>NC_079152.1:85862747-90862747 GCF_947563725.1 Argiope bruennichi
TATCTCTCTCATGATTTAAGTCTGTTTTGAAATTATGAGGTCCTTCCTAAAATGCGTCATGTGTTACTCCAAGCCAAATATTGATGCATCTGAATCAAAATTACTATTTTTTAAATTAAAAACAGACATAAAAAAATAAAAGATTATGCTGGTTCTAGAAATATGTCACCATTCAATTCACAAATATCGAATGGCTTTACAATTTTATAATACATCGATGGCCAGTTTCCTTTTGAAGCCGCCAGACACAGGTTTGAGACACGGTTGCATCAACAATTTAAAATCTGACGGTTTTACTAACTTTTTCTTTGGTGTAATGTGGAAGTAAGGAAAGTGGGGTGTCGCCGCGGGAGACGATCTCGTCTTTAGATCGCTGTTCAAAAGAAGTACAAGAAGTATCCCCAAATGATCTTCATGTCACGTTCCAGTGGGACGTTTAATAAACTGAAATAAAATTCTTCCATGAGTATTTTGATTTTTCTGCCCTTGTAAGATATACATATTTTAAAATTTGTTAGATAACCCCTGCACAATTATTAATATATAAATAATTAAATTTGAAATGAATTATATAATTAATTAAATATGCAATTATAAAGGATAAACTAAGAAAATATACTATTGATATTAGAAAAAAATAAACTAGTTTTTAGTATTACGATGTCCAAACGCTACTATTTTGTTTCTATCTTTAGTTAAGAGCATAATAATATTTCATATTCTAATTTATGTCTTAATTAATTTCGTAATTTTTATCTTATTTTAACCCATTTTATTCTAAAATTTTTCTTATTCCCTGATTTTTTTTATCAATTAATTCAACACGTGCTGTGTAAAACTGCTGAATTCAGCAGGTTCTCACGCTCCGACTGATGAAATAAAAATCTTTAGTTAAAATCTTAATGTTTCTATTCCATTCTTTTAAAGATACCTAAATTTCCCTTTCCTAATTCTACACGTGTTCCCTACACTACAAGAAATCCCCATCAAAATCTCATGGTAAAACCACTGAAAGGGAAAAAATTTATCTTCTGTTCTTGTATAGCGATGTCGACTGATGTATGTTATCGCTTTTTCCTTGTACATAATATGCTTCATTTAATGAAATAAATCGAGGTTAAAATTTTCAAAGTTTTCTTCTATTCGATCACGCAACTTAATGTTTACAATATTCTTTTAAAGATACCTAAACACACACACACACACACATTGTATTACAGTACGTAATATTCCTTTTAGAAAATGCATTTTATCCTAAGTATTTTAATACTATTTTCTTATTCAGGTATTCATGTAAAACTGATTAATAATAAATTTTCTTAAATATTAAATGAACAATTAATAACGTATTCGAATTCAGTAAAAAGAATACAAGAAAAGAAATCGACATTCAATTCCATTAATTACAACAGAACAACTTATCGAAGATAATTACAGTGGAGAGTGATGTGAAAGCTTAGGTGTGTGCCGCGATGACCTTGGATCGCGAACTATTATGTAATTTTTCGCCATCTCTTGACATTGACCAACCAGTTTTAGAAAGTTCTTGCGTCTTTCGCTGTCAAAATCTTGACTGGTGCTTTTTGCATCTGAAGGAGTTTGTTTGTTCCAATTTTGTTTTTCTAGACACAATTTACCGATTAGGTGAAAAAAATGCTGCCTTGTTATGTACGACACGCAGATAAAATATCCTTTCCGAAACCTTTTTTTTTATTGTTAAATATTTATTTCAGATTATCTGCGTATTTCTAATGAAGTAATTCTAATTTAGATAACGCTGTCAGAACCATTTATAACGGAAAAAAGTATCTTTTACTTTTATTAATAAAATAGTTTGAAATAAAACAGTCTTATTGACTTCGTATTAAATTTCCTCTGCTATATGTATAATTATATATCAGAGATAAATGTTTTTTACATGTAGAAAGACAACAATCTTTATTATCATCAAGGATTTAAAACTTAAGACATTATGCAAAATTACACAAGCTTATAACTCGACCTTCTGACAAGCTCATTAACCAACGGAAAGAAATTACAGATGTACATTTTTTTTATTTCATATTTCTATTGTTAAAGAAGTATTGTTCGAAGATACTTATTTGATGCGATGATTAAAATGATGTAGATAGTATTTCTACTCTTTGTTGTTCAAATGTTGAACTTGAATGAAAATAATTTTTTTAAAGATGAATCACACGAATTTATTTGCTTTTAGCGTTTAATATATATCATGTCGATGACATTTCGGTTTTGTCATTTAATTGTCAATCACATAAAATAACCTCTAACTTATGGTAATAATTCACTTATAAATTAAATATTTAATTCAGATTATCTGTAAATTCGCTGTATAAATTAAATATTTATTTCAGATTATCTGTAAATTCACTGTATAAATTAAATATTTATTTCAGATTATCTGTAAATTCACTGTATAAAGTAAATATTTATTCCAAATTATTCATATCTGTAAATTAAATGTTTATTTCAGATTATCTGTAAATTCACTGTATAAATTAAATATTTATTCGAGATTATTCAGATCTATAAATTAAATATTTATTCCAGATTATTCAGATCTATAAATTAAATATTTATTTCAGATTATCTGATTGTGTATTTCTAATAAAGTATTAAGATAACATTGTCGGAATCTTTTATAACGGAAATGGGTACCTTCTACTTTTATTAATAAACTAATTTGAAATAAAATCAATCTTATAGACTTCGTTTAAAATTTCCACTGTCACGTGTATAACAATGCAACAAAAGTAGACGTTCTCTACATTTAGAACGACAACAATCTTTATTGTCATCAAGAGTTTCACTAGAGAGATTATGTAGAATTATACAAGCTTATTACTCGACCTTCTGGCAAGTTCATCATCCAACGAAAAGAAATTATTACGGAGATGTATAATATTGTTTTATTTTTTATTTCTATTGTTAAAGAAGCATTGTTTGAAGATGCTCATTTGTTGATGCGATGATAAAATTAATGCGTATAGTATTTCTTCTCATTGTAGTGTTGACAAGAGTTGAACTTGAATGAAAATAACTTATTTTTTAAAAGATGACTCAAGTGAGTTTTTTTGTACTTAACTTTTAACATTTATCATGTCGTTTATGTAAAATATATGTTATTTCGATTTTGTCATTTAATTGTCAATCACGTAAAATTACTTTTGATTTATAGTTATAAATTACAATAAAATGCAACTTCATTAATGCATTGTTGAAGGTATTGCTTTTAAACAAGTCTTGGTCGAAATTATTATAAAGCTTTCACCTTTTCCATACATATAAAAGTATATTGCTTTTTAATCAATGAAATGTAATAACGATTTTACAGCATTGCTAAGCTTCTAATTTAAAACAATGAGAATAAATAGAATTTAAGAAAACAATTTTATTTTAAAAGTTTTTTTTTCGTTGTTGAATTTTTATCAGGACAAACAAGTGATTAGTAATTAGAAAAACTGCTATTATTAATAATAATAATTAGAATTAAAGTGACTAGTAAAGATTACTGATAATTAAAATTAAAGTGTTAGAAAGATTGTTTTTATTGTATTACTTGATCTTTATGCCAATTCTTTGATTTTCTCGAACACGAAAATAAAAATTCCCCTTCCAAACACGAAAATAAAATTTTAATAGATAAACAATGCATGAATTTTCATCACCGATATATTTTCCAATTTTTTTTCCATAATAGTTTTTCTTTTCCCAACTTCATTATATCATATCTTCCGGTCATTACCAGTAATAACATCGGCAATAAACGAAACTAAATAAGACTAATATACAAAAGGAATTTTCTCTCTCTATCGGCTTGGTGTCAGGATTTTTTGATTAATATTTGAAAAGCAATGATTTGGTGGCATCATAATGGTTGATTTCAAATCAGGTGATTATAAACTTGATTTCGCCAATGTTCCACTTGGTATGTAGATTTTTGTAAATAAGTTTAGATGGTTGGTTAAATGCCCTTATGTCGATCTAGTGTGAAGATTTAAAGAGAAAAAAATTCCGACTCATGCGTCATCCCTTTCTCATGTAACCAAAGATCAAAATTTCTGAATCCATGCCGTTTAAAAAATTGAAACGTTAGCTTTTCAAATGTCTAATAAATTGAGAATAAATGAAATTCATGGACGGAAATTTCTCATCAAAATATATATTGAAACAGTTATTAATCTGTGAAATGTTTGTTTGCTTATGATAATTCAGTTTACTGATATGCTAACAAAATGATTTGATCTTATAGAAACGTCATAACAGTTTTAAAGAATAGTTCCGCTGTAAGGAAAATACGAGATGTATTTTATGTCAGTTCTTGCAAAAAAATTCGCAATGTAATATCATTAAGTAACATATATAAATTCTATATTATTAACATATATTAAATAAGTAATTAAGTTTATACGTTTGACAATTGGTTTCCAATTTTAAAAAATCAAAATGAAGAGTCCCTAATTGTCGATTTGTATATTAAAAATAATCAATAGTAAAACACATGGAATGATATTTTTCCCTTTAAGACATGTAAACGAACCTTTTTTTACACTTCTAATTTTTTGTTACTTGAAGACACAGAAATGCACATAATGGTTAGTTTTATTACATTTGAATACATTATTGTGCTTGGCTAAAAACCAATTTATGCATCCTTACTTAGAATATACATCTACATTTTTTAAAAATAAAATTTGACTTTCCTAACAAATCTGGTAAAGATTATGGTGCTAATCTTGATTTTATTTTAAAATGTACTAAACTTTTGTGTTGTTTTTCGCATAAGAAGTATAAATAAGAATTCGATTTTGAAAGCTTGATGAATATTTATATTTCTGACTTTTTAGTAAGGGAATTTTTTTAATTATATCTCTGTGTGAATAAGGAATATTATTAAATGAAAATGGAATATCAGTAGATGTTGTTTCTTAAATAGTTTAAACTAAAATTATCGAGTTGTATCAAATTTTAGATAAAAACCTCAAATGGTAGTTGTACATTATTCCAAAATGTTACTATATTGTGAAGAAGTACTCCTGCTAGTTGAATAATAATTGAAAAATCTGCTTTTATCAACTAATCAAATTTCGACTTTTTCTGGTCTTAATTTTATTGAAAATGTGTTTTATTTTATCTTTCTTACGTGGCAATTCTGCAGGCATATTCAGATTCCCATATCTGAGACAGTGAATATGGATAAACTTAATATCTGTGCATCTTATGGTTTAATGTCTTGCTCATAGAACGAAACGATCAAAATTGCTTCGAAAATATTATAAATATTTATTCGTTGAACTGCATTAAATTAAAATAAAATCAAAGAATAATGAGGTAGCAATTGTTTAATGTTTTGCTCTTTGAACGAAACGACCAAAATTGCTGTGAAATATTTATTCGTTGAACTGTATTAAATTAAATCAAAATCAAAGAATAATCAGGTAGCAATGGTTTAATGTTTTGCTCTTAGAACGAAACGACCAAAATTGCTGTGAAAATATTATAAATATTTATTCGTTGAACTGTATTAAATTAAATCAAAATCAAAGAATAATCAGGTAGCAATGGTTTAATGTTTTGCTCTTAGAACGAAACGACCAAAATTGCTGTGAAAATATTATAAATATTTATTCGTTGAACTGTATTAAATTAAATCAAAATCAAAGAATAATCAGGTAGCAATTGTTTAATGTTTCGTTCATAGAACCAGACGATAAAAATTTCTTTGAAAAAAAATTACTGCAGAAATACTGCAGCATTTTTAATTCCAAAACAGCGATTGAAGTTACAGAAATCGGAAGATTCTATTACACAATTAAACTAAAATTAAGATGAGAAACTCTATATTTTATTTGAAACAACAGGATACAGAGAACCAAGTCCACCAATTTTTTGTATCTAAAGTGAATTCTGGAAGTATTGTGGTTAAGAAACGTGTAAAGATAAGTGAGTGTTATTGCAATTATTTTTCCATGTTATGGGTTGGGCAAATCCTGGGTTGAAATATATTTTCAAACGAGTTATATAAATCTCTATTCAGAAAAACCAAACCGCAATAGAAAAACCGAACCCAACAGCATCTGCGATGAGATCCCATCTGTCAGTAGAAACCGCCAAGAATAATAATAGGCCATAGTAATTGTGATTAGTTCTAGAAGCAATTTATTCTCATGCAGATGTTGTTATTTGGGATTTCTGGGAAGTCAATGCTCTGGAAGGTCTAGGAGGAGAATTTAAGGTGGTTAGGCGAGATATTGCTCTTGAAATTCGTGCGTCATCTAGGGAATACCTGGAAATGGATTTATATCATAAATAAAGTCTTTTGATTTAAGTTTTTTTGTTTTTATTCAAGCATGGCACATTTCAGGGCAGTTCGCTGATAATTTATTTATTTTTTGAGAATAATATTACACAAAATTAGTTGATTTGTGTCAAATTTTGGACCAAATCTATTATCTAAAATTCTCTCTGTTATTGTAGGCATGTGAAATATCATAATTCATAAACAGAAAGAATTTTATGAGTGTAATGCGACACAGCATTTTGTAACCAGAATTACAGAAATTAGTCCAATTTTGGACGAATTCTTTAATGATTTGGCCCAAATTTTGGACAAATTCGTCTATGATTTGATTCAATTCGCTCTTTTCTGCTGCTCATGTTTATGTGACTGGGATGATGCGAAAAAATAAGCTACATAAGTAAAATTTGAAACACCCAAATCATATCGAATTTTGGATCCGGTTAGTAAAATAAATGGAATTCAAAATTCACCGAGAATTTCTTCTCTATATTACGAATTTTAACACGAAATATATCGTATTCTGAAAATATAGATGGAATTCGAGAGAGAGAATATTTCCGTTAGTTCTTTCAATTTTAGTTCGAGATAAATTTTTTAAAATGGAAATCAAGTTGAAAAAATATTTTTCCATTGAAAAAGCATTAAAAATTTTTTAAAAATTGATACAAGTATCAATCTGATACTTTAAATCAAGTTGATACAATATCAGCCAACTCGAGCGGAGACTGGTAATTGATACTGATACGAATATGATTACAGATCGGGATTCTCCAGAAAAGGTTTTGATGACGATGCTTCGATGGCTTTGATTTTATAGAGATTGGCGAGTGGTTGAAAAAGGGTAAAGAAATACTTTGCTGCTATAACTAGCGTAGGGTACTATAGCAGAAGCTCTTCAATGGTATTTTCACTGTTGGATGAGGTAAAAGACAGTTATGGTTGTGGATTAAATTTATAATTTAAAAAATTACTCATGCTCATTGCGCCACTAAGGCAAAACGACGAACTAGACTATATCAATTTAATACTTTGTATGAGATTGATATTGTGTCACCATATTGATAATGTATGAGTTCGTAATTATAAATCGAATCCAAAAATTTTTACTGAATACCTGATATATTTAGTCTGGCACCATCATACTTTTGCACACCTGATAAAAGTATCAGGTTGATTTACTATACTTAACCCTAATCTGGTGTTCAAATTGTTGTATCCGAGATGTGATTATTGTTTGTTGTCATTAAATGCCTTATGATGCTGGTGGTATTTGATATTACTTCAAAATTTCTTATGTCAAAAATAAGATAAGAAAACATTACGAAGCTTTGCTGTAATTGCTGCAATTATATAGTAAGCTGTATTTTCAGGTTTATGGAAACTTTAAAAAAATAACCTTCAGATGATATAAGCAAACATTCATAAATGAAAAACGCCAAGAAATTAAACTTTGTTATTTTTAATGGCATTTTTTTTGTTGCTATCTTTATATCTCAAAGCCTCTGCTGTTTTTGAATATAAAGCATGCGTTTAAGAGTTTATAATGTCCGTTTTCAAGGCAAATTAGATCGCTGAATACCAAATAAGGACATGATATTCTTCTGAAAATCCTAAATAGGATACAAAATTATGCAGGCTTTGAAATAAAGTGTAACTTTTGAATTTTCTGAACAAAAATCTATACTCCTTCAAGTGAATGGACACATAACTGACCGAGAATATATTGCATAAAGCTCAAAAGCGTAAAAAAATAATGCCTAAAAGTTGTGTTTTTTTGAGCCAAATTATGCGATTAAGAAAAGATCGACATTACATACCGCTACTTATTCACGCATCAAGTAAAAATTAATTCTTCTGTTCAATGCCAAGAGCGAAGTTGGCTAGATCTTGATGCCCTTGAGGGGCAGATTACCACTTTGCACATCAATCCAATTATGTTCCAATTATGTTTTGTATAATGCTTCTATAAATATATTTAAACAGGGTTTGCCGAACCATATCAAGAAAAATAAATTATAATTATGCTCATCTGATTGCAGTACATCTGCAATTCACTTTAGATATAAAGGAGTAGTTATTTTGCGTCTTCATCTTCTGCTATTTCAAATAAAATGAAATCTTTTGTTTTATGTTTTACTAATTTGTGTCAAGAATTTTCAATTTTTGTACTTTTAATCCACCTTCAGACCACAATTTTTGTACTTTTAATCCACCGCTGCAATGTTGTCTGAACTAGAGTGAAATCATGTTGTGACTTGAGGTTTGAGGAGTTGTTTTAGCATCAAACTGCCAAGATAGCTAGCTGAAAGGCACATTCTTAGTTATGCAGTAACTGTTGAATTTGTCAAATATAATTGAGTTATTTCATTTTTATTGTTGTTTTTATCATTTTACCAATGAGAAATTCGGTGCACTTTTAAAGCAAACATAAATTTATAATCATGTTTTTAAGACAAAGCGTTAAAATTAAGCAATAAAGCTTTTGGGGAAGATTACAGATGCCCTTGACCGCTATTTTTGGTATTTTGTTCAAATAGCGAAATTATGGGCGAATAAATTCACAACTGGATTTTTTATTTTGTTTAAAGAATCACTGGCAAAGCCTTATTTTGCAAGCAGCATAAACCAGTAAAATTCAACTTCAAGTTATAAATTTATCATAGTTACGGATTATGTATTATATTTAACAATTTTATTAAAGAAAAGAAAAGAAAGTGCAGAAATGAAAGTGACATCGTTAAAATGCCAATTTTTAAAGTGTTAGTTTAATATAAAAGCCATTTTTTTTTGTGAAATTATAGTTTTGGAGGATACGATCATTAACTTCTATTGGCACCTCATGGCGATTATTCATTTGGTTAGGCTATAAGACTATTTTCATGCTAGATTAATATTTCTTTATTTCTTTTACATCTTCCTTACCTTTGACTGGATCCCCCCGGGGGGCACCTCGAAATGAGGATGAGATGCTTCCGGCATGGTGGTTGGATCTCGCCACCCTGGAGGGTACACTAATAGGTGGGGGATCTGGCTCCTCCCATCGATGACAGGACGTACTTTCTTCGGGGAGGGTTGTACCGTGGCCGGTGACGGCCCTTAGGACTCAACCACAGTTCCCGCCAATTGCTGTTGCGGCGGTCCGGTCATTCAGTTTTATGGTTTAAATCCGTGTGCCTTAGGGCGGGTCGGAGAGTTAGATGGTTGACTTACCTTTGACTGGAGTTTTTTGTGACACGGCGAGCTCTTTCCGGAGCATTTATAATAATATTTTTCAACTCGATGAATTAACAAGGCATTGAAGTCCAGCATTAAAAAAATTCAAGGAAGCCGTCTGAATTGTTCAGATAACGAATTCTTTACATTTGATTGTTGCCATTCGATAATAAGTAATAAGAGCAATTTCTGTACTACGTCCATTAGCATTATATATATATATATATATATATATATATATATATATATATATATATATATATATATATATATATATATATATATATTTCTCAAAAGCATATGAAATGCGATTTCCATCTCCCCCGAAAATTATACAGAAAGACAACCTGCCCTCATATACTGAAATTTAGTTAGATTTCCATCCCATTTATTACCTTGTCATTATGTTCCAAGTTCATTTTGTTGAATAGATAATGTCACATTCGTCTTTTGTCATGAACCTTTGACTCAAGTTCTTGTCAAAATATGCTAGACGAAATAGAATTCCATAATCCTCATTTCTGCTTTCTGATTGTTTTCTATTGAATGGTTAAAACTGGATTCTATTTGCACTGAAAAAAAAATAAAGATAGGTTTTTTTTTTGTTTTATCAATCGATAGATCTTTTATTTTGTTTTATTTGAAGCTCATGCGAATGTCTTGTCTTAAAATAGAGGAAAAATGTTAATTTTAGTCTCCGCTAACTTAAATAGCCTATTATCATGCACAGCATGATACTCTCTTTTCTTAAGTCGGAATGTTCTTCTGTTTCTTCTTTCGTGGTTATATAAAAAGATGCATCTTAGCGTACTCGATAATGCATTACACTTCCATTTTTATGACCTTGGCCATAGGTGGTACCCGCGACCTTGGTATTGACGTCATTGGGGATTTGTCATGTACTGCGTGTGTTGGTTATTCAATTTAACAGCGAGGGCTTTTTAGATTTTTATCATAGAAACACACCTCAATATATGAAGACAAATTTCAAATAAAGAATTAAATTTTTAAGATATTTTCTTTTGGAAGGAAGTGGTTTTTATTTTTCTTACCTTAGCATTTATATTTCAAATTAATTTGATATATTTAATTCTGAAAAATTCTTATCAGGCTATATTAAAATATCTTTCAAAGATATTCCAACACTTTCAGAGATTAAAGTCAGGTGCAAAAATGATTTTAAATTCTTTCAAATGAATTGTTGATTATACGTTTTATTAAAATTTTCGCATATGGCCGTTAACAATTTTTAACATATTTGCTAACATTGCAGAATGATTTTATTTTTTGACAAATATTTTTAAACCAGAGTTTCATAAACTTATACAGTAATTATTTTTTTAAAGTTTTTTTTAATAACTTTTAAGGAATTATACCGAATTTGCTTAAAGAGGACAATTGACCATTCCAAGACGAATAGAAAATATGATTTAAAATAGCTACAGCATTTTCTTTGAATAAGAAAAACAACCGTAAGCTTACACGTAACCTTTGTGAACACGTAAGCATAGTTTTAGTTTATAAAATGTTTACATTTTAGTTCATTGTTATGAAAACTTATTGAAACTTTTGCTTTTTTATACTTTCGAGTAAAATGGGAAGAATATCTATTTAATAGTTTGAATTTTTCTGGTGTATAATTTATTCTTGGATTTCACTAATATTTATACAGTTGAATTTAGATGATTAAGAAGAATGTTTGCTTAATATTATAATCAAGCACTGCCTATCTGGAATTTTAAACATAGACGGTGTCATATGTTTCATTTACACAGCATACAGGGTTTAAACACATACTTAAAAACATACAGGGTTGATTTACACACTCTTTATTAGTTTTCTGTGAAACACTTGGTTTTACAAGCTTTTTTTTCTTCTTTGAAACAATGATTCAAATGGATTGGATTATTATAAACAGACAGAACAGAACGCCGCCTCATACCCCCTTATCCGTGACGACTATCATCACTGAAAGGTTTGGTGGGCATGTTACGGGAATTTTATTTAAGTAACAAAATATTTACAGTAGAAAAAACGAAACAAAAATAACTATTTACAGAATTTACGAGCAAATGAAAAATTATATTAAGATGAAACCGTTTACAAATTTTTCAACTAAGAGATAAAATTTGTAATAATAACATGTTGAGAGATAAAATATGTAAAAATATACATATATTTTGTGTTCAATTATTTTTACGATATGGTAAATCAGGATAGAGTTTAAAAAATCAGATGGAAAATAATATGGTTAATGGGAATGAAGAGAATCTCTGTTTGATTGAAATGTATGATAGGAGACTGCGGTGCTTGTTTTTTCCCTTAGTCTTTCTTGGTATTAAAACTTGATGTTGAGAGCTATGGAGGCAAGAATAGGTATCTATTTTCACTTATAAATTTGATTATACTGTGGATTTTTTTGCCTGGAAAGAAAGTTGCTGGCGATTCTTTTCAGCCATTTATGTTTTTTCATATGCCAAGAGATTGTGAGGATGCATTCCGTAGCATAATGGAGTGCGGTGCCAATCCCACCACAACTGCACTAGTCACTCTCTGACAGATTGAACCTTTAGAGGTAGGGAGGAAAAGGGCCGTGTTCTGAGAAGAAAATAATATCCTCTCTGACCAGTTAGTGGGATGAAGGTTGACTGAAGGCAGGATATTAAAAAAATTTCTGTCTGTGACACCATTGCTCCAATATCCTTGCCATTCTTCTAGCTTGTCTTTCCCGAGGACGGCTTTTATATGTGGTTTAGGAAGCTTTGTTTGCATATAAAATTGTCCATTTCGAGTTGCGTTCTTCTCCAGTTGGTCTGCGTTTTCATTGCCAATATTGCCTGCATGTGCTTTAATCCATGAGACTTTTTCTATTGGTTTTGAAAACCGGACACCAAAAATTTCTCTTGCTTTGTATTCTTGGATTAGAATATACCATGATACTAGCTCTATTGTCGAGTTGCTACTATAAGCTGCTACCTCTTTTTGGTAGCAGGGGCATTGATTGTCGATGGCTTTGGGCCGCACGTTGAAGTTGGTACCTCTCAATCTGTTGCTTTCGTTGCAGTTAATGCAGTTGAAATCTTCATTTCTGCAGCTTCTACTATGGTATCTATATCCACAACAACCACAAAAAAGCGTACTGAATTTGCATTTTTTTGAAAAGGTTGTGTGACCATAGGCTTGGCAAGTCGAGCACCTCTTGATATGAAAGAATTACTTCATCTGGTGTATGGACCAGTTTATAGCTATCTTTTTAAGTTGTTTAAGTTTATGGAGAACCTCAGCGGGAGATTCCAGAACCCAATGGCTTGTTCCGTCTCTGAGACCTTTCATTTTGAATCGGAGTCGCAGATCTTCCTGCATATTAGTGTAAGCTTTCAACATCGTTTGGACATCTTTATTTGTAGTGTCGCTGGGCAGATCATATATAATTAGGCTTGGGAATCTTTTTCCTGACAATCATGCAGATATATTCTTTTTAAGAGAAACATTTGATTCGATTGTCTTCTTTAATTGGTCAAATTCCTGATCCTTGTCACATACAATAGCCAGCCCTTTATTTTAAAGTTTTCTCACCGCCCTGATTTTGAAATTGGCCTGCCCTCCTTCAATTCTTCTCTTAGAATTGATTCAAAAGTTTTGTCGTTTTCTTCTGTTGGATAGAGAAGCATTGTTGGTTTCTTTTTTCTATTTTTTAATTTAGCCACCTCTGCATAGGAAGGCTTCTTTACGGCATTTGTACGGCAGATCCCGAGGTAATTTTTCCTGAGCTTTTCTATATCATTCCTTTTCCTTTATATGCGTTTGGGAAATTGTTGCCTGGGTTGCCACTTCTTATTGATTATTGGTATTCTATACTGCAGAAGATCTAGGATTTGGTTAGCTTCTATTTTAATTGATACTGGTAAATGCAAACGCATGCCATCTGATGGACGACTGTGGATTCAACCGCCCAGTCTCTGACAAAGTTCTTTTATTGGAATACTTTTATCACTAGTTGGAATATCTTTTATAATATTTGATGTAGTTGGAGATAGAGAAGTAGAGGATTTGGTTTGGAATCTGTCAGCATCAGATGGTGGGTCCAACATCATAGAAGGTAACTCATCTGTTATTACTTCTATTGTTATTGTTTGAAAATATATGGATTTTTGAAGTAAAAAAGAAGGGAAAAAAGAGCTGGGTAAATAACACCAGCCTGCAAAAAAAAAAAAAAAAAAAAAAAAACTTTTTTTTTGTTTGTAAAACTTTAATTGATTTATATCAGCAATGATGATGTCATTCCAAAATGCAAACTTAATTTTATGTAACACGTAAGGATTTTTTTACAAATGACGATGAAAAAATTAACAAAATGCAGTATAATGCATACAGTTGCAACTGTAGTTACTATTAACTAAACACAATAATGCTGTTCATTTGCAATATTATGATAACTTTTGTATTTTTCTTGAAGTCAATAAGCTTCTTTTTCGGGTTTTTCGTTTATGGTCCACATCACTGTCTCTTTTCAAAGACCAACAGTAATCGGCCATCATGTTAACATCGCACCGTCCTTGATATCTGCGTTCCATCTCCTTTATATCCTGGTGGAATCTTTCACCTTGCTCGTCACTCATTTTTCCTAAATTGCCTGGGAAGTATTCCAAATGTGAGTGAAGGAAGTGAATTTTAATGCTCATATTTCACCCCAAAAGATGATAAGTACGTAATAACTCAGTTACAAGTTCTTTGTAATTTTCTTTTCTCTCATTTCCCAAAAAACCTTCTACGACATCTTTAAATGCAACCCAAGCCTGCTTCTTTCTATTTGTCATACATTGTTCAAAATTGGAATCTTTAACTAATTTCTTTGCGCTAGACAATTTTGGGAACTTCGATATATGATACTCAAAACATTTTCCACCTTTATCCAAAGCTTTCACAAACTTCTTTATGAGTCCCAATTTCATGTGAAGTGGGGGTAATAAAATATTTTGTGGATCCATTAAATATTCATTTAAAATATTCTTCTTACCAGGAATCCATTCTTGTCTCTTCGGCCATATCTTTTTTATCCAATGACTTTCTCTGTCCCTGCTATCCCATTCACAAATAAAGCACGGAAATTTAATAAATCCACTTTGTTGCCCGAGAAGCAGACCTATAACTTTTAAGTCACCACATATTGCCCACTTGTGTTCAGTGTATTTTATTTTAGTGAGAAGCATCTCCATACTTTCATATGTTTCTTTCATGAAAACAGAATGTGCAACTGGAACTGATGCAAGTTTAGATTCGTTATGCAATAAAACTGCTTTGAGACTCCTCTTTGAGGAATCTCTAAATAGTCGCCAATCATTCGGATTATAAGGAATATTATCTTCTAATTCATGTAACAAAGCAGGTATCTCAGCACAATAAACCAAGAAGTTATCAAATTTGAAAAATGATAAAAATTGCTTTTCTCGATTCCTGTACCAACTAAACGACGTATGTGTCGTTAATAAAATTTCTCTTTTAACCGAGAGCCTAATAATTCTGCATTTTCTTTAGTTAAACCTAAATCACGAATTAAGTCATTTAATTCGGCTTTATTAAATTTTTCAGGTACTTCATTTTTCATGGTGAAATCCAACTGCCGTCTATGTTTTGAATTTTATAATAAAAGGTTTTTTTAAATACAATTATAAATATTTATTCAATATAAATGTATTATTTAATTTCAATGAAGTAAGAGGTTTTCAGAATTTATTTAAACAAATAAACATACATACTTTATTAATTTATCCTATACAAATCGCAAAAAATCTGTGCATTTTTACTTAAAAAATTTACTTTTCAGAAAAACTGTACGTGATACGTAAAAACTGATATTAATTTTGAAATAAGCCTGCGAAATTACATAAAAAACAACTATTACTTTTAAAACAAGAAATTGTTGCAGGCTGGTGTAATTGATGCAAAATCTATTCAGAAAAGGCTACTGGGGCAGTTATTCCCTTTTATCCGACCGAGTGTGTGCCATGCAATGCAGGTCTGTGAACCATCTTAGTGCAACTGTTATGTGACTAATAATTCGGGAAAGAAATTTCATATTACTCATTGGTTACAAGCAAATATATCTTTTCTAGATTATCCTTTCCCTTTGGGGAATTTACTACTGCGAAAAAGAGCCTGAAAACGCTTTCAGGCCACAGATGAAGAATTTTTTAAAAAAAAGGCAGATACTTGACTACCAAATCTTATTACTGCCGTTACCTTAAAATATCTTTCTTTTACCCCCTTACTTTTCTTTTTTTCTCCCCCCCCATTCCCCCCCTTACCACTTTAATTTTAGGAATTTTGATATGGCGGTAAATTCAGTAGCATTATAAACTCATAATTTTGGAAAGGGATTAGGAAAGAGGAATATAATCGCATGAAATATTTAAATATAATTGGGCTACTGTATTATTATAGATAATGGCTAAAAAAAAGAAAAAAATCAAATTAAGAGATTAAAAAAATAATACGGAAGATCATAAAAAAACATGAATAATAATAATAAATCTTAACAAGAAAAATTTTAAGAATTTTTGGTAATAAGAAAACTTGACTTTGATAATATGGAAAAATTTTTGATTTGAAAACTTAGATCACTTTTAATAAAATGTTGATATTTATATGAAAAAAAAAACACTTATCATGCAAAATAATAGAACTAAAAAAGAAAATGGAGAAAATTGATTTGTAAAACCATATGTAAATTAAATTGTAAATAAATAAATAAAAAGAGATCGCTTAAATATGCTTATTCATGCGTCTAACATTTTAAAATGGAGGGGGGGATTACAATGTACTACTAATATCATAATCACACGATTAATTTAGATATGATTTATGGGCGTTAAAGGGGGTTGGGAACAAGAAAATAAATTTTGGAGGGAGAATAAAGTTGGCAAGGGAGATAGGCAATGTAATGAAATTCTTAAACATTTTCAAAAAACGACCATAGGATTTATAATTTAGATTTACATATGTACTTATATTGAATGACACACACTAAAAGTTCAGGATATTTACCCCATTTGCCTGTAGATATCTTAGTCCTGCATCTTTGAACAGCAATAGATACGAGAAAATTCAATTTGTCCTCTGGACAAGACTCCGATCGACTCTAATATAAACAGACAAACACATTTAAATTAAAATTTCTGTGAAAGTATATGAGTTTGGTTATATACACAGTCTATAAATGTATTGCTGAAAATATTATAGAGTCTAAATATTCTGGGCATATTAATATTTTAAACGTACTACTTTTCCGTAACTCAGCCTCACCGAATAATGAAGCTTTGCATATCACTAGTTTGTGATTATGAGTCGTCCTATCCGCACTTGAACGCAGAGCTAGATTGGTAAACAATCAATACTTTGGTCCTAAATTTGATTCAAATCTAGTATTCTAGTGATAAAACCACAAGCCGAATTTAATTTTTTTAACTCTTTAGTACAGGCTCATGGGCGTATAAATAGATTTTCTTAAAAAAATGTGGTTAAGATGTACTAGAAATGAATAATTTTATTTTAAAGATTATATACTAAATTTCATCAATCTACCTTTTAGCCTTTCCTAATTATCGTATTCACAAATAGGGGACAAATAGGAGATAGGAACTTGTTTTGGAATGTCAAGCAAACGAGCAAATGCATCGAAATTTCGAGATCGAATGTTTTGACGATTGCAACTTCCTTTGTAACAAGAGAATGAAGTTTGCTGTTACTTGATTTCTAATTAATTGATTGATTTCTTGCTTCATATGAGAAAAATATTCTATATTTTTATGGCACCGTTATTTTTGTTGTGAATCCTTATTCTGGACCTAAAGAAAAATTTTAGTAGCTCTTGCTAAGTACGTAATCTGCTAATTTTCTAAAAAAAGATAATAAATCTGTTAAAAGTTATTTTTTCATTTTGCAAGGAAGTAGTTTGAAACCTGATTCTTAATTAATTTTTAATTTCATGTTAAAACGAATGTGTTTTTTTCTCAATTTCGTAAGCATATGGATTATAATATATGATATTTTTGTAAAATCATGCTAACTAACAAATTAAAGAGTCGAACTCATATTTTTCTCTTAGTTTATAATGGCATTATTTTTGAGATGAAATGTTGTTCTCAGAAAAATCAAACTGTTCAAAAGACTTTTCAAATATATAATTTCGATTGCACAGCATCAACTAATTTCACTAATTAATCATGTAGTAATGTGTTTTTGAACTTCTGGTACAATATGCCACTACTGGTACATTATATTAATTTGGTAGTACAATTTTTAAAGAAATGGCTTAATTGAATCTAACTCGTGCATTAAATCATAATACTTTCATTCTTAAATTATATACTTAGACACTGTTATTCTATACAATAATCAAACTGAATCCATCTTTAATGTCCCATAATGAATTAAAATAGCAGGTACATTTCTGCAACAGAATACATTTTCTTATTTGCTAATAGGAGAAAATGAAATAATTAAAAGGTTGAAATACTCGGGAAGAATATCGGTCATTAATTTTTCAATTAAAAATTCAGATGAAAAATTTAAGTATCACCAGTATAGAATTATTCAAAATATTCTTTTCTCTTCTGTATGAAAATATATATTCCTAAAGAACTTCAACTTCATCCAAAATTACAATGCATATAACTTCATCCAAAGCTACAATATCTATAGCTTCATCCTAAGTTACTCGTCATCTGACCGCGGTTCAAAATTACGAGGTCCGTCCCAAAATAGCCCTAGTGCTGCTTCAAAACGGGACGTTAATATAACCAAACCAAAATCATCCTAAGTTACAATATATATTCATTCATTGTTAACAACTGAAATTAATATTGCTGATTTGATGCTTAAATGGACAATTTTTTTTAAATCGAACATTCAAATGTATTATTTTACTCAGTTTAGAATTAGTATATCTTAATGCCTTTCCCCTTTATCTAATTTATTTTTCAAGTCATTATCTGACCTTTAAGTATTTAACTTGCTTAAATAGACCAAAACTTGAAGAAAAGCAACTTTCGTTTTACGCTTTTTTTGTTTGAGGGATTTTCAGCAAAGAATACTGATTCGTTTTAACACTCAGTATTCTTTTTAACGTATTCCTCACAGCAACTCAAAGTTAATTAATTTTTTTTATTCCTGAAAATTTAATTATTTGCATTAAATTTGAGAAATATATTCCGCATTTAGCAATGCATTATTTATAAAAGCTAATGATATTAAATAGTTAGTTCATTAACTCCCAAAATTCTTTTTGAAATTTTTTACCGAAGAAACTTTATATATGTAGAAAAAGTATGCAAATTATGTAACGGTATAATTATATTTAAATTATTTTTTTGTTTTGAAAATATTTGATATTTTTAAATAAGGGTATCTTTATAAAATATCAATAAAAAATAAAAGGCTGAGTAAGTAACAGATCGTTACTATAACCTCTACATTACATATTATAGAGGTTATCTTGCATATTTATGCAAGATATTTCATTATAATATAAAAAATCAAGTGCTTTAAATATGACCATTCTGTTCCGTTGAATTTGGTGACAAGCTTTGTTTAGTTATATTAATGTTCCTTTTTAAGGCAACACTAGGGCAATTTTGGGACAGACCTCGTAATTTTGAACCGTGGTCAGATGACGTGGACGACACCTGAGCTGGCATCCCCTTCTGCACATCACACCAGCTTGGAGGGCATTTGGCCCCTGGCTGATTGCACCAGGCTCACTTATCCGGCGGTTCTTCGGTGGAATCGGCTCTTGAACTTGAAACCCTCCGGTTTCGAAGTCGAGGTCTTACCACTAAGCCACCGCGGCCCGAATTTAAAGACAAATTGGTTGCTTGCTGTAACGAAACCAAGTGTAGAAACATACTTTCTACTACACATAATATTGACTGATATGTTTCCATACATCCAGTAATTCTGAAATTTTGTGTGGTGGTGTATACTTAATAACAATACAATGTTTTAATATATTTAGGACTTGGTTTGGACTTGCTTGATTGGACTAAAATTCCTTATTTACAACATTGTGTCATAAAATATTAAAAAAGATGGGAATTAATTGTTAATAAAAAGAAACTTTTTTTGTCAGAACTGAAACGTAGGAAATAAGTGTTTTATCAATATTCTAAAGGTCTAAGTAATTAAAAAAACATGAGATTCTATAAAACGATATGAGAAAGAAACTAAGCCACAATAAAATTCAAAAGGCTAGAAATTCTTAAAGATTAAATAAAAATTTAAATATTCTTATGGATATCGTCCTGATAGTGTACACCAAAAAAATCCAATTTGTCGGTTAACAGATAACGACGCCTTATTCCATACGGGAAAAAAAAAAAAAAAAAAAAAAAAAAACAGTACCAAAACATGTCCAAAGCTAAATAAAGTTAGAAATTGCACACACACGCAAACACTAAAACTTTATTCAACTAGAAAGCTGCAGAAAAGCGTTCATAATGCAGCTAGAGAATTCGCTTCACGATCAATGAATACCTCAAAGAGAAGTCATACTCGATTGGTTCGCTTTAGCTCTTTCACAAGTTTGTTAACAGTGTATTGGATTTTTTAGATGGATCAACGAATCTTAGCTCTTAATAGAAATATCACCATAATTCTTGCATTTTCTAGAGCAATCATTTTATCGCAAAGTTGCCAAAGCCGGGGATCCAAGGTCTGTCACCCTGTAAAAATATAAGTAAAGCTTCCTTTTTTTGCTATATGTTAGAATTTTGCTACTAAGCAGGAAATGTATAGTATAGAATCGTAATAATATATTATGGGCATTTAAAGTATTTTTTTAGCAGTATTTTACACTTTTGAGAATTTTGTTTTGCTCTCAAGATTTTTGCTAAATTTTTCTACTTTTTAACAAAAACGTTATAAAAAATAGTATTTTTATGTTGTGGAGTAAATTGGAATTAATTATTAATTGTTAAGACGGTGTAAATTGTTTTTGTATTTTATACAGAATTATAAGTAATGGTATTTTTTTTTCATAGTTTGATCTGGTTTGCGACAAAGCTCATTATCCAAGTCTTCTTCTCACGCTGCAAAACGTTGGAAGTCTCATCGGTACACCAATATACGGAATTTTGTCTGATAAGTGAGTGAAATCTTTGCAATTTCCTAAAATTTTTTAAAAAATTGTTTCCTTTTTTTTAACATTTCTTTAGTAAGAAATACATATAAATTTGAAACTTTACAAAATTTGTATCAATCATTTTACAATACTTTTAGAGCTATTTCAATTTTTTTAATAGTGTGTTTTAAATTTTTACATTTTGAAGATTTATGAGATGCATGATTATAATACACGAGTATACATTCCTTTTAATGTTCAACGCTGTTTCGGGAGCTCAACGATGGTTATAAGTTTAATATGATTCCTAAAAAACTAATGCAAAGGTTTTTGCTGTTATACGACTTTTATAATGATTTTTATATAATACAAATATTAAAAAGATTCGGAATGACAAAGGAATGCAAAGAGTTAAAATATCAAACTAAAATTCTGCTGCTTCAAAATATTGTGGTTAATTTTTTATTAATTCATACAAACTCGTATTAAAATATAAAGCAACTTTCAATTCTCATTAACTAAAATTGGAAAAAATATTTACTATTCACCTTATTATTTTTATTCTCTTCATAATTTGAATTCTGTTTCACTCCAATTTTCGACTGATTTCAAGCAGTAATTGAGGTAAAATAATTCAAGACTGTTTGATATAGCTTCATTCCTTTGCTTTCCAATTTCAAATCAAAGGTTTTAAAAATAGAATAACATATTCAATAAGTTTTTAATATTAGAGAATCAAATTTTTGCTCATTATATACAACGACACCAAAATTAATTAAATATTATTTATAGTTCATATGAACTGAATTTAAATATATTTCACATACAGAAAAAAATTGCAATATATTTATCCCCTATTTCAGAATTTGCTTAAGTATTTTAATATATAAATATTTCGTAATTACTGAAATGTATGTATCTTATAAATCAGGGCGTTTTAAGAATCTTTAAAAAGGATTTCAACCTTTAAAATGAGTCCTTGGAAGTGTTTATATAATTCGAAGGAAATTAAAACCGGTAAATGATTAATGATTAACTTATGTAACTGATATTGATAGAAAAAAAAATTTGTCAGTTTCCGAATTTTTTTATAAGACTGAATTTTAGAATTTTATTTTACTTTTCTGATTCCGAATTATTATTCATGTCATTAATTAACATTTGAAATATCTAGAATCAGAAATTCGAATTTTCTTGTAAACGTTTTTGCTGATGAAACTTCTGTGAAGACAAATCAAGAATTATTTTTTTGAATGTCAGTTTGCATTCCTTTATTTAATAAACAGTTTTTTAAGCTGTGTCTTTTCCCCTTTTGAGTAAAGTGAAATAAGTTGACAGAATGTCTAAAACTTTTACAAATATATATATATATATATATATATATATATATATATATATATATATATATATTACAAATATATATATATATAAATATATTTTGCAAATATTTTTGTAGATAAAATTAAATTAGGGAAAGTTTATTCCCTTTAAAAAGAGAAGCTGAAATTATATCCAATTTAAGTTCTTAAATTAAGAAAAATCATTTTTAAAGCACATTTTTCTTCGTTTTGATATAAATTAGAATCTACAAAGTAACAATATTCGAAATTTGTGGCGCCAGAAATTCGAATTTTCTTTAAATATTTATAATGGTAAAGAAAAATAACTGCTTTATTTTTTAAAGAAAAGTAAGGAAGATTCGAACTTTCTGACAGAATATTAATTGATTAATATTGTATATTCGTCAGTACTGTTTGACTTGATTCCATCAGCGTTGCATTCTGTATGTAAAACGTTTCATATCAGGCAATGTTCAGAAAAAATAATACCATAACACTTATATTAAAAAAATGATTCTTTTAAAATTTGTTAAAGCATTAGTTACTCCGTTTAATCAATCTAATTTATATATTTGCTTAATGCATACGATCTATTAAAATTTTCATATCGTTTATTCAAGACTAACTATTTTGTTGCACACGGTTATATGAAAGAAAACTTGCTACAGATCTATTTTAAAACTAATTTTGAAAGAGTTATTAAAACCAGTGAAAAGAATTGTGCCCTAAATAAAATAAGTATCATTTAAAAGCTAAGTATTTTTAATTGTAAATTAGTTAACATTTCAGTTTTAAGCGATAATATGCTCCGATGCTATTGAGAAAAAAATGTCAACATTTTTTTAAATTTTTAAATGATTAAGGCTCTAAATAAAATTTCAAAAAAAATTAGTATATATTAACTATCTATAAAATAAGTCCATGCCAACATTCATATCCATAGGTTCAACTATCTGTCTTGTAGAAGCTTTTGAGTGATTTTTAGATCACACAACGTTATATGAAGCACATGTGGTTTACAAATAGTATCCAAATCCATAAACAAATTCACTTAAAAAGAAATTTCAATTATACTTCTTTTATATAATTCGAATTAATATAATTGTTTTTTCAAAGGAGTATTAATATGTTAATGTTTATAAACTGACCAATTACCTGCAAGAGATCATAAAATTATCGATGCAAAAATCTTTCAAATCATTCTACAGTGTAAACAGTTGGACATAGTGCTGTCAATTTTTGAATCTGACGCGTCTTTGTTATAGGTGTTCACTATGAAAGAGAACTTCGAAGTTTTAATTATAGTTATTTTAAATTATAAGGATTTTTATCAGTTACTTTGGAGCATATCATCGCACAAGAACCATTTTTCACCACTCTAAAATAAAGTTAAAATGAAAATCCGTCAACTTTTCAATATTACCAATTTTATTTTCATATTTTCTTCCATTTTAATAAATTTTCATAATGAACTTTTGAACAATTTTGAAGCAAAACTTTTCCTTAACATAACCACTAACATCAAAACAGCAAGATTATGGATAATTGACGTGAATATTTTAACAGCTCTTACGTGACTAAAAAATATTACGTTTTTCAGTTTATTATTATTAATTGTCTGACTTCAGTCAAAACATCCTTTCTGTTGCATCAGTTGTTTTTCAAGCTGCAAAACCTGATACAACCAAACCAGACGAATAGTATACAAACACCAAAAAAAACATTATTATTCTAGAATGTTTTGGATACAAAGTTCAAATATGCCTTTCTTTTTCTCTTTAAAAGAAATTGAAATTCCCATATAAAACATTGTGTAAAAAACCATATTTTAAATGAAACAGCAGAAAGCATTTAACGTATAATATTTTATTTAATATGTTATACTTTATTTTTGTTATTATGCCAATTTTAGGTATGGTCGTAAACTACTGTTTCTTGTCTTAGCAGTTGTCGTATCTTCGACTGAAATAGCTTCTGTTCTTGTTAACGATTTCATAATCTTTGCAATCCTGAGAACTGTGAACGGAAGTGTTTTGCCATCCATGTTTACTTCGGCTTTCATCTTGAGTGAGTATATTTCATTCGTTAATTTTAATAAAAACATCCTAATATCATTTTAATAACAACATCCTCATATTAGTTGTTGAGTAACTATTACAATTATTACTAAGGATATTCTGGATCAGGAAAATTGATGATGACACTAAGTTTTAATTTGATTTAATCAACAAACAATTTACATGAATCGCGTGGATTGCGTGGATTCTATGAAGTTATTTGAATTAACTTTATTTCGAAAACATGACCCAAATTTAGAAAAGGGCGTTTTCGTTTCTTTAATGAATGATCATAGGTTGTTGTATATATAAATTCAATAATTGGCTTTTATTATAAAATACTATAACGCATTTTCTACGGAAAGTGCCATCCTTAAGAAAAATGATATCTTTTGTAACAAGATAAATCATTTATGCTGATGTCAACTATTACTGTAATTGCATCTTCAGATGAAAAGACCGGCATTTTACGAGCAATCACAAATCCTTAGAATTATGTGAAGAAATATAGTAGTCTTGAAATGCTACTTCATTATCTTCAGCGGATTCTGCCTGAATGTTTTGTGTTGTTGGAGTTGTTTAATAGCAGTTTCCTGCTTGTTTGTTGTTGAAGTGCTATAAAGAATTGTAAAATTTCTTCCAGGCGCCATTGTAAAATTTTTATTCCACGAATATTCAGTATATGATTGTAAATTTTAAAATTAGAACAGGTGTTGTATTTTTTTTGTCTAAGTAAGAGGATTATTGTAAAAGAAACTGAATTGGAATAATGCAATAACAATGTGGTGGATATAGTAGAATGCGTAAAATATTACAGTAGTCGCTTCTGGCGACCAGTTGGTTTGTCCGAGATATTAGTTATATTTAATTTCAGTTAAATCATTTAGATATAAGTTCATCTCCATGATACCATTAAATTGCCAGTTAAATTTTACTTTAATGGACATTATACGCTGCATTGTCTATATGAATCCTTCTAATGGAGACCATTCCTATGACTCACAGCGCTGTTAAATATATAAATTTGCTTCTTCTAAAATCTTCTATTTAATGTTCTATATTTCAAGCTATGGGGACTACTCAGATATAAGACAGAATCTTTCTTCATTAACATTCAGCAACGGAAGAAAATCACATGATCGGTTATTTCATGAAACAATAAAAACGGTTTGGATTTCAAGGTAACAATGCAATCTATTGTTGAAAATTAGGGAGAAATATAACTTTAAAAATTGCCAAAATTTAGGAAAAGTTTGCACGGTCTTCAAATTACGATATACAAAACCGCAATGCTTTGAACTTTAAAACGGTATAAAATTCATTTTTGTACAACAGTATTTTCGTAAGTTATCGTAGAAATCCGAATAAAGTCAGCTTAATTTCTAAGTAACTAAAATTTTAAAAAATGGCCTCTTGGTGCATCCGACTCTCTAAGGTCTATATGTGCCAAATTTGGTAGCTGTATGTCAGACTTTCTAGTGATATACTCACATTCACTTTTATTAGTAGTAGATATAGATATAACAAAAAATTTATAATATAATTCACGTTATTTACATTAAATTCATTCCAATTTTAAAACATACGTACTAAATAAAGATGAAACGTAAAGTAATAGTTCCGTGTAAGGATATGAAAGATTTATTGTTTCCATTTTGAATTGCAAATCAAAACGAGTTCGTTCTTTCAAAAGGTGGCTAATGCATGTTGTTTTAAAGGAAAGAAACTCGAAAAGTCTGTTCCAGAGGCTACTCCAAGAAAGAGTAACTGAATTGAATAATATTTATCGCCTGAAATACTTAAAAGGATAACTGATTTAAGCAAACAATCACATTTCGGCAAATCCAATTAGGTGGTAACCTTGAGATCAAGAAAGAGCATTTCTTTGAAGCTATGAAATATTCTCATTATTATTTAGTAGCTCTTGGAACTGGAATTATTCCATCATTACAATCCTAATAGTCTCTAGTGTAAAGAAGGAATGGTTTATTACACTAAAATAAGTGATTTTCAATTCTTCTAATACAGAGTACAAAAAGAAGAGTGAAAGAATTTTCCTCTTTCTACTCTCTAGTATGCGAATGTTCAAATGACTAAGAAAAAAAAAGCATTGTAATCGTCAAAAAAAAAAAAAAGACTAGGAGATTTTAATGAATATCCATGTTTCAGCTCTTCCTGAGTCTGAAAAACATATTTTTGGAATTGTTTCTCTGTCTGTCCGTATGTCGTTTTGTCTGCTTGTGAACACGTTAACTGAAAAAAAACAACTTTTGAGCTTGGTGGAATGTGAAGAAATTTGATATGTGATTTTATACCAAATTTGTAGACTGTTTTATCAAATTTTCAGCGGAATCCATTCACAACAAGTCCGTGCACAAGTCAGCATGATAATTAAAAAGCGGAAAGAACTTCGTATATCAAATTTGGTGCATAATAATTAATAATCTAATTTGCCAAATCTCTCAAAACGTTACTTTTGGAAATTATTGATGATTTTCTTTACGAATGTTGTCCTCACATTTGTCGGGTAACTTTTAATTTTACCAAATTTACCAATTTTTAAATTTACCAAAAATGTGTATAACTGACTAATTTTTTAATATTTTCCCTTCAAATAGACGGTACTGTTAATAGAGCCTAAATGACAAAGTGGCCAAACAAATTTCATGAGTATTATGCTTTTTGACGAGCTGCGCTGAATTTCGAAGCATAAAATGCAAGCGTATATGCCGTATTTCCCATTTAACTGTTGGAAATTACTATGTCCATAATAGTATTTAGTGATGGAACATGTAGCAATGAAATGGGGTCTTCGAATAAAATGATTGTTGTGTACTATTCTGTTATTTTACGTGGTTAAAATTTGTTTCAGTTACTGAAATCGTCGCTCCAGATGTCCGTGCTCATATGAATGGAGTAATTAATTGTTCCTGGACCTTCGGATTGTGCTTCTTGCCTCTAGTTGCTTACCTTGCGAGGAGTTGGGTGATATTGGGCATTGTCAGTGCTGTTTGCGGATTTTGTATCTTACTGTACTGGTTGTAAGTATATTTGATATATATCTCATACTATTGCTGGTTTGAACTTTACATCTTCTAATCTTTTCTATTTTTAATGAAAAAAGTGTGATAAAACAGAGACCGAAATAATTTCTTAGTTTATCATGGGTTGAATTAGAACATAAAGAATCTTAAAATTTATTTCTGAATTTACCCTTACTTTTATAATCACTACACTTTTTATATTAATCGTAATAAATTTTACTCCGTATTTTGGTTAGTTTGGTACTAAGTGATTTCAGATTAGTGATTACCAACGTAGCGATTTGATACTAATCGATTTCTATTTTAATGCAGATATTCATAAAATTCGAAAAGCTGCTTCGTTTAGTCAATTGTTTTTTTTTCTTTCAAATTTTTTTGAACTATTCTTTTTATTAAGACGTTTTATAACAACATTTGTTATTTAACCTTGAGTAACTTGTTTACGAAATTTAATCAAAAATATAATGTTTCACAGTGAATCATTCAGTTTCACAATAAGCATTGTGGTCGGTCTGGATGTGCCATCTGTCTTTTGAAGGTGACGATGTATTTCATTAGACTGTTGTTTTTTTAAATGTCCATTCCTGTATTGTGTGAATGTTTTTGCAATTAAATTGAACTGACCTTTGGAACTGCATTTATAAAATTACGCAAAAAGTTGGAAATTTCACCGAGAAACGAGTTTTACTGGCAACCACCAGATATTTGGTTTTGTTAGAGTTTGAAAAGAGACATCTTTGAAAACACTAATTGTTGTTTGCAGATGTATTATAAAACATAATAATGAATTATATAATTAATTCTGAGAAAATAGCGTTTATTTGTATGAGAATTGCTTTGAATAAACCCCATTTTTGTAAGCTCTTATCCTACCAAAAAAATCCCTTTTTTTGTAAACTCTGATTCGTAGAAAATGAAAATATTTCATCATTTTGAACATGAGAAATAGTTATATCATAGACATAAAATTTTATCATTATTTCAAAAATTTGATCATTATTTCAAAAATTTGTTTTTGATCGAAGGGAGCAAAATTCTTTATTAACTCGACTGTTCGGCATTTTGTCTGTTTGAGTATAAATTAGTTAGTTAGGCAATTCCGATTGAATATATTGTTCGAGTTCCTTCGTATTTGGCATGAATATCCGCTAATGTCATAACAATTGAGTATATGTAACGATATTAATTTTTAATACTGTTTCGAGATTATGGCTCTTTTAATGGCTTTAGACTGTTGCAGCCATTGGCGATTTTGGTGACATTAAAATATTTGAATCGTTTTGATAATGGCGTGACATTTAATTTTAATTTTGCTTATATTGATAAAGGCATTCATGTTTTTTGTTGATATTGATAAAAACAGACATGTAATGTCTGATACCAATAGAAATACATTTAATTTTAACAAATACATTAATACAAATCAAAACTGCCATTTAATAGTAATTTCTTTTATTTTAGTCTCTGTAATTATATTAATTAATGTATTTGTTTTATGAAGATTTTGTATTTATTTTGGAGTAAACTTTTTGCATAAATACGATTGTACAATATTGTTCATTCATTATAAATGTAATACAGGGTGTTCATTAATTATTTTCGGGGTTTCCGTACCTCATAACTTTCGAATAAAAAATATTGCGCAAAAACCGATTACGTATTCGTAAATTACAACTCAAAGAATTTTATTAATGATATTAAAGTGTAAAGCTTGTACAATTGGCACTTCGTAGGCATTCAGCTGAAGGCGATTATGTATTCGTAAATTCGTTGAACAAATTTTGACTCGAATTGAGGATGATGAAAATTACCTTCGGAAATGGTTCTTCAGTGACGAATCCACTTTTCATGTGTCAGAAAAAGTGAATAAACATAACTGTAGAATATGGGGCTCGTAGAACCCGCACGATTATCAAAAGTCAAAATTTGTTCAGCGAATTTACGAATACATAATCGCCTTCAGCTGAATGCCTACAAAGTGCCAATTGTACAAGCTTTACACTTTAATATCATTAATAAAATTCTTTGAGTTGTAATTTACGAATACGTAATCGGTTTTTGCGCAATATTTTTTATTCGAAAGTTATGAGGTACGGAAACCCCGACAATAATTAATGAACACCCTATATTATAGAATGATCTACATATGAGCAAAAAAGTACTTCCTGGATTACAAATTGTCTGGTTTCCTAGAAAGATGGTGTCTTCACAATGGATGGCAGCATTGACTAAATTTTTAAAGAAACGATGAAAGGGGTGAGGGGGGATTGCAAGGTCTATTGCTCATAAAACTACTAAATATTATTCTATTACTTACAGTTTTCTCGATTATTTGTTAGTTACTTTGATAATCTTATATATTTTTTGATAACCTAAGATTGATATTAAGAATTTGATAATCTCATATATTACAGTCAAAACAGAAAAATAAACACAAAGAAATTTTCACAAAGTTAATGAAATAAAAATAGTTAATTTAAAATAAAAACTTTAAAATATTAAAAATGCATTCGAAGTGTATAATGAAATTGGACAATTTATTATTAGAATGTCCTCCCTAAAATATCCTTTTTGAACTTTGAAAATGAAGCATTCGTCTGTATAAAATCGAACTTTTCTAACACATAATGTCTAAATCATTTTAAACTCTCCATGCAAATTCAACGGGAAGACAGTTGATCCTGCAGAAATATACAATAAATGTTTTGAAGAAAATGCTTCTAGAACCGTTGATTCTTCGGAAGTTGAGATTCTCCACAACATTATTTCTGTACATCATATGGTGTTGCTATTTGTATATCGCCTTTATAGTATTATTATATATCTTATAAGAGTAATAATTTTCTGCTAGTCTTGAAAAATTATCTATTGATATTTTTGACTTATTTCTTTTGCTTTCTGAATATTTATAATTAGTAGACCTTGATAATATTTCTCAAAAATTGATTTATAATGGGCATAGCGGTTTCTGCAGTGTTAAATGGGTACTCATTTTTCACCAATCTTAATAAAGAAATATAATCCAGTGCTCCTGAAATATCTGAAATCAGCTTATTTCAAACCATCATTCATCCCTATAATGCTTACATTCACAAAAATGTACATTGAATAATAATAACAACAGGACAATATCAGTTTCCTTGAAATTGATAGATTAGGTCATGTGAAATATTACGCATTTGGAATAATTAGTTTTAGTACAGCTTTCTAATATTGTTTGCATGTGGAACATCGACTTTTAAGAGTTTCAAAAGCTACTGGACTGTAACACTAGCTTTTTTCAAACAAATGCACGCACATAATTATATTTATTATTAAAGAAAACTTTTCGCAAATCATAAAACGATGTTGACATTTCAAATGTTGTATTAATAAGAGTGGAATAAGGTAATGACAAAGAATTATAAAAATTTCCTGTCTTGAATGCTTGGATTTTAAGTATCACGAAATTTCTGTAGAATATGGAACTTGTGATATCAATTGTTAGATTTTTTCCACCGCACAGTCCATAAATGAATTGATGGTCATTTATAATCACATTTACAGGGTGTTTGTTGAGCACGAACATCACGGATCAAAATTTTGATCACGGAACTCCCGTTAAAGCCAATAGTTTCCGTATCTAGTCACGTTTTCTTACAGATGCTTAGAATTCTTTCAGAATATATGTTTAACACAGTTTCTCATTTTTTAGAACAAAATTCTTAAGATAAGACATAAATAAAAAAGTTTTTACTTTTTTGGAATATATAATGACTGTCAAAAAAATTCAATTACGAAATCTATAGAATTTAGACATCTTAATCACGGAAAAAATTATAAATAATACTATTTTCAGAACTACGATGATGATAAGGCAAATTTCTTATTACTAGATCAGTAGTTTTTAATCGATAGTTCTCAGGAGAATATGTAAAGAAAACATATAAAAAGCAAATGCATTATAGAAGTATTTCAAAACGCATTTTTTAGTTCTACAATTTTCAAAAAATTTCCAAGGGAATCTTCGTATCCCCGTTGCATAGAGGGTATTTTATTCCCTGGGAAGAATCGCCCCCAAAAATCGGGGTTGGAGATGATGTGCTCTTGTTTCAATTTATAGCTTAATGATCTGCAGACTTCTACGAGTTGAAAATCACTGAAATATCCGGATGGAATTTTTAACTTTTTATTTATTTGTGATTGGAATTTATACCAAATCTGTCTTCAGAAAATTGCTAATTTTTAAACAAGAATTTCGTATCTTTGTGATCTAAAAATACCAAAAATAAACCATATTTATTAAGAGATTTTTACCAGACCGTGATATTCTAAAAATCTATTGAATCAGTTGAATTCTTAATACTCATAATAAACGTAATAGAAGTTTCATTTATACAAGTTTATACATTTTAGTCATTACTATAATGTATTACATATTAGTCACCTCAAAAGGCCAGTTGGTTTGCTTGTAGTATTGGTTATATTTTATTTCAGATAAACCGTTTTTTGTAACTTCATGTTCATGATTCTGCCATATTGTTTGCCATTAAAGCGGTGTTATTTCATTTGTCTTAGTCATGTTCTGTTTATTGTCTACATGAACCTTTCTAATGGAGACCATTCCTATGACATTGTAGCGCTATTAAAAAGGCAAATGTATATTCTTCTGTCTTCTAAATTTCGCGATATTGTAACTGCTCTTCTAAACTATTCATCTTGTAAACTACATATATATTAATAGAATCTTTCTACATTAGTATTCAACATTAATAGAAAATCATGCGATTAATTATTTAATGAAACATTGAAGATGATTTGAATTGCAGGGTAATAAAATTGGAAATCAATGAAAAAACATTTTTTTAATGTTGCCGAAATTAATCAAAAGCTTTCACTGCTACTAAATTGATGCATTAAAAAGATATTTGTTTAAAATTTTGAAATAGTATAACATTTATTTTTGTGCTTTAGTATTTTTGGAAGTTTTCATGAAATACGTCAAAATTCTACTTAATTTTTAATTAATTAAAATTCTACAAATTTGAAAACAATTGCTCCGAGTGGCACACTTCAACACTCCAAGGTATACAGTTACCAATTTCAAAGCCGTAGGTTAAATTGGCTGGACTGTAGAGCGCTAGCACACACACACATTCACTCTCTCGCGCACGCACACACACATTTATCTTTATTATTTGGATTTAAAGTTGTAAACTATAAAATTGTCACATGATTCTTTGTTATAGGTAAGAATTAGAAAATTATAATACTGAAACTGTACATGCTCAACTGCTCAACATAAATATACATATTGCTACTACGAAGGATGTAATCGGCATGTGAACTTAAAACATATAGTAAAATGCAAGCAACATCCATTCAATGTAACTAACTGCAGGGAAAATGGAACATGATCCACTTGGTTCTTTTGAATGCTTTGCATTTTTTGCATCGTACTAGGGAAGTTCGATTAACTACGGACCTGTTTTGTGGCATTCCTTTATAATATTCCCCTCACTGTCAATTTACTTGGTAGTGGCATTCGTGATAAACACATCATTTGAAAATTATCTAGAGAAATGTAATTGAAGTTTACAGCTAGAGTGTGTCTGAGAAAATGAACAAAGTACTGAAACTCTGCTTCACATGCTTCGGTTGAATGCACACCATTGCAGGTGTTCATTAAATCTATCGGATTTAAACGTCTTCAAATGATATGTTGTGGAACTTTTAAGAATGGAGTGCCGGCTTAGTGCTCATCGGACCATGAATCAAAATTACGAGATTGGTTTTAAAGTAGTCTCTCGTATCTTTAAAACTGAACTGTACTCTAATTAACTAAAATAAATTAACGATAGTGTGAATTTTTTAAAAAATTAAAACAATAAAGTTATTGATTGTGTTTATCAAAGTGATGATACTTATTCATATTATAATTTTTGTTTTAATTCTTATTAAACGGAAATTCTATTAAAGCCCATTGGTCCATCTTGTCTGGCTTGCTCCTCGTCAAACAGGTAAAATAATAGTCAAACAGGTAAATAACATTTATAGGTAAAAACGAGGAGGAAGATCAGATATTTATCACCTTTTTCCTGCCAATCGCTTTGGAAATGAAAACGGTTTTGCAGAAAGTGATGACTACGGGTACGAAATTTTTTTGAATATTCAGCATTCATAGAGTCGGGGTAGAGGTTGGGCGTCCCTTAAACTTCAGCACACGCTCCCATGTTTTGAAAATTGCCGCATTGAAAAGCGGCACTTGACTCTCCATGACCGAATGGGCATAGCACTGATCTCATAATCAAGAGATTGTAAGTTCGAATCCCGCTAGAGGCAATTCGCTTCACAGTTTGTGTAAATATTTAATTTCTTGATTTTATGTTTCCCTTTATTTCATGTTCCAGGAGAGTCTGGACATTTCTTTAGTTTACCAGACAAGTATTCTGGAACTTTCCCTGCTAGTATAAAAGCAGAAGATTTGTCACTCACTGTGTTCTCAGTTCATAGTTCAGTTAATAAATTGGTTTAGCTCTACTTCGTGTGTGTCATTGCGTTCCACACTAAAGTATCTACGTGACAATATTAGCAGATGCTTGGGGTCATTTTGACCCAAAATTGTCAGGCATTTAACTCCTTACCTTATTGGCTATTTGTATAGAAATAAAATATGATCAGAATATGCGAATATTTTTCATTCATTTATGTTCTATTTAAGACAGAAATTAGATTTTTAATAAGAAAAACCAAAATTGAATTTAACACCTTTGATCCATTCTTTTTCTATATTCATTTCCTTTTTCTACATTACATTCCTATAAAACTTATTATTTTTAAAATAAGTATTTTTTCTGCAAAAAAATACTTTTATTATGTCTCATTCAGATTAAAATGAATTTTTAATATAAATTCCAAGATCTTTATTCATATTATAAGAGAATGAATTTTATATAAGGATTTGCTATATTTTCATGAGCAGGTAGAAACTTCCGATCAAATTTTCTAGAGTATTCAGAATGTACATTCTGTTCCAGTTCTGTGTCATGATCGCTTTCCAAAGTTTCATAAATATTATATGACGCATCTAAGCTACAATCATTTTGTCAATCAGTTGGAATATTTTCGAGAAGATCTCTGAATGTCTGCTGGTCACATGCATTCGCTGTCATAGTCAACATTAAAAAAATTTGAAATGCTAGCACACGCATGGTCAATTTGATCCCAACTTTCCGGTAAACAAGTTTTAGCAGTTTGTAATGAAAATTGAAATCAACAGGCAGTAGCTCAATCGGTGAAATGCATATATATATATATATATATATATATATATATATATATATATATATATATATATGCATTTCACCGATTGAGCTACTGCCTGTTGATTTCAATTTTCATTACAAACTGCTAAAACTCTATTTAAAGTATTAAAAATTAATTCCATTTAATAGTTAATGAGTTAATATATGAAAAAAACTGTATATATATATATATATATATATATATATATATAGGGAGAGTGTGAACTAATAGTAGGAATTGAAAAATGAGATATGTACTTTCATTGATTTCTGCTGGTCTAATCTTCTTCTTCTGCTAACTACCCTATGACTGTAAAGGAAATAACAACTGTAAACTTTTTGAAATTTCTAAAATTTTTTAAAAATTAGAAAGGATGGGGTCAAAAAGACTCCTGGGTATGTTGACATGTTAAGAGGATGATAGTTCGGAGAATTTGTTATTGATGTAATTGGATGATGATAAAGACAGCTGTCGGTTACAACAAATCCTGTCAATATTGCTTAGTTCAGTGATATCAGGGTGGTTAATTGTACACAAGAAGACCCATCTTGCCATTTCTTTCCTTTTTTTTTTTCAAATTTTGCTCTATAGGTAGATGAATTTTATTATTATATTTTTGAATATAAAGAGTGTTTATTTCAAAAATCTATGTCTGTCATTTATAAGAAGATTTTATTTTGCACGTTAGTGATAATATGATTTATTTTGCACGGGAGTGATAATGGGCAATGCCCTATTCCAGGTCCGTTATTAGAGCGTTCATTTTTCATCTCTGCCCCCTTTTTCTGTAATTAAAGGTAATTGGTAGATATAGAAACCACGGGGAGTTTCTATATCTGAAAATTGAAGTTAGAGAGTTTAGAATTTTTTTTTCTGGTCGTGAAAAATACTGATTTCAGAAAAATTTTCTTCAATATTTTAAGTTTCACTTGATACCTAACTAAAATTAATTCATTGAGTTTGATGTGTTCGTCTTAAAAGACTTTTTATATTACTTCTGTTCATAGATCAATTAAACGTAAAATGTTAATGCATTCTCAATTATAAAAAAATGTGAATTCCAGCCTGATTGCTGTAATTAGAGTTCTATGCATGAATGTGAAGTCAGATCAGATGAAACTGTTTACGCGATGTTTACTTGGATCATAAAAAATATCATTATCAGTGTCCTTGTGCTCGATTTCTAAACGGTCCATTCACTCGTAATGATTCGAGTGCATTCGAAAAAAAAGGGAGAGAGAAAACTGAATTTAATGATCATTAATTGTGTTTTATTTCAACTTGTTAATGGGAAGTGAATCCGTATGATGCATAATAATGTTATAGTTATTCAAATTATTGAGATTACATTAACCTTTGATTTTTATTTGAAGAAAATAAATTTTTCTATAGATTTTTGTCATTGACTCGAATATTGATTATATTTGAAAAGTATGTACAGTTGAATCTATTAAATAATATTAACATTTTAATAAACTATAATTTTTATAAATATTTTTAATTCATTTTAATAGATTAGACCTTCGAATCGTTTCGAAGATTGTACTTTAAGAGAATATTGACTTATCTTTTTAACGTATAAAATATGACTACATGATAAATTAATGTATTAAAATTAAATGCTAAAGTTCAGACCCTATTTAAAATGCATTCGCACTTTCTTCCTTTTTTTCCCAATTATATCTGCAAATGAAAGAGAAAAAAAATCGAGAACATTCTCTTCCTAATCTTCTTGTAAATTTCGACCATACGGCATGTTTCGGATTAAAAAGTAACAACCAATTATATATTTTTTAATAGTGTTTCTATTTGATGTGGACTAAATTCTTGTGCAGAATACATTTTTGTTGTTATTACCACTGCCAAACTGCATTCTGCAATGTGTTTGCTTGTTTCTGGATTCGAATTATTATATTCCTATATGCACATACAAACAGATACAAAAACATACAAAATTTTACTCTTCTAGTTTATTGCGTATCTCAGTCATTTTTATAAATATAAATTTTATTACTAACCTTATTTCTATCTCTATATGTACAGTATACTCAATAGATGTTTTCTAAAACTTTTGGAATTGTTCCATATATCCATTCGACGAAATGATTTTAATGACATACATATTAAATCCATAAATTTATTGCTGACAGAATTACGAAATCTTAACTTTTATGCAATTCCCGGAACTTGTCAGTAATATTCAATAAAATATTCTTGATACTTTAACTATTTAAAGAAATAAAAAAAAATCCCTCATCTGTGTCTGAAACTTGCCACTTTGTACATCACTATTTTAGGCAATTTCCTCAATTTTAACTGTCTCATCAAAGAGGATACTCCAATTAGTAATTGATGTTTCTCCGAAATACCCATTGATTAACCACATTGATGGACCTGAAATGCCGAAATTTATAACTCCTTCAGTTTTAGCCACATACGAATGAAATTTTTTTGTTAAAATATTAGTGAACCAAAAATATTTAAATAATTATAAGTTTAGGATTAGAAACTTTATAAAAATTTAGACTTCGTACATTTTTCAGCGGCACATTTATTGACTCAAACAGCAAAAAATATAATTCTTTGCGTCATTTAAATATTTTGCCACTCAAGAATATATGTTTTTCTAACTGTTTAGAAATCAGATACTAGGTAATGATTAGAGTGTGCATAATGTACATGCACATATTAGAAAAATATTTCAGTGGGGTTTTGGAGGCTTAATGTTCAAGTTTTAGCATGAAATTCTTGCATGGTGAATATTTATTGAAAAGCGAAATGAGTTTTAAATGATTATTGTCATAATTTCTTACTAGTTAAAAATGAATTTTATAAATTTTAATATTTTCATGCTTCTATTTATTTTATTTCATTTAAAATATCTGAAATTCCGGTGAATCTTTAAAAACCTGAAATCCTCTTCGAAAACTAATATTACCGTTCTTAAGCTAATAATTTCAGCTAGCTAGTACAGATTAGACGGTATATCTTATCCTAGATGTTGGTTATTGGAAGTGAAGGTTTCAGATACTGTGTTGGATAAAATCAATAAAAATAAAAAATAATAATAATATTCTGAGAAAAAAAATCATCCCAGGAATTTTTCTAAAAGTATCAGAAAGAAACTAAAACATGAATGATATATTTTGCTGTAGATTTCAGTTACCTTCCAAGATGATTAATCAACATTGAGTTACTAGCGTTACCGTTTTTTATGTGTAATTACGGAAGAAAAGGATTTTTCAAATGTTAATTTTTAAAAAAATCAACTTTCACTTTTAAAAAAATACAAATTACGTACTTGAGAGCATTTTTAATTATACGTGATTGTGTTTGTACTTGCGCCTATGATTTGCGAAAACATTTTCATCTAATCGTACCTTTTTAATTCAAATGTACGCTTGTTTTATGGATTTAAACTCAAAATAAAGATTATAGTATAGTAAAATTAACTATAAATAAATTTTAGAAATTCTTTATTACAACAAAAATTCTTATTTACAACAAAAATTGAGAGAAATAGAAACTCAAAACATGAAATCCCATTCATCAAGGCCAATTCGTGACTAAATATGCCGTGACGGCAAGGTTAATACTCCCTGTGTTTTAAAGAATATTGATGGAACGAAAAAAAACTGCACTCGTCTGTTGCTATAGGAACCGGCCCTGTCCTGTTTCACGTAATAGGATTTCCGAAGGCCATCTGAGAGGTGTACTAATAATCTTTTAAACTGGATATCATTCTTACGTAGATTGAACCAGTTATACTGTATATGACTCAACTCTTATACGAATAACATTTTATTTTTGCGTCTGGTTTCCAGTACGATTTGGAGAGTTGATACCAGTTGAGATGAAACTCATACTTTCCACGTCTCACGCAGAAATGGAAACAAATATTTCTTTCTGCGATCTCAGCAGATGTGTTTTCTTCTTTTCAAAGAAAATTCCTGGATTCACCAAATATTATTGTCTTTGTTGTTCTGAGATATCGTCCTCCCTACACCCTTAGTAGGTATTGAAGTGCTTCTTTGCTCGAAGAGAAATTTGAAGATTTGTTTTGTTTGCAGTTATTTTTCCCAAAACATTTTGTAAGTGTAGAAAAGACCACAGCTTGTCACTATAATAAGCATACTTTTGGCATGAGAGAATTATGTGTTCAATATCATTGGTGCTATATGATTCAATAAATACTCCAATTATTGTGACATTTATTTATGAGAGCTATGTATTAGGCTTAGTTCTTAAGGCACCGTGACCCTCTTAAATCTTCATTACTCCAGAGGCCGCTGATTCAGTTGTTTGGGAAAATCAATTACAGTTCATGCTGCGAGAGTTATTACTAAGTTCCTTTCTCAATCGCTTTGACATGCGTTTTTGAACTAGATGTGGGTTAAGTTGTTGTATAATAGCTGTTACAAATCTGATCTTCCGTACAATGTATGTTTCATTTTATTTTCAGATTTCTTCGCAATTGTAACGATGAGTACTTTGATTATTCGTCGCCTAAAATTCAACTTTTCTAAATGTTCAATTCATTCATTCTTCAGCCATTATTTCTCAATTTCTAATCTGCTGAAATTTTTTCTAAAACCCAGGAAAATAAAATCATTCTTCATTTCTATTTCTAAATAAAATATGCAGGAAGGGTGGAATAGTAAAAAAAATAAACTTATTTTGTTGGTCAAAAAAATAATGAAAAAAAACTTTGAACCATATTGAGTTTCCATGTCAAATCAAATTTCTATTTCACGAGTCTTGGATTTAATTAAATATCTTATACATCAGTTGCTTATTATACTAAAAGTGATGAGTGATTGCTTTCTGAAAAAAAAATATAAATTAAATAAAAAAAACACATTTTTCTAAATTCCTTTAATTCTTACGATAAGAGAAATTCTTGGATGCGGAAAATCTTTTACCAAAAAAATAAATAAATAAATAAAATAAATAAACACATGTCAGACAGTCATATATTTCATTATTTTTTTTTTCTAATTTAAAACAAATTTTTGTTCGAAATCAGTTTGGTTTTACGTTTCAGATTTCAGATCAGGATTACGTTCAGATCAGGTTTTACGTTTCAGTGAGTACGGCCTGTAATCGGAAATCTTTAAATATGAAAGAAAAGTATAGTTTAATGAAAGAAAGCGATTTGGAAAAAAAAATGCTACCAAAAATAGTATGTCATTTCAAATGCGGTACCACTACTTTTGAAAAATTGTAATTAGGTCTGATTAGAGCGGAAAAATTGTATTAATATTGAATGATTAATCTGTAAAATTTGATGAAATAGGTAAAGTCTTTTTTAAATGCAAAAAATGATAATAATATGTAACAAGGACAGGCTTATGATTGAGACGCTCATTAAAATTAAAAGCACTTAAAAAAAACCGTAATTTTGGGAATGATGAAAAATTTTCTATATGCATATTGAAATCTCCGTGTATGGTTTTTTATTAGCAATATTCAGATTCGATGTATAGAGGTTCAACTGTTTGTACATTTAAATCCTTTTTCTGAATCCTTTATGAATCTTCCTTTTAGATCATTATCCTTCCTGATATTGATTTTTTTATTGAAATATTTTGCTTTCAGTTTCCTTCCAGAATCTCCCAGCTGGTTCGTGTCTCAGGGCAGGTACGAAGACGCTGCGACGGTCATGATGAAGATTGGAGAGACGAACGGAAAGCAGGTCGATTACAACAACATACTGCAGCAACTGCAGGTATGTGTATTAAATACTTATATTGCATTATTTTCATGAATTTCATAAAAAAAAGGCCGTATAAAAATTATTTAGCTAGAAACCTCGTTTTTACATGGGGAGAAATAGCTACGATTGAATGTACAAAGCAGAAGGAAAATCATCAAATTATTCACATCATATTATCGTATTAAGCACACACACACACACACACACACACACACACACACACACACACACACACACACACACACACACACACACACACACACACACACACACACACACACACACATATATATATATAATTGTCCATCGCGGAAAGATATTTTAAGTCATATTTCTGCCGGCATAGGGGTAGCGCGTCTTCCCCGTGATCTGGGCGTCCCGGGTTCGAGTCCCGGTTTGGGCATGGTTGTTCTATCTGTGAGATGTGTGAATGTGCCCTCTTGTAAAAAGGGGTTGTGCAAGCGAATGAGTGATGCGTGAGTAGCAAAGTCGTACTCTTGGCCCTAGTTGGAGCTGCTATAAAAAATAAGAGACGTCCCCCTCAGGCTTAAATCGCTGTCTTCGTAACAGCGGGCTTGTCAGTGGCAAGTGCCATAAGAAACACAACAACAACAAGTCATATTTCTTTGAATTTCATTTTATAGTATTTTTAAATGTGTACACCTTTCTATATCTGCAGCTACACTATCCTACATTGTGTCGATTGGTTTGTACCACATTTAAATTAAACATTCAACTTATCGCGTTTTCTAAAGTTATCGGCAAATAATTCATATAACAAAAAGACAGTATTTAATTTTTTTGTGGGGAAAATGGGATTCATTAAGAAATGAAAAAGTTTTGAAGGAGGAATCTATTTCCAGTCTTAAACCTTTCATTTGTCACTGTCCATTGATCGTTTAAATTAGCATTAAAATTGATAGCAGCTAAATATTTTTAAAATTATTTTAACACGTTTTTATGGACTAGCTTTCTTGTTTGCCTACTTGGTAAAAAATTTGTGATAGATTTTAAACTAACTTCCTAATCAGCTCGAAGCTAAAATATTTAAGCATAACTTAGAACTGGATGACAATGTAATATTAACTCACTTTCTCTTCTGTTAGGTACAAATTTTGTCATAGGCTGTAGTTCATAGGAAAGTTAGTTACAAATGGATTGTAAAATTTTACACACACAAAACTAAAATTCAGAAAATAATTATTTAAATAAAATAATAATATACAGGGTGGCCATAAAATAATTTTCCCTGTTTGGCTAGAACAACTGAACGAAATGAAATCACTATTCATATACAGACGGTGGAAGGTATGGGGAAAAAAACTCCACAAGGGGGATAATAGTACCAAAAGTTTCCGATAGGGGAAATATTGGCGCTGTTTTCCCGTACGAACCAGAAAATTTGCATATCGAGATGGATTCTGTAAAATTCCTAGTGCGTGCGTGACAGCAACGCCATGCATTCCTTGTAAAAAAAAAAGTGAAAACGAACTGCTAACAGTTTGTCCTTAACTATTAATGTGTTCTTGTCTGTTGTTCGGAATTGATTGTTGACGTGTGCATAATATGGAACCTACCTTATTTACGGATGCTTTATTGGTAAAACTGTTCTACACGTGACAATGTCATGATTTTGCTGCTCTTAAGCCAACTTACGTGTCTTGAAACAGAACATAAGACGAGCTGTTATGAACATCGAAATTGTTATGAATATCGAAATTGACAGTTTACACGCAATGGAGAACAAGGAAGGTCAGAATATTGAAAATGTTGCACGGTGACCAGGGGACCTTAACATTGACGAATAAAAGATTTTTTTTCTGTGTTTTTTTTTCTGTAAATGTATTCCCACAGCGCCTTTGTCAGCAACTTTTGGTACTATGTTTTTTCTGCGATATTCATCTTCCTATGCCTTCCACTGTCTGTATGCGAAATGTGGTTTCATTTTTTTTATTTCGTTTTAGCTGCAGATATCGCCAAATAGGAAAAGTTATGTTATGGCTACCCTGCACTACGTTTTCGAAACAGACTAAAAAATATATAATTTCTCTTAAACCCATGCAGATTAAATTTATAAAGGCCTAAGAGTAGTTATTTTATACTTTTCAGTCTGTTTTGAAAATGTGGTATATTAAATTTTCTTTTTTTATATTTAAACAATTAACTTTGTTTCTGTCAAAGATCTCATCACATTTCATAGCATGAAATTTTGACGCAGATGCGGAAGACTGGGCGCATGCGATGAACTTAGAAAAAATATAAACTTGTTATTATTCCAAACATAAGATCATTCGTATTATCCTTTATTATTTATCTCATTGCTTCGACGTGACTTGTGATTTCATTCACTGTTATTCAGATCACAAAACTGATAATTCTGGCAAAAGAAAGTTAAAGACCGTATCAGTATGCAACAAAAATTGCCACTGATTTGCATTAAACTGCATTTATTCAGCAATTAAGTTTTGCATCAATTAAACTTCAATAACATTCGCAGCGGAGTTTACAACGAAGATAGTGTTTACTAGTTTTCTTTGTCGAAAGAATCGATTTTAAAATCCGGTCATAATTATTCACTTCAATGATAGACAGGTTTCTTTGAAGGTTCTCCAAACTATCGTTTGATATCACGAACCTGCTACAGTGACCTCTTTGAAATGTTTCAAATTAACTATTTCCAAGGATTTTAGTTTATTTTTTAATGATGTAATATTTCTTCAATTTTTGACACATCATTCGCTGTAATATATTGACTTCCTGCTTTTGTCAGCTTGATTTGCAGATGAGCAATTTGATATAGTTTTTGTCTGCGGATTCCTTGATATGGTATTTTGTGAATGATTTAATTTGAAATCTGATGTTAAACGTTAAATATTTGCTGTAGTTCATGGTTTCTTGAAAATGATCATCAAGTATTTTTATTTCTTTATTGTCATAAATATGTCCAAACATTTAAATAATTATTAAAAATATAATATTAACATGGTGACATATTTCTATCTCTATATAAAATGAACTATGGTTTATCTTATTTCTGTTAGATGCCACAATTTAACTGATATAGAAAATGAATATTTCTATGTTAAAAGAAAGCTAAGAAAATCCTTTCACATATTTATATTCTAAACATAATAATAATGAATTTTTTTGCATTTTAAAGGTATTTGAACAATAATCCTAATTTAATCTAGACGATTTAAACCTTAATGATAATCTATTTAAAAAATAAGTTAGTTAAAATATCGGGGTTTTTTTCGTGTTTAAATGAAATTTTGAATCTTTTTTGAGACATTTTTATTCAACCCCAGCAAAAGATTTTAAAAATGATTTTTTTAACATTATCTTTATTATTTTAAATCAGAATTTCTTTAAAATTTAGTTAAATTTTTATTCATTTTAATGAATGTTTTGAAGTTATTTTTAAAAATTCATATTTTATTTTTAATTTCTTTAAATTTAGATTAACCAATTTTTTTAAAGGTGAAGAAATATCACATAAGGCTTTAAGATTCGTACAATTTGTTTTTACATTAGATTTCTCCTTTTATTTTCAATTATACCATTTCAGACTAAATAGAAAATGGAAACATCTTTTTGATTATCTTTTCTACTTTCAATTGGAATTTGCTCAAATTTCGATCCAATTTTTTTTACCTGTAATTAAAATATCTGAAGTAATTTTTTTGAATTCATATTTTATATTTGTTACATTTTTGTTGCATTTAAATATGTCAATTTTTTAAAAGAAGAAGCAACATCAAATGTTTGAAAAATTGTATTATGTGTGTGTATTCACTCTTCTATTTCCAACTATACCATTTCAAACTAGATAACAAATAGAAAAAATCTTTTTTTTTTCTGCAATTTTATCTTTCTCAGAATTTCAAAAATATTACTGACTTTTGATTGCCTTTAAAATATTTTTTATTACATTTTACTGGTTTTGGTTGCCACATCTTCTTGAATGTAAATTATTTTATAAATAAAATATAAATGTTCCTTTTCTTTTCTTTTTTTTCTGCACACTTGGGCATTTCTCTAATCCCAATTTCCGATAAAATGTGCATTGATTTATCCTTGGAAACGTCAACTTCGAATCTACTAGTTATCTGTAAAGAAATTCTATATTTGCTGAGATAATAATTAGACTTCCGAAAACTAGATGGAAATTAATGATAGAGGAGAAATGATCTGCTCTTACGTCAATCGAAGTGAGAGAAAAAAAAAACACATTCAACCTTGCCTTTTCCACCACCATCATTATAGGGCGTTAATACTGCACATTTCTTTGTAATAATCACCGTATATTTTTATGGAGTAATTTTTCTTTTTACACAGCTTTGAAAGTATGTTCTCGCGTATGAATTACCATTCGCCATTGGTACTGATGCCCAAACTCAACAATTTAATTAAAAAATTATTGTATAATTAATATAAGGATCATGAAATACACTTCTTTTGCGAAGGTTGTCTGCTTAATGGCTTACACTTAATGATACAATAATGCAAATTATTTATAAATTAGTGAATTTCAATGCAAGCTGTTACTAGTTACTCAATGTTAAGATGTCTCCAATGTTTTTTGTTGCTGACTGTTACATAACTTACGAATTTTACTGCATATTTTACGAAACCTTTTAAAGCAATGACTATGCCAACTCTCGCTTAATATTTTTTACAGAATTTGTTTTAGTATCTCTTTCTTTAATGTGAAACATCTTAAATATATAAGAAAGTAGTTAAAATTTAAAGCAGTTTATTTCTTAAGTCTGTTACTAAATTGTGTATTGAAGGACTATTTATTTCCTCTTAAAAATTATATCTTATGCCTAAAACTGAAATGATTTGTTTGACTGAATGACTGAAATTTTCATGATTTCATTTTCCCAACTTTCATTTTAATCTTTATTTTTTGACTTTTTACCTTTTCGCATATGAAATATCTAAGGAGAAAAATTTGCTCTCGAGATTTTGATGATTTTTCCCATTTTACACCTTCTTGTGTTCTAAAAAGCTTATTTTTATAATTATGTCTGTATGATGAACATGATAATGCAGAAACTCAACGAACAAAATTGATGAAATTTGGTGTCTGGTCCTAATAATAAAATAGTAGATTTCCATTAAATTTTGGACGAAATGCATGTAAAGAAAGTTTCTCTGTTCTCGTGTGAACTTCTCTATACCTACATAGATGAAATTTGACACATACTATTATATTCAAAAATACAGGTATGTTTTTTGTCTGTATCTGCTAATTTAGCGACAACTTATCGGTCCTTACGCTCACGTGTATAAAATCGCAAAAACTCAAAAACGCAGTGACTTGGACAAAGAAATTTCGTATGCGGTTTTATGACCGAAATTTTGGAATCCTGTTCGGAATTTTCAATAATTTGATAATTTCGATAATTAAATCAGTTTAATCTTCAATTAATTCTTTAATATCGATTTATTTCTCATAAAATACAAAATGCCATGTATTGTGGAAGAGAAATATTGTTTTCGAATTTTCCCGTGACTTTCGAGGCCGTATCACCTGCCACCACGTCTTTCATATTCTCTTATAATGAAAACTGAAAAAATGCTATTTCTTTTATGAGAAAGTTAAAGGAAAGATTGGCTTTCAGTTTTCTGGGAATGCTTTTCATTCAATTCATGATACACACTGTTTTGTAACGTAACAAATCATTCACAATAAAGACAGAGGGAACTGAATATGTCATTTAAATACCTAAATTAATGTTGGAATACATGATTTACTGCATAGACATTTATTTTATTTGAAATTATGAGTTTCAACAAACTCAGAACAATCGTACTTGAATCATACTTTCACTTTTATGTTAATATTTCACATAACGCATGTAATTGTTAATAGAAAAAAAAATGCTTTTTCTTGCAGACACTTGGTGATAAAATTAAGCAGACCAAAGAGCTTGAAAAGAAGGATACTACTTCCCCTCTTCTAAAATATCCGAGATTAAGAAAACATTTCATTATTTTGTCCATCTGTTGGTAAGTAATTATTGACTTTTATTACATTATATACTGGATAATATAGAAGTGTGGAGAAAATTTAAAATTCAATAATTATCTAACATATAGAGATGGAAAGATATCATTTGTATAGAAAGGAGATAAATGAAGAAGATTTGTTTTTGTCTTGAAATCAAAATTTATAAATTGTTCAATTTATGATTTTTATATTATTAAGGGGTTCAGCAATTGATGTAACGATATATTACATAAGACAATGAGAGGAATAGTGGTTTCCATTATGTAGTGTGTCGTCTTATAATCAGTAATATAAATGTCAAACAAGGAATCACATTTTTCTTAGAATTAAACACCATTTCTAGCAGTTTAATTGAACATAAGCAACGTAAATATTATTTATTGCTGTGATGTCTCGTGTGGAAAAAGACTAATCGAATATCTATAAACCATATTTCCGCACAATGTCTTATGTAGGCTGCTAAAAGCATAACTTAGACAATTGCAGAAAATTTAATTTTAGTATAACTATCCTTCAAATTAAATTTAATTGCATGACAAAAAGTGTCTATTTCATTTCCATCCTTCCTATACAAGCGAATTTTCCTTATCTTCATTATTTCGCGAATTATTGATTTTAAATCTGCTCTAGATTTTTGATTAACCCTAATGTGAAAGTGACTCCGAAATATTTTGATAATTAATACTCTGCGTGTATTTTGTTTTACAGGACAGCTTTTTATGTGGCTTACTCTGGCCTTACGTACAACATAAGAAATTTGTATGGGAATGAATTTCTTAATTTCTTCCTACTTTCCGTAGTTGAAGTGCCTGGGAATTTAACATTTTGGTTTTTGATGGATAGATATGGTAGAAGATGGAGTGCATCCCTTGGTTTCATCTTGATCGGTATCATTTGTTTGATCCCACTTCTTAGTAAGTATTTAGCATTTTTTAGTGAATATTGTTTTAATGCCCCATACAATTGAATATTTAGGAAATCTAAGCTACCTAAAATGTAAGGTACCGCATTCAGGTTTTTTTTTTGGTTAAATGTGGTAACCCAATTTGCGTACTAAAAGAATGTTTTGCAATTTTTTTTAATGTTTGGCACAATTTTGGCGACATTGGCAAAAATGTCGTTCCGCGCACTTAAGTACTACCAAAAAAACAAGTAATATAATTTCTTTAGTGTTAAGTATGTTTTCAAATCAGTTAAGAGGATATTTTTATTGGCATTATACTGAAAAAGGATTTTTTATGGAACTTCTTAAGATTTACAGAGCAGTGTAAGTGGTGAAGGATTTGCAAATTATACAGTACACTTCCGATTATCCGCGGAATTGGGTGGCGCAGCCGCCGCGGATAACAAAAATCGCGGATAATCCGGAAAAAGCTAAAAATGAGTATAGCAAAAAAGAAAACAGTCATTCCAACTTTGAAAAATCGTTTTATGTACAATAAAAAGTAAAATAAACAACAGGAAATGTTTAACTAACGCTTAATATTTTAGTATATCACTCAAAACTAACCTAAAATGCATTTTGTTAATGAAAACAGAAAAGTGTTTTGTATTTACGAGGGGCGTCAAAGATACACAGAAAAATTAATACATATGTACTGTTTTAATACTGTAATGTATGTAATTACAAAAGCATAACTGTAAAACTGCACTTTTTTGAAAAAATCCGTCAAAAAAAAAAAAAAAAACTTTGTGCGGCAGGCGCGGATAATCCGCACCTCGGATAACCCGGGATAATCGGGAGTCTACTGTATAGAAATATCCGATGATGCAACATTGCAGAAAATGGAAAATATTTACTTCAGCTTATGACCAGCATTGCAATATATGTCAAATATTACTAGTAATTACTTTATCCTTTATTCGTTTCCGTTCCCTCATATATCTCTAAACCAATACAAGAGATTCATTACATTCTTTTAAAAAATAGCAAAATAAATAAATAAATTGCATTAAATCTTGCTAAAATTTAATTTTTTTTTTGGAAGTGAGCGTTAAACATTATAAAAATAAATTTAGTGAAGAGATTGTTAAGAAGCTGATTATTGCGACTTATATCATATCTTTTCTATCTTGGTCTGTAAGACCGCAAACATTTTGATGGATATCTACTTGTTCATAAAATTCCACTTCATCTTTCTCCAAAGTTTAATCTTCATTGGTATCCGGTATATTTCAGCTGCAAAATGGATGAAGAAGCTGTTCATAAACTGTTTCTGAAATTTCTTTTATGTCATCAAAGGACTACTCACAGGATCTTTCCCATTAAATGTTCAATTACGCTGAAAATGGCGAGAATTTGTAATCTCAATTATACTGTTAAAATTAAAGACAGAATATACAGTTAAAGATCTCGGGGTTCAAACAATGGGGTGGCGGCTAAAATCGAATTTTTTTTTTAATAAATGTGTTTGGTACACAATATTTACACTTCTATAAAATTAGAAGGTTATGTTGATTTTTGTGAGGAGTTTCCTCTAAAAGATCACTTAGCATGGGCTTATTTTTTTCTATCGATTGTCTCCAATTTCTCTTTAGATCAATTTTTTCATTTTTATATTAGCCCTTACATTTGAAGCCTTTAAAATGTTTATCTGTTCGGAAAGTTTGTGCTTTTCATAATGAAGCATTTTTGCATAAAAATGTATAATTTTGAGACATAATTTTCATACAAATTGCATTATAAAGAACTTAATGAAAGAATATTACAAATATGGTTCGGTATATGCATATAATAAACAACTGTAAATATTGATGATTGGTTACTTGATTCTAAAGATAAACTAAGTCTCCACCTCTTGATTTTAAATCTACACCTTAGAAAGAAAATATTAATTTTAATTTTCTTATGAAAAGTATTTTTAGAAATATTGCGCTTATACTCTGATCACTTGCGTCACTTGAATATTATTTGTCTCTATTATAATTGCGTCTTGTCTAATAATCTCAACATGATCTTCAGCTTTCAAACTGGTTATTAAAATGCCCTATGGTTCAAGAACGTATAATATTCTTTACACAGTGCTTATTTCATTTCTTTTGAATGTGAAGAAGAAAAATAAAGACGATGCGTAATATCTTAATAAGAGATTCCATCCGAATTTTGATTTTTTTAAAGCTAAATCTTGCAATGCCATTCATTTTTTTACTCTTAGAATTTACATCTTTTTTTATGTATATAGGTGTTTAATTGCATTTCTTTTAAAATATCTGATTTAACATACCACACCCATCTTGAAATATATCTGCAACTTTATCTTATGTGGCCTTCAGTTTTACCACCTATTGACGCAAAACTGACGCAAATGCATAAATTTCATTCTTCTTACGTGAGATTAATTTTTCTCACATTTACTTTCAAGTTTTCTTTTAAAATTAATTGTCTAATAAAGACTTACGTTAAACTTTGCCCTAACCTTATACCAATTCCAGAATTTTTATTTTTACTTTTACCCAGAAATCGGAATTAAAGTTTATATATACTTTGATTGTTATATTTATATTTTTAAATAGCTTCACAATCCAAATGCAGAAATTAATTTTATTTATCGTTAACATTTACCAATTGGAAAATATCAATGCAAGTATTCCCAAACTTTTAAATACAGTGACTCACCTTTTTAGATAACGCGTTTATTACGACCTACTTTATCGGCACATTGAATTTTTCCAAAGATAAATCACATGTTCTTTCTGAGAGGTTTTGTAGTCCAAAACAAGAATTCTCTGAAGAACAAAAAATACATTTGTCACTAAATGTAACAGATATTGTCTCAAATAATAATGAATCGCTTCAAAAATAATGCTACGCAAATTGAACAGATTGTTCCTAACGAAAAGGAGTTAATGATTAGATGGATAAGATTTAAGATTTTGTATGAAAATGTAAATGAAATCGCAAGATAGAAATAACTAGCGATGCGATAGATATCGTTTTGTAAGAAGCCTTAGATGTATATATATGTCATCCTCTCGTTGAAAAGACACTAACATGGTTCCTTTACTTCTTATTATTGGACCCGAGTCACTTGTTTGCGTATTGCACTATTATTTTTATTATTATTATGTTGGCACTAGATGTTTTGGTGAAAATTTTAAGACCAAATATTGTTTCCTATTGTGAAAAAATATATAAAATCATAAATAGATTTTATCAGGATTCACCAAAATTAATTCACAATTTGAGAATCTCTATTCTAATTCATTAAATATTTTATATAATCGTTTTCTGTTATGCAATCATTAAAGAAATTATCTCTGTCTCTACAAGTACGGCTTTCATTTCAAAACAATGGGAATTGATTCGCTTTTAATTTCAAGAATACGTCAGAAGTAAATGAAAACCTCAATTTTTTACAGAGTTTAATAAGGAAATAGTTTTTTTCGTGAGATAGATTAATAGTCAAAATTCAAATTAAGTCATACTTCATCTGATGAAGTATACATTTGTGAATTAAACTTGATGAAAATTAAAATATTTATCAATCAGTTAAAAAAAATATATTTAACTCGTAGTCAGTGATAACTGAAGTTGACAGTTGCATAGGATGTTCTAATATCTAGTAGCCTTGAATACAAACTTAATGAATATACTAGTGTTTAATGTATTTTTAAACAAAATAAAATTTCCAATTTTTATGAAAAATAATTTACACAATAAAACTCCTTACTAAAAAAAGGAAAATTAAGTTTTACGAAACCCTTAAACTCTATTTACCTTGGGACAACAGCCGGCATCAATAAGAGCATACGTGACTCAAAAATTTCGCTACTAATGTACAATCTGTCAGACTGATGTGAAGATCTCTCTCAGAAGAATGAAGAGAGCAAAATGATGTCATAGTCGTCCGATATCAAAATTTATTGCCGCCACGTATTCTTTTACTACGATCTGCGGTTGCCCATTTGTAAACGGAGTAAAAATATATAATTTATTCTTAACCAGTATAATATTGTAGAGTGGACACTGCATTTTCGTATATTTTCGAATATTTATTGTAAAATTCTTTCTAAAATTTTATTCGAATGTGTTATCACTTGAAAACTTTCTGACAAAATTTGTTAAAGTTAAGATGGCAATGTACTGTATTTTGATGAATGATTTTCTTTTTTACAGATTTTAATTCCAGCGATATCATTGCTTCCATGATAGCTAAGTTCTTAATATCAGGTATCTTCATGATTACTGATCAACAAGGTTCAGAACTTTTCCCCACTGTCTTCCGTACTTTTGGTATAGGGACTGGCAAAACAATTGCTACAGCCGCGACATTGTTTATTCCTTACATTGCATTGCTTGTAAGTTTTTTATTAAAATTTTTCAGACTTTTAATTCATGTGATTTCTGTTAATGTTTGTAAAGATGCAATTTTGTAATAGCATTGTATAATGAGTGTGTTGCTACTTTCTACTGAACAGCCCGGTTTTTAAATACAATATTTTTAATCTGCACAAACACAGCTACACTACAAAATTTACAAAAAAAAAAAAAAAAAAAAAAAAACCCACAAAGGCAAGTAAGTTAAAGTAAACAGTATGGTGGAGGCATTCCACCATTTCCAACCGAAAGCATTTAGCTTTCGCAAGCGCAAGGGTTGCGCATAGAAAAAACCCGACCTCAGGGTGCAGGTCTCCCGTTCCACTGCTTGTCTGTAAACGCCACAAGGGGGCGCTCTATGCTCAAGGGAAAAAAAGAGGTGTTATATGTTCAAGACGATGAGACATTATTTTAAAGTTATCAGAAATTAATTATCTTTTATTTTTCTGTGATAAGCGCCATCTGGTAGTACATTTGTGAAAAATCTATTAAACACGTGTCTTCCATATTAAATTATTATAATAATAAATTGTGGAATATATTATATATGAGAAAGAAAAATATAAAATAGCTTTCAAAAACGTACTTTAAAAATTAGAATTCTTTTTATTCAAAAATACAAAGGTTAAATTAGAATTGCGAATTCTTTGGTAATAAAGATTATACTAATAATTCATACCATGGAAGTAAAGCGACAATGAATATCATGAGAGAGAATATTCTTAAATATTCATTCAAAATTTAAATTAATTTAGGAATTTGACTAATATTATTATTATTTATTGATCCGATTAATATCTGATTATAATTAATAATTTTTTAAAAAATTTTATGTTTTAATTTTACTTTACATATACCAGTTATACAAAGATAAGGTGTAGTAACATTCAAAAAATTCAAACTCTAAATTTTGTGGAATCTGCACAATTTGGATATTCATTAGAAAATCCCTAGTTCAAAACATGCATTTTTAGAACGATGTCTGTCTGTATCGAAAAAAGATAAATCAAAAACGCTTTGAGCTAGATGGATGAAATTCAGAAAAAGGTATATGCTCTAAATTTGTAGATTCTTATCAAATTTTGAACGAAATCCATTCAATAGAAGTATCTCTGTCCGGCTGTTCGAGTGTAAATAAACTAGATAAAACGAAAAGAGCGCCATATATAAAATTTGGTACACTGGTTTAAACACATAGATTCGTATTAAATTTAGAACCATATCTATCAAGCAGTTGACCATCTGTCGGTCTTTACTTTCACAAGTATGTGAACGCAATAACTCAAAAATGCAATAATTTAATTAAAATGATATTTGCTATCTTATATTGTTATTATAACTGTAATTTTTTGACGAATATTGGTTTATTGGGTTCGAGAAAAATTGTCCAAAATACATACTATTCGAATACTCGTGTATCTGGCCTATGCCAGAGATTAATCGTTAAAGATCGCCATGCAAAGAATTAGCAGTCTTAGCCAAAGCCTTTTATACGGGTTAGTTAGTCAAGGTTTTGTGGCACAAGAGCCATATCTGGCGATGCTGCGCCAAATATATGGTTGAAGATAAAAAAAAAAATATGAATGAGAATGTTCTCTCTTTATGCGGAAGAAGAAGGATAAAAACTGTATTACTGAGATTATGAAGGAAAGTTTAAGAAGATCCTCGCACTTTTATAGTAGAAGGCTAAGTACAGGTGCGATCGAATTAAACTAGGAATTACAAAAATGTTTCTGAAGGTGGATAGTTAAATGGTTTGAAAATGTGAATTTTAATGATTTTTTTCTGAATTAAAAAAATAGTAGTTAAGAAATATGTGCATTTTCAAATTCATTATTGAGTCCGAAAAGTGTAACACAATTTGGCTCGAGAGAGTCATATAAATAATCAGTATGCTCTGGGCAATGTCATTGAAAGATTTCAGATTCAACTGCTTCCATTGAAGTGATATATGTAGAGACATGTTAACTCTGGCTCGAAAAACAGGCCTCTACTAATCGGATTATGTATCAAAGTAAATATCTCTCACGGGCCTTAGGAGAAAGCCCGGTTGAGATGGCTCATATTAGAAGAATCACACACTAATTTAACATAAACGAATTTACTTAACTGGACGAACGGCTGGGCCGCTTTACAAGGATGAGCGCTATTACATTACTGAATACAGTTTTAATGGCGGGAATCAGATAGCTTCTTATTGGCTGTTGAGTGATGACGCGAGCCCCGCCAGGATGACGCTCCGTACACCACATATATGTGTGACATAGTTTACGACGTCTTAATTTTGATTGCGAATAAATCGTACTCACGTCATTGTGGTTTTGAATTTTAGATTATACCTGGAATATGAAATTGTTTTCTTTATGTATGTTGTGAAAATAATATGAAGATCATTTACCTCCCCACCCCCTGAAATCACATAATTTAACTAAAAATAAGAGTTTTTTTTTTTGATAAATTGCATTATTAATTGAAAAATATTTAACCTGAAAATAATTATTGGTAAGCATACTATCTTTAAATTGGGATATCCGAGATAGAAGAAATTGTTTGAACACTCTAAGAAAGAGCAAACCGTTGGGGGTAGAGTTACCATATTTAACTACTTTTTGCTCACTAAAGAGAAATTTTAATCGGATTTTTAATTAAAAAGGAATCGAAATGTTAACATTTTTATTCTGATACTTAGGATTATATAAATATTCAAAAATTTACGACATTAAAAATCCAGTGATTAAAAAGTAATTTTTCAATGATAATACTTTTATTTCCTTTAATTTATATACAGTTTTAATAATTTTTAAAAACATTTTTTAAGTATATTTTAAAACAATATTTCTAATTGTTTTAGTTAATAAATGTATGCGTACGATAATGAATTTGAATTTAAATACGAGACATTTTCGTATAATTTTTATATGTGCAGTTTATCGCGATCATATAATAGAAACTAATTTTAAAAATTTAAAGAGAGACGAATAAACATTATCCTCGTTACGATGGTTGAAGTTTTTTGAAATATTTGTGAGTGAAAAATGAGTAGCAAAAAGGCTTAAATTAATCGAAAAAAATTTGCGAGAATAAATTTTTAAAATAGCAAGCATTTTGAAAACAGCAAAACTAAATAGATCTTAACATCTCATACAATTTTTCAAAGAAATATAATTATATGAATGTGTTTCTTAAAGTTTAATTAAATTATGTGTTACTAAAATAAAGTTTTTTTAGTAAATTTTAGTTTAATTTTTTAAAATTAATTAATTAAAATTTAAGTACATTTTAAGAAACGATTACAAACACGTTTGTATCGACTTTATTTGCTAATGACATTAAAATTTTCATTCGTTCCCATACTAGTTTCTGATTAGTAGAATTAGTAGAATGAAAATATTTTTTTATTTGAAATTCTTTTTTATAACTTAATGAATTTAACTCTCTCGCTGGCGCCATATTTTTATCGCCAAACATTATTTATTTTCATTACTACTAGAAGATTGCTTCAAAACAATTTTTAATATGTTCAAAAACTCGAGGGAAAATAGATTATCGACTAGAATGCCGAAAATATTTTTTTTTAGTTTCCTTCTCTAGTTTATGATCTGTTTGAAAGTTCTATCTCTATCATAGCTATTAAGAATTTTTATAAGATAGCATTCCGTTCTTCATTAATTTTATAACTGCAAGAAAAACATTTCCATTAATCGTTAAGTATTTGCCGTTATTTCTTCGAAGCCGGCAAATTGAGGTTATCCTGGCATTTTCAAATATTTTTTTTTACTTTCGTAGATATGAATTGATCGCTTATTATAAGAATACAAGTAAAATATTTCTATATTATGTTATATTTTTGATTGCAAGAAATGCAAATTGAAAGTGATTTCGAAATTTTAAACCGAAACATCGCAGCATGATAATATTTTACGATTGATTCATGAATTTTTATTTTTAAAATTTCCTCTCGCTTATGTAACACTGATAAATGTGCACATACACACACTAAAAGAAATGCGTTGATATAATGCGCATGCGTATAAATGGAATATAAATTAATCTCTATTATTAGCATTAATCATTTTACTGCCGCCATCATGGCATAGGGGCAGCGCATTTTCTTCGTGTTCTGGGCGTCCCGGGTTCGAATCCCGGTTCGGGATGTTCTTCATCTGTGTTCTATCTATGAGGTGTGTAAATGTGCCTCCTTGTGAAAAGGGGTTGTGCAAGCGAATGTCTGAGTTTAACCTTCATATGAGCTAGAAGTCAGACTTCTGCCCTCGGGTACTCAGGGGTCTTTAACCTCAGAATCTACTGCACCCCCTTTCCGTGGTAACGCGGGCACGACATCATCATCAGATATTTTACTATATATTCATGCTGTTGTTTGATATTCTGATTTTGCTATAAAATATATTAGAAATTTAAATTTCTGCCCAGTTAACATCTATTAATCAGAAAATTTGAAAAAATTATTGGAAATTTTGGGGGGGAAAATTTGGGGGTACAGAGTTTCCTTTAATTCCATTATATATATATATATATATATCAATTCATATGATAAAGAAATATTTAGTATCTTCATATTCGTTGACAGCTTGGCCTTTACTGAAGTTCCTCAGCTACAAAAGACGCGGTTGCAGCTGTTTGATTAGTTTCACTTACAATTAATGGTATCATAGCGTTTGCCAGTTTATCTAGTACGTGACTTTTGAATTAAACATGGATTGAATTATTAAATTTCTGATGTAAAGTTATTTTATTAGATGTAATGGTAGACAATTGATTTTAGCTCAGCTCGTACTGCGAGTTTGACTTATTACTGACTGTGGCTACTGAGATATTCCAACTTTGGTTAGTCTTATACTATTGTTAATTCGGCTTATATACAAATTTATTTAATCTTATTAAATGATACCCTGTTTGAGACGATTACTAAGTATTTGCTTATTTTTACAGCTTTGCTTATTTTTATTATATTTTCACTTGGTGATTGCGCCTGGCTCACCAAGCTCCATTATACATAGGGTGACAAGATAGTCGTATTACCAATTTATTTGGTGATTTTTTTCGGTTAAATTACGCCAAGAACTTACTAAGAAGATAATGAATCTCCTTGGCCTTTACATACTGTGGCAAGATCTCTAAGCTCCATTATACATAAGGATGCCAAGATTTCTCCAAATAGTTGCATTCTCGGGTTTTACTTGACGGTTATCAGATTACGCGATGATCGCTAACGTCGAGTTGCCAATCACTAATAGCCAATTTGCGATGATTTGCATTTTTTGGCGAATTATCGCAGTGACTTTAATTAAGAAATAATTATAGATTATTGTTATTTCAATCCATACAAGAATGTGTGTTTTAAATTTTTGGTTATGTGACTTGATTACCAAATTAAATTCGATGCGGTAGTCAAGCACGTAATTATTTGCGAAAAAATTAATATTATTCTATCCAATCGTGAAACAAATTCGTATGGTTTTGTGAATCGGTTAAAACAATTTGGTTCAAATTTTTAACTTGTAACTTCACCACATATTAGTTTTTAATTCATTGTTTACATTTTTAGAGCGAGTACGGGCAGGCACTACCCTTTCTACTAATCGGCTTCACCTGTTTCGTCACGGGGGTCTTAGGTACACTCCTTCCTGAAACTCTGAACGAAAATTTGCCTCAGACGGTAACTGATGCAGAAGAATTTGGAAAGGATCAGAAGTATTTATCTTGGATCAAGTATGTAGATTTATTTTCATGTACAGTTATTATCATTTATTCTATACTATTATTTCAGGATAAAGAGTGTCAGAAAAATAACAAAAAATTGTAACATTTCCTCAATAGCGCTCTGGATCGGATTTTTTTTCCCACCATTGAAGTTCGGTGGGAAAGTAGAGAATAAATTTTATTTTTAACTTGTTTGTTTTGCAATCAACTGGGTGGCCAGAAGGCTATGTATATTAAATGCTAAAGTACGTGGCACAGAAATCGCTCTTGTTACTCATCCTCGAAAGGCAACAAAGAAATATAAACAAACTATCGTACGAATTTGGATTCCTTCATTGTATGATTTTACATCTGCATATGAATTAAATGCTTCGCTTAGCTACTTAACAGAGCTATAAAAAGGTAATTTGAAATTCTCTGGGGAGGGTTTGCCGTGTAACCGAAAACTCCATTTAGTCAAAAGAAAGAAAGAAATCAAGAAATAGGCTCCAAACAGAAAGTTGAATCGAGCGCAAAAATGGGCTTAACCGTCGCCAGATGGGTAATTGCTATAACCTGTCTATAGAAATTAATTCTTCTTAAATGATTTCTTCCTAAAAATTTATGTGACAAAAACGGCCTTGTAATCTTAAGTCCAAAAACATACCCTTTTAATGATATAATTTTTTTCTTTGACTATAATTATTCTTTTTAATTCAATTTTATGCACAATTTTTGAGAATGTTTGGAAAAAGTGAAGAATCGTCCTCTGTTTTCAACACCCCACCCCACCCCAGCCTGACATGTTCACCAGTAAAATTCCGAAATCGACTTTGATAAGAGCGCTAAAACAAACTCTCTAAGTAAGAGGAATAATGTTTAATATGAAGGTTAACTCTACAGTAGGATTTATACTTCCGAGTGTATTTTGCATTAGTCGCAATAGGCGACTAGCTGGTTCGCCAAGAATATTAATTATAGGCTGTTATGTTTATGATCCCGCCACATTTGACATTTCAGTCGTATTATTTTAATTCTCTTACTTATGTTCTCTTAATGAACTTTTCTGATACAGTCAATCCCATATCACCAGATCGCAATTAGAACATAAATGCCCAGTTCTTCTGTCTTCTAAATTCCATGGCATTGTAGATATTAAACATACTTCTTCCTTAGCTTTCAAAATTGGAAGAAATTCTCTCGATTTAATATGTGATGAAACAATAAAAACAATTTGAATTTCATGGCAACAATGTAATTTATTGTTTTAAATTCGGCAATAAAATATTTTTAAAAATTGCCAAAATTCTGATTAAATTCGCACAACTATTATTTGAAAAACAAGTTTTCAGTTTTTAAAACAATGTAAAATTCTCTTTTGTGCAATAATATGTCCAGAAGTTAATGCCGAAAAAACTTCAAAATTCAACTTAAATTTTAATTAACTAAAATTTCAAAAAAAGAAATCTCTCTAGGTGCATATTCCAATCCTACAAGGTATGTATGTGCCACTATAGACCTTGATAGCCCAAGGTCTAATGGTCCGTCCTGTGAAATACAAACATACACACACTCAGCTTTATTATTAATAGATAATATGTACACTTTTTTAATTTGTAGTAAACTAATTCAATCGAATTCACATTTTTCAATCGTATCAAATAACAAGATGAATATTTTTTGTGCCAACAGGCTGCGTGCCAAAGACAGCTAGTATTATTTATGTTTAATTTAATCTTTTATGCATAACCTAATCTTTATAATTCCCTTGTCAAATAATTTTAAGTATCAAATTATGATAGACATTAAAGTATTATTATTTCATTAGCCTTATGCCTATTACAAGCATAAATATTTTTATTGGAGTCAAGTCCCTAGACATCATAGTCATGGACTAATATCAATTTTATTTTATATTAATTATATTAAATATAAATTAAAATCTTTTGTAAGTGTTTTTCAAAATTAAGTAATTGTGTTTCTTTCTTTCTCGAAAAATACTTCATTAATCGTATTTAGAACTGATTTAAGAAAAAAAAATTTAATTATCCGTATTAATATAAAGATACATAAAACTAAACTTTAAGAAATGTTTATTTTTTTTTAAAATCCACAACATATTAGTATCTGACCAATACTTTGAAATGTGTCGATCTTTGGTCAAGCTTGTTAACCCATTGACCGTCAAATACCCAGCATCTGAATCTTCATAAAAGGGCCATTATCATAGAAGGAAAAATCACTAATAATTTTTACATCGCAGACGATCTTAGGACAATTTTCAGAAAACGATTTATTACGTTCCTGCCGATTTTCGAATAATAATAGAAGTACGACTTTCTACGTTCGAGTCTTTATAGAAGTCATTCTTTGGGACGACTTTCTACGTTCAATCCGGTTGAAGGGTTAATATTCACCTAAAGTAATTTATATATTTAAATAATTAAATATTTTGACATTATTTCTCTTTTTACATCATTTTTTGAATCTATTTTTATTTGATGATTCATTAATTTTTTTTTTTTTTTCAATTTGCAGGAAAAGTGACAAAACGCCAGAGAAAGAAAAGGAAAAAGAAAAAGAAAAACCTCCTGTAGATTCCATTCGTCTTTGAACGCGAAGAAATATTTTTTCTAAATCAAAATGACACACATTTATTGTACAATATTGTATGATATTAAACAATATTTACGATATTTACTATTTTGTTGAATAATAAACGTTATAATATAATATCGTACAATATTGTATAATATTGTGCAAACAGGATGTGCTACTTGGGAAAGCAGACAAAGAATTAAATCATTGTTGGGTGACTCATTTTGGAAAGATAACTTTAACATCCTCATTTTTAATTTATGTTTGACGTAAACGAATTCGTTGTATGATATTGCCATACTTTGTCATCTGATTATGTATATATGTTTTTATATGCGTTGCGCATGCCTTTGTATATCCAGCTAATTTATTTTATATCAATTTACTTAAAAAAATATGAACTAAAATTATTTTTTATAAATTATTTAATTTTAATAATGATTATTTCGATGACAGCTTTTTAAAGCTGTTGAATGTATCTGAAAGTAATTTTACAATTAAAGAGAGCAACATGGTTTTCTTAAACTGTAAAATCTGACATAGTGTCACTTCAAATCGGGGACGAGAACTTCTGTGAAAGTTATTGTTAAAAAGTAAATTTATTAAATAATTCAAATAGTTTAAAAAATCTATATTAGTTATTATCCTTATTTTTAATTAAATGTTCTGCATACTATTTGTTTGAGTTTAAATAGGAATGTCATTCTAAACCTCTTTTAATAAAGTAATATCATTTTCCTCTATTATGTTGATCCTAATAAATTAAACTATTTTTTTAACGAAAAATAAAACAGTTTGGAGGGGGAAACAAAAAGGGGCAATGGGGGAAAAGAAAAATCCAAAATTGAAAGAACTCTTAATTTCTTATTTATTGTGTAATTATGGATGGGATTATGTTTATTCTCTTATCGCCTAAAATGTTCCTATTTATACATCACACTTGATTATAAATATTAAATATAAAATTGCAAATTATTTTAATTTAAGATAGTTTTTGTTTGTCATTAATACATCATTTTTAATAAAATATACTAATATATTTTTTTTCGTAACTACAGTGATGCGTTCAGTTCACTCAGGTAATGTGCTCGAATAGATTGTAGCTAGTGGTGCCATCTATTGTACTTATCTGGTATTAGCAAATTTTATTTTTACTAAATCGATCGCTGGCCATTCAAAAATGGATCGTAAAAGGCGTTTAATGGAATAAATAAGATTCTGAAATATTATGCAATTAGAAACAGGATGTCTGTTGTGAAAGTTTAAGATGCCTGGTTCCGCACTTACGTATTGCTAGAGTGATTTTAAATAAAAATAATATTAAAATGTTATGCTTAAAAGTAACTTTTAAAATAAAACGATTGAAAAGGAATTGTATACAACTGCTCCATTATACTTATAAAAAATTCTTTTGCTTTTAACCTCTCTGCTTGATGTTTTTTTATTGAATTACATTTAATAATTGTGTGTTATAGTTATTTTGTGTTTGTGTATTTCAATTTTTAAATCTAACGTTTGAAAATTGGAATTACATTTCGTGCCTAAAGCTGTATTGTCAATTTGTGTTTAATAAAATGCTATATAATCGTACAAAAGCATTTCATTACAGTTTAAATACGTAGAAAAAATATACATTTGCCAACAAACTATTGTGATAAAAATATGAATTCTTGTTTGAAGATAAAATTTTCTCTAAGAAAATTAACTATTGGTATTTTATTTTGTGTGAATAATTGTTGATGAACTTCTATTTCACCTGCATTTTGAAGAAAATGCATCAAATATTTTTTTGTAATCAATTTTTTTTTCAAAAAATAAAATGGATTAAAAAAATTGACTCACATAACATTTTTTAAATATTTACAATGAAATATAATTTATACAAATGTCAATCACTTGAAAATATACCAGTTTTTCACACTTCGTCGCTTTTAGTGTTATTGTTTAATCATAAAGCAAATATTCCATAAATTATTGCAATGACAAAGATACACTGACGCTACGTAATTAATGTATATGAAGCGAGCACAAATAGGTTCCATTATGTTGGTATTATCAATAAAAGTTTTGCTTGAGTTACCTTTAACCTCGTTTCAGTCCTCTATTTTTGTTTGTTTCTCTGCTTTCAATTCTTCTGTTTTGCAATTTAAAACACAGCTAATATTTTTTAGGAAGATCATGTTCTCTATATTAATAGTACAGAATAGAGATAATGAGAAATGAAGGCTTTAAAAAAATGTAACAAAATAAAAAGTTATTTATGTCACAGTCTTTTTATTTGATCTTGTATAAAAAAAATATAGACACTGATAAAAAAAAATCACTCTTACATTAAGATTGTATGTACATAATTTGTATGCAGTGAAAAATTATGATCAGTTATAAATTTTGCCTTTCCGTGTGGCAAATCAAATAAAATTTTTTTACATATATAGTTTGCACTAAAAAATTATGATGAACTATAAACTTTGCATTTCTATATGGTAAACACCGATTCAAACGACCCTAATTTGTTTGTTGATAAGTACGGAAAAAATTGATTTTCTTACTTTTTTTATGAGTAACACATTTAATATTTATTCTAATGATACATGCTCCAATTTGAATTGGTATTTTGATAATAAATAAAAAGCTTAGAATAACAAAATCACTTTTTTATATCTTTTGAAAATATTTTTCTGATGGAATACATTTTAAATACGTGATAATAAGAGTTGTCTTTTTTAAATAGCTGGAGTGGGTTTTCCTAACTTTCTCGCATATGCTCTCCAATTAAGATCCTATCTTCCTGCACCCCCCCCTTCCTCCATTCGCATAAAATTATATGTCTTAAGCAAGGCTGCAAAGGCCTTGCGTGATGCCAAAATTAGATATTTGGCATGAGTCTAGTATTTTTACTAAATCTATTGTGCGAAAATATATTTCAAACACCGGTTTGCCGTCCGAACAGGACCGAAACTTGATGCAGAATTTCAGTTGTAGTCACAAGATAGCGTACCGAATTTCATTGGTTTAAATCGTTCCGTTTATGAGTTATTGCATTTATATGCATGCGAAAGTACAGATGGATGGACTGTCTATCCTTTGAGAAATTGGTTACAAATTTTATATGAATCTATATTTTAGATGCTAAACTTGTGCACCAAATTTGATCTACTTAGCTCTTAGACTTTTGAAGTTATCGTTTCAATTACAATCAAACTGCCATACAGATTTCCCTGTGAATGGATTTCATTCAAAATTTAATAGAAATCAGGTGCCATGATCAGGACTGGTTTTACATTCAGGTGCCAAATTTCATTCATTGAATTTAAAGCATTTGTGAGTTATCGTGTTCACAGACAGAGAGGCATAATATCAAAAATGTGTTTTCGAACTCGGGAGGTTTGGAACATGGAGATTCATCGAAATCTCGCGTACGAAATTTTTTACGATTACAATACTTCTACATTTCGCATACGAAAAAGTAAATAAAATAAAAAGGAAAGGAGAATTCCTGAATTTTTGGAGGTTATTAGAAAATGTTTTTTTTTATACCTAAATAATTCTTTTGAAGCTGTAGAAAAGATCTTGCATTTCAGTACGCCCTCTAAGGTAAACACAATTTTCATCTCCTGTATACTTCTCATTAGCCCTAATTTTACAAATTTGAATCAGTGATTCTATCTTCCAATGATAATTTACAGAACATTTTAGGATTTATTTCTCAACACACGATGAAATGTAAATGAAAGAGCGTAAATTTGCTATTAAAATAATAAATATCAGACACTTCAATTATTTTTTTTTGTTATTTTATAATGATTTTACTACGAGAAATGTATACCTAATCTTTTGAAAACTTAATTATTTTAAAAATATTAAACATATATCATTATTACTAATATTTAAAATTATTGTTAAAAATCTTACATTGATTTCAGTGAGAATGACAACATTATATCCAAATGATTTGTTATCATTAAAGACCAATTTCTTTTTTTTTAAACTCTCCAACAGTTTTTAAGGAAGAATTTAAGATCCTTGATCAAAACAATTTCATGAGTCGTAATATCCAAAAACAAAAAAAATACTTTTTTAAATAAAAACATTATTATTAATTAAATATCTAATCAGTATTTATTTCTAAAGATCAAATATATTGAATATGCTAAGTATAGAACAAGTCTTCAATAAGCGATGACTTTTGGACTATAAACATGCAGCGACACCTAGGTGGCTAATTATGAATTGCAAAATGCGTGAACTTGAATTCTAATTAATTTTATCCCAGTAATAATTTAAAAATAATACCGACAATTTAAAATAAATAGAAAAAAATGTTAATAGTGAATAGAGGTAATAATTTAAAAATGTGAATTATATTTGTATGTTTCATTAATGGTCAAAGCTAAAAATTAAAAGATTGTTTGCAGATAAAATTCAAATCAGATCGAAATACTATGCATTTGTATTGATAGCATTTTATGATCTAAAGTTTTAACGTTGATTTTACGTTCTAACATCATTATTACTCAAGCTTATTTTATGCTTTTTTTTCGAAACTATTTTCTATGCAACTTTGTGCTTTTGCAATTTGACCATTATTGAATGAAGAATAGAAAAATTCTTTTGCGCATTGAAATACAAAAGAAAAAAATAATATTTTTGAAATATTGAAACTTTATTGAATTAGATATTTTATTATATTAAAATTTTTATTGAGTATCAAAAGTGCATTAATCTCAAAAGTGCAAAATGGGAGGCCAAGTTTAGTTCTCTTGACAATTATTAAACTTATAAAAAAAATTCTCTTACTCTTTCCTTTTGAGATTTACAAAATAAAACTAATTATAAAAACCGAGTAACATGTTTATATTTACACTTATGTCTCAAAAATTTTTTTTGACTCATATAAACTGTGACATTCTATTTATAGAAAATATTTTTTTACCTTGAAATAAGAAATTTACACCTTCAACGCCTTTTATTTTATCATTTTCATCAATAGATGGCAGCAGTAATGTAATTTATAAAATTGTTGTCTCGGTAGAAATTATAACTTCCTTTTATAGATGACAGTAAAAATTAGTAAATTATTTATTCATCAACTTTATATCGAATGGATGTAAGTTAATTATTAGAAGAAAATGGCTGAGATATTCAGTATATAAAAATAATAAAAAATGAAAACCAAAAAGATGAGAAAAATTAATGAAAAAATTGAATCCGGCCTGAACTTTTAACAAGGATTATTTCCATGCATGGATTCAGATTAGGGACTTTTTTTCCCTTCAGGAGGCTTGGAAATCGTTCAAATATTAAGCCCTTATGACCCGGAAACTCCAAGAAATTATTTAGGAAAAATAAAAATATAGAAAAATAGAAAGCCCTTGGGTTAATTAAAAAGTTCTGTTTCTTGTTTAGTTTTGTTTTGACTATTTTTGTGCTTTCAGATGTAACTAAATCACAATGCATTAATGAAATAAAATTAAATTCCGACTCTTTTTACAAAGAATTTTTAAATTTAATTTTAAAGACTGAGAACTTATAAATTAATTGTTTTTTAATCAATATTTCAGTACTGGAATACTAGCTCCAAAATCGAATCAATTTTACTGTTTAAAATATAATAAATAATATCCAGTAACAAGTGAGAAATATCTATTCCCAATTATCAGAAGAAATAAATTGACTGTAATCCAGGATTATTTAATTATGACGACCAATATGGTGGAAATACTGTAACATTGTCGATAAGCATTTTGTGTTAATAGAGATACTTATGCGTAATAGGGAACAAAAAAACATGCAATCAATACTATGACGTTCGAGAGATTACATTGCAAAGGCACATTGTCTAATGAGATACTTTCCTTATATATTGTTACAAATCTGTAATGTTACTTCCCAGCACGGTTAGTTCAACCATTGGAAAGACTTTTATACGATCAGCTCTGTTTCCAAAATAGTTATCACTGGGAACTTTCAGAATTTTAGCAATTCAGCCAATAGAAACCGAGATACACTTGATTAGCCCAGAACCTTTTCTGCCCACCTCCCAGGAACTATAAAAAGTCGGCAGTCTCAAGCTGCAGTCAGTCGTGAAACGAGTCGTATATTGAATCCTGGAAAGAGACGGCGGATAGTCTGGCGAAGGGCAAGCGTTGTGTGGAGCTCAAGTGTTTTCTGAATTGAGCTGTGAGCCGAGTCCTTGTTTTTATTATGGAAGCAGAACGAGTCGGGTTTGGAGTACCCAGTCATGTAGTAGTGAGTCGGCAGTTGGATACAGCTAAAGCGAGGAGACAGTGGAGAATCACAGATGTTTGGAGAGACCTTAGGGTGAAGCTACGTAGATTCCCTCCATCTGCTTAATTCTGTTTGGCCGCTTTGTGTGCTGTGGTTGTTATTACTACCGAATTCTACTTCTGGGCTACTGTTTGTTGTAGTGTGCTACTGTGTGTCGCCTGTGCTCGTCTCGGCTGTATATTTGCCGTCTTTATATTAGTGTCTTCGTGTTTAATAATAATAATAATAATATATAATTCTTAATTTAATCAAAATTAATTTCCAAAATTTACCTTAATTTAGCCCATAGTAATTTCATTCTCTTATTTCCTGATCCAATTTCACTTTCTCTACTTAATTAATTCAAGAGGAGCTTTGTAAAAATGCCTACATTTGCACTTTGACATGCTCCGCGGATAGAAAAAGGTCCAGTAAGCACATTCTTTTTAAAAGTTCCATGTGTTTCCCTTACTTGTGATAGACCAGAATTCCCTATCAGAATCTTAATAATATATTAGCACTGTAAAAAAAATATTTTCCCTATCAATATCTCATGTTATATAAGACGAGGGATAATTTATTTCTCGCTCTTCCCCACTCCTGCTTTTGTGCCGAGCAGACAGCGGACGTGCCTTGTCCGTGCCTTCTTGTAAATATATTATAACTTCCTGGGATGGATTCAAGCGAATTTTAAAAATGCAAAGTGTCTTCTCTACAAACCTGCCTTCTGCTTCACATAAAATAATGCTTATATATATATATATATATATATATATATATATATATATATATATATATATATATATATATATATATATATATATATATATATATATATATATATATATATATATATATATATATATATATATATATATATATATATATATATATATATATATATATATATGTTACGGTGAAACACCGAAATCTGGAGAATGTCGACAAACACATAGTCGCTTGGTGTACCCTTATTTATTATTAATACCCTTATTTCTGACTTTCACCGGTGAATGTCGACATTCAACATGCACTAATGGTGAATGTTGAACATGTCCGAGATTTATATTTTTTTCTCCGTAATTCAGTCGCGATAAATTTTTCACCTCTTTTTCTGAGAGGAATAACTAAGAACTTAAAACACACAGTACTTTCAAAATGAGAAAGGAAAATAATAGAAGTAAAAAACTTAGTTAATTATACAGTACGTTCTAAATGAGAAAATAAAATAGTAATAAAAAACTTACTAAATTATGTGAATCAAATTTTATTTATTGCAACAACTTAAACTATTATGACACTTTGAATTGCACAAGAGGCCCTTGCTTTTACAACTGCATTTATTTGCGGAACACTTCCTTTTGCAATGACAGCGTGTATAGCCTTGCCCACGGCTTCTCGAATTAGCTTTAGCTGCTTCTCTCAGCAAAATTTCTTGAAAAGAAATCTTATCTATGGAAAGGAGCTTTTCTTTACAAATTTCGAACTGATTACGTGTGTAAAGCTGCTTGAGGGTACCATTTTCATTCGCAAGTTTAAAGAAGTCGGAGTCTTCTATTCCAACAACAACCGCTAACACATTTCGGTTATCTGTACGACCACAGTCGACATCATGGACTTGTATTCGTACAATATCACCACTCTGAGCAGGAGGAAATTGATTTTGTGAGGTTCGCAACATTTTTGTTGCTTGCAGTAGAAGATTCTCTTTCGCGGCCGCTCTTTTTATAGAAATTAACTCGTGTTTTTTCATTCAGAACTTGAAGTGAAGACGTGGTAGATTGCAAGTCCTCTTCAATATTTTACTTTGGAATATGGTTTTCGGTTTGACCACCGCTCAAATTTTTTTCAGAAGTATTACCAGTTTCTTCAAGCTGTTCTTCGGTTCAAAAGTATTGGCGATCAAGTTCTTCAAGTTGTTCCTCAGTTTCGATGCTTGCGATTTGTTCGCTAGGCAAAAAAGACGATACTATGCCTCTTTTCGCTTTAATGCCAAACATGGCTTCATAAGGACTTTGGCATATTCCTTCGTGGTATGTAGTGTTCTTGGTAAATTGAACAAAGGGTAAACCTTCTGACCATTTATTTCTCCACCAGAACAAAGGATTTGGCGAGAAACAGCCAGTCGCCTCTTTGTCGGCTCCTCTCTTTTCGACCTCCACCAGAGCATATCTGTGATTGTCGACATACACCGGTGAGGGTCCGAATGTACAAGAATGTAATGAAATATTCGATCTTTCACCTACGTATTTGGTGTTTGTCGACATTCACCGGTGAATGTCGACATTCTCTGATTTCGGTCTTTCACGGTAACATATATCTATATATATATATATATATATATATATATATATATATATATATATATATATATATATATATATATATATATATATATATATATATATATATATATATATATATATATATATACACAAAAGTATTAGAATCAAGTTAATAGGAAAAACAAAAAATCAAATAAAAATTAAACCAAAAAAATTATAAAAAATATAAAAAAATATTAAAAATAGAATCCGGATTCTTTTTTTTTATATTTTTTTATATTTTTTATAATTTTTTTTGGTTTAATTTTTATTTGATTTTTTTGTTTTTCCTATTAATTTGATTCTAATACTTTTGTATCAATTCATCTGTGTTTTAAAAGTAGCTGCAATTGCGCTCTTTAAATACTATGAAGTTCTTTTTTGGTTTTAGTTTAAATAGGTTATAAATTTTAGTTGCGATTTCGAAACTGTTTTTGTTTCGTTTTCATTTTAGTTTCGTTTTCAAACTTTTTCTTACTTAAGATTGGTTATATATATATATATATATATATATATTTCAATTTTGGGGTTTTATTTCAGATGAGAGCAACCTTTGCAAGTTATTATTTTGTATTCATTGTTTGTTTGTTTGTTTGTTTAATAATATAGTTACAATAATGTAAAGTATTTCTGAGGTATACATATCCAAGAAGTAGATGATTTCTTTATTGGAAGACTAGAACCACTTCAAGAAATTTTTTGCAGATCTTTATGAGTCATGATCCCTAGCACGAAAAAACCCAGATTATTTCCCCCTTCAATGCAAACGAAAAATCAAACGTCAAATTCGTAATTTTTTAAAATCATAAAACGTTATTATTTGCATTTAATTAAAAGAAAAATAATTGCAAATGGCAATGATTTCTTCAAACATGTTTAAATACAGAGATAAACTTTCCGTTTTTGACCTCTGATTTAAAAAAAAAATCTTTGCATTTGCAAAATAAATAAACCTTTAATAAATTTTGTAATAAATAAATTTAAGTAATTATTATTTTATGGCACATCCATTAAGTAATAAATAATTAACTAAGCAATTAATTAATTTAATTAATATTTATTTTTTTAAATAGACAATAAATAAATTTAACTAATTATTATTTTATGACACAGTCCATTAAGTAATTCGAGAAATATTAATTAATAAAATTAATATTTATTTTTTAAATATGCAATAAATAAATTTAACTTATTATTATTTTATGGATAATCCATTAAACAATTCGAGAAATATTAATTAATAAAATTAATATTTGTTATCAAGAATTAGGAAAAATACCAACGAATAAATCTAGAAAATAATAAGAAAGAGTTTTAAATCATATTTATATTAGGGCAGTAAAAAGAAGGAAATAATATTATTTTATTGAAAATCAAGAAATATTATAAAGAAATTAAAACGCATTCAATAATTAATTTGAAATCTACTTTTATTACTCTTAAGAATCTACTTTTTTATTGAAAATTATTTCCAATATTAAGATGGGGATTGAAATACTTAGTCTTAAATTTAAAAAAAATTACTAATAAGCGTATAGAATATTAAATATATGCATCATATATGAGCTAGATAATTCATCGAAATCAATAGTATGGACAGATAATAATAATAGGGTATATAGTTATAATTTAAAAGAGTAATAATTTAATAATTTGTTAGAGTAAAAGTCCGACTACTTACTCTATTGACTTTTCACGAAAAAGGAAATTGTGACTAGGGATTGCAATACCGGACCAAAATTTCAATACCGGTAAAGTATTTGTTAGATCTGAATACCGGGATACCGGTTTTAATACCGGTATTAGAAATTTTAGAAAAATAAAGAAAACACAGGTGTTTCTTTGTTTTATTTGCCAGTTTTATTAGAAAGGGTAAATATCACAACAAATAATTTGTAACTTATAAATTATAACAGTATATAAAGAATTACAAAAAAAGTAAAGGAACAACTTATTTATTTAAATCACAAAAAATTGTAAATATTACTATTTAGTCTGTGGTACTAAAACAAATTTTTGAAATGTGTTCTTAAAAAACATAATGCATCAATTGTACTGTCATTAAGTCTGAAAAGTAATTTTGTGCAAAAATTACTAGCTGTCAAAAACGCTCTTTCGGCATCTACGATAGTTAGTGGTACTGTAAGCAATGCGCGATATACTTTTTCCAAATATTTACCTCTAAATCCCTCATCTTCAAATAAATCGATTTCTTATCGGATGGTTTTGGATATAGCTGATTTCTGTATTGTATTTTGGTTCGTTGAAATTTTCTTATTTATCGCAAATTCTAATTTTTGTTCAAGAGACAATTCCTTTTCAATATCGACATTAGTGTCATCATAATCTTCGATAACTGAATCGAATTCTTTTGAATGTGGATGGGTTTGTGGGTAAAATATTTTAAGAAAATTTACTATAAACTTAATCAGGTTTGAATTGGTTCTTTTCTTTTCTTCTTTTTCATTTTTAAAATCATTGTAATTATGTAAATACCATAAGACATTTTCTATTTCGATATGCCTTTCTTCTGTGCGATTTTTCAATGTAATATATAATCTTCAGATAGTGATGTATGCTGTTCTAGTATAATGTGTGCTGTTAGGAGTAAACGGTTCCAAAGTGTTTGAAAATCTAGTATTAACATATATTCTGTTTTATTTTCAGTTAGTATGTATTTTAATAATATGTCATCTTTTATAAGGGAACGTTTAAATATCTTAACAATCTTTCGAACTTTATAAATTATAGGAAGCAATTCTTGATGGATTAACATTTCATCCTCATTAGCCATATCTTCTTCAACAATTATATTGTTATTATCTTCATTGTCAATATCACTCTCACTCTTACTCTCTTCAAAGTTGGAATCCGAAGTGTCTATATCCACATTATTTGGATTCTTCTGTTCTTTATTTTTTTGGTATAATACATCTATTATTCCTAACTGAATTCCATGAGCATAGCACAATTGCTGATTTGCACCAATCAACTTTCCAACTTTTTTCATAACTGTTGCTCCATCAATCATTATGGATACAATTTCTTCTTTCAGGGATAATCCATGTTTCGCTAATTTAGATTTAAGCAATTAATTAAGCCATTAATTAGTTAATTAATTTCGCTCGTTAGGGAGACATAAAAACAAAAACGTATACTATTTTGCTATGTTGGCAATCCCTGAACATATAGTGGAGACCATTTTAAAAATTTCTAGTAAATACCGAAAAACCGGTATTTAAACTTGTGAATACCGGTATTACAAAATTGTACAAATGGCTCAAAATACCGGTATTCGGTATCCCGGTATACCGGTATTGCAATCCCTAATTGTGACATCTTTAAGGATTTTTGTTTAATTATTATGTGTTTAATTAATATGAATAGCGTAAGAAGATAAAAATTTCTGAACATTTATGATCTAAAGAATAAAAAAACATTATTAATATTTTAAAGTTATCGTTTAATTAACGTATTCCTGTCTACGTTTCAACGCCCTCTGCGAATTTTGTTTTGCCACATTGAATCTAAATCAACAAATATGTATCTTTTTAATTCAATAATAGAATTGTCAATAATGCATTATGGTTAAAAATGGAAGGTACATATTGTTATGGATTTATAAAATTGCTTAGACGTACGGTTCGATTTATAGTAAGGCAAAGAGATTTATAAATATTTTTAATGGTTATTGGAAGAATGCCAAATCAATGATTCCCGGTCTTGGTGATAAATTCAACTACTATTTGGTGACTTGACAAAAAAAATTTCTATAAAATACCATAATTTTTATATAAAGCAATATTATGAATGCGATTAATATTATCATTCAGTTAGAATATCTGTTCAAGATGCTTCTACGAATTTCATTTTGCTCTGTTGAATCTCAATGATTCAGTATTGCCCAGACCTACTATATCTTAAAGGCATCCTATAGAATATTATTGTAATCATAAATATAATAATTATTCCATATAATTATATATGTTTTGAAATTTCTATTCTATACCCTAAGCAACAAAATATGTGATAAATATTAGCTTAAAAAGAGCTGTAATAATTCAAACTAAAGATATGAAAGAATTAATTTGAATAAATGAATGGAATGTTAGAGTGCTGCCCTGAGATTTGCGTTCCAAGCTTATAATACGCATATATCCTATAAGAGTAGGTACTTCATTAACTAGTTAACACGGAGTATGTGTAATATGAAACTATGTTGTAATGAAATGACTTTTATTTTTTATTTCCATAATCACATTTATTTACTTACTTAAACTAACATACATTTTTTGCATATAAACAAAAAAAAATTATTTTTAAAAAATTTAATTTACATTTAAATAATGGCATTGAGTAAACCTTGGTACAAAGCATAATAATCTTTCATTGGTTTCTCTGATTTCGACTTGGCCTCAAAGTATTTTAAATTTACGAATATGTTTGAGTTTTTACTAAAATTATAATTCAAACTGCAAATTGTCACTCCTGACTCCTGATTATTATTACTCCTATTACTCCTGACGAATAAACTCGTCATAATGCAAAATATTGCACTTTATCCATGACGAATATACTCGTCAAAAACAGTTAACTGGTTAATGAAATATTTCGCAATCAAAAAGCACTTGCGTAGAACACTACGTTGTCGATAAAGCATGAGAGAAAATTGATTTGTATTTATCAATAATAAATGAAATGGACCATTTTTTTATATGCTTCTGAAACAAAATGATGTATTATTTCATAGCTTTTTGTAATAATGTCATAAGAAATGATAATATGAATAGTATATAAAGATAAAGAAAGTAACGAAAAAAGTGTAAAAGAATAAATATTTTTTTCCCTTCGCTCTATTAGTAAGACATTAATTTTAACACTATAGATAATGTTCCTTTTAAACAGTAAAACATATATTCAATTCTATTTCTTTCTCTCATACAACAAAACTTTCATTTTGGTGCTTTGAGGGCAATGGCTGTGCATTCAGGCCTATGTGCTTTGTAAACAAAACATTCAATGCTCTTGAACATGGGTGAGCATTAAATCGATCGCGATCGACCGGTGGATCACCAAGACATTTGAGGTGACCACCTTTACTAAGACCTAAGACACACATACTAAAAGATACCAATTGTAACATTCATGTATTACCCATTTGGCAATGTTGATGTGAAAGAAATAACTGAAAACATAAATTGCATATTATTTTTATCTCATGAGGAAAACGAAGTATTTCTCTTTCAAAACGACATGATTTTAAAGCAAGTAGTTCAGAACCTAAGAATAACTTTTGGAATATAATGGATGAAATAAAGTATCCTAATTTTAAAAAAAGTTGCATTCATTTAACATCGTTCTCTGTGTCTACCTACCTGTATGAATCTGCATTTTCAACGGTGAAAGTAATTAAGACAACATATTGTTCCCGTCTCACAACGACCACTTAGAATCGAGTGCAAGATTAGCAGTTAGTAATTATATACTAAGATATTCTAGATTGGCAGAAAGTATGCAGAATAAGTCTTCTACTAACTATAACTACTGGAACTAACTATATATAAAAATGATTTTTAATGTATTCTGAATTGTTTGATATTAAATGCATCATTTGATATTATTATGTTTGTGAATATTATTATTATGTTTGTAGTTATATAGTTAAATACATATTTCGTAATTATTATTAAGTTGAAATAAATATTGTAAACCTCTTTTTTTAGCACACTACGCCTTCTGACCGCAACACCTTGAAAAAAATTAAAAGTAGCCCCTACCCTAGAAATGTCTGCCCATTACTGCCCTTGAATATTTTTTGTCTAAAGAATCACTCATCTACAAATAATTCTTTGTAAATATTTTGTCAGCCATGAAGTAGCAATTTAGATTAACATTTAGACTGTAACTTTACAATATTAAAGTGTCAAATAATGCACTTCATTATTACCGACCTCCAGAGAGTATTTAAATCTTATATATAGAAAGGGATCTTAACAGAAAATGACAAATATATCCTTGTGTAACTATGGTATATTAATCACAATTTGTAATTTAACTTATTTTCCCATTAGGAATCTGTTTATGACATCTAAAAAGTGTTGTATAGGAAATTTCAAACTTTGCGCAATTTTAAATAAAGTGACAATTTTCTTCGAATATTTAAGTACGCCGGAATTTTGCATATAATATTACCTTTAAAATAGTTTTAGAGTTTTCAGATACTATGATAGGCAACAGAATAAAGTTGGGTTGCTCCTTTTTTTATTTTTTACATTAAAATATAACTAAATAATTTTTCCAGACACACGTGTGACTGAAAGCACGGTAGCTTCATAAAGTTATATTCTACAGATAATAATGTTGATACAGACGTTTTATAAAAATATTTAACAATAAAATAGTTATTTAACCATATCTATATATCTCTCGTAACTATGCGATGCCTCTTAACTATTACATGACGCAGACGTTTCGATTTTATGCAGTAGTTTCGATACAGATAATATCCATTGAACATTTGTGATGTTTCTCAAGTTCAAGCAATTTTTATTATCAGTTATAAAGTGCTAAAAGGACTCATTTTTAAAAATTTCTAAATATCGTAAGTTAAATGTATTTATAAATTTGAAAACAAAATTAAAATTTATCCACGTAAAAAAATTGTAAGATTGGCTAAAAGAACAATATGTTAAGTATTCTAAATTATTTATTAAAAATGTGAAGCCAGTACATCAGTAGAGGCAGAAATAAAATAAAAAATCTTGGACGGAACATTTCTGCATCAAGTTACTAAAAAAACATATAAATTTTTTTTAAAAAATTCAGCGGTTCAACATTTTACACCTGATGTTTCAGCAATAATATTATGAAATGGCACATCTATCCCTAGGTTGCACAAGGTACTTTCGCCCTCAAAGCACAAAAACTCAAAAACTTAAAGTCTTAAACAAATGAAATTTGGTCTGTGATCTCATGAATGCAATAAATTCTGCTGATAATCGATGTGAAAAAGGCGTCCGAAAATCCGAATTACATGTGTAAAATTTTCTAGCAATTTTGTATTAACTGTATCCCAGCGATTAATCGCTAAAGATCGCATGATCGCTCTTTGCAACTGTATTTCGTAGGCTATCATGCGATTAATAAACAAGTAATAGTTTCCGTCATTATATTCCTAATAAGAAAATAAAAATCAGAGTATTCGTGATATCCATGTCCTTGTCTAAGTTCCTCGGAGGAAAGGGGATTAAAACTTATATTAGACAGTACAAGAGAATATTTGGGGCAATGATGCAAATTAATAAATATATAAATTTTAGCATTAAAATAAAAAAAAATGAAGAATATTTCTCAATTTCTTTATTATTAATGTAACTCTTTCAATTATTATAAACAAAAACCACAATAAAAGCTTTTCTTTGTACAATACCTAAATGAATATCAAGTACAATTAAAAATAGTTTATTATTCTTATATTCTATTTTTAAAAAAAATCAAAACATCAGGATCAAAAAAATCAAAGCCTCAATTTTGCAGGAATGATACATACAGACAAGAAAATTTGACAAATTAAATTCATTCTTTGGGCTTTTTATAAAATAAACCAACCAGTCTTACTAAAGGAATTTCAAAAAGAACAGCTACAATAAACGAAGAAAGAAATATCCAAAAAAGCATGTATATAATAAGTAGCACCTGAAATAAAAATTGATTTTAAAATTTAAAAAAAAGCATCTTTTTATACTTGTAAAAAATTTTCAATCATGAATTTACATTTTAAATATTTTTTAATCATAAAATTAAATTTCTGCAAATGCGTAGATTTTATTGATAAAAAGTTCATACGAACCAATGAAATAGCAGAATGCTCTATAGCTTCTTCTAGTGATAAAAAGTATCTCTCGAGCACTAACAGATTAACCATGTGAGCAGAAAAAGATATTCGAGCGAAAGGTGCAAAGTATTTATGTGAGAGAAAATTGCAAAGCCAACTTAAAAATAAATAAAAAAATTTAGAGTAATTTACAGTTTACTGATGCGATAATTCGCATGGAACTATTTAAGGAACTAACTGCTATTTAAGGCCATATATATATATATATATTGAGAAAAATAAACACGGGTGTTAAAGGGACTAGGTAGCCAAACTTTTTCCCAATTAAATGATTGAATTTCCAACAAATTTTCAAATTTTGTGATAGATAAATGTTAATTGGGCAAAAAAACTTATATTTCTAAACTATTTTTCAGATTGATTCAAAAGTACAAATTTAAATATTTAAATTTTTTTTTAAATGTCAACCACTTTTTAAAATCACTTCTTTACGTACAATTTTCAATATTTTCCCACTTCCCACAATTTTTTTGGTAAGTTTTTTGGTTTGTTAAATACATGGAACGGGACCTTACCATGTATTTAACAAAATTAAGGAGCGGAATTTTGATATCTATATCAGTTTCTAAAAAAAAAAATTACTCAAACTTTTGTGAAATTTTTTGAGAAATTATCTATTTTTCACTTTGAATATTTTTAGAAAATATTGTAATCAAAATTTTTATAAAACAATCCCTAATTCTATTAAACATGCATTCTATTAAGAGTGAGCAGGAAAAAGTTCATGCAAATTCCAATATAATGTGATTTACTTTTAATATCAGAATTTAATAGACAGAATTTTGGAAAAAACAAACTAAGATAAACAGCTATAAAGTTTTCAACACAGTAAAATTTTAATAAATACAGCTCATACAAAACTGGTTTTTTTTCTCAGAGTATTGATGCGGCATATGTAAGTACTGAGATATCAATTTTATTAATGTATATTATTATTATATTTATTAATGACCATTATCATATAAACAGGGATTATTCGAAAAAATTGAAAAATTTTCATTTTTTTATTCGATAATTTTTTTTTGTCAAAAATTCATTAAATGAACTGCTGTTCTGTTTATCAAATATCTATTAATATACAGCAAAAATTCTGGACCATTTGATTAAAATTCAAATGAAATTAGTCATTTTGAAAATGATTATAATAATCAGTGAGAAATTCAATGGAAAAGAAGTGTAAATAGTAAAATTATATACAAATATTTAACCATTACAATATCAAACAAATACCCTGCTTTTTATTTCATGGAAAACATGAAGCGGATATGCTACTTACACATGAAATATATTTGATGTAAACACTGGAAGTGGGACTAATACGTCAAAGGTTCAAGGATCATTTTTCACTCAAAATAGAAAATTTTTTAAATTTATTTTCTGAAATTCTAAGGGTGCGAATCTCCTTAAAATACAAAACTTTGGAGATGTGCATTTCAAAACACGGAGAATAGATTGACTCAATTTTAAAAAAAACAACCCATCAGGTAACATTTTTTTTTTCTACTTTAAGGCAAAATGTCTTCGTATTAGTTCGGGCATTTCCGGTAACTGTTGGCATCAATACCACTAAAAATTATTTATTAAATATCTATACAGTGATATATTTATACGACGATTATTGAAAAGATAATTCGCTTATATTATGGTTATTTTTTTAAGCATTTTGACATTATTTGTTTCTTTTCTTCTGATGTGCTCATTTGCTCATATTTCAACAGTATTTTGAAGGGAATAACATCCGATATTATCCGATGTATTCGTAAAAAAAATGATATATTTTTCATGCAATATCCAATGTATTCGTAAATAAATTATGCATTTTTCACACAATACCTGATGTATTCGTAAAACAATGATGCCTTTTCCACACAAATGAAAAAAAAAAAGATATAAATAAATTTATCCATTATTTGAATAATGCATCTTGGAAGCCTGAAGAAATGTAATTTCCTATTCATATTTCAAGCATTACATATATTGGTTTTGTGGTCATAATCAAAAGTATTTTTAACTAGTTAGGGCAATATTCTACACCGTAATTCATTTTATAAAATACACTGTGTCGAAATATTTTTATAGAAAAAGTAAATAAGACAAACTCTTCAAAATTAAACTAAGATTACTGAAATAAAAAAAAAATATTTCATAGATTTTAGTCAGAATTATATATGTTATAAAATATTTTCCAAAGATAATTCTGAAACCCAAAATTATACAGTCGCAAAAATTTTAAGGAAAGAAAGACACTTGAGAAAACACAAAAGTAAAGCTAATTTTCTAAAGTATATGAAGTCTGCTATGAAATATTATTCCAGTTTGGTTTTATTAATATTTTTGATCTTATATAACTCTCTAAAGACTCAATATATAATTCTCTAAAGGCAACAGCTCTTTTGCAATTGCAAAAATAGTTGTTTGTTGTTAAAAAAGGCAAAATTAGTAAATAAAAACATTTTATACTCATTTATAGTTACACAAAGTCCAGTATAAATGTTATTGACTAAAATTTTGATTACTTTGTTTTTTATAAATATGGGAAGTAGTTTATGTGTTTATGCGAGTATGATATAAAAATTTTAATTGACGGATCCATAGATATAATTTTAAGAATAATTAGGGGAAAAAAACTAAAATGTACGTTTAAGAAAGATGTACACATCTGTTTCTTACTAAGTTATAGTCACATAAATTATAGTATAGATTTTATTGACTACAATTTTGAATATTTTTTATAAATATAGAAAGTAGCTTATGTAGTTATACGAGTATGATATAAAAAAGTTTTAGTTGTCAGACCTGATCCATTATAATCGTACATCTGTCATCCCGATAAAATCGTACTTTAGCATTACGTTTGTTTCTGTCACTCATTGACTATCAATTAATGTTCTTCAAAAAGTAACGCAATTTAAAGCAACAGTTTTCGCTTTCACTTTTATCCTTGTATTTTCATTTTATCTGAGCATTTCAATTTCATAATTTATTTTCGTTGATTATCAAAATTTGATTTAACAAATCCACTTTTAAATAGTGGAATTTGACGGATCCATAGATATAGTGGAATTAAACGGATCCATAGATAAAAGTGGATTTAACAAATCCACTTTTTTTTTCAGTGGAATTTTTTAGCCCATTTCCATTTTTAATAAAATTTAAATATGCAAATTAATATTAAAATATTTTTTGAACAAATTATTAGAAGATACTAACCTCCATGTCCTGTACTGCATAAATATATGACCCAAGATATAAAAATACAATTGAACAAAGAAACTACGCTGCTATAGATTGCTGTTTCCCAAGCGGATTTTTCTGCACTGTTGTAGGAACTGATACAATATACAATCCCAAGTATACTAAATCCATTGAACAAAGTAATCTGTTAGATAGAATTACATTTTATTACCAAAATGGTATAGATTATTTTTTCTACTAGATTTCCGAAATATTAACTATATAAATTAACTGTGACAGTAAAATTTATTTTCTTTTCATTTACAGCCTTTAAGGAGTACAGGAAAAAACTGTTTCTGTCTGTTTTTGAAATAAGCAAAAAGAGACAGAAACATGAAATTTTATTTTAATCGTTTTTATCGTCGGAAATATATGTTTATATTCCATTAAAATAGTGTTATAAGATATATTGTTTAATAAAATGAATATTTCAAAGACCTTGAGAAAATTACTTCCCTCACAATAACATTGTAAGTAGATTTAAATATCTTTGAAATGCTCCAGGTGTCTTAATTTTTGAAGAAATTAAATAAATTGATAATAAAAATTTCGGTTATACATTAAAAAAAATAGGGCATGCATTTAATATTTCGAGTTTTTGTCGATAATTAAAAGTCCTTTTCAATTCCGAAAAACATAAAATTCTTATGAAAATTCAGTAAGTGTGCATAAAAATATTTTAAAGAAATTAGCATTTAATTGGAATTACAAAATCGTACACAATTTTATTCCACATAAATTTATATTTGGTTAATAAGAAAAAAAATAATGGAAAAATTATAACCTGAAATGTTTTGAAATTTTTAAAAATTATATATTTTTTAATCTTTTAAAAATAATATTTTATTTTAAAAGTTTTTTAAGCAAAATTTGATGTATTTCTGTATTAATAAATATGTACAAATAATTTCATACTCTAAGTGAATAATTCGCATAAATGCCTTATCGAGTCCACCGTCCTCTTAATTACGAATCTGCGACTACAAAGATTTTATTAATGAAGAAATATTTTAATTTTCAAATAATAAGCATCTTGTTACAATGAATTACTACGGAGTTTGTCAATCATGAAGTGTTGGTATCACTATATCTAAACGTGCTTTTTTCCAGTCATATAATTTGATGTAAAAATATATATTACTTCTCAGTTAGTTTAATGCAACACTTTACATACAACTTTATTGTAGAGCAATGACTTCATTAATGAAGGCTTTACTATTAAATGCAGTAAGATAATTCGACGATTATATAAACAAATTGAGAGTGGTTTACATTTATGATACAGTCTATTTAACATAATAATAACTATGATGAATAGTACAACTAACGAAAAAATAGAATAGTAATAACTAACAAATAGTAAAACATCCTCAGTGATACGATTCATAAAATATAACAGAACAAATAGTAATAAACAATAGTAAATAATTCGTAAATAATAAGCAGAACAAAGAATCAAAATGAGGATGAGTGTTTGCGTTCACCGTGTAACCCTTTCCAGGGCCATGGGAAATATGTTTACCACCCAATTCATCAATCTTTGCATGAGGTTATATAGGTCGGCATAAGTTCTAACAAATTTTTCAATAAGATAGAAACTTAGATGCTTCATTTTCTTATCTGACACAAAATGACGTGTCTTGATCTGTTATTTAGTTATGAATTAACCAAATTAATTAATTAATCTAATTAAATTTATCTAATAAGATAAATAAATAATTTTTCTTAAGCTAGTCACAATCCTAAAAATATTTTATTATACTAGAATTAAATGGCTCTTTTAAAGGGTCAATTGCTGTTTGAAAAAGTTCATAAGTGGACATTTCACACTGGGTGTTGCTGAAATTCATTTATTTATGATTCTTAAATCGCAATGAAATATTTAATAAAAGAAATACCACAATTATTATTTTTATGATTACCGACTATTTTTCAAGTCAATGATAGCATAAATGTGATGAAATTTTGGCTTACTTATGTTGTAAAATCAAATAAAATTCCACAAAAAGAAAAAAGAAAATTAATAATAATGTAAAAGCTTGAAATTTATTACCCTGTTTGCTTCGCTTGTCTTTTTGAAATTTGTATTATGCAAATAACAGCCAAGGACTATACCTATTAAAAAGGAATTCAATCTAGTATATGGTTTATCCCATACCATAGCTAAATAAAGCCAAAATCTGAAAAAAAGAAGGAAAAATAAAGCAAATATTTAAAGAATAGAGAGAGAGTTTTTCGACAGAAGAAATCAAACTGGAAAATGTTTGCAATCATAACTTAAATAGAATCACAACTCCAAGACTATTGTTTATTTTGTTTTAAATTGTATGAGAGTTTAGAATCAGATAGCATTTATAAAATCTGTTGTTCTGTAATGACCTCATAAATTTAGCCTATTTCTAATTTAACCGAACATTATACTCAACCAGTTAACTATTTTGACCTCTCGGAAAATGCGTATCGAAATTGTGTCGCAAAAATTTAGCGATGATGGGTATACTTGTAAACTGTATAATATAAAATTATGTTAAAATGAAATGACTTATTTATTTATTTAAACTAACATACAATTTTTTGTATATGAACGAAAAGAAACATAAAAAATAAATTTATTTTAATTTGCTGTTAGAGAATGTATTGAGCAAAGCATGGCACAACGCATAATGGAACTTCGCAAATTGAACACCAGTGTCGCAATTCTTTCCGTATGTTATTTTTAAAGCACTATGTGCACATCTTCTTTTGGATTAGCTTTTGAAGTTGATGGTACATAATGCGGGAAATGTTTCTCGATTAGACGGGTAGAGTCGGAATTAGTTCGTCAACTTACTGTAGGTGTTACACTCTGATTTGGATATAATGCAACTGTTTGTTCAATGTATTCCAATAAGAAATCTATTTGCGTAAATTTTCCTCCATTATTTTTATACATTACTAGCCGCCTTTGGCGACCAGCCAGTTCACCAATCTTAATGCTCGTTAAAATTTTAATAATGAAATATTTTATGTAACTCCTATTTTAATAGCTTCTTCGTAAAAATATTTTAAAGCTACAAATTTTGATAGTCATATAATTCATTCATAATATTATAAAGACCTTCAACCATAACCTAATCTCATTAATTTTCTTTTAGCTCCCGTAGAATTTATGCTTTAAATTAAAGTGGAAATGAATAAATTGCAATTAATATAAGGAAATTTTTTACAGAAACGAAGCACTTTTTTTTTTTTTTAAATATTAGTACTGAAAACACAGTTGCTGAGTATTTAAACTAAACCTTATGGGCACTAAAGAATATCTTTCTTAATTTATGTAATATCTCAAGACGTTTTCTACAAAATTTTCTCAGATTCGTCATGAACAGATCAATTGATTAACAATGTTTAGTTTTAAATGCAGGAAACTCTAAGAAAATAAACAGAATCGTTTAAAATAATCGGTCGAAAACAGGTTAAACCTTCAAAACGTCCGTATCCGTTGTCAGAAATCAGAACACAATGCGCATGCGTGCATTTTCAAAGCCAGTTATGGTAACGCAAATGCGTGAATTTTTCTACGCCAGTTGGGGTAATGCTATGCAGATTTGAAATTTTTTATTTCCTTTATTCTGTTTTATTTTAATTCAAAAGTACTTCAGAATGAATCTGAAAGATCAATTAATTAACAATGTTTAATTTTAAATGCATCAAACATTAAGAAAATAAACAAAATCGTTTGAAATAATCGGCCGAAAAAAGTTAAGCCTAACCTCATTACTGTTGGGGAAAAAAATTGAAGCCTTACTCATTTGGCGGTGGGGAAAATGAAAAGACTTTTTGGCGGGAAAATTAGTTTTTAATTAATAATTAAAATGCTCATTAAAAATTTCAAAAAAAGAATCCCAGGTGCACATTTCCGACCTCCAAGGTATACATGTACCAAATTTGGTAGCTGCAGGCCAAACGGTCTGGCTTGTAGAGCGACAACACACGCACAGACACACACATATTGAGCTTTACATAAGTATAGATAAAGGAATTTAGGCAAAAATATCGAAAAAAAATGATTAATATTCATAATAATTATTAATAATCTTTTATTTGTTCCTTTGATTTTGACTTGGCCTCAAAATATTTTAAACTGAAAATTTACGAATATGTTTGAGTTGTTACTAAAATTGTAATTCAAACTGCAAATTGTCACTACTTACTACTCCTGACGAATAAACTCGTCATAACGCAAAATTTTGTACTTTTTCCATGACGAGTATACTCGTCGAAAACAGTTAATGACAAATTGTTTATTTATTTAGTAAAATGCATATTCATTCAATTATCCAAACATATTTTAATGACAAAATAACGAAGAATTAATTGAATCTTACTTGTAGCTGTATAACTCACCTTTCATAAAATGCTTTGAAGTCATTGAAATAAAAAATAATTGCCGAAAATCCATAAATAAGATTAAATTTTACTATTAGCACAAAACGGGCCAAATACGATGACAGTATACAAATGCAAATGAAAACATATCCGACTGCAGGCCACCTGAAATAGAGCGATTTCTTTGCTCAAAATTAAGAGGGGGAAAAAAGAGGCAAATACATAATACTTGAAGAGGAAATTATTTAAAATAATGAAAATGTTTTGTTTAAAGTGGTAGGTGAGATAGTTTGGGTATAAGAGTTTTAATTCCGGAACTCGAATGTTGCGTGTTTAAAACCGATTCACCAAAGATCAGCCATTTATTTAGTCTAGCTCGTGGTGTATCAGATTTTGTATAAGTTATAATAACCCTTCCGTTCGCTTAATGTGGAAACTTAAAATATGGAAAGTCATTTTAAATACCTGTCTGAGCATTTTGCGTTTCATGTATTACAAGTGAAGACAAAGCAATTGCGAAATACTAACTATTCAAGATGAAATGTTACAAATTATTATTATTAAGTTTTCGATTTCTTTTCGAATCAGTTTTCTTTTAATTATAAATATAGTATAAAGGACAAAACGCAATATAAAATAAAATAAATTTAGGCAAATACAAGGTATCCCAAAATATTGAGATCAGTTTTTATTCCTTAAATAATAATTGGCATATACTATAAATTACACATTTAAATAAAAATAGGTACATAATTTTAAGAAATAAATTTATAATTTCAGAGTATTAAATTTGAATAAATAAAATTTTAATTTTAATACAACACCCATATAAAAAATACCCCAGAGACTAATATGTGCCCCATACACTATTAAAATAATATACAAAATCTCAGTATTTTATCCTAAAAAATTTCACATATATGAAAATACATAAAAGCTGACTTATAGCACTTCATGATACTTGGATATGTATTCAATAAGGGGAAAATCATGTCAGGTTATCACTTTGCATTTGTTCGTTCACAAATTACGAAAGAAAGTAATTATTGTATATATAAATAATAATTTTGCTATTTATTGGTACAAAGGTATCTAAATTTTGTAGAAATAATAAACTAACACGAAGATTGCAAAGCTTCCTCAAATGTTTCTCATCCATTCAATACAAAGCTGTGTTCGCCTGATAACACTTTTGTGCTCTCGATCAAGTTCCTATTAGGTGATGTCTCAGCCATTTTGAAAGCGTTGTTGCAATTCTACTTTCTTTAAAGCAGAACATCTATGCACAAACGACTTAAAAAATGAAAATCTGTTGGCATTAAATCAGTCGTGGCATTTGCATTGAAGATGCTACTATTGACATTTTAATTGATAGTTAACCCTTCACCGATTTTATTTAAACATATCTCTGAGGTATTTTATGATAAAATGCTGAAATATTGGAGGTGCATCACAATAGTAGTATATGGGGCAAAATTTATGAAAATTAAAATTTTTGTAGGTATTCAAATTTAATTACTTGAAAGTTCTCTAATTTTCTTATTGTAACTCTAACTTATAATATATGTCTATCATTACTGTTTAAAGAATATAATCCGATGTTGATGTTTTTGGTCATCCTATATGCTAACTTTTGCTACTATAAAATATAAACTTTTGAATTTCTACATTTGTTTTTGAAATAAAGAATACTGAGAAGCTACTTACTTCATTAATGGAATCAGAAACAGAGGACTAATTATATGTAACTGCATAACGCATGCATAGAACCAAGATGGTTTATGGCACTACAAGGAATAGAATTACATAGGTTTAACAATTTGGAAAAGCAAATTAACCAATTTTTTATACTTGTTAAAACAAAGTAACTAGCATGAAATGTTTTAATAATTATATATCAGATAAATCAAGACAATATTAATAAAAATCAAGTTAATAGGAACAAAAGTATCAAAATTAAACCAAATAAAATAAGAATCTGGCCTGAAGACTTTCTCAAGGGTCACCCTCAGACAAGGATTCAAAAAGAGAGAATTTTTTCTGTGAAAGAATGCAGACTAAACAGTCTAATATCGATTCCTCGTGACCCGAAAATACCCTGAAATTAGGCCTAAGAGATATACCATTTTAACAGAAAAGAAAAACACAAAACAATAAATCAGAAGAATACGACCACTAATAAGCAAAAATACAACAACAAAAAATAACCATATAATAACACTCAAACCAGTAATGCAAACAAAAAGGAAAGCACATCCAGCAGCAGGCAAAAAAAATAAGTAAGCTTTCCGATTTGTATTGGAGTGTCCGAATAATTGGAGTGTCTCAGCTCCATCTATTGAGTTATCTAATATGCAACGGAAGGTCAATTTTTATTTCAACTAATCTTAAATCATGTTGTTGTCCTTTCTTATGGCACGTGCCTTGGACAAGCCCGCTGTTACGAAGACAGCGATTTTAAGCCGGTGGGAGAGCGTCTCTTGTTTTTTCAGTAGCGCCAACTAGGGCCAAGAGTACGACTTTGCTACTCACACATCACTCATTCGCTTGCGGAACCCCTTTTCATAGGAGGGCACATTCACACATGTCACAGATAGAAGAACGGAAGAACAACCATGCCCAAACCGGGACTCGAACCCAGGACGCCCAGATCACGGGGAAGACGCGCTACCCCTATGCCTGAACGCCGGCATCCCAACTCATACCTTGTTTTATTAAAAAATTGATATTGCAGTAGTTTCTGGGAAATTCATTATTAGTTAAATTTTTAATGAGGTTATTTGATGCTTCAATATAGGAATTTTTGTTATTACAAACCCTTTTAATCCTGTTAAATTGTAAGAAAATTAGATTTTTGAAACTTTTAGAGTTTAGATTAGAATGATAATAACAAAGTTTCGTTATTTTAAAATTGAATTCATCCCTTTTATCGTAGATACCAACTATTGTCTTATCATTAGCAATTTCGATTTTTAAATCCAGAAAGGTAGCCTCAAGTTGATTTTTATTTGTATCTTTTAGAATTAAATCTTTTGGATAGCAATTGGTAATAATATTAGTATTGTCGAAGTTAATCAAAAGTAGGTCATCAATATATCTCCACCCGTTTATTAAATTATATTTAATTATTTTTTTCTCATAGTAATGCAGGAAATCCTGCATTACTATTAACTTGATTCTATTAACTTGATTCTAATACTTTTGTATCAATTCATCTGTGTTTTAGAAGTAGCTGCAATTGCGCTTTCTAAATACTATGAAGTTCTTTTTTTTGGTTTTAGTTTAAATAGGTTATAAATTTTAGTTGCGATTTCGAAACTGTTTTTGTTTCGTTTTCATTTTAGTTTCGTTTTCAAACTTTTTCTTACTTAAGATTGGTTACTATATATATATATATATAAAAGGTTATTAAAATGAAAATATATCTCCCAAACGCCAAAAATAAGCATAATTGAGCATAATTACAGGGGATTTTCGGGTCACGAGGAATCATTATTAGACAATGTCTGTATGTCCTCACAGAAAAAATCCCTTTCTTTGAATCCCTGTCTGAGGGTGACCCTTGAAAAAGTCTTCAGGCCGGATTCTTTTTTTTATATTTTTTTTAATAATTTTTTTTGGTTTAATTTTTATTTGATTTTTTGTTTTTCCTATTAACTTGATTCTAATACTTTTGTATATATATATATATATATATATATATATATATATATATATATATATATATATATATATATATATATATATATATATATATATATTTCCATCAAAGTGTGTAGTGTTGTACTTTAACGTTTTAATATGTAAAAATAAATGATACAATTAAATATAGTGAATCTTTACGCATTAACTACCTATAATTTCAAATGAGTGCATGAAATGATGAAATAACAAACAAAGTTATATTTTTGTTAGCGATTAAAATTATTATTAATTCTTATGTATTTTTCATCAGGATTTTCATCATTTTAAAACTGAAGATGAAAATAAAATAACATAGTTTTTTTAGCTTATGGTTATTATAAAATTTTCAATTGACATATATTTTGACCCACGATTTTATATCTTGAACTAACAAGATTGGATTTCATTGTCTTTCTAATGTTATGTTTTCTCAATAGATGGCAATATTACCCTAATCTTTATCTAAACCTTTAGTATTAGATTGTAGTTATACTTTTCTTTTATAGATGGCAGCACATATCAGTGAATGTTCAATATTATTTCTAGCGTAATTTTTTAAAAAAAATCTGTTTAATTGCGGATTATTTTTAATATAACTCGTACTTATTGATATCGAATGATATGATGTAAGTGAAACACAGTGCATTCTGCAATAAAATTAATTTTAGATCATTTTCATAATCGGTACTTAATTTCATTCATGAATAATTATGAGTAAAATATTATTATTTTTGAGTTAGCGATTTTGTATTAGAATACAGATTCTAAATTGAAATGATCATCATCATATAATGAACTATTTCCAGTATCTTCGGAAGAAGAAATCTTTTCCTTGTTTCTGTCGATGATAAATCAATTCATGTAACTTCACATTTCCATGTTAATTCGCAACTGATTTATTTTATCCAGCATCTAACAATACAACGTCTTACACTAGGAATGGACAAACTACGAGATCTAAGATTTTCTTTTCAGACCAGTACATATTTCGGAATAGTAGCTTAATAATTTAAAATAATAGAACAATCAGTATTTCCCGATTCGGACTAAATTATCATAAAATTTAGAAATTCTTTCTGGGCGTTCATTAATGAAATTTTCAAATAATATTTTTTGCATCTTTTTGAGTTTTTACAATAAATTACATTAGTCTTATTTTTTTCCTTATTTATTTATTTTTGCTGCTTATAATAAAGCATGGATATCCCTGTCTCACTGCTTTACTGTACCAAACAATCTTTTTCCTCCTTAAAAAATGTATACTTAGATTGAATGAGGGAATTATCGCTGCATATTTGGTATGCATTTTTTGTGTAGGAATCAATACTATTTCTGAGCAAAACTCATATGGCATTTTATTTTATTTTGTTAGCATCAAGAATAAGAAAACTACGCAATCAAGATGCATTTGAATGTTTAATAAAAGTAAATATGCAAACTCCTTTGAGTATATCTCATTAAAACTTTTTATAGTGTTGAAATAACAAAAACATCCGATTGCCAATTTTTTTTTCATGTAGATATTTCGGCATATTTTTCACCTTTTCAGATTAATATTTTTATTTTTTTCATTTATTTTTGCTTTACAAACAAAGGAATCTATTTAGAACTCTGTTCCATTTTTTAAAAAAAATTGTTATTCAGGGTATATTTCCAAACTATTGTCAGTAACTTCGGATAAATATGTTCATGTCTTTGACCAATTAATTGTAAAAGGAATGAAAATGTACTTGAAATTTAAAAAAAATGTTAAAAGTCTGTATGCATGTTTTAAAAATTATTGTACATAATTTACCGAATTTAATAATGTTACAAATCTGTAATTTTGCTACGCGGCACGAATAGTGTTATCGTGGGACAAACCGTTAAAACCGTTGTAAGATCTGGCGACGAATTTGGTGAGTTTGACGACTAAATGGATGATACTGGAAAGTTCGAGAACTTTCACGATCCATCCACTAAGAACCGAGATACATCCAGATACGTCCTGATTGGTCTGAAGATTCTAGCCTCGCCTCCCGGAACTATAAAAGACGGACACTCTGAAGCTGCGAAGAAGTCGTATGTATCGTCAGAAGTCGTGTGTGAGAGTGGTTGGAGTCGCCGACAAGTAAAAAAAAGAGATGATTAGACAGCAAGCAAGCTGCTGAATTAGAGATTAAATGCGCTGCTTTATTACAATTGATTGGCGGTATTTGTAGAGAAAAATTTTGTAACAATATGTATACGTGAGATTTAGATGAATTTCATTGTTTTCCTCTATGTCAATATAATCAATGAATGAGTAATCAAGAATCTTAACAAAATATTATCTTTAACAAAGAATAGAGTGAAGTTAAAATTAAATTTTGTCTACATCATCCCACTTTATGCTCTTATAATTACATAATTTTTGTATCAGCTCATAATACCACGAAATCATCTGCTAGTACAAACCATCCAAATAGTGAAGTATAGCAAGATTTAGTGAGGCTTTGACCATAATAATTCTTTTTGGACTCCTTTGTCATAATTTGTTTGATGGAATAAAGCAAACTACTACTTTGTATCCATCGCCTTGTCAACACTATTGCCCAATATCTATATCGTCAATATATATCTAGCTTAGGATAAAAGCTTCGGTTCAGGCTTGGAGAATTGTAGATTAGAGACAAATTTCTCGGAAAATTCGTCTGTATCAAGACCATTAACCTGTCCAAGGATCAGGTATCTACAGGTATAAGATAGGAGAGTTAACATGAGTTAAAGATTTGACATTGTTATTTGGTTTTATATTTGAAGCTGGAATTCTGTCCTTAACAATAGTTTGTAATCGTCTATATATATATATATATATATATATATATATATATATATATATATATATATATATATATATATATATATATATATATATATATATATATGTATATGTATATATATATATATATATATATATATATATAGGTTTGAATTTCCAAGATGTTAAAATAACACATAGAAATCAAATATTATCATTCCAGGTCATTGGAAGCCATATCGCTGCATCACTTTATGAAGTTTTATCATTTTATGAGCTTTAATGTTTGTGTATATAATAAAAATTAATTTCTGTTTTTCTTTCCCTTAATTCTTTCTCCTTTTTTTCCTTCTCTCTTTTCCTTTCTTTTCTTTTTCTTTTTTTTTTCTTTTTATTTATTTTTGGTAAACCGAAGAATTTCAGAATTGACAGAAAGCACAATGTTAAAATTTAAAAACAGAAAATATTGTATCATGTTTTTCTTTCTGTCTCAGAACATATTTCAAGTCTCTTCTTCCAAATATTTTAAATGTCATTTTATTACTTAGTAGACAAGAATTCACTGATGTCCTATACACAAATAAGGAAAAAATTGTGAATGTAAAAGATTCAGACATTATCAAATAATTCTGAGCGAAAATTTCAAAAATTCATTCCTGTATAGTTTAGACATATTCTAATTTTGTTTCCCGTTGCATAAAATTGAAAGAGGAATAGAAAAAAAATAAGTGATTATATATTAAATTTCATGAAAAGAAGTTACATTTTTGTTATTATATTCATCTATTTCAAAATTAATATAAAAATATTTATTTGCACTCAGTTAAATTTAAAGAAATGTTTTTGTGATGAAACTCACAATTTGTGCTTTTTGTAGATATACTTGATACCAAATGATATCAAGTATACCAAATTATATCAAGTATATTCACTTGTAGAAATATTTGATATCCGTAAGTGAATGGCAAATACTAATATATTTATTTATACGTTTTGCAAGAGAAAATGTTTTGAGAATTCTTAGAAAGTAGGAGAAATGAAAAAACATCAGCACTTTGGAGAAAATTTATTATTCAAAAGAAGTTATACTGTTAATTGAAAGATAACAGACACTGATTAATTTTTGAGGAAGAAAAGGCAAACCAGTAATTGAATTCTGCCTCTTTCGATAAAGAGTTTTTAGTTGTGTGTAATTCGATGCAATTTCTTCTTAATCAAATCAGTTCATTTCATTAATATTATCTCTATTATTAATCCAATAAAGATTAGAATTAATATAAACCATTCGAAAATTTTTCCTTTTCAGAATATTCGGTTAACCAAACATCGATCTGCCACAGATTTTTTTATGAGAATTTAATAACTTCATACAGGAATCGTAAAAAAAATATTATATAAAGGAATAATTCCTTAATAAATGTTTTTAAATGAAATAACAATAATATTTATTTACTTAGACGTGTTTTCTTCGGTCTTCTGTTTTTCATTTGCAGTAGTATTAAATAATATATCCGAAGTCGATTTCTTTTCACTTTTCTGAATATTTCTGAAGAAATTAATTTTATATTATTGTACAAATGCATTATTTTTTTTAACTTCAACCTGTTTGAGTTTAATTCTTTTTCATCAACCCAATTACACAAAAGATTTTTGCAAACAATTGCTTCTCGTTGTCCCCTTTTCTTCAACGAAAATGTTTATCGTTGATTTTCTTGATAATTTCCTTTCATTCTTTTGTCATCGAATCATTTTCAAATAAAATTATGAATTTTCAAATAGTTATGTATTCCGAAAGAGCTTCAAATATCTTTCAAAATTGGATTATCCTTATCTAACCTGTAAGAGTTGTAAAATAATGCAGTCGGATGATCGAATAAATGGAAAATCAAGACAAAAACAGTCTCCTGTTTTATAAGATAGATATTCTCTTATTTCCTGATCCCATTCCACTTTTTCCATTTAATTAATGCAACAAAAGCACTGTGAAAATGGTTTAGTCAGCGGTTCCCACACTCCGAGTGAATGGATAAAATACTGTCCAGCTAAGCACATTTTTTTAAAAGATCCCTATGATTGCATTACTTGTGATTGATACGTGATGGAAATCCCTATTAAAATCTCACAGTATATAATCACAGGGATAAAGTTTTCATCAGTTTTTTCCTCATTTCATTTTGAGTCATTCTGTGTTGTGCTTGTCGCTTCTACCTGTTCATAATTCGCGCCTCCTGCGATGCAATAAAGCGAACTTAAAATATTTAGTCTACTGTCTTTGAAACTGCTTTCTGCTTGAAAATTGTGTGTGTGTGTTACAGTAAAAACACGAAATCAGCGAAAGCGCGAATTAACTAGGGAAAACGCGTTTTAACCGACAGCTCTAAGGAGAACCCGAACTAACTAGAGAAAATGCGCTCTAACAAACACCACTAGGGAGAACCGGTTTTCTCTAGTTATTTCAGATACTGTCCAGTTAAAACCATATGAATCTAGATTTCTTGCTTGTGAAATTTTCAAAGCTAGTGCAGTCGTTTAGTTTTATGCATGCTGAAACGTGTTTGTGTTGTTGATTTATTTACGATAAATAAAGAAAATGTTAATTCTTTTTGCGGCAATAATTGGAAAAATAAATTTCTCGGTCAATTACAGTTTTTTTACATAAAAAAAAATAGAATAACTTTAAAGCTATTACACATGATGAATACAACACTCTTTTATTTGAGTTTGAAGAAACCAAATCTACCTATAGCAAGACTCTAATTCAATAGCGCAGATTAAAAAGGTTTGACATTTTTGAAATCAGAGGAGTAAGAAAGTTGGTTTCCGCAAATGAGCCCATAAAATACCATTTACCAGTTGAAATGATGTGGCCATAAGACATGGGATTTCCGGTGCAACACATCCTGAGTTTGATAAGAAGTAATGTCGTTGTTCTCATTCCAGACGCTGATAAAGTAAAAGCTGATTTGCAAAATCTCATTGGTGTAGTGCTTGAAAAAAATTAAGATGACCTGTACAAAATTTGCACGAAAGATAGAGTTCTAAGCAAACTGTATTCGAAGTAAGAAATGATATTTAACTAGTTCAGTATTTATTCAATAAATATATTGTTATTACTTATATTAATTTTATAAGTACATATGCAACTGTAGGAATTTGACAAGGTTTCGCCCACTATTCTTGTAAAACAGATTGTTCTTCAAAGAGATGTTTCTGTATGAAAAATGGTTCTCTTTCTATTCTAAGTATCACAGCTGTTTTCCATGTCGAAAATAAGTAATTTTAATAATGGTGCAGTATTAAACAATATTCAAGTAAAGTATTTTTTCTTCAACGAAAGGTTCTTTCCTTAAATACTGTATTAGTAAGTATAGTTTAATACAGTAATTTTAGATTAAATAATATTATCTAACAAATCAGTCGAAATAAGAATAGAATAAAACGTGTTCTCCCTAGCGTTGTCAGTTAAAACTCGTTTTCCCTAGTTAAATCGCGTTTAGACTGATTTCATGCTTTCACTGATACACACACACACACACACACACACACACACACACACACACACACACACACACACACACACACACACACACACACACACACACACACACACACACATATATATATATATATATATATATATATATATATATATATATATATATATATATATATATATATATATATATATATATATATATATATATATATATATATATATATATATATATATATATATACATGAGTAGAACGCTTAGCTTATGTTATCTTGTGAATGGGATAACTGGAGTAATTTTGTTTGAATTTTAACTGGCTTGGAATATATTGCAAGAGAAATGTAAAAATCCCGGACGAGTTTATAAATGGCCCATCAAGCTCAAAGGGGGTGAAAATGGTTTGGGTAGAAATTTTCATTTCGCTATAAATCCAATTAGTCACATTAGCGTTTCATTAAGACGAACAACTTCTGTATTTAAAGTTTTTCAATAACTGCAAAGTTCCCAGAGAGTAACTTAGATGTAAAGCAATCTACCTTTGTCTTCCAACATGCCAACTATTTTTTGTTTGTTTCACCGTCTGTGCGCTGTATACAGGGCCGGCCATTTAGGGGGTCCGGCAAGTGAGGGGCCTCCAACATGATCAAGAACTAAAAAAATGTTCTGAACGGTAACAGCGGGATGGAAAGAAGAGAGGAAGAAATTTAACTGGAACAATAGGTGGGTTTTGAAATATACGAAGTTTACAGATATATTACAGTTTAGTGCAGATGTGCAACATATTATAAACATAAAGTACGGTTATTTACTTCACCTACTAGTTCAAATTGCATTTCTAAATTTGATAGTTCATACTATAAAATATTTAATATTGTTAAATATAATCATGTCCATGCCAAGAAGATATCCCTCTAGGTGTCGAGACTTAACTTCAAAAAAAAAAAAAAAAAAAAAAAAAAAGAACAAGAAGAAAAGTTAAATTTCAGAAAGTCATGAATTTGTTTCTTTTCTTATCTACAGAGTAATCCTGGCAATGAAATTGCTTCGAATTCAAAAGTTACAATTCAAGCTGGCGAAGAATGTTCCTCACAAACTACACAACTTGCATTGAAAGAGTAGAAACTGTGAAAATCTTTGAAGAACCATATGTTTATAAAAATATGATTGAATTAGAAAATAACGACGAAAATGGCATAACAAATGTGATCAAGTGTATATAAATGATTCTGGTTTATGATCAAGCATTATAACTGTTAAGATTAAAATGTTTTCTGTTAAAAACAGGCCTGTGCGACACAAAGGAATTTTTGCTAATAATGCTGAAGATAGATTATTTTCATCTACTTACTACTTGTTTTAAAAAGTGCCAAATGGTGAAATGCAGATTCGCAGCTGGTTGATTTATTCAAAAACGCAAGACTCGGTTTTTGTTTTTGCTGTACATTATTTTCCAGAGGAAATGAAATTCCTCTGTTTATAGGTTCCACGATTTATAGGTGTCTATAATAACTAGAGATAGCTATCAATTGTAATTCAAGATCATGAGCATTCCATTTGTCACTTAATCCATTCATTGTTTGGAAATAATTACTAAAACGATTAAACTGACGCTTGATTATTAATAAAACAAATTGTTATCTCAAAGATTTGTAGATGTGATTCTGTTTTTAGCATGTAATAATCTGCCTCTTCGAGGAAACCACGGAATAATAGAAACGTCTAATAATGGAAATTTTTTATTCGAATTATTAAGTAAATACGACTCTGTGCTTATGGATCATATACAAAAGCCACAAAAAAATTCCAAAAATAGAATTGTGCATGATTTAACACATACATTACAAGAACAAATTATTCCTACTTTAGGAAATGAAGATCTTAACATTAATGACTATTCAAAAGTAGCCACATATTACAGTATCCAGATGGATTGTACAGTTAATTTTTTCCCATAAAAACTAACTTCCGGTTTTATTAGGTATATAAATTTTAAAGAGAAAAGATTAAGTATAAATGAGACATTTATACAGTTTATTGAAGTTATTGATGTTACTGGAGAAAGACTAGCGAAAGCTCTATTAGGAGTATTAGGTGAGCTTTATTTAGGTATTATGGATTGTAGTGGACGACAACGGTAGCAACATGAAAAGGAAATATAAAGGTGTACAATTTAGAATAATTGCTCTAAACCCTCATGTAATTTATGTGCCTTGCCTATGATACTCTTTTAATTTTTTAATTTGTGATTTCAGCAGTAAATATTGCAATTTTTTTTTTTTGGGGGGGGGGGTATTGTAACGTTTATGTTGCTTATTTTCTGCTTCAATAAAAAGATGAGAGATTCTACAAAGGATTTAAATATTACTCTTAAACCATTATGTGACACTCGTTGGAAAGTCAAAATAGATTCGGTTAAAGCAGTGTACATTCAGTTTGAACAAATCTGTAATGGTTTTTTATTGATGCAAATGACAATAATACGTTGGTATCGGAAGCTAAAAGTCTAATGGATTCAATATAAGAAATGACATTTATTTTATCTTTAATAGTATGGTCTGCAATATTTTCCAAAATAGCACTATCAATAAACTATTTCAAGTAAAGATAATTGTTCTCGACTGGGCTTTTAATTTAGCCAATAAAATTAAAACTAAAATCCAGGATTTAAGAACAAAATTTAACGCATTTTTAGACGAAGCAAAAGCGATAGCATGTAATTTGAATCGTTCAGAACATTTTTCCAAAAAACGAATTTGAAAAAGTGAAAAATTATATTTCGAAACAGCAGAAAATGAAATTATAAAAAGCTCGAATGTGTAATTTAGATTTTATCTTTTTAACTCTATAAATGATACTGCTACTGTACAGATAAAAGACAGATTTTAAAGTATTTAAATTAATCATTGATATAAACACACTAGAAAAACATGAATTAGAAAAATGTCCCAAAAACTTTGTAACATTTTATGATAACAGTGAAGAACAAAATCTATTCCAAATAATTGTTTTGCTAAGGGATTTGATTTTGAATGAAAGAGATTTAAATAACGATCAATACATATTGCAATTTAGACTAATTAATAATTATAATGATTTATTTCTAAATGTATTAACTGTGTTAAAACTTTTTTTACATTATTAATTACTATAATAAATATTGAACGCTTTTTCAACAAATTAAAATTAATAAAGAATTGTCTTCAATCAATCATGTGTTCATAACGCTTAAATGCACTTGCCACACTAAGTATAAAAAAAATCGCAAAAAAATTTAATTTTTCAGAAATAATAGCAAAAACAAAATTACGAATTAAATAAACATGCAATAGTAATATGCGTTCGTATTTGTAGTTTTTTTTTATTATTATTTTGCAAACATTTAGAGCCCCAAATTGTTTCTTGCACCTAGGACCCTTCGTACAGAAGGCCGGCTCTGTTTCGAGAGAAGGAACAAATAGTTTCTGAATAGAATTTAAATAATCATTTCTCTTACCACCCTGGAAATCTAATGGTAGCCAATACTTGAAATACTTTCAACATTTTGATAAACAAAATACTACAGATATAATTTATCAGCAAATCTTTGCTGACAATCGTCAAAAATATCGTCAATTTAAACCTAGTTTAACAGATGGCTCTAGAGATTTTGATCATACTTCTTTCGCTTGCATTATTTCAAATTCTACAATAGCAAACAGGATTCATTCGTTTTGTTCCATTTTTTTACAGCAGAAGTAACTGCTATTTTAAAAGTTTTATCGTTTATTTAAAATTGTTCTGCTGATATATATATAAAATACTCAATGATTTACTGATAACTCTGGAATCCCTATCATCTTTACAAGCTCGCAGCCATCTTTTGCTTTTTAACATTTTAAACTTGTATGACAAACTTATCTAGAAGTTATTATCTAGAAGAAATTATTTTGTGTTGGGTCCCCGTACCTGTGGGTTTTCCCAAAAATGAAAAGTTTAATATGGCAGCTAAATTAGCTACTACTTTCTTGACAACACAGATTCCTCTTTCTGATTATAAGAAATATGTACTATGTCACATTTTGCATTCCAAATGGCAAAACTGAATGGAACACACATATTCGTAATAAGCTTCATACAATTAAGCTTACAATAAATTTCTGGCCCATTTTACTCAGCAGAAAACTGGACACAATTTTAACTAGGTTGTGGATTGGGTACATTCGATTTCCCCACCGACATTTATTGATGGAGGACACAACACCATTTTGCTCAATTTGCGACAGTCCTATGTCTCTTTTACACATTTTTGTAGAATGTCCACGGTTTTCTTTACATTATCTTACATACTTTCAGAAATCTCACCCTGATTCGCGAGAGTTGCTTTCCAAAACTTCACATGTTAACCTTTTTAGTTTGGTATTGGTTGTTCTAATCATTTATAAACATTACCCGGGCTTTTTAGTACATCGCCATTTCTTACATCATTGTTACGCTTTTTCATGACTCACATTTTTACGCTTTTAGACATTTGGATTTTGTAGAGATTCCATGTTTTGAATTTATAATAAATTGATACAAATATTTTAATTTCATGAATGGGGCACAGCTTAGGCAAAGATGGCTTTTGTGGCATAAAAAAACCAACTCAAAGCTACCAACAAGCAACAAAAAGGCTAATTCTCATAGATGTTCTACTAGTTGAAAAAACCATCTAGTACTGATTGCTTAACTCTGATTGTACCTTAGCAGACAACAGATAATTCCCGATCCAAACCATTACCTTTTGTACTATGTTCATTTAGTTCCATTCCCTTCAGGAAGGATCGTGGCAACATAATGACCATAAGGCCTTTAATTTATTTTGTCATAACCGGCTATAAATATATGGCGACAAATTATTATGAATTTGTAAATTTTTTCACTTTAATTTTTCAAATTCATGTCATTATAAGATTCCTCCATCAGATTTATGATTGCCAACGCTACTGATTTTCTGTATGTGTAAGTTCTACAACAATTCATTATCACATACATATTTTAAATTCTTTTTTATTTTTTTTGTGATAAGAAAATAAAAACGTATTATATTTACGTATATAATACGTTATTATTTAACGTATATATAGGTAAATAATAATATTAGATTATTATTTAATAAGTAAGTAATATTAGATTATTTACGTATATCTAAAAAACATTGCAGTTGTTGCTACCATAAATACACGTTCTGAATTTGATGCTTGTAGTGAAATTTTGTGGCATTAAAACGCAAAATCAAAAATTAGGTATGCAGTTTTGTCAAACTAAATAATAAGCTCATTATTTATTTGTTTTCACTCTCCTCTTAGTAGCCTCTTAGCCGATTCAATACCAGAGGACTGCACCGTTTCCCAGGGAAACCACGTGGAGGTGGGCTATTTTCGTTCCCCGCCCACCCACCCTCCATAGCTGCAGCCAACGACAGTTTTGATGTTAAACTCCGTCCTTCTGCGACCGGTATCTCACTGGAATATCCAAGGCTAAGCAGAATTGGTAGATCTCAAAGGATTCTACAACTGGCACTCCGAGAGGAGCCATCCGTGCAGGCAAACCCAGAGCAGAACACAGCTTGTAGACCATATAGGATTCTACAACTTGGATATCAGGCTTCTGGATTGCAGATGGAGCCAGTTTCGCTTTCTAAAGCCTGGCAAATCCTAAATACCATGTATGAGCGAATCACTGGAACGGATTCCACTCTAGTAGCAGGTGGATCAGATGGTGTATAAACATCTTGATCCAAATCGGGACCGAAAAACAGATCTCTGATTGAGAGTAAGTGAGGGAACATATAATATTTCAACAGTTTCCAGATCGTCCAAAAGACGATCCATCCAACAATGGCCGTAGCCTCATTGAAATGTTCAAAAAACACACTAAGCATAGCTCAGCAAAAAAAGTCCCACAACGATCAATTGCAAAAAGATAAATGATTCTTAACAGAGTAGCAGAAGGTGGATTCATTGTTTCATTTATTATATTGTTTGTATTTTGTGCGTTTGTTTAACATTAAACAGTAATACTTTTGCTAGCAACAATAATAAGAATGATTGTTGAAATCTTCTACGTTCAATAACAATTGAAGTTTAACCAATGATTATTTCTAAGTTAATAATGGATTAAATCTAATAATCAAGCATAGAATACTAGAAGGGGACAAAGAGGGGAGTTAATATTTAATTAAATTATGTGGGTTTTAATTTGTATCTATATATATATATATATTTCGAATATTAACTAGATTTTTCATGAGGGATTTAAAACGAATACTATCGATCGAGATTGAAATTGAATAAAATTTATTAAAAAAATGTGTTGAGTAAGATTTGAGAACAATATTTCCTTTTCACTTAATAAGTTAAGAAATAATTTTCTGCTCTATGCTGTTTTTCAGGCAAATTATCACTTTATATTAGAGGTATAATAAATAGTTAAACAAAAGAAATGGAAGGTAAAAGAAAAGTGAAAATAAAAAGAAGAAACGCGCAAAAATTTGCTGAAAATAAAATACACGGAAAATTAATGCACAAAAAGCTGCAAATTTTTAAAGTCTCGTACATGAGAGTTTAGTGTTTCGTTGTATAATGGAGAAAAACGAGTATGCATTTTGGACGCCCACTTGTCAACCAAATGAAACTCAAAACTCCACACCAAACTATTTTAATAATAAGATCAATTATAGGATTTAATTTATTTAAGTGGCTGCTAACACGTTTAGATGCTTGTGAACGTGCAGACCGACAGACGGCCAACCCTTTAGCGGATTTGGCTTCAAATTTCTAACATATCTATACTTCAGATGCTAAATCTGTGCATCAAATATTACTCACTTAGAGTTCCTCGTTTTGTTGTAATCGTGTTAAATTATATTCGGGAAACCGGATTGACAGATTTCCTCTGAATGTATTTCGTTCAAAATTTGATAGAAATTTAAAAATCTGAAGTAGAGACCATATACAAAATTTTACCCATCAAGATGAAAACGCTTTTGAATAATTGTGTTCACTCAGAGGCGTAATTTTTTAGAAAAATATGTTTGTCGGATTTTGGAAATCTAAAACGTAGTAAAATAGGGAGTTCGATTTTTTAAAGACTATTATAAGTGCAAACTATAAAATTATATTTAAACTATTATATATAAACTATATTTTGTAACTATTATAAGTCAGGGCTAGGCATCGCGTTAACCCATTCTTATTTGATTGACTGTTGACTTTTTAGTAAGTTGGCACAATTTTGTCATGTTTGACGAGCAACTGTATATTCATTTCAAGTCTTAGCGAAACTTTAACTACTGTGTTTTACTATAAACAGTAAGAGACCGGAATAACCTGATTGGTCGGGCGTTGGATTCGCTTCCGCTCGGTTGTGAGTTCGAACTCTGCCGGCCGAAGCCCCTCCGTGTGACTGATGTAACTATGTAATCCATGTTCATGATATAAACTGTAACCCATTTAACTCCGTGTACATGGTATTTTTTGTAGCCACAAAGTTCTCCAAGTCAAGACAATACCACTGGAGGAACTGGATCAGAGGTGATTGTCCTCTGATTTAGGTCTAAATTACGATCTGTGAATGGTCTATATGAATGAAGTACGCCCCGTTAAAAGGGCTGTGACGTATGAGTAGCTAAGACGTATCATTGGCTCTTTATGGCGCTACTGAAACAAGAGACGCTAAAACTCGGCTTAAAATTGCTGACTTCGTCAACTTGTTTGCCTATGACAAGTGCCATATGCAACAACACTGTAAAAAATATCCAGAAGCTGAAATGAATTTTCAAGTACCACAAATAATGCTCAAAACCTACGAAATGAAATGTAATCACCCATTTTATTAAAATTTAATAACATAGAATGTATTAATTTAATATAATTAGTATTTTATAGCTTTTTTTATGTTCTGTGAAACTAATCTTTAATAAGGAATCTGTTTTATGCATTTAAAAAATTAATATTGGGAAAAATGTTGATATAAATAATTTATATATCTACAAACTACAATTACCCTTTAAGCTTTATACATGAATTCAGTCTTAAACCCTTAGAAAACACAAAGACGTCAGAAAAATTGAAATTTCTTCTAAGTAAGAGATCGAGAGATATTGAAGGTGTCTGTATAGCTGTAGTCAGGCTTTGTTACAAGACTTTTAATCACTGACTTTGTGAAATGTTTCTGGAAATTTTTCAGCTACGAAATATAATCTTCATAATCCATGTTTACAAGACTTCGTATTTGGCGATTTTTTTCCTTGTGTAAATACATGTACTAGCATATTCTTTGGCGTCATATAGCCGATTTACCATGTAATGTCGATGACGAGGCTGACTTCGTGTTTGGCGATTTTCCTTTTTGTTAAACACTTTCATCGCGAGGGACGAGATAACTCTTTTTCCAGGAATATTTGCTATACGCGAGCGATGAGATAACTCATCCTCTACTCAACCTACAAGGTTTTAATGTATTATTGGAGCGTCTTATATATAATTATAATATATAAGAGAGAGCGGCACAGAGGGTGGAACAAAGGCGTGTCATTGCCGCGATAAAAGTGTTAAGAATATATGCATACACATCTTTTTGTGCGTGTCAGTATTTCGGTTGTTTACATGATACACGATGGTATAGTAGAATTTTGTATTTAGCCAATTATTTTCCACCATTGTAAAAGCATATGCATGCACATTTCTTGCCTTCAGATTGTCAACTGGCCATGCGATAACGATAGGGTTACATGATAAATGCATGATAAATTGATGTCATGCATTTCCAATTCCTATTAACTATTCCAGTGGGGCTGCATAAAGAAATAAACCTTCCTTTTTGATAATATTTTTCTTTATATAAAAATATATGCATGCATATTCTTTTGCGTCAGTACTTCAGTTGGTCATATGATACACGATGGTGTAACAGAATTTTGCATTTAGCCAATTTTTCCCCAGCATGTGTAAAAGCATATGCATGCACATTTCTTGGAGTCATAATGTCAACTGGATATGCAATAACGATAGGGTTGCATGACAATTGATTATTATTTCAATGCGACAATATAAAGAAAAGGATATTGAATACGATATTTGTAAAGGATTTCTTGTTTCTTGTTCTGCAAGGATTATTTGCTAAATATTGAAACGTTTCTAATCAGAGTTTTAAAATACTATTTAAAAAGAAGACGCTTTTTTCCGATTCATTCAATGAAAACCATTTTGAACCTCAAATAAATTAAAAAGTACAGAGTTATAAAGGCTGACGAAAAATAAAGGATAGCCGAAATGGCAAGTCTTTACTTGTAAAATTTGATCTTTCATGTGTGATTTCCATAAAAATTTTATTTATTTATTTCAGAAAATAATATTTCCTCATTAGCTAACGTAGGAAGGACTGGCCATCTCGGGGTTGCGGCGGATGCAATGCATCGGAGCCCTCGATTGAGGGGGGAGGGGCTACATGATCAAAAACCAAAACAGAACAAGCGGGATGAAAAGAATCGAGGAAGAAATTTAACTGGAACAATCGATGGGTTTATAAATATACGAATTTTACAGATATATTACAGTTTAGTGCAAGTGTGCAACTTATTATGAACATTAAATACCGTCATTTACCTCACCTACTAGATTAAATTGCATATATTACCTTGATAATTCATACTATAAAATGTATAATTTTGTTCTATGTGATCATGTCCATGCCAAGGAAATATCCCTCTGGGTGTCAAGACACTACAATAATTGCTCTAAACCCACATGGAATTTATGTGCCTTGTCTATGACATTCTTTTAATTTATTATGACACCTCTTCCAGCAGTATGTATTGTAATTTTGTTTGGATATTTCAACATTTATATTATTCATTTTCTGTATCTACAAAAAGGTTGAGAAATTCTACAAAAGCGTTTAAACATTACTCTTAAATCATTATGTGACACTCGTTGGGAAGCCAAAATAGATACGGTTAAAGCAGTGTATATACTGTTTAAACAAACACGTTACCCTGGAAGAATTTATTGATACAAATAATGACGGTATCTGAAGCTAAAAGTCTATTGGATTCAATAGAAGAAATGACATTTTATGTTTAACAGTATGCAACCATACTGTTAAACATGCAATACTGTAAGAAATTAACACTATCAATAAACTATTTCAAATGAAAACAATTATTTTAGACTGGGCTTTTAATTTGACCAATAAAATTAAAACTGAAATCCCAATTTAGGAGCAAAAGTTAACTGATTTTTAGACGAATTAGTTTGAATCTTTCAGAACAATTTTCTAAAAAACGAATTCGAAAGAGAGAGAGAGAGAGAGAAATTATATTTCGAAACAGCAGAAGATAAAATTATAGCTAGAGGCAACCGTTGGCACGATTAAAATAATAAAATTCAAACTTTATAACTGAGTCAATTTTATCGCAAAACAGTAGAAATTTTTTGTTTAAAATGTTTGAGTATCAGTAAAAGTTCACTAACAGAACTGGAGGATTGTATTAGATTTCACAAGTTTTTAACAATACATTTATTGACTCAAATAATATAAAATAAAATTCTTTATGCCGTTTAAAACATTTTTCCAATTGAAAATATATACCGATTTCGAACAGTTTTATTTATTTAATTCACTTATTCACGAAATAATTCTCCTGTTTTTTTTTTTTTATATTTTAGCAAATTTATACCCAAGTTTTTGATAGGAAGGTTTCTATCTATAGCTGAATTTCCATACATCGAAAATCTATATATATCTTTTCTTTTTTTTGCAAAATTTGGATTTTTATCAAAAAATAGTTGTTTTATATAAAATAAAGTTTCTATGAATGGCAATAAATTTGTAATTATTTGTAGAAATTTATATACTTATTTGTAAAAATTTGTGTATTTAATAATATGTATAACTTAAAGCTATGTCTAAAAAATTAAGTTTTAAAAAATCGTTATCCGATTATTAAAGCCTTTGATAATGTTGGCGGTGATCAAAAACATACTTTTAACACATTGTAATCAAATTTGCAATTATTTAAGTATTTGGATATTTAAAAAATTAATTTCTTTCGTGATTTAATATTTCAAATCAAATTTAATTCTAAAAATAAACTTAAGTAAATGCATTTAGATGTTTGTAATATGCTTTTCTGCATATCGGACTTTTATACATATCAAATTTTCTTTCAGAAATCTATAAACTCTGTATAAAAAAGTTCCACTGCATTCGTATATTTGAAAATATGTTTATATGCTAATCCACATTATTTAAATAAAAAAAAATTACTTTCTTTAAATAAATAATTTTTTAAATTAAAAAGAACATTACTCACTTAAATCTGACTGGTAATATTGGTGAATTTATTATATTTAAAAATTATATTAAAGCTGTGTCTGAAATAAAATATGGTAGTAACTAGCTGTTGTTTATACATTTCACCAAAACAGTAAAAAATCTAAATAAAAGACACGAAAATATACAATTACCGGGATTCAGCATGCACCAAAAATTAATTGCTACAAGGAAGAATTTTTTAATGAAAAGAATTATTTAAATCTTTATTTTATTACATTAAAATTAATTTATGTCGGTAACAGTTCTGTGCAACGATTAAAATTAAACGCTTTCTTTCGGATTTTTATCTCATGGATTAATTTTTTCGCTCAGAATGATTTCAATTTTTAAAAAAATTGAGCGCACACGTGTAGTGTCATTGAAAGGTTTAATAAATTTCAAAATAATCCCAATTATTAATTATGGAGAGAAACTGTAATTCAAAACAAAAGAAAAGAAGTTTCATAATATATATATATATATCTCAAAATAATTAACTGAAAGCTTACTTGCCAAAAATTCAATGGAAGTTATATATAGTTTCATTAAAATCTGCTTGAATGAATGAACTTGCTACAATATTATATATATATATATATATATATATATATATATATATATATATATATATATATATATATATATATATATATATATATATATATATATATATATATATATATATATATATATATATATATATATATACATTTTAGCAGCTGATAACTAAGTTATTTCTTCTTTCTTTACTGACTGAACCCATTGAACCGAGTGATGGCAGACATACTTGAATTTGAAGAAAGGAAATTTATTCTAAAATGCTACTGGAAGTATGAAAATGCAGTAAAAGTGCAAATACAATTTAAGAGCCAGTTTAACAAAGAACCACCTACACGAGTTACCATCACTCGAATTAGAGATGAGTTTGAAGCTGATGGAACTGTTCAGGACGTCCATAAACCTGTAACCGTTGTTCAATTGAGGGTAACCCTTGAACATGAATGTACGAATATCCCAAGGGAATTGTTCCATCATGTGTGTTATGCCATCGCTTCGTGTTGTCAGCAGTGTCTGGAGCAGAACGGACATCAGTTTGAGAACATGCGATAACAAGACAATAGAATGATATTTGTAGAATCTTTTACATGTTGAAAATTATTCGAATTATAATAAACCCCAAATTTACAATTATTTAAAGTGTATATACATTTTTTTGGGTCACCCTGTATATATATATATATATATATATATATATATATATATATATATATATATATATATATATATATATTTCCAGTAAAATTTATTTTGATAATGCCAAACTTATTAAAATAATAATGAAAAATTAAGAACAGTTTTATGAAAATCTTTGAATTTAAGGAATTTATTATCATATAGAAAACTTGTTTTACGTAATTTCCAATAAATCTTTCTTTTGACATTAAAATTTTTGTTAAAATATTGATTAAAAGTATTGCTTAGTTTCCAATAAAACCTTTGATTCTGATAAATTTATTACAATATCAATGAAATCATAACCATAATTCTCAGTAATATTTGTTTTGAATTTTACTACCTAGCTAAAACACCGTCAAAACATAAAACATGGTTTCCATTAAAATTCTCTATGATATTACCATACATCCACTAGAATAGCCTGAAGCTGGACGCCGAAAGTGTAAAAAGCACCTTCCAGGCAAGTGTGACACTCACCATGAGAAACCATTCTTGCCTTTTCCTTACCTCCTCGCCACAACCCTCCTTGCGTATGTCCGATCGACACTTGAGGTCATCGATCTCAAACCGGATCATTCTTCCCCTGCCTTTTTCGAATATTTTGGAGACAGTAAATTTCTGTTTTCACTACCTAGATCTCTATCGCGTCCATTTAAAACTCAAAGGCTGTTAAGTGGTAAGATCTATTAACGATGGCGAAATCTCTAGTGTCAGTCCATCTATCATTCAGGCAGAATGTCCTGTTCCGGAATGGCTTCCGGAACTTGAAGAATGGCTGTAAGCTTCAATTAAACTAAATCAAAATGTTGGAGTGGTTTCGAATTTGTAATGGAATGTTCATGTGGCTGTAACGCCTACTCTCTGTCGCTGTTGATATAAAGCTCACTTAATACTTCCATCACGGGAAAAAATCAGATAAATTCATGAATGGATGGGGATGTGTTGAATGAAAAGGGTGTAGTAAATAAACCCTTGGGTAGCTGTTACTTAAAATGCATTGGGAAACATGGTTGTATAAAATTTTTATCTTTCTGCCTCTTACCATTAGAATCTGATATCCGAAGTAATTTAAAGCTTAATCTTAGAATTTGATTTTTGTACAATTTATGAATGAAGTAATATAAAATGGATATCCGGAAAAGCAGCAATAGAAAAATAATTTTGAAAGTAGAAGTTTTAGCCAAGATTTAAAAAAAATATATTCTGCTTGATCCGACACCGAGGGACAATAAAGAGTTTATTTAGAAGGACTTCATGAGCTTAATATACATATTTATGTATATTAAAAAGAGTTGTAGAATGTTCAATACGAAAAGAAAAACTGAAACTGATGTCAATTGGTGAAAGTAAATTTATTTACTCAAACTCTACTCATAATAAAAGAGAATAGGTGTGTATCGACATTCTAGAAGCTTAAATGTTTGACATAAAGGTAACAAATTTGGCACATGTATACTTTAGAAAATGAAAAATGGCGCCTCGATTTTCTTCGAAATTTTAATTAATTAAAAATTAATTGAATTTGGCATTTTTTTAGCGCTAACATTAACGTAAACATTACGGCAAAAATTATTTTTACATCATGTTAAAATTCAAAACATTATCTTTCCAATTATACCAATTTTTTCCATTTAAAAAATTTTTTAAGAAATACTTTAAACTTATTTTACAACAATATATATATCAGTGCTTAAGTGAATATTCCGATCTTTTTTATTATTAATATTAATATTTCATCCTGGATTGTTTCCATTGTTGATGGTCAAGATGCAATAATTCAGCTTATTTTTACCATTGTTGAATAAGTTTCAATATAAGGCATATTTATAATAAAATATCTGATGCTTTAATATATTTATAATTAATGTTTTGATTTCAGAATCAAGCGTTGGGGAAATTTTCTTTCAATTGGCCTATTTTTTAATGCTGTTGTTCTTTCGTGTAATCTAATTGAATGTAACGTATAGTACAATAAATAGAATGGTGTACTACTTCTAAAACAGTATGAAATATATGTATATCGAAATTTAAAGTTTAAAAATATTTTGCTGAGGAAGTCGTCAGAAAAAGCTAAAAAAAGATATTTTATAGAAAGTTTTAGCAACCATTAAACCCAGGAATCTAACTGGTTAGTTAAAGACATCTATCAATCAATAAAGCAATATGTGTAACATCCTTGTTGTGACAACTAACGACTTTTTGTGTTAATAGATAATAGAAGATACTGCGATGTAATTAATTGTTTAGATTGCGGCTATATAATGAAAAATAGAAAAGGGTTAATAGCTTTATTCTGACACGCTCAAGTTTATTTTTTTGCTTACTTTTTCAATTTTTTGAATAAATTTAAGAAGCATAATTATTTTTATTTTGTAAAATAACACTTTTTAATCTAAAATGAAATGTGTACGTGGATTATAGAGAATTTTATTGTAATTTTGCTGTAAACATTTTATAATGTAAGATCATATCACACTACCGTTGAGGTAATGTATTGTTATGAAATTTCCCGGGTTCGTTTGGATAGTGGAAGTTATATGGTGTGGAGAACGATCAATCAGCAGGCGGCAGTAGGAAATAAAACAACGACGTTTATTTACACGAAGACACACAGGACAGCACAAAGACGACAACTATATACAGCACAAAAGACGATTATCTTCAGCCGAGACGTGCAGCATACAACAGCAGCATGCAACCAGACTCTACTGCAGTCAGTAGCGCACAGCTTAGTTCAGCACTAGTTTGACTCCGTCGCTGCTCCGCTTACCTCTGGAAAGCCAGTTCTTTACCGTCGATTCCGACTACGACGACCCTGGCAGCCACGGCCGCTTCCTTTTATAGGTATCAGGGTCGGGGCTAGAAGCCTCTCAACCAATCAGGAACGTTCGAGGCGTATCTCGGTTCCTACTGGACGGATCGGGAAAATTCTCGATGTTTCGGGTATAATCTATTTTGGCACCAAAGTCGCCAAATTCGTCACCAAGTCGCCAAATGGTCGCCAAGTTTGTAGCCAAGCTCCGGGACCTCCGACGCGACACACGGACTCCGTCCAATACAGATGACTGTAAAACATTCTTTCCGATGGTGGAACCAACTATGCTGGGAAGCAGAATTATAGATTCGTAACAGTATATTGTTATTAATAGTCAATGTTATTGCATATAATTATACCTTCGTATGTACGAAGCATTACACAAGAGAAAGTACAAAAAAAAAATTTCTATACGTACAAGAAAGATTTTCAGGAACCTCCTTGTTTAAAACCTCTCTGTCTCCCCCTCCCTTTTTTTTGACTTCTGTCCTTGTTTTCTGTGAAGGCTGGACAAGTGAAATTCGGTGCATGATTTTAATAACAAATTTGTAAATCTGTGTCAAATGTTGCACCCACAAATCAGCAGGAAAACATATAACCTCGATTATTTTCATTATTTTACGAATTAAATAAAAATTGTATAAATTTATAAGAAAGTCGTGGATAGAGAACAATTTCACTGATTTCTGTTTCCTTTTATTTACTGTCATTATTGTAAATAAATAGAATGTTTAAAAAATTAAAAGTGTATTAGTTACACGAGCAAAAATTTTCTTCCATTAACTATTCCCACTCAAGGAAATAAAATAGGCGAATTTAACAATCTAAAAATAAAACATGCTACCGTTTTTAAATCTATCACCAATGATTTTACTTTTAGGAGCATCTTCCGAAAATAATAATTTAAAATCAATTTAATGAATGTGTATATTTCAAGAAACTGAAGAAAGCGTCTTATTTTTAAATGCATGGAATCTAAATTAACCGATTACAGTTCTATTATACTCGAATAGATATTTCATAATTACTGAGCAAGCAACAAATGAGGTTGACTCATCTTGGAACAGGAAAAATTGCATAAAAATATTCCTGACTCTTCAGTGAAGAAAGCTTTAGTAAATGGGTTCTTTCCCTCCCCATTAAGTTAAAGAGTGTTAAAATGTCTTTCCTTATTAATAAATCATCAGGATATTTAGTTTCAGTCGGGTGCTTTACAGGTGACTCATTTCACTTTCCCGCTGGAATCTTTTTGTTGCCCTTCAAAAGTGACAAAAAACCTTGAAAGGAAACAATGCCTTTGTCTCGAAAATGAATTTTTCATGCTCTTTTTCTGCGCAGAAATTCGAAACTTATGACAGACAAATGGAGGATATGGAAGGTATTGGATATGGAATAGAAGAATGAATGATGTATTCCATGCTCTTTTTCTCTTTTTTGCTATCTCTTATACGTAGTATAGAGAAAATACAGCAATCGTCAAAAAATTCGAATTCGAGATTCTCCACATTTTAGACATCCCTGAGATTTAAAACAAATTTTTAGAAAATGTCCATCTGTCTGTCTGTATGTGACAAAAAAACTATTTGAGTAACACGGATGAAATTTGATATGCGGTTTTCACACCGAATTCGCATATTTCTATCAAATTTTGAGTAAAATCTGTTCAGAGGAAATCCGTCTGTCCGCCTGTTCGAATATAAATTAAAACAATAACTACAAAAAAAGAGCTTAGTTTGGTTTAGGTTAGTTTAGTTATATTAACGTCCCGTTTAAAGCAACACTAGGGTTATTTTGGGATGGACCTCGTAATTTTGAACCGCTGTCAGATGACGAGGACGACACCTGAGCTGGCACCCCCCTCTCCACAACACACCAGCGGGAGGACGTTTGGTCATGACGGATTTAACTTTCAATAGACACCCTTACACGACGGTTCTTCGGTGAAATCGGGTCACGAACCTCAAACCCTCCGGTTCCGAAGCCGAGACCTTACCACAGGCCACCGTGACTCACAAAAAAAGAGGGTTAGATAGATAAGATTCGGTTCACAGATTTAACATCTATAAGGTAAATATATGTTTCAAGGTTTAAGAAACCAACAAACGGTTGACCGTCTGTCGGTCTTTATTTTCAGAAACATATTAACGTGATAGTAATTTGAAAATGAAATGACTTAATCAAGTGCAGTTTTGTCAAATATTTGTTTCAATCGATTGAGAAAAATCTGTCTAAAGCTGCGATTTTCGTATACTATTAAGTGCATACGAAGAATTAATCGCCAAAAAACTCACCAAGGATCACAGGACAGATGCAGTAAAAAATGCTAATTTCACTGAAAAGGAAAATATTTCTTAACGATCATACGCCAGTGTCATGTAAGGAATTTTCTGGTATGGCAAATTTACTAGAGAATATGCGAGACATTTTTGGCGAGACCATTTCTATTGGTTCCCACTAGGGTTTAATTTCGATTTATTTTTGTTCGTCAGTGATAAGTGGATTGCAACAAAGATAAATGGCATCTGGGCTGAATTTTTATTTTACACCTTTCTCTTCTGTACTCATTCTTCATCATACGTCTAAGTTCCGACTTTTACACGTATAAGAGGCGTCATCAAGAAATCCACCTAGAATGGTAGCCAAAATATTTTATTCGTTTGTCCACACTTCTCTAACTATTATACGCCAGTACGCTTTACCAAGAGCATTATACTCAGAAATTCCTTAACAGTTTTCAACAAATTATAACACCATGTATGACAATGTGCAATTAAAAGTTAGATAATGCAGACAATTATATTTGATTTTCAAGCAACTCTTAACATGTAACTTGAGTTTCGTGTTCGTTAAATTTCTATATCATTTTGAATCTTGCTGATAGGATCATGAATGTAAATTAGATAATGCAGACAATTATGATTGATTTTCAAGCATCGTTAACATGTGATTTGAGTTTCATGTTCACAAGTATTTAAATTTCTATATCAATTCTAAGCCATCTCATGGGACCATGAATATAAAACAAGCCATGCAAAAGAGGTTTTATTGAAGTCAAGGTAAATCGATATTACAGGAGAAACATGTGGTTGACAAAAGTGGCTAACTTTACCTAAATGAAGGAAATCAGATTGAGCCAATTTAGTTGAATCAATTCTAGAGAAAAATTCGAAAAAAGTAATAGAAAATTATAGTATTTATGTTGGTTTCTTAAAGAAATAATTTTTTAAAATTTTATTTCACTGTTTCATAATGAGTTGTTTTTTTGTTTTTGTTTTGGCATATTTTTCGCTTATGCTGGGCAGCATTTAAAATAGAAATTCAAACTTTGGTTCTATTTGGTTACAGATCTCTAATCGTTATATGCTATTAAAATAAATTTTCAAATTTTATTTAATTATGCATACAGTTATGAGAATTGATCCAATCAACAGATATGAATCATTCTCATTTTGGACCAACTAATCTTATATTTTTCCAAGTTCTGTTGCAATCCATTGTTCCTAAATCTCTAACAGGGACACTGCCAAAAATACGTATGTTAATTTTTTAAATTTTCTTTTAAATGAGAATTATTACATAAGGTAGAAAGGATTAATATTCAGATGAAAGAATGTTTTCCCCGGTTTATAAGATTCGATCTTAAGGTGTACGTACACACTTGAAGATTTTTTTTTTTTAATTTTAGCTTTAAAAATCCAATTTTTTCACAGTAGGTTATTAATATATGTTTAAACTCATTTCAGTGAGAAAAAACCATATTACACTAATTATTAATTAATTAAATAATATTTAATGAGCTAATGAGCCTATTTTTTGAAACATGATATCTTAAATTCTAATTTGTACAGACACATAATTCTAGTTGGAAATGATGCCTAATATTAGTCTTCATGTTGTCTGCCTCAATCAAGTTATAAAAATAGATAGTTATTTTTTTACAATTTTTTCATCAACGATGAATAGAAAAAGCGAGATTTTTTCTGTCATTTTAACTTTTAAACAGCTATTAAAAATTTATTTCTATAAATATTACTTTGATTGAGGCACAAAACATCCGCTATTTCATACAGATTGCTTTTATATATAAATAACTGTATTTAGTTAATTTATTGTTGAGTTATGATTGTTTAAATGAAGCAACAGAGTGGGAAAATATCATTCTTCATAAAATGAGTTTTAAAAACACCGTAACTAGAGTTTTCAATGAAAGTAATTCAAGAAAAATATTTATAACTCGAGAAATATTTGGAATATTGGCAACATCTTGGTATCGTTTGAAAGCTAAAGGATCAGAAAACATTATTAAGCAATAAAAAAAATATTCGATATTTTGAACGATTTTCGAAGTTTCAAGTGTGTACATACACCTTAAAAAAGTTAAAAATAAATTTAAATCATTTATATTTTCTTATTTGTTCTTAATCAATGTAAGGCCCTGCGAGCTCACACCTCATTATTATACTCAGAAACCGACAGAAATAAAATCTAATCATATAATGATGATGTCCATTATCCAGATCTCATTCTCATGAATTAAAATGTCAGATATTATGTAGTAATTCATTTTAATAGAAACATTTTTTTTTCATTAGTAGCATTATTTTTATAAAAATGGCTATCAAATGCTCTGAAAATAAAAAAATGTTAATATTTCATAGAGAAATGTTTGAAAATGAAAAGTTATTTTATTCACATGCTAAATAATAATAATTATTAGAATTTTTAAAAATATTTCTTACTTTAAAAGCAAGCTAGAGATAAATTTTTTTACAAATGTGAAAAAAGCTTAAAATACTTCTGAAATACCTTATATTGTCTTAATTTAAATACCTTATATTGTTTTAATTTAAAAGATCAAAAGTGTTCTTATCTCACCGATTTTACATACATATTTACAAAGTGTCCAATAAAGTCTTTCTGCCCCATATTAAGTGGAGAAATGTGACAACTATTGTCAGAAATTTGGTATTTAGGTTTAATAACATGGCATTGTACTAGACGGTGAAATAATTTACTACGCCATCTGCCTGCAAACAACAGAATTGGTATTTCTACTTCGAAAACGGTACAAGATAGGGATAAAAGTTATTATAGAATTTTGGAGAGTGTATAATTTAATACGAAAAGACACCTTTCACTCAATAATGCTAAGAACAAACTATGTAGTATGCGCATTTGTTTCGTCGTACTTTCCAACACTTATTTAAAAAAAAAAAAAAACACGTTAGAATAAAACTTAGCATTTAGTTACAAGCTGATAATTTCCCGCCTGTGCTAACAATTACGAAATCGGTAGACGTTTATTCCTCAAAAGAGAATCTTTTCTCCTGCTGTCGCTAGTTTTTACGTCACAGATTTGGAAAATAGCATGGTGACCTATACGCCAAATTTATGGCAATAATTGTCGTCACTCTCAAGTTAATTTGAAGTAGATAGACTTAAGTGAACAAACACCCTGTATAAAAATATCATTTAAAACATGCGGCTATAAATAATTTTGTCCTAGTGGTATGTAATCAAATATTCATCACTGAAATAAAAACTTTTTTAAGTATCAAAAATTACTTTTTTTACAGACATATTATTATCAATGTTTCTTTATTTTGTAATTTCAAGTTTTCTGATAATAACTTTGAAAAAAAATGGGAAAAAAAATATTAATCCCTATTTGAATATTAAAACAGTGATCTTTAATCGTAATTCAATACATTTTTTTAAACTTGAAGGTAGACATATACTTCGGTTCGAAAACTACTATAAATTATATAAGAAATTCATTTTATGCCATTTGTATCAATAAATGAATTATTGGTAATTCTATTTAAAAATATTTGTATATTTCTGTAAGTTCATATTAAGTAAAACTTTATATTATATCTAGTGTTATTTTATTTATATTTTAATCTGTTCTAATATATTTATTATTTTATATATTATATATATGTATTATTATATATATATTATATCCGATTTAGATTATATTACTATATATTATTTTATTTTATTATATATTCTTTATATATATATTTATTATGTTATATATAATTTATATAATATATCTAGTGAAATTTTATCAGTTATCATTATAGAAATGCAAAAATTTTCTTGTTTAAAATTTTAATGCATCAAAACTATTTTATTAAATATGATTAATATCTCTGGAGAGGATTTCATAAGAATTTAGGAACAGTAATTTTTTAACAATGAATATATTGATTAAGATAATATAATTCTTTATGCCATTCATAGCATTTACACAATGGGAAGTTATACGTTTATCTCCAATAGTTTATAAAATATTCTGGGCCATGACTGGAGTGGAAGCCTGAATATTAATTCAATAAAACCAGATTTATATCTGAGTGTTTTCTTAGATTTCCAAAATATTTTTTTCTTAAATAAAAGGAAGTTCGAAGCGGACCATCACGGCATGAACGACATTATGATTTTAGACTTGACTCGTCTGTTTTAGCATCGCCTGTTTTTATTTCATAAGCTGTTGTATTTTTCCCCTTTTAAATAAAAATAAAATGTTTTGAAAGATGGGAAGTATCAGGTAGCAATAAAGTGAAAAATCTAATATTAATTTTTGTATAGTCATAAGATAACTATTAAAATATTTACATTGTTTATTCGTAATTTTGGTGTTGTCTTCGTTTATATAAAGGGAAATATTGTTACAAAATTGTGTTTAAAATTATTTTGAAAAACTAAAAGTGAAAGAGAAATTGCATGGCAATAAAATTGATGTGACTGAAAAATAATTTTTTTGCAATTCCAAATTGTATAAATATTATTTTTATGAAATATAATGTTCTGAAATTATTGACAAGAAAAATGTTAAACATTTTAACTTTTTAGTTCATTTAATTTTTTTTAATTTTAAAAAAAGTTCTTATTAATCATCTCTTACAATTCAATAAATAACTACGGCTAGTCCAGTGTTCTAGTTTATAGACGTTTTAGGATAACTTTTCATTTATTCATGACACATCAAGCATTTTGAAGATAGTATTCAAACTTATAAATATTAACATGCTAAAATCGTTTTCAATTTTCTATAAAAAAATGCTTATATAAAAATATCTTTTTAAACTTTTAAATAGATGATATTATAACACATGTTTGTGTAAGCACATAATAATATATGTTGTAATAAATGTGCTAAAACTCTTTCTATCTTTAAAAAAAATGTGTAAAACCATTCCTTCGGTGGAAGAATTTGATATATATCTGCAATTTTTGCATAAAAACATATTCTAAATTTCATCCGTCTACCTATGTGTTCCATATGTATATTGAAGTATTATCCACGACCTCTAGCAGACACATTATCTCTGGTGGAATAGAAATTAAAACTCCATATTTTCATGGATCAATCAGAAGTCTACCTCAGTCATATGTGATTCCAATGAAATATTTGAATTGATTTACGGCTATTGGAGTCAGTTCATGTTTTGTTTATTACTATTGCATAACAAATAAAGCATACAGCGTTACAATGCTGTATTTTTTCCTCCAGCAAGATGTACACCGAACTTCAAAATAAAGTTATGTGTTAATAAATTAATGTGAATAAAGCTTGTGGTTCCACATGAATGAGATCTCTATAGATAACTGATTTAGACAGATATTCCGAATTCTTACAAGAACTAGAAAATTCGCTCGTCTAGACGAGCTGTTATTCCGTTAACAATATTTCAAATATATTTTCATACATTAATTAATGAAACTTGAATTAGAAAATCTCGTGTACATTAATATGGTATTTAATAAACTGAAAAATATTTGCAGTATATTTCAGACGTATTCATATAATAATATTAGAAACTTTTTCTTCTTTATCTATAGCGTTCGAGAACACTCAAATCAAAATTAATCACTAAAATTGGTTTTAATCTAAAATAATCCAAACAGCAGACCTCAGCTTATTAACTTTTACTACAATCCATCATTTAATAAATGCAAATAAAACATGAAATTTACTATCCTATAAAAATTTTTATTCATAGCTTTATTTGCAAACTGAGAACATTTGTCCATTTTAAAATTAATATATATATATATATATATATATATATATATATATATATATCAGTTGCTAAACACCAAATAGAATTTGTGATTTAACATCTAATATCAATTTTCACTTGATGTTACAACGGGCTTTTATTTATCTCAAATGTTCTTTTAAACATTGTCTGATCATATATGTTCATACGTGGGAAATGTTATCTCTTAATGGAAAAACAGTTTAAATAGTCTTAATTATTTGGAAATCAAGCATGAAATGTTGACATGTGGAATCCGGCGTTGCGTTATTTTGTGTAAAGTTTACAGAAAGCTAAATATTAAATAAAATATCATATTTATGAAAACGCATTTCAGTTCAATAAACACCTATAAAATAAACTTTCTTACAAATGACATCGATGAAATTAAATTCTTTTTCGCATAGATTTTTAAATAAGGTCAGGAAAGCCAAGCTTAAAAAACGAAAATCTATTTGAACTTGGAAATATTTCCATACATAATAAATATTCACGGTTGAGTAATTTTTGAAATTAACCTAAAATGAATATTGATATCGAATTTCATAAAAGTTCATCCAACTGATGGTAATTATTTTAATGTTTATCTTTTGAAAAACGAACGTAATGTTCTTGTTTGAGCAAAAGGAAGCACTATTTTGAGATGAACAAAACAACGATCAAATCTCGATTAGATTTTGATTGGTTGCAGTTCACTTACGATGCATCAAAATTTTCAAATTATGATTGGTAAAGAATTTTGCATAACAGACGCCTAAGTAGAAATAGAAATCTAGAAAATTCATGTATGAATAAGAATATAATTTTCTTGAAATCATAATAAAATATTTTAAATTACAAATAGAACATATCATTGTAATAGATGATTTAAATGTGATGTTTATAACAATGAAGGAAGTTGTATTTCGAAATAAACTTATTTTATCCTCCAAAAAATTATGTAGTTCTTAATATTTTCTAATTTTTATACATATTTTTAAAAGTAAATTTAGACTATTTTTTTAATTACTAATCGCATCAAGTAGATAATAAAACTGTTTGCTAAACAAGTTCTTGAAAGAGAAAAATTATACATTTAAATTCAGTCTTTGTAATTTAATTGACTTAAATTAATTTAAACACAAATTTATTGGAAAGAATTTTTTTTATTATAAAATTATCTGGATTTGATTAATGAAAACATGAGATATTTTGTTATTATGACCCAATTAAAAAATTTTCTCTATGGATTAAAACTTTGAAACTTGATTTATAATTTTTTTAGTTATTGGTATTTTTAAAATGGTCTAAATAGGGTCCTCCTCTCTATTCCCTTAAAAAAGTATTCTTCAGACAATTTTTACAATCAAATTAAGTAAATGAATTTTTAGAATAATGAAATTATTTAATGAGTACATTAAATTTCTGCTACAGGAAATGCTATTTTTCTATCTTTGAACTTATATGCTTTCTTTGTAAATTAAGTATTTTCATCAAAAGTTTAAATTTATTTTGATTTTTTCTTAGATAATTATTTTTTTTATCGTCTTAGTCATTTCAAGTGATTGTATTTTTAGTAATGTTATTATCTTACAAGTTATGCCGTGCATTTGATTGTCACGAGTGGTGTTGGATTTAACAGCACTTTTGAGTCAATTATTAAACTTTCTTTGTAAATTATAGAGTTTTTGGTGAAAATAAATATTTAAGTTACCAGCATATTAGATTATAGCCAACTTACTAGTGACTAGCTGAATCACCCAAACATTGGTTGTGATCACTTTTAATTAAATATCATACACATAACTCACGATTCCCTTATGAAAGCATTTTTAAGCATCTAACTGTGACAGACAAGTCATGTTATTTAATTGTGTTTAGGAATATTCAAGTTTGTATTGCACATGAATCATCTTAATGGAGTGTTGTCCTTGACATACTAGTGCTATCAAAACGTAATCGTCTGGTTCATATATATTCTAAGTTTCGCTATATAATTTCACTGGTCCTTCTAATCATCAATGTAAATTACATAGATATTATGCATAATGCATCTTTTTTAGGTTTTAAGAATGTGGGAAAATTGCATTTGAAACAATAAAATCGATTTAAATTTCAGTACAACTATTAAATCTGTCGTTGAAAATCAAACAAAAAATATTTAAAGGAAAATTAAGAAAATTAGGAAATTTAAATATTAAAGAAAAACGTTTGGGAATTATTGGAATATAATAATATGAAAAAATGTATACGACATTTAAAATGTATTTTATAAAACTTTACAATATTACAAAAATTATATTTATACAATAATATTTATAGCGGCAAAATGTCAAAACCTAGACTCATATTTAAGTAAAATTTTAAAAACATCATTCCATCCACACATTTCCAACCTCCAAAGCATATCTATACCAAATTTAGTAGATAGTGATATGTTCTATCCTCTGGAACGCTACTACACAAGCACAATAATTCTTACACAAACATTCCTACAGAAACTATAATACACAATGATTCAACATTCTACAAACACAAATATATATACACAAACTTTAATAGACAAGCAACATTCCTTTCTTAAAAATTGAAGTAGAGTAGGTCAAATACAATTCATTCTTATATTTTATATTATTTTTATAAGGTCATAAATATTTTTGGCGAATATTTAGGTAAAGTAAATTTTGCTTCTTAGACTTGTACTCCATCTGTATATTTTCTAGAAATAAATATTTTTTAGTTAATATTTGTTGTAATATTGTATGTATAATGAATTTAGTAAATAGTTTTGATACATTGATTGTATATACATTATAGTTTTATATTATAGTCTTCTGAAAGTATTTATCTAAAGAAAGACCCATATTTTTCTTTATAGTAAGGAGATAAATCATTTTTGGGGGAAAATTATTTTTCTTTATATGTATTATTAGACGGGACTTTTATTTGTCATAAATAATCAGAAAACTTTTTAATTTAATATATTCATAGTTAGTTTTTATTTACAAAAAAGATGAAGAATCTAATGAAAAGACGATTATACTTTTAATCTTAGAATTTATAAGACAGTACATTAGTTAATAAAACATTGTATATATTTTATCTTAAATAATAGGTTAAAAAAAGATGATTAAGTTGAAAATTTTGTTCTTAGTAATTTAAATTAATTCAACGTTTGAGGAATCTCCGCGCCATCATGTATAGCATTTGCAACACTCTACTCAGTTTTCTGATAAAGGGTCGACATGGATATCATGACACTGCATTATACTTTCTTTTTTTCGGTGTTTTGAGCTAGCACCATGAGTGTCGGAAGTTTGGGCTTCGTAAATTCGTTAAAAGAATTCAATATTAATTTTTTATTAAAGCTCCTTTTTTGATTCCTGCCTTTTTTTAATTATTGACACACCATCTTTCATGCTTTTTTAAAAACCAGCGCCTTCTGCAGTAGTGAATTTATTAAGATATTTATTATTTATTGATATACGACTTTTCATTTTTTTTCACTTGTTGTTTTTTTAAGCAATTGTTTAATATCAAAAATACTTTTGCAATGTTTTGGTTTAACGGAAGATGCTTATTTCGGAGGTCTCATTCTCATGGTTTTATTTATTCTCATGTTAATCAGGGTATTCATAACAACTTTTATAGGTTCTTTGTCGAGTATCAAATCTGTGTTTTTCCACCTTTCCACTTTTTTTTTAAAGAATTTGAATGATGTGTTGCTTTCCATAACAAGTACATGATCTGTAGCTTTCACAACTGCAAAATCATGTCGTAAAATGCAAGGGATCATGTCACTGGATTAAATATTCTTTGAACTTATTAACTGCATTGTCGAATGTACAATGGCTCACCAAATTTTTATCTCATCAGAAATGATATCCCCTAGATGAGTGATAATGAGGTTCTATTAGCAATGTAGAGCGCTAGTAATATCAGTAATATGCCATTTTCTAATAGAAATATATACATATGCAAAATACTAGTAACATGGATGCAAAACAAGTATTATTTTATTTGGTCCCGCTCGTCAATATATTCTAGACTTCCTATTAGTTTCCGTTCAACCGCTAAATGATATACAGTCTATGGTCGAGTAAGCCAGCTGGGATACTGCGAAACTGAATGATATAAAAAATTAATATTTACATGGATTCTTGAATGTATGTTTTATAATTTAATATATTACTATTATTCACAAACAGTTTGCTACTTTGGTTTGTTACTTGTGGCAAACTTTAACTTGTTACTATCCCTTACTTATGCAAAGCTACTTGTAAATGATTTTCTTTGTATTTAGAGTAAACATTCCTTAGATTAATAGATTAAAATTAATTAAGGTAATTAACTTAGATTATTAACCATTAATTATTATTATAAAAATATATAAATTATAAAAATATATAAATTAATTATTATTATAAAATATTAATAATACCCTTATTAACCATATTTTCCACAGAATTCTCCGCAATTTTACTTAACAACGGCAATAACAAATCATCAACAGATATACAATTTTGGATACTTCCAAGATTTTCATAGATGCCATATTCAAGAGGAAATAGATTTCAGTGAGGAAATATACTATTAAATTCGGGCCTTAATTTTAAATTTTAAAACCCTCAATTTTAATATGAAAATGTGTTTAGACAGGCATGCTATCTATAAATTACACAATGCTAAAAATAAATCATTAAGAAAAAAGTTTTAATTGAATAAATATTAATTATTGCACTGAATACTTGACAATTTTTTTGAGTGATTCCCTGGAATGAAGGAGGATTTTAACGGATCTCAAATCAAGTTACTATAATCCAAGGTCTTTCTGAAAAAATAGGTTCGTTTCACTTTTGCATTCAGCTTGGAGGAGCATTCTATCTTACGTAAAAAAACTATTTCTATTGTTCTGTTTGAAGCGCTTTTAATACAGCAGAAAGGTATTTGCGGCTAAGTCTGGAATGCTTTTAGCCTTAACTTCAAGAACAGGTATGACATCATAGTTAAATATTGCTTTATGTACCTGGCCTTGTATTCTTCCATTTTGTATTCTACTCGTATATGCAGTTATTTTCCTATTATTCTTCAAGTATGCACGCTTTCAATGTAGATGGGCCAAGTTTTAATTATAAATTCTGGTTAATTTTTTTCTAAACATTGTATTATGTTCATTTCAGTTTTCTTTCTAAAATATTTCAATGAAAGCAAAACAGGTATTCGTGTCTCGTGATAAATAATTCTTCATTAGCAAATAACGCCCAATAATAACGTCTGCAAATCAAATCGTCATGATTCCCCCCAAAACGTATTTTTGAGCATCAAACTGTGATAAAGCATTGCACCCTGTTAGGAACCCTCGCTTTTATGACTTCCGAAATTACTTGCCGATTTTCAGGTAACGTTAAGATCACGAAGCTTCTTATGCCAAGATTTCGCCAAGATGATTGGCATTTTCGATTGATGACGTTTGCATTTTTTGGCTATTTATCGCGGGGGCTTAAAATTAAGTAAATATCCTGTGGTTACTTTAATAGTGTTATATTTATTATGTTTATTGTGAAAATGAATTTTTTAATGTAAAAATTAAGTTAGAATAAAAAAACAATGCATCTAGATTATGCAATTAGCCGTCTAAAGAATCCAGCTGATTCGGTAGAAATTTAAGTAATTTTAATTGAATTCTTATGCATAAATTTGGTGTTCATGATTCTTATGCATGAAATTGTGGTAGACATTAGACATATGTTACCCTCACATGTATTCTGTTTATTATGTAAATAACCATTCTAATGTCAAATCCCATGATATAAAGTACCTTTAAAATTAGTTAGCTAGGTATATTCTAATTGCATGTTGTTTTTCACCTTAACCTAATTTCATTTGAAAATTCCTGATGTAAACTTTGCAGATAATGTATTCTTTAGCTTTTAGCAATAGAAGAAAAATAATTGATTAAATGCATGATGAAATAATACGAACGATCTGAATTTTAATGCAAAATTGAGATATATGGATGAAAATTAAGTTTTAAAAATCTTTAAGGAATTTTCAGAAACCCAGGGAAAAATTTCATTGAGAATAAATTCGTGCCATTAAAATGGTATATATTTTTAAATTTTAAATATAAAATTCAGTATGATGCAATGATATTTTCTTGAAATTATTGCCGAAAAAGGCTGAAATATCGTTTGATTTTCAATCAATAATAATTCTTAATACCTCTAATTAAAATTTCAAAAAGGTCTTCCCAAACTACACATTCCTATCCTCCAAAATATATTCGTACAAAATTCGGTAGCTCTAGGTCAATTGCATGGCTAGTAGAACGCCAACATCCACATTTACAAATAGAAATTCACGCATTTTTCTTTTTTATTTAGTGCTGTGATATTACCAGAAATTACAGCCACTAAGGGTAATGTTTATTTTCAATTTTTGCCTAAGAAATTCTATGTCAGATATTTATCGAAACATATAGCCACAACAGAACATGTTCGAAGGATGATGTACTCATAAGAGTTTGCCAGAAATATAATATTTAAATCAAATTTATTTACAATACAACCTTTCATTACTAGGACAATAGATAAATTGGAATAATAGCACGAAAAAATGCATAATAAAAGGCTTTTCAAAATAGACTAGATTACGATGCTCCCCATAAAGGAAAATCTTATTAAAAGCCAGAGCACAAGTTTGATTTATACCTAGCAAATCAAAGAGATACCACAGTGAAATCACAAGTGTAGAACGAAGTACATTATGAGCAATTCGAGAGAGTGTATATCTATTATGAGAACAGAAAACAATCAAAGGTTGCATTTCTTAGAACTTTTTACAGGAACTGTCCCTTCAATTTTGTACAGACATGTCCATCAAATGATGTTTGCGCTCACACGTATACCATGAGGGATGTCTAAAGAAGAAAATGTATTGCATCTTTATAACCCATAATGCAAAAAATATTCATCCATTTAAGGATTTAAATCTTGCTAAGAGTAGACTTTATATGCTTTCTGAAAATTTTTAATAAAATCCTCATAAATTCTTCAATTTCTTCTGAATGAATATTGAGATGTTTAAAGACATCACAGCAAGCGTCATTAATAAGATTATGTCACAATATACTTGAATGAAACCCTCTATACGTCTTTTTGAAATGCAAGCTCTATGTCTAAAGTAGGCGAATTTTTTATTAGAAAATCGATAGAAACGGCAACATTAAAAATTTAAAAAATTAAAGGAGATTTGAGCTTTTAATTCAAAAAATTCTTGCATCTTAATTTTTCATACACATACATGGAGCATCCTCTCCTCGTATTCTACCTTAAATTTTTTATCATTTTAATTGTGGAAATTTTCATTCGTAGTATATAGGTTACAATGAGATGAGATGAGAAATCTCTCAACGAGTTCCTGAGATTTTGAATTTCTTTGTAAGACTTATGATGACTTTTGGTATTAGTGGCCAGAATGTGTTCTTACTATACTTTTTGAATAGACAACATGAGAGATTATATGTGAAAAAGTAGAAACACAATTTCATGTGCTATCTACAAAGCCTTTGTCATTCTAGATCTGCTCTGTATTTTCACTTTATATTTGTGTCATTCACTTATTACTCATTTTATATAATGGGTTCACTTTAAATACTGGTACATTATTTGATATCACTGTATAGTTTACTATGTATCTCTTCCATCCTTTGGATATTGTGATATTATTTTTATGTTTATATGTGTTACTGTTTTCTGTATGTACTTCTCAATTTAGTCTCTTGAATCCAGAATTCGTTTGTTTACTATTTAATTTAAATATTTTATTTTAGTCAAATGAACTATAATGATTCCCTTAATTATTTTCCATATTCTGCCGATAATTGTAAGTCTTTCAATAAATAAATAAGGGTTCTTTCCCCAGCGACCTTCAAGGTCTTACACCCTTTCGAGTAGGCGAGTCGTCGTGGGGAAGACCAAGATCAAACTACAAAACCTAAATAAAAATTATTTTGAGAACGAGTTTAATTTTAGAATAAAAATCATCAAATTATTTCTTAATACATCTGCGCATTTTCGCTTCTAAATCTCATTTTTGACAAATGTTTCCTTTTTCGAATTTTATCTTCCATTCACAACAATGGTTAAAAATAAAACTACAATACATAAGTGTACATTTTCTTTCTAGATTTTGCGTGCGTGTGACTATTTTCTATTATCTAACTACAAACTTCTACAAAAATTATCGGAAACACGAAGCAGGAAGAAATCTTGTTCAAGAGATTTGTACATTTCAACTGATGGTATCTTTTCATCGGTACTTCCTACTGATACCATTGTTAGACATCGAATTCGATTGTTCTTATTATTAGTTACTACTGGCGACATCATCTTTTTCTCATAACCGATGTCTCTAATCCTGAAGAACTTTTACGTTTCACGAAACAAAGTGTAGGAAAGTGTTCAATCTGTATCTAAAATGATTCCATCTATTGTTCTGGGATTTGTAACGCCTCGATGGAAAATAGATTTGATGACAAATCACACTTATTAACACATAGGTTATATTGGTTCAACGTTATTCGGACAAAAATGGATAGCTGAATTTTCGTAAGATTTTTATCCCAACGGAAAAATAAAGCTAAAATTCCTTCCATTCGCTCTCAATGAAAACCAATTTTTATCACTGGTCGTTATTCGAAATCCTTTAACCAGTTTCACTAGTAAAATAAACTAAACTAGTTTCACCGATAAGCGAACGTGACTTGAATATACTTTCATGGAATACGATGATATTCTTTATTTTCAAAATGTGATAGAAAATCGTGAAAAATCGTTTTCAGTTTCGTTTAAATTATATGATAGGAATATTTTTCCTATCCTATATAAAAGATATGAATTTCTAAGTGAATTTTTTTTTATGAATAGTATTAATTTTTCTGAAGATATTCGAAATGTTACTTTTTGATAAATGAAAGGAATAGAGCTAGTTCCCTTCTTAATTTTCTGAGAAGGTCATTTAAGTATTATATGAATAATACTATAATCATAGCAAGCTCTAAATCTATATATAAATTATAGTTATTTTTATTAATTGTTTCTATTTTATTCATATTTGTTTCGATGATTAAAAAAAATTCATTATGTTCATAAATATGAGTTTCTCTTTCTGTTTATTAAAGAAACTTAATTTTACATTATTTTTGCCCATATATAAAAGAATTATAATCAATTCTAGAGAAAATGTTTTTATTAATATATTCGAATGAAAATAAATTAAGAAAATATTTTAAGATGAAATTCGAGAAATACTCATGGGTTGGAATTTGAATAAATTTATAATTTTTGAATTAAAAAAATATCATGTATCATTGTGATATAACTTTAAATTCTATGTATAAAGAATCTAATCTTCCAAAATATTATTAGATTTTTCTCTCGATAGATGAGTTTGTGTTTTGAATAGTGAGTGAGATTTTAAATCTAAAATCTAAAATAAATAATAAATTTAGCAAAAACAATTTTTTTAAAACACTTTTATTTATATACTAAAAATGTAATTATTTGTTTTAAATATTTTGTACTTGTCAGTCTTTATAATCCATCATAATTAATGAATATAATAATTCATTATTATAAGTTCTGTATGTTGAAATCAATTTTTTCTTAAATTCATTAACTGATGACTCCTCTTGTACATAATAAAAATTTAATTTATTGATGAATAGATTTCTAAGGTCTGAAAATAATAAATAATATATAATCCATTAGAATTAATGAATATAATAATTCATTATTATAAGTTCTGTAAGTTGAAATCAATTTTTTCTTAAATTCTTTAACTGATGACTCCTCTTGTACATAATAAAAATTTAATTTATTGATGAATAGATTTCTACGGTCTGAAAATAATAAATAATATATAATCCATTAGAATTAATGAATATAATAATTCATTATTATAAGTTCTGTAAGTTGAAATCAATTTTTTCTTAAATTCTTTAACTGATGACTCCTCTTGTAAATAATAAAAATTTAATTTATTGATGAATAGATTTCTAAGGTCTGAAAATAATAAATAATATATAATCCATTAGAATTAATGAATATAATAATTCATTATTATAAGTTCTGTAAGTTGAAATCAATTTTTTCTTAAATTCTTTAACTGATGACTCCTCTTGTACATAATAAAAATTTAATTTATTTATGAATAGATTTCTAAGGTCTGAAAATAATAAAACAGTGAATTAACAAATATACAACATTTCTAAGCTCTAGTACACCACAAAACAACTGAATGCTCGTTCAGAAAATCCATCTTTACTCAGGTGAAACAAATCGTAATAAATAAATTTTAAAAAAAGCATCTTCACGAATGCATATATATCTAATTTCTAAATTATTCAAACGATTTAAAAATGAAATAAAAATAATTAATCTTCTCATGTGATTAATATTTTGCTTTAATATAGATTTGAGTTTAATGACGCAGGATTCATTAAACCTAATAAAATGCAACAAACTAAAAATCAGAACTGTGCCGAGTGTCTGGTCTTTTAAATTCAGGTATTTCCTGAGCATTTCCATGAATAAAAAAATAAACAAAATAACTTTTTATTTTATTTCAGACAAGTCTTACATTATAGTATTTCCAAAGAATTTTGTGCTATAATATTATTATTAAGTTCTCTATCATACTGAATTTTTTTGTTTCCCTTTTAGATTATATTGAGTAAATATAATAGCATATAAACATACAGACGGATATTTATACGAATTCTTGTTTTTATGCTTAAATATTTATTCAACGAATTATTTATATTATTAAATATTTATTCAACGAATTATTTATATTATGAAATATTTATTCAACGAATTATTTATAATATTAAATATTTATTCAACGAATTATTTATATTATTAAATATTTATTCAACTAATATTTCGGATGCTCATCAAACAATACTTGATCAAAATAATATTTTAAAAAAACAATTTCGAAATAGTACATATTAATATTCCATTGGACCACTTATATGTATTATTTCGATATTGTTCGATATTCCGAATTCATTATTCATTAATTATTTTATAGAATTTTGATTAATACATTCCATATCAATCTAAATTCCGATAATGTAGAGGAGCCCGGTACAAGTTGTAACATGCATGTACTTTAATCAAAAGTTGTTACTATTTTTAATCAAAAATTTCGCTAAATATGATTCTAAATATAGACATAATGCGTGCCCAACCGAAATGGATAATGGTAGGATATAGGCATTTGTTCCGTTTTTACTACGTAAAGGAGAAAGAAATATTTCGAAAAAGTTAAGATAAATTAGTAATTTTTTTTAAAAATATTTTAAATTATTTATTTTGCATATGTATTACATTTTAAAAACTACCTTAATTTTTTTAGCTGCAATATTTTTTCCTTACTCAATAAAAATAAGTGAAACTATAGGATAAGGCAAGTTGTAACATATTACAAGCTGCGAGATTTATCTTGTTTTTGTTTGATTCACGTAGTTCGACTTTCTTCCTTTAATATTAACACGTTTTTCAAAAATCAGATCCTAACACCATATCCATAAGGATCTATTTGGGCCTCTGTGGTCTGGTGGTAAGGTCTCGGCTCATGATCCACAGGGTTTCAGGTTCGAGACCCGATACTACCGATTAATCCCGCTCAGATGCCGTCATCTGAATGCGGTTCAAAATTACGAGGTTTGTCCCAAAATAATCCTAGTGTTGCTTTACAACGGGACGTTAATAAAACTAAAATAAAGATTGATGTCTTCCTAACGAAAATCTATCAATAACTCAATTATTAAGAATAAAATAATTCCTTCCCAACTATATTGCATTAAGATAAGTAGAAGAGGCATAATTAATATGAAATGTAAACAAGAAAAAAAAAATGGATGAAGGAAAATCAAGTGAAGAAAAGTTCGATACAGAAAATAAATTAGGAAAAGACGCGAGGAAAAGTATTTTGATATAACATACATCATTATTATACTGCTTTCTCTCACTGACCAAGGTGAGTTGTCATAGCCAACAAGATTTGAAAAAAATATTTCTGATGCTGAAATCAAAAAAAAAAAAAAAACAAAAAAAAACCTGCAGGGTGTTTCTTTTATTCATGTTATGAATGAGCAGTTAATATTAAAAATTAGTTATCATCAAAGCATCGCAGATATATTTACAAAGTAAGTATTTTTTCCAAAAACTGTTACAATCAGTTCCGGTTTCCCCTACAATTTAGATTGTAATTTCTTATTGGAACAAGATGGCAAGATTTCAGTGTTATTTTTTTTTAATCGAACGAAGACAACTCAGATCTAAAATTCTATAAATATGAGAAAATAAATACAGAACAATAATTATTCTCCCTATATTTTTTAATAAATGAATATAATTAATATAAGAATGGTAAAAGAAGTATTGCTACTCTCATATGCCGAATTATAAATATTCTGCGAGAGGATTTAGAAGCTACCAAACTTCAAAAAAGTTATTTAATTCCTCTGGACATATTTAATTGTATGTATATGGCATAGTAAAGAGATTTATAAATTTGAAAACAATAGCGCATTAGTTTTCTAATCGAAAGTCTAAGAATGGTTGTGCGGGAAGTAATATATTCGGAATGACAAGGACTTGGTTTTTACAATAACATGAATTAAAACCACAACCACACAATTAAATATAAGGAAACTTTTCAATCACATGACTAGAAATATTGATGACATAACTTTGTGTCGTAATCAGGAGAAAAAAACGTGATGTTTGAATTTGTATCTTTTTTATTATAAAATCGTGAGGGCACTGAGGGGCCTTAAACATCATTGTTTTTCTTCAAGCTCTCTGTTGTTTATTCTGTTTAGAATAAACTCGAGGTTCTTTATGTTATTCATGGAGTTGGTGCATTGACTTATGTAGAAAACAATGTTAGATTGCATGTACTGGAGGAAATGTGCTTCTCATATCAGCCAAAAATAGGAAATAAATGTAAATATTATGATCTAAACCAAGGTTGCTTGAACCTTTGCTATTCGCAAATAAAGCATTAACTGTTCATAAATCAACGAATATTAATTCTTTGTAGTTGCTTAACATGCTTGTTATTGTTTTCAGTCGAGTTTCTGAACTCCCAAAATCCTTATACTAAAGAACTGTTCAAAAATGTTCAAATCATTGTAGCAATCGTAGCGGCACTCGCTACAAAAAATTTGAATATTTTTCTTCTTGTAAGTCTAACTTTTCTTAGTTATATTAAAAGCCCATTTCAGAAAGTGCATAATCATTATTTTGAAATGGGTCTAATGAACATGAGCTATGGTTAGGTGATGAGTATGACACGTCAAACGATATCTGCCCCTGCAAACTTTCACATTTATAAAAGCGGAAGGGCGTACGAAATTTTTTTTTGATAATTATTTAATTGAGTTTAGCTAGATTAACATTCCTCTTTGAAATTGCCTAATGATTATTTTGGTTTGGTTTGATGGAGTTTATTGGCGTAAGAACCATTTATGATTAAACTGCGCCAAACATATGATAAGAGTTAATCTTATTTTAAAAGTTGGTTTATAAATTGCGTCATTTTCCAAGACCCGTCAAAATGTAAAAATCCGCTAAAAGCAGTCGCATGGTAAAATACAATCTAAAAGTTATTTTAAAATAACATCAAAAAGTAAAAACTAGTCATTTTTAAAATGGTAAAAAGATGGGGATGTGTAACTTTAAGAAGATGTGGGAGATGTGGGGAGAATTTGATGTGGGAATTAATTAATTTGATGTGGGGAGAATGAAAGCAGCGAATGAGTTAATTACTAAATTGTGTACATTTTATTAAAATGTTAAGAACCGTCATAAGACACTGACATCGGAGTACGGGTTCCCTCAACAGCATTTATGAGCCGTGTTTGGTCAATTCCTAATTTGGTAAGTGTAATCTTTATGTCAAGTTTCTTACTAGACAAATAAGACCAACAGTCGACTAGGTGATACGGAAATTTAGCTGATACGGAAAATCTTATTATCGCAAAAGGGTAATGATTTCTTCAAACACTGTAATAATATTTCTTAATAGCTTTTTATTTCATACTTCTTAACTGTTTTATACGATCTAGTTTTTCCAGGATCCAAGTATAAATTCAGAAACGTTGCTATTGTATTCATTTATTTTTTGCTTACTATAATGACTCCATGTAATAAAGAGATGATATATGGAACTAAATAAATAAAATTTAGAAATCGATGAAAAATACAACAAAATAACACGCATAGGGGATGCACAATTAATACCTTACTAAAAAAGATTTAATAAACGATATAATTGTTTTCTAAAATATGAATAAAATAAAAAACAAATTACTTTACTTGATATATAATAATAAATATCCAGAACAAAATGAGTATTACATTTGCTAAATGCTTTTAAAAAGTTATTTACCATCTTAAATAATCGCAAAATTTTACGGGAAGTTAAACAACCACATTAAATCTTCAAACTGTTAAATGACTAGTACATAAAGATGAATACATTTCCTATATGCTTAACGGTTCCTCCCCTTACAAGACTGATTGATATTTAATTTATACGTTGAAGGATTAAATGCCAAAAATATCTTCTTTCATATTTGAAAACAATACTAATCTGCTATAATTTTACTGAATTACACGTCTTCATTTGATATCTATCTGAAGGCTACACCCAGTTAAACAGAATTTTTTCTTCGTCTCCAACAAAAGCTTGGCTGTGAAGAAAATCATTCAAGTGTGTTCCAGCAGACTTCCAATTTTATTATTGTAAACATTTTTTTCAATATTTTTTATTTAACAGATGCTAATAACTGGATTTTTGGGATAAGTCATGCTCGGCTTAAAGGAAACTTAATAAATTTTAATATTAATTCGACGTTTTTTTTTTTTTTTACTTTTTTAAAAAGAAATAAAGTAATGTGAATTTTCCTTATTGATAGCTCATACAAATAACTCCTATTTCTTTTTCAAGAAGATTTTGATAATTAATCCAATTACAAATACAATAAAGCCTCTTTTATATATTTCTCTTATACTCGCCGTTTTTTTTCTTCAAAATTTCGATTCATTAAAAGCCATTGTAATGATAGATTATTCAATTTATATGGCACAAAGTTTCGATTATGTTGCGATTTAAGGACAAAGTAATCCCTAGAAAAAGAAATTTTTGCACAAATGGCCGATTTAAAATGAAGTGATTTGAAATTATTTCTCTTGTATATTTAATGGGTTTTTTTATGTTTAATCCGTACTGCTCTGTGTAATAAAAATATTTTTGTTGGTGCAATAAGTAATTAAAAGACAAAAGAACTGATTATTTAGAGAAGGCAATTACAGATATATGTATTTGACACAGGTTATACTTCGTTTTCTTCACTCGTTTGGGTTCTATTTAAAAATTTCGAGCATTGAAAAAAAACATTCTCTAAACTGAAGTCGATTTATAATGCTGTATGCTTAATACTCACAGACAGTTCAGTACATATAGGATGATTAAAGATGTTTTAAAAATTAAATATTTACTTTTACATATCTAAATCGTATAAATAAGAAATGTATAATTAATACTCAAAAAGAGAATTAAGGAATGATTTTTTTTCACTTTTTTGATATTACGTCTAATTTCATACAGTTCTGACTATTTCTTGAAAATTAATCCCCCCAAAAAAATCCGAAAATCAAAGACATTTTAAGTGATTCAAATTAAGAATAAGTGATTCATGTAATCTATATGGCTGAAATGCATGATGGATTTTGTTTGTATATTATTGTTAATTAGTTTGTAAATTTTTCCTACTTGAGTCATGTTCCAGCTTTCTATGGTGTTCATTTTAGTATTATTTATATCAGCAAAAGAATTTTCTGATGTGATAGCTGAAAAAAGAAATGGCATTGATTCAAATCTGACAATTATGTGGAACTAAATAACTCCGAGATTCTTTTTATTGCTGGTCATTGCTGCAATATTTTCAGCTTTTGTTGCGATATGTCAATAAATCTTTTTTTATAGTGTCCACAATAAAATGTAGAAACTTCCTGCAAAGTATGTTCAAGAATTGATAATAATTCTATTTTATTTGGTAATTATTCTACAGTATAGTGGGTAGCGATAAAAAAGTGATGACCGATCTTATTCATGATTCATCAAATATCTACAGGACGTTTCGCATACCTCTACTTGTTCATCAGTTTTATGAATTTGAATCGTTTGTAACTTTAATCATCTTTGTAGATTCAAGATTTCGACAGCAAAATAAAAAAAGATCATTTCTAAAGCAAAGTTATGCATATTTATTAATTTATATTTATAAGAACAAATTAAGATCCAAAAGAAAAAAAAATACTTTTCTACTGTCTCGTACACAAATATACAAAGAGAAAGTACTGTAAACTTCAAAATCGAGATTTTGACAAATTATTCGTTTCAGGCGGCATCTCCATGTTCAATAGACATTTTTGGAATTATGTCTGTCTGTCTGTGGACACAATAACTCAAAATTTCTTTGGACTAGACAGATGAAATTTGGCATATGGTATTAGCACTAAATATGTAGACTTCTACAAAAGCTTGAACGAAGTACATTCTGAGAAAGTCTGTTAGTCCGGCTGTTCGAGTACAAGTGAACTCGATAAATGCAAACATAAAGAATAGACAGATAAAACTTTATACACATATTTAGAATCTGAAATATATATCTGTATCAGTTTTGAACCAAATCTATCAAAAAATGGATCGTTTTTGGCTCTGAAGTTTCTCGTTCATGTAAATACATTGAATCAAACAAATGAAATTCGGTATATAAACTTGTTACTTCACCTGTGTTTCTATGTGAAATTTTGGTTTTAATCGAAAAAAAAGACTTCCAAAGTACATATTCGATTTCGGGTATTCTTGTATTTATCGCATGGGTAATACAAGAATACTAGAGATTAATAGACAAAAATTTATCCACATATCAAACAATAGATGTAGTGAAAGATTTCACAACAAAGACCCATGTTCTTAACAATTTTCAGTCATAGCCATGTCCATAACAATTGCCAATCAATGCTATTCGTGGCCTTACGTTTATGACGTAGCATGCAAGAAAGTTTTTGGGGTGACTACTCTCCCTTGAAAAAGTCAGATTTTCCATAACAAATCATTCGATTCTATTGAAAGAAAGAAATAATAAAAAGAATAAAATGAACTTAGAATTCAAATCTCTTTACCAAAATACAGTTAATAATTGTGGGAAATTAAATTGGTGAAAGGTGAAATATTTTAAAAAAAAACTTTAATAATTATTTTAATACTTTTCATATTACTGTACTGTATTACATCCATACAGTCAGAAATATGAAGGAAAAGTACATTTATATTTCATACGATAACAATATGATCGACTTCTACATTTGGAATTTGTTTAAGACAAAAGTTATTCTGTGAAAGAATTGATTGGTTATAAAAATATTATGTTTGTTTTGAATTTCAGATATAGAATTCTTTTTTTCTAAGTAATTTTATTCATAGATTCGTGTAATATTACATTAGTTTAGTAGCCTAATAATCATCTTGATACTTCTGTGTTAAGAAATACCTTATAGTCAATAAATGGGTGATAATGATAAAGAGATTTGGAACAGAGCAATCTATTTGTTTATTTTATAAGAACTAACCAATCTTTATGGACTGGTAGAAAACAAGAATCCCGATTAGTAAACGTTTCATTGCTTTTATTACAAAAACAATATGGTTGTTTCAGAATTTACAATGTGCGCTGTACCATCCGAAGTTCTGCAGCTTATTTTCATAGCTTATATATCTATCAAACTATGCATTTTAACAAAAACGAAATATTTTTGTGCTGCTATATGAATGTAATGAATTGTCACAAATAGATTTTTTCTTAGCGTTGTTTTATTTTGCTCTTTCTCACGTGTAGTTAAGGGAATTTGGTTTTTCTCTATCTAAGTTTAATGTGTACTTGTAGAGTTTTTTTTAATTTAATTCCTCGTTTATTCCTGTTCTATTTGTTGAATAAAAACAGCGATAATTGTTTGTTTCTACTTCCCTTTAAACTGCATAATTTGTTTCAGATCATCAAAGTTCGACAAAAGAACCCGTATGGCTAAAATTAGCGGATGTTGTGTGCGAATTTATTTGCGTTAAACTAAAGCGTTCAAAAACCTGATGATCCAATTTACAACCTTTTTTTAATTTTTTTTAAATAGCCTAATCAAAAGTATTTACAAACTATTAATTGCAGAAAGACTATCAAGAAATTTTGAAACAACAAATATTTAAAAGAATTCTTTTTCTTGCCATAATTACGAACAAAACAATTTAAATCGAACAATTATTTTTTAAACGGTTACTTTATTATTTAAAATTGTTTACATTGATGGCATTTTTAGTTATAGCTCTCTATGAATTCGAGTAATCCATTTTCTTAAGAATTTAAATGAGGTTTTTTTTAAAACTGATTTATTGTGGTACTTCTAATCCCAATTGGTTCATCATAATTTCTAATGGTCAAGGAAATCCTGATCACCATTTGTATAAGTCCAGAAGATCCAGGTACATTATCCCTCATGGAAGCAGCTCTTTTGAAAGATTTTCAATGTAGATTGGTCAGATTTGTAATAAGATTCAATGTAGATTGATCAGATTTGTAATAAGATTCAATGTAGATTGATCAGATTTGTAATAAGATTCAATGTAGATTGATCAACTTAAGCCGGAATTGGGTGTCTTGCAACAGCAACTCTGCACTCAGTTGCTGCAAGCAATTATTTGCCAAAGTACGCAGTTCTATCAGTTTTGATTAATTGTGAAATGGTAAAGCTATGTGGCTAGTTGACGTACTGATCATAACTTTCTTCCTGGGATTCATGTTTCTCGGCGCTAAAAAAATCTAGTGCATTAGTCTCATATTCAGTATATACATTACAGGATCAAAGGACAATGAAATATAAAGCAATATAAACTTTAGAAACTTTTAAAAACACCTTGTTAATTCTGTCTATGTTTCTCTAAGCAATTTTTCTGTCATTTGAATGTGGATAGAAATATTATATTAAACTGCTCAACCAATCTATTCACTTAATAGAGTGTTTATCTATCATATATAAAATTATTGAAGTTTTGTATATGCATAAAAAATGCTTCTTATAAATTTGATTAACTTTGCTTGAAACTTTTCTACTGTCCTGAAACTCTAATGAATGTCTAACCTTTTTATCGCCCTTGTTTTAAAGATTTGTTCTATTATGATGTTTTTACAGAACTGAACTGTAAGTTTGTTCCACTTTTTTCGTTAAATTTTTCTAAACCTAATTATCAATTAATTTTATAATTTTTTGTAGAATTCTTTTTATACATTCTAATGCCAATTCATCGTCCAATTCATCGTCTGGATCCAATTCATCGTCTGGATATTTCTTAGTCAAGAACTCCTCAAGAAAATCTAAAAAGCAAAAAGAAGCAGACAAAGAATGATTATCTGCTTCATTTTGAACTCTGGTCACATAGAGTCACTTATTTTCAGGATCATCGAACAATCATTACTGATTGGTATATAGATGTCAGCATGTAATAAACTTTAAAAGAATAGTGTAAGATGCGACCTGAGAGAGGTTTTAATTAATCTTTTAATTCTCTCAAGAAAAGTAGAGACTGGTGTTAGAAAGAAAAAGACCCATAAATTCATCCATGTCTCGCCTAATTTAGAGTCTTGTTTCTTGTGTCTTCTCATACTCTAAATATAAAAGTAAAAAAAAATTTATAAATATATCTTATTTATAAAAACGATAGGAAATCTCCAACATTCTTCGAAAAATTAGCTTCTTATGATGAATAAGTACACAAAATATTTGATTACAAACTGTTAGAATAGATTCATGAAAATTCAGAAAATATCTAAAGAACAATTTGCTTAATCATTTAAAAGTCCCTCTCCCAAATGTTGATTTTTTAAAAATGTTTTTCTTTCTTCTGAATCTAAAGGTTTTAAGTATCAATTACAAAGAATTTTTTTTAAAAAAAAGGAGGGGAGGGGGAACTTCGAACCTTTGTCCAAAATGTCATCGGATGATAAATCTATGACATTTTAAAATGATTATTTAATTTACTGTTATCCCTTGCTATACCATATACTTACAGAACTTTTTGCGTTAAATTTTGTATCACTCGTTTTACATTCATTCAGAGAGTTTCCTTTAAGCGATGAAAACAGAGTATGCATTTCAGACCACTTCCGTTTCACCAATTATCTTCAAAATTTGATTTAGATCTACATTTATGAAAGAAAGAACGTGTGCCAAATTTCATTTATTTGGATTCTTGTATCTTTAAATATCATGTACATTACTCTCGGACAAACAATAAACAAACTGTCGACTTCTTGACTTGTTTATTTCAAAACTGAATTCTAATTTACAGATTTGATAATAAGATTATGGGCGAAAATTATCCAAGTAGAATGTTTTGTTTTCGAATAATCACATTCATACGAATAGACAGATCGACACAGGCCAACAAAGAAAGAGATTTCATTGATTCAAATCTAAAAATTTAAAGATGTCTTCAATTAAAAGCAACTGTATAAGTTTAAAGGTTTATATGCTGAATTTCATGCATAAAGATTATTATCTTTTTTAAAGTATCATGTTCATAAACGGAGGTTCAAGCGAACAGATTACTTCTGGCCTATTTTATCAAACTTGGACACAGATCTAAAATTTTTTTTGTCAAGTCTGCATACGAAATTTTAGTCATCTAGAGACTTGTGATATTATATGTTGTACTACAAAACGGACAATCTTAATTCTAAAAAATAGTTTATTTTTCTTACCCAATCGAAATCATGTAGTTCCATTAAAATCTCAAAATCAAATTTTTTGACAATTATATTTTCTTTTTGCATTCTGTAAATTTTTTTTAAAATGCTTAGTATACTCAGTTTATTTCTATTCATTTTTTTTTAAAAAGAAATTAAATAAATTCTTCCAAAAAAATTTAATGTGATTCAAATTTGTACGCAAGAGAATCGTAACATGAAATTCTTAATGTACGATTTGTCTGTATTTTCTTTAAATTTAGAAAATGGGTTTTTAATTGTGTAGCAACGATAAAATGTAAACGACAGTAAACGTGTAGCAACGATAACGTGTAAACAATAGCAAACGTGTAGCAACGATAATGTGTAACATGCTTTTTATATCATTAGAACGCTTATTTGTAGAAATCCTAAATCAAACAATTAAGAGTATCTTTGTTAAATGTACTTGAAAAATATTATTAAAAACTTATTAAAATTGGAGAAAAATTGTAAGGAAATAAAATTGCTCACAGAAAAATTGTTTTTTTTTTTTAAATGCTAAAATGGGGTGAAAATGATTTTTGTACAGTAGTATGCTTTCAATTTATTGAGAAAAAAATTTAAATCCTTAAATATCATCTAATCACTATTCTAAATAACGTATTTTATTATTAAAATAAATAAAATTAAAAAAAACATTTATTATTACACAAGAATTAATTTCTTGTCAAATTTCATGGTTCTGGGCTATCCAGCCTGTCCTGTAAAGTTCTCTGCACGGCGTTTAAAATTATCCATACCAAATTTCAAAATTTATAGGCATTATCCAGCCTATAAAATTTATCGTGAAAAAAACCAGTGTTAAACTACACATTTTCTTCATGTATTATGTACGAGAAATCTTTACTTTTATTCTTGCAGAAATAAGGCACGATGTCGCTTGCGCAAGAAATAGTTACTACTTCGTTGCTACACTTTCAATGTCGCAATTCATGTTCGTGAGACAGAAAATGACGTTTCGTCAATGATAATCTGATTTTAAAATGAAGAAGAATGCCAGGCGTGATCAGAAAACCACCGGCTGGCTGTTGGCCATCTTGTGGCCAGCCTAAACTGAGGTCGTCCCGTGCTGCAGGCCAATTTTCTGCGGACATGCTAATAACAATTGTCTGCCGTAAATGGCCGGAAACATATCATAAACAAAGGTGATGTTCGTCAGGCTTTTGAGCAACAATGGGCTAAGTCCTAGTTTCGAATGTCAGCGGAGATAATTATCATGTTCACAAAATTTTGGCCCTCCTCCATGTTACAATAACATGTTCACATGTTTCACAATATTTATTTTTCCTTTAATCAAAGTGCACGCGCAGATATTTTAAAAATATAAGGATCGAAGCAATGACTGAAAAATTCTTAAATTTATATGAACAAATTTAAAATAAAGCTGTTTAACATGCATCAAAAATATTTACTTTTTAGGGTAAAGTTTTTATACCAAAAAAAAAACCGCAAATATATAAATAAAGATATCATCCATCAATACTATTTTCTTCCTTATCGAAGTAGATTGCTGAACTATATATAAGTATCGATTCTCAGATTTTCAAAGCCAGTTTGTATAAATCCTCACTCTGTCTAAAATTATTTTAACTTTGGTTTAAAATTATTGACATAAGGCAATTTTTCACATCAATCTACTCAAGCTATTTATTAAAAAAAACAACACAAATTGTTAAAAGACCAAAAAAAAAAAAAAATTCTTTCAACAACTGTCTTCTTTGTTTTTGGTCCTACTATCTCAGACATTAACATGGCTAAAGATAATTAAGTTATACAAAATAATCCATAAAATAATTTAAAATCATTAACATCTTATCTGTATCGTTTTCTCGACTGTTTGATTAGTTGAGATTTTCTTATCTGGAAATATGTTGCCGCATTGCTTTAATTATATGTTCACAAAGCACTTGAGATTTGCACGGATTGTCTGTCACTTTTGTTTCGAATTATAACGTCTGTAATGACTCAATTTTAGATAATAAATTTAAAATTATTATAATCTGATGTCCTGAACAAGACTCATTTACCACAGGAAAAGGGCTAAATTCACTATTCTGTCAAACAATTAAAAAATTCGGATACCACCTTGTACATCTGCTCTCTCAAGAAGTGTATAATTGCCCCATTGCCGGCACAATTTCACTAGCAATGATCTACTTTCTGAACTTTGCCCTATCTGTGGGACAATAAATAGTCAAATGTAATAGACTATTTAGTAAAATGAACTTTCAGGATTCTATATTTCAACTGAAAATTTAACACCTCAAACGTGAAATTTAGATCATTTTGTTCTAATATTATTTACTTTTATTGTACAGTTTTAATTATTTTATGCTTTCTATTACATTACAATGCATATTATCACTGCTAATTTCGAATTAGAAATTCATACATCAGTAATTTCTAGATTGTATGCTCGAAGATGGACTTGTTTGATGTACATATGAATTTTTTGATATGATATATAGCAGTTCTCCAGTCTTATAACATATATTTAGTAATTTTTTCTTGAGACACAAATTTTTTAAAAAGTAATTCCAAGTATCTACTGCAAAATCTGATGGGTTATGAAGCTTTAAATGTCGTTGTTTAGATGATATTAGATAAATTCAGTGTCCTTCTCGAGGAAGATTCAACAATCAAAAATGGCGATTGCTCCAAGCACTCATTAATTTGACAAAGAAATGAATTCTAAACCTTCAGATTTGGACTTAGATTAATAGAGCTGTCTTGGACTTAAAATGTTTATATATCAATAAAATTTTACTAAATGTATATATATGAGAAAACCGAAAACTGCCTAAAATGTGAATATATTTTTAAATGAAATTTAATTAATTATTAAGTTTTAAAAAAATCAGCACTGAATTTTTCGAACTAAGCAGCATCAAATATAATTCGTTGTGTCATTCAGAATGTTTTTCCATTTAAAAATATATGACAATCTCTAACAGTTTATAATCCGGTTACAGTTATTTTCATTCTTATACCTCCAACTCTTATGAAATGAAATGAAGAAATAGTAGAGGAAGGAGGATTTCTTATTTAATCCGACAGCGGAGACCGAACTTCATCATCTGACTCGACGGCCGAATTTTTTTCCCCTCTGTTTACAAAATGATATGATAGAAACTTGTTTACGATTCATTACATAAACTTTTATTTCGAAGCAGATATAGTTGCATCATTGCATAGAATCTGTTTTCAAAATAAGTTAAAATTCTAATTACAATAAAAAAAATGAATTTCTTTTTTTTAAAGCATTTTCTGCAATAAACTTCTGTGTTAACCTTCTTGATGTTCATAAATAATATCAATAAATATGCAGAAATTTCGTCTAAACTTCCTCTTTTATATTTTATTAGACAGAAACTTAAAGGAAGTAATTCACTCTAAATTTTAAATTACTTCGTATTTTATTGCCCTATAATTCTACTTGCTGAATATATTTGACGAAATTTCAATTACATTTAACAACTTTGCTTTCATATTTTTTTGTGTGTTTTTTCTATTTTGAAAATTTCGAACTTTAAGTTTGTTCCACTTTTTTCGTTAAATTTTTATATTCTTAAAACAAAAGAAATAAAAAGTGTTTTTCTATTCCTATAAAGAAAATTCTACCTTAAAAGAGCCATTTGAATTAGCTATTGCTATAAAAAATAAAAGAAGGCTTATTTAATTACTAAAGTAAATGAAATAATTGTTTGAATATTTTCAGTAATATTCCTTTTAAGATGCATATTTAATGATTCTCATGCAATTCTAGTCTCACTCTAGAGAATTTCTGTATGTATTCGTCGATAATGATCCTTTCAACCTAAAAGCATGATTGGATTTGAACCAATAAGGAATACATTTAGGAAAAGAGTTTCCAAATTGTGGATCTTAACCCATTTGTGAGTCATGAGTCAATTTTTGGCGGATCGTGACAAGAATGTATACTTTAATGTTTCGTAAGCAACAGAAGATATATTTTACATGGATTTCTTCGTTTTGAGAAACTGTCAGATGACGAGGAGGACTTCATCGATTCATCGTACTGCATCAAAATATAATATATTCAATAAAGGCAAAAAAAATTCACACTTTTGTATAAAAATATTAAATCTATTAGGTGTAAATTGTAAAACCTTTCTCAAAGCCTTATTACAAAACCCCTTGATATATCTTGCTTTGCTCAGGATTACAATCCATCCGTGTTTATTTTTAAACTAAAAACTATTTTTATATAGAATAGTATAATGTACAAAATCAATATAACATCTCAAACGTTTTTTTAACTTAAAATAGAATATCAATTGAATTAAAGAACTTTTGAAAACTGCAAATAGCTACTTTTCTCCATATTTTATATTAGTATTTGTTATTTTACTACTACAAATGTCGTATTTTGAAGCAATTAAATATAGTATTTTCATTTTGTATTGATAGAAAACATGAAAATAAACCAATCAGTAACTGTCCCTTATATATATATCCTTAATCTTTAGCTTTCAAATTTTTGTTAATGTATTCTGGCAATAGTTCTTGTTCTTCAACAATAAAAAATAATTTTTCTGCTCGCAAAAGCATCACTTTTTTTTACTTTCCTTTGAATTTAATCATCATCATATCAGTAGTTTAAAACTAATAAAAATACGAGCAAGAGACATGTAGTAATTTAAAAGAGAAATTAAATTAATAGTGGTAGAGTAGTTCATAGTGGAAAAAGCAAAATTTTGGTAAATTTCAAATAATTGAATATTTAATTAGATTTAATGTTTTGAAAAGTTAATAACATTTTTTTTCTTGTATTATGTAATATACAAGAAATACAAACTACAACTATACAAACTACAAACTACAATAATATACAAACTACAAATATACAAACTACAAACTACAATAATATACAAACTTTGGTTCATTCGGTGATGTGGAACATATAAAGATATTCATAATGACTTTTATTTATATTAAGATTATTTATTCAAAATGCTCCGTACTGTTTGTTTATTAAAAATATTTGCATATGTATTGAAATTTCTTTAATCTAATAAAAAACTTATAATTATTTTTTTTTGTTTTTAAGATTATTCATTGGCTGTTTATGTAATGTGAAATATTAATAAATTTTTGTTGGCATTTAAAAATTGGTGCTAATTTGATAATTTTTAGATCCAGTTTTTCTTTCTAAATTCAGCTTTAAATTACTAAATTCTATTTTAATATAATAGAAAATGCAAGAAAATTAGAATGAAAATTTGAGGGCAACGGATTAAGTTAAAATTTTGAAACGAAATTTGTATAAAAATTCTATTGCTTCTTGCTTAACTAAATCGTTAGCCTCTAACTGCGATACCTATGATTTATAGTGACGAAAGGGGTCGTGAGGCCATTATTAGGTGCAGAATGACACACACAGAGGATACAATTACCTCTCCTGGCTTACACCATTGTTGCAGTGACATGAATAGGAGAGCAAAGTTGCTTGATCTTTGAGAAGAAAGGTCGTTGAAAGTGAAGACTTCCAGTGGAAGATTTGAAACTTTTGAAGCGTTGCATTGCGTGCATTGTTTTGCACTCAGCACTGGGGTTAGAAAACTCTTCGAACTTTGGTATCTGGAAGATGAAATATCTTCTGTCATTACCACAGCGAACGGAAGTGGGAGAAATCCATTGGAATCTTATCTTATATTCAATCCTTTCAATTAACACTTTAGCTCATTGCTCATTAGCCAGACAATGCCCCTGCATGTCTTTTTTTATTCGCGTCTGTTAAGATGGAGAGAAGATATTTCCAGAGATAGATTCTTGCATTGGAATTTTTAGAAAAAAAGTTTGGAACGTGAGGGCTGAATAACAAATGAATGTGCTCATAAAACAAAGTAGTTACCATTTCAAAGAAGTGCAGTGGTAGGAGACTGTAAAAACTAAGACGTACAATAGTTGTCTCTGATGTACAACAGTATAATAGTGTTTCTTAATTTTTTCATTCAAATATATTTTTTATGAATCTGCCAAAAGTGTACTTCTCTTTTATTTTTTCTTATCGCAATTATATAACCGTGTAAGTATTCTGATGCTCATAAGGCAACAAAAATATTTTTAATTAATGTTGAAAAGAATAATTTGAATAACATTTGGCTGTTAATTACTTTCATCAAGGACCCTGGTAGGTTGAACAACAGGAGAGTCTAATGTTAAAGACTCAATTCCACTGAAGATTCATCATAGGCTGAAAATTCACAACACTACCTTCCCAATTGAACAACATGTTGCACAATATTGTACAATATTGTGTGATATTGTATTACATTATTGAATATTTGACAATAATACACAGTAATGCAAATATTGTTTACCCCCCCCCCCCCAGCTGCGTATCCAGCGATTTCCGAGGGTTGGCAATCAGTCCATTTTCTATTACATCCCGCGTTTGTCGCAGTTTAGAGTGTTTATTTTTACGATTACAGATTTTTATGATATTATATTATATTATTATCGTGTAACATCTAGTATCAGTTCACTTTCTTTTAAAAATATTTCAACTTATTTTTAAACATCGCATCTAAATAGTGATTTTAAAGAATTACGCAGCCAAGGCAATATCAAGCAGTATATGAATTCTGTGAAGGTCAAACATCCTTTTGCTAATAATACACATACGTTTGAAAAGGAATGGCTGGCTCTGATGGCCTTTCCATCAGACCACGTCACAAATTTTTCAGATCCGTCTGCAAAAAAAGCTCTGACGTATTTTTAAAGAGATCCTTAATCTGGCTAAACTAAATATAAAACTGATAATCAATAATCGAACTATCAAAGAAGAAATATTTTTGGTTTTTCAGATATAATCAAAAGAAATATAAACTAATTTCTCCTACAAAATCCGTGAGAAATCCATTAAAAGATTGTTAGAGCATGTAAAAGATATTTTTAAATAATTTTTCAGAAATGAGCATCTTATTTCTATGTAGAAAGCTATCAGGATAAAAGCAATCGTCTTTAAATATTTTCGAGAATTTCCACGAAATCATGTTTTTAGTTCGCATTGGTTAATAAAGCTTTTTCTTCCAAGATATAAAAATAAATTAAATTAAAGATATAAAGTTAAAAGAAGTACAATTAAAGTGCTACTTGTCAAATAATTTCTTGAGAAATCAAGATCCGTTATTTTTCATTTAATTTTTCACAATTATCTAAAATAATAAAAATATTTATGATAAAACACGAAAAAAAAATTTAATTAAAAAATATTTGCTATATTGATTTATATGGAATTAATACCATGAATTTTACAAAATAATTAAATTCATTTTAAAAAAATCGAACTTTGTTTAGTATGAAGCTCAAAGATTCTTCTTTGATAGTTCGAGCAGAGATTCTCAGTCTTAAAAATTTCAATTAGTTTAGGAAAATTAACTTTTCCTTTGAAAATATGCGAGACTCTTTTAGGATGGATTTTGACATTTGTGAAAATTGTAGTTCAAAATCTAATTTTATTGTGGAAAACAGGACTTTTTCACTGGTATTAGTTAAAGTACCATTAAAGCAGTTGTTTTTATTTATAAAGGGGATGCAGATCATGAATTTTCGTCAGTCACTGAATGTCACTTAAAGAATCTCTATGATAATTTTAAATAAATTGATAGGTATATTCCATATTTTAAACGAAAAACTAAACAAAAAAGTCTAGCATAATATTGCTAGTAGTTAGTTTCTTTTTAGTTTTATTTTTTGAACAGTATTAAAATATTTAACTGTCCTGTAGTTTTTGTGTGTTAAATCATTGATTAGATTTAATGTATATGAAGCACAAGGCATAAAATGCTTTAAGAATTATTTTTCAAAATGCTTCTTTGAGCATCAATTTCAACATCTTTCATATACGAATTATTATCGCATCCTTCTCGAGGACGTTATCAACATCTAAAGTTAGCTTTTGTAAATTCTCTAATAATATATTAGTTAACTCTTTCTCCATAACTTTGATTAACTTCTAAGTTAGAAATCGCAGAATCTACAAAAGCAGAAAGCCACAATATATGACAATCGGACATTCTCTTGCTTCTGTTCAAAAAACGAAAAAAAAAAAATTAAAATTTGTTAAACCTCACGCATTTCTAACATTAGCTTCCATTTTCTAAAGTTGTGCTTTCTTTGAAATAATTTTTAATGTATTGGTGTACCCTTAAACATTATTTACACTGTTTTTTCTTCTCAAAGACTCAACGCTTCTTTAAAGTTGTAATTGAAGTGGCCACATACTTGTTAACCATTTATACGGGCTGTAAGACTAAAAATCATTCTATAGATATCCATTATAATTATTAGTATCGTGTCTAATTGTATGTCGTTTGCTATATAATATTAAACCAAGGACATTTACAGAATATTTCTTAAAAGAAATAATTTTGTCAAATCGAAATACAAAATTTTTCTGTAAAGTTTTATATTAATAGCCATATTTAAAAAAGAATATTTTGCAGTTAGTTCTCATGTTCACATTTAAGGTCATTTAATTTTGCAATTATTATTGGCTTTTTAATATTGCATATACATCAGAAAGATGGCCTTTAAATAATAAAATTGCGATGTAGAACATTTCAAATTGTTGTGTTTTATTTATTATTTTTATAAAAAAATATTGAAAGACATATAAAAAGAAAAATGTAAAATAAAATTAGAGATATATGTATCATAGAGAAACTTTGAACAAAAATATAAATTATTGAAATTTCTTTAAATATAATTAAAAATTCATACAGATTTAAAAATTATGGTTTTAAATAAAAATTGAAAGCCAGATAAATATGCACAGATTTATTAAAACAATGCATATGTCGTTTACAACTTTTTTAACTTTACACGAAAAGTTTAGACTTACAAATTCAGCAGATAGAAGTGTGGCCAAGTGTCAAGAACTATCTTTTTATTTCCGAGAACATATTTTTTGCATGTTCAGATTTAACTTGCTCTACTCACAAGTATGATCGACTTTTTTAATGGAATTGGGGTTACCTCAAAATTCAATCTAGAAAGATGGTAAAACAGTTGCAAAAGGTGATTTATAGTTAAAACATGAGTAAACGCAGTTTCAAAGTATCGTAAACATCGAAGTTTTCAAAAATAATTCATTTATATAACTATAAAATATATGTGACCATATCTTCACATATATTTTGATGTTTCTTCTAAATGTATGGGAAAGTAAAAACATCATTACTAAAACGTCCAGAAATGCAGATTTTTTTCAAAATTATATTTTTGAGAATGTTTAGTGTTCAAGGTGAATATTACAAATCTCGTGAATGAAAGAATATAATATCATTTGTCTATTACGAGGCAACGTACATAATTATGAGCTTAAAACAGTGCTTTTGAAGCATATTATTTCCGCTGATTTTTCTTAACATAGAAAAAATACACACAAATTCTTTTCATCTCAGACGATTTTGTATAAACATCTTTTTTCCCCATGATTCAAGGCACTAAGATTTGACAGTTCTTTTCGTTTTCAAACATTTCCTAAAAGTCAATGCAATTTTTCCCTTAAATCTCCCTAGAGATACCATGGGTCAACATATGAACTACAACATCAGATTTAACAAGAACTGTATTCATAGACACAGCAAATCTTTTATAGAATCTTGGATCCTAAAGACGAGACCTATCGTCATATCATCTACAAAATAAATAAGAAAATGAGACATTCATTTTTATAAAATAAAATTAATTTCAAATCTTTATTCAGGAAATTTAATGAGATTGTCTAAGGGAAAATAAAGTTTAGTTACAATAGTTGTGAGAGGAAAAAAAAAAAAAAAAAAGGTGAGCGGGACATTGTGAGAGCAATTGTAATTTGGCATCACAAAGCACAGTTAGTTTAGTTTAGTTTAGATCAGTTATACTAACATCCCGTTTTAAAGCAACACTGGGGCTATATTGGGACGGCCCTCGTACTTTTAAACCGCGGTCAGCTGACGAAGACGACACTTGCAGTTTAGAAGCTTTTTTCTACAGCAATAAAATGGGAATTTAACTGTAATGTATTTCTGGAAAATCCATCAGAACTTTTGGAGCCGTCCATCTATTGGGGACATTAATTGTATACCTTAGATCAGAGCTTTTCAAAATATTTTCCACTTGAAAGCTCTATTTAGTGTTTTAGTGGAAAAAATATGACATTTCTGTCTTCAGAGAGCAAATGAAATTAATTTCAGAATTTGCAGTTTAGAAGTCTTTAATGAAATCATTGACTTAAAAAGCTTTCTTTACTATTTTTATTTAAAAAAATTTATATAACTCTGCCCTTTCAGTATTTATTTTTCTGTGTGATAACAGTAAACGTCACGATTAATAGATCAAATTTACTCCAGATCAAAAATCTTACAATAATTTTCAATAGTAAAAAAATGCAGTTGTTCGTTTCAGCACTAAATTGGTAAGAATGTATATTTTTTTTTAAGTTCCTAAACTCATTTTACGAAAATTAAGCTAACATGATTTAGAAAAACAATTAAGATAATAACAATATTCTTATAATAAAATTAAAAAATGGTATTTTAGGGAATGAATATTAAATTTGGAAATTTAGGTTATAAGAAATAAATTGCAAATAGACTTTCATATTGAAATATGATTGGCCTCCGCTTTAATTATTTCAAAATGCAGGAAAAAAATTAACTGAATACCTTTGTATTTCTTTGATTCTATTTTTAATTTCCATTTTAAAACAATAAACTTTATTTAAAAATGAACAAAAGAAATCAAAGTGTTAAAATGCAATTTACAAATGAATAAATACTAATTGTAATAACATCTAACATAAATAACAAATATGATTCAAAATGATTATGTTCCTTAAAAGCATTTTGAAGCAAATAAGCATATGAATTGACAGTTCCGTTTAATAGTTACCGCATTAAAATGAGTTCCTTAGGTTAAGGACTGCACTTAAAACGTACAAATGCTTTATTATTTTTAAGCCATTATTTAAACTTTTTTTAAATAACGTTAACCTTAACTACGTGAACATGGATAATGAATATCACGAATACTTATAAGGCTCAATCAATCACGTGCGAAAGATCATTCAAAGCTCTAAAGAACAACCTTTTAAAAATATTTTCTTTTCCTCTTCCCATTTAAGCCGGAAATTTCTTTTTTCTTTCCTAATTAAACAATAACAAGGTGAACACTTTAAAATAAAATTAGGTGAAGGCAACAAATTATCATTGCATGTTCAGGAAAAATCGATTTTCCGATTTATATAAAAGTTCAATGAAAGTCCTAAATAAATACTTCTTTTATCAAAAACCTTTTAGTAGTAACTGCCCTGAATCTGTGAAATTCAAACTCAAACAGACCTTGAGTCGTTTTGTTTGAATTCAGACGTTCGCACATATTTGTCTATAACACAAATGTCGCGTTCCAAAGTCTTATGCAATCGAAACGTTGTGTTGATGGATTTGCATGAATCAGAGGAAATTATTTATACAGCTGCGCGTGCTTAACATCCGACGATTTTTATTTGACCTTAACGTATTATGCTAAAACCTCTGTGGTTTACAACAGCCTTTTGAAAGAATTAAAAGTTTTCTCATTATATTTGTGAAATCATAGTTTTGTTCAGCTTTGACAGTGAATATTCTTTATGGTTGAATATATTCGGTCAAGGATCCTAAAATTTGCGAGTCCTCATGCGGTCACGCACAATAATAGAGATCAAGTGGTTTTATAATAGTGGTCAAATCTCAATATGTTTGAGATCAAGTGGTTTTGTTAAGAGCAAAACAATTTAAAAAATCATCTTAGTTTTAAAGCCGCGTTAACCAAATAATTATTTAATTTATGATTACATTTTCCAAATATCAAACAAAGAATTTATATATTTTTTTCTTTGTATATTTACTAAGGAGGGGATAAAATAGGTAACTGGGAAAAGGCATTTTTTTTTCTTAAATAGAGCAGCAAATAGAAACGGCAAGAAATCATGCACTTATTAAATTCACTTTTATTCTTTAAATTTATATCAACATAGATATTATAATTGTGAATTCTGTTCAGCTTTGACAATGGATGTTCTTTGTGATTGAATATATTAGGTCAAGATTCCTAAAACTTGCGAGTCCTCATATGGTCACGCACAGAATTTGAGATCAAGTGGTTTTATAATCGTGGTCAAATCTCAGTAGGTTTGAGATCAAGTAGTTTTGCTAATTGATTTTTTTAAATAGAAAATCATCTGTTTTAAAGTTGAGCTAACCAAATAATTTTTTAACTTATGATTACATTTTCCAAATAACAAACAAACAATTTATTTCTTTTTCTTTGTATATTTACTTAGGAGGGGATAAAGAAGAGGATTCAGAAAAAGAATTATTTTTTTGAAAGAAGAGCAGCAAATAGAAAAGCAAGAAATCATGCTCTTATAAAATTCTCTTTTATTCCTTAAATTTATATCAGCATAGATTCAGATAGCATAGATAGATATCAGCATTTGTTCATAGGATTTTGTTCAGCTTTGAAAATGAATGTTCTTTATGGTTGAATATATTAGGTCAAGGTTTCTAAAATTTACGAGTCCTCATGTGGTCACGCACAGAATTTGAGATCAAGTGATTTTATTAAGAATAAAAAAATTTAAAAAGCATCTTAGTTTTAAAGTTGAGTTAACCAAATAATTATTTAACTCGTGATTACATTTTCCAAATGTCAAAAAAAAATAATATATTTATATATTTACTAAGGACAAAGATAAAATAGAGGGCTCAAAAGAAGCATTTTTTTTTCGAAAATAGAGCAGCAAATAGAAACAGCTGAAGAAATCATGCACTTATAAAATTCACTTTTATTCTTTACATTTGTATCAACATAGATATAGAGATACGTACGTATTAGGTTCAGCCAAAAATGAGAATGATCAAAACGAAATTTTTAGCCCAGATATATATGATTTCTTAGTTTAAATAAATTGTTAAATTTAACTTCAGGGAAATGCAAGAATTAATGTTAAGAGATATATATTTCAAATTCTAACTTCTAGTTCGAAATATTATTGGCATTATAATGTATTTAGGCTTCATTCATTGCTTATTCGAACGTCTTCTTCACTAACTTAATATAAGTTCATCTGAATTTATTGGATCAGTCATTGTATTCTATGCATAAAAAAATTTTATATTAAGAAATTTACAGAACGAATGTCACCTAAAAATAGTTTCAAATGTTTTCATAAAAGTGAAAGTGGAAATTTTGCTTTTGAATTAACGTCCAAAAAATTATTTTATCATAACTTTAACATCGGCAAAAAACGAGAATGGAAGATTTGATGGAAAAATAAAAAATAATTTGAATTTCATGAAAAATAATAATAAATCGATGCCACGAATGGTTCTTAAAATTAAATTTGAAAAATTATTAGAATTAGAGAAAATCCCGCTGAAAAATAAAATCTGTGCCATTGAAAAAGCAATATATATATATATATATATATATATATATATATATATATATATATATATATATATATTTAATTTTAAAGCGATATAAAAATCATTATTAATTTTTTACAATATATGATTTATAGTTAATGGGAAATAATATTAGTACTTCGATTAATTTTCAATTCAATAATTAATTAATTTCATTTCAATAAAATGTTTGCAAAATACTTTCTTGGCGAGTTTAGGAAATAATTATAAGTTAAATTTCTTATTTATATGTAGATGAGTTTGTTTTGTTGAGAGAAGATTTCTGAAAGATTTGAGTATCCTGCAAGTATGCCAGCCTTTAAACCTTATCATGTTTATTCTATTTTTATATTTAAAAAAATTTAAAAAATAAGTTTTAGATTAAAGCCTTTTGAATTATGAAACAGGAAAATATTAACATTGAGCGTCTCTATCGAATTGTTTAGTATTTGCGGTAAAATTAGAAAAAAAAATATTATTTGGCGAATTTTTTTAATTGTAAATTACTAATAAATTACTAAATTCATATAATATTTCTTATTTAAATCTATACTTGAAAGGTAAAACAAATTTGATTGCAAATGGTCACAGGTTTTTAATTTTTTTAATTCAATAGTTAAAAATATTAAACGGCTCTAGTTTAGAGCATACCGAGATTCTTAAAATTTATATTTGTCTAATTCTATTCCGTTAAATTTAAAAGCTGGACATTTTTCAATCTATCATAATTTCATTTTCTTTCGTTATTTTGAGTTACTATATTTTTTAAAATTTATTTTATTAACTGATCGAATGCGATCTGTACAACGATCAGAAACGAAAAAAGACAATTTTTTAGTCTGCAAAACTGATATTTTTAAGGTTGGTATTACCAGATTATTTCATAAAAAGTGGAACTTTGTGTTTCATAAATATATTTAAAGTTTTAATTTTATGATTTCCATTCAAAATTCTAATATTTTAAATGCAAACCTCTAATGCTTTGTTGTTAAATATTTCAAGAATTATTATGGAAGCGACTGAAAATTTTGATGCTGAGTTATAAATTTAAAACAATATCATCTCTCGAATTATCTTTTGAATATTGCTGTTTTCAAATCTGTAAATAAATCTGTAATTTTTTAATCTTCAGCAGAAAATTTCTATAATTCAGCATAAAAATTCAATTTTTATAATTCAAATATAATCTTAGAATCTATATAAGTAGCGAGCAATTTGATATCATCAGATATACTAAAATAAATAAAGACTTTTATGGTCGTTTATAATTTTAATTTTATTTAGTTCTAAATTTTTATTCTAAAAACGACACATTAAACATTTTCCCTATATGCAGCAAAGTTTCTTACTTTTCTTTATTCTTAAAAAGATGAAAGATTTCTGAAAAAACAACAACAACATTTGTATTATCTTAAGAAGAAAAAAATAATCCTACAATAGCTGAAAGATACAATATTAGATTCTGTATAAATATTCAGCTATTCGAGCCTTTGCAGACATGCTAAAAGAAAAATAATAAATCTTTATGATTGTTTATTATTTGAATTTCAGATGGCTCGAAATGTTCACTGCAAAAATGATTTATAAGACATTTTTTTATAGATGAAACATAATTTCTTACGTGTTTTATATTTAGAAAGCTGAATGTTTTGTTGAAAAACATTCTCATTATTTTAAAACGTAAAAAGATCTTAAACGAAATCAATAAACAAAATTTTTATGTTGAATTCACACCGGTTTCGCTGAAAATTCGATAATGTCTGCGTTTTAGATACCTTTTCACGAAAACAGTCTCAGAAATATGGTTTCAATAAAAGTAAATGCTTCCTTTGTTATTGCAGGCTTCCATAAATCATCGAAATGTGCCTTGCCTTAAGTAAGCAGACAGTACAACTCATTTTCAGAACAATAGAAATTTGGATAATGGAATGGCAGTGAATACTGTATTCTGTTTACTAGTGTACTGAGGTGGTCTATCAAGTTATTTTTCTTAGCCACTTTTATGACTTTTATATATTCAATTGAATCCTTTCTAAATCCAACGTATGAAAAATTATTTTCGAAATTATTATAAGCAGGAAAAAAAATGCATCTAATTTATCATACATACATGTATTGTTTTAAATGAACTTCATGAAATGTGCTTGATTATCGTAAATCTTAATTGTAAGAAGACCATTTGTAATGATGAATTAAAAGCAGAAGACAGGATCTATGTGAGGTAAACTGAAAATAACTGTTTGCAAATTTTTGATAAACAAGACCGTGCCTACCATTTTTTTATATTTAAAAAAAATACTATTTTAAGGATTGATAACTTCGGAAGGATTCACAAAAGCAAGAGGATTTCAAAAGTTTTGACTACAAAAGTTTTCAATATTAATGAATAAAATTTTTATGGTTTTAATTTAAAGTATTTTTATTTAATTAACTCAAATAAATATTATAAATTAATCTTTAACTCATGTTTAATTCGTCAGTTTTATTTTAATGAGTATATTTATCCAAAGAAATGTAAAACTATGCTAAGTGCATTCGTAGTAGTCTAGAAGTCCAGAAAAACCTTAAAAATCAACAATTCATAAAGGAGTTAGGATAAAAAACATATTTTGTACAAAGAGGGTGAAAACGGAACAATTTTTTTGGGGGGAGGAGGGGGTTTGGGAATCATAATTTATTGATATAATTTATAATCTAAATCATTGTAATCTCAATCATTATAGTTGGTGAAGCGATGCTTCATATATGATCAAACCTCAGAGGAAATAATAGTTTAAGCGATCATTAATGATTACTTCATACCACGTGAATGCCGTAGCAGTAGCTAATCAATTTTTAACTCATTCATTTAAGCTGTGTATTCACGAGCATTTTACGCCATGCAAATTCTTACAGTTCAAATAACTTTCATTCTCTGAACCTTCCTCCAATTTTTTCGACGAAATTCTGGCACAGTTTTCTTCATATCTAGGAAAAGGTCACAAATGCCTCAAGCCACCTTCTCTCCCCTCCCCCTTACTTTCTCTACATTTTCGAATTGGCTTGCTACCTTCATTCCTAATAATACATAGAGTGATGAAAATTAGAACGTTTTGGATATCTAGTCTTTCGTTCCCGCCACTCAAATTCTGATCTTTCGCATACACGATCCGTCTGGGCGTGGAGTACTAGGGAATGATCAGTTTTATAAATGCTCTACACATGTGTTGTACTTCCATCTTCTGAAACTTATCAGATGTATATCGGAAGAATTTTTCTTCTAAAATTCCTCATTTTTTTCTTATTTCAAGAATTTCTTGTTGGAATGTAAAAAGAAAGAAATCTTAGTTCCCTTAGAAATAGTCTCAGTATTAGTTATACAGTTTAACTAAAATTTGGATAAATTGTAAGAAGATCCAAATTTATTATTCATACAATTCTTGCAGGCTGTAAAAGAACAGAGATCATGAGATAGTAATTATTTGCTTCTTTATTTATTTTTAGAAACATTATTCAAAATTTTAGCTCATTGTCAACCCAGAGATTCCTTATAAAATTTGTTGTATTCTTTGGTTGGCTTCTTTAAATACGTGCATCTTATTAGATGTAGTGTCCTTATGTGATGTTTCTTTATTATACTGAGTTCTAAAATTTTTTTATGAGACGTTGATTTTTAATTTAGTCAGACCATTTACTTTTTCTTCTAATGAAATCACGGTAAAAAATTATTAAAAAAAAAGAATCACTAATTGTTCGGAAAGTTAAAAATAAAAGAGATTTTCTTAGACCTCTCCAGTTCCGTTTCACAGATTTTATTGCATATGCATATAAAATTTATTATTTTTGAGGCTGACATAGGATAAAATTTATCTTTAGCTCTTTGCACTCGCAAAAGTAATTCGATACATAATTATTAACTGAATAGTGGACTTGCTTATCACTCCAAAAAACAAATACATACAATTGTTTTAAGTTGAGTTTCTCTGAAAAATGAATCTATATCTTTCTACCATTCTGTAGGTAGTTTTAACAATTAAAAATAAATAAAATGTCGAAATGATGCACCATCTTGAATGGCGAGTGAGAGGCACCAGCTGAGTACAAAGGGCTAATTTGGTCAAAACTTAGCTACTGATATTTGAATTCAATACTTTTTCTGAAAAAGAATGTATTCTACTTATTCACATGAAGTTCAATTATACAATGCTTTATATAGTTGTTGAGCGTAGGAATAAAGACATTTTAAATGCAATATCAGTTTTACAATCAATAACGGAACATGCCATTTAATCAAATATTTCTGCATTGGAAAAGATAATTTGAAAGTATATACAATTAATTACAGCATGCAATTATCTGGTACAAAGTTGGAAAACAAAACAAAAAATGTTGTCTAGAGTTCATAAAATTTCAATCATAAATACGGATTTTAATCAAAATAAGTCGATGAAAATATTTTAAATTTCTTTTTGCATATTTATAAGAATAAGTTTTTTCGATTTCAAGAAAATTAGATGATCAGAGGTTGGTATATATTCTAACACAATTTATCAAATGTATTTTGAAATATCGCATAGATCACCGTCCTTCTGGAACAACATTAATAACTTTTTTTTTTTCAATTTTTCAAAATGCCCTCCAAGAAAGATGTGACACTTCCGTGAAACTGTTTCTTATCAAAATATCAAAAATTTGAAAACACGTATCTCTAATGTGGTACGTTCGTTATATAACACGCATCCTGTTTGGACAAAATATTTCTAAACTTCTTTTAAAATGAAGTAAAGAGGTTTAAAAAAATTCTGATGATAACTGTCCGCATTCCGTGGTTCCGTTATTTCCTCTTTTCGTGATTGTATGGGATGTAGAAGTTGCATCCTTCAATAGACCACTTCAACCATGAAATAAGCTCTTATTTTCTTGGTTTTGATTGTTTTTCGATTCGCCACTACGTTTTACGCGACTTATTCTGATTAGTAAGGGCCAACCATAGCCGACAGCGTCCGTTTTCGGAAATTATGTAAAAGAAGTCAGACATGCGATTAAGTTCATGGCAGATCAAATGACATCAAAAACTGGTACTAAATTTGAATACAATTGCAACAGACGCATTTTAGCTTCAGGTTTATATTTGATTGCGATGTCTAAGTCGATGCTGGTTGTTTATTCGAAGCACGTATGTAAACGATCAAAGTATAGAATCAATCCTACGTTAGAAAATATACATTTGTTCGATCACATGTTGCCTTTCAATACAAAATGGTTTCATGTGTTTTGAACTTCAAACGTTAAAGAAAATACTAATACGTCTACAATTTTTTATTTTTATTTGCCTGAGCTTGATTTCTTCATTCTAGCACACAGTGTTAAAAGTATTTTCGTTTCACTTTCTTGCATGCAAAATATTTAAAGAAAAGGAATTTTGAGTGTGGTCTCCTAGAAGCTTTCTCGTATATTCTAATAAAAGTATTATCTCCTTTAATTGTGGGCTTTATTAATTGTAGACTTTAAACAAGGTCGTAAACAAATGTTCAATTTTTTATATTTTCGCACGTGAGCTGTACACTTCCTATTATGTTAAAGGAAACGTGTTTTATGTATTACATGACATTAGGGAGCAATAATTATGAAAGATCTTTGAGGTGATGCTAGCATTTTTATTGAACCTAGATTGTAGATTCAATAAAATTTTTGGAGATTTTATTGGCCATTAATTGCTGTTATGAGGTTCATTCACAAATACTAGAAAACAGAATAGGTACTTTGGACGACTTTTTCCGACCATTTGAAACCAAAATTTGCCATAGAATTATAATTGTAATCACAAAATCACATATTTTATTTCATTTATTAATTTAGGCATTGCGTTTATCAGTTATCGCATTTGCATGCATGAAATAGGAACGGTCAACAGATAGTCAATCCTTTGATGAGAATCTACTAAAAATTATAAAATTGATTTCATTTGCCTAAATTGTCACTTTGTTTCATTATCTCGTTTAAAAATATGAAAAAAGTAAATTATATATATATATATATGTGTGTGCGTGTGTGTGTGTAAACATAATTTTTGAAGTAGAGTCGTGGCCGAAGACAGAGAAGACACTTTGAAATTTTAACTTTGTTTTATTGATTTTTGATTTCATTTTGGCATGATTTTTTTTTTTTTTTTTGTACAAGAGGCACGGACAAGGCACGTTCGTTCACAGCTCTAAAGAAGAGAATATTAGCATAAAAGTGTGGGAATTCATTTACCCCTGGTCTTATATACCTTGATATTTTGATAGGGATTTCTCTATACGCGCCGATTTAGACAAGGGAAATACAGGGAGCTTTTAGAGGAATTTGTTTAATTCAGCAATATATTATCCCTTCACTCTTGGGAACCACTGATGAAAGCATTTTACAAAGCTTCTCTTGAATTAATTAAAAAGAAAAGGTGAAATGGGATCAGGAAATAAGAAAATATTTTAAAATGAAGTTACTATGGGCTAATTACAATAAAACTAAATTACAATGAAACTTTTGAAATTAATTAGAATTGAAATTAGAGTTTAAAATATCATTACACACACACACGTCTCTCTCTCTCTCTCTCTCTCTCTCTCTCTCTCTCTCTATATATATATATATATATATATATATATATATATATTTAAGCATTATTTTAGTTGAAGCAGAATGCAGTTTGAAGATAGTGAAGAGACTTTTGATTTCGTGACGTCGTTTTATTTCATTTTGAAGAAGCAGGCATATGTACAAGCAGGCATATGGACACAGAAAGGAATGAGGAAATAGCTCTTGAACATTTTATCCCTGGTCTTATATAACCTGAGATTTTGATAGGGAAAATATTGCTTTACAGTGCTAATATATTATTAAGATTTCAATATGGATTTTTGCTACACGCGTCGAAGAGGCAGGGGAAACACAGGAATCTTTTAAATAGAATGTGCTTACTGGACAGTTTTCTACCACTTCACGCGGAGTGGGGGGAAAGTTAGGCTTTTAGCAGATTCAGCAATTTTATAAAGCTTCTGTTGAATTAATTAAGTAGAGAAAGTGGAATTGGATCATTAAATAAGAGACTGTTTTAGAATGAAGAAGTTACTATGGGCTAAATTTAGATAAAATCTTGGAAATTAATTAAATTGAAATTAAGAGTTTAAAATATCATTACACACACACACACACACACACACACACACACACACACACACACACACACACACACACACACACATATATATATATTATAGTTAATCAAACTACAAACTAAGTTTTATCCATATACGTGATTTCACCCATCTAGCTCAAAGCGTTTTTAAATCATTTTCATAGACAATTTAATGAACGTAATTTCCTGATCTAGAGAGGTCTGAAACGTAGTAATTCATCAGAATCTTTCCGGCGGTTAAAAAAAAAAAACTTATTCTTTGTATATTTCAAAACTAAAATGGCTGGACGATTGGTATTTGAGATTACATTGCTATTTTCACATCATAATTTTAGGTTTCCATCAAACTTTAGGTGACATTTATATGAATATAGTTTATTTGCTTCTGAAATTCAATAACAATAATGTTGTTGATCGAAATTTGACATGCAGAGTTGGAAAAGAAGAATTATTGATTTGCATGCAGATTTAAATCTGATCCATCAATAGGTGTGACAATTTTTTTATTGAATGAAGATTTAATCCTAATCAGCGGTGGCCTGGTGGTAAGGTATCGACTTCGGAACCGGAAGGTTTCAGGTTCGAGACCCGATTTCACTGAAGACCCGTCGTGTAAGCGGGTCTGGTGCACGTTAAACGTCCTGGCCAAACGTTCTCCCGCTGGTGTGGGTGGTGTGGAGAGGGGGTGCCAGCTCAGGTGTCGTCCTTGTCATCTGAACTCTGTTCAAAATTACGAGGCCCGTCCCAAAATAGCCCTAGTGTTGCTTTAAAACGGGACGTTAATATAACTAAACTAAATTAAACTTGATTGCATGTTTAATTAAAGATTATCAAGATTGATGGAGGTATGACATCTATCTGAATGTAGTATATTTGCTTCTGGGATTCAATAACAGTAATGTTGTTGATCGAAATTTGACATGCAGAGTCGGAAAAGAAGAATTATTGATTTGCATGTAGTTTTAAATCTAATCCATCAATAGGTGTGACAATTTTTTTTATCGAATGAAGATTTAATCCTAATCACTAGGAATAGTTTAAAACAATTAAAGATTGTTTGTATGATTAAAGTTTACCTCTCGTGTTTGATTATATTGTTGGGCCCCGGTGGCCTGGTGGTAAGGTATCGGCTTCGGAACCGGAGGGTTTCAGGTTCGAGACCCTATTCCACCGAAGACCCATCGTGTAAGTGGGTCTGGTGTACGTTAAACGTCCTGGCCAAACGTCCTCCCGCTGGTGTGGAGAGGAGGGTGCTAGCTCAGGTGTCGTTCTCGTCATCTGACCGCGGTTCAAAATTACGAGGTCCGTCCCAAAATAGCCCTAGTGTTGCTTTAAAACGGGACATTAATATGACTAAACTAAACTGGATTGTATTGTTTAATTAAAGATTACCAAGATTGATCGAGGTATGACATCTATCTGAATGTAATTTATTTGCTTCTGAAATTCAATAACAGTAATGTTGCTGATCGAAATTTGACATGCAGAGTCGGAAAAGAAGAATTATTTATTTGCATGCAGTTTTAAATCTAATCCATCAATAGGCGTGACAATTTTTGTCACATTCTTGCCATTTGAACACAATATTTCAAAATCATAACAATGCAGGTGAATGAATTTTGGAATATAGTCTTGCACCATTTCGAATTTTGAATTCATAACTAAAAGAGAATCGGTCTAAATTTCATGTAATTGTACTCATTGTATAAGTTGAACACAAATTAGTTAAGTATAGGAAAAAGTTAAAGGAAGAAAGGTTTTTGATAAAAATTATGTTAATGGTTTGTTCAACTATTTACATAATTTCTAATAAGTCCGAATCAGAATTCTATATTCTCTATATGTTGTGAAAAGTTAGGACAGTAAATTAAAAGAACAACTTGTTTTTAACCATTTATAATAATGATGGTGTATTATTATTATAAACAGGTAAAATTTCTGGTGAATGGCTTAATTATTTTAAATATTATGTTTTTCCACAAGTAATGATATAATATTTAAAATAATTAAGCTATAGAACTGTGATTTTTTCTTAAATTTTATAACGATATTAGGTATAACAGATTTCAATCAAGAACAACATTTGATTACATAATTATTTATATTAAAGGATTTAGAAATTATTTATATTAAAGGAGTTATGAAATTTAATTGCCCTCGAAAGAGTTATGATATGAAATTAAGATTTCGATAAATTAGGCTGACTGTATCTTGGACTTAGTATAAGATAAAAAAAAGAATTATATAAAAGAAATTTTAAAAAAATTCAAATAAACTTTTAAAAAATGTAATAAAACACATTTTTTTAAAATAAAAAAAGGAAACATTTTATTTCAAACGGAAATTCGGGATATTATCACAGTTTAGAAGAAAGATGCAACATGTTGACTTTCCCGGCTACTGCATGAATTTTAGTTTATATTGGGTTTATTCAAAAAGCAGAAAATGAAAAAAATTATACAATATCTAATAACGTCGTTTTTAAAGACGTGCTTTTGAAAAAAATTTTAAAGTGTTTCATTGTCTTTAGTCGCTACAACATAAAATACTTTAAATTGCTCATAAAAGTACCTCGGAAAGTTAAGATATTTTTACTGAAAGGTCAACTATACAATATTGTTCCAGCGATACAATTTTTTATTAATTAAAAGTAGGTAATTTAATTAGAAGAAATTTGTAATTTAATAAAATTTAAACTACTGTTTTTAAAGTTTCTTTTAAAGACCTGACATGTGGTTTCCTGTTCTGGTTGTTGTTTACAATGCTTTGAGTCTAGATCGATCAAATATTAAATCAAACTCTTTTTATTTGAATGAAATTATACAAAGTTAATTTAGATAATCTGAAAAACCTATGTTACTACTGGTTAAGAAAATAATAATTATTAAAATAAGTGTTGGACAATTCATTATTTAACATTTAATTAGAATTGTCTGAAAATCATTATAATGTCCTAATTTACAGGGGTTATGCTTTGTAGAATCATCAATGTATGAAATATTTATTACTCGCAAATTTAACAGCTTCTGTCACAATATACTGAAATATATATTACGTTTTAATCGGCTTAAAATCAGATACACCAGTTTATTAACAAAACAAATTGAGATATGAAGATTCAGAGACTTAAAAAATACATTATTAATTAAAATATTTATTTACATTTTTTGTTTATCAGTAGTACACTGCAAGTGTTTAAGGATTCATGTATAAGAACAGTTATAGCTATTAATTTTTTTAATCTAATACTGAAGCAAAAACATTGTCAACCTTATACTTGAAATTATATTTACTGAATTACCATATCCCAGCTATGAACATTTTAAACTAATCAAAATAAAGGTCACAAATACAAAACATTTTATTTAATAGCGCAGGAAACACCTAATTTATATTTATAAATTCATTTTGCACTTTTTATTTTGAAATCTTAGAATATTTGAAGGAGTTATTTGAATTTTAGTTTTGAATAATTAACTCCATAAAAAAATTTATTATTTTTTAATTTGTATTATTTATTTAAAATTTTCTTTTTTTATTATTTTATTATTTATTATTAATTTTTAAACCCTGATGCAGTACAGTTCTAAATTTTCTCTGTTTTATACAAAAGCTATTGTTGCCGCAACCCAAATGAACAAATAAAATTTTAGATTATCCAACAAAACTACTAGAAAAGGAAAAAAAGACAGTAAATCTTTTATAATTATACGAATTATCCAATTAATCCTCATAGTGACATTGATATTAAACTTATAGACGCTGAAGATACCTCGCCGGGTTGGGAAATGTAATAAACAACATTACAAAAAAAAAAGAGAGAGACAGAAAAGAAAACTAACGCCGAAATTAATAGTAATAAACCGAAACAAAAAGCGAAAAAACCGCGTCGCGTCCGAAAAGCAAGTTTTTATTTTTAACAATGAAACAGGTTTTCCATTCTGGCGCATGCGCCGCGAGGAAGATGTCTAACTCTTGGAGAGAAAACTATGCACGTGTGTTCACTTCTTCAGATCGCGACTGTAAAGCGGTTGTTGCGTATTGTTTACTGTTCGAAGCCGCACGACTGCGCACAATTGCAGCATGATTTTCTTCAGTTTCGTGATCTCGTCGCCGGAGGAACTCGACAACTATCCAGAAGAATGACAATATTCAAGTACAAGAGAAGACGTAGTGATATTTGCCGCCATTTCAGTGATGTGACATGTTTAAATTGCTCTACCTCGTCTTGTATTCTAAAATTTTGAATCGGTAATTACGTTTTGTGTCAAGTCTGGATATAGTGTCAGCTTGAGCATAAGACAAGTGAATATTACTATATATTATCATATATAGATATTCTTTTTCTGAACTAAGGTCTCTAACTCGTCTGGCATTATAAAATTTTGAATCGGAAACTATTATATCATCGAAATCTAAGATATAGCAGCTGTTTATGGGCAAGACCGGTGATTTTGTTACTGTGTATGATCAAATGTTGATATTTCCTCGAAAAAATAGGAATCTAACTCACCTGCTATCCGTAAATTTTACTATATTGTTTATAGTGTTGGATATAACAGCTGCCTGCTTATAAGACAGACGATATTGTTTTAGTACAATATTAGCTGTTAAAAGATTTTCCACAAGTAATAGATAATAAAGGTCATAGAAATATGCTTCTATAAAATAAGCAAAGTGTTTAAATTAACAGACTACTTGGATTTGCATACACAACAAATCCAATAAAATTTTGTTTATGGTAAATATTTCTTTACCAATTTAACTGGCCAGTTTATTTTATCTTATCTTCTACCTTGTGCAGCATTCGTTGTATATTACATGTGGATTCTTATAACATATTGGTGTCGGTGAATGATTTAAATTCACCAAACTTTATTAGCTAAGACCAGTATTTTACCAAGTGCTAATTTAAGCTGGATGTTAATGCATGAAATGCCATATCGGTAAACCATGTCGCCGTCACAAAAATCGGTTTCTAACAAGCCAGACACTAACAAAGTACTGCTAAGCAGGGGTTTGGCCATAGTTCTCAAAAGGACTGGAACTGTCACCAATGAAAATACAAAAAACAATAACAAAAAGAAAAATCGTCGCCAAAATCGCAAGGAATTGGAGATAGACAAACCGTGTAAAGGATGCGAAGAAATCGCCGAATATGAGTTTGGACCAGAAGTGTTTATGGACTGGACCCGGGAAAACGGGGAGTGTTATTGGAACCCTTGCTTGGTGCAGAGTGTGAAAAGTTTGGAATATAAGGGTTTCGTGAGACCGACTACTTTGTTGGTGGGGGGTACAGATTATTCTTTGGAAGTAGTTAGGTCAGCATGGGGTCGAAGAATGCTAAGGCCACCTAATGGATACGATATTGTTTTATTGGGTAAGTAAATTTTTATTTACATATATTTAGTTCATAAAAATTGTTAAAATATATGATATTCAAATCTTTGCTTCAATTTATTGTTTGACTCTTTATTTTGCACGATTTCTTTGAAGCAACATGGAATAACTAATATTTTACATGGGTATTGTAAGCATACCTTCATATATAAATTTCAGAATAAAAATTGAAATTAATTGATTAATTAAAATAAATTTCTAAGAACACGTAAATATATTATATATATCTTATTACTACTAAATGTTTTTTTATAATTTTTTACCTTGTGCCAATTAAAGGTTTTTAAAAGATACAATTCCAGAACTTTAATTTTATATACTAATGAACAGTATAAATTATTTCTTAAATTCTAATATTGTAGTTTATGTTGTTCATTCCTTAGGTTTATTTTACAAATTAAATTGCGAAAATAACGGATAATCATTTATTAAAATGTTTTTATTACTTTAAGTATTTTTCGGTGGTACACATTAATATAATTTATGTTGTCTTTAAATTACATTCTAACATTCTTTCGCGGATTTTTTTTTTAAATTTAGAAACATCTGAAAAATTCAGTGTATATAAATTTTTAAAATTTTAATGGCATTGATGGGTTTTATCCGCAGATATATTTTGTTATATTTAGGCACTTAAATTCTCATTCTTTTTGAATCTTTACATTAAAAATGTTGTCAAATATGTTGATTAAATTATATAAATATATCATGAACACGCAGAAATAAAAAAAAATGTAAAAGGAAAGCAAAACTGAAAAGCTGATGCAAGTAAAAAAATAACATATCAAACGTTGTAAAATGCATCTTTCTGAATTTAAAATATATGTATATATTTAAACGAGAAAAATAAATCTGTAATTTAATATATTAGTTTGTCTAATGGCTTTTTTGTGATGAAGAAAAATATTTTTATACTGGATATTTTACATTCAGATAAGAGGTTATTTAAGAATTTTTTTTTTTTTTTATCTTTCTCTGAATGTTTATATTGGATGTTTGAAAAACTTCGGTTTTATATTCAGACAAAAGGATATTTAAGAAATTTTTATTTTACAATTTTTATAAGAATATTCTTTTGTTTGGTGTAAAACTATGAGTATTTCACTTAATTATTCTTTTATAACATATTTAACGAAAATTTAATGGAATGCTCATGATTTCGTTCGAGGGATTTGGAACTGATTTCACAATTGCATATTTAAGGAAGGTGTGCTCTAAAAATGAAAGGCGAAGCAGTTGAAAGTAAGCACAAGCAAACTAGTTTTTACCATTAAATTTTTAATTTTCTATACAGAAAGAGTTATGTTCAATAAATTAGTATAGTGACATGATTTTTAAATTTCCTAACGGTGATGAAAAGATAATTAAGAATTACATCTTTTGTACTTTGCTACCGGTAACATTTTTCAACAAGTATTTGACAATGAGAATACAAACTAATTTTTTTTCCGCTGTAATATAAATGCTGAAACGTCCTTGATGAAATTTCCTGATACTCCCAGATGTCAATTGAAGATCATTAGCCTTGATTTCCGCAAGTGCCTACAATGTAAATATTTTTTAGTCGCATTGCTTAACCTTTTATCATCCTGCTTACTCTATTGTATATTTAATATGAAAGATATTTTTTTCCTAGAAGGAATATGCACTTTCAATGCAATATATTCTATAGAAATGTATATGAAAAAAAAATCCATTGCACTTTTAGCTTTCATTTCCCGTTTAACAATTTATTTATTGCCAGAAATGTGTTCTGTTCATGAATGTGAGGGTTGTTTTATTAACCTCTATGTCTGATTCAAATTTCGCTTGCATTAGTCATTCTACTTAGTAATACTTAGACTGCATTTCAATAAAGTAATCATAATGAACTGACGGTTTATAATATTTGATTACTGCGCAAACATTATGAGAACTGAATAAATATACTGTTTTTGTATAGAATTTCAATATTTTCTGTATGAGAATTCGGTATTAAAATTCAAATCCAAAGATCTTCATCGGAAAAGAATGTTTATAGAAATAAACAAGACATTCAGCATTGTTTGAAGGTACTAGATATTTTGAGCTTCAAATAGGAATGCTCCAGGTAATAAGAATATGGATAAAGCTGGGAGATTCTAGCAATTTGTTTTACTATTGATAATAGTGATAGCATCAGAACGTATACAACCTGCAAGTAGCATACATTTATAATGTGAATGTGATTATTTATATGCATATACAATCTGAAGATATAGATCTATGCAATTCATGAAATGTTATCTTAAAATTACTATATTCGAAGTTTACAAGTAGGAAAAAGAATTTTTGAGAAATTAAACTATGTTTAATCTTAAAAAATATATTTATTTCAATTTGTTTAATATAAAAAATATTAACTATTTTTTTCAAAGTAAAAGTTAAAACAACTTTAGAACGTTTTATTCAAAACTGAATAAATTTGACACAATTTTTAAGAGCCATAGATGGCTATTTTCGAAAGTAACGTATTCAAACAGAAGTTTTAATTTTGTGTGAATTTTAACTAGATAAATCATGATAAGTACAAAAAGAAAAACAAATAAAAAAAACCCGGAATCATTGCTATTGAAAGTTATATAGTATTTATAAGTTTATTGAAAAATCAATAGTGCTCACTCTTCGACTTTCTAGCATTATTTTCTATGGATTTTAAAAAATAAATTTATTATAAATTATTATTTATTATCTTTAGGATCAAAAATAATTTGTAATGCATTTGACTTATGAGTTTTATAAAAGTATGAATTTATAAAGTATCAAAATATTATCCGTTCTTGGACTTAAATCAAAATTTGGTACGTATCAATAATTTTAATACATTTCAGTAATTTAATATTAAATTCCATTCTTATCCAGTAGCTTATTCCAATTGTTTATAATTCTTTTAGACTTGAGCAGATATATAGGCATCTTTAATATCATAATCGCGTTTATTGCACTGCCGGAAATCTAAAATGTTGATAACAACAAATTCTCAATAAGTCAAATTCAGTGACGATTGCAAATTATCTTCTTGTATGTTTAATATTAAAAGTTACTCTAAATTTAATATATTTTTCTAATGCATAATGAGATGATGTATTACCAAAATTTATAAGTTAAATATTGTTTGTAATTTCAGTTATCCTCAAAAGTATTGCAACTTCTTCGACAGTTTCAAAGTTTATGTAGATAATATAAGATTACCATTAAATCTAGCGTAAAAGTATTTAATGGAAATCTATACATTCTTGCAGCAAGCAAAACAAAAAGGAACAGAAGGAGAGAAATAAATTTCTGTAATCAATACAAAAAATACTGAATGCATAAATATCTTACTTTAATTATTATATTATAAGGTTATCCGCATAAAACTTATCAACGCGAAAAAGGAATAATAAAGGCTCTGTCAGTAATTCGGCAGATATCAGAACATAATTAATGAAAAAAAACCTATTTGTAGAAGTTTATTAACGCAAACGCATTTTCATAGGTAAACGTATTTTTATTACAAAAAAATGTACAACTTTTTACAGAAAATTATATTTTTTTAGTGAATGTTACAACTATTTCAAAATACAAGCATTCTTGTGTTTACATCTCCCACCGAACATTGGCATGTTGTTACTTGCTTTCTTTTTAACTCTCTTCCTTCTGAAAAATGTCAGACTTCTACAGAAATTGGATTGCAGAAAGGACGGATTTCGAAGAATCCTCAAAATGAAAAAAAATGATTGACGTATTTCAAATATATTGGCATCTAAGAAACTACAGTTCACTGATGAAAATTTCGCTTTCAAGTGAAAACATAAATTTTGAAAGATAAATGCTTTGATTTTTAAATGAATTTTCATATTAAGTTCTCTTATCTGATAATTTACGAAAATGCATCGCAATGAGAAATCTCCAATTGAGTGTGACCATCCATGAAATTGAAACTGGTCGCTATGTTCTAAATTCCTTTCGACTATATTAAGTTAACGCTTCAACAGGATGCCTTCTTTTAAACTCGAGTGTCTTTTGGAATCAAATGGATTAATTGTTTAATTTCATATTTTAATTCTAATATAGGTGATTCATTTTGTTTAGGAATATATTGTCATTTTGCTTTTAAATAACAGCAAATAGAATTATTGAGTTGTACATAGATCGATTCCATGTGTTTTTTGCATCCTTAACGTTGTGAATGTCAAGTTTAACATATATCTTTATACATACTATATGCAAATCTCACGAGGTTTAAAAATTCAGTACCAACATCAAGGAACACACTCGGTTGGAATAAACTTGTAAATCCAAAATAAATCATGATTTTATTTTAATATTAAGGTTGATTATTAATATATTGTAGATTAATTTTTTTTAAAAAAAATTAGCTGTGTTTAATTGAATATAATATCATTGTAAATTAAAATATGTAAATAAATCAATTATAAACAGTCTTGGTAAAAAGTTTCCAGATTAAGAAATGATGTACTAATTAATAATAAAAAGAATTTACAGGAAAATTATTTTACTTTAAAGTAACATAAAATAAATATTTGAAAATTAATCATTTAGATTTGAAAACTAGTCATTACCCTTCACGAATTATTCAACTGGCAGGCAGTCAACTGCATCACTAGTTTAAAAACATTTTTGATTTTGATTTGTTAACCATGGATTTTGCAGTAGCCTCAGACATTTTACAGTTGAAACACCATGATAGCGCTTGTTGAAAATTAAACCATTCTGCTAGCTCTTTTTATAATTTAAAATTATTTTACATAACTTTACTAATATTGAAATGCCGCATATCTTCACCGCAGTTCTCAGCTTGCTCCAAGCCTGCTGGAAACTAAAAGAAATATTTGGTGTGCCAATACGACCTGCACAATTTTTAAGAAGAAGAATTTAAGCATTTTAAATTTCCTCATCTGATATTTTAGAGCAGAGACTTTAAAAAAAAATTCGCACCATATAAGTAAAATGTAAACATAAATTTAAACATTTTTTCCTTACTAATTAGCATATCTTAAATGGAATTTTTCTAATTAAAGAATAAATCATTTTTAGTTTGAATTATTCCGGTAAATTCGCAAATAAAACTTTTATATCTTAATAAAATATAAATATATTATAGCAAACAGTTTGAAATGGTATATAACAACTAATATTATGAGTTGTTATTCGTGAGAATTTTATATAACTGAGATTGTTTCATTCCGAGCTCTGTCGATATGCCAAATTTTATATTCATTCATTAATTTCAAGCACAAAGTTTGGATTAAATTGCGTGGCATATATTTAATTTTAGAAATTGCGAATTTTTAAAGGCAGAATGTGTTGAAAATTTTGACTTTTTTTCTGAAATATATTCATTGACTGAAGCTTGAAAAAGTTATTTTTTTAAATATTTTATAACATGTTTGGACACGTGAAAAGAGCTTATACCTTTCTTGAATTAAAACATTATCTAGCAGAGCATCCAGGCATATATAGTTTGTTTAGCCGCTGCAATTGATGTCAGTTTTAGAGGTGAGGCGACAAAATAGTTAAACATATATGGTTATGAGTAATAAATATTAGTATAACAAAATCATAAAATAAGCTCCATTTTACATTTATTTTGAACATTCCTTTACATATATATGCCGATTATAGTATCAAAATTAATGTAATATACTACTAGTGATTCATTTAGTTGAGACTTTCTGTTATAGTGATGAAATACGTTTTACTTCAATGAAATTTTCACTTTTCGACTAAAAATACACGGCTCTCAACATGAGTTATATGTTTTTCCTGGATGTAACTCTATTTTCGAAATCTTCAGAGGGAATTTTTGAGAGACTTCTTTTTTAAGCGCACTCCTTCGTAATATCAAATTTCAGAGTACGAGGTTTCCCTCACACATGGGTTCAGAGTATTTGCATCATCCGTTAAGAGTAGATTATTGCATACTTTGAAATACATTCATTTTTTTAAAGTTTTTTTTTTCAAAATATAAGGCTTTTAAAATATTAATTCTCTGGAAATCTTTCACTGTGACCACTCTGATCTTGTTTTCAGACTTGATCTGAGTTTATTAAGTGAATTTATAATTATGATTTGTCTAAAAACAATGCAGGATAAAAAAAGTTAATTGTTTTTCTGTAATTTCAAATAAAACAAAACATCATATTTTCAGTAATTTTTTAATCTTTTTCGGTTGTAAAAAAAAAAAAAAAAACAAATGTATGCTTCTTAGATTAAGAATTTATAGAGGACTTTTTTTATATAACTGGATGGCGGATTTTAATGATGATTTTCGCTTGTTGAATTCACTAAAATATGATTATTGTGCAATTGTTATTCAAACTATGCATAATTTGAAGTAATATTCCGGACAAATGGTAAGCACGTGTGATTGAGGAAATATGCCCATTATTTTTTAACAGAATTTTTTTATTTCAACATTTTCATCCAGATTCATAAAACGTTTGTCAAGAAACGTGCAACCATGGCCAGAGAATAAATTGTTTAACGTGTTTGAAATTCACGCATTTTATGCATTTTTAAGGCATTTATTAATCTTTATTAAAATTATAATCATCAACCAATCATACATAAATACATTGATGATATCGGCATACATCGCATTTACACTCCTATCGTTTACTAGGTCAGATCATGTCCTCAGAACACTTGTGTAGTGATTATTCGCTTTTCAGTATCCTACACTACTATTCACCTGATTCCTAGAAACGTGTAAGAACACTGTATTTGTGAAATTATTCGCATAATTTATGTGCCATTGTCCAAAACTTGGGAAATTGATTAATTATAAGCTTTTAATACGCTTTAAATTTGAATTTTTGACATATTTACAAATATTATTAGATTCACATTCTCAGAAGACCGAAAAATTGCTACTCTATTAAATTTACATTGGATCCTTGAGTTAGCTTGGCTTTACATAATTATGAGATTACGGAGTGCAATAATAAAATTATGTGTTCATTAAGATTGTATTTATCAAATTATAACATCGCTTATTTTCATTATTAAAAACATAAATGATAATCAAACATTTTTTTTAAATATAACTTCCTGGAATTTCTTTTTGAGGTCCACCTTTTTCAATCATGAGACCAATGCCTTATATTATCTTACAATTCATGCGGTGCAATTAATTGGACTACTTTAGTCGATCTGTATCTGGAAAGAAATCTGCTGTTTAATTAGGTGCGAATGGGTTCCCTCAGCACACGCCTAAACGTCACGGACTTTCTGAAATAAGGGTGAATTAGCAACGCTGATGAATGAAGACTTTTTTCTTCAACAATAGATGGAGCATCAACTCTTTGAAAAAAATATCGCCAGGGGCTACTTCTTTTCTAAACTGAGTTGAGTACTTAAACTTTAAGTGGATCAAAAATAGGTGCAGGTTTTGATTTTCCACTGGAACTAGTTTCGAAAAACGGATGATTATTGTGAGAGCAGTGACCAAGAGAGGGAGATGGTTAGATCTTCTGGGTGTATGTTTGTGCAATCGTTGTGGGGAAACTACAGAGAGGAATTATAGCAAGTTGCTGTAGGTCAAATAACGCAAAGGTCACGCTCTGCCAATCATCCCAAATCACCGCTATATAGTGGGACCACGCAGCTGTAAATGAATAATGATGCATGCATAAAAAGTTGTTTTGATGAAATTTCTGCGGGTGAGGGCGTCCTGAAGATTTTGCGAGGTGGCTCGGATCGTAACGTGATTAGGTGTCCCATAATAGCCAGCACTTACTCGATTTGAAACATATTTCATGTTTAAATGAAAAGTATCACATTTCTTTCTAAATAAATAGCCTCTTGTCAAGGATCATTGGTTGTTTGTGCATAGGAACTGCAAAACTGAAGCACCCTCAGTTTTTTTTTTTTAAAAATTTATCAAGACAATCATTATTTTATTTTGTAAGTGATATCCAAATCTATCAAAAACACAGTAGTATTCTTTTAACCAATTTTATAGTTTGGTTACTATGTGAAAGAGGAGAAGAACTATCCATAATACAGCACTACTTCCCTACTATGTATTAAAAAAATAGAGGTTTTAATGTGTGTGTTTTTTTATGCAAAAATAAGAAAAAAACTCGTTTGAAATTTGAATTTGAATATGAGAGTAATCATTCAGAGATAATATTAAACTATTTACTTTTTTTCCTAAAAACGAAATTGACAACCCTGTATGTGTATTTAGTTTAAACTTAATTTCACGGTTTAATATTCATCATTTGTATTTAAGTGCATAATTTGGTTAATGTGATTTATCGGTTGTTATTAATAAAAACTTTGTATCAATGATAAGCGATTAATCATGTTTGCCGTAATATATATTTATAAACAAAAGTGAGGAATGCAAGAAAATTTATCCAAAAAAATTCTCATGCTTTTTTTGTAATGAAATTAATTAAAAATTAATAATTTCTTTGTTAAAATTTACTTACGTCAAGTTGAAAATTTTATAATCATTTGTTATCGAACAATAAATAATTTAAAATTAATTGGAAAGTTATGTTGAAAAGATTCATGGCTTTTTATTTCGGCACACCCATGGCTAAAATTCACAAAATGCCATTATTAAGAAACTGAAATACTTGATAGTGTGAAACCACTTTTATTCATTCATCGCTTTGTCATCTCCCTATACACCACTATATATTTAGAATTAAAAAATCTTAGCTGCATTATAAATATTTGACATTGCACCGACTATTCTAAGCTTTCAAAACATTATTTTTTCTGATTTAATTATTTATAAATATGAAGTGTTAATGATTTATTTAGAATCGAAATTCAAACGGCACAATCAGAAAAACTGAAATGTCTTTTAATGACTTTTTTTTAAAACTTAAAATTTGTTTCCAAACATCTTTAAAAAGAAGGACATGTAAAAATAGCTTTTGAAAGGAAGGTCATTTTTTTATTTCGAAAATAAAATTATTTTTATAAATTAATCTAAAATAATACATTATATATCGAATAATGATAATTATATTTTATAATTTCTGTGATACAAATTGCATAAGGAAAAAAGTATATATATATGTGAATACTCGAAAGGGTTTATTACATTAAAAGTGGTAAGTATTAAAATTTCTGCAATAAATTTTATTTAATTTGTGATTTTATATTCAATTTGATTGATAGTCTTTTAACTGATAAACATAATGATATGAACATAATAAATCAATAAAGTGATCTTACTATATATGTGACTTCTGAAGAATTTCCCTTCTTTATTTTTATTTTACGTAGGACGTGATAACGTCATTTAACTGAAAATTAACAGTTTAGTATTATATTTCTTTTGAATATATAATTTCTTTAATTATAAGTAGTACTATTATTAATAAGCAGTGTATCAATTAGAATAGAATCTATGCAAGTATAGAATGTATGGAATCTATTGCTGACTCCAGAGAAGAGATACGTAATATAATGAAAAATGAAAGATTTCTCAAATGCAATAAAAGCTTAGTTACTGTATGGGTATATTTTCATTATATTGCTTTGATTTAAAAACATTGTTTGTCCCTAGCAAATCTAGAGGGTTCCAGATATGAGACCGTTTATTGAAACTCAATATACATTTTTAATAAATAGTATAACTGAATGTAAACCCTTACTAAGCAACCTTGTACCCTTATTAAGTATTTTATAAATTCTATAACGCTTAAAATGTTTTCATCTTCATAAAAAAGCTCTCTTAAAAATATTTCATTTCAGTTTTTATGTATCATTGAAATATTTAAAATATCGATATGAAATTCATTCATTCATTCATTACTTATTTTTAATTAAATTAAGCCTCTGCTTTTCCTTCACATTTATTAGACTGTAAAACCGTTGTTTTTTTTAATGTGAGTTTATTGTGAAATCCAAAATTGAATTCTTCATTCAATTTTGGGTCAATCATTTCAAATTTATTTGCATTTTAATTCATTAAATAACTGCATTGAAAAAGGATTTTAAATATTAAAATTATTTTTCAAAAAAGAAACTTTTAAGCACCATTTCCTGAAACGTATTAAAATTGAAGTAATTAAATATCTTGCTTTTAATTCCATGTCCTATATTTACATCCACAAAGATTTCTCTCTTCTATATGTTACTTTGTGATAAGGATAAGGAAGTAAGGATAAGTGATGAATATTTTTGAATTGTTTCTTGTAATAATGTAAAATTTTATTAGATTAAAACAATTGAATGATTTGTTATATTTGCCTCCAAACAAGTTCTTACAATAACACGATGTTTTCAAGAGCAAAATTATATTTCATTACTCATAAATGAATATTTTCATATTTTGATTGAAATGATGTTTTCAAGTTATAACTAGAATATTCTACTTTACAAAAGCGAACGAATCAATTACTTTAGAAATTGGTCCCATTAAATAAATCTCGTTATTAAACAGTCAGATTGAAAATCATTGGTTGGAATACATTGATGAATAATATATTTCAAAAATCATAATATTTTCGTAATTTATTATATAAACACATAATCATATTTTGTATTACTTTAATGACATGAAACTTTGTTATGGCTCATTGTTCCATATCAAATCGGTAAAAAAAAAAAAAAAAAAAAAAAATGTTTTTATTTTCAACTAATAAAATGCATTAAAAAAACAATTTGGAATCTTAGTATTCTAGTTTCAATAAATTGAAAAGAAAAATAAGTTATTTATAAATAACTTCATAAGTTAATGTGAATCACTGTCCAAAATTCATTGGTACATAGGATTCATCTCAAACGATCGAATTTTTGCAGTTCATTTAGAATTCTTTTTAAATTTTTAAAATGATACAGTTTTTATCTTTTTGTTATGCATTGATTTTTAATATGACTATCATTATGGCATATCCTTTTCACAAAAGAAAAATAACGTTTGTTTCATATCGAAAACTAATATTTAATTAAGTGCTACTATTTACATAATCTTAGAGCTTTATCTAATTAAGTCAATCAAATAAATTATTATAAAATTTATAAGCAAGCTACAAGAAAAAAAAGCTTCGCATTGTGAATAACTGACCAAAATTCAGTGATGTGTGCTATGCTTCACAAATCGTAAGCTTGGTCAAACATCGTTTGAGACGTTGCTCAACCTTGACCTCCGAGTCAGAGCGAGTCTCCGTTATTATTATCTTACACGAGTGAATAACTACGAACGAATCCTTGGAACACGATCGTAAATCATTTCCGGAAAAAACCTTGCATTTTCTCTGGCACAGGATATTTTGACAAGATGAATTATGCAGACAAATCGTATATTCACTAAATGACCTGATCCAAGTTGTAAATTGCATCAAAATGCTGTTACAATCTAATTATTTGAAAATGGTATATGAATGCTTGTATCTAAATAAGGATAGGGTTACTTGTATTTGACAGTAATTGTTGTAATGAATTAAATAGAAAAATATACTTTTTTCGTATTCGATATACAAGTCTGTAGAGTGCAGGAAGATAATATAACCTTGGTTTTTAAAAATGTGTAGGATTTTTTATGCAGTTTTCGCTGTTTATCAACAATTAATTTCATTGAATAAGGAATTAAATCTGATATCATCTCAGAGCAGGTGTTCTTAGAAACCAAAACAAAGAGAAAGATATGAAATTATATATAAAGAAATAATATCTAAACAAAGGATGTTTAAAGATAATTAAAAACAATAAATAAACGAGATGGCACAAATGTTTTGCTTTAGAATAATTTGCTCACGTTTTTTTACAAGATCTTGCGGAGTTTATTTAAAATACAATGAAACGTTTAAGTACGTCTTTTTGCCTTGATTCACTTGCATTTCTATCTTTCTTTTTCAGTTCTTAAAATAAAGCCTTCATAACGTTGGTACTTTTCGATTGATCGTTGCCTAACTTGGGAGATAAGGTCGGAGAATTAGAAATTCAGTTTACCATGATTTAATTAATATTCGAAATCAAATATCATAGTAGTCGGAATTAATATAATTTTTTTTGAAATAAACTACTAATTTTTCAAAAGTCTATAGAAAGAAATAAAAACTGAAAAGCCTATTGCAGAAAAAATAATAAATTTAATTTCTATCTATTGCTAATCTAGCTTCCCGACAATGAAAGTTACAAGATAGTTGATTTTTCCGGTTTAATAATAAATTGTTATAAAACTTTTTTTCTTGATAAATGCTTTTTTTTCTAGCCCCATTTACTTGTATTTCTCTATGTTGTAATCACTAAATGTGGTCTTAAAGATGTTAAAATAATATTATAACGATAGTAAACGAACTTTTTCAGATGAAAAATATTTTAAAGTATTTTTAATTAAATTGTTTATTAACAAATTTATTTGTAGGAAGTTATTTTAGGAAATATAAGTTATACTAAAGAATTTTTTTTGCAGCATGTAGTTTATGAAATAAACTACTATTTTCAAGGCAACAATATTTGTATAGATTTAGTTATTTTGTGAAGTATTGTGAAATAGAATGCTAGTCCCGTAAAGATTCGTAAAAATAAAAATCCTTAAATTTTGCAATCAAACGAGCACTTTCAAATTTTCCATTTGTTTTTATTTGATCCGTGCATGAAAAAATCAAAACTTTACATCTTTAAAATAAAAATTTAGGTAACATTATATCTCTTTAGTTAGACATGAAAATATCTTCTTCTTATTTTCAATTTATTTCGAAAATTTTGTTTCGAATACAATTTTAAACAATGTTTTAATGAAGCCCAAAAACATTAAATTATATTATGATAATGTTGAAATAAAATTTTCTAAAATTCTTTTTAAACAATTTCAGCGATGAGATTGAACTCAAAGTGTTTATTCAGTGTTTAATGTTCGTCTCTCACAGTTTTGTATTTATCTCCGGTCATGCGAAACCATAATAAACTACTAACGGACAGAAGTTCCACTTGGAACAATAGAGGATTTTTTTTTTTTGCTTAATATTATTGTGATCGGTCCTTTACTTTTCTGTAAAACTTCTATCTGCAGTACTTAATATTTAAATAAGGTTTGGTCTCGCTTTCTCAATTGCAATAGGGCATTAAATGCAAATCACCTTAGGTGTTACTGTACTCCAAGCATGGCAATACGCTCAAATCAGTTGGAAAGTTTGAAAAAAAAAGTATTTTTAGATCTAACGGTTGCAGCTGTTTCTTGTGACGAACCAAGTGTGCGTGCAAATCAGAAATAAACATGCTGTCTTTCGGTTCTCGAATGTCACTGAACCCTTTTGCTTATGATGAATTCAAGAAAGTACACACACCTTTGTTTATATGTAAGTGCTATCTAAAATTTTTAAATTACTTTGCCATCTCTTCGGTTTGGCATTTTCAACCTGTGAAAACACACACACCTTTGTTTATTAATAAATATTTTTTTTCCATATAATTTTCTAAAATTCTTAGAGTTAAATGTCTTTGCCATCGCTTGTATTTGACATATTCAAGCTGTTAAAGCCGTTTTCTTGGATCCAGACATTTTCCTTTTATATAAGTGAATGATCTTTTTCTGTGAAACATTAATGTCTTTGCAACATTCCTGCAACAAATTAAGGTATCGCTACAGCAGGGCATATTGCATTTATTTTGACGGAATTTTTATATAATTTATTTATTCCACACTCAGAGTCTACAGTATTTAAATGACATTTTTGAATAATTATCATCACGTTTAAGAACAAATAAGCTAAATTTTGCGTCTTCCATTTATATTCAATAATTACATGTTCTTTTTCACTCGGAAAGATTTTCATAGAAATTATGCAATTTCAAGATATATCACTAAACTCATTAATGTCTGACGATAAAATAATTTATACGGAAACTCATTCCGCCCTTTATTTTTAATTTTTCATTTAAATCATAATTTTTGAGTTAATCTAATCACATGCTTCATTTGAGTTTGAATTCTTTAAATCATAAAAGAAATTTGATTTTCCTACAGAGTCTTTTTTGATTTATACATTTAAAAGAAAATAAGCAAAATATCACGACTGCTATACTTATCTTCTCACCAATACAATGTTTTTAATTTCATTTTTTATTAATTTAATTTATTAATTTTTATTAATTTAATGCGTTTAATTTTTTTAAATCGTTTCCCTCATTTGTTTCAACAATCATATCTTTTATTAAAGTGAAAGAGAAATTAATAAAATAATTGAATATATACTGCAGGGCTTTTAGATTAAAGAAATTTAAATGAAACTAGAAAGTAAAACGCAGATTGAGCGAATTACAAATTTTGAAATTGAAGATTTTAATTTTAACTTTAATATTTTATTGAATGGAAACCTGTTTTGACATTTGAAAGAGCCATTTTTCAGTTAATAACTTTTTATATTTCTACTCTTTTCCTTCTTTAAAAAAAATTAAATTTTTTATTTGTTAATTAAATTCTTTGTTAATAAACGATTTCTTTAGTTTATTGCTTTATCAGTCTGTTTCTACTGCTTTATTCAATAACCAAAAAGATAAATCTTTGAAATATTTGACCACTCACCCGACCGATATGATCTGCGATACTAAAATACTTTTTCTCGAGAAATCAAATTGGCCGTCTTTATCTCTTCCGCGAAACAATTTGTATCATCAACCCAACCCATACCTCCGGTTCTGCGGTGTCGACCTTGAACCGCATACCTGAGTCATGGCCATAGACCCAACCTTTGATTTCTCCCCTTTAAAAACCCCCGAGATCATCGTGCGAGCGTGGGAATTCCTGCAGCAGAAATAATCAGTTTCAGACTTGATCGTGGAATAAAATTACTTAATCATTTGTTGAAATGTAATCGAGTTTGAACCATTGCTAAGAAACTTTTGCACATAACTGCAACTTTTATTTTGTTTGCACTTTTAGATGGGAGTTAAAGTATAAGATGACAAGAAGTCTTAGATTTCGACAAGACAGCTTTGAGTTTCCACTTGATATAAAATAATAGAAAAAAATGAATTTGCCTCGAAGTTTGAATAATACGAATGAAATCGCTTCGTCTTTTTATTTACAGTTAAACAGTTTATATTTAAACTCATGCATGACAATAAATTTCAGTGAATTAAAATAAACAGTAGTTTATGAAGAAATCAACTTCACCTTCTGAAGAGAATACAGTTATTCTTAGTAAATAAGCTATCGTTTTTTTCTTCAAGTAATGGAATTCGAAGACCAAAATTATGTGTGATGCCAATTAAAAACCAACCAAAAGGCTTTGTTTTCTATTGTCCCAACTTACAACTTTGCCACATCTTGATAGCTTCTTATTTTAAGCTTAGAAAATTGAAACTTTAATTTACATTATTTTCTTTAGAATTAGGTATAAATACAAATAACATTATAATTGCCTTATGTTCACAGGCACGAGAAATAGAACGAGTTTTTAAAAACAAATTAAATGTAAATTATTACTTATATGGTACAAATTTACCAAATTGTGAATCAGATTTTTCTTCGTCTTTTATGGAAGTGTCGACTTATGAATTCTTCTTTTTATTTTCTCATAGCTTATAATTTAAAATTATTTAGAATTTATATTATTATTAGTATCAATCATGCTTTCATTCTGATTACTACTTCTACAAAAAATTAAACTTTATATATTTTATAAAACGTTTATATGGATAATTTTCTATTCTAATTCATATCATCAATTTTTATCATATCCATAATCTTTAAAATAAAAGTATTTAAATCTTTAGAAAAATTATATTTTTAATACAAAAGTATTGTATTTGCATATACTTTGTTTGTATGAAAATTGTAAAGAGTATTAGTATTCCTTTTACTTTTAATCTACTTTCTGTTGTTCATGAAATTTTATCTCTTTTACTATTTTGTCATTATAAAAAATCACGAGATATGCATATGGGTTATTTCAGCTATAAAATAATTTGTTTCCATATCGAAGTTAAACAATGACTATTTTGAAACAGACTATGTTATCTAAATTATGGTGACGTGATGACGATAACTATTTACAAGATAAACTCTCTCCAAATTTCTACACCACATCAGTGGGAGACCGTTTTACCCCGACGGATTTAACGCGTACTAAATAATGTGTACATGAAAAATCTCTTGCATGATTGTAAAATCTGTGATCCCTCGGTTTAGAGTTTGTAAATCTTATAACAGACCGCTATGGCCATTTATTTCGTCATATATTTTTAATCAGATCAAACTCACTTTGACTTCTGTTATCGTTTTAAAGCTATGAAAATCTGATAAAAAAAATCGTTATTGTGAAAACATATTAGATAACAAAACACATCTGAGCAGGTCTTGTCCCAGGATGTTATGTTATGCTTAAAGCGATCAAATTTACTGAGCTACAGTTCGGGAATAGAAAGTGAGTGCATTATCCAGGATATTACTAAGAGAAAAAAGTAAGGGAGTCTTCATGTACAAAATTAAGAAAAAAATACTTAAAAGGACAATGAAATTCAATTTTCAAAAATGCAGGAAGAATTAAATATTAAAAAAATATTTTTTCTGTATTTTTTATTATTTTGAAATTATTGGTTGGATTAAAGAGACCAATTTTTGTAGATTAAAAATTGGAAAGGAGGTCTTCTGATGCTAATTTATAAAAAAATAAAATAAAATTCGGTCTTTGTTTTAGATCTAACTAGATCTAAATTTCAATGTATTGATTTAATTTCAATTTTACATTGATTAATATATAAGGAAATCGGGATAATCCTGGACATTTAATTTAAATACGAGACGCTTTTCAACCAATGGTATAATTTTAGGACAAACAAAAAGTCGCGGTGGTATTCCTATTAATCCAAGATGTCTACATGTATAGCAAAAGTCCGAAAGGAAATATCCCTTTTTCTCTGCTTATTTAATTATTTTAACTCAGAGTTTATGAATTAAATTCATTAATCTTTTTTTCATAAGAAATTTGCTTTTAAATGCGTTTCAATACACCCCGGGGCATTGAATTAAAATTCGAGACGAATTTGGATTTTTTTTTCGATACAGCACAGGCCGTCGAAATTTGGGTTTTTTTCAGTTAGTTATGCTGAGATTTCTGTCCATCTTAATTTTTTGCAAGTGACCTGCTACAAATTCACGTATTCACATTTATATAATGAACTTGGTACCACCACCCACCTTTTTTAGATCAATGCAAACTAGATTTCACGATATTCGAATTCGTACCCTAAAAAAGCAACATTGAAGCTGAATTGTCCGTCCAGTAGATTGCATTTTAAATTATTAAATATCCTTTGTAAAAACGCTTAGGGGTATACCCTACATTAAAAAAAACATTAAATTTACAATTAGATAGTATCCAGTTTCCATTCTAATTTTAATTTTACTAATTAATAAAAATAAAATTCCGATTTAACGTTAGATATCGCATGAAACCTACCTATCGTAATCCTGACCGTTCTCTAAATTTCTCAAATATAATCGATTTTTTTTACAAACTTTTTATTTATTATCTTAAATTTTTTAACGAACTCGTTGTTGATCCTACAAAAAATAATGCTAATAATTTCCCCACTTACGAACTTAAAATTTTAGGAATCTGTTTTGGTGAACCATCCATCATTCGGCATTCATAAAAACCCGAGACTTCTGGACCCAAGCGTGGGAGTTCCTGGTTCGGAAGTTACCGCTCTCAGACACAATCGTGAAAGAAAAGGTTCCGCAGTCAGCTCGGCAATCGTTTGCAATAAGAGAAAAAGGTTTTTCAGTTCGTTTTTCCAATTTTCGGCCTGAGAAGTAACACCGTTATAATGACTATTTTTAAGGGAGGAATGCAGGTCTAGGCGATCTGGTTTCGTCGTAATGGACGCCCTGAACAACCTGCAGCAGCATCCGAATACCCGCCCACACGTCCTTGTCCAGTAATGAACGCCGGGTCACGAATTGAAATGCTGGTGCATGTCCATGATGACCAGATCATGGCTGGCGAGCCGATAATGCGGGTGTCTGCTTGAAACGGGTGGTTGTATATCTTATCTGAACTTATCAACTCACCCTGTCAATCAACAGCGAACATTATGGGATTCCCTAGCTGCTTTTCTTTTTATTTTTCGTGTTTGTTTTTCTTATAAGAAAGTTGAAAAACAGAAATTTCTGGGTTTGAAGTTTATGGATATGATAAATAACAAAATTTTTAAAAACTGACAGACGTTTCTGAAAATTTTATAAACAAATTTTCAGAATGTATGAATTTTTCTTGATGAATACAAATGATTAAACAGTTATTATGAATATGAACAATTCCAATACAAAATATGGAAAATAATTTAGAATTATGAACAATATATAATGGAAAATCATTATATGTGAATTCATAATTTTAAGTCAGTAAAAATATTTTTGTATTTTTCCGTAATTTTTTTCTGCCTATTACCGAATTTGTAATAAAAGTTTAAAATGTATAGAGAAACATGAAATATTTGGTTTATTTAATAAGAGTTATTGAATGGCATCAAATTTTAATGATAATAAGATGTTTTAAAATGTATGAACTATTCACTTTTTTTTTGTACTGGTGATAGGAACATGTTGCCACTAAAGCAAATAACATAAAATGGATATATTATTTGAAATTTGCGAAATCATCCATCCAAACCTGCCATGCATCTAAACAATTTAATCAGATATTTTAATCCATTGCTTAATGTTAGAAAACGAAAAGCATGCATTTAAAAAACAAATATAAATAGTACTATATACACTACTATATATACTATTATATAAACAAATATAATAGTATATATAAACGGTTGTTGAATGTAAACATAATCAGAGTTGCTCATTTAACAAACAATTATAAAGAATTAATCTGTATTCATTATAAATAGAGAGTATATTCAATTATGCAAAAAAAAATATTTTTTTTTTAATATTATCATTAAATAAAAGATAGTTTATTCGGGATGTATATTTTCAAAAGAAATATAGCTTGCAGAGGTCATTTGATAATATTGCCACTTAAACGGAGATTTCATTAAAAAAAGTTGATTTTTTTAGTGGTCGAATAAGGGTTCACGGTGCAATAACAGGATTCAAAATTCAAGTACATATTCACTAGGATACTTATTTTAATTGGATGGTTTGAAATGTGCTTCAGTGAAACTCATCACCTTACTTGAAAATCTAATTTTGATTTGTTTAATTGTTATGAATGAATTAAATTAAATAAAGATTTATTTCATGAAACATTATCTTCGTTTTATGAGTGAAATAAACCGCCGCATTTTTATTGAGCTGATTAATATCTGTTTTATTTTTTGCGCGACAGACATAGCTTATAAAGTTATTTGTGAAGATAATTTTTCCTTTGCTTTTTCTAAGATGATGAAATATTAAATTAATATTCATGGAATTATGAAATTTGTCCATAAGACTCTGAAAGTTGTTCAAAATTTATAAAGGAAAAATTTGTAACACGTTCGAGTTATTAATTACATTAATTTTTATAAATGAAGATAATAATCTGAAAGAAAAATTAATATACATATATAATTGTTCACCACTATCTGTAACACTAGGCAAAGTTAAAAATATCTCCACTCATTTTGGTCTCCGTTATTACAGAATGCAAAATCCCAACTAAGATAGGTTATTTTTCTTGCTAAAATCGATTAATTTATTGACATGAATTGACTATTTAAAATTAAGAATGAAAAAAAATTATGACAGCATAAACATCACATTTTATTTACATTTTTTTACGCCGGATTGTAGCAAAAATTAATGAGCTGAGGGTTTGCTATTTTTATTTGCAGTTCATAATATTTTCACATCAATTACAGATTATTACAGTTCTCTTTCAGCATTATTTTAAATTTATATTCGTTATTACATCTTTTTCTGTTAATGGATTACTATTTGTTTCAAATATATTTTACTTCTTAGTTTTGATTTGTGTGTTTCTTCGTGAACATTATGGATAGAGAAAAGTCTTATTGTAAGAAACAAAATTTATTATCTTATTGCACATTTACATCTAAAACGAATAATAATATATATATTTTTTGTTTTTAAGCATTCAAAAAATGCGCATAATTTTTTTTTCCTACAATTGTCGTTGTAAACTGTAATAATCATATACGAGATATTGTTAAGAGGATAACAGCACAATATCTAATACAATAAAATTTGAACAAATAAAAATTTATACAATTATAATTGATTATATTTTGAAACGATTTTTTGAAAAGCTATGTGATTTTCGTTAGAATTTATTTATTTAAACATGATGTTTGGGGTACAGTTTCGTTATATTGAATGATAGCATTTAACCTTTGAAAAAATACAAATATAATCTTATTCTTGGTCGCTATTGGTGTATTAGAGACTTCGCTTTTAAAGGGAAAACTTTTTCCATAAATATAGAAAATATGTTTAAAACTTGTTAAATCCAAAAAACATTCAATGTTTAAATACAATTGGAAATGTATATTTTGCAATCATAATGAATTGCAAGAGAAACTGCAAATTATTTGTGTTTTTACTTTGAATCAGACATTTTTTAAAATGTAGGTAAAAGGTATATTCTCTTTTAAAAAGTAAAATGACCCAATTATGCAAATCAGATTAGTTTGCTCTTTTATTATTTTGATAAGATGTTTGAGATAAATCCATCAAACATAATGACATGTTTAAGCTGTATAAATTGTTGATTTCAAATTAAGATAAAAGGTGTATTTATTTAATTTTCAAACACTTTTTGAGTGTTTGTTTTAATGCCCTAAGTTATAATGTGATAGAGTATATTTTTCTTTTCAAAATCAATACATCTAAAATTACCAAATTAAAAACAAGATTATATATTTTAAAAGAAAAATAAAGAATGATTGCACTATTTGAAATTTTTGTTGAAAAGATGTAATTTTGTATTGTAATACTAAATTGTCTAAAATAATAAAAAAATCCATTAGCTGAAAAATTTTTAATTGTATTTTCGTAATTATTTCGTAGTAGCTCATTTTAATTTAAAAATTGCTGTATCATGAATGACACGCAACATATTATAAAGATATATTTGAGATGTTTGAATGGAAATGGTGGTGAAAAATTATTTCCACGCAAAAAACGAATTCGAAAGAGGAAGTCTAAAAAGTTCTGTTTGTAATCTGTTACTAATTTTTTTTTTTTAAAGCTGTTGATAAGTTTCAATGAACGCAAACTATTTTCTGTAGAACATTCTTCTCAATTATTTCAAACAAAATAGTTTCCTCTTATTCTAAAACATAACCATTTTAAAATGAATAATTACTGCAATTAACTATTTTTCCAACTGTAATTCCTCGTGTTCTGCAGTTATATAATGAAGCATCATTAACAATTCGCATATTTATCTCCTAATCGTTTCTACATTTTAGAAAATAATTCAGATTTTAATACCTGTGAATCTTTAACAAAAACCTTCATTATTGCCTCCACGTGCATACTCCATGAACAATTAAATCTCATTTTTCAATAATAAAAGCATTCCTAACCACATCCTTGGATTTAGATTGCAACGCGTTGACTCAAAGTTCCATTTTTACTCCAGAAAGATGGATTAATTGGGGCGTGACATTTAGCAATAAATGGATTCTTAAAACATTTCGTCTCTTCTTCACTGCGTTGACCCACCGCTTGAAACATCTTCAAACACAACATAGTTGCAATCCAACGGGTTAATGCCTGATGCACGGAAGCAATTTAACCGCGTTCCCTCGTAGGATGCCCGTATCTGCTGCTTTTGTGTAGTCTAACAAAAGGCATTCCTGCATATTCTACAGCTTTCATTTTGGTCTTTTCAATTTGAAGTCAGGCTGGATGTATGTGATGTATGCTTACGCATACCTATTACTTCATTTTTCAAGGGTGTTGTCTGAGTGCCCTCGCGCTGTTTAGGATGAACCTAATTTGGGTATCTTTATGAAGTGCATGAAAATATGGATGAAAGTTTGGGATGAATCATCAGGGTTAATGGTTCACAGCAACAATTATTCACAGTTATGGCCACAGTTAAATGAGAAGGAGGCACTTTTTTTTGCATCATGTGGGATGGAACAGTAGCTTGGATCGTTCTTCAGCCTGCATAGAACATTTATGTTTTTCGAGTGCTTTCACGGTTTTATTAAAAAATAGCTTTAAAAGTATTAAAGTTTTTTTTTAATAACAACATTATCATTATTTTTTAGTTATTTTATAAATATATTAGTAATACTTATTTTAAGTAATATTGTGATTTTATTAAAATATTTATTCATTGAGGTTGGTTTTATAGAAAATATTTTTGATGTTCTGCTTGTAACAAAGCGTGTATTACAGTATGAAAATTATACTGTGGTTGCAAGTTACTATTGAAAAAATAATTAAGGATTTTACTGTTTGATTATTTTTTCTTTAGATTATTTCTTATTCTGGACTATCAATATTTTCTCTTATTTCAATAAGAATAAATAATACTATCAATATTATTCTTATTTCCGTCGTGATGGGGTTCCATTTTATTAATGAAGTCTGACAAGAATATAACAGAAATATTGGTATTTTGCTTATATTATTTTCAAGTGTGATTCTTTTTTTACAGGTCAATTTTTTTTTATTTGAAATTATCTAAATCAATTTAAACAGGATATTGCAGTTGCTTTTGGTATTATTTGTAATTTCCCAGTAATAAATATACTAAAAGAATTGTGTTCTATATTATATTGATATTATTTGATATCGATTATTACTTGATAGTGCTGTCTTTTGATAATAAAAATAATCTGATGTATTTATCTTTCAAAGATAATATAGTTAATATCTTTTATAATATTACATTATCTAAACAATTGTACATAATTGAAAACGATACTATAGTTATGTTCTTTTTTCCTTTATATGATGCGTACTGTTTTATTTTTTATTTGCATTATTTTAGTAGCTATTTAGTGTGGTATAATAAGATGTTACTCTATTTAGATATGAAATTAATGCTGAAAAAATTTTATGCGATTGCGCTACAATAAATGTTTTGTTACATAGTTTAGAATAATATATAAGAGTTGCATATTCTGAGAGAGAAATATTTAAAATGTAATAAAGTTATTTATTATATCATCAAATTAATTTGGATGATATGGCAAAGTGATATAAAAATTAATGAATTTAACAAATTAGTTTGGTCATAAAATTGATAATAATTTGTGTGAATCAAATGATTAAATATACGTTTTGGTAAATGCTTCAAATACTAGAACATATTTGCAAGTCAATGGAGAATCTGCAAAATTAACAAATAAAAATAGCTAAATGAATATATTATTACAAAAATAAAATATTCAATTTTTGTTATCTATTTAATAGTTCATCTATTTTTATACTAGTTCGTACTCATTCACAGCTCACATATTTTGGTATGATGCATGAGTTTAAATATTTGAATAATTTATTTTTGTATCTATATTTTACCCTTTTTTTCAATTTGCAATAATCGAAGCTTTTTAACATTTAAAATTTTTCTCTTTATGTAATATATCTATTTATATAAGAATAAAAAATAAAAAATGAAGAAGAGGTTTCAAAAATTTTAATAGGGAAAATTATATCGTCTTGATTCTTCCTACAACACTCTGTACTATAAAAAAAATCGAAAACATTTCAGCTCTATTTTTGGATGTTTTCTATATAAACAGCTGCTACATAAACGCAGTTCTATTACTATTCCCTATGGCTTCCTGTATTGAACAGAGTTTATTACAAAGACGCAAACATCGTCCGATCGTCAAATAAGTAAATATAGAATATAGTATACATTATTTCCGTTTAAATTTCTTTACTTGCCTTAATCTTTGGGATATTCTTTTTTGTCTTAAACAGAAAGATAAAGGATTTTTTTTTTGAACTAAGGAATTATCCTAAAACTTGTTTTTTATAAAATAAAGCTTAAAATCATTATAATTATTTACATTAAGAGTTTGCAATTGCAGCTAACAAATAGTTAAAAAAATTTTATACGTTTTCCGAATTTACAAGGAATTTCTTATTCATTCTCCCATGAATTTTTTCTAGTCTAAAATTTGAAAAAAAATATGTTTTAATCTGAAATAATCATGTCTGTAATTAAAACGCACAGTAAAATTGTAGTTGTAACGCAAATTAAAATTTATTACTTACTTAATGCCTTACTTTATTACTTAAAATACATTATTATATTTTAATTTTTGGTAGTTTAGGACAAACTTTGTGCCCTGCAGTTTGCCGACATACATGCACATACATTTTTATAATATTTGGTAATTCTTGGGCAAACGGTCTACTTTGTAGATTGTCAAAGCACACGCATATACATTTATATCAAATTTGATATTTCTAAAATAAATTAAAAGGTCTTCCCTGTAGATTGTCAACGTAAATTCATACACATTGGTGGAATTTTCTTCCCTCAACATTATTTTTTAACTCTACAAGATGGCGCGTTTTCATTGCTTAGTGAAGAAAATCGAGTATATATTTATACCAATTATAACTGGGGCCAAAATTTGAATGAAAGGATACAATAGTTAAAACTACATGAAATCTCATTTAAGTAGTTTGTTGCGCAGAGTTTTTGAGTTACCGCCTTAACACACACGTGAATGGCCTGAGTAACAGACGGTAACCCGCTGATGGTTTTGACCCAATATGTTAAAAAAATTTGCAATTTTATGATGAAATTTATATCTAATTTTTCGTCCATCTGACTTTTTTCCAGCTATTACACATATGTGTAATACCTTGCATGTTTACATACACATAAAATCAAAGACATAAATATGCATGCTTCTGACGAACTTCGCCAACAATTTTAGTATTTTGGCCACATACTCTGAATTATTGTATTATTCTACTATAATTGTACATACTATTGAATTATTGTACTATAATTGTATACACTATTGAATTATTGTGCTATAATTGTATACACTATTGAATTATTGTACTATAATTGTACATACTATTGAATTATTGTATTCACTAACAGGCATCAAAAATTTTTTCTGTTGACTTTGGGGAAGTTAAATTGTGGAGATTCATCAAAATCTATTGATCGACTTTTTTTTAAGATTACACAGTGCTTTTTCTTTGCATACTTCGAATGACTACATTTTTATTTCCAGAATTCTGCACATAAGCGTTTTAGACTTCATAGTATAGTGAAGAAAATGGAGTATGCATCTTAGACGTGTTTTTGTTGACAGATTAAAATAAAAATGTGTCACAAAATTGCGATTTTAGTAATAAGATAAGATAAGATCACATACCAAATTTTAATTATCTAAGTTATCATGTTTGCATGCATTTGGTTGCACATACCGACATACTGCCAAACCATTGACTGATTCTGTTAAAAATCTAATTCGAATCTACACTTCAGAATTTTAAAATCATGTAAAGACAAGATAAATGGCATTTGGTGCATCTTTTAATTATCTTGTTCACAGAATAATATAGTTAAATAGCATTTGATCTTGTTCACAGATAGAAATATATTTCAGACAGACATGTTTCCAGTCATTGAATTTCTTTCAACGTGTGACTATAAATTTAGTATAAACATGCTAAATGTAATTCGTTTAGCTCAAAGCGTTTTGAACTAATGTGCTCAAAAGTAGGCAGACATTAGTTCCAAAAATAAAATGTAGAAAAAGAGAAAGTAAAAATAAAATGTTACGCATAAAAAAGTGAGAAATTTTCGTCAGAGTTAGCCAACTCAGAATACCAACATTTAGAAAATGAAAAAAAAAACAAAAAAACTTTTTTTTTCTTTTGATTTATGTATTTAACAAACGCAAATTTTATGCGCATATAAAAGCGAATTTATCCACGCTTTATTTCCTTGAATTTTTTTTTATTGTGGCTAATTTAAATGCAGAATATTTTTTAATAATCTAACCATTGTTTTTCAGTACTTTTAGAGAACACTTGATTTCCTATAAAAATTTCATCTGTATCCTTAGCTATTTTACTTTCATATTTAATTATCTAATCTACATAAAATCTTAACTAGAATAATTCTTCTTTCATGACTTTCCTCTTCTCGATATATATCTCGAAGCCAATGCTATTTTTGTCATCTTGTTATGGATATTATTGATGATAAAACTTCAAAATTGAAACAATGAACCTCCCCAGTTCTCAGTAGACGATTGAACTATCATCTTAACACTCGTGATAATAAACAAGTGTTCCATGGTATCGTGAGTATAAGGTGAGCACTAAAAATGAATCAGCGTGGTCTTTCGGTAACAAATTATCATTGTGAATCAAACGATGCTTTCTTTTTCTTTTACGATCTCGTGTGCCTTTTCCTCAAAACTGTCCCAGAGCTCTCCATTTTCTATTCAGTGCACGAATATGCTTTCTAAACGAGCTTTTGGGACGCTTCAGAAACTACTCATGCATCAAAGTCCAGGAGAAAATGACCTACCTTGAAAAAAATATCTTTAGTTTGGATGCCAAGAGGTACAGACAATATTTAGGCACTAAATAACCGTGAGGCGGATGGCCATCAGAAAAGGATCGCAGACGTAACAATGGACTCCTTTTGTTTTCTAAATGATTGTGTACCGAATAGAACACGCGATCTAAATACAATAAGGTGTTAGCTATCAATTTATGCTATTAGCCATACACGGCATTCATCTAGTTTCGCTCGCATTGCTTGAAATTACCATTTCACGTGCGGCCATTCTACAAGAAGAGTCAAGATTTAGAGCATGTATATTAAGCATTCTTATTTTTGCATTGTCTTACCTTGAATCATCTGGAATAGAGCTTTAAGTAGGGTCTACATGCTTATAACTGATGGCAGTTTGTTGCTAAATAAGAGTGGGGAGATGTTTGGATCATTAAATCAGCTTTTAAGATGATACTCGCAAAGCCTGAACATAAACTCAAATGGAAACATTTAATGTGTTTAAAATTTTAATAGAAGCTGATAATCTTTGCTTATAAATATTTAGTTTAATTGGTATGGTTTTTAAGCCCTAAATATTTAACAAGTCACAATCGTCGATCACAATTTAAAAAAAACGAGAAATACCATAAAATATCTATTTGAATCGTCAATGCTAGAACAAATAGTTGAAATTATAGGATGGCAAATTACTGTCAGATCTGTAAAGCAAGTACATAAGTAAAAATAAATTAAAAATTATATGCATTTTAGAAATTACTCACAATTTAGAAAAGTATTAGAATTTTTTTTTTTTTTTTGCCGTTTAGGAAGGTCGCAGATTCGTGAAAAATGACAAATTCATTAATATTCATGTCTTAACATGTATTTCTTTTATTATTTTATTTTGTTAACACATTTTTATATAAATCTTTTGTTTATTTATAAGCTCTGAACCGGTATAGTAGATTCAATTTATATTCATATGATGCACATCAGAGACATTATGCTGAATTACTTTTTGAATCTGTTTTGTCTTTTTTTTTTTTTTCGTTTCGAATTTTGCAAAAAATGTGCCGTGAAATCATGGCACGGTGTAAAATAATAAGCAGTTTAAAGATATGTGCAATTGCTTTTTTTCATGAAGCTGTGATGTCATATAAATTGACTGCATTGGATAGGCTTAATATCAGCGGGTAATTTTAATCAATTCCAATCAGTTATTAACTTTCATCTATAAAGGCTTGAAAGAAAGAAGAAAGGCTTGTAGTTATATGAATTATGAACATTTTTTTCATTTTATATTTTGATAGTAAATTAATTGCTGTGAATTTTTGAATGATTTTCGATTGCATTAAAATCTGAACTAATTATTTGAAATTCAAAATATACTGCTGCATATAGGTTAATTTTCTTGTGAGAATTTTTTGTTGTTAATTATTATGATATTATATGTATAATGCCAGTCCTGAATTACTTCATTTTTTATAGTAAATTCAACTTGAATAAAAATTATTTTATCTGAATTCTTTATCATTCATTTTCATGTTATAAATGTCATTTTTGAAAAAAAAATAATAAATAAAAATAATAATAACAATAATAAAAAACAATGCATAATTACTCTCAGTGCTTTAAATAAATCATTCTGTGCCCAAATAAATAATTTAATATTGATAAATATTAAATAATAAATAATTATGTATTGAATTTGTTCTTTTTACAAAATCAAATGGACCTGCGATATTTTAAATTATATTTAATTTCAGAAATAATATTTTTTTATCTGAAAGTATCAGAAGCAAAGCGATATTCTGAACAATATTTTGAAATGAAAATACGAAACTAGGTCTTTCTAATACAAAGCAATATTTATAACTGCTGGACGAACCTCTCACTTCGTCGTTGTCAAACACTGAGCCTCTAGCAATTTGAGCAGATGTTCATTTCCTCGTAGACATTTACTGCCATGCCAAAAAGCATAATTAAGTTTTACTTTACCAGGAATATTCAATTACATTAGCATTTTTCTATTCCTGTAGGGAGTGGCATTTTCTTTCTTTTATTTTTTCCTTTTTTTACTTTTAATGCACGTTCCTTCGTTTTTTTCCCCTCATTCACTCGTAATTCTAGATTGTGAGAACTGTCACCGCGCTCGAGTTCATCGGCATTCAAAAAACTGAAAACCAAAGAGTTTTCTCGTCCAGTTCGCACATTTTATGAATTCGAATCCTAAGTTAATAATTTTTGACTGGTGCATAAATAGATACTTTTGACCTATAAAAACTTAATCTGATGATTAAAAAAAGTGAACTAAACAATTAAAATCGAATTTCAACTATTTTATTTTTGTTTTTATTTAGTTTGTATTTTATTTGGTTGCTTTTGTTTTTAAATTTTTATTATTTATATTTATAAATATGATTAGAGAAATAATCATCATCTTATTTTTGTTTTGTTTAGCTTGCATTTTATTTTAGTTTTTAAATTTTCATTATTTTTATTTATAAATATGTCTAGAGACATAACTGATATTCTGTTTTAAAGATGTATGTTTTTGATTAACTTTGAATATTGTATTTCTTATTAAATCTTTAATTGTTTAATTATTTTCTGCAGTTTGTTTAATAAAAAGTTTGAAGTTGAATTTTCTTGTATATTTTATATAATGAATAATGTACTAAATGTAATTTCCAATTTAAGCACTAAGCAATTATGATTTGTTTAAAATTAAAAAATTGTTGCATTTTATTACAAAATAAATTAAAATAATGAAGTTTAATCAATTATCTTTTAAATATATAATAACACATCTTAAATCACACAAATAAGAATTATTTTTTAATTGAATATATTTTTTCTGTCTTTAAATTATAATCTTGAACTATAATTGATTTTTAGCATTTCTAATTCAATGTATGGAAAACCAATAATATGCCTACTATATAATATTTATCCATTATTATTTGTCGACCTGTATGTTGATAAAAAAAATAAGTTTATTGTTGCGTAATAGTACTTTATTATTTGTTATATTAAGATATACAATAAGTAAGCTACTTATTTTTACGTGGTTATTAATGTGTGTCGTTTTCGAATTTATTTTGATTCAAGTTTCATTTTAGTTTGTTGAACATATTAAAATAGCAGTTAATCAAATATTTTTATGTAACTATAAAAATAGTCTGGAGTACTGGTGTTTATGTCTAGTGTACAATATTTGCTTTGCACTTATTTTGACTGCAAAAGTGATGTTTTTTTCCTAAACATTTCTTTTCAGAGGCAAAACGAAGGAATCTTAATTATTTCTTTGAGAAATAATACTAGCTTTGAGTCGCTATATAATTGTTGTGCCAGTACAATTGGCAAACTCATATAGTGAAAAGAAGTTTGTAGCTACTTTATTTTCCATACAGAGCTTTTATTTACTGGCAGGAATTAACATAAAATTATTTGTTTATTCGAATTTAACCTTTTATTAAATTAAAAAAAATAATTGATAGATAGAAATTATACATAATTTGACTTATTGTTGTTATTTAATTTATCATTCACATAATTAAGAAGTAAATAAACCTCAAATCATCGAACACCCGTTCATCGAACATATTAGATTGCCAGTGCAGTAAAATAGAATCGATAAAAGAGATCAATTTGAAAATAATTAAGGGAAATTGTCATATATACTTTTAGGAAAGAAAGAAATTAACTTCTTTAAGGTGTACGTACACACTTGAAGATTTTTTTTTGAATTTTAACTTTAAAAATCCAATTTTTTCACAGTAGGTTATTAATATATGTTCAAACTCATTTCAGTGAGAAAAAACCATATTACACTAATTATTAATTAATTAAATAATATTTAATGAGCTAATTAGCCTATTTTTTGAAACATGATATCTTAAATTCTAATTTGTACAGACACATAATTCTAGTTGGAAATGATGCCTATTATTAGTCTTCATGTTGTCTGCCTCAATCAAGTTATAAAAATAGATAGTTATTTTTTTACAATTTTTTCATCAACGATGAATAGAAAAAGCGAGATTTTTTCTGTAATTTTAACTTTTAAACAGCTATTAAAAATTTATTTCTATAAATATTACTTTGATTGAGGCACAAAACATCCGCTATTTCATACAGATTGTTTTGATATATAAATAACTGTATTTAGTTAATTTATTGTTGAGTTATGATTGTTTGAATGAAGCAACACAGTGGGAAAATATCATTCTTCATAAAATGAGTTTTAAAAACACCGTAACTAGAGTTTTCAATGAAAGTAATTCAAGAAAAATATTTACTCGAGAAATATTTGGAATATTGGCAACATCTTGGTATCGTTTGAAAGCTAAAGGATCAGAGAACATTATTAAGCAATAAAAAAAATATTCGATATTTTGAACGATTTTCGAAGTTTCAAGTGTGTACATACACCTTAACTAACGCAAATAAGTTTAAGTTCATAAATGTTTTATTTTAATTATTATTACTCATTTAGCGCAAGATCAAATCAGAAATTTCTCTGTAATCTGCATATATGTTTACAATAAATATTCTGCAAATCGTTAATAATAAATATTAAAAATCATATTTTAAAATTGAGCAATACCTTATTGCCTCCCTCGGAATTTTAAGTACTTCTTTTTTCCTTTAACACTTGCTGTACAAAAATTTTGAGAGCACCGAATTATAGAGAGACCACCATAATGAAAATAAAATTTTTATCTCTAGTTTTTTAAAAGCTGTATCGAAGAAAAGTAAATTCATTTGTGCAATTTTCCTTTCCAAATATTAATATAAATTTTAGAGGTTATATGCTTAGATTTTGAAGTTCAAACATTCTTTTTTAAAAATTCCCTTCTATAAAGGATAACTTTCAATGATGAGTTTTAACAAAATTACAGAATTTCTTGATTTAGGAGATGTAGTTTAGTAGCTCACTGTTGCGAATTTAAAGGGCAAGAGACAATGTGGAAAGCTTAAGTATCTTTACTTTCTAATAATATTTTTATATTAATGGAATCAAAATTATTGGACCATGCAGAGTCTACTATCTTAGTATGCAAAATTCAGGGCAGAAAATCACTCTTTCTTATAATGTTCATTCATGCTTCATTTTCCGATGAAACAACAAAATTAAATAAGCACTACAAATTTTTTTTCCAATCCACCATTGTTTCTTACATGTATTTGCATCTCATAAACTCAATAATCACTGTTATTTAGTATACAGAAAAAAAACTGAAGGTCTATCAAAGGGCTACAACAAAAGAATGGCCAATATACCTCCTAGGATGAATTCTGTATAATACCGACTTCTTGTCTGTCTGGTTCCTCAACTTTCATTCCTTTTTACAAATCTAGAAGATGACTAGTACATGTATAATCATAAACAGTTGACCAATTTTTATAAGAGTGATCTTCCCGTGTTTAGTCTGAGATTATAATACTTATCTCAAGCAACGTGTTATTTGAAATGCAACGAGCGTAGAATGCCAACAACTAGTTTCATTAATGATTGTCGCTGATAGGATCCCCTACATACCTAATTTCAGTGAGTGGAATTATTCTCACCTTGAAAATTTGCATTTTCTCCTTTGGCGCTGTTCCGATTTTAATACAATTTTTTCCAAGTATCAAAATGAAATTCTTCTTCAAATTTTTATAAGTTCAATGTCAATTGTAAATCCGTTCATTTGCCATTACAACAGTCACATGATAAATGTATTTGAGTTTATAATCTAATTGGATCTTAAGCTGTGGATTTATATCGTGACCTTTTTTCTATTGCAAGAAGGTTAATGGATTGTAAAATTTCATTGGTCCAAAGCATATGATATTTATCTGAGGATGAACTAGATTCAATGACCAATTCCTAAATTTTAATTTCATACTTTTTAGGTTGCCTTCTGTAAATTTTTTTCAATTTCATTCTGGTAAGCAATAATAGGTTAAATTCAATTTCTACAAAAAAATTTCATATCTATCCTAAGGGGTGGAGTGGATTAATATGATAAAAAAAATTGTGTATGGAATACAACAAGTTTCAAGTGAAAACTTAGTTTTTACATAACTAATTAATATGCTATTTCTCTGAAGTTCTTCAAAGTATTATAATCCTTTATTAATTATATAAAAAAAGTTCATTACATAAATGCTTTTTTTTTTGTAAATTCTTTTATAATTTCTGTAGACAGTTTAAGTAATTCTGTAAGACTGTTTTGATCATTAAACTAAAACCAATATTTTATATAATATTCATTTTAGGAGATTTTAAGATATCAGGCGAAAGTATAAGTGCAGAGCAAAGCGAATGCAAATAACTGCAAAAATGCCACGTTGAGATGGTAGAGAGCATTATCGATATTAGAAAGTTATTTTATGTATACGTTTCTTTGCAATCATCAACAACAGCTTTGATGCATGGATTTCTTGTGACATATTAAGAATGCAATGTACGGAATTGCTACCAATCCAAATGAAAATCAGATAGCTCTAGTTTGTTACTGTGTGCTTCATATGCTTGGGACCTTTCTTAATCTGTATGTACTATTAAAAGAATATTTTCTTCAATATTTCTAAGATATCTTCTCTATATTGCGTGAATTCAAAACACTGAATAATATTATAGATATATCGTCTATGTCTGTTTAGGAAAGTCTGTGTCTGTTTTAATAAAGTGATAATAAAAAAACAATAGAAGTACAATAAAAAAGTTTAATAAAGTGATACAATTGCGGCTTTTCGAACTTGATCATTTATTTTTTAAATTTAATCGAAATAATAATTTTTTCCTTTGCATTTACCAGCCTTTTTTTGTTTACTTGTTGCTTATGCATTTATTTTTCATGCCAGTACTTAGCATGGGATAGTTAAATCATGCTTTAATGCGATTAAATCGCAATAAAATTAACCAATCCATAACATTTCTTGCATTATTTCACATATGCACACATTAATTAAAAAATTGTTTAATTCAATGTCCTCTATATTTTTCACGTTTTCGTCAAATATTTAAGACGCTCATTTTATAGTTTCAAATTATTAGAAGACCTTTAAAACATGTTTATGTCTTGATAAATTCGATAGAAACAAATCTGGAAAACAAATTTGTTACGAAAGCAAAAAATTTCTATTTTTCCTTTTATTTCGCATTATTGCTGAGAAGCAAAGTATTTTCTTTGGCTCTTATGAAAGATTTATAATTCCAAATGCTTCAAATAAGTATTGTATCCACGCCTTCGTACACAGATATTTGTGGAGTGATTAAAACAAATTAAAAAATATAAATTTCTAAGAGAGAATTAATGAATAATTTTTAAAAAATTCAAAGAACACAGAAATATATTATACAGATTTTCCTTACTTATTACGTGGACCCCAAAATCTACAACTTTTCATGACTTGTTAATTAAATAGTTGAATTCTAATCCCAGGACTTTTAAGAAATATCAAATAAATTCTTTGAAGAAAAAATATGCTTAATATTTTTAAAAATGTTTGCAAAAGAAAAAAAAAATCTTAATTATATTTGAAGAAGATCAACTAATATTAAGAACACAGGTATGAAAATTTCTAGTGTTTATAATTTATATTTCAACTTCCTTTTTTTAGAGAATAATTGTGTAAAAACTTATTCTACAGCTTTTTTCAAAATTGTAAAAATTCAGTCGTAGTTTTTAATAGTGTTTTCTTATATGAATACGTTTTATTGATCAAAATAACATTTTGTACTTCAGTAACAGCAGATATCCTTGTAAGACAAACATAGATTTATTTTTATAAATATACTTACCACAATAAATAAATAAATAAATAATAAAATAGAACTCATGAGACGATAGAAAAAAATAAAAGTTAAATAAACTCTACTTTCTAGTCTGCAATGATTTTTTTTCCATATTCTCCTCTAGTATTCTGAACTCTAGTTTCGATAAATTTCCGAATCCATAAACATTAAATGGGATTCGTAATTTAAAGTACATTGCACCTATATTCGTTCAATTTACTACTCATTTTACAATGCTTTTCTTTCCAAGAAATACGGCTTTCATTTTCACAAAAGCCAGTTTCCACTTCTTTTTATGAATTTACACTAGCGAATAACTGGTATTTCATTTAACCCAAAAATGATTCGTTCCGTTTTTCCTTTTGCAAATAGACTTGGTATCGATTATCGTTTTAAAGATTTTCATCTTTACGATACAGAATTTTCATCGATACCGTAATTAAATGGAAATTTAAATCAACATCGATAATCAGGTTTCCTTATAACAAAAAATGATTTAGAAAAGAGAATTAGAGTATTTTTAGTTAAGTATTATAATGGTATAAATGATATTGGATACAAGTATACTAGAGATAGCGAAAGTTTAAAAACAATTATCTTTCCATTCTCTAATTAATATTTATTTTAAGGTTTAAAAGCTTAGCACTAAATTAAAAAAAATGATTACAGATTTCATTTACTTTCTGCATCAATTATTAATAGATTGATGATAAGGAAATTTTGGGAAATGGGTTTTGTATCATTATCGAAATATTTCAAGCTATTCTTGGATGAAATTTTACCATAAAAATAAGATAAAAAATAAATACTTTTTGCTTAAAATGAGCAGCCGACTTTAGGACGTCATTAAATTTTATTATTATTTAACTCATTAAATTTCCCTTCAGTTTAAAACGATAAAAAAATGTAGATTGTAAAAAATGTAGAAATGTGATTGAAGTTTATAAAGAAATATTGCAAATGTTTTCGTGATCATGCGTTCATTATATCGATCATTTATGCTATTTTTTTTTAAATTTCTGAAGTACATAGTTTATTGCACTTCTTAATTTTAAGGAAAAATATATACATTCAATCACATTGTTTTTGTTTTTTTTATCACTTTGTCATATCTTCTTGTTTCTGAATAAAATATCTGGTTTTATGGTCATATCTGTTCTTGAATTAATAAATTAGTTAAAATTAAATACGAACATCTCTATCTGTAAAGATAATAAATGCATAAATATATTAATATATGATGCAACTCATAAGCACACGAATAATTATGAAGGAACCATATTCCATGAGTTGTACATTATCTGCAAAGATAATAAATATGAATATCCTTATGTCGGTATACATTTCACCGTTGGAACTCTAAGACGCAGATACATCTGGTTAACGATGAAAAACATTTTGTTGTGCTGCTTTAAAATCAGGATCCAAAATATTGACTTCCCATCCTCGTATTTTAGATATTATTGAGATGGATTATTTTAATAAAAGTAAATATTCGTTTTTTCATATTTATTACTGAATGCATTTGTACAGTGAGAAGCAGTTTCCAAAAAAAAAAAGCATATTTTAATCAATATCTCTTTTTAACAGAATGTGCAGGGGAAATTCTAAGGCTATATTTCTCAAAATTAACTAAACAAACAAAATTAAACCATTTACAAAAATGAAAGCCAAAATCCAAAAAAAATATCATTTCTTTCTGTTGCCAATTTTTGCTTTATTTTAAAGTGTCTCTATCCGTCCAAATATCTGAATTTATTACAACTAATACACTAATTTATTATATAATTATAAATCTAAAATTGTATAATATAAAATATAATAAATTATATAATTATATAATATTAATAACTTAAATACACTAATTCATTCATACCGATTTTATAACACATACCAAATTAAAACTTAAAATAAAAACCTTTATAAAAGTAACAAAAAACTGCTGAGGGAAACTGATGCGGAAAAATTAATAAATCATCCATTTTATTTAATTTTTCGTATTTACAAGTATCAGCGCGCGAATGGTTCCGCAAGAATGCGATTCTGTGGCGTCAGATATCAGTTGAGGCGGCAAAAAAGGAGCATCTCGACAAATTCCGTTTCCAATTTTAGACGTGGATAGAGCGTCTTTCACTCTTTAAATTTGGCCTCACCAAACATACTTTTCGTTCACTTAGTCTCGATTCACTAGCTTTTGCTCTTGTTAGTGAAACCGCAATTTTGTTTTCACGGCCTTCTTTTTTTTCTCTTTTCCCTTACAGCCCTATTTATTTCGAAGTGTTTTTATAAAAACAGATGTAATTATTTGTCCTGTTGTTTTGTTGAGATATAAAGAGAGAACAGAATGGGTAATTGTAATTTGTTTGGTTTTGACGGCGGTATCCATTTTAAGGAGTCCATTGTTCGCGTATCTATTTGAGAGGTAATACCAATTTTATTATGGCCCATTTGGGAAATTTAGTTCTTATTGCTTTGCATGAATTTCCTCATTGGAATGAATTTTGGTATACTTCCTTGGTAAACTCACCAATTTTAATGATATCTAAAATAGATTTTCTATTCGAAAAGTAATTTTATTCTGTTATTTTGGTTAGAAATAATTTTTCATCGTTTCACTAGATCAAATTTCCCGACCAGCGAATAAATTTTTATCTAGTTTTTAGTGCAAAGATCGTTTCAAAAGCATCATATCTGCGTACGTCTATTTGTCCATGTTGCAGTGTCCATTTGAAGCAATTTTATTTAAATATAGTAAATAAAGGGTATCCCAAAGTTAACGCAAGATTTGAATTTGCCGCCATTCGTCAAGTTAAGTGTTGGCAACTCTATTAAAAAACATTTGACAGCTGATAATTTAGGGTTTGTAAAAATGGAGTGATACGCGATAGAACAACGTGTTAACGCAAGATTTGAATTTAATGAAAAGCGCATTTTTTTCTTTAAATTGTTATATTTTTATTGAATTGTAAAGTACACAGGGTAGGTTTATGTATGGAATAACACATAGCGCTTGGCTGGCACATACGCACTCTTTTGTCGAAATTTTCCATGACGATTCGGCATAAATGTGGTTGAATTTCATTAATACAATGTTGAATTTTCTCCTTCAAAGCACACTGCTTGTGGCCTTGTTGGCATAGAACTTTGACTTCAAATAACCATCTCAGATGTCGCCCTCGTCATCTGACCGTGATTCAAAATTACGAGGTCCAACCAACAAATAGAACTAGTGTTGCTTTAAAAAGTGATGTTAATATAACTAAAATAAAATAATTAATTAATTAATTAACCACGTGAATTGCCAAATAACGCCTATGGTTTACATATATTCTCTAATTGTATCGAACTATCTATCTAATTACATGATCTCTTCTCTTCTAATTTAATAAATTGAATGAAATTATCGTGTAATTAAATAATGGGCGTGAATCTTGGCAATGAACATGTTAGTGTTGAATTTATTTCATTTAATGCTAATAAATGCAGTATGAGAATTTAGCTGAAATAACTTAAAAGTAAAATTTGAATGTTTATAAATGATTTTTCTTATCACAGTGAAAAATCGAATGATGAATAGTAACAGAAACGAAAACGAAAATTTATATGTCAACTCCTGCATGGTTAATGTGATAAATCAGCAATCATTAATAACTGGTAAAAGGATTAATTTATTTATTATATTGACCGGCTATTATTAAAACTAAACGCGGGTATTATTAATAATAACAATTAATCGTATTGACTATAATATGTTAAGTATTCAGATCGATACTTTTATTTAGTTGAATTATATGAGCGTCCGTTTTGAAACAGTGCAATGGATATTTTGAGATTGACAACCTAATATTTAAATATGATCAAATGAAGCGGATAATATGGACTAGGACATACTTGAGTTTTCTTCTATGTGTTTAAATATCAATTCCACACCAACAGGATAATTGTCAGATTTAAACTTTACCAGACGCATACATAACAGAAGTTTGATGAAATCAGGTTTCGAGCCCGGAATCCTCCGGGGTCGAATCCTTTGAGAGTTTTAATAAAACTGATGAAATTTATGAGCAATTAAAATAGTTGTGGTAAGATTTTTGTTGTAAGAAGAATTTAAAAAAAAGTTTAGTTTCTGAGTTAATGAAATATTTTTGATATACTGATGAACAAAACATGTCGCAAAAATATTCTTTTTACGGCTTTAATATTAATAAAAGTAACTTTAATAGCTACTGGTTAACTTTAAAATTACGGTGGTGGTTTGACGAAATATTTTGAAAAAAATGTAATAATATTTTTATGTTATTGTACTTTTAGAATTCAATCGGTGGGTTTATATTAGTATCTAAATTCATTTAGCAACAATATTATTAAAAAAATATTTCATAGGTTCTCAAGTTCACTTATGAAATTTTCTTAAATTCAGCAATACCAAATTTTCTTGAACTCAATAATAACCTTCACAGCATTAAAAAATGAATAATTCATTACTTAGGGAATTTTTTGTGGCTTTTTTTTCATTTTTATAAGGAAAGTAGACATTCTTTCATTAAAAGTGAAATCTACGATGCGAAAAAAATGTATGTTTACATGACATCGGGAAATTTTATGCTCCAGTTCATGCTTTAAATTCCTTTAGAAACTTAACGAACTCATCCGTTAGTTTTATCCATTAAGGGTTCATCGAACGAGTTTCTTTTAGAAAAAAAAAATGGCAGATATTTCTAATAATTAATAAGCCTTTTATAACTTTGTTTAGACCAATTTAAATAATATATTTTTTATGCTTGTTAGACATGACTATCTTGTATAATTAAAAATGTTCTTTTTTATACAAATCAGTGAAGCGTATTGTTTGTAGTAATTCTTCGCCAATATGTATGTTTTAATGAAGGTGCTTGGTCAAATCTTGTTACTTTTGTTGCATTAATAATCCAGTTACTTTTGTCATTCTGGATGATAAATAATCAAAAAGTGTTTAATAAATTGTAGAAGCATGTTTTATTATTTAACTATCTATTTGAATAAATGCTTTCTAAATTTTTTTAATTAAAAGGGAAATTGGAAACAAACATTTAGAAGATCTCTCTTGCAAACGATGGATTATAGCTGGAAACCTGATTATAATATGAATTATTGAAAATAATGATATAAACAATAAATCATGCAGAAAAAAGTAGATTAAATATTTTTAATATGTGTATATATTGTTGAAATTTATATTTGTAATATTAATTATAATTAACCATGATATTGTTTTAACAGAATATTCATTAGGAATGAAAAAACGAAATGACATATAATTTAGATAATTTAATTTTATATTTATGTTTAAATCTATAAAAAAATGATAAGCAATTGCCGTAAAAAATAAGTTATTTATATTTGTAATTATTTTAAAATTTTATTTCCTTTTTTAAAAGAAATTATTAAGATATGCAAAATTTTGAGACGAGATAATATAAAATTTTACACTATCTTTTCAAAATTGCAACTATTTTCCTCTAATTAAAATATTGTTTTTCAATTCTACTAGTAAATGTGAGTGTTATTTGTTTGAAAAATTAAAACTGTTTGACCTATAAAATGAATTGAGGGGATTCCTTTACGCATTTAATTCGTTTTCCTTTGAGCTCCAGGAAATAATGCATTTTTAAAAACAAATTGCTCTTAAGCAAAATTATATTCCGGAAAAAAGTTATCTTTTCCATGTAAAGAAAAATTTTAAGTCAAAATGAAATATACTTACAGAGGGCTAATATTTACAATCTTCTGAGTGTTAGTATTCCGGTTTTTATTTAAATAGTTTGGAGCATATGGCAATTAAAAAAATATCTTATATTTTTATAGGAAGAAAACGCATGCAAACCAGTTACCGTAATTATGCAGAGGATTGCGATTGATAGTTCCTTGCATATTCCAGCTGACAAAGAATGTTTTTTAAAGATATTTAAATTAAAAAAAAATATTTCTGAGATGATTAAAAGTTAGGATAAACAATTTTTTTTATTAATGGCAATAATACCTTTTTTTATATCGAAATAAATGCTTATTTTCTGAGCGAAACTGTTTACTTTTCATTTAATGTTTGGAAATATCTGACTTAAAGTAAACCGAAGAAACTATTGAAAAAAATCTATGAAAATTATTTTACAAATATAATTTTGAAATATAAATTAGGTTAATTTACAAAGATCAAATTTATCACTAACAAAATACCAAGAAAATTTTTCTTGAAATGTTATCGATATTAAATTTCTCTTGCACATTCCAATAGATTCAGTTATACAGTCGTGTTTTATAAAAATATAGAAATGAACATATTTTTATTAAAAAGAACAGATATATATTGAAATTCATTGTTTGTTTTATATGATTTCTCTAACATTTTTTTAATGTTAGCTCGTTAAATTTTTCTTGACATTGAATAAGTTTTAGATTATTGTATGGAACGGTGAAAAAAGCAGCTTCTGCAGTAACAAAAGTTATTTTTTCCAAAATTCCATACTTCAGAAAAAAAAAACTTTTCTGTAGAATAAAAAGAATGACATTTAAACTTGCAGATTTTCGTCCTTTTTCAATTTAAAACAATTAGATATGTTTTACAGATTTTTTAAAATACAGAATTCTTCAATCTTTGGAAGGTATTACATCCATGCTGCCATTTTATATTTATATCTTTTTAAAATAAATAAAAGATTTAATGGCAACATGGGCGATTTCGGACGATTATTATTCCAAGTTATACCTAAACAAATTGAGATATTGTTATGTAAATATCTTTTTATATTTCTTTTGTATTCTGTTCATTGTATTTGTGAAGTATTGGTTACTGTTCTAAGCTGGAATTTAGCACGAATTATTTTTCTTTCCAAGATGTATTCATTTCTTAACATCAAACCATTAATTTAAACTCAATTCCCAGACGGATGGTACTACTTGGTTTAAATCAATTGCTGAAACAGTTTCACATCTAGTTTGTTTTTTCCAAATATCGTGATAAGAAATGCATGCCGAAAACTCAACAGCATTAACATAGCATCTCAAAAAAAAAGCCAGCAATTCGGTTATTTCTATGAAAGAAAAAGAAGAAAAAAAAAAGAAATCCAGTTATTCTCTTAGAAGTCTTCCTCCCTTTCAAACCTAATATCTGAAGTCTGATATATAGCTATTCAGAGATGGGGTTAAAAGATATAAAACACTTGCAACACTCCATGAAAAAAAAAAAGGAATTTTATTCTAGAAAGGGTGTTGGTTTAGTTAGGATATTTGGCCCATTTTTGCTGAATGATTGAAAAATCGGAAAAAGATTACAGTTTGTTACCTGATGTTTGTTTTCTGGTCTATAATTTCCCTATCGACGCAAACTATATTACTCTTATCCGCAAATTTTTTCCTATTTATATTTGGTCGGTCATCGAGTATTAATTTCTTTCTTTAACAATAGATGCACGCGTTTCGATTTTGCATTATTATTACTGAGAATAAGTTTTTTCCCCCCAAATATCCTGTATTTGAACATTAGCTCCATTTTATTTCCGGAAGTTAATGTAAAGATTGTGATTTATTTTTATGTGGGTCGTTTCTTTAAAGCAGGGTCATAAAGTATGTTAATGGATAAGGTCTTTTTATCAAGAGGATTCTGAAGAAGTTTTGTTTCGTGGTTTGAAGAAATTCATCATAAAATATATTTGTAAATCTATTCTGTAATTTCGAACTATTATTGAAGAAAAATATTTTTACGACCTATATTGATTGTTTTGTAAATACTGGCATTGGTTTTGAATTGTTTCGTTGGAATGTTGTTCCGTTTGGAAATATTATGATTCAAATGAATTTCTTAATCTTTATTTCATGGCAAAAACAAAAGCAAATGCATCAAAATGTTTGGAAATATTTTTTGGAGTTGGTTAATTTATTAGAGCCACGTTCTGTTTCAACGTTATAATATTTTTAGACTGACATACTTTTCATAATTACATAAAGCAAAAATCAAAACGCAACTTTTTTCAAAGTCTAGGACAAACCGTTGGACCAAGAATTACCAGATTTGTCATGTAGTTGTTCTTAGAATTGTTGATGCTTACCGTGAAAAGTTTTCATAAAATGGTTTAATTTTAATTAAAGAAAAATTGATCAAAATTCTAATGTTTTATTTAGTAACTGCTGAGTTTGTTATCTAAAAAATTATTCTTATTCCAATTAAAATTTAAAAAATTATTCTTATTCCAATTAAAATTTAAAAAATTAGCCTTTTAGTGGCATCAATTTCATTTCCAGAATTTTGTTCTAATTTTAATAATTTTTCACAATAAATTTTGATGCAATTTGTATATATGTTTATTTATTACTATAATGCCATTCAAATTAATATCATTAGTTCATCAAATCTTTCACTTGTTTCAATATTACTGTTCATGTATAAAGTTCATGGCAATGAAAATCTTTTTTTTTTCTGGTGGGAGGAGGGGGGCAGATTATTAAGAATTTTAATTTTCACTTTTTTCAACATAACATTTCTAAGCTGGTATTTGTTCTGTAAATTGTATGTGTAACTCAAATCAAGATTAAATCATTATTATACTACGGAGTTTCGAATTAGTAGTTCAATTTCGTACAATTTCATTTGGCCATTGAGGAAAGACTTCTTAATTTGGAATTAAATTTTATTAATTATCTTTTCAATTATTTAAAAATAAGTGACAAATATAATTAATTGATTTACTTAAAATTGCTTGATCAACTCAATGCGTGTAAGGCCTCTATCTTCCGACTGCAGATAATTTTAATTTAGCAAAATATGTTTATTAATTGGAATGAAATTAAGACCCACTGATCCAACAAAACCTCTTTTGAAGCCCTCCAATATGTCACCTATTTACTGTAATCTTTCAACACTTTGACCTGAATTTACTTAACTTCCTAATTAGATGACACATCCTATATCGAACACTCATTATATATATATTTTTTAATTTCTGTGATAATATAAAGACTTTTGAGATATTGAAATGTTTTAATTGATTTTTGCACTTTAAATAACTTAATGCTTTCACTTTATTGTTGATTTAAATTAAAAATGCATTAATTCGATGAGAAGATCAAACTTATTAATGTATGCTAAGCGGTTAATTAACCCTTTCTTTACAGTATTATTTTATCATCAATTTTCCAATTTTTATTTTTGATTATTATATAAGTTTTGATGCAGATTAATCCCAGGAAAGAGAAGGAAATTTAAATTAATTAAAATAACTCAATTAATGTAATAAAAAAATTTATTTTCTGTCTTTAACTAAAATCTGATTGTACTCAAAAGAGTACTATCAGAAAAAACAGCAATATTATAAAGATATCAACATGATTGAAATGTTACGTGTTTAAGTACAATCGAAATATATAGGATTAAATTACACTGCATGATTGCTAATATCTCTTCTCGAACACACTATCCTACTCTTTTAAGCCTTATCTTGCTTTGTGAAATTCTTTCAAAATATAGTTAGCATCATAATATTTAAAGAATATTCTAAAAGTATTCTCTAAAGTATTCTAAAAGTATTTTCTAAAGTATTCTAAAAGTATTTTCTAAAGTATTCTAAAAGTATTTTCTAAAACACTGCGCATGATTCGTCTGCCTTTATTTCATTTATAAAATTTATTCTTAATTAGCAGTGATAATGCACAAAAAGCGTATTTAATATCATCGCAATGTCATATCATATCAATAATTCAAAATAAAAAAAATATTTTTTTTTTTGATTTTTTTTTAAATTAAAAAAATAGAATTTCGTGAATATAAAATTGTTCTAAGTGAAATATTTATCTTTTAATTCTTATTTAGAATAAAAATTGTTTCTTTTTGTGTTATAATTTGCTTAGAAGTTATTTAGGAAAAGTTTAAAATTTCTCTTCATTTTTAAATATTTAAAAATCTAATTAAAATTTAGAAAATTCTTTTTTTTATTGAACTTCTATTATCCAAACCGTAACTATGTCCCAAATTCAGTAGTCTTATGTCGAGTGGCCTGCCGTGTTGTACATTTTGAACGATTTTATGTTGAAACAAATACAGATTGCATACCAATCTAGTAGTATTATCACATTAAAAATATAGTCGTCAAATGTTGTTGTAATGTCATTTAAACTATCGGCCCAGTGTTTGAATATCATCATCTAATATTACAATTCTTGTGCCGGTATCATGAAAGCAAATTGTCGACGATATTAAGCTCTGAAACTCCTCTCTTCACACTAATGTTTCATAATATTATCTTAGAGAATGAAATTATAGGATTATATGCAGCGTGTGATATAATCCTTGAAGTAAACAATGTAGCTAATTCAACATATCACACGCGGTAGTATGGATTATATCATATTGAGGAACCTTATATGTATTAATAGAATTAATCGAGCTATATTACTATCATTGTTTCCTGTATCATTAATCCTTTAATATCAGATGTAGAAGGCATCGCGTGGCGCTGTTTTAGCATCGTTATTAGATGTTACATTCTGCCGTTAACCTTTTAAGATATTGTTTTAAGTGAACAATAAAATGGTTGTTGCCCATTAATCTTATGGACTGTCACGAGACGAATGGGCTAAATCGTTACATGATGTAGATTCAACCCTTAAAAAATATTAATTAATTGCGCTAATTCTAAAGTATTAGAAATTAGAAGGCTTAATTTGATAACTGTTTATTTCTCTATCAAATAAATATATCGACACTATAAATTTAAATTGTTTTTGTAACTTAATTTACTTTATGCAATGAATCATTTATCCATCTCATGGAGTATAATTCTTTTGTTATTTGTGAATAAAACAGACTCTGAGGTTGATAAGTGATTTTTATGTTGTATTACAGTAGAGTAATAAATAAAAAAATATCTGTAGCACCATATTGCATATTTCTGCCATGTAGTTTTAAATAATATGTGCATTTAACGAACTATCACTTGAGATTTTGAGAACAGGTCCGTATACAATACTTTAATGATTAAGTCTAATGTCGAAAGAACTGCAATACTCAACTAAGTCAGTAACTTCAGCAATTCGGGGAAAGCATCTAATTGTAAGGACACTGATTTAAAATAAAATTACAAATTTTGGTCAGTAAGGATAGGTGGGGTGTAACTTTTAAAGCATTTTTGCTTTCATTTTCTTATTAAAAGTTTTACGAAGGATTTAGAGTAAACTATAAACATGCTTAGAACTAACCGAATTTGAGATAGCGCAATTAAGTAGAAAACAAACGTTAAAGTCCTCACGTTCTCTGCTCAAACTCTATAAATAGAATCTATGTAATAATCAAACATTGAAATTTTACTAATTATTTCTGATATTTATAATAAAAGTTCTTATCGTTATTGCGAAGATTTTTTTCTTACTGTTTTCAGACTGGTACTCAAAATCTAAAATCGCTTTAATTGCAACTATATTAATAGACATACGCAAAATAATTTATATTAAACGATCATTGGCATAAGAGATTATAGCCCTGCGGTAAACAAAGAATTATGTCAAAGTCATATAACTTGACATCCTTTTCCATGTACATCGGATATTAGCTTCCAATGAATTTTTAGAGTGGGAATCCTTCTTGCATTGTGCCTTTTCCTGAAGCATGTTTATTGCTGAAAAATCTGTTACTGTTGACGAGCATTAGGCACTTAAAGACAATCTGCTTTATTTATATTTAATTATTTTAAGATTTTGCCTTGTAATGTGGTCGGGGCCCTTGGTAACAGAACATTTTAAGCTCGAACCTTAATTTCATTTACAATCGAAATGTAGGAATGTCAGAATGTAGGTATACCTCGTCTACTGTAGATCTGATGACGAATCCAAACTCATTTCTTTACAATACTTCAAAAATTAAGAAGTTCACATCAATAAACAGTCTACATGCTGTTTACGAATGGAAAACTTATATAACTTAATCTTACATTACAGTCTTGAAATTTCCTCAATCGGCCTTATCAGTTGTACCTGGCAATGATTTCTAAAAATTTGAACAATTTAGTAACCAACAAGATTCTATGTTCTATTCTACAAGATTCTATGAGAGTTTTAAAAATTTTGATTTGCGTTTTTAATTGTTTATGTAATAGTTGCCGAGTGCATGTGCCGAGTACATGTTTACTTTTTGGCTGCTCTAGCTTATTAGTTTTTCGCCAAGTAAATTTATATTAGAAATTATGACAGTATATTGTTCTTTAACATGCTCTCCCGATTAATATCGCCCTTTGTTTTTATCCCAGTTGAAATTCAAAGCCAAAAAAATGCACATGTAATATAGTTTGTAAAAGTAGTCCACTGGAGAACTATTGTCAGGGTTATTGACAAACAAGTAAATCAGATGATGCACGCAGAAGCGTTTAATATTTTTATTGTTTTTCTTCAGTCAGGTATTGTTCTGGGCCCGCATCATTATTATGTGACGTCATTTTCTATCGACGACCTTGGTGGCTGCTGCACCACCTCAGATTCAGAGCTATAAAATAAGTTTTTATCATTGTGCTTCTATTGTGCCAGTCGGGCTTGAAGTCGTATATCGTAACCGTGACATGGAATGACCATTCCACATCGAGTGTGGAACAGCCATTTTCATTCTGCCCGAGCTTCTATGCATGTTTCGGTTCATTTCGTTCAGCAACATATTCTAAATCAAAAAAACTTAGCTGAGATAAAAATGAATTTGACAGTAATTACGTAGATTCAGGCACATAGTTTTTCTAAGTTGAGCAATTGCATCCTGACATCACAAGTACTGTACTCTATAGCAATTTGCTGCTTTTCAGATATTACATTTTATGAATTTATCTAAGATTATTGATTATATATATTTGGTGAAATCTAACCAAAACTAAATGAAAGATATTCAAACATCATTTGAAGAGTGTCGTTTGAATGATTTCCTTTTGTAAAGCTGAAAAGACACTTTCGTTTCATAAATTTTCGCGAATAGATATTTTATTACCATGGTGTTCATTAGCTTTATTTTGACATCATTAATTATGAAAGAATAAAAATAAAGAGTAAAATTCTGAAATAGTATAATACGTAAACTATTTAGAATTAACGAAAACGTATTAGACAAATTCAATATTTTGGAAAATATGGTGTGTGTTGTTTTCTAATTTTTTTTCTGAAAATTCGTATAGGCTAAAATTATACTTTGTATACCATACGTGTAGAAGTATTATCCAGTGCAAAAGATTCGTATTAATTAGATGGTGTCATTGCAGCTGTAGGGAAAGATAAAACATTCGGAAATAAGTTGTTATAAGTCTTTTAATAACTTGTTGCACCTGTGTTATTGCTTTCTTTTATGGATTTCAATAATTATTTGGTTGTTAGAAGGTTTTCATCAATCCTCGATGCCTTACACTGTCACTATAGGAGTGCTGAATTATTGCTATGAGCCGCCAATATTGCTTAATAATTTTTGCTCACCATATTATATTACATAAATACAATTTTTTTCGGTTCACCATATTTATCATATCATTCCACCTGCTTGGTTTTTTCCTATTAGCTTTGTTATGTCGGTAGATGATGAACTTCGAGTTCAAGTACTTTGGTAACTTCTATGCAATCCGGCTGCCATGAATCTTTAAAATTATTTATCTTGTGAAAATTGATGTTTTCGCCAATATTTATGTCTATTTACCATATTACCTATATTGGTTCATGTGTATTGTTTGATGTCATTGCAAACATGGAGAACTAGAACTCGTAAACTCTATTCAGTATTTAAATGCTTTTTCATAAGCGCAAGGTAAGAAGGCTTTCTAAGCCTCGAAAAGGATATTCGGTATTTACAGAGACAATATATAAGTGATCAAACTATGCTCAAAATATTTGTAAGATTCAAATGGGACAAATTCTAAATTTAAATTGACAAAACTCCAGCATACCAACCCACGGTGAATAACGGCTAAATTTTAATTACTATAAAACTTTCTCTGAATAAACTTCGTATATAAGAAAATACAAAACGTTGTCATGCACAAATAAATAGGAAGTTTTCAACATATTTAGGCAACCAGGGATATTGGATGGATTAAAAATTAAGCACTGAATGCAAACTCATTCATCCATTTAGATACAAAATTGCGTGTTTTATTTATATTCTTGAGTTACCAGGCTGATAAACAATCTGTAATGTGCTGTAAAATTATAGTTATTTAGAGGAAACATGTGTTTTCACTTGAAAAATCTATATGCATGGTGGGGTTAAAAATCTATCATTATAGCATTTATATGTTTATTTAAACATTTTATTTAAAAAAAGATACACAGGTATTATTAACTTGCTTATTTATACTATACTTTTATTAAGTCTGCCTATCCCTATCGAGAAGGCTTCTTTGCTGGTTTCCAAACAAAACTTTGCATGAAATCTATTCACCAAAATGAGGTTGATTGCTCTTTATGATCATCCTTCAGATAAAAATCAAATGAAAGCATCATCTAAAACCATGATCTGTGAGGCCGGGTGCTGTTCTCACTGCAAATGACTGAAATCGTGACTAGGAAATTGGGGATATCAGAAATACACACTGAGAGAGAGGGAGACCTTTCTTTATTATTATTATCTTTTCTCGATTCACTGGAAAAAGATTGCATTTTAGAAAGCTGTGGGGAAGCTAACTGGGCTGACTGGGTTGTCAAGACGTATGAGCAGAGGCAGGTCATCCAAAAATGCCTGCAGTGGTGCTGGTTTTCGTCTGAAAGCGATTCGGTAGTACCAGAGTGAGTAAGTGTATCCAAATATCAGGTAGATCGTCAAAATAGTGGCATCTGGACAGAAGAAACAAAAGCATTAATTTGCCCTGAATTTTAAAACGAGTTCACTAAAAATCGCATTATATTGTGCATTTCTATGAAATGGATCAGTTTAGATAAGAGATTTCTCTAATTAGAGCGATATTGACGTCACATTGCACCGAATTCCTGAAATACATTCATTATTTATTTTAAATTAAACTTAACTATTTTATGAAAATCAAAGCAGTTCGGTTACCTTAAGGGATAATAGTTGTCTTTTCCTTACTGATTTAAACAAAGGAATAATGTTAAATGAAATGCATACGACAGGCCTTTTGATAATCATTTATGCATTTCTATTAAGCAGATTTTTATTTCAGCTAGCAACAGTTTTTATCAAGTTCCATTAACTATGAGTAAAGTTCAAAATTCTTCTCGTTATAAAATTTATCATAAAGAAGATAAAGAAAAAAAAATTTTTACACTTGTTGTTAGATGGGAACCGCTGTGGCGCTATTATAGGTGTTTTAGACCGATGGGTTCCAGATTCAAACCCCGTTTCCACAAAAGAATGTGGAAATGAGCATGTGGGCTTGGTGGAAGATCAAGTAGCTTACTGTGAAAACACGGAGAGTAGGTATGACAGTAATGTATTATCCTCATCATTTGATCGTTGTTCAAGATAATGATATCCGTTCCAAAATAGCCGCACTGACTTAAACAGGCACGTTAATGCAAACAGCACTAATTCCTTTGAATGTAAAATATTTAAATTCAAGAAGTTTTAATTTTTACAAATTATTTAGTCTAAGCCTTTATTAAAATATAATTCATATTCAAGTAAATTTGTTGTAGACAGAATTATTAAATCTTCCAAAACATATTTTATGAATATGAGAAAAGGATCTTTTTTTATTATTTCTATTTTGAAAAAGTATTATGGTGTAAACAAAAATAACAACGTTTATTTACTTTATGAGAAGTTTTTGGTGCCAGATTTATTAAAACGGAATTTTTACTTCCTGAAATATATATGATAAAAAGAGTAAAGTAGTTTATTTTATTTATGCATTTAGATTGTATTATTTTCTGTAAATTTCAACAGCTGAAATTTCTTATACTGAAAAATGTTTTTATTAATGAAACTGACCAATATGAAATATATTACATTCTTTTATAATATAAACTTGCAGGTTTGAAATTTGCCATTCATTGGAATGACTAACAAAATTATTTCATTATTATTATGTGAACAAAATTGAACTTAGTCGATAATATTTGATAAAGAAAAAACTTGAGTTGAATTTCACTTAAACAAAATAATATAATTAAAAAAAATAATTAAAATAAATATTTAGCAGGGCTTTCCTTTTCCATAAAAAATTACCATATAGAAGAAATTTCTGCATTATCTTGAAATCCAGAAACTTATCTTCACAAAAACAGCAGTTGTCTTATGTAACTATATTTTAAATCTATGAAAAAGGTTTTTACAATATTCTGCTTTGTTCTCTTACAGTCTTTCTTTTTCATCAATTTTCCTTGATTACACTTTTTTAAAAAAAAAAAAATATTACCTCCCCCCCTCTTTTTTTTATCTTTTGAATTAACAAATGATTTTTTTTTCATTTTAACTTTGTAATTGTAACAACGAATAGCATGTACTACATTTTTTCTCTTGTATACGAAATATATAAGAAACAAGTGTTGTAATCATCAAAAAATTAAAACTGAAGTTGATGAATCTCCTCATTTTAGAAACTTAAACGAAAAACTTATTTCTGGAATCAAGTTTGTCCTTTTATCTGTTTACAACAAGATAGTACAAAAATGGAAAGTAGCTTATACAGTTTAGAATTTGAATTTATCACGGAAAGATCTGTAATTTAGAATCAAACGCCTTAAAGAGTTGACTCTAATTTTTTGTCAACTCGTATGCACGTGAGCACAGTAAATCAAAAACAGAACCAATTAGATAAAGTGAAATATATCTCAAATTATTGAGTCTATCAATCAAAAGTATAGAATACAAATTCCATATTCAGTATTCTTCTCTATACTGCAATGCACAAAATCATACCATATAGTGATAAGCTTCTCAAGGCCGCCGGGAGCCAATCCCGTTCCTGGAACATATGGGCCTCCCACTCTAGTATGCGGGTCTAGTAACTAATCAGCAAACTGAACGGATCAGCGAACGTGAACGGTTAAACCTGAAGTCTTTTTTCCGGTTTAACCGTTCACGTCAGATATTGTTGCGAAAATTTTGTCTAGATACGCACTATAATTTTTTTACAAATGTAGTAAGTCTTATATTAAAACAAAATAAAAGTGTAGTTGTAGTTCATCTCACATGAATCCTAATTGACTTGAATTAAAGTATTCTTTATAATGAGAAATATATATATACTCCCCTATCCTTATGGACAGATCTCATATGATTTTATCCTTTCTTTCTAACACGGCAATCTGTATATTCAAAATAATCAAGGAAAGAACATTCTTTCTGACTTAATCTTAACAAAATCTTTGCACTTAATAATGCATATATTTCTCCAATATTTGACTTTCATTTTTTTCTTCAGTAGGTCTGTTCAAAAACATAGAGGAGTCAATTATTACACATATTCTTTCCGCCATAGCAAACACTGCTATATATTTTAATGTCTGCTCAATCGTAAACAGACGAAGTGCATTATCATGTGTGTGTGTATGTAAACATATTTTAACCGTGTTTGGCCTAAAAGATGGAACTTTTGGAATCTTACATCAATTTATTTCATCCTAGGAGACATAATTTGTACAGATTAAAAGCGGTAAGAAATACATCCGTCTACATCGAGACACAAGGATAAAAGAGACCGAAATTTGTCCCTTCAGTGATTTTACTATGAGATTTTGATAGGAATTTGTTTGACACGTGCTACTTAGGAAATGCAATCTTAGGTAATTTTTTAAATAATTCTTTAAGCTTTAGGGATTTTTATTTCTTCACTCGGAGCGTGAGAACATGCTGAAGTTATCAGTTTTCTACAGCAGTATAGAATTAAATAAATAAGAAAGTGGGAACTGGATCAGGAAATAAGAGAATATTTTAGAATGAAGTTAACATGAGCTAAGATAAAAATTAGGAAATTAAGTTTTCAATTAGATTTTAAGGGATCATTATATATAAATGTATATAGTTTCCTGCATATGATTGTTTGCGTGTACTATATTTTGAAGTATTTGTATAACATATATATATATATATTTATGCATAGTTTTCTGAAAAATAGCTATTTCTTCTCCCGACTTTCTTGCATAATTATGATATTTAAGTCATTTTGTATTTATGTTTTTTAAATATAGGGCACGAGTCCTATGTTAAATATATATAAAGAGAATCTAATATGTATTTTGGATTTTTTCGCATTAACAAGGTTAGAAACTAGATATGTGATTTGATACAGATAGCCAAAACTGAACATTAAATCTCCTTTTCTTGTATCTTTGAGTTATCATTGTTGTATAATCTCAAGGTAATACTCTATTGCGCTACCAGCGCATCTATGACTGTGTTTACTGAGCAGAGAATAGCTCTAAAAAGAAACCGAATACTCTAAAATATAGCGGAAAGTTCAAGAGGAAATAAGCAGGCGTTTTCTTGCATCCATTGCGTTTACTTTTCTGAACACAAACCGAAACTGAATTCAAAACACGTTTCAATAGTTATTAGTTGCAGTTAACAAATGTTATTAGGTTACAGTTAATAAAACTAATACTAAATAAAAGTAAGTAGGCAGGACAATCATAGAGGCATGGGCATACAGACAGACAACTTATTGGTAGATGAATTTATATCGTAAATAAGCATGTATAAATAATTTTGAGGTTAAGATTGTGTATTGAAAGTTACTCATCTAATTTGCACTGATTTTACGTACAGACGGATCGACGCAAAGTCGACCAGTAGATGAATTTGGTCCAGAATTTGATACAAGTCTCCGATTCTTATAATAAAACCCAGTTTCAAATTTCATATATCTAGCTCGTTTCGTCTTTTTTATTAGTTGTTATTATATTTTAGAGATCAGAAGGGCGGAAAAATTTACTGTCAATGGATTTCCTTTAATGCTTTGGTATTATTCTATAATTTTGTTATTACTACCAAACTTTATCTACGACTACCAAATTTTATCTAGTTTATATTGAGTTGTGAGTTTCTCATACTGACAAGTTTAACTTTGAAAATAGTTCATTCGGATTTGGATAAGAGGGTGGAGTGGGGCTTAAAATATGTGGTCTCGATATCGAATGTTTTGCCAATTGCAAAACTTCTTCTTACATTTTTATTCGAGAACATTAAAACTGACATTTGAAGAACTAAGATTTCATTACCGACTATTTTACCAAGAAAAATAGAAACGGTTAATAAATCTGTATTACTTCGGGAACGTTCAAGAATAGAAAATTAAGGAAAAAATTAAAAAAGTAATTGTGGAGGTGCTTTTCTTGTCGGTCGGTGCTTTCTTTGGAAGTGGTAATACGATTAATACACCACAGACACATCAGAGACTTAAATCTGTTTTATGACCGTTGGGAGAACATTGTATTAACTCTCATTCAATCAAAGGATCAACAAATCGGCAACAGCTTTCCCAGAGCAAATGTTTGAATAGGCTTCGTTAATTTTATTGCAGTTCAAGTTAAAAGAACTGTATTGAAATTCTTGGAAATAATAAAGTTCCTTCACCTTTTAGCACTAAACCTAATTCAAACAATGCAGTTACATGATATAATTCAAACTCTTTAGTTGTTGGAGAGTATAGTTTGTTTATTTAGGTCTGGAAGAGTTGATTAGAATTTTTTTATTTGTTGCTAGAATATTTGTTCTAGGACTATAAAACGGATAAAAGTAAAATCCACTTAAATCTACGAGACATGGAATCTTGAAGTATTATACTCGATTTGTTATTGAATCTTTCCTGGATTTACTTAAAATCTTTCTTTATATTTCGAAAGATTATTTGAAACTGGACAAAGTATGTAATTGTGAACCATCTACCATTTATGGATTTTCGATTTATTACTGGAATTTCCACTTAGGTGTCTGTAGCTTGCACTGAGAAATTGTTTTATTTCTTTCTATCTCATAAGTTAACAATAAAGCAGTAAATTCTTTTGAAAGATTGAAGATTTAGGATTTTTTCTATGGATGTTTTAAGATATGGCTAATTCCATTTTGAAATGAATTTTAAAAGTGCATTTAAGAGATTTCAAATCTGGTTTCCCTCTATACTCTTTATACTTTCTTGATTTCTTCGTTGTACTGAATAGGAAATATTATGCTTATGATTTTCATTGTTCGCTTTTTTTAATTTGAATTCCTTGAAATTCTTTATTTAAAAACTGCGTGACATTCTAATATAAATATGTACGTTGTCTATTTATTTGTAATGCATTTCTTTAAAAATTTGGCCCAACTTTTTAATTAAATTAATTGAAAAGTTTCTATTGACACTTTAAATACTTAATTTCATTCCTTATTTTTAATATCTTTCATCTATGTATTATTGAGAACGATATACTGTTTAAACAATAGATAATGTAGCTGTGTTTTTTTAATGAATTTTTAGTATATTTTTATGCTTGCATTTTCTGACAGTATAATTAAAATAAAAATTTCCCTTTTTTCCAAATAATCAAAGATTATCAATAACAGAACTAACTTTTCTTTATTTCAATAATCTTTGTTTAGTAGACATTTATCGATGTCTTGTTTTTTTGATTTTTTTATCTCTAAACATTACAAAAATACAACTATCATTATTCGATATATTGCTATAATGCATATTTTGTTATCTTCAATGCAATAATCCTTCAATTTTTGTTCTTGACGAATTTTCAAGGCAATGCTTAAATTTAGGAAAAAGAAAATATTCGTTTCGATTGTCTAGATGCTTGATTTAAAAAAAATTCTAATTAGATCTTTGTGAATTGCCATACATCATTTAACCCTTATGTTCATTTTGTATAGTATACCATACATACAACTTTATAAAAATATACCACCACTATAAAATAATTTTTATAGAGTTGTATGTAAGGTATACTATACAAAATGTATAGCTACCTATATACATTTTTTTTGCTTTTCTTTAAAAAAGCAATCTTGCCACGATAAGGGTTAATGTTTCCCTCTTACTGTTCTAAACGTCTCTGTATCGAATTCCTACGAAGTGGAGTTTTTTTTTAAATGTTACATAGAAATTAATTGGAGTGTTAATAATTTGATGAAGTAATGAATAGGAAATAAAGGAACATTGAATGAAATACTTTCAACGAAAAAGGTAAATCATTAAACGATTTACTAACTACTGACATATTAAAGAGTTTTCAATTTTAAGTAGAGGTATAAAAAGTATAGGTAGGTAGGTGCCTTACATGCATTGAAATAAAATATCGCGTTTATTTGTTATATACATGAGCAACTTTATCATATTATTTTGTGTGAAAAACATTCCCCATTTCAGCTTTCTTTTACTCCTATGTTTTTTAAACCGTGAAAAACGTAACACCATAACAGGCATAGAAGGATTTTCAATAATATTAACATTTTATGATTTTTTTTTTCTTTCCTGCGAGACTGACTGACTGAATCTTTTATAAATAGATTTTAGCATTGCTACGTTTCTTATCTCTGCATCTTTTTTGCCTCAAACTAGCGAAATGTAGAAAAAAGAATCTTCTTTTTTGTACAAAGCCTTTTGTATTTCTCCTCGAGGAAACTATTAAAAGAATAAATAGCCTTTTAAATCAAGAGATTCTTCGGCCTAAATTGTGACTTTTATGTTGTGTAAAAATTGCTTTTATGGCACAGAATTCGTTGCGAAAACATTCTTTGTTGTGTTCTAATTTTCGGATTATGTAAATTGAAATAATCGTGTGTTTAATGTATTTGTCTTTTGTAGGTCTTCAATGGCAGAAGTGCATCTTTTCATATACTTAAAATAAAAAGTTCAGTGGAACGAAGTTCAGTTGAAAACTTTCAGAAAAAGTGCCGTTTTCTTGCGAATTTACGAAATGATAATGACTTTGCAAATTCAACAATGAATTAAAAAAAATTGTCATTTGATTCCTTTGATTTTCTCGTATATTTCCATTAATCTATAACACAAATTAAATAATATTGCTCGTATATTTTGTAAATAAATGTTATCGTTTGCAATTAAACCTCCTCTACATGTATCCCAAATTACCATTTCCTACTGTTAGTGAATCATTTTTACTTTTTACTTTCCTAATTTGGATGGTTCGATGATAATTTCATAAACTTATGAATAAATATTTGTGAAACGTATATTTTCGTTATCTTTTCATTTCCTTTATGGCAATGATATGTTGTCACAATTTTTTAAAAATATGTTTTCAATTTTAGCCTGAGAAACGGAACCTTAAATAAATCTAATAATATTTCATTAGATGTATAGGGAAATGGCAAAACGTAAATGAATTAATACATATTATAAATTATTTTTTGAAAAATGGAGAAATGCGCAAGCTAATAAATGCAACAAATAAGATTATTATTTTCATACAACATGAATGGCAGCACGTATATAATCTGTACTAATGTTCACTCATGTTTTATTCGAAATTATTGCAAGTGAATTCTTGTATATACTTTCTTAGCTTATAATCATTAGCATATTTTACTGAAAATTTGAAACTGATTTGTAATTTTTATATAAGAATCACATATCTAATGACATACACCTAACTAGTTGTATTTTGTATTATCTTCATAATACAGATTGCAAATCCTACAAACAAAATTCAAACTTTTTTTGGGGGGGGGGGGATCAAAAAATCTTAAAACATAGAGTTTGATTAACGTCTTAATAATTATGGCTTTGACGTATTAAAGTATTCTTCAGAAGTACAGAATTTCTTGAAGATCAGTTGACACGTTCAGTTTTTTTACAGGAATTATTTGAATTGTGGTTTGTTTATAGCGATATACAGTTTGCTATTATATTAAGTAACACTTAGGACTGAAAAATTTGGAAAAACAAAAGTAATTGCTATAAGCTTAATTTGGATAAAAAAAATTTAATTAGTTTTTTAATCCCATCTTGTTTATGCGTTTTCGCTGAGCAGTGTAATTTTTAAGTTAAAAGTATTAAAAGTCTTTTATTAAGTTAAAAATATTTAAATCTTGCATTGTCTGCGAAGATACACGTAGCAACATTGAATTAAAATTCTCTAAAAGAGAAAAATAGTTTTAAAAAAGCTTGCTTTTACATTAATAAAAGTATGTTATTAGAAACTGCTTTTGATTTTATCGTTAATATCTATTTCATAGCTTTACACTTTTAAATTATGCGTAGTTCTTTTTAATGCACTGGCTAGAGAAAATACAGAGTAATAAATGTGCCAAAAATGTTAATTCTAGTTCAGCCATTTTTTTTAAATAAGTAGAAGTAAAAAATTGTTTTTTATAAAGCTTTTTCTGTAGTGTTTTCATTTTTTAATACATAAATTACTAGCGTGCATCAGGATAAAATTTGGCTGTAGTATTATTTTAGATTCGGGTTTATATAAGCAATGTTCAGAAAATGAATTTTAAACTATAAAAATTTCATATAATTTCCAATTCTATCTTTAAGCTATCTCATGCTTATAAATATCAATTTCGAAATTTGTGAAGTGATTTTTGTTTTAACCTGATATTTGTTTCCTTACCAAATGATTGATGTGTGACCTGCTTTTACTTTCATCACTAACTACGCACAAGAGAAATGGCTTATCAAATATTAATAGTACTACTGTTACTTAGAAATGGGAAAAAAATCATACTGATACTTTTGTAATTTTTTAAAATTAAGCTAAAAATTAAAAAAAAATATTTTTGCAATAATTATTTTTCATATTTATCCAAAATAGTATTTATAGCTGAAAATACTTATATGCCGTATATAAAATGAAAACGTATCAGAGGGAAAGAAAACCTGGGATCTCAATAAAAAAAGTGTATTTTAAGCTTAAAAGCTTAATTTTTTATAAATTTTAGTATTAGTATTTAATTTAGTATTTTATGAAGAATATTTCTTTGACTTCTCTCCTCTATGGGACATTTCCTTAGCTTGGAAAGCTTTTTAAAAGTTGTTTAACAAATTACAGTGATTTTTTCGACCTTTTATTGGTTTCTTAAAAGCTCTCTATTCCGCTTGTATTAATTTGTATCTAAAATCGTTGTTACTTTGTATAAGGTAAAATGCTAATTTAAATGGCAGAAAAACTTATTAAATGCAAATGATTTAACAAAAATAAGACAAACCCATTGAAATAAGGAGCGGTGTTGATTAACTCAGAGAGATTTTGAATGTATATCTTATTAACGTAATAGACATTATCAACAAATCAATTCAGTTCAAGATTAATATCTATTGAACTTAATCTTTCATCTTTCTTGATTTCCTCTTTTTCTTTTTCTTTTGGCCAGGTTCACCTTTTCAGAACTCATTTTAATTGCAATCATTATACACCGTTTTAGGAATACTTTAATAAAAAAAGGCTAAAAAATTATTCGCAAATTCTTACGTGTTGAAGTTTTGAACTCTTTTTGAAAGCATTATTTTTTGATAGATCATTAACTATCAAGCAAGAGAAAGTTATATATATGACTGGATAACCAACCAATGATGCAAACCTTACTAACAAATGACGCATTTGATTTGATTGATTTTAGGCTTAACTCTTTTTATTTAATAACCGAAAACACTGACCAGTTATTTCAAGTTTACAAACTGAAAATATCTATAGTTATGATGCCTTATAGAAGCGATCTTAAACACATTAAAACCTTTGAAACTGATCCACTTTTCAAAACTCGTTTAGTTTTCTATTTTGATTTAAAGCCTTACTATTTTAATTAAATGAATCTAGTTTCATCTTTGATTTGGCTTATTCTTGCACATTTGGGAAAAATTACAAATTTGTGAAATACTGTTGTTTACGTTTTACAATACCTCTCAACATTGTAATATTCTAGGTTTTATATATCAATATTATTTTTACTCTTAATTATAGTAACTTTTTCGGACGTACAAAATAATGTATTGATTATCTTCGCATGTGCATAAAATTATTCCTGTAAAACTTACTTTAAAATATTAAGGAAATAAATTTATGTCGATTAAAAGCTAATCATTATAGAGTGGCGCAAAAAAGGTTTTTATGATACGTTCAGAAATAATAGGGCGAAAAAGTTGCTATTTTAATTATTTTTTAATTAAAATTTTAAAAAAATTAAAGAACTTTTTAGCCAACCTTTGCTATCTGAGAAGTAACTATGTGCCATATTTAGTAGCTCTAATTCCAACGATTTGCGCCATAGAAAATTATAAATTATGTTTGCTGCATGTATTACAGATGTCACGTGATACATTGCGTAATTTATTAATGGGATTCTACCTATAAACATCATCATTTAAAAATCTGTTTCATATATGAAATAACAGCAATATTAATCAAAACAATCATTCTCCTCCAAAGTTGTCTCTTGTCACCATCTTAACTGTTTCTAATAAAGACAGTTATATCGAATTCTATAAGTAATTTCTTAAATCATGTCTTTAGCCAGATACGGATTCCCCCAATTGCAGCCACTTAGGACAGTTTAACTAAGGGAGGGTCACAGACAGTTCAATTTAAAACACGTTGTTAGATTTATTGCCGAATGAATAGACTTTAGAAAATATAAATTCTATGAATTATGCGATGTTCAAATAAAATTAACTTTTTGTCAAGTGTAATCGATAAGGTTCCTGTCTATTTCATTAAGTCCACTTGGTTATTACAGTGTTTGAATACACCAGGTAAATATCATTCTCGAACGTGGATATTACGAATCAGGAATCATTATAAATAACATTTATATGTTAGATAAAGTTACTGAAATACAAATGCTATATAAAATAAATCAGAAACATATTTGATTAATTTATAAATGTCTTGAAATTTGAAATTAAATTGACCATCTTTTAAAAGAAGGCTCACAATGTGCAGTGCTTAGGACCGCAAAATGCCTAAATCCACCACAATTTTCGGCTTCCTTTTTTTTTTTTTTTTTTTTTTTTTGCTGTGCTTACTTTTTTTTTTTTTTTTTTTTTTTTTTTTGTAAACACATCTAATAATATCTAAAACACTTTGAAGGAAAACAGATTATAATCATATTTTTCATTTATTGGCATTGTAAGCACTTTTTATAATTTGCTTATTCTTATTAATTGCTTAAATGATCACGGTAAAAAAAATGTATTTCGATTTCTGATCAATTCATTTGTAATTGTCACCCATGGGTGTGTGTTTCTTCGGCCTATTTGAAATTCTGATATAATTTCCTCTTCGTAATTAAAGAGTTTCCGATTCTAGCCTCGGCTCCACTGAATTTACCCCCTTTGTTATGCCGAATGAAATATTCTGGAGAACTGAAGGGAGCAAAAGAAGTTCAGATATTATTTTCTTCATTTAATGATTCCTTTAAATTCACCATATACATATGCCGGAAACTATCCAGTTTAAAAACTGAATTTTAAAAAAAGATAGTGAATTTGCTTTTTGTCAAGGAAACGGCTTCGAGAAGCATTAATATTACCACATATAAGAAAATGTCTACCATTCTTCAGTATTTTATAGCTAGAGTGATATTTTTCAAACCTGAATTGTTATTTAAAGTCATTACTTTTTGAAAATAAAGGCTTGGAGTTTGGACTTTCAAAATATAAGCAAGTTTTTACTACCATTCTGAATCTTTTTATTTGATGTAGCAGAATAATAGATAATATTTTCTTAAAAGAAATTGTATTCTTTAAGAAAAGCAAAAGATATTGCACTAATTATAACTACTTTGACCACGCTTCTGTTTGTTTTTTCTCAACTGTCATTATAACAATCACTGACAAAAAAAAGCAAAAATAGTGGTCATAGAAAAGCAATAAGTGCAAATAGAAAAAAGTTGAAAAAAAAAAAAAAAACTTCGAGCTTTGAGAAAGTGCGAGTTCTTTTTAGTCAATTTGATAGATGGTTTCTTGCGTTATTTTTTATACCATCATCACAATACCTCATTGCTTAGCAAATCTTTTAACTTATCAGAATTCATTACTTCAATATCTCCATTTAGCCCATGATAATAAGGAAGGGCCAATTAACTTGTCTTCATAGAACAAAGATCTAAATTGTGTATGTAAAAAAATAATAATTTGAGCACTTTCCCTATCCGTAAGAAAGTCATAGGAAAAGTAAATACTTTTTGTTCTGTAAACGTAGATTATTGCAAATGATTATAATCCTTTGATAGTGCATGTATCCATAAAAAATGATCATTATATGCTAAGAAAGTGCTTTGGTGTCAAATGAATTTGTACTTCCCTGAACTCTATGAGCATATATTGATTGTTTGGAAACTCTGCTCGGCATTTTAAATGTAAATTATTTATCATTCAGCCACCCGGAAATCTTTTATGACCAATTAAATGTCCAATGGACAAGGAAGCGATTGATTGTGAAAATTGTTTGTTTCTGCAGTCTGTTCTCAGAATATGGTTTTGTCGGTGCTTTACACTTGCAGTGCTAAGGAATTTCCTGTTATTTATTTTCCATTGACTAAAGGATTTCTAACGATTAAAATCTGATTATAGTATTCTCGAGTCATTGGACATTAAAAAAAATTATTTTTTTCGATAGTGCACATTAGGTTAATGTATAAATATGCGATTACAGCCGTAAAAATTGAAAATGAATTCAAATAAAAGAGAATTTCTGCTAAATTGAGCTGGGAATTAGCATGTATTTTCATTTAGGCAGTTGGAATCAAAAATGTTTTAATTGTTCTAACTTAATCAGTAGTATTTGTGAACGGTATATTTTTAACTTTATTAAATAATTGAAAGAAATTTGTGATTTGGACTACTATAGATTTTGGTGATTGAAATGCGTGTAATATTGTCATCTACGTAAGTAAGAACATATAAATACATAAATATGTGGAATATAATATGTGGAATGCCACAAATCAAAAGAACAATTTCATGATTTTTTTTTATTTACTTATTAAAAGTATTGATATGAAATAGATTCGAGAACATGGATAATCTTTTTGTATGATAGCTAGCATATATTCCAAATAAAAATCAGTGCTAATAAAGCATTGTATATCTCTAAGTTTGCTTTTTTTATTTTTGTACGTAATGTAAAGGATTAAAATAATAAGAAATTTATAAAATTTCACTTATTGTTACATATAGATATTTAAAAAAAAGCCCAAAAATAGTACATTTTTTAAAGAATGTTGAATTTATTTTTCAATGCATGCTGTGGGTCATTAAATGGTTCAGTAAAAAGTCCGAATTTTAGTGTAAAAGTTATTTATTGATTGGTCACGTTACACACAGACAATTTACATAAAAATAATTTTAATATAAAAAATGTTTGGTATAAATTTCAGATTTTTTTTTTAATAAGAGCAAGGATTGAAGATTGCAACATATGTCATCGCCTGACCAACTGAGTCATATCGCCCCAAGATTTCAGAGGGCGCTGTCTCTGACGGCATCAGTTAGTTATGATTAGTATTTCAAGAGTAGCTGCAATGCTAATTCAGCATTCAAATCCTTTTATAAATTTGCAGTGTTTCTCCCGTTTTGAATTAAACTATTTCAAAGCGTCTTAAAATATTTAATTTTTCTATTTGTTGACTGCATTAGCAGTAAAAAAAAAAAAAAAAAAAAAAAAAAAAAAGAGGAAAGACGGGTAAAGTCATTTAGAATGTAATTTTGTCTTGTGACAAATTCTTAAAAACAGTTTGCTTTTTATATTATGTTATTAATTACCGATAATTTGATAATTACGAACATTCTAAAGTATTAAAGATATCGATTCATCAACAGTTTAAGAACTGCTAATTATTATTCATTCTACTCACATTTCGAAGTCGATGGCATCACGCCCTTAAATCGACCTTCTCTACTAAGCGAGCATCTTCATTCCTCGAAGTTCAAGGTCGAAATTTTCTGTTCCCTTACCTCGGAAAGTATTTTCGAATTCCGACGAAAACAGAGGGGAGACCTTCTTTTCCCTTTTAACCTCAAGACAGGTGCATCGTGCATTAATTCATTGGAATTTTTCGCAAGATTCTTGACTTGAAGATGATTAAGTGCTTATAGTGCGCAGATAAATGGTTTCTTTAAAACCCTGAACAATTTATTGTTTGGCCCTTTGATAGCCTTTAAATGCTTTCCCTTTCATATTTAATTATTTCCTGATGGCGTTTTATGTCGGTAGTTGCATAACTTAAATATGAATTCCATCGAACCTTCTGAAGTTGTAAATTATTTTAATACATATGAATTTTTTTTTAATTTGATACCCATTTTTCCGTATCAACTTTATTGACTACCTCTTAAGAAACTTTATAGTACCTGTAAATACCTTTTTTTTAAAAATCTAATTAACATCCAAAGTCTTCTACGTATACTTAACCATGTTTACAGCATTGTAAAATCGAATGTTTTAGAACTTGGGCTATTTTCTTCTAATCATTATTCACCAGCAGTTATTAACGGGAATACCTCTGCTAAATCCTCCCTTCCTTTTTAATTAAATAGCAATTTGTAATATATTTATAATCACGGGATGATATATATAAACTGATATAAATATTATAATTTACATGCATAATTAAAATTAACTCCCTCCGTCCAAAGTGATTCAATTTGCTGTTTTTTCTGGCTTAATATTAGAAGGGCGCTGTTCAACAAAATCTTATTTATTTATTACGAAATATGTATTTTTTATTACGAAATGTGTAGATATCATCACATCGTTCTTTACCTCATTGCATTGTTTTTTTTCTTATATTAGGTAGATTCCTATAGGAAGAACTTGGGCTATTTTCTTCTAATCATTATTCACCAGCAGTTATTAACGGGAATACCTTTGATAAATCCTCCCTTCCTTTTTAATTAAATGGCATTTTATAATATATTTGTAATCACGGGATGGTATATATAAATTGATATAAATGTTATAATTTACATGCATAATTAAAATGAACTCAATCCGTCCAAAGTTATTCAATTTCCTGCTTTTTCTGGCCTAATATTATAAATGCGGTGTTCAACAAAATCTTATTTATTTACGAAATATGTATTTTTTTTTATTACGAAAGTCAGCCATCTAACTCTCCGACCCGCCACGAAGGCACACGGATTTAAACCATAAAAACTAAATGACCGGACCGCCGCAACAGCAACATTGGCGGGAACTGTGGTTGAGTTCTAAGAGCTGACACTGGCCACGGTACAACCCTCCCCGAAGGAAGTACGTCCCGTCATCGATGGGAGCAGTCAGATCCCCCACCTATTAGTGTACCCTCCAGGGTGGCGAGATCCAACCACCTTGCCGGAAGCATCTCATCCTCATTCCGAGGTGCCTCCCGGGGGAAGGGGGTTATTACGAAATGTGTAGACATCATCACATCGTTCTTTACCTCATTGCATTGTTTCTTCTTATATTAGGTAGATTTATATAGGAAGATTACCTATTGCAATGGTTCTCATGGCAAGACACCAGGAAAATTTCTTCAGTTCTCTACCGATCATGGTCCCTAGAACCTAAAACCACCCTTCGTTCAATATATTTAAATGTATTCAGTATACGCATAACTTTTTGCCCATGTTATCTTGTAAATAGTATGACTAGAGTATTTTTATTTAGATTTTAACTGGCTTGGAATATGTTGTTAGAAATGTAAGAATCTCGGATAGACTCGTAAATGGCCCATCTGGCTCAAAGGGGGTGGATTGATATTTTCATTTAGCTATAACTTTCTTATTACTGAAGATAGAAAAATAAATCAAATGAGTGCTTCATTAAAACGGACAGTTTTTGCATTTAAAGTGTTTCGATAACTACAATATCTTAGGAGTTAATAGATGGAAAATGATTTTCAAATCCTTATTTTAACTATTTCTGACATCAACAATTTATATTGTCAGATAGTACCTTATATGTAAATGAATCTAACTTTGCATTCCAACTTGGTGTGAGGAATTTTTTTCCCTTTGTTTTCACAAGTAATTCTTAATAATTTGCTTGTTTATTAGATTGAAACTAATAACCTTATTTAACTGAAAATTGTGACCAATATCTGCATTTTTCAATTAAGAAACACAATAGTAGCATTTAAATAAGCTAAAAGATACATACTTAGGGATATATTAAGTCCGGATTTTGTCCGAAGAGTCCTGATTTTAAGTTCACGCCCTCCATAGTATTTAAAGATCCAAAATGTGCGAGTTCGCATAAGTCAATCAATTCGTAGTAAGAGAAATTCGATTGTAATTGTGAAAATCTGATATATTTTAAAGAGCTGCCTCATTTCATCAACGAAACGAAATCTGTTATTTAAACACTCCAAAAAATAAATAAAAGGAGATAATCCTTCTTATTCAAGGCAAAATTCACTTCAAAAATTAGAAGTTTTATTTCATTCTATATTTTAATAATATAATTATGGTAATCAGGATCATGATAATGAAATATAGAATGAATTAGACCTTGAGAATTTTGTTTCAATTCTATCATATTTCTTCCTCAAAAACTAACACGACTTTCTTAATCTTACACTCCCACCCCTCCCCATACACAACCTTGATGTGTTCGGATTTTAACTAAGTCCATAGTTAACTGTTTCTTTTTTTAAACATGTCTCTTTTTGTAGTTGTGTAAAAACAAAGTAAGTTGATCAATAAATGATGAAGGATTTTGAATATAACTTACTGTATAGAATTTAAGTTAATACTGTTAATTTAGTAATACAGACCCTACATTATGCATTTTTAATTTCTCAGCAAATGTCTTTATAAAATTTAGGAATAGTGCAAAGATATAGAAAAAAATGTACAGTAACAATGTTGCGCATGTATATTATTTAATACTTAAAATGCAATTTTTTTTACTACTGAAATTTCAAGTACATCATATTGTATTTGTATTTTTTTTTTTTTTTTAATTTTTGGCTTTTTTTCTCTAAAGATTTTGCTGCTCACAATTTTAGAGTTACTACGCTTGTCATTACTTGGGTATTATTTTAAATGCATTTGACCCATTTAAGAATCAATGAAGAAATGATTTTTTAATTTAAATTAGTTCAAATGCCTCGGTTCACTTAATATATTCACATTTATTTTATATATTTTAAACATTTAGACAGTAACATATTGGTAGTAAAAGATAATTTGGCTGAAAAGTCTTCGAATATCATTATTTTTTTAAATTGGTTGCACTTTTGTATTTATTTTTCATTTAAAATATATTTACTGGCTATAAAAATTTTCAAAATATATAATACATTCTGTTCTGTTTATATCTCTTTCTTGCAATGAACGAAAGGTTATTCTAAATACGATCAGGATAAAATAAACTTTCGTGATGGTATTTCCTTAAAAGGTCAGTGTAACTTCGTTACAAAAAAAAAGTATTATTTTTCTTACTCACTTTATATACCATATTCCTGTTGAACTTTAAGATTTAAAATTTTATTGCTGCTATAAATGTTCTTATTTAAAAGACTCTGTTGATTGGTTTCACTTCATTATTTTTGTCTTCTAGTTTTAAAATAATTTTTTTACACATTTCTGAAAGGATTTCCTTGTTTAAATCTCAATATCAGCTACTTAAATAATTTTAAATTCGTGACAGTAGTTAAATTATTTTATTATATTCTGATAATAAATAAAATTATATATCTGAATTTGGTATTTATGGAAGAAATTATAAAAACAATTTGTCAAAGATCAAAATTTTAGAATAAACTTTCGACTCGAAATTGAATATTAGTCTAACCTTTTATTTTCTATGAATTACTGTGTTTTCTTTTTAATGAACATATTTTTAATACGTGGGCTTTTGAAAAAAAAATTTTTTTTCACATAAGAAAATATTTAAGTTCATAAGACAGTAAATCATAATAATGCCAATTTTTAATTAATTTTTATTAAATTAATTAATAATTTAAATTAGCTTTTCAATTCAAAATATTCAGTACTAATTTATAAAGAGTTAAAAGAGTTCATTTTAACTTCTTTAATTTGTTTATATAAAGTGATGGTTATAAAATTTAAATAACATCCTGCATCTAATAATAAATGATGTTAACTACAGTATTTTAGTTTATCCTTAGTTAATCTGCATTCTGCCAGAAAAAAAAAACTAATGTAACACCAATTTAATTTTTAAAATATTAGCTTGCTTGAATTTTTCATTAGAATATGACGTTACATCGCATAATCCGGTAATCAGATGTTAGATGACATTCTTCTCATTTAGTAATGATATATCCCTTGAATTCCATTATACATTTTCAAAATTAGAACGATTTTTAAAAGATTCCTACAATAGCTAGTTTTAAAGCTTCTATGCATAAAGAATCTCCACAACAGGACCACTTAAATCGAGGTCATTAGTTTCTAAGAAAAATTTACTTGAGAAATTTATCCTTTTTAGAAATTATGTCTAAACATTCATTACTTTTTGTTGGTTATATAAAAAAATTATGTAATGTTCTCCGGTAGCTTTTATTATTTTTTATGAATATATTTTTAAAAAAGTCTATTAGGAATGTGCATGCATTTTTTAACATGCTAATCAGTTATGTCCAGCTTCAATGAGAGCTTTGTGATGTAAACTGGAGTTTGCAATTACGAAACTGGCACTGAAACTCGATTGGCACTTTAATCGGACAATACAGTCAGCAAATAATTGCCTAAGAAAAGTTGCGCAATATTGTGCGACAATAGACGCAACAATTAATGGGGAGATTTATTTAGGTACTCATTTAAGTTCAGAAGCAATTACGGCTTGCATCCGAAAGCAGGTAACGTTTTATTAGAGATAACTAACAAGTTTAATAATATCATGGAATTGTAATAGTGAAGCAGAGCAAGCTTTAGACAAGAGCAAATTCAAATTCTTTTTCAAAATCAAATTTACATTCTGTTGATATTCTCAACATTTACACTACGTTGAAATACTTATTTGATATGAGACCAATAAGCTTATTGAGTAAAATAAATAACGCAAATGAATTTGTCGCTTTGTCCAATTCCAAGAAGTTATATTTCTCTACAAATAATTCCCAACAAATTTGGATTTCGAAAAAAAAAATGCCCTGCAATACAGCAGCTCCTACAAATAACAGAAACAAATAACGAACTTGTGCAAAAGAATTGGGTGCAACATTAAAAATCTCAAAACCTCGTGAACAAAAAAAAAAAAAAAAAAAAGGGATAGGATTTTTTATTTTTATTATTAAGATTGTTGGTATCCATTTTACATTCCATTAGTGATGTACTATCTTCTCATATTTTTTTTTTTATTTTTACCTTGATTTTACAAAGACATTGGCTCTCTAATTCCTAATCTGGATTCAATTCTATTAATTTTTTTTTCTTGTCGGTAAATGTAGGACACAGTTTCAAATATCTCAAAAAACAAAATTCTGTGATAATTAATTTTAGACTTAGGTGCAATTTCTATAGATTTTTTACTCCCATTGATCCACTTAAACCAAATATAAGAAGTTATTAACATAATTTTTTTCTTTCGCCCTATATTTATTTCGAGCTTTCTGAAGGAAATGAATGTCAAACAAATCAAATCATTTCTTTTTTAGATTCACTTTCTGATCGGTTTATGTAAAATCGGTTTGTAAAAAGGAATGCGTAAGGTTGAATGCACTCTGAACTTGAAAAGAATAACGGAATGTTACTCTTGTGAGAAGGATTATAGTGAAAACCTTTTAAGCCTTTGTTTTGAAGCCTTCGATTGAGTTTCGGAGGAAAAAAAAAGTTAAAATAAGTAAAGGAAATTATAACAATAGAAAGAATCAGAAAAAAAAAGACATTTTCGTGGATTCGTGTTCTTATAAACTTGGTTACAAAAGATTGGAGAATTCTAAATCAATGAAAAATAAATCAATAAAATTGTGTAAGAATAAAAGGAATCGGACAAAAACCGTCGTTATTGTGGATTCAATCTTACGAACTCGTTTGTAAATGAATGGAGAATTCTTTTAAAAAATCTAAATGGAAATAATAATTCAGAGTTTCAAGTTTCTCTTGTGATTCATGAAATTTATTTATAAAATTGAGTCACTATAGTTTTCTCCAGCAGTGGTTCAAATTTTATTTACTATTCACTTAAGTCAAATTTCCATTTTTATCGACATGATGTCTTTTATATTAATTATTGCAATAATATTAATACAGTAACGTATTTTAAATGAATTTTTTTTTCAATGGAAGAATGTAGGCTTAATTTTTTTGTACGTATATTAAGATGAAATTTTATTAATTTGTGTGCTCCCCCGATAGTGCAATATTTTGATATTTTCAGTTATCAAACATATTTGCAATAACTTTTGTTTCAATTTTAATCAAGGAAAAATTACTTATTAGTAGCTTCTCAACTTTCAAAAGCAGCTATGAATATTTGTTCCAACTAAAAATAAATTACACTCTTCAAAGATCTAAACTGCTACAACTGTAATTTCTAGAAAGAAATTAAAAAAGTTATAAATATTAATATTAAAGCAAAGATTATAAAATCGTGATGTGTTGGAAATAATTCAAAAGGAAAATTAACTTTTTGTCCTCCTAGAAAAATAAAAAACTCATAACACTTTTTATCAAAATATTAAAACATTTAATAAAGGCCAATACAGTTCCATATTTACTTAAAGTATGTGTTTATGTTCGGGATGAATTTTTTTGAAAAACGTTCGAAAATAGTTCCATAAAAAGAATTTATGAAACCAAAATACAACAGGTAAATGACAAAAAGTTTTTTTTTTTTTAATTGAGTGAAATGTTCTTACTTGGGCTAAAAAGTGATAGAAAGCAAATATTCTTTTAGATTGGATATTCTTCAAATAATTTGTTTAAAATTTTGCAGACAAATGGAGATCTAGTTCTTGAATTACAAATAATCTGTATTTATATTCATTATTTAAATATTGCGGTTCGACTGATAAATAACAAGACATTTCCCATTTTCTCACATTGTAGAGCACTAAAGCAACTATAAAATATTTCTAAATAACTAGAATACTTATTCACTAGTTCACGAACTATAGAACATATTGAAAATATAAAGCAGATTTGAGCAAAAATTATTCATTAGATAATAATTTGAGATTTTTCTTCTTTCAAAAATTAGAGTTTGAGAAAGTAGCATCTAAAAATGAGAAATAGCATTAAATCATATGTAAATGCAAATTTAAAAATCAGAAACTTCCCAAAAAATAGGCTTAGAATCAAAATTCTAACGGTTTAAAAAAAAAGAATCTTTTTAAACATTAAGAATATCAAATAATAAAAAAAATTCATAATTTCGCAAAAAAAATCTACTTTCGGAATTTTAATATAAAAATTATTTTTATTTTCTAATAATTTGATAAGACCAGGTTTTGTAAGTTTTTTTTCTTTTAAGTTTTTAAAATTAAAGCAATAAAAGAATTTAAGAGAATCTTTATTGGAATTTACTATATTAGATAAAATTAAAAATTGTTACGTAATATTTCGTGTTAATTATCCTTTCTTTTGATCAAACTGATAACTGTGAAACTACTGACACTTTCTGTTTAAAGTTTCTTAGCTACTTGAGCAGCAATTATTTTAATTGCGTATAAAAGTTATTAATTATACAAAAAAGTTGTTAAAAAAGCCTAATTATTTAAGATCTAGAAGATTATATAATGAAGCTTGATTTAATAAAGACGAAATCAAATAGCCCAATAACTTAATTTAATGGTCAATCATTTATTTTTCCATTCACTGACATATACAAAAGAAGAACAATGAAACAAAATAAATGAATCTTTCAGCCTTTTCATAACGCATTAATCGGTTTCTTTTATCTCTTAATAAGCAGAATTCCCACTGAACTGATGTGCGAAAAATTTGAGGAACTAATTAGAAGCAGCTGTTCACCTTTCTCAACGTTGCTTTCTGCGCAGTGTCTAATAATGGTATTTTACGCAATAATGGACTTCGTGACTTTCTCAGTCATCCGCAGTATCGTCTGCCTGCTGAATTTTGCATGAAAGAAAGGAATGTTTTTCATCTGTGGAATTTTAGCGTGAAATTCTGTGGTATGAATAGAAGTTTTATGTCAGAGTATGTTATTGTGGAATAATGCAATTAAAAAGAATAATTGATTGTTAAAGTTAAATGTTATTTTTTAAAGTTCATGAATTCCTTGGAATTTAGTCAGTAATAATTATTTCATAGCTCACTACAAAGCTATTGCAAAAATATGAAAAACAATTTTAAATTCTAATAATTATGAAAGTTGTAGGGGAAAATAGTTTTATTATTTTATTGGAAAGATCTACTAATAATTTATTCAATATAATTTTTAATTCATCTTTCTCAAATAAAATGCCATTTATTTTAGCATACAAAACATTTAGTATATAATAATAATTGTGAAATGAGAAAGGTGAATTAGAAAGCCATGTTATAATTTAAAAATTATCAGATTTTGCGCAAGAATTTCAATAAGATTTCATTTTTATTTTGAAATGCGCTTGAAAAATTCAAATAAGAACGGAGTCAATAGGAAATTTTAAATCATTTTGTATGTTAAAGTTGTTTTTTTTTAAATTTTTTTTTTTTTTTACAAATAGTGAGACATTTGTTGGTTAAGTGATAATTCCCTTCGCTGTTTCTTATATTTTTAATTCTAAAAATTTGGAATTTCATCAATTTATGCACAGTGTTTATTACTGAAGCATCATTGTTCAAAATACGAATGCACACTTGATATTTTTTTAGTAATAAATAAAATCCAAATATGAACTAAAATAAATCTCTTGCAATTAATAAGATAACATTCTAAATAATTATACCCGAGACGATTAAAAAAAAAATTAATTGTAAATGTTCAGTAAAAAAAATATCAACAAAATTTTAAACTATTTTCTTTCAATTATCTTCTCAAAAATTGAGGAAAACAGTTTTTATATCATTTTGACTTTCTTTTCTTGTTTATCTTATCAACCATTTTCTTCTTTGCCTTTTTTTTTAAATCTATTGAATGTAGTGAATATTCAATTGAATGTAATACATTTAACGTTATCGGAATTACGTGGCTTGACTTCAATCTGATTGTTCACACCCGGATAAACAAATTTATCTCATCATATTTGCATATGTTAAAATTCTTCGCAAGGGAATAGCATGTTTCGATTCCATTATTTTTATTTACTGAGTGTAAATTTATTTAAAGATATCTTTATCACAGAAATTATTAATAATCCTCTTGCGATGATTATTAATAATTAGAAAACCTTATAAAATGGAAATTAGATGATCTTAGAAAAATGAAATGGAATCATTTTTATGCACGTTTTAAGCTTAAAATAGTGTCTTTCCATTATTTTTCTTTAATTTGCCAACCATACTGTATTTTGAGATTAAAAATTAGTATTCAGATTACGAATAAACGTTTTATAAATTCTAGGACAATTTTTATTGATTTTTTTTCTTGTTTTCTCACCTAGTTTCCAATTCCATGAAAGAATAATATATTCAGCTTGCTTTATTATCTTTTGAAAATTTATAGAACCTTTGTGTTTTCTCACTTCTACTTTCCTTTAAATTTATATATTTTTTTTATTCCTCTACTTCAAAACAATAATTGTTCAAAGCATCTTATAACCTAACCATGATATTTCCTGTTTTGATTTAAAAGGTTTGAGAGACCAGATATTCTGAATCTTATTTCGGGACGCTCTAGAAACTCAATTCAATCACCACAGGCTAGAAGAAAAGAAAAGGGCATTTTGTAAAAAAAAAATCCCAAAAAAGTCATGAATAAATTTTAAAAAGATTAGAGTGTCATAAAATTGAAATCATGATTGTAGCATAATAAGGTTTTATTCTCTAATCATTTTCGTTATTTTATTTTTAAAACGTAGTTTTAATTATAGCAAAGATAATGCACACACAAAAAATTTCGAATACGTGGAAACGTGCGTTTTCTAATCACGCAATATTTAAAAAACGAAGTATTATAAAATTTAAAATATTTTTTAACAATTATTAAAACTAGAATAAAATAATTGAAATTGGTATCTCTAATCTAATTTTTGTTTAAAATCTTGCAAGAATGGTGTTTATGTGATAATACTCGAAGTTACTGAGGAAGATAAAAGAATTAATACGCTATATTTGCATCTCTAAGTCTTAACAGTCAAATTTTTTCCTTTCCTTTTTTTTACAGCTAACAAAACTACGCATATATATTAACATACATTTGTTAAGTAACACGAGTTTCAGTTTCGTCTTATCTTCGCTTCTTCGATCTGCTGATTCAAGTTTTCTAAAATGATTCTGTCCCATGTAGCTTAACGCTTTTATATGTACATATTTGAAGAAAAAAATTAAATGTTTTAAATTTATAACACGTTTTCTTACAAAAGTGTAATGCAAGATGCTACACTATAATAATCCTACTCAATACTTGCGTTTCATGATACCAAACCTGTATTCTCACATTTTATTTTTATCTGGAATGGCATTTCGATTCTCAAACGAAGAAAATCGCTTGAATTCAAAACAATACCTTCAATACAAAAGAAGCCTAGGGTCATTCCCAAATAAGGGCCTGGCAGTCCGGTTCGACTTTTAGCAGCAAGTAAAACATCTTTTCCCTTCCTTAATGTTAGGTAACAACAGCATAAAAGAAAGAAAGAAAAAATAAAGTCAACTAACATTGAGACAGGTGAGGTTCAGTTTCCGCATCCTGATTCTTGCGCAATTTATTGTTTGTCTGTTTGGGCTACAGACTGCGTAGGACGGCAAGTGTCGAACGGTATTTTAACGACCACACTAACTATATTGTCCCGCGATGTTGTAAGTGCTTTATGCTGCACCAATTGTGACAGCTGCCCTTTGATGTATAGCTTATTAACCTTTTGGCGATTAAAGGTTAAGCGATCATTGTTTAAGAATAATAGTTACTTCATCGGGCTAATTGAAAATTCTTTAGGGAATGTTAGCCACACCTGTTGCACACTATGGTTAGGCTTTCCTTTGAAATAATTTTATTCAGATATTTGAGTCAGATTTATTATACTACTGGCATACAAAAGAAGCATATTTAAATGCATTTTTGTAGTCCATTTATTATATGAAATAAATACACATGTTTCAAGCTTTTATTATAAATGATACTTCGAGAAAAATTATTGAACGAAAAATGCGTTAAGGTTACATTTCTTTCCTTAGCAAAAACAGCGAATAACTAAATAATATTTGCTTTAACATGTGTTCCTGCTTCGATGTGTGAATCTGCTTCGATTTATTCAAAACTTGTTCCATATTTTTCATTGATATTTTATTAATATCCACTTCATGTTCAAATGAAATTGTTAAAAAATTTTTTAAAAGCTGCCATTTGTAGAAATAATATATATATATATATATATATATATATATATATATATATATATATATATATATATATATATATATATATATATATATATATATATATAATATGTTTCTCCAAAATATTTCGAAGTTGATAAACAACCCATTCTGCATTAATACATTTTCTCTAGGCATTCTTAGAATTCAATACAATTCGGTGAATACTTTTTAATCATGCGATATCTTAATACGTGAGATAGTTTTCGTATCCTTTTATAATAGGATTATATATCCGTTATAAACCATATCATAGTCTTTATTTATCAAAGAATAAACATCCCCCACCCCCCTCCCAAAAAATTTTAAGAAAAGAAAACGTCCTATTGGGAATTAAGCTTTTACATTCGATATTCATTATGCAGTTTATTTGATTTTGCAGTCATTAATTTGTTATTAATTTAGAATTCAATATCCACCTGTTCACCGTTTTTTACAAGTCAGTGCGACTCATTTATGTTTAGCTTCATAAAATAGTGAAAAAAAGCTATGCATGCATTTTAGAGTTCTTTCGATTGGATGATTGGGACCTAAATTTGATATTTCTGTGACAAGAACACATATGAAATGTTATTATTTAAATTTTGTTTTTTAATCTCGTTCACATAAACACGGAAACCCAAATACTCATTCTAAAAGTTTACGAATTTAGTCGAATAATTGACAAGTATTTATAATTATGATATTGAAATCATATATTGACGATCATCCATTTATCTTATTGCGCTTTAGAGATATTGGTTAGCAAAACCACATTTAGAAAAATCATTATATAATTCTTCGGCGTATATAGTCTAACATTTAATAGAATTCTGTTTGTAAAACTATATATTAAATATCATCATCTAGCTCATTTTGAGTGAGTAATGTCATTCCCATATGATTATGAGTGGACACAACTGACTTACGGACAAACAAGCTAACCACGACAACTAATGGATTTCTTTCAAAATGAGCCACACACTAAATTTCATTCTATTTTTCAATCATAAATTCGCTAATATACACAATTTTAAAAGTATTTTTTTTTCGGACTTCGCTCTGAAATCTCAAGAGTCATTAAAATCTAAAAGTCGAATTTTTTAACAATTATGTTTTTAATATGTACTATATTTCGTAAACAAAAGTAAAATTCTGTTGTAAGCTTTGTGTTGAATGTCATACAATTTCCTTCTATTGGAAATCAGATTAAAAAATATTTGCAACTTTAAACTAGTTTTTTAACTTAATACATGCATTATTTTAGCCTTACAAATACTATACTCTTAAAAATTGAATATTTTTTTCATTATTATTTTATTTCAAAATAAATTTAGCTTCCCTATTGATATTTCTCAGGAAATAGCAAAAAATAAGCACCGTGGACTTTCGAACGATTATGTATTATTACTGTAATGACAATTGCCGTTTTAGGATTTCCGAGTATGTCGCTGCAGTAAAAGGAGAAGAGGTCATTAACGCTTTCACACAATAACATTCAATATTGTAAGATTTCGTAAACATCAGCCGCAACACGGTCCTACTTTTAAGTTTCTCATAAATTTCTTTAAATTGCTGGAAAACATATTCTGAAAGATGTCGAGGATTACAAAAGCCGGATGTGGTTGGCAAAATTCATCCTTCTTAAGCTATGACATAATCTCTGATTAACTTCCATTACGACTCTGTCATGGTCTGATTTTGAAGGTAGAAAGATTTGTCCTTGAAAAGTTACAAGAAGAATAAAGATTTCGATGAAAGCCAGATTGCAAATGTATTCCGCGATGTATCGGATTGTATATCTTATCAGTGGTTTGAAGCGTTTCGACTGTAAATAAATATTTTATGCTTCTTCGTGTTAAAAAATTGAGTGATATCATTTTCGAAACTTTTATCGCCTTTTAAGATTGAGGGATTATTTATTGTAAGATTGAATTTCTGGGAACTGTTGTTTAATGGTCAGTAATTTTGATTCCTTGAATTTTTTTGTTTGTATAAGAATAATTATTTTCTGAAATTAAAATACTTCGACATAAAGTGATGAAGTGGCCACGCGATTTTTATTTTATGAACTTGTAACTTCGCTGTGCAGTAAAAAGCATTGAATGTGCATTTTGATTAATAATTACTTTTAAAAAATTGGGTTTAACAGAAGCATTCAGATTTTAAATAAATCTGAATGTTTTGTTTTTGTGGATGTGCAAGCCATTGCAAATACTCCGCTAATTTAAGCAACATTTGGTACCATTATTTTCTGCGAATGCTTTTCCACTGTTCTACATAATTGGCCAGAAAAGTTGTAAATATACATTTATATTCTTCTGTTATCTTTCTAAAATTCCATTAAAAAATTTTCCATCAAGAGAGTTTTTTATTGCCTTTGCGGAATGCTTTTGTAAATATGCATTTATATTCTTCTGTTATCTTTCTAAAATCCTATTAAAAAATTTCGTTGAAAACAGTTCTTCATTGCCCTTGCAGAATGCTTTTGTTGTAATATGAATCTCAAAACAGAAATAAGAATTTTTAATGCATCCCTATCAAAAACCTTTTTTTATGATATTATAAAATAAAAGAATAATATTTATCTTTGCCATCTAAATGATTAGAAATAACGCAATAATAAATTGAAATGTATATTTATTTTATTTATTTACATATTAGTATTTGTGTTAATCTGAGAGTTTCAACTTTTTGCACTACAAAAAAATAATGAAATGCGTTATTACAAACATGTAAGGTTTCCTTTTAGTGCTTGGAAACCTCAGAAATAGTTGTCAAATGTCAAAACGATCAATCAGCACAATGGCAGTCAGACTGGATATAGGAACGTAAATGGTTAACATAAATTTATAATTTCTTCTCTCCAAATCCATCTTAATATTTAGAATTCTTCTTAGAATTTCCGTTTAATTCCTAAATAATGACGTATCTACTTCAAAGAACTTAGTGCTTTAGTTCAAACCCATGTTATTTGGAATTGTATTCAGTTTTTAAAGAAAATGTAATATTTCATAGCTGATCATTGGACTAAGACATAAAGGTATTTCAAAATGGAGTCTGAATGAATGTTATTTGAACCATTAAGTTGAACTATTATTCGCAATGTTTAAATTTGATTTTTGGTTGAAACAAATTTTTGAAATTTGGATTTTTTTGAAAATGACGCAATTTAAATATTATTAATAATAATATAATTAATTGAAATATTACAAATAAATAATTTAAAAAGAGTTTTAGATGAATAATAAAGGATTAGAAGTTTATTAAACCATTAAATAAGAAACTGATATGCAGTGCATTCCATCCTGTATTAGAATATAAATTTTATTATATTACCAACCTGAAACACTCGTGCAAATATTTTATGCGAGTTCAAAAAAAATTTTTTTTATTATTTTCACAACTGTAGCATCTTTGAGAAAGAAAATATTGTTTGTTGCAATTTAGAATTTTCCAAAAATTTTGATTATTAAACGGAAATGTTAATTGGCATTCTTGGGAATTTCTTCCTGAGAAATGAGTCTGTTTTCAAGCAATATTTTGAATGAAATAAAATGAATTACTTTACGCGTTAATGAAAAAATACTTTGTTCTTAAATGGAATTCTAAAGATAATTTCAACAGAAAAATAATCCAGTTCATTTGCAATGGCAGTAAATATTTTATGCATACAATTTTTTTTAATTTTAATTATTTTTCTTTAAAATATATCATTATAAAATGATTGGATATTATATATAAAAAATTTCGATGATTCAATTTATATGATTTATTTATATTATTTGTTAATTTCTAATAAAGATAAATATATTCATTGATTTTGTTAGAAGTGTAAATTTTCACATTCCAAGTGCATTTTCTGATTTATGTTTATTTAGTGAATTAAAAAAAGAAATTACTTCAGTCAATTAAAATTATTATTCTCTAATTGAAGGACAATTGCAAGACAACATTCCATAATACTGAAGATAAATGATAAAATAAGTAATTCAGTAAAAAATTGGAATATTTTGTGGATATTAAGGTGTTGGAATATTAAGGTGATACTTCCCCCTTTTATTAATATTAAGGTGATATTTTCCCCTTTTATTTCGAGTTCTTAAATTTTTCAATTAAATTTTTACTTTAAAAAAAATTATCGAAGTTCTTTTTGTTGTTGATCGACGTTGACTTTGTTTCTGTAATGACAGAAATTTTTGATTTTGCAAACAAAAATTCAAATTCTAAATTTTTGTTGACAAAAAAAAATGCAGCTTTTTATGTAAAATAAATATTTACTTTCATTTTTTTCATATTTTGTTATTTATAGATCAACTGAATCTAATTGATCCCTAAATTTCGAAAGTAATATTCTTATCCATAAACATTGAGACATCTTGGTTCTAGAATTTTGGAAATCGTGAATTATTAAAAAAATTATGTGTAAGCTGTAGAAAAATAGTGCGAAATATCATGAACAAAAATATGTGGACCATAACATTTTACTATTTTCTAAAGAAGAATGAAAACCAGTGAAAGGCATATCATTATAATACAAAAGATTTCAAAATTATGAAAATTTAGTTGAATTTTTTAAATAAATTTTAATATTTATACAGAAGAAAAAAAGTCAAAATCCTGTTCTATTTCTATCCTGTTCTATTCACTAAAAAGCATAATTGTTGCAAAGTTTGTTAAGAATTATTAACGTAAAATCCTAATAGAAAGCGTTTATCAAATGAAAATTAGATTAATATCACGAGTCCGCTAAATTTCCGCAGTTCCGGTAAAATTTACTTTTGAAGAAATGAATAATCCAATGCGATAATTATAAGGTAATGTGAATCTTTAAATCTGAAATGGCGCAGTATTGCATCTTAATGACGAACACATTTTTCTTCTGTTGATTGCAAATCAAAGTTTGAAGCACATGTTAATCAAAATTCTATTTACTTTTTTCTCCCTGTAGAAGAAAATAATTCTTTTTTTAAGAGGCAGCTATGATTTGTTGATAGTATGAGAATCAAAACTAAAAAAATGGAAAGGTAGATGTTTGAGTCGATTGAAGATCCGCAATATTTGCTGATTTAATGCTCTATAAATCTGCTTCCATGAATCAAATGTCTTCACTATGGGTTTTTTTAAAAGGAAGTTTTAAGAATGCCTTGCTGATTAAAGTATCACTCTCAAAATTTGGCCACGAATAAAAATTAGACGTCTTTTCCTAAATATTGTCTTATAAAAATTGCTATGTTTTATGATTTCAAGTATTGTTAGAATGCTCAGTATTTTTCTTGTTTCAAACTTCTTTGCTCAATACATAAATTAATAATTTTTTTTTAATTCGGCACATAAATAAATAAAATTTATAAATTAATATTACTCTTATTTCTCATTCAATGCCTGAAATAAAATTCAGTTGCGTCTTATTGTGCATAAAAAATATGTCTTTCTTTGCATTTATCTGCTTGTGCATAAACTGTAAATAACAATCAACCTTCAAAGTGTTTTATTCACGCGTTAAAAATTGATTCATTTTTATGACACTGAAGGAATTTTAATGCATAGAGCATTTGTTACATTATGCGTTGTGTACAATCAACTGTAAAATAATTTTTCCTTTTTCCATGCAATTTGTAGTGACTTACGGTTGTTATGCCTGAATATAAAGTAATACTAAGAAGTTATTACGGATTGTTTTAATTCGTTTAAAACTATTTTTTGTCACTTCTATTTTTTTATTTTAAATAGTGTGTAGATAGAATGAATTTTTATTGACCCAATTTGCAAATTTATCGTTTACTCATTCCAAAGCGAGTTCATCTGTCCGTTAAATTTTCTTTTCATTTCATTGGACGTTAAGTTTCGCCAAACGTAGTATATTTCAATGATAACTCAAGCTTTAATACATTAATTCTCTCCTTTTCGTATTTAAGCGCTCGTAAAATTCAGATATATCTTACTATAGTTAATGACAATCCATGCTGACAGTATAAGAAAAATAACGCTTACTGTTTTTGCTTGGTTAATTGTAACTGATGATAGTCTTAATATTTTTGAATCAATTATTGTATTTGCCAAAAATTTAAATTTACGCGTCAAATTTTGTGCATTTTAAACTATTTAAATTAATGTAATTTAATTTGATAGAGCTTTTTATCTAATATCAATCTTCTGGGGGGGGTACCTCGTAATTGAGGATGGAAAAGCTTTTGGGATGGTGGTTGATTCTCGCCACCCTGGTGAGTACACATAAAAGTGAGCGTCTGGTTCCTCCCATCGATGACAAGATGTATTTCCTTAGAGAAGGATTGTACCATGGCCGCTGATGGCCTTTAGGACTCAACTACAGTTCTTGCTAGTGTTGCTGTTGCGGCGGTCCGGTCATTCAGATTTTTCCGTGTGGCTTCCGAAGGGTCAAAGTAGCCAGTTTAAGATTATCTAATATCAAGATGCCTTAATATCATGCAGTATATCATTTATTAATGATTTTTTCAATCGCTGGGTGTTTTCTATATATTGTCAGCAAGAGTTGTTATTAAAAGTAAACTTTTAATTGTGGCTTCGAAATCTTATACTTACATTTTTGAAATTGAGTCTCGGTAAAGACATATATTAAATACTAGCCAAGAGTATAGTTTTGAATGTCACTACTTTCGGTAAAATATTTTTTGCATGGAAATAATTTTAAATAAAAAATATTTCTTATGAATTTTTTTCATATTATTCTTACTAATGCAACTAAAGTATGAAAATAATTAAAATATTACTATTATCCACTTTTAAATCTTATGTCAAAAATAGCATTAATTCTCCGCCCTCCTCTAATATTTTTGTTTTGAAAATTCTATTATATTTTTAAGTATTAATCTTAAGCAAGACTTTTATATTTAATATATTATTTTTTTAGTTTGAGGGTTCTCTCCAAGCAACACCATTAGAAACGAAAATACTTCTGATTTTTGCTTGCAATTATTTTTTTAAAAAATAGTCACCCTGCTGACCCATTCCATTAAAAAAATTATTTTCGTATCAATTTTCTTTGGATATTTTCCTCCCTTTTTCAAGTTTTCCAATGTACTGTAATAAGTAGAAACTTGTAAAAGCCGTTTTGTGCGTTATTTAGAAGTTAAAACCTTCTTCTCAAACATAATAACTGCTCTCCGAAGTTCAGTGGGCCAACTGTTTAGTCTACCAATAAACAAACACAAAGATAAAAATTACTACAATACGGGCTCACGCCTGCGTGAATCCGAAAGGCGGTTTCAGGGGTTTAAGAGCGAAGCTGTCCATAGGTGAATGCCCAAAACCACCCGTTTGGAGTCACTGTTCTAGAATAATTTCGTTTTGGAACCTTCTATTCTTTTGCTTTGTATGTCTGGCAGGTGAAGCATGCATTTCTGGGGAACCAAAAGAAAAAAAAAATATATGAATAATGTTTTTGATCAAAAAATGTTAGTCTTTATGAGAGATATTTATTCTTTAGGTAATCTTTTTTGCATACAAGAAGAACGTTGGCAAATTGATGGATTAAATCAGATTTATCGGATATATTAAATGAAAAAGAGGTAATTCCTTTGGACCGTTTGAATAGAAAATTCTTTGTTAAGCCATAGAGTTAATAATACTATTTTGAATTGTAAATTTGACTAGGTGGAGAATTTATTTGTGATAGCTTTTGTTCAGAATATTTTTCAAAGCTCCTGCCAATGCATTTAAATTGTTTATTTTCTTTTTTCTCACTGAAGCCTATTTGTATTCAGTTTCAAGTTTCTTTCGAATTTCCTAGGAACAAAATAATATGTTTTATCATTTATTTATCTTATGTTATCAACAAATCATTAAACATATTATTTATATTTTTTATTTAGTCAAATAAAAAATATATTTATTACACTTTTTGTAATGAAATAAATTGCTTTTAAATATATAGATTTATCTTTTCATAAATCGGATATTTTCTGCTTTTGAAAATTATATGAAGGATATACATCGTATATTTCATAACTTCTTACCATTTATGTTTCGATTTTATTATATTCCAGTTAAAACAATCTAATTTTTTTCCGAATAAACGAAGAGTGAGAAAATCCAAATATATTGTTTGTTTATAGTTATTTTTTTTAAAAAAAGAAGTATCTTTATTATTTTACTGAATCAAAAGCGTTCCCAATTGATGATAATTAAAACGATTCATATCGAATATTGACGATATTTTCACAATAATTTTAAAATTTAACATTTAGTACCATTTCTAAGTAATTAAAACGGAATTTCTGCGACATAAAAATCTTTTTTATTTTATGGTCTTGAATATCTATATCGTTTATATTTGTGTATAGTTAGTTCAATATAATTTAAAAATTTATGTTACCGTATGTAAAAGGAAAATAATTACCTTTCCTATAAATACATAAATAAACGACAAAGAATTAAAAAAATTAATGTAATTTTAATCAAAATAAGAAATTACACATTCTGTTACAACAAATATAATATCAGTCTTCTATGCTACTAAATAAACATTAAAATTAGTTTGTATTTAAATAAAATAATTTAATCCATGTCTTTCCTTTTTAATTCTACATTCAGTCCATATCATTCATTTTCAGTATTTTGAATAATTCAATAGAAAATATATTTTCTATCACGTAATCTAAAGTAATTTTTTTCATAATTTCATTGAAATTTGGAAACATTTCAATGAAATTAGGAAATAAATTGCTTAAATGAATTTTTTACTATTTCATTTCATTGAAACTATTATTCACAAATAATGTTTTCAATTTTCGCTTTATCACTTCTGACTTAACCGAACTCAAGTTAATTCATTTCAAAAGAGAAGGTGAAATACCAAAATTGATGAGGAAATTTGGATTCCTAATGCCCACAGACTGAGAACCACTGTTAGTAACAGCAAAGTAAATTTTGCTCTCTCCTGTTCAAGAGCATTGAAAACCTAATCTCGGATTTAACTACAGTGAACCCACTCGTCGTCGAATGAAAGCCTATTACTTCAATAATTATATTGACCTTAAAACCACTCCTTTACTGTTATAAGATTATTTTGGTTTAAAATTTTGACAGCATCATCCTACGTACATAATTGAAAGGATATCGTTCAAACTTTGAACGATTTCAAAGGCGTTAGAATCAATAAGTGAAATTCACAATCGTTAATATATATCCTGTTATTTGAACTTATGCTAATTTCGTCCTCGGCAACAGTCTTATACTCAAAAATAAGAATACGAAGGAAGGTTAAGAATATAAATTATTCTCATTTAAATCTATTTCCTTATTTTGAAGAAGCGGAAGCTCTCTTCATTTGCTATTGAAAATATTGATGACTTTGTTTTGAATGTTTTTATAGTCTGGCAGACGAAATATATCTTTTTATTATATATTACATTTTATTATTCATTTTTTATTTATTACATTATAACGATTTTATATATTCGTCCTTAGTCAAATTCAAGATAAAAACATGCTAACTAATAGCTTCCTGCATAAATTATTGATTTTGAAGAGTTTAAATCAGCCAGTTGATGAATTAATTTCATTTTCACCAAACAATTTATTTGTTACATTCAATATGTTTATTAGATAACTATTAAGAATCGCAGGTAGCATTAATAATAACCGATTATTATTAATGGTAATCGGTTAGTCTAATAAATCATTTAATCATTTTCATCGGTTATTATTAATAATAACCAATTAATAACAGTGACGGAAACATGTATGCAAAAATATATATAAAATTAAAGATGAAATCATTTGCAAATTTGAAAATACTGAGCAAATAATTTAAGCATATTGCATAATCAATCAGTTAAATCTTTTTATTTTTTGAAGTTCATATTATTTTCATTTATTGTTTAAAATATTATTAATTATGATGCTATTACAGAATTATGTTGAATACAACAGCAATAATTTCAAGCTATTCATTGGAAAGTTTTAAAAAATGAGGCCATCTACACTGCAATTTTTATGCTACAAATTTTTATGCCAATATTCTTGTGAATTTTGATGAGTTAGCACTGGATAAATAGCGGACCATTTCGAAATTGTTATAATTCTATAAAATTGAATATTAAATTCATTTCAAATAAATAAATATGAAATTGAATTATAATACTAATTTGCATATGAAGTTTTTATTTTAGGGTTAATGACATAGAAGCGACACGACACTCACAATAAAACAACTTCAGACATTTATGCTTATTTTTTCCATCCCAACTTACTTAAAAATGAAAACTAACTAAAGCAACTTAATTTGTAATTTAATTTTTTTTTATTTAAATAAGTTACATTTTCCAATTTTAAGACTTCACGCTAGATGAGTACGATGATGATAGAATTACAAAAAGATCATCGACCACTTATGAATAAGGTTTTTATATTTGTGAAAAGATCATACCTTTAGATAACGAACTTATAGCTGAATAACACAAGACGAAGTAATGCTGTATCTAAGATTTGTGAAATTGCATTTAATTGCCTTCTGTTGGAGAGATGACGCCAAACGCCAGTTGGATATATAAAGGATAGCCCGAATAGCAGCGGACTCACCAGGCGAACTTGTGAGAATACAAATCATAATGATAAATTAAGTCGAAAATATTAAGCATGGAATGTTATGCATTTATTTATAGTTCCTGCATCTAGAATCTCTGACGTTTGTACAAAGAACCTTTTTTTGTGTATTGGATAGTTGTTTTCGGTTTCCTAAATTTTCGGGAATACAAAAAAAAAGAAGAAAAAAAGACTAGAGTGTCAACAACTGTAGTTATTATAGAATCCGAGTAAGAAGAATGATTTATTTTTATTACATATAAATAAACGATTAAAAATTTCATAAGTTATTCGATTAATTTCGGAACGAATTATTCAGATTTTGATTAATATCTATAGCAAAGCCATCGATTTACCAGCGATTAAAGTAACGAGCTTAGTTTTTGAATCCATTAACCGATCATCTACAGCATTTTATAACAAAGCAATTTCATCAGAATCAGAAGCGTTTACTTTGTGTACCGAAGTCATTTGTATAGGAAGCATGTTTCAAAATTTAATCTATTTTATTCACTAGAAAAGAAAAATATAACTTAACGTTACTTTGTCCTAGTTGCGATTTCAAGAGGTATACTCGAAACCTCTAAGGATAAAAAGAAAATAATTAAAGTAGTCTTAGGGAACCTTTATAACATCGTGTTTCTTTTAAGAATGAATGCAAATATTTGACTAAAAGTGTTGACATGGAAAAACCGCCTACTCACAGCACATAGGACATTTTGAAATACTTCCTGTTAGCTTAGTAGAATTTAAATGCTTTTAAATATGACTTTGCACTTGTTACGTGAGGACTAATTACATAATTCTTAATAATATTAAATTGTGTTTATGTTTTACATTTACATTCGACCGTTTTTATATGAGATATTTATTTAATAACTTCAATCTTAAGGTTGTTTTCTGTATTTAACTGTTTTATTTTGACCTCACTCTTGATAAAAACTTCTTAGTTATAAATTTTATCTGTACATCAAAATATGAGAAAAATGTTGAAACTTTTTAAATTTTGTTTCAAAAAATTAAAGTTTTTATAGGAAAAATTTTTGCGTTTGTTGCAGTAAACAACAATTTTAATTTATTAATTTTTAATCCAAAAATATTTCAATTCACATGAGGGAAATTTTCAAAACTCTTGTTTAATGTCTCCTTATAAACATGAAAAGATAATACTGAAAAAAGGTATAATTTGTTTTAACCCTAGCGAAAATTCAAGTTGTTAATATAGGAAAAGCTACTATATATCTTAACGTCTATATCTAGAGTCTTGAAAATAATTTTATGGCATTTAAAAGTATTTAAAATATCCGAAGATAAGAACTTTAGAATTTAATTCTAAATGCCTGTCGTTGATACTTATTGATTGTAATCTGTTTAATGAATCAATGTGTGAAACAAAAGTTGTTTAACTTCATGGAAATCTATCTATAAGCATAATTGTGAACAGCAACATGGTATTAAATGAAATGATGCAGCTGTCTTCATTTTTGTATTCTATCAACTTTTTGTTTCCAATTTGAATTACTTGTTTAAATGTTAAGGCAGATCATATATGATTTGCTATACCTAAGATCTTCAATATTTACTTACTTGTAGATGTTAAAACTTTTAACGAAGACAAAAATAAATAAATAAAATGCATGAAAAGGTGTTAAAGTTCTTATATATTTTGATACGTGCAAAAGCAAGTAGACCAGTTTTGATTCATAATTAAAACACTGGGAATTTATGTATAATTAATTTTTTTTGTGTTGAATGCTATAATTAGATAGCTAAAAATTGATTACTAATTATGGGCAAGTGTATAAAAAGTTCATATTACATTAAATTCACAATATACGTCAGTTAGGTAATTGTTGTAGATGATCGCTTGATGCTGAATATAAATTAATTCAGGTTCTTACATGAGCATTGTAAAGAAACTTCCATTTGCATTTTCTCTAAAAATAACTAATTTGATGAAGCAGTTAAAACATTCAGTAAATATTATAAATAAACATATAATTTTTGGGAGATTGGTTTCAAAGTTCATACAATATGATGCCTAACTAAGTCTATTCGTTTCCTTATCAGGCCTCTCCTCCATTATATCAATGTCCATGTACAGTTGAGTATATTAAGGTAGCATATACTAAATCTGTTGCGTTGATAAATTAACTACACTTTTTTGAAATTTTTTTGCAACTTCGTAACTGATATAACACTTTATAAACTTATTTTTATATATTCTTAGTACATTTCCGCAATAAGGATCAAGATCACTTAATGAAAAAAAATGATTGGTAATGGAAAAAAATATTATTTATTTCAGAATCCAAATTACTTAATTATATTATATAAATCCACCAACGCATGCCACGGTATGCCGCATTGTGGATTTTTTTCTGTGTTATTTCATCACAATAACATAAGCGAAAGAAATTGGTCACTTAAATTCAATTGCAGCAGAAATGGATTATTGAACAATTATTTTCATTTTATACGTTATTGTTTTTAGAGGATGTTATACTAAGACAAATGATACTAAAATAATTATTTAGAAGCGAAAAATGATGAATATGTTGAAAGATTGATGTTATTGTTTTTTTCACTTGCGAAATCAATTAACTCCAGCTTCAAAATTTTAAAAATAATATCGATAATTCCAAAAAATATCTCATTTAATATATTTTAAAATCCATTAAATTAAAGCTATATATGCAATAAAATATTCTACAATATTTATTTGAATTTCTATTTTAAATGGAATTTTTAAAAAATGCGAAGTGTATTATCAATTTTAGTCGATTAGTCAATTTTAATCGATATGGCTATTTGGCGATACTTTAAAAAAAATCTTCGTTTCTTTTTTCTTTTCAACTTTTTATTAAGTAATCGACTACGCTGCCTTTTTTTCCGCCTTTCATCTCACAGAAAATCAAAATTTATCGTTTCTAGTTAACTTTTTAGCATAACAAAAAGAATGTACGCAAACATCTGGTAAATTAATGAAGCAATTTGTTTTTACTAGTATATTCGTTATGCTACTAGTTGTTGTATAGTAGTATTGGTTGTATAGTTTTTACTAGTTGTTGTATAGTACTGTAGAAAAACAGAAAAAATTCTAGTAGAAAATACTACTGAATATTAATGTATTATTGATATGAATTTTCTAGGATTTTTTTCCATCGGGTTTACTTACTGCAAATTAAAAAAAAAAAAAAAAACGTTTCCAATTTCGTGCCTCATTTAATGTCTTCAAAATTCAATATTTGAAAAGTTCTTAAAAAATAATTATCGAATTTCTTGTTTAGAGTTAAATACATGTGCGTATAGCTGCTGAGAAAAAAGAACGAAACGTTGTTTTGTTTTTCGAAATTATAATGGAAAATTCTGATGATAGAATACTGATTTTGGATTTAAAAATTAATTTTCAGCGTTTGCAAATGTGTAAGTTTCAGATGAACAAATCTTTGGTATTCACAATAGGAATGATCCTCAACAGTGGCGATTTATCAACTAGGCAGCTACCTATTACCATACCAGTGGAAGGAGGGGTGAAGATTTAAGAGAAGTCGATTAAAATATTAGTATCCTAATTTTCGCATAAACACTTTGTCAACTGCAATTGATCAGATTCCTATCTGTTTGTTTGCATTCTCATAGTTATTAAAACATTCATAAATATGAAGTGTCTGCTTAAATGCAATTGTATATAAATGTAAATACTGCTCAATTAATCATGATTCATAATAAAGAAATAAAAACTGTACACTTTCACAAAATTAGAAAAATCTAAAAAATCTAAAGGAAATCATTTACATATTATGTTTAAAATGTATTGAAATGTAAAACTAAGTTGGCCAATTTATTAAAAGGGCAGCAAAATGTCTAAATCCATCACTGACGTTGTCTAAAATTTATTGTTATATATTCTCAGCAGTTTACGAAATGTAACTTATAAACTGCGTGTTAAAAAGAATTTCTAAATCTACGTACTATAAATAATGCAATAATTCCGGGAAAACTAATAAAAGATACGAACCCTCTATATAATAGCACCCTGTGAACTTTCTTTGAACTTTTTGTTTATCCCTTGATTAGATGACTATTAAAGATCTAACTATGTCATTCTCATCCGCCCTACTGCAATAACGTTCAATTTTCTCACAAGATAGTTTAGTACTACAATAAAAATTCTCGAGATGTTACTGATAGCATCTTTTGTTCATTTGTCAATAGAGAAATCTCAAAATCATCTTCTATTTCAAGCACTGTGATTTGGTCTTCCAGAAATACACCTTTACACATTGTAGGGTTGGACAGGAATTACCTGGAAAAAAACCCGTCTTCATTCTTTTGTTTTAAGAAAAAGATGTCACTACCAGCGTGGATGCATCATTTCAACTGTATCAATTCAGGTTGATGAGTGTCCATAGAAACTTTATGGCCCTTAAATAAGTTTGGAAAAGAGATCTTTCTGACCTATGTTGAAATATTTTATAATGCGTTACCTTTGTTGCTTCTATTATATGTAAAATATAGAAAATGCGTTGAATGATTGTCCGATTTAGAACAAAGTAATTTAAAACTCTTTTATTTAACTTTATATGCTTCACGCTTGTTAAGATAGAATTCAGTAATCGATTTCTTGTGGTAGAGTTCTTTTTTACACACTATTTTAATATTTTTAGAATTTAATTCGTTCTTAAGTAAATCTCCTCAGATACAGTGGCATATCTGAGATCGCCATTCCTGAATTTTTAATTTTTTACCTGAAATTACATTAAAATATTAATTTCAAATGCGAAAAATCACTTAGAAACGCTTCAATATCGTAAATGCACTTTATATCATTATAGGAATTTAAATAACAATAAATGTCCCACATAGCATGTGTTATCCAATTAAGAAGTAAATTTGTGGGTCAAATGTTAATAAAAATAATTAAATTTAATAATAATAATAATAATTAAATTTTGATTATATACATTGAACTTGCTGGTAGTGAATTCTATCAAATATTGCACTATACCATAATATTTATATTAAAAAATTATAAATTACAGATTAAAAATAAAAAAATAAAATAAAAATGCTTCTTTTTTCAGCGCTAATAAAAATGTGTTAATTTTTTTTAATTATAGAAATTGTGGAATGACTTGATTGAAATTTTAATATTGTGGAATTACTTGATTGCTATGCGTGAATTCGAGAAAATTAATAATAATAAAATAATTTACGAAACTATTATAATAAAATCATTATTATAATTATATTAAAAATATAATTTACACTCAAAATGTCGTCGCTCTTTACCATAAAAAAGTTTCTTAAATTGAATGCAGTAGATTTCTGGTTTCATCATATTAGAATAAGTCGTGCGGCATTGTTAATCATGAAGTAGGAAATTGCGCGTATGAGATGAACATTTTCTTTTTTTAGTAGTTAACGTTTTAAAACTATTTTTGAGATAAATCAAAATGTTTGCAAATTCAGAATAAAACCTGTCCGAATTTATTTGTATTGAAATCAAAATTTATTATCTCTTGACCCCAAATTTTCTCTAGAAATATATAATTTGTAATTGTAAGCTATAAATTTGTAATTTTAAGCTATTAATATTTTTTAAACCCAGCCTTTTTATATAGTTACCATTGAAAAATGCAAAATTTGCTGTTTATGAGAATTACTTTTTTTTTCAGTTTTAAGAACTTGTTGTTTTAAGAGTAACAAAATCAGAAGATGATTCGTTCGAATCTCGAACTTAGATAAATAACGATAACTCAACTTTAGATAAATAAGCTATAACTACCTATATTATCTACCTATTTTTTAATTTATTATATTTCCGTCATTATTGAAGTTTGAAGTAAATTTCTGAAGTATTACAAGAAATATCAGATGTGCAGTTAATGTATATACTTTTATTCTAAGAAACAAACAAAACAAAAAGCACTCTATTCTGAAATGAGAAAACCAAAGACCAATCGATGCATATTAATTTGAACCACTTTAACAGTTTCATCATACGCCATGTACATTAATTTATCGCGTTGTAGCACTTTTAAACTCAAGTAAGATTTATAAGTGGTATAGTTCTACATAATAATTATATGGAATACTTAAATAACCCAAGTATTCTCTGGATTTTCATTTAAATTAAAATGACAAAATATTTATAAAATAGAATGATAATGAGTTAACTTAATACTTTGCTGCACACTTTTAGCTCTTCCAAATATTTTTTTCTGTAAAAAATTGGACAACTATAACGGTCTTTTGTGGCAATGTATTAAGCCATTAGAGAAAATAAATAAAACAGATGATCAATTGATAAGGAATCAACGATCACACTACGGATATCGGTTTAACTAATTTATATTGTATCTAAGATTATATAGTTGTTTGATAAAGTGGAATTAATTGCGAAACTAAAAGGATCCGTAATTCTAATTTAAATTTATATCAGGATTATTATATTATTAATTTTTTACTCTAAAATAATTCTGAAATTTTTGATTTTCCATTTATAAAGTCCGCTGAATTATGAAATATTTTGATTTACTATTTTATATTGGCATTATTTTGATACCTGAATAATTTCAGAATAAAACACTGTCTAATTCCTCGTAACTGACTTGATATCTGTTTCTAGAATCATATCTTAACTTGTACATCCATTTTTATCAAATCTTAATTTTTTAATTTTATTAAAATATGTTTCTTGTTGATTAACTGTTTATGCATATTTTCGAGAACAAATGGCAGTCGTGTTTAGCAGACTCGGTGAACAGGTGTTACGAAATTTTGTTTATTACTTGGGGAACTTGCGCAAATCTAAGCATTGCCGACAAAAGCAAAGATCTGTAATTAATAGGTTAATCGTGAGTCTTTGTGTGGTCGGAATATAATCAAAACTGGATGATTGATGTTTTTGTTTTATTTGAAGAAACAAAAACTCAAACCACGCTATTATTTATTTGTCAATGTTTTCTTTATAAAAATATCGTCGAATGCTTCTGGTAGAAACACGATTTGTTAGAATTATAGTCTCAAGTATTCTACGTTGTCTTTTTATTACTTACATTAAAAAAAAAGATATTACTTGAAAAGGATGAACAACTTTAATCAGTTGTATTTAAAAACAAGATCGGAATCATTCTGTAAATGTTTTGTAACTTATGCAATGATTTTACCAGAAATGAAGGTACAATAAACTCGTTAGATAACAAACATCACTTGAGTGATTGCTCCTTTAGATTGTCATTATATTACATGCACTTCTCTAACTGTATCATTTGTAAAGAGGAATGAACAAAATGATTCAACAAGTGATAAATATCAATGACCTCTCTGTATTCTGAATTATAATCAATTGAACTAATTGTTATGCAACCTGCAATACCTTTGATTTGTGTTTCTTATCGATTGATGGTTTGTTTAATAGTTCGATAGGTAAAAAGGTTTCTTGATTTATTGAAACATAGCAATTTTTTTTTATTGCAAATGAATCCGACATAACTTTGTATGACCTTCGAAATAAAAGAAATGTTACCTAAAAACCAACAACGTTTATATATATATAAAGCATTTGAGGTTCTTTAATAAAATCAAATGTAAATGAATGGAATTCTAATACTAAACATTTAAAACATCCAACATTTCCGCATATCATCGAGGAAGTTTTAGCTTACCTTCACCTGCATATTTGACTTATTTAAAAATGCAAATGTTTAACAGGTAAAATTTCGTTATACATAACTTTATATTATATATAGATCATAATTATGGAATTTTTACTCGTTTCACATTTTTAGAAGATGTAGTCTCTTGTTAGAGAAACTACACTTGACTACTATACATTCTATATATATGAGATACTTCTACTGAATCAATTTTTGAAAGATATAAAGAAGATGTAAAAATCGTGCAGAAAAATACAGTATTTTGATATTATAGAAATGGTAAATTATTTGAAAAAGGACCATAGTGGTCTCAATTTGAAGTTAAAATATTATCATTTACTCTCATAACCATGTTTAGCAGGGCCGGGGTATCCTGGTTGGTAGAGTGTTGGATTCGCGTCCCTTGGTTGCGAATTCGAACCCCGCCGGCCGAAGATTCCCCGCGTGCTTGGTGGCTGACGCGCGTATAAATCTGTCGTGGTCGCCTCGTCATCTGTTATCAGTCCTCGATGTCGAGAATAATACCACTGGGGGTAGTGGATCAGGGGCGATCGTTCTCTGAGTTAGGTCTAAATTACGATCTGTGGATAAAGGAACGAAATGCGTGAATGAAGAGTAAAAGTATAAGGGGTTGTGACGTAAAATGGGTTGTGACGAGTGCATAACTAAGTCGTTCTCTTGGCCCTAGATGGTGCAACTATATAAACAAGAGACGCTACCTCTCCGGCTTAAAATCGCTTGCTTCGTAACAGCGGACTTGTTGTTGTTTTTATGGCACTTGCCATTGACAACAACCATGTTTAGATTTGATTCAAAATTATAACGGCATTTGGCTGATCAATTAATATAGAAGAATCATGAAACATCTAATAACGTTATCATGTATTAATATTTTTCAAAATCAACAGTAGTTATATGACAGTACAATAAGCGTTTGGGTTCATTTTCACTCATTTTCATTTCATCATATATTTTTCTATTCTAAATATGTAAAAAAAAAAATTAAATAGGCAATGATTAAGATAGACTATAGATAGCTTTAGGACTTTACTTTGAAAGGTTATAGACAGCTTTAAGGGAAAATTGAGGAGCTCTTCGGTTTGGGGGTTTTTCAGTATTTTTACATATACACAAAACTGTTTTTATTAGAATCACGCATCAAATTTGTTTAATAATCATAAAGTAAAAATGCTGTGCATTCATTTTAAATATCTATATTTTCTCATCTGTGGAATAAATAAAGTATTTTATCCTCAAAGGAAAATGACTTCGATGATATTTATATGGATATCCATGTTTTAGACATCTGTCAGTATGGAAGAGTTTGCTCTGAATTTTGTTTGTCAGTCTGCATTTCAATTCAGCAACCCAAAAAACGAATGGAGTTTAGCTTATGATTTAATGACCAGAACTGTTGAGTTATATGGAATTTTGGAGCTAAATCCAAAAACGGAGGAACTGTCTATTTTTGTGCATATGATCGTGGAATTCAAAGACACAGTAAGTTATAAAAATGAAATCTGATAAAGGGTACCAAATAACAGATTTAGGTGATCTAGGTACCAAATAACAGATTTTATATTTTGAAACTAATTGATTAAGAAAAAGGGATTCAAAATGTATACTTGATTTTGTTTTAATATCTCAATTGATGCTGTTCGGAAAATTCTGTAAGTGTAAAACACGCGAAGAAGGCACTCTCATTGGCTTCATGTAGTGGATATATTTATATCCCTAGTTTTCAACTTTTCAATCGCCTGCTTCGCATTGTTTTCTTTATTTGGATAAAAAATTTTGTAGATTACCTATTTTTATGAATTTTATGCTCTTTATTGATAATGGAACTTAACTATGTCTAAGTTACAAAATTTAACCAATTCTTATCGGTGGCATAATTTTAATATTGCTACCATTTTTAAAAAAAATGGTAGCAATATAGTTTATTTCTTTGAATATTTTGTAAAAAAAAAAGATGCATTTCAAAATATTTTTGTTTTGTTCGTGTTTAGTTCGAAATCACATAACAGCTCTCATTTATCTTCTTGTAACAATGATGTCAATGCAAAATATCAAAAAATAAATTTCATAAATTCTACTCGTGAAAAAATAGCCTTTCAGATTAAATTTCTTATTATTCACGCTTCAGTTCTTCGTTCAATGAAAATGATAAGAATGAAATTTCAGACTGAAACGATTTCTCTTAAGAGGAAAGAAGAGCAAATATGAGACATAATCAAGCGTCAAAACAAAAACGTTGAACGTCACACTCTGAGGAGATCTAGGGATCAGATAAGTTCAATCCTTAATCCTGTTGACTCAGAAGCTTACTTTTCTTTCATCATCATTTGGATATTCTGTTCGTTTTTTCAAGTTCATCGGCCCATCGATAACTTGAGAACACACCGCAGACGTAATCTTAGAAAGTACTATTACTGAACATTGACATGGTTGATAGTCCCCGTACTTTCAGTTTCTTTGCGAAAAAGATTTGATATCTTTTCCAAATTTAGTATGATTATTTTTTTTTCTATTATTGAATAATATTCTTATTTTCAGGGTTCTTTTGTTTAAAAGGAAAAAGAAGAGATTTTGTTGAAAAGGAAAAATTGAATTCACTATGGTAAATTGGGTTATACGATTCTAAAATTAATAAAATGTAAAATTAAGTAATTTTTGAAACTAATTCGTAAGAATTATAGTAATATTAAATTCTAGCATTAAGATAATTTAAACGTTGTCGTACGATGATATAAATATAATCATGATATATATTAACAACGAATTATATATGATATCGCATGTTAAAATATGCTTGCAGTTAGTTCTGCTTGATATCAAGCTACATTATCTTCAAACATTATGTATTCGTGGAACAATAAATTCTCTTATATTAAATAATGACTGAATTTCTATTTTTAGAACAATATTAAGTATTTCAAAAGAAAAAAAGATTCTCATAATCATTTTCAGACTACGAGAATTCTCATCAGTTTAGTTAATGCTTATAAGATAAAAATTACAATAATAAAAAAAAGAACTTTTACAGTTTGAATGATATTTACTCAATTGTAAACTTTTGGTCAAAAATAAATTAATCAATGATCTTACTCATTTTCTTCTCAAATTATTTGTTAAAAGAAATATTCGGAGCATATTAAAGATATTATGTAATGATTTTCAGAAATTTTTAACAAAGTTTCTGAGATGAAATATATCAAAAGCTTTTATTTTAGGTATTCTACTTTATTATTTATCTATAAAAATTTCAGTAGAAACTTTTCAGGGATACTTTTGTCCAGTTATAAATGTTTTTACGCTTTCTGTGAAACAGCACAATTAAAATTTATAGAGTATGATTGAAAAAAACTCAGATCTGATAATTTTAGTATAGAAAAAAATCTATAAATATAAAGGAAATATTTTAACCCTTTCTAAGGCCGTGGGAAGTATGCTTCCCACCAAATTTATCAATCTTTGTATGAAATTATGTAGGCTGGTATAAGTTCTGACAAATTTTTTTAGAAAGACAGAAACTTAGATGATTCAGTTCTTTATCTCACACAAAAGGATGTGTCTTGGCTTGTCACTTAATTATTAATTAACTAAATTAATTAATTTAATTAAATTTATCTAATAAGCTAAATGAATCCCTTTTCTTATTCTAATTTCAAGCCTAAAAATATTTTAACATAATATGACTATAAAAATAATGGCCCTTTAAAGGGTTAAACAAGTTCTTTTCAGGTAAATATTATACCTAACTTGAATATTTCAATTTTAATTTCAGAATTCTGTTGTTGGATCATAGGATTTTAGTGTTTAGTATATGGCCAGGGCCAAATACACATTTGAATACTCATTATTCTAAACTTGAGCTACCAAACATTTTGGGTAGCATGTATAACCGTAAATTCTTTAATGATTTTACAAAAATTGGAAATTTTTTTCATAGTTTTTATCATAGTTCAAAAAATAGATAATAAAGTAATTAGTTAGGGAATTCTATTGATAATTGTTTAAATAAGCAAACACTATTGATCAAAAAATACTCAGTTTTGTACAACAGGAATATTTAAATTTAGATTGAGACAGTCTGCATAAATTTAACTTGGAAAGGTCTTCTAACATCATGTGTCAATATCGAAAAACATAATTAAAATCTGTATACTGATTGCATTGATTTTCAAAATAGCTGAAACCACTTCTTGTTCCACAAGTATTTCCTTTTAAAGATGCGACCTAAATAACGCAGGAACGCAGACAGGTTATGTAGAGAAAGAGAGAGAATCGCGCTTTCACAATTTGCATTTTATTTTTTTCACAGTTGTTGCTTAAGCAAGGTGTATGGAAATTAGTTTGATTAATAGCCTACGTCGCTACAAGAGCTAGGAAATCTTAATGAATGGGCAATCGGAGAGCGACTTCGGGATGGTTTATTGCTTCCACAAGGCCGGAACACGCCCTTGCTGGAGAAAGTGACAAGAATCTGATTAAGTAGATTGTGCACAGATTGGGCCCTGTTCGTAAAAGGTGGATGACATGCCAGCTATGCTGGAGTTTGTCTACCGAATGTATGATTCTAAATGAGATATCCAGCAGCTGTTGGGGTACAAAAAACTGTCACATCGCTGCGTAATTGACACCTGCTCTGATGAATGCATTCATTTTACTTGGGAAAAACATGCAAAAATTGAACTTTGAGTTTATTTTAATGCATGTATGTGTATTTAGAGTTTCGGCACTGGAATTTAGTATACATTATTAATCTTATTTAAATTATGTGTTCTGATAAATGTGGAATGCAGACGGGTTACTGAACAGGACGCAGATGAGATGCCCTTTTGCGAATTGCGAACGAAAAAAAAATTACTATGTAATTAGCACCTACGCTTTTAAATCTTGATGCATTCATTTTGTTTTTTCATTTTAAATAAATATGTATGAAAGTGTAGTTAGTTAATTATCTTTCCTTACTTGAATTTTTGTATCTCTGTCGTAATTGTTTGTGATTATTTAAGTCAGACTAGAAAGTTTATTCTTAATGAGACTTTTCTAAGTTTTCATTCTCTGAAATAGAAATGGGATTTAAAAAAAAATATTTTAGACCATATTTTTTGAAAATTTAACTATCGTTTTTATTATAATAGTTTAGGTGTAAAAATGTTTAAGTAAATAATAAACATATATTTTTTGCGTATGCACACATTACTGAAATTACGCAGTGCTATAAATTTCTTAGTCTTTTGGGGTTTTTTTTATTTTATTTATTCATAAGAACTATTTCGTAATCGACAATCTTTGCAAATGTGAATTGACAACGGACCGAATTTTTTTTTACCCTACAGAACTTTCTAACATTATTTGTAAATTAATAGAAAACTATTTTGTAATGTAGTAATTAAGAAAAAGGTAATAATCGTTTAAAATAATTAAATTAGACTTTAAGTTTTATTGAGTATTTCTGTAATTATTTAGTGAGAAACATTTTAAAATTTTCTTGCAAAATATTATTAAAAAATTGGAATCTATAAAGGTTAGCATATTACTACTTTAAATAAATATTTAATAATTATTGTTGTTTATGATTTAACAAGTATTTCAAAGAAATTTTTAGTAATATACTTGGATCCAATTTGCGATTTAATAAGACAGTTTGCCTTAATATAGTTGCTGCTTTCTTAAAAAAAAAATGTGCTTTTCTAAAAGTTAATATTCTTATTTAAATTTAATAAGATATTTTACTTAATACATTTATTTTTTAACACTTTATTTATGTGGAAAAAAATATGAAAGTGGATGAGTAGAATCATTGCAAGCTCAAAATATTTTGGTGTTACCATTCGATAGAACGAAAAGAGGATTTTTTGGAGATCGAATTGGACCTAAAACTTCTATGCGAAATGTGGTAATTTTGTTCTCTTTTCCACTAATGCTAGTTTGAATTCTTGAACTAAATCCGGAAGAAAACACTTTCATGAATTTATTTGAACTTTTATCTGCACTTACTATTGTCTTGTTTGAATTATTTAAAAAAAATCTTATTTGTGAGTCACCAGCATGATATAATTATCATTGTGTAAATTTGAAATATTGATAAGTCACGTAACATCCTTTTCTTGGTTGACGAATCACCTCTCAATTATCACACATGATTATTTCACTTCAATGATCTCAAACAAACGCAAATTTGAATTTCTTCATTCTCTCCCTTCCTGGTAGACTTTTCTTCCTCAAATAATTAATTTGGCACCTGGAATGAAGATGGATAAAGTGAAGATAATAATTGCTAATTTTTTGACATTTTTTTAGTTTTGAAAGAATGCGGAAACTATTATATCACTGTATTGTTCGCATATATTAAACTTGAATTATAATTCTACCAACCAAGTATAATTGCGATTGTTTTTAGGGTAACTAAAAATGAATGAAAAAATAATTAGAGGTGAGAATTTATTAACAGTGGAAAGTATATTTCTTTTTAAATATTTTAAAATTCTTTTTTTAGTGAAATATTAACAACCTATTTCTTCTCAGAATTATAGTACATTATGTAGATGAACATATCTATAAGAATAAATTCAAATTTTATAAATTAACTGAAAAGCATATTATTTCAAAATGCTATTTTCCTGACATTCTCATTTTTTTCAATTATTACTAGTTTATATGTATTTTACATATCTAAATAATACGTTTATTGAATAAACATTAATTTTATTTGGAATTTGAGCAGTAATGTATTAAATGTGTTTAATTATTTTTTTTTGGAATTTTATTCATACAGACTTTGCCAAAATTTTTCTTTTTGTGTATTTTAATATCTTTTAATGTATTTAAATGCATTTACTAAATAATATATCGTTTTGTATATTATTTACTATATTAAACGTGTTATACCCTTGAAGAAAAGATTTTTTAACAAGATTCAAATTTTTTTAACGTAACTTTTATGGTCGTAAAATGATTTACGAACTGTAAAAATAAATTATGCTTTGAAATTCAGTTGAAAATGTGATCCACATTGAATCAAACTCTTTTCGAATATTTTTAATTATTTGTTACTTAAAATTTTTGTCATATTATGATGCTTTTAGAATTAAAAATTTAATGTTTAATTTTTTTTTTTAATTTTGCGCATATTTTTTTTCTTACCTACACATATACACAAAATATTGTTTAATTGAGAATTAAATATTTTAAGCGAATTATAAGGAAATAAAAACACATAACATGACAAAGTGTTATGGAAAATACTATGGTATTCCTTTATTTTTAAACTTTAACACTCTTTAAATTATAAAATTCCCATATTGAGTAACCTTTAATTTTTATTTTAAATTAAATGCTGATATTTCATTTTATTTTAAATTGAAGGTATTGAATATGTTTCTTTGATTTTTTTTTTTTGTTGCCCTTTTTCTTTTATTATTCCTTTTTATTTGAAATACAAGATATTAAATAATATATATTTTTATCCTTATTTTTCGGGAAAAAAAAAACAAATTAATTCATGCATGATATGATAAATTAAATCTACACGAAGGCTGATAAATTAAATCTACACTAAATTAAATCTTGAATTGGAGCAACACTTGCCAATTAATTTACGGAAATGTTGCTAAAATGATTCTCAGTTTTACTACAGGAAACGTTAAAATAACACTATTTCCGTTCAATTCTATAGGTCAAGGAAACTGGAAACGGCGAAAAAAAATTCTTTCAAATAATCTTTAACTTTTACCAAAGAAGTTCTAAAAGACTAGGCGGCGAATTTTAAGTAGAATGATAAAGACATTAAAATAAAATAAAAGAGAAGATAACATTTGTGGACAACGTCCGCTTTATATCGTGCGCGACCAACAACTGGAAACACCCGTCAAGGGTGAGTAGTGAAGTGAAATGGAAAAGCGGATGTGTCTTCTCAAGGCCAAGGTGGGGTCCATGCCCCAAATTGCGCAGCGACATCTTCAAGAGAGCACTTCGTCCACCTTTTGGTCAGCAGATTCTCATTAAAATTCTAGTTGAATAAAAGAGGAAAGAAAGAGATAATTTCCATTTTAAAAGAACCTTTCTATCGAAAAATTGTAATAGTTGCAGGAATTGTCTGCAACAGGTTGCTATTGTAAACAAAAATAGGTCTTGATATGGGTGTCGTATCAGTTCAAATCTGAATAGCGAAGAGAGATCGGCAATTTCTGAAGATTTCCGCGGTCATCTTGAAAAAACTTCGGACGGTGAACTTTCGCGTGTCTTTTTATGTAGTGAATGTCCTCTTTCAAAGATAATTATCTTCTCATTGTATCGGTATTAATTCCTTGGAAAGGTGAATCCAGTCCATCCTGTGTTTTAGATGATCTTGAATTTTTAAGTGATAAACATTGCATCTGTGGTTAAATACCAAATCATCTATATTTCATAAATTAACATATTTTGACCGCGATAGTATATTTGATATTAAAAATTCTTTTTAAAAAATAGTAGAATCTGTTTATTTTGGGAGGCATTTCGACGAAGTCTCTTTCAGATTAGAATTAAAGCAATTTAATTGAATGAAAATTAAAATGTTATTTCAAAAGGCGTCCTAATGCATTAAGATGCATTTGTTAAATATTGTCATAAATAAGAATTGGGAATACATTTATTTAATTCTTTTTTTATTTATACTTAGTAAATAAATTATAATAAATCACAAGAATTTATTATAAAAATTTGAAAAGTATAATTATACTTGTATTCACAGTACAATTTTTTTTAATTAATTGAAAAATCAACCATTATATTGTTATAGATTGATTATTAATGTAAAAATGATGATTGTGCTTAAATAGTTAGTTCTTCATACATTTGTCTGCGACAATCATCTGAATATATTTAAATCAGATTATAGTTTATTATTTAGAATTAATTTTGCATATATTTTGTTTAAGTTTTTAATATCTATTATACAAAATATACAATATATTTATTATATATGCATACTAAAGCAATTTATGGTGTGAAAAATTAAAATAATTTTTAATTTGAAAGAATTTTGCATTTGAATTTAGCATCCTTATTCTTTTATCTTTATAATGAAAAAAATCAGAAAGTTAAAGAATTTTTAAATATATATCCATTTGTTTTTTGCTGATTTTAATTAATCAAATTTTAATTTGAACGACATATTTCTCGCATTTGTCTGTAATGTTTTGAATAATTTCTATTATCAATTGAAACAATTTCTGTTTTGATGAAGGAACGAAACGTGTGAAATTTTTTTTATTTTTATTATTAATACATATTTGAATTAAAAGTTTTTATTCAACTTTGGTAAAATGTGCAGTAAGTGGATTTCATTTAAATCACACAGAGTGCTGAATTGCAATTTCACACACACATACTCACACAAAACCATTTGCATGTTTTTAAAAGAATTTTTTTTTATTTTTATTTTTAAAATAGAATCTTCATTACTTACTCATCAATTTTGTTCCATTACAAAGTTTTCGGTTGCCCTTGAAATTTAGTTTACAAACTATTTTCAAAGATTTATTTCCTTTATTTACTACTCGAGAGATTTCTCAGCATTTATTCCACAACAAACCTTATTGTCAAATGATTTTTTTTTCTTTGACTTTCAAACCACCCAAATGTATTCTTCTGTTAAATAACATCTGTCTTGGCGATGTTCGAAACCAGTAATTTAAAAACCACGCCGCATGCAACCGAAATTGGGTTTTCTGTCTTTTAAATCTGTTTTTAGTTGTGCTTTCATGTTACAAATAGATAAAAAGAAAAACATTACAATTCAATCCGAAGAAGGACAGCTGCTCATGTACTTCTGGAAACCTGTGACATCACGCTTCAGCCCGTAACTCACGCTTCTATGGGAGGCCTTCATTGATATCCAAGCGACCTCGGAGAGGAAATGGTTGAATCGTGTTTTGACGAGAATTTCGACATCGTACCTACTGTTCTCACATGAGTAGATTCACTAATAATTCACAGAAGAAACGATTGCCGTTTATTAAGTATATCAGGGTATTACGAGTAAGTAAGTGTCCTATGCGGAACTTCTTTTAATTTTACCTTTCTCGTTGTATCTGAGAGAGGCACACATAGAGAGAGGTACTGGTACACATGTATTTACAACCCGATTGGAGAAACAGATAGGATAGTGTAATGGATTTGCGACTTTCGTCTTGGAACTGATCTGTCTCTCTGTTGATCACCCGGTAGACAATTTTACTTTCATGTCTTATTGTATTACCGCATGTGTGATTAGTGTATTTATTGGAAAAGACATAAGAACAGTGTCTCTAAGTAAGAACAATAACTAATGTAAGAGAAGGACATGATGATGGCCAGATTGCAAAGTTTCGCCTTTGAATTCTAGTTCAAAACATCATTCTTCGAACATAAACCGTATGAGTGAGTCTTATGTTAAAGCTACTTCGAAGGTAGAACGTCCTGCCACTTGCTTCGCAGATGTTTGACGCGTGGAAGTAATTATTCAAGGGTCGTTCTTATAGTGTCAACGGCCATATAACTATAATTAAAAATGACGAGATCTTCTAAGTATCGATTTAAAGTCTGTGCAAAGCAAGACACCAGTATTTATAAAATGGTGTGTGAAATTGAATCCATTGTGTAATCCATAGATGAAGATTACTCTATTGGAATTCGTTTGCATAATTCTGCAATTTATATCAGTCGTAATTCCAAATTTTCTCTTTGTTTATGTTCTGGAACAAATGACAGGCCAAAAAAAACATTAAAATTCAGTTACCCTATGGAACAAATCTATAAGTACTTCTTATTACTCTATGGATAGTTTCCTTCAATATCATATTTTGCCTCAAAATATATGTTCCGAAATCTTTAGATGTAAGTTATGCATTTGTAGAAGTATTAATATTTATTTTAAACTTAAAGTGACTTTGAAAGAGATGAAATTATCTGTGTATCTCTCTCCCTTCAAACCATTAAGCACACAAAATAATGTCTGATATTATAAATTATGATATGATATTGCAAATTTTATTAGATATCTTTTGATATTGTACAATATTTTTTTTACTGAGGATATGAATTTTGATTTAGTTTTTTGCTATAATAAAAAAGTGAACAAATGAATGGAATAAATTTATGCGTTTATACAAAAGCACAATCGAGTCCTGTGAATTTTTCTTAGATTTTCACTTGTAGATTCTGTGACTGTAGTGACCAAATTTATCGAAATTTCCTAGTAAAATAAATTTGCCAAAATTAGAAGAAAAAAACATGGTTATTCCATTAAATGTGCATTTAATCAAATGAAATATCAGAAATCTAATATTAAAATGATAAAGAGGAAAAATGGAACATATCTAAGTTATAGAGCAGAATTAATTTCTCATGTATAAACTCAAGAATATAAATTTATATGATTTTATAAAACTGATACAAATTTGAATGCTTTCTTTCAGTTGTTTAACTCTACTAGAAAAGATGTTTATGACATTAATTGTAATGTTTTAATATCTCTCGCAAGCATATATCAGCATGAAAGTCACATCAAAATTCTAACTTCAGAATCTTTCAATGTGAATATCTAAAAGACAGTGTACCTCTGCGATAAAATCAACTTCCGGGTTCCTTGCCAAAGAGTTATATCAGATAAAATGCAATGACGAGCATATTTTATAACAGAAGCCATTGAAAATAAATTTATTCTGAACCACACCTTTCATTGGTGTTCGGTTACCACAAAAACAATACAGCCATAGATTTCATAGGTGTTAGTTTTATACTGATGCATAACAAGTAGCTCTATTGTATCGATAGTTAAAGTGTCGATGGTTCTGATAATCAAATACATAGATGTGCGAATTTATTGGAAGATGATTTTGACCTGTCCTGCACAAAGGAAGATTGTTAAGATAGTTTTGACATAAATAATGAGTCAGTATGTCGAAATAGTAAATGTCGTGTTGTAATCAGCAATAACCATAGAAAAGAGCTGCTTCCGTTGTGTCTAGGCATGCGGAGTTAACTGAATGATCATAACTATTGGGTCATTAACACGACAACCATGGTTTGATACTTAAGGGCTATCCTCGACCATGGCTAGACCCATCTCACATAAGAGAGGCCTCGTCATCGAAATGGAAATAATTTGACCCTTAAATCTATATACCTATCAAGGACGTCAGCTGAGATACAATGGTTCTCAGTGATGAATCCTCCTTTGAAGCATGCAATTAGTAATAAGAATTACACTTTATTGCTTTGTGTTCTGTGGTTAAAAAATGGTCACCTAAAAAGGATTATTACAATCAAATTGTTGTAATCATTATTTAGTGTTGTTTAGTTATCTTTAAAGTGGCGCCTTCTTTTATATTTAAAATATTTTAAAACTTAATGGTATTGTCTGACATAAGTAGTATGATAATATTAGAAAGATATTATAATTAATAAATAGTAGTCAAATGTCATTATGTTATGCGATTAGGTGACTAGATAATATCATTTTGAACCAAGTTTTGATGGTTTGTCCTTTACGTTACGTCAAGAAAATAAGAACCATCAAAACTTGAAAATAGGTCGTTCAAATTCAAAGTATAACTTCAATATGTTGTTCAAAGTCTTTTGAACAATATATTGAAGATATTTTACTGTTATTTTTCTCTTTTCTTGAATGTCTGTCCAAATTATTAAACAATAAACTTATTCTGTCTGAATGAATGGCAGAAAGACACTGAAAAGTAATAATCTAAACACTTTTAGGTCATTCAATATTTTTCTCTCACTAATCCCAATGGCATCGTGATTTGCTTTTGTGCCAAGTGTTGTTGAAATTTTGTGTGTCTGAGAATGTCTGAATTCTTTTTTTTTTCACCAGTTAAGTATTTACATATGCTCCTAACTCAAACCCATCCCTAAACCAGTCGCGAACAGGTTTAAAAGTCTGCGTAAAGCCACACGTGTGCTTCCAAGTTATCTCATCGGAAATATATGCCGCGTTTCTGGTTGTGCCTCGGCAGAGGCTAATGGGCAATAAAGAATCACTTGACAAATAGGCTCTCTGACAGAAAAGAACAGAAATTAACATATTTCAGGGAGAAAGGTCCTAAAAGGAAAGAAGTCAGTCCAGTTTTCTTGCACATGACTACGGTACAAGACTGAATTCTGAAGATCAATGAGTTCATCATCCGATTTAGGTTAGAACGCAGCATCCTCTTTTGAATTTCAATCATGTTCATTCACAGAAGAACAAAACTTACGTCTGTTCTTAAGGAAATGTATGTGAAAGATTATTGTTTTGTAATTGCTTTTTTTTATGTAAAAATACGCGATATGATTTAAACTGAATAAAACAATCTATTAGGAAGCTTTCTTTGTTTCACTGATTCATGAAGTAGGCGGAATTACAGATTATTATAAATTATCTATAGTTATAACTCATTAACTTCAAAATATCTATAGTTATAACTCATTAACCTTTGTTTAAAATTTATGTAAAATGTATAGAAGTTATATACGCAAACAATATGTTTTCATCTAATTATGTCAATTAACTTATTGCCAACTATATTCTTACCCAATTCACTTATTATTAGCACAAATTGATTATTTTTAATATTCAACTATCAAAATTTATCGTTTCTCTATCGTCCTGGTATTCAATTAACTTACTCAGCTCGCTGTTTATTTACATTTCAGCCAAATTATAAATAAATAAAAAAAAATTCAGTTTATTTTGTATTCGACAAGCACAACAATAAAAGGACCTTGGTCCAACAACATCACAAGCAGTCTAGCATATTGCTTGCATACCCAATCAGTATGATAGAAATAATAAGAAACTACATTTATTTATTGCCTGTTTTTAAGATATTCCAAAAGCACATTTTTCTTTTCTACATTTAAACTTACTCTATCACGTGGTAACATCTAAAAAGCAGAAAAGAGTAATAAATTTTTCATATTTATAATATTATTATTTAACTTATTTTGATTTTACATTTATTAAGTGCCATTAACATGACGTTCATGAAATATAAATACAGATTGAAGTCCGTTAAAAGATCTGCTAATTGCTGTTGCTGTTCCTATTTGGCACCATACAAATTATTCCTGAAAATTGTTAATATATTTCTTTAAGAATTTATCGATACTTGTTTGCACTATATTATGAAAAATAAAATGAAGGATGTTAAGATTCTTGTTTCAAATTGTTAATCTGAACATTTTAAACAAAAACATCATTTTTAAGGCAATCTTTATTATTTTAATTATATTATAATATACTTAAAATTGTAAAGAGAAATAACTTTTGGTTCATTTTGTTTATTTAATGCTTTTTTTAAAGTAAATAATATTTCAGTGTAAAACAAAATATGTAACACTGGATTAAAGTATATTGCTTAAATCATATTATAACACCGAGAAACTCGCTTATTCTTTACAAATAATGTCTGCAGCTATTATATTTTAAGGGATTTCCAACAAATTTGTTGTAATAAATTTTCGAATATCTATCAAAACAGGAAAATTTTATTTAATTTTTAATTTTCTGGTAAATTTCTAAGAAAGGATTCAACGTGTTATCTATTGTTAGACCTGTATGAGATTAATTTTATTCTGTTACATTTTAGAATTTTTTTTCTGAATGAGGATTCTAGCTTTTCTATCAACATTTTATTGTTATTTTTTTCATACAATCAATAGCTGAATTATATTTAAAGTTGAATTTGTATTCCCATCCTAGTCATTCTACTAAAACCCAAAGTGCATAATACTATCGTGAATTAGCAGCAAAAGTTTAAGGGAAAAGGTTTGATATCCACATGGAATGCAACATAGTTTAGTTTGCTGATTCAGTTATTGGCTTTAGACAATCAGAGCAAATAAGGAAATCGAAACAAATTTAATTTCAGCATTGAACAAATCGATGATGAAAAATATTTATTTTTATAAATTTAGTATGAAATCCTGATGGAAAATTTGCATACCATTGAGATGCTACGTAATCAAATTGTATTACATGAAAAAAAACTTTTTGATTAATGATATAATGATTTGATATTAAAAAATAGATTTTCGGCTATTTCTTGAGCAGAAATATTCATTTAATATTTAGAGATGTTCTTGAAGCGCACAGAATGAAATCATATCTACTTCGTTAATAACTTAATATTTTAAATTATGGATTATTACCTCATAGATATTGCAATGTTTTTTTTTATACAAAATTGCGGTGCACTTATTTTGTTCCCCTTTTCACATGTATTTATTTATGCTAGATATCGCTTTATACTAAAATCCTGAAATATTGTATGTTAGGTTTTTGCAATTGCAGTGAATTCCTATGCTATTTGCTCGGAAAATTAGAAAAATTATACGATATTGCTTTGCTATTGTATTCTGTGAAATTCGAATGACTTTTTAACATTCTGGCACGAATAAATATTTCTTACATATTATTTAATACAGCATTCATATATATACCAACATGACCCCCAAAGCTTCTTATTATATATCAATTAGAATTCATTTACAAAGACCAATTGATTGCATCAATTTTGAAAAAAGCCGCTCCATATTTACCAAATTTTATGAAAGATTAATTAATTTTGGCTATTAAAGAATCCTTGGGATGGATTTAATTCTTGGTCACATGATAAACATCAAATATATCGTCAAATCTACTTTTTCAGTATGTTGAGTTTCAATCATTTGTTTCACGCTACTTTGATTTACTGCTCACTGTAAGACATTGTGTAGTCAGATGATAGGCGTATTTATTTTAATCATGCGATTGATGTCTATTGAAAGTTAACAATGGGGTTAGTTCAGGCGAGATCATGATTATATATTAAGCATCACTACGCATGCCATCAACATCCAGATTGTCTTTGTTACATTCTACGATGTAAAGATACAACTAGTGAAAAGTTCAATAAATTTCAAAATTAAACTTGTACAGCGTGCTTGACACACATTACCTGTGTTTGAGAAGTGAATATCGGAGGCGTCGTGTACGAAAATATTTTAATTACATTAGCATAGATTATAATTTGAATAACAACTTAAATAAGTGAAATATTGTTAGTACGTCGCTCATTGAAACATTGTTTAGTAGGGCGGAACGAAAAAACGAACTTTTGATTTTTAATTTGTAATAGTGCGGAAAAGTTGCCTTTTGGCATAGAGGAGATAAATAAAAATTATAAAAAAATATTAAAGTATATCTTGAGGTGTCGCAGTGGCGTTAAAGTTCAAAACACACACACACACTTTTTGTAACTTTTTAAAGATTTCTGCGTGTCTCGATTATGAAAAAAAAAAAAAAAAAAGCTTTCATTAGGCATTGTCATATGAATAAAAGTATAAACACAGTTTTACTATTGCACTGAGTCGTCGCTGGAGTGGTTGTTATTGAGGTAAAGGCGGAGATTTGTCTGCGTCTGGTGACAAGGACAGAGTTGATTGCAATTCAGTAGCATTGCCGTGTTCGGTTGAGTTGGCGACTCCCCTCAGTCTATTGTGTAACTGATTTGTTAGTTTGTGCTTGTGTGTACTTTGCTATCAGTAAAAATGGCTCAGTCTAAATTAGTGAAGACAAGACAAATATCGGAGTGTTCTACTTTTGGGAAATTTAGTGATTAGCTTGAAGTTGAACTCACTACTTACGAATCTGTTATGAAGTGCTACTGTTATATTAGACATAACCTCAAAATTATTTCAGAGAAGGATCCTTCTGTAAGTGAAATATGTGATGCTTTAGTTCTCATAATAGAACAAATACGGTCAAGAGCTTCTATTCCCGTTCGTTCTAGCAAAAGAATTTCACAAATGATAAAAGCGTATATTGCTAAATAAATTTATTAAAGTCTAAAAGCAGAAAATGTTTAGATAAGTTTAATTTCAATTCCACAGAATTTGGAGAACAAGCTAGACGTTTTGATATTGCTGTCTTGTATAAAAAAAAGTGCCAGTTATGGAATAGAAGGTTCTAAACGATCAATGCTCTAACAGGAAAATTTGTATAGGTAATATTGATATTGCTACCGCAAGCGCTTTGAGGAAGAAAGAAGCAAGAAAGAGTAAAGAACTACAGAGAATAGTTAAATTTAATCAAGAATAGACATAAAATACTAGTGCATCAGAAAGATTACTCACGACAATGACAACGCTAAAGAACAATGATGTTCTTTACAAAAAGAGGCAACCAGATCCATTAAATAGACAAAAAGCGATAAAAAAAAATGCCTCTGCGGTTTAAAATTAAATTAAAACTTTATACAGAAGGCATTGAAGCTGAACCAAATAATATAAGGGACTTGGTTATCCACTTTCCCTGGCTTCCTTGTCACATACAAGCAGTGGAAAGAGCTGTGAAACTGGTGGCCAAATCGGCTCAAAATGTCTGTAATTCAATCGCAAGAGAAAGATACATAAGAGCAAAAACTGACTCACGTGTATATGCCAAAATTTAATAGTTAAAAAAACTGTTTAATGTGGTAATGAAGGAGAAACAAACATTTTGAAGCTGTATCACTTATAATCATTAAGGATACAGAAGCAAGAAATGCAAAATTAGACATAAATAATATCTTTTTATTATTATATTTTGTAATTAATAATTTTTTTCCACTCTTAATACTTCTTTATGTATTTAAAATCATCTTTTGTAATATTATATGAACGAAAAATTCATAAAAATATCAAAGTTTATCTCTTTACAAACAGGGTCTCTCTGTGGCTCCTCGAAATATCGTTGTATTGCAACCAGAATTTTTAAAAATTCTTTTTGAACCTAAAAGCTGACTTTTCACCACTATTGCCAAACTAAAATCTAAGAAAAACTTTTAAAGGCCCGTTTTAGAAACTTCCATTTTTTCATTTTTTTTTTTTTTTTTTTTTTTTTTTTTTTTTCAAATTTCAAGCTTTTTGCGGCACGTCAAGATAATGTAATATTGCAACCAAATTTTTAAATATTGTTTTTGAATTTAAAAAGCAACTTTTCTGCACTATTACCAAAATAAAATCTAACAAAAAAATTTTTTATAAAAAATTACATTTTTTTACAAGTTTTAGGTTTTTTGCGGCATTATTGCAGCCAATTTTTTTAATATGGTTTTTGAACCTATAAGGCAACTTTTCCGCACTATTACCAAACTAAAATCTAAATAAATAAGTAAATAAAAAAATTAGGACTATTTTCGTTCAACTTTATTGTTTAGTCATGAATCCTATTTCTTTCAATGTCCAAAGAAGACTTTTTTATTGTTGCACATATTTGACAGTGTGTCACCTACGTTGCATTTCTAACATATCCTTTCTTTAATATAATTTAATTACAGATAAATTTAATTAAATACAAAATCAAAGACACGGCATTTAAAACAAGCAGAAATTTTTCAAAACAAAATTAAATTTAGAAACAAATTATATGTATAAACTTCTCTTAATTGAGAGAAAAAAATAGAAAAATATGGAATTTCATTTCTAAATGTTGTGATTAAGTTAGTTAAAATATTATGAAAGGCTCAATAGTGATGATGCATTTGTTTTCATTTTATGCTCCATAATAAAAAAAATCACAAAAAAACCTGAACCTCCCTATGATTAACCAAGAAGCGATATTGTGGTAAGTGTTATAATTACCATAAATTTAATTATTTGAAGTTAAAACCTTCCAAATTTCAGAATTGTGTGGAACTTTTAATTTAAATAATTCTCATAAATATTTATTAAAATATTAATGAAATCTTCAAATAAATTTATAGTATTTACCAGATGATGCCTTTAAAATAAGTAATTTCCATTGTTTTGGAAAGGTTTGATGATTCATTCTTTTGTTTAAGACTCCGTTTTTGAGCAGTTTCTTGATTAACAAAGTTTTATTATTTATTTTACAGTTCTTAGTTCCAAAATGTGTGTCAGTTTATCATTTTTTCTTACTTTTTATCTTTTTTTATGTAGATTATTAATACAATAAAAATATGTTTGCTTTGTTGCTGATTGCATTTTGTAATTTCTTTTTTACAAGAAACGTCATTTTATTTCTAATATAAATATAATTTCCCAGAATTTTTAAACTCATTTATTTTTCAGCAAAATAAAAAAAAAATCCTTTTCATTATTTTAAAAATAACTAGAATTAAAATATATTTCTCGCAGCGTCTTTAATTATCACAGTAACGTGTGAAACCCATTAACCTTTTAGAGAGACCTACCTTAATAACACTTCCGGACGTAGCCTGGGACAGCAATGAACCATTATTTAAAATGACTTGCTACATAGTCATTAAATCTCGGTGGGGGTTCATTCAACTTTTATACACATAACAATTTTTGCAGAGCTGATCTAAGTTTAGGAATGGAAGCGGATTGATAACGGAACATTGAATAATAAACATGTTCCTTGAAGCGTGGCAAAAGGCGGGAAAGTATCCTTGAAGACAGAGCTTTTATGTTCGCATTCTCTGTCTTCGTTTCGCTTCATTATCAATTAACGGAAAGGCGGTCTTTTCTTGGATGTCATTTCATTACCATTAAAAGAAGAATCCAATCCCACGGATTTAACAATCTGGATTAGGAAATAACTTATTCCAGTGACTGCATCTATTTGTATGAAGTTTAGGTATGTTATAGTTGAATATAGAGTAGAACCAGTTTCAATTCAATGTTTGGTCATTTCTTAATCGAATTTTTACTTTTCTTTTTAAATGTTTCAGTAAACAAATAAGAGAAACATCCTATTGCACAACTTTCTTATTACATGGTTCTGCTTGAATCAGTGAAATTGTAAAATCCTCATGTTGCCTTTCTTAAGGGTTTACACAATAGTATGGCATTGTTAGAATCTTGGGTGTTTTATGCGATGATTGCTTATATTAAAACCCTAATGTTTCTTCTTCATTCCGCTTTATAGCATAAAATTGCATACAAGTTCATTCAGATGCCCGTTATCACACTTTTGCCATTTAAATAGCTGTTGCAAATGATCCAATCTTTTATTGAATTAATCTGTATAATACGGTATATAACTTAAATTTAACTGTGTTTAATTTGAAATTCTTTTCCTTTCTTTTGCAAACAGCATGAAATAAAATATGTAGTTTAAAGCAACAGTTAATATAAAATTTAAAATAGAAATAATTTTGCAAGTATCTATCCCAAAACTGTTTTTTTTAAAAGGAGTAGAAAACATGGTGCATTTTCGTATGGTGTTTGTGATTTAAGAATTACTTGATTATCAAAATCAATACTGATCGATAGCTTCTAAAAGAGAAGATAAATACTTCTCTTTTATTAACTTCTTTTATTTTTTTAACTACTGGGATATACAATTCTTGTGTGGTGCTTTTTTTCATATATTGCGTCCTCTTTTCTATTTGAACAGGAACCACATTTGAGTTGTTCTTCTTGCGAAGCCATGTGCAAACTAATTTCTGAAAAATGAGTGACTTCTACGTTAGTAACTTCCTCTCGTTTTATTTTTCATTGACATAAAGACAGTAAAATGAAAAATAACTGTACAAAAATCTGAAATCTTAACTTGTTATTGGTGAATTTATTAGTGATTTCAAATTGTAATGGTTTTTGCCTTTCAGCAGTTGTAATATCGGGGGGAATTTAATTTAATCATTTGTTAAAACATACTATATAAAATTAAATTTCTAAAAATATTTATTTAAGAAAAAACTAATGGTTATATTGTGCTTTCAAGGCTTTTCTTATGGATTATTTCCTTCACAAACTTTCAAATTTATTAAAAAAAAAATGTCAGTCATAAAGTTTTAATTTTACTTGGGATTTATTGGATGTTATCATCTTGATCATGGTTTAATTTATTTTGACAAATTGTGAATTTTGTGTTAATTTTTATGTGTTACTCGTATTTTTTAATGTATTAACAAAATAGTTTCTTATTTGGATTTGAAGAATGGAATTTCTTTTAGAATTTATTTAGAAGAATGCCATTTAGAATTTACTGAAATTGTAACTTTATGTACTAGTTAAATTTTTAATTTTCTATTGCATTTCGAAGAATGTATTTATTTTGTGTAATTGTACTTATGGCGAAGTTATACGAAAGTTTTTTTTTTCATAGAAAAACATAAAATATTGTTAAAAAAAGAACAAATTATTTTTATTATGAAAAATTTTGAAAAAAGAATCTCATTTTTTTAACCACGTGCTTATAGGTGAAAATAATATTTTTTAAAAAATTCTATAATATTAATGTTCTATCAACGAACTACTTCCTTTATATGATTCATTTCGTTTTATAATTAATTATACGTAAACAAAAAAATATTATTTCTTTATTGATGTGCTTGATATTATCTTACATGCTTAATTCTCCTATTATTGCAAACTTATCTCAAAAGTAATTGCATTTCTTGACAGCATTATTTCAATCTCTCCATCTTACAAAATTTTGCATAGCGGTTGCTAATAGAGTCCAAACATCCTCATATGAATCATAAATTATCAAAAACATTTATAAATATAATACACGAATTTGATTATTTAAAGGTGAAATCTATTTACATGGGTCAATTCCTGATATTGCAGGTAAATATTTACACACACTGGAACCCAAAACTCTTCAGATAAAAGCTATTATTGCATCATTTAGGTCTCCGCTTTCTCTGTGATTAAGTGTATAAATAAGTTTAGAATATTTATTCTTCCCCGTTATCTGATAGACCACCCCCACATCAGTTACAGTCACGGAAAGATGAAAAAAGATGCCTGCTTCCATTCAGTAGCTTATGATGCCTTCTTGGAATGGCCGTTTCATTAATAGATCATTTTATGATATGAAGGATCGTTTTCACTTATGAACAGCCCACACTCGCTCTTATCTCCTGGAAGTAAAGCATTATGGATTATTTATATAGAATATATTTTTTTTTCTTTCCTTGTATAGTATTTCATTCAGAAGGAAGTTTCATTAAATCAACTCTGATCCAAGTTGCAGTTGGAAGAAAATTGAATCTTTAATTGTGTTTTATTCATCCATTGTTGTAGAGAAAAATTCTTTTTTGAGGTGTATTATTGTAAATAATATTCTGGTGATATAAATAGTGTTGTGTTAAATATTCTTTAAAAATTTGAGAGAATGTTTGTAATAATTACATGAAAAAGAATTCGTGTTTAATATATATATTAAACACAAACTCGCCTAGTACCCCATCAATATTTATCTCTTATAACTCGGCGTTTTTAGCAGTGAGACTAGGGATTGCAATACCGAACCAAAATTTCAATACCGGTATTCGGTATTTTTTAGATCTTAATACCGGGATACCGGTTTTAATACCGGTATTAGAAATTTTAGAAAAAGAAAGAAAACAAGGTGTTTCTTTGTTTTATTTGCCAGTTTTATAAGAGAGTGTAAATATCACAAAAAATAATATGGAACTTATAAATTATAACAGTATATAAAGAATCACAAAAAAGTAAAGGAATAACTTATTTATTTAAATCACAAAAAAAGTGTAAATATCACTATTCAGTCTTATCACTATATATATCACTATACAGTCAATTACAAATTTTTGAAATGTGATCTTAAAAAACATGAGGCATCAATTGTACTGTCATTAAAGCTGAAAAGTAATTTTGTGCAGAAATTACCAGCTGTCGAAAACGCGCTTTCGGCATCTACGCTAGTTGGTGATACTGTTAGCAATACGCGATATACTTTTTCCATGCATTTACCTCTAAATCCCTCATCTTCAAATGAATAGATTTCTCGTCGGATGGTTTTGGATATAGCTGATTTCTGTATTGTATTTTGGTTCGTTGAAATTTTTTTATTTATCGCTAATTCTAATTTTTGTTCAAGAGACAATTACTTTTCACTATCGACATTAGTGTCATCATAATCTTCGATAACTGAACCGAATTCTTCTGAATGTGGATAGATTTGTGAGTAAAAAATTGTAAGAAAATTACTTATAAACTAAATCATATTTGAATTGATTATTTTCTTTTCTTCTTTTTCATTTTCATTTTTAAAATCCTTATAATTATGTAAATACCTTAAGACATTTTCTATTTCGGTATGCCTTTCTTCTGTGCGATTTTTCAATGTAATATATAATTCTTCAGATAGTGATGTGTGCTGTTCTTTCATGATTGCAACATGAAATTTATTGTTGCATTAGCTGTTAATAAATTAAAATCTCTCCGACATAATGCCTCTATAGTCAGTTTTATTGGAAGTAGAGCTGATATAGTTCTGGATATTAAGTCGAATTCACTGTCTGAAAAATTAATTTGCAGGTTTAAGTCGATTATTGCTTTTTGGATTGGATTTCTCAGTTTCAAAAACCGTTCCATCATTAGGAGTAAACTGTTCCAACGTATTTTAGAATCTATTATTAACATATATTCTGTTTTATTTTCAGTTAGTATATATTTTAATAATATATACTTTTTATAGGGGAACGTTTAAATATTTTAACAATTTTTCGAACTTTATAAATTGTAGGAAGCAATTCTTGATAGGTTAATATTTCATCCTCATTAGCAATATCTTCTTCAACAATTACATTGCCATTATCTTCATTGTCAATATCACTCTCACTCTTACTCTTTTCAAAGTTGGAATCCGAAGTGTCTATATCCACAGTATTTGGATTCTTCTGTTCTTTATTTTTTTGGTATAATACATCTATTACTCCTAATTGAATTCCATGTGCATAGCACAACTGCCGATTTGCACCAATCAACTTTCCAACTTTTTTTATAATTGTTGCTCCATCAGTCGTTATGGATACAATATTTTCTTTCAGGGATAATCCATGTTTCGCTAATTTAAATTTAAGCAATTAATTAAGCCATTCATTAGCTAATTAATTTCGCCCGTTAGGGAGACATAAAAACAAAAACGTATACTATATTGCTATGTTCGCGATACCTAAACATATAGTGGAGACAATTTAAAAAATTTCTATTAAATACCGAAAAACCGGTATTTAAACTTGTGAATACCGGTATTACGAAATTGTAAAATGGCTCAAAATACCGGTATTCGGTATACCGGTATTGCAATCCCTAAGTGTGACTATGAAGCATTAAAATCCAAATGTGTTAGTGACTTAAATTATGAATAATATTATTTTATAATATTTTTAAGAGTAGAAAATAAAATTCTTGCTATTAGAATGCGGTTTTTACGTAAGTTTCCACTAATCCGGCATTTCCGTTTGTATTTGTTTATTTTTACAGCATTTTATTTACTTGAAATTTTCAGATTACTCCAAGAACATCAAAAATACTCAATTTTCTCGACGATTTTCAGATTGCGCTACGGCCTAATATGCATAAGATGCCAAGATTTCGCCGGGATCTTTCTTTTCCCCGGTTTATTTGGCAATTTTCAAATTATGTCAAGATCGCTTGTGCCGAGTTACCTACTCCAAGATGGCAACAGTTTGCATTTTTTAACGATATATCACAAGGGCTACAAAAATAAACAAGCACCATTTCATTAATTCAATAGCCTTCTACTGAGCCTTCTAAGTCTCGTTTTAGAGTTCACAAAAAATGTCTGATGTGATATAGATTTGACTTTAATGCATTGCAAAGAAAAAACTTTACGGGTTATATGAAGTAAGGGGGGGCGGGGAGCTCAATACATGAAATACCAAACTATTTTATTTTAAAATATGGAAGGCATGACCTCGCCTAGAAAATCCTAGATTTGCATAAGTCCGCAATCAGAAAAACAAGAAAATTGTAATTTTCTTGAGAGCCTTAATCCCTAACCTACGCATTCCGAATTGGCATAGTCGAAAAATACAAAATGGTCTACAGGAAACGGATTTTTTGTAAAGAAGTGCCGCTTCATTAATTTTTCATGAATATTATCAGCAATTGCTAATTATTTCTATGATAATAAATTATTAGGAAGTGCAATGAAAATTTTGTCATTGCTGATCACTTTTATGACTAGGCGCTTGGAGTAGTCTTTGAGAGCGGTCTCTTACTTTTTCTAAAGTTACTACACGCTAGTTAACGTTACTTGTTGCTTTCTTCATTTTTAATTTTTATACAGATTTTCGAATCTTTTATTATCCGATGCTTACTTGAGCACGCGTACAAAAAGAAAAGGTTGTACGAAGATATTTGTTGCTCAAGAAGTCTTCAAGATATCGCTATAGCCTGAAGTTATTTGATTGTAGAACAAATCTGGGAAATACTTGTGGAAATTATATTACAGTTATACAAAAACAACTGTTGTATAAACAATTTATACAAATTTGTTGTAATAAAATAGCTCTTTTATCGATTATTTCTTTGGTTCGAAAACATTTTAAAAGTTTTCTATGCGGAACTGAATCCGTAATTAATATTTTACCAACTTCTTAGGGGGGGGGAATTACTCAGAAAACGCCACACGATAATATAACGTGCTATCACTGTCTGTTGTTGTTTGGATACTGTCCGATGATTGCAACTTTATCCATCATCTACCTAATTGGTTCAATATGGAAATCTAGTATCTCTATATTAGCAGAGAGATACTAGAAAACTTGTATGTATATCTTTCTTTTATTAAGTGAATCGGAAGTGGATACCTTGTCATATGGATCTCAAAATTATGGTATCGGCTATAATTTGGCAAAAGATTGTTCTTTAAAGTTTTTGCCTCAAATATTTATGAAGTCTCTAATTCCAAATATATTAAAAATTTTAACCGGGAGACCTAGATAGACCTAGATAATTTCTGTGGATTATTTTTGGAATCGTTCTAATAGAGATTTTCCTCTGTTGTATGATACCATTTTTCGATTCTGTAGATTTTTGCATAACCTGAGCAACTTCTGCAAATTAATTTATAGCACAAGTAGTAATAACACATAGCATTTATGGTGAAATTGCATATTGCCACCACTGAAGAAGTTTTATGTTAGGGAAATATGCAGAAATAAAGCCAAATATTGTCATAATTAAGAGTGAAAAATGAAGTGAAATATTATTTGAAATTTGTTAATAACTTCCTAATAAGTAGGTAAATGATACAATTACTTAAAAAACCATGATTATCGCTTGGGGGAATGATTATTGCAACTATTCGAAAATTTCGTGTTAAAAGGTTCTGAATTTTTCAGTACTTCTAATAATGTTAACTTCTGTGTTAACTTCTTTTTTCATTTAGGTCAATCTATTTTAAGAAATGAGATATTTACTGTGCTTTTTAAGAAACCGTTTGCGAAGTTCTAACACTTAACTGAATCTTTTTATTATAATCTCCACCTCTTAGCGTCTTTTTGAATTCTCGCCAAACGAGTGGCGATAACGTCGCCAATGTGGCAACCTAGACGGATTTTTTTTATTTATTGTATTTATTCTCGATTTTCTTATAACTTAGTTCCTAGTAAGATTTGAAGCTCCTGTATTATTTTTCAACATATAAAAATTTTTAAATGATGCTTATTTTATTAACTGTTTGGTCATCTCCATTTTTCTTTTTGCTATGTCATATTGAATTTCGGTAATTAAAAGAAATATTAAAGGGGTGGATCCTAACACAGACCACCTCTTGGCGTCTATTTGAATTCTCGCCAAACGAGTGGCGATAACGTAGCCAATGTGGCAACCTAGACGGATTTTTTTTATTTATTTTATTTTTTATTATATTTATTTTATTTATTTATTTTATTTTTTATTATATTTATTTTATTTATTTATTTTATTTTTATTATTTTTTATTTTATTATTATTTATTTTTGTTTTATTTTATTATTTATTTATTTATTTTATTTTTTATTATTTCTGGCCTTCAAGTATCATTTTTTAATTGAAAAATAATAATAACAAATATTCAATTAGTAGTCAACTTGGCGAGATTTCAAATAAGTCGCCAAGAGGTGGGCCCATCTAGGATTTTACCTATTAAAGCAACGCGGCATACTATTTTTGAATGAAATTCTGATATTGGGCTGATATCTTAAATGGAAACAATTAAGATAACACGCCATGCAAAATTACATTATGTTTATACCCGGCAAGATTTTGCTGTAATATCATTTTTTCACACATTACTGTGTATTTCAGTATGTCTTTTTTCATGCTTTTCCTTTTGGTTCAATGTGATTAATTGTTGGAGAACCAGGATACTCTTACTTTCATCATTTTACTGTAATAAAAGCAATGTCCAAAATACTGATCAACCACTCAGTCGTACTTTGCGCTTTGATTCTGAAACCATAATAACAGTGATCAAAACTCAAAACCAACTAAGAAATCGTGACGACTTTAGAAAATAAAGTGTTCTCTAATTGCCCTTCTCAGAGATTTGACGATTTCTGAGATACGTGACTTAACACACTGAGAAAAGAAAAGAAGAAAAAAATCGAACGTAGAATCACGATTCTGATTAAATAGCGAGTCCTCAATGTAAGAAATTTTATAGAACGCCGATTTCTTTATGCAGTTCCTATTATATCAGGGTTTGAATTAATAGATGCAAGTCAATCTTTCTTTTGAAAAATAGAACGCCTATTTTCATTCATTTTTAAATATGAGTTTTCATTATGAATGATGGTGTTATGTTTTATAGTAAATTATTCTGTCATGAAAAACAGGAATATTCAATTCTTAATGGGGAATAGTTTAAATCAAAAGTTTTTCTTAGAGATTTTTTTTAGACTATTTCACAAAAAGAATAGAATTTGAAAAATATTTTAATGTTTCTAGATTTTTGTTTTAGTTTTAACTTTTTTGATTGTTGCGTCTGTTATACAAATTTATTTATGTTTTTTTTTTTTTTAATTTTTTTTTGTTTGTTTTGATTTTTTGATTTAACGACGAAGTATTCAAATTCTATTTTATATATTTGATGTTTAGATTAAAATATCATATAAACTATTAATTTTATGTCACAATTATATATATATAAAACTTTAGCGCACAAAAAAAGAGTCTATAAATTTACTTTCGAAGAAAATTATCCTTTTTAAAAAAAATAGATTTAGAATTATAAACAGTTTTGAATAAATTTTCAATTTTCTACTTTTTTTAATAATTGATTAGAGAAAGAATAGATAGATTACAATCTTATCAATTTTCATCTATTGCAAATCAATTCAAAATATTGCAATTCCCTTTCAGGTATTGATATTTAATCTCAAGATCAATGAGTGTTACCATTTCTATATTAATTTTTTTATTTGAATCTAATATTAATTTGATTTTAACTATTTCATTCAATTGACGTCATGGTAGATTTTTTAATGTTTTTCTTTTAAAAAAGGAGCAGCTATGTTTAATACTCGTTAGTGATTAAATTAATTAGAAAAATTTTGCATCAATTTTTTTTGCATTAATTAATTTATAAAAAGGATGCCATATCGAATATCTCTTCAACAACCTCTATCTATTAGCAAAACATCCTTTCATAAAGAAGATTTTGTCAGGAAAATGGGAAAATACTTTACTCCTTTTTAAATAATTTAAGATAAAATACCTTTCTTTTGTCTGTCACTTTTGGCTTTTTTTGCTTTCTGTCATAAGAAAGAAAAAAAAAAAACTAATCATAACATACGGAGTAATATATTACATGTGCGTGTATAATTCTCTGAAGAATGATTACTGGACAGGCATTAGATTTTCTGGGGATGTGAGATCTTAATGCTTTGATAATTCAGTAATTATACTAGCTCAAATACAAAAAAAAAAAAAAAAAAAAAAAAAAAAAAAAATCTGTTTTTGGAAAATGTTAAGACTGGGCAAATTTTTTGCTTTTTTTTTTAGAAATACCTAAAATATAATACACATTATTTTCTAATCATTCTTCTCTGACTTTATTCAATCATGGTAACCTACACTGGTATAAATCTCTTTATTCTTACTTCAAATAAATTTCCTAATCTTTGGAAGATCTCTGACCTGTGCACCTGCTCTGCAAATATACTGTCACTTCAAAACAACTTAATTTGTGATGAAACTTCAATTAAGTAATAAATGATTTTTGTAACAGCACCAAAGATTTATAGAAAGAAAACTAGCGCGAAATACATACTGCCGCTCTATCCCTCCAGTAATTCACTTCATCTGACCTATCTAGCATCATCCTGGCCCGAGGCAGCTGATTTACGCACCTGGTGCATGTGTGTGAGCGTACTTCGGCGATGATATCTCCTATAAGAATAATGGCCACCTTTAACGATCACGCGAAGCTCTGTGAAATCGTACTCGGCGAGATGACTTGAAACAAAGGTTTGGGGATTGGATTCTGGCTTGCAGAACAAGCAATTAAAGGGGTGTGAAACGACATACGTAGAGTTCCCGGATTCTGAGATTTAAGATTTATCACTTCAAGGCCTTATTTAGTTAAATGCTGCTTGGACCATATCATTCTAATCGATAAAAGTTGTAGTAATCTCCCGAAGACAAAGTTTTAATTGCTGTTTCGAGGAATGTTATTCGCAACTTCTGTTAAAAACAAGTTCATGCACGCCATTTGTGTGAACCTTTGTCATCACTGAAGATTAAATTCAAGATAGATTTCATCAGCTTCATTAGATAGCACAATTCTTCATGCGATTTGAATAAGATGTATCCCATTATTTTCTGCTTATGAATACTTTTGTAGAAGCAGGAGTAAAAGAGTTTCTTAACAAAATGTATTGAGGGGAATATTTAATTTTTTGCTTTCCAAGTGTAATAATATTTGCTTTTCAAAAATAATGATATATATAATTGATATATTAACCCATAAATGCCAAATCTTTTTAAGTTTGGCAGATTAAGTTATACATATATGCGCAAAAAGTTATATAGCGGTATAATTATGTCCAAATTATGTTTTGTTTCGAAAATGTTTTTTTTTTCAAAAATAGCAGAGTATCATTATAAAATGATCAATAAAAAATAAAAGTAAGTAACATATCGTTATTATAATCTCTAAATTGCATATTTATGCATGTATTTCATTATAATATAAAAATTAAACCAAAAATATAATGTTTCAAATATGACAATTCTGTTCCGTTCAACTTTCAGACGAATTTCAAATTTATTCGCTTTTTGTAAAGAATCGAAACACAAAATACACATTTTCTGTTACACATGATATTGATTGATATATATATAAATGCAACTAAACTGTCAGGCCGTGCCAAAATATATTTTTGGCGTCGAGTGGTGTACGTAAAATTCCAAAATCCTCAAATGGAGATCGTGGCAGCAAATGAGTTAATATGTACAATTACTACATAAAAGGAAGCAAATTCTGTGTGAAGTAAACTTTAAATGCTTTGAAATGTTTGCTTTATTTTGATTGCAAAGAATACCTTAAAATTTCATGAGACAATTTTCTCTTGGTAGCAGATTTTTGTCTTAGAATTCCGACTCTACTGTTATTGTTGTTACTTACGGCGCTTGTCATAGAAAAACCCGCGGACGAAATCGGCGATTTTAAGCCGAGTTTGTGTAATAGCTTCTGAAGGTAAAGGCCCTTGAGCACCCTAGGTCTGAATTCTACCTCATATGGAGATGACACTCACACACTCGCTTGCACAACCCCGTTTTTAAAAGGGACTCTTTCGCACACCTCACAGATAGAACACATTGTAAAGAACAACCTTCCCCGAAAGTCGCCTGCTTTTTAGTATGGTGTTGAAGAGACCTACTTGTTTCTAAATGTCATTCTCAGCATTTGACTTCAATATGTAATTTCTAAATTTGTTCCAAAGAAAGCACTTACGTAACTCCAAAATTGATAACTGATCTGAATAAATTAAATCAAATTAAACTGAAAAGTTCATAATAGAAACAGGTAGATGTTCTAAGTGTTTTCTTTATTTTTTTGGAGTGATTTAAGGCGTTTAAATCAAACAAATCGACCCATTGACTATTCAAATTCCTTAGTAAACTTTGTAGTTTATTTCATTTTGATCTTATTGCAAAACGGAAGTACTTTTTTTCTAACATTATTTATAGTTCTTCCAATTTAACTATTTTTTTTTCTGTTTTGAAAATAAATGAACCTGTGAGAAAGAAAATGTATTGACCGTTTAAAGTAAAGTTCATTTCAATATTTTAACGAATGTAATTATGTGATTTAAAGAAGTCGTGATAAATTAACTATCAAATCTTAGTTTTTATTCGTTGAACAAAGTTACTAAATGGAGCAAAAAAAAAAAAAAAAAAACTTTTCACTTTAAAAAAAATGAGAGGAAATGTAACAACATTTTTTCAGTATGCCAAATTATCGATAACTATTCATTTTGATTATAAGTATTTTAAATATTTTGATTTTCAGATTAAACCAGGCGCTCTATTCTGTCACATTATTTTACAAATAGTAAGAGATTAAAAGTATTCACTTTACGTGACTGTACATGCATCTTTTTTTTTTAATCTTTTTTTGTGCAAGCAACGATTTTATCCTTATTTTTGGAATTTTTCTTAGGGAAGTTTTTATTTCACACACTTCAGTGATCTGTTAAATACTAAATTCGATTAAGTTTTTCTCATAAAGAAGTAAATTGTTATTCATGTGTTTTTTACAGCTATGCATACTTCCTGTTAAGGTGATTGACCACAATAAAGCATACTCACTTTCACTTTAGAAATCAAGTATAAAACCTCATATAATTTTTCCACAGGTGAACTAAGTTCGAATGAAAGTGCATTACTTTCTTTCAATCGAAATCACGCGTTTATGTTAAAGAAATACGGAAGTTTAGAAAACACCGAAAGCTTTTATTGAATCAGAAATAGATCACGTCTTTGAGTCACGAACACACTTGAAGAGTGCTTTTTTCTTGCGTTATAGATTTCTTTTTTATGTGGGTGGCGAATCAATTTCTTTCATTCAATAGCCAAACGATTTGTATGGAGTTTCATTAAAATTGCTTGTAAGTAAAAATGTTGCAGACGATAGAAATAAGAGGTACATGGATTTTGATTTTATTGTATTCGTATAAATTAAATTTTAGATGTTTTTACTGCTCTATTTACTATTGAAAAGATTTGAATTGTGTAAAAGTTAAAGAATTTCGGAACTTCAATATTTCTCTTTTTTTCACTTCAACAAGCTTAAAATATTATTTGTTTTCACATGGTGCAGCTTCTTGCCATATTGTCTCACGTGTCATTAACAAAACTTGGTCAGAAGTCGATTATTTAATGTCAAAGAACACGCGTGAGCAGAAAGAAAAAAATTAGGGACAGGGGGTTATATAATTCACTTTCCAACTTTGTCCATTGACCTAAGGATAGACGCATACATGCTCTCCTTGATTCTGGGTGAGTGTGCCACCTAGTATTACATTTGAGCAAATTTCTATCGTGTGTGTATTTTATTTAAGCTATTCCAGCTAGTTTCATGTTATTGTCCAAATTAAGTAAATGCAATTTTAAAAAATCACATCGAGTAAAGTTAATACATTTTAAAAAGCGAAAGAAAATGAAAATGAAACTCGTGCTGTTTAATATATTGCTGAAAGTGGATTTCTAATCTTCCAAACATCCACTTACTTTAAGGTTTTTGCTTTCAGGTTAGAAAAATTATATAAAAAAAATAACCGATATTTTTTGTGTATTTAATCATTTATATTTCTGGCTTCTTAATACACAAGAACTGCTTCTAAAGAACAGAATATGAAAAACAGAAGAAACCAGTTCTGCCATTCAGAAAGTTTAAAATTATTTTTAATTTAATCTATATTCCATATATTTATTGAAAATTTCTAAAAAATATCGCTTTCTCGGTGTGTGTGTGTGTGTGTGTGTGTGTGTGTGTGTGTGTGTGTGTGTGTGTGTGTGTGTGTGTGTGTGTGTGTGTGTGTGTGTGTGTGTGTGTGTGTGTGTGTTCATTATAATGCCTTAAACTTTATAGTATAATCGTAAAAACAAACTGTTCATTATTCTCTTATTACAATTTTTTTTTTTTTTTGAAATTCTTCTTATTTTTATTTCTAGTGAATTTTTCGTTATATATACGGTTGTAAGTCGCTGTGAAGAAGGGAGGGGTTAGTAGGCATAAAAATGTCTGATCTCTTTGATATATGTTTGCCAAAATATGCAAGAGTGAATGGTGGGAAAAAAAAAAGAAAAATAATAAATCCAAATATCCAAAAAATATCCCAAACTGAACGACATGGAAAGATAGGCTAACAGTCGCTAGTATAAATTTAAATCAGCTGTCGTCGTATAATATAATCACAGTCGTGATGCATATTAATTACGAATTATAATGGTATCAAAGTGCAATGGATACTTCAACAGAGTGAAGAACTGGGAAAACGCCCAAAAGTTGAAACTCGCACAACGTGCACAAAATATTCATACTCATTGTTAGCTGTAAAAAAAGGAACAAAAACTACAAAATAAAACTTTTATATAAGAAATAGTGTTTAAAAATGAAGTTATAAATTCACTGAATGCTATAACTTTTTTTAATTGTTTCTCTGAAAAACAAGTGTTTTGAATAACTAACTTCTTCAAACTGTTCATTCAATTATCTCATATAAGCAATTTTCAACTTAAATAATGTATGTAATTTTGAAAATTCTAAGAGAGAAAACAATTGATTTATGTCGTTGTATCCTTCCTCTACGATTTCTTTTCTTTCCTTTCTTTTGGATTATTCGAATTTTAATGTTCTAAAATGCATATTATTCAATATTCGAATTCTAATGCATTTTTTCAATGTTTTGAACAAGAGTAGTTTAGCCACATTGCATACTTAATAAATATTTTTTATTTTAAAAAATTGAATATTTATATTAAATAAAATAGGAGTTAAATTAATTCAACTTATTTTCAAATTGAAAATGAATTTTTAAACTATTCTATATTGGAAATAATATGCTTTCCATGGCGTTGCTTAGTATGAATATTACGTCTTTGACTTGAGAAATAGAAGGCTATTATTTACAGAAAATTTAGCCCTATATAAAATGAATTGCCCTCCATTTTAGATTAAGTGGGTTGAACCCTAACTGTTCGTACATCTTCCCACGATCTATATGGAAATCTAAATACACTGTGCAATACTTTGTCTTTCTATAACACTGCATGCTTTCCATTATCTGATGTGATTTTATCTTTTGTAAAAGAGAAAGACAATAGTTTCTTTTTGTTCTTTGATTCTTAAAATGTGACTGAAGTATGGTATGAAATTGTATGCTATTAATCCGTAACAGATTGTTTCTTTTTATGGATTCGTTATCTATAGAATGTTCTATTAGAAATTTTCTCGTCCTTCGAAATACTTTGGAAAAGTCCATCTTTTATATATATATATATATATATATAAATAATATGACAGCTAGGGAGAGGGGTGCCTGGTATAAATTTGTAAAATTTATAGTATTACAACATTTTTTCCCCTTTTATATCGATTGGATTATGCGATTGGTTTTCAAACAGTTTTGAGTCTCATTATTGTATAAAGCGAATAAAATGAATTGCAAAACATCATATTAATATTTCTCGAAACAGCTTTTTCAGTTGAAAATTTTCATACTATTAAAATTAGCATTGTTTAATAGCTAAATAATAGCATTATACTAAACAAATGCGATAGTATCAAAAAATATGACGATGTATTATGCAAATTAACTTATAGGAGGAGCTGTAACTATTTATTAGTGAATAATCAGCCAACAACTTTGTGTGTTTACAATTGTTTTCATATATTATATTATGCTAAAAGATATGTCCATTCTAGACAAGCTCTTATCGTATAAACAATATCTCAGATTTAATTTTCATAGATTAATGAACGAAAGTCATAGTAGAAAATCTCATGAACACTGACAGAGTGCTTAAGAAATAAAAACAATTATAATTTTTTTCGCTCATCAGATGTAATTATATAGTAACATTAAAAGTAAACATAAAAGAGCGTAATTCTATGAACTAAGAATTGTCACGAACTTTTACCTTAAAATTGGATCGAAGTAAATGGTGATTCACTAACAGAAATAAAATGTAATGCTACAATATATTAAAAACAACAATAACCACCACCTCTGAAAGAAAATTTGTTACAGTTCCAACTGGTAAGCGGTGGAAGAATGTAAAGAATCAACATAAATATAGAATAATTAAAAATTGTAGATTTCAACTTAATTATTTTTGTTGCAATCAAGCCTCAAATAATGTAAATAAAATATGAAGTTTATGATTTCATAATTCACTTTGATTCACATATCTATAAATCAGTCATTTTAAACATAATAACAAACTCTCTGAGTTACTTGATGCCTAAACAGTAGTTAAGATTTGCGTATCTGATAATGGCGCGATATTTTTTCTCTCCCTAACGTTACAGATTTTTCTGACTTTAATATAATATTGTAGTGATATGCCCTAGTAGGAACACAAATGTTGTGCAATATTATATGACATTGATCAATTTTCGCAATATTGTATAATATTGATTAATATCATATAACATCGAACAATATTGTACAATATTGTTCATATTGAATAATGTTGAACAATATTGTACTAGGTAGTTAACATCTATGTAATTAACATTGAAAATTTATTTTAAACTATTTTGCACTAAAATGCATTTTATAGGAAACCAATTCCAGTTAAAATTCTATTAAACCACGGAGAAGGCGTGAAATCGCGTGAGCGAAAACGCTGAAAGCCGCCAATTTAAATCCGATAATTAAAGTTTTCTGGTTAGTGGTAGCCCGAGAGGAAAGAAGAGACATGCATTAAAAGCGAACAACACATGTCATTTCTTTTGAGGTCAAGTTCTGTCGCCTTGGGTAAAAAAGTAGCTCAAGAGAAACAATTAACAGAAAGGATTACTCGTTATTATAAGATACAGTAGGCGAAAAGGAGTAAATAGACGAAAAGAAACTCGGCTTATAACACTTTTTATTTTTAACCTGCCAATTTTTCGTTTATTTTTTACTTATACTTGACCTGGATGGATTAGGTATCGCTACGACATGTGCCTTAAGAAACATATTTATTTGATATAAGGTCAAAAACCAAATATAAAGGCTTATCTTTTTGAGATAAGAGTGGATAAATAAAATAATTAGATCAGAAATATTATCTTAATCCTTAATTAATGATACTGCTGGTTCATAATGTAATATCTTTATTATCTCATTTATATATAATCTGATATAAATTTTATAATAATTATACTATGTAACCGGGAATATAGGAAATTCAAATATTTTATACAGGAATATGCAGAAGTGGTCAATAAGTTTAGTTTCGAAATAAAACATACTTTCCTAAGAGTAGAATAGAATCCACGATACTTGACATTTTTCCTATTTCGGATGGAAAAAATTGTAACATTTTCTTTCTTACTCTCTAATAAAAAAATTATAATAATAAATGCTAGAGAATGCCTTGCATAGCATTGATGTGCAATAGTTACAAAGCATTAACTTTTAGGATGAATTCAGCATTTTTACTGGATCTTTCATATGATCCTCGTTGAGTGTTTTAGCGATTAATCCAGTGCATGAGATTAATAGTATCCGAATATCGAATTTGTGCTTAGACACGTTTTTATCTATCGATTGGAATTAAGATTTGACACAAAACTGCACTTGTAGTCACAAAATTCCATACTTAAGTTGCATATCTTCAGCACAAATATTCACAAAAGTTAGAAGAAATATAGAATAATAATATAGAATATATAGAATAATAGAATAATAATAGATAGAATATAATAGAATAATAATAGATAGAATATAATAGAATATATAGAATAATAATAGATAGAATATAATAGAATATATAGAATAATAATAGATAGAATTATAGAATAATAATATATAGTATTATTCTATTATATTCTATATATAGAATATAATAGATTAATCGGATTAATTGGAATTCTATATATAGAATATACAGAATAATAATAGAGGAAATATAGAATAATAATAAATAAAAACATATAATGAATAATAGATTATATCTAGAAGAAGAAATATAGAATAAAAATAAAGTTAGCACAAATATTCACAAAATTCCATACTTAGTTTGATATATTTAAGTCATTGCGTTTTTGAATGATCGGATTTGCATGTTTCTGAAAGTACAGACAGGCAGTCAACCCGTTGTCGGTTTTGGCTGAAACTTTGATAGGTGCCGCCGCTATCGATGTTAAATCTGTATACCGAATCTTATCTATCTAGCCCCTTCATTTTGTAGTTATCGCGTTAGCTTTTATATTGACAGACGGACTTCCCCTGAGCAGATTTTACTAAAACTTTGACAGAAATCTGCGAAATAGGTGTAAAGACCGTATACCAAATTTTCAACCGTCTAGCTCAAAACGTTTTTTGAGTTATCTTTGTCACAGACAGACAGAAAGACAGACATTTTCCAAAAATGTGTTTTTCAAACTCAGGGAAATCTAAAATGCGGAGATGCATCAAAATCTCGAGTTTGAATTTTTTTAAGGTTACTATACTTTCTTAATACTACGTATACGAAAAAGTAAAAATGAAGCATTACTTGAAATGCAGCTAAACAGTCGAGAACTTAACATTTTATGTAATTTGAGTTAATTATTGAAAGTTTTCTGTATTATTCTATGTAAAATTATGCAATAATAACAGACCAATTAAACTACGGTAATGTTCTTTGAAAAATGTAATACTTGAAGAAACTTGAATACTACAGCGGTAGTAGTAGTAGAAATCTTGCTACTACTATTAGAACCATAAAAGAATTAAATTTAGAAAGATTAGTTAAATTTCTTTCAATAAATTAAAAGCCTTTCTTTCCAGAACCTTACCAAACTATTGTCCTGTCATTTCATCTTTCTTTTGACTTGTTCTAAAAATTATTTTTAGTTTATACTTATTTGTTTGTCTCACTTCCTTTTGTAAGTCGAAAACCTTCATCGCTTAAAATCTAATTTATTTCTATTTTGTCTCCTGCTGGTGTTTTTCATTTTGGTGGAATAAAAAATTTAAATTCTGAGCAGATGAAAAAGTCATAGTAAGTTATGAACACAATGGGGAACTAATTAGATGAATTTTATTTTCATTTCAGTATTTATATGGTTCAATTATAAAATATAAATCTATGTGATAAGAATTTAGAAATGAATATTTTTATTTCTGAATAAAGTAAATTATTTTTTAGTTTTTTTTTTATTAATAAGAAAATTGCAAGGCTTGAGAAACTTTTTTTTTGTTACATTTTAAAATAATTACTTGATAAACTGAAAAGAGAATTATTTAAATGTTTATTAATTTTATGAGATATATATCTTGTAGTTGAATTTTAAAAATTAAATTTATTTCATATAGCAGTCTAGTGAGCGGAAACAATATTCTAATGTACTACACTGCAAATTCTAGATTTAAATTTCCGGCAGTACTGTCATACAAGGCGTTGAAAGTGCATTTGTAAATTAAGTATATCAGTTTACAAAGAAAAATATTTTTTTAATTTGTATGAGATGTTTTTCATTTTCTATGGGATGTAGTATGAATTGTTTGAAGAAGGATTGAAACCGAACATCTCTCCAACAAAAACAAGTTTTAAATGGCGATATTTTTCAATTTATTGTTGTTTTTATTTCTGTTTTTCTAATCAGTTGATTATTTTATTTTTTAATAGGAGATTTGGACCCGGTGACTATGAACTTAATTGCGCAGACGCAGTTTGCACCTTTACCAGAAGCATTATGCAAAGTGGTTTATGACTTAACATCAGAAGGAATTATCGCATCCATGCAAGTCATCAGCAAGAGACTAAAGACTACCTTTCCAGAACTGACTGTACCATCAGATGACATTCTTTATAAGACTCTAGGTGAGTAAATGATGTAATTGTACATAATCATCAGAAAACTGGTGATTATGTATAATTACCGGTAAGTATCCATAATCACTGGATTAATCACATTTTCCGTAACATATATATAATAATTATTATTATATTGCATAGTATAAAGTATAATGATATTTGGCTTAAAGAAAACCTTTTTCTCCATTATTTCACAAATTGAAATCATGTTGTTGTATTTTATTTACATTGCTCAATGCTGCCCTATAGCTGAAAAAAATATATCAAGAATATGTTCCGAAATTTTCGGAAATGAAAATTTAAAATATTCATTTTAACAATTTTAACTTGAGTTAGAACTTGAAATATCTGTTTCGACTTTTCAGTGGATAAATATATGAATATATTAAAGTTATTGGCGTTGACAATCTTTGAAGAATTACGATCATTCTGGCTATTAAATATTTTTAACCATAGATTTTGCAGAGAAGTTATCAAATGCATCAGTGAATGGAAGTATTCGTGTTGATGCTTTTAGATCTAAAATATGTAATTGTATAAGCTGATTTATCTCCATAAATTGTTCTACGATTTCTTAACAAGTCTGAACACATGGCCGGCTTTAGATGGTAGCGTTAGTTTGCGACCGCTTTAACCACCATCACCGCTTTAACCACCAATTTTTTTTTTTTTTTTTGGAAAAAAAATCCATTAAAAATACTCAAATACACCAATGGATGTTACAATAAGAACGTAACTCTAAGAAAAGCGAGATAGTTTTTTTTAATTATTATTTTTTTTATTTCCAGAAAGGATGGAACTTCAATGCACGTATTATAGAAACTGTTTTATTGACAATTATATTTTATTTACAATTTTATTGTTATTTTTTCATGAAAATCGTTGATATCAATAATATCAGTCACACGTTTCCATCACTGATATTATTTTGATTATTTAATATCATTTCTGTTGTATTAATTTCCGCGACGATACATTTTTATTAAAAATTTATCGGGATCTTATTCAAAATATCTTTTTATAACTATCGATATCAGTACAGATGTAAAATAATTTAAGCTTATTCAGAAAAAAATTCTTAAATTGATATCACATCAATTGTATTCTTTCAAGACCATTCAACAGAGATTAGTTTTAGGTAACAAAATTTTTATTTCCGGCTTTATCAGTTTGTAAGTTTTAATTATTAAAATTTAAAAAAAATATCAAAATTATGTATCGCCAGAATGGTACCTGACAATATCCTCCACAATATAAAGACTTACAATTTTTAATGGTCATTGACTGGAAAGCAAAATTTAGCTGCCCAGTCAGTGGCCATTTTGAAATGTTGGAAGCTAATCTTTGTGACTGTTACGCGATACTCTGTTTCTATGAATTGGTATTATGTAACTGACACCTTGCAAGTAGCGGATTTTTTATAATTTTAAGATGAGAGGTTCTGTTTAGTGGAATTGAGAAAGAGCTTGTTCAACATAGTGGTCGAAGAAATTCATTAGCAACAGTCAAGCAAATGAAGATACTGAAATTAACATTAATTAGAAAGTCTAGAAAAAGCAAATTATTTAAAATCTATATATTGCTCTTAGCATTTCTATTTAGTTTTAGACGATTAAACTTCTATAAAATTTGAAACAAAAACAATTTTGTGATTCATTATTTACCAGCTTGATTTCGTTTATTTGTGTTACGTGTTAGTGATGGGGTGTGTTAATGATGTGATAAGAAAACCTTAAGAATTGTTTCTTAATTCAATATTTTTTAATAAATAATTATTAAAAAGTAATAATTATCAAGTAATAAGTTTCAAGTAATAAATTAACAAGTTTCAAGTAATAAATTAACAAGTTTCAAGTAATAAAGTGATAAGTTTCAAGTAATCAGATTATTTACTTTCAGTTTTTTTATTTCTTAATTTAATGATGAATCAAATATAAAAATGATTATCGTGCTTGTTTGATGCTTGAATGATTTTAAGAATCACAGAAGTAGTGTTATTAATAGTCTTTGCAATGATTATAACTATCGATTATATAGAAAAAAAACAAGGAAAAATAAATGTAAAAATTTTTATATTTGCTTCAAAGAAAAGATAAAAAAGAAAACATATATTGAATAAATTATATTACTTTCATTTTTTTTAATATACTAAAAGGAGTTTCATTACTAAATATTGAAAAGTGCTAAAAAAATACCAATAAATGTAAAAATAATATTTATCAGAAAAAATATTATCAATTATTTATTATCAACAAATATTTCATAACATTTTTAAATTTTTCCAAATATTTGAAATAAAAACCACAAGTTTAATAAACGCACCTTTCAAAAACATCACACAGAAGCATGAAAATTCTTTTTTATAATCAGATAAAAGTCTAAAATATAAACATCTGCATTCTCTGATAAACTGCTTAAGTTAATAAATTTGCCATTTATTATATTTGATATGCTTTCTCAAATAGCATAAAAGTGGACATCAGATGCCCATTCAGTTAAGACTAAAAACCATGAATCAGAGTAAAATGATTGAATTTTGTCTCTACCTGTAACATCATTGTAAAATATAAAAGTGGTATATCAATCTGCTTTTGGCATGAATTACTGATTGCTAGATTTTTTTTTGCTGATTTTCCACCAAGGAAAACATATGTGAGTCATTTTTTTTGAAAGTTTCACAAATAGCAACTTATTTCATTTATTGAAGCTCCATCGTTTTTACTTATCACAGCCAATTACTTTTTTTCTGATTCAAGATTTTTATCCCTGCCTGGACCTTTGATGACCACTTTTTAATTAGTTCCATTAATCAAAGTATTAAATGGAAAAATTATGAACAAAAAATAATTTACCAAACAATATAAATACTTACATTTTTAACTCAACTGTTAAAGCTGAACGGGGGAATGGTTTTCTGGATATATTGACGCTCAGTCAGATGTGACTCAGGAGTCGGATGGTTGTTTTGTTTAATAGAAAATGCCACATTTCTTTTTTAATGTAACTTTGACACGTGAATTTGACAAGATGAACTAAATCAAGTTGGATTAATAAAATGACTCAATAAGCTCGGCTTTTCAATCCAGTGTAGGATGAAATCAGTTTAGAAATTTGAAGATGATTTTTTTCTTTTGCATTTTTTTTATATCGTCTTCTTAAATTTATAACTTTATTTTCAGGTACCCTCATAAAAGAACGGAAACTATATCATACAGGATCAGGATATTCAGTAGTTACACCTGATACATTCCGTCTACTAGCCATGTCACCTCCGCTAGAGCGACAGATGCTGTTAACTAATGAAGAAGCTATAGTCCGGTTACACGGTACAGCGTACGCAGTGGACGATGGAAGAACAGCTTGTACGCAAACAAAGCAGCAGGAAATATTAACAGCCTGGTCCTCAGCTGAAAGAATAGTTGAACCTAGGAAAGGTACGAAACTAACTCAAACAAGATGCTTAATACATAATTCTAAATCAACTGATACTAATTTTCTTACTGAAAAAGTGTCATCAAAAGTATAATAATGTACTAAATTAAATGAAACAATACATTAATTTAAAGCAAGGCAGTGAACTAAATGTGAGTTACTGAATAAACAAAATGAAATTAACCATTTAGTTTATTAATTAGTAACTAATAAATTAACTCAAATAAGTAACTTACAAAACTAATTGAAACAAGGCTGTAGGAGATGTGAACAAAAAGATTGAATTGTTCTAATTAGGAATTGTTCATCTAATTACTTCTTTTGTTTTGTATTTAAGCTTAGGTAATGGGTGATAACTGCTCGTGTTGATACTAAATTTTTATCTAACTTTTATTCAGCATTATACACGCTTATTTTGTCAGATTATACGATTTCTTTATACAGCCATCTGTCAGCACATCCAAATATTGTAATTCAGCATTTAAGGTAAGGTTTTGATAATTTTACTTACTATATTTTGATTATGCAACAAATGTATTAGAGAACTGAAACAAAGAAATAACCTACATCAAGTTTATTACACACATTATTTGAGACATTGATTGTTATATCATTCTGAAAAGAACTCGTGAGATACTTAAGTATGCTAGATTTGTATCTTTTAAATTAATTGCTACTTTTATTTAATCATGTATTTGCATATCAAAAATTCGCGTATTCTTTTTATGAATCAGTCGTAGTACTGCCGGAAACGAGGTAAACTGATAGGTATTAAGCTAACTTAATAAGATAAGATTGAAACAAAGTTCTTAACTGATAATAATCAGTTACTTGTTAGTTTTCTCTGGTACCTTGAGTAATACTAAGAACTCTTTTCATTGTCTTAGTTTTAAAAAGGGAAAAGGGAGAATGAAATTTAACTTTATTTTAACTTTTAAGAAGTTAATTATAAAAATTTTATCATTTTAATGAAGAAATTCTTATGTTTATTTTTAAGTATGTTATCGAAATTTCAATCTTCAAGCCTACGGATAACAAATTACCAACCTCCTTGAAGTAACAGGAAGTAACTTTTATCAATGATGCAAAGTAATTTTTTTTTCTGATTGCTTCCACTTTTTAATTTGATTGTTCTTTCCCATTAGTTTTGTAATTAATCTTGTTCATTGTTTCTCTGTATAAAATACGCTTGTTATTATTTCCGTATCTGAGATCATGTTAGGTGGATTCCTTATAGGAGAACTACCAATTCCAATAGTTCTCATGACACGACTTCAAGAAAATTTCTGCAGATCTTTACCGCTCAAGGTCTTTAGAACCCTAAACCACCCTTCGTTAAAAAGTTTATATATACGTGAAACATTGTGCCCGTGCGTTATATTGTAAACATTATAACTAAAGTAATTTAGATTAGATTTTGACCAACTTAGGACTAAAACTCTTGGATGAGATCGTAGAAGATCCAACTAGTTCAAAAGAGGTGGAAATAGTGCGGGGGCTGAAATATTAATTTTTCTATAACTTCCTTAGAATTGAAGACAGAAAAATAAATGGAAATGAGGAATTATCGTCTCATTCTTATGAACAACTTAAGTACTAAAAGCTTTTCAATAGCTGCAGTTGCTTAGAAGTTAGAGGCTAAAAAGTGATTTTTAAGTCCTAACTTTGGCTACTATTAACTCTTTGCACTTGGAGAAGTAATTCGATGCACAATTATTCACTTAATACAAAGGCGTGTTAATTATTCACTTAATACAAAGGCTTGTTCATTGCTCCGAAAAATTATATATAATTGTTTAGGTTGAATTTCTCCGAAAAATTTATCTACGTCTTTTTACCGTTCGTTCTATAGGTGTTTTTGACAGTCGAAATTGGAAAATAAATAAATAAAACTTCAAAACGATGCACTGTCTTGAGAGTCACCATTCGAGTGCAAAGGTTTAACATTAACTATTTATATTACCAATTTTGAAAAAAAATAAAATAAAACTTCTATCTTCACTTAATTTACATATTTTGAAATTATTTTAATGTACGTGGATTAAAGTTTAGTGGCTTGAATAAAACTAATTAAATAAAAATAAAAAGGTGAAAGATTTACTGGCAACCTAATGTAAAAATGATCAGCTTAAAAAATTCCAGAATCTTCGTGTGCTTTACTTCTTTTGAATCCATTTTATTCTAATCTTTATCTTAGAAGTGACAGCATGAATGTTTGCTTTATTCCATCTTTTGCAATAAGCAAAATTATTTTCTAAAATTGTATTTTCTTCATGACAATATATTTAAAAGCAAAATTTCACTCACTCACTGATAACAAAATCTCCTTAAACTAATAACACACTTGAACTTAGTCGTTTGTTTCTTAGTTGAAAGATTTATTTTTTAAATATAATTAAACTACTTGAAATATAATTAATATTTTCCTATGCAAAGAAAACACTTACCAAGTAGCATACCATTGTAATGATCAATCAATTTAATAACTGGTTGTCCTTTATCTTGCCAAAGCGCAAAAATTAGATTGCTGCTCAAATTTTGAATTATATTTTGTAATATACATTATATGAATATTACAAAGAAGAATTTTCATATAATTTTGCATGTTTTTACTTAATGTAAATTTTGTGATTTAAATACCTTTTTTTAAATGAACCTTGTTGATCTAAAGCTTTTGTTAATTTGGCAACCCTTTGTTTCGTGTCTCTCACATTACTGAGAATATACTACATAAAAAATTATAACCCTTGATAGCTTTAATAAAACAGTGTTTAGTCCCCGCATAATTTCATATCTTTTTAATTGCTTAATTTAATGCAATTAAAATAAATTAAACTATTAAAATAGTGTTTAAGCGTATAATTTAACAATGTCTTTTGAAAATTTTCTAATAAAAGATTTGTTTTACATTTCAGAAATATCGCAACATTTAATATTTCCAAGTTCCGTCATTTGAGATATAATATTCTTCTAATTAATTATTCACTTAGAGTTTTGAGTATTAAATTTTCCTTCCGAAATAATATGTCAATAAATTGATTTCTATTTTGATTTTTTTTTTAATATTGAACGATTATTTTATTTATACGAAAATAAAATAAAATTCGTATATGATAAAAGTTTTTAATGTTAAGCTATTAATTATTACTTTATTTCGATAAACATTCGATAAAGTATCCTTTTTTTCAAGAGCATTCCATACTTATATGGCAAATGATTATATTTTAAAAAGAAATTGATGGCATTTTTTACATAAGTCTGAAATGTTATATGAGCGCAATTTGACAAAAATCTGAACGTTTTTATTTCAGAGATAAATAATAAAGTATTAAATTCAATGTACTATTTATTTTGATAATTTTAAACTACCATACTAAAATGTTGATTTCTTGTAGACTTGGTCATTATTTTATTCTTACTAAATGTATCAAGGTGACGGTTCTGTTTAATATTTTAATTTCAAAATCTAACAATTAAATAAAGCTCGATCATTTTAGCTAAGATATTAACAATTAAGTCTAGTTCGTTCATTTTAGCAGAAAAATTAATTTACAAACACTTTTGCTGTGTATAAAGAGATAATCCAGAATAAAAAATATTGTTTACATTTTCAACAACTGTTAAATTGTTGTGTAGACGACATTCTGGCAACTCAACTTATTTGTTTACAAACTATTTGTATTGTAATGATTTTTTTTAAATTTCTTGGCATGTAATGATGTGTCTGATTCGTACAACAAATTTGACTCTTTTCAGTTAAAGTCCCCTTGACTTTAACAAAACTGCTAACACTACCTGGTGTGGCGTTGACGTCAAGGAAGGATTTCCTCCTCCTCTAGTGCGTGTGTGTGCGTGTTTTGTGTGAAAATGTCTTTTATATATTTCTTATAAGTATTTCTATGTTGTGATGTATCCGTGTGCTGTGACCCCAAATATAAGAGGGTTTTAATTAACCTAGATGAGAGTATCTTCATCCAAATGCTCAAAGGGCATTTCACTCACGCATGCGACGTTAGAAATTAACTTAAAAATCAAAGTCACTTAGACTGTCTTAACCCTTTCTAGGGCCGTGGAAAGTATGCTTCCCACCAAATTTATAAATATTTGTATGAAATTATGTAGGTTGGCATATGTTCTGACAATTTTTTTTTTTTTTTACAAAGACAGAAACTTAGATACTTCCGTTCTTTATCTTACACAAATTGATGTGTCTTGATTTGTTACTTAATTATTAATTAACCAAATTAAATAATCAAATTAAATTTATCTAATAAGTTAAATGAATCCCTTTTCTTATTCTAATTTCAAGCCTAAAAATATTTTAACATAATATGACTAGAAAAAAATGGTCCTTTAAAGGGCCATTTTTTTCCTAGTAACCTAAGTGCATTTCCTAGTAACCTAAGTGCATAAGTAACCTAAGTGCATTTTAATCTGACTCACTGGCATTAGGGGATGACAGCCTTTCTGCTAAAACCCCCAGATTTTGCATTTAAATAAATCAATGAGTGTCTTTTACTATCTTTACGGACTGAAATAAACAATAATTATCCAGAATCGAATCGATCATTCAATTAGAAAGTTAAATTCTTCCATCAAGGGTAGTTGATGGAAATAGAACTATCTATGAATTCAATAATAGGAATTTCATAAAAGAATGAGAAGGATTTGAGAAAGCTTATTCTATTCATGTCATCAAAGAACAGATGTTGCTGACTTGATGAAGTTTTATAGCGCATGAGCCGCTTATGAAATTTCCATTCAAAAGAATATTTAAATTATGCTATTCCCTGTAATAGTATCTTTCAATCGGTTATATACTAAATGACACTTGAACAATGGTGGGTGTCTCTGGTCATCCCATCCTCATTTCTTCTTGACTTTGATGCACATTAATATGCATGAATGTATAATATCAACTTGGCTAACAATGTTTTTTTTAGAACTCTTTATTAAAAGCTTGGATTTGTGTTTCTATTTTTAACTGATAGATGTGTCACGTTTTATGATGACGATGATCAAATGTCTATGATAAACATTGCTTGAATTGTTCTGATTGTAATTGTTCCAGGGGTCGTAAATGGTAAATTGAAAAGGTGCCATTCTTTGAAGCTCCTGAGGAGCAGAGACAAGGAAAAACTGTCCAGAAGTAACTCTTTCAAGTCAACTGGGACAAGCCCTGGGCCTCATCAGGATTTCAGGAGTGATAACGAAAACACTGAGAACATTAAAAGTAAAAACTGTTTGCAGGATTTTGATGAGTTTTCCATTTTCGTGGAAAATGGCATTTATTATTAGAGCAAAATGATTTTTTTTAAATTGTTTCTTTGCTACATTCTAAATATAATAGAGTAAAAAAAAAGTCTGACATTGATTTTCTCGCATACCTTTACTAAGCGTTGAATACATTTTTAACTTTTATTATATGAAAACTTGTGATGACAAGTATGCTTTCGCCACAGGGTACTATAAATTAAACCCTTTACTGTGTAATAATGAACTTAAAATAGCTTAAATTATACCTTTTTCAAATAATTTTGTGCAGTTTAATAATTAATTTATAAAACTCATAATTAGATGATTTTTGACTTGATGAAGATTTTTTTAAAACAGGAAGTTTAATTTAAAAAAATAATTATTTATAACTAAAAATGTCTTTAAAATAGTTTTCCACATTAATTTTGCTGTGTTAATTACGCTCGTTTGTGAAGACTTAGACAATTGCATCCTAAAATTTCGTGATATGTAGTATAAACCTGAAGACATATGTAGAAATAAGAATATTATTATTTTCTAGTTATAACGAAAATCACATAAAAATGAAATATACTCTTTTCTCTTCTAGTTTTATTTCGAGTGAAAAGTTCAATTGCACTTTTCTTGATGTTCAACATTTTACTAGTTATAATTACAATTCAGAATTTTCCTTGGTGTTAATGTGATATCAAAGCCCGCTAAGATGCACGCATATCGGTAAATAGACAAAATTCTCTTTGATGGATCTTCATTCAGAATTTCATAGACATCCACAGTTTTACTATTAAGATCTTGTACCAAATTCATTTCTCTTGCTGACTCATTTTTTGAATTATCATGTTCATACACATACTAACAGACAGTAATAAATCTTTTGAGAATAAGAGTTTTGAGAGTTCTAAAGCGTGGTGATTCATCATAATTCAAAAGTCAAACATTATGGCATTCACAATGTTTTATTTTTGTATCTTCAAGAAATGAAAAAAAAAACCCTAATAATTTATGGTATATCAAAACTATAGGTGCGCAGCGACAATTTGCAATATGAATACATTTACTGAAGTGTTTTGAGAAATTTTATTCATTCCATTTTTTTAACATTTTTTTAAATATGAATAGTTTAATATGCGGCACTAGTACCATCATATTTGATACTTTTTTAGAAGTTGTGTACATTTAAACTCGCTTTAAGTACTATAAAATATAATTTTGCATTAAAGCATGGCAATTCGATCTTGTGTTATGAAATAAGCAAGAGTTATGAATTTAAAGGTATTAAATACTTGGCGTAGATGCTTGTAAAGATAGAAAGCATCCCACGAATAGTAAGAGAATATTAATAACTAATTCATGTTTCTACAGAGGATATTGTCATATTTATCTTCTTGTTAGCATATTTGAGAGCGTGGTCACATTTTACTTTTTTATTATATTATTATGTATATATCACAACAATTTTCATGGCTATTCATTCAGCATTTCTAGTTTTCGGTATTAATTTAACCCATATCCATTATAATTTGAAATTGTCGCCCAACTTTTTGACGGTAATCTAGCATCAGAACCTTTGGAAATTAAGTTTAATAATCAACGTGGAAGGCTTAGTGAAATTTTCTTCGTAAGTCGTGATTCTGTTTTTAAAGGTAAGTACCTTGACCGAAAATTCTATTAGCTACTTAGCTGTTTATAAATGAGAGCCGTGAGTCAAGTGTTCTGTATTTGTAGATGGATGACAGTCATTGTGTCTGAATGATGGATTCATTTTTGTATGCCATTTCATCATATATAGATTTAACATCAGGTATGATGAAATGTATAGTTTACTAATGTTCGCGGCCTCTTCGCCTTCTACTGACCTCGAGAATGATGTCAAGATAGTAGCTGAGTTCATCCTCGTACTGAAAATAGGATATTTTGAGGTAGTCGGTGACAGTTTGAATTAATCTGTCATAAAAAGTTATAATTGTAAAAATGATGAGTGATGCGATGGTTATTTTCATACGTTTTAAAGTTGCGGTGAATCTTCCTTGAAACTATAATGTATTTTCATTGCTCAGATTATCGATTTATGGTGTTTAAATTATGATAAAATTTAAACTTGAATATCTGCTCTTTCAAATATTTTGCTAATCATTTTCATTTATATTTTACTTAAGGAAGGATAACAGCTAAAATTATCCAGATAAATTTTGGAAAAAAAGAGAAAAAAGATAAAAATTTCAAAATTGGTAAAATAATAAAGTGCAGTCAAAAGATCATGTAAATGATATAAATATTTACAATCATAAATATTATAAATATTTAGACTATTAGAAAATCTTCAAGCGTTATGCATGATTTTCATGTATTTATATTTCATAATGAACTTTATGCGTAATTTAATTTGATTTCTTTGTATTTAAATCTTGCAAATTTCTGTTCCTAATATTTGTTAAATACTTTGCGAATAAAAATTATATTTTTTATGTGTAACGTCTCTTTTCCGGATTTAATTCAATCATTCAAATTTATACAGATCCGATTTGGTTTTATCCTCTCTTTTCCGGATTTAATTTATTCATTCAAATTTATACAGATCTGATTTGGTTTTATCCTCTGTTTTCCGGATTTAATTCAATCATTCAAATTTATACAGATCCAAAATATTTATCCTCTGTAATAATCATTGAAACAGTTTCAGCGATGTAGTTAATTGTTGTACATTTCATCTACGAATGTAAATTAATGAAATGTTACTTACGTTCTAAATATGATTTATTCGTTAAATGCGCATGCCATTAAATAATGCCATTAATAATGTTATTAAATAACCATTTTATGTTTTAGAAGAGAAATCTCCTTCGATGTTTAGTAAGTGGTTCCGCCGTGGTCGTTCTGATAAAAGTCGAGCAAAATTGAAAGGAACGTCTTCGTCGACTCAATTTCCGCCAAGAGACTGGAGTGATCCTGACTATGTCATTTTCAATTCCAGAGCAACGCAGACATTAGATCGCAATGAAGTCGAACACAGGAGTAAAGTATGTATTTATTTTCTAAACAATACTTGTCTCTGAATTGTATTTACTTGAATCTTCATATACAAAACCATTATTCTACGTTAATGATTTTTGTTTTGTTTTTTTCCTTTATTTTGAATTTTTTTTATTATTATTATTATTGCTGTGTCATGTAAAATAATATCGATATCAACTTTTTGGTTTCGATATTTGAATCGAACGTGATTATTCTTTTTGTGTCATTTTTTGAAAGTAATAGACATTACATTTTTATTAGTTAGCTATTGTACAAGGTATAAACGTATTGTGCAAGCACTAACTTTTTCCAAGCTACCTCGTCTGTAAAAGACTTTTCATCAACTGGCTATTGTTAATTGAATTAATAAAAGTCAAGACTATAATCAGTATTTATTAAAAATTTACTTAATGAATAAATAAGGAAAGGTTCTGTCGTATTTCGTGATACAAATTTGTGTCACTTCGAAAATAATGATGAATAATTCATTGGCAGATTTCCTACTAGGCTCAGTTTAGGGGGGGGGGGGTTGCTAAGTTAAGAGGATGTCAGAAACAGGTCGATTTTGAAAATCTTTATTTTTCTGGTTACAAAATAAATAAATTATCAAAACATGTAATTTTTTATTAATCACAAAAGTTATATTACTACTACATCAAATATAATTAGTCACGTTCTTGGGTGTTTCATTACGTCTACTTAATTTTTAGAATATTTATAAAATGGAACATCTTCTTCGATAATATTTTGTACAAACGCGAATGCTAAGCAGTCTAATATCGCAATCGGTTAATAAAAACTAATATGTATTCGCAAAAAAATTAATAAAATAAAGAAAAATATTAATATGAAATGTATATTTAAAATGGGATAAAATGAGAATCGAAATTGAACATATTATTATAAAAAAAGTTGCAGGCCTTATATTGTGTATTACCTAGGGCCACAAAATAAAATCCAGCAATTCATAAATTGATACTTTATTATTTAAATAGCATATATCTAAAGTACAATCATTCTTAAATTTAATTCTAAATTGTATTATTTGTAATGTAAAGAAAATACTAACGCTAATAAAATTCCACAAATTTAAAATAAAGACAGCATGCAATGAGAAGGACGAAGAAAAAAATAATGTCAGTGAATTAATTTTTTTAGAGAATAAATCGCAAAATTAATGATTTTATATAGTTCAGAATCTTTCTTCATTATATAAAATCACTATTATTTCATGCAAACAAAGAAGTTCAGATTTTGATTTTGAAGCATTTTTTTAAATTTTTAAATGGAAATTAATTTATTATTCTTAAAACACGAACTAATTCGGCTATTAAACTTGATCTTATAGTCTTGAATTGTGTATTTCTTCTTTTCTAGTTTTAGAATAAAAGCGTCGGAAACATGACTTCGATTTTTGTACGAAATTCCATTTTTACAAATTCTTATCAATTAATTAAAAAATACAGTACTATCAGGATTTCAAATGGATATGAGATAGCATATTTGCCATCTGTTACGACTGATTTTTCAGTCTCTTTTTACTCAAGAATTTTTCAAAAATGCATGCAAAAAAAACAAAGAAAACACGCAAATTACTATTCACATTTCTCTTGATTTCCGCAAACAGAAATACAGCTAAAAAATTTTAAGTATACTTGAGCTAGAAACTTTAATAAAATGGAAAACCCTCATTCCCCAGTGCATAAAAACAGAAAATATTTATATCTGGGATATCAACAGACGCATTGTTTCTTTTGAAGACGATGATTTTTTTCCCATTGTTCCCCTAAACACCTACCATTTCAGTCTTTTGAAGAAGTGCTAACGCGTTTTTCAAAATGTGAGGAATTATCTTTTATTGTTGTGGATTTTTCGCACTACAGGAGTGGCAACAAATAACAGTCGTGAGTTCCATCTTCCATTGAAGAACTCTTAAAATGCCTGAAATATTTCTGACAATTCGAAGACTGATTACGCTTGAGAACATAGCGTTTTACTGATGTTTCGTCTCTTGGGTCAATTTGAATACGTTGACCGTTGTTCTCCTGACCCTTTTTACAGTCGAATGTGGAAAAAAAGCACGTTATGCGGGTTCGGTCTAAATTTACACTGTTTTCAGTTATTTAGGAAGTAACGCTTCATTTATTGTTAATGTAGGATGACTGTCATTAGAAGAAATTTGTATTTTTGTTAATTTCTTGATTAAGCTTGTTAATACTTTAAGCCTTTGTTTTGCTTTTTACTGCTTCTAGATCGTGGCGATTCTTAATTATATAACGTTAATATAAAAAAAAATTCTATAACAGAAAAAAAGTTCGGTCTAAATTGCCCTGTTTTCAGTTATTTGGGAAATGACTCTTTTATTGTGAATGTCGGATGGCTGTCATTAGAAGAAACGTTGTATTTTATTAATTTCTTGATTAATCTGGTTAATACTTCAAACATTTGCTTTGCTTTTTACTGCTTCTAGATCGTGGTGATTCTGAATTACATAACGTTAATATAGGAAAAAATACAGTAAAAAATTATTCGATAACAGAAAAAAAAGTTCGGTCTAAATTCACCCTGTTTTCAGTTATTTGGGAAATGACTCTTCATTTATTGTGAATATTGGATGACTGTTATTAGAAGAAATGTTTTTTTTTTGTTAATTTCTTGATTAAGCTTGTTAATACTTTAAACCTTTGCTTTGCAACTGCTTCTAAATCGTGGCGATTCTTAATTACATAACGTTAAATAGGAAAGATAAAGGGAAAAATTATTTTGGACCAAAAAAAATGTTACATGGTTACATTGGGGATTCAATAAATTGTATATATATATATATATATATATATATATATATAATATGACCCAAGAACTCTTTCTAGTTACAAAAGAAATGAGGAGTACAAGTTAATTCAAAACTCCATGATAATTTTTTAATCCATGGCGTCGAAGATTTTTTCACCCTCATTTAGACATTTTCTCAATTTTTCTTAACTCAAATTCTTTATTTGGAATTTGTAGTTTCAACTTATATTAAAGAACATTTTAAAAGTGGACTTGATGCAGGGATCAAGCTTTGTTACGAATCCTAAATTTTGATGTTTAAATGTTTAGGGTTGTTGTAGTCAATCGATTACACATAAAATTTTACTGCATTGATTTTCATTTTGAAGCAAAAAAAATTAATTTAATCATTTTAAATATTTTAAAGGAAAAAATAACTTATTCCTTAATAAATAACTTATTTTGTAGAGCTTATAAGTTTTAGATATTGTATAGTTGGTATCTTATCGTTAGTATTCGTATAATTATATATTATCAGTTATTAGAATTTACATACTTTTTAATTATAAAGTAGATAATTGCAATTGATTGATACCTTAATATAACAGTAATGTAATCAATTTAATCTTTTAACTACACTGCGAAGTATCGTGTTAAATAATGTTTTATGTTTAATTATTTGCATATGTAGTATGGTTTCTTTAAAACTATAATACTGCTCATATCGTAATATATGAAATTTGGAATTATTTAATTGGCGTACGAAATCATATTTTCAAAAAGCACCTGATCTGCATGACGTTGATCTGAAAATAAAGTAATATTTTTTTATTCATCGATTATTTTATTAGATATTTCATTCAACCATAATCGTTCAAATTTCTTCTGGTATAATTCTGAAGGAACGCTATATTACTCTATTCCATGAAATTCAAAGTCGGTGAAATGGCCTTGACTATAACAGGCTAATTTTTATTGCCATTTTTAGTTATCGTATTCAAGTATACATAAATATATTAAAAGGGCATATATTGACCATTTCAACGAATTTGATACAGAACTTGGTATAGATATCTTTAATTTCGGTGTAATAGGCACATTCTGCGATTCGTTTATTTAGTTTGAGTTTTTGTTTCTTTTTTTTTAATCTATCTCGTATCACATGCACGCTATAAGAAACATTTTTAAAAATTCTCTTTTTTATGTATTTGGGCTAAAGTTTAATCGAAAACTCTTTCGTTAAAATTATATGCCAAATTTCACTCATCTAGCTTGTTGCTTATTTGAGTTGTATTCACATGCATACATCGAAAAAACACATATTCTTTTCATGCACATACATCGTATAAATTTTGATGGAAATCTACAGTTTTAATTTGGAAACCAAGTCTTAAATTTCCTCCATCTGACCCGTTAAGTAGCATATTCAAAGCTAACCAAGATAAAGACATAAATCAAAAAGTAGTTTCTGCGGTTAAAAGGAAATCTGAAATATTTATCAAAATCTCAATATCTAATTTTTTGATGGTTACAATAGTTTTTTATTTTACTTTATAAACGGGAAAGAGAAAAGAAATGAAAAAAAAGAGAAGCTTGCAGAAATTATAATTTAATAGGAAGTAAAAAGTAGAAATCAAAATGTTCCTTTATTTCCAGTCAGCTTTAAGTATTTGGCTAATTAATTTAAAGGAATTTGCGCAATGCCTGTTATTTCACAAACCATTACTGATAACCTCATTATGAGTAAATAGGAACTTTTTAGAAGAACAGTAAAAAAAGAGTTAACTATTTCAAAACAGACAGTATTTTATTTCCCGTTCGTTCCTTGTTTTAAAGGCATTAATCCTTATTTAATTAAGGCGTTTCCTTCTGAACAATTGAATACTTTTTAGAGACTTGCTATCGCTCTATTTAATGTTTCTATTTATTTCATAGACAGTAAATGTATATTTTAAGCATGATTTTTTTTTTGTATGTGATGTGTTTTTTTGTATGTGATTTTTTTGTATGAATTTACTGATATACAGGTGACAGAGTATGACAATTTCGGTCTTACGTTTCATACAGATATCTAATTTGAAATTTTAATATATGGTGTGTAAAAATTTATATTAAAATTTCATTCGTTTACCTCATCACGTTTTTGAATTATCTACCACACATATACGCGAATGGACAGAGACAAACTTTCCATTAATGGATATTGTCTATAATTTGATATAGATTAATAATGTTCATATAAAGATCATTTATCAAATTTAATCTATGTACTCCGATGTTTCTGAGCTATCGTTCGCACAGAAAAAGACAGATAAAATTCTAAAAACTTATTTTTTTCCCTTCCAAGCTCAAGATATTTGAAACATGGAGATTCAAAATAAACAGGAATTTATTTTTTATAATTACAAAGTATGTTTCCTGCACAAGCGAGCAAAAGCTTTCCTCGATTAATTTGAATAACCTGACTGCAATGACCTCAAGAAAATGTGTGCTTCATTTTATCTGAGTAGTACATACTACACTGACACACGTCACCAATAAGACGGGCGTCATAATCAAAAGCATGACGTCGGTATTCTTAATTAGTATATCTTATTGCTTTTCTAGACAAAAACTTAGCTGAAAAATTAAAACGTGTGCTTTCTAAAATGATAGTAGAAATGATGTAAAAACTACAGTGCTTATAAAATTTCATGAAATAACGAAAATTGAAAATCAAATACTTCTTTAAAGTTTACTTTCCTCTTTAATTTTTCTTTTTAACACAAATTTTATTCTATTCAGGTTCATATTTTTATGATTTTAATCTATTACTATAAAAAAAATTTAAAATATGATGAATAAAAAGTAATTGCAAAGTAATTTTACTTCTACAGTTATTTTTATAAATTTCAAGTCTGACGCGGAATTTATAATGAAATATTCGCTGTCAATGACCCGCACTTGGTTAAATTGCCGTCATTTTTTTCTAATCTATGCTTTAATTCAAATTTTTTGAATAAATAAGGCAAAGGGTGAATAAATTTAGTGTTTTGAATAAAATTTATAAAATTAAAAAAGTAAGAACATGTATGGTTTTACGTAAGAAAAAAAAATAAGTGTGGCTTTTTTAGTTACAGCATCTGCCCGTGTGCATAAAAAGCAATTTTTTCATCACAAAACATTTTAATAGATGCATTTTTGGATGGCATGTGTACATAATACTTATTCAAAACATAAAAACTTTTTATTTTCTTTTAAATCTGTTTTTTTACAAATGAAGAATTTGATATTTGCATTATATAGCTGCTTATCAGTTTTAAGAATAATTATTATTCAAAACACTTCGTTAAGAACAAAATTGTGATACAAAAAAAAAAAAGAAAAAAAACCTTTACATTTTTTTTGTGCCATTTTCTGATTTTTTTTTTAAACGTAGGAAGGCATTTTTCCTATTAATGCACAAATGTCTATAAAATTATTAAATCATGCGAACTAAATATATTCTAAATTTTTCCATACTAAATTGAGTAATTTTCTTTCTGACCAAAAAAGTAAGCATTAAAAAAAAAAAAAAAACTTGAATATAACGATTAACGTGATATAGAATGTAATGTACCGTGTGATGATAAATATTAAAGGATAAATTGAATAGTTTATTAATTGATGAGATATATTTCTATCTAACAATAACAATTAAATAACATTGGATAAAAAAAATAAATTGGATTAGGATGTGACAATAAATCTATATTTACGAAATTGATCCGATTTTGATCAAAATACTGTAGCATTGCAAAGAAAAAGAAGCAACAAATCGAAAATAATTGCTTGAGATTTCTATATGACTCCTCATAATTATAAAGCGACCATTGTTATGATCTGGCTCAGTAAGAGAGGAGAAGGTAGGAGGAGCAAAAGTCCCAGTCCCAGTCCCAGTCCCAGGGCAGAATGGTCGCTTGTTCGGGATTATTGAAAATATTTGTTCACGGCAAATGGGTTAATAGAATTAAACTATATTTTTACATTTATTTCCTGAATTTCAGAATCGCATATTCTCATTATAATAATCTAGATCTCAGTAGTAGTTATACATCACATTTTCATAACGATATATGACTTGAATGGGTATCCAGATGAGACTATCGTCATTGGAGACAGTTACAAGCGAATTTAGTATATTCTCTATATGCCTTAGGCAATGGAAAGTCCCCCATCAAGTGCAATTATTTTGTATTTTAAATTAGGTTTTAGTAAGTAATTAGCATTTAACTTACTCAATTAATATTGTACTTATTTCTAAATGTAAATCATACATTTAGACAAATATTATTTCAAGATATGTACCATTTATTGAAGTAGATGTAATATGCATAATTCATTAAAATTCCGAAATCTTCTGGAATTATTAGATTTTTGGACACGAAAAACCAGCAGGAAAGTAACTTAAAAACTTTAAATATTCCACTTCCGGTATCATTAACTAAAAGGAAATAACATTTAATTTGTTCTAATTTCGCTTATGTTTACCGTAAGTTTAAAAATAATGCAGGTTTGAAATTCGTATAAATGGCCCTTTAAAATAAAACAACTGAAGAAATTAAAAATGTTTCTGTTATTTTAATGCTGATAAATAACTTTGAAAAATTCCGCACTTTGTTTATTTACAAATCTTTTATCTTAAATACCGGGAGGAAGTGTTTTGTTCGTATATTTTTCTGACCTAATATCTTTATTTAAGAATGTATATAAAATTGCATCTCAAGCTTTGCTTTCATTTTTTAATTTTTTTTTTCGCATATTGAAATTTAAAGAAAAAATGTATTGAGATATGTTTACTTTAAAATAAACTTTAAACTTCTAGTTTAATGCACGCTAAATTGAAGTTATGTGTATTTGAAACAATCATTAATATAAATTTTGCTATGCTGAAGAAGTAAAAATAAATTCCAAAAATTCAATAGATCGTAAATTCTTTAGCAGACGACAATTTCAATATGTTCAAAATATTACGCTAATAAAACGTTAGAATGATAGTAAATATATTGCAATTAAAAGTTGGCAATGTTTTGAATTTGGAGAAATTTTTATTTATTAAAGTGATGAAAATATTCCTTGTAAAAACAGCAAATTCTAAATTTTCTCTTTTGAATTTTCTGCATACTATTTTTTTTGTTGTTGTTGAATATAATGTTAACGTTAGACAGTGTCCAATTAGATATGAAATGATATGCTGAAATACGTTCATTATCTGAGTATGCCTAATTCTAAAGACGAATACGTGACGCATTATTTACTAAAATTTAATCATGATATTTATTAAACAAACTAAAAATTTTTCAGCAGTACTACATTCAGTTTCAAAAAGATCATTCTAGTAGATATATTTATTAAGATTTTAATGCAGTAATGCTTAGTTTGACATATTATTTGTATACTGCATGATACAACATGCATGAAGCAAAAAAAATCATTCTAAACACTCCACAGGATGTATCGTTGTAGCCAGAACTATTACACTTGGTATATAATTACTTGTTGTGTAACAGGTGTGTTCATTAAAATGAATTGTTACTTGGAAAAAATAAAAATCATTTTTAATTGCAGTGTTAAACTTTTTTTCTCAATAATTATCAAAAAATTATCTCACAAAATCTAATTTTAGATTATATTTAAATTAAAAAAATTAAATTTTTAGTGATAATAATTTTTATTTCTGTACTCTGTTTTCTAGTTTTATTGCTTTAACTGACTTTAAACTCAAACGCGTTGTGATGATATTAAATATATGTGTTTTATCGTTGTTGTATAGTTATTAGTAACTTTGTAAATATGGTATCGACAGCAATTTCAATTTAAAATAACCAAAGCATGAGAAAGAGAGATATTTAAATAAGGTTTATTTTACTTTACAACTATTGAAAAATTTGGCTTTAGCTTGAAAATTTATTTATTTTTTTTCTTACTGAAAATGCAATTCAAAATTCGACTAATTGCTTTTAGCAATTAATAAAAATTGAAATTCATTGTTGAGAAATGACTGTCTTCATATTCCATGTTGTAAACACTTATTAAGTCATCACTTATTCAGTTGCTTAAATAAATATCGATTCATTTTTTAAAAATGATTGACATTTTATTGAAACAAATTAGCTTTCTGTTGTTTCTATAAATTGCTTCGGACAAATTTTTTTAAAGAAATTCGAGATATTAAAATTTATAGGTGTAACTGGTTTTTTTTTCTTTACAAATGAAACAAAATTACAGATGATAATTTTGAAAGAAAGATTTTGTCTATTTAAACATTTTATATAAAATCATTGTTTTATATTACATTAGAATAATTATACATATTTAAACAAACTTTTGTATGTGGGAGTGTTGGAATGCCAGCAATTTCTAACATTATATTTTTATTTTCACGCGTACAACGTTTACACTAAGTAGTTTTCCAAAGCTTATTTGAAATGTGATATAAAATTTGGTCATTAAAATATATGAAAAGTTTTAATAAAAAGTTTGTGGTATTTCGTTGAATAATTAATTTTTCATCAAATACAAACATGAAAATAGTATTATCCGAATCAATACTGCCTATGTCAACAATTTTATTATAAAATCCAATAAGGACTCAAAGTTGTGATTTTATTTCTAAAAATTCCTCATAATTCGATTATACTCGGATTGTGTTGATGATACTATGATTTTAGATTAGTAATATATTGGATTGTGTTGATGGTACTATAATTTTAGATTAGTAATCTATTGGATTGTGTTGATGGTACTATAATTTTAGATCAGTAATGTATTGGATTGTGTTGATGGTACTATAATTTTAGATCAGTAATCTATTGGATTGTGTTGATGACACTATAATTTTAGATTAGTAATCTATTGGATTGTGTTGATGACACTATAATTTTAGATTAGTAATCTATTATTTTAAATCTGCGACGAGTTTGATAAAATTTCTAAGCAGGCCACTTCTAGCCTTCTGGCTATGTCTTGCCTACAACTGCACATAAATAATCTAATATACCATCTGATTTTATTCTTATATAAAAAAAGAACTTTATAATTTATGTCTTTCCCTCTGCAAAAAAATAAGAAAAACTGTAAACTTGAATGAAGCAGCTGATAAGTGTATCCTTTTAAAAAAAAATGTCTCTCTTAAACTGAAATTTTGTTTTATTTCTGATTAAAAGGGTCAAGAATAACATCCTCAGAGTGCAACAGCTCTGTCTCACGTGCTTTATATTCTGTGGGAACTATCACACACTTCCATTTTACGAGATTATCTCACGATCCGGCGATATCTGTCCCATTCTCTTTTCTCAATGACAAAAAGAAAATGTTTTTCACCCAATCTCGAAAAAGTTATGAAAAACAAGAGAAGAAGCGTGATAAACGGTAAAAGTTAAAAAGCTTGCAATCAAGCCAAGCGTAGGACGAGTTGTTTGATGGCTTTATGGGCTTATGTATGCGAGACATCGCACATGCTAGGCGTGGGTAGCGTGAAAAAAAAGTGCTTTCTTGGGCGATAACATTCATATTAAATTCTACTCATTTCGCTTTGACTTGATTTATAGAAGTTTTCTTGTTTAAAAAATGATTGGAATTTTTTTCTTTATGTTTATGTTTTATGTTATTTGTATCAAAACTGAATTCATCAGATAAGGGGGAATTCGTTTCTAAATTGCACTGAAAGGCTTGAGTTTGATTTTATGCAATTATTATCTGAAAAAAGTTCAAATTATGTGGCATGTTTTGTAACTTTTTAATAACATGTTAACGATAGGAAAAAGGTGTTTTACTTAATTTTTGTGAAATATCGCTTTCTATATTTAAACTGGAATAATTGCTTTTTGTTAAAATCCTCATTGTGAGCTTAAGATTGGAGATTGGAGAAAAAATGAATCACGGTAAATTACAAAACGAGTTATTTTTCTATAATCATGCTTATTTTTATATTTTAGTAGATGTCTAACTAGTCAGCAATCTCTCTATTTTTAACGGAATGAGGTTGAAAGATCTTAATTATGGCATGAATGATATTACTTTTTGATTAAAAATTGTGCAAAACAACCGAGAGCACAAATCGTTGAACCTAGACATACCAAATTTGGCAGGTAATTACTTCTTGGGTAGTAGATGTTCCCCAAAGTTTTTTTTTAAATATTTTAATATTTTAATCAGATTTTAATATTTTAATCACATTTTTAATTAAAAACTAATTTAAATGTTAACGTTCTTTCCTCTATAAATTCAGAACATTTTATTGCAGAAAAATCATTTTAAAAAAACTTTGGTTTTTAACAACAGTTTTATGTTTATAAATTTTTCTCCAGTTTTAATATACTTTAAAAATAATTTAAAATTTTATAACAGTTATTTTTTCATTGTTTTCGTAACAGCGCTTATACACAATGATATTATATGCATTTAACTACAAAAAAAAAGGATATAATATCATTGTAATGTTCATTTTTGGTAATTATTATTATCAAAAATGAATTTTGGAAAATATTATAAAGATAGACGAATTAAGTCTAAGACCTTTTCATGCTAAGATGTTCGAATCTCCTTTATTTTTTTATTTTTTTTTCGTATGGTTCTGATTTTGCAATCGAATGCTTCGTTGTTGCGATTACGGTAGTACTATTTTGAAAATCGTGTTATCCAACAGTTTCTTTATTTCAAAAGTTTTTAAATGGATAAAATTGTGAAATGCAGAATTTGGATGATGCACAGGGGAAGAAAATGTCAGAAATTTAGATATTTTGAAATTAAAAAGACGCAGAATATCAGTGACTGTAAAATGAAAAGTAAAACAAGATGAATGTTCGAATAAAATTGTATCTCCTTTTTTTTTTTTTTTTTTTGTCCTAATTTGAATGTAGCGCAAGGATTATATTGCATTTCTCAAATTATTCTTTTTCTTAATCTCCATAGTTAAGAGCCAAAAATTCTTAATTAGTACCTCTTTAATTAGTAACTTCCCCACAAGATGTGGAATATTATTTTTTTCTAAACTTTAATTTATTAAGTTTCCCTCCCGATGACTAACTTCTCAATTTTATTCGCATAAACGTCTTCTGAACTTCATCAAAGCTATTTTTATTGCAAGATATTCCATTTTAAAATTAATTCATTTCTCTTTGTCAAATAAAAAAAGAGTATATTTAAACCTTCAATTCGAAACATCTTAGTTTATCTATCAAACATTTAATAAATGTTTTAGGCTTGATTTATTTTTTTTCTCTTCGTCTAGTTTGATTGTATCAATTGCTGCATTCTGTGAATATAATCTTTTTTCTACACCATTCAATTTACACAAAGGATGCTATCCTAAAAACATTATATTTGAAAACATCCAGTGTTTTAAAATATGTTAAAACATTTGTTAATGATAAAATAAGAAAATTTAATATTTATATTTTACTTAGTCACATGGGAATTACTATAATATTTAAGTTGTTTATTGACAACTCTGCTCATTTGTTTTACACTGACATATGATAAAAAAGCATTATAGCAAAATTGTATTAAATCTAATTTTGAAAACATTATTGAAATTTTAAAAAAAATATGGAAATAAGATTGATGTCTTCGAAAATTCAATATAATTTTTTAAATTTTTTTAATTAAGTAACAATTATTTCTTTGCAATAATATGTTTCTTAATTTTTTAGGAAAAGCGTTAAAATTTTGTTTAGTTATTAATTAGTTAAAAATGTAATTAAAAGTTTGAAAGCACTTCTTATTAGCAACTATTCCCCTAGATGGAACTACATTCGAAATGTTGGACTTTTTGGTCAGAAGATCTGCGGTAAATCTTAAGCGTTTCTTGAATGATTTTTTTTGTGTTATGCGTGTCGCATGACTTATCAAAGTGTTTTCAGGTTTTACGTCAGCCCATATACGTTCTAAAGTAAATATACACATTAAATTCGGTATATTCTTGACGAAGAGGTGAACAAAGTTGTCAAAAATACTATTTCCTAGTACGGAGCCTTGGGAAATTATAATTTTCGTTGAAACTTACAATAGGTATTTTGCTTTAAAAAATAAATATATTGCAAAATATTTCTGTATTAACTTTAGATTTAAAACTTCTTACATCATGTTTTTCAATTATATTAAAATAGGTTTTGCTCTAAAATAAACAGACGTTTTACATATTTTCCGAATAAATGCTTTGGATTTTAAAATTTATAAGCTAATTTATTGGTCGTATATGTAATTTTATAATTATTTAATCTTGCACCATTGCCATTATGACATATATGGCTCATTCAGATGACCTTATATTAAATTATTTATCATTCAAAGTGTAAACAATTAATTCAGGACAGCGACAAAATTAATTTTTATATCTTGATTGTTACTATACGCCACTGTTTTTAATATTGATGGATATTTTTAGTTAGTTGAGAAGTGGTAATTAAGTCATAATTTGTATTTCATGTTTGTGTTCATGCGCAGAGTACTTAGAATCTTTTAAAATAGGTCCCCATTCCGAACTACTGATTCAGTATCGCCAATTTTTATTCACATGAAATTTTTATGTTGCATGAGAGCTAACAACTCATAAGTATGTCACAAAGATTTCTGCCTTCTACCAATCTTCAGTTTTTGAAGAAACCTTATAAACTTTACTTCGCTAAGCATTCTTTATGAGGATAATTCTCGGCGAAGTCCTCCAGCTACAATTAGTACACTGATTTCGTCAATATATATATATATATATATATATATATATATATATATATATATATATATATATATATATAATGTTTTTCGTATGGGAGTTCTTCACCCCCAGGTATGTTATCAATGATCTCTTCTCCCCTGCGCCCAACGCCTTCCAGTTTCGAGATATATCTCTAAAACACCACTCCACTGCGCATTCTGTATGAATAAAAGTTTCAACAGTTTCCTCTATCTTCAACAATTGAAGCAATATCGCCTGCTAATTTCACAACTTTGTAAGCATAACTAATTATGAATAACAAATGTTTATTATCAAGTATAAATGTTAATTATCAAGAATAACAACTCTGTTTATTATCAAGTATAACAACTCTGTTTATTATCAAGTATAATTTAAAATAGAAATTTCATGCTTTGTTATAAGATTTGTTTTATCAAAGTCGATTGATATGATTAAATTAATATTATTAATATGATAGACGAATAGTGGGCTGGCTTTGCTAAGCGAAATCGGTTAATATAATATTAAATTACTTATTTTACAAAAATATATAAATAAACATTGAAACCTCCAAACTACACTACTAAAAGTAAAACAGAAAGCTATTATTTACAGAATTTGTAAAGATTTGAGGAAAGAAAAAGCAATAATTTTAAATAGTGAGATAATTTAATGTTTTAAAAAATTATAAATAACTCATAACTACTAATAATAAAGGTGTGAGCGTGCGTGTGTTGGCGCTGGCTGTACAGGTCAGACCATTTGATCTATTGGTACGAAACTGAAAATAAATATATTTTGGAGGATAGAAATATGTATCTTGGGGCGATTTTTAAAAAAATTTAAGCTGATTCTTGGCGTTTCCTCGCAATAACTTCCGAAAATACTGTAGCACAAAAATAAATTTTATACCGTTTCAAAATTTAAAAAAAATTATCTTTTTAATGATACCAATTTAAAAATATGTGAATTTTTCTTGAATTTTATAATTTTTTTTTTTTTTTTTTTTTTTGCCAAATTTAGGTTACACGTTTTTCTGAATTTCTGACCGTTTTAATTGTTTCCTCAACTATTTGATGATTTTTCTTCTATTGCTAAAAGCTAAAAAAGAAGGATTTTCTTAAAGAATATCCGTGTTGTTTACGAGACAAAAAAAAAAAAAAAAATGAAAGTACAATACAGTAATTTAGATGAAACTTTAGAAGACAGAAAAATCTAATATTTATGTTTTTAACAGAATAATGATGCATGGGATTTATCTCTATTAGAAAGGTTCGCGTACACAATAAATAAAGCATTTTCAAGACAGTTAAAATAAAGCGGCTTTAATGTCTTAATAATTTTGTAAAATCATGAACATGAAATAATGTTTATACGATTTAAATAAAATTAAATATAACCACTATTCCCGGCGAACCAGCTGATCGTCAAAGGCTGCTATTTTCAAATTTATTTAATATTATTGTTTTAAAATATTATATTTATTTATTGTTTAAAAAAAATTTGAGCTTTTTTTCTATTAGCAGAATAGTATTTTTTGCTACACACAAATATGAATGTAAGGAATTTTTTACACAGATATGGCAAAGATATATTATAAGAGTTGTAAAATTATGAACGAAAGGCCGCTGAATTCCATATCTAAGAGTTTCTTCTGGCACAAATTATGGATAAGAGATAAATCGAAATAGTGCTTAAGTTTGCCAAGATGTTTTATTATTTTGCATATTTTAGTAATACTTATTCATGATTATTTATAATTTTTTTTCGTTCATATAGGGTCGCTCTAGTAGTTTGAGCAGAGCATATAACAAAGATCGTCATTCACAGCATCTTTCATCTACTCCTGCAACACCTCGCCCAACCAATCGAAATAGCAATCGCCAACATACATCCGATATTTATCATTATCGCTCATCCAGTTTAAGCAGAAAGCCATCTCCGTCGCCAAAACAAGAAATACCGTTGCCTCCAAATTCTCCATCAAAATCTCCTCGCCAAGTAACATCACCGAAAGCCTCGGAAGATCGTGTCAAAATTAGGCCAAGGTAAGAGAAAGGAGTCTGAAATTTGAAATTTATCGCCTATTTTCACATTTGAATTTATTTTTGCCATAAAGTATGCAAACAGAAAAGTAGCATTGTTTATCTATTGTTCTTCTTTGTTTTATTTAAATTTATTGAACAAAACAAGTTTCAGTGACTGAATAAGGTTGATGTGGCCTTTTGTGAATGAAAAAGTTGTAATGATTAAATTCTATATTGGTGTATGTGATGCTCTTCAGAACAAAGAAGTTGTATGCTGTATGAAATTTTCCAACAATTCGACCTTAAATGTTCAAAAAAAAAAAAAAAATGCCGCCGAACCTTAGTAATTTTATGGTCAGAGGATCGTCATTTCGTGACTCGATTTCACTGAAGAATTGTTGTTTGTTTACGGAAGTGTACAGCAAGTGTGGAATTTTAAATTTCCGAGCCAGGTTTGTCCTCTGTGTATGATCGCCATTCATAAATGTGGGTTTCATTTCCAGTAGGCCTCCTGTAGATTTGAAAAGGAACATTATTGAGTCAGATATCAAAAAGATAGAGAATGCTTATTAAATAATTTATTCAAGTTTAGATTATCTTTAAAATTCTTAAATAGTAGTGAAATTAACTCTTTTTCCTATTGTTCACTGGAAAAAAAATGAGGTAATTGCGTTTTGTAGATCTTCGGCGTGTTAGTGAAAGCTACTTTCTTAAAGTGATACATTTGGGTATAAAATGACGAAAATGAAACCATATTGGCATTAAAGACTGTTTTTTACTAACATTATTTAGACAAAATAGCAAAATATATCTTTGCGGAATCAGGATTACAAATGCAAAAACGGCTCTTACGGTATAAAAATTAATGGAATCAGCCCCATGCAGAAGTGCGAATATAACATTTCAAAGAGCGGGGAGTCTTTACAGGAATCTAGCTGATGAGTAGGTTGCTGATCCTAGGATAAAAGTATAGTAACAAGATGCATTCAAAATAGCAATAATGGTTATGTAGTTGCATTAAGTAAAAAACATCGGAAAGAAGTTTTATAAAATGCTAAATAACGTATTAATATGAAAAACACGATTTTAAAAAAATTAGCAAAAGGACTAACGCATATAGCAATATGCCTGACTGATGCATCGGATTGCGGAATTTTTGATATTTATTATTAATTATAGTAGTCATTACTACCGCACATTTTTAGTTCTTACTCGTATGTCTTCTACAGAAAACTGGAAGGCTAAAGCAGTTGTTTGAGGTAAAAGGTTAATTTAAAAGACAAAAATCATTTAGGTAACCTTAAGTATTTCAGATGTTCTTTGAGTTTAAATGATTTAAACGAATACTATGCGTTCGAAATATGCTAAGTCATCTGCAGCATGTAGATGATACAGCATAAGTTTTATTAATTTGTTCGATTAGTGGTTATGGTTGTTATTAGTTCAGTATAACTATCGAAATTAAATTTAAGAATTATGAAAAATAATTGTATTTTTCAGATATGACTTGTGCAAGCATATTAATTTATGTGCATTGTTTCCTAACTACGAAATAGATACTGTTGATATTTTAATATAAAATGTTAATGTTTTTAATGCCATAACTATTCCTAAGTGCTGTTAAAATACTTGCTTTACGGGAAAGTTTCCTTTAATTTCTGTTTCATTATTCTTATTATTTATAAGATTGCCCATATTTATGCTCTTAAATGTGATGCCATAATAATAACAATTCATTTTTTAATAATAATAATAATAACAATTCATGCAAATCTAAAAATAAAATTTTAAAATTCACTTAAATCTAATATATAAAAATCTCATGTCACGGTGTTTGTGTTCGAACTCCTCCGAAACGGCTCAACCGATTTTCATGAAGTTTTTTATGGTATTAGTAGGTATGAGAATAGGTCGTGAAATATATTTCACAACGCTAGGTAATTAAGGTGTTCCTATCCACGTTCACCGTACGATGAGGAGATCAACGCTTGCTTGAAATCATCGCCACTGTGGCGTAATGTTGAAAAAGTCCAGGTAAAAATAAATACGCGCGTCCAAATGCTGCAAGATCCATCTGCTGACACATTCTCGGACCAATTGTTAGATATCGGTGATTGAAAAGTTGCTGTCTATAAAAATACTGGATGCATAAAATTGTCCGCTAATTTCTGCACTATCATTGATTCGCAAAATGCTCTCATTGACCGCATATTTCCCGATGTACGCACATAATACATAAATCAAGCGTGGTTGGCAGAAAGAGCCATTTTGGCAGCAAAAAAATGTGGACGTCGACGATTTAAACTTCAAGATACAGCAGTCATTGCCAGGCGACTTGGTATCATACAAATTGATCGATACAGTTTGCGATGCTAACGAAGCTGTAAATTATCCTACAGAGTTTTTGAACTCACTGGATTTGCCAAGCATGTCACTACACCTTCTACGACTGAAAGTTGGATCTCCGGTTATTTTACTTCGGAATTTGAACCCATCAGGGCTGTGCAATGACACGCTATTGGTCATTAAAAAAATTGATGAAAAACGTTATCGAAGCCACCATTTTGAATGGTAAATTCCGAGCCGAAAATGTTTTGCTACCACGAATTCCAATGATTCTCACAGACGTGCCAATCGAATTCAAACGCGTTGAATTTCCTATTAGATTCGCATTCGCAGTGACAATCAAAAAGTCGCAAGGCCAAACGATGTCTGTTTGCGGCTTAGATTTGGGCACACCATGTTTTTCACATGTGGCATGTTCTCGCGTGTGCAAACTATCGAGCTTATTTGTGTTGACTAAAGATGGACTGAGAAAAAATATCGTACACTCAATTGCTCTTCGAAATAAATATTGATTTTCTTTATTTCATTTCTATACTTTAGGACAAAAAATATATTACTTTTTTCACTTTACGTTTAACTTTTAAGAAATCAAACAATGTATATATTCGCTATGTTAATGAAATACATTGTATTGAGAAAATGAATGGTTGGTGTTTTTTGTTTTTATCGGCGATCATCGTCTACAGTGCTGCATTCCTCTTTCTGTCATAGATCCCATCCCAACACACTTACAATACACTCCTCTTTAACAACCAAAATATTCAATAGAAATAATTTATAAGGCAGAGCAACGTTTGCCGGGTCATTTAGTATTTTTTATAAAAACATTATAGCAATTGGATTGAACTAAATGTATGTATCCACTTTAATTCTGGGAAAATAATTCTAGCGTTCCTCTACGCAGTTTTCACAGCTCTTAAGTAATTGAATAGAAAATTCCTTTAAATTAATTAACTCGATCTAGTTTAAATTTTTGGTAAATGAATGCTGATAATGGTATTTATCTTAAGAATTTTTATTTGATTATGTTTTAGCAGTTGAGGACGTTAAATACATACAACTGGTACAGTAAATAATTTTTAGATTTTTTAGATAACAATCCATTGATTTCCTACTTTCTTTTTATTTTATTAATTAAACTGTGTATCTTTTACCTGCTTATATTTTCCTGAAAATAACCATATTGTTCAAATGTAAATGTAAACATTTTATAAATCGAATAGAAGTTGTGCTAGCACAATTTCTACTTGCGATATCACAATGCTAAATTCCACCTGTGCAAACAGCTAATTTGAGTATAATGATATTCATATTACAGATTGAGTATCAAAATAAATCGATACATCATTTTTAGAAAAGCAGAGGGTGTTGAATGCATCCTTGCAATTCATCTGGAACTTATAAGGGAAGAATATCTTTTTGCACGTTTGTGCCAAACTATCTTTGCAGTGTTAGACACAATGATGCAAATATATGAAATCTTTAAAACCTCTTAATGAAAATATTTAAAATAATTATTTATAGGTACTTAAAAATCCCTTTTATGTGAAAAGTTTATATTATTTAACATTAGTATAAGAAACATATTAGTCAGTTATTTCATTTATTGGTGAACCATTGTAAAATACAAATATTAGGATTGAAATTGTGCGTGTTCATATTCATTATATTCCATCATGCATCTGTTCATACTCATTATATTCCATCATGCGTCTGTTCATACTCATTATATTCCATCATGCGTCTGTTCATACTCATTATATTCATGTCGTTAGTACAATATTTACGTTTCCTTTTTTTCCCCATGTAGGTATGAATCTCCATTTAGTCCTTTCTCAGCAAGACGCAAAGCGCAGTCCATGTTAATGGCCAATGAGAAGTACAATAACGTTTCTAATGGTACTCCTACAACCTTTAATGGAAAAGTTAATCCATATCAATCTACTGACATAATAAAAGCTTATCCCATGAACAATCAGCCATCTTTGAACTCGTCTCAATTGAAAAAGACTGATTTACCAGCCGGTTTGCGTCGACCTACGTCACTAGTTTCTAATTTGCCTCCGCCAAATATTGCTGTTAGTGAGCCATTAAAGCAACAACCGTCCTTGCGTGTAATGCCTCGTCTATCTTTTACTCCAAAAGAAACATCTCCGCAAAACAAAGGATTGCCTACAACTCAAACATCAACTAAATCTATTGTTAGTAATGTAAAAAGCACAGAGACTGTAACTAAGACATTGCCAGTGAATGGAAAAGAGATAAAACTTGGTACTACCGTTGATGTTGAAATAAGCTTAGGCAATAACAGAACTCTCCTCAATAAGAAAGAGCCACTGACTACAGATTTGGATCATCCAGTAAAAAATGACCTTTTGAAAATCGCCACTTCATGGAATCAGTCTATCAAGAGTAATAATGCAAAGCTCAGTGATCTCAGTAATAAAACTAGTACTGGCATTCCAAAACTGACCACAACGACGAATATCACAACCAGTCTCACCCATGGACCTGTTAAAGATGGCCAGCGCACAGTAAATAAATCAGAAACTGTAATAAGTGATACTTTAAAACGAATTCCTGCAAATCAGGGTACTACTTTACTGGACTGTGTGACCGGCAGGGATTCACCCGGGAAAGACACTGTTTTCAGTAGTTCGCCGAGATCAACGATGACATCCGATGCAAAATCGGAATTCTTCTCTGAGTCGCCAAATACTACGACTGAGGTTCACATTTCCAAGGATGATAGTGGTTTTTCATCATCTGCGTCAACTTCGAGGCCAATGAGTGTTAGTCCTTGCTGAGAATCTGCAATAATGAAAAACGGGCCATTATTGAAATTTCAATCGTCATTTTAAAGGAATTTGTGTTGTATGAAGGAAGTAAAGATTCAGGGTGCAAAATATTTGGAAAGCTTTACGTGTTGTGTTTTAGTTTTCATGACACTGAAAAATTTTTATAAGTACTTACAAGAAATTTTTGTCATTTTTTGCTTGAGCTACTAACCATTAAACTTATTTTAATCTCCTGCTACAATAGCCCCCCTCCCTTTTTTTTTTCTTTTGCCGCTGTGTAGATTTTTTTTTGTGTCAGCCACGTTGCATTAGCTTTGGTATGTTGTTGTTTGTTTGTTTTAAGTATTAAGCTATCGTAAGTGCATAGCATGGAGTCAGTATACATGTCTTTTTCTGTAAAGTAAGACTGTTAGGCTTTGAAGCCTATTCGTATGCTTAGTTTTGTACATAGCACCTCATCCTAACGAATCAGGGTTGAACATTAAAATGCTATTAAGGTCCTTCAATTTTGTTTTGCCAACCATTTCCAAGAATTGTGTACATACAATGTCTTGCTTACAAATTAAGTCATGTATCCTATAATATCAAAAATCTGTGTTCTTGTGCTTATTTGGTTATCGCATTCATATGTTGTGAATATTAAATCTGTATTTTAATTCCTTTTTTCAATTTTATGTTGACGTTTCTTTTTGATTTTCCATCCTTTTTTTCGTCATTGATTTCTTATTTCAAATACCTGATAGACTAATGCTTTGAAACTTTCACATGGCCTCTACGTATTAATACCCTCTTCTGCAAAGTGTGAGCTAAATGTTACTAAACTCTTCGACCTCTCAGCAGTGGTCTTTTACAAGGTAGCGAAACGAAATGCATTATTTTGCTATAATTTACATAAATATGTGTCCATATTATTAAAGAAATTGTAGAAAATAATGTATTAAAATGAAATTATGGATTTATCTGAACTATTAAATATAATTTTTAGATAGATATGAATTTTTTTAAAACCAAGCAAAGAATGTCTAGAATGTAATAAAATTTGTTAAGTAAAATATTCTGACGCCTTTAAATATTTTTTCTTAGTATTCATTAAATTCAGAATTACTTCCATAGTATAATACAAATTTTTTTTCTTAATTATAGCGAATTTAAATAATATTTTAGTTGTTTAATTTTTTTTTTACTTATGGATTAAAATTAGGAAAAATATATTAACTACAATAATTGAAAAAAAAATTCTACTTATCAGAAAACTACAATTCTGAGGTAATTTTATAAATTGAAAATTGAAAAATTTTAATTAAATACATCATTAGTATTATTACCTATTAATTCAAAGTGTCTCCACATTTGTAGGTAATATAATCAAATTAAATTTTATGAATTTTTAAACGTCCCTAATTCCATAAGGTTTTTTTCAACGGTAACTAGAAATGATGCTTATGTGAATCTATTAAAAAAATAGCTTTTAATTTTGTTCAGCTATCATCCCATAATTGCAGATATTATTTTTAAATCCTGAAAAGAATGAAAACCATTTAATTTTATTATTTTTTTTCTGCGATTAACATAAGAAATTGAAACAATCAGAAAGTTTTACTTTGCTTTTTATTATAACAAATATGTTTTAAAAACTCTTTACAGAAGCACTCTTTGAGTGTTAAAGCAAATATGGAGCATTCTTTCTGAACCAAAAATGTCTATTGTATATTCTATTTTACAATAATTTTCTGATAATCGAATATCCAGATGCATTTTTTTTTGCGATATTTTTAGCCAAACATTCACATATTCATCAACAAGGAACCATTTTCAGATTCAGAGATGTTTTGTTAAATGCTTTGCGTTTTTTAAATTTCCTTATTGACTGATTTTTGTTTCTTTTTCTCGCAGACTGATTTATTTTTAAATTTTTTTTTGTCAATACGCTTTTTTTACTGAGTTTTTTTGCTGACTTGACTGAATTATATCCTAGTCAATTTAATATGCATTCTTTTTATTATAATACTCTGGAAATGTATGGATCAATAAAGATAATGCTCAGTTAAAATTTCTTATAACTCTAGAAGAATTGATCTTAGAATGCAGTTTGAAATTAGTGAAAATTATTTATGCAGTTTGTAAAATCTGCAAACATATTTTTCAACAATAAATACTAGATTATGAGATAAAGATATAAAGTATGTTACTTTTTCATGTGGCAAGAATCCAGTGATGATTTCTTCTGATCATGTGTGAAATTTTATTTCTACAATATTACTTTTTGAAACAAATTAAATTTGTATTGAAATAAATATCCAGAGTATACTTGTATGTATTTACATAATTTCTCTATTGAAATTCTTTGTAATAAGTAAAGAGTAAACTGGTGATCAAATTTCCTAATGTTTAAATTATTTAAGTACCCTATTAGCACAAGATGCTGTCCACTATCTCGACGATGCTCTTCGATATTTTAAATATCGGAAGATATTATAATAATGGTTTTCAGCATTTTTTGTTGATAGAATACCATATTACTGATTTTTATAAAGTGTTTGCATCATATTAAGTTGATCTTAATGATATAAATTAACTGTAGTGATTGACAACTCTAGTTGACAGTATGACAAAATCTACAAGACGTATCATTGCGCTCAATTAAATAGTCCTACATATAAATTAAAGCATCTTAAAATTAATATATAGATAACTGAAGGCAAACTTTCATCACATCATAGTTATTCTATATCATTTTATTTTATCTCTGTAATTAAAGGTTGCTTAATTTCGTGGAAATTCTTCTGTACTCCGCAGGCGTATAGAAATTCCTAATGCGCCATTTCATGGAAATTCATTACTCGTAGCTTTTCATATGCTGTCATTTTGAGTTGTCACTTATTATAGTAGTCGTAGTAGTAGAATTGTAAGAAATTTATTTTGATTGTTTGTGAATGTAAATTATTTGTTTAAGCCAGCTGTTACCATTTTATGACATAAAATATTAAATGCAAAATCAATAAGCTTGTAAGGTTTGCTTACATTACTAATCAGTAATTAATTGTAGAGACCACTGCTTCTCAAATGTAAGTTTGGTCATTTGAGATATTGATGATGCCATGTGTCCTGAAGTTGTCACATGGTTGCCATCTGAATAGGTCGTGTGCCATCCTTATTGGAAGGGTGACGATGAAAACTTTGTAAGGAGATAGAAATGGGAATTTTTTATACAATATTATTAAATTTTCCATATTTTATTAAAGTTAACAATGAATAATATGTCAAAAATAAACCTTTGAGATAAAAAAAAATTATGGAATGTTATTTTGTGGAGATTAAATCTCGGAATGGAAACTGAGAGTTATGATAATTCCATCTTCCCACCTTCTCTAATCCGGATTCTGCCATTGCAGACAAAATTCTCATCCAATCAATGGTATATACAGATTTTAAGCATAGTGAGAATTAAGGCCATATATGTAGGGCATACTCTTTCAATATTTTATTAAAATTAATAATAAATAATATCTCAAAAATAAAGCTTTCAGATAAAAAAGGTTATGAAATGTTTTTTGCGGATATTTAATTCCGAAATGGAAACTAGAGTTAGGGTAGTTACATTTACCCACCTTCTCTAATTCAGATTCTGCTATTGTAGGGAAAATCCCCTTCCGATCCTTCCACGTCCAGTATATACAGACTTTGAACAAATTAAGGCAGTAAGTACATGTAGGGACTACTGTTTCCATTTCAACCTTTAGTTTGACTCAGGGGGTCAAATTTCTTCCAAATGAATTGTAGGAGAAGATTTAACTTGTCAAGAAAGAGAATAGGGAACAGAATTTCTGTAACAAAGCTGATTGTAAAAAATACTTAAGTCACACAGGACTGTCATAAATGACAAATTCTCTCTTGCTTCAACTTTTATATAAGATATTATTTATTAATTTTCTTTTTTAAATATTTTATTTTAAAAAAATTGTTCCAGTTTAGTTTCGTCATGCAGCATGCACCAAAACTCACAAAATACTCTAATATCAGAACATGAGTGAAGATTTGAAATCTCCGTTCAGGGTGAAGTATATGGTATATTAAGTATACACTATTATAAAAAGTCATTAATTTGCAATTTCCCTTTAATTTTCAAATTTTTATGTTATGAATTTTTTAAATATGTTTTCTTTTAGACTTTTTTATGGACCTTTATTGCATGCAATGCAGTTCTGAGAGAGAAAAAATGAATTTAAAAAATTAAAATAAACTTGTGATTAAAAACAGATGATTATCTTAAGCTTGCATCAACCTAATTTGAGTTTTACGCTTTAACTGTTCTTAGCTTCCCAACCTAACATTAAAAAAAATATTTAACTTTATCACTGGTATACTATCAGTGCCTCAAAGCTATAGGAATATTTTTTACATTACATTAACTAATATTTTTTTTTATAAAAACGACGAAATTAAGAAAAATGTATTATTTATTATTATAAAATCCCCAAATATTCAAAATGCGTAAAAAATTAATTTTATAAATACGAAACATTTTTCTTATCTCATCAAAAATCTGCTTTCTTTTACTTTCTACATTATGAAGCTTTAAATACTTAGACTATATAAGCAAAAGAAAAAATGTACAAGATATTTCAGCAAAGCTGGTTAGGTTTCTAAATTCTTTCATATTATTTCGATGCTATACATAATTGTTATTCTAAGAAATTTAAAATGTATATACTTCGTTTTCTTGATCTTAGATGGACCTCAGAATGAAAAATGAACTTTCCACTTAAAACAAAAGTAATTCTATCATTCATATTCAATGGCTTAATATTTCGAGGATCATGTTCATATTATATGCTTCTAATTTTTACAAAAGATGTTGAAAATCTTTTGCCCACTATATTTCTTCCCTCATTTCTCAAAGTCATTTTCCCTCTATATTGCAATTCTTTTTATCAATTAATTTGTTTAAAATGTTAATTTAGGAGCTAAGACACTCAATTCGGATATAAACTTACGAAATTTAACAACATTATAATCTATAATTAGATTTACATTTCACAAAAGCGACAATACCGTTGAAATTCTGGAAACATAAAAAGACTTTAAAATCAAATAAAATGGATAACCATAGCTATAGTATCTATAAACAATATGGGAAAAAATCAAATTTGGTGTTTAGGATGTATTTTCAGCCACAACAATCGAAATTAAAAGACTTCGTATTTTAAATAATGGAAATTTGAAGAATTCATTTGAGAAAAGATTCCAACGGAAATTGAAATAATACTCTAGAAATCCCAGTTTTTTTAAATTAAACAGGAAATTAATCCATAATAAAAGTACTTCTGAAACAGTGATCTCCAAAAATCTATGTTCCATTTTTAGAATTTCGATTCAAAATTTTTATAATTCTGTACAGCATTTGAGTCAAATTAAAGAATGCATAAATTAGCACCATACTTTTGAAACAATCTGCACTAAGTTTTCAGAGAGGTTTGAAGATTTGAGCAGTCACCCTTCCTTTCGAGTGCCATCATGGCTAAGCTGTTTCGTTCTTCTATTCGGACAGTAGAAGTCACGTAAACACTTGCCATTTCCACAGCAGCATTATAACTTTTATTCTTCTTCTTGTTTATTTTCACTGTTTATTTCTGTGCATATTTCCATAATATGTATTTTCTTATTCAAAGAAATGTATTCTCTTCACATTTCATATAAAATATGCATCAGTATCGTGTATTATCAATTTTCCCATGTATTCAGTTTCCATGTGAAACTGAAAACTTTGTATTAAGAATGTTGATTGTTTAAATAAATTTTTTCTCTGTTATTTTTGCCATTTCATTTCTTATGCAAACTTAAAATATCGCAGATAATATCACATTTATTTTCAATAGAAATCATTTTTCCTAAAATCATGCAAAATTGTGTCTCACCAAGATTATCGTTTCTACTGTGTTATATACAAGTAGTTATCAATGTCAAAATTAATTTGACCCTGCCATTTTCTCATGTATTTTAAGCAGCATATAAATTATAAAGAGAAGAACATTTGAAGCCATCGGATCTACCGTTAATATTTTTCAACACTACAGAATGGAACAGAACAAGTTTGGAAATATAATCTGATATTTTGAAACTCAAGATACTGCTAATGCTGCAATTTATGCATTACATTATGATTTCTTGCACTTTGGGCACTCGCTCGCTCATTTCAGAATCATAAGAATTTCTGGCTTCAGTTTTCACCGAATTATTGCAACATATCACGAAAATTTGGTCAGGAAAAGAAAGTTGAGAGAAATATTAAAAAGCAAAAAATGGCAAAAGAGTGAAGCTAGAAAAGGACTGTTTGCTCAAAAAGAATAAGTAATTAACAGATTTTATTATTATTATTATTTTGCTGTGAACAAATTTTACTTCTTAACCATCAACTTGACTTCTCATGGCGGTAAGTACCATTTCTAATAATATGATCAATGGAATGATTTCTGATTGTAGCGAAAAATAGTGTTTTATTGTTTGTCTATTGTGATGGTAAATAAAAGCTGTTAAATGTATCTATAATTACTCCATACAATCTCATATCATATGTAATGCATCGGCCCGACAGCTGCGCAACATTCTGGTGGCCTAATTTGCAAGTCCTGTTATCAGTAATTTAGCTTCAAAAAATGTCCATACTGATTTTCATCATTTCTGTTGAAACGGCATTTTCCTATCTTTCTTAACTTACGAATTATTATTATCATTATATTAACTTTCTTTGGAATTTTGAGTCATGGTAATAATAAGAAAATAAAGCTTTAATTAAAGTAATTTAATATAAATATTAGAGTAAATTAAAAGATCCAATTTAAATTAGAAATTTAAATAAAATAATTTTATAGAAATTTAATCAATTTAAACATTATGGTTTTCTTTGAATTAACTACTTTTGCTTACAGATACAGAAAAATTTTAAAGTAAGAGCCGCTGTGCATATTTTCTTTAAATTGTTCTGGAATCTATTTAAGGATATAAAATTTTCTCAGTTAATATCGAAGTTTAACAATAAAGTATTCTCCAAAATATATCACTTTATAATATTTCAATTCTTTGTTCTGCAACCTTATTCAATAACAAAACATACAATTTAGAAAGGCCTCGTTTCAGACCAAAAAAAGAAAACGGATATTCGCATAAAGATGCTAATAAATGATTAAAAGTAAAAAATGAATAATTCTTCAGTTTTACATATTAAGCTTTTTCTAAATTAGACTTTACTTATTTAATATATATCTTTTGCTTGTGTTATATTCTGTGAATGATCCATTGCCCTTTTCTTGAATAATTGATTTCATATTCGAAGGTTGACGGAAATGATGAATGAATTTTCTGAATATCGAATATTTTCTCTCGGTATTTGCTTAACCGGAGCTGATGCCTTTCAAACATCAATGAAAAATCGGCGGGAAACTAATCCTTCAACTGTCTTTTATCCCTTGTTTTTACCATTGGCACGCTCCGCTCTTATTGATTGTCGTCATTTGCCGCGGACGTCGCTAAAAATAGTCGGGTGAAAGGCAAAAGTTCAAGAATTGTACCGTTTCTAACAAATAGCCCTGAGATTAACTAACTGAGATGAAATATGAAGCATCAAACAGTGATTCAATTAACATGAAATATCAAACAATAATTGAATTAATCTATATTTCAATTTATTAAAAAATGAAATTTTTCCTAATAAATTTGAATATAAAATATGAATTTTTGTATCTCATATTAGAATTTCTGTATCAAAATGAAACAAATAATATCAAATTTCTTTGTAATTAAAGCTAAAATCAGAGACAGTTATATTTAAATTAAAAATTAAAATAATTTTAAATATAATTAAGTACTAAATTTTACACAGAAATCAGTAGGACTCGACTCGCTTCGACTTTCTCCTATATCTCCACAATCTAATTTGTGCTTAACTTCGTCATTCAGTGAATTAACGTCTAATTTGTACACAAAACAAATGAATGAGTTCTACCCTCGACTTTATCTTAAACATCCACTATCATGTGTGCTTGGTGTTTAATTTCGCAGTACAATAAATAAATCAACCATCGTGTAATAATTATCAACTTTCCACAAAAATAAAAGGGAATGTTCATCTCTCGACTTTCTCTTATACCTTCACCATTCAGATGTATTTTGTGCTTAATTTCGTCTTATAATAAATTAACCAACTGTCGTATAATAATTACCAAAACTTTACATAAAAGCCAAAGGGAATGTTCACCCCTCGACTTTTTCCTATATATCCACTATTCAGCGCGCTTTGTGTTTAACTTCGACCTTACAGTTACAAGAAGAATTAGAATGTATGCATTTTTTAACAAAACTTCTTTCTTTTTTATTTGATTGGTTTAAAACTTGATTAATAATTTTGGTAAAAAAATACCACCTAATAAAATTCATTCATATAATTTCTTACACTTTTTGTTAGCAATAGTTGTACATTCATGATCAAATACGCTGATAAAGAGTCAACTCTTTATTGGATTAGATCCAAAATTCGACACACTTCTGATGATATTAGGATGTACTAAATTTTACCTATATAACTCATTGCGTTTTTGATTTATCATGTCCAAGTGCACGACCTCAGTCAGAAAGTAAATGTTCTATTAAATGAATTTTGTCCAGAATCTGATAGAAATCGACAATTTTGACATTAAAATCAGAAACAAAACATGATTCTTCTAACTCGTACCATGTTTGAGTTATCGCTTTTTCAGATAGATCAGTAAACTGACAAAGTTACAAAAAAGTGTGTATATGTGTGATGGTGGTGGTGTATGTGAATTCAAAAACGGCGAGATTTATCAAAATTCTGAAGTCGAAAATTTGAAGCTTATCGTGCTTTCTCTTGTTATGCTTCTCATACCTAAAAATAATTACAAATCAGGTATTAAAAATTTATAAAGTGTTTGTGTTAATTTCAATAATGATTACAACATGTGTACAAATACATATGGAATTCATTTTAAAATAAGTTTACAAAGAAGCGCATAACTTTTTAATATAAGTCGCATGATTTTTTTTCTTTCCAGATATATACTCGATACCACAAACCTAAAATAAATTAATAAATAAACCAAATAAAAGCGTGATACTTGGCAATTTGATCTGCCCTTTTAGCTAAAGAACTCTACTGAAGAAAAAAAATGATTTCAGCTTTAAATGCTCTTCAGAATGTAATGCATTTTCACAAGAAATAGTATTCCGTAATATGTTAAAAGTTAAGTTGAAAACCAAAAATAAAATAAAATTTTGGCATAAAATTTATATTATTATTAGTTGTTTTCACATTTCGTATTTAATGTTTTTGAATAAAATAAAGAAATAAAAAGGTAAGTAATTATATTTTTGCCTTCAAAATATGCGTGCATTGTGCAAATTGCGCTTGAGCAGTTTGTAGCTCTAATTTCTTTTTTTCGGAGGGATAAATGTAGTTTTTTTTTTGTTTTTTTTTAATAAATGAGTCACATTGTCAAGCGATTAGGTCACGCAACCCATTTGGAACGATCATTTTAACAAATAAATATCTGCCAGTTTGGAGGGGGGGGGAGAGAGATTCCATCTGACAACTTGCTTAAAATTTAGTTAGCATTTAAATTTCGTAATAATTGTGTTCGGAAGTTATTTTTAAAGTATTCGATAAAAGTGAAATCAAATTCAACAAATTGGCTAATGCAGAATCTGGTCAAATTAATGATGAATTGATTTCATAAACAATTTTGTATTCTAAGACAGTAACATAATTATATTTTAAGTTATTGGTTGCTTTTCATTGTCTAAAAGATGTTAGATCTAGATTATTCAGTTAAAATGTTCTTCTTTGACTAATTTTAAATTAAATTTTTTTTTAATTTTCCGATTTCCCGTTATCAGTTAGTGTGCATTAATCTTAAGGGTTGATTTGTTTTTTTGGAGCAAAAGCTAATTTTCAAGGATTTTTAAAAATAAAAATACAGCTTTATTGTAAAAAAAGATTAATTTTTTTGAATAATATTATTCATCTTATGACATTATCTCCTGCGAAATCGATGTCGAGAAAACAAGACATCATAAAATAGTATCCACGAATTGATCAATTTTTGGTTTTCCTTAGAATGGAACATCTGCTCAGGCAAGTGATGAGTCATTCATTGATAGAAAGTTGTAATCGAATGGAACAATACTGGAGAATACGCGGTGTGGTTATCATTCCAATTTAGTTTCTAATGTTTCCTTGACCGCTTTCATTGACTCTCGAGCGCTATCCTGTTGGAAAAATCCCTTTTTTTAGTATCAATGCGTAATCTTACAGTTCTTGCTTTGATTCTTTGTTAATTTAAATCGCTTGTTGAAAACATTTATCCAGAGATTTTGCATCACTGTACTCCGATAAGTGAAAAATTTTGATTTAAATCAGAATTAGCTTTACAAACTACGAAAAAACCTGGTGAATTTTTTAAAAATCCCTTTTTAAGTTTAAATTCCTATTTTCTCCAAGCAAGAAGAAAACGGAAAGTAAGAAGATTGACGCAATGATGGAATTAAACGATACCTACTATACGTTATTCACTTTCTAAAGTCTACTGTGTGGTAAGTTTTATTTAACTTTTCTATTATGTTCTTCACCAATATAATAAAAATGAAATAAATAAGTAAAAAGTGTATTACAGCTTAATAGAACAAAAGTCAATGATCGATTTTAACAAACAGATTTTATTCAAGAGAATGTGTATACAAACCTTTAGTTATTAAAAATTTGTCGCCACAATTGAGTGTTTAGAAAACAACTGAAAATTAGTCTTTTTACACAATTCGAGAAGAAATTCAAATGAAACATTACTGCAAAATTTATTAGCATATTATAAAAAGTATGTTGTGCAACGAATTGCAATTTCAACCCTTTACATTAGAAAAAAACTAAATAAAGGTTCGAAATTAAACATATAAATTATTCGCGTGAATATAGTGATTCATATTTATCGCTTCGCGACTTGAAAAATAAAGTTTTATACATTCAATAAGCTGCTTCTTATAACACTATGATGAAAAGAAGGTATTGTAATCCTCAAAAAATTCGAACTTGATATTTCGAACAATTCTCCTCGTTTCATGAGTCCAAAAACAAATTTTTGTTAGTGAGCATGATATCTCCGAAGACAGAGCTAGACAGATGAAATTTAGAATTTGATCGCCATGTCAAATTTGTAGATTTCTGTCAAATTTTGAGTGATATCCATTTAGAGAGTCTGTCCAGCTGTCCGAATATAAATAAAGCGACGGCTACAAATTGAAGGATAAAATCTTGTACATAGATTCAATATCCAAAGTGCAGATATGTGATAAAATCGAATCAAATCCGTCAAATGGTTGACCGTCTATCGCTCGATAACGAAAGCATGCAAACGCTGTAACTCAAACACCCAATGACTTAAATATATTAAATTTTATATATGATTTTGAAATTACAATTGTAGTTCTGTGTCAGATTTTGGTGCCAATCCATCAGAAAAAATATATCTAAAAACATATTAGGTTTTCTGGTATTAGTGTATTAACTATATCCAAGCGATTAATCACCAAAAATCGAAACGCTTACAGACTCTTTCGTGATATTGTTGACCAAGGCACACGATTAATGCAACACAAATGCATTTATTGACAAGTATGCGAGAAGTTTCGAGTATCTGGTTTTTACTAAGATTATCAAAATCAAGTAATGTCAAAATGCAATTTCCAGAATGTTACCTCATATCTTACGAGTACAAAAAGTTAATTTTACTGCACGTACTTTGTAAAAAAAAAATCTCGAAATCCATAAATCGGTTTTTAATTGCATAGCTGCATTTAATAACCATATACACAAAGCTCGAAATGGATGTTTTTCCCATCGTGTCGTTTATCTTTTCATATGGAGAAGAAGCTAACGAAGATTGGATTTTTTCCTTTTATTAGGCTCTGACGTAATTACTTTATGCAAATACAGATGTTCTTCCATGAAGGCGATGAGATTAACAACACATTTCTCTTGGTCGATTAAAATAAATTAATATTGTGTTTGATTCTGGCACGTAAAAATTGGGTTTACTGTTGTTCCATGTCAGTATTTTTTCGAATACCTAGTCGAAAATTCAAAAAAATTAATACGAAACAGAGGCATAAAGTAAAGTAGATTTTGAAAGCTGTTCTTAATCTCTAAAATATTGAAACTTTTAGCACATCTATAATTAACCAAACCAAAACAAATTTGAAAAAAAAATTCTACAGACAGAATTAGTATTCTAATAACAAACATTTAATGAAAATATTTCAGTGGTATAATTCTATCCTTCATGAAATTTTTGTTTTTGATTATTCACATTTTTATAAATTATCACTTTATAACAAATATATACTTATAAAACCGAATATTTTCTTAGATTCTGGGTACATTGTAATACCAGATTCATGATTTTTTTTTTCTAAACTCCATTTTCTAATAAGCTTTGAGCATACTAGTAAGGTTATTTCACCATAAAAAAGGGAAATCCGTGATCCTTGAAAGACACAAGCAACAGCTTATTGCAGCTATTATTTTAAGAGAAGCTGTGATGATAATGATAAAGACATGGAAGAAAAGTTTATTCTAGCTTGTTATGAAATTCATAAAATCTGACCTTGTTTTGATCGACAACGTTTAATAAGGCATCAAACATGAGTCAAAATTAAGTTAATGCTTCTAACTTTGGCTGGTTATATGCTATTATTTCATATAATACGGAAGGGCTTAAAGCATCATATATTTTATTTGTTCTCTTGCTTAAATACAAAATCATAAAAATTATATTTTATTCAATTTTAGTTCATTGCTTGTAAACTTCGCTAAGGATATTTAATGTAAAAAATGAAAACGGCCGAGTATGAATCTACTTTATCTAGTAAAAATAAATCACGTCAGGTATAAAAATCATGAAGTCATTTATTAAATTTAAAGTTACATCAGTGTTACAGAAAAGGTTGTTTTTACAATAAAACATTGGGTCGTAAACGCTAAGGACAGCGGTTTCCTGAGGATGTTAGGCATTTGAATAAAAGGATATACCAGCTCATCGCACACTGACTACTCTGATCCACCCTAAGCCATATGGATAAATTCGAACCGCGCGACAGCATTGGTGGGAATTAAGCTGGAGTCCTAAGGGTCATCAACGGCCACTATACAGGGTTCCGCCATTGGTTGAGGATAGTCGACCCCATACCTTTTCTGCCCCCACCATACAGGACGCTTTTCATCCTTATATCTAAAGTGCCCCCCCCCCCTCCCGGTGGAAGGATATACCAGATAAAGAATGTAACTCAAATGTGGCGAAGATGCAATTTCACGTCAGTTGAACAATACATATGTGTGAATTATACTGTGTGCAAATTGTGTGCAAAATAGACGATATTTCGGTTTTGAAAATGTGCATAGCGTTTTAGAGCGGTTTAATTTCAGCTTATAAGTCGGAGAAGCTCTAATTGGGTGCTTAATGATGTACGGACAACACTATTAATGGGTTATGAACTATAAAGTTACTTAGTGTATTTCATTCTGTTTTCCATTGTATATGTCGTACTGCATATGACTTGTAATATTATAATTTATGCAAATGTGATTTTGCCCAAATATAAGATTGTTATAACTCTTAGTCAGATAATCTGAATTTTATTCAATCCACTGATAAAAAAACCCCCGCCCTGCAGCGATTACCCTTAAGCGTTTTTGTTATAAAAATGACCTATTTAGATTTGCCTTACTTACTCTTGAGGTTTTCAAAACACCTTTTGGAACATCATGCGCTGTTTTCTTATATTCAGCTATATGACTTCAAGGAAAAAAAATCTATTCTATAGCTCATAAAGAAACAATAAGTTTAGTTTCCATCAGCTGCTAGAATTTATATATATTTACTTCAGCACGTTCAATAATCATCGTTCTAAACAGATGCCCTTTGCTATCTCCTTGAATATCATCATTACGTAACCATTTAAAACAGTTGCCTTCTTTAAAAATGGCTTATAGAATTTTCATATTAATTCTCTATCATTTTATTCTAAAAGTATTCTGAGGACCCTTAATTACTGAACTTCAAAAATCCTACAATTACTTGCTAGCAAGTTATGAAACAGATTTATATTAAGCAATTATGTGAACTTCTAAAAGTTAGAAGGCAAATATAAGCAGTTTAATTTTTATTAATCAAAAATTACTTTAATAATTGTATTTGGATTGCAAAGATCTGGACTTTAAATCTGAGCTTAAAAAGAAATTATAAATCATTCTTCAATTATAAGACAGATTTCTCACTAAGATTGTAAATTAGTTTTCGAAATCTACCTCCTTTGTTTAAAATCAAGAAGTCATCATTGATAGTAATAAAAAAATAGTTGAAAAATAGAAATTTAATTTCAGATTCCTTAGTAATTGTGGGTCGTTTGCTGTATCTGAGTAGAGTTACACGATTTAATTTACGGTTTATTTCACATTTAAAATATGGGCAAAGAGAGCGTATGATTGCGAAAAATAGAACATATAAATTATCTATCATTTTACGATTCTTGCTATGAATAAGATCTATCTAAATTATGCCTGCATTCTTTTTCCACCGCTTCCTAGAATTTTCGACATATTATATACTTAAATAATTTAATTAAATTTGGAAAAATACTCTTTCCATCATATTTAAAACAATGATAGTTCTAGTATTGTTTTTCTTTCAGTCGGATGAGAGAATAGGATCTTGCTTTCCCGGGGAATACAAAACAGGTGGTGTTGGCTGGTTTATGAGCATATCACTAAAGGTGGGGCTTACATTCTTAAAGAGGGTCTAAGTAAGGGCCGCATCATATTTTGAGCTGATTATAATTCCACTTATTTCCTCTGTGTTAACCATTCATTCAGTCATTCGATATACATAGGCTTGTTGAGAGCTATTCTTTTAGTTACTTTCAATAGAATCAATTAATCTAATCTTTCATTTCATTACAATGCCCCCAAATATTTCATCTGGTCGAAAACTAAAAATTTCTGTAGAAATTCTGAAACAGCTGCTTTAAAGCAGATATATTGTCAGAATTGCTTCATTTTCAATTCCATTCCAGCGAGAACAACAATGCTCAACAACCTTAATATAATATCCATAAAACACATAAAATATTCTCCTTACAATGTATATTTAAGCAAGCAGGAGCAGACGTTTTACAAGTTTTTCGTATACTTAGTAATAAAAGTGTTATACTCTTGTACCATGCACTATAACAATTAATCTTAAGCAAGGTCACAGACTTCACGAGTTCTCAGACTTTCATTTTTAGAGCCCTACACATGAGCATTTTATGTTTTGTAGTAAGTAAAGATAAGCAAATAGGCATTCTTGAATGCACATTTATTATTATTGTTGTTATTTAAACGATTATAACTAAAATTTGACATATTAATACAATTCTTCTAAGGTGTTGATTTTTTTTTAAAGTTAATGCGTTTACTTGTATGCGAATGCATAGACTAAAAGAAGGGTCACCCTTTCAATTTATTTTTGATCAACATTTTAGATACTAAAATTGTTTACCAAATTTTATCTGTCTAGCTCTTTATGTCCTTTAGTTACCATGTTCACTTGTATTTAAAAGCCAGCCAGACACATTTTTTGCGAATGAATTTTTTCAAAATGTCAGAGAAATTTATAAATTTAGAGTTAAGATCACAAATCGGATTTCATCTGTTTAGTTAAGAGCGTATTTGAGCTCTCGTGCTTTCAAATAAACATGATTTCAAAAAATGTTTTTTTTTTTCTGATTCATGGAGTCTCAAAACGTAGAAATTCATCAAAACATGGCGTCAATTATTTTTTAACAAATACAATACTTTATCTTGGTATGTATAGTAGATGAGAAAGCATAAACATATCTCAATAGAATAAGATCCATTAATTGTTTTAAAATTTCTTACATATCCGGTTTTAATCAGGATCATGATTTTTTCATAGAAGCCCAAGTTTTATTTTTCAAAAACTATCACTAACTTTCTATAGAAAAATCAATTTTTTTTTTTCATATTCTACTTTTTAATTTAATCTTTTAATGCTAGTTTATTTACATAGAAGATATCTTACTAACAACTGTTACGCTGCTACTGAAAATCGAATTCCAATCATTACAAAAATTCGGACAGCAAGCAGATATAATTTTACTGAATCAAGTTTCAACGAGCATTCGACGAAATGCCTTTGTGTGTGTATTAGAAATATTTTTGGTAGTATTTATATTTCTATGAAAATGTTTTTGATTTGGTTCAGATTTTGCTATCCGTTTTCCCATCTGCTTAATTTTAGAAGCTTCGACATAAAACTTTTTTTATTTTGACTTTGAGTCCTTATGATATGGCAGTAGTGATTAACAGAGAAAAAGAACAATGCCTGGATTTAGATAGTGAAAAATTAAAAAGAGATAGATAAATAAAGAAATAAACACAAATATGAATAAAATAAGGAATTTTATAATTTAAGGAAGAAAGAATAAATTAGTTTATTTTTAAATTTTGCTTTTAATTATAAAGTATCTATAATATGCATACAAAAAGTGTGTTAAGGTATCCGCATTAAGGTAATACCATAACGTAACGTTAAGGTAACCTTAATACATCTTAATGATATATTAAAGTAACACATAATGTTACCTTATCAGGTTTTCCCACTATAAGCAAAAAATGCCGAACAGCATTATTCGATATCTTCCCGATATTGGCCATCGTTTAGAACATCCGACAACATCATGGAAATATCGTACAATATCTTGTAATAAAGTCCTCACACAGAATATACAACGAAGTAGTGTTTTTGAGTCTCCTCTCGAAATTGAATGGTGGTTGAAATCTTGTCTCTTGTCATAGATATATCACTTTTGATGATATATCTATGTGTCGTAGATTTTCATATGAAATGAAAACTGATGAAGTCAAAATAGCGGCTTTGACTGGCAGATTAATTCTTCACTTTGACAGACTTCATATTTTAAATACACAGATGGTGGACACCTGGCTGCCGAAAGCAGACAGCAACATCAAATTTAATTTAAAATATGTAATAGGTAAGTGCATTTATCGCGCGGGAATTTAAAATGATCAAAAGTATTAAAATTGTGAAAAATATGGTCTTACAACATACTTATAATATGTTTATGGAGTATTAAAATTACAGAAAAAAATGTACGGAAATAGATATCTTTAAAATCTTAATTTTTGAATTTTAAAATAGTGTAAAAATACGTGTATGCAATAATATGCTTCGAAATTAGTGAGGAAATATGTTAATATTTTGATTAATTTTAAGTAAAAATCTAATCAGAATTTTGAAAAATTCTTTATTGGTCAGCACCATCTACCTAAGAAGTATTAATATCAAATTTTTTAGTGTCGTAGTCGTTAGTTTTTAGTAAATCGTTTTACCCCTTATCAGTACTTTTTCACAGGTGGATATCAGCCTATAAATGTGGTCATATTAAAATGTATATATCATTCTTTCAGCATTGTGCTCATAAAAAATGTAACCGAGCTAAAAAATGAAATAAATAAACAATAAAAAAAGTAACAACTTAAAAGTAAAGAAAACCGACTTTAACATTAACAAGTGTATGTAAGTGATAAATGAGTTTAAAAAGTAAAATAATTTTAATATAACAACAAAAAAGTATTGTTACAAATTACTTTAATTATTTTTGAAAAATTATTAAAAATCAAAAGAGTATTTGTTCAAAAATGGAATTAATATTATTAAAAAGACAACTTTCTAAATTTTGAGTTGTGATGTTCTGTTTTAAAGCGCGGAAATTCAATTTTTTTTCCGTGCGATGTTTTGTTCTGATATTATGGCGGAAAAATATTAAAAATCTCTAAAATAAAAAATCGTTTCACCCCTTATGAATGCTTTTAAAGATCAAGTGGACTAATAACTTTTTAAGAGAGTGATTGGTCTCGAAGCTCTAAGGAATATACAGTGGCTCAAAAAATTGAGAGTACACCTAACTTTTACTTCATAAATCCGACCTTCAATATAAATAACACATTACCGGGAAGTGCAATCATGATTTTATTTTTACACATAACAAATAGTTTAATTTAGAGTAAAAATAAAGAAAAATCAACAAAAACTTTCTAAATTGAAAATTTTCAGAAGCATTTTAAATAAACATACGCAGAATTTTGCCTCAAAAAATTGAGAATACACCAATGAAAATTTTGCAATATCACGCATAGAAATAAAGTGTCACTATTAAATTGCTTATCTTTTGGCTCTTATAATGGCCTCTAAACGTCATGGTACCGATTTGACCAATTTTTGGTGGTATTTGAAGACATTTTACCCCATTCTTTTTGCACCACTTGTTTTAAATGGGTTTTGTTTCTAATTTTGTGTTTTTGAACCCTTTTTCGGGTATGGCCCACGAATATTCAATGGCATTGATGTCGGGGTACTGTGGTGGTGGTGTGTAACTGCTATTTACAATGAAAAAGACACCATATTTTGAAGTTGCGTGTATTCTGTTTGGGGTCGTTGTCTTACTGGAAAATGAAATTTCCATCTAAACCCAAATTTTTAACACTTTCCTTTAGATTGCTGCGAAGTATATCCAAGTAAACCGTGTCATTTATAATGCCATCTATAAAAATTAAATTTCCTACCCTGGATGAAGCCATGTAACCTCAAATCATCACGGAGTCACCATCATGTTTAATTGTAGGACGTAAATTTTTTGGATACAAATCAGTATTAGTCTTTCTCCATACAGTAAGATGGTTGTCACTGCCAAAAATGTTGAGGTTTCTTTCATTCCTAAATATAGATTTCTTCCAAAGGTTATTGGTCTTCAATTGATGAGTTTTTGGAAACTTCAAATGCTTTTTCTGAATTTGCAAGCTGGTGAACGGTTTCTCTCTAACAATGCTACTTTTATATCCAGCTTGTTTAATGACATTTAGCACAGTTTCAGCACTTACACTTCTGCCTATGATTTGAAAAGTTTCTGCAACAAGTTGGATGAACCATATGGTAGCAGCAATCTAAAGGAAAGTGTTAAAAATTTTGGTTTAGATGGAAATTCCATTTCCCAGCAGGACAACGACCCCAAACAGAATGCACGTAACGTTAAAATATGATGTCTTTTTCATTGTAAACAACTGTTACACACACCACCACAGTACCCTGACATCAATGCCATTGAATATTCGTGGGGGATACTCGAAAAAGTGGTTCAAAAATACATAATTAGAATCAAAACCCATTTAAAACAAGTGTTGCAAGAAGAATGGGTAAAATATCTTCAGATACCACCAAAAATTGGTCGAATCGGTACCATGACGTTTAGAGACCAATATAAGAGCCAAAAGACATGCAATTTAATAGTGACACTTTGTTTCTATGCATGATATTGCAAAAATTTCATTGGTGTATTCTCAATTTTTTGAGGCAAAATTCTGCATATGTTTATTTAAAATGCTTCTGAAAATTTTCAATTTAGAAATTTTCCGTTGCTTTTTCTTTATTTTTACTCTACATTAAACCATTTGTTATGTGTAAAAATAAAAACAAGTTTCCACTTTCCATTAATGTGTTATTTATATTGAAAGTCGCATTTATCAAGTAAACGTAAGGAACGTAAGGTGTACTCTCAATTTTTTGAGCCACTGTATGTGTAGACTTTATTCGAATTTTTTTATGGATGTGAAATTTTGAATTTATACAGACAGACTTCAAATTTTAATATTTATATATTTACATATGGCCTAAAATATATTTCACTCCTATTTTAAAAATAACAACAAATTCGTTAAAACTCAGGGAAAAGAAAGGAAATATTATTTTTTTTTTTTATTTGACAATGCATGATAAAAATATCATCGTTTGAAAGAATGAAAATAAACACTTTAATAAAATATAAAACGACTCATAGTAATGATGAACTCTAGTAAAATATATTCATCTCCCATGCTAATTAACTTTAGCATAGCGATAATAATATGCATTCATTTCCATGCAAATCGTAATTATAAACGTGCGTTCCGGAAGCCTAATAAAAAAAATTAAAAAAATCGAAGGAGGAAGTTTTCTTGATCCGGATAACTGCGTAAAGAGAGATGAAGATTACAGATATTACGTCACTTGCATCATACGTCACCGTTGCTAAGCAACGGGAGGCAGCTTCGATGAAAGAGAAGTGCTACAATATTTGGCATTTTTTCAATCAAATTTATTCAAATGAATATTGAAAAAGATTGAATTTAATTCAAAAAGCATAAGCTTAATTGTATCTAATAGTCCCCTTAAATTGACAATTAATTATAACCTAATTAGAACTATATTTTTATAGTATTAATTATAACCTTTCGAAAGCTCTTGGCGCTATCGCAGCAAAGATTTGTTCTGACAACTGGCAACCCTACTTGATGCAGATGGCGATTCTTGTTTAAATTCCGTGGTTTCTCATTTATTTGTTCTCTTTCATTACATCATTGTAACCTTCAGAAGTAAAATTTCTCTTCAAGTATGCTGCTTTTACTGTATACATTAATTGCAAGTGTCTCTTGCCTAGAGCCTTTATGGAAAGAACCTTTAACTCATCTCAATAATGCCGAATTACAAGATTATTTACTAAAAGTTCATAAGCAGTGCCCGAATATTACTCGAGTGTATGAATTAAGTCAACCAAGTGTGAATGGATGGCCACTTGTGGTGATTGAATTCACCGAACATCCTGGAAAACATGGGTTTCGTAAGTCATCTTATGTTTGTGTCATTCTAAAGTATGCAATATGTTTAGGTATCAGGGCTGAGAAAAAAAACATCTACTCTTTATTATTTTATCTTAACATAAATGTTATGTTTTCCGTGCCTAATACTGAATTATTTTCCATAATATTGTAAGTGACTGATTTATATTTTCATGCATGTTTACGGCAGATATGGTTTGACAGTTCTGTTATAGAATTGAATCGTTTATTTTTTCACACGCTGCCACTTAGGGACACATGTTTATATATAATTATATATAACATATGTATAATTTGCGAGAAAAAAAAAGATATTCGATTGAATAGAAAGTTTTATATTGTGGTTCATGATCTTCATATTTTATCTATAAATTTTTAAAAGCTATTTCATATATTATACAATTCTTTTTATTGTTATTAGTTTTTTGGCATTTAAAAATTAGATTTCATAATTTTTCCTTTTTTCTAGCTTAGTATGTATAATACTGGCATAATGAGATTAATTGCCGAAATTTATAATAAAGAGACAGAGATATATAATATAAGACTGTATTGTAAATGTTATTTTTTAACTGTTGAAATAAATTGCTTAATATTATTGTAAATAAAAAGTTGTATTTTTTTTTAAAAAAATCTTACTATTCATTAAAAATTGAAATAATTTATAAGTTGTATTAACACATTTAATTTACTATTAAAAATTCACATGTAAAAAATTTCACATGTTTTTAAATTCACATGTTTTTAAAATTGAGAAACTTTATACAATTGAAATAGGTGTTTTTACTGCATTTTTTGTTAACCTTTTGAGGAAAATATCTCAATACACTATCTAATGACATGTTTTTATTACTTCTTTTTTTAGTTAAACCTGAATTTAAATACATTGGAAACATGCATGGTAATGAAGTTCTTGGTCGTGTTCTGTTAACTAGCCTTGCTGGTTATTTATGTGATGAATATAAAAAAGGAAATGAAGATATTCAACATCTGATTAATATTACTCGTATTCATATTTTACCATCAATGAATCCTGATGGCTGGGATATAGCAACACAGGTAAAATTTTGCTGATTTTATAGGTTTGGTATATATAATGATAATATATTCTTTTTCTTTTCTCCCATATCTATAGTTTAGTAATTATATTTAAAACAAAAGAAAAAACATTTTTTTTTCTGTATGAATATTATTACCTTTTTCAAAATCATAATATGAGCATGAATTGAACTTTTTATAATTTTATTTGAGTTATAATTTACTGTATATATGCATTTTAATGTCAATATTAAGCTTCACTGTGCTAGTGCTTTATACAGTTCAAGAAGCCAGAAATAGTTATTATCTTAGTTGTATATATATATTATTATCTTTATATTATATTATTATTATATCTATGATTTAAGACTTTACTGTTATTTTTAGAAATTCCTCATCTGAGATGTATAACAATTGTTGAATCTGTATATTTTGTATTTAACCACTTCAGAATTATTTCTTTAATGAACTTTGCGCCCTAATTATTGTATTTTTAAATCATTCCTCTAGAATTTAAGCATCTGTCATGGTAAAAAGCATTGAATATCGAATGAATTGAATAGTTAAAGTGTGATTTTAAGTATTTTCATATTCATTGCTTTAGTTATTCTAGTTTAATTAGTATATTTATGATTGTAAAACTTAAGGACTGTACATTACTATACTGGTACTTTATATGGATACTAGAATTTGATGGAGTTTTGCTTTTTGGAACGTTGTATATTTCATATGATTCTAATCTTATACGCAGATTAAAACATTTAGTTCCAAATTATGTAATATTTTATTATTAATAAAAATATTTTTGAGTACATCTCATAAATTTTATTTTAATTTATTTATAAAAATTTACGTATACAATACAAATATGTACTTATATTTTTCTTCCTTTTAGTCTGGTGGTAGAGATTGGCTTGCTGGAAGAGAAAACGCCAATGGTAAAGATTTAAACCGAGATTTCCCTGATTTAAATGCAATTGCATATCAAGCAGAACAGCAGAAACAGTTAAGAACAAACCATCTTTTTTCAGCAGATGTTATTGACCATAAGGTAATTAAATTGTCTTAGTTAACTATATATGTTTATCTAAAATTGTTTTGTAGATTTTCTAGATGTCGAATTGGATGGGCATGGAGTTTCATATATTTTTTATTATAGATTTTTATATGAAATAAACAAGATTTTAAATTTTAATGCAGATCTGCTAAAGAAGTATAATGTAAACTATTCATTTACATACTTGAAATGAATAGTCATTTAAAAGAATTAATTGAATAATAACTTTGCTATTTTAAAATTCTTTGTAAGATACTTTAATCATCGATTGTTTTATCTTAATGTAATCCCCATTAACTTCATTCTAAATTCATATTTCCTGATCCAATTCCACCTTTTTTATTTAATTAATGCTACATGCTGTTTGTAAAACTGCTTTTTCAACATTTTCTCATGTTCTGAGTGAAGTAATAAAAGTCTCTAATACTTACAATATTCTTTTAAAGATACCTAAAATTCCTTTTCCTAAAGCTACAGCTTTCCTAAAGTCAAAGAAATCCTTATCAAAATCTCATGGTAAAATCATTGAAGGGAAAAATTTCTGTCTCTTTTGTATGATGTAGATTGATACATCTTTTATCATCATTTGTTTCCTGTTCCTGTTAGTTTTAATATAGAATTTAAATATGGTTTTAATATAGAATTTGATAATAAATTATAGGTATTGAAAACTGAATTTTGTACTTATTTTTGTTTTTCTATCCGAGGTTTACTTAATAATAATTCTCAAATTATATCAAGATCGCCAAGTTACATTATATCTAAGATAAAATTGCTCCATGGAATCAGTTATTTATAATTGATTCAATTTGTGTTCAGGATAAATAGTAGCTATCCTCATTCTGTGAACCTGAGTTGTCTCTAATATTAGTAGAAGTAAAAATTTAAATTAATCAATTTAAAGTGTGTGTGTGTATCATTATATATATATATGTGTGTGTGTGTAATGATATTTTAAAATCTAATTAATCTCCTAATTTTTAGCTCAATTCAGCACATATTAACTTCTTTCAAAAATATTCTATTATTTCTTGATCCAATTCCACCTTTTCTATTTAATTAATGTAACAAAAAACTCTGTAAAAATGCTTTCGTCAGCAGTTCCTACACTCCAAGTGAAGGGATAAAAAATTGCAGACCTAAGCAAATTTTTTTAATAGATCCATATAATTCCCTTACTAATTTCGACATGTGTAGGAAATCCCTATCAGAATCTCATAGTATTTAAACACTGAGAAAAATATTCTCCCTCTCTTTTACATTCTTCTGCTTTTGTGCTGTGCTGTGAACGGATGTGTTTTGCTGTGCTTCTTGTACAAAGAACATGCCTCCTGGATGGAATAAAACAAAGTTAAAAATTGAAAGTGTCTTCCCTGTCTTCGTCCATGATTCTGCTTCAAAAAATTATATGGTTATATATATATATATATAATTAAAATCTCATGTAATGGAAAAAAAAAAAACTTATGATAAGGAATTTCAAAAGTTGTGATAGAATATGTAAATAAAAGGGGTGTTATTATGTTCATCATCTAAGACTGCTTTACAGCTTTCTTTGTTTAAAGTTGTGTTGCAATATGTTTCATTCCATTTAGAATACTTCATTGTTCATGCTTTTTTTAAAATTTATCTAAGAACATTATTTTGAAGTTCATTTTTAAAATTTTGAATAGATCTATGGATATTTCATAATTTTTTAAAGCATATAACATCTGAAGCAAAGTTTTGTGAACATGGGAGGAGGAGTGCTCCTTCCTTCTTCAGATCTTTTTCTATGTCAACATTTTAGTCATTAGTTGATAAAATTTGAAAATGTTACCTAAGTACAATATTTTATTTTGCATCTTGATGATATTTGGGTAAATATTAGTGATATTTGGGTTGCAATATAAAGAAACAACACCATTAAATTTTTGAAATTGGTATTTTTTTGCAAATTGTTACCATTTTTTAGTATATTGAATATTGAAATAATTTCATTACGTGAAGAAAAAAATTGTCTTATACAAAGCTCTATACTTTCTGCTTAAAGAAAATGTAATAAATCTGTTTCAAGCTTAAGTCATTGAAATTATGCCCTTTTAATCTTAGATACATAAATTGACTGTTTTTGTAAGCATAGATGATTTTAATATTCATTGATTCTAATAAGTCATCATCTCTTAAATCACATAATCAGTGTAAGAAATCTGCAAATTAGAATTATGCTAAAAACAAATAATTAGAAGGAAATCAGTTGCATGGAAATTAATAATCATGCTGTATAATTCATTTGAGAAATTTTTAAAAAATCTGTTGTGAATATTTTTTTATAAACAAATGTCATTTTTATTGTCTTTAAATTATAATAGTTTTCAGATTGTATTTGCAGTGCTTGATGCATTAAAATTAGAAAAATTTCATTGTTTTCAGTTATTTAACTTTTGGTAATTAACAAAAAAAAAATCCAGATTTAATATAAGTTAGAAGAAAAAGATATATTTGCAGATTTTATTGATATTCTCTTGACAGGTACCATGAAGGGAAATGTTTATAACTTTAAAACACAAACATGCTATTAATCTCCCACAAATTCTTAAAATTTTTTTAGGGTTTTTCTGTTTCTAAAAATTATTCAAAGAAGTTTAATAGTATAGATACTTTTTACAACATGGAACATTTTTCACTTGGATTGGTTAGTAATTCAAATTTTCATGAAGTACCTTGGATCCCCTGATTTCCTATTAAAATATTGCATGCAATAGGAATATATTATTAAAAATTTTATTCTTTTCAGAATTTTTTTATTATTTAAATATATCTATATGCTGCCTTTAATAATTGTAAAATAAGAATTTTTAAATTTCTTAATTCACTTCAAAGGTTAGAAAAAATGTTGTTAGTGTTTAATAAGAATTCATTCCTGTCAAATTTCAGTGATTTTTTTTCCTCCCACCTAAATTAAATGTTCCTATTTATCGCCTTTTGAACTTTAGAATTTGATTCTGCGAGATCAGTATTTCTGTTAAACTAAAATTTTAGCAAATTTACGGTTGTCATTTTTTGATGTGCTATTCCTATGTTCATTGCTCTCACATAAAATTTAGTATCTTTATTCTCCATTACAGTAATGAATAATTTAAAATAAGATTTTTGGAGAAGTGAGTTTTCTCTCTCTCCTTTATATATATATATACAAAGTGGTGGCAAAAATTGTAGACACTTTAAAAAAATTTTTATGCTTTTTAACTTTGTATACTTATTGAAAATGTAACGTTTCACAAAATATAAACTCTTGTATATCATTTTAAAGAGAATTTTATGCTGATTCCAATACAAAAAGAAAAATTCAAATATTTACAATACAAAAAAAGTTGAGTGGCAATAATTATCGAGATACATTAGATGCTGATGACTACAGTGAGTTATCAGTACTTACTAGGGTAGCCTTCATTTTTTACTCAGCTTCATACTGATGTTTCATTGTGCTGAAGAGAGTTTTAAGCTCTTCCTTCGTTATTGCATGATGCCAGGAAACAATTATAGCCTCAATTAATCCTTTTATTTGATGAATGCTTTATATGTACAAGAGTTTTCAAACAGTATCGTAAGTTCTCAATAATTTTGAGATCAGGACTGTTTCCTGGTCATGATAACAATTCAATGCTCTTTGTACTAAACCACACTTTTAATATTTTTACTGTGTGGCAAGGGACTGAATCCTGCTGAAAAATAAATGATGTGTTGTTGGGAAAGAGATCACTGATGGAAGGTGTAAATTTTGGCTCTAGAATAGTGTCAATGTATTTTCTTGTATTTTATGTCCCATTGATAACTTGGAGAAGCTCAATGCCATCTGCTGACATGCATGAACAAATCATAATACTAACTGAGTTCTTCATAGTTGCCTGAATGCAGTCAGGGTGTAATTCTTCACCTATTTTATGTCTTGCATATTTTCGCCATCACTACTGAATAAAAATATCTTTGTTTCATCATTCCATATAATCTGTGACCACTCATCATCTGTCCAATTAAGGCTTTCCTTTGTCGACTGTAATCTTTATATGCTGCTGTAAATTGAGATAAGGATTTTTCGTTGAATTCTACCACTTAGTCCAACATCTAATAATATTCTCCTAATTGTTCTTGAACTGACATATATGCCAGCATCATTCAAGTGACTTCTGATGGTAGCTGATGATATTCTTCTATCTTGGAAACATAGTCTTTTTATTCTTCTGTCCTGAACAGATGTGGTGCACCTTTTTCAGCCATTTCCTGCTTTGTTTTTTATTGAATTTATCTTCTGATATCATAAACAAAACTTATTGAGTTCAGTGACTCCAGATGTAGTCACCGAACCACCCAACTATCTTGCAATTTTAGCATACGAAAGACCACATTCATGTAACACAATAAACTTAGTTCTATTTCTACAACCAAAGCATTTTTTAAAAGTAAAATAAGTATTTCTCTTCATTATATTTTCATTCATTTGTGCATTGCTATAAAAATTTATTCTTAGAGCGTTATTTAAGAATCTTTAACATGATTGTTACCATAAATTTTCTGTATAATTTATAAAATGTAATAATGAAATTCTTTCAGATATAGGACCAATTATATCCAAATCCAATAAAGAGAAATATTGGTATTAATTAAATGAAAATTTTTAATTTAAAAGGGTTACCACCCTATTTCTAATATAATTTGAAATTTCAATTTACATTATTATAACACTAATAAAATAGAAACCTTTTGCTATTATGTTTCAGAGATGAATTTTAAATTAATAATAATCAATATTAATGTTAATCAATAAAAATGGAATTCGTTTGAGTTCTATTTTAAATATTTAAACATATTAAAAGGACTATAAATGTTATATTCCTTTATTTTCTTAAACATATATAAATAAAAAGACAACTAAAACATCTCAAAAGTACCTTTTGCAATATAAATGTGTATTTTCAATGAGTGAAATGAAATTATAGATAGGAAATTGTTTATGCATATTTTTTTTTTTTTTTTTTTTGTATGTATCAGAATTGTTAGTAATTTTATTTTATTGGAGTCCAAGGGGAAAAAAAGCCATCTGAAAAATATTAAATAAATATCATTATTTAATATGCCTTAGTGAAGAATATCCCCTTTCTAGAATAATGGCATCACATCAACATTCAATTTTAGTGAAAATTGGGGCTGTGTTAATGAAAGAATATATTATACTATTATCATTATGTGGTTATTACTTTTTAAAAATGATGATGGTTTTTTCAGTTGCAACCAGAGACAAAGGCCGTTATACAGTGGATTTTAAACAATCCTTTTGTATTGTCTGCTAATTTACATGGTGGAGCTCTAGTAGCTAATTATCCATATGATGAAGCAAGAAAACCTCACAAGCTTCATGATTACACTGCTACCCCTGATGATGATACCTTCAGGTAACGGAAGAATTCTTAATTATTATATCACAAATTTGTTGATGTCAATTTCTTAAGTAAAGTTTAATATTTCACTAAAGGATTTTTATGAAGTTATGACCAATTTGAATATAGTATAAAACTGTTTATAGGTATTTGGCCAAGGTATATTCTGGTGCCCACAAAACCATGGCTGCTGACAAGCCTATAAGCTGTGGTGGTGATGATTTCACTCATCAAGGAGGCATTACTAATGGGGCAGCATGGTATAGTGTTGCTGGAGGTACTCTTCATTTATTTATATGAAAACGGATTATTTAAAATCTTTTAGAATTTTTATTATTATTGTTTTATAATTCTATATTGTTATTATTTTCTAAGAAAATTATTCTAATAAACCTATATGAATTTATAGTTTTGTAAATATTAAAAGCTCTTTTGTGATTGAAATAAAATTCTTTAATTAAATATTAGTTTTGTTTCTGTTGTCTTTATGAAGACATTTTAATTTTATTTTCTAGTATGAATTAAATTTTCTTTTTCACTCTTTCTGCTCAATTGTCTGCTGCTGTTCTTCATTTTAAAAATAGAAATATCGTAGAAAACCATCATAAAAATAGAAAACCATCTTTTAAACAATTCTTATAATGTTAATTAGTATAATGTTCTTATAATGCCAGCATTTAAAAAAAATTTATATATAAATTTTTAGAAAAGCTATTATTATGGAGTTTTTTAAATTTTATTTTTAAGTCTTAAGATTCTTTTTTAAAAAATCTGTTTTATCATTACACTTGAATTACTTTTTATTGCAGCCAAAACAGGAGATACTTACATTTTTACTAATAATAATTAAAAAAAAATTATATTTTTGCTTCATTCATTTTAAATCATGAAATTGTTTGAAAAAGAAAATAATTTTGATTTTTAATCTGATTATCCTGTTGAATGTATTAATACTAAGAAATGCACCTGTCTATAAACTTTTTTTGATTTTGTAATTTTCAAAACAAAAATATTGAAGGTAAATACTATTAATAAAGGTTTTAATGAATGATTCCTTTCAAATATGTATTTTAATGGGCTTACATTTCATTTATATAAAACAACATGTATAACATTAGACATTACAACTATTTATTTCTCATATGCACTTTTTAAATCTTTTATGTTACAATATTGATTTGTTAAGTAAAAAAAAGGTATTTCTTAAAAGAAGGATGAATTTTATTTAATTTAGGATATTAATTTAATGCACACACACACACACATAATTTGCTTGCCTTTGTTTGTAAATATGTTGCTGTAAATGTATGAAAATAAACTTAAATTTTAGTGAAACATTTTTATTTATTGTGCATTTGTCTGTTGTTTATTCTATATGTCCATTTTGAAATAATTTTCATCAATTCATTTTTTACTTCTTTTAGCTTAATTATTTCTAACTTTCAAAATTTATTTTAGGGATGCAAGATTTTAACTATTTGAGCTCAAATGATTTTGAAATAACATTGGAGTTGGGATGTGACAAATATCCTGCTGCTGATAAACTCCTTGGTGAATGGGAAAACAATAAAAAAGCTCTAATTGATTTTATCTGGAATGTATGTTTTCCTTTTTATTTAAGTTTTGTTTTAGAATTATGATCTATTGATTGTTTTTTATATATTTAAAATATAAAAGTTTATTGATTCTTGAAAGCATGTAAAATGCACTTGAGAATGCTGATAAATAAGTGAGGTTTGTTCCAAAAGATCTCGAGCACATCCCAAATTTGTTAATATGATAGAACCAATATGTGTGTGACTATGAAAGACAAAACTATAAACAAAATGTTGATATATCATGGGAACCATTAAATTATTTTTTGCTTTGTTAATATCTATAATATTAACATCACAACAGCAAAAAGATATCCTAGAAATGGAATTTATCTTAAATGATGATGATTAAGAATGAAGTTCCAAATTTATTTTGTAGATGATTTCTTAATTTAATTTTTTGGGGGAGGGTAATCAAACTAGTGGAAGTAAGGATGGATTTGATGAAACTGAGGAGGACAACTCATATGCTAATAATACAGGGTATTCAGATGAAAGATTTAAAGTATCCCCCCTCCATAAAAAAATAATTGTATGATTTTTCTGGATTTTGTAAAACCATTTTTCAAAAGTGATTCATGTTGGTGAGAATGAGCAATGAATAGTTTGTGTTCCTAACAAATCTTTCATCATAACAAATCTTTTATATTAGAATTTTTACCATGAGATCATTTAAGTATTTATATTCTTGGAGTTTTGACTATCATTTCATTTTATTATGTACTGATCATAAGTATTTTGACATACATAAATATATAAGATCAGAAATTGAAAAGTTAAAAATAATTTTTTGGAATGTATATGCAAAATAAGAAGGTGTTTTGCTGGAAAATTACAATAAACTTATGTATGTATTTGCAGAATATGCTTTAAAAAAAAAGTCAATGAATTTATCTCATTCACTTTTTCCTAATTTGTCATATCTATTGAGAGTTTTAGCCATTGAGTAAAAGGAGGAATATGAAATGCACAAAACACCCAATTCAATTTATGCAAAATTGCAAATGATTAACAAAAGGCTGAACAATTTATGCCATGCAAAACTGTTGTTAATATTAAATTTTTAGAATAAAAAAACTATTGAAATGTTGTTCAGTTATTTAATTTTAAACTAACCAGATTATTTTATTGAGCTTTTTATACTTGCTTTATTTTTTTTAAAAACATTATATGTAGTGATCCTGATGTATATATTAAAAAAAAAATCCATTGTGTATTAGAAGTTTTTAGTTATGGTGAATTAAAAATTTTTTACACTCTATTTATTGGGGATTATAGGTGTAAGAAAACATTTTTGAGGTTTTTGTTTTTATTTTTGTTTAGTGGTACTTTTTTAGATTGTTTTTATTAATTTTGGAAGAATTTTCTTGGAGAAGCCATTAGCCAAAAATCTGTTTAATTCAAAGGCATTTCTAAGAAAGGGATGAAAAGTTTGGATAAGCTAGGAGTAATCTTGATGGCTGTGTCATTATTCCCTTGAAAAGAACAAGAACTCTTCTAATATATATATATAATAAATTACAGGATCATCAGCTTAAAAATTGACTAGCATTCTAAAATTTCTTGTAACAATTATTTCTATTCTGGGTAATTTTTGATTAAACTTTTTTTTTTATTTTAAAAAAAATTTTGTGGGCTACTTCAAGTTAATATTTACTGCAATTGCAGTACAGATTAATAATGTCTCTTATTAACTGCTTTATGTTCAAATACTCTTATTTGCTCCTCTCCAGAAAGTTATTTGCTGGTACTTTAGTATTATAAATTAAACTGGCTTGAATAATGACATTTGTCAATAATATACTAGAACAATGAATAGATTCATTAGATCGTCTCTTGATGTTTGAATTTTTTTAAGTAAAATTTCTGTTTCATAGATCCTCTTTTTAACAATTTTCTTTTATGCTGTACTTATTTATTTATTTATTTAACACCCTGTTCCAGAAAGGCTTAAAATTGACCTTGATTCTATATAATTTGAAACTCCTTTCTAAATCATTTGTTTAAGAAATTCCTCTCTTAAATGCTTTGCTTTTTTTTTCATTGCATTTTTTGTAGTTATCAAGAACATTTTTTTTATTGTTTACTAATAATTTTTTGTAATTTTGATTATTTCAATTTGTATATAGAAACTATCAATGCTTCACACATGTGACATATTATTTTTAAAATTTGTCAAAAGCTGCTTACATGTGAAATTTTTAATAAAAGTTAATAAGGGTAAAAACAATATTTTTTAAATTATATTTTATGAAAACATCTAATCAAACAATAAAATGAAAACTTAAAAAATTTTCTGAAATTTTATTATGGGGGAAGGAAGATTTTTCTGGTTCATTTTATTATATGAAAATAATTTTGAATAAAGAAATGTAGATGAAATAAAAAGATTGTTCTACAAAAATAGCTTAAACATATTTTTACTTTTTTTTTTTTTTTAAATCTAGAGTCATATTGGCGTTAAAGGAGTGGTAAAGGATGCTGGTAATGGAGTTGCTTTGCCTGGTTCAAAAATCAAAGTTTACAATATTACAGGGAATCGTGTGATAGATCATGATATTACTTCAGGTATAAAATTATATTTATAATTTAAATAATTAATACTTGATCTTTTTAAAATTTCTGAATGTTGATATCTTTGTTAATTCAACAAAGAAGTTTAAAACAACCTGAATTAATTTGTTATATTTATGTAGACAGAAAAAAAATGGGCATATAGAGTTTAAATAATTTTTATTATTTATAAAAAAAATTACCGTATAAATATAGTTGTATTGCATATACTTAAACTTTGATTCAGAATTTCTCTCAGAAATTTTATCTTGTAACATTTGATGAATTTCTGTCTGAGATTATAAATAACTCAAAAATGGCTAATTTTAATGTTTTGCTAAACTTTAAAGCTTATGTTATATAATTTTTTTTATATAAAGTAAGTATTATAAATCATTTAAAGTTCATTTTGATTTACTATAATATGGGTGTTAATCTTTTGTATGGATCTAAGAATGAAACATGCACTTCAAAAATCATATTTGAAAAGCAATTATAGCTCTGTATATTGAAAGCAACTTTAATGTTTCATTGATCTTACTTATTCAATTAAACTTGAAAATTAATTTTTAAGTATTATTTTTAATTAAATTTTTTTATAAATCTGAGTAGTGAAATGGAAATGTATAATTGTACATCAAGTATCAGAATTTGCTGTTATGAAATTTATTCGAAATTTACTGAACTGAAATTTTCTTTGGTCATCTTCTTAAGCTTACTGGCATTAGGTATTCCAATGAAACATAGAAATTTGATGGGTATTTTTTATTGTTGATTTTAATTACTTGCATGTATATAATTTCAAATTTTATTTCAAGGTATGATTATATCCTTACACTATTTTAATTCCAGTTTATATATATATAATATGATATTTTAAACTCTTAATTTAGTCCAAATTAATTTCTAAAGCTTTATCTTAATTTAGTCCATAGTAATTTCATTCTCTCAGTTCCTGATCAAATTCTACTTTATCTACTTAATTAATTCAAGAGAAGCTTTATAAAATTGCTGAATCGGTTAAAAGCCTAAATGTTTCCACACTCTGAGTGAAGAGACAAATTACCGCTGACTTTACAAATTCTTCTAAAAGATTCCTGTATTTCCCTTGCTTTTTGATTGACATGTGTTGGAAATCCCTATTAAAACATGGCAAAATAAAGCGAACTTTAAAACTTCAATGAGTCTTTCTGTCTTCGAAACTGCTATCTGCTTTAAAAAAATATAATACTTACATATATATAATATTATATGATTGATTTCTGTTTCAGCCGTAGGAGGAGAATACTGGCGACTTTTAACACCTGGTGTCTATCGTATTACTGCTATGAAAGAAGGTTACATACCTCAATCTAAAAATGTTACTGTAGTCAATCCTCCAAAACATGAAGCTATCCGACTGGATTTTGATCTTATGCCAAATTTTGAAGATGAAACCGACATATTGTTTGATACAATGGTAATTTAAAATTTATTTTTTAAAGTTAAATAATAATGTTTTGCATCTAAATATTCAATAATTTTTTTCAAAATGGTAATTTTAATAGCATAATGCTGTACAATATGATATCTTCATGATTTTATATGTTATTCAAAATATCAAAACAACATCATGAATATATTATGCAATTGCTAACAGGGCAGATTTGCCTTGCTCAATTTTTACATGCTTGTTACTTGTTTCTGTTTATTTAATTCAGTGATTTACAACAAATCAGAAATAAAATAATACATTTTAGAAACAAATGATAAAAAAAAAGAAACATAAACTGAGCAAAATTGAAAGTTTTTAAAATTAAATATATTAGTTTTTATTGCTTGCACTAGATTATTAAATGGGAAAAGTAAGCAATTACCTAGGAGCTCTACTACTCAGGGTGCCAAAGCCATCAAGATTTTTTTTTTTGCATTATTTTTAGATTTATTTAATTTTACATTTAACTCTAAGGGCCAGGCAATCGAACTTATTCCAAATAAAATCAGATATTGCTATCTTATCAACTACCACCACATGCAAGTTTTTTTAAATGTTATTTTATAAAAGATTGTAGAATTTTATAATTTTTAAGAATGTCCAATTCTATAATTAAATATTATTTACATTGCGTTAAGAAAAGTTTTGTCATTTATTTTGTTCTATTTAGCTTAAAATTACTTTAAAATTTATTGTGCGTTTGTTTATATATGATATACTGAAACCAACTTCTTAGAAAGTGGTCTGCAATTAATTATTTTGCTATTTCAGTATGTCAAAATTTGCCACTTAAAACTACTTATATAGAGGTTAAATTAAAATCTATTAAAAAAATATTAGGTTTTGAAAGTTTGAAGAGAAACTTTTAAAGATGTGATCTAAGGGGCCGAAGTTTGAAAAAAAAAACTTTGGTCATTGTTTTGTTTTTAAACTCGCCTGATAGTATACAAAAGTTTTCAAAAATTTGTCTTGATTGTCCTTTAATCTAAGTATCTGCTAATTATTCTTGAATATGTATTTAATGCTGTTCAATTTGCTTTCTTGCATATGAAGTAGTCGCATATATCAATGTGTCTAATACTTTCATCTTAAAAATGTTTTTTTTTCCCCCAGCTTAAGCATTCCATGTTTCTTTCATGCAACTTCAAGAGGTTCTTTTTTTATATAATAACTTATATCTTTAAAATATTTTTAAGTCGCAGAACTTTAGTCACAACTGCAGTTTTTTGCTACTTTATTTTTTGATAAGGCCACAGTAGTTTGCTTTTTCGTATTTTATTATACAGAAGAGTTGAAAACTTTAAAAAGATATCCAGATATGGATCACTTACCTCTCACTTCACCAGCTAAGTCAGAATCAACACACCCAAAAGGAATTTCATCACAGTCCCTTTTCTTGAATATTAACATTGGTTCTTTTTAAATAACATAGAACCCTCTATGTGTCATTAACACTGTCATGAAATCTACTAAAATGATTGATAGCAAAACATACATCTGATTTTAATCTCAGCATTATGTACAATAAAAATCCAACAATTCCCTAGCATTTATTTTGACATTTTTCTAATTTTAAATTAGTTTAGTTGGAGTTTCTGTAAAATCTTCCATTTGAAATCTTTTTATTACATTAAAAAATACAATTTGTCTAAGAAATTATAAGCAAGCTCACCCTTTTCTTTTTTATAATTCATATTTAAGCAAATATATGTAATAATCATATATATATATATATATCAAAGTTCCCAAATCAAATTTTTCAGAAAGTTTCTACTTAGTTTTTGATTCAATTTTTATTATTTTTAGCAATCTTGAACAGAATAAAAATTTAGGTATCATTTTGCTGTATAAACTGTATGTAATCTGCCTTGGATCTCCTGTATCCTTGTTGAACCATTAAAATAGTTTTCGAACATTTTGAAGATTGCTTCAAATCATATAAGGATTTATTAAACTTGCACATCACCATTTGTCAAAAATCCTTCAAGATTGTGCGTATGAATTTCAAAATTTAGTTTACTACTAAAAAATGCCTTTTTTATATGCATTTAGTGAAACTTTAAGCCTAAATTAACTCCAACAATTGACAGTGTTCTCAGTTTAACTGTTGAACATTCCCAAAAACTGCAGAGCTATATCAAGTCTGTGAAATTGTACACCCAGAAGAAGTCCAATACTAACAATGAATTGTCATAATAAGATTCCTCCTTGGAGAGGCCCAGACAATAAGAATATGATAAGGTGAAGCTTCTTCCATAAAACACTTGGGGCAGACTTCAAAGCATTTAGAAACTTCAGAATATTTCATAATTCTAAGGTGCCCGTTGAGAAATCAAGTAAGAGTATCTGATCCTGCCTACTTTAATCAAGTCAGAGAGCCCCCTGGACGACTATTCTTATACCAGTGATATACTTGTGGGACAAATGAAAGGGTTTTATTTTGGCTTTTAGCTCTCAAGAAAATTTCTTTGTAGGTAAGAATTTCAGTAGGCACAAAGGCATCACACTAAGCACAGAGACATCACATTTAGTCAGAGTGTCCAGAATCTCATTATTCCAATGATAATTTGACTAACATATACATATGTTTTTTAATAATCAATTCAATTCTTTTGCAGAAAACCTTCTAGCAACTAATCTTTCTTTCTGCTTTTACTAGCTCTGAGCCTTTTCAGTTCAACTACTCATTTGCAATTTGTTATTAATCTTTGACACATTTACAAAAAAAAAAAAAAAAAAAAAAAAAAAAAAATCCTTTATTTTTTTTTCCCTTTGTGTCTTTTCTTTTTTTATGATGATGTCATTTTATTTTTTACTGCTTTCTTTTAATATTTGTAATCTGATCCATTTGTAGCTTCTAATTAAAATCTTCTATATACCACTTAACATTAAATGCTACATGAACCATTTTATAAGCAATAAACTAAGAGAAGTCTCTTTCCTGTACTTTCCCTCCTCTTTAATTTGGATTCCATCGATTCTATTATTTCTTTAGAATCTGAATTTTTTTGTTTTATCTTTTGAGTTCTCCAAAACTTGTTATTTCGCTATGATATTTCTTTAAAGGTAAAACAATCTTTTTCGAAAATATTATCTCTTGCCAAAACATTTTTTCTTTCTTTTGTATTATTTATTGTATATTCAATCATTACTTATTTTTATGATTTGAGATCAGCTTTATCTCTCTTAACTTGATATAAGTTATATAATCAAGTACTTTCAATATTCATTGAATTTGATGCAATCATATATGATTTTTCAGCAGGAATTTGATTTTTGATAGTAGTTGTTAGACGTCTTTTGCTATATATAAAGCACTCAATACTGCTTCACCCTTCTGAGATATTTTTTTTTATGTCTGCTTCATATAGTGTAGTTCTGACTTTTTCAACTTAAGATCTGTTCATTTAATTAGTCCTGCCTTTTGTTAAGGTATATATATTAATCTGTACAATAGTTGGCATATCTTAATTTGTATAAAATTATTCCAAGACTCAAACATGCTTTTCTTCATTGTTATAATGCAACTTGAAATTTTATATCCAAAGTAATTAGTTGCCATGGCTTCATACCTTTTAAACAATTCACAACTTGCATTTTTTTTTCAGTAGATAAATCATGATAAAATCAAGCCATCAATAAAGCATACAAAATACTTGTTTCCATTAGGTAGAAGGTGTAACATGTTAAAAACACCACTATGTTCAAGTGATTGCGTACTTGTGTGATTTATCATAAATAGCAATATCGATTGTTTTCAAGAAAAATCAACTTTATAGTGTGTTTTTTTTTCCATTAAAACTACAGTTTTCTGAATCCCTATTACCATCTTATGCTTAATCTTCTGAAATTTTCCTTCCCATAATAACCAACTTTATTTTGGATTTCATATTCATATTTCATGCATGCTTCTTCTTTCACATTCAAAAGTTATCTTTTATACAAGGTTCCTGCTTTACAAACGTCAATAATGTCACTGTCCTTTAGGAATTTCCTTTGTTTGTAGGTCGATTCATTATAGAAAGACTATCTATTACAATGGTTTTCAAGACACAACTTTAATCACTAACTTAAGTCCTGCAGATCTTATCAGATCATGATCTGTACAATTCTTGTTCAAAAATTGATATTATATATGCATAAGGCTTGATAGCTTGAGTAATTTTGAGCCGATTTTAAACTCCCTGGATATGTTGTAAGAACTGTAAAAATCTTGGGCAAGTTTTGTAGATGGATCAAGCAGATCAGTGGGTGGAAATGGTAAGGGGATGAAAACTTTCTTTAAGCAAAATAGGCTTTTGCTAAAAATAATTATATTATAGTAAAAATAAAATACTCACCTACCACAAATTATTTTTACTTTTTGAAAAATTGAAATGCATCAGCATTCTGCTAAACTTTTTTTAAAAAATATGTCACTCCTTCAATATGGCGGGAAAACAGAATGTCATATTATATGAACTGTTTTGACAGTTGACATTTGCACGTTTACAATTTGATTTAAAAGTCCAGTATCAGATTTGAAACTTAGAGCATTTAAAGATTAATTCCTTAAGTACTTCTCATCTCTTATTAATGGGTCTATTTCACTAATATTAACATATCACCATAGTTCAACATTTATTATGCAACCAGTTAACAGAAAATGCAACTGCTTTCTGTCCTCTTTTGTTTTTTTTATTTTCAAAAATTTACATTAACTTTTCTTTTCCGTATGTTTCAATTTAAATATTACTTTAATAATACTCTTAATATTTTTAAATGCAGTACTAGTAGAACTTTTGATAGTCTTATTTCTATCATTTTTTCCATTTTATTTCTATTACTTCTTTTTACCCTTCTTTTCACAGATTCTTATATGAACTTATTAAATAATATTATTTCTAATACAGTAATGACATTTTCGTAAGAATTTGTCAATATTAACAACAAATGGAATGCATTATTACCATCTTTTAATCCAGTACAGTTGATTTTAATTGATGAATGATTTCATGACATTTTACAAATTGTATTTCTAATCAGTTTTTGTCTTTTTTCGTTATCAGAAATGTCCTTCACAGATATAATTGATTTGCAACTCTTTCCTTTTAAAAGTTGTCATTAACATATTGTAGATGAGTATCTGCTCTATACCTTTCATTCTTTTTACTCTGTTAGTTGTTCTCTGTTTTTTAGTAGTGGTTTAAGAACATATTCTTTAACATCATGCTCATCTATTACAACTTCCAATCAAAATTCTTAAGTATCTAAATGCACTCATCAGGATTGTCTTAAAATATATTTCTCAGTCATTTCTAAGCTGGAGTTTAAAATCTAATGAATTATTTATTATAGTGATTTGGAACTAATGAGAAATAAAACAATACAAATTAGGAAAAGATGGCATAAAACATGCAACTGTTAAAAGTGACATATATACTTTCAGTTTAAAAGGAAATTGTTTCAGGATATAATAAATCATGATGTTTAATGATTTTTAACCCTTTTGATCATAGTTGATAATCGAAAGGATTTCGTACCATGTTTTTGTGTAAAATTTCTTTATCAATCATAATATAGAAATATGTTTTTTATTGAATATTCACCTTACTTGCGATGATTGTTTGATTCATTTTTTCCTTTGCTAAAATATAGGTACCTCATACTTTTTTCTTAAATAAAATTTTTACTTATTGATATTTATATCAAGTAAAGCATGCTAATTTAATTTTGAAAAGCAGTATGTCTTGAAGGTAATAAAAGGTATCTGAAATCAGAACAAAGCCTTAGGCTATGTGCTGCCATTTTCTACAAACTGTGACATCGCACAAATTGAATCCATTGCATTTTTTTCCCATGTATCATAATTTAACATGATTGCAATTTTTACTTTGAAGCTTTTATTCTGTATATAATATGAGTTGTCCTTGCTTTATTTTTTAGAGAACTGATCCTGAGACACTAGAGATTTTGCAGCTGTTAGATTATTTGCGATCTCGTGAACAGAATGATGACTGAATTTTCCAGCACTTGTTATAAACAAGGCACTGTATCTTATGAACTTTATAAGCATATTCCCTTTCCATTCCTTGAACATTGAAAAGTAAATTAAATGTTCATTTCATTCTTCTGTATGAAATTGTTCCTTTTAACTTAAAATTACATAAATATATTGACTTAATTCAATTTATGTGGTTATCCCTAGTACTTAAAATAGCAATTGAATAAAAGACAATTTGTAATGTTAATTATGACAGTTGCTGTGTACAATTAGCATTTTTTTTATAAATAACTGCTAATATTCTATATGAAATAAGTTTGATTTTAAGAATTTATTGTGTGATTAATGCTAAACATGCTGCAATTTTTTAATTCATTTTTTAAAATCTTATATTGTTTTATACTTTAATAATAATAAAAAAACACAATTGTGATTAAATTTATACTTAAAAACTTGATTCTGAGTTAATACTTAAATGCATTGTTTTAAAACTTACATTGTGATAGTACATGAATTTGTTTTGAAATAATTTTATTTTTTCTGTAAATATTATATTTGATGCATTATGATAAAATTTCTTATGTGTCAGTTTGTTTTGAAAAAATTTTACACTTTTTTGAGCTTGAAATCTAGTCACTTCCTGAGTCATATCTTCCAAAGAAAATTGTTTTCTAAAATGAGCACTTATTTTTTACCTGTTATTTTTATTATTATTATTTTTACTGTCAAGAAATGCAATATTTTAATTTTATTGTTAAGATACTTAACTTTTATCAAATGTTGTTAAACAATGTTGATGGACCAAAAATTTTATCTGTTGTAAAAATATTCTAATTTATCCCAAATGATATCTATACATTTAGATATATATTTATAGTTTTATGTCTGAATTTCTAAATGATGTTTTTAAATTCAACAATGTGTAAACAATTCTTAATTATTGTGGCTGAAGTAAACAAATATCAAATATGTTGACATTAGTTTCTTTCAATACTACTAGTCTTTAAATATCTCAACATGTATTAATAGTTACTGCATGAAAGTATATATTCATCTCACCTGTTTGATTTCTGTAATAGTAGATATGTATTAATAAATTGAAGAAAATATAGTTGTATATTTTATTTCTCCAAAGAAGTTTTTAATAATTCAACCACAGAAATTTTCATTTATTCTGAAAAAGTATTATAGTTTCTTTTGCCACTTTTATAGATGAGTTATGGGGGCTAAAATGAAATATAGTTATGCTGAAATGTTAAAAGTAGTAATTAAGATTTCAATGTTTATGTTAATGCCATATTTCTAGTTTGTTAAAACACTTAAAATACAACATAGATACTGCAAAAATTGTAGTGATACATGCAAAATTCTATAAGTAAATAAATCAACTGTCATGCTTATTTACTATTTGGCTTATTTACTAATTCTCAATTTACAATAAAATAATTGTTGCAATCTTCGAGAAATATGAAATATTGCCATTAAATTTTTATTTTTTGAAAATAGGCTTTTGCACTTTTTCTTTCTATTCTTACAAATGAAAATGCAAAGCCTGTTTTTATAAAGTGTAATCTGGATGTTTCAGGCTGATTGCGATCTACATGTACCAAGGATGAATAACTTTTAAATGATAATAATTGGGTTTTGCAAGACATACTAATTAAAACCGTGGGAGTGAATGTGTCTATCCTCTGAAAGAACTTGCTACAAATCGGTGTTTAGGGTTAAATATAAGTTCTATTGTACATATTTACAGTTTTGGTACATATTACAGTTTGGGTACCTCATCGTACTACCAAGGTTCACAGCCATTCAACCTGAACAGTCCGAAACACACTCTCTCCTCTCATTCAATATTCACTAGAGTTAGCATTCTCCCTAGCGCCGCTTGCGTCAGCTTGTGAAGACTGTCACAACCGCTTCTACAATACATATAACAGAAATGAATTTCTTTTTGTGTGTTCACTCAAATATTAAAATACATCAGCTGTTTCATTTGCTAGGCCAGCATATTCTAATAAAAAGAAAATTAATTTACAAAAATATCAAAAGCTGAGTCTGCATTTAAATTATTAAAGAACTTTTATGACATTTATTGTAATCTAGGAAGAAAATCTCAAATTGCTAATAAAATTCATGCAATAACCCCTTTAAAAACACAGATTCGTAATGTCTAGAAATATTTATAAAGTATTCTTGCACAGTTTTAAAACAGCATAGCAATCTATCAATCTTAATTTTTTCATAATTCGCCCTCAGTTCTTTAAAAATTGTTCAATTTGTAGGAGAAACAAAAACTGATTTTCCATTGCTAATGGAATTCTGAGAAAGTATGCACTGATAATGAAAAGACACGAATCTAGTTAATATCTTGTGAAGTTGCTAAAGATATGCAGGCAATAAACTCGATTTTATATGGGCATGATTATGCAGTTGGGAAAGAACATTTTATGTTCAGATTCATTTTTGAAAACTGCTCCTAACTATACTTCAGTTTACTGAAAATGTGTACCAACTGCAATTCAATAAATGACTAACTTCTTATAATACAATACAATACAATTTTTAACTTTTAAAGCAAACAAGATGTTAAAAGTTTAAAAAAAAAAATTTTTTATTAATTCATTAAAAAAGAATTTTTTGTACCAATTATTTTCTAATTTATTATATTGTTATAGAATTCTGAAAACTATTTTTCTCAGAATCCTATCGTATATAATTAAAATTAATGAAGTTTTGAAAATATTGAAATAGCATATCATCTAAAATACAAAAATGTGTGGAGATTCAGAATCTAGTTTTAGAAAGTTAGTGTAAAATTTATTACTGCATTCCATTTTTACAAACATTAAACATATCGTTAAATACAAGTGTGAAAAGAATATTATATATATATATATATATATATATTCTACATCTTTTTAGAAAACAGCCTATATCAGAAAATATATATTTTAGAATTGTTCATATATATGCAACTGATTGGTTACAAGTAGAAACAATTTCTTAAAATTATGTATAACAATAATTCGAACAAGATATTACCTGAAGTATTTGATTCTGCATGCTGTGTGTGAATCCTTTATTTTATGGTCCTGCCTTTCTGCTTATAATTTTCGTACAAGATATCATATTGAATTGGTTAACTGCTTAATAATATTGATGGAGAAAGATGAAAAAGAAAAACTTGATTTAAAAGAACAGCATAATATATGACATATATAGCTTACAAGATAAAATATAATTTGAAATTAGAATATTTAAATATTTTAATCAAATATGATATATTATAAATCTGATATATTATAGAATTTTTAAAAAATCTTTCCTGTAAATCATTGGTGCAGTGTATGTTATTCTTTGGAACAGATTAACAGAACTGTAGAAATGTATATGAGGCAAGCACTTTTAAATTGTGCAATAATAATTAGTTTTCCCAGATAACAAATTTTAAATAGTTAATATCAAGTAATCATGACTAAGTAGTATAATTTTCACCCATGATGAAAGGTTGATTTATTTGAAAGACATTCACCATTTTTATGATACATTAAAAGAGATAACAATAAGAGGATCTCATACATGGGCATTCCTGAACTGCAATGATCTCAGATTTTTTTTAAAACTTTCTTCTACTTTAAGTATGAAAAGAAAAAAATATTGTAATCGAAAAAAATTAGAACTCGAGCTTTTGACGAATTTCCTTGATTGATGATTGTAATGAGTTGGAAGACTGAAATTTGATATATGGACTTTACTCAAACTGGTAAAATATGTCACTGTGACCATAATTTTTACTTTCTCATATATAAGATTATACTCATTACAGTCATCAAAACATTCGAATTTGTAATTTTGACGAATTTTTACATTTCATATTTAACGCATTTTTGGCATTATATATCTCTCTGTGTAAATAGAATAACTCATTTTTTAAAATTACAGACTTTTTCTAATTAAATTTTGAATGAAATGCATTCAGAGAAACTACCGATTTCAAGTGAATTCAATATAACTACAAACGTAAAACGTTAGATAGATTAAATTTTCTATGCATCATCTATAATGTAGACTTTTATCAAATTTTGAACCAAATCTATTAAAGAGTTGACTGTCTATCGATATGGACTTTCATATCATGTAAACGAAATTATTCAGAAACGCGATAATTTAACTAAATGAAATTTGGTATGTGATCTTGTAGCTACAATAGTAGATCTATCAAATTTTGGTTTCAATTTATTGGAAAATAAATGTCCAAAATACCATTTCGATTTTTGGGTACCTATGTATTAACTGTACCAAGTATTAATCCTCAAAAATCGCACAATAGATTCAATAAAAATATTAGATTCATTATGAAGATCTATATTTCATAACTATTATCTGTAGTCTTCCCAAGGTCCCTAATTTTATGCGGGAGGAGGACGATAATACATTTATTAGAGAATTTTCCAAAACGCTTTGGTTAAACCACTCTTACTCGTTTATAAATCAAAATAAAGGTTACAGGAAATATGCTATGATTTTTAAAATTTAATTTTAAATAAAATCATTCAAACTGGTAATTGATGATAATTTCGTCATATATCTAATGTGCGTGCATCTTTTTTTGTTGTGCATTGTTCAACCACTTTTGAATCTGTTTTCCTGAGGGAGAATAAGGACTGCAGAAAAAATAATTAACAAAACTTATTTACAAATTCAACTTTTAACTAAAATTGATTAAAAGTATGTAACTGTTCCATTAAAATTTCTTTGTCAAGTTGCTTACATTAAATCAAAGTTCCAATACTTATGTTTTTAAACTAAATTATTTAAAATAAATTAAAAGATTACACAAATTTAAGCTACATCGAAATACATCACTGTAGAAAATAGTATAAGACTGTAGCATCTCAACGATTAATGTACTAGTAAAATTGGACACTGCTGAATTGTAAGCAATTTAAAAACACGAAATCTAAAATCCTAAAAATAATGTTCTGAAATTTAAACTAATTTTATTTTGCATTAATTCGAATGCTTGGTTTTCATGAATCAGATGAAAGAAGAAAATTAAATAATTCAAAATACTGAAGAAAAAGACGACATCTCGTGTATCCTCTAAAGTTTTGAGGAACTTTGGCACTTTATATTCAATTTTGCAGCTTTAATAATCCGATCTTGATTCCAAAAGTTGAAGATACATTGAAAACGGTGCCTCACTAGAAAAAAGTGTTATTTTGAACGAGATAAATTAATTACATCGTAAGATATTCTTAAAAATTACTGATATTGAAATGTCGGTTTCTTTTTGGTCAGATATTGTACAAAGCTTCGTAAATTTGTCGACTTGTAAATGTTACATTCAAAAGTTGCATTATTCTTTTCTTTTTTTTTTTCCATTTGTTACCTTTTGTTAATACAAATTTGAATTCTCGCGCATAGTCAGCGCAGATATGTCTGATTAGCAGTAAAATTTTCAGCAGATTTTGTTTTCTTTAGTTAAAAGTTAAGAATGTTTTGTCTTTTACAGAAGCAATGCCATGAAACTGAAATCACGAATAAAATTTTCTAATCCCTTATAATCTCCTACTCTGAGAGCAAATATAATCATATAATTTGAGCTTTGTTTCAAATCATTTAAATAATAAGAACATATAAAATAACATGAGGTGCTTGGAGCTCTCTCTATATATAAATTCTTTTCAACTAAATATAGTCAAAATTGAACAGATTATTCTGAATATGGAATTTCATTTAACGAAAAAAAAAGGAAAGAAATTCCAATTTCCGCTACTAATTACATTACAGTGAGAAAATACTATTATTTCTTGCTGTAATAATAATTTTACAATATTACTTGCTTCGCGCGCGTCAATTAACTAAAGAATTATTTAAATCGCAAATTCCAGGGGAAATTTTGTTTAGTAGTCATTGCTAAATAACTTTTTAAGCGATCCAGTAATAATATTTCTATGCATTGTTTATTCTATGTATAAAGAAAAATCTACATATTCCACATAATTCAACAGTACAATTAATTTTTGTGCTATATGTGTTAATGCTGCGAATTTATTGAAGATAAAACTTCGATTAATGCAAGATCTAATTAAAATTTTGAAAAACTTTTTCTTAAAAAGCACCTGCTATTCAAGAAGTAATTTATTACTAGAGTGGTAGCTTTGTTGAATATTAATTTATTGAATATAAACATATACTTCACCTTTTCCTTTATATATACAGTGGCTCAAACAATTGAGAGTACACCTTACTTTTACTTAATAAATCCGAATTCCAATATAAATAACACATTACCGAGAAGTGCAAACATGTTTTTATTTTTACCCATAACAAATGGTTTAATTTAGAGTAAAAATAAAGAAAAATCAATGAAAAATTTCTAAATTGAAAAGTTTCAGAAGCATTTTAAATAAATGTACTCGGATTTTTGCCTCAAAAAATTGAAAGTACACTAATGAAATTTTTTCAATATCTCGCATAGAAACAAAGTGTCACTGTTAAGTTGCCTGTCTTTTGGCTCTTATAATGGCCTCTAAACATCATGGTACTGATTCGACCAATTTTTGGCGGTATCTGAAGATATTTTATCCCATTTTTCTTGCAATATTTGTTTTAAATGGATTTTGTTTCAAATTTTGTGTTTTTGAACCACCTTTTCGAGTATACCCCACGAATATTCAATGACATTGATGTCGGGGTACTGTGCAGGTGTGTGTAACTGCTGTTTACAATGTAAAATACACCATATTTTAACGTTACGTGCATTCTGCTTGGGATCATTGTCCTGCTGGAAAATGGAATTTCCATCTAAACCCAAATTTTTAACACTTTCCTTTAGATTGCTGCGACCATATGGGTCGTCCAACTTGCTGCAGAAACTTCTCAAATCATAGGCAAAAGTGTAAGTGCTGAAACTGTGCGAAATGCCATTAGACAAGCTGGGTATAAAAGTCGTATTGTTAGAGAGAAACCGTTCATCAGCTTGCAAATTCAAATAAAGTATTTAAAGTTTGCAAAAACTCATTAATTGAAGACCCATAACTTTTGAAAGAAAGTTATATTTAGTAATGAAAGAAAACTCAACATTTCTGGCAGTGACAGCCATCGTACTGTATGGAGAAAGCCTAATACTGCTTTGGATCCAAAAAAATTACGTCCTACATGTAAACATTTCAGGTTGTATCGCTTCATCCGGGGTAAGAAATTTAATTTTTATAGATGGCATTATAAACCATATGGTTTACTTGGATATACTTCGCAGCAATCAAAAGGAAAGTGCTAAAAATCTGGGTTTAGATGGAAATTTCATTTTCCAATAGGAAAACGACCCCAAACAAAATGCTCGTAACGTCCAAATGTTATGTCTTTTTCATTGTAAACAGCAGTTACACACACTACCACAGTACACCGACATCAATGCCATAAAATATTCGTGAGCCATACTCAAAAAAGTGGTTCAAAGACACAAAATTATAAACAAAACCCGTTTAAAACAAGTGTTGCAAGAAGAAAGGGATAAAATATCTTCAGATACCGCCAAAAATTGGTCGAATCAGTACCATGACGTTTAGAGGCCATTATAGGAGCCAAAAGACACAACTTAACAGTGACATTTTGTTTCTATGCGAGATATTGAAAAAGTTTCATTGGTGTACTCTCAATTTTTTGAGGCAAAAATCTGAGTATGTTTACTATTTAATAACCCAGGTTGCACAGCATGTTGCAGAATATTGTACAATATTGTGCGATATTATATCATATTAATCAATATTCGAAGATAGTATACAATATTGTGAATAGCGATCAATGTTATACAATATTTTACAATATTTGTGTGTTACTAGGGAAAAGAGAAATATGGTGGAAAAGGAATGTTATCTAGATTTCTATATGAAATGAAGAGTGAATGCAAATTATATATTGAAAGAACTTTTAATAGATGGAGGTTTTGAGGAATTCTAAGTCTCAAATGCAAAATTCTAAGTGTAAGAAAAACTTTACTCTTACCTGTATTTACGGAAATTTCTAAATCAAAAGAATAGGGGTATTCCAACATGAATTAGTCCACATAAACATCGAAATCATTAATTCAAGTATTCTCTTTTTTTATTTTCTGAACCAGGGCACATGGACAGATAATTATTTACAAAGATTATTTATATATTTTCACGTGCACGAATTCTAACAACAATCTTTCGTTCCATTCTTACCTGCACTTTACCAACAAACTTAAACTTACTTATGTTTCTGTGGAATCATGGGAATGTTGGGACAAGAGTAATTGTTATTTTGGCCACTAGATGGCTGCACCTGTCAAGCTGTTGTCTGCAAATCGGCTGAATCATGTTTGACATGGTCATAATGAAATCGCATAAATTCTATTTCATAAAGTAACAAATGTCACATTTATTTTATTTAAAAGCAAGTAATTATTGTTAATTTTTATAATGATTTTCATAATTTATATTTCAGTTTTTGTATTTTTACTTTTATATCTTTTTAACTGTGATGCAAGGTTAACTGTAAACCAAACGGTGTTTGTAAAAAACGTGGGTTTTTTTGAACCACTTGCAGTCGCTGTACGAGTGTGCGAGGTGTTGGTAGCTGAATAAAGATCCAGTAGATGCTGAGAAAGTTTTGTCGATTTATTTAAACAAATCACGCAACCTAATCAATGAATTAATATTTAATTGAGTGCTAGTAATTGAGCACCTAATAACTGGTGACCCTGGATTAATTTCTACCCCCTGGATAATTCAAAATGCCCGACACAGAAGTTTTGGAAGCAAGCGGCGTGAGCATAAAAATACCTCCGTTTTGGTTTGACAAACCTGAAATATGGTTTTACCAGGTCGAAGCTCAGTTCAAGATTTGCAGGATTACATCGGAAGAGACTATGTTTAGCCATCTCGTCGCCCAATTGGAGCCAAAAGTTCTAGATGATATTTGGGACATTGTGAAAGATCCTTCCCCGAACAAATATACGGCGGCAAAGGAACGGCTATTACAAATACAATACAAACCCCGGAATTCCGGGGATTTTGAACTTCGATACCCGGAAATTCCGGGGATCGTCGTTCAAAAGGAAGTGGGAATAATAATGAATTATTTATTTTGATCTGGGTAATTTTGTTTGCTTTGAAAGCAGAAAACGCAAGGTCAGTGTGTGTGGTGAAAACTCTTCCTTTCTTTCTCCAAAGGCAGTGATAAATGCGTGAAAAGGGGGGAAAAACTTCTTTTTTGTTCTTTCCTTATTGCGAGTTATGACTCATTCCCCCGGTTCTCGGACATTCTCTTCTGGATTCTTTTCGGCAAGTAGGCGCGGCAGAAAAAAAAAGGGAGAGACTTCGTTCGACCAGATGTGCGATCACGTGACCTGGGTTCAAAGGTCTTAATTTTGCAAAATTAATGGTTATTAATTTTGCAAAAAAAGTATTTCATTGAACTTTTATAATTAGGTCATTCAATACTTCATAATTGTAATTTTTCATTTCTCCCCCCCCCACCTTCTCGAAACTCCAAAATGTCGGTTGTAAGTCCGTAAAAGTTTCAGGGGATTTTTTGGGGTCCCACAAACACCCCTGCAAATATTCGTCGAGAGTGAGAATAAAAAAATCAAACGTCTTCTCACAGGACTTGAGTTAGGTGACATGTTGCCAAGTCAACTTCTTAGAAAAATGCGTGCTCTTGCTGGTACGGACGTTTCGGAGAAAGCGTTGCGCACCCTGTGGCTGGATAAGATGCCTGATTCAGTCAAGGGTGTTATCATCGTCAGTGAAGAGAAGCTCGATAAATTAGCTACTATGGCCGACAAGATCGTAGAGATGGCACCGAGAACAACAGATGTTGCAGCGGTGCAGAAGGAGTCACCAGGAGTAGACCAACTCCTGGCTAAAATCGCGGCACTTGAAGGCCAAATTGCCTCAATGAGGTTACAGCAAAAGTCCCGGAACCGTAGCCCTCATCACCATCAGAGGAGTAGAAGTCGCAGCAAATCGAGGCGCCGCTACAACCCACAAGGGAAATTCTGCTTCTACCATTTCAAATTCGGGAAGAAGTGCCTCCCTGGCAAATGTGTACAGCCGTGCAGTTGGGATGAGTCGGGAAACCAGTCCCAGCAGTAGACGCTGCGGCGAGTCCTGCTGCCGAAATTTTAGGCCGCAAATCCCGGTTATTCGTCAGGGATAGAAAAACTGGTTGCCAATTCCTCGTGGATAGTGGAGCTGACGTTTCCATTCTTCCTTGGACTAGAACAAAAGGTGAGTGCCAAGCCTCTAAATATAAATTGTATGCTGCAAATGGCACAGAGATTCTAACATTTGGGGTCAAAATGCTAACACTAGACCTAGGCCTAAGACGCCCATTTCAGTGGCCATTCCTTATTGCCAAAGTTAACCGAGGAATCATAGGTGCTGATTTTCTTCAAAAGTTTCAATTATTGATAGATCTACACAAGAAGAGATTAATTGATGGTGTAACAAACCTTTCAATAAAAGGGGAAGTTGCTACTATTCAAGGAAATTATGATCTCAGCACCGTCAGTAAAACCTCCAAATATTTCAATCTGCTTAATTCATATCCTGATCTAACCAAGCCTAACTTGGTAAACAGAATTGTCAAGCACGGAGTGGAGCACCACATCCTAACAACTGGCCAACCTGTTTATTCAAAGGCAAGACAGCTAGCCCCAGATAAATTGAAGCTGGCGAAGCAGGAATTTCAGTTTATGCTGGACAACGACATTATCAGACCCTCCAAATCTCAATGGGCAAGTCCACTGCATCTAGTAAATAAAAAGGATGGCACATTAAGACCATGTGGTGACTATCGACGCCTAAATGCACAGACAGTGCCAGATCGGTACCCAATACCTAGAATTGAGGACTTCCACTACATTCTAAAAGACAAAATAATTTTTTCAAAGTTAGATTTAGTGAAAGCATATTATCAAATACCCATTGCTGAAAAAGATAAAGAAAAAACTGCCATAACCACACCATTCGGTCTCTATGAGTTCAATGTTATGAGTTTTGGATTGAGGAATGCCCCTCAACCTTCCAACGGTTCATTACTGAAGTACTATTTGGACTGGATTTTGTCTTTCCCTACCTCGATGATGTACTTGTTGCCTCATCTTCGGAAGAAGAACACAAGGAACATCTGAAAGTTGTGTTTGACAGATTCCAGCAATATGGGCTTAGAATTAATATTTCCAAATCAGTGATGGGAGCTGACCAAATAGAATACTTGGGATACCTAATCACTGCAGAAGGTTCTCGTCCATTGCCGGATAAAATTGAAGCCATTACCAAGTACAAACTACCATCAACTATTCATGACCTGCGGACATTTCTTGGTATGGTAAATTTTTATCGAAGATACCTGAAGGATGCAGCAAAGACCCAAGCACCTCTACATGAACTACTGAAGGGGGCGAAAAAGAAAGACCGCAGGAAAGTGCAGTGGACTGATGACACCATAAAGAGTTTTGAAAAATGCAAGACAGATCTTGCTGAAGCTGCTCTTCTATCTTATCCAAAATCTGGACTGCCCTTATCACTTTGTACTGATGCTTCAGATTTTGCAGTAGGCTCAGTACTTCAACAATATGAAAATCAGAGCTGGAAGCCAATAGCTTTCTACTCCAAAAAGCTAAATGATGCTCAAAGAAGGTATAGTACCTACGACAGAGAACTGTTGGGAATATACCTTTCTATAAAACACTTCAAACATCTGTTAGAAGGCAATGATTTCACCATCTACACTGATCACAAGCCTCTGACATTTGCATTTCAACAGAAAAATGAAAAAGCATCCCCAAGACAGCTACGGCAACTACAATACATTTCTGAATTTTCAACCAACATCCAACATATTCAGGGCAAAGATAATGTAGTTGCTGATGCTTTATCTAGAATTGAAACTGTCTCCATCATTGATTATGATGCGATAGCAGAGAAGCAAGTGCACAATAAAGAATTGCAGCAATTAATGCAGGAAAGTCCCTCTTTGCAATTTAAGCCCTCGACTTTACCATCAGGAAAGATACTCTGGTGTGATACCTCCACTTCAAATATAAGACCTTACATTCCAGAGGAATTTCGGATGCAGATGTTTCAACAACTACATGGTTTATCTCATCCTGGAGTTAAAAATACTATCAAACAGATGACAGAAAAATTCATTTGGCCAGGCATGAAGAAGCAAGTAGGAGAATGGGCAAAGACATGCATCAGATGCCAGAAATGTAAAGTCAACAGACATACCAGGTCTAAATTTGGAGAATACCAAGCTCCAGATTCAAGATTTAGTGTGGTACACATAGATCTGATTGGCCCACTACCACCTTCAGAAGGTATGGAATACTGCCTGACTTGCATTGACCGGTATTCTTCGTGGATAGAAACAATCCCCTTACCCGACATAACTGCTGAAATAGTTAGTAAGGCTTTCTACAACAACTGGATTAGTAGGTTTGGTGTCCCTGCTCAAATTATAACAGATCAAGGAAGACAATTTGAATCTCAATTATTCAGATGTCTTGCTGCTATATGTGGTGCTAAAGTATCGCATACTACCTCATACCACCCCCAATGTAATGGTAAAATAGAGAGACAGCATAGGACCCTGAAAGGTGCTATAAAAGCACATAACAATATAAGGTGGACTGAATCTCTTCCAACAGTATTACTTGGTTTGAGAGCTGCCATCAGATCTGACACAAACCATTCAATTGCCCAAATGGTGTATGGTTCTAACATCAAGTTGCCAGGAGAATTCTTCGACTCACCTACCATCAAAATGGACCAAGAAACCTTTGTCTCACAGTTACAGAGGTATATGGATCATCTGAAACCAGTACCATCAAGTAGTGTGAAGCACCAAAGAATATTTGTGCCTCAAGATCTCAAATCTTGCTCTCATGTCTTTGTTAGAATAGACAGAGTGAAAAAAGTCCTCGAACCACCTTATCAAGGACCATATAGAGTAGTTGAACGCTCTGACAAATTTTTCACTTTGTCAATGAAAGAGAAAAATGTAAATATCTCAATTGACCGTCTAAAACCTGCCTATTTGTTGGTCACGGACAAAGATGACAAGCCGACACAAGCTAAACAAACAGATGGGAATTCAGATCATAGAGACTCCCACCTTCCATCTGATACTCAAACAACTTCCAGATGTGGACGAAAAATAAAACAACCAGTAAGGTTTAGAGATTAAAGATTTTATATGTATGTGCCTTTTGCTCAATTATATTCTGTATTAAAAATCATTAAGTGTTTAATTATGTTGTGAATATATAAATACATGAATAATTTCACCACATATATTGCTTACCTTTTAAATTTTGCCAATATAATATAATTTTGCATAATATAGTTAGTTCTTGCTCTTATTCATTCTATTGAATGTAGTGTTAAGACATACTGAGTATTGCATTATATTGTATAGACAAGCAAATCAAATATTGCACTTAAAGAAGTTTGGGTATTCAGGTATATATATTTATGTATATATATGTGTGTGTGTGTGTATGTATTTACAATGATTCTTTTCCTTACTATGCTACCTGTAACATTTGTTTCATTTCTTGTAAACAATTTTTTCATTATAGTACATGAATATGTATTTTTGATAGTTTGAATTTTATTGTATTGTTTTACATCAGTATACCCATTTTCATGATTTGTCCTGTATCAACATATACATTACCTCATATATTAAGTGTATCTTCATAACATTCTTTGTCACAAATCATTCTTATATATTTCTGCAACTAGGAAGTATCTTTTATTGTGTGGTTTGACATTCAATTATTAGCATCAGATATTAAAAACATTCATCCAATTTTATTACATGAATATATTGCTGTTATGAATTATAGATTTCATCACATTACTGTTTACAAAATTTCTTGTGTTCCTTATTTCATGTCATTGAAAGCATAACACATTGACTATGTAAATATAAGCTAGAAAATGTTATATGTATGAATTTGTGGTATATTGTGTAGTATAATATTTTGGTTGTAGATAGAGATAGATATTTTTTTTTTTTTCAGCATCATCAAAATTAATGGATATCTTGAAAATTCCTTGTGTGTTAGAAATTCTCTGGTATGAGAATATGATTCAGTAATGTCATTTTATATGAAAGTTCTTAAATATATGTAGGAAATTTTGATTTAATCCTTATTACTAAATTTATCATATCTTATTTATGGAATTTATCATTTTAAGACATATTATTATGGTTAATATGAAATATCTGAGTTAGCATTGAATTTTGTATGTATTTATGTCAAACTTCTCCTACCATGGTATCTGATTATCGTAACTCAGTTACTGGTGAGGGAGTGATGTTGGGACAAGAGTAATTGTTATTTTGGCCACTAGATGGCTGCACCTGTCAAGCTGTTGTCTGCAAATCGGCTGAATCATGTTTGACATGGTCATAATGAAATCGCATAAATTCTATTTCATAAAGTAACAAATGTCACATTTATTTTATTTAAAAGCAAGTAATTATTGTTAATTTTTATAATGATTTTCATAATTTATATTTCAGTTTTTGTATTTTTACTTTTATATCTTTTTAACTGTGATGCAAGGTTAACTGTAAACCAAACGGTGTTTGTAAAAAACGTGGGTTTTTTTGAACCACTTGCAGTCGCTGTACGAGTGTGCGAGGTGTTGGTAGCTGAATAAAGATCCAGTAGATGCTGAGAAAGTTTTGTCGATTTATTTAAACAAATCACGCAACCTAATCAATGAATTAATATTTAATTGAGTGCTAGTAATTGAGCACCTAATAGGAATTTTCCTGATGTCAACAGTGTGCGCATGCGCATAAGGGTTACTTCATATTAGGATTAAGCCAGGAATCCCAACATCCTTAAACCTTTGAGTTTTAATTACAGGAAACTCAAACACAATCCTCAAATTAATATGAAAAAAAAATTTCAAAATTTTCGAACACTAACTGACAAATATCAAAATAATTGAATTAACAAAATGCTTACACTACCAAATATAAATCAAGAAAATACTCCAATTATCAAAATTTATCAAAGTCCGAAAAGTATTTCAAATAATAAAATATATCAAATTATCACTCAACTATTAAAATATAATCTAGGTTACAAACTTATACCTTAGTGCTCAATTTTCAATTAAAGTTCCTAAGATATGAAGTAAATGATAAGAAGTTCAAAAGATAAGAGTTCTCGCAAGAAAGAAAAGTTTAGTTCTCTTAATTATATGAGTCTCTTTACCTTTTTTACCTAGAGGTTGTTTCACCAGGCTCAGATTTGTCTAGAGAATCACTTTCAGTTGCACTGGAATCATCACATGTAGAGATGCATAATCCACGATTTTTTGAATAAGAAATAATTTTGCTATTGTTATTTTTAAATATTTGTTTCAAATATCTGTTATTTCAATCATATTATTAATTAAAAATTATTAATTAGTATTAAATATAAAATTTATTAATTGTAATTAATACTTCATTTACTAATTTAAATAACGTGTGATTGAATTAATTTATATATTTCAGCTTACTTCTTAAATTTGATTTTTTTCAAAACTATTTATTTAATTTCTTTATTGGAGTAAACCATTTTCTGAAAAATATGAATTAAAAATATGTGTCATTCCTTTAAAATATTTACTTTAGTTCTATATTCTACTAATAGATGGCGCAAGTAGTAAACAGAATATATGCAGTCATGACACAAGCAACTAAAAATGATCTTTATGGAACAGTGCATCATCAAATGCGAATATCGGAGAGTCAAGATCACTCCTATGAAGTGGAGCGGTGACTTCTCACTTTCCAGCGAAGTCACCGCACCGATAAATTCAGTGGTATGTAATTCAATGATACGATAATTCCAAGAATAACCGGTTAGTTCCTTTTTCAGCCCATTCACAGATCGTTCGATTGTTATCGTGATCCAAGACCTGTAATCGAAATATCACCAGCAAGATCGTATCAAGGATTTGAATCACACCCCTCTTTGAAAAATATTGATCACTAGTATTTGTGACTTTTTGATATTGGTTACGTAATAACCGCTCGTAAAATATTCGTCATCCTTAATCAAAGGTAGATTTTATCGATAGTTCGTACTTTGGGAAAAGTTCCTTATCGTGTTCACAAACTTCCAAAGGATGCAGTATCAACGTTGGACGTAGGATTTCTCCAATTTTGGTTTTCAATTTCATAAGTCTGATGTTTCCGTTTGGCGATGTGAAGACTTCGATGACTTTACCCAAAGGCCAGTCCCTTCTTTTCATATTGTCACTGGATATCAGAACAATGTCCCAGATCTTGATACATAGCGAGCGTCTTACCTTTCTTTCAAATTGTCTGAACTATTCCAAATATTCAGAGCAAAAGAGTTTTCTTAGATTGTATCGTAATCTTTGGCGATAAGCAAATCTTTTATCTAGAGATTTATTATCGAGGAGATGTAGATCAGATATTCTTACCTCTCTGACTTCTTGTAAGAATGTACTGGGAGTAAGAGGTTCTAGGTAACTTGAATCATCACTTACATAAGTTAGAGGTCGTTCATTGATGACACTTTCACAGTCACATAAGACAGTCCTCAATTCCTCAAAATTTATAGAGGTTTGCCCAAGAACTTTACGAAGTATTCATTTGACAATATTGATTAAACATTCTCAAAAGCGACCCCATCTGGATGCAGACGGAGGAATGATCTTCCAGTCAATTTTGTTCATACTTCTGCATTTGGTTACTGTCTCCCAATTAATTCTTTTGAGGAGATTAATTTCTCCAACCAAGTTTGTACCATTGGCCGAATAGACGACAGCTGGTCTACTTCAACGAGCCAGGTATCTGCAGAATGATTGCCTTGCTCTAATTTGTATCAATTGACAGTCGTTCGAATTGGCATTTTCACTCCTCAAGAGTATATACATAGCATACGCTTTCTTAGAAGCAATGTTATAGAGCTATTTCTTTCATTTTTGTCTAGACATGTAGGAATAGAAATGTCATTTAAAAAGTTGAGTTGTTCTTTCCACTTTGCAAATTTCTTGACCATCCAAGATGGCATATGGGTATCCCAGGATAATTTTAACTTCCAGCATTCTTGTAGTAGCAATTTTGTTATCAATATTGATGGACAGGTAAATCAAATGGGATCAAAAAATTTGTGAACAGTCGACAAAATAATCCGTTTTGTTACTGATTGATCTTCTGGTTGATCTTTTGTTATTTTCTTGATCTTTATTCGTTATATTCTGTTGATCTTATTTTTTAATTTTCCATTTTAAACTTAAAACAGGGACGATTTTTGTTTTTATTAGGTTAGATTCATTTTCTTCAAAGGGAGCATACTTCCACCCTCGTAAATTAAACTTTGCAGGACAAAGAATTGCTTGTGATTCATGAATTCTTCAATTTATCTTCATTTTCATTTCTATGAACACAGTTATCCACATAAAAAAGCCTTCAAAGATTTTTGAGACATTTCATTGTGAAGCCCGCCGAATAAAAATAAAACGTAACGGTCAACTAATTCCAACGAAGCCCATAATTTTAACTTTTGGTACTCCTCAGCTTCGGAAGACTATTCTTGCTGGTTATGCACGATATAAGATTCGCCCTTATATACCTACTCCTTTACGATGTTTTGTCAGAGGTTCGACCATTCGAAAAACGCTTGCTGAAGTAAATAGACTTGTTCCCATTGTACCTCTGTCGGACACTCCAGCGCAGAATGCCACGCAGACCAAATGTGTTAATTGTGTTAGACCGCACACCTCAGATTCCAAGGAGTGCAACAAGTCGAAAATGGGAAAGAAAATTCAAAATAACTAAAAATTTATCATACTTTGAGGCAAGGAAACTTGTGTATCCCCAACTATTTAATACATCAGTTTCGTTACCATACTCACAAGCAGTCAAAAATACATTTTCTGCTTGTACCCAGATAGATGAAAAACCAACCAGAATTGTTTGTAATTCACTTACAAAGTTACAACCCATTAACACCCCATAAATCACAGCTTACCGTTGTTCCCTCGGCAACTTTTTTTCCTTCTATCACCTCAACTGGAACACGTGTTTCCCAATCAGATGCAAATTCCTATATTACCATTATCACTACAGCTCTCCAAAACCCTCCATCACGATCTTCATAGCCTCTTAAGAAAAAGGCAAATCAAAAAGAGCACTAAAAAGGAAAGTAATGTGAAATCGTCATGTCCAATTAGCGCCTAATCTTTTAATACTCTTTCAGCGATGAATGATATTCGGAATCCGATACTGGAAGCGATATGAGCATTTTGAGTGTTTCAGAAAGTGACGACATTCTCGATTATAATATAACTGAATCACTTGAGGATCCAGCTGATGAAAATACGTCCTCGAAAAAATCAGGAGTCACTTATCCCTAGTCTTCAAAATTCAAACAGGGAACTAATATTTCTTCAAAAGGAAAGAAACTTTTGCCGGATATGTTAAATGGTTAGTCACATACTATTACAGCATCAAAATATAAAGTTTTCCTTTGTTCCGTTCCTAATCTGTTTTGCTTTGTTTAGTTGCTCTGAAATTTTTTGGCTTTGTCTAAATTATTTTACTCTAGTTTTTATCTAGAAATTATAGATTATACATTTCATGCTTTTTTTCATATTTGTGTGAGTTTTTATTGCTACATATTTCTTTTTATAAATTCGGTTTTAAATAATTTTTTGCTCCTCCTTATAAGTATTTATACACTCATCATATTCCAGCTCTAAAAGTCTAAATTTACGATTTGTATAATCGGCGGATCTTTTCATTAGTTTCATTTCTCTGTAATTTCATTTTTGTTTCCAAAAATTCCACATTAAAATTTTTTTTGCGTGCACATTTCAGTGTTTTGCAAAATAGCTAAAATCTTTGTATCTAAATCGATGAATTCTTTATACTTTAGTTCTAAAAAACTATGTCCTTCTAAAAAACTTCCCTTAGAAGTTCTTTTGACACCCATTTCTGATAATTCCTAACTTTTAATTCTAAATACCTCGAATTCTATACATATTTACGTAAATTCCGGCAGGAATGTCAGATTTTGGGATTTCTAAGCCTCAAATTAAAAATTCTAAATGTCTTTACTCTTACCTGTCTGTGGAATTTCTAAATAAAAAGAATTGGGGCATTCCAATTTGAATTAGTCCACATAAAAATTGAAATCATTAATCTAAGTATTCTCTTTTTTTATCATCTTTTTTTAATTTATGTAAGAGAACAAAGGCACGGATAATTATTTACAAAAATTATCTATATATTTTCACGTGTATGAATTCTTACAACCATCTTTCGTTCCATAATTACACAAACTTAAACAACAAACAAATTTACTCCTGTTTTTGTGGGATTGTGGGACATTTTTTTTAACTTTACCAGTGTGCGCATTCGCATAAGGATTACATCATCATATTATGGTTAAGCCAGGAATTCCAGCAGAGTTGTTGAATTTAATAATTCTGCGATTCAACAAATAATTAATGAAGAAGGTCTGAGCCATCGAACATCAATATCTTAACTCCAGAATATAATGGTGTGATAGAGAATATGATCCTATCTCTATGCTAAAGACTTCCCTGAGAAATTGTTATCTGAAGCTGTAAACTCTGCTGAATATATTCCAAACAAAGCAGATCCTACACCAAAAGCAGAAAAGACTCCTTATTTAATTTAGATCCATTACTGTTGATTATTTCGGAATTTTTGGTACTGATTGATCATTTTTAAACAGAGAAGAAGGAAACTCCATAAAAAGGTCTACTTTATTGGTTAATGTGGTGAAAAAAATTGGCTTTCATATTTAGATATCGAAAAGTAATGTTGTTTTCTTATTGAAAGACATTGTTTTCAAAAATGAGATCATTCAAGTGAGAGGGAAATAAGAACGAGAATTAATCAAGGTAACTGAATTTATAGAAATATTAAAATAAAAGAAAAATATCCAGTTTTGTTTTTCAAGAAGTTTTATTTTAATTCTGAGGAATAAAAGTAAAAAAAAGTACTTTTTATTAAATTTAGCTAATTTATTCCACAATTTTGCACCCCCCCTTGGTAATTTCGCCCAGGGTACTTGCCCTGCTGCCTCCACCCTAGTTACGCCACGGAAGGAAAGAAACACAGATGAGGAATACAGATGATCTAGATCACTTGTGCCTGAAATTTATTATATATAACTTGCGAAACAGATCGCAGTTGCTGAAACACTCAGAAATTGAATGGATTTGTTATGCTAGCAATAGAAAATAATTGATATCAGGCAGCAATAATTGATATAGCTGAAATATATCAGGCAGTAATTGATTCTTCCAGTAGGAATGAATTGAAAGATGACATACAGAAAGAATTGAATTTATTGAAGATGTTTTCACTAGGAAATGAATATTAGATTTGTTGCAGCTAGTCAAGTATATAAAGAAGCAGTCTGGTAGTATACACTGTTTGTGAAAATCCATCATTTACAGAGCCTTTCTGTGCTACAAGTTGTCAATCAAGGTGCAATTCGATTAACTCTTTTGAGTAGGTGAGTTAAAAAAGTATCCCGCCTTTTACTTAGCTTTTTATGCATAGTGGAGCATATTTCAACCCACCTCGAAAAATTGAAGTTATTCATAGTCATACAAATTAATATTTTATTTATAATTTTTCCTTCAGTTTGAAATGCTATGCAATAACTGTAAAGGCGTAAATAAGTGAAAAAAACTGTATAAATCATAAATTGATGAGTGAATGAATTTAGGGTTGTCCGACATTCTCAATGTCGACCAACATAGTGTAGATATCGTAACAATTACGGATTGCAATATCGGTATACCGGGATACCGAATACCGGTATTTTGAGCCATTTGTGCAATTTTGTAATACCGGTATTCACAAGTTTAAATACCGGTTTTTCGGTATTTACTAGAAATTTTTTAAATTGTCTCCACTATATGTTCAGGGATCGCCAACATAGCAAAATAGTACCCCTTTTTTGTTTTTATGTCTCCCTAACGGGTGAAATTAGCTAATTAATGGCTTAATTAATTGCTTAAATCTATATTAGCGAAAAATGGATTATCCATTATTGTATCCATAACGACTAATGGAGCAACAGTTATGAAAAAAGTTGGAAAGTTGATTAGTGCAAATCAGCAATTGTGCTATGCTCATGGAATTGAATTAGGAGTAATAAATGTATTATACAAAAAATAAATAAATAAAGAAAGAAAGAAAGAAAGAAAGAACAGAAGAATCCAAATACTGTGGATATAGAAACTTTGGATTCCGACATTGATGAGAGTAAGAGTGAGAGTGATATTGACAATGAAGATAATGGCAGTGTAATTGTTGAAGATATTGCTAATCAGGATAAAATATTAACCCATCAAGAATTGCTTCCTATAATTTATAAAGTTCGAAAATTTGTTAAGATATTTAAACATTCCTCTACAAAAAATGCCATATTACAAAAATATACACTAACTGAAAATAAAACAGAATATATGTTAATAATAGATTCTAAGACACGTTGGAACAGTTTAAGCCTAATGATGGGACGATTTTTGAAATTTAGAAATCCAATCAAATCTTAAACCTGTAAAATAATTTTTCAGATAGTGAATTCGACTTAATATCCAGAACTATATCAGTTCTACTTCCAATAAAACTGACTATAGAGGCATTATGTCGGAAAGATTTTAATTTATTAACAGCTAATGCAACAATAAATTTCATGTTACAGTCATATAAAGAACAGCACACATCACTATCTGAAGAATTATATATTACATTGAAAAATCGCACAGAAGAAAGGCATACCGAAATAGAAAATGTCTTATGGTATTTACATAATTATAATGATTTTAAAAATGAAAATGAAAAAGAAGAAAAGAAAATAATCAATTCAAATCTGATTAAGTTTATAGTAAACTTTTTAAAAATTTTTTACCCACAAATCTATCTACATTCAGAAGAATTCGGTTCAGTTACCGAAGATTATGATGACACTAATGTCGATAGTGAAAAGGAATTGTTTCTTGAACAAAAATTAGAATTAGCGATAAATAAAAAAAAATTCAACGAAGAAAAATACAATTCAGAAATCAGCTATATCCAAAACCATCCGACGAGAAATCGATTTATTTGAGGATGAGGGATTTAGAGGTAAATACTTGGAAAAAGTATATCGCGTATTTCTAACAGTATCACTAACTAGCGCAGATGCCGAAAGAGCGTTTTCGGCAATTTTTACACAAAATTACTTTTTAGGCTTAATGACAGTACAATTAATGCATTATGTTTTTGAAGATCACATTTCAAAAATTTCTAATACTACCACAGAGTGAATAGTGATATTTACACTTTTTTTGTGAAGTAAATAAATAAGTTGTTCCTTTACTTTTCTGTGATTCTTAATATACTATTATAATTTATAAGTTATATATTATTTTTTGTGATATTTACACTCTCTTTTAAAACTGGCAAATAAAACAAAGAAACACCTGTGTTTTCTTTCTTTTTCTAAAATTTCTACTACCGGTATCAAGATCTAAAAAATATCGAATACCGGTATTGAAATTTTGGTCCGGTATTGCAATCCCTAGTAACAATGCTTTTGGGTATTTTGTGATAATAGGGATACAAATTCAAGAACAATTAAATATATAGATCATTATTCAGAATATTCTAGAACATAATAGAACTTACCAAAGAGTTTTGAAAAATGCCACACCATATAAAATTCTTTCTAATGATGAGCCTACTTGTGTGTAGAAAGGAATTTTTTGCTTGACAACTGGTGTTGCCATCTCGATTGAATTGTCGCATGTTTGTCTAAATTATATTTTTGATAAAAAAAATTTCGATTCCATCTGAACTAGTGCCCATTTGTATGACTCAGATTACAATATGATTGTCTGTGTCTATGGAATTCATGTCATGGAATCTGTCATGTCTGTGTCATGGATTTTGGTTCGCTTATAAACAGACACACATTTACTACATGACAAAATTCTGAGAATATTAGGCTTTGAAATACAGATAAAAGAACTATTTTAATGCGTTTAAAAAAAGCCGCGATAAGAAAGATTTATTGTGCAGACATGACACCTTGTATTAAATACATATTGTTCTGTAAGTTTTTTTTTTGTCGTGGTCGACCGCTAAAGGATTTTTGCTATTGATTTAAGCTAAAGGATGTTTGCATTTGAGATTTAGAATTTGGGATTATTTCCCAAATGTGATATCCCGTCCATAAAAATAGCGTGCACCGCTGTTATAATCGAGATTGAAAAATTTGGCATAGTTGGCTCCGCACGAAAACGCTTAATTAACAAATGAAGAGGTAAGTAATTAAAATATTTACTAGAGAAAAGATTTCTCATGATTAATATGCTTATAAGATTTTATTGCTTGAATTGTTTTTAATGATATCGGATTGAAATTTCATTATTCTGATATTTCAAAGGCCAGAGTACTTTGTCACTTTGAAAGAATTATGATGAATTTTTGAAAGAATAACAAAAATTATATTTATAGGATATAATAATTTTTCTAATAAATTCATGCAATTCTATTTTGTTAAACCAATTCAACAAATCTTTTGAGTGATTATTAAATTAACAGAAAAATTTCTGATTATGTTGAATTATAAAATTATGTTATACCTATTCATTACATTTCATAAAACTTGTGACGTATTATACAAAAAAGTCGTATTTGGCTTGAATTTCCTCAAGCAACTCTATTGATAAGAAAAATGTACCTAATTTTTTCCGAGTGTTTGCTTAGTTATCCTCTTATATGATGGACAATTGGATTCAAAGTAAACCAATTCAGCAATAATGTTATTCGGAAGTTAAAAATGTATCTCTAGAATGATTTTTGAAATTTTAATTAAAATTTTAACCAAAAAAAACTATGTTTTTCAGTAAATAAATTTTAAAAAAAATAATCGCTCAAAAGTACATTTTACATCTTTTTAAAATAGAAAAATTATCAATTAACTTCAATTGTCTTGCAATTTTATTACCTACTTAAATGTTTTCTTAAATTTATTTTTAAACGGACTATTGCTGGCATTGTTTGAGATTTAAGTCCTTTTATGTAATATGTTTAACATAAAAATATGCTTTGCATATAATATATAGAACCCTTTCATCTCCTGCTTTTAATTAAAATTAGATTATCAATTGAATCAGACAAATTTTAAAAAACACAGATAGTTAATTTTCTCTATAAGTTTTTAATATTTGTTGATTTAGTATTGAAAATTTTGTTGACAAATGCTGAAGCAAGAGAAAGACTGTTGTCTTGAGAATTTGTTTCCATTAAAACAAAACAAAAATTTAAAAAAAAAATAGCGGTAGAGTAGTTCAAAGCATAAAAAAATTTAAAATCTTATTATTAATTAAAAACTGACTGTATTCTTTTTCATGTCCTATATGATAAATGTGCAAAATTTGTCGAATAAAGTCAAGTTGTTGTAGAGAAGATATGGAACATACATACATAGCTGCAATGAATTAAAATAGGACTTTCAACAATATTTCCATTGTTTTAACGGTATTCAAACAATTTTGTTTCCAAAAATATATCGTCACATGTTTTTCTTTTCTTTTCTAAAAACTATAGCACAGAAATAATGCTATTTATAAAATTTTCACACAATTATTTAAAAACAAAACACCTTTTTATTGAAATTTGATATTATTTTCTTTAATTTTGAAGCTATTGTAGTTAAGGGTTAGCATCAAAATTCTGTAACATTAAAATTATAATAGTTAGTATATTTCTAAACAGTGTGAAACAACAGAGTCAGTGTGAATTTTTCGAATTAGGTGATTCCTACTACCGTAGTAATATGGATAATGTGTGTGCGTTGATGCTTTACAGGCCAAATCATCTGATCTAAACCTAAGAAATGCGGCAAATATAAATTTTGGATGATGGAGATTTACATCTCAGAGCGATTTGTTTTGAAAGAGAAATTACACTGCTTTTTCACGATTTCTTATAAAAATATTTCCCGTGCAAAAATAATTTTACGCCATTTTAAAATTCAAAAATTAGCTTTCCAATGATATCAGTTAAGTTACTTGCTTCAAAATTCTTTAGTTATCCATTCTTCAGTCAAAATTCATTTAAAGAGGCTTTTAAATATATTTTATAACAATGTTTTCATCGTTGTAAATGAAAACAAAAACGCTTTCATTGTTGCAACTAATATTTCACCCTAGTTTCCATTGTTGGCTATTAGACGTATTTTTCAAAATTAAGTTCAGTTTTAAAACTGGCTTTCAATAAAATTTTTAAAGTCTATGTCAACTGTAACAATGTTTGATTTCAGAACTAATCCATGGTGGATTAAAAAAATTCGATCATTTTTAAACAATTTTTATATTATCGCTCTTTTATCTTGACATTTGCAATCTTATTAAAATGAGCTAATTTTTTTTACTGAATCACATAATTTATGATTAATCTTGAGATATAATACAAAAATAATGAAATATATTCTATAATACATCCAAAACCTGAATTATGAATTATTCTTTTTCTGTCCTTGTGTTTTTTACGAATGTGCATCAATTCAGTAAACACATCACAGGTTTAACTGAAGTTTAATAATTTTTCTTTCAAAACTTAAATTAAAATGAATAGAAGATGAAAGAGGCATACAGCACAATCAACATAACTGCCTAAGGGTTCTTAAACAGAACGAATAATATGGCTGTCAAATCTTTTACGAATATTTTGCTTTCGAAATCCAAAAATACATCCAATCCAGCAACTGTATAAGGCTGCTTAAACAGTACGTATAATATGGCTGTAAAATCTTTTACAAATATTTTGCTTAGGAAATCAAAAAGACTAAGCTCTCTACAAAAGTTTCAATTAACCATACCTAACCAATAATTCTGGAGAATCAGCTAATAGCTAAAGGAGCATATAAATGAAGTATTTTACCATTTTAGCATATTGTTACAAAATTTTTCTTCTATTACAAATACCGCATACCGCATGAAATACAATACTTAATGACGCAGCGCATTTAATCTCTAATAGTTCAGCAGCTTGCTTGCTGTCTGATCCTCTCAGACCTCTACGTGTCGGCGACTCCGACTCTCACCACACACCGCCTCTTTTTACGATCCACACGACGACTTCTTCTCGAGCTTCAGAGGTCTGTCTTTTATAGCTCCGGGAGGCGGGGCTAGAATCTTCTGAACAATCAGGGCGTACCTGGCTGTATCTTGGGTCTTAGTGGATGGATCGTGAAAGTTCTCGAACTTTCCAGTAGTATCCATTTAGTCGCCAAACTCGCCAAATTCATCGCCAACTCGCCAAACGATCGCCACATTTGTCGCCAAGCTCCGAGGTTATTGACGCGGCATCCACTCAACATGCACAGGACAGATCGTACAATTGTCTTTCTTACGATGACACTATTCGGGCCGGGTAGCAAAATTACAGATTTGTAACAATATAAACAAAGTATTTTTACAAATTATCTGTGACTGTGTTGAAACGGCGTATGAAACAAGAAACGTACAAACATTGCTTTAGTGTATATAATTATGAAATAGAATAGTTCGCTTATAAATCTGAACAAATGACATATTGCTTATTTCTTGAATTAAGCATAATGCGCATAGATTCTGAAGCTGTTCAATTTCGGAATTCTAAATACATCCCAGCACAAAATTTATACAATAATAATAGCTTGTACCGAGAGAACTAAATTTCAGTAATATTAAAGCGAAACTCCTCAAGCTTTTCTGTAGATTATTGAACTTGACTAAGATAAATATTCGTGTTTCTGTAAATGTCCAGATGTCATGTCCCAAATGCTACTCAAATGTTTAGCAACATTTGAGATGTCATTAAATATATAATATTTACAAGCTGTTTCAAATAAAATTTATAATTTACTCAGATACAATATTTTAAGGAAACTATGCACAATTTTCAATGACAGTATGTCTGGAGACTTGGTAGTTTAGCCATTGCCAGTGTGCTTATTGGTAAACAACACATGGCTGTTTCGAGAACTGACTGCTGCCGACAGTACGTATACATGACATTGATAGCAAACTTGGATGACCCGTGAGAGAGCAAAGAACCATCCATAGATAGTACACATACACAATCATCCAGAGACATACGTCATATATTCATATAAAACGCAGCAAATATATGATGACTAACAAGGCTAAATGACTAATAACTTTACTTTCCTACATTTATGAAACTAAACATATGAATGAACATTTAGAGCGATTGTATTTAATTTCCCAGTTAATTTGATTTCCAAGTCTGTAACATGCCTATATTCTATATTCATGTCTTCATATAATCAAGTCATACAATCAAAAAGCATTTGTATACAATATTATGTTTCCTCTAAATCATGTAAAAATGATCTGATTTGCATTTATCAGTGAATGGAAGCACTACTTTTTTTGCATGTTTTTTTTTGTGTAAAATAAAGTAGTGCATCTCTTCATGACTATTTACGAGCAGGTAAGTACTCGCGATAGGAATAATATATTCTGATAACGAAATGCAGGAATGAAACGCAAAAGAATAAAAATCAGTTAATTCTCTCTCACTCTCTCTTTATCGGTAAGATATTAGTTATGATTATGACGCTAAAATTAAGATTTCTTTTAAACAAAATATTATATTATATATATATTAGATTTTTTTTTTACTCACATAAACTGTCCCATTTTGGTTCTTTCTGCGTAAAAACAATACAAGCTGAAAAACAGTTAAAATAAAAATAAATAAAACCCTCAATGAGCTTGAATATTTCTTTGGGAGAAAGAATAAAAATTCTAAAAATAGTTACTATAAATATGGATTAACGTGAATATAAGGTCAATAAATTTTAACATGAATATTATAACTTTATGGGTGATTTAAAAGTATCACACACACACACACACACAAAAAAAAAAATACTATTATTGACATAAAAAGAATATTTAAATTTTACATATCTGAATATAGAAATGGTCCCTTAACAGAATCTATCGAATTTCTCCCGATGTAATCATGGTATATAAACCAAAATTTGTACTCCAGGTAATTTTTCCCATAGGGAATATATTCATGAGATCAAAAATGGCTGCCATTGCAAATTTCAAAATTTGCACAATTTTAAATATATAGACAATCACTTATGAAAAAGTTAGGGGCAGCAACTTTTAGTACTCCTTACTCTCTTTAAAATGGCATCTTTTTAGTTTTCGCATAGGATGATTGATAATGGAATAAATTCCGTGACTGTACATTTGGTTAAAAATTTGCTCAGAATCAACACTTTGGATGTTTAAAATGTGTACGAAATTTCATTTATTCGAATTTTTGTGCTATTCAGTTATTGCTTTTACATGCATAAAAAAAAATAGAGATCTATAAATGACTAACCCCTGAACAGATGCCGTACAAAATTTAATCAGGATCTACGGTATAAATGCTAAATTTGTGAACAAAAATTTGAATAGGGCCGGGATAGACTAGTTGGTAGAGCGTTGGATTCGCGTCCCTTGGGTTGCAAGTTCGAACCCCGCCGGCTGAAGATTCCCCGCGTGTGTGGTGGCTGGCGCGCGTATAAATCTGTCGTGGTCACAAAGTCCTCCATATCGAGAGTAATACCACTGGGGTTACTGGATCAGGGGTAATCGTTCTCTGATTCAGGTCTAAATTATGATCTGTGCATGAGGGAATGAAATGCATGAATGAAGTCCGCCTCGTAGAAAGGATTGTGAAGTGTGTGTAGCTAAGTCGTACTCTTGGCCCTAGATGGCGCTACTGAAAAAAACAAGGGACGTACCCTTGGCTTAAAACCGCAAATGACTTCTTAAAGTCAGTGGGCCTGTCTATGACAAGTGCCATTAGAAACAACTACAACACAAAATTTTGTCTATATCACTGCATTTTGAAGCTATTAGTTCACTTGTATTCAGAGAGACATATTTCCTCTAAACAGTTTTTTTGTTGAAAAATTGACAGAAATTTACAAATTTATATCGTATTCATAGAGAGTCGTAATTACATTATTGTATTTTTTTCACACTCATCTGTAACGTAAAGATTCATCAAAATTCATTTCGATTTTTATGACAATTATAACTTTTTCGCTTTATATAGAAACAATTGAAAACATTCTATACGACTTACGCGATTTAAAAATTTTCCTTTTCACCGTAGAATTCTATATTTATTTATTGTTTTATTTTTTGTGTATGTTGGATTTGTAGAATATTAAAAACATATGCCAATTTATAGCTTAATCCTTTTAAGGTGAAAAGCAAAATAAAAAATCCAATATAGAAATATTAGAGAGGAAAATTATGAATAAATAATTAAACGCTTTCCTTAATTCATTTCTCATATTCTTTATATAAATGCTACTCTAACATTTAATCAAAACAGAATCACAATCATTTTTAATCATAATAAAACAAATTGTATTCTTTCATGGAGTCATTTTGAAAAACAATTTTTGAAATTAAATTTTCAAATAAACACTTAACTTAAAATGGCTATATTCTGTTCTTTTTTAGAATGTCTCCTGTTAATGGACATGCAAAAGCCTGTAATAAAAATCAGGAAGACCAATTGAACTCAAAGCGTTATGAAATTAAGATAGTTTGGACCCTACTAATTTATATGGTCTTTTTCCATATAACAGCTTTATACGGTATATATTTGTGCTTTACATCAACTTGTTGGAAAACTATAATGTTTGGTAAGTTATTTATAGGAATATCAGCTTACTATTATAATTAATACAAAATGTTGCTTTTATTGAATAAGAGGTTTGTGGGTAATTTAAACTGTACGAGTTGGGTCGCCGAATTTCGGGGTACAGCAACCGTCCAAAATCGATGAAAGAACTTACGGTGCACTCCTGAGTATCCGGCAAAGTTTTTTTTTTGATCATAATTAAACGAGGACCTTATCCCTTAACTTAGTTTTTCTCTAATAAATTCTTGAAGCTTGCGGTGTAGTATATAAACTACCTGTACAGACCTATTTTAACTCAAAACGTTACCGACAACTGCTTCTATGATTCACCTGGTGGCAGGCGCAGTCACATTCTATTTAGTACTCAATAAAAAACTATGTATTATAACAATGTATTTTGGTATAAAAACTTCATCTTCTGGTATTAGTGGGCAAAGAAATGAGTTCATAGAACTCCGGATTACACGACCTGCCTTTTAGCCACATTAGGTCGGATAATCGAGAGTGTACTATATATGTCTTCTCCAAGCCGGGTGGAAGAAAATACCATTGTCCGTCATCCAAAATCTTATGTTTATAATTGCCTCAGATGGAGGAGTTTCCAACTATTGAATATGAATAAATTGTATTTATCTCTTTTATTATAGATATCCAATTATTTATTGGTAGATAGTGTATCATCTTTCCTCTGATTGAATGTTCTGTTTAAAAACATGGCAAATTATCACCAGAAATTTTCAGCTTCATCAATTAGCTAAGTGAAGCATTTGATTCAGTACAGCTATAAAAATGTTTAATGAATGCAGCGATCTGAAATTCGTGAGATGTTTTGTTTATATTTCACTATTGCCAATCGACAGTCAGTAATAAGTTCGATTTCTCTGCCACGTGATTAGTGTTTTATATAGATTTTTGATGGTTGAAGTGATGAACGTTAGAAAGAAAGAAAAACGAAGGGCTTAGATAATTTTCTACCAGGTTTGATTTTAGTTAAGCGAAAAAAAAAGTGATGAAAACATTGAATTTACTATTTTTATGATAAGAACTTCTGTATTTCTATTTAAAACAATTCAAATGTAAAAAAGTAATTAAGAAAACTTTCTTAATTTTTATTAAAAGACCAAACGGTCAAAAAATATAACAGAAAGAAAGAATATATGAAAAATTCTCAAATTTCGAAGAAAAAACAGCTAGTAGATACTACAGCCATTAGAGTCCTTATTTCTTAAACCATAAGAGATTTCATAAATTGTGCTGTTATGTAAGAAAACTATAAATGGTTTGAGAAAAATCCATCACATAATTCTAATGTGCTAAATAATTCGGATTTATTCAAAAAAAAAAAAAAAAGAGAGAGAGAGAGAGAGAGAGAGAGAGAGAGAGAGAGAGAGAGAGAGAGAGAGAGAGAGAGAGAGAGAGAGAGAGAGAGAGAGAGCAACTTGCAAAAGCAAAAGCAGATTCCCTCATCTACAGGTAAAAATTATTTAACTAATTCCGTTGGTCTTGACCTTAATAACAGAAATCCCCATATTGTCACTAGAAACCTTATATGTCCACAAAGAGACATTAAAAAGATATATGTAGCATGTATAAGGCAATGGATATACAAACTATGAGGGTTGCCCAAATGAAAAGTATACATTTGTGATTGCGCCAGAATGATTACATCTATAGCAGAACCATCGAAAAGGGATACAGGTGTGCACTACATACAACGTTCAAAAGTGAAAGCTGCTCGTAGTAGAAGAAATTCATCGAAAGTAAAGTTGCCTTACACATGGCTCGGTCCAGATCGTAACAGCGCGTGGTAGTACAGCTTCTGATTCTTCAATTGCCATGGACCACTTTTGAGCAATATCAATTCAACACAATACTGCAATACTCTGACGAAAGTACAGAAATCAATCAAAAGCAAACGGCCAGGTTTTCTCACACAACAAGTGATTCTTCTTCATGACAAAGCCCGTCCATATGTCTCCCATGAAACCTAGCCGAAAAAATTCCGTTGGGAAGTTTTGGAACACCAGCTGTACAGCCCAGATTTACCACCCTGTGACTTCCACAACTTTGGGTCATTTAAAAGAGCATTACAGGGGACACTTTTCCATTCGGGCGACGAAGTGAAGGAAGCTGTATTAAACTACCTCAAGAATTAATCATCTTTCTACAGCAAAGGCACAGACCGGCTACCTAAACGAGGGACCTGTGTTACAACAGCCACGGAGATTTCTTTTGATTTCCAATAAAGATATTCTTTTCATTAAATTTGTTTACTTTTCATTTGAGCAACTCTTATTCTTCTCATCATGAACATAATTTAAAAAAAGGAGTCCTGCATAAAAAGTGATAAAAAAATTTTTATGAACTTTTTATATTAAGGAACAGTAACGGTTTAAAATATTCAGTTTTCAAATTGATTCAATCAAATTTAAAATTATTTTGATACTTTTTTTTTAAATTTTAGAACAAATTATTTTTTATTTATATGTAATAAAGAAACAGAATGCTATTCATTTCATCCTTCGAAAGTCTATCAATTCCTAATCCGTCAGATCAAATGAATTTTGCAAATCCGAAAAGGATAAAAAGGAAAAATTTAATGAAAATGATGATATAATTCTAAGCAATTTTTATGACTTTATTCTACATTTTAAGGTGACTGCATACGTTTAAAATGATATTTACTGCAGGGTTTAACTAATTAACTTATTCTTTAGCATATCTATCTATCTCTTTTATATTATAAGTAATAAAAATATAAGCAATATGAAATTAAAACCTATTTCTGAAACAATTTAAATTATTTCGGAAACGAAACTAAAAAATTATTTCGGAATCAAACTAAAAAAAATTAAAAACTGAAAAAAAAAGCATCATTGTATTTAGAGAGCAAATGCAGCTACTATTAAAACACATATGAATCTAGACTAATTAGTAATAAATACCAAGTTAACAGGAAAAAATAGAATCAAAATTAAAACAAATAAAATAAAAAATTATTTTATTTGGTTTATATTTGGTTTTCCGGTGTGAATAGTTAAGAGTTTATCGTTTAATTTATCTTCCTTTTACTTTTTGTTTGAACAATTTAATATAAACAAACATACACAGATTCGCACATAAAATATATTACATTAGATGTAGATAGTTGATTTGCAAGTCCATTTGACCCCAACCTCATCCTCACATTCTGGGTACCACTTGCTCCCAGAAGTTGCGCCGCTGCCTTAAAATGTCCGAATGGGATTTCCTTATTACAAATAAACTCCCCAAATTCTTGATCACGTTGGGGGCCCCTCAATCGTGGAGCTCCGGTGCATAGCAACCGCCTAAAGCATTAAGCATTTTATGCATGGATAATCCCCAGCTTTAGACTACAACTAGGACAACTAACAACAGCAAAAGTTACGAAGGAAATAATTTCTTGGAAAAGCCATTGGAATTTTCACAAAGTGTCATAAATATTATAAAACCGACATGCATGAAAATTCGTGATCAAAAGTTGCTAAAGAATTTTCTATATCGAATGACTCAAGATGCCAAAAGTTTAATCATATTAGCATCCTGTTTTATTGCAATGTTAGAGCTATTTTTGGAACGGATTTAATAATTTTGAACTGTGATTAGATGACAAGGACGGTACCTGAATTGGCGCACCATATAAGCAGAAGGAAAGTTCGTTCCTAACGGATTAGGGTGCACCAGACCAGCTTACACGGTAGTTCTCTGCTGGATTTGGGTCTTAAATCTCTTCCCCATCAGTCCTGAAGCTGCGATTTGACTAGCTGGCCATCCCTGAATGTTGTTGAAATTTAATGACTTTTGCTCTGAAATATAGTTCCGAAAAAACATTTCGTTGAGGTATTTTTCTGTTTACGCTGATATACTGAGTGTACTAGATAAATTAATAATGAATATTAACTATTATATGAAAGAAGGTCTGACATTTTTTTTTTATTATGAAAGTATTTTCAGTTCAAATAGGCACTCATTGCTATTTGCAAGAGTTCACTGTAAGAAGAAAAATAAGATTTGATTTATAACTGGGCAGAATTTTAAATTATTTTCTAAAGAAAGAAATATATTTTTACAATTACTACAAATCTTAAATGCGTTTTTCTCAAAGTTATTTTTTCGAAGTAAACTGTAAACCATAATATCTCCAATTCTATTTTTCATGAAATCTTCAAGGATGTTTTGCATACTATTGTCAATAAATTGAATTAAATGTTTTGATATGCATTAAATACTTTTTATTTATAGCCTTTTTTTATTAGAAAATAACAGGAGAATTCACATAAACGTCTATATTATCTATCCGTAAAATGTTTGCATTCATTAGATCTTAGTTCATTTTGAAGATAAATATGTTTAGAATCTAGTGTCTAAAGAAAATTATGATTAACCCATTAGAATTTTGAGAAGAGTGTTAGCCGTTCTGGTTAAATTTTATTAAAATTTACTAGAAATCAATTAAAAAATAGGACAAGAATTTGTTTTTTTTATATATATATTTATTATTTTTATGTATTATTTAATTAGAAAACTTCAAAAGAAAAAGAAAATAGCTTTAAAAATGGTCTCGAACGGGGGCAGTCATCTTAAACGCTCAACAGAGCTGATAAATATTAAAACCTGAAAATCATTCAAGATTAAGAAAGGACGGAATGTTATTTAAATAATCAAGAATCCTTACAGCCGTAACTAATATAGAACCTCATCTATTGGTAATTTGCAATTACTGAATAGTTGATGATCGTTATAAAAGAGCCGGATGATCATAAAATTTTTATATACGAGCCTCTAGCGATTAGACTGTTCAGAAAACCTGAATAAAATTTTGGTTTAAAGTATAGTGTAATCTATAAAGAAGACTTCACTTTCAAGATGCTATAAACAGTACAGGCTCCTATAATTTGGCCTCTTTGAAAATCTGACAGGTCAGACATTGTACGCTTTTGAAAAAACTCCAAGAATTACAGAACTTCAATAAAACTAACACATACTACCAGAATATATACAATGCTATTTATAAAAAAAGCTAGTGGATATTATTATATTTTAATTCTTACGAAAATGTAATTTTTATTCACAGGTGTTTCCATTATTTTGATAACCACTTGTATATGACGTAATACGAATACGTTCGGCTCCCATATAATAGCAAAAATACAATTATTGTACTAACCAATTTGAATAACATGTTAAACTAAGAGCAGTCATGGTTTTTTTTTTATTTAAATGAACAACACATATGAAGGTAAGAGTTAAAAATATTCATATGTAATCAGTATGTGATTCTTGCCTCGATTTTCTCCGAAAAAATACGATATTACAAAATACAGTTAGGTGCCCCTGGTACTTTATATCATTGCATTATGAAATTATTTCATATCCGTCTCGAAAAGGTTAAGAGCATATTTAAAGTCATTTTAGCTGACGAAAAAAAATTTAAAATTTGCGTACGCATCCATCAGAATGTATTTCATTATTTATATTAAAGATTATAAAAATCAAATTGAAAAAAACTGAAATTTTAAACCATTATATTTAGTAAATCCACTTGTCTCATCACACATATTAGACATAAAAATAATACTACTAAGTTTTTTTTTATTTGCTTAGCTACATGACCATGGGTTTAAAAACGACATCACTTCAGCAGGAGTTTTTTTCTTTGTTTTATTTAATACCATGTCTTTAGGAGGTGTAATGTTTAGCAATAAGTCCTCGGATAATCGAGAAGATGAACGTTTAAAGAGCAGCTGAGAGGAAATACTTAATGAATTAAGTCTTAGATCATGAAAATACTGATCATAATAATCGAGAATTATTAAGATTTAATCCTAAGCAATCATGTGAAATCAGTGTGAAACTGAAGCAAAAAACGTGATAGTTGGTTTTCATTCTTATTTCCATTCTGAGATTTTTTATAAAAAATCCTCTTCACAGAAACCGCCACGTCTCAAAATGATACCGATTAAAGTAAACAGACATAGTAATAATCTGTATTAGCACAGTAGTGTTTTTAAATGGCGATCTATTTTTAATGACTTTATACTCTTAGTGAGTACGTTCGTAATTTTAAAAAATCTGGGTGGTTTGAATTAAAATGTTCCTATTTAGAATTCTAGGAAGAAAATCTAAATCAATTGGAATGTTTTTGCTTTGATTTTTTGTACATTTCCAAAGTAGGCTATCTTATGAATTCAGCTTTGTCATATAGTAAAGGGATTCAAGCCTGGATTTTTGCAATTTTTTTTAAAAATGTTTTCTATTATTATACACACTGAGTCTTGCAATCCTTTCAAGATAATCAATTGAATTCTAAGCGATACGAAATTAAGGTTAGTTTGCAATCAAGTGGTTTAATTGGTCTTTTTCCATGCAGTAGCTTTGTATGGTATGTCTTTGTGCTTTTCTCAACTTTTTGGAAAATCATAGTGTTTGGAAAGTAACACAGAGGAATACCAGCTATAATGTAATAATTGATGCGAAATTTTGCTTTTAATGAATAATAGACCAGACAGTAATAAGATCACTGTGAGGGCGCTGCGGATGTTTAGAACCAGAAAACGAACTGAAGGGAAGAGTGTGGAGAAGTAGTACGGCGGGAGAGACGGTGCCGAGAGAGGAGGGAGATGGATGTTCGGAGTTCTATGATGTTCTCATGCTAAATTTTGTAATAGTGTTCATATATGTTATGTTTTGTCCTACGTCAATTAAATGTTGTCAAAAAAAATTTAAATATGGTGTCATGCCAATTATTTTCGTTTACATTTATTTACTAAAAGGGCAGTCTTTGCCTTATTAATTTTTCTGATGAGAAATAAGAATTAAAAAAGCTCGGCAGCGCCGACAATCACTCTTATTTTAAAACTAAAATTCTGAAGATTGAGGCAATGTTTGAAAAAAGTGACACACGAGTTTAATAGAGCAATCCCATAAATTTTTAAACGTTTTAAATTTAAATTTGAATTTTGAACTTCTTTGAAGGCAAGATTGCGGGCGAAAATATTGCGATCACTTTCTTATTTTTCATAATAAATCCATTTCTGATAAATTTTATTTCAATTAAGCAAAAGTAATAATGATAAAAAAAAGTTTTAGGACAGAAACTTCTGTATTTCTATTTGAAATAATTCAAATAAAAAATTAAAAACTTTCTTAATTGCTGTAAAAATGTAAAAAATCCTACAGTATTAGAGTTTGAAAGATCACTAAAATATAGCGAGATAGGACAAAATAAACATTTAAGCAAGAAATTCTTGAATTTTTAAAGAAAAATAACTATTAGGTACTACACCATAAGAGCTTCTATTTCTCTACATTTATATGAATTACTAGATTCATATAAATACAAATATTTTGAGAAAATTCATTACAAATTATTGAAGTGCAAAATAAATCCTGTCAGATTCATTGGTATTTATGCTTATTAAATTTAATAATTGGTCAAGTTAGTTTGACATTTCAAAATATTTTTAACTTATTCAACATGCTAAGGCTTTATTTAATATTTTTATTTCAATAATTGTGTGAATATGCAAATGCTTCAATTTATTAATTTTAAAATGATTTATTTCAAAATAAAGTTAAAAATATAAAAAAATAACATATAAAGTAAGCATAAAATATAATATAAAGTTAAAATATAAAGTAATAAATTAAAATTTATTTAAAAATAAAATTTTTGAAAATTAACCGCAATTATTTATTATTTCCTTCATTGCAAATGTGTTTGATTATTATGGAAAATTATCAGGAAATGATAAATTTTACATAAATATAACATTATTTTATACAACTTCTGAAATGAAATCTAATAACTAATTAATGTTTAATTAATATTTCAATATATTTAAAAAAGTAACTGCTTACAATTTATTTAATGAATTAAAAGAAGTTACAGAAAAGAATACACTAGCTAAAATATACAGTGCAATTGTAGCAATTAAAAAATTTCCAGCAAACACAGTATGATGGTAGCAGGATTAAATGTATTATTCTGCAACTTTAAAAGTCGTACGCAGCATGATAGATAGGATGATACAACATCAAACCTTTGAAAACCATTCAACTAAGCATTCAAAGGACTTGCAATTCGAAACAATACTGTTATATTGTTTTGTGCTATTTGTTGTTTGTTTTGTGCTATTGAGAATTTGTATTTTATTAGACTTAAGTTGTCTATACTTTGCTTGTGTATCCTTTTCTTTTACTTGCTTCTTTTATAATGAACCTTCTCCATCTGCCGCTCTTTGTATTTTTGAATTTCTTGTGTTTATTGTAAAAGATGTTTCTTTTGAAGTATAGGGCCATCCCTAGAAGTTTATCAGTAGAGTTCTGGATTACTTTGTATAAGATAGAGCTATAAACGTAAAAGTCAATGTTTCTTTTCAATGCTTTTTTATTAATTTCCCCCTATTATTTCCCACGTTCAATGATTATTCCTTCTACAATCCCCCAACCATATATTTTAGAATAACCATATATCAAATCTTAATAATTTTTATAACAACTTTTGTAAATAAAGAAAGACTTTTTGGCCACTATAAATTTTTTCTTACATTTTACACCAAAAAGTTTCAAAGATCTAATTGTTACGTAAGCATGTTGCCCCGCCTCTCACTTGTAACGCCCTCTAGCGGTACATGTAAAAAACCATCAGTCTTTGTAACATCATCGACGAAGCAACACGCCGAAAGGCAAGGCTCAAACCAACTCCCGAAAGCGGAGAAACAATAAAATCTTTAAAATACAAAAAAGGTCCGTCATCATTATCGAACCTCTCCACTAATATGCTATTATCCACTTTTACCAATTTTAGTTCTCATATTTTCCTATATTCTCACAAGTTAAGAAATGTATAAAATCAAATTAAGAAAAGGCCGATATCAATAGCTTGGAATGTTTTAATTAAATGTGTGTCTAATCCCCTTGTGAGAAATTGCAAATGTTGTTGTTTCTTATGACACTTGCCATGGACCAGCCCGCTGTTCAAAGACAGCCGATTTAAGCCTAAAGGGGAGCGACTCTTGTTTTTATCGTAGAGCTAACTTGGACCAAGAGTACGACTTGACTACTCACGCATCACTCATTCGCTTGCACAACCCCTTTTTACAGGAGGGCACATTCACACATCTCACAGATAGAACAGGAAGAACAACCATGCCCAAACCGGGACTCCAACCCGGGATGCCCAGATCACGGGGAAGATGCGCTGGAGATTGCAAATTACAATACCATTTAATTATCCTTTTATCCTTATATTAGCAATTTTATTTACAAATAATGTAGCTTTATTAAAAGTTTACTTTTTTTTTTGGCTTTGCAGAGATTATTGATGTGTGAGAAGGAAATGAATTTGATGAAGAAAATCTCACGAGTGTATTAGCTAAGAAAACATACCCTTATTACAAAACACGATTTGAAGAAAAAAAAAATCAAATATCTCTAACACTCAATCAGACCTTAAAGGCAAAACATATCAGCAGTAAATTAACTATTTGTCTTAAAATGCAATATATGACCATTAAATCCAACTTCATTTATTTCCATGCATTTAAAAATAAATATTGTATTTTATGAATTATTTGATTTTTTTTGAAAAATTAATTTCCAATTTTAGACAAGGTAGAAAAAAAAAAAAAAAAAAAAAAAAGGAAAACTCGGAAAGCTTAAACTGAACTGGGGAAATATAGATAATTGTATGAAAATTGTTGATTTGTTTTAAGAGAAACAAATGAAATTCTGCTATTTCTTATTTATATTCCTTTACGTTCGTTTCAATAAGTTCCATAATATCACTACATGATATAAATATCATTAGAAAGAAAATATATATTTTCACAATTATTTATGAAATTGGACATTTAGAAATTATTTCATAAAAAAATAATACTTTATAAACTTCTTTATAGTTAAAATGATTTTTTTTTCTCTTTTAGCTTTCGTACTGTGGCGCATCACAGTATCTGTTGGCCTTTTAGCAGTCCATAGATTCTGGTCTCATAGGGCGTTCAAAGCCAAATTACCGTTACAGATTTTTATGTGTATAATCTCCTTTGCCCTTGGGCAGGTAAAGTTTGTTCTCTTGAAATATAAAGTGAATGAATGTATCTATCATAGTCTATAAAACGAATACAATCTTTATAGAGGAACAATTTCAGTTCCTCTTTTCAGTTAAATTTTATTGAGGAACAATTCAATATTGAAGTACCTTGAAAGAGATAAGGATAACAAAACTTGTGAGGGGTAGCAGCTTTCAAAAAAGATAAAAAAAAACTTACCACGAAAGTATTTTTTTTTGGGGGGGATGAGAATTTTCCGAAACTGGATTATCAATCTATCTTCAATAGCAAGTAAGATGCACGAAAGCAGAAATTTCATTCAACCATCACTATTTTTGCTTTTAACTTTAAAAAAAAATTAAGAAACTGGGCAGAAAAATTAAGAAATAAAATATTATTGGGGGCTTTCTAATGAAGTATCACACATGAAGAAAACGGTTAATTAAAATGGCATTTCCTCTGTTCTAAAAGGTAGCAGCTATGAAAAAAAAACGTTTTCTATTATAATAAGATAATTTATAAGATATAACAGGTTAATCGTTTAATATGAATGACTTTCTACATACAGTACTTAGAGAATGATAATGAAATGAAAATTGATAATTGTTTTGAACAGGATGATTCATTTTGAACTCAACAAATTGTTGGTTGAAATGACTTGAATGAGTCATTCTACTTCCGTAGCAATATTCCCGGTTCTGTAGCATCTTTGAAATTATTGAAATAGAAGCCTTCCCGTAATCTACTCACACTTAATCAAATGCCATATTGTTTGGAGGTTACTAACATTATTGCTGCAAGTAACCTCCATATAAATCAGTTCTTCTATGCTGTGGATTCAGATATAGAATTATGGGCATTGGCATATGTCATTATACATGAAAGAATGCTTTACCATAAACTGAAGGTTTTAAAAGATTTTATTCGAAACCCTACATTTTTATTGTATCATGATTACTCCGAACATGCAAGATGATATAAAAACCTTAAAGAGAAAAAAAAACCGATGATGCAAATTAGAAGGAGAAAACATCTGGAATATGACACTGGAATTTAGATATGGATGAGAGTATTAAGAGAAAGAAGTGAACATCTTTCTTTAGAAGACATTATTCTTTCTTCTAAATAGTGGAAAAATTGGAATTTTTTGAAAAACCATTCTTTCACTGAATAAAGCACAGATTTGTTGAAGTTAAAATTTGCCGAATTTTTGATCATCACAGTGGAAGTTGGGATTTCATGAATGTTTGAGCATCATAAAAAGATAATTATAAGGGCAACACCACTGAAAGTAAACAGTCAGAACTAAGAGTTTCTCTCAAAGTTACAAATAGAACTTAAAAGAGAATGCAAGTGAATTTCATAGAATGATGATATTTTGTCAAAAAAAAAAAAGTACTATCTGTAAAAGATATTCAGTATTGATGAAGATAAATCTCTTATGTGATTAATGCTCTTATAATTTAACTTATAGTGATATAGTGTTAGATTAATTTAAATTTTTAAATATCCGGTATCTGCTCTTTGCATTATATCATTATTTTGTATGACATAATTCAACTAAATAAATCGCATCGAATAACTCATAATTTATAAATAATAAGAGATTTATAACCATGCCTTGTGTTACGAGGGACTTAAAATAAATTTCCCTCAGTCAATACTGCATTTCTTCATTCTTTAAGTGCTAAGTCAAAAACTAAAGCCTATGATAATAAAGGCATTTATTTTTGCACATTTTTTATTTGACTGGTTTTATGTTTGTGGAGATAAAATATTACGGTGGATTTTTTACTCATTTCCTAGTATGACTCCCGGTATGATTTTTGAAATTTTGCAAGCTCGAATGTTAATGAGGAGTATATAATTTTGTAACTTATTTTTTAATCTATTAATGAATTTATAATTTGATAGCATACAGGTGGCGCTACCTTGTTATAAGTTTGAGAAAAAAAATTATTTCACGATTACATAATATTTAAAATAACGAATTATAAATTAGAAACAGTAAAGGATAATCAAAATAAAGAATCAAATTTTTAGTTCGCTCTTAAAAGTGTATTTTTAAAGGTTGTATTTTCAAATTTATTTGTAGGGAAGCATTTTCACTTGGGCCCGGGATCACAGAGTACATCACAAATATGTAGACACCACTGCTGATCCATATAACATCAATCGTGGTTTCTTTTTTGCTCACATAGGATGGCTAATGTGCAGAAAGCATCCTGATGTAATTGAAAGTGGAAAAAAGCTGCCTACGGATGACTTAAAGGCCGATCCAATAGTTAGATTTAATAGAAAGTAAGTGATTATCTGAAATTTATCGAAGGAATCATGATGGTTTTGTGTTGGTGCTAGATGCGATTTAAAAGATGTTGATCAAAAAAAAAAAAAAAATACTAGCATTATGATAGAATAGAATCTAAACTATCCGCCATAAACTGGAGGTTTCATCGTCGGTGAGGAGTGCAAATTTGAAGGGTTATCGGCTCAAGAATTGCCATTTTAATTCGATTCAAATTTATGGTATTCGTCCCAATATTCATTTCGCGTTTCTCTAATATAATCCAGACATAAAAGAGTATTTAAAAATATTATATAAATAGTTGAAAGTTAGGGATTTAGAAATTTAAGGCCTTAAGTAGTATACATTATGCAGTTTTTATTTTGATAATTTTTATTAATTCTTTATTTAGCACGGTTGTTCAGTGGCAGCATATTTTCATTGGCTCTTAGGGAAGATCTACTACTTCATATGCTTTACATGGGCATTCTAAGCATGCCTTTGCACATAAGCCTTTCTATGTAATAATTAAAATAAATTAAAAAAATTTTTTTTAAGAACTTCTAAATATAGTATTCGTATATTACTTACTAGGTATTTGCATTCAAAAATGTTTCACTACAACTTTTTACTATTTGCCTATAAAAAAGTTAGACTAACAATCGATTTAATTCCAGAATTCAATACACTTTCTAATAACATTTATTTTTAACTTTTTTTCAGATAATAAAAATACATAAGTTTTCATTTATTTATTTATTACTTCTCATGACTGCGTAAAATCCATGTTTGTGCCCAATATTTTTTAAACTAACATTCCAGCTAAATACTTTAAAATACTAAATAAATATTAATAAATAAATACTAAAAACTAAATAAATAAATACTTTAATAGTGAAGTGAACGCAATGAAACCGATAAGAATCTGACCATTTATAATTAGAAATACTACTAAAGTAGACAATTTCTTTCATAATTCATTGAATTTGGATATTCTACAAATTTATTTTCACAATAAAGCTTACAAGGAAAAAAATATTTTAATCAATCTACGCCCAATTCCCTTAGCAACTCTAAACAGTTACTTAGTTCACCTAATTGGAAATCCGCCACTATATATACATTTATATCGGATAGTTTATGCAAGTAAAACTAAAACTAATAGATAGAAATCGTAAATTGCTGAATTGATTATTTTCAAAATTGACTCTCAAATACAATGAAAAATGATGTTAGTGAAAGCTTTTGTGAGAATTAATTGAGCTTCTAATTTTTTTAAAATTAAAAACATGCCCATTGCACTTTTCAAAACATTCACAAAACTTTTCAAAACGTATTTTAATACGCATGGCTGCATAGAACGTATTAGAATGTGGATAGAACATATAAATTACACTTCAGAAAAGCGTGTATTTGATAGAATTTTGGAACCCCTTCAGCTTCCGGTTGGTACTTCCGGTTTCGTTTTCAGCTACAGTTGTTTATAAAAAATCGCATATCTCGGTTTCTACTTATCATAGAATTAATACAAACATTGATTTGGAAACCGAAATAAATGGATTTAAAATAAAATAAAAATGTGAATTTTGACCAAAAACTGCCTTTTAAACATAGACAAATAAATATTTATATCTCTTCCTCCGTACATAATTCAAATCTTTAAAATGTAAAACCAACTTGTTTTGGACCGTTCTTCTTCCTGGAGCATTTCACATCATAAACATAGAAAAGCTTATTTTTTCTGCAGTATTTTAAATCCTTTACAATAAAAAGATTATAAACTGTGTGTGTGTGTGTAAATATGCAAATTTAAAACTCATTGAGTTATATCAATGAAATTCGGTGTTTGATTTATTAATAGAATTGTACAACTGTATGAAATTTAAAATCAAATTCACTAAAGCGTAGACTATTTATCGATATGTCTGTACATGTATACGAGAAAGTGACAGCTAACGGTGCAAAAAATTAATCGATAAATTTTAATACATTCCTTCGTATCAAAATCCTGAAATTTTATCTAAATTTCGGCAAAATCCTTCAATGGATAGTTTGTTTGCTGGCCAGCGTGTATGATCACTCAAAAATCTAAAAAATTTTATAAAATGAGCTGGATGCGTCATTTTGACATCAAAATTGGATGTCTGAGGTATTTGAAAGTAATATTTTATTTCATGCCACTTTATTTTATTGGCAATTTTATTATGATAGTTATATGTAAAAGCAATTAAGAGTTTAACACACGAAATAAAGATGAAATCTCCGAAATTCAAATCATATGTATTTTAAAATTTGCTCCACAGAGCAAACAAGTATCAAGTTGACAGACAAGTATCAAATATAGAACAGCAATTGTATTGGTTTAAATTGTATTGGATATCCAAAACAGGCCTCTAAATTTGTACTCCGATGTATTATCGGATAAGGGGTAGGGAAAACGCTGTTTTTCGCTTTTAAATAAAAAAAAGCTATTTATTTGAGATGAAAAGTTTGACAGACTTATAAAGTAATTATCAAATGTTATGATAGCATTAAAGACAGGAGTAAATTGTAAAAAAGTATAAATTAAAAATAAATCTATTTTCTTTTTACTAATTTGTGCAACTTTTTTGAAAATCCACTTTAGCATGTTTTACAATGAAATTTGATGCTGGTAAAATGTTCATATAGCTATCAGCATTATGTTTTGAAAAATCAGTTTTGTTTGAAAAAGAAAATTGTGAAAAATATCTATAAATACTTTTTTATCAATCAGAATTCACCGAGAGAGAAATAATCCTATTTTAAAAGTAACATTCTTTATTTTTTCGGAAAGTATGTGAGTTTGCAAGTTTATCATATTAACATTTTGAATTATTTGAAACTATGCCAGATTTTCCAAATATGGCCGCAATTACTCATTCTATATTAACCTAACAAATGTCATTTTTATGCTTTTTAATTTCAGGTACTATTTCCCAATGTGGGCGCTTTTCTGTTTCATTCTACCAACGATCATTCCTATCTATTTCTGGGAAGAAAAATGGGTGGATGCTTTCTTCGTTGCTGGTGTGCTGAAGTACTTCCTCCAACTTCACAGTACTTTCTGTATTAACAGTGTCGCTCATAAGTTTGGATATCGCCCTTTTGATAAGAAAATAGAAGCAAAGGAATCTTTCTTCACTGAAGCAGTTCAACCAGGCGAAGGTTCCCACAACTATCATCACGTATTTCCAAGAGACTACAGAACAAAAGAACACGCATTTACATTCAACTCTTCCAGAGTTTTCATCGAGTTCATGGCAGCAATTGGACAAGCATACGATTTAAAATGGACTTCGGATGAATTGATTAAAGCAAGGAAATTGAAAGCAGCCAATGACAACAAAATGAAAGAGGATGAGGCATTCTTATGCAAAGAATGGTCACAGTGATTTTTGAAAATGTGTATTGTTTAAAAATAGTTTTAAATTAAAGGCCTTTTATGTTTTGCACATTCTTATATTGCATAGAAAAAAGATAGAAGTGAATGTAATTTCAGATATTGGAATGTTTCATTTTTTAAAACTTTTCTTAATGATCATTTTTCAAAAACATTAGGAAAAGTTGTTTTTTTTCCCACGCGAAAAAACTAAATTTGATATCCAAGCTGTATTAGTAAGGCACAATATTGTACTTTTAATTGATTTCCAAAATTAATGATTTATTGGTTTCTTATGGAAGTCATAAATGCTGATCTTAATTAGGCTTAGTTTTACTTTTATTACATATTTTTATAAAACCAAAATCTTCACGATTGACATTAATAATTTAATACATTATTCGGTTGTCAATGTTACAATATACCATTGTACATTTGACCAGAAGATGTTGTAAATTTGATTTGGATTTATCATGAAAAGAAATGAGAAAATAACCTTTATTATTGATGTAAAATGATATATACTTATTTTTGAATAGATCTCAATTTTTTTGTCCATATAAACAAGTTATTTATTTGAGTTCGTAGTTTGTAAAAGATTGATTCCTTTTAAAGAATTATCCTTATGTAGATATTTAATGAATGAAGGAAATCTTAAATAAACTTCAAAATTTCAAAAAAAAATATCACTACTTTTAACATTGATCTTTTTTATTCCCTTAGAACAGATTCGTTTCCTTTGAATATCTTTTTTCAAGTTTTAGAGACATAACTTGACTTCAATGTTTATAAGTACATTTTTTTGTAGAATTTTAAGTGATAATATTTGATTTAAAATTTGTTATTTTCTTTTCATATGCCATGTTCGCTGATTCTTAGGCTTATGGAAATACCTTAAATTTTTAAGAAGGCCTTTCCATAAGTCTAAGCCTAAGATAATTGAATAGTTCGGTGATATATTTAGACTGACAAGATTTTGTGACAGAATCTATGTAGATAAACCTGCAATATCTGAATCTGCGTGAAATCCAAATGAATTGTAATCCTTGCAGTTACAAATACAGAAATTACTCATCAGTTAAACATACTCTTATCACAGGGAAATAACTTTTAATATTGGATTCTTCTATTATTTAGAACTGTAGTTTAAGTAAGATAATTTAGCCACCCTATATACGCTAATTATTTTACTTATATGGGTTGAATAATAAGTTGTTTATTGCCTAGTCGTAATAAATTTTGAATGGGTCAAAATGCATCCTTATTAAGCGGTTACATTCAATCATAATGCAAGGATAAAAGGTGTGATTATCACCCTGCCATTTTTTTTGTTTTCTCAATGACTTAAATAATTATGCGAGTTTTGAAATTGTCAAGAAGTAACAATGTAGGGTTTTTAGAATTTGGTCGGATATGATCGATAAAGTGTTCAACCCGTAACTGGAGAGAATTTCCTCACACGGTCACAGACATGGAGCCAAAATTACTTCGTTGTTATTTCTCTATTTTATCATTTATAAACCGCACTGGAATTTACTTTGGGAACTATTTTAGAAATCATGTAGTTACCAAAAATATTTAATATTAATATTAAAAATGTTAATTATAATATTAAATGCTGGAATGATGTTATGAAAAAACCCTAAACAATCTTTTAATGAGTATTTACTACGTTCAGATATTACGGAATTACACTAATGTTAATAAATTTCAGAATTTAACAAAAAAAAAATGAAGAATATAATATTTTAAAATATTATTCTAAAAATATTTATTCATTATGTTTGCATTATTCAAATTAAAAGCTGTTTGAGAGACATGGAGTCAATGAATCATAAATAACAACAAAAACTTTGAAAAAGATTAACTCGGTTATACGCATATTACTTTTGCTAGCGTACTATTGAAAGAATAACTTGAAGGTAATGAGGAGATGATTGTATTCAAGGACAAAATACCAGGTGATAATTAAAGCTATTGAGCAACGAGCAGTCATTTTTGACTCCAGACTCTAGTTACGTGTTAAATTCCCGAGGAAAAGTAGACATTGAAAAGCAATCTATCGAAAAGTAATATTCCAACTAAAAAGTCTTAGATGGAAAGTCATTTAAAGTATAAATGACATGTAAAGTATAAATGAACAATATCTTATATCAAAGTTTAGATTGAAGTTTGGTTAAACTTAGAAATAATTTAATTTAACTTTTTTTAAGAACATATTTCCAATCCATGAATGAAAAGAGAAAAATTTACTGAAGGCTCCGAAAACCAATATTTTTATGGTTTAAATTGAAATCTCTTGCTAGAGGTCATATGATCAAGGGGCAAATAATGATGGCATATACAAATTACAATTTTCCTCGCCATTCTGAGAAAATAATCATTGATGATATATTTTCAGTTTTCTGACTTGGTCAAAGGAGAAACACATCATGGTGGTCAAAATAACAACACGGTAGAGTTTTACATTTAAAATCACTAAAAGTCATTTTTGATTGGGAATATAAAAATCAAAGATCCTAAAAAATAATTCTATTAACCTTTCTGCAATACGGGTACACTAATATCATTTCTTAATTGCTTCAAAAAGTGTTATGAGGGAAAAGATGATTGTTGTAATAATTAAGAGAAAAAATTATAGTAGAAATATTTACTTTTCAGTAGGGAAATCAGATAAACATTTTTATTTGCTATATTTTTATTTTTTATTAACAGTTTTATTCGTTATTGTTTGTTATTTTATTTGTTAAATATTACTTTAAAATAATAATAGGCTGAATTAAGTAATCGGCTGTTAACCTTTATAATAAACAAAAAGATTTTCAAATTTTGTCGCCATTGTCAGAGCATATAAAAAATGGTTAAAGGAACAACACTTTCCCCTAATTATCCTGCAAATGAAATTCTTAGTTTTCATTGTATCAGATTGTAAATAATGTGAATATTTTGATTTCAGATCTGAAATAAAGATTGTCTTGAATATGGCTTCAGAATTTATTTTTTATTAGTAATTTATTATTTGATTTAATGCATCGAAAATTCTTAACGAACTCTCTGATAAATGATACAAACTTTTAATTTTCCATTCATTGTTTCTAAAGCAATATGCTAATGAGAGGAACAATGGAATGTTAACTTCACAAAATCAATAATCATTGAAAAAAATTGTTCTAATTTTCCTCTCTCCAGTTTTAAATGGATGCTTCGTCATTACAGAATAAAAAATTGAGGCTAGCTTGGGATGACGGAAAAAATGTCTTACAACGAATCAGCGAAATATGAATCACTGGATAAATGTCAGCAAAATAAAAAAAAAGTCACAAAAATATAAATTAAAATTATGTGCAAAAATAAAAGTAAAACAAAAACATAACTTTTATTTTAACCCTAATAATACAAAATTTTGATTTTAGCTTTTGCTGCTAATAAACCTAATTTAGCTATTTTAATATTTATAACGCATTTATAATTTATAGCATCATCTTTATTTTTATTTTTAGGAGATGCGCATCAAAATTCGTCGACATGATTATGTCATTAACATAGTCACCGAAAACAGTAAAATTAATTTTGTCTTATCAACCAACTTTGATTAAATACATCGTATGGAAACAAACTTATAATAGAAGAATAGCTACAGTAATATAAGTAAAAATTATACAATAATAGAGTATTCTGTTTGGTTAGCAATATTTCAAAGAGGCGAAATCATAAAGTTGTGGCGAAAATTGGTGAAATTATTCTTATAGTTGAGCCTGACGGCTGTAACAAAGCCTCATTTTACAAAATTGACCGAGATGGATAGCGAGTAGGCGACCATTGTTGATATATCAAGGGACCATGAATATTCATATGAAGTGAATTGGTATCGAATAGTAAGCTCTGTCGCGACATTTCCCCTCAGAAACTGTATTACGATTTTTTTTTTTTTTTTTTTTACGATTTCTCTCAAAAATGGAGACAGGCCCTTGAAAGCATATCTAGAATGATTGGTCCAGTGGCTTTAGTTGAAGAACTCTGTTGCAAGATTTCCTCATGGGGAAATTGCAGAAACGTTTCATGTTTTTGATTATTCTTGAAATTGGAGGGTGAAATACAGTGACCCCTTATTAACATATATATGAGCATATATATATATTAATAAGGGCATAGCATGTAACATACCCCTTATATATATAGCATAGTATGTTAATAAGCATAGCATTAATATATTATATTATATATATATGCTTTTTCATATGAGCTTTCATATGAAAAAAAATAGTGAAACTGGACTAATAGTTGGCAATGGATGACTGGTTCAATGGTTTCCTTGTTATTTTAAATAAATATATATATATCTGCTAAAGGAAATTACGTTCCTGTGGATTTTCAAAAAAATCTTTTTTTTTTTTTTTTTTTTTTTTTTTAGAAATAACCGGATGATTGGATAAATGGTTGAAAATCAATGGACTCTTGAAATTTGCTGGCGGCTTTCAATTACAAATAACAAAAAATTGTGTTGTTTTTTTTGTTAATAGTAATCAAAATGTTTGATAGGAATGAAAGCTTAACATTAAAAGTATTATGTTTATTTAAAAAACTTTAATTTAAAGAAGCGCTAATTCTGAATAGTCTAATATTAAATATATTTTTACTTTCTCGCTTATGCCTGTAAATTTAAAAAATTGATATTCGATAGTTTTGAAATTTATTACCAATGTTTTTTTATGACATCACATTTTACTCACAAATACTGAAATATTTGTGAGAAAAAAAAAGCGAGGTTTAATGAAATTTCGTTTTTAGATTTAAACAAATAGAGAATATTTCATTATTAAAAACACGAAAATAATCCAATCTCGGACAACATTGGGTATATCAGTGGGTATTAAATATATTTGTAGCTGCATTGAATTTTGAAATTCGAGCTTAGAGGGGAATCTGCATTAAGATTATCCGTAAAATAAATTTCATGATATAGACTGGATACTGCAATCAGAAATACAATACACTTCTTTTTATAAATATAGATAATCATCGGCAAAGATTGGAAATTATAAACTAAGAAAAGCAATCGGAAAATTAGACGAATTATAAATATTCATCATTTTATTCTTATGGCTTTAGTCATAAGAGAGCAAGAAAAACTTTTCTAATAAATTAGGAAATTTAAAAATTTTAAAAAAAGTCTAAAAAATTAGGAAATTTGAGAGTTCTAATGTGATTTCTCTCATTGATTCTGAAATTTGATCGCTCTAATGTGATTTCTCTCAGTAATTCCGAAATTTCATCTTTCTAATGCGATTTCTTTCAGTAATATCTTTTCTAATGCAATTTCTCTCAGTGATTCTGAGATTTGATCTTTTCTAATGCATTTTCTCTCAGTGATTCATGATTCTAAAATTTGATCTTAATGCAATTATTGTAAGTTAGAAATTTTTATTTTGAAGGAAATGATCCATGATTAATAGTTAGAATACTTTAAACATAAAAAACGTAGAAGGATGCGAAATTGTAGTGCATTAATTATTCCGGCCATACATATTACGAAATGTGCCAATCAAGCAGCATTTCTAGTAACGTCCTTAAAAAGATTGCAGAGAAGGTGGATTTGAACGCAATTAAAATTTTGTTTCCCAAAAAAATTAAAAGAGATTTTTAAAAAAATTAAATTACTTTCAGCTTTGGAAGAAAGGCATTTTATGATAAAAAATAAACAAGCAAATTTTAAGAGCAAGAATGTATTGCTTTTTCAAAATGTATTGCAAGTCAAAATTCTATGTTTATACACTTACTGCAAATAAAGTAATTTCAGGTAAATTATGTCCCGATTTCAGGTTTTCTGCAGCTATCGTACTTCCTAATTCCGTGAATAATCTGGGTTTACTTACTGGGGTATTGTTGATTTTTAAGCATCTCTTATTTCATCTTTCGTTGCGTTTCTATTTTGGCGAAATCAGCGCAAATTACAGGTGTAAAAACGCCAAAGATTTTCAATATCTGAAAATTGACAGTATTCTTGAAAAGTTTTGGGGTTAGATTTTTTTTGTAGCTAAGATTTCAATAGTAAATAATTTAAAAAAAATTTCTTCCTTTCTTTTTAGAAACGAAGCTTAAATGTCTTGACTTAAAGCTTAAATGTCTTGAAGCTTAAAGCTTTTTCTTATGACAAGGGAAAAAATGCCGAAGCTTAAATGTCTTGAAGAAGAATAAATGTTATAAAAATATTAATTGAAGCAAATGGTGATAAAATTGCCCCTGAAATTTTTAGTCAAAAATTGTTTCCGATTTTGACAAGTTACATAATTTTTGAAATGTCTTTTTCATCAAAGAATTTAAACAATTCTCAACTTTTAATGGGAATCAAAAGAAATAATTTAAATCTTCCGACAACCATTGGCATGACATGCATTTTATTTGAAAAATTTTAAATTAATTGTCATTTAAATATATCACAAAGTCAGGAATCAGTCTTCCACTTTCCGCCTTCATTTCTCCCTTGTACTAGTATGATTCAACTTTTCGATACTTTAAATTTCGAAAATCTTTTTAAATACCATGTCTGAGAAATTAAATATTTTATTCAATTTTACTCTTTCTTTTTCAATTTTAGTATATTATCTGATAAATCACAATCGCTGTTCTTGGATCTCTTTTCTGACATATCGAGCTGTTCTAAATTAAAAACAACAAATATTGTATATAAAGCAGCGTATTAAAAATATAAATATATTAAAAATAGAATTTTATTATTTTCATTATTTTTCACTTTTTAGATTTAATTAATAAAGCGTCATTCCGGATCTTATAAAAATTTCGCAACCAATCTTACTTAAATTTAATGTTTGGAGACGTCATGTATAATAAATATTTAATTATATTAATCAATTAATTAAGTTTTAATACATAAAATAACGTATTTTCTTCGAGAGCACACAAGTGTAAAACATTTCAAAATTCGAACATTTCAGAAAGTGGATTACAAAATATATCAAGTTAAATTACATAAAAGAGTACGAATAAATAGGCACTGGGAAGACCTGTTAATTAATCCAGCTGAAGGAAGCTTAAATCGAACAATTTTAAATATCTCTAAATAACGTTTCGCTAATACGTACTGCATTTACAAATAATGCTTTATTCTGAGATACAATATTAGCAAAGAATGCTCTCCAGTTTAAAAATAGTTACATTATAGGTTAATAAAGGTGGATATATAACTTCACTAAATATATACATTATTAGTATAATTTATCTCTTGGAGATTTACGCAGCGAGTATTGCGAAACATCAAAAACATTTATTTAAACAGCAACATACACTCGAAGACATTACAGGAAATGATTTTCTAAGAACATGAAGGAAGATTAGGAACAGCATGGGAAAGACCTTGTGTCATATAGAATACATGTGACATAAACGTCTAGTAGCTGGCGTGCGCAGCTTACATAACGGCAGATTCTACTTTAGGATAAACAAGGCTTGAGAAGGAGAAAATGAGCATTGATATCTAACCACATCTTTTAAAGATACATGATGCTAAGGTTAAAGAAATCTATCTGGTTTTATCACAGCGGTTACGCAGCAATGACCGTTGTCAGTACTTGGCTGGGTGGTCATCAAGAAACACCGTATACTGATGGCATCTTTTTTTTAAAGTCTTCATTCAGTTTAAATTAGTTATGCTAAATCAAGTGGAATTCGATTTGATATAACAACAAATACAGCACCCATTGATAAAATTTTATCAGTCAACTAGAAATAAGTAAATAAGCTGCCGCGAATTATTCTCTGATTGATAATTTTTTGAGGACAGATGAATTGCTGCTATCAAAGAAAAATAAGAACATGACATGACAGAAATCAATATGCTAAGCTACTTATTTTAAAGTACTACGCTTGCACTAAGCTTCTTATTTTAGAAAGAAATTCCGATTATAGAAATTAGAAAATTCCGATTATGTATATAAGTGAATACGTTACTGTCAATGTCTAAAATAACCAGTCATTTTATCTAAGGACGAATGTTGGATGGAAATATTTGAAACAATTAAATATTTCACACATTTTCTTGGCGTTTTCTGTAGATTGCCAAATGCCAAACTAGCGATGCAATAAATATACCTCTGATGAGAGAAAAAGAGACTGTTTCAAAATACATGTTTGAGATTATATTCCGATAATGGATAAAACCTACATGATGATAACATGCTAAATAAAAAAAATAATCCCATATACGCAATTAGTTAAAAGAAATAAATCAGTAATGCACATACATGCTCATAGTAGAATTAAAAAAATCTTATTTGTCGAGGCCATGATAATAAAATAATAAAATTGATATTTTGTTCACTCTTTACATAAAAATGAATGAACTGTTTAAGTAATAATGTTACCGGATCTATTTTTTTTCATAGTTTGCTTGCATTTATCACAGAATGTCTAAGTATTATAAACAATGTCTAAGGAAGATGTATAATATTTCTCACATTTCATACTTATCTTAAAAATGCACGGCATTCTATAGTGCCCAAGTAAAAATAGATAGAATAATTCTAGGTATTTTACTACCGGTAATACAAATGCAAAAAAGATACCTGTGATTTCGAGAGTAATGAAGTATGAATTAAGCATAATATATTTATAAATTTATTTTTCTTTATAAATAAGAAGGGAAAATAAAATCTTAAGTATAAAATTAAAAGACAAACATAAAACTTTATCATTTTAATCTACGGAAGTTGTATGAATTCTAGGGATATCAAATTTAACACTGTCTAATTAGGGTAGAGGTCAAATTATGTGCATTAGAATATCCGTAAATTAATTATCTACTCCAGTGTATAAATTGGATAAATATATTTCCAATTACAGCGTAGCAAACAAAAGATTCAAAAATTAAAATTGAATCATTTGAAATTGAAGATTTTAAGCTGATTTGTAAAATATTCACAAAAGTAATAAAAATATATTGAATAGATACAGCTAAAAATAAAATGCTTAGCATCAAACGTTTAGTATAGTTTAAGAGATAATATTAGGTTGATGATATTCTTTTTGGTGGTAATAAATTCAAACAATCTGGCTTGATTCTTGGTTAAACACGAGGACCTGGAATTAAACATGATTTCTAATTTTTCTGTGTATGTCTGATATCATCTTCAGTGCTTATATAGCAATAATATTCTCGGAAAAAAATAAATTTTGCCACTATCTAAATATCAGGAGGTACTGAATTAGTGAATAATTACCAAGTACAGAAAAACCGCCAAGCCTAGAAAATGGTTTGAAGTCGAGTTCTTAAAATCATGTGTAAATGCCTTGCTGCTCGACATAAACCAATACTTAAATTAATCTTTGATTTTAAATATTCTAAATGCCGAGACATTTGAAAACTAATCAAAAAATGAAATGAATGAATATTCTAATATAAATCATTGTCGCTACGTATACATGCTCCCCGTCTAATTCTGAAAATCTTGACTAAGTTTAACAAAACTTTGTATACTTGTTATTTAAGCTAGGAGAAAGAGTACTTCTAATTTTTCAAATTACAAAACTCAATTAAATATTTAATTAATTAGAAATCAACCGAAATTTTGCAGTTAGTACGGAGTAACTTTGGAGCAAATATTCAAAGAAAAAACATTTTTACACAATCTTAAAATTCAAAATATATCTTTGAAAAATTACCAGTTTCCTTTTTGTGCAACTTTTTAATTAATTTTTCACAGTGTAATAAATGAATAGTTGCAATCTTTGAAATAAGGAAGATTATAAATAGTCCTTTGCTATGTAATGGCGAGACTTTCAACCATTTTATACCTTTATTTTTTAAAATCTGTTACATTTAAAAATATTTTGGCAGTACTTTTTATTGGCTTTAAAAGGGTTCTATTATTTATTTAGATTGACAAATTACTACTATGAAATGGACAATCAATACCGAAAAATTACTACCTTTATTGAGATGATTATAGAACTTTGAGAGTTAGAAATTTGTAGCATCGATTTGACGATGCCTACTGGAAAATAGAAGTCCATCTTTCAATTTCAAATGAAGGAAAAATATAAAGCTTTTACGTGCAAATGAAACACAGCTTTGAAGACAACAGTAGTTTCAGTCTATAAAGTATCATGCCAAAAATAGTCTATAAAGGATTATATCAAAAATATTTTTTTAGCTTTCAGTAATTTCATTATTTCAAAACGCTCATTAAAGTTTTTTTATATTTCATTAATTATGAATAAAATTTTAAATTAATTAAGCACTGAAGATGATATCAGACATACACAGAAAAATTAGAAATCATGTTTAATTCCAGGCCCATGTATTTAACCAAGAATCAAACCTGATTGTTTGAATTTATTACCCCCAACAAGAATATCATCTCTTAAACTATACTAAATGTTTGATGCTAAGCATTTTATTTTAGCTGTATCTATTCAAATATATTTTTATTACTTTTGTGAATATTTTACAAATCAGCTTAAAATCTTCAATTTCAAATGATTCTATTTTAATTTTTGAATCTTTTGTTTGCTACGCTATAATTGGAAATATATTTATCCAATTTACACACTGGAGTAGATAATTAATTTACAGATATTCTAATGCACATAATTTGACCTCTACCCTAATTAGACAGTGTTAAATTTGATATCCCTAGAACTCAGACAACTTCCGTAGATTAAAATGATAAAGTTTTATGTTTGTCTTTTAATTTTATTCTTAAAATTTTATTTCCCATTCTTATTTATAAAGAAAAATAAATTTATAAATATATTATGCTTAATTCATATTTGAAATTTTAATTAAGAAATATAACAAATATTAATGAATTTGAAAAAAATTAGCAATTCAATTAATATTCTCATTTAAATTTGAAAGTTCCAGATGATAAAAATAATTTGAGTGCTAAATATTTTATATAAAAATCGTTTTGCATTAAAAATATTATGTATTAAAGTTTTAATCGCAAGCAACGTCGAATATATATCAACTAGTAATGGAATAAAATAGCTAATAAAATTAAATATTATCATCGAAATGAATTTGGTTAAAATGATAATAAAATTAATCTTAGCATGTCTTACAAGTGTCAGTTTCCTTTATGAATTTATTCTCACCAGATTATGAATTAAAAGAAACAAATATTATTACTTTAATAATGTATCGGTTTTAAAAGCAACAAAATAGAGTTAAATATTGTTTTTCATTTGAATGCCTCCAGGTCAACTACAGTAGTTTTGAAACAAATTAATATAGAATTATTGATAATTGTTTATTGATTTCTTGCCATCTTTGGCGATCATCTGATTTGCCGGGATAAATGGTTGCTAAAATTTTTAATAAAATATCTTATGAAGCTTGCTCTTGGTGGCTTTCTCAGTAACTATTTTAAAATTTCTAATTTGATTGATATGTTTGTACTATTTCAAAAGCTTTATGGCATTCTATTCAGTGTACAATGAGTTTTCCTTAATTTTCTGTGCCTCATAAAAAGTGAACTTTATATGAAAACAGAACTAACTTACAGAATAAGTAACAGAATAAGTTTATGTAACTGAGCACTTTTATTTATAATGTAATAAGAAAGCGTAGAACCGAACAACATTGAAATTTTATTTGTATTATAGAAAATATTTTATAATCTATAATAATTCAGACCTTCATTAAAAAACAAATTGTCAGAATCAAAAAAATTCACTAAAATCAAAAAGCAATTTTCAAGTGATGAAGAAAAGATATTTCTATGCATTCAATTATATTACATTAAAAAGTAGTAATATTTAAAAATTGAAGCATTTTTTTTAAAAAAAAATATTATCGTTAACTTGTGAAGTTTAATCTTAAATGTAAGCATAAAAATTTTCTTAAAATGTACATTAAATAAAGCTTATTTATTAGGGAAAATTATAACTTTATTTCCATTAACCATAGGCTGAAACCAGTATGAAATATTTATAGAAACAAAGAAAACGATTTCAATTTCACTTAAACAACGAAGTATATTGTTATGAAATATGCGCTTAAAATATATTTAAATTGGTTAATTATTATATATATATATATACATAAAATTAACATCATTGAAATGATGATTTTTAAAAAAATTTATGAAAACTATTTTTATTTAATATTTTCGGAAGTTATCTTGGAAAAAATTGGCTCAATTTCTGATTAATCAAAATTTAAAAAAAAGTCGCCAATAAGTGCTTATTACCACCTTCCAAAGTTCGGTAGCTCTAAATCAAATGGTTGGGTCCGTACAACGCTTAAAGACATACACATTCTCCTCTGTAATTAGTAGAGATTTGCTTGATTTTAGTAAGCTTACCATTCATTTGATAAACTGTCTTATTATCATAAATAAACAACACAGTCAAAAGTGCCAACTATTTACAGAGCACATTCGAGATTGTACCACAGAGGGATAAATATATATATATATACAAAAACATTAAATACGTTTTATTAATTTCCATTTAAAGTTCTTTTAAAGATTCAGAGTATGTAGGCATCTTTTGCATCATAATACAGTGTTAAGAATAAACTGTAGATTGATTCACTGTATTTTTTTAAAAAATTTTTTCTCCATAAAACACATTTAAATTGAGAGAAAAAATTATATTAGAAAAATTACTAATGAATTCATAATTAATAAAACCTGTTATACAGTTATGTATAATATGAAACGAAACATTTTTAGATGATAAAGATACTAAATGTATTATTTCTTACATTAGAAAAATACTATTTTAAATTAAGCGAATGAATTTATATAATATATTAATCGTTATTGTTAAAAATGATTAATCAGTTATTAATAACTACCGATAAAAATCATTCATTTATCTCATAAACATATTAGTATTAATGCTTAACTAATTAGTACTAACCGCATTTACTACTAATTATAACTGATTAATCACATTGACTATAATTTATTTAAATTGTGAAGATTCATTATAATTTATAAGTTATTGAATTATAAAAGAAAAAAAATCGTTTTTGAAAAAGTTATTCGAGATAATTGCGATAAGAAATCATTCGAATATTGGAAGTATTTCTAAAATACACACTAAGAAAGATATACAATATCCAGCTAAAAGAAAAACAAAAGCACCTGAAAGATCTTCAAGAGTCAATTTGGAATACGAGTTTATAGGGACAGATGAAGCGTATAATCTTTCAGGTAGTTTCATTCGGAAAAGTTCATCATCCTGCAACTTTGTATAAATACCCGCAGAACAAATTCTCAGAATCATCCTGTCCAGTTTTGGCCCGCAACAGAAACCTTTTTTCAGAACAATAGCTCGAGTTAGACTGAAAAAGGAATCATCAGAAATGAAAATATCGTGAAGTCGACTAAAAAAAAATCTTGAAGCTATAATAGCAGTTTTACCATCCTTCATCGAATTTATTACCAAATCTTTTTGAGGTTCAAGGAGAAAGTTATTTTTTCTTATATGGTTCGCAATTACCTTAATCATTTCCTGTTCATTTTTCAGCAGCGTGCTCGTGTAAGAGGCGCCTTTAATCGTCATACTTTGAATCTTCCCATTCTTGATAGCTTCTGAAAGCTGTGGAATTGTCCGAACGCTGTTTTCTTCCTGTGGAATGGTCAGAAAAGCTAGAAGAGCAGCAGAATAGAAAAATGAAAGAAATCTGGCTGTCAAAAGCCACGTTACAACTAACAAACTGCTTCTTTTCGAAGCTGGTTCAACGTCTAAAGGCTGTAAAAGAAGATAGCCGACGAATTTTAAAACGATTCTTTGGAATGATCGTTTCTTTTTCTGACAAAAGCGAAACGCTATAAGAAAAATGATGGTGGTAATCAAAAGAGTGCCCCATATATAAGTATCAAAAGGTGCTATAAAAGCTGTGGTTTTTGGTAGATATTTCGGAATGGCTGTAGCAAAAGTGAGATCTTCCACATCATACGGATAGCTATAGTCAACTACCTTCTTCCTTTGATCTGTAATTGAGATTTTCCCAATACCAATGTCAGCTTCACCATAATACACTTTTCCAATCACACCAGTCCATTTTCCATTTTCATAAATACCCCAATCACCATCAGGAGGTACTATAATTTCGTATTCAAACTTCAACACTTCTGATAATAATTCTAAAAAAGTTTTTTCCGTTCCTCCTACAACTTTTGTTTCATTTGTTTCTGTGACTTCGACTTTAAATAATCCACTAGTTGGAACAACAGCAATTTTCAAGAAATTAGGAAAAGTCATGACAGTTCACCATAAATCTGGTTAAAATAATTTAAATAAATTTTATTGTTAAATGATTACTTTATGATTTTTATGACTAAGTGATGCACATGTTGCAAAGGGTAATTTTCGTCTGGAACAACTTACAAAATTTCTGAAAAGTCTAGCAATCACGTCACCAATAAACCAACACGTGTTTTCACCCTCATCTGATGCATATAAAAACTAAAACCTCGCATTGTGTGTGAAAATATTCTATAGAAAATATTCCATGTATTTTTAACTTTTGAAACTTGCATGTTCAACAATAAAAGGCCTTTTATCGTTTAAATTGTCAGTTTTAGACAAAATCGGATAACTTCCAATTTTGATTATTGACTTTTTTGTCACTTGCTTGGACAAGTAAGAAATCTGTGTTTCCTTTATGTCATATTAAACGTTCTTTCGTGATTTCGAGTTGTCAAACAGGTTTATTTTATCTATTGAATATTTAAAATACCGTTACTCCTGGTTACTTCAATAAACATAGGAAATCTGCGCTAAATTCTTTGCTTACTCGAATTGTTTCCAAATTAAATAGAATTTAAGTGCTAACGTGCATTCATCTCAAAATACGTTATTTGAATAAGAAGAAAACAAGCTTGTTAACTAAAGATAAACTTATCAGAAAGTAAATGTCAATAAATCAACCTTTTTAATCACCACATGTTCTAAAATTTCGATTTACTTATATGATAATAAATAATAATTTTATTGAATGCTTGGAAGATTTTTATTGCTCATGAATATAGAAATAATTAATATGATGAATGTAGATGAGCAGAATTTTTATTTGCTAAATGGAGACTTATCTAATTCGTAGAATCTCAGAAATGTGAAAGCTTTTCTTCAAACATATCTTCCAGTTACCGCGTTTTAACTTGTTAACTAACGTGACGAATTTTGTGTTGCGAAATAGGTGAATAGCGCAAAACACGAATACATCATAAAGTGCAAATAGATTTTCTTTATTTCTTGAGTCGAGAAGTACATATAAGGATTATACATTATCACTTGCTTTAATTTATTATATTACATAGTATTCCAACATTTTGCATATGCTAATGCACGCTGTGATATTATCGACATGAATATTAGGAAGATTCATTTACCCACTAAATAGATCATAGCATAAATGGCTAATTAAATAAAAGGTTCTAATGTTTTGTCGCAATTTGATGCTTAAACATACTTTCAGAGAATTATGCACATCAAGTTATATAAAAGATTTAAGAGTAATTAAATATAAACAATATACCTTGTGAGCTAGTTGCCAAAGCATTAAGCATTCTTTGTTTTATCTGATGGAATAGATTATTATAAGTATCCAGTTCGCAACTATCCGGCTTCCGTATTACCCAGCCTAATTTTCTTTTATTGTAATTAAATGGGGATGGCAAGGTATTGCATTGGCTACAATATGAACGCATTGGGAGCGGGCGTTGCTACGATCCTCCTACTTGTCGTGTGCAAAATAAAAATTGCGAAAGTAATAGAACAGCGTCCTGCTTGTTGTTCATTATTTCATTAGTGTGCAATGGACCTCAATTGTTGCCGCTGCTCTTGATTATAACTACATAGTACATACAGGATTCGTAAGTTGTTCTTGGAGTATGCTTAATGCTTTTATAAGTATACCACAGTGAAGATTACAGAATTTATGCCCAAATGTGAAAAGTTTATACCCTTTAAATTACTTTTTCTCTCTAATAAATTCTTGAAACGTGCAGTGCAGTATATAAACATACATCTATCTACCGTCACGTAGATATACATCTATGTATATCTACGTGACTTGAGATAAATGGAGGGTTTAGTAAATAAGAAGTGAGAAAATACGTATTATAGCAATGAGTTTTGGTATTAAAACTTTGTCTTTTGGTATTAGTTGGCAAAAAAAAAAAAAAAAAACCGAGTTTACGAAACTCTGGCCTAACCTTCCGCCACATTAGGCCGGATATTCGGGAGTGCATTTCAGTAGTAACAAACGGAAATATTAATACTTATAATGAAAGACTGTGTATATTATCTAATGTATAACAATCAATAATGACGCATATTATGCAACGTAATTTCAGAAAAACACAATAGAAAACATGCAAACGTCTGAAGTCACTAACACGATGCAAATATATTCAATGCAAAATAATAATGTTTTTGCTCTTTTACTATTTTGCACAATTAGTTTTTTTTTTCTAAATATGTTCATTTTTTTTTCCTTTAAGGCTATTTTTTTTTATTAATTTTCCTCTTTTTAGAAAAAAAACACAATTCGATTCATTTATAATGACATACATTAAAAATAAACTTAAATCCAGTTCGATTGTGTTAATTTATTTTATTGAAACTAAGGCATTAAATAACCGTAAACTTATTCATTCACATGTGAAATGCCGGTGAGACACGCAGCTAGGAATAAAACTGTCAATGCGAAGTAATTATTCACGCTACACACATGTAATAAATTTAGAGATTGTAATCCTATTGATGAATAATTGTTAACCTATTACGTGGTGGTTAATAGGTTAATATACTTGCTTATTTAGTTATTATATTTTTTATTTTTAAGGCTTATATGATAAATTTGCATTTTCAGCTTTCATGCAAAAATTATTAGAAATTTAAAAATTTACAACGAAATACCAAATACAAGTGTATTCTTTTGTTATCACTTCTATAAAATTTAGAATTTTTTTTAAAAAGCACAGTAAAATTAAAAAACACTTAAAAGTAGAAGATCGGCTTAAATAATACTCCTCTTAATCAATGCAATCAAATGAAATTTACATTTCAGTAAATTAGTTTCCTAGATAATTATCTACACAAATTAAGGTTCAAGATAACATTTCTTGAATGATATCAAAGAAAATAGAGTGTGTAATGTAGGGAAAAAAAAGAATGTACAAAAGGAAGGGGAAAAAAAAAATCAAAGAAAAAAACTGAATTGAATTTTTAAAAATTCATATTTATCGTTCTAGAATTTTTAAGAATATTGCAATGTTTTATAAAATTAGTTAAATTTATCTGGTTGAATAAAAAATAATGTAACTAACATTTATAACATGCTCTTAAAATTTTTTATAAATACATTGTCCAAACAATATAAATTTATTATAAATACATTGTCCAAACAATATAAATTTATTATAATATTTGTTATAAAATGAAATTAAAATTATATAATTTCTTATTTTAATGTAATATAAAAAGAACTTTGTGCAATACGCTCCAAATTTATTGAGGATAAATGTTAACATTTCCCTTCATTATTAAAATTTAATAACATGTTTCAAAAACTTAAAACTTTTTTTAAATTAGTACTTATTACCCAAAAATAACTATCAGTCGCATTTGATAACTTCAGGTCCAAATATCTGCCATATAGAAAGTTTTATATATTTTTTAATAATGAAAATTCACAATTTGTAGAGAATAAACCAGACTAGAAATTTTAAATTAAAAATTTTAAAGAAAGTTTGATCTTTTAGTTCGAAACGTCATAGCATTATGATACCACAGTTCTGAATTTCCTGTTATACTTTTATCTTTAACATTTGTAGTTAATTACGTACCAGCGATAGTTCGCACACGGAAAATGTATTGAATATAACTTTCGTGATTATAAATTCAGCATCTAAAACAATCAAAATTATCGATGTAAAAACATTAAAATTCAAAAATGGTTTCGGAAATTAGTTCAGTTTAGTTATATTAACGTCCCGTTTGAAGCAACACTAGGGCTATTTTGGGACGGACCTCGTAATTTTGAACCGCGGTCAGATGACGAGAACGACATCTGAGATGGCACCCCCCTCTCCACACCACGCCACGCAACACCAGCGGGAGGACGTTTGGTCATGACGAATTTAACGTGCAACAGACCCCCTTACACGACGGTTCTTCGGTAGAATCGGGACAAGAACCTGAAACCCTCCAGTTCCGGAGCCGAGACCTTACCACCAAGCCCGTATCCCGTCTAAAATAGGGTGCATCGAAAGAAAGTTTAGCAGTGTTAAGGCGACCTGAAGATTTGTAGATATATTTTGAATGATTAAAAAATTTTTTTAGACGTTAGGGGATATCAGTATCTAAATATTAAAATGCTTTGAATTCCAATAGTTTATTGCATTTCTATTACGAGTAATTAAAATTTTTAAACAAAACGCTATGTCCAATTATTGATAACTAAAAATGTCTTCCTTATGTCCCATTATTTGAAAAATTTGTTTTTGAATATAATATAATTATACTTAAATTTGAAAATGATGTATTTATGTATTTATAATAATAAATAAGTAATTTTTAGGATCAGAACTATATGATTTGGATAAGTTTTAAAACTCATAGAACTTTCATAGTAAATAAATAGTAAAATAATAGAAAAATGGAAATAAACATTCAACTTTCATAGAAAATAATCTATAGAAATTTCAATAAATTATCTTTTGAATAAAAGCTGAAAGAATTCTTCAAAGAAGGAGCTGAAAAGTTAGCAGAGTGACTGACAAATATTTCAAAAAATTATCGTGACTGGATTATTAAAAATTCTCCGTGTCAGCTGAATTTATTTCTAATAGATGGTATCTCTAATAATCCTGCTTAACTTATAGTTAACTTAGAATTTATTCATTTAATATTGACTTAGTAAAACTGCAAATTCATTCCAACCATAATTGTAACAGTAACTTTATTCCAATTGACTTAGTAAAGCTGTTATATTTGGAAATACCTTTGCTTATTCAGAGATTTCATCGGAAAAGACTTGGAACTTGATACATATAAAGGCTTTATTCTCATGAATTCAATCAATGTCTACATTTAGGCAATTTATATAAATCCAGGTTATTAAACCCACATTGCTGAATAAAAAATGCAATTTTTCTATCTATGAATTTGTTGGTTACAGACTTAATTTTTCTTGATATAAATTGAAAGCAAAAAAAAAGTAAAAATTTCAAACTTATTCAGTATTTCTAAGAAAGGGCATTTTTTTTGTACTTTTTAAAAGATGATTTAATAAGATTTGAATAGTCATGTCTGCTGTTTAAGAAATAATAAATTTTGCTATCGAATTAAATTATTTTAATAATAATTTTGAAGTTTCAATTTTTAATATATATATATGGCATCTTCTTATTTTTGATGTTTATTTCATTATTTGTTTTATATTATGTTGAATTTACATATCCATATATTACCACAATAACCTGTGTTTAATCACCATCGAATACACTTTTTAATGTATCATCACCGAGAATCCATGACTTAGAGGGGAAAAATCCCCATCGTAATATTTTTACATTTCTGAAAATCATTGATTTTTGTCATCTTATTTAAATATTACATTTTTATCCTTGTTTACTACAGTAAAACTATAGCATTTTAAACTTTGCATTTCATATTTCCTGTTAATTTAGATCGTACCAATGACCAGTTACTCCAACCATAATACTGGCGCCTCATGGCCAAATCTGGCTCTTGCGCCATAAAAAAAACTAAACCAACCAAACATTTTATGTAAAAACATACAATTTGAAGGGTGCTCTATTTTCTAACGATATGTATCCATTAAAAATATGGAATACTAGAATTTTTTAGTAATTTAATGCTTCTTATGTTTTAAACGGAAGTTAATTTTGGTAGGTTCAAAATACATTATAAATCTATTTTGTTTCTTTTTATAAATGTCATAAGAAATACCAAATACGAAAATGTTTTTATGATTTAATATTCAAATCAATTTAAATTTGTCTTAACTTTCCAAAAAAAAAAATGGAATTATTTGTATAAGTCGGCAAATAAACATTATTTTACTAATATTATTCAGCTTCATTATTGGCCGCGGTGGCCTGGTGGTAAGGTCTCGACTTGTGAGCCGTAGGGTTTCAGGTCCGAGACCCGATTCCATCGAAGAACCGTCGTGTAAGGGGGTCTGTTGCACGTCAAATCCGTCATGCCAAACGTCCTCCCGCTGGTGTGATGTGGTGCGGAGAGGGGGGGGGGTGCCAGCTCAGGTGTCGTCCTCGTCATCTGACCGCGGTTCAAAATTACGAGGTCCGTCCCAAAATAGCCCTAGTGTTGCTTTACAACAGGACGTTAATATAACTAAACTAAATCAGCTTCATTATTACAATCTCGGATTTGTATTCGTTAAGTACAACTATAGCTCATATCATCAAAACTCCTTTAATTTCAGAATAATAACATCAAAAAGCTATTTTATGATATTAAAGTAAATTTTTTCTGGCCATTTTGAATAACTATGTAATAACTCATTTCAGATTAACAGGAGATGAACAATAGTATTACTCCAAAGGTGAATCATTTGTATATTAACTCAACTTACAACAAAGATAAAAAAATTTAAATATTTGCGATGAAATACACTAATAAGGAAATAAAATCCATGTACATGAATCTACTAAGAATTAGAAGGTATAGTGTTTACACTTCTGAAACAGCAAAAATGATTCATTTCTCTGTTATCATTTCCAATTATTCTATCTGCTATTTTATTGAAGTAAGGTGACTAAGTTAAGAGTCCGAATTATTATAAAATAACACCTTTACTTTCCAATGTGCTAACTCAATGGATAATCATTAAATATTTTCATACTAGGCCACAATTTTTAAGCTTATTTTAATTCGCCCTCTAATTTTAAAGTTAACTTGAAAATATACAGTTTTTTTTTCACTCTTAGGGTCTCGTGTCATGAAAACTCTTTACAAAATTAATAACAAGAAATGACAATATGTGTTTTCTTTATAATTTTTTGAATAAGTAAAAAGAATAACATTAATATTTCACAATCATATTTGTTTAAACATAATATTTTCACATAAATAAATTTTTAAAATAAAAATTTTGATACAATAATAGATTGAAAATATTAAACCAAATTAAACAGGGAGTGTGTAGTTATTTCTCCACAACCACGTTGTTAAAATTAAAATTATGATACCTCAGTAGTCAGAATAATTAGCGAAAACAACAAAGAATGCTGATTGGAAAGAAATTTCTTATAAAGAAAGCGGTCATTACCATTTTTTCCAAAATATCTTTCAACATGATTATATAGGCTGGCATAGTATCAGTAAGCTGTTAAAGCAATCAGATTTACCACGCTAATATTTCTTGGATGCTAAGCATTCATTAAGAAAAGAATTTCCTTACACTTAATTTGATTTTTAAGAAAATATGAATCGAAATTTTAATGTGCATCCATTATAGATTCAGAGGATAAAATCACTCAAAAATAATGATATCAATTAAAAAATTAACTTTTTAGTAATATTGGCCTTATTTTCATACATGTTTTTCTCTAAGTTGAAAAAATCTTTTTAAATATTTCACAACAATACTTTTCACTTTAATTTTGTAGATTTGTACTCATTATGACGGATTCATAGTCGTCGTGTTTTAATACAGTCACAACAGTTCATTGTGACGATATTAAATATATATATTTTTTACTCGTTATGACGGATTCATACTCGTCGTGTTTTAATACAGTCACAACAGTTCATTGTGACGATATTAAATACATATATTTTTTACTCGTTATGACGGATTCATACTCGTCGTGTTTTAATACAGTCACAACAGTTCATTGTGACGATATTAAATATATATATTTTTTACTCGTTATGACGGATTCATACTCGTCGTGTTTTAATACAGTCACAACAGTTCATTGTGGCGGTATTAAATATATTTTCTTTGTTCGTACATTATCATTGTTATACATTAACGAGTAGATTTTATTTTTGAAAAATGAATATTCTGATGTGATTATGCTTTAAAGCATAATACATCAGATTTTATATAAAGATTACTTTTATCCAACGATAAAGAGAACGTATAAAAAATGTATTTAATAATGTTGCGATGCCTTTATTAAAAATGAAACAATTAAAAAATTGTTAAATTACTGCTATATACTGAAATTGTGTTGTATACTAAAAATATTTTTAAAATAATAAAAATTCGAGAAAAAAATTTATGGTAACTAAATTGACATTTTTTTTAACAATGCATTATTTTGAACTTTAAAAACATGTGGAAATTACTTTTTCATAGTGATATTTATTAAGTTATAACAGAAAAGTGTCAGAATTTCTTTTTAAATTTGAATTAAATTTTTAAAAACTTCTTATTCTTAATGCTCTTATTATCAAAAGATTAACCATGTGCCAAATTTGGTGGATTTAGAAACAACAGTTTTTCCCTGTAATTCGTGTTGAACGATTTTTATAAGTCTCTTGACACACCACAACAAATAAATATTATCAAGTTCAAATATGTTTATGGAAAAATAAATATGTCTTTCGCAAATACAAGGTACACTTTTTGTACACTTAAATTAATAAATAGTATCAGATAAGGCTTAGTGTAAAATATCTTTATAAAAAACTTGTTATCTTGAAGATGCATAGATTCATTGTTGCAATTCTAAAAAATAAATTTTTATTTTATAAACAATAATTAAATACTAGCTGATTTTCAAATTCCACCCTAATCTTTGGAAAATGACGATGTACATTTAAATAAACCAAAACTTTTTATTAGCCTGCAACATATATATGAAATTATTTTAATGACTTTCAGAAGAAAAGAAGGCACATCCATCCATATTTATCTTAACAAATTAACTTAAGTATGATATTAAGAATACTAAATCACTAAATTATAAATCCCAACAAATTTTTAGATGTGATCTGAGCAAGAATTTTTAAAACTATCATTGAATAGTGATCATTTATAATAAATCAGATACTAATTGGATGAATAATTCATGAACACTTGATATATGCAAAACTCTTCAATCTGATTTCGGAATCCATTTCGTTTAAAAAGGAAAGAAAAAGAATATAATATCAGAGCAAAGCATAACACAGTTAAATAGCCTTGTGTTACGAGGGACTTAAAATAAATTTCCCTCAGTCAATACTGCATTTCTTCATTCTTTAAGTGCTAAGTCAAAAACTAAAGCCTATGATAATAAAGGCATTTATTTTTGCACATTTTTTATTTGACTGGTTTTATGTTTGTGGAGATAAAATATTACGGTGGATTTTTTACTCATTTCCTAGTATGACTCCCGGTATGATTTTTGAAATTTTGCAAGCTCGAATGTTAATGAGGAGTATATAATTTTGTAACTTATTTTTTAATCTATTAATGAATTTATAATTTGATAGCATACAGGTGGCGCTACCTTGTTATAAGTTTGAGAAAAAAAATTATTTCACGATTACATAATATTTAAAATAACGAATTATAAATTAGAAACAGTAAAGGATAATCAAAATAAAGAATCAAATTTTTAGTTCGCTCTTAAAAGTGTATTTTTAAAGGTTGTATTTTCAAATTTATTTGTAGGGAAGCATTTTCACTTGGGCCCGGGATCACAGAGTACATCACAAATATGTAGACACCACTGCTGATCCATATAACATCAATCGTGGTTTCTTTTTTGCTCACATAGGATGGCTAATGTGCAGAAAGCATCCTGATGTAATTGAAAGTGGAAAAAAGCTGCCTACGGATGACTTAAAGGCCGATCCAATAGTTAGATTTAATAGAAAGTAAGTGATTATCTGAAATTTATCGAAGGAATCATGATGGTTTTGTGTTGGTGCTAGATGCGATTTAAAAGATGTTGATCAAAAAAAAAAAAATACTAGCATTATGATAGAATAGAATCTAAACTATCCGCCATAAACTGGAGGTTTCATCGTCGGTGAGGAGTGCAAATTTGAAGGGTTATCGGCTCAAGAATTGCCATTTTAATTCGATTCAAATTTATGGTATTCGTCCCAATATTCATTTCGCGTTTCTCTAATATAATCCAGACATAAAAGAGTATTTAAAAATATTATATAAATAGTTGAAAGTTAGGGATTTAGAAATTTAAGGCCTTAAGTAGTATACATTATGCAGTTTTTATTTTGATAATTTTTATTAATTCTTTATTTAGCACGGTTGTTCAGTGGCAGCATATTTTCATTGGCTCTTAGGGAAGATCTACTACTTCATATGCTTTACATGGGCATTCTAAGCATGCCTTTGCACATAAGCCTTTCTATGTAATAATTAAAATAAATTAAAAAAATTTTTTTTAAGAACTTCTAAATATAGTATTCGTATATTACTTACTAGGTATTTGCATTCAAAAATGTTTCACTACAACTTTTTACTATTTGCCTATAAAAAAGTTAGACTAACAATCGATTTAATTCCAGAATTCAATACACTTTCTAATAACATTTATTTTTAACTTTTTTTCAGATAATAAAAATACATAAGTTTTCATTTATTTATTTATTACTTCTCATGACTGCGTAAAATCCATGTTTGTGCCCAATATTTTTTAAACTAACATTCCAGCTAAATACTTTAAAATACTAAATAAATATTAATAAATAAATACTAAAAACTAAATAAATAAATACTTTAATAGTGAAGTGAACGCAATGAAACCGATAAGAATCTGACCATTTATAATTAGAAATACTACTAAAGTAGACAATTTCTTTCATAATTCATTGAATTTGGATATTCTACAAATTTATTTTCACAATAAAGCTTACAAGGAAAAAAATATTTTAATCAATCTACGCCCAATTCCCTTAGCAACTCTAAACAGTTACTTAGTTCACCTAATTGGAAATCCGCCACTATATATACATTTATATCGGATAGTTTATGCAAGTAAAACTAAAACTAATAGATAGAAATCGTAAATTGCTGAATTGATTATTTTCAAAATTGACTCTCAAATACAATGAAAAATGATGTTAGTGAAAGCTTTTGTGAGAATTAATTGAGCTTCTAATTTTTTTAAAATTAAAAACATGCCCATTGCACTTTTCAAAACATTCACAAAACTTTTCAAAACGTATTTTAATACGCATGGCTGCATAGAACGTATTAGAATGTGGATAGAACATATAAATTACACTTCAGAAAAGCGTGTATTTGATAGAATTTTGGAACCCCTTCAGCTTCCGGTTGGTACTTCCGGTTTCGTTTTCAGCTACAGTTGTTTATAAAAAATCGCATATCTCGGTTTCTACTTATCATAGAATTAATACAAACATTGATTTGGAAACCGAAATAAATGGATTTAAAATAAAATAAAAATGTGAATTTTGACCAAAAACTGCCTTTTAAACATAGACAAATAAATATTTATATCTCTTCCTCCGTACATAATTCAAATCTTTAAAATGTAAAACCAACTTGTTTTGGACCGTTCTTCTTCCTGGAGCATTTCACATCATAAACATAGAAAAGCTTATTTTTTCTGCAGTATTTTAAATCCTTTACAATAAAAAGATTATAAACTGTGTGTGTGTGTGTAAATATGCAAATTTAAAACTCATTGAGTTATATCAATGAAATTCGGTGTTTGATTTATTAATAGAATTGTACAACTGTATGAAATTTAAAATCAAATTCACTAAAGCGTAGACTATTTATCGATATGTCTGTACATGTATACGAGAAAGTGACAGCTAACGGTGCAAAAAATTAATCGATAAATTTTAATACATTCCTTCGTATCAAAATCCTGAAATTTTATCTAAATTTCGGCAAAATCCTTCAATGGATAGTTTGTTTGCTGGCCAGCGTGTATGATCACTCAAAAATCTAAAAAATTTTATAAAATGAGCTGGATGCGTCATTTTGACATCAAAATTGGATGTCTGAGGTATTTGAAAGTAATATTTTATTTCATGCCACTTTATTTTATTGGCAATTTTATTATGATAGTTATATGTAAAAGCAATTAAGAGTTTAACACACGAAATAAAGATGAAATCTCCGAAATTCAAATCATATGTATTTTAAAATTTGCTCCACAGAGCAAACAAGTATCAAGTTGACAGACAAGTATCAAATATAGAACAGCAATTGTATTGGTTTAAATTGTATTGGATATCCAAAACAGGCCTCTAAATTTGTACTCCGATGTATTATCGGATAAGGGGTAGGGAAAACGCTGTTTTTCGCTTTTAAATAAAAAAAAGCTATTTATTTGAGATGAAAAGTTTGACAGACTTATAAAGTAATTATCAAATGTTATGATAGCATTAAAGACAGGAGTAAATTGTAAAAAAGTATAAATTAAAAATAAATCTATTTTCTTTTTACTAATTTGTGCAACTTTTTTGAAAATCCACTTTAGCATGTTTTACAATGAAATTTGATGCTGGTAAAATGTTCATATAGCTATCAGCATTATGTTTTGAAAAATCAGTTTTGTTTGAAAAAGAAAATTGTGAAAAATATCTATAAATACTTTTTTATCAATCAGAATTCACCGAGAGAGAAATAATCCTATTTTAAAAGTAACATTCTTTATTTTTTCGGAAAGTATGTGAGTTTGCAAGTTTATCATATTAACATTTTGAATTATTTGAAACTATGCCAGATTTTCCAAATATGGCCGCAATTACTCATTCTATATTAACCTAACAAATGTCATTTTTATGCTTTTTAATTTCAGGTACTATTTCCCAATGTGGGCGCTTTTCTGTTTCATTCTACCAACGATCATTCCTATCTATTTCTGGGAAGAAAAATGGGTGGATGCTTTCTTCGTTGCTGGTGTGCTGAAGTACTTCCTCCAACTTCACAGTACTTTCTGTATTAACAGTGTCGCTCATAAGTTTGGATATCGCCCTTTTGATAAGAAAATAGAAGCAAAGGAATCTTTCTTCACTGAAGCAGTTCAACCAGGCGAAGGTTCCCACAACTATCATCACGTATTTCCAAGAGACTACAGAACAAAAGAACACGCATTTACATTCAACTCTTCCAGAGTTTTCATCGAGTTCATGGCAGCAATTGGACAAGCATACGATTTAAAATGGACTTCGGATGAATTGATTAAAGCAAGGAAATTGAAAGCAGCCAATGACAACAAAATGAAAGAGGATGAGGCATTCTTATGCAAAGAATGGTCACAGTGATTTTTGAAAATGTGTATTGTTTAAAAATAGTTTTAAATTAAAGGCCTTTTATGTTTTGCACATTCTTATATTGCATAGAAAAAAGATAGAAGTGAATGTAATTTCAGATATTGGAATGTTTCATTTTTTAAAACTTTTCTTAATGATCATTTTTCAAAAACATTAGGAAAAGTTGTTTTTTTTCCCACGCGAAAAAACTAAATTTGATATCCAAGCTGTATTAGTAAGGCACAATATTGTACTTTTAATTGATTTCCAAAATTAATGATTTATTGGTTTCTTATGGAAGTCATAAATGCTGATCTTAATTAGGCTTAGTTTTACTTTTATTACATATTTTTATAAAACCAAAATCTTCACGATTGACATTAATAATTTAATACATTATTCGGTTGTCAATGTTACAATATACCATTGTACATTTGACCAGAAGATGTTGTAAATTTGATTTGGATTTATCATGAAAAGAAATGAGAAAATAACCTTTATTATTGATGTAAAATGATATATACTTATTTTTGAATAGATCTCAATTTTTTTGTCCATATAAACAAGTTATTTATTTGAGTTCGTAGTTTGTAAAAGATTGATTCCTTTTAAAGAATTATCCTTATGTAGATATTTAATGAATGAAGGAAATCTTAAATAAACTTCAAAATTTCAAAAAAAAATATCACTACTTTTAACATTGATCTTTTTTATTCCCTTAGAACAGATTCGTTTCCTTTGAATATCTTTTTTCAAGTTTTAGAGACATAACTTGACTTCAATGTTTATAAGTACATTTTTTTGTAGAATTTTAAGTGATAATATTTGATTTAAAATTTGTTATTTTCTTTTCATATGCCATGTTCGCTGATTCTTAGGCTTATGGAAATACCTTAAATTTTTAAGAAGGCCTTTCCATAAGTCTAAGCCTAAGATAATTGAATAGTTCGGTGATATATTTAGACTGACAAGATTTTGTGACAGAATCTATGTAGATAAACCTGCAATATCTGAATCTGCGTGAAATCCAAATGAATTCTAATCCTTGCAGTTACAAATACAGAAATTACTCATCAGTTAAACATACTCTTATCACAGGGAAATAACTTTTAATATTGGATTCTTCTATTATTTAGAACTGTAGTTTAAGTAAGATAATTTAGCCACCCTATATACGCTAATTATTTTACTTATATGGGTTGAATAATAAGTTGTTTATTGCCTAGTCGTAATAAATTTTGAATGGGTCAAAATGCATCCTTATTAAGCGGTTACATTCAATCATAATGCAAGGATAAAAGGTGTGATTATCACCCTGCCATTTTTTTTGTTTTCTCAATGACTTAAATAATTATGCGAGTTTTGAAATTGTCAAGAAGTAACAATGTAGGGTTTTTAGAATTTGGTCGGATATGATCGATAAAGTGTTCAACCCGTAACTGGAGAGAATTTCCTCACACGGTCACAGACATGGAGCCAAAATTACTTCGTTGTTATTTCTCTATTTTATCATTTATAAACCGCACTGGAATTTACTTTGGGAACTATTTTAGAAATCATGTAGTTACCAAAAATATTTAATATTAATATTAAAAATGTTAATTATAATATTAAATGCTGGAATGATGTTATGAAAAAACCCTAAACAATCTTTTAATGAGTATTTACTACGTTCAGATATTACGGAATTACACTAATGTTAATAAATTTCAGAATTTAACAAACAAAAAATGAAGAATATAATATTTTAAAATATTATTCTAAAAATATTTATTCATTATGTTTGCATTATTCAAATTAAAAGCTGTTTGAGAGACATGGAGTCAATGAATCATAAATAACAACAAAAACTTTGAAAAAGATTAACTCGGTTATACGCATATTACTTTTGCTAGCGTACTATTGAAAGAATAACTTGAAGGTAATGAGGAGATGATTGTATTCAAGGACAAAATACCAGGTGATAATTAAAGCTATTGAGCAACGAGCAGTCATTTTTGACTCCAGACTCTAGTTACGTGTTAAATTCCCGAGGAAAAGTAGACATTGAAAAGCAATCTATCGAAAAGTAATATTCCAACTAAAAAGTCTTAGATGGAAAGTCATTTAAAGTATAAATGACATGTAAAGTATAAATGAACAATATCTTATATCAAAGTTTAGATTGAAGTTTGGTTAAACTTAGAAATAATTTAATTTAACTTTTTTTAAGAACATATTTCCAATCCATGAATGAAAAGAGAAAAATTTACTGAAGGCTCCGAAAACCAATATTTTTATGGTTTAAATTGAAATCTCTTGCTAGAGGTCATATGATCAAGGGGCAAATAATGATGGCATATACAAATTACAATTTTCCTCGCCATTCTGAGAAAATAATCATTGATGATATATTTTCAGTTTTCTGACTTGGTCAAAGGAGAAACACATCATGGTGGTCAAAATAACAACACGGTAGAGTTTTACATTTAAAATCACTAAAAGTCATTTTTGATTGGGAATATAAAAATCAAAGATCCTAAAAAATAATTCTATTAACCTTTCTGCAATACGGGTACACTAATATCATTTCTTAATTGCTTCAAAAAGTGTTATGAGGGAAAAGATGATTGTTGTAATAATTAAGAGAAAAAATTATAGTAGAAATATTTACTTTTCAGTAGGGAAATCAGATAAACATTTTTATTTGCTATATTTTTATTTTTTATTAACAGTTTTATTCGTTATTGTTTGTTATTTTATTTGTTAAATATTACTTTAAAATAATAATAGGCTGAATTAAGTAATCGGCTTTTAACCTTTATAATAAACAAAAAGATTTTCAAATTTTGTCGCCATTGTCAGAGCATATAAAAAATGGTTAAAGGAACAACACTTTCCCCTAATTATCCTGCAAATGAAATTCTTAGTTTTCATTGTATCAGATTGTAAATAATGTGAATATTTTGATTTCAGATCTGAAATAAAGATTGTCTTGAATATGGCTTCAGAATTTATTTTTTATTAGTAATTTATTATTTGATTTAATGCATCGAAAATTCTTAACGAACTCTCTGATAAATGATACAAACTTTTAATTTTCCATTCATTGTTTCTAAAGCAATATGCTAATGAGAGGAACAATGGAATGTTAACTTCACAAAATCAATAATCATTGAAAAAAATTGTTCTAATTTTCCTCTCTCCAGTTTTAAATGGATGCTTCGTCATTACAGAATAAAAAATTGAGGCTAGCTTGGGATGACGGAAAAAATGTCTTACAACGAATCAGCGAAATATGAATCACTGGATAAATGTCAGCAAAATAAAAAAAAAGTCACAAAAATATAAATTAAAATTATGTGCAAAAATAAAAGTAAAACAAAAACATAACTTTTATTTTAACCCTAATAATACAAAATTTTGATTTTAGCTTTTGCTGCTAATAAACCTAATTTAGCTATTTTAATATTTATAACGCATTTATAATTTATAGCATCATCTTTATTTTTATTTTTAGGAGATGCGCATCAAAATTCGTCGACATGATTATGTCATTAACATAGTCACCGAAAACAGTAAAATTAATTTTGTCTTATCAACCAACTTTGATTAAATACATCGTATGGAAACAAACTTATAATAGAAGAATAGCTACAGTAATATAAGTAAAAATTATACAATAATAGAGTATTCTGTTTGGTTAGCAATATTTCAAAGAGGCGAAATCATAAAGTTGTGGCGAAAATTGGTGAAATTATTCTTATAGTTGAGCCTGACGGCTGTAACAAAGCCTCATTTTACAAAATTGACCGAGATGGATAGCGAGTAGGCGACCATTGTTGATATATCAAGGGACCATGAATATTCATATGAAGTGAATTGGTATCGAATAGTAAGCTCTGTCGCGACATTTCCCCTCAGAAACTGTATTACGATTTTTTTTTTTTTTTTTTTACGATTTCTCTCAAAAATGGAGACAGGCCCTTGAAAGCATATCTAGAATGATTGGTCCAGTGGCTTTAGTTGAAGAACTCTGTTGCAAGATTTCCTCATGGGGAAATTGCAGAAACGTTTCATGTTTTTGATTATTCTTGAAATTGGAGGGTGAAATACAGTGACCCCTTATTAACATATATATGAGCATATATATATATTAATAAGGGCATAGCATGTAACATACCCCTTATATATATAGCATAGTATGTTAATAAGCATAGCATTAATATATTATATTATATATATATGCTTTTTCATATGAGCTTTCATATGAAAAAAAATAGTGAAACTGGACTAATAGTTGGCAATGGATGACTGGTTCAATGGTTTCCTTGTTATTTTAAATAAATATATATATATCTGCTAAAGGAAATTACGTTCCTGTGGATTTTCAAAAAAATCTTTTTTTTTTTTTTTTTTTTTTTTTTTTTTTTTTTTTTAGAAATAACCGGATGATTGGATAAATGGTTGAAAATCAATGGACTCTTGAAATTTGCTGGCGGCTTTCAATTACAAATAACAAAAAATTGTGTTGTTTTTTTTGTTAATAGTAATCAAAATGTTTGATAGGAATGAAAGCTTAACATTAAAAGTATTATGTTTATTTAAAAAACTTTAATTTAAAGAAGCGCTAATTCTGAATAGTCTAATATTAAATATATTTTTACTTTCTCGCTTATGCCTGTAAATTTAAAAAATTGATATTCGATAGTTTTGAAATTTATTACCAATGTTTTTTTATGACATCACATTTTACTCACAAATACTGAAATATTTGTGAGAAAAAAAAAGCGAGGTTTAATGAAATTTCGTTTTTAGATTTAAACAAATAGAGAATATTTCATTATTAAAAACACGAAAATAATCCAATCTCGGACAACATTGGGTATATCAGTGGGTATTAAATATATTTGTAGCTGCATTGAATTTTGAAATTCGAGCTTAGAGGGGAATCTGCATTAAGATTATCCGTAAAATAAATTTCATGATATAGACTGGATACTGCAATCAGAAATACAATACACTTCTTTTTATAAATATAGATAATCATCGGCAAAGATTGGAAATTATAAACTAAGAAAAGCAATCGGAAAATTAGACGAATTATAAATATTCATCATTTTATTCTTATGGCTTTAGTCATAAGAGAGCAAGAAAAACTTTTCTAATAAATTAGGAAATTTAAAAATTTTAAAAAAAGTCTAAAAAATTAGGAAATTTGAGAGTTCTAATGTGATTTCTCTCATTGATTCTGAAATTTGATCGCTCTAATGTGATTTCTCTCAGTAATTCCGAAATTTGATCTTTCTAATGCGATTTCTTTCAGTAATATCTTTTCTAATGCAATTTCTCTCAGTGATTCTGAGATTTGATCTTTTCTAATGCATTTTCTCTCAGTGATTCATGATTCTAAAATTTGATCTTAATGCAATTATTGTAAGTTAGAAATTTTTATTTTGAAGGAAATGATCCATGATTAATAGTTAGAATACTTTAAACATAAAAAACGTAGAAGGATGCGAAATTGTAGTGCATTAATTATTCCGGCCATACATATTACGAAATGTGCCAATCAAGCAGCATTTCTAGTAACGTCCTTAAAAAGATTGCAGAGAAGGTGGATTTGAACGCAATTAAAATTTTGTTTCCCAAAAAAATTAAAAGAGATTTTTAAAAAAATTAAATTACTTTCAGCTTTGGAAGAAAGGCATTTTATGATAAAAAATAAACAAGCAAATTTTAAGAGCAAGAATGTATTGCTTTTTCAAAATGTATTGCAAGTCAAAATTCTATGTTTATACACTTACTGCAAATAAAGTAATTTCAGGTAAATTATGTCCCGATTTCAGGTTTTCTGCAGCTATCGTACTTCCTAATTCCGTGAATAATCTGGGTTTACTTACTGGGGTATTGTTGATTTTTAAGCATCTCTTATTTCATCTTTCGTTGCGTTTCTATTTTGGCGAAATCAGCGCAAATTACAGGTGTAAAAACGCCAAAGATTTTCAATATCTGAAAATTGACAGTATTCTTGAAAAGTTTAGGGGTTAGATTTTTTTTGTAGCTAAGATTTCAATAGTAAATAATTTAAAAAAAATTTCTTCCTTTCTTTTTAGAAACGAAGCTTAAATGTCTTGACTTAAAGCTTAAATGTCTTGAAGCTTAACGCTTTTTCTTATGACAAGGGAAAAAATGCCGAAGCTTAAATGTCTTGAAGAAGAATAAATGTTATAAAAATATTAATTGAAGCAAATGGTGATAAAATTGCCCCTGAAATTTTTAGTCAAAAATTGTTTCCGATTTTGACAAGTTACATAATTTTTGAAATGTCTTTTTCATCAAAGAATTTAAACAATTCTCAACTTTTAATGGGAATCAAAAGAAATAATTTAAATCTTCCGACAACCATTGGCATGACATGCATTTTATTTGAAAAATTTTAAATTAATTGTCATTTAAATATATCACAAAGTCAGGAATCAGTCTTCCACTTTCCGCCTTCATTTCTCCCTTGTACTAGTATGATTCAACTTTTCGATACTTTAAATTTCGAAAATCTTTTTAAATACCATGTCTGAGAAATTAAATATTTTATTCAATTTTACTCTTTCTTTTTCAATTTTAGTATATTATCTGATAAATCACAATCGCTGTTCTTGGATCTCTTTTCTGACATATCGAGCTGTTCTAAATTAAAAACAACAAATATTGTATATAAAGCAGCGTATTAAAAATATAAATATATTAAAAATAGAATTTTATTATTTTCATTATTTTTCACTTTTTAGATTTAATTAATAAAGCGTCATTCCGGATCTTATAAAAATTTCGCAACCAATCTTACTTAAATTTAATGTTTGGAGACGTCATGTATAATAAATATTTAATTATATTAATCAATTAATTAAGTTTTAATACATAAAATAACGTATTTTCTTCGAGAGCACACAAGTGTAAAACATTTCAAAATTCGAACATTTCAGAAAGTGGATTACAAAATATATCAAGTTAAATTACATAAAAGAGTACGAATAAATAGGCACTGGGAAGACCTGTTAATTAATCCAGCTGAAGGAAGCTTAAATCGAACAATTTTAAATATCTCTAAATAACGTTTCGCTAATACGTACTGCATTTACAAATAATGCTTTATTCTGAGATACAATATTAGCAAAGAATGCTCTCCAGTTTAAAAATAGTTACATTATAGGTTAATAAAGGTGGATATATAACTTCACTAAATATATACATTATTAGTATAATTTATCTCTTGGAGATTTACGCAGCGAGTATTGCGAAACATCAAAAACATTTATTTAAACAGCAACATACACTCGAAGACATTACAGGAAATGATTTTCTAAGAACATGAAGGAAGATTAGGAACAGCATGGGAAAGACCTTGTGTCATATAGAATACATGTGACATAAACGTCTAGTAGCTGGCGTGCGCAGCTTACATAACGGCAGATTCTACTTTAGGATAAACAAGGCTTGAGAAGGAGAAAATGAGCATTGATATCTAACCACATCTTTTAAAGATACATGATGCTAAGGTTAAAGAAATCTATCTGGTTTTATCACAGCGGTTACGCAGCAATGACCGTTGTCAGTACTTGGCTGGGTGGTCATCAAGAAACACCGTATACTGATGGCATCTTTTTTTTAAAGTCTTCATTCAGTTTAAATTAGTTATGCTAAATCAAGTGGAATTCGATTTGATATAACAACAAATACAGCACCCATTGATAAAATTTTATCAGTCAACTAGAAATAAGTAAATAAGCTGCCGCGAATTATTCTCTGATTGATAATTTTTTGAGGACAGATGAATTGCTGCTATCAAAGAAAAATAAGAACATGACATGACAGAAATCAATATGCTAAGCTACTTATTTTAAAGTACTACGCTTGCACTAAGCTTCTTATTTTAGAAAGAAATTCCGATTATAGAAATTAGAAAATTCCGATTATGTATATAAGTGAATACGTTACTGTCAATGTCTAAAATAACCAGTCATTTTATCTAAGGACGAATGTTGGATGGAAATATTTGAAACAATTAAATATTTCACACATTTTCTTGGCGTTTTCTGTAGATTGCCAAATGCCAAACTAGCGATGCAATAAATATACCTCTGATGAGAGAAAAAGAGACTGTTTCAAAATACATGTTTGAGATTATATTCCGATAATGGATAAAACCTACATGATGATAACATGCTAAATAAAAAAAATAATCCCATATACGCAATTAGTTAAAAGAAATAAATCAGTAATGCACATACATGCTCATAGTAGAATTAAAAAAATCTTATTTGTCGAGGCCATGATAATAAAATAATAAAATTGATATTTTGTTCACTCTTTACATAAAAATGAATGAACTGTTTAAGTAATAATGTTACCGGATCTATTTTTTTTCATAGTTTGCTTGCATTTATCACAGAATGTCTAAGTATTATAAACAATGTCTAAGGAAGATGTATAATATTTCTCACATTTCATACTTATCTTAAAAATGCACGGCATTCTATAGTGCCCAAGTAAAAATAGATAGAATAATTCTAGGTATTTTACTACCGGTAATACAAATGCAAAAAAGATACCTGTGATTTCGAGAGTAATGAAGTATGAATTAAGCATAATATATTTATAAATTTATTTTTCTTTATAAATAAGAAGGGAAAATAAAATCTTAAGTATAAAATTAAAAGACAAACATAAAACTTTATCATTTTAATCTACGGAAGTTGTATGAATTCTAGGGATATCAAATTTAACACTGTCTAATTAGGGTAGAGGTCAAATTATGTGCATTAGAATATCCGTAAATTAATTATCTACTCCAGTGTATAAATTGGATAAATATATTTCCAATTACAGCGTAGCAAACAAAAGATTCAAAAATTAAAATTGAATCATTTGAAATTGAAGATTTTAAGCTGATTTGTAAAATATTCACAAAAGTAATAAAAATATATTGAATAGATACAGCTAAAAATAAAATGCTTAGCATCAAACGTTTAGTATAGTTTAAGAGATAATATTAGGTTGATGATATTCTTTTTGGTGGTAATAAATTCAAACAATCTGGCTTGATTCTTGGTTAAACACGAGGACCTGGAATTAAACATGATTTCTAATTTTTCTGTGTATGTCTGATATCATCTTCAGTGCTTATATAGCAATAATATTCTCGGAAAAAAATAAATTTTGCCGCTATCTAAATATCAGGAGGTACTGAATTAGTGAATAATTACCAAGTACAGAAAAACCGCCAAGCCTAGAAAATGGTTTGAAGTCGAGTTCTTAAAATCATGTGTAAATGCCTTGCTGCTCGACATAAACCAATACTTAAATTAATCTTTGATTTTAAATATTCTAAATGCCGAGACATTTGAAAACTAATCAAAAAATGAAATGAATGAATATTCTAATATAAATCATTGTCGCTACGTATACATGCTCCCCGTCTAATTCTGAAAATCTTGACTAAGTTTAACAAAACTTTGTATACTTGTTATTTAAGCTAGGAGAAAGAATACTTCTAATTTTTCAAATTACAAAACTCAATTAAATATTTAATTAATTAGAAATCAACCGAAATTTTGCAGTTAGTACGGAGTAACTTTGGAGCAAATATTCAAAGAAAAAACATTTTTACACAATCTTAAAATTCAAAATATATCTTTGAAAAATTACCAGTTTCCTTTTTGTGCAACTTTTTAATTAATTTTTCACAGTGTAATAAATGAATAGTTGCAATCTTTGAAATAAGGAAGATTATAAATAGTCCTTTGCTATGTAATGGCGAGACTTTCAACCATTTTATACCTTTATTTTTTAAAATCTGTTACATTTAAAAATATTTTGGCAGTACTTTTTATTGGCTTTAAAAGGGTTCTATTATTTATTTAGATTGACAAATTACTACTATGAAATGGACAATCAATACCGAAAAATTACTACCTTTATTGAGATGATTATAGAACTTTGAGAGTTAGAAATTTGTAGCATCGATTTGACGATGCCTACTGGAAAATAGAAGTCCATCTTTCAATTTCAAATGAAGGAAAAATATAAAGCTTTTACGTGCAAATGAAACACAGCTTTCTTTGAAGACAACAGTAGTTTCAGTCTATAAAGTATCATGCCAAAAATAGTCTATAAAGGATTATATCAAAAATATTTTTTTAGCTTTCAGTAATTTCATTATTTCAAAACGCTCATTAAAGTTTTTTTATATTTCATTAATTATGAATAAAATTTTAAATTAATTAAGCACTGAAGATGATATCAGACATACACAGAAAAATTAGAAATCATGTTTAATTCCAGGCCCATGTATTTAACCAAGAATCAAACCTGATTGTTTGAATTTATTACCCCCAACAAGAATATCATCTCTTAAACTATACTAAATGTTTGATGCTAAGCATTTTATTTTAGCTGTATCTATTCAAATATATTTTTATTACTTTTGTGAATATTTTACAAATCAGCTTAAAATCTTCAATTTCAAATGATTCTATTTTAATTTTTGAATCTTTTGTTTGCTACGCTATAATTGGAAATATATTTATCCAATTTACACACTGGAGTAGATAATTAATTTACAGATATTCTAATGCACATAATTTGACCTCTACCCTAATTAGACAGTGTTAAATTTGATATCCCTAGAACTCAGACAACTTCCGTAGATTAAAATGATAAAGTTTTATGTTTGTCTTTTAATTTTATTCTTAAAATTTTATTTCCCATTCTTATTTATAAAGAAAAATAAATTTATAAATATATTATGCTTAATTCATATTTGAAATTTTAATTAAGAAATATAACAAATATTAATGAATTTGAAAAAAATTAGCAATTCAATTAATATTCTCATTTAAATTTGAAAGTTCCAGATGATAAAAATAATTTGAGTGCTAAATATTTTATATAAAAATCGTTTTGCATTAAAAATATTATGTATTAAAGTTTTAATCGCAAGCAACGTCGAATATATATCAACTAGTAATGGAATAAAATAGCTAATAAAATTAAATATTATCATCGAAATGAATTTGGTTAAAATGATAATAAAATTAATCTTAGCATGTCTTACAAGTGTCAGTTTCCTTTATGAATTTATTCTCACCAGATTATGAATTAAAAGAAACAAATATTATTACTTTAATAATGTATCGGTTTTAAAAGCAACAAAATAGAGTTAAATATTGTTTTTCATTTGAATGCCTCCAGGTCAACTACAGTAGTTTTGAAACAAATTAATATAGAATTATTGATAATTGTTTATTGATTTCTTGCCATCTTTGGCGATCATCTGATTTGCCGGGATAAATGGTTGCTAAAATTTTTAATAAAATATCTTATGAAGCTTGCTCTTGGTGGCTTTCTCAGTAACTATTTTAAAATTTCTAATTTGATTGATATGTTTGTACTATTTCAAAAGCTTTATGGCATTCTATTCAGTGTACAATGAGTTTTCCTTAATTTTCTGTGCCTCATAAAAAGTGAACTTTATATGAAAACAGAACTAACTTACAGAATAAGTAACAGAATAAGTTTATGTAACTGAGCACTTTTATTTATAATGTAATAAGAAAGCGTAGAACCGAACAACATTGAAATTTTATTTGTATTATAGAAAATATTTTATAATCTATAATAATTCAGACCTTCATTAAAAAACAAATTGTCAGAATCAAAAAAATTCACTAAAATCAAAAAGCAATTTTCAAGTGATGAAGAAAAGATATTTCTATGCATTCAATTATATTACATTAAAAAGTAGTAATATTTAAAAATTGAAGCATTTTTTTTAAAAAAAAATATTATCGTTAACTTGTGAAGTTTAATCTTAAATGTAAGCATAAAAATTTTCTTAAAATGTACATTAAATAAAGCTTATTTATTAGGGAAAATTATAACTTTATTTCCATTAACCATAGGCTGAAACCAGTATGAAATATTTATAGAAACAAAGAAAACGATTTCAATTTCACTTAAACAACGAAGTATATTGTTATGAAATATGCGCTTAAAATATATTTAAATTGGTTAATTATTATATATATATATATACATAAAATTAACATCATTGAAATGATGATTTTTAAAAAAATTTATGAAAACTATTTTTATTTAATATTTTCGGAAGTTATCTTGGAAAAAATTGGCTCAATTTCTGATTAATCAAAATTTAAAAAAAAGTCGCCAATAAGTGCTTATTACCACCTTCCAAAGTTCGGTAGCTCTAAATCAAATGGTTGGGTCCGTACAACGCTTAAAGACATACACATTCTCCTCTGTAATTAGTAGAGATTTGCTTGATTTTAGTAAGCTTACCATTCATTTGATAAACTGTCTTATTATCATAAATAAACAACACAGTCAAAAGTGCCAACTATTTACAGAGCACATTCGAGATTGTACCACAGAGGGATAAATATATATATATATACAAAAACATTAAATACGTTTTATTAATTTCCATTTAAAGTTCTTTTAAAGATTCAGAGTATGTAGGCATCTTTTGCATCATAATACAGTGTTAAGAATAAACTGTAGATTGATTCACTGTATTTTTTTAAAAAATTTTTTCTCCATAAAACACATTTAAATTGAGAGAAAAAATTATATTAGAAAAATTACTAATGAATTCATAATTAATAAAACCTGTTATACAGTTATGTATAATATGAAACGAAACATTTTTAGATGATAAAGATACTAAATGTATTATTTCTTACATTAGAAAAATACTATTTTAAATTAAGCGAATGAATTTATATAATATATTAATCGTTATTGTTAAAAATGATTAATCAGTTATTAATAACTACCGATAAAAATCATTCATTTATCTCATAAACATATTAGTATTAATGCTTAACTAATTAGTACTAACCGCATTTACTACTAATTATAACTGATTAATCACATTGACTATAATTTATTTAAATTGTGAAGATTCATTATAATTTATAAGTTATTGAATTATAAAAGAAAAAAAAATCGTTTTTGAAAAAGTTATTCGAGATAATTGCGATAAGAAATCATTCGAATATTGGAAGTATTTCTAAAATACACACTAAGAAAGATATACAATATCCAGCTAAAAGAAAAACAAAAGCACCTGAAAGATCTTCAAGAGTCAATTTGGAATACGAGTTTATAGGGACAGATGAAGCGTATAATCTTTCAGGTAGTTTCATTCGGAAAAGTTCATCATCCTGCAACTTTGTATAAATACCCGCAGAACAAATTCTCAGAATCATCCTGTCCAGTTTTGGCCCGCAACAGAAACCTTTTTTCAGAACAATAGCTCGAGTTAGACTGAAAAAGGAATCATCAGAAATGAAAATATCGTGAAGTCGACTAAAAAAAAATCTTGAAGCTATAATAGCAGTTTTACCATCCTTCATCGAATTTATTACCAAATCTTTTTGAGGTTCAAGGAGAAAGTTATTTTTTCTTATATGGTTCGCAATTACCTTAATCATTTCCTGTTCATTTTTCAGCAGCGTGCTCGTGTAAGAGGCGCCTTTAATCGTCATACTTTGAATCTTCCCATTCTTGATAGCTTCTGAAAGCTGTGGAATTGTCCGAACGCTGTTTTCTTCCTGTGGAATGGTCAGAAAAGCTAGAAGAGCAGCAGAATAGAAAAATGAAAGAAATCTGGCTGTCAAAAGCCACGTTACAACTAACAAACTGCTTCTTTTCGAAGCTGGTTCAACGTCTAAAGGCTGTAAAAGAAGATAGCCGACGAATTTTAAAACGATTCTTTGGAATGATCGTTTCTTTTTCTGACAAAAGCGAAACGCTATAAGAAAAATGATGGTGGTAATCAAAAGAGTGCCCCATATATAAGTATCAAAAGGTGCTATAAAAGCTGTGGTTTTTGGTAGATATTTCGGAATGGCTGTAGCAAAAGTGAGATCTTCCACATCATACGGATAGCTATAGTCAACTACCTTCTTCCTTTGATCTGTAATTGAGATTTTCCCAATACCAATGTCAGCTTCACCATAATACACTTTTCCAATCACACCAGACCATTTTCCATTTTCATAAATACCCCAATCACCATCAGGAGGTACTATAATTTCGTATTCAAACTTCAACACTTCTGATAATAATTCTAAAAAAGTTTTTTCCGTTCCTCCTACAACTTTTGTTTCATTTGTTTCTGTGACTTCGACTTTAAATAATCCACTAGTTGGAACAACAGCAATTTTCAAGAAATTAGGAAAAGTCATGACAGTTCACCATAAATCTGGTTAAAATAATTTAAATAAATTTTATTGTTAAATGATTACTTTATGATTTTTATGACTAAGTGATGCACATGTTGCAAAGGGTAATTTTCGTCTGGAACAACTTACAAAATTTCTGAAAAGTCTAGCAATCACGTCACCAATAAACCAACACGTGTTTTCACCCTCATCTGATGCATATAAAAACTAAAACCTCGCATTGTGTGTGAAAATATTCTATAGAAAATATTCCATGTATTTTTAACTTTTGAAACTTGCATGTTCAACAATAAAAGGCCTTTTATCGTTTAAATTGTCAGTTTTAGACAAAATCGGATAACTTCCAATTTTGATTATTGACTTTTTTGTCACTTGCTTGGACAAGTAAGAAATCTGTGTTTCCTTTATGTCATATTAAACGTTCTTTCGTGATTTCGAGTTGTCAAACAGGTTTATTTTATCTATTGAATATTTAAAATACCGTTACTCCTGGTTACTTCAATAAACATAGGAAATCTGCGCTAAATTCTTTGCTTACTCGAATTGTTTCCAAATTAAATAGAATTTAAGTGCTAACGTGCATTCATCTCAAAATACGTTATTTGAATAAGAAGAAAACAAGCTTGTTAACTAAAGATAAACTTATCAGAAAGTAAATGTCAATAAATCAACCTTTTTAATCACCACATGTTCTAAAATTTCGATTTACTTATATGATGATAAATAATAATTTTATTGAATGCTTGGAAGATTTTTATTGCTCATGAATATAGAAATAATTAATATGATGAATGTAGATGAGCAGAATTTTTATTTGCTAAATGGAGACTTATCTAATTCGTAGAATCTCAGAAATGTGAAAGCTTTTCTTCAAACATATCTTCCAGTTACCGCGTTTTAACTTGTTAACTAACGTGACGAATTTTGTGTTGCGAAATAGGTGAATAGCGCAAAACACGAATACATCATAAAGTGCAAATAGATTTTCTTTATTTCTTGAGTCGAGAAGTACATATAAGGATTATACATTATCACTTGCTTTAATTTATTATATTACATAGTATTCCAACATTTTGCATATGCTAATGCACGCTGTGATATTATCGACATGAATATTAGGAAGATTCATTTACCCACTAAATAGATCATAGCATAAATGGCTAATTAAATAAAAGGTTCTAATGTTTTGTCGCAATTTGATGCTTAAACATACTTTCAGAGAATTATGCACATCAAGTTATATAAAAGATTTAAGAGTAATTAAATATAAACAATATACCTTGTGAGCTAGTTGCCAAAGCATTAAGCATTCTTTGTTTTATCTGATGGAATAGATTATTATAAGTATCCAGTTCGCAACTATCCGGCTTCCGTATTACCCAGCCTAATTTTCTTTTATTGTAATTAAATGGGGATGGCAAGGTATTGCATTGGCTACAATATGAACGCATTGGGAGCGGGCGTTGCTACGATCCTCCTACTTGTCGTGTGCAAAATAAAAATTGCGAAAGTAATAGAACAGCGTCCTGCTTGTTGTTCATTATTTCATTAGTGTGCAATGGACCTCAATTGTTGCCGCTGCTCTTGATTATAACTACATAGTACATACAGGATTCGTAAGTTGTTCTTGGAGTATGCTTAATGCTTTTATAAGTATACCACAGTGAAGATTACAGAATTTATGCCCAAATGTGAAAAGTTTATACCCTTTAAATTACTTTTTCTCTCTAATAAATTCTTGAAACGTGCAGTGCAGTATATAAACATACATCTATCTACCGTCACGTAGATATACATCTATGTATATCTACGTGACTTGAGATAAATGGAGGGTTTAGTAAATAAGAAGTGAGAAAATACGTATTATAGCAATGAGTTTTGGTATTAAAACTTTGTCTTTTGGTATTAGTTGGCAAAAAAAAAAAAAAAAAACCGAGTTTACGAAACTCTGGCCTAACCTTCCGCCACATTAGGCCGGATATTCGGGAGTGCATTTCAGTAGTAACAAACGGAAATATTAATACTTATAATGAAAGACTGTGTATATTATCTAATGTATAACAATCAATAATGACGCATATTATGCAACGTAATTTCAGAAAAACACAATAGAAAACATGCAAACGTCTGAAGTCACTAACACGATGCAAATATATTCAATGCAAAATAATAATGTTTTTGCTCTTTTACTATTTTGCACAATTAGTTTTTTTTTTCTAAATATGTTCATTTTTTTTTCCTTTAAGGCTATTTTTTTTTATTAATTTTCCTCTTTTTAGAAAAAAAACACAATTCGATTCATTTATAATGACATACATTAAAAATAAACTTAAATCCAGTTCGATTGTGTTAATTTATTTTATTGAAACTAAGGCATTAAATAACCGTAAACTTATTCATTCACATGTGAAATGCCGGTGAGACACGCAGCTAGGAATAAAACTGTCAATGCGAAGTAATTATTCACGCTACACACATGTAATAAATTTAGAGATTGTAATCCTATTGATGAATAATTGTTAACCTATTACGTGGTGGTTAATAGGTTAATATACTTGCTTATTTAGTTATTATATTTTTTATTTTTAAGGCTTATATGATAAATTTGCATTTTCAGCTTTCATGCAAAAATTATTAGAAATTTAAAAATTTACAACGAAATACCAAATACAAGTGTATTCTTTTGTTATCACTTCTATAAAATTTAGAATTTTTTTTAAAAAGCACAGTAAAATTAAAAAACACTTAAAAGTAGAAGATCGGCTTAAATAATACTCCTCTTAATCAATGCAATCAAATGAAATTTACATTTCAGTAAATTAGTTTCCTAGATAATTATCTACACAAATTAAGGTTCAAGATAACATTTCTTGAATGATATCAAAGAAAATAGAGTGTGTAATGTAGGGAAAAAAAAGAATGTACAAAAGGAAGGGGAAAAAAAAAATCAAAGAAAAAAACTGAATTGAATTTTTAAAAATTCATATTTATCGTTCTAGAATTTTTAAGAATATTGCAATGTTTTATAAAATTAGTTAAATTTATCTGGTTGAATAAAAAATAATGTAACTAACATTTATAACATGCTCTTAAAATTTTTTATAAATACATTGTCCAAACAATATAAATTTATTATAAATACATTGTCCAAACAATATAAATTTATTATAATATTTGTTATAAAATGAAATTAAAATTATATAATTTCTTATTTTAATGTAATATAAAAAGAACTTTGTGCAATACGCTCCAAATTTATTGAGGATAAATGTTAACATTTCCCTTCATTATTAAAATTTAATAACATGTTTCAAAAACTTAAAACTTTTTTTAAATTAGTACTTATTACCCAAAAATAACTATCAGTCGCATTTGATAACTTCAGGTCCAAATATCTGCCATATAGAAAGTTTTATATATTTTTTAATAATGAAAATTCACAATTTGTAGAGAATAAACCAGACTAGAAATTTTAAATTAAAAATTTTAAAGAAAGTTTGATCTTTTAGTTCGAAACGTCATAGCATTATGATACCACAGTTCTGAATTTCCTGTTATACTTTTATCTTTAACATTTGTAGTTAATTACGTACCAGCGATAGTTCGCACACGGAAAATGTATTGAATATAACTTTCGTGATTATAAATTCAGCATCTAAAACAATCAAAATTATCGATGTAAAAACATTAAAATTCAAAAATGGTTTCGGAAATTAGTTCAGTTTAGTTATATTAACGTCCCGTTTGAAGCAACACTAGGGCTATTTTGGGACGGACCTCGTAATTTTGAACCGCGGTCAGATGACGAGAACGACATCTGAGATGGCACCCCCCTCTCCACACCACGCCACGCAACACCAGCGGGAGGACGTTTGGTCATGACGAATTTAACGTGCAACAGACCCCCTTACACGACGGTTCTTCGGTAGAATCGGGACAAGAACCTGAAACCCTCCAGTTCCGGAGCCGAGACCTTACCACCAAGCCCGTATCCCGTCTAAAATAGGGTGCATCGAAAGAAAGTTTAGCAGTGTTAAGGCGACCTGAAGATTTGTAGATATATTTTGAATGATTAAAAAATTTTTTTAGACGTTAGGGGATATCAGTATCTAAATATTAAAATGCTTTGAATTCCAATAGTTTATTGCATTTCTATTACGAGTAATTAAAATTTTTAAACAAAACGCTATGTCCAATTATTGATAACTAAAAATGTCTTCCTTATGTCCCATTATTTGAAAAATTTGTTTTTGAATATAATATAATTATACTTAAATTTGAAAATGATGTATTTATGTATTTATAATAATAAATAAGTAATTTTTAGGATCAGAACTATATGATTTGGATAAGTTTTAAAACTCATAGAACTTTCATAGTAAATAAATAGTAAAATAATAGAAAAATGGAAATAAACATTCAACTTTCATAGAAAATAATCTATAGAAATTTCAATAAATTATCTTTTGAATAAAAGCTGAAAGAATTCTTCAAAGAAGGAGCTGAAAAGTTAGCAGAGTGACTGACAAATATTTCAAAAAATTATCGTGACTGGATTATTAAAAATTCTCCGTGTCAGCTGAATTTATTTCTAATAGATGGTATCTCTAATAATCCTGCTTAACTTATAGTTAACTTAGAATTTATTCATTTAATATTGACTTAGTAAAACTGCAAATTCATTCCAACCATAATTGTAACAGTAACTTTATTCCAATTGACTTAGTAAAGCTGTTATATTTGGAAATACCTTTGCTTATTCAGAGATTTCATCGGAAAAGACTTGGAACTTGATACATATAAAGGCTTTATTCTCATGAATTCAATCAATGTCTACATTTAGGCAATTTATATAAATCCAGGTTATTAAACCCACATTGCTGAATAAAAAATGCAATTTTTCTATCTATGAATTTGTTGGTTACAGACTTAATTTTTCTTGATATAAATTGAAAGCAAAAAAAAAGTAAAAATTTCAAACTTATTCAGTATTTCTAAGAAAGGGCATTTTTTTTGTACTTTTTAAAAGATGATTTAATAAGATTTGAATAGTCATGTCTGCTGTTTAAGAAATAATAAATTTTGCTATCGAATTAAATTATTTTAATAATAATTTTGAAGTTTCAATTTTTAATATATATATATGGCATCTTCTTATTTTTGATGTTTATTTCATTATTTGTTTTATATTATGTTGAATTTACATATCCATATATTACCACAATAACCTGTGTTTAATCACCATCGAATACACTTTTTAATGTATCATCACCGAGAATCCATGACTTAGAGGGGAAAAATCCCCATCGTAATATTTTTACATTTCTGAAAATCATTGATTTTTGTCATCTTATTTAAATATTACATTTTTATCCTTGTTTACTACAGTAAAACTATAGCATTTTAAACTTTGCATTTCATATTTCCTGTTAATTTAGATCGTACCAATGACCAGTTACTCCAACCATAATACTGGCGCCTCATGGCCAAATCTGGCTCTTGCGCCATAAAAAAAACTAAACCAACCAAACATTTTATGTAAAAACATACAATTTGAAGGGTGCTCTATTTTCTAACGATATGTATCCATTAAAAATATGGAATACTAGAATTTTTTAGTAATTTAATGCTTCTTATGTTTTAAACGGAAGTTAATTTTGGTAGGTTCAAAATACATTATAAATCTATTTTGTTTCTTTTTATAAATGTCATAAGAAATACCAAATACGAAAATGTTTTTATGATTTAATATTCAAATCAATTTAAATTTGTCTTAACTTTCCAAAAAAAAATGGAATTATTTGTATAAGTCGGCAAATAAACATTATTTTACTAATATTATTCAGCTTCATTATTGGCCGCGGTGGCCTGGTGGTAAGGTCTCGACTTGTGAGCCGTAGGGTTTCAGGTCCGAGACCCGATTCCATCGAAGAACCGTCGTGTAAGGGGGTCTGTTGCACGTCAAATCCGTCATGCCAAACGTCCTCCCGCTGGTGTGATGTGGTGCGGAGAGGGGGGGGGGGGTGCCAGCTCAGGTGTCGTCCTCGTCATCTGACCGCGGTTCAAAATTACGAGGTCCGTCCCAAAATAGCCCTAGTGTTGCTTTACAACAGGACGTTAATATAACTAAACTAAATCAGCTTCATTATTACAATCTCGGATTTGTATTCGTTAAGTACAACTATAGCTCATATCATCAAAACTCCTTTAATTTCAGAATAATAACATCAAAAAGCTATTTTATGATATTAAAGTAAATTTTTTCTGGCCATTTTGAATAACTATGTAATAACTCATTTCAGATTAACAGGAGATGAACAATAGTATTACTCCAAAGGTGAATCATTTGTATATTAACTCAACTTACAACAAAGATAAAAAAATTTAAATATTTGCGATGAAATACACTAATAAGGAAATAAAATCCATGTACATGAATCTACTAAGAATTAGAAGGTATAGTGTTTACACTTCTGAAACAGCAAAAATGATTCATTTCTCTGTTATCATTTCCAATTATTCTATCTGCTATTTTATTGAAGTAAGGTGACTAAGTTAAGAGTCCGAATTATTATAAAATAACACCTTTACTTTCCAATGTGCTAACTCAATGGATAATCATTAAATATTTTCATACTAGGCCACAATTTTTAAGCTTATTTTAATTCGCCCTCTAATTTTAAAGTTAACTTGAAAATATACAGTTTTTTTTTCACTCTTAGGGTCTCGTGTCATGAAAACTCTTTACAAAATTAATAACATGAAATGACAATATGTGTTTTCTTTATAATTTTTTGAATAAGTAAAAAGAATAACATTAATATTTCACAATCATATTTGTTTAAACATAATATTTTCACATAAATAAATTTTTAAAATAAAAATTTTGATACAATAATAGATTGAAAATATTAAACCAAATTAAACAGGGAGTGTGTAGTTATTTCTCCACAACCACGTTGTTAAAATTAAAATTATGATACCTCAGTAGTCAGAATAATTAGCGAAAACAACAAAGAATGCTGATTGGAAAGAAATTTCTTATAAAGAAAGCGGTCATTACCATTTTTTCCAAAATATCTTTCAACATGATTATATAGGCTGGCATAGTATCAGTAAGCTGTTAAAGCAATCAGATTTACCACGCTAATATTTCTTGGATGCTAAGCATTCATTAAGAAAAGAATTTCCTTACACTTAATTTGATTTTTAAGAAAATATGAATCGAAATTTTAATGTGCATCCATTATAGATTCAGAGGATAAAATCACTCAAAAATAATGATATCAATTAAAAAATTAACTTTTTAGTAATATTGGCCTTATTTTCATACATGTTTTTCTCTAAGTTGAAAAAATCTTTTTAAATATTTCACAACAATACTTTTCACTTTAATTTTGTAGATTTGTACTCATTATGACGGATTCATAGTCGTCGTGTTTTAATACAGTCACAACAGTTCATTGTGACGATATTAAATATATATATTTTTTACTCGTTATGACGGATTCATACTCGTCGTGTTTTAATACAGTCACAACAGTTCATTGTGACGATATTAAATACATATATTTTTTACTCGTTATGACGGATTCATACTCGTCGTGTTTTAATACAGTCACAACAGTTCATTGTGACGATATTAAATATATATATTTTTTATTCGTTATGACGGATTCATACTCGTCGTGTTTTAATACAGTCACAACAGTTCATTGTGGCGGTATTAAATATATTTTCTTTGTTCGTACATTATCATTGTTATACATTAACGAGTAGATTTTATTTTTGAAAAATGAATATTCTGATGTGATTATGCTTTAAAGCATAATACATCAGATTTTATATAAAGATTACTTTTATCCAACGATAAAGAGAACGTATAAAAAATGTATTTAATAATGTTGCGATGCCTTTATTAAAAATGAAACAATTAAAAAATTGTTAAATTACTGCTATATACTGAAATTGTGTTGTATACTAAAAATATTTTTAAAATAATAAAAATTCGAGAAAAAAATTTATGGTAACTAAATTGACATTTTTTTTAACAATGCATTATTTTGAACTTTAAAAACATGTGGAAATTACTTTTTCATAGTGATATTTATTAAGTTATAACAGAAAAGTGTCAGAATTTCTTTTTAAATTTGAATTAAATTTTTAAAAACTTCTTATTCTTAATGCTCTTATTATCAAAAGATTAACCATGTGCCAAATTTGGTGGATTTAGAAACAACAGTTTTTCCCTGTAATTCGTGTTGAACGATTTTTATAAGTCTCTTGACACACCACAACAAATAAATATTATCAAGTTCAAATATGTTTATGGAAAAATAAATATGTCTTTCGCAAATACAAGGTACACTTTTTGTACACTTAAATTAATAAATAGTATCAGATAAGGCTTAGTGTAAAATATCTTTATAAAAAACTTGTTATCTTGAAGATGCATAGATTCATTGTTGCAATTCTAAAAAATAAATTTTTATTTTATAAACAATAATTAAATACTAGCTGATTTTCAAATTCCACCCTAATCTTTGGAAAATGACGATGTACATTTAAATAAACCAAAACTTTTTATTAGCCTGCAACATATATATGAAATTATTTTAATGACTTTCAGAAGAAAAGAAGGCACATCCATCCATATTTATCTTAACAAATTAACTTAAGTATGATATTAAGAATACTAAATCACTAAATTATAAATCCCAACAAATTTTTAGATGTGATCTGAGCAAGAATTTTTAAAACTATCATTGAATAGTGATCATTTATAATAAATCAGATACTAATTGGATGAATAATTCATGAACACTTGATATATGCAAAACTCTTCAATCTGATTTCGGAATCCATTTCGTTTAAAAAGGAAAGAAAAAGAATATAATATCAGAGCAAAGCATAACACAGTTAAATAGCATTTGACTATGGCGTCAGAAATCCAGAAAACTACTAAAAAAATTTATAATTTGTGGTGACACTTAATATAAATAAAGAGTGAAATTTCGGCATATTTTGCAAGTAAAGAGTTTTTATTATAAACACTTTACACAGAAAGCATGAAAATGCATTATCCATAATTATATATACATATCACTTTTAATTATTTTTAAAAATAGAAATATTTGCTTGAGTAACTCTTAATACAGGTTTAACTAATTTTCTACAATACTACAATAATCTCTCTTTTAAGAAATGTTATCAATTTTTCTAAACTTAACGCTAGATGCAAAATGATAATTAGGGGAATCAAATATCCGATAAACTGATTTTTAACGTGGGGAGATTATATTATGCTATAAATTATAAAATAATCATCTTTAAAGACTAAGAACTCCTTTAAGCAGTACAATTTTCATTAAATAATAATAGAAATGAGCAATAATAATAAAAAGAGCAATTATAACGATAAAGAAGGTGAAAAACTGTCTTGAATATAAAAAATTAAGTTGGAACTAATAAATTTTAAATTATTAATAATCACATACTTTTAAGAAATACAATTCTTAACTTTTCTATTTAGGAATAATTTTTAAAGCAAGTTTTGAAGTTAAATTTAATTAGAGTATCAAAGCTTTAAATATTAGCTTAAGTATTTAATAGTTTTAGCTTTAAATTTGTTTATGCATTCGTTTATCCTCTAAAATTTCTAAAACCAATTTGCTTCAATGCTTTCCAACATTTTAAAAGCTAAAATCAATATTTATTAGATATTTGTAAAATTCAAACTTCAAAAATATTTGTAACAATTTAGCTTAAAACGTCAAGAAAAGTTATATTACTCAACAGTTGCCTGTGGATTACATTAATATTATTGAAACCAAACAATTACAATGATATTATGCACATGATAATGACTAATTAATAATTTATTTATTTGCGCTTACATTTGACATGAAACTTTAGATTTAATTAAGATAAAAACCAAGTTGTAGGAATATAAATCCTTATATATTATTGAAGAAGTATATTCTATAAGATAAGCTTCAAAATTGAAGCTACATGCCTTTTTCTCTAATTTAAGAGCAGTCAAGAGGAATATGTATATGCATGTGTTAATGCTGTACAAGCTAGATGCTTGTCCGCCACGAAATTTGGTAAGTGTTGTTTGGAGAATAAAAATACTCATCTTTTATCGATTATTCTTGAACTTTCAAATAGATTTTTAATTAGGTAAAAATTAATAAGATTTTTTACATCCCCCCTTCTATAACTTCTCAGAATAATATTACAAAAAGAGCTTTAAGCAGTTCTACTATTTAAAACATTATAATTTTAATGATACTAACTCATTCGTTGTGCATTTTTATGAATTTTGGCAATTTATATACATACATATATATATATATACATATTTTCAACAATATATTCTATTCCTTCAATGGAATTCTAACTGTTGCTATTGGTTAAAAAACATTAATATTTAATATAATAATGATTTTCTTCTTCTATTGTTGAAAATTAAAGAAAGATTATTTATCAATTTAAATAAGTAATAAGAAAGTAAAACTATAATTATACGATATGCAATTAAATAATAGATAAAGTGACATACAATTAAATAATAGATTACCTGAACAATTGCGTATGTATTGACGCTGTGATATCATGGGACATGACTATTAGGAATATTCATTTACACAATAAACAGAACATAGTATAAGAGGATAATTAAATAAAAGGTTCTAATGTTTTGTCACTATTTCTCACTAATCATAGACGTCAAAGTATGTATAAAAGATTTAACGGAAATTAGACAATATACCTTACGAACTAATTGACTGATTGCTTTTCACCATATCAAAGACACATTATTGGTCAAAGGCATCTATTTATAAATAGCTTCTGATATCGATATTCTAGATCAGTTTTAATACATATAAAAACAAGTTGACAAAACGGACATTCTCTTGTTAAAAAAAACATTCCTAAAATATTTTAAATCATACCATTAATTCAATGCATATCTCCACAAAATATCTGATTATTTTCAAACTTATTCTTAATAATAATAATATTTTCAATAATACATAGTTATGCATAAATATACTTTTCATTATTTCACTTACTTTTAATCAAAAATATCTATAAATATATACGCATACAATATTTCCAAAGAAATACTATTGTTTTACCAAAAATATTTGAGAAAATTATGAGATGTACGGATTACGTACAATGTCATTTTCTTTCTTTCAACATGTTCATCAAATTCTACATAACATCTAATATTTTTAATTACTACATAAAACCAAAGTCAAGTAAAAATAAATCATAAGAATCATGCTAGCAGCAACATTAAGAAGCTCCGAACGATCATCAATTTTTATATTATAGTATACAGCTTTGCAATTTTTGCTTTATCAAAGATTCGTTACCAAAACAATTGAGACAATATTCTTGAAGCATCTCAGGAATTCAAAAAATTCAACTATCCAGTCTTATTTTACTTGAAGACACGTTAGGAATATACTTCAAATACGTTTCGAACACATCTTTGTATAGTCCTTTTCATATCACCATAAGTTCTTTCCTGTTCTGTATTAAATATTTGTACGTTTAGCAGCAGTGAAAAGGAACTATAATACAAAATGTACGAAGATTATTGATGTCATTTTAACATTTTGTGTTTATCATAAGCAACTCATTGATAGCCTACTTTTTTGTATTTATCTTTTTAAAGTGACATTTTTCCACAATCAATGCAAAAAATGCTAGGAAATAACCAAGAAAAAGTAAGAGGAAAGCAGATAGCATATCTTTTATTTTCAAACTCTTGAAAGAGCTATCTGTATTACTTGATGCAGCCGATGCTGTTGAGAATTGCCTCTGATATAATTGTAAATTCAGATATCGGGGGTAAAAACCTCCGGCAGCTATTCTGTGAATATACTTATCCATCAATTCTTTGCAACAAAAGTCTTTTCTGAAGAATAATGCTCTAGTTATTGCAGACAACGAATCATGTGAAATGAGAGCTTGATTTGCCAGGATATTTTGAAAGAAGAATTTTGGAGCAACTACTGCTGTACGTCCATCAGCCATGACTTCTTTTGCAGCACTGCTAAGAGCACGTATTTTCCAGTTATTCTCTAAAATAAGATTTCCCATGCGCTGAACTGATGGCTGAGGGCTTCTGCGAAAAATTTCCGCATGGGAGTCGCCACTGAAGACCATACATCTGTAAGAACCTTTCCCAACTGCTTCCGCAAGTTCATCTAAATACCTTATACCTTTATTTCTTTGAGGAATTGTTAGGAAGGACAGCAAGACAGCATTGTAGCTATATGATATAAACATGGATCCTAGCAACCAGCCAGTAATTAAAATTTTATCACTGCATTTGCGATATTCAATATTCAGTTGCTGATGTAAAAGGTTCCCAAATATTTTAACACCAAGAGTCTGAAGAGAATAGTTCTTGCATAGCAATATATGAAGCATTACAGACATAAATATCAGAATTAGGAAAATTCCGATCCATAATCCCCAAGAAAATGGCCAAATGAAGGATGCATATTTTGGAACTAGTCCTGGTATCTTAGTTCCAAAGGTCAACCTTTCAATGTCGTATGGATAGCTATAGTCTAATGCTAATGCTCTACTTTCTGTGATTGCAATCTTGCCAATTGCAAGATCTGCCTCTCCTCGATACACCATACCAATCGTCCCTGACCAAGTATTATTTCCCAAATAATTACCCCAATCCTCATCAGCAGGGGCAAGAACTTGATATTTGAAGTTTAGAGCACTGGAAAGTAGCTCAAGAATCTCATTTTCCGATCCTCCTTCAATTACTACCGATCCATTTTTGGTCACTATTGATCTGTTTTCTTTCTTGACATCAAATATGCCTATTTTTGGTACAATGGCGACACGCAAAAAATTTGGAAATTCCACCATAATTAGTAAAAACTGTCTTTTCGGGTTATTTTCAATAGATAAACTTCTGCTGAATCCTAGAAAACAGATCTTATCAATCAGAATATGACATTTAAAAAAATTCTTGGAATAAAATTCTTTAAAAAAATAAAATTGCATCAGGGACTTTACATTATTGGCCATATGAATACATACGTAGCAAAGATAAACAAAAATTTAAATAGCATCTAGCTGATTTTCTTTCAGTATTTGTTAAAAAGTCAAAATTAAATTAGATTTTTTTCCTCTTTGAAACGAATACAAAATTTTTTTTATCTAGAACAAACTAGTAACATTTTAATAAACACAAAAGGAATTTTACGATGTTACATAATAAACTTGAGGTGCCGATAATGTCTGTTAGGCCTAAAGAAATATAAATAACCATAATCATGAACAACCGTAAAATACCAGACGCCAGACTTTATGTTTGCAATGTTCAAGTATGCGTGGATCAAATATTGACTTTTAGAAATGCGTTGAATAGTGATATAGGAAGGCAAAGAAATTTCTTTGAATAGGAAATAAGCTGATGCAAAAACCTTTTAACAAAACTAGATGGCAATAATGCCTAATTGGGTGCGGAGTAAAGCACGTGGAAAGTAAAAAAAAAGTATAAATGAAGTAACGGTATTCAATACTTAAAATGTTTCTTTCCGAATAAATGTTGACTTAAGCGTTCGCTCTAGAAAAGAAAAAGTTCTTTCACTTTTATTATGATTTTTACCTTTTCATATGAAGAACTTCAAAAAATATACGAATTATGATTCTTAAAAAAGACTGATTTGGCATATTATTTCACTTTGAAGTATTCAATAATTTTATGTTTTAATATATTCCATACCTTTAATTAAATATTTAAGGTATGGAATAATGGAATATTTAATTAATTATTTATTATTTAGGATAATATCTTAGAATTATGTAATATATCTAGAAGTATTTAATGATTTAAATAATATTTTCGATGAAAAAAATATTTGGGCCGCAATTTATGAAGGAAGATGGGGCACCGGTGGCAAGGTCTCGGCTTCAGAACCGGAGGTTCGAATAGGTTCGACATTCTATTCCACGGAAGAACTGTTGTGTAAGCGGGCTTGATGCACATTAAATCCGTTGAAGTCAAACGTCCAACTGCTGGTGTGGTATGGAAGCTTGGGGCGGGGGGGGGAGCTCAGGTGTCATCCTTGTTATCTGATTGAGATTCAGAATTACGAGGTCCGTCCCAAAATTTCCTTAATGTTGCTTTGAACCGGGTCGTTAATATAACTAAACTCAACTATGAAGGAAAAGAGTATAAAATATGAAATATTTATATTGGATATGAAAAAATACAATACTAAATACTGCAAGTGGTTCTAAAACACTTTCTCACATATTTTATAATAAATAATGTTATTCTTCTCCCCTTCCCCGTTCTAAAATAAAATTATAGGCTTTGGAAACCATCTTGAAATCAACATTTTTCAGATCTTTATTTTCAGAGTCCCAGATGGTAGTTGTGAGCTTCATAGTACAATAAAGAAGCCTGTACCCAGGTATTAATTGTATGACATTGGTGAACAGTAGATAAGAAGTATCGGTATTTGGTGTCTAATCTAAATCTAGCATTTTTACAGTCTAATGAACTATCTTAAGGGATTTTTTTAGATGGCGATTTAATCTCAGGCTCGTAATTAATATGCATGTACTAGAAAATCAAACTTGTATTTGGGAAGCCTTTTTTACTGACTTATTGTCACCAAAATTTTTTAAAGACAACATTTGTAGTCACAAGATTACATACCAAATCCAGTTATCAAAGTTATTATTTTTTTTAACTATCGCATTTACTTGCACGCATAGCTAGAGAGCGACAAACGGTCAACTCCTTAATATAGATAGGGCCGCGGTGGCCTGGTGGTAAGGTCTCGGCTCGTGAGCCGTAAGGTTTCAGGTTCGTGACCCGATTCCACCGAAGAACCGTCTGTAAGGGGGTCTATTGCACGTTAAATCCGTCATGACCAAACGTCCTCCCGTTGGTGTGGTGTGGTGTGGTGTGGAGAGGGGGGTGTCAGTTCAGGTGTCGTCCTCGTCATCTGACCGTGGTTCAAAATTACGAGGTCCCAAAATAGTCCTAATGTTGCTTTAAAACGGGACGTTAATATAATTAAACCAAACCTTAATATAGATTTAGTTCCAAATTTGAAAAGCATCTACATCTGTGAATGAAATTTTATTTATTTGGCCTTTTACATTTTTTGGTCATTGCGCTTTACTCGGACATCATGATTTCCTCTGAATGGTTTAGTTTACACCAAATCTACAATTACTATAAAATTGTAAAGTCCATAAGCCGAATTTTATACATCTACTTCTAAGTGTTTTGAAGTTATGTTCACAGACAGACGTAAATTTTAAAGAAAAATATATTTCTAGGACAGGTAAATTTATCGAAATTTCAAGCTTGAATTCAATGACAATTACAATATTGTATCTCTGCATGCTTTCCAAAAATTTTTTGTTTATTAATGCAGAAATTAATATGATGAATTTAAATTTTGACTAAGCGATTTCAATCAATTGCAGAGCAAAGGTTTAAACGGACAAAGCAATAAACAGAATTAATAAGAGGGGTGAACTAAAAAGAAAATATTGATTTTCTAAGTCTTTTATGTTATAAATTATATAAATACGTTTCACGAATACTCGCAAATTAAAAAACGACAAAACTTAAATATAAACAATATTAATGTGCAGGCTATCTAAATTTCCTTTTTGGGGGGGTCGACTAAAAATATTAAATGATGAATTGATAATTAAAGTAACGGAAATGCTGCAATATTTAAATTAAAATATTTATAATTTTAAAAAATCACTCATATTGAGCATAAATTTGAATATTGTTTATTTTACCGAAATTCCAGGGGTAAAAATGTGTAAAAGTCTCATTTTGCTAATAAGAAAAGATTTATTTAATATACGGTCCTCAGTGAGTTAGCTCGGCAGTGTTCTCAGCGAACAAAATAAAGTATATCTCAAAAACTGTTTCGAATTTCGGAAGAAAATTTGATATAGATACATTGAAAGACCTACTGAATCAAATTATTGAAGTATAAAAATTAATTAAATTTCCGTGATGGAAGAATTTCCAAATATTAGTTAATTCTGGTAATTACTTCGATTCTCGATTAATCAATTTATCTATCTCAACAAACCTGCATCTTTAATTCATTTTTATCGACACAAATTTTATGAAAATGCGATAATAAATAACAAAGTTACAGAGGTATTTCATTTTTTTATTGTTGTTAACGTTGTACTAGAATGGATGGTATAATACAAAAGTGATATTTGATGATTCAAGCTTAATTCACTAGCTCGTGAATATGATGATGTAATGTAGGCTTCAAAACTTAAATTTGGTTTTGTGATAAAATGTCAAAAGTGTATTATTTTGTCTAGTCAAAAGAAGGAATGGCATGAAACTTATAATCAAAAACTGACTTTGCCCTTTTCTTGTTTACAAAACCTGAAATTTTTCCCCTGTTATTGTTTCAGATTCATTACATTCTCAAACCATAAATATAGATCTATTATAGATCAGCATTTGAATTATTGGACAATGCCTTGTTGAAAATCATCAATAATGGAAGAAAATTTGATGTCCAGCTGCTCTATAGAGATCTTTGAAACTTGGTGAATAATTAAAGCATTTTGCTACAACAGTGTTAGAGAAAATAAAAGTTGCAAGTTTCCATGAATATAAATAATTCTATGATATCTACCAAATAATTCAACTCCAATTTTTTTTATGAAAATAAATGAAAAGGAGAACATGACAGATCAACCGATGATGTAAGAAAATTTCCGGAAATGCATCATTAACATTTTCATCTCAATTATCTTTAGGTACAGAGTCATTTAAATAGGGGTTTGAAAAAAAGCATTAGGACCAAAGGATTATCAGTTCTCTTTTTAATAAATTACATTTCGTTCCTTAGAGTTTTCTTCATATTTTCACGTCATACATTATTTAGTTAATGATTCTTATATCTGTAGCTAAAGCTGAAATTGACAAAAAAATTATCTGTAAAGTTATGTGACATTAAAGGCTTGACGTGATTAGTTTTGTTCTGAACTAAGAATAATGGAGCCCAAAGAATCAACTTTGGTAAAATAATTTATGTTTTTGTTTTCTTAACGATTAGACAATAAAAATTTTAGTACTCGAAATGTAAAAATAAAGTATAATTAATATTATGATAGAAAATTTATTTTAATTGGATTGCAATACGACTTTAAACAGCATCCGATATCAATCGGATTTTTAACATAACAATATTAAAAAAAGAATGAATCAAAAAATAATATAACACACATTAACGAAACACTTATTAGAAAGAATTTCATTGGATTAAAATATATAAAATTACTCTAATTATTAAGAAAATGACAGTCATAACTAGGAAAAAGTTATTGAAGTTGGAAAAAAAAAAATGTAGGGATTCATTTTTATCTGTTTCTCTCAAACCTTCAAATTTAATTATGGTCTAGCAAATTCTGTTGTGAATAAGTGAATTAAAGTAAGTTCAGTACGCTGCTTATTTTTTCATTCTAATTTAATTCAATCTTTTATTATTATTATTACTTCGATATAAACTATTATAATTTTCTTTCGCACTCTCTAGCTAAACATTTACTTCTTAACAGATGAAATTTAACTTTTTACAGCCTCCCTGAAACGAAATAATAGCTAAGCGGATATAAAGAAGCAGAACCCAGGAAGAGCTTTCTTCGAAATCTGGGAAAAACGAGACCAACCTTTTATCGGTCGCTTAATGGGTACGATAGAGACGTTCTTCCATGATTACAGGCTATGTCCGCAAGTTTTTTTCGAAGCTTTCTTCTGTATTACGCTTCGTTTCGATACTGGCATTAGAACGTCTTCCAGTTAGAAATTCTTTTATTGAAGAAACTTTTATCAGATCTTTAGTATATGTTTTAGAAATGGCCAAAAAAGTTAGATTAGAATGTTTTTGTACTGATTTAAAAGGAGAATAAGTGAATATTAATTTTCAAAATAGAAAAAGAAAGAACATAGTGACGCTGTAAATGCGTATATAATAAATATGTTACATGAATCTTTATTTATTCAACCACACGAAATTTTTCCATCAAACTTAAATATACTGACTGGCCTTAAAAGTAAAACAACCTAAATTAACAACCTTAATTTATATTTATTTTATTCATGAAATTTTACTTTATTTTAAGGAAAATTTCCCCCAAACGTTCTTCTTATAAGTTAACTCGTAAGATCGTTTTCAAAATACCAGAACACAATGATTGTTGCCATTCTAAAAAATAGAAATAAAAATGAAACCTTATTTCTTTTTTTAGAAAATAAAATATCTGAATGTTAAAATGCCACTAAATATTATTGATGCACTTTTGAATTGACGCAAGAGTTTTTATTTATTAATATTAGGATATTTTGAGGGTTAAATTCAAAATAATGCTGACTCATGCCAAAAAAAAGTAGCGTTGAATTCCTGAAGTTTTTATTATTCATTTTGCGAATGAATTTGTTTTCCTAATTAAAAATTAAACATCAGACATTGATTAAGCCTTATACGGGAGGTCGATCTAATGCTATGGATCTCCGAAACAGCGAAATAAACTAAATTGAAAAGTCTTCTGTATGAAAGTGAAAAAAGAATATTAATTACTGATTTTTTTTGTATGATTACGTTTCAGTATGTAGAATATTTAAATTATTACAAATGCCTTATGATTATTTTGACGCAAAATTTTCCTTTCTCCTGTAATATTGCTTGAATTCTTTTACTTATAGTTTGCTTATTTTGCATGAGAATTTTAACAAAGCAAATACAAAACTCCTAAAATAATTACTTCTCAATAACCAAATTGATGAAACTTGTAAAAAGAAAAATGAGTCCTTTGATAATTTTATTCTTGTTTTGTTTTGAAATTCATTTCTTTAATTAATAGCCGTTTGTCGACCATTTATTCAATGAACAACGAACTGCGGGTGCGCTAAATTTAATTACATTTGTTCTAGACTTTGCATTGCTTAAAGAAACAAAAGTGTCACAGTTACATTTCAGTTTCTATTTGATTTTCGCCTGCATTTATTACGACTTCATAGTCTAACACGAGATGTTTATTTTCCCCGTACTTTCAACGAACAGATTTCAAAAGGCAGTGGTTTGATTATTTCTCTGTCTGCTAAAACAAATCTCTTAAGTGAAATTGTATTGAATTTACCAGACTGAAAATCCATCATTTTGTCATGAAAGCTTTTAGTCAAATATCTTTCGTGAAACAAATATTTTAACTAAACGATTGAAAGCTGAAAGTACCTACAGTTTTCTATACCAAAACATGATGCTTTTTTAACTTTTAGTTCCAAAGTTCAGGGCTGTGCGTGTGTTTATCAAAAATTTTGAGATGGAAAAGTAAATGGGATCCATCATGAACATGTAAATAACAGTGATAACCAACGGCTCTAGTTTAGTTTAATTATATTAACGTCCCTTTTTTAAAACAATATTGGGGCTATTTTGGGATGGACCTCGTAATTTTGAACCGCGATCAGATAATGAGGACGACACCTGAGCTTGCACCCGGTCTTCTAACTTCCATACCACACCAGCGGGAAGACTTTTGACCGCGACGGATTTAATGTGCACCAGACCCGCTTACAGGACGGTTCTTCGGTGGAATCGGGTCTCGAATCTGAAACCCTACGATTCCGAAGTCGAGACCTTAGCACCAGGCCATCACGGCCCGATAGCTAACGGGAATGCTGTCTTCGGAACTTTCTGGTATGTTCCATACTGCACCCTCCCTCTTCATCTCATACGGATTGTTCATCCAGGGCAAAAGAATGAACGCCGCAAGTACACAGGTTTCCACATTCGCGCATATTTTTATTTTGCTTTATAGCATAATAAAGAAAAGTGAGCCCCAAAAGAGCAATCACCGTAACGGTGTCGTTCAGTGATGTCCTCTTGGTGGTAACGGGTACCTGGCGCTCTCCATATGAAAGTCCGGCGAGAATCAGACTGCAAGCTAAACCTGGACTCGTCGGAAAATATCACACAAGCCCACTGTTGCGGTGTCCACAATGCATGCTCTCTACTACAGTAAGTGGAACACATTTGACAAACCTACGAGCATACAGACCACTCTGCCTTAAGAGTCTGTACACAGTCTGCCTTGAAACTGTCGTACCAGTGGCTGAAGAGAGCTGACGAGACAGGTCTGATGCTGTACTCAGTCTGTTTCTTTTGGCAGTAACTGCCAAATACCGGTCCTTATTCGGCGTTTAACTCGGTGGCGACCTGCGTTGAAACGTCTATTTACATTATTATCATGGAATCGTTGCCAAAGCCTGGTGATGACACTCCAGCCGATTCCAAGTTCCTCGGATACTTCCAGCTGGGTACGCTCACATTCCAGACTGCCGATAATTCTACCAAGTAAAAAATCATCCAAATGCGTTTATTGCACTGAAAGATTTATAAAGCGCTTGCGAATAATTTTACTTCTTTTCTTGTATTCCTTATGCATCACTGTCTTGCACTCTCGTCATTGTGACGTACTATCGGTCTCATCTGGTGGTTTCCTACAATTTGCATATGATTTTTGAAGACGTGTGCAGTCATTTTACGGGTGATATATGTATTTTAGAGTTCGATTTCCCCATGACACTGAATTATCCTTAATTTATGGACATGAGTGTGTTAAGTAAGAAATCAGTTTTTTTTATCTCACGGAAAATGTCTTGAAGCATCTAGGATTCTGTTTTATTGAAAAATTTGTTAGAAATTATGCCAACCTACATATTTCATTCAAAAATTCTTGAATTGGTGGGAAGTATACTTCCCAGGACCTTAGAAAAAGTTAAGATGCATTTTCTGTGAGGAAATGAAATTCAGTACATGTATAAAAATTTAACAGAAAAAATCTGATTTCCAAATTTTAATTAATTTTTAAATAAATATTTTTTTATTTATTAAATATTTAATCATTTATTTTAGTAATAGAAATATTTCATATCATTATTAGAATTTTTAGATAATATTTTATTATAAAAATGCGATACATTAAAAAAAAGAAAAACAAAATTTTCATTTATAAAATTAAGTTATGTGAAAACGTTAAGTTATGTTTTTTTTTATTTAATCTCAATTTTATAAATCATCATAGTTTTAGATGATAACAATGTAAATGTTTATTCGTATTCCCAATATAAGCAAAATCAATAGAATTTTTTTAAAGTAAGAAGATTGAATGAAAGATAATTAATTTGTAGATAAATTATATCTTATGGTAGATTCTTAACAAGTGTATTAAATCGATTAATTTTCACCAGATTGTCATAGAAATTATTCGAAAAGTTAGTGCAGAATATCTTCCTATCAATGAATATATATAAAAAAATAATTTAAAATGTTTCTAAATGAAGGGTCCAGATAGGGCTGAAGTGAAATGAAAGATGAAAATGAAATGAGAATAATGATCGATTCTATACTATTTGGGAAATAGCTTGGATGTTTTATTGTGTTTAATCAACAACACAAAACATTGACATACTATGTATTCCAAATGAATACCAGTCTTGAACCTGCAGTACCAATTCATTCACGTTTTTCTGATCACATGAAAAAAAAAGTTCGAATTTTGCTGGTAATTAAAAATGGGAGATAATTGATAATATAATGCGAAAATGGTAATGCTTGAGACTGAAAGAGGGCTTGAATCCCTCAAAGCAAGGAAATAAGAATGCAACAACAATGAAATGAGCTCTGCTTATAGAAGAAAACGCAGAGTGTTCCTAATTTTCTTAAAATATAATTAAACTATTACTGCAAATAACAGACTACTTAAAAAAGATTCAACCACCAAAAGATATGCATTATTTAATAGGTAGATTGTAATGCTGAAACAAGATAATGCTCCTCAGCTTGCGGTGCAACTGAACAAACATCTTTAAGTAAGAAATCTCTTTCACCAAGTAGCCAAGCCGTGGCACTTCCTGACTGACAACGAAAAATAATTATATCATCACAGAAAAATAATTATTATAAAATTATTATAGAAATTCAGATAAAGGAATTGCAATGAATGGATATTTTAAACGATGGCCAAAAGAATTCTTCAAAGTGTTTCTTGAAAAGCTATTTGAAGAATGAATATCATAGGAAGGGATGGGGATGGATTTAATGGTTTTTATATATCTTAAAATTAGATTTAGCCTGACATTTAAAATTCTTTTTCCCATTGCATAATTTCAGAGATAATTAAGTGGATCACTATTTAAATTCAAAGATTCAATTTATTTTATCATCTGAATAGTGTGGGTTTTTAATTTTTGCGTCTCAATATAAAACTAAAGGTTTTTTAATTGCCATAATTTGACATCCGTCTAGAAGTACGAATAGCACCTCTAGCTTTATTGTATAGAAATTTTTTTGTAAAGATTTGTTTTGTAGAGATGTATCGGAAAATTGGAGATTTAACTCATTTTCTTTCATGGGAAGGGGCTGTACTCATTTTCCACATGAGTACAGCCCCTTCCCATTTACAAAGAACATGTGTAGGTGATCCCGGAGGTCAATTGTTTGGCTCTGAAATTACAGCACATTAATCATGACCAAAGTATGGTGAGAATAATTTCTAATATGGAAACTTATGTCTAACGGATATATAAGAACAATAATAAACGTTTTTTTTCAACGAAATCTGTCTATACAAATCATGGATCAATAATACAGATACAAAAGGTAGAAAATAGAATCAAGACGCTTTGATTACGTCTTTGGGGGTGAAATCAAATTGGAAGGCTAAAAGGGAAAATAATGCCTACTTACAACAGCACCAATAAATAAAGCGAAAAAGATACTATTTCTTCCTCAAACATTGAGATAACAATTAACGAGTGCAAACAATTATATTTAAAGCTTCTTTTTTCATGAAAATTAAATTACTATTATTAACATTAATTGTATTCAAACTAATGTATGCATACAATTACAGCAGGCCTTGTTATGCCTATAGTTCTTAAAGCTGCGAAAATATTACCGTATGTTTTGTGAAGAAAGAATTAAGTCACAATTTAATTAAGAAACTTTACATTCTAAGCTTCAATTCAGAGCCGGTAATAATATATTGTTTAATGTACAAAATGCATTTATTTTTATACATTTAACTCGCTTTCGAACTTCAGTGCTATATCATTCATTTTCATTGTATTACAAAATGACGAACATGCTTTAAAATGCAAATTTACAAAATATATTGCCTTGAATTCGATTCTATATAGCCTTAATTTTTGAAATTATTATACATTAAAAGAAATGTCTAGCTTTTTATTCGTATTTTTCGTTTCATTATTCTCGCGCTGACGTTTTAAGAAGAGGCTGTTCTACAGATGGCACCAATTTCTATTGATTGTAGATACATATTTTTATTTAGCCTACAAGTATAAACAATGCAAAGGAAATCTAAAGATAGAACTTCAATGAGATGAATAACACTAACAAAAAAGCAAAGAGAAGCAAAAGACAAATATGCCAAATTTTCAGTGCTTTCCTTACCTCAGAAATACAGTTCCTTAACAGTGTTTTAAAAAATAAATATATTAAAGAAATTGTTAAACAGTATTTTTTCGATTTGCGAATTTAACCATCTTAAAAATAAAGTATAGAAAAAATATCGGAATTTATATCATTTAAAAGTCAAAGAAAATTTTTTTACAGAATATTATCTTGTACATTAGAAGAACAGAATGAAAGTTACTGAATTTGTTCTTTGCTTTTCTTCTTCTTTCTTTTAGTAAAGTATATAAATTCAATGGCAATTTGCATTTATTTTTAAAATGAATTTTAAATCCACAAGATTTTCTGTTTTATGAAATGACGATAAATACAAATTTGATTATGTTTATTCATTATTGAAAATAGATTCTGAAATCTTGCAGTCTTTTAAATCATATTTTCCGATAGCAAAAGGTGTCTTGCATTGTTAAAGATATATAAAACATAAATAGAGTGTCTCACAAAGTCGTCTTTTATATTTAAATTTTAAAAAATGCAGGCTGAAAAATTAAACCAGAGTTATTTTTATTTGAAAAAGCATTAAAATTACTTATGACACAGAAGTTTCAAAATTCGTTCCAAATATTATAAACAGACGGCATTGCAGTGCTGAATCCGAGAAAAGGATTATAAAGTATCATTTGAAAACAATCATTATTACTTCAGAATCAATTCAAAATTTCTACTTTTATAGCATAGATAATTTACAGTAATTCTCTCTAAAGTACTTACGAGAATGCATGCACATACCACATAGATTAATTTTTCAAATCCTTCAAAAATGTTTAAGAATTGTTCCGGAAAAGCGTGGATCACTGTACTCTACCTTCACCTTACAACCTTAGTAAGTAAGACAGGGTAATAGGTTTCTAATCTATGCCTGTTCCAGTAAATGTGGAATACTTCAACTAGGTGACTGTCTTTCGAAGCCTTCCTCTAGAAAGGAAAATCCGATGGTGGCCATGGTTAATCTTATGTTGCTTAAGCCTCAAAATGCTCGGTCAATCTTGAAGAAATGTGGTAATGAATTGCCTTTCCATAGCGATTATTTCTTTCAAAAAATAGGACGAGATTAGGATAAAAAGTATAGACCGCAAGTGAGCTGCTCAAAATTCCAGTCAACGAAAAGGTATAACAGGGTAAAGTTAAAACAGGTAAAAGTAATAACAGGGTAAAGTTAAAGGTATCAGTTAAAGGTATAACACACTTCCGGTCTTCAGAAATTGAAACGTTGCTTAAAATACGATTCAGCAGATTTGTAAGACAGTTGAGGAATGAGAAGTCAGATGATGCAAAGAAATTGAAGAAAGGCAATCAGGTGTAGGATGGGCAATCAGAAGTAGACACTGGTTGGAGCCGAGTTAGAGTTGGAATGTACTCTTGAAATTAGAAAATGGAGACTATATGCATAAATCAGATCCAAGGTTTTACGCTTGAATTCTTGACAATTGTAAATTTTCAGTAGATCACCTAGGCTATAGGATTATCTTGTAAAAGGTTTCTTATCTTAGGAAATATCTTCAGTTCCTCTACATTAGAGGAATTGAAGATCAGTTTGAGGATTAATAGAGTTTACTTGAAAGAGATCATGCATGCAGCGAGAACTGGCAGGATCTTCTAGTGATGGCCACAAGGGTATTTGCTTTTGGGTCGAGAAAGGATATTTTTTTTCTGATCGATTTGGTATAGATTAGGCTTTTGGCATCGATTATTATCGGGTAGGATGAGCATGCTTTCCATGCTGCTATGATGCTAAGGAGTTTTACATTTGACGCTGGTAGAATCCAACTACTGATAATACAGTCCCTTGCGTCGTTAAATTTCGTATTTGACATATCTTGATATTTGATAACAATTCTTAGTAAAATCAAGGAAATTCCTCATTTGAAGCAAATAGTGGTTGTATATTATCCTTTTGCGTGTTCCACTTTTAAGTTAAGAGAGTTTGCAGGTGTTGAAAATCTAATTCTTGAGTCCTTCTAATTTTGCCATTTCCATATAGTTTTTCCATTTTGAAAAACGATAGCATTTTCTTTGTAATTCTCAAATTGAACAATTTTGATAATTTCAAATTTTTTCTAATGATATTTTTAATTTAGTTGAGGGGTATGTCATTGGGTTGCATTTTGAAGATGGTTTTAATTAGTCGTTTTTTATTTGGACAGTGGATGACGAATATTTGCTTTTATTGTAATATTTTAAAGTTGATTTTGCTACAATTTTAATGCTTCTATAAAACAAGAAATTTCTTGTTTTCAAAGAAATATTCTGAACTTTTTTTTACTATAACAGCTGGTAACTTGAAATTTTAAGGATAATGGCAGGAATTTGTGAATTTTCTGTAATGTTGTAGTCTAAGAACTGAATTATTTTTAGTTAAACAACAGGATCTGGAAAATGTTTAGAACATTCTGTTAACAGATCCGCCTGCGACTGCAACATAGAGCACTACCAGTCGGCAATATTTTATCTCATTTTAAAATTTTGAAAAGAAACAGATTGCTGGATTCATTCTTCAGTTTATCTTCGTTTTCATTTACTTTAGAAATTAAAGAATTCCTTTTTGGAACAACCTGTACTTCTTTATAAGCAAAATAACGATCAAATAAATTGCACGAGAATTGTGGAAATACTTTAAAAGTGAATTTTCCAAGCATTGTCATTTGAAACTAATCATCGCACCATTAATAATAATTTTTATTATCAAAAGTATGGCACATAAGAAATAATAAATCAGTTACCTATTTAATGTGAGATGAACACCCAAGTAAAATTTGGCTAGAAAACCACGCTAAATGAAGACAAGTTTTACTGATGAAATTACGTAACTAGCTAGATTCAGTATCAGAGGTGCTGTCATCAATAACAAATGATATCAGCCTCTTTACTTTAGTAATACAAATTTATTTACAAATTTATTTACGAATTTATTCAATAACCATATCATGACATCATTGTGCTCTTTAGATATTATAGAAAGATATATGTCTTTCATTCTATAGACCCTGAAAAACTCACCCAATGTATCATTCGATTTTTCAAAGCGAATTATAGGCATTTTTTTTTTGTCTCATTGAAAGACTTGAAAATTTAGCCCGAAGTTTAAATGCCTCATCCATTGAATTGGCGTTCTGAGAAATTCTGTTTATTGATAAGTTTTGAAAGAATGATAATCACCTAATAAATCTAAAATTCAAAAAGTTTCTTTGTTATTCATATCAAGGAATTTCCAAGAAATATTCTTCATGACATGATCTTTTCAGAATATTTCTCACCACCTCATTTTAATATAAAAAAACACACCTTTCGTTTCAAATATTTCTTTGTATATTCTATCTTTCTGAGTGGCGATCATGGGATTTATTTTCTTTTATCTATTTGACACTCTGATCATCAATTCTGGCTGTCTTACAAATCACATGATATAAAGACAGAAAATGTTATAAGAAAAATTTACTTTCTTCCATAAATTTACTGAATAATTTTCACATTTTTAAAGATACGAGTTTTCAAAGTTATGTTTTGTTTGAAAGATGTTTTTAAGAAACGAAATAAAAGGAATAATTTTCAGTTTATTCATTTATTTCCTTTTTTATGTTCAGACTAGTGATGGGCAATCATTTGAGGTTAGTTGTCTTTTTATAATCATAAGTAGTAAGGAAATAAAGGAATGAAATAGTTAAACCACAAAATGCTTCAACATTTTCTGGAAAACTTTTGGTAAACATGAATGTGATGATATTGGCACAATGGCTACTGAACATGAATGCTGTTCTATAGAGATGCAATAATGGATATTAACTAGCATCAAGATTAAAGTCCATAAAATTTAGCCTCGGAATTTCGTCTCGGAAATTCGAATTCTCATCGAGGTTATAGCTTTTCTGCTTCTTTCTTTTACTTCATTCAATTCTTACTATTCGTTCACACTCTCCTTATATATATTTACGTATCTTGTTCAAATTTTCAATCGTTAATAAAATACTTTTTATTCATCCACTCAAGTTCAAATACATTTTTTAAACTTGTAATGGATGACACTTGATGTTAATACAATTTATTACAAATATTAATTCATTAATTATTAAATTTAATTTTTAATACTTTAAATAGAGTTTTAGCAGTTTGTAATGAAAATTAAAATCAACAAGCAGTATCTCAGTCGGTAAAATGCAAGGATTTCAGTATTTTTCACGTGAAAGGTGAAGAATGCGAGTTCAACTCTTGCAAAAATCAATAATTTTTTGATAATTAAATTTTTTGTGATAATTATTTAATAAAAAGTAACTAAAATAAAAATTTTCTTTGTTGACCTAAGTAGGAATTGAATTGATTTTTTTATATTACTTGTTTTCTTATTTAAAAATTATTAATTTTCGTGATTGAAAATTTGACAATCTTACTATTTTGAAGATAACTTTTTTTTTGATAATTACATTCTATAAGCACAATTTGTTTGAAAAATATATTACAGTACCATAAAATACCAAGTGAAGTCAAAAAATAATTTCATATTAATTTTTTTTTACTGAAGATATCGAAAGTTCATATAGAGACTTGAAATTGTTTAGTGCGTATGGCAAGATGGCGTATAATTAGAGGGAGTTATTTCTCCAAAACGTTTTCGCATGCTATCTAAGAAATTTGTTAATCCTTCCACACTTTCGCATGAAATTGTGGAGCTTAGAAAAGGCTGTGAATGACATGAGGGCTCATATTTGTATTTTACGTTCCACACATGACGGTTATGTGCTTCGTACATAGTAAAGAAAATACTTGTGTATGAATTGCATGACATTGGTGAATAAGTGAATAATAGTGCGCAATACCAAATTTTGGCGGGAATCCAGCGGAAAAAGTTTGGCGATTTATTGCCAGCACACGACTTTACACAAGTTCCAGAAAACCAAATATGTGTATTAGGCTCATTTTTCGGATCGGCGAAAACCGAAATTTGACGCAGTATAACTAGAGGGAGTGGTTGCAGTTAAGATTACACGCCAACTTTCACTTATGCTTTTTTTCAGTTATTGCTTTTACATGCCGAAAAGACCGACACTTACTTGTCACAAACAGACGATGAATCATTTGTTGGTTTGGTTTCAAATTTGTCATGTATCAGCATTTTAGATGATAAAATTCTACGAACAGACTTCCTCTATAGGTATTTTGTTCAAAATTTCATAGAAATATATAAATTCAATGATATATCCAAATTTTATCCGTCTATCCAAATTATTTTCGAATTATTAACAGACAGACATAATTCCAGAAATATGCGTTTCGAACTAAGGGTGGTCTGAAACATGAAGATTCGGGAAAATCTCGAATTCAAATATTTTGACTATAACAGTATTTTTCCTTTATATAATTCGTATAAGAGAAATTTAAAATGAAAAATCGGATTCTTCGATCCATATTGAAAATAAAGATCCTAACAAGACATTTCTAATCGTAAAAAACTAAAAAGTTTTTTTTTTTTTGTATAAAACTCAAAAATTTCCCATCCTTTTCCCTTTCTTCTTGAATGCTGTATTTGTTTTTGATTCTTAATCCCTTTTTTTTAATATTCTCCCGCAAAAAAATAAAATGTTTTTTGTTCACAGCGCTTTATTTTTTTTTATTTCCGTTTTTAAAATCATTTCTTTAAACAAGGATTATCTTTATTTCTTAAAGTAAATAAACATGTTTAAAATACATTTTCCAAACATCACTTCTGTTCTAATTAGGACAAGCAGAGCTTAAATCAGATTACTCTATTCATTTAACAATGAGAAATTCAGAAATTTTAGCATCTGGCTCTAAATGCAATATTTTTTATTTACTAGAAATTAAAGATTTTAAATACCTTTTGCAGTATTTATTTGATTCTACACTGACTAAACACAGTGGAACCCAGAGTCATTTTTCGAAGTAATTCTAGGCACAGCGTAAAAAAGATACAAGAAAATACCACACATTTGTCGCAACCGTACATTTTACAAAACATGAAACAATCTCATTTCATTTTAAGGTTCTTTTACGAGTTCCTCATTTTGTAAATTATCTCTCATTGCAAAAGTTTATGAACTGTTGTAGAAACTAATTTTAAAATTGAATAATAAGTATTTAAAAAACAAATTGATAAGAAATAAGTTTTTAAATTTTTTATTATATGTATATTTATGTATATATATTAGATTTTGCACACAAATTATAAGATAATGTTATTTTTATCAATAATAAAATGGAAAATTTTAGATTTAAATTAAAATATAAAATTTTTAAAGCGAAAGAGAAATAAAAAAAAATGACAACATATCGGTATAAATTTTTAAAAACATTTTTCTATTCATGTAATGTGTAAGAGCTTATATTGATAACAGAAAAGATAAATCGCTTTTTACCACAAGTTTAGATGCTTAATATTCGTAAAAGTAATATAAATTAGAAATTATATTACTTTTACGAATATAATTTTAATTAAAACTTTTTCAAATTTCTACATTTAAACCAAAATATTTTCGTACATGTAAAGTCGAGGAAATAATTGAGGGTATGCCAATTCTATTGTTCTATGTGTTTACCTAAAATGCTTACTGACCGATAAATTTACATACGTTGAAGAAAACATTTCACCTAACGAAACGTTGGCAAATAACGTACAAGATACTTTTTTTGGTTAAAAATAGGGAATAAATGCTTCGTTTGCTACACTCAACTTCTAAGGCCTTATAAAAAAAACGAATAAAATGTTTAACGATATTCTTTTTGTGTGTGTATGTGTAATAATGCATTTAGGCAATTTATCACTGTCAAATCCAACCGAATGTATGCAAAAGTCAATAAATATATTATGGGAAAGAAAAAAACATTAAAAAAATGCTTTTAGTCGCATGTTTTTGTCAAAAAACATTTCACAATAAATTCCGATTTTCCAATGGTTATTTTGTCATTAAAAAAATCTGACTAAAAATATAAGATATTTTTTAAAAAATGTACAGTATAAAAAATTATTAACACTGATTGTTATATTTGTTTTGTTACAAAATATACCTCAAAAGAATGGAAAAAAATTCTTTTGTGAAAACCTTATCGAAATATTGCTCGAAGCGCAAAGCTTTACTTATTAAAGGTCAATAATTCGATTAAGTAAAACTTAAACATTCGTTGGTGAGAATTCCCTGACATCACTTTAGCTGAATAAAAACTCAGAAAGTATTGATTGACATTTATATTCAAGGCAAAATCAGCCATGACATATTTCGCCATAAGTTATCGAATTATGATTGAATGATTAGGCCTCCCATTTTCTAGACTAAGTTCTACTGAATAAAATATGAAGAGTTTTCTTTTCAGTTATCGTTGGACCATAAAAAAAATCAAAGAACAAAATGAATTTATCATCAAGCATTAATGGGCACCTTAGAACTATGAAATATTCTGAAGTTCTAAGCGCTTTGAAGTCTGCCCAAAGTATTTTATGGAAGAGGCTTCGCCTGATCGTGTTCTTATTTGTGTGGACCTCTCTAGGAAGGATCTTACTGACAATCCATTGTTAGTAATGAATTTCAATTTCATAGACTTGATAGCTGCGGATGCGCTACAACAACACAACACATTCAAAAATAAAGCAAAGAACAAAATGAATATAATTATAAATCGTCAGCGGGCACCTTAGAACTATATTTTCAGAATATAATTCTAAGTATTCTGAACTGAAATATTCTGAGGGTTTTCGCTTTAAAGTCTACTCCAAGTATTTTACGGATGATACTTCACCTGATCACGTTTTTATTTGTCTGGGGATACTCCGGGCAGGATCTTATTGACAATCTATTGTTAGTAATGAATTTCAATTTCATAGACTTGATAGCTGCGGATGCGCTACAACAACACAACACATTCAAAAATAAAGCAAAGAACAAAATGAATATAATATAAATCGTCAGCGGGCACCTTAGAACTATATTTTCAGAATATAATTCTAAGTATTCTGAACTGAAATATTCTGAGGGTTTTCGCTTTAAAGTCTACTCCAAGTATTTTACGGATGATACTTCACCTGATCACGTTTTTATTTGTCTGGGGATACTCAGGGCAGGATCTTATTGACAATCTATTGTTAGTAATGAATTTCAATTTCATAGACTTGATAGCTGCGGATGCGCTACAACAACACAACACATTCAAAAATAAAGCAAAGAACAAAATGAATATAATATAAATCGTCAGCGGGCACCTTAGAACTATATTTTCAGAATATAATTCTAAGTATTCTGAACTGAAATATTCTGAGGGTTTTCGCTTTAAAGTCTACTCCAAGTATTTTACGGATGATACTTCACCTGATCACGTTTTTATTTGTCTGGGGATACTCCGGGCAGGATCTTATTGACAATCTATTGTTAGTATTGGACTTCAATTTCATAAATTTGATATAACTGGGAGACGTGCAAGAACAATACAACACAAAAAAACAAAGACAAAGAACAAATTGAATTTCGACGTAATTGCCTTAGAGACTGAGGCATTTGCCATATCAGTGGTTTAAGTTTCCAAACCACTTCGAAAAATGTTGCCACTAGTAATGCAAGATGGATCTTAACCTTCCCTTTAAGCTCCTTCTTAATCTGAAAGTTCTTTGAGTTTTCTTTCAATAAAAAAAAAATATGGAATAGGAAAATCTAAATTTTGACCTTCCAAACTCACAATTTTGGTATACTGATCGGTCATTTAGCTGCCTAAGATTTCGACATCCTCCTATTCTTTCAAATAACTTGATCAGCATCTTCGGTTGCGAGTGTTGGGACTCTGCTGCTATTGAAAAAAACCTTAAAAAAATTTTCAGTACTTACACCCAAGTTATTTTTCTTTTTTCCTTGAACTGAAGAACTGACCAGGAGATTAAATAATAATTCCAGCTTAGAAGTTCCAAAGAAGCTTTAGGCCCAAGTCGCATCACACGTGGCAACGTTCTTCAAACATGCGATTAGAGATCTAATTCACCGATGTGGCAAATATCTAAATCATAATAATCATGTCGAAAATTAATGAAATAAAATGAATATGTAAGTATATAAACTACTGGTAATAAATTCACTTTTTTCTCTATTCGCGACTTTTTTTTTATGATCCATCGAACCTTGGGGAAAAGAATGGCCCTCGTATATATACAACAATATTCTTTCCTTACACAATAAAATTTCTTTAAATGCTCTTAAAAAAACTTGTGCGTCTTTATTTAAATCAAGATTTTATGAAGAAATATTTCCAAAAATATTTACATTAAAGCAAATCTTAATATCAATTAATGATTTTAAGTAAAACATTTTTACTTTAGTTTGATTGTGTAAAAATTTATTTTTCATACATTTCCTTATAATGCAAAGTTATAAAAATTAATAAAAATATGTTTCTTATTAAAACACGATATTTCATAGTTAATAGATGTACTTTATTGAATATTAATTACATGAAAGAGTCAACATTTAAAAGTGAATATGAATTCATTAATTCGTGAAAATTTATGAATCTTTGAAATGCATTTTAAATTTTCTATTCTTCAATAGGATTTTTTGGACAATAGATTTAATCCTCAATCAAATACCCCCCCCCTTTTTTTTTGCTTACAATATTTTCTTCCCTTAAGCAGATCGTTTCTATTGATTTTCAAGAAATAAATACAGATATTTTTTTTCTGATAAATTATTTCTGAAAACGTTACGCATGCATGTGTTACTGCATTTTTTAATCAATTTTTTTCTTCGATTATATGACCATGTAACAATTAGATATATAAAGAAAAAAATGACTTTATGTTTAAATTTAAAAACATTTTTCACATTTTTTTTTATTAAATGGTTACATCCAATATAGGAAATGTATATTTTTGTATTTGTTGCAATTTTTTAATAATCTTTTTAGTTTCTTAAAGCATAAGATCACTTTTTTCCAAGCATTTACTAATTTTTCACTTTATGAAGGAATACAGCTGTTTTACTGCTATTCATTGAATTATTGTTACCAAATAAGGAATTAATTTATCAGCAAAATTATAATTTTGGCTAAATAAAAAAATCGCAATTACCTGAAGAACCACAAATTCTAACACGATTTCTTAACTTCTTCCGGAAAATTAATATTTATTCTCACCATTTGATTCATTTCATTTCAGATATCTATGAGTAAGAAATGCATAAAAAGAAAGAAAACATGTGGGATAAAGAATTCCAAAATTATTTAAATGTCAAATTTCGTGAACATATGCATTCTCTGCAGGTTCCTATTGACAATATAAAAATCAAGAGAATCCCTAATAACTAAATAAAAGAATATTGTGTAATTTATGATAAGAAAATGCAGTGATAAAATACCATAAAAATAAATTTCGCAATATAAGAAATAAGGCAAATATACAATAAAAGTATGTGAATATAAAAATCCTGCAGGCATGTCACAAACTAGATCAATCTCATCCAATACTGAAATAGCATCATTTAGACGCTCTGGTTAAAGTCGCACGTCATTCTTAGATAAATGCTGCTGATAATCTTTCTCATGCACCTGTCGTACGCTTAAAGTCTAAATCAAAGGATCACACTTCTCTGAGTTAATTCTTTATCCAGTTCCGAGAATCCCACACGGATAATGCTTTTGATTTTCTGCTCCACAAAATACAAGATTCTACATTAAATCATTGTAGTACAGTCAATAATGATAAATAGGATTCTATTGTTCCTATTATTGCCAATTCAATACTTCGTTAATCGCATCAGTTCGGAAAAGGATGGAGCTTATCACGAAATCCATTATATTATATTTAGTCAATTATATCATATGTTGTTATTATACCTCTAAGTGAAAAGTAATACAAATTTTAGTCTAATCTTCAAAAGGAGGGCCAATCTTTCTCTTCGGCAAGTCCGATATACGGTCGGCGAATTTGACTGCAGCAAGTCCCTGTCGCGGGTTCATTATTTGCATTCGGAGATAATGGTTTTATTGGAGAGTAATAAAATATAGTAGTAATCCACACCATTGGAGGCAGAATCGGGGCAATGCTTAGCATCATTTTTCGGACTGTCTTTTCAAATAAAATTTGCAATCCACGCTTCCAAGGTTTTAGCCCCGAAAAATCATCGAAATGATCCTTTTTCAGTAATTATGCAATAGAATAATATCACATTCTACATGCTTTAATGGCCCATTTTCTTATATGTGCGAAAATTATATGGGTCTCTGACTTTAATAAAATTTTCTGATAGCTCTTTCCAATGAAATTTCTGATAGGACATTGGAAATTCTTGAAATATGGTGCAGGAAAATGTCAGAAAATAAGGAAAGAAATCGTTTTTAAAAGCACACAAATGATAGAACTTTTCTTTTTTTCACATTAAGTGAAATAGGATTTAAACCATTCAGTAGATAAACCAATAATGTCACAGCATTTTCATATTCAAAAAAATTATAAAAATCATAATTAGCAATTACAGGATATTAATTATAAATCTTAAAAATATAAAATTACAAAATATCGACAAGACGGAATAACACTACTTTTAAAAAGATTTTTAACTCTTTATTATCAATATCAAAAGAAAATATAGTTGTTATTACAATATTAAACGTATGAAACCAAATCAATGTTTGAAAGTTTTGAATGAAAAAGTACGAAATATGTAAGTACGAATGTCCCCGAATGTAAATAGAAGGCTATAAGAAAAATTGCCAAAAATGTACCGCTAAACAAATAGGAAAATCCCCCCAAAAGGAAATTGTAAATTAATAAAAAATTAAAGAGAAGAAATATAAATAACATTCTTTCGTAGTTTTTATTATTAATTTTTTTACTGATAAATCCTCTTTGACTACCTGAATGTAGCCTATTCTTATACCTAGTAAAAATTGAGAAGAATTCTTCAGATGTAAATATTAAAAACAGGCGTTTTAGCTATTATTTTATTTTTTAAATTTTAATATTTGCTGACAAGTAAAAAATGGCTCAATGAGGATTCTTTAACTCATATTTTATATATTTTTTTCAGGTAGGGACAATGAGCTGAAAATCAAAATAGGCCTGAGAATCCGGTTCGAATGTACATTTTAGGGTCACAGGTAAAAGTATTATTTACTTTAAAAAAATTAGCAAATTACAATTTTTTACTTATTTCATAATTTAAAAGTAAAAATCTAGGGCAATCCGGGGCATGTAATTGGAATTAAATTCCGAGACTATTAATCATAGACGAATTCTAGAAGTCAAAATAAAAAGGAATAAATCCATATATTACATAAATAAATTAATTCTAAATTATTTTATAACTTTTAAATCTTCAAATATTCAATTTTTAAATTAGTTTCCCAAATCACTGCAATGATTAAAGGAACAAATGCTGCACAAAGGGTGTTTACACGTTTTTCGAACGAATTTGGAGGTCGTTTAATTAATGATTAAATTGTAAAAACTATTTTTTTAATCCTCGATTTATTAATTTTCTCCCTTTCTCCCTATTTTATAAATCTGCATCATGATTTCCATCATAAAAAAAAATTGTACATAAAATTTCCAGGGTATTGCTTTCTACTTTTTCCCTACTATTTTCCAAATTTCAAGTGATGGTAGTAAGTTTGATCTTAAAAATAGTTCTATGCCACGAACCAAATTAATAATATTCTATCAATGAAATGCCATGCGAACTTTCAGGAGTATATTGAAAAAGTTATATACAGGGTGTTTCATAAATGATGGGAGAAACTGTAAGGGGTGATAGTACACATCAAGACGAGTAATAGTAAATAGGAAACCAAGTGTCCCAAACGTCTTCCGAAGAAGATAGGCGCCATCAAAGTTCAGGGCCCTAAATTTCAAATGATGATAAAAAACGGAAAAATGGATCGATTCCTTTGAGGTTTTCGCTAAAATCATTCTTTAAATTAGTATTTTCTTAAAAAATTTTTTTAAAGACAAAGTTTAAAAAATGACGATAGAGGGCGCTCTAGACTTTGGAGTACCGAACAACTACTTTTTACCAGTATTTTTTTTATTTTGTTAAATGTTTACTAAAGCTTAGACTTAAACTTAAATTTTGAGCGCAAAATTGAAACCATCGGGAGCGGTTAAGTGGCGCAAATTTAACCGCGTTCAGGGGGTTAAATTTTAAACGCTTGTATCTAATGAGCAAAATAATAAATGATGAAGCAAACTTTAATAAGTGATAGTAAAGCACCAAAACAAACAACATTCATCAAAGAAATCATAGTCGTAATTTTAACCCGAAGGTGATAGATGGCGCTGAAAGAGATTTCGTTTTAAGAGACAAAATCGAAAACAAAGAAGATTTACGTTATAAAAAAAAAGTTTAATTAAAAATGATTACAATAGCAGTTCGAAACACGGACCATTAGAGGCGATGCATGCAGTACAACGGCGAAGAAGGGATTCACGAACCCTCTGAAACAAGCCAGGAGTATCGTGCACCTCCCCTGCAGCGGCCGAAAGTCTGGCGACGAGTTCTTCTGCAGATTCGATACATAAGACTTTTCAGGTGCCCCCACAAAAAGAATTCCAGACATGAAAGATCGGGCGATCACGCTGGCCATGGGACAGGACCACCTCGCCCGATCCATTGATTGCACTATTCCCATTTGCAGTTCCGTAGATGAAGTGCATATCAGCCTTTTCTTGATTAGTGAAGGGCAACATCTTTCGTTACGTTTCTACCATGATTTACACTTGCACACTCGGGTCAGTGGCTTTTATCTTAATAACAATTTGCATATGAGTTCTTCTTCCCCATATCACAATTTCATGTTTTTCTTCCAGAAACTTGCAGCTATAACGCTTGCATGGATAAAATTTGAAGATGTTCTAACACGTTTGCGTTTGAATTCAAATCTTGCATTTTCTATTGAAAGTTGATTGTTTTGGTGTTTTACTATCACCTATTAAAGTTTGCATCATTATTTATTATTTTGCTCATTAGATACAAGCGTTTAAAATTTAACCCCCTGAAAGCGGTTAAATTTGCGCCACTTAACCGCTCCCGATGGTTTCAATTTTGCTCTCAAAATTTAAGTTAAAGTCTAAGCTTTAGCAAACATTTAACAAAATAAAAAAAAATACTGGTAAAAAGTAGTTGTTCGGTACTCCAAAGTCTAGAGCGGCCTCTATCGGCATTTTTAAAACTTTGTCTTAAAAATTTTTTTTAAAGAAAATACTAATTTAAAGAATGATTTTAGCGAAAACCGCAAATGAATCGATCCCTTTTTCCGTTTTTTATCATCATTTGAAATTTAGGGCCCTAAACTTTGATGGCGCCTATCTCCTTCGGAAGACGTTTGGGACACTTGGTTTCCTATTTACTATTACTCGTCTTGATGTGTAATATCACCCCTTAAAGTTACTCCCATCATTTATGAAACACCCTGTATACCATATATGTATCAGTCTTTATTGTTTAAGGAATACAGTGGTATTCCCAGAAGTATGACTTTCAGTTCTGTCGTAATGAAGTTTCTCTCTTTGAAAGTCACTGTGATAAAGAAATGGGATTTATTCTATTAATATCGGACTAAAATCTTATAGCACATTTGCAGTGAATATATGGTACAATTCAAGATGTTCTAATAAGATAAAATAATGACATGTATGAAATGGCGTTTTTAAATTTTAAAACAAATTAATAGGTTCAATTTATAAAATTTAGAAGAATTTTTCATAAAACATTTTATTTAGAAAAGAAAAAAACGCAACTGTAGTCTTTTATCTATGGAAGCTGCTAATTATAAATTGCTATATTTCGTTAAAATTAGGAAATAATTCATTTGTTCTTTTTATTAAAAAATAAGAGTTTTCTTATTTTTTTTGCATCCACACCAGAGTAAAATAAACTGAAAATGGTGTAATAAACATCATTACTTCCTTAAATAAGAATGATTAAACATGCTGACTCGTTTTTTGAACATAAACAGAAAGTACGAATAGTGGCGCCATCTGTTGAAAAATATAAAACTTAATTGCATTCAATGAGATATGACTTCACGATATGGAATTAGGCTACTGTAATCGACTCGATTTTATAATTTAGATATTACCAGAATGTTTTAAAGAAGATAAATAGAGTACAAATTTAAATTTCAGGCCGTTTAATCAGATTGCTACATTAGAGTCATGGATTTCACTGAAATGATCTAGATTATGTTAAGACATTCTAAATCGACCATATTTTATATATTTTGATAACGATACATGTGTATGTGTGTGGTTAAAAAGAATAATAGTTTTTAAAAAAATGGATACTCTTATTTAAAAAAATCAACATATAATTAGTGAGACATTAAAAATGTAAGCAATATTGAGATAATAAACATGACTAAATTTCTAATCTAGATTATGACTCAAACACAAATCTAGAAGCAGAAATGTATTTTATTATAACCATTAAAGGTAGTGATTAAAATTCTCAATAATAAGCAGAAATTTTACAAAATCAAATAAGGGGGGGGGCAGAAAATTCATCGTAATGCTAAGAGGATGCCTGATGTAGCTATTTTCCCCATTTCTCTGTACTTTGTCAGTTTATAATTGTTGCCCCTCAGTGAGTGATAATTTTTATATGAAGCAATGATTAAACAGCAATATTTATTTTCATAAATGCTCCTACATAAGGGCACTTTTTAAAAAATGTTCTAATACCTTTGACCATGAGAAAAAAATTTATGTGTTAGGATTTTGAATATTTCAGACAATAGATATTGAAGTAGAAAATGAATAATAAGAGAAAAATTTTTCACATATTATTTACACATTATTAACAAATAAATAAAAGCAAAATTTCACTTTCTTCACGCTCAAAAACTTCACTCAAAAGCGTTACGATTTCACTGAAATATGGCATGTGACCTTGTGACTGCAATTGTGATTTTATGTCAAATTTTGATTTCAACTGGTCAGGAAAAGGCGCGGAAAAAAGATATCCAGTTTTACATACTTGTGTATTTACCTCATCACAGTGATTACTCTCCAAAAATTCCCCCAAAATCACATTATTATATTGTTTTGCAACCAAAGGAATGTGTTCAATAATAATCAAGTACCATATTATATTATATTATATATATATATATATATATATATATATATATATATATATATATATATATATATATATATATATATATATATATATATATATATATATATATACTCTTATATTAGTTGGATGGACATAAGAATTTAATACAACTCTTATGTGCTGAACGACTCTGAAAATAAAATTCTGAGCACTCGTGATATTTTCGGTCTTTTCCCAAAATTCATAATTTTATGTCGGATTAGGAGAGTTACAACTCCATCATTTGAGAGCATGCGAGAAAGTTTCAAGGAGACAATTCCTGTTTAACAATACTGTTTTAAACATAGAATTAAATTCCTGTTTTTAAAAATAGCAATTAAAATTTATTGATAGATATGATAAAATCAGAAGTATAATTCCTTACTGTCTTATGAGAAGCTAATGAAATTATTTAAAAAGAGTAAATGATACTACGATTTCAACTTTATAGAAAAAGGATAGGATATATTCATAGAAAAAATTAGCAGATTATTAAAAGTTAAATACAATTTTTTTAAAAAAAATTCAGACATATGTTTTGATGAGTTGGCGATTGACTGTTGACCTCGGTCCGTCGACTTCATTTGCTGTAAGGCAACAAAAGTATGAAACTTAAAACAGGCCTTGGAAAAATAATAGGATTGCAAGAATCACGATTGTGTTGAATCTATAACATTCTTTTAACTGCATCACACTGTAAAGCATTGATGGGAAATTTGGTGCTAAAAAGGAGAAACACATCGAAATTTTCTAAACCTCGATTCACGTCAGGATCGTAGCTTATCAAAATTGATTCATCTGCAATCGCATAATCCTTACCTCATATATTCTAACTTTTCAGATACATGCTATATTTTATATGCCACTAATCTCTTGTTTCTATCTGGATTTATTTAATCTGTATATGCATGAAAAAGCAAAATAAATATATCTCGGTCAGTTGTTGAATTCTCTATTCACCCTTTAGGAGGTTTAGAAATCCTCAACATTAATTATTAATAATCAATTACTAATATAAAGATTTTGCATAAATGACATTCTTAGTTGCATTCTTTGACATATATAAAGATCATCAGAAATTTTCTTTCTCGAATATAGTAAAATATATTTGGTCGTAGAAGAAATATGAAGTTTCTAGGTTGATGCTGGTAATTAAGATTTTAACATAAATTAATAATTTTAAGAAAAAGAAGCATGAAAGGTATTTGATATGAATATATTTAATTATAGATGCAATAACACACATAGATATCTTCAGATGTCGCTCATTGGATTGGGGACCTGTAATATCAAAACCTCGAATATTCAGATGCCACAGTTACTGGATGAAATTGTTCTTATTAAAAACATTTTTTGGAGACAATTTTTTAAGATGAAATTTGTTAGTAGTTAAAATGAGCTTGTTTCAGCAGTTTTCTCTACGAGTTAGGAATTTAAAACAGTGCCAAATAATGTATTCGATATCATTTTCTGCTGAAAATTCGATAAATTTCTGTATGTTAAAATCACTTAAGTACATATTTGTTTTCCCAACATGTAGCAATGTAACTTAAAAACTCAAGGATCTAGATGGATTAAATTTGCGCCTTGTTCATCACTAAAATAATAGAATTTTGTGAAAGTTCTTTGCGAAATTTCTACAACTCTTTCGTCAAGGAGCATTGTGGCAGATTTATATACTTATTTGTGCGTACATTATCCAAAAAAATCAAATTGGCATCATTGAATGAATAGTTTATTGGTAATTTTTGATGCCAAAATGTTTTCTTTGGATAATTGTTTTCAAAGTCATTGCTACAATGCATTAAAATTATAAAATAATTTTAAAGAAATACATTGCAGAAGTGACTGTTGATTATTTAGCAGCAATAACGGGAGATAAAATACAGTAATTGAAACAATCTGAAACGTTCATTCGGCGATCTGTTTACATTTGATTGTTGCCATTCGGAAATAAGTAACAAGAGCAATCTCTGTGCTGTATACATTAGCATTATATGAATATGTAGATGGTTGAAATATAAACTTAAAAATATTTCTAAAAATAAATAAAAATCGCACCAAAATAAAATTAGTATCATTGGAAAGTTTACATTGAGTTTAAATTGGCATCATTGTGTGTTTTGTTCAATAAAATGCTTTGAGGTTATGAGAAAAACTTTGAATTTGACTAATTTTATATTTAAATTTTGAAAATTTTTCTTTAAGTAATCAGTGCCAAATTTGGTCTATATCTAGAGGTTTGCACTGCTAAGAATTTTGAATGATTTTTTTTCCGCCTGCATATCGCATTATATGTCACATTTTACATCTTGTAATGCCGATTAATGAAAACCTAAGAATTGGAAGTGTGTCCCACCCCTTATTTTTATCAAATGTTTCAAATGACGAGTTGAGTTTTTGACTTCCTTGAACTAAGAAGAGATGCGAGAATATATATAAAGATAGTAGCACCTCGATCATTGGATCAACAATATGACGTATGCCTATAATTGGAATTTTGAACCTACGGAAATCTTGAATTTTGTTGACAAACTAATTAGTCGGAATATCAACCTGTTGATGGATTGCGATTCAAATTTTAAATACTACATACCAATTTTTTTCAACGTTCAATTTTTTTGAATTTTTAATGTGCTAATAGCTATTACTAAAAATGTTCCTTTTTAAAGTAGGGATTGATTAACATGTCAATATAGATTTTCTGACGATTACAACATTTTTCTTTTATATTTTATATGTGAATAAGTGAAAGAATAGCATGTGCTGATATAAGAGATAATTTTGGATCCTTTAAGAAGATTCCTGATTGAATGGTTTGGAAAACGTAAGATCCAGTTATTCTTGGTGCAAATTATAAATCACAAGAATCAGGCAAGCAATTTTTTACACATATATAAAAGATTAAATTTGAAACTTTAACAAGAATTTAAAATCTGGATTTCTGAAATAGAATTTTTTTTATCGGTATTATCTGATGAGCTCTTTCACGTATGAGAGGGATAATACGACTACGTTAGCAATTATATCTTTATAAAGAATTAGGATATATATACAAATAATCAGGAATATATTACAGCATTTGGGACAATTTCCAGGGTCTTAAATTTTTATACGGTTTAATAAGTTCTGTAAAAGGATTTATATATTGATATAACTAAAAAGTTCCTCCTTTATAAACATTGAATATAAATTGTGGTTAAATATGCTAATACAGTATTAATTAGTTCACTTATAGCACGTATTTTATGACTTTAGATTTAATGTTTGTAAAGATGTAATTCTGTCATCGCTTTTTCGCTCACTTCATTATGTGCAAGAATTCTTATGTAGTGGTTTCTTTTGACAATACAGTATTTTAATAATTTAAGAGTAATTATCAGTAAATTAATTTTAACTTCATTTGTAAAACGTTTTCGGGAAATGAATTTGTGAAAAAAATTGATTACAAGATTCCTTATACTTAACATCAGATTTTATTAATTGAATAATGAAGTAGGAAATACTAAGAATTGAAACTAAAAAAAAGGTTTTATCATACTAAAAATTACAAGGCTTCTTTTAATAAAATTCTCAAGTGAAAAACAAAAATCTTAAAATCTCGAAACATGGAAAAAATTTCCACAAAAAGTGGATTCATATGAAAGGTTGCATTTAAATTTAAAATATTATTCATATAATTAAAATTCGGTTTTACTTAAAGTGCTTCTATAGGATCCACAAACTTTAATAATGTTAATGTTTGTCAATGTTTATTTGTTCTAGAGATTTGACAAAAAATTATTTTCTACATTTCAATACAATAATGGACGCGCGATTTCTTTTTTTTTTTTAAAATTCCTTGTGGCTAAATTTATTTTCTTTTTAGGTTTTGTATCAAACGAATAAGTAAGGAAAAATGCATCTTTTCAGACGATGTCTGATAACCTGCCTTTGGAGGATCATCAGACTGGCCCCTCTTCAGTTGAGAGACGGCCCCTTAAGTGCTGGGCGTGGTACCGTCGGATAACATGGATGGGGAGCGTGTGAGGCTGACAGCTGATTATAGAGCAGAAATTTCAGCCCCGAAATGGAACCATGACAGGGACACTTTCAGGTCCACCCCCTCTTGCGCACACAACAAAGTTCGCCGGAAAACTAAAATTACCCACTCGAAATTATCGACAGACTCTCACGGGCGAAACGTGTATTTAAATTCCACCGATGACGGCCGCATCGAATCTTCGGTTCTGGATTTTCAGAAACTCATGAACCCTGGACTGTCGCCGAGAAAAATCGATATCATTAACGGCGGAGTGAAAGTGACAGGAAATAATATTTAGCCCTTAATCACGATTACAGATTGCTTCTATTTTAATAGCGGAGAGGGGACAGGAATTGAGTGAAACTTCCCAAGAAATATGCACCACTTAAACTTGAGGAAACTTGGGCGAGTGCAAATAGATGACAGGAAAGCCTTTCTATCATAAACTATCCACTGGAAGCAGTAGGCGTGGATGGGGCTCGACCTACCAGCCAATATGACATCGCTAGGCAACCACTCATACAAACAATAATTATCACTTTCAGATGCCTGACGGAGAGAATCCGGTGTGATTAAGAATTAAAAAGATTTTAGAAGTATTGAAGATTAAAGGTTTACACCTGAAGGAATCTGTTATAAAATCAAATATCAGAGAAATACATGTCACCTGTTGTATAAGGAAAAAAATTACATTTCTGTTTTAGTGATTTTACAAAGAGAAAAAAATAAAAGATTAATACACATTCATGTAAGTCTGCAAGTTCAGCTTTTAGAACCGATTTGAATTCCAATATGACGTAGTTTAGTTTTGTTAGGTTAGATTAGATTAGATTAACGTCCCGTTTTAACATAACACTAAGGCTACTTTGGGACGGACCTCATAATTTTGAATCGTGGTAATATGACGAGGATGACCCCTGAACTGTCACCCCCTCTCCAACTTCCACACCACAGCAGCGAGAGGACGTTTGGCCCCTATGGCTTTAACGCTCACCATACCCGCTTACACGGTAGTTCTTTGGTGAAAGGGGGTTTTGAATCTGAAACCCTCCGGTTCCGAAGCCGAAACCTTACCACCAGGCTACTACGACCACCAATATTTCTTAAGTGTATAGGTCAAATATTTGGTATCAGCCAATATGTCGTCAGTGGAATGGTTAAGAAACCACTCATTCTCAGAATAATTACCACTTTCAGATGATCGAGTGAGGGATTTTATTCTGATTAAAAATTGATATCTGTCATGAGCTAATAAGAAAAGGTATAAAAAAATGAAAGCTTATGCAACTGGAATTTATAACTAAAATGGCTCCGAGGAAATCCCTGTCAGAATGAAGTAAGTTTAATTTGATGGTTATTCTATTTATTCTATCCTGTTATTCTATCGATTTTATATAGTGTAAAAGTATGGATCTTTATTTAAATCTGCAATAATTTTTAGAAATGAAGAACTTAAAAAAAGAATTTGGCTAGTTCTTGCCTTTAATTTTTTTCATACTATTATGAGTTAAAATATAGGTTTAAAAAATGTCCAAATCTGAAGTTGGACAAGTTAAACCTAAACATCCTAGCATAAAATTGTAAATTTTGGACAAATCCGTGAACGCCACGAGTGCTCAGATTATTATTTTCAGAATTCAACACATGATAATTCTGTACTTCGTAATAAAAATAAATAAAACTGGTAATGTCAAAGAATAATTGCGAAAGAGCTTTTTGAAATGTGATCTTTTGCAATTAATCTCTGAGATGCAGTTAATACACAAGTATCGAAAACTGAATAAGGATAACTTTTTCAGACGGAATGAGACCAAAATTTGATGTAAAACTGTAATTATAGTGCGATCGCTTACCAAAAAATATTAAGTTTAAAAGCTTTATAGTACAACATAATTTCCTATTATATATATATTCTGTGTTTGGCGATTCATCGCTAAATTTTTGTGATAAAATTTAGATACGCATTTCCGATGAGGACGAAACAGTTAACAGGTTAAAAATAGCTGTTCGCATTTATCATATTTTAAACTCACGTCAGTCATATAGAGTCAGAATTGAATTGGACTAGATGAATGTGTTGTAGTGAGTGCTAGTGTTTATAATGACTAAAATATGTCAGGATGAAATATATGCAGTGCCTTGCAAATACGTATCTTCCCAAATTCTTAATTCGGTGAAATAAAATAAATAATGTCAATGTTCTCGTCTTTGTGTTTGCCTAAAATTCTTATGTTTTAATATTAACTATTCCTTTTAATAAAAAAAATTAATTTTTAAATAGTTCAGCAGTTACAATAATATTACTCAGTTTTCATTATATATACTTTATGATGAAGGAATTAAACATTTTTCTTTTCTTCTTTTAAATAAGATTTAGAAAAAAAATCAATGCTTTTTAAGTTTAAAAAATAGGAAAAGAAAAAAAGAGTTTGTGAAAGAAAGAAACGTGTATTGTCAAGACCACAAGTGGAATTTCTGTTGAGGTGAATAATTAAAGTTATGATGACGTCTCGGTGTGGAAAAGAATAAATGAGGCTCAAAAGAAGAAGAAAAAAATGTCAATTTTTTTTTTCTTCTATGAGAATTTAAAAAAAAAAAAAAGTCTGCTATAGAGAAATAAAAAAAAGAGTGAAGTTCCCATTCAAAAATAAAGCGGATAAGCATTTTTGAAAAGGAATAAATAAAACTGAAATTTGACGAGCAAGAAAACGATTTTTTTTTACACATAAAAACTTAAATCTTTCATCTAATGCCTTCTTCAAAAAGAATATATTATTTCTAAATTATAACAGTTTCTTGACTTTGTAACAAAGTTTTTCGAAATATTCGTTAAATTCTTGATGTGATTATATATGATTGGAATTACAAATTCAAAGTAAATCCGGATAAAATATAGCTTATAATTGGTCAAATAAAAATTATAAGATTTTTTTATTTGTCAATTATTGTTTATTGTTAGAATTTCTTGGTACAAGTCACGACTAAAGTTTTGTTCGTCAGTGGGATTTCATTCTTATAAACATTTAAAGAAAACATCGATCAGGCCATTATATATTTTTACTAAACAAAAAACAGGCGAAATAAACACCGTAGTGGATAGCACAGACTATGAATATCAAGGTGATGGCAGGGATTCTGAAGAATCAAAAGAAACAAGCCATTATTTACGCCATACTCACAATGAAACTCATGATAGTGAAATATTTCCAGCTAGACGAAAACATAATAGGAGCCTAATAAGGGATTTTAATGAATAGTCTGGAATCATAGACACATCAAAAGAATGGAAGGAAATATATAATGTGCCTGAAATAAAGAAATTTACTGGAGGGACTGTGTAAATGCTCTGAAGTTGGGAAAACTAGGTACTAACCCGAAGTCATTAGATGTTTTAGACGAAGTGGAAGTGTTCAATTATATCCATATCAATAATATAGTTTTAATTAACTCTATGCAAGAATTATAAAATGAACGTTTTTTAAATGAAAATTAAATAGTTATTTCGTGCACAATTTTTCATTATTAATTCTTACTGGAAGGGGTTAATTTATGTTTCTTCCCTCCAGATTGTAACAGTAACCATGAATTCATTTGACTGATTTTCAACAAGATAAAAACAAATTTTAATCATATCTCATTAAGATTTTAATAAACCCACGAGCAATACATTACCGTTGGATTTATTAAATGACTGAAATTCTGCTTCATAGAAAATATCCATTTCCAATAAACTTCCCTAGGATGCAACCTTCCTTTAATCAAATTCAAAGAGAAAAAAATATACTTGTTTCCATCTTATATTAAACAAGTATATAAACAAAACACAGGTGTCTTTGAAACCACGAGGGAGGGAACTCATTCCCTTGACTGCTCTCTTCAGGGTGTCCACACCATCACCGATCTTGAGAAAAATCGGCAACCAGATGGAAGGATCGCTGATACCCACACATCGTTTGTTTTTGTCGATACGCAACAATCATACAGGGCGTGTGTGCACCGGTTCCCACGAACTGCCCAACGATTGTTCGTCGTACATCATCTTTCGAGTTGGGCAAAAAAAACTGTGAGGCGATATCTGCCGCGATGAATAAGGGCCGCAGGAACAAAGAGAATAAGTGTTGCTGATCGATTGGGCCGCTGGTCTGTGGATCAGCCACAATGCGACTATTGTCAAGATGGAGAAAATTGAATGTACAGGACCGGTTTGATTAATGAAGGTTCATTTCTCTTGGCGAGAGAGGAGTCCATGCCTTGTCAAAAGTAGAGCGCGGGATTAAAAGAGGATTAGAAATTAATTAAATGAATGTAACAGTTGGGACTCGTGGCTTGTTTAAAAGTAAATAATAATTAAGTGGAGTTGCATAAGTAACTATTAATAGACCAAGAAAAATAGATGTTTTAATTTAATGCATGATCAGGGAGGACATCTAGAGCATTATAGTTACGAATCCAACTCTCAAATCCTGTTGAAACTGCTTTGTTCAGTAATGGCGGGGTTGTCGGTAGTATACAAGAAGAAATCAATCTACATTACATTTTTCAAATGCGCTTCAGCATTCTTTAATTAATTTAATTAGTAATCTAATTAATTTTGAGTAACTTAATTAAATTCTAATTAATTTTGAATAATCTACAAAAAATAATAATTAAGTCTTCAATATGACGCATGTTTTACCACTGCAGTATAACTAAGTTATTACTTTTTGTCTACTTTTACTTTCTTAACTTACTGATTCTTAAGTTAATTAATTTTAATTAAAAACTTAAAAATTAAAGGAAATTAATCTCCTTAATTCTTTTTATTAAGCTTTACTGAAATGCATACGAGCAATAAAAAAAATCGGAAAAGTTTATGTCTGAAATTAATGCACATGTATGGAGTTAACTTTTGTAAAAGTTTAGTACAATATTATTTAATTTTTAACCATCAACATTTTTTTTTTATTCATATTGTAATTTCAAGCCCATATAAAGAAGTTTAAAATCACGCTACAAACGTTTTTAAAAAGGAAGAAGTTGCTATATTTTCGACAGTGCAAATAAGCTTTCTTATTAGTTAGTTATATTAACGTCCCGTTTTAAGCAACACTAGGGCTATTTTGGGACGGACCTCGTGTAATTTTGAACCACGGTCAGATGACGAGGACGACACATGAGCTGGCACCCCCCTCTATCCACGCCACGCCACACCACACCAGCGGGAGGACGTTTAGCCTTGACGGATTTAACGTGCAACAGACCCCCTTACACGACGGTTCTTCGGTGGAATCGGGTCTCGAACCTGAAACCTTACGGCTCACGAGCCAAGACCTTACCACCAGGCCACCGCGGCCCCTATAATAAGCTTTATTATGGCAAGAGTGCAGCAACGAAAATTGTATGGCCTGTAATGGTCTGTTTTTCTTTTCTTTGAAAATTATAAGTTTCAGAAATTATCGAGTTAGATTTAAACATAACGAGTAAAATTGAACAAATTAGCTTCTATATAAACACAACGAAAAAAGCTAGAGGAGTTGCAATATCACTTTGATAGAGGTGAGCCAGGTAAGTTGCAAAAAAAAAAACACCTCTTATTAAAAAAAGGTGAATTTTAATAAATAAATTATTTTAGGGGTTAAAAAATTAATAAATTTTTAAAAATTACTTATTAAAATAAATTATTTTGAGGATGGCCTTCATATCGGGGCCAAGTCACCAATGCCAAAAAGGAAGCTGGCAGCCAAGGCAAACAGTGTGGTGAAACAAGCACTGAAGATTTGCCAGCAGAATGATTCTGCTCTGTCCTCCGAACTATCAAACTGGCGACAAATTCAAATGGCACGGTAAAATAGATTTTAATCGATTCATGGGACGGCACGATCATAAAGCAAATCATCTAACAGCACGTTGTCTTCTGCTATGCTGTCTCCAATTTTTTCCATCTGGAAAATACGGAGTGATATATAAATAATATACGGAAAATACGGATAAAAATCATGATACTGATAAATCATGAAATTTTTTTAGCTCTACTTTAGTAACATTTATGTTGTAAATGTAAGCATATGCTTTCAGTCAGCATAAAAATTGTGTGCTAACGTCATAGTTTATAAGAAAAATATTCTTTGCAGAAAAATAAAAGGGGGGTGGGTGGAGAAACACATATAATCGCATTGCTTTGGAGAATTTGAAGGTGGTTGAAGCCCTTCTCAAAATTCATTTATTGTTGCTATAAAAATTTATTACAAAAAATATGGAATATTAAACATTCATAACTTTTTTAATCTATATACTTATAAAGTAAAACTTTCCAGGCTTTTCAAGTTTTAAAACTAGCTAACGAACGGAAACTACGTCTAACAACGTATTTCAAGTTTATAATAATCATTAACAATGTCAATAATAATAAATTAAAGGTTTCAATGCATTTCACTAGATATCGTCACTGATGAAAAAAATAATACACTTTTTTATATGTTATAGAGTAATGGATACTGATTACATTTAAAACAATTTATTTCATGAATGTTCTGTACTGAATATTGATTGCTGGTCTTAGGTATTAAATCTAATTCAGATTAATCAATTTCCTTTAAGTACAATAAGTTAATACTTCTACTATGAATGTTATTGATTATGAAATTTTATTACCAATTATATTAATTCAATTCTACATTATTTATAACACGTTTAAGAAAAAATAAATTCAAAAGATAGACCAACGGAAGTACTGAAATTGTGCTAGTTGCATTTAAATTAACTGAATTGAAATAAGTTTTATGGAAAAATCTTTTTATCAACATTTTTGTGAAGAATTTTCGAGTAAGGTGGCCTTTAAAAAAACTATGCAATGAAACTACTTTCATCTCATTTATTTAACACTAGATGGCAGCAGGTGCTCTGATAGAATCGCTCTTCAAATCTAAAATGTATTTAAGATGTAAGAATGCATTATTACTTTTTCAATCAAGGAAGGAGATTTTTTTAAAACTTTTTAATTGTGAGTGTTATTTTATTTAAGAATTACGAATTAAACAATTAGCGGTTATTTTAATAACCTTAATAGGTGGCATGCGAGTGAAGAATGCGAACAACAAATGCTTTCATTACATTCATATTGTTCGAAATTTTTCGAGAAACATAAAACCATAAAATTTTGTAAAAGTGTAACAAATAATTTTTCCTTATTGCAACTTAAAAAAGAGCACATTTATTCTTTTGTTTTTCTTAAATAAGATATCTTGAAATTATTTCGAGAACTTAAATTAAAATTTCCAAACTTAATTATTTTTGTCACATTATAAAGAATACCATTTTGGATAAGAGATACATGAATCTGCAACATGTCCATCTACATTTACTACTGATCGCTGAGAATTTTTCTTGAATTTATATGTACTATATTTCTTTATGCATAAAAAATCGTAATGGCAAAAGAAGCTTTTGCTGGAATGGGTTTGGAAAATTTCAGTTTTCTCGACATTTCCATGCGACCACTTTGTAAATAAAATTTCATGTATCTGAAAACTAACATGAAAAAAGAAGATATATTATGACATAGCTAAAATTCTGATTACATTGAGCTGAATTGAAATGTTATTGAAATATGATTCCTTCTATATTTTTATGCCTCTTACGGCACTTGTATCTGAAATCTATCCTATATAATTTCATGTAGATATGTGGAAAAGAAAATGATTTTATTTGGTCAAGAATTTTTATCCAAAACATGCATGCATATTTCAAGAAATGTAATATATTAATGAAATTTTGGCATACAATTATCAAAGGCGGGACATTTTTCTCAATTAAGCTTCCAACGAAAACCTTTTAATGAAAAGGCATGTTTTAAAATTTGAAAGGACTGTTTAATTTAATCAAATTAACGTATTTTTTAGAGTAGAGCAGTTTTTATTCTGGAATGCATCTTGTACTTTCGAACAATGCCAAATATAAAGAATTATATTTGAACCACCACTCTTTATTTCTACACTTTAATATAACGTGAACTGAAGTGTGTTTAACCCCAATAGGTTTAAAACGTACAAATCCAACCAAAACGATACATTTTTGAAAAAGAATCGGATTTCTAACTTATGATCATTTTTCGAAGCAAACCCTATTAGCTCAGAATTCCTAACATTATTGCAATATCTTCACGATATGGTACGGCATTTAGAATATTGGAGACACAACATTTTGTGCTATTAGGTAAGAATCTGCGGTTAATTAAACACTCTCATAAAATCCTTTATATTGTATGCGCTTGCATGATTTTTAAATGTTATGACCTTTGAGTATTTCACCAATTAAAGAACTGTTAATTAACCTATCCTGCTTTGTCATATACACAAGATAATAAATCTGTCTTTAATTTTCTTCGTTTATTTAAAGAAGAAAATCTATGCTGTTACAGCATTTATGTTTCTTGATATAAAAGCATCCACTAGCAGCAGCCAAATATTCTCATGTTCCAACTAAGTTCGATTGATCGAAGACAATACCATACTCAAAGGAGTTTTTCTATTAATCAACATAGCCTTTCCCAGTATCCTTATTTAGATTGGTATCTTCTGTTCTTAATGCTTCAACTTAATGCTTCTTAATTTTCAACTACTAAATGGTCCACACCACTTGAATCTCTTTGTAAAGATGATAAACCAACTTAAATTACCCCAAAAAGGAACCACAAAATGGTTACTCCGACCCACCAGAAGGCATGCGGAAGAACTTGAGAGACCGGAATAGCCGCAATAGCAACATTGGAGAGAACTGTGGTTTAATCCTAAGGATCATCATCGGCCACAGTACAACCCTTCCCTAAGGAAGTGCGTCCCGTCATCGATGGGAGGAGCCAGATCCCCACCTTTTGTTGCAACACCTTTTGCTCCAACAGCTTATAGCGTTTTCATCATCCAAAATATCAAACTTTCATAGTACGTAGAGAGGAGGCGAGGCTTCATTGCGCTACCCACAAGGTGAACCAAAAGGACCCCAAAAAGAAAAACCAAAACCTATAGTATTTTTTTTTTCATTTAAAATGTACTTGGTGTATAATTTTCACTTCAAAGGCGCTTACATGCAAGTTCTCAGTAAACAAAATTTTCACTCTCTTCGACTTCCCTCCTCAAATAATTTGACCCGAGTTCAAGATGAGCATTAATAACGAGTAAATATAGATATAGAGTCACAGTACACCCTGTTACATTTTCTATCTCGGTATAATAATTTGTATTTGCTGTATCTAATAGGAAATTGTTTATTTCTAAGTACATTAGAACTGTAAGGATTATTAGAGCAATGCTCCAACAGCTTATAGCATTTCCATCATCCAAAATATCAAACTTTCATAGTACGTAGAGAGGAGGCGAGGCTTCATTGCGCTACCCACAAGGTGAACCAAAAGGACCCCAAAAAGAAAAACCAAAACCTATAGTATTTTTTTTTTCATTTAAAATGTACTTGGTGTATAATTTTCACTTCAAAGGCGCTTACATGCAAGTTCTCAGTAAACAAAATTTTCACTCTCTTCGACTTCCCTCCTCAAATAATTTGACCCGAGTTCAAGATGAGCATTAATAACGAGTAAATATAGATATAGAGTCACAGTACACCCTGTTACATTTTCTATCTCGGTATAATAATTTGTATTTGCTGTATCTAATAGGAAATTGTTTATTTCTAAGTACATTAGAACTGTAAGGATTATTAGAGCAATGCTCCAACAGCTTATAGCATTTCCATCATCCAAAATATCAAACTTTCATAGTACGTAGAGAGGAGGCGAGGCTTCATTGCGCTACCCACAAGGTGAACCAAAAGGACCCCAAAAAGAAAAACCAAAACCTATAGTATTTTTTTTTTCATTTAAAATGTACTTGGTGTATAATTTTCACTTCAAAGGCGCTTACATGCAAGTTCTCAGTAAACAAAATTTTCACTCTCTTCGACTTCCCTCCTCAAATAATTTGACCCGAGTTCAAGATGAGCATTAATAACGAGTAAATATAGATATAGAGTCACAGTACACCCTGTTACATTTTCTATCTCGGTATAATAATTTGTATTTGCTGTATCTAATAGGAAATTGTTTATTTCTAAGTACATTAGAACTGTAAGGATTATTAGAGCAATGCTCCAACAGCTTATAGCATTTCCATCATCCAAAATATCAAACTTTCATAGTACGTAGAGAGGAGGCGAGGCTTCATTGCGCTACCCACAAGGTGAACCAAAAGGACCCCAAAAAGAAAAACCAAAACCTATAGTATTTTTTTTTTTCATTTAAAATGTACTTGGTGTATAATTTTCACTTCAAAGGCGCTTACATGCAAGTTCTCAGTAAACAAAATTTTCACTCTCTTCGACTTCCCTCCTCAAATAATTTGACCCGAGTTCAAGATGAGCATTAATAACGAGTAAATATAGATATAGAGTCACAGTACACCCTGTTACATTTTCTATCTCGGTATAATAATTTGTATTTGCTGTATCTAATAGGAAATTGTTTATTTCTAAGTACATTAGAACTGTAAGGATTATTAGAGCAATGCTCCAACAGCTTATAGCATTTCCATCATCCAAAATATCAAACTTTCATAGTACGTAGAGAGGAGGCGAGGCTTCATTGCGCTACCCACAAGGTGAACCAAAAGGACCCCAAAAAGAAAAACCAAAACCTATAGTATTTTTTTTTTTCATTTAAAATGTACTTGGTGTATAATTTTCACTTCAAAGGCGCTTACATGCAAGTTCTCAGTAAACAAAATTTTCACTCTCTTCGACTTCCCTCCTCAAATAATTTGACCCGAGTTCAAGATGAGCATTAATAACGAGTAAATATAGATATAGAGTCACAGTACACCCTGTTACATTTTCTATCTCGGTATAATAATTTGTATTTGCTGTATCTAATAGGAAATTGTTTATTTCTAAGTACATTAGAACTGTAAGGATTATTAGAGCAATGCTCCAACAGCTTATAGCATTTCCATCATCCAAAATATCAAACTTTCATAGTACGTAGAGAGGAGGCGAGGCTTCATTGCGCTACCCACAAGGTGAACCAAAAGGACCCCAAAAAGAAAAACCAAAACCTATAGTATTTTTTTTTTTCATTTAAAATGTACTTGGTGTATAATTTTCACTTCAAAGGCGCTTACATGCAAGTTCTCAGTAAACAAAATTTTCACTCTCTTCGACTTCCCTCCTCAAATAATTTGACCCGAGTTCAAGATGAGCATTAATAACGAGTAAATATAGATATAGAGTCACAGTACACCCTGTTACATTTTCTATCTCGGTATAATAATTTGTATTTGCTGTATCTAATAGGAAATTGTTTATTTCTAAGTACATTAGAACTGTAAGGATTATTAGAGCAATGCTCCAACAGCTTATAGCATTTCCATCATCCAAAATATCAAACTTTCATAGTACGTAGAGAGGAGGCGAGGCTTCATTGCGCTACCCACAAGGTGAACCAAAAGGACCCCAAAAAGAAAAACCAAAACCTATAGTATTTTTTTTTTTCATTTAAAATGTACTTGGTGTATAATTTTCACTTCAAAGGCGCTTACATGCAAGTTCTCAGTAAACAAAATTTTCACTCTCTTCGACTTCCCTCCTCAAATAATTTGACCCGAGTTCAAGATGAGCATTAATAACGAGTAAATATAGATATAGAGTCACAGTACACCCTGTTACATTTTCTATCTCGGTATAATAATTTGTATTTGCTGTATCTAATAGGAAATTGTTTATTTCTAAGTACATTAGAACTGTAAGGATTATTAGAGCAATGCTCCAACAGCTTATAGCATTTCCATCATCCAAAATATCAAACTTTCATAGTACGTAGAGAGGAGGCGAGGCTTCATTGCGCTACCCACAAGGTGAACCAAAAGGACCCCAAAAAGAAAAACCAAAACCTATAGTATTTTTTTTTTTCATTTAAAATGTACTTGGTGTATAATTTTCACTTCAAAGGCGCTTACATGCAAGTTCTCAGTAAACAAAATTTTCACTCTCTTCGACTTCCCTCCTCAAATAATTTGACCCGAGTTCAAGATGAGCATTAATAACGAGTAAATATAGATATAGAGTCACAGTACACCCTGTTACATTTTCTATCTCGGTATAATAATTTGTATTTGCTGTATCTAATAGGAAATTGTTTATTTCTAAGTACATTAGAACTGTAAGGATTATTAGAGCAATGCTCCAACAGCTTATAGCATTTCCATCATCCAAAATATCAAACTTTCATAGTACGTCGAGAGGAAGCGAGGCTTCATTGCGCTAATTATCCTTCGTCATTTCGTTCCGAGGTAAGCCTCTCCGACATTTTTGCTCAATCGGCATGCTGATAATTCTAGTACGACCTTCACTGGAAGAGCTGTCCTTATCTCCTCCTATTCCTTCGTCGATTGTTCCAATTTGTTCAAAATGTTCAACTTTGAGTTGTTTCTTGTTGCTGTATCGTTCAAGAGAATTGTTTGTTACATATGATTTGAATTCATGCAGTGCGGTATCAACCCTGGTTAAACACAATCACTTTCGATCACTTCAAAATCTTTCAACAAAAGTTGATCATTTGGCATTACTGGAATAATCTGCTTTTAATACTATGCCGTACTCATAGTCTGATCGGAAAATTTCTTTTGTTTGGCGCCGGTAAGACCTTGTCGTTGGCAGATTTTCGAGGTATTTGGAAGACTATAATTTTTATTTTCATAAAATAAACAATAATCAAAATTTTCATAATATAAATAATTATTAATAGTAAATTTAAATAAAAAACAAAGTAAATAGAAATCCGAGTGACACTAATGTGGTATCATTGAGATTTGCCTGATAGTTCTAGTGTGACACCAATCTAGTATCATCAGCATTTGCCAGATAGTTTTCGAGTGACGCCAATGTGGTATCATTGGCCACCACATTGGTGTCACACGAAATGTGGTATCATCGACATCTGTATCACCAGACGGCATAAATAACTAATAAATACACTTGTATGTTTCCAGATGAAAACATGATAAAAATAAAACAATGAATGCATAATTTGAATTAATACGCAAGAAGGTAAAAATTATAAACATGTATTTTTGAATCTTTTTTCCCAATAGTTTTTTTTTTAATAATGACTTATATAAATTGCATAAAAGTTTATCAACTTTTGATATAAAAACGAAATTTAAATTTGTTTTGAAATGAAACCTTGCCCTAAAGTAAATTTGCATACACAAAATACTAATGTCAAAGTTTGCACGAATAAGAAATTTAATATTTAATCTCCTGGTATTAACAACTAGCTTTTTTCTTTCGAAATCAGACTTCTGAACATTTATTTGCTTTTACGGTTATTTTTACACACGATATCACTCCAAAGAAATTTCATCAGCAATACACATAAAATTCAAACAAAAGAGGAAAAAAAAAACCCGAAACATTTATAAATATAATCCTTACAAGAACAGGCTATTTATGAAAACCAATCAAACACTTCAGCAGTTTTAAATCAAAGAGATGAAAAAGATCGAAGATATTTATTTAAATTATGCTTGTCTCAACACAGAATGCTCGAGAAAGAAAAACGAGGACAAATTTTGTGGAAACCGCAGACACAAATATTTAACTTCCTTTAATTTGTCAGAACATCCTTGGATATTGATTACTTAGCATCAGAACACAACAACGCGGAAGAGAAAAGAATAATTAAAAGAATTAATTTGTCGGAACCATTTTAAAAGCAAAATACTTCTTTTCGTACTATTGAAAAATCAATTCAACTCAGCTCAACTCAACTTCAACCATTTTCTTTCAACCACCATCTTTGGTCACATATTGAATGAAATCGAGATATGATAATCGGTTGTTGAAGAGAATGAATTATTTACATGTCTATTTTTTCAGAAAGCATTCGTCATATTATTGTATTAATAGTTTATATTAATTTTTTATTTCAATTAAATTTAATCAATTAAGAATATTACAATCTCCTGCAAAGCTCATTCAATTTTTTTTTATATTTGAAGGAAAACTAAATTCATTCATTAAAAAATACGAATATGTTGTTTATATTTATTTACCATTTAGCTTTTATTTACTATATGTAAATGTATGCATTATTTACTATGTGTAAATGTAATTTGCATATTTACTATATGCAGATGTAAATTATTTAATGCTTCACACTTGCTTATTTATATTATGCTACATTTATTAAATGGTTGTTACACAACTGTAGATTTATAATATGCTCTATTTATTCATTAGATGCTTCACAGTTGCTCATTTATAATATGATCTATTTATTTTTTACATATTTGGTCATTTATAATATGATCTATTTATTTTTTACATATTTGGTCATTTATAATATGCTCTATTTATTCATTAGTTGCTACACATTTGGTCATTTATAATATGCTCTATTTATTCATTAGTTGCTACACATTTGGTCATTTATGATATGCTCTATTTATTCATTAGTTGCAACACAGTTGCTCATTTATAGTATGCTCTATTTATTCATTAGTTGCAACACAGTTGCTCATTTATAATATGTTCTATTTATTCATTAGTTGCAACACAGTTGCTCATTTATAGTATGCTCTATTTATTCATTAGTTGCAACACAGTTGCTCATTTATAATATGCTTTATTTATTCATTAGTTGCAACACAGTTGCTCATTTATAATATGCTCTATTTATTCATTAGTTGCAACACAGTTGATCATTTATAATATGCTCTATTTATTCATTAGTTGCTGTGCATTTGCTAATTTATAATATGCTCTATTTATTCATTAGTTGCTGTGCATTTGCTAATTTATAATACGTTTTATTTATTCATTAGTTGCTGTGCATTTGCTAATTTATAATAAGTTTTATTTATTCATTAGTTGCTACACAGTTGATTCTAAAACGCTTTATTTATTCATCTATTGCGTCTCATTTGTTTATTTTTCAAGTTTTTATATAATTCGACTGGTTTCATATTGTATAATATTATACTTAATCGATTTTTAAGAATTTTTATTGTATTAAAACAGAAATTTTTATGTAACTGTATATTTAAAATAAAAATATAATATTTTAACACTTTAAAACCTAATAATCAATTCTTTAATTAATTTTAAATGTTTCGGTTCCTCATGAATGGTGACATGCGAAAGTGAATTCCAGGAAAATATATTTTAATAATCGACAAACTAATAGCAATAAATTATGAACTTTATTACTGGCTAAAAGATAGAAGAAAAAAACAATGTTTTTAAAAAAGTATTTTGTAAATGTGAAAAATGGAAAAATATAAAAGCCCGAGGCCCTGAAATAAAAATAGAAAGCGACAATGAATACCAGAAGAGAAAATTCCTAAAATTCATGAATAATAAAATAAAAGTTTTTCTAGATTTGTTTAAAGTATTTCTATGAATAATTCAAATTTTTAAGATTTTGTATGGACATTCATATTTTTGATAAAAATATTTCTTACACTTTTTAGTACATTAATTTTAAAGTACTTTTCTTTATTTTTATTAATGTATATTTCTTTAGAAAGTAAAACACAGATCAGTATAAGAACTATTGGCCACATTTTGACTGTTGAATGGCAATCGGCTTTACACCGAATTCAGTTGTATTTGATATTAACAGTCGTCAAGATTATGCATTGTTCAATGAAATTCCAGGAAATGTATTTTAAGCCAAGATAAATTGCGAAAATTATTCAAGGATTATAACAAATTCCTGTCCTTCAAATGAGCGCATTCCTGATTTTGGAGAATTAATTGCAATCTCGAATTTCCCTTGATGTCGAGAATCATATGTGTATTGACTTTCAATAGTTTTTCTAATTACTTTAGAGCACATTTAATAAAATTATAAAATCAACCAACTTTTCGTCGACGGTTCAATAGTTATGCGAACTATTTTAATCTCATTGTCAATAACATAATTTAAAATGAGAGACTACCAATTAAACTATCTTAGATAGATAAAATTGGAATTCTAAATTAATGAATGCTTTTACCACGGAATGCAATTGCGGCAGGACTTATGAACGTTATTTAATTTGTATGAAAAAAGATCAAAATTACATTTTAATAAGCATATAGAAATAATTTTAGAAACTAAGAATTCTGAAAAAGAATCATGTTAAATTAGTTACGTTTCTATTATATAAAACATAAATAAGGAAGCCGTAACAATTAGGAAATAATTATATTACAGTCTTAAAAAACTTCACTCTTATTAACTCTCTGAAGAGAAAATTTTGATTTTAGTTACAAATTAAAGATGAAAAGGCAGAAAATATAATTCATTATTTTAAATATTTTGCAATCTTAAAATAGAGTGTCTGAAATTTCCCTCCCACTAGATTTTGCCTCTTAAATGATAATCAAAATTTAAATTAATCAATTAGCGGTTTAATTAAGTTCTGAAAATAATCTATCGTCAAAGAGGGCAAATTAGTGCAGAAAATTTGAAAATTCTAGAACATCGGGAAATTATTGAAAAATTGATTGAAATATTGCATCATTACAAAAAAAAAAAAAAAAAAAAAAAGAAATCAGATTTAAAAAAACGCTTTAAAAGATATTCATTAAAAGACATTGTAAAGTAAGATCAAAATTTTTTTGAAATTGAAAGACGTATTTAAAGGAAGCAAATGTATATATTTTTCTCCGATACGAGTTCAAAGAGTTTTTAAAATTAATTATTTTATAAGTTTTACTAGAAGAATCAATTTTTTGATTAATGAATTTTGAACCAAGAAAATGTAATCAATGAATTCACTTCAATGGAGTAGTTGTACAGACAAGAGTATAAAGTAAAAGATACAACGTATCTATATTATATTATTAACAAAATTAAATCTTTTAAATTTCTATCTACATCTGATGGATTTTTTCATCTTAAAATTTCTATGTATATTTTTCCTACGAGTCAAATTTTGTCATTTAAAACAGTAGTTCTCTGGCAAAAGTATATTTAAATTGAGAAGTTTCTGTATTTATTAAAATCACAATTTTAATAACTTTTCATCAAATGTCGATTTGTGCCCTTTTAAAAAAAAGGAAAGAATTCAGATGTCTGACACATTATACTACACTTTTGTTTTTAAAATAGCGTATAATGATATAAGATTTTTAACTAACCACCTCTGTCGATCAGTTTGTTTCCCCAAATTGACATTTTACACTCTCAAGTAATTAATATGGAATGTGTAAAAAATATTTCACCTAGTTATTGATGCGGCTGAAAAGTTGTCGTTATATATATATATTTACGTAATGATATTTTAAACTCTTAATTTAGCCCATAGTAAAATATTCTCTTATTTCCTGATCTAATTCCACTTTCGGTTTAATTAATTCCCTTCTAAAAATAAAGTGCCATCAGTACTACGTATCAAATGAAAGTGATACTTCCGTTGCCCTTATCAAAAATCAACATATGTATTCCATCTGCGCATGACCAGAAATCCTATGTTATATAAGACTAGTGATCATTTATTTCGTCCTTTTTGCCTTTTCTTACTTCTGCATTTGGGCCGCGCTCTGGCGGACGTGCCTTGTCCGCGTTACTGCTTGTCAAACCTGTATTCTGCTTCAACCAAAATGACATATTATTTTTAATGTATAAAACCCGAACTAAAAGTCCTACGGATTTAATGATTGGTAAAAACACGCGATTGAATACTTTGATGGATGAGTTTGAATTTATCATAGATTTAAAATAGTATTGTCACAGATAGTATAAATTAAATTGAAAATATTAAAATTAATGGAGAAGTTTTATGGAAATGAAATTCATATAATTAAAAAAGCTTTTAAAAAATCTTAATATAATACAAAGGCTATATTTGTGAAATAATTGTTTTGGAGCATATGAACATCAATTTTTGAAGAAAAGTCTTCATTGCATATTTGGTAATTGTTATAGCCGTCGTTTGCTAAACTTTAAAAAAGCTGCCCAGAATTATTTGGTTTCTAAAAGTTTATTGATAATGACAGCACACGAAAACTCGTCTAGCAACGAACATATATCAGTCTCGTAAGATTAAATGCGAGAAGAAGCACGAATAAATAAACAAAACAAACGAATCATATTCACTTATCAAATATGACTATTTTCATTCGGCGAGAATTGCGGAATCAGAAAACTGAACAGGTGGGATTATTCACACGCTTTGTTGCAACTCAAGTTCTTAGATATATGTGCAACTCAGACTATACACGAGAGTAGGTAAATATATTACCATGCGCAGAGAACACGAAAGTTCAAACCTTTGGTTACAATGATAGTTTTAATTACAATTTGGTGGGTGGGGTAAAGAAGGTGTTTTTCAGAGGAATATAGTTCATTTTTATTGCTTGCATATAGAAATGGCCGTGAAAATGCACGGATTTCCCAGTTTTCTTGTCGAAATTTAAGTACCAGAATGATAGTATTGGCTGATTGATTAAAAAGTTTATTTCGATATATAATTAAAAAACGGATTATCTGATTGTGGTGGCTATAACTTCCTTATAAGCCATTATAGGCAGAAAAGTTTGAAAATAACATAAAAGAAGTTTAAAAGTTTGTTTATATATGCATTTTTTGGCCATTGCGATTTTTCCATCAGGTTTTTTTTCTTACGTTTTATGACAACCCTATTATGTATAATCAATAACATAGAAACGGCCATGAAAATGCATGGATTATTTCTGTACTTTTGTTGAACTTAAATATCAGAAAGATAGCAATTGATAACTGACTGATTGATTCAAGATGTTATTTTGAAATATAATTTGATTAAAAACGGATTATCTGATTATCATGGTTATAACTTTCTTGTAAGTAATTATTGGGAGAAAAACATTTGAAAATAACATAAAAGGAAACTTAAAAGTTTTTATTTATATATTTATTACTCATTGAAATTTTTCGTTAAGCCAATGTTTCCTGATCTTTTATTACAACTCCATTATGTATAATTAATATTTACGCACAAGTACAGGAATCAAAATAATTTTTTATAACACAAGCAAAAAAAAAAAAAAAAGAGTTATATTGGGTAATTGCACACATAATTAAATTTACATATGTGGGAACATTTGATAGGAGTCTTGAACTTGACTTAGTAATTTAAAATCCCGGTTATAATATGGCAAATACAGATTCAAGGCCGAATTTATAATGGGAAATCTATTTTTCTTATTTTTATAAATATAGGACGAAAAAATGTCCTCTCTATTAATAACTTCTCTCTGTTAAATCAAGATTGTCGTGACGTCAGGTGTCGATTGCTGGTCCTATTTCTCTGACCCTCCATATAAAATATATATTTAAATCGAATTTCAAACATTGTGTATCTTTTTTAATTAAAATGATTTTCGGATGCATGATTTTCAGATTAATTCTTTGGAATTTTTATAATAAAATATAACTGAATAGGACTTTTAGTTATTACATCTTTTTATCTTTTCTTCTTTGTTCAAACTATTAAGAGTCTATTCTCCTGTTACAGCATCTTTTTTTTTCTGTTTATCCCCTCCTCCTCCCCACCGATACTATGTCACTCACCCCTTAGGATAAGTTTATTTCAAGTTTAGAGATATTGCCTTAAGGTATGTGGTTATATGTTGAGAGTAATTTTTTTTTAAAAAAATACTACAAAATCCTTATATTTTTCGATTTTTTGCATAAGAAGCGTGAAAAACCACTTATGTGGAAATATATTTATATTAGTCAAAAGTGTTAAAAAGCGTTATAGAGCAAGAACCTTCTATCAAGCGATTTGTTCCAAATCTTGCAGATTTGCTACAAATGTATTGTATAGTTACTGATATAAGGAATAAATTTTTTTCCTATTGTACCTTATTTTAATATTAAGGTTCAACTAATAATAGGAAAATTTCTAATTTTTCCCGATGTGAAACATTAAAGTAACTGTACAAGCTTTCCAAATGGCCTTTTATATAGTTCAGGAACTGCAGATTATTAAGAAATTATTACATTAAATCTGAATTACAATTACATATATTAATTTATGTAAATACTTAAGAATAATTTTTAAAAACTTGAGAAAATAGGATTTAAAGACGTAGAATAACATAAACAAATGTATTGTGTAAGCATAAAAATCAATGTAACTTCGTAAAAAGTGAATTAAAAAATGCAAGTGCTTTTAAAAAGAAGACTGTTTATGAATTAAGAACATTGAATAAAAATATATTTGATATCTTTGACTAAAATCGTATTTTTCAAAACGGTCACCTACCTTAATCAAAGTTATCAACCATTTATCATATATATCACTGCTTTGTTTATGTTTTAATTCCTTTCTTCCACTTCTGCAGATAAAGGAGCCATCAGTCTTGATTCATTAAAATAGAATCAAAGATACATCCTATGAATTGAATGTAAAAAATATGAGCTCAAAAGATTTAGACGGCCGTATGTTGAACATGCATCCAGCTATCGAAAGTGAATCTATTGATTCAAACACGCTTGCCAGAGTATGGCGGGAAATAGACTCCTCTATAGATGTTGCCAATATAATTACAAAAAGTATTAGATACGCTAACAATACGCCAAATATGCCAACAAAGAAATTATTAGAGACGCCAACAAAACTTTTAGTTTTGTACTACGTTGTGAATATTTTCTTGTTACTATTATTTACACGGTAGTTATAGCCATTTATAACATGAGAAATTATTTTAAAAAACAAGATGGTTCAGCACGAGATAAATGACAAGTTGTAAATAAGAATTTCTTGACTGTAAAATTATCACATTTTAAATCGTCTATTCATATTACTTTTAGAAGATACGTTTGCGTAAATAAATATTTTAACTTTCTCAATGGCAAGGAGTACAGGCTTTTATCGACTTTGTGATCAATTCCTAGGTTCAAACCATTCATTTCCCTAGGTTCAAAACCTGATTGGACGGAAGCTTGGATAACTGCAGATCGGATAACCTCTGGTTCTTTTCATGAAATCTGATCAGAAGCTATCCTATGTAGTTTCAAATATGGGATATTAATTTAATAAAACAGAACTTCTCCAAAAAGAATCCATACCAGTATACTATTCAGTTCTCTCGAGATTCCAATCGGTTGATTCAATAATCACCTTGTAGATGTTATTCTTCTTCGAGTTGTTATATCTTTTTATGTATAATATCTAATTTTATTGCTAATATGAAAAAATAAGAATAAGTAATTCCAGAGAGGATTTCCAATGAAAAGGTTAACCTTTTCTCATTAATTGAAAAAGGGGAAACAACTTCTTTAAAGATTCAAATATTGATCTTAAGAATAAACTTTGGATTTTGAATAACCTAATTCTATAGATTAGTAATTCACATTTTTGTTTTTTATTACAATAAACCATTACCATGAAAATAGTTCATCAAGTTATAGGGAAAAAAAAGTTTTATTATTAAGAAGCTAAGCCTATCCAGTAACTAGCCAATCGTTACTGTTACCTTGAAAATTACGTCACTATTTTCGCTGAAATCTTTTTCAACCTTTAAGTCATTTATAAAAAATATTTTATATAAAAAGGGATACGAAAGTTTATTCTCTGCCATTTCAGTCAGTTTAGCGGATTAGCATGTCGTTTTTGAAATTATACAAGCATAATTGTAATTTCCAACCTTTTTTCAGAGAACGAAGATAAAATTGAACTGTCTTTACTTTTTTTCAAACTTCTACATCCCGTAAAGGGGAAGACATTTTGGTTAATCGATTAATTTAATTAAATTCTAATTCCAGTCGTCTGTTTGTGGATTTCAGAAAAAAAATTTTCAAACTCCTATAATATCTATATTAATGAATTATTTAATAAAACTAAAAAAGTAATAAATAATTATAGTTACAAATTTACATTATAGTATCTATAAAAGTCTATTTTTATATAGTTTTTATTAAAATTATTTAACAAGAAGATTGGAATAATAACGAATCATGCTGCCTGTAATATATCATGCTGCAGATCAGAAATGGGTTACTTAAGTAACATAATTGAAAAAACAAACCAAATAAAAGGGAATTTTTATGATTTGAAATGTATTATTAAATAATAAAATTTAAAAAAAGCATTCTATGAAATAAAATTTGACCTGATTTACTTTCCATAATCCGGAAAACCACCAACAATTTCAAAATGATTTAATAGAGTGATGATTTAAATTCATTGAATACAGACGTGACACTTATTTTTAAAGATGATGAATTCTGATATAAATCGTTTCTACAATAGTAATATTAAATAAGATATTTTGAAATGAATCTGATCTAAACATAAATTGAATCACCAATGATTTATTGAGATTTCTCTTTTTTTAATTTCAGAGCTATTTTTAAGAATCATACTTAGATTATATTTGTAGCAAACATTTGTGCATTTGATTTAAGAGTCTGAACCAGAAAAGATTCAAACATGCTTTTGAATTTTCAAACAAATACAACACAAGCTGTTACTAGCAAAACTCCCTTCTGATATAAACTTAATCAACAAATGAATGCGAAAAGTTTTCTCTGAAATCGCAACTTTTCTTTATGTTATAAACTGTGTGGACAGCAGAGAAAAATATAACGCAGAAAAGAAAAACGAAACTACTTATGAATGCATTGTCGAATTTATTTGACAGCAGGGAGCGCTTTATGAATTGTTTTACATATTTTAAGTTTAAATCTTACTTATTTAATGGTTGTTTTAAAATATATTTTAGACTTGGAAGGTTTTAAACTTTCTTGTTGAAAGAGGAACCTCCATCAAAGCGCAAATGATATATACGAATTTTGCGTAGGTTCCCAAAACATTAAACTCTTCGGATAACATTTCTTTCTATTAATATTCCATCTGAACTTTCATAGTTGATTTTAATGATGAGTTTTTTAAATAATGTTATTTTTGGGAATAATGCTTGACTGTAAGGTAAAATGATGCAACAACCTTTAGATGAAATTCGATGAAAGTATTGTTATGGTAATAGAATTAAAGAGTTCTGTTAACAGTATCATTTTAAGAATCCTTTCTCAGTTTAATAATAAATGATATGAAAATCCTTATTAAAGGTACTATATTTAGAATTTTATTGGTCTCAAACATTTTGAATATTTAATAACTTATTCTAACAAAAGTAAAATTAGAATTTTAATTTCGTTGACGTACTTTTTGTATTAAAATTAAATTAATTGACTATCTCATATTCAAGAACATCAATTTCAAGGAAACTGGTAAGGAAAGTTACTGAAATTTCCATATAGAAATCTTTATTATCTGAATTATTATATATTTAAAGTGAAATCTTAGAATCTTAACCATTCAAACTATTTATTCAAATTAGTTGCAGTATGTCTGATTTTTAACTAAATAATAATCCGATTATATTCACTGATGTAAACATTTAATCCAAAATGTTAAAGAAATTAAAGAATAACTCATAAATAATAATAGTTAAATAATTGAAGGTTATTTCTATTATATTATTTAAATTATATAAGTGGAGACAAACAGTATTATAATAAATAGCTGCAGCACTTAATTTGATTTCTAAATAAAAATAAACTATTCATGATAAATAATAGTTAATGGTGTGGTCTAAAAATCACATGACACCCTAACCAGCAAAGTACTAATAACAAAACTGCGCAGTAATTAATAACACAAGAATTGAATTTTCATTTCCAAAAATAATAAGTAGAAGACTATTAAATTTCTGCATGTACTAGAGAAGTGTGTTATAGAAACAAATATGAAAAATAGTTTTTCTGAACTTTTGTACTTATATTTAATTAACTATCTTTTATGATTGAATGAATCATTGTGGCTCATTATCTTGAATCGTATACATGTATAATAATTGAACGTAAATGTCTGAATCATTAATTTTATAAGAAGGGTTCATTTATATTTATACATTACAATTTAATTCAAATATTAATGCACTTTCTGAGTACCATTTTATCTTTTATTTCGTTTCTTGAACTTTTGATAATGACTAATCATGATTTTTATTAAATAAAGTTGTTTAATAAAATAAAATCAAGTTTTCTGTGTCGGTTGATATAATAAATATTAATAATATGGATGCAGAAATTGGTGAAGATAGCTATTGTAAGCAATAAAAGCGGTAAGTATGCTAATAAATAACTGTAGTGTTTGATCAAATTTCTAAATAAGGTTGAATAACTTGTGATTAATAGTTACAGTATAGTATATTGTCTGTATCCTACATTACCGAAGACAGAGAAATAATGATAAAAAATTACGTGTTAGTTAACAGAACTGATTTTATTATCTTTCATATTCAAATAAAGCCAACTTGTTTAGTTTCGTATACAATTAGGGCATTATTCAAGATATTTCTGCCGATTGATGGCAAGTATCGATGGCATATCATTGGAATATCTTTGGATGCAATTGGCATTCATTAGATATGCCATTTGCACCTATCTAGCTTATATTTTTGTGCTGGCTTACATACGGATGGAGTGGCCGTATTTCATCCATTAACAGTACTGATTTTATTATCTTTCATATTCAAATAACTTGTTTAGTTTCGTATACAATTAGGGCAATATTCAAGATATTTCTGCCGACTGATGGCAAGTATCGATGGCATATCATTGGAATATCTTTGGATGCAATTGGCATTCATTAGATATGCCATTTGCATCTATCTAGCTTATATTTTTGTGCTGGCTTACATACGGATGGAGTGGCCGTATTTCATCCATTAACAGTACTGATTTTATTATCTTTCATATTCAAATAAAGCCAACTTGTTTTGTTTCATATACTATTAGGGAATTATTCAAGATATCTCTGCTGATTGAGGGCAAGTATCGATGGCATATCATTGGAATATCTTTGGATGCAATTGGCATTCATTGGATATGCCATTTGCATCTATCTAGCTTATATATTTGTGCTGCTGTCTTACATGGGTAGAGTGGCCGTATTTCACCCAAATTTATCTTAAGCTTATTTCACAAATTTATCTTAAGCATATTTCATAGCAAAATTGTCGGAAATCTATATTATTGATGTAATGATCGAATTCCACTCTTTATTCGTTTAGATTGTAGCATTTTGACAAACAGATAAAATTATGAAAATATTGTTTTTAGACAAAGGGACAGACAACAAACAGAAACAGAGATTCATTAAAATCACAAGATTAGCTTTATTGACAATTCTAATATTTTCTCTTTCAACATGTGAAGGCAAAATAAGTCGAAGGTCATTAAAATTTGCATTCGGTATAGAATTTTGTATTTATACATAGAAAGAATAACATTGCTCCAAGCAATTTTCAACCCACATTTAATTCAGTATCCTTTATCGAATTAATTAAATCCAATAACGACCTCGCTTTTAATCGAAACTTCTCAAAGAGAACTATAGGAGTCTTTTATTTTTCGTAGCTTTAGAAGCTAATGCCATGTGGAAGATGGAACTTTATTCCCACAAGCTTCACAATGCAGCTGACGCGCACTTTTTGTGTGGCACTTTGGGAAATTCTTGGCTACAGTTCCGAGCTGAAAGTGCATTAGATCGAAAAATAAATTTTATAGATAAACAAATAAAGAAAATAAAATGATACAATTACTTCACGTCTATCTGCGTGCATCAAATAGAACTCTGGAAACACAGTTGGGAGATTTCCGCTGGTTAGGTGTGCCCTCACTTTTTGCGGGAATCTCACATTCCTCGAGAGTTCTTTTTAGTTTCGAAGAAGCCCCCCCCCCCCTTTAAGACCACCCTCTCTCCCCAGCATTTCCCGTCATAAAATGTTGGGAGTGCTGAAACATGTTTTGAAAGAAGACCGATATTGTATTCAAACATCTCGCAGTATTGGATATATAATATGAAAAGAACTGGAGTGACAGATTTTCGCCTTTCCCATTGCTGAAGAAATTGATTGCTGGCATGGGGGAAAAGTTTTGTAAGGAACACACTTTCCTTTTAATTCGGCACTTCCCCTTTTTGGTTTTCAGATTCTTCCATTTCTTTTCTTTTTTCTTTTCTTTTCTTTCTTGTTACTTTTAGTTTTCAGATTTCGTCCTTTTACTGTTATTTTTCCACAGAACATTTTCTTTTACATCTTTTTTTTTCTTTTCTTTTTGCACTCGTTTCTTTCTCTGTATAAGGTCACTATTTTGTTACTACACCAAGCAGAAAAATGAGGAACAGAACAAGAAGGGGGGGGGGGTATCTTCTTAGCAAAAAGGAACAGAGCTCCGCAAAAAGTACAGCAGACATGGAAATCGAATTTGATTCGCATTAAGTCGAAGACAAAACATTTCATGCAGTTGGATGAATGCGGCAGCCATATCAAGCAGACTTACCTAGATTGGAATACTAATGGAATTTCAACTCGATTATTTCCGGAATATGTCGATAGCAACATGTAAGAATATGATATTAAAATTGGGATTTGGGAGTGCATAGGAAAAGAGAAAAGTGTCTTGCACACAAGAACACAAATATACATTAACAAGCACTTTTATTTAGTGAACTCTTCTGGCATGAATGGTCTTCGCAAATTCTTATGTAGATTTTATGTTCTGGGAAAATCATAATATTACAAAAATGATAAATTTTATATAGAAATATTTCTGCTTCCGTGCATAGAATAATATTTGTCGCCTAAAAATTGGTATTTATTTAAATTTTAACGCTTAAGAACCAGATTGAGTTAGTCGATGGGCCAGATTTGATTAATCAACAATTTTTCTTAACTTCAACAATCGTTTAGGGATTTTATAAACTTATAAGTCATTAAATCTTTTGGAAAAGAATTTTTTAAAATTCTCATCAAAATATTTCAGAAGAATCTGCACATCCGATTTTGGAATATGATGATTACATTATATGATGATATATCCTTTTTATTGAGAAATATACAAACAATAAAATAAGATTCTCTGTTTCAGAAAGCAAACATTAATAAAAAAATTTGGTTTTTTAAAGTTTTACCAGAATTACAGAATGATTAGGTCATATAATGACATATAATTTTTATTCTGAAAGAAAAAAAAAATGTTTCTCAATTTCAGAATGGAAATATTAAAATATTGAAAAAATGTTTGAATTCTAAAAGTTTTAGCAGAATTACAAAATGGCGAAATATATGGATGAACGTTTAAGCGTAAGGGACTGACTCCAAAGAATGATATCTCCTAAAAAAGTATTTATAAAAGAGCTTTTACATACGGAAATGGATATGATGACTAGCTTACGATACAAAAAATTGATCTTAACTTTCATGATTTTTCGCATTATTACCAGAGTTCCATTTGTTTCAGTAATTGCATGCGCAAAATTGTAAATATCAATGCTCAATCAAAATTTTTGTAAAATAATTATTTACTAAGAGCCTCAGGACATCATTTTTGAAATAACTGTTTTCGAAAAATTTATCGTTAATTTAAAGTATTGTTATTGTCTTTAACTGAAAGGAAAAATTTTACCATTTCTGCTTTTTGTACCATTAAATCTGGAATAATCACCATTTTCCTTTGTGTAATTGTTGATGTTCTTAATGAATGTACATTTTTTTAACTCAAATTGAAATGCGAAGTATTTACTTTAATCAAATTTGGTCCGTTTAGAAAACTCGTCGTTAAAAACATAATTATACTTTCAAAATGGCATTTTTTAATTCCTTGCACTCCGAATATTATTCAAATGTATAAGTGTACATATAAAAGTAAGGATTCCTTTCAATGCTTAAGAAACTATAAAAAACAATAGTTATAGATTTGTTCTAATTCCTAAAAATTAATGCAAAAGTATTTTTGCTACGAGGCAGCTTTTATAATAATCATTATTTAGCAAAACTGCTAACAATACATCTTTCGAAATGGCTTCAGTGTTGGCATAGGAGTGAAAAGGTTAACCCTCTGTTGAGTAATTTTTTAAAAATCCTTTTAAGATGCGATATTTGCAAATAAGTTCAAATATTTTTCAAACAAAGTGAACTGGTATTCTACGTTACACGATAATAATATGATAAAATAAGAATCTGTAATCGTAAAAATAAACACTCTAAACTGAGAAAAATGCGGGATGTGATAGAAAATAGACTGATTGTTAAACCGCGGAAAACGCGAGATAAGTAGCTGGAGGATTAATGTGGTATATATACCATATATAATTCAAATTTGGTCAATGTATAATTTATTTCTGATAAACAACTTCTTTCTTAAATATATCTTATTTTTATCTTTTTACCATAAAAAAAAATCCCAAATTTACATAGAAATTATTTTTTAAAGGCTATAAAATAGCATATTATAGAATGCTCCCTATATTATAAAGAATATTAATATTTTAAATATCAGAACTGAACAAATGCCTTTAAAAAAATTCATTTTAATGATGCTTGCATTTGGCTATGGATTCAGCAATATTCCAATGAAAGCTGTTCAGTTTCATAGTTAGGGAATTTTTTCTCTGGAAATTATACTCCTGTAATTTGATGATCTATAGTGATGTTTCGCAACAATGCAAAACGAAGGCTATTTTGGGAAGAGCCTCATAATTCTGAGATACGATCAAATGACAAAGGAGGCCCTGGAACCTGCATTCCATCCTTCAAATCTGCCCACCACATGAAATAATGACTTATAAATTCGTGCGCTTGATTTAAGTTTCACCTCTTTCATCAATTCTTTGAACTCAAATGACTCATCTCTGGCACCATTCAAGACGGTGCATCCTTTTGAGGATTTTTATTTATTTATTTTTAATTTTGATTACTAAAAATACTTACAGAATAGTAAACAGATGTAGAGTAATTCCTCGTGAAAATTTAACTTAAAGTTTTTATATATATTTATTTTTTGGATCAATAATTAAGTAATAAGAGAATAATTATGTTTCAATTTACTGGTGCAAAGAGTAACGTTAAATTTCCAACAACATTGTTATAACATGTTCACAATATTGCATGACATTCTGAACATCAAACAACATCTTGGAGATATGGCGTAATATCGTTTACTAATAGAACATGGTGTGGAACGATGAATTACCGGCGAAATTAAATTTTGAGTCTGAAAACTTGTGTTTCGATTGCCTTAACCACCTTTAAGGCGAAATAATCTAGTGGAAAAGTTTCGGATTCAAAATCTTAAATCACTGGACAGAAATTATTAGACAGATTAGACAGAAAATCTATATCAGGACATTCGATTAAGAATCCTTCATTTATGTGGGCTTGAGATACGTTAATTCTATAATACATCAATGTTTGTTAATTGCATGCTAAAGCGCCGTTCTTCTTATCTGACCAAGTCTGAAAAACTGGCGCTATCCTAAAATATTCACTAAACATCTTTTTAAAATGAAACTATAATTTAATTATTCAAATTCAACAGCGAAACTTCAATATTTCCATTTCTAAGTTTAGTTTAGTTTTGTTATATTAACGACCCGTTGTAAAGCAACACTAAGACTATTTTTGACGGACCTCGTAATTTTGAACCGCGGTCAGATGACGAGGACGACACCTGAGCTGGCACCTCCCTCTCCACGCCACACCACACCACACCAGCGGGAGGACGTTTGACAGGACGGCTTTAATGTGCAACAGACCCTCTTACACGACGGTTCTTCGGTGGAATCGGTCACCGCGACCTCTATTTCTATTTCTAAATCACGTTGAATCATTTTTTTAGCTCACTGTTGCAGACTCATATGAGATTAGATAATAAAACTGACAATTGACACAATTTATTATGTTGTCAATAAATTCCAACGACAGAGACACTCAAAATATCTTAAACATCAACAAAACAGCGGTAATTACGAATTTATCTCATAATCTTGATTAATTTCTTTTAATGAGGCCTTCTCAAATCATAAATAAACTACATGCCTAATGATAGCGATAACATCATTCCGCACAAGTGGATCTTATTCCTCTTGTTAATGAAATAAAGAATAGAACAGATCAACGATCGAAATAAAAAAAGATGAATTCAAGAACGAAAGTAAACAAAAGAAATAAAATAAAAAGCAAACAAGTCTTCCGAAATCTCATCAACGCAATAATCGAAATATTCCCTGGGAAAACAAGACCCATTTCAATGAAGATCACATAATCACTTTGCAAAGAAAAATTCTTCATTCCTTTGATTAAAAAGACGGTCATTCTTATAAGCATTTTATCAATATAATTCTGCAAATGGAATGCGAGAATTATAATCACAACAGCAATGTTCTGAAAATTGAACTCGCTCGCAACGCTACTTTTATTATAGATCGCAAGCAGCAATCAAGGCACGGTTAAATATTTTACGGGCTATTTATTCGCAACACAAGAGATAAGAATGCCTTGCTAAATAAAAATTATTTCCTCCCATTTCTCGTTATGGACCACAGCACCGTTAGGGGAATTGGACAATTTTTATTTCCATGGAATTTGTTGTCTCTTCTAACAATTTCACTAAACACGGCTTCCTCCCTCTCCCGCCTTATACCCCATTATGCGAAACGGCGAACGAGTACTCTCAATTATATCAAAATACTGCCGAGTCGTTACGATGTTTCCGAAGGCCTGGAGGAAATATTTGCGATTTGCCGATTACACCCGATTACTCACGAAAATCATTTGAGAAGACCACCTCCAGTTTTCTCTCTCTAGGGGATTTTTAAAGGGGTCATTTTTACGCAGAGGCTTCGTACTGTTTCGAGGTGGTCGCGTAATGCGAAGGAATGATTTCTGACGAGTGTTGTGTGCGGCTTTTGTATTGAGAATGCATTATTAATGATGGCTGCGATGCATGAAATAAATGACAGTAATGTCTGTTTCATGACTCTAATGGTTATTTCGTTTCAATGACGGATGTGCTGAAGGTGATTAGATTTGTAAGTTTGTTTGTGGAGTTGAAGTGCTTCGGAAAACTAGATAGTACAGTACGATACGTACAAACGTACGTACACAAAACGTACAAACATTCTCCAAGGTCGATATCTTTTTATTTTTATTTATTTATTTTTTGTTTTGTAAACGAAATTTTCATTTTTTTTTTTGTCATTTTTGCCACCTTCTGTCTAAATAATAACGTTAAAAATTGTTTGCTTTCCTCCCCTTTTTAGAATACATTGTAAATAATGTAAATATGATTTACTGATAATAATTAAATAAAATTGCAACGACATTTCTTTTGTGATTTTGCGTTATGTATCATTCATGTTGGAAGATATAATAATTTGTAAAAAAGAAAATGAATAACTAACTAATATAGCAAATTAAGAAATTTTAATGTGAGCCGCATGCTGAGTTGAAATCTCTAATAATAATAAAGATGAATGTGTGTGTTTTCGCTCTACCTATTCGACATATAACAACAAAATTTGGTACATATATGTCGAATATAGGGGGCATTTCCCTAACGAAGTATTTCTGCATATTCGTGAGCACATACCCTGTGCTCCTGTTTGCAAAAAAAAAAAAAAAAAAAAAAAAAAAAGAGATCCGACGCAAGAAAAATTGGGAAAGTTGACTGGTTATCCATTTATTCATATCGAGGCCACACCTTATTTTTATACAATTTCCGATAAGCAAATCCATATCACGGTTACGAATATTTCTTAAAGACAATGAAAATTATTTTCTTCATAAACTACTAATTTTTCAAGAAACTCGCTGGGTTTCAGCCTGATCGTTAAAATATATTTGCTCTGCTTTCCCTCGTGAACTATTCATCGTTCACACACCATGTGAACGTCTACTTTTCTTGATTGCCAAGCAAACAAGAAATCTTTCCTACATAACTTTCAAGACAATGGAAATGCGCTGCCATCTGGGGATAGGAAAGGGAACTAATCCCGACAATATAAATTTTGAAGGATACTTTGGAATTTTTCTTTTATCTTAATTTCAATTAATTAAAAATTAAGCTAAATTTTGGAGTTTTCCATCAATAATTTCCACAAAAAAATAATTTTAATAATAATTTTTTTAAAAAATAATTTTACACCATTTCAATTGGCTTTTTTATAATACTAATTTAATATTCTTGCAAAGTTTTTCTAAATATCGGCAAATTTAAAATATATTTTGCCAAAATTCCTGTAATATGTAACACTTTTTCCCTGAAATTACAAATTTTCATAGCTTTATCACATACTGAGTCGCGTGATTTCCATCGTGAGAAAATCAAGGAAGAAGGGTTTTGTTTAATATCTGCGTAATTTACACGACAAATATAAAAATGAAGTAACAATCGCAAAAATTAAAAGACCTATAACAACAAACTGAATCCAGCATTTATTTTTTTAAAAACGCTGTGATGTCATAAGACTGGTTTATATTAGAAAGGTTTATATATCCAATAAATAAAATTAAAATGAGACAGTTAAAATGACACAGCTTTAATATCTGACAATTTAACGAAATCACAGACATGAAGTTATGTCTAAATGATTTAATTGGAATTAAATATAAAAAAATTCCTGTCGAGCTGTTGGTCGCTAAACGCGACTTGAATACTAACAAATTCAAAATGTTCTGGGGTTTTTAAAATCTCTTTCCGAATATGACTGAATCAAGTCATCTTCTACCGAACAAATAGAAAGTATTATGTGGCCATTTGGTGAGGATAGATAACATTTAATTCAAAGTAGTACAATATATGTTCGTAGCATGGCATTCTAAACTTCATATCGTGGAAAAATAATCAAGTCGTGGGATTTGCATCACGGTAAGGCTCAAGATCGTTTCTGTTTGTCAAATAACATATTAAAACATCTTATTCTGGTATTTACATAATTATATTATTCACAAGATCTTGCCTCATGTGATTTTTTTTCTGAGATAATAAATTTCATTAAGGGGTAACTTAGTCACCATGGATGAATTTGCAAGTGTGAACTACGTCCGAGGTATGATATTATTATTATTATTTTGCCCTTTGATCATACTTTTTTCAAAGGTGATAGGTAAAGGTCAAAGGTACAGTAACGTTTTCTCTCCATGGCAACCTCTAAGAGTGACTCCCAGGCTATCTGTACCTCTACTTGCCCCCTCCCTCGTTCGTTTCGTATTTGACTTTGGACAATGCTGTGATCGTCACAAATGCTCAGATTTTTATTTTCAGAATTGTGATAAATAAATGATATTTTTGAGAAATTATAACATAATTTGGCATATAATTACCATTTTAGCAACAAGAATACATACCAAATTTCATTTATTTTTGCCTTTTTGTTTTGTAATTATCGCGTTTATATACACCCGAAAATGCAGACAGGACAGGATAATTTGATTCTTAATTTGATATGGATCTACATTTCAGATGTATACCAAATTTCATCAATTTAACTCTTTGCATTTTGAAGTTATCATGTTCTCTTTTACTTGATGGCCAGCCGAACAGAAAGGCTCCTTCTGTATGAGTTTTGTATAAAATTTGATAGATATCTGCATATTTGGCATGAAAAACAACATACCACATTTTGTCCATCTAGTCCATAGTGATTTTGAGTTATCATGTTCATAGAGACAGATATAATTCCAAAAATGTGTTTCTTAGCCTCAGGGTGATCTTAAAATGGCGAATCTGAAGTTCAAATTATTTGACTGTTACAATAATCTCCTTGTGTATGAAAAAGAATACTTATAGTTAAAAGAATAGTTATATAATATTTTGTTAATTTTGAAAATAAACAAAATATTATAATCGAATTACTAAATTAAAGTTTTAAACGTAGTATTACATACAATCCACAGCAATAAAGCAAGGATGTTAAAATTATTAATATTGTTGCGAAAATGAAATTCTGCGTGAAGAAAGTCAAACGTGTTCGCTGTTGTGGGTGTATGGTGACATTTTCAACGGGCTTCGTAACATATGATGACGTTTATTAGCAAGAAGGCATGAAGACGCAGTCGGCAAAACACATCCAAGACGTACACAAACAATACACAGCAGCACTTACAAGAAACAGCAGTCCACAAGTAGTAATAGGTAGTAAACTACCACAAAAGCGGCTAGACAGAACTCAGCATGAACAGAGAATTCACTAAGGTATTTCAAAACGCCAACTATTTTCCACTATCTAATCGCCTTAGTTGCACTCAATTGTTGTCTCACTACTACACAATTGGCTACTCAGCACAAGACTAGAAGCTGCTTCAATACTTGTCTCCAAGACTCATCGAATAGTCCAATCCACTAATCGCTTGAGCTCCACTCAACGCTTGCGCCTCGCTGGACTGATCCAATTCTGAATAATTATATGAATGACTTTTGATTTAGTAGTTTCTGGAACAGAGCATAGAAGGTTCTCGAACAACATAATTAATCTCCAATGGTCCTATCGCAAAAATTCTTAAAAAATCCAGTACTGGCCATTTTTGTCGCTAAATCCGGCATCCCTTTAGCCTTCAATAGAGCTGTCTCTTAAACTATCTTTCCTATGATGAAATTAACTGTGCTGGGAAGCAGCATTACAGTAATGCACGTAAGCATTATAGTAAAAGTAATAAATTAAAAGTGAATTCGCAAGACACATGTTAAATTAAAAGGTAAAAGATTAAATATACTGGAACGGTCTTTTCTACTCACAATAATTCCTCTCCCTGGCATAAAATTGTGAATTTTTGGAAATGCCCTGTATACTTTGGATGGTTATGGTAGCGAAATATAAATCTTTGGCTTGAATCTAGTATTTTTATTGAATCAGTCGCGTGAATATGTATTTTGGGCATCTTGTTTTCCGACCGATTATGACCAAAATGTGACACAGAATTGCAGTTGCTGTCACAAGATCATATACCACATTTCAGTGATTTAAATCATTGCATTTATGACTTTTCCATTTACTTGCATAGGAAACACAGACCAACAATTCTTATATAAATTTGATACAAAATTTTATCAGAATCTGCATTTTAAATAATAAATCTGTTTACTGGCTTTATTTATTTTGCCGTTTGCGTTTTAAAATTATATCGATTTTAATTATCTATTTTTAAGTTATCTAGTTTGATTTTTAAGGATTTTTTCAGTTATCATGTTTATATGCATGCAAAATTAAGACACAGAGAGGGCCAACCATCAAATCTGGTCCGTATTTGGTCGCAAATCTGAAGCATATTTACACTATAAATGCTGAACCTGTGTATCAAGTTTTACCTATCCAACTCTTTACGGTTTACAGTTATCGGTGTCTACCTGAACTCGAATAGCCAGTCAGCTAGATCTTTGAATGGATTTCGGTGAACCTTTGTTAGGAATCTAAGAATTTGACCTTATGTCTATATATCAAATTTCATCTTTTTAGCTCAAAGCATTTTTTGAGTTATCGTGTTCACAGATAGACAGACAGACAGAAATAATACCAAAAATGTATTTTCCGTAATCAAGGAGATCTATAACGTAGAGAATCGTCAAAATTTCGCGTCTAAATGTTTTGATGATTATAACATTTTCTCTATAATTCGTATGCGAGGATTTCAAAATTACTGAAACTGATTGAAAGATGAAAATAGATGATGATGTTGTGTCCGCGTTACCACGGAAACAGGGTGCAGTAGCTTCTGAGGGTAAAGACCCCTGAGCACCCGAGAGCAGAGGTCTGACTTCTAGCTCATATGAAGATGAAACTCACACATTCGCTTGCACAACCCCTTTTTACAGGGAGGCACAATCACACACCTCACAGATAGATCACAGATGAAGAAAAACATTGCCCGAACCGAAATTCGAAACAGGCTGAAAATATATGATGATATTAAAATGATTAAACATAAAAACCAAGATAAATTTAATGCTGTTGTGTAAAAGTATTCACCTGAATTGTTAGCTGTGCCAAAATATTTTTACTCAATCAAGATTTCTTTGTTCTCTTTTTAATGAGCACAAATTTTCAGTTTGAACTGCATTAACAGATGAGTTAGAGGCCACCAATTTAACTTCGTAATTTAGCCAACTAACAAGGTTTCCAAAGTTAGACGGGAAAGCTTGCCAACGGACAGAAAACTTCATTCAACTAGTAGAACGTATCAGATTCTAGTCACGCAATGCAGTTACAGTTTACAAAGTTAGTGCAGGAACTAATTAATATTTTTTGTTAAGAATATAAATATCTATGAGTGTCACCGTTGAAGAAAGTTATTAGGAACTTTTGGAGATGCTTAAAATAAAAATTAAGGAATTAGTATTAGATTATTTAAATGAATTCTTTATTTTAAATCCATTTACTTAAATTCAGAAAGTCAAAATCTCATTCCTTTAATACAGAAATTTTTAATTACCATTTTAATTTTACCTATGATTAAAACAAATGACTAAAATATTCAAAATTTGATAGAAAAAAATGATTATTTTACTATAAAATAAAGCAGCATTTATTCTGCTAATTTATCGGTAATTTTATAATTAATAATTTCGAAGAAGTTACGCAATCGTGACTCAACTACAATCTTATGAGTTAAAGATTTGTTAATCTCAGTCTCAATTAAGATTTACTTTTCATTGTCATATTTTATGTTTTTGTCTTACATCTGTGCTCCATAACTTAATAAATGTGTTTTTAAATGTATTCTAATTTTACCATCTGATTGGCGCTGTATGGCCAAGTGTAGTTCTTGCGCCAAAAACCGTACAAAACCAAACAAAACCAGTTTAGCTAAGTGTGCGTAGATAAATAAATATATTTGATTATCTACGCACACATAGTAATCCGCTACTTTGATTATTTAGTGATTATTTAAAACAATTTCCGATTTTTTAAGAATAGGATTTTAGAATTTTTTTTGTATAGCATTTTATGAAAAAATATTATGTATTTTTCATGAAACAACTGGGCCTAATCTGAAATATGTATACTTAAATAAGTAATTAATAGAAGATTTTTTTCATTTTCACATATTAAATAATAATATATTTCAAAAGGAAAAGATATTAAAAACATAAGAATGTGATTAATATTTTAGATAAAGTTGATTATTTATCAGGATGATATTACAAGATTAACAGATGACACTTCGAATACAAAAAAATATATGGATATAAATATATATTAAATTATTTCAATAACGAAAAATAAATAAAACTAATTTTACAAAACAGACATTTATTGTAACTTGACAATGATGTTTCACTGAATTAGCACTAAAAACTATTTCAAATTTTTCTCTTTATAAATTATCGCTAAAACGTCGTCATAACACTGGATAAATAAATAAAACATACATTTTTCTTTGATCTTTAAAACTAGAGATTTTTTAAAAATCCTCAATACTTATAGAAATGCATGTAAAAATGTCAGAAGATTGGATAAAAATAATATCCAGGATAATAATTCCTTTTTTGTATGCTATGCACAGGAGAAGAAAGTATTATAATCATAAAAAAATTTCAAGGATTTGAAGATATCTCCATGATTATAAAAAACTACTGGAGATCTGGAATTATGTATACGAATCCATCAAGACGAATGAAAGACGACGAATCTTGTCCATCTAGTTCCTCTAGATGAATCTTGAGGTCTTGCATCAGGATTGAATGTTTCTATCAAACTGCAGACGAAATATCAAAGAAAGGTTTGTATGCCTATATGTACTTGCGTGATTGCGAACATTGATTTGCAACATTGCGATCGATTTGTGAACATTGCGATGCAATGATATAGATGTATGTATAGTATTTAAATTTTCTAACTTTATTGGATCCTGAAGTGATATAATGACATAAAATTTATATAATGGTAAAATTCCATTTTTGCAAACATGAAACAAATCAAGTGAAATGAAAGTTATAATAAAATGATTAGAATTTTCCCAAGTTCAATTAGAGACTCTGTATGAATTGGATTCGTCACAAGGTAAGCTGGATAGGGAAGGATTTGTTGTTGTTCTAATTAGAGGGATAGTGACAAAATAAAAAAAAAGCCTTTAAGTAAACAATAATTAAAAATTCAGAAATAATTAAATAATGAAGTATTTTAAAAACTAAAAAAGCTAGGAAAAAATAAAAGATCACAAAAAATCCAAAAATTTTTTTTCTAAATCTTTTCAGGATAATTGTTTCATACATGGAATATCCTGTTGTTACATACGTATAACCAATAGTAGTAATCTAAAATTTTCAAAATTAAATTAATTTATAATCTTTTAAATATGAGATATAAGGCATTAGGGATTTAAAACTAGAAAAGATCCAGGAAATATTTTTGAGTTACAAACAAAGTATCAGAATTATGTCCCAATTAATCTGAAATACCAGATTACTTTACAAAAAAAAATCCTTTTGTATTACATATGATCCAAAAAAAATCGAATCTTGATTATCTAGAATTTTTAGTTATTTAATTTTTTAAATTTATGCAGCAAAAGTCACAAGTAAGAAAATTCTGAGGAAGTTAGTGGAAATATTTTCATTTTTTTAAAAACTTGTGAAGAAATACATCTTATATTAAATTTTATTTAACAAAATATACCGCTCAAAGCATCTAAATATCACATACCATAAATAAAGAAAAACAGTGAGAAGACATGCAAATGTACGTTTTCTATTTCTCATACATAGATTTATCTGTGACAGCGTAAATTCTTAAAGCATCATTGAAATCTTTCAACTAGTTTTCGAAACTATTTCTAAAGCATTCAGAAATATCATGTACTATTTTTATTTTGAAAAAAAAATTATTGAATATTTTCCAAGCTTCAGAAAGCAGAGCATAGTTTTTATTTATAAATACTTTTAAAAAACATAAAGCTTCATATAAAAGTTCCGAGGAAACTTCTTACCAAAGGATTCATTCTCGGTATTGAATAACAAAATACGCTTGAATGATTTTTGCAAGATTTATTCCATATTATTTACATTTTCTTTCATTCTAGATATTTGAATACAGAGTTCTCTGAATCTAGAAACATTTGAATTAAAGTAAGTGACTGTTCGTCTTGTATCAGAAGTTGTATAATATCAATTTAAAATAAGTCGAAAAGAATTTTCATGAAATGAAATCCATACAAAATCTTAGAGAAACTGGTACTACGGGAAATTTAAATTTTCTTTCCGATCATCATAGTATTTGCACTCAGTCAATGTTAGGTTTGAAGATTTAAATCATGAACTTGTACTTGTGATATATTATTATTTTTTAAATGATGGGTGACACAATGGCGGATTTAATTATTTTGTTGCACAAACAGCAAAAATTGTAAGGTCCTTATTTTAATAATTAATCAGTTTAGTTTCATATAAAAAATTTTTAATTGGTACAATTTTTAATGTTTTTTTATTTTTATTTTAATAATCTTATGAAAATATATCTTTATACTTTATATATATTAAGCATATGCATCAAAGAGAAATATGACTAAAGTTATTTAATTAATTAAAAGATTTACCATAATTATTAGTTAAGGATTTTCTCACTGATGAAAGCACACAGTTATAATTATATATAATAAGGAAATAATAAAGTTCTTACAAATATTACTAAAATTATTTTGAAGGACTTATGATGATGATGTCGTGTCCGCGTTACTTCTTCGCGTCTGCAGTAGCTTCTCAGGGTACAGACTCTTGAGCACCCTAGGGCAGAAGTCTGACTTCTAGCTCATATGAAGATGAAACACACACACATTCGCTTGCACAACCCCTTTTTACAGAGAGGCATATTCACACACCTCACAGATAGAACACAGATAAGAACAACCATGCCCGAACCGGGATTCGAACCCGGGACGCCCAGGTCACGGGGAAGACGCGCTACCTCTATGCCAGGACGCCAGCTGAAAGTCTTATTAAATCCAATATAACATAGTCAATCGAATGAACAATTAATATTAAAATATATTATAAATAAATGACTAATCATATTTTAATTTATTATATGATGACATTAATCATTTAATGTAAATACACATCGTAGTCCTAATATTTCGAATAAATTTCTTCTAGGTAGATTGTTTTGTCTACGTCCCCACTCCCTGCTCCTCCTGCAGCCGAACACTCCTACGCAGCTCAATGAGTTGCCTAATCAGAAATTGAACCTCTGACTAAAATGATAGACACTATTTATCTATAATCTATATACTTATAATAAAGCTCAATGTGTGTGTGTGTGTGTGTGTGTGTGTGTGTTGGCGCTCTACAGGCCAGACCGTTTGACATACAGCTACCAAATTTGGTACATGTATACCTTGGAGGTTGGGAATGTGCACCTGGGGTTTCTTTTTTCGAATTTTTAATTAGAATTTTAATTATTAATTAAAAACTAACTTTCCCGCCAAAAAAATCTTCCATTTTCCCCACCGCCAACTTTTCCGCCAAAAAAATCTTCCATTATCCCCAGCGCCAAACGAGAAAGGCTTCAGGTTTTTTTTCTCCCAACAGTAATGAGGCTAGGGTTAAAATTTTTCGGCGGATTATTTCAATCGGTTCTGTTTATTTTCTTAATGTTTGATGCATTTAAAATTAAACATTGTTAATGAATCAATCTTTCAGATTCATTCTGAAGTACTTTTGAATTAAAATAAAACAGAATAAAGGAAATTAAAAATTTCTAATCCGCATAGCGTTACCCCAACTGGCGTAGAAAAAATCACGTATTTGCGTTACGTAACCGGCGAAGAAAATTCACGCATGCGCATTCTGTTCTGATTGTTGCCATGACAACGTTTAAATTATTTTTGGGTTAGTTGCATGCTTTTGTAAGTAAATTGTATTTATGTTAGTTATATTTTTTTTGTATATGCTTATAGTTTTAAGTACATCGTTTTTTAAGTAGTTTTTTTAAAACCTGTTTTCAACCATTTATTTTAAAAGATTCGTTTTATTTTCTTAGTGTTTGATGCATTTAAATTTAAACATTGTTAATGAATCGATCTGCTCATAATGAATCTAAGAAAATTTTGTTGACCAACTCTTGAGATATTACATAAATTTAAAAAGATATTCTTTAGTGCCCATAAAGTTTAAACGCTGAGTGACTCTATTTTCAGTAAGCAGATTATAAAAAAATGCTTTGTTTCAGTAAAAAATATTATTATATTAATTGAAGATAAATTCTTTCCACTTTAATTTAAAGCATAAATTCTACGGGTGCTAACAGAAAATGAGAGAGATACATATTACGTTATGACTGAAGGCCTTTATAATATTATGAATAAATTATATGATAATCAAAATTTGAAGTTTTAAAATATTTTGATGAAGAAGCTATTAAAGTAGAAATTGCATAAAATATTTAATTATTAAAATTTTAACGAACATTAAGATTGGCGAACCGGCTGGTCGCCAAAGGCGGCTAGTATATATATATATTGCAGCCCTTGGCAGGGCACATTGAGGTTCTTTTAATAAGGTGGTCGTCATTATTTCAAATTTTTCGCACACTAATGATTTATTTTAGTTTTTATGCTTATTTGTTTTTTATTTACAGATTATGATTCAAGACTGCCTGACATTCCCAGTTTTACACACTATTATTAATTCGGATATTTATTTTAATAAATTTTCTAATAACCAAGTGAAGACGCAGTAAAATATAGCAACCTAATAAATTATATTTGGGGAAAGGGTAATATTATCCTAATGTTTTATTATTTTATAAATTTATTTATTTAGCAGTAATTAAAATAAACTGTTTTAATCGATCTCCTTGTGGCCCTATTCACTTGCCTTGTTTGCCTAGTTGATAATCTGGCACTGCATTGCACATCACGTAATTTATAGATAACATCCAATCCATTATGGTTATTATTTTCAAGGAGTTGTGCTGCCTTGAAAAAAAATCTCGGGTACAATCTATTATGATTATTATGTCCAAGCAGTTGTGGTGCCTTGAAAAACAAAATCTCGGGTTCAAAGCCGGAGAGGCATAGGTTCGCCATCAGATTTCTTGGCGGATTTGGCTTATATGAGTTTGTGCGCATAAATCTCTCATTAAGGATGTAGCACTTTCTACTGGCATTCATATTAGGAAAGGGTAATGTCAATTTAGATATCGATGTCTTCATCTGATCACAGTACAAAACTACGAGGCCTGTCTCAAAATAGTCCTCATATTGCTTTACTACAACAAATTGATAAATGTGATAATATACGCACAATAGGTCCACGAACACTGGCGGGATATGGATTCAAATCAGATACTGTTAAAGAAAATCCTTATATTGGATTTAATATAGATAATAATATACGTACTACTTTTTAATCGGATTGATTGAAAAAGTGATTTGGCAGTTAATTGGCGTTTTCTTATTCTAATGTAACTTCATAATTAATAAAAGATTTTCTGTAAATTCCTATTTTAATACAGAATAATTTCAGTTTTGCTTTTTTATAGAAAAGCTTTCAATGGATCAAATTTAATGGATTCCTGGTAACATATTTTTTCATGTGAATTTCCTTTTATATGACATTTTCGAATGTTATAAATGTAATCTTGTATTTATATTTCTGACATTTTTCATAAAATCATGATTTTTTTTCCGGAATTGTTACGAACATTCGGTTAAAACCATTTGAAATCGTATGCATTTGCAATTATTGCAATTACTTTTGAAAGAAAGAGTTGCCAAACGAATAATTAGGATTGCGGAGAAATCGAACTGTAAATATTTTTGTGAAATACATAACATTTTGATGTCAAACATATATATATTCAGATAAAAAAAATCATTCAACAAACTAAAATTGCGTTTTTGTATGTCAGACTTTTAAAATTACACTTTTTTTTTCTTTTTTGCTTTTAAATGCTGCTTCCGCAAGAGATGATTTTAATAAAATGAAATGCGAAAAGGAGCTAGGAGTAGTAAAGAACTCGCCAGGCGAAGAGAAGAGAAGGGAAATCGAAAGTGGAGAAAGAAGACATTTATACATCTATAAAAATGTTCAGAAATACATGGGACAATTACATGAGTATTCTTATTTCAAGTTAAAAAATCCAATCAAAAGCTTTTATCAATTTATGAAATTGATAAAAGCTTTTTGGGACATTTTTAACTTTAAAAAATGATGTTATGAGCATAAAATCAATGATATTCCAGAACCCTGCTCCATATGAAAATTATCAAACTTACATTTGTTATTATATAAATTGAATGATACGGAACTCCACGCTACTGTTTCTCATACATACATAACATTGGAATGTCATGAATTTGTATTCCATGAATCATTTGTTGTACACTGTATCCTTGCTTTTTTTCAAGTATCGTTTATCTTCCCATGCTCTATTTTATAAACTATTTGTCTTGATGTATGCGATAATCCCTAAAAGTTTTTCGTTAGAGCTCAGGCAACACAAAATCTAATAAAAATGGTAAGAAATTATACAGTAATTGAAATTTACTTTTTGAGTCTCACAAAAAGATTTATCCAATTCCTGTTCAAATACCATAAATAAATTATCAGTTTAGAAGTAATTTGAGTAATAATTTTGTTTATAAACAAGCTGGCTACGGACTCGCAACCCTGAACCAGCCCTGGCGAAAAAAAAAATAATTAAAAAATATTATACTCGGCAATTTTAGAATTTTTATATTCAATCATTTAAGACTGATGGGGATTCTTAACCCTAATTAAAAATAAATAAATAAATAGTACTCAAAAACAACTATTCTCCATTTCTTACAACAATTCTCCATTTTTTACAGAATAATGTACTAAAAACTAAATAATTTATCAAGTAAAGTATAATCTTATTCGGTAAATTCAAACTAAAAAAGACTAAAAGACTGGACATATTAGAAATTTTAAAAGGGCTAAAATATGAGGGAAAATAAAGTCAAACAATTAAAGAAATTACAAAAATTTTAAAAGATAATTTTGAATTAGGGTGGGTGGATATTTTTTTCTTGCTTTTGTTCTACGCATTAAAAGTAAAAATAAAAATGTACGTAAAAAGAAATTTAACAGTAATATTGGCAGATGAATAATATATGCGACTATACAGCGAAATAGATTGGACATTTCGACAAAAATGTGGAATTGATAAAAATTTTGTTCAAATTAATTTTGATAAATAATTAAAAATTAGAAATAAACAACACAACAATAAAGCTAATGTCACTATAAAACTATTTATTTTGAACTTAAGATGGTTTAAGAATATTTTTTCATGTAGTGATTTGTTCAGAAATTATGATGGGAAAATTTATAATCTGATAGCTTATAATCCATATTATATACATATATATTATATGGATTATATTCTTTAATCTTCGAGTGGCGATGTGAAATTTGGATGATTCCACATAGCATTCCAATTGAGACACTGCAGTCGAAGAAAAAGGAAAACTCCTGTATTTTTATATAAGTTATCGCCACATTTTGTATCATATTAAGATCAGCCGTCTTTTCGGAAGAGTCCACTGTCTGCAGGTTAAGCACATAGTTTTTCAATTTATGTACATCAAACCGATCCATATAGAATTACAATGAACCATAAAGAGTTCAGTACCTAATGGACCGCCAGCAGAATCCCCCCCCCCACCAACAAATTGGTTGAAGTAATAAAAGTTTCATGTAGGAGTATCACATGATTCACTGATTATCTCCTCATGTTGTTACCTGCAAATGGAAATTTATATGTTAACACAACTTTTAAAATACATGCAAGATTATTTTAAATAAATGTTTAAAAAGTATAAATTTAGCTTGTTAAAATAATTCATTTATAAAATAAACAATTAATTAATTAGACATATATCGAAAATGCATTGGTGAGTCGTAGCATTAATGCTTCCATTCCAAAGTTAATTTAATTCCCAATACATATGAAAGCAGAGGAATTTTTATGGCATATAATTAATTTACTCTAATAATTTTATTTATTGAATCTTTTATTTACTCATAAATTTTTTCAATACAGTTCTTGGAGAATCATCATTATAAAAGATCGAAAAAACTGAATTCACATATAACCACATGTATTTCCTTTTAACTCAGAATTTCTTTTCAATAATTAAACAACAAAACAAATCTGATATGATAAGTATATACTGAATTACTCCGGCATGTTTATATTTCTAGATCATTCTTTATACTTTTTTATGTAATCTATTTAACTCAATATTCATACTCATGATACGATTCCTGAATTTAAAATCTTTTTCAGAATAATTAATAATATGAAATCCATTGCGGAGTTTCGACAAGGCAGGTTAGATAGTTGACCTCTGAATATAGAACCTCTGGGTTGCAGAGAATCGCAAGCAAATGAGTAAAAAAGAATTATTAGCCTGTTGTTTATTGGGAAATAAGCAAATTAGAGAAAACACAAATTCTATAAATAATAAAATACCAATTATGCTTGACAAAGTGTCAACACTATCTTATCTATTTCATTACATTTATTTTGCTTTGAAATATTTATAAACCCTAAATATTTGCTTAAATAATAGTGTCTACAAAACATGATTACGACACTTAAAAATATATGTATTTCACAAAGTTACTAAAATAAAAATTTTACCTAAAATAAGTCAATTTTTATGAATGTAAATTAAAAATGAGTTGAAATGTGAAACTAAATTATGTTGTTTATTAAAAATATCAACTATATATTGTCTAGGGACACAAAATACCTAAAGCAGCTTTTGATTATATTATCAATAATAATCAGTGAAAGTGAGTTATGTATGTTTTTATACATATTTGTTTTATTCATTAAACTTAGAAACTGATATAATATTATACTTTGTTCACTCTCTTATATTATGTCTGGATCATACATCAACTCATATTAATCTTCATATCCTAGTCTTCCATACACAACATTCTATCTAGAATATTTAAGAAATGTATCTTCCCGATATGCATTTCCCATACAATTACCTTGACGAATAAACCAAAAAGCTTTTATATCTTCCTAAGTAATGAATGTCTAAGACTTAATATAGCATATAATCGATTTATACTTATAGCGTGGTTCATAAATTTACTAACTTCTTCAGAATAGTTAACTATATTCTATCATCAGAATAGTTAGAGCCCATTCATATATATTTTTATACATAAATTTCTTTTAATAGACACGCTACGGAAAGAGATCTGACACAATATTTGATTTACTCTCATATATTCACAAATCTCGACCATACCTAAAACTCATAATGTCCTTCAGAATGTTTTCCAGCATTCCATAAACAACTCTTAATGGAATATTTAAGATATTTATCTTCCAAGAGTGCATGTTTTTCATTACGATTACAACGTTACATAAACCAAAAATCCTTTATACATTTCCCATAGCCAAACGCATGTCCCCTTTTCGGTAACAGCATTTATCTCCAAATATAAATAGTTTATCTCGGTCGTTGGGGAAAGAAACGTTTAAATGCTGGAATTTTTGTCGAATGCGTTGGGCAGCTCATTTATCTCTTCACTGCAGCCCCTGGAGAGGAATTCTTTCAGTTGAATGGCTTTTAAAGGCGATAAATCAATTACTGACTTAGACCATCTATTTCCGGACGCTATTTATTTAATACTTCTACGTCCGAAGAATTATCCTATTAGCGGAAGGCCATTTTTTATCGACGGAGAAAGTCAATCTGTGGAGAGATCTTGGTACAAGACTGGCAAGAGGTCAGTTGGGAAAAGCATGTTCTTGCTTAATGTTTTCTGAACTTCTTTATTGTGGTATAACATTGTACTTTCTTATTCCCGTGAACTTATCTGTATAAGTGAAATAGGTTAATGTATTATAAAGAACTAGCCACCTTTGGAGACAAATTTGTTCCTTTAGATTATTGGGATTTAAGGTGTTAATTATTAATATAGGATACATTTCGGTACGTTTCCGTTTCCGAGGGCCGATGGCGACAGTTAAATTATTTTCGCCAAATCACCAACAAAAAAAATCGTAAAATATTCACCAACATTTTGACATTTTTTTTATGGTCGTTGGAAACGGAAAAATACCAATATTTCTTTAAAAGTCATTCCATCTTGTAATTTGATGCGACTAAAGCACATGAATTCAATTTAAAAAGTTGATTGCAAATTACAAAGCGTATATATTACAAAATAAAAATACTACTACGGATTGAATGATTGGGCGAAAGCACATGTTTGAATGTTTTGATGGAGAGTTGGAATCCCATCATAGCATTTAAAAGCATTGCTTCAGATAGTGTATCAAAATGAATTAAAAATATTAAACTTAAATGAAAAATTGTACGAAAATGAAATGTATGCCATAAAAAAGTAACTTTTTTAGATTTAAAATAATACAAAAAGCATTTTTATAAGATAATTGTTTTGGAAGATATGAGAATAAATTTCCATAGGCATGTTGTAAAGATTACGGCTAGACTTACGATTAATATAAGAGCACCAAAATTGCCATTTCTACCCAAATATAATCGTGACAATTTCTACCTATAGCAGTATCATTTAATGTAAATCATCATTTCTACCCAAATATAATCGTGACAATTTCTATTGCAACTTTAAAAGTCTTTTGTTAATTTTTCTGGTACAAACCCAGGATTGCAGACTTTTAGAGAATTTTTTTTTGGACGATTGGCACATTTTTGACGTGATTGCCAAAAAACCGTAGATTAATCTTAAGACTTACCACGATTACGTGTCTGGCAACATTAAGCCTCCTTTTGCACTTGTTGTTTTAAATCTGTTTCTTGATTTCTTTTATATCTTCTTTCCTCTGACTAAAGATCATCTTTAGTGACATGGCGAACTATCTTCAGAACACATCTAATATTATTTTACAGTTCCGGAGCATTTGAATCAGTACAGCTGTAAAAATTCATAAAGCACTCTGAAATTCGTATAATGTTTCATTTTATGTTCGACTGTTGCCATTCGGCAATTAGTAATAATGTCGATTTCTATGCCACGAAAGTTATATATATATATATATATATATATATATATATATATATATATATATATATATATATATATATAAGTTAACGCATTAATCGCCACTTGAAGCAAGTTCTCAAGTCCTCGAAAGGTAATATATTCATTCGGATCATATAAATAGTACATGCTACATGTGGAATCTTTTGCTTTGTTATCTGTGATAGTTCCTTCTTATAATAACTGGTATTATCCAGTTATTATAAGCCGAACAAACTACAAACTACTGGACTACCGAACAAAATTAGCTGGTTTGCCTTATGATATTTTTTCTTTTTTGTTAATAACTTATTGTTCTTTGCTGGGCTATTTGATGTCGAATCGCTGAATTCGGAACCTTGGAATTAATCTTCCTCGTTGGATAGTATAAAATCCATTAATTTTAAGAAACATTGCTCTTTATTTTTGTAACTATGAACATTGCTTTAAAAATGTATTAAATTATAAAGGCCTTCAGTCATAACTTAATATGTATCTCTCTCCTTTTCTGTTAGCTCCCGTAGAATTTATGCTTTAAATTAAAGTGGAAATGATTAAACTGGAATTAATATAATAATATTTTTTTTTACTGAAACGAAGCATTTTTTAAAAAAATATGAGTACTGAAAAAAGAGTCGCTGAGAAAGCGAAAAAGAATTTTCTCAGATTCATCATGAACAGATCGATCAATTAACAATGTTTAGTTTTAAATGCATCAAACACTAAAAAAATAAACAGAATCGTTTGAAACAATCTGTCGAAAACATATTAAGCCTTCAAAACCAAGTCCGTATCCGTTGAAAATACTTGTCAACAGTCAGAACACAATGCGCATGCGTGAATTTTCAACGCCAATTATGGTAACACAAATGCGTGAATTTTCTACTCCAGTTGGGGTAACGCTATGCAGATTAGAAATTTTTTATTTCCTTTATTCTGTTTTATTTTAATTCAAAAGTACTTCAGAATGAATCTGAAAGATCGATTCATTAACAATGTTTAATTTTAAATGCATCAAACATTAAGAAAATAAACGGAATCCTTTGAAATAATCTGCCGAAAATTTCTTAAGCCTATCCTCTTTAGCGTGGGGAAAAAAAACTGAATCCTTACTTATTTGGCGTTGGGGAAATGAAAAGATTTTTTTGTCAGGAAAGATAGTTTTTATTTAATAATTAAAATTTTTATTAAAAATTTAAAAAAAGGGACCGCAGGTGCACATTCCCGACCTACAAGGTATGCATGTGCCAAATTTGGTAGCTGTAGGTCGAACAGTCTGGCCTGTAGAGCGCCAACACACACACACACGCACGCACACACGCACACACACACCACACACACACACACACACACACACACACACACACACACACACACACACACACACACACACACACACACACACACACACACACACACACACACATTGAGCAGCTTTATATAAGTATAGATTATGCAGAAAGAGTAGACACGTTTGAGTTTTGAAACATAATCTTCAATAAGTTGACTTAACTATTTTAATCTGAGATCACATGAAGTTCGGTTGTTTAAATTCTGATATTATTATCGTCATTATGAATTGTTATTCCTGCTATTGTTTAAAAATTTATTTCTTGATAATCTTTCAAAAAATATTTTTATTAATAATTATTATGCCAGTATCTTTATGGATTTGCATTTACTAAAGTGAGCAATTCATTCTCATTACGCAGTATGCCTAAACATTTTTTTTTGTCTTGTGTTGATTAGCATGCTAAGGTTGAATTGTAGCTCCATTATTGGATGTGTTTAATTCTTTCATCAAAATGAATATGGCATCGATGTTATATTAGCTTCTATTTGCAGTGAAAATTCAAATTCAATGATAATTCAAATTTTTACTATATTTTGATAATAAACAAAAGCAGGGGTAAATGTAGATAGCGATTAGATAGATTCAAATGTGAGAATATCACACAAATTTAGTTGAATGATTCACTTATTCCAGTGAAATTTACACATTCCTGCTCACCATGGAGAATTCCTCTTGGAATAAGTACTCGAAAGAAGAAGGAGACGACAATTTCCCAGCACTCTTATTTTTGAAAATATTTTATTCATTTTCGCATGGGTTATTCTGGCATGAATTTTCAATAGCGTAACTCATCCTATCATTTCTGCTCAAATAACTTTGGCAGTAATATTTTAGGCCACAATCTATATCCATGCTGTTAAATATAAAAAGACAAAGATACATTTTTCGACATGATACAACCCAATTTTTTAAAAATAAAAGTCGATGTAAGTAAACAGTTAAATTTAGTTTGGAGGCTGTTTCAGAGTGGACCTCCTAATTACCTCATAAACAAAAATTTTAGAAAACGCGAATGTAAAATTAGCAATCAAATTCATTTTCAAAAAGTCCGTTGCTCACAGAATTTAAAACCACTAAAAGTATTCTTTAAAATTTTCCCTCTATTTTGTAAAGATATCAATATCATATTTTAATATGATTTAGGGTTGCGATGATTTTATATGTGACAAATTTTATAATTTTCATCATGTTTATTAACATTATACACTTGCTAATCTTCTACACAGATGTAGATCACGTGATTTTCATCTTGTTGATGTTTATTACAATATTTTGATGTGTAGTCCAGCACATTAATAATGTCCTAGATTTGGGACCGGAGAATTGAGACCGATTGCATTATAAATTCTTCTTGGATGTGATCTAGTGCTCATTAAATTTGATGCTGAATACCGCATCTCGTGTTTTTGTGCAATGCAGAAATTTGAAGAGCCTGGTGTTATATTCTCATTATCCGACTAAATTGTGAAGGGTTTCTTAAAATAGCCTTCTTCTTACATCAAAATGAGACATTAATATAAATGGACCAAGCAAAATATATTTGTGAGGTGCATTTTAATTGCATTGCTTTTTAAAGCTAAAAAATAATATTTCCATTCCATAAAAAGTATCATTTCTATATTTCAGTATTTAAAATATAGAATGGTCACAAAATCTTTTCCATATTATAAAGTAATTATTACAAAAAATTATATTGTTTGGTATATGGTTTTTTTTATTTAATATAAAGATATTTATAAAGTTTTTAATAAAATCATTTGCTTCAGTAACTTTCAATGTGAGCACCTCTGGTAGATCGAAGAATATCGAGCCAGTAGTATGATTCTAATCAAATTTTGTCTGTGATACATCAGTGATCCTTTGAGTGTATCAATATTATCACGTAGATACTTTAGTGTGGAAAGCAACGACACATAAGAAGTAGAGCTAAACCAATTTAATAACTCAACTCTGAACTGAGAACACAGTGACTGACAAATCTTCTGCTTTTATATTAGCAGGGAAAGTTCCAGAATACTTTTCTGGAGATAGTAAGAAAAGTGCACAACACTTGTTTGGTAAACTAAAGAAATGTCCAGAATCTTCTGGAACATGAAATAAAGGGAAACATAAAATCAAGGAATTAAATATTTACACAAACTGTGAATCGCATTGTCTCTAGCGGGATTCGAACTTACAATCTCTTGATTATGAGATCAGTGCTATGACCATTCGGCCATGGAGAGTCGACTGCCTCTTTTCAATGCGGCAATATTTTCAAATGATGCTACACACATCCGAAAACTGACATTGAATAGTAATGGTGGATTAGAATTCAGTTAACCGAAGAACACGTTGAAATTTTCCCATTGTTTACACTGTTTTGATAACTTAACTTAAAATTACTCTTTCTGTATTAGTTGCGCCATCTGGACTAAAAAAAACTAACAAGACTATTCCATAGTAAAAATATTACAGTAATCCAATGGTTCTTTTGTAATCAAGGAAATACTTTATGACCAATCCTTTATTTCCTCTTAAACATTTTCACTATTAAATTATTTTCACATTGTTCAAAATTCACAATGCCAAACTAAGCTAATCATTTCCATTATTCGCAACATGGAAAGGTACACTTAAATAAATGACCAGGCTAACAATTATTACCGTTACTTTGTCAATCCTCAAATGGGCGTTCCTGTCATATGCGGTATTTATACATACATGTGGTCTGAAACCTGAGAGGAACAGACAGAATGTGTAGCATGATTTCCAAACATTAGCAATTATGTCAGCTTTCTAATTCTAGCCTTGGATTTCATCAATGTGGTCTTAACTACCAGTAAACCACCAATTAGCCTCATTATTACGCTGCCATCTCGATATTACTAATTTAGGGTTAGGATTCCAAATGCTACCATTTTCTTAGTATAAAGCGAGTTTAGAGAATAGTAAAGAATAAATATTTCACTTCGTAAGTGTTTGATATTTAGGATGCTTGTAAGCTCTAATTTACATAATTTCGAAGCAAGCTAATACTTATGTAAATTTGTTCAGTCAATACTCCTATAACAGGCCATTTTCATTATATGGATATGCGACATATTGCAAAATTTACCATTTTCATTCTATGGTTTTTTACGCAACACATTGCAAAATTTACCATTTTCATTCTATGGTTTTTTACGCAACACATCGCAACATTTTCGATATTTTCGATAGTTCTTCCATTGCACGACTTTCTGACAACACAGTTTTCATAAAGCACAATTTAACAAATCTGATTATTTTATATTTATAATTAGTGCACCTTATTACGAACCCCAATATTTTTTTGTTTTTAAAATTTTTTGTTAAGCAAAATCAAACTTTAAACCGAATCTTAAATTAAATTTTTCTAAAATCACTCTCATATTTTAAGACTGAACTATTTATTAATAGCTTTTAATTTTATTACTTGTATATATTTTTAAATTAAAATAAATTATGTTAACTTAAATTTAAATCATCAAATAAACATAATTTAAATTAAATATTTTGTTTTCTTTTAAAGCTTTTGTTTTGTTTTGTATCATTAAATTTAAAAATTCATAAGCCCATAATGAAATGGAAGATTTGTAAAACAATTCAGATTATATTAAATTTAAAACTTCTGTATTTATCAATATACATTATTAAAATAAATTTACAAGTATTAATTAATTCAATAGCATTCACAATGGTGGTTTAAAAATATAGCAGAAAAAATTTTCTCCTTGGATAAATCGAATAATTTTGTATTCAGAAGTGGAAACACAATCCATAATTTCTTATTTCAAACTTTGTACCTCTGTTTTTATCAAATAATAAATTTTACTACTAATAATGATTAAAGTTATTCATGAAAGAAAAAAATCAATAATGCTCTGAAAATAAATTTAATATAAAACTTTAAATATGGATTTATAAAATAATCTAAAACCATTGTTATTTAGATTATTTTATAAATTCTTCCATATAAGAAATGAAATTTATAAGACAAAATAAACATTTTTTTGTTAAACTATTATTTTTTTACAACTGATAATAAACTTTATTCTTTAAATATACGCAATGTTGAGCAAAAAAATTTAATACAATTCTCTAAAGTTTTCTATATTGTCATTGTATTTGGGAAATTTTACAAAATCATTCTCCTACAGAATTTACGTAAAACTTGCAGTACTATCTGCTATACAAATAAATAAATTGGCTTTTGGAGTAATCTTGTCGTGCAGCTTTTAAGTTGGTGAAAGTTTATTAGCTAACGTTGCACCCAACTACTGTTTTGGAATTTATTTTTTTTTACCTTCCACTTCAGACTTCCAGTTTTAATCGAATAAGGACTTTTCCATTGATTAGATTTTGCACTCTTCATTTACCTCATCCATACTTAAACTTAAGAAGCAAGTGGAATTACTTAGCTTCAGTATATCTAATTACAGAGGACATCGATCCGACATTTTTCCAATGTACTTCCAAAAGAGTCTTCTTCTAAAACCGATAACTGTTTCCCAAAGAATATCAAAGTCAAATTACCCGCCATTTTTTAACTTTTGACAATGACTTACTAAATGAATATCACTAATTTTTCTGTATCAACATTTTATCACTCAAAGTATGTATCAGCTTCCATATTGGGATAAAGTGAGCGATCGTTAAAATAGCGGATAATCATCCTGTGCAACCCCTCATCATTTCATGTCCCTGGAGGTCGTGTAACATCTTCAGGAGGTTCCACCCAGTTTGATGGTCCAATCCCCAGAGCGTGCGTGTATTGGCCTCATTTGAAAAGGCAGCCAACATTGATTTTTGGATAACGAGCCGTCATTTTTGATAGCTTTAGAGACAAATTTTGTTTTGCTGAGATATTCTACTGCACAATCTGGATAGGACCGCCACAGAATTAATCAACCGTACATTATACCTTTTTGTAATGTTTTATTTAATAAATTGAGAGGAAAGTTTTGGTTTTCTTTAAAAAATTCTGAATTTAAATCAGAGTATATGCTTAATCTTTAGTTTTCAACAGAATTAATTATTTTAACAATGTACTTATTTACTACAGAACATGTAGTGAAAATTGATTGTGCGTTATTAAGACATGAATGAAAAGAAGTTCTGGTCTTCTGAAGAATTTTTCTAAATTGAAATTATAATTTTCTAACATTCACTTCGTTATTTCTGTTTTTAGTATATTTGAACAGATAGAAATATTTAGTTCCCCTAAAATTTTTGAATTTTAAAGATGATTTTGCTAATTTGTCTACTTTGTACGCGATCTCCAGAGAACCGCATTTAATCATTTTTTGTAAATAGGTAACTATGTGATTTGTATTAATTTAACTCGAAGAGAAACTTTAATTTTATGAAGCTTTTTTAATGTCTGCTCTTATTAAAGCTCAGTATTTACAAGATTAATAAAAGATTTTCAGCTGTTCATTAAAACTAAGCATTATGTTGGTATATGTCTCTTTTGGGTGCAATCGATACAGCAAAAATTACATGCCAGCAATAAGTGATTAATTAGCTTCCTAATTCATACTCTTAGATCTTTCCTACAACTGCTCATCCTAATTACATATTTATTGATACATCTGATACAAATATAGGTTTGAAACTTTTAAACACAGCTTAAAGTTTAATGCTTAAAATGAAGGCTCATCAATCATTTTAAATATTTTAATCAGTTTTATCAAATTTTTTCGGAGTGAAAAAAATTATCGATGTTCTTTTGAATTTTTTATAAATTGTTTATTTTTTTTAATGAAATTTTCCGAAAACGTGTGTTTGATTATAAATATGTGCGTCTATTTAATCCTCTGAATTATTTGACATTCTTTTAAATTTTTACAATATAATTAGATATTTAAAACTGATTACAAATAGTTTTTTTTTTAATTTTTACAGCAAATTTCTTGAAATTCTTTGACAGAAAAAAAATAATCAAACTAATTTTATTAGATTAGTCTGATCAATTAAGATCGTTAAGTTCACTATTTATTAGATAAAAGAGGATTAAACGCACTTAATTCATATTGAAAATTCCACTAATATTGATGTGAATGTTATTTTCAACATGAATTACATGCAGTTAATCTTCTTTTATCTAAGAAATATTAACCATTCACCAATTTTAATCATTCAACAATAAATAAATCACATTCACATTAATATGAAAATTCCATCGTATTAATGTGAATATTAAATACAATTTTTATCTAATTGTTAGATTGTTATCCTTAATTTTAATCAATTAATGTAATTTTATTGATAATACTCAATTGTAAATATCAAGAAATAATATATTTTGGTGTTTATTGCTTGGTATAAAAGTTCGTAAAATAAAATTAATAAATAGTAATTATGTTTAATGAATTATGAAAATAGAAATGCAAGACATTCCATTCGGATCTTCAAGGCATTCTTTTATGAATCTAATTCTTTGGGATCTAGTTCAGGCATCAGAATATTAAATGTCGATGGACATCTTTAAACTCCAAATTTATTGACAAAGATGAATGACCAGTGGTATTTTGTGAATTTTGACAGGAAATGAATCAGTATGTGGGATAATATTTCAGGGTTCCTTATCAGTTTCTGAAGTCTATTTACTAATTTTTTTAATACAATATAAAATTATTTCCTTCGGCCAATATAATTTTAAAAGTTGCATTTTCTAAATTTGGTCATGAACTTTTGAAAGGGCGATCAAGTAAATTTTGTCTATTGAAGGACAAAAACAAACTTTACACTCACTTTGTAGTATAGGAGATATTGGCTTTTATTTTTTACTCGAAAGGATTATAGAATAAATGTTATTTTTATTTTGAACCGTCACGATGAATTATTTGAATTGATATTTTAGTCACATCTTGATGTGCTGGAATTCTAACTTTGCTGTGTATTTCAGATGAAAATAAAATATTTCAATATTTGCACAACTTAATTAAGGTTAGATCAGTCACGATTTTTAACTTTTTTTCAACATGAAAGGCGACATCCATACTAAATTTGAAAAAAAAAATATTTCAAGATTTTGTAGTAATTATGTTATTGAATTATAAATAAAAAAAATAAAAAATGTAAAATATTTAAAGAATAAAAAATGATAAAGATACAAATCCATTCATATTAGAGTATTAAAATATTGAAAATAATTTTTCTTTTCAAAAATTCGTAAATGAGAAAAAAGTATAAATGTCTAATAAACATCTTATAAATGTGTTACTGCGTTGTTATTTTGAAATTTAATAATCTAATCTGTGATAAATGTTATATATGATGTACTGTATACATAACAGTATTGAAATTCAAGTATTAAAAAATTAAGTTATTGAATTACTTAATTCTTTAAGGAAAAGTTATATCACGTAAGATTAAAAATACGTGAATACTAAATTAAGTAATATTTGAACTGTTTTTTTTTAATTCATAGCATGAATTGAAATGTTGATAAGTATTGTTAATATTTTTCTTGAACTTCTATTAACCAAACGAAGAATTTCATTTGTGATTTCAAAGATTTTAATTATAAAAAAATTATGCTTTCAAAATAAAAAAAAAATATTCTTATTCCACTTTAAATTTCATCTCATAAATTTTAAAGATAAATGAGCAAATTGAAGCATAGATTAACCAAGTGTTTAATGAAATCTACTTCATCAATGCTATCATTCAAAGTCAAATCCCTCAATAATTTTTTAAAGATAAACTTCGCCTTTAAATGCCTTAAAAATATTTTTAGTATATTTTTTCGTAAACTTTTATTCTGTCTTCTTTTATTGTGTAAGGAATAATTCTGATTACATTTCCACAATTTTTAAAAGAAAAAAAAAATCGAAGCTTTAAGAGAAGAAAAAAAAATCTATTTTACGTTTCTTTTCAAACTTCTGGCTAAAATTTTTTTAAATGTAAAACATCTGAAACCTAGATTAACCAATCCTCGAAAAAAAAATCCTATCCATCAAAAGAATCTCACCAATTCGAACATTCCCATAACCTTTAATTTAAAATCACTAAACAACCCTTGATGAAAGTTTGAAAAAAAAAAATCTTCCGCAACAACAACGTTTAAAATAAATGCAATCAATTCATTCAATTGCAGTTTCAAGCCTTCCAATCATTCCCTCTGCGGGATTGGATTCCAAATGAAAGGCCCAGGGGATTAAGGAGGTGTCTGTTTGAGAGATGGACAGGGGCAGGTGTCCCGGGAAAGGGCCCTGTCCCGCACCTATCTCCAACGGTGGAACCCACACCTGAGGACTTCCTCATTTCCATGAGGAATCCATCGCTCTCTTTGGATCGATGCGCCCTTTTACTTTGCATAGCAGACATTTTGGAGTGATGTTTCTAATCCCCCCGCCTGAAGACATTAGGGGCTGTCGGTCCTCTGGAAGGGGGAGTTAGTGGTTAGATGGATGGCCTTGGTGGATGGACGATTGGGGCGATCGCGATGAGGGCTGTTTGGTGGGCGAGAACAATAAGGTTAAACTTGTCATAGCGCTGTCGGTTCGGTGCGATGAAACTAATTTAAAGTGGGAAATCAGGTAATGGGTCAGGTTGAAGGAGGGAATTAAATTAAAGACATCAGTGTTGTTGAGAGATGTATACATCATGGTGAAACATTGTTGCATTACTTGATGAAATTGTTGCAATGAAATAGTGCTCTTTTCAGGATTATGTGTTTCAAGTAATTGGAAATATCGATGTTTTAATGTTAAATAAAGCATTTAATTTTTGTTAAGAATAAATTTAAATAAAGTTGGATATCTGTTCTTTCGCTGCTTACTAATTCAAATACTGTGGATAAAGCTACTAGTGAAGAAAATTATTAATGTTTCACATTTCCTTGGAAATAGGATAAATGCAATTGGAAAAAAAAAAGAATGATTTTAAGCAAAATAATTAAATTATATGCTAAAATTTAAATGAATACTAAAATTTAGTCTATTATATATAGCTGATACATTTAATTTAATTAAGATAATTTACAGAAAAACTGAATATTTATGTGAGAAACAATGTTTCGATTGCGGCATATCATGACACTTGCTAAATGTAAATGCTTCATTCATACCTTGTAATTAATTTTTATAAGTGCGTGACTCTTCTGTTAATTATGTTTCAAAATTCAATGACATTGACTTAATTATGTCATAAATATTTATTTTTCTGCTGCGCCCACTCATATATTATTTACATTTATAAAACTACTTTATGTAAGCATCATTGCATTACTTAAAACGATTTTAGTTTTATATATGTTTTTTTTTACATTTTTTTTTCAATGTTGTGCTGTGTTGCATATTATTCTAGCTAAAGCTCCCGGCTTCGGGACTGGGAGGTTCCCAAGGCCCGATTCCACCGGAAAGAAAAAATAAGTATTCTAGGCGAACAAGCTGGTCACCAAATGTTTCTAGTTTTGAGTAATGAGTTAATGAATTTCTAACTACGACAACATCCAACATCACAATGAACAATGTTTGTAGTGCGTTATTTATTAAATCTTCTAAAAATGATCTGTGATAAGACTTAATGTCTGGTTTCTACTAAGACAAGACAAAATCAAGCAACGGTTTTAGGGTTGCAGTCACAACCTTATGCCTTGGCAACGATTTGTAGTGTTACAATAAAAAATCCCCAAGTCCTCTATTATGGATCGTTACAAGAAAGAGTTACAAACATCTCGACTAAACTTGAAATTAATGTATGGTCGCCAAAGTTGAACTTTGGAGGGGCCGGAATTTGGAGGAGGTCTAGTGAAATGTAATCATGACAATTTTTTGTTGCAACCCTAAAAGGTGTTTGCTACCATTTCTGTAGCCATTCAAAATGGCGAAATTCAGCTGACTTTCTGCGTGATTGGTATGATTTTGAAATACTTGGCGAGAAATCATACATTAAGTCTTTTCAACTGTTTTTAGGGTTGCAATAAAAAATTGTCAGGATTATATTTGGGGAAAAAATCTATCTCAAAACATTTGGCGAATGAACATTAATCTTACATCGGGTCGTGAAATAAAATAGGTACTCAATATATTCAGATTAACAAAATAATTTTTTTATCTCTTCTCATGGACCACAGCTGACAGATGATATTTCAAGTGAGATCAAGTGCGAAGGCGGGATGACTTCTTCATTCATTATGATGATATTAATATAATGGTGAGTCTTTATTAATCTTATGATTGTATTGTAATGAATGACATTCAATCACCAAATGCAAATCAGAAATTTTTAACTACAAGTTGTGCCCCAACTGAGAGTGTCATCCCATCCGAATATTTTAAACTCCCTATGTATTTTCCTACACACACACTCTCTCTCTCTCTCTTTCGTTCCGAACCGGTACGCATGTGTGTATTCAGCCGAGGTACAGATTGAAGACCTTAACTTTCTTACGTTTAAATATCGTAAAGAAATTCCTTGTTCGTTAATCTGACTTTGTGATTGGATGACAACCTTCATCATCATACATCATAACATGCTGAACCTAGCACTAAGCATGGTAACTCATAACTTGGTTACCATGACCAGACGTGATATGACTGTTTCAGATAAACATTTATGATTCTTATTGATGATGGAGATGAATATTTCAATTATTTGCGAAAACGGAACAACAACTGCTTATTGAATATAAATTCTGTTTTAAAGTTATACAAAATATTTGAAGATCCCTATACATAAATTTAAAAGAAATATTATCTGTTATTTGTCAGTCGTTTCTGAATGTCTTCAAATCTGAATCCTTTGCCTCTTAAATTGCGTTTGCCTTTAAATTTCAACTCATCATATTCTCAGTCAAAAATTGCACTGGGTTAATTACATCTAAATATTCTTTACTTTTACTTCCAGTGTTTTGAATATATTTATACTTTCTTATATGAAGGAAAAAATTATTATGCAGAAATTATAATTTCTTAGATCAAGGAATCAAAAGAATCTGAACATAATATTAATACACGATTTTGTTTAGTATATAACCCCTTAAAAGTATTCTCGAGGCCATAAAATTCACCTGGTAAGTCATGTAAAAAGTGATATTAAAAACTTTATAACTCAATCAATTTTTATCGGAGATGAATGAATGTTTTTTAAAATTTAAAATGTAAGTGTGTCAGAAACATTTTATTAAATATGATTGATGGGAACGGGAAACTGTATAAAAATTTGGGTGTCGTAATTTGTTCAGCATTACATTTATTGATAGAAACAACAAAAAATATAATTATTTTTATCATTTATTATTTAATTTAAATCATTTTTATAAAAGGGAATATATATTTATCACTTACGAATTAGCTGTTGGGTCACTATTTGAGCGGACAATCTCTTTAATAATTTAACTAAAAGCTGTGAACAAATTATTTATGTTAAATTATTTAAGAGCTAAAAATAATTATTTAACTTTAAACTTCAAAGATTTTTTTATGAATGAAAACAAAATGAAATTTCTAAACTGTTCTGTTCTTTAGACAACAAAGTGAAAAATATTAGATTAGTAAAAGGTTAAAATCTATAGTTAAATACTTTTTTCAGAAAATGTAATAGTAGTTGATGTCTATTATAAGAATACAACCAAAAGCTAGAAGTTTTCCTATTGGAGTTAATACTATCGAACTTCCGATACTTTTGCTTTCGTTGAGTCATCTCAGTTCTTTATGACAACGAAACTCCATGAAACTGGAGATCAGTTACCCAATGGTTTAAGCACCAAAAGTACCCAAACTGAGGAGACGCTTCTTCATTCTCCCGTTTTTAGCACCAATAAAACGGTTTTTAGAAATAACGTTAATCCTCGGAGACCGACCCAACCTACAGTATCCCTTTCCAATCAAAAGAAGAAAAAAAACCTTCTTTCCTTTCCAGTCCTCCAAAAGCGGGGTCGTCATCAAAGGCATTGTGTCTTCGCAGAAGATTCTAAAGGCGGTACTCCCCAAGAGGAACTAAAGCAGGAATGAAAACCGAATGGCGCGGAAATGGGATAGATTCTTCTAGAATATTCTTCCATGAACCATTACACTGAGAAGAAAAGACTTGGTCATTGCTTTCCGGTTTACATGTAAATAAAGTCTCGGCTGCCTTTAATCGCTCTTCAAGAAGTCTGCGCGTTCAATGGTCCAAGCAAATCCATCCTAGATTCCATTAAATTATTGCCCGATCTTCCCCTTTTATTCCTTTTACGTGTTAGTCATCGTGGGATTTCTTTTCTTCGCCGCTTTTCTATTAATGACTGAATATCTGCAGCTCTTGGCTCGGAGAGATGGTTTCTGGTACTCATTATTATCATTGCATTGAATTTAGAAATCATGTTGGAAATAATGCGGGAATAAAGTTTAATGGAAAGCTTTCACTCTCCTCCAGATTTAATAATCACGTAACAGGATGGTTGGCGTGTTCGTGTTCTCCTTGTTAAAGGGAAATGTTATTCGGAATTGAATAAAATCAGGTATTTTGCTATCAGATTTTGCCATTGTCGAGATTGTGTGATGCGTTCGGATGTTTTGAAATAAATATGAAAGGGAGAGAATTGTAAAAGATTTCAATTCAGGAGATTTGAGAAATATTTTATTTATTAAAGATATATTTTCGATTGCGTCATTTTATTTCACACAATTTTGAGCAATATGCATTGGTAAAAAGAGAGTTTCAGAGTGAAAGTGACTGATCAAATTAGTGTCAGGGTTATGTGCAAAACTAATTCTAATTAAATTTCAATATGTTGCAAACAGAGAAAAGATTGACTATTGTATAAACGTGGAATTTTTGATATTTAAATCTACCGTTAAATCAAAGTAACTAATAATTTTAAACACAAAAATTATCTGGACATGTTTTAAAAGAGTCCATTATGTTGTTACATGGAATAAAATAACAATAAATATCTTAAATATGTTGTGTGATTTTAAAAATAAGATCAAATAAATTCTTACATCAAGGTATAAAAACTTGAATTTTTTAGTTATTTATCATTATTTCTTTTTATATTACTTACTAATTACTTTCCACAATGCTGTCATACCTGCAATCACCTCACAGCTCATTCTATAATTGACGAAGGAAATTAAATTTACTTCAACATCACTGCTGGATCTTTCATAAGTGTTTCAAGGGGCAGAATGTGCAATTAGCCAATCTAAATCAACTTTATTATGTTTTAAATTGAAATGAAGCTAGATAAAATCAAAATGAATGAGCTATAAAAATCAGCTGTAGATTGAGTTAGCTGGATTTGCCCTTTTTTTTTTATCTCTTTTTTGTTATACTTTTTACAAATATCTGTTTTTTTATTAGAATAATCTCGCAGTTCATTCTATCATCAACTTGCAAGTTAACATTTACGCCTATACCATTGAAGACTTTCCAGAAAAAAATTACTAAGCAGCGAATTTCTATTTAGTCAGTCTAAGCAACTGCCTAGAACTGCTAAGCTAACAAGAGGCCCCAAACAGGTCGATTAATTTTTCTTTTATATTTCTAATTCACAAATAAATAAGTTGGTAAAAAATACAATGTGATAAGAAATGAAGATAAAATTAAGATTTTTATCAAGTACATTTTATCAATTGTACTTGATAAATTAATGTAATTAATTAGTGTAATAATAATGATTTGATGTAATCATTACTATAACATGTAGTCTCAAGTTCACCTATTTCATTACATTATTTCTACAATCAAATATCAGCTACAACGATATTATGTACAAATAATGACGTAATGCATTCTAGAATCATAGTAGATTAATTAAAATAAATTTATATCCACTAAATTAATGAAATAAGTAATATTAACTTAAAAAATTGTTTACAAATTAAAAAAATCGCCGAATTTTAAAATTACAATGACTATCTCATTAAAAGACGTGCCTCATGATGTGTACTACCTAAAGCAAAATAATCTGCCTCTGGCGTTGCTCTAAGATATAAGCGCAAATAATATATAGAGAACAGCCAATTTTAGATCTCAGAATTTGTTTCTTTTAAATAAGAGACAAATCAGCTGCAAAAGGAACTGTAAAAAAAACTAATGGCAGGAGCTGGATTTAGCTGTTCACATATCTATAGAATCTCTCGATTTGTCATCCCCTTTCGAGTCTATTGACCGTTCGGGAAGTCAAATTGAGAGACACAGTGACAGACGTTTGCCTCACATACGAAGTAAATCCGTTTTACTCTTGACTTAATGCATCAGGAGAGTGGGGAAAGGCCAGAAATTTATGCAAACTGGATTTAGGGATAAAAGTTTGGCGAAAACTTTTGAGTCCTATCTTAAAAATAGACGTGAGGTGATGGTGACAAAATTCCGGAGTTTCCTTAAAACTGAAGAATGGACTTGTATTATATTGAAATACATTTCGAATTTTAAAATCTTTTAAATATCTCTTACTGTTATTCAATGAATCTATTTTAAATGTCCCGAAAACTTAATATCTAAGAGATATTTTTAAGTCTAACAAACGCGGTGTATTCTATCTGTTATAATAAAAGCAATAAAAAGAAAACAGTTTACCATTCTTTTTCTAATATGAAATAATTTTAGCAGAATAATAAGCCAAATATAAAAGCAGTTTCTATAAAGTTCAGCATTTTGGTTACTATATTAATAAATATTTTTATCAACTTCTCTACCTATTATTCATAGTTTTATGAATTTAAATTAGTACTACAAATTTAAACACTACATAAAATAATAATAAGTAATTTAAAAAGTGTTATTACTTTTTAAGTTTATCGTTAAATATTTAAATAAAGTAAGAGTTTTATTATGAAACTACGGTTTGAATTCTTATCATCCTTCAACCGTTACAGATTTTTTCAGAAACTGCTTTTTATTTCATTCCTTCTATGTTTCTCTATTTTCGGCATACTTTTCATATTTGTTTAACTATTCTTCATAACGTTCTACAAGTGTTTGTATGCCTAAGTCACTGAAGTCTGCCGCCTATGAGGATAACAAGTCTATAAATACTTCTTTCTCCTCGTTATCTTTGGCAAAGCTCTTGGTGCTTAGAAACTCTTTTTTGCTGGTAGAACCAGTGAAAATCGCTCGGTGACAAATCTTGGTTTCCAATCCAAAAGATATGATCAGAGTTCTAGTGTGAATAGCAGAATAGTATCTGGCATTTTCTTGCAGTACAAAATTTCCTGATGTCAGAAAACCAAGTTTTTTCTTCTGAACTGGACGTCCATGTTTAGTCAGAGTACCGCAGTAATTGGTTACATTTATTGTTAACCCTTTCTGCATAACCTCGACTAACAGGATTTACCTGACTATCACAAAACAGGGTTGCCAAAGCTCTGCGTATTGAAATTGTTTGCTTGGTCTTGCCTCTGATTGGTGATGTCATGTGCCATCATTTCATTAATTGATGTTTAGATTCCAGTGTCATGTGAGAAATTCATGTTTCACTCCTTGTGTCAATGTTCTCTGAAATGAATATATCGATTTTTTTTAAAAAAAATCAAGAGCACAAGTCTATCTTTTCATATGATGTTCCTCAGTAAGCAGCTTGGTAGTCTAACTTGCGCACAATTTGCTAAATTGCAAAACCAATTTTGTGCTAAGTCATTCTACTGACTTTTGGAAATTCCAGTGCTAAAGTTTAAACTGTGAATTGCCAGTTCTCACGAATCTTTTCTTCCACGGTATTAACTAAATATTCTGTGATCGCTGATGGTCGGCCTGACCGTGGTTGATCACGAACATTTTCTCGTCCGTCCTCGAAAGCTCTCACCCACTTACGTATTTAGTTTGGGATCATATGCCTGACTTATTTGTCGATTTCTGCTATTAAAACGTTCCTTGCTGCCATAAAAAATATCAAATCATTGACCTATTTCACATTTGGTGAGTATATCAGTTGCTTTAATTACTTTGAACTGTAAACAGCGTAATGATGACATTGACGAACAAGGTATACTTGGAGTTGGTGCGCATGTGTATTTCAGTATTCGTCTGACATTCGATTAGCTATGGCAATTCAGACTATACTTTCCGAATAACCCTCATATATTATTAAAGTTATATTTCTAACTACAGAGCTCATTTTTCTTAACCATATTACTATTTTTTGCCATAATGAATTAAAAAGTTAAATTATTAAAATAATCGTTTAATACGCAATCGCTATACGGATTTCATTGACTTTTCGTACAAAATGATTTTCATTATTCAACAAAAGAATGTATTTTCTAGAAATATTTATACCTTAGAAATATAATACCTTAAATACCAAGAACACAAAAATTTAAATGAACGGATGCTTTCAGAAACAATGACTTTTAATATACATAGAAATTTTAATGGATTTATAAAATTACTATAACATTTGAATGATCATATATTGTTCACATTATGAATATAAATCACAAATGCTTCAATTCTGGAACTTTCCACTATAAGTTTCGATTTTTAATAAAATATCTTGATCCATCATGATACAAGAAAAGTTTGTTTCCCCCTTCCTTGCAACTGAATATTGTAATCTCTTCCAAGCATTTAAAAAAAGGTTCTATTCCTTTCTAAGTTTAGCAATTAATGAGCTGTCTGGTGCACATGAGGTTATTTAATGAATGGGAAATTTGACGATAAGTTAATGAGATATTAGGGAACCTCCAGGTCAATCTGCTTTGTTTTTATCTTTCTTTCATGCTGTGTGAGATCTTGCATCATCTTGCACTTAAAGTTATTCTAAAAATTATTTCATATTTAACTAATGCAGGTTGTTTATGACATGTTTTATATACGTTAAGGTAATATTTTTTGTTTTCACTCTGATTTGTTTATTCTAAGATATGAAATATCATATCTTTCCCAGTGAATGTTATTTGAAATGAAGGTTGTTGTTGTTGGGCATTTATGGCATTTTTTATGGACAAGCCCGCTGTTACGAAGACAGCGATTTAAGCCGGTGGGGGAGCGTCTCTTGTTTTTTGTTTCTTTTTAGCAGCGACAACTAGGGTCAAGAATACGACTTTGCTACTCACACATCACTCATTCGCTTGCACAACCCCTTTTTACAGGAGGGTACATTCACACATCTCACAGATAGAACAACAGAAGAACAACCATGCCCAAACCGGGACTCGAACCCAGGACGTCCAGATCACGGTGAAGTCACTCTTCCCCTATGCTAGAACTATTATATCTATCTACATAAGAAATAAAAATACATAAAAGTTTTAAAGAATAATCTTTTATTAATTCACTAAAAAGTAGAAAATAATTTTTTAAATAAAAAAAAACTGAAGTTCAAAAAACAGTTGTGAGGTACTGAATAAAAATATTTTAATTAAATTTTTACAACAAAATTTTGCGGTTTTTATTTTAAATTTTCAATTTATTTAACTTTAATCGCATTATAATGTTTTGGTTTTAAAAAATAACTAAGAAATATTTTTTAGTATGATATTCTTTACTGTTAATTTCCTTTATTGCATTTGTCTTATTCCTTCATGTTTTTACGATTTTTGCTTTCATCCCCAGAATTCTTGGTCACCAAATTAAGTTTAAATTCTTATTCCTTTAACAAAAGAACATTAAAAACTTTCCTTAAACATTTTGCTTATTTTCTGCTTTTTATCTTGGTATTTCAAAATAAATTAATATAATTATTATAAAATCTTATAAAAAGTTTCTATAATCTACTACCAGATTCGCCTTTCACATAGAATTGAAATTAATTTAAAATTAAGCCTTTGGTTGATACTTAACTTCTGAAAATATTACAACATTATATTATCATAGAAAATACAAAATTGTAAAGAATTTCCGAATTCTGGCACATCAGAAAAATGCTTGAAAGAACTATTACAAAATTCATAGTTACAAATATTGCTGAAGTTGTATAAAAACATGTAAACTCAACTCTACTTGCTTGACCTATGATGATGGTTCGTCATCGGCACTTCGGATTTTATTTGAACCATCCAAGACTCATTCCTTTATGATGCCCATTATATCAGAAATCAAGGTTCAGGCTCCATTCGCTTCCTGGTGTGATACGAAAGTTTGCAGAAGAGTAAGTGTAGCCCACTTGATCTGATTATGAGTTTTACAATCAACATGTGTTCCGAAATATTGTTACGAATTTTTATTATTTGTTCCCTACATAGTTAGTGTCATGATAAGGAAAAGAATTTTACAGATAACTTGAACGAATGCTGAATGGACACTGAGTTGATGGTCTTTGGTGGTTGGTTATTTGGCGATAAAAAATGAAGGATAACGAATTTCAGAACCTTGGCGATATCTCCATTAGTACCCAAATCTCCAAATCCTGAAGGCTGAGTCTCTGATTCGAAATTTGGAGACTGCAAACAGATTTCAATGAAAATTGGATTCTCTATTCCAAGAAAGAAACTCCATTTGCCCCTTAATACTTTTATATCAGTCTAGAATCAACTATTTTTCTAGTGATTTGGTGTCAAAGTTTGGCGAGGATGGTATTCCTAAAATGCGACTTCAAATCGGGAGATTTCAGACCGGAAAATTGAATCTATCTTTAGTACTTGTTCAAAAAATTTAATTCTGAAGAAGAACTAGTTTTTTTCTCCTTATTTCGTAAAGCTTTCAAGTTTTGAATTTTTTTTCCAATGAAAAAAAAAATTATTATATATTTACACAAAACAACTTCCCAACAGAATTTCTTTTTAATATATAGTTACATCTTCTGAAAATTAAGCTTATTTTTTTAATTATTCTATTCAAATTTCTTATGATGTGAATTCGATATCATTTTCTTCTTGAGTATTATATTTTAACACTAAATATTAACTATATTAATTATGATTAAAATGCAATTATTAATGTTAACAGTTTCTTTTGATATAGTCATTTCATCCTAAAATTTAGCTTATCTTAATAATTTGAGTCAGATTCCCTATAATGTAAATCTTAGGTCAATATTTTATTCTTAGGTATCATAGCCTTTTAATATATTTTGATAAGTTTTTAGTAGTAGGCCGCTTCGATGCAGGAAGGCTCTAGGTTCGAAACCCGATTCCACTTAAGAATCTGCATGTAAGAGGAGCTAGTGAACATTAAAAATGTATCCGGGCCAAACGCTTCTCAGCTGGTAAGGCGTGGAAATATGGTGAATGAGGTGCCAGCCCAGATAGCACTCTCATCATTCGTCCTTGATTAAAAATTATGTAAAACATTTCAAAATAGTTCAAATGTTATTTCTAAATGGTGCTTTAATTTAATTAAACTAACCAGGAAATTAAAAATTGAATCTTCCTTCATTTTTTATTTAATTTAAATTAATTTTTTTTATTTAATTTAAATTAATTCTTTTATTTAATTAAAATTTCAATATTGTTTAATATGCATAGTTTTAATTACGGATATTTTAATTAGATTCATTACATTCTGTATATTATCTTATATTCTGTATCTGAGAAAATGCAGCACTTACCTGTTGGATGACTTTAGATTAATCAAGTTTCTTTTTCTTGAACAGACAAAACATGATTATTTAGTTACGATTAATAATATTTAAATGGGAATAAAAGCCTTTAATGCATATATATTTTAGTATAAGAGATAATTTAATCTTCTTACACAGAAACCATTCATTTAACAGCAATTCTCAATAATATTTATGAGGCAAGACATAATTTTAAGAAAGACTTCAAAATATACTCAATTCCATCAAAGATTCAATTCCAAAAATAAGCACGTATAATTAATTGTAGCACTTTAATATAATTTTAGAATATTATGCTCATTTCCTTAGCAAAACAGTTACATCAAATGATGAAAATCATAGCTACTTTTGAAAGATTTCTAGGCAAACTCTAATATCTCTTTAATGGAATGTTATTTCGAAATAGATTTTATTTTCCGTCAGACTAATTTAAATTAATGAATTGAGATTGAAATTTCCATGGCAATCTTTATTTCAGAAATTATTTCGAAATATGTGATCGGAATAGCTGGAAAATTTTGTAAGCGGCTTAAATACAATAATCCAACAGAGAGGGGGGGGGGGGGGCTGCAGGGTTAGTCATAAACATTGGATAATATAATATTCCAAATCTACTGCATAATTTAATATCCTTATTCTGGAAAATATAAACATTTGCTAGACATTCAAGTAATTTTAATTTTATAAATATTGGCTTAGACACAAACATCTGAATGCACAGATTTAATACAATTTTTGAATCTTTTACAAAATTTAATGGCTACAATTTTGTTGAGCCTTTTAATAATATTTAGAAAGACATAAATTGCTTAATATTTAAGAAAACGTGAAATTCAAAACTTTAGATTAATGCTTTTTTTATTATTATATTAAGAAAGTTTTACTTCCCTGAAATGGTTATTCAAAATTTTGCTTTTAAGTGTGGATTAATTTAATCCGGTTATAAAATTTATTGAATAAAGCTTGAAAAATTGTTAAAAGCATCTTTATTTACAAAGCAATTTTAATAATAATACTAAATAATAACAGGCTTTATTTAAAAGTTTTTCAAAGTAAAATAATATTGATGTCTAGAAAATCTTTTGTAGATAGAAGAAGGGAAGAAAGAATTTAAGAAATTTCTTAATTCTTTATTCTTTTTATTATTTAATTCTTCTTCTTCTTATTATTATTTAAAAATTATCAAGTAAATTCTTATTAATGCTCAGTAAAAAAAAATTATAATCATTTAATTTAAATATAAAACAAAAAAAAAATCTTGCTGCAAGCAAAGTTTTCAAAAAGACCTAAATGTGCAAGAAGAGATTTAAAAGTATCAAAATCAGGTTTCTAAAATTTTTAGCATTTTTTAATGAGAAACAAAAGTGTATTGTAAAATCGTATTGAAACTATAATATAATATCCAAAATATTCTTAATTTTGAAATTTTTGCAATATGCAATTTTGAATATCTCGCTGCTTAATTTTCAAAATTGTTTTGGAAATTCTTTTATTTTGAAAAATGGATTTGCGCCCCTATTTCCATTCTTAATAAAATAATGTGTATTTTTTAAAACTCGTGTCAATTATAATTCTATTAAAATTGAAATAATTAATAAACTGCGTTGAAGCCTTGAAAATATTTTTTTTTTCAAAAATGATAATGAGGTTATGTTAATCATAAACTGAATTTGAAAATAAATTTTGAATAACTAAACAGTTAATTAGTAAAATTATTTAACTTTTATATTTTTGATTTGATGAAAGAAATCATATTACTTTAGTTAACTGCAATTATAAACAGAAATTAAGAATTAATTAGTTTTCTATATACATCATAAACTGAATTTGAAAATAAATTTTAAATAATTAAAGATTTAATTAAAAAAAATGGTTGACCTTTTCTGTATTTGATTTGAACAAAGAAACTCTTAATGAAGAAACAATTACATCATTTTAGTTAACTGGAATTATAAATTGAAATTTAGAATTAATTACTTTGCTATATACATCATATTATTTATTCCGCTTATTATTAGTATTGATATAATTTGTTATATTTATTAATTTTTAAGTTTAAAGATAATTACAATCTAAGGTTAATCATTCTTTCAAATAGCACTTATTTTTAACTTCAGTATGTTATATGGTTTAAATCAAAACCAAGAAATTCTGGTTGAAGCATTTTATGGGATTGCAAGGATTTTCTTAATGCATTAAGAAAGGGTATTTTTTCCATACAAAACCAAACGAGTTACGTAGCGGGAAGTCCTGCAAAATTGCGACCACCCACTCAGAAGAAGAGGTCACAACCCCTTTCTCAAGGTAACAACAAATCACACAAAGCGACTTGTATCTAACATCCCGGCAGGAGTCATAATGGAGCTCATTCAAACTTGAAGTATCAAGCTCTTACAGGGTCTTAAGCCTTGTAATAAACTAGGGAGAACTGATGTTAAAAATGATTGCTTATAGTTGTAATAAATTATTCCTTCCAGTTAGTGGGTAATATTACTTCACATATTGTACTCGCACAAAATGTCAAAAGGACGCTTAACGCTCGATATTTCAACGGATTTATGGATCGCACTTAACTGCTGAAGAGTTCATCTCAAGAAATTTTCTTTTACTGCTGTTTATTAAAAAAAGATTTTATCAAAAGATAAAATCCTTCATTTTTTTTTGGTCTTTTAGAAATCAATTGAATATTGTAACAGTGGGCGATTTTTGCATGATTAGATATTCATTGATGTTTTAACTTGAACTTTCTTGACTTAACTTTGACTTGAATTATTATAAGCACAATGGCAATTGTAGAGAGGTGATATTAAATAAAAACATAATAAAGAATGTAAATTTATTTCTAAAATCAATAACAATAATATTGCTTCATTGTATTGAGTCTATGATTTATTTATTTTTTATCCTTTGGATTTCACTGCCCTTTTCTTTAGCGCAAAATAGTAGATTTTTTTTTTAAATTGCAATTTTGTTTTGAGACCCCTTTTTCTTAACCATTTTTCTACTGCAAGTGATGCATGGATAGGAATTTTTGTATTCACATTTTGGATGACATTACAACGAAAAAATCCTGAAAATTTCTAATTTTTGCCAAAAAAGTAAAAGAAATTGAAACTTAATTGATAGTTTTTATGAAAGTCTTAAAGATCCATACTTTCTAATATGTAAACCCTCAAATAGCGATTGAGATTGAAATTATTAAAATTACATGGTATTAACAATCTTAGAATTCATTAAATCTGATATATAATCAAACATTAATTGCTAATATTTGGAACGGGAATGAAAAGAATTGATTTTACAAAGGCATTTCCTGACAAGTTAAGATATAATTTTTTGCTGAAAGTTAATAGAATATAGAACATCTTAAACTTTTCGATGTGTGATCTTATATGTGTTGAAAGTTATTATTCGAAAACTGTAAGAAAATAACCAGCCAAAGTAATTTCTCCGAAATTTTCTCTTACATTCCCAAATAAATTGTCTGTCTTCTTCTGCATGAAAACTTTGGACCTTGTGCAAAGTGTTCAGATTTGAAATGGTTGTTCAGATTTTTTTATTTCAAAGACGGCCATGAGCATTTTGTGCTTTAAAAATATAGGGAAAGAAAAAAACGATTAAACTTTTTGTGTGCATTTTTTTGACAAATTGAAACTAAATTTAATTCAGAACTAAGTTTTAGTAAAAGATCATATTATACATTTTATTTATTTAGATTGTTGCCTTTTTGCGGCCACACGAATGTACAGATAGATAGACGAATAATCCATCGTTAGATTCGGTCCAAATTTGATAAAGTTTAGTTTAGTTATATTAACGTCCCATTTGAAGCAACACTAGGGCTATTTTTGGACGGGCCTCGCAATTTTGAACCGCGGTCAGAGGACGAGGACGACACCTGAACTGGCACCCCCCTCCCCACCACACCAGTGGGAGGACGTTTGGTCAGGATGGATTTAACGTACAACAGACCTCCTTACACAACGGTTCTTCGGTGGAATCGGGTCTCGCACCTGAAAGCCTCCGGTTCCGACGCCGAGACCTTACCACCAGGCCACCGCGGGCTGTCAAAATTTGATAAAGATATTTATTTTAGATTTTTACTAATGAAAGAAAAAAGCAAATACAAGATTTCACCAAAATATATTTACTAAAATTTTATCCATCAAAGTTTTTTACTTTTCTAGTAATCGTGTTCACTTGTACTCTGAGCGACAAACATCTTGTCAGTGATTTTCGTTAAAGATTTGGTAGAAATACACAAAAATTAATTTGAAACACACATCAAATTTCATCCGCCTGTTTTAAAATGTTTTTGAGTTACTGTGTTCACAGATAGGATTCCAAAATGTACTTTTTGCACTGAGGAATGTCTGAAACGAAAATATTTGTCAAAATCTCGATGTCGATTTTTTTTTTTTTTTTTTTTTGATTACGGTAATTTCATTTTGTATACTTCTATACGAAAAAGAAAAAGCAAATTTAATGGCAATTGATTTCCTTGTCAATTTTATACACTTTTTCTTACAAGTTAATAGCAATTAAAGGGAACAATAACCTTATTGTCAGGTAGATCACCATCCAAAGATTAAGAAATCCTGATCTTTACAAGACTATAAAAAATTTCACGATTAAAAGTCAAACAGAAGTAATGCCTTCACATAATGTTTTGATAACATATTTAAGCAGATTCAAGTATTCCATGATATTTAAAGATTTGAGTATAAATTTGAACGCAAAGAAAAAGCATTGAATAGAAAAATGTAAGACGTTCTGAGACATTTTTTTCTGTTGTTTCCGCCAAGAAACGTATTGCCCAGAGAGCGGAAAACGCTTTTTGTTCCATTGGAAAATTATATTTTATTTCGATAATAATGTAAAGTTATCGAGAGGAAAGCAGCTCAAATAATTAAATAATTTAGTAGAGATGTTATTATGTATAAGAACTAAGAGAATACAATAGTAATAAATTACCCTATACTGATAGAAAACAAAGCAATTTTTCATGTTTTTGCAGTTGTTAGATATATTAATCTCTTCATCTAATCTAATAATTTTGGATAAAACAAGGTGGAAATAACTTCAGTGAAATTTCAAACAATACTCCGATAGGTGCTTTATTACTACGCTTGATCTAAAATGCATATGAATTTATTCTTAAGCACTGCATATAAATAAAGATTTTTTAAAATGAATTTCTCATCTTTTGCAAGCAATTTTTCGTCTTTTTGCGATTTTTACATACATTAATCTCTTGGTCTAATCTAATAATTTTGGATCAAACGAATGGAAAATCGCTTCTCTGAAATTTCAAACAATATTCCAATAAGTGCTTTATTACTACTCTCGATCCTAAACTGTATTTGAATTTATTCTTAAGCACTGCATGTAAGTAATGATTTTTTAAAAAATCAATTTCTTATCTTTTTGCAAGCAATTTTTCGTCTTTATGCAATTTTTTACATACATTAATCTCTTTGTCTATTCTAAAAATTTTGGATCAAACGAATGAAAAATCGTTTCTCTGAAATTTCAAATAATATTCCAATAAGTGCTTTATTACTACACTGGATTCAAAACTGTATTTGAATTTATTTTTAAGCACTGAATATAAATAATGATTTTTAAAATCAATTGCTGATTTAATTTAAATACAATTTTAAAGATAAAACTCTGTAATTTGATGGAATAGCCAAACTCGCCGTTATATGCGGAAACCTTTAAACAGTGAACGTGAAATTTACAAAATAATAGTCCAATTTTCCAATCATTTAAAAAAAATGTGCAATCCTTATCATTTCAACAATTAGCAAATTAGAATATTTGTTAGAGAAACACACAGCAAAATGATAAAGACATCTTTGTTCAGGTCAAACAATTAAATATTTATTGTTTAAAAATATACTCCAAGCATTCAGACAGATCCAAACAAACATTGGGTATTTTACTTCAATTCTTTGGTTTCATTCGGCAATGTCCTTTCCTATTTAATTAACAAGAAAGAAAGAAGCAAATCCTGAACAATCAAGAACATCAGCGAGGGCCCCATAAGCAAACTCTCAGCGGGAAAGTAGAATTCCTTGTTTTGTGACCGCTCACCAAACTGTAGACTCTTATTCCCTTAAACTAACAGAGGGAACCCTGAGAGGGGGCCACATACCAGAAAGAATTCCTCTCAACGTTATTGAGTGATGGCCTCAGTCCAAACACTTCACAGGATTAAGATCGAGAAATAATCTTTCGGGTGGTTTAGTTTGGAGCGGGACTTTATTATGACAGGACTTATTTGGTTAATTCACGCTGAAAGGACTTTATGCTGGAAAAGCTCCCATAATATAATTGGCCTTCTAAAATTACTTTGGCAAAATTCGTTGGTGAGGAACAGGAGATATTAATAGCAAAGAAAGTAAAAACGGGAGGTATTTGTTTCAAATTAATAAATATTGAGTTCATTTTGGAAGTTGCCGATTGTAACGTTGTCAAAATAGAAGAAACCTCAGGTTAAACTTCAACTTTATGGATGATTCTGTTTAGAAAATAAATGAAGTATATTAATTTATTATTCTGTTATTTTTAATGATTCTATTCCTTTTCTTTTAAATTCTCAAGATCAATTTAAAAAACCGAAATATTCAGATGCCAAAAACAATACGATAAAAAATAAAATCTTAATTATGAAAAAAATACAAAAAACCACTAAAAATAAATTAAAAATTAAAATCTGTCGAGCAAGTTATTAAAATTTCAGTTCACTTAAAATATGTATTTATGCCACTACTTCAAATTTTTAAAAGTTTATAATAAACCTTCAGATTCTGAATTTAAAAAAAGTGCTCTTTTATACATTTTAGTAGATCCTTTACAACTTTTTTTTATTTTTATTGTTTTCATATATTATCACAAATTGAATCAATATTCAAATTTTGGAAATTAATAAAAATAATAATAAATGCAGACCAATTACTTCTTACGATTTTGTTAATGAAAATATCGTCGATGTAATGTTAAAATAATTAAGTCAATAAAAGATAAAAAATGATTTAATGTATTCTTGTTTTCCTTGTTACACGAAAATCAATATATACTTAGAATACAATGATACGAAAATCGCCCAGTGATAGAAATCCAATGCTCTGCATTATTGAAAAATGTTTTTATACCATAAAAAAAAAGCATTACCACAAATAGTAAAACACAGTTGATGTATATATAAAATCAACATTTATGGAAACTCATAACATCAGCAGAGTGGAAAATATCATTAGCATTTAGAGACCAGCAAAAGATTTCGCTCCACGAACAACACTCCAAAGAGAGAATTTCTTTGGCACCTTCTGTTTATATAAGCATTCCGATAGGGTATGGAATTTTCTAGAAGCAACTCTAGATCTCAGATCTAGAATCCTAAATTTTCGATTATTTTCATTTTTTTGCCAAATGGTAGTCAATATCAACATCATTAATCAGACATTCATTATGAATATCTGTAAATATTTCTTTTCATTGAAAATTTCAAGAAATCAATATTAGATATTTATAAAAATAAAATGCATATGTATTGATATTTGTTTTTTTCCTTACAAAAATGATATTTTAAAACAACATTTAAAACAACGTTCATATCAGAGCACAGATTATCATAACAGAGCACATTAAGTAATTATTATTCATTTTTTATTTGGTCAATCTGAGCTGTTTTACCGACGATGCAATAATTTATTTACTTATGTGAGCTATTTTTCAATCTGGTGTCAATAGTCATTTTTAGACGAATTATAAACATTTTTTTTTTCGTCCTCAAGCACCAAAAAAAAAAAAAAAAAAAAAAAAAACCTTCAGTGCAGTGGTTACAGGCTTCTATTTCCATTTACATGTTTCACATAACTGTTCTAAAAGGTAACAATGAATGTTAAGAAAATTTTTTTAATGCTTTTTGATAAAAATTTGTAGAAAAAATAGATATATTATAATAATGGTAGATTATAATAGATTTAAACTAAAAAAGAAAATATACTGGACGGCTCTTGTATGAATAGTTCTACCATTGAAAATACAATCAAATTACTTTTTTTGCTTTTTAAAAAATATATTAGTAAAAAGGGAATTTTATTGTAGAACTGTTTTAATGTGATTTGTATCACTGGAATATTGTTTAATTTATAATGTAACCGTTAATGCATTAATTTTTTTTATCTCAAAAAAATATACTTAAAATTTTTTTAATAATTTTTTTGAATTATACGTAGTTATTCAGAACACTTGAATTATATGCAATTATTTTTTGTAAAAAAATAAAAATTCACGCATTGCAGGGTTAATATGTAAGCATGGTTCTTCTTAAATGCAAAAAATGATAAATAAAATAAATTAAAATGCTGTTATAATGGGAGATATAATAATATCTGTAAGATGGATTATATTAAGCCTTATCGTGGCAAGATTACTTTTTTGAAGAAAAGCAAAAAAAAAAAAAAAATGTATATAGGTAGCTATACATTTTGTATAGTATATCTCATTTTGTATAGCATCTCATTTTCTATAGTATACCATACATACAACTTTATAAAAATTATTTTATAGTGATAGTATATTTTTATAAAGTTGTATGTTTGGTATTCTATACAAAATGAACATAAGGGTTAAAATAATGTCCGAGAATTTAAGATGGGTAGAAATTCAGAAAAGAATTGATCAACCAACTTCCATAATTTTTAAGCATCAAATGAAATCTGATTAAAATTTCCATTACTGACCAAAGTCCCGTTTCAAGGACTGAAATTAATTCACTGCATAATTTCACCAAATCTGGTTAAAATTTGCAATGGGTATTGCCAAATATCAAACTATTATATATTGGATTAATCTACTAATTATAACTGACTTAATTCTTAATAATATTTAGCATGAGACACTGCTCGAGTAGATTAAATTTTAAATTCCTGGTCCACTCGTGACTCCATAACGATTTTCTCATCATGAAATATATGATTAAAACTCTCCTCGTAATAAGGTTTCATTAATCTCGGTGCTTGATTAGCTTTCATAAAATGAAACCCACTGTAATCAAGAATCTCTCCAATGGTTCCCTTACAAATTGATTTCAAATAGCCTGATTTATTCAAAGATAAAGATTTTCGGACGGAGATCTCCAGTAATTAAATTTTAGTTGCATCTCCCAAAAGGGTAATTAGATCCCACAGATTCAGATTAGAAGACCACTCTCTAAATATCTCTGCCCAAATATTTGTAAAAGTCTGTAATTAAATACTACTTATTTTTTAATTGGTCATTCCGACGCAAACGTATGTCTTGGTAAATATGGGTAGAGGATGTATAGGATATGTTCAGAAATCTTCAATTTTACTGAGATGGAACCGTGTCAAGAATTTAGAAATGATGATTGCGCCATTCGAAATGTAAATTCCAGCTACATCTTGGATTTATGGAGAAAATAATTTTTATTTTTACTTTATGGAGTACGAAATATGTAAAGAAAAAATATTATTTGAATCAAAATATTTAGCCTCAAAATTTTGATGAAATTCCATATTTTAGCCTTTTGTGAATCTCCTTTCCCTTAAAAAAGTTCTAAGACTATTTCTGCTTGATAGTTTTGTGAAAACATCCACTGACTCAAACTTCGAACGAAGTACACGAATATAATTGCTATGTAATTTTTACTATAAAATTCTATAAAATCTGGTGGCAGATTTGAAGAGGCTGAATAGGAAAAATAAAATGTCAAAGGCTTTTTCACTAGGCAGGAAGACACGAAGAAAAATTGAAAATGAGAAGTGTGAACTTATACACATCGATGAATAATATTTTGGAACATAGTTTTGATAGAAGCCTTCATAACTACTATTATCGCTGCATATTTGATACTTATCATTTGAATTTTCATAAGTAATTTTTTGAACTTTTATTAAAAAATTCAAAACTGATATTTTTAGACTTACAATGAATGGATTATCAAGAACTGCATCCAGTTTAAAACAAAATATATATGTCTAATGATATTTACATTAATATATAATTTTGTTATTTACGTTCCATTTCGAAGAGAACAAGAAGAATATTTTGGAATCAACCTTGCTATTTTGAACCGTAGTCGGATGAGAAGAACAAAACGTGAATCCGTAATCTTATCTCCAAATTTCTACTCCACACCAACGGAAAGATCTTGTTTCGACAAACTTAAAATGCACAAGACCTGTTTGCACTGCGATTTTTTGATGCAATCGATTTTCGAATCTGGAACTTTCATATCTCGAAGTCGAAACCTTACCATTAGGGCCCTCCATTTACGTATAAATAGGAGTAGTAACGATTACACTGTTTAAAAACATATTTTAGAGTAATATATTACGAATTAATCAAACTCGCAAATTGTTTTTGTTAAATTTATGATCGATTAACGAATTTTTGGCATACATAAATCGCCTTTGAATGTATACATTCGCCAACCAATCATCCTCTTTAAATCAACATCAATGAATAAATAAATAAAAAATCCCTACTAACATATAAATTGGAAATTTAATAATTAAAATACCAGATTAATAAAAGAATTTCATTAAAAAGAAACATTATTTATATATTAAAATATATGTTCATTACACAAAATATTGGAGTACATAAAAACAATTATGCTAGATATAATAAGAACAGCAAAATTCAAATCAACATAGGAGAAGTACGCTGCCGTTTTAGCAATCTTAAGTTATTGATGCAGTGATTTGGTCTCAATTTAACTCGCAGGGCGCAGTGGCCAGGTGGTAAGGTCATGTCTTCAGCACCACAGGGTGCCAGGTTCGAGACACGAATTCACTGAAGCGCGGGTCTAGTGCACGTTAAATCCGTCGGGGCCAACTGCCTTCCAGCTGGTGGTGCAGAAATTTGGAGGGGGGATGTTAGCTTAGATGTCGTCCTCATCATCTGACTGTAGTTCCAAATTACGAGGCGCGTCCCAGAATAGGCCTACTGTAGCTTAAAAACTGGAAACCAAACTAATTTATTTAACTCTAGCAACTTTATTTGTTAAAGACGCCTAATTATAAAGGGCAATAGATCACTGCAGAACTGAATTATTGAGAATAGCTGTTATTATGTAATTACAACTGATACTGTTTTTAAATGTTTAGTACCATTTCCAGCACTGTACACTATTATGTTCCAGCAACGTCAAAGTCTTCGAATGCCTGAAAAAGCGCCAGTTAATTTTATTGTTCGGATCACTTATTGATCTTTTATTGTTTATCACTAAGAATCTCTGAAGCTATTGAATAGTGAATTGCATTGAGTAATTCTTTCTTCAGAACCAAATCATAAACAGTCAAATGAATCTGGAAAATGAGGAGGATTGTAAAAGAATTGTCATCCACAACGAACTGACAAGTCAGTCATGGATTGATAGCTAACTGTGTTAAAGATTCCTAAAGTGACAGACTACTATTTCCAAAACACCAACAGAACACGTTTTGCGTCAATCAGATATTCTGTAATTTCCACATTAATGGAAATCAATATTGGTAAGTGCATCGAATGATTATGAACTTTTCACAACACCTGTGTTGCACCAATTTTTAAAAAAAGATTTCATCCTTTATTGAACAATTTTATTTAACTTGATCTATTGCACGATTATAAAGATGCAATTTCGTAATTATAAAGATGCAGTTTTGCAATTTTGTTTTCTGACTCATTGGATGATGTTAAAGAGTTTTGAAATAGTGTATATACTTGTAAGTTTTTGACTCAAAATTTACTAATTTAGATCTTTAACCTTTTCTTATTAGTTAATTGATTAATAGGAAAATTTAGGTTTCATACCAGCAACATCATCTAGTAATACACTTTAGAAAAAAAAATGGATTTGGATATTCCATATTTTTGTAATTAAGAAATATAAATTAAAGACTAAAAATAAAAATAAAATAAAATCAGAATTGTTTCTAATTTAATAATAAATACTTGTTTCCTAAAACTTTTTAAGTGACATTTCTCTGTATTTTTATCTGCATTTTCTTACTGATATTTTGACACATTTTAGAATGAAAAATAAAATGAATTTATTAAACATTTTTTAAAGACAAATTGGTCGTGAAATCCTCGATTTTGCTCACGGCATCTCAAATCGCAAGAGAATTACTACTCAGTCTATTTTAGAATATCTAGAAAAAATTCCGACAAACATATTTACCTTGATGACTTATGAATAAAGAGAATCGGTGTCTTTGAGGCTGCACACTAAAGAGGCAGTCCCTAATCATAAAGACGCTCAGAAATCTTCTAATATTTTCTTTTTAATTTATATATTTTTTTCCTCTTCTCATAAACAGTTTTCCCATGCGTGGTTTTAATCATTTTGCTTAAATATTCCCTCGACAGCCACCTTTCTTATGGTGTATTAATTAATCTTTATTTTTTTGCTACAAATCAATTACTCCGAAAAAGACACTTGTTCCCCAGAGAGAAAATTAACATATTTTATTGAGCATATTTTTTAAACAGCACTTTGGTGTTAATTGAAAAAGGAGATGATTAAGGAAACATTAAAAGTTTAAAATTCGACACTGAATACTGACATTTTGATTTATTAAAAACTCAAGGACATTTAAAATGTATAGTTTGCAGTACATGCGTTTTTGCTTTGAGCATCTCCCGATAATGCAGACTATTTTCATTGAGTTACTCGTAATTCAATCTGACTTGGCACTCGTTTGATGCATCCTTACAATTAATAATGAAATATAATGCGCATCATTGCAAGAGAATAAAATAGCCATGATGTCGTAAAATAATTTTATCACTAGAAATCTAATTTATTTTTTAGATTATGAGGATAAACTTTAATGAACAAGTATAGCCAAGAAAATAATAAAATCACTGGGAATAATGCAAAATGTGGTTCATGTAGGGATGAATGTACCTAATACTCTGTATCAGGTACAGGAGACTGACACGGACGAATAGTATTAGGTACTCAACATAACATTTTGGATTCCATTAATAATTTTTCTCCCCCTCATTCATTTTCGATCAGGTGATTCTATATTCAGTCTGATATAGATTATTGGTCGATGTAGTCTAGCTCTATATCGATCTAAGGTCATCGATCTCTCTTTTCCTACTTTGGAGATATCATGAGGACATAGAGCTAGTCCTCATAGCGTCACAAAAAATATATAATTCCTCTGCAGCCATTACTGGCCTTTATTACATGTAACGGTGTAAACATCACTGAAGAATTCTCTTCTCTCACACTAACCATATCAACATAATCATTCCTTTCCTTTTTCTACCCATCCGTCAAACACTGTCAAAATAAAGGTAACTGGCACACCATCATTGATATCTCTTCCGAAGAAACGAAATCCCTATTTGGAAATATATTCGCATCAATATCAATAATCAATCTCGATGCAAGTGCGAAAACCGATACTTGCCGACTTACTCATTTCGATGAGAAAAAAAAATTATAATCAGATGCATTAGGTACAATTGAGTGCTGGTATTAAGCTGTACAGTCAAATCAGGTAAACCATCTTGGCTTGTTTTCATGTAAACGGGGAAATTTACCTTAAAATGGTACTATAAATTATAATGCCTGTCCCGTCTAAACACTCGGAATACTTATTAAAATATCCGAGTTGCCCTGACGTCAACACAGAAACTGTGATCAATCACCTAAGGCCATCATCGCTCAAGGCACAGACTCCCCTGCCGTCAGAAAAAGGGCTAACATAGCTCTACCACTTTTATAAATTCCACAGGTGAAGCAAGATCATGCTTATGCATCTAGTGTCTTATCATCCACGTATTCTCTTAGATAGGTCTTATCATCATGGACCGATTTTTAACCAGCCTACACTACTTACTATGATGCTAGGGAAAAAGCAAAACCATTTAAATGTTAGGAATTTTACCATTATCATACTCAAGATAGTTAGTGTGATGGTTGCTCGCTTGATGGGGAAGTCAAATTGTAAATAGGTACTGAACGATTTGATAGAAACGTTTGTTATATGACTACGACATTACATAATTTGACATCATTGTCAATTTTATAAAAAGAAATTATTATCGCAAGCAATTTATAATGTTATATAATATTGCAAAATTTTAAAAAAATAGTATTTATAAAATTATATGATATTATTTTTTATATATCAATATCATATAACTGCAATTTCATTTATATATTGTTTTTATTATTTTGTGATGAGTACAAGGATTTGAAGTACAATTTCTGTAGTATGCAACATTTCAAATTATAATGAAAAAAGAATTTAAAATATTTTTTGTATCTAATTATTCCATTAAAATATTAAACAGCGTCATAATTCTTTGTTAGTGATTATACAGATTGATATGCAAGGACAACACGTAGATATCTAAAATTAACTACTGGATAACAAAAATCCCAGAAATGATTCAATAAAGGATATTTGTTTCAGTTTACAACCATACAAATGAAAATGAGACTAATTTGATGTTAATGAAACCGAAGGAAATCAATTTTCGTTTTCTAAAAATATAAATGAGAGATTTTTGGAAATTTTTCAAAAGAAAATGACAAAATGTAAATAATTCTAAATATATGTATTTTCTACTGATGAGAAATGTGTCTAGTTTACTGAAAAAAAAACTAATATATATTTTTTTCATTCTTTTCGAAGCTCAAGACTCTAAATTCTGTATTTTGAAAAGATTCCATTTACTTCATGGAGCCTATCTTCCAGAATCTTAATTGGTTCGGAACAGACAATGGTATGTGTTTCAATAATGAACTAGTCTATGGAGTTTTATGCATTGTTCTATGCCGCGATTTTTTTTTCTTTGTAGATGATTCTTTCATAAAAGTTTCTATGAAAGGAAATGAAAAAGCAAAAAAATTCAGATTGATAATTAATCATGACTGCTGTGGAATTGGATTTCAAAAGAAAAATAATCACTAGAAAGTTTTTAATTCTAGATTTCGTTTTTTTTTTTCTTTTGCACAAAAATTATTTCATTTCTTAAGGATTCTAATTACAAAATGTAAGCTTTGTCAAAGTTCTTGGAATATAAAAGTCTCTGGATTTTAATTTGTACTGACAAAGTAGTTTTTACTTGATTTAAGGTAATATCGCTCAGATATCACAGAGTATCTGAGGTACATTCTGGCATCATTATTATCAGATCAAAATAGAATATTATTACTTTCAGAGTGAAATTTTAAAAGTAATAAATGAGTCAAGTTTTAATATAGTGTACTATATTGCTTTACTTATATAAAATTACAGTTTAAGCGAATTAATATATCAAAATTTTTTAAACATTTTAAGGAAATATTATAATACTAAAGTTTGTTTAGAGTCATTTGTCAAAATTTTGCATAGCTTAACTTTTACAAAAATTTCCAAGAAGTTGAAAATAAATATATTTCTTCATTGAAGGTCCTTGATGTTAATTTAGTGTTTCCCATATTAATTGCAACAGTTTTATAAAAAGTATCGCGATTTAAATTAGAAAATACCCATACAATTTAAACACAAAATTCTTGTGATATAAAAATATGTGATTTCTAAGGTATAATATTTTAATATTTATTTAATGGGAGGTGCAATAGATTCAATAGAGGATTTAATAGATCGATATAAAAAATAATTGTTTTTAATTTTAATTTCATTTTGCAATTCTTGGGTATGAACGAAATCAGTTGCTCACATCCTACGAAATCACGAGATAAAAATTATTAAAATTTTTTATATGGAAAAAACTATGATTTTTTATACGAATTCAAAAAATAAAAACTATTCAAATATGTTTTTACAAAGATATCTTACAGATCAGCACTAATCATATTGTTTGAAAATAATTCTTATTAACAGTAAAACAACGCTAAACTGCAATGAGGACCGATTATGTTAATAATTATTTATTATTATTAGTTTATTATCTATGGATCTGTTTTGAAATCTATTTATAATAAACAGGCCATTTAATGGATCAAATTAATATAATGTTGCAGCTACATGATAACAGTAATTACAAACTACTATAGAAATCCATGTTGCTTTATACTAAACTCTATTGTAACTTGCTATTTCATTTTGTAAGATGTTCAACTGAATTTAAAATTAAATGTAAGAGTATAAATTGAAATATGCGAAATAGCCTTTTAACATACAAATCAATAGATACATAAAATAGATGTCATGTATTCATCCTTTTAGCTAAGTGCCTCAGTTTTTTTTTTTTTTTTTTTGTCAAGTGATTTGCTAATTTTTTTTAATAAAAAAATATAATGAAAATTAAGCTCAACTGCATCATAGTTTTTGTAACTGTAAATATAACAATAAAGATAAAATATATGGTACTGGCGTTTCGCCAGTATCAGCCAAATCGAAGCAAACAGTAAAAAATCGCCATTAATTTTAGGGTTGCAATAAAAATTGCATTTTCCACTTTGGCCGATGACCACATTTAGAGAATTATCGCCATAAAAAAATTTACTTTGGTGACGGTATCGTATAAACGGTGACGATATCGTATCGTATTGTTCTTAAATTTGATAAACAAAACCTAAAGTGACTTATAAGAATACCAAAAATTTAAGAAACATGATTTATAAATGCTTTAAATAAGGTACAATTTTAAAAATTAATAAAACGCATTCAAATGTAGATAAAAAAGGTGGTAATGGCTCAGATATGTGGAAAATGAAACGAGAATATTTTTAATTGCAAAATCATTGTTTATTTTCAACATACTTGAAACTTAACTTTCAAAATATTTTGCAATTGGTAATGGAGTAAGGGCTTGCAAATTTTCAATCTGTTATTCTAAATTCAAGAACTCAGCTGTCACATTTAAAAAAAATCCAAGACGAAATATTTGCTAATTACCTATTACACTAACAAACAAAAAATTTGCCCTTTATCTATCATAGCTTAAAACTGACAAAAAAGTATTCACTTGTTTGATTGAGGAATCCCTGTATGGCAATTGACAAAATTAACTTCAGTAAGATATTACTAATTAGCGCATGAGAATACTACTAGGAAATGCTGGTTTCAAGCGTTATATATTATATATATAATATATAATATATATACTAGCTGACCTGGCAAACGTTGTTCTGCTATATAAATTATTTCTAGTGAATATTTTGGTTGTTAATTAAAAAATAGCGAATATATTGTAAGTGTGTGGGGATGGAATCTATGACAGAAAGAAAAATGAAGTGCTGTAGACGATGATCGCCCATAAAAAAAATTACCAACCATTCATTTCTCAATACAATGTATTTCATTAACGTAACGAACATATACATTGTTTGATATCTTAAAAGTTAAACGTAAAGTGAAAAAAGTAATATATTTTTTGTACTAAAGTATAAAAATGAAATAAAGAAAATCAATATTCATTTCGAAGAGCAATTGAGTGTACGATATTTTTTGTCAGTCCGTCTTTAACTAACACAAATAAACTCGATGTTTTGCTCACGTGAGAACATGCCACATATAATTGTCCGTGTGAGAAACGTCGTGTGCCCAAATCTAAGCCTCAAACAGACATCTTTTAGCATTGAGACTTTATTGATTGTCATTGAGAATGCCAATCTAATAGGAAATTGAATGCGTTTGAATTCAATTGGCACGTCTGTGAGAATCATTGGAATTCGTGGCAGCAAAAATTTTCGTCTCGGAATTTGCCATTCAAAATGGTGGTTTCGATAACGTTTTCATCAATTTTTTAATGACCAATTGCGTGTCATTGCACAGCCGTTGTGGGTTCAAATTCCGAAGTAAAATAACCGGAGATCCAACTTTCAGTCGCAGAAGGTGTGGTGACATGCCTGGCAAATCCAGTGAGTTCAAAAACTCTGTTGGATAATTTACAGCTACGTTATCATCGCAAATTTAAGATACAAAGTCACCTGGCAAAGACTGCTGTATCTTGAAGTTTAAATCGTCGACGTCCACATTTTTTGCAGCCAAAATGGCTCTTTCCGCCAGCCAAGCATGATTCATGTATTGTGTGCGTACATCGGAAAAATGCGGTCAAGTGAGCATTTTGCAAATCAACGATAGTGCAGAAATTAGTGGGCAATTTTATGCCTCAGTATTTTCATAGACAGCAATTTTACCATCGCCGATATCTAACAATTGGTCCGAGAATTGGTTGATCTAACAATTGTTAGCAGAGGGATCTTGTAGCCTTTGGACGCGAATGCTCATTTTTATCTGGAGTAATATTACGCCACAATGGCGATGATTTCAAGCAAGCGTTGATCTCATCAGCGTATGTTGAACGTGGAATGACGGGATAGGGACACCCTAATTACTTAGCGTTATGAAATATACTTTACAACCTGTTCTCATACCTACCAAATACACATAAAAAATTTCATAAAAATCGGTCGAGCCGTTTCGGAGGAGTACGAGCACAAACACCGTGACACGAGATTTTTATATATTAGATTTCTATTCTTTCCGTATAAATAGCTATAGTCTAATTTAAGTTTGAAATTTAATTCTATTTTAAAGCTCAAATAATATTAATTTAATTTCGGCTTAACATTACAATATAGTTTGGTCAACAAAATCGAGTTCACCAACCTTAAAAATTCGTACCAAATACGCACCATCTTGTACGAAAAGTGGTTTCGCTGAAGCAAAACTCAATTTTCCTTCAGTGAATTTAATTGTAATGTTGTGAATAAATTTCTGTGGATCGCTACATTTGGCGAGTTATCGTTTGAAAAAACTGGCAATATCTAATAAGAAAGCATTGAACCATAGTGCTTGCTTAGTTAGATATTGCCACTAAAGGAAATAAGCATGTATTAGAATTCTGAATTTTCCCATCAGATTCAAAATATTTGTTAGATAAAGATGAAATTTGATTGGGGGAATTTGAATCTCATCTCGATTTCGATAAATTTTATATAAGTATCCTAGAAGAAAAAGATATAAAATGGCAAAAAAAAAAAAAAAAAAATGCTAATTATTTTATTAGATTTCATTATCAACTCCTAATCTCTTTTTATGAATAAAACCACAAAACTTTAATATACTAATAACAAAATAACGACAAATTATTAGCAGAAGTTACATATAAAATTTTTCGATATACATTAAAATAATTATAACCCCCTCAAAGTGTATTAAAAATTTTTCGGTTTCTTAAACGTTAAACTCCGGTTTATAAAAAGCGAATTTAAAGTTTGAATACGCTAACGAGCCTTATGCTAAAGCGATTGCGACACCTGCGTTCCCTTTATTGATGCCCTTTTGATGAGAAACTGCCATATCGAGTCGCCAAGACTGTAAAAAAAAGTCGCCATTAATGAAGGAATTAATGGATTATTGATGCGATCCTCCGGCGCCTGTTGGAAAAGTTTGGCTGGAAATTTAGATAGTTCATTGTAAAAAAAAATATACATATATTCCCACATAACAGGTGTTCGGAAGACGATGGCCAAATGGATGACCGGCATGTAATCGATATTTTATCTCGCTTAAGTACGTTAATGGTTTTGAAATGTGAGTTATTGAGACTTCGGTGTCATTAGAAGATATAGCAGAATTCGGGTATTATTTTTAGATGTGCTATTTTTATTAATTAATTGATGTGATCCTAAATGATTTTGATACTTTTTTGTATGTTTAAAGAAAAATGCGGTGCTAATTATGGTAATATTTGTTTTGCAAATAAAAGAATCGACAAAGATCGATATTTTATAATACTGAAGTACGTTAATGGGTTTGTAATGAGAGTTGTTGAATACTATCGGGTTATGTGAAAATTCAATTGAATGTCGGTGTCGTAATTTTAGTTTATCTAGTACAAAGTATGTAGCAAAAAATTGTAATTTTAAAAGTATTGGACAACGATATTTTTTATACATTTTACGTTTTAGACCCATTTTAGACAGAAAAAAAAAGAATGGAATTATGTTTTTATCTGTAACTCAAAAACAATAAAAGACAGACGAATAAAGTCTGGTCTAAACAATAAAACTGTAAATCTGTTTTAAATTTCGGAAGAAATAAATCAATAAGGAAACTATGTGTCTGCTCGAGTTGATGTAAATATTATAACACAATAAACTTGTGTGTTAGATAAATCTAATTTAGTATAAGTCTTACGTCAAAATTGTTTACTGTAAATCTGTTTTAAATTTCGGAAGAAATCCATCAATAAGAAAACTATGTATCTGCTGCAGTTGATGTAAATATTATAACACAATAAACTTGTGTGTTAGATAAATCTAATTTAGTATAAGTCTTTTACGTCAACATTTTAAATCTGCAACATATAAAGTTCATAACCAGACAACAGAAAAAGCAATGAAATGTGTGTTCCATTCCCTTTAAAATAAACTACACTAAAGAACTATTTTTGCTGGTTATCTCGTATCTTGACAGTAATAACTACAGCCAGTGAACCTCAAGCTGACTATATAAATTTAAATGTAACTTGCTGTGTATTGTTAAACAATATCTATATAGGAAGAGCATTATATAATCAAACAGTATCTATATAAAAAGAGCACTATATAATCAAACAATATCTATATAAAAAAAGCACTATATAATCAAACAATATCTACATAAAAAGAGCAGTATATAATTAAAAAATTATCGTTTTAAATACAAATTTTAAACATAGCAATTACTAATACTTACAGTTACTTTCTTCTCATGAATTACGTTTGGATGTACCCATATACACGTTGGATTTCAGTCCCTTAATTCGCATTTTTTTTAGCTACAAACCAGGCACCTATTTACCAGGCCGCAACAGCTCACATTTTTTTTAAGGAACGGGAGGAGGTTTAAAAGAAAAAAAAGGAGAAGAAAATACAATTTTCTCCCTAGTAAATGAAAACGTACATAATTAAACGCTGTTTAACTATAGTTCTATTTCACTATTAAAAAGTTTTTTATTTAAATTTTCATTATTAAAATCGTTGTATGTACCTTAAAAATCAGTAAAATCTAAAAAATTGATTAACAAAAATATTGAAATATTTTGATACTAAAATAGCATTTTGATAGATTAATAAAAACTAAGAGGACAGAAAATTAAAGGAGGCCCGAACTTTTAGTTTGAAACATTGCAGAATGATAATTTTTTTGACTCATTTGGTTTTGTTATTTTTAAAATTTATTCCTAATTATAAAATGGCTATAACTAGCACACAAAAAATACCATTTAATAACACTGCAATGTGCGTGAGTCTAAAACAAAAAAAAATATTATTAAAATAATGGAAATACTTAAAAAATTTATTAATTTTTTGTTGAAATGAAGCAGGGTAAAATAGGTAATTGGGAAAGAATTTTGCAGATGTTGCCTTTTTTTTCGATTTAAGATAATTTTAAACTAAATTAAAGTTAGAAAAGGAACCTATAATTTATAGGAGTGCATAATCATGTTCTGAAGAATTCACTAAACAGTGATTTAAAAAAAACTTATTTATTTTTCTGAACTAATTAATTATTAATTATTACTATTATTTATTAATTAGAAATATTATTTATTACTAATTTAGTAATTAACCAGTCCTAGCTACAACAGCATTCGTAATTACTCCATTATGTTTCCAATTATCCCTTACTTTCTAGGGTAATTGAGAACATATGGTTTGGCTTCTAATCACAGTAACGAATTGATTTAAACGCATTTGAATTGGTAAGAAACCATTGCTCATTGCATAAGAATTTCTTTTATCGTCCATTCTTAGATCCCCAAAAATATTGTCATTTACTGTTTTGTAATAAATATATATTCTGTTTCATGGAATCACATATAAACTATTATCATAACTATTTAATACTTTCAGTTTTGTATAATTTATAATCATTCCAACCCTAATTTTATAAGGAAACGTTAAAAAAAAGAAACTTTATAAAAACAGATATGTTGTTTCTAATGGCACTTGTCATAGACAAACCCGCTGACGACGTCAGTGATATTAAGCCGAGAGAGCGTAATGTATTTTAGTAGTGCCAAGAGTGCGTCTTATTTACTCACGCGTCACAACCTTTTTTAACGGGGAGGACTTTCTTCATGCATTTCATTCACAGATCGTAATTTAGACCTGAATCAGAGAATGACCACCTTTGAACCAGTACCCCCAGTGGTATTACTCTGGACATGGAGGACTTTGTGACCACTGCAGAATCATACGTTCGCCAGTCACCATGCACACGGAGAGTCATGGGCCGTCGGGATTCGAACTCACAACCCAAGGGACGCGAATCCAACGCCCTACCAACCAGGCTATCCCGGCCTCAAAATCATATATGAAAATATTATGAAACAAGAGAAGGAAATATCGAAGGGTTAGAAATGCATTTAAGAATGAGTTAGGGCAGTTAATTCATATTGGCAGTACTTATACTTCAAGTAGAATTTATGATCTTTACTTCAATATATTTTTCTCTGATTTCTTTATACTACCTTAAGAAATATATTTCACTGGTATATCTCATATACATATGCATGTTATAACATTTATCTGAATCCTGGAAATCACAAACTACCCGTAAGCCATCAAAACAAATTTTGATTTAGCCCTTCAAGCCTGCTGTGTCTATCGTCACCTCCCTCACTAATTTAAGCCCAAGAGTATTTTTCGAGTTATTTCTCTTGAACCTTCAACATAATACGATTAAAAAATCGTTGAAAAATCAACAATTGATAATTTGAAATTAATTACTTTTACAAGCTCGTTTCTTAATGAAAATAGTTCAAATCGGATTATTTCTTGCATCGCGTTTTTTCTTTCGCTAAGTCATCTTCTTAATTTCCTTCCATACATTTCGTCATTATTAATAAAGAACTTTCATACGTGAGAGGATAATATGTAGATCATATGTTAGTTAATTTAAAATAAAATCAGTTTATTAATTTACATAAAATAATAAGCATTATTTGCTTGATGGGGAATTGCTATTTTCCTAGACTTCCTATAATGTAATAATGTTTTCTAAATGCATGGAATTTTTTTATTAAATTAAAATTCTGCTCTTAGACTCTCCGCTGTGAAAAATTCCGGGAGTAATTTGGGTACATTTTCTAGTTTCTTTAGAGAAAATTTGTAATTGAAAATTCACTCGTGGTCGCTATATCCGACATTCCCCAAAAAAATATAGTTTAACAACTTATCTTGCCAATAATAAATGTCGAAGATGAATCCTAACATTTAGAAAAATTTTAGTTTCACTATTTTTCAATGCTGTTGCAACTAAAATAAACAAATATTAGAAAATGACACTGAATAAAGCGGGAAAATGTGATTCTTCTTCCTCTAGGTACTGTCGTAAAAAAGACATTTTCTCAGCTCTCTATGCCTTAACAAACACCTACTATTCCCAATTTCCCTTCTTGATTTTATTGTATTTATTTCAGAAATTGAATTAAAATGTGACTGGTATAAATAAAAACCTTTATTTGAATTTAAAATAGTGTAAAAAACATTTTTGATCAATAATGTGCTCCACTATTTGTCAAATTTAGTATGTTCGTTTGGATTTGCCCTGTAAATCTTTTTGAATAAATTCTGCGCCACGCATGTCGCATGATATATATAGAGGTAGTACGAAAGCCTAAAAATATTATCAAGTAAGGCATTAGAAACTCTATATCTATTCGATCTAATAATATACGAAGTCACATGTAAATAGAGAGGCCATTTTCCTACAACAGCTGCTTCTATTTCATTACACGTTAACGCATTGAAAAGATTGAAACATGACTTCGAAGAGACTCATCTGCTCATTATAATTTTTATTTTCAACATGGAATCCGGTATTTTTGTGGAAAATGGTAATTGTATTTCATATAGTTATTTATCTCAATATATTTATATAAGATATTGTAGAGAGACGAGATTCTTTATAACTTCATTATACGATAGATGAAAATAACAGACGAGTTTCAAGAATAGTTATTTAATTACCTTTACAGTCCCACATTTCACAAGACCAAACAAACCCGAACATGAAAATATACGACATTAATTTAGAATACAATCTAATAATGACCTCCAAGTAGCATCATGGGAAATATATCTTGATGTTAATAAAGTAACGCCATCTGTTGTACCAAAAGGAAAGGTAGTAGAATTATGTAACCACTACAATATTCAGTAATACTGTACCAACTTATCTTTAAGAGATCAATAAATATACGGTTCTAATGATATTGCTGTTTATATTTGCATACTTCAACGAGGTGGAAAAAGTTTGCTTTTGTTGAAAAATAATAAGATTCCTCTTGTAATGAGCTAAAATAATTACGTTGAAATTCATTTTTTCGAACTAAAAGCGTGAAAATTTTTCAAACTCTATGGATCGAAATTTAACCTTTATAAGTCAGCCTATTAATTATAAATAAATATTACGATGATGGAATATTATTTGATTAGAACAATCTACAAGGCAGATCATTTTATCTAAAACTATTGAACTTGGCAGATAATTGCTTTTTGAGTGATAAATGCTTATTAATGAAGGAATTCTCAAAATGTTAAATAAAATTGAAATAAAAGTTATTCGAGTTTTTTTAAATATTTTTAACAATTTTTTAATTTTAATAATTTTTAATATTTAATATTATAATTTCGAAGCATGTTATGGCAAAAATCCCATTTTCATATTATATAAAAATAAAATAAAAAAATATTTTTCAATTACATCTATTTTATTTACAAATATTTTTCTCTGAATTAAACAGTTTTAAAAAATATGTTTGAGTATACTTTTCAACAACATTTTTATTTGCTTTCTTTTACTGATTTATACTCATGTACGTTTGTACTGGATTAAATACATTTCTTTCTTTTCCCCATTATCTATACTTTAGAAATGAGAGTAAATTTTAAAAATAAATTAATGAGAGGCGAATCATGCCTAAAACCTTATCATTCTACTATGTTCTAGACTACAGATTTGAATCTTGTTAAAATTATTCTTTGAAAATTAAAATACTTTCCCTTAATATACTTCGTATGACAGAAATTAATAAATGGTTAAACTTCAAAAATAAAACTTTTAACAGCTGCTTTCATTTTGGCGATAGATGTCGCTAATTTCCATTCTACCACTTAAAAAAAATTTTCAGGAAAGATATATTAAAATTATTAAAGATATATTAAAAGATAATTAAATACCAAAAGTAATAAATAAAAACCATATCATTGAAGATTAAGTAATTTATTATTTAAAAAATTACCATTATTTTAACGAAAGTTTTAAAAACGTAAATTTATCCATTTTAATCCTCAGCTATACATAGTTACACTTTCCTGATTTAATTAAATTAATATTTTTATTTGATTAAGAAATAAAATGGATATAAAATTGCACTGGATATAAAAATGCAGAGAATATATAAAAGATTTTGATTTCTTTGTAGTATAAAACAGTTGTTTTAAAGTCTTCTGTGTTTTTGAGTTTTTCTTTTTTTTTATTACTTTTGGAAAAATATCAAATTATCTTTCAAATAATCCCATTGTATAAAAGTAAAATGAGTATTTTCGTCTTTATAACTTGAATAATATATATCAGATGTAATTATTATAATTAATTTTTTCATGAAATTTCATCTGCCAGATTTACAGTTTATCATAAAAATTAAAAAAAATTCCTAGATAATTATTAAGACCATATTATTCGGTCTTAAAACTTAGAATTGTTACAAGAATTACAAAATCCTTAACATAATCAAAAAAGTTTTAAAAGGCCATAATCAAAACACAGCTGTTTTATTCGTTATAAAACTAATTTTTGAATAAAAACAGAAATTCTTTTGTTTTTAAAAAATTAAGACACGATTTTAAGTTCTGCTGTTGGTATCAGTCGTTAACTTATGGTTTGAATTTAGAATAGAACACAAAACATGACACCTTATTGTAAAAAATATTTCTTTTGAATAAGAGATTATATGATACACCTGATTATGCATGCTATCATACCTTTTCACAAGAAAATTTTTCTTCAAGTGTAAGTTACGATAGGTATATCAGATTTTAGATATCATCACGAAAGAATTTTAATTAATTTCTAATTTGTTTGTTTAAAAAAATTAAAACGTGATTTTGAATTTTGCTAATTGGTAGCAGCCTTTAGCTTATGGTTTGAATTTGGAATAGAGCACAAAACATGATTTATTATTGTAGAAATATTTCTTCTGAATTAGAGATTCTTTATATGCTGCATGCAATATGTATGCTATTATACCTTTCACGTGAAAACATTTTTTCATGTGTAAGGTCCAATAGCTTATCAAATTTTAGATATCATCAGCAAAAAAATTTAATTAGAAACAGCGAACAATTGTAATATTCTAAATGTATTTTCAAATGTTTCATAATTAACCAGTATAGCACTTGGTGGCTTTTACCTTTAAATCATGAAAGATTTCCCCCTACAAAAACATAAAAAAATAAAGTAATACAACATTAAAAGCTTTGGCTCTTTTTTTAAAAAAATTTTAATTTAATTGAAATTTTCATTGGTTGCAAGGGAATAGGGATGAAGAAAAAATTAAATAAAACGCTCTTTTTATTATTATTATTAATGGCATCTTCCGTGCCACGAAAACTACGAAAAGAACTCATTTTTCCATTCAGCGCCAAACTCTTTAATTAAGAAAATTAATTACACGCAGCTATAGACCGTAATTAAATAAAAGCCTCTCTTTCTGTGTGTGATAGGGAACGAGAGAAAGAAGATGGAAATGGGGAAAAAGTTGGAAAAATGTTAAAAAAAAAAAAAAAGAAGAACGAAATTAGGGAAATGTAGAATTAAGATTCGCGGCTTGTCTCTCGTGATGTAAATATCGACCTTTGATATCTGTGCTGGATTAATTAGCAAAACATGAACGGAATCGTTGAATAAAAACCGAAACACGCCAGATTCTTGATTTCGGGAGAGGTTACACGCAATTCTTATTGACATTAACGGAAGGGAAATCGTGTCATTTTTATCGATCGGGGTCTTAAAATAGTCATAACCGAAGAAATTTTCAGTAATTATCATTTGCGCCCTTATTGTTTTGTGAAATGAACTCGTTACAGTTGCGTGAAAGAGGCATAAGTTTCTTTTTTGATTAATTGCAAAAAAAAAATGTTTTGAAAAATAATTATTCAATGACATTGTTACATAGCTCTAACATATAAAAGAAACATTGAACTTTTTTTTCCTTAAAATATATTTTGCTGTGTTGATTACATGAAATATTCAGCGCTGTCCAAAATTGCAAATATTTTCTGTGCTTTTTGCTGCTTTTCAACTTTATTTTTTATTACTTTATGAAATGTTTTCGTCACGGAGCTATAATTATACGATTTATCATTTCCACTCAATTTTTTTGAAGTCAAAGTAAAATCTGGAATAACTTAGCTTAGATATTTGGAATTTATTAAATATATTTATATACAATCTTCACACTTTCTTAATTTTTATACTTACGAAATGAAAATGATAAATTAAAATCCTTTATCCGATATAGTTACTTGAATAATAATATTTAAAGATTAGAAAGAGTTTCATAGATCTAGCATTATGTTTTAGTTTAGCTAACCAAGTTTCTTTTTTATGCTTGAACAATGTGATAAAATGATAAAAATTCCTAAAATTATCATAAATTTTATATATCATATAAAAGTTATCATAAAATTATCATTACTTAATCAAGAAATATCATAAAATTCATATAATTATCATAAAATTATCATTACTTTTTGCTTCAAAAGTAATGATAATTTTTTATCCAATCTTATAAAATAGTTTGTAAAAATATTGGTGAAAATTCAATTTAATAAATTCTTATTCTGGGGATTTCGTTCTCGAAAAATGTTAAGTAGCAGTTCGCGACTGTAAGAATAAGGGCCATGGACTATTGGAAAATGCATTTAGAGATAGTAGTTGACAAAAAAAAAATATTAACTTCAAATTTAAATGTTATAATTTTTTTCTAAAAATTGACTATTATTGTATCATCTGAAATCGCAGTACAACAGGTTTGTTTGTTTGTTTTTGAGATTTCGTGGGGTTTTTCCTATCCATGAATTTAGACATGGTGTTTTATAGACATTTTTTTGACGGTCGGTTTTTTTTTCTATGGCAGAGTTTAATTTTTCAAAGAATAATAGATACTGAACTTAAATTCTTACCAGGTATTTTTATATAGGTAACTCGTACTTAAGTGAAATTCCAAAAATTTGCACAAGTAATAATAAGAAAAAAAAATGAAAAACATTTTTCTAAATTAAAGCTTTTTATTAATTCATTTATGATTAAATAAAACTGTTTCAATGTTTTATGGTTCATTTCATTAGTCCCTTTAACATCTGCAACATACCTACATAATTTTTTTTCTTAGATCTTACAGCCTTTTGTTTAAACACGAAAAACCGATGTTATAAATTTTCCAATCACTTCTACTTCTTTTTGGTATATATTCAAGAAAAAATTCAGGGGCATATTTTTGATGACCAAGTGAAAATTTAAAATAATAAAATTTATATATATCTTTTCACATTTTAAATAATTTTAATTATTTGAATGACTACCAGAAATCAATCCCTCCATTTTAATTACTGGTGAGATTTCGACATTTTTTATATGAACGTTCGTGATATCTAGATATATTATCAACGGTTACATAATTCTAAATTATCCTGACAAATTTCATAAAATTACTTTAATTTTTAATATGGAAAATTATAACAGAATTTCTTAACCACAACTACTGTACAAAAGCCAATTTCATTTCATATGAAAGCTCATGGCCCCTATATACGTCATCACTGGTAGCCTAAACTCCAATAAAATCATAGGCGCCTCGGTGACCTGGTACCAAAGTCTCGTCTTCAAAATCATAGGGATTCAGGGTCAAGACCTAATTCAACCGAAGAACCGTCGTGTAAGCGTATCTGGTGCAGATTTGGCCATCGGGCCAAATGTCCTCCCGCTAGTGTGTTACGGAAGTCTGGGGAGTTGGTGCCAGCCCAGAAGTCGTCCTCATCATCTGACCTCAGTTCAAAATTATAAGGACCTTACCAAAATAGTCCTAGTGTTCTTAAAAGTAGTAGTAGAGCTGAGCTGAGCTGAATTGAACCAAGCAAGCTATATTTTTGAGAATAGTTCATAAACATTACTTTACTATACAAAGTGCACGTTATTAAAAATAACCAATTCAGAGGTGCATAAATCCGTAATAAGCATCTGAAAATTGTGAAATTTAGCAGATTTCTTAGCAAAATGATGATTAAAATATTTAGCAGAAAAAAATGGTTACAAAATTGTCACTAAACGATCTTTTATGATACAATTGTAGTATGCAAATGCAAATTTCAGCACTGCATTGATTGTGAAAAGGGGGGGGGATATTAAATAAAAAGACACAATGAATCTTCTATCAGTTCAGTGAGCATATTACAAGAAAACTAACAGGAAATTCGAGTCAGTCGTATCTTTGGATTTTCTCATTATACAACCTAAACTTCGTGTTCCTTATACTACGTACTTAACCTTTTAAGAACTTTTTAACATGATGATAGATGATGCATTCCTTTGGAGTCATTTATTTTTTATTTCTACATATTTAAAATTGTAAAGTACATTCGATATAATTATCAATATTTAAATGAATTTTATTTTTTAAATTAATTACGACTAAATTAATTATAGATTTAAAAACCAATAATTTTTAATTCTTTGCTTAAGGTAGATATGTCACTGAATTCGAGAAAGCTATAACTTATCTTTATGTTTAAAGTGTAAAATGAAATAAATGTGTTAATATAGGCTATTTGTTGCCATCTTGTAGAGAAACGGAAAATTCTGAGAAGTGGAATAACGTCGTTAGAGCCATAGTCCCGCTTGAATTTGAAACAATCTTATATTATTTAAAAGTGTTTGTTCTATAGGCTATTTGCTGCCATCTTGTAGAGAATCTTAAAATTCTGAGAAGTAGAATAACGTCGATAGAACCATAGTCCCGCTTGCATTTAGGACAATTCTTATATTCTATCTATTAAATAATTGTTTATTTTATTTTGATACTTTATTATACCTTATTTTTCGGATAAATTTCTTAAAGAACAAGACAGTTATTTAGATCAGCAACCAAAACAAAGTCCTGAAACAAGTGTTTGAAAAGAAAAAAAAAATCCGCATTATTTCTGTTTTGAGCTTTATGCATGCATATAGCTTGATGTCGCCGTGAGCAGAGTAAAAAGAATTAAATAAAAAGAAAATTAATTGCATGTATAAAAAGGACACAAGAACTTACAACAACTTTTATACAAACAAATACTTAGGTATTTAACGCATCGAATACTTATTTCCTTTGCTATGAAATCCCTTACAGGATTATTTAGAAGGCGAACAATTGCAACCAGAAATTGGGCACAAAGACGTTTAAACTAAGAGTTAAAAGTATTCGAAAATCCACGATAATCGCCCCATGAATAACTTTAACCTGGCAAGCGCGAATAAGGAACCAAGTTTTTTTCTGAGAGGCAGAAGTGTATCCCCTAAGACCATGAAACAGTCTTAAAAGCGTAAGCTCCTGTGAAAAGTCCATATTCATTCGCATTGTAACCAACCCTATTCACAGGATATTTCACCTTCCCTTTAATCCGAAGGGAAAGTTTTGAGAAGTTGTGTCAACAACGGACAGAAAATTTGGAGCATGCTGTTTTGTGTCAACATTTGTCCTAGAGTGTTTTCTTTGGGCATTAAGGGGAAGGACCACTAATCGGAATCTTTCTTTATTTTCCAAGCGACGGAGCCTTCAACTGATGAAGTTAAAGTGGATGGGTAAGCCGTTCTGAGGGAAGATTTTCTCTCTCCCTGCCTCCCTTTTATACGAGGGAAGGTGGGGAGGCAATGCAGTCAAATGCTGCTTTCACGCTTGAGTGGCAGATGGAAAAAGAAAAGAATTAAATGAGAATGGAGAGAGTAGTTGAAAACAAACAAAATGCTCCAGCGTTTGAAAAATATTTCACTACTGTTTGTAGCCATATCATGCATTGGAGACAGCAATTTTTAAAGCATTAAATGTTATGTATATTGAGATTCTGCAAGTATTTGATTAGAATTAGTTGAAATATTTTTTTATTTTTCTTCCAAACAACTATTTTGTTTGAAAACCGTGTTTCCTCCGAAATAATCCCAACTTATATCCCAGTTCAGATAACAGTAAGAGAGAAAAAAAAATACAACATTTTTTCCGATGAATAATCCCAACTTATATCCCAGTTCAGATAACAGTAAGAGAGAAAAAAAAATACAACTTTTTTTCCGATGAATAATCCCAACTTATATCCCAGTTCAGATAACAGTAAGAGAGAAGAAAAAAATATAACATTTTTTCCGATGAAACATGGAGTCAATTTTGCGAGATGGAATATACTTCTGATGCTTACTTCATTCACAAATCTTTCGTACATATTTACTTTGTTTATTTTTTTAAATTGAGTTATTGATAATAAAGATAATTTTTAAATCCCTAATATATTTCGTAGCGAATTTAAAACTATCTATATAAAAGACATTTGAACATACTAGAGCTCAAGATGGGTTTCTGTCCCCTTTTTTTTCAAATAGATGTTTTTACTCAAGGCACCAACTCTCTTTCAAGCAATAAAATACTTTTTTTGGTTTCAGAAGAAGGTTCTGTAAACTTAATCGTCTGACTGAACATTCTTCTTTTGTAAAGTAAATGTTAATATCTCAAATTAAATTAGGTTCAAAATCGATTTCGGAATCTGTATCTTCTTTGTCATGAGTCCTTAGCTCATAGATTCGGCTAAATTTTCGAGATCAAGGCGGGATAGATTACAGCACCCCAAAACAGTTCCGTGGGGCGGGGTGGTAGGTTGTACACAAGAAGAAGACAAGCACCACAAAACACAGTGTATCCAATCCTAAAAGCTGTAAAATTATAATTTTCGAATGAACCATACATATTTTAAAAATAAGTATTATAAATTTTTGCATTATTTTGAAAACGACAGCCACTGTGTGCAATTCTCCCTATTATTATTAACATATTTTTATAGGATTAAATTGGTTTAAGTTAAGTGAGAAAAGAATGTAAAATTTGTCAATTCGTGATTGTTGTATGAAGATAGATATGTTTATGGTGGAATATGACAAAATGCTATGAAGATACAGAACTGCAAATAGCTGGCTATAAATGATTCACAAATTATTGTTCTTTTGTGTAATCATAAATATAATAACTATTAACCTGATATTGTGTTTAAATAACACCATACATTTACATTACACTGGTGAGCAGTTAAGTTCTATTGAAAATAGAAAAAATAATCTCTAGTGCTTTGATGTTTATAGAACCTATTCCAATAGTCGTCGTTGCACATACAGAAGAGAAATGCATCTATGGACGCCATTGATCATCATTTATCATCGCAAGGTCCTCTGGAATGACATCAAAGCGTGCATTTCAATCTATGTATTTCTACAGAAATATGCAGACGGACAACTCATTAATATGACGACCTTTGGCGACATGGAGCCATTAAGAATATTTCTTATGCATTCCGGAAAAATAGATTTCGACTGGACAGCACTTGAATATTTTGCAAACAAAAAATATTCCTAGCACGGCTATCTTTCTGTATATTCTTTTCGGCTGTTAAAAATTTCATAAACGGCATTTTTACAGAGGTATAAGTTGATGAATGCAGTCCCTTTTTAATTATTCCAATGTAACATTTCATTAAATGGGGAAAAAGAAAAACTAAGTCAAAAGTGTGTATCCAGTCTGGTAGAATTTTGCAATTCATTAAGCATCTCTTGTAAAGGAAAATAATTTATATAACCGTAAAAAGATTTAATCTTAAAAATTGCGTTTGTTGCGGGGTTGTGACGATATGTGAATTGACTACAATGGAGATTATGCACCGAGATGGATTACTGATTAAGCACACTACACAACTGTCTAGAATCCTGGGCTGAATGGGTCCATTGGTAAATCGATTACAAATATTTCAGTCTACATGTAAAATATATAAATTTGGAAGAAATAGGAATTCTTTGAATTATAAAATACTAACCACTTTGGCGACCAGTTCATTCGCTGTGATCAAAGATCGATAAAATTTTCAAATAAATATTTATGTAATTTTGTCTTAACGATTTCTTCTGCAAAATATTTCTAGGCTTCAACGTTTGATAATTACATAACTCATACTATTTTAGAAATTTTACGTTCTGTTTAATGTACGTATTACCAAATACAGTGTATATCAATTTGCATTTCAAATACAATAACTTGGTAAATATCTGAAGTTTTGCAAAATATGCATGAGACATATCGAATTATTTAAATTGTATATTTAAATAACAAAATAACAGCAAAAAGTCGTATGTACATTACTTTTCAAAGAATTAAATTTTAAGAATAAAATCAATCCGTTTATCCTATTTGATTTACATTTATTTCGTCGTTTTACATATTTAATTCACTATACTAAGTATTACTCATTGAAATCTTAAATCCAAATTAACATTTCCTCAACAGTTTTACCTCGTTAACGGTCTGTCGGATGCATTTAAGTAGTAGAAAAATAAGCAAGATTCCTTGGAAAAATGTGTTTTGCAAGAGTTTGGTTCCAAATCTCCTTAAACGAAAATTCTAAAAGCGCTTTTCCACTAATTGTCCTATCGAAACAATGAAAACAGTTCGAAGAGTCGCAGCAGCAATTGTAATGAAAATTGCGTCCCAAATCATTCGCTATGAGTATCTTTCGATTTTAATCCATGAAATCGGCAGCCAGGATAAGACGGTGCGCCCCACGGAACTTCTTTGTGGAATCCGAAGCCTCTAACGGGGAGAACATTCGGTTTGCGGCTAATTGCTTTAGGATTAGGGTCCTAGAAAGCTAATTAGAGCTAGGCTATTGTTATTTCATTTCTCGCCCGGACTAATTAGCACGGAGGGGATAGTTGAAAGATGGATTTATTTTCGGACTCTGATTTCTCGGAAAACTCCATATGAGCCTCCCGACCGCCCAAAACTTTGGAGGAAGCTCATCGCTCAAATTCCTGATGAGGAAAGGGGACATCATTAGCTTCGACATCGGAGAATCGGTCTTCGCGCTTGCTGTCCTATCGGTAACGGCCTCTTCCTGATCGACAGTGGGCTAAGTCACTGGAATTAGTGCGGTGGTATGGGTTTCCTGGCATGGGTAAGTTACATTTTATTATAGAAGGAAGAGATATATAAGATTCAGTAGCTAATTGGATTTGTTCATGTTGCATGTTACTAATTTTATTTGGATGGTAATATATAAAGTGACCAGATATTCGGATTACCAAAACCAGATTCTCAAGTGGCTTAGAGGTTGATGGTAATCTGGAAAGATGCTGCCAGAATAAAGTGAAAAATCCAAAAGATAATACTCCTGACAGTATTCCGTGAATGAGGAGATAATTACGGGAAAAGTAGACAGTAAAAGGAAAGAAAAGCAGAATAAGATGAAGAAGCCTATTATATTACAATTTGGGAAGGTATTCTATACTTTATTGTATACTTTAAAGTATATGTATATTCTATACTTTATTGTTTGTCTTCCCGCAACACGGGACGTATAATTGAAATTTGATCTATTGATATGGAGTTTCTGGCTATCAAAATCTGGAAGTTTGATTCGCTTTTGTTGTATCGCAATTGCTAAGTCTTAGCTCTAACACGCTGCTGGAGAATCTCAGGTTCGAAAACCCATTACCATCAAACAACCACTCTATAAAAGGGTCTGAAAGGCTTTAATTCCGTATGGCGCAAAAGTTGTGAAGGGAGAGAGGATTATCGGGCATCATTCCTTCTATCTTTCGAAATGAGATGTAAATATAATTAAATTCAGTTGTTATTCATTAAACATAAGAAGAAACATGTGTGTCGGCGTCCTGGCATAGGGGTAGCTCGTCCTCCCCGTGATCTGGGCCCTGGGTTCGAGTCCCTATTCGGGCATGATTGTTCTTTATTTGTCCTATCTGTGAGATGTGTGAATGTGCTCCCCTGTAAAAAGGGGTTGTGCAAGCGAATGTGATGCATGAGTAGTTAAGTCGTACTGTTGACGCTACTAAAACAAGAGACGCTCCCTTGGCTCCCGTCAGCGAGCTTGTCCATAACAAGTGCCATTATAAACAACAATAACAACAACAGAAACATGTGTTGATGAAATGGTCGAAATAAAGGCAAAATAATTGTTATATCTCATTAAGGAATGGTTATATGAAATTTATGGCTGGGAGCAATTTTTTAGTAACATATAATGGATTATTATATTACATGTGACATTGATTTTATTTGAAGAGTATAATGAAAGTGAAGAGAATTTTTTATTATCTTTGAGTCAGGATGCTTCAGATCCTGATGAGAATGTAAGATGTGGAATCCTACTAAATCAAAAATTATTTAAAATTTATTAAAAACAATGACCAAATATGTTTTTCAAAATGAAAGTAGACAAGAGGTAAAAAAATGTAAACAAAATATTTTTCAATAACATTTATTAATTTTCCTTCAAGTTATTAAACCATTTTAATCTTTCCGGAGTGACTTAATATATTTATTACAATAGTTGTGAAGGGCAATTCTTCAGAATTTAGCTTATTAAAATTAAATTCCCTGTGATTATTTTTTGAGATATATTCGTTTGTGTCTTTGATATACATTTCTGCTTATGCATTCTTATACGTTTTTAATATTAAAAGAAAGAGAATTTTTAGAGAAAATTCGCACAATAAGTGACATTTAATTCAAACTTTGAAAATATCCGGAACCATCCATAGACAAAATTAAGATAGACAGATGTCTGGTCTATTAATTAATTAATATACCAATAAAAAACTCAGGCATAAAATGAAATTTCATTAAGCAGCGAAAGATGAATTTCTTTCTTTGCTATTTTTATCATAAAAAGAAATATATATTGGCGAAATGATACAAATACCGATAACGCAATAGCTATGTTTTATGAAATAAGTAGACTCTTATTAATTGATTTAACCATATCACTTGTTTTACTTTTTCTATTTGGGAGTGCAATGGACCAATAAAAATAAAATCTATATAGGACATGAAATGCAATAAATTCTCTATACATTGTTTTCATGCTCTACATTTTTTATAAGGCGAAAAATATTTCTTTAATTACTGTCATAGTTTTGATATTAGTATCATATTGTTAGTTACATAGCAATCTTGTATAAGAGGATTTGGAATGGTATAGATGCGTTGCGATATTATAAAGGTAAAGGTTGTTGTTGCGTAGTAAAAGTATCATTGGTTTTAAGGAAAATTCTATAAAAGATCCGTATTTTTAGTGGCCCTCATGTAGGTTGCGTCTGCTCACTTATTAAAAAATCTCACTGATTTGACGGGAGTGTCGCGAAGATCTTGAACTTAAGGTTCTTAACCTGACATAATAGGTGAATAGAGTAATGGCATGGCAATGAGGTTACTTAGTAAATGGTTGTGCTTAGATGAATGAAGGATTTACTTAGTATATAACTTATTATTAATAAATTGGTGGGAGGGGAAGGAAATAAAGAAAAGAAATGAAAATTATTCTGCAAATTAGGTCCAGAGCCATGTCGATGTATACTGATGACTCAGACATACATGTAGGAGATGGCGATGTCTCTTGGTGGTGAGGGATCGTAATTTTCTATTTCTTTAACTGCGATATTATCGCTTTTGGAGATATTTTTTTCAAAGAATCGAGTTGATATTTTCTTGTGGAAATTCTGAAAGTTGCGATGCTAATATAAATAATCTCATGTTGATTTCCCTCCCGATAATGGGAAAATTCAAAGAGTGGGGTATTGATTCAGCCATTAAGTCATAATATCAAAAAAAAAAAATATCTTTCTTTTTCTGTGACACCACAGTCTTATATTATAGATGTATAGGCTGGTCGCAAAATCTTCTCCTGGATCAAAAATAAATAAATAAAAATAGGAATAAAAAATATTTAAAAAACCTCACTTAAATTTGAATAAATGTTTGTTTCAATGCATTATGAAGATGAAGAAGACCACGTATAACAGTAAATTTCAATGTGAATGGTTCTGGTAGCTCGAAGAATGTCAAACCGGTATTACTGGACCAAATGTTATCAAACTTGGTAATAGTTTAAAGGAGAACATGGGAATTTCTTTTCCGCCAATATATATATATATATATATATATATATATATAAAATAAAAAACTCATTATCGTGGGGAGGGGGGGGATGACGCTGTATGCAATATTATTAAACAAAATAAGACATGATACACCGACATGTGCATAATATTTCCCCTTGATATGCTGACAGCTACTGTTGAGAATGCATTAAGGCGATTTAACTTGCTTTCAGAAAAAGGTGGAATCCACTGTGAAATTGCTTTGTAGTACGTTTTCAAAAATGATTAAACACATTTTAAACCGATATCTTCATGTCTTAATTTGTTTGACAATATTGCTTACAGAGCCATTCCCCCCCCCTACTGGTGAGTTTTTTTTTTTTTTTTTTTTTTTTTTTTGACGGAAAATAAATTTACATAACCTCCTATAGAATACTATCAAGTTTGATAAAATTTGGTCCTGTAGTTTTCCTCTTATGATCATTTCAAAGTGAAACTTTAATTATAACCACCCTGTATTTCGGCTGTCACATTAGATGCAATATATGTAATAAAGAGTAAACCAGCAATAAAAATATTTCTGGTGTTAAAATTTTATTAAAAATCCTGAATTTGAAATCATATAATTTGATTTTTTTTAGCTGATTATACAGATTATATATCTTATTAATATGTGAGTGCCGTCAAATTTTTTGAAAACTTAGGTTATGATGCAGTTTTTATACTTCAAATATTTTTAGTTTTCATATCATTATGTATATAATAAATTGTTTTGTTTAAGAGAAATACTTTGTATAATCCGTCATCTCAATGAGAACTTCTTAGAAATAATATATTTTTTCTATAACGTTTCAATTTTAAAATCTTGGAAATATTTTTCATTATATCACAAGAGAATGTTTCTTATAAAACTCTGTAATGTAAGTAAATGTTAAAGATAAAAAAAATAATAAATCGAAAATCTTGAGATTGGTTTAAGAAATCTTCAAAAAGTACCCGCATAATTAATTTGCTACAGTGAAATAACATTTTCGTATTCTTCGAGTTCTATTCCAGTATATTATTCAATAATTTATAAGAGAGATACAGTCTGTGAATTTGCCTATTTTTGCTTTTTAGTAAACGAGTGTCAAAGTTCTGTAACTATCAAAAAATTCAGCTTCGAGATTTAATGAATCTTTATTTTTCAGATATATCTGAATCTGAAGGGAAAAAGTACCTTTGAATAAAATTTCTCTTCCACCATGTATGAGAGCAAGATTAATAACAACATCAAATAGATGGGTGATTGCTGGGACATGTTTCATGATCAAAAATGTATGCGTTATATTTTGGACCCTGCACTTCAAAGGCTGAACTTTATATTCCTATAAGTGAACTGTATATTCCTGTATGATCTGTAAGTGTACGTGAACGGGATAATTTTTAAAAGTAATGTTCTGAAAAGGTAAATTTCGAATGTGGTGTTGTAGCCTAGATTGTTGTCTTATATTAGTTTCCATAGATATCACGAATGTAAAGATCAGTTAGTCGTTCTAATCAAAATAGTGAGAAACGATTCCGCATATAAATAAATACACAGAAAATCCGCGGGTTTTCTTATAATAAATACTTGAATTCATCACTTACAGTGATGAATTCCAATACGCAGGCTGCATGAAAGTTTCATTAGATCCAAACAAGAGTATGATTCCGATTCATTGAAAAATCAGCAAATCTTTCCGAAAAGGATTACGAGGTTTGCGACGTAAACGACTATCAAGAATGATTTGTCGTCATGCACGAATGTGTAGAGAAGAGGTGACTTTATATAGAATATATAGAATGAGAACAATGATAGCAAAGACCATCCAGAACATAACCCACCTCAGGCCACAAAACTCTGAAAGTCCTTCGATCCTAAAAAAGATCAGTTCAATACCGCTCTGAATTTTTTCCTGAATATTATTCATATGAAAAGTACATCCAGCAAATGCTTGAAAACTCAAATGTCTCGATAATTTTTAAGAAAATTCAAAGAATTAAATATGTATGAATATATTCCAAAACTGCACATTGTTCGATTTTTCTGATTCTAATTAAAAACAATAAATAATACGAATGATGTTGCGCGATCTGTTTTTCTGTTGTTCTTGCTTCCTTATAAAATTTAATTATTTTTAAAAGTTTTTGGATGTACTCATTATTCGAATGTAAAGATCATTTTGGCTTGGATTCGAAAGCAGTAATTGCTACAAGCGGTGTCTATTGTACTTCAAAAGTCTGACAGCTTGTTACTTATATAACATATTCATGCATATGTGAATGTGGTAATTTTAGAATGTAGCGATCTAAAAATAGAAACTCGAATGAGATCTTATGAGCCAAACTTTTAATCTACTGTATCAAAATTCAGATTTAATTGATCAAAATGAAAATATCAAAAATAAATATTTGGGTTTACATCACCATACTATGAAGTACTAAACACTTTATATTAATATACAATAAAGTCGGGAAGATAATACCCCTATTGGCTAATTGTTAAATTTCTATATCAATAATATGCAATCTAATAGTAATTTTAACTACTTACGTGTCATTTATTCTTTATTTAGATGCCTTAAAGTATCAATTTAATGCACAAATGTCCAAAGCTTGAACTGCTAAATTTATATGTTTATTTTACATTAAAACACTGCTTAATTAAGAATTACAAACTTTCTTTTAAATCTTAAGAGAGATCAACATTTATATATTAAGTTGTTTCAATAAAGCAGTGGCCATATTGCTCTCCTATCATGAACTTCGCTTCAGAATCCTATGTAGTTAAGTTAACACCCGGTTTTTAAGCAACATTATGGTATTTCGGGATAATTTTGAACTGCGTTCAGATGATTAGAATGACATTTGAGCTAGTACTCCCCTCTCCATATTTCCTCACTACATCAACGGGAAGGCATTTGGACTCTGGGGATTTTACGTGCATGTCTTGGCGTTTCTTCTGTGGAATCGAGTGTTGAACCTGGACCTCTCCAGTAAGTGGAAACCTTACCACCTGGTGACAGCGGCTCTCAGAATTCTAAGATCGGTAATTCGAATACTACTTTCTCCGAAAATCGTGAATAAAATCTTATTACTCGCTTTTTTTTGTGTGTGTATCGGTGTGACGTGGCATGGATAAATGGAAAAAAAATAACTATTGTTAATTTTATCATGTTATTATTTTTAAGAATGTTAACACTAACTAGCATTAGTATAGGTCTTAATCAGTTTATTAATCTTTAACAATTAAAATGTATCAAAACTTCAATATAATATTTATTTATATTATTCAAAATTGAGGAAAAAAATATTTCATAATAATATGAAAGCATAATACATCAAAAATTATCTAATTCAAATCCATTTTCCAGTGTATAATGATAGGCTTATTGAGAAAATTTATGGTTTTCTGTTCCTAAACAGAATATTCATTTATTTCTCTGAAATAAAAATGAATTGTGACGTCGTAACGATCTGAAATGAGACTCCAGTGAGGCCAAGAATATTAAATACGTGCAATTCCATAAATATTTTTAATTGATTAAGTTGTCTTTCAAAAAGAATTTGTCACGCGATATATTGTCTAAATTTTTCTCTAATGGCAAAGCGATGAATAAATATTGCCGCATTGAAGAAAGACAGTCGAATATCCATGACACTGGTCTCATGATCAAGAGACCTGGGTTCGAATCCCGCTAGAGACAATGCGATTAATAGTATATGTAAATACTTAATTCCTCGATTTTATGTTTTCCTTTATTTCATGTTCTAGAAGATACTGGACATTTCTTTAATTTACCAGACAAGTGTTCTGGACTTTTCTTACTATCTATAGTATCTACGTGACAATATAATAATATAACTTTACTTTGTTTCTTGCTTCTAAATCATTTTGAACTAAAGAGGAAAGTATTTTTGTAACGTAAAAAATTACTCTGCGAAATTATTTGGGACATTTTGTGAGTTTGCTACTATTATAATTTATTTTGTAAATTAAGTCAAAAATGTAATTTATTGCATTCTTAATAAAATTTATAAAACATCAACGAGATTAATTTTGATCAGAGAAAATATTATAGCAAAAAAAAAAATTCATATCACTGCTAAACTGTATGAAATTCAAACAAACAAATAGACATTCAGTTTTTTATATCTGCAAATTTATTAAATATTGCATGCTTCATAAATAATGAATATTGGGAGAATGATAACCAAAAATTGCAAGTATGAAAACATTACTTTAAAAAATAAATAATTTTAATAAACAAATAGGAAACAGCATATTAACACAATAATTGTACTAAAAAAGTACATCTTTGCACTCCGGAAAGTAATTCGGTGCATAGTTATTCTCTCTAATACCTACCTTGTTTAGTGCTTCTAAAAATAAAAATAAAAACATATATTTGTTTTAAGTTGAATTTCCCCGAAAAAGTAATCTACATCTTTTTACAATTATGTAGGCATTTTTAACAATAAAAATATAAAAAAAAATAATAAAACGTCAAAATGGAACACCGTCTTGAATGGTGAGTGAGAGTCACCATCCAATTGTAACGGGTTAAAACCAAAATATACAACTCAAATGTGCCATCATTTTTATGTATAAAAATATGTTTGGGATTGAATACATTGTGCAATATAATTTATTAGAAGTAAATTAAAAGTTTCAAAAAATTATTGACTTGTGATACAGAGGATATAAAGTATGGATGTGTTTTAAACAAAATAAAATGTACAACTCATATCTGCCATCATTTTAATATTACATACATTTTTATATTATATAGCCATTCCTTAAAGCAAAAATGGGCAATTAACATCTGCCATCATTTTTTATACATAAAAATACGTTTGGGTTGAATACATTGTGCATAAATGCTAAGTGCTGTATAATTTACAAGACATAAATTAAAAGTTTCAAAAAATTATTGACTCTTGATAATAGAGGATACAAAGTATGTACATATTTTAGTAACAAAAATAAATAAGCCATAAGAACAAATTTTCTTATTTCTTATTGATTAAAATAAAATCGTATTATAAAATAAACTTATTTAAATATTAAATTCAAAATACTAGTGGAAAATTCAAATTATCTTCGAATCCTAATTAAAAACACCCAAATCAATTGCATTCCTTAAAATTAAAATACAATTCAATCAGCTAAAATTAGCAAAATTCCAACTGGCAACGACAAAAGCCTTTTAACTAACTCCTTTCTCGTACTTCTTACTCACGCCACTTGCGTTCAGAAAATGTTGCTTTCGAATTTCCGCGGTGGTTTATTTGTTTCACAATCATTATGGGAGTCTATTTGACGCCAATTAGCAAGTTAGGATTAGAACTCTTGACGCAGTTTATACTTTTGTGATACTTTTAAAGAACACTTTTCCCTCGTCCTCAAAAGTTGCGCTACCTCGGATCATATTACTCGAACATAGTTTAGAAATTAGAGGGTGGCATCGAAAAGAAAATTGGTGGAGAGATTGGCTTCAAGTGAAGCTGAATTCGAAAGGCAGCCGATTTAATGCAAGTGGTAAGTTAATGAGTAGAAAGCTATTACACTGCATGTTTTGTCTTTAATAAGCTATTATTCATAGAGCTACTCTATTTAGGTTTTAATTATGTTTAAATTACCTCATTAATTTTTATGTAATTTTAGGAATTCTAGACGCGATAATTTATATTGCAGGTATATCACGTATCCCTCTGAATCTGTGATTTAATCTTTGAAAGTTTATTTCTAGTTAACCAGTTACGCATTTTCCGAAGAGGTCGAAATAGTTATCTAAATTATGCCGAAAAATTTATCGATGACGAGAATACTCGTCAAACACAGAGTATTTGTAATACGAAATTTTGTTGAAATGAGATGATTTTTTATTTTTTATTTCAATAATCATATTTATTTGTTTACTTAAAATAACATAAATAATTTGCAAATAAACGAAAAGAAGCATACAAAAAATTGGATGACTAATACAACACAGCAACACACAGAGAAACAATTCATATTATATGCGGGTTTTTTTATAATAATTATTAATAATATTTTATTTTACTTTTGATTTCGAATTGGCCTAAAAATATTCAAAAACATCTTGAAAGTTACGAATATGTTTGTGGTTTTACTGAAATTGTAATTCAAACTGCAAATTGTCACTACTTATTACTACTAACGAATAAACTCCTCATAACGCAAAATTTTGTACTTTTTTTCCATTCGAGTATTCTCGAACGAGTATTTTCCATTCGAGTATTTTCCATACGAGTATTCTCATCAAAAATTGTTTACAATCTCCAATAAATGTGGCTCGGTGATAAAATATGGACATGGGCAACACTGTCATAAAACGTTCACCATGTGCATCTTTCGGTTGTGGAAGTTTGAGAAATGGGAGCTGACTAATATGCTATTTTCGTCATTTGAAAATAATTCAAAACTATGAAGTCCACCCAAAAATAGCAATTTAATTCAGATTTAACTGAATTAACCCAAGTTTTAAAATCCTACGAAATTCTAAAAAAAGGAAGGTTAGATAAACATTTGTGAGGCAGCAATGTCATACTGCTGCCTGACAATTTTTTTGGAAATGGATGTTGATTAGCATGTCATTTCCGACATCTAAAATCGATTCATAATTGTGAAATCCGTCCAAAAATAGCACTCGTGTCAGAATTCTAATCAATTTTAATTAAAATATTCAAACTTTAAAATTTTCTGTCATAAAAAATGGTTTAGAAAAATTGTGTTTTTGAAAATATAAATGAATTCTTTAAGAATATTGCCAAATATGTTTGTTAAATAATACTGAAATAAGAAAATATAATAATTAATTTCAACAAAATAAAGGATTTAATTTAAGAAAATCGAGAAGTTCTGGTGTAATTTTTTTCTCAAAACTGATAATTATTATTGCACATATCTAATCGTTAAATTTGTTAATGATTAAATTAATCATTATATCATTATTTTTTTTATTGATGCATTTTTTGCCAATTTTTTAAATAGCTGAATAAATGGATTTTTAGAAATATTATATCGGTCTTATTTATTGGAGGACATATCATCCTTGTTTTAACATTGAAATTTATATGGAAATAAGAATTCCCAGATTATGTCTTAATGTTTCTTATAGAAACAATTCTGGACTATGTTTAAGTAAATGTGATAAAATTGTTTAATTTAATACGATTACTTAATACGTTACCAATTTAATCTATTATTTTTCTAAATGAATGCGAGTTGCAGAGAAGTAAATCGAATCTAGAAAGCTGCAATTCTAAAATGGATTAATCCAAATTCACTATTGCTGCGGTTTCAATCCTTCAAGAATTTTAAGGCTAAACTTGAAATGATCTACTGGTATAATTAGAAAGTTTGGAGATGGTATACCGGGTCATAATTCAGTTCATACCATCTAATTAGAGTCGATATGTACGTCACTCTAAAATGGTCTACTTGTATCGGAACAATGCTCTAAATAAACTCAGCCAATCTAACACATTTTGATAGTAAAATGTTTCAAAATCGTATTCACTTTAGTAAAAAAAAAAATTTAAAAAAAACGAATTATTAATTGTGATCAGTCAACATAAACGTGTGATATTTAATATGTATATTTACCCTTTTGTACTTTGAAAAATAATTCAATCCATACTTATTCACCTAACACAAAGATTTGGTTAGGTGAATAATTGGTCTGGAAAATAATTAGGTTATTGGTCTGGAAAATAAATATACAAAATTGTTCAAAGTTGAATTTCTTTGAAAGATTAATTTACATCTTTTTACCATTCTGTAGGCGTTTGTAACAATCAAAATGGAAAAATAAATAAATAAAATGGCAAAATGATGCTCCGTCTTGAATGGTGCGAGTCAGCATCCGAGTGCAAAGGCAAAAACACGGAAAACAACAGCCTCCCAACCCCACCCACTGGTCCGATTTCAGTAATTTTCATTTCAAATGAAGGTTCATGACGTTTGGAAAGTCATCATCTTTGACATGGTCTCTGGTTTCAAGACCTGGATCGCCACTCTTCTTGCATAGTTAATTAATCAGAATGCTCCATTTATTGCTCTAGTATAATTTAAAATAGTAGTTTTCTTTGGTTTGATAACATGTAGCTTACCAGAGTTGATTGGCATTACCATATTAATTCTATTATTATGGCTGGTGAACAGCTGGTGGCTGAAAGCGACTATTATTATACAATATAAGAGTTTAGCAACTGTTAAAGAATGTTAGTTTCAACAAAGGATTGGTTAAAACTCTATGGTAGGAATAAAAAAATAAAACTAGTTATCAATTTTTTTAAATTTTTTCTTTGCACATATTGATTTTCGTAATGCCCTAAAAGAAAAAATAGTACATTTGTATTTCCTCTCTGCTCAACTAGATTGGGGTAACATGATAAAAAGAAATGCATATGTATTCTGAAATAATTTCACAAAAGTAAATAGCATTTCATGTCGTTAAAAGGAAAAGAAAACATTTTTCATTAAAAAAAATTAATACATATTTTAACAATAACAAAAGAAAAATTCTTCCATGCTACCCGACATTATTTAGGAAATAGAATATTATTAGTTCATAAAAAATATTTAAAATAGTAGTTTTGGTAAACAAGAAACGTTAATGAGGAATTTAATTGAAATGCATATCAGAAATTTTTACAAAATTCTTTAAGAATGATTAAGAAATTTTTTCTATACAGCATTTTTGTTTCGGATAACGGAATGACCTTTCCGAATAAAACATACGATAAATTTTATGAAATCAATATTTGTCTTAATATTTATATTAAGAAATTTATTCATTCCTTTGTTTTTAGTTTATTTTGTTGCTTGCTTATTTTGTTTTATTATCTAATATACGGAACAAGGAAATCATAAATCTATTTTACATCAAGCATTAATGTGGTTTTTTGCACTTTTATTGAATTGCTGAGTTTTGTATTTTTATATAAATTTTATTCTTTAAGTTGACAAAATAAAAACAACTTCATTTGTGTTTTCTGAAACAAATAACAGGTAACTGAGGAGCATTTCAGTTTACCGTGTTTGTCTGCAACGAATTGAAATTCATTCTCTGGAAATAAAAGTCAATTTTCATAACCCCGATTTATAGTGTGTCTCTGACTTTAATTATCAGATCAACGAATACATTTGCTGAAGAGAAAAAGTATGAAATGGAGAGTGGGCCATGAAGAAATAATGGGTTGGACATGTGTTGAACTCGACGAATTTATTTCTTGTTTCTATTGACAATTCTCCAATCGTGCGTTCAGAAGAAGCGAAACTAAACCAATTCTAATAAACTTTGAATCAAGTCTGTTCTTAACTTGTAAAATATGCTAGCCTTGCATCTCGCAATCTTTACGTTATCTCTCCCAACTCGTGAAAACCCAGCTTTTTTACAAATTTATTTCGAGATTGGGACAGAAAATATTTTAACTGTCTCCTTGAGGATGTAAGCAATAGTTTTAATCACAAGTTGATAAATTAGAAATATACCTGAAGACATCGAAATATAAATAGTTTAAAATTACTTTGAATTCTTTAATATAAATTTATTTAAGGGTTTATTGTATCTTTTTTCTTTTGCTTATTTATATATATTCAAAAATAATTATTTTTTGAAATTTGAAAATATGATAGCATAAAAATAAATCTCTGAATGGTATATGCGAGTATCAGAAGCTGTTATTTACCATACAAAACTTATTCTATTTTATATTATAGACTTGAAGATTGTTAAAAAAACATATTAAACTTGTATCGAACACTCTATTCCAAACTAAAGATAGATGATGCGAATTTCTCAATTCCTTACAAGTTATTCTTGATAACAGCAGAAATATCAAAGATTCTGCAATATATTTTTTATTCCGAATTACAATCCTTTCTCTAACAAAGAACATTTTTACGATACTAAAAAACGACGCAATTGAATAAATATAAATTCCAAAATATCACGAACTTTGTAGCCTTGCAATTTAAATGGTAGAAACATCTGCAAAATTACCTAGTATATCATAAACGACATCCTAAAATGAATGAGTAGTACTTGGGTATATCTTTTGCCCATATCGCATTTAATAAGTAGCATCTATGCTACTCTTCTGAACTGTGGGCTTATATTCAAATTTTTAAAATACAGCTTTGAATGACTCTGTGGCCAAAATGCATCGATCTCTTGTTATGATCAACATATCCATGTACTATTTCATGCACATGTTAACAAAAGATTTTCAAAATATATTTTGTTCCTTCAGTAGTCTAGCAGCTCAAGGAGTCGATTGATTGAACAGTATCGGTTGGAAGGATCTGGACTCATTCTTCCGCCTAAGTTGTTGTTTCTTAGGGCACTTGTCATGGGCAAGCCCGCTGTTACGAAGACAGCGATTTAAGCCGGTGGGGGAGCGTCTCTTGTTTTTACAGTAGCGCCAACTAGGGCCAAGAGTACGACTTTGCTACTCACGCTTCACTCATTCGCTTGCACAACCCCTTTTTGCAGGAGGGCACAATCACACATCTCACAGATACAACAACGGAAGAACAACCATGCCCAAGCCGGGACTCGAACCCAGAATGTCTAGAACACGGGAAAGACGCGCTACCCCTATGCCAGGCTGCCGGCTCAGCTTTAGTTTATTCTCTAAATCAATATTTTTCGATTGATATATTTTTCACTTTACCAGTATTTGTCGACATATAGACTAATCGCGCCTTTTCGACATCCTGAAGTCGTAATGATGGACGTTTTTTCTTTTTTTTTTGTAAGTGAATCCCTCTACTCCACCGAAAGTCTTTCAGCAAGTAACTTATCCCTGTTAATTGGAACTAAATTCAAATTTCTATCTTCAATGGTGCTTAAATGAGCAAAAATATCTTTGGAAAACAGACTCACTTACTTATCTTACTTTCTTTTTAGCAAGAATCCTGAACTCATGCCCTTGGTGTATGGCATTAGGGAAAACGTGATTAACCACAATAACTAAAAAAGTTGAGTAAAAATGAAAAATATTTCTACAACAATTAGTTCCATGTCGCCAACAATACTTGAGAAAAGTAATTTATTTTTTATCTACTTGGAATGTAATTTTTTAAGTCTTAACCTAAAACAGAGGAATATTTCTAAGAAATACTTTCAAAATTAAACTTTGTAAATACTTTTGATTTCTAAAAATCCTTTAAAATTTCGCAGAACAAATGATTTTACAATTATTTGATAGAAAAAACAGGTAAAAGCAAAATTCCGATTAAAATATTTCCAAAAAAAATAGGAACTAACAATTTCAAATAAGACATTCCTTCCGAATTCTAGACATGTGCATCGACTTTCATCCACCATTTTCTTTCCCCGTAGCCATAACAGTGGAATTGTTGCCTCAAAATTTATCTGAAAAATGCCAGCATCAAAAGCGATGAGGCGTTTCCGTGAAACGCAAAGAAAGGGAACGTAAAAATTCTTTTTGAAGAAGAACACACTTTTTTTTCTCTCCCGCTTCCACTCTTACTGTTATTATACAAAGCTAGTCTTCTTTTATTCTTTTCCAGTTGCTTTTGAGCCTTCGCGATCCAGAAAACTTCTGTGGCAACTCAAGCAGACAATGACCAACTCGAAGAGAACACATAGGAAAAATGGCGGGAAAACCAGGGGAAAGATAATTGCATTAGGTAAGCGCTCGTCTTGGACCATTGAGCTGCGAAAGACGTTAGAAGATACTTGGCAAATGATTGCAGAATTCATAAAATGGGGGTCTGAATTTGTTAAGTGGATTAAGCGCCATAAATAGCTTCGTTGATCGTCACGGTTACAGAAGTTAAAGGTATGAATAAAAAGGAAAAAAACCGTGTCAAGAAGTGGAAAGAGGTTCTTTCAGATCGATGCCAATTTTTATCATGTTCACTTGAAGGAATACGTCGGTTCGTATCTTCTCACTGTTTGCATACCCCTTGAAGGAACAATGTCATCACGTGATTATATCAGAAAATATTTGTCGTTCGTTTTAAGCGTGTTAATCTCGCTGTAATTGAGTTTCGATGTAACTGCTTAATAATTTTGTATATTAAAACGCGTGAGAGACTTCATCATATTCTAATTTTCCAGCTTAATTAAGACTGACGATCTAATTTAATAACTATCAAGGTTGAGGCATTTTTTTATTTAATAGAGAAATTAAATGCAATAAGCATTAATTTTTGAGATGCAATGGTCTACTAAAGTTGAATAGTTTTATGAATAAAGAGGTATTAACTTAATTTTCAAATAGCGATTTCTTTACTATACATACATAAATTTTGGGACAAAAATCTAGTTGTAGATTTTAAAAGGCAGTGGAACCTAGTAATTATATTGCTGATTTGAAAACCGTCCTCATAAATAGATCTTTTTACTTGGCTTCAATCCACTTCAGTTTATAAAAATTGCAGCTATTATGAGTAGTTCTTCTTAGAGGTTCTTTATAGAGTTTCTACAGTTAGTTCTAAATGGTTGTGTTCTTTATGGCCGGTGAAGAACTAAAGGACCGGCTCTTGTATTAGAGTACACAATGTCTTCTTGAATGGAATAATTAACAAGCAATTGACGAATGAGCTAAAGAAAAGTATAGAACGATTGAGAAATCCTTCCATCTTTATAAAATGCATTAAAAATGTCGAAACATTGAAAAATTTCTGAACATATTATCATGGCATTGAAGGGTACGCAACATCAGCACTATTCGTAAATAGCAAGACCGGACATTTTTCGGAACAGAATATAGGTATTTCTTTGGAAACTTCTTTAAGAAAAGGGTATTTCAAAAAAAAAGTGCTCAGTTGTTGTAATAAAATAAAGTATAGCAACATTTAGTTCCTGCATGTTCAAAATTAAATATTTAAGCAGGAATTATGTGTAATTAAATATTCAGTATGATACTGTTACTATAAAATTATTGTAGCCATCACTTGCTGTTATTTTATTGGGGACTAAGAGTGATGAAAATTTACATACCGAAATCTGAAAGATTTGTTAACATTTTTCAGGGTAGTGTACAAATTAGAGACCTATTTGCGCGCTCTTTTTAACTAGTCAGAGAATCGCCTGGGAAAATTTCCATGCGACTCTTTAAGTAAATAAAAATTAGTTTTGGCACTTAAATTATTAATTATTTTTAGTTTTCAAAGATTTAGAATTTTTAAAATTGCGAAATATTGTGAAATTTATCAATATCGCCTTATCTTCCTTGTATAATAAAGTGATTATGAAATCTTATTAAACCATCATGCTGGAAAAACAAACTAATTTATTTTAAATAGAATCAAAGTCATCGCTCTGGAATTCTCTCGATCGTCTGGCTAAAATTATAAATATTTTAAAATATTCAACCAATACAATAAATTTTCTCTTCTGGAAAAGCATCAATTTGTAATACTTCCAAAAATATCCATCAGTGTCTGATGGCATCTCAATTCGTGAATGCCAAAAATGTTAGTTAATGCAGTAAAATAATATTGCTCTTCATTTGATAACAGAGTTCCTTAATAGATGGCAGGACACCAAGAACTCCTCATCAATGGCGTCTGTGTTAAAGCATTTTTTACACCCTATTGTCAACATTCTCTTAGTAAGTGTAAATGGCACCCTTGACAGTATGTTATTCTTTGATCAGCTTTATGAGTTTTACTTTAAAAAGTTGTTTAACGTACTTTTTGTTTCTCAAGCATTCCATAAAATTTGGTGCCCTAGAAACTATACCTCCTTGCTCTCGTGTCGCACCGTTACTATAAATCATTGTAATTTAAGAAACGCCTCACTCTGCCACTCAGAGCAATTTGGCAGCTTAAAATGAAAACTTTTTTCAATAAAGTCTGAAATATTTCAATAAAATTTATTCAAATCTTGGTAATCTTTGCATGGAAATAATTCCCTGCATATCTAATGTTGCATAAAAAAACAAAACACACACACATCTTCGTAAATACAATGTTTCTTGAAAAGCAAAAGTGAAATGCTTCACTTGCAATCGCTTCATAAAATGTTAAATACAATGAAAGTTGTAATTAATCTTCGCAGCACGGACCCTTTCTTCACATCCAGATATGCAGGCATTTCATTCGGTACAATGCGCACAAACCGACAATCTCCATATATAATTTTTAAGAAATATACGCTGCTGGAAGACACCCTCCTATCATCTTCAGCCACCTACCAGTATATTCCTCGAAGTTTCAGAGAACTGGCGCTACGCTGAGCGTCCAAATTAATTTTCGGCCAGTCGTCACTCTACATAGTATTCCTAACCACTTACACAACAAGAGCACTCCAGAGTGATGAGGGGGATGATAGTCTGTGACGGGGCACCTCAAAATATTACACTTCCCTCACCCACCCCTATGTCTCTAGCTTCCCTGTTTGCCTAATCGAATTACTCCGCAACCCAGGAGAGGGTGAAAATGATTAAATTTGCGGCCAGCCTCCAAAAGGGGGTGTCACCCCCTCTTTCATATATCCACTTTGTGGGCCTTCCATGCATTTTATGTACGGTGGTAGAACAGTGGAACAGTGATGGAGAATTTCTAAATTGCTGTCGACATTGTTTCGCCCTGAAGCAAGAGCCTATTTGGACTTAGGGGGGAGGGGAGCTCTTCGATAGATCGGATAGAATCACCAGAAATCCCACTAACGTTGGTTTTTAGTACCCACAATATTTCATTCCAGAGCTGAACATTGAGGCAATAACTGAGGTCACTGCCTCGTCCTGAGTAATCTCGAGGAAACCCGCGTGATTTTCAAAAACTTACGAGTTCTTATTATCTTCCGCGCCATAAAGTTTGATGGAGAGATTCTTTTTTTAGTTGCGGAGATGAAACATGGTTTTCAGTTTTAGATCTGATGCAAAACCATATTTCTTTCTTATCTGATCTCAAATATAATGTCACTTTAATATCTGAATTTTAGACTCTTATCTACTTTTGAACGCTTAAATGGAATTCTTTATATTATCATAATAAAATGTTTTAAAGAAAAAATTCATTGCATTTCTTTAACATGCCTAATATTATATTTATATTAAACTCGTCGACTTCATCTAATGACAAGGCTGTAAGAAACTTATTTGCAGAAAGGAGTCTCAATACGTATATAATATTCGTGAAACCTTATAACATGGAAAGGAATTAAATAATAAATGAGAATGAAGCATATTATAATCATAACTTTAAAAATATAAATAAGAGAAAAATAAAATAACATATCCACTAAATGTAATACTTTACAAGCTTAATAATAAAATTACATGTGACATAAAAGAGAATTTAGATAAGAAATTAAAAATTTTTTAAAAAGATTCGAAAATAATTAATGATCATTTGACTATGATTAAACAATTTGAAGGGAATTGATTCAAATATATATTTTCAATTCAGTACTGAAATCACACTGCCTTTTTCTTCACGTAAAGCGATGCCATAAACCATGACAGTGCCCTACTTCAAAGCTGGAAAACTGCAGGCTTCCTATCTTCTGGTTTCTAGAGAGATGCAATAGAATAGGTTGGAAACAGAAAAACTATGTTGATTATGATTTCAATAAAAAAAGCAAATCACATTTTAGAGAACGATACAATTACTGTTTTCACTTTTTTCCTTTTCTGCCAAGAGCTGCCATTTTTCGCAATAAAAACGCTGTTCCAATTTTATCACTTTTTACTGTGTTGATCACATTTCTGTGAAACAATAAGTTTTCCTGTGTGAAAATTTTCTTTATAACTTTTATTTTGAGAACTAGATTGTTTTTCACGCCATTCTTGATTGCATACCTTATAATACTTTATGCTCCAGTTTTCATCCTATTGGGCATTCCTCAAATGATATGGAGGATATTCTCCTATAGGATAAAGGGTACACTCGGGAAAATGTAAGAAAAATCTATTTGAGTGCTTTTAGTAAATGTGATTAATCGATTATTTATTAATAAATAATAAACTATCATTGTGATAAATTGATTAGTCACGTTGATTGGCTATTATTAATAATTAATAATTTATCACTAAATAATTTACTAAAACATATATATTATAGGCTTTTTTTTGATAAAAAAATCATTAAAGTGGAAAAAAAGGTTAATAAATTTTTTATATTTATTCAGATAATCTTTATGAATAAAATTTCTTATAAAAATATCCATCTCGTATATTTGAATCTTGTTAGTTCGGTTTCATTAATAATGCTTAACTATATATCATTATAACCCTTTTCAAAAAGAATCGCTTTTAAAAAAAATTGCAACTTTGTTTTTAGATCGAAAGTCTTGAAAAATTTATATTGCATTTCAAATAATACATAATACTTGTTGAAACTTCGCAAGAAGCACTGAATGTGATAACAATACATGAAATACGTGAGAAGATTCTATATCATAAAATGAAACAGAAACTTATAAATTAAGTCGATATTGCATCATATATTTTTTAAGGCAATCACTATCCAATGGGATAGTAAAAAAATATATAATAAAAATAAAAAAAGCACTTGTTCGTCTTCTTGACCGAAGCCTGGGGTGATTCGAAAACAAGGCAGCAAAATTAAAATGAAAAATAACAAGTTTCGGAAAACTACTTCGGTTACTAGAAGAATGGAGAATGCAAGTTTGGGAAAGAAATAAATAAAAATTTTCATCAATCGTTCCAGATCGAATTGAAAACGCCTGAATTTGAGGGGAGATGGGTAGGTGGTGCAACTCCCAGACCTATTCACCAGAATCCCACAACAATCTGAGAGAGGAGCTGTGAACCCCAGTCAAAGCGGTTCAAGTCAATTTTTAACAATAGAATTTCAAAAGTGGATTTCTTTTGCACGTAAAAAAAAGCTAATTCGAAAACTTTTTGATTTTTACACAATGAAGGGGATTTTTTAAATTATTTTAATATCCAGTTTATATATCCAGTTAGTTTTAATATCCAATTAGATCTGTTTAGAATGGAATTGAGTTACTTTTGTTTAGTAACGATATTTTTAAATATTTGATATTAAAAAATTGAAATAATTGTAGGAGATAAAATTCAAGGATTTAATTGTATCAGGTAAAATTCAAGAATTTAAAGAATGTGCGAATACATTTTACGAATTGATTCTAAAGATATTTATGCACATTTTCAAGCACAAAAATTGGTATTGACAACAAAAATTTTTTCAAGAATTTTAGCATTTATACCAAATTACCCCAATTACTTCATAAAAAGATGGTTACCAATGATACTTTTTCAGAATTATTAAAAAAAAAATCACACATTATGTATTAAATGTAACAATAGACTACTTGGCTGATTGATACCGAACATTTTTGACAGGATTTCACACCCACCTGAAAAGAATTTTTTATCCTACAGAATTTTGACTGATGATTAAAAGAAATCGCTATTGAATCGAGGTAATATACTTTTAGTATCCCTCAATTAATTAATCACTTTCAAAAATTATGTGCAAGTAATGGTGGTACGTATTGAAAGAAAACGTCATCGACTTTAACAACAATCAAAAGCATTTCTAAAAGAAAATCTTCCAAAGAAATTTGAAAATCATAAATAGCGAATCGAATTCGTACATTATATGGTCTTGTATATCTGCCTACAAATCTGCTAATTATTTTTTCTTTTGAATATCGAATTGAATTCGTAGCATATAGGATCCGATATACCTACTCATAAATTTAAGAAATATTTCTCCTGTTGAACATGCAACCTTATCTAGAATTGTAGAACAGATTATAGGAATAGAAAAATGAAAACTCTTTGTCAATACATGCATATACATATATGAATAGTATGCCTAATGAGACTGAGGTTTGCCAAATGTAAGTTCGAGTGTCCATTAATTGTAAGTTCGAGTGTCCATTAATTGTAAGTTCGAGTGTCCATTAATTGTAAGTTCGAGTGTCTTTTAAAAAAAATTCAGTGGCTCTTTCGGTAAAAAATAATTCAACCTATGAAAAACATTTTAGTATAAAGTTCAACTGTCAATAGGGCCGCGGTGGCCTGGTGGTAAGGTCTCGGCTTCGGAACCGGAGGGTTTCAGGTTCGTGACTAGATTCCACCGAAGAACCGCCGTGTAAGGGGGTCAGTTGCACGTCAAATCCGTCATGACCAAACGTCCTCCCGCTGGTGTGGTGTGGTGTGGAGAGGGGGGTGCCAGCTCAGGTGTCGTCCTCGTCATCTGACCGCGGTTCAAAATTACGAGGTCCGTCCCAAAATAGCCCCAGTGTTGCTTCAAACGGGACGTTAATATAACCAAACCAAACCAATCAACTGTCAATATTATGTCTTATGGAAGAAAATATTATTTATTGCCACCTAAATTTTCTATGAATTAAACGGATGTAATATTTTATTGTGCAAAACTCTTCTTTATTTTCGTGTTTCCTCGAGTTCAAAGCAATTTATTTTATCCTTGTTGTTAAAAATATTTTGATTTCCACCACATTTTATCAAATTATCTTTTCATTTAATTGTTTTAAAACAGACTTTTATCCTATTTTATCGAATACTATAATTTGATTGCATCGAAACTTATAAATTTTCAGAATGCTTTTATTCTTTGAAGATATTCATATATTTTTTGGTTAATCTCTCATAAATCTTTCGTTTTGAAAATAACGTATGAGCGTGTTGTCTGATGTGGGAAAAATTCGATGGATTCTTAGTTCAATTCTACTGTTCACATTAAGAGTACCTTATATTAAAGATATTTCTTGGAATATAATGTTTTGAGTTAAAATGTATTATTAAAATCATTGGAATTCACACTAAAACAAAAAAAATTTCTCGGATTTTTTTTTTTAAATTGGACAAAATGTAATTTCTTTTGGAACTTCACTAGGGTTAATTTAAGAATATCGTAATTTTTAACCATTATTAGATGAAAAAGAGCAATATCTAATCCTGCAAATTTCTCACCACGTCACTACAATATAAAGAAAAAGAATAACTGACATCAATGTATTTAACTTGAGAAAATCATGGAAGACCTGGATGTATTTCGGTCTCATAGCTGCGATCCTTTAAACTTCGAAACCCAGGAAACCACAACTTTTATTTTAAAATTGTCACACCACAAACTAGAGGATGATTGACGTCAACAGATTTAACTTCAGTTGAGATCAAACATATAGTTGACTTTGATGAATCCGTGTCGCCATGCTATTCATAATCTTTTAGATTTTCTTTCGCAAATTGCCACACCAGAAAGAGGGAGGTTGAGGAACAAACACAAGTTTTTAGAGGTTTTTTTATCTTCCCAAATTATTTTACCACAAAGAGGGAAAATGACTGGTGGTAATGGTTTTAACAAGAGTCTGGCTGTCATATATGGTAGATCTTTGGCTCTTTTGGGTCTAAAAAGTTTCGCGATCCTCAGTTTTGAGGCTCAGATTATGTCGCCACTATTCACAATCTTTTAGATTTTCTTTTCCAAATTGTACCACCAAAAAGAGGAAGGGTGAGGAACAAACACAAGTTTTAGGTATTTCTTTCCCAAATTATTATACCACAAAGCGAAAAGATGATTGATGGCAATGGTTTTACCAAGTCTTTGGCCCACATACAATATAGTAGACATTTGGCGCATTTGTGTCTCAAACCCGCGTTCCTCAGTTTCGAAGCTCAGACTATGTCACTATGCTATTCTCTATCTTTTAGATTTTCTTTTTCAAATTGTTTCACAAGAAAGAGGAAAACCGAGGAAGAAACACAAGTTTTTCCTTTCCAAATTATTCTCCGCATAGAAGGAAGATGATTGATGGCAATGGTTTTTAACAAGAGTCGGGCCCGCATATATGGCAGACCATTGGCACATTTGGGTCTAAAACTCCTATTCTCCAGTTTCTTAGTCCACGGTAGTTTATGTTTGTTGAATTAATTTTACATATAAATTACTTTATTTCAATCGGTTACTTAGAAAACAAAATATTTATAGCATTTTATTTCTTTTGAAACATGTTTAATATTCAAATAATATGTGAAAAAGTTACCACTAATGTCGAAAACATTTTCCGCCTTTACAAATAACATATATATTAATATATTCATATTATTAAAAGAGTTGAGTGCCAAACAAGTATGAATATATTAAAGTTTTGGAAAAACATTTAAAATGATTGCAAGCCTTTTAATTCACACATGAATATACATTATAACAAAATTATAATCACTCCACTTTGAAGTACACTATTTTCCCTTTACAGTAGCAATAGGTCCAAACTATTTAAAAGATTAGCAAATTTTATATGCAGTCTCGTCTTTAATTATTTTTAAATAATACTCCTTTAACACCACAACAACATCGAAATTAATTTTTTTGAAAAATTTAAAATGATGTCGCAAGTATCGGTTAGTCGTTTGTATTTCTTATCTCAAAATTCTATACATTATTCTGCCTTTTGTTTTTGCATTCTGTATTAATTAGTATTTTGAAATTAATGCCATTATTATCTTTCAAGAAATTCTGAGAAGAAAATTCATTAAATTTTAAAACTTAAGACGTGTATTCAAAGGGATTTTTGAAAAAAAATCTATCGATTCTAAATGCTGAATAAACTTTGATGAATTTTATTCAAAGGAATAACGTTTTTTGAAACAAATAGCTTTTCAGATGTTGATGTTCAGATATTGTTTAAATCAAATAAATTTGTTATTGAATCTAATTATATTTAAGAAGTGAATAATTTTATGAACACAAACATTTTTATTTCTTTATTTTCTGTTATTTGTTTTATCATTTATTTTCATAAAATACTTAAGGAAGTTTGAAAGCATTTATTATGACATTTGTTGAATATTTGAATATTTAAAGCCTATAATCATACACAATTATGCGTTATGAATTTTATTTATAAATGACTTCCAAAATTTGGTGACCGATTGTACCTTTTGTTAAATTCGTGATTATATTTTCACAAATGTTTTGTATAACACTAAAAATTATCTCTCGCTGCGATATAATATCATTTATGCAATTTTAAACATCTATGCATTATTTAGTTTATATATTCCATAATATAAAATGCATCGTAATTGAATTACAATATTTTAAATTTCATAGTTAGAAATTGAAAGGAAATAGAATTTCATAGTTAGAATTGAAATGATATAGATAAAATATTATTTATTAATCAATAACAGGATGCAATCTTTAATGTGTGTGAAATCCGTACACTGAATTGGATGCAATTGCCATTTTAAGAAATATTTACAAAAACTAATAATTAGTAACTTGGTAACTCTGTTATTTTGTTTTTCAATGGGATTTTTTTTTTTTTTTTTTTTTTGCATAAAATTTTCTGTAAGATTGCTAATGAACTTTCCGAAGAAAATTTCCTATGACTTCATTACACATTTAAAAATTAAGCATAATACATTGTTCAAAGTTGGATTTTTTTTCTGTTGCATCGATTTCTTTCAAACTAATGTTTGGAAAATTTTAAAAAATGTTAAGTTAAAAAATATCAGTTGGTTGATAAAGACTTACAATTTAATTTTTCTTAAAAAGTAATTGAAATTCAAGCTTCTAAAAAATGATAAATTATCTGCATCTAAATAGTATTTCATTTGACATTTTATTTCAGGTATGATATATACCTATATTCAGAATCGCTAAAGAAAAAGCATGATACATTTCACATATTCGCAGTTAAATAATTTTTACTGTGAATAAATTATTCGAATAACTTTTGGGGGAATATTACTATTTAATATAACTATTATATAATAACTTAAATTTAACTTAATAGAATTATAACCACATTGTTACATATTCTGTAATCTTTATATAATTTGATTGGAAACTGCATATTACAAACAAAAAAAAAATGAAAAATTTGAAATAAAAAAAATATTTATGCTCCGTTTTTGCAAAAAATGCATTCATAAATTACACAAAACAAACAAAAGCATTATTGAAAATTATATGTGATAATCAGATTAAAAATAACAGCAGAACTTCAAATTATTTTCTTCATCAATTGTGGTCTGTCCCCTAAATGCTCTTGTGAGTGAAATTTCACTGTAATATTTTCTTTATATACATGCATAATCTTTACGTAGTCGTAATTCAAGGACAACATTTCGTCAAATGCAGATTCCTTTTAACAGAAATTTAAAAATAATATGTAATAATCCAAAAGACCCCGGATACTTTTGATATGGTGTAATAAAATCCAATGGCACTAATTACTCAGCATATTTTGTACACATCGTCATATTATTTTTGCGCACTGTGTATAAATAATCATTTATTGCATAATATGTAAAATTAAACATCCAAGCAATCAATAGTTTGAATTGCACAATATTTTTGAATAACAAATTTTATGAAGCAATATTATCAGCATTCTTAAAGAAAACAGAAGCATACGAAAAATAAAAAAATAAATGTAAATTGAGGATTAATATAGAATTTGTCTTTAAAATATCGCCTTGCTGGCTAGATATTGAGTTACTATTTGATTTTATTCAGCATTTTCATGTCATGACTTTATTTTAGAATTTAAAATAACATCTAAAACAACCCACACTGAAATATTAATTATGATACTCATCATAAAATGTAAATGAGTTTTGTGGTACGGGGAAAAAATAATCTAATATCTAATAATGAAAACAGGAAACACTTATCGTCTGAGCGTCCATAGTCATAAAAATGCGTGATAAAAGAAGGGGAAGAAAAATAAAAAAAATATTCCATTACTGTCTTCTTAATTTAATAGAATATTCCATAGAATGACTAATTTTTTTATATTAAAAATTAAAAGCAAGTAACTTATTCTTCTTACCACTGCATCAGTAATTCTGAATCTTGGACAATAACGATCATGTATCATCTGATAGATTGCAGCTGACCTCGTTAAACTAGAAGTTTAGAAAGCTTCCCGAATAAATTATTTTTGATTTTCAGGCCATCACTACTCCTTCCTCTGCTAATTAACACCCAATAGATACTAAACAACTAGCTGTTCGCGTAAGTTTATGACAGTTATGCATTACTCATTTCTGGGGATAATAATATTTTGGACTTGGGATTTCTGCAAGAGCACTATTAGTTCGGAGCAGGTAATGAAGTTTGCCTGGGACTAAGCTTTATAACTGCTTAATGCGAGTAAATCCCTGCTATTAAATTCGTTAGTAAGTATTTAGGTGATCTCAGAATTTTAGTTCGAAACTCGCGTGAATGTTATGTTCAGAACTACTCCTTTTAAAGGTTTTATAAGATATTATTTTTCACTTATTTGGAGAATTGGTGGAAGTAAGTTGCCTTGATCTGGGTTTTTATAAACCAGACATTTATTTTTTTATAAAAATTTTTATTTAGAAGGGGATCTAAAGTTATCATATGCTTTTTAACCCCTGTAAATAAGAATTTAATTTCCTAATTAGATGACATATCCTATTGTGGACATTTACTGCTATTTTGATTCTTATAATAATATAAAAAAACATTTGATATATTGAAACGTTTCTATGGAATTTTTGCATTTTTGAATACTTTATTCTCTTAATTGCTGACCTAAAACCAAAAATTCAGTAATTCGATGTGCATGTCATGCATGTCATTGTATGCGAAGAGGTTAAAGCACTGTAGAGAAAATTTCATGGTTCCTAAGGATGCCAAATCTTGATAATTCGATGTGCATGTCATTGTATGCGAAGAGGTTAAAGCACTGTAGAGAAAATTTCATGGGTCCTAAGGATGCCAAATCTTGATAATTCGATGTGCATGTCATTGTATGCGAAGAGGTTAAAGCACTGTAGAGAAAATTTCATGGGTCCTAAGGATGCCAAATCTTGATAATTCGATGTGCATGTCATGCATGTCATTGTATGCGAAGAGGTTAAAGCACTGTAGAGAAAATTTCATGGGTCCTAAGGATGCCAAATCTTGATAACGTGCATTTCAAAATAGAATGATCTTCTTTCTATTATATCCGAAAATTGATCTATTTTCTTATAAGCTACATAGAACGGTAGTTATTATAGAGCATATTTGTTTATACATTTCCCCGGATCTTCCTCTTTGTGGCCTTTGAAATGGTCTGAAATGAACTAAATTAGTGTCATTTAAAGTTTTACAAATCGATCCCTTTAAATCGTAGAAATGTAAAACGTTTTAGGTAGATTCCTATAGGAAGACTAACTTTTGCAATGGTTCTCATGTCAAGACTTCGGGCAAGTTTCTTCAGTTCTTTACCTATCATGGTCCCTAGAACCCAAAACCATCCTTCGTTCAAAAGTTTATATGAGTATAACGCTTTGCCCGTGTTATCTTGAACAGGAAACCAGAGTAATTTCATTTGGATTTTAACTGGCTTGGAATATGTTGTAAGAAATGTAAAAATCTCGCACGAATTTGTAAATGGCTCATCTAGCTCAGAAGGAGTAGAAATAGAGGTGGGTTGAAATTTCCATTTCACTATAACTTTCTTAATACTGAAGATATAAAAATAAATCCAATTAGTCAAATTAGCTCCTCGCTAAGACGAACTACTTTTGTATTTAAAATTTTTCGATATCTTTCACTATCTTAGAAGTTTAGGGATGAAAAGTAATTTTCGAGTCTTAATGTTGACTGTTTCCAACATTAACAATTTATGTCGCTAGATAGTAACTTAGATGTAAAGGAATCAACCTATTCCCTTCATCTTGCCGAGAGGAGGTTTTTTTTGTTTAAACTGTTTAGTATGTCAAAAATATTTTTCTAAATATGACTAATAGCCTTAAGGTCTAATAGCAGGAAAACAGTATTTCCGCAATGCATTTATTAACTCAGAAAAATAGTTATAATTCTTTACGTCATTTAGGGAAATTTTGGTGATGGTGTTCATGTCTGTCTCTGACTATTTTAAAATTAGCAGTTTTACTTCAAAAAGAATGAATACTATGTCATTCCTGTGAGTTATATTTACCCATTTATTTATATACATGATGACTGTGCTTGAAATATTTAATAACATACGATTGAGTTATATTAAGATTAAGGACCTATTTTCTCCTACTGTGCATGTTTGAAAATTTTTGCATCATTCGTTTTTTTTATATATATATTCTAGCCTGCATAGCAAAATGAAGGTATTCTTACATCACAAATTTTCAACTTCAATTCAATTTCTTAACAGTGCTATAAATAGGAATGCTCTAATTCTTACCATATGTCATAAAATAAAAAATTCTCTATTTTATAAAGAATGCCATAAAATAAAATTCTTAGTTAAAAATATATATATAGTTTAATTGTTAAAAGTGTATGTTTAAAATTTTTGAGATTAATTCACGAATGATAGCTAATATTAAATTATTCCTAAATGTTCATAATTTCGGAAACATTTAATCCTAAAACAAAGGAAAATGAAATTGTCAGCATATAAATTCACAAAGCTGTTTAAGTTTTAAAATCAATAGCTCATAGAATCTCCGTAATGCGGACTAATTTTAAAACGATTAGGAAGTATTAAATGCTATTAAATTAAATTTATTTGTTCCCATCGATTCGTCAGGGAATTAGAGGATCATATTCCAGTCAAATAATTTAGTAGTTACCGAAATTCTTTGGGTAGAAGTGATTCCATAATTGTTGAAAGTGGATAGCACAAATTGTTGTTTAAAATATTCCTAGACGATTATAAACAATTTCATTTCAATTTCTGGATATCATTTTAGGTGGAAAATTGTCGAATATCATAATACAAAAAAAGGAACAATAGAAGACATATTATTTAATTTAAATTATTTTATCTAAAAAAATAACGTATCATTATAAAAGTTTGTAACATAATAAACATGTTTATTGTTCCGGTATCGATGTCTAGCAATTCCAGATAATTTTTAAACAGTTTCTTACCGTTTATTTCCTAACAATGTTTTGATCGTAAAACACAACTTTATATATATAAATATATATTATATTATCTGACTTAACTAGAAATAATTAGTCGAATTACAGCTTGGGACTGCATTTAAAATATTATAACCACTCCGTAAGTGATTGAAAAAATAAAACACCCACTCAAAGGCATGTCTTTAGACAAATCTCATTATTCCTATTTGAAAACTTCCCAGGAAATTACGGTCTTTTAGAGAAGTGTTTGAGCTAATTTTTAATATCATCTTTTATCTCAGAAGCAGTATAGCAGAGTTATATGAATAAAAAAATTATTTTTCTCTCTGTATGAGTTTGTACATATATTGCTAGTAAGCCATTCATTATTTCAACAAAAATCATTTTGGAAGTCTAATTAACCTGCGAATAGTATTCTATTCCTTATTTTCTTTGATCTGATTGTTATAACTAATGCCGAAAAACAAAAACAGGCTACTCAATAAAACAACTTAAGGGATAACAGATACTGCAAATCAATTATTTGAAACGGATGAAATAGCTAAAGGCACATACTTGTTATTTCATCATAAACTGCTCGATAGATAACTCATTACAAGTTCATCTCCATTAATAGAAAGGCTACTTTACAGCTGATATAATTAACTTCCTATTTATAAGTAAAAAGAGTTATTTAGGGACAGGCTCTTGATCAGATGACATGGATGGCACCTATATTGGAATCAATGGCAGAACAATTGACCTAGGAATTCAGATTTAACATGCAAAAAGACTCATATACGACGGATGTATATTGGAATCAGGTTTCCCACCTAAAACCATCTGACCTCAAAGTCAAGAAGACCTGATCATGGTAATCTCGGCATATATAGGATAAATTTCAGTAAATTAGATATGTGAGGAATTCACTGAGAAATTTACATTAAGGATACTCTATTCAGTTTTGAAATATGGGTCATATAACTTGGATTAGATTTTCATTTTAAACCGATACCTGCGAAATCTAATTTATATAATCGATTGGCTATAGTCTGTCGATTATACTATACCTTATCGATTGGTTATACCTTATTAAAAAGATCATCTTTAAACTGTCAGTTAGAGGATAGTTAAATATACAATCTGTTCTCCTTTTTCCTTCAAAGTTTATACTTAGAAAAAAGGAAAATAAACTTTGCAAAAATGGTATGTATATGCACAACAGAAAGAAATGTATTGAATTAAATTACTCATTTCTTGTATTTCTTTGTTACTTCAAGATAATAATACATTTTTTTTTAATTATCTGATGTCTCATAGTTCAATTTTTTTCAGTGTCTCCTGTATTGAATACAAGATAATTTCTTTCTTCAGTACCTAAATTTAAAACAAATTTAAATACTTAGTATTTCTTCACATTTGTTTCAATCTATAATTGAAGAAAAGAAATAGAAACATGATTAAGAAAGTGCGCTGATTCAAAATCATAAAACACATGCTGTAACAAAATGTACAATTTTTACTTTAACCATTAAAAATTGCTGTAAAAGAACGAATGGGAGCTTATGTAACAATGCGCATTAATTCAGATCATAAAGTAATCTTCACAATAAAATGTAAAGCAAATTGTTTATTACGGCAAAAATCTCGAAACGAAGCATTTTATTTATTTTAAAATTTATATTACGAAGTCTAGAAATTAAGAATAAATTTCAGTTATGCCGTAATAAAACTTGTTTACTAGATGTGAAGTTGCAAAATCCATTAGGGCTTTGAAAGTTGATGTCGGTAACATTTAAAAGACTTATAATTTAATATCCTGCTGATAATTAATTTCAGCAGCAGACTAGTTTTTTCATTATATAATAATAATAATGAAAAAACAGCCGCAAAATGGCTTGAAATATGATTTTTCTTTTAGTTTCATTAGAGTCAATAGAAATGCGCTAAAGATTCGAAATGATGAGCAATGATTATGTATACCACAACTAAGAAGAAAAAGGCAAATTAATGTCATTCTTCGAGGGAAGTAATTATATTAAGGATTGTCAAAAGTTTTATTATGCGTAAACATTTTTAAAATTAAATTTACCATGTATATTAGATGGTTAAAAACTATAATTCAAAGAGACGAAATGTTATGTGTGAAGTTTCCAGACACTCAACAAGAATAAATCATTATATACAATTTTAGGATGTGTAAGTTAGATGATAAAAATATATTTGATATATATTGATATATAAAATATATATTTGATATATTATAAATATATATAAAAAATGTTTGATATATATATTAAAAAATGTTTGATATATATATTAAAAAATGTTTGATACTTGATATATAAAAATATATTTTGCATTTTCGTAGAATTCTTCCAATCATTATTAGTACATATTTTTTCTCGGCCATTACAGGAAACGTATAGCAATAATTTCATACAGTTAAGAACTTCATTGGCAAATATATTGGCATTCGAAAAATATTGAACAATATTGTACGAATGTTGTGCAATATGCATAACATTCGTATAATATTGTATAATACCGAATAATATTCTACAATATAATATAGTACCATCGATGTCGTATAGTAAAGTTTATTTATTGATTACAAATGCTCAGAAGATTGGCTATGATGCCGTTTGATCTTTAGCCTTCCAATAAGTCAGACACCAGGAAGGTAGCAAAGCCGTAGCAGATTTAGTGTTAACCAGGGTGCAACGCTTGGAGGTCTGCTACATTACACCCCTATAATATAGTACAATGTCGAATAATATTCTACAATGTAGTATAATGTTGTACAATATTCGGACAACTTATAAAATTGTATACGAAGATCGAATAATATTCTGTAGTTTCATATAATATTGTACAATTTCGCATTAGTACATTATGCGACGATGTTCTATAATATAATCATATAAAATTGCTCAATTTCGATTAATATTACCTAATATTCTACAATATATTTACATTGCATCTTGGAATCTGAATAGCGAACTTTATTATATCGTAACATTTAAATAACAATCCTGTTTATTTTTAGATGTCTGTTTGTTTCAGGAATATTAGAACTAAAAAAAAGTATAAAAAAAGTTCCTCGAAGTTCAAAAGTTTCATAAACTTGTAAATAGCTTATTTCATTGTCTTGCATTTCATTCGAGGACAATCTTCCTCGAGAATAAGAATGCACGTATTCCTCAGGAAGAATGTGACTTGCACCCGTTTAGCTCTCAACCGCCCTAACCAAACTGAAGCCACCGTCGGCGAATTCCCAAAGATTGTTTTTCGCCCTCTCTCTTCCATTATCCGAGGTTATTTACCGTTTTTTTAGCAGTTTATTACCTCCACCTCTGCATCGTAAATAGCGGGAGCGAACGACAGACACACATCCATTTCACACCCCTCCGGCCCAAATTGAATATGGATACTTTTTTTTAACTCCTCGCAAATTGGACCGCAGGGGCTTTTCCATCTTAAGGGGCGGCGTCGATTATTTATTGGGGCAGCCGGTCGAGATTGGATTTTACTTTTACTCGATTTATCATGGCAGAAGGGAACAGGTAGGGTAGAAAAAGCAACTTCCCTGGCAAATAAACTTTACAAACAAACGCTCCAACAATTGTTTGTGTATTTTTGGAGAACGCTTAATAACAATGGCGTGGAAGTAACTCCAGCAGACTATTCGGTAATTACACTTTATGAATCAATTTATTATTATTGATGGATAGTTTTCAGTCTAGGATAATTTATTTATTAGTTTTGCAATGTTGGCTTGGTGATATATAACCACAGATTCAATTTACAGCCTCCAAAAATTAATATAACTTTCTTTTATAAATATATTAATAAATAATTCAGGGCGTTATTAATAGCTTAATTTTACTAGGTGGTTTCAAAAAATGTTTTTTAATCTCTTTTAATGGAATATTGAAATGTAAATTTCTTTAATCGAAATTATGATTAGCAAAACAAAATGGTAAATATGTGAAGAGTTTATAAAAAATTGCTAAAAATAATAAGTTTAATTATCTTTATAATATAATCACAATATTTAATTTGAAAAAAAATTACAGAATTTTTTTGAAACTATCTGCTGTTAAGTATCTTGTATTGTTACTAACATTTCGTGCTTTTGCGATTTTGTTTTCATCCCAGAATTTTCAATGGAATACTATTCTTCTTTATATGTGTACTAATAAAAATGTGTTGCTGAAAATATTTCTATTGTTTTTTTTTCTTTTTCTTCTTAATTGTATTTTAAAATACATTATTTTAAGTATTATAAAATCTATTAAATGTTTTTTTTTCAAATTCACTATCAGATTTCCCTGCTTAAGTAGAGTTAAAATGCACTTAAAAGTATAATACTAATTAATAATTATTGCAAAAAATATTGAAAGGTTGTATTGCCATCAGGATCACTCAACTGTGCAAAAGGAAGGAGTGGAGAAGTGATGAAAAAGTTATTATCAACATAAAATTAAAAATGAATTAATTTAAAAAAAAGTCAGTATTAAGATAAAGATGTGTAATAAAACATAAGAAATTTTTTTACTACAATACTGCTTTCAAATCTTCATCAATATGCATGCTTTGGAAAGAAAAAAAAATCATCATTTGCATATAGCCACTCACCTTTAAAGATCGTCTTAATATATGAAATTCGTCAATTGCTATCGGCGCCGTTATATAAGTTTTCTATTGCTCTTTTATATAAATGTTTATTAGAAAATATTATTTTGAGAATTTTATCGTCTTTCTATTCAGTGTTGCTTTCAATCGGTTTTGGCTGGTAGTTATAAATATTCACCACATAAAATTAAATAATTTTAAATTACTAATAAATGAATTAACTTGCATCCATATTACAACAAAAGCAGAAGAGATTGTTTAAATGGAATAACTTATGTCGGTTTGTGCTAATTTCCATTCAGAATTTTGTTGCAATGTGTTTCCAGAAAGTTAATCGCTTGTCATTTATTAGGTATCTGCTGTTTACAAATAACAATCTGATTATTGAAGTATCATTTTTCGGGCAGAAAATTATTACAATTCTGGAAGTGACATTTCACGATATAGATGCATTTTCGTAGTTAGAATTTTTAAAATGTGTTGAGAAAATTATGATGATATTAAATAATAACTTTTATCTCCCAAACTATTTATCGATCGCATAATATTATATTTGAAAATATTATATTATTACTTTTAAATTATTAATAATGTAATATTTTAAATAATACAAAGTGATGGATATTCAGTGTTACATACTTTGTTTCAATATGAAAACTGTATACAATTAGCAATATAAGGTAATACAAAATTCTGTATATTAACCCTTTGAACTCGGATGTTGCCTCTCATTCACCATTAAAGACGGTACATCATTTTGATGTTTTATTTATTCAATCTTGAATTTTGATTTTAAAAAGTGCCTTGAGAATGGTAAAAAGATATAGATTAATTTTTCAAAGAAATTCTACTTAAAACAATTATGTATATTTATTTTTCAGAGAAATAAACAAAGCTTTGTATTAAGTAAAAAATTATGCAACTAATTCTTTTCCGAATGCAAAGGGTTGTCAAGAACGACAGAGAACAGATGGACAAACCAGGATTAAATAAATATGCATTTTTAATTAAATAATTGTTGTAATCAAAAATATTAATAGTTTTAATAACATTAACATAACATAAAAAACAGATATGCTTGTTATATGCTTTTGCTAGTATTGTATACAAGCTGGCATTATATATAAGGTAGAATGAATATAAGTCAGAAGTTTCACGATTGTGTAACCGGAAACTCGGATGAGTTAGAGAATATATATGTAAATATAAAAATTGTAAACTAATTAATTGTGAAAAATCATATTAGCCGATATCTTGCAAGGAGAATGTTATCAGCAGCAAATTCTGTGAATCAGATTGTTCTCCAGATCAACAAAGGAAGCAAGTTCTTTATTTGGTTACAATTACTATTTTCACAACAGTTGCTTGCAATTGTTGCCCATTCAATTATATGTACATGCTTCATAGAAGTAGCGCATGGACTACCGAAGGCGAATTCTTTTGACTTTTTCTCTGCGATTCAAGAACGTTTGCAGAGTCAATTTCCGGAATTTATATCATATCAACAGGTTTTTAAACAACTCTCTGCTCTTTCTGCACTGTTAGAACTTTGAATGGTAAACGCTGAAATCCAACTATTTTACCATCAAGTGGTGCTGCCCTCTAACTCATGCGAGCGGCGTTTCCGTCCTTGATTTCTGTTTGCTGTTTACGTTTTCTACAATTATAAGCAGAACATTGAATATCAAATTAGAATAATAATCAAAATGAAGCGTCATTATTTATTTCTAAAAACGACCTAAATTATTATTAATAAAAATCAACTTTCCAATATTATTAATAAAACAATTTTTGAATTCAAATTAAGTTACTATGCTATAAAATTGTTTGTATCAAATTATGTTAAATTTTAAATTACATGCATTTAAAAATTTTTAATAATTTTGTAAACGAGTCTGTGCCATTATTCATTATATGCATATCTTTCTTTTATTCGAGAAATGCGTTGAAAGATCTAATATAAAACCTTAAAACAAGATTTTACCAAAACTAACATTTTTCATCGTGAAAGCAAAGCATAATGTTTTTTATTTGACTGGATTCGTATTTTGCGCTTGTAATTTAACTCTTGAATCGAATCTTAAGTAATTAACTGTGGACGAAAATTAAACTCCTTTTTTATTTCATATTATTTTGCTTTAATTCCCATTTTTAGTTTTAAAAATAATCTCTTACGAATATTTCAACAGCGGTAAAAAATTAAAATTCCATTGATTAAACTTCTGCTTCCTCCATTTGTAGCATTTAAGCAAATGTTTTAATTTCTTTTCCATTTCTTCTTCATATATTATTATATGTTATTAGAAGGTGAATCTTTTTTTAAAAGTTAAATTATATCTCTTCCTAAATTATGATTTTAAGGAAAAGGGAAAATTGTTACATATACGGAAATTACAAATGATAAAATTAAAATATTAGTTGAATAAAAGCATTTGTTTTTCTAGTTTTTTTTATAATGCAAATATTTTTTTACTAACATAGTCTCTAATTATCTTTTTTTTTTCATTGCATTGATTTTTCAATATTAATCGAATCTTTGTCTAGAGCAGGATCTTCAAACTTTTAAAATTTTCCACTTGCATATTAAAGTATGAAATATATATATATACTATAAAACAAAATATTAAAATGGATTTAAAATAAAAATTTTATATCCATTTTGAACATTAATTTAAAATTTTTGTGTAAAACTTATGCCACCAAAATAATATAATATTGCATTAGTGGTACATGTAACTTAATTAAAATAATCCTGGTCTAAAGCAGTGGTTCCATTCTATTCGATTCTCTGCTCTCTTGCTGAATTTAGGTTTCTTCCAAGACTCTGGTGCTCGGTCTAGGCCTCCCCCGAGACTCTGGTGCTCGGTCTAGGCCTCCCCCGAGACTCTGGTGCTCGGTCTAGGCCTCCCCCGAGACTCTGGTGATCGGTCTAGGTTTCTCCCAAAGCGAACTAACTGAGATTAGGGTTCTCCCGAAATATTCTTTCCGAGTCCAGGTTTCCTCCCAAGGCTTCCTAGCTGAGTTCAAGTTTCCTCCCAGGCCGCCCAGTGAAATACAGGTTTTCTCCTAAGACGTTCTATATAAAATAGAAGAAAAAAAATATTTGCAAATTAATCTGTTGTTTCTATATAACTTAAATAAAAATAAATAAAACGCCAAAGATGTGAAGAAAACTATCAACTATTTTGACACCTAAACTACGCAAAAACTATTGAGTAAACCATAAGCCTAACATTTTAGGTTATATTAAAATGTATTCAGCAAATTTTAAAAGTTAAAAAATCCTGCGAAGGAATAAACTGATAGATTACCTGATTTTCCAAAAAAATTAGAATTTAGTCAAATAGAACTGATTTATCTTATATGGTAATAACTACCAATATCCTTACCTAGTAAAAAAAAATGCAAACGGATTAAAATTCTTTCAGTTCTGACATTTATAAGTCAATATGCATCATTAATTAATCGCCTAATCTTTGGCAATTCTGCGAATTATAATTATTTTTAATTAAAAAATTGAGAAATTGTTTCTTGTAATGGAGAAATTACAAATGGAGAAACTGCATGAAAACGAATTTTAAATTCATATAAAACTTCTAATAATATCGTTTGAAAGCATATTTTTAAATATAGGTGATAGCCTGTGATAAGAACTCTGCTAAAATGCCTCAGTCAATGAATATGGATTAAAATTTTTATAAAATTATGAAAATTATATAATATTTCCCAACGCCTCTAAGAAGTCAAATGGTGTATTCGGCATAGATGCTGAGAATCATTGCTCGGGTAGTAAAATCTTAACCCTTTAATAATTTAAATGAAGAAATGAAGTTAACATTGCACAAAGTATTTAATTATAAAATTCTATGTTCCACACCACTACAATAAATTTCTTTTAATATTCAGTTAAAATATAATAATGCACTTTATTTTTTGGGTAGTTAAAGTACTGAAAAGCAAAACATAGCACAAATCATGCATTATAAACAATTACTAAATGTTAAGAGGTCTAGACATACAGTGTTCATTAATTGCAATTCTTAATTGATAATATTTAAACATAAATGGATATAGTGCAAATATCTTAATTCTTTTTATAAATAAGATTATTACTTCTGGGAATATTTGGTTGGTAAATTAGCATTCACATTTAATGTAATTAAAGATTTTTAATGGTTTTTACAACGAATGTGAAGGCAAATATTTATCATGATCATCTAAAATAATGAGAAAATTGAATTAACTATAACACTAATGCTAATTGTCTATTACTCAATAAGACATAGTTTTATTCCTGTGGTTAAATTAACATTCAGAACATACAGAAGCTCAACGGCAACAAAGAGCTGGAGAGGAAAATGTAACCTTAATACCAGGAGTTAAGTTTAATCTGCTATATCGATGTCGTTAACTTTTATCTATGTTATGGTTAAAGTAAAAAATTCATTCAATATAGATAATAGTTGATTATTATTAATATTAAGAACGGTTGTTATTAGTTATCATAAATCATAAACATGATTAATGTTAATAATATTTGGTTATTAATAACCAATTAGTTATATTGAATTTAATTGATCTGTGTTTTAAAGCAATATGCAAAACAAAAGCTAATTTCCCAGTTTCAACTACTGATCCAATTTCGAAACTTATTATTTTATATAAAAGTTTGTCAGCAATATTCACCAGTACCTGATAATTACAATTCCCATTTTCGACAAAAATCTAAACACTTTCACTACAATTCTCTATGGGGGGGGGGAAGAGGGGAAATCCTTATTATATTTCGGAATTTTTTTAATTTCATATGGAAATTCATAACACCTAAATGCATCATCAATCATCTCCTCACTCTCTATCGTTCTCCGTTTTCAAGAGAAATCGAAATTTAAATCTTTGTCCAAGTCCTCATTATCAGCAAAAGCGTCTATTTCGTCACTTAATATATTAATTATCTTGAATATGAGGATGATAAGTATGCTATATAGCATTCTGTATGGATTCATAAATATCAGAGTGGGACGAGTTACTTCTACACCAATGATGGGACGTGCATCCTACGGGAGGGACTATATTGTCACCGATGATAAACATTAGGCTAAAGACATAGTTGTGACTTCCACGCTGTCATAACGAAGGTCATTCATGTCAAATTTTTATGCTCCAATGGGATTGGTGCAATTCTATTGTGTTTAATCAGATGCCGAAAATCATTCATACAGCTGTTTTTTAAGAAAATATTTTCCTTGTGTTAGGTGCTGACAATATTTTCTGTTGCTTGGGTATATTTGGCCTTACTACTTAAAATTAGCTGCCTTTCATTTTTTATTCTTTTGGCTATCTCCATAGATTTCGAGGAATACGGATTAACAAGGTTCAGCTACAATCACCCATCATCAAAGGCCAGAAATCTACAATATCTCAGATCCTTGCACCTGAAGTCATAAGTTTTTTCCTCTCTCTCTTTATTTATTTATTTGTTTATTTACGTATTTTAAGATCAGCATCATTCTAATTGTTTAACATGAAATAGATTTAGAGTACTTGCAAATTGTCTTTAAAATTTCTGAATGATTGTCTATGCCCTGTACTTAGGGACTTTTCTTCTAATTTTAAAATGTGCAATATTTGCACTGAAAATGGTTTATAAGAAACGTATTATTATAGCATAAACTATAATAATATAAGAAACTGGACGTATTATTATAGCAAATATATAATATATGCTTAAAATAAATATATTTTAGATTTTATTTATAAAAGTTAAGGATTAAGATTTTCAAAATAAGAAAATATTTTACGTGAGAAAGAATTGAGTCCAATTAAAGACATATGATTGAAGGATCTAATGGAAGTATAATTCATGACATGCGGTTATTGAATATTCAAAAATAAAATTCGATATAAAATTTAATACACTCCAGAACGTTTTCTATAATATGGCTATATCAAGTACTTACTTTATAAAACCAAATGAAATAAACATTTTCTACAGAATCTAACTCTTCAAGATCGTTTCTTTTGCTTCATTTTGCGTCTCGCGGAGATCAAAATTCAAATTTTATTGTTTTTATTACACATCAAATTGCATTAATCAAATTAGTCATAATTACTTTTTTGAGTATAAAAAGCAAAAACCATATCCTTATAATGATAAAAATACTAATAAATTTCCAAAATAAAATTAATTTTTAGAATTATAATTAATTCTCTAAATTTGATTCGTCTTTATAAATTTAATTTCAGCAATCAATTGCTTTTTCTATTCTGTAGCATTCTTTTGTATTTAATAATAAAATTATTTTGAACAAAATCTCTTTTCTATATGTCTTGCATTTGAATAAGTAAATAAAAGAAAATGTAAATAGATTTAACAGAATTAGTGTTACAGGAATACCTTCCCGTAAACTTGTTTCTTTATTCATTCCGTGTTAAATAAGAAATTTTATTTATGGAATTATGAATAATTAAACGTTTTAATTAAAATAACATTCTCGCGAAAATTGCATAGCTTTGAAATCAATCTTCGTTATTTTGAAAGTAATTGTATAAAGATTTTTTTAATGAATTTCCTTTAAATTAAGTATAAAATAAAATACTTTCAGATTTGCCAGATTTAAAGTTATGAAATTGAATAAATAATTAAATGCAATTAAAAATAAATGCCAACGGATTCTAATAATCTTAGATTTTTAATATTGTTTTTAAAATTGTTGGAATTTAATAAGTAGGGAAATAATAAAATCAGGAAAGAATATGTTGTGTAAGCGTATTTTTGGATATATTTCTTCAATATTTCAAATTCAATAATTATCTTTTCAATGGTACTAACTGCCTTGTTGTTTCATTTTGAACTATTTTAAATCAATTTAAAAAATATTTTAAGCATATTTGCAAAAAAAATAAAAATAAATAAAAAATAAATAAATAAAAAAAATGCAAAGAAACGTAAGAATATATGAACGATAATACAAAAGCACAAGAAATCTGGAAGAATGCCAATGTTGTTACTAAATGTCACTATTAAAATTGCAGATATTTTATCATTTTTGCTTTTCCAAAAGAGTGAAATTAAACTTCTTACTTTTAAAAAAAATTATTACTGCAAAATAAAATTTCAGGAAAGCAATCAATATGCTCACTGAATTCTGAGATGAATCTACAAAATATCTAAATTTATATTTAAAATACTAAAACTATATTTAAAATATTCATAATGAATTTATATTAAAAATATCAAATTTCACATTGTTTAGACTAGAAATCAAGTTACTTAAAAAATTAAAAGGCTAGAAATAGCAGAATATATCCATTTAATTTATTATTTATTTTTTTACGACTCTTGGGGTAGCAGGCAAAAAATAAGGACGATGTATTGTAAAGTCAACAGAACGTCTTAAAATTTCTTAAATGAATTGTCTGAATTACATATCTATCAAGTTTTAAAATTTTTTGTCGTAAAAGCCATTATAAAAAAATGACATAAAATATTAAAAAATTTTGCTACCCCAGCCTGCTAGCTAATCACCAAATACGGCTAGTTATTAGAAGCTAGACAATGTAACAGTCTCAGCGCACTGTTATCCTTTTAACAATATCTCGTATCTGCTTGCCAAAGATTAACTAACTAGAAAATCTCATATATCGAGGCAGAATGTTTAAGAAATATATATATATATTTATATAACATATAGTATATGCAGTACACTTTAGATGCTAGCATATAACAACAATTGAAGTTTTGTTTTCTTGCAATGGGATCTATTCTAGCCATAAAATTCACGAACACTCAAATAAAAATTAATCACTGAAATTGGTTTGAAACACATAGGATCCATTAACAGAAAAAAAATGTAATACTGTACACCAAATTAAAATAGATCGTGGAACAAAATATTAGCAATAACCATCAATTTAGTCCTAACCTCATAAAAATAAAATAACAAAATTGCAGACTTCAGATCATTTACCTTTGCTATTTATTCTTGCTTTTTACCTTCAAATTTTTACCTCGATGGCCAGATTTTTTAGTAATGCTTTTTATTTTTTGGTATTAGAATTTTATAATTTTTGAGTATTTTTATTATAATAAAATTTATAATTGTAGAAAGCTTGCAGCATAATAAAGACTAACAAGCAAAATGTTAAATTCTCATTTATTTTATGAAACTTTGCTTTAGATAATGAAATAAATCTATAATTTTTTTTATCGCTGTGTCTCTTTTCTATAATTAGCAACTTAATCATCCATAACATCTTGTTCTTTTTCCGTTGAGTCATTGATGAAAGGTGAATACCATTAAATATCATTCCTAAGTGGCATCGATTTATAAAATTTATATTCACATTCAGTTCGCGTGCAAGAAAGCATATGTCAGCAATTCTTTGAAATCGATAGGATAATTTCGATTCATTTTTCAATATGAATAAAATATGTCATACCCATAAATACATAACGACTCCAAAACAAACCTCAAAGTTTCAATTAAAGTTTATTAAAATTGTTGAGATAAGCGCACGAAGCAACAGAAAATTCCTGTGAAACCACGAGCATTCTTTTCCTATGTGACCATTTACTATAATTGCGATCAGCGTTAGTAAAAAAAAAAACAGAAAAGAAAAACGTGTCAAACAAGAAACACGGCAAGAACGAAACGGGAAACATCAGAATTTTTTTCAAGGGATTGAACAAATTTCCACCCCCACCGAGTCGTTAAGATTCGGGGCACACGTCCAGCTAGCTAACCCATCGGAATATCCAATGACCAAAAATCGTTAATAATCCGGAATCAACGCTGCAGAGTGCACGCTGGTCGAGTGAGGGATCCACAAAAATTGGACACATTCCTGCCTCGTGATGAGTCAAAATCGTGGTCAGTCCCGCCTCCTCTGTCACTGCTCGTCACGCATTGCGGCGGCCATGATTAAAATTGTGAATAATGGGGTTCCTCATCGGTAATTTGTTTTTGCTTCCCTATACTTTTAACCCCTAATGGAAAAATCAGTAAAACACATAAGGCGGCGTTTCTTGCAGTGCACTTTACGGATTCGAAACGTTTTTCTGGTTCCTCTGGGAACGCTCGTTTCGTGTCAAAGTTCGTTACTTTTTATTTATTTTATTTTTTGGTGAATGACAGTAACGAGGTTTGTATCATTTAGGATAAGTTGTAATTGGAGATAAAAGCAGATTGCTCCTTGTTTTATTTGATAGCTGGAAAACTGAAGATCTGTAGATGAAGGTTTTCTCATTTTTTTTAAAGAGGGAGGGAGGAAAAAATTGAATTAATAAAAAGAAAAACAATAATAGTCTAACAGTATTAATATTCTCAGTTTTAAATTATATAATTTCAATTTAAATTCAAGCAGTTCTTATTCTGTGTTCATTCAAAATAGGAATATACTTAGAACCAGTAAAAAGAGGTTGTTATGGTACTTTTCTTACAGTTAATATTTATATTTCTCGAATACTTACATGTCGTAAATAAATGAGATTGGAAACCAAAATCTGAAAGAGAAAATCAACCTATTAATTTCATATCAGAAGATAAAATTAATTTGGATCACAAAAAAATTATTGTATTTTCTGGGAGCAATATCGAATAATAAAGTGAAGAAATCAAATTGATATACAAAATGGCGATATTAGAAAAAGAAATTAAGCGCAAATCATTCATAATAGACAATGTGAATCAAACTGGGATTCAAAAATGGTAATATTGTATAAAGTCAAAAGGAAAGTGTATATGACTATAAGCGAAAAAAAAATGTAATACAAAAAAAAAACGTACAACTATATGTGTTTTGAGAAAGATGTGTTGCTTTTGATTATGTGTGTATATTTACGTAAAATGTTCTTTGAAGAATCAGACGTATTATTTCACAGCTTTTATTTTTCTTTATTTTCAAGAAATAGTCTAATTTTTATCTTTTGTAAAGATTTCTTTGTTAAAGCCACGAAGAGAGTAATATAGAAAACCAAGTATCAAGACGCAAAGCAGAAAAAGAATAAAAGATAGAAAAAAGTATTCAGAAAGAAAAAGAAGAAAAAAAAAAGAAAGGAATCTGTCGACATAGTGTTTCGCTTCTATGCGAAATTAATTGAAAGTCACAGTAAATCTGGAATTCGAGTGATTAAGAAAATATTTTTAGAACGTAGATAATTATGAAATTGTGTGTGTGTGTAGAAAAAAGGTGGGATTTGGAATTGTACAGTTTTTCTCACTGATTCCGCTGCTTAAAAAGATAAAATTGTAGCTGATTTTTATTATTAAATGTGCAGGCAGTAGTTATAAACTGAAATAAAGATGGGTAAGATAAACAGTTTCCATATTTGTTATTTCTCAAAATGAATGAAAGACATAAAATCGCTTTTCTCCTAGTGATTTTGGAGATTTGAAATGTTTCACTGTGTGTTTAAGAAACGTTCGCTTCATACTAGTTATTATTTTATTTCTTGGAGGAATAGCATTAACGAGGCTTGTATTCATTTAAGATATTTTGTAATTGAAGATAAAAAGTGTATCGATTTTTCTTTCTGCTCGTTCCGGAAAAATCGTGGCTATGGAAAAAAAAAATTCAGTTTTAAAAAGAATATAATTGTTTAAAATGTTTCAAATTATTTTCTTGGATCCCATTTTCTAAATTTTTATATAATTTCTTTTAGAAAAATTAATAAAAGTATTTTTCTAAAACTCACTTTTATTATGTTCAAAAGCATTTTTTTAAATTTGATTTGTTCTTTATTTTTACTTTGTGATTTACTATTATAAATATTATGGATTTTTAAAATAAACCTTTTTCTCAAATTTACTACAAAATAAATTCATTTTTGTCAAACAGAAGTTTTATTAAATCAATGATGTTTCTCGTTATTTTTGTAAGGCATTCTTATCAGTTATTTAAATTATTTTCTTTATTTCCTTTGCCACCAATAATAAATTCAATAATTTTTCCGTAATAGCAAATGTATATAGATATAATATATACTTTTTTTTGTCAGTTCTCTGGAATTTGACAGTCTGATGGAATGTAATACTTCTCTGTATGGAAGGCATGCCAAGCAGTCAGTAATTTTATCGCAATTTTTAATCTTTATTTATATATAATACTACTCAGCATTTTCGATCTCGTTTTGTGGAGTTTATCTTTTTTCTGTCATCTGCAGGATTTTTTTATTGGTCTTTCAGATTTCTAACACATTTTTACCTATACAAGTAGTTTTCCATGATTTACCCTTTCCTATGGTTTATGGCACCATTCTTGTGGTCTCTTGAAAGGTGTAAATCCTGAATAATGTTGTACTTTTTATAGTTATTGTACAGTCTCAAATTAAACAATCAAAACTCAAAGTTAATAGGATTATAATAGAAAGCTGAAGTCTTTTCTCCTTCCTGTTATAAATTTAAACCAATAAAAGAAAAATCAGAAAGAGTTATATAATTAAATAACAGAAATTATACGCCGACATAATCATCATTGTAACATCAATTTCTTTTCATTTATGTTTTCGTATATTGGTTGATATACCACGATACGTATGCTATACCAATGAATCTATTCTTCAGCGAACTGTATCTTTCCTCATGAGGGGTACATATGCTGAATTCTCTTTTATTCTTTGTGTTAATGGCTGAGCATGAGACATGTTCTTACACGAGATATATATAGACCCAGTTCCTTTCGAATCCCATTTCTCTTTTTGCTCTACAAGGCATGAGGCTTTCATCTGGTCGATGGTGCCGAATTCTTATGCAAATTCTGTTATTTTTTCTCCATTCCCTCCTCCCCCTTTTTGTTCCTTTGACTCTCTCCGTTTTTCATAAAGCTTACCTTTGTTATGAAATTTTGCCTTTATTTTCTTTTCTGAGAATAACATTTATTATGCAACTGTATTTGTTTGGCGTCTCTCTTTCAGCATCGTTATGTTCGGAGGTTAAAAACTTCGAGTTCACGTACTCCGCGATCCATCCATCAAATCGACAAATTATACAAGATATAGATGTTGCAACAGATGAATTTTTACTTCTATACATACAGAACCCCCTTTACTGAATATCCTTCGAAAGAGGCGGTGCTGGTGCCAGGAGTATATATAGACGAAGTCGTCGGATGAGTAAGCAGGTTCTCTCTTCCCGAGTTTGTCACACCTCGATGATGAATCCTATCTTTATGAGAATGGTTGATGCATGAATTTATAGTGGTTATTTTGTTACTAAACTGAGCATTCGTGTTACTGTTCCCGATGGTTGGTTATTCAAATATACTATGCGAATTGATTTAAAAAATTATATCTGATAAGGCTACTGTAGGGGGTCTTTTTCTGTTAAACTTTTGCATACGACTGTGCATAGTCTATCTTTACGCTTATATAGAAACTGTGCTAATAATTCATCCCTAGGTATAAAACTTCTCCTGAGGTGTACAAATACATCATTAGTCATTGTATCTTTATACATGGCTTTGTAAGGATATAATTAACGAATTAGATTCCACTCCCTAGCAGAGGAAATTAACTGGTTTTGTATTTACCCTGCAGATAGAAATACTTTTATCCTTTCACTTCGTACCATGACTGGTGGACCTACTATTGTTAACATGAAATGACTTCAATAAGTCACAACCAGAAGTCTCTCTAAATCGATTACAGATTTTGTAACTGGTTAAAAATTTGAAATTGGATGAGTTCTTGTTCTATTCCCTGCTTCCATTATTTCTACAAATTGCATCTTCAGTTATGATTATACCTCTGCGCATGGTAAATCTAAAGTTGTGATTTTAATCTAAAAGTTATTTAATTAACATGCACAAATAAGACGTCTGCAACAAAGATGCTATAGCAACCAAAACATCATTCCCATATTGCATAATCACGAAGCTGTTAAACGTTACAATCACATGATTAGAAATTCCCACATTTTGCAACTGCTCATCTACAGTCCCTTTACCAACCAGTATATCTCAAGATGGATGTTCTCGCTCGCTCCCAATCAAAACAGTTGAAGGCATCAATTTGCATTTTGAAAAAGCGGTTTTCTCCAACACCTGTTTGATGTTCTTTTCTATACGAGTATTACCTGTCCTTCGCTAATAGAGGCCATTATGAGTCTCATTCCACGACGCCTTCGTGCAACCGTTTCAGATGCCCAAGACACGTTTCACGTTTTGTTGGCACGAAAATTTACCGTATTTAATTTTCGTTAGCTCTATATGTAAAATATATTAACTTGATAAATCAATGGAATCATTCAAGAAATGTCTCGCTAGAACTTCTAATTGCTATCCCGGATGTCTAGCAACTGATAAATTGGGTTATTAGCCAGGGATCGGCAATCGCCTCGAGTAGGCTTATGTAACTAAAAGCTGCTTTATTGTAGCATCTTTCGGAATCATGTTCTTTATCCCCTACGAGAAATTCGAGAATGTTTCGAAAACAAGTGGAAATTCATACCTTAATGGAATATATGGAGGAATTCAAATTCGATCAGAACTATCAAGTAGTCTGAATTTGCATTAAATATAAATTGTTTATAAACTGAGTTTGTTTGCCTTACTCTAAAGAGCATTTGTTCTCAACATGAGAGGTTCGTTTTCGCAGGGAAGAAAACAATTAGATATGCACCGAAGTGAGGGAGTCAGGAAGAGATAGAAACATTGTAAGTGCTAATCATAAATAATTTTAGCTGCTTAATTAATTGCATTTAGTACTTTTTAAAACCAAATACGGCCAAGCCAGGAAAATTTCAAATTATGCCTGGACTCACACTTGCTCTTTCAATGCCATATCGATGCAGTGTTATAATTTTCTTTAAAGTTAATACAAATACTGTACAAACAAATTTATTTTCTGTGCGAATGAAATGCCATATCATTAAATAAATGGCAATTTATTCACCTGTATGAATCTATAATAACTCGATAGGTAATTTTATTTATCCTTGCTATTGTTTTCCTTTAATAATGGTTTAATTTATTGTTTAATGAGAAAAAGATTTGAAGAGGTAATTCAAAAAATTATCAGAATGCTATGGTGATCTGCTGATAGGGTTCTAACTTCGGACCTAAAGACATTAATCTCAGTACCCTGTTTCTACAAAGATTCGTCCTATATATAACAGAATTCACATAAAATCACTCCTTCACCAAACGTCTTAATTTTCAAGTAGTGCGAATTTTTATTTCACGTAATTCCTGCTCAAGTATTGGTCTCGTCATTTGACCATGGTTCAAAATGAACGAGGCCCAACCCAAAATAATTTTCATATTGCTAATTGATAGTCTTTCTCCAAGAAAAGACCAAACAGAAAAAAAATTAGAGTTTATTATGGTATTCACTTGTCGAAAGAATTGAGAATTTCCCAAATAAAGAGACATTCTTTTTCTGTGTAATTCACAATTCTAAGCATGTATGATAAGTTTCATCTAAGATAAAATGATATTTTTTTCCACCGGCTTTTATCAGTAATATAGCAAAGGCATATGGAAATAAAGAAATTTTACTATTTTTTCTCCAATGATATTTGAATTTAAAATTTCATGCATACACCCTACCATTTTATTTTAATGATGCTTCTGAGTTTGGCATCTGTCCTATGAATATTTTTTTCCTCTTCCAAATGCAGCTGCGAATGAATTTACATTTTTAACAAGAAAAGATTAAAATTCCCAGCTATGAATGGATCAATAGTATGAATTCAACGATTTTACTGAGCTTGAAAATAATTGACAACGTAAAGGAATGCTCTATTCCGTCGTAATCTGATTGAATTGCTTCCATTAATTAGATTTTTGTCGAACAGCATATAGTTATACTTTAAGTCGGATACTACCGTTTTCAGTTCGGATGCCTGCCGGTAACAAAGTCTATTCCGTTAGTTGAAACTTCGCAAGACTGAATAGAAGCGTAAAATTCATATATTTGCTGAGGGAAAGAAGCATTTGGTTCAACGAAAAGGTGAAGATTTAAGGACGATTAATTACTAACCTCTTTGAACTAACACAATATGTACGTTCTACTTGTTGTTGAAATCTGTAGCCAAAGAGTTAAAATTACTCATGTAATTTATTCGTCTTCCTTTAAGCTCATATGAAAAGATGAGGTCTATAACAGCAATGCGCCAGAACAGAAGACCTTAATCATTATTTTCATGTAATGTAATTTAAGAATTGAAAGAATTGTCTATGCTATTTGGGATTTAAACTAAGCATGTTCATTAACTGTGTGAAGAAAATCATTTCTTCCCTTTTTAAGTTTTTTCTCATTTCGTTTTGCGTTGTTCTATGTTCTTGTGCTCATCGCTTCTGCTTGTACATAAATCATGCTTCTCGGGAATATACGAATATTAAAAATTCACAGTGTCTTCTCTGTCTTCGGACACGACTCTGCTTTAAAAAATTATGGTTTTATATATATATATAATATAAAATAAAATAAAATGAAACATTTTATATTTTAGCAGATGGGCCGAAGAAAAAACACTTTTGGAATTTTAATTTCGATTTATTCCATCCCGAAAGGCATATTATGTGGAAAGGATAAGTGGTTAGAAATACGTCAGTCTACATCGCGAGACAAGAGCAAAAGTGGCTGAAATGTTTCCAAAGATGGTTTTTACAATGAGCATTTGATAGGTATTTCTTTGACACGTGTAGATTTAGGATAGGGAAATATCTAAGTATCTCTAAAAGAAGGTGGTAAACATTAAGGATTATGATCCCTTCAATCGGATCATTAGAAAACGCTGAGACAGCAGTTTTACAGAATGAGTGTTGCATTAATTTAAAAAAAAAAGAGTGGAATTGGATCAGTAAGTATGAGAACTAATGGCTAATGAGAAATATAGGCTAAATTAAGATAAAAATTTAGAACTGAATTAATATTTAAATTAGATTTAAAATTATCATTACATATATAATATGATCGATTTAGCAGATACTGTTGAAATTATTTCTTTAATACGAAAGGCGGAATTAAATCATGTTTCATTTATGCCGTTCCACGCGTTTGTAACGCATTTATAAAGAAATAAAAAATTAAATCCCATTAGCTGGCAAAGAGTCTTTATATTGTCCCACGAAAAATATTAAATCATTATTATTTTTTTTTAAATATTACACGAAGTTTTCAGAACTGGATTTATTGCAGTAATAATTCATTTCATTGCGCATGGTAAAAAAAGAAAGGATTACTAACAGAACTTAACTGTGAGTGAAAAATTAACAACCGAAAAAAATGTGGCTGTTATAATTGACGGTGATAAACAAAACAAAAAAAAAATGAAAAAAAAATTCAAAAGAGGACGAGATTGACTACACTGCAGGGGAAAAGACTTTTCTAAAAATTGTTGCCAACAAAAGATTGCATAATAGAGCACATAGAATTTTTTTTAAAAAAATATTTTTCATCCCTTTAGGAATGTTCCTCTTTTCACTTAGAAGGAAAAAAAACATCTTCATCCTTATTTTCTTCTTTTCTCTCTCTCTCTCTATTGTTAAATTTACATCACATTTTTTTTTCGGAATAAGAAAAGCACATCAAAAATAAAATCAAGCTGTATCAATCAATGTCAATGAAACTTTTTTTTATTTCAAATTCAAAACAACATTATTGTTCATGGTACTGTTCAAATTACATGGAAGGACCAGAGATTTTATCGATTGATGCTTTTATAACTTTTGCGAACAATTTTTAGATAATGCATTTAGTAATGTTTATAGAAATTATATAATTCCTTGCTGTAACTTAAATGTACGCAGCAGATTTTCTTTAATATTTTCCATTGACGATATTATATTTTGGATGGGGTGTGTCTTTAAAAAAAATTCCTCTTATTCTCAGTGTAAAATAATAATAATAATAATAAGCTTAAATATAAAATTTTGAAGGAAATTTGATTATACATTAATCGGTTGATAATAATATACAAAATGACAAGATTTTTAATTCTATATTTTAAATCAAAATACTTTACTATTTTTACTTACAAATATAAAAAAAGAAAACAAAGAAAAACTGCCTGAAGTTTAAGAATTCCTACAATGTGAAGTGTTGAAATGCCCCCACACCTTTTAACAAAATATATTTTGTGCATATAAAATATATTTTGAAAAGAACTGGGAGATTAATTTTAATCTGAAACTTTAAAAATCTATAGTCCCTGAAAATCAGAACAAAAATCATTGTTTTACATGGAGTGGATAAATTATCTTTAACAATAACAAAAAAAAAAAAAAAGTTACGAAGGGAAAAAAAAAAACAACTAAAAAACACATATTTTGATTCAATATTTGCAGGGTTTTTTTTCAGTCTCATTTATTATTGAATATAACTAATATTCCATTATTTCTAACCTTATTTGAAATAAATGTAAAAGTTCATTCAATATTTACATTGCAATCATTTAATTTTTATTTTGAATTAAATTTTTATTTAAGTTTAACTTTTTCCTTGTGTTTATTATATTACTTCGAAATTTGTTTCATTTTTATTGCCTGAATAAAAATGTGCCAATCCTCCGACTAAATTTACGACGGATAAAAATGGATTGGTTGGCTTTATTGTTTATATCATTAAAATTCGGAATTTACATGAAATGTTTTTAGAAAAGGAAACCTGGCTAGTAATGAATGTGCTGCTTTTTAACACATTCATTTATACTATAACTTTCTTTCTCCCCCCCCCCTAGCTGTTTTATTTCCACTCCAGTGATGAAAAGGATGTCTCATTTCATATAATGTCTAGTAGATGGCAGCACAGGTACTGAACTTGTAAAGTTGAAGTTGCTTTGTGAGCTGTAATAATGGAAACTTCATTCTTGGGTGTTTCGCAGCAGATAATAATGGCAATAAAAAATCGGAATCATATCAATAAAAATCAATCATATCAATTTCGATTGTCTTTAAAGAAATTTCAAGAATATTTTAAGGACTGCTTTAAGTTTTTAAGAAATGATATATTTTTTTTCATCTTAAAGATTATTCATTATATTAGAATTATTGAGAATTTTAATTAATGGCCCATACATAGTAATTATTAATTGAATGAAAATTGTTTATGAAGATTGAAGTTTCATGGCATAAGCTTAAATTCCATAAAGTGAAGTGATCAAATTTAATATGAATTCAAATAGGGCAGAGTTATGAGACTTGAGATGATATGCAACATTTATTACGATAATATTTGTTGTAATAAAAGATACAAATACAAAAAAAATATTTCTTTTTCTTTTTTTTATTGGTTTTATGTAACTAGATACCAAGAGTTTAATAAGGGAAGGAATATAAATATCCCAACCATTAGTCTTAGGATGACGGTAGGACAATAATTGTACCTTTATATTATGTTAGTAAAGTCGGATGTTAACGAACGAAACAAGTAAAGAAGAGAAAATAACTATTATAGCGTCCCAGAATCCATTTTCCCTTACTATGGCATCGTAGCTTTTCATCATCGTAGCTTGAAAATGCCATATTACAAAATAACAAATTATTTCTTGCATACTCTAATTTATAATGAACGGCAGAAAACAAAAATATGACATCGTTTATTGATATTAAGGGAAGGAAGGAAGAAAGATTTTGAGCTGAACAAGCTTTATGGAGTCTAGGGACTTGGAAGTCAATTAAAACAAGGACAATATACCTGAATGCATTTAGGAATTTTTTTTAAATTTTAACCGCAGCCAAGAATGTTACCTTTCCAAAATTTCATATATTTTCTAGCAGATAACACTTTAAAAAATATATTAAATTAAATAATCGACAGATGGTTTATTTTTGTTGTGATAATTTAACGATAATTATAGCTTACGAGAAATAAACTCACTTAAATTCCACCCATAATTATTGTCGATATATGCGTTAGTTAGCACAAACCTGAAAGATCTCTACTTGATAAAGGCAACTTTTCTTACCTTTCAAAACTGTTTTTATTACTTATTATTACATTGGAATATTTTACTATATTCAATTCTCTTCCTCATATGTATTTTTTTTATTTTATACAATCTAACTAATATTATATTAAAGTCAAAAATATTTTTAATCTGTGGCGAACAATTATTTCCAAAGTTATGTATATAGTATATATATACAAGGTTCAAAAGTATTAGAATCAAGTTAATAGGAAAAACCAAAATCAAATAAAAATTAAACCAAAAAAATTATTAAAAAAAATATTAAAAAATATTAAAAAAAGAATCCGGCCTGAAGACTTTTTCAAGGGTCACCCTCAGGCAGATAGAACTCAAATAGAACTTTACTTGCATATTGGATCACTCAATAGATGGCGCTGGGTGCCTATCTCTGTTTACATAATTTACCGTTAACTTTTTTAAAAACAGGAAATCACAATCGATTGTTTAAAGTTTCCTTGACTGTTGGATGGTATGTTCTGGCCTTTTCGTTTTTAATTTTAATTTTAATGCTGTTTTTGTTTTTATTGTTTTTTTTGTTATTGTATTTTTACTTTGTTGTGATTATTTTTTTCTAATTTGTTATTTTGTATTTCCTGTCTGTTAAAATGGTATATCTCTTGAGCATAATTTCAGGGGATTTTCGGGTCACGAGGAATCATTATTAGACAATGTCTGTATGTCCTCACAGAAAAAAATCCCTTTATTTGAATCCCTGCCTGAGGGTGACCCTTGAAAAAGTCTTCAGGCCGGATTCTTTTTTTAATATTTTTTAATATTTTTTAATATTTTTTTAATAATTTTTTTGGTTTAATTTTTTTTGATTTTGGTTTTTCCTATTAACTTGATTCTAATACTTTTGTATCAATTCATCTGTGTTTTAGAAGTAGTTGCAATTGCGCTCTCTAAATACTATGAAGTTTCTTTTTGGTTTTAGTTTAAATAGGTAATAAATTTTAGTTGCGATTTCGAAACTGTTTTGTTTCGTTTTCATTTTAGTTTCGTTTTCAAACTTTTTCTTACTTTAGATTGGTTACAAGGTTCAAATATATACAGAGTTATGTTTAAGTCCATGTGTCACAAATACCTAATGACATGATGAGGCAAAGCCATCGCGATGTTGTCTTGGTGTTCAACATGCTGAGATACTTCCAAATACTATCTAGCTACAATTTCCAGGGCTGGATTTTATATGGCAAAAACTGTGGAACAGATGACCAAAATTCAAGTTGTACACCTTTAGAGCTATATGTCTGTTTAAAGGAACATATCGCAGATTGGTAATAAGAACAGAACGCGTGCAATTCTTATTTGTTCAAAATTACCAATACTGTTATGTTTCGGAATATCTCAGAAATGTGTAACTAGTGGTCAGAAACATAGTTTGTGACTATGGCACTAATTGGTAATAACCTGAGAAACATCAGGATTGCAATATTATCTAATAGAATATTATGTGTATGTGTTCACCATTCTAACAATATTTTCAACAATCGCATTTCATTCGGCGTCAAATATCTTTGAAGAGTTCAGCGGTTTGGTATGAGCGAGGATAGAACCTGGGACCTTGTGGTTCGCAGTTCAGTAACATAAACAGGATACAAAAGCAATTGCTCGTGCATCGTAGTTGTTAACTGGCTTATAAGCTATTCACTACAGACTCTCCCTCCAGTGAGTCGGAGGTGAGACGAACGATATGGCTGTTGAATGGTGATGTATTGGCTGTTGATTCTAATGCGCATGTACCCACTTGAGTAGCGCCAAGCATTATGGCGAGCGTGTGTGTGTGTGGGGGGGGGTGAGTAGTTGCTGCGTCAAGTGAGTCTGACGACTTTGCTTGCGGGTGGATGGCGCCACAACAGCTGTACAAAGGCTGAAGGTTCATCGTCCGAGGTCACCAATGTGGTAGATTGAGATGAGCGAGGGATAGAACCTGGGACCTTGTGGTTCGCAGTCCAGTAACATAACCGGGATACAAAAGCAATTGCCCGTGCATGCAGTTGTTAACTGGCTTATAAGCTATTCACTACAAGAGAAATACGACAAAAAATAAATTCGGTTTACCAGAATAATAATCGGTCCAGTTTCTTTCCCATACCGAGGTATCTCATGGTGTTGCACAATATTGTAGGTATCATAAGGTATCATGAATAATGTATAATAGCTTTAGATTCTTTTATTTAGTGATTGTTAACCTATTCTTCCCTGTTTTGTTTTTGTCATTTTATACATTTGTCACATCCATAACGAAACCATATTCACCACCGCAGCAATAGGTATATGGACCTTAGAATTTTGCCATCTACATAAAACACTTTTAGAAGATAATTTTACTAACCCCAAAATACGTTTTTCAATGTTAATGTAAAAAATAAAATCTGCCTCGTTAAATCATTATATTCTAACGAGATTTTAAATACCTCGTATGAGAAATTAATCATCAATTTTTAATCACTTAAGAACCAAATCATGCAGCCTAACAAAATTCTCGAATGATTGCTCATTTAATGGAGCTAAATTTATCAAGTCAGCAAAGAAACCTATTTAGTGAATTCCCAGGAGTGATCATATTAATCTTTGTCGCTTTTCTTGCAGCCGAGTTCTAATTCTATTTCCTTCCGAAGAAACTAAAAAGACCCACGCAGATAATTCTTGTCGGCTTTTAGAGCGAGCGATAATTCTTGCTGGTTCTACCCAATTATTTGCTCCAAGTTGCTCAGTTTCCTTTGAAACAATAAACCATCTTTGAAATTGATGCAATTTGCTCACACGAGTTGTTCCTGGGAGAGTTTTATATGGAAGAAGTAAAATTACTCCCCCATTTAGGTTAGAATTAGTGAGCAGATAATACTATTTAATTGTTCGGAAAATAACGGAGTATTTAGTTTCGTCTTGGAATGAAGTCGTTTGTAATTAAATCATTACGGAAGAAATGTGGCTCCCTCTTTGTCTGCCATTAAAATGGTGTCTGTGCAAAAACGTCGTTTTGCGAGTTAAACTCACCCATTCGCTTAACTGCTTGAGTGAGGTATATTTATCAAGATTTTTTCTGACGTGAATATGCCATTATTTTATGTAATAGGGGCATTCCACGAATAAAGGATGCATTCAGATGAATTCTGCGCATGAGCATTAACAAATGATTACAATCGTTTATTTTTCTTGTTAAAGACCAGGTGTGGATTTAGACATTTAAGTCCTTAGGCCGTGGCATATTATGAGGCCCCTCTTTCAATAACTGCCAAAGTAAAATCACATTTCAAGACATTTTTTAAATAATAGATATATTATTGATATATTTTAGTTTTTGAAAAACTAATTAGAAATATTACCTATTGTGTATATAAATTTATAAGTGAATAACTAGATATTAGTTAATGATTTCCATTCATATATAAAATAAATTATGCAATTATTATGTTAGATTAGAAAGAAATTCCCTTGTTCCAAAGAAATATAACATTAAAAATGATTTTTTACAAGATTTGTGATCTGTATTATAAAATAACTAATTAAATAATAATTAATATCCCAATTTATTATAAATAACTAATATTTTATTAGGTTTAAGAAAAGCACACATTCTAACCATAATGTATTATAATTTATATAATTTGCATTTTTTGCAAATTTATTTATTTGGCAACATTAGGTGATATTTTTAAACTGATTTACAAGTACCCCTCCCCCTCCCTTTGAAACCAGCTGCCCCAGGCTATAGTCTATTTTACCAAGATGGAAATCTGCCACTGTTAAATAGATATTATCGCGTACGAAAAAATAGTAAACATTTGTACAAATATTGTAGATATTTGTAATCTCAATTAACTTGCATGTGGCATAGCAACAAACGCAGATGAATTAAGAAATAACCAATTTATTTTGAAAAGATATAAAATCTACAATTTTAACTGCAATTTTCAAGGTAAATCCGAAGAAGCATCAGATATTAAGCTTTTTATTTTCACGTTTTCACTTCCTACCTAAGTCTCTTGTCAGAAAGTAATCTCAATTTCATATTAAATAGTTGAAGGAAAGAAGATTTATTTTCAGCTCCTCATATCTCAAAATGGAGACTAAAATGCAGAAGGAATTAGAACGTTTTAGAAAACGAAATCTTCATCTGCTCCGCTAAACCTTCATTCGAAATCTTTATCTCTAGTTTCAGTATAACAATAACAATGTAGTAAAGTAGAGCCCTTAAAACTTTTAGTGTTGGTTTCACTATTTGCAGAAAATTGATGGATTGATTAAAAAAATATTCGGAAAGCCAAGTGTATTAGGTATTTCTGAGGATTCCATAGATAAAATTAGACTTTTACTATACAGTCCATAATATAACGAATTAATAATGACACAATATTAATTCATAAATATGTGTTTTGAAATATTTTGCCCATCTAATTACACCTGAAACCATACATTATGCAGTTATTTTTTTAAAAGCTTTAAAACGGTGCGACTTGCTCCAATGAGACTATTTTACAACTAAGAATTGTATAATGAAATAAAAATATATAAAACTTTTGTGACTTTTCAAAAAAAAATTCACTTTTTCCGGTTTTTATGAAGTATTGTTTATTTCCGTGGTTACTTTTTTTAAAAATTACTTAGTTTAAATTCGATAATTATTTTGAAATTACTTAGCATTAAATTATACTAGTTACAACAAATGTCTTTCTACAAAAAGCAGCTGCTTCGGTAGTAACAATCAATATTAAGTTTCCCCAGTAAAAGTTATCAAATTTTTAATATTTTAGATGATGGCAATAATTGCTACATTAAGGCCATGAAATAAATTTAAAATTTAAAAACAGTAAAAATTGTTTTAATCTTTAAATTTTGGAACATAAGCAAAAAGGAAATATGTTCAATGTTTTGTACGTAATAAAATTAATGATTATCTGATTTTACAAATGTTAAAAAAAAAAAATTGTGAATTACTCTCTAATATAAAAATTTTCGATACTTAATTTTAAATTAGGCCATTTTGATTTGAAATGCAGTAATTACAGAATATTTATATAATTTACATATGCATATATTTAAGCTAATTGTAACATTTAAATACATAAAGATAACCTCTAGAGAAAACTGTCTAGCGGTAGAAAAAAAATGGTTTAAAATTGCTAATTTGAAACCATCCGGTTTCGAATTCGAAAATATATTACCAGACTATGGTTGCCTTCAATAAAAGGTTAGGACGAATTTTGATGCAATATAAAATTTTTGTCACGTAATAAAGCAAAATCGGAGATGAATTCAACAATGAAAATCTTTTCATGCTGCATTCTAAATTCATTGTTATCAATTCTATAAACCTAGGAAAAGACAGTATTTTAGTATTAAAAATATATATAATCTTTCATTGAACGGATATTATTTTAATTTTTTGCTGACATAAGGCTTTTAAAGGAAACACCAAAAACTATTATCAAGACTACTGGATATCATGTCAAGGAACTTCTTTAAAAAAAAACTATTCCATATTTTTTCTTAATGTTTTCCTAAAAAAATTATTCTTTCTGTTTCTAGAGAAAAGAACACTTAATGAACATCGCTGAAACGTGTTTTCTATTTCGAGAGAATAATGTATTATTCACTTCTTTGGTCATCGAATTAGATCTTTTTACAGTATCCAGTATCTTTTAGAATTGGTTTGAATTATGTCACGCGAACTTCAGTTTCTAATTTAAAATCGAGATCTCCTTTCTGTTAGGAAAAGACTTTTTATATTGAATTTATCTCTTACCTGAAAAAGAATGTTGAAACTGTATTACATTTTTTATATAATCTATGTTACTATATTATGCGACATGATCATTGATTATCTTACCTAATAACAGAAATGTCTTTTATCTAGAATAATTAGAATTAAAAAAGTAACGAATGTTTTGCTTGCGGCAGAATTTTTCGGATCTAGAACTAATCATTTTTTTTTCTGAATATATCTTCTACTTATTCACGGGAAAGTAATAATATTCGTAATTTGAATTTTCATATAATTATTAATTATATTCTATTATATTTTTTATAAAATTGCCCAGGTTTGTAACATGAATATGCTTTTTAAAAAATTTTGATTACTGATTTTTATATAATCTTCAGTTAAAATTCCCAAAATGAAATCAGTTTTTTTTTCTCTCTAAAGTAATTTTGACAAAAGGCTACCATATTTGGGGGGAAGTAACTGAAATATATTTGGAACCTTTATTTTATCTCTTCTTTTATTTCTTCTGAATACAGAAGAAATTTTTCATCTGCATCGTCCTTAAAGAGTTTTTTTCCCCTAGAAGAAATTCAAGAGAATTAAAAGAAATTGACATAGGAGTTTGGAAGGAATGAAATTTCAGATCTGACATAATTTTCGAATTTGATTAAGACTACAACAAGGGTGAATAAGGATTGTTCATCAGTAATAGAATTAATACCATAAGGACAAAGCCCGGTTAGATGTAATTATATATCGTTTTTGTTTTACATTTAATAACAATTCTAAACTAATGCCAATATACAATATAAGGATTTTAAACCTTTGTCATATGCCAAGATTTGTAGAAAATTTTTCATTTCCACCGTACATTAAATTAAATGTTACATATTTATTGCTAAATCATTGATGATATGAGAATCAATCCCATACCAAACGAATAATTATCATTCAAAATAAAGCGATTCAGCTCACAAACAAGTTATATTTAAAGCACTTGCATTATGCATTTATTTTTCTATATTTTGGCAGTCATAAAATAGCTTTTTTTTGTTTGTCATTGAATCTTGAATCTTATTTTCTAGAACCATCATTTTTCTCAATAAATTTACCAAAATTTTTATTTGGTTTGTCTATTAAAATTTTAAATGCTTGCTGAACAATGCTATGCAAATTTTTTTTAACGGTTATACGGCATGTAATAAATACTTTAGATGGTAATATTATTTATTAAATCAGCAGCTCCCAGCAATTTTTCTCTCCCATATTTATTGATTATTATTTATTTTTGAGAATCCTTCCTCTCAAGAACTATTCCTTTTTGTTAATATTGATAAAGTTTAGATTTGGTTAAAGAGTAAAGCGCATCTAATCAATTGCATCTGTAGAATCCATCTTTGGGTGTGTTTTTTTAAATTCCGTTTATTGCTTTTTTCTCCACAAAATATAACAAACATATTTATGAATATAGACAGCTTATAAATAATTCCACATTAATTCATGAGGAAAACTATCATTCATCATTACAATCAACTTTCAAGTGGAAGGCGATTTTAACATAATCTTTGAGTCCGTTCCGTGGAAACAATATTTATAAAATCAACATAATCTTACATCTGAAGATGAGTCAAGTTTACCGATTTAGTTGTAATTAATATGAGCATAAAACGAACGTTTTATTTTTCCAAAAAATATGTGTTTGGACAAGCTATTAAATATTTCATACCAGTGTGTATTTTCTTAATATACTTCTTTTAATACTTCGTGACAAACAAGTTTCAGACACAAATTTTACATTTCTGGGACTTCGTGAAATGAAATTCGGTAAGTGTTTTCTCATTTCAATCCCTTACATTTTATTGTTTTTTCGCAATTGTCAGCTATCTCTAATTGGTCTACCGCGCGTCAATGTGGATACGCATAGTACAAATTAAGAATATATGTTCCAAATGAACAATGAAATGTTTTCATTTATTCTTCAAGTTCTTAAACTGAGAAAATAAAGGCGCATCACTCTAGTGCAATTGTATGATATTTATATTGGGAGAAAGCAAGCTTCTTAAAGTAATCAAAATTCTGTACCAGTAAAAAAAAGTATAAATGTAGCTATGGAACATGAAATATTACTGAATATTCTAAGATAGTCTAGATTATTTTTATTATATAATTTTTGAATACGTGATAAAAATTATAATTGGAGTTCCAACAATGGGTAGTAATACCCTGCTTGTGAGAGAATCTCGATTCTAGACATTGAAACCAGCGAATAGCTGATTTGTGATTCAAATGAACAAAACGGCAATGTATGCAGTATAGTACACATAGATTTTGTTAAAACTAAACGATCTCCCGTTAGAGTGGTATGGACGCTTGAAAACTAGGGTGGCGATACATATGTCGTTGTTAAACATTAGAATTATCCGTTACCTCTCAAATGAGCAACAGTGGTGTATAATTTTAATGTAATGTTGATGGTCCAACGTTCAAACCATTATTTTTACTTAAATATCGAGTTATTTTAAACTAATTTAATTATGAATTCTATTTTAGTAGTTTGAAATAAAAGACGCATCATGCAGGAAAGAAATTATAAACAAATTGAACACATGATTCATGAAAATGGATTCTAAAACTATACATCTTAGCTATAATACCATCCCATCACATTCCTCGTAGAATTAAAAGCAATCTCCCACAGATATTAAACTGTAATCAAAACAATTTAGAAATATTACAAGAATGGTCATCCATCTTACTCCACTAAAATTATCTGCAACATCCTGCTTTAAAATTAAAAATAATTAGTAATTTAAGCATTCTCACTCTCAACCTTTTGTCTGAATTACCTTCACTCAAAAAAAGTAATTGTTATTGCGAAATTAATTTAGACCTTGTTCTCCTGATTACCAACATAGGTAAGGTTCCTTAACATCCCATCAATTATCACCCAACAACGGCAACTAAGTAGAAAATTTTAATGCAAGTCTTCAAAGGCAAGGCCTGGTGCGTACCAGTATTGAAACCTCTGAAGTGTTCAGTAAGAATTTTTTAAATAAAAATCAGTGACAGGACAAGATCGGGAGATAAGTCACGGCCTTGACCTTGATCTTCCAGGCGAAATTCCTTGCTTTCTGTGTTGGCTTTGACAAGCATGAAGAAACCAAAGGAATCAAAAAGTTGGTCGTAGGTGGGCGGGGGGGATGGACCACCCACGATGTTTCAAGTGAATTTACGCGCGAAAAGGGCGAGGTCCAGCGCTATAACTTGGACTTTATCGACGATTTCACACTTCGAAGATGAGATTTTTTACACTCTGTTGCGCATCTCTTAACTACCAAGGTTTCGTTTGTAGGTTTAAAAAAAGTTCTATATTTTTCTTTGCTGAGCTTAAAGTTTTTTTCGGCTTGTCCAGTTGCTATAGAATTGAAAACATTGGGTGAGAGGTTACCCTAAATAAGAGGCCCTATGGACATGCTCTTTAACTTTTATAGCGTAGTTTGGAAAACTGAAAACATTGCCTGTAGTGTGTTACGGCTCTCTAAGAAATATAGTATATGTTTTGAAGGGAAAAGAATGAAAAAAAGCCAAAAAGCAGATGTTTTAAAGGGGAAAAAACCATCGTTGTATATTTTAGTAGTGCCCAAATCCAACTCTACCCTGTGTAATGTCGCATATACGCATTACACATATTTTCATCTTTCTATTCTAGTTATATTTTCATCTTTCTATTTGCATCTTTCAATTTGCATAAGTTGAAAGCTAATTAATTATATAATAAACTTATTACATTTTTATTTCAAAAAGGGAGGTTTTTTAATAGTTTTAATCAAACAGTTGGGGTTTTTAGTAATTATCAAATTAATTTTTAATAATTGCTAAAATCAATTTAATTAAAATTATTTTTGTGAATTAACATAGAGATAATTTAATTTTTTTAATATTATAATGTTAAAAATAAAAATTTAATAATTTTTTTTTAAATCTCCTACACAAATGTTGAAATTGATTTACCCAGCAAGTTGAAAAAATGAGTTTTATAGCATAAATAATAATCAAATATTAAGAATTCTAATATATATTTTCGATGAACAGAAATTTACATGAAATAGCAAGACAATTTACAAGATATTTATACTACAATACATTCAACAGAATATTATTACAATATTATTCAACTGAATATTATTACAATATTATAATGTTATTCAAAAGAAAAATTTTATTTAAAATTGTTTATATGCAAGCATAAAATAGACAAATTTCTCTAAGTTAAAAATTTTATAAATTACGGCATAAATTTTGCTTCTTATATAAATTTTTGAAATACTGCTTAAATCTGTTAGAAATATTCACCAAAAAGTTCTTTTACTGTTATGAGAGAAGACAATTTTTTTTTGACTTAATATCGTGAGTTAAAGGGGATTATTTCTCATAATTTAACGGAAATAATTTCGTTTGGATTTTCCTGGATATTTTATATTTTCCTTATTGATCAAATATTTTTAAATAATCGCCTATTTATTTTTAAAAGAATATTTATAGATACATACTTAAAAATGAAAGGCATGCATGAATAAATAACGCAGAAAAGTCATTATTCTTCCTGAATTTCATTAAATTGTTTAAAACTAATCTCCTTTTAAAAATTCAGAAAAAATGAATATTGCGAAAAATGGCGTTTTGTATGTATTGCTGAATATAAAATTTGCGTAGGAGCATCTGAATTTGCTTTTATTGAATTTAGAGCCTTAACTTAGTTTACTTAAATTTCTAATACAATAAAAAAACATGAACACAATATAAATTGCTATATCAGAAGTATGTAGCTGATTGTCTTCTTTTTTTTTTTTTTTTGTCTGTATGTGGGTGTATGCGTGCACGCACTTTTATGAGTTCAGACATTTGCTTACTTATTATTTATAATGAACTACTCTTAATGCATGGCACACGTATCATACAATTATTTTTGAGCATTTAAATAATTTGCTGTTTGTCTTAATTATCGAAAGATAAATAAATTTTTAATTAATACCTAGTAAACAACTTTTTTCATTATATCCTGTTTCTTATGTTTAAAAATAACTTCTTATATGTTTGTAAAGATTGAAATATATGTTTTTGTGTTTATTTTACGTGTTCATTATTATTGTTATTGCAAATCTGAGTATGATCAACAGTTTTTGTATGAGAATTACTCGAGTCGTGTTGGCTTTGAAGATTTTGTTTTGGTGATAATTAAATTTATAGTTCAATGAGTTAGTTTATAGAATTTTAATTAATTATAATCTCTTTATCTCTATAAAATTTCCTTTATTGAAATCAAACTCACGCGAATTATAATAAAGAAATGCATTTTTAAATATGTGTCTTAAAAAAAATTTACTTATTGTTTTCCTCATTTCATCGAATAACTTCTGAAACCATTAAATTTCAAAAGGATTTCCAATGAAAGATATACCATAAATCATTAAGAAAATAAAAACCATATATAAAACTATAACTCATTATAACTAATGATCCACGTATATTACATGTAATAGTTTTCAGTGCTTTTTGACATGAAAGTCCCCATCGGTTCTTACTAATGGGACAGAAAGTTCTTACTTCAATCAGAAGTTTAGTTTTCAGCATTAGATATGAAAAACGTATCATTTGAATTTCCTTATATTTTTATATTTGCTTTGAAACTAAATGGAATCTTGGTTTTCAAATAATTATTCTCATTTCAGTTATTGATTGTTATGGAATTAAATTTAAATAGCGTTCTTGAAGATAGTGTACCAATTATTCGTTGAAATGAAGGCCAATTTTAAAAAATCCGTTCACTACAATCTTCATATTTATTGGAATAATTATAAATATGATCATATTTTGTAAAACATTCTGTGAATATAAAGAGATTTTTGAGTAAAAATTGTTGCATTACTGTCTCATTTAAATTATTAAACATTTCTGAAAAAAACCATTTTAATTAAGTTTTGACTGATCTCCATTTTTAACTTTAATTGGTCCAATTAAAGATTTTTCAAATAGAATTGCCGAATAAGGCTGTGTACTTTTTTATTCTAAAATTCACATGTATAAACAAAGCATGAATCTGAGTATGGCATTTTACGTACGAACCATTTTTCTTCTCTTGTTTATCCCTTTATGGTATATAATCACTCTATCATTTTTTCCCCTTTAAATTATTTCATTTTTGATTCATGGAGATTACTAGTAATTATAAATGTACTTATAATTAAAAAATGATTAACTATATATTATTAATAATGGAAAAATACTCCAGTGTTATTCCTTAGCTACCAAATACAAGAAAACTCAAAGGCACTGAATAGTGATTCAAAATGAGAAAGCTCAATGATATTTTTAGCTTTTTTTTTTTTTTTTTTTTTTTGAGTTCTATGAGAAAATCAATCCCAGGAATAAAATTTGATACTTTCAACCCCAAATCATTTTCTGCATTTAGTTTAATCTAGAATCTCATCAAATGTCTCAGTACAAGTTTGATAATTGCTGCATATTGTTATCCATCCTTTATCCAGAACAAGACCAATGATGTTTTAAAAAACGATTTTGGATTTTTTTCGCATGGTAGTTCAGTTACCATATTTTTTTTATGTTGCTTTCACTTTTTTAAGTAGTTTTCTTCAAAAGAATTTCTGATACATTAATTTTCATCTTCAATATTTAAAATGCAGCACTTAAAGCAAACTTGAAAATTGTTCTAATCCCATAGATTGAAAATTGCTTCTCTGGTTCAAAATAATAGTTCGAGTGGGTTAAATATACCATCTTTATACAATCCTTTACGATCCAATCTGGGAAGTTTTCAGCCAATAAAAAAAAACTATAGCTTTTTCTTAACCGTATTTTACTGAAGTTATTATGCCAAATTGTAGCCAAACAAATTTTCATCCTGATGATAATGTAAATGAATTTATACTATCGCTTTTCTCTGTAGTTCTGCAAAAAAAGAAAGTGTTGCAGACAATTCTAACTATTTCAGAATAATGCTGGTACCCAAACGAACCCGACGTCAACAACAAACTTGGGGAATTTGTGACTTTGGCAACAAAAAGGTAGGATCAAGACTATTCTAAAATCTTGGTCATAGCTCCATTAGAGCTCAATTTTCAGCTTTTATTCAAGCATTAAAATCTTAAGAGGAATCATTGCGAAATAGTAGTTGAGTTGAGCTCAAGCGAGTAGTTCAACGAAGTCTCTCTTTGGTGATGTTCTTCTGAATTCTCTCTAAGCACCTTACACAGTTATGGTTGTTTATTATCGATTTACCACTATTTATTGCAAGTGTTGTTTTGTGTATGCTTCGACTGGTTTTTGTTAAAGTGGATTTGCGAAGAATAAAATATCTTTACTCATCATTTTACCGTAATAATATTACGACAAACATTGCTGCTTAATTTGCATTTTAGCTTACTTTTTAAAATTTTAGCTCTTTATTAAAATTTTTGATTAGTAAATGCAAACATTTTTTTTATCTAACTGCAACAAAGTAAAATTTTCTATAAAAATGAATTTCATAAAGTTCTTTTAAATAATTCGCATCAGTTACCTATTTCACGGTTCAAATATTTGATAAGGTAATAAATACTTGATAGTTTATAATTAAGAAAAAATATCAGCAACAACTGAAATTTTCTGCTAGTTAAAATCAGACTTTGAAGGATAGAGCTACATAGAATAATTCTTTTCTTCTTAAGAAAAAAAATTAAGAAAAGCCAGAGAGCAAATTAAAATTGAACTAAATCATATAATTAGACTTATACTTGAAAGAAGTGCGGTTCCGATATTCAATTATATGTATGACGGATCTAATAAAAAACGTCATCAGTCATTCGCATTCTTTGAGCTTGTTGGAAGTCAAACAACCACATGATCCAAATGGAGTGATTGCACAACGAACTGAAAGTAGAAATAAATATTAGTAAAAAGAAAAGATAATTTGGTGTTTTTACTTTCATGCGGTAATGTTTCGAAACCTCAAAGGGCTGTTTAACCCTTGTGTGGAAAAAGTTTTAATTTATTCTTTTGAATCTTAAACGTGGGAATGTTATGTAAAAAAAAGTTAAAGAAGAAAAGTCTAGACAAGTTTGCTTAGAAAACTCAGCGCGAAGATGAAAGGCAATGTTTCCACCCATTTCATATAAAGATACTTAAAAATAAAATTTTATTCTTTTTCATTTTCATAAACAGAGACACAGGATTTTATTAAAATAAAAAAACTGATCAAATATTTATGATTTTGCAATATAAAACCAAGAATTCTTTTTAAGGTAAATTTATCTGGATAAAACTTATTTGGAGTCAGTAAATTTTTTAATAAATACTGTTATTTAAATAGAAGAATACTTTTCAATTTTTTTCAAAATTTTCAACATTTCTTAGACATTTTTTCTAACTTGATTTTTGCTTTTATTACAGAGAGTACTTTTCAATTGATTGATTTTTTTTAATTGACTTTTTTTCACTCTCTTCCTGATGTGCTGAATTTTTAAAATGTTTTGCAGATGTGTGTTTTCGATGAAAATACATTATTTTAATATTTTCAGAATTTGGTTATATATTAATCAATAGCATTCATAAATTTTAATTACCGTTCAAATGGCTACATTTGGGAGTAAATTTCAGTAAAACTGATTTCAAGAATCAATGGCATTTATAATTATGTATTATGAGATAAAGATTTCAAGGTAAATACTAATTAAATCTGAAAAAATTTAGTACACTAACAAATGGATTGTTAAAAACTCTTTTTATTAACTTTATTTTTGCTTTAAAAGTAAAATTTTCTTTTATACACTGAAATAGTACTCAAAAAATAATCTGTTTAAATGCTGTAACAGATTTATTTTTTCAAATATCAATTAAGAAAATAATTCTCCAATAATTCCTTCCTACAAATGATGTTGCAAGATTCTCCTTTCTTACATTCTTGTAAAACCAGAAACAAGAATGGGGGGGAAGCCACTTCTTTTTGACATGAAATGGCAAAAATCTGAATTATTTTTGGAAATTTGAGTTTTTTCTGTCTCATGCTCAATTCTCATTATGAAACATTTTGCTTATATACGGAAGAATATGGAGAAAAGCGTAGGCTGGAGCATCGCATGTAAGAATATCCAGAACAAGAATTCTCATAATAGAATGTACATCTGCTCTAATGGATTCAAATGGCAAGAGAGGAAAAATACACTCTATATGAATGGAGATGTCATCACTGCTACATCTCTCAACTTGCATTTTTTTATTAAAATCGATACTGTTTGGTTTTAAAAATGCTTTTAATATAATTCAAAAGACACACTTTTCCACTATTTTGTTTGGACTTTATTGACTTATTAAATTTTTCGCCAACTTTTCAGTGCAATGACTGAATACATAAATGAAATAAATTGAAGTAAATACTCTTCTCAAGAAAATGTTAAAGTACCAAAATATTTGCAATTTCATTCTTAAAAACTAATAAAAATCTTACATCTATTTATACGTTACTTGTTAAGTGAAGGAATTTACGATTTTCAGGCTGATTATTCCAACAACTAGCAAAGCTAGAAAAAAACCGCATTTGTTTATAATAAATTTTACATTCCTTAACCCAGAATATAATAAAATTTGAAAATTTTATAGATCCTATAATATTTGCGAAAAACTTAAAAAAACTTTTTAAAAAATGAAACCACAGATGGCGACGTCAGCTTCCTTACCACCACTTTTAGTATGTCTAATAGCAGCTTTTCGGATTTTTTTAATTTTTTAATTTTTTATTTTCAAGACTATATGATATACTGCATTTTTATCAAAAATTCGTTGACTAGACTAGTGGAAGAGCGAAATTAATTTATTCAAATGAAAAGGAAATAAGATGAATGGAAATAAGTTGATAAATATGGTTTCTAATTATCAGCTAATTAAACTTTAAAAATCAACAATGTTCATAAAGTCATAAACTCCAAAAACCCTTATTTCCTGAGTAACAGCATTCACCTAAAAGAATAAAAAAAACTTCGCCAAAATGGGAAACTAACACTTCATTTCAACAGTATGGTACTATTATTTTTTCACTTAAAATTCCTGAATTAACATTAAAAAAACTTTTTTTCAATATATTTATTCGAATCAAGTTAAGAGTTCAAAAAAAAAAAAAAAAAAAAAAACGTTATCAAATTTAATTTTTATCCCTACGCAAAATATTGTAATCAAACATTCAATTTCAACAAAAAAATAATAATTATAAGAATTGAATTTAAAAAATTCTCTGGGGATTGCGATAAAAAATGCTCGTTATTTCTCCATTTATCTTCAGATGACTTAAATGCTGAATCATATTTTTCACTTCTTAACTTGGTAGTCAGTATATAAAAAAAATGAATAGGAAGTTTCTTAGGAAGGTCAAAATCTTTAAAAAAAAACATTGGGAAACAGTAATTAGAATAACTTAAAAGAAAGAAGAAAAAAAAGGTATCGATAGGAATAAAATCACTTTAATTAAAAGCCCAAAGTTACTTTTTTACAGTAGGCACTTTCTGTAAACGAACTTTTTTTTTTTTGTTAAGAGGCGATAATGTTTCTTTTAAAGATAACTGTATGATTAAAATAATGTCTATGAGCATATTATTTTACTGAACTTTAATATAAAAAGTATTTTTAAGAATAGCTATTAGAAATTTAAACAAACAAATTTTAGGACTTAATTAAACAATTTTTCATATTTTTATTTGATTATTTATTGGATATATTCAGTCATACATCCATTTCGTATCTTACTTTATGTAGAAAATTTATTTATTTTTTCCTTTTTTAATTTGTAATTTCAAACAATTATCTACATAAAAGATTTTTTTTATTCTAATTATTTCTAATTTCTAGTTTTTAGAGTTTAATTCATAATTATAATTGTTATGGAATCTTGAATTCTATTTTTTTTCTCATTTTCATTGGACCTCTTGTATGGAGTTAAATTTTAAATAAATTATTCAATTATCTGTAATCGAATTCAAATCGGACGTACAACATATATAACCAGTATATAAATAGATAAAATTTAAAAATCACCATCTCACGATTTGATTAAAAACTCACTAATAAAATTCCACCATTACAAACGTGTAATAAGCCGAATAAAAAGAATTGAAAATAATAATTTCAAAATGCAAAATTTTTAATTACAGGGAACTTAAACGATATAAAGAAAAATATATGAGAAAATTGTAAAAATTTTATAAACTTGAAGACAAAGTTTCTTCTTACTTAATAGAAACTAACTTAATAGATAAAATAACATTATAAAATATTCATTCATATTACACAATTTCAATGAAATATAAGATATCGACCAGTAAATATATTTACTTTAGACAATTTGAACAACAATTTCTTTCAAGTTTTGAAATCTGATGTATTATATTGTTTCTAGAAATAACAAAAATATTTCCTTATTCGAGAACTGTTTGCAGAGAGTTTTCAAAGAATTGACATAGAAATCTATTTGATATTTCTGCTTCATTTTTTTTTTTTTTTTTTTTTTTTTTTACTTACGTAGAATTACTTATTTGTTTTTAAATTTTACTGCTTTCTAAAAATGACAACATAAAATTCTGAAAGCATTTCTAAATTTTCTATCCACAATTTTTTTTGTGTAGCATATAATAATTAATTTTGTGAAAGGTGAAATGTTATTACATTTTGTGAACTAATGTTTTGAATAATGATTTCAATTTCAACATAAAGTAGAGCTATTTATTTCTTCAATCCTTAATATATTATATTTTATTTTCCATGTTGTAGTAATTGTGACTTCTATCTGATCCTTTAATAGATCCTCTAAAGTTCTATTAGAGGATCTACTATATCCTATAAAGTTATTTTATTAGCTTTTAAAAAGATTTATTATTGTAATGCAAGTAGAGATCTAAATATTTACATGCACTTTCACATTTTCAAGGAATTTCAAAGCCGAAGAAAAATTGAAAGCAAGACTGTTAGGGTTGAAAAATTATCATTTCAAAATTCTGACTGATAAGTTTAGTTGACAAAAGTTAGTTTTTTTTTTACAATTGATTTTTTTATTATTACTATTATTTATTACTTAATATTTATGAGACATACAATATTTAATTATATATATATATAGTTACAAGCCTGTAAAATTGCTTCCCAGCACGATTAGTTCTATCACCAGAAAGACTGATTTACAATCTTCTCTACTGGATGTTGCTCGGGTGCCGAGCCAGTGATCCCAGAGCTTTGCGACGAATTTGGCGGTTTTAGCGACAAAATAGATAATGCTGGAAACTTCGAAAATTTTAACGATCCGTCTGTTAGGAACCGAGTTATGTCTGAGTGAGCTATAAAAGGCCGGCAGTCTCAAGCTGCAGTGAACCAAAATTGAATCGCAGTCGGAGTCGTAGCCAAGTAACGAGTCTTAGAGAGAATAGCGAAGCAACCACGGAGTGCCAGCGTTGTGTGGTGCGTAAGCTAGTACTGAATCGCGCTGAATGCCGAGTCCTGTTGTCCATTGTGGAAGCAGCATCAAGTTGTGGAGTGGCCAGTGTTGTGGTAGTGAGTCGGCAGCTGGAGCAACTAAGGCAAAGAGACGGAGAGTCCCATCTCCTGCTGAATTCTGTCTAGCCGCTTTGTGTGCTGTGGTCGATTTCTACTTGTGGACCACTATTTGCTGTAGTGTGCTTCTGTGTACTGTCCTGTGCTTCATCTTGGCTGTGTATATTTGTCGTCTCTGTGTATTCGTGTCTTCATGTTAATAAATGTCGTCGTTGTTTGCTACTGAGGCCAGCTGATTGTTTTCACACAATACATCCACTACAAGGCGAACCCGGTGAAATCCGTAATATATATATATATATATATATATATAAATTAAATTTCTATTTGTTTATTTCAGCTTCATACAATTTCGTACCTCTTTGCAAATTCAAAAGAAATGTATTATAAGTTGTTCTTCACAGCTGGAAGTATTAATTTTTAAATAGATAAATTTCTGCACCTCCCAAAGAGTAGGGAAATAGTATTAAAAGATATTAGGTTTTTCAGTCATATTTTGTGAAAAAAATTCCAATCAGTTGGGAAAAAAGGCGTCCCGCTGCATATTCGCATGATATATTTAGTAAAAAGGCTATATTCATGCAAAAGATCTATATTTGTAACTTTTGTTTGCCAACGCCATTTAAGTCATTCTTGCCTTTACGCCAGATCATTAATTTGTTGTGGGGTGGGAGATAAGAACCTTTCTGGAATGTAGGCAAGAAAGTTTTGTAAAGACCATTCCTGTTAGTTTTAATTCTTTTATTTTACTTTAAAATTTGGATTTGTCGTCCTGTCGTTTCTTTTAATCATTTTTGCTTTACCACCGTTTATTTTTAATTCGTTAGTTAAGAATCAATACCCATTTTCTATTTTTGATGAGTTTTCAAAATAATCAGTAGATTTATATAATATTGTGAGCAATTTTGTATTAATTTAAATTAGATTTATAAATTAATATTCAATTAGTGCACGAAAGTCATTAGTTATATTCGGCGAATTTCGATTTTCCAATGTTGATGTGTTCTTTGAAAACTTTTATTTGCTTATTTCATCATTGCTTACAAAATTATCTTAGTTTCCAAAGAAGTTACTTGCATAAAACTTGAATAATGTGTTGTAACTAATTAATCATAATCTGAAAATTTGCTTTCCTTGGTTGATTAAAATGATTCATAAGCATAAGAAGAAGCATCGTTTTTTTCTCTTCCATTGCAACATATTTCAGTTAATTAGGGTGCTGTAAATTTACCGTACCTCACAAATCTGCTATTAAAAGAGTACCTATTCGTTAATTTAATCTAATCCTCAGTTTATACCAACTAGAGGAGAGGTGCAATTTAATCCTAAAAGTTTTGTTTTGCTGAACCTTCAATAATTAATTAGAGGTTTACGGCCACGGGTTATAAACTATGGTCTTCATCGACTTTTGCATGACACTATTTTAAAAACGGTGGGTTATGAGGCGGGTATGGGAGTAGCTTAATAAGGCAGCAATGAAATATTAAAGTTTATTAAAAACTTCGGGAGTCGGCGAATACCTTAGGGAGTTTTAATTTTGAAAGTCTTTGATAAGCAAATTTTGATATGTATTCAAGATTATGAGTTTAATGATAGAAGCGGATATTTTAACCAATTATTTGTCAGTTAAAATGTATGCAAAATTGTATTAACGTTTTTTTTATATATGAATTGTATATTCATTAAGTGTATGGAAGTGTTTGTAATAGTTAAACAGTAATAATTTAATATACTGGAACAAAATTGTTTGTGTTTTCCCTTTAAATTGCGATTATTACTTCCATGTTTATGAAGCATATAAAAAGAAAGTATTTCAATCCTAAAAAAAATTATAATTGAAAGTTTTGACATATTTGATAAGTTTTATATAACCTCAAATCCAAAAACCGCATTTTTAGAATCATTATTCTATCTGAGGGCACGGTAACTCCATCCTTCAAGCTTGAAGGATGAAACGGCTAACGGCGAAGGATCCACGGCTAACTTTCATCCTTCAAGCTTGAAGGATGAAATTGAGCATGTGGTATTTACACCAAATATATAGATTTCTTTCAGTGTTGCTATAAATTTTTAAAAGGTAGTCCTTCGCTCTAATTGCGCGATTATAATTTAAATTCTTAAAACGTAAAGAACGATTTATATGAAATACGATGAAAGATTTCTGAAGTGTAACATCAAAGCATCAAATTTTGTACCAAGTTAATAGAATGATTGGATAAGTGAAATTTAGCACAACAGTGTGCAATATCGTATCCAGTTTTGAACCAAATCTATCAGAGGTTGAACCGCCTCTTGGTCTATACTTTCGCATGCCTATGAACACAATAACTGACAAATACAATAACTTAAATAAACTAATTTTGCATTGTGATCTATTCACTAAAACTACAGTTAATGTCAAATCTTGGTTTCAATCGGGTGAAAAAAAAGACATCAAAATGATCTCAGTTCTCTTCACTATATGACGAAGTACAAAATGCTCATATAAGGAAGTCTTCAAATGAAAATCTGAGCATCCAAACAATTCACTGCTTGCCAGAGATCATAGTTTTATGCTGGAGGGGGGGGGGGGTATCATTTTTATTAGCTTTCGAGAAATTTTCGAAAAGACAACTACAGATGTATTTTTTAATACAACAGATAGATAATTACTAAAAATCATCTTACATGATACTTGTACCTTTCCACTCGATTCCACTATTTTTAAAAATTATCTTTACATGTTTGTAATTTTGTAGTAGAATTTTCACCCACGTTCTGATGTATACCTTTTTTAATGAAATAATCTTTATTAGCACATCAATAGGAAGAGAAATTTCAAAGAAAGAGAAACTGGAAATATATCTTATTTTAATTCAATTGTTTTCCTCTTTATGGTTACTTTTTACTATCTTTGAATTAAATTTAAAAAAAATATTTTTTTTCTTAATTTTTCAGTTAAGTAATTATGTACAAAGTACATAATTACTTAATGACTCTCGGTACATGAATTGGGGGAAACATCTACAGATCTTCATTGATGACATTCACTAAAACTCCAAATTACCTGTCGCTCAAAAATTTATATAAAGAGAAATAAAGATAATTTCTACATATATAGAGAGGGTGGTAATTCAAATGGTTTTATAGGACTTGATTGAAAGAAGAATATGCTGCAAGAAGAGTGAAAATCTAGACTTAGATGTCTAGATCTAGACATCCATCCTAAAGGGGAAGTGGAGAAAAGTTGAAATTTTCACTTCTCCTTAACTCTCATACGATTGAAGATCGAAAAATAATTCAAAATAGTCAAATGTTTATCTTACCATAGCAGACAACTTTTGAAATGAAAAAAAAAAAAGTAAAAGTTTTAACTTAAAAATTACGACCTGAAAAGTGATTTCTAATTCCCTATATTAATTCCTCATCTTTAAATCATTTTAATGTATTCTCTTTTATCCCCATCTCTCCATTCTTGGAGATTAAAATAGGGAATGGTGGAAAGGGAACTTCTAATCATCGAAGAAACGAAATCTATTTTTCCCTTCGAGAATACCAAAAAGAACTTATTCTTGTTGTAATCACCTAAGGTGAATCATCTACAATTAGGCGCATTCAGGCAATCAAGATATCTACAATTAGGTGCATTTAAACAATTAAGAAACAACTACCATTTTATGGATTTCTTATGCAATTAAGAAACAATTCATAATCAAACACTTTTATGTAATGAAGAAACAATCTATAATTGGGTGCATTCATACATTAGTACAATTAAGGTACGACGTTTTCAAAGAACTTCGCTGCACCAAAGTGTGCAGACATTTAGAATTCTTTTTGAAACACTATCTATTGCATTGACTCTCTTATATGCTTTCGGAAAAGTTTTGAAGATAATAAGCGCTTTGCCCTAGTAATCATGAGGAAATGATAACTATGGGGATTTTGATTGGATGAGGATACCTATATAGTGATTTTGATTGGATGAGGATAACTATAGTAATTTTGATTGGATTTCGACAAGCGAGGGATACATTATAATGAGAGTGAAAATCATGGCAGAGTTCATAGGTGTCTATTCAGCTCAAATGTTTGAAGCGATGAGGAGATTGAAATTTTCATTTTCCCATAATTCTTTTCTGATTGAAAATTAGGCAACAATTTAAATTATTTTTATATCTTACAAAATATTGTAACAAATGTTGGTGACTTTTGCCTGCTCTTAAAAAACAGATTTTCTAATGAAACGTTTTCAATATCCGCCATCATTTAGAAGTAATGGGCTGTAATGTTATTTTTTTTCTAATCCAAAACTTCCTTTCCTTTTTATGAGAAATCAAATATAATAATAAATGAGATTTAAAAATTATTAAAATTTTAAAAAATAATGAGATTTTTAGTGAGAAATCCTCATTGGAAAAACTCTCATAAGTTGCATTATTTTCATTATTTTTAATCTTCGTAGCAAGAAATTTTCAAGAAATTAAAGGAGCAAATAATGGTGGAGATGACATTTTCTCTTCTTTTTCCGACGGGAATTATCTACCTTTGAAATTCAATAATTGAAATATTAAAAAAATAATAATAATTTAAACTGTTGCCTATCCTGACAAACTATTTTAACAAATGATGGCGACTTTTGAATATTCTTAAAAACAGATTGTATTCAATGAAACTTTTTAGTAGTCGCCATCATTTAAAAGCAATGGGCAGAAATGATGTTTTTTTAACTCGTAACTTCGATTTTCTTTTAATATAAGCTTGAGAAATCATCATTGGAAAACTCTCATAAGTAGCAATCTTTTTATTATTTTTAATCCTCTAAAAATTAGAGGAGAAAACTGTGGGAGAGATGGAATTCCAAACTATACAAACTACAATTCATTGTATAATACTATTTATAATGGAATTTATTATGAAAATGCAATAGTCAATTTTTTCGGATCTATTATGTGAGAACAACTATTTCTCAAAAGAAGAGGGGGGGGGCTCTATTTCAATTTCCCTATTGTACAACAAAGCTTAATATTTTGAATCTCACTGCTCAGAATAAAAAGCTGTGGCATCCATCTGCATTTCCAGGAGAATACTTTTATAAACCAATTTCCTTATATCAAAATTTTCTGAAATATTTTGAGAAGAATAAAGCAATGTATTTAAACTATAAAAATATTTTGCAGTCAGATTCTAATGCGTGCATTGGAAGATGGTACTTTAATCAAGAAGCTTACATATAAATTGGAAATATGTCTCTCAAACCTGCGTGAAAATAATGCGCATTGACTTTCGATGATTAAATGCATGGAGGCATTTACAATAATTAAACAGAGCTGGTTGCTAATTTAATACCATGACACAATGGAATTGATTGCAGGGTTCGAATTGAATCCCGATGCTTTCATGATTTGGATAAATCTTGATTGATACAATCATGTTTAGACATCGGATCTTCGGATACAATTATATGAATTGAAAGTATATGCTTGGCGACAAATAATATTTGATTTCGTCTTTATAATATAATCAATTTCGATCTCTCGTTTGGCATTTAATTTAGAAATAGACTGTTTTAAAATGATTTGTAGCTGAAATAAAGCAATGTTTATATGTTTTTAATTATCTGCTTTAAAATTCAACATAAATAAAGACATATTTTAAAAGCTTTAATAAATAACTTTAGTTATGATTTTAATGTTACTAATCTAAATTCGTTGAAAAATGCTATAATATATTAATACGTAGATAAAATAATGATTATATTAAAAAAATTAAACCTTTATCATAAAATTCAGAAGTTGATACTTTTATTGCATATATCTTGAGGGCAAATTATACATTTCCTATTTCATAAGCATGCAGTATACGTTTAATTAAGAATATTTAATTGTCGTCTCATTAGTTAATTGAGCATTAAATACAGCATAATGAATCGAATTAAGATCATCAAATGTTTTCATGAGTGTTTTGACAAACAAATTCAATTGAATTGATTTGAGGTCATTGTATTTTTAAAGGGAGACGGAATTTCTCTTATTCGTTTTCAAGAACGCTAAAATTAGCTCCAGACGACTTCTATGAATTCATCCGTTTTAAATAATTATGAAATTCGTAAAAGCGAAATATTTTATAACTTTATTGGTTACGAAAAATGGAAAGGGTAATGAAACGAGGTAAAAATGTAAACGATGTATGTAAGGAAAACGTGTTAATGGTCCTTTATTATACTCAAAATTGCACAAACATTCCATTTTAACTAATTCATTATATATATATATATATATATATATATATATATATATATATATATATATATATATATATATATATATATATATATATTATCAACTTTGAAACTCAAAATGTTCAAATATTTGTACATAAAATCCCAGATTAAGAATTTACGGTTTGTCAATTATAGTTCTTTAACACTAATGAATCCCAGTTTTAACTCTTTTGTGAAAACATAAACAGATATTCCCTGTGCTGTGAACATGATTGATACATAAATAGCATAATTTTGAAGAAAAAGAGAGAAGAGAAAAAGTTTATTACATTTATATGAAATAGTGCATTCATAGATGGAAAAGCTTATTCAATACTAAAAACACAGTCTAAATTCCCTTTGATCTAATTTCTTTACAAGGAATTGGTGCCTAGTTTGAAAGTAAAACCGGATTCGATTCAGTAGTTTTCTGTTTAGTTATAACAAATTTCGATTTTTTTTTAATTTTAGAATTACATGATAAATTACATGACAAATAATTTAGAATTACATGACAAAAAATCCTAAATGCTGAATTTTAAATTTAAACTATTTTTAGAATCATCAGAGCGATTTTTTTTTTAATTTTCTGATCAAGGCTAACTTATCCAAAGAGCTAATTAGGCTATATACATCTTTTACACAAATACCCTTAAAAATTTATTATGCTGATTTTATTTAAATTTTGAACTAAAAATTTATTTTCTTTTAACTTTAAATAGGTTAAAAGAAAAAAAAACTATGTGTTTAAAGTGCATAACTGGAAAGGTATCGGTTTCATAATATTATTTTAAAATGCATATCAAACCAAAAATTATCCACACCATGAGTAGGAATATCTTAAACATGTTCAATGACGCATGTTGTAAATTAGAATATTACATGTGCAAATTGTTGAATATTTGAATGTTATCTATAATATAATTGATAATATATGCAACTGCATCTGAAATCCTAATATTACAGTAATGTCTGATCAATAAAGGACATTTTACTTCTAGCGTTATATGTACCCATATGAATATAATTTTAATACAGCTGTACTCAATACGGTAAAAAAAATTTAATATGTAGTATTACATTATATTTCCAAAGAATAGTGTTTTATTTTAAATACGGTAATATTAATTATATTGTGAGTGAATATGAGTACATAATTCTTTTGATAGGAATGACATTATATATGTTATGGTCAATGCGAATAATCGGCTATTATTAATTTTAACCGGTTATTATTAATAACCAAACAGGTTAGTATTAATAATGACCGGTTAATATTAATAATAACCGATTGTTCACATTGACCGTAACATATATAACACGTAGATTTAAGTACGAAATTGATTTTATTAACAGTAGAAATAAATTCGTAGAAAAGAAGTGACAGAAACTGGTTTACAAAATTAATATGTTTTTAAATGATAAATTGTAATCACAAAATTGTAAGGTATTGATAAGAAAACAGAAAACATCTTTTTTTCCATTTATTTTGCTTCTCAAATATTTTATAAGAAACATTTTCGTCATACCTATGCTCACATAACTCTTTTCGTTATGTAGCGCTCAAATTTAAGACGGCCTTGTTTCTATTATTCAAAAGCTATAAAACAATACTTATATTATATGTAGAAATATTCTTTCGAAAAGCATAAATAATATTATACAGGTAAAAAAGTATTTATTAAAGCACCAATTAAGAATATGTAAGCTGCATGATTAACAAATGCAAAGCAATAATTCATTAAGACTGGACTGTAATTTTTGATCATTTAAACTAATCGATTATTTGTAAATTTACAAACTACTTTATTCTTTTATTTATATATTACAAAAAAAACACATTTAATTCAGTTATTTATGCAAAAATATATTAATAATTCATTTCAAATTAAACTAAACGCAATGGAAATTATTCCTGCTCATATAATGCACATGAAAAGACCTCTTATTAATTTAATTTTACGATATATTGCACATTCGTTCTTCGGACAAAAGGAAATCGCAGCAATATAGTTATTCCTACTTATTTCTGTAAACCCTGTGCTGCACAAGGATTGCCTTATTACTAATAATAATTTTAAAAAAAACGTAAGATTTAAGTTTGATTTTAGATGACATACGTATTTCAGTCTAATGAAACACTGCGATATCAAATGACTAGAATCCGTTATCTGCAAGTCAAATGCATGTGATGATAAAAATAATTCTTACTGTATATTATATTAAATCTTATCCGAATTTCTTGAATCCTTATCCGAATTTATTACAATATTTAATTCAGTGTAATCTTATTGGCAGCACATAGTATATTTATTACGCTTAACATCTATATATTTTCAGGAAAATATTATGAGGAATTTACTTTATGCCAAATATTACCACTAAATATATACTACACATAAATATTATTTAAAAAATACAGTAATATAGAGATAAAAAAGAAATAAGAATTATTTCATATACCTGTTATTAGTTTCCTGAGTATCCCGAGTTTTAAAGGCCGTTATATAGTTATTAAATCTGATAGATAAATCTTTATTGACAAACGTGGAATTCTTATTTAAAAAATATATTTAAAGCAGCAAATAACGATTTTTGTTGAATGCTTGGTATTATTTTTTTAGTGTAATAAACGGTTTCAACTATTACAATTTTACATAATCTTTTCTATATTACAGTGCCCTAAATCTGTCCAATAGTTTCTGTAAAATATAGTCATTTCGTATGATAAGTAAAGGAAGCTCTACAAAAAAATAGTAATCCTTGCACCGGAATTCAAAGTTCATGCACTAAGAAACCTTACAGATGGCTTTGTCACCGCCGTCAATCACAGGAACACTTAAAACGGATAGCTAGGATAAATTTCAAAATGTATAGCATTCACTTTTGTACAGGGCAATAGATAAGGCCACTGGGTGTATCACATGGGAAAGTACAACGTCAAGTGAGACATACAGAAGAAGCACTAAAAATAAAAAGGCAACTAAAAAAAGTGTCTCGAGAAGCACTTGAAATGCTCTCCCCTGTGACTAAATCCCACACTCCTGTCCCTCGAAAAGTCGAGGGCAATAATAATGATAAAGAAAAAAAGCTTGAGATTACAGCTTTATCAAGTGCAGCCCTTAGTTCTCTTGCTGTATGTAGAATGGAAAGATGGTTTGGACGTGAGTTCCTGGCTAGAAATAAAGCCGTCGTAAGCAGCTGTTTTCTGTTGTGCTCGATTTATTCAAGCAAGATTTAAATTTTGACAGGCTTTATGTTTAGATGCAAAGAAATCGTTTGGAGAAATGTTTCCAGTATGCTTTTCAGATTTGCAGATTGTTGTAAAATTGTATATTTGTTCGGAAAAAATTTTTTTGGATTACATGAGAAAGTGAATTTATTTCATATGCAATGTATATGAAAGGTTTTGTTCCCCTCTCCTTAAAAATTAATATATTTTATTTGTAATATTCTCGTTTATGAATATTTGTATTTATGTTTGCAAATTCAAATTTGCCATTCTTATCTAAATGATTTATATGGAAAATGAAAGGATTTTTTTTTACCTATAAAGGACCTTTAATTCTATGATTGGAATATTGGCCATTTTAAATGTTGAAGGAAACGTTAAATAAGCTAGCAATCAGAGGAAGTTCCGATTAGAGAGATATTGTATGCACAAGTGACAAATAATTTTTTTAATGAAGAATTAGATCAACCTAAATTTGTAAGAGTTGTGACGCTATAATATAATGAAATTAAGTCGCTGTAAATATCATAAAAAGAAAATTTTAATTGCTCAACATAAATTAGAAATATAAATGCAGTTTAAATTTTTATTTATTTTAAATTTTCCTATCAGCGTCTAAACTTTTATAATTTTGTTTTGACCAAATATGATAAACCTTCAATTATGGGAAGAAACAGACTATAGAAAAGATTGCAAATTAAAGAAGCTGATTTATTTTTCTAGACAGACAGTTCTAAATGGTTAAATAATATTAATAATAAACAATATATTTATATCGTAAAATATAAATTCCTTAAAATTGAAAAAAAGGTTTCTCCGTTCTTATAAAAATTGCTTATCATGTTTAATAACAATTATTGTTCAAGAAGAAAAAATTTGGGTTATAAGAGCAGAAGAAAAATAAATAGAAAAAGTTAAATATTTAAGCAAATCAAACATATTAAATTTATAAAATATAAAGAATTAAAATCTACTATCACAAATTTCAAGTTATCATGTGAGAACATTATTATTTTCAAGACATTGTTTGTCTTAATTAATTTAAGTCATTAATCAGTTTAAATCAATTAAACTGGTTTGGAATAATCACGTGACTATTGCATTGCGCAATCGTGTTTTTTTTTTTTTTTTTTTTTAGAAAAATCGATGGTGTTTTTTGCCAGCTAGAAAAATTAAAAATGAAAAATTAAATAACATTTTATTCTCATTATAATAAATATCTTTCGAACTTCCCCTCTTTGTTTCGTGTTGATTCTTTGTGCTTCTTAGGGCGGTAACTTCTTACAATCCGTGCCCTTTATTTTCTGACAGCGTGTTTTGAGGCTTCAAAAACCCCAAACCAAAACAACATCATGTTCTCACATGATAAAGACTTCCTATTTGAAAATACTATTAAGAGTGAATTGGAAACAATTTTTTCTTTTCTTGACTTTTAACATATTTCATAATTCAGTATTATAAATGTTATAGAATCTTATTAATTACTTTTCTCAAATTTATATCCATATGGTATAATATCCCTCGTATTAAATCAAAATTTTAGTAAGTTTATTAGATTAATAGCATATAATATCAGAAAATATTAAAAAGTTAGAATGCCGTTAGAAATAGCATGCATAAAATTTCAAACCTCTGATACACCAGAAAGTGAGTGAAAAAATGATTACAAATCCCCTCTGCACAAAGTGTTTTTTAAAGATTGAAAATAAAAATGAATTAAAAAGAAATATTTTTCGAGCTATGTATTACGTTTAATATGATTTTCAAAAGTTATCTTTCAGCAAATATAATTTAAATTTTGTGATATTACTGTTAAGTAATGCAAACCCTGAATTTCCTTTTACTGCAGAATTTGTAAAAATATTAAATAACCTCATTTCCTTATTTTATGTTTTTTATAAAAATTGAAATTAAAAAGGTAACAAACGAAGAATAAAAAGTTGCGAATATAAAATCCAATTTTAAGTATTATTTTAAAAATTCCATTAATTCTCGAAAAAAAAAATGAAAACAATTAATTTGGAATATTCGTAACGACAAATATATGAAGTTGCATGATGAAAAATATTTAATTTATATTTGTCGATTTCTTTTCCTTTAAACACTTTAAAAATAAAGCTGATTGGGAAATTCTTTATATAACATTTCCTATCTCCAAAATCTAGATTTAAATCTAAGGTATTTGAAATCATAGCTCGGAATACACATCCTGGGTTATCTTATTTTTACATTATTTCATCCGTTTGAGATTATTTATTTATTTCATTATTTAAAACCATAAGTGTAAAGTTTCTATTTCTTGATACAATGTAACAAAAAGCATATTAAAAATGATTTAAAGTGAACTACCTGCTGTATCCACATTTCCACCTGCATTTGTATTCATGAAAAAAAGAAAAAAATATATTTCTAAATTCTAAGTAGAGTTTTTATACTGAACCCATAAGATAATTTAACCTAGTTATTTCTCTAAAACCCCGAATAAAAAATATTTTTAAGATGAGTGTTTACACTCTTCCCCACTCTATAATCTGGTTGTATATAATTGTCTATGATACAACTGTAGCTTTTTAAATAGATTAAACTTTAACTGAAAATATTTACAATATAAAGAAAAAACACTTTAAAGACTTTTTGACAAAATTAGACTAGATCAAGCCGAGCTTAAAACGTCGACTTGATCTATTCTAATTTATTTAGTAGGGTCCGGAGTAATAAACATCCAGCTTATTATACTTGTTTTTATTACGTCCTGTGTTTCGTTTTTAAGCCATAGAGTAAAGGATAAAATGGAGAGATTATTTCCTAAAAATACTTGATATTGGTTATTTTGATAAGTTTGATACATTTTGAAGTGTGACTTTCTGTGATATGAGATAATATCTAACTGCAGTTCGTACAAAATTTGGGATCGACTCTATAATAGTTTTTGTGAGAGAATATGTCAAATTTATATTTTCGTTATCACTAGAATAATTTATTATATTTCAATGCCATTACTATATCAAAACTATTAAATATGTTCACAAATTTTAATTATTTTATAACAACAATAATTTCTGGTTTATAAGACAGATTGTTAATCATATACCCCAGTACCCTTTCCTGGGCCAAAATGGAAGTTAACGTTTTGTAAATTATGTCCATTCCGACAGTTTTTACATTCTTATTAAATTTTATTGAATGTTGTTTTTGAGTATTATGTTATTACAAAAAAGGCATAAAAGCTAAAGATTTTACATTAATTTATATAAATTATGACAAACCAATAAATATTTCTGAGATTTCTAAGCACTTAGAGGAATCCTTATATTCACCAATATATTATAATGCAACTTACTTCTGGTCCGCGGTGGCCTGGTGGTAAGGTCTCGGCTTCAGAACCGGAGGGTTTCACGTTCGTGTCCCGATTCCACCGAAGAACCGTCGTGTAAAGGAGTCTGATGCACGTTAAATTCGTCATGACCAAACGCCCTCCCATTGGTGTGGCGTGGTGTGGAGAGGGGGGTGTCAGCTCAGGTGTTGTCCTCGTCATCTGACCGTGGTTCAAAATTACGAGGTCCGTCCCAAAATAGCCCTAGTGTTGCTATAAATGGGACGTTAATGTAACCAAACCAAACAACTTACTTCTTTTCGAAGTGTAAAGAGTTAATTCTTATTAGGATGCAGTACATATGAACGTGAAACTTGTTTTTATGTCATTTCTAAGTAGCTCTTTATTATTATTATTATTATTTCAGACTTCTCGTATAAGACTAAAGAAAAAGTCGTACAGTTTTTGAAAAAAAATTATGCAGAAATCTTTATAATTGAAATATTTATTATTCTGAATTTTTATAATGAAATTTCAGCAAAATTATTTTCCGGGATGAAATAACGATTATATATGACTAAAATGAATTTTTAAAAACAAATTAGATCAGATTAAAAATGAATCGTTTTAAGTTCATGTTGTTATTATAATATGTGCAGAATCTCATCAATATTATATATAAATTACTTTCAAAAATGTCTTTTATTATTCATTCAACTGATACAAGCAACAAAAAAATGCTGACATTTTTCTCTTTCCCTTGTCTTTTGAGAAAAGATCTCAATTATGCTCATTTATTACATATCCTGCACTCTTTTATGAACACAATTTTTATCCTTACTTTCTTCTGTTTCTACTAAAATATTTCGAAAAAATTGAATCCCTTTAAATTTTAAAAAGTATTAAAAAAGATTGAATATTTAGGGAGATTTGAGAAATAATCTCCTCTAATTTATTGAAAAAAAATCAATAAAAATCAAGTATTATTTTTAATGTATAAAATGTAACAAAATTTCATCTTTTTTTATTATTATTATACTAATAAGTACTTCTGAACGCCATAAATTAGATTAATCAGATTAACTTTTTTTTTAATTATATGAAGAATCAAAATATAGAATTTTGGCTCAAGAAAAAGAGTGTTAAAATTTTTAAAAATAATGTTGAATTATTTTTTTGTCCAGAATGCATGAATGTAAGTAATTTTACTTTAATTTCGTTTAATGTTTATTCATTTCTATAAATTAATAAAATTGAACTATGCTTCAAAATTAATATTTAAACATTCTAAAACATTATTTATCTGTTACAAATTTCTACGAACACGGTAAACATAACTACTGATCGAAAGATATGACCTTTGTATAATAAAAAATTATATTAAAACTTAAACATTAATATCTGATTGCCTTTTGCGACCAAAATTCTCCAGGAATATTTGTTATATGTAATTATTAGACACCTTTGGCGAGAACTTTGTTTGCCAAAGGTATTGGTTACCAGTTAAATAATTCATTTCAGTTAAATTCAATTTTATTCCAATTGAATGGTTTAATATAACTTCACGGTTGTGATTCCTTCAGATTACCAGACATTAAAACTCAGTTATTTTAATTGTCTTACATGTATTTTGTTCATTAAGTATATAAATTTATCCAATGAGTGATAGGGGCCGCGGTGACCCGGTGGTAAGGTCTCGGCTTCAGAACCGGAGGGTTTCAGGTTCGTGACCCGATTCCACCGAAGAACCGTCGTGTAAGGGGGTCTGTTGCACGTTAAATCCGTCATGCCAAACGCCCTCCCGTTGGTGTGGTGTGGTGTGGAGAGGGGGTGCCAGCGCAGGTGTCGTCCTCGTCATCTGACCATGGTTCAAAATTACGAGGTCCGTCCCAAAATAGCCCTAGTGTTGCTTCAAACGGGACGTTAATATAACCAAACCAAACCAAACCAATGAGTGATAGAATTTTTCTAAAGGATAATCCATTGTAGTACTACAAAGATTTAAAAATGGTTCATCTATCTTATAACTTTCACGTTACTGTGACATCACTTTTTGGCCATTTTCTAAACTACGTACTTACAAACAGAATCTCTCTAACTTTCAACAATGGAAGAAAACCAAGCAATTAAATATTCAACGAAACATTTGACAACAAAAAATCAACAAATGTTGCTGAACATTTGAATATCAAAGTAACAATGTAATCATTGAAAGTTGGAAATCGGGTCTATAGATATTTTTAAAACCTCTCCAAAATTCAGGAAAAAATTTGCATGAATATTAAATTGATGTCATTGGAGATTTTTTGAATTTTAAGACGAACTAAAAAAATTATTTTCGCTATAGTTTCGGAAGTTCTGGCGAAAAAAAAATTTTAAAATTTTACTTAAATTTTCTATTAATTAAGCTTCTATGAAATTTTTAAAAAATGACTCCAAAGAGCACTTTCCGGACTTCCAAGATATGCATGGACAAAAATCAGTAGCTGTAGGCCAAACGTCCGGACCTGTACAGCCCAAGATCACATTTTCAGCTTTATCATGAGTAGGGAAGACGTAATTTGAAGACCTCATATTCCAGTATCTTGGCAAAGGGGAAATCTGCTTTATTTTCTTGTGTATCCTCAATTTTTTGTTAAAGTGTTATCTTGACATTTTCTACAACCTCACTTTCATGAAATATATAATAATTACAAAAAAAATTACTCTCTATAAATATCTAATAATATCTATGATTTCAATAATCTGTAACAAATAAAGATAGAAAAATCACTAACAATAGGATTAGCTAACAATTCAGATGAAGTCCGAGTTCTTTTATTATTATGGTTCCCAGCCATATACTTTCCACTGGGATGGATTCAAACGATGTCATATAAACCCGAGTTTACTCTGCTGAAGGTAACATGCTCTTTGGGAAACAGAAACAAAGACAACGGCTATGACTTGGAGCATAAATTTAAGTATCATAATCACTAGATATCGCATTGGGAAAAAACTCAAACGTACTATCGCGACGGCAAACTCTAGTTTTTTGGCTCCAGTAAAGGGTAAGGATGGAGTTGAGAGATTCTGGCCTCCATTTTCATACCTTTATCCTTTGACAACCGCTCCATAGCAACACAATGGGGTTCTATTGCACCGGGGATTAAGCTAATCGGATGATTGAACCGCCCTCTCCCGTCTTATCCTCCCTACAGGTGGCACGAAGACGTTTTTTTCCATCCTACCCCAAAGACGTCATGGGGAGGAGTTTCATCTTTAGATACCAAAGAAAGGTTTCGCTCTCATAGAATTTTTCTTTTCCTTTCCTTTCCTTTTCCTTTCAGGTATATGAATATGGTATTATATCGAAAACTGCATTATAAGGGTTTGGGGATTACTTAATTTTTTTCTCCTATCTTCTTATCTCAATGTTATTATCTGAATTTGAAGAGATTTATACTCTTTATGGGTAAATGGTTTTAATATGTCGTTTTAGAATAATAATCCTAAACAAGATCAGGTTGTATTCTGATTTTAAAAAAATTGTTGCGCAAGAGTCTGAATGATATCTATGAGTGTTGGTACGGTACATATATGGTATGAAGTATCTATGTCTGTTGGTACGGTTTATTCAGAAAATTTCTTAACATCTGAAGTTGATTTTATATTGCCTTAAATCGGAAGAATACAGCACAATTTGTTCAAAAAAGCATATTCACTATAAATATGCCAGTGGTTTTACATAATAGTAAAAAACTTGAAATATTTATCCTTCCGAACTTGCGTTTTTCTATCTACAAAATGAATATTTTTAAGTAAAAATAAATCTATGGATATCATTATGTAAAAAGTCCACTTACATGAAGCTAAAACATGTTTATCATAAAAACTCTGCAAATTTGAAACTTCTAAAAATTATTTTAGTATTCAAAATAACAGTCAAGCGAATAACATTTTGAAAAAAATTTATCAACTTCAATTTATTCATCTACTGAGTACTTGATTTCATTCATGTATTCAATATCATTTAATTCGATAGGCTAATTAGAATGTAACTCTTAGGCAGATTGAATCTAAAATCACATAATAATTTATTATATATTCAGTTTTAATTTTGAATATCCAAAATCCATTATGCGATTTAATCATAATTACTTTAGAACCGGTAACAAATTAGCCATCCAATTTGTAACGTTTCAATGAATGTAAACATTTGTTCAAAAAATATTCACACTTAACCAATATATACATATTTCTTATATTCTTTGCCAGCCGCCTTTAGCGATCAGCTGGCTCGCCAGGATAAATGTAGCGAACATTTTCAATTAAATATTTATTATAACTTATGTTAGTCTCTTAATAACTTGTTCAACAAAATGTATTTAAGCTTCAGATTTTAATAGTAATATAACTCATACTATTTCAGTAGTCTTACACCATTCATTGTGTTACGTATTTACCTAATCTTTTGCCATCTCACTTATAATTTGAACTTGTAATTTTATCCCTCCCATTTGAAATTTAACTATTAAAAATATTTTTTACTGAAATCAAATATGTTTAAAAAAATGTTTAGTACAGAAAATTGAATCTTTCTCTGTTGAAATCTTATATAGATTACAGAATATGTTTTGTGTAATTTATGTAATATGCCAAAGGATTATTCAATGAATATTTCTCTGAATCAAAGTAAATGAATTTCTTTGATACTACAGTATGAAGCAATTTTTAAATTATAAGAAAGTTGATATGTTTTTATACATTCAATTATATTACTGATAAGACAAGCATTCTTTAAAAATTAACTGAATTAAAGACATTTTCTTAATTGCGTACATGCTAATTTAATCGTTAGCTGTAAATGCAAAACGATTTCAAAAATGAATTAAAAGCACACTTTAAAGCCAGCTCAGTTCAGGTGTCGTCTTCGTCATCTGACTGCAGTTCAAATTTACAAGGTCCATCCCAAGACCTTGTAAATTTGAACGTTGATCCTAGCGTTGCTTTAAAACGGGACGTTAATATAACTAAACCAAAACTAATCCAACAAGGCAGCTGTCAAGGATGCTAGACCAAGAGGAGTTCTCAAGCGCGTCAGTTAAAAAAAAAATTATTATTCTAATTTTCAAATAAATAAGTTAGCAAAAAATCCAAATTGCATGAATTATAAAATAAATAAATTTTAAAACTTAAAGCATAATTAATCATATCTCTGAATGCTTCATTATGTTCACTTTCTTTAAAATAATTATAAATTCCGAACATTTTTTTCAGTAATATTCATCATGTAGAAACGTAGATATCGGCTGGTCTGGAATTATAATAGTTAAATAAAAAATTAATTCAATTTTATAAAGTTAAAACAAAAGGGATCGGTCCAAAATAAATGATTAGCATGTTAAAAATACGTTGTAACGTGAATTATTCAGTTTATTAAAAATGGGGTCTATAACGTGCACTGCAAAAGACCGCAACATACCTAAATACTTCACGAGATAGATTTGATGAAATTCATGCGGCATATTATAAAATCTGGTAGATTTAGTTAGTTCTGAGATTTATTCTTCTCACATTTCTTCTTGGAAAAATATTCACACAGCCCAATATTATGACCTTAACAACACCATTTCATACAACAACCTCAATGCAACACTATACAAAAACCTCAAACAACTGTAACCTCATCATAACATAAAAATTTATAAAAGATCAAATAAAAAGATACTGGATAAAGAAAAATAAAGCTTTATATCGCATACTTTCTGCTCAAACGATATTATAAAACTTGTAAACAATTTAACAAAATTAATTAACAAAAGTAATTTTTTTAAAGTCTAATCGTTATCAAAGCATATTAATTTTTTTTTTCATTTCTTACTTTATCAAAGTTTTGTTTTTGTCAAATAGTTATATTTATAATCTTTTTCGTTTAATCTTTGATTCATTTAGCTCGTATATATTTGATAGTTATATTTTTTGTTTAATTTTAATTCATTTAGCTCATCTTCACGCTAAGATTTAAATAATTGAAGTTAAAATAAATCTTTCATGCCTGTTAGTCACTAAAATTGTTAGATTATATGAAATACTTTGCAATTAATTTCTAATGTTAATGCAGAAATGCTTAAACTTGTAAGAATAACGAAATTAAAATTTGAATTTGAATTTTGTTGAATTTCAAACTTGCACGTTAGCAAAAAAAAAAAAAAAAAAAAAAAAACTCACCACAGATTTTAAATGAATTTTCTTATTAACTTATGCTTACTTAAATTAATTCTTTTTTAATGGAAAGAATGAATTTCTCCAGAAACTTACTTTATTAGAAGTGCATTTAATGTTTCCGCTTCCAAAAACTTTAATTAACAAAGAATGATAGTTAAATCAAAATCCGTTTTAATTACTATAAAAATAAATATGGAGACAATTTTTAAAACTTAGAAACTGTACATTAAAATGAAGCAATAAATATAATTAAATATTTTTTATTAAATCTGATATTTAAAAGCATTATTTTATTTATAATTCCTTGTAATTAATGTTAAATAATTTTCAAGTAGCAATTTAAAGAAAAGGCCTGTGCGATTAAACACTATCATGAATGAAATATTAATAATCAAAATGCATGAAACTGCAACTGAAATATCATCAAACTGGGCTTGCCACAATTTTAATCTGCAAAAAATTTGTTGTGATTATGTATGTATATTTCACATTTAAATCTAAACAAATATGCCGTAATTCAAACGACTTTTGCGCACTTGTTATTTAGGACAGGAGGAAGAATATTCTCAATTTTTAAAAGATCAAAAATTTATCAAATATCCAATAATTAGAAGTCAAACGAAATTTCATTACTTTTCTAGAATAGCTTCGGAGCAAATTATTCCACAAAAAAAAAATCATTTTATGATTTCTAAAATTCAAAAGTTTACTTTTTCAATTATATCAATTTCATTTCCATGCAATTTTCCTAATTTTTTTAAAAAAAAATAAATAATTGAATAGGTGCCAACGATATTATAAGGAAATTTATATATACAGTAGATTCCCGATTATCCGCTGGCGGGTTATCCGCGCCTGCCGCACAAAGTTTTTTGTACAAGCGTAAAGCAAAGAAAATAAAAATGTTCACAAAACTGAGCGAAACGTTAAATTTGCTAACATCGTGCTTATTTATGGCAAAAATATCCCAAGCCTTCTCGGAACCTTCCCCTCAAGCAAACCCAAATGACTGATTTCTTCAAAAAGGTGTAGTTTTACAGTTATGCTTTTGTAATTACATAATACATTACAGTATTAAAACAGTACATATGTATTCATTTTTCTGTGTATCCTTGACGCCTCTCGTAAGTAGAAAGCACTTTTCTATTTTTATTAACAAAATGCATTTTAGGTTAATTTTGAGTAATATGCTAAAATATTAAGCGTTAGTTAAACATTTCCTGCTGTTATTTTACGTTTTATTGTATATAAAACAATTTTTCAAAGTTGGAATGACTGTTTTCTCTTTTGCTATACCCGTTTTTAGCTTTTTTCGGATTATCCGTGATTTTTGATATCCGCGGCGACCGCGCCACCCAATTTCGCGGATAATCGGGAGTGTACAGTACTCGGATACTAGGCAAGAAAAAATATACTTAAAGCGAAGTTCTACTCTGATTTTTCTGCCAGAAAACATTAGTAGAAATTTAGAAGAACACTAAAAGAATTTTAGAGTCAGAAAACTCAGAGTTTTCATTTCCAATTTGTAAGAACCATTTGGTTCTATCGATAATCATATTCTAATAAAAAATATTTCGTATCATAAACATATTTCGTGTATTATTAATAAAATATTAAACATGAAATAATTTTAATTTTCAGATTTTATTTATTAAAAAAAACAGAGTAATTACATATTTTTTTATACTCATATAGTCTGTAAAAGAAAAACAAAAAGTTCATTTCAACATGATTCTTATTTTTATTTAGGGGAAATTGCATATTAGTCTACTGATTTTTATCTATTGAGGCAGAAAGTGTATTTAATGTGGTCTATACGAGACAGACATATTGAATCATACATGATTGATTGAAGAACATCAATTGAAAGAAAATACTCTTTTGTAACTAGTACTCAAAGTACTAGTTACCAAATTATCGATTTACCTCTGGTTTTAAGAAAATCAATATAATTCATGCCACTACCACCCCAGCCCGCCCCCCAAATATTTTTAAATTTTTACATTTTTTTATCGGTTAACAAAGATAAAGTTTATAATTAAAACGTTATTTATACAAAGTATTCATTAAGTATATATTATACAAATTATTCATTCTTCGAATTACTATTGAATTTTAAAAGACATGTAAAATACAATATATGCCCCAAAAATAATAATACATTTTATAAATTTTTCCTATTTACATATTCTTGCACTTTTTATTGGTTGACGAATATAATATTTTCAAATACATTATTCTTTAATTAGATTGTTAGTTAACTATTATACATTTGCCATTACATTCTAAAAAAAAATTATACTGCAAATCATGAATGAAATTTATAAATTCTTATTACAGTTGATGGTTTCTCAATTTATAAATTCTTATAAGTTTATTTAATAATAGATAACAATAATCACAAAAGTTTTTTCGGGGCTTTTCCCCGACTCCATTTACATGCGTTAAATTAGAAATTACGCACCTTGCTCTTAACATTCTATATATTTCGTTTTGGGATAACATTGCATATTTAAAATAATAAATTCTAATTAAATTCAAACTTTTCGAATACAAAATTTTAAAATTTTTATTTTTTTGATCAGATTAAATGAAATGAAAGTATTCAATAAATGAAAGTTCTTCCACATTTTTCACCGTATTATAATGAAATTGTACATTTCCAGGACCATATAAATTATAGTTAAGGTACATTTTATAACTTGCAAATAAAAATTTCAAAGAAAATGTAAAAAAAAAAAAAAAAAAAAAAACTTTGACTTTTATTCGATGATTAGAATTCGAACTAAAAGAAAGATGTAGTATTTTAGGAGCTCAAAATTGTTGAATTTATAGACATTTTAATTCATCTGACTGTGTTGTTATTAAAACACGTTTCAAGTAAGGCAAAATTCTCTCTCATATATTTAACCCTGTTGAGCCACGATTATACAATTTGAAAGTTGTATAAATGAAGGCTTAAATTATTTTATTTTCCTTCACTTTTTAAAAATTCCATTTAAAATATATATAATAAGTTTGATTTGATCAAATATGTTCTTGCAACAATTTAGAAGTCTCGTCTGGAAGTGAGAAATCGAAATGATTCCCATCCACGTTCTTCAAATTACCCCCCAGGCGTAGCACCTGCGAAAATTTCATATTTCAGGCACGTTCCACTCCTCAGAACTCTATAGCAGAGCATCCAGATAACAAATATCAACTAGTGAAAAAAAGGAAGAAGGAAATATCGTATAAATAAATATACAAAAAGAAACATAACTCATTAAATATCTCTTGAATGGGAAGAAAAGTCGCCAATCCATCAGTTGGCGACAGAGTTGGCGTCCCTCATTAATGAACGTCGTCCTTTTTATAGGAATAATATCGTCAATCATTCTAGTGACAGCATTCGAGGAAAATTTCGCTCTAGGGCGTTGTAGAATTAGTTTAAAAAAAGAAAGAATAAAATAATAATAATAAAAAAAGATTAAAAACTGGAGAATAAAATATTAATGTCCGGTATGTGCGTGTCTTATTTTGTTCACATGCTCAGTAATTTAAAATCAATGCGATTTCATCAAATAGGTTTTTACTGCCCTTAGTATCGAATTATGTTATGTGCCATTATACTTACGCACAATTGTAGTCTGGTATATATATGATGTGATAAAATGATAGAAATATACGATGTGCTTCTATGTATATTTCTTTAAACAAAATTAAAAATCTGCAAGCCATATTTCACTCCATAAGACAAGGAGGCGGTAGCAAGCTATTAAAAATATATTTGGGATGAATTTTATGTAAGAATTTTTAAGTTCTACATCATCATCAGTTCTACAACGCTTTATTTTTAAGTTCTATATTTAATCCAAAATATAATTATTATATCCACTAAATAGCAGAGCACTTGTAGGTTAAGATTCTTTTAATTCAAGACAGTATAAAATAGCAAAAAAAGAATGCATTTTTGTATTACATATTTCAAAAACATAATGTGATATCCATAGAAAATGACAAATTTGACTGAAATCTCATTCGTTTCATAGGAAGTTTATTTTATTTAATTGTTAAGAAAGTTAACATTCAATTATTCTGAAGCATTTAATAATCCTAAAACATTTAATAATCCTAAACATTTAATAACATTTATAACATTTAATAATCCTAAAATTTTTATCAATTGTAAGGCTCTGTTTTAAAAAGTATCCTAAGTAACTTCTAATATTTTACTTAACCTGACACTTATATCAAATTTAAATAGAAGACAAAAACTTAGAAATTTTGTGTTTCTATCTCTCTGTATATATATGTATATAAATAATTCACTGAAAGGCTTATTACCATCTTATGGACAGAGTTTGACCATTCTGTGGCTGGGGGAAAGAATCGAAAAAGAAAAGCGACAAATCAGAGAGTGATGACGACGAACACACAATTGTTTCGACATAGTGTGTCCCTAGAGATGGGGGTGGGGTGGGACCTCTCAAAAAAAAAAAAACTCATAATCCGGGAAACTGACTGTTGGCGTAGCTGGATAGTGAATTAGCATAACAATCAATCACAATAAGCCCTGTTTATACTACTAAGTTCTGCGGTAACGGGGTGACTGGCTATAATAATAATAATAAAAACGTTATTACCTTAAGTGGGACTTTCTTTTTATTTTTGATGATTTCTTTATTAAATACTGAAAAGCATTTTAAAGCCTTGAACTTTTTCCTACATTTTAAGTTTTTATGGTTTGTTTGTAAGAAATTCTAAGTTTCTCCGAGTTTGTAAATAATCACGATAAAGTATTTTGTTATAAAAATTATAGATGGCGCTACTTGTATCTTTTGCCACATCAATTCTTAATGAACCTTCTGCATTATACAATATGTCACGAGAAATTGTTTTCACGTGATTGTAAATAATTTGACATGAGAAAAATGAACTAATAACAATAACTGTTGCATATCAGTTAAACCATTGTTGAATATTTCTACTTTTTTTTTACATGCAATTGAAAAAAAAAAATCAAAGCAATTCAATTACAGCTGCATGCGAATATTTATTAATATTTAATAGCATAGACGGAATTAATTTTAGATAAAATAGCTCACTTCTCTCTCTCTCTTTTCAGTAGAATTTAATCACAGGTGGAAAATTCAGCTATCAGTGAAAGTCTACATTATGTGAATAGGAGTTCAAAAATGATATTTTTAAAAATTAATTTTTAAAAACATTTTAAGTTGTTAGTAAAATTTTTCTTAAGTATTTGTATTCAGAATTCTTTATAAATTGTATTTTTATTTTTATAATATTATTTTATTATGATATTATTATCACTATTGTCAAACTATTGCATATATCACTATTGTATATGTATTGTTTGCTTGTCTAATAATATCACACTCTTCTTGAGAATATAAGATAAATAGAAAAAAAAACATTTTTAAACAGACCAAACAAAGTCGAAAGAAATAATTTCCAATAAATTTCTTCTCGAAATGGGAGCTCTTGACTGTTTTCCATGCAATATATTATTTTACATCTGTAGACAGAATTATTTTTATTATTTATATTAAATAATTTCTTTCGTATTGTTGCATTCTTAGTCGTCTCATTACGTTCATATTTATCAAAATATTTTATGTAAAATAATGCCTTAACTAATCGCATGCTTAATTATTAGGACAATTAATAGCAACCATAAAAACTATTAAAACCCAAACTTTTCTGTGCTCAAATATGTCCCCCGACGCGTGTTCTATATACAAAAGTGATTAAATTTTTTGAGCTGCGAATCAGAATATTCAGTATATCAGGGGAGTTTAATGATTGTAAGAATAAGTCAGGATAAAGAACAGGAAGCTGAAACTCTCACAATTAATCTTGGGATCCTTGTTTCTTCACCGTTTATAAATCTGTAGACGCGAGACAATACCTTACGGAAATCAATAATTACCTAGAGAATAGTACCCCTGAACAACCATTACTCAATAAATCCTGATGAATGAAATTGGGAAAAAAAAATTTCAATTTCATTCATCAAGATTCTACAATGCAGGCAGACCTAGAGATTAGGAATCTGACTAAGAATCGCAAATTAAATTATGGGACAAAATTTAAAGGATACAGATAAGCATATAAAACAAATTCAGGAATTATTTATTAACTTATCATTTAAATAATTTAAAGTATTATCATTCATACACGCAAATATAAATAAAATAGCTTATTATTAATTTTGCTATTTTTTCAATTGGCTGATTCAAATCTATGAATCCTATTTCGGTGGTTTTATTTTATGCATAGAAAAAATTTGGAAGATAAGCCCCTCAGAAGTTAATATTTTTAAAATTAAATGAAATTTATGCATATTTTTCTTGAAATTATGATGAAGATGGTTGAAATATTTTGAAATTATGATGTAGATGTTTTTTGAAATATTGATATGTAAAAATTGGGATGGTTGGAAGCATTTGATTCAATACCGAGACATTTGTTCAAATCTCCGCAATCGAAATGCGGGACATTGTTATTTTCATAAATGACCATAAAGTCGAAAAAAATATTTATGTTTAATTTACACGGCTTTATTTAAAACTATCCGCCTTTGACGACGAACAGATACGTGAGAATATTGGTTTCTAGTAAATCTTTTGATGAGATTAAATTAAAATTATCAACTAAATCTCTTGCTTAGTTTCAATTAAATTTCTCTGAAATTTGATATACCTGAATGAAAGTATTTTTGAACATAAAATTGTGCAGGCGTCAAAGATGTCGTATTTTATTAGTTTTAAATTTGTTATGTAAATCTGTCTGTTGTGTACTTGAAAATCTAAAGGAATTAACTCAAATCTCGAATATATAACTAAAATTGTAAAAATTGATAAAAGAATTGTTCAACAATTAAATTAAATTTGTGTCATGAAAAAATAATTTTCTGAATTTCAAAATTATGTAAAAATAATGTTTTACGAAATAACATTTTTGGGGAAACATCAAAATTTCACTTAACATTTTATTTTAAATTCTTCTAGAATTTCAAAATAATCTCTCCTAGAAGCATATTTCCATCCTCCATAGATTATTTGTATCTAATATGGTATCTCCATATCAAACGTTATAATTTGCTAAACACTTACAGACGGGCGTATATACATTCCTCTTTTGTTTTGAATATAGATCAACAACTCTATTAAAAATAAAATTATATCTCCTTGATTATTTTAATACGATCTATCTAGTAATAAATAATTTTGATATATTCTTAAAATATTTATAATTTTATACCAAATAAAATAATGAAAATGTTATAAAAAACTTTAATTAATTTCGAATAAAATCCAGAACACTTTTCAATTTAGAATAATTCGGAAATTGAGGTGTAGCCCAGCTTATCCGGGATGTCTTTCCGTATTTACTAGAGTGATGGGATTGTAATTCTCATTATAAATATGCTGTGCTCATTAAAAACTTTTCAGAAATTTTTATCTTTTTTTAGTTATATACAGTTAGTATTTTAATATGTACTTTTTAAATATTTAATATATTTTTTTTCTTCTGTTAATTATTATCACCATATAATCAGGCTCAGGTACTGGTTTTTGAATATTTAATTATATACTATAAAAAATTTAAATAATAAGGCTTTTGAAACAGAGAGGATAAGAAAGTGAACTTTTAAATTTGCATCAGATCAAAAATTTTTGAGAAAAAATAATTATAATAAAAAAAGTATTTTCTAAATATGTATACGCTTTTGACACTATTCAAAATATTTCACTTCCTGAAAATTATTCACTAGTATCTGAAATTTTTTTTATTATGTCATTATCTTTTTATTAGCAATTTATATTAAGACCTATATCTGATACTAAAGAGTATAGTATTTTAAGTTGCCTTTTATTGGCGTTGCCAAAACAAAATTTATTCTCTTATAAAAGCCAGTCTGAACCTAGAAATACAATGTTTCTCCAACGACCCATTATATATACGGCACATTTGAGATTAAAATGTTTCTTTAGTAAAATATTAAGATAAATAATTAATTTCGGTTGTGGATTTTAAAACTTCTTAAAGTATTTCATTACAAAAATTCTACATTGTAATTCATTATTTTTGTTTTGCTTTTTCTTACCTATATATAGAGCAAATGAAAGCAAGCGGGCATTACAACTTGCAATTAATAAATATTTATTATTGCAACACAGAATAATTTTGGAATTTTTTTTTTCAAAAATATTACAAATCTGGTACATTTTTTTTAGTCACGGATGATTTGTCGTTTTATATATACTTCTATGTAACAATGGCTCGTCCTTCTTTCAAACCTTCATTTCATCTTTGAAAGCCACTCATCATCATCAACCAATTTAAGAAGATAAGATTTCCTTTTGAACGACATGAAACAGAAGATACTGTAAAGTATCTAGAGTTATTGCCAAAACCATCTTGCCTAACAGCATGATGATCCTCATTAGGACCAAAGGAGGGAAAGCAATATTCTTTCTAAGAGCATGCCAAATTGATTGGGGCGGAACCGGGCAACACTTCATCCACGGTGACAGCTTTTTTTATTTCTTTTTTTCCCATTTTCCCCCCAACACCTTGCGCATTTTGTTTCTTTCATCCCATAACAAGTTGCTTTGTTGAGCCAGAACGAAAAAGCATTGAGTCGGCCAATTTATTTCTGTTTTTAGAAAATATTCTTTTTTTCCCTGCCTTTTTTGCCTATATAGCGATAGAGAAAAAAAAGAAACGAACCATCTTCGCTTTTGATGGGTAATGGAATTTGAATTGAGTCGATAGCAGGTGTGACCATCTGTCGTTCCGTACGTTACTTTAATGAATTGCCCGTCTAGGAAAGGGCGTTAATGATGATTTGACAGTCAATAGAAACAAAGAATGGTAGGCAAATGATTTCACTCAATGTGGATTCATCAGTCAAATTGGCAAAACGAAAAGAAAATGAAAAGAAGAATCCTTTTCTCCTACCGACATAAAACGAAAAACAATTTTTAGGTCGGTGGATCCATAAAAAGGTAGAAATATTAATAAGGCATAATTTGTCAAATCACGGCTTTCTTAATTGAAGTTATATTCATCTTTTTCTTTCTTTTTTTTCCTCCCATTTGGAAAATGAATCGCCTCATTTACTTTTCCCGCCCTTTGGTACTTTTAAATGGAATGTAAGTCCATTGATACGTTCCATTTTAACATTTGTTTCTGGCATTTAAATTGATAGATATTTGGATGTATTACGTTATTCGAGTTGATTAAGATATGTAAAAAGCTACTGACATTGTGTGGGATGATATAGCTGAACAATTTTTGAAGCTTCAGATTATTATAGATTTTTTTTCTTTTATAAATATAATTTTTCTAAGTTTGATGCAGACGATGTCTAGATTTTTCCGATTGAATTATTTTTAATCGTCCTTTCCAAAATCATTCAGATTAAAAATAATTATTTTGGTAGAGAATGAAATAATTTTGAAGAATCACTTATTTTGTAGAAAAATGTTTAGATAAAAGAAACACCTGTTTTTTCTTTTTTTTGTATATATTAAATCAGTAACCAAAGGCAATACAATTAAATTTAAGAAAAAAGAAGTTAATTGCTAAATAATAAATATTGATAAATATCTCAGCTTGTTTTACAAACCAAACATGGTCCTGATTGTTGACAAGTATCCGAAAGTAGATAATGTATATCTATAATCTTCAATTTTTTGCTTCAAAATATTTTTAAAAATCCGGATACTAAAGAATTTTTTAATTTAATTATGTGAAACTTCTAATTACCTGATCTAACTCTTGGTCTCTATTCGATATACATACTAAATAGACTTTGAATTTGTCTACTGATATCCTTCACTTTTCTGATCGAACACCAGGTATATCCATCTCTTCTAATAATAAAGAAAAATGTGTTCCTCTATGTGTGTATACATGCGCTCTATATGCCATACAATTTAATCTAGAGTTGAGTTTATCTGGCATATATATATTTTGGGAGGTAAAAATGTGCACCTTGGGGAGATTTAAAAAAAAATTAATTAATTGAAAATTCAGCAAAATTTTGACATTTTCCACTTTACCCCCCAAAAATGTTATAGAATAAAAGTAAATTTACGGAACCTTAAAATTTAAAATTACATTTTTAATTAAATCTTTAAATTGCACTTTTAATCATGCTAATGTTTTGCCTTATAATTTTTTTTAAATTTTTGAACAATTTTTTAAAAAAAAAGTTTTAAATTGTATATTTCATTGTTGAAGTGAAACTCAAATTATTTTCATTGTAGCATTACTAATTTCACCTTGGGTTGTTCTTTCATTTTGCTGATCTTAATAAAATATTTGGCCTGTATTTTCATATTGAATAGTTTTTCGTATAAAGTAGTTCTTAATACGATTTTAGAAATTTCGTTATACTTTTTGTTAAAATTTAAATTTAAATTCAAGCAATGGTAATACTGGGTGAACAAAAATTTAAAAAAATAAATAAATACTGTTATTCTTTCCATTGACAAAATATAATGTATAAAGATATAGACAAAAAGTTAGAGAAATGCATTGCACATTGAACAAAACTGTGGAAATCTTTAAAAATTGTACGAGTTATATATCTATAGAAGTTAAAAAAGCATTTAATTACAATTTGTAATAATCATTAACCCCACAATTCCATTTGACACCAAAAGCAGCTAATGATTTACTAACACTTTGACTAGCATATTCCGATTAAACAAAATTTATCTTGGATATTGATTATTTCTTTTTATTTCTACATATCAGTGATAAAATAATGATTCTTTATGAAAATACATTATATGAAAATTAAGATTTGCAAAATATTTGGCATTTTAATATACATGAATATATTTAAAATAACATTCAAATGCTGTTTTATTAATTCTTAGAAGCATTTGCGTAACGTGTTTTGTTATACCTTCTAATTATGAATAAGATATATTGCAGAGGTAAATAGGAAGAATAGTAAGTAATACGTGAGAATCTTCTTTAGTAAGTATATAAAGTAATAATGACTAAAGTAATGGTAATAGAAATAGTTATATAAATGGTTCGAAAAGCGGGCAATATATTCATTTATATTATTAATGACTAATGTAACAGAATATTCGATATCATACTGATGTTAGATATGTATTTAGGTAGGAAAACGATAACCATACTGAATTTATCATCTAATAGCATCCATATATATATATAATATATATATATATAATATGTAATCTGTAAAGCTTTCAAGTTAGAAGTTAGTATGATTTTTTTTGAAGATTAAAACTTTGATTGAATATTTTGCTTTACTTTGATTGAATAATATATATATATATATATATATATATATATATATATATATATATATATATATATATATATATATATATATATATATATATATATATATATATATATATATATATTAATTTAATGTATTAAAATTTTGTGAGAAGTGGGTGATGCTTAAAAGGACCGCGGTTAGTGTTATTCGTCATTATCAGAATTATCTGGTCCCGAATTAGCCTATTCAAAAGTACACAAAAAAATAGTTTATTATGGTGATTACATTATTTAATGTTATCAATTTTTAAGTAGAGAATTGATGTATTGTTCATTTTCAACCAGCGTTAATGATGGACATTCATGGAATTTCTTGTTGTTTTGCCATTAAATGAAATTAGCAGCCTTTAGTCTAGGCTAGAATGGTCTGAAATGATTTAAACGGACAGCTTTGCTACTGGGTCTGTTTTAAAATCTTTCAAGCACCAAAATCCATTGTTAAGTGTGAATAAACAATGAAAGAAACAGGGATAAAGAAAAAGATCTGTTTTGAGTATTAAAGACAAAATTAAAATGCTGAACAAATACGACTGTTCACTAAAAATGAGATCGTAATGCTGTAGCAGCCTCTTCGTTGTAAAATTTATCTTCATCCAAATATCATGAGCGTCCTGTGGTCAAGACCAAGGAATAACGGTTGTTGATTCCGACAAAGACGGATGTGTTGGAAAAAAAAAAAAAAAAACAGGAGTTATTTCTTCAAAACTTTAACATATACTTTTTAATAAAGGTTTTGTCCCAGAGAATTCTTCGTATAGAATTGGTGTACGTAGTTACGAAATATTAACCTTTATTAACATTTCGTTTTGTTTATTAGATGGCGTGAATTTAGCAATTTACTGACTCTATCATGACATCCTTGGCGAGTTTTTTGGTGATTAACCTTTGACATGTGGTTAATAGTTCCAACAATTGAATTTGTGCTTTAGACGCTTTTCTCCCAATCGACTGAAACAAAAATTCGACTCTATAATTGTAGTCACAAAGCTCCATACCAAATTTATTTAAATCATTGTGTTTTTGAATTAACGCGTTTATAAGTTTCTGAAAGTACAAGTTGACTGAAGAACGACAGCTTGATGGATTTCACTGAAAATTTGTTTGGTGTCTGCTTCATAGATGTTAAATTTGTGTACCAAATTTTATCTATTTATCTCATTTCTTTTTATATTTATTGTGTTTATTTATGCTCGGACAACCGGATAGACAGACTTCCTTTGAAAGCATTTTGTGCAACATTTGATAGAAATCTACATAGTTGGTGTTAAGACCATATACCAGATTTCATCCATCTAGCTCGAGATGTTTTTGAATTATCTTTGTCTCAGACAAACAGAAATTTTCTAAAAAAGTGCTTTTTGAACTCAGGAAAGTCTGAATTCACCAAAATCTCGAGTTCGAATTTTTTTGATAATTACTATACTTTCTCTATACTGCGTATGCGACAAAATAATAATAATAAAAGAAACCATACCGAAATGCTTCAAGTAACCTAGTACGCAGCATTGTTCTCAACAAACTTCATAAACGATAAAAATTAAAACAATACATAAGTAAACTATTAGGGATTATTATTAACTACTGGTGATACACTTTATTCATTTAAAAACAAATGCAGGCAGTGAAAAGAAAGAATATATACCAAATTAATGATAAATTATGCATGATTTAATCATTATTTTGGGGAAATAAACAAATTATGTTTGCTATGCACAGTTCTTTTCCGTTGATAAAAGTAGTCTAGACTACCCTTAAATGAATAACAAATTTCATAAGTGTGATAATCGTTCCAAATGCATGTCTGAAATCAATTTCTATTCATACCAAGCTGATCATCTCAGAACTCTCTTTCTTAGCGGTCACATGAATAGACAGCCATTATTTTCTTTGCATGTAAGAAATCATGGAAACAACATATGAATTGAATTTCATAATCACTGACCCAAGAAAAATAGGACCAATTGTATTCATAAGATATTTAAATGTCTGATGTTGTAAACAAACTTGCCAGGAAAATCTAACAGAATAGTCTGAAACATTTATTGGAACTGCACTTACATTTCTAGTTCTTAGCGAAATGAGCACATGTTCTAATTGTATTATATTGTTTATAAAAGCTTTATTGCAGGATATATTACACTCCATCTCCTTTTATATTTTTATTGGTCATTGGTCAAAAATTTATTACCAATATACAAATATTGGTGGTTCTCTTTAATGAATATCGTATTATAAAATTTATCATAATCTTTTCCTTTACTTACTTCGCTATCTTTAAAAATTATTACTTTCAAAATTTAAAATGTCTTTGAATGGCATGTACAAATTTCATGTTACTTCTGTTAACCGTTTTGCAGAAGAATTTGAATTATATAAACAGATAAATTCATTCCCTTTTACTTATGTTATTGCACTAGATAATTTAGTTTCCGCTTTATGCCGGTTATGACTACAGATAAAATTAATCTTGGATCTATGTTTTGGATAATTGGAGAGATAATTATCCATAAAGTAACCATAGTAGCAAAAATTAGATAAAAAATACCATAAACCATAGCTAAACATAGATAAAATAAATCGGTAAATGATTCATTCATAAAATTAGACACATTTTAAAACGTAAATTGTTTGTATTTATTGTTTAATTTTCCAGTCCTAATGAAGCGTTAAAATCTCAAAACACATTTTATACGATAAAAAGAAAGATGTGGTGGGGGGGGGTGCTCTTTATCTGAGAAAACAACTCCTAGACAATTTGTTTTATCCAAAAACAACCTTACTAGGGGGAAAAAATACTGATATTCTTTGCGACGCAAAGTCAATCCGAAGCCTGCAGCTATCAGATAACGATTAATACAACAAAGTTATTTCTTTGGCGTGGTTAAATGAACTCGAAATTGTCCGACATATCTCAGCACCAATCAGAGAAGAGAAACTCCACCGCAAACCAAGTTGTCCATATAGACACACTCTCTGGACCAGATAAAGGAACGGCCCAAGATAACAGACGAGTCAATATTGGAATAGACCTTAATGGAAACGTCAGGCAGTTCCATCAACTTGGCATTGCACCCCAACCTTATCGACGCCTTTGGATGTGCCCCTTGCTTTCCGATAAAAGAGAGCCCCAATCTGGATTTTTCCGAATGTCTGCTTATGAATAATACAAGGGGTGTCATGTTCCTTTCGTACAGAGGCCATTCGATCGAGAGAAGGATGTGTTGGATAGTGGCAAAGACAAAAACGCGCCATCCGAGCTGATAATTTTGCCCGTGATTGATTATTTGTCTTTTTTTTTCTCCTGTGCGAAACGAAAAACCGATGCTAGGTTTGAAGACCTTAGGAGGAGACATTATCGTAAAAATGATTGGATATAAAGGATCTGGCGCGTTTAGTTTAGCTAAAGTGATGCGGCGATAAAGTAATTGATTTGGACACTTGGAGTTTGGAAATAGTGTTAAGGTTAGTTTTAATGGATTAGATAGCTGAAACGTTTAATGCGATAAATAAAGAGTGAAAAAAGAAAAGTAATAACAAAAAAGAGAATAAGGTTTTTTTTTCTCTCTCTCTCTCTTTCACGAAGTATACATATTGCAATAACCGTAAATTCGTATTCGAGATTTTGATGAATCGCTGTATTTCAAAGCTCTCTGAATTCGTAAAATACATTTTTGGTATTATATCTGTTTGACAAATATTTCAAAGCTCTCTGAATTCGTAAAATACATTTTTGGTATTATATTTGTTTGACAAATATTTCAAAGCTCTCTGAATTCGTAAAATACATTTTTGGTATTATATCTGTTTGACAAATATTTCAAAGCTCTCTGAATTCGTAAAATACATTTTTGGTATTATATCTGTTTGACAAATATTTCAAAGCTCTCTTAATTCGTAAAATAATTTTTGGTATTATATCTGTTTGACAAATATTTCAATGCTCTCTGAATTCGTAAAATACATTTTTGGTATTATATCTGTTTGCCCGTGAACATTATATCTCTATAAACGCTTTCAGTTAGACGAATAAAATTTGAGGTATAAACTTTAGACAAAATTTATAAATTTCTGTCAAATTTTGAATGAATTCCATTCAAAAGGTATCTCTCTATATGTGCAAATACAAGCAAATTCGATAACTTTAAGACGTAAGAGGTAGAGAAATAAAATGTAGTGCTCAGGTATAAGATCTAAAATGTAGATTATTAGATTTTGAGCCAATTTCTGTCTAAAAATTGACTATCTGTAAGTCTGTCCTTTCATATGCATGTATATGCAATAAGTCCTACACGCAATGACTCCACTTAATAAAATTTAGTATATGATTTCATAACTAATGTAAAATGTCAAATTTTGGTTACAATCGGCTGGGAAAGATTCAGTAAAAATTTTCGATAGATTCAGTAAAAATTTTTAAATTCTTGGCAAAGATATATATTTTACAACTAATATTCGCCACTTCCATGCAAGGTACTCGCGGGCTAACACAAAGTTCACAATTTTACAATGGGGGAAAAGGGGTGAGATATTTATTGAAGTTCCGGGGGGAGGGGATCACTCCAATTTATGAAATAATGTTAATGGCATAAAATGGAATAAAAACGCTTCGGAGATACTGAAAGACGTATCTTTAAAGGCTATAACGCTTTTATAACACGGATATTGCACAACAGAGAATGATATTATTCAATATTTACAATATCATATAATATTGCATAATTCTGTATAACGCATAAGACTGGATGATTTTCACGATATTGTATGATGTTGTACCATATTGTATGATATCGAATTGTTAAATAGATTTTATTATACCTGAGAGCTTTAAGGTATTCAATAAAGTTAGTGCCCATTTAAATATAAAAATAATGATATAAGATCTGAAACACGAAATCCAATTATGTGAATAATTTCAGTGGATTGCATGGTTGAAGAAACTGTCGGTATGAAAATAAACACAGTTACCAATGCCTAAAATTTTGTAAAAATTATAAATATCCATTTGATTGCTGTAGAAATATATATATATATAATTTCACTGCCGATTTCTGAATTTTTTTTTAATTATCCAAGAAGAATTAAACAGTCCAAAAGCTTTCCAACAAAGAATGCAGGATTTAAACGGTTCTAAACATCTATGTAAGATAATAATTTATCAGTAAATAGTTTTCTGAGAACTAAATGGTACTTATTTTCATTTCTCTGTTCTCTTCGGATGCAAATTCTATCGGTTAAAAATACCGACAAAATTCCTTTAAATAGATTGTAAAAATATATACCTTCTTCATAAAAAGAACAAAGAGAAAGAAAATTGAACCTCCATAGTGAGTAAAATGTAAGTTAGAATGTATTTTCAATATATTCTCTGGTCATGCAAAGTATGAATATAATTTTCAAAAAATAGACTCACAAAAGACACAGTGAGAAAGACTGCCATATATATTCCAAATAATTCTATGGCTAATATTTAGTTTCGGAAATATTTTTGTATCTGCAAATAAATAGCTCAATTAATAGGAGCATTGTATAATTACACAAAAATTTGTCAAGAGTATTGATTGTAGTGCTGACAGTATAAATTGTTGAATAGATTGCTTACTTTATGGATTGTATTCTTGATAGTAAATATTTGCACTAGTCTGTCTCTTAATTATTGCTGCAAACCCAATGAAATATACAAGTTAAGTCAAAATAATTTATTTAATATAATTAAAATTCAAACACCAAATATTAAATCTGAAAACAGTTCTAATGAAAGGATAGAAGAGCGTGTAACACAATCCACGTCTTTCATTTTATAATAATACTGACTTCACAACATGCGCAGGGGAAAAGCGATGAAGGTTATGATATAGATCGTCACAAGATAATCGAGAGCCATAATTTCATCTTCATTGTGAGATACATTTCATTAAAAGCCTAATGTTTCAATCGATGACGAATTATGAGAAAAGTAAGTCAATAAATATATTCTATAGCAAATATTAATTAATATTCGTCAGATTACAAAGCAGTGTTACTCAATTTAAAATTATTAATAATGTACATTATTAGTTTTTTAATTAGTTTATTTTGTATATTAAGAAACATTTAAAATTATAATAGATGACATGGATGCGAGAAATGCGCGCAAATCTTATGCAAAATAAATTCCTATCAAAAGAGTTTTGATTAAATCTTGAATCTCTATATTCAAACTTCAAAGACAAATTTTCTAGACGAAACATCTACATTTTTCGATTTTAACAACTTATATTTACATATTTCCATTTCATTCTGTTTGTTTTTAATGAGGCAACGCTTATAGAAAACACAAAATCAACACACTCAAATTTTAAAATAACATTTTTTTTAGAAAAGAGAGAGAGAGCTTTCAAAGAGAGAGAGCTTGAATTGTTTACTCTTTCGTGCCTAACCAAACAAAAGAACTTAAGGAGAAGAATAGCCTGAATGATAAATCAGCTGCGCTACTATATGGCCTACGGTTTCACGGGCTAAAACAATAAACAAACTATCCAGCCGGAGATAATGCATCATTTTGTGTTTATTACATTTTCTTCTCTCTCCCATTGTTCGTTAGGATGCGCAGCAAGATTAAAATTACTCGGCGGAATCCTTAGCAATGGCCCATTTTCCATGTCTTGCGAAAAGATGAATAAAAAATAAAGTTGTGTTCGATGAAAAGTTGTTCCTGTCGAAGTTTGAGAATGATGGATGGCCTGATATGAGCGATTACTGGGTGCAAGTAATAGTTCAAAAGAGGACGGTCAGAGCACTAAGACATGGACGCTTACTGCAGGGAGGGGGGTGTTTGTCAACTTCTTTGGAAAACCCCCAAGAATTTAACCATTGATTAAATTAGAAAAGTAGGGGGTGCTGTTTGGAGGAAATTTTATGCTTCCTTAAGCAGAAAAGTATAGTCTTTAAATAAATTGAGCTGCTAATGATCATATAGTGTTTTTTCTTATGAATTTTGATAAGTTTTCTTGTGATAGTTAACGAGTTGCTGTTTTTTTACGAACTTTCGTAGCCAAATCAATTTACCTATTGGAAATCTGACTGCAAAATAATTTTAAATTCATATGGTAATTTCGGATGCATTTTCTTTATAGTGAAGAGTTACTATTAATTATTTTACGAAAAGTAGAAATATGTAAATTTTTGCTAACTTTCGAAAGAAAAAATCCTTTTTTCGTTGAGGAATATCAAAATATCAAATTACATTTAAGATATCAAATAAAATACTCAAAAGCGCCCATTTTATCTTCGTTAAGGTGTGAAATGCAATACATATACACTTTGATATTGAAATATCCGATGATCATACTTATTCAAACAAAAAATCATTTTAAACCATATTTATATATAAATATATGGCTCAGTTTGTAGCCATCTTCAATAATAAATAATAGGTCAACCAGAATTGTAAAAACAAGCACTGTGCCATTTATAAAATGAGTCCCACCGAGATTAAAACGAAATGGTATGATAAAAGAGATAGCTACACCTTCTTTCTAAATATTGTTACGAATCTGTGATGCTGCTTCCCAGCATAGTTGGTTCCATCATCAGAAAGACTGTTTTACAGTCATCTGTATTGGATTGAGTCCGGGTGTCGCGTCGGAGGTCCCAGAGCTTGGTGACAAATTTGGCGACTTTGGCGCCAAAATAGATTATACACGAAACATCGAGAATTTTTCCGATCCGTCCATTGGGAACCGAGATACGTCTCGAAAGTTCCTGATTGGTTGAGAGGCTTCTAGCCCCGCCTCCTGAGACCTATAAAAGGAGGCAGTCTGCAGCTGCCGGAGTAGTCGGAATCGACGGTGAAGAACGAGTCTTCCTGAGATTAGAAGAGCAGCGACGGAGTCAAGCTAGTGCTGAACTAAGCTGTGCTCTACTGTCTGCAGTAGAGTCTTGTTGTGTGCACGTCTCGGCTGAAGATAGTTGTCGTCTTTGTGCTGTCCTGTGTGACTTCGTGTAAATAAACGTCGTTGTATTTTTTCTACTGCCGCCTGCTGATTGAGCATTCTCCATACCATATAACTTCCACTATCCAAACGAATCCGGAAATTTCGTAACAATATGGTTGCTAGGAGCCAGGAACCCAACAGCCCAATTCACCTTTATGACCATGAACTTTATGACCTTTCGACGCATTTTTATCAAAAATAAATCAATGCCATGTTTTTGATTTGTTTCTATTTGCCAATAAAACTGAAACTCAAGAGCGTCACTTAAAAGATGCATGTAAGATTACACATGACTTACAAAAGTCTAGTGCACTAGATAAAGTTTTTAAAAAAGTAATCTCGCACCGGTAGATTTATGATAGAGGAAATATCATTTTTAAACAAATGTTGGGGACTACAAATAGATTAATTTAATTAGATAATCACTCCATTTTGAAGCTAGTCCAGGGCTATTTGGGATGATCATCTTAACGTTTGAACAATAAGCAGATGAGTATAGTTCAATAGTTCAAAAATATCTATGGTCTTTTGTCTATGAGCATATGATCAAAACAAACCCTGAGCCGCTGTTATATTCTCCAGCCTACATGAAACACCGTGAAGAAATATGATCCACGATACCAAATGTATCATGCATAAGCCTATATACCTACTAGATCTTTGTTGATATTTGGTCTCGAACTTACAATCCTTTTGACTACAAGCTTAAACATTGCCAAAAAACCCCATTATGGTAGAAAAACAAGCCATTGAACAAAAAAGAATAACGAAAATTTTCAAAAACTTAAATTTTTCATTTGATAGGAAAAGGTTCCAGGTAAATTAATGACATGCAATTTATTATTCTGCAAATTGACAGCAAAATAGAGAGAGAAGACATTTCCACGAATTTTTAAGTCGTTCTTAGACATGATAAATACAAAACAAACAACTATATAAAACATCATGTACTTTCATCTTAACAAAAACAAAGACAACGATAGTGTAGATCCTATCCATTCTAACTTCCGAGCAATTTATCAGAGCGAAAATGAAAATTTAATATCCACAAATATGATAAATAATCACTCTCATCTATCTCGCCTGTCTTCGGGATCACGGCGCCGAATCTAACGGGGAGTGACAAAGAATCTGGTTAAGTCTCAAAACAAAAGGCGAATAGATAAGCTTCCTTCAATTTATGTATCTTTCGGGAATAGGGAAAAGATTTTTCTATTCTTTCCATGAATAAAACATGATGTGAGGGAAGGGAGACATTCCTGTTTGCTTCTGCCTCAATAAGCGAATGGTCATTCGAAATATATCTTAAGATTTTCATTGTGAATTACGGGCCATGATCACAAAATATTGGTTCCGTGCAATCATTTAAGCTACTGTGACGGCCTTTTGATTTATAAAACAAAGGCAAAGTTGAAGTATTTAAAAAATTGTATTTTTTTTCTTTTCTTTTTGAATTTTGCTTTATTATTTTGTTCTGGTAAATTCAATTTATGCAGTTATCATCAGTGACCTTACCGTAGCTTAATGGGATTAACGTATGGCATTGTTGAAGAAGATGAATTGAAGGAACAATCACTCTGGTACTCATTTTTAAAAATATTATTCAAAAACTGGTACATCAACGAATTCCTCTCTGCAGATGAATTGAATTCTTAGGTTTTTTCAGAGTTTCCCCCATGTGAAACACAAATAAAAATCTCCTTTTACTGGGAATCTTCCAGAAAAGGAATTAACCCTCATCTGGTGGAGCTTAGTCAGATATCTATGCACTCGTCCACTCACTTTGAGATACAAAATCGCTTTCAGAAATGTAAGATACTAACTTAAAGGTGATATAAATCGCAAGATATATTTTTGGGAATCTATTATTAAATTAATTAAATGACCTTAAATGTGTCCTTGAGACATTTAAGTGAAATAAAGTAATTTGAATTTAATTTTAAGAAAAAATCATAGATATTCTATGTTATGAAATTTCCATATTTAAAATGAAATTTAATGAAATTATATAAAAAATTTCTGAATTGCGTAGAAACGCAATTCAAAATATAAATGGTTAACGCTCATGACAAGAAACTATTCTTATTTCTAATATCAAATGTAATGAAATCGTTTTACAAATGTTTCTGACAGCTTCGTTTAACGGTTTTACAGTTGCATGATATTCAATGTTTCGCTTAGTTAATTAATGGAACTGCAAATTATTATTAGAAATGTAAGGTGGAGGGCTAACATTGTTACCAAAATTTCCGTTCATTCAGAAGAAAGAAGGTATAAAAGAAATGAAGATAACACAAATATGTATCAAACAGAAGATTTATTTGAAAGCAAAAATAGGTTTAACGTCTTCAGAGTGATAATCGGTGATAATCTGATAAGAAATAGTTTATATCTTTCTGAACTATTCATAAAATAATAACTTTCGCATTATTTTACAGAAAAAGTTTTATTCTTTCAATTCTAATATTTTTGAAATTTAATTTAGCGCACAATCTGTAACAGTGCTTTTAATGTTATATGATGAAATTCAAGCTCATTCATCAAAGCATTCAACCGCCATTCTGCCAATTCTAAAATAAATATAAAAATAGTTTTCCTTGAACATTAACTTCGAAGAAGAATCTTCACTTTTATTTTGCAGTGTATATATATATATGAAATGATATTTTAAAATTTAATTTAATCCTAATTAGTTTCCTAATTTTTTAGCCTAATTCAGGCCATGTCAAAGTCATTCTAAAATATTCTCTTATTTCCTGATCCTATTCCACTTTTTCTTTCTAATTAATTCAACTGAAGCTTTGTAAAAATGATTGCGTCAGAGGTTCCCAAGTGCCCAGTAAAGGGATAGAAAATCGCTGATGTAAACAGATTCTTCTAAAGGATCCCCCTATTTCTCTTGTCAAGATCTGCACGTGTGAGAAATTCCAATCAATAACGACACATGTCAGAAATCTCATGTTATATAAGACCAGGTATAAAATGTTCAGTTGGCCTTCATTTTTCTTCTTTTCGCTCTGAGTCGTTCTGTGTTGTGTGTGTGTTCGTCGCTCCAACCTGTACATAATGTGTGTCTCTCCTGGATAAAATAAAACAACGCCAAAAATTCGAAAGTTTCTTCAATGTCTTCGAAACTGCCTTCTGATTAGAAAAGTATATGCTTACACACTCACACGCATGCACTCACACGCACACACATACATGTAATGATATTTTAACTCTAATTTCAATTATAATTAATTTCCAAAGTTTTATCTTAATTTAGCCCATAGTAAGTTCATTCTCTCATTTCTTGATCCAATTCCACTTTCTCTACTTAATTAATTCAAGAGAAGCTTTATAAAATTGCTGAATCGGCTAAACGCCGACACATTTACATGCTCTGCGTGAAGGGAAAGAAAAACTGTCCAGTAAGCACATTCTTTTTAAAAGATCCCCGTGTTTCCTTTACATGTGATTGACATGCGTCAGAAATCCCTATGAGAATCTTTTTAATATATTAGCAATGTAAAGAAATATTTTCCCTATCAATTTCTCTTGTTATATAAGACCGGGGATAAAATGTCCAAGAGCGTTTTCCTCATTCCTTTCTGTGTCGTTCTGTGTACTCATCGCTTGTGCATATGCCTGCTTCTCCAAAATGAAATAAAACGACGTCACGAAATAGAAAGTCTTTTCACTGTCTTCAAAACTGCATTCTGCTTTCCATAAAATAATGCTTTTATATACATATATTTGGAAGAGTAGTAAGTTATTGTTGGTCTATTCAATTAAATCCCTGTTTTTTAGGTAAACTAGGCAAATATCTATGTTAAATTGTTTTTAAAAAATGCATTACGAATTAATAGTTAAACAGCCTAAAAACTCAATAATCTGGGAAAATAGGTTGGTCATCAAAGACGGTTAGTTCATTTGTTATTGGATACCTTTCTAAATTTCTACATAATTCATTTAAGTAGTATGAGGATGCAGATCACATGGACCGAACCTGGCCAAAAAGTAAGCTTTTTCATTCATTTTCATTCCATTGTGTTAACCCACTCATTCCTAAGATCATTTCAGTTCAGATATCTCACAACACTACAACATCCGAGTTTCTACTTCAGAGATAAGAAAACAGCTTATTCACCTCAAAAACCGCATTGGCAGTCTATGTTTTTAAAGAATAGAAGAAGAAAAAATCCGCTTAACTGATGGCTACTAAGAAAATGAATCTCCAACATGCTTTGAGAGTTTTCAGAAAATCTCTCTATTTCAGAAATCCACCCGGGCGAGCTCACTAATGACAAAGCACACGCCATAGGTATTCAATCAATAACACTTCACGAAAGTAGATGGGAATTTCAGAGTGATATCCATATGTCTCCAGCACAGGCTGTAATTTCACTAAAAGGGCGTTTGGAGCATTGATAGAATCAAATCCTCGCTTTCTTGTCAAACGGGACTTAAACATAACTGAATTATATTTCAACACAAATTTAAACTTTTAGATTATTTACGAGAATATTTTACGTTTAAATTTCATGTGTGAAAAAAAAAAATTAAAAATTAAGTAACATTTTCCAGAAATATCAAAATAGTTCGATTTCTTAACAACCCGTTTAAATCTATAATATACTAGCCGCCTTTGGCGACCAGCCGGTTCGCCAATCTTAGTGTTCGTTAAAATTTTAATAATTAAATATTTTATGCAATTCCAACTTCTTCAGCAAAATATTTTATTCTTCAGCAAAATATTTTAAAACTTCAAATTTTGATAGTCATATAATTCACTCATAATATTATAAAGGCCTTCAGTCATAACGTGATATGTATCTCTCTAATTTTCTGTTACCCCTCGTAGAATTTATGCTTTAAATTAAAGTGTAAAGGATTAATCTGCAATTAATATAACAATATTTTTTACTGAAACAAAGCATTTTTTTAATAATATGATTACTGATAATAGAGTCACTGAGCGTTTAAACTTTATGGGCACTAAAGAATATCTTTCTTAATTTATGTAATATCTCAAGCATTTGTCAACAAAATTTTCTCAGATTCATCATGAATGGATCGATTCATTAACAATGTTTCATTTTAAATGCATCAAACACTCAGAAAATAAAATGAATCGTTTAAAATAATCTGTCGAAAACAGGTTTAAAAAAACTACTTAAAAAACGATGTACTTAAAACTATAAGCATATATAAAAATATATATATAACTAACATAAATACAATTTAATTACAAAAGCATGCAACTAACCTAAAAATAATTTAAATCATTGAAAACAGGTTAAAAAAAAACTACTTAAAAAACGACGTACTTAAAACTATAAGCATATATAAAAAATATATATATAACTAACATAAATACAATTTAATTACAAAAGCATGCAACTAACCTAAAAATAATTTAAATCATTGTAAACAGGTTAAAAAAAACTACTTAAAAAACGATGTACTTAAAACTATAAGCATATACAAAAAATATATAACATAAATACAATTTACTTACAAAAGCATACAACTAACCTAAAAGTAATTTAAATCGTCCGTTGATAATGGTTGCCATGCCAACGATCAGAACACAGTGCGCATGCGTGAATTTTCTTCGCCTTTTACGTGACGCAAATGCGTGAATTTTTCTACGCCAGTTGGGGTAACGCTATGAAGATTAGACATTTTTAATTTCCTTTATTCTGTGCTATTTTAATTCAAAAGTACTTCAGAATGAATCTGAAACATGGATTAATTAACAATGTTTAATTTTAAATGCATAAAACATTAAGAAAATAAACAGAATCGTTTGAAATAATCCGCCGAAAAATCTTAACCCTAGCCTCATTACTGTTGGGAGAAAAAAAGAACTAAAGCCTAAATCATTTGGCGTTGGGGAAAATTGAAGATTTTTTTGGCGGAAAAGTTGGCGGTGGGAAAATGGAAGATTTTTTTGGCGGGAAAGTTAGTTTTTAATTAATAATTGACTACCCCTAACATTTAGGGGGATGAAAAATAGATGTTGGCCGATTCTCATAGATACCGGATAAGCACAAAAAATTTCATCAAAATCGGTCAAGCTGTTTCGGAGGAGTATGGCAACGAAAACTGTGACACGAGAATTTTATATATTAGATTTTCATTCAGTTTCATCTTTCAATATCTTTTCAAAGTAACTGAAAAATTGAAACCATCTTTAAAATATAAATGAAATTCTAGAAGAAATTTCAGTAATAAAAAATAATAAAACTAAAAAAAAATAAAAAAATAACGGGATAAACTAAAAAAATAACGGGATAATAATTTTAAAAGCATGCTTTGTTTGTAAAGTTAAATCAGAGAAGGAAATTATATGTTCCTTTGAGGTGATTAATGATTCTTATAATGCTTTTTAAACTTGTTTCTATTTAATTCCGTAAGCGAATTTTGCTCTTGTAAGCAGCTTTTTCATTACTTAACGAATTCATTTGGAACTCTCTCCTTTCTTAATTTTTTTAATAATTAAAAGACTTTAGATTATAAAAATAGAATGAATTCTCCCGCAGATTTATTATTTTGATAATATACGCTTATTTCATTGTTCAACAATAAACATAGATAAATAAATAAAGTAAATAAACTGCTGGAAATTAAACAGGCATTATCTTATTCATATTATATATATATATATATATATATATATATATATATATATATATATATATATAATATATGCGCCTGAGTGTGCACCCGTGTATGTGTGTGAGAGAGAGAGTAAGTCATATCACTGACACTCCAACCCGCCCGAAGGCACACGGATAACGAATACTGAATGGCCAGACCGCCACAACAGCACCATTGGCGGGAACTGTGGTTGAGTCCTAAGGGCCATTACCGGCCACTGTACAACCCTTCCCGAAGGAAGTATGTCCCGTCATCGCTGGAAGGAGCCAGATCCCCCACCTATTTATGTACCCACCAGAGTGGCGAGATATAACTACCATACCGGAAGCATCTCATCCTCATGTAGAGGTGCTCTCCCCTCCCCGGTGGTTTAGAGAGAGAGAGAGTGTATATGTTATTTAGCAATCTTAATTTTCATACTTAAAATTAAATCAGTTACAATTTGTATCCTTTTTTTTATTTCTTGTATCTATAAGTTTTTACAATCATTAGGAAATGGAAAATTGCTTCCATTATTTTCTAAATAACAGAAATGCGAATAAAGTTAGTATTCTTAGCAAGAATATTAGAATTTGTTTACCAGGATTGCTTAAATGTGATTAACTATCATTAAAAAATATTTAGATAAATTAAAATATACCGTAACTTATGTGAAAACGAGGAAATTATATTCAAAGTCTAAAAATATATTTTGCCATTCAAAATAGCTAAGGTTTATTTCTGATTCTTTAATAAATTAGTTTACTTTTACTTTTATGCAGTTAATTATCCGTTATCATAATTCCGCATTTAATAAAATCAATGTTTCTATAAAAATGTGACTTATAACATTTCGGTTTCAGAATAATAAAATTTAAAAAAATAAATCCAAAATTAATAAATATCAAAAGGAACAATAAAGACTATTTTGGCAGCAAAAACCTTCCAGTTCTAAAAATAAATGAAGGGGGGGGGGGATACTTATCTTGCCACTAAATATAAAACTTACAAAAGAAAATAATTTCCTGCAAAATAATTCATTCTGGGAAAATTCTTGCGTTTCTGGAAATGAAATATAATTTTAGCCTTTTCTAAATGATACCATATATTTAAATTCTTCACACGTATGAAACTACCAAAATCTTGTCAGTTATTCTTACGATCTAATCATCTAGTCATTTTAACCTTCAGAGACCTAGTTACTGGAAGATTGATTAACTTCTAATAAGAATGTTAGCTTCATTAATTAGTAATAATTTTACCTGTTATACGTTAATGAACAATAATGCATGTTTAGTTGGCATAACAATGAGGGTATTTAACACGAGATTACATCGTATATTTTCCAAACTTAAATTTCCAACTAATTTCAACCTTTTTATATTTCCGAGCTAGATGAAGGAGATATGTTTAATGAAATAATTTCTTTTGTATATTATTGTATGGAAATGAGATTTAGTTTTTATTATTTGATAGCGATTAGTTGATTGACTTCATCGTTTTCGAGGGTCAATTAAATAAATGTCGGATTATTTCTAAAAGAAAGGAATAGAAACAATTTTTTTCAGTCAATACATATGATGTCTTTAATAGAAAGTGCTTTGATTTTTTTCATTATCAAACCAAGGACCTCTAATTAATCATATCATAAATAAATGCTGGATTATTTCTTGAGGAAAAATCGAAAACAATTATTTTCAGCCGATGAAAATAACGGCTTTGCTAAAAATTATTATGATTGTTCTATTACAAGTACAGAGACCTTCAAGTTGATAGTTAATAGAAAATGAGAGATTTGTAAAAATTTCTCCCTAAAATGGGGAATTACAATAGGCATTTATTACTCTTCAGTCATGTTCATAATTCATGTAAACTTTAAATTCATTCGTATTATTAATTCACTCTTAATTCATGCTCATTCCTTTAAATGAATATTCTAAGATTTGAGCTAGATGCACATGCAAATAAATATGTTTAATCTGTTTTAGTTAAATTTCACCAGGGAATTGTCGTGAATATTTATGACAAGCTCTATCAACTGCATATTCTACAATAATGTTCTAAAAAGTTATTTTCCATACAAAGTAGTATGCATTATAAAATAACTCAAAAATACTTTCAGCTATGTGGTTGAAATTTGATATGCAATATTTACACCATATTTCTTGATACCTGCCAAATTTTGAACGAAATCCATTCCAAGGAAACCTATCTATTTATCCCTCTGTCCGAATATAAGTAAACACAATAATTACAAAACTGATTATGTAGATAAAATTAGGTACACGGATTTAGCATCTAAAAGATTCTTATCAAAGTTTGGAACCAATCTATCGAACGGTTGACCGTCTGTCGGTCTGTGCTTCTGCATGCATTTAAACTCAATAACTTAAAAATGAAACAACATGAATAAATGAAATTTGGTACGCAATTTCAGCAATTAAACTGTAGATATTTATCAAATTTTGAAAGAAATCTATCATAGGGTTAGTTATTAGTCAGTCTATACAGTTGGATAAAAATGGTGTAACTGAAAAAGCAATTACAAAGATAAATGAAATTTGGTACGTGATCTTGTTATTTAAATTGTAGTTCTATTCCAAACTTTGATGTTGATCAGCTAAAAAAAAGGGTGTCCAAAATACATATCCCATTTTCCTCATTATACAACGAAGCACCAATGGCTCATGAAAGCTACCTGAAAATAAAAATCTAAGTACTCGTGGCCTTCATAATTTTATCAAAGTTCCAAAATTTTGCTTAAAGCAGAAGGTCATTATTGCAGAATGTACTAAAGAGATCACTTCTGCTGATAAGCGATAAGAAAACAATACATTCTGATTATTCAGAATGCATTGTTTCTTTTATGACCATGTTTTAAGAAGACATATTAGGAAAGATTAAAATTCTATTTTACATGCCCGACATTCACGCGAGCGAATTAACATTCGAATAACCGAATGTTTAGCATATTCATGGACTTTAGTTTTCTACTGTACGCATGAATAATTCAAGATATCTGTTTGACCCATATCCATACAAATATATTTAATGGAAACTTAATTTTCTCTCACTATAAGGTTACCATGAAGTATTTAGCCATTGGAAAATTTGGAATTTAAGAATTATTATTTCTTGATATAATACTGTGGCTATCAAAGTAAAGAGTCCAGTTTACAAAAGCGTTTATTATTACAAGAACCTTTGAAGATAATTGAAACATGATTGTTTAAAATTGAATCATTTGGCCAAACGATGAATCCTTTCTTTAAACATAAAAAGAGATCCATCTTTATTTGCTCATACTAGTCCAAAATGTATCTGTTTCGATAAGATTTTTCTTCTATAATTCTATAGTTTTATTTTGTTTTAAATTAAAAAAATAGAAGAAGCGATCTTAATGTGCGAATGTTCTTGTATTTTATATTAAATATAAAAAATACTTTTACATGATGCACCTATCAATGCACTAAAAAAAAAGAATTTCCTCAATTAAAAAAACTGAGCATCCAAACAAAAACATAATAAAACTTGAAGCGCAGTTAAATTTTAAAAAAATAAATTGGAATCCTAATCACATCCATACAGATTGTAATTCGTATAGTATTAGTTAATATTATGTTCTTTTTGTTTTCTTACAATTCTCTTTTGTCCTTATTTCCTTAACCTATTATTCTTTTCGATACACTCTTGTACGATTTTTGTTTTATTCTTCGGATTTTGGATTTTAAAAAGATATTTTCTCATTTTAATAAATTAATTTAAAAAAATTAAAACTTTTTATTATAATTGTTATTTTTTTAGCTTTTAATATATTCTCCTAATAATAATCACTAATTATGATACCTTTTATTTTTCTCTGTCTCTCGAGTTACTTGGTAACAAAGATCCAAAACTAGCCTCTAATCTTCTACTGGAACATATTATAACATATTATAACGAATGGTGGAAGTTTTAGCACCATTATTCGTATTTTAATAAAAGAGCTATTAACCTTAAACGAGAGATATAAATTAAAATTTGTAGATATTATAAAAATCTATGAAACAAGTCATAACTTAATGATATTTAGATACGACAAAATTTAAAATAAGTGAAGTTTTGGAAAAATTATAAATATTATTGAAATTCTGCTTGAATACTTGTTATATGAAAGGTAATAACAAATAAAACTTCTAGATCAATATCTGCATAGTTTTTAAAAAAAATTGTTTTTTGAAAATGTCGAATCGCCAAAAATGACTATATGAGTATATTTTTATCGATAGAAATTAGAGGAAAGAAAAAAACTATTCTAAAAGAATTGTTTTACATTATCGAATGATACCATAATGATAGAGCTTTAAAAATAAAGAGGGGAAATCAAATTTGAAATTATCTTAATTTAATTATTAAACCTAAATTCTTTTTTTATAACCGTTTGCATGCGAAGATTGCTTTTACAGATTTTTCGAGAATCAATAAGTATAAAGTTGTTGTTTTTTTTTTTTTGTTTTTTTGAAAATAGATTATAAACTAGATTCTGATAGATAAAAAGATACTTATAGACACTTTCCAACGGCACAATTTTTTCCCCAAACAAAAGAGAATTTTTCAAAAAATAATGCAAATTTTGATTTGAACCAATTATTCCTCTGTATAAAATTCGTAATTAAACCCAAGTCTTTTTTAATTAAAAACAGTTTCAAATTGTCACTAATTTTAAATTTATTTTTTTCCTTATTAAGTTATTACTAGGTTTTAAAACTCATATAAAATATCTATATTTTTTTCATTTAAAATTAATTGCTTTTTATTTAAAGGTGCAACGATAAAACTTTCACACCCACTACCCATCACTTACCCATTACCTGTAATATCTTAGAAGCCAATTTTAAACAGCCAACTTAACACTTAAGTCAACAAAATTTCTGATGTGCATTTTTTTTCAGAAAATAAAATTCGATTCAACTAAACGAATCGTTAAATAAGCGTTCGAAAACTAAAGGAATAGTTCAATAATCGTTCATTTATTAACGAATAAACTAATTTTAGATTCTATTTCATAAGAAATCTAACATTTTCTAAGCGATGGAGAGCGTTAAATCTGTTTAAATGAACTATCTTCCTACTGGTGTGGTGTTGAGGTAGCTAAAAAGGTATGGAGCAACAGTTGCCTCCTCACTATTTGAATAATGTTTAAAACCGCAATTTTCATCTCTTGAGCAACCCTAATCTAATTTGAAAATAGAACGTTGATCTATCTAAAAACATGCGAAATTAATTATAAGTTGTATTAATTATAAGTTAAAGTCTTAAAAATAAAATTTATAGCTACTTGAATGCTGTTATTAAATCTGTTATAATCTTTAATCTGCTAAAAGGGAAGCAGATATTCAAGGAAGCAATTAGCGATTCTGTGTAATATTTAAAAGTTGAATAAAAATAAAGAAATCTAAGATATACAGAAGTTTAGTTAAAAAAAAACATGCGATTTCAAAAGTAATTTTTATCTCCTGAAATTTATAATAGATTTTGTTTGACAAAAAGTTAATTAGAACTGGAATTAATATTTGCATTATATTTTAAAGAATAGTCATAAATTTTTATATGCTAAAACTGGTTTATAGTTAATTATAAATTTAAAAATTCTTACGGCAAATATTTTTATAGATCGTATAAGATTACAAGATGAAAAACTAAAGTATTTTAGAAGAACCGTTTGGTCTTGAAATATAAAGCAATTAAAAAGAAAAAAAATTCTGAAATCTTATTTCGAAATTATTCTAACAATTTTTCAATCGCGGTTTTTCAGATTTCTTAATATTTTAAATGAGTTGAAAAATCTTGAATACATTTCTTTTTATATATTTCAAATTCATTATCACAGAAACTATTTTTTAAAGGTTTTTTTAATGCTAACAACGTGGTATGTTACGGCTGATTTAACAGTCTAGAAATTTTTTAATTAAAACTTGCATATTTCAAACTTGAAGTGAAATAATTAATGAAGAAATTAATTTTTAAAGAGATGTAGAATATTATTCTCGGGGAACATTGACATTTTTTTTTCTTTTTACTTATGAAGAAATGAATTATTGAAGGGTTTTTTTTAAAAATGATTTTCTCGGAAAACCGTACTTTTTTATTAACAAATCTGTTAAAATTAATGTTTATGTGCTACCATGACTGCGTCAGCATAATATGAAGATTTAAAAATGATTTTCGCATTAATTACACAATATATGATATTTCTAGAAGTATAATAAATTAAAATTGTAATCAGAACATGAAAAACATTATAATATTTTAATTATTTAATGAAATTAGGGACTAAAATATATTTTCTAGTACATTTAAGAAACGTCAGTGATTTCAGGGATTAAAAATCATTCGTTTTAGGACTTCGAGTAAAATAATATATTTGAAATGAATAACCAAAAAGTTTTTTTTGGAAAAAATTTGTTTTCTTTTTAAGTTTATATGCTTCTGAATAAGTTTCTTTATAGTTAAGTCGTATTAAATGCTTAATACATCGCAATGAGATGTATGAATATGAGTTAAATCTATTGACACTTATTAAACAAAGGAATACATTCATCCGGTGGTAGCAGTTGGTGGGGAGGCAATGTTTACAAAACAAAACAAAAAACATCTGCGTTAGCGTTTTAACACTTATTGAGATGTATTTCTAAAAGTATTTTCAACTGATTCTAATTATGCAGTTATTAAGTAGAACGATGCTCTTTTCTGAAAGTAGTTCTGCTGTAATTAGAAGCTGCAAAGAAAAAAAATATCTGTAATAAGAAATTTAAATTTAAAAGAAATTCAGACTGATCATTGTAAGATTTAAATGAATTAAATTGATTTCGTATTTTTCATAAACTATATTAGAAAACTCATTTATAATTATAACAAAATAAATAATAAGAATAAAATACATACAATGAAAAACATTTTATACAATTTTTATAACAATCAAAATTTTATAGAATTTTTGTTATGATTTCAATAATATTCATTTTTACTTATAATATTTCGTATACATTAAAAAAAATTCTTAAATTTCATATACATTTTAAGAATGATGAAATTACTATTAAAATACATTAATTTTGATAAAATAAAGACCTTTGGTTATGGAAAGGAATAATTAACTTTACATCCAACTTTAAAAATTGTGTATCATTTTGTTTCATTGTAATTTTGTTTTCAAAAGTGAAATTTTGGCTTTCGGTTCTCGTGCAGTTTCGTTTGTAATGGTTCATGTGCTTGTTTGAGTATTGATATTTATATTTTCTTTCATATTTCATTCATGTGTACATTACATTTATATTTTGTTTTATATTTATTACTTATACCCACTTCTTTGTTGTCATTCCTCTTTTATGATGTGTTAAGGAATAATTTCATACAAGGTTTGAATTGTTTTAAGAAATTATTTCGTACAAGATTTGAATTTTTTAAGTGAATTATTTCATACCAGATTTGAGTTATCTTTATACTTATTTCTTCAAGTCTCGTGTTTTAAATTTGCAGTGCTTGAGTAGTATATAATATTTAACACTAAATAATTAATTTAAAATTCGTATTAATTAGAAATTATTTTCTTGTTTTGTATGGCAGTCAAATTCTGTTTTGCTAGGTATTTCCACACTAAATGATTTTATACTTTTCTTAACACAGTCTATGCAGTACTTTTAACACTTTCATTGTTTGTTGATATTTTACTCTTTAATAAGTTTTCTCTGACACAAAAGTGAGTTAAATGAAATTAGCAATTCTGAATCATGGGTAAGAATAAAAGGTCGAAGTTGAAATCATTCAGATAAAGTGAAATTCTTCTTACAAGCATAAAAAAAAGAACCCTGGAAACTTCAGCAAAAAAATTATTTTCTGGTTTATTTACTCGAAGATATTTTCTCGCACACGAGTGCGATACGAAATATTCTTCTGGCACAGTTACTTTCAATGACCACGCTGAGCAATCCATCAAATCTGTATCTTGGAAAAATTCTTTGCGATTAGTTAGGCACTCTATCATGAGGCTCCGGATTTAACGGAAATTACTTCTTTCTCGGGTACTTTATTAAAACTGCCATCTTTTTCATATCGAGATAATCAGTCCTCTCTCTCTCTCTTCCCCAAATTTATTTGCAGGAAACTGGCAGGATCAGACATAAGATTTATCAACACTGAGATTTCACCATTCATTTTTTGTTATAATAAATAGAAAAGAGTAAATAAGGTTAACTATACCATTTTTTAGGGTTTTGATTTGGGCCAAAAATAAACACTGTCTAACATAATGCATTTATATACATTATGGAATGAAGCATTGTAATTTTTAGATTAAGCTATCAAGTGGGTCAAGCGAATTTTGATATAGTAAAAGTATAAACAAGGCTTACTTTTGTTGCAGATAATCTTCAACATTAACTATATATATGTGTGATGATTCTATAATAATGATTCAATAAGCCATAATGATTCAGTAAGCTTTATCAATGATTCATTAAAATTTTCCAAATAATAAAGGTTGCATTTTTTTTAGTTGGCCATTAATTAATATTTCAATATATGATAACCTCTAATCCTTAAAAATTAAAAATATTTATCATAGAATTCGTCTTTAGTGACCAGCTGTTCCTCCATTATATTGATAATAATTATTTAGTTATATCAATTTTATATCACAAAAGAAATTACATAGAGAAGAATCATAGCATATTCTGATTAATTAGCCATGCTTGCAAAATAAGGAAATTAATTAATGAAATTGGGCTGCTTTTTGAGGCCGAGGGCTCTCTTCAAGTTTTATTTTGTGATATTTCTAAATAACTGATGATAGTGCTTGATAAGGTGACTTTTATTGGTGTATCTAGGAATTACATTTTCATATGAAATAAAAAAAAATGGCAAAATCGATTCACTGGTTATGGTTAAGAAATTTCGTCTAGATATTGACAAATCCTTGATAAATCAAATAAAAATAGACGAAATTGGTCAAATTAGAATTGTGGGGTGGTTACCTGGTTCTTTGATTTTGACAATTATTTTTGATAATATAGATAAAGTGAGACAATAAAATAGCAGACATTCCAGAAAACTTTAGAACTACGGTGGCCTGGTAGTAAGGTCTTGGCTTCGTAATTGGAGGATTTCAGATTCGAGACTGGATCGGGGGGAAAAGTCCTGCCGCTGGTGTGGCGTTTAAGTTTGGAGAGGGGTTGCCAGTTCAGTTGTTGTCCTCGTCATCTGACCGCGGTTCAAAATTACAAGGTCCGTCCCAAATTAGCCCTAGAATTTCCTTAAAACGGGATATTAATATAACTAAACTAAATTAAATTATATTCAGAAAACTTTAAAAATTCCAGCCTTAAGATTATTGATTAACAATTAAGAAATATTTTAGATTACTGGATCTAGATGATGTTGACTATCTCGTGTCTCAGCTTTGGTCATTTGAAATTCATGCCACATGGTGGCGGTGTTCTGACTGTTAATTCATATCTCATGAATAAAATTACTTACATAATTAATTTTCATTCAGTTGTTTTCCTTTTAATTCATTTAAATCAATTATACAATTAACTTGAACATCTAAATACCAATACTAGAAGAATATTTTAATAATTACTGTCATGTAAGCAGTAATAAGTATCATTTAAATAGAAATAAGTATTATCTACATGATGTTCTAGATACATTATAAACAGTATGATTTCGAAGATTCTGGATTTTGGCATATTTTTTAATATAAGTATAATGGAATAAATTGTACACAGAAAAATTATATGGAAATATTTTAGTATTTGAAGGACTTAAAATAAGAAACCATTATAATTAGATAAAAAATAAATTAAATTATAAACATTTATGTTAATTTTGTTACGTAATTAAAAGCATGTTTATCTTTGAAAATTTGAAATTTTCTTTTATCAAAGATTAATTTTGAATATATTTTGTTGGTAAGGTATGGAGGATGAGTGACATTTTCATCATTTGAATAAGGTTCAATACACTATGAGGCCTGTCCCAAAATAGAACTTTTTACTGCCTTGAAATAATAGTCAATCTAACTGAGAAAAAATATCATATATCCAATCCAATCTAATCCAATTCATTTAAAGGGATCTATGAAAATAAATTCCTATTTACGATTTCACATTTCTAAAGGGTTTTATTTGAATCAAAATGTTGGAGGGAAAATTGTAGCTTTCCCATCTCCTATCTCCACCATAAGAAACAAAATATCCTGAAATATGTTCTTAAACCTCGTTTCTACTCTCACTGACCAATCGCTCTTTCTAAATCAAGAAAAAAGAAAGAAGAAAGCGCCAAGTAGTGGAGAGAAAAAGAGGAGATCTAAAAGAAGAAAGCTGGAGAGAAGTCTTATCGAATACCCATTCTTTGTTTATAGCGTGAGCAGCTTAGGCTGCGACTGCGGTAGGATTTTGATTTGCATCCCTAAACGGTCCCGGGGGCTCAGAGATTGGGCCGAATATGACAGTTGGGCGGCCGTTATTCGCATAAAAAGGCGGCATTAGATTTCCAAAGTGAACCTCTTGCGGATCGGAATCCCTAATGCAAGATCCGTGTCAGTTTTACGAACGCGCCGATAAGGCAGCTGATCGAATTTTGTTGACCCTATGCTTTTATGGGAATTTTAAACAACCCAGGCGAAGATAGATCTTCCAATATATACCTCCTCTTTATACCTTCAATCGGTGCCGCCATTGCTTGGAAGGGTACATAATAACAGTGGCAATTTTAACATTATGTTTGTTAATGCATCGTTCAAAAATTATTTAAAATTTTGATTATTCCTTTGATTATTTGATTAAACGTGGGTTAAATCTCCAAACAGCTTTTTAAGACGAAGATTCTGATAGAGAAACAGGAAATTTCTATTCCAAATTTTTTTTCAAATCGTTTGAGGATAATCTGTAAACTATCCTTTTTTCACTCCTGTAGTTACACTTTTTTGCTTTGTTTTCGCTTATTTCTTACAAACTTAACCATCGAATGTGAGTGATAATACAGAATAGAGGCTTCTTATCATCTGAGCGTAAAAAGTTTTGTTCTGAAGGAAAAGGGAATACTGATGGCTCAGTGGTATAATGAGTAAAAGGAAAAAAAAAATCTAATATACGTTCTGAAACACCTGCAAAGAAAATTTTAATAATGTCATGCTAATATCGAACCAAAGGAATCAAATATATTTCTATTTCAGCAAGATATAATACCCTGAGTCACTTGTGATCAACAAATTAAATAATTGTACAGTTTGTTCATATGCAATCTAGCAAGATCGCGCGAATTGCCATAAATATTCGGTACATCTTAAAAAAAGATTATTATTGGCTTTAGGATCAATGTTGGTAGCATTTTCAAGGCCACAAAATTAGTAAATTGTTTGCTTTTTATTATTGGTATTTTTAGAATAGTTTAGTTATATTAATTTTCAGTTTTGTAACAACACAAGAATTATTTTGAGATGAAACTCAAAAATATTGAACATTTTTCAAATGATAAAAATGAACTTGAACTGGCATCGTCTCTCCGAATTTCCTCGGTTTATTGGCATGTAGATGTTGACCCTCGAAGATAGATTCAACATTAATTAACATTGCAATTTTGTTATATATTTTTAGAATTAAAATTCTAATTTGGAACAACTTCAGGCTCGTGGCCGAGTCCTTATCACCGACCCATGGCGGCGGCTTCCATTGCTGATGTGAGTCAACACTGATGAAATAACTTGTATTTAGAGCACACCAAACCAAGCATTTAGTACCAAACTGAATGCCAATTCTGAAAGCCACTCGAAGTATGGACAGATGTGTGAATGTTTATCAAATTCAATACCTGTGTATCTAACCTTGTGAAAGGGCATGTGAATGTCCATTAAACCCAATGCACATGATCCCCCCTATGAGCTTTGTTGATGTATTTTTGAATAATGAGTGAGATAACAGTACATTTATCATGAAGATATCAAACTGAATGTTAAATGATCGCAGATAATGTTGAAATAAGCTCATTCACATCAGTGGTTCTTTTAGTCAGCAGATCCCATTTATAGCACAATACCCACGAAACACCTTAAACACATCTCTGGCTTGGTACTCACCTTTCACACATCGAGGATGAAATACTTCGTTCAGATTTCGCTGCGTAGATCCCGAATGTCATTTGTACAAAGGCATTCGATTCGTCAAACCACATTACACACCACCAATCAGCTACTCTATAAACATAATAATTTCTGCTCTCTAAAAATGTTTAACTTAATTTTGCTTGCTTGAATAATGTCTTCTTACAAGATACGTTGTTTCAAAAGTCTATTGCATACATTTCCCACTGCATTATTCTCCGAGATGTGTTTTCATTTATTGAATAAATAATTCATGACAGATTAGGAAGTGATTTTGATTCACAAGCCACGAAACTTATTCCGATTCTTCTAATTTAGGATTCTTTTTCAGTACAATTCATGTGTCACATTTTATGTTCATGCTTATTACTCTTCTATTATTAGATATATTGAACCGTTTCAGTAAAGTTTCAAATATCTGGGGAATATAAATACAATCGGTCCTCTCTGCTACACTATCACATTCTTGAATTTACCAATCATGACCCAAACTCCTACTTGAAAATAAAATGTCTCACTCAATGTTGATGCGTAAGTATTATATAGAGGCAGTTGCGCGGGCTGTTGAGTAAGCGTTTCGATCGCTGCTCTTTTTATATCAGGTTAACGATTTTCTCCTGCTCATGCTCCTTGGAGATTTGCCTCTTTTTGTCTGCTAAAATTATAATGTTTAGAGTTTTTTTTATTTTTATATTTTTTTTTAAATGATACAACCACAAATCCCTTTTGCTGCATTTGAGAAAAATATTTCTATCTTAAAATTCATCTGTTTCAGCCTTGGTATCTTGGTAGCCTTTCAGTCTTACAGTTATGATCTGAAATGGGGAAACTAATTTATTTTATTCCCAATTTTTTTTATTCTAAGGCCTGAATATCATTATTTTGGCTTAGATTAATTAAATAATATCAATATTATTTATTCTGCAATTATATTAAACTGCATTTACATCAAACCATGCTTTCTTGAAAGTTAATCAGTCGTATTTTTAATTTAATGTATTTTTTGGTATCTGTAAAGACAATAGGAAAAAAAATTATTTATGATTAAATCATAATTATTTCATTTTCTTTTTCTAATTATTTTGAAACAATTGCGCAAATTCTATGAGTATTTCTATCAGTTATTTTTAAAGATTTTTAAGACTGCTAGATCAGTGCATTATAATTAAATCAGATAGTTTATTAAATAAATTAATTTATTCAGTTTTTTTATTGTGTCAAATATATTTTTAATCCGATTAACGAAGTTTGGTATAAAATTTTCATACTGCATAAATACAAACTCATTGTTCTCGGTTCAGCTAGAATTGCAACACACCATTTCATGCATTTTTGATTTAAAATTTTGAAATGTATTCATGTCAAAGCAATGCAAATCCTGCCTTTGTTTAAATTTTTTGAAAATATAGAAATTTTATTTTTAAAATGTAGAAAGCAAAAACTGATTGGAATATTTTTTTAAAAAATTATCAGCAAATAGCTAGCCTAATACAAATCTGGGACTTAATATGTTTATACTTATATCTTTTTAAAGTTCACCCAGTTTTCAATTCAGTCAAACGATTTAGAATTGTTGCTTGCCAACGTGAATCCAAAATTCTGCTCAAAATCCTTTGAGAAGTGAGAATTTCGTTTTTAAAGTGTAAAATGGAAAATGGGAGGAATGTTTTTTAAAAAATTATCTGAAAACACTTTGTAGCTAATAATCACAGAATTTTCTTTTAAGAAAAATGAATAATTTACATATTTTCTGTAACATCGCATTCGATAACATTCATTAAATGCTAACTTAAGAATCTTAAAAACATAAACATATTTTTTTAAATTGATGAACACGAAAAATAGTAATGAGATTTTACTATGAGAAATAAAAATCCTTCTTCTTTTGTTTATGCGTTTAAAACTAATTTATTCGGTAATTTAATAGTGTTTTTGCGTCTATTTAACATTTTTCTTTAAATAAACAAAAGGAATCAAATCCGATTGCGTGTAGAGACAAATTATCTGTTTTACTGTTCTTTTGATTTTTTTTTTTTCTTACTTGAAGCGGCAGATGGATAAATAAGCAGAAAAAATAAACACCAACGGAAGCGTGTGGCTTGATTAAAACTAACCATTAGGGTAGAAAATCAAAAATAAATCTAAAAAAATTATTGAATACACAGAATAAAGCAAACTCAAGGGAAGTTTGTCATTAAATAAATTTCGACGAATATTTTCGGTAATTAAATCCACAACCAAAAAAAAAATGTATAAATGAGAAAAAGTAAAAAATGAGGGAATAAAACTTTAATTTTCTAGAAATTTAACTAGATAAATATTTTTTTTTTTTTTTCGTTCATAGCAGACAAAATTTTTAGAAGTTTATTTTCTTCAAATTAATTAATTATTCTGAGATACACTTAAGACGATAGTATGTAAAATATTTTTTTCCTTGCATTGATAAAATGAAAATGACATGTTTCGGAAAATAGAATGTATTGCCTATTTATTATATCTTTCTTTGTAATTTTGTTAACGTATTATAAATCGCTGATTAATATTTTTCTATTAAATATTTTTGATATTCTAATTTATAATATATAAATGGAAAATTATTGTTATTATCGATTTGATAAAAAAAAAGGCAGGATAATTAGATGGTTGTTTGTGTTTCTGGCATTTTTATGGTTTCTATTCAAATCATTTTTTCTGCTTGTTGGCTAAAATTGTACCATAAAATATCCAAAGGCGGTATCGTAAATAAATATCAAAAGCTGAGTAATATTTTTTCAATTAATAAATTATTTTAATATCTCTTTTGAAACTAACTTTTTGTACAAATTTTGAGAGCGTCATTTTAATTTCATAATAAAAAGGTTAAAGCTCTTTTTCAGATCACTGAAGGAGAAAAAAATCATACTAAGCTGCATGAATTTTATGTTATTTTAAGTTGCTCATTCAAGCAAATAAAAGTAATTAAAGTATTCATACATTTCTTTTAGAAAATTCTTAGCTATAAAAGCTTTTTTACTTATTGTTCTATAAATAGAGACATTATTAATAAGATTTCACCCCTGTTGAGTAAATGGATAATAGTGGAATATGTCTTACCAAGCTCGCGTCTTTCTTCCTTTATATTTTTTATTGGTTAATTTTCCTTGGCGAAGTTTAGAAATTATAAGGAATGTAATTTAATATTTCTACCTTGCTATTTTTTGATACATTTTCCTTGATAAATTTAGAAATAGAGAAAAGTATAATCTGTATTAAGATTTTTCTATTCTTAAAACAATGAATGGAAGAATTTTAAATGTGAAACTGTATGTTGTTGTACCTTTGTCCACAATGATGAGTTATTTCCTTTATTAGAGGTACAACATTTCTTATTTAGAGGAAAACCGGATAAATCAATCCAAAATCATTTTCTCAAATTGAGAGTGGGATGGTAGTTTGTATGCTATATTTTACCCTCGGTCATATATGGCCTATAGTTAGAGTCTTTCAGTCTTAAAAATGATATCTTTGGCAGCTAAGTACGATTTAGATTCTCATTTATGTATTTAGGCAACTCAAATATAATTTTTTTTCTTCACCTCACTGTCAGCTGGAAGTTTGCTCTTGAAAAAAAGATTAATTAAAATATTTTTCAGTTTTAAGCATATTTGAATCTATATATATGATATATGATATTGCGCCTAATTTTAATTCTAAATGATTTAATTTTTAGATTACTTTTTATCTTCGATTCTTTTTATACGAGATTAGTTTTCAATTTATAGGCTACTTATCATCTATGATTCATTTTTTACGACAATATTTTTTTGACTTTTAGTTTACTTTACAAGACTACTTTTTCCTAATTATTTAAGCATTTTACCGGTCATATCGGACCACTTTCTGAAACTCCTTAACTGTTTTATTCCCTGACAACAACGGAACTCATGTTGGTATCCCTGTTATTGCGATAACAAAGCGGTGCAATTATAATGATCTTTCATCCTTAGATTAATCATCAAATGAGGTCATTCAATATATCAGTCCTCAAATAAATATATTTAAGATTTATTTGGCACTTCAAAACTAAACTTATCACATCTAGGCAATGAACAGCTGGTTGTCAACAACAAGTATCTGTGTAAACCTATTACTATATACCATGAGGTTAAATTGAGTAACTTAAACTATGATTTCAAATAATAACATAGAAAGGTCCAATGTTACAAATTTTTCCCTTTAATAAGAATATTTTTAACCGATGATTAACATATGCTCTGCGACTGCAAGGCAGATAGTTCGTCCTGATCTCACGCATGATTTAGCCATTTCAAATTGTCAAAATAGACTCTCACCCTAATTCGTGTCAGCCTAAATCTGTCACCGACTTCCTCCATTGTATCCACTTAAAATGCGAGACATTTCTTGAAGTTCAATGAAAAATAGGAATAAGTAAAGAAAGAATTAAATATAAATTTTATAATAATTTAATATAAATAAATGAATATAAAAATAATAAATATAAAATTCAATATAAAAAGATTAATATATCGAAAAAGATAAATGGGATTCAAAGGGCTTTCTGCATTTCCTACAAAAACAATTAAGTAAAAAAAAGGAATTTTCAAAGAAGTGATAATTTTTTTCAAATCATAAAGTTCAGTAAATATATTCTTATTCATTAAATAATAGTGTCATACTGAATATTTTTTAATCATTTAATTTTAATTTAATAATATTTTTTAAACTTTCTCGCATACTCTACAATAAACTTGTCATACCAGAGAACCCTTATATAGCATTGGCCTACCATAGCGACGAAATATTAACTTTTGGCGAGAATTTTGTCTCTGATGTGTCAAATCGACTAATCTAAATCTATCATGTTATACTTGGCGAGTAATTTGGCTATTAATCTCTATCATGCGTTAATAGTATCCAAAAATCGAATTAGTGTTTTAGACATGTTTTTTTCTCAACGGATTAAAACAGAGGTTTGACACAAGGCTGCATTTTTAATCATAAATTCCCATACCAAATTTAATATATTTAAGTTATCGCGTTTAATAAATTCTGAAAGTACAGACAGACAGTCAACTTGCAGTTGGATTTGGCTCAAAATTTGACAGGTATCTATCTACACTACAGATGTTACATCTGCCATACGTTAATAGAGTACGAAAATCGACTTTGTGTTTTCGATAAGTTTCTCTCAACTTGCAATGTGTTGCTCAAAAGATTATTTCTAAAGCAATAAATAATGTTGGTGTTATTTAGAGCCACTTTATTAATATTTTCTATATAAAATATTTTTATAATATTTTGCTTTTGCTTTTAATTGTAGCACAGCTTTATTTCAAAATGGGTAATTTGTAGTTGATTCCCTATTGCATAACTATGTCAACTTAGTCAACGATTTAAAATTTTGTGATGTTAACTATTAAGGGTTAAACTTAATATAGGTTAATAGTGCGATTGTGCTAGTTAAATTTTGTCCGATGGTCATTTCTTTCACAAGTTTTAATAAACGGCCTTCATTGCTGAAATTACTGGCGTCAAAACTGACTATTCATTTACCAGATTAAATGCTTCTCTTGCAGGAAGTGGACTAGTTTTCCTGTCATCTAGTGGCAAAATAATGAAAATGTAATTAATTTTCAACCTTAAACCTCATAATTCTACAGTTAATTTTCGACATAAGTACACTTTTAACTTATATATGAACATATTTTTGTTACATTGTGCCTATATGCTGAAATTTTGCAGCATACAGAATATTCTAGTTATATATTTTAATTTATTTATAAGACAAATAATCGAATGAAAATAAATTATAAAATTGTTATGGAAACAAATTATAGGACAACACTTTTAAGAAATCGATATATAGCGAGATCATCATTAATTTATTACATTTGGATGATGCACTTTTTATTTTGAAGCAATAAATGTACTGTACAAATTTATTGCATTGCAATAATTTATTATGACTTATGAAAGTCAGAATAAGTGATCTTCAATGTAATTGTATCATGTGATTATAAAGACTTTTAAAAAATGAAAATAGTTCCATTAAAACTTTTCAATATTCAATTAATTTAATAAACTGAAAGCTGATATTTCAGGAAAAAAATTTCCAGTATGCTAAAAGTACGATTTGTGTTAAAACTCTCGATTAATCGAGCATGGAATAACTAATACCTGTATTATCCAAAATGCCTCTGAAATCTCAAATCTTAAAAAAAAATATGCTGTATTTCAAATAAATTTTTGGGTTAAAAAAAACAGGGAAAATTGTGAGGTGAAGGAAAGGGTTGTTACAAGCAATTCTGAAGAGATCACAGATCAATAAACTGTATAAAAAATGCTGTAATCATATGCTGACATGATTGAAGAGCCGAAGTAGACAATCCAGCACACATTGACAGGTAGCATTAGTACATTTAAGCATAATATTTTGATATGTCTTTTAATAACTTCGGTAGTTAAATATCTTGCTTTTTAAAAGTGGAAAGTAAAAATGATCTTTATACCAGCTATAGAGTACCACCTGCCTCTGGACTGTAATTTTTTTAAGCTTTCTCTCTTAAAATAATACAGAAACTTCAGTTTACGTATTTTCGTATTTTAAGTTGCCTTTTCTTTCAGTTATCTCAGTACAATCTAAAACAGAAACAATAAATGTACAGCAATATTGATTCATTGCTTTGTTCTACAACAGACTAGTGTCCTGATTCAAAAGATGGTAAGCCATTTATGTCTGAAAACATTGGAAAGATGGAAGCAAAACAAAACAAAAAGTGCTAAGCTTTTTTTTAATAAATAATTCTTGAGCTATAAAATAATACATTATTACTAAGTAAATATTGTTGTAATTACTATGATTCTCAAAATGTAATTCGAATTTTAATTAAAGAGATAAATTTAATTTGCAGTGTGAGCTTTGATTTCGTTTTAAGCTGAAAATACTGAATAATTACATTCTGTAATTAGATTAAGGAAAAAGAAGGGGAAAACCCAATAGTAGACGTCCTTGACTTAATCGAAAAAAATCTTTATCGGACAGCTCCTTCCCCTTTAGTTCGGTTAACTGGAATTATACGTTTTTCTGTCTAAGTTATATATAATTTTGTAGTTTAAGATATCATAATTTCGCAAATAATAAAAATAATAATAATTTTTAGCACTTATTTTTAATTTAAATTGCGCTAGTTATTTCTATCATAATCAGTTGGAATATCATGAAAAGTATAAAAATGTAGGGATAAAACGCGTAACGCCAATTCTATAGTCTAAGTTGTTTTATTGGCTATAAAAACCGACGGCTATACGTGTTTTTGGATATCAGATTGAAATATGGCTAATCCAACAATTTAAATCAATATTATGAACTTTTTACATGCAAAATACAATACATTCGATGAAACCTTTTGTCAGAGAAGCTGAACTGATTCCAAAGTTATATTTTTATTTCGCTGCCATTTCTTTCAGTATTTTTTTTTTAATTCTGTTAAATGTTTCTACATCATATATACAGAGAATTTTGCTTCACGAATTTATTTTCCTTTTATTAATATTTTTAAGGTACTGAAATTAAATTCCCCTTGAAACTGGGAAAATTCAATGGAAAATGTGTCATTTATTATTTCTTTTAAACATTTATCGAGTGAATATTGTGCTTATTTTCTACTTTCTGGTATATGAGGAAATAAATACGAATATAGAGAAAGCATTATAATCGTCAAAAAATTCGAAATCAATATTTTGACGAATCTCCGTGTTTTACACATGAGTTCGAAAAACACATTTTAGAAAAATGTCCGTCATCTCCCGCGACAAAACTCAAAAATGCTTTGAGCTAGACGAATGATATTTGGTGAACGGTCTTTACACCATATTTTTAGATTTCTATCAAATTTAGAGCAAAATCCGTAAAGAGGAAGTCTGTTTGTCCGACTGTCCGAATATATGTTAACATGATAACTACCAAACGGAGAGTGCTAGATAGATGAAACTTTATACACAGATTTATCATCTGTAGCAATGACACATGAATTTGTTCATGTTATATATATATGACATATATCTATCAAATTTTGAGCCAAACCAAAAAGCAGTTAATCGTTTGTCTGTCTGTATTTTCAGAAACATGTAAACGCGATAGTTCAAAACGTAAAGATTTAAATATATCAAATTTGGTATGTAATTTCGTGATTACAAGTAAAATCTGTGTCAAATTTTGGTCTCATTTCTTTGGGGTAAAATGTGTTAAAACATAAATGTGATTTTAGTGTATTATTAGCTGCATGCCATGGATTAATCGTCAAAAAATATTCTCCAAGAATTACACGACGGAGTCAGTAAGAATGTTAATATTCCCACCAAAGGTTAATATTTCGTGACTGTTGTACGTCAATACCCTGCAAGGCGTTCTCTGGGTTAACATCTTTCTTAGAGGGTATGCGAGAAAGTTTTGGGGAGACAACTTCCACTGGTTTTGATCTTGTATCATATTATAGTAAGATAATATGTATTCCAAAGAAGATAGGAACCAAATTTAAGTTTTATTTAAATTTAATTTCGTAAACTCTTCAAAATGTTACAAAAAATAATAATAAATAAATAAATAAATTTCACTTAAACGGCATGTTCCAATTACTTTAAATTATTTGCCGATATTTTTTTCGAAGCAAAATCAACATAATCTGAAAGATGATGTGCTTGCTCTGGTACTAATCTATAAGCATTTTGAATTGATGAGCGTACGATTTATTAAAATTGAAGAGATAGCGTCTCAGCCGTGGAAAGTCAATAGACAAAATGAAGCGAATGCAGAAAAAAAAAAAAAGAAAGAATGAATGAAAAATATGAGGAGCGCTCTTTACCGAAATTTAATGAGGCGCAAGAAAGTATTCAATCTCGCTTCCTTTGCAGATAATGCGGAAAAGCGGATTAATTGAGCGTTATTAATTTGAATGGAATTAAGAATCTACTTTGTAAGTATAATAACCCTTATACAAATGCGTGCTCTTATGATTTTACTGTTCTTTACTTTATTTTTTCTTGTTTTATGTTCAGAGGTTTAAAAAGAATTATTCTGTTGACTCTCCGCCGTTGATTACTGATAATATACGTATTTCTCTAAATCAAAGATATAACAATTAGATTGAAGAAGGTATTATTCAGATATAAACGAACAGTTAGGTCCATAAAATTGACCTTATTTGTATTCGTGAAAATATGACTCCAGATAGGAAGATTGCGTGTTCATATCACGTCCGGGTCACCAATATGGACGTTGTCTATAATACTAAATTCAATAATGACGTAATAAATTACATTTTTATCTAAAGAATACATTAAGAAGAAGTGTATGCTAATTAATCGAATACATATATAAATCTCGAAGAAAGAAAGAAAAATAATTGGCTCATGAATCGCATATTTATCCGCTGGCAAGAGCATGCAGCTTAAACTGTGACGTCGTCTGTATGAAAGCAGGATCACCACATTGTATTTGTTTATAAGACACTTAGTGTTCTTTCCCTCTTTTTCACCAAAGCAAACTAAACTGAGTAAAAGATGATTGAAGTGGAAATGATCCTTAAAAATTCAACGAGTTATTCAGTTTTAGAAAATGTTTGATTGATTTTTCGTATAATCGCCTGAGGCTTTGTTTGTTCACTTGTTATAGCGACACACAATTCAAATTTCCTTTGCATTTAACAGAGTTTTATTCACTGACTAACCAGCATTCGAGATAAGATTTCTAATTACCACTGCCAAAGTTCCAACTTGTAGAATTAGTTTATATATAGAAGGCGCGAAGAAGTGAGTGATGAGAAATTCTGTTGGATGGATCATCAGACTACATTAAATCAATGGAATTCAAAAGATTCAGAATTATCATCAAAACGGAATAAAAGCTCAAAGTTTAGATGATCAACATCTTCATTACCTGAACTAAAGATGACTTTTGATAAGAGTTTGGATTTCATTTATATCAATTTTTACATTATAAATCTTGAAAGCAAGTATATAAACATACAATACGTATTTGACCGTATAATATAAGTATACGAGACTAAATGGTGATATTTTGATGATTACGAGCAAAATTTTCTCTTTCCAAATATCCTAAACCATTTGTAAAAGATTGCTTCATCCGTACCAACTTTCATGTCTGTATCAAGCTCTCTGCTGTGACATGGGTCCAACATTTACTTCTTTTAAACCTCTTATACGTAAGATCACCCGAGTTTAAGTACTTCAGAATACGGGGGAAAAGCCCCAGTTTCTGGTTCAAAGACAAACAGAAAAAAATTCACAAGCCTCCCCCCCCCCAAAGACAATCTAGGTTTTTAAGGGAAAAGAAGTTTGTTATTAAACAAATATATGCTCGAACATTCTTTAGAGATCTCAGAAAACTTTCATATTTCGAAATTCATCTGGATGTGAGTCTTTGACGAACAAAGCTCGCACCAAGGGTATTTAATCACTTGTAGTTAACGAAATGGGGGACAAAATTTCCTAATTATAACCAGACATCTTGGGCTTCAACCATAATTTAGTTTCATTGCAGTTTGAGGCTCTTCGGTATTGATAGAATTAAAAGACTGTTGATTGATCATAATTTTTCACATGGGGAACTTACATGAAGTCAACTTAGAAGATAAGATTTTTTCCATCAAATGAGTTTTTTCTATGGATATCCTGAAGCAATATATCGATAAAATCAACTGTCATATTTCAAGCCATCGGTTCTCCATCCCCAAAAACAGTTTCAACTGATATCTAAAAGAATACTTTCCTTGAAAAAATGGCATGATTATCGACGTTCGTGATTCATAAATGTCTCTTGGAAACCGAGATTATTCGTGAACTATGAAACCACCTCCTAAAAAGAAAAGTTACAATTCCAGTGTAAATTCCTCGTATTAACTGCAGAGGATATTTTAATGGAAGTTTTTTTTTCCAATTTTAACAGGCGCATCAATGAAAAATAGCCTTATATTTCTTGAATATCAATGGCGTCTATTATTCCATTTAGGATTCTTTTCCATTCTTGGTTCAATTTGTTCTTCCATGATTCTTAAAAACTTTGTTGGTATTAATTCATGCATGGTTTTCATTGCTCGATGTTTATGGAAACACTCAAGGCTAAATGAAAGCAATCTTCATATATTACCTCCTTAAATTCATTCCATAATACAAGACAGTGAATTCATAACCCATCAAGTATGCAAAATATTCCGTTTTTTCGCGATTTATTTCGGTCAAGCTCGTGTTTATCAGGGCTTCTTGTCTCTCAGGGGAGCATACTTTTTTCTAGACATTCATCTCAAATGTAGGGATGCACTTTTGATTGCTCAAGTCATTGATGCTCATAATTAAAGTATTTTAATATCATATCTCTATGTATTGTAGCAAAAAAAATATATCTATTGCTTAAATTTATGTTTTTTTTTATGGCACACAGAAACAGTGAGTAAGCATCTGCAAAATAGTGAATTAAGCCACTTTTGCAAATTATTTAGTATAATAGAAATACTTGTTGAAGTGAATGTTGGAAATATATAAATTTTGTGGAACTGTTTTTTTAATAAATATACAAATATTTATAGAATATTCAATAACGTTTCCTTTTACTTCACCATTACTAACTCGAGACTGTTTATTATGTATTGTGACAATTGTTATCATTTACAATGATTTGCATCTTATTACAAACATAAGCAATTTATATAAAAGATTCTCTCTTTACTTTATATATTTCAAACGAATTTAAATATTCCTGTCTCATGGCTCTCCATCTAAGAATAAAACCATGAACAATATCTAACACAGAAAAAAAAACATGTCCATTCTTATCGTCGCTATCTTAACAAAACCTGATATCACAAACGAGGCTCTTCAAAATAAATTTTAATCAAACCTGACACAGCCTTCGAAATATTTATTACAATATTTCTTAAATAGGAAATGAATGTATTCAAATCATGTCTGAATCTTTTTTTCTTGAAGTCGTTTCAACTTTGCTAATTTCCCACTCTCATCTTCTTTTTCTGGATGAAAGAAAAACAGATGCGTAATGAAAAGAGGCATGCCTGTCGCTTTAAAACTTAATTTAAAGACAGAGTTCCAACATTGATCAGCCAACGTCCAACCAAAAACATGTATTTTTCGGAGAGAACAATACTACACGATGCTATCCCCCCCACCACCACACCGATGGATTTCGCCATTTACTTACTGCTGTTCGTCCGTCCTTCCATTAATTACTAGCGACAAAGACGGATGAGTTTTTCGATCGAATAAGATGTAGAATGGAACGGGGTGAGGGTGGAGGCATCAAAGACTTTTTTATATGTGGGCGTAAAGAAAAAAAAAGTGATCATCACGAATGAATCAAATCTAAATCCAACTGTTGCAGAATATTTTGCTAATAAATAATTTCTAGGGAATTGAATGAATTGTATAGTTCGCCTATATGTCATGAATGTATCAGTAAATTATTTTTATTATTTATAAATGTTTCTTGCAATCTATCTTAAATTTGCGTGGCATGTATAATTCGGTTATTTCACAATATGCTTGGCTTTTTTCGTGAAAGGAAGATAAGCTCACTGAATTGCCCACGTTATCTTTGTATGTACAAATGTTCAACATGAATACATGTAATTGATAGACTCGGGTATTTGTTAATATTAAAAGTGCATGATTTAGTTACTAGCACATGGATATTATTATAAATTTTTTATGTAAATATTCTGCACTTAAACATGTGCATGCCAATGTGTTACCTTTAAAAATGTATATTTCAGCTATTTCATAAACACTGTTGCGTGAAATAATGATTTCAGTACGTAAAAGTAAGATATTAATTAACAATACTATGTATTAACAATATCTGCTATTAAATAACTATATATATATAAAACTATTAAATAATTTTTTCATTTAAAAAAGTATTAACAAAAGATTTAATCGTGAAGTCAAAGCCCAATGTAACACGGATTTATTTACGGACAGGTTACATCATAACTATTTTCATTTCAACAGTATAATTTCTGAAATTTGAATTTGTAATGCCATATTCATTGAAAAATGTAAAGAATGAGCTTACATTGGACCTTTACAGAATTCATTAACTAACTAACATAAAGTAAGTTCTCAATAAGTTATAAATGGTAATGCTGTTTTAATGTAGATGAAGTTAATTTTAATAATGCCAACAACTGTGAATGTACTTATAAAATGACAATTGCTAAAAAAATGTTTAAAAATTAAATTTTAATTAAATTCCTTATATAAGGACTAGAATTATATTAATAAAAAAGTATAAAGTATTAATTTTTGTCAGATAAAGAATCATTCTGAAAATACGAATGATGCTTATATAATTCTAGTCCGAAAAATATTAAATAAACGTTAAAATTCCATTTAAAAAATTTAATGGAATTCAATCGTTTATTTAATCATTTCTATTTCGAAAACGATTAAATACACATGAAAAAGCATAAGAACTAAACTAATTAAAACTATGATGCTGGATATAGAATTATGTTTTTAAAAAATCAAATGAAAGAGCAACTATTTTAATCAAATAACGAATTCCTTATAGCTTTGTATAGCAAGAATACGCCGCTCAGTATATTTAAATTTTGAATATACGCCTTCTTTTAAAGATTCGATAAAATTCCATTGAAAACTTTGTTACATAATAAAACAATTTAGAAGGTTATGCATGGTTAAATGAAACAAAACCTTGAAACTTAAGCCCTGAAAGTTAAAATATCACATCTTTTAACTTGGCTACACAATACACTAAAAATTAATATATATATATATATATATATATATATATATATATATATATATATATATATATCATTTTTTTTGCATTTTTCAATAGCTTATACAATTAGAAAGCTTGGCTGAAAATTTTAGATCTGATATCCGCATAGTTTTAAAGATGTTTGCAATTTTTTTTAACTGTTATCAGTTTTAAAATTTGATAACTGACGTGCGTGGTCAGTTTTGTTTTCATTTTGAAGTATTTCTCCATTCTCAAAATTTTATATATATATAATTACTCAATTGGTTCCTTAAAAGAAATGATTTATCAATTCTAGCTTTCACTATTAAATCTTTTCTATTTACTTCTTAAGTCTTTTCTGTTTGTTCACTTTATTCATTCTTCCGGTTTTCTTATTACTACGTAACTAATATTCATAAAACTGTCTTTTTCAAGACATATCTTTTTACCCAATTTGTTTTTATCTAAAAGCTTTGAGGTTAATATTTTATTCCTTTTATTCATTTTCCTGTAGAGAAAATGCCATGATCGAAACATTCTCGAGTTGTTAAAAATTATATTTTGTTATTATAAAATTATATATATATATATATATAATTATGTTATATAATATTAATTATAAAATTATATAACATAATATTTTGAAGAGAAGGCAGATTAGTAAAAATAATATGTTTCTGAAAATCCACTTTCTGCATATATTAGTGTATCAGATACTATTATCTTCAGTGCATATCAAATCATATTTTGTTGCATATCAAAACACTTAGCTAATAATTCTGATTATAGGAGAACTTATTTTCGAAATAAGATGAATGCAGTGAAATATAAAGTGGGTCAAAAAGAATCAAACTAGCTAAATTGCACCGATTTAAAACTGACAAAAAAAATTAGTAGTCATTATGTACAAAGCTGGTTACTTTTAATTCCAGTTATTATTTAATTTCTGTTCTATTATCATTTGTGCAAGTGTTAAGTATTTTGTATACATGTATTCTACTCAAAATTTTTATGAAAATATTAAAATCGGATTCGGTTGAATGCGTCGTTGTTGTAACCATTGATATTGATATTGTGCAGTCAAAAATTTTGAATTAAAAAAAATCTACATAATGCATTTTAGTTAAAATAGTGTTTTAGTGCATTTAATAGGTTGGGAAATAACATATTTAAAAAATTAAAGCTCCAAAAGTATTATTAGTTTCTGTTTTATAACTTTATAAACATTAAATGCGCTTTTGTCAAACTTACTTTTGTTGATGCATGTATTTTTTAAATGTGTTTCTTATTTTATTAGAAAATGTCAATTTAATATTTTTAAATTTTTCACATTTTGTAGGGCTAAGTTACAGAAAAAAATTAACAAATTAGAATCAAAATTTAGCAAAGTGAAAGCATGAATTCCATTATAACATTTATTTGTGACAATATTAGAAATATAAATTATTTTAAATAATTAAAAAATGATTTAAAATTAGTATATTTTATAAAAAAATTTTTAAAAACCTCAAAATTTACCATTTTTTTTTAAAGTTGTAAAATAATAGTGCTAGAAAGTTGAATCATTATCAGAATCAATTTAATAATATAATCTGAAAAGAAGTCATTAAATACTTTAAATATTAGAGTCCATAGAAAAAAAATTGAGAAGGGTACCGTGAAACTTTAGTTAAAAAAAATATTAATTAATGTAGACGTATTTCAAATAGTTAGTATTTTTAAATAGACCATAGCAATAGCTTCACTTTGCTTTTTTTTTCATTTTCTAGTTAGCCTTTTGCATAAGGTTTATAAATTAATTTAAATTTTCTAATTAGATGAAATGTATAATTTTTCATAGATTTGCTATGTCAAAATTAAACAGAAAGAGAAAAAAATCAAAAATAAAAACAAAATTGAAATTAAACGAGTTTTTTTTAATCTTATTTTATTTCGATTCACATCGTTTTTAACTCAGATTTAATTTAATTTTCGAGACCATCTTGTTAAACACCACTTATTTCAGTATATGTACAGTGAAAAAAAAGCTTTTTCTTTAACAGACGTTTTTCTTCCTAATTGTCTTTTAGTTTTAATTAGTCATTTGATCCTTCTGACACTTCCCTTTAAAGCATTTCTTAAAAAAAAATCCTCCCACATTCCATTTTTATTCGTTCGCTGTTTGTGCTTCCATTTTTTTTCTGAAATTCCGATTTCGTAATTATAAGCAATAATTAACTTGAGAATAGGAAGCTAAGAATCAAAGCATTTTTGTTCTAATTTATGACATCCCGAAGAAAATTTTCAAGGTATTATCATTCAAACGGATTCGTTAAGATAAATCTTATTGCGAGCTTTAAAGGTTTTTTTAATGAAGGTATGCATTTTATGTGTATTTCTAAGTAAAAATTCTTTGAGCAAAATAACATAGATTTGGCGTTTGTAGAGTTATTGAGGGATTAAGCTAATTAAAGAAACTGACTAAATTCAGTGACTTTTCATTAAAAATTATGATATATATGATTCTTCGAGCAGGTATACTCTGTGTAATAGGAAATTGTATTATATATGTCATGCATTGTTGGGTGAATTTATGTGAGCTCAAGTATATTTAATTTCTAACTGCACATATTATGTAAAATGCTATTTTTTTTAAAAAAAATTCCACCTACAGTGTTCATTTTAAACAATAGATAAATATATATATTCATTATTCAAAGCAAAAAAAAAAAAAAAATACAATGAAAATTTTAAATTTATTTTATTCGAAACTGTTCTCGCTCTATATGAGAGAAGCTCACAATTTTTTTATCGCATTATAAGTATACGTCTCTGATTATACGTATTCATATCGCATTGTACGTGTGAGACTTCACTGTATATCAAATTTGAAAGTAACAGTATGAGATAACTCTATTCTTATTTGCGGTTGTTTTGCTAACCCAATCCATATATTACTGAGTCATGGTAAAGGGCGTGGTACTAATATAGAGTACTGAAAATAAGATTTCATCCACGCGACTCTGTTTACGTAATAGTTTATATATACCATCTACATGGTAATTTTATACACTTCCTATTACAGAATTCACTCTATCTAGATATTATTATTATAATCATATGGATGAGCAACAGTGAATCGAGTTAAAATTATCATTTTGGAAAGTTAGAATTCATAGGCCTGTCAGGCTTTCTCTCTCTCTGTTTCTTAAATCTCGAAATCTGTGAGAGACGTTTTTATTTGCCATTTGCACTTAATTAAGGCGGTTGCCCTCTCAAGTCACAGTCACTTTCAAGCTTTAAGGCCTCTTAAGTAGACCGTTTATCAGCTAGAATCACAATCGGACACGAAAAGCTCGTAAATACTCAAGTATAACTGATGCTCTATACCTTCCTAGGAATTTGAAATTGCTCTTTTTGATCTTTTGTCCACAGATGCTGTCACTTTAATTGACAAAATGATAATTTTCTCTGAAGAAGTAAGAGATGCCATGCCCCGCCAAAGAAGTGAGTCCTGATTGAATTAAACAATGTTCATCTCCATATTAATTGATTAAGAATGCACCTTAAATATGAAGTCTTTTACTTAATGATAACAATCTCAATCGACACTGATTAACTAAAGTTTAATATAAAGTAAAGTTATGCTTGTTTGATACGAGTACAATCAATTACCAGTATGATTTAATAACCCATTGTACTTTTTGGTTAAGTAAAAAATATATTAAGCCAGAATACAATGTGATTAAGATTTTAAATTATACGTTTCATAATATTAATCAAGTGACTGTGACCAAGGCCATATCAAATCCTGTAAGAGTCTTTCAAAATAAAAGCTACGATTGAAAACTCTTTCATCCTCTCAATTTCTAAATCAAATTTGTTTAGAGAATTCAATTTAATCTCTATACAATTAATTTTAAAATTAAGAAAAATTTAAACAAATAATGAAAAGTCACTTTCAAAATAAGTTGATATCAGTATCTCGAGTATAAAATTGATTTTTAAATAGTAATTTTAAATAAAGTGATGAGAATTTGCAATGCTTTTTAACAATCTAAATGCATCTGCATATAATTTGATACAGTTGATGATTAATGTTGAAATAATGATTTAAATGTAAAAAAAAATAATAATGGGCTATCTGATATACAAACAAATTTGAAAACAAGAAAAATAAATATTCTAAGATTAATTCAATGATTTAAATAAGAAGATGACTTTATTAATCCTGCGAAAGTACAAAATGCACTTCAAAATATTTCAAAAGAAAGAAATATGCGAATTTGAAAATTGCGAGATCTTTAAGCCTATTCAATAATCAGATACCGATTATGACATCAAATAAATTGACTTTATTGATATGTCCATTTCTAATAAAACTCTTATAAATTTAAACAAAAAAATCAGTAAATAAACAAAACAGTTTAGTAAAGCAAACCATCAAACTTCTTTCCTTCATATTTTCAGAATATTTAAATTTATTTAAGAAAGAGATTTTCTACTCAGTCTTGTTTTCCAGCATTTATTAATTCAAAAAACAGTAAATTTAACTTATATATAGCGATCTCATCTTATTTTTTGCTACATTATAACTAACTTCTAACAAAAAAAAAGATTAATAAAAATAATTTTATCTTTAATTAATTTAATCCTAGACATTGAAAATTGATAAGCAATAATTATTTTCTTTAAATCTTTAAAGAAAGACAAAGAGAATGTCTTCCATCGAAAAATCAAATAGAGCATTTTAAAATGAAATAAAAAAATAAGCGAAATTAATCGTGTCTTGAAGATGCTAGCGAGCCGTGTAATCTTAAACGCATTCCAAAAATAAAAGCATCGCAAAAGAAGATGACGATGAAAAAAAAGAAAAAAAGAAAGAAAGGATAGAGAAGAGGAGACTGAATTTGATTTTTGGAGGAATCAGCAACCAGCTTCTACCGCTTCTATGACAACACCACGATGCGAATGTCATTGAAACCTTATTACACGAGACACACCTCCTCCCTTCTCTTCTAGTTCTCCCCCTACTTTTTTTTTAATTCTTCTTCCTTCGCATTTGAGAGAAAAGCGAGCTTAAAAGCGCGTAATGAATTTGAAGTGAAAAGCGTAAAAAGGCGACATAGCCACTGCGATACGTCTACAGGTTCGGAAGGCTATAATTGAATAGGGTCCCCGTCACCTCTCGTTTAGATTCGGCCTAAGTGGGTTAAAGCCCGCTAATTCGATCAACTGAAAATCCAGAACACCGGCTTCTTTCTTCATTACGACCTGCTCTACCCCTCACGTCGACCTCTCCCCCACGCCCTTAACATTCTTTATTTTATTTTACTCTTTTTTTTTTCTTTATCCATCGGATCCTCATCGTCTTTAATTACTTGAAGAATCGAACCTCTTCCCTTCCTCTGCTTTTTCTTCCCAGGGGGTCGTCTGTTGCTGTTGGCTGAATTCGCAGGGTTGGATTTGCAAAAATTCGAATTCCACTTTGTGATGGGACGAAAATTAGATTGAGAAAAAAAAGAAAAAAAAAGATTAGAAAGGAAAAAATAACTAAGAAGTAGCTCACATACACACAAAAGAAAAGCGATTGTCAAAAGAAAGTGAAAAATTAAAAAGTAAAAAAGAAAAAAAGTTCGTCGGGAAGAAGGAAGAATATTGGAAGATGCACATAGTGTACAGAGAAAAGCGAATATTGAAGTTCAGGGTTTTTAATTAAAATCTAAATAGGATATCTGGTATCTTCGTTCAGTAATGTCAAGGGTATGGAGAAAGTACGGGATGGAATAAGAAAATCTTCATTGCTTTTAAATTGAAAATTGAAAAGAAATGTTTTAATTTGCAGAGTTTGAATAGCGGCCTAATTAAATTAGATCGGATGTCAGAAATATATAATTTACACTATCCTCTATGCGTATAGAATTTCTTATTCCCTCTTTCTTACTCAAATTTCTTTTTTTGCAGGGGAGAGTAAGCGTGTCTAATAATTGAAAAATTATCTCAGCTTTTGATCAATTTATCTAATTTTTAGAAAATATTTTATTTAAAGATTTTTTAAAAGTTGCTCTCTAAGATTAAGAAGATTAGTTAAACAAAATTGGGTTCAAAGTTGCTCCTTTATTAAATAGTGTTTTTGTTTTCGTTTACGTTAGATATATTTTTTTTAATTATATAAGAACAAACAAACTTCTTTTGTTAGGAAAAAGTTGCTCTTGCTAAACCCTTTAGAAGATTTTGACAAGGAGATTTACTTATGATATTAAACTTTAGAAAATGTTTTAGTTAGAAGTAAGGCAAATAGTTTAAGTTTCCGATAGAGGATTTAATTAATTTAATTTTAATATTAATGCGATATTCAATTTTAGGAAATCAGTTAAAATATGACGAAACTTTTAATTTACAAAATTTAAAAGTTAAGTTAAAATAAAATACTTTATTATTATTTTTGGTAAGGTAGATGATGATTTTTAAATACAATTAAATTTCTTAAACGATATCGTAATAAAACACAGCAGAATCAAAAATTTATCAACTTTCTATTAATCTGTTTATTGATTACTCTGTACGAAAAATAATAACAATTTTCAATTATTCCTCTATCCCATAATTCATTTTTTCCCTTATTCATTTATTTAAAATTTCTTTTATGAATTTCAGTTTGTTAATTCATTCTTCGCGTGGAAAAAAAATAATTAATTATTATTATTAATTTATTAGATTTTTTTATTAAAAAAATAGGAAATTGGAAATTAATATTCTCGCATAATTAGATATATCTTCTTCTCTATTATTGAATATTGAAAAACAAATTCACTTTAATTTTTGTAAAAAAAAAAAGAAAGAAATCTTTGGTACACTTTTTTTTTCAGTATGCACACCTCGTAATATTGATAACAATTCTGCCTTTTTTCAAGTTAAATGTTAAATTTAAAAAACTTTGAATAGATAATGGAAACATTATATCTACTTATTTTTTGTATCAGAATTATTATAATGTATGTAAATTTAATATTATCATTGATAGTGTATAAATTGCATGTAAAAATATATGAAGATAAATTATTTATAATTTGAAATATTTTTGATCATTTCTAATTTTTTTTTTTTTAAAAAAATTTCGTATTTAAAAAATATTTTTCAGGAAATTTTTATTTGGGTATCATACATCAAATGAAAAAAATTTCTTAAAATAAATGCTTTCTGAGCTTAAAAAAGTTATCAAATTAAATTAAAATTGAAAATCTTTTTTAACATTAAAAAGTTAATGTATATGTGTCTATGTTTTTGCCCTACAGGGCAGATTGTTGTACATAGAAGTACATAATTTTACACAAATATATTTTGTAGGGTTGGAATGTACACCTCCAATTGTTTTGAAATATCAGTCAATTAAAAATGAATCATGTTTTTGAAATTTTAAAAAATTAATTCAAGAATTCTTTTTGTACAAAAATAATTTTTTGTAGATTTTTAAAATTTCAGCAAATTATTTTTTAAATGAATTTAATAATCTCAAAATTTTTTTCCTTAATTCTAACAAATTCTTAAAATTATTTTTAATATGATTTACAATGATATTTTTATTCTTGTAATGAAATTTAACCTTTTTCATTAAAATTAAATAAAATCGTTAAAGCTAAAATTAACAATATTTGTCACCTCTGATATATTATAAAATAAGTTTTTCACAGCATGAAGTTATGCATTTGTTAAATTATATTTTTTTGCATCAAACTCATTAAGTAGAGATATTTTTATTTCACTTAATAAATTTTGTTTTGTAAAATATTTTCTCAAATCAACTTGCAATTCATAGATTTGTCACAGAAGGCTGCTATTAAATATTCAAAATAATCCATCCATATACTTACATAATTTTATTTTTAAATAATCATGGGATTTAAATATCTGTTTATGTTTCCTTCTAGATAATTATTTTATTATTTTTTCCTGTTGTAACAATTAAATGGTGATTAATGCTGCATTGTTTTATAAGATTTAAAAATTGGTGTCTGAGAGAAAAGTTACAACCCAAAAAACATACCATTCAAGCGATATCTCAGCCTGCTTCGTTCTATTCACCCATAAGGGGAATGGAGTGGTTAAATGACCGATTGAGAAGAATTCCCTTGCTCTTAGGAGGCTCATAGAATACAGTTACATTAATATTATTACATCTAAGTAAACTTATTACATCTAAATAAACCTAACTCAATATAATAATATAAAAAAATAACAAAATTTTCTTAAGTTATAAATATAAAAGAAACTGTCGTTCTCAAAATAAAAAGGCAAGAGTCCAAAAGCAACATTAAGCATGCAGTTAATAAGCTATTCCTTATGCTTTTTGAAATCACGAATTTGAAAAGAAATTTTCATAATTTTTGATAATTTACCCAGCAAAAATGAATTTTTTCTGAGAGATAGCAGCCAAATAGAGTTGTAGGTATCTGTAGAAAAAGAAAGATGGGAATTCTTTGTAAAACCGCAATTAAAAACGAAACAGTCTGCATTGCCAAATTCTCCATAGGAACAATTCGATGAATTTAACAATTTGAAAAAATAAGCAGAAAAAGGCCCATGGCTAGTAGCAATGATAACAAGACGCTGATTAAGGTAGATGTAGATTAGATTCCGTGTTCAATTATTTTCCCTTTCTATCTTAATATTAAGCCTTAACTATTGCGTTTTAACAATGTGGACGATATTTACTAGTTTAAATCAAACTAAGGTGCCACGGATAAAGAAGAGAATCATACCATTATTTATTATATAAATACAATAAAAGATACAGTAGCTGTTCAGTATTTTCTTTATTAATAAACATAGTTTCCACCACTCCATGTGGACAAAATTTAAATAGACCATTTTACAGAAGCAAATATACAGTCATATAGCACTTTGCCAACACATATATGAGTGGGAAAGGCACTCGTTTAGAGCAAACTGTTCAAAAGTAACAGACACTATTATCTTTAATTTGGTTATAAAGGAAAATGCGAAGGTCATATTAGGAAACTGCCCTTAGCACTAAGATTAATTTGAAATATTATATTAATATTAAATTGATATTAATATTATATTAATATTAATTTGATATTAATATTAATTTGATATTAATATTATATTAATATTAATTTGATATTAATATTATATTAATATTAATTTGATATTAATATTATATTAATATTAATTTGATATTAATATTATATTAATATTAATTTGAAATCCCTTTATAGTTGCGGCCATGCATGTTACGGCCAAGTTATACATTTCAGGGTCATATAGAATATTTTTATTTATACTAAATACCACTAAAATCATCCTTTTATCGCATGTATGGAGCATCTTTGACCCCATAATAAGGAAGAGTGAAATTAATAAGTAAAAATTAATAACTTATTGATTGAAAATTATCAAAAACTCATTTTATACTTTCTCTAGAATAGCTTTAGTTGTTCGAGCAAAAGATACAATCCATTGCCATGTTATCATACAAATTCAAGAAATTTAAAATGAAAAGCAATCCACAAATGAAATATTCTGCAATGATAGGATAAAACATTGTAGTACATAGTATAAATAGTAGTTCATTGTATTAATTAGAAAAAAATAAGTCTAATATATGAATCTATAGCATGTTCTTAATGTAGTTAGAAAAGTTAATGTAATGCAATCCTCATAGAAACAAAACACCCTTGAAATTCAATGAATAATGGATTGTATTCCTTATTGATGACAGCTGCATTTATAAAAATATAAAAAAAAACGGACAGGCCGTAATCAAATTACAAACAAAATCGTAAAATGGTCTATCAGATAGTCTTGCTTCTCAAATTCCAATTATCAACATAGTTTTCAACTTGGAACAATAAATAAAACGTAATGCTGCTATAACTAATTCCTTAGTTAAGAAAACATTTTCTATTTGATAAATTTAAATGGATAATAAGCAGATTTCAAAAGTAGAGACCAAATTAATGAAATGTTTGCCAACGTTTAGTAAACGCATTTCATTTCATTTCATTTTTTTTTTTTTTTTTTTTGAAAATTGATAAATAGGATCAGTTGGAGTAGGAACTAATTCAGCAGAAACGTCATTTTGTTCAAGGTAAAAGAGTAATATGAGTTTAAGAATAGTATCTTATTTTCTAAATCTATTATCATTTTCTGTAATATATGTTGAGGAGTTCCTTTCTTTAAAGAAATAATTTGTTAAATAATCACTGTCACTGTTAGAAGCCTCCCAATTACCCTAGGGAGAAATAGATAAAAAGGGAAACTCGTTTCAGCGTCGGATAACAATAATGAATTGATTTGGAGTTAATATATTAAAAATGACGAGAATATATTGTAAAATATTTAAGAATACATTTTACTGTCTGCACCCAATTATCTCAATGATATTAAATAACTTTTTGACTGTATCTCAGAAAAAAATATCTTCTATTTTGTGGAAAGTCGCTTAAAAATTCTAATAAAAATTTAATATTTCAATCGTAAATATTTTTAATTATTCCTTTTTTTTATTTTGGTGAGAAAATTTTGGAAAAATAATGTTTATAAAAACGTAAATGAATGAATATCATGGCACACGAGATGCTTAAGATTTAGGAGCCCGCATTAAAATTAATAAAAATTGGTAGTACAATTTAGTAGCGTATTTCAAGTAGAACATTCAATCTATTATTTAATTAATTATTTTTTTTTAGATTTACACCACCTGAAAAAGCATACCTTACATCCTTATCATCCACTTCAATGGTGGGATATGGAATGTAATTTTTATCAAGGAAATCGTAAACTGATTATTATTAACCCTTTGCAATTAGAAAAGTAATTCGATGCATAATTATTCAGTTAATACATGGATTTGTTTATTATTCCAGAAAATCCTAATGAGTTTTGGGATAATAATGTAAACCATCCAAATGGAAATGACAGCTTTATGAAATTTCACCGCAGGAAACCAAAATTCAAACGCAATTAAAAAAGAAAACAAAGTCAATACAGTTTCGAATTAAAGTTTTAAATCCAAAGAAGAAAAAAGGATGAAAACTGGAAATATTTCCTAAGAACATGTATGAAGTAGAAAGAAAACAGCTTATGGATGGATAGCTTTGGAGATTTCTATTACAAAGTACAGTTCATTCTTTAGTCGACAACGTAACGATATAGATTTCCTACCCCTCAAATGCAATATTCAAGGGTGCTTCTGATGTAAAAAGATGCTTCTTTTCATTCGGCATCCTTCCTTCCTGATGTGGGGGGAGGTACTTACTCATCCGCCCTCACCCTCAGTTGGGTTCTATTGTTCCACCCAGAGAGCATCGAGAGATTTCTCCTGAAAAAAGAAAATGTTGGTTTCGAATTTCGAGCGGACATCATGTGTCATCTGCAGATGAATTTACCAACCTGCTGTATTCTCATGCAACCCGGAATAATCTTTGATGCCAATAGAATAAAAAAGAAATGAGTTCCGCTGCTTGAGTAGAATAATCTTAGAGTGAACGGAAAATACCCTAAAGATTTCAATGGCTTACATAGAAGACAAATGGCGGTTAAAAGCTACTCCTATTTCGAATCTTGTAAAACCAACAAGTCTTTTTTTTTTTTCATCAATGGAACTTTAAAACTCTGCTTCGTTTTAATTATTTCTGATCTTGAATGAAATCTTTAATGTTTGAAGATAATAACGGAAATTTTTAGTATACAACTGATGCATTTCGAAGAATTATTACTTCATTATCCTTTCTGCTACATATCCAATAACTGGAATTTAAACTTCTGCTTCAAACTCTTTTTCCGTTTATTATTGTATTTATCTCTTTCTATCAGAGCTGCATTAATTTATATTATAATAGAGTTTCGTATAAATAATTTTATACGAATGCATTTGGATTTATTAGAATTATGCAAATTAAATGCATCTTCAAAAAGTTCTGCATAAAGAGCAACAGAAATAAATCTGCCACTGTATTAAATTCTTCACATGTACCTTTCATTCATTTTCTTAAAATTTTAGATTAATTAGTCTGAAATCATTAGAATCAAATCGACTCCCTAGTTCTTTATATTACATTCAATCGAATTTCACTTAAAATTTCAGAAACTGCTTTAAAACCACCACCACCCCCCAAAAATTTGAATGCCTTTTATTATTTAATTCTTTTTAAATATTTTCAAATTATATTGATCGTAGCTTAATAGTGGAGCATTTGTGGAAGTGTTTTTGGGATTTATCAGCTTCAATAAGAGCTTAATCTCCTATTGTGTGAAGAGAGCTACCTATGTTTTATGACCAATAAGGTACCAAATTTGTAGCATATATTTGATATTGATATCAGGAATACGTACCAGTTTCTTTTTTGTTGTTACATGTTTCAGATCACGTGTTTACACGTACACACATGAATAGAAGGAGAAGGAAAGAGAGAGAGAGAAAGTGAGACACATATCCAGTCAAAGAATATACTGAATTCTCTTAAATTTGGTACCTTTTACAATTTTGCTTTATGCAGTGAAATTCATCTGCCTGGTTACAAATCTATAATCTAAGCTTAAAAAATTATATGCCAAATCTCATTTAACTGCCTCTTTTCCTTTTTTTCTTTGAATTTTTTTTTTTTCACAGACAGCTCTGATTCCAAAAATATCATTATAACACACAAAAAGGTCCGAAAAACTGAAAATCATAATTAAGATATTTAAATTATTTGGTGGTTAGATTACTTTCTCTTCGAAAGCTGAAAATTCTAAAAAAAAAAAATACTTCAAGAAACTGGTTGTATTCATTTAATAGAATATTTAAAACTGTTATGTATAAAGAAAATAGAAAACGAAATTGAGAGTTGATAGGAAACACTGTGTTTAAGTTGAAGAACTTAAATACAATCGGAAGAAGAAAATTAATAATGAAATCTTCTGAAATACTACATTAACTAAACTTTGCGAAAATCATTGTTTGCTATGCTTTATAATAACTTATGAGAGAAAACAAGTTAATTTACAATTTTATTTCATCAGGATTCTTTTTATAAATTCTTTATTTGGTCAAAAAGAACTTCATTAATATCATTTACTTTACGGGAAATGAATTTTAATCGACTGGGATAAAAATACTGACATAAAACAAAATATAAAATGGATTTATAGGTATTTATGAAGATTTTTCAACCGCAAGCTTATGATACTGTACTATGCAAATCGATCTTTAAATGCCTTGTCGTAACTTATTCTGATTCTAAAATGTTAGGTATTTTGGTTCAATGTATAGAAAAAAATATTCTATGCTATTTCGTTTTATTCGGAAAAAGAACATTAACATCAGTGGAATGGAATTAGATATCAGAATTTGTCTAAAATATACAATATAAAATATATTTATGTTAATTGCATTTTTCATTCGTCATGGTAATCACACAGAATTTTAAACATAAACTCTAACGTATTTTGGTATTTGTGTAACGCATTTGACTCAAAGTACAAAAAAAACAAAACAAAAAAAAAAAAAACATGCATTTTTATTAAATTAAAAATAGATGATAATTTTATAACAGTCAGAAAAAAATATATTTGTAATGCCACATATGAATTAGTATTTAAAGGTTCTAATGAAACTTTTTTGATTTCTTGCATCAAGGTTATGGTTGACTATAAATTTAGTAGTGTAAGATATTCCTACATATGTCTAACAACTTTTTTGGTTAAAAGTACTGAAAAGGCATTATATGGAGAAAGTGTGTTCTATTCAAAATTTAGTAATCGTAGTAAATTTAGTAGTAGTATAACCTGTAAATAACTTTTCTAAGTAATTGAATGTTGAGAACTGCCTGATTCTCACTAAAAAAAGGGAAAAGGGGATAAGAAGAACGGCAGCTGCGTGACAAGGCATCTCGATTCCCCCCCCCCTTCAATAAAAAAAACTTTTTATATCCTAGATGGTTGCTATACTTTTTTAAAGATCTCATTCTTAAGTCCCAACATCTCAAGGAATTTCCACTCAGTTAAGCCTAAGTCCATTGAAGTATCTTTGCAACAGACGCTATTCGGGATTAGCTTCCTGTCATTGCTGGGCTTTCGGGTGGAAATATGTTAGGCAAAAATCAATAGAGCGTTCTAATGGAAACGATATCGAAAACTTCTGTATCCCCCTGACTGTCCGGGGGTCCCCCAAAGCATCACTCGCACCTGCACAACTCCCATTGCTTTGGACCGTTTTGCCCGACTTCTGGCACCTTACGTCGGCTTTTCTGGAATCATGGGTTTTGATGGTCTGAACAACACAAGAGCAGCTGCCAATCGAAATTTTTGGTTTCGTTTCGCTTCACCAAAATAATTTTTCTCATGAAGGATGGGCAGTTTTTTTTTTTCTCTCTCTGTTTTGGCTTGATTAGGTAAATGCTGATGTTGTTCCCATTTTATCTTATTTCCGTCAACGAGAAAGATGGATGGATGGATGAAAGTGTTCACTGAAGCATGTTTCATCCGTATGTTTTATAGGAGGTTATTTTCTCCTACAAGAATTGTAGCAAATGATTTTATTAAAAGTAAGTTTATTTATCAATTACACATAACGACACTAGATTACATCATTTAAAATATTTTAAAAATTATTTACGTAACTTTTTCTTGTATAAAAAATAAATGTTTGACTTTATTTTGATATAGCAAGTAATATATATTCTTTTTAAAAGGATACTCGTATAATGCCCATATATCATTTATGAATTTTTGACTGAACTGCCTGCCATTGGTTAATCTTAGACTTAAAATCAGATTTCAGTTAAATCATCTTTGTTTACGTTTTTAGTTGACTAATCGCTTGTTAAAATAAACATAATATCTTTGGCGATTTGCATGCTTGTTTGGCGGTGGGGCGTTTAATCGGTACAATGTAGTTAATCCACAAATACTAATGAAAGTTTACTCATAAATTTTGAATTGCGTATGTTTACAGAAGAAAGTGAAATGGTCTTATTTACAAAGAATTTTTAATATATTCGTTGCCATTCCTACTAAATAAAAATTCCAAATGCATTTTTTTAAATATTACATTCATTTACCTGCTTGTTGAATCGTATCTCCGCTGAAACTATAATACATGAATTCTTCATTCTAGCTTTTGTTCATATCTGTGCTCAATTTTTGCAGTTAAATATCAATTATACTCATTTTCTGAATGCTTTCTATTTAAAGAAAGTTTCATTAAAGTTCCTGAATACTATGGTAATTATATTTAACTTTTTTTTATGCTTAAAAACATTTTTAGGATAAATCATAAACATTAAGTTTTGTATATGTATTCGAATGAAAGTAAACTAATATCTCTAGAGAACCAAGTAGATTCCGAAGATCAGTATTTTAAATAAATTTGTTTTAATATTTAGCTTCAAAACGATTTCAGGTTATATGTGATAAGATGCCAGTTTTTCTCTTACAACAAAAATGAATTGTCAAATGCATCATAGTATTACTTGAAAATGAAGACATGCAATTCTTTAATCTAGTTTCTGCATATGCTTCTTCTTTTCTTTCTCCAAATCCTATTAGCAACTCATTTTTCATAATTCATTAATTTTAATACTTCATTTGCAAAATTTCTACGAACTTTTGTAATTCTTATGACAAAAGATTTGAAATAACTTTATTGTACATCTCAAAACAGCATGCTCATGTTTCACATCACAGAAGTGGCTCTTCTCAAAATCTAAACAAAACAAAGCTCTCTTTTCAAAAGTAATTATGCATTTATAGCTGGAATTGTCTTGAAATGCCTAGTATATTTATTCCCTAGAGCCTCGTAACCGAAATGGCTTTTGTAATCTTCCAAAAATCTAGCATTTGAACAACATAAGCAACCTCCTGGTTTTCGTTTTGTGAACTAAATCACTTAGTGGATTAATTGTAAACTTAATTAAGTTAAGTTAAATAGTGAGTGGCTAATTAGTTTAGTAGTAAGTTGTCCATTACTTATGTCTAAAATCTAGAGATATCCCTTAAATTATCTTAAAGTAGAATAATGATCTGCAAATAAAATATTCGTTTGGTTATTATCTTCTTTTTAACATTATTTTAAAGATCAGGATATGTTTTAAAAAACAATTAATAGCATAAATATTTAAGCTTATATCTTTATGTATTTTTATATTACACTTAATAATAATATAAATAATTAATAAAATTTTGCCTTTCTTTTTATTTTAAATTTTTATTTTTTAAGGCTTGTAGTTCGATAAAATTATTTAAATAATCGCCTTTTTTTAAAGATTAAAATCCTAATAAAGTTAAGTTTATAAAGATCATATGACATTAAAAATACATAAATTATTATAAAAAGAAATAAGCAACAAATTATTGCTCTTAAAAAAAGATTCTGACTTCATTTCCATGAAGATGCATCCTGAGTTTTTACTACTGATTTTTTATCTACTGAAAGTTTACAGTCGTTCACGCACTCTCACATTGATTCCTATTAAGAGGAGTTTGGTGATTGTGCTGCCAAATATGGGGGGGGAGGTGAAATCAGATATTTTCGAATTTAATGACGCAGTAGTTAAAATAGGCGCGATTCCCATTGTGCCTGAACCTCAATTAAGGATATAGTGGGTGCTAGATTTCCTGTAAATTGTATAGCAAACTTTTATTCAAAAATATTTAATAATTCGATTCTTTCCAGATGATTAGGCATAGGATACAGATATTAAGATACAGGCATAAGATTAAGATAAGTACTGCCGGACCAAATGTGCATTTCGTGTTGAAATTCATTGAAATTTTCGAATGTCATTTAATTCAGGAAGACGTTAGTGTTGGGTTTTTTTTATATCTACATGAATTTGATAACTCGTAGAACACTGTAGCAATTAAAGTCACTTACTTATATATGATAAGTTAAAACATTTTAAAAACATAATTTTCTAAGAATTGCATTTTTTAAATCACTAAAAGTATTTAATTTTTAAAAATCATTTTTATTTAACAAATCATTAATTAATTTTTTATTAATATCAGTAGTCAGTTACAATTTTCAATAAATAAATTATCAGACGTATTAATTCAATTTCATTTGACCAAATATATTTATTTAAAAATCGATGAAGATGATATAGTTTCAAAAACGACATTTCAAAATGCGCTTAATGATCTAATGAGTATAAACTAGCGTTAACAATCGCTAAATCAAAGCTTCTCAATGATCTTCCTAATTTGAATGAATTTTCAGAAATATAATCGAACTAAATAATAATCACCAATAAAAATTCTGTGAATTTTCTTAATTACTCAGAAAACTGCTATAAAATAATGATTCAAATATCTAAATTGATGATGTCTTTCAATTTATTCATCCCTAACGATAACGATTAAGAAAATAGCCACTGGTGAATTGTCGTTTATTCCTTAAATCTTTCAAATAATATTTTAAATAATTAATAATGTACTTTCTGTAAGATTTAATAATTAAAATTGTCACATTCTTTGGGCATGGTTTTAATTTTTACAATAGATTGTGGTGAAAGGTTGAATGAATGGAAGTATAGATACAGCCTTTAACACAGATTTAGATATTCTCACGATTCACTCGCAAATCACATTTTGACAGTTTTATTATATTCTAGATAATTCTCAAATCAAATTATATGTTTCATTATCTGTATATTTTTCCATGAAAATTTCATTATCTTTACTATACATTTTACGCATAAAAAGGTTTTATTTCATCAAATACCATATAATGATAGTATAAATAATAAATCGCAACTTTAAAATCTTTTAATATGGCTGCCCTCTGAGCATATTCTCTAGCGCTCCACAGTTGACTGATATGTTCTTTCTTACATGTTTTATTTCCGATTCCGCGGATATAATTTATTAACAAGTCAGTACAGCTGAACTTTAAAGAATAAACTTGCACTTGATACTTTTAGAATTCGCTATCTTAGATATGGAATGCATCTTCATCGTTTACCAACCAATACTGCAACAAAGCGGCATTTCCCAAAGCCTTTTAGGGCCGCGGTGGCCCGGTGGTAAGGTCTCGGCTTCGGAACCGGAGGGTTTCAGGTTCATGACCCGATTCCACCGAAGAACCGTCGTGTAAGGGGGTCTGTTGCACCTTAAATCCGTCATGCCAAACGTCCTCCCGTTGGTGTGGTGTGGCGTGGAGAGGGGGCTGCCAGCTCAGGTGTCGTCCTCGTCATCTGACCGTGGTTCAAAATTACGAGGTCCGTCCCAAAATAGCCCTAGTGTTGCTTCAAACGGGACGTTAATATAACCAAACCAAACCAAACCAAACCCAAAGCCTTTTATAAATAAAACATATTTGGTTTAGTTGTATTGTATTTAGCTGTCAGCTTATAAGAAATCTGGATGTATTAGTGTACACTTTTTCACTTTGTAATTTATAGTTTTTCAAGTTGTATAATACCATGCTCACTATTTATTCCCCTATGAGAAGCAGGTGGATTACGAATGATTGTGCCCTTTCCGTATTATATGAAATCTGTTTTTAATTAATTCTTTGACTTTAATTTTAAAAGTATGTTTGAAGTTTTCTTCTGGAATATTGGTAAAAAAAAAAACCTATTATGCTAGGTATTCTAGATTTGTGGGTGCAATTTTCCTCATTGTTTATATATATATGTAAACAATGAGGAAATATATATATATATAAACAATATATATAAAAACAATATATATATATATATATATATATATATATATATAAACAAACAATTATATTCTATTATAAATGTTACAAATTTATAATCTTTTGTCTTCTGTTGTTAATATTTTTCAACATTATTTGCAAAAAGAATTTAACTAATTTACATAAAACCCGAAACAGATAAATGTTTTAAATTCACTCTGTAGTTCATGGTTCCTTGTATGAAAGAAAATGTTCTTCATTTTCCCAAATTTAACTGTAAATTTGGTAAGAAAATATGAAACGAATGCATTTTTAGTATGTAAGTAGAAAAATTGTGGAATGTGACGTTTTTTTTTTTTTTTTTAATTTTAATGAAAGATTCAAAGCAGAATAGAATACAGCAATGATTTTGTTTATTAATCTTGAAGTTCTTCCAAAAGTAAACACCGTAGCATTTTAACCGTCTCAAAATGCAACTGTGCATTGCTATATGGAGTGAAAACCCACGGTGTAAGCCTCTATTTAAACAACAGTATTAAATCGAGAAATATCAAGGAAAAGTTATTCCAAATGACGTCCCAGCCACACGGCGAAAACTTCGTTATATTTTGAAATAAAAGTTGAAATTTTGAATCAAAGTATGTGGAAAAGGATGACATCTGAGTAGGTACCCTATTTACCAAACTTCTATGCCATTCAAACATTAACATTCTACGAAGGATTTAACTGGATCTAAAACGTATTTCCAGTGAAAATTGTGCTCGAATCCTTGATAATCTAATTCTAAATTAGAAACTTGACCCTGAAACAAAGTAGGACATATTTTTTTAACGAATTGATAACTTTCAACCCCCCCCCCTCCGCCGCCAGTAAAGAGACATTAGACCAAAAACAGACTTAAAACGAAAATAAACGTGACGATAAGCATACATACATCTTGAATCTCTTATGGAATCAGGTTCTTGAACCCACAGTAAATTGATCCTGCTACAGAGCCTCAACCACTAGATCACCGCCATAGGCTCAATTAGTTCTCCGAATTGTTAGAATTTATATTTTCGTAAAAAATAAAGTGGATTAAAGAGATTAAATGCTTTTTGCATTCCTTTTCATAAGCTATGTAACTGAAACCTATTTTGAAATAATAACAGTGTATGTAGTTAAAAATGTATCGGAAAAAATTGATTAAAGCATCATCAGCAGTTTTTCAGAAACATAAGGAAAGAAAATATACGTTACTTTTTATGTTATTTTACTTGCTATTTTCTTAAAGTAACTGCCTTTAATTTAGCTAATAACGGCTTTTTCACTCTTCTTATCCAAAATGATAAGCTAAAAATGTAGAAAATAACTGAAAGTTTTAAAATGAAAATCTTCCGTTATAGAAAAAAAAATATTATCAATAAGGCCTCTATTGCGAAAGAAAGTGGATGCCTCAAGCTAAAATAAACTATTGTTCCTGTTTGACAGAATTAAAAATTATTTTCTAGAAGAAGCAATTTTTTATAAAATTTTTGTTGTTTCTTTTTACGAAAATTTCAATCAAGCATTCGATTTTTGTTTTTAGGGAAACATGGAGAAGAGGAGATTTCTTATTTTTACTTTATAATAGCAAGAATTAAATATTTTCGTTCTTAAAAGTATATAGTTTCTAGTCATATTTCCTTTGAAAATGATTTTTATATTTTTTTGTTCTAAAATACTGTTTTTAAGTACTTATTCATTCTGTAAATATAGAATTCCTCCCCTTGTTCGCTGGAGTTAAAAAATAAAATTCATTTCAGTATTTGCATTTCTTGTTGTTGAATATTTTTAAAACTTTTAATGAATAATATAAACACATCTTGGATATTATGTTTTTTATCTGTGCTTTTTCAAAAAAAATGAAGGATGAGCTTCAAATCTCTTTTCTTCAACAAACGTATATGAGATATTTTTTTATTTGCAAATATAAGATACGGCTAATTTCAAATCGAGCTTCTCTGTAATTCAAATGTCTTCTTTTTCCTTCAATTTCCTATTTACATAAAGTTAACAGATCAAACAGAATTCGAAATCGTTTTCATTAATGCGCAATCAAAATTAAAAGTTATATCGTTTTATTTCTAAATTATTTTTGTTAATTCAATATGTATACTCATTTCCCTTCCATGATCATTTTATGCAGCAGTGCAGTCGATTAAAAAATCACCAAAAAAATATTTCACATTTCAAAAAAATGTTTTGAACAGGATAAATGTGAATGTTATTATTTATGTTTGAAATCTTTTAAACAATTATTCAATTCAAAGAGCTTGATTGTTTTATTTAATTTAATTGAATTCAGAGGCACGTATGTTAAAGTTAATTTGATTTAACTTAGAGATGTAAGACCAGTTTTGGCTCTGCTCCACCAAATATATTGCATAGACTAAAAGTCTTTTTGTTTTAAAAGTTTATTCAAAAAATCTATCATATGAAATTGCAATTTTTACACAAGAAAAATACGACACTAAAGCATTCTCAAAAAAAAAATCAGATGAAATGGTAAATTAATTAATAATTTTTAAGAAAGTAAAAAGATGGAGATGTTTTTTTCTTCTATCTATCATGTTGTAGTCTAACATGTTTTTATCAATGTCTCACGTGCTTTCCCAGCAACACTTCAACCATTGCGAAGATGTCAAAAAATGATTTGTTGCCTGAATCTCCTAGAAATTTGAACAATTATTCTAGGAATATATTCACTATTAGAATGACAAATAGGCAAAATATGTAAATAAAAGTAGGACATTACCGTTTTTCTAAAATATAATTGTTTACATTAAGAAATATTAATAATTAATAACTGACACACCTGACACAGCTTTACCAAAAAATGAAAAAAAAAATAAAGATTATCTTGATTTTTTTTAAACTTATGAATGTAGAAGAGAGGCATTAAATAATTGTCGAAATAAAGAAAATGATTGAATCATCGCAACAATGAAAAGTAATGCTGCAAATTATGTATATTTTTTTTAATTTGCCAAAATTCATTAAAAGATTATGCGTGAACTAAATTGGAACCTTATAAAGATTATTTGGGTTGTGACTTTTAATGCATAAATATCATTTCAGTATGAGAATATGTCCAGATGTAATGAACGAAAAGCGTTAAAACTTTCATTTATTTTTAATAAATTAAGATGTTGAAAGTTTTAAAAAATTGTTCCTAAATGATCAGTCAACCACTCCAAAATTTTTCTTCTACAAATTTTATACCTCTTGATGCAAATTTATACCAGAAAAATTTGTACCGATAGACAAATCAAACAGCATATAATTCAACAAACACATATTCAGTCAACAACTTATATTCATAAAACACATATTCAATCAACAACATATATTCACCAAACACATATTCAATCAACAACATATATTCAACAAACACATATAATTAATCGAATGTGTGTTTCGTATGTTCCACATACATACAAATGTACACTCGCTTTTATTATTAGCACAAATTCTTAAAGGTGAAGTCATTTGTATTGTTTAATTTATTTATTGTAATTGTCACTACGTATTTTTGGTATTTTATTTCTGCGGTAAAGTATGTGTTAAAGCGAATGCAAAAAAAAAGTTGTTATTGATCCGTGTTTCCATTTCAAAGCAAATGTCAAAATGGAATATTATAGAGATGATGTAGGATTACGCATTGAGCTTATTTCTGCATCTACTTATTATTCATTTTTTATCTTCTAAATCATATGGAAATTAGTAGAAAATACATAATTTCGTGAAAAATGTGTTTGAAATACTTATCTATATAATGAAAGTGGCTGAAATAAATACAGAAGCAAAATGTACCTATATATACACATATAGTTTGCCTTAGTTTCATTGGAACCATTAAAGGAAGTTAAGAAAGATTGACTAATGATTAAAAAAACATATAATTTTACTGTCTCAAAGTTAATGATTAAAAAACATTTTTCTTCACTTACTCAATTCCATACTATTATTATTTGATATGAATAATTGAATAAAATTACTGAATTAAATAGAAAAAAACATAATCAGAAATCAGTGATTTTTTCATCTAAAATTTGGGGGGGAAAGTGGGGGTTGGGGAGATTTAAAATATTAAAATATAATTTTAAATTAGAAAAAAAATATTTTATTCTACGTTTTAATAATTAATTATTCATTGCTTAGTAAATTTTATAACGAAATTAAAATATGGGATAGACTAGAATATTCTCTAGATTTGAATATTCTTTCTAATTCACATATACGAGATTGAAATTTCTAGATAAAACATAAAAATAGCAAATGCTACAAATTTCTTGAACATTTTACTGAAATTTAACCACATATGTAGCAATTCAATTTTATTCAGTATTATAGTTTAATAATCTTTTTCTTTAAAGAATTAGTTCCAGTTAATCATCTTTTAGCTTAATTTTTTGGTGAAATTTTAAACTAATCTAATTTTAATGCATAAATTATGTGTAAGTATATTTTTTTCCATTTAAACCTACATCAAATATACTACTTGAAATATTTATTGGAACTGTTTATAAAAGATAAAAAATTCTTGTTCGTTTTAACTCAGGATCTTTTTTATTTTAATTTCTATTTGTATAGCTAATTCTTTTATTATATCTTCAATTCTTTACTATATTGTTATTCTAGAATTCATTTTAAATTCGCCTAATTCTTTTAGATATGCAAAAACATTTTTTTATGTGTAACTTCCATTGTAGTTCTATCTTAATACTTATTTTTCTATCCAAATAAGAAGAAATAAAAGAAAGATATGTTTAGCATGGATTATAGAAGCTTCGGTTTAGAATAAACACCTGCAAAATCTTTGTTTGATTGTATTTATTTTGGTAACAAACACGTTGAAAAAAATTAATGTAAATATTGTGACATCATCAGTCGCAATATTTCAAAAAGTTATTGTAAGGAACTGTTTTTTTTTTTTTTTTTATTATTATTAATATCTTTTGTTGTGCATAAAAATATATTCTTATTGTTTGAATGCATATGCAAAGAAATATTTTCTGATTCAAAAATTGAAAAATCGGTGTTTACTCATTGGATGTTTTTATCATTATGGTACGTCTTTGATAATCTGGCAGTTAATTCTAATGCATTTGTAGGAAAAAAAATTTATATAGAAACTTGAATCTTTTATTTAGCTTTTCTTTTATTAAAGCTTGCACTGATAAGCTATGGAACCAAGTTGTAGACCTTTGACTATAATATTGAAAATTCTCTTGATCGATATCGCAGGTTATACAGAAAATTTACTATATACTCAACCAAACCCCCCGTTATAAGGATTTAGAAGAATATTGAAGACATAGTCATTATCACCATCGGGTAATACTTCATTAAGAAGAATAGTCCATTCGTTTCAAAATGATCCGACTAAGCTTCGGATTCGATTTACTTTAATTATGCTTAGATCCCATTTCGAAACATCATGAGTGCTATTTTAGTACGGACCTAAAACTTTTGAGCTGCGTTCAAATAACGAGGACAGCGCTGGTTCCAGTTTCTAAACTATCAATCCACACTAACGATGGAATGTTTGACTCCGGTGGATTTAACACGTTTTGGACCCGTTAAAGAGTGGATTTCAGTTTGAATTAAATTTCAAGCCTGGATGGAATCACAAGGTCTTCATTACCCTTCAAAATTTGAATTTAATTTAACTGTAAGGAAATCACAATACCTAAATTTTTCTATTTTAAATTCAATTTGATCTTTAATAATCAATATCCGATATGAAAAAAAAATAATCAAATTGTGTTAAAATTCTCCCTTATTCCCATACCAGGAATTTCGCTTCTTTATTTAGGGAGGGAGAAGAGCTTAAGGATAATCTACCAGCCCTATCATATTTGTAAAACCGAATGCTCATAATTTTAGAAACGAAAAATAAATAAAGCGATAACTGTGATACTTAAATCCCACAAAGTTATCATCAGTTAATGAGTAACTATGCCTTGATGTAAGAGTTCGTAACTAAAGAGTTTATGGAATTGACTTTTTTTCAACAATGTATTCATTTAATTGAATATATTCACACAACAACGCGATTGCTCAACAAAAGTAAATGTGCATGTCATCGAAGCATTTATGAAAATGCTTTACTGCACTGCACATTGCGCATGTGTCTGGCAACTAATGTCTTTGGCTATCGTATAATCGAACTGAGTAACCATCTTATATTTAGTGATTTCACTTAACTACAAATTGTGTCATTGTGTCTAACGCTGTTATACGACATCATGTCCTTCTCCGTCCAGGAAGATGTACAATGAATTAAAAAATTAAACTGGCATGGCATTCTTGGCATATTACATTTGGGTATGAATTCAAAAATGCAAATGAATGAAAATAGTGAAAAAAATTGGTTTCTATAAAAAAGAAAATATACAGAAGTCACTTGCATAAAATAATACTAAAGCAGAGATAATATTATATGTGACGGCGGCCATACTCTTGTAGCGAATTGTGATGCGCGAGGATAGAACCTGGGACCTTGTGGCTCGCAATCTAGTAACATGACCACGATACAAAAGTAATTGCTTGGGTAGCGTAGCTGCTAACTGGCTTATAAGCTTTTCACTACACTCTCAACAGAATACAGTGTTTCTTTTTTAAATAAATAAGTCTCGTCGTACCCGGAAGAAATTAAAGAATAAAGTTAAATTTAAATTTAAGAATAAAGTCCAAATCAAAATTAAATACAGTATAATACATGCAAAATGTCACTAAGTTTGCTAGTTGTGGTTTTGAGTTCACGTACACATACATACAACAGTGTTAATAGGAAATTCGACACGTAACTATAATAATGGTATGAAGACTGTATGTTAAAAATCCTTTTTCTAGTTTGTTGTGTCTTTTTTTTTCCTTGCATGTCATGATTCATGAGTAGAAAAATTGACAAACGACCTGTCTACTGATTAATATGATCAAAAATTCTAATAACGAAAAAATATGCTCAAATTCGTCTGTATAGCTCTTTGCCAATGATTGATGTTTTTACTTTAAAAGCACCTAGGTTCATTGACCTTTCATCTTCCATTCGATTCAAATAAATGGATTAATGGCTAACTATTTATGCTAGGCATTATTTTTTAATTATAAGAATTACTTAATTGCAAAGTGTAAATAAGTACATTTTAATTTACTAAATTTCAGGGCTTTTTGCTTTGTTATGTTATTATGTTCACTCACACTTTCTCTCTCTCTCTCTCACACACACACACACAAACAAACTTTCCCTAAGTAAATTTAACCAAAAATTGTCTCGAAATTGTAATTTTAATGAAATACTAAATTTTCTCTTTCTATTCTGATACGTTTTTGCTTTACTAAGTTCGCAAAAAGAAAGGAAAAGGTTCTTTTTTTTTTCAGATTCATTGAGTCTAAATATTAAGCTAAATTCATTAAAATCTCGAGATCACATTTTTTGACAATGATAATGTTTATTTAAAAATCTTTTTATGTATACAAGAAAAAACTTAAAAAATGATTCAGTTTAGATTTTTAATTACTTTTAATTGGAAAACTAAGATTTGAGAGCTAATTATTTCATTAAAAATGATTTGATTCTTCTTATTTTACATTCTCTTCATTCCTTACGTTCTCTTTTAGATTTATATATTATTAGTTATGTAATATTGCACGAGAACTGTATTACTTTTTCTTTCTTTAAAAGCATCCTTGGTATTTCTCTTTAATCAAAATTTCCGGAAATAATTTCGTTGATATTCTTATCAATAGAAAAACCCAGCAACATTATACATTATTTCTTCGAAACTTAATCTTGATTTATCAGTTTCCTAGAAAACGCCCATACATTAATTCATAATAAGGTTATTGTAACTCAAAAAAATCCCCCTCCAAATCATCCGTAATTGTCTCTATATCTTAATTAACGCAGCAACTCACTCGCTATCTTATCGCAATTCATCATCCGGTTCAAGGTTCCATGGGTGAAATGTCCGTTACACGACAGGAATTCTTTAAGTATTACCGCAAATTCCGTATTTAAACGATTTTCTTTGAAACAACTGTTTTGTACTATTTTTCGATTCCATCTGAAACAGTTGCTTATTAGAATCCAATTTGTGCAAACCACAGATCCTATTTAAGAGATATTTCAGCCTACACGAGTTAGGTGCGGTACGAAAGTCAATTTCAGCAAAGGAATTCGTAGAATGATTAGTAACGTGGCTCCGGATGCGGGTCCTCGCTGTTAAAAGATAATTGCCTTTTACACGGAAAACAGAACAGTAGTCTGCAACAACTGGCGATTTACCTCTTCAAGGTCGTTTTATCGGATTAGAACACGGACAATAGGCATGCCGGAATGGACCGGACTTGATGAGTATGGCTCAGTGTAATAAACCAGTTAAGTGGGAGGGTTCGGACATGAAAGTAAAAGGTCTGGAAAAATGCGCGTTGTAAATTATACATTTCGTAAGGTTTTGTGGATAGTTGAAGAGTGAAGTCTGAATGTAAAATGCTAGTTACTGCTGTTGTTATTCACCATATAAAACATTGAGAGATTTTCAGTTTGTTTTTGTTGTTGAAATGAGGGAGTAACGAGACATTAAGTGTAGGAAAAGGATAGTTATTTCAAAAGTGATGTGGTTTTGAAAGTGTTTTACCTAACTTTGAATGCACTCGATTTCTTTTATAATAGATGGTAAAGAAGATGTTTTTTTCTTTTTATATTTGCAAGGGTTGGATGATCTTTAACAGCAATGAATAACATAAATAAAATTTAAATGTCTTAGTAAGAAATAACTGAATCAGTTTCAATCTTCGTTTCTAAATCGTTCATTTTTTTAAATTTTTATAATGTGTTTTTCAAACACTTCATTTTTCTAATTACTTAAAAACATTTTTTAACAATTTTTGTATTCAACAATTTTTAATTAAATGCTTAAAATCTTAAACATTTTCAAAATAAAGCTGTTAATCTTTAAGAAATTTATAATATAATATATAATTTAACGAGTTATTAGTCATGCATAAAATATGCTATTAGCCTATACACACTAATATTCCTGATAAGGATGAATAAATTTCCAGCTTATAATTAGACATTTATAACAGAAATATATATATCATAATGATAGTAAAGAAAAAAGTTCTCAATAACCCGGCAATATGACAAACGTAACTATTTTTGCCATCAAAATATTTATCTAAATCAGATCTGTAAATGAATATTGTATAAAACGGCATAATGTACCGGCATGTATCTTATACTGTGTAAACATTTGGTATAGTTATATTTAGAAGAAAAAAAATGTATAATTGTTCGATATTTAACTGCTATAAAAGAAGAACCACGAATATCATACAAAAATTGTTTTTCTACTTTTCATTTGGCAAGCCTTTGTTATTTAAAGCATCGACTGTTTTCTTTCAGGTTTAAAAAGTTTTCTTTTCTTTCAGTAAAATGATTTTTACAAGAACTTTGAAGCATGCATTTATAAAGTACCAGAAGATTATTTGTCCATTAGTTGGTTTGCCGAGAATTTATGTTTACTTTCAATTACATTTCTTAAGCATAATTTTTGACACCTTATTTCAGTTCTTGAATATGAACCTTCTTAATGGAATTTCATTTCGTGGCATTATAATGTCATTAAATAGTTTTCTTATTCCATTTTCAATTTGCTCGTTGTCTTTTGGGTTATTAATTTCACCTTCCAATTACTCGCATAAATTGTAAAAAATTAAAAAAGAATCTTTTTTTTTAATAGTTTTCATAACATTAAAAAATAGCACGATTATATTTACATATGTGATGAACCAACCAAAACAATTTGAATTTCAATCCAACAATAAAATCTATTGCTGAAAAAGATGTGAACTTTTTTTAAAAAAACTGCATAATTCTGGAAAACAATTGGGTTAATATAATAAACTTTAGATTAATATCACAAGAACTAGATTAACATCATAGAAAAGGGCAATTTTGAAATTTAAAAATTGCCACTTTGTAAAAATCAATTTTGTGCAATAATAATTTCTGGAATTATTGTGGAACAATGTGAAAATCTAGCGTAATTTTGAATCTTAACATCCTAAATAATTTTTTTTTAAAAAAATCTGTCTAAAGTCTCACTTTTTAAAACTCCTGCCCTCCAGGAATAAAGATCCTCCTCCTTAATGATGAGAAGAATTATCCTCCCAAATTATCCTCCTTAAAGCTATCATCCTTTAAAGACTCCAAAGTGAATGGATGTAGGTCAAGTGGTTTGACTTGTATAAGCCCAAAATACATATTTTTTTCCTTTATTATTAGTCGTAATTTTATTTTTAAAAAAACCATGCAGTTAATAATATAAATAAAATGAAAGCAACAACGTTATAAATTCAAAAAGAATGTGGAGGTCTGTGGTTGTAAGATTTCGGCTTCGGGGTCAGAGAGTTCCAAGTTCGTTACCTGATTCCACAAAAGATGCGTCATATATGTGGAATATATAGATCGGACTGTTAATCTGTATAATAGTTGGAAAAGTGTCCTCCTGATTGTGAAAAGTGGAAATTTGGAGAGAAGATGCCGGCTCAGGTGTCATCGTCGTCCTTATCCACGTCTGACCGGAATTCAAAATTATGAAGTCTGTTTAATAGAAACATTCAATTCCATACATTCAAAATATGTGATTATAATTTAAATGGTAGCAGTATAAACAAGCTATCTATAGTTCTTGGTCCTCTATTTATTTAATTCTTTGCAAAAAAAAAAAAAAAAAAAAAAAAAACGTATTCATTATTATTTCTTATAACATTCTGTTATTCCCCACATTTGTCAGATATGTAACTAAGTTAAAATTCGAAATATATAAAACAATCATCCAAGTAGTTATCTTTCTTAAATTTATTTTTCCAATCATCTTTGATAAATAAAATAAATGCTATTTGAGAATTAATTCGCCGGTTATTTAAACTTAAATCCTTACTTTCATTCCAAAAACAACCATATCCCATTTCTTCCTCACATTTTTTTTTTTCTTAGTTACACAATTCAATGAAAATATCAAAGGAAAGAAAACTATTAAGCTTCAAAACGTTTTTCAATTGTATCATTTTTCTTAACCAAGTACAATTGTCGAACAACCTTCTTTTAAAACCTTTCACATTTCACAGCCTTTATGTCATCAAACCAATTTTTCTCTATAGTTAAAAATAACGCCTCGATGATCAACTGCTTTTTAATATGACAGCAACCGCCCTGATTCTTCAAACGGAATTCCCCTATCAAATTTAAAGATCCTCCGCCTATAAAATTCAAAGATTCCAATTGATTTCTTCCGTGAAGGTGAGACAGCGTATCATTTTTCACTCTCTAACCTCTGAGGTAACGTTGACCATATAGACTTTCCTCTGAAAGGCAAAAGGATCAATTTTCTTTTAGCCATTACAGTCAATAGTGAAAATAAAGTAAAAAAAAAAAGCAGGTAAGGCAAAGAAAAAGTCTTCTCGAAATCGATCAGCAAAAAGGCTTATCTCAGTCAATTTCAGTTCACTTACTGTAACGAAGTGGAACCAAGTCGGATGGACAGTGTAACGAGAAAATAAAAAGTGATGAGGAATATAAAAAGCTGGTCGAAGTGAGAGTGACGCCGGACACTTTTATCCAATTGTAAGGATTTCAGATAGATTGGGCGTAGATCCGACTTGACTATTTGCTTTCGTACTTATGCGTCCAACTTCATTTGGGGAATTGCTTATGTGTGGATTCTGATTGCCTCGAGATCTTTGTTTGCCGGGTGGAAAGGTAAAAGTGGGCCGAAATGCGATTCGAGAAGTAATTGAGTCGAGTGTGAGGGCCTTTTGTTCGACGGAGGAATTTAAAAGGAATGAAAGATATATTTTAGGCTCTCGATAGGAAAAGGAAAGGGTTAAGTTAAAAAGCTAATCAGATGTTGTGAAAGAGACTATATATGGCATGTGTTGTGTTATTTCTCAATACATTTTGTGTTTTGAATGTTGAATAAAAAATAAAAATTATAAATGGTCTTAAAACTTTAATTATCTGATACTAAAATATATATTTAGAAAAAAGTACTATTTATCTAATACTATGCTTATCTTTAGGAAAAAAAATACAAAATTTGTACTTACAAAATTTTTTCTACCCAAACTGTGCACTTCTATAGTTTTTAATTTATATATATTGTACATTTTTTTTTCTAGATTTCAACTTTCAAATACTAATGTACATCAGCGTGATAAGTGGTATACCTATTAAAGGACAATTAAGAATTTATATCCTTCTTTTGTCAATTTGACTTTTAATCATCCTTTAAGATGTTTCACTGCCTTTTACTTTTATACTGTTTTATATATGTAATGATATCTCTTAATCTAATTTAAATATTAATTAATTTCCAAATTTTCATCATAATTTAGCCCATATTAACTTCATTTTAAAATGTTCTCTTATTTCTTGATTCAGTTCTCACTTTTTTATTTAATAACTTTAAACACTCACTCTATAAAACTGCTGGTCTCAGCATTTCAGCATTTTCTCACGCTCCAAATGAAGGGTTAAAAATCATTAATGCTTGCTCCATTCTTTTATACAGATACCTAAATTTCCCTTTCCTAAGACTACATGTGTCAAAGAAAATCCTATGAAAATCTCATAGTAAAACCGCCGAAGGGAAAAATTTGGGTTTCTTTTGCTTTTCTGCTCTTGAGTGGCGGTGCAGACTGACGTATTGCTAATTTCTTTTTATCTTTATAAAATATGGCTTCGGAATGAAATAAACCGATGTTAAAATTACCAAAAGTTTCGTCTATTTGGCCACACAACTGCTAAAATATGTTTACGTAAGTATGTTTGGTTCAGTTTAGTTAGATAACATTACATTTTGAATCTACATAATGATTGTTTTGTGTAGATAAATAAGGCGACACCTGAACAGACTTATTCAAAATTCCTCACTAGACCAAAGTAAGGAAGATTGACTCCTAATGGATTTATAATTTATAATTATTATTTATTGGATTTAATACGTAATTGATTTAGTTGCACATATATGCATATTAGTTGCATATACGTGGGAGTTTTTCTGTAGAATCGAGTCTAGAATTTTTGATCTTCTAGTTCCAGAAAAAGCGCGGAGGTGCAACTATATATTTAAATGCTTGATTTATTTCGTATAAATGAAGGAATATTCCCAATGTTAGTCGAATGAGAATGCACAGTTCTGAATTTTGAATGAATTAAGAAGACAGAAGGAACTTATTATTTTTCTCAAATACATATTTTAATAGAATATCTGAGAGATTGATAAAAAGAAAAATATACATGTGTATAAAGCGACAAATTGTGATTAATTTAAGGAACATAGAATACATATTCAAATTTTAATTAATCTCTTATTTTAAATTAATCTCAGCTTAACTGGTGGCATTTAAAAGCTATGATGGGTTACGATGAGTGATTATAGTTATGGTCCAGCTAAAAGCAATTTCCATGTTAAAGGCGTGTGACCCTAATTCCAAGGTAAAAAAATCCACCAGTTTATGCGAAGATAAAATTTGTTACTACTATCATCAAATATTTTTATATTTCTGTGATGGGAAATTTAAAAACGGCATGACTTATTGGCAAAGCAGCTTACTAAATCAGCACTCTTAAAATGTCATCATATGAATCTTATTGCAGTGGCGTAGCGGCTGAAAAGATTCTATTCCAGGCCTATACTTCAATTTTCAAAGGCATCATGGAAGAAGTAAAACATTAATATATTTATGTCATTGTTTAAAATAAAATATGAGGAGAAATAAGTAGACTATAAAAGAAATGTTAGGTTCCATTTGTTTTTGCATTTGCTTCTGGCAAATGAGGTGTAGGGGGTGGAAGAAATCGAATTAAAGGCTATTCGCCATTTTAATACATCATTGTTTCATTACAATTGAACGTTTCCAAAATCAGCTGCTAGTAGCTGTAGGGCTTATCTAATAAGTCTTTGTACCATTAAGCGCTTTCAAGTGATTGGGTGCTACCAATTTTGAATACTCTACAAATTTCACTTAGAGTTGCAAATCTATACAACCTTCTGTCTTATACATTATACTAAACCGCGATGCCACAGGAAATTTTTTTTGTTAAAATTTTGCAATCATATTATAGCAACAAAAAAAAATTTAAAAATATTCTGCTATTTTAGAATTGTTTTTTTTTATTATTAGAAACATATAAATGACACTTTTATAAAAAAGAACGTTAACCACATAACATGATTTAAAAGTTACAAAGTTAGTTTAAAAGTTTTAAGTTTTAACAATATGATTTAAAAGTTGAATAATTTTATTTAACTTTTAAATCAAATATTTTGTATTTCCTTTCAAAGGCTCAATTTTTTTAAAGATCTTTTTATTATCAATTTTTTCAAGATTAATTCTTGAAAAAATTGATAATAAAAATGATAAAAGCAGATAAAAAATTATCTGCTTTTATCATCATTAATGAGACCTTGAGAAAAACGAATAAAAGAATGCGAAAATGTGGATATTCAAATAGAGAATAAAATTATTCCAAAAACCAATTTTATGACGATGTTCAAAAAGTCAATAAACTTTTATTCCCACATGGCTACTCTAACCAAAAGATTTAACGTTGAATCATTAAAATTCAAACGACCGATAATTCAACAAAAAAAAATCCTTTAAATATTCAATGAATTTAAAATCCTGACACGAAAAACCGCAAAAAAATTCTACTTCATCAAGGTCATATCCATACACTCTGTAATTAAATTTCAGGTAAGGAACTTTGACCCAACGTGATTGAACTTCGGTTGGAAAATTCTTATATTTTTGTTTTTGCTTCTTCAGATATTCATGAGTTTAAAATTTCAAAGAGAGGATCTACAACTTATTTTTTAAATCGAAACACTTTTATCCTTCAGTAAAAAACTAACTAGAGCTTGTAATATATCACGGTTATAGTAGTCGGCTAATAATGACATAACGAAATTTGCAAACGACTTTCCCATCATTCGATATGATTTATTTTTATAAACATCTGTTATTCATGTCAAATATATTATTACTGAAAATGTGAATACTTATTTTAATGATATATTATTATATCGTTTGAAGGAAAATTTATATACTAATAAAGCGAGAACTGATATTCTTTTAAATCCCATATTCTATATGAAAATATTCTATAGAATTCTATATCTATATAAAAGTTCTATTTATTATAAAAAAAGAAACATATAAAAAGTAAAACAATTTCTGGTTTTTTAGAACTGATTATATTTAACTTTTATTTTCATATTGTGCTTTTAATGTCGTTGAGAATAAATGTGGGTAGCTCTTTTAAATAAGTGCGCATCTAATTTATTTTTCTTTTAGAATTCAGACTTCACAAGTTTTTAATGTTTTTTTTTAATTTTTTAGATTGACTGTATACACATACTAAATATTCAGTTTGTTTCATAATGCTTTTGTCATTCATTAACTATAACTCTTGTTTTTCTGTGTGTTTTTCGTTTTTAATGCCCTTTGTAATTGGATTTTTTCTCTGCATATAATGTATACTGCACATAGTATGTATAATGTTTTAATAAATAAATATTATTATATATATATTTATATATTAAAATAATAAATATATATAAAATATATTTATTATATATAATAAATATTTATTATATATAAAATTATTATACACATAATTTCGGTCATCAAGACTAATTTTTTCTACTAATGCAAAACGTGCATCAATAAATAAGATATCAAAGGATTTTTTTTGTTTGCCTACTATAATATGCTATAATATTTTTTGCCTACTATAATTGCCTACTAATACTATAATATTTTTGTTTAAACTTTAATTAAAGGAGCGCCAATTAAATTATACCAACAAATTCACAAATTTAAGGAATCTAAACATATTATCCTATATATTATTTCTATAGTCAACGTTCTCAATAAATACAAAGCTTAAAACGATTAATAAGGCATCATTGGATAAATGTTTTTACATATTTCTGCTATAGATGTACAATTTACAATAAAATGCATTATTTGTTGAAAATTTAAAGTAAAATTAAAATAAAACTTTATAAAAATGGCGGTGAATTGATATTCTAGTAAAAAACGAGCCTAAAGTTACGAACGCGCTTTGAAAAACAGTGCATTTTCAATGACATTTAGTCGCTCAAAAACATTACTGATATCAAGAATTAAGCAACTATATCTTAAATTAAGCTGAATTATTGTTTCAGTATGCAACAATATAAATCTTTTCATTTGAGAAATAATAACATTAAAAGAAGTTTAATATATACATATTTTTATAAAAGTAGTAAATATAAGATTTTCTTTATTTCAATTGTTCCAACTTCTTAATCGTTAGTTAAATTTTTTCTATAACTACTATTAAGCAGCATTGTATCTACATAGAGCAAAGTTGAAATTAAGAAAGGACTGATTGAAAATTACGATCAAAATAAAATATGCATAAAATAAATATCTAAAATTCTAATAAAACTGACAATTTGGGACCAAGAAGGCAAGATTCCGCACAATTTCAAAGCTTTTCATATGAAGAATAAAGCGAAAATTTATTACAGAATGATATTATTACAAATGTGAAACAAGTCAGATTTAAAAAAAGAGTTTTTATAACTATTTTAATGCATTAGTGTGACAAAGCTTAATTTCAAATGATATATTGTTAAGCGTTTGCAATTATATGGCATCATCTATGGTGTCAATCAAATAAGAGAATAAAGTAAAACAATTAGATAGATATTCGCAATGCTAAGTGGAACTTTTCTGTAATATAGACAAAAGTCAAAATCTCTCCTTAAAATAAAATCCAAATAATCTTAAGGAAAATAAAATCCACATCCTAAGGAAAATGAAATTCAAATCCATCCGAATAAATCAGTACAACGCACATTCGTACTTCAGGGCGAATGTTCTTTCAAAAAGGGATTTTTTGGACTTGTATATGTATAAAATTCCTGTAATTGATATGTGCTCTAAATTTGTAAACCTCTGTCAAATTTCAGATCCAAACTACTGAAAGGAAAAGACCAAAACGCTTATTTAATTGATATCAGGCCCTCGTAAGATAAGTCCTCAGTGGAATCGAGTTTCGAATCTGTAGTCCTCCGAATCCAAAACTGAGATTGTACTACTTGGTTACCGCCATCTGCGGATAAATTGAAGTGTGCGGAAAGAAGTATGCATTGGGGAAACATTGAAGTGTGCAGACTCCTATGATTTTACTGCTTTCTTTTGTACATGTCCTTTATTATGTCCCAAAAATAACCCAAGATTTGAATTTGCCACCATTCGTGCAGTAAAGTATTGACAACGCTATTAAAAATACCATTTGATAGCTAATGTTTTAGGGTTAGTAAAAATGGATCGCTACACGATAGAACAACGTGTTTTCTTTCTTGAATAATATTTCAAAATAATAAAAGTTTGGTGGCCACAGTTCGAAAATTAGAGAATTGGCCTCCTCGGATCGTGTGATTTAACACCATTGGATTTCTTTTCATGGGGTCATTTGAAGGGCTATGCCAACAAGTCCGCAAGAACGCGTGCATCGAAGGGGGGAAGGGGATTTAACGCTGCATTAAGGAAATTCAGCCACATTTATGCAAAACGGTCATTGAGAATTTCGACAAAAGAGTGCATATGTGCCAGCAAAGCCGTGGAGGCCGTTTGCCCTATAAGTTATTCAATGCATAACCCTATCCTATGTATTTTACGATTCAATGAAAATATAACAATTCAAAGGGGAGGGGACTGTATTTTTTATTTAATTCAAATCTTGCGTTAGCACGTTGTTCTATCGTGTAACGATCCATTTTTATTAACCCTAAACTATAAGCTGTCAAATGATTTTTTAATAAGGTTGCCAACATTTTACTACACAAATGGTGGAAAATTCAAATCTTGGGTTATTTTTGGGACGCCTTTTAGAAATGAAGGTGCTAAATCACTTCAGTTTATGAGAAAATTGAAGAAAGAGAACAGATAATTTGGAGGAAATAGGCAAATAAGAGTTGGACTGACAGAATATTAACAAACTGTTTTTCCAAAAAGACAAATTTTAAATAGATTACAATATTTTTTTCATTTTATCGTTTTCCTGAAAGAAAACTGGAAAATATGATTAACGATAGGAAGCTAGCTACAAATATCCGATCAAAGCCAGAATCAGCAATTTTGCAGTTTTAACAATCCATACTGGCTGTGACATTATGATTAATTGTCCTCTTCATATATTTTACGAATGCAAATCATTCCTGATGAGTCGTAGGTTGTGAAATGAATTACTATTATTACGATCGTCAGCCTCTCTGGAAATCGCAGATATTTCCTGGTCGTTTATTAAATTGCGCAGTTTCAGACACTCCCTATTGGCCTCTGCGAGATATTTAATGACTGCATAGAACTATACTATTGAGACTCGAGTTCTTATAGTTAATGGAATATTAAAATTCTTGCCATGAAATATTCTCCTTTCATAAGCAAATAGCAGTCTGGGAAATTGTGGAGGATTTTAAGCATAATATTTTGTGAGTTCTTCATCAAAATGTGAATTTTTTAAGAAGATAATTTTTTTAAAATTTGTTGAAAATTTATGACTATTCAAAAATTATTTTAAAATAACCTTTTAAACTTGCAATACTGTTTGCAAATAAATTAATGCGATATGCATAATTAAAAAACATTCAAAAATATTTTTGGATACAGAGTTGTGTTCAGTTAAGAAATTTTTTTGTAATTTTAATAAAACTTTTAATAAAAAATTAATCATAATTCATTGTCGTACAAAACCCATTTTTATACAAAATTTAAATGAAAAACAGCTTTCAAATGATATGAATTTTATCTCAGTAAATTTTTCACTAATTTTAATTAAATTAAAAAAATTTTAAGTCTATTTTAAGACAATATTTTTCATTATTTATTTAGCTGCGTTGTATTAAATATAATATTTGACTGTTCTAACCTTATTTTTACTATTATTAAGAAGAAGAAAAACAGTATGAAAATATTTAAAAAAAATATTGAATTAATCCTAAAATATCATAATGCTACAATGTTTGTTAAATAGCCTTTTTTTTTTTTTTTTTTTTTTTTGATATCTTCCCTAAGAATTTTTGAAATTATTACAAAAAACTGATGCAAAGTATTAAATATCTGTTACGTTTACTTTTCAATTTTTTTTTCATTTCTTTAAGTTGAAAATAATTTTTTTAAATTTATGCTGGGTTATGAATTTGTTTTAAAGTGAAGTAAAAATTAAGTCTAGTAGATATCAAAAATACTGGAGAGGGACATTTTTGTTGTGAATGGATTATAAATAATTTAAAATTTGGTATTTTACTGTCCCCTTAATCTTGCATTAGACTATTTTTAAGTTCTCAGAAATATTTTTTTATGTTCTCCTATTTAAATTTTTTTTTAAATTTATGTTCTCCTATTCAATTCACTCCAAAATAAATTTAACAGTTATTTCTGCATTTAAATATAATTTTTATTGTTTTGACTTTGCGGTCTATTTAAGCTATAATGTTGTTACAGATGTAAATATTTATCCAAAAAAGTTTATTCTGGAATGGAAACTTTATAATATAACCTAACTTATATTAGTCGAAGTTGCTCTAGCCTTTGAACAAAGAAAAATAACATTACATGAACCAATCTGAAGTCATTCTTATTACATCTTCAAAATAAAAATTTAAAAAATTATTTTTAATGTAATAATAACAAGTAATCAATATGTAGCAAATGTTATTAATATGAATTAACTTAGAAATAAAAGAAACAAGAAAATTATTTAATATCTAAAAAAAGTAGTATTACAGTCAAACCTTGCTTATAAAGCACCTCTCATTTGCATGACGAGAAAAACAAAATATTAGAAGTGACTCACCTAACGAGCGATGTTTCGCAGAACAGCAATGAAGAGACGCCGTGGCATCATTTGTTGAATTGGCTGGTATTACTCTGCATTGGTTTACTGGAAGGAAACCCTTATATTTACATGAAAAAATATATCTGGTCACATAACGTTGTTTAACGCGACTCCGAGGGTATGAGCATGTGCCTGTAAAGCCTTAATCGAAGAGATTGTGACTAGAATTTCAGGTCAAGATAAGGGACTAGAGATGGAACAGCAATGATATCTATGATCTGGCGGAAGAAAATAACTAGAATTATCGAAGAATTTATGGAGCTGTATTCTGTGTCACATCAAAAAGCTGCGGAGGAGATTTGGTCAGAAGAGGAGAAAATAATAGTCTCAACAGAATAACAGCTTTCCAGAAAAATAAGAGAGATGCTTAAATCAAAAGCAATGATTGCATTTTATGTTGAGAAGCTTCATCCTAATAAGGGAGTACTGTGCACTTTACAAATTCATTTAACGGTAATGCTGTTACAAATTCATTTAACGGTAATGCTGTTACAAATTCATTTAACGGTATGCATTTGCACCAAATTTTAAAGCCTAGCAAAAGACAGATGTGTTTTGGTAATTTCTTTTATAAATATAATTAATACATTACCTATTATAATAAATATATAACTAATAAAGTATAGATTAATATATTGTAAACTATTTAAGCATTTTTTTTTCGAAATAGGACTCATTGTTCTATTTTACATTGATCCCTATGGATAAATTTTTTTCCGTTAACGAGTTTTTTTGCTTTACGAGTAAGATTCGAAGACAAATTGTGCCCATTAAGCGACATTCTGTTGTATTTTTATTAAGATTTTCAAAAATAAAAAATATATATATAAAAAGAATTAATCTAACCCCATAACTGTGATGGTATTTCGCATTAAAACAGAAAACTGTTGATTTTGAACTATTATATATACTAGCCGCCTTTGGCGACCAGCCGGTTCGCCAATCTTAATGTTCGTTTAAATTTTAATAATTAAATAGGTTGAACCGGAGTTTAACCCCCTTCTTCGCCAAGTTGCGATAAAGCTCCAAAGCTGGCAATCTTTATTATGCACTATAATTGAACATCTGCTCCTTTGCTTTTGAACATTTCGCTAGGTCGTTGTTGGCAATTTTTAAAAATTGCTTCAAGCAGGAGGTTAAACTCCGGTCGTACCATTAAATATTTTACGCAATAGATTCTTCGGCAAAATATTTTAAAACTTCAAATTTTGATAATCATATAATTCACTCATAATATTATAAGGGCCTTCAGTCATAGCCTGATATGTATCTATCTAATTTTCTGTTACCCCTCGTAGAAATTATGCTTTAAATTAAAGTGTAAATGATTAATCTGCAATTAATATAATAATATTTTTTACTGAAACAAAGCATTTTTTTAATACTATGATTACTGATAATAGAGTCACTGAGCGTTTAGACTTTATGGGCACTAAAGAATATCTTTCTTAATTTATGTAATATCTCAAGAATTTGTCAACAAAAATTTCTCAGATTCATCATGAACAGATCGATTCATTAACAATGTTTCATTTTAAATGCATCAAACACTAAAAAAATAAAATGAATCCTTTAAAATAATCGGTCGAAAACAGGTTTAAAAAAATACTTAAAAAACGATGTACTTAAAACTATAAGCATTTACAAAAAAGTATATAACTAACATAAATACAATTTAATTACAAAGCAACCAATTAAAATAAAAATAATTTAAATCATTGAAAATAGGTTAAACAAAACTACTTAAAAAACGATGTACTTAAAACTATAAGCATATACAAAAAATATATAACTAACATAAATACAATTTACTTAAAAAAGCATGCAACTAACCTAAAAATAATTTAAATCATCCGTTGGTTGCCATGTCAACAGTCAGAAAACAATGCGCATGCGTGAATTTTCTTCGCCAGTTACGTTAACGCAAGTGCGTGAATTTTTCTACGCCAGTTGGGGTAATGCTATGCAGATTATACATTTTTAATTTCCTTTATTCTGTGTTATTTTAATTCAAAAGTACTTCAGAATGAATGTGAAGCATGGATTAATTAACAATGTTTAATTTTAAATGCATAAAACATTAAGAAAATAAACAGAATCGTTTGAAATAATCCGCCGAAAAATGTTAACCCTAGCCTCAATTCTGTTGGGAGAAAAAAATAACTGAAAGTTGGCGGTGGGGAAAATGGAAGATTTTTTTGGCGGAAAAGTTGGCGGTGGGGAAAATGGAAGATTTTTTTGGCGGGAAAGTTAGTTTTTAACTAATAATTAAAATTTCAAAAAAAGGGACCCCAGGGGCACATTCCCGACCTCTAAGGTATACATGTACCAAATTTGATAGCTGTATGTCAAATGACCTGACCTGTAGAGCGCCAACACACACACACACACATTGAGCTTTATTATAAGTATAGATATACAAAGTGATCAAGAAATAACAAGAAGTGTTCGGAGCTCTGTAGCGTGTTATGTACTGGACGAAATATAACAAAATTTGGCCACCATATACAATAAAGTATGCGGTTTTGGTTTTTCAAAAAAAAAAAAAAAAATAGAACTAAAAAGGCCGATAGAGAGAATTCTGGCGCAGCAATCGAAAACTTTATTATGTAATTTGCTTATACAGGTACTTTGTGACACGATATGGAGGATAAAAGGAAGAGTGGCTGGAATTCAAGTCATTGTGAAAGAATTCGCCCTTAGATGGCGTTGTCACTAACTGAACGCCCTTATTAATCAAGCTGTTTAATCAGCGGGATGAAAATACCAGTGCTGCTCTTCGTGAATACCGGAGTTTAAAACAGTTGGTAGAGGACCGATGACCATAATTAACTTATGAAGAATGATTGAAAGATTTGAAACAACAGGAATTCTTAGTGTGCAACCAGGCCGAGGAAGATTTCTGCTTGTGGGGCTACTTGAAAGGCGTTGTGTAACTAGGACATTTCCTGACATTCCTACTTTAAAAGTTCAAATAACGTTACATGTCAGACGAATAAATGCGAGCCACCATCGAAAAGCTCCTGTACCGCATGCAATTATTGAAACATCGAGGTGGTGGTCACCATGAGCCAAATTTGTAAATTGCTATAATAAACGGTTTTTACTGTATTTGGTGTGTTGTTATATGCTTTTTCCATTAGCAGTTATATATTATTTTTTCACACATTATGCGCTTGCAGCGCCAGGATTTCACCTATCGGTGTTTTTTGGTACTATTTTTTTTTCTGACGAATTGAAACCGCATACTTTAATGTGTATGGTGGCCGCAATTTATTGCAATTGGTTAAGACAAAATAGCATTAATTGCTTTTAAATCACATTGTTAAGAATGCATCTAAAGCTCATTACCTTTTTCCTACTGTCCAAATTCTTTAGTTATGCCACTTCTTAACTCATTAAATAACAGATCAACGATTTTAAACTTTCCAAGTATATAGATATAACATTAAATACTCGTAAAAATTGAAAAAAAGTAAGGAATTAGGTACTTTCCAAGGAAACTGACCTAAAAGTAAATGTCCTTAACATTTTACTTCAAAGACTTTTAAAACTTGATCCTAAGCAGCATTCTAATAATTACTTTCTGTAAAATTTGGAAAAAAAATCACCAATTTCATGCTTCATCTTTTATTAACGGATGATAATCAAGATAAATTTTCTATAAACCATCAACACATTTAATAGATTTGATTATTTAAATATTTAGTGAATAGCTCAAGTAAATCTAGTACAAATCTATCGCTTTGTTCATTAATTAATTCGCACAATCTTACAGATATTTTGGGAGAAATCCACCTCTCCGCGTTTCTTCATTGTCAATCAAGCCACATGAATCATTAGCATGCACGCTATCTGTAAGAGGGAAACAATCCGTCATACCCCTACATCCGCTGAGGTATGAAACAATGATGCTATTTTGCATCGAGGGCCCCAAATAACTGGAAACATTTTACGAAAGAGAAAACCAATTAAATCAAATAGTCTCGCCGTATTCTCACGATCTTCCACTTTTATCTCCAACAATACGGTTTATCCGAGAGATTCATTTTGTCTAAGAGGCCTCTATTGTATCGCTTTGATGTCAAAATTAAATGAGGAGAATGTATTCATGGACATTTGGGATGGAACAAAGAGCTGCATTTAGGCTGTTGTTTCGATTTCAAGTGTCTACAGAACCACATTATGAGCCTCTTCAAAAGCCCTGTTGAATACATAGCGGAACTTTGGGGAAAACATTTTGAGAATGCTATATTGTGTCGCATGTGCCAAAATATTCCGAGCTCTGAGTACAGGAAATTAATTGCCATTTTGGCCATTTGAAAGTTGAATAAATATTTGTCGTGTGTTGGAACAAAATTCTTGGAGTATTTGAGGCCGTCTTGTTTCTTTTAATCTTGAAAGCTGAACAAATATCAAAGCGAAAAAGTTTATTTTATTTTGTTGATTGTTATTGGTATCCATGATATTGTTTCATTTGCTATTCTTTTGAATATGCAGGAACTTATGTGAACACTGAAACGCTTTCGATTGATTCATTTATTTGTTGTGTTAACGTCTTATTATTTTCTATTTCTGCTTGATTTTTTTTGTAACTTTCTTCATATGATTGCATACATAAATGACTAATAAATTATTAACATACTTTTAAAGGGGTTGTGTGATAGGATATGGCATGGATGAAAAATATATACAGATGCAAGGTCTTTATGTCTTTTTCCAAAACTTTCTCGCATACTCTTTAATAAAAGTGTTATCCCCATTCTCCACAAAAAATTGTGGACTTTGGGTAATGCAGAGAGCGCCTTGCATAACATTAACTTATAACAGCTACAAAATATAACATTTGATATGAATTTAGTAAATTAATTGAATCTATCTTATAATCCTTGTTGAATTTTTTTGGAGATTAATCCTTGGCATTCATATAATAGTGTAGTGAAAGCTTATAAGCCAGTTAACAGCTACGCTGCCCGAGCAACTGCTTTTGTATCGTGGTCATGTTACTAGGCTGCGAACCACAAGGTCCCAAGTTTTATCCTTGCTCATCACAATCCACCACAATAGTGTCAAAAATCGAATTTGTGTTTCAGATTCATCAATTTGACACTGAACTACAAATGTAGTAACAAAATCACGTATCAAGTTTGATATATTTAATTCATAACGTTTTTTAATTGTTGTATTGGATTTTTAATTGTTGTAAGGATTTAATTGTTGTATTTAATTGCTGTATACACCATTGTTGTATTTAGCCCAAATTTAATCAGTGTAATCAATGCAGATAATAGATCTGCGTACCGATTTTTATTCATCCATTTTCTTCGTTTTGTTGTAATCGAGTTCGCATGTACTCGAACAGCAGGCAGACAGACTTCCTCTAAATGGATTTTGTCCAAAAACTGATAAAATCTACAAATTTGGTGTCGAGACTATATATTAGATATCCTTCTAGTTCAAAAAGATTTTGTGTTATCATTGTCACAGCCAGACATATTCTAAAAATGTAATTTTCGAATTCAAGAAAATCTCAAGGGTTATGGAGATTTGCCAAAATCTCGATCTTACAGTATTTTCTTTATATTTCGCCTACGAGAAAGTAAAATGAATGGCAGAATGGATAAAAAAGACAATATACTTAAAATAAAATTGCCTATTTTAAGATTGTACATACATATTTTAACAATGCAATACTAAGATTGCAATGCACTTAAACTGAGATTGCTGGCGCATTTTGACTTTATGTGAATACATGGATGTTATCTTGGCCAACTTTTCGCTTGGTCGGTTTCAGACCACGCCAGCATTAAGAGAACTCCAGGCATGCACTACTCTTTAATTTCATCGCTAGACGTTTTTCCTTCATCTGGCTAAAAAAGAAATTGTGGATAATTCAATCTTTGCTACTAACAGACTTAAAGATACAAAATTTCTCAAGTATTCCGTATGTCGAATCGCTATCCCACTTTATTCCGGGTATTATGAAAATGAAATAAACTAATTCTTTTTCATATTTTTGTAGTTGTTTCTTATGGCACTTGCCATAGATAAGCCCGCTGTTACTAAAACAGCGATTTAAGCCGGTGGGGGAGCGTCTCTTTATTTTATAGTAGCGCCAACTAGGGCCAAGAGTACGACTCAGCTACTCACGCATTACTCATTCGCTAGCACAGCCCCTTTTTACAACCTACATTCACACATCTCAGATAGAACAACGGAAGAACAACCACGCCCAAACAGAGACTCGAACCCAGGAAGCCCAGATCATGGGGAAGACGCACTACCCCTATGCTAGGACACCGGCATTCATATTGTACATATCTAAAATATTATCAATTGTATATTCAAAACGTATAACAAATGGAACATATTGATTAACACAGTTAATTTCTTCTGAAATATTTAATATATGATATTAATTATTCTCATTGATGAAATTAATATAAGATTTGATATTATTAAAAATCTCGCAAATGCAGAAAAAATCTACTGAAAAATTATATAGGTCAATACTTTATTTAAATTGCGAAATTATTTTAAAAACACCAACTTTACAGATTTTTCCAAATCATAAGATGATGTCCACAAATTTACTATTTTTCTTTAGAATTTGTCTTGGAAATCAAATGTTAATTTAAGTTATAATTTTATATAAATAAATTGAGATAAATAATAAGTGAATTTTTACATGGATATTTTTTTGCTATGTTTTGTAATGTTTGCTATGTGATTTAATAAAATTATTTCCATTGCATTAAAGCAGAGAAAAAAAAGAATTGGTTTTATTATTAAGATATGTGTCATAATTGTAAAAGTTGAATTAATAATGAAACTTCTAGAAAATAAATAATATGATTTTTTATTTCAAAAATGATTATACCCAGGCTGTCAGAAGTTTAATAATTGAAGAGAGATGATCAGATGAATGAAATTAAAACTAGCATTTGTTGGCAGCGTCATATAAAGATTGATCGAAAAATTCTACTGACTACGCGTGCTTTCTTCTTCTGATTTATATAATGAATCTTGATCCTAAAAAAATGACACTATAAAGGGGTTAATTTTTTTTTTGTTCTACTTTCTCCTTTTTTTTAAAAATAAAAAAACGTATTTGATTAAATAGCATTTTTAATAAAATACGTTCTTTTGATACGTTTTAATAAAATATGTTTTAAACAAATAATTTAGCATTTTTTTCGTGAAAATATTATTAACTTTATATATTTTTATTTTTTTAAGACCTATGAAACAAATGGTGGATTTTGGAATCTAAGATTCACTCTGAACGATTTTTGGTTCAATCCCACCAATATACTTCTTACATAAGTTGCTTCTTCAAAACACGAAGTTAATACGACTAAATTGAGCCATACGTGAGTTCTTTACAACATGCTTTCGATTAAATTCAAAATATTTTAGTTCTTCTCAATTTTGAAAAATATAAATTATTTATTAAATCAATGCTCCCAATCTCTTCTTATTCAGTCATTTATTAATTTTTTAGATTAAAAATGTACAAATGACTACATTTTCTTTTTAAAAGCACAGTATAACAAAATAAAATAAATAAATAAGCATTAATTTTTGGTTTTATAAAAATTTGATGGGAATATCTACCTAATTTAACCCTTTAAAGACCATTTTTTTTAATCATATTATGTTAAAATATTTTTAGACTTGAAATTAGAATAAGAAAAGAGATTCATTTAGCTTATTAGATAAATTTAATTTGATTAATTAATTAATTTGGTTAATTAATAATGAAGTAACAAATCAAGACACATCATTTTATGTGAGATAAAGAACTGAAGCATCTAAGTTTCTGTCTTTCTAAAAAAATTCGTCAGAACTTACGCCAACCTACATAATTTCATACAAAGATTGATAAATTTGGTGGGAAGCATACTTCACACGGCCCTAGAAAGGGTTAATGGTACAGAAAATAGCATATACACCTTCGTGATTTGATTTTCGTTCTTAAAAATTACTTGGAATAGCCAAATAAATCTCAATTTATGAAAAAAAAAAAATCCGGAATTTCATAAACATTTATATAAAACACAAACTCACTTTACAGTTGTAGACGGTACACGACAAGATTATTTTTTTTAATTATCTTATTGAATTTGAACGGGATAGCATTGCTAAAAAACTACATCATCAAAACTCAACATTCCTGCAGGGTTAAGCAACCTCCTAAAATATTAATTCCTAATTCCTAATTTGACGCGGAACATGAATGATTTTAAAATTCCTTTTGACAGGATCAATGCAGATCTATTGTACGAGAACGACAACGAAGTTTGAAAAGAAGGTGAAAATTCCTCAAGCTGAACCGATTGCCCTATTTAAATGTAAAATACATTTTCCACATAAATCTCTGAGTTTGCTTTTGTAGTGTAGAGATATAACAAATAATTTGTCGAAGCTATTGACCTCTTTCCGAAATACGAAGTGCCATACATTTAAAGCATTTAAATTTATCGCCTTTTCCGATCCAGGAGAAATACATTATGGAAATTTATGACAGCGAATAAATTACCACCAGTAATTTTGAAATGCCTTTTCATAAATAAAAAAGTAATATTCATAATAATAATAAAAAGCCCCATCCAGACGTATGCCAGAGACTTTTCCCTTTCTATTCTTGGCTGTGAATAAGAAAGTATTCTAGGAATAATTAACGATCGGTTGGCGTGACTGGATTCGCGCAAAACTACAAAAACTGTCATCCTCGATTGAGACAGTGGACGGCCGACGGCTGGAACCTGGACTGCGCCCAAGAATGCCAGAAAGAGAGGCTTTTAATACAATTTGGATTGCAGCATGTAATGTGACACTTCATTTGTTATCAGGGGGAGGGGAATCAGAAACCTGTCAGAAGGAAAGTGACAGTTTTTTAACAAACAGGTCTATCACTAGAAGTCCTGGTCGGTTTCAACATGCAATGCTGTGGCAGGCACAGCTTCTTTTCAAATGGATCGATTCCATCTGAGCTCAGATTTTTTTTTTCAGATCTTGTTTTTATTCATGAATGCCATTGACTTTTACGAATCAAATTTTGATATCAGGTTTCTTTTGAAAGATGTGATTGTAATGAGTTTGCTAGTGAAGACAGCTTTACAGTACGGAAGATCAATTTTCAAAATGATGATAATTTTTTACGTTAATAAAAAAAGATTGTCAGAACACCATGCATGAAAAAGAAACGTTTCTTTCTCTTGTTGAATAGCGTTATTATTTTTTGTGAATGGTTTCAATTTGAAAAAGAAAAATCCATAAAATTGTATGTTGCTTATTTCATTATCTTTGAAGTTATATATCAAAACCAAAAGTGACATCACAAAAAAATTATATTTAAGAGATATATCAAATAAAACCTATTTTATTCAAAACAATAGATTTTTTATTAATAAAAATAACATAATGTGTAACGTAGTGTAATAATTTTTTATTCATAACAATAACATTCCTTTAATTTATATAAAAAGTCAAGTCATTAAAATTTCATATATCATTAAAATGCATATACTGAATTTCCTTTTTAGATCTCCATTAACGGTGAGAGACGAGACTCTTTATAACTTCATTATGAGGAGATGAAAATAATAGACGCGTTTCAGGAAACAGTTTAAGTATTTTCTAAGTTCCACATCTCACAAGACAAAACAAACAAGAACATGAAAAATATCCGAACACTCACATACAATACAACCTAATAATGACCCACAAGAAGGATCATGGGAAATATACCTTGATGTTATTAAGGTAACGCCATCTGTTGTATGAAAAGAAAAGGTAGTAGTTATGTAACCTTTACAATTTCTATTAAAATTATACTTATATGGATGCATATAATTTAGAGTCAAGCAAGCATTTGGAATGAAACCAGGCAACAAAAATATTTTTAAATCAGAGGGATTAATCGTTCAGAAATCCTGTCTAATGCAAATGTTTTGACAGAATACAAAGATGCAGTTGTCTTGTGCTAGTATAGGGAAATCGTATTGTATTTCTTTTATAATAAAATATTAAGAAAAGAAACCGGCGAAGGTAATTAACATTTATCAATGCATATTTAATTATTAAGTCTTTTTTACCATCTAATAGATGATATACTAGTCCACAAATATTAGCAATGAATCAAAAATGTATTATTTAACAAAATGGCATCAATGAGGAGCAAAAGCAACATGCGGTTTGTGGTTTTATGAAAAATAAATGATCATTTCTCTTCAAGATATGTTGTAATGAAATTTGCCGCACTATTATGTGATATTGAAACACTGAAAGCAAGAATAATAGATACTTTACCGAGTGTTCTATAACGAAATGTTACATAGCACGTAGGAAGAATTAGATTACCACCGTAACAATTTTCGAACCACAAAAGGAACATATGTTGATATTTGTTATCGGTTTTGTCCTTTTTTACAAACTTGATTGCGGAATTTAATTTGGTTTGCTTTCTGGTTTTGTAGTACTAGTGCCGTATCTTTGTCTATAATGTGCCAAACAAAAATACAAAAAAAATATAAGAGGGAAGAATATAAGAAATAGGATACAGGTTATTTAATTTACAATTTACAAATATAATATACTGATTATAATAGTTATCTCATAATTAATTTTGGCCAGATTTAAAAGGTTTTGTAATCTTACCTAAAATTAAGTTTTATAATTGATTTAAAAAATAGTTATGCATTTAAATAAGTTAAGAACAAAATTTAATTTATTTAAATTATTATTATTGTATTATAACAATAATAAAAATCCAAGCAGAATAATAGCAATGTGATTCTTCTAATAATATGTAGCATGGTTTCTTAAATTTCAACTACTCACCGGCCATTTTTTTCCTGAAAATATAAGGACGAGCCTAAAATTAGAAAGCAAATGATATTGTAACATTCCCCGATTCCAAGTACTGATAAGACATTTACAACCAGCTGTGTCGTCGCTGTTACTTACTGAACTCCTCGAGATAACCAGATGGTGGATCTTTTCACCTGGGTGGTCTCGCATCTGTTCATTAGCGACTGCAGTGAAAGACCACATGCTGAATTCCTCGTCCAAGAGGTATTGATAGTACCTTCAAAGAAAAAGGGATGTCCAAACATATGAATGCTAAATGTTTCTCATTGTGAAAGGACCTTCCCACGACCCACTGGCGCCGCTGAGGCAGCATATTGCTGAACCCCGATTGACCGAAAGAGAGCTCAAATGACCAATGTAAATTAAGAGGCGGAGATTGTCGCCGAAATAAAGTGCGGAGATTTTTTTTTTTTTTTCAGAAAAGAGAAGAAACCAATTGCAGGAGACTGTTGGACTACACCCACGAGTTTGGAGTCCGTGAACCAACTGAGTTTCAAGAAAGCCTTCGACTTCGGCTGTTGTATCTCCTACTACAAGCGTAAATAACTATTGATTTAACCAAGCTTAGAGCAAGTTGTTCTTTTGTATATATAAGGCTGTAAAATAAAGTATTATCTGGAAATTCTGCTTCGTTATTTGATCAGTCTAGATCAAGACATTACAATATCATCGCAGCAGTTTGAGAGCAGTTCTATTTTGAAGGACTATTTCGTTATGCACATCCTCAAATGAACTCGCATGAGCTGAGAGCTCTGCTCAAGATTTTCAAGATGTTTGATTGAAACGACTAAACCTAATTTGTTCTCAATTTGTGTTAGATCTTTGTTGGAATCGGGTCTCGAACCTACGACTCACAGATACGATGCCTTACCACCAGACTTATTAGCAAACTCCTATAAGAACACTCATCCGTGAAAATGAGAAATGATCCCACATCCATTTGTTGTGGTAAATGTAATAGAATGAAAAATGCATAGTCTCTTAGTCTAAGCTGCGCTATTAAGCCAACACCACATGAATAATATTTCCTCCGTCAAAATTTAGTAGTCCGACTTGCTTTTTCATTCCAAATTAAGGAAACGACATCAAATTTGTTTAAATTAGTTTTAAGTTTTAGTTTAGTTAGATTAAAGTCCCGTTTAAAGCAACACTAAGGCTATTTTAGGACGGACCTTGTAATTTTGAACCGCGGTCAGATGAAGAGGACGACACCTGAACTGGCACCCCTCCTCTCCACACCACACCATGGCAGCGGGAGGACGTTTGGTCTTGACGGATTTGACGTGCAACAGACCCCCTTACACGACGATTCTTCGATGGGATCGGGTTTCGAAGCTGAGACTTTACCACCAGGCCACCGCGGCCTAAATTAGCTTTAAATAGTTAATTCTAACTTAACCTAGATATGTGCAACTGTCGCGCTTTATTTTTATTGATTTTAAATTAGATCGTTATGTTTGATTTTATCCATCGGCTAAGTCGCTATATTCGATTTGTCATTTCTTAAATAAGTTTATTTGCAAATGCGAAAAGTTCTAGCAATGTCGTTTGTGTAAACACTGAAAAAGATAAGAAAGATCAAAGCAATGAAAAAAAAATCATCTCTATAAGCTGGAAGCTAAAGTTAGATTCCTTTATATCTAAATAACTATCTGGCAAAATAAACTGTTGATGTTAAAAGCAGTCAAAATTAGGGCGTGAAAATCACTTTTCTACCTCCAACTTATAAACTATTGTAGTTATTAAGAAACTTTAAAAACAAAATCTATTTGTCTTAATGAGTCGCTAATTTAGCTGATTGGATTTACTTTTCTATCTTCAATATTAAAAAAGTTATAGCGAAATGAAAGTATATATATATGCCGGCGTCCTTGTATAAGGGTAGCGCATCTTCCCCGTGATCTGGGCGCCCCGGGTTCGAATACCGGTTCGGGTATGATTGTTTTTCAGATGTGTTCTATCTGTGAGGTGCGTGAATGTGCCCCCCTTTAAAAAGGGGTTGTGCAAGCGAATGTGTGAGTTTCATCTTCAGATGAGCTAGAAGTCAGACTTCTGCCCTATGATGCTCAGGGGTCTTTACCCTCAGAAGCTACTGCGCCCCCTTTCCGTGGTAACACGGACGCGACATTATCGTCATATATATATATAATTAAGTTTTTAACGGAGAGTTGTTTTGTTTTGGGCTCTAGGAACCGTAATCGTTAAAGAAATGAAGAAATTTTGTCGAAGTCTTGCCATGAGAACCATTACAGTAGGTAGTCTTCTATAGGAATCCACCTAATGCAATATTTTGTGATTGGGATTTGATGTATTTGATAGAAGGTACTTTTGGTATCTTTAACTATTTAACCTTCTATACAAGGTAAAACAAATAAATAATATTTGTATATTTTACAAGTATTTCGAAGATATAAATAATTGAGTAATATATTTTAATTTATTTTTATATATTTTTATTTTGACTTCTCCTTTTGGACAACTAAACTGAATGATGGAATTATATAAATAAGCAAACCATTCACTTTAAGAAAATTGAAAGAAATTCGATTTAAAATAGTCATTTAAAAATGCAGACTGGTTTTCTAAATTTCTTTGTACTTGTAAATGCTGAAAAATATGGCGCCGTAAAAATTATTTTGACCTTAATTTAATACTTAACTACCAAGCTTGAGGTTACGAACTACAGTTGAAGAAGCTCTGAAATATAGCAAAGATGAGCGCTTTAATTGCACCACAAACCAAATTGAAAAGAAACGGCCCTGGCAGATGAGATTGCAAATGTCTTTGCCTATTATTTACTGAAAACGCCATTACTTAAGTCTCATAGATGACAAATCACTTTCTCGGAAAGTTCCGCGAAACAAACAACTTCCCCGGCATTTCATTTTGACTCTTCTCATTGTGGTCGTAAGTAAAGTCAAAGTGGATAAAGGAAGGGACGACATTTGTTTTTGCGGCCCACTGGACAGAGTGTGTTTTGGACCCCTTCCAATGGGGAAGGGTGCCAGCATCACTTCCTGCTGCCACGTTCTCGAAAAATGCAAACTACCACAGAATGCGCTAAGAACGGGATGTGCATTGTGTTTCACTTCTAGAAATAGCGCTGGACTTTTCTGATTTATTTTGAATAAATTATTTTGATACTGTTTCTCGGCTGAAAGTTTAATAAAAACAAAAATGTGTATTATCTTTCCATTCCCTTCTGCAGTAAAGTTTAAAATGATTAGCAACTCAGACAAACAGTTGATTTGCCGGAAATATTTTTTTTTTTCTTATGCATAATTTTATGTTTAAGATTCTGCAACAAAATGTTTTGAAACATCGAATTGTGATATGCATTAAAGCCATATTATTTCAATTATCTTGTTTATGGTTTAAGGTAATTGAAATGATACAAATTTAATGTCTATCACTATTTTTCATTATTTTGATGAATTTTCTGTTATTCTATTTATTATCATGATGAATTTTCTATTATTCTATTTATCATCTTGTTGATTTTTCTGATATTCTATTTCTTATCTTGATGATTTTTCTATTTATTATTTTTGATGAATTTTTTTATAGAGTCAAATCACATGATATCAAAATATCATTAAAAACTTATCTATCATCATAAATGTAAGTGTAATTTATTTTCTAATTGCTCTTGAAGTTCGAGATTCTGTAAATCAATTTCTTATTTGTCAAGCAGATTCGCAAATAATAAGCAGAATCATTTTTTTTCAATACCTGAATAAAATCGTGCTATTAATTGTTAGTTAAAGCAATGAAAATATTTTTAATTTCATTTTAGCTATCTGTTGATGAATATTATGCATTTTTTAATTAGCAGATCTAGGAAAAATTACATAATAACTAAATTACTAAAATTTAAAAGGTAGTTTTTTTTTTTTAATTTTGTAAAGTAAAATTTTCTGAAGCTGTTGCTGAGAAAAGTCAAATCTCAATTACTTTTTGATTAATGAAACTTAATAACTAAATTAATAACTAAATACTAATAATAATTAATAACTAAATTACTAAATATTAACTAATTTACTAATATTAATTAATAACTAAATTACTAAAATTTAAATGGTAATTTTTTTTAAAAAATTTTGTAAAGTAAAATTTTCTGAAGCTGTTGCTGAGAAAAGTCAAATCTCAATTACTTTTTGATTAATGAAACTTAACAAAAATAATTCTCCGGCGCTGGACAGTTCCATCCTTCATAGTGCAATGTCACCAAATGTATTTATTAGCTTTAGATCAAACAGTCTAATATATGCGGCAACAATAAATATAAATTTTCCTTTATTATTAGCAGACATAGATTTTGTTCTGAATTAATTGTGTGCGCATTTGGACTTTTTTTTTTTTTTTTTGTAAATTTTTGGTAAAAGGATTTACATTCTATTCCAATAGAATATAGAATGTATGACAAATGCTTCACGTGACATATTTTACTTTTTTATCCGTAGTTCAGCGACTGCTCATTCTGGTCATGTAAATAATAAATGGTAAAGCGCGGCCTCTCAGACAAAATAAACTGGTTGACTTTACGTTTGTGATATTTTTTTTCTTTTTTATTAAGGTCTTATCGCTGCTGAGATATTTAATCACTGAATTCGAGCTCGTATTCTTCTCTAAACCTCTGGAATTGGTCATGTATCGAATAGTATGTCAGTTGTTGGTAACATTACTTTTCCTTTATGTAAGAGGTAATATTTTTTTAAAAGATACATGTAAAATGCATAAAAAATACATAAAATACATTTCGGCTGATGACCTTAACTATTTTGATCTATCAGGCTACATGAGACACACTAGCTTCAAGTTCAGAAACATTATTTTTGTCATCCTCATCAAAAGATAATTTTGATAAGAATATTATATTAAAATTCTAATGATTTGGCATTTATAATCAGGCAGTTAGTCTCTCTTCTATCCCAGGGGACTCAAATAATAATTTTTGTTGTGGAGATTAACATATTAAAATTAACTTCAATTAAACTATAGATTAACTAACTCCCACAATAGAATGCCCCATCTTTTATTTCATTTTTTAAAAATTATGCAATTAATTTTCATTTTGTAAGAATATATTTTTCTCTGAAATATCCACATTTTCGTAAATTTTTTTGTAACCCTTACGCCTAGTTCAGGCAAATTTGTTTGATTCTGAGGAACAAATAGAATAGAATTTGTTTGCTTGTAGTACCAATACTTACAACATTATACTGGAAGTTTCACAATATAGATGGCAAAATATTTTTCAATGAAAAACTAAATTCTTTGCAAAAAGGTTTTTCACAGAATAATTTATTTTCATAAGAATATTCAGGGAAGGACAGTAGAATTCATATTCACCTTATCAAGAAACCTTTGCCACGTGAAACAACAGCAGAAAACAACCAGAAAACTATTCTCATTTTTAACGTTGAAAATTATTCACCAAAATGATGAAGTTATTTTTTGCTTGTTCGTTTGTTTCCCCCTTTGCTCGAAAAAGAAAGTTTTCCTTATTATGACGACGGCTGAAGTAGTGAAATGTTTCTGAATCAAACTGCCGTCATACTTTGCTTGTTTATTTTCGATTGCAGGAAACACAAATTTTTCATATTTTTCTTCTAGATTGCGAGGGTGAAGAAAAACAAAATAGATTATGTGTTGGGATTAAAGTTGAAGAAAAAGAAATAAGAAATAGAAGAAGAAAATAAATAAAGAAGACTTGTCTCATTCTATAATCTCTTAGGTGCAATTTACCCATCCAAGGAGAGATAGAAAAAAATATTCGGTAAGGAAACAAAAACAGAACAGAAAAATATTGTAAAAGCACGTATTCATAAGCAGTGTTTCTTGTCCAAAAACATACTGATCCTCAAAATAGACGCCATTGTTGTCCTTAAAAAAATCTGATTTATGTTGCAGAATTTTATGTCTTTTTTCTACATTCGGAATGCATAAAACAGTAAATCAGGGATAAAGAAAGAGAATTTATTTTGTTATAAGTATCCAATGGCATATCTGATTTATTCTTAAAAGCTTATAAATTCAAACTAGCTGTAAATTCAGATAGTTTTATTATTCTAAACTTTGAAAGTAATTTTTAAATCATAGCACCCAATGGGAGAGGTCCATCCTCCAGTGGAGACTGGAGAATTCCATTTTGAAAAAGTGGCGCATCAAGAGGCAAAATTATTTCAATGTTTAGATGATTAAGTATTAAAGAAAAGGAACGTTGTGATTTTTTTTTAATATTGAGATCAATGATCCAAAAAAAGTTGGGAATCGTTTTAAATCATATTTGTAAATTATTACATTCTCATACTCGAAGTACTCATGAAAATGAATGACATTTGAAATTCAAATTTTGACTAATCTCCACAATTCAGATCTCTCTGATTCAAAAAATCACATTCTAGGGATTATCTGTCTTTTTGTGAACATAATAATTGAAAAACGCTTTGAGCTAAATGAATAAAATTTGGTATATAGCCTAATCACCATATTTGTAGATTTCTATCAGATTTTGAACGAAATCTATTCTGAGGAAGTCTGTCTGTCTGTCCGGTGATCCACTTACAAACGGACACAATAACTCGAAAACGTAAAGAGCTAGCTAGATATAATTTGGAAAGCAAGTTAAACATTTAAAATGTAGATTCGTATCATATTTAAAGCAAAATACGCTAAATGGTTGCCCTCCTGTCTATCTGTACTTTTGTATGAATGTAATCGTGATTATTCCAAAAAAAAAAAAAAAATTGTTATGCAAATAAAATTTCGCATATAATTTTGTGACTACAATTGCATTTCTTTGTTAAATTTTGATATCGGTAGGTTGTAAAAAAGCATCTAAAATATATATTCTATATGTATTAATGACAAAACAGTGATTTATCGCCAAAAATCGTACTCTAGATTTAGTAAAAATGCTAAGTTTACGCCAAGAACGATCCTCCGTTCACCAATGCCACTGTGTTTTTACTATTGTGGCGGGTTGTTATGAGCGAGGACAGAACCTGGGACCTTGTGGTTCGCAGCCGAGTAACATGACCACAATACAAAAGCAATTGCTCGTGTAGCGTAGCTGCTAACTGGCTTATAAACTTTCACCACACTATACTACGAAGCGCATAATTCTCATGTATAGACTCTAACAAAATAAAAATCAGCACTCGTGGCTTCCTCAGCCTTTTTCAAAGTTCACATTTTTCTGCGGAGGAAGGGATAACGTATTTATTAGAAAATATGTGAGAATGTTTTGATGTGACCACTCACACTATTTTAAGCTGCATTTGAATATACTTCAGTAGCACATTATCGATAGGAACACCAAGTTAATTGAAAATAAAAAAGTGTTAGAAATATTTGTTAAAAATTTAATTCAAATTATTTATTCGCAAAAATATATAACTATTCATAAAAATTCCCAAAATATAAATTCTATATAAATTCTCAAAAATTTATAATAATTTTTTTCATTATTTAAAAAAAAATTGTATTGTTATTATTGAAATGATTATTTCTTTATTATGAATGTATTCATACAGTAAACGATATCTGAATTAAGAACGTAAGAATGAGAATGGGTAAGATGTAAGATGTATATACACTCAAAGTTTTATTCTCGAGGGAAGAGGCGGAAGTTAGTGAATTCATATTATATAAAATATTATACAGTATTTGTATTATATATTTATTACTTACACTGTGCAAAGTTTAAAAAATTCAATTTTTATACGGTCCCCATAGTGAAAAATTGTAATTGAGCAAAATACGTTTCTTACTTTCAAATATAAGGACGCAAAGTTTTATGTTCCTATTTGTAAAATTTGCTGAGATATTAAACAGCAAATTTACTCAGACATTAATAGTAAAAACAATCTATCTTGGTCATCATTCATACTGTTAAGCCAGTAATGTGACTAGGAAAAAAAAATTAATTTTTTTATCCGGACTCCGTTTACTACCCCTGCGTCATAAATTGAAAGTCGTCAAACACATGCTAATGAGCCCATTGCGGACTTTTGAATTTTAACATTCCGTAAATCCATGTATATGGATTTACGGAAATAAATTGAAAATTAAATTAAACTGTGTCAGTTTTCGCAACACATTGTTATAGTACTATTCACATAAGCAAGTTTAGCAAAAGGCTGTATTATCTCACTAGTATTCACAAGGCTTTTTTTATCTCACTATGTTTAGCAAAAGAAAGATATCTTGTGATAGAAACAAATATCATTAGAGTATCATCTATCCTCTTGAAATCGTATACTGAAAAACACTTGAAGCAAATCATACAAGAGAAATTTTATGTAAAAGTACCAACCCAATTCAATTAATTTCTCGCGTTATTTTCTCTCATTTTTATCAAATTTATAAGTATCAATTCATACAACATTGGTTCTAATAGCTTATTTGCAACTTGGTGTTACAAATCTCCCATATATGTATTATAAGAACGAGAGAGACTTCTAAGGACGTATTTTATCCATTGTAATTACTTCATGAAGCATTTTTCGAATCTTTAATAGACGTACGCAATAAATTTGCCGATTAATTTCAATTAGTATTCAGGCCAGTTAATGTATAGGGTTTCTCAAAAATAGGGGAAGAAGAATTTATTTTTAAAATATATAATTAGACCTATATTCCCAATTGCAAAGTTTCATCAAATTAGGCATCCAAATGCATGAAAGTACCTTGATTTCTATAGAGGAAGGAATACAATAAAAAGATAGAAAAATTCAATTTTTATGTGGCCTCAAATCGAAAATTTGCCATTGAGTAAAATGCTTTCGCTCTTTCATTTATAAAGACACCAAGTATCATACTTCTATATGTAAAATTTGATGTGGTATTAAAAATGAAATTTATTGACTTGGATATTTTTCTGTACCTCTGATATATTAATATTTTATTTGAAGCATTTAAACTTCTCTGAGATATGTTTCTCAAATGTTTCTTCCCTTATTTATAGAGTCGAAGTTGCAACTGTCTACGAATCAAAATAAACAACTGCACGATTAGCAAATTTCTTAGTTGCGATGCTCGGATGATGTATTACTAAATAAATATTTAAATGCGGCAATTTTTTTATATTGAACATTTTTTTTATTTCTGAAGTAAATATTTTCATCTAAATTGACGATTAGTGTTTGCAAATTTGAAGATAAGCATATTTCTTCAAATTCTGTATGTAGATATGTTTATGCTTTGCGGGTGCGTAGATGAACGTCAAAGAAAAATTTTTTAAATTGAATTTTTAAGCTAGGGTGCATATATAAAAATTTAATTTTTTAACATTTTACTCTTAACTTCTACAGAAGCCAAAGTATTTCCATACAATCACCCAACTTATTTAATGAAAATTTTTAATAATTAATATATATATATATATATATATTCTTCTTTATCCAATTTAGTACTTTCAAAGTGGTTCACAGACTTATTTTTTATTATTAATAAATATCTTTCTTATTATTAATAAATAACTATACTGCAGAACATAACATTACAGAAGTCTTGTTATAAATATATTTTTTAAATGATATTTTTGTTTCTAGAAATAATATGCAAAAAGAATTTTTAAAAAAGAATATTATTTTTATAGAGTAATACAATAGTTTCGCATTTAATTAGAAATTAATATATAGAGTATTTTTAAAAGGAGATGAATCCATTTTTTTTTAATTTATGCGATATCAAATACACCACACAATCTTTTTCTTGATAATTTTTTCTCCAATAACTATAAAATATTATTAAGAAACGATTCCAATATCTACTTCCATTTTTTAGTATTCATTTCAATTATATCTAGACTTTTCTAAACTATTATTTTTTTTCTTTCTATTTCGTTACCAAGGAGCTGATTAGAATAAAATAAAGACAATTCCGTGAAGGAAAAAAAGATTATAACAATTTTTTTCAGTAAAAATGCTTTTTCGTTGTTGTTGTTTTTTTTTTGTGACTTAGTTATCAATGTTATCTACTTTATATCTACTACTGCGTATCAACTTTTTTAGTCAATCTTAATGATGGCTCCAACTTCATTAGCTTCACATTTTATGAATGCTTCTGCTCTGCATTATAGTCAATAGATCAAGAACTTCACGTGCCTTGATCTATTTACTAAACAAAAAAAATTATTTAGAAATCTTTTTCTTGAGTGTTGTTATATTTTATTAATAAATACTGACATATGAAATAGTTTTCTCTGTGATGAAAAATTCAAGTAGTATTCATAAAATATCTGTCTGGTATCTTTCCATGAAAACAAGAAAACTGAAATTGAGCCAAGCAGACAAAATATTAATTCAATCCAAGCATAGTATATCATGTCAAAGATTCTACATTTTCTGTGAAACAGTAAATAATTTTTTCGTCTCTTTTTCGGAGAACAAACCTGAATATTCATTTTTAATGATGATTTCCTGGTATCCATGTTAGAGAATGTATAACTAACTTTTATTTATAAAAGAAAATATTTATAAAAGATAGATTTTCGTAGCAGATACTTTCTGTATGAATAGATTTGGAAGAAATAAAAAGAACAGAAGAAACCAAGAATATTTTTTCTATTATTGGGTGGCTAAAACCTAACAACTTGCATTTCTGTTTTAGTCAACAATTGAATTTATTATATAAAAAATAGTAAGATAGACAAAGCTACTTTTTTAAAAGAAAAAATTATAATTACATGAAAAGGCATCTGAAGCATAAAATGAAAGCATCTTGAGTAATGCCCCTTTTGAGCATATTGCTGTCTTATGAATATTTTTGATTCCATATGTTACGAAGAGGAAAAGCACCTAATCTCAAATATGTGTCTTGAAGGCTTTTAAAAAAAGTTTCAACATTGGTAAGGGTGAAAGGCGTTACAACTTGAAAATTTCTCTTTTCTGGCTTTCTATTGGATAATTTTGGAATGTAACTTGTCATATATAATATAACAACTCTTTTGTAACTACTTTTTTCCTCTTAATCTCTCTTGGCAAGGTGAATTTAATTACTGGCCACTGTAAACTTATCAACTAATTATTTCATCATCAATCGATAGTTCATTTTTCCCAGTTTGTTTATATATGTCTCTAAATATAGTTCTTTTTCTTTTTCAGAAAATATATTTCTTGTGCCTCTCTAAACATCATACTTGAATTTCTTGCTCCCAGAATTCATAAAAGCCATCAAATATCGAATAGATAGAATAAAATAAAACAGTTTACAAATTGAAATTTTCTTTCTCTTTTTCTGCATACACTGATTTAATTGCTATTTTGTTCCATGATCAGTTTTCTGCCTTTTTACTCTCATATTACTCTGTGATAACTTATTACAATCACAACATATAGGTTTAATTAATGAATTATACTGCATTGATCGGAATATAAAGGGAAGGCTCAAATAGTTGCTAAACTTTGCAGGTAGAGAAATATATTTTTCAAAAATTTTGCTTTTTATGCATAAAAAGCAATTCCACAGCAGCACTCACAAACAAAATTTCAATGAGAAATAACAACAGCTTTCTGCTAAGTACTAATAAACGATACTTGAAACAATTAAAGTGGTGCGGAAGTTTAAAGAAGGTGGCGCCAGCTCGCGTGTTGTCCTTATCATCTGAAAATGGTTCAAAATTAAGAGGCCCATCCCAAAATAGCCCTATAACTAAATTTAAAATGGTTTAAATGTTGGCAAGATAGCAATCTATGTCGACAAAAAAAATTAGTGATGAGATGTACATTATATCCAAAGCACAATGTTATGCCATGCATGACTCGTATATTCCATGAATTTTGTGAGATTATGAAAAAATATCATACCAAGATACCACTGTACCTCAGGTGAATTAAGAGCAACAGAAAACGCGTTGCTAGATTCCTACATATGCGTAATATTATAGATTGGTAGCTTGGGTCATCAGTCATAAACCATCAGGAATGGATTTCCTGAAACTTTCTTGTACATTGTTTAGTAAAAGTACTTGAGTTTAATTACGCATCATTGGAGAACATTAATTATAAAAAGCCGAATAGCGTGTAATCTTTGAAAATTGATCCCTGGAATGCGGTTAATACACAAATATTGGAAAACCTGATGTATGTTTTCTGATCGATTGGAGACAAAATTTGTCAGAAAAAAATCAATTATAATCATAAAATTACATACAAATTTTCATGCATTTAGGTCTTTTTATTTTTGAGTTATTGCTTTTACATGCGTGTGAAAGTATAGACTGACGGACAGTCAACTCCTCCAACTTCCAAATTTCATACATATCTTCAATTTAGAGGATAAATCTGTGTACAAAATTTTATCCATCTAGCTCTCATCCCTTATTAGTTATAGTGTTAATTTATATGCTGATAGATGGACAGACAGGCTTCCTCTGAATAGATTTCTTTCAAAATTTGATAGAAGTCAGCAGATTTGATGTACAGACCATATACTAAATTTCCTCCGCTTAGTTTAAAGCGTTTTGGGGTTATATTTCTCACAAAAATAGTTTTAAAAATGTGTTTTCCGAATTTAAAAATGTCTAAAACGTGAGATATGTCAAAATCTAGAGTTAAATCAGCCCTGCCAGTCTCAAAGCTCATTTAATAACGTTAAACCGACTATGGCGCATAGTTAAACCACTATGGCGAAGACGCTACAGGAAAGGACCTGAAAGGACAGGATAGAAGAAAGCAATTTTTCGACTGTATCCTTATATTCTCAAGCTCCGCCATTGAAAATATCATAATCATAAATTGATATCTAATAATAGTTAAAAGTAGAAATGTTCATCTTACCTTAGAATTACCTTACATATTCTTTTAAGATCATCAATTAAAAAGAGGGGAAATTAATTTTAGAATTTGAAAGGGGGAAATATATACTTCGGAAATCTTTACATATTCATTTATGTTCATAGGGTTGTGAAAATTAAGCTTGAACGATAGACTTCAAAAGGGGGGGGGGTATCATATCAAAGGTTTATGATTTTTCTTAAATAATTTAATTGTTTTAGATTGCCATGAGAAATTTTCACATCTGATGTTCTTTTAATTTCAAAAAAAATAATAATTACTGAAATCTGAAAAATTAATTACTGAAAATTATCTGTTAAAAGCTTATATTTCTCCTAAAATAATTTATTAATTTGGTTAAATAGTTTTAATAGTCAAGGTTAAATTTGAATTTTTTTTTTTTTATTTGCGGAGAAAATTGGAATAAATAATTGATGAATTAATTTATTTTTATTTTTATTTATGGAATAAACAGTTGATGAATTAAGTTTTTTTAAAATTTATTTATGGGCAAAATTGGAATAAATTGTTGATGAATTTTTATTTATGGACCAAATTGGAATAAATAATCGATGAATTAAGTAAAATTAATGCATTCAACAAAATCATTAGTCTCACCTAAGATAAAAGCTTCAACAATTTGCAATGATCCATAACCCGAAAGCATCGAAAAACTTTTCTTTCTTCGGACCAAATATGTCGAAATTCAGCGGCTCAATCCTCTCCAAGTAATGGGAGAATGATAAATTTGGGAAAAGAATTCTTTTCCTCTTTTCCTGTGCCTTTCTTTTCTCCTCCCCCGGACCCCCCTATCGGAAAACGAAAGAACCTCAGGTGTTCTGAAGGGCTGCCTAAAGTACAGGGTAGTTGTGCACAAAAACAAATGCAAATGCTTCGACCATTCGTCCTCGGATATTTCTTCTTCAATACAAAACCACTGGTAGAATTCTTCCGTTCCCGCCCCCTATTTTTTTTCTTTCCCCTTTTGAATTTTCTACTGTGTAGTATCCTTCCGTTTCTTATGTAGACGGGGGGAGGGAGACAAGCCAAAATAAAAACAGCGTAGAAAATCTTCGTTGATAGCTGTGGAGACATCAAAATATGTAAAGGAAAAAAAAAAAATGTTCGATGAAAGTATTCTTTACGATTAGGATGGCGATGCGAATGAAAAAAATATAGAAGGCCTATATGCAGAAACAAATGTTTCGAACGTTAAACCTACTTTGGAAAATATGTTTTTGGCTTTTTGCACCTGACTGTTGGGGTTATGCCATGAGTTCTCTGGATTGAAATAAAAAAAAATACACACATTTGCTGCTCATTTCTTTCTTTCATTTTTTGTTGTATAGTGAATTTTGCTTTGGATTTAACTCTACTAAATCTAACAACAACAACAAAAACTCAGTTAAATAGGGATCACAAATTTAAATAAGTTTATCTTGTAAATAATATTTTTACGAAGAATCTGGCGAGAAAATATTATAATCATTAAAAACCTCTTTATTTTGATAAATATCCATATAGCCAATCAATATGTAAGTATATTACCCTTACTATTTAATGTCTCACATATTATCGAGATTTGAGAAAGGACATAAAATTATATTTTCCTGAATTCAGAAATTCTATATTTCAGAGAAAAAGATCTATTTTCTTGCTATATCCAAAATACATTTATCCATGCTATACATTCTATAGTCGTGCAGTTATGTGTGTATCTTTGTTGTTATTTCTAAAGAACTGCTTTTAATAAACACTGTAGTTTTCCTTTAACCAGGTTATATCAATAAATGCTGGACAAACTCAAACTCTGGAAAATGCAAACTATAACAGTATCGCTCAAAGTAGAATTTCTTTGCTAATATTTTTTTCTGATTTGATCATTTGTAATTAAAACCAATACATATGAGAGTACTTAACTATAAAAGGCATCGTTGTTTTCTATATCAGAAAACTATACATTGGTATTGAATAATTATTGCTTATAAAAGAGTAAGTCGAATTATTTGGGTCCTAATATAGTTTTTAACCCCTTAACTTGTTGTTAAGTCTGTTTTCTCTATTATTTTCTCTACACTTGACTAAATGATTCTATTAGGGACTATGTTGTCATATTGATTCAATTAACAGTTCATAGAGCATTTGAACAGTTCGTAGAGCATTATTTTTGTACAGTAGGTTGAAATTTACTTGAATGTGCTACTTGAAATTATCGTTTGAGTTATTCTTCTAGAAATACTATTCACAGTATTATCTATCGTATTAGCCGTAATTTTGACTTTGGTGAATTGGTAATGTAGTGTGGCGAATTGGAATGCGCGAGGATAGAACCTGGGACCTTGTGGTTCGCAGCCCAGTAACATGACCACAATACAAAAGCAATTGCTCGTGCAGCGTAGCTGTTAACTGGCTTATAAGCTTTCACCACAGACTCTCCCTCCAGTGAGTTGGAGGTGAGACGAACGATATGGCTGTTGAGGGGTGATGTATTTAGCTGTTGATTCATACTGCCTCTAACCATTTGAGCGTTTGAGTAGCACCAAGCGTTATAGCGAGCGTGTGTGGGTGAGTGGTTGCTGTTGCTGCGTCAAGTGAGTCTGACGACTTCGGGTTGCTGCTTCAAGTGAATCTGACGACTTTGGTTTGATGTGGGTTGATGGCGCCACAACAGCTGTACGAAGGTTGAAGGTTCATCGTCCGAGGTCACCAATGTAGCGAATTGGAATGAGCGAGAATAGAACCTGGGGCCTTGTCGTTCGCAGCCCAGTAACATGACCACGATACAAAAGCAATTGCTCGAGATGCTAACTGGCTTATAAGCTTTCACCACAGTAGATACCCTAGAAGATGTGAATGAAGAACATGAAAAATAGATTTCCTCTCTTTCGAACTGTAGCATTTATGAATAATTTAATTTTAGCTCATGAGATTAATAGCGGAACAATACATGAGAATAAAATAGAAAACCCTTTGGCATTCGAATTAAATGGTACATTTTTTTTAAACATCCAATGCTATTTTAATAAGAAAACTATTCTTATAAGAAAAAAACATCTCAAATATTCAGAGTGTTCAAATGATTTTTACCTTTTTAAAATTATTTGTTATTTTGATTTAGTCAAAATTTCTGAAATTAGATACAGGAATCGGACATGTTATAATATACGAAAAAATTAACACAAGAAAAGAGATGGAAATTGTAGCATAATTTGATAATCTGATCACAACTTGGTGCAAAAATATTAATCGAATAATGTATTTAGAAGACATCAATCATGTTTTAAAATTTCAAATTAAAGTTTTATCCAGTTTTTCTTTAAAATAAATCAATTTCAATTAACAAATAAAGATATTTTAATCTATAAATAATTAATTAAAACAAGCTAAAACAAACGCATTTGGAAACCTAGCCCAGAAAGCGAATCTGAGAATCATAAGATATAATGTGCTGGCATAGTACATAACTGTCACTTCGTCATAAATCTTCCCTTCTAATTACCAAAGGTGTGTTGAAACAAGAATCATTAAGTGTCAAACAACACCGACACCGTTGAATATTTAATTTTTGGAACCTGCTGCGTTTGTTTCCTGCAAACCATTAAATTCCTCGCTTTCTCATTTCTCAACAACGCGGGGGAAGAGACATAAAAATAAAGTAAAGTTGGGACAACTGACTCAGTTCCCACGCCTATAACGGAAGCGACAACATGTTGGCTGCTCATAGGATCATAATAAGGCTGGCATTCATTAAAGTTTTCTGCTTTTTTCTTCCAAGTTTTACAACTGGCAGACTTCCTTTCTATTGATTGCTGGCTCATTCTAACGTCGATTCAATTTTGTACTTGTGTTGCCCGTTCATATTACACAGCTGAAGCAAGTGGAAATCAAAAATGAGAGATGGAGAATGTCTAAAGCAGTGTTCCATAATTTCTTTCATTTGTGTTGTTCAAGTGCAAAGCCGGATTCAGCCCATTAGAGACAGTGGCGAATAAAACGATTCTAAGCATTATAAAGCTTCTTCAATTAACTTTTCAATTTAGCTGCACATTTCAATATTTTTAACATAATAGATTTGTTAATGATTTATTTTTGTTAAATTTTTATTTCAAAATTGTTAAATTTGTTATCATTGTTAAATAATAACTTTATGGGAATATGAAAGAATTTATTACTTTCTTATGTACGAAATATACAAAGGAAAAATATCAAAATCGTCAAAATGATAGAATTCGAGACTTTTAAGAATATCTTCGTTTCAAACCTCCCTCAATTTGTGAAACACATGTTTGGATATATCTATCTGTCTTTTTAAGAGCAGGATAATTAAAAAAACTAGGCGGAGAAATTTTTGGTATATAAACTTCACACTAAATTTGTAAATTTCTGTCAAATTTTATGCTTAACATATTCAGAAAATGTCTGTCCGTTCGCCTCTCCGAATACATCTGGATCTGATAACTATAACACATAAATAACTGGGCAGATATAAGTTGGTTTCCAGATTGTGAATCTATAATGTATAATGTAATGGTATAAAATTTAGAACCAAATGCGACGAATATATGACCGTCTGTCAATCTGTAACTTAGAATGCATGTCAATGCGACATCTCATACACATAAAAACTCAGGATATGAAATCTGTTTCACAGTTTTAGCATCTAAAATATAAATTCTTTCCAAATTCCGAACCAAACCTGTCAAAAGATTTGACGTCTGTCGGTTCTATTCTTTCGCATGTATGTAAAAGCAATAATTCAACAAATCAGTTTTAAATAATTAGAATTTAGTATATGAAATAAATGAAATTTAATATTATGGCTACAGTTATAGTTCGGTGTAAATTTTGACTTCAATCGGTCAGAAAAAAAGGCATCAAAAATACATATTCGATTTTCTGGTCATTCATTTCATTTTTCCAATAACTCACGCTACAAATTCATTTAACCATAATATTGTGTCTCATTTTCGCCAAATTTTAAAGCGTAGCTGAAGACAAATGTCTTTAGATAACTTTTCTATAAAAATGGCGTACATTATAAATGCAAATAATTAAGTATAATTACATTTTTTTTAAAACTGGAATGGAACGTTTTTTTCTTTTTTTTTTTTTTTTTTAACTTGAATTTCTTTGGGAAAAATGGTTCCGCATTGCGAATAAGTTTCGGGAAACAATGTTATTTGTTTAGCAATATAATATATACTTATATTCTTTGTCTGAAAATGTGACGTATTTATGAACAATGAAATATGTCATACGTGCGATTCATTAATTATGGCTTGCATGATGAAGCAGTTATGTGAAATATAACAAATTATTGCTACTCATACTTATTAAAATTTATGAATTAGTTTTAATAAATTTCTCAGAAAAATCTGATTCCATTAAAAAATGAAGCACCGTTATTTAAACGAATTAGTATATATATATATATATATATATATATATATAATCGCAAGTAAAATTATACTCAACAATAAGATTTCCTTAAAATTATCCATTGTCTTAATTAATCATTTCTCAAACTGATATTAACGACAAAAGACTCCAAAGTGATTTATCTTCTTCTTTTTTACATAGAGACAATATCAGATTGATGACTAAGTTTCATTAATTTTTTTATTTACTTCTATTTTATTCAGACTAAATTTTTTGTGCCTATCTTGAATTTTTAATTGACCTTTCAACAAAAGATAAATAAATAAATAAAAAATTGTTGTTAAAAGAATTTTAAATCTTGATATTTATTTTATTATTTAACGATGACGAAAATCAGCTTTATTTCTGTAGGAACGTTATCAATGCATTCGGTCTCTTTAAGGCTAGCTCTTAATTTTCAAGTACCTCATAGACTGTAATGTATGCTTCATTACAGTCTATAAACTGTTGGTTTAAGGCAAATTATAAATTTTTGCCTGTGTGAATTTGGTATGATTTAATTTCAAAAAATACAATTTTTAAATTAAAATTTGATTTAATTAAAAATTTATCTTAAAAACAAATTTTTTAGTTATATCTTCTAAAATTTTTGTCTGACATTTATAAAAATATGTACATTTGCGGTTAATAAAACAAAAAGCTTCACGGAGGTTTAAAAGAAATACGTATATAAGGGTTTGATTTTCATATTCAATTGAAAAAAAAATGCGACAATATTTTTTTAATAATTTTTAATTTGCTATTAATTTCAATACGTTTTTTTAATTTATTTTTAAATTTTAAGTTTGTGAAAAGCGTTGTCACGATGGATTACGGAGTTGCATTTTATCTTTGGCACATTTAAATACTGCATATAAAAATTTAATTAAAATTTGTATGCGCACGTTGAAAAAAATTCCGCTGGGCCAATACACGAGCCACGTCAGTTCATATATCATTCTATTATTTATTGTAAGATTTGCAATCGTTGTTCAACTTATACAAGTTCAAAAACAAAATATTGTTGACAACAAATTATTAAAACATTTCACCGCTTCAGCATATTTTTCTTCGGACATTTTGAGATCTTTTTGGAAAATAGAGCGGCATAAAATATGAAACAACATAAACAAATATCTTGATGAATGTAATTGATGAAGCACGCCATACGTAATAAATATCTGTAATAGCCGAGTTCTTAGAAATAACTTCTGAACTTCTTCTGACACAGATTTATACCCAGATGGCTCACAAGACGTCGCTTCTTTCTTTATAAATATATATTGCATCGTTCCGAAGTTCTCTGAAATGATAAATTTTTGTATCATGTTGATAAAACGTCCCTATTGGATGGAGTTAACGTATGATGTTAAAAGCCATTTTTCACTTGTATCTTGTGACTAAACTGAATACTTACTGTAAGTAGACTTATAAAGAGGTTAAATAAAGGTCAAAAATGTATAAATATCTACTTCAATCTGTTCTCCAATATTAAAATGAAGTTTAATTCATTTTTAATACTTTTGTAAAATTTTGTTCTCATTTTGATGACAAATTCATTTTATTTATTTGTATAGGAAAATTATACAGAAAAATTATTACAATTGTTAAAAAAAGAATGACTTCAGGATTTTGAGAAGTTTTATCATTTTATGTTAACTGTATTTAGTTTTTACTAATGTATTGTTGAATTTTATTACGTTGATATAACTTTGCATATGAATAATAAGTTGTTTCATTTTTTTGAAAAAGGGGCGTATTTGTGAAAGTTACATCCAGGGAGTGATTTAGAAAAAAGGTACCGTTTATGAGACAAAAATTAAATTTTAGTTAACTTTTTATCAAAAGGTTAAAAAATTTCACTGTTATTACAGAGAAAAGAAAAAGTTAATTTACGACATGAGAAACTAGCAAATGAACCTACAACAAAATAAGATTTTAATTAACTTTTTATAAAAAGGTTAAAAAATTTCATTGTTATTGCAGAGAAAAAAAATTTCATTTATGACATGAAAGAAAAGAAGACCTACAATACACATATCTTTGTACAAATTGTAATTTGGATTTATTTGCACATTTTGCATCTAAACAATAATTTTAATAAAAGTGCAACTGAAGAGTCGAATACAATCTTGAGTAGATCCAGCAAGTTTTTTAATAAAAATCTTCCCATTATAAAAGAGAAAAATAACTAATAGATCTAAAGTAAGCAATTTTAAATAAGGCAGCATGGAGACCTATTTACAAACATGACACCGAAATAACAGCTTAACAAATTGCTCTAGGTGAGTTTAAAATATGTCGAATGATTGTTTTTTATTAATATCTATCCAATTTAATCCCATTTATCTTACTTATTTTCAAATCAAAATTGTATCGATTTTAATCAAAATTTTTTTCAAAGTGAGGGCCTGAAACTTATTTCGTCCTGTTAAGGAAATTTAGAGAAAAAGTTTGAAGAAAAAAACATCTTTATTTTTTTAATATGTACTTGGGGAAAAAATAAAAATCTCGCTTTCACCCAACCGTTATTTTCTGATCAATGCGAATATTATCAAAACAGGACAACTCATTCATTTTCTCTAATGAATTAATAGTTCCCAAAACATCCCTCCACAGCTGATAACACGATCAATCTCTCAAGTTGCAGACTTCAATTGAATTACATCTCGGAAACTCCCTCCTTGGGCCTCCCTTCCAAACGATAAAGATCTCGCGAAAACTACACCATTTGGAGTGTCTGTTCTGGCTGGATATAGGTAATTGGCTCTCACTTCCGACTCCAAGTCTTGACCTTTAAGGCCACGCCCAGTTTGAGGGGACCAGTTATTGTTTATTACTATCTCTTTTTTTTTTTACCTCCAAGGGAACCACAGCAAATTGCCCCAAGTACTCTACATTCACTGCAATTGAACATAAAACGATATTTACAGCCAATCTTGACAAAGATAAAGAGGATCGTAAAAAAAGACCTTTTAACCTTATCAGAAATTACAGCTGAGTAGACCTTGTAGGATGCAGTAACATTTGCAAGCATTAATGTGTATTTTGGCCATTTTAAATCCCTTATTTAGCTTGCAACAAGCATAGAAAGAAAAAGAATATATTCTCTAATGAATGTTTTAATGAATTATTTCTTGAAAATATGCCCATTATTTAGTGAAGTCTACATTTCATAGATTTTATGGCGTATTTATAAAGATAGAAATGAAAAAAGAAAAAAAAAACTTTATTAAATATTAATGGCTGAGTATACCTTATATAATGTAGTAACATTTGCAAGTATTAATGAGTATTTTTGACCTTTTAAATCTCTTACAAATTTGCATCAAGCAACAGAAAGAAAAAGAATATATTCTTCAATGAAGGAATTATTAAAGAATGAATTAATTAATTACTTCTTAAAAATATGTCCGCTATTGTAGCAGTGTCTACATTTCATCGATCTTATGGCATATTTATAAAAACGACAGATAAAAATGAAAAAAAAATATATTTTTTAATTTGTTCTCGCTTATATTAGGAAGGAGCACTTGCGACGTCTTCACGATTTTTCGCTTTTACTTTAACCCTTTAAAGGGCCATTTTTTCCTAGTCATGGTATATTAAAATATTTTTAGGATTGATATTGGCTTAAGAAAAGTTATTCATTTAACTTATTAGATACATTTAATTTGATTAATTAATTTATTTGGTTAATTAATAATTATGTAATAAATAAAAACACGACATTTTGTGTGAGATAAGGAACTGAAGCGTCTGAGTTTCTGTCTTACTGAAAAAGTGTCAGAACTTCTACCATTCTATATAACTTCATTCGAAGATGGATAAATTTGGTGGGAAACATACTTCCCAAGGCCCTTGAAAGGTTTAACCCTGCAACTGCTCATCCCGCGATTTCTGCGGATTGGCAGTCTGTCTCTTTTCTATTGCATCTCGCGTTTTTCGCTGTTTAGTGTGTTTATCTTTTATTATTGAAGATTCTTAGTATACCATACTATTATTAGGTAACGTACTGTAATAGTTTGCTTGGAAAGCATCTGAGTTTATTTGCAAATGTCGCATCTAAACTGTGATTTTGAAAAATTCCGCAGTCAGATGGTTAAAAATTTTAAACCAATCGAAAATAAAGCATATTTATAAACCGTCCTGAGAAGAAAAAAGATGATCGTACAGTTAGATTTATGTATTTTTAATTCAGAGTGAAATATCTGTTTCTTACTTCGTCTGTCCGAGTGTCTTTTTATATTATGAATTTCTTCCTTTCTTTCTTCTATTTCAATAAAGGACTTATGATATTAAAGAAAGAATTTTATTCAAATATAATTTTTCAAATAGGAATTTTTCACAAATTAATGTTCTTTCTTTGGTAAATATCTTCCTTTAATACTCAAATGAAATAAAAATCATCTGACATTAATGAAGCAATGGAATATCTAGACAAAATTTATTCTTGAACATATAGCATCAAAATCTTAAATATTAATGAATAGGAAAGTGACGCTATATATAATCATTGTCTCAGATTGTTATTTTAAATTAATTTTAGAAGACATTTGAAAAATTTATTCTCATAAAAACGTTCGCATGAAAAGAAATATTACATTAATTTTTAAGATGAGATAAGAATGATCATTTTTGCCACCCTATGTGAATTAATTGAACTTTTAAAGCCTGGGTGTGTAAGAATTTAAAAAAAAAAAAATTACTTCTGTGACGAAGTTTAAAGAAATAATTTCCGTGTTATTTCGGGTTTTTTCAGTCAATTCAAAATGTTTATTTTAAAGTGAAAATTAGAAAAAAGAATAAATTATTTCTAATTTGAATTTTTATTATATTTAAATATATTTCCTATATTTACAATTTAATGAGATACTCATTATTAATAAACATATATTAGATACTATTGAAATATATTGTATATGCCATGTTTTTGATAGACGCCTTTTGAACTCTTTATTTAATATATATATATATATATTAACAGAAATTCTTTGTTGACTTAGTCAATTTAAACATAATTTTTTTTACTGCAGATAATGCATTTATACAGAAAATCAAAACAGTAAACACTTTAGAAAGATATCACTGAATAAACATCTCCCTCAAACTTTCAAAGATAAACATAAAACACTACTTTTTTTTTTAGTTGTACTCGAAATGTTAGATGCTAAATAAAATTTGAAAAAAAGGCAGAAAAAAAAAAACACTGAAACAAACTAAAATGAAGAAATGCAAGAGACACATGAATTTTTAAATTTAGGGAATTGAGTTTAAAAATATGATTTTGTGAAAAAATTAGATTGCCTTTTGAGTTGACTGTCTATGTTTTACTAATTTATGCGAGCCTTTCTTTTTATGTCCATTTCCTTTTCTGTCGTCTTTGATTTGATGAAAAACTTTTAAAGCTCCGATGTTAATTTAACGAAAACACGATTCTTGTCTTAAATGAAATAGAATAATACATCAAAGAAATGCTATTTTAATGCTTTATTGTAGACAGGTAGAAATGTTTTTGAAAAATATTTTTAAGATTTTTCTTCTGATTATTCATTTATATTAAAAATTAAAATAAAATATCCAATTTGTAATATTAGCAATAAATATAATCAATTCAACAGTTTTCAGTTCGAATCCCACTTTCAATATTTTGTGCACAGATACAAATATATTTATTTATTATTAAAATTATATGAAAAACAGGGTGTATATTCTAATTGTGGCTTAAAAACTAATTTCGAAACCATTAGGAATGGGTGTATATTTCTAATACGAAAAATTATTCAAAGGAAGCAAATAATGGTAATTTAAATTTTTTAATTTATTTATAGTTCATCCGCCCTATTAGACATATTAAAATATTTTAGACACATTTATATTTTAAACATAAAAGTGCTACTCTTTTAAGAACAAAGTTGATTGGATTATAAAGATTAGAATATCACTAATTTAGATAATTTCAGCGGCTACCTCGTGAAAGCCCTCCATTTAATCTACTCCGTTTCCTAGAGATGATCATTGACTGATCTTGAGTAATTCAAATTAAAGATTCATAACTCCGACGGTTTAGATCGGAAAAATTTGAAACTATATATATATATATATATATATATAATGATATTTTAATCTAATTTCAATTTAATTAATTTTCAAGATTTTATCTTAATTTAGCCCATAGTAACTTCACTCTAAAATATTCTCTTATTTCGTGATCTAATTCCACTGTCTCTACTTAATTAATTCAAGAGAAGCTTTGTTAAACTGCTGAATCAGCTAAAACTAACTTCCCCACACTCCGCGTGAAGAGACAAAACACCGCTGATGAGGCAAATTCTTTTTTAAAATCTCCCTGTGTTTCCCTTACCTTGTCCACGCGTGTAACGAAAATCCCTATCGAAATCTCATAATATATTAGCACTGTAAAGAAATATTTTTCCTATGAAAATCATAGGTTATATAAGACCAGGGATAAAATGTCCAAGAGCCTTTTCCCTCATTCCTTTTCTGTGTCGTTCTGTGTGCTCATCGCTTGTACATATGCCTGCTTCTTCAAAATAAAATAAAACGACGTCACGAAATTAAAAGTATATTCACTGTCTTCAAACTGCATTCTGCTTCACATAAAATAATGTTATATAATATATATATATATATATATATATATATATATATATATATATATATATATATCGTGTATCTCGGAAACGGCTCAAACGTTTTAGATCAAATTTTATAATTAGATAAGGTTTAATTTTTAAGCTTATCTATATAGGTTTCTTTCCCGCATAAAAACACAAAAAAATATCATTTTTTGGATAACTATTAGAATAAGTATATTCAACTTCCTCTTCAAAGTGTAGGAAGTGCAGTAAGTATATTGATCAAAGAAACATGATTGACGCCTATGTTGCGTATCCTAGGTTTCAGTCGCGTTTTTCCTTTATATTTTATTTAAGTATTTATATTTAATAGTTTTACTTTATTAGTTAATCTTTATAAGTGTCTTTCCAAAAAAAAATAAAAAAATTTTAAAAAATGCGATTTTACACACAAGAAAGAAAAAATAATTTTTTTTATAACTCTTAGAGCTTCTTTCTATGTGCTCTCATGCTAACAGTCTCATATAGCTCCATCTCTGATCCGATTTCACCATAAAACCGAATTCAAACATAAAAGTAATGATAGATAAACTATCAAATGAATAAGTTAATATAGCATATATTTTTGAATAACATGTTAAACTAAGAGCATTTGTGATTATTTTATATTTAAATGATTAATTCATATGTAGGTAAATTGAAAAATATTCACATTTAATCAATATGCGATTCCTAGCTAAATATTTTCTCCAATATATATATATATATATATATATATATATATATATATAATTTTACAAAAAAAAAAAAAAAACGAAGCTTGGTCTTTTAGATATTAATGAAACCGACACATTCTAAAAGAGCTTTGATTTAATATCTTTTCAGAAGTACATTCGCAGACTGAAACAACATAGAATACAATTATTTATGCCATTGAAAAAAATTTCAACTGTAACCGCTTGTTTATGTTTAACGTTTAGGAATAGTTATTGGGTTAGGATTAGAGTGGGCGCATCTTTTAAGAATGAGATAAATATGAAAGAAAATACATGATTCCCACAATATTTGGAATGTAACTAAAATTAATTTATGCTACAAAAATTTATTTCTTTTCAAATAAGTAAATGCAATAATAATGTATTGAAACATAATTTAATACTATTTTGTTTATTAAAAATTATTAAATCAAATCATGTAAGAGAATGCTGATTATAATTATCTCACCTATTTATAAATTCAATTTTTCAAAACGTAAATATCGAAATAAAAATCTAAGTTACATTAATGTTTTTTTTTTTATTAAATTGGGAATCCAAAATATTCCGTTTTATAAACATTGCAGAGCAAAATCAGATAATATAACTCTGCAAAAGAAAATAATTGAATTCACGTCACAGAAATGAATTCACGAAATGAATTCATGAATGCTTTTATGAATTTACGAGCTACGCTTTATTTTATTTTATTTTTCCAATTCACCCCAGTGTATCTTCCTCCTGAAAGGAGCAGACAATTTCGATGTTACATTTATTTTTATTCCCGACTTTTAATGATGAGGTTGGAAATATTGGTTGGATTGAATTTCAATTTATCTTTTATCCAGATTGATCTTTATCGAATTATAAGATCTTTGAATGATTTAATTTTATCATATAAATTGAAGGAATGATAATTCGATGCATGTATAGCGGAAAGGCCTTGATGGTTAACCCTTTCTAGGGCTGTGGGCTTCCCACCAAATTTATCAATCTTTGTATGAAATTATGTAGGTTGGTATAAGTTCTGACAAATTTTTTTAGTAAGTCAGAAACTTAAATGCTTTAGTTCTTTATTTCAGACAAAATTATGTGTCTTGATTTGTTACTTAATTATTAATTAAGCTAATTAATTAATTAATCAAATTAAATTGATCTAATAAGCTAAATGAATCCCTTTTCTTATTTTAAATTCAAGCCTAAAAATATTTTAACATAATATGACTAGAAAAAAAAATGGCCATTTGAAGGGTCAAAAACTTTAAAATAAGATTTAAAAAAAATAAACATGGGGAAATATGATAAGTAAAAATAAACAATAAACGCCTTTTAACCGATTCTTCTGGCAAATTTCATTAATTGCAAACCTGATATCTTACCTAAAATTTGATTTTTAAACTTAAAAAGAATGATGAAAATTCACCTGATCGAATAACCTATTAGTGAAATGAAGTAAGCTTACTAATTTAATACATTGGAAACTTTAAGCTAACAGAACGGAGATCTAACATTTATATTAAATTGCATATCAAATAAAAACACCTGCGTTCAAAAATGTAAAAACTGTATCAATTTTCATTATACTTAATTCTGAAGTTAAACCTGAATATGGGCGTTTCGAGAACCTGAATCTTAAAAAATCCAAATGAAATGAAAAAAATGTTTTTGAATTTCACTAAACATGAAAAATTGTAACTTAGTTTCCTTGTCTGGGTTTTGATAATGGAAACTAGAAGTTATTAAATTCCGTATTGATGTAAATTATATTTTTTATATATAAAAGGGCTATAAATATGTGCAGCCTTCTGAAAAAACGGGCCATCTACTGGAAGAAAGTCACAGTTTTATGTCCATTTGTTTAGCCTCTTACGTTTACCCCATAAGTGAAAAGTTCTAATTAATTTATGGACCGTGGCATTTTTGGTCAGGGCAACTTTACAGCAACTTAGGCGGGAACCTGATTTTTCTTTAATATTTGAAGGTATCTGAGATACCCGGTATCTTTCTAAAAGACGAACAGTAGGAACATAGAAAAATCAGACAAAAAGCGTGCATCTGTCTATCACTTCTGAATAGTGATTAAGAATGCTGTCAGAGAAATAGATATTATGGCTGTCTTCCTTTATTCATATTCATAATTCTACTAATATGAAATAACCAACTATATTATTACAATATCTTGTGACATTAATCGGAATTCGAAATATCAAACAACATCATAAAAATATTGTATAATACCTAGTACTAATTTGACAGTTTTATCACGCATTAAGTCATCATATTGTCGAGAAATAGATAATAACGAAAATGTAACTAGGTTCTAAAACCAGGTAGATAGCCAAGAAGCACCTAGTTTTCAACAGTAAAATAAACAAGAAAAAAAAATCCCTACGGGCATATTTTTATTTAATTGGCACAATGTTAGCTAATTAATATCATTTATTACTTGATCTTATAATTCTTAATTTTTCTTTTACAATTCTTACATAAATTTTTTTTCTGAAATATCGATCGCTTTTTATAAAATTAAGCATCTTAAATTTATTTTTCATGATAAAAATAATTATATGCAGTCGCTTTCTGCGTATCTTTAAAAAAATATTCAAAATTACCTAAGCCTTTAAAAGTTCCAAGAAGAATAAATCATGCATTAATTTTTTCTTGCAATCTCCATTTATACATTCCAATGCTTATTACGTATCTTGAAATCCAATTTAGAATTTGATAAGTTCATTATCAGTTTCTGAACTAGGGACAGATTTTCGATTACCGTTTCTTGAATTTTTACCCTTTTATTTTATTTCAAATATTGTTTTGCTTTCCGAAATCAAATAATGTAGTTAAAATTATTGCTGAAAACGTGTTAAAAAAATCGGCGGAGAGTTTAAAGGTATTAAAAATGGATAATTGGAAAAAAGAAAAAGGAAATCTATTGAGTTAGAGAAAATAAATCTCGTATTCTCACAATTTTTGATTGCTTTTCTTTCTGTTTTTATTAAGTCAATGATTCATCCAATTAAAAATTGCTTTGTGATATTCTATTTCTACTTAGTCTAGCATCTATAGCCATTAGAGACAAATTAGACATTTTTGGTAATGCAAGTCTTGAGATGTTTATTTTCCCAACTCCCAAAACCATATATATATATATATATATATATATATATATATATATATATATATATATATATATATATTTGGTTTTAATTTTAATAAGTAGTCAGTTTTGAAAAATTGTAAGAACAAACATTTATTTTTGGTTCATATTCCAAATAATTTGATTCCGTACACGCATATGAAAAAATTAAATTTAAAATTAGAAGTAATTTTAAACAACACAATTTATCTAAAATGGCAAACCTTTTTTAAATGATATTTATATATAGAATCTGGATATTTCTAAATAACAGAACAGCAAATCTAGCTAGAATTGTAGAACAATGTAATATAAAACTTGCAAAAGTTAATTTGCCAAAACAATGTTTCAGAATTTAACTGATTTTATCGGAACAAGTTCGATTGCATGACTCTTAAATATTCCTTTAAAAATACCGCAAAAAATTTCTGAATTCCTCGAGTGCATCAAAAGCTGCGGGATTATTAGGTAACTGCCCATTTTAACGATTGAAATCCGGCCCATCTAGCCATCCCTATGACTCAAGTACTAGTGATATATATTTAAAAAAAGTGTGTCTTATAAATCAGAACGTTCTAAGAAATGTCTACTTATCTATTACGTCAGAAGATCGATTCTGTTTTATTGAAGGAGTTTAAGGGGGAAATGGACCCTATTTGTGTTTGGATCGGAAGAATATAATGCATTTATCATTTGATTCCAATCACAGGGATAATTCGTAACAAAGTGCCCAACGGTCTTCGTTTATTTGAATATTGCTAATTTATTCATTTTCTCACACCAACAGAGCCTAATCATAAATTATAAGGCACTGGAACAGGAAATTTGAGAATAAAAACAAAATTACAATACAATAAAAGGAACATCACTACTAAATTGTAGAAAATATACAAAAACGCAGACAAAAATAAAAAATTTGTACAGACTCAGAAGACAAAACTGATGTCAGAGAACAAATTATCCATTCATGCTAGATTATTTAAATTAAAATACAGAATTATAAAAAAATCAATTTAAAAAAGCAGCTAAACAAAATGGAAAATCTTAAAAATAAATCAAAATTCCCATAAGTGTTAAAGGTACCAAAGCTATAATTTTGAAGCATTTTTCAATCGGAGAAATTTTTACAAATAGGAAGAATCTAAAAATTGGAAATCTATGGGAAAATCTTATTATTATTTTTTTCAGTTTCAGAAGACAATCTTATTATTAAGTAAAATTTTAAATTATTCTATTTTGTGAGTGTCTTTATATTTGCTTGGATGATGTTCTCTAGTAAAAATACAATTGAAAGAGTATTGACCATATTGCCATCACTTTTTTAAAACCACATTTGAGACGATGTAAACACGAAATAAATGGACCATGGTTTGTTAGGAAATATATAGCAAATTTGTTATTAAATATCAGTAGATTCAAAGAAGCGTTTAAATCGGGTCCTTGCTTCAGAATACATCCAATATTTTTGTCAGCTTCTTAGTAGGAATTCTTTAATTTCATATTTAAAATATATATATATATATATATATATATATATATATATATATATATATATATATATATATATATATATATATATATATATATATATATATATATATATATATATATATATATATATATATATATATATATATATAGAAGATATATTAGTTCTTTCCCTCAAGAAAGTGCTGTGATTTTTGAAAGTAATCCGCATGTTGATTGCTGGGAACACCATCATGGATTTTGACTCAAGATAGGATTAGTGTTTAGTCCATAACCTCCTTACCATGGACCTTACCATTTTCGTTATGCACAACACACATTAAATACTTTTTAAAAACCATCGCCTTGTTTTCCATGGGTTAATAATTTTTACAATACGAAATTTAATTCAACACGGCGTATTGGTATTCGAAGATAAATAAAGAAGACAATTCAAAATATCCTTAATATTTGCGTCAGGATTTAAAAGACAAAAATTAAAATAATGTTTTCTGATCTTGATATTTCTCTCCACAAGAATTCGTCAAGGCGTATTGTATCATTTTTTTATTGTTTCACATTTAAATAATCTCCAAGAGTTTCAAGAAATTATAATATCCAAATAAATATACACACTTAGGTTGTCATTAGTTTATAAATGTAACAGATGCACAAAATGCTGAAATTCCTTTCCTTTTTACTTTCTCGTATATTTTGATGGGTTTCCACGTTTCAATCTTCCGGATTTTGGAAAACATATTTTTGAAATTATATCTTTCTGCAAATACAATAACTCAAGAATGTTTAGAAGTTGACGGATTAAACTTGTTATGTGATCGTAACATCTAATTTGATTTCAATCAAATTTTGGATGAAATTCATTTCGATGAAGTCTGTCTGTCCAATTATTCAAATAGTAGGTAACAAAAATATTATCAAGTGAAAAGAAAAAAAAACCCTTAATGGATCAAATTTGGCCCACAGATTTAGTATCTAAAGTACAAATCACAGTCAAATTTTAAAACAACGTCCGCTCAGGAATTGGCTGTCGTCGGTCAGCACTTTGGCATGCATATTTGGTGCGTGGCTTAACATGCATTGCCAAATTTACTTTAAATTAAAGTATTAAAACATTACTAATTAATGAAAAACTGCCAGCCATGTAGGACAACAATAATAAATTTTAATTACAAATATAGATCATGATACATTGAACGTATATCCATCGACCAGCACGAGGCAGAAGTTCGGAACAAGCCGGCGAAGCCAGGGAGTGAGTCACTGGTTTTCGTTGGAGAGCAAAGTTCATCTCCATAGGTGTGAGTGATGCTTGTCACGAACAGTCATTTATCGACTGTTTGGCCGCCGCACATATAAACGCGATAACTGGAAAACGCTAAGACTTATATCAATAACACGATGTTATGACTATAACTGAAATCTTGTGCCAAATTTCGGTTTCAATGGATAGGAAAGAAAACACCCAGAATAAACATTCAGAGCTCTGATTATTGTATATTAACCGCATTCCAGAGGCTAAAGGTCGCGCGATGGTATGCGTTAAGTACTTTTATTAGGGGATACACAAGAAAATTTCGAAAGACTACTGCAGCTAGTTTCAGCCTGATCCGACACAAAAACGGTCTGCTAATAAATAAAGGCAAAGTTTAAAATAGCTTCCAGATTTCATTATTATTTTTTTTTTACTCGAAATAAAACATTACTGTCGATGTATTTTTAAGAACAATAGGCTTAATCAAATTTGTTAATTAATTAATGTGTGCTGTCAGTCTTTTCCAGAAATATTCAAACATGAGTACTGACTTTGAGTTCAATTTTTTTTCTTTTAATAATTGAAATGGTTAAATGATAATTTTGCTGATTATTTTGTGGTTGTATTATTTTATAAATTATGAAATTATTTCCTTGTTATAATCATTACTTTATTGAATGTAACTTAATGCTTATTTTTTATTAAAATTACTAAGTATCAAAAATAAATCTTTGCACTGCCATTTTCATTACTTTGGCCGTATTATTATTCAAAATTTAAATTTTTGGATTTTATTATTATTTTTTAAATTTTTGGAATCGAATTTTATTGTGGTCTGCATTAGCCAAGTTCTGCAATTTGTGGAATATCATTTGCCTATAAATTATTGTGACTGCCAGATCAATGATTTTTTTCCCCAAAGTTTCTCTTTCTCCGAGTACTTTTACGCATCACTTATCTTTTTTTTATAAAAATAAAAGACAACTCATAACAGTTTCTGTACTGATCACTCCACGATTGCCTGCGAGGGTGGAGGACTGCAAGTGACGTCATATCTGGCGTCACTTTTCTTCCTAACCTTGACGGAAAGGAGAAGGAGTCAGATGGAGTGCAAAAAATAAAGGAGGAAAAACCCGCGAACAAATGAGAGGGGGCGACCAGAGCAAGCACCAGGTCAAAACAACAGGGGCTCATCGATTGTACGAGAAAACAATCATTTTTTTTTTTTTTTCCTTTTTCTTTCCTCCCTCCCTGAAAAGAATATTCAGGAAAATAGAAGGGAGGGCTCTTGGAACTGTTAGCAATGAACCAGGGACCGTATCCATACTTGAATATCTATGTGCCATAAACAACAGAGTACAATTTGTCAATGTAAAATATGGATTGGTAGAAGTGTTAAACTATCCGAGTTAAAGATATGATTTGAAAATTTATCTGTATTTCTATCTGATTAGGGCTGGGCCGAATGATTAAATAGGCACAGTAAGCGACTGAATGGTTTGTCCTAATATTTTCTTTGTGGTATTTTTAGATTTTTTTTTTTTTTTTCATTTTTAAATTTTGCGCTTTTATTTGAATTATAAGGACCATGTGCATCATTCAAATAAAAATCACGACCCTTTAAATGTTAGAGCATTATTCTTTTTTTTTTTCTTCACATTCGTTACTATGGTACAAATTTGCTCTCAACTGGTAGATTAATCATCAAATCAACAGCTTTTGAGGTTGTTAAATTTTTGGGGATCTTTTAAAATTGCTTCAAAATTTAATTTCTTATTATTTTTGCATGCGTGATATTAAAACTCTCCTCCTGTCTTCTCCGTAATTTAATCTTTTGATATTTATTTTTTCATAACATTTGTTACTTGATAACTATTTAACCAATAAACATTTTAACCAATAAAATTTTTCGGTTTAGTTTAAATATATTTGCGTCCCATTTTAGAGCAAAACTAGGGCTATCTTTGGGATGGACCTCGTATTTTGAATCGCTGTCAGATGACGAGAACGACACCTGAATTGGCACCCCACCTCTCCAAAATGCCACGTTTGGTCTTGACGGATTTAATGCGCACCAGACCCGTTTACATCGGGTCTCAACCTGAAACCCTCCGTTCCCAAAGCCGTGACCTTACCATCAGGCCTCTATGAGTTTTTCGGTTTTGCAGATCTAAAAATAAAGGAATGAGAAGAAGAGGCAAAATCGACATTGACTAATTACCCCTGTAGGTCTTAATTCGATCCTGGATATGAAAATAGCATTTGTTGGAACCTTAATTTAACTGCCTCTCGGTAATTATTTTTCTGATTTTTAATTATTTATTATAAATAATTGTAAATTGTCAAATTATACAATATGTTATCATTTGAAGTAAATAAACTTTTTACTTTGTGAATGAATGTAGCAACAGTTATAAAAATGGTATCGGCACATGCATTGCCCAAAGTGGCGAAACGAAGATTTTGAGATCGTTTCTCGAAAATTGCTGAAAATAAGAGAAAAAAGTCAGTTTAAAAGTTATTCCGTGTCGTCAATGTAGTAAGGAACAATGCTACACATGCATGGATAACCTAAAGCGAAGCCAAAACAATGTAATTTTGGTCAATGTAATTACAGGTAAGCCGACAAACATCACATCTTCCTTCCGTAAAAATGTCAAAAATCACACCAATTGATATTCGCGTTTTTAGCACTCAGTGTTATATTTATGGATATGAAGTATCATACTGGGTTTTCTCGACTAAATTGACATACCTAAGCGATCTTTTAACTATCTTTTTTCCCTTATATTTCTGATAGTTTTCGAGATAAGATCGTTAAATTTAATATTATATCCCTCGGAGAGCTGAGAGTGATATTATGTCTCACTTTATTGTAGTTAAGACATCATTTTTATAACTGTCAATGTATCCATTTAGAAATTAAATAGATACTCAACTTATACATTTCTCACCCTCTTTAATGCTTCTTTTACTGCTTTTCTTTGTTTTCCTAATCAATAAAAAATACATAAAACTGCGCAGATACAATAAAATTGGTTCCGAAATCGGCTTCACTTGAATATGTACATATATGTGTTGCTAGACGTTATTGTTTAATTTTTTTGATGACGAGTCATTTTAAATATATACTTATATATGTTGCTAGACATTATTGTTTCATTTTTTTAAAAATGAATCATTCTTTTTAAATTTTTTTTTCTTTTTTTTTGCTTGAAATTAGATACTGACACTTAGATTATATTTTCTACACATATTTGTTAATTCATATTCATTTTACGTTTTATTATTGTTATAATATGGCATATAAATACCAAAAGACTTTTGAACAGTTTTGTGTATCCAGGACACGGGAGGCAGTGGAGACATACATCATGTAAGGCATTTTGAAACTAGTGACAATATCCAAAATTTATCAAAAAGATAGTGATAACTTGTATAAAAAGTTTGTATTATGAGGATAGAAACTTTCTAATTCTAAACCGTTTATCTATTCTTCCGATTCCACTATCGTACATGTATAGGCCTGAACCACGTTAAATTTGACGTAGAGGATCGAACAGTATCTTGCTGGTGCGGCACCAATGTTAGGAGGGATATAAAGGATGAAGTGTCGGTTCCATCACCTAACCACAATTCTAAATTATGCATTTCCATTCCAAAATAGATCTTAACTAAATAAATAAATAAACCTCTTATTTATTTAATTTTTTTTAGTTAAAATTTCCAAATGAATAAAATTTGGTTGGTAATTTTCTTTTAAATAAAAAAAAAACCCAGTTAATTATTTCTGACACAAAAAGCAAAGCTTCATGCAGTGCAATGTTAGAAGCGCGTACATATGCAATAGATTAGTTAGGAAAACAACAAAATTTCTATAAAGAAAAATAGTTTTTTATTAAATAGTTAATTGAGTATCCGCATCAAAAAATTCTGTTTGTTAACCAAATATTGAATTTGGTTAACAATCAGAATTGAATTTGGTTATTGAATACTGATGGGGCATTTTTTTCATTACTGATTGGGTTTCTAGTTGTTACAAATTTTTAAATTCTTACGACTGCGAAAGTGCCAGCGAATGCAAATGAACGGGAGTGGTTTCCGTAAATTTGTTGTATGCTCTCTATTGAAGATGCCCCCCCCCCCCTGTATGGAGCTTGGGTAAGGCCGCGAAAACACTAATCATCATTACAACATTATTCTTCGGCGTTAATCTCATATTTTTACTGAATCTAGCGTGATCTTTGGCGATTTTTTTTGTTATTAACCTCTATTATGTGGTTAATAAACAAGTACCTGAAAACATAAAACTTAAAAATTGTACTTGAGTATTTGGCATAAAAATACCATTGTAGTCACAAGATCACATCCCAGTGTAATCAGTAATTGCTTTTTTGTGTTATTGAGTTATATGCATACGAAAGTACCGACCGTCGGACGGTCAATCTTTTGACAGGTTTTTTCAAGACTTGACAAGAAGTATCCATAGTTTAGATATTAACATGTGTACCAATTTTTTTTTCTTGTAGCTCTTTTTATTTTGTAATTATTATGTTCACATGTATTCGTTCAGTTAGATGAACAGAATTTCTTCAATGGATTTCGTTTAAAAGTAACAGAATTCTACAAATGTAGTGTTAAGACTATATATCAAATTTCCTCCTTATAACTTATAAGCGTTTTACTCCTTATACTCCTTATAAGAGTTTTTGAATTTCCATGTTCACAGACAGTTATAAATCTAAAATTGTTTGGAACGTAAATATGGAATTGTTTGAACGTAATGATTCGTTAAAATCTGGATTTCAAAATTGTTTTATGATTATAATACTTTCTCTTTGTACATTTCATATGGCAGAAAATTAAAAAAAAAAAAAAAAGAGATGACATTTATTTGATTTTGATTTGTATTTAAATTCTGAAACTTAAGTATAGAGTATCGAAAAATTTATAATTTGAAAGTTCTACATTCAGCCACATCTGCATGAGAAAACAGCAGCAATCTAACTACATCTTCAAACTCAATTTAAGTGCACCATTCCTCTTGATAATCGAAAGGGGTTTGTCAATTCCTGGACACAACAACAACGCCGATGAAGCCACGCAATCGAACCGTAATTGCCCAGCCAACATCTCTTCAATGTCTCTACAAATCGAAAGAGTCACGAAGTCCACCGAAAAGTATAGCGGATATCTGATTGTTTTGCAAACGACTTCTTAATAGAATAAAAGTCAGCACGCACATCCCTAATCAGCTGGGTTGTAACTGATGTTGGAATATCCCCCCATCTTTATTACGCGTTCCTCTGAGGGTATGCAGACCTCATAGGAGACCTTGTTTGTTTCCGTTAATTTGGGTTCGTGTTTATGAGAATTCTGGAAGACACCCACCTGCCAGTTAAGGGGGAAATGGAGGGGGAGGGAGAGCTGCAAATCCAGCTGTAAACCTGGCACGTTGAGAATCCTGATTTACAGAAATACGGGTCTACTCCTGAGAGAGGCAGGTGTGCTCGATCAGGGAGTATAGAGACGAAGGTGTCGGTTGCTTTAGTAATAATAAATAGGGGCCTGCGTATTTTTGATAATTTATCTGTGTCTTCTTAGAAAAGTACATTTTTCATTCTTTGACTGTTTGACAAATGTTTTCGGATAGAAATGTTGTTGGATACAAGATGAAATTCTGTTTCAAATGTGTCGACTACATGTGTTTCTTGTATTGCCTTTGGGAAGTAATTTTTTTTTCTTGTCAGAAAGAGAATAAAAATATCCGTTGTTTTATTGGAAATTAACTCGTTCTTTTAAATTTTTTCAAACTTGATATTTTAAAATTATTCTTCTGCATTTTTTGGGGGTGAATTACTTCAGAGTATCTTTTTATATTTCTAGAAAAATATCCAACTTCCAGATTTGTTGATTTTTTTGAAATTTTGTCATCTACTATTTCAAAGCATGAATAAATAAAAGAAAGGTTTTATTTTTCTCGTAAAAATAGAATATGTAAAAACAGAATAAGGTAAAAAATTTGAAAAAAAAAAACAACAAAATTTTTTTTAACATCATAAATATTAAAATCCTTAAATCAATTCTTATCCCACCCCACCCCAAAAAAAAGAAGAAGAAAAAATTTGATGAATCAATGCTTTGTGGATGAATTTCAAAATGATTTTTCTATAGAAGAAATGTTTGCTTACATATTTTTCGAAGTTTTAATATTATGCATTTGAAGTAAAAGTGGGAATTCTGAGTAAAAATTATAATAATTACACTAAAATAAATTGGGTATTCAATTATTTTTTTTTCAAAAGTAAAAGTGAAATTAAAAATAAATTTTTAAAAAATTGTTGTTGTTGATCATACAAACAAATTAGTACTATAATGTACCTATAATACATCTAATGTACCTACATATATAATGTACATACTGTATACATAATGTACCTACAATAATGTACCTATGTTTTATACATGTCACTGAATTCATAGTTCAATAATTAGTATAATAGTTCAGTTTAATTCTAGTACTGAAAAAAATATTCTTTTGTTAAAAAAAAAAGAACTAAATGTGTGAAAAATATAAACGCTATTTGATAAGAGTTTAGAAAAAGATAATAATAATGATATGTTTTTCTCGATGTTTGAATAATTTATAAGAAGGATTGAATATTACACTTAACGCAGTTATGTATAAATGTTTGAAACATCATTATTACTACTTAAAATAGATGAATATGAATAAATATCTTTATTAATAATGAAATCGATTTTGTGTGTGTTTACTGGTGTTCTGCATGAAAGATCTTGGAGCTACAGCTAGCAAATTTCGATTAGTTATAATTTTGAAAAAAAAATGCACTTCACATGGAGTTTGTTTTAAAATATTTACTGATTAAAAATTAAGCACAATTTTGGTATTTTTCGTTAATATTTAAAGAAATGTTATTGTAAAAAGAATTTATACACCCTTAAAATTCAAAGGATTGTTTTCTTGGTGATATAAATTCGTCATACAATGTTTCCATGAATTTTGACAATTTTTAAAAATATTTTGTAGAATGTACACAATAATATTGTTTATTATCGCTATGAAATTTAAACTGATTGATTCTACAAACATTCAAGTATGTGTGTTCTGTTGCATTGTTAAAAATAATAAAGGATTTGTTTAATTTTCTATAATCTTTAGCGACATCTCAATGAATTTTTACTAATTTATTTTTATCTCATCACATTTGGAGTAAAACTCCACTAACAAAAATATGAATTTTGTGCTTGAATATATCCAAAATGCTGATAGATTATATAGACTATTTTTTAATTTTCTTATTGACATGCTACAAAGTATCTAACATGTTATTAGATATTCACATGCAATACAAGTAACTACAAAGTTACTACAAGCCCTATACCACGCCTGAATGTTCGGGATGGTCTGAATAAACCTGCGTTTCTACGACTTGTGCGTATGTAGACATGGCACACTTTCCCCTCTCTTGCGGTTTTTCGGGGTTCTTTGATGTTTATGGACGCGATCTGGAGTTCCCCACAAATTGGTGGTAAATTGGACAGACATCAAAGAACCCCGGAAAATCGCAAAAGAGGGAAAACAGGGGAAAGTGTGCCATGTCTTTGGATGCACAGGACGTAAGAATGCGGTTTAACAAAGTCGCCATGCAAATTGAAAAAGGTAATGCGGTGAATGTATAGTTTTTGAAATCGTAGGATGGGTGAAAGAAATCCAGTGCATCTGTTTGTTCAACAAGAAACTTAAACACAATTAGCAAAAGTACAGCCAAAATGTAAACTAAGAACAACACTTGTAAACATTAGCAACAAAAGCAGAGAACAAATCGCTAAATAGAAAACATTAAAGCAACTAAGGAGCTGGCTCTGCGATCAACAATCTAGGAAGAGAATTAATTTTTATTGTGACCAGCTGAAATCACATGAAATTCTTCAGAAGAATCTCCAAATGACGAGCACTTATAGAAATATGGCTATAATTCTTACATTTTGCAAAACCTTAATTTTTGTAGCCAAATTCGTTACCAAACTTGGAAGTCAATTATCATACGTCCATTTAGAGTCAATTAAGAATGTTTGTAAATATCTTCCAAGCGATGAGAATATCATTGTCGGGACACAAAATTATAGATTTCTATCATAATTAAAGTCTCAATTACTGCGCAGTTCATACCATTACCCTTCACGCAGACGTAAGACACGTCATTGAAGTGAAGATAACTAGGTACTATAGCATTATTGTATCCATAACCGACCATCATACCACAAATTTCTCAACTCTAAAGTGCCCCCTGGTGAGAAAAATGTAAACAAATATGTGACATCTTATTAATAATGAAATCAACAGCATAAGTTATATGAGAATTTGGGTGTAATCACTTATTAAAATCCTTTATCTAGCTTCTTGCAGTTTTGAATTTCTTTGAGTTAGTTTTCCTATATGCACAAGAATAGATATATAGATGATCATTTAACTATATAGTAATTAGATTGCGACCAGAAATTGATTTGAATCTACAGTTCTAGTGATCAAACTAAATTCGAAATTCCATCGATCTACGTCTTTGCATTTTTGAGAAACCATGTTCACATGCATACGAACGGGCAGACGTCAAACAGATTATTTTCATACAAAATTCTAAAGTTTGGTGTAAAGTAAATCGAAATGGTATCTAAAATTTGGCGTAAAAATTACCATCCATTTATTTATCTATCTTATTCTGTTGATGGTATCATCGTGTTGAAAGTGAAATTCCTGAAATTGAAATCCTCTGGTTGTTGCAACAACAAAAAAATTGCTTGATCGTTCATCTAAATGTATTCTGAAATTTTTTTATAATTTTATTTCACAACACATTGGAATTCCGGTAAATTAATAATTATTTATCATAAAAAATAGTAGTTAATTTATGTAAGAGGAATTCTTAGAAAAGTTCATCGACTACTTAATTTTAGAGAAAACTATTTACAGAGAAAACGAATACAACGATACTATTAAATTTTATAGAAAGAATAAATAAGCATTCAGTTATTGCAATTGAAAGAAGAGTACTATAAAGTTCTTTTGAATTTTTAAAATCTATATTTAATACTTTTCTAATAATTTTAATATAATTTATTCATTGCTTTAGATTATTTTTATAAAACTGGGAATGTTATTAAATTAATGTAGCTTCTAAATTAATTTTTTTGGAATTTCAAGCTATAATAAATATTGAAAAATTCCTATTAATATTTATTTCAAAGAATTTACTTTAATTTCAACAATAAATTTAAAAATCGCTGTTAATTTTCATCGAACATTAATAAATATGAAAAATCTTGTTTATTTAAAACTTTTTGTAAGATTCAGATTGATTAAATTTCATTCTTATTTGCTGAACATCTAATTAAAATTCTGCTATTTTAATTAAAGGCTTTTACTTCTGTTTTTCATTAAAACAAATTTAAATGATTTTCATTTTTTCTTGAAATTAATACACCTGAAATTCTTTCCTTTTTTTTTTCAAGAGTAAGTAAAGAGAAGGGGAAAAAATCATGATTTCCTTTTTGTACACAATATTCATTGCAAATTTAAAATTCCCGTATATATATGCAAATTAATTATTAATTGATGACGTCGTTTTTGCACAAAAATTTCATTGTGAATTTAAAAGTCAGTAATATATATGCAAATTAATTATTAATTAATGATGAATAAGAAGACGCCCAGTTTAAAATAGAAATCATTGAAAATCTCAGGGTAACATTTTAAGGAAAGTACAATTTATAACGTTAAATAATGAAGAATTTTGAAAGCGACGGCATTTGAGTTACTTTTGGTGAATCCAATTTTGTTTTATGTTACAGCACTTAGAAAGTCAAGTTACTATTTAAGATTTGTTTCAAACAATATAATAACAGCAGCTAGTCTTCAGAAATAAGAAAAAAGGTCAGAATATTATTATATATATTTATTTATGACATTATTTTGAACATAAATAAATTCAAAACTGAATTATTCGGTTGAGCCGTGAAATCACCCAAAGCGTCATTCAATTTCATACAACGAGTTTTTGAAATTTAACATGTCCTTTATTTTAATCATACAATTTCTTTTTTTTTAATTTTAAGACAATATGTTATGTTTACATGAACAAAAGTCATTTTTTTTTTAGTTCCTATAAATAAATTTTTCCATTTTTTTTACATAAGGAAAAAGTTTTATAACCATGAATGACGCATTGTTTCAATCCCAGTTCGGGCATGGTTGTCTTCATCTGTGTTCTATCTGTGAGGTGTGTGAATGTGCTCCCTGTAAAAAGGAGTTGTGCTAGCGAATGTGTGAGTTTCATCTTCATGTGAGCTAGAAGTTAGACTTCTGCTCTCGGGTGCTCAGGGGTCTTTACCCTTAGAAGCTACTACACCCCCTTTCCGTGGTAACGCGAACACATCATCATATATAAGTGGCGTCTTGGCCTAGGAAAAGCGGTTCTTCCCCGTGACCTGGGCGTCCTGGGTTCGAGTCCCGGTTCGGGCATGGTTGTTCACTTCCTTGTGTTCTCTCTGTGAGATGCGTGAATGAGCCCCCCCTGTAAGAAGGAGTTGTGCAATCGAGTGTGTGTGTGCTATCTTCATTTGAGCTAGAAGTCAGACTTCTGCCCTCGGGTGCTTGGGGTCTTTATCGTCAGAAGCTACTGCGCAAAATTTTGGCTTATATAGTCACAAGACGAAAAAAAAAAAAAAAAAAAAAACTAATTGTGTTCAAAGAATGAATTTTGTGCCAGTATGATATTCATATGCTTACTTTTATAGTCCTGAAACCTTCAACCTTAATATTCTGACGAATATTCGCGTTTTAGATCTCCATAAGACATATTTTTGAAATAGTATTTCTTTATTAACATGGTAATTCCAAAAAGCATTGAATTAGAAGGACGAAATTTGGTGTGTGATTCCAATACAAAATTTGTAGACGTCTATCACAATGTGAACGGAATCCATCCCTAGCAAGCTTTTTTATCACCTCATTTATCCAAGCTTGTTTATCCGATTAAAATTGAACACGATAATTGAAAAATGTAAATAACTAAATTGATGAAATTTGGCACATAGCTTAATCATGCAGATCTGGGTTAAATCAAACATTTTAAAAAACATCTATTTACGGGAAGATCGTCTGTTAGTCTGTATGTTCGCGAGCATGTGAATATGTTAACTGAATAAAGCAACAACATAGATGAAATTTTGTATGCAATTCTAAGATAAAAATTATTAGCCTGCCCATAAGATACGTTTGATGCCTATCTCCCTATCCATTTGTAAAGCCGCGGTGGCCTGGTGGTAATGTCTCGGCCTTGGAGCCGGAGGGTTTTAGGTTCAAGTTCCGATTCCAGCGAACCATCGTGTAAGCGGGTTCTGATGTACATTAAATCCGTCGGGACCAAATGTTCTCCCACTAGTGTGATGCGGAAGCTTGGAGAGGAAGTGCTAGCTCAGGTGTCGTCCTTGTCATCTGACAGTATTTCAAAATAGTCCTAGTGTTGCTTTAAATGGGGACATTAATATAACTAAACTAAGGCCCCTACGTGATATGTTCCAGAGATATAAAGACAATCGAAAAGAAGGCAGTATATAGTCTAAATATACCAGAATGTTACTTTAAGATGATAATGATGCACCCAATTTTTACTTCAGATATTGTAAGATTGCCTTGACAAGTAAAAGATGCCATATTTCTTCTTTGGTGGGAATTCTTTTATCAATTTTACTGCATGCTAGCTCCATAGAGCGAGATTTAAACTTCAGATCCCATTTTATATTTAGAAAATATCTACTTTAAGCAAAATATTGATTTAGCAATAAAATATTTATAATACTTCTATATTTCATGAAATTTTTTGTATCGAATTTATGAGCAATAAATGAAAATTTTATCTTGTAGGTTTATATGATGTCTTTTCGTTGTTATATAACCATAGTGGTTAAGAGGTTAAAGATATACCGAATTATTTTTGTAGATGTAAAAACCAAGATGTGACTTGCTGTGACATAGCATCTGTTTCAAATATAGGAATTAAATTTCTTTATTTAATAATAATTTCCTTCGGTCCTGAAATTTTTAGCTATCTTAACAATAATCAATAAGAAATATTTCATCTTCTTAATACATAAAAAATTCTTTCAATTTCATCTTAATACATAAAATAAATTAGGAAGGGGGTGGGGAATAAAATCATTACATCCAAAAAAAATTCTATTTTACCTTTTTTTTTTTTTTTTTTATTCTGTTTCATTTACTCACGAATCTCATGATAATCATCCTTCGAATCTTTCTTCCTAATTCATTACATAAAAAGAAACTCATTACGTGCTACTTAATGCATTGAATAGGTTGTAAATTCCCATTTATGCCGAAAGAGGAATGACAGGTATCTGCTTAATGCAGTTAATGATTTTCAAAATGATAATATCTTATTTTTTATAGATTATATCTGTACTAAAAAGCAATATATTTCTCTAGAGTAATGGAAACTACAAATGAAATTGATCATTTTAACATACAGTTATTATTTTATTGGATAGTGCCATTAGATAATGTGCATTCGTTCAAACATCATTTTGTTAATTTCATGGGTTTAGAAATATAAAGAAATTTTATGTTAAGCTTATTTGCGTTCATAATTTGATTAGATCAAGAACTTCTTAAATATTCCATAGTCATTTAGACTTATGGGCAAGTTAAAGTTACAGTGGTAGAAGTCACATTACAAAAAAAAAAAAAAAAAAAAAAAAATGCTTAAACTACAACCAATGCATAAAGTCAACTCTTATGTTATATTTTGATTCAAGAGATCTCTAAAATTAAAACATAACACGATGATATTACATTTCATTATTTGAATTTCTAAATAATATATTACTTTAGCAAAGTATTGTTCTCGGGGTACAGATTTAAAAAAAATGTGATTTACCCTGCTGTAATTTTAATCCGTTCCTACGTATTTCATTAAAATGTTTAATGCAATTTTTTCATTTGTATTATAAAAAAGAATCCCATGAGAATTGTAAATTCCCAGAATTCTCTGGCTTTTGATTTGCATTCTGGTGTTTATTGGTTTCAAAATAATAAAAAATAATATTCAGTAATTAACATGAATTCTAAAATTAAAGTAAAATTTAATTCTAAAATTAAAACATAACAGTATTAGATTGCATTTCTTCATTTAAATTTTTAAATAATATATTATTTCCGCAAAGCATTATTTTCGCGGCATTATTGAATTTAAAAAAAAAAATGTTATTTACCCTGCTGTCACTTTTATCCCACTGTACTTGTTTCATTATAATGTTTAATACATTTACATATATATATATATATATATATATATATATATATATATATATATATATATATATATAAACTCATTAAAATTATTAATTCCTAAAATTCTCTGACTTTTGATTTCCATTCTGGTTTTTACTGCTTTCAAAATAATAAAAATAATAGTTCAGTAAATGCCATGTTCCCCAAAAGGAGACAAAGTGAAATACTGCTCAACAGTAATCATGTATATGCGAGTTAAAATGAGCTTTTGAGGCAGATTTATTTATAAAATGTGTTTATTAATTTACTTTAGAGTTAAAAAATTAAAATATATATTTAAATGCTTTTATAAATATATTCTTTGCTGCAAATTATTTTGTTTGTGTTTAGACATCATTATTTGCAATTAATAAGTCCTTAAAGCAGCGTTCACACAAGACCAATTATTGCGAGCAATAAAAGTCCACGCCTATGTCAGGAAAAACACGTGATCCCAATTGGACAGTGGCAAATGGTTGTCTCATATTGGCAACTATTTGCCATTATCTCATTCCGGTCACATGATCTTCCTGACGTAGGCATGGCCTTCTATTGCGAACAGTAGTTGGTCTCGTATGAACGTTGCTTAATACTTGTATTACTTCGAAATGAAATTTGCATATGCGCATTATGAAATGATTTTAATCCCTTAAATGGCTATATTACCTAAGATTTATATTTGATAACAAGCTCATTTTAAATAAACCTGACACTTTCAATGTTGATTTCAATTCAAATTTTGAAACAACTTTCATTTAATCATTCATCTTATTTGCAGACATTTACTCTCTCATTAACAAACAAAATAAGATTTCATCATATTCATACATATGAGACATCAGAACACATCTGAGAACTTGCAATAAAATTGCATAGAAAGAAAATTCAAATTACTAAAATTCGTGCCATGATATGTGAGAAGTGTTGTTATATATAACAACCTGAAAAATTAACAAAATTGCAGATCACAAACAGGTGTTTTCAAGGAAATCCTTCATTTAAATTAAACGTCATCCTAACCCAGTCAGTAAATTGTAAAACATTCATCTCCTGCAATGATTGCAAAAATGCATATTCATTCGTTTTCCTGATTTTAACTATAATTTTATCATTTGCAGCTGAAATCGTTTTAACCTCCGAATATGTCAAATTCATTAGCATCTAACTCTCAAGATTCGTTCTTAGTTGCTACTGTAGAAAATTCTCTTATCTAAATTTCCAAGGATTTTACCCTTTGAACACTCAGTTAGAGGAAATGGACATTGCAACTGATAACCAAGTGGTTTTAATATTCAAGTCAAACCTATGCTGCCATAAAAAAATGTTATAATGTTTTCGAATGGATGGTAAAAGGGGATATATAAAATAGATTTTAACATATGTCTGGCAACTAAATTAAAATATATAAAATTTCAATTTGAAATCATTTCATTTTGCTTTTATTTTATGGAAATGATTTACATCGTTCTATTTTACATTTTGTGAAATCCCACGATCTGTTATTTTCAAGTAGATACGTTAATATTCTTTTTTTATATATAAAATGCATATAAAATAAAAGCTAGTAAACGCTACTCTGAGAGCATTAAACTTTCCATTTAAAGACAAATTATTGAACATAAATGGACAAATTTTATTAAGGAGGTAATAAGAGATGAGTCAATGCTTTGCAATCAGTACTAATGGAAAGAAGGAATTTAATATTTGTGAAAAAATAATTGTAGGTAAACTAAGATATTTATAATCCAATTTCCATTGGGAGTACCTTCTTCGATTTTCCCGTTGTACTACAAAAAAGATATCTCACATATCTACATTTTATACTAAAAATTCGAATGTATGGATTTGTGGGAAATGGAATGCTGCTACTAATATTTCTAACTTAACTATTACTGCAACACTTTCAATAATGGAAGTAATAACGTCTGAGTGTATCAGTGATTTTATTTTATTAATGAATAGATTCACTGGTTAACGTTTCTACAACTGCTTTTCATCCATGAAAATTAATATATGAGCCATTTTCTTTGAAAGTGGTATAAGCCCATTTTGTATTATGCGGAGATAGCTGAATGGTTTGAATGGTTTGAAAAATATTAGGATATATCAATACTTTCATTTTATGTTTTTTAAATATTAAATTGATTTAAGTTTATAATGGAATCATTTTTAAAGTATCAGTTAAAAGAAATGTATACTTTTGATGACCTCAAATGGACATACACAATTTTGAAAGTCAACAGAACATGAAAATCATATATTTGTGAAATATCAAATATGTGATTTCAATTGAAACTAACTAAATTTTTTAATGAAATCTTTTATTAGATATTCAAAAAAGGCTTTATTTTAACATTTCTCCAAGTGATGTCATTTAAATTATTACAATTTTATATTAATAATATGCCATTTTTAATTCTTATCATTATGAGAAATTTTCTGAAAGTAGTCATGATTTATTGGAGGAATATAAGGAAATAAATCCATCATTTTATTAAATTTTTCGTATGTAATGCGCCTGGTATGGTGGTTGTATTATATTTTAAAATGTTCTTGGTCTTCCACATCCGATGAGTAAGTGTAATTTTTTAACTTACTCATCGGATTTCATCAAATAAAGTTTTAAATAGAAGTGTCTACTGTTTTTTTAAACTCCTTATCCAATATTCCTTTAGCCAATTAATCTCTTCACCATTAGTATTTTTTCATTTTCTTAAAAATGCATTTTCTAGTGGTTTTGTTGAACCAAAATAATCTCATTTCATTTCAAATAATAATAATAATTTTTTTTTTGTTTCCTGCACTGTTGTATGTTGCTGCAATATTCTTTAGGAATATATAGAATTTTTTTTTATGGATATCATCATAGTTCCAAAATCGGCATCATTTGGTAAGTAAAAATGTACAGAATATAAAAATGTGTGATTAATAATTCTTTTGTCAGATGATGATTATGACATTTAATCTAAGGTTGTACCATCAGAAATTTATCAGATCTGCCAATATTTGTTTGTCTCATCTTCGAGGACAGATTTTACTCACAATAGCGTTACATGTTTAGAAGCTAATTGGCTTTAAGCTCGCAAATTTTTCGTCCGATAATGATTCTGCCTATTAAGTCTTGCAATTAAGGTAAACGACTGTTCTCTCACTGTATTGTCTAATTTATTCCAATACTAAAATGAATTATTATTTTTTAATTTATGGTTTATATATTTGATTTCCCGTGTGTGTATGTAGATTCTGGTGTTGCTACGGAATTCTCAAAAAAATCGTTTATTAAAAACGATGATTTGATTTTAGTAGCAAAAATTGAATTTCTATGCAGCGATTTTCTTCTTGTTTTTTATTTATTTATTTCATTTCTGTTTGATTCTCAAAACAATTATGTTTAAACATAGTGGCGGGATTTTAATAGCAAAAGTTTTATTTCATTTTCAGTTTTCAACAACTTTTGTTTTCTCTCATTTCCGAAAATTTAATTATCTGTTAAGGGCGTTAAACCTTTTCCGTCTTTAAAAATTGAGAAGACAATTTTAAACGTAACTTTGAGATGAAACCCGGGAATTCTTTTACATTCGGTAACCGCATGTGCAAAGTATAAAAAAACAATGCATCTTAAAACGATTTTTCATGATACATATCTCAATTTAAATAAAATTTCTAACCAAGCTTCCTGAATACTTGTTCCTGCATTAAAATAAAAGGACCTGAAAAAAAATTCAAAGAAGCCAATACAAAAGAAAGAGAGAGTTGAGAAAAATTCTAAAGGAATGAAAAAGTCTGCTCGAGACAGACTCTGAAAAGCGCAAAATAATAATGTTTATCCTGCTCAATAATGCATAGCGTCAGGGTAGTTCCGTTCGTCGTAACTAAATCGAACTATGAAATATTTATTGGAAGGGGATTAGAATGAATTTTTTTCCCTCTTTCTAAGTCGGCACTATATCCATACATTTCAATTAATGAATCTGCGGGCTATAGTATTCTGTTTCGGGAAATAAGAACTCTCGGAATGCAAATCTTCCTTTTTTGCATACCATTTCCGATTCAACGACATCTGGCGGTACTTCAATTGCTCTCTCCAACAGGTGGGACAGTGCCGCTGAATTGGATTTTTGGAAGGGGGTTGAGAATAAAAGTGATCGTGTCGGGTTCGGATTGTTCGATGTGGAACATTTTGTGTTTGTTTTGCTGAAGCACATTGTTTAAATCTGTTTTAATATTTTTCTGGAAAAGAAATGCATTGTATCAGAGTGATCAGAAATTTCATTCTTATACATAAAGTTTTCAAACGTCCAGTCATATTATTTTCTTGGAAAATAAAATGTTGAAATATTAAGGATGTAAAAAAAAAAAAAAAATGATGAGGATTCCAATAAGAAAAACGAGTCGATATATCATTTAAAAAAATTGATTTATATTTATTATTCTAGTTACTTTATGCAAATTTCAAATTATTAAATGCCGAAAGTTAGAAATTTCATAGCAGCAAATATATATATATATAATTGGTACTTATACAGCATATTTACTAGCTCAAATTGTTTGCAGGTCTTTTAAATATTGCTCGTTTGAGAGACTAGCACTTTTCGATACTTTTACACAGAAAGATGAGCAGCTATTACTAGCCTTAATTTTTCGACTAATTTGCGTTCACCTTATCGCTAAATACAAATATCTTCTCTCATTTTTTATTTTACCCTCCTTTATTGACGAAATGAATGCATGCGCAAGACCTCGGAAGTTTTTCAAGTTTAATTTAGTTTAGTTTTATTAACGCCCCGTTTTGAAACAACACTAGGGCTATTTTGGGATGGACCTCGTAATTTTGAACTTGTGGTCAAATGACGAGAACGACACCTGAGATGGCACCCCCTCTCGAAATTTCCACATTACACCAGTGGGAGGATGGAGGTATTTTCAAATACGAGAATGGACAGTAGTTACCATTGTTATATATTGAGTTTAACTTGCTTTGTGGAAGTCGTAAAATGCCTGAAACAGTACTAACTCAATTGACGATTCAAATTTGAGAATCATCAGGAATGATTTATTGCTTCTACTATCTTCAGAACAGTTCGTATGACTGATTTGTTGGCTCTCTGAGACAGAGAGCTGCTTTATAACTCTTCGTACTCTTCAGATTAAAGCCTTGTGATTATTGTTTGATGCTATAGATATTTGTTACCATTTTGTTTAATATCATACGGTTTTTTCGTGTGTGTTTATGTATTTGAAGTTAGCTGCCGAACAACTCTAGAAGAGCTAGTTCGAGTGGATGATAAACTGCTCAATGTGAATTATCAACTCTATCAGTATTTTTGAATCCACTTTTCTGAAATATTTGTATGTAACACTAATACACTGGCATTTCTGACAAAGACATAATATGGAATTTCACATCAAATCATTATCAATATTTAAAAAGCAAAATGATGCCTAGGGCATGGGTTTATTTTTCCACCCTCATCAGATATTTTTCTTTCAAAAATAACATAAATGATACATCGTATATCTCTCTTAAAAGTGATACTGATGTTTTGCCCTCATGACATATCCGAAAATATTTCATTTGAGACATCTATATCACTTCTTACCGCCCCAGTCACCATACTTCTGCACTGGTAACTAGATCGAAGAATTATCAATATTTCAAGCTAGCATCGATTTTTATATAGGATGTAATTGTATGATTACTATCATTAAATTTCCAACTCTTGAATATGCAATAAAGATGCTTGCTGTATAAGAGATTGCTTGCAAAACTAGGGAGGTTTGTAATAGAACTTTAATTGCGGCATACATAAAAGAGTACGGAATAAATGTGAAAAGAATGGTAACAGCCAAAAAGAGTGACTAAATATGAAATCCCAACTGTGTGCAGAGAGTTAATTCACGGTATAGTTTGAATTAGATGAATTCTTTTTGGTAGTCATAATCAGGATGGCTCATAAATTCAATACGCTTTTCCGGGCTAATAGGGTTTTCAATGAAAACATAAAAGAAAACGTGACTTTTTTGGACTTACTTGCATCTTGTTTGACACAGTATAAATCATTGTCTTCCCCATATTCTAAATAATAGAAGGCAATAAATTTAATTTTATTACACATATTTTTCGTTCGATTCTTTTATCTTTATATATCTGCCCAGGTTATTATTAAAAGGAATACTTTCTGACATCCATAAATCAATTTTTGGTAACGCAGTTAGCAGTGTTCCGCTCTTCTGATATCTGATGGTTGTACTATTGCCAGATATATGATGTGTTCGCGAAAAAAGCTGTTGAAGGAAAAAGCTATTCATGTAACTCTTAAAAAAAAGATTTTCATGTAACTCTGAAATGTCATGATATTCTGAAAATTCAGATTGGCGAATACAAAAGAAATTATCAATTTTAAGACTGCAGATATTCAAATGTAGCTTTTCTATGATAGTGATTTTATGTGATTTTGAAATCAAATTGGCTTTTAATATAAAAATAATTGAAATAAAAGCTGCTTCCAACATTAAATTTGCCATCAAGCGAAATGAATAATCAAAAAGTTAATCAATTACAGATATATATTATAAACTAGAGTAAAATATCTGAAAAATTTAGGAACTGATTTTTCGAAAATATTCTAATTAAAAGCATTTAATGCCAGTTTTGCTTAAAGCTATTCAGTTTAAAACATAACATTAGCAACTATGGCACCAATTATCAGATAAATAGTAAGTATTTGCTAATAGTCTATTCCAAAGGTTTGATATTATATATTTTTTATACTTTGTAAGATAAAATATAACATATACCATTAAGAACGCTATGTACTACCTATGTGTATAATTTAATTATGAATTGCGTATAGAATGAAATAATGCAAAATGATAAAGTTATTTTTCTTCATATTTAATCAGAACTATAAATTCTTTTTAAGATATAAATTCTTGATTGAGATAACTAAACTAGATAAAGTAAGTGAAGCATTGTCATTCATTGTTAATTTTCAATCGCATTTAAAATGAATGATTTATGGATTTCTAAAATATTTCATTCAATTAACTAGAACTTATTAAAAATTGTATTAAAGATTAAGGGCCTCAAACGTAAAAATATCTCCTTACGTAAAAATATCGAGAGGAAAGGTCGAGTTTTATTAATTTCTTTATTTAATAATCCATATTTTGGTTCTTTTCTTGTTATTTGACTTTAACTAGATATTTCTGCAGGAAACTAGACTTTAAAAATTTTAAATTAATTAAGTTCAAACTGCGAATAGCTCGAAGGTTAAATAAAATTTATTTCATTCATAAGCTTATTATAAGAGGTTATATTATCATTATATTATTTATGTATAGATTTATTAAATACACGAAAAAGAGTGTTTAAAATATGAATATTTTACAAAGCCGTCATTAGCTTATTTGCGGAATTTCACCTTTGATCGGCAATCGGACTGAAATGAAAATCGAATATGAAATTGATTTAAATAAATATTCGTCCTGAGAAAATCTGAAAAATTAATAAAAATTTTTCGTTCAAATTCGAACTGTAGAATACATTTGAAACTGAAAAGTAAAAAAAAATAAATCTGTGAGAGGAATGAAAGTTTAGTTAGAGAAATGAAGTTTGATTATGAGCTTGGAGAAGCTTGGCTCAAATGCATATTCTTTTGTAAATAAAACATGAGTAAACTCAAACAATGAATGCCCCTATTATGAAAAAAAATTAATTAATTTATCGCCAACATTTTCTTTATTTGCATAAGGAAACATTCAAAGTTCTAAGATGTACTTAACAATAATGTCGATGATTTTATTGCTATATAGGTTTTATTTTAAATTTGTTCTGTGAAAATAATTATTAAAAAATTATGGATTATGAAAAGTTGCGAAAATATTAGCTCCTGCACGATTAAATCGCATATCAAATCTAATGATGGTATCATTAAATTTTCAAATAATAAGTAAAAACTCTAAACCTCATAAAATAATCTTTCTGGTTCAGTAAAGAATCTCCAGATTCCAAAAATATACTTCATTACAACATAGATCTGTTTTTTTTTTATTTTTTATTATTATGATATAAGCATCATCACATTTTCAGAAAGTGTAAGTTTAAACTAAAGTTTCTTCGTTTGGTTGCGATTTAGTCGCACAAGAGCCAAGGATAATTATGCTGCCCCAAACGCATGGTAATAAACGATTTAGTTTTATGTTATAAAGCAGCAATTCCGAATCTATAGACCTGGGATACGTTATCAGGTGGCAGCTTAACGGTCTTTGCATGTTTGTTTAAGGTGCTACTTAAAAAAAATAATTGAACATGAAATTTATCAGAAATTATTTTGAAGAAGACCACATAAAGACCATCAAATGATAAATATCAGTTAACTGAATTATCATGTGATCAGATTCTGCAATCATTTTTTTAGGACAATTACAGTTTGATTTAAGATAAATTTTTGGAACTGGATTGTATTAAGCTTATACATATTTGAGCTCATTTCAGCTAATACAAACTTTTATCTGTGTAAAAGTGTTTTCTGAACAATTTGTTGAAACGCAAGTATGGGAATTAACTGAGCATAGAAAGTGACTTGAGTTGAAGCTGCCATGTTTTAGCACAGGTATTGACTCTCTCACAGAAACAAAAGTGCCAGAAAACTTTGTTGCGTTTTTTTTATTGTGAATCTTGAGTGTGTGAAATTCCTTTATATTGTGGTTGGTAAGTAATAACAACAAAGTTTTTTGCTTCCTAAAAAATCTATTTTTATCTCTTTTATAGTAAGTTTTATTAATTACTGACATAAAAGTACATATTATGTATGTATATGTAATATTGTATGTTTCCATATTTCCTATTGGTATAGGTATTTTAATTAGTGTGCTCCAAAATATTATTACATTAAAAGAGATCCTAATAACCAAAAATTGAGAATCGCTGTTCTAAAAAAATGCATTTATTGTGATAAGCAAAACTATTACTAAAGAAATTACTTTAAACCTCGTAAAGAATAAAGATAAAATATTATATCGGTATTATCTTTAATTTGTTAGGAATCATGACTTTACCACAGGCATGTTCAGAAATGTCGGTTGTTGCACCAATAGATCTAAGGTCACCCATATTGTGCATATCATAGATATTTGTGTGAATTTTTTCATTCCGTACCATATTCCTTTAAATATGTTTACTGTGTCAAAATACTTATTTTGAAAATTCTTCCCAACTTCTAAATTAGGCACGGATTGTTCAAGACAGATTGATTGAGCTCGATATTAATTTAGTTTAAGATATTCTTTTGAATACAATTAAACGAAAAAATTTATACTTGATATTTAATCGAAACTTGCATCGATATTTATGTTATAAAGTTACGCCAGTAATCAAGATTTTAGTGCAGTATTGTTAAAATACTTGATCTTGAACAAATGATTGATACTCCGATGAAAAATAATTTATATGATTGATAATTCTGCTATTCCGATGAGAAATAATTTTCTATCGTGTAAAGTTTAACTTATACAATTTTCATTCAGAACTATTTCTATCTACTACTAATAAAGGAGAATGGTTGTCTGTTTCGGTTCTACTCACCGGACCGTTTAACTTACGGCTACCTAATATAAATCGAACATACTTGGGAGGAAGGAAAAATGCACCTCAATACGAAATCGTGAGATTTGATTGGATTTGATTACATAATAAACGGGAGAATATAGGGCTATTAAAATAACGCAATTTTAATGTCTATTATTAATTATTTCTTAAAAATATTTTATTAATGAAGTTTAAATATCATGTTCAACGTTAAAGGGTTAATGAATTTAAACACAATATTTTTGGTTAATAATCAGTTGCCATAGGCGGCTAGTCTTAATATAAATAAATCATTGTATCTATATTTGTTTGTTTCATATCTCCTTCTAAACAACTGGCCCCAATTCAACAAATTATGTACATTTATAATATAAGATGTGAAAAAGAATACTGTCAACTTTTCAAAGCACAGAAGCTAATTAAATATTCAATGAATTACAAATTTTAAAAAATTCTTATTTTGAGCTTTGAACTACTCTCACACTATTTTTTAACTATCTTTAATTTTAACAATGCTTTTATTGATCTTAAAGTAGCGATTTCACCTTGATTAAAACTAAGATTAAACTAATCGCTCAAATAAAAACATTTTTTAAAATTTTTTGTCAACAAAATTTTCATAATTAATGTTGCAAGTATTAATAACTTATGGAGAAAAATTATCTGCCTGTCATTTTTAAAATCCTCTGGTTCATTTGATATTCTCATTTTAATAAAAATTGTTTTATATTATATCATTTTATACAAAAGTAATTTTTATGATACAAATCTTTCACATGAAATTATTTTAATACTGATCAACACCAGATATAGCAACTAGTATTCAATAAACTACAAACCAAATTCCACTTATGAATACCACTGATATTCCCCTGAAAAATAATTTTCATCCCATAACGCTGATTTCCCTAAAAATACAGATTCTCAATGCTCTGCGAAATTCTACCTCGAAACTACTCACGAGCTGCTCAAGACAAGGATTTATTGCATTCGATCTTAATTTGGTTTCCAAGATACTCTTTCCAGTACAATTTTAATGGAAACCGGCTACTTCGATATTTATGACTCAGATGGGCAAAAGAGCCGAAGGAGTCTAATATTTCGCCTGTGTCACACAACTCCGATTTCGAAGTTTCCATTCCCGGAATATTTAGTCATTTATTAAGCATATTTCACATTTGTCAAGAACTGGTGACTTATTGAAATGTATTAAATTACTTCCATCTTTTAGAGGATTCAGTTTTGCCTTAAGTAAGTTTCGCTTACAATGAGATAAGTTTAGAGTTACCGATCGGGAATGGATTTGCGTTCTTCTTTGGTATATATTTGTTGAGCATGTTGTAGGTTTTTTTTTTATTTATTTAATCTTTGTTGAAGAAAAAGAATTTCGTGTTTGAAAAGAGAATTTTCTTTCAAAATTCTTGGATTAGAAAATTAAAATGTATATTTATGAGTATTGAAATGCATACTGTAACAATACGGTTATTTATAATTTAACTTCAATAAACAAAACATTTGCGCCATCCATTATTTTTCTTGCATAATTATAGATATCAATTGATGAAATTGTCTTAAGATTGTGACTACGTTAAAAAGTCGAATTTTTACAACAATATAAATTTTTTATAACCTTAATTTTTGACAATATTTATCATACACCCGTTTGATTTTTGTTTTTAAGCTTATTCTTTTGGTAGTTGCATTGATTTTTATGCTTAAATAATGCATGTTTTAATACAAATTTGCATCTTTAAATAAGATTTTTTAAATCCTAAATTTTACCAGAATTTTCTTACGAAAAACTTTGCAAATTAAAATCTAATGTTTATTTCCGGTTCATATTGGGTATAAAAATTTGTCAATATGTTCTGCAGTTGCTGAATTTGATTATAAAAAGTATGTTTGCTTAGAAATATTCCGTAAGAATTTTGCAATCTTAATGCAAACAAAAAAAAATTGAAAATTTAGTGTTATTTATCAGTCGAACCCCAATTTTTAAAGATTAGATAAAGAAAAGCTTTCTTTTTAGATCAAAAACTGGGAAATATTTATTAAGGTGTCAGGAAGATTTTGAAAAATTATCAGCAAGTATTTGATAAAATTTTTAGCTAGAAAGATTTTGCTTTTTATCCCGTTTTTAACTAAAAAGAAATTTTTTTGCTCGTTTTTGAAAGCTTGATATTTTATTCAAAATTAATATAATTCTACAGCGTTAAAAAAATTATCCTGAACCTAGTCGCATACCTTACATGTTTTTGTATTTTAAAAAGTGCGCATTGTATTTAAGGGCGAAATATGGATAATATTTATATAAATCCAAACTATTTATCCAATCTTTTTCCTCTAAATTTCGAATACTTTAATTTGGAAAGATGCATCTCAATGTGACAGATATTTTTCTTTCTAGATCCCCCCACCACCAAAAACACACACCTGGGGCTTATAGAAATTATAAAATTGTAAGAAATTTATTTGTAAAAACCTTATTACTACTGCTATTTTGTGTATTGTTTACCGGAAGAACGAGTAGTTGAATTTAAAGGTGTTAAAATGCATACTATTTATTTCTTTCATTTTTCTTTACTTGAATTTTAGCAATACTTTAATTATTCATAAGTGTTTAAAAATTATACTTTGCTCTTTGTAATAAATATAATTTTCCGTTATATATCGGTATTTTTGTTGATCGTGCCTTTGACCGTAGTATTATAAATACATTTCAGATCATAATGACCTCGTCTTAGTTAAGCATTTAATGTTTTAAGCTTAGATTTTCGGAATTTCAAAAATTAAAATAAAAAATTTTCATGCCGAAAATTATTTTCACGCATTGTATTTAACTTAAATTTGTATTTAAATTAACATTTTAAGTACAATAAATGTTAATTTATTTAAATTAACATTTATTGTACTTAGTTACTAAATTTACTCACACGAAAATTTTCAGAGAGTAGCAATTTCCACAGCCTATCCAAGCCCATAAAATTATAACTGAACTAATGATTCTAAATAAAATTAGATTGGGCTAAAAGCGTATCTTCTCTGAGTGAATATTTCTGATATGAAAATAATTCTTAGTATTTATAGTTATTGAGAAACAGATAAAAAGCTAAATTTAATTCTTTCTACTGTTTGATACTTAATAAAGAAGGCGAAAGCAACAATAGTATGTTAGTAAATAAATTTCAAAGTAGAGATCAAAGGAAGCTAAATGCAGGAAAATATAAGGAAGGACAACCTTAAACAGAAGATAAAAACAAAAGAAAAAAACTAATAAGCTCTTGAAAATTGACTGTTTATGTCGCTTCAACATTGGAAACTTGAACTATATTGGAAACGATTCGAAATATTCTTCACAAAATAAATATTTGAAAAAGAGTCCACCAAATAAAATCAGTTTACTAGCGAAAGAAAAGAATAGAAGACTTATTTAAAAAGAATAGAAGAACTATATTTTAAAATTTATATCAGCAAATCGGGAGAGTTTTGGACCCCCCCCCCTTTTTTTTTTCATGAATCACACTTATTGTTTCAAAGGGAAACAATAAGAGTGGTGAAAGTTGAATGTTTTTCATTAAGTAAATAATTTAAGATCAATTGTCAAACTCGGCGGTAGTCTTGTGATGATTTCGAGTTGTAAATCTTAAAATGAACAGAGATGGAATGACTTTAATGAAAGTAATGATTAATGAACAATACATTAATATGTTACTGTAAGCGCAGCTCCGCCTATGTCTATTTATTATATATATATATATATATACACGAAATAAACATATTCTAATATTCTATAACATTTTATCAAATGATTACAAGTCAACTGAAGTACAGACCATGCATAATAAGTATCATTAGTAATAAATGTTTCATAAATTATTTTTCACTACTAGTGGTGTGCAAATGTCTTTTGTGGCTTTCCAAATATTTTTGATGTGAATATCAATTCGAATGTTGAATGCACTTATTTGTTTTGTAAATATTTTAACTCTTCATTCTTTGTTCCATTTCCGTTATGTATTAAATTGCGAGGCAGCATTGGATACAGTTTTTTTTTAATTGTATACTTTGAACATGGTAAAAATAACTCAAACACATACCAAAAGCAACATTTGTTAATTTAAATTTGTTAAGTGAAAGTATTAGTTTTTTAATTAAATATTTATTTATAAAAAGATTACTCTATACAAAAAATATTTTGTGTTTTAAAAGTGCAAATAATTGAAATGCAATTCTTAATAGCATTCATAGCTATTAAGAATTGCTAGAATAAAATTTTTAATTGTATTTCAAAAGTGTAAAATATTCAGACTCGTGTTTAAGATATCATTTTTGCTAGTTGAGAAATTCAATTATTTAATTAAAATATATTTACTAAAGAACTTGCCTTCGACACTTTAGAGATTTAGCAAATAAATTATTTAATTAACTGTGAAGCTATTCAAATTTAACTGTCGAAAAATAGCAAAAACGTAGTTAAATATTAATAACTCTGCAGCATAAAGCTAATATTTGTTCTAACAAAAATTATTAATAATTTGAGAGTATTTTTTCTTCAAATTGTCTTTTTAACAACAGAAAGGTCTGTTAATAGCAATTAAAAACTATTCTAGAATGAAATATTTTCTCATAAATTTAATTATGTTTTGAATTAGACATTAGACTTTGGTGAATGTATGAGATTTTTTTTTTATTGTAATCAGCTTATATGTGTATTTAAAATATCCTCTCAATCTGATTTTATTATTTACTTAAACATGTTATTGATTCGATTTTCAATGGCGAAGTTAATTTCAAATTCTACAAAAATTGAAATACTGATAAAATTTAAAATGTTTCTTAAATCTTGCTAGTATGAGACATTAATATAATTGCAAATTAATATAATGCAAAATGAGACATTAATATAATTGAATTAAATTAATTAAGCGAATAATCCGAAATGATTCTATACTTCAGTTGAGGTTGTTTTTCTGCAGTTTAACAGTTCTGGCTTTTAAATTAACATTATTACAAATTAAATGTATTATATTTAATTTCTAACTGTTAAACTAATAACAGAATTCGGAGATATTTTCATTGTGAATAGTTATAATCATTCCAAATTTCAAGGTAAAATTCCTAAAGTTTTCTTCAAATAGACAATTATTTCTAGTTATATATATTTTGTGCCATTGTAGTCTGATGCAATTTTGGACTTTGGACAAAACGATCGCCTGTCGAAACTAGAGAGAACATTCATTTAGAGAACATTCATTTTGCCCCTGGGTCTATTATATTAATCGGTCAATGCAAGGATGGACAATACTCAAGATAGCAGTCGGCCACAACAAATCCTGTCGATACTGCTACGTTCAGTGGTGGCGGGGTGGTCAGCTGTACGCAAGAAGAAGGGTCTATTATATTTAAAACATGTTGAAAGTGAGCTTTCAGTTGTTTTGTAGAATGTTTTTTTCAGAGGGTCGTATCGGATGTCGTGATCTAAGAAATACGCAGGCTTACAGAGCAAATACAATAAAAATAACAAAACGAAACTACGTGGTCATTTTTATTTCCTGGATTATTGAGCTTTAGCTTATAAACGAAAGGAATATAAATGGCAAATTCCAACTGGAAATATACTTAGTTAATATTCATTATATTTTATGATTTATTGAAGCAGAAGCGGCGTTTTGCGACCAGTTATTCAACATTTATAAAATTTATATAATAATATAAACTAACATTTGTGATCATACCAAATGAAATGCAATTTTAAATTATAATTGCAGAGTGAAAGAATTAACAAATTTGATCCGTTTATTGAGGTTGAGAGCTGTGCCTTTTTATCGCTTTCTCGTATAATAATAGAAAGTATTGTAAACATCAAAAATTTTGAATGGCACATTTTGACGAATATTCATTTTTTTTTTATCTCCATGCCTATGAAAAATATTTTACCTAAAGCATGATAATATTAAGTGAGTGAATCAGATTTATGATCGTTAATTTATAATTCTGCATTTTTGACGTCAATGACACATTTAAAATTATAATCTAGATCATTTTAATATTTGTTAAAAAGTTTCAACATTTGCAATATTTTATGGCATAATTATTCGTGTACTTCTTAAGTTTTTCATTAAAAAAATGCATCATCGGGAAAAAAAAACATTATCCGAACTGCAAATCATGATATATAATAAGAAATATATTGTTTGATATTATAAAATATTGTACAGTATTATATAATCTCAGGAATATTTTTGATACTATATTGTTCTTTAAATATATGCTAATGGGGCAATGTAGATTTTTTATGAAAAGAATCTTATTTTAATGAAAGAATTTTTATCAGTTAATTTGCAATTCAAACACCGTAATCTTATGCATATTTATGATAACGCAAATGAATACAGCTCCATATTATCACAGAATATCTGCGATAAATTGCATAAAAAATGAAATGCAGCAATCTAACAATTTATGTTGACGGTATTTTACTATCTAGTTTCTAGAGGTTGTAGTCACGGAATACTAAATAGTTAATTTTCTGTAATAAAAATTACAGTCGTGATATGTGGGAAAATTAAATTTTTTTTTTTTGATATCATTATCTTTCAAGGCAGCAACGCTATGTATATAATATAATAAACCAAAATTAAACCACTAAAATATTAGATTTACTAGGTGCAAGTAAATTAAACTAAAAACACTTGAAATAATGCAAAAAGATTTCTAACTTTGAATACAAAAGTACTTGAGTAATAAAATATTGAATTCTTTTTGAGAATAAATGAAATTGTTTAATAGAATTATCTTCGAAATTTATGCTATTAACCCTATGCTACACATTAATAATAATTAAGTTCTCCCTCGATTGTATGGTTTTATAGATCTTACATGTTTGGTTCTACAAAATTCCCAAATGAGAATTCTTTTTTTTTCATTATTATTATTATAAAACATTAATTGAAGTTATGGATTCGTGTAACTAATTCTATGTTTGAAATTACATTGTCAGAAATACTAAAAATTAGGAAAGATTTCTGTATATTCATTATAAAATAAGTGTATATTGAATGTGAATATTTGTGAGAAATATTAGATATGTAGAAATACGTATTGCAGAATTTGGTCATTTTCGAAATAAAAACCATTATGATCATGCTCATTCGCTGGATTTTTTTACCTTTAATCAGATAATCTTTCAAGTGTTAAAAAAAAATGTTTTCTTTCAGATTTGAGCGGCATCTTTTCGTAGCAGTCTTTACAAAATCAATTCTTAAATACGCTTTTGAGCTATTATTCATTAAGCTTGTATATTTTATAAGGTTTCAGTCACTCCCACAGGTGGGGGGTGGGGGGAGCCTCTTGCATGGGGATTGGTTCTCGCCACCCGAGTGAGTGCAGAAATGTTGGGAGAGGGCTACCTCCTACGATGACGGAATGTGGTTCCCACGGGAAGGGGTGTACCGTGGCCGGTGATGACCCTTAGTATTCAGCGTTAGTTAATGGCGGCCCGGTCAATCTATGTGCTTTAGTGGCACGGCGGAGTAGCCAAGTTGTAGTAACGCTTTAGTCAAAGTATTATAGCAAAAATATGGTGGTAATAAGTGGTAATTGAGCTATAAGCGTATACATTATACCTAGAATACTCTTTTACTTCTATGATTCAATTTACTTGTACTAAATAGTGATTTAGTTGCTTATAATTAGTAAAAAAATGTACACAATGGTCTTCCGATACATTATTCACTTGGAAAAAGTATGTTATGATTGGAAAAATTGGATTTTTAAATAGAAATCATTTGAAGTTTGTTTACGATATATTGTGTTTAGCATAATTCGAAGAACTGTTCAGTAGTAAACATTGAAACCGGAATTATGATATTATTTCTCTACAAATGTATCTCACTGATTTGAAATCTCCAATGCAAGATGGGGGAGGGAAAGAGCGGAGAATTTTGTTATATAACAATCTTGTACCAAGAACCAATAATAATAAAAATATACATTAAATACATGGTCTCTGTTAGAGATAGTCCTCACAATAAATTCTTAAATGCATAATGGATTAGATCTCTTAGTTGCAGTTTTTCCAAAAATTTACCTCCCCAATAATTTTTAACTCTCTGACTGCGCGATTTTTTAAAATCAATATTGAGATGACACGTTTGCCAGTAAGTTCAAATACTTTTCAAACAAAGCGAACTGATACTATATGTTGCATGACAATAATATGATGTAATAATCTGTAATCGTCAAAATAAACTCGCTAATCTGTGAAAAACGTAGGATTCAAAAGAAATTGCACTGATTGCCAACCCGCTGGATAAGCGCTGGAGGGTTAATTTTCGATTCAATTCACCGATTTTGATAGAACTTTAGTTAAACTAGTTAATAACTAACTAGTTGCAAAAATAATTATGCCTACACTTATTTAGATGCATGTATAATCGTAGAAAATTAAATGTGCTTCCAATTATTTTACAAAACATCAGGATATGCAAATTAATTCATTAGTTTCTTTGCAGAAAATTGCATTATTTCTTTTGCACCTAGTTAAAGTGATATATTACAAAAAAAAAAAAAAAATCATGTTATTGATGAAATAACTTAATATTTTCACGGGGGGAAGCTAAAAATGAACATAAAAGCTAGCGCTCTGTTTATGTTTAGTTAAAGGCAAAATCATCTAGTGCATGTTTTTATACAGAATTCAATTTATTGCCTTGAGTTACAGTTTCAAGTCATTTTTATGTAAGATATTCGATTCATTTAGTGGATTCTATAGTAATTCAGCCAGATGAGCTAACGAAGAATAATAGGAAGTATAGCTTCAAATAAATGCTACTTTACCATTGAAAATCGTTGCATAAGAATTAACCTCTTAAGCAAGCTTTTAGAATTCTTAGAGAAAGAAAATATGCAGCTTCCTTATTTCCAGTTAATCTACCACGGATCATCAGCATGAGCCGAAACGAGAGGGTTGCGAAATTAGAATAGATCCGTATTCTTCTGCAATCCCCTGCCAGAAAAGATCCCTCAATCCATTGGATTAATGAGAACAACACAAAAGGTAGTGTATTAATGTGGTCTGGGGGCCCATAACTCACGCAAGCCTATGATTAATGGACGACGATATCGATACAGACAAAGCGTCAAATAATGGCTCTCCTTTCACTCGGAAAATTTATCTGCCCCCCTTCTGGAACAAGCGAAGGGCTTTTGTTGCCGATGCTTGACGGATGGCCTCCATAAGCGACGTGTGTGCTCTTTTCAGCGCGATGATAGGCAGTAGCATGCGTCGCTCAAACACACGTCCCCACCTGTTCCTTTACTAGGGTGTCTGCCATGGCCTGATGAATGTTGCAACAGCAAAGTTTGGACTGGTGGAAATTGCTCTGCCTGTGGTAAGGATGAACTCTATCGACAAAGGGAGGAGTAGAGATCTGGAAATGATTTCTTTTCCAAAAATTTTGCGACGGAAGTTTAATGGTAAATTGATAGGATATCATTCGCATCGAAGCGTTCATATCGCATTTAATTTTATATACTAAAATATTTTTTTATTTCAATTAGTGTATTGCATGTATTATTAATACAAAAACTTTCTAAAATCCTTATTATATAAAATATCTGTGGAAACGCAGAATCCAAATGGAAGTGAACAAAGAAATGCTGCAGCAATCCATCGAAGAGTGTTTTTTTTTTTTCTCAATAATAAGCAGAAAGAGAAATGAAGAGCAATGTCCTCTGATTCTTGTTTTACTCCCGGATTCGGAACCGCAATTACCTACACCAAAAACGGATTTTCAAACCGCGAAGCTATTTGCTTTCTAATTAAAGTAATGGAAACCACAACAAAAAAATGGGTTGCAAATATAAAGAGAATTCGTTTTATGTGTATTTACTGCTGTATCACTATGTATTTGTTGACATTCATAATTCGACCAATTTTTCTGAACTTAATTCCAAACGAAATTGGATCATTAACTAAGAAGATAATATATTGCATAAAATTTAAAATATGTATGAATAAATAAATTTAATGAATTTAATTCAGAAATTATGAAATTGTTACAAAGATAATAAAATTAGATGTAGTACAAATGACGCATTTTTCACTTTTACTCCCCCCCCCCATCAACACAAATTTTCTTTTTCTGAAAGATATTTTTAAATCGTATTTTTTCTATGGGTTATTTGCTTTGAATTTTGACCTACAAAATGTCCCGGTGCTTGAAATGATGACGCGTTTTTCATTAATTTCAGATGGATGGGTTAGAATTGGAGCAATCAAAAGCCTAAATTCACTCCGAGTTGTCTGCTGATTTTTTCGAACAATCTTATTTATTTATATACAAATAGTTATTAAGATCAAGGAGACTCTTACATAGTTTTATATTACATTATGCACTTCTACATTGATGTTATGAAATATCATGCAATAATTTCTAAATTCATTTGTACTTTTTACTATATCATTGGAAGAATTCTTTCGTCAAGGTCAATGCTTGGAGCTTCTTTCTCTTAATATCAGTATTCACAGCTGTGAAATAAGAATAATACGATTGTCTGTTCGATAACCGGTACTGATCTGGATTTAGTAAATGTTAGCAATATATATATAAACAGCGCGCGGCCGAAAAGATGGAACTTTTAGCATTTCAACTTAATTTGTGCAGATAAAAAGCAGTAAGAGATGCATCAGTCTACATCATGACGCAAGAGCAAAAGAGACGGAAATTTTTCTCCAATGATTTTACTATGAGAGTTTGATTGGAATTTCTTTGACACGCTTCAATTTAGGAAAGGGAATCTTGGGTATCTTTAAAAGAATGTTGTAAGCGTTAGCGACTTTTATCCCTTCACTGGGAGAGTAAGAAAATGCTGAAGTCATCAGCTTTCTAGAGCGCGTGTTAAAAATAATTAATAAAAATAGTGGGAATTGTTTTAGGAAATAACCATATTTTATAAAGAAGTTAATATGGGTTAAATTAAAATAAAAATTTAAAGGTTAATCAGGATTTAAATTAGATTAAGGAATATTATTATATATAATATAATATTACTTACTTTTAATATATGCTAAAACAAAGATATAATAAGAGAATAGTAGCTTTGGACCTTACTGTGGATGTATTCGTCGTAATAAATCGAGGGTTTGAATATTCTTTCGTCTACCATGATGCAACTACACTCAATCGCTCATTAAAGTCTCACGAATTGCTAAGAAAGTTTTGCCTATCATCTAGTTCAGCTTGTTTTCAGTTTCTAACCACAAGAAAGGTTGATGGACTTTGTTTCCAATCGTTCATCTCTGCCAATCAACAATATTATAATAATTGGTTGCATTATATAAGCAACAATAATATTGACAGTAAATACAGATATTAATAGCATTATAATAATAATAGAGAAAAAAATAAACTATAAGTGTAAATATAACAAAAATGGATAAACTACTAAACAATGATATATACAATAATAAATATAAGAAAAAAAATTGATAAGTATAAACCTATAAATTAGAACATATATTATATAATACTTATTGAAATATAAATACTTTGCAGTGAAATTTAAATATGGTGGATTAAAAAAAGAATAAAAAGTTGATTTAAATAGAATATTAATAGAAGAAAGAAATCATATAATCAATCTATATAAAAATTGAAAGATATATGCATATAGATTTAAATATCATGAGCTCATATTTTTAGCCACTCTTGCTGCATTGGTTTTTTTATGAAATTCTGAAAGACTTTTAATCGTTTCATTTTTTTTTTTTTCTGGAGAGATTTTTTCTAGTTACTAACGTTGTGAATTGTGTTCGCTTGAGCTTGTTTCAGCTGTGATATTTTTCTTCCCATTTTATTTTTAATGCTTCAGTTAATGAATGCTTCTTGCACGTAAGATAGAATTTTATATCTATTGGCATATCTTTTTTTATTTACGTTCAGCCACAACGAACGTATAATAATTCTTTACCAAGCTAACCAGCGCGTGCTTTTATCCAATCCCAGATGAATATGTTAATTTTGTAGTTAAGTTTGACATTTCTACGGGATGGCGAGCGAGAGGGTTGCGAATATCTTAAAAGCCGAATTAGCTGTCTGTCTAGTTCTGGACTAGGGTGGTGATGGATTGCTTCACTTAGGGTTGGGAGTTCTGTTCAGTTGCCCATCCATTATTTTGTATATTCATTTTTTTTTCATTTATAATATAAAAAGCTGCTCCAATATCCTCATTCATCTTTCACCCGTCTGCGAAGGTGGCATTTGTTAATTGGAATCATTGATACGTGCCAGGACAATTAAGTTCCTACGTTGAAAAGGGATGTAATGTGCGACCTTTGCTACTCTCATGATATTTTTGGGTTGATTTGATGTTTCTGATTCCATCAGTTGTCCTAATTTTGCCATTTTGTTGTAGATGTCTTCGTAATGTTCTGTTTAGTTGAAGAATCCTGAATTGATATGTTGGGCAACTATCGGAGCAGAATTATATTGAGGATTGCAGAGTATTTTTCGTTCAATTGTGCAATTTTCTATTCATTCGCCCTGCGATATTTTTTTATCATGGCCGAATATTCTTTCTCTAACCATCTTGATTACTCTGATACATTCTTGTTCGCCGCATTTTTCTTGATATATTTGAGAAGTGTTGTTGATATTCTGTTCCTTTGATTCCTTATTCTATTAGGTGCTGGTTCCAATTAGATTTATCATCATTTGTTACGCCAAGACATTTAACTGCCCTTTTCTTTAGTTTTGAATTGTCATCTCACTCTATCCCTTCTGGACATGCTGTTTTCACAAAATAGACGAAGTGTTTCTTTTTGGTAGGTATTAATGATTGATTTATATTGCCAATACCAACCAGGGCAAGACAAAAAATACAAGAATTCAACAAATGGTTGAATTCTCGTATGCTTTGTTTTGCTATTTTTGAATGCCAACTTATCTTTTGTATTTGATTTATGAAAACAAACTTATTTGAAGTTCAGACACTTTTTCTGGTCAGTTGCTGCATAGGATTATCTCCGGATTAAGTTCTCTAGGGGCCGAAAGATGATGCAAGGTCTCGGAGGTTCCGTTTTATCTCCAAACCAAATATTGTTTTCCACAGATTTTAATTCAATCTTTAAGTATATTTTAAATAGTAAATTTTGAAAAACTAAAATAGCAAAACGTTCAGCTGTAAATCAGTTTCTAAAAGGTTGATTTCAACATGTGGCTTATAACAAAAATACATAATTAAAATTTAAAAGTAATTCTAAACAAAATAGTAAAGAAAACAACAAATCTTTAATACAATCAAACTATTGAATAATACGGACAGCAATAACAACACAGAACAGTGTAGGCTACTTTGAAATATATCTTCAACAGAAGATTAATAACATAAACCTAGTAAATACCAGTTACGTGGTTTAAAAAAAGGAGATATATGGTTACGATTAGTGCAGTGAACCAAAATTCTGAACCCTTGTATCAAATGATATCCAGCGATAGACCAAATTATTAAACGGACGAAGTGGGGCAAGAGCTCCACAACTTAGGTGAGCTCGGAGCGCTCGATATTATTTTATAATATTTTGAAAGTTATTAGCATTCCTTCATTTAACGATAAAAAACACACACAATAGAATTTATTGATATAAAAATGAAGTGATATTTAAATTAATTTTTGAACATTCCCAGTTAATTACCATTTGTAAATTTTATATCATATTTTATTTGTTTAGATAGCTGATTATTGTGAAATAGCTATGACTATTGAAATAATTATAAAGTTGAGTTTTTAGATTTTTGGATCCTTGGACTTTTTACATAAATGTTAAGAGAGCACGTGCTATTAATTTCTTTCTTGGAGACTTTTACTGAGGAGAATTATGTCAGCAATATTTTTTTATGATGGAGTTGCATTGTTGAAACAGAACCTCCCTAATATTTTCCGAGTTCCAGGAATTTATTAAAAAAGGATTAAAATCGAAAAGCGGCTATTATAGAGAGTAGTTTGATTATTTTATAACTAATTCTGTCACATCCAGACGTTTCTACCAATTGGATGGATCTTTGATATCTTTTACTATCTTTTTATGATATTCCTGTGTACGAATAGTAGTTCAATACGAATTTCTTCAATTAATTTATAACTTTACTAATTTTTGTCTTATGCAATCGAATAGTGTTTAGAGATACACTCTAAGGAACTGTTTACTTAGAAAGAAGAAAAGTGACCAGAGAAACTTAATTCACTTTCGGGGTACTTTTTCTACGCCTGGTCAATATTTGGAAATCGAGAAGCACTGTTTCAGGCTGTAAAGTATACTATGAAGAAAAATTCATTTTTGCTTCACAATTTTTTTTTAACCTTTTCTGTATCAGAGAGAGTTGTGGTGGCCTAGTAGTAAATTCTCGGCTTTGGAACCTGAAGGTTTCAGATTCAAGACCCGATTCCACCAAAGACCTTTCGTGTAAGCGGGTCTAGTGCTCGTTAAATCCATCGTATTCAAACGTCCCCCTGCTGGTGTGAAGTGGAAGTTTGGAGAGGGGGTGCCAGATCAGGTATCGTCCTCATCATCTGACCTCGGTTCAAAATTACGAGTCCATTCCGAAATAGCCATAGTGTTGCTTTAAAAAGTGATGTTAATATAACCCAACTAAATTCTCTAGAAGAAAAAAAAACTTTCGAAATTCCTGGACTGCGCTTGCTAATTCGAGATGCCTATCTACTTCAGTAAACATTGCAATGCGACAGATGTTGCATATAGTCCAATGGGTCATTCTAATTAGTAGCGTTGAGAATATAAAGGTGATTTATTGGCAGTTGAAGGTGAGCATGGTGTTTTTTTTTTGTCATTATTTGAATTTTAAAAAAATCTATATAGTCGCATTTTTATTTTGTTCATATGTAGCCTCCTAAAACAGAATCTCAGGGCATTTAAACTTTTACCTGCTTCTCATTTTAGCATTAAAGGAACCGATGAAATATATCAATATTAATGTGTTAAAAAGATGAAATAAGGGCTTCAATGCAGATCTAAAAATAACCATTAACAGTCAGCAATTACCATCATTCTTGGCTGAAAAAGAACTTGAGCAAATTTATTCCATTATCTTCAATCACAAATCCAATTTTAATCATCCCAAATCGGAATCGGATTCTGCAATATGCCGTAATTGTTAATCTGTGCCCGAAATAACTCACTGCGTAGCCGAAGGAGTTAAACCAATCATGAAAGTGAGAAAAATTCTGTACTGCAAAGCTTCTTCCTCCCTCCCCCAACATTAGCGTCGAAGTTTATTTCTAAATAAAGGAATTGATTTTCGAATATTTTCTCATCGGATGTCTTCTTAAGAGAGTCAACAAGTTCTGAGAAAATCGGCTTAAAGTCTTAGTTTCCAAAGCGGTTGTGGAAAAGGCAGTGCCGCAGTGCATTAGCAGAGAATGCAGTGTGTAATATAATAAGCCATTTCTAACACAGCTGGTAAAGAGCTTTAAAAAGGTGCGGATTTTCCGTTTAATGTTTGTCGAAATTTAATGAGAGTGATTTTAAGCTGAAGCTAAGGTTAGTTAGTAATGCACAGTTGATAAAGAAAGAATACGAAATGACGGAAATTGCAAGTAAGGTGAGAAGTATTAAACAGGGCGAAACAACTGAAATACTTTCACTACGCTGTATTTGTTGTTTGACCGTTAAAAAAATAAAGCACGCTTAATACATTGGTTTGTCTTCTCCATGTGTGTGCTAAATATAAAAGAAAATGACAAGAGTCTTAGAATTGTTTAGTCAGATCCTTTTCAATATTATTTTTTTAACATTGGTAAAATTTAAAATATCTAATGAAATACAATAGAAAAAGTTAATCGGTTGTCCCTACGTGGAATTTCAGTGGTATAGTAGTATATTGTTACGAATCTGTAATTATACTTTTCTTTAAAACTTGTTCCATCGTTAGAAAGGTATACAGATATTCTTAATGGAAGATGAATGGATGTCAGATCAATGACACCCAGTCGTGACCCCTAACTAGACGACAAAAAATGAAACTTATGGAAAATGCAGAGATCTTTATTAGGAGCCGATATTGGAAATCATTCAAGACAATTAGATACTCTGTTGGAGAACTATATAAGCGGAGGTGCTCACCCGAGCTTAAATTCTTTGGTGGATTATCGTATAAAGTGAATTCACTTGCTACACTATGAGCGCTATCGCATTATTGCTGCTGCTGTTTGTGTGTTGTCGATTTCTACGAAAGTTGGCTTTGTGTACACTTACTATATCTGTGTTTCTGCATTTTTCTATTTGTGTCTCGTATTTTTTCTTATGAAATAAAACTGTTAAGAGTTTGTTGGACTTCTCACGCTCACCTACTGAACGATTTGCTATAACAATATTCTTCAGAAAATAGGTAAACAAATGACGCTAAAATATCTTAAAATAATCATTAGATATGGTTGTTATAGATCATGGTTCTTAGTTATATCTAAAGACTTTTTTTGCAGCAATTTAATAAACTTTTTTAATTTTGTATTGCTAAAAAAGGGGTAATAATTTGCTTTTGAAACAAAACGTTTAAAACTGTTCAGCATATTTCATTATCATTGATGAAAATTCGATTTACTACATTTTTCCCAACTCGCGCAATAAATTCATACACTTAACAAATTCAATTAGATAATAAATAAGTTACCCATTTAGAAGAACCGTTTGCTATAAAACTTCATTTCCTAATTTCTATTAGAATCAATACAAAACAAAACAATCTCTTAAATAATTCCAATGATAAAAATTCTCGACGATATTTAACCAAACCATTCATATCACAAATTAAATTCTTAAGCATGGATACATAAATATCCTCAGATCGATATTCCTAACTTAAAAAAGAAAAGTTTGTTTATTCAATTCTGTATAATCATCGAACACGAAACACAAACTCTATACTCACTTCATTTCAATAAATTGCATTGAAACTGAAATTTCTTACAGCCGCTTCGATGGAGAAATTCAACGAAGACGATGGACCGACTATCGATAGTTCATTGATCACGATACGAATATGGCAACATCTTCTAACTAACCTAGATTAGTTTAATAATTGTGAAGCCACTGTCTTCACATAAAGGATGAAAGAAAGAAAAAATAACGAACGCATAAAGAAAAAGAAAGTAATTCAATAAACTCTCCGATTTCGGGTCATCGAGTGTTTGCCAAAACGTCTCGGTTCTCTTATCTTAAGAGAAATGCGTTTTCCACACAAAACCTGTCTCTTCCACTTTAAATGAATAGATGAATTACCGATTACGACGATTTATCTTCCTCTTGTTCTTTTATCTCTAAAAGAAGAAATGCTGATGAAGAAGAAAAAAAAATCACTCCAACACGACACGAACATCTTTAATTCGACCTTCAATAATTTGAGGTTAAGTCATTTAATGAAGAGCCTGAGTGCCTCAAGTTCTCCCCCCACCCACCCACCTTCCCTACCGCTTCACCGAGCTCTCATCCTTGCATCGTTGGAATTAAGTCAATGAATCTGGGATAATTAGAAGCACTTGATGCATCCTCTTCAACACTGGGGTGTTTCTTTTTCTTTTCTTTTTTTCTAATTTTACGTGAGTGTACCTAAGTTCAGGATTTTCCACACGTAGCTGAAATTAAAAAAAAAATGTTTGTTCTGATTAATCTTATTGAAATGTATAACATGTTTGATTAGAGTATTAAAATTGTATTCATCTTTTTTGATGGGGGTGATAATGTTGTAATTAATTGGGAGAGTTGTTTGTCAGGTGTTCTATTATTCACCTATTCATTCTTTTTTAATGCCGTTTAAGAAAGCAATAAGCGGGAACAAATAGAAATATTTTGAATTATTTCCTTTCCTTACTAACAGAAACAATCCTGTTTATATTTTTTTAATTATTTAAAATAGAAAAATTGGATTTATTTCATATATGGAAAAAAGGGCTGTATGAATTTAAAAGAAAATTCAAAGGCGCAGTTTTGTGTTTATACTTGATGTTTGAAAAGTAAAAGGTGTCTATAAAATTATTCAAATATACAATTTTATCGGAAGGGTTTGAATTATTAGCCATAGTGTATTTGAATTATTGGCCACAGTGTATGTGAATTATTGGCCACAGTGTATGTGAATTATTGGCCACAGTGTATGTGAATTATTGGCCACAGTGTATGTGAATTATTGGCTACAGTGTATTCGAATCATTGGCCATAGTGTAGTGTTGATAAAATTGCTGGAATCAAATTCCTGTCTAAGCATGGCAAGAAGTATTAAGGGACTTTCTCTCATATTGATTGAAGTTTGTCTTAAGCTGTAAGTATTGCCTTTCATGTATTTCCAAAACAAAGAAATCCATAGGGTTGAGATCTTGTGTCATCAGGAAAATCGATAAAACTGTTCCTTCTTCCTTATCTTTTTACCAAACTTCCTCCAAGATAGAGCCTCGTGCTTTTAAACTAATGTGAGGGTTCAACATTCTGTTGAAAGTGTTATTTTTCATTCCCAAATATCATTTTAATTCATGGAATAATGCATTCGTCTTGAAAGTTCTGACTGGCCGCGGTGGCCTGGTGGTAAGATCTCGGCTTCGGAACCGGAGGGTTTCAGGTTCGTGTCTCGATTCCACCGAAGAACCGTCGTGTAAGGGGGTCTGTTGCACGTTAAATTCGTCATGACCAAACGACCTCCCGCTGGTGTGGCGTGGAGTGGAGAGGGGGATGCCAGCTCAGGTGTCGTCTTCGTCATCTGACCGAGGCTCAAAATTACGAGGTCCGTCCCAAAATAGCCCTAGTGTTGCTTTAAACGGGACGTTAATATAACTGAACTGAACTGAACTGAAAGTTCCTATAAATATATTTTTGACGATATTTTCAAAGAATAAAGGTACCGATTAATCTATTCATACGGAAAACTATATTATAGAAGTAAAATTTGGTTACCAAGTAGAATTATTTATTAATTTAAATAGATATAAAGCATGTCTTGAAAGGAAAACTTCTTGAAAGATATTTTATTACTAATAACTGGTTTGCATTGAATTTCAGCTGATTTCAAAACTAAAATCTCTTTATTTTTATTGTTTTCCTATTACATGCTATATTTTTCACCGAACGATTTCATACTGTAAGAATAATAGTTCAAATGCAAATCTTTTGATGTTTTTGTTTTGACACTTCATAAATTCATACTTTACAATTATATCCTATACTTACAGCTATTAAAATGTTAGATGAACTTGTAATTGTGTTGCAATGAATTATATTAGCATTTTCTCGTTTATCACTTTTTCTGATGAACTTGAAAGGAATCGTCTCTTTTTAATACACAATTTTAATCGGCTCAAATTTATATTCCATTTTTCTTGATATATCTTTTGGTTTTCTTTTGTTTTGATGAGATATTTCACTTTGCTTCTCGCTGTGAATGCACCTAAACATTGAGAATATTTTAAGTGCTGATGGCGAAAGTAACATTTAGTACATTTTACAATCTTGAATTTTGCTAGCAGATCTGTAATTTGATTTGCGCTTTCCAAAAAAATTAATAACTAATAGTTTAAAAAATTTCTTGTTCATTTCTTTCATTTCTATTCTAAGCTCATTATTTTGAATTTTACTGCTCTCCAGAAAATACTGTTCAGAACAGCATTTGATCATTCTTCTCATTTTGGTGACGTTTTAATAAACCATTTAATAAAATAACTTTTTTTATGAAGTGTTAAAAGTATTTTTTTTTTTTTTTTTTTTTTTTTGCTTAATTGAATCTTCTAAATACATCAAACATACTTTATGTGGAGCTCAAAGTTTTTATTTATTTTGACAAATGAGATTAAAAAATTTTTTCATAGTGTAATTAGTAGATTTATAGTAGAACAATCATTCAATTTAACACATCTTCTAAGAGCCGTTTCTCTCAAACACAGCACAAACTGAAAACAAAACATACTTCCTCTCAAAATTCGGAATAATGCAAATGTATATCATTGATGAAAGGTATTCATTAAAGAAAGAGGTGAGGGTAGATAATCAACAGGGGTTTTTATTTCTCTGGTGTTTATAATGGTTAACAGAAAATTTAAGAGTTAGAGGAAATAAAAAACATAAGTCAACCTTCTAACTCTCCGACCCGCCCTAAGGCACACGGATTTAAACCATAGAACTGAATGACCGGACCGCCGCAACAGCAATTGGCGGGAACTGTGGTTGAGTCCTAAGGGCCGTCACCGGCCACGGTACAACCCTCCCCGAAGTAAGTACGTCCCGTCATCGATGGGGGGAGTCAGATCCCCCACCTATTAGTGTACCCTCCAGGGTGGCGAGATCCAACCACCATGCCGGAAGCATCTCATCCTCATTTCGAGGTGCCCCCCCGAGGGTCAAATAAAAAACATAAATAAAATTTTATTCTTTTTGGGGTAGAATTTATATAAAGAATTTCTATCCAAAGTCTGTAAATGTTTAATAAGTTCATATAATTAGCAATATATTACTCTTAAATATACAAATTTCCAATAAGCTTTGATTTGTAATAAAATTAGACATGATGGAATTTTTAAAAAATTATTTTTTCAATAATAAAACATACAGAATTCACTTAAACTCTTTTTTTTTTAATTTTTATTGCAGATCAGTGTTAATCTATAAACTTGGGGAATTTTATTTTATTAAAAGAATTATTTTATTCATAAATAACCAAACTATTTCAATATCATGATATAAAATACAGTAAAAGAATTTTCATAAAACATTTTTCTGCCGTTAAATTAAAAATTTAAAGCAGAAAAATTTCGAATCAGCCTGTAGAAATGAGGGAACAAATAAAATACAATATGAATGCAATTCAAAATTGATTTTAAAAAAATGAAGATTAATCTCTTGCTCTAACCAGGATTTCTTTGAAGAAAGTGATAAAATATTCTATACAGCATTAAAAATAAACCCTCCTAGGAAAATGTTTTCTTTTAAACTGTTTTCGCTTTTGCTTTCTCTTTCAGTCGGCACTATTTCACAAATATTTCAAGCGATATGACTTAAAATAATAAGCAGAGAGGAAAAAAAACAAATAACAAGTTCAGTCGTTTTCTATATGATGAAATTTTAAACAGATTAAATTAATCTCATGCATATATATTGTTGTTATAAAGTTGATATTTTGTTCTCTTCTTATATTTATTACCTTTGTTTCTTTTCTATGATTTTTATTTGAAAAATTTTGTTAATATATAATAAAATTTTCTTTTTTTTTTTTTTTCTTTGGATGTAAATATCAATTTCAAACACTATTGCTAAGGTTCGGGTTGTTAAGGTTGCCTCAACCATGTCCTCAATTCCCGAAGCCGTGATTGAACAATTCGACTACGGTGAATCAGAGAATTATCATCTTGATAGGTGCAATCTCCAGACGGAAACAATGTCCAGAAGAGAGACAAAGCCATTGCTAGTGACCTGTCCATGTAATTAATATGACAAGGATATCTACTCCAAACCACGAGATGAGGCCCCAAACCATTACAGAACCACTCCCATGCTTTATAATAGGAGGGAAGCAGTCTAGATTGTAGGATTTTGAGGGGGTTCTCCATACGTAAATCCGTCCCATGGTGGGGAACAGGGTGAAACTGGATTCATCGAAAAACACAACATGCTTCCGTTGATTTGCAGTTCAGGTTTTATGGTTCTTGTACCAATAAAACCTGAGCTGCAAATCACAGTGGCCGTTTCTGATTTAGATCTGTCACAAAGGGTTTTGAAATCGCAGCTTTGCCTCAAATATTTTGTTTATACAATTTCATTCGAACGGTATTGGTCGATACTGAGTTCTGTAGATGTTTATTCAGCTCAGTAGTCACTTTTGTATCCATGGTCTTCCTTCTGGCGGTCACAATCCTTCTTGATTTCCTTCTGTCCCTCGCAGTGAGTTTAATTTTTATTCCACAGTTCGTTCCTGCAGATATTGTTTCGCCGTGATCGTTGTATGCTGTCATGACACAGTGCACACAGTGCCTTTTGATACTCCAAACAGCCGTGCCCCTATGGTGACCGTTGCACCAACCAGACGGATTCCCACTATCTACCCTATTTCGAACTCTTACAAGTCTCTCATTTTAGCTTCACCTGAATCGGAATTAAGCAGACAATGATATAGAATACACTCGCACATAACCTTAGAATATAAGCGACATTTGTGCAAAAAACTGGTTGTTACTTATTTAATTTAGTCCAATACTATCACATATTGAAGTCATTGTTTTCAGAGAGAATTTTCCATTACTTGCGGCAACTTCTGCGTCTCGAATTTCAGCTGTGACACTAATATTGTAGGAAAGCAATATTGAGGATTCAAAAGAATGTTTACCTTTTTTGGTATTTAAATAATATACAAAATTCCACTCGTCCAATTTGTATCAATTTATATGAGGTTATCATTCTCGCAAACGAGCAGACATAATTTTAAAAACTGGTTGTTTTCAAACTCGGAAACGTGGAGATGCATCATAATTTTTGAGAGACTTTTGATAATTGTAATAATTTCTGTTTTTATACTTCGTTTATGAGAGTAAAAAAAAATTAAGAAACCTGGCTCTATAGCATTAAATATATTTCCTAGAATGCCGCTTAATTGCACTCAAAAAATATACAAATTTATCATTTTCCAAGTAACTTTTTTTACTTTCAGTCACTAAAAAAAGAAGCATGGTAAACAGCACAAATAAGTAATTATAACCCTATAATAAAAATAGCGTATCTAAAAGGTAGAAATATATACTTAAGAAGATAAGTAAACAAACCCTTCGGCTTCTCGATAAGCAAATAGATTTATATTAGAAAACATATTATTTATTCTAATAAGTACCATGTACCTCATTAAAGTGCTCGTTGTATAGCTAGAATTAGCCTCATTATAAAAAGTGGAAACATGGGAAGTTGAGGGAATATTAGCGCAATTACCCTGTGCCCTTAAAATAATAGTTATACAAATAATGAAGGGAGTAACAGAGTAAGGAATCATATGCAAGAGAAGTAACAAAAAAAGTTCTTTGTTAGCAACCTAATTATATTTCTGCATGAATCTTTGAATCAAATATTATGGATTTTTTTTAAGAAGATAGATAAGAATTTGCTTATTTTGAATAATTTCTGCTCGTTCTTAACGTTTAATGAAGTTCCAAGAAAGAGTATTTTGAATTACACTTTTATTCATTATAAAAGATCATATTCATTTAAATTTTTGAAAATATTTCTCTTAAATAATTTCCAGAAATCTATAAAGACTTAAAGAATACCTTGCAATTATTTTAAATGTGAATACTCGGTATCATATGAAGATAATTAATTCTTTTTAATGCAAATGTCATTTCACTTCATTATTAAACGAATTTCTAAATCCATATAAACAATTTTCTGTTTAAATATCCATTCGAAATCCCGCTTTTTCAAAGAAAGAAAAAGTCGAAATGCTATAAGGTGATATTTTTCAGAATTAAATGTAATCAATTAAAGATTTTTTTAACGCTGTTCTAAAAAGGTATATTTTAATAATTTTTTATTATATTCGTTTTTTACTATTCATGAAAAAAAAATACTTTGACATAAACATAAAATGTAAAAAATTAAAATGACAATCAAACTGTAAAGAATATAAGTTGTTTTTTTTTATTCATGGAAAAACCATTTAAAACTATATGCTGGAAAAAAGATGAAATTTCTGAAAATATACTATTAGTTTCACGGATTTATTAATTAGGATCTTGAACAAATTAAATACTCAATTACCACTTAAAAACCCATTAACTTTCAGAGATTTTAATAAATTGTAGTTGTAAAGCAAAAAAATGTGAACTTTTCTTCTTTGAAAGACGAAATTCAAATGATGCAATGACAACATGCAATTAAACTTATCTTCATTATAAATAACACTAATTCCTTTAATTATACGGATTTTTCAATAATTTTTACTTCTCAGTGTAAAAGGAAAAAAATAGTTTTACGTTTTTATGATAATTTTTTTTTAATTTATTAAAGTTTTTAATTAATATATTGACTGATTTTAATTACGGTTTCAAGTTATAATTACATTAATAGATATTTTTATTCTATTTCATTATTTTATGAGTTTAAAAGATTTATTTTTCTAAGCGAGAGATATTCAGAATAACTATTCAATTTTCACTTATGGCCAATATAAATTTTAAATAATTGATCAAACTTCTGAGGAGCATTTAGACTCAACATTATTATCGTCTGAAGCAAAAGTCACAAATGATTACATATGGTTACAGTGATTGTGTTGTTTATCAGTATTTTTAATCTTCGTAGATGTCTCTAACTATTCATTACTTTGTTATATATTTTGTAAATTACTGTTTGTTACTTTGCTTGTTTAAGCTTGAGAATTCATCTAGCTGACGGATTAATACAGTATCTTAAAGTTGATTATACTTCTAAACTCTCTTTATCACGTAGTTAGATACCATTGTCATTTGATTTCAAAAACTCTGCATTCCTCACGAAGTTTTTTGTAGGAAGTGTCAATGCCAAACTAAACAGGAAATATAAGTAGGAAACTATTGTTTAAATTTACTCGCCATTGAAACCTTAAAACATCATTTTTTACTTTCTCGTTTACGAAGAATAAAGAAAGAATAGCAATCATTAAAAAAAAAAAAAAAAAAATCGAACTCGAGAGTGACGAATTTCCACATTTTAGACCTCCTTGAGATTGAAAAACACAATTTTGGAAAATTGTGTCTGTGATTTTTGAGATTTTGTCTGCGGCTATAACTCAAAAATGCTTTGAACTGGAAGGAAAAAAACTTGGTATGTAATCTTTACATTAACCCTTTCTAGGGCCGTGGGAAGTACGCTTCCCACCAAATTTATCAATCTTTGTATGAAATTATGTAGGTTGGCATAAGTTCTGATAATTTCTTTTGGAAAAACGGAAACATAGATGCTTCAGTTCTTTATCTTACACAAAATGATGTGTCTTGATTAGTTACTTAATTATTAATCAATCAAATTAATTAATCAAATTAAATTTATCTAATAAGTTAAATGAATCCCTTTCCTTATTCTAATTTCAAGCCTAAAAATATTTTAACATAATATGACTAGAAAAAAATGGCCCTTTAAAGGGTTAAATTTGTAGATTTCTGTCGAATTTTGAGAAAAATCTATTCTGTCTGTCCGAATGCAATTTGCCAAGATAGCTACAAAAGGGACAGAGCTAGTTAAATAAGTTTTGGTTGACAGATTTGACATCTATAGTGTAGGTAATTGCCAAATATTGAGCCAAATCCAGAAAGGGGTTGACCGTCTGTACTTAAAGAAACATATAAACACAATTACTCAAAAACGCAATGAGTTAAATATATTAAATTTGGTATGGGATTTTGTGAAAACGAGTGAAGTTTTGTATCAAATTTTAATTTCAATCTGTTGAGGAAAACGCATCTAAATCATAAATTCGATATTCGAATGTTATTAACTGCATGCCAGGATTAATCGCCAAATAATACGCCAAAGTTAACACAATAGATTCAATAAAAATACTAAATCTCCCCCCCTCCCCAAAGGTTAATATTTCGTAGCTGCTGTACACCAATACCATTCAAGGCATTCTCTGGCATAACACTTTTATTAGAGTATGCGAGAAAGTTTGGGCGAGACCACTCCCACTAATTTAGACGATGATTCTCACGAAATAATAACTTTCATATTTTAAATCATTGGAAAATACATTTGAAATACTTAAAAAGGTGATATGAAGTCCTAAAAGCTTTATACAAATTATATGCAGAGGAAGCCACTAGGAATATTATCTCTTTGATTTTCTCATATATTTAACTATCATATTCTCTATTATATTTATAGATATTTTTGCTTTTGAAAAGGAAACCGAAATAATATTTTCACTGATATATCAACGAATGTTATGCATTTTGTCCAATTCTTTTTTTATTACCGACTCTGTTCAAAATGTGAACTACAATTTTGGTGTGAAATCCAGAAACAAATTTCATTTATATAACTCGATGCATTTTTTTAAAATGTTCGTCTTAACATACACATGTATAGATAGACTTGGTTAGACATAGTCGATCTGTTGGCGGAATTTGTCTGAAATTTTTTCACGACAATAATTTAGTGTCATAAAGCGACATGACAAAATCATTGTTTAAAATTCGAAATGTTTTTGAGTTATCTTGTTCAGATACCAGATAGATAGATATGCATGCATTCTAATGGAAAATTCGGTTTAAAATTTCATTTACATCTGTAATTTTTGAATAATCATCACGTACAAAATTTAATTTATTTTAATACAATCCTGCTAAATGTTGTCTCACGCATTTTCTTCTGGATTGAGATTCAGTGCTTTAGTACGCCATCAATTTACTTATCTTGATATTCCTTAAATTGCATAATGCTAGTTGTATATAACTGTATATTATGAGTACACATACTAAGTATATGTATGTGTACTCATTTGAGAGAGAGGCAGGCGCACTGATTACTCGATAATTTAAAATAATTTTTAGCTATCTGGAATTAAGTTCTTAGAATAAAATGTTTTCAATGGATATCTTGCTTGATTTTGCTTAGTCGAATAAGTTCGAAAGCGTTTCAAATATCACATTTAACTTATTGTACTTCTTTATGATCAGACTTGACCTGTATCAAATGTAATTCCAAAAATGATTTCTTCTCTGGTCTCGTGAAGGCCTTCAGTGTGTGAGTTTCTATGTTGAATTTTTTATAAAAATATTTTTTGATCGGAATATTGGCAATTCACATTCAAATTAATGCATTTTATGGTAAGAATGGCCTCATGTAGGTAAAAAAAAAATGATGTAAATGACAATCTGTATAAAATATTTTTTGAATATCGGTAGCAATGCGCAAGTAAATGGAAGGAATATTTAAATATATTTTTTGATTTCAAATGAAAATGTGCACCCTAAATCACCGCCATTGAAATGAAGAAATATTTCTTTGAATATTAGAAAGTAAGAATTAAATTGTCCCATTGTCTATTTAAATAAAAGGGGTCGATGTGTAGAATTTCGTATTTCCCAAAAGGTTTTATCAAGGAGGTCAAGGAGGAAAAAGATGAGGGATTAAGATACACTTTTATCATTTACTACAATAATTCACGGCGATTTCAACGAAAGTTCAATCTGCAAGAAATTTTTCTGAAATGAAAATCTGGATAGAATTTCTAAAAATGTGTCCGTTCTATTCATATAAATACATCACGCAATAAATAAGAAATTAGACGAGCCGTGTAACATTCGTGAAAAAAAAGAACATATAAAGATTTCTTTTCCTTATTATTTTTTTCGGACGCAATAAGCATCGAAATATAAGAACCCATTTCCCAGGAATGAAAAATAAGATATCCCAATATCACCGCAGAAACCCGATATCCCGCCAGTAAATGCAATTTCTTAGTGAAATTGAGACCGACGTCCAATTGAAGTGATTTTGACGCGCGAGGCATTCATTTTCAGGAGTAATAGACAATCAGTTGAGCATTTCTACAGGTACAAAAAGGGAGGACGTTAAAAAATCATCAAGCAAAATGAAAAGAAATGTAGCAATTTTCTCTTGATTACTGAATAATTTCGTGTTTCAATGTAATTGCGATGCGAATTCGACTTCCATACAGTTATCGTACTTTATTCCAAGATGAAAGTTCTCCAAGAAGAAATTTCCGCTCGGTAATTACATGTAGCCTTTTCTTTCTTTATCGCTGATGCTTTCTACTTCCTCTTCCCCTCCTCTCTTCATTTTTAGCGATGAAGTTTTTTTTTTTTTTTTATTTCCAGCATTTTTTTTGTTTTTATTTATATCATTTTTTTTCCTTTATTGTAGAAGTTGGCATCCATTATGTATGAGTGCGAGTGGAACGACAAAACGATGAGAAAGATGGAAACGATGCGGGGGTGTAGAGTTTAAGCTCCTAAGTGTGTGTATGTGCCTAGAAAGATGTCTGTACCGGTCGTAAATACTTTTCGACGTTTTGTAATAAAATTCACTGTGAGGATAATGCAGTCCGTTTGATGTGTCAGCATTGTATCATTTCTTTCTTTCCTTTTTTTTTTTAAATCCATCTATTTCAAATGGATGATCTTAGATATTGAAAATGCAACCAATTTTTTATGACACCCATAACTCGACATTTTTCGATTAAATGAAAAGTAAATTTCGTAATAAATAATATTTATTTATAAATTTTCGACGTTATGGTAATTCAATTCAATTCAGTTTAAGATAATGCAGTTCTCAGGCCGTATTAGTTTCGCTATAATGTGTTGCCTTGTCGTGTGTTAATCTTGTATGACATTAAATGCTGTTAATGTAGCATGAATTTTTTCATAACACATTATTTTTTGATCAATTGAATAGATTCAAAAGATATCTGACCTAGTCATAAATACGTTTTACCTAGTTTCTACATATTGTAATAAAATCCAGTTAGGAAATGACACACCTTGTTTGATACATCAGTTATTGTTTGCAATTTTTACAGTGCCATCTCGTAAGAGAATATGAAAAATGAAATGTAATTAATGTGGACCGAATTTTTCATCAGTTATAAGTCATGATTTTTATTATTATTGTTGATTTAAAAATTTACTTTTTAGGAAGTTTTTAACTGTGAAACTAGTATAATTAAAATGAAAATTGGGGCTAAAGCTCATTGTATGAAATAAATTTTAGAAATAATATGATGAATAAAATTTCTCAATTAAGCAATCCTTATCATAAATGAAGTATCATAAAATCATGTAAAAATAGAAACAATACAGGAGTATAGAGTGTAAGGTTCGACGTTGGTGTATCAGTCTATACAAAATTAGTGTATTTATTTTGCTTTGCTTTTTTTATTCTCTCATCCCCTTAGAGTAAAGGTGATTTAATAATAATTTGTCGTTTTTTGCCAATCACCTATTGTCATTTGTGGCTTAGTTGAAGATCCATTGCCCAACACCTGGCGGAAACTTCTACTGTAATGTTATACTTATTTTCACATTACATCATGTTCAAAATTAGAAAGAAAATCAAATGCATGCAAATTTTGTTTACTTGCAATATCTTGAATTAAACCATTTTTTTCCTAATAAATTGTTTTCGAATTGAGATTGGGTATAATTCATTTTAAGCATTTTTCACGCTATCATCTGTTTAGAGTACACGAAGTATTTGGTGGAATTTGATAGCAACGGGACTTATTTTGTCTTATGACAATATTTACTTTTGTCTTACGGCAAAATAAATTGGCGACACAGTACTATATTTCAACTATAGATCAGTTTTATTTTTTGCTTTAAATTCAAAAATACGTTCTTGCAGTTAAATGATTTTGCTTAATCTTTAGATTTATTTCCATTTGTTTTAAATTGTTGCATATTTTTAATACGCAGATTATGATTTTTTTGTGAGCGTAAACTGATATTAATTTTTATATAATTTCCATTCGTTAAAACTGTCAGCTGATACAATTAATTCCTTATTGTATCAGTTCTGTAACTTTTCATTTCATTATTGGAATAGATTCGATAAAAATTTTGATCGTGTTTGCTCATATTCTCGAAATGGATTATTATTTGTTTACCATAAATTATCATTTGTCATTTAGAAAGAGGGAAAAAAACAATTTATTTATATTTCTATTTTTAAGAATTGAATTAATTTAATTAGATTAATGAAAGAAATTTATTAAATTTGAAAAAAAAATACAGATATAAAATCTTACTTGCTATTTCTTCTTTAATGGTTATATGAAGCGTTTCCTTTTTCCAATATGATAATCTTAATCCATTCACTGCCAGCGAAATTTATAAATGCTTAACTTTATCGCAGCTTCCTACGAGATATCTTGTAAATGGCAGAGAATGGGTTAAGGAGAAAAGTTTTCTTTATATAATATAAAACAATAATAGCTCAGTTATTTTAAATCAAATAATGTTTCTTTAAAATTCATTTTAAGATTGTAACAAATTGTATAAAAGTTAACATATCACGAAACTACATTTTCTTTAAAAAGAATATCTTTATCTTAATATTACTTATTAAAAATATTCATGATTTTTTTTTTGGATACTTACATTTAGAAAGAGCTACTATTTCAGATCTAAATAAGAATTTAAAAATTTAGAAGTTTAACTTTTTCACCTCTTTTCTTTCAAAATATAATCCTCTAAAGATATCCGATTTATAAAACTGAAATGATATTAAATATGAAACAATACATGAAAAGAATTTGAAACATGCTTTTTTCAGAAAAATCTTTAATTATTTCAGATGAATGTTTTTTATTATTATTATTATTCTTTTCTGCTTTATTAAACTACCTTGTTGGAAGTTTTTAGATTCGGATTGCAAAAAAGCTTTTAGTATATTTAAACTAATTTCGGACATTTGTTAAAATATTCAGCCAAGTGATATTCGATTCGCCATTTTACTTCCGATTTTTAGTTTAAATAATATCCTTCGTTTTTTATCCGTTTAAGGGCTGTTTTCATTTGGAAAAGAACATTAGACGCCTCTTCTTGCTCAAAGAAAAAAAAATCTTTGGAGTGCAATCTTCCATGTGCATTAACAAATATTAGAAAATAAATTTTAAAAATCTGGTATGAATGTAAAGAAAATAATGATTGATGTTATTTTCCTTTGCAATCATCATATTTTTAAAATTCTTGAATCCGTTGTCGGAAGAATAAATCAGATGAATGCGATATCAGAGCTTTTGATATTGTATGTGGCATCACTCATAACTACTGAAGTTAAAGAGAATTTTATATTTAAACTGAATGGAAAATTTTAAACAGATTGAAATTAATTTCAAACATTTATTAAAATATGCAAAGTAATTTATCATTGGTGTATAATAAACTCATTATCAGAGTTTTGGACATTGTATGTGGGATCATTTAATAATGAAGAGAATTTTATATTCGTATAAGAATAAACATTTTTAAGGCTGAAATTTCAAACATTTATTAAATTTTTATGCAAAATAATATCTCATTTATCATCTGAGGTTTTTGCATTTAATCAGGATTTCATTTTATCCATGATCTTTTTTCAGTCACAAAAGAATGAATATAAATTTTCTTCCTTCTGGAAAAAGAAGCTCTAATAGGTATATATAATAGAAAATATTAGAAATGACAAATGAAAAGAATTTAAAATATTATAACTGATAATTTTTTGAAATAAAATTATTTGAGCATTTCCATTGAAGAACAGGGTAGAGAAAATGCTTTGTAAATGTTTTAGAATCTACATATGACATTACATACCACAGAATGTAACATTCACTTATAGAAGACGATGTCCAAAAATATTCTTGCAATAATAATGTTAATAAGTTATGAAGACTAAGAACCTGGCAAATTTTTTTTTCTCTAAGGTATTACTTCCTGAATTTAAATTTTTTTAGGATCTCTTAAGTCTCATGCTTTCTTTACATGCTTTTATCAGCGTGTATATTCTTCGAAACTGACACAAAAAATATCTGAAAAACAGTTTAACGAGACTTAAATCTTACGGTCTGAACTTTCAGCTATTTAGCATAAATATCATATATGATAAAAACTGGAAATATCCCGCAGATATTAAAAGGCAATTTTTAACCCTACGCTTTTGCGATTTAAACTTGAATAGCTGTGATTCTAGTAGCGGCAATACGAGTTGAAATTCTTAAAAGGCTTCGCATATTTTATCCAAGCAATTTAACAAGGCACGCTTGCAAGAAATAAAATAAAATAAATAAATAAAAAAGGGGGGAAGATGAGATTAGAAAGAAATGAAATGAATTTTATGTTTACTTTTTCTGAAAAGAAAACATCGAATCATCACTTTCCCCAAGAAAAAAAAAAAAGCGATCCAGTTTCATAAAGAAATTGGGTAGCGTGTTTCTAAAACTCCTTTAAGGAAACCAGTTTCCTCTAAAATATTTCATACGGCCTGCGTTTTTATTTCTCTTCAAGATTTTGTTTTCCTAGAAAAGCAAGGCAAAGCCTCCGAATCGCTTGGATTTCCTAGAACTAAAATTAATTCATTACAAAGAACTCTGAATTCCTTTTTCCAAGGAATATACGTCTTCTGTTTCATTTTATGAAATGAATAAACAATTCCATTATAATATTTATTTTTTTACTCGCATAGAAATGTTATCTGGACATTTCTTCCAACAGAAAATTTTTATATATTATTCTCGCTTTTAAAGAAAATATACAAAATACAAATATCATATGTGAAGACATAACTTGTGAATATATATATATATATATATATATATTGAATTTCTTGGGATTCTTTTTGTTTATTTTTTCTGAGAATATTAAAAAGTTAAATTGCTAGAAATGATGGCATTTCGAGTAATTTGGAATGAGATTAATTCGGTTCATATCAACATATTGAATTTTTTGAAATTCTTTGAACTTGTAATATACAAAAAGAAAAGAAATGCTGATTAAAATCGAAGCCAACGGAAAGAACGATGAATTTATTATTATATTCTTGAATGCAGTCTGCCGATAAATATATTTCTGCATCTTGATTCGGAAATTTTCTCAAAACTGCTCCTTTTTTTTAGCACTTTTATATAAAGTGGCTTGTTTCAAGTTCATAAAGAATGAATTTCATGATCAATTGCATATATTTTCAATGTATTAAAATTCTGAATTTTTTATTTTCAGCGTTTAAATATCTACTAATTGATTGAGTTTAGATAAATTTTGATTTCACATGGGGGGACAAGATTATTATTATATTCTTGAATGCAGTCTGCCGATAAATATATTTCTGCATCTTGATTCGGAAATTTTCTCAAAACTGCTCCTTTTTTTTAGCACTTTTATATAAATTGGCTTGTTTCAAGTTCATAAAGAATGAATTTCATGATCAATTGCATACATTTTCAATGTATTAAAATTCTGAATTTTTTATTTTCAGCGTTTAAATATCTACTAATTGATTGAGTTTAGATAAATTTTGATTTCACATGGGGGGTACAGACTGGTAGTAAATTTAAGATATTTTTCATTTCAAAATTCCATTGTATTTAAAATTATAATTTAGAGAAAAAAAATTCAAAAATAAATTAAAACGGCTTATAGAATTAAAAAAGTTTTAAGAACATACTTTCCTGTTTTTATTTAAAAATGTAAAATATATAGTTTTTTTTAACAAAATCTTTAAAAAAATCATAAAAGTATTAAGTGTTATTCGCAATAACATGAAACAAAAGAAGCTGAATGAAACATCATAAAAAAGAGACTCCTATAACATTTGTTAAAAATAAAGATATGGGAAATTTGATTACGCTTATAATATTTAGTTTAGAATATTTTTATCGACTACTTAAGCAGATTTGTGTTGGTGGACACATATTTTCAAAAATAATTACTAGATTTAATCGCATTCAAATAGTTATGTTTTTAAATGCTTTCCACATTTATATTGTTTATAATTTCTCAATTTAAAAAAATTAATTTTTGGCATCATAATTGTTTAACATACGATATGTGAGCTTAACTCAGATGCTCAAAATCCTTAATAGATGGAATTCGATGCTAAATGTCTTGATGAATCCGAAGCAAATCCTTTGACAGAACAGATAATTTTTTTTATACTTGTTTTTTTTCCTACTCTGCAATGAAAATAAATTAAATAGCGCCATAGTTGCAAGGGGTATAATAGCATGCATATAGTCTTTCACATAGTGAAATTATATATTTTTATATAGTGAATTCAGTTTCCAACTTGCCTTATGTACAGAAAATTTTGATATTTTGAGTTATGGATTTTCTTAATAAGTTGCTGTTAGCGCAAACTGCCTATTTTATAAAAAGCCACTCTTAAAAATGTAAACATTATCATCAAGTAGACCTAGAATTTAAGAATAATTAGAATTTTTGAAGTTAAGGATATACATTTTGCTACGAACTGTTGGTAATATATGATTATAAGACATATCCGAAGATTGTTTTGTGTAATCCATTTATCTATTTCAGAAGAGTTTGACTTATGTGATGAGAATAACAATTCTTTTAACCAATTGTTAATTCTAACCTATATATTAGTTATTATGGAAACCTTAGAAGCCTGAATGTAAAATCATTTATTAATTAGAAATATTTTTCTATTACTTGACAACTATTTCTTCCTATTATTTGATCTTCGATAAAGATACTTTGTCTGTAATCATTTTTTTTTAATGATTTAGATGAATTGATTAAATTTCATCTTAAAAATTGCCGTTAGAAATAAAAAAAGTTTGCTTTGTATGCCCCATATGTAAAATAAATTTTTTTTAAAAAAATGAGCTATTGTGGAAAAAATAGGTATTAAAATATAATTCAATTATCGTCTTTTAATTTCCACTGCACCCTCATTTTTTATTCACCGCATTTACTCTGTCAAAATTATTGGGGAATTCCCATCCAAATAATATTAATTTTTAAAATGCTGTATGCATTTATATTCTATTTTTATCTACCTTGTATTTTGATAATTCTCATTTGTATTTTCCTTAAAATTGTATAAATCTCGTCTATCTTTTGCTTTCGTTTTTCAGGTGTTTTAATTTCGTATTTTTGAGCCCTCAATAGATTTTATACAATTTTAATAATTTTGTAATTTTGTTGGTAATTTTCAAAACTACCAACCATCTTTGCTAACATGTTTCTAGCAGGCAATGATAGTACTGACCTAATAGTAAAGCCTCGGCTTCGGAGCCGGTGGTTCCAGGGTCGAAACCTAATTGTACCGAAGAAATGCCATCTATGCGATTGGTTCATGGTAAATCAATCAGAATAAAATGTCTTCGAACATTTATTCTCATTTTCCCCTTACGATAAATATACAAGTAATGCCAGCTCAGGTATCGCCCTCGTCACCTGATTTTTTTCAAAGTTGAGAGGCTCTTACAGAATTGGTTCTCATATTAGTTCAAAACTGGACATATAATTAAACGAATATAGCATGCTATATCCTTTTTCAAAAAAATGATATAAGTTAATAGTCTATTTATTAAATTTTAATGAATCGAGATTTGATGAAAGAGCTATATAGTTTTTTTGCAAATTGCAAGTAATGAATTATTTTTATTCACAGCAAAAACTTTCCTTCGGGCCATTGATCTATTTCAAAATGACCTGATTTTTTTATTTAGTTAAATGAATTTCCCGTTAGAAGCAACGTGAAGGATATAAAGGGCCGAACCTCGTAATTTTGAATCCTTGGGCAGAAGACGAGATCATACCTGACTTGAAACCCTCTCTTGAAACTTCTCATCAAGAGAGGAAATCGCACCAACAGAAAAGACTTTCGGTTCGTGCCATCAAATTGAATATGCATTAGTTCCGCATACACGATGAATCTTTAATAGAATCGTTTTTCGAATCTGGAGCCCTATGGCTACGAAACCAAGAAATTACAACAAGGTCATTACTGTTATCAAAATAGCCTTATGCAGTTGAAATAAGTAATCAGCTGGCTATTACTGACAATTATTTACACTTTGCAACGTTACAAATTACAAAGGAATTCAAACTCACTTAAACCATTATTTAATCCATATATGATTTAATACAATATTTTCATATATATCAAGTAATAAATTGCCTTTGCGAATAAAAGATATTTTATTGCTGTATGTATCGTACATAAAATGAGATTATAAGATTTTATCTCTATATATACACAATTTCTTGATAACTAGCTGCTAACACGCAAAGCCCTTTTTCGAGAAAAACCGCATATAAAAAATAAAATAAACATTGTTTCCAATTACACCAGATGCCGGCGAAAAAGCTACCACGCTCTGACCGAATACTTAGTCATATCAGAAGATTCTTTGTGGAGGGGCATTTATCTCCTTCAACATGGCTCGAATGAAGCAAGTGAAGAGAATAATTAGTCCACTAAGTGGACAACAGAGAAGAACTCCTGAGACGCCATTCCATCTCGCGTGGTTGTTAGGGCCGAGAAAAATGGACGATCAGGGATTTTAATTAAATTGGGACCGCAGCTCGTTAATCGACGAAAAACAAACAAACAAAGAAAGAAAAAGCAGGAAGAAACTGGCTGAAAAATGGCTCGCATTATTTGGGAAGAACTGCGGTTTTGGTGGATCTGGACATTTTGTTTCGAATATTTCTTTCATTTTTTAAACCGATTATTACTTTTATTTTTGCTTTTATATTTCGTTGTTTTGTTTCCTTCTTAAATTTTCACACAACACCCAGGAATTTTTATAGTATGTTTAACATTTTTGGTATTTATTTCACCTTTTAATCAACATTTAGCATTGCATTCTAAAATGAAAGTAAATTTTTAAGAGTAATGATTTAATTATGTTATATTAATAATTGCTGAACTTAAGAATTTATTTTTAGACTTAATTAATTGTGATAATGAAGGTTTGAATATATAGCTATCGCCAAAATCGATGAACTATGAACTGTGTCACATGTACTATATTCAAATAATAAAAGCATCTTTGGAGTATCCCAGACAAAAGTTTGTTTTAAATGTAGTACATGGGGAAAAGCAGTATTATTTTTCTGGTGGAGTTTCAAGAGAAACTGGTCCATATTATGCTTCTTTTGGAAAAACGTTAGGAAAACGTTTAAAAATCCGTTGGGCAGCAACGATTACTAAAGCATGCTTGAATATAAAGTTTTTTCCTAATACTAGTTCCAAATACAACCAGATTAGAAAACACATAATTTTTATCATCAGATCGCTTTCTCCAACCATGTAATCTTAAATTTACTAGGCCACATGTGAATGTTAATTAATCATTATATTCTAAATAAAAAAGCTGCTATCATTACTACATTAAATTTTCTTCTATGAGAAAAAGCATATTTTTAGAGAAGCATTTTTAGAAAAGCTTAAGCTATATAGTATAAATTGCATGATTCATGTATAGGGCTTACCATAGTTATGCATTTTTCTACTAAGTGAAACTGAATTGAGTTTTAGAATTTTACAGTGCAAGAAGTATTTAACGCATAAAATTATATATTAATTCAAACTTCAAACGACGTGTGTTGATGATGTATTAATATTTTTAATTAGAGTTCAAATCAATTAATCAAATTAATTAATGAAAAAATGTGATACATCATTAAATTTTAATCAACATCTGTTAATATGTTGAGAATGGTTACAATTAATAAAACAAAACAGACTTTTGTTTTACAATTTCTTCTTTCAGTTCATTTTCGTAGAATTACATTTAGTAATAATTAATGTAACAATATTACAGAAATCTTTTTAAACAATTGACATAGAACTTAATGTTTATCTCTTTAACCATGAAGTCCAAGAAATCTTCTGCATTCAAAATTCGGGAAAAATAAATAAATATAAAATAACCTTATTTATTACATTTTTATCTAGAACTATTTTTAGTGTATTTATTTGACCTGTTTGCTGTTTGTAAATAAAGAATTTTTTTTTGCAATGTGGAAAATGTTTTTTCTCGATAATTAAATTTCTTTTTGTTAAATAATTCATCTGAGTTCCAATTAAATTGCTTAATCAGTGTTCCAAGTTTCTCTCCGACGGCGTGTAAATCATATAAGGTTATAATTTTAAAGCCTCCTGAAATTTATTAAATAGACGATAGTATCGCAACTACCACAATAAAAATGAGTTCACACAAAAAAAATGTGTAATAAATGATAAAGAAATTCTGACTACGTTGTAATAAGCATTTAAAAATAACTTTTTCCTGAAATAGTTTACAATATAAACATTAAATAGTGCCGTTTTCAATTCTATTACCTGCTCTTTTTTGCCGAATAACCTAAGTTATTAGTTAAATAAGCATAGTCTGTTACCACCTTGTACCAAAATAAGTTTTTCTAGTCACAAAAAATAGTTTTATTTATATATTTTTCAAAAAATAGTAATTTTTGCAATTTAAGACTATATTTTCGTGAAATTTTAATCTCATGAATAACATAAACATCCTCTATATTCAGATCTCAATCAAACATTACTGGTTTGCAAACAATCTACCATTTCTTGATATGCTAAAGATTAACTGTTCTTCATTTGTATTATCAAATTTTTAGTCAAATCTCCCAAATGTAATAAATACTGTGGCGATAGTGATTTTGTTGTCTCATGACCTTGCATATTGTTACGGGAAAATCTTATAATTCGTACTGTTGGTTGTGTTTGGTGAAAAAATCCAGTCGACTGAATAACGGATGAAAAAATGTTTTATATATAAAAAAAATATACACTTAACACACACTCATCCACGCACAAAATGTAAATAGAATCAATACTTACAGTAAACATTAGCACACAAGCAGCAAATTTCTATCAAACAAACACAACAGCATAGTCGCTTAGAGAGACTTCGCTCAACTACTTGCTTGTGCTGAACTGACTCGGGTCTCTCGATTCCTTTGCTTTTCTTACTTAATTTTCTTGACTCTCCACACGATTGACTCACATTAGCTTCTTCATATTTCCTGCAAAGAAACTTCTAGAACCGTTGCCGAAATTCCAGTCCTAAAGGGACTATCTCCAAGATTATCGAATAATATATATCCTTAATTTATGTCCCCAAAGTCACCAAATTCTTCGCCACGTCGCTAAATTTCTAGCGAAAACTTGGGATCATTAAACGACATCCATTCAACATCTTTTGTAACTATCTGTGAAACTATCTTCCATAACAGAAGACTTACTGCTTAGGAAAGCAACATTAGAAATTCATAGCAATATGTAGCATATCAAATGGTTATAAGTCATTGCAAAGTGTACCATCTTCTGTTGATCGGCTCGAAGCACTAGCAGTACAGAAATTTGACACATGGAAGTAAATCGATTTTCTAAGGGGCTTCATTTGAAACTGACCAGGGACTTTCAGGGAAGTTAAATCTTTACGAACACATTCACGGTAAAACGTACATACATCCTCCAGTATTTGAATTGTATTTCGTTAAGAACGCATGTAGAGGGTATACAAAAAGGATTTACTTAATCATCGGAATAATCTAAAATATGGTCATAGCATCAGCAAAGGATCTGAAATGAGATTAGAAATCTATTGGGTTGGCAACTAAGTAATTGCGGATTTCACTCATAGATGGCTTCAGTTGAATTTTTAGGTTTGCAGACGTAGTACAAATATAAAACACATTTTGTTATTTGATAGTTGGCAATTCAGCTGTCAATCAGTAAAAAAAGTTTTTTGATCGGTTGCGTAGTTTTCGTTTGGCGTTCGTTGAAAAATGGAAAATCAAAAGGAACATTTTCGTCATATTTTGCTTTTTTATTTCCGCAAAGGGAAAAACGCATCGCAAGCTCTTAAAAAGTTATGTGCTGTTTATGGTGACGAAGCCTTAAAAGAACGGCAGTGTCAAAATTGGTTTGCCAAATTTCGTTCTTGTGATTTTTCACTCAAAGAGGAAAAACGCTCTGGTCGTCCAGTTGAAGTTGATGACGACCTAATCAAAGTAATAATCGATTCGGATAGTCACAGTACAACACGTGAGATTGCAGAGAAGCTTCATGTATCACATACATGCATTGAAAATCACTTAAAACAATTTGGCTAAGTTCAAAAACTCGATACATGGGTTCCTCACGAACTGAAAGAAACGCATTTAACGCAATGCATTAACAGCTGCAATTTGCTAAAGAAACGTAATGAAAATGATCCTGGCGATGAAAAATGGGTTGTTTACAACAATATCAAGCGGAAAAGATCGTGGAGCAGGCCAGGTGAACCAACTCAAACAACATCAAAAGTTGATATTCATCAAAAGAAGGTTTTGTTATCAGTTTGGTGGGATTACAAAGGAATTGTCTACTTTGAACTGTTACCAGCCAACCGAACGATCAATTCTGATGTCTACATTGAACAACTAACGAAATTAAACAATGCAGTTGAAGAAAAGCGGCCCGAATTGACAAATCGAAAAGGTGTTGTATTCCATCATGACAATGCAAGGCCACACACATCTTTGGCCACTCGGCAAAAATTATTGGAGCTTGGTTGGGATGTTTTGTCACATCCACCATATAGTCCTGACCTTGCACCATCTGATTACTTTTTGTTTCGATCTTCACAAAACTCCTTGAATGGTAAAAATTTCAATAATGATGATGTCAAATCGTACCCGATTCAGTTTTTTGCTAATAAAAACCAGAAGTTTTATGAACGTGGGATTATGATGCTGCCTGAAAGATGGCAAAAGGTCATTGATCAAAATGGGCAATACATTACAGAATAAAGTTATTTAGTTCCATGAAAAAATTGTCTTTGATTTTCTAAAAAAAATCCGCAATTACTTAGTTGCCAACCCAATAAATACCAAGAAGGATATTGCCGTATTCACTGCCATAGTCCAGTCCATCACATAACAGGTGCATTCATTCATTGAAGTGGAAATAATTCGAGTCCACAATATTGCTATACTTACCAGGAAAGCGAGAACATGCTTATTTATGGCATTTTTTCAACCATTTATTCATCAGTCCTCACATTTCTCACTGACATACAGGTAGAAGTTAAAATACATTAAATAAACATTATTAATATCTTTATGAAATGAATTGAATATTTTTTAAGACAAATATTAATACTTAAGCGACTATTTAATCTAAATAACAGATAATAGAAACAATTTTACAATCTTTTAATTTTTGAAAGAATTGCTAAGGAAGAGAAACAGATAAAACCATGTAATTCAGCACTAAAAAAAAAAGAATGAGTGATACGTTTTTAATTTCTGAACTATTTTAAAGTGAATTATTTCAGGCGAGCCACAAATGCTTGGGGATAAGGCGCTTTCAGTAGTTTCAGTTTTCCAGAAAATGGGGAAAGTAACATGCAAACAGCTACTTAAAAACATCTTAAATGTCCCTTTTTTGTATTAAAAATAAGCCATAAGGAACTTGAAAAGAAACTTGAATAAGGAAAACAAATAAATAGTTTTTTTTTTCATCTTTCTTGTTTCAAGGACTATTAGTTTATGTTTTTGTTTTATTCTGTCAGAGAAGGGTTATCCATCCCTTATTTTGTTCCTACCTCCTTTATTCCGCCCTTTTTCCATTCCTTATTTTCTCTTTTTATAATGAGAAAGAAGTGTTTCTTCTTTCCATTCTTTTAAGTGGAAACCTTTTAAAAGAATGCCGGCTGTTCATTTCTTCATAATTCGCCTCTTTCTGATATTTTCGAAAAAAATTTCGTTATCTACGGAAGGAAGTTGTTATTTTATGATTTTCGTAGATTTTGATAAATTTCAAGCAAAAATTCTAGAAAGAATTCTGTTTATTATAATTTAATTCTGTGCATTAATATGTACAGGGTGATTCAGAAATCTAAACAAACTTTAAAAACTAATAATTTACGAAAGGTTGGATACAAAGTAATGCGTTGAAAAAAAAAAAACAACAAAAAACAAGGGTGAGTGGTTAAATTTTCTCGCATACTCTTTAATATGCGTGTTACCCCCCCCCCCATAAAATTATGGACATTTGAGTGCTCATATCGATTTTCGTATATGGAAGCTGTGAGTCTCGTAATATAGCAAAGAAAACCAGTACTTGTGTATTAACTACGTATAATTCAGTGGGAATAGTTACGAGATATCGATCTTTGTTTAGAATATTGCATTTTTACTTAATCTAGCTTCCAATCTTTATTCATTTGTTTAAACAACCAATTGCTGACATATGGTTAATGTACAAGTACCAGAAAATTGAATATGCATTTTAAGCATTTTTTCCGCCTGATAGAAACGGAGTCTGATATAGAATTACAATTTCAGTCACAAGACAGGTGCCAAATTTCACTTATTTAAATCTTTCCAATTATGAGGCTTAAATGCACGAGAAAATACAGGCCAAGAGACGGTTAACCGTTTGCCATATTTAATTCAAAATTTGAATATAAGTTACATTTAAGCGGTTTATAAATGTGATTAAAATTTCACTCGCTGAAATTGTTACGCTTATCGCATTTACAGTAGTGTACCCGCCACCCTGGAGGGTACACTAATAGGTGGGGGATCTGGCTCCTCCCATCGATGACGGGACGTACTTCCTTCGGGGAGGGTTGTACCGTGGCCGGTGACGGCCCTTAGGACTCAACCACAGTTCCCGCCAATTGCTGTTGCGGCGGTCCGGTCATTCAGTTCTATGGTTCAAATCCGTGTGCCTTAGGGCGGGTCGGAGAGTTAGATGGTTGACTTATCGCATTTACAGGCATGTAAATGCACAGACCGATAGACGAACAACCTCTTAATGACTTTAATTTCAAATTTGAGACAAATTTATTGCTAAATGCTACATGCTAAATTTGTGGACAAAATTCTATCGGTCTAGCTCTTTACGTTTTGTGGCTATCGTATTCAATTTTAGATGGACAGACAAACTTCCTCTGAATAGATTTTACTCAAAATTTGTCAGAAATCTACGAATTCGGCGTAGAGACCTTGTACCATATTTCATCTATCCAGCTGAAAACATATTTCAGCTATCGCGTTCACTGAGAAACAGACGTAATTCCAAAAGATTAGAAAGATTTCTAAAGCGTAGAAATTCGTCAAAATTTCGAGTTCGAATTTTTTGACGATATCATTAATTTCTGTTCTTTTACGAGAATGTGAAAAACAATGCATTCTTACATAGTTTAGTGAAGACAAGAATGCTAATAATACTAGTAAACACCTTGCTAGAAGTTTGCTCAAAATCTATAAAATTACATGGTTCTTCATTTCTAACTACGTCCGAATACCGTTATCCAAATATTTTACCCTTTGGTAGCCATATCACAGAGCTGTAAACTACAGCTAAAATCTCCCACTAACAATATTCTGATATTTTTAAGTTTAATCTATTACAAGGCAGTTAATAGAAATTGAAATGAAGGATTCATCTTCATTGCATATCAGTCAATAAAGAAATATTTAAATGTATGATATATTTACATGATATAATGCATTGGTATATTAATGTATGCATTTGAGTTATAAAAAGTGCGGAAACGTCAAGATAGCTCATTTTTTTACACTAGACGCATAATAATAAACAGCTCTGTAGTTGCACAAATGAAATAATATCTCTGAAGGTTACATAAAAATGCAAGATTCACGACTATAAGCATAATGTATCATCCCCTTTTTATTTCACATATTCATTTATCTGCTAAAAACATATACCCAATTCATTCGATTTATAAAATCTATTTGTCGATATTGTGCTAATGTTAATACTAGTATGCACAACTGTAGAAAAAAATGCTCATCAAAGTGAACAAAATTTCAGTATTATGCAAATTGAATACATATTGTGAATATTCTATTTCCTAAGCCGAACTTATTATGGAAAGGCGTCCTTTTATTATATTTTTTAGGTTTAGAAACTTGATTTTGTTTATTTTGTATATTTTTGCATGCAAACAAATGTTAAAATTTTTTTGCATCCACATATTATTTTAGTTTTTTTTAAATATAAATTTTATTATAAAATATGACAATTTTATTTGGACCGATTTAATTTTCATAGAAAAACTTTTGATAAAAAAAAAACTATTGATAGAAAAATAACTTTTTCAAAAAATAGAAAAATATTAAGTTCCTTTGTCATTTAAATAGTATTGTGTGTTTACGCAAAATAAGCCTGGGGTTTTAAAAACATGGCGTATTAAAATCGGAAAATAATGATAAAAAAAATGGCTTTCTAAGTTCAATGCAATTTCATTAAACACAATTAAAGTTCTTTTCTTTTCTTTTTATGCATCCTCAAATTCGTACCAACATATACGTGTTATAATATTAAACAGATAAACTCAGAAGGTTGTTAGAAGACATCAAGAACAAAAGTTGCAATAGAATATAGTATTGCACACCACGTAGAGAAGATGAAATTTCCGAAAAACTCGTTAGATTTCTGACGTCACGCTGGAACGACATAAAATATAACTACAAAAAGATGTATTTGATTATTACAAAAATTGTTGAATTTGCCGGCCGCTGACATTAGTACACAATCTACAACAACGTAAAAATTATTTCTGACCACGCTCGAAAACATCAGGTGTGCTTTTCATATCTGGCGAAGGAACGACAATCGGCAATATGAGATCATCCGTTGTGTCAAACATTTGCAAGTAAACGAGATTTTAGGTTATATCCATAAGAATAATCACACGGATTAAGATCCAGCGAACATGGAGGCCAAGCAACTCACTACACGAGTCTGATCTAGCTCCTTTCGATGTTTAACACTTCAATGATTACGCATCTCAAGGAGGAAAATGTGTAAGGGTAGAATCATGCATGAACTACATGCTTTGCTGTACTGTGGTCTGCATACTTCACAAGATTTTTGAGAAGTGTTGCAGAAAAATAACATTTGTAGTTCCCTCCAGATGTTTGAGCATCAAGTGCGGTCCCAATAAATAATCACCAAGGATTTCTGCACGCATGCTGAAAGAAAAACTATGTTGAAATTCCACGCAAATATAGTATGAGAATTATTCATCTCTCGCATGTAGGCAATAAATGTGGTGACGCCTTCTGGACTCTGAGCCAGCATGCGTTTTTCACGACTTTCATCGCTTTAACGAAGTGCGACACGGTGTTTCATTTCAATTTTTGTTCTTTAATTTAGCCTGCCCAAGATTAGAACACTCTGAATCTTGCTTGAACCCATGTACAATATTTTTATGTATGTATCATTTCGACTTTAGTTTCCACATATGTCACAAAAAATAATTTTTCATTCAGCATCTGAAATTCTTGATAATTTTTATTGGCTCTTTCATTTCTTTTATTTACTTGTTATAAATTAGTCTCCTAAGTAGCATCTAAGCACAAATATTTACTAAGTAATTCCATTGTCATGCCATTACAGTATTCACCTGTAATGTCCTGAGGTTAAGAACCTTGAGTTCAAGCACTCCGAGCATTCCTTAAAATAGGCAAATTTTTGATGTTTTAGAATGCATTTTTTTTTTTTTTTTTGAAATTTATTAGAGCAGTCAGCTATTATGAATACTTGCTTCGGTATTCTGATATACAGACAATTATATGTAATTTAATTCATTAGATCGGCATTTACACTGAGGTAAATGGAGAATGTAAAGGAAAATGAATGTACTATATATCTATGTCAATATCACTAATCGATATTAAATACACGAAGTAAAAAAAAAAATTGCTCCTCAGAAATTTATTATGTATAGTAATATATATATTGTAATATTTAATGAAATAAACAATTTTTGTCAATTAAAATGCATTTTTTAAAATAAACTTCCATTGACCCAGCAGTTTTCTGGCCTGATACCCACTGGATTAGGGAAAAATTGCTTACAAGAAAACCTCATCTAGTCTTAACTATTAAAATCTCATTTAAAACTATTTGTATAAGTTTTAACCAAACAATTTCTCCCTTTTGGATAGTTTTTGTTACTTAGAAGCAGTGTTAGAACTCACGCTCTGTTGGTGAATTATTTAATAAGATATGATATACGAATGAGCGCACTTGTTCATTAACTACAGTCACAACGCTTATTCAAAAAAAAAAAAAAATCCATACACCTTTTATTCATCAAAGTGATATATATTGCTTACATTTCGACCAAAACATTTAAAAGAATAGAGTTTGCGATAAAGGTCTAATCAATAAGATTTAATAAAACAATTTTCCACGAAGAATCAAACTTAGAAATTAAATCCTTTAAAAAAAACTTCTGTATTTCTTTTTGGCATTAAAACAAGGATACTTAATTTATAAATTGATTTTAATTCAAATTCAACAATAAATTGCTATTTAACAGATGCTACGTTTAAAAATTAGTTAAAGCTTAGTAACACTTCTAATCAGTCGCACTGAAATTGCTTTGAACATAAAATGGCTTTGAATTATTGGATTTTAGAAGATGAAATGCTATTCTACCAGAGAAAAAGACGCTTTTAGACGTTTAATTTATTCGAAGATTTATTTTTAGAATCAAACGTTCACTTACATTTTCAAATTTATTCGTTGCGTTGGATGAAATGTAATTCTATTTGACATTGAAGATGCATTTATAAACATTTGAGCCATTTTATTGTTGAAAGCACTTTGAAAATATATTTAAACTCAAATAAATAGTATCCAAATGTGAGCTTCACATACATCATAAATATACCTATCTTCTCTTAAATCGCATTTGACAGATTTTCCACTTTTAGGGAGGTAAAATGAAAAATGGGGACTAAGACACAAGCACTTACTCTTAATTTCTCGAATAAGCATTTTTGCATTTCAATTCGCTCTTTTCCACTTTATTCTTAAAGTGCTTTTTTTTTCGAACTGTTTACGTCTTTTAAAAATAAAACTAGAATACTTTCCATCAAAATATTTTTTCATCATACATTCCGACTCAATTATCAAAAAAATGTCACTTTTCAATTTTTCCCATGGATTTATTTTGTATTCCTCCCTCCTCCCCCATTCCTCCTTTTCTGAATGGATAAAGCGCTTAACCAGGATTTAAATGTCTCTTTAAATTTATTTGGAATTTTATTGGGTTCTTAATAAGAAAAGACAAGCCGGCGCGTTTTCTTCAGTTTTACACTCGTATCTACAGAGATAAGTTTGTAGAAAGAATAAGAAATTGCATAAAAAGAAAGCCTTTTATTTCTATAAAATTCTCTAATTCCCATCTTCGCACTTGGGTAACTTGACTAGGCGTTCTAAACTTTTTTCTAGATTAAGCTCACGAATAAATTTGATTACTTTGTACCATTAAGCATGTAGACAGGAATACAGAATTTAGCACACAGGCTTTTAAGAATTCTTGTTTGGAACACGACAGTATAATAGTGTTTTTTCCCCCTTACGCTTTTTGTATCTCACCTCGACCATGTTTTTTTTTCTTTTTGTTTTCCCTTTTTTCCTCTTTTTTTTTTTTTTTTTTTTTTTTTTAAATCTAACAAAGACTTTTTTTTCTTTATCGTTTGGCTTATGCTCTTTCAAGCTGAAATTATTTATTTACTTTAATACTTCTACGAAAAAGAACATAGATTAGGCGGAAAGCCATTGGAAACCGGAAGTCGCGAATAATTAGCAGACCGACAGCGATTCATCAGCTGTGGTTTAGAATTTTCGGTAATGAACTGTGTCTGGATAAGCAGATGTTTTAGAAGATCACTTTAGTGCAGTTGACGCCAATTTCGCCGGTTCTTCTGTCTGCTAAAACGTAATTTGTACTCACTCACTCCACTTGGCGACAATTTTGCGCCTCGTGAAAGATGTTGAATGCTTTTTCAAGTGTTGAGAATTGAATCAGCCTTCTAATATTATTAAATCTATGTCTTAAATAAATAAATAAAAATACTAGAGAATTACTCCTTAAGATTTTATCGTAAAATTTCATTGTATAGTATTCCAGCATTGCGCCAATCTATCCCATTTTGAAGTTCAGTGTTTACAAAAGTAACAAATAATTAATTGCATGGATTTCTGTGGTGTTGGTGGGATATAAACAATAGTATTATGAATTATACTTTGTAATATTTATCATATATAGTTTAATTGTTGTATAATTTGGAGCACTGTGTTATATTGAGTCATTAGCAAAAACGTTTGATTAAAATGAGAATTTAAATATAACTATTACTCATTCAATGCTTTTGCTAAAGCGGAAATCCAGTGGTCGAATATCAATCGAATTACTGAAAGTCCACAGTGTTATTAAATTTTTAGATCCGGGATTTTTATGTCACTTATTTATATTTATTTTTAATAAACCTAATTAATACATGTTACCTATGTAATGCAGGTTCATTCTGAATATAGTATACAAAACTGATAGAAGATTAATTTCCTATCTATTGCATGTACCCCGAAAGCATGTCTCTTAAGTTTTATTTTTTTTAACTAAGTTTGAATTTCTCAGAAATGCTCAAAAGAAAAATGCATATTTATTTATTATTAGAACATTTTATTGAAATAGATTTCTAAGATTCCATATTTTCAAATGAATTCTAAAACTTTCTATGTTTCAAAAAAAGTTACAGAAACAACAATATTTAACAAAAACTTATTATTTTAAACAGGACGCAGATGTTTTTATATTCTGCAGCAGGAAGGAAATTGGTTAAGTTTGGTTGAAAAGTGATTAATCTAAAATGTAGCCTTTTTTTACCTTGATTACCATGTTATTCGTGGATTAAATTTTCATATATAAATTAGTTTTCAGATTAAAATTTATTTACTTCTCATTTTATAGTACAAATATTAATTAAATTTGTTCAGTTTATTTTCGGCATGTTTATAGTTATTTCAGTGAATAATGAAATTAGAACTCAATAACATTTGAGAAAAAAATAATAACATAGGTTTCTTACTATATCATTTATCATTCAGCTTATCAGTGTAGCATATTGAAATTAATTTTCGACATGTCGCTGATTCTTTTGAAAAGTCTACTTAATTCTCAGATTTCGTTTACAACATATGTATATATGTTAGTGTACTTTTCTAGAAGTCCTATTTTCTCAAACTGTGGACATAAAGATTGTGAAGTTGAAACCTAAGAAAACAGATTGTAAAATCACTCCATCTAAATTCACCCTCTTCTTGTCCGGGCATTTCCTCAAATTCGTTAGCAACTATCGCATTTAGACTAAAAATCTGCAATAAATCGAAATCGTAAACTTTCTCCCATCCTCATAAAATGAAGATCAGACGTATATTCCTAGAACTAGATGTTCATCTTTCCCGATCTGTAACCTTGCTTTTGTCTTAACAACGTCATCTCACCATCCGTCCTCCCATCTTTTGTTTATGAAAGTAACAGTTTTATTTCTCTGGATGGCAGCAACTTAGCTCTATGTCGGGTATCAAATGGCTGCCAGAACAAACCAGCGACAGATAGACTACATTTTACTGGCAGCGTGTTCTTGGAGCAGAACTACACCTTATAGGACAACGAAAATAAAACTGGGGCCTGTTTATCGCTGGCAAGCACATCGTCGCCTTATAAACAGCGATAAAAGGGACTCGATACCGAATCCGTCCTCCAATAAATGCCGCGATAAATTCCGAGATCGTAAAATTCAAAACGTACATCCTTTCCTCCCCTTTTAAAAGCGTCTTTTACGATCAAAGCCGACGCCGCACTGGTGGATGAGCACCCTTTGGAGACGAGGTTTTAGCGCCAGATGTTGACCCGATCCGCCGCTTCATTCTAATTAACCTCTTGCCCGGGTTAATTATGGCTCTTTTCACAGTTAAACTGGGACCGTATCCGAGGTCTAAAAGATAGTCAATCAAAGCCTGGGAGCAAATCAGGAACAGGGTTGGCCATAGAAGTTGGGGCTGTTGGAAGGTGATATCATCGGTATGGTCAAGACCTGAGCTAACGGATGTCATTATTTATTTTCTTGACATTTTAGGTTTAAAAAGAAACGGAAATAACAACTTTCATTTTTTCTCATAATTGTCCTATCCGGTGTTAATGGAAAGTTAAATTTACATCTACGCAGTTACGAAAGTGAAAAAAAAAAAAAAAAAAAAAAATGAAATTTGTATGGGGAAATCAGAAATAATTATAGATATCTTTTGATGAAGTATTACGAATCTCATTATAATAATTATAAGCTGTATTTCAGACATTATATGTACTGTTATTTAATTAAAAGACAATAGTATGGGCTCAGGTTTCCATATTTTTTTTCATTTAAATGCTGTACTTAAACTATTAAGCACTTCTTTTCAAAGATGCAAGTAAATACATGGAAAGTATTTGAATAAATTCAGTCATATTTGAAAAAATAAGGTATAAAATAGAGAAGTGTAAAGGCGCTTCAGTGGAGAAACGTGTTACTGAAACGAAATATACTATCACAACTTTTGTTTTGATCTTCATACAACATTATACAGAATGATAATTAGCACTTGATTTTTAAAGGCCATTATCTGTAATTATTAAATCATAATCACTGGTTTCTCAAATTTGCATTAAATAATAGCATAAAATGTAGTTTAGACCATAGTTGGTAAAACTCTATTGGAAGCTTTTGTTTTGAATATATAGTTTCTTTTTCTTACTCGAAATATGTTTTACTGATGCATTACGTAAAATGCAACATTTACTTTTAAATATGTTAAGTTCAAATCCGGAATTATTTAAATGGGTTTGAAAATGAAACAATTTAGATTTTTCCATACTGTCAATCTGAGTTGTTGTTTTTGACATAAACAAGTCTCAATTTTTTAAAACATTTTAATATTTAATTATTTTTAAATTCCAATATGATTAATATATATATGTATATTATTTAACAAAACTAAAGAAAATACTTAATACGCTATGGATAAATCTGTTGTTTAGAATAAGAAACCACCAAGAAATTATATCCTTGTTCCCCGAGTGAAAAAAAAAAAAAAAAAAAAAAAAAAAAAACGCCGCTAGTTTTAATCATTCTTTAAAGATTACATTTAAAAAATCTTTATTTTGGCGTGGAAGACATTTAAAACAAGTCATTCACAAAATTTGATCATTATTTTAAAATCTATGGCTTTTTAAGCTATACTTCATGGTTTTTTTATTTCTCTCTGTCACTACAGGAAGTCCATCATATTCGTAGCATGAAGGAATGTATATCTGTAACAGCAAAGGAGAAGTGAAAAGAAAAAAAAAGTATCCCGGCGATAGAAGATGTTAAGTATGGATGTAATAGAAGTTATTCTTACAAAAAAAAAAAAAAAAAAAAAAGTAACTATAAAGAGGAGGGAAAAAAAGGAAAGATTTTATCTGCGAAGTGTATGAAAAAGGATCTTTAATGATGTAACTGGATCTTTCCAAGTTTGTGACGAAAGACGCGCGAAATCGTTTTAATAAAGAAGCAGTGAGTCATCCAAGCACCGTCTTCTGGCAAGATTTCATCGCCTAAGCTTTGTTAACTTTTTTTTTTCTGCAGAGAAAAATGTATTGGTATTGTATTACCTATTAAACTGTCGACTTTTAGCTGAAAGGCAGAAAAAGATTTAATGACTGCTTTTAAGAAGTTGGGTGAAAAAATGATCATTTATTTGTTTTTGCTCTTTTGGTTTTTTTCTGTTACTTTTTTTTTTTCTCTTTCAGCTGCTTAAATTTTTTCACTAATATTGATGATTTTCTTTTTCTTTCAACTTCCTGGAATATCTAAGAATAAAAATGTTTTCAGGGTGCAATTTTATTTATAAAAAAAAACTATAGGATGATTGACAAAATTTTATTAATTTATTGATTTTTTTTTTAGATGTAATAGTTTTTGTCGAACCTTTTAAAAATATTAAAATTATTTATTAAAGTTGTTACCGTTTTTTAATATAGGCAATGAAACGTTAGTTTAAAAAAATAACCAGTAGTCTTAAGGTTAAGTTAACCATAACTTATAAATTAATTTAACCTTAACCTTCCTAATTTAATATATCTAACCATTTAATTAAAATTTCTCCTATTATTAAGACTTAATATTAAATGATATAATTTTTAGAAATATAAACTAATCTTTACCAGTTTTATTCAAGTAATTGCGTTGCTTTTCTTTAATATAAGCAAAGTATTTCATTAAATTGGAGGTAATATTTCTTCCGCATATATTAAAGGAGGGGAAGCCTATAAATCTGCTTTTGAAATTTTATTTTCAGTTAAATAATACTCTTAAAACTCATAGTCTCATACTCTTAAATTTCATAGATATAATTTCTTATAATTTATTTATTATAAATAAAATACAATTAACAAATTATTTAAATGAAAAGGAAATCTAATCGAAGTTTCAATAAGGCCAGACATGAGTTTCTAATCATACATCTAGTTTCTTCAAGAATATACTTTTCATTGTGAATGAACTTAATCAACTAATAAAACACCTAAAAAAAACTTCTTAAATTTCAAAACTCAGAACTCAAGAGTTTTCGAAAACATGATGGGTTAATAAAATTTTCATGCAAGCAATTCAAATTAGCCACTTTTGCATGATGTTGTTAACAGACTAGAAAGCAAATTTAAACAATGACGTATGAAACAATAATTAGCAAGATGAAATAATTGTGAAGATGTTAAACATTTGTTGTTCCTTTTGTGTATTACGTACTCATTAAAAAAAAAAAAAAAGTGTTTCGAAATTTGAATGAGGTTCTGTTATCAAAATTAATCGAAATTTTAAGTTATCCTCAATATGTTCGAAACATATATTCGCAGAAATCCCGATCTTAGTTACAACTCAAAATTTATGTCTTTCAACTTTTTTTTACCAAATTTATGAATTTTAATGTCCCACCTTTTTTTTTTTCTCTACTTTGGATATTTTTAAATTTTTAAGTATATTTTATAACAAAGCTTTTCGAAGTTTACTTACTGAATTATATGTTTTGAATTTGTAATACAATTTTCTTAGTTTGTCAATCTAATTTACAGAAAACTGAAATATGCAGGGTATTTTAATCAATGTTTCAACCTTGTGAACTTGGCAATTTTAACGGCAAAAATGAAGGTTCTGGAAAATGCACGCATTATGGCTGTACATCTATTAATAATAGAGACCTGAGGATCATTCCGTAAAATTCCGCACTTTATTGAGCAGGCAATCTGAGCAATATTATTCTAGAAACAATGATTTGCTCTCTGCTTATATTTTGAATTTTTACAAGTGTTATTCTTTTTTTACTCTAAGGCCATGATTTTGATTTCTGCACTACGTGTTTTTCTTGGAATAATCTGTTGCTTTCCATTATTTAATGTTTTGGTTCTCTCTCACCATGTATTTATTCATCAAACGGTTTTCCATAACAATGCCTTCATTTTGACAATCAAAAATACAATTTTGAGTACGTATTATTGCTGCTATGCTTAAGAAATTAATTAAAATAAAAAAAAAGAAAGATAAATCAATATGAAAACATTAGTTTGCTATAATTTTTGAGATTAAAAACTCGAATCTCCTTTTAATTTTTTTATGAAAAATTCTTATAACTGAAATGTTGTTTTGACAATACTTGAATTTTAAATTCTAGAATAAACAAAAGAAAAAAAAATGTATTTTTGAGAATCATTATTTTTCTTGAAAAATAATACAGATGTAAAGAACTATAAGCTTTATTATTTTTGATAATTATATAATTAATATAATTTAAAATATGACGTTATTGTAGTAGTAAAATAGATAAATAAAGTAAGTAATGCTTTTTCGTATTTTTTTCTCCAAATTTCAAACAAATGGTTTCCATAGTTATAAAAAGTAAAGAAAAAAAATATTTTTCTCATTGTGATACATTTCAGATGGTAGATTTGTTTCTTAAACTTAATTAACATTTAGATAACATTCAGAATATAAAGATGGAGAAATAGAAACATAATAGAAACATTTCAACGTTTGGGAAACTGTTCAAATAAATTCTTGAGGAAAAAAAAATGAAATTCATTGACAGAATTCTGAAAATAAATGAAAGTATTTAATGTAAACGTCAGATTTAAAAATCGTCTAAATTTAAAAGAAGCAAACGCATACGTAAAATGCCGTTAGTAAGAATACTGTACTGTTAATTTTTCAAAAGTTATATATAAATCCTCCATTTAGTAAAAATAGTTCTCCGTCAAAGATAAATCTTTGCATTAGAGATATGCATATTATTTCTCAGTTATTTTTTAAAAGTAAGAACATTTAAATATCTACAATTCAAAGTTTTGCATAGTTTTATCAAGATAATATTTATAGCCTGACATAGTATCTAGTTGTAACGTGCATATAAAAAATAGCTCAAAAAAGCGCTGTTGTGCAGACCGTTGAACATAGAGCTGAGAAATTCGACATGTAGATATTTCCTGTGTAATAGGTGTTAATTAAAAAAGGATGTTTAAGAAACATCTACTTTCAATTAAATATTTAATTAAAAATAATTTTAATATCTTCCGTCTATTTATAAAAAATATTATTTCGCATAGTAATACCTAAATTTAAATAATTCTATTAATCAAAATTTAGTGATAACATTTTTTTTCCAATTTTAATAAATGTTTAAAAATATTCTTAGATGACAATTATCAAATGCCTTATTTACTCTTCTTTTTAGTATTTTTTTAATAATCATATAATACTGTTATTACTACTTGCACCTAGTTCAACTACAACTTTCCCCATACCCGAAAAAATTTGTAACAGCCAACAAACTTTGAAAGAAATATCTGTGGTGTTAAAGCCAACGAAACTGTTTAGAGTTTGTAATACAATTTAGGAATGAAGAATTAAGCTATAAAAAAAGTAGTTGTATTAAAGAATCATAAATATTTTTTTAAACGCAAACCTTCTTTAAGCTGTTACTATTTCCCCAGCTGTCCTCTATTTATACAAACTGAGATTTTTTTTTCAATATTGGATTTATCTTAATTATGAATTAAATTCATTATGTTTGTGAATGAGATAATTCACTGAAAAAGAAAAAAAATTCTACAAAAAAAATTCCTTATAATTTTGGTTGCCAATTCAAGGCAAATTAAATAACAAAAAGAATCTGGGGAATCCGAAACTAATTATGTGAGATAAATAATATTTTATCAGGTAAAACAAATATTTCTTACAAAGATTTCTTTATTTTAAAACCAATTATCAACAGATATTCTTATAATCAATTTATTTTGTAAAAAACATCAATTTTAAGCAACATTAATAAGCCATTAATTACTCAATTATATTTGTGGTGCCAAAATGCCTTCGCAAAATCGTGAATCTCTCTATGAGATGTACTTTTTATTATTCAGCCTGAACGCTTGTGATTGTTTGGAGAAATTCATCACGATTTCTCTACTACATTATACTGTAAAGAAAATTAAATCAAACCGTTTGTACACATTTTGTGAAGAACCTTAATGTGTGATTAGAATCGGTAAAATGATTACTAATTTTAGGAAAAGTTCGTTTTAATGTCATTTATACCCCAAATATTTCATTTGGATTACGAGGATTTGATAAATAATTGCCTAATAAATATACTATATATATATATAATATACATTTCGACTTATCAATCTGTTCCTTGAATGTGATTATTTAAATCCGCTCAAGAGTAAAATTTGGTATGTGATCTTTACAAAAATGGTTGAGCAATATCAAATTTTCAACGAAATCCAACCACGAAAAATCTGTTTATTTATCCATCACAATGTATGTTAAAACAATTTAACAAAAAAAGCAATGAGTTAGATTTATGCAATCTGACGTAAGGTCTTGTCATTTGATTTTTATATCTGTATCAAATTTCATACCAAATCCTTTAACGAATAATTGAAAACAATAATTGAGATCCAAACAAATTAGAAATTTAATATTGTGATTTTGGTACCAAAATTTTAGGATAATTTTATGCTATCTTTTAGTAAATCAATTTTTTAGTAAAAAGGCAATCCTTTCAAGTGCATACTCAATTAAATCTATTATGCAACGAAAAGAAACTAAAGAAAAAAAGAAACTAAAAAGAAAAAAAAGAAACTAAAATATTTCAAAAGTGTATGAGGGGAAAAGTACCTAGTGAAAAAAGAATTCATACAGAATATGATGAAATCATGCCTATTTCTAAATGAGAAATAAAAAAAAAAAAAAAATGGGCACTTAGAAGTAAAGAAAATCGATTTTTTTTTCTTTGTTTTTGTTACTTATGATTCCCATTTACTTCATATTTCTCTAATAATCAAAAAAGAGGACTGATAATTTTAAGTAAAATTTCATTTAGTTTAGAGCAAGATGCTTAAAGAGATACTTCGTGTTTTTTTTTTATATGTTTTACTTTGTGAATCATTTAAGATTTTCAGAAATAAAGAAATTAAGTCAATTTAATAATATGCCAATACTATTTCAATTCTTAATTATTGAGAAACAAAAGGCTAGCTGCTTTTTTATATGATGATATTTCAGTAACTTTAATATCGAAATAGCTAGTTCAGCATTTTCTTACTTATTTTCAGTTATTCCAAAGAATTCTAATTATATCGTGATTTTTATAAATTCTAACACGGTAAGATAATTTTTTCAACAAGCGTCTATCTTTGAAAATTCACTTCTTTGTATGTTATATATATGTTAAATATATGTTAAAAATTATGAATTTTTTTATATTAAAATCCTGAGTAGGTTTTGTTATATTAAAATCTACGATTAACTCAAAATGGCAGTTATTTTAAAGAGCAAGAAGATATAAAGTGAGAATTTCTTTCGCCCGTGGTTTGAAATAATAAGTAGAATATATCCTTTAATTAGAAAATTAAATAAATATATAGTTAAGAGATTAAATCTTAATTCTTAATATTGTGAAAAATGTACAGAATTATGATTGTAAAATTCTGAGAAAATATTACGAAACTTGCAATCAATTTTATATTATTTCAACATATCTTGGTATAAACAAAGCGTTCTCATACGATATTTGTATTCTTTTCTTTTCTTTTTTTTTTTTTTATTAAAGTTTCAGGTACAGCAATCTTAACCGATTTATCTTCCGCTGCCTGAATTTACATGTGTTGAAGAAGGAAGATGGTCTATTAATTTGCCAAGAAATAATTACATTAACGATTGCCCATCGCTTATCTGCGGCAAAGGGATCAGCAACAGCAGAAGACAGAAAAACAGATGGAGAAAATCATTTTTGCACCATGTAATTTGTCATGATTTTATAATTAGAAAATTCGAATCCCTCTGCATCCAGAAAATATACTACGAGCCCCACCAACCCCTGAAGTACCCCTCGCGCGGTCGTGATTAAGTGGATTTTCCCATTAGTTCCCCATTCCCTGAAGATGAATGGGGGCCAGTCGAGGTCAAGCGAATCAACGTCTAGTTTACAAACTTCTTCCGAAACATTCCTTTTGTTTCCTTCCACGGAACGTGGCCTGGTCACAGGGCACCACCCTTTGGCAGATGGAGGGGCGTTATCGAGGGGTTGGACTGTTTGCGCACCAACAAAAAGTGCAAGAAGCATGCTCGTGGAAAATCGGACAAATGTTACGCCACATGTGTCACTGGATTCATTAGGTGAATCAGGATGTAGGACATTTTTCATTCTCCTTCTTCTTTTCCCTTTTTTCTTCCATTGAGGGTTGATTCGAATGGCAGGGAAAACGATTAATCCGGTTTGAAAAGGATCTGCGGTTGGCAAATCAGACCTAATCAAGGACAGGCACGGATGAAGATGCACCATATAAAAGTGCCGCACTCTGTGAGGAATTGAGTGATTTAGGCAGCTGAGAGGGTCCGTCTGGTTTCGGTGAGCTAGGAAATCACTCGATTTTATGACCAGTGATGGGTTTTATGGGCCGTGACCAAATATTTTGACCAATAACCGCTCTTCTTAAAGTTTATGGACTTTTATAATCAATAAAGGAAGAAACCAAATAAAAAATGATGAGGACTGAAGTGAAATTTTCTAGAAAGTACTTTATCCTATTTACTTATATCCACTTTCTTTTTTTCTTTTAAATCTGAATTGTCTTGTGATAGGGCTTGTTTTAACTCTACAGTAGCGAAATATTTTTGTTATTGAAATGCAGAATTTCCAAATAGATGCAACTTTTTCTAGATTAAGTGAATTGTTATTTGTATATAGGTAACGCTATGGTAGTAATAAGAAGTAATCAATCTAGATATAGAAAGTTAGCAGGATCCAGATATAGCTATGTAAACAGGATATAGAAAAAAAATAAATTTATATCGAAGAATATTTTTAATGATTCAAACGTTGCGATAATAACCTTTTGGGTTATTTAATATAAGGACTCTTAAACTGTAGAAAAAAAGTTTCTAAAAATATTCTAATAAGAAATCTTGTTGCAAAAAAAAATACCCTCGTAAAAAAAAAAAAAAAAAAAAAAAAAAAATTATGATGTCAAAAAGAAATATGAAATTATTCTTGCGATAGAGAATGATTTTTTTCTTTAAATTTCAACTCAAAATAATAAAAATTAATTGGAATAAATATATCAACTGAATTACCATATATTTTCTGTTTTCTTCATTTCATTATTTTAAAATTGATATAAAATGTAAAAATTATTAGATGCGGATATTAAAAAACAAAATTTAAAATGCATTTAACTATTAACCCTTTGCCCGCGAAAAGTGATTCTCACTCACGACACGTTTTAATGCCGCAACTCGAGAAGTGACTCTCGCTCACTACTTTGTTTGGTCCAGAAATTCATTGTGCTGCGAGAGTTATTGTTTTCTTTTTCTTTTTTAAATTCATGTAAAATTCATTAAAAAGTTTTATACGCTAAATTGTGTGTGTAATCATTTCAAGTTAGAGGTAACAAATTCAAAGCGCTACAAAACGTCTCAAGTTGCTGGTTCGTCCACGCGAAAACGGCTTCGAGGATAAAGAGTTATAAGAAAATCTTGTTCTAACCTTATTAACTATAAGAAAAGGGATAAAATAATTATTAATTCTCCATTTGAGCGGTCAACTGATAAAATGAAAACAAAATTTGATTATTTGATATTAAAATTTTGAAACTTGTAAGCAAATTTATCGGATCGTATAAAAATTCTACTTTCATCATCTCTTGCATAAATCTTTCAAATATAAAGAATGAGTTACCAATCTTTCAAGAAAGAAAAAGAAAAATCAGGGATTTAAATTATTCAACAGAGACTACTTAATACGATAATTCATTTGATTCATTCATTAATCAAATTTTCTTTTCGAAAGAATTCTTCCAGAACAACAGTCCGGATACGAAGGCATCACTCTTTATTTGAACTTGGAGAGAGGAAACTGCCCGGATGTTTATTGAAAAGATCCAAAATAAAGCCGAGATCCTCATTTTTTTAAATACAAAATCTTATCAAAGGGAACAGCATCATTCTTTGTCAATAGTTGAATCTAAAGCCTTTCTCCAGCGACCTCCAAGCGAGGAAAGTGCGACAAAAGTTATGCTAATTTACCATCTCCTTTCAAGTTGGTAAATTTTCTTTCAGCTTGCTTTCCACGATATGCATAACATAATACATTTATTAGAGTACTAACGCTGAATCACTAATAATCTAGGTTACTGCGAAACTGTTTTGTTGAAATTTCAATGGGGTTATACGGTGTCACATAACGTATAAAGCAGAATTAACAACTCAGAAGTTTCTCTATAAAGTGCATGAGCGGTTAACGAGCGTAGGTAGATAAGATGCATTGGATTTAAGAAAATTTCATTTATTAGGTAATTGTCAATGAATAACAATTTAGGTCACCAGAAAACTGTTTTGTTTAGATTTTAATGTGGTGTACAATGCCAACAAATGTAACGTCAACAACACGCAAGTTTCTTTAGAGAATGAATGATTGCTTACTGATTAAATTCCATTAAGATGCATTTAATTTAATTCCTACATTAGGGTATTGCTGTTGAGTAATAGATATTCTGGGTTACCAGGAAACTATTTTGTTTAGAGTTTAATAGGTGTACTATGTCACCTAACATATAATGCAGAATTAAGGAAACACATTTGGATATACAAGTAGTAATCGCTTAACGATTATACTGTATTAAGAAGTATTTAATTTTAAAATACTTATTTACCAGATTAATGTTGTACAGCAGTCTGATAAATAAGGTAATATTATATAGTACATAACTGATCTCGTAACCACAGAGCTAAGTTGTACAAACAGGCCTTATTGTGATTGAATGTTATGCTCGTTTAGTATATAACTACCCCATAAGAGAACAACGGCCAATTCAAAGAATCTTCAAACTGTTGGTAAAAGGCTAGAAATCTTTTCCATTATTTTTTTCAATGTTTTTAATTTTCCAGGGTATTGTAATATTTTGTAAAAAATCATCACTATTCTTGATGAATTTTCCTCTAATTTCATTGAGTTCGACTCATTTTGTTATGTAATGTTGGCCCTAGCTTATTTTCCCACATATACATCTGTTGTCTTGCATTCTTCCGAATCTGTAAAAATGTTCGGGAAATCCTCCATGCCCTGATATAATTTGCATTAGCACTGGGTGAAATATTTTTTTTTATATATAATTTTTGGTTCCGGTATGAATTCATATGTTATGCGTCCTTTGCATGGCATTATCCATCTATCCTGCCAATGCTTAGTTGTCTCTTCTAATTTCCTTCTTTAACATTTGGAATTATTTTGGAACCACATCCATTTGGTCTTTTTGTGCAGTGTGTTTTGCACATACAACTGCTCTCTCGTTTCCGCATATTCCAATGCGAGTCTTAATCCAATTTAATCCTAATCCACTTGGTCTTCTTAGCATTTCTCAAGGTTTCTTTAATTTCCAGATTTCTCTGTTTTGGCTGTTCGGGGATTGAGATAATCTATGTTATCAGAAAATTGTTTCGTTTACATTTTAATGTGGTGCTCTGAAACGCACAATGGGGTGATATACGGTTACTTCTTTTTATGTAAAGCAAGATGACTTTTACAAAAATTTAGAGGTCACGATTGAGCAGTTTGAGATTTAAAAAAAGTCACATATTTATGTGTCAGCATATCAATCCAAAAATTGCTCTTACATGTAGGAAAGCAATTCTTCATTTTTTCAATTTTAGTTCTCATGTATTCGTTTGGTGAGTTAGTTAATATTTCTGGGAGTCCCTTAGTGTCGTGCTTTCAGCTATTAATTTATGTATTTGTTACCAATAAATGGCGATAAAATTCAATTCAACAAATTTTTAATGCAATATTCCTAAGCTTTAGTTTGTTCGTTAGATTTTCTTTAACCAAATATTTTTTTTTGAACATTGTATTCTTTAATGATAATATTCAATCTCTCTCTCTCTTTTTTTTATGCTCAGATTAGTTCATTAATTTATCGCCCATTCTATATGAGTGCTTATGTGATTTTTTTTTTTAAATTGAAATTCAGCATATTATTTTGACTCATATGTACGAATTACTTTTACAATGATGTTTTCAGATTTTACACTCCACAGGTATTATATTATGGCTATCAATAAAAACTAGAGACACTAGTAATAATAAGTAAATAAATTGCTCAGATATAAAATGAACGCAACTTTTAAAAAATGCGTACAATGTTTCCCTCGGGTGTGAATGGTAACGTTCAGGTAAATAAAAGTTAAATGCAATAACTAGAAATGTTCATTTTCAATCAGACTGAATGTCAACAATCTTGATATGTTAGCTCCATCTTTGCTCGATTATACTCCATTCTTACTATGTAAGCTCCATTTTTTTCTGATCTTTTTTCTGTAACAAGGTAATCAAGTCTTTTGATGAAGTGCTTCTTCTCACTGCTATATCTGATCTAAAATTTCATACAGAATTTAATACAAGACTGCACGTACCCGATTTTGACAATCGAGCTAAGTTAAGCTTTTGAGTACGAATCCATATGCACAATGACGGACATAATACCGCCACATGATAGACAGAGATGCATATAATATATATACATATATATCGCTATTTTTTTTTTTTTTTGAATTTTAGGAAAGTTTTAAATTGTAGAATCTTGAAATCGCATTGCATGGTGATTATAGTGGATTTTTTTTTTCATATATGAAAAGTCGATTTTATTTCTGACATTCCCAATTCAATAATTAAACTTAAATATATCGCATTTCAGCCGTTATTGCTGTTAATACCGCCACATGATAGACAGAGATGCATATAATATATATACATATATATCGCTATTTTTTTTTTTTGAATTTTAGGAAAGTTTTAAATTGTAGAATCTTGAAATCGCATTGCATGGTGATTATAGTGGATTTTTTTTTTCATATATGAAAAGTCGATTTTATTTCTGACATTCCCAATTCAATAATTAAACTTAAATATATCGCATTTCAGCCGTTATTGCTGTTTCAAATCAATTATGAAATATCCAATGTTATATGTCCCTGCTATTATACCACGTACATGTTATTTAATTGTGGCAGCAGTTATTCAAATGCTTATTGGATGCACATGTTTTAGTACGCATTACTTGTATCACTTTAACATTGTTATTGTTGCTTGATCATTAACACTGTTTTTGTTGCTTGGTAAATACTCAAACCTGAATATTTTTGTCTTCTTAAAGTGTATAGGAATTTATACTTAAAATTTTGTGTTTTATTATAGCCTTTTGTATTTTATTGTCAATTATTACTTTGAGATATTTAACTTGAATCTGTTTTTCTTTTAAACTTTAAGTAAGAGAAACAACTTTTTGACGCATCATAATCGATATACTACAGCGCAATAAAACGCCAAAACAACTAACCAAACTTAAAAATTTCTCACGTCACATTCTAGTCTAGTTTTCGTATATTTAGTCAGAATATTTAATCTAGTAGAGGCTTTGTAGAATGCAGTAAAGTTTGTTTAGATTTAGAACAAGTCAAAATCGTCAACAGTAAGAATGTCTATTGTACATTTAATTTGAATTTTTCGTTTTCTATGCATCTGTTCGTCTGGAAGTATTTTAGAAATATTTTCTGTCTTACAAACCATTCCTGCATAGTTCCAGAGAAGAGAACATTTTGCGTTCCTTTTTTTATACGTTTAAAACTGTCACAACTGAAGTCGCATCCGTTTATTTCTATTATTTTAAAGTCGCGTCTGTTTATTTTATTATTTTTTTTGTAATCCTTTGCTAAATAAATGTTATTTGAGCGGTTCGATATTTTATATAATTTTTAAGCCAAAAAATATGTATGAAAAGCAAGTGAATATTTTAAAAGAATTTCGGGCTACTTAATATTATACTATAAAATCTACTCATTTATGATTTGTTAACAATAAATACTGAACAAGTTGTATGAATGAAATAATTTGATTTAATTTTTTTAAAAAAGCATAAGAGATTATAGAGTTTTGAATAATAAATCGAAAACTTATATAGTTATAAATTTTTTAGCTTCATTCTGAAAACAATCTAAAATATAACTATTGTCAAGTTAAAAAAAGTTATAACTTTTGAACTTGCATGTGTGTTATTCTGAAATAAGCTTCGTTAGTTTTGACTTTTGGTTAGATAAAAATAACTGAATATGTGGCTGCATTTGGTCTGCAAATGAAGAGCCGTGGTGACCTGGTGGTAAGGTCCCGCCTCAGAACCGAAGGGTTGCAGGTTCGAGACCCGATTCCACAGAAATCCCGCCGTGTAAGCGAGTCTGGTGCACGCAAAATCCGTCGGAGCCAAACATATTCCCGCTGTTGTGATGTGGAAGTTTGGAAAGGGGGGAGACTGCAAGGTCATGTGTCGTTCTCGTTATCTGACCGCTGTTCAGATTTACAAGGTCCGTCCCAAAATAGCCCTAATGTTGCTTTAAAATGGGATGTTATTATAACTAAAACTAAAACTTAATCTGCAAATGTTCTTATGACATGAACATTTGCAGATTAAAAGTAAATTATGGGATAGAAGCTTATTTCTAGCGTCCCAGTTACTTTTCATAATATACAATGAATGCTCAACTCTCTTATAATGTGGTGGCCTGGTGGTAAGGTCACAGTTTCGAGACCCCATTCCACCGAAGAACCACCGTGTAAGGGGGTCTGTTGCATGATAAATCAGTTAGGGCCAAACTTCCTCCCGTTGGTATGGTGTGCTGTGGAGAGGGGGGTGCCAGCTCAGGTGTCGTCCTCGTCATTTGACCGCAATTCAAAATTACGAGGTTCGTCCCCAAAATAACCCTAGTGCTGCTTTAAAACGGGATGTTAATATAACTAAACTAAACTAAACTAAACTATACTCTTATAATATGTTTTTCATTGGCAATTGTTTGCATTAGTAAATATTAAATGTAAAGTATTGCACTTTTAAACTACTACAGTTAGTTCAATATAAAAGAAAACTTCTCTCGGGCATTTCACTATTTATAAAACAACTTTTCAAAAGGAAAAGAAATCAGAATTATAATAATATGTGTTTTCTGGCAAGCGAGCGAATGTACAAACTTTAATTTACAAGGTGCACAATACCCACAATTCGTTCTGTAAAAATATTATTTAAAAACCTTTTTCTACAGCTCATACTATTTAATTAAATAAATTATTACTCTCACAAATGTTTCTTTCCTTGATATATTAAGGTTAACATCACATTTTCTTAACTTTTTTTTCTCGTCCAACCAAAAGCCACTCTCGACGTCTGGAATCCCTAAATCATATCAGTTTCCCAAGTCGTCACAAAATTAAGTCTTAAGCTTGGAAGAAAGAACTTAAATTAAATCTCTGTATTTTATTCTCCATAAATCCCTAGAAATCAGAAGCAGTGAAATGAAATTTGAATATTCATCAAGGCAACCCAACCCGAGATACCCATGAGAAATTTCATTGTCATCAAGTAAAATCTTTGTAGATATGAGACTGGGGAATCTGTCTTCCCCAGCAAAAACTTACCAGAAAATAACAAGACCAGCATTATGACATGTGAGGAGGACCTTCCCGTGGAACTAATCCCATGCCTGAAGGATATTAACAATTCCTCCCTTTTCTACCTTAGCCCAGAACTCCAAAGGGGCCACCGTCAAATTAATTTCAACCATAATTTGTCACTTTAATGAGTTTTGCCAGAGAAAACCGCCGCTGGCTTTCAGGCGCATCTGGAAATTTAAAACCTGATCAATGAAAATGAAAGACGAGATCTAAATGGAGTCCAGACTACATTTGTCAAACGACTACCAGTTACCAGAGTTTGCGAAAGATACAAATGGGAAAGATTGAGTTGTTTGTATCTGTGGGCGAAAATTTTATGAAAGTTGTTAGCTTTGGAAGGAGAAAACTTCGCATTTAATGGCCTGCAAGGAGTTTTGTTTTTGCTTCACTAATTACGCATTTCAGAAATCTTTGTGTCTTTTGAACTGCTTTATGGACTTTCCATTTCCCTTGAATCAAATGGCCTTTTAAAAGGAACTTGATGAGGTTTGGATTCTTTTTCATATGGAGGGAAATCTGTAAAATTTCTATATAAGTTTTCAAAGACTAAATATCCCGATTCAAATTTTCTAAAAGTCATCCCAATATTAGATTAGTTATACGTCCATTTTAAATTTAAAATCTTTGTGGTAGGTAAGTTAATCCATTTATTTACTACTGAATAAGTATTCCTACAAATTAAAACTCTTTGATAACACATGATAATTATATCAGGAAAATTAATAGATATTGATAAAATAGTCAGGAATATGATTGTAATGCATTTAAAAATAATTTATATATTCATAATATCAATTAAATCATCACTTAATATTGTTGAATCTTTTTAAAAAGTATTTTTAAACCATCACCGTTTTACAAATTTCAGTAAAAATTAAAAACGTTATTTTAATACTTTTGCACGAGTTCTTTTGTGCGTAATTGTCTTCCTAATGTCGTCAAGTCTCATGACCATTAAAAACTTAAGTTTTGAATAATCTATCTTCAGATTGAATTTTAATTTTTCTGCTTCATGATCTCATTTTTCATACAGACTCTTCAAATAATGATTTCTTCCTTCTAATAATATAAGGAAATTCAATAATCAAGCATTTGATTAAACAATGCAAACGATTTGAATTTAAGAGCAACAATGAAATCAATTTTTACAGATTATTCAAAAGAAGAAAATGTTTTGAAAAAAGCTATTGAAATTAGGAAAACATTTCAAAGAAATAAATTGCGTTTAAACAGGTATCTGTAAAAATACAATTTTTTTTAAAATTTATAATGTCCTGTAAATTATTTTTGCTCAATAATGGTTTTTAGAATTATCTCAGAAAAACGCCAAAATCTCACTTTAATTTAATTCTTAAAAATTATATTTAAAATCCCAATAATTAATCCGAGATTCACTTTTCATCCCTCCAAACTACATCTTTGCTCTATTTGGTTCTATGAAAATCAGACGATTTGGTCAGTAGCACTGCGAAAACATGCAAACACGCACAAAGATTTAAGAAAGGAAAATTTAAATACAATTATCAACAGAAAACGATTTTTCAAAAAGAATTTTTAAAATGTTTATTAATTTGTGCCATTTCAATATCATGTTAATAAGATTTTTGTCGCACGTTCTGTGGTATTTTCAAAAGATTGTTCATAAAATGTATTCTATGCGAACATTATTTTAATTGTTATCTTATTTTAACCAAAAAAACCCCCTGTTTTTATAAGCTTTCTATAACATTAAAATTTCAATGTTTATTCCTTTCCTTTGCTTTTTTTTGGCTTCCATAAAATCTAAAGATGTATTTTTTTTATCATCATTATCATTTAACTTACTTGCTTTGTATTACTTTTTTTCCCCGCCATTTTAATAATTGAAGTGCGTAGCATTTTGCACTTTTAAAGTCTATTTTTAGGCAAATGCAATATGTTTGAAAAAAGGAAACTTGTAAGATTTCTTAGAAAGTAAATTAAAAGAAAAAGAAATTTCGGTTCCCAGAAATAACACCATAAGTGAATAATTAAACTTTTTTTTTATAGCTAGAATTACTAAAGAGAAAAGTTTCATTTTATTCGCTTGCTAAAAAAAAACTCCAAGTTATTTCTGGTGTTTGATAAAATAAAAAGTTGTTTTTGCTCTTTATTGGATAGTTTAAGAAATAAGTGGCTGAAAAGAGTTAATAAAAATTCAACTGAATAATGAATTCAGCTCTTTATTAGAACGGATTTTTTTTATCAGTATGAAATGTAATAAAATACAGTATTACTTTACAATAAATGAGTATTACAAAAAAACGTTTTGTAAATTTTAAGAAAATGATGCACAATAAAAATGAAATAAAAGTTTCGAAAATTTAATAAGGATAGTTATATAATGGATGTATATTCTTTGAATTGTTTTTTGATGCATTGATATATTGATATAAAGATTCATATTAATCAGATTGCATGGTGCAAATCCAACAAACTCAGTAACGGATAACCACGCTTTATTCTACGAGAAACAGAAAGCACAAATAGCAAAGATGCTGCAGAGACTTGCAAAAAGACCAGCACTTTTATATATTCGCATTACAGATAAACAGTAAAAACCGTTTAATTAGGAAATATAGCTCATTCCACGATCAGCACTCCGAAAAGCGAATTTATATTTAAATAGGTTTTTGGATAGGATATGAAATTGTCCTGGAAAATGTTTAGATGTATTTCCCAGCAAAAGATAGAGCCGAAATTCCTGAACATTCCAGGATCTTAATTTTTGTTGCCAAAGGCGGAGGCCAGGCCATTGATCTGGCATCTATTTCGCATCAACTATGAAACCATGCAAATCCCCCCCCACTTCTTATATTTAAGCTAAAAATTGAGGAAGAAAATATAACAAATTCACAATAATATACAGCGCTTCTAACTTAAAAAAGAAACAATCATTTTAAATGTCAGAATGCGAAATACATGAATATATTAAAATGAAGTGAAATGATAATTTATTTATATAAATTATTATAATTAAGTTGTCCTATGCTAGCTGTGAGAGCGCATTTTTTTTTGAAAACTTTATTTTAACTATTTAAACAAATAATATTGCTTAACATTTAAAAAAACACCAACATATTATTCATGGAATGTGTCACTTGCATGACAACCGTTGGAGTCTTAACTGATGATAAATAAAGTGATATTGCTAAAACTGAAATTGTGTAATGGGAATTTGGGTGTTCACCACACATTAAATTGAAGACCATTTTGTGTCATTTACCCTCTCTTTCATAGAATTGCTATTACGAAATAAAAATATATAAGCCAAGGAAGCACACAGTTGCTGTTCCATGTCATTGTTTTTTTTTTTTTTTTTTGTCCAGCTTTGCTAAACCATCTCCATGAACCTAAAACTCCAAAAGTCGATGAATAAAATCAGGACCTTCTAGGAGTAGCTTTATCGAACAACTACAATATTGGTCCACAGACCTGGGGGACGGAAGGGAGTAGGCTGATTTAGCTCCAAGGGCTTGTTCGCTTTAGCTGCGCAGCCCTCACGCGTTTCAAGACTCGACCAAGAATCTAGACTCCTGATGTAACATGATAGAATGAATTTGAAATGGCTGATTTCTTCATTTAACCAACTTTTAGGTTTAAAACAGTATATTATTCCAAAATCATTTTCCCATCTGTTGACTTAGAAACAGCTACCACATTTCATTTGATAAGTTTTCTCTCTTAAGAGCTCTGAAGTTTAATAAGGATTTGCTTTGATATGTTTTTTGATAAGAGTTTGTTTTTCATGTGTTTGCGTATTAAAACACTTCGTTGATAAAACAAAAAGTTATTGAATAAATTCATAAAAATGACTCTTTATCAAAAATAAAGAGCAATGTATATTGAGGTTTATTAAAACAAAATTAGGTATTTGTATTTCATAAAACTGTAATTCCAAATAAGAGAAACATCCATCAACGTGTTCACAAATTTATGAATGGCACAAGGTAAAGACTATTCTGAGTAAAGGAAAGATATGGTTAATGTCATTTCCATCATTGTCCTTTTCGATATATTTCATGAAACTAATGATATTTATACGTTATTTAATACAACTCATATCCAATAAGTTATATTAAATTGTGAGTTGTATTTCTGGGGGTAAAAAGAACCCTTCAATGCCTATTCCTCATTTTATAATAGTTTCTATTTAATTATCCACTCATCTGTTTTCCTGTTGAAATTTTGGCGAGATTCCTTGGCAATTTATATCGAATGAAATAATTAAACGCTGGCATGTTTTCGTTTTAATGGATTATTAGTATTGATACTATGTCAAATAATTGCTTGCACTAATTTTATTTTTAATTACATTTAACAACAAAGCACTTATAAACATTAACCATTTTAATGGGACTGCAAGTCCAGTATTCTGAATTCTCTATAAAATACCTTGTCAGTCATTAAAGTGAAGAAAGAATCTATGTGCCGGCGTCCTGGCATAGGGGTAGAGCGTCTTCCCCGTGATCTGGGCGTCCTGGGTTCGAGTCCCGGTTTGGTCATGGTTGTTCTTTCTGTTCTATCTGTAAGATGTGTGAATGTGCCCTCCTGTAAAAAGGGATTGTGCAAGTGAATGAGTGATGCGTGAGTAGTCAATTCGTGCTCTTGGCCCAAGTTGGCTCTACGATAAAAACAAGAGGCGCTTGCCCTTAGGCTTAAATCGGCTGTCTTCGAACAGCGGGCTTGTCCGTGGCAAGTGAAATAAGAAACAATAACAAGAACTATGTGCGCCACCAATACCGGAATCAAACAAAAGTATCATTTCCTTAGTTATGGTTAGAACATTCTGACTCCAGTTAGAATTTGCTTTCTCTAAGCCTCGAGTTATTTGGACATTTTAAAATACTGAATGTGCCAATTATAGTCTTGCAGAAAATTCATTTTGTATGCTACGTATAAACACAAAAATACCTTATGTATGCAGACACCTCTATAATAAGGTATTTTTCATATCGTTTGTATGAAATTTAATCCGAACAAATCTTTTTACTATCGTAGTGGTTCTCTGCTTGTTAAAAGAATAGTGAAAACTCTACAGGGCTGTGAAAAAAAGGGAGTGTGGTGATAGAAAATTTTTTTTTCAGTATAATATTTTATATTTTTATAAAAAAATAAATACTTTAAAAAAAGATATGTTTGGAATATTGGGAAACATATTGGGGTAAAGAAATCAACAGGCTTCAAAATATGTGTTCTCTTAAGAATTTTTATAAGTCTAAAATTTTTTTATCTTTATGACTATTTGACTACTTTAGAAAGCTTTTTTAAAATTTTGTTTTAAAAATATTTTTTTAATTAATTGCATATCTAAAGCAAATTGTTAGAAATTTTATTTGATTCTTATAGAGATTTATATGTTCGAAGAATTAGAATGTTATTAGAAATTTGAATTTGGACTTTAATAAAATTTCTTATTGGATCTATTTATTTGATGTTTTCTAAAATTTTGATTTTTCTAATTATGAATATTAGAAGCACATCTGATTCACTAGTTTTTATTGTATGAATCCTTTCAAAGTATACAATGAGAAAATGTTTTTTGTTGTACTGCATTCATTTTGAATTTCTCGCTTGAGACCTTAAAGACCGAGTTATCAAGATATAGCTCCCGAAAATAAGGTACTTTTATAATCCTGCTTAATGCCAATAACAATCCCTCTCACTCTGCATATCTTATTAGGTGAAATAAATGTAACCTTCAGCAGGCTTCCGATTCGGATCTGCACCATTTAATGCGAGGGGAGCGATTTAATTTGCAGCCCATCCCCTCTGCCGCATCATTACGAGATTGGAATCTTTGAGTCGGGCATTAAGCTCTTTGTCGCCTTCCCAATGCCTCTTAATGAATTGCATGAAGCCTAGCGAATGCGCTTTAATTGTAACGAATGGCCCTCTTTAATTATAGCACTGCCGCTTACAACTCCGCTGGCGGGTCTTAGTTAACAGTATCGACTGCGGCAGGACTTGTTGTCAACTGAGGCAGGTGGAACAACCTGCTGGTATCAACACTTCATGATTTAATAAAAGTTCCACCGACCCCTTCCATGCTCGTGGGATCCCTCAGAATGATTGTGGAGGGATTTTTAAGTCGCTCCCGCAGTCATCAGTATGCAAAAAGGGTGTCTGCACTTCACTCGGTTCACAAGGAACCGTTAAACTTTGTTGCTGAGATAACACACTTTAGTCGCCGTGAAATCCTAAGATAAATTACCGATCTCTTCGACAGTTTTTTTTATACATTTTTTTTTTTTTTTTTTTGTCGTTTAGAATATTTAAAAGGTCACATTATATGCATGTAAATGAAGTTTAATGGAGGTAATGATATTTATTTTCTTGATCATGTTATTATTTCGTGCCCTTTTTATAAAATAGTCGTAAAATAGTCGTAAAACATTAGGAATTAACATTATGATGAAAAAATATTCTCAGTGTTTTATATTTCTAATATTGATTAATATTAAGGTGTAAATACACTCTAGAAGATTTTTCTTAAAATTTTAACTTTAAAAATCCAATTTTTTTTTACAGTAGGTCATTAATATATGTTTAAACTCATTTCAGTGAGAAAAAACCATATTACACTAATTATTAATTAACTAAATAATATTTAATAAGCTAATTAGCCTATTTTTTGAAACATGATATCTTAAATTATAATTTGTACAGACACACAATTTTAGTTAGAAATTATGTCTAATATTAGTCTCTATGTTATCTGCCTCAATTAAGTTATAAAAATATATAGTTTTTTTTAACAATTTTTTCATCAACGATGAATAGAAAAAGCGAGATTTTTTCTGTAATTTTAACTTTTAAAATGCTATTAAAAATTTATTTCTATAAATATAACTTTGAGGCACAAAGCATCCACTGTTTTATACAAATTATTTTGATATATAAATAATTGTATTTGGTTAATTTCTTTTTGAGTTATGATTATTTGAATGAAGCAACATAGTGGAAATATATCATTCTTCATAAAATGAGTTTAAAACACACCGAAACTAGACTTTTTAGTGAAAGTACCTCAAGAAAAATAATCATAACTCGAGAAATATTTCAAATATTGACAACATCTTGGTGTCGTTTGAAAGCTAAAGAATCAAAGAACATTTTGAAGCAATAAAAAAAATATTGGATATTTTGAACGATTTTCGAAGTTGTAAGTGTGTACATACACCTTAATTTCTTCGAAGAACTCTGATAGAAAAAGATAAGTGATTAAATGTTATAATTGATTATATAATGTGATATCAAATTTTGTGCAGATGCAATTACAATATCTAACCTTTGTCTTTTTTATTAAAAAAATTTATTTAAAAATATTTTTTTTTAAAAACTGAAATGAATTTGATTTATTATATATCATTCAATTATCTCATAACAAGAGACACATATTTGATTGCTATATTTTTAAAACATATAAATATGCTTATACAATACTAATTAAAGAAATTTTTATTATGAATAAAGGTATATCTGTGCTCCAGTTACCCCTTTATAGATCAAAACTTTTGGCCTAGAACTTTTAAATATGGACATAAATATATTTGGAGTCTAAAAATATGTTTCACAGTGAGCTTAATTTTTTAAAAATATAAAATAGTGAAGTTTCGTCGTTTTTCAACGATAAATCTTGAAAATTTTATTGACCAAAATTCATTTACGCCATTTTAAAGCTCAAAAATTTGTCTTTTTTTTTGTCCAATTTTTTAAAAATATTTTTTTGCGTTATTTTTAACAAAATATTTTATTGTTACACTGAAGTTCCAGCCCTTTTCATTTGTTCATTAAATATTTAATCACGGCAGTTTCATGCTTGGTGTAAAGAGAAGGGAAAAAAAGATCCTGTTTGCTATTTGAGCAGTTTATATAAAGAATAAAGTAGTAAAATTACGGCACCACGAAAGGCAATGTGCAGTTAGAAAATTATACAGACAGCTACGTTTTTAATGATATTATGTTATCAAGGGACTCTATTAGTAAAGTTCATATTCATTATAAAGAAAATAATTTAAATCTATTAAAATAAAACGCTTTTAATATCTATCACGATTTCATCAAATTATGAAAAAAATATTTTATAAAAATTGAACGGAAAAAGCAACATTTCCGCTGAATCACCTGGCCATTGAAGTCAGGCAGTGTATTCCTGTGTTTATATATTAGCTAAATGCATTTAAAAGAATTTTTTTTTCTTTTGGCTTATTTAATTTAGTAAAGAGATGAATCAATAAGGAAGTCGAATTTGATAAGGAACCTGATACATTTTACAAATCCTAATATTCTCCTTATTAACAAAAAAAAAAAAAAAAAAAAAAATTGAAACTTGAAAATTGTTAAGAGAAATCTTTAATATGACGTTGTAGACTCCTTTGTATTTAATGTTTTAATAATTGTGTTAAATAAATATTTTACAAAAAGAATATTGTTTAGAAAGCTATCGTATTTTAACGTAATTTTGCTTCTTTATTTAATTAATTTGAAACCTTTAAACAGTTTCGTTCATTATATTAACTAAAAAGCGAATTTTGTTGAACGAATATAGCAAATAATGTTCTGTAAATTATTCAAATCATTTGTTTCCATTTATTTCACTGTAATTAAAAAATTATAGCTTTTGAAAAGAATTGGGTAACTCTGCAAGATACATAAAAAAATATGAAAATTAAAATTTTAAAATAAGAAAATTTACAATAAAATAACCTTATTAATACTTCAGTAACAGTTTTTTAATTCCTAATCTAACATATATCTAATTGAAAACTGAAAAAAAAAATGAAAGAGAAAATATCTATTTTATTAGTTTTGGATTTTCTACGGTTTATACTTAAATTGATTATAACAATGTCCATAATATTGTCATTTAAAATTATATTAATTTACAATACTTAAAAATTCGAAATCGCTATTCTAAAAAAGCAGGAAAAATTTATTTCGAATTCTTTCCCGATATTCTAGGAAGAAAGAAGTACTATGGCTCATCTATCATAAGACAGATGGACAGATATTTGTTATATGCAATGACTTTTATCAATAACAGTAACCCCCAATGTACATTTCTGGGACATGATAGCTGTTATATGCAGTGACTTTTATCAATAACAGTAACCTCCAATTCACATTGCCAGGACATGAAAGAATAATTGTTTGGCTCAATATGAAGGTTTTTGCTTCTCCTGTAGAACAATAAGAGTGACCAATGACAAGAAACGAATTAAACCTTTTAAGGACCCTGAGGCGATGCAGGTTTTCCGGAGTCTCCCTCTTTCCCTCTTTAATTTCCTACTCCAGATAATTTTTATTGATTTTGACTCAATGATTTTGTCTCTCACAATGTTCTCTACACTGGCAACAATAGATAGGACTTGTACAGTAGACTTAACTAAGAAAATTATTATTTTTGTAGATAAATTTACAAAACATTTAATTGTGGTCCAATTCGAATGTAGAAGAAAAGTGACTCGCATTTAAAAGCAGCATTAAATCATATGAAATAAATTTTTGAACATAATTTAAATACTACTTTAAATGCAATCTAGTATTTAATCGTATTTAAACAATTTTTACAATTGTATTTTAATACAATTGTATTTAAGTACAAGAAATAAGGTTTTTTAAATACAATTCTAACTAGATACAAGAATCGAGAAATCTTTAAATTATAAAGTATCATATATTTTTATGCATTTTAAGCAGTATAATATAGAACTTGTAAAAAATAATTAATTAGGAATACTAGAATAATGTTTCTAGTATTTCAGAGGTACTTAATTTTAATTTGACACAGTTCGAGTGCGCATCCCTTATTAATTAAATAAAAGCCTAACAATTAAAAATATATCATATTTAAATACAAAATAGTATTAAATAAAAGTAATTAAATACAAAATGATACAAATCCTAATACCAAAGGCATATATCAAAATTCCGGAAGCTCTTAATTTTATGGGGTCCTGAGACAGTTGCCTATTTGATGATCCGGCCCTGCTAATGACAGAATATACTTTTCTCTGGATACATAAATTACCAATATTGAGGATTACTTTGCGTAGAACATAACTGAAATGTTTCAATTATTCAGATAAGCTAATTAGCTTATAGTGCAAGGAAGGAGCTATCTCTTTATAATTTACTACATAACACTAATATTATTATAATTCATTCCATAGGCGTAATTTATTCATAATTTTGAGAGCAATTGCTTTAAATATTTAATATACAATTATCAAAATTAACGAAAAACTCTGCATTATATTCATTAAATTATTTGAAAATTTCTGCTGCCCTCCATACCTTGAGTTTGTTGTCATTTTGATATCCTAAAGGCCAAGATTTATTTTATTATAAAAATAGTTGCAACGAAAACCAAGCAAAAAAATAATACCTGATCTGATTATACTATAATAATTAATTTTTCTATTTACCTCATATTATGTTGCGAATCATTTAACCTTAATTAAGTAGATGATTATTAGATATTCTGAGATTAATTTGCACCACCACTGCGCGTAATTAAATTTTCTTGCAGCAGAGTTCTATAGACTTAAGAATTTCCTCAAGGAAAAGCTTTTTCTTCACTATCTTCTAATTCAGAGTGCAATTTTTTCCTGATTAAGGCAGCAGTCAATTACTGAAATAGAATAATAAAAAGTGACAAATTTTTCTAAAGCTTGTTTCCTAACTTGTCACTTGTCAGTGAACTCACTCAACTATATCTACGCTCTGAAGTAAAATGCGATTATTTTTAACGCTGGAGGCAATTTAACGAAGTAGATTTTTATTGCTCTAAATGTCCTGGAATCTAATTTAATAAAGCTTTCCGTTTCAGCCTTTTAGCTTTTGTCATATTTGGCGCTATACCTTTTTCATGGGCACTTATTTTTGAATTAATATACCTATAAAGAAGTACCAACTTTTAACAGGAGTTATCATTGAATATAAATTTTGGCCTGTTAAATTCAACTTTAATAGAATTAATTTAATTCACCTGATGGCACGTCCGTAAGACTAATTATTACTACATCATTTAACAACTCGCTGCATATTGCTAAAACCGTTATATGGCTTCATTTCCACCAGGGATATGCAATGGATCCGAGAATTTAAGTGGCGACATGCTTTGACTAGTATCACGTTAGAATGAATTATCTCAATAGATTAAGATACTCCTGTGCCTTTATTAAGCTTCGCATAAAAAATCACGCAACGTTTTTGAGCTTTTTCTTTTAAATTGTCTCAAATACTCTAGAATAATCGCCTTAGACTTGTTGAATTTTTTTTATAAAAGTAGACAATTTTTGATGATTTTTTTTTAAATCGACCTGTTTCATATGCTTAATGCTTATTTTAAAAAGTTTATTTGTAATAAATTTTAGAAAAATAAGCTTAAATATTCCAGAATAATCATAAAATTGAGATGTTTATATTTTAGAGTTAGCAACTTATTTATACTAGATATAATAATATTTTCATATTATAACAGTGCTAGAATAAGAATCGTTTCACTTTGCATAAATTTTTCCGTTTGAAGATTGTGAACTGATTTGTATAAATTTTGTATTCCGAACTTTCACCGTGCCAGATTTTACTGCTGTATGAAATTTTGTCAATGGAGATCTCAAAATTTTCAGTGATTGATTTGAAGACGTCTGTTTCATTTTGAGTCTTTTTAATCGATATGTATGGTATGAGGAGACTCTAAAAGTACCATGGTTTAAGAAATTCTCTATCTTTAGATTTGATTATCCTTATCCTTATTGAAAAAAAAATCCTTTTTAGAGACTAAATTCATTTTGATTTCTCAAAAGTTTTCAGATAAAAATTATATCCAATAGAATTGAACAATTTTATTTTTATTTATGTTTTTTTTTTTTTCTTTTTGCGCATGAAATATGATAAAGAAAATAGTAAATATTTTTTTTCAGCTATCTCAATTATTTTTTTTTCTGTTTGATTGGAAAGATTATTCCAATTTTTAATTTCCAAAATGTTTATTGTTCTTTATTTTGATAATATCTGTTTTTCATTTTTAAATGACAAAAAGATTATTAAAAAACAATATGCAGCAATGACAGTTATAAAATTATTCAGTTATCTTATGCAATATCTTTTTGTATTAATACGTGCATTTAGTCACTGAAAATTTTCTATCAATATTGAAGATATAAATATTTAATATCCCAATAAGCATTCATTTTGCAGCATTTTTTTCTAGAATTATTTATGATTTCTTTGAAACACACCGCTAAAAATTATCCATGTAAAATAAATTTCATCATGGATGTTTCATAATGATAGTAGGAATGTGTGATCAAAGTTTCTCTCCAAATTCACTCAAAACATTTATTGTGCAACAATTGTGAATTAAGTAATCGATATGGCAAAACTATAGTCGTATCGATGATAAGTAAAAGAAGTAATGTCATTTTTTTCAGTAATGATGCTTAGCGTATTTATTGCATTTTTTCCCCTTCAACTATTTTTTTTTTTTGAAAAAATATTAGCACAAAGCATAATAGATCCATGGTTTTTAATTTCTACACAAAAGATCTAACATCCCAAGAAAGGCAAACATTACTCTTCCAGAAATCAATCACAAACCTCACGGATGTACATTGACAGTCCCCCCCCCTCTTCCTCAGATTTATTTACTTTGTAAATAGTCGCGAAAGGAATAAAAAAAATGTAAGAATAGCTGCTTTTCGAATGAAAGATAGAAAAAAAATATAAATAAGAGTTTCCCCAAAGGCGCTTTTAAAAGGAAGGAGCTACAGCAATAATAAAAACGATAAATAAATAAAAGACGCTAGATTTATATATAAAAAAAAATAAGTGAAAGGGGGGAAGTGTCCGTCATCCGAGACCCTGTGTTTTGATTTCCCGGGGAGTGTCGCCTGCTGTGCGGCATGTCAGTCTCTCGAGACGTCGGAAAAGCGATCTATCGGCCGTTGAAATCCCGGAAAAGATCCACAAAGGAGCACTTTGTGAGCCTTTATGACAGGCGAAGCCTTTCGTGGTCGATTATTTTCGCCGCGGGCCCCAACCAAAATAGAGACGCGACGACAGGCCTTTTCAAAAACAGTTTCAAACACCCCCGCGCGCGCTTACACTTCCCTCTGTTAGACATTAACCCGAAAAGAGGTATCAGGCTATCTGCTATAAACATTCGTTAGTTTTTCAGTTTTAGACGAAAAACGTTCTGTTAATGCAATGGTTAAATACTGTATAAAAGAGGTTTAACCAGGTGATATAGTTAAAATGACAATAATACGTTTGTCGGGGTTTTTTTTTCTTCGGAAAAATGTGCTAAAAGTTTTCTTTTCTTGGCGAAGAATGCACTTTTACTGCTAAGGTTCGATGCTATTTAAAACGGGCTCAATATAGTGAATTAATTCTTCTTCCCATACTAATACGGTTATTAGCTTTAAACTAAAAGCATTCATCATTAAGGGAAGTATAGTGCATCATTATAAGAGACATTACATCATAAATTCTTCGTCATGGAAGAATAGAGTCAGTGATATTGCTACTTCGAGTCTTATAGTAAGGGACAGAAATTCACAGATATATTAATGATGTTAGGTCAATGACCCCCCCCCTAAGTAGCAAACGTAGGGACCATTTGGCAACAAAAATGAATGTTCAAGAAAATGCAGGGATTTTAGTGATATTTCTGTTAGGACTCGAGATCCAGAGATTCTTCCAGAAAATTATATACCTGTTTGGAAACATATATAACCGCGAGTGATATAAAGCGAGTCAATCGAGTGAACACTCGCTTTAGAAATGTTGGTCGAGGAGCGAGCTCTCAAGCTGTACGCAGAGCTTTATTGTGTTATTACTTCTGTTTAATAATAATTACGTCAGTGCTGTTCATTTCTGAAGTTGCTGTCTTTGTTGGTATCTAGGTTGTATTTTTGCTACCAGTGCTTCGTGCATTCTTGTATAATAAAGCTTTATCTTCCATTACCGAGAATGTTGGATTTCTTTAACCATTTATTTGTCAACGATTTCAGAAAAGAATATTTAGGTTTTTATATTACCAAGTATTTTTGTCGACCAACTTATTCGCTCGAATTTAAGTTTTTTTTTAAATATTTAATAAAATATTTTATTTTTAACATGGTATTTATGGATTCCTCAGCAAAGTGTTTTTAAATTTCAGATTTTAATTTAAAATAAAAGTCGTAATATTTTAGAAACTTTCAATATGCTATAAGTCTTCCTGATTTTTTTTTTGTCATCTTATCTTAAATTTGAATGTTAATTTTAAAAGGTAAATGATTAGTTCATTTGTCATTTCATTAATTCAATAACTTTTACAAATCTAAAAATGTTCATAAAAATATAAGGATATGAAGGTGAATTATTCAGCACAGAAATTTTGTTGGGACTACAGAATGTGTTATAGAATTTAAGTAACACATTTCGATTTAGAATGTCATATGTTTCGATTTTTTCAGAGGATTATTAAAAAAAAATTATGTGATCAAATAAGAACAAAATTAAAATGTAGTACAGTAGTAAGAAAGCAGTTTTCGAGTTCATGCAGCGATAATGTATTTTTATATATGGAATTACATGATAGAAAAAAAGAAATTTCTACTAGGTGAATTAAATTTATTTTTTCATTATTCTTTATCTCTGAAATAAAATCTTAATAGTGAGTATGACGAAATTGCAAGAATTTTATTAAATATATTATTCAGAAATCTACTCAATGTTGAAAAATGAATCAAAATTTATTTTCTTAATCATTAATAGTAGAAAAATTATAGGATGAAAAGAAGAACTTTTGTAGAAGTATTCAGTTTCATTGAAATAATGAGATATGTTTTAAAATTTATATAAAATATTTTTAAAAATGAATTAAAATAAAAAATGCACAGGATCCACTGATTTCTTATCATTGAAAAGTTATATATATATATATTATTTTTAGATGATATTTGAGTAAATTTTGTGCGATAATATTTTTAGAAATTATAGTAAAACGACATAAACTCGCTTAGATTTTATTCAGCTATTTAAATTCTTGTTTGTATTTTAAATTTGCTTCGAAACTTAACATGAAGTGTAACAAAGTATACGTGTGCCATCTTTGATAGTTACTGCATACCATTTTCTAACGCAGATTATAATGGCTTAAAGATTTAATATATTGATACGGTTCTGCTAGCAATAAGGATTAATCGATTTTCCTACTAGAAATATACGTTAAAAATTTCTATTTTTCGATTAAAAACTATCATCTTATATTTCAAACTAGAGATTCTTTAAAAAATGTTTAAAATTCTACTACATTCCTATTGACGAAATGTTTTTTTTTTTTATCATACTTTCTACAAGGAATATGCACACATCATTTTCTTTTTAAATTTTAGACAAAGAACATATTGCTAATGCCCAGATGCATACTTAAAGAAGATTTAATACAGTAGAACAATTTAATTAGCAATATTATATTTGTCATGTTCTAAATTAGAATCGTTTTAAATGTTTTCATCTCTAAATGAAGAATATGCTCCTGTTTAAAAGAATTAAAGATTTAATTTAGCTGGTAATAATATATTTAAAAAGTTTTCCATTAAAAACATGCACTAAAAGTATCCATATGTAATCGAAATATATTGCTGTTCAAGGAAAGTTATCTATACGGATTAAAAGTTTGTAATGAAAAAAAGAAATGTTGAATTTTTTGATTTTTAAAGGAAAATTGTAGCGTTATTGCCATAGATTACTTCATGAAAATTTTGTAATTAAAAGCTATACTTAGTTAAATGTTCTCTAAATCCTAAATCTAACCATTTAAAAATGCTTTCTTCTTTCAATTTGTTCAGTTCTATTTTATGCTGTGCTGAAGTAAAAATTATTTTAATTGTTATATGATGGAATTATTATATTTAAAATATATAGAAATAATCCCTTTTTTTAAGTCATGTTTTATTGAAATTACTGTTTCAATAGAACATGTCATTGTGAGGAAACCATGTTGTATGAAGATTCCAACTATAGAAGGGTTGTCGCAATGTTTGTGTCATCTGCATAATTTTGCAAAAGGAATATGCACGAAAAATTAGCAAATTTGAACAAAAAATGTAACGCTTGCAGAAAAACTGCATCCTTGTAAGCCAAATTATTCTCTAGAATATTTTTTTATATATATTTGTAATAAACATAGTATGGAATTCAGCCACTATCTTAGAATACTGTGGGGAAAAAAAGGCATGGTGAAGCTGCTAAATAAGTGAGGAGTATGTGTTATCAATAATCGATCTAAATTGCTTAATTTTCTTAACCCAAACGTGGTAATTTCGAAATAAATAATGTTTTAAAAACAATCAAAGCGTTCTACTTTCATATTCTTCTACGTTTGTGATAAAAATAAATAAATGCGGAAAACATCTTGACTAAAAGAATCATAAAATATGATAATTACTAAATAAACTTCTTCCAGTTGAAATTAATGTATGTTCCACTTTTCACGAATACGATATATAATATAATATATAATAAACAAAGCGGAAGTAAAAATATTCGACCACGTCATGTTATTACAAACATATCAGCAATAAACATTTCCATACATTTTACACACAATAAATTAAACAAATTAATGAAGTAATTTTAATTAAATAAGTAAATGTGATTATTTCAAATCCATTATAATTTCATGAAAGTATTATAAGATGTCTTTAAAGTTCTTTTCTGCTGTCTTTATGTACTAAAACAACATTTGTTACCCAATACTAGGCACATAATTCAATTTTTTTTTCAATTGTCAGTAATGAAAATCATTAATTGCAGTTCACCAGAAGAAAAGTAGAATTCATTAAAATGAGAATCCTTTTCAATCTTTTCAAACTAATCAATTTATTTTATTGGAGGCAAGGAATAATGTTGTCAAATGTTATGAAAAGAGTTGTCAACTGTTATCATTATGACTGTAATTAAACAAAATTTTCTCAGTTAATTTTTAAATTGCATCAAAAAAAATGTTACTTTACATTTCGCTTCGATCTCAAATTTAACTCGTTCATCAGCATTTTAGTTACTCAATTTTTCTCAAATATTTGCCTTTTTAAAGAAAGATAACTTAATTATTAATGATGAAATTATTACTTACAGTAATGCTTGCTTTATTCTCTTTGTCTCAATTTGATCTCTTTCGCATAATTATCTTTTTAACCAGTTTCTCTTCTGTAATTTTAGCAATTATAATTGCCGGAAAGGGACCAATTAATTATTAATTGTTGCTTGAAATTTAAACAAGAGTTTGTACTAGAAAAAAGTATTAAAAAGAATATTTATGCAAACTATTTAATTTGATTTAAATGAAGCAGATATAACAATAAATTTAATTCTCCTTAATGCTATTTTTAGAACTGGGTGTAAGGTCATGACTCATTTGCATAGAAAGGGAATTAAGAAATTATATGAATGTTTTAATATAGATTTACTACTTAGAGAAACATTACAAACCAAAGAATTTTTTGGCTTTTTATTTGTTCTGAATAATTTATTTTACTGATTTCGAGCTTTGATGCTTAGTATGATATGCATTGCGTTAATAAATGTCGTTAATAAGTGCTAAGATAAATTTTAGATAACTTTCTTCATATGCTCCAAAAATTCTTCTAAAATATTTGAAATTTCTAAAACTCAAAAATATTCAACTGCATTACTTTCAGAGGTTCATTAATACTTTTAGAAAAAATGTGAGAGAAAGCTGTAGTTGCTTCGCATTCGTATTGAACTTGCATCATTAACTCGAAACAAATATCTGTTGTATTGTTACCCTTTAAAAGTATTTTGAAACCAATAATAGAAATAATTTCAGAAAAAAATAACTCTCTTTTTTTCCCAAGTGAACATTCTATTTTGCAGAGCTGATATACGATAAACATATTTTTTCAAGTTATAGAATTTTTAAAGCTGATTCATCACATCCCATTTTTAAATATTTTACAAAAAAAGGGATTCAATTTATATTTTTACTTTTCCTCCATGAGTCATTGTTTTATTTATGAAGTATTTCACAAAACTTCTAGACACTTTTAGAAATAGATACTTTTACTAAGAAGCGAAGCTTTCAAAGTCGAAAACGTTATCTTTCCACTTCAGCAATCCTTTTCCTTCAGCTTTGCTCAGTAGTGTCTTTTGCATAATCTTTTATTTTTTGAGAAAATATTTCGATACGAATCATGTACTGATTGCAGACGAATATTTGTCCATCTTATCTACATATTAAGTGGTCATATAAATAAAAAAAATCACGAATGTACTTAGTTTACATGTTATTCGAAACAATCTGCTATATTACAGGATTCATTTTACAGTTAATCTGTCATTACTTATATTTTTGAACTTAAACTCGGTTTTATCATGGTGAAATCGGGTCTGAGATGGCACTATATGATATTGTGAGCATGAGAGCAGATAGAAAAAGGCTCTAATAATTAGATATAAAAAAGTGTTTGTGTGTGTTTGTTTGTTTGTGTGTGTGTGTGTGTGTGTGTGTTTGTTTGTTTGTTTTTGTGTGTGTGTGTGTGTGTTTGTTTGTTTTTGTGTGTGTGTGAAATCTCGCTTTTTTTTCAGAAAAGACACCTACATTAATAAACTTTAAAAGCAAACACATTAAATATAAATACATAAGTAAAAAAAAAGCAAAAAAGATCGGTACGAACCTACGACTCGCAACACACGTGGCATTCATGCTGTTGTGACCACTAGACTGCACTTCCCACACATCGAGGTGTAAGTTGAGTAGACTTATTCTATCAGTTAATTGTAAGTTTTTTGTGCGTTAAATTTCGTTTTTTAGGAATGAGACCTATACAGATAAATTAAAAAAGCAAAACCTTATCTAACTATAAAATTTGATCCAAATCGTTGGAGCCGTTTACGAGATGCATGAAATTTATATGTATATATACAAGAATTGCTTGTTTAAAATATAAGATTGCAGGAACTCCTATGAAATGAATATTTGTAATTATGTTTGCTTCGGTAATGTCAGTCGCGGCAATGTCCTTTTGCTCAAATTAAGGAAATGCTGATTCAAGACTCGATTGTATCAAAGATTCGATGTGCAAATTTGATGCATGTTATATCTATTGGAATCAAATGTCCTTTCAAGATGAGGGGGAGTTTATCAGAGGAATTGTTATAATATACTTATTATCTCTAAAATAATACTCACCTTGGAAACACGATATCTGTAATATGATTTAATTAAATTGAAATGGTATTGTGGTAGAACCTCTAAGTAAAGCCATCCATCTATGGTATATTTGTATAACCATATTTGTCCATATTGTGTATATTTGTATAATCAGTCGTCAAGATTAACAGAGTTGTTCAAAATGTATATTAAATTTTATCCCGGATATGTTGGAAATGCATTAAGTTCTGCAGCCACTTCACTTAGAAATATGGTTTCAATCTGTAAGAACCTAATTCCATTTGCTGCTTTCAACGCTAAAATATGGCGTTTTACAGTACTACTGTAAAATACCGTATACATATAGGAAATATAGTAGTTCCATTTATATGCTCGTACACATACTTGATCTGAAGTATTCTGTTTTTAGTAGCCAAATATACGCTAATATAATTAAATACATGGTTAAAACATTATAGATTATCAGTACTGAATAATAGTGCAATTATTAGTTATTTATATATTATTAGTTAATTATTATTTATATTATAATAGTGCAATTATTATTAGTGCTAGTTATTTATATACCCCGTTTTGAAGCAACATTAAGATTAATTAAAGGTCGGACCTCAAAATTTTGAGACATAATTCAATAAAAAGAAATAACATTGCACCCTAACTCTCCAAATTTCCGGATCATACTAAGGCCATTCTTTAAAATCAGCGTGTACGCGGTTCTTTGATGGCAAAGTTACGAAAATAGAACCTCAATCAATCTTATAACCAATACTTTACCACCTCTTCACCAACTTCAGGGTGAAATCAATCGGATGACAATTGCAAAAGGGAAAAAATCTGCGATATGATAATCATTACTAAAGTAAAATGCTGAACCAAAATTTATGCAACAAATCAACCAGAGATAGTCAAGAGAAGCTTAAAAATAGCTAACTTTACTCATTTGATAAACTTTATAAGTTATTTTGTAAAACGCACCCGTTTAAACCTAGTAGAATTTAAAGAGACTTTATTTTCGCTATACCTGTGAATAGTAGTTCCCGAGAACTGTTGAATTCGCTTGTCAAAATCAATCGCAGATTTATTACAGTGAGAAATAAGATACTTTTCGGAATTTGAGCGAATTCGTAATTCACTTAATACCCATCCAATGGGTTCTGCCTTTTAACTAAATTCGTAGATATCTTTCAATGCCTGAAACTGTTAGTGCAGCAAGCGGCTGAGTACAGAAGGCGGCGAGCAAGCAGGCTTCGCGTAAAACTTGCTGGAGGGCATATCCAATTTCTCTCCAAATCCGCTAATGGGTTGAATCGTTAACCTCTTCATCGATTGAAATGCTCTTTAATGCCTCAGTTGTATATCTCCCAGGCTTTAGTGGTTTCTTCCCGGGGTCTCGTTAGCGATTTGATCACATTCTTTTATACCTCGTCTCCCTGTTGTCATTGTTATTTTGTTCAATGATCGAGCCAGGCGACTGACAAATAGAAAACTGATGAAATCAAATTGTCAGTCTTGCATTTTGTGGGCTTTTGAATGATTTCGCGACCCCCACCCCCACCCACTCCCTCTTTGCCTCGTCATGATTTACTAACTTTTGCCTTTGAAGGAAACTAACTGTGCCGGCATACTTCATCTACATCGGTTTTCTGAAGTATTCTGCCGGTGAAAAATCGATATTTCGATGGATGGATCGATGATTGCAATAATATGGGGAAAGAATAACCTTTTACCGCATTCATTAAAATGCTTTATGTGGTTCTTTAGAGTTATGGCGAACGACAAAAGCACTTGTCTTTCCTCATTTGAAAGCGTGTTTGTTTTTATCTCCTCTCTGAATTGAAATGTATGATATATTACGCACGGAATTTATATTGGATTTTAGATTGACTTTGCTCTTTAAAGTATTATTTTGGAAGTCCATTTAACTTAGGAAACTGAGTAAAAGGAAAAAGTGTAATGATGCAATGAGAGGCAGAAATTCAGATAGAGTAATAATACGATTCGTAAATGTTTTTCTAAATCAATAACATTTTGCATTTAATCGGTTTTCTAGAATTTTGAATGTCCAAAGAAGCTTTTTAATAAGGGAACAAAAGATGGTAGAAATGCAAGGCAAATTACAAGTTATATATTTCTATAGACATCAAAATACAATACAGATAAATCAATATAATTTACCCTACCAGCTCAGAAACATAAAATCTTTAAATTAAATATCGTCATGAAATTATACTCAAACTGCAAGATTATTGAAGATCAAAAATCATTTATTCCATTTATTTTACTTCCCACGACTATATGCTCAACTGTTTCATTTCAGAGTTTTAATTTAAGAGTTAACTGTTTCATTTAATTGACTCACCAGGGAAATAATTATTCATTTAATTCAAAATCGGTTACAGACCTTTTACGCGTTTCAATTTTTAAAAGTAATACAAAAGCTCTAAAATTGCTCTAAAAAAATTATGAGTTTTAGTAAAATTTTGAAAGTAATTCGTATTAAAAAGTAGTTCAATGCATTGCTCAACAAATGGTTCATAAAAGTAGTTAAGTTCAATAACATATGAGGTAAAGATTCAAAACATAGAAATTTTACAAACGTTCGAGATATTTTGTAAATATTTAAAGTGTATCTTAATGGAATGTTTAAAATGTGATAAAGTATGTGTATAGTAAAAAAGTATTTTACTCCTTCTCTTTCGCTTATTTTTGAATTGGTCAAGATATATTTTAATAATACATTTCTAAAAATAATTAATTAGAATGATTTTTCTTAGAAACACAGATTAATGAAATATTTCACAAACCCTTGCTTTGAATATTATTTCTAGGACGATAATTTTTTGTAGAAATCAATTATCTAAATCCATAATAAAATTGGATTTTTAAGCTTTAAATTAGTTACACAAAGTTTCAAACCTTCCTTTCAAATGATTATTTCGCCCAAGAAATAGGAAAAAAAATCGTTCCTCCTTTTTCAACAATATTTCTCTTACTGAGTCTTCATAAATGGTGCTTAAATCTGCAAAATACGTCCTTCACTGTCCATCAGCTCGGCTTTTACTTGAATAACAGTGCATTGAATATTTGTAAATTGTTATTATGTAATGCATAGTCCCACCAATTTTTAACCATACGGGATTTAAATTGTGAAAATGCTACTAATAAATTCTGGTTTTGCTTCCAAGAAGGAAGAAAGAAAAGGTGATTTCCACTTTACTCATTTCCACTTTATGGAGTTTTCTTATTGTCATTCCTTTGCGAATCATTGATTTCTAAAGAAGAAATTCTTCAATAAACTTGTACAAAAGATGAGACAACATGAAATTATCTACAGGGTTGTTTAATGATAGGCTGATGAAATGTTCAGGATGTTAAATCGTACTGACAAAGTAGTACAGGATCTTTTCCAGATAGACCCTATACATAGAGATGATAAATCCGTTGGTAAAATAAAAAAAAAATAACAGAAAGAAAGTCACTAAAATCCATCAATAACAATCAATTCAGGACACAAAATACTTATCAAAATATTCGATGCAAAATTATTTTTTAAACATTATTTTGCTTCCAATGAAAGATGTTTACAAAAAGAAAAAAGCCTGATGTTAAATGAATAACCGAACATTAAATGCTGACTGTCATATTACAAAAAAATGACAGCTTCAATTTTGAAAACAAAGAACGGCAATTAATTTTGACAAAGAAATAAGCACAAACAATAAAACACTAATTTGCAATTTCTATGATTTGCTATTGGAATAACATGAATATATCTGAAAGTACTAAAAGCAGTCTTTTCCATATGGCTAATTTCATTTCAAACTGTCGTCTTTAATCGAAATCGCCCGACTTACAATAATTTTTCTTATTAGACAATCCAATTTATTTTTGACAATTTGACACTGCAAAAGGCACTTTCACTTAACTACAGCAGCTAGTATTTATTATTATTATTTTATTTTATTTTCATTTGCAGCACTTAAAATTTTCCGATGTTCTTGACAGATGTATTATTCTAATAAAAATAAACGCAGCGAAGAAGAATCGAAAATAAATTGTCAAATTTCTCTCACGTTTTCCCGAATACCCATAGGGTGAATTCCCATTAATAAATGGATCTTTCTTGTCATGAGCTTTAACTTTATTGAGTGGAGTCTTCTCACATTTTTATGACATTTTTGCCCTCGGGCTGTACGAGTATAGCATAGACAATTTGTTCAATCTCTATTATAACTTGTTTCAAAGATGCGTTGAATGTATGAAACGCTGTTCCAAATTGTTACATTTGACTTGAAGTGTCACGTCACATTTTTTAATAAAATGATTGGCCCTGTATGTAGCTGTTGTAAAGACAATGACTTTCAGATAACTGAGATTATGTTCTTGCATTTAGAAAGAGAAGACAAAGGAAAATAATACTAAGAATTCCATAAGATAATGAGTTTATATGTCAGTATCTACTGTCTTTTCAAGTAATGTCACAGCATATATAGCATTTTTTAAATGTTCTCCCAGTCACTGTACTGAATATTTTTTTCTCTCCAACGTCAAAAAGTTATTTTCTAAAGTTATTTTTAAGATACACAATATGATGGAATACGAGCACATCTGCATTAAATTTGTTATAATTTCCAATACAAGCGAAGGTCAGAAATACACTGTATCCAAAATTAAATTTATAAATTTTTTTAAAACTTAAAGCAACTTAAAAATCCTGTTCCCATTATATTTTTATGAAAGCATTTTTTTAAAATAATAAAATACCAAAGTGTAAAAAGCGGTTATTAAAATTTTGTTTGTACCAAAGTTTTTCTCATCAGAAAATTAGCAATAAAGGATAATTAAACTTAACATGCGTTATCGGAATTAATTTAGAAGCTGACTCATGTGGAGTGCTATCAGTTGTCCTGAAATCAGCCAGTCACGTTCGTTAGTAGATAGGAACGTGCCGAATAGTGATAACCAGTTTATCAAAGGCCAGTTCTAAACTACCCGTTTTATAAGCATAAAGGATGATTATGGGAGACCAATTCTAAACTACATGTTTTGTAAAAATAAAGGGTGGATATAGTCATCCATGTATTATGAACTATGAAGAAGATCAACACTTGATAAATAATTTTACAAAGTCTTTGAAGGAAAAATACTGTAGAATTGAATTGGACCTAAATCTCATACAATATGTTTGAAAACGTTAAGAATAAATTCTCAAGAAAAATATTAGCTTCTGCGTCAAGTTTTTAACCTTAAATCTCCAACAGGATACATGCATCCCACACAAGAGAATATAAGAATTAATGAGATTTTAGCAATTGTAAAAATTCATTGAATTTTGTTCCATTGGTTTAATAGAAGCTATGCCAAAAAGTACCAAAACTTTATGTACTAGGTGCCAAATTCCACTTTGCAAACTACGCTTTGCACCTTACCATAAATATTATTAATACATAGGCATTCTGTGTACACAATTCTAAAAAAAATGCTTATAAGACAGTTCCTAATTAACAGTATCAGTGGGATATACATATATCCCACTCATATAAATTCCACCTTTTCTCATAACATGATTATGATCAAGTATAATTAACTTCAACATTAACATGTTTTTGCGGAAAAAAAATAGCTCTTATTTAATACAAGGGCTTCAAAAAATAGAAAGGGCAGCGGTGGCCTGGTGGTAAGGTCTCGGCTACGGAACCGGAGGGTTCCAGGTTCGAGACCCGATTCCACCGAAGAACCGTCGTGTAAGGGGGTCAGTTGCACGTTAAATCCGTCCTGACCAAACTTAATCCCGCTGATGTGGTATGGTGTGGAGAGGGGGGTGCCAGCTCAGGTGTCGTCCTCGCCATCTGACCGCGGTTCAAAATTACGAGGTCCGTCCCAAAATAGCCCAAGTGTTGCTTCAAACGGGACGTTAATATAACTAAACCAAACCAATCAAAAAATAGAAAAAAAAGTAGTATTGTAAGCGTTAAATCCTCGCGATTAGAAGACGGGGTATAATCGCCACAAATTTGATCTACAACTGCAATTTCAGCTTCAAAGCCCGTTCTATTGCTTTTCTCACAATTTTTGAATATTCAAGGATTATTAGGATTTATGATTTGATCGATTTTTATGTCATTCATAAGTCAAAACAAAAAGCATTCCTGTTAATTTTGTGAGCAAAACTGTAACAATGAATCACTTATTATTCAAGATATATGTTTTGTGTTTATTACGTCAATTTTGCACAAATGTGTGCATCTGTTATGCAACGCTTTTTATCATTAATTAATGAATTTATTTGGAAAAAAATAAATGCTAAATTAATTGATTACCATGGATAAAAATTAAACGAAGCAAAGATATTTACATTTAATTAACATCATAAAGCTTTTGCGTAAATGCATTTGTCGTTATTTAATAGATACATGGAATGAAAAGACTCTTAAATAATAAATGATTAAGAAAGGAAACAAATATTTTGACATTGCGGACGATATAAAATTTAATTTATCAATTATCTTCCTCGTTTTAACGTTTAGTTGAAACATGAGAGCTAACTGGACGTAGAAGTGAATAAACAGGAACCTATCGCATTTTGTTCAAAAATGTTGCAAGATTAAACCTTCCAAACAACTTTTTAATACTAAAATAAGCAGATATTTAAATGTATTAACCGTCTTTGAAGATAAGTTTGTTCACTCAGATTATTGACTTTTTAGGTTACAAAGTTATTAACGCGGGATACATTAAAAAAAAGCACATACATTTCATTTTGTTATTTGGTGCGACTGAAAAGCATGAATTTAATTGAATTAGTTTATTGCATATTATAAAACGTTCATATTACAAAATAAAATATATATGTATATACTATAAAATATAATTAATACTATATTATAATTTACTATAAAATACTGAAAATTCTATAAGGTGTTACTCACTAATAAAATATTGAATGTTTTTATCAATAAATTATAAAAATATTTAAAACTTCATTATACATTGAATTGAATTAAATTTAATTAAAAATTATTATTGAAATTAAGAAAATCGTAAGAAATGGAACTGACATCATTTGAATGTTAATTTTTGATTCTTAAGATAGTAAAAAGATAATTTTTGTAAGATTATTGTTTTGAAAGGTGTGAACAACAATTTTTCTAGGCAAGTCAACGCAGTGACCCATCTGGAGAATCATTAAGCCTATTTTTGTCCTCGAATAAACTTTCTGTTTGAAGTCTGTTTCTGGATTTCTGTTATATCTTTATTCTTTTGATTGAATAGACTTACTTTTTGGCAACACGGCAAGCCCTCTCCAAAATATTTCTAATAAAAATTGATTCGAAGTATTAGATTCAATGCAGCTGTAAAAACATTTAATGAAGCAGTCTGAAATTCGTACAAAGATTTGTTTACATTTGGCTGTTGTCGTACTATAATAAGTATACTCATGTCCAAAATTAAGGTCACAAAAATGTTTTTCAAAGTATTTCTAAATAGATACCAGTAAAATTTAAACAAATTATATTTTATATATTGTGAAGGAGTGGTAACACGATATTAACCTTTATTGTGGGAAATAATGTCGTTTAGCATTAGTTTTTGAGGAACTACTGAAATTAGACCGTTTAGGCATCTGGGATTTTTGCCTGCAATTTTATGAATATTGCATTAAAACAAAAAAATTTAAGCTGTTTCCAGTGGGAATGAGTTCTCATAATCATTTAGACGATTCCTTGAGAAGAAGAGCCATTGGCAGGCTTGAAGCTGGGCAGTCTCAAACGGAGGTGACTCGATGGTTACAAGTGGCACCGAAAGTGGTATCCAGATTGTGGAATCATTCCAAACAAGCCGGCCTTCCTGGTACTGTCACCAGGAAGGCCGGCCAAGGCCGTAACTGAGCAACGACGCCTGCATTTGGCATTAAGCGCACGACAGCATAGGCTGACAACGGCTCCTCAACTTCCTCGTGACATTGCTGCTGCGTTTGGAATAAAAATTTCCAGACAAACAGTATACAGACGTCTAGCAGAGAGGGCCCTTAATGCCCGGCGACCAGTTGAGTGCGTCCCTTTGACTGCATCCTTTTGACTACTGCGTCCTTTGACTACATTTGGCTGTTGCCATATGATAAGAAGTAATAAGAGCGATTTCTGTGCTTTATTTATTAGCGTTAAGTAATATATTCCTTACAAAAGCACGTTCAATGAAGCGGTCTGAAATTCGTTCAATGCTTTGTTTATATTTGGTGGTTGCCATATGATAATAAGTAACAAGAGCGTTTTCTTCCCTACGTATACTAGCGTTATATATACAAATATAGATTTCTTACAAAAGCATTAATATTTGATATTCATATTTCACCATAAATCTAAAGCAAAACAATAACCAAAAACTTTAGCCGTCAAAGGAAATCTCTATAAAAACAGATTTCGAATTTTTGATATAGGCATCTAAGAGCAAAGCACACACACCAAATATTTAATAATAGGTGGTAGTTCCCAGTTTTATACGTATATAAGGCTTTTGATTGAAACGTTGGGGGATTTTACTTTTGATATAGCATGGGTCGGCACCAAAAGAAAATCTCCAGCATTTGTTATACATATATTTTGATTCCTACCCTAATATTTAGGTCGGAGGGGGAAAGTGTCACCTCTGAGATCAAATGAAATATTTATGTTGTCGCCTCGGGACACAAAATAATAGAAGGGAATACCACTAAAATAATAAATAAACGTTGATCTTAAACTTTTTTTATTTTTTTTTTATCTGCAATGACAGCAGGAGCATCGAGGAAGTTTTTATTTTTTAAGCTGTTTCATTTCTGTGGAAATATGTTTTTTTAGTTGTCTGAGGTGGCAAGATGTTTCTGTGGATGTAAAAGATACATGTTTCTGTATTTATGTTTGACTTGAAACGTGAAAACTGATTTTATTTTTTATTTTTTAAAAGCTGGTGAAAAATATTTCGAAATAATAATGAAATATTTGGCATTTCAATATGATTTCTGATTCCTATATAACTATTGTCACATTTTTTTTTATGAAATTGTATAGTATTTATTTTTATGATTTATAAAATGTTATGTGGTGCATTCAAGTGAAAGCTTTTTAAGCTTATTATGCTTTATTACTTTACAAATAAAATGCACGAATGTTATGTTACTTTACAAATAAAACAACTCTATTTAATTCGTCACTTATGAATGAACTTTATACGTTCTATACTTTTATATTCAAAACTATAATATTAATTACATGTATAAAATAAAACAAACTTTTTATATTTTGAATTATAGTATAAAATAAATATTGAAGTTATAAGGGATATTATTTTAATGGTGTGAAAACATATTTGAAAAATGGAAAGTTCACATATAAACACGTGACTAATGAACAATTTAATCTTGAAATCGTTTAAGCAAAGTTTAATTTTCAATAGAACCATTGCTCTTCATTCTTTTACTGAGTAAAGACTATCGTGCTATTAAAGACTATCGTGCATGAACTAAGAAGGAATTGCGAAGAGTCTCTCATTTTCTTATACTGGAACCAATTGTAATGCCGATATTAATAGGAGGCTCTGCCACAAAGATTCTATCATCAAATGTTTATCAGGAAAATGCATCTTAAAGCTCGGAATCTCTTTAAGATATAGAAACGTGCCAGAGGCTGCATATTAATCGTCAGCTGTCCAATCAGAAAACGTCTTCTCATAGGAATTGGGCAAATTTAGAGTCCGATAAAGGCTATATCAGGATAACGATAAAGGCTATATCAGGAGACGAAGTATACATTCAAATTCTAGCTTTGCTTTCCTACTGTTCAAAAACGAATTGTGGACCATTTTTGATCAGTTTTCTTTTTAAATTCCAATAATAATAATTATTAATTAAATCACTTATTAACTTCACACAAAATTACCATGATGCCTATCTCATTGGGATTCACTCCAGACATGAAGATGATAATCTTCTGGTATGAAGGTTGGGTCTCGCCTCCCTATTGGGTACACAAACGTTCTGGGTCAGCTACCCCCTACCAATGCGCCCCCCATCATTGGTGGGAAGGACGTTCTACAGGAAGGGCTGTGCCGTGGTTGCTGATGGCCCTTAGGACTTAACCTTAGTTCCTTCCAAAATTGTCGTGGTGATCTGTGCTTTCAAGGCGAGTCGGAATAGGTGTCTGCAGTACTCGTGATGCGTCGGCTAGAAGAAAGAAATGAATTTTATGTCAAAATTGAAACGAAACAGTACGGTTGTGCATTTTCTATCCGAATAAATTGATTATTTGCTTTTTGAATGAAGATCGTTATCAAAAAGTTCAAAATGGAAACTACAGGCAAAATTCGTCAAACTTCTTCCCCTCGATTTTCAATACTATCATTTAGTTGCATAAGTATGGGTATTTTATGTTAAGCTATGTAATATACTTAAGTGAAACCAATATGATTTTTTCATCTTCTGTATGATAGATATGGTGTCAAAATGTGATTCATATCCCTATTTTAGATGTCGTGACCATAAGTCGAATTTTATTTATTTAATTGTTCCAATTTATCGTACTCTCCATAGCCGGACTGGTAGATATTTCATGATTCGACAGTTTTGATCTCATAGATTTTCGATTTGGATTTAACGATCATACACTGAAATTCATCTCGAAAGATTGTTGAGCATTTGAATTATAGTATCCTCATATGCACATACTGACATATTATTCACAGGTTTCTGCATTGGTCCATACTTTGGTTCAGGAAACCGTTCTAATGATAAAACAAAATGCCTAATTTCATTTATCTTGTTCGTAACAATGATTAAGTGTGCCGCTAATTTTTGAGATCTATACTTTAGTCAAATAGAAAATGTACCTGTCTAGACTAACTGCTGTCCTTTTAATAATATCTTAGATATGATTGTTACAAAATTAACTAAAAAAAAAACTCAAGTAGATAGTATCATGCAGATGTAATAAATAAATAAATATTTTTTGTAGAACGCTTTAGATGTAAATATATAATCAACTTTGCTGACTAAAGCTAGTATCGATATAAAATAATAAATATTGCATGCCTCAACTCATTAATCTTTGCTATAATAGAAAAATGTAGATAAATTGTGAAGTTTCTGATCCTACAACTAATTTTTATTGATGTTTATTTTTATTCGTACATTGAAAAAGGTCTATTAAAACATTAAAAAGAAACTTTCTCAGTTTTTAGACGCCCAAACAAAAATTGAGATTTCGGTTTGGGAAATATGATAATTGTACAAAGAGGGTTGGAGTAATTTAAATTCCGACCAAAGTTACAAAAAGGGTGGACGATTACCCATATTAATTATAAATATATTTTCTTTGTATTCCACGTGTTCGAAAAACTAATAATAAAGTGAAATATTTTTTTTTATCAAATATCAAATATTTTTATCAAACATAAATAACTTCAATGGCAACTTAAAATACGTATATAATATAATATTTTTAAGAATATCATTAATTGACTAATTCTTTTAAAAATTCAATATTTTGACCAATTATAATATTTGTCATTTGCTATGATTAATGACTTCTGACTACTAAATTAAATACTAACTAAATAATGATAAAAAACAATCTAAAGAGCCAATACTCAAGTCACGAATGAATTCATATAATTTAATCATTTTTTACCATAATTTTTTCCCATTTATTCTCCGGTTGAGGAAGTATTTTAAAATAGGTATGGGAAATGAAATTTACATTCTGATTCAGAAAATATTAAAACCATTAATTATTGCATTGTACTGTATAAATTATTGTAAAATGTCATATCTTAATTTTTTTAATTCAGTATTATTTTGTTTTTAACCATTAGCTATTTAATGAGCATTTTTTATTATCCCCCAGTCGATACTTCGAAACGAAAATTTGTTATTTATCCTCCGAGATATGAATTTACATATCTTATTTAAGCTTGATAAGGCTAGACAATGTTTTCGCACTTCGAATTTTTATTGTTTAAAAAAAGAATAAAAAATCAGATCGAATACATGTCTAATTTTGTCTCTAAAATAGAAATTTATGTAACTTATTTAAGTCTTATTAAAGCCATTCTGGAAACATTTGTTTCAAATTTTTTTATAATGTAAAAAAGATTACTAATTAAAATATAGAATGAAACAATTTTTTATTAGAAAATATTTCCCAATTTTTTTCTTTATCGTTTTTGAGGAATTCTAAAATTAATGTACCATGTATGTTTTTTATTGTGTAGTATAATAGATTCATTTGTAAGAATCCTTTTTTTTTTTAATTAAAAGCAAAAATAAGATAGCATGTAACATTTAAGTATTTGTTAAATAAGTTCTTGAAAATACATAATCCTAAAAATTTCAGATACAGTGCATTTTCCAAAAAACGATCTTTAAATTCATAGATGGAGTTTTTAGAATTTTTAGTGTGTTATTACTACGAAGAAAAAATGCTGATGGGTTTTGAGATAAGCATTATATTGTCATAAATTTTGTACCATGCTGAGCGAACATAACATATGAGGTGTCTTTTCTATTCTAGCTCAATTCCAAATATTTCTTTCTTATCTGGTTATAAATTATAATACATATTAGAATTAGTGATAATTGAATGTTTGCAGTTTGCAAAGTATAGAAGGTTTAACAAATTTCATAACACGAATTAAAAATCCGCTTTTCCGGGTAAATAACCTAATTAAGCACACACCTAATATATATCTTCATATAGCACAGATTTAAAGAGGAATTAATCCAATATCATCTATTTTGACAGATAGATTAGACGATATGCTTATCTAAACGCCAAGTTACCCTGTTAATAATATCTCAAATCTAATTGTCACAGATAAACTAACAGAAATTGTAGTAAAAATCCGCCAGCATTTTAGCAGAGAGTTGAAGAAATAATAAAAAATATTATTTGTAGTAGTAAATTGGATATAATGAATTAATATTAAATATAATCTAATGATAAAATATAAATTAAAGAGTTTAGCTTCCTTGTTGTGGGTTCTCTATCCGTAGCAATCATATCAAGACTAATTACTAAAATTTGTTTGGAAAAAAAGCAGTACTAACACAAAAATAATGCTAAACGGAAATATTAGGAAAAAAAAACATTCAAACCTCAGCTCATTATTTTTTTATTACAATTCAGCATAAAAAAATGCAAATAAAATATCGAATCATAACTAGTTTTTATTCATGATTAGTTTCATTCGCACATTCATAAATTTGTTGACTTGAATATAAAATTACCGTATCTCCGTTAGTTAACGTCAAAAAAAGAATTTCTAGCAACAATGCAGAAGGGAAAAAAAACTAAATGTTACAGAGGGCAGTTATTTACTGATTCATAAAATAAATATAAATTTATCAGCATAATAATATTAAAAATATAAAAACATTTGTATGAAATGTATAGATTTAGATATAAATTTGTCAAAGCAGCTTTCGATTTCTAATGAGTCTTATGTGTTAGACCAATCTTCTTGTAAAATAAGTCAATGAGCACGAATCCATTTTGAATTCTGAAATTCCTATATTTCCATTTAATATCACATGAAAAGCTCCTTATTTCCATTTTTCTACGGTTTTTCATTGCTTTTTAAATTTCTGTTTCTCTGCCGTTTGTTTGCTCATGCATATTTTGTATCGGTTTATATCATTATGCACTTTGCCGTTATTATTATTTTTTTCTTTTTGCATTAAAAAACATAATTCTTCTTCATCCATCTAAACAACCAGGAGGCGTTTTAGCTCCAGGAATGGGAATGAGAGTCTTGTAAAGTGATGTAATATAACATAAAAGGATATAAAAGCTGATTAAATATTAAATTTAATAATGATCAACTTATTCACCATATATATAAGTTTACAAAAATTAATTATTCTTTCACAGTATTTATAAAAAATTATAAAAGAACCTATCGAAGACTAAGACGTAAAAAAAAGTTAATTAATTTTTTGAAACATGTTTTACTTAATGTTTTGAAACTGAAAAGAAAAACCTTCACCTCAAATATAGTAAAAATATAAAATAAGATTGCGAAAGCATGAAGTGATGTGAAAAATACACTTTAAAAAAACTTCTCACAATGAATATCACAAGGAATAATTTTTTAATACTTTACTGAAATTTTAAAATATATCAGAAATATGATTAAAATTCCAATTTAATTAAAATATCCTCACATTTTTATGCATTCATTTTAACCATCAAATATTTTATAAGAGTTAAAAATTAAGTTAAAACAATTAAAGTAAATATGTCATAGTAATACTTTCCTTACTTTAACTATTTTATTTGAATGTCATAAAATAATTTTCTTCCAAATGAATTGGAAAAACACAAATGAATAAAAAAAAAGTTACATCTCCAAATTTTTTATGATTTTTTTTAAAATTATAAATCATTTAAATGAAATAATAAAGAAATCTGAATATTACACGGAACTATATAATATTAAATGCAAGAAAGGCGAAATTTATATAAGAAACAGCCCAAAAAATAGTTTAAAATTCTTTCATACAAAAAAGGATTCAACTTTAAAAAAATTTAAAATTCTTCTGAAATTGTTTGCTGTCTAGACATATATGGAAATATGAGGCTAGCTTTTCTTTTTCCTCTTTCCGAGGATAATAATAATAAAAAATATCTTAGACAAGATTGAATGCTCAAAAGAATTGAAAACAGAAAAACAAATTTTTCTCCTATGTTATGAAATTTCACACTATTCTATGCCATAGTTGAGCATAAAATAATTTCAATTCTTTGAACCACTGGTATTTTGTTACCCCGAATTTTAATATTAAACATTTCCATCTTTATTTTACCAAACATTTTTATTGTATTGTAGATGTTATTAATTTTAAAAATGCTATCTATATAAAATTTTATTGATTTGAAAGTTTAATATAAAATTCGAAAGTTTTTGGGTAAAAAGAAACTATAACTCATTTTTATGATTTCTTATAGAAACACAGTGACTGATCAGGTTTAGATATATGATAAAGAATATGATTTATTCAAAAATGATGTTCGCTACTCGCTCATCGATTTGTCATAGAATTTTCCTGGTGGTGAGATTAAAAATGAGACCATAGATTTTTCCTGGTGGTGAGATTAAAAATGAGACTATAGATTTACCATAGATTTTGGTGAGATTAAAAATGAAAATAAATGTTGACAATTTTTTTATTATATGTTGCATACAAAATTTGATATTTTCTGTATTAAAAGAAGTTTCATTTTATTTGCAAATATTGCTTATTGGAATAAAATAAATGATAAGATAACAAGTATAATCTATCAATATATGATTTACCCTACTGGATCACAGGTTCACCTTAGATATTTCTTCCATCGGGGGGGGGACCTCATCTCAACCTAAATTAATGAAATTTGGTGTATAGATTCATTTTGTAGATTTATATCAAAATAATCAAGGGGGGAAGGCAATCTTCCTTCTCAATAGTTCAAAAGCAATCAATTGTAGGGACGGAATTTAGCCCTTCTCCCCAATAATTCCCACCGGTGGGCACCTCAGAAATCAGGATAAGGGGCTTCCGATATGGTGGTTGGTTCTCGCTAGTCGAGTGGATATAGAAATAGTAGGGGTCGGCAACCTCCTATCAATGAAGGGACGTGCTTCTCACGGGATGGTTGTGTCGTGGCTTATAGGAATCAACCGTTCTTCCCACAACGTTCCTACCGCGGATGTCCGGTCAATAAAATTAATCTGTATGCTTTCGTGGTGGGTCGGCGTAACCGGTTATGGTTACCTTAGTTATTTGGAAATTTGACTAATGCATACTAGGGATCTAAATAGGAAAATAAATCAAATATTTTTTTTAAGTAATATTATCTTTATCATTAATAATTAATGATAATGCAGTAATAATACATATATATTCCTGGTTCTAAGTTAGTTTAATAAAAGACACTTTAGACCTCTAGCCCCATAATAGTTCAGAAATTTTTTTATTAAAAAGTTTAGATAAGTGTAATTTACATTTAATACAATGATTATTTTAATTGTACACAAAAAAGCTAGAAGTACAGTTGTTGCAGAAAGTAATCAAAGACTCAAACACAGAAAAGTTCAAATTTTTCGCATTTGATTATATCTTTCTAATGAAATTTTTTTCGAAAGTTGAGTTTGCGAAGATTTTCGTTCTCGTGTTTTCACCTGAAAATTGCTGTTTAAGCAATAATTACAAATTTCTCTTCAGTACGCTAATTTTTCCTATGTCAGTGTTAATAGGTTGCAATAAGATGCAATACATTTCTTACTTATGCAATTTTATCTTTTTTTTTCTTTTATAGAACATGTATTCTTTTTCTAGGCATCATTATTTACCACGAAAGTGTTCACATTTTGATTTGTTCCTAACAGCAGAATTCAACATTTTTCAATTCTAGATAATGCTCATTATGAGATCCTTAACCTTTAATGAGCTAGTCAGTGTTTCAATACAATTTAATTAGATAATTTCAATACGATTCAATTAAATAATTTCAATACAATACAATTCAATTAAATAATTTCAATACAATACAATTCAATTAAATAATTTCAATACAATACAATTCAATTAAATAATTTCAATACAATACAATTCAAGTAAATAATTTCAATACAATTTTAACTTAATACTTATTGTAGATTGATTTTTTTTATTTTAAAAATATTGAGAATGATTATTTATTTATTGGAACATGAATTCGCACCATCTCTATTTGTGTGACATATATTATTTTATATCTTAGCATTTTATAATTCATATAATTTATATTTTTTTTATAAATTTACTTATCTGGCAACCAGGTTAAGGACATCTTTTTAATCTAGTTACAAGCAGTTCTTGCTTACCTATTGAGAAATTCGCAGTTCAAACTCTTCGTTGTTCAACCACAGATTAAATTCGATAAATTAATATATATATATATATATATATATATATATATATATATATATATATATATATATATATGTATATATGTATATATATATATATATATATATATATATATATGAATCCATGCAATATAATCATTTTTTGTTATATTGAAAATTATTGCATTGTTTATACTTTTCATATTCTAAAAAATGGTTAAAATCAATAAGTATTTTGAAAAATAAAAATAAAAGATATATCATTAAGAATTTAAAGCTCACTAACCATATAAATTTACAAATACTAACAGCCCTATAAAGATTCTAATTATTAATTATTAGAAAAAAAGTTAATTCAATAAACCGATTATTTTTATTAAAAATCTTAGTTCTAAAATATTAATGTAAATTTTAGAATCAATATTGGTATACTAATATTTAAAAAAAATGAATCTCATTTGGCATTCCAGCCAGAATTCATACTTCATTTATTTTAAAATTTAATATTGCATAAGTTGAATTAAACTGTTCATAAAAATATAATTACTACTCATTAACATTTCCAAATTATTACTTAAGGCAATATCTGATTATAACAGTTTTTTTCGTAACAATTAATGAATTCAGTGACAGTTAATGAATTTAATTGTTTACATTCTTAATTAATACAATTCATTTATTTAAAGGCAATTTGCAAGGAAAAATAATTTCATTTAATTTCATAATTTTTTTAATTTTATATTAATTTTTGCAAGGAAAAATAATTTCATATTTGTGATCATATCGTCATAATATACGAAAGCCTCGATAACGTTTTAGGGAAGACGATTAAATTAAAATAATATACATTTATATAGTTTAATATATTTTGTAATCATCTGTAATATCAATAGATACAAATAAAACGAATGGCAAATTTAATGAAACATTCAAGGATTAAAATCATGATATATGCATTTCTGAAAATAAAATATCCATTGATGAAAAAGGTGCTGATTTTAACTTTATCAACTGGTTAATTTAGATATAATTTGAGGCAGTATTAATGAATATTAATTAAGGAATAAATAGGAAATTAAATACTGAAGTTATATCTTAGATCATTTAGAATGACATCTTATTTTTAAAGATATGGTACATTAATATTATTTTGAAATGTACTCGTACTTCTGAATCATGGTCAGATGACGAGAACGATACTTGAGCTGATACCTCCTTGCACTACAGTAGTAGAAAAAAAAATTCACCCTTGACAGATTCAACATACACCAGTTATTTATATATGATTAATATTTTTTCAGGTTTCGAACCGTACATTCTCTATCTTCTAAGAATGCTAAGGCCTTATACTACACGAAATGCCCTAAAGAATTTCGGGAATCTAGGGAACTTTATGCCTTTATTTATTATTTTTATATATATCATTTAAATATATATTTTTTTATCTTTTATATTGCTTGATTTCTTATTTTCATTTATATTATCCTTTTGATGCAGGGTATTGAAGAAATACCTGCAAAGTAAATTTTTATGGGCTGTCTTGTTTTTATGCAATATTAAAAGGCTGAAAACATTTAGGCTTTGGATCATTCTAAAATAAATACTGAAATCCGAGCTTACAATTTTTGAATGCATGTGGTGTCAAATTAAAAATGTTCCATCTTTATTTTTGGGGAAAAAGTAAGCAGAGGTAGTTTCGAAATCCCTTTGAAATATATAAAAAAATATATCTTTGAAATATATCTATCTCAGAGATTGCACTTAATAATATGATGAGAAATACCCTATATGTGCGATAAGGAAATTTAAAGAGAGGAATGCCAGCATCAGTGTTGTCCTCGGCATTCCCAATTGTTCACCCCTCTTCAAACCACCGCATTCCAGCGACGGGAGGACATTTGAACCCGACGGATTTAACGCGCACCATACCCGTCTTTGGTGGAATCTGGTCTTGTATCTGGAACCTTCCAGTCCTAAAGACGATATTTTACAACCAGGCAACCGCGTTCCCAATATTCCAATATGGGAATCATCATTCCTAATATGGTTCAAATTTCGTGAAGGCCCTCGCAAAATAACCATTGTCTGTAGCATTATATTAATTGTCTTAAAAATGCCATGTTATTTTCACTATGGCGTATGTGGTCTGTGCATTAAATGTTTGCTCATAAATCCAAATTGGATATTTACTTCTACTTCTTCTATATTTACTTTAAATTTTAATTGGATAATGGCTTCTCTAATCCAATATTAATTCATTCCTAAAATGGCTGTACGCTTTATACTCTTACTCTTTTATACTGTCTTTGGAGGCGAGTTCATATTTGTTCCTTTTGTGCTGTGGTCAGCTTTAGAGTTCATATTTTAACTGCTCTATGTGCAATTACTATAGTTCAGAATACCTCTTTGATGAAAGATACAGTACTTAACTATTTCAATTTGTTGAAGACTTGAATTTCATTAATAACATTTGATGTGTTAGTATTTTATCTTTTGTCATAAATTGTTTAAATTGAAGAGATTATTCTTTATAATGCTGAAATAATCTTTATTTTTGCTTGGTATAATAGTTTTCTAGACGTTATCTTATAGATTTTTTCATTGAATCAACCTTATATTTCGCACATCAACACTAACATTGTGCCATGAAAATCTACCTCACTTTACTTGCCCAAAGATGGCGTCTTTATCCAAGACTGCCTTTCTGCAGAAGCAGCCTGGCTGTCGATAAATGTGAAGAGGAGATGACATTCGGCTTAAGTTTTATTCCTCGCATCCGACAAAGAATGTGAGCGGGGGAATTGCGTGGGTATGAGGGGGAGGCAGAAGATCGGGAACCGAATGTTACCGATTATGTGTCAGGGAATGAAGGAAATCGGATTCTCGGGCAAATCTATGAAATTTAAAACTCACAACAGCGAAGAGCTCTCCTCGCTTTGGTATGTGTATTTTTGAATTTTTGAATCCCGGGCAATTTTTCATTCCGAAAGAATACGTTTGGAAGTCCAGAAAGTGAAGGTGCCTCTTGTAGACAGAAATCTTACGTTTCGGCGAGCGGTTTTGGTTTAAAATGTCTGAACAAGTGGAAAATAAATGGATGTTTGAAAGCATCCTTGCATTTTTGATTTGGGCGCTTCAAGTACGGCTGTTCATTACTCGATGTGGTTTCTTTAATGGAACGTAGAGGCTGTTTGCACATATTGAAATAGGTTTGATATAGTTTAAATCATATTTTATCGTGATTCTGTTGATAGACAGAACATTATCGATTGTACAATGTGTTAAAAAAATCTTTCAACAGGAGACTGACCGTTGAACCAAAAACTACTACTTTTGGCACGTGGTTATTTCTCCGTTTTGAAATGTTAAGAGAGGGTTTCCAAAATTTTATTTAGATTTTCAAAAAAAAATAAATATGAAACCAAATGTTAAGCATTGGTCTTAACCAGTTAACTGTCTTTGACGAGTATACTCGTCACGGAAAAAGTACAGTAATTTGCGTTATGACGAGTTTATTCGTCAGGAGTAATAAGTAGTGACAATTTGCAGTTTGAAATTACAATTTTAGCAAAAACTCAAACATATTCCTAAATTTCAAGATGTTAAAAAAAGGTTTTGAGGCCAATTTGAAATCAAAGGAACAAATAAAAGAATATTATGCTTTGTCCCATGCTTTGCACAATTCTATTCTCTAACAGCAAACTGAAATAATAAATTAATTTTTTATGTTTCTTTCCGTTTATATGCAAAAAATGTATGTTAGTAAATGTGATCATTGAAATAAAAGTCATTTCATTACAACATAAGTTCATATTACACATACTACGTATTTGACGAGTATACCCATCATTGCTAAATTTTTGCGACACAATTTAGATACTCATTTTCTGAAGAGGTCGAAACATTTAACTGGTTAATAACTTTGTTGCATGTTGTTGTTGTATTTTTACTCAAGTGTCAAATTTATAAAAGTTTTTCAGTACAGCGGGTTTTATTTTCTTTCAACCTGTTCTCTAATTGTAATACATTTTTTAAAACATGGATACATACGTATGTGTCTTGTGATAGTATTAAATGCATTTTTGTTGCATGCTATTGTTATTGTATTGAAAGTATTTTTTAAAAAACAGTATAAAGCTTAAAAAAACATTAACATGAAAAAAAAATGAATTTTTCTGGACAATTTTCAAAAAATTTAACAACATGAAAGAAATTTTACCTTTAACATACATTTTTTAGCTGACATTCTTTCTATAAATTGCAAGATCTAAAAATCGCTATGCAAAAAATGCAACAGCTGATGCAATCAACCCAGATGAAAGAAGCCTCAAAAATCGTTAAGATCAAGTTTTTGAGTAATGTTAGACTTATTAATTTTATAACAATGACAAAATTCTTCAAACTCTCTGCGAAGCAGCAAAATACGTTTTTTTATTAACAAATATTTTTTCTATGAGCGTTAAAAATTATCTTCTTCAATTAATAAATCTTAGTAAAGGAATTTTCAAAAATTATGGTTAATTTATAAAACAGTGAGCTCAACGTTAGAAACGACGCTTACATTATTTGTATAGCAGAATCGGGGGGAAAGCATCTCTATTCTCATAATAATGTTCAATCTATAGCATGCTACAGTTGTTTGCATAACATAATTATCGGGAAAATATTTCTATTATCATCATAATATTCTACCTACAGTATGTTAAAGTTATTTATATAACAGAATCGGCGTAAAAGCATCTCTATTCTCATAATAATATTTAATCCATAGCATGTTACATTTATTTTTTTTATTTTTATTTTCAGTCCTCATTTAGCATTCTGGAATTACTGGTGGATGAATTTGCTTGTTAGAAATTATAAATCAAATTAATACGTGAATTATCCTATTTAAAGTGAGAAAACGAATTCAAGCCGTGAAAGGATTATAAATTAAATCAGATGAAAGATTTTGAGTATAGAATAACTACATTTACTCAAGAATTGATTAAAAATACTACGCGGAGCACGAACTGTATCTTTCGATGATTATCTAACTCCAATTTACGTTATTTTCTTCCAATAATAGTTTCTTGTATAAGTGTTTTAAGTTAGGAAATTCGGGAGAATAACTTTAAAGTTCAGTGGATAAATAGATTATAACAAAGAATTCCATACCAGAAAGTTAAATTTTGAGTTGGGTTGTTACTGGATTTTGCTGTATCACGAACAGATTGATACTGGTAGTCTCTGTTACAGCTTCACGCCGATAGATGGCGTATCTGTCGAGTACAAAGTTTTTGTTAATTCCTTTTTGTATCTGAACGTAGAGTGTGTAAGAATGATTCTGTGACCTAGACGTGGCACCAACTGTGAGAGGTGTCCTAATCTGTAACAGTCTACCTGAAGAGGCACAAAAAAATGTGTCCGAAAATAAAATGGTGTTCACCAGAAAGAATGAGTATTATTTTAAGAGAAATGCAGTCTCGTTTATTTCCTCAATCGTGTATACGGTAACTGATTATTTTTCCCGTTGAAATGAAACCGAGTACTCGGCAAGTATCGGTTCTTGCATTTGCGTCTAGACTGGTAGCTGATACGGATACGATTCCAAATTAATATTTCTTTTCTTTGAAAGAAGTATCGATGGCTATGTGCAGGTAACCTTGGTTCTGACAGGGATTGGCAGATGAATGAGCAGGGGAAAGGAAGTACAAATTTTTCCGTTGTGAGTGCAATATTCTAGTATTTACTATATATTTACTAATTCTTTGAGAACTTGCACCTACATTCTTGAACTTACAAAGTGCTGTTTTAAAGTATATTAAAAAAAAATCTAAACTTAAGTTATCTATTACGAGAGTGCGATAATTAAAATAAAAGTTTAGAAACATCAAACGATATTCTCGCGAGTTTATATGAAGCGAGACTGATTGATAAAAGGAAAGAAACCAAACGATAAATTAGTAATGCTGCTATTACATGAGGCTGAGGATTCGAATTTGCCACTAAACGTTCAGTAAGGTGTTGGCAACCGTATTAAAAAACCATTTGACAGCTGATAGTTTTAGGTTAGTGAAAATGGTGCGTGAAACGATAGAACAACGTGCTTGCATTGTTGAACAACATTTCAAAAATAAATCTAGCGGCCACAGTTCAAAAATGTGAGAATTAGCCACTTTGAGAGTGTGATTTAATACCATTGGATTTCTTTTTATGGGGTTATTTGAAATCAAAGGTCTTTGCCAACTACCCACAAGTACATATGCATTGAAGAAGAAAAATTCAACGTTACATCAACAAAATTCAGCCACGTTTACGCAAAATGGTCATGAAAAATTTCGATTAAAGAGTGCGTATGAGCCAGCGAAGCCGTGGAGGCCATTTGCCCTATTTGTTATTCCATACATAACCCTATCATGCGTATTTTAGAATTCAATAAAAATATAACAATTTAAAGAAAAAAATGTTTTTTTAATTCAATTCAAGTCTTGCGTTAACAAGTCGTTCTAGCGTGTAACTTTCCATTTTTACAAACCCTAACTTATCAGCTGTCAGATGTATTTTTAGTAGGGTTGCTAACATTTTACTGAACGAATGGTGGCAAATTCAAATCTTGCGTTCATTTTGGGACATCCTTTATATAGTTAAGAAAAACATAAAGTCACCGAGGCATAACAACGAATACTTTAATATTTTATATCAACCTAGTACTTTATGTCAGAATGATTCTCCGCTCTAAAACGAATGAGATCGTGGGCTGTCTCATTTGTTTTAGAATAGACATATATTAAGATTTAGAATTCTTAAATGGTGAAGATTATCAATCGAATTCAAAAACTGATACCGAGTACCTGATACTCTTAAAGCTTGCATCATTGTCTATCTGCTTACTTAATAAGATATACTCAATTCTAGCTAGTCCTAAAGGTCTTCGTGTATACATAAATTTAACATAATAAATTTAAAATAATTAAAAAATTTTCATCTCCTTTTAAATATAAAGATTCAAAAGTTAATTCCGACGGAAATCATAAAAGGAAAAAAAAAGTCTTGTCATTTCTTCTAAATTTCAATTCTGTATGTCGGTGGTAAGATATCACAAGGGAGGGACATCTTCCAGGAGAGCCAAAAGAATTTCTAGAATCAGTGTATTGAAATCTGCATACCTTCATTTTAGTTTTTGAGAACGATTATTTTCTTATTTTACCCAGTTTACCATTACGACATTTTCTCCATTCAAAAAATACGGAAGAAAAAATGCAAACCTCACAGACGACAAAATACGATAAAACATCCAACCGTGTTTTTCATACTTTACCTCAGAGATACAGAAATAAGAAAACAATTAAATATTCATTTATTCAATACTTCCCTCCCACAGTATAACTTCTTTATAGGCCTTTATTAATAACGATAAGGAGTTTATTAGGAAGATTCATTTCCATGTTTATTCAAGTAAAAACAAAAAAATACAAAGATCAAAACTTTACAAAAAATAGAGCTTCTTTTACATATCATTACGCTAATTCCTTCAAAGCTTATTTAAATACTTTAAGTTGAAAATGATTTGTTCATTAAGATTTCAATTGTTGATTTGCTTTATTGAGGATTAATTTAATCTTCTCTTATTGGCATTATTTTTAAATCGGGAATAATTCCCAAGCCTAGTTTTTTTCTTGCATTTCAAAATAAAAAAGGCTTATAATAAGATCGTGAATGAAATATTCTTCTTGAGAGACTGATATTTTCGTTACACAGCTTACATTTATTGATTAAGTCAGAAAAATAATGTTTATCTCTTTCAATTTTTTTAAAAAAACTAAAGTATTAATGTTTTATTTTTATATAAGTTCATTTTGCTGTATCAAATCATAGAATAATATAGTAATTGTAGTAATTTGATTTATAATAAGAACATTCAATTTAATCCTTTTCTTTTTTCGATTTTGATTAAAGTAGGCTTTTATAAATAATCCTTTATTAGAATCAAATAATTTGATCTCGTAATAAATTACTAACTTTTAATTTGTAATTAAAGTAATGAACAGAACAAGAAAAAAAAGAACATTTGTAGAATATTTGTTACCCTAATCAGTTATTCAATGTGTTATTAAATTTCATTTTTTTCTAAGCGTCTTACCTTCAGGCTAAGTTTAGAATCGATTCCATTTAGATACTAATGGCGGAAGTACCAATTTGGAAGTCATGATAAAGACATATCACATATTCTCCAATTTCCCATTCCATTTCGAATAAAATTGTGGATCATGGGTAAAGCCACGAATACCTTGCATGGCATTGGCGAACAATGGGTACGAAATATAGACATTTGGCATGGACCTATCAATTTTACTGATTCTATAGTTTGAATATATACTTTGGACGCCATTTTTCAAGGTCCGATTGAAATCAAACTTTGACATGAACAACAATTGTAGTCACAAAATAATATACCGAATGTTTAATATCTGAATAATTTGCAAGTTGAATAAGAAGTGAATTTACAATACCGCGAAATTTAGAAAAGATATGAACCAGACAATTGGGTTTTAAATAGCGGTTCCGTGTCTTGGAACTAGTCTTCATTAAGGAAATTCATACAAGTAATAAAAAAACATAAATAATTCTTATGCCTGATGATTTGAACCGATCATTGACACGGAATTTTGTCTAAATGACATTGAACTATAATTTAATGTAACCAAAACAAATCAGCTGGTCGCTAATGTGATTGATATTCTATACAGTTCAAAGTAATTTTTCTATTTACAGACATAACTAGAAAAATATATATATGTATATAAAACATTAACATAGGTGGCACAGAAATCGCTTTTATTACTTATTGTCGAATGGCAACAGTGAAAAAGTCATACAAACATTTCAGATTGTTTCAATGAGCGTTTTTACAGTTGCACTTAATTTAATTCTTTGCTTAGCTATTTAATGGAACTGCAAAATGTTATTTGAAATTTTCTGGCGGGGGTTCGTTGGGGGTTGCATGCCAAAAAGAGGTCTCAGTTCAGTGTCATTCACTCAGAAGAAAGAAAATATAAAAGAAATAAAGAAACAGGATTTAATCGAGCGTAAAACTAGGCCTAACCACCATCAAATAAGTAATTCCTGTAACTTGCCTATGGAAATTGAGGCTCATATCTTTTAAAACAATTATTTTTCAAGACTCGAAACAATATTTTTTAATTATATTAATTTAAATTCCGCATATTTTCCTCCGAAATTTTAATAATTATTTTTAAAATTTAATTCTAACTCCGTAATAGGATTTTCACTTTTCATATGTACAGTACACACCCGAGTATTCTGCCTAATGCGGTGGAAGAACTGGCTGGATAACAAAAAATCCGGCTGGATTTCTGTGAATTAATTTCTTTTCTCACCAATACCATAAGACAAAGCTTTTATCCAAAATTCACTGTTATAATACTTATTTTCTTACTTCTTATTGAATATTAAGCCTTCCATTTATCTCAATGTGAAAGCAGCCGCGGCCAGTGAATCACAGAAGCAATTGCCGGTAACGTGCTGAGTTAAGATAGAAGGCTCTCTACTGCTAGTTTATACATGTTTATATACTGCACTGCGGTTTCAAGAATTTATTAGAGAAAAAGTAAAGTTAACGGATATAAACTGTTCACATTTTAACATAAATTCCGTAATGCCCAACTTAAATGTAGGAAGCATAAACCAAACATTAACTTAAATTATAGGCCTAGTTCTTAAGAAAATTGACTGAAACTGATTTTATTTCTCACTGAAAATGATTACACAGATATGAAAATGTAACCCTAAGATAAGAGTCAAAACTTACAGATTTTATGTTTTGAAAATTGTTTAACAGATAACTTAATAGAAACCTTACCTTCATAATTTAATTACGATAAAAAGAAACAAGATCGGATTATACAAGAGACGGATAGTCGCGAACCGGACACTTGGGAGTGTCCTGTACGCATTTTTGAATTTGCAGTAAACTGATTCAATTGAATTCATGTTTTTCGATATCATCAAATAGCATTCCATATTAATCATTTAGCAACTAAAAAATCAGTAATCTAGGCAAACAAGTTGGTCGCCAAAGGCGATTAGTATAAATAATAAATATTGACTTCTTTTATTGATGAACAATTCTTTCTTCATTCTTTTAAACAAGTGGAAAAGAGAGTGGGATATTGAAAGATGACAGCAAGCTTCATGCAATCTGTCGAACTTTGGCCTTTTCAAATTAACAAGAAAGTTGATGCAGTTCTCAATAGATTAAGACTAGATCACACACGATACACACATCGTCATCTGCTATTAGGAGAACAAGCTGCAATGTGTTCTCGGTGCAACTGCACTGTGTCCGTCCAACATATACTTTCTGAATGCCCAAATTTTTATGCACAGCGTTTAAATTTTTTTAAAACTAATAATATTGTTTTACCTACTTTACTTGAAAAAGCGTCACGTGATAACACCCTTTTTTAAAAATTGGATTTTATTCACATATTTCGTCTGCTCTTCTTTCTTTTTTGAACATTATCTACTATTATTTTTTTATTCCACATTGTTTCTTATGCTAATGAATTTCGAAATTTTAACTGAGAATTTTACCCAGTTTCTTCCCAATTCAGTTTGTCGCAGAATGAACAAATCTATGGTGTTTGTGCCAAAAAACCAAACCAAACCAATCTTCATATAGATACAACTTAACAATACCGAAAGTTTCGTGTTAAGAGAGTCCGAGACGAATGAAAATCTTTGAGAGAAAAGAAGCACCAATTCTTTATACGAGCACGACATCATACATATTTCAATGAATTTTGAAATTTTAACTTGGAAGAATTTTACCCATTCTGGAGCAGCATGTCTGAATCTATGGCCCTTTTGCCAAAAAACCAACCCAAAGCAAACCAATCTTCATATAAGTACAACTTAACAATGTGGAGCAGTTTCGTATTAAAGGAGTCCCAGACAGAACACATGAAAAGCTTTGAGAGAAAAGTAGCATCAATTCTTTACATGCGCACGGCATCCCGCTTATTTTTCATCAAGCAATTCTCCTTCCCCTCTTAGTTCATTATAAATGAATAAATACTTAAAGCCAAGTTTGATCAATCACTTTCAATTCAACCCCCAGGATCCATTCCACCCACTAATCATCCGTAGGTATTTGATTCAGTGTGATTGATTATCCTTTCCAGACCCGAAGGATCTCCGGTCCAAGTGCAATATCTGTCTTTAGCATTCAAGTTTCACAGCTCGCAGACCACCTTTGAAGGCTATTCCCCAGCTCTCTTCCCAGATAAATACCCTTTGATAAAGTGCTGCTTCCATCCGGAGCAGAACCCGATAGGTTCGAAAGTCCATCTATCGCGTCCCTTGATTCCGTGGCGACGCCAAACTATTCGACACCTTCGGATTCCGGGACGAAACATAACGCCTTTGCGTTTGCTGGAGTTAATACACAGTCTGTGTGAATCGGCGTAGAGAGATAATGAGGTGAATTCAATTATTGAGGTAGTGAATTCTTTAGATATGGCTGTCAGCAGTTTTAAAAATACAAAAGATGTTGTCCTTATCGAACGTAATTTGTTATTTCTTTGTAAAGAATTATTTTTCAAATTTATTAATCCTCATTTTTAGGATTAGAACGATATTATCAATTAAATGACAATTTGAATGAGTGGTTAGAAATAAAGTTATATTGATATCTGAAAGAAGAAAAGTTAGTGGTCAAATACAAATGCCAAATTTTGATGGTAAGATTTGAAGTAAGATTTCTTGTATAAAATTATCTCCAACTTTGTGATATATCTTTTTTCTTAAGGCATTTTTTCGAACCATTTATATTTACTTTCTTTTTTAAATTTAGATTGAATTTTTGAATATCTTAACAAAATTCATACATTGCAAGAAATATACCTCTAATTACTAGAATATGTAGGCATCTGCATATGATGGACTAGGTAGGGGGGCTGTTATCTTGTTATCAATGTCTAGCATTTGACTGTCAGTTATTAACTAATGAAAGCTGTAGTAGAAATTCTCATACATCTTGGTAAATGATTAAGAAATAAAAAAAATATATAGTAAAGGTTAGACGTAAATATAAATTAACAATAAGAGTTTTGTTTCCTTGCTGTGGGTTCTTCTATGTCAATATTTTTTTTACGAACATTCAAATTAAAACTAATCTTTCTTCATAATCATATAAATAGTGATCCACTAATGGAAAAAAAACGTATAGCCAAATACAAAATAAAACTAATGCTAAAGGAAAACAATAAATTCCAACTGAATTGAAAATATTAAAAATCAGTATAAATATAAGATAATAAATATTACAGACCTCAGCTCATTAGTTTTTGCCAGATTCCGCTGTAAAACACGTGAAATTTACGATCCCATAATCTAATAATCCCCATTAATCTTTGCCGAATTCTGCATAAAGTATCTGCAAAACATTTCATAATAAGTTTACGATCCCATGACCAATTTTATTCATGCTTAGCTTTATTGGTTCACCGATAAATCAATGAATTTAGACATAAAAAATGTCAATTGCTAGTGTGCTAGCCATTAGCAAAAGTTGGGATTTTGCATCTAATAAAGACGTCCATTAAATGTGTGGGGATTTTTTTAAAACTCCTGCCAGCTTTACAGACAGCAGTGGACGATTATATGATAGATAATAAAGAAGAATGCACGTATGCCTTTGAGTAGGCACTCTATAGGAGAGCTCGATTTGACATAGAGCTACCAAATTTCGCAAAGAGTTTCTTCAGAACGTGAGAATAATCGAATAATCTCCCCGGAGCAATTTTTTTCAAATTTTAATTTAAAATAGCAAGAGTTTGGGATTTCTACGTAATAATTTCCTGAAATATTGTTACACAGAATTACTTTTTCCACCATTTTAAAAATTAAAAATTGCTTTTTTGTTGATATTAAGTGAACGATATAAATTTTTCCTGAATTTTTGGCATTATTCATATTTTTGGCATTTGTTGCATTTTTGCATGGTTTTCAAAAATGCATTCCACTATCAAAATCAAACTAAAACCCATTTAATTTTTTGATATATATTTATTCGCGTGATTTTTTTTTTTTTCATTATTAAAAGCTAAGAAAGAATTCTGTTTAATATCTGTGAAGTTTACATGAAAAATAAGAAAGCGGGCTTAATAATATCACGAGATTTAGAAGGTAAAGGAATAGAACAGTTATAGGTCTGTAATAACGCTGATGACATGGATTTTGGGATATGAACTGTTAAGATAGCTAATGGACAGAATTGGTGAAAGCTATTAAAATAACATTATTTTTATTTCTACACAACTTTATATTTTAAAATATTTTCCTGGGAGAATATATATGACCATATTTATGCCTAACAGCTTTATTTGAAAGCAAACGCAATCAACATTCCAGACGTACCAGTTAATAATTAATAAAATGGGTTTTAATGAACATAATTTTTTTCTACTCATTTTTATCCAGAATTTTAAATCGGCTACAATAAAGCACAATTCCCAATAAACTGTCAGTGATACTAAATAATTTAATCAGTAAAATCTGAACCAGTATGCTTTGAATGGCGTTTGAAATCAATAACGAAAGCTTTTAAAATCAGGTATTCATTAGATGTTAAGAAGACCTATTCTAATTTGCGAAACTGAATCTTTCATCGTGCCTTAGGTATAATGAAGACAAGAATAATAACCTCAAAGCCACAATTCAGAATTCGGAAACAGAATACTGCCACAGGTTGCAGAGGATTAACTTTTCCTAGAATCCGATTAATAATGTTGTACTGGGAATTGCAGATGTCTGCCATGAATCATAATACTCATGTATGTAATAATCATAAATAGGGTCCCAAGGAAGGATTTGTTATGTGATTATTCGGAAATTTTAATATTTACCGTACAACTCGTTAAGTCGATTTATTCCAATAATAGAATCTTTGGTTCTTATTTCATTTATGATGTACAATACATTTGAATATTTTACATAGTTCACCTTGATTTTATTTGGAATTTTAAAGTTTTTATTTAAATTTATAATTTTTAGTTAGTCTTTTTTTTTTCAAAAACATGTATTATTACGTATATATTAAGTATAATGCATGATAAATATGTATCCCGAAAGCTCGAAATATGAAAGGAAAGGAAAGGAAAAAATCTTAACTGATATCTTTAATTCTGAGAATAATCACTGGAAATGTTCTAATACAAAATCCCACTTGAAAATAAAACCTTTTTTCTTTATCAGAAATATGGAAGTAAAAAAAAATTTAATATTCGACCACTAATATTCGAACTAAATAAAAAATATTATTAAAATGATTGACTTTCTAATACCTAGAAATCATTAAAGATAATCATCTTATCTAGATCCAGATAAAAAGATTTATGTAGTGACTAATAATACTAATTCATCATACATAATTGTTTTTTCTACTGACCAAAATGTAATTGGACCAATATGGAGTACCAGTATTAAGTTATTAAAAAAAATGGTAGAATACCGTGGTAGAAACACCCCTGCTCTATAGCATTGCCTTATGAGCAGAGCGCTTAACTAAGCACGAATTGCTGAACTACATAGAATTCAACGGGTTTCTTAGTTAAATAAATGTTACTGTATCACTCATACCAACGAACTTTATATTCCCCTGTCCATGCCCCTGCGAAAAGTCTCCATTTTAAATTCCAAATTTGGCATAAAAGGTCACGGATTTTAAACTTGTTTCAGAAATTAATAAATTAGACTATAGCACTAAAATTAATAATACCTCTACAGAATAAAAACTATTGAATTTTAAAATAATATCAATGATTCTGAATTTGAGATGTACACCAACGGCTATGGAATAGATGGTAATGTTAAAGCTGAGGTGTGTATTTTTGAGAATAACTTCTTAAAGTTTTTGTTTCAGATTAACACCCTATAATTTCATTCCATTCCATTTAACAGGTTAAGTTGTCGGCTATAAAGTTTAAGATTGGTTGGGCATTGGAAAACTGCGTCAAAATTAATACTTTTTACATGTAGCCTTTCATTAGTGAAAATGAGAAATTAGTGTAAATCGAAATAAATCAATGATATTAAACTAAACATGCTTAAGGCAAAAGGGTTGGTCGGCTTGTTCTGAGAAAAAGTACATGCCTGTATAGCGGTTAACGAGCTGGACGACGAATTCCAAATCTGTAACAACTGAGAGATAATTTATTGCTACACTATTCCCTTCTTCATACCTAAAAACACTATTCATTGTTTTGGATGAATAATGGCGATATCAGAATGGCCTAAACAAAGGTGTAAGAATCAGAGGAACTGCTTTCAGAGTTGATTTTAATTTATTAAGACGTAATAAATATTATTACTCTTTTTGTATCTGGGCATAGTTCCTTTCCTTTTTGTGCACACAGATTTCATATTATAAATAATCCCTCTTGCATCCGCGGTGGTCAAAATTACGCCGACAACTTCGACTTTAAATGTAAGATTAACAATTTTTATCATCTCATCTGTTCATCTAATGAATCCAAACCTCGCTAGTTCGTTAATATACTCAGGAACGAGGTTTTAGTGAGGACGAAAGAGAAAATCTGTGAAATCTCGAGAGATATTTATGTTGAAATTCGAATGAGGATAGAGTGATGGGTTTGTGATCTGAGTGGCCTTGTTATATTTGACGCTTTATTTATTTTCGGATTATTTGATGCTTTATTTATTTTTCTTGTTATTTTATTTATTTTTTTCTTCTGGTGGCATTTTGTGTGTGTGTGTATGTATTTGCTAACATTTTTTGTACGTTTCTGCATTTTTTGTACGTTTCTGTTCTTGTTTTACATATCTAGTGATATTTTTTGTTGTCTTTGCCATGCTTGAAATTTTAAATTAATTGTTCATTTCATTCTATCAGCTACGCATTTCTGTTTCATGTTTCAGTTGATTGCATTTTAAATATTAATAAGTTGTTGCTTGATATTATTGTACAGTATAATATGTCTTTCGTCCTTTGGACGTTATAATTTCTTTATATCATGCATTTTTACTGGTTTCATTATGTAAATTTTAATTTAAATCTCTTGATTCCAGAGTAATGTTTATTAATCTATTTCAATATCTTGTTTTATTCAAATGAACCATGTACCTTTAATTACTGTCCAAATTTTGGCGATTATTGTAAACTTTTCAATAAATAAATAATGGTTTTCTCTCCTACAAGCTTTAAGGTTTTATACCCTTTCAGGCAAGCTTTTCATCTTGAAGTAGATCAAGTATGAATGTCAGTTATGTCATATATTAGTAAATTTTCATTCCATATTGTCATTCGTTATATTCTTTTGACTGTGTTCAAAATTATGTTAGTTATTTATTAATGCATCCTCCCGCGGCACTTCAAAGTTCCTTCACAAATTCTGAGATAAATAATATCTCATTATTAAAAACCAAAAGAAAAATATATATGAATATAGTTTCATCTTAAGAAAGTTTGGGTATATCAACTAATCCTCAGTAAATTCCTCATTTCTTCGTGTGTTGATGTCAGCCAATATGCCACCTGATTATTGAAAGTGCCCACCCTTTGGGCATTGGAAAAATATTTCATTATTATGACAAATTAGATGATCGCCTTGGGCAGCTATAATTCTGAAAATAATCTTCTCTGACTTTTATTGGTCTAAACATGGAGATTCATCCATATATCTCGATGGGTATTTTTATTGTTATAATTATATATTTTATTAAACATCATATACGATAAAGCAATAAAAAAATTGCTAGAATGAAATGCATAGGAATATGTTAGAATGAGTAGGTATCCGACTACGTTGAAAACACTGGTTATCGATCGCATTGGCGAATTCTTTTTTTATTATTATTTCTTGTAGTTCAAGCTTTCCTCTTTCAAAAATAGTATTTTCTAGGAAAATGAAGGTCTGTCCTATCATCCAGGAGAAGTTTAAAGAAAACTTTTAGCTAAAAAAATCATTTAACTTCAATTTTCTCAAACTTTAATTTTCATAAAAATTATCCACCGTTAACATGATATCTCAAAAACTAATAGAGGTATTTACATAAAAATTTCAGCGTGTGTTTTAAATACTGTGGTCAATGAAATGAACCAAAAGTTTTATTATTGGTGAAATGCTTTTTCATTTAGAGGTGTTTTTAGGAAAATTAAGTTGTAAATTTATGGAAAAATTGTATATATACGTATATTTTTACCCATAATTTCTTTTCATCTCAAAATGTTTCTTAGATTTTGGTTCATTTCATTCATCATTATATTCTATAACTTGTGTACAAAGAAAAATAAGATTGCTGCATTACAATTTTGTGTAGAGTGTTAACCGTTTTGGTTAAATTTCTTTAAAATTTACTACAAATTTTCCTATTTCTCAAAATATATTATATTTCCAAGTATTTTTTTTTGAATTTATAGTGTTTATAATTGACAATACATCTAAAAATCATAAATAGTTTTTTTTTAAAAATCCATAAATAGTTTTAAAAAAATCCAATTGTTCAAAAATATTCCTTCGAACGTAGTCGGTTACCTTAAAAGATTCTCATATTTCTTGCATCATAAGACTACGCGACTAACTATACAACTAACTACTACTAACTATACAACTTATTACTTTCATTAGAAAACTAGTTTCCTTGGCTAGTTTTTCTTTTACTTTCTTACCTTTTAAATAAAATATATCTACCACAGATTAGTAATTTAGCTATGTTCTGTCTTCACGAAACTACTTAAACCATCCCCAGCTGAAGATGCTTAGTATAGTAAAAGAATTCAATACTTACCTACCTATGCAAACAAAGCAATATGTGAATCGGCAGCCTTCCCAGACATTTCGATATTCACGAATAAATTTCGCTTTTCTGGTCCAAAGAATAAAGCGTGCGGATGGGATGGGAACGTCGTGGGGGTGCAGCTCACTTTACATTCCGATCTTAGTATCTCTTGCATTCACACGTTACGTCGGTACTTGGTTTTCTATCCCTGAAGGCTTCTGTTCCGGAATCTCAGGGAAATATTTTCTCTTATAAGCTGGCAATCGCATTCCACGTCACATTCCAACTGCGTCTCTTGATAACGTTATTTTCCCCTGTCAGTGCGTTTCACTGCATTGTTGTCTACACTTGCAGCGAAGTAGAAACGACAGGAGAGAAGCAGGTAAATAAATGCCCCTTTAGGAGATTTATTCCTTTTTCCTCTTCCTGTGGACGTGGCTGGAGATTTATTTACTCGTAATGTGTCCTGTATTTAAAGATTCAACTGCATATTTATGATTATGTATTTTGCGACCACGGATAGACGTTTATTTGCGATTCCGAGGTAGTTTCGTTATTATATGAATTCTTTTTTCTTTATCTTTGTTTTTAGATAGGGAATATGTGCGGATTGGTTTATTATCAAAAGGCAGATGAAAAATCTGTTATTAATTGAAATTCGGAATAATTGACAGAAAAAAATCTGTTATTTTGTAATTTTTACTGACTGATGAAGAATGCGATTTTCCCTCAGACAAAAAAATGACGAGAAACCACAATTCGCTGTCCCGTTTCTACAATGAAAATAACACACAGTCAAGACGACAAAAATATTAACTTTAAAATAAAAACTCTGACAACTTAGTTTGTGACAATTTTTTTTGGAGATGAGAGACAATTATATTGACAAATATTAAAATCTTTAATGGAGATGATTTTGAGCTAGAAAGGTTTTTGGCTGCAGAAATGTCAAAGTTTTTCAGTTTATTGGTGGAGTTCTGTCGGTTATATATTTTAACTTTCTCAGATATGTAGTATAGAGGGAAATATGGTAATTGCCGAAAAATTCGACGATATTAACGAATCCCCGCATTTTAGACTTCTCAGAGTTCGAAAAATGCATTTTTAAAAAAATATTCGCCTATCTGTTTGTGACAAAGATAGTTCAAAAGCACTTAGAATTAAACGGATGAAATTTAATATGGCCTTAACATCAAATCTGTAGATTTCTATCAAATTTTAAATAAAATTGGTTCTGCGGAAGTCTGTCGGTCCTGCTGTTCAAATGTAAGTTAAAACTATACAACAAAACGAAAACAGCTAATTAGATAAAATTCAGTGCACAGATTTTAACATCTATAGTGTAGACATTTATCAAATTTTGAGACATTTTGACATTTATCAAATCAAAATTGACATTTATCAAATTTTGAGACATTTTGACATTTATCAAATCAAAATTGACATTTATCAAATTACCAAATCCAATGAGAAGTGGACCATTTGTTGATCTGTACTTTCAGGAAAATGTAAAAGCAATAACTCAAAAACGCAATGACTTAAATTTCATTAAATTTGGTATGGAATTTTGTTACTACAAATGCAGTTTCGTGTCAAATTTTGGTTTTAATCGGTTGCGAATAACTCTCTTTTGGATGCTGTTAATCTCATCCCATGGATTAATCGCCAAAGATCTCGCCAAGGATTCAATAAAAATAATCGTCATATAATGGATTCAGTAAAAATGCTAAATTCATTCCAGAGGCTAATATTTTGTACCAATTGTACTAAAATTCCATGCAAAGCGTTTTCTGGAATAACACCTCTATTATAGAGAAGCGAGAAAGTTTTGGGTAAACCGTTCCCGCTGACTTAACAATCGAAAGTAAATTACTCAAGTCGAGAATCAAACAAACATTAGCTTAAAAATTTCATAAAAATAGAATAAAATTTAAAGGGAAAAATGAATCCTACCTAAGGATTTTATCAACTCACTTCAAGCAGGGATTCAAATCGGGGATTAGTTCTGTGAGGGTCTGATTTTCGTCCAAGAATTGACTAATCGTGACCCGAAAATCTCAGGAAAAAGAGTTTTTTTAAAGATAAGAATTAGTATGTACAAAATGACAAATTCAGCTAATACAAAACAAAAATACTAATTTAGTAAAACATTATTTCAAAAATCGTGTCTAGTCAAGACAGAATACACCTATTGTAAAATATTAAAAGGCAGTTAGACAAGAAATAAGCAACACATCATAAAAACTTATAAATACCAAAATGTTGTGAAAATCGAACATAATTGCAACTGCAATAAAACATACCAGTTGAAATTAAATATCAGTTTATACCAGTTGAAATTAAATATCGCCCAACAAGATTTGTATTAAATTACTAGGAGAAAAATTAAATTTATTCCTGAATATCGGTATGATTGTCAAGTGAATATAAAATTTAAACTTTTCAAATTTGATAGTCACTAGAGAATGTAAACTATATGAGTTAGAGAGGGGAAAATGATTCGGAAATTGCAAACCAATAACAGGTAAAAAATTTATGTATAATATTTTGCATTTTTGCTGCATATACACGTGTCCAATTTGAGATAGTTGCTCAAAGCTCTTATCATTCACACAGATGCAGTCTTCACAGTGCCTCCGATTACAATGGGTAGTTCTTTTGAAAATATTCTACATCTCACAGGCATCTGTAACTGCAATATAAACGCCTACGACGAGATACAGATGCCCGACATTCCAGCATTTGTAAATTTTTACATGTTATAGTTTAATTTGAATGATTCGAAGTGAAATATTTGTCTTTGGAAGGTTTTTTTTTTTTTTGTCGTTTTTATGTGTCCTGTCTCCCCTAACAGCTTCTACGTTTAATTTCCGATCCAATCTTGTATGGTTGTTTCAACTTCTTAATAGAAAATAGGAAAATTAGTAAATGCAGAATTTGTTGTGTGTGCCAAAATGCACAGAACATCGGCATGAATTATTTTCGGAAATAATAGCTTCTTTTTAATGGATGGATTATAGAATTTCTATAATCCTTTCATTTAAAAGAGGTTAACTTTGTTAAAAGGATTAAGTCAAAACTGAATGACAGCATAATTGAGCGTATTAATGTTCGGCTGTTTTTAAGCTGCAGATGAAACTGTCAAATTTGCTGTCAGATTACCTGACTTTTTCCCGAAATCTGTTAATGGACTCGTAAAGCTGGATCCTAAACACGAGAAAAACTATTTTTCTACGGGCTTTAAGAACTGTATATTATGCAGAAACTTCCCTTTTTCTCTTTCCCACACTTAAATCTTCACACATATAACGAAATAATTTTTTTCAAAATTTTTTTGAATTAAACTGCTAAACAAAAGAAATAGATAAAGCGTACAGGTTACTTCATATATAGGGAAAACTTAAAAATATAAATTTACTTCGTGGTTTGCATTTTGAATTTCGCAAATACTAAAAAGTTTCAATTCCCGGGAATATAGAAACGAACAAAACACAAATGAAAATAAAATGTAACCAAACTATTTTATAAAACTAATGTATCCTAAATAAACAGAAAACTTTAGAAAATCTACAGATAAAAAAGTTTAAAAATTTCAGTAATTAAAATTAGGAAGGAATTAACTGTCGTCAAACTCTTATAGACAAATAGTCAAAGTTCGCCATGAGGCGGTTCAACCCCTATTCGTGCTACAGACGGGTGGTAGATTGAACTTGTCCAATATTAAATGAGAGTGTTAAAATATTTAGGGGGGGGGTCCTACCTATTTAAAAATTAAGTTTATGCTTTTACTAGAAGATTCACACATCATCTGTGGTTAAATGAATGTATGGATGAATGTCGTCAAATTTAGAAAAGGAACTTGTAGAATTAGCGAAGAACTGTAAATAAAATTCAGAAATGGATACAAAGAATTCCTTTTTCAAAAAGAATCTATACTAGTTCTTTATTTTTTTCATTTATACTTGTTCTTTTCACATTTGGCTGAGAGTAGGTTCAATTGAAAAATTTATTTTTTGTCTACTAAAATTTGCAGACTGCCCAACACCGAATATCATAATTTGCACTTGATGTTAATGACGCTGGAACTCAGCATTAACAAATTATTAAAGCATTATCCAATCTCAACCATCTCATTATCTCTTTATTTTTTTTTATTAATTTTGTGTATTTTTTTTAAATTGATAAACAATTTTTTTGCTTCATTTGTTAGTATTTTTTATTAATATTTTATGATTCTTGGTAGATAACTAGACAAATAAAATAAGTATAAAAATATTTTAATATTTTTTGATTAACTTTTATGAAACTTCTTCGAAAATTTGAATGTAATGAGAAAGGGGATGGAGGGGGGGTGTCCAGAAAAGATGGAAAAAAATTCTGATCCTGCCAAGATGGAGTTCGACTAAGTTTTGTCTACTGCAGAAGCAGCCGGTAAATTATTGATATTCGTTATAAACATTATTTTATTACATGCCAATAATTTGCTAATGTATATAAGAGAACTGGATTGCTGCATTAGCACATTCAATATGTTAGCGAATGTTTTTTATTATGATTCTTTACCAAATCCTTATTTCAAAAGAATGTTGCATCAAATTTGAGATTTTGATAATGCTGAATTGTGTGAAACGTTTTTCGCCTTCTTCATCGACAAAATGTTTGGGAGGAAATTATTGTATTTGGTTGTTTCATTTAATATATATATTTATTTTCTGAAAAATTTCAATTTTGCATTTGAATTTTTTCTCTAGAAACAGTTTCCTGTTACTGCTACTAATTACCTCTGAATATTTTTGGTAATTCGAATAGAATTTAATGCCATAAAATTTATCCTTTTTATGAGTTATTATTTGATATGAATTAATATTAAATCCAGAAATGCAAAAACATTTTATTTCCACCCTTATTTATATTTATTTATTAAGTCATATTAAAACCGATATATTTTTTAAAAATCTTATGATATGACTTCAGAAGAGACAAAATTAGTGAGTTATCTTTTTTGAAACATGTGATGCCAGAATAAGATTGCACAAGTCCTACTTGTTATTACACTACTGTTTAAGATTATAATATGCATCTTTAATACGATCACTTCGTTTTAACGTTTCTAACGTAAACTTTCATCCCATTTCTGATTAAAAGAATTTTTAATGTTATCACTGAAATCATTGATCAAATTTCGTTTCTTAAAGACGCATCTTCTTATGAAACTTCTTACAACTAATTACATCTTACAACTAATATGCAATGCCTTTTTATAAAAATCTAAAAGACAATAAGATACGTCACGTATTCCAATGCAGTCTTTATGTAATTGGTTTACAAAAAGAGACATCGTAGGAGGAATAAATTTTTCATAGATAACGGTGTATTTGAACTGCCATAATTTATCGCGTATTGTCCACAGCGGCGTATAATTCTCACATGCTACATTTAGCTTTGACAAAAAAAAAAAAAAAAAATCAGCAGATAATTCGCTGAATTATCCTCGGCGGCAGATTATTATTGACTATTTTCATGTTTTTTAATTACGATACATAAAATGTAATGATGAAGAATATTCAAATTCAATTTACTATATTCTTTGTAAAGTGTGATGCTTGTTGTTTCATATATTCCATTTATCCTTTATCAAGATTTATTATATCATTCCCCATATTAAATATTATCATTACCTCAGGTCAAACGAAATTCCATAATTTCATTTTGTTGTTAGAGGAATATTTGATCAAATTTAAAATAATAATCCACGTATTCTTTTAAAGCCACATATTATTTAAAGTTTCAGCCAATAAACATTTTCTAGCAAAGAAAAGCCCATCTTTAAAGAGAAACGTTGATTATTTTTATAGGAAAAATGCCCAATGGCTTTTATGGAAATAGAAAGGGCAACTTTCATGTATCTGGTTTACTTATTGATTCACAAAAAAAAAAAAAAAAAAAAAAAAAAAAAAACCATCTACGATGGAATTTGATTTTTTAAAAGAGGACTTGGTGTCCTTGGACTATGCAAAAAATATCTCACGGCTGGCGGCGCAGGGGCCCATAGCGTCAGCGAAACGTCACATTTCAATTTTATTCCGACAGAAACGCGCCTTTAAGTCGTTCTCAGTCGTCGCTTGCCTGCCCATTATTATTTTCCGACCTTTCATATTTTAATTTCATAGGGCTGGAAAGCCCTTCTGGATGCGGAGGACGTCAAATCTCTTCTTCGCGAAATAACTGCCCGAATCCTTTTGTTGCTGGGAGAAGTCAAGCCGGAGATCACGAAGAAGGGAGATCTATTCTTCTTTTTTTTCTTATTATTATTTTGTTTATTCTATCCCTCTTCTTGTACCGGGCGGAAGGATGAACATTCTTGGATTTTATTCTCCAAGAAGAACGTCGCTTTTACGGTATTCTTGGAGAAGTAGAGTTGGAGTGAGTGGGGTTTTTTCGGAATTTTTAACTCGGCGTTCCATACTGTAAATAGGAGTCTTGGAGATGAGGATTAGAGTAACGTATTTATCTTTTATGCTCATAATAACCTTTGACAAATATCGAAGGGATGCTGTCGATGTAGAAATAATAAAAAAAAATAATAACATATAAAGCCGATTATCCATAACCACAAAAAAATTTCCAATTTGTTATCAAATTACTTATAAATTGAAATTGTGGATACAGCAGAAATAGTTATGTAATGAAATACTTCGAATGTACTTGTAGTTGCAGCTTTTTAATGCTGTATGTTACAAATATTGTAAATAGATGACTTAAGTTATAACAATTTTTTTAATAAGTAGCTTAAAGTTTTCCATTTATGGTAAAAGAAATATTTAAATCCGTTTTAATAAAGATTGATTTTAAATAAATGAACAAAATATGATTGATTGAAGCATTTCCTTGGAAATAATTTAAATCTCTGAATTCCTGCATGAGTTTACAGGTTTACAGATATTCAATTTAAAAGACTCGCAGCATTTCGTATTTCTTCCTATTGAATTTTTATATCTCGTAATAGTAATTATATTGCTATTTCATTGCAATTGCTTTCAGACAGAAAAATAAAATATAATAAATCTGGATTAATTTCTAAACTTATTTTGCTTATAAATGCAGCAGATATAAGGTATTTTACCCAAATGAATGTTTTAAAATGTTTGCTAAATTTTCCAACGCATTATGTATTCAGTAGTGTGTTATTTTTATGTGGCTGAATAGATAACATTTTCAATGCGTCAAAGAGATTTAATTTTCTTTGCCATAAAAATCACTTTAGAGATATTTTTAATACATTCCTTTGTATAACCATAAAATAGAGCACTAACCCATTGGCAAAGTTAGGTCTAATAGTAATTTTTTAAGCTCCTCGGATTTGACTTTAAATACATGAAATAAAACAGTAACATCTGGGCATTACTCATCAGCAAATATGGGAGATGGGAGGATTACCAGCCCTCTAGCATACTCCTCATTTTTTAAAGAGTGTCCCAAGATTTGAATTTGCCACCATTTATGCAGTAAAGTATTGGCAATCCTATTAAAATAACCATTTGACAGATGATAGTTTAAGGTAATAAAAATGGAGAGTTACTACACGTTTCGCACACAATTACACGTTTTCATTGTTGAATAATATTTTAAAAATAATGAAAGTCTGATGGACACAGTCTGAAAATGTGAAAATTGGCCCTCTAGATCGTGTAATTTAACAACATTGTATTTCTTTTTATGGGGCTATTTGAAGTCAAAGATGCCAACAAGCCCACAAATCACGCGCCCATTGAAGGAGGAAATTCAACGCTGCAACAACGAAATTCAGCCACATTTATGCAAAATGATCATGGAAAATTTCGACGAAAGAGTGCCCTCAAAGCCTAGGTGTCCATTTGCTCTATGTGTGTATTTCATACATAAACCTATCCTGTGTATTTCACGAGTCAATACAGATATAATACTCAAAAAATTATGCTTCATTATTTAATTCAAATTTTTCATCAACAAGTTGATCTATCGTGTAACTCTCCATTTTTACTAACTCGAAACTATCAAATGCTTTTTTTAATAGGTTGTCAACAGTTTACTACACAAATGGTGGAAAATTCAAATCTTAGGGGCATTTTGGGGAACCCTTTAGAAGGGTTCAGACCTTTCGTATAATTGAGATTTCACCTGAGATCATTAAAACACAAAATTGAGATTACCAAAAGTCGAGTCTATCAGTCTTAAAAATAAAGCAAATCCAGTTTTAGGTTTGTACCCAGAAGGATAATGTATTTTTATTTCTTTATTTTCTAAATCAAAGTAAAATTTCGAAACCTCACCCACTTTAAGGGCTCCCAAAAGCATATTATTTATCTTTTAATGATCCTATTCAAGTTAACTAAATCATGTACCACTGAATTATTATGTATTCACAAAACAAAATTCTCTCACAAAACTCACTTCGATTCCGTCGTCTAATTTTCAATCAAATAATGCCTTTCCCTCTCGAAACCATTACTTATATTTCTCCTTTTATTAGACGAATTCGCGGAATTTTGCGTAATTCCAGTCAGTGTTTCGATCCTTGAAGAATTTCCTTCCTTAGATGGCATTAAATAGAGTGCTCACATCCCGGGCAACATCTCCCAAAGATTAGAGATAATGAGCAGAGGATAGCTGATGCCTCTTGCGCAATCCCTTGTTTTAGATTTGTTTGCGATTTCTTGTGCTTTCCGCCCATTAGCGTTGACGTTCCACATCTTCAGCTTGCTGGAGGTGAAACAAACGAACTGTTGAAACATTAGTGGGAGAATGAGAACGGTAAAAGATTATTTTTGGTAAAACATTAGGGCAATTGGTTACGCAATAAAAGTCTGGGTTTAAGTATTTATTATTTATTTAGAGAATAGTTAAATTGAAATCCTCCAGTTTAGTTAAACAATACAATAATGGTTACTAGAAATTTTGTTTGCAGCTTGAGGAGATAAAATAAATGCATTAATAATTTGCTATTGAACCTTTTCACTCATAGGTACATTTAATCACCAAATTAGATGACATTTTTTATTCAGATTATTAAATCGTATTTCAGTTCTTAGTATGTGCATGAGATATCAAAGCGTATCTAAAATGTTTTTGCCCTTTAAAGTAATAGCTCATTTGACTTACTGATTAAAAAGTTTTTAATTCGAATCATGAATTAAATACATAATTAAAGGTGAAGGAGTCAAGGAAAATTTTAATGAGACCCCTATATTTTGAATTTATTAACCTATTTTCACTCAAAAAATTTAGTCGATGTATGATTATTCACTTAATACAAAGACATGTTTATTGCTCTGAAAAATAAATATATATTATTGTTTTAAGTTGAATTTTTCCTTTTAATTAATTTACATCTTCTTATTACTCTTAAGGTATTTTTAACAATCAAAATTAAACAAATAAATAAAATATCAAAATGATGCACCGTCTTGAATGGTGAGTGAGAGTCACCATCCGTGTGGAACGGGTTGAACTTCCTAATAAGATTAAAACATCGTATTGAGGATATTTATTAACCATATTATCCAACCATGTTAGAGCGTAAAGAATGCCTAAGCGTGTCCAAGGAATTTTTATCTCACACATAACTTCGATTTTATTACTGTTTTATGTATAAAAAAATCTGTAATTCGATACATAAATCAGAAACGGTATTGCATTGTGCCCAGAAACGTCTTAGTTACAATAACATTCTATTTCGAAGAAATACTAGGGTTAGTTTTGGACATACCTCGCGATTTTGATCAGATGACGAGTGTGAATCCTAAATCATCATCCCTTTTCCAATCTTCCGCACCACACCATCATAACGCGTGGCATTTCGCTCGGCAGTTTGTTTGTTTTTTTCTTTTCTTTTTTATAAAATCGTGTTTTTTTTTTCGGAGAAAATATTAAGGTAGGAATCACATACTGATTATATATGAATATTTTTCAATCTTATCTACATATAAACTAGTAATTTAAATAAAAAAAAATCATGAATTCACTTAGTTTAACATATTATTCGAAACAACAGCATTCATGATACAGTTATACAGCATTCATTTTACAGTTTATCTGTCATTACTTTTATTTTTAAGTTTTACCATGATGGTATCAGATTCGAGATGGCCCTATTTGACATTGTCAGCATGAGAACATATAGAAAAAAGTTCTATTAGTTAGTTATAAAATAATGTTTTTTTTTTTGTGTGTGTGTATATGCGTGTGTGTGTAAAATCGTGTTTCTGAAGGAAGTACAGATATATAAATAAACTTCAAAAGCAAAACTTTATCTAAATATAAAATTTGATTCACATGGTTAAAGCCATTTCCGTGATACACGAAATAAATTAATTTTTATAGATACAAAAATTGTTCGTCTAAATTTATAAGATTTAAACACAAAATAGATATCTTATGGTTTCAAAAAACAACTGCTAACCTAATAAAATAAACTGAGTATTCATTTAAAAGCATTCAAATAATAAACCAAAGAAAAACAATGATATATTTGTAAAAAAAAATCATTTAATAATGAATTTTACGAAAATGGCAGATGAACATTTTATTAAATATTTTTTAGCTAAAATTTTAATTGAAGAATATTTTATTATCTTTGTCAGGAATTGCAACAAATATTTTATCATTAAATAAAACAATAACTAGATTCCCTTTATGGCATTCAATGTTAAAGAAGCGAAATAAGTGGGACACAATATTTCAAATCTACCAATATTTTATTCATGAGGTTGTTTCTAACAAAGTAAAATCCAGTGCTATTGAAAACGTGATTATGTTAAGATTCAAAGGAGCAGCTTGTAACGCATATTTCAATTATTGTCTGAAAATGTTAAATAAAATTTATATCATATATAATGGAATGATTTTGGCTAAATATGCAATCCTGATTCGATGCTAATCTCTACATCAATTGTGAACTATTTAACATTTCTAAATAAACAATTAATATGCATACCATGTTCCCAGGTGAATCCAAAGATTTGTTTATATACATAAACTCCATTCAATATCCGTAAATAAAGTTTAAAATTAATAAATGACGGTGTTTTATGATATGCAAATGTTTATTAATATATAATAAGTATATATTATGTGAATGCTATTCCCTGGACTCTATGCATATTCTTCAAAGGAATATAGAGAGTAGATCGAAATAAATGTAGAAATGTAGAATGTAGATCAGTTTAAAGAGGTTATCAGTTGCTTTCTGTTTCGAAAGTTTTTGTTCAAGATATAATTATTCTGTGTTTATAGGTTGGTAAGGGTTTTGCACCATTAAGCAGATAGATATAAACCCCATTCTCTCTGATCTCATTAATTTCATTAATTTCTTTGTCTTAGAGTACCGATACAGATTTATTTGATTTATTCTGTATTCTATTACAGATCAAGTTTATATATTTAATTAAAAGTGGTAGACTAAACTAAGCATCATAATTGTTCCTTATCGAAAAGTATCGTGAATCATCAACGAATTATTTGGTAAGAGGCAAACAAAAGCACAATCATTTTTCTCTACGGTAATGATCATTTTAAAATTATCTTTCAAGTTATAGTTACCCGTAATCTAAAAATCGAAAAGAGAAATGTATTAGTGAAGATTAGTTATAATACCGTTTGATCTAAGATGTGTAAGCAAATCAAAGCATCTGGGACTGGGAGGAAAGTGTAAAATATTCTAAATCTAAAGATAATGATTTAGACATTATATTATGCTTTATATTAGAGTTTGGCTTAACTCTAATATAAAGCAAATTATCTTCCTTGAGGACTCGTATGGTTTTATTTTAAAAAAATCCAGGAATTCAACCAACAACCAGAAAGCAATGAATGGATAAATCTCTTATCCTCCAACTAGTTTTTGAAAAAAATGGCTTAACAGTACAGCTAGAAGAGTTCATCCAAAGCCTTATCCCTCGCATTCAGGTCTCGTAATCATACCGTACATTTACCACTAGGCCGCTGTTAAGTAAGCAACCTATCTCCATGTTGTAACATTCCCCGTTTCCCAGTACTGATAAGACATTTACAGTCAGCTGTGTCGTCGCTGTTAATTACTAAACTCCACGAGATAGCCAGATGGTGGATCTTTTCATCTGGGAGGTTTCGCATCTGTTCATTAGCGACTACAGTGAAAGACCACATGTGGGAATTCTTCGTCCAAGAGGTATTGATAGTACCTTCAAAGAGAAAGGGGTGTTCAAACATCTGGATGCTAAATGTTTCTCACTGTGAAAGGACTATGATAACTCCGTGTTCCAGAATAGTCAGTTATGAAAGGTGAGTCCCTAAAAGGACCTTCCCAAGACCTACTGGCGCCGCTGAGGGGGCATATTGCTGAACCCCTATTGGCCGAAAGAGAGCTCAAATGACCAATGTAAATTAAGAGACGGAGATTGTCGCCGAAAAAAAGTATGGAGATTTTTTTTAGAGAGAGGAGAAGAAATGAATTGTAGGCAGACTGTTGGACTACGCCCACGTGTTCGGAGTCCAAGAACTACCCCTGGAGTGGTCGTGTTGACTAACAACCTGTTAGTTCCCTGTGGTGTTGTTTCTCCGTATTGATGGAGAACTGAGTTTCAAGATAAACCTTCGACTTCGACTGTTGTGTCTCCTACTACAGGTGTAAAAAACTATTTATTTAACCAAAATTAGAACAAGTTGTTCTTTTGTATATATAGGGCTGTAAAATAAAGAATTGTCTGGAAATTCTGCTTCGTTATTTGATCAGTCTAGATCAAGACATTACAATGTATTTGATTAGGATTATGCTAATAATGCTATACAACGAATATTTAATTAAAAACTACTCTCGGCAAATTGAAATTCAAAAGTAGATTACTTTACATCTACGTTACTATCTGGGAACGTAAGTTGTTGATGTTAGAAATAGTCAAAATTAGGGCGTGAAAATCACTTTTCAGTCTTGAACGTTTAAGATATTGCAGTTATCGAAACATTTTAAATAAAAAAGTTATTCGTCTTAATGAGATCCTAATTTCCTTAATTCGATTGATTTTTTTTATCTTCAATATTGAGAAAATTATAGCGAAATGAAAATTTCCACGCCCCACTATTGCCACTCCCGTTGAGCAAGATAGACCATTTACATACTCTGCCGAGATTTTTACATTTATAACAACATATTCCAAGCCAGTTATAATCCGAAGAAAATTACTCTAGTTTTCCTGTTGACAAGATAATGTGGACAAAGCATTATACGCATATATATAATATATAAAATTTTGCTTCCTAGGGACCAAGATCGGTGAAAAACTGAAGAAATATTCCTGAAATGTTATCATGAGAGCCATTGTAACAGGTAGTCTTCCTATAGAAATCTACCTAAAAAGAACTATCTTTTTGTTATGTTCTTGTTTAGGTATATCGACCAAATCAATGAAAAAAGAAAGCAAGATTAGATATTGTTAGAGGAACTTCAGATGAGCATATCCATAAAGGAGTATTTTCTCTGAAAATGCAATTTCATCTTACTGAATCATATTAAGAATCCAGGTTTAGTTTAGTTTAGTTATTTTAACGTCCCATTCTAAAGCAACGCTAGGGCTATTTTGGGACGGACCTCGTAATTTTGAACCGAGGACGACACCTGAGCTGGCACCCCTCTCTCCACATAACACCACACCAGTGGGAGGACGTTTGGTCTGACGTATTTAATGTGCAACAGACCCCCTTACACGACGGTTCTTCGGTGGAATCGGGTCCCGAACATGAAACCCCACGGCTCATAAGCAAGACCTTACCACCAGGCCACCGCGGCCTTAAGAATCCAGGAAAATTCAACGAAACAATCAATATAATAAATGCCAACAATATTAGAATTGTAATAGCTAAATAATTCTTCAATATTATTTTAATCCAATAAGAAACATAGATGGCATTTGGATAATTCAACGTGTTTGATTATTGTTTCTTGAAATTGATCGTTGCCTTGACAAAATTCGTATTTAAATATTAATATGATTATTGTTTTTGAAATTAATTCTTGCTTTGTAAAATTTCGGATTTAAATATTAATATGATTATTGTTTTCGAAATAAATTGTTGCTTTGTCAAAATTAGGATTTAAATATTAAAAGTTCTTTTATTCATGTACAAGTATGACATATCACTATTTGAGGCATTAATCCACCAAAACCATTGCTAACTAGATTCAGCATTTTGAAAATAAAGTTAAATGCCCATCACGACTTTGCATTTGACTTAAAGAGGTTTCTCAAATAGTTTGAGAGGCTCATCAAAAGGCAAAACGAAAAAATTAAGAATAGCTCTTATTTGGAAGATTGAAGGTTAAATCATTATCCTACTTACTACGACAATTAAGCATTTTCATATGTTGTTTTCTGAAATCTACATTCTTTAATAACACTTTGTCAGTTTATTAGTTATTTCAGAGAAGATTAAGTTTTGAATAAGCGTGAAATTCATTATCACCATTTGTTTGATTTTAATTGACAACGAAACTAAAACTTAGCAGAAGAATCTGTCTAACTCTAAATAAATGATTAATTTTAAATGACTTTATTCATTTTACAAGTCATTAGAGTATATTTACATTTTTCAGATTATTTCTGTGAATTCCCAAATAATGAATGCTTAATAAATTTTAATTTAAATATCAGGACAGACAAAGCATTAAATGAGGTTTGCAGTCAAAATAAAATTTATTTGAAGAGATTTTAACTCTGATTACAGACAACAATTATCATCCGTAATGATTTACATTTTCTGATATAAAATCAGAATTTTTCAAATTCGTTCTATTAAAGCATGTTATATGTAAGAAAGTATGCAATTAATAATATTATATCAGAATAGAATTAATTTTTTGAAAAGAATGTAAATATTATTAATGCACTGAAGTAAAATGCATTTTTCAAATGGAAACATTATTTTTCTTTTAATGTCTGCAAAAGTTCTTACGTTAATTGAACCATGCATGATATTAATTATATTTCTTTATTCTAGCTTCCATTTTCGTCTCTAATATCAGATGCAATTAAGGTTTTATTGTCCCTTGAGATTCAAAATGTACTGAAAATATTCGTCGCAATGTGGTTTGACTCTGTAATATTTTTAGTCGTTGATTATGGTTTTACTCTTTTCTTTCTGAGCCTACACTTTTTAACATGGGATTTAATTCACTTTTTTCAGACCTGTATATAAAATTCTATGAGGTCTAATTTGGCATATTTTTGACCCTAGATCAATTGACGAGGATGACATATGTGTCAATAGCTCCTCCGAACTTCGGCACCACACCAACGGAAGAATATTTGAACCCGATAGATTTAGTGTATATCAGACAGCCTATTCGACAAATTCTCCGTTGATATTGTTTGCCTCCGATGCGATTCGGAGGTTCCGATTACAGTGATAACTTGAATTAAAGGGAGAAAGTTTTAGGTTCTGTGTTCTAGTAATTAAAACTAATTGTTGTTGGTAACTAATTGTTGTTGTTTCTTATGACACTTGCCATGGACAAGCCCGCTGTTACGAAGACAGCGATTTAAGCCGGTGAGGGAGCGTCTCTTGTTTTTTTAGTAGCGCCAACTAGGGCCAAGAGTACGTCTTTGCTACTCACGCATCACTCATTCGCTTGCACAACCCCTTTAGAGGAGGGCACATTCACACATCTCACAGATAGAACAACGGAAGAACAACCATGCCCAAAACCGGGACTCGAACCCAAGACACCCAGATCACGGGGAAGATAACTAATTGTTAATTGTTAATATTCAAAAACAGATGGATTGTTGCGTACTTTAACCAAAAATTACTCAAATCGGTCGAATTGGCTTCTGGGAATTTACATAGTTATTTTTTTTCTTCAAATCTATTTTCTAAGTATAATTTGATATCAACTTTCGATATTTATAATTATGCAACCATTTACATCATTATAAATGAGACTCATTTATACCTCCGAAACAGAGAAATGGAACACCAAAAAGGAACATTTTCAGATTATTATATTGTGTATGTTTTAAAATACTCTTTATATAATTTATTCAAACTGGGTATCATTTTCATTTAAAAGATTGAAGTTGCTAATTGTTACTAATATTATTAGATTGTACTTCATAAATTTGGTAAGGTTTTTCTTATTAATTATAATGCTTATTATTAAAAATCTATGCTGAAAAGTTGGCATAATGTGATTTACAATTGTCTTATTCTATATGCAATTATGTAAAACTATTAAAAGCCTTTTTATAGTAGATTCAAATATAATTGAAAAATATTAATATTATTGACTTTTTGAATTGTAGCATTTACTCTACAATTAAAAGCACTAAAATTGCAAAATAAAAAAAAAACAGCAAATCTTGAAAAATATTCTTAAAATAAAAAAAAAAAGAAATTTTCATTTAACCGGATAAATGCAGAAATTTCAGATTTTGCAGATTGCCGCCAAAATTTCAGCAAAATGAAGCGAGTAAGGACTTTTCATTTATAATTTTGAAAATCAGAATGGACAGGAAAAATTAATATTTTTTTACTGATGTTTTTTTATTAAGTTTTTTTTATAGAAGTTTAAAATTTCAATATTTTCTGAATTTCCAATGCGTTCGTTAGACACGTCAAATGCTGCAAACATTTCGGAAATTTAGTAAACAAAAATCGATTTTTTTTTTCTTTTAAAAAGTTACTAAAAAAGTGATGCTAAATTCAGCTTTAATTAGATTTTATTTCTAAATTTTTTCAACCGTTTTCATGTAAGTACTTAATTAAAATCTATACAAAAGAGACAGAAACTTATTTGAATTTGCTCCAGTTTTTATGTAAGCTTAGCTACCATTGTATGCATTATTATTACACACATCTAACTTCTACAGTAACCACATTTTTAAAATTGAGATTTTCTAAGATCGCGGATATTTTGTTTACCTCAAAATAAATCACTTTTTAAATACTCAATATAAGCTACTTGACAACATCCGATTAAAGCTGTTATCTTACAATAACTTAAAAAAAATATTAAAAAATTGGGCACATAGTGTGTTGTTAGCATTCAAATTAGTCATTAATTCATTATTATTATTACCAGCTGTCTTCGGCGACCAACTATTCGACATTCTCATATCACTATCCTTCATCCATCAGTGTCAGCCAACTTGATAAACTACACCTTATTACACAAATGAAAGCATTATTTATTATTAAAGCATTTTATATATTTTCCAATAAAAATATAGTATTCTAATAAAATAGCAATGCACACAAATGGCGATTTTAATTGATGAAACCAATACAGCTATTGGTATTTTAAAAAATAGCCACAAATATGGGTTGAAATCAATTTTCAGCCCCTGTGTTCTAAGCAATTGTAGCTATCAAAATGTTTTAATATAAAAATTCATAAGACATGCTTTCGCCTAATTTGATTTATTTTTCCATCTTCAATTGTCAAAAATTTATGGGAAAATGAAAAAACTTCACAGTAATATATATTTATAAAAAAAATATTTCATTCTTTTAGATAACAGCAGGTCATTCAAACTAACTCGATTTTAATTCAAACTGGGTATTATTTTCATTTGAAAGATTGAAGTTACTAATATTCTTATTTAACTTCACACGAAATTACAAATTTTTGTCTTCTTTAATATATATCATAGTAATATAAAATCTTATAACTATTTAAAAATATAAAGAACTAAAATTATTCGAAAGTAAAATCGTTAAAAAAAATATTGGATGTGCTTAATTTGATAAAGTAAGTAAAACTGACTAAAAGAGTTGACGTTCTAACCGGTACTGATATTAGATTTTAATGAAAGAAATGTTCCATATGGCATTTTTCGCCTAAGGCTTGACGTAATTTGTGAGATAGTAATTATATTCTTTCTCGTCGTTGTAAGCAAACGATTTTTTGCATCTTTCTGCATTTGACACATTTTCTTTTCTTTCTATTATGTGGTGTTTTTAAAGCACATTATGATAAGCATTCTCATTTTGACCCTGGGTTAGAAAAGTGCACACTTTTCGTTCATTTTAATACTTTATTATTTAATTTTTAGATTTAACTTATATGATAATCTTTATTTTATATTTTCACCTACACAAATACGTTGAAGGAATTTTTTTAACAGAATAAATATGCAATATGCCCTGAAACCAAAACTGAATGATATGCGTGTATTAAACTTTTTTCATTACTTTCCTGAATAATGATCTTATCTTATTTATAAATAGAGTAATGGCCAATACATTATAAACGTAGTGTAAACAAAAAATATGAAATTTTTTTTCTTATAAACTTAATCTTTTTATAATTATGATGGTAAAACATTTTCATGAAGTTTAATATATTACTATAAACCAAAAGGTTATTGAGACTCCAGGCAAGATTACTTTACTTTTATTGATATTTTCTTTTAATTTCTTTCTGGGGTCTTCAAAAAGTCAACAATAGCTTTCAAACATCTATTGAAAAATCATTTTTTTCTCAATATGTTATTTAATTTATTCAAAAATTCTTTACAGTCTAAAATATATTTATAAAATAAGATAAAAGGTGGTAGCTATAAATGCATATTCAATAGTCTGGGAAAATGATACTAATAATAAATCGGCATAATAATAATAATAATAACGAATTATTTTATGTAAAAAAAAGTGTTAATTATATGAAAAGATATTACTAAAAAAAATTCTTTGGTCTATCCCCCCCTCCTTTGTGGAGATTTCAAAAAATTTTGAATATTGATTATATTGTTACGAACCTGTGATGCGGCTTCCCAGCATAGCTGGTTCCATAGGAGGTCCCAGAGCTTGGCGACAAACTTGGCGACCATTTGGTGACTTGGAGACGAATTTGGCGACTTTGGCGCCAAAATAGATTATACCCGAAACATAGAGAATTTTCCCGATCCGTCCAGTAGGAACGGATTTACGCCTCGAACGTTCCTGATTGGCTGATAGGCTTCTAGCCCCCTCCTCCTGAGACCTATAAAAGGAAGCACCCGCAGCTGCCGAACGAGGTGTGAATTGAGGAGAAGTCGGAAGCTACAGAGCAGAGCTGAGTAGAGTGAACCAGAGTGGTGGTGAGTCGAGTGGTGAACCAGTGATGAATTGAGTAGTCGGAAGTGACAGAGAAGAGTGGTCGTGTACCAGTGGAGTCGTCGTAGTTGTGAACCGACGGTGAATTGAGGAGTCGAAGAGTAGTCAGAAGCGATGGTGAAGAACTCGTCTTCCAGGGACTAGCGAAGCAGCGACGGAGTAGAGCTGCTGTGTATACTGTTGTATGCTACTGTGTATGCTGTTGTATGTTGCACGTTTCGGCTGAAGATAATTGTGTGCTGTATATAGTTGTCGTTTTTGTGCTGTCCTGTGTGTCTTCGTGTAAATAAACGTCGTTGTTTCATTTTCTACTGCCGCCTGGTGATTGAGAGTTCTCCACACCATATAACCCCCACTATCCAAACGAACCCCGGGAAAATTTCGTAACAATATCTATACTATCAAATCTTACAAATGAGAAATATGTTTCTCCCTTATATATTATTAAAATTAGTTTTGCAATCTATCATATGTATATTCGAATTTCGGCAATTCCCATTTTAAATAACATTTGACATAATGTTGAACATTTTTAAAACTAAATATACTGAACTGGATATTTTACAATAGAAATATCTTTACTGGAATATAATTTCTGTATTTGTTAAAAAACATTCCTTCCATAACTTGATTTAACCATACTAATAATATCTGAATATTGTTGTGAAGCATATAATATATCGTAAGTACATATTGACGGTATTGAATAAATGCTGCACATTTATTGATAAGTGTAGTTTTTTTTTCTTTTTCTGTTTTAGGGAAGACATTTTAAAATAACAAGAAAAGATTAACTATTTTTTGATATTATTGCCTGATTAATTGTTGCAATTTACAGTTGATAAGTGTGAAACTCCACCTCAGAAGGCTTCATTAAAAATTTTAAGGTGACAATGGATATGATTTTTTTCTACATTTATTTATAATTATGTCTTCAAAGACATGTTTTCGCGCAGGATATATAAATAGTAAAAAAGCTCTTTAAATGAGCAAAAATTTGGAAATAAGTTTAGGGAATACGTATAAGATTTTTAATGATATAATATCTCAAATACAAGAGATAAGAAATGTCTTATTTATGTTTTTATTCTGTTTGGTTTAATTGCTTGCTTTTTAATTGTATTTTTTGATAGTGAGGAAAAAAATTAAAATTTAGAAAAAACTAGAAAACATTTTAAAGGCAAGTTAAATGCTCTCTCATTGGTTGAAATACCAAAAAGGCGCAATACGCAAACAAGTGATTCATGTCATTTCAAACGCTACTTATCTAATCAGAAACTTCTTTTAACTATGAATGTTCGAATCAGTTTGTGTATTCATTAATTTGGCAGCGGATTATAATCTTTTGTGTAAACATGTGTTATATGTAATAATAAGTTTTTTTTCCTTTCAAAAATGTCCTTTTTGGCCCAGAAAATCATTTTTGAAAAAATAAATTTAAAAAAAAGATGTGGCCTATTCAGCTCAAACAAATAATCATTACCTCGAGGATGAAGTGAGTCTCTATAGATTCATTTCCAAAAAAAAAAAAAAAAAATGAGTCGTAATGCTTAAAAATTTGGGAATTTCTGACCTATAGGATAAATACATTGACCAATAAAACAATTTCTAAGAAGTATTTTAAATCCTTTTTTAATCGTTTTATTTAGGGTCGTCATTCACACTGAATTTTACCAAGAACTAAAGTTGGCATTATTTTATTAATACAATATTTTCTCTACACAAGAAAGTAGCAAATTGTCTCATATCTTGGATGCTCAAAATTCATTTTGTCTTTGAATAGCTCTATTTTAATGATATAACAATACCTGATTCGAGATAGATTTGATTTCAATATTTGGGGAGTGCAGTATCACACCAGATTAAATTTCATAATATTTATTGAATAAACTGATGAGCATCTACTAATCTTTATTTAAAAGATATCTCATTTACCTAGTTACTGAAACTAACACAGGAAATTTTATGCCAATAACGTGATAATGAATGAGGTTGCCTAACTCTCGAGGACACACTATTAATTTCAATTCTCTATACTCACGAAACACGATACGGTTTTCAAAGACAAATGACTAAATTCTTCGCCAAGTTTAGAGTAAAAGTATGCTGACTTTAAAGCGCTTAATGAAATATTGTTTACTGTCAACACTTGGCAAATTTTGGCGCTAAACACCTTATGCCGCGGGATGCAACATGTCCCACCAAGGTCCTAATGAGACGCAGATTAGGATCAGTGACGACAGAGACCACCATTGCCTCTCAGGATGGTGACATCTTTTGAAATGGGGGAACGGATAGCTTTGATGAATGGCTCTTCAGACGTAGAATTAGCTTTCATCCGTCTCTGTCTCTCCAGGGGATTCTTTTTCTAATGCTTCAACTGTTTCGGAGACATACGAGATGCTTCGGAGATTTCTGGGAGTCCTTGTACTGAAGCAGAAAGTAAATGTCTGATCCATCTTTTTGTAATATTTAATCTTTCATGCATGAGGTCTCGTCATCATTTATAAAGATATTATTTATTTGTTTAATTCATAGGATCCACCTTTCAGAAAGATGTAAAGTGTATGTAAACCAGCAGGGAACATACACTGAAACATTTGTCACATATAAGCTGTACTGTTTTTACCAGAGGCATCAAAAGACAACTTTTTGAATTGAAATTTTAAATTATTTTCGACGTTAAATCATTTTTTTGACAAACATTTTTTTTTGGTATTTCGTGTAATAAATAATAAATTTAATTAATTGCAAAATTGGCACTGGATACTAGTATCTAAAAATACATACCTGATAACTTTATTTCTACCAAGTAGTATATTTTTGACTCTATAAAGATTTCATAACAGTGACTTATTTTAAATAATTGACATATAAATATCAAGAGCATGACAAAAACCATTTAAATTTTATTCCATGTTATAATATTCCGATTTAAGCAGTTACAGAAAATTTGAGATTTTCCTTTTGGATCTAAAAATGTTATCGTTATTATTCATATCCTTATGAATTGAAAAGTACTTTACCTATAATATGTAACATTTTTGATCCTTAAGGATTTCTTAAAGTTGTTTGATTTTAAATAGCATTTGACAAAACTATTTCACTTCTATCCAAATTCGAATATCCCCATTTAAGTAGTTATAGAAAATTCGAGAACTCCTTCTGGATCTAAAAATATAACTGTAATCATTTATATCCTTATAGGTATTTAAAAGTACTTATACCAATTTTTTGTTGCTTAGATGTTTACTTATAGCATGTAAAATATTTCGATCCTTAAGGATTTCATGAAGGTATCGGGCTTCAAATAATTTGGCATATAAATATCAAGAGCATGTGGTAAAACCATTTCAATTTTATTTATTTTAGATTTTTTCTTGGATCTAAAATTTTGTATACTTATTTGTATTTTTATCCTTTGTATTCTTACATGGATCTAAATATAAATATCCTTATCATTTTTATGCTCGCAGGGATCTAAAAATATGCATAGTTGAAATCTATATACTTGCATTTTGACTCCTTGGGATTTTCATAAGGGAAATTAAATTATTATTTAAAATATGATTTTAAATAATATGTTAAAAATTTCCGGTTCCAGATGTAACTAGAAATCAGGGAATTCCCAGTGCAGGGTTTATATTTGGTAATTTTTTGCAATGTTGCATTTTAATTTATATCATTGCATTGGCAATTTCGAAAAAGAATTAGAAAATGAAGCTATTGTTTTCTTCTTCTGGTATTCTTTTTCCAGTGAATATGATTCGATTAAACGTTCGAGAGAATTTGAAAAACAAGTTGATGAAATTTGTATTACAGGAATGTAAGTAATAAAAGTTATTATAATATTAATAATTATGTTTATTTTACTTATTTTAGTGTATTTTGTTTATTTCCGTGTTTAAAGATGCGCAGAATTTTAAAAATCTAAGTGTTTCCAGGTGTAAATAAAACAAAAGGAAAATTATATTCCTTGAAAATTATAATTTTCATAATTTAAAAATGAAGTGGAGTTCGATGAAAATTTCAAGAGAGATTGTGAAATCACACGCGATTTCGAACTACAAGACAAACAGATCAGTCTAACTATCTAAATTGGATAACTGGATAATTTGACGGCAATTTATCCATTTTTGATAAATTGGTGTCTACTCTCTTCCAAGATTATTGACATTCAAACACAAATTTGTCAAAAGGCATCTTTCGATAGAAATTAGTATGCAGAGTAGTATTAGTACAAAATACTGAATTTAAATTAATATATAAGCAGAACAACATATATATATATATATATATATATGTGTGTGTGTGTGTGTGTGTGTGTGTGTAATGATATTTTAATTCTAATTTCAATTTAATTAATTTACAAGATTTTATCTTAATTTAGCCCATAGTAACTTCATTCTAAAAATATTCTCTTATTTCGTGATCCAATTCCACTTTCGGTTTAATTCATTCTTCTGTAAAAATAATGTGCCATCAGTACTATGTATCAAATGAAAGTGATACTTTCGTTGCCCTTGTCAAAAGTCAACACATGTTTTGCATCGGCACGTGTCCGGAAATCCCATCTTATATAAGACTAGTGATCATTTGTTCGTCCCTTTTTTCTTACTTCTGCTTTTGTGCCGCGCTGCGTCTTCTTGTAAATAATTGTGCTTTCCTGGATGATGGTAGAGAGAGAATAAAACGAAATTAAAAATACAACGTCTCGTCTATGTCTTCAAACCTGCATTCTGCTTTAACCAAAATAATGTTACATATATATAAGACAAATAATAATGTAAGAACATAACCAATAAACACCACGAAATACTCATTAAAATTTAATAATAAAACAACTTAAGCAACAATAATAATTCATAAGAGAATTTAAATCAGACGCATAGTTATTATTTTTGTATTTAGAAAGATGTTGATGCATGAAACATTTTCACAAAATCCTTTTGATTGTTAATGTTTTCTGCCATGGTTGAGGTCTATGGTTCGGATAATCTTTCTAATTAGTTGATCCTTTCCTTGCAATTTAAACAGCTAAAGAGAAGATGATTATTTAATTAAATAGTAGGGTAATTAGATAGCAAGTGTGAATCACAGACAATCAAGTGGCGGCCAACTTGTTGAAAGTGTATATTCACACTTTTTCTAAGATATTAATATTATATGTGAAACATATGCACTCAACCTATAAAAATTCTGAATATAAAACATTGTGTAGGCTTAATTACGTAAATATAAACTACATTTTGGGCTATTTACATGTTTAATATGTATTTTGTTTGCGAATGTGTATATTAGATATGTGATATTTTTTAATTTCATTCATTTTTAATTATAACACTACGTACAAAACATTTGGAACTTTTTGAAATATTTTTCAAAATTAAACTAATTGGATCATTTTTTGCTGAGCAGTGGAAGGGTATCGTGTGACTGCGTAATCTTTCTACGTTACCCGAGGCAACAGATTTAAAGATATATAAATATCAAACTTTATGAAAGTAATATCATCTAATAATTTTCCTTCAAAATTATTTCACATATATGATTTTCAATAAAGGATAGAACTAGGTGAGACTAATGCATGCAGGACGTGCGAGTAAATTGTGATTAAGGCATTTAGATCTTCCTGTTGTGGGGAAAAGGTGTCTAATCTTGAAGAGTCTTCAAGTGACAAATTTTAGGTGTTGTTTGGGCATTTTCGTCCCCAAATTCTTCAAATAATTAAGTCACTTTATGGTAGCACTGCAATGAGTTGAGTAAGAGAGCGCGATTGTGGCAATCGGTAATTTTAAACTGACCGACAAATTATCGAGAATGTTGAAAAGTCAGGGTATCAACCATCAGTATCCCGACAGATAACACATTGCCACTGTCAAAGAACTACTTAAAAGTCAATAATTATTGATGAGATGTTGCATTATTTGTTGAGTTTAATATCTGCATGATTCAGCGAGACTCTAGCAAATAGATGTTTGGCAGGCACATGTTTGGTAGACACAATTTCGTCATCACTATAATAATCCATCTCATAGATCACTCTTAGCATGAAATTGCCTTTTTTACCCTTTTCCTCGGATGATTAGTTTCACTACGATGGAACGATTCTCAAGTTCCGTTGAAGTGCAGCAAGTAATTTCAGAGGCTCTGAAAAATATGGCAGAAATGGATGCAATTTGCATTACCTGTAATTTCAATATTGCATTATGACCTGCACTTACATAAAAGTTACGCATGATAATTACTTCAAAGCAAATAGTTTGTATCCGAAGTATTTTTTTTAATAATACAAGTTCCGGAATTTCCTGAGAGCAAGAGTATTAATAATATAAAGTGTTTTTAACAAAAAAAAAGTTTCTAACAAAAAAACTACATTTTTCTTGTTGCACATGCATGTTGAGAAAGTAAAATATATTTCTTCAGATAATAAAGCCTTATATACATGGACACTGTCTTAACAGATGATTTTACGCCGTAATCTCACTCTGTACAAACAAATGACCATACACATCCGTTTGTGTATCCAATATAGGAAGTGCTTAATAAAGAAAATAACAGGAAAATTTGATTATAATTTCTGATTCAGATATCGAACCATAAAATGCAAATATTAAAACTTGTCTCCAGAAATCGAATATTAGTAATTTATTTGAAACAATTTAGTTGCCCATTACTGTATTAAAAATATTTATATGTTTACAAACAAGACGTATATCAGCTTTGCCAAATTGACTCGATACTTTTCAGTGAAGCAAATGCAGATGACTGAAGAGGTTAATCTTTTAACAGTGAATCTTATTGTTCGTTTATAAGGTTAGTTCCATTTAAGTTTAATATAATTCTAAATTCTGGAAATGAATCCTTCATTTGATTCAAACTATAATTGTGAAATAAGAGAAATTGTATGGAATAACTGAGAAGCATTTCCACATTCTCCGAATCCAAAATGTTAATGGTGCAATCGAAGGAAATTTATGAAATTAAACGAGGATAGAATTATTACTATGATTTTCCGAATTATGCTAAAATTCCAGTTATAGAAATTTAAGTGTAGACTATGATTCCAATAATTTTTATCAGCATTAAATTTGACGATTATGTAACTGTAATTTTAATTTCAGTTAAACTAACATCCTGTTGGAATATTTAATATTAAATCTCTATTTTTAAATTCTGAAATGACCGTAATTACATGTTTTTAGGTAATGAAAGTATGGATTTTCTACATATCAATTCATTCCACAATTAGGAATGCGATATATTTCAAATGTATGAATAATCTAAATAGGTTTCATGTAATTATAAACCTTAGCCATCTTGAGCGAAAAGGCGAAATTTGATATTTATGGAGGTAAATGAAATGAGATGATTTCTCATAATTATTGAATAGGAATACGATAAATGCCCCCATGAAAGTTCTGGAATATATCGAGATCTGATATTTTATATGCATCCAGTGAATATCTTATGATTTGCATAGCCATTATGAGTTGGAATATCGCAATGATTGCCTTCTGTCAATCGATTTAGGGTTTAACAAAGTTTATTATACCCTCGATTATTCGCGTTTGTATTTCCCTATTTGATGTTATTCTTGAAAATTATAGTTTTAGCATTTTAATTATTTTGCCAAATAAAATTTGTTGAATAAATATGAAAGGATTAAATTATTTTTCTGTTATGTAATCATATACCATCTCTTTCAGAAAACATCTATAAAATCTAATCGAAAATTTAAATAAAATTGGAAATAGTATTTTGTAAACATCAAAAACATCTAAATGCTTATTGTAAATTTTCTCTTACAATGTCAATGATTACAATAATCAGTAGATAAAGAAAAATATTTAATTTTTAAAATCACAATTTGGGAAACAAACACCTCAATCAAAATCGGTTGTCAAAAAATGTTTCATTATCATCACCTCGATTTCTTCCAATTTGACAGCATATTTTTATAGAAATTACTCTTTTAAATATATAAACATAAAATTTTAAAAATTCAATAATTTTGAACTAACCAGTATTAATTTTAATGCATTATTACGTAAATTGAACGAAAGACATTAAAAAGAATGTCCATCATCATTTGATATGTTTAATCTATTATGTATCCCAAACTGATAATGACTAAATAATTTACTTTTATTTGAAAAAAAAAATGAAAAAAAAGATTCGCTTCGCAAAACAAACGGATCATAATTATTTATAAATCATTCGTCCCCCAATATGTTCTAGTTTGTAATTACTGTTTATCTTTATCTTTTTTCCGTTGAAAATATTTTTTAAAAAAAAATTATCTGAAACCAATACTTGTAGATTAAGAACTATTTGCCTTCTAAGGCATTTTGTAATACCAATTAAAAGGCAAATGCATTGTCAAGATTTTTCGGTTTATTTTTTAAACTTTCTGGGCTATTATGAATCTTTAATTAATTGGAAAAAATATTTTATCAAAAATATTTTATTCTAAAAAATATCGTTAAATAGATTAATAGTTTAGGTGAAAGAATAGTTCAATATTATCATCATTTCGGTCATTCCTCAATCTGTCTCAATTTGAAAGCTTAAAAAAACTTTTTTCAACTAAAATACAATTGGAAAAATTACTAAAATCAACAGTCGTGACCGAACTAATATTTATTTTAATGATTTAATTTTATTAAAGAAAAGTAGGATGGACTAGCAAGAATATTTATTCTAAAATTTAACATTTCTGACCTACTATTTATCAACAACGAAAGGTGTCAAAATATTTTACCACAATTCTGAAAGCAAATAAAAGAAAAGAATCGTTTGGCGAAAAGAATGGTTCATTATTATCTTAAACTCTATCGTCTCCCCATCTTTCCCGCCATCGTAGGGCGTCCTTTCTCGTCCTTCAGCGATAGGGCAAGTTTGAAAACAAAAGATTTAATTAAAAAAGAGGAGCTCTTTCTTATCCCTTTACCGAAGGATAACATCATGGAGGTTGCAAGGGTCGGCTAAGAAAATAAGCTCGATCGTCAGATGGGAGGGCCAATCCGAGCGCTCCTCATCCGTCACTGTCCACTCGCGTTAAGGATTTGCAGACGACTTTCAATGCTGAAAAGAGTCGTTTGCTGGAAACGAGGACATGGGTTTTCATCGGTTCACTACATTAAGTGAATTCGCCGAGATTTTTCCAGATAAGATATAAATAGGAGATACTTGAGAATAAGAAAGAAGAGCGTTAACACGGATGATAAAAGCGTTTTCCGCAGATGTGCCTGTTATGTATGTTTAATATTTTAGCATTAAAAGAGCGACATTCTTTCCAACTTTCGAAAGAATGTCTGGGGTAGACTTTACTCAGCAGACGCGAAAGTTTTAAATTAGATTTGTTAATGCTGAGAGATTGTGAGAAGGGAAATATACTTAAAATTTAAAATGTGATTTTGTTGTTGTTATAAGAATCCTAACTAATGTGTCGAATTAAATCGGCATTATTAAATATCCATTATTGCTACTTACTTTACTTTTATTACTATTACTACTATGTATTATTACTTTCCATGTTGTTAAATTAACAACAAACAGAGAATTGCAGATGGACTTTTTATATTTCTTGAAATGTCTCAAAAACAAACTTCTTACATAATTTATTTAGCACTTTTTTCAATAAAGTTTTATTCCTTAAATAATGGACAACAACAAACAAAATTAACAAACAAGTTAATATAATAAAAAAAATGGTACAATAATGCATTTATTTATTAAAAAATTACAAATAAACAGTAGATAATGAGGCAATAAAAATACACTTGTTTATCATAAATCGTTTTTCCTGTTGTTACATTTATTTACGCGAGTTATATTAAGATGATCGCTTTTTATGTATAGACTATAGTAACCTTAATAAAGAAATGAGAATTTAAAAACAGTTACTATTTTTTACAAATTAAATTAAATGAACCATTTTTCAAGCATGAATTTTAAATTAGTTACTTAAGATCGAGATATTCTGTAATGAAACTTTTGATTTCATCAGGTAAGTTTTGAATTATTTGATAACTCTTTTCAAATCTAATTTACAGATGTAATATAAAAATAAATGTTCTTCAAAAATGACCTCTTTTTGCTATCTATTTGAAATTTCTGTTTCTGATACCAATTTTCCTCGAATTGGATTAATATCAAATGATAAGGAAAGTATTATAATTTTTGAAATATCGCATGGGACTGAATTACATTGTAGAGAATTCTGTACAAGAAGCTTCTGTTTAGGAAATATAAAAATTTTTAAAACATGAGAGCCTGATATTTGAATTGGACCATTTTACACTTCATTTCATTTATTCCTTTTATATCATTTAGAAATGAATGCAAAGTGTAGGCGGTATGCAAAAAAATGGGTATTAAATTTTCACATAAACTATGCTATCAAGGAAATCCTTCCCCTTGAGGAGTTTCTTTAGACTTTAAACTAAAAATTTAAAATAAAGTTTTAACTCCTTCCTCTAAATTTTGTTTGAAAAAAGTTCCAAGCACTCTTTGAAAGACAGCTAATTTCTTTTCTGATGTCTCATTAGTAAGATTTATACGTCGCTTGGAAACAAATAATTTGGGACGAATTTATTTATTGTCAACCTATATTAAACGATAAGGAGATGATAAGGAGATAAACGATAACGATAAGACATCTTTCACTCCCAAAGGGCAACAATTAACAAACGAACTACTTAATTCCTTTTTTAAGTATAACTTGTTTTAAAAAAACCGAATTGTAATGAAAAAAGTGATTCTTTGAACATTAGTTTTTCAGTTATTCAGCAATAATATATAAACTATATTGCAGAAGGCAGGAGTTACCAAAATTCGATTAGCATGTTAGTGATTTATGATTTGAAAAATTAGGCGTTTCTGCTTGAATAAGATACATGTTACAGAAAATATGATTAATCACTTGATTATGTGTAATTATATAAATATGTATAAGTATGTGTAATTATATAAGTAAATATGTTAATAATAATTATGTATATTTATAATATAATGTATATATAATAAAGTTTATTATATTTATTGTAGTGTATATATGTTAAGGTAATGTAAGAAATTCAGTATTAAGTATAATTGCCTATGATATCTTTACCTTAACATATACACGTTATTAAGATATTTGGTAATTATTCATATAATTATCAAAAAGTTTAGAGACGTTTGTAGTTTTTAGACGGTGTTAAAAATTTTTTAGACGGTGACCATGTAATTGTATATGATCACCGAATTCATCGCATTTGTCGTAACATAAAAGTTTCAATTTTAAAAAGAAGAAATTCAAAAATATCTAAAAGTACGAAAAAAAGTTTTAATTAATTTTTTTAGTTACTATTTTGATATGAAAATAAGTTAGAGTGAAAGTTATATGAAGAATTTCCTTATTTTAACGTAGTTCGTAGAAATTTTTTCATACAGTTGCAAACACTTTATTTAGAATTTTATTCGAATATTCTACAATAAGGCTCCTTAAACTAAAGACATGCCTTCTAATTAGAATCGTGAAGATTGCAATAAGGTTACCTTCTTTAAAATTCTTTTTTTAATATTCTTGGTGGAAGGATTTAATTAAAATTTTCTTGATAAATTTCTATAATTAAATATAATAATTTTTAATTAATTTTTTTAACAAACCTTTATTTTGTTTTCTGCAGAAAATAGAACTGGTAATGAGAAAAGTATGATAAATTTTATTTTCGAAATTCCAGGATTAAGCATATGCTATTTTGAATTGCTTTTGAAATAGAATATAAATCTAAATTTAATAAAATGTAAGTTTAAAATTAGTAAGACTGTGTGTATATGAATGAGCACACGTCTATGGATCACAACAGAGAGCTAAATAGGATTTATGATGAAATATTTTATTTTACATTAATTCATTACTGAAATTGTCAGTACAAAACTCATAAAATAATTAAAAGTAACAGAAAATATCATCATAAAAGAAATGAATTAATGAATAAATAAACTCTCAGTTCGGCTACAACTGTTCATTCTCGGATTCGTAAAGTGCGCATGCTTCAGTATGCGTATATTTAGTCAAATTAGGGGGTAAAAATAGGGTATGAAAGGAATAAAAGTTTATATTTAACAATAACACGGATTGCGGAGGCTTAACACTTTATTTAGAATTTTGCAACACTTTATTTAGGAATTGAGGATAACTCGTAATATTATCAGAAAAATAGACTTATTCACAACAAAATACTTTAGAGCGATTTTTATTTACTGTAAGAGACCACCCCCCGCGGGGGGCACCTCGAAATGAGGATGAGATGCTTCCGGCATGATGGTTGGATCTCGCCACCCTGGAGAGTACACAAATAGGTGGGGATCTAACTCCTCCCATCGATGACGGGACGTACTTCCTTTGGGAAGGGTTGTACCGTGGCCGGTGATGGCCCTTAGGACTTAAAAGCAGTTCCCGCCAGTGCTGCTGTTGCGGCGGTCCGGTCATTCAGCCTTATGGTTTAAATTCGTATGCCTTCGTGGTGGGTCGGAGAGTCAGTTGGTGGACTTACTGTAAGAGACCAACATATTAAAATATGATAATTAATGGAAGAAATCCAAAAAAATTTGGTCATTCTCCTTTATAAAAAATAATAATAAATTTTTTATGTCAAAAAACACTTCTGTTTTTATTTGTTATAAATTTTTTATAATATTTTAAGGTTAACAACTGTAGATAATCTCGGTCAAATTTATGGATATATAAAATATTTTTCATGATAAGCCTGAAAACGTTTTTGCCACTTTAATTAGATATATTAATAATCAGTAGGCATTTTTGAGTTTAAATAAAACACTACGGTCTGAAACGACATGACACTCACATAAATATGGGGGGGGGGAAAACTGAACGAAAAAACATCTAATCAAAGACAGAAATTAAGGTCGAAGAATTTCGAAAATTCCGAAAATGCACTCATCTTTCCACGTCTTACCAAACAGCAAGGTAGAATAGTCGAAAAGTGTAGATTTTCAATGCTGAAACAAAGAGTATAACTCTGAAAAATACAGGAGTAATGTGATTTTATGAATAAAAACAAGAAAACTGATTTTGCAAAGTAGTTTCTAAGAGAATTGCTGATTATTCAGGTATTCAGAACCTGAGTAAAATTTCTTATTGAATTATAAATTAATATAGCAATTGTATAAAAAGTACTACACATTACTGTAAATTGATAAAGAAATGTCACAAATTTATCACTTATTCGTTAATATTTCATTTCCCATTGTAACTAATCTGTGTTTCCTCTAATGAAACTGATAATAGTTATATTCTTCTATACTAGGATATCATTATGGAAATGTTGAAGAATATTTAATGCTAAAGAGGAAAGAGAAAATTAATCTATTGCTTACCTTTGCATCTTATTTCTTCAAAATATTGTCTCAGGTAAGTCTTTCATAATTCATAAATCTGTAATCTAGATGTTGATTTATTAATGAAATTTAAGGTTCAAAAGTCATTTTTGACAATTATGCGTCAAAACGAGTTAAATCATAAACATTTCAAAACCACTTAAGAAAATAATGTTAAAATATTATAAGCTTTTATGAGTAAATGTGAGATGATATAATTGTTATGAAAGAAAATAAATCTTGATATAAAAGATTTTTTATATATCTAAAAAGGCACTTAGATATATAAAATATTATATATTTTCAGATAAATTCACAATATTCGTGAAGAATATATTGTGAAAATCAATTCCACATGAAATTATATAGATGTCTCGTTTATTCGCACCACCTTCCACACTGTTAAATTATTAAATTAATTTAATTGTTAAACTTTATAAGCAACTGTAAACATTTCCGATTCAAGATTAGAAAAGCCAGACAGCCGGTTTACAAGGGCAGCCGGCTGAAAAGGGCGCAGACGAGTCTTATAAAGAGATATTATTACCTGATTTAATAAAGAAATAAATTTCCGAAATATGCAAATTCTATGAATTATAAAATATTATGATAATATTGACACTGTGTAAAGTATACTTGATCGAATTCCCTCCTGTCTCATTATATCTGCAGAGTTATTACAATGTTTACAAACACGGAGCGTTTGCAACGTAATATTGCTTTCAAATGTCGATGTCGCATATTTCAATTATAATAAATAAATGAATAATATTATATTATTTTCACAAAATTACCAAAATAAAAAATTAACATATCGATTAAACTTCGATTTTTTATAATTGATATTACAGTTATAGTTTTAATTAATTCACGTTAATTTTTTTAATTGATGTTGCAATTAAACGAAAACATTAAATATCATAATGTGCATTGCCTAGAGCTTAAAAAATACCTAAATCTGTCTCTGAATGTTCTTGAAGAACATTCTATAGAAACATGTTTTATTTCTTCAGAAATATGCTTCCATAGAAAAAGGTTCGAATCAGATTATTAGTTGCTGAGATTTTTATAATATTTGTATATTAAAATAAGACAAAAACCATCTGATTCCTTGTATAGGTAAAATTGGAAAATTAGTATTCGGTTATAATTTACAAGTCACTACATAACGGAATCAATTACAAAAATATTCATTTACTTTCATTTTAAATATAAGCTTAATACTATTTACTTATTTCATTTTCATTTCGGTTATCGTTCTCTGTGTGTTGTCTTGCTCCTGAAAAATTAAAGTAGGTCTATTACTTTAACCGCTTAACTGTTTTGCCCGAGTGGCATACGTGCATCGATTTATCGAATTTTGATAGTTGTAAGCAAAAAATAAACCATTCATAACGATTATAATTCAATATTAAAATTACTTCGAATACGTAGATAAGTCAAGTTTTCAATGAATCAAAATAATTAAATATTCCTAAAATAGAAGGTGTCATCTTATTAGATAGTAAAGAAAATGCAACAGCTAAGTGGTTAACGCGATTGTTTTGTTGTGGTTATCATGATTTTTTTCCCACTTTTTTTAACTTGACTAGTCATGTTAATAAAAAAAGGAATTTTGCAATCGATTTATCACACATATTCTATGGTGATATGCTTTTCAAATTTTTTACACTTGCGTCTTAATTGATTCCATTAAACTTTGTTTTCAAACCAGTAGCATCTGTTTTTTAGAGAATCTGGAAAAAAATAATAATTAGAAAACTCTATAATATTTATTATAACATTTTATAATTTAAAGACTGAAAATTAGAAGATAATGAAAATAGACATATGTTTTAATGTGCCATTAATTTTTTATGGAATTTATTATTATATTCATTGAGAAGTAGCTTTTATATATACTATGCTGCCCTGTCATTAACAAATGCACTATTACATGCATCTACGCTTTATTCATACGATAATACAGGGTGTTTATAAAGTCCTGGACCCATTTTGATGTTTAATAACTCATAAAATAATAAAAGATAGATTTAAATAACATAAATGGTTAAATAGACTCAAAAAGTTTCATGACCCTTGTCAATGAACTTCCACGTGTGCCCCCTTCGTCGCACGGAGAATATCAAGTCGATAGTCAATTTCACGCCAGGTAGCGACAAGCATGTCGGCATCCACAGAGCCATTTGCGCACATTATGGCGATTAACAATGCCAGAAACATGAAAGGATGCTTCATCGGAGAACATTATGCTCTTCAGAAAATCAGCAGCATCTTCTATCCTCCTTAGCATATCTGTTGCAAAGGCCATCCTCCTAGGCCTAGCGTTCGGTTCCAAAACTTGAACAATTTGAACTTTGTATGCATGCAGTCTTAATTTTTTCTTAATAACCTTGTACACCGTCGAAATTGGGATATCCAATTCTGTTGCCGCTGATATCACAGATATTCTAGGATTGTGTAAAAATGTCTCTCTGACACGCTCAACATCAAAATCACTTGTGCAAGGACGTCTGGAACGTTTCTTATCTTCGATACTTCTCTATGAACCACCATAAAATCTGTGCTTTCTCTTGTGGTGTATGAATTCTCCTTAATATCGGCTAGAATAAAACATCACATACAAAAGTACTACATAGAACAAACATATCAAAAGTAAACATAACATTGCAATAGTTGCCAAAAACAAAAGAGAGAAAAATGCAATTAATAATCAGACAATATTTAGAAAAGTACAGATATTTAGACTGGAAAATGAAATTATCTGAAATTAACCACACGCGCAGACGATATTTACAAAAGTAAAAATATTCAAACCTGAAAAGGAAAATATATGAGTTATTCCATCGATAAATGCCATAAGTTTGTTTATATCTTTATTATTTTACGAGTTATTAAACATCAAAATGGGTCCGGGACTTTATAAACACCCTGTATTTTGGGACTCACGAAGATTTATAATACTGCGATTCATTATAACCGTCAAATATTTTGAGCATTTTTTTCTACATTATACTTTTCATGGTTAATCGATCTAGATCAGTATGGGCCTGGTTAATCGGTTGGGGTCGCGATTCGATTTGATCGTATATTACTTATACTATTAAATGTTTTGTATAAAATTTGATTTTTGCTACGAGAGAGAGTGCATTTATGACAATTTTTTCTTTGCCTTTCCCTTTTAGTATAATATAATATTTAAAACATATTTAAAGATTATATGCTTAACTTCATCTATCTAGCTTGATATTGGTAAGATAACCACCCAAGACTATTTCGACGCGCCTAATTAAAGGCATTTGGATTAAACTTGAATGACCAGACAGCCGCGATAGCATTGGTGGGAACTAAGGCTGAGTCCTTGAAAGCCATAACCGGCCACGGTTCAATCTTTCCCGTGGGAAGCACATCTCTTCATAGGAGGTAATCAACCCCCACCATTTCTGTACCTACCTTGTGGCGAGAACGAACCACCATACCAGAAGCTTTTCATTCTCATTTTTGAGATGTCGCCCAGAGGGAATTATTGGTGAGATAAACTAAATTCCATTCCTCCAGTTGATTACTTTTGACCTATTGGGCTGGACGATTGCCGTCCCCTTGACTATTTTTATATAAATCTATAAAATGAATGCATACACTAAATTTCATTAATTTAGGTTGAAGCACATTTGAGCTATTATTTTGACAGACAAACAAGCAAACAGATGGAAAGATATATTTAATTGGAACAGTTTTTAAGTCAACAAATAAAAGTTAAATTTAAAAATTTTCTAGTATTTTAATACTTGAAAATATTGGAGAGTCTTATAATCAACTTTTTCTCAAATTCAGTACTTGATAACGTCTGCCGTATTGGATCAAAATTTAAGTAGAATAGATGGATTGATAAATAAATACTGGGAAAATTAGTGTATTGCCTCAGAGAACACATCAATATACAAAATTTGAGAATTCTTGTCATATCAGATAATAATTATAGACTTATATATTCACATCCATGAACTAAGTCAGAATAATAAAAATATTATTATTATTACTCAGTGAGGTTTGAAACGTAGGGATACGTCAAATTCTTACCTCCTAATTTTTTGACGATTCTTTTGTGAATTTCCTAGACTAGAAAATGAAAATAAAAAAAAATGCCTAAAACACTAAAATATGTTTATAATCTGAATTATCCAATACTTTCATTCTTTATAATTCTTTCCCAAAAAATCAAAGCAATCAAAGCTAGCCACTAATTGAATTAGGGTTCCTTAAAAGAAGAAAATCAAGATATCCTCAACCCCTTAAGGAATAATCAGTGGAAATCCTTTGAAATTGACCATCTGCCATGTCTTCAGCTCATTAAGTTCTGGGGTCGGGTAAACAATTGCCAGGTGTATCCACGGATTCCGCGTAATTAGTACGATGAAGAAATTTCAATTAACCACCTTGTAGCTAAAAAAGAACGAAGTGATTTTTTTTCCACCGTCTCACAGAGAAAAAAAAAAGAAACAGCATATTTAAAAATGAGTTAAACGCTCAGCCGATAGATAGAGGAGGGAAAAAATAGCAGCAACAAATAGTATTTCCCTTAAAAAAAAAATAAAAAAAAAGGTTAGGGGGAAAAAATGTAAGAGAAAAAGTCGGTTGGTAGCTACGAAAAAAGATAAATAAAATCCAAATAAAAAAAACTTTCAAGATAAAAAAAAAAGTTGGGCTGGTAAAAAGAAGGTAAAATTCGGAAGGTGAGTTGAAAAAAAGATAAAAAGTAGCTTTGACAGATCGGATCGTTTACTCAGGTACGGGGAGAGTTATCTTTTTGTGGGTAAAAAAAAAATGAAAAGAAAACCGAAACGGTGCAATAAAAATAGAAAAGTACAGAAACCATGAACGTTTTGTCCAATCTCATCCAAGCGTTGCACGTCCCATTCATTGTAAATAGCAAATACAACACACCACTAGTTATTCTGAAAGAACGGTGTAAAAACTTCCAACTAGTCCAAACTATGCAACGAATTTGATGCCAGCTTGTTGTTCCTCAAACTATGAAAAAAAGGAAGTCGAAGGTTATGCTATGAAAAACGACAGATAAGAACCCACGGAGGTTAAGGTCAACGTTCAGAACGCTGGACTACTTGTAGATAGATAAAAATGAACTTGTATAGCTATGGCGCACGCTAACGAACCCATGATCCATTAATAAGACGTGCTTATACAATGCAATTTAAACTTGGAATCGAAGAGGGGGATAGGAAGGACCGAGCATGCGATGATGGAAAACACCGGCGAAGAAAATAAAGAAAAGATATATATTCTCCCATTGTTTATTTATCCTTATTAGATGGGCATTTGAAAAATTTTCTTGTTTCTGTTGCTGTCTTCTTTCGTTAACATTCCACGAGATAATTTTTCTCTTTTTATTTGCTGGCTTCCTTGGAAGAAGTTCGGCGAATTCCTTAATCTGGAATGTCGAGGTTTAAGATAGGGCAAAGCTGTGCTTATTAGCGGTACGACACAAATATAAATCTGGGTATTTTCGGGGAGTGGTTTGTTAAGTGTGTTATGTTTTTTTCATGCGCGTCTGCTCCCCGCTTATCATCAAACGACATAGTTTTCTTCTAAGTATCCGTTACGATAGGATAAAGTATGAAAATGGCGACTTTTTAATAGATTTAGAAAGATTCAATGATTTGAAATGGGTGATATGAAAGGTACATTTTCATCCTTTTAAAGGGACTAAGTTACTTATTTAATATATAAAATTCTTTTAAAAGGAGTAAAATATAGTTCGGAAATCACTACTGTTATTGATGTGTTACTATTTTGCAATGCTTCGAAGCAGTTTGGTAAAAAGGATTAAAAATTTGAGGAATTTAAATTTGGCTTTTGTTGCAAAATATTCACCCATTTTGAGATTTACGATGATTAAATTGAGAATTTGTCTCAATTTCTGCTTAATCCAATAAATGTAATTTCTCATTAATATGCTTGGAGCAAATTAGATGACACTTATCTTAATTATCTACGAAATTATTCGTTTGGTTTGAATTGATATTCCTGTTATCGCTTCTAAATAAGATGCCCATACTGATCAAAAAAGAATTCCATATTCCGTAAAAAAAATCCTAACAATAATGACTGTTGTTTTATTTTTGTTTCTGTATAAAAGTATTGCGATATATGAGCATATGTTAAAATATATTTTTCTGTTGATGACTTATTTACATTTTGGTGTTATTCCAAAATGTTATAATAAAAAATAAAATTAAATAATACTATCTCTGAAGCTGAATAGTTCTTAGGAATCGAAAGAAGTAAAAGAGAAATCTTTAATGAAATTGATGCAGAATACGGTTGCAACAAATATTTTTAAAAATAAAATACAAAATAGAAATTAGTTTACTTAGAAATATAAAATTCTATTTTTCCTTTTTGTTTTGTCTACTGAATTATTATATGAATATAAAGGGCATAAAAAACTTGAAAAATAATTGAAAAGGTGGTAAAAATTGAAGTAATTTAATTTCTTTTTGTTGCTTTTTTATACTACTGTAAAAACCTTTTTTCTTCTATAATTCTTTTTGAATGTTTTCCTTTCTTCTATAATGCTGATTTTGGAAACATTTATGAATATGTGAATTTGTGAGAAATATATATCAGGTTCTGTTTCCGATTCTAAAATTTAAATGACTATTAATATCAATTTCGTCACCTAAATTTAAAAAAATTTCAAGTTTGTTAACGAATGTATAATAAATTTGCGAGCCCTTTATTCATATTTATATTTCATAAATATAAATATGAAAATATTTTAAATAAATTCGAACAATAAATATAAGAATAAACGATCTTTTGTATGATTTCTATTATAATCTGTAAACGAGTGATTTATATTCGATTTCTTTTTATTAGTAGAATATTTTTATGTATCGTGTAGTTCTTGAAAGAATGGAATAAATTACATTATGTTCACAATCATTCTTGAAAGAATGGAATAAATTACATTATGTTCACAATCATTCTTGAAAGAATGGAATAAATTACATTATGTTCACAATCATTCTTGAAAGAATGGAATAAATTACATTATGTTCACAATCATTCTTGAAATAATGGAATAAATTACATTATGTTCACAATCATTCTTGAAATAATGGAATAAATTACATTATGTTCACAATCAATGACAAATATAAGTTCATCTGTCCTCTGGCTCTTAACGACGAATTGTCATATGCTTCGTTCTGATTCGCATGTTTCCTTCCTGTAAGATGCGAAAGTAAATTTTAAATTAAATTAGGCCTGCACATTTAACTTGCATCACGTGAAAACGATTAATTATATTGAGTCCAATGCACAAAAGTAATATAGACTCTATTTGAATAAATTGACGTGAAACAGCCTCAAATGAACTTGGCGTTGCACATATGACTCGTGTCATGTAAACATGACTCTAAACCATGATGAAAAATATTTGAAGAGAGCTCAGATTGTAAAGAGGTGACTCTTTAACAGATCCTCTTATCTTTAAACGTGCAAATGGGGAAAGTTAAAACCTAATATATTGAGAATTTACTTAAAATAATTTGTACATATTATTTTTATTTTCCTTTCTAATGCAAAATAAATTCTTATCCTCTTCTATGAAGGAAATGAGTTATTTACTTCGCATATTAGATTAAAATAATGCTGTTTATAATACGTTTTTCGGAATATCTGATTCACTTCATGGAAGTGATTTTATATACTGTAGATTTTATCCTATGAACCAGATATACTTAAAATCTTATCGGCTTAGAAATTGAGAAAATCTTTTATTTCGAAGATATTGCTAAATAATTGGATATAAAATTCTGATACTTGACACATCTTACCTAAAACTGAAATTTTTATTTTCTAATGCTAAACAGGTAAATCTATTTTGAAGGTTTTTGGATTAGCCTTTATAACGCTACGAAGATTTCCTCCGGTTATTTTTTAATATTTTCATTTTTCATTTTTTTAATTGAACAATGTTTAATGATTTTAAATTTTTTTTCTCTCTTACAACAGATGTGTATAAATATTTAACCATAAATTTATTAATTATTGTTTCTGGAATAAGAATTTCACATTTTTATATCATCACGAAATTCATTATAAAATTTAATCTTTCCCACAAGGGCGTTTCGAATGCTTAACACATTAAACTTTCATTCCTTTTATTGCGCGATTCTTTGAATATTCTAATTACTTTGAGAATAGTTTCTCATATCCATATTTTTTTTTTAAATCATAGTCTCAATTTTGAAATGATTAGTATCGTTATGGTGCAATTTTAATTATAAACAAGCAGAGTTGCATTACAATTTAGCTTCACTTGTTATTAGCTAAATCGTTTAAAACGATCTCGGGAAACACTTTCTATTAGACTTTCTTATATATTTTTGAAATATGATGCGTTTAAAATTTATATTCATTGAATAATAAAGAGCATGCATTTTTGCATTATACGATTGGAATGAAAATTTCACATTAATTGAATTATACTATTTTGATGTAGAAACTATTCGCCGAATTTCATTCATCTAGCTCATTAATGTGTTTGAAATATCCCTTTCATGCCCTACAGAAAATTAAGCCGAACCTTTGGCGGAATTAGTTCAAAATTAGATACAGATCTGAAATTTTTATATCGAATTCAGACCCCAAATTCCATTTTGGATTGTTGCACTTTCAATTTATTGCATTTATTTAAAGAGAGTAGTTGATAAAAGTTAACTGATAGACAAATTTTTAATACGTTTAATGCAAAATTGGATACAGATCTGAATTTTTATGGGCAAAACCATAAGATAAATACATCCAACTAAATCACTTATTTGTTGAGATATTTTGTCTTTGCTACATATATAGATTGACGCAATAACATGCATTTTGAAGAATATCCCCCAAAAGTTGGTGTAAACCTATAATTTTAGAGTAACACTCTCACACCAAACTTCATTTATTCAGTCTATTTCTTGGTTGAATTATTGTATTCACAGACAGACTAAAACTAGATTAGACTTTTTTGCATGATTTTTTTTTTCATTTTTTGTGAAATAAATCATGGTGATATAATTCATGCTCTAGATTAGAAGGAAAATTTTTTTTAAAATTCTAGTATAAATATATAATATAAAATAATTAAAAAAACAGTATGATGGAAATATCCATCATCATGCAAATTTACATTTAAACTCGGAACAAAATCTTCCATGTCCTTTTTTCCTAAATTTCTCCATTCATTATCGCTTTTATTCGCAAAAAATCTCATTTCAGTTATAAAAAAATTATTCAAGAAATCGCACTTTTTTTTCAAATCACAACAAGCAGAAGAATGACAAGTTCAAACCCACTATAATGATTGCGACATTTGATTTTTTTTTTTTTTTTGACAGCTACGTTTCTAATTAAATCGTGAAAAAAGCTGACAGCAACAGTACACCTGTTTTGAACTTATTGTTCACTAAATATTATGATGACAATTTCCACCATCATGCAAAGAAGAATTAATTTCAAGAATAGATTTTCAAACATTTCGGTATATAAAGCATGGAAATTCATCATTATCCGGAATTGAATTTATTGCCATTTCCAATATTTTGCCTTAACGTTCTTCGAGTCATGAAAGTAAAATTGAAATAGCAATTTAAAATATATTTGAATTTAGGGTAATAACAATTTTGCAATCATCAGATAATTTCTAAACAACACAAAATATTGTATGTTTTTATTAATTTATGTTAACTAATGACAATCATCAATATAAAAAAATGAAATATAATGCTTACAGGTACAACAGATTTAAATTAATTAGAATCGATAAATGCAATTAAAATTTATTCCATCGTAATCTAGAAAACATTTAAGCATCATCATTTTACGCTCTATCAAATTAAGATTAATTTTATCACACAAGAAAATTTTATTCGTCTTTAATTATCATTATAATAAAAATGCCTGAAATCATCTATTGAATGCTATTATAAATTAAGGTAATTATTCAAAAAACGTTTTCTTAATTAAAAGCGAAAATCTCCCGAAATCCGCCAGTGGTACCAAAAATAAGTAATTTGGTATTGTCATAGTTTTATTTGTATGCACGCGCATTTTTCTAAATTACCCTTCTTTAAAAGAACTAACTGCGCACAAAATGATAAATGGCGCGTCATACTGAATGAAATCTAATGAACTTCTCCTCGCTAACCAGACACCGAATTTAATAATAATGAGCTTAATCTTTGTAAAATAACTTATCTGGCGAGAAAATGACATGTGAGACGAACTAATGGGATTACATGGGCAAAACAATGCTAAATGACATAAATGGTAAAAAGGAGACATTAGCTTCAGAGGGGGAGGGGGTGATTATTAGATTTTACCATTATTCTAAAGAAAATGGTTTTGCTTAGTATATTTAGTGATCCATATATTTTTTTTATTTAAATTTCTTCCTTAAATTTGAGTTTTTCTCCAAATATTTTGAAGAACGCAAACAAAATCGATTATTGTTATATGTAAGAACCTATCAGCCGGATTTTATTTCACAAGTAAAATTACCTTCTTAAGGAACGGGGATTTATTATAACATAAAAGATGGTAATTATTGTAATTGCAGACAGATGATTTGGTTTTGGTTTTGATTTTTGGCCACGTGTTATCTACACTGCACCATATTAATATTTAAATTTCTATCTGTTTAAAATTAAAATATAAGGAATTCAATATGCTCAGAAATAGTCTAGGAATAAAATATTTTTGATAAGGATCATAGTACAAATGATTGGCAGTACAAGATTAATTTTAAAATCATCTCTAAAATTGATAGTGGTTTCATCACTTTCATAGAATAAAATCCAATGGATTTTAAAAATTTGGTTTATGGACCCAAGCGCAGTGTATTATTTATACTACAACAGATTAATATTTAAATTTCTATCTGTTTCAATTAAAATATTAAGGATTCAATATGCTCAGAAATGGTCTAGGAGTAAAAGATTTCTAATAACGATCATGGGGCAAATGATTGCCGATAACAAGATTAATTTTAAAATCATGTCTAAAATTCATCACGATTTCATCATTTTCAGAGATTAAAATCCAATGGATTTTTTAAAAATATACAGAGTTCTAATTTAGTACATTGATGATTGATAATCAATCTTGATGATGTGTATGAAAGAATACAAGCTGTTGGGAATCATGTGAAGTTATTAATTGCGGAATGAATAATAGTTTCTAGTTAAATAGTTTAGAAATAGTGATGGGAAAGCTATGCCCCACAGCCAGAAACTGCCTGATTAGAGATTCCATAGACTAACATATGATTTTAAAATTATAGTGTAGAGAGATATAAATTTTACAACAGTTATAAAAGCTATATTTATTCCAAAATATGGCTTCCAGAAATCTAATTACAGTTTCATTCATCGCATAAGTATTAAAGGATTTTGAAAATCATATTTTTAAAGTCTTATTAGTCTCGATAATATCTCCGAAATAGTATTGAGTATTGGTGTATGATCTCTAAAAGTTTTCCATTTTTTATCCTTTCATGAAAACGTTTGCCTTTCTTTGGTCTGATATATAACTTTGTAGTATTGATATCAATAATGAATCATGTTTTATTTCAGACTTAAGTGCTTCATTTATTTATAAAGCATGGATTATAATGTACAAAACAATTTATCACACAAATAATCAACAATAATCAAAGACAACTGTCATTATATGGTTAAGGAAGAAAAAAATGGAAAAAAAATACTAGTAGCATCACATGGCGAGCTAAATAACTCATAATATAACTGCGGAGAATTTGGAATAAATTAGTGTCTTTGAGTAGATTTCAGTTACTACATTGATAATGAATCAGTTTGTAGATTGATATAATAAAATTTCACGTTAGAAAATCTTTTTTTTTTTACGTGTTTATTTTTATGCAACTTTTTTGTGACTTTCGATGAGGCGATATGGGTATTCGATGTGGTGGTATGATATGATATGGGTATATGGGTATGAGTACTGCAGATGATCATTTTTTAAAAAAATTTCTCTCAATTTAAGTAGTTATTGGTCATCGCTATAAATGATTAAAAACTTAAATGTATAGAGGGAAAAAACCGTCATCTTAACTAATATATTTAAACCAATAAGAAAGAAAGGCAAAATGAAAGCATTTAGTAGCTAAGGAGATTTTTATAGGCAATCTCTCAACAAAAGGATATTTCTAATGGAATTCCTAAGGAATTCTAACATGTTTAATGTCCCAAAAGACCAATTTACTGAAAACTATTATCTAACAAAAACTCAATAGATTTTATTGTTATTTCACTGCTATATAGTCACTGTTATACTGAAATATCGTACATTGAAGTTACTAATACTGTTTTATACATACACAAAAAATTGTTTATATGAGTTAAAAATGCCTTCAAATTGTTGTATGTGATAGATAATTGTTGTATAAGGTCACAAAATATCACATATATCGCTAATTATTTATATATCGCTATCTAGTTGTTACATCACACTTTCGTAAATTTAGTCTTACCTGGTTTTTGAAAATTAATGTTTTGAGGTAACAGCGACTACATGCCTACATCCTTTTTTATTCTAGAATACATTGCTCATTTTATAGGAAGGAAGAAAAAAGACGTGAAGTCGATTCACAGAAGACAACATTTTGGCAAATAATGATGACAATAATGTTTTATTTCGTTTCTGGTTGTTCTGCAAACTCAAACCATAAACAATGCTGTTGTCGAAAAATTTGTACCGTTATGTCCAGTACTATGGTATATGTTATGGTATCTACCATATAGTTATCCAATATATGTCAACATTATAATAACATAAAAAAGATTTAACAGTTGGCAACCATTTAAATAAGATTTAAAATGCTCAGTACACGGTAAATGTTACTATCAGAACCGTCCGGGTAATAAATAGTGAGGACAGCTTAACAAGGCTTGCAATGGTTTTTCATGCGGAATGTGAGGTTACTTATCAAATTTTGTAACAACAAATCTCATTTCTCGAAAATTTAAATACTTAATGACATCAATTATGTGAGGGGATTGATGGCATGGCTCTTTCTAAAGGTGTACTTATTAGTCACCTCATTCAGCAAATATCGAATGTCTCAAAGAAAAAAAAATCATCAGTAAGCTGAACTCTGTCTAACGTCGCTTTTCAACCATGAAAACAAAATCGTCAGTTCACGTAAGTTTCAGCATCCTCTTTTCAATACTCCTGCACAGTCACAAAACATCCATATAAGTTATGCAGTGGTGTAAAGAGCTCGATATTATTCTTTCGTGCATCGTGTTCTTAGCTCCCTACATAAAGCGCTCTCTTCTACAAAGTGTTCAGGCATTAAGAGACTTCTTAGTTACTACAAAGTGTTCAGGCATTAAGAGACTTCTTAGTTAGGGGGTCTTCAAAGAGCTTCTTTGAAACTCTTTGTTCCATTCACCATAGCGAAATCCGAACAGTGTTTTCCAACCGTTAGATATCTATGATGTCGTGCATTTAATTCCACGTATGTATCAACAGCAGTTGCTGTAGTTGTTGGGAGACATTGCATGATTTGTTTTTGGTATTATTACAGAAATCAAATTATATACAGCAATGAATTTTAAATATTAGTGGTATTAATTTTGAATAACTGCAAAGTACAGGAGTTGTAACTTAATTTTCGAACACCGGCTTAGTTCTGTATTCAAAAACTTAGCAATCTTTTTTTTTTTAATTGTTGCTTTCAACGAAACAGACTGTACAAAATTTTACCATTTTGAAAAAATATCTTATTTTGATATCCGGCAAAATAAAGATTACTAAATACTACCATTTATTGAAATGTATTGTTTGATTCGCAAGAAATAATGTGCTATTTTTTAAAATCATGTTCTATGAGATGTTTCTATATCTAGCTTTTATTTTAATTTTCATGCACCAGAAGAAAAATAATAAAAAAGTTAGCAAAAGTTTTCGAATTATTTTGGCTCAAAACAGCATAATTACTGCAAAACATTACTGTTTTTTTTAATAATGCCATATAAGAAGATGTTTTCTTTTATATATCTTATTTTTATTCCAATGTCTTAAAAAATATACTAGACAAAGAGAATTACAGAAATACCATTTTTAAAAATATTATGGATTAGCTTTCTTGGAAAAAGCTTATTAAATTACAGAAATACCATTTTTTGAAATTACATCCTATGTTGATTCACAGTAAAGAAAATATTAGAAAATGCTACCATTTCTTTAAATAACGTTCCACAAAATTCTTGTTTTACTGATTATTATTTACTTGACTTTTCTATATGCATAAAAAATACCTAAATACATTATCTATTAACGTTGTCACAACAAAGTTTTCTTATTATAAAACATGAATTACTTTTAACGCAAAAGATATTTCGATGACTATGTAATTACTAGTTACAAATTTCTAAGACACTAAGCCTGAAAGCAGTAACCACTCTCGCACAAAAAGCTGATTTCGCCGAAAGACTTCTATAATTATGCATATTTACTCCCTAAGCCTGATTTACTCTTACTTTAATAAGATTTTTTTCAAATATAACATAACGAATAAAAGCGAAAAACGTGGAAATTTCTCCTATTCCTTCGTGATCAGATTGAAGATAAGAACCCGGATGTTAAAAACGAATTTTGAATGAAACAAAGAATAAATTTATTCTGGGAGATAAAAATAGCAAAGCTTTTAGCAAAGTAAATAGGATACATCATGTTTTAAGCAATTATAAAGCACGCGAAGGGGGTGTATCATATTTATTCCACTATTTACTAACCCTGTTCTTATGTACACGTTTTCTCTCCCCAAAAAGGAACATGAAGCCCTGGACAGGAGAATAATAATTCTAATTACTCGTGAAATTTTCTAAAGAAAATAAAAGATTTTCTTGAGAAAAATTCGCATTTCCTTTCTCTGCTACTTCAGGTATTTTCTGTTTCGCAGAAAGAATTCGCGGTGTGTACTTATTATTATTATATTGTATTAAAAGAGAAACAACAGATAGAAAAGAAAAATTGGGCTGGGAAGTATGAATCAAGAAGATTACGATCTAAATGAGTGGGTAAACGCGAGGACCAGCAATTTCATTGTTTTTGCGAACACAGATATTCCGTGGAAATCAATTCTGTGTTCTTTCTTGGGAGTAATTACACCCTTGACAACCTGTTATTTGGAGGAACGGTAGCACGATATCCATCGCAAAGGCCATTGTTGTCTTCCGTGCCGATTGGGTGCTGCATTTTGGCAACGATCAACCCCCACCTGTAATAAGGGCTCGTAAAACAATTGACAAGTTTGACATTGCCATGACGAAACTCACACCCAAATGGTTCTTTCGGTCGTTTATTTGCGGTTTTCAATTACTCCGAATGACCCCAGTAGCTTCTGTTAGAATAGCCAACGGTCAGGTATAATAGTTTTTGATATTTTTGGGGTGTATTCTTGGGTAATTAGCGGAACCCTTTGGACGAGAAGCCTGTTATGAGGGATCGTAATAATGCGCAAAGAAGTAAACAACTGTTTGCCTCGATGATAAGGAGACAATATGATAATTATTATACTCTAGAATAAGCTGGGTATCAATCGTTCATTTATTGATGATTTCGAAATTCAGTTTTAAAAATCCGTAGGAAAAACACATAGTGTATTTTGAGCTAATTAGTAAAATCCTTCGGAAGAGATGGCTGTCATAATGGATCTTAACGATACACAAGAAAGTAAACAGATGTTTGTTTTGATAACAAAAAGACAATATGATAAATATTATTTTCTAGAATAAGTTATATATTAATCATTTAGTGATTTTAGCATTCAGTTTCAAAGAAATGCATGGGATGCATGGTGTTTTCTGAGTTATTAAGGGAGTCCTTAACCTAGGATGAATCGAAGTTATACAAATAAATAAGCTAGTGGGTCCCGATGATAGATATAAAGTCAATATGATATTTACTATCTTCTGTAAAAAGCTGGATGTCAATCGTTTTAGGTGCTTTATGAGTTTTAGAAATCCCTAATAAAAAATAATTGAGGTGTGTCTTTTCGACTTCCCATCTGTTTCAGCATATGTATATTTCTTATTGTGAGGCAAATAATTATTTTGCTTATGTGCTATGTTATAAAATGTTGTCGATTTATATTGATAAATATCTACTATATTATTGAAAAATATTTTTTTCACTTATGGCATAAGTAGTATTATTTTATTATAAATGACGTTATTTTTTTCACTTTTGTATATTTGTCCATAAATTATTACTTCAAATTTCATTAATAAATGTTATTTAGAATTTGATTTACTATACAAACCAAATATTGTTTTTATTCATGTATTATTATTATTATTTTCTTAGTCAAACATACAAATTTCAAAAAAGCATTCTCTAAATTGACAGAGAATATTCTGGTAAAGTTTAAATTATAAAATTTTTCAATGTAATTAATAATTAAATATTTCAGATGGAAATTTAATGCCTTTCATCTGAGATTTAAAGCAAACATCTTGTTGTAATCACCTATAGTTAAAGACAATATTCAGTACTTTTCATAGAATATTCATTTCATTTTTTTTACGAATCAAAAATAGGAATATTTATTATTAAATAGGAAATAAAAATACATAAAATAAAAGTATTAGTATCAAATATGTTTAAATAAGCATAACATGAATATAAAATTAAATCTAACTATATTGATTAATATATTTAGAAGCTTTATATTATGTTATTATTTGATATTTAGTAATAATATTTATTATATGCATTATTTATTATATTAACAATAATAATAACAAAAATAATTAATAATAATAATAATTATTATTATTATTATTTATAATTATTTTACCTTTATAATTAAATATTTTTTAATTATTTCTATACATTAGTAAAACTTTCAAAATAGTATCCACTAAAACTAACTAAAATAAGTGCTAATTCTGAAACGGCTGATAGCATAATTCGTTTTATAAATGTTCAATAAAAGTATTTATATTATAGATACATTTTGTAAATTAATGAAATAAATAATGATGGGTGGAAAATTAATTTAGTTATTAATTTTACCTAATAAGAAAAATAAGATTCAATATTAATTACCGTTTATTTGATACACTTTCATTTTGTTTCAATTTAATAACAATGGGAAATTGTTCTTTCAGTCATTAAATATTCAATTAAATGTTATTGGATTTATTATCTTGAGTAGCATTTTATTTATCTATACTTATATAAAGCTCAATGTGTGTGTGTGTGCGTTGGCGCTCTACAAGCCAGATCGTTTGACCTACAGCTACCAAATTTGGTACATGTATACCTTAGAGATCGGGAATGTGCACCTAGGGTTCCTTTTTTGAATTTTTAATTAGAATTTTAATTATTAATTAAAACTAACTTTCCCGCCAAAAAAGTCTTTTCATTTCCCCACCTCCAAATGAGTAAGACTTCAGTTTTTTTTCCTTACGCTAAAGAGGATAGGCTTAAGAAATTTTCAGCTGATTATTTCAAAGGATTCTGTTTATTTTCTTAATGTTTGATGCATTTAAAACTAAACATTGTTAATGAATCGATCTGTTCATGATGAATCTGTAGAAAATTTTGTTGACAAATTCTTGAGGTATAACATAAATTAAGAAACATATTCTTTAGTGCCCATAAAGTTTAAACGCTCAGTGACTCTGTTATCAGTAATCATATTATAAAAAAATGTTTTGTTTCAGTAAAAAATATTATTATATTAATTGCAGATTAATTCTTTCCACTTTAATTTAAAGCATAAATTCTACGAGAGCTAACAGAAAATTAGAGAGATACATATTACATTATGACTGACGGCCTTTATAATATTATGAGTGAATTATATGACTATCAAAATTTGAAGTTTTAAAATATTTTGATGAAGAATCTATTAAAGTAGGAATTGCTTAAAATATTTAATTATTAAAATTTAAAAGGAACTTAAAATTAGCGAACCGGCTGGTCGTCAAAAGCGACTAGTAAATTATAAATCCAGTTTTTATTAATAATTAACTTTAAAAAAATAAACGTTTGATGAATTTCTTTTCAAATGAATTATTTACATATAAATTGTGCTTCCTTTGCATCTTATTCAGATATGTTTATTTTTATTCAGATATATTATAAAATACTTTTATTATACGACCATTGATTGCACTTTTATTGCTCTAGAATTAAGCATAATGTAGTAAGTTCAGAATTTTCCAGACAAAAACAAAATGATCATCTATAGAATATACATTATATTGTTCAATTCAGGATCAGCACGTTTCGACGTTTGCACTTCTATAAGGGGAGGTACGCAGAAAGATGTGTGGTTATTATGCTTCTTAATTCTATTCACCTTATTGCTAAATATAAACATCTCCTAACTTCGACTCTCCTTTCACCCCCTTTTTGGTGAAATAAGCGCCTCTTGATACATGCTTAAAAGCGCGGAGGGTTCAGAATCCGAGAATGAGTAGGTTATTGCAAACTCTTTTCCACTCTTGGAGCACTTTTTTGATCGCTTTAGATGATCGAGCAACGCAGTCTCGTGGAGGAGAAATGTACGTTTCCGCGTACATTATGTCTTCAATTTGTATCAAAAATCCAAAGGTGCTAGATCTAGACTTTGCGATGAGAGAGGTAAAACTCCCAAGAATCGAAAATCTACATACAAGGAAGGGAACTTTATTTTTCCACGTACTCAGATATTATAGAGCGAATAATTCTACAAACTGATTTCATTATGTTAAAAAATTACCGGGATATTAGTAGCAGATTTCTGACTAGGCAGTTACTTAGGATTATAGGATTTAAACTGGGGTCTCAAGGTGGCTGATTAAAAATTTGTTCATAATGGTGACTCATTCATTAGGGTTGTAGAAATTTAGATCCTCTAAACTTATTTCCAAAAGTTAAATTTTCCTTATTTCTCGATTTTTTTTAATTATTTTTTTTCCACTTTCAGATTTAAATGCTCTTAGTTTATTTTTCACTTTCAGTGTCTGATGATTAATAAAAATGAAAAAAAAAGCAATGAAAAAGTAAAAAAGACAGAAAATGAACCAAAATGTGAGAGAAATGTAGGTAGGGATGAATCCCATGAAAATCTGTTACGAACAAAAATGATTAGTTGATTTGAATGAGATAGCAACTCTTTGCACCTTTTGAATGTAGAGATGCTCAAGTTGCAATCAAAGCAAACCCTCTGATGATCTCAACATTTTTTCCCCCTACTTTCTTTCAAAATCTGCCTTCGTTGTTCCGAATTTTTTTAAACCTCAATCTTTGGATATTTATGAATTTTAGTTTCACTTCTCGTTGTCTAGACAGAAATACATATGTGTTTTTTTTTAATATTATTATTTTTTGGTTAAAAAGTTTCTCTACGAAAGAAAAGGTGCCTGAGTAAATTTGCACAACGTTATTCTAAAGTAAATTTTATGGGGGTAAATTATTAATAATTATTAAGTGTAAAAATGATACATTATTCAGTCCCTTTAGTGAACATCACATTTAATTTTGAACGAGCATCAATGAGGTGATGGGACGAGATTGGAAATGGGTGTGAGGCCCTGTTACTATTATCAGTTGAATTGTCATTGTCACATACTTTTCTATTAGAAAATTACAAAGAAATGTGTCATATGCTGGTCTTTTAATAAGTTTGAAATGCAATAAGCTTCATATGTGAGATAAAAAAAAATTTAACTACTTATGAGTAGCTGCTTTTTTTTCCTTCTTAAAGTTACAATTCCTTGAAAAACATATTTATAGCATCGCTGATTTCTAAGATGGCGAGTCATCTACAAACGAATCATAACGAATTTTTAGCCTATTTACGAAAGAAATTTATAAATATTTCAAATCAAATGAATCATAAAAAATTAAGATAATATTAATACTTTCGTGAGTATAACTGATCAAATTTCCAGACGTTCATTTAGTTATTACAATATTTATAAATAGCGAATAATGCTTAAATTTATTAAAATAAAAAGATTAACTTAATCCACATTTTACTGATTTATTTTAAGTAAGAAATATATTAAAGTGTGGAACTAAATTCACCAGTTTCTAAAAAAAGGGGATAACAATGCGCACTGATTCGGGTAAAATAAACCCTAAATCATGATACTGTAGAGAAGCATATATATATATATTGCTTATTTCTGATCTGGCTCTGAGTGATAAAATACTAAAAACAATTAATTTATAAAATTACTAAAACTATTTCGACTTATGTCTAGTTAACGTAGAATGGATTGCTCGTGAAATAACTTTCAACAATTACCGGATCATTTTAAATTATATTGTTTTAATTACGATCATTCTTTTTCATAGAATTAATGTTCTCGAAGCTACACTATTTGCATGCAAATTTCTTAATTTTGAAACTTATTCAGAAAGCCTTCTCAAGTTTTTACCATCACAAAAATAAGATCATTTGAATTTTTTTCGGATTCAACATTTTTTAGACGGAAAATACGATCTTGCAGTAACCTGGTAGTACTATTGACTTCTGAATGAAAGGATCGTGTATTCGATTCCCGATTTTACCGCATACTTACCATATATGCAAACCTGGTGCATTTTAAATCGAAATGCTTTGTTAAGCATTTTCCTGTAAGTGTGAAATAAAAGTGTGGAGTATAGATATAATTTTGAATGATATCTTTGACATCTGAGAACAGCAAGATCATCCAAACATAGTTCTATATTAGCTTCAGAATAGAATACTAATCTAATACAATACTCGCGGCGAACCCTGGACAATATCAAAATGCACATTACGCATGCAAATAGTGCTTTTCGCTTCCTTGTAAGGCTTCAAGAACAAAGTTCTAGAAACATTAATGAACGTGTTTATGCTAGTTTAAATATGCACCAATATTTCCTATTAGTTTGAAGAATCCAAATAAATTAATAAGTAATTACGAATCATCTATTCTAATAAAATGCAAAACTACCCCTCCCCCTTTTAACTGATTATAAAGCTGTTAATTAATTAATTTAATGTATTTATATTCCTGAAATTTAAAAATTCTGAAACACTTTATTTCATTTATCTCAAATTAAAATAATTTTTCAACCCCTGAATGGAACCGAAAAATACAATTGACTGTACAGTGCATTACATCTCTCCCTCATTGCCATCATTACGTCAAGATTTAAGAATGAATTATAGCCCCATACTTAAGACGACGTCTCTCGTTATAACTGACAAGCTACCCCTTTCTCCTGTGTAAATTAACCCGGGATCATAAAATGTGCCTGTCCTATAGAATTTCTAAATTATACGCAAATTGGAGGCGATGTTTTCCCAGAATGTGTGTTCTGAAACCATCATTTGGGTGCAGCCATTCATCTTCATTGTCTTAAAAAAGCAAGCAAAAAAAGGAAAGAAAAAAGAAAATATGGGGGGGGGGTAAGAATGAAAGATCATTTGTTGGACCAGTTTGGAACCGATCTTTCTTCACCTCGCCATTTTAACGAAGCAATATTCTCATTCACTCCCTCTTTCCCTTCCCTATTCTGAATTTGCCAGGGATATATATATATATATATATATATATATATATATATATATATATATATATATATATATATATCCGCATCACCATGGTGTAATGTATTCTCTTCGATTTCTCGAGAGAAACAATTGAATTAAAGCACCCCTTCATAAATCATTGGAAAGGATCCCAAATCCCTTTTTTTAATGATCCTGAGCCAGATGAATGCTCTGCGATGGCTCTGGTAGAATGTGCGCTCCATCAAAATAACCACCGCAGCTTCGGGGCCCATAAGTCATCCAACCCCCCTCGTTATTTTTTTCTCCCCCAAAAGAAAAGGTGGCAAGAAATTTTTCCCTAGACATTACTTGAAAAAATCCCTCTAGAATTTTGGGCAGTGCACTTGGGTTAGGTTCTTCAGATTTTTTTTCTTCTTAGGATTAACCCAGAAGCACTTGCTGCTGCTGCTACTGGAATTGTAAATGGATTGGGACAGGTGGTGATGGACTGCGTGTCTGGTCTAGGTTTTGACAAGCAATGATCTCGGGAGATTATGTTTTCAACTTTTCAAAATCATAAGTTGAAGGATTGGGCATTTATCACGGTGAAATGTATTATTTCTGCATTGCTGTCATTCATAAATAAAATATCTCCACTATCCACCTTTTCTCCAATGCCAATATTTCTTTAAAGCCATTTGATTCATCCCAGATAGTGTTCTTCTTCATATAAAGCTCCTTCTCCTTGTTTCAAATAAATAAATTTATTCTTGCTACGATTTTCTTAAGATCATGACAGGAAAATGCATGATGTTTATACAAGGGTAAAATTATTTCAAGGTATAAAGAAACTGCACTTAAAAATCGTTATGAAAATGCAACTCATTATTTCAAAGAACCACTAAAGCATCTCAAGTAATCTGATCACTTATCTGCAAATCTTTAGACGGAAGCTAACTATAGAATATTTTTAACTTTTATTTCTTTTACTTAAGTGGCAAAATAAATTCTACATCACAGCTAGCTCTAAACAAATCATTACCATTATTTTATTATTCTTGTATATTCACTTAAGAGATATTGCATCAAAAAAGTGTTCAGTACTTTAACAAGTATTTCACAACTATAGCCTTATTCGTACAGCCATATAACTGACAAGCTGGACGAACATTAAAAGGGCTTTAGCACTTGCCTTTACCCTCAACAATTAATAAATTTCTAAACGTAATGTAATGCAAGTAAACAGAATATTACTATTCCCTTTCTTCACAGTTTGTCTCTATCACATGCAAACTGCAAAATGTGTAGTACTGACATAAATTTGATATTCTTTCTTATGTGTAAGCTCATTTTTTATATGTTTATAATTTTTAACTAAAAATTCTATTCGATTCATTGCCTATTTCAGATCTTGAAATATACTAAGGATTTTTGTGTACATAACGTTAATAGTCGTTATGTAAACAAAATTCTTTAATATGTTTTAAGACTTATATCAAGACAAAATTTTGGTCTTATTTTCCAATACATTAATCAACGAACTTTTTTTTAATATCATAGAAATATTTCATCAATACCACATTTAGTTTTATCAGCAGGGAATGAGCAGATACCTGAGAGAGCTTGGACAAAGGAAAATTTTGCTCTAGATACGCAAAATGATTAATTATTTAACTACTTAAAGAATGATTAATTATTCTTCAAAAAGAGTTTAGGTGAATATTCCAGGTGAATAACAATAGAAAAAAATCGGTTTTTCAAGGTCGTATAAACTAATATATGCATTTTTTTAAAACAAAGTCAAATTAATTTATCAATATTTTGTTAGTATGGAGTATCTTAAAAAAATTTTTTGTTGTATATTCAAGTAAAGACAGAGAACTAAACTGGCATAAAGATATTTAGAGCCAAAAATACTCGCTTAGCAATATTTTTGAAGCTAAAGTGCCCCCGAAAGTTATAAAAAATATATGTCATTTATAAAAGTTATAAATAATATAATATAATTGGTATTAAGTATTCATAAATTAAAAAAAACATTTTGCAAGAAAAAAAAATTAATCAAATTTATATTATTGAAGGCATAAATACATATAAAAACAAGACTAAGTCAAAAATATAATATACGATTAAAAAAAAATACCTTCCTAAAAAAGTTTTTAGAAAGGTAATAGCAATAATAAAAAAAATCTATTTAGTTTCTTTAGCAATTATTAGTCAAAATTTAAAAGAAGTAGAGAGACATCAGTTATTTTGTTTATATACAAACATGTATAGAATGGAATATTAGGCAACCATCATAACATAATGCTCCAATTTACCAACGTTGCTGTAAACTTACCGGCCAATGTCCGATCTTTTCTTGATTTCGGGCTTTGGCCGGCCAATTCGCGAAGTGGCTTGGGACGATCGGCCAAAGTAGGAAGAAAGGAATTAAGAGCAGATTGTTTTACACACTGTTAAAAATGAAGTATTTAAAAATGAATACTTCTGTGTACTGTTTTTTTTAAATACAATTGTTTCAGAAACGAGTTCAAATATAAGTGACAGCTCTGAGTTAAAAATAAGCTTGTAATATGTATTCAGTGAACGTATATGCTATAACAACGTGATAGCGTGAAGATTAGATTTGCGCCCGCGATAGCGTGAATATTAGATTTAAATTTGCAATAATAGTTGATTTATTTTTTAATTTAAACTTCTATCAATGTGATGGCAGCACGTTGATAGAAGCTTTTTTTTTTAATTTGACGTGCTCGTGCAGATTAAATTTTATTTTTATTTTGAGCGAAATATATTATTAAAAAATATGGTTAAAATATTTGTTTAAAAATTCGTTAAAAATCTAAGCATAATTTATAAATTAAAACATTGGTATCATTAAAAAGATAATTTTTTGAGCTTTAATTTGATGTAAAAATTGATTTTGTGCTGTATTATTTTCTGGTTATAGTGACAAAACGCCGAAATTACGCTTAGTTTTTAATTAAAATTATAATTAAAAATTTTAAAAAATCGCTCCACGGTGCACAATCCAGACCTCCAAGATATATATATTCCAAATTTGATAACTGTATGTCAAACAGTTTGGACTGTAGAGCGCCAACACACACGCACACACATTGAACTTTATTTATAAGTATAGATCGGGCTTTGGCCAAGGATTCCCGGCCACTTCGCAAAATGGCCAGCCAAAGTAGAAAATACAATATTAATTGCAAGTATTTCGTACTTTGGCCAGTTCACGAATTGGCCAGCCAATTCGCGAACTGGCCGTACTTCGGACTTTGGCCGTAACATATGCAGATTAATTTTAATAAATAGATAAGTATTTATAAGATATTATAAATATTATATTTATAAGAAATTTAAACTTTCAAGAATGCAGCATATAGCTTTTTTTTATCGCATTAGCATAAAATATTTCTTTAAATTATCATTATTGAGAAATTTCTATTGAGATTTGCAATAAATTACATAGCGTCTCCGAGTTTTGTACTCCCCCCCCCACACACACACTCCACAAAAAATTTTGATCATTTTTGACTTGCACAAGTTTTATAATATGTTCGATACATTCATCCATTTCTAAAGACGGAAAGGCACATTAAACCTGCTGGTATAAAGAAATCGGTTTAACATTTCTTAACAGGAATGACAATATTATTGTTAATCATATAGAAAAAAATATTTTTAACACTTTTTAATTTTAGAAGAAAAATGTAAAAGAATTAAATTGCTGTCTTTGCAAAGATAACTTTTTTGAATTTGTAGAGAGTGTTCATATTATTTTTATACAATAATATATTCTTAAATTATCGTGACATTTCTTCTTCAGGTGCTGTGAGGTCATAAAAACTAAAACAGGATGCGTCATACTTCCTTCATCATAAGCCCCGATTCGTAGATATGACCACCATATGACCATTAAAACCATCATAATGCTATTTCTGGAGTAGATTAATCAGCAAAACTTGTAATTCTTCTTCTTTTTTTTTTTTTTTTTTTTTTGTAAATTTAACTGTTTAGCTTTGGATGTTATTGATTTTTTAAATCACCCTATATTATATGCTGAACAAACTAATGATGTAGCAGTTACATAACTCTACTACTTTCTCTTTTGATACAATAGATGGCGTTACCTTATTAATATCAAGGTATATATCCCACGATCCTTCTTGGAAGTTACTATTATATTGTATTCTAAGTAAGTGTCGTGTATTTTCGTATTCGTGTTTGTTTTGTCTTGAGAAATGTAGAACTTAGAAAATAATTAAATAATGTTCCTGAAATCCATCTAACTCATAATGAAGTTATAAAGTGTCTCGTACTTCCCTCTACAATGAGAGAAAATTATTTTTAAATTTTGAAACTTTAATTCGAATCTTGGTCGTTTTCTCAACTAGCTTGATTGCATTCTGCAATTAGTGATTTTTAGGTCACGTAAATTCCGGAGAGAATGCCAATCTAAGAGCATTATCATGCAAATATAAACGAGATGAAACATAAGCTTTGGAAAAAAATATCCATAAAACAATTTCTGTTGATTTAACTTAACAATGGCAAAAGATGCAGAATGAACGATTTGATTTAATTTCAATGCACTTAAATATATCTATACTTTTTCATATCCGAGATATTCCAAAGAAAATTATGGCAATTGTCAAAAGATTCCATCTTGAGATTTAGTGGAACATCTACGATTCAGTTTTCTGAGTTTGAGAAAAGTATTTTTGTCTGTGAACGTCTGTAATAATAAACGTCTGCGAACACAATGAATAAAAAAAAGTTTGAGCCAGATAGATAAAATTTGATGCGTACTTTTTACACCAAATCTTCGATTTGTAACAAATTTTGGATAAAATACATCCACGGAAAGTTTATTTATTCGAGAGCAATTGAATACAATAACAATAAAATTTAATGTCCTAGAATAAACAATTTTAGCACTAAAAGTGAAAATCTGTTTCAAATTTTGAACCAAATCGATCAAATGTTTAACTGTTTCTCTTTCTGAGTATTCACCTGCATTTAAATGCGATAATTCAAACGCACGATGGTTTAGATAACTGAAATTTGGTATGTGTTCTTGTAAATAAAATTGAGGATCAGCGCCAAATTTGGGTTTCAGTCTGTCGAAGAGAAAGCATATTCTATTTTCTTTACTGTACTACGAAGCATAAAATGATCATGTGCGTAGGATGTGTCATCCTCTGCAAAGGTCGTTGAAGGAGAGCATTACGGTTTCTTAGGGGAGAGGGGGAGGGGTAAAACTCTTTCACCTTTTCACCGTCTCCGGTTCCTTTGTGATGAGATTTTGAGCATATGTAACATTTATACCTAATCTTTCCTAACGCTCACAACTTTCATGCGGGGACGGAATGTAACACCTTTATTAGGGACCATCTCAAAAAGTTTCGACGAAATTACCATTATTGGTTATAAATTATGTTTAAAATTTAGATTAAAAAAACTTTATAACAAAAAAAACGAAAGAACTCAGAAATAAAACTGACATTATGAAAAATATTAAAAAAAATTTTTTTTAGTAATATGAAAATGGTTTTTGTAACATGATATTCTCTACTATGTTGTGGAAAAGCGTTACATATTTCAATAAATGTTTACTTAATTAAAAATAATTTTTTAAATAATCCCATGAAGAGCAATTTTATCAAGTACTTGAATTGTCATTCCATTCCTCTCAATATATGCAAAATTATGGGGGTTAAGAGCTTTTGAGTTCATGCACTCCGGTTTCCCTCCCACACATCGGTAAACCTTATTATATTATATTGACAAATCTACGCCTGGCTGAATGATTTACTGTGTGAGAAAAACAGTTTACAGAAATCGAATGTCTACGGGAAAAAAAAAAGGAAAAAAAAACACACCTTTATCTTGTTGAAAAAATGGTGGATGCTCCTACAATTTGATCGCAGTTTTTACACAAATAAATTCTCACACTTAGAAGACTTCCCTTTCTAGAGAAAAACCTCATTTCAAAGACCGCCGTACCTCATTACGACCTTCAGGAAAAAGATATAAATAACGGGCCTTAAAAAAGCGATCCACCCGACATGTCTACTTCCCGTTCGTAAGTCTTATATCAGATACGGTGTCAGAATATATATCCGCTACTAGTGACAGACTGGCTATTTGGTTTTCAATTTGCTCGCCAACGCTGTATAGCAAGGCATTCTAAGACCGCACATTTTATTCTTTTTAGTTATTTTTTGTTAGGCAATCTGCCATAAATTTTATCGGACATGCCTTGCCTACTAATTGGAAACAGTGTTATAATTTGGATTTCATAATGTATATACTGAGTTATTTGCAAAAAATATTCTTTTTGTGTGTGTGGCTGTGTTTATGCAATTAAACAACTTATATATTCATTCCATATCTATCGGGATTTGAAAATTTAAAGTTGAGCGGGTGAAAAATGAACTCTGCAAGTGATGCCATTTTTTGAATAAGAAAATGGTACTAAAGATTTTTTTGTAGTAAAAATAATTTCAACGAATGAAGAATAATTAATGAATAAATTGTAAGTAACTTGATTTAATTGATTAATAAGAATTATAATTGAAGAATTTTTAATGATTTTAAAAATAATAACTTCAATAAATAAGTAAGTAATTCTAAATATAATAAATGTATAACAAAATTTCTAAACTGAATATGTAGCGTATTACCAGAATTCTGAAATAAATAATTCTGCTGAAACATATACATTTCCTGTATAGATAGCATTTAATAATAAATTGTAAATTATTTTGGAAAACATTATGAATTTAATTATTTTTAGCATTTTTACAATTTGAATTATTAAGTAAATGGATGTAAAATTAAACTTTTGTCAGGTAAAAAAAAAATAATGTTTGAAAAAATAGCCATTGTTTAATTATTTATGTTGTCAGGCTAAAAATATGCATATTTTTTTTACATTAATCAATGAGAAAGCAAATTTTTTATGTAAATAAAGTCATTAAATTACAGACATTATTTCATATGATTTCTTTTGATTCCGAATATTAATAGCTTTAAGAAGAAAAATAGGTTATATACGATAATGTGAAGTAATAATCATTAAAGGATTATTACTCGGTGCTCGGTTACACCGAGGCATTACAGATTGATATAATTTAGAGTAGATGACATGCTATATAAGCTTACTACTGTTTTAAAACAAATATGATTCAATAAATAAATTCTGTCTTCATACAATTTTTCTATAAATAACTAGAGATTTCTGATAAGTTCATATATTTAATTATTTACTTTAAAAAAATACTTTGTGGCGAATATTTCAATATTGCTTAGCTGAATTAACCCAATCATTTTCTTTCTCTTTCTCTTTTTCCTCTTACGCTAAATGTGTAGTCATTTGTTTAAAGAAGGAAAGAAAGACGTTAAGATGCAAAAATTATAAATTTAAAATTTAATTAGAAATGACGTGTAATATTCTTTAAAAAATATCCAGCATTAAAAGTAGATGAATTGAACACAAAATAGTTATTATGTTAAAATCCCGGAATGACAAAAAGACGTCACGGCTGATAAACCATTAATGGAAATATGGCGTAATTTGACTCCTGCACTCAGATTAGTCCATTCTGAAAGTATTACCACATTTTATGAACACAGCAGCTGCGCGAGACTTAATTTACTTAAATGCGCTATGCTTCATATAATTTATTTTTAAAAATGTATTAATGTATAAATAACTTAATAAATAAACTGCAATGAAGTAAGAACACTCGTAAAAAAGTCGAATATGATGTTTCAATTTGTCTTTTTTTTATAGTTTCAATAATTGATTAATAAAAAAAATAATCACAGTCTGTTATGAACAACAACAACAAAAAAAAAACACTACCCTTAGGACAAAGAAAATAATAAAGAGTCAAGATAAGAATAAGAGTTAAAATATAAAAAGCAATATCAAAATCATTTAAAATTCTCAACCCTTTTTTACAATTAAGAAAGTGAAATGAGTGCCATCATTGCATTACATTCATTTGATCTAATCGAAATTGGGCCATAAACTTTTACAAACATGTTAATAAACAAGGGAAGGAGGTGCACCTGACCATCAAGTGTTATCGCGAATTCACCTACTGAATCGTCTGTGACATTCTCTGCCACTAGCACCGGAACTTCGCCAATCCCAGCGGACATCCCAAAGTTTTAAACTCGTTTGCTCCAGATTTCCGGCGAAACATCCTGAGAAGAGCCCTGACAAATTAGTGACATTAAATGCTCACCGGTGCCTAAAGGAGAACTCATGAGGCCCCGAGCATCAACTGCATCGTCTGTCCTGCCCATTCAGGCTAAAAATAAAGCCCCAGATCGGAACGGAGAAGTAATTAAGTAATTACACGTCGTGGTTGCCCCCCAGGGGGTGGTGGACACTGGCCTCATTCCCTTGACAACCCGTCACTGGCAGCGGCCCCACCCCATCCTGACGTTCAATTCCACCCTTCGAGCCCCCCGTCAAGCGAAGAAGCAAAAACATTGGAGTCTGATTAAAGTTCGGCCTCTTTCCATTACGGGGAATGCACAACCACCATCTTCTAGCAATCTGGCACACATACTCTTGGGGTCTGCCTGTTCAAAGGTTTTACCTGAGGGAGGGCCTGGACCTTTTCCGGGCGGGGTGGTTCTCTTTCCAGATTAATAAAATTCGGATTGTGTTTATCTGAGTTCATCTGGAAGTAAAGGACGGGTTGTTAATTATTTATGGTTCACGGACAAGGTCAAAAGACTCGTTCGTTATGAATATAAATTGGTGCAGAATCTCTTGTGATTATTTGGAGACGCAGGTGAAAAGTCCTGTTTCTGATATTGCCTCAATTAATTTAGATCGTCTGGCCTTGAGGAAGTGTGACGCAATAAAGCTGTCTCAGAAAAGGGTGATCTAATGAAGAAGGCATTTATTATATTGATTTCGGAGTTGGAACACTTTTTAGATTCGGAAATATAAATATATCTTTAAATTAGTAAAGAAAGCACTGAATTTTACTTAAGCTCTAGAAAAATCTTAATAAATACTAGCAATGTAATAATTTTTAAAAAAAATATTTAAAATATAAAATACATAAGAATGATTTTGCTTTTAAAAGAATTGTATAATATTTTCTATATAAAATGAAAACAAATTTCATTGACCATTTTCCCATTGTTTATCATTTATATATCTAAATTATCTAAAAATGATTCATGTAAAACTTGGATGTTTATCATTGTTTCCAGCTTTTTTATATATTATCACACCGCGCTGGGTATCAAAACAAAATATTAGCTTGAATTTTGACACATATTATGTTAAGAGTATTTAATATAAAATTATAGATAACTTTTAAAGCATTCCATGTTATAAATGTCCATTTTTTTATGTAATATGGGAAGTAACATTTTTAGTCATTAGTTTTAATATTAAGAATACGAGCCATAGGAAATTTCAAATATCCTCCTAAAGTAGTGAATTAAGAAAAAAGAAAAAAGAAAGAAAAAAAAAAAGTAAGGAAACTAAAAAAAAAAAAAAAAAAGCAACTCATATTGTCCAATTTTTCCTACATCATTTGCAGATATGATTTATGATTAATCTGATTTCTTCCTTAATGAGTTACATATTCTTGTTTTCCCTCAATATCAATAACTTAATCATAAAATGTACAATGATAATATAATGAGTAAAGAGAATCAAATTATCTACAGTTTGATTATGAGCCCTCTCCCATGTATTAGCTACACAGAGGTAACGATACCTTAACGATTTACATACATACAGTACAGCATTTACACTATACATAAAGTAAAGTTAGCTCTTTTCGCAAATGATGATGTGTCTGACTTGAATTCCGAAGTACAGATTTTTTTTGGTATTTCAATTTCAAAATAAGCAGAAACAGAAATTAGACAAAAATCATTTGAACAGGCTTAAGTATTTCAGCTTCTTTATATCATTTTATGAATTGATTGACTGAAATTGTTCCAAACAGGACATGTCATCTATTTAAAGGAACACATTTATTCGTGGGACAAGGACTTAATGATTGTAATTAGATGTTCTATCTTTTATTTTATTGTACCCTAGATATGAATGTTTTTTGAAAAATAATAAATTTACTTAATTTTTATTGCAAAGGTTTACGAATAAGAAATATTTAAATTATTCATAGATTAACTGTTAGATATACACAAACTCTAATTTGAGTACTTTAAAATTCAATCAGGAATGAGCTAAATACAGTGTTTAGAATTGGAAAATTAGAACAGATTTTTTAAAAATTTCTTTTTAAAACAGTACTATTGAATCTTTATGGGGTTTTTTTTAAATAAAGACATTCAAAATTAAGTTATTCCGATATCTAATCTAGTTTAATCCAATATTTTCGAGATAGAATCTTAATTTCACAGAAATTAGTTTCTTGCTAATTGAATTTATGCGAGAGCAAATATTTTTTAATGATGGCACCGTTGAAATTAGAATAAGTATTTCATTTTGAGAAGTTAACTTTGAAGTATGGAATAAAATATTTAATTTATATGTATGGTAATGAAATAAAACAAATGATAGAAAACAAATATTAGAAATAATTTCTACCAGCAAATTTACATTTTGCTCATTGCTTCAACTAATATTTAATGACTAATTGTAATAATTGTATTTATAACTAATATATGAATAACCAATTTCGCATTCCAAAATATGGAATTCTTTTTCTATGTTCTTTTCCAAAATTCTTCTTATTTCCTTACGTAGTAAATTTTATTGATTTATAAATTATATTTATCTTTCTTTAAAAAATAATTATATTTAGCTTGCTTATATCACGTAACTTGAGTGACAATGAAATGAAATTTATGTAAATATTACAAGTTTCAAATATTTTATGTACAAAAGTAATATTTTTAAACAAAATATTAGTTTTTATTGTATTTTTAATGTTTACAGTATTGAAATTATAATTATGGATTGAAAAACTGAGGTTCTTGAACTATCTCTAATAATTCTAAAAAAAATCATTCATTTAACAAGTATGAGGAGGCTTGAATACACAAAATGTTCTGTCCATAAATAATTTTTATGCATTCTTCTAAAATCGTGCATAATAATAGCAAAAATTTTTTAGATTTATAAAAAATAGGTAAGAGGTCATGTATTTCAAGCATTTTTAAAAGTTGCCAAAATCATAAAATGTTGATTCTTATACTTAATTTCGTTTCATATACAACCATTACATTCAAAAAATTGGTCTTGAATGAATAAAAGATTTGATCTGAACAATGAATAAAGACGTAAAAAGTTGTTTTACCAAAAGATTAATAACAGTCTTCAAAGAAATTACAGTTTAAATTTCGCAGTTCCTCTCGATTTCACAAATTTTTTATCTATTATATTCAATAAAAAATAAAACAAACAAAGACCATCAAATATTAATTTTTTTTAATTGTATGTATAAAATATACAAATAACAAGCCTAATTGTTGAATAAAATGATAATAGTCTTTAAGAGAGCAAATTACAAACTTCAAATCCGTCAGTGAAACTGTTCAAGGTTATTTGTAAAAAGTACGTTGAAAAAGCTCTTCAGAAAACGTAATATGCTGTTATTGCAATTAGACTAGCGTGACAGAACAAATATATGTTTACGTGAAAGAAAATAATGACCGTCAATTACAGTTCTAGAGATATTGCGATTTTTTTCATCGTCTGTCACGAAAATTTCTATGATTCTATTTCGTATTGAATCTTTATGCACGTTGACAACAATATGAAAAAAAGAAAACCAGCGGTTTGACGCATCATTAATAGTAGTTTCGGAAAAGTATTCTATGGACTGCCCACAGAGACTATTTATTTGTTTTGGAAATTGATACATTATAAAAGAGAAGTAAATTATTATACCTTTTATTGCACAGATGAATGATCGTCGAACTGGTTTTTGGACTGATAGACATAATAACTTTTCTTGTTAGCATAATGGAAAAATAAACTTTGACCTTTAAAATTGAGGAAGAGTGGAGTCTTAAATGTTTTTTTAACAAAAGGGCATTCGTCCCATTTCGGAATATCAAAAATTTTTCAAGTAATCGAGAAATAAAATATATATATCCAATTTCCTCAGACATGATAGCACTTATTATCTTATGTCTTTAATATTACATCCATCAATCATCAATAGGATGATACATCAGAAGGAGAAAGTAAAATTGTCAAAAGGTGGACAGAAAAGATTCTGCTTTGAAATAAAATCTAATGGGCGATAGTAGAGAATCCTGCGAACGTGGAGTACCCGTTATACTCACTGGGAAGAAATCTACAAGTATAGCAACAATTTACATCCCCTTCCCCTGTACTTAATGGGAAATTTCTACAAGTACAGAATCAATCTTACAGTCTTAACTGTATCATGATCAAATGGAAATTACTACTGGTACAATCTGTGAGCACAACATCAATCTTAACCATTCCAAATTCAAAAAAATAAATAATTAAATAAATAAAAATAAAAAATAATTTTTTTAAAATTGTACTCGTATTGCATTAATGGTATCTAGATGGATAAATTCTACTGGTACAGGATTGGTTAGCTGCAGTAAGTTACAGAAGAATAAGTGTGTTTACACAACATCAGTCTACAACATTAGTCAGATGCAAAGAAAATATTTTATTAAGTGCGCATTTAGAAACGCGGCGCTTTGTAGTCAGTTTCACTTTTATTGAAAATATACTTGTTATAAAAATTAATAATCGAAATATTCCCTATTACTATCTATCTTACTCTCTATGCCGTTTATCTTGTTTATGAAAAATGCTTTAGAAATACTATAAAACCTAGTGGTTTCGAATCAAAATATTTCTTTTTGTCAATTTAGCATATTTTCAATTTTTATGAGCGGCTGGTCTTTCAAACATGATGATACTGATCTGAATAAGCGGTAATCAAAAAGAGAAATCAATTAAACACTTTGTCATAGTACTTTGGGCAAAAGGTAATCGTTATATCTGTATATTTTAATTACTAACATTTAATCATAAAATACTGCATTACATCACTTTTAATATTCAAACGCATTCCCTGGGCATTAATAGTTTAGGAATTTTCGAATCTAATGAAAAATGTTTATGGCTGAATAGAGAAGCAAATCTTATAAATATTTGTTTAAAGACGTTTCAGCAAAAGATATAAAAACAGAAAACAGGAAAGAAATAAAGCAGGTTTAGTATTTATATTTATTTATACTTATATTTATGAAAGAGATTTTATTTGCTATTTATATATTAAACAGATTTTCTTCGCTATTTATAAATAAATAAAAAACATGTTTTGTATTGTTAGATTTGCTTAAAAGTTGTTATATAAAACAAGCTTTGTATTGAAATTATTTTATGATAAGATTTTGGACTTTTTATATTTTAATATGTCGTTCTTACCATGTATTATCATTTCCTGTTAAATTATGAGGAGGTTAGTAATAATTTTTATATACAAACACCATTATATTTTATTCTTGTAGAATATTTTTCACATATTGATAGAAATGTTTCATTTTTTTTTTTCATTTCGTATTTTTTAAAATATATTTCAATTAATTTAAATAGGTTCAAACAAGTTGAATTAAACTCCACATTTTTATCATAATTTTACATTTCTAAAAGTATTTTTATTGCAGAATATCTTGTTAGCTCGAGTCACAAGAAAAATTCGTTTTTATTTTCTTTTTATCCTTTTGATTTTTTTCAAAATCTAACCATATTTGTTAGGCAAAATTTATTCAATGAACTAAAATAAATTTTAACCTTAAGTTTTGTGGTTTTTATCTGCATATTTCTAACTAGAATTTTAATATATGTTCACTCTGTTTTAAAAATACTTTTATTTTTAAAGTATAATTGCTTTGTTTTTTATTTGCTTTATTATTTTTCTCCGAAAAAATATATAGATTATATTATTAAAAGAGCTTTCAGTATATTTTTGATTATAAAGAAAAAATTAGCCTTATATAAAACATATTAACCCTTTAAAGGGTCATTTTTTTCTAGTCATATTATGTTAAAATATTTTTAGGCTTGAAATTAGAATAAGAAAAGGGATTCATTTAGTTTTTTAAATAAATTTAATTTGATTAATTAATTAATTTGGTTAATTAATAATTAAGTAACAAATCAAGACACATCATTTTATGTGAGATAAAGAACTAAAGCATCTAAGTTTCCGTCTTTCTAAAAAAATTTGTCAGAACTTATGCCAACCTACATAAATTCGTATAAACATTGATAAATTTGGTGGGAAGCATACTTCCCACGGCCCTAGAAAGGGTTAAATGATCTTTTAATGAAGAACAATTGTGTTAATACCAGGATATATTATAAAAAAATCAATAAAACTACAGCGAATTAAAATATTATCTTTTTAAATATATATATATATATATAAAGAAAATGTACATCAAAATATATAATTTTTTGAATCTGCTCAGCAGTACAATTTTTCTTCCTGATTCTGAGCTATACTGACGTTTTAAACTTTTCTTCCAATGGGAATTTATCAACTCGGACTTATAAATAATATATGAAAAATTTATGACTTACCTGTGAGCTGGAAAGTCATAAATTTTTCACATGTTCTACCCATAGATATCACCACAATATGTGAATTCCCTTTTAGTCTCTAGGTGAATCTTTTTGTGCACAGAGCAGTTAGGAAGTAGAATTCGGGCGCTGCTAAATTCATCAGTTTTTCAAAGATGCAGTTCAAGTTTCAAATCCATGTCCTCATTGTTTTGTATATAAAAAGTTCACGTTATTTGAAACTCCTAAACAATTTTAATGCACAGTGAGAGAACAGTATTTAAATTTTAAAAAAAAGTTGAGATCTTTTATATAGATTTTTTATATTTAAAACAATGCAATTAACTTTTTTAAAGATGCACTATAAAGTAAAAGAAAAGATGCATAAATACTGTGTCATTATCGGTCTAATTACGTTAAATTGTTTACCAAGAGTGGATCACTCGTTTTGTCAAACCTAATAATGAAAGAGAATGTTTCGTTTCTGAAACTCACTTCACACAATATAAGACACTTGGTAACCTGCATTCTTTTCTTTCATCTGTCGTTTTCTAAATTTTAAAATCTTCAATATCCTTTTGTTGCAGTTTGCGTGCGTATGGGCGTGTGCGTGTACTTGACTATGTACACATAATTTGCTTCGTCATTTTACAATTTTAATTCATAAAAATTATTTATAACTAGCCGCCTTTGGCGACCAGCCAGTTCGCCAATCTTAATGCTCGTTAAAATTTTAATAATTAAATATTTTATGCAATTCCCACTTTAATAACTTCTTCATCAAAATATTTTAAAACTTCAAATTTTGATAGTCATATAATTCACTCATAATGTTATAAAGGCCTTCAGTCATAACGTAATATGTATATCTCTAAGTTTCTGTTAGCTCTCGTAGAATTTATGCTTTAAATTAAAGTGGAAAGGATGAATATGCAATTAATATAATAATATTTTTTACTGAAACAAAGCATTTTTTTTATAATATGATTACTGAAAACAGAGTCACTGAGCGTTTAAACTTTATGGGCACTAAAAAATATATATCTTAATTTATGTAATATCTCAATAATTTGTCAACAAAATTTCCTCAGATTCATCATGAGCAGATCGATTAATTAACAATGTTTGATTTTAAATGTATCAAACACTAAGAAAATAAACAGAATCGTTTAAAATAATCGGTCGAAAACAGGTTAAAATAAACTATTTAAAAAGCGATATATTTAAAACTATAAGCATATAAAATATATATATATAACTGAAATAAATACAATTGAATTACAAAAGCATGCAAGTAACCTAAAAATAATTAAAATCAATTCCGCATCCGTTAATAATGGTTGTCATGTCAATAATCAGAATACAATGCGCATGCGTGTATTTTCAACGCCAGTTACGGTAACGCAAATGCGTGAATTTTTTTACGCCCGTTGGGGTAACGCTATGCAGATTAGAAATTTTTAATTTCCTTTATTCTGTTTTATTTTAATTCAAAAGTACTTCAGAATGAATCTGAAAGATCGATTAATTAATAATGTTTAATTTTAAATGCATCAAACACTAAGAAAATAAACAGAATCGTTTGAAATAATCGTCCGAAAAATGTTAAACCTACCCTCATTAGTGTGGGGGGAAAAAACTGAAGCCTTACTCATTTGACGGTGGGGAAAATGAAGATTTTTTGGCTGTAAAGTTAGTTTTTAATTAATAATTAAAATTCTAATTAAAAATTCAAAAAAAGGGACCCCAGGTGCACATTCCCGATCTCCAAGGTATACATGTACCAAATTTGGTAGCTGTAGATCAAATGGTCTGGCCTGTAGAGCGCCAACACACACACATTGAGCTTTATATAAGCATAGATATTAACTACTTAGGGAATTATTTTTCTCATTTGAGATAATTCTCTACTTAATTAGATCAATCCAATTCGGGCAATTATTTATTATTCAATCTAAGCAATTTTAAAATAATAATAATCTCACGTAACCTAATATTGAATTAATACCTACATGCAAACACCTGTTCTCTAACTGCAACCATGTAGAGCGATTTTTAAAAAAATAATTCCACAAACCACATTTACATTCTTACAAAATAATGTATGCATTTTATTATCCAAATATTTAATAGAATTGAGATTATGTTAAAAGTTCAATCTAGACAATGTCTGAATAAGGGAAATTTCTATTATAATTACATATTATAATTTAGATATGGTTAAGCAATCGTAAATTAATTACTGATTTCAGATGCAATATTGAAATTAAATATAAATTAGTCTAACATGCTGCTGTAGTAAATTAATCATATCAAAATTCCCAAATAATTTTAAGTGAAACCTTGCAAAATCAAAGAAAATTGTTTTCTAATGAATTGTATCGCTTTGACAAAATTTTTGAATCAAATAAAGCCTTCTTTGAAGACCCGCACGAGTAAAATTAATCACAATTCTTGGAGGCTCACCATACCAACGAATTGATAAAATTCTTAGACTTCTGCCTTTTAAGAATTAAAATGATCTACTAAGGTGATATTACTTTTAAATAAATATTTAAAACAAAATTTATTTATTTTGAATTACTTTTAAATAAGTATTTTATAAAATATATGTATCCATTACTATTTTATTTATTATTTTCTAGTTCATTTAGTTCAGTTAACTAATTTATTTCATTTATTGTCTTCATTTAAGTCTTTATTGACGGGAAAATTGTCTTAAATGACCTCATTATAATATTATTTAACAAGTAGTATAAAAAAAAATTAAGTGAACTATCTTCGCAAGAATTGAACTGGCCTTCTTCACCTTCATGTGAAAAATACTGAAATCCTTGAAATTTACCGATTGAGCTACTGCCTATTGATTTCAAATTTCATTACAAACTGCTAAAACTCTGTTTAAAATAATTAAAATTAATAAAATTTAATAATTAATGAATTAGTATTTGAAAAACCTGTATTAACATCAAGTGTCATCCACTACAAGTTAAAAAATATATATATTTGAACTTGAGTGGATGAATAAAACGTATTTTATTAACGATTGAAAATTAGAACAAGATATATAAATATATGTAGAGAAAGTATGAACTATGAGCATGAATTGAAAAAAAAAAAACTTTAAGAATTTATTTGGAATATAATCTAAAAGTTTCTGGACGTCATATATTTTCTCTCTTGTAAACAATCCTCTTTAGTAGGCTGACACACTAGAGAGCCCAATACCTTTCCTACTGTAGTTTTAGAGTCGGAATGTATTCCTTGATAAACTGTTAATGATGTCATTTAACAATTGATTCAGACAAAATTCATTGATCTGAATTAAATTGTTCCTGTCTTATACATAATTCTACATCTAAAGAATCAATATGAACGAAAAGATCATTTTCCGAATGCGAAATAATTGATTGAACAATTTTTGAAAAAATTCAGCTTTTGAAATAATCTATGTTTTGTAAAATGGTTATATCTAAAAATGTAGGCTCTAAAATATAATTTAGCATTTCAGTTACAGCCGTTTTAAGATATACATGTTTTGTTAAAAAGGCTATATCTAAAAAATATATGTTTTAAAATATAGTTTAACATTTCAGATATAGCCTTTTTAAGAGAGAGATACTTTCCTTTGATTTTTTTTTTTTTTTTTTGCTAGGACTTAAAATTTTTATGAAATTGAATAATTCTTTGATGAATCCATTCAAGTTTACAATTGGGCTTAAATTTAGGTTTCTAACAGCTGTCAATTCATCAAAATGCTAACTCCGCTATTATTAAAGTGAGCCATAAATATGCTTATTCTAACATTTAAAATGACTAATTAAGTATACTTAGTTTACTTTTAAAGAGAATTACACTTTCGACGCGAATGTCTGTATCTGAATGTCTGCATCATCCTAAGAAGAACGACACTGTCTGTCGAAGCATGCTCATTAGTGTCACCCCAGAGCTTATACAAGAGCCCTGACGAATTTTGATTTTCGACGTCTGGCTTTAGGAAGCAACTTCCTACTCACAAATTTATCTTTTGGCAACATGCGTAGCAACGTCAACTTAGTACTTGGAAGGTGTAAAACTGTCAAATTATTAATAGATTATTATCGGAGTCTTTTGGTGGTGCTGTTCGAAGTCAAGTTCGACTGTCACTCAATTTCCAAGTGGGTGGAGACCTTTTCGAGAAGAACTGTGACATCTCAACAAAGGGGACTTCTGAAGCCTCACCCAGAAAAATGGAATTTGCCATCGTCTGACAAGACGTAGATGGAACAAAAGTTGTTAGACAGTTACCTTTTGAGAAGCTTTGTTCTCACTGACGCTGCCGGGGAATGATTATTATAGAGTATCCCCTATTCTTTCTTGCTATTGGAAAGGAATTATGTCCAATATACTAACCATCCATTTTAGTAAAAGCAATATTTCATACTAGCACCCGATGACATCAAAATTATAATCAATGAATTATTCATAGAAGAGTACTGAAAAGCAGCAATAAAATAAATCTTTTTGATTTTATAAGAAAGGGGAAAATGTTTTGGTTTCTGATCACTTACTCAAAAGAATTTAATTCAATTCCAGCCTTGTAGAGTTATTAATGTGTCGATTTTTGATTAAAAAAATAAGAGAAACGCAATACACTTAATAATTATAATATGCGTTTAATTAAAAATTCTTTAGGTACAGTTTATATTTCTAGATACGTTTTGGTTCTGTTTAGGTAATATTTAACGTATGAAATTTACTTAGCACCCCTTTCTGTTATAATTTTTAGATGATAATAATTATGAGCTAATATATTATTTATTAATTCCATTATTCGGCATCTATGATGCGAAACAACCCTTTAAGACTCTCTGCAGAACAGACCATCTAGAACTACCAAATTTAGCCCGGGTAGGTGGGTAGGTAGGTAGGTATAGTAATTGTGTTTTTATTAAGAAAGGGACTTTCAGATATGTAACTTTATCTATAATTAAATACAATTAATCAATGGTTTAACGTATTTTTCTGTATAATTTCGAAGCATATAATCAAGAAAAAACATATTTTTATATAATATTAAAATTTCGAAAAATTAGCTTTTAAGTGGTACTTTTTTTTCCAATATTATTTATTTGCATAATTATTTTTTATTTAAATAACTTTTTAAAAATCAGTTTAAATTCAATGTTATCACAACAATTTTTCTTTATGTAGATGCTTGCAGCAATGCGACGAAACAAAAATAAATCTTCGTTATTTCATGCTCAATCATGCTAAATTTATTACTCATTATTTGGCAACATTTTTTATGTTCAGATTGTCTGCATATTTGCCTAAGTGGAAAAACTGAGCTAATGCCTTTTCCTCCCTTCTTATTTGAAGTAGAATAGTATGAAAAAAAATGAGTTTAAGTCGAACAGTTTCATTTATAAATCGAAATAATAATAAAAAAAAGAAGTTAGGGCAACTGAAAGTGTTAAAGAATCATTAATAAGAAAATCTAATTAGAATGAACGTAGTAAAAATATGACAAGTTTTTTTGTGTATGCGAAGCGAAATATCTGAACTACAGGAGCATAACTGTGGGATTTTAATAGAAATCTGTTTCTTTGTCTGGCACGTTTTTGGGAAGAGTCAATAAAAAAAATTTAAATAGAAAACACGCGAAATGTTGCCACGATGAAAAATATTGTTTTTGGAAAACCTTTTGAATTCACCAAGAATGTTGAAGAATTAACTAACTATCAAATAGATGGAATAAATATATTAAACCACAAAAATTAGCTAAAGTGGTTTGCCAAGTGGTAGACAGAAGCCTTTTGGAAACTTCTTACGCCTTTTGAAGAAATTTGAAATGACGGATATCAGATAAATGTAATTATTTTTGATCTTTAAACACCTTAGAATTATATATTTTGGCGTTATAACATTTCCATATACCTCCCTTTGCTACCAGACAATTTTAGTTTTAGAAATGGGTGATTTAATTTTTAGTAATTGTTGACAAATTAATGTCAATAGTCAGTAATTTAAAAATACTCAAATTTACTTTTCGTAATGAATGCGTTTATAGTTTCTAACATAATGACATGACTAAAAATAGAAACGAGATGGGATCACATAGTGATCCTCAAAAAATAACAGAATGATTCTAGGAAGTTGATGAGTGGGGAGAGAAAGAGAAGTAACAATCTAGTTATTAACAATTCTTTAATTGATTTCAAAACATTGTATACCGTTTTAACATCATAACGTTTTACACTATTATTCTTTCCATAAATCATGTGGTATAAAAATCACTACGCATCGAATGTAAGGCTGATGTCATCAAGCCAGACGAATGATGCCTAAAACATTTCTTTTTATGTTACGATCCATCGGATTAGAGGTTTCATTTTCAGTTAATTGTTTTTCACAGTCTTTAGTCAATACAATTCTGATCTTGCCAAATAGTCAATACAGATCATTAGAACAAGCATCTAGTATCTTTATATTATTTTGAATAAAATATTCCCTAAATCCTGATTTTACATTACAAAATAAAATTATTAATTCCTTTTAAAATAGTTCATGATTTAGATACTTTATATGAATTGTATTCGTAAATCCTCTCATATAATTTTAAATTTTCAGAAACGTTCCTCAAAAAGAATAATTCAGGCAATTTTTTTCTTTTTCATTTGTTAAAGATTTTGAGAAAAATTATGCAGTTGACTGAATGGTTTTCGGTCAGCTGTTCATTTGACTGTTTTAATTTTTAAAAGCCTGTCAGGAATATTGTCTCTTTTATTTATTTTTTAAATGCTTGAAATTTTCGTACGACTTTTGCGCTTAGTTTCATCATTGAGATTACAGAATCAAACCTGCATCTTCAGGCTCTTTACTTTATTGAAAATTTGATACACATAATCAGTGTTAAATTTAACTAATCTGTGATGTTTCGTTTTTGATGCATTATATAAAAACAATTACCTCTATAGATTATTGTGTTTTATAACACTGATACATAAATAGACCGACAGACAGTCAGTTCATTGATAAAATTGGCCCAATATGGGATGAAGATCTACAATTCTAGTGATAAAAATTCATCTTCTTTTTCTTCTTCTTCTTTTCTTAAGCAATTCATTCTTCATTTCTTAAGCAATATTTTTAACAGATTGAAGGATATAGCTCCAGAAACGATTGTTTGAGACCCAGGAAATTCTAAATTGTGGAGACGCATCGAAATGACGCTGTTGAATTGCTTGAAGAATGCAATATGCTTTCTCTTTTATAGTTTGCATACGAGATCGTGAATAAAAAGCAGTTATAAATAGTGTTTAATTTTTGTATACCCTTATCTAACAATTTAATAATTTTTTTGTTGATTTGAATAACATATCACACAAATCCTTCTTTCGTCAAACTTTTTATCTGTATAATTACTAAAAGTAAGTTACAACAACTTAACTACTATTAATCAATTACAATTTACTACATAAAAAGGTACATACTTAAAATTTCTTCTCTATAATTAATAAAAACAAATGTGTGTCTATATACAGGTAATTATCAAAATTATGGCAACACCGCAAACGAATACAAGAATCTTGTAGAATAGAATTGTAGGTATTAAAAAAAGTTATACTAAAACTGTTTTCTTTAGGAGGAAGCTATAATTCACCAAGGGTGAATCCCTTATCTTCAATAATAAGAGAAATATATGGACTTGAAATCAATATTTACGGGTCAGGGTATTCCTACAGCTTATGACTTATCGCAATTTTGATTTTATTTCAAGTGGTTGTTATAATATTCACAAGTTATCAGTGAACAGATTACTAGACAGCGCCCTCTAAACCTTCTGAATTCGAATTCTTAGCATATAACATTATGTTTTGATTTGTTTTTATCTAATTTCTATCATCTCCTATCATAGCTACCTTTAGTTTTGAAGCACCCGTATATCTACCTCCTTAAACTACTTGTGTGTACTTGTATAAGTGTACACAATCTTATCTACCTCCTTAAAATACTTGTATAAGTGTGTTCAACACAGCTTTATACATTTCTTTTTAAAAGAAACTAATAAGATCTGTTGATGGATTCCTGCCTTACTGTAAGCCCTCTAGAGGATTACTGATTAACGTAGCTTTATGCCATAGCCATCCTTCTGTCTGTACGTCAGCTTTCTTCAGGATGAACAAGATTTCCTTCCCGTAAGTACAAGCCAAATAATAGAACCGTAAGAATTCAAAAAGGAAATGCGTTCGCTCGCTCTCGAGTGGATTTACCTTTGTGGTAAAAAAACTATGTATTTCTCGCAGAAAAGCGATCCTGAATCCTTGAGTCGGTCCTCTCCAGATAGAGAAAGTCGGTATTTCGATGGGAATCCAAACAGTCCGTCCGACTCTCATTTCTTTCGTAAACCCCTTTCCCGTGGACGCATTTTGTTTCGCTCTGGCAGCAGGCCTTGCAATTTGAATCGCTTAAAGCTGAATAAATCTATTCTGAAACCTATAAAGCGAGTGAAATGGAAGAAAATGGAAGTTCTGAGTGCAATCCATGGTCTATAAAATTTTTAAATCTCCGTTCGGAGTTAGTTTTTATTCCTCCCAAAAAGGAAATGTTTGTTTCGCACTCCAGGATGGTTAAGTCAGTGGTTGATCGGAATTTGAAAAGCATAGTAGAGCACTTGATAGAATTTAATAGAAAAGCATTTTGTTATTTCTTTGCTCAAATATACTTTTTAAGATTTTGTAAGATAAACATCAATATTCGAAGCAATGACGCATTTTTTTCATCTCTTAATTTTAAAGTACCGAACGTTGTTTAATCTTCCAAAAACGATCGATTCTCAATTGCGTGCTAAATGCAATTCTTAAAAATTTCTCAAAAACCTTTTACAACTATACAAACTGTATTTACTTGTAGCATTGTATGGAATGTATTTTTGAGGTATAATTATGTATTATGGCTTAAGTAAGATATATTTGCTCCTCGTTTTGAACCAATATAAGAGCTGTTTTGTGATAGAACTTCTAATTGTGAAAAATAGCTAGAAGATTAGATAACATCCAATCTCTAAAATTCCATTCCACATCAATGGGAAAACAAATGACTTTTTAAGCTGTATTTAACATTTGATTTAACCAGGCCTAAATACTAATGGATATTTAATGGAATCAGAACTCGAAACTTCAAATCCAGAAGGTGAAAAATCAGGTCATTGTAGCTCTGATGTTGATATAAAATTATCAGTGAAGTTTCGAAATACGATATGAAAGCATTTAATTTCTCGCATTATTTGAAAAAAGTTAAATTCTTATTAGTTCAGATAATCAATTAATGTACTTTACATGTAATTTAGATAGCACTGAACAGTATGTGACTCGTATAATTCTATTAGTAGTAGTAAATAGTAAATTCTCACAAAATTTTCACAAATAGTCCCAAACTTCTCACAAATAGTCCTAAAATTCTCATAAATACCTAAGGGTAGTGTCAGTACTGTGAGATTTTATAGGAAAAATCGTTAGACTTACACCAATTAAATTTGGAACAAATCCCCATGGGAAGTTAGAAATATGTACTTCAAGTTGAATTTTATTTTGAAATTTTGATTGATTAAAAATTAATTACCGCTTTTTCGCAATTATTATTATTGTGCATAAATAATGTATCATTTTAAAGATTAAAATACTGTCTCATCACTGAAACCAATTTAATAATGTAAGTTTTTCCTGAATTTTGACAATTTTTTAAAATAATTTTTTTTTGCACAGTGTTCGGTATTCGATTACATTCTTGCCATGAAATTCAAATCGTCTTTATTGTTCTATCAAATATATAATTATTAATTTTTCCAACATTGTTTTAAGATAAAGAAGTACGATTCTTTTTATTATCTGCACAATTCACATGAGATATAAGAATGCGAATTACTGAACGAGATAACATTTCAGTCTGAAGATAGCTTACCCCGAATAATAATTAAATAATAGCAATATTTCATGAGATTATTAGGATGGATTCTATATATTTTTAACAGAAAAGGCGTAAATTAATGAAAGATCATGAATTTGATATCTGTCACAATTTAATACATAAAAACACTTTAATGAAGTAATCTCGAATATCGAGTTATTCATGCGAAATTTAATTTGAATTAGACACAACTAGTATCCACGAAATATCATAATACTTTAGTAATTTAAAGAAAGTAGGTACAGATATTTACTCTAATCCAAATTTAGAGTATTGTACTTCTCTCCTCTTTGAAATAAGCCATAGTGATAATGCAATAATTTTTAAAACAATTTTTCACATAAATTTTCTTAATATATCCATAAAGACCATTCAAAAATATGAAAAATTTAAAATTTCGGTTCTGTATATTACAAATAAAAGTAAAATTACAATGCGTGTAATTTAAATAGTTGGTTGCTTCTAATTAATAACTGTAGTGGAATCTCAGTTATCTGGATTTCAATCAACCGATGACTGCTAGACGATAGAAAAGAAAAATCGCCTTTATTAATTTTTCATAAAATCGTCGAATTTTTAAAAGAAGGATAGTTGTTGTTTAAGGTATATAATACCATTCTTTATGAATTTTTTTGAAAAAAAAATATATTCAAATACATTTTTTAAAATATACTTGAAAATATAAATGGATAAAATAGACTTAAAAATATGTATGAAATAAAATATGTCTTTGTATACAGTTTTTAATTGGAGAATTGTATTAATTTTTTTTTATCAAAACAAGATATAAAGTAAAAGCCAACTAGTTTAGAAATTTATCAAATGATTTATCCAAAATCTTGCAGTTAAGAAATATATTTCTTGGTTACTAAGTTCAGAAATAAGCTATATTTCTATCCAATCACTTAATGTTCCATTGCTAAATTATATGAAATTTAATTTTTTTTTCGAATTTAATTTTTCTTCTTTTACAATGAACAGATTGCATATTGTGTCGTTCAGGAACTGCAGAACAAAATAAGAAATTATTCTACCAAGTTTAAACAAATATATATATGTGTGTGTGCATTTTATTTTATGGGGCTTTTCGTAAAAATATTTCAATAAAAATTAGAATATGAGAAAAAAGCTTTTAAAGACGAAAAATAACATGTGAATTAGACAAATATAAGAAACTATTCAACTACTCAAAGAAAGACCTAGAGTCAAAATTCTAATAGTATTATAAAGAAAACTACACAGAAGTTAAAAATATTCAATGAAAAAATTATTTTCCCAAAAAATCACATTACAATTTATTTACCTACCTTAAAGAGGAGGAAAAAATACATTTCCATTCTTAAAACAATTCAATAACGATAAAAAAAAATTCACATTCATTTACAATGTATTTTCCAATGAAAATACATTGTATATGTGGCTAAAAGCTTTTCATTATGATTTGGGAAAGAATGGAATCGTTGGAAAAATACTAAAATCAGTTATTTTGCCTTTTTTCTTACAAAAAGCTTAATAACTAATCCTACTTTAAAATATTAATAGTAACAGCATTTGCGGCTTTATTTTTACAATTTTCAAATAACTATTTTAAAAAAACCTCATTGAAAGAAAATAGTGATCTAAAATGTAGTCTCCGTTAACCGGATTATTATATTGTGTTACAATATTCATAAGAACAGACGATTTTGAAATGGAATATTTTTTTCTTAAATGGCTGTAGTAACAAATATATTTATTCTACATTAGAAAACTAACAGGTCTTAATATAGGATGCCACATTAAAAAGCCTATTTTGAATAAAACCATCGAACATTTTCTTTATTCAATATTTTTTTTTCTGAATGGTTTTACCTTTTAAAACTGTACGATTTTCTTTTAATTAATTTTTATACTCATTCTTTGGGATCTATTCTTCAATTCTCTATTTGTATAATGTACGTTTAAATGCTATTTTAATCTTTAACGCTTATATTAACGCTTTTATATGTAACACTTTTTTCGTAATTTCTGAATTTTGGAACTCTGCAGTTCCTGAATTACAGAATGAGCAAATTCTTATTCATTTAAAAAAAATATGGTTGCTTTAATACTTTGTAAGCTAAAACAAAATAAAAATTTCGTGTTATTTAACATTCGAAATACCAATATTTAATGAATGTGTAGAAATGCAGCTTTTTTCTTGGCCAAAAACCATCTAATATATTTCTTATCTGCAAAATTATAACCAGAACATTTAGTGAAATTCTTAACAAGAAAGTTTTTACTTTACGCATATTTTAAGCCAAAGGCCATATTTCTAGCAATTTTTTAAACACTTTTGGTTTTTAACTGATTTTTTTTTGTTTAATATTTTATGCAAAAACTTATTATTTTATAGTATTTTTCTGAAAATGTAACACTTCTTATACGAATCAAGAGTTGTAGCATATTTTAAATATCTTTTTTCTATATTTCATATTTTAATTTTAAAGCATCTAATAACATTTTATCTCTGGAATTATAAATTTACTAAATATGCATTTTTATATTTCTGATATACTTTAAAATTTTGTTGATTTTAGTTGGATGAAATTCATTAGTACGATATGAAATCTTTTTTTTTTACAAAGCATTATTATTAATTAAGTTTTAAACGAATTGAACCCTGATTCAATTAAATAGTAATTGACTTCCAACTCTGTCATTACATCTACATATTCTGAATGTAAAATGGCGAAAGGTTTTGACTAGTTAAAAAATTTTAAACTTAAAATTTTCATATCAGAGATTGTAATTACTACTTATTTCTTTCGCAGACATTGCTCATAAATTTCTAAATCTCATTAAATTAATTGCTAAATCTCATCAGAAATTAAAAAACTGAAATTACATTCCCCAAATTATAATTAAAGAAATTGATGCATTGCTTAAATGCTCGTTTATTTTATTCTCAGGATAAAATATCAATACAGTTTTTGGATCTGAAAATTGATTAAAGTGTGTGTTTTTAGAAACAAAAATGAAAAAAAATTAACAACAAATTGTAACAATGATAATAAGAATACATGGATGTGTCAAAATACCTCAAGGCATCATTTTCAAAACAAAAATAAAATTATTAACTTGAAAGATTTATAAGGAATGCAAAGAATCATGCAAAATATATATTAAATCCGATAAGCATAGGTTGTAGAAAAAACACATTGATATATTCTTATATGAATGAATCTAATGTCAATAATTCTCGATAATGAAATACCAAACCTTCCTGAGCACTATGTAGAAGAAGAAATAACTTATTGAGCCAATTCTAGTATTTTCTGTCAGGAAACATCCAAATGTAATTTTAGAATGAAGTTGAAAGAACATGTTTCTCATTTTATTTCTACGAAAAAGAAACTATATTCTGGACACTCAACATTGATTTCGAAAGATAATCACTATCTGTCTACTACCTATTCTTACAAAAATCAAGAAAGAGCAATTTTGTTCGAATCTTCCAGAGGACGAAAGAAAAAAAAAAAGTTCGTTTCCTATTCCTTAGCTCTATGCTGCTTTAATGATTTTTTTATTTTATTTTTTTTCTCTCTTTTTTTGGCATCGCTATTAAGCAGACGATTTATTCCCCTCGCGGCTAATAAAGCGCGCGATTTTCTCTCCCACTGTGGATTAGGAATTCCCATTTGCGGCGAAAATAAACGCCTTCATTTCCGTCTAGTGCACTTTATTTAATAAACAATGACTATTCCTTCAGAAAAGGCGGGAATAAATTCCCAAGAAATGAAGAAAACATCGATTGCGCGGTAATCAACGCCTGCTCTTCGCCGCTCATTATTCGGTAAAATAGCATAGAACTAAACCGCCTTACTGAAAATCAATATTCATTATCGCATTTTTTAAATTAAAATAGATTTGGTTTTACACAAATCAGAATATTTTTGAATGGAACGTTTTTGCTCTTGTTGTTGGCATTATCGTACTTATCTGAGAGAGATGAGTGATGTACCCTTTTGATGTTTTAAACGGTAGAGGATGAGATTTTCGATATCCTTTTGCATTTGCTCTCTTCGCAATTCGTTAAGCCTTTTTTACTTTTTGAAATTTGAATAGTAAGGTGCGGTATATTCTTATCATTTTTCTTTTAGTTTTGCTCTAACGAGTTCGGTTAAGTTGGATCGATTTGTGAGTATCGTCTTGCTTTCAATTTATCGGTTTCTTTTATAAATACAAGCTTAACATTTTTTTTGTTTTATTTTTTATTTTTATTCATGATTGTCAAATAAGTATGAATCTTATGAATATTGCTTAGGATAATATTACATTTTTAATCTGAATTGTGGAGATAATTTAAAATATAAATTAGAAAGATATCTGCGATTTAAACAGTAACAGATTTGATTTCTTTTTATCTTTTCCTTGTTATTTAGCAACGATTTTAATCGAAAAGAGTGTTCTTTTCTTAAAAACAGTTGTGCAGAATTTTGTGATCTGTTTTCACTTGTCTAAAATTTCATTTCCTTGTTTATCAAATGCTCATAGTTTGATGCAATTTTTTTATTTGTTAAACAAGAAAAAAAAAGCCGATTTTTGAAATTTGTTTTTGATATAATTATTTGCTTTCTATATAAGCAAGTTTAATAACTAAACATACTCATATATTTCATAATTGTGTTTTTATTTTCAAGAAAATGAGCAATTTTTAAAATTAATTTCATGTTGTAATTTGGCTTTAAAGTTGTTGTACATTTATCAATTTAGATTCTAGATTTTCATCTATATTAAAGGAATTAATCATTTTTTTTCTTATTATATATAATTAAAAACATAATTATGATCAGTGTTAGATGTTTAAATTCTTTCAAATGTAGAAGTTTCACTTACGAATCAGCTACTTTAGTGTGCATATTAATTGGTGAGAAACAAAAATGTATCATGTATTCTATTCCAAGTACTAAAATTGTAGTACGATTATGTTTTACTTTTGTACAAACTGGAATCTTTTAGCTGATATGCACCAAAAAGATTTTTTTTTATATATTTTTATATGTTAAGAATAAGTTAGGGAAATGTTCTCTAATATTTAATATAAAAATGTTCCTATATCAGTTGCATTTTCTAAAATAATTTTAAATCATCTTCCTTCCCCTTCAATTATTCATTTTCCAGCTGAATTCAATCCTACTGAGATCAAAAGTCAAATGTACAAATCATCGCGGTGCTCATTTCTAAATCTGCCAAAGGAAAATTCTTTACCTGCATACTAATTAGTTGTTTCCCATTTAGAGTTTTGCTGCATTGGCTTGGATATTATGTAATAGAGTTGTGTATGTGATGGATTACGGATTTCCATTAATAACTATTTCGATAGTATTTTTATTTCTATAATAATTCACTGTTGATATTTTTCCATCGCTAATTTTTTCATTACTTTCAATAGGAGTTCTAGTGAACTTTTTATTTCATAGCGAATAATTTTGTACATTGATTATCCTGTATTCTTAATATTAAAAATTCATGATTTGAATTCAGTCATGGACAAATTCAATGAAATTTTGCATTTACGAAGAGTATATTTGCATAATTAGTTAGAAAAAATACTGGGAAATTTTAACTAGCAGTATTTAAAACACTAAATAAAATTAATTTCAGTATTAAAATTTACTTATAATGCATCTTGGAACCTGCTTATTTTAATCAATTTATTAAAATAAACCTGCCTTCGAAAATAAACTTTCAAACTTTCATGCATATAAAGCTGAAATACATAATTAATTAATATTTTAAAAATAAAGGAGATTATTATTCAAGTTAGACAAACTATGTAAAAACTATTCTGCAAGCATATAACATGGTAATACAAAATAGCATACTGGAAAACCAAGAAATTTATCCAAAGAAATAATTTTAAAAATAACTTTTAAGGCAAAAAATAGATAGTAGAATAAGGTAAATAATCTTCAAATAAAAACAATTAGTTTATCTGACTGCAGTTTAAAGACTCTAAAGAAATAACAATAAGGAATTTTCGTGAATTGATTGTTTCGCTAAAGAAAAATCAATGTTAGAAAAATCAATTGATAGAAAGCTTTAGAAGGATCACGAACTTTATAAGCGAGATACATTTTTAATTAAAAGCTTTTTGAAGGTTATTAAATTTATTAATTTTCTGCTGGATATGAGACAACTGTCTGATTATCAGAAAATTTAATTTTTAAATTTTAATTTGGAGAGAGTTAGTGCTGTAATTAAGTGACCAAATGTCTAATTAGTCGGGACAGTCCCGAATTTTGATTGCTTTTTTCCAGATTGTCTCGAATTCGGATCAAGTGCTCATGATTTACTTACAAGTTTAAAAACTCATATTATAAATAGATTTGTGAGAATTATTTTCTAAAAAATAGTTAAAATGGTTTATTTTAAATAAAGAAAAAGTAAATTTCCTTTTAAATTCTCTATATATGTATAAAAAGAACCAGACATCACGGATTATCCACAATAATTGAGATTTTTTGTTTTTCCTTTGTGTTTAAAAATATTTCTGAATTGAAAATGCGAAAAAAAAAACATAATAAGAATGTCCCATTTTATAATTATTATCTTAATAATTTATTTAAAACAGCTTATACCATATAAGTTTTTAAAAAGTTTTGTTTCCTAATTTTTTCGACAAAAGATGAATGTCTATATCAGTCAACTAAGCAATTTTTAAAAACCTCTAATAATAGACAAATTAGTTTAATAAAAAAGGCAATCGTATTTTTTTTAATGGGCTTGTACCTGAACTCATCGAATTACTGCTTTCATTTAGAAACTGAAAATAAATAACTGAAATTAATAATTCAAATTCATAATCATATCACACTATATTCAATAACAGTATCTACAAATTCTAACTTTGTCTTGGATTACTACCACCATATATTCTTGGAACATAATATAATTGTCCAGCATCATCTGTAATACTGGGCAGTTTAAAATTGTCTCCGCCTATGCGAAATCCTAACTTCTGTTTTTGCGTTTAGTAACTCATGTTTTTCTTATGTGTGCGAACAAAGTTAAGCATGAATACAAAATTGTAAATTTTATTTTTATTTACATTATTTTGGGCTGGATTACAACAAGAAGATTGAATTGAGGTCCGAAATTTAAATTTTTGCAATTTTATATTCATGATGATTTACTGTATTCTTTCTTCAGAGATAAGTTGGAATTATTGTTAAACGTTTTTTAATTTCTTTTTAATTTTATTTTCCATTAGGAGATTATTATTTGTCCTGATTTGTTTATGGTTTTGATTCGAATGTTCGTGAAGTTTTTTAGTTCTTAGGATTCTCGATGTTCATTGTTTAATTTTAATTTTATTATTTATTTATATTTAAAGTATACAACAAATTATAATTTTTTGTTTCTTCAAAGCGATACCATTATGCAAAATTTTGTACTGCAAGTTTTTAAAATTAATCTGTGAGAATAAGATTTGAGAAATTATTACAAGAAAAATAATATTCTAGACAGGTACATCCTTCAATCTAATTAAGAAAACTGAAAGAAATTATTATGAATTTACTTATCTTCAAAATATTATAAATTTTTTAATAATTACACTTAAATCTGGTAAAAAAATAGAATCTGAAATTATGTCATCAACCTAGCCAGAGAAACTGATTTACTAAATTGTGCTGCCGATATCTTCAGCACTATTAAAGCAAATGTACTTTTTCGATTCTCTCATTCGCTCTAAAACGCAGTGTGCGATCCTAAAAATACATTTAATGGACTGTATCATTTATCCTTTTTTTCTCCCTTTTCCTTTCACATTTGAAATAAAACCATAGTACTTTAAATTTTATTCATTTTTAGCCATGTCTTTAACGTTATATATTGTGCTTTATCTTTGCTTTGTTAAATTCCAACTCAAGAAAATTACATTGCTTTCTGGAGTTTTCCAATTTAGATAACTGTTTACGGTAAAATCTAAGCAACTTTATACAAAAATATTGACCTAACCTTATCTTTCAAATAAATTTCCTGTCTGAAGATATAATACTTTATTTTGGTATTTACTAAAAACAGTGCAGGAGTTTTTAGTCTTTTGTAAAGATATTTAAATGCTTACTTCTAAATGTATGCATTTTCCTCAGATTAAAGCCACGAAACGTGTTCTTATAAAAATATTTCTCTCCCTTTTACATTATTGCATCATAAGTTACTTACTTTAAGGCTTAAATATTGCTTAGAATTGAAATTGTTATAAAAGTTCAAGCCAGACGACGGTCAAAATAAGATAACCTTTTCCTACACTAGATTCTTCAATGCAACTTTAACCCCTTCCAGTAAAATGATGAGTATAGCTCGTCTTCTGTTTTTCATGCCATACTGCGCAATGACGAGTTATATTTGTGATGCTACTGAGGTTACTGTTGAATATAATAATAAATTTTATTTAAAATTTCTAGTGTACCGAATCCAGCAGCAATGTTATTACTTAAGTTGATATCATAAATCACTATCACATGCTTTTTACTGTTAGATTGTCTTGTACAAGTCCGGTCAAATTATTTTATTGTTAGTCAGTGGCATTCATTCTCATTTAGGCAGCACACTGGTCTTGTTAAAGGTAAACATGTTTTGAAATAAACACCGTAAAAAATGATAGTAGTACAGACTATGAAGATCAAGGTGACTGAAGGGATTTTGAAAGATCAAAAGAAATAAGCATACATTTACCTGATACTGAATATGAAACTAATGATAGTGAAATATTACCAAGAAGACGAAAATCCGCTTAACGACTAATAAGTGATTTTAATGAATACTCTGGAGTCATAGATATGTCATCAGAAGAAAGGATTTGGAAGGTAATAGATAATGTAGATAGATAAAAAAAATTAGATAATCAATACAAATTCATGTTTTTCATGCATCTGTAACATAACGTGAATAGATAGATAATAGATCCGAAGTCATAAGAGATTTTTGAAGAAAAGTTGAATATGAACTTAAGAATTACATTTATATAAATATCAATGATCTAATTTTAATTAACAAAATGTAAGAATTATAAAATAAACATTCTTAAATCAAAATTAAATTATTATTCCATGCGCAATTTTTTCTTATTAAATTTTACTGGAAGGGGTTAATATAAATAAATCAGATTGATGTAGAAATGTTATTACTTTATTAATTCCTCTGTGTCTCTTTCAACTTTACTTTTTCTATTATAAAAGATTTTTTAGTAAAGACTTTTTCAGATTCATTAAAAAAATTTATTTTAAAATTCCTGCTGTTCTTTCCCCTTGACACTTTTCGAATGTTTCGAGAACACCTTTGATTGAACTTCTCAAATTTGGCCACTTTGAATCCATTCATACTTTGTTTCACAATGTATCAGCAATTAGTTTTCTTCAGTGTCAAATTGTTTTTACCTTCTTTTTAGAATTCGGTACTCATTCCAAATCGGACATTTCAAGTCTGACCGCCATTTGCATTTCCACTTATCGTATTACGTTATTTCCATTGCCAGTCAGGTTGGAGCATCCTGAACTCGGAGGTGAAATCTCGTAACCTTGGCGGGCATCTTGTGTTACCTTCCATCATTTGGATAAGAGGGCTCAGGTGAAGAGAGAATGCCTGTCAATTTGTCAAACAACACCTCACGGATTTGAGGTATTAGGAAAGATGACCTTTTCTGCCCGTCATGCCTTGTGAAAGACTAATCAGTTACCAATTCGATGCATGGAGAAAATGAATTTTTTTTTCGGTTAAAAAAAATGTATAAGGAGATTTTTCTTCACCAGTTTTTGTTTTGATTTCTTGCTCAATGCGTTTGTGGTTTTAATTCGGCTTCTTTGTGTGTGTTTTAATTAAACTTAAAGTTATCATTGCTATTTCTTCAGCACTTTCTTAAATTCTAAGGCATTTTGTTATCAAATTAATGATTCAGAATTATCTATGTATTCGATAGAATTTGTATAATGTAACTTTTTATGGTTATCAGTAAAAATCGGAACAAGATTTGTCCATTCGTAATAATTTCATAAATTTTCAAATATGTATGTTTACACTATAAATTTTACTGGGTAATAGAGTTGAAACTAAAATGTATTTGTGTTGTATCTGAGCAATTGATACTTTGGCCCTTGCTTGAAATACTCGCTTTGAGTCCAAGTCAAAGTGATTTCTGCATCCAACTGATCAGTACCTATATTTAAAAGGCTTTTAAAGTAATATTAAAACAAAACAAACTACAGAACGTCATTCACATTAATCATTCGGTTTAATTAAAAACAGAAAAATCGATGCGATGAATAGAACCAAAAAAATATTCATGCATATTTTATTTTTCTTAATTTCTTAAAAAGTTATTGGGATTATTGCGTATCAAAAATTTGTCGAATAGACCTTTTATAAGAATAATGATGAGCAAAAGATTCAGTACGGCTATGGACTCTTAAAAGTTGCAGGCGTCCTTGCATAGGGGTAGCGCGTCTTCCCCGTGATCTGGGCGTCCTGGGTTCGAGTCCCGGTTTGGGCATGGTTGTTCCTCCGTTGTTCTATCTGTGGGATGTGTGAATGTGCCCTCCTCTAAAAAGGGGTTGTGAAAGCGAATGATTGATGCTTTAGTAGCAAAGTAGTACTCTTGGCCCTAGTTGGCGCAACTAAAAAAACAAGAGACGCTCCCCCACCGGCTTAAATCGCTGTCTTCGTAACAGCGGGCTTGTCCATGGCAAGTACCGTAAGAAACAACAACAAAACTCTTAAAAGTCGAAAGGCAGGCAGAGTTTCATGGGTTGACGATATTTTCGCTTCTGGTTTCTTTTCATCGTCACTGTCCTCTTTTGTCGTAGTATTTCTTTGATTCATCTATGTATTACAAAACAGTTCTTTCTACAATTGTCTCTCAACTTACATTTATGTTGTCTCCCAATTTAAATTTATTTTTATCCAGGTCTCACAATCTTTTCTAGGAAAAGTTGCTGACTTTTTAATTAATCGGTGTGAACCTTTTAATTGGTCTTAATAAAATTTTCATGCTGAACCGCATCGAATGCTGAATCGAAATTGATCACTACAACCAGATTGTTGATAACTAGAACCGGGGATTTTCTATGCATTTGATATGATTAAGTTTCTCCTTGTTTTGATCAGTACACATTAATCGCTACATGCAAAATAACTGTAAGCCGTGACTACCGTATTTCTTAGTAATTTTACTATTTTGATTTTAACTGAACAAGAAAGTTCAGTTATTCTTAAAATTTACTGCTGTCTTTAGAGATGGTTAAAATTTGAGCATAACCTCAACGGAGACTGTTTTTTCATTTGGGGAAACTAGAGTAATTTTGATCGATTTAAATCTGCGAGGTAAGTGATTTAATAACAAAGAAAGTGTACACGTATTTATTGGAATGATCATCAAGCTCAAAGACGATAGAAAAGGTGGACTTTTGAAATTTTCATTTTCACACAATTCGTTGACAACTGAAGACAGGAAAGTAGCTTAAAATGAGCAAATTATCACCTCGTTATAATATATATATATATATATAATGCATTTCGGGAATCCTGTCGGCTTTTTAATGTGTAACATTATTTGTTGTGAAGCAGGATACAGTTGTGACCAGCAGTGAAGAGACCTTTTAACATTTTAAAATTCTTTTTAATATCCATCGAGAAAGCATAATTATTTACAAGCAGAGACGCGGACAAGACGTCTGCCGCAGCGCAGACAAAAGCCGAAGTGGGGAAGAAGGGCCGAAATAAATTATCCCTCGCCTTATATAACCTTAGATTTTGACAGGGAAAATATTTCTTCACAGTGCCAATATATTAATAAGATTCTGATAGGGATTTCTGACGTATGTCAATCACGTGTAAGGGAAACACAGGGATCTTTTAAGAAAGAATGTGCTTACTGGACATTTTTTACCCCTTCACGCCGAGCGTGTGAAAATATCGGCGTTTAGCTGCCTAAGCAATTTTATAAAGCTTATCTTGAATTAATTAAGCAGAGAAAGTGGAATTGTATCACGAAATAAGAGAATATTTTTAGAATGAAGTTACTATGAGCTAAATTAAGATAAAATTTTAGAAATTAATTAAATTGAAATTAAGAGTTTAAAATATCATTACATATATATATATATATATATATATATATATATATATATATATAATATAATATGAGAGTTTTTCTTTGGTTCCAATTTCTTAGAAATTAAGGTTTGAAAATCTCTATTCAGCGTCTAATTGCGACAAATTTTTTAACTTGAGAATCCTCGTGAGAAAGTTCTCATTGGTTGCATTTTCTTTCACTCGCATTGTTCTATTTCCTATAAAATTAGAGATAGAAATGATATAGAAGTTGGCAATTTTCTTTTCCTTCTATTTCCGGGAGTATAGAACATGCATTCATCTTCCAGCTTGCTTACAGAATTTTTTTTCATCTAACGCACATATAAAATATATTCTAAGCAATTTAAATTTTGGAATCTTATATATTTATAGACATGGTAATAAAAACTAATTCTGTGATTTCCGAATATTATGAATTATGAAATATTATGTTTTTATTTATCATATCTTTTACAATGTGATAATATTGCTTTTATAGTGTTGCATTATCACGCATAAATTGCTTGGGAAACAATTCATGCTTAATTCATTAACTGTGACAAGCCTATTTAATTTTGAAAACATTTGTAGATTTTATACGAGAGAAGACGATATGACATGTTATATTGCCAACAAAAAATAATATGCTGTTAAGTATTAGAATGTAGTATGTTCTTTAATTTTTTTCATACTATCAGCATTTAAGTTGCGATAAAATGTTTAGACCTAACTTTAATGCATATTTTAATATTTTTAGTATAAAAAATACTATTTAAATAATGAGAATTTAACTGCTTATTGCTCGCTAATCATCTTTGGTTAACAGGCGGTTCATTGAGATTATTTATTGTGTATCGATTTTACTAAATCTTTTATGCAAAACTTGATATTCGCAAATGCCATAAAAAATATTTTTAAGCATTAAATCCGTAGTTTTTAATTTCATTTTAATCTTTATACTTAACTTGATGTTTATGACCCTCTTGGCAAAGTATTTTTAGCATCAAATTGTGACAGTCATTTTAATAGATTAACTCTTGTTCTGTTTAGTATATATATTAACCTTAATGATCGAGTCTAATCCTATGGCAGTAGAATGCCCCTAAACACTAAATCTGACATCTATTTCAAATAGTGCATTTTCTATTGCTATAATATAATTCTATTTCCTGTTTCTTCGTAAAAATTGAGCATATAAGTTACCGAATCTTTCTTCTTTAGCTTTTTAAGAAAATAACGCGATTTTAATTTTACTGAAATAACAAAAAAATGTTGAATTTCACTACAAAAATAAAGTCTATTGTTGAAAAATATGCAAAAATATAAAAAAAAAATAGAAAGATGTCGAAATTTAGAAAAAAAATTTATCTGCAGTTAAATTAAAAACTTTTTAATTTTAAAATGGTATAAAAATCAATCTTGTTTTGTAGTACTTTCAATAGTTAATATGAAAAACCTCTGTCTCTTAACCTTTAATTAGTTTAAAAAAATTTAAAAATCACCCTAAAATGAGAATTTTGAACCTTTGAAATATATGTGTGCCCAATTTGGTAGATCTAGGTGAAATGCTTTGTCCTGTAGAATTTGAAACACATACAGAAATACATACATGCAAATTCAAGTTTGTGATTAGACGAAATAAAAGAATTGCATTTGGACAGCACTTATCGTATTATTAAGGTAGAGGATTTAAGTAGTCATTTCTTTTTAATGCATTTCGTTTCCTCCCTTTCGTAAAGAAATAATGAATAGAAAAGAAAAATAATTATGCATAGGATTCATTTGTTTTCTAAAATGATGCAACAGCAGCAAACAGAAGACGGATTGAAATAATATGTGCCATAACTGAAAGCAGCCCTGAAGCAACAACAAAGCCCAAATTGCAGCACTCAATTACAAGAATGAATTAAATATTGTAATTATGCAGTTTATGTGGTTGGAACAATTGGAAGCTTGAATGAACCAAATTGTTTTCGGCCAGAGGGGAGGTTGCAAATGTAAGTTACGGTAATTCGAAGGTAGAAGGTCATTCAACAATTGGAACATTTCGTGATTTGCTTTTTGGAGTCGCCCGAACAAAATTTCCATTTCAATTCTTATTATGATTCTTTGTGCGTCTTTATTAAAAAGGTCACACAGTACACTCGGATTGTTTACGAGCTTATATGAACATCTCTACAAACAAATTAAACTGAAAGTTTTTCATTGGATGTATGAAGAATATGGATACAAATCGTACTGATATGACACACAAAAAACACAATTTGTTTGATTTAAGAATTCATTACATATTTAGAAGGAAAGAAAAAGATTATGTATTCTTACATATTTGATTACATAAAAATCTGTTTCTCGTGTATCTGTTAAAATTGATTAAATATCTCAACCTGCTTTAATATTTACTAATTTTTACTCTCTAGTGTATGAAATATGCAAAAGAGAAATTATTGTAATCTCAAATATTTCGACCTCGAGATTTTGGCGAATCTCCACTTCTCAGACCTCTCTTAATCCAGAAAATATATTTTTGGCATTATTTCTGTCTCTAAACACCCCCAGGGGGCACCTCGAAATGAGGATGAGATGCTTCCGGCATGGTGGTTGGATCTGGCCACCCTGGAGGGTACACTAATAGGTGGGGATCTGACTCCTCCCATCGATGACGGGACGTACATCCTTCGGGGAGGGTTGTACCGTGGCCGGTGATGGACTCAACCACAGTTCCGCCAATGTTGCGGCGGTCCGGTCATTCAGTTTTTATGGTTTAAATCCGTGTGCCTTCGTGGCGGGTCGGAGAGTCAGATGGCTGACTTTCTGTCTCTGAACACGATAACTCAAATGAGATTGACGGATGAAATTTGGTACATGGACTTTACTCCTATTTTGTTGATTTCTATCAAATTTTGAAGGAAATTCATTCGCGGGGGGAGGGGAGTTATCTGGCTGTTGAAGTACAAGTGAACCCGATAATTATAAAACGGAAGGACCTAGATAGGTAAAAATTGGTACACAAATCTAATATCTAAAATGGTGATTTGCGTCAAATTTGGAACCAAAACCGTCAATGGTCTGAATCGTTTGTTGATCTGTATATTATATCACGTTATCACGATCTGTATATTGTATCACGTTATCACGATCTGTATATTATATCACGTTATCACGATCTGTATATTAGTTTCACGTTAACTTAAAAACGCAATGACTTAAATGAATGAAATTTGGTATGTGGTTTTATGATTACAATGGTAGTTATTGTGTGACAATTTTGTTCCAATCGGTGGAAAAAAAGAGGATCAAAATGCTTGTTCGATTTTCTTGTATTTGTTGTTAAGTACATCCTAACTATTAATCTATAAAAATCTCTGTTTAAATACAAGTTACAGATCGTACAACTTGTATTTTATTCGTGTATATCCAAGAAATCGTGTATGTTATTCGTGTATATCCAAGAAATATATTCAAATTTATTATTTATCAAAAATTCGCATGCAAATGAAAATATTAAAAGCAGTGTGGCGAATAGCAATAAAATTTGTGCTTTTAATTTCAAAAAGAATCTGTTTCAAGAATTAATTCTTTAATGAATTATTAAAACTAGAAAACAATTTCTATGGAATGGAATTTTTAATGTATCTTCTGATTTACTTCGTTTATTATTTATTGAAACGTGAACAGAATCTCTAGGAAGTGTATTTCTATTTTCTATTTACTCCATTTATCATTTTATATATGTTACTTAATTTTAATACGAATAAATTTGTGGCCAATATCAAAACAACCTAGAAGAGAAATTCGTTTTTAATTAAGAAAAGATAATGTTTTTCTAAAATGCAGCATACTCGAAGAAGTCGGAAATTTTTAATGCAATTCATTTAATAGTAAAGATCGTTCGAAGTAAAAAATTATGAAATTTACTGCTTTGATGGTATAAAGTAGTTTTTATATCGAAAACACATTCTGATATTTAAAAAAGAATGATCGGAAAAACAATTCGAAATGCATGAGTTGTTTAGTCATGTGATTAATTTAGTTTTACGCTTGCTTTGAAACAATATGTTTAATATTTTAGCGTGTGACTTACTGGATTAAACTTTAATGAAATGTAGAGGCAGACTCTTGAACCGACATACTCTAGTCTAACTTCCCAAACAGGAAAATCCAGGAAACTTCTTAATCATAAAGATCCATAAGAGAACTGCTCCGTGATGATGGTGGTCGTTCATTGTAACCGTGTATCGAACCTATGACCTTCGTTTAGTGAAACCATTTCTAAGCTAATGCAATCTTAATTAAATGATAAAAGTAACATTCTAAATTCAAACAAAATACTTTTAGATTAGTTTTTTCATAGTGAAAAGAGAGAGTATAGCTATCCATAAAACCGATTTCTAGATGCTTGTGAAACTTCAGATTTTAAAAGTCCCCGACTCTGACGAAAATATTTTTATTGAATTATTCTACTAACTTATAAACACTGAAATTATATATTTAAGATTTATAGATATTCTTTAAAAAATTAGGCTGCTATTTTTTGCACCTTTGAGAATATAAATCCTGATTACCCATCTTAATTCGAAAATTCTATTTTGGCATTTTATTTATTAATGAACCATAATTTTCTTGAAAAGTTCTTTTGAGTTCCTAAGAACTAATTCTACTTCACCTAAGAACCTTTAGGCCGTCAGAAAATCTAAAATTATTAAAATTTGTAAAGTCAAATTATTTGCTTCATCCTACGCAAGATATAAAATCAAAATATTTTAATCATAAGAAATTTTAACTGCAAAATTCTGATGTGTCTTCTCATTTAGGTGTACCGAATTCAGAAAACGGTTTTGAAATGAAGTCTGTATAGTCCTTGTATATTTCTGTACACGACAGCAAAAATGTACAAGTAACTATAAGGATAGAATTTCGTATGTTTTTTTTTTTTGTTTTTTTTATCTTTAGTATGTTAAGAAAATAACGGAATAACAGTTACACTCAAATCGTTTGAGAAAGTCCTCTAGCTAAAATTCTGTCAATGAATTTATATATCAGCATTTGAACGTGATAATTTAGAATTAGCGCATTGAACTCATTAACATATCATCTTATCAGAATTGCTGAAATATGACAGAGTTTGAAATGAGATGTATCATCAATTTAACTGTCAGATTATAATCTTACATATGTAAACGCCTTAACTCAAAAACTCTATAATATACATGTATGAATATTAGTGTGTGGACCAAGATTATTGAGCAATGTGAAGTGTTGGATAAAACCGGTCAGAAGGAAAAGTGACTAATCCGAAAGGTATGTTGTATTTTTTAAAAGTAACCATGAAAATTTACCACAGAGTCGAAGTACAAGAGAAAATATCTGTGTAGTTTTATGCTAATTGAGACGATAGCATTTTATTTATAAACCAGAAACGGAAAGGATAATCAAATTAAAATGAGAAGTAATCCGCATTTAAAATGAACCAGTTAGTTGTTAAAGAAACAAATGATACATTCAACATAATTAAAAACGCCTGCTTTAAGTATAAAATTTACCAATTATTCGAATTAGATATAATATAAAATAACACATTAAAACATTCGTCGAATTTCGTGTTTATGAGTACTCCGATTGAAATTAGGGATCTAAAATCGTAATAATGCTTCCATATCTGTCAGATTTACAGCCATTTAACAATTCATGTCTCCACTATCTGCTTTGCCATCTCACATCACACCAGCCCGTACGACAAAGCTTGCCCTGCTTTACATTACAGCATTTTGAACCTAATTACATAATGTATTAAATCGCATTTACGACTCTAATTGAACTCGAGGATGCTACCTAATTACTGAAATTGAAGGCCTTAAATTCTAAAATTCGCTGTGGACACCGCCAGAGAGAGTCGTAAAAGCTCTTTTTTTCTGTATATACTTTCGTGAGCCATAAAAGGCCGAAAAGAACAATGAATTCAAGGACCACCCGAGTTGAGTTTCTTTATCCGATTAAAAGGTCATTCTAAACGGTGGGTCACGAATAACTTAAAGGGTTATCGTGTCACCGTGTAAGGTAACTCATGTGACATGAGAAAGTTGCAGCGGCTCGGAGAATATTAGAAGACAGATTATAATATGGTTATGGCACTGGTGAAAGGAATATGGTAATGTGGAATGTTTTGTTTGTGTGTTTTTAGAAGGCTTGGGTTTTCGATTTGTGATCTGCTTTCAGTGCCTTTGTATTTTCAAAGTTTATAACAAAACGGTGAAACGAACAATAGTTTAATAATTCTTTAATTGGACTAGTTTTGTTTTCAAGTTCTTTTGAACTGTAACATATTTACTTTTAGGAATAATAAAGAAAAAAAATTATGATATTGAAACGAAACTTGGTCTAACTTGGCGTGGACTGAATGGCTCAGTGGTAGAATGTTATGAACTAAAAGTTGAATAAAAACAATTTTTAGGCAAGTTGCCTATTATTGTTTTGTTAATGATTTACTTTCTGTTATTTCTCTTTTGTTCTTGAATGTTTTTATAATTTCTGCATCTTACTAAATCTGTAAGATTCGAATAATATCGTCTTATGGATAAAAACAGATGGATATAAGGTTCAGTTCCTTGAATCAAATCTCGAGTTGAGATTAGCTAGTGGTATCTTTGACTTTAGCTAACACACACGGTTTATCTACGTAATTTTATGTACAAGACAATATATTAAAGAAATATAAGAGAGTGAACGTGTTCTCGATACATTTACTTATATTTCATTGTGCATCCATTAATCATGTTACACATTATGGAATTTTGACAGCTTCGTAAAAGTAGGATAAAATTTAATTATAAAGGCGGATGATATTGAAAATTATTTAAATATTTGCCACTTTTTGGAAAACAGTTATATCGTCTAAAATATTGATTGGGCTAAATTTTAGTTAAATTTCTCCATAATTTAATATTTATGATTTCTTCAATAAAGTAATTTTAAACATCAAATCGAGATTAAAACTGTGGTATTTTAATAGTCTTTTTCCTGTTCTGTTTATTGCGTGCATGACATTTATAATGGAGTCGAATTCCGTGACGTCATAATAACATTAAAAATGTAGCTGTTATAGTAATCTCTCTCCTAATTGCATGTTGTTTTTCAAGGTACTGGAATTTATTTTCTGATACAGCATATAAATTCTGCAGATAATAATTTTTGTTTCCTTTCATTTTAAGCAATTGAAGAAAATCCCTCAATTAAATATTTAATGAAAACCAGTTTGAATTTCATTTCAAAAACAAAAGTAGTGTTAAAAATTTTGAAAAAACATTTTTTTTTAGAAAATTGATAAAATTTAAGAAAAATTTACATGGCAATTAAATGTTTCCATTACAAAGACTAATTTTTGAAAATTTTAAATTGGTTAAAAATTAATTCATTTTACTAATATTTTGGGAGCTATAAAAACGCCAAATCAACTTGATTTTTTTTATTAAAATTTTTAAAAACTCTCTGAGATGCACATTTCTACCCTATTGTAGAACATCGGACATATTGTAGAACATTGCTTGTAGAACATCGGACATATTGTAGAACATTGCTTGTAGAACATCGGACATATTGTAGAACATTGCTTGTAGAACATCGAAAGACAGGCCCACACACAGATACACTCTCCCTAATTATTTTTTTCATCCTAGAGACCTTTTTAAGTCTTAATAGCAATTCCTTTAAATGATGAATAGCTCTTAAAAATTTGAATATATGGTCTTTAAATCATAAATACGTTTATCTTTTTTATGAAAATTAAAATTATAACAATTTTTTCCGTAGAATACTTTACCAGTGGTTTATACTATCAAATTTATTTTTTATAACTTTTTTCTTTTACTTGGTAAAAAGCAATTTCGTAATAATCAAAATGGATAATCTTTTGATGCATTTTCTACTTTCAGAACTTCATGTGGCCCAAAACGGAAACACATTTCTAGAATTATATTTATAAACGTGACAGACACCATATCTCTCATTTGAAACGAAAATGCGAAATGTAGAAAGATAGATGAAATTTGGCATACAACCTTTAAACTAAAATAAATAAAAGATTTAAATTAAATAGTTCAGAACTTTACAGTCCATGAGTTTTTCCTCTTATATTAAATTTATTTCATTTCAGTTTGCGGAAATTATACAAGTGGAAAATATTTTAACTAAAAGTATGAAAATGTATGTTAGATTAAAGTGTGGTCTAATTATATGGAATTATTTCTAATTTAAAATATCAGTAAACAATGAATTATGACGTAATTAGAATTAATCAACATTTGCTTAGAATATGAAAAATAATCTTTTGATATATAAAAAAGGCACTATAATCGTCAAAGAATTCAACCTCTATACTTTTAAGAATTTCTAGGTTTCAGCCATTTGAAATAATTTCCTAAGTGCAAAAAATAATTCCATTTGATTTCAAAATTAATCCTATAAAATTATCCCAAATTAACTTAGTCACTAAAGAGTTATCGCAGATGATTTTTCGATATGAAATATTGGTAGTTTTCAAGGATAAATTGGAAAAATTCACTAAAAGAAAACGATTTTTACGCCAAGTTAGAATTTTTTAAATTTATTTTTAGTGATGGTAGATTTAAAGTCTAACTACTGTTTTCTTAATATATTTGAAATTTTATTTCCAATATTATCCGCAATAACTTTCTCACAGATATATGAACATATTATCTATCTCAAAGCTCAATATCTATATATCAAAGCTCAATATCAAATCTGCTTTATCTATCTCAAAAGCAGAATCTCAAAGCTCAAATAAATAGAAACTGAATAGAATATTTTGATTGAATATGAATAGCAATACAAAAGAAAAAGCAATCCTTATAAATATACTGCTATTTTGTTTATTTTCATAATATAATGAAAAAAATTCATGACTTAGAAAACTTCGATCCTGATTGGCAGATGTGGCATAAAATAAGATTCATGTAAACAATTTCTGTGTTAACATCAAATCATTCACAGAGCTTATTTTACTTTCTAATTATTAAGTTATATATGCACCGGGATATTTCCAAAAAATAGTTTTTCGAAACTTAAAGTCATCTAAAACATCAAAATGCAGCAAAGTCTTGAGTTTGGAATTTTTGATGATTATATTATTCTCTATTTTTCCATTTTACACCCAAGAAGGTGGGGAATAAAAGGACCGATGTCCATTCGCCAAGTTGAAATTTTGGGAGCCAATTTTTCGCCAAATATATAATCCTCACAATTTTTATTGCAACCTTGCAAGTCATATGTTGTCATTCAAGTTATCGAATATTTGGCTTGTTTATAAAAAGTTGACACTATTTTTTTCTTTCTTAGCACTAATACTAGAACTAATCTTAAGTCTTGCAAAAAAAAAGTGTTTACAAGAAATTATAAGTCGGAAATTGAAGAAAAAAAATTGTTTTTATAATAATTTAGATTCTGTGGTCGAACAAGTTTTTACATAAAGTACAAACGGAAATCAAAAGTGCTCATTTATTTTTTAAAAAAAATATTTGTTCTTTAATAAATTTTAATTCCTTTAGAAGTCAACATTAAATTCTCTTACTTATGCCAATTAAGGTCAGTCGATGGATTTTGCTTTCTCAAAATTGCATTGATAACACACTGGTATTTTTTTAAAAAGGTCTTGAGATACTAATTATATATAAAAGTTGGAGGCTTATCAATTAATAGAGTAATCCTTCATTATTTGTTTTTATTAAATAAACTACCAACTTAAGCCTTCAATCAATTGATTAAATTTTTTTTTCCTCCTTCTTATAATGAAGCTTTTGAAAAAAAAATTGATTTAGTTGGAGTTGTTGATCGTGAATCCAAAATTAATTATTTTTATATCATTATGTGGATTATTTTGAATCAAGAAATTCAAACCTAATTATAAGTTCCAGTTGCATCCAATTGTTCTCCGAAAATTCAATTAAATTGACCCATTTTTTTCCATTGAGTGCTAATTAACTCTTAACTCTAATAAGGACAGAGTGATTTGCATTTGATAAATGATGATTGTAGGTATTGTTTCAATGCAGAAATCGATAGAATTTTAAATATATTTTGTTAATATGATTCTCTTTTTACGCAGATCTATATATTCATTTCAAAATCATAACACACTAACTATTTGTCGTATTTTTATGAAGAATTACGAGTTATTACTTAAATTCATAAATAAAGGGAAGATTGCATATTATAGCAGACAACTGTGGTATAAATGTTTGCAGTCAAGCAATACTATGAAGATAATGTTTTTAGGATGGTATGCTATCTATAAATTGTATGTTGTAAAAGTCATTACGTAGACAATGCACAACTCCTCTGCTCCTACATGTCCAATTGAATCATTCACACATTTCAGTAATTCTTATATACGTACAGGTTCAACGAACATATGGATACATGGATTCCTTTTTTGGATAGTAGTAATTCACTAAGAAAAAAAAATTCAAAGTTTTAGTTACATTTTCTATAAATTCAAATTTTTACATTTTTCTTCAATAACTTTAGAACTTTTATCGCATCAAGAACATTTTTATATCTCTTTAATTTTCTTTAAATGGCATTTCTGTTACAGCTATTTTATCTTCGAGCAATTTTTTTTTATTTAATTTAATAATATTTTTCACAATAATTTAAAATAAAACGATAATCAATTATTTTAATTATTTTTTATTATATTAGAATAAATATAAACCACTTTTATTGTTTCATTAATTCTTTTCATGCTATTTTCAAGGTTAATTTTGTGATTAAAAAATTGTTCATCAATTCCGAAGTATTATTTTCACTTCCTTTTATTTTCATTTATATGAAAATAGTTTTATGCTGTTAATGTTTTAATAAACTGATTTCTGTAAAGCTCTTTTTCTACTGAATGCAACAACCACAGAAAAATCAAGCCTAAAATGATATCATGATGCAATAGTTCAGACGATAGCTTAGAGTTTCCTCATTTTCTTTAATATATTTTTGTATCTTTTCTTATTATTTATTTCTTACTTATATATAATTTTTCATACTATCTAATATTTAACTGTAGGATGACTTATGCTTTTGCTGTGACACCATTTTTTCTCCTCGTACTGAGCAATTGATGATAAAGTAAAACTGACGAAAAGGATTTAATTCATATAGAATGAAAAAAAATTATTCAAGAATATGATATTAAATCACATTTGAAGTTACACTTTACAACACAAATCATTGCTATTAAAATTTATTATTCGAAAATATATTGTGCTGTGCATAACTTTAAGATAGTCATGAACATTTATGGTAATATGTGTATTTAGTAAATTGAATTCATTTGACCCTTACGAAAGAACTCGTTAATCTCATCTTTATATACAATTCATCATGAGAAGTTAACATAGAATTAAAAATTTTGGAAAGAAAAATCGAAGTCAATTATTTGATGTCTAATCGTTCTACACTATCTTTAGAAAAAATAATTTTTACCATAAATAACAAACTACATGGGAATATTCCTGTTTCGATGTTATATAATTTTTTTGAAAAACTATTATATTCTAAAAATAGCAAATTTCAACGACATGCAAATAAATTTCTTCAACTTTTAAGATTAAAGCTAGCTTCGAATTTACAAATTATCAATATCAGTCCTAATATTTTCCTGCCATTCTGCGGATAGAACATCTGGCAACTTTACTGTACTAAAAATTGATCGTCTGTACTATCTTTCTTTTAATCTCCCAGCTCTTCGATCTGGTGGATGTCCAGACGACTGTGATGATATTTGCAATTGATTTTTAGCATGATATAAAAGCCATTTAATACTTAAATAATATTAATAGAATATGTATATGTAATAAATGACATTCATTGTATTACTATTCAGAATACTCACTAAAGCAAAAAACGATAAGACATAAAAGAACGTCAAACTGAAAATGTGAAATTTATTGTTACTTTATCTAAAAACTCCAATAATTTAAAGGAAAAAAAATAACTATATTACTAAATTCAAATAACAAAAATGTCAAATTTGAGTAAAAAAATTCACTTCGCTTTAACTTCAACGAACTGAAGAAATTTATTGTTTTCGTTTTCTGTTACAATCAGAAACAATAAATCAGCATCCAACTTATAATTCTTTGCATTACTAATTCCATAAATATGTTTTCTTCATCTGTACAGTGAATTAATTAATTACTCTTAAACAAATGTAATCATAATGACAGAATAAGCATTTTTATAAAAATATTGAAACAAAAATTAAAATTTTTCCATAAATATATATCGCAAAGCTTTTAAGTAAAATCTTTGATTAACAGTAGAACACACTTTTAATAAAACTCTCGCTGTTTCAGAGAAATCTTTTTTTTATTTCTGCATCAGCAAGTTAATTACTTGAATATAATTTCTGAGTAATCAGATTTAGAATTGCAAATAGAACGAAGAAAAACATAAAAAGATGCTTTCAGATTTCAAAACAAACAAGACAGCTAGAGGTAAATCTTAAGAATTTATCCTTATGATAAACCCTTCTTTTCAAAATTTGCGACTAGCTCTCATAAAAGAACCTTTTTGATTTAGTTTAGAAATGAAAAATATCTTTAAAACTTTTACAGATACAAAACTTGAACTACGTTTCCCGATAATATATATTTTTTTAATTTCTAACTTAATTGTTAATTTTTCTGTTCAGTTTTATTCTTCAATCAAACCTTTTGTTAGTTTCAGAAAACGATAATTTCAATAGTTTTTAAAGCAGCAAATTATGAGATGATAAATTCGATAATTTTTAAAAATAACTGATCACAAAGCGATAATTTTTTTTTAAATAAAGGAAACTAAATCTTACCAATAAATAAATAAAATTAAACTATTTGTTTATTGATTTAAAAATAATAAGATAAATTTTCCAAACGTTTTATAATTTTTAATAATTATATTTTAAGATTGTTTTAAATAATGAGTCTGAACTCAAAAATACATATATCTGGAAGAAAAATTATGTTTACATTAAAAGTTTATATAACTGACATTAATTATGATATTAAAATATATATTTTATTTCTGCGTAGAATGCTTGTACTGAAAACAGTTTGAGTTTTTAATTTGCAGTATGGCGATAACAACTAGACCATTTTATTTCCAAATTGTAATACTCATCTTACAAAAGAAGAAAAATTCCTAGCTGGGAGGCAAAGGCAGATTCCTTTTCATTTAAATATTGTTTTCACATTCTTTTCAATTTTTAGACAAAAACAGTTCAGTATTACGTACTGAAATAACCATAGATAATAATTTTATTGATATTGCATAGTTCAATATTTATTGCAAAATAAAGAAAATTAAGGTAACATAAACTATAAAAATAATGTACAGACAATTTTATATTATTGAAAAGCTTAGATGTTTTTAAGCAAATGCAAAAAAAGATTGTATCAGTCGTCAAAAACTAAGAATTTATCTCCTGCCCTTTAAACATATTTGAAGAAACATATCTTTTGTAATTATTTTTATATCAACTAAATGCAGAAAATAACGTTTTATGATACAAATTAAGAATTTATGCAGAGAATAATATTTAATTTTTCCAATTATGCTGAAGAAAAATCGTCTGCTTTTTTAAAAATAGATCTTACCTGTTGTGCATTTGAGTATTTCAATTTTAACTATTAATTGGAATAAAAGGGAATAATTTTTAAGTTATTTATTTATAAGAATTTATTTATAAGTTATTATAAGAATTTAAGTTAAAAAAGTACTTCAATACTTGTGTATGAAGTATTTTTATGCATGTCATTGAAATTTTAGGCTTACTCTAATGCCAATGGAGAATATATTCAATAGACTAATATGACATTTTTGGTAATTAATCGCTGTTTGAATGAATATAAATTTGGCAAATTGTGAGCGATTAATCGCTGTTGTGTGAATTAATACAAATACCCATATTTCTGTTAAAGCTATAACTGTTTTCTTTTTTTAATACAATATACTCTCAATAATGCTGCAGATATCAAACTAAAGTATCAGCAAATTTACGAAATCTCGAGACAACGAGATGCATTAAAATTGCATTTGAACAATGAAAGTTATGCTTATGGAACAAAAAATGCAGAATGATTCAGAAAATTATTCTTCATGTAATGATTATTGCATAATGCAATTCAAATTTTAAGCAACATAATATTTTACGCTTTGGCAAGGTAACTGATTTTGGATATCAAATTTACTGATCACTATAAAAGTATAATTATAAGTATTATAAGTATTTTCTTTGGATTATAAATTATCATTAGAAGTATTTTTTTTAAATGTTAATTGAATTATTCCAACAATATTTAATCATATGAAAAGTCTACTACCTCAAAACAAACTCTTGAAAATAGTTAGAGAGATTCATAGTAATTAGTCATAATAGTCAAGAACACTCTTAGGCGGATTAGGCGGATTTCGTGATCAGTAAGTTAGTATATATATATAATATAGATCCTTTATTATTGTCACGAATAAATAAGATAATTTGCTTTATTTTAAAAGGAGAAATGAAACAAACATACTCACACTCTTACAGCCAAGATAAAGTTCATTATAAAATACATTAAATATATATATATATATATATATAACACGGTGCACTTGGAATTTTTTTAACTAATCATTTTTACATAATGTTGCCAATAAAACTATCACTTCCTTTAATGTTATTTATTTAGTTTTAGAGTCATTAAGTTTAATTCATTTGCATTTAAACAATTTCAAAATATGGAAGTGAAATAAAGAAGAAGTTCTGCTTCATTTTTTTTTTCAAAACTGATAACATAAATAGTTAAAGTTAAAAATAAGCGAAATTAGAGGTTCAGGGTCAGTTTTTAGCCCCTAACTTCTAAAAAAATTGCAGCTGTCTAAAAACTTTTGGAATGAAAGTTGTATATCTGAACGAGTAGTTAATTTGACTAATATTATTTATTTTTCTATCTCCAATCTTACAAAATTATAGAGAAATAAAAGTCTTGTCACGAGAATTATTGTAATAGGGAGTCTTCTTATAAGAAATATATTTAAAAGACATGACATCATAAGTTACGGTAAGATATTTGGAATCGCATTCAGCGTTACCTTTTCCCTGCATCTAAAATTTCTACTGGAAATCTACTATAATATCAAAATTATTATATATTTCCAGTTAGAATATGCTCTAAATGAAGTAAAGAATTATTTATTTTGATATAATGGAATTATTATATTTTATTTTATCAATAAATGTAAAGTTGAAAAAATAAATTACGAACTGAATATTTATTCATTCCGCTTGTTCTGTTAATCACACTTAGCAAAACATTCTTCTCACAATTATATACAATACAAAAAAAAATAATAAATAAAAGCTCTACTCTTCTGCTACCAAAATTGAGCGAAAAACTGGAATATGAAGCTTTGAATTCTATTATTGTATGGCAATCAAGCCATGAGGAAGTTTATGCTTCGACTAATGGATTTTCTTCGAAACGGACATTGAATTGATCTAAAATAATGACATTCAAGTTTTATAACTCGGTCAGTTTCAGCGCATACAATTAAAACGTTTTCTGTTTAGAATTTTGATATATATGAACTATTTTAATGCATATAAATAATGGGACCAAACCACTAAATAAATAGTCAGACTTCGAAATTTTTCAGAAGTAAATTTATTAATAAAAGCAATATTAAATATAATTCTCTACCTCATTAAAACATTTTTTTAATTCTTGAAATATAATCTTTAACAAATTAGAAATCAGTAACTGAATCAAGATTAAAGAGGATACCCTCTAGAGTTAACTTTGTTTTAAGCTGTTAGTTATTCGTGATGATAAACATGATGAGTGATGATAAATTGTAAAGGCGATGTTGCTTAATTGATGAAATATTAAAGGAAATTATTTTCTCAAATATTAAAGGAAAATCTGTGTGTGTGCGTGAGTACATGTGCGTGCGCGTGAGTGAGTGAGCGAGCTAATTATCAAATTTGGCACATACATATTTATTTATACATTCGGGTGTAAAAATGTAAATTTTGAAAGTGATTTTAAAAATTTTAATTAAATAAAAATTAAGCTAAATGTTTGCATTTAGCTTAATTTCGAGATAACTCTCGAAAATGCTACTGCATAAAATTGAATTTTAAATCGTTTCAAAATTTGAAAATCGTTATTTTTAATTATACAAAATTAATAACCATACAAATTTTTCTCAAATTTCGACAGTTTTAAAAAAATATTTTGTGAGTAATTATCAACAACAAAATAATACATTGTTGCCCTGAAATTCTAACTATTTTTGATGTTTTTCAAATAATTTAATGCCCAATTTTCTTCCATTGTTGAAAGCTAAAGAAGTAAGATTCTGTTTAATGTATATAGTTTAAAAAACAAGTATAAAAGTGAAATTACAGTATCGTAAAATTTGGTGGATAAATGAAATACCCATTTACGTTTTTAAAACGCTATGTTGTATTGGAATTAGACTCCATTATAAAAGTTCATATATACAAGGAACTGAACATAAGTAAGAAAATTAAAATAGCATGACTTAATTGACTGACAATTTGGAGAAATATGATCATGAATTTATATATAACTTTTTAAATGAAATTAAATATAGCTAATTCCTCAATCAAACTAGCTGATCTTCAAAAATTTACATATATTTTAATTGGATTTATTATGTTTGTTTTGCAGTAGAGAAATTGCTGTAATTTAATATTTTCAAACTGCTGTTACACAATTTTCAATCGCATGATCACATTTAATATTTACCTCAAACTTTTCAGTTTACAGTTTCTTTTTTCGGAAACTTTTCAGTTTCCGAAATTATTGATTGAGGGACGAAAACATTCTGTAATTAAAATGTAGTTTATAACATGAAATACTTTACAAATAGATAAGTAAATATGGCACTGAAATTTTGAAAGTAGTACACTTGTTCAAATGATGCTGTAGCCGTCTCATTCTCATTACGTTTCAGAAGTATGAAGTCCATCTTAAAATAGTCCGCAAATGGATTCGATTCAGTATTTTAATCCAACTAAGATAATATTTACATGTAATAAAATCTGATCAATTTATAAGCATTTATCACATTTTGAATTTTACTTTCGAAATTTCTGAAAAGGTGACTTTGCTTCGCTGATATTTATCAAACTTAATAATCTCATTCGTAAATTATACATCATGCTACTGTTCTGGTATATTTATCAAATCTAGCAACTCCATTTAGGAAGTACACAAAACAGCCGTTAAAGCGAGAAAGTTAGACAAATTCACCAAAGCTAGAATGATTGATGAATACTCATAATAATTGGCGATCGTACATAATTACCAATTAATCACTTTTGTCGCCAGATATGATACTGAGTTCGAAAAGACAAGCTGATACTGATTTAAATCTAGAAAATCTTATCTTTATTCGACTCCGAAGGGCTGTGGATATGTTCCTGAATCGTATTATTTTAGTTTAAATATAATATATAATCCATTCAATCTTTTTATTAAAAAGATTATCACCCAAAACATGCTTAAGGAATGTATACAAATTATTTTTTTTTTAAATTGCACTCGAATTTTCTTCTTACATATCTCTAAGTTCAAAAAAGCCTTTTGAAATTACCTCTGTATATGTATATTTATGTAAAGAGGTAGCCCAGAATTGCAATAAGCTACAAATGTAATTGTAGTAGTAAAACATGATAAGATATTATGGTGCAAGGACAGGTGTAGAACATGCTGCAACAAGAATGTTGTTTCAATGACAAAATATATAAACTATTTCTGAGAGAAAATTGTACATACCAAATGTAAATAAATTACCTTAATAATGTATTATTTCAATTAACCCTTTAAAGGGCCATTTTTTTCTAGTCATATTATGTTAAAATATTTTTAGGCTTGAAATTAGTATAAGAAAAGGGATTCATTTAGCTTATTAGATGAATTTAATTTAATTAATTAATTAATTTGGTTAATTAATAATTAAGTAACAAATTAAGATACATCATTTTGGCTGAGATAAAGAACTGAAGCATCTAAGTTTCTGACTTACTAAAAAAAATTTGTCAGAACTTATGCCAACCTACATAATTTCATACAAAGATTGATAAATTTGGTGGGAAGCTTACTTCCCACAGCCCTAGAAAAGCTAAAAAAAAATCATTTTTGGTAAAAAATAAAATGCTATAAATATCAAACCCTGCGAGAAAAAACAACAACAATACTATTAAGATATTGTATAAGTAGTTTGAATGGTGCTTTTCATTCACCTAGTCTTTAAGTGCTTATTAATATTGTGACGAAATATGTTGAGCGATTCTAATTAAATTGACTCGCCTAGATAAAATATAGACAATAGCTTTAATCATTCCACAAATAAATCGGGTGGAGTTTTGTTTTCAAATAAATAAAAAAAATGTGCGTGTAACGTATGTGTCTAGTAGAGAGAATAGTTAATTATTATGTATCGCGAATTATTTACTCTTAATTCACGAATCGTATTTCTTCACCGTAGAATCAATCCGTTTTAGGGAATAATAAACTTTGGAAAGAAACAAATTAATTAAAATTCTTCAAATTAATTGAAATAATTTCTGCTTTCAGTTGCCATTTACTGTCTGCTGCCGAAATTGCATTCTCTCTTTCCTTGTGAGCTAATTCATTAGGATGGTATAAGAATTGTATAAATATGATACTTTATGTACAGATCGGATGTAAAGGGGCCAAAAAATCTAATAATAATTTGAATATACATTTATGTTTCTAATGTCAAATAATATAGAGTATAGAGATTTTTACTCAAAATAGTCATATAACTTTTTCAAATAGTCAATTTTTTTTTTTAAAAAAAGACCTTTTTTCTTTCTTTTTTTAGGACGAAAGATCAATACACTGATCTTTTTAGCATATTCTCAATTAGAATTCACTCTTGCAGCACATTCTTTACGAGTGTTTTCTATGTAATTAATTGGTCTATGCTATTCTATACTATTGGTCTTTGATGAACTTTCCAAAGAAAAAAGTTACAGTTAAATTTGTCATTGCTTATAAGTTTTTGCTTATGTATTTGTATTTCATTCAATACTACTCCTTCAGCTTTAGCGTTTTGAATTGAAATACAAAAAAAAAAAAAAAAAAAAAAAAAAACCGACAGTGGTAGCTGCCATGCTTTTTCGCATACTCTCCAATAAAAGTCTTATCACTCTCCACTCATATAATCCTTAATTGACTACCCCGGTGCGTCCGTAGGCACACAGATAAAACTGAATGACCGGACTACCGCGATAGCAGCACTGGCGGGAACTTTGGTTGAGTCCTAAGGGCCATTACCGGCCACGGTACAACACTTCCCTTGGGAAGTACGTCCTGTCATCGATGGAAGATAGCCACCAGGGCAGTGAGAACCTACCACCATATCGGAAGCTTCTCATCCTCATTTTTGAGGTGCATAAAATTATGGAATTTGGGTAAGGCCACGAATACTTTGGATGCATTGGCAAACAATAATTAAAATATATAGATATTTGGCATGATCTAGCAATTTTACTCAATATATTGTGCGAATACGTATTCTGACTCCCCCCGGGGGACATCCCTCCGATTGAATGAAACCAAAACTTGACACGGAACAACAGTTGTAATCATTAAATCAGATACTCAATTTCATTTCTTTAAATTATTGCGCTTAAATACATTTGAAAGTACAGATCAACATACTTATTTTTCTTAAAGATTTAGTTCAAAATTTGACACGAATTTATATTTTAGACATTAAATCTACGTACCAAATTTTTTCAATCTAGCTCTTTACATTTTGTAGCTATCGAGTTCACTTGAACAGCCAGTAGACAGACAGCCGTTCAAAATTTGTAGAGATCTAGAAATATGTTCGAAAGCACCTATTCCAAATTTCATCCATCTTGCTCAAAATATATTTGAATTAGCATTTCTCACAGACAGAAAGACATAATGCCAAAAATTTGTTTTTCTAACACAGGAAGATCTAAAATTAGAAAACTTAAGGGAAAATTAGCAAATCAAATCGAGACTATCCCAGAACATCTGGTCTCAAACCACCGGAACTGAGAAAAATGAACTCGTGTAACATTTTAAACCCACGATTGACTTCACTCCATTACGTATTCTCCATCATCCCCAACGAATCTACTTCGCCCTCTTGCCCCATTCCAGTTAACTTCACTCAAACTTCGAGTCAAATGAGACAGTATCGAACTTCCACTTCGATCGTTTCCAAGGTCGCATGAAAAAACGTGCACTTCGCAATAAGGCGGGACTTTTCTCAAAGGGGTTCACCAACGCAAATTTGCATATGACCTCGATGAAAACTTCCCGCCGTCTTGTCTGCTTTGTTGCTGCTGTCGGTCAGCGCTCTCTTTATGAGGGGGAACAGAGCTGGCCCGTTTTCTTGCGGGCTGGCACGAATGAATAATTGTTGGGGTCACGACCCCATCGGGGGTCATGGGGAATGAAGGGTGCAGTACGCGAAGCATCCTAATTAAGTCTCTCCCTTTACTAATTACGGGAGATTGTTTCTCGATCGTTAAAAGGATTGGCTGTGGAACATCCACCGTACAACGCCTTGTATCGTTAGGGTGCTTTTAATAAGTATTTTTTTTTAATCTTTTGCATTTTAAACCAAAAATATGTGTGTTTGCAAAAAATAACAATACTGTGAGTAATCAATGTAAACAGTTTGATAGCTCTTATTGGACTTGCAAAAATAAAAATTAGGTTTTGCAATTAGTTAACCAATGCTTTAATTAATCCCTTAACATAATTAAAAGAACCGGATGGATGCTTTTTTTCAACATAATGTTTCGAGGCTGACATTCTTTCTGTCAATTGCATGACATACTGAATTCTCGAAAACGAAAAGAAAATTCCAGGAAACAAAAAGAAAGAAGAATCAAACATCAAATATTATCGTGCAGCAATATTTTGGTCTACAGGTTTTTATCCCTTTTATTTTTCTTAGGATCCTACATGAAAATCAGCATTAAACAAGAAATATTCTGATATATGTTATATTTAATATTCAGACTACACAAAAAAATTGAAATATTAACTTAAATTATTGGAAGATTGTGTTATTATTATTTTATTATTTTAAACAATATTTTAATTTTTTTTAAATCAGTTTTTTTCCCCTTTTTTGAAGGAACCCATTAATATTCTGACTATTTTATATTCAAAGCTTTATTCATCAATTTCAGTAGGATTAGAATATAACATAATCAGATTATACACTTTCGTTGGACGTTCTAAAAATATTTGTATCGTCATCGCCAAAGGAAATATTAAGTTAGATGCATGAATATAAAAAACTACAAGTGTTTCATTTGCATAATTTTCTTATTTAGATTAAATGTAAAGAATATAAATGGCTTTTAAATTTATAATATAACAATGTCATATTTCGAAGTAAATCGATATTAAATTTATATAATGATAAGTTTTATATCCAATTTCTTTTTAAGTCATACAAGTAATTTAAAATATATTCATCGAATTATACATTACGAGTATTTAGGAAAAATCTTTAGAAAAATCACTTCATCAAAAGTGCAATAATATTTATTCTTCGTTTTATTCAATTTGAGATATTTCTAATATCAAATGATCAAATATTATTAAATAGATGGTCTTATATAAAACGTATCACATCAAATGCAGGTCTTCTATTACAGGCGAATTTAATTTACTTTAAGCATTAAATTTATTTTCCTTTGATGATTAAAAGCTTTAAGCATTATAAAATTTCATAACATACTAACCATTTTCCTGTGGAGTTCATTGACAATTTAAATCGGTTTTCGCTCAAATAATAAAATATATCTTTAATAACTCAAATTCTAATAAATTCAGTTTTCTTCAATTACAAATAAGTAGTTATTTAGTTAAAGGTTTTGTTATGGAAATCTATATAAAAAAAGAATAAAGTTAATGCTTTAGCTGAGCATACCATTCTTAAATGTTAAACACGTTGCATTTCTAAATCAACAAATTCGGTTTTAAATTGGTAAGTCCTCTGTTGTTCTAAAGCCATTGACGATGACAATTGCAATTGCAATTGCGTTCTTTCAGTAACGCTAACAGCTACCTGAAAGCCATGTAGATACCAATAAAATGGGCTACGAGGTAGTGCTGGTAAAAAAGAAAATTTGAAATGGATGCAAGAAAATTACGCCATTCAGATTTGTTTTATAAATAACTTAATAACTTATTCATTAATGCGGTTATTCACTATGGCTATCAACACGTTTATGTTTCAGTTTCCGAGTATATATCGACGTAAAAGCTAAGAATACTGTGATTATTAAATAGTAAAGAAAAAATTGCGTTTGGGTCACAATAATTGAACATTTAAATACAGACAGCGCTTTTGGAAATTTTAGTACTTTTTCAGGACCATTTTTCTTTACCTTTTTTAATATTTAAAAATTACTTAGAAAGTCGCTTCATTATAAATTAATAAAATGAACTGCGCATCTACATAGTTACTAGATCACCAATCAATTTTTTTCTGAAATGCGAACAACATTAAGAATTGTTTTAGGTAGTTTTTAAGTTTATGCATTTCATTCTCCAACTATTCTTCAATCTGTAAATATTCGATTACATATCAGAGTCTATCCTCATTAAAGGCTAATTTTCAAAATTGCTAACTATCAAGTCAAAATTATTTTTCGCTTTGTAAGATGAAGTCAGACTGTTTTAATCAAAATAATGCTTTAGTCTTCAAAATCACTTTATTTTAAATAATAAGCAAACAGAAAATTAGAATTTGTATTAAATTTCAAAAACTTTATTGGATTTTTTTTTCTGTTGTTATAACATTGCTTCAATGCGAAGTTTATTTTGACATCATTAATGTTGATGAATTTCTGCCAAAACATCAATACTTTAGTGAGACAAGTTATTTATTTATCATAAAATTTTAAGATAATAAATTACTGATATCAATAACTGATTGCATCTTCTAAGGTCCAAAATATAATATAAACTGAAGGATACATTTCATTAAATCGCTGCTTAAATAATTCTCTTATTAAAATATTCATTAAAGCCAAAACATTTTTGTAAATTATATATTTGAAGTTCGAAGATATTATTTTTAAGAATTTTTATTTTATCGATAAATTAGAAAATTGTGGTTGTCGATACAGAATGTTTAAACTAAAGAAATGCATTAACATATGAATCATTATTTGAAACCTCTCTTCATTTGTTATTGTAATTAAAATATTCTTCGAAACGTTTTCTCTAGATAAAAATTGGAAGTCTCTGATCGTTCTTGTTGTTACATTTATATGCTGAATGAATATTTATGAAATGCATCTGCTTCACCATGCGGATTATTTGCAACTGAAGTTTAATGAAAACTTTACTGAATAGAATAACAACAAAAAATTAATTTATTATCTTTCAACTATTCAGAAATCTTTAAATCTCATTCTATAATTACAAATTTTCTCTGAATATCTAAATATTCCCAATCTCTGCTTCGTCCTTGAGACTCATTCTATAATTACTAAGTTTATCTGAATTCTCAACAGAGCTTTCAGTTTCACTCAAACTTTATTAAGCACGTTGAGTATTCGAAACTACAATGATTCCCCAGGAATTGGTTTAACTAGCTAATGCTTATTTCGACGAGATTCAACAGTTTATTCGAAAACAAATTCATAACTTTCTCGAAATTGTTAGAATTTCCAACGTTTCTAGAGAGTAGTTATTAGATTAAACCTACGTTCAAAGAGAAGCAATTTGCAATTTGAAAGCTAAAACCGAATGCACCTGATCCAACTTCAAATTTTTTGATCGATTTTCTATGATTGAAAACTGAATTTGCTCGAAGTAAGCTATCAATTTTCTGTACCAACTAATACGTTTTTCTTTGTGAAGTACCATTTTATATAAAAAGTATCGAAGGTTATTTTCGCCTTGAGACATTTCTTTTTAATTTGTTTTATTTATATAAAATGTAAAGAAGCAAGACAAAAGAAGTTCAAACTCAATAAAATTGTGTAATGTGAATGTTACGTATGCTACAACTTTTTAAATTGATTATATCTCATTTCTATAAGAAGTGGACATTATTTTTTACAGTTTTACAAGTGGTTTAAAATATGGTATTATGTTAAGATGGGGACGTGAGATAAAATAAAACATTAATTTTTCAAAACACGAGTCCTGCAATTTTTAATAAATAAATAAATGCGGTAGTTGCTATTATTACTATTGGCATTTTTGACGTTTTGACAACTTAAAGAATATATGAACACTTTTTTTCTTGACAAAACTATTTATTAAAAAGGGCTTACATACAACTTTTCACGCAAACTCTGTTCCGTCTTTAAGTATTCTGAGATACAATGTTATTTGGTTTAAAGCAAATAATATATTTTAATTAAAAAAGTAACTGAAATATTATTTGAAATTAATTTACGCAGGTCCGAATATCTTTTTTTTTTTTATAGAAATTATCTTTCAAACGCATAATTCGCTCTTTCACTGAAAACAAAAAAGACAACAAATGTAAGAATTAAGAAGATGATGAAAAAATTATTTACATACTACAAGGCAGACTTCAATTTTTTTAATAGCAAACTGCAAAAACATGTGAAATTTACATTAAACTTACTGAACTGCTTTCTCTCGCTCTCTTTCTTTCACTGTTGGATGGACAACCACAACAAGTCAGTTGATCTGTCACAGACTAAATGACACAGAAATAAAGCTTTCCCTATTTTCCTATTTTATCCTAATAAAATATTATAACCCAAATAAGAATTAATGTTCAAAAGATGTAATGCAACATTTCTTAATGGAGATTTCTTTTATTCTAAACTTTTTAGGAGAAAAATGAAGGAAAAAAATTCCCCAATATGCTTCGAAGTTCAGCTTGGAGATTGATAAGGGGTACTGAAACATAAAAACAAGCTGAAACGATATAAGAAAGCATGACATAATTATAACTAAGCACACGTAACTCAGATAACACGTAACTCTGTAACTGGATATCATACTTGCCATTTAAAATTCGTTTGGAGTACATGGACAAGATAGAGCGGACCAACATTATCGCAGGAATTTATACACAACAATTATAAACATGGGAAGAAATCTATGACTGGAGGTCATTAAATATGAAGAGTTTCTATTCCTTTTCGGTTTCTCATACTTGCAACGTCTTGTTTTCTTCAGCTTGTTCAGGTGACGTTTCTAGTCATACATTCCTTCTTTGCTTTTTTGCATACAAATACACAAAGAGAAAGTATTGTAATAGGCAAATAATTCGATCCCTAGATTTTTAAAATTTCCACGTTTCAGACCCCCCCCCCCTTTAAATACGAAAAACATATTTTTAGTATTATGTCTATCTGTCTGTCTGTCTGTGAACACGAAAATTCAAAAACACTAAGAACTACAGGAAGGAAATTTATTATATGGACTTTATACCAAGTTTGTAGATTTCTATCAGATTTTGAACAAAATCCATTCAAAGAAAGTTTGTCGATCCATCTGTCCATCTGTAAGTGAATATGATAACTGCAAAATGTAAAGAACTGGATAGATAAAACTTGATACACAGGCTTAACATCTAAAATATAGATTTTGAAATATAAAATAAAATAAAATGAAATATATAATTTATAAATATAAATTTTGAACTGCCGTCTGTCAGTTTGTATTTTCTCATGCATATAAGCGCAAATAACTCAAAAACGAAATGGGTTAAATTAGTGAAATTTGGTATGTGATTGTAATGTGATACAATTGTAAGTTCGGGAAGAAAAGGCATCCAAAACACATTTTTCAATTTTTTTTAACATGAGAACATTAGTTTTTAACATGAGAAAGCAATACTTATATACTTAAAATGTGTACTTAACTGTGTATACTTTACTTACTGTATACTTCTGTATATGTAAGCTGTACGATTTAAGGAATTTCTATAAATTTTGTGGAGATCAGACCCACTCACCTATGTTACAACTGCTCGTTACGTTATTGTTGTTTTTCCGAAGATATTTTTCAGTCGAAAGTTTATAGTAACTATCTGAGTGAAATTTCTTGAGTCGAATCTATAGTCTTCTATCTTTCATAAAAAAAAGTTATGTGAAAACAAGACAAATATGTCAAGCATACAATCATCAGAGCATGAATTTAAATTTGTATTCTAATTAAAATTTTAAAATGCTTTATGTGTATTTTATTTTAAAATCAAACGAACAAGATTTCTTATATTATCTGTGGCGAGCGGGTCAGATTTTCGACTACACCTATTTTGACACTTGCCCCACAAGGCGGTATCAGCTCGTCCAAGGCCAACTCACCCACATACGAATTACAAACATAATCCACCGTGCACTTTTCCTTATTATCATGATGTTGCTTAGAAAAGTTCACAAAATTCTGTTTTCATTTAATCATTACTGTTACTTTTTCTTGGCATGTACTTTTGCTAATTATTCAAATTGAAAGATTATTAATTATTCCTAACACACTAATAATCTTGAGTAATAGCTCGCTTTTTTTTGCTATGAGGATAATTCTGTGATTAATAATAAAAGATAATGAAATTACTTCTGGTGCGTCGCCATAAAATGCTTTTAATCATTCATAACCAAGTATGACTAATAATCTTCGGGATTAAATTTATTTGATAATACCATAACTTTTTAAGAGAAATAAATTTATAAAATTTTTACACAATAATCCAGTATATACGTTACCGTTAAAATGTATAATTCAACATTTTATAGAATATCTTATTATATATAATAGCTGATCAGATTAGTTAAGGTGTATAATAAATTAATTCCACACCTTAATTAGGTACTCAATAAAATAATTACTTGTTCTAAGAAATAATTGATGGTAGAAAGTTTGAATGTAATATAAATTATTTAATTTAATTATACAGCATAAAAAATGCTATTTATACAAGATTATAATAAAGTCATTTTTATAAAAAGATTATTAAAATGACTCTTTGAATAGCATAAAACATTCTGTCTGAAATAAATACATTTTTTAATGTTAGCTTGTTAAAAGAAATAATACTCAATTTAACTGAATTATGTAATGTGCAAAATGTTTTTTATACCTTCTAATTAGTGGTTCTCATTTATTAGTCTTTTGAATTCAGAATTTTAATTTAACACATCCTGCATTACGTTATATAATAACTAATATTATCAGACAAAATGAATGGCTTTAGTTATTTTTACATTTTAACGGTTGTGGATCGTTATTCTGTGAAATAATTAGCTAAAATACAGAGTAACTGATGTTTGCTTAGTTTGATCAGATATTTCGGTACCTGTCTTATTTGTATATACTTTTATAATAAAAAAAATTCAATATATTTGTATATATAATTATTCATGTTTGCTTACTGTTTAGGCATACACATCGAAAAAAAAACATTTAAGTAAAATTTATTTAAGTAAATTTCGGGCATTTTCAATGTTGTAAAAAAAAAAGAAACATTTAAGTAAAATTTCTTTAAGTAAATTTCGGGTATTTTCAAAGTTGTAACAATACATTATACCTTATTTCGATTAGTTTTTTTAATTAATTATTTTACGCTCATATAAGTTCACTATCAACAGAATTATATATCAGAATGAATAATGATATATCTGAATAAAATATACTTTATTTGCATAGTTTGATTTTCTAGTAAAAAAAAAAAAAAAAAACAGTTCCATTAGGCAGTTATCAACACTCATGAATTTGCCAAAAATCGTCAAACCGTTGGCACAAAATAATAGGCAATATCTTATTACATATCTTACACAAGTAATGAATTAAATGCTAAGAAAATTGCATTAAATAAAATTTTAATATTTTAAAGGATCTTAATAGAAAAATTACATTACATTTGGTCATCATTAAGTTGAAATACTTAACCTCAAGCTACTTAAGTTCCAAAATGTCACTAAAAATCTATATATCCAAATGAGTGAGCACATTTTAGCATTTTTTTTTCATCTGACTTTAACTATTTATCAATAATAACTTAAGTGATCAAAAACAGCTCTTATCAAAATGTAGATGCATTAAATAATATTCGTCCTTGCGATAAACGAAAATGTTTTTATCATTGCTATATGAATCTCAACGTGTTATTTGCACATTAAACATGAGATTCATAATATTATGAAATAGTATTTGAAAAGATACTTTCTCATAAAACTATTACAAAATAATGAAATAAAATACTGAGATAAAATTTTAATATAGAATATTTTCAAGGTAATAGATCCAGACGAAAAAATTGTACGGCTTCCTCAATATTTTTCAAATGAAATTATCAAAAAGTAATATTATTGCCTTTCTTCATGATTTTACGAAATCTATTCGTTTAACTAAATGATCTTGAATCAGCATTTCTTAACTTCGAATTTTAATTATTTAACAATTAAAAAACTCAATTAAGTAGACATGAATATTGAATAATATATTTCCTTAAAGAAAAAAGAAACTTCTGCTATTACCATTTAGGAGAATGTAAGTACCAAGAATTTTAACCACAACCTTTATGAAAGTAGTAATATAAAATGCTAACGTAAAAAAAAAGCAACATTTAATTCAACATTGAATTTAAATGCAAGTTATTTTCAAAGATGCAAATTAAAAAATTGTAGAAATGCGTAATAAGTTGCTGGGAATTACTTTTTAGAACAAAATGCGTAATAAATATTTTTATTTACAGAATCAATGCATTTCCTGAATGCGCCCATTTTATATTGATATTTTGATAATTTAGCACCAAACAACTTAATTAAGCCGGCCCGAGCACTTAACAACCTGCGTCCCTGTCATAAACAAAGAAATTTCCACCATTTCCATTTGCGTCTCGTCTAGCCATTCGGGCAAATACAAGTCCTAGAAAATTTATGCACACTTTATACAGGTGATGAAATAGAACGTTGAGAAGGAATTTCCGTGATATTCACACTTTGTAGAGCCATCTGCCCAGCACATAACGCATGCTCTTCTCTAACACACGCTTAGAGTGTGTACCAGATAATGGGCCCTCTCAGAACTGAAGCAGGCGCAGCAGTTGGTTGCTCGTAAATGAACTTTACTAGCCTCTCGTCCCTCGATAAGCGCGATATATCCAATAATTCAGTTTAGCTAAGTATTCTGTGTATCGCCTACGCACTTTATAAGCATTCCGTTTACTTCGTACATTAAAGTTTTATGGTGTAATGAGATCGGACCGCGTACATAAAAGCTGGTGTTAGATCCTGCAGCGCCTATTGCAGCTCTCGCTTATAATTAAATCTTAAGAGAAGGAATGGAAGGCCCAAGAACGGTTTTTCCGTTCCGGGAGGACTTTGTTGCTTATCTCCCCGGAATATATAAGTAGATGTCTGAAATGAAATCAGTTTAGATGTGAATCATCAAAGGCATGTGGGTCTGCCTTAAGAGATGGAGTCAAAAAATATTAGAGTTGTCTTTTGTAAATATAATAAGGCATGGAAGATGTTAGGGATGCTTACTTAATGTTTATTAATATGGTGGTTTATGTACTTTTAGTGCATCTACGAGATGTGCCAGATTAACATTATTACTGTGCCTATTTCACTTATTCATTTAATAGCGGAAAAATTTACATGATCTTACTTTACTCTTCAAAACATTTTGTTGCTGAAAATTTCAAAAAAAAAATTTTATACGCTCATAAAACTTAAAAGTAGAAAAATAAATTTATTTACCATTCTGTCAAAATATTTTTTTTGTCCAAAATTTCGAAATATTTTGTGTGAATTCAAAACAGGAATAAATGACTAAGAGAAAGAATTAATTTGTACTGTTTTCAAAGTTAGAAATTAACTGCCTTTGGTGAATAGTTAGTTTACTGTGAATACTAAGTGCGCTTAGTTATAATTATGCATAATCTAACGTTCATGATTCTCTCTTTATTAAAATTAAGTAAGTATAATATGGCATGGATGACACCAAATAAGTTACTTAGAGTTCATTAAAATGGTGATTTATGCATTTGTAATGTAAGTAATTGTACATGCCATATAAGGCACTTATCTACTCTTATTTATGTTGTTTATGCCATATACGATTGTTATATACATTTATGGGGGAATTATACTTTATACATAAGGCATTTTTTATGACAGAAAAAATTCCATGACTCCGAAATAGGTGAACGAATAAGTAAAGAAGACATTTATGAATGACTAATAAAATTAAATGCAATCAAAGCAGTTATTCAACAGTTCTGTTTTCAATACGATAGTTATTTCGGTTGTTGATTTTTCTTCACATTGGGTTGCCTTTTCTATATGAAAAATCTGCTTTGTATACAGGTTTGATGCGTACTAAATTCGTCGAAATTTCAAGTGCACTTCTGCTATTTTGGTGTGAAAGGTTGAAGAAGTGGTGATGGCTCAAATGTTGGCATTTGATCAAAGTTCCTTTCATTTACAAATTCATTACAAATACACTTTGAAATCTTGAATGTTTTTCAGAGTTTATGAATTGATTTTTCTCCAAACTATCTTTAAACAAATTTTCTTATGGTTTATAGTAACTTGCAAAGGGTATTAAATTAATTAACTGATTTCGGCATTAATGATAACCATATACCCAATAGCTAATTAGAATTTTTAATTTAGTACGAATATTTTTTTTGTAATCGATGAATCGTTCTAATGGTCAGACAGGAGAATCGGGTACATGGTGGCGAATAGCTCCAAATTGTAATTTTTTAAGATGATGAGTGGGCATTTTTAAAATTTAATTCTTTATTATATTAGTCAGTTTTGATAGGTGAAATAAAATAATAATTGAGTGAGTTTTGATAAGTTTCGCTAGAATTCTTTTCCATCTTGGTGAAAATCAGATTCCCAATTCTCCAATTTTACTGCTTTGATTATCAACGGAGGGATACCAGATATTGTTCATTCTGATGCTAAACACCAGGGAGATCGCAGACTTTTTCAGATTGCAAATAGTAAGCTTGATATAATTGCTGAATACATTAATGTAAAGTTTTCATCATTGCACAAACTTATCCTTAACTTTTATCGTAGAGTAATTGGTCTAATTATTCCATAGTCGTAAGTAATGAACCAAAATTTCATTTTTAACAAAAGGCGTCTGTCTATAAGAGAAAAAACACACTGTGTTTTGTGAAAACCAAAAATCACTTTCTCATTAGAGCTCTGTATGAATTCCTCGACGAAATAGTGCTTGGGTGAGAGATTATAAGAAATGGATTACGCTATGGCCGCTATGCTCTCCTGCTATTACTCCTCCAGATTTCTTCTTTTGGAGTTAAATCAAGGGACTATTCTTGTACACTAGTTCATGATATTCAAATATTAAAACGTAGAATAAGGGATTCTAATCTAGAATGAAATTTGCTAAGATAATTGGTTTTAATATACGCCCAGTTACTATATTTATAATATGTTAAAATAACCGTTTCTCTATAAGCTCTTATACATTAAATGCTTATAACTAAAAGAAGAATTGGCCTTATCCTACACATTGAATGCACAAAAAACATTCACTAAAGGATTATGAAAAAATGTTAATAGCCGGAAAACATTTACTTGTAGATATTCACCCAGAATAATTATAAATACAAAAAAATCTAGAATTATAAATTATAAATATCTTATTTCCATTTCTTCAGTGTCTTCAATTACAGATTTTTCATATTTCAACTATAAATTCTTAAAACGAAATATTATATCCAATCATGATTTCTATTAGTAATAAAAAAAATGTATATTTTGATATTAACTAATATCCGAAAGCTAAAGAAACAAATAATTTCTGCACATATTCTTATAGAACTCAAATTAAATGTATTATCATTCTAATTTACTAAATCACCAAATTTGTGAAACGAGACTTGGAATGATTTTTTTTTATCGATGAGATTCGTAATTTCTGAAAAAAAAGAGAAGAAATGAAATATTGTAACGAATATTTTAAATATTAAACAGCTGCCACTGCAAAAAATTTATCTCATACATATAGTAATATATTTTATGAATAAAATAGAGAGCTTTGAATTTCTCTGTAAGCATTATTCATTAAATATTTTAGTTCTACATTACTCAAAAATACCTCCTTCGTGTACAATATTTAACGATAGAAAAATCGTTTGTCGAATTTAAATTAAACATTATTTTTAAATTTAAAAAGAGACGCTCGTTATCGTTTAAATCTGTCTAGGAAAATATCATATATATATCGGGATTATTTCAAATTTCACTTTATTCCATTAATTAAAAATGATACATTATATTCTCATGAGTATTTTCATTATTTTACTTTATATTAATGTATTTTTTTTATGAAATATGAAATCTTAAGTAATATTTCATATTTAAATCCCTAGTTTTACGTAAATTAATTGACTTTTAATACATAAAATATAATATTCAAAGAAATAGCAATGCAAAATTTTAATAAAATTCTTTCGATAAGATTATCCATCTCGGGGCATTAAATTCTTATTCTACAAGGAAGGTTTGAATAAATGATATTAAAATTTAATGCTGAACAAACTGACATTCTAAATTTTGTAGATTAGTTTAAGTAATCTATCTATAAAATTACGCTATTATATTTCTCATTTTGAATTTTAGATTAGAGCAATTTATATGAATAAAATAATTTCAAGAATGGATTTTTTTTCTAAAAAGAGGCAAGGTAATCTTATATTCTGTTTGAATAAAATTCCAAATTTTTAATTTAGTTAAATGTCAAATATCAGAAACTGAAACACCCGTAATCGCTATAAGACATTTTTAATTGGCATTTATAATAAAGATTTTGATGTCTTGCACAGTTTAACAATATTTAATCCTTTAGGAAGAAAGTAAAAATTATAGTTTCGATTTATATGTTCTTTAATGCTGCATTCATAATTAGAAAGCTTTAATTTTTATAAATTTATTTTCTTTAATGATATGCTTCTTTAAAAGAACTACTTCATGATAGTAGAATTCCTTTTTCTAGATAATAACTACTTTCAATTTTCAATAAGTTATTCCTAACTATTGTAAATTGTAAATCTTTGTATTTTTCTCAACTAATTTATTATGTGAATCTTAAAGTGCAATGCTGCTAAGATAAAATTAAAGAAGCTTCATAGCATTGATTTGCATGGAGTAAATTTAAAACATAATTTATATGCTCATGTTGTAGATTAGATGAAATTTTCATTTACAATTTTAATTTTCCAAATAAATTTAATTGAAAGTATTTTGAAACACAATTTTATTAGTGAACAAGCAAAAGAAATTTTAATTTTGAGATCAATCGTTGTTTTAACTGAATACCAGATTACACTGCATGTGCTCAATCAAAATTTAATTATTTCATGATTGACTGATAATTAAATTCTGAAAACATTAAAATAGTGAATCTCATTTAAAAAACTTCAGTGTACAAAATTTCTATTTTCTAGAATATCTGGAAATGAGCGAAAGATAGATTTCAAAATTTTTTCTTTACAAACATGAAGAAATCAAGATTTAGTAAAATTCTTCGATGACCAAAAAATAATATAATCTCTCGTTTTTTGTTTTTTTCAATTATTTGTTGACCTTGTTTAATATTTCATTCAGAATTAGATAAATTCAATCTTTTTTTCTTTTGTTTAAAAATGGAATGTTTTATTGATTTTTTTATTTATTATAAGCAGTCACTTCTCTGCATCATATTCGTTTTGAAATTAAATTATCTTTCCTAACGCATCTAAGCTTTTAAAACTCTGAAATTGATTCGCAACTAATTTAAACAATGATTTATGGAAAGATATGCTATTAGAAACAATTTAAAAAACTCTATTACTTCGATTGCATAAAACATGAAAAACAATTAAATGGATTTTGCTGCGAACTATAATCTTTCATTTGTATTTTGAATTTCATTAAATAATATATTTTCAGTGAAATATTGTGTTAATTCTTTTATAAGTTAACTAATAGTGCAAAAATTATTTTAAGTTTTCTAAAAAAATTTCAAACCTAGAAAAAAAAACTCCATATTTCGATGCCGTGTTTTTACACGTTTGTAAGAGAAAAATTATGTCACTTTTTGTCTAGTAATCTTTTTTTTTTTGTGATGTCAGAAACAATATTCCTCAGAGAAATTAGTCAAGATATAAGTATTTCATTTGTTATAAAACGTACTGAGAATTTTTTTTTTAATTATTTCTTTGAACTACCCAGAACGATTTTATCGAATTCCATTAGAAATCTATAATAAAAAGTCAAGGTAATAGCGAATAGTTACGATAACAAGCCCCGCTATCGAGCGGATACATGCAGTAGCCTTCGCTTCAATATTTTTTTTCCAAGAAATTCTATTGCTCAAATTCCAAAGGAATTATTTTGATAGATTTTTGAAAAATGATTTAATTTGACCCCTAACTTGAATTAATCGTATTTTCATTAACATTTTCCGAATCTAAGATTATTTAACAAAGTATTAGGATAACAAACATCGTCATTGAAAGGTTAAGTTCACTAAAAAAACTTTTCATTGTATTTTTCCTTTTAACTATGCAATTCAAATCCCATTGGTATTGTACGTTTTCTTATCAAAGATTTGTATCGACATGTTTGTAAGAAGATTTACTTTGTTTCCTTACAAGAATTTATCGAATAAAAATCTATTCTAATTTACGATGACTTAACGAACTATTCAGGTAACCAACATCGCCGTTGAACAATTATGTTCAATAACCATCTTCTAAATATCTTTTTGCCTTTAATTATGTTATTCAAATTCCAAAGGTATTGTACATTTTCTCATTGTATTTTTCCTTTTAATTATGCAATTCAAATTCCAATGGTGTTGCTAATCAATGATTTGTATCGATATTTTTGGAGGAATAACTTTGGTTCTTAACATGAATTAATCGAATTCTCATAAAAATCTATCCTAATCTACGATTACTTAACGAACTATTAAAATAACAAACATCGCGGTTGAACGATTGTGTTCGCTAACCATCCTCACAATGCATTTTTGCCTTTAATTATGTCCTTCAAATTCCATTGATATTATAAAATTTCTTACAACATTACAAATATTTATATGGACACTTTTGTTGGAAGATTTGCTTTTGCTCCTTACATGAATTAATCGAATAAAAATCTGTCCTAATCTACGATGACCTAACGAACCATTTAGATGACAAGCATTGCCATTGAACGATTATGTTCATTATCCCTCCTCTCATTGCAGTTTTGCCATTAATTATGTTATTCAAATTCCAATGGTATTGCACATTTTCTTACAACATTACAAATATTTGTAACAGCATTTTTTTTGAAAGATTTACTTTGGTTATTACATGAATTAAACAAATGAAAATCTGTCCTAATCTATGATGACTTAACGATCTATTCGGGTAACAAACATCGCCGCTGAACAGAAATATTCACTACCATCCGTTCAATACATTTTTGTCTTTAATTACGATATTCAAATTCCAATGGTATTGAATAGTTTCTTAAAAAAATATTTTTATCATCATATTTGTAGGAAGGTTTACTTTGGTTTCTAGAATAAATTAAATTAATTCTTATAAAAATCTATAATAACTCGACAATAAGTTAGCAAAAATCATCTTTGAATGGATCTGGTCTTAACCGATCCTCGCCGTATCTTTGACTTCCAATTTAATTTAAAATCAAACGGTACTTCACATTCTTTTGTGAACCATTCACGCGGGTATTTATCTAGGGATATTTCTTTTAGATCATGTTATTTTCTTTTCCTACAAGGTGATGCGGAATGTTTCGGATGTTATGTCCAGTGCATTGTGTTCATTGGCCGGGCGCTTTCCATTAGCTTAATGTGCAGAAAGCCCCTCTCAGCACACAAACACACCCAAATTACGGGTCCATTCATCACTCGCAGCAAAGGAGGTCAGCCAAACAAAAGCCGTTACTGCTCTCTCACTGCTTATTTCATTAACAAACTTCATCCGGAATCTATGGGCAAAGAAAAATCAATGAAACAAAACCAGAATGATGAGCCTTTGCGTAAAGGAAACTTAACAAAGGAATGCCGCTTATTTACATCATACAGATGCTTGTTTACACTTTATATAAATGTTATTGCTTACAGAGAATGCAATGAAGTATTGCTTAATCATTTGTGACGGCGTAATATTGTACTGACGAAATTTTATGAATCTCCTTCTGGGAAATTGATGGATTTTCGATTAGGCAGTTGCCTATGACCGCGGGACTGAAGACGGCTGCAGACATACCAATTTAAAAAATCTTGCTTGTCTTGTTGCCAATTAAATAAGTTTGTAAAAATTACAAATTCTATGAATTATAAGCTATCAGGATAATCATAATAAACTATCAGGATAATTTTCAGATTTCCCCCTATTTCATTAATTTCTCTTAGTACTGTATTAGACTCTTGGTATTATCAATACCAAGAGTCTACTGAAATATCACTGTGCATAAATAGCCATGAATCATAGTAAATAAGTTAATAAAACGATGCACATTTTCGCAAAGTTACAGCATATAAAAAATAATCGAAATCATTAATTACACTGATTAAGTAGAAAGTTGCTGCAATGTAAAACTAAATTGGTTAATTTATAAAAAGAGGACCTTCATAATATGCCTTGCCTAAATATATTATATTTAGGGATGGCATAGAACCGGGTGTGTAGTCCTGTATACATGTTAGAGAATGAGATAAAATCAAATGAATCATTAAATTAAAATAAAACTAAGAGACAATAAAATAATTATTAAAACATTAAAAAAGTATACTTACTTTTTTTACAATTTTTTTTTTTTTTTTTTTTTTTTTTTTGCAAAATTTACCATTTTTCCTTCAAGCGTATTCATTGACTTTGATCATATTTGTATAAACATTCCTTGCGTCATGTATATAGTAATTTTTTTCCGTTCCTTTGCGTATATATTGCCAAAGTTCATCGTATCGTCGGTAATTCTAATTGTTCCCCGCATCGTAATAGAACGTCCATGTCCATCTTTCAATACATTATTCTTCCAGTATCATTCTAAAAGACACATAAATAAAAAATTTTAATAAAATTTTCCCTCTTTTTACTTTTATAAAAATCATAGCTTTAAATTTTTTTTATCTTGATGATTTTTTAAAAATATTAGTGTTTATGTATTATATGAGTTTGCAAGTCATGACACATGACAAAAGCTTTAAAGAAACTTTTAGTACAAGATGTTTGCATTTGTCACATCCTGTTTATCTTGTATCCTGGTGCCCTCTAAAACTTCAGTTTACCACTACTATTCATACCGAGAGAACATATGTTTTCAGCTCTTAATTTTGTGCTTTGTGTTTAATAATATCTTCAGAAATTATCTTGGTGGGTAAGATAGTACGTTGATATTCATAAAGTTAATATTATATCGGAAATAAGGAGCGTTCCTCTCCATCATTGATAATCGATGCTAGCGTATAACCATACTAAAATCTACAACTAATCCCTAGAACAAGATTTTATCCCTCATTACACTTATATATTGTTAATAGCATGCCATTGGCAAACAATATTTACAAAAGCGCCTATTAGAATGCTATATTTGATGATTAATCACATGAATGTATAATTACATAAGCACTAGAATATGGAATGCACTTTTGGAATTTTGGACTTTTCCAATTGCTTGAAACCAAGACTTGCACAAAACTACAATTGTAATCACAAAATCACATGCCAAAATTGATATTTTTAACCCTTATCGTGGCAAGATTGCTTTTTTAAAGAAAAGCAAAAAAAAAAAAAAAATGTATATAGATAGTTATACATTTTGTATAGTATACCTCATTTTGTATAGCATCTCATTTTGTATATACCATAGTATATACCATACATACAATTTTCTAAAAATTATTTTATAGTGGTAGTATATTTTTATAAAGTTGTATGTATGGTATATACTATACAAAATGAAAAGGGTTAAGTCATTGTATTTTTGAGCTATCACTTTTATATGCTTTTGAAAGTACAAATCGACCTGGCAGTCAAATTCTGGTCGAATATTTTCCAAATTTGATATTATTTACGCTTTAAATGTTAAATCTATGTATCAAATTTTAGCCATCTGTCTCTCTTCACTTTGTTGTTGTTGAACAGCCTGACAGACAGACTTCCTCTGAATTAATTTCGCTCAAAATTTGATAGAAGCTAACAAATTTAGTGTAAAGACCATGTACCAATTTTATCCGCTAATCTCAAATTTTTTATTTATTTATTATTTTTTTCAGAACATACAGACTAGCATAGTTCCAAAAACGTGTTTATTGGACTCCTGGAGGTATGAAAAGTGGAGATTCGTTAAAAATTCTCGATTTCGAATTTCTTGATTACAATGCTTTTTTTTCGTATATGGAAAAGTAGAAATAATTTTTCCGTCAATGAATTTCAGCAAATTAAGCATGTGAATCCTAAAAGCTAGGTAGGAGATTTTTTGAGGATAGCTTTGAGAAAAATTAAAATTTAATTTAATTGAAAAAATTCATATTTAATTATTTTAATGAAATATTATCCCTATTTTTTTCTTGTTTATACTAATATAGACCAATAAAAGATTTCAATATTGCTATTATATGTTTTAATTTTTACATGATTAGTTTTTATAAAATTGTGAAAACAGTATTTCGTTTTCACTGTTTTCATATTTATCTTCAGAACAGAACATAGTAACAGGAAATTATTTTCTAGAAATAGGAATTTTCTAATACACTTTAATGAAATCAAAAATCAATCATTATAAATCAGCAACAGTAAAACATCTTTAATGAAATATTTTTATGTTATTTTCCTGGTGCGAACAATATTTTTCTTAAATTTAGAGTTTTCATTATATTCGCATTCCTAAAATTCCATAATTTCGAAATCAAATAAAGAAACATACAAAGATGTTTACAATTCTCGGAAAAGAATTTGTGAACAATAGTGAAAAGTATGATTTCGAATATATTAATTTCTTTTGTTTTATATTTACATTTGAAATCTTAGCTTCAAAACTTAAAAAATAACTTTTCAATTTTTCTCCTGGAATATCGCATTATTGTCGAAGTGAAATGAATTACTTTATGAAATTTCATGGTGAAACTATCTTCCAGAAAAACTTTTGTTTATTTATTTTATATTTTTAAAATACAAAATTGAAATAAAATTTGAGTAGCAAATTTATTTATATTAAGCAGAAAGAAAGTAAAAAAATGTTTTAATACTATTTTGTTTTCATGTATTTTTTGAAACATTTATTGCCAAATAGTAATAATCGAATGGTAGTAGTTCTTGTTTTTATTTTAAAAAGTTTAAATTTTTAAAATTTAATATATTTTGTTCCGTTAGAATGTTTAAATATCTAGTCTACCGTACATTTATGTGCGTTTTTTTTTTCTTCTTTTCCCGTGATAATGTTTGCAAATTCCTTCTTTGGATTCTATATATGCAGTAAAAAACTGCAAATAAATTTTAGCATTAAAAATTCAAAAAATTAAATGAGAGCCTATATGGTATCATAAAAATTTAAAGAGATGAATTAAAACAAATGTCAATTATTCTACGATTTTAATCCAATTAACAGTCCAGACACACTTTCATTCCAACGCGAAGACAAGTTTTAAATTTTAGATATTTCTTTTTGTAAAATAATAGCGAGGGAAGAAAAGTGGGACTTATTTTCCTTTAAAAATCATTTGTAAAATAATATTGAAACGTTCTTATTAAGAATATAAAATAAACTTAGAACAATTTTATTCTCAAATTTCCTTTCTTTGTCAATGAATAACAGTGTCTCCATATAAAAATAAAGATGAAATTAGGCAAAAATCTCCTTATTATACCGAAAAGTGAAAACAATTTACGTAAGAGGATTAATTATTATTTCAGTTCTATAACAAAGTATATTTACTGGCACAAATGTGCAATGTGCTAAATACTTCTACAGTGGTATCATCCACAACTAAATAATTACCTCAAGTTGCTGTAGCAACAAACGCTGGTATAAGACAGGATCACTAACTCTAGAATAGACAATATTCAAATGTCTATTGAAGGCTTACTTAACTTCTCATTTGCATACTTGCTCAGCATGACATTCCGTCCCTGCTTACCTGTTGTCCCGAGACCCCAGATCTTACCTAATCTCCCTTGCTTGGGACGCACAAAAGGGTTGCTCTATCGTCTTGGAGCATGAACTGGACCCCTGTCAAGTCCCATTTACTTAAACAAAGTGATAGAAAATGATGCATATAATAAAGGCCATTTCCCCCTTCTAACATATTACGGCAGCTCCAGTCACTGTCGGGCGCTAATCCTCCAAAACAAAATCACATTAGCATGGGCACAATAAACTGGTAGGGGCGCGCAAACACAAACAACGCTTGGATGCCTTCTTCTAGGGAACTGTCAAACGCTCCGTGGAGAGACAAAACTTTACATCCCATAGGAGGGGATTTTGTCCCGGTTTGGCCACTAATCCTTTAATCCTAGGGATCCATTCGTCCCGCTGCTCCTGAACGCGTGACAGAGGAATCCACGCACGTCACACAATGCCCCTAATGATGCATGGGGGGTTGGAGCGGGGGTTCACCGTCATTAATGGCAACTTAAGGCCGATCGCCAGGACATTAAAGGGGTGTTTGAAAAGCGCCACCTGGTGCACGTCATTAGCGTCATCGTCTTAATCTGGGAAGAGAGCGACCGCAAAAATTTGTCGAGGCGATGTTCTTAATGAATATGCTTATCGTTCTGTTGGTCGGGGCCATTGTTCCGTGATCGTTCCACCCCTAGCCACCTTTTATTTCTTCTACACCAAGGATTCTCATTATTTTGAGATGACAGCTGGAGGATCAACAGACGACAAAGGCTCTCCCCTTTTTCCAGATTATAGATAATGATTTTTAAAACAGAGGATTTCTGAAACTATTGCCTCAGATTCCTTGCATTCATGGGAGTAAGCAAAAGAGATAAAATTTAAAGATAAAAATCTGATGGGTGTAAGAATAAGAAAGATAGGTGGTTCTTATACACTATTCATGTTATAATGTTCAGCCCATTTTAGAAAATTCTGTATAATGCATATAAGATCATAAAACTAAATTAAGTGCAAAAGTTGCGCTTTTATTCATTTTGTCATTTTAAGTCATTAAATTAATAGTGTAGAAAAACTCAAGAGAAAAAAATATGTATAATTGCCAAGTAAGAAAGAAAAAAAAATAAGGCCGTCGTTATTCATTATACAGAAGAAAAGTGTCACAATCAGAAATAAACAGAGATAGATAGATATATTCCTAGATTAAAATAAGAACGAAAATGTAACTATGATTTTCAGGAGTCAGAAAAAATCAAAATATAAAGAAATTCGATTTAACCCTTTCTAGGGCCGTGGGAAGTATGCTTCACACCAAATGTATCAATCTTTGTATGAAATTATGTAGGTTGGCATAAGTTCTGACAAATTTTTTTAGTAAGTCAGAAATTTAGATGCTTCAGTTTTTTATCTCAGACAAAATGATGTGTCTTGATATCTTATTTAATTATAAATTAACCAAATTAATTAATTAATCAAATTTATTTATCTTATAAGCTAAATGAATCCCTTTTCTTATTCTAATTTCAAGCCTAAAAATATTTTAACATAATTTGACTAGAAAAAAATGGCCCTGTAAAGAGTTAACAAAGAAAATAATATGAGTATGATAAATTAGTATGGGTCTAAGAATCGAAAATAAGAAAAATTTTTTGCAAAATATCTTAAACACATGTTAAAAATATACTATCAAAAGTATGTCCAAACAGGATTAATTTTCATATAGGCACTTCATTCAAAATTACTCAGGCAATGCAATTTATTGATGGATATTTTTAAAGTCATTCTTAGTCAATGATGAATGTAGTTAAAGTAGAAGTTTCAAAATCTTCATCATTCGTACCACATATTTCTTCATTTTGGCATCAGGTCGATAAGATTTCTTGTTGGGCTTGATGAAATGAATGCTTTCTGTTACAGGAGCGAGAGTAGCTCAATGATCTAAAAGACCTTTGTCTCCATAGGCTCATCAATCAAGAGAATATAAACAGAACCTATAGTGATAGGTCACAAATGGCCAATGTCCTATGAAGAGTTGATTATATTTTGAGTTGAAAGAATCTTGGCTATTGAACATGAGGCTAAAAAAAATGTTATTCCATCTCCGAAAGATTCATCTGTTCTCCCAGATTTAAATATTCCCCAACAATAGTTTTTGACATTTTTCTTAAGCCATGATAATGAAGATCCATCTTGAGGTTCAGCAACCTGTTCCTCAGTACTCCTGAGTATCTTTAATTCAGGCGATGCAAAATTTAGTTGTCAAATAGTACCAGCTGGTAAAAATTTCCTGAGAACTAGGTGACACCGACTGAAAACGCAGTAGTGTACAGAATATGCATACAAATCAAATTTATTTTCATAAATATGCTATTTATGCATGCATAAAATTTTTTAAGAAAATGCACAGTTTTAGAAATTTCTCTAATCGTTGAATTTCTAGTCCATTCCTTGAAATCCTTATTAAATAACAAATTCGTTACAAACTTATTATAACCATATCCAATATTTATACTTTTACAACTGTCACAGGCACGCATATACATGCACAAAGGCATGTATATGCGTGCCTATGACACGGCTTTAAGTTGTGGAACAGTTCTAGATGAATAATAAGTTCCAATTAGAAAAATACGAAGTTCTGAATACATATATTGAATTTCAGGAATACCGTCAATGAAAGCAAAAATGATCGCTGGTAAAATAAGCTAAATTGATAGATTTTTTTTTATATATAAATATGGCATAGCAGTTTAAAAAAACCTAAAGCTAGGAATTCTAAGTTTTGAAATACTGTCAATTTCGTATTGAGAAATACAATTTACTCCATTCTAATTTGAAATTCATGATCTATTTGAGTAGAATTTAGAGTCGTTGCTTCTTTATATCGTTTAAAGAAATTAGCTATCATTTTAAAAATATTTCAAATTAAAAAAAAATAATTCAAGTTTTTGTCTTTTTGAACTGTCATATTTACAAGTGCTTGGTGGTAAAGATTAGAAAGTGGAACATAAAATCAATTATGTGTTCGTTAATCTTAAAGTCAAAATATACATAATTTTGTGCACTGGTGTCCAAAAGCTAAACATAATTAACAAATATATGAACAATGAAAAAAAAAATTCTACGTCTGAAAGGCGAGAAAAGTGATATGTGACTGTAAAAGGGTTATAAAATTAGAGAACTATGCGAAAGAACGATGATAATAACTTTTATTATCCAAAGAAACATTTTGAAGGAAAAATAGGTATAAGAGTAGTTCGTACTTTATGAAAAAGAAATGAAACAAAAAAATGGTACTGCTATTAAATAAGATGAGAATTTGCCTCTTACAGACAGACATGGTACTGAATGATTTTACATGTTTGACATAATGGATGAGAAGTGGGCTCAAGGAATTCTAAGTCAGTGTGAATCTGAAATCTTTTTGAGCTGCAATAAGATAATAGCTAAAATAAAATTTTAAAAAAGTAGAATTAAAAACTTTTTACCATTTAATTTTCTCCTTGTAATTAAACAATGTTTTCTCTGGTAGCTTTTTTGAAAAGCATTTAACTTAATCAATTGAGACGATAAAGGATTTTTTTAAATTTTAAATTGAATCTCTCATATTCCTTGCAAATTGTATAGATGAAAGCAAAGTTAATCCATCTCTATAAATTATTCTGAACAATAACTTGCAATTGCTCTTGTAACATTTTTTTCCTTCTTTTCATCTAATAGGATCGAAGCTTAAAAATTATTCGTTTTAAATTAACAGTTTACATTTTGATAAAAGATTTTCTTTAATATACTGTGCAGAATATCTTGACTAATTGTGATGATTTTAACATTGCTATATATTCTAGAGAATATATTCTTTCGTTTTCAATTACACTACTTTAACAAATAACGCAATTATTTCATTTCAAAGATTGCTTTAAATATATTTGCCGCAGATGAAGACGCAAATTGAAAACACCTTTGCTAATTTTCAATTCAAATAGTTAAAACATATCCCAAAGGAATTATTAAAGGATTTATAAATATCATAAATTATCTTTTACAATATTTATTCTGTTATTTCGATGTGCGAAGGATTGAAATGGGTAGCAACAATGAGCAATCTATTTAGAAACTATGAATAACTGCGGAATTTAGCTTTTCTTTATTTAAAGGATGGTAATAATTCAAGGAGAAAATATCTAATTGGAGGATTTTATACTAACACTTACTTATAAAAAAGAAGTTTCATAATTACTCCGAATGTCTAAAATTTATATAAACATTTCGAAACTGCAATGAACTATTTTTTATGGAATTCGAGACTTTATTGAAATGCTTTACCAGCAATATACGCCGCACTGAATTTTTTAATTGCAATTATTTTTTTTTATTTAAGGAGTCAGTTGAGAAATTTAAATGTAATTAATTGTTATAGCTAATTATATTTAATCAAAACTGGGAGTTTATAGAAATATTAATATTATACTTCGTTAAAATTATTTTTAATTGAAATTCATTTCTCGCTTAATCAATTCCTAAGAAGATTTAAATGGTTTTAATAGTTAAAATGGAAGGCCATTGATTGAATTTCACATTATGATCAGCTTCATGCAAACGAAAAAATAATTTTTAGTTGTAATTAATCTTTTATTTAAGGAGTCAGTTGGGAAATTTAAATGTAATTAATTGTTATAGCGAACTATGTTTATTCAAAACTGAGGGTTTATTGAAATATTAATATTAAAAGTTACTAAACTTATTTTTTGTTGAACTTCATTTCAGGTTTAATCAATTCCTAGGATAATTTAAATGGTATTAATCGTTAAAATGGAAAGCCATTGATTGAATCCCACGCTATGATCAGCTCATACAGACAGAAAACAATTTATTATTTTACAATTAAATTTGAAATTTAAAGACGGTGATAATTATATTTTTTAATTAAGCGCCAATTCAAAAATCAATAAAATAAATTCATGGAATATAAAAGAATCCCTTCAGACCAGTCGTACAACTTTCAATACCAGTTGGTAAGTTTTGCGTATTTTTTGACTCGTCTTTATTTTCATTTTTTGTTGTTGTTGTTGTTGTTGTTGTTTTTGGTTATAAAACGGGATGAGAAATAATTTCTTCAAATATGACATAATACAAAATTCGATTCCGTAGAAGAAATGCCACTATTTTCCAGCATATCTGTCATATTTTGTTCGACTTTTCACATTAATTTTTCAAAGCATATTGCTATCCCTCGTACACGATTCTGCAATCTACGGAATCGAATACGAGTCCAAATAATGTGGAGTTATTAGCTTTCGAGAATTCCAAAACGTTCGTTCTTTTATAAAATAAAAATATCGTATTGCTACGACACTATGTGCGAAAGAGTCTCGTTAATTTAGAAATCTTTGTTCAGATAAAAATATTTCTGCATTTTAAATGAGAACGGCTCCTTCTTATACAGTGGCGTCGTCCAAAAGCTACTTTAAACTTTTAACTCACCTGATTTTTTTTTTTTTTTTTGGCAAACGGCATGTTTTTATAAAATTTCAAAAATTTCACCTTTTTACAAAAGTTTCTCACAAAAATCTTATGACGTTATTTGTATATATTTATAAATCCTAGCTTTTCACTTCAATTTTAGGAATCGCTTTTAAGTATTACAATTGATGTTGCATACGCATTGACATATTAAAAAATTCTGGATACGACTATAATTGGCTCGAAGATTTTACATATTTTATTAATATTTTAACATATTAAATATAATATTTACATATTAAATATTTTAATAGAACGAAATTAAATCCTTTATATTAACACATTCAATGTTTAAAATATCATGATCGGTCAAAAATTCTAAAAAAAAATTGTTTTTCAACTATTTTAAAGTAAATATAAGGAAAACCTTTGAATAGAAGTGTCTTCTTCTAAATGGTGTAATCATTTCATTATTTAAAAGTAAATGCTTTTTTTTCTCGACATTCTTAACTTTTAAAGATTATATGATTTAAAAAGCCATCTTTCTGAAAAAAATATCGTCATTTGTAGTGCTCACTATAATATCTTTAATAATAAAAATGTCTTTGGAAAAGAGTTGAAATTCTTCAAACTGTTCAAGATTGAAATGACCACAGTGCTTGAAGTAAGAAATAATGAGCGAAGATTATACACGCAATATTTATCATCGGAGAAAGGCATCGTGCGTAGACGCAATTAATCAACTGTTTGAGGTATGAAATCAATCAGCAGATTGCTGAATGATTTGGGAATTTCATCTTTGCATACTTCTTGGGAAACCTTACTGTTCTTCGAGTAATATTTCAGTTTAAATACACGAATTAAAGGCAATCTTGTAAATTTTTAAATAAAAGTGTACGATAAAATGAGATATTTTATATTTCATGAAATTAATTTAGGCAATAAAAATAACCCTCAAATTAAGACGATGATTTTCTTAGTAAATCGTTTGTCGACTTGCTTCGTTGGAAACTTCCATCATTAGATTATATATGATAATCAGGATGTTCGAAATATTAATGATGTTAAAAAATAGTTATTTGAGAAATTTTACTTTGTTAATTTCTTTGTAAAAATTTTGATAATTATCGTAGCTCGTATCATCAAATTATTTTAAAAGGACAGGATTGTATCCTTTAAAAATCGATCAATTCTTTGACCTCATACATATTTTTACAAAACTTGTTTGTTGATTCTCCACCACCAACAACAAAAAAAATGGTGCATGGACGCTAAAGATACAATGAATTCATATTTAATTACAGAAAATTTCATGCATGGTTACTTTTATATTCTTTGTTTAGTGCCAAATAAGGATTAACAAAATGAATGGGCTCCTTCTGTAAGTCAGAAAAAAAACCCAAACCCTCTGTGAGACAAACATCTTTATTTATTGACCAAATATTATTCTCACATCATATAGTGTTTTTCAGAAAATGATACATTCGAAAATTATTTTTCTGACAGTAAGAACCAGAACAATCGCAAAAAAATCCCTGCATGTAATATGAACGCTATAAACATTGCAAGACTGTCGAATTCCGGCACATAGAAGAATAATTGGAAACAAAATCTTGGACCATGAAATTCATTGTATTGAAGAATATCTAATATCTATACAAATAAAAACAGCTTAATCTTGTTTCCTTCGTTTAGAATACTAACCAGCGGGTTTTAGGTTCAAAAGACTTGTCCACATTCATAACAATGGCATATGAATAATTCACGTGAAGATTTCTTTTTCAACATTTGCAATGTATGTAAAGTAAACATCCTTTAGAAAAAAGTGAATGAATGTCTTGATAAAATAGAATGTATCTAATACCCATGCATCCCAGTATCCAAATAAGTATTAAAAGCTTCGAGCCTTTTTTAAAATTTTTATAATATCAAATTCAGCAAAAATAATGACTCTAATGATATGTGAAGTGCTTTTGCAAACTTCATTCCAATCTCATAATGTTGTGTTTGATCAAATTATAATTATCCCTGTTACATAACTCTATAAAGGAAACAGTATTCTTCTTTATATTCGTTTTTCGGGAGTAAAGAGTTCTTTAACTGACCAAATTTATCATTTCCAAAAAACTCATTATGATAGTACTTTGATGTACTTGCGTTTTGTTAAAATTCGTTTTCAATGTATTCTGAAGCGCTGACTAATATAAACTCCTATAAAATTCGTGCCAAAGTAATTACATTTGAATGCAACTTTTAAAATAACCCACAAAATGCTACATTATCCACAAATCCTTGAAAAACATTTTAGCTGTCGATTCTAGCCGAATGGAAAATACATTTTACAACATACTAAATGTATTGCAATTTTGATGGCTTTGTCTTCCAAAACTATGTGTCCTAAAGTAACAGTGCATTTTTTTTTTTTTTTTTTTTTTTTTTTGCAATTTTCGAATCAACAAGCTGATATTTTTTCAAATAGCTTTGTATTCTTCAGTTTCTATCGAACAAAATATAAATTTGCTTTCAATAAATTTTGTTTTTTCATCTATAGCATTCAGCAATAATCTTTCTTAATGTGACAACTAGATAAGCATTTCTCCTACCATATGCACCACAACATTTACCTTAAAAACTTTAGATTGCATTTCAAGTCCTTTGTCAATGGAAAAGCTTTCAGTTATCAGATAGGAAGTCTTACTAAGAAAACAGTCATTCAATTGTATCTCAGCTTACGATTGATAGGGATAAATGTTTCTCGATTCAAACCCCGAGAATAACTGAAAGAAATATCCACTATACTAAGGACAAAGATTATGTGTGTGTGTGTACACAGGGTGTAGCCGAATCCGACCGACATATTCAGAGGTAACAGTAGGCATCAAGAAGATGAAAAATCTCCATACAACATAATGTTCCAAACGATCTTCAGTAGATGAAAATCTCAAAAATATAGGATGCCCGAGAATTGTTGGGAACTGTAAAATTATTAATTAAAAAAAATCAACTAACGTTTCAAAATGAATTACTTGCGATTTTATGTTTTATGGTAATTTTTAATCTCCTTAATGCCTACTATCACCTTTCTGAATTAATCTTTCATATTGCCGGCGTCCTGGCATAAGGGTAGCGCATTTTCCCCGTGGTCTGGGCGTCCCGGGTTCGAATCCCGGTTCGGGCATGGTTGTTCTTCATCTGTGTTCTATCTGTGAGGTGTGTGAATGTGCCCCCCTGTAAAAAGGGGTTGTGCAAGCGAATGTGTGAGTTTCATCTTCATATGAGCTAGAAGTCGGACTTCTGCCCTCGGATGCTCAGGGGTCTTTACCCTCAGAAGCTACTGCACCCTTTTTCCGTGGTAACGCGGCCACGACATCATCATCATCATCTTTCATATTCGGCAATGCCCTCTGCAAACATCGGTACCGATGTTGCAGCCATATTTTCCGATGCCCATTTTAGTTTTTCTTGAATATCTTAAAAACTCCTCAATTTTCATACTACATGCTTATATCAAATTAAAGAGTATAAAATTTCCTGCATTTTCAAGCTTTTGTTTTTCTTCAAATTTTAATATTTTTGAAGATAAGGATTCTAAACTACTTTTTCATTTTCAGTGATTTGCGACCCCGTGGATCATCAAATCGGTATATTACAAACATGAAAAAAACTTTGAAGATTGTACTTTTATTTAAAAACATTCATAGTTGAAACATCATTTGCTATATTTTTAATTAATTTTTTGCAGTTTCCAATAATTCTCGTATACCCTATATTTTTGCGATTGCCATCTATTAAACGTCGTTCGTGATGTTGTATGGGGATTTTTTATACTCTTGATTTCTACTGTCACCTTTCTGAATTTGTCGATCGAATTTGATAACACCCTGTATATATAGAAGATGAATGAATGAAGTATGTTTAAAATGAAATGTTTGTAAAAGTGAAAGAAAGTTTGAAAAAGTATGAAGAATTTAATTATGCAAGTAAATGATCAATTTTCTAAAAAATAATGACCATAAAACTCAAAGCCATCTGCTTAAGTATTTAAAACTAATCAGATAAAGGCAAAATGAGAGAAATAATATTATAGTAGTATTCTTTCATTCCTGAAATATTATAAATTTAAAATGGATGAGAAAGTAATGCCAATTTGTAACCGCCCCCTGCAAAGCTAGAGCTCTTAAAAAAACGACGGTTATGGTAGTGGAAAGGAAAGCATTTCTTTGATTCATTGCGCTCGTTTTCAGCGTCCACTGTCCACTAGCGACCACTCTGAAAATTCTTTCCATTTTCGCATTTCTTCTTTTCTTTGAATCCATAAATGTCCGCTGATGGTATTCAATCGAGTTTGAAATATGCAGACACCTCGTAAAAAGTTCGCTCCTTACCGATTTCTGGAGAACCATGTCTTGCGGAATGGTACCAACTTCTACTGGCTTCGAACCATTGGTTGTTAGAACAATTTTTACTAATTGTAAAGACTAATAATTTATTTTCAAAGTCAATGGAAACAGTTTATATGATGTCTTAGATATCTTATGCCCATTAAAACATACATATTCGTCATTTATTGCAGGTGAATCTATCGTGAACATCTTAACCTTTGTTGACATTTTGGACAATGTTTTTTTAGGAAAAAAAAATACTGTCTTTCAACTTCTAGATGCTGTAATGTAAAAGAGACAACCAATTATCACACGAAAACATTTGTCAAAATTCTATTTACCAGTCCTTGAGTTATGAAACTCTGGACTTCGACACTTCAAAAGGAAATTTTTTTAACCAACATTATACTGTGCACTTTGTTCTTTTAGGATTTAAAAGCTATAGAATCTTTATACTTTTAATTTTTCAAAATTTTATTTGATAGCCGAAATTCTTTTGAATATTTTAAGATATTGCACAGATGTGTACGCTAATTAGTTTAAAAGATATAATCAAAAATGTGAAGGTCAATGTTGACTTTTCACTCAGAAACGTGAAGCTGAGAGATATTTGATTATGATATTTGTGAACAAAGAAGTTTAATAAAGGATTTTTTTTTTTTTACTTTCAAGTTATTCTTCTCAATATTACATTTTCAAAACTCGCGTTCAGTATTAAACAAAAATGGTTCATAGTATCAATATGAAATTCTCCAGGTAAGCTTATACGCATAATAAAGAAAATCATGCAAAATCTAAGCATTTTTATATATACTTTTTTTCACTTCATGCTTAGATGCTAAAAATGTTTTTTTAAAGCGTTATCATGTTTTAACAACATAAAATCTTTTTAAATATTTATCACCTTACGTAATTATTATGTTCGTTGGGAGTAAATTGGTGTAACATTTGTTGATATAATTTGCTTATTTTCTAAAAACCTTTCTAAAACAAGCAAATTCTGTCTTCGAAAATTTATACGGAAGATGTATTTTTTGAACATTTAATTAATGAAAATTATTTAAGTGACTTAAAAAGTCTTAATTATAAGGTTAAATGTCTTATAAAACTGTGACTTAAAACTTAAAACTTATACTTAACTGGAATTATTCCTACCTTGTCTAAGCAACCGAGGTAAACCAAATGACCGTCATCGCAACAGTAGAGAGACAAAAGTTGAGAGTGAGTTCCAATGGCTATGACAGATATGTAGTAGACACCTTAGGAGCACGTTGCCATAGAAATGGTGATAATTCGACTATTTGGCCTTAATCTACAAATCCAAGAATCGAGAACCACTCACGTATCTGTAGCTCATCACTTTCCTATCTGAAAGGCATACTGTAGGAGGAATTATGCATATAATCAGCTTCATATTTCACACTGCGTGTTTCTTACCTAATCAATTCGAATTACACATATAAACAACATACTATTCCTTACTCTACGTATATATCTACGTCATATATGAAGTGTCCATCAAGAATTTTATATTTTCAAAATGTTAATGAATATTTAAGTTTCAAAACTGCTGGAAAAACCAGTTTTGAAGTCAAATCCTGTCTGTGCGCTTAAAAATAATGAGATTGATAAATGAAATTGTAAATATACTTTTTATAGAAAAACAATAATTTTTGTGTGAAATACCAACAATTCGACTTTCGTCATTATAAATACTGAAAAATTAAATGAAAAACTACTATAATTACAAAGATGACGTATTGTATGAATTATATAGAGGATAATACAAATATACATTATCAATGTATACCAGTATAATTTAATATGTTTTGAAAAGGAAGCACAAACATTAAGTCTACACAGTACCTTAAAAATAATAATAAAAAAATGACTGAATTTTTTGAGTGCTCATTTGAATAGAAAGCTTAATTCCAAATTTCAGTTTCCATATTGATATAGTTTTAAAGATATTTGATATGTTCCGATAGTGGCAAATTGAGGGCACGCGATTAGTTTTATTTTCATTTTAAAACAACTTGCCTCTCTTAAAGTTAATTAATAAAAGTATTTTTTTAAATAAATTACTTCCTTATGTGAAATAGATATCATTTTTCATTACCCAAGTCGTTTATCTTATGTTCTGCGTTCTTTTTTAGTTTTTATTACTATCCAACTAATATCAATATGAGTTCTTACACAAACGTTATTTATTCTTTTTTTTCTACTTAGAAGCTATTGTTTCTTATTTATCCTTCCATTAAGAAAATATCATGATCGAATTTTTCGAGTTTCACAGACTCAAAGTTTTGAAGAGATGGAAGTCTTGAAGACATTAGCTCTAAAATTCAGCCTTTTGCAGACATTAATGTGAGATTCAAAACACAAGTGTTTTGAATCCACGATTTGAAGATATCCCTATTGCATCAAATAATATTATTGTGGTGTTGAAGATAAAATCAATTAAGAATAAAGTTAAGCAAAGGAAAATCAAACTATTGCGCCAATTTAAAACTGGTTAGAAATTAGAAAGTTTTATGCATAAAAATGGCACAAATTTAAATTTGTGTTATTATTATTACTTTTTTTGAAGAGTATTGTGTTCAAAAGATTTATGAAGCTATTATGATTGCATTGAGTATTTTTCCGTAACCAATGCTATTGATATTGTGCAAAAATATAATAACCTGAATAGGAAACAATATATTTAATCATATTGAGTTTAAAATATTCAGAAATAAATCATATTCAGGTATTAAATTCCTTTGACGTATTCCATATATGTGAAAGCAAGAATCACTCAGTGAAGAGTGTATGCTATTCCTGAAAACTTTTATTAGTTTGAATGATTTTACAAAGCAATTTAACAATTTTTGGAATTGAAGATTAAAACAATATATACATATGTTCATATGAATATATATTTATATAGTGTCATTCATTACACTTGTCACAGGGCTAACGAACGATTGTGTACTAATTACACACGCACACACACACACACACACACACACACACACACACACACACACACACACACACACACACACACACACACACACACACACACACACACACACACACACACACACACACACACATATATATATAGCGAGAGAGAGAAAGAGAGAAGAAGAAGAAACTGATTAATATATTTCTTTAAATCTGTTATATTCCCTGTTTTATCTTGATAAAATACGAAATTAAACATTCACAAATTCCTAATATTTTATTCTTAATTTGTTATTTAAGATTCACTGATGTAAGAAAATAAAATCTCCTTTATTCTTTAATATATATATATATATATATGTGATTGAAAAAATCAAGCATCCTGATAAAATCCTTGAAACATTACAGGTTCAAAACTTCTTTTCAGCAAAGAAGCGTTATGTAACATTATATCTTTATGACGTCATGTGACGCTAAATAAACTGGTGTAATGCGGACATTTGCAAAAAGAGTGCCATCTCAGATGTCACCCTCATCATCCGACCACTGTCTTAAGATAATGAGATTCATCGGAAACATCCCTAATGCTGCTTCGGAACGCAAATGTAATTGTATTAAACTTTATGAGAAAATAAATATAAGCGAGAAGTAAATTACCAACAATATATTTATACATATTCTTTAACCACCAACTATTCAACAAACAAATTAAAAAAATTTGCAAACTATTCAGATCAAATATGTTTTCATAGCTAAAAGTAATAAAATATGAAATATAAATTCTTACAAATGACTATCATTGTACAAATATTCTTTTGAAATTTATTCTTTATAACCTTTTACATTTTTCTTCCTTCATTACTTCATTTTCAATGAATGTAAAATTGCGTTATTTATTTCTATTATATTTCTAATATTAAATGATGATGTTTTAGATAAAAGTAAGTTTTCTAGTAAATGCCATTTTTACTATTTATTTACTTAATTTTCGTTTATCTTTTCTTCTAATAATGAGATTCCAGACGTTGTGAAATAGTTTTCATATTTTCGAAAATTACCAATGAATAAAAAAGTAATCGTATTTTATAAAAGTTAAAAGGAAATTCGAAATAGATGTCTTTATATTATAATGGAATTTTACGTAAATATATTTTCATTTCTTCCTCTGCATTTGTATAAACATTTATTTATATTTTATGACTTAGTATTTAATTATAAAAATATTATGTTAATTTTATCTCGTAGATAATAAACAAAATACAAGCACATAATGAAGAAGTAAATATCATCATTATTACTTGCTTTTTTATAAATTAAAATAGAAACGAATTTAAAATTCAGATGCTTTATTTTAAATCTCATTAAGATTCGAATAATAAAGTCATATATTAATGTTAATTTAAGTGATACATTCTATCTAACATGTAGTCGCAGATTAATTGAAATTTTTCATTTTCGTATTCCAGTTGAAATGTGCATATAGGAATATTAAATTGGCGATTTGCATTTCGTGTGTCACATAAGAAAGAATGTATTGTGTTCGTTTTTACTAAATATCCTTCTAAACGATTTCTTTTTACTAAATATCTTCTTAAAGTGCCAATTTAATATTGGAATCCAATGTGCACATTTCAACATGAGTACGAAAAAGAAAAATTTCTCTTAAGATGCTACCTAGATGTTATATGGAATATGTCGTATTGTTAAATCTCTCAAGAAATGGGAAATTATTTTCCTGTTTTTCCACAAAGATAACATTTTTAAAAAAATTTGAAATTTTACGTTCTTGTTATGTATAAATTAAAATCATTTATAAAAATGAAAATTTTCATAAAACTTAGTTTTTATTCTTCTAAAATTATCCTAAGCAAGAAATTATATGTCAAATTAAATATTTAATTTATCTTCTATAAGTAAAAATAACACACCATGATTTTCTAGTTATTTTCAGACATTTCGAAGTTTGATTTCTAAATAAGGAATATTTAGTGAAAATTTCAGATCTTTATTATACTTGCCAGTAAAAGCATCTTCAGTTATTTAAAACTTTACATCTGAGAGAAAAAAAACTATTTTCAATTTGTAACTGGATCATTTTACTTGTCTTTTTCTCCTCAAAAGATTCCATCTTTAAAAGAAAATTCGTGATTTCATCTCTTTGTAATGCATAAATTAAATTCTTTTTAAAGAAAATGAAAATATTTCATAAAACTTTTTATTCTTCTAAAATTATCTTATTTAAAGCATTGTTTTAAGAGTTAAAATATCTTTTATAAGTAAAAAAATCATTAGGTTATTTTTCAATGGTCTCGCAATTTAATTTTTAGGTTAAATAAAAATTACTGAAAATCAAAAATATCTATCATGAGCTTACATATGATAACTATTTTTACATAAGAAAAGATGTTTTCTTTGATAATATCTTCCCTTATTTTAACTTAACATCTTCTAGAAAGCCAAAACTATTTTCTATTTCTGATTGGTTCTTTTGTACGGAACCGATTTGCTATAGTCTAAAGTGGAATGGAGAGTCATTCAATTCAAGCTGTGGAATGGCCTTCACTTTACAACATTTTTCACACAAAGAGAACAGGCTTTCGAGGGTCTTCACGACTTTTGACCACTTTGTTGCATTCTTCGGAATTCTTTTATAGATGAGCAAGGAGGGAGTGCTACACAAAATACGGAAAATCGTCTGCTCTTTCTTTTCTCACAAAAAACACTTTCAGTTCCATCCACCCCTGCAGCCTTCGATTTGAATCCAAGTGCATCGTATTTATGATTCTGGCAGTTCAGAATTCGAAAATGTAACTCAGCGAAATGTAAATGTATAAAATAAAAAACTTACCTAGAAATTTTGGTTGAGAAAAAATAGTTTTTGTTTCCATTTATTCAAGGAAGCTGCAAGTTTGCAAAATATTTTCCAGCAGAAATTCAATAAAAAAAATCTTATATTAAAAAATTAAAAATACATATATTATTTTGATCCCTTTGCTTGAATTGAATCCAATTTCTGTCTAAATTTCTCAAAAAAGAAAAAAAATTTCTTACAACTCTTGTGAAAATCTGTGCTGTATAGTTTGAAACGAAAAGTTAGAAAAATTAGAAATCCTTCGTATTTAAGGATACACAGACTATATTTTCCATTATGAAATGTATTTTTCCCTAATTTTGATGTTTTGTTTCTGTTGGCAGCTTTATCGTTTGGCAAAAAATAAATAAATAAAAAATAAAATAAAAAAAATAAATAAATAAAATAAAAATAAATAAATAAATAAATAAAATAAAAAAAATACAAAATAAAATAAAAAAATTAAATAATAAATAAATAAATAAATAAAAAATAAAATAAAAAAATAAAAATAATAACAATAATAATTTTTTTAATTCTCTAATTCTTTTCGAAATCATTTCATTCATTGATGCCAGTTTGCCATGCTTTTTCTGTAATTCCTATTTTTTCATATTTAATTTTAATTATAGAGAGTAAATGTTTTTTATATATTTTTATAGACGCACCGAAAAAAGCAAAGCAATATGTAAATAAAACAGGAACAGGATAATTATAAACATTTGTAATACGTCTTTTGGACTAGGATGGTTATTTATAGCCTAATCAAAGCATTAATTAAAAAATTCAGGTAACTGTTTATTCGGAAAATAATAACAACAACAAAAAAACTTTATAAATATAATGCTTTTTTCTGTTTGGCTTCATTGTATAAAGAATTGAATTTAAATATATATTTTTGAAAAAAATAGTCTTTACTTCTTGCAGATTTTGTCTAAACAGTCTATAATTTTGGCAGGAAAAAAGTCTGTTCCAGATTTTAACTATGAAGTTCAACGCATGGAAAGACAAGCAGACATAAAACGAAAAATGTTCATCCTCTTTTGATTAAAAAAAAAAAAAAAAAAAAAAAAAAAACGTTGATTCCATGAAAATCACCAGATCAAATTTTTTGATAATCGCAAGTTTTTTTTTTTTTTTTTTTTTTTTTTTTGCACATTTCACACATGAAAGAGGAAAATTGCCATTGAAAAACTTTTTTTAGAAGAAGATTATTTGACGCCACTGTGGAATAAAAGCTTTTTGTTCCTTCTTCAATAGTAAACTCATTAATATAAAACGAAAGATAAGCAACTAAGCAGCAAGAATAGCATTACAATCAATGACTTTAATGAATTGAAAGCGACTTATGCAATAATAGCATTTCTGTTTTCAATATATCAAAGCTAAATTTTAAAAAGTTCTTATTCATCAGTGCTTTAAGAAGTCATCGAAGTACCAATAATAAAAAAATAGATGTCCTTCTTTTGAGTAACAGAAATATTTCTTTTGCTTCTATATTTTATCTGAAATATTTTCAAAAGAATTGAATTAATTTTTCCACAAGTCTCTCATTCTAAAAAGGAAGAAAGAAAGAAAAATCAAAATCAATTCACAGATTTGCATTATCAAATTACTTAATTTTGATTTCATAAGAGACTTAATATCTGTAATAATAGCATTTTAGTTTATACCACATTGAAATAGGAATTTGAGAAGTACGTATCCATTGTTATTTCGAGAATTATCATTAATAGAAAAGTGGTCCTTTGAATAATAAAGACAAATTTAGTTTATTTTTGTATTACTTGAAATGTTCTTAGAATAATTTAATTTTTTAGAACTGCCCACAGCAAAAAAAAAGAAGCACGGACTAGCATTCTAACATTATTGCCTTTTCATTTAATTTTAGTATAAATAACATTAAGTCTATATTCGATAAGTCCTGATCTGTTGATTCTTTTAGACTAATGTGAAGTGCCATCAATAAAGAAGTGCTTTTTTCTTGATTAATAAAAACAAGAATATTTTACTTTTAAATTAATTGAAATTATTAAAAATAATTCAACCGCTTTTATCACAATTATCTCCTTAAAAAAAGAAGGAAAGATTATCTTACAGGCTGATATTCTAATATTACTTATTTAATTAATTTATTTATTAAATTTATTTTATTTTATTTCTTAATTTCTGCAGAAATAATACTGAAATAAAATTTAAAATATTCTTTTTCACCATTCTTTGAAACTTCATCAAAGCGCCATTAATAAAGAATCTGCTTTCTTTGAATAATAAAGACAAATGTATTTTCATTACTAAGTTTTCATTGAATTTAGCTATTTAACTTCTTTAATAATAACATTGAAACCAAAACTTAAATGGTTCCAATCCATTGATTCCTTAAGAATGCATCAGCCGCCATTAATAAAGAAGTTGCCTTCTCTTGAGTAATAAAGACAAATATGTTTTCCTTCTGTGTTACCTGAAATATTTTTCAAAAGAATTCAATCATTTTCTTCCACAACTCTCATTGAGAGAAAAAAAAGATAGGAGAAAAAGAAACAGGTCCTCACAGGTTAGCATTCTAACATTACTAAATCATAATATGTTATCGTCTTCAATCAAATTACGTGAGCCCACCGAAGGCGGGGAGGCAATAGATATAATTTGCAGTTGAACAGGTTTTTCATTTAAGCCTGGTGGATTCGGGGCAAAAAAGCCGACTCAATTCCAAGGCGGGACGCTTTTTGGACGAATGTAAAAACTTGCTGTTCCCAGAAGAAGAGAGTGGGACCATTAAAAGCTCTGCCGATGATATATGTGTCTTGTAACTTTACAAAATAGCCTACCTCATGATTAACGAGGACCTAAGTAGGAGAGCTTTTTGCCTTTCCTCTTTTACTGGATATCCCAGTGAAGCTCGGCGCACATTAAAATAAATGGTTGCTAGAAAAACAATGGAGAATTTTTGATTAAAAATGATTATTGGTGTAGAAAAAAAAAAGGGACAGTGATTTTTCCATATTAACAACTGGGTGTAAAAATCTTCCTATTAAAACTGTGTTTTTGTTCAGGTAATGGGAAAATGAAATTGATTACATTTTTTTTAACCTTTGTATCTATGGAATTGAACCAATGAAAAATTAAAAAAAGCGTTAAGATTTTAATTAACTCGGCGATGTGCTAAGCTGTCAAATGAAAATGATATTTTTCTGTTATACTCATTAGAAATATTTAATGAAAATATTGAATTAAAACCTATAAAAGCTTTTAACGGTCGGTTATTCGATTTTAAGATGTTAAATTATAAGAAATTGCTGATTACCCTAGTAAATAAGTATTCCAAAATTGGACGGGAAAAGATGATTACGAAGATTTGAAAAATTTTGGAACAATAAAATATGGCTTGAGTTACAATACTATGCCATTAAAAAAGGGATAAATTTTGGATAAAGAACATTTAAATTGAAATTATTGGCAGCAAAAAGATGATCATCAAATGCAAAAGTAACTATTTTACCTTGACTTCTAGATAATGGGTGTATATTTATACAATTAAGTATACATTTCTTCTGTTAATATATTTATATCAAAATAAATATAAATTTTACATAAAATTTGGAGTGAAATTATTGACATCCATCGAGTTATTACTGATGATTTATTTTTGGGTACCAAAAGCGTTATTTATCCTTGCACTTTGACAATAAAAGTTAATATTTAAAGAAAAAAGGCAAATTTACAATGGATTTAAAAGAAATGCGAATTCTATTATAATAAAACATCCAAAACTATTTTTGCCAGTGCGTGTTCAAAATAATTGTATAAATTTGGTCTTTTTTTACAGTATGTATAAATGTTTCCTTTTTTTTACATGATAATAAAGGTTTTAAGTTTTCTAATACTAAGGTAATATGATATTTTTCAATTAAAATGCCATTAGTAATTGGTTGAAAAGTTTTGTAAGTAAACATTTAAGTTAAGTAAACATTTTCTCAGTTATTACTCATTTGACAATATATGCAAAATAAAAAACAACTTTTTTTCTGATCTGAAATGATTTAGTTATTGACGTTATAAACTGAAATGGGATAAAACTTCATTTCATTAAAAACAATATTATGATTTAGAACTCCTCTGACAGATTTCTAGGAATAATCTTATATGTCAATACAAAACAACATTAACAGTACAACATAAGACCGTAAACAAAAAGGGTAACTGCATTAAAATTCTTTTACAGTTAAATAAGTAAAAAGTAAATGTATAACAGGTAACAAGATGCAGATGACGTGGGGCCCATTTGGTATCAATATTAAGTGTCTGTCTTGTAAACCAGTAAACAGTAAACAGTAAACCAGTAAACAAGATTGTACCAATATAAGTTAAAATCTAGTTTTTTTCCTTACCCTTCTTCATTTTTTCCCCCATTTTCAAGTTTAAATTACCTAAAATAAAGTAACTCTGATTTAAAATTTCTTTGACATATACATATTAATTTTTAAAATATTTAAATCGAAACAAAACTTTATTTATTGTTTTATTTTTGGTGTAATCTGCATGTATGGGATTTTGACTTCTATTAATAGTGGAAAAATGAATATGAACTTAAAAATTTAATCAGGACTCAAGTTCAAGCTACAAAGGAAAAAATTTCTTTCAGATCTATCAGGAATGTTTTTTTAAAGAACTTTGATTATGTAGACATTAAAGGAAGATTTTTTTTTTCAAATTTTTTTAGCATCTTTTAATGATGTCCAGCCTTTCCATTCTAATTAAGTCCTTGAACTGAGGCAAAAACTGCAGCCGATTGTGATTAATCAATCCAACCGGGTAAAGGCCTTCGATAAATAATATAATTTAGGTTTAACAAATTAAAAATCAAATGAGATGAATAACAGCAATTAAGGTGGTTTCAGTTGGATATATGTGATCGTAAGTCTCTTAAAAAAAGTCTTTGACCAAACATAAAATAACTACTGAAAGGACTTGCAGTTTGAAAGGATAGACACTTCTCATAATAAGATTATAGAAACACAAACAAACCAAAGCAATATTTATGAAATCATGCTATAAAGTAAATCTGTTTAGAGTTGAAAACTTTTAAAAGGAAGGAACATTGTGTTCGAAGCGCGTCAATGCTTCTAGATCTAAAATACCAATGAAATAACCACATTAGAGAAATATGAAGTTTAAATTGTAGAAGAAAGAGGCTTAAATTGTAAAAGAAGAAGGAAGAAAGGAATCCAACCTGAAGACTTTATCAAACAGGAATCACTATCAAGTAGGAATTCAAACCAGGGATTTTTTCTGTGAGGGATCTGATTTTTGTCCACATATTGACCCCTCATGAGCATCGATTCCCTTTTTATATTATTATTCAGATCTCTTATCTATATTCTTTTCTATTACTTAATTCGATGGCACTAAATCCCTGCAGTGACCGAGTGCTATAGTTGCGATTTGTTTTATCGTGTACGTAACTGGTTTGTTTGCGGAATTTTAAATCACCCTGCATACATTTTTTTTTTCTGTCAAGAAGTTTCAGACTTCAAATATGATTCAAGTTTTAATGACAGATATCCCAACTTTGAATATGTGATATAAGTAGAATTTTCGTAATACTTAATTTTATTTCAAAATCTTACTTTTCTTGACAGAAAAAAAATATATATATAATTCGCTTTCTAATCACTGAGAACGCTGCATATATATTGTAACTAATTTTAATAGTTTCCGAACTATTTGCAGGCTAATTTTCTCTCTTATTTCTCTTCTTCTTCTAATTACCTTTTTAGACACTTTAATACAAATATTCGTTGATAAGATCCTTATTTTTAATATATTGCAACTAGAAGATGCAAAGAAACAAAAACAAACAGTAAAATGCATAAAAATGAATGACTATTTGAATTATTCATTGAAAACGAAGGAAAACTGAAATCTAAATAGAAGCTGATTATTAACAAGGATTTACTAGAATCATAATAAGTCTCACAACAAAAATTAGAATCGAGACCAGTTAATTTATTTTCCCTAATTCAGATAAACATTTTCAACTTGCATCTGAACACATAAAATATACAAAGCGGTGAGCTCACAAAATGCTTTTTGCTTTTTAATATGCCATTTGATACGCTAAAATAAAACTGATTTCCTGATTTTGCCCTCTTTTTAATGAAAAGATTGAAAAGAAGTTAAAAAGTACTTTAAAGAACCTCACTTTATAAAGAAAAAAAAAGGCAAATTTATTTATAATTTGAAAAAGAAAATGGAATCCTTTTTTGTTTATTTTTCATAACTCTGTCATTTTCTAAACAGGTAAATGTTATTCCAAACGAATTCTAGGTTAAGTTATTACAAGGGGGGAAAAAAAGAGAGAGGAGATCCAGGCATGTTATTCAAAACACTGTTAAAAACAGACTTAACTTCCTTTCCAAAAAATAAGCCTTTCAATTTATGATGTAAGCCTTCCAAAATGACAGTCTTTTGAGAAAGCAAGGGAAATATTCCTCGTTGTAAAAGAACAACGGCGAAAGCAGTTGGTAATGGTCGACTTAAAAAGTGCCGATGTCTTTCTTTCGCAACGAGGGAGCCCAATTTGTGGAACTTGCAAGCCAAAAATTGGCTAAAAACTCATTTTCTTGGTGTTTCTGGACGTCATTTGCTTGACGAAAATCAGCGATGAATGTCAGAACTTTTTTTTTCTGTCCCCCTCGCCCCCCTTTAACTCAGAATGGCAACACGGTTGGGTTTTTTTTTTCTTTCTTCCCTTGTTCCAGAACTTTGTGTTCCAACAGAAGATAAGGGCACATTTTTTGCTACTATTTGAGCCGCTGATGACATCCACCTCTACATTCCTAATGACCATCCGGTTTCTTTTTCTTTTCAGGAAGGTATAGGTATGGGGGTGATGGGCTCAAAAGCTTCTTTTTTTTTCTCTTAGTTCCCCCTCACTCACTTAACATGCATAAGAATTGGTATCATCACGCTTTTCTGTTAAAATCCTTTTCAGATTGATAAAATATTGAAGGTAAACGCGCAAAAAATAAAGTAAGGGAAAAAAATCAAATTTTGCGTCAAAAAATGAATTTTGAATTTTTTTGTGTTCTAAAACTTTAGCGGGCTCTGAGCTTTCGAATCATACATAAAGTTACATGACATAATACTTTAACCCTTTAAAGGGCCATTTTTTTCTAGTCATATTATGCTAAAATATTTTGAAGTTTGAAATTAGAATAAGAAAAGGGATTCATTTAGCTTATTAGATAAATTCAATTTAATTAATTTGGTTAATTAATAATTAAGTAACAAATCAAGACACATCATATTATCTGAGATAAAGAATTGAAGCATCTAAGTTTCTGACTTACTAAAACAATTTGTCAGAACTTATGCCAATCTACATAAATGCATACAAAGATTGATACATTTGGTGAGAAGCATATTTCCCACGGCACTAGAAAGGGTTAATCTTTTCTAAATGAACAAAATGTTGGGATGGACAAAATAAAATAGTTAGGAATAAAGTAAAATAATTATTTTGATATTATTATTTAATAGTATAATAATCTAAAATACGAGTTTCAGTTTTCCTAATTTATTGAGCATTATATAAGTTTAAATACGATTGTCATAGTTGATTTAAGCTTAAAATGTAATGATAAATTTTAATTTAAGTAATATAAAATAAATGCTTAGTTTAAAAAAAAGATGTATATTTTAAAATTAAAATAGGTTTTCAGGAAATACAAAACCAGAAATTAGCAAAAGTATCAAATTTTAATTTACAGGCTTATTTCACTAGCTCCACTTTTCTACTCATGACAACATTGTACAAAAGCTGTATGTATAATATTTCAAACGTTATTTAGAATTCTATTTACGATAAAATATATCAATGGAAATTTGAAATGAATTTTTTTTATCCTTATTTAGCTTTTCCTTTTTTAAATTTATAATTTATTTTAATTATTTATATCTAGATTCAATACTTTGATAAGGAATAAGGATTGATAAGGAATATTTTCCCATTTATAACGGAGGCTTATATTTTTTATTCATATTTGTGATTATGTGCATCACAAAACTATGCGTGTGAATAAATATTTACTAGCTTAGCATTTTCATAAACAGGGGACAAAATGGAAAATAAAAAAAAATGTTAAATCTCAACAATTCTTACTGTAAAATACAATGAAAAATTATATTTAACTCAATATTAGATATATCTTAAAATCTATGCCCTGGTTTGTATCATGTACTTCATTTAATCTAAAAACTTGAATTAAATATTATTATGTGTAAAAAACAATAGCAATTTTAAAAATACAAAAAAAATTAATTTAAATTTTAATTGCAAAGTCAGTACAAAATTCATGTTTTTTTTTTCAAAAGATTTTTAATTTGAAAATTCTTTTTATTATAAATTATATGAAAAAGTTCTCGGAAAAAAAGTTCTAAATCTTGTATTAAGCATATTTTTACAATTAAAAGATGGAGTGTTTTGTGTACTACAAAGGGACAACTTAGTTTATTATGCATCGCATTTCATACAATAATGACAGATAATCTCTATTAATAAATATCAAAATTTTATTGAAAGAATATTTATTGGTTACTTTTGATGCCTGTGATACCTTATCAACATCAAATTCATTTTGATTCAGGTTACTTCTTATGCCAGTGATACCTTATCAACATCAAATTCATTTTGATTCATTTTAGTTTAGATCATTCTGTGTGCTGAAAGACGATAAATTAAAAATAACGAATATCTGATTGCAAATTAAATCTTGAAAACCCTCTACAATAAACTTTCTAATGGCGCTCTCAGTTCGTACCAAGTTGTTCAGAAGTTGTGTTGGAAAAGATGTGCTGAAATGCTCTACTGGAATGCTGTTCTTTTATAAATATACTATAAGGAAATCTTTATTTTTCCACAATTATATATGAAAACTTCTTCTTAAGCTGTTCTATTGTAAAGAATTGTCGTACTTTTTGCACTGTATTACATCGAAAATGTGTTCTTAAAAATATACAAAGACTAATCTGTTAAATGACAAATTTGTCAGTTTATCTCATTCTTTTAGCTTCATGTTACCTTTTTATTTTCACAATTATATTAGGAAACTGTCTTTTTAAAATAATATAGAGGATTCATCATAATTTTTGCATTCTTATGTAGGAAACGTATGATTATAACAACCTGTTGTAAGATTTTTAATTCCATGAACAAATGTGCTTTAACACTTCAAAAACCCGCTTGCATGGAAGGTGATTTGGCTATGTTGATCTCTCCCCCCCCCCTCCCTTGAATTTCTTATTAAATTTACTTATGGCATATTGACTTATGGCATATTCCTTAAAATTTACTTATGGCATATTGACTTATGGCATATTCCTTAAAATTTACTTATGGCATTTACTTATGGCATTAAATTTACTTATGGCATATTCCTTGGTTCCACCGAAACATATGACTTGCCAAGTTTGACAGCCTTGATAGGTTTCTTTGAATGTCGATTAGCCAATCACCGAATTCTGAATTTCAGCATATTTCCAAAATATGTATGGTAATTAAAGAGTAACCGAGGAAAGAAAAAAAAGTGACATTCCGGCTTTTAACGATAAGAATCTTTTTCGTTATGGCTTCTGCAACCCAACTGGCTTCTTTGAACTGAAAAAAGACTCATTTCTCTATCCGGTGCTATCGGTTTCCGCTCCGGCGAATTTCGAATCATTTATCTTGTTACCAGGCATTACTAAGATCTTTCTTTTGAGAATTTAATATAAAGATTAATCAAGAATCTCTGATTTGCTAGATATGACCAAATGTTTGATAGCTTTTTAACCACTTAAATACTGGTGTGTTTAGATTTTTTTTAAAAGTTAAAGTAATAATATAAATACAAAATAAATATAAAATGCTTCATTAATGTGTGAAAGTGGTTATAGATATTTCAACAAAAGTGCGAACTAAATCGTGCGAACTAACTAAAACTAAATCGTTTTAATATTGTTATTTTCGAAGTTTTGTTGAAATGCTTCAAACTCTACCAGTGTACCCAAAAATTTGAATGATTTTGTTGTTTCAAAATTAATTAAAAAATATATATATAAAATCTTGTTGAATTTCCAATTAAGTCGCATTATTTCTTTGTTTAAAAAACTTAATTGCTTGCCAAAAGAAAGTTCAAACTTCTATACAAAGCCAAAAGTTTCGGCTGTAACAACATATTTGGTGTCATTTGGTAATTTATTAATTACATTTAATATAGCTAGTGTAGATATATAACCAAACTGTCAGAGGAATTATAGTACTAAACTTTCATTTTTCTCTCAAAGGCAGAAGTCTGTACCCTTGAGTTGAAGAAATTTGGTATAAGTATTCTTCAAATGCTAATTTTTTAATGAATTCTAGTAATTATTCTTTAAAAAAGGCATACACGAAGTATGAGTCTTTGTTAGTTAAAAAAACCAAAATTAGAATGAATATTCAAAAATTAACCTTGTTAAGGCTAATCTGGAATGGCCTAGCAGTTTACTGATACAAGAGCATTTAATTTCCTTCTCAATTGCGTGTTTTTATTTATTCAGGGAAACAATAACTTGCAAATAAAAAGGTTAGGAAGGAATAAAGATTAATTTTCTTTAAATGATAAACATTTAAAGTTAAATCAAATCTATTGAATATAATACTGTTTAAAATAGTCTGCTGAAAATTATTAATAAAACATAAAATACAGTCCTTCTTTCACACTTTTTCAATAATCAAAAGAATGATGCAGTAAACCAGAAGAAATTGTAAATCGAGCGAAATTACGAAGTTAATATTTCTTTAAAACTCGGATATAACCATAAAAAAAACATTATAAATGATAGGAAAACGAAGACAGGAAAAATGCAAAGTAATATGGTAGTTTCTTTTCTATGTGTGTGTATGTGTTATATTCGTAAAACTAGTCTTCATATTTATTCATTATTTTAATATTAACTATAATTAACAATACTTCATTTTGTTGTGTTCGTTAAAATGCAGAAACTAATTTTTACAACCAGAATTAGAAAAATTAACAAGAAAGAAATTTAAAATCACATTCACTTTGAAATGTTAGGAACTCAGGATATTCTTCTAAGCTGTAAATGTTTCATATAATTAACCCTTATCGTGGCAAGATTGCTTTTTTGAAGAAAAGCAAAAAAAAAATGTATATAGGTAGTTTCTTTACTCTATAAAAAACATCAAAAAATAAATTTAAAAAATCGTGTAATAAAAATCTTTCAATAAAACTAAGTTAAAAATTAGTTTATAGTGGTAGTACATTTTTATAAAGTTGTATGTATGGTATACTATACAAAATGAACATAAGGGTTAAAAAGATATCTTGATTGGAAAACAATCCCCCCCTGCTAATATTCAAAAATACGAGGTGACGATTTCCTAGTAAGAAAAGTGGGTTTCCTTTCTTTCTTTTTTTTCTGAGTTACAGTTCGGTCATACGAAAGTAAAGAAAGGTTATTGAAAACATACATTGCGAAAATTAGCAAAATAAACTTCAAGCGCTTTTATAATGAGAATAGATAGTGCGGGTGGTGATTTACCCCATATTTAACTTTAACAAGTAAAATTCAAGAATACTTGATTTCTTATTAAGAGCAGGATCATTGAAACCTACACATACATGCACTACTATTCTATGTGTTCTAAGTCTGAAAACATTCATAGAAAATATTTTATATTAACTATTATTTGTTAATTTAACCCTTTAGCAAATATTAACTTTGTACACCCCTGCTCCAGTAACTGAAATTTTTTATGCAAATTTATAGAGATCAACAGGTACGGATGGTCTTATACTAGAATATCAGCTTCGTGATTCCATTCTATCTCATCATTTCATTCAACACATGACAAAAGTAATTATAATAACTAAATAAATAAAATTAAAATAAAAAAAAGTCAAAGATTTAGTGTAAATGCAACTAAATAAAAACCAATCAAGAAAATAAAATTCTCCTCAGAGAGGTAAGTTAATGAAATATATAAATCAAATCTGCCATCTGGTCAAATAATTCAAACCTGCCGTATGATGTCAAACTTATGCTCGTTAGATGAATTGTAGAAAATTGCGCAGCAGGTGTCGCAATCACTTGAGAAAGCTTTAGAATTATAAGGTACGTCCCCAAATTAACCTTCGTATTTCTTTAAAGATAGCCGATTCGCTATATTTCACATAATTCAGAAAGTTTTTGGCAAAATAAAGAAAATCAAACTGTTGAAGCAAATTGTTGTTTAACATTTCCAAAGGTAAAGGAATGTTAAACGATATATTTTGACATCTAAATGAATCCTTGTAATCTAAAGGTATTTGATGTGCCAAGTTATAAGAAAATGCAAAAATAAATAGGTTTTTATAAATATAAACATAATGAAAGAACAAAAAAGTAATTTCAGTGCTGATGCAAGATGAAAAGTTCAAATATCCACTAAAGAATGAAATTTCTTCTTTACTTTTCCACTGTTCACATATAAATGAGGAACGTAAATATACTTAAGTCATCCTAATTCAATGTTTGAATCAGTTCAAGAAAACAATCAAATATTGATATTCTAGAATTAATACTTTAGGAAACGAATTTGAGTATCAACCCTTCAGTGCATCGTGTAGTCATTTGGCTACATGTTTTTATTTCCGTTTATAAATTCCAAATGACTGGTAAACTGGAAAACTGAAAACTTGGAAAATATCAGGAAGATTATTGTATAAATAGTTCTGCCATTCAGAATGCATTCAAAATGCTTTGTTTTGTTTCGCAAAACTATATTGGTAAAAAGGGACTTTTATTTTTATTGCAGAATTGTTATAATCTGATTTGTGTCACTGGGATATTGTATCATTTTCTTGAATTATATGCAGCTATTCTAAACACACATTTTTTTTATTTATAAAAAAAATAAAAAGTCATGCATTGTAGGGTTAAAATATTTTTCTTGGTTATTAAATAAATGAATAAACAATCGAGCTGCATGAGAAATACTCGTAAGATATATTATCTTTTCCAAATAAAATTCTAACAAATGAAAACGTGATCTATGAGTAAAGGCTGTCAGCAGGAAACTCCTGAATGGCTACATAATCTAAATAACCACCAATAATCCAGATTTCCGTTCTCCTGATACATATTAACCAATGAAATATCTTTCACCCGTAGAGGGGTCCAATTTATTTTTAGAATAAATAGAAATTTCGAGTTGAAACCTGTTATAAATCTAGCCAGAACAGAAGCTGGAGAACAATAGGGTATAATTTTATTGTTGCAGAAATAAGCAAAATTGTTAGGTATTGAATAAAGGCTGTAAATAAAATCCTCGAGGGATTTCGCTCTGTCGCGTGGACCATCATATTTATTACGCTCTGAACTAGGACATTAATGAGGACTCGGAGACGGAACAGGCCGGAATGAAATGTTAATCGTACCCTTGAGATGTTTCCAATCCTCTAAACCTTAAATCCGTCTCACAGATTCATTTCTCTCTCCTAGCCTGCTGCTCCTGAGAGAGAGGGAAAAAAAAGAGTGAAAGGGAAAGCAGTAGAGAAATGGCAGAAACAGGAAAAACAATTGCTCAACTTCAATGGCTCGCTGTTAAGCAACAAGGAACCAAACAGCTCTGCTACAATCTGAACAAGCCGAGAAAGGCAATTGCTTTAAAACAACGCAGTTTAGTTCCTTGTGACTTGGGCGCCGAAGACGTTTGTCAATTCCTTTGAAGGATAAAGAATGGGTAGCAGCTCGATCCAGTAGAGTTGGGACCTTTATGGGAAACTGGACCCGATTAGAAAGCGTTTGGCGAACACAACAAGATGTCGTACAGACAACATCTTTCTTGTCTAGCCCTTTTTTTTTTTTTTTAATTTTTTCCCCTTTTCTGTCAGACCCTTGGGAGAAAGGAAGGGGAAAATCCGAATTCATCCATCTCCCTTAAGGAATTTCATCCATCGAAAGGGATTTTTTCAGCCCGACCTAGAGCAGGTGGTCGAGAATAAGGTTTTCTTCTCTTTTTCTTTCGTTAAATTTTATTTTTTACGTTTTCTTTTTCGTTACGAGGATAAAATGGTCTTCCGTGGTTTTACTTAATTACAGATGGAACAAGATTCGTCAATTGAAGTATTGTTAAAGTTAAGACAAGATAGAGTCATCCTGCTGTGTTAGATGACTTACTGAACAAATTGCTTCCATCAAGTGATTGTTATTATTCTTTTTGAAGGCCGTCTATTATAAGTGTTTCAATTGTAGTATTAAAGTTTATACGGTAAATTAAGAGAAAAAAGAGTTATTAACTTGATTTTATAAGTTTATCTCCCCTTTTCCAGTCGTGCCAACTCGGAGAATGTAATCTTGGTAATTCTTTCAGTTTTAAATCTTCCTTTTAAAGTTATGCATATTTAGGAAATTTACATTTGTTGTCGTTTTTCTGAAATTCTAAATATTTTATTAGAAACATACAAAATAATATAACAAATTAGAACTGGTTTTTTTTTATTTAAATAGGTAATGTTTTAATTAACTAACTTTGATAAGAAAAAATATCGAAGCTAGGAATTTCTACTTTAGGTCTTTTCTGCATTCATTTCTACATATATAAAGAATTACACATCCGCCAATTAACCAATATAAAAAGTAAACATATCGGAATGTTATTCATTATTATTAAGCAAAAAATAAGATCAGAGACGATTTAGATTTAAAAAAATATGGTAGGCACGTGAAAGTACATAACTTGAAAATGAGATGAAATTTTTTAACAGATTCTTAAAACTCATTGAAAATTCTCATGAAAATCCTTCCTTCTCTTTTCGTTGCAGCGAAAGTGTCTGAACTCAAACTTTCTCTGACAAATTGTCTTTTTAATGATGCTAATTGAAATTATCATGCAATTTTTTATCATGAATTCCACTAATTTTTTTGCCTAATTTTTTACAATTTACTTCAATTTTGGATTGAAATTCACACCTTTTTCAGTGTTTCATTTAAATATTTTACATCTTTACTTTTTTCATTGGTAGAAATTGAGAAAGGAAATTTCCATATATTATCTTCTCAGTTAACGAATCAGAGAAAGAAGTCAAAATACCAAAAAAGATGACATACAATTAAAAGATCTTCTACCTGGGGAGTTGCATTTTTTATTTGTACTACGATGCCATTGGAGTTGGAAATTTCAGGTATACAATAAATAGTATAGGTTTAAGGGTATTATAACAAAACGGTTTTAATGTCTATTATAATTTGATTCTTAAAAAAATACGGTGTTTAGGCAATCAAAAAACCTTTAGAAGTTCATAAAAAAATGTAATTAAAATTAATCCCAAACAATTTTTCGAGCGAAGAAACTAACTGCAAAATAGATAATGAGTCCTTTTATATCTGTAATTGTTTCAAAATTATGCTCGGTCCAACGTGTATAGGAGTAAATAAGAAAATGTGTTTAAGTTAAAAAAAAAAGTTCAACCAGAAGACTTTAAATACATAAAGTAACACTGTGTCGACATAAAAGAGGTTGGAAAAATGTAAAAGTTCAAAAAATACAATTGTTAAATGTAAATATATTTTATAATTTCTAAAAAACAACTGCTTTTAAAAAATAGAAAATCTTTGATCAATCCTCAAATATACTTTTGCAGGATCGTGGCATCTCTATTGGTCATACAGGCTGCTGTGCATGTTTCAAAGACAAAAATTTAAACTTTAAGGAAGTTTTGTAAAAATTCTTTTAATAGTCATTTACATTCAGAAACAATACCACAAACACACTCTGTGGAGTGAATATTTAATTTGCAATACTGAGCGACAATAATAGCTTTCATTTATTATATCTTAAAACACTTTAACAATGGCGTAGTAAATATAAATCATCATACATTTGTGGTCTAGTGAAGTGAGCATTAAATACAAAATTACCCAAATGAAACAGGATGTTTTTTTTCAGATAATCCTATTGTTGCTCAGCTAGATCACAGCCAAATGTACGCGTGCTTTCCTGAATGCAGTTTCGATTTCAGAAAGAAAGAATCGGTCATATTTTAACCTATAGGGAGAAATGATACTTCTCCACTAAATTCTTTATTTTTGAAAAAAAATGTTTGCAACAACATTTCTTTTAGAGAGAATGTTAAACTATTAAACTGTACATATCGCTGCCAACATGGACATTCATCACTGTTAATTCAATAATTATGGTTGTAATTTCTTCAGGTCCACACATATCGGATAATTTTCAGCTTCAACCATCTTTTATTATAAAATTTCAACTCTGCATAAAACGTCATTCATTTGAATCATTCTCCGAAGCTTTGGGATTGTGAAGTTGAGGTACTGATTGAGACTTCGCCGTAACTCATCTAAAGACTTTAAGAACGTCAGAATCGTGTAATTCCAAGGTCTTAGAATTCTTAAATCCAAGGTAAAAGAATTTGATCATTGGCGTTATATTTAAGTTACTTTATGCAGGCATTAAAATTCCAAATAACTCTTATTTTTGGCAAATTACAAACATCACAACGCCATTTTCTTTCTTCCTTTTGATCAAAATGTGAACTTTTTTTTCTCAAACCGGAACCCTATATTCATGAGAATATAAGATTTTTTTGTGTGTGTTATTTTCCTTCTATTTTTTTGTACAAGAGATGTTTAAGCGTCTCCTATTTAATTTGGATTATCACGTATTGCGAAATTATTCATAATTTAGGAGGAAGCGGCTAATTATTTGTTTAATGAATAGTTTAAGATGAGATTTTAAAGTTATGCAAAAGAAATTTTTCAATTTCATGGACCTTGTTTCACATCAACACAATCATGTGATTAATAAAATAAAATTATGTCCCAAAGCATTAATTTGAATTAGCGAAGCTTATTTAACATAGAAAACAGACCTTTTATAGTAGTTAAGAAATTAACGTGAGCTTGTTTATAATTTAGAATATCAATATTTAATTCTAAACTTTCTCAGGATAGCTGCATTAATACTTAACTCATTTCATTAAATATGTTTCATATATAAAGACACCTCGTTTTAACATTCACAGTAAATTTGAGATGTTACAATGTTTTGAAAAATAGCTAGCGCTTAAAACGTGCGGTAACAAATCCTCATGAATTATTTACTGTTTTCTGGCATTTTTCTGGCCTCTTCCATAAGTGCGTTATTAATTATAAGAGGAATAATTCATATTTTAAGTGCGAAGACTTAATGTCTGGTGCAGAATAGTTTTGCTTTTCTGCTGAAACCAAAAATTGCCTTATAATTCCTTATTAAATAAGTAATTCTTATTTGCCTCATTAAAATTTAGAGAAGTATTTTATTATAATACATAATTATTGCTTATTGAGAAATGTTATACATTGGGATGGTTAATATTTTTTTTAACTTGCCTAAAGTTTACACTTGTACAGTTCAAACCGCATTAAAGCCAACAATTTAAGAACTCTTGAAACTTTTTAATTAATTTTATCTCATTTAAAAATGCATCGAATGTGTTTTTTTACGCTGCACAAGTTATTATAGCATTTTGATGTACCTCTGGGCTAGGAATAAAAAATAAAATAAACATTTAGTTTTTTTTAAAAAAATAAAAGAGAAGAACATATTTATTTTACATTTTTATCATTAATGATAGAAATAGAATAATTATAATTATTAATGATACTTTTGACATCTTTTGACATACCAGCGACAAAGATATAACTATTATTTTCTTTTCTTTTCTTTTCTGAACAAAATTATTTTAAAAACAATTATAAAAAATGCATGCTTATATGAAATTGGATATAATATGTATATACCAACTACATGTAATATGCTGATTTTTTTAAAACATTTTACTACATTTCTAGCAAATCCTGTTTTACTTTGGGATATCCTGAGATACAATAAATTGTTCCAAAATATAACAATATGTTTTCATGAAAAAAGAAATAAAAAAAACTATTTAAAATTAACTGCATAGCAGAATCAATCCCACCTTTACAAAATAAAACATATTTCAAAGTTGTAATTAGTAAAACATATTTCAAATTTAAACATATTTCAAAGTTGTAATTTTACATTAAACGCAAATAACAATAAAAAATATAAAAAATAATGATACAATTTTCATTTACCGTATGATAGTTTTTAATTTTTCTTAATATTGACAAAACTAGTTGTAATAACAGCACCTAACTTCCTAAACTGCTCTCTGATAGTTAGAAGAATTAAAATACGTTAACTGAAATTAATATACGTTAACTGATGTCTCACATACTAACTGACAGAGGAATGCAATTTTTCAAAGTGCAGCATCTTTCCCAACGTATAGTTTACTTCGATTATATTAACAATTATTCAATATTTTTAGGACTCTGCATCATTTACTGAGTATTTTTTCGTAATGGCAATTACATCATTATCTTTATAATTACTTTTCCGATTAATAAAATCCAAACAATATATTATAGATCCTTGAAACCACAAGATATGAGATAATATAAAACGCTATTTTATTTGCACAATATGGTACTTAATTTGAAACTAGCAGTCAAAAACTACATAAATTTTCAATCAATTTTCAATTAAATAAAATAAAATTTAAATTTCACTCACAAATTTTCGATTTTTCAATAGTTCTTAGTTTAAATTTTCGTTATCCAAAAAAGCCTTCTTGTCAGAGAATAGTTTCATTATTATGCTACATATCTGAAACCAAACAGATTTCTGCATCAATTATTCCCCCCTTCCTTTAATTTCAGAAAAGAAACGGTGAAGATCATAATAGTACTGTATAGATATATAAAAGTAGTAATGTACAGTCGTAAAAGTAGTAATATACAGTCAATATTCTCCACAGTCATCAGTTTCATCCCCATCTAGCACTTAAATTAGGATTCAAATTTCTTTATAAGAATTTTCTAGATGTGATATTTTGAAGAAAAAAAAACCCCTCAAAAATATATAATATTTAAGTTTTTTATTTGAAATGTGACAAAAAATAGAAATTCCTTAGTAATTAATATATGTAATAATTATAAGAAAATAACAGCAAATATACTACTACGATCAAAAAGTATCCGGAATGATACTATAGAACAAAGAATACTAAAGTATTGACCAAAATTTATAGCATTTCATTCGATCTAATCGTCTTCGATTGCAATGGTCTCTTGCCAACATTTTTTACAATCATCGAAATATCTTAAAGTTGTTGTTTGTAGCTAATTTACTTTTATGAAATTAATGGATTCAAAAAGGTGATTATGACAAAGGAAATAAGAAAAAAAATCACATGTAGCCAGGTCATATGAATATGAATCTTGTGGGAATATATCTGATTATTTGTGTGTGTGTGTGTGTATTAAAAATTCATGTATCATAATGGCACAGCGAAAAGATGTAATGTTGTGGTGCAAAACCTATGGCTAACTGCACCGTTTTTTTTTTTGTTTGTTTTTGATGTTTTCATATAGTAACTTTTACAATAATGCCTCTCATTGTCAAAAAACGATCATTAAATGCCAATTGTCTGATTTGATCGACATCATGATGATAAAATGAATGATCTTTCAGAGCTTGATTCAACTGTGATAGATTCTTTGTCTTCTGTATATATATTTTATTCCACTCAAACATTCTTTTTTGATAAAAAGTTGTCTTTAAAGAATTTTCGCAACATTTCAAGTATTTGCATCTCAAGAACCACTTTGCTCAAAAGAATTTTAATACATAGTCTTTGCTCAATTGCCTTTCCATTTTAAAAAATCGACAAAAATTCCTGTTTCAATAAAAACAAATTTATTTTCAGATTAAAAACATGAAATTAATTCCTTACTGTTGCCAAATGTTTATAAAGTCGTACAAATGTTTTATAAAAATTTGAAAACCTAATCTATTAAAGCCGTATTTTTAAAAAAACATTTCTGTAACTTTTTGATCACAATAGTGCAATTCAATTTAGATTAAATCCAAAGATGTCTTTAATAAAAAACAAGTGGTTTTCTGTTTTTCTTCCTTTTCTTCGTTATTATGGGGATAAGGAGTGTCAATATGCAGCAAATAATGGAGAGAATGGCGAAAATGTAGAACATACCATCGTACGACCCCATATTTTCTCTGAAGATTTCTAGATTGTAATAAAATCATATATTATTATTTTTTTAAATATAACACATTTAGTAAAAAGATATGGCAAACAGAAAACTTTTCAGGGTATTCAAAATTCCAGTCTGAAATATTATTGCATGATAATATTTAGGCTTAATTAATTTGTCTTTATATTATGTTTACATTTATTTACATCAATGCTAATCTGCACACATAAAATACATTTAATAAAGTTGCAATAAACAAGTGTATAAATAGAACAACTGCTGCAATGAAAAAAAAATTAATGTCAAATATATTTAAAAGTATCTTTAAAAATTTATTTAAATTAGAAAAAAAAATGTACAAAATAAAATTAGTATATCATTGAAAAGCCAATCTTTAAAATTTTGAAGTGATGTGAAGCTGTTTCTTTTGAAATAATATATAGTGAATTTATTAATGGAAATTTCTAACTACTTTTGATCCCTTTATAATTAAAATCCAATTAATATTTTGAAATCTCTTTTCTTAGTGAGTTCCGACTGTATAAAATTTATCAAGTGTCAAATTTATAAGCTTCAGATCCAATAATCTGATCTATTTATTCATTAAACATATCTCATTGCACAAATATCAGATAGTATCTAACATCAGAACATAAATTTAAAATCAAAGATGCCTCAATAGTTTTGTTAAGTATGGTTTTATTAATACTCAATCCGAAACATTTCTAGAATTATGATAGATTAATAACTGTCTGCGATAGATGAAAAGAACGAAACTTGAGTCTATCCAAATGCTCATACTATATATATATATCAAAGGTGGCATTAGTAGGAGGGCAAAAGGGACAATTAGTCCCTCTTGGTATTCGTTTGCTTCTACCCTCCCCCCCCCCGTCGGCGAAAAATTGAGTTTCGTCTGTTTCAAAAGTCTTTACCACTTCTGTGTGAGGACAGTAGGGCATTAAGGAATATAATAATTTAAAAAACATCTTTAAATTAATATATTGTTAACAACTGAAATATCCAAATAATGATTAAGTCGTCAGATTGACAACATTTGGTAAAATGGTCGACAAGGTGACAAATCAGTAAACTGTTCATATTTTACCGATAATTTTTTGGTTGGTTGATTAAAAAATTAAGGCTATGTATGTGACGACGTTAAGTCTACAGATTTTTACATATTTGATTCAAATGAATTTGCATTACTTTTTGGCGGAATAAAATCTCCCCTTTAGACAGGTGAATAAAATCTCCCATTTGGCCCTAAATTTTTGGTTGATCAACTGAAAACTCAATTCGAAAGATGTCGACGACATTAAATTCCCAGATTTTCAGACATATGATTTGAATGGCATTCGTTCAACTTATAATTTGAGTTATATTTTCTAAAATAGGTGATAATGTGATAAAAGAAGACAATGTTCTTTATTTTTCGGGTAAATATAATCATAATTTATGAAAAATTAAGTTTGTATTTTTATCCAATATTTCGATCACTTGTAGGAGCAATTATTAACAAAAATAAAACATTTATATTATACATAAATAGAGTAACAGGGTTGTTACTCCTGATTTAAAATCCACTGAATATTTCGGAAAAGAAACGTTATTTTATTCATCCAGCTTTACTTACTTAGCAATGAATTTTCAAGTTATTCGAATATATTATGTTTATTTCGTTAGGATAATTCTTTGATTGAACTCTGGCTAGCGGCTAAAGAAAAGGTAACAAAATATAAACAACTATTATCGATACGCTTTTCCAATATACACGCGTAGAAGAGTTGCTTTACTGTAATTAAATTATATGAATCCATTATAAGTCACTGGATTAAGTCACTGGATTATTTACAAATCAGGCTTATTTAGCAATAAAATGTCTATTTTGCAGTCAAATTTATTAGAATATAATTATTTCACTAAAAATATTGCCTATTGCAATTGACGATAAAAAATAATTATATATGATGCTTTAATAATTATATATGAGCTTTTTAACAATTTAAAAGATCTTATTCAAGTATGCACTAAACTTGTACATTTTACGTAGAGAACGAATCTCTTAACCTGTTTCAGCGTTTTTCAAATTTTCAGGAAAGTAAATATCCTAAAGCCGTAACTATAATAGATATGGCCATTTTGAGATCCGTGATTAGTTAAGAGGCGTGGCGAACAAGAACGGAAAAAATATATATTTGAAAAATAAAGAATTGCATAAAATGTTAACCTTTTGCACTTGAATGGTGATTGAGAGTCACCATTCAAGACGGTGCATCATTTTGACATTTTATTTATATATTTATTTAATTTTAATTGTTAAAATTACCTATGGAATGTTAAAAAGATGTAGATTCAATTTTTAGGAAAACTCAACTTAAAACAGTTGCATGTATTTATTTTTTGGTGTAATAAAAACGTCCGTGAATGAAGTGAATAATTATGCATCGAATTGTTTTTCCGAGTACAAAGGGTTAGAATGTGAGGTATTTTATGCTTATTTAAGCTTTTTGAAGAGGAATTACTTTAAGAATAATGTAATCATCTGTTACTAGTACGTCTGCATCAATGTAAGAAGCATTGACATAATACGCTGAACAGTCAGAAAAACTGGTATAAAGATATTCACAGACAAAGGAGCAATGCAACCAATCAATGTAACATGATGTGATCGTCAGTGCCTCTGTAAGACAATAGGAGTCTGAGAAAGCTGTTAGACCCGTTTTTGCTGCTACAATAGCAGATTATCAAAGTTTAAGTGATTTTTGAAAGGGGCGTTAAAATTGACAAACTAGGGATAGCAGTTTCGAGGTATTGATGAAATTTCGACTTTCAAATGCAACAATTTTACAATTTCGTGTATGGATATGGAAGCAACCTTAGAATTATTGGTTTGAAAAGTAAGCAAATGAATGTTCAATCTGGTTTAGCCCCTGTGATGGTACAGGACATGTATAGGTGGCATAATTTGAAACCCTTCATATGTCAAGGGACGAGCTGTGACCAGTGATAGATATGTAAGTTATCTGTCGGTTCATCTACACTCATTTTTGCTCCGTGTGCATTATGATGGATTTCGAGAATTCCAACAGGATAATGCGACACAACAAATGTCAAAAATTGGTACCGAGTGACTACAGGAACATTCTTTTGACTTTAGACATTAACATTGATCATTTAAATCCCCAGACATGAACATTATTGAACATATCTGTAATGCCTTACAAAATGCTGTTCAGAAGATATCTCCACCTTAGCGCGCTTCTATAGATTTATGGAGATAGAATTCGCGATATGAATTATCTCTAGCATACTTTCAGACGTTAATCGAATCCATGCTATGTTCTTTTGCGGCACTTCTTCGTGCTCGTGGGGGCTCTACATAGTATTAGGTAGGTGTGCCAATTTTTCTGATTCTTCAATTTATTTTCATCATTTCTTAAACCAGTGAATTTTAAGCTCAAAACGTTTGGAATTTTCTTAATGTCAAAAAATATTTTTTAAAAATTCCTTTATAAGTAGAATAAAAATTAACACTTTTGAAACACTTTCGATGACAATTGAATTAATTCATCAATAAAATTATCAGGGAAAAATATATTTCTTAGTATATTTCGTTTTCACGCTTTCCATAATATCAGAGATTTTAAAAACAAATACTAAACATTACAAAAACTTTTGATTTGCTGCATATTTCAGCATAGGCTTAGAAATTATTATTAGAGATGGGATAGAAATATGAATCCGGATCAGCTGAGAATATTTCAAATTTGAAATTAGATTGTCGTAGTTTAGCGAGATCCGATTGCATCGGCAGCTTGATGCCAGTTATATTTATCTCCTTGATATGTTCGTTCATGTGCCATGGAGTACAGAGAATGATATATTTAGTAAGTGCTGTCGTCATTATCCAGCGATGATTAAAAAAAGGAGAGATTCCAATAAGTATCTATCATATAACTTCAGAGAAAATCTGGACCTTAAGCTTGCGGCTTATGTGTGCTTGTGCGAGTTCATGTGTGTGTAAGAGACAAAAAAAATCACTTGAACGCGCTGTAATATTTTGGATATATTTTGCCTTTTTATATGGATTGTATAATAGTAAGGTGTTTCATCAAATTGCCCGATTCATCTAATTAGATGGTTAAATATATTTATGGATCAGGAATTACAATAGGATATTAACTGCCCTCAAAACCACCCAAGAAAAAGTCATCAGTTTAAAAAAAATCAACTAGATCAAACCAAATTTGATGCTTCGCAAGATTAAAATAAAAAAATGACAAAAATTAAATAAATAAATTAAAATTTAAATCAAATAGAATTTCAAAGTGTGAGTGATTTAATTATCAAGAAGACGAACTCAAATTATTCAATAAATTGCAGAAAAATCTTATATGTATATTATTTTAAATTTATATTTTTGAATAAGGATAAGAATGTGAACACAGGAAATTTCTACATTAAAATTCTAAATTTAGCAAGGTTTTTTTATTACTCTGACTTCCTTTTTATTTAATGATGTTTGGATATGAAGTGCTGCAATATTCAGGCAAAAGTGACCAATATCTGACATTAATTAGCTGGCAACAATAATATACCCTTCAAATTTCCGACTCGTCAATATCTCCTCCAATCTGAAGTCAACAATCTCTTAAAATGGGCGACAAGATATTATTGATTATTTGCCAGATTCCTTAAGACGAAGGGCTTTCCTTCAGTCTTCATTAAGCAAGATTATGGAGCTATCCACTGAGGGACTTATTACTGACAAATATACTAAGCAAACTGCTTCAAAGTATTGATGGGTTTGAGTATACTCCATTTTGAACTAAGGGTATGAAATTCTTTTCTTATACTAAGCGAGAGAGAGGCAATATAAAATTAAAGGCTATGTAAATCATATTTTGTAAAATTGACTGTAATCGATTTTTTTTTATTATTGCTTCTTACTAAGTTTAAATCCTTTTTGTTTTCTTTTATACGAAGTATATAAAAGGAAAATACTGTAAGCGTCAAAAAATCAAATCAAGAATTTGACGAATCTTCATGTTCCAGATCTCTTTGATTCCAAAATATACGTTTTTGAAATTGTTTTTGTTTCTGTAAATATGATATCTCAAAAACGCGTTAATTAAAAAATACAGTGACTTTAATGTTTCAAATTTAGTATGTGATTCTAATCGTAGTTCTTTGCCAAATTTTAATTGAAATCGGTCAATAAAAAAAAAAACTCAAAAATGCATATTTAATGCTCTGTTGCTTCTGCAACGAGCCCATTCCAGCGATTAATCGCCAAAAAAAAAACCCTTCTAAAGACCGCTCTCTAATAAAATCTTTCGTAATTGTTATTCGCCTATAGCATACGGATAATAATGTGCAATCACATTTACTAGTGAGTATACGAAAAGTATAATAACGTTTGGGAGTATAAAGTTTCATCCAAACTTTTTCTGCTTGTTTTTTAATATTAACACGTGGGCTGTTACTTGAATCTTCTGTGATTCCTACCAATTTTCTATTTAGATGATAATTCCACTATTGTAGTTTATAAAATTGTAAACAAGAGTGCATCTAATTAGATAGATAGTTTAAATTAAATGAAAGTCATGGCATCGAACACTTTGACTATCATAGATTTGTCTACTTTTGATAATGTAAATTGAAAGGTCTCCATAACAATAGCTGTCAGAGATTTGCTGTCTAAAATTTCAAGTTTGTTTTAAAACCAACGTTTCATTTTGAAGTGTATTAACCTCTTAATTTTGAATCTTGGTCAATGACAAGAATGAAATCAGAGCCGGCACCTTCCCTTTACACCCTAAAGAAATCCTCACCATTCCAGAGGGAAGACATCTGGTGATATTTGTGTATTCAGACGGATATATATAGCCAGCAAACTCTGATCTCAAGCCCATGATCCTATAGGAATTTTGATAATAAATTTCAGACTAATACACCTCGCATCACATACTATTAACTCTGATAGCTTAGTATTCCAATGTTTCTAGGCTATGGAATCAAATTAATAAGATAGAAAACATGTTTTTAGAGCATTAAAAAGAAGAAAATGATTTATAAATTTAAATTCTTGAAATCAAATCAAAAATGGTAAAAGCGCTAGATACTGATGCTTTATGTAAATTGAACGATTGGAAAATCAATGGAATTGATAAATTTTAATCACATTCAGAATATATTTTAATTTTTGCTGAATGTAATTTTGAATGATCTAATTTTTCCTAAAATTCGCAAGGTATATGAGTCCGTGTTCATTGACGTAGTAAAGATAAATGGCATTCAGACCATGAAATGACTCTTTCAGTATCTTAGCAAGCGTTAATGCTGTCTCAGAGTAATATTATTTTTTCGCCCTCTCATCAGATTTCACTTTAAAAAATTAAACGCCCTAAGATATTTGCCTCTATGACTCCCCTTAAAGCTTCTGCCAGCGCCATCTATATTTTCTTGTCCCTCTCTCTGCTATACCACAGTTATTGCAAGCTTAATGGTTGTCATCATCATGTCTTAAATTAGTATGAAAGCTTGAAAAATCTCGAGATCGCTAATGTCATCTGATTATAGTTAAAATAATAAGAGACGTTTCTAAATCTAAGGGAAAAAATGGCGTTAAAATATCTAAACTAAACTTGAACTTAAAACTGGTCAGGAATCAAAATGAAATAACTTCATTTAGCGATTGTAAAATTATTTTATTAAAAATATATAAGGTAATTATACCCAATACATGTGGAATCTGGCTAATGCATTGTTTGTGGAACTACTGGTGTTTTCTTGAAATCCTGTTATTGCAAAGTTAGATAATTTAATATTCAAAAGTTTGTTGAGTTTAAGAAAAGATCTAAATCATTTTATGCCTGATAAATTGTCATTGTTTTGTTTTTATTTCGGAATATTCAGAGAGCATTCATAAAAAAATTGGAGTAAATGAGGAAAGGAATTTATCAAATCGGGTTAAAAATATTTGAATTCTGAATTGGTAGGTATAGCAGAAAATTTCACATTTTGTTTGTCAGAAAATCAGGTCCACAAAGTACGATAAGCATAATTATTATAACACTTTTTCATTCAACTCCCGTATGAGCGAGATCAACCTTTTAGCTTTAGAACATACAGTTAACTATCTGGAACCCTACATCATAACGTTTTGCTAAAATATACTTGTTATTATATTTTATACTTACTTATCATAGGACCAGCAGAGAGGAACATCGGGACACTCATAAAAAATCTCGCCGACATAGCCATTGTCAATTGATCCTTTTCAATAAATTCGCAAACAATGCCAGTAAATACGATCAGTACTGCTCCACTGATTATGCCTAATATGCTAGTTATAACAATCAATCCACTAAAATTGTCCATAAGTGTTATTGCTCCGAAGCATATTCCCAAGCAAGCAAATGACAAAGCACTGAAGTTAACAGTACTCAAAAAATTGCAATCTGTCACCCAACCTAGTCCAAGACGTCCAATTGTATCAGTTATGTGGAAGCAAGATAGTAAATAAATTGCCAGGCTCGATTGCACCTTTTTATCTCTTGCAGCATCTACGATTATCGTGATGAATGTGTTCCCCATAAAAACTAAACTACTTTGAGTCATACATATAACCAAAAAGGTTGGATTCCAAAATATTCGAAAACGCAATATAATATTAGTCATGAACTTGTTTTTTGAAAATTCTGCACTGTTAATAACAGTATTTGTAGATTTTTCAGTTAATATTGTATTATTCTCTTCTTTTATTTCAGAATGATAGTTACTTAAATGTTTTTCGACATTTTTGATATCCAATGGTACATTATGAGAGGGTTGCTTTAATACCATTTTTCTCAAGGACTCATCCGTTGGTACTCCCTCTAATTCGATTCCACAGTTACTTCCATTTGATCTTCCAGGTGTTGAATGAGCTGATTTGTTGTTTTTTGTTAATGAAATTAAACATGGTTTAGTGGCATCAATATTAAGATCATAGTCATTCAGAGTTCCTGAGTATTGTTTTGTATTGACGACACCATCTGAAACTTTGGAATACATCAAGATCATACCTAATGGCAAACCATTTAAGATAAGACCTGAAAGAATTAAAAATGTACCGGACAAGTGATACTGATTTAGAAGGAAGTCACACAAGTAAACAAATATGAAACTTCCAATGCCAGCTCCTCCATAAGAAATTCCAGAGGCTGTTGCAATATGACTTTCATCAAAATGATCATTCAAAATATCTCCAATCATTGAAGAGCTCATTGAAACACCAATACCTGGAATAAATAAAAATATTTATTAACTTTCATTTAGAATGCTTTTTCTAGGTTTTATAAACAGCTGAATATTTCCTACAAAGAAAATTAGTTTGTGGATGGGATTATCACTGTCATGTTCTTCTGTTTATTCTGAATTTCAGTTACAATCACAAAAGATGGACACACCTAAAACAGTATGGTTGGAAATGAGGTGAATTAAGGTGAAAAAAGGAAGGAAAGTTACCAGCTTTATAAAAAAATACGATTATTGTGAATAATACAAATTTTTTTTTGAAATTTCAAAGTTCAAAAAAAGTTTCTGAAAGGAAAGTCCATACGGTATTGCGCCTTAATAATACAGGCTGTTGAGAGAACGTGATCATATTGTTGGGGAAGCGTCTTTACCATTGTTGTCAGCCAGCTATTGAAAGTTTAAAATCAATAGGTAGATTTTGGTAGATTAGATAAAGTAATATTAAGAGATTCCTAACTAGTTATGGCATGAACTGTTTCGACTTCTCTACTTTAAAGTCAGTGTGGATGTTTCCCGATGTGCTACCACTGTACAAATGATATAATGTGAAAATCTTAATTTTCAGTAGTTGTACCTTTTTCGAGTAGAGTTGTCAATCCCTAAATTAAAAGTACTAACTTGATAATGGGCTTGATTGCATTTCTATACAAAAGCATTTAGTTCTGGAATGACCACTTGGAATAGTTACTATTCAAATATAAATTCAAATAAACTTTTCCTCCAAAACGTCTCTTTGGTATACGATAATGTCCTCGAAGTTTGAACTTCTCAATCAATTTTATATTAAAATATTTAGATTCAACATCCATCTTTAAAAAAAACAAGAGAGTTTGATATTAATAAATTGCAGCATTTTCTAATTATAGTATTAAGTATAATTCCAGAAAATTAAATATCGATGCAAGTACTAGGAAAGCTTTCACGTCAATCTAATACTCACCAAGTTCACATGTAGTCCCACAAAATAAGACATAGCCGGAATTCTTAAAGCATCTGGAAAAATGCTCTGAACAATACATATCATAATTCCTAAAGCTTCCAGTATTCTAGTGTGTCCCCAAGTCTTGGAATCTCATTAGCACTTTCATTGACAACCTAAGTTCTATCACATACAGATCTGGAGATTCTAAACTGACATCAGTGTTATCGTTACTTTAATGTGCAATTCCTATACTATTATAAAGACTAATTTATTCCATTTCCTAATCACTTTGTCTCAGTGTATCATGGCATATCTCGGATATTCATTCAGAAATCTCAATGATTTCCATGCTAAAGAAATTTCATACCATTATGAATTCCTTACCACCAGAAATATAATTCCAAGTTAACAGGCGAGTTTGCCCCATACATTGGAAACACAGATCCCTCAATCATTAAATGTCCAGAACCGGTGTTGTTGCATCGAAAAGAAACCATAACCATAAATTAGATTCTAGTGGGTCGTGCTATTGATTACACGATAAAAGTCTATATTCAGTAAAATATATACATTATAAGTTCGGAGGCTGATTTTTTTAGGTGTTTTGTAATTCATTGTCATTTGCGAGCGAATTCCATAAATAAGTAAAGCGGTATTAGGCTCCAACAAAGTCACATTCATCCACCATCTTTTTAGTATCATACTTCTTAAGCAAATTGATTTTCTGTAATGCTTATACTCAAGATATATCAGTGGAATTGTCAACTGTTGAATTATAAATTTAGTTTCTATTTTCCTCTAATGATCCATCTAATGATTGCTGAAGAATTAAAAATTCATTAAATCTTTATTATTTCTGGTACACGATTCATATTTACCTCATCAGTCTAGAGACTAGGCCTTACATTTTTCTGCAATAGGAGGCATCTGCAGGTAGTTTGTGCGAAATGAAGTGCTGCTGAAGCTTAGATATTTCGAAATTTCATGGGCATTATTCATATAAATATACATATTTCGTTAAGTGAAGATCATCAATTATAATAGAAGAGAGCTCAGGTTTGTTATATCTTTTGTGAACGTTCATTCAACTTGAAATGTCGGTGTCATTTTTTAACACCGAGATCGATTGCAATCAAATACGCAGTTATTTATTATTATTATTACACATTGAAATTTTATTGAAAAGGACCGTTTATTGCCGCATGATAAAACAATATTGGCAATCATTTTCAGAGCTTCTTTATTAGTAGCTAGCATCTACTTACCAAACATGCCTCCCCACAAAATAATCAAAATCGTGATGTGTTCGACGAAGAAACACATTCCTATGCCTAGCGCCGAAACTGCTGCTCCTGCTGTTGTGATTTCCCTCGATCCATATGTTTTGGCGAAGTATCCAACTAGTGGACCTAATTAAAAAAAGTCTCGTGAATAAACATAAATTATCACGAGCTAAAACATTTTATTGGTCAACTTAACAAATGAACTTAATAAATATTTTCATATATACATATGTATTTATATAGAGATTATTTGTTTGCATTTGATATGGTAGTTCGTATGGTAGTTTTCATTATCTATAGGTATATCCGGATCGGTTGACATATCGGGACCAATTCTGTCGTAATGTTGAATTACCAGAGATCAGAGCTAACATTGTAAAAATTATTTTAAAATTTGCATTAAATTAATTAATTTAATGCGAAATAATATAATCTTTTTTTTAATTTTTTCATACGTTTCCCACATCAGAAATTGTATTTTTTATATCTATGCTAAGTGCTTTCTAACAGACATTATTTGAAAACTGTGTGTGACGTCTCTAATTTTTAATGATGTTTTTTAATTAGAGAAAAATTTTCCTTAATTTTTAATGATGTTTTTTAATTAGAGAAAAATTTTCCTTAACTTTTAATGATGTTTTTTAATTAGAGAAAAATTTTCCTTAATTTTTAATGATGTGTTTTTAGTTCGACAGATTTTTTCCCCAAATTTTTAATGATGCTTTGTAATTTGACAGATTTTTCCCTAATTTTTAGAGAAGTTTTTTAATTCGACAGATTTTTTCCCTAATTTTTAATGATACTCTATAATTTGAGAGATTTTTTTTTCTTGTACAGATATCTGTGGAATTATATTCTTCGTTATCATTCATATCACGTGGAATGAAATTTTATTTTCAGAATGATTATTATTATATGAGGTAATATATAATGTTCTTATGTTTTAATACATCAGGTTTGGAATTCATTTATCATCATTATTACTATTATTTTGAATTTTTATGTTTTACTGTGCAAACGTTTGTATTGCAATGTATATCATTGTAAAGATTTTACGTTCTAAGCATTTTTAATACATTTAAACAGTTGTTATTCTATTACTGATTTCTTGTCATTTATAAATACGACTGCATAAATAATAGAAAATGGATTTTAAATTAAATCACAAAAGAAGCGTGCTGCTCCTTTGATAACTCTTTAATTACGAAAAGAATGAAACATCTACAAATAACCGAAGGGGGAGAACAAAGTAAAAGAAAGCAGACAGATGTTGAAGACAAATCAAAGACAGCGAGAAACTGCCGAAGAGAAGCAGGTGAGATTACAAGCAAATGTTAAAAGAAATTACAGACTGAAGACAACAAAATCTTGAAAAACGACATGATACGCGAGCTTTGGTAAAAAATGTCAGGATGTGAGAAAACCTGCTCCTTTTATGTTGCGTAATGAAGAATAAATTCTTTTACATAGAATTTCAATTATGATTATGAATCTGAAAGTATTGCGTGTTTAGGATCGAATTGTTCAATTTATAGTGTGAAAAAAGCGATCTAATGAATGATCTGGCATACAGTGCTATATATTTAAAAGCAAGATTTGTATTGTTTAATCAAAAAGAAAACATCCAAAGATTATTTAGGTCTGTTGGGCAAAGTCAGAAGAATATAAAACTCAAGGGATTCATTAAAAAATTGAAAACTTCAGCCGGATTTTCGACTGATTTATAATAAATAACATACTGTCAAAACAACAAAAACTACAAAATTATATTGGATTTTTGCATTTTAATCGGAAACAGTCATTCCGACGACCTTGATTTCTTGCATTTTTCTGTTAGTGGATATCTTTAAAATTTTAGGGTTGTGAAGATGTGCCGGAATATTAAAAGTACGTTTTCCTTTTTTGTTTTTCTCCTTATTAAGAATGTGATGCAGTGTACACTTGAAAATACCAAATTTTTTATTGTGATGTCTAAAGCTTTGATTTTATTTGATAAATGTTATGAGATTCAGCCTTTTCTTTTATGAAACGCCGCAGTAATTACTTTATCATCATTTTAAGTGATACGTCAATATAAGTTAAGATCCTTTATTTTTTTCCAGGTTGAATAAATCAGATTTCATCAAATCACCGATATAAACTTACAGAAGAAAAGAATTTTTGCTAACAGAGGAAAAAGGACTTTTACTAAAAAATATTGACAATTGTCATGTGTCTGTCTATGTATCTGATGGCTTTCTACAAGGGAAATTAGAGCTCAAAAACAGTCACACACATATTTTGGTGCGAGAAAATGAAAAAATTGGTAAGTTTAAAAAAAACTTGTATTATAACTTTAATTAACTAAAAAGTAAGCAAATTTTAAGACTTCCAAAATATTAAAAAAAAATAATTACTTCATATCAGAATTCAAAAAAAATTCTTTTTCTATGATATAAATTAAGTCGTCTTACAATTTCCTTTCACGTTATTATAAACTCGTACAAACATTTTCCCAAGCGTTATATAATAATACTTTTCCTTGTTATAATGAAATTCAAATAATTTTGATTAGTTCTACAAACATTTTGAACTTTCCTTGGATATGAAAGTTCGGGTTTTTCTTTGAGTATTAAATAGGTTCCTTTTCTAAGCATGTTTTTAATGAAGTGTTTACAGTTTTATGATTAATACCAGGTAAGATTTAATTTTAGAAATAAACACTTGTACAATTTTTTTTTCCAACTAATGCTTTTAAACATATATTTTTCCTATAATATAATGGAATACATAAAAAAGCCACATTATGTTCTTTTAAACAGAAGTATTGCTTTTTTGGTGTAATACACAGAATTTCTTTCATTGAACCTGTAAACAAAATTCGTCTGAAGTATTATGCAAATTACGAAACATGCCCATATCAATAATATGTCCAAAATGTCTACGCTATATGATTCTGTTAATTTTTCTTTAAATATTTAGGAGCATATCTCAATCTAGAAAACAAGTGAACAACTTGTTAAAGTTTAAAGATTATCCATTAAAATTTTAGATGGGATAACAGAGAAAATTAAGAAGTTGCTTAGTATAAGGAAAAGAACAGATATAAAGCTTCTAAAACACTACGAATCATGTCAGTCAAAATTTGAAGCTGAAAACTGTTTTATTAAGAAAACCATTAACACATGAAAATCTATTTGAAATTTTTAATGCCAGTAATCCTGGTAGATTTCTTAGTCTATATGCAATAGTCAGACTAATTTGAACATAGTGTTCGGAGAAACTGCGAACTAAATTTAAAGGATACATGTTGTTGTTGTTTTAAAGTAAACTTGTCTTTTGATACAGCTATGAAAGATAACATTGCTCACTTCAAACTGGTAGAATAAATGCACAAAATCTCTTAGAAAACGGTAATTATATAAATCAATTCATAAGTGCCTTAGAAAGGAAAAAGCAATTAGATCTCTGAAATAAGTATGTATATACGAATGATATAAAAGGCATTCTAATCTAATACTGATATACTTCCTACTGTGCTCTAATAATGATACTAGAGTTCATTTCTAAACCTTTAGAAATATGTCTATAGTTTAAAAAGTTATTTAAATAATGTAAGCGATTATATTTTATTACATTTCAATCAATTAATGTGTTGTAGAAAAAAATTCAAAAACCTGAATTGTTATACAATTACACCTTTTATTTTAATATGTTTATATTTAATAAAATATTTTTAGCATTAATAAATATTTTATTAACGTCAAATTACTTTCATTTTCCTGCGATCAAAATTGATTGAGTTATAAAGTATTAAATCTCATTATTTTTAACCTATTAAAAGTTGCCTAGGAGAAATGAAGAACGTTGATTAAATTATATTTTTCCAAGTAGTTATTGAAATTGTCTAAAATAAGGATTTTCAAATCTTATTAAATCGATCAATTATAATCGCTGATGAATGGGACCTTGTTTAAAACGCCTGTATCGAAATAAGTTTACTGATTTGTAAATTTTTCAATAATACATTGATAATATAATACTTTGTGTCATGACATTTTTCTTATTCGCAAAATATGCCTATCGCTAACTGCTCAAAAATTAACTTTTGTGACAAAATAAAATTGGACACTGCTATAAAATGATCTAAAATATTTTAATTTTATTTTATATGCAAGTAATTTCTAAAATACAAGCAATGTAATGCACATAAATGAATCATTGCATAAATGATATAAGGAAATTTTTTGTGTGAGTCGCACTGATATTGAAAAAGAAACTACATATGCCAAATAACAATGTAAACGACAGTTTTTTATTTAATAGCATGAAGCTGTGCAACATTTCTACACTATTAGAGTATTTTTCAGCGTAGAAACTTTTTATTATTTGGATGTTAAGTGCAAAAGGAGTAATTAGTCACATGAAAATTTTTTTTATTTAATAATCCCAAATTAGTGATTGTAGATAGGCTTTGAAAATTCCGAATGTCAGTTTTAAATTTATAACATATTACCTCCTTTGCTGTTTGAGGTTTGTTGTCTTATTAAACTACGGATGCATATATTTATTAACAATCCTGTATAAAATAAGAAGATATCTGTAATTAAATAAAAATAACAAAACATATAATAAATAGAAAAAAAAAATTCATTACTATTTAAATTTGTTCCACTTTAATACTAGCAAAAATGATTCATTCTAATACAAATAGCAAACGATATTATATAAATCAGAAAATAATTAATAAAACGATAATACTAGCAAAAATGATTCATTCTAATACAAATAGCAAACGATATTAGATAAATCAGAAAAGAATTAATAAAACGATAATACTAGCAAAAAGGATTCCTTCTAATATAAATAGCAAACGATATTAGATAAATCAGATAAGAATTAATAAAACAATAAAAATCTCTGAAACAAAAAATTAAAATTATATTTTTATTGAATATGTAAACATAAGCAATTATTAAAAACAACAAGTAAACTTTCTAAATGTTTCGATCAACAACTAGAAGATGCACAAAAATTCTTAAATATTAACGATCACAGAGCACTTAATGTTTATCATAATATAACTCAAGTAAATACGTACCTACAAAGCTTTTCATTAAATTACACCAAAAATAAGGAAGTGATGCTTGATTTTTAGAAACATTAAACCGTTCCATTGTAGCTATATAAAGTAATCCTGCTATTCTTAAAAAGCTAAAATTTAAACCAATTATCATAGAGCAAGCCACTGCTACTAACCAGTTATTTGTTTTTATCGCCATTTTAAAGTTTTTCTAAAATGGATGATGGGGAGATCTAATAACATGCATCCATTCTGTTGAACTGTTCCTCTGATATAAGCAAAGTAGGAAGATTACAATGACACATAAATTATACCATTTATTCCGACTAAAATGATTATTCTTAATACGAATATAAATGGGTCTTTCTTTTTTGTTGCTATGCAGTCATTAAAAACTCAACGGACTGACGATTTTCTAAAGTGTTTCCCAAAGAATATTATGCAATAAGCAAATATAAAGTAAGCTTCTTGTTTATTTAAAAAATATATAATATTTTCAGACAAAAATCAGGTCAGAAATATTATTTCCATTAAAAAAAAAGAGTTATGAATTTAAAAACTTAAGAGGCTTCTAAATTAATTCAATAGAATACTTAATTATTATTAATTAGATTAATTATTAAGAAGATTATATTAATTTAATACTTTTCTTGTAGTACATTATTAAATTAATTAAATATATTTCTTAATATATTATTTATATTATTTAAATATATTTCTTAAATATATTTCTTAAATATTTTTCTTTAATGCAGAAAATGTGCAGTTTTCGCTTACTAATCGATGAAAAGTGAAGAATAGCACACGTACAGTAGTCTCCTGTAAACAATGCTTTTCTCCTTAAAATTAATTATTTTTTCATAAGAAACATTTAGATTACCGAACATGAAACCATTTATTTTCATTTAATCACCTTCATTTAACCTCTTCAAAATAATTTTTATTCCTATAGTAATTTTAAATGAAAATGGGAGAATAAACAAAAATTTAAAGCAACAGGATTGTTTTATGTTTGGATTTGATGTGAAGAAAATTCAGTTTGCATTTTAGATCTTTCCTGTTGACCAATAAATTCCAAATTCAGAGGCTGGTAATATCTAATACAAAATTTTCCTTTTTCTAGGATAAAAGTGTTACTATGTTCACATGAACAATGACAAGCAAACAGATAGACATTCTGTCCTTATATGGATTTAGCTCAAAATTTGACCAGAATTTGAAAAGTTTGGTTCACAAATCACATGCTAAATTTCATTCATCTAATTTGTTGTCATTTAAAGTTACCACTTCACACATTTACGAATAAATATACTGGAGACAATCCCCTGGACTTATCTGAAACAAAATTTGATACAGAATTACAATTCTTATAAAAGTATTCTTCATCTAGTTCGTTTCTCATGTGAAATGATACCTTTATATATGTGTAAATTGATATATATATATATATATATATATATATATATATATATATATATATATATATGAGAGAGAGAGAGAGATTTAAAGATGGTGATTTCATTCAAAATTGTTGTAAATATTTAAGGTTTTGGTGTAGAGGCATGAATTAAATTATATATTTTTAATCTCTTGTGATTCGGAATTATAGAACAAAAGACAGGCATGATTTTTTTTTAATGAGTTCTTTTTTCGAAGAGGAGGGTTCATATATGATTAAATAGGTAGGGAATGAATGGTTAAATAGGTAGGGAAAGTTTCAATTTTATTAAGGAACAGTTCATATAGGCGTTGATCGGGGTTGGAAATACTCATGTCTGATGAATTTAATTATTTAAAAAATTATAAATATTATATACAAAATATTTTCAGTGTGTACAATTCGACACAGAAATGCTTTTTTCCAGAATATACGAAATATTAAAAATAAATCATCAAAATTATAATATATATTAAAACACTCAAATCATATTTATAATTATCAAATTATCTCAGAAAAATCAATAAGAAAAATAATATTAAAAAGAATAAAAATGAAAACAAACTGAAGAGAAATTCTGAGGTTAAAAGAAGTATAAGATAGAAAGCAAGTTCATAGTTAAAAAAATAAGGGCGAATAATCTTCAAAACGTATCTCGACAGACTCATTTTTTAACCCTTAACTGGGGACGTGCGGTCTGTGAGACCGCTACCGATGAATTTTCTATCACCCCTATTCTATTTTTAGCTCAATTGAATGGATTGACCCTGTAGCTTCCTGTTTTGTGACCTTCAATACACGTGCACTTTTTCAATCGATTTCGGCAGATGCTTTTTAAAATAATTCAGTTATTTCTTCGAGGGTGGTCTCTAAGACCGCATCTCCCTGTAAGTGTCCCAGTGATAAACAAGGCTTAGCAGATAGCGCTAAAACTTGGGGCCCGAAATATCATCCAGTTTACTGATACTATTATGAAGCAGTGCTCCAGACACTTGTGCAGGTTGAGGTTCGAACCCGCAACGTTAGTGTTCATAGCCGAGTAACATAACCACTAGACAAAAGAGTACTCTCATTTCCGGAAGTTGTTATCTGGCTTATAATGTTACCACTACACACTTTTAAATGAAGCAGAAAGTGATTTTAGTGATAAGGATAATTGTTCAGAAGAGTTTTTCGATGAAAGTTCGCATTGAACTGATTTTGACATGTATGTTCAAACTTAATCAATTTTTCTAGTCATAATGATTTTTGAAAAATTTATAAAATATATTAATATACCAAGAGATATATATACAGAATTTATAGGTTGATTTTTATACTAGTTCTTAACCTGTATGTTTAAAATGCCCTAGAAAACCGTGCTATGAAAGTCACACAAGCCGTTAAAAAAAGGGCTAATTTTACCCATTGTCATTTTTTTTATTTTTCATATAATTGTTGAATTTTACATTATATTGTCTTCTATATACCTTCATATATTGTAAAAATAAGTATGATTTAAAAAGTAAAAAGCAATATGCTTTTTCAAGAATATTATTTATTGTAACATGTAATTTGAGACGGAAAATGTTTGTTCCAACGCATTTACTTTTTTCAATGACAATACATTTTGAAAAATTTCTAAAACATATCTATATATCAAGAAAAATATCTGCAACATATATTGGTAGTTTTTCATACTAATACATTCATTAGAAAATTTGAGTCTAAATGAAATGCGGTCTCGTAGACCGCACCTCCCCAGTTAAGTCCTAAAATTTCACCTTCCCAGTTAAAGTTTAAAATAGAAATAAATAATTTAATTAATAGAAATAAGTACATAATTCACTGACACAAAACCTTCATTAAAACCATTCTTGTATTTCCTTCTTTTTTACCTTTGAGTGCAAAATTTAAACTATTTATAATATAATAAATATATTTGGCAAAAGTTAAAGCTATTACACATCAAAAAAAGTTACTGAAGACTGCTTTGTTCAAACGTCGAACTTCGATTCAAATTATAGGAGCTTTGAAAAAGATAGTTCAAAAGGATTTATTCTCTCTATATTTCGGCCCAAATCTAGCGAGAGGCACCCCTTAACATTCTTTTGCATTCCGAATTGTTTAATGTTTAACTTCGTAGTAGGGTGAAGAGAGTCGAGAAATAGTTTTATATTGCTTCCCATCTAATTACTGGTTTCAGAAGTTGTAGTTTTGATATCAAAATCATATTCAAAATTCATTTATCATCATTGCGTTCTGGATGTATTTTCCGAGTATAAACATATATATAAAATCTATTAAATGATAAATATGATTCATAATTAGACAGTAATCTATAATTTTTTACTAAAATGTACTAAAATTTGCCCATATATTAAATTTATCTAATATTTATCCATATCAAATGCTAAAATTTACCTATTTACTAAATTTATATATATTTACCCATATCATACACTAAAACTTACCCATATCATATACTAAAATTTACCCATATACTAAATTTATCTATATTTACCCATATCATACAGTAAAATTTATCCATATACTAAATACTTATATCCATATCTATATTTACCCATATCATATTCTAAAACATACTCATATACTAAATTTTTTTATTACCCATATCATATACTAAATTTTTTTATTACCCATATCATATACTAAAGTTTTTTATTACCCATATCATATACTAAATTTATCTATATTTACCTATATCATATGCTAAAATATACCTATATAATTTTTTGATACTCAGTTAACGCATTTACATATGAGTAAATAGAAGAGGAAAATTCCATTCTATTGATGAATTTTGCCTAAAATTTGATATAGATATAAAATCCTAGTATAATAAAAAATATGATTCTATATCTCGGATGTTATTTTTTTCTTTTTAAATATACCTCAGATATACGAAGCATAAACTCAGATACAAAAAAACTATAAGAGTCATAAATCTTTGTCATTTATTTAAATAAATATTCTTCTAAAGTGTCTTTTATATCCTTAAATTAATATTTCTAATAACTTTTAATCAACTTCGCTACAATTTTTTCCTATTCTGAATTTCAAACTTTATCAATTCACTCTCCAAAATTATGAAAAATGAACTCCTCGCTGTTTACAAATGAACCAACTGATGGATATGTGTAATAATTCTGTCAGATGAATCGTCAGAGACGAGACAGAAAAATATCTGAGCGCGAGAAGATGACTTCTTGTCCGTGAGATATTTCTCTCAACGGACGAAAAGCCCTCATCTTAGCCCCGTTAATATTTTCTCAACTTCTGCTAAAAGAAGACAAACCGGCAAAATAAACGTTTCAAGAAGATCGTCAAGAGCGAAATAATATGATTGCCAGTTTTTATAAAAGGAAGAGTTAGCTCCCAGTTGTTATTCTTTGACTTATATACCGTTCTCTCTGGAAATTCCTGTACAAGTTTTGATGAAATATTGGTACAGTTTTTGATTAAACACATAGTTTGCTTTTATACATTTTTGGTCTATTTAGTTTCTTATAAATTGTTTATTCTACTTATTTTGTGTTAGATCATGTTTCAGTTTTCGTATATATGGAGTAAAAATATTTGGAAATTCATTTTAAGAATTATGTCTCTTTGTGAAAACGATAATTTAAGTTCCATGTGAAGTTTGATATGATATTGTTCCAACAAATTTGTTCATATCTATGAAATTTTGGACAAAGTTTATTTACGGGAAATCTGTTAGTCTCTCCATTCATGTTCGTGTAAATAATTTTTAAAAAGTTACGAGTTAAAAATGAAACTTGGAGAGTAAAATTATAAATCTTAGCCAAATTATAGATAAAATTGGACAAAAGACTGATTATTTGTTGATCTACTTTTAAAACTCAGTAAATTAATCGATTGAAATTAAATAGGGATATTTACATCAAAATTATTAATTGTTAATTAAATCTTCCAACCATTATTTGTGTGTACGCCCATGTATATGAGAATGAGATCATACAAAAGCACAATAAATGAAATTTGGAATGTGATTTTTACTTCAAAATTTTAGATGTGTATGCAGTTTAAATCTTATACAATTTTAAATTTAAGACTATTCCTATATATGATCCTTGCAATGCTGGAATAACTGATACTCTTTTTTAAATGTTATTTATCTCTAAAATCGTAATTTAAATATTTTAATTGTTTAATTTATATTATATATGTAGGACCCTATTTCTTAAGGTATTTATTTTAATTTTCTTCAATATCCAATTAATATCTTTAGTTACTTTCTTTAGCCAAAAAGAATTAAAAATTTAATTTTTTGAATATTTTAACACATATTGTATAATTGACGTAAGTATTTTATAAAATTGAAATAATTACTATATTGCTAATTTGAAAAGAGTTCATTTACATTAATTCACATTAATAATTTTTGTTAAACAAAGTTTCACACGAATCTTGTCAGATCTATTAAATTCACCTTTTAATCTATATACTTATAATAAAGCTCAATGTGTGTGTGTGTGTGTGTTGGCGCTCTACAGGCCAGATCGTTTGTAGCTACCAGCTACCAAATTTGGTACATGTATACCTTGGAGGTTGGGAATGTGCACCTGGGGTTTCTTTTTTCGAATTTTTAATTCGAATTTTAATTATTAATTAAAAACTAACTTTCCCGCCAAAAAAATCTTCCATTCTCCCCACCGCCAACTTTTCCGCCAAAAAAATCTTCCATTATCCCCAGCGCCAAACGAGAAAGGCTTCAGTTTTTTTTCTCCCAACAGTAATGAGGCTAGGGTTAAAATTTTTCGGCGGATTATTTCAATCGGTTCTGTTTATTTTCTTAATCTTTGATGCATTTAAAATTAAACATTGTTAATTAATCAATCTTTCAGATTCATTCTGAAGTACTTTTGAATTAAAATGAAACAGAATAAAGGAAATTAAAAATTTCTAATCCGCATAGCGTTACCCAAACTGGCGTAGAAATAATCACGTATTTGCGTTACGTAACCGGCGAAGAAAATTCACGCATGCGCATTCTGTTCTGATTGTTGCCATGACAACGTTATCAATGGATGATTTAAATTATTTTTGGGTTAGTTGCATGCTTTTGTAAGTAAATTGTATTTATCTAATATATAAAATTCTCCTGTCACAGTTTTCGTTGCCATACTCCTCCGAAACGGCTTGACCGATTTTGATGAAATTTTTTTTGCTTATCCGGTATCTATGAGAATCGGCCAACATCTATTTTTCATCCCCCTAAATGTTAGGGGTAGTCCATTATTAATTAAAAACTAACTTTCCCGCCAAAAAAATCTTCCATTTTTCCCAACGCCAACTTTTCCGCCAAAAAAATCTTCCATTTTCCCCATCGCCAAATAAATAAGGCATCAGTTGTTTTTTTCTCCCAACAGTAATTAGGCTAGGGTTAACATTTTTCGACGAATTATTTCAAACGATTCTGTTTATTTTCTTAATGTTTTATGCATTTAAAATTAAACATTGTTAATTAATCCATGTTTCAGATTCATTCTGAGGTACTTTTGAATTAAAATAACACAGAATAAAGGAAATTAAAAATGTCTAATCTGCATAGCGTTACCCCAACTGGCGTAGAAAAATTTAAGCATTTGCGTTGACGTAACTGGCGAAGAAAATCCACACATGCGCATTGTTCTGATTGTTGGCATGACAACCAACCGACGATTTAAATTATTTTTAGGTTAGTTGCATGCTTTTGTAAGTAAAATGTATTTATGTTAGTTATATATTTTTTGTATATGCTTATAGTTTTAAGTACATCGTTTTTTAAGTAGATTTTTTTAAACCTGTTTTCGACCAATCATTTTAAACGATTCATTTTATTTTCTTAGTGTTTGATGCATTTAAAATTAAACATTGTTAATGAATCGATCTGTTCATGATGAATCTGAGAAATTTTTGTTGACAAATTCTTGAGATATTACATAAATTAAGAAAGATATTCTTTAGTGACCATAAAGTTTAAACGCTCAGTGACTCTATTATCAGTAATCATATTATTAAAAAAAATGCTTTGTTTCAGTAAAAAATATTATTATATTAATTGCAGATTAATCATTTACACTATAATTTAAAGCATAATTTCTACGAGGGGTAACAGAAAATTAGAGAGATATATATCACGCTATAACTGAAGGCCTTTATAATATTATGAGTGAATTATATGACTATCAAAATTTGAAGTTTTAAAATATTTTGCTGAAGAATCTATTAAAGTTGGAATTGCGTAAAATGTTTAATGGTACGACCGGAGTTTTATCCCCTGCTTGGCGAAATTTTTAAAAATCGCAAACAACGGCCTTGCGAAATGTTCAAAAGCAAAGAAGCAGATGTTCAATTATAGTGCATAATAAAGATTGCCAGCTTTGGTGCGTTATCGCAACTTGGCGAAGAAGGGGGTTAAACTCCGGTTAAACCTATTTAATTATTAAAATTTAAACGAACATTAAGATTGGCGAACCGGCTGGTCGCCAAAGGCGGCTAGTGTTAGTTATATATTTTTTGTATATGCTTATAGTTTTAAGTACATCGTTTTTTAAGTAGTTTTTTTAAAACCTGTTTTCAACCGTTTATTTTAAACGATTCGTTTTATTTTCTTAGTGTTTGATGCATTTAAATTTAAACATTGTTAATTAATCGATCTGCTCATAATGAATCTAAGAAAATTTTGTTGACCAACTCTTGAGATATTACATAAATTTAAAAAGATATTCTTTAGTGCCCATAAAGTTTAAACGCTGAGTGACTCTATTTTCAGTAATCAGATTATAAAAAAATGCTTTGTTTCAGTAAAAAATATTATTATATTAATTGAAGATAAATTCTTTCCACTTTAATTTAAAGCATAAATTCTACGGGTGCTAACAGAAAATGAGAGAGATACATATTACGTTATGACTGAAGGCCTTTATAGTATTATGAATGAATTATATGATAATCAAAATTTGAAGTTTTAAAATATTTTGATGAAGAAGCTATTAAAGTAGAAATTGCATAAAATATTTAATTATTAAAATTTTAACGAACCGGCTGGTCGCCAAAGGCGGCTAGTACTAGAATAATACACCTTTTAATATTATTTTACAATTTTACGACCACGATACTTTAAAAATTTCATTTCTTTGTTTTTCAGTGATTTATCCAATAATTAGTATAATTTTGTTGAAAGAAAAGTAGATTATCTGAGATACATAGTCCATATCACTTCTTTTAGGGAGCAGTAGAAATTTTTTTAATAAAGCAGTGAATTTTTCCTGGTGCTAAGTTACTTACTTTTACTTTATTCCGTCAGCGATATGGAAGTAAATAAAATTCAAACAAACAAAAGAAAATTCAATTTTAAATATAGATAAATTGATATGAAATGAGACACTTTTGAGAATACAATATTATAATTTTTTGATACTTTTCTTTTATTAGCGTGCTTTATTCCAAAAGGATACATATTTATTAGCAATGCAAACTGAGCACACCAAGTCGGTGTAAGTTCTTCTCATTTTAAAACACAATAATGATAAATATACAAGTTCAACCAAGCAACAACCAATTACAATTGATCCGGAAGGACACCGTATTTCCGGTTACTAAATTATCAAGTCAATAAGGTCACTTCTACCGACCTATTTGATTTGAATTTACAACAGCTTTACTTATAATTTAAAAAATAATTGAAATTAAAATGAACAACCAGTGGTATGAAATAAATCGGGCATTGAACTAAATTTCACTCTCTCACTCTCATTTCTCTACAGTCAAAAACTATTTTGCCTCAGAACGTTCCAAAAAATAATTGCTGAAATATTTACGAGCAAGTCATTATTTAGGTAGTTTCTTCAAAAATCCACTCTATAGTGGCAAAATAATATGCCTTTAAAAGTATAATACAAGAAAAGCACTATTCCAGGGTGGTAATTAAACTACAAAAACAAAAAAAGGAGGCATCCAGTTTTCATTTTCAGTCAAAATATAGCTAAACTAAGGTTCCTTTTATTTCCTAAAACCTTTGTCCTTACGGGAACAAAGGGACCCACTGTGCCCCTCATCCGATTTTCACTACCACCATTTCTCTCTTTCAAATGTGTTCTGACAGTCGGAATAAAAGAACTTTTGAATTATTAATTAATTTCGTTTTAAAGAGTAATCCCGCTTCGTCAATTGTTCTCTGAAATGACGATGTGAGGCTCTATAAAGCGAAGGTTCACGTTTCTCTTTACTGACTTTAGCAGCAAGTAGCAAATTAAAGGAAACATTCTGATGTGTTTTGAAGAATTATAGTTTTTGAAAGGAATAAATGGTGACATCAAGGGAATAATTAGTTTTCAACAATCCTCGCATACTGCCTGATAACGGTTTGATTTAACATGCTGGAGTCGTGCTTTATAAGGATTTTAGGTTGTTTTATTTGTTTCTTAATTGTTTTATGAGCTAAAAAAAGGCCTGGAGGTAATTTTGTCGATGTTTACTTGAAATAACAAACTTTAATACTTTGGAATAGTTTTCCATTGAATTTTATATTGCTATTCATTAATTTATCGTAGAGCATCTACCTTTAGCATTACTGCGAAAATCAATATTATTAACTTATTATAAAATGTGTCATGTTTACATACTAAAATCGAAATATGAGAAAAAGTATAAAATAATTTCCTTTATTTTACGCAGATTTTGAACATAAATATGTTTAAATATTAGAATTATTATTACATATGTTATATCTGTATATACAGATATATATATATATATATATATATATATATATATATATATATATATATATATATATATATATATAATCTGTATCTCAATGTAATATCTTTATTATTATTGTATTAATATATATGTTAGTAATTATGTTAGTGTATTAGTTATTTTATTTAGATAATTATTTTATTTCTATTTTATATGTAATGAATGATATGAATCGATTGCAAAATTTGTCCCGAACTGACAAATAGATAGACAGATTAGAAATGAATTAATATTGAATTGTCATCCAGTTCTTAACTACGTTTAAATTTTCATATCTAAAACTAATGGTCAAACTTGCACCGGACAGACAAAGAGATGAAGCAGAAAGCGTGTAAATAAAACCGGGTTAGTAAAATAAGCATAATTCAACATTCATTTCTACTTATCATGAAAATTTCATTTATCTTTTATATTCTCCTCCTTTTATATACTCTTAGAAAAAGGGAAAGCTATTTATTCTTAAATATAGTTGCAATATAATTTGTAGCCAAAATAGAAGAGAATTCATAATCGCGGTTTTAAATGATTTTTAAATACATAAAATTCCACTTTAACTGAAAAGATTCGTTCCACTTATAAAGAGGGATATTTGAAATAGACAGAGCATAAAAAACAAGGGAAAACCTCATTCATATTGAAAGTTGTAGCAGACGCTCCGCAATAATACGTTGATTATCTAATCACAATAAATAACATTGTCACTTTGTCTTTTTTTATGAAAATATTATTAATAATGAGAGAAAATAGGGATAGTTAACTTCATAAATGGTTTAAAAGGACAACTGATACGAACGGCTTGGTAAAGGAAAAGAAATTTCCTTATTTTTCGAAAATCTTAGCTTAATATTGGTTGCTATCTATTGGTTAAGTCATTTCGAGGTCGTAGAGTTCAAAGTTCGAAAAATTTCTCAGAACGCATGTCTAGCGTTAATGTCCCAGCTTATGTGAGCCTCAAACATTTTTAATATGAATACGAAGTTTAAAAGATTTCTTCCTAATATGGCGTCGAATTTAGAAAGAGATTTTTCCTGGTAAATTTATAATTAGTCCATCTGAAACAGTTTCTCTAAATTAGGTCAAGTACTACTTTGTAAAATATACTGTTTATGCATTTAACTAAGGTATGTTTAAGGAGGTAAATTTGAATGTCTCTAAAACTTTATATAAATGTTAAACATGTTCACATTAATGTTATTTAACATTAACTTAGGAGTGTAAATACAACGAAAATTATTGTACATATTGTTGTGGGAAAAATCAAACTCCCTCCGTGGGTTGCGAATGTGAAAAAGTCCAACGATAGTTGATAAAAATGCTTTGTTCTAGACAAAAACACGAAACAAATGTAACCAAACATGGACGAAGTAAACACAAAACAGCACTTGCAATAAACAGTAGCACAGGCAGCAAATCTGTATTCAACAACTTTAACAGCTCAAAATATTTAGAGATAACTTGTTGGAGAGACTTCGCTCAACTCTTCACTTGAGGTCAACTCAAATGATATCACTCTACTTATCTGACTACTACTGACACGTCTCTCTAATTTTTATAGCACCCGTGGCAGAACATCGAATGTTCTAAAACAAATTGCGGGACTTGATTTCTAATGGAGTTATCACCAAGATTCTTGTATATTCTAGGTCCTCAATTTTAGTCACCAAATTTTCCGTCAAAACGCCATATGGTCACCAACTATGTCGCCAAAACCGGGGAAGGTCATATGATCCGACATCCATTCATATATTTGTAAAACTATCTTCCTTACAGAAGATTTAATGCACAGACAATATTTATTACAATTCGTAATTTTTGTCTAGCGACATAATAGAATATTTCATAATAAATTTTGTTTGTGGATTTCTTTTCTTTTCAGATTGACTTGAAAAACTAATATTTGAATGATGGGAGTTCCACCTCTCATTCAAATAAAAAGAAAAGGAAAAATACTTAAAACAGTATTTGAAATTTAATTTTTAAAAATTCAATATAACCCGCACAACTTGAAAGAAATGAAAAAAATACTGTAGACATACTTAATCAATCTACTTCTAAGCAAACTTTCTTCTCACGAATAATATTCTAACATGTACTCGTTTCCTATTCAAAGCTTCCTGCGCTTTCTTTCATTAAATCTCAACAAAGTACTAGAAAGACGTGCGAGAGACGCGCTATTTCTAGTGGCGTTGTATACCTGCGATGGGGATGTTTGCAGAACTCTTTGCCTTCGGTGAGATGAGATCAATTGTGGTGCGAGGTTTGCTCTGGCAATTAAAAGACCTCGTCGTCCATCTTATGTTTGCCGTGTCATCCAAAATCTTGGCCCTAATCACCGATGACAGACCACCGGCCCTAATTGGGTTTGGGCCCCGGCCCTGTTGTTGTTGGATGTTTGAGTTACGCTGTCGGCCGCCATTTGCCTTTTCTGAAAAATAAACTCCTTCAGTGTCGCTTCATGTTTTTCTTGGCCAGACGCAGAAGATAAGAAATTCTGGAGTGGAGTCAGAATATGACTTGTGTAAGGACATGGCAAACGATAGGAGTTAGAATAATATTTTGGAGATAAGGAACAATCTGCCTTTCATATGTAAAGAGATCTTCCCTGTAAAATTTTCGGACATATTTGTGCGATTCTTTTCTTGAACATTGTTTGTTATGCGTTTATGGTATGATTAAAAAAGTATAAGAGTGAATATTTAATTTGAGAAAAGAGGTTGATTGGATATTTTAAGAATCACTTTAATAAATAATGGTTGTGGTAAAGTTTAATTTTTCTCGGCAAATGTTAAATATGTAAGCATATGTTAAATCTAAATGCAATTTTAAAGAAATGGGAAATGTTTTCAATGAAATCATTGCAATTATTGGTAATTCAATTTTTTTTATTTTGATTCGTAGTCTTTTAATCTGTGGGTCATGGAAACTCTGTTAGGGAAATATTTTTGACAATTTTCTCAATATAACGTTTTAATAAATATCAAATGCAGCGTTTCTAGTATTACATTTTGTGCTAACTAAACAGAATACGTATTATTTTCAATTGGATAAAATGAATTAAATAGACATCTGTCTATTCGTCCGTTCATCCGAACACATCTCTGTGAGATTTGATAGTCACAAGTGCATTAATGAGAAAACCATTGATTTCTTCTCATAACATAAAATCAGGAGAGAAGATTTCATTTTAAATAGTTTTTATTGATAATAATAAGTAATATTTTCTTTATCCTTACATATGCTTTTATTTATAATTTACATTTTTTAATAGACATCTTTAATTTTAAAAGTGCAATCATATACTCCTTACAAAATTAATAGATGTTGAAAAATAATTGAAAAAAATTATGTGTAAGTAAATTAAAAATTATCAATCGCTTTAAAAAATTTCTTTACTGAAAACAATTATCATCGAGTCAAAAAACACTAATAATTTCTATTAATGATGTGTTTCACCATTCAAAATTAATTAAAAAGACCATAACATTTTTAGAAATAATCAATATGTCATCATTATAAGACCTTAAGCTGCATCCTTACGGCCATTTAACCACTTTGAAACATTTTAAAAAGAAACTTCAAATAAAATTTATAATTTGTAAAATATTGGAATTAGCGGTTAGGAATTAAAACGAATATTTTGTTTCCATTCGTTCCTGTCATTATTTCGGAAATATCACCTGCGTTTTGATTGGACAGGAAAAAAGTTACAAAAGCTTAATGAATGAAAATATTATAGCGCATATAAAATGAATCTGCTTGTTTGTTTTCTATGAGATGGATGCCTTTAGTTATTTTCATAAAACGCAACCTAAGAAAAAAAATCAAAATGGCGGAATTATCCTGGATTCTTAGATTCTAGCTTCATCTTGCCTAATGTCACTTGTCTAATGATTCGTCACTTGCCAAATATCACTTGTCTAATGATTCGACTAAGAAGTCAAGTAAAAATTTTAAAAACTAAAATATAATCATTCTTATAAAATAAAATTGTTTGTTTATTCAGTATAAGATGAATGTTTTGAGTTGTTTTCAGCAAACATAACCTGTAGTGCCTAGACAAATCAAAATATATAAAAAAAACTTCCAAAATTTATAATTGTGAAAATGGCGGTTATTGCTCGGGAATTTAGAATTATCAAGAATTCTACGTTCTTTAGGTTCTTACCCTTATCTGGGAAGCATCACTTACCTACTGATTAGATACTGAAGTTAAGCAAAAACTTAATAACAAGGCGACAACATATTTTATTATTATTATTTTTTCATTTTGTATAAGGCAAACAAAAAGCAACATAAAACAAATTCTTCTCGCCTTAACAAAAGCAAGTAAAAAATATACGGCTAAAATGTGTCCCGAAGATGTCACAAGGAACATTACCCTTCATGTCTTACTTTTTTATCGCCATTTTTGTTTATTTCCTCGTTCGAAATTCTAATAAAAGCTTTAATGAATGCGCTGGCACGCGACCGGAATCGGGGTCCAGGAGCTTTTGCTGCCGATAAGAGAAACTGGAAGATTCCTATTACCGCCCCCTGCCCCTTTTTCCTTGCACCCTATCCCCACCCTTCTTTAGACGTTAGATCCTCTGTTCTGGTTGTCATTTCTGGGAGATGGATGAGCAGGAATATGACGCGCATGCGTATTAGGAGACGGTGACACACTGAAAGGATCCTCCAATAAAATAACGGAAAAGAAAAAAAATATGTATGTTCGAAAAAATGTATAAAACTAATGCTCAGACAGCGAGGCAGAGGAAAAAAATAACAATAATAAAATTATAGCTGATGGAAAAGCAATTATAAAGAACTTTTTTGCAGCTTCCGCTTAAAACTCGATTCATCAATAAAATATTTAGCTTATTATTTAGGAGAGAAAGTCTAAGAGATGTTGGATGAAAAGAGTTCACATCAATTTCGTTCTGGAAGGAAATAATAATAACGGTAGTGAAATAATTGCATTTTCTTTTACATTCGGAAATAACCAGTTTTTATTAAAATGGCCTTTTTTGGTGCTTAGAAAATAAAATGAAATAAAGCAGAAATACATTAGACAGAAAATTACATTTTATTTATTTTGATATTAATACTTTTTTAATTATTATATTTATGCATGCGGAATTTTGATTCCGTATGCGTAATACAGGCAAATGAAATTTTCGCAATTTCAAATACAGGAAAATGAAATTCTTTTCATTCGAAGTTATCAAGTTGAGAACTATTTTTATTATTTTACATAAATAATTAATGAAAAGTTGATATGAAATTCAGATGCGTTTACCCTTTTTATTTTTAATATCATATTTTCTATGTCAATTTTAAGTGAACCCTGTTTTGGATAATCAGACTAAATCATCTCTCTTTCATTGATTTTTAAGGCTTAAATGCGTTTTTAGAAACATTTTAGGCGTTCAAACAATTTTCTATCTATATATAAACATGTTAAATCTTATTTCATACTAAGTTATTAAATATTCAAAATAAATTTATTGTGAGTTCCTTTTTAAAGTGAACCATTTCAAAGCACTTTTCTTATTAGGTTTGCATTATAGACACCTTTAAAATTCAGAAGCAGCTTTTCAGACTTGATGAATTACTGAAAGATAAAAATTCCTCTTTTTATTCGCAGCTCTCTCGATTTTACAAAATCCTGCCTTTTGTGTGTTTTGTTTTTGATATTATCAATACCCTTTTCGTGATTCCTTTACAATTAGTCATAGGTAATTTCTTTTCTAAGTTTGTATGGAATACATCTGATTAAATATCGCAATATTGTTTCCCTGCCGAGTTATCAAAGATAAGTTATTTAAAGATATTTTGATGGATACTAACTAGATGTTTTATCATTGATATGAGCTCATAATGACGAATTTGAAAAATTCCGAAACAAAATTGTGAGCTGTCGAAATATAAGATTTATTGTGATATCTTTATTAAGAATCATGATTCGTAGATTCTTCTTGAAAATTCTACGCACTAAGAACAACAACAAAAAAACATGTAATTGCTTGAAAGTTAATGAAATAGTCAGATGATTTTTTTTTTTGTAGTGATCATTACACAGTTGTTCTCTAGTTCCTTCCGCAAAGCTATTTTTTCTTCTAACATCTATTATTTGCATACTTATTGTTGACTTCTGCAAGTGTTGAATTTGAATAAGCTTCGGATATGTCTTCGTTCTTTCTTGTAGAATAAATTGGGGTTATTTGTTGTCGAGTTTGTTGTGTTTCGCACCGTACACTCACCGAAATGATTTTAGGAACAATATATTGTGAAATGGTAATAAAGATTCAATTCAGAGTTCTCCCTTATCAGCTAAGGAGGTGCTTTACTTTAAGCTGATGTTTAGATTGTTATAAAAAGGCATATTTTCTTAGTTTGTTTTCTACAATTAAATAATAATTTTAAGCCCATTTTCATTTCTTCGCATTCTTATTTATTATTTCGTGTATTTTTTAGAAGCTTTTCCTACAAAGTAAAATTCTACATATAAACTAAAAGCTAAAATAACTTTTCTTTCTGGTTTATCAACCTTAGGGAACTTATCATTTTCTATTCATTAGTACACCAAAAATTATTTTTATGCAAACTAGGAACCATAATTTCAATCTATAAATCCACAAATCTTGAAAAATGGCCTTTGTGCAAATTAATTGAGCAAAAGAAGATTATGTTGTATTTGTAATATCTTTTAATATTGGTATTATGCAATTCTTCAATAAATGGTATTGTAAGTTACTTTTGGTCTGTAGTGAATCACTTATCACATGTGCTATACCTTTCGTTACTATAACGTTTAAAAATGTACTTCAATAAAAATTAATTCATCAAATTTTATTGCGATTTTGATGCCGAACTTATAATGCTTGATTATTTCTATAAAAAATTGGCGACATGTGAATGAGATGTACATTATATTGTTGTTATTTTTTTTATCTCTGTTCCGTGTCATAAAGAATTTTTTAGGTATGTCCCTGGAAATGCAAAAATTAATAAAAGACTGTAGAAGAATTCTTGCTCATCCGATGAAATAACGTTTTGTTGTAAAAATGGTTATAAATATGGAGTAAATGGTTGTATTATTATTGCTATTATGATGGTGTAAATAAATATGTTGGTTTAGTTACACTGCATTCATATTTGTGAAGTATTCATTCCCTATTTATTTTTTTTTCCTCTTCACTAAATAAATTTACCAAATCATCCATTGGATTAGTTGAATTAAGTTAGCAAAACGCGTCACAGAACTATATAATTATGTACAATTAGACTATTTATTACAACTTAAGCATGTTCATTAATTAATGTGGAATCATTTTTCATGAACCAAGACAAAAGCAGAAAGATAGCAGCTTATTCAACCAAAATTAAATGCTATTTATCATCTAATAAATCCACAGAAACGAAGAGTATTTAATCTCTTCAATAAAGCGGGGCCTATTTTCAGTTTTGCGTAATAAATAATTCATAGGAAATTACTCATTATTCATTTAAGAAAGAGTTCAGAATAAATATGCATATATATCAATTTTATGCGCAAGAAATCGTGATAACAGCGCTGAGGTAAGCTACTTCAGTGTACATTCTCGGGATGAAATATCTAATTTTTAAAAGTTCCGTTTCATATAATGAGCCGAGCATCTTTATTATATCGTGCTTAATTAAACACTTTCAAGGCATCATTCGGACTGTAACGAGTTAATTTATTTGCTCTTATAGGTTTATTGTAAGAAGAAGCAAATCGTTTTGTGAACTGCTTTAGTTAAAATGGTGAGGAATGTTTCCGATCGACAGATTTCATTTTAATATCAAATATTTATTTTCTTTAAAAAATTAAGAAAACAGGGATTGAATGTGCCTCCCCTTCAGATTTTTTGCAGACTTCTAAAACGAATATCATTTTAATAGTTTAAAGAAATAAAAGCAAAACATTCCTGATCTTATATTGTTGTTTATTAATGATAAACATTTTTTATTATCGCTTTTAATATATTTTTTGCTTAATTATGATCAAAAAGTATCTGAAGTGGCCGTATAAAACGAAAAAAAATTATTGGTGAAAATTTATTGCATCTTCTTTAAAATTCTCCTTCAAATGCAATGCACTTCTGACAACATTTTTTCCCGAGCCTTAAAATATGCTTAAAAGTCGTTTTTGTTACGCTTCTTCAGAGTGCTTAGAAAATTTTCATTTATCCTATTAAGGGGCAAAACGATGACAATAATGAAGTAATTTCAAACGTAAAAAAAAAGTCGCAAGGTGCCATATCAAGTAAATACGGAGCTTGTAAAACTATGTAAGGTCTTTTTTTTGTTTTTGTTCAAGAAATAATAATAATGGCACTATAAAAAATGTATTATCGTTTTGCAAAGTCCATGAGTTATTTCTTCACAGTATTTGTTGTTTCCTATGCAACAATTTGTTCAAAAGTGTTTCTAATTGTTAAATAACGGTCACTGAGCATCGTTTCTCTGATCTAGTCGAAATATTGATGATAAAACGAAGTGGGTAATATTCTTGTTTGGTTCATTTACTTTCTTTAAACATTTTATTTTACTCAAAAAATTCGATTATTTTCGATAAGTAACTCTCTTTAAAAGGCTTTTCACAGCATTTCGAACATTTTAGTCGCAAGAATTGCTTTGTGCAAACAAATTTTAATGCAATCTCTTCACTCAATTACCTTTGCCATTTTGAAAAATCAATAAAATAATAATTCTTATCTGATTGAAAACAAATTTATTTTCAGACAATAAATAGTAATAATTTCTTGACTGTTGCCAGATGTTTAATGATATCATAAGAATATTTTATAAACGTTTGTAGATCATATCTATTTTAGATGTATTTAAAATGATTTATTATTATTTATTATTTACAGTAGAGTAAAGAGTAAATATTGTAAATGACAAAAAATTGGACTCTGAGATTTCTATAAACTTTCAAGTTTAAATAATTTCGGAAATCTGGATAATTTTTGTGTCGGCATTTGATCATGGCATTTCAAAATGTGGCTGGTTTGAGTTTTTAAGAACTAAGTTGTAGGATTTTATTCAAATATAGATTGAAATTCATCAAAAAGGGGTCTATCTCAGCATACATGTGAAAACGAAAACTCAATAAACAATAAGGTAAGAAAATGAAAATTAGCTTGCCATTTTATGACTTTAATTGTAGATTTATATCATTTTTATATGTTAAAATAGGTACCTTTTTGTCTGTCTGTCTACCAGCGCGCATCTGGACATAATAATACAAGAGTGCAACAATTAAGATGAATGAAATATCATTCGCTGTCTTAATACAAAATTATATTTAATTTTTATTCCAAACGAAAGAAAGAAAGTTGTCAAAAATACGTATTGCATTTTCTTCTAGAACCAAAAAGGAAAAAAAAAATAATTGAGAGGTTTACAGCCTCGGTGGTTTACAAACGCACTGTAATTAAATTAATCATTGCACAATGCCAGAAAATTAAATTAATTAATTCTTGTTAATACTTTTGAAAATCTCTCAATGCAAATTTATTTTCAAATCTCTATATATCTAAGAGATTCTGGGTCTCTTCGAAAGAAGTTTTGAACTACTTGAACACATTTTGATGTTTGAAATTTAAATTATTCTAATATTTACGCTAAAAATATGGTAAGTAAATTATTAAAATACCAGTGCTGTATTTAATAATAATTGATATCTCTAACCAATAACTCAGCTTTGACCTTTCCACTTTTTAAAGGTCTTTCTAAGGGTAAGAGGAAGTCTTTGACAGCACAGCGGCATCCTTTCCCGATAGTGATCCATCATTGTCTGTTTTTTAAATTAAAAAATTAAAATATGTGTTTCTAAATAATTTATTTTTTTATTTTCTTTTTCAAATTATCGTTTGACAATCAATAAGTTCAAAAGTTTACAGAAAATCTTTGCATTTGCTAGCTCATGAATGAATGTATTTAAAATATATAAAGACAATTTGCAAACGATAATTTGGAAACATTTCATATAATTCAATAAAACTAACATTTAATCTCTTTTATTACAAGCTCATTAATGCTGTAACATAAAGGTTTGTTACTTTAATATTTTATGAATTGAATTCAAATTATATCGTGGAGTTAAATAATTATTTAAAAAGTTAGATGGAGATATATTAAATTTGATATGATATATTTCTCGGAAATAGTTATTGATTTTATTTTATTTAAAATTAAATGAGAAAAAGCAATTTTCGATTTAACGTCTTATTTTATGAAATGAAACCTATAGACAACACAATTTAAAAAATTAACGAAGAAACCAGAACGAGCATTATACAAATGAATTATAATAATTATATTCTTTAGAACGTACTATATTGACGCAAAACAAGAAATCTTTAGAAAAAAATTTGTAAAATAAATGATGAATTACATTGACTGATAAATACATACATAAACTAACAAATTTGCAATATGTATTTTTTTCGCTGTTAAATTTATCCTTTATTCTTTTTATCATGTACGAAAAAAGAAAAAGAAAGAAAAAGTGAACTATCAGAAGATGAAATCTCGAAATTTTGATGAATCTTCATGTTTCAGAATTCCTTTAACTTAAAATAAACGACTTCTGAATTATGTACATTTGCTTCTGAATATTATAATTCAAAAAGTGGAATAGGTTAAACGAATGAAAATAAGCGTGGAAATTAGTTTGTAGGCTTTTGATTAAAATGGTAGATTTGATCAATTAATGTACGTCAAAAGGAAGTCTGTCTGTCCGTAAACCCGAGTGTACAATAGTACGATAAAAGAAACACCGAAATGAACTAAATGGATAGAGATTAGTGCATGAATTTTTGTTATCGTCGATTAAAAATGGATGTATAGGAGTAGGAAATACGGATGACGTTACAGTTATTAAGGCTTTATTTTGTGCAACCGCTCTCAACGGGTTACAGCATTCGAATGTCCAAGATCATAATTGTTATAGGTGGCGCTCTTGCATGCCATGACGTAACAATTTTATTAGTAAAACTGCAATTCAGGATCTGACTGAATTTGAAAGACTGAATATTTTAAAAATAAATGTTTTAATATAAGGAGGAATTTTAAATAAAAAATAGACCACATTAATGAATAGATTTATATAAATTGAATATGAAAATACTCCTAGTTGTTTTTGTACAAATCTTATTTTCTAAGAGGAATTTTCTATCAATTTATTTAATTTCTTTTTAATTGAATGCTATTAATAATATAATAAGTATAAAATTTAACCACTATTTTTCTTATTAAAAAGTAAAATGTGTAATGCTTTGTAATGTGAAAATAGCTTAGTAATCTTACATGCAATTCAAATGAACATGTATTGGGTTGGCAACTAAGTAATTGCGGATTTCACTCATATATTTCTTCAGTTGAATTTTTAGGTTTGCAGACGTAGTACAAATGTAAAACACATTTTATTATTTCATAGTTGGCAATTCAGCTGTCAATCAGTAAAAAAAGTTTTTTGATCCGTTGCGTAGTTTTCGTTTGGCGTTCATTGAAAAATGGAAAATCAAAAGGAACATTTTCGTCATATTTTCCTTTTTTATTTCCGCAAAGGGAAAAAGCATCGCAAACTCATAAAAAGTTATGTGCTGTTTATGGTGACGAAACTTTAAAAGAACGGCAGTGTCAAAATTGGTTTGCCAAATTTCGTTCTGGTGATTTTTCACTCAAAGATGAAAAATGCTCTGGTCGTCCAGTTGAAGTTGAAGTTGATGACAACCTAATCAAAGCAATAATCGATTCGGATAGTCACAGTACAACAAGTGAGATTGCAGAGAAGCTTCATGTATCACATACATGCATTGAAAATCACTTAAAACAACTTGGCTTTGTTCAAAAACTCGATACATGGGTTCCTCACGAGCTGAAAGAAACGATTTAACGCAACGCATTAACAGCTGCGATTTGCTAAAGAAAAGTAAGGAAAATGATCCATTTTTAAAACGACTGATAACTGGCGATGAAAAATGGGTTGTTTACAACAATATCAAGCGGAAAAGATCGTGGAGCAGGCCAGGTGAACCAACTCAAACAACATCAAAAGTTGATATTCATCAAAAGAAGGTTTTGTTATCAGTTTGGTGGGATTACAAAGGAATTGTCTACTTTGAACTCTTACCAGCCAACCGAACGATCAATTCTGATGTCTACATTGAACAACTAACGAAATTAAACAATGCAGTTGAAGAAAAGCGGCCCGAATTGACAAATCGGAAAGGTGTTGTATTCCATCATGACAATGCAAGGCCACACACATCTTTGGTCACTCGGCAAAAATTATTGGAGCTTGGTTGGGATGTTTTGCCACATCCACCATATAGTCCTGACCTTGCACCATCTGATTACTTTTTGTTTTGATCTTTACAAAATTCCTTGAATGGTAAAAATTTCAATAATGATGATGATGTCAAATCGTACCTGATTCAGTTTTTTGCTAATAAAAACCAGAAGTTTTATGAACGTGGGATTATGATGCTGCCTGAAAGATGGCAAAAAGTCATTGATCAAAATGGGCAATACATTACAGAATAAGGTTATTTAGTTCCATGAAAAAAATGTCTTTGATTTTCTAAAAAAAAATCGGCAATTACTTAGTTGCCAACCCAATAAAAGTAGAGCTAAACTGAAATTTGTGAGGTGATGGAATAACGTTTTGTTGTCCTCTGACATTTTTATCTTCGATTCTTAAATTTCTGCCACTTTTAATCTTCAATATAATTTATTCCTTTTAATACTATAAAAAAAGATTTTTATAGTTATTATCTATTTATTTATTAAATTATTTTTTATTTCATTATCATATATTCTATATTAGAGCTGTTAAATATTAAAAATATATTATTTGTTCAACTCAAATTTTTCGATAAGTCGAATTTTTATTGCCTGCTTCGAATCATCTAAATTAGTCAAATTTAATTTCAATAGAAGCGATCCTCTATCTTTGAACTTTTCACTTTAAAATGCAGAAGTGCTTGAAAATTTCATATTTCAGTACCTACCTTCAGTACCTTTTCAGTTTCATATTTCAGTCAGTTTCAGTAGTTTATATACCTACGATATTTCATTTCACATCTACATAGCAATAGAAACAAGGGCAGGATATCGACTGTAGTTTTCACTAGAATAAGCATTATTACTCAAATATTACAAACTTAATCAGCCAGTCCACAGGCTTGCTCTTTCTCTTTCTGGCATTGATTAAATAAATCCAAACGTTTTACATGTTTTAATTTATTTAATCAATAGACTGCCCTCCAAAACTACAATCTTCCTTTTCCACTTTTTCAGAGGATTAGAAGAATTGCGATCTAAATGGCAGGAAATCGATGAAAATAATCAGAAGTAAAATAGGAACTTTTTACAGTGTACATTATCATAGAATATTTCTTTCTTATTCCTAGTAGTTATCTTAATAAATATCCAATTCAAATTAATTACTGATACTACTCAGCCATTATAACAGTGCCTGTACACTTTCCTAGTGAGAAAGCAGTTAAAATATTATGTAATATATTATTTTATAATGTGCTTTCTCTGCGTGAAACATTTTAATTTTGATAATAATATTGTATTTGTAAAGTTAAGAAAACTTTATTCCAGAATAATAACAAAGTTACTGCATCCTATCAAAATATACGAGGGGTAGTCAAAAAGTAAAGGGACTTTTGCAATGTCCCTTTCCAAGGTTTTGTAGCACTTCTAGTAACCAACGCTGAATTAGTTGCATTTCTGTGCAACGTGTCACCCATTCCCGCGTTGACTGTTGGAGTGCAGCAAACCGTTAATATATGGATGGATTTTTACAGCAAATTGTCACTGTTGATGAATTTTGTTAACATCATCACGAAACGGAAAGTAAAGCTGCAAGCACCCATCGTCACAGAAGTTAAGAAATTTAAACGTCAACCATCAGTTGGTAAGATAATACTAACATTTTGCTAAATTAGGCTATTCTGGGATATGAAAGGTACAGTAACAGTTCATTTCACCCCAAAAGGCGAAATTGCTAACAATATCAACTAGTGTGATGTGTTGCGAATAAATTAAAACCTACAATCATAACCAAGTGCGGAAAACTGCAAAAAGGTGTCATCCTACAGCAAAATAACGCTCAGCCACATTCTGTCCAACGGATGACCGAAACAATAAAAGAATTGAAATTCGAAGTCCTGAAACACCCCCCCCCTCCCCTATACAGTCCAGATCTGTCTCCGAGTGATTTTCATATGTTTGTACCATTGAAGAAAGCGTTAAGAGGAAGAAGATTTGCAGCTGATAAAGATAAAAACGAAAACATTTTTTTTTTTTTGACAGGATCAAAAAACTTGTGATATATTGGAAAAAGAACCTTGAAGTTCAGGATGGTTATGTAGAAAAATAATGTTTGTTTCTGTTTTCCATCATTAGAATATATGCATGTTTTCACAAATGCCCCTTTACTTTTTGACTCCTCCTCGTATAATGCAAAGCGGATTTCTGTTTACGTCTACTATTATTAAGTCTTCTGTTTATCCTTTACTTGATAAAGATTAGTAAAATCATTTCTACTTCCCCCTCCCTTTTTCTCAGATGGAATAAATAATTTCAGTAACTACGCCATGATTACTAAAAGCATTTTTGGTTTATGACGATGCCATTCGATTCCTTGCAACTCAAATTGTCTGGTGTGGTGTAAATGATGGGAAAGATACATTTTTCTTTGTGAACTCGATGATTTCAATGCAACTGGTCTTTAGTAAAACTGACAAGCCCAAGAAGAACTTTCGTAAACGGTGGGTAAACATTAGATGGTATATAAATCTGTCGCTGATTATAAGCTGGTAAGATAAATTATTCTAACGAGGAAAAACATAATTCGGTTAGTATATATTTAATATAATTATTAATAATTTCAAATTGCTCAAATAATTAAAAATAATTTATAAATTTAATACAAAAATATTTTTAATTTCTTTTTAATGATCGTTTATTTCTAAACTTTAAATTTTAGTAGACGAAATTTTAAATTTCAATAACTATTGATGTCCTCAGTGTAAGTGACACTATTCATTACTTTATATCTACATAGCATTTGAAAAAGAGAGTAGGAAAAATTTACCAACACATTCACAAGAATAAAACATTACTACTTTTATGTATTAGATGTATATATGTATTATATTATGTATTAGATATAATAATACATTTTACTTACACATTTTACTAATACTTAAGTGGCTATCCCACTGACCTTTTATAATCATTTTGCACGTTCGAATTCATTCGAATTTCAGTAACTATTGATTTCCCCAATCTGAGTGACATTATTCAACACTTTATATCTGCATTGTATTAGAAACGGGAGTAGGAAAAACTAATTGGCCCATTCATTAGAATAAAATATTACTAATATTATGTATTAGATGTATGTATGCATTATATATTATGTATTAGATATACTAATACATTTTACTTACACATTTTACTAATACTTAAGTAGCTAGTCCATTGGCCTTCTCTAATCATTTTGCACGTTCGAATTCATTCGAATTTCAGTAACTATTGATGTCCCCAATCTGAGTGACATTATTCATCCCTTTATATCTGCATTGTATTAGAAACGGGAGTTGGAAAAACTAATTGGCCCATTCATTAGAATAAAATAGTACTATTATTATGTATTAGATGTTTGTATGTATTAGAAAATGTATTAGATTTACTATTATTGCCTTAAATGGCTAACTCACTCACTTTCCCTAATCATTTTGAATATTTGAGTTAAAAATCTGTACAAATACAAAATAAATTTTAATAAAATAAATTATTCTAAAAAGAAAAAGAAATATTATTAAATAGGAATCGAATAAAAAAAACAATATATAAATTGTTTAAGCAATTCATACTAACTTGTGAATTCACTGGAAGTAAATATCATTACTTTTCCAGTGAAATAAGCTCCTATCGATGAAACTTAAACTTTAATAGTCGCAAGTGCGTTGAAAATTTCATATTTCAATGACTATCGACGTCTCCGTTGCAAGTGACGCGATCCATCACTTTACATCTGCATTGCATAAGAAATGGGAAAAGAGCGAGCGATCTGAATAACAAATATGTACATAGGCTAACTGGTTCCTTTTTGAAATACCGAAGCCCATTTAAAAGTCATTTGCCTAACGCGGTGGCTTTTTGTTTAGTTTTTTACCTTCCGTGTCGCTGTAATTTCCTATTTTAGATTGGAAAGGGGGAGGGCAAGAATGGATGATCTATCAAAAACTCGATTTCTTTATTAGAAAAACATTCCCCACCCGGCTTTTCGGTTCAGGGAGGAAGGGTTAATAAGCTCATACAGCTTAAATCCGCGTCTGTACCTTAAACTTTTTTTAAAAGAAAAGTTGAGATAAGGTTAGTAATTACGAAATGATTGTCTTGGAAAACAAATCCGTTCTTTCTTCTTGTGCCGCTGCTGCGTAATGGATGGCGGTGTTCTCTCTCGCTCCAGCTCCTTATGGAAGAAAACTTTAATTTGGTTCTTAACCGAAAATTAAAATGTGGCTTCGGAAGAAATTATCTATCTCGAAGTTTGTTTCGTCATAAGTAAAAGTTTTAATTTATGGGCCAGTGGCAGTTGCTGATAGTTGTGAGATTAAGCTCTTTTATGGTAATGAGACTATGGTGTTTTCTTATTTATAGATTAAGGAGTTGCAGCTCTCCCTGGAAACAGATAAACTAAGAAAGCGATATAATCAAAAGAAAAGAGTAGAACTAGTAACTACGATTTCTCTGACACTCAGAGATGTATGTATAAACAATAAACATTAACCAGTGAACTGTTTTGGACGATTATACCCGTCATGGAAAAAGTACAACATTTTGCATTAAGATGTGTTTATTCGTCAGGAATAATAAGAAGTGACATCGCTACATTTTTGCGATACAATTTAGATACGCATTTTTTGAAGAGGTCGAAACATTTAACGGGTTAAAGTTTGTTATTGAAACATGATTCCTCTTAATTCGAAGTAGATTTGCATTAATAAAGGTAACAGAATAAATTATTTTGTGGAAAATATTCCGAATAAAGCATCATATTGTCATTTAAATCGCTCTGTATTTATGGATTAAAAACAGCAAAAATTGCTATTAACCCTTATCGTGGCAAGTTTGCTTTTTTGAAGAAAAGTTATTATTATTATTATTATTTTTATAATTTATTATTTTTATAATTTATTATTATTATTATTTATATTATTATTGTTATTTATTATAATTTTATTATTATTATTATTATTTTTATAAAGTTGTATGTATGGTATACTATACAAAATGAACATAAAGGTTAATTAACAATTTCCAACATTTGTATAAGCTTTTAAAGTATATAACATCATTTTGCAATTTCGGTAGCATTAAATTAAAAAAGAACAAAATGTGAGAAGAATTTTACTTATCATATAAAATCAGAGTTTAAAGTAAGTTTACTGTAATGCGTCTCATAAAAATCCATTAGATTGTGGTTTCCTTTTTAGGTAGATTCCTACAGGAAGACTGCCTATTGTAATGGTTCTCATGCCAAGAGTTCCGGAAAATTTCTGTAGTTCTTTACCGATCATGGTCCTTTGTAATGTATGTCCATGTTATCTTGTAAACAGGATAATAGAGTTATTTTGTTTGGATTATAACTGGCTTGGACTATGTTGTTAGAAATGTAAAAAGCTTGGATGAGTTCGTAAATGCCCAAAGGTGGTGGAAATGGTAGGGGCGGGTAGAAATTTTCACTTCACTATAACTTTCTTAATATTGAAGAAAGAAGAATAAATCCAATTTGCCAAATTAGCTCCTTATTAAAACGATAACTTTTGAATCGAAAGTTTTATGACAACAGTAATATCTTAGAAACAGGGGCTGAAAAGTAATTTTCACGCCCTCATTTTGACTGTTTTTAATATCAACAATTTATGTTGCGAGATAGTCACTCAGATGTAAAGGACTCTGCCTTTTTGCCTTCCAGCTTGCTGATAGGACTTTTTATTTTATGCAGAATGATTCAAAATGTTCCAACAAATTTCAAAAACATAATTTTTCATTGGAAATTTGCTCTACCTTTACAGAAATATCAATATAAAATTATAAGAAGCCAAACAGTTAATTTAAACTTAAATGAAATAACTGAAAAACTTAAATGAATAAGAGTATATACAGTAAAGTTAAATGACAGAGTAAATAAATAAAATCAAATAGCAGATCAGATAAGCCAAACCACAGTCAGAAGCCGCATATACATTCTAGAAGATATTATATGAAACTTATATATATAAATATTGTATTGTCTAATGTTATACAGCCCTGATTATTCCAATCAAAAGCTTATGAAAAGTACACTGGAATTGTGCAGCCATGCTGAAATAGCAAATATGCATTTTCTATAGGACATAACTATTAGTAAAGAGCGAGCATTTGCAATTACTATTATTATTATTATACAAGATAAATTTTTCGGCGCAAATGTATATTCCCTCATGAACATTTCATGCGTTTCCTTCGATATTTTTGTGAAAGTGCTCTTTCAAATTCAAATCACATAGTGGTTCGTTAATTGTGAAAGAATCAGTTTCGTAATCTTTAAACCTATTAACAATTTATGATCATCCAACATAGGAATTTGAATTTATTTGGAAATCTTTCACGACACAAAAGAGCCGCCGTTCACCCATTCCATTAGCACTCCCTTACAATAATGCATGTCTACTATCTTAAGATAGCAGTGCAACTACATTCTACTTTCATTAAATCTTTGACTGGAATAATTATTACTGGATTGCATAATTCGCTAAAAGCCAAACAATGCTCTGTAGCACACACACGAGATGAATCTGCTTATTTGTTCCAATAATATCATTACATTCATCAATAAATAAATATTCACAATTGATGGATGAAAAGTGGTAGAGCTTATTTATGTTCATACAGAGAATATTTAAATGCGCAGTCCCAGTATGATTTTGGAATTCAATTCACTCTAGTCGCATTTGGTTCTACACCCACTACAATTTTTTATTCAATATTTTAAGAAATGTGGTCTCTAAATAACTTTTTCAGCGAAAAATTTTTAATCGTCAACTTCTGATAGTTGGACTGAAATAGAAAATAATTTTCCGTCAGCTCCTATAAAATTGAATTTCAATTTAAATCAAAAATGATTAAACTTAATATAAAAAAATTAATTAGAAAATTCAAATAGTTAATTAATATAATTAATTAATGCAAAAATTTTCTGCTAAAATCAAACATATGTTTTTAAAAATATGAGTCTAGAAAACAGAAACGTTCAACATTGAAGTAATATGTGCTCTGCAGAATATTTTTTTTTATGATCTAAACAATATTTCAAAGAATTATTCAATAAAAATGTCTCTGATTCATCATGGAATTCAATATTTAATTTTATTTTTAAAGATATTTGAATGTGGAAAATAATAATATTTTATTTCAATCGATAAATATAGTTGTGAAAAAAATTTCGAAATCTAAATTTTATATAATTCTTTGGCCTACGGAATCATATTCATTAAAATTTTCTTAAAATTCCAAATTTTAAATCAAGAAAACTTTTCTATCGTCTGCGACCAAATCTAACTGAATTATGAAGTTTTGATTGTCACTATTTCTGCACAATCAACAATGCCTTAATATAATACTAATCAACTTTGGGGATTAATTAGCGCATCTTTCTAGACACGGTCAGTTAAATGGTTTTAAAATTGTGTTTTTTTATAAAATAGTTATATCCGTATTTTCATAACTTACTCCTTCAAGAATATTTTTCTAAATATGACACATAGGACCGATGTTTGTATTGTCACGTAGGTAGTCTAGGGTGGAACTCAATGACACACACAAGAAGTAGAGCTAAACTAATTTATTAACTCAACTCTGAACTCAGTAACTGACAAACCTTCTGCTTTTATACTAGCATTGAAAGTTCCAAAATACTTTTCTGAAGACAGTAAGAAAAGTCCAGAACACTTGACTGGTAAACTAAAGAAATGTCCAGAATCTTCTGGAACATGAAATAAAGTAAAACATAAAATCAAGGGATTATATATTTACACATACTATGAGTCGCATTGTCACTAGCGGGATTCGAACTTACGGTCCCTTGATTATGAGACCTGTGCTATGACCATTCGGCCATGGAGATTCGACTGTCTCTTTTTCAATGCGGCAATATGAAAATATTAAATTCTTAATTCATCAGAGTATTTATTGATTCAGACTGAGTAAAACAGTACTCTTTACTTCATTTAAACGATTTTTCCTACTAGATGTGAATATCTATTACTGTGTCGGAATCGCTTTATTCTGCCTACACACCTAGTTTCTGATTTCCACCGTTTTCAAATCAGTATGAAGTAAAAGGACTTTCGTAGGCATCTTAAAAAATTTTAATATATGTTAATAGCTAAATGGTCTATCCATATGTGTATGAGCACAATAAAGCAAAAACTCAACAAGCTAAATAAATGAAATTTGGTATATGGTTTTGCCACCAAAATTATTGATCTTTGTCAAATTTTTGCCCCATTCTTTCAAAGTGAAATGTTTTAAATTACATACTCGATTTTCTTCATGATTATAAAGCAGAATATAAAACATTTTGTATTATGGAAATATATGAGAAAGTCAAGGGGGAAACACGTCTATAAGATATTTAGTACGAAAATTTATTTCTCATACATTTTTAAAATGCTGACATTAAGTCTATAAAGTCAGGTCTAATTTTTTTTTTTTTTTTTGCAATTTTACAATAAAATAATATTCTTATTATGAAAATTATTCTTTGAAATCTAAAAATGTAATTTTATTTTAACCAAAAGCAATTTTCGCTAATACTCTCAAAAAAAATTATGGGAAAGCGGGAAAAGAGTTGGAAAAAAAAAAAGAAATGCTAGCATAAAACACTTAATGGCCTAACAACACTAACTCCACAATTGCTTTAATTGCTATTTATGAAGTACATTGCAATACATGGGTTTATTTCTCAGTGACATCATGAGTTCAAAATGATGCGATACAAAGGTTTACCATAAAGAAGATATTTTATAAACATTATGGAAATCGTTTTGCTTCTAAAAGTAAGAATAAAAAGCAGCAATGTAATTCCGATTTTTCGCTGCTTTGCGGAAATTAAAATTTTAAATGACAAATCAGTTATTTCATTTTTAAAAGGAACTAAAAACATAGAATTCTATAAAAATTTAAGGATTTGTTAAAAATCTCTAAGAAATCTAAATTAATTTACTCAAAAAATATTTTTAATGAAAAAAAGAATACTCCCTCCATTTTCCCATGTACATCAGCAATTTGATATACTTGGATTTAGCTCAATAGAATAATGGAAAATAATCCGTATGCATTTTGGAACAGCATATTTGTGCATATGGATCCAAAATTTGATGCAGTTCTAGAATTTTATCATCAAAGAAATCAAATTCATTCATTCTTGTTGCGTTATTTTGTGTTTATTTTCTATCATATAGAGTATTGAAGGAAGTATCGTTTCATTTGGCGTATTTGGTATAAAATTTCAAAATTTTGACTTAAAATTCATATTTAAATTTCACTCATCTAGCTGACTGCGGTTATATTGCAAAAATCTCACAGTAGTGATAGATTTTGTCCAATTTTTGACAAAATTATACAATTATCATCTAAAGACAGAAGGGAAATTTCGTTTGTCTGATGCGTTCTATTTTCAAAACATTGTGCTTCCAAATAATATATATATTTGGGAGTTTCGCAGTTTAGCAGATGCGTGGCCAAATAGAAGACACATTGAAATTTTAAAACTTCGATTTGTTTCACCATGGGAGACATAATTTACGTACAAAGGATAAGGATGGTAAAAAAATACGTTCGGTTACATCGCGATACAAGTGCAAAACAAACAGAAATATTTTTCCCTTCCATCATTTTGCTCAGGGGATTTTGATAGAAATTTCTTTCATACGTGTCGATTTAGGAAAGGGAATCTTAGGCATCTTTAAAAGAATGTTGTAAGCATTAAGGATTTTTATCCCTTCACTCGGAGCATGAGAAAATACTGAGACCAGCAGTTTTATAGATCGCGTGTAGAATTAAATAAAAAGTGGGAATAAAAGAACATTTTAGAATGAAAAAATTGGCTAAATTATGATAAACATTTTAGAAATTAATTAAGATATATGTATATAACTTACACATATGTACACTCATGTCCAAAATTAAGGTCACAAAAATGTTTTTCAAAATAATTCTAAATGGCTACCAGTAAAATTTAAACAAATTTTATTTTATATATTGTGAAGGACTGGTAACACGATATTAACCTTTGTTGTGGGTTAAAAATGTTGTTTAGCATTAGTTTTTGAGGAACTACTGAAATTAAACCGCTTAGGCATCTGGGATTTTTGCCTGCAATTTTGTGAATATTGCATTAAAACAAAAAATTTAACCTGTTTCCAGTGTGATTGAGTTCTCATAATCGCTTAGATGATTCCTTGAGATGGAAAGCCGTTGGCAGGCTTGAAGCTGGGAAGTCTCAGGCGGAGGTGGCTCGATGGTTACAAGTGGCACCGAAAGTGATATCCAGGTTGCGGAATCAATTCCAAACAAGTGGTACTGTAACCAGGAAGGCCGGCCAGGGCCGTCACAGAGCAACGACGCCTGCACAGGATAGCTATTTGGCATTAAGCGCACGACGGCATAGGCTGACAACGGCTCTTCAACTTACTCGTGACCTTGCTGCTGCATTTGCAATAAGAATTTACAGACAAACAGTATACAGACGTCTAGCAGAGAAGGCCCTTTATGCCCGGCGACCAGTTGAGTGCGTCCTCTTGACTTCATCCAACAGAAATCTTGTTGTGGTGCCGAACACAATCAGCCTTGGGCACAGTAAGAATGGGGGCGTGTTCTTTTCAGTGACAAGTCGAGATTTACCACACATAGTGACACTCGTCGAATCTTCTTCTGGAGAGAGCGAAGAGCTCGCTATCATCCCCCCTACGTAAAAGAAATCGACAGATTTGGTGGCAGAGGAATCCTTGTCTGGAGTGGCATAATGTTGGGCAGTCGTACACCACTGCACGTTTTCGATGCGGGTACTGTCAATGCATATTGTTATAGGGATAAGATCCTTGAAGCCTATTTGAGGTTGTTCTGGAGTGATTTTGGCCCAGACTTCATGTTTATGGACGATAACGCGCGTCCACACAAAGCCCAGATCATTGATGATTTTCTTGAGGAAGAGGATATTCGACGTATGGACTGGCCCTCGAGGTGTACGGATTCCAATCCAATTGAACTAGTTTGGGATGTTCTCCGAAGAGCCATAGCACAACGTAGCCCCCCTCCTAATACCCTCCAAGAGTTAAAAGCTGCGCTTTTGGAAGAATGGGCTTTGTTGCCCCAAGCATTTATTGACACCCTCATAAACAGTATGAAAGCTTGCTGTGAACCCTGTATAGCAGTGCATAGTGGTCACACTCCATATTAGACAGACTTTTCTCGAGATAAATGCTTTATCTTTTATTCATAATGTAACACTTTTTGATATACCCTGTTTCTTAATTCCCATTTAAAATCTTTTCCATGTTGTTATGTGTCTATGTTCTTTCTTCCATTGTAGTGTGCCCCTGTGCCGAATTTCGTGGCAACACAGTGAATAGTTTTTCATTTTTGGCAGATTTTATGTTTGAGACCTTAATTTTGGACTTGAGTGTATATCTATATCCTATAATTTATATATGAGAGTTTCAAAAACGTATCATATTCTTGTGAAGATCTTTGTATTTGTTTCGTGGATTTCACAATTCATTTTGAAAAAATGAAATAAATAATCGTAATGTACTAAAATTTGCAAAAAATATAGAAATTGTATTTGAAACCACGCTCTCATTTTTTACATCATGTTTAATAATTAGAACATTTAAAAAAATAAATTTTCTATTCATCATTTCAAGCACTCCTTTATTCCTCACCTTAATTATTTCCAAAGGCATTTTTTCACTCCAACTACATCTTGAAGAAACTTTCTTTCTTTCAAGTCCTTGCGGATGCATTAATGAAAAATGGAATAGAGCAATTAAAATGGGACTTAAGAGCAATATCCCATTCTCCTTAATTAGTCTTTAAAGACAGTGAGGAATCATTTGAGGACTTTTTGCGATTTAATTAAATCACTTGATTCAAATGAAGTTCGCAAATAAAAACTCTATTGATTTCAATCGTTAATTAGTTACTTTTGATTCATTAGAATCCTTATGAAAGGATTAGAAGAAAGTTAAAATGACTTAATTGTAACCGAATTTTTCAAGCGTTTTGTTTCCATACGTGCGTAGTTGTAAAACTTTTTGGTTTTCTGTTATAAGACGAAGAAATTGCCATTACAGACGATTGAAAAATTATGTTTTTATTATGCATTTCGTAACAACTTTTGAAAGAAGAGTCGAAACATTTTTTATTTTTTTTTTTGACTGATAAAACGGTAAGAAATTTGATTTTTTTTTAAATGATTGTAATTTGAAAATTTTTGCAATTGCTTAAATGTTAAACAAATGCTACTTTTCAATAACATTTTTTATTTTCTCGTATAAGAATTATAGTGAAAGTATTGTAATCGTCAAAATATTCGAGCTCATCATAATTTGACAAATCTCTACGTTTTAGACTTTCTTGGGTTGGAAATGTCCGCCTGTCTTTCTGTGACAAATATAATTCAAAAGAGATTTTACCTAGACTGTTGAAATTTGCTATACGGTCTAAATACCAAATTTTCAGATTTCCATCAAATTTTGAGTAAAATTAGTTCAGGTGAAGTCCGTCTGTCCGATAAGTTAACATGATAATTGCGAAACGAATAGAGCTAGATAAATAAAATTCGGTACATAGATTAAAAATTTAAGATGTAGACGTCTGTGAAATTTCGAACCAATTTCAACAGCGGGTTGACTGTCTGTCGGTCCGTGCTTTCAGAAATAAATAAACGCGATAATTCAAGAACGGAACGGCTGAAATATATGAGATTTCGCATGGAAATTTTTATCTGCAATTGCAGTTGTACGTCACATTTTTGTTTCAATCAGTTCAGAAAAACGCGTTTAAAACACAAATTAGATTTTTGAATACTATTAATGCATGCCAGAGATAAATCGCCAAGGATGACACGATAGATTCAGTAAAAATGCTAATTTCATGTTAAAAGAATATTTCGTTACGATTGTACGTGAATGTCATGCAAGGCGTTCTCTGGATGACAAGTTTGTTAGAGAGTATGCGATAAAGTTTTAGGGAGACCACGCTTGTTGGTTTAGCCTTTTATTTTCTCGTGTTATTTGTAGTACATTGAAAGAAGATATTGCAATTGCCAAATATTTGACTGGGATATTTTGACGATTCTACATATTTCGGACCACTCTGAGTTTAAAAAGCATATTTCTAAAATTATGCCTGCCTGTGAACATGTTAACTCAAAAATGCTTTAAGCTATACGAATGAAATTTGGTGTATGGTTTTTATACCCAATTTATAGATTTCAAACCGTTTTGAAAGAACACCATTCAGATTCAATATAAATCTTTTTTTTTTTTTTTTTTTTGTTAATAGAAGTTACGTTTTGTCCAATAAAATCCTTTTTCAATCATTAGCCTATCATTTAGAGAATAATGATTATAGTCGTGACTTAGCATAGTCGTGAATGTAGATGGTTCGTCTTCAAAAGACAAGGAAAAAAATAATTGCTCTGAGGATGAAATGAATTGTTATAGATTCTGTTTTTAAAAACGGTGTCACAATTATTTTATCACCTACATACAACATCCAAAAGGTGTTAAAGAATTTACTGATCAGCTGAGATTTGTATTCTTTTCTTAAAGTGAGAAATTCATTTAAAATAGAAACACAGAAACTAATAACTAGATTTTGTCGTGGCTTATTTCATTAAGTTGGTGAGATGTGAAATTTTTAGAAAAACAAAAATCAATATTTCAGAAATATAGCTTACACAATACAAAATTTGCAAGAATCGCAAAAGGAAAGAAACAATTTATTCTTTGTAAACAGCGGAACACAATCTAATGACTTTACTAATCGAATGACATTGATGAAGCAAACAAAATTAAAGTTATCGAATAGTTTAAATATTAATATACGAAATGTTCTATAAACATGATTCGCATTTAAAGATAACGCACTGAACATTTAATCAGTGTCAACTGTCAAATTTAATCAAAGCAGACATTCAAAGTAAGCAACAGTTTTATTATGTTTGCGATCTATATGAAGTTACTCTGCATTTAATATGAAATAGTTCCTAAGCTTAACTGTAAAATAGCTTTCTAAGCAACCGTCTGAATTAGATATGTTAGCAATAAACTTCGAGCATTAAGTCCTCATATTTTTAATTAGCTACTAGAAGATTTTTATATCTTTTATTGTTGTATATCTCAATATTATTTAAAATGACTTTGGTAATGCAAATAACCATAAAAGGCTGCACTTTTTTACTACAGAAACAACACGCAAATGCTTAATTTGGTTTATTTATATATAAAAGAATTACGTATAAGATTATATTTTTTACGATTTATATTTTTTTGGCGGGAGGGGGATACATTTCTATTTTCATGAACCCATATAAAAATCTGCCAAATATTAACCATAATAGTAGCAACGATTAAATTAACATTCGAAATTATTTATGACATATAAATATTATGATATATAAATAACTTTTTGACAAAAAAAAAAAAGGAGAGTCAAGATGATTGTACTAAAAAGAGTTTCGATACGATGGACAACAAAAGGATGGACAAACAAGCAGAGTTTCATTTCATGCCCTTGGAATTATAAGCTTTACTGTTATTTAAGCGATGTACCGAATATACAATGCGAAAAATAGATGTTTAAGCTTGCGCTTTTTCTTTTCTTTTTACTTGAATTGTGTGATGCAGAAAATTCGCTGTTATACACAGGAAGAAACGGTTGATGTAATCGAACCAGCTCAGAAGACGGATAAAATCAAGTTCAAAATAATTCTCTGTTATCATAATATTATGTTGCAGAATGAATGTTTGAATTTATTACTTTTTTTGTCCCATTGTTAGGCATTTTTTACAATATTAAGCAGTACCTTTTATTTCCTATTTCGGAATCGCAGCAGCAGAATCTGTATATATTCTGTAGCAGAATCTATATTCGTAAATCGTATACAAAAAAAAAAAAAAAAAAAAAAAAAAACATTTATTTACTTTATTGTGCAAAAAAATTTCTGAAATATTTTCAATTCTATTGAAAAACAATTATTTTATTACTTTACTATAACACTCGAATATCCTCCCTTTCAAAAATAGAACTTCCAAAAGTCTTATCGCATTTAAATTATAAACTGAACAACAACAAAAAAATTAATTGTTACTTACAAAACTAAACTCATTGGAGCTTCTACTGATTTCTCTTTTAACTTCTCCCACACACCCACAACAATGAACTCGCCCATCCGCCAACCAATCAGCGTCGCCACTCGATTCTCCTCAAAATCTCCGCGCGCATATCGACGGTACTTGCGATTTTGTTCTGATCGTTCTCAGTACTCTGTTCACTTCGCTCGCTCGCAGTCGCATCAAAACCATCATCGATACTGAAAAATATATCGCTTGGTGGGGCAATCGAAGGGGAGGCTGTTCCATAAGAAACGGCTTCCCGCCATTCGTCGAGCTACGAATCCGTGGCTGGCGTAAGTACAACTTTGTTGGTGTTGTCTAGATGTTTGTCACGTGCACGCTGCCGACCTCGAGTAAACAATCACACACGAACACGTGAGGGAATTTGTTATTCTTTCCAATATTGATTTGTTGTAACATACAGTTTCACACAGAGAACGGACAAAAGAGATATGATAATAACAATGGAGAATCGTTGCAAAGAAATTGTTAATGTTGTTGATTGTGCTTTCGCACGCAAAGGTTGTAACACACAAAAATCCGTGGTTTTTATTCCAAAATGTTCGCACGGCATGCAATTTTTTTAATGGAAAAACAATTGCTTAGTGGACGAAGTTTTATTTCGTCTCTGCATGAATATATTTCAGTTTTCATTTTTAATATTAATTTTAAATGAAATTCGCGGATACATCTTATACTAAATTTGTATGGCGAACACTTAATATTGTCTTATAGAAACATCTTATGTACCACAAAAATACAATGCTACAAATTTAGCCAGGAAATAAAGATAACAAAAGCAAATGTTCTGGTTTTTTCATACAAATCATAATACATATATATACATATATACTTTGTTGTGTCGCTTTTGCACTTTTATTTTTGGCTTTCGACATTGATTTATATATAAATTGCATATACCTCATTCTATCAGCATGCTTTGGATGTTTGTTAAAAATATAACTTTTTTTTGTAATAAATAAATGTGTATTATTTTGATTTGTTTTATGTGCATTTTATGATGCCTACTAGAATTTATGCCAACTGAACTTAACAGTACATTGAAATTTACAAACAACCGAATCTTTTGTGAATACCTGTGTTTTTACGCGTTTCAATACTAAAATATTTAACCATAAAGAAAAATAACTTTTATTGAAATATAATTTAATTTTACTACACAGAATGTAAATTATTGGTGTTTAAAACGGAACACATTATTTTATGTGCATTAGTATCATATCCATAATTATTTAACAGCGCGTAACGATAAATTGTGTAGACTTTCTTGTACTGTGTATTTTAGTTGTCATAAGCAATCGCATGAAATTTATAGTAACATACATCTTTGTCGTCTGAGATTATGGAGCATAAGCAATAAATTCAATTATGAAACAGATCAAATGAAACTTTTTATACCGTTTTAACATCAAAATGAAATATAGATAAATGTATAAAATAAATTATTTTTCTAAGTGCAGTGAAGCATCTTAAAGTTACTTAATTAAATCTGCATTGCAATTTTCACTTATCTGTAAACAATTTCGAATCGCACATTTTTTAGAAGGATAATAATTCCTTATGTTTCAAAGATACTTACTATCTCTCTATTTTCTTTACGATTAATTTACGATTATTTTATTCTACGATTAATTTATTTACATTTCTTTATGAGAATGATAAACGATCAAATATTAAAAGCAATTTAAATTCTATTCTTAATCAGTTCTTTTGGCAGCAATCAGTTTATCTCAAAAAATCCCTACCTTTTCCCTTTTTTTTCCTTCCAATTAATACATTTTTCCCCGTACGAGAATGCGAATATGATGAATACTGAATAGGTAAATATCGCTGACAATTGTAATTCTACAGCTTCAGAATACTAATTAACTTATCTTTATAATAGTCGTTGCCTTCATATTTATTTTCTTCAGTTCTTTCAAAGAGTATACATAGTTTCTTTTTTTATGAACAAAGTATCTATCAAAGCATGCTTTCAATGTGCTTTAGTAGCATCGTCTGACGTTTTGCTTGTAAAGTTGCATGGCTTGTAAAGTTTTCGTTTGGTTTCTGTTCATGTGTATTCAGTTTTGCAGTTTCATAACTGTTTGGTGTGACTTTATATTAGAAGTATTGATAAGAAAATGAAGCGTTTATTAATGATAAAAAAATGAAACGCTTTTAAGTAGTTGGTCGTAAATTTTAATGAAATATATTAAATCAAGAAGTTTATAATAATATATTTTCTAATAGATTTTAAACATGTCAGACTTTGTATTTTGTATCCGAGCATCTAAAATTAAAATTTTTAGAAATTGTAAACCATAAATTCATTTTTTCTCTATTAACGTAATATATTTTACAAACATACATTTGTATATTGCAAAATCAGAAGTATTGAATAAATTTGTTATTTATGTGTCTTTATAAGTATATTATTAATAAAATTAATTTATAAATCAACACATGAAGTACAAATATATAGTAAATTTAGCTAATATATACGATCTAATTATTAATACTAATTAAGCTGAAGAATTAATTTATATGACATGTGCTCAAGATATCATGCATTTCTAAGAATGCATAATAATAATTATATAAATGAATTTATAAGAATAAATTATTTCTTATTTTATCGACAAATTAGAGTTTCACATATAGGTAACTGATGGTATTTTATTTTATCTAAAATATTTTACACAAATATTTGTACAAAAGAAAAAGTTCATTACAATTCCGTGGCAAAATCATAGTTGTTAACACCCTGGCGATTTTAAAATTGAATGTTTATTAGAATAAAATACATCTTACTACAAAATAATTTATACATTCCAGATTCCTTTTAAAAATAATATTTCCTCTTAAAAATGAATTTTGAAAATACGGGACGAATGTTTAATAATATTATAATAATGTGTATGTGCATGTATGATAATTACTAATTAATCTACGTTCTAAAAATTCTAATTTCTTGTACTCTGCCTTCACTTTAAGTTGCGCGAACTTCGATTCGACCAAAACACTGTGCCGGCAAATTCTTTTATGAAAATATATAAGCTCGAAATATTTTCTTCTTGTTCTTTTTCTTCCTCTCTGAATCCCTATTCAGTTTGCTGCAGCATCCACATCATCATGGCTTTTAAAGAGAAATCGTGATATATTGATAAAAGTTAAAAATTAAGCTATTTCGTTAAAATGATGAAGAATGAAGGTCATTCATTATATATATATCATTTACGGTAAATTTCCGTTTGTCTGCGGATAATCAGTGGCTGAAAAGGGAATACAAATCAATATTTCAACATTTATAAATAATTTTTAATAACAACAAGGGGTTTACGATTATTACGGTTTTACAAGTTTATTATTATTATTTTGCAAAAGAAAAATATGTTAATTTTGTATGTATGTGTGCGCTAACACATTTCTTTTTATAAATTTATAATTGAATTTTTTTAAAGAATTGTGTTTTCTAAAAGTTGCAAAAAATCTCCAAATCAAATCGTTGAGAGTTTGCTGTATTTAAATAGATTTTTCCGTATGAGTATTACTTGAAACTCAAAATTTCGTCAACAAATTAACATCATTTTCAGGATTCTGATGATCATATAAATTCATATTTTAAGATTATTATTATACAAAAAATAATAGTATACAATGCATAAAGCAATCGAAAATTCCGTATTGGCCTTTAATATTAGAATGTACAATGAAATGAAAGAATGTACAGATGTACAAAAAGAAAAATATCCACTGTTAATTTTTAATTTATCTTTTATTTTAAACTATTAGAGTTAAATTAATAATCATAATATATTGATAATAAATCAATATATAGTTAATCAGAATTTACTCATTTTTTTTAATTCTGTTTTACAAAAGCTGTGTAGAAAGGTAATCAAATTTTTAGAAAAGACAGTATAAGTGCTAAGGCATGGTTAAGACGTCCAATGCATTATTTGCTATATCTTCTATTGTAGTGACGGTGACGGCGTAGATTTTCATAGAATAAAATATTCAAAGAATTTAAAAGAAATTCTGTGAAACGAATATTTCTGTCTAATCATATATGCACAAATAATAATAATAAAAAAAATTAGGGTATTTCAAAATTATTAGATCTTAAATAAAATTATTCATTTTTTTACGATTTAATAAATCCTAATAACCTTTTTATGATAATTATTTCTCAATTTCTATCTTATCTGGCGTAAAATTTGAAGAGTTTGATGTCTTAAATACCATCCTTGTTATCAATCCATAGTTCAATATTCCAAAGACATTCCCCGAATAATCGCCATATTGTTTGAAATAAATACGCAAAGCGAACTAAAGATTTATTCATCTACTAGCCGCCTTTGGCGACCAGCCGGTTCGCCAATCTTAATGTTCGTTAAATTTTAATAATTAAATATTTTATGCAATTTCTACTTTAATAGCTTCTTCATCAAAATATTTTAAAACTTCAAATTTTGATTATCATATAATTCAATCATAATATTATAAAGGCCTTCAGTCATAACGTAATATGTATCTCTCTCATTTTCTGTTAGCACCCGTAGAATTTATGCTTTAAATTAAAGTGGAAAGAATTTATCTTCGATTAATATAATAATATTTTTTACTGAAAAAAAGCATTTTTTTATAATCTGATAACTGAAAATAGAGTCACTCAGCGTTTAAACTTTATGGGCACTAAAGAATATCTTTTTAAATTTATGTAATATCTCAAGAGTTGGTCAACAAAATTTTCTTAGATTCATTATGAGCAGATCGATTAATTAACAATGTTTAAATTTAAATGCATCAAACACTAAGAAAATAAAACGAATCGTTTAAAATAAACGGTTGAAAACGATAGAATTTATGCTTTAAATTAAAGTGGAAAGAATTTATCTTCAATTAATATAATAATATTTTTTACTGAAACAAAGCATTTTTTTAATAATATGATTACTGATAATAGAGTCACTGAGCGTTTAAACTTTATGGTCACTAAAGAATATCTTTCTTAATTTATGTAATATCTCAAGAATTTGTCAACAAAAATTTCTCAGATTCATCATGAACAGATCGATTCATTAACAATGTTTAATTTTAAATGCATCAAACACTAAGAAAATAAAATGAATCGTTTAAAATAATCGGTCGAAAACAGGTTTAAAAAAAACTACTTAAAAAACGATGTACTTAAAACTATAAGCATATACAAAAAATATATAACTAACATAAATACATTTTACTTACAAAAGCATGCAACTAACCTAAAAATAATTTAAATCGTCCGTTGGTTGTCATGCCAACAATCAGAACAATGCGCATGCGTGGATTTTCTTCGCCAGTTACGTTAACGCAAATGCGTAAATTTTTCTACGCCAGTTGGGGTAACGCTCTGCAGATTAGACATTTTTAATTTCTTTTATTCTGTGTTATTTTAATTCAAAAGTACTTCAGAATGAATCTGAAACATGGATTAATTAACAATGTTTAATTTTAAATGCATAAAACATTAAGAAAATAAACAGAATCGTTTGAAATAATCCGTCGAAAAATTTTAACCCTAGCCTCATTACTGTTGGGAGAAAAAAACAACTGATGCCTTACTTATTTGGCGGTGGGGAAAAGGGAAGATTTTTTTGGCGGAAAAGTTGGCGGTGGGGAAAATGGAAGATTTTTTTGTCGGGAAAGTTAGTTTTTAATTAATAATTAAAATTTCAAAAAAAGAGACCCCAGGTGCACATTCCCGACCTCTAAGGTATACATGTACCAAATTTGATAGCTGTATGTCAAATGACCTGGCCTGTAGAGCGCCAACACACACACACACACACACACACACACACACACACACACACACACACACGCACACACACACACATTGAGCTTTATTATAAGTATAGATAAAGGCATATTTTATTGCGGAATTCGTGCATAGAAAATCGATGCTTAAGAAGAAAATAACTACAAAGAAAAAAATCCTGATAGAATAGAAAATACGATTTCAATTTTGAGATCTAATGTTCTATAAAGGACTAATAAAATTGAAAATTATATGACTCTTTCAAAATCTGCTGAAGGAAATTTTTAAATGAAAAGACTTTTCCTTCTTTTTAAATTAAATATTATTTGAAAGAAGAATTTTTTAATGAAAAATGGAACCAATTTCATAATTAGAAAAGCATCTTAATTTTATTTATGCATTGAAACATTATCTCATCTTTTGTTTAAGTTATAATGAAACTTCTTATTTAGTTGTCTTCCATTTTAAATAAATAAGAATCATCAATTATTCTCCATTCTCTCCTTTCTTTAAATCCCACAATACATAATCCGCAAAATTAGTCCATTATCTTCTCCTTCTCTAATGCTTTCATTGAATATCAAATAATCTTTGCACTAAATTAGTTGTATTACATGAAAAAACAGTTTTCGAATGTTTGAATTCTAGAATTTTCTGTTAAGTGTAGAATTTATAAAGTGAAAAAAGACATTACAAAGAAAGCGAAAGAGAAACTCTTGAAGAAAATTTATTTAAAACATTTTAAATCGATTTTTCTTCTTCATTACGTAAAATATTATTGAACATTTTTAAATCTACATTTTTCTATGTCCTTTAATTAAATCTTAGAGAAAACCTTTTTAATGAAAAATGTCATGCATTTCATAATTAAAATGCTTTTTAATCTATTTTAAAAAGTATTATATAAACTCTTTACTTATGAAAATAACTAAATTGTTTCTGGCAATTGTTTGCATTCTTTCCATCTTCTATTGTTAATATATGGAAGAACCTATCTTTATCTAAATTAAATAAATTTCATTATTACTTGATGAATTTTATTATTACTATTCATTATTACTTATTTGATTTCTTCCAATAAAGCCATTTTTTTCTCCTATTTTTATTGCTTCAAAATTTAAACAAGTTCCCAAATTGTGAGGCTTTGTTATTGCCAACAAAGAAATTATTTTTTAAAAAATGCCTCTTTTATTTGCATTCTTTGGCAAACTAGCTAAATTAAAGTTATATTTATCTTTCGAAAGTTGTTGGGAAGTTTTAAATTAAAAGGCTTTTCTATTTCACTACATCAAACATCGCTGGCAGAAGATTTTTAATGAAGAATTAAATTTCATATATAAGATGTTTCAAAAAATGACTCAAAATTTAACTTTTTGTTAAAATCACTTTTATTTAAAATGTGATTGGTAAATAAATTGAAAACAGACCTGGCAAATAAATTGAAATCATCCATTATTTATTATACTTTTCTTTCTTTAAAAACTCACCATACATAATCCAACACGAATTAGTTCATTAGTTTCCCTCGCCCTGTTCCTTCTGGAATGTTTTCATTGATTCATCAAATAATCTATGCACTGAATTAGTTGAGTCACACGAGGAATAAGTAGACGGTGTTTAAACTCATACGCCAATCGCGGTGGGACCCAAGTTGACTTCCTCAAGAGTGAAACCGAGCTGTTTCTGGCAATTTTTTTGTATTCCTTTCCACCTCCCTACCGTATTTGCATGGATAGGCTTTCCCTCTACTTGGATTAAAGTGGAAAGTGGAACAAGAGGGGGAGAGACATCGATCGAAAATAGAACCCCTGCAAGAGCCTATTCCTTCACATGTGAAACTCATTTATAGACATTAAGATCGAGCACCTCTTTCCCATTTAAATTCGAGAGTGCAGTGAATCACTTCGGGCTTGTTAGCATTGGACAGGGGATAATTTACAAACTAATAAGGCAGATTTACAGATTTACTGGGCATATTGTTGGATAAAAGAAGGTGGGACTCTTTTATTGCATTTTTTGGCGTGATTTGTGTGAGGATATACTTGGAGGGATCATGTGATGACGGGCTTGGAAAAGAATGGAAATGACAAGGGATTTCTTCTTCTATATGAAAAATATGTTTATTAAGATATATAAGATAAGATAATATTATAATTTTGAAAAAAAAATAAATATCGAACATATTATTGTAATGAGTCTTCACTTTTCACACTTCCCTAAGTACTCAGGAGAACGATTATATTGTCTGAGAATTCAATATCTCGAAAATGGACAAAGTTAAGGGAATGATATTGGATGCAAGATCTTGATGTCAAAATTGTAGGTCTGTATCAAGTTTTGGATAAGATCTTTAAATGAAAGAATTGTTTGCCTTTGCACATGAGAGTGCTTTGAGATACACAGATAGAATTCGGTTTATGATTTACTTACTACATTATAGATATACGACAGATTTCAAGCTAAATCCACAAATGGTTAACTATCAGTTGATGTCTGTTCGAATGTGTATAAAAATGATATTCCATCATAGACATATTTCAAATTTTTGACCAAATCCGTCAAATGGTTGACTATTTGTCGAAGTCTATTCGAATGTACTTGAAAACAATATTCCATTATAGATATATGTTAAATTTTAGGCCAAATTCGTCAAATGGTTGACTGTATGTAGATATTCGTTCGAATGTATCAGAAAATTATATTTCAAAAGCCCAAAATTAAGTTAATTTAGTATAAGATAATTTACACCAACGTTATAGACTTGAGCCATATTCTGCACTTTATCCATCTACAGGTATATTGTCTATTCATTTCACTGTTCGGGATCACGTTGATATGCTAATTCAGAAACCTATCAAATAATGTACATGGAATTATTTTGTATATAATCCGATACCAAGATAGTAGACTTCTATTAAATTTCCTTTTAATCAATCAACTCCAAAGTACATACTCGAATTGCTGCCATTTAAGAAAATGTTCCTTTTTCTCGTCTTTAAATAACTTAATTTCTCTTTTGATAGTTTTTGAAAATCCTATTTGAATGACTTAAATACTTATCATGTAAATTCGGATATCGGTATATCTAACTTAAATTACATAAGATCCAGAAATTTAACGAAACGTGCTTATATTATAACGTTTAGATGAAACATTTTAATAAAGTTTTGAATAAATACGAAATAAAACTATCGCCTAGGAAAGAATAAAACGCTTAGTAAGCTGTATCTTTGCTTATCTCAATATAGCAAAATATCGGAAGGTGTTCAAACATGGCGGTATGATGGAACTTGGCAAAGTTTTAACGCACGTTTCTCATTAAGATCTCCTCGTTGCTACAGGATATAGACAATTTTGTTTTTCCCATCTTATTTTTCACCTTTTTTTTTTATTCTGTTCTTTTTTTTTTTTCCCCTTTGGTAAGTGTCACTCTTTTATTCGTATATATTTCAGGACAATTTCTTCTCCTCTAGTTACCCGAAATGTTTCCTTGCGGTCGATTTGGCAGTCGTTGCAAAGTTCGGTTCTATTTCTTTTTCTTGTCCTCGCACTTCTCTCTGTTCCTCTTCCCTCCCCCCTAGAGATGGGGGTGGGGGCAGAATAAAGAGCGGAATTTAAAGAGAACTTCACTAACAAAACGTTCCGTAAATAATTCTTCCGTTTCCTAGAAAATCACGACAGAAATTCTTAGTTTGGAATGCGTCTGTCGGCTTCGAAATTTAGCAAGCGATTGTATGAAATTCTTACAGTCAATATCTCTGCTCCTAGAATAAGAATAAAGCGACACTTGGTATTCCGAAGGTGAGGGCAAAATCCCAGAAACATGTCATTTGTTGTAAAAGAGGATTAAAACTCTCGCTTGTATTCATTACGGAAGTTATGATGCCGCCCAAAGAACGCTTTCTTGGCACGAAATTTGAAGTGCGCTCTAACCCGGATTGAGTGAATTGAACTGTAGGGAATTGGAAAGATATTACTTTTTAGCAAAGTGTAATTGCAATATACAGACAGAAAAGAGTGAAGATGAAGACATACATCGAAGCATTATTTTGAATCAATTTGATATTTTAAAATGTTCTTTGTTTGTTCATTTTGCGCTCTTACGTTATGTATATATATATATGTATATATATATATATATATATATATATATATATATATATATATATATATATATATATATAACATTCTTCGATATGAGAGAGGAGTTTTTAACAATATCTTTTATTCTTCATGATGTTAAAGAAATAATTCAATTTTTATTCATTACTATGATTTCTTTGTAAAAATCATAACCAGAAGGAGACGTAGTTTGAAATACGAAACAGGAAAAAGAGACCCTGGGAATATTTTTTAAAACTTATATAGCTCTAGTAGGGAATTTTTTCTGAATTGTAACACAATTACAATTTATTTCACTCGTGGGCTGATTGAAAAGGTGGATTCAAAACCCCGGGCAATTCAAAAGTTAAAGTGAAATCTTTCGAGAAGTTAGAAAATAATTCTTCTTAAAATGCGGAGAAAGAGAGAGAGAGAGAGACTGAGAATAGATCACTAACAAACTACATGCCCTTGGTCCGAAATAAAACCATGTTTAGAATTATATCTGCATATATGATCATCAGTTGGCATGAAAAACAGTAACTGATAAACGCATCCGGATGAGTGGATGAAATTTGAAATATTGTTTAATTTATTTTAACAGATTTAGGTAGATAGAAAAACTATCTATTACAATGATTTTCATGACAAGACTTTAGGAAAATTTCTGCCGAACATGATCACTAAAACCCAAAACCACCCTTATTTCAAAAATATTTATATGCGTATAACGCTCTGCCCATGTTACCTTATAAACAGGGCAATTATAGTAATTTTGTGTGGATTTTAACTGGCTAGTAATATGTTGTTAGATGTGTAGAAACTCCGCATGAGTTCGTAAATGGGCCATCAAGCTTAAAGGGAGTGGAAATGGTGGTGGTGGGTTGAAATTTTCATTTCTTTATAACTTTCTTAACACTGAAGATAGAAAGATAAATCAAATAAGCCAAATTAGCGTCTCAGTAAGACAAAAAAAAACTTTTGCATTTAAAGTTTTTTAGTAACTACAATATGTTAGAAGGTAGGGGCTAAAAATTATTTTTCAAGTTCTAATTTTACTTGAAATTAGATAATGAAATATTAACTTAGATGAAAAGGAATCTACCTTTGCCTTCCAGCTTGCCGAAAGAAATTTGTTTAGTTTTGCATCAAATTTTAAGGCTAATCAAGTTATGGATTGCCTAACTGTTAGTATAGGATTGCCTAACTGTTAGTATATTAATGTACAAAAACGCAAGCGCAATGACTCAATGACGTAACAAAGAAAGATGTAAGAAATGTATATATGAACTCAGCATTAAAATTGTAGATAAATCTCTGAAAAAATCTCTTTTTATCATTTTGGGATCCGCCCTAATTCGGTCATTCTGTAGACCATGTGTTTTCCCCCTAATCCTGTATACAACGTAGTAATCTCAGGTAGTGAAGCAATCATTCAGTATATACAGTTATCGATTTTAAAATAAATATTTTTGAAATATTATAAGTTCTCATACACGCGTTAATCTTATTTAGGGATATGTCGCATAAAAATCTCATGGTTGAATACTCATTATACATGTGTTTGGTTAGAGAACTCTGCCGGCTTTATTTCCAGAGTTGACGTCAAATCACAGTTAGCGAAGTCTGTAACCTTCCTCATTTATCAATCCCAAGAATATGCATACTTTAAAGTTAAACCATTCGTCATTTAATGACAATTCCATGATTTTCAAGTACTACTTTTTTCGTTCGCATGTTGTAGAAAACTGCAATAACTGATGGAGAAAATCTAAAAGATCTGATTTTTAAAAGAAAAGCATTTCGGTTTTCTTTTAGGTGCTATTGCACGCTATAGAAAGATTAATACTGATCTTTATTGTATTAGCAATTGTTCGACTATGATTTTTTTTTTTTTTTTTTTTTTTTTTTTGCATTTGAAGGCTAATTAGAATGCTTCGAGATTATAATTGAATGATTATTATGAGAGACATATACATATTGTATTCTCAGATTTTAGAGCATGGACGTGTTAAATTCAGTAGCATCTAGTGATTCAGAAATATGTTGGTAAATTCATATTTATAAAATAAAACCAGAGATTATAAGCATTGGTTGAATATTCTAGATCATGCATGCTCTTATCCTTGTAGAATTTTTACAACAAACATTATCTTCGTCCATTCGCAAGTAAGTAAGGCAGAAGATCTTAGACCTAGCCTGGTCTCTTTTAACTTAATACCATTTTCTATAAGACGCGACTTCTCCACCAATGAAAAATGCGATAAGACTCTTATCGTCAAAAAACTATTCACCCGGGTCTCAAGATAGTGAAGATTCAACCGGAAGGGTCGAAGGGCCCACCCACACACCACAAAAACCGATCGATGCCCTCCCCATTCCCCTTTCTTTCTCTTGGGGAACAGTAGGGGGAGGGCAGCAAAAGGAGTCAGCCCCGTGACCGCTATCCGTGGTCTCATTTCCTGACTCGTAAGTGGCCTCATCAGAAGCAGGCCCCGGGGCTTATACGCTTTTGCAATTTGTTCCCCCTGCTTTTGGGTCTGTTTCTTTCGAAAAAGCCAGCCCCAGGGTCCTCAGCTTCCCTGTCTTTTAATCAAAAGCGAAAGGGACACGGTTTCCCTCTTGTGCTTCAGCGAATGATATTGAACTTCAAGATTTTCTTTGAGAAAACTTTCCTTACCACCTTTGCGCTCCTCTGTTACTGTTCCGGTTAAGGTAGAAATAAGGAAAGAACGTACTATTTGGATTTAAGATAAATGTTGCCAGTTGATTAAAAAAATGCTTCTCAGGAATTTTATAACTTTTCTGATCCAGACTGTATTGTTTATGTATGCATTTGTTTAATGGGGCGGAAGTTTGATTGTGGATCATTGAAGTATTGTAACAGAAATCGATTGGGATGCTTTTCTTCTGCTTTAAAAAATAATAATAAATAGTCATAGATTTAATAGAAACAATATACAGCTATCCAACAAAGTTTTTTTTTTCTCCATATGAAAAAACAGAGAGCGTGTTAAAAAGCAATTACATAGAAATGATATCACAGGAGTTTTGGAAACTGTTAAAAAAAATCTTGCTTTGCAGCTGAATTCTATTAAAAATGGTATAGGATGCAACATGGGCTTTATTTTTTTATTTCCTTTTATGATTTGATGTGAATCACTTTCCAGTATTTTTTTTTAATTCAAATATCTGCGCAACAAATTAACCCTTTATTTCTCATGGATGTTATGAAGCAACATTCATTTTTCATTGTTTTTTTCTGTAAGATTCACAATTCCTAATTGTTTTCATGGGCATGCCTTCCTACACAGATTTCTGGTAATAATTAAAATAATAACTATTTAAAATTAATATCTAATAATTAATTTAATTAAAATGAATGAATTAAATACACTGTTAAGAACATGTAACTCTATCATACATATCTTGTTTAGTATTACATTCATTTTTTTTTTTTTTTTTGCTAGAATCTTTTACTATTTTCTTATTAAAGGATCAAAGAATTTTTTTTTCTTCTCGTAATAATTGGTAAACTGTATTTCATAAATTTTATATTATAAGTACTCTCTTGTAAAACTGATTGATATTTATGTAAAGACACAGAATCACAAATTCATTATTTTTTTATTATATTTCTTTTTACAAGGTCTCCTAAAAATGAGTATGTTTAAGATTCAGCCTCAGTTTCTGCATATATATAGTGTACAAAACTAAAAAGTTTGCAATCATTTATAAATGACTTTTGTTACCTTCTGAATACTATTTTGAGATGCAATAATTTATTAAATTACAAGGACAGTTGATAAGATGCCATATCTAGGATACATTTATCAAAAGAAATTATTTAAACCCATTATCGCATCAGGTAGCGCAAGAGAAAATTAAGAAAATATCCCAATATTTCTGGTAATATTGAGATAATTAACTTGTCTAATCTTTACTATAACTCACTAATACACACATATCCTTACTATAATAAATACGCAGTTGGAAATCTTATTTGACTTGAATATATAATTATTAGTACGCTGAAATTTAGCAATACCCCATAATTAGCGAGAGATGTCTAACCCTAATATTAAAGATCTAATAAGACAGCAAGTTTCAACCTGTCTGTTAGCATCTGTCCTCATCAGGTGTTCCAGCTGTATTTAAATACCTAAAGAAAGCCGCTTATCAATCAGACAGTCTACCAATATCAATATTCATTTTTTTTTTGTAAGTTCATCTATTCAGACGTGGATTATTAATTTCATAAATATTCGCCATGAACTAAGGATACGCTAAGCTATCGTCTCTATCTCTGTGTATTATTTCCGATATTCCGATTTGAACATCTAAAATGACAAGGCAGTTAGTTTTAGCTGGTTACATTTGGATATTTCGAGAATAATATCTAACTGACGGCCCTTTAAAATTGCAAATTTCAGAATGTAGGATTTTACTTTTACAAATGAATATTCATAGTGCTATTTTGGGTCAAGTTCTTTAAAATGTGTGGCAAAATGGGTTCATTTAAAACGACTTTTATGGAATTTAATTAAGAAAAGGTGCGATGAGTATTGAGTTTATTTACTTAAAATATTTAAAATTAATTAGTACTTAAATTATTTATTTAAAAATATGTAAGTAAGTAATTAAATTAAATTAATATTAAGAGAAATAAAATTTTTTACTATTAAAAAACTATGAGGAGATAAAGTAGCATAAATTATGTATTTTGTATTGTTTTTCCTTTAAGCTGATTAATGAACATCTGTCATTTTATTGCGATTATATTCTATGCGTATTAAAAGAAGAATTTTTTAGAAACTAGCTTACCGGCGTCCTGGCATAGAGGTAGCGCGTCTTCCCCATGACCTGGGCGTCCTGGGTTCGAGTCCCGGTTCGGGCGTGGTTGTTCTTCCTGTTCTATCTGTGAGAGGTGTGAATGTGCCCCCCTGTAAAAAGGGGTTGTACAAGCGAATGTGATGCGTGAGTAGCTAAGACGTACTCTTGGCCCTAGTTGGCGCTACTAAAACAAGAGACGCTCTCTTGGCCTAAAATCACTGACTTCGTCAGCGAGCTTGTCCATGGCAAGTGCCATTAAAAACAACAGAAACTAACTTTAAAAAATAGTTGAGTAGATAAATTTTAGTCTACTTAAAAGTTAATTTTTTAAAAAAATATTAACTGTAAGTATTGATAAGTAAAAAAGGTTGCAAAGGCTCGGAAATATGAGCTATCACAGCTGATTCATTATTTCTCGTTGCATTATACATATCGCAAAGTTTGGAATTCAAAATTAGTATTTCTTATTTTATTCTTTAAAATATTCAATCTAGTAAATATTTGATTTTGTTGTTGTGACTTATGTCACTTTTACAAGCCCGCTGACAGTTATCTGTCAGCGATTTAAGCCAAGTGAACGTCTCTTGTTTTTTCAGTAGCGTCAACTAGAACCAAGAGTATGACTTAGCTACTTCAAGCGTCACATTCGCTTGCACAAACACTTTTTACAGGGGGCACATTCACACACCTCATAGATAGAACACAGAAGAACAACCATGCCCGAACCGAGACTCGAACCCGGGACGCCCAGATCACGAGGAAAAAAAGCGCTACCTTTATGCCAGGACGTAGGCATATTTGATTTTATATGAACCATATGTTTTGAGTAAAATTCGGGACAGTTCGATTCTTTTAATTAAGTTCAAATTAAGTTTATGAAATATATATTAAATCGAGGAGAAATAATCATGATTTGTTATTAATCGGCTAATTCGTTAAGAGCAAGCACCCTTCCTCATTACATGTTAAAGGGAAATAGATTTCCTGTTGAAAAGTGAAGGCATGGGGTAACTCTGAATTATTTATAAAAATCAATGAGATGAATGTGTTTAATACCATAAATGATTTAAGAATAAAATACAATGAATGTTGTACAGCTCTCAAATATATATGAAGACCAATGCAATAAAGGTAATTGAAAATTATGGAGTATTAATGAAAATATATAATTAATATGTGTGAAAAATTATCATATTTTGTGAAAACCGACGCAATATGTGTGAAAACTATCAAATATTTATAAAAAAAATCGATGAATGTATTTATGAAATCCCATATGATGAATGTTCAAATTAATGTCTTTTATAATATTTTCCATTTACGAATACCCTCTTTTACCAATCTTCTGCTAAAGAAAACATTTTTTTTTATCAGTACAATGATTTCACTTATCCTTCCTAAGCGCCAAAGAAATACAATCCTATTTTATTCATTCGAGTTTTCTTAGAAGATTGTAATTTTTTTTTCTGTGATCGCAAGAAACCATAATAGCCTTGTATTTCCTGTTGCCAAAGGAAAATATATATTTTAAAAGAAGTTCATTTTTTTGTGCATAACAACAAGCGCTCGCCTTGTGAATCTGGATAGTGCCAGGTTCAGAACATAAGAACAGAAAGAATTTTTTATCTGTTGAAATTAGATATGTTAATCACTTAGGAAAGAAAGCAGCGAATATGTTTTCTACTATTTTATGCCGCCTTTTTTTTAAATACAGACTTCAGAGAAGGACTTTTATGCCGAAAGCAGTAAGACTACCAAGAAAAAAAATGAATAAATAAATTTTTAAAAAATACAACCTAACACAGAGAGAATTAATGTCGCAATAAATTTCGCATTCTCTTTTGTGTCAGAACATATTCTTTAAATTAAGAAAATGTTTTTTCACTACAAAACAAGCATTATTTGTGTAAAAAACTCTGATCTATAATATAAATAAATCAATTTAATTTAGTTGTGTGAAGTTAACTGGGATACACTATTTATTTCTATAACAACGAATGATAGTAAGTTCATTCAAATAACTTCTATATAATATTCTACAGTAGATACAGCGTGCAATATACCGTATTCTACAGTAGATACAGCGTGCAAAACTACCACTGATCTAGTAATTCGCAGAAAAGCATTGTTATAACATATTAATAAAAAGAAGAAAATTGTTTTCTACCCTTGTTAATATCTTAAACAGCATTAGTCAAACATTAAACACGGTTTAGCAATGAATTGGTCTCTGTGATTGGGCTGGCTACTGAAGGTTTACTTGCTTTTTTTTCTCTCCATCGAATGGAATGAAAATATTGAGAAGTTTCACCTGAAAATCCGACAGGAAGATAATACTAGAGATTCAGATTCGAAGTTGATGCCACTGGGAAACTGCATAACGGTACAGTTGAATATCAATCAATTGGGATCAAATGGATCTGAAGTTTCGAATATCTATACATTTGGTTAATCGATAAAAAAATGTTTATTAAGAAAATTAAATTAATTTACTACCTATTAATTTAACGACTAGAAGAACAGTTTTATTTCCATTTTGTACCATACTGAATTAAAATATCACTGCTTGAATATATTAATCAAAATCAACTGCATAACCATCTTTATTATTTTAACTCGGCAACATTTTGTTAGCTCTTTTTTTTCTTCTTCCACTCAAAACTGTTTGGATAATAGGCGTTACGGATAACTAGGGTGCGGATTAGCAAGAATTCTATTGTATTTGAAAGAGAGGAAATTTGAATTGATTATATTTTGAGCAAGAAGTAATCTCTTACATAAATACCATACATTTAAAAATAAAAACTAAAAATAAACCAGTCTAGATAATAATCTATTCAAATTCAACTTGACAATACAGATAAAAAAAAATAATAAACTATTCAAAGCATTTTGATCGTCGCATATTGTTTAAAGTTTACATTCCCACCCGAAGTAAATTCTATAATATTCAAGCTTTATTTATAGCTTTAAGAATACAAATACCATCATGACTCGGTTAAAAAGAATAGCAATAAAAACATCTGCCAGCGATCAAAACACTTACACGGAAGTGCGAAAAGCAGTACCTTTTTAGGAACAGATGCTCTTACTCAGCTATCTATTTCAGCATCGTTTAAGGGATGAATTGAATTTAAAATCACATATCGAAGGCAAATGTAATGATCCCTCCCCCTCAGCCAGAATTTTCCTTTTATGCAAAACGTTTTTTCCCCCAGCCCGACCGGCAAGAAAATTCGCTGACAAAAGAGCTTCTTTGGGTGATTCTTCTTCTGTCGGCGATTTTAAGCCCGACCTTGCTCAGCGTTACATGAAACGCCGGCAGGCTATTAATATCAGTTGCAAATTTTATGAATATCCGTTTTTGAGAGAGCTCACGTAATAATTCATAAAAATTTTCTATAATAGCTGACGAAGTAAATTGCTTTTCGAAGTACCCATTCACTTAACAGGGAGAAGAGAAAAAATGATGAAGTCGTATTGTGTGGATTTGGAAATGGTGGCATTTAGTAGATTAAGTTCTATGGCAGAAAGCAGTAAAAGATTTTTATAACTTGAAAAGGAGTAATTTATTTCATAGTTCTTTTATTGCTGTACCAATCTTTTAGCATAACTGAGTGGCAAAGGAAAGGGGAAAAAAATAGGCCTGTGTTTTGTCAAGGAATCGAACGAGAAGAAATGGAATAATTGAGAATTGTAATGTGAGAAATTTTGTGTTTTGATTCTTTATTCCTAATTTTTAAAGAAGGGATTTAACTATTTGCAAAACTCAGTTAATTTTAAAATCGAATGATAACATTGATGAATGTGCAATACAAGTTATAATATTTAGTTACGTATTTTTCCTTTTTTATCGATTTTTTCACGTGCTTTATCACATGATCATGCGATCGCTTGCTCATTGTTTAGTTGCTGATCCTAGCGATAAGAACCATTTTTCAGATACTTGTTTTGTTTTGATTTAATTTTTAGTTATTTAGCTCCCCCCCCCTTAACGTTTTCTTCAATAATATAATCCTAGTTCGGGCATTATAAATTTAAGAAAGTCGTTTCGGTTATTTTTCAAAATTTTTTAAACAATATCTAACTAAATTAATATAATTTTGTTTACTTTGGCACGCATGTTCTTTATCATTATTAGAGTAATTCTAATCTATTTTTATAAACAATTTTAAAAATTTAAAATAAATTGAAATTTGGACAAATTTTTTAATTTATAATGAATAACTTGAATTTAATATTTTTCTAAGTTTTTAATCCCTAATTTTTTCATTCATCCATTTAAATTTTTCATTAGATTACTTTTTAATTTTTATGAGTTAATTGATAAAGATGTTCCGCGTAAGTTGCTTATTAAATATGTTTGCACTAAGAAATTTTTTACTTAAAAGAACTTAGCACACAGTCCTCGAATTTTCGCTTGTATATTTAAAATTAATAACAAAAAGCTTGCAAAAAAATGGCAAATATTTTTCGTACATTTTAACAGTCAAAAAACGAGCGATTTTAACGATTTTTATTTATTCAAATATTTATTCATTTGAAACACAACGTAGGAATTTAAATAACGGCGCATGCGAGCTACATCCAATAATACATTTAGTTGCATTGTTAGACATTTGCCATACCACGTGAATTCCCTCAATTGCACATAAAATAACTATCGATAGAAATAATGCTGCAAGATTGAGAAAGAAAGGAAGAAAAGAAAAGGACGGGATCCTAACAAAAATAATTTGAAAAGAAAAATACTCATTTAAAGAATTACATATATTACAAAACTACATATTAAAGAATTATATATATATTACATATATTTGAATGTTTTTAGAAATTTTTTCATTTTTTGAGCATTAAAAGTATTGCTGTTTTCTCACAATTAATTTATGCAATGTCTTAATGGGATTATCTTGTTTAAGTTGTAAATTGTCTATAGATCATTGTTTCAAACAACAATATTTCAAGATCCAAGTACTTTTATAAATCCTTTTACTATTCCGAAATAGGATTTTATAAAAGTTGTAAAAGAAATCTCAGTGGATGCAATAAATATTCAACGTAACTTTATGAATATTACATGAAGCTTATATATATATACATATATATTGGCATATATATTTTTCTCTAAGAATATATACTTCAAATTTGTCATTGGCAGTAAAGTTTGATTTCATATTAATATTTCACACTATTTAAAAGCTACAAAGTTCGTGTCGTCTTTGATTGATGCTCATTATTAAATCTAATAATAATCAAAAAAAATTACAATCCATGCATCTGATTTTTTTTTTTAATTACATTCACTCAATTACAAAATAAGACATTGGAAAAAAATATTTATGTAATCAGAAGTCTATTAACATTATTCTTAACAGGTTTTATTCACAAGTCATTTTGTTCTACCATAAACATTAAGTGTCAAAATCCCTTAAAAAGTATTGGTGTCAAGTGACAACACCTCATGCTCTCTGATGCCTGACCAGGACAAATAGGTCAAGCGTCTCCAATCGAATAATCTTTGTTTTTCAAAACAAAACAAGACGAGGGAATAAAAAGAAGAAAATACAAATATTAACTAACTTGTCGTTTTTCTATTCCTTTGGGACATCGCTTCGCAGTGCTAGTGACATTTACTTTTTGGGCATGAAATAAAAATGACGAAAGACAATAGGCTTAAAATGGAGCCTCCTTTCCATCTGCAAAGCAGAGGCAGAATAGAATGTACATGATAACGAAAACGTTTCTTGGAGGACATCTAAGACAGAGTGGAAGCCATATTTCTTGCGAAATCCTGCCGTCCATTAGACGCTAAACAAAGACAAACCGTTTCTTTTTTCCTATTTTCTCCTTCTTTCAGCATGATATTTTCTTGCTATTTTGTTGTTGAAACTTTAGTTTTCTGTTAGCAGAAGGATTTCCATCTCATACTGATCCGTTTTGCCAACAGCAGACCAAAAGAAGAGGCACAAAGACCGGATTCTCTCTTTCTTTCTCTTTTCTTCCTCCTTCTTTTTCTTTTTTTTTTTTTAAAAAAAAGAAAGAATAAATTCTACAGAATTCTGAGAAAGATGTTTCAATCAGAGATTCTAATATTTCGCGTGAAATAAAAAGACAGCCTAGAAAATAACTGGAAAGGTCAGCGGGGATTCGGTAAACAGATACAGTTGGCGTATAAAAATGCCTGTAGATTTATTACAAAGAAAGTAATATACGTAGATTTATTACATGCGGGTAAATATTTAAATTAATTTAAAATGAAAAGCTGTTTATTTTCTTGCCTGTTTTTATTTCGCGTTGACTCCCGTTTTCTACTATGAACTTCATTCGGCAATAACTTTTAATGACCCATGCCCTTTATTTTTTGCCTGCGTATTTTGAGGCTTCAAAAAATCTTGAACCAAACAGTATCATGTTCTCATATGGTAAAAAAAGCCTTTATTTACTGTCGAATATTAAACAGTTAGTCTATTGTACGTAGGTGAATTTCATAGCTCAAAACTGCGACAAGTTAGAAGCATGAATTTATATTTGCAATATTTACGTCAAAATTGTAGATATGTGTCAAGTTATGGGAAAAAAAATCCACCTAATAGTAGATTGACTATCTGTTTGTCTGTGCGCATCTCCGTGAACATAATAATTAATAAATGTAACGAATTAGATAAAAAAACTTAATATGCAATCTTTTCAATAAAAGTGTCAATCCTCTAATTTTTGAATCTTTGGTCGGAATGTTCATTCCTTTTCTTCAATTATTTATAAAAAGTCAAAATGTACGCAAAAAAGAAAAAAAATTAGAAAGTGTACTTATGCATTTTTAATATACTATATTTTATGCATTAAAATGATAAATTCTATCTAATTTTCATTTTTATTTTTCTTTGATTTTGAATTGTTAAACAACTATTCGCCGCCTTATCAAACATTCTTTTTTACTTTACACTTTTCGGCAAACGATTTTCGTTTAATATCAAACAAACATATAAATTATTTTTCACTGATATAGTTAAACTTGAGTAAACTACCCTTAAAATAAAACTTTTATAAAGACCCGCTATCTAAAATAAACACCCAAAGTGTACCAACTTTTATAACCTTTAAACCAGAGTTTTCGCTTCCATCAAATTTTGATTGCGCGTCTTTACTATCTTTCCATAAACCGAACGGAAATTTAGCAGCAACCTGCAACCCTTTACCCAGACCCAGTATCCCAATCAGTTTGCACTCACTGTGCTAAAATGAATATATTTTATTCATCTTCAGAGGAAAATGTCAATTTTCCAGCGAAGTAACAAATTATAGGGAATAATTACAAGATTAGCGGTTCCAGAAAGGCCTCATTAAATTCTTCAATAATGTGAATCGGTTGGCTTCGATTAATGTTTACTGCGTCGATAACCAGCAGAACGGGAAACTTTGTTACAGTCAGATGAAAGCTTCATTCCTCTCATTACAGATAAATTCACACGCCGATTCCAGGTTAAAAATTTTCAGTTGTAAAAATTAAAATTCCAATGTAACTCTATCGTGAGCCGAAAGAGAAACACGAATAGGTAATTCTGTAAGGTGGGTTCATTCATCAGCAATAATAATTGCTTGCTGTCGAAAGAGGAAGTTAAAATTCGATTTGTGAGTAAGAGGTTTAACAAATGCATTAGAGTTGCTGAAATGTTTCCGTTCCTTCAATAAATTTTAAAGTAGTATGAATTATCAAAAAAGTTTTAATGTGGAGATTCCGTATGATTTTAGAGATTTTTGAGGTTATAATGTTTATAGGCTAGAATATTGTTTATAAATTCTGACAAGAATGATTAAAAATCGTGCAGAAAGTCTGACAGCATAGCTTCGTTTATATATTAATCAGAATTCTAACGTTTTTGCTAAATAAGTTTACTTATTACACATAATCCATTTTCCTATTACTTTAAAGTTAAATGATAACAATAATAAAAAGTTCAATGAACATTTATTTAATAAATTTTTAAAGTTTATTAATTTTTTTAAATACTTTATTTTAGAACAATACATTGTTATTTTAGAAACTACCTTTATATACATATAAAAAGCTGCGCTATTAATTTTTGTTTGCACGCTATCATTGCTTTCTTAACTTGTTTATCGTAACTGTACAAAAAATTGTTTAATAAGAAATAATTGATTCCTTATAGCTGCAAAATCCTAAAAATAATTATTATTGCCCAAAAATTTTTTAAACATAGTTGTCGAAAATAATGTTTTTGATTTTGAATCCAATATGTCACATGTGGTCTCTTAGATATCAAAGCAATGAAACACATCAAGTGAAACGTACATGAATCATAAAAGAATGTGCCTGTACTTGTTGTTTATTCGCTGCTGCATTTTATTAGCAGCTCGGTTAAAATAGAAATAATATGGTATGACAATGTTCACACCACAAATTGTAATTCAACATATAATTTTACACATTTTTAAATCTTTAACTAAATAATTTTCGTCACCGTGTAATTTGATGACATTTTTGAGTTTAGAAATAAAAATAATGCATCGTTTCAAGTAAGAGTCCTTGGAATATTTGAGATGATTGTAGACTCAATGTTATTTATCGAATTATAGTGCCTGAATTTTAGCTTTTTAATATAAAATATGGCTAACCGAGACATGAACCTCATTCTGGCACCACAATTAGTATGTGTTTTTTTTCGGTAGGCCACGTTTTATTAATTTTTTTGCATTTATATGGCCAAAGAACGCAAAACAAGTGTTACTTGAAACGTACAATTCATACAAGCTACTGAATGCATCACTATCAAAACGCACTTGCTTAGAGTGGCGATTAACATATTTGAAATACATTTTTGACTATAAAGTACATATAAATGAATTAGTTCTAAAACATTATTATGATACGACATTTGAGATTAGTGGTTCGAATATTTTATGAATTAGATTTCGTTGACTCCAATTTAAAAAAATTTTTCACTTTGTAAGCTTATAAGATAATCAAATAAAAATACCTTGCTGTCATGATTAGCTAATGAATTTAAGAACGTTTAGAATTTCAGTTAAGGAGTAAGTTGATCGCTCCTAACCTTTGTGTGTGTAAACATATTGTTACGAAATTTCCGGGGTTCGTTTGGATAGTGGAAGTTATATGGTGTGAAGAGCGCTCAATCACCAGGCGGCAGAAGAAAATAAAAACAACGACGTTTATTTACACGAAGACACACAGGACAGCACAAAGACGACAACTATATACAGCACAGAAGACGATTATCTTCAGCCGAGACGTGCAGCAACAACAGCAGCATATAACAAGACTCTACTGCAGACAGTAGCGCACAGCTTAGTTCAGCGCTACACTCTGTTTCACCCTAACTTGGCAGTAGTGTATATTCTAGGCATGCCGAATCACAGTCGCTGTCAGGGGAACTGGGTTACTTTAAAGTACAAAGTTACTAGAAATGCAGATCGTTGGCGAAACTTTATCTCGCAAATTTTTCGCCAAATAGTAAATATTTATTTATTTTATTATATTATCACTTTATCGGAGAATTAATTGTTTCCTTATTTTCATTATTTTTTCAATATTATCGATACATTATTTTAATAAAACATTAATGTTATTTCATTTCGTTTCATCGTTTCTCAAAAGAAAACCCTAAATCTTTCAATATTCGGTAAAGCGTAGTTCAGCTAATGTTTTTCAGAAAGATATCTGTATAATCGTTCACATCTTTTAAAACTTTATCTAATGTTGGGATCTTATTTCTACGAAAATATGCATGGATTTTTCGTCAAATACAGGACAATGTAAAATCATCATATTTTACAAGACCTGAATGTTTACCTACTGAGCCTGATCATTTCTTTTCAGGGGTACTTAAAGAACTGGATACCTTTATTTCTTTTTTCAAAAGGAAAACTGTTCATTGCGAAACACCTGTAAGGTGCGAAACTTTATCGACGATTTGATTGATAGAATCTTGAGGATTTTCTCGGAGTCGAGAATAAACGTTTAATATGTTTCTGCATGCTGCACTTTTTGTTGGTTTCACTCGTCTTGAAGGTGTGCACAGCGTAGTCGGTGATAACACTTTCTCTTTTTCAGAAATTTTAGAAGTGAATAAAAATAACGAATCGAATAAATATTCAACAATCAAAACTAATAACTACTAATGTGATTAACAGTATCAAAAATATCTGCTGGTAAAAAAGCGAGAATAAAAAAGTACGAAAGATTATAACGGTTGCGAACTGAATGAAGCTGAGTTGGCGGAGACGTAAAAGAAAAGCGCGCCAAATATTTGACCTTGAAGACCGGTTCTGGCCAAAGTGAAATTCATTATGTCAATCTTTTAGCTTTATTCGTTCGCTTTATTTACAAAATACTTAACAGATAAGCACTTCTAACTTGAGAATAATTTTAAATACATACTGATAAAAAAAGGATTTCTGTAATTTATGATATTATTTGATAAATTTCTGCGCATTTTAACTATTTTAAAGTCGGAATTGATGGGGAACTCTTTCCCAACTCGGAGCGTCACATTTTCTACCTTTTACAATACTGCCAAGTTAGGGTGAAACAGAGTATAGCTTCACTCCGTCACTGCTCCGCTTATCTCTGGAAGGCCAGTTCTTTACCGCCGATTCGGACTACTCTACCCAATTCACCACTGTTCCCCGGCAGCTGCAGCTCCTTTTATAGGTTTTAGGAGGCGGGGCTAGAAGCCTCTCAACCAATCAGGAACGTTCGAGGCATATCTCCGTTCCTACTGGGCGGCTCGGGAAAATTCTCGATGTTTCGGGTATAATCTATTTTGGCGCCAAAGGCACCAAATTCGTCTCCAAATGGTCGCCAAGTTTGTCGCCAAATGGTCGCCAAGCTCTGGAACCTCCTATGGAACCAACTATGCTGGGAAGCCGCATCACAGATTCGTAACAATATTTTGGTTGACAGAAAACGCATATAAATAGTGGCGTATAATACGTGACCGAACAGAAGAAACTTTTGAATTTTTCAATAAAAAAAAAGTCTCGAAAGGGATGAAAGGGATTTCTTTTTTGAAATCTTGATAGGGATTTCTTTGACACGTGTCGATTTAAGAAGGGATCTTAGGTATCTTTAAAAGAATGTTGTAAGCATAGGGGATTTTTATTCCTTGCACGTGTAGAATTTAATAAAAAGTGGTAACTGGATCATGAAATAAGAGAATATTTTTAAATGAAGTTAATATGAGCTAAATTAAGATAAAAATTTGGAAATTAAGATTTAGATTTAAATTAGATTTTAAAATATCATTGCATCATCATCATAATATTGTGGTAAAATAAAATAATCTATAGTTTTCATTGAAATTTCAACAAAGCTGTATGAATATGAAACTCGTCATTTTCAACCAAGATGAAAAGGACTTAACTTACCTGCACTTCAACCTCTAAAATTTCACACCTCATACCACTATGGTGCCTCTCCTGATGACAGATTTATTGTATTCCAGGTAAATTTTATGGTGGAATGGAGTCTTGAGCTTCCGAAGCCAAGTATTTGTCGCCTGGCTTGCTTTTTACAAAGCTTTCATTTTAAATATCTTACGTCAATCCATATAAAAAGAAATAAAGACAAAAAAATTAGAAAATAATAAATATTTAAGCTTTTTTGAGAAAAAACTTCTTGCTTTTAAAAGAAAATTTTTTTAATTTTTTATCACAAATCTGAAAGCCAAAACCAAAACCATTTAGAAAGCGTGGTGTAGAGAAAAGAATAAAAGAAGGCAATACAGCCACAATTTATAATCATAAGAAACAAAATATCTCGAATTTTCATAATATAAAATCAAATTTATTATAAATGCAATTCTAATTTACTTAAAACTTTTCCATCTTCCTCTCACACATTTACGATTTTTGTTTTGATCCCTAAATTTTTGATTAAAATAATTATTTTTAATTTCATTTTACATTTTGCTGTCTGAAAGCTGTAAGTTTAAAACTGCCATTTAATCAAATTCAAGAATATTATATGTTGGATTTATTCTTCCTGTCAACATTTAATTCCTTCTTTATAAATGAAGTGTCTTCAATCAGGCTTATTTTTTTTAATGCGGACATTGTTTCAGCGTTCTACAGACATTGCATAGATTTGTATCTAGGTTAAATCACTTGGGAGCCTAGTTGCTCTGATCTTATCTAAAGATGTCTGTTATTTCTGGAATAATTTTTACAGCTGGCTACCCCTTTACACACAGAATGCTAGTGTTGTTCAAACTCTCTCGCTCTCCAAAAGTCATGAATGATTGGTGTAGTCTTGGAGGAGACAAGCTAAATGTCAAAGTCAAGTCTTACAGCGAAAGCAACAACAGTTGAAAGAACCTTTTCACTTCCGAAGATTCTCGTTTTTCGGCTATTGTGTTCATTGCCCGGGCGGTAACACAAAGAACTTTTGTGTTTGACTAAAAACGAATTGATTTTCGTCCTCTCATTTTTCACAGCTGTCAACGAATAACGATACACACGTTCTCGACGGCCCCAGTTCTCTCACAATGGTTGCGCGATTGTTGAAAAGAGGCCCGAATTTAAAATCCATTATCGCAAGGCAGGCCCTTGCATTAGTTGAACAAGGACGGGGGGGGGAGCAGAAGCTTGGAACACACTTCACTGGAAGAGTGGACGCTGCGGGTAGGGGTGAAAGTGGCAAAAACAAACGATAAATATTCAATGAGTAATTCATTGACTGGACTACAGCGGAAAGCCGTGCACTTTCCATGTTTCAGAATCATAATGGGTGTTTTCGGGGTCCCTATTCCGCCGCCTTTCATTAGTCAAGCTACTGGCTGTCAATTGTTTGATTTCAGTCCATTAGCTTCCAGAGTTTCCAAAGAGCGCTGGATGATGAGCCAAACAGCAGCTGTCAAGACAGTTGTCTGTTGAGTGCGGAATTTTAGATTCACGTTGCTGCGAAACCATATTCATCCATCTTGCAATGCCACTACGGAAAAATTAAACTGAATGGGAAAACGTTTCAGAGAGAAACCTTGTTTTTCTGCGGAGGAAATCGATTTATGGAGAAGAAAACTTAATGTTTAATAAGAAACACATTTCCCATTATCTTTGTTCTGCTCCAACCACCTTCCATATCAGTCTTTTATATATCGGAACTTTGCTATATAACTGTTGCTACAGCAATGGATGGAATAATGATATTGACAAAAAAAAAAAAATGTGGATATGATGATTTTTATGTTCTGGTGCTACGATGTTTATCTTTATAACATATTTATAAAGTAAGGGTGAACAAAAACCATAGAGAAAAATTAAAATCTATTGAGAGCATATTAATGCCTTAATATTTGTCAAAAACAACATTTAATTAAAAAAATGACATTTAATTTTTTTATTTTCTAAATTAGATCTCATTTTGAATCTATTCGGAAGTTATTTTGTGTTAAGGCATCACAGATTGAACCCTGGTCTGATATAAGACGATAACTTATCTAGAATCTCATCTGACAACTTAGACAAATATCATATTGGTATCTTATATAAATGCTCAGAATAGGGTGCTGTGCTGCCTTAAGTTTCTGTCATTATTATTTGACCATGATTGAAAATTATGAAATTCTTTTCAAAATAATCACAGTATATCGTCTACGAGAGACAATATTCTAACTGATTAAATGTCAAAAAAAACAAAATAAAACATTGGTTCTATAATATGCAATTATGCAGAAAAATAAAGCAAAAAAAATTAGACATCAATGTTTAAGCAATAAAATATTTCCATGTTCACTCGAATCATTATATAAATAATTTTTTATCATTTTTTTACTTATTTTTGTTTATATGTATCACAGAATCTGGGTGAATCCAAAGCATTGCTAACTATTTAAACTTCAGTAATTCTGAATTTTTATTTTATGGGAAATCCTATTCTGCTCAGCTGAAATCCAAAATGTCAGAAACTGTGAAAGTTAAATCTACAAATGGACATAGCATTTGAGAAAATTTATTTTGACAATAATTCTCTGAAATTTTTGTCCATAAAGTCGTATGTTTCTCCCCCCCTTTTCTTATAGAAGAAATAAAAAGTAATAATAGTACATAGGCTCCTTTCAAAAATTGTTAGCTGATAATAGTTTTCCTGAACTTGATAAACTAAAATAAGAATCTGATTTTCTAAGCACTTTAAATGGCTTCATGCCAGCAGAACTTTACAGATAAAAGTCTAAGTTTTCGATTTGAGTTTATCATATTACATAAACATTTCTAATTCTCAAAGAAAGCTTATTAATTTTCAACCGCAATATTGTTTTTTGCGTAAAAACTCCTAAATTTTTTCAAACAGTTATCGTCCGATTAACATGACATTCTGATAAAAACAGTTTCCATTAACAAAGGTACAAAATTTGAGACATTTCTCCTATGACAGACTATTTTAATAACATGGTTGCGCTCAACATGACTGAAGAAACTAGAACATTCATCCTCCGCAACACTTTGATTTAATGTAAATTTCTGTGTACATGGATTTGATACAATTCTGAGTAGCAACTCAGCTGTAAGAAAATTAAATGCAATCTTTTAATGTGATTGTGTTTATTAACTCAAATCAAGCATATAGTCCTTTTTGTAGTTGTGATCAACTATACAAAAGCGCGAAAATATATTGATGTAAGTATTTTACAGTATTGTTCTCAAATATTTTGCTTACGTAAATAATGAAAATAGTTTTATTGTAATAAACCACTTTTTTATTATTTTGTACATTATGTTTTTAATATAGCGTTTGGAAAGGCAAGATTTCTTGGTTGGTTAAAATATTGGCCAAAAAAAAAAAAAAAGGAAGGAAACTTGTTGATAATGAGACCCCTTTTAATTCCTGTTTTTTCTCGTATGTAAAATTTTAGCCTCTTTCGTCTTAATTTAATTTTCTAACCAATCAAATTTCTGCCAGCTACAAAAGCCAAGCACGCAGTGATATATGATTAGTATTAATTGTATTTAAATTATTTCTTAAACCCAAGTGCATTGAAAATTAAGAATCTTTAACGGCAGCATTTTGACTTAACTTTTGCTAATCTCACCAAAAGTTACACACATTACCAAGTGCCTGAAACAGATCTAATAGCAATAGATTACTCTGTAATGGCCTTCAAGTGGCTTACAAAGGTGAGGGGAGTGTATGTTTGCAATCGATGAGCTCCAGCCATCTATGGAATTCAATGCTCTCCCTCACAAAAGCCAATCCAGCACAGTGGTGGGCGGTTTTCTCTGTGAGTGATAATAGGTTCTTTCTGGACCCGCAACAATAGGAGATCGAACACAGTACAAATATTTGAAGTGGGTACTTCCTACCAACCGTGTAATCATTTCCGAACGATTAAAATAAAAATAAAAGACATGGGTGATAAAAGCACTGCCTCCCAACCTCCAGCCACCTCTTCCATGGCAATGATTTAAAAGTTAAAAAAAAGTAATAAAAAAAATCCAATTCCAAACCGAAACGGAAATTTTACTTTCACTTCGAATGATGTCATTTCGGGACGACTATAGAAAAGAGGAAAAGTGGGGGTGCATCCTCATAAATCTTTTCTTTGTAATTCTGAAATGGGGGATTGCCTGCTTCCCTCCTCTGGAAGTGTGACTCAGTGGGCATAGTCTTGCCTTTTCGAAATCCCAGCGAGCTGCTCCGAGAGGTGGAAAAGGCCATTTACGGAGGATGAAAACATTCGGGGACACGTGAAAATAGATGTTCTCGGTGTCTCGACGTGGCTATATGCAAATGAGATTGTGAATAACGTGAGTAACCCTCGGGGCATCAGGGGAGGATTAGGCAAGTGATCCGCCATGTCGACAACATCCATAAATCTCGACTGCAAGTAATTGTTGAGGAATCCGTAAAATTATGTATGGCTGGCAGATTGATCTCTGGGTGATGAGTGCAATGGAATGCCATGTGTGCCGTAGATGATAAAAGGTGATATTTGTTTATTAACGAATGTTTTACAAGACTTTACGTGGACTTGAACTACAGGAATTCGCTTTATGAATGAAAGATCTATAAATTATCTGAAGTTATTAAGAATGTAATATTTGTGAATTTGACAGCAGTTCATTTATGAGCAGGCAATCACTTTTATTTAAAAAAATTATTTAACGTACTATTCACTCTCTCTTCTAATCTAAGAACAGTTTTACTGAAAAGCAACTTTCTTAATCCAACGGAATGGGCCCTCTTGCTGTAAACTTCAGCAATGAGTATTTTGTATTTAATTTCTTTGTAAGGCGAACAAATTAAATTGATTACATGTCTTCTACACCTTGTTGATATATCACCTAGAATTTATCACAGATCGAGAATGTAAAAAACAATATGTTGAATAAGAAATCTGAAGAAAAGGATTTTGATTCCTTTCAATAAGAAACGGAATTCGTAGAGATGGAGTAAATAATCTCGAATCTCCCATGGTTGATTTTTCAATAAATAAGCATATTTTCATCGATTGTCATGAAGGTACCACAATGAATATCTATTATTTGAGCATTTGAGAGATTAATGGTGTTGAAGATGATCAGTTAAATATGGCAGATTTGAAGAATAAAAATGAACTAATCTTGTTTTGGAGATTAATGTTAGTTTGTGATTTCTGAGAATCAGACAAAAGCTATATTACTAATCTTATTGTTGAAGGGAATTTTTTCAAACAGCTTAAACATCAGAATAAATGTGCTGAATAGAAAACTGAACTTTTTATTTAAAGTATGAATACTACTTTATACTTTTAAAGTAAAATGTTTGTCATAACTCATTTTAAAGTGCATTTCCAGGCCTTTTCTCCTCGTGTCTCACATTATTAAATTCACTAAGATTCCTTTACTGATTTTTATTGACAAAATTGATTAGAATGATTATAAATTAAATGAAATTGAATGCATTGATAGTTTGTATGCGATATTCCATGAAATACAGCATATTTTTATAAAAAAAAAAACAGTAAAAACACACACATCATATTGAGTAGTTGTGACAACTTACAACAATATGTCTTTATGGAGTGAAATACCATTTAAGATAAAACTCACAGTACATAAAGCCTATTATAATTTACACTATTACATTAAATAAAAAATAAATATCATAAAAATATAAAAATCAAGATGCATTGACGAAGTATTTTGTTTTAGAAGTATTTAATGTTTGTAAAATAATAATTAAGAAAATAAGGATTTAAAAAAACTTTTAAAATGTAATATTTGTTAACAAAATAATATTATTTCCTTAAAAAATAAAAAATAAACCTATATTTTACTGGTTTGCAAATGGATATGTATAAGTAATTTGCAATATATTAAAAAAATTTTAATTTATTTTTATTCTATTTTTTCCCCGTGAATTGATGTTTTTCTTAAAATGCTTTTAACTTTATTTTGTTCGATGTATGATTGAATCCGGAAAAAAATAAACTGAAATCAATATGTAAAATTTGATCAAAACAGTTTCTGCTTTAAAAATATTTGTATCGTAAATTTCAAGAAGCAATAAACTTTTTAGAGATCAATATTCGATTGATATAATTCATACATATGACACTGAAATTTTTAAAATTGATCTGAAAAAATCCCGAACTCAACGAAGTAACTAACTGCGTGTTTTTTTATATTATATATTATTTTGTGTTATTTTTTATTGACTGATCAAAAAGTTTTGTACCACCTTTGATAACCAGAAAATATTCGTATTTTCGTTTAGCAACATAATATTTTCAGAAAGAAAAAACAAAATATCTCTTTATGAATCTACATGATTGCTTCCAAATTTTCTTCAAAGCAGAATCAAATGATCTGAAAACAAGAAATTCTTTCAGAAAAACAATTTGTTTCCAGTACTTTCATATTCAAAGCTTCGGGAAATAATTTTGAAGGATTTCTTCTATATGAATCCCTAAAACTTATAATAAACTAAGTGCTTTTTTTTTACTCATTTAGATGAAAGATATGCATTTGTTAAAAACTCCAAAACTATCTTTTTCATAAAAGATTTTCTGATATGTTTTATTTTACTGTAGTTTTAGTTCTAAAGCAATAAACTTTTGAAGCTGACAGTTTTTTCAAACAGATTATAGCATCGATTTTCTTTTCAAAAAAAGTATGCAATTTTTTTATTTCTAAGGAAATTTCATTTGAATATATTACTTGTTCGTGTTTCAAGTCTTTAATTATTAGTTTTACCTTAGTTGTTAAATATTTTTATAGCTGTTTCTTAACTCATGTTTTCATTTCATCTCAATGCTATTTTCGTTTGAAATTAGCAAGTTTTTCTACTGCAAATTCCAGAACTTAGAAATTATTTCGATTAAATCGTGATATATATATCTGATATCTTGCAGTTCATAGTTAATGCTTTGATCGTTTACAATTATAAAAGATCAAAACAACAACTAAGAAGATTTTAGTGCAAATTTCATAATTTTTAATAATAACAATATAAACCAAAACTACTTAAATTTACGGTTGTAAGTAATTAGTGAATCATATTATTACGGAAAAATTGAAAATCTGCATGTAGGTTGTACGGTACAACTGACTCAGTCCAACAAGTACAATATCAGATAAAGATATATTGCACATGCGAAGATATGAATAAAGAATAATAAAATAGAACTAGTACTTGCACAGGAACAACACTTTCAGTAAAAAGGAGTACTCAAGCAATATAACAGTACAAAGTGCCTAGAGAGAAAGAGAGAGAGAGAGATCGCTCAACTATTTGCTTGAGCTCAACTCAACCGTCGATTACTCACTACTGTCGGGTTTTTTATAGCCTCCGTGGCAGGCTAAAGAGCAGATTTTCTGATATAGCAATAATGTTGGGTTGAATCAAATGCTTTCCTTTGATAAGACATACTTCCCATGGGCAGAGATTGGGTATGGTCAGTGGTGTCTATTACCATTCCACCTTTATTTTTCGTCCATGGTTTACTGTTGATGGCCATTCAAATTACACCAGATATCTAGGCAAGAGGTAACAGTGATTTCAATTAAATCCATATTATACTTTAAAATTTGTTATAAAGAGTGGGATTCCAACAAAAAAATAGCATTCTCATTTTTATGGAGTAATTGGTAATTCTCATTGCTGTAAGTGACTCTAGATGATCTCCATGGCCTTATTAAAAATGGCCTTGTATAGAAATAATAAATAAAAACTTCTGCAAATTAAACATGAGTTTTGTCACCTATATAATCTATTACCAAAATCGTCTTTATTCTCTTTTCTTAAAAAAATATTAGGTGCTTGCATGTATTTTAATCAGTGACATCTACTGGTAAACATGCGAAGTATCTATATATATGACAATGGTTTTGGGTTTTACTAATTTACTATTATTTTATTGTTATCATTTTGAAAGTTTTCCATTTAGTGTTATTGGGTTATCCAGTGTATAAAGATCCCAATCATGGAAAACTTCAAATTGCCTTTTCGGCATTCATTGCTTTTTTTTGTTTTATTTGAAGAAATCTACTGCCGAAGCCCATCAGACACTTTTAGAAACTTATGGTGATACAGCACCATCATATCCCAATTGTCGGTTTTAGTTTCAACAATTTCAGAGTGGTAATTTCAATGACAACGACAAAGAACGACCTGGAGGACCAAAAAATTCAAAGATAATCAATCACAAGACTTATTGGACAAAAATGAGAAAAGTTGTAAAAAATGGTGGAAAATATTTTGATTTGAAATATATAGTACCAACTTTTCTCATTAAATGCCTTTTTAAAGTGAAAAAATTATCAAAATACATGCAAGAACCTAATAAAATAAATAAAAAGAATTTAAAGATATGTCATCACACAATTTAAGTTTCATACCATAAATAATTTACCATTCTAATAATATAATTTTTTTTTTTCTGTTCATTGAGCATGTTCTTCAAACAAATTTTTTCTAAAGCTTGCTAAAGTAAAAAAAAGAAGTTTAAATTGACTACCAAAACTCTATTTAGATATTAGCAAAAGTTGGTCAAAACTCCCATTAAACATTTCTGAATCAAGCTTACATCGAATCTTTTTAGTCCATTCAGAAATCAATTCATTCGTCATAAAACTTTACATGACATTGAGAATCATTTTAATTGGTTACCGAAAAATATGCCAGAACGTATGAAGATCACCTTAATTTCCGTTCACTGAGTACTTCCGAATCCAACCTTGATTGAATCTTTCCAAACCCCCAGCGCTCCACTCAGTAATCAATTCATTCGCCACAGTTTTATATGCAGATCTTTTCGGGAGAAGTACTATAAAACGTCGAATATTTCCTTTCCGAATCATTTGAAGTTTATTAGATTTCGGATGGACCGAGGTAGCACGTCACCAAGGGGGTGGGATGGGAGTGATGAGAAATAAATAAATAAATAAAAGCAGCTGCAGGCAAAAGACGACGGAACCTTCATCTTCTATTGAGATGGAAAAACGGGAATATAATGTAGCTGGGAAAAAAAGGGTCCCTTATTCCGAGGCATTTATCGCTCCAGAATGATAAGGGGGGAGGCTCCTCCTCTTTTTCCTGATACCCAGAGTGGGTCGATATCCAGTATGTGACTAAACTAAACCCTTTGATCCGCATTTTCTCGGCCACGGACGGTGCACGTGACTTGAAAGGACGAGCAGGAAAAATCCGCTCTGCAGAAATTTACCCACTGCATACTGAGCAGTAGTTGCTCTTCTGCCAATTTTTTCTTTACTTCATACTGGAAGAACAGCCACGTATATACAACAAGCCCCATCCTCTTCTTCTTCCTTTTCCCTTTTCTTTTTTTCAGTTTTTTCATTTACTTGTTAGCCGAAAGACGATGTATGTGGACAATGAAAGTGAAATTCAATTGAAATCTCGTTTGTAAAAAAAAAGAAGTAAAAATAAACAAGAAAAAGGAAGGGGCGAGAGATCCAGTGGTGTTGTTTGAAGAACAAAACGCGCGAGCCTTCTGTCTTGTGGAGAAGCGTGCGTGTTTCATAACAGACTTTTCTTCTTGAATTCGATTCCACTGACAGATTCGGGTATTTGCCCGTACTCTAAGTAAATAAGAAAAGCCATGCGACGCATTCGAAGCGCAAAATGAAACCAGCCCAGACAAATAAGCCGAGCAAGATAAGAACAATAAGATGGAAAGGAAGAGAAGAATAGAAATTTTTAAAGAAATACTGACGATTTGGTCTTTTTGGGCTGTAAAAAGTATTACAGTTTTTTTTTTATGTGTGTTCTAAAATCTGCACGTATTAAAGTTCTCTAAATCAGTCATTTACTTTCTTGCTGCTTCTGGAAAGAAATTTTTCCAGAGGAAGTTTGCCCTTGTAAAGAGAGTTTTGCTTTAAAAATGTTTAACTTATTATTATTTAGTATCATATTTTTGGACAAAGAAAAGTTATTCCATAAATATAAAATAGTTAATTATTAAAATGTACAAAAGCGAAGTAAATCTCTCCGAACTTATCTGCAACACAATTGAACAAAAGAAATCTAGTAATGGAATATCGATGCTTAATAATGCTTTGATTTTAAGATGCTCAAATCTTTATTATTTAGTGTCAGATTTAAAAAAAATTGTGATTTTAAAAATTTAAGCATGAAATAAACTTTTTTCATGATCTCAAATCATTACAAAATTCAAATAATAAAATTTTTGTAAATAAATGAATAAATCCATAGCTTGTGACAAGCTTTTCGATCAAAAGTTGTTCAGATTTTTATAATTTAGTATCATGTTTTTTTTCCTTTAAAATGTTTTATTGTTTTAATTTTGAATAGTAAATATCTTCCTATCAATGATGTGAAACTGTTTTATAAGATTATACTTTATTTCGATAAATATTTTAATATTTTGTCTGACTCAACTCCTATATATAGGGTAGGTTACCTGAAACTGTTTCATATTTCGGGGAATTTTTTTTTCACAAATGCCCAAATGTTGACTATGTTGCGCCAACCAGAGAGATAAAATCATAGCAATATGAGAGTATAAAAAAGTCAGCAAATCATCAATAGTCATATTGCCCGTGGAACTGATTCATATTCTGCCTTGAATTGGTGGGAAACAATGTGATGCATTGAACAGTTCTATGCTAAAATTCACACTAATCTAGCAATTTTTAAATAATAAAGATATAGAGCACAGCCGAAGGAGAGAATCACATCTCTACTTCCTGATATTAATGTTCTTCAGCCATGGCATATCTCGACTATTAGGCTCCCAAGTATCCAGAAAGGAAAGTTCGCTTTGCCAAAACATCTGGCAGCCCCCAGGTGTGCGAGGTAACCATTGAATTATGAACAACATTCGAATTCTATTCACTAATTTCATTCAGAGTGACATGAAAATCTTTTGATATATTTGATGCAAACGATAAAATTAATCATCCGTCATTGTAACACATTTCTGCATCGCATTTATATAAGAGTCAAACTAAGCAGTCACGTTCGATAGGGCAGGTGGCTTTTGAAGACCCACTGGAAAGTACTGCGATTCGTCAAACGATACATCAGTAAAATATCGTTTTCAGCCTATTTTAATTCACTTTTAATAAAGCAACAGCAGGAAAACAATTTCAGAAAACAGAAATTCATTTTCTTCGGCCTGACTAACTCCAGCTTTATTAGGTTGGCACTCCGCATAGCTAATGAAGCTCGCTTTTTGAGCGAAGAAACTCTCTTTTCGAATTAAAAATTCATTCCTTTTCGTTATCCAAACCATTCTCCGTTTTCTTCTCATAAACAATCTCCAGGGTATTTTCTAACGTGCGTTATCTAACCCGAAAGGGCGACTTTCTTTGAGGGTCATTCAAGAATATTAATTTTGAATGCGATATTTTAATGCATTTCGAGAGAAACGAATCTCTGCGAGAGCGGGAAAGACTTATTTCCGTTTTCTTGCTAAGATCCATGCGAATTCTGAGGCTGATAATTTGATTGGTTGTGCTCACGAATGGAAAATGAAATATTCAAGAAAGCCAGTAATTGCTTAAAGAAATTTTGTGAATGTAACTTTATTAATGTGGAACTCGTATTTTTATGAATTCAAATATTTAATACTTCAAACTGGCTTTGAAATAATGTTATTTTCCATACGCATAAAGTACGATGACATTTGTTTATATATTTGCAGGCGCATAATATTTATATATGCATTATTTGCACAAATATTTTACATATAAATGAATTAATAATGTCTTGAAAATTGTTATGTTTGAATAATATAAATTTTTCTATTTATATTTTGATTTGCTAGATGACAGAATATGTGAATTCTCTCAGAATTTTTTTTTCAGTTTTTCATGTAATATTTATCAATTTTCTATAAGTAAAGCAATGTATAGTTGGTTGGAAATATGAGAATATGGGCTTTCTAATATATTAATTTCGTTTTTTAAATATTCGTGTATAAACTAGCAATGCAGATTATTATTTTATAATATGAAGTTCAATTGATATATTAAATGAACCTAAACATATATGTTTTCATTTTTTTTAAACAAACGATTGCAGCATTACGAATAATTATTATTTGAATCAAATTATGACAATAATACAAATAAATATTGCTTGTACTATTTTGTACGCAAGAATTTGTAATGTGGTTATTTTACAGCAGCTCTCTTTATAATAACAGCAGGAAATTATATATATATATTTTTATTATTTATTCTCATTTACGTAATGGCAATGATTTGTATTATTCCATCCTTCATTTGGTGACTTTATCATGCTATATTTTTGATATGATGCATCATTAAAACATGTGATTACTCTTGTATTTAAATTTGCAAACATTTTCTCCAGTGCAAACTCCTGAAAGGAATGTATACGATAAATAATAGGAAACAAAAATTGTTTGTTTAAAATCTTGACGCATTCATTAAGAAACATCTGTTGAGTCGTAAAAAAAATAATAAAGAATGAATCTACTGTTACTTTGGTTTTTTTCGATGATACAATTAAGGAGTGTTTACGAAGCACATTAAACGAGAATCGTTTCCTTTCTTTTTTTTTCCATCGTATATTCAGCAAAAAAAAAAAAGTTATTTTATAAATATCGTTGGAATTAACCCGTTTATCAGCTTTAATTGCAATTAATTAAAGATGATAAACGAAAAAATTCTGAAGTATTTTTTTCTTCATTCAGGTTTATTATGCAAAAAAAAAAAAATGCTTGCAGAATGAATTATTTATCTTTTATATATCATGATTAAAGCTATCGTCTGAAGCAAAGTTTCCCTTTAGAAACAACTGCTTTCGGTTATTTTATTCAAAAATTACATGAAGCAACAGTGAAAAAAAAGATCGTCTTTCTCTGATGTTTTCAAAGAGAACAAAAGACTTTTTGTAGTTTAAAAATTGGAATGTTGACCTTCAACTTAAAAATTGACTTCGACTCCTGATCATTGACCTCCAACTTAAAAATTTGTTTGAATAATTTAAAACTTTTCAAATAGAAGAACTAGAGCAGTTCTAGAAAAATATAGCGATTTTTTTCTTATTATTGCTTGATTTTTCAAACTAGCATAATTTCAATTTAACATGCAAATCTTCATAATTAATGTATGCTTAAAATTTTACAGAAATAAAATTATTTAGTCGTTTTATTTGAAGTTTCGTTCCAAGAAAGCAGCGAGTTTTGATTGAATTTATTTAAGTTTTTTTTATATAATTTCAGTGCTTTCTTTTCTTTAATTTACTTTTGTCGGAAGTCGTTTGAGAGGAAAAAAACTCATCATCTTTCCTTCTGAATGAGAATTCTTAGATTGATTTAAATGATTTTTTTTAAAGTTCACTCTTTATACTAGATTTATGAAAAATTCTTCTGATTTCAAAACTATTTAACTCAGTTCTTTTAGAATTTTTTTAAAAAACTTTTTCTTTAAAAATATCTTGTTAAGTCTTTCAGTTCAACAATGTTTTTTTTTTAAAATTTAAATTCACAATTTTTATGAGCTGTAAAATTACTTCCAAGAATTCCAAATTCCAATGTCCGTTTGATTTAAATAGTCAAATGAAAAATTTAGTGACGGTAAATAAAATATACTCCGAGAATTTATAGATATGTCAGCTATTTTGTATACCGCTTATTAAGTCAAATTATGCTATTTATCCATTTTTCTGATTGATTAGATTACTATCTAATGTCAATATAAATAAAAATCATTGTGGCTATTTAACATGTATTTATGTACGTATTTCCATATCTTCATCCAAACTACTGGGATGAATTCAAAATAATTCTACACATTTACTACATAAAATATGAGAAAGAAAACTGTCAACTTTTCAAGTACAAAAAATAATTAAATATTTAATTAATTAGAAATTAACACAAATTTTGTCTTTTTTATACCTTGTACTAATCTTCCACAATTTTTTAAAATTTTCTTTTATTTTAATACATCTTTTCTGAATGCTTTCAGTGGTCTTAAAACAGTGATTTCACTATGCTTAAGCTTATGCTCAAATGAAGAGATACTTTAGCAGTTTTGAACAAAATTTGAATATTATTATAATAAATGCTATTAAATATTTGATTTAGGTAGTTTTAAAAATCGTCTGGTTTAATAGATTTTTAAAAATTTAATTAAAAATATCTCAAATATTCTATGGATTCTAAAATAAATCAGCAAAATAGTACATTTCCAAAATTAAAGTATCATCTGATTCTTTAATATAAAAAGCAAAATTAAAAGATTAATACGGAATTTTCATAGTGGATGTCCGTAAAATATAAATGATTTCTTTGAAATTTTCAAAATAAATTATTGTACAATTGGTACACGAATCAGATTCGTTATTTCCCTGCTAAAAGATTAGAAAGGCCTAATTAATACATTATAAAAAGGCTCTACTAGTTAAATTACAGCATTCCAAAGAGAGTACAATGATCTAATAAACATATGACCGTATTTCTTTCTGAAGAAATATGTTCCATCTTTTATAAAATAGCGCAAATATCTTCATCTAATACATTTACCGATTTAATTCTGCTCCTCTAATGGAAAATTTATACATGATAGGTGTTTTTAAAATAAAAGAAGTTAATACAAATGACTTTATTTTAGTTTTTTATGTGAAAAAATAATGCAACCGAAGAAGGTTCGGACTCGTTATTGTACGTGAAAGGATTGAAAATGCCTTTCTTGATTAATACATTTAATAAAATATATCATTCTTTAAAAGTGGGACTTTCTAGAAGAAAGCTCAAGATCTCTCTTCCTACTGAGCGAGACCATATCTGTAGATTCTAAGTCCCATGACTGTTAAAAAAAAATGTGTTTGTGCTACAAAATAGGACAAATATTTCCTTCTATGAATATTTTCTTATTTCATTCGTCTCTTTTATCTTTTTAAGATACAGTTAGTAATATTTTAATTATTAGAAATAAATACAAATGACTTTATTGTAGTTTTTAAAACGAAAAATTATACAACTGAAGCAACTGAGACTCGTTGTTGGAAGAGAAATGATAAAAAATGTCTGCTTTAATTAATAAATTTAGAAAACACATTACTATTTATAACAGACATTCCTACTGAGATAAACCCTTTTTATAGAACTCCAAGTTGTATGACTTTCCTCCAAAAAATGTATTGCTTCCACAAAATGGCGCAATTATCGTCTTCTAGAACATTTTCCGACTTCATTCTTCTCCTCTAATGGAGAATCTAATTTGAGCATTACAAGAGTACTTAAATTAAAAAGAAATAAATACAATTGATTTTACTGTTGTTTTTAATATGAAAGATTATGTGAAGCAAGTTGGAGTTATTATTGTATGTAAAAAGATTAAGACTGTTTGACTTAATAAGTTTAAAAAGCGCATTATTATTTATATTAAGGCATTCCTCCTATAAGAAATCATTCTTAAAGAATATAAGTTGTATGAATTCCCAAATATATATATATGTATATATCTTCCACAAAATGGCGCAAATATCTTTTTCTAGGGCATTTTCCGATTTCATTCTTCTCCTCTAATGGGAAATTTATGCGTGGTGGGCGTCCGTTAAAATACAAGAAATAATATTCTGAAAAGAGAGAGAGACAGAGAGAAGACCCTTCTCAGGGAAAAAAATAATAATGAAATAATAAAACCCTCATTTTTCTTCTCAAAATCCCCTTACACTTATACACCACCCAGAAAAGGATATAGGGGAGGAAAAGTTGAAATAGAAGCTCCTCAAAAATCTCGCCTGGAGAATAATAATCATATCGCGTTGGACTTTTTAAAAACCTTGTCGCTACGATTGCACCAAGCTTAACAATAGGGGGTGCTCTTAGTCGAGAAAAATCCATTTCCAAAGCGGCGAGTGGCCCTGCATTACCTAGGTTATTGGATCATTTTTCTTCGTACATCTACCGATCCATCAGATGCCCAAATTTCCAAAGAGGGGGGGGTGGAGGAAATGGGGGTTGTGAGATTGGGGGACGCGGAACTTATGTGTGCGTCCTCCGTTTTTAAGAGATTCTCTCTCTTTTCTTAATGGATTTGGAGAGATCAGTTTCCTCTCGGTGGCTTTATACCTACCTCAAGGAAAGGGAGATTGAAACTTAAGGAAAAAGGGGGCTGGGGGTGGAGATCTAGAGGGGCAAGGGGCATTGTTGAACTGCTTAACTGCCATCATGCTCTAATAAAATTCAATGTACGAAAAACGCGATGGAGTCGCTGTTTCGATCCAATCATAGATAACGTATGCTCGTCTCTTATGGGTGCGCATCCGTTAGATAGGGGTGCACTTCGGAATTGATAATTGTGAACTCCGCAATCCCCACTTGCATATTGCTGGGGCATATATAACGGCGGAGGAGATTTAATCCCTTGAAAGGTCTGCCGTTTTTTTAAGTGATGCGACTCGGTTATTTTATTTTTATTCGTCGAGTTCCAAATTTTAATAAAAAGAATCCTGTCGTGGCAATTGAAAGCTTTCCTTTTATCGAGAGATTGAAGTTCTGCATCATTCGATTTTTTTTGAAGTAGGTATTGGGATTATATATATATATATGCCTTATAAAAGAATCAATTTTTTGAATTAAATTATTTCTTTCTTATTTTAAAATTATTACAATAGATAGATTTATCATATACAAAATTTAAAATTCAATCAGTAATTAAGAAATATAAAAAAAATATTGTGAATCTTAATATCCTTCACGTAATAGCCATTTTTATGTTTTAAACATCCCAGAATTTAATAGATATTCCAATTTTTTTTAATATGTCTAAAACTATGTTAATGAGAATATATATATATATGAGATTTTTATGTTAGTAATTTGATCACTAGACATTGCGGTGGCTTTTTATAAAGTCCGGGTATTAGGAGCAAGAAAAGAATATCGTTTAGCATATCAAGGGGGAAAAAAATCAATTACACCATGTGACAACTTAGACCGATTCTGAAAGACCCTAAATGGCTTTAATATTCAGTTTTAATCAAAATTTGAATCGAAATTATAAATACTTACACTGCTGTATTAAATTGGCGCACGCCGCCTAGGCGTCAAATTTCACTTGGCGCCTAATGCCAAGGTTTCGAACCCGGAAAAGAATATTGATGCTTGATCTGCGAAGCAATAAATGAATTTTGTGAGATTTTACTGACAACTTTCGATTGATTCTACAAAACCCAAAATAATTATTCATTCTAAAATAAATTTTCATTTGAATACGGTAGTCTTGTGACAAAATCTTGGCTTCTGGGCTAAAGGTTTGTAGGTTCAAAATTCATTTCCCCAAGATCCACCATACTCCTGGACCTGAATATATGCTAAAACTTATGTCGAAGTTCAAACTCAATTGCCGCTAGCGAAATATAGACATCATTTTTGTCATCTGACCACAGCTCAAAGTAATGAGGTTTATTTCGTTCTATGAAGTTCGTTATTATAATTAAAATAAGTAAAAATATGTCTGTGTTGGTATCAACGTTGATAGCATTGATAACTATTCCTGGTTTGGAGTTGGCAACGAACGGTGTTTTAATGTCAAAGTGGCTCAACAATGGAATGTTAGTGGGAAAATAGTGAAATGTTTTTGGATTATCTCATGAATTCACCTTGGGCAAATGGCAATTTGAAACGAAAACTAAATTACAAAATTATGAAGTTTTTCGACTTTAATAATAATTCTGGGCATTTTCTAACAAGATTTGGAATTTGTGATTTTCCTGGGCTTCAAAGTTATGTTTGTATCGAAACTATACAGCAAGCATCTGAAGATTCGACCACCGTAAGTGGTTTAATATCATATTATTGTATAGATGGAATGTTTGAAATTGAATTTTTGAAAACAATTATTTATACAAAAGTATATAGATATTGTAATATTATAATTATTATAGATGTAGCAATATTATAATTGCAATATATTATTGCCATCAATCATATGGAATGCTTAACGTCCTCACATTTTTGAGTTAATCCCTAGTTTTTTTTTTTCAAGTTTGAAATTAATATCTCAATACAGATGATTACATTAATTGAATTAGATTTATAATTATATTCAAACTAACTAGTAGTTTTGTAAAAATTTCTTCTAAGAAGGCATTGAATTTTCTTATACTAGAATGCTATTAATTAAAATAAAATAAAATGAAAAGAAAGAATAAATGAATCAATTTTTGATTTTTCGAATCTATCTATGTTTTCCGATTTTGATAAATATCAATGATCTGTTTTATATTTCCTATTTTATAATTATAGTTTTAGTATGAAAATTAGCAATGCAAAAGAGGATAAAATCTATTATAGAAGACAAATCATGATTTGTTAGGAATATATTTTCTAAATTTACGTAAAATTATATGTAAATGATGGTAAAAGAAATAACTATTTTAACTCAAATTTTACATTTTTCTTCTTTTTTTTTAATTTTTGTAAACTAAATATAAAAATTAAAATATTTTTATTTATTTTTTAATGGTGATATTCCAAAAACAATTATCTTTACGAATTTTTCAGATTTAAAAAGCAGAGTTGAGGCAAATGCAGGATGAAGATGATTGGAATAAATTTCGTATTTATGCAGAGAAATATCGGTTTCTGTTTTGCATTTTCTACTCAAGATTGTAATATCTAAAAAGTAAATTGAATTATATTGTTGATAAAGTGAAATATTACATGAAAATTTAAATAAATTACTTATTATATGTGGATATATGTTGGAGCCAAATACGAAAATCTTCCCTTGATATCTTTGAATTTCGGATTGCCTTATTATTCAGTTTTACACTTTTATAATTTTAATACTTTTTCACCTTTTATTAAATTTTTTCTTTTTTTAAGAATATTTTTAAAAGATTTCCATTTACATAAAACCTAAAAATTGACCAGTCATTGAGCAACAAACGACAAAGTCTCTCACTTTCAGGACGTCATTCAATTTTCATTCTTCAAAAATTCATAGGAATGGCGTCATACAGTGGATGCAAATTGGCGTTTAAATATGTTACATTTTATCTTTTTGACAGTATTGGAAAAATAGAGCAGTGAAAATATAGACCCCTTCGGATTTCACTCAATAAATCGATTACAGCTACTGCTACGAAATCCCGGAAAATAAATACGAACTGGAACCCTTAGTTAAATTCCAAGCCCTTTCAGTTGACGGCACCATCAATAATAAACTGTATGGAACCTGTTGTTAAAGGAAAGTGAGTAATTAATAATAAAGGGTTGACATTATTTTTAATAATATGGATTTTTCTTCATTGAGTCCGTTCAAAATCCTTACTTGTGGAAGTAAAGCATGATTAATGGCGATGCGCGGAAAAGAATAGTGCTTCTGTCGGTAAATTATTTTTACTAGTTTATTTCCACTGTTGCTGTCAACACTAGCATTGTGTTTACCTCTACTTAATTGTAAGACTGATTGAGATTAATAATTAATGGCTGGGACACCTATTCTGTCCCACCTGTAATTAATGATGAAGAACAAAAGTTGTTTGACGCAATTAATTATTTTATGATCTCTAATTTTCTTAATTATGATTTGTACTTAAAAGTAAATCAGGGAAATTTTTCCGATGAAAATTAAAAGTTTACATTGTAACTATTGTTGTGTGCTTATTTTTAAGTTTTACTTTACTGCAGTCATTAATTATAATGCTGATATTAGCTATTGTATCTTGGATGCCTCGCTGTTAGTATGGGTTTTGTATATTTTATTGTTTGGTATTTTTTCATTGTTGGAAACAAGTTAAACTTAAAAAGATCAGAATTTTATTTCTTAAAAATAATTAAGAAAGTTTCTTATTTTCGCACGAAATATAGAAAATATAACTATCATCCAAGAATTCAACTTGACTCGATGAACCTAAACTTTTTTTAGTTCCCAGAATCCAGATAATTACAGGAGAATCGAATCTTCATTCCAAATCATTCAAAATCATCATTCCAAATTTTCGTAGTATAAAATATTATTTTAGTTTTGTTTTTGAAACTTATTCATAATTTTAGCAAATAAAACAGGGATAAAAAATATTTAATATCTTTGCAACGCGGTATGTGTATATAATGCAATTACTAAAATAATTAAGAATTAAAAGGTTTTAAGTTATTAAAATTAGATTAAAATTTGATTTAATCGGAAATTAAAATCTGATATCGATATGTTCTGAAGCTGAAAGTGATGTAATATATTTTTTTTTGCTATTATTTTCTTTGATATTATTAAAGGAAACGTAATCAAAATGTTAACACTTTATTAAAGCATTAATTTTTTAAAAAATAATCCAAAATTTTGAAATCGCTATATTTCCTTTTTTTATTGTGAATTTACTACAAACTGTAATTGCTTATTGTAAAAAATAATTTGACAACTCTAGATCGAATGATTAGTTCTATAGAATGATTAGCATGATTTTAAATCTTGCATGTCACAATTTCCAGACAATATGCCAACATATGAATATTATGTTCTGAATAAGTTTTAGAATTAAGTCTATTAATATATGAACTGAATATTTTGTGAAATTTTATCTGAAATCTATCGGCATAAGGCTGTCATAAATGCGGACGGCCGCATTTATCAAATTGTACAAGATCGTGAATGCTATGAGGGCTCATATGTTTATTTTCAAGGTCCCGCTCATGACATTTGTATGTTTCGTAACGAAGTATTAAAAAAAGTGTTGTATTATAACCGCCTGACATTGACGTATACTAGTTAAGAAAAGGACTAGTAAGATCGATCTTTGTCGATTAATAGATGGCATATTAATACACAGATCACCATATATGAATTTTAGAGGGTCCTTCTTCCAATTAATTGCAACCAAAATGTGATACAGATTTACGACTATAATCACGAGGAACATACCAAATTTTATTTCAGTCATTGTGTTTTTGAATTATTGGATATGCATGATTGAAAAATACGGACAGTCAAACAGTCAACTCGTACATAGATTTAGCTCAAAATTTAGCTCGCCCTTATATTTTAGATGGTAAAACTCTACAACAAATTTTATCCATCTAGCTCTCTTCGATCTGCAGTATTCATGTTAACTTATATTCAAACACCCAGACAGACAAATTTCCACCGTATGGAACTTCGCTCAAAATTTAACATAAATTCACAAATTTAGTGTAAAAAGTATACACCAAATTTCATTCACCTGCCTCAGTGTTTTTATCGTATTCCCAGACAGGCAGATTGATAGGTATGATTCCAAAACTATGTTTTTCGGACTTGGCCAGGTTTGAAAGGTGGAGATTGGTCACAACATCGAATACTATATTTTCTCTATTGACATTTCATATAAGAGAAAGTAGATTTAAGAGTCAAACAACAGGCCAAGACAAAACTCAGTTAGATGCTAGATGCCAGGAAATATTTTATATATTATACAGGCGCTTGTAATACCAATCAAATTTTATTTATCCTGTCCGAAAGAGATAATGAAGAGTTGCATAAAAGCGCCAATATATGTCGTGGCTCTTTCTAATCAGTTCTTTTTTTACTATGGTCAGTTAAAAAAAATATTGAGTTATATATAACAGTTGCTTTTACTTTTTTACTAATTTGCTCTATAACTCGTAATTCAAAAATCACTGTAAATATTGTTTTTATAAATAATACATTCTACGAGCAAAAATGAGAAATGAAATATAAAAGGATCTTTCACAATACATTAAAGTCCTTTTTGCTATTTATAATAAAAGATAACAGCTAGCATACTTTATCACAAATCACAGTGAATTTACTTAAGAAAGACCCTATTAGCGTTAATCTTCTGAAAACAACTAAATACATTTTGATTCCTTTCTTCTTTTAGTGTGTCTAAACTGAATGTCTTCGCAGAGTTCTGGGTTTATTTAAATAATAAATTTTCTATAGATTGAAAATAAAGTTTTATTCTTTCTCTTTAATTCTTCATTTCGTCGATAAAAATACTAAAATAGTTGGAATGCCGATGAATTTAAATTATTTATTCCAATTACTTTTTAGTATGAAAATGCGTAAAAAATATAGGTAAAAACTTTCAAAGAATTGAAATAAGAGTTTTAAGTTTCAAATGCACATAAAATCTATTTTTTTTATTTATTTTAATGAAAAAATATCCAAACTCTTATTTTCTCAAATGAAAGCATTAATCCTTTTTATAGAGTAACTTTTAAATAGGGAATTGATAAGATATTATGTAAGAAAAATTTCTTATAAATAAATTCATTAAAGTAACTCGATGATTTCCCTCATTTTTCTTCCGTTTTTTGTCCCTTTGAAATCATTTCACTCATTCTTAAATTTGTTAAAACCATATGTTTTGTTCTATTTTTGATTGCAAAACTATTAATCATTAAAAGTTGCATTTAATTTTTATGTCATAAATGGATTAAAAGCATGCAAATAAATAAATCTTCATGATAAAGAATTAAAATATATATTTAATCAAACACTCATGATATTTTTAAGGTGATGTTTGAAAAAATGTGTACATTTTGTATAAAAAAGATTTTACTGCTTTAAAAATAATGATTGTGTATTTCAAAAGTGATAATTTATACAAAGGAAGTGAAAGCAAACGTGGCAACAATCATATTGAAAACGAATATTTTTCACCTTAAAAATTAAAAAAAAAAAAAATTATGAGGAATTAACATTTTCTCTTTAAAAGACTGCATCATTGAAAGTATTTTCAAGTAAAAAGAAATTTGCAGAAGAGGAACGTTTTTGGAAGTTATAAGAAAATTCTTAAGTGAAAAAATATATAAAAATTATAGAAATTTTTTAAGCGAATCATGAGCATTTTTATAATTATACTCATATTAAAAATATTTTGACGTACAAAAATTATACTTTATGCATTATATTTACATAATTGCAGATACTTGTATAATATCATCTATTATATAAAAATTTCGCTAAAACCAAACACCAAAAAAATAGGCAAAATGAATATTTGAATGAACGACAACACTATTTTAATTCATCATAATTTAATACAGCATAATGAATAAATTTGATCAAAATGCATTCATTCTTTGAACAAACATGATGTGCACAATATTTTGATGCAACAGTTGGAATTAGCGGATTAAGACACTTTGCGACTTTTTTTATAAGTCGCATATCACATGCAGCTATTTCAGAACGGCTGTAATAAATATTTTGCATCATTGTTTTGGCAAATTTGGCGCTAAACATTTTGATATTACAATAATGATATGTCGTTGGGCTTGCTGTGTAATATATAAAATATATGTCATTATAACCAATTGCATTTCCTCATGTTAGACCTTAAAAGCTCGTCTGTACTTGATTGGAACATTAGAAAATTTACTTTGCAAAAGAGATCCCATAAATGAAAGCCTCTATAATATGCCTTTTATTGAACGTATAAAATAAACTCAAATTCTAGAAAAAGAATTATTATTATTTAGACTGATAAAACATAATTTCCATATCTAGAATGTGTATGCATTTTCTGGATAACGAAAGAATATAATACATATTCTTTTTCTTTAACTCATTTTCTTTAGCTCAAGGCTTAAAATTTTTCCTTTTTCATGCATCGTCTTTAATTTGAAAAAAATTCAGTGATTTTATATTCGTAAACTTTTATCCCCAAATTTAGACAAGCATAGAATTCATAAAATAGATGAATGAATAATGAATCGACTTTTTTTTTCCTCGGGTGGTGATATTTTACTTTTTTTTTATAAATTGTTTTTATATTTCTATTTGTTTATAAGCCTTGGAAATAAGTAGTTTTATTTCCAAGGCTTTACATAATTTACATATGCTATTAGAACGATGTAAATATTTATTTGCAACAAGCAAGTATTAGCACCACCCTTGAGACTGTATGGAATATTTGAGAAGTTATTTCTTTGTTAAGAGCTGAAAACTTAATTATAAATAGGACGGGATTATGCAAATATTGTTTATAAAATTTTATTGGAAAAATCTTCAAGAGTGTTGGCTTTTTGTTTAATATAGTGAATAATTAAATAAAAGCATGCACTACTAAAGTTTCTGTGATTGTTAAATTTATGTTTCATTTGCAGAATAATATCTAAATATGCCTATTTAGAAATTTTTTTATGAAACTTTTCAAATAAAGATTTTTTTCATCTATTAAACTGTAGACTATGAAAAATGTTTGTTACGTTTTCGAGCTTCTCAATTTTATACGGCATAAATTTTATCTTGAAAAATTATGTACGCAATATAATTCTGTAGCCATTTAAACTGTTAAATGTTTTGACCTGTTCGGAAAATGCGTATCTAAATTGTGCCATAAAAATTTAGCGATGATAAATATATTCGTCAAACAAAGATTATGTGAAATATGAACTTATGTTGTAATGAAATGACTTCAATAATCATATTTATTTATTTACTTAAACTAACATACATTTTTTGCATATTAACGAAAAGAAACAAAAGCTTATTTTATTATTTTAATTAGCGGTTAGAGAATAGTGTTGAGAAAAGCATGGTACAACGCATAATAATCTTTTATTTGTTCCTTTGATTTCGAATTGGCCTCAAAATATTTTATACATTTTAAAATTTACGAATATGTTTGAGGTTTCACTAAAATTGTAATTCAAACTGCAAATTGTCATTCCTTATTATTCCTGACGAATAAACTCGTCATAAAGCAAAATGTTTTTTTCTATGACGAGTATACTCGTCCCAAACTGATTAAGGGTCCAAACCCGTAATTTGCGATACTCTTTTGCATATACACATATTGCCACTCAACAAACGCATAAAACCTAATTACGATTCACTCATAAAACGGACGTCGATTGCTTTATTTCTTGCTGAAGTTCCATCGTTAACAGCATTTTCCTAACTAGCTCCATTCCGAAGTTACCTGGAGACTCTTACTCTACCCAAGTTCATGCCCATTCGGACTCTGTAGAACAATAGCCACTCGTGTTCGGAACTCTGCCACCAAATGAGCGGCTAATGCGAGCGCGATGCTAATCGAAAGAGTCTGGCAGAAAAGCGATCGACTAGAAATTAGCCGTGATTCGGAAGTGGACTGAGAGTGGTCCTTTCATTTCCAATTGCCCAAATAACAATCGACGCTAGAAATGAACGAGGCGCCTTTAAAACCGATTCGAAAGGGACGCTCTGGAAATTCAGAATGTAGAAGCTTCGACAGTTCACGTTTTAATGGCAGAATCCTTTTAAGTAAATAAGAATTTAATGAGTACATATTTGGGTTGTCGAGAATTATATTTCGTGGATGTATTTCGCTTATGGTTGAAGTTTTGTGTAGGCATCTGTCTTTAACAGTTCGCGATTGGAATAATTAATCTGCAGCTGATATTTTTATATCACGGCTAAAATCAAATTTATAATATTAGATGTTAAATGGTTCAAAGATCCTGATAGCTCTCCTTCAACACGTCAGTCCATCTTGGTTTTTGGTAGTATGATTTAATAACCTTGAGCATTCTTCATATAATAATTCTCTTTACATATATATTTTATTCTGATAAACATGCTCATTTTGCTTAGTAATGTTCCGGTGCTGCCTAGAATGAAATAGCCTAGCATTCCCCTAAAGGCCATAAAATAGTATATTTGAGGAACATGGCGCTGGGTTGAATTTGGACTTAATTGGCACAATAGCCAACATATGGTAAATATGTATGGTTCATGTATTTACCATTCGCCAAATGTATGGTAAATGTATGAACATATGGTAAGTTGAATAACATGGTGGAAAAAGGTTATGGATTGTCATCTGACTAAACTCTTAACTTGCATTATTCAAGTATTGATAAATCATTGTGTATTTCAGTCGGTGCGGTCAATGGTTCAGTCGGTGCCGTTGCTGATTTTTAACCAAGTTTTTAACCTAAAAATATCGGCCAATCTCTCAGAAAATCCTCTGGGAAAATAGTAGACATTCTTGCTAAAATTGACTTTTCAATCAAAATAATCCACGTTTACTTTGACCAACAGATGTCATATGATATCTTTATCGTTAGTTTTTGTCTAGATTTAAACCAGAACAGGTGAGATTTGGACTATTACATATTAACGATACCAATGGAGATGAATTTACTCCAAAATTTTAACCACAATTATCAAGACAGCGATATCTGATGGTATAATATTGTCTAGATAAAAATCATGACTTAGTGGCTGTGAAATGAACAATAAACGTGACTATATGTCAAATATTTTCTTAATGCGAAGACCATGTTGACGGTGTTATTTTTCAGATGCATTCTAAGCTATATGACTGCAGATAAGAAATATTATTTCAACTTTCAAAACTTAAACAAAAGAAAAATATAAAAATCAAAGGAAGTTTACAAATAATTAATATATTTTAGAACTGCAGATAAAATCTGTCTACAGCATTTCAGGATCTGAAATACACTTGAAGTTCATATTTTTATTTTATAATAACATATCACTTTACCCCACATAAAATTATTCCATTAATCCAAATTTTATGTTAGAAAATTACCGAAGGTGTTTTCTTCCAACTTCTTACGATTCCTACTTTTGTTTATATATCAAAAAATGTGATAGGTATTAAAAACTTACACAATTTCAAATGTTCGCACATTCAAAGATATAATTTTATTCATAATAAAAATTATAGGATTGCCTTAGATCCTAACGCAATTTCCTTTGAAGGAAGTTAAATTCCATAATTTTGGTTACTTCTACTGTTTGTTTACATAAAATTGCTTGTAATTGTTCCAAAGGGAGAGATAGCATTAGATCTCGAAAATTATAACTATTTGCTTAACAATCCCATTTTGCTTATTTCTTGATATTCTTAAAGCCATTTGGATTAAATGTGCATTGCAAATGCGTGGAAATAGTACTTTCAGAACAGTTATCTGAAATTGCTTTAGCAAAATATTTCTAGTTAAGCTTGTTAGATTTACTTTATCTCCCGTGTAAAATAATTTCATCCGTGAGTGGTATCTTTAACGATCTTCAAATAATGCTTCCTTACTAAGATTTTGGTTAGTTTAATGAATGGTTCATAAATATTTCTGTTTAAGTAGTAATTTAATTTGGTCTTACTGTTAGAAACGAAATAGGAAATTAATTTAATATATAGAATTAAATTCTCATTTGGAATTAATGTATAGAAAACAAGCATCGAAATTTAGAAATAAAAATGATATACAATGTGCATAAAGCTGATATAAAAATGTGTATTTTGCCCATTCATAAATATTTCAGTTGAAAAATTCCTCTCGGCAAACTGGAAGGCAAAGGAGATTTCTTTACATTCAAGTTACTATTTGGCAATATAAAATGTTGATATTAGAAACAGTTAATATTAGGGCTTGAAAATCACTTTTCACCCACTAACTTCTAAGATATTGCAGTTATCGAAACACTTTGAATACAAAAGTTGTCTGTTTTAATGAGAGGCTAATTTGGCCAATTGGATTTATTTTTCTAGCTTCAATATTAAGAAAGTTATAGCGAAATTAATATTTCAACCCCATACTATTACCACCCCCTTTGAGCTAGAGGGGTCATTTATGCACTCGACCGAGATTTTTACAGTTCTAACAACATATTCCAAGTCAGTTAAAATTCAAACAAAATTATTCTGTTGTTGTTGTTTCTAATGGCACTTGTCATAGACAAACCCACTGATTTTAGATGTCAGTGATTTTAAGAAAAGGGTGTGTCTCTTGTTTATTTCCGTAGCGCCATCTAGGGCGAAGAGTACGACTTAGCTACACACTCGTCATAACCCTTTTTACGGGGCGGAAAAAGGGCATTTCATTCACTCATCCACAGATCGTAATTTAGACCTGCATCAGAGGACGATCTTCCCTGATCCAGTATCCCAGTGGTATTACTCTCGACATGGACTTTGTGACCACGACATATTTATACGTGCGCCAGCCACCACACACACGGAAAGTCTTCGGCCGGCGAGGTTCGAACCCGCAACCCAAGGGACGCGAATAATTCTAGTCATTTTGTTCACAAGATAACTTGGCAAACCGTTATACATATATAATATATATTTTTGGTACAAATGGGGGTTTTGGGTTCTGGGGACCATGACAGATAAAGAACTAAAAAAAACTTCTAGGTCTTGTCATGAGAACCCTTGCAATAGGTAGTTTTCCTTTAGAAATCTACCAAAAATGACGAACTGAAAAGCACTGATGTTCGAGATAACATATTTTTAGAGGCGAGAGAGTCCCGCTTCCTGTCATTGTCAGACAGCTGATTACTTCAAACTTTTAGAGTGACAAACATCCTTCCTTAGGTGTGTATTTTGGAAGTTTGAAGGGGAAGTACAGGCTCAAAATCCCATTTCGCTATTTGACCACACTTCAAAATTCTTTTGTTTCAACAAAGTATAATGTATCTAAAAGAAATGAAAATCATTTCGTAGTTGAAGCATTATTTGAAAACATTTCTTTACCTTCTTCAGCTCAAGTTATCTTAAACCATAAAGCAACAAGCTGACAAGTGTATTCTTCTTTGAACAATTCGCTAATACAGCTGGAAAGAAAAGATATTTTGTTAAAATGAAACGGAACTCGGAATTATTGCTTTGAATATTTCATTACAGCAGTTTGAAATCTTGCGAGATACTTTCATATACATATTTTGGGAATCACTTCTTTTTTGTGTGTGTTTTAGTAGAAGTCGCTTTGTGCGATTAGCGTTTGAGGCTAGTCGGTAGCGATGTTTGAGCTCATAAATCGGGTCCCGAAGAACACGAAGTTTCTAACAACAGAATCCATAAATGTCATGTCGATGCTGAGATTGCGAGGCGAGTGGCGTTCTCTCCGCGTTTACAAAGCCAGTCTCTAAAAAGGGGTCCTGCACATATGGATTTTAGAAAATACTGGCATCACACTGTCCGAATTGTGGTGGCGTTTTAATGGCATAATAATGTGGTGGGTTTCGCTTTCTTGAGAAGAAAAAAGTAATACTTTTCGAAAATGAGGGAGGAGATGACGCAACTATGCTAATCACACAATATACTTGAAGCACTTTAATGCCAAAAGGAGGTATTCGATGCTGGAATTAAAAACTGAATATGGGCTCAGTAGGGCCTCTAAATAAGAAATGAGACCCAAACTAAAAGAAAAAAAAATGACGTCATTTTTAAATGTATACCAAATTTTTCAATGCTACTTTATATTTCAATTTTTTTAATAATATTCTACGTTTTATATATAACTCTGCAGATTCCTTTTTGAAACAATAGATCATTATTTTAAATAAATTCACTTTCATATATATAATTTCAATTAATTTATGGTCTAAAACTAATTATTTTCTAATCATTCGAAATCAGGGTTTACTTCAGAATTCCTCAATTCTGGACAAATTTTCCCATAATGCCAAACACAAATACTGCATCAACAAATTCTTTGCTATAGTTATGTAAGTTCAAAATACCCTTTCATCTCTTTTTGTACTTCCTGCTTTCCTCTTTGGTGTGCTTTTCCTAATGGTCATGGCTCTTACAAAGAAATTTTGATAATTGATAAAAATTGAACTAATTTTTTAACATCATGAAGAATTAAAAGTATTGTTAAAAAAATTCCCCGCCTGTTATTTTTCAAATAAAAAAAATCTTTATATATTTTACATTTCTTATATTTTGATTTGGCTTGATTGTAAGATTTCAGTTTGAAGGGTAGAGGATGCCCGGTTTCAAACCCGACTTCCCTAAAAGATACATGTGAAGGCCTAGGCACTTTAGATATGAATCGTAGATCAAACGTTCTCTCGCTGGTATGATTCGAAAGTTCAGAGACGGGAATGCCCGCTTCAGATATCTTCCTCGTTATTTGATAGAGGCTCAAAACTCTTTGTTCCTAAAGAGCCATCATTTCTTCAAAAAATTGGGAGTTTATATAAATATTTATTTTTCTCTCTTCTTGTCGAAATAAGAGAAAGAATTCAACCTAAAGATTTTCATGGATTTCTATCATACTGAGCATTTCAATTGAGATGCTCAAAATAATGTGACCTATTTTTAGAATTATGTTCGTCTTCCGGTTGTTTGATCATCTGTCTACTAGGTTTATTAAATTGTGTATGTTGCCTTTACATCGTAATTGTAGACTTATATAAAATTATAGATCCGATCGATCAATAGTTACTGTCTGCCCGGCAATATGTGAACTCAATAATTTTTAAATCCATCAACAAGTTAGATGAATAAAGTTTGACGTTTGGCCATTACATCAAAATTATAGATTCATATCAAGTGTGTCAAAGACTGGATTGTCTATCTGCTCATCCATGTAAATATATAGAAATGAAGTTAGCGTTTGATGAGATGGATCGCAAAGACTTTAACGAAGAATAAAATTTTGTATGATGTACATTCGTTACAAATGTTCGATTAAACGACCGACGAGTTGCATTTGTTAGTATTTCTAAAAAAATCGTTGAGTCGTTGCAAAAACCTGTTGGTTAATTTATGCAGTTAGGCTTAGCATCTTTAATGTTGTTTCATCATGCTGTAATGATAAGAACAATTAGATAACAACAGAATCAGAGTTATTAGAAAAATGGTGACAAAACAATCATTGAAAAGTTCCAGAATCAACAGATAAATCAGTTACAGTTGCTGGATTTATGGATGGAACTTCCTATATTTTCCCGTATGCGAAATAAAAGAACATATTGTAATTGCTAAAAAAATACCTTTCGAAAAAGTTCGTTTTTTTTTTTTTTTTTTTTTTAGAATTATATTTTGCGGTCTTACTACAATTAAAAAAAAAAAATGCAGAGAAATAGTCAGGCGAAATTTGGTATGTGGATTTTAAACCAAAATCGTATATGTGTATTAAATGTTGCGTATCTCGAGAAAACAACACGCTAAAGAAAGAATCTTGATATGTAGTCTATATACCGGCAGTATAAATTAGCAACGGATTTTGAAGTTAATGAATCAAAGAGAAAAATATATTTCTAAATTACTTATTTGAACCGTTTTTACCATTCAAACGAATCTAAATTCAATACGCTATATATGATTCAAGCGTACGAGATATTCCTAAGGATAATATTCCTGCAGGATATTTATACATAAACTAAGTGAGCATAAATATTTAGCATTTATACAATAAAAAGATACGAATCACTTTACATTAAAACTATTTGAAACTGGATTTCTTCAAAAGCAGTTACTTTATAGCTCATTTAGTTTTCGTCTGATGTTCCGCACACTGCTGAATCGCCCTCTAATATCTTTTTGTATACGAAATATAAAAAAAATATTGCAATTCTCAAAAAAAAATATTTTGCTATTTCGAAGAATCTCTAATTAAACCTCGTTGAATCTGGAAAATACATTAATCGAATTATGTCTTTCATTTTGAAACATAACTGAAAAAGAAAATGAGCTGGAAAATGCTGAAATTTGATTTATTACATATACGCTGTAAAGTCTCGATCCAATAACAGGTAGCGTTATGATCAAATTCTTTATTTACAGCTTTATTACATAAAAACAACTCTTACTCATCTAGGTTAAATGAATGATGCTATTTATAGCACGAAATTTAAACAAGAATAGTTCCTCGAACAAATTTGGAGAAAACGCCTTCACAAGAACAGCTAACAGGCGGTTGGCGTCTCAGGCTACTGCAGGGTTAGCTCTAGGAATCCACCGAATTTCCTTCGGGTTGAATTTTTCTCAGAAGTCCACTTCATACCAAGCTCCTCTCTCTTTCTTCCGAAAAATCTCACCTTTTATCTTTCTCTCAGACTCCACCTTTCCTGTCCACTCCCTGTTACCCAATCACCGTTCATAACAACCTGAATCGTATCTGGTCGCCCGTGGGAAATGTCCATTGATGATCCACCCTCCACAATGGGAAAAATGAAGGACATCTGGACATCTGGAGTGTTTGACACTCTCGCCTTTCGAAGACACGATTTATTTCCCTGGGAAACGCACGTGTGGTTCCTTATCTGGATTAGCACTAAATGGCCAGACGACCGTACTTAAAAGGAGGGTCTTCCATTTGGCAATCTGGAGGCACTTAACACTGTGGGAGTTTCGTTGATGAAGAATGGCCCGGAATGTAAATTATCGAGTGTGGGAAAAAGGAATGTCACAGTGGTCACCCAGGGAAGAAGCTGAATCATTACAACGCCAAACTTTTAGATTTTTATCAAATGTTGGAACTGCATTTACGTTTATCTATCTACCAATGAAAAAATAGTAACTTCTAAATATTAATTCGTCTAGAACATTATCTTTTTCATATCATTTATCATCAATATTCTATATCGGTTTCAAATTCTAAATAAAATCTTTTAACGGATTAAATTATCCATGTTAAAAACTTAAAAACGCAGAAGCTTAGACAAATGAAATTTAATATATGATCTTGCCGTCTAATTATAGATAGGTATCAACATTTAGGCTTATTATTCAAAAAAAAAAGTGATTCAACATGCATATTCGGTTTTCTTTACTAAATTATAGAGCACAAAACGCATCACATTGTGTTTGTAAGTATCAAGTGGACAGGAAAAACTCATTAATTTTTTTCACTGTATTTGGCCTGGTAGAAACACAACGAAATATTTTTTTTCCATAATTCGGTCTCTCCACAAAATTCATCTGTGGAAAAATTGCTTAGTTTAATTAAATTTTAATTCTTCACCAATTGAACCACTTGTGTCCTGTGTTTGTAAAAATCAACTTATATTTGAGAAAAAAATAATTTCAAGAAAGAAAGAATGATTTCGAATTACATATTATAATGATTTATGAATTTAATTATAATAGGTGAATATGAAAAAAAAAAATATTATTACATTTAAAAAGATCGTGTCTTCGAAAGTTTTACAGAATTTATTATTAAGATCTCAAAATATCGTCTTATCGTGGCATAAATGTTTAGAGAAAACTAGGACAATTAGGATTAAATTTTGTGTTTAAAAAATGACTTTTTTATCCAATTAAATGACAATTTAAAATTAAAGTCTTCACAATAGGATATCTTTATTAATAATGATGCGACTATCGTTTGGATAGTATTTAAGAAATATAAAATATAAAAATTATTAATATTTTAAAGAAATTTCAAACTATTACATGGAAAATGCGTTATAGTTTTTGTTTAAAATGTCTTTTTATTTCTGTTTTGGTAATTGGTGTTTGGATATTAAGCATAGGCATAAAAGGCATAAAATTATACACTTTCCTCAATATTTTGAATTCCTGAATCAAAAAGAATAGAAAATGCAATCCTTCTAAAAAATGGGAAAAATGAGAACAAAAATTTAATATGATTTACTTTTGCAGTATAAGATTTCAACCAGCAACAATACGAGTACAACCGAATAAAATTACTCCAATGGTCTTCGCAAGTCTATGTCTAAATATTTATTTTTAACAAATCAGTTGGCAATATTTTTGCGACCATCGATTAAGTACAATACATTGTGTTATTTGATTATTGCTTTGTATCCATTTGAAATCAAGTACAATAAAACAAACGAGCGTTCTCTAAAGCAATTAAAGAAATTAGAAGCAGTTTAAAGTTCAAAAGGCATTCGTTTACCAATAATAGCAATCGATTGAATCCATTCATTCTAATTGTCTGAGGTATTCAATGTTTTGGTCATAGAAATCAAAAGCTACATCAGTAATAGTAGTTCTGTAAAGGAATTGGACACAATTAGATTAAATGTCAGATACTATTTCCGAAATAAAAGATTTGCTTTGAAGAGATTCTGTTTCCGGTATAACGACCATCAATTGAATTATATCATTTCAGTCGTCTGTCAGTTCAATAATGTGGGAGCAGGAATCAAAAATAACGAGGGGAATTATTCCTTTAAAGCAATTTGATACAGTATGGCCAAATATTCGATGGAATTAAAAATTCTTTTAAATTTAAAATTTAAATTACATTAATTGATATCATTTCAATGATTTATTTTCTTAGAATTTCGTTCCATTTCATTCAAAAGTATCAGAGTGACCCAAAAGTTTCTTTCTCATCGCTCAAAAGGATCCGTTTTTAAAGAGACTTGTCACTGGAGACGAAACATGGGTTTTATACGAAAACGCAGTAAAGGACAATAAGCCTTCAACTGTCGCAAAGCCGGGACTACACTCCAATAAAGTTCTTTTGTCCATTTGATGGGATTGGAAAGGCGTAATTTTGTACTAGCTCCTTTCTCAAGGTGAAACAATAAATTGTACGAAATATTGCCATCAACTAGATCAATTAAAAACTGCCATAGAAAAACAAAAATGGCCAGAATTAATGAACCTAAGAGGCGTTGTTTTTCATCATGACAACGTGAGACCACATATTGCATTAGTTGAAAGCGAAAAGCTCTTACAGTTTGATTGGGATGTTTTACCGCATCCAGCATACTCTCCAGATCTCGCTCCATCTGATTATTACTTTTTTCTGTCCTTAAAAAATTCTCTTTGCGATAAGCGCTTTAAATCCATCAGCGAAATAAAATCGCACCTCGAGGATTATTTCTTGTCCAAAACACAACAATTTTGGAAAGAAGGCATAATAAGGCTTCCTGAGAGATAGCAAAGAAGGTAACAGAGCAAAAGGGTTCTTATATAACAAAATAAATAATATCTTAAACGGTAAATATTGTGTATTCATTTCATATTAGAAATTCGAAAGAAACTTATGGGACACCCTAATATAATCCTTGAACAATTTTTTTTTGTCAATATTGTTATGGCGCCTACTGAATGTAATCATTTTAATCGTCTGTGTTGTTTAGTCTTTCGGCTTCAAGAGTCAAAAAAGCCCGCCCGCTCACTTTGTATCCGCTCCCTCAGGTGGCGGAATCAATTTGGGGCGGCGATGTGTTTCCATTTATCTGCCAAAGTTATTGGGAATCGTAAAATGCGGCCACCTTCGCTTCCTCTCTCCAAGTAAGGCGAGAACTTGCCTAATCGATGCGACTTCGATTGATACAACAACATATTGACCCAGGATTCTCGGTATGCTGCCCGTGAAAAGACCATCAGGGCCTAAAAAGAAACAGCCGGATGGACTTTCTCTCGTTCTCCCCCCTTTTTTTCTTCTTTTTTCTCCTTTCATTTTTCTTCTTTCTCTTTTCTTTTTTGGAGAGAGAGAGAAAACGAAATCCATCGTTTCTCCATTCTCTTAACCGACATTCCCCCCAATAAGAGAGTGGCGACTTAGATTTCCTTTTCGCCGTGCTGTTAATTGAGGCCATTAAGAAAGAAATGATGGAAAGATCTTCTGGTCTGTTCCGGGAGTATAAAAGAGAGAATCCGTCAGCTGAAAAGGAACACACACTGGTAGAGGTTTCAACGATAGCGTCGCTATCGGGCCCCTGTATGGAGTAAAAGTGAACTTGGAGTTCCTTACTTCCGGTAATTTCCTGGGAATAAATGTGCTTCATCATTGTAAATAAGAAAAGATCAATGGAGTAGAAGAATAATGCGGCATTGTTGAGAATTGAAGAGAAATCCATTAATGCGATGTACATGACGATTTATACTTGAAAAGGTTTTGAGTAAAAGTGGTGTGGTGTGTTTAATCACGTTTTATAGCATGATATCCATAACTAAAAAAATTACTACTTTGTAACGAAGGTTGAAAAGTTAACCCGTTCATACTTACTCTGGAACAGCAATTTTCACTAATTGATATTCATAATATTAATGTCTTTAATATGGTGAAAAAGGAAAGTTGAACTAACTTCTTTTGGTTGTACTGAATTTCGAAAAATTTGATGGCTCGAATAAAAATTGATTTAGCTCCAATATAAGAGCAATACATTATCTTTCTGGGGGATTTGAAGGGATAGTTGACTCACGTTAGTGTTCATACGTGGAAAAAAATTCCAGCACCAGATCGACTGCAACGAGCAAATAGTTTCTAAAGGGTAACACGTTGGTTACCCGTGACTCACCAATGATTCACACCCAGTATTTAATTGCTACGTAACTTATCTATCACACCTACAATATAATCCAATTACTCCTTCTTTAGTGCTGTTAAGAAATAACAAAGAAAGGATAATCTAATTAGAAGATCACAGGCGTAATCCCAGTCAGAGAAGGTGTTAAATAATTATGGTTAAGAATACAAAAAATTGAACCAGCAATTTTTATGCTCTGTCCTTTGGCTGTGCTTATATTATTATGACTTAGGTAGTGCTGCATTCACAACATAAGAGCGGAATCGATTTTTCTCTATTGAAATAAGATGCCTTAATCACTTATGAAGTCCATTTGAACGTCCCATTTGAAAGCAACACTAAGGCTATTTTGGGAAGAAACTTGTAAATTTGAACCACGGTAAGATGACGAGGATGACGCCTGAGCTGGGCCCTCCTCTCCAAATTTCCACACCACACCACACCAGTGGAAGGTCGTTTGTCAACGACGGATTTAGTGCTCACCAGACCCACTTACAAGACGATTGTTTGGTTGAATCTGGTCTTGAATCTGAAACCCTCCAGTTCCGAAGCCGAGGCCTTACCATTAAGGCACCGCGTCCCTAAATCTCTTATGATGAAAGTGTTTTTTGATGTTTCATACAACTACTTTTTCTAGAATTTTCATAGGTTTCAGTATGAACTTTTAAGCCAAATGCAATATAAGTAACAAAAAAAAAAAAAAAAAAAAAACTGTCCCTAAAGATAATTAATGTTTCAATTTATTTTGCAATCTTTTTTACATAAAAAAATGAAAGCAAATTTTTAAAATATAGAAAATATTTAATTAATCAGAAATCATCAGATCTATAATATTTGAATTAGTTTGTGAAAAGAAAGTTAAGTTCTTTTATGTCTTCATAAGATAAAATAACAAAGGTACAAATTCTCAGACTGCCCATCAATAATTTAATGGATCAAGACAAGGCATGACTCAATAATTTCATTTTGGAAAAAAAGACTTTGATTTCTACTAATAGACAAAAGTATGTTTTAGCAATGAATCGTTCTTGCAATCTGAGTGGCTTCTAGAAGTTGAGATTCTCTAATTACAGAAATGTACCATTTTCTCTTGTAAATTCTGGAGGGAGGCAACTTAATCCCATTCATTGGGAAGAAATACGACTTCTACTTCAGGTGTACGTAGTTGCATTTATCGTTTTGACAAGCAGATGTTGTTACTTCCCGAATCTTTGAATCACGGACATGGCTAGATACACACGATCAAATAAGTAGAATTACGATATAGCTCTATATACCAAACTAAAATTTACAAAGTGTTGCATATAAATTAAATATTAACATATTATTAAAGTAGAAATTTAAAATATTTGCATTAATAAAAAAAAATCAGTAATTCATTCTACTCGTTCTTTAAAATAATCCAAACATTAGATAGCTGGGAAAAAAATGTAATCTTTCATCTATTTATTATTTTTGCCATCTCAACTCTAGGGCAATAAAGTTTTTCTGGAAAATTTCATCGCTTTTTACTTCCAATGAGATCTTATCTTTTTGACTAGTTAAGTGACTGATATAAACTCATCTCTAAAATACACAAGGTCTACCGTAGTCCGTTTCCCTTCAATATATATACTGCATTACACGAAAGATGCGTTATCAGTCATACAGAAAATCTTACATGTTTACTTAAGTGCAAAAAATTGCAATCCATCATGAACGTGAAAAGAGATTTCATTCTTGGAACAGCATGCAAGTTCACGTCTCATGCTAGTGGAAAAAAATTAGCATTTTTATTTTCTCCTTGATTCTCGTATGATCGAGTGAAATATGTAGAGAAATATCCATCTCATCAAACGCTAACTTCCTTTTTAATAATTCATATTTCGCGATTGAATAATTATACTAAAGTTGGTGTCTGATAATGCATGTCTTATTAAATTTTGCATATAAATAAGGCAGGTTTTAAAGTATTAGAAAGCTGAAAGTAAAATAATTTTTCGAAAAGAGTAAAATTGAAAATTAAGAGGAATTTGCTTAGGATGCCTGCCTACAGTTGGAGGTTCAAAACTCTGTTAGGGACTACGGATGCTTTTAATACATTTTTAAATGGAACTCTGAACTTGAAAACGTGTTAGAAGCGTTGCTTGTTTATCTTTCAGAAGAGGGAATGATGAAAGGTTACAAGTATACATACTTTTTTATGTATTTTCATAATGAAACTCAGTGTTAGTGCTAATATTGATATGCAACAGTATCTTTTTATAAGCAGCTTTTGGTATCTCTTCTATCATCAGTACGCAAAAAATATCGGAAACGAATAAAATTAAATCTAACCCTGTTTAATTTTTTATATGTATTTTTTTTATTATTTTTGAATATCGAAATAAGTCGAACGTCTTCAAATTGGCGATAAAGATTAAGTGATTTAATGGCCGATTCTGGGCTTAGAACTTAGATAATGGTAGATATAAGGCTTAATTCCAAGGAAGAAATGTGCTTTCTTTTAAAAAATTATTCTATGTCAGTTGCTACTTCCATTGTAGTAGTGTGGAAGTTAAGGGAGTTTTGCTTGAATTATTGTTGGAGTTGATTGTGGTATCGTGTCAAAATTATGAAGTCTTTCGGAAATTGACTTCTTAGTTGAACTGGACATTAATCTAATTAAAGCCAATTTCAAAAATTAGCATAACCTTTTTGATTTTATGTTAGTTAAATAAAAAAAATCAGCTTACCAGATGTTTTGGGATGACTGATTTTTCTTATTTTTATCTAATTCCATATTTTTTTTTCTACATCAGAAAAAAAAATGCTCCTGTTTTTCTTTACTTTTATTTATTTATTGTTAATAAGTAATAGCGCATATAAAAATTTAAAGAAAAATTAACTAAATTTAAATTTTTTTAGAAATTTGATAGCTCTATTTTTCTGTGAATAAATAATATCAACTTAATACTGTACAAATTACCTTTCCATGTAAGCTCATGTCCATTAGTGCCAATGATAAAACCACATATTAGCGCGAACAATTTTTTTCTCTCCGGTATTTATTTCAAAAAATAAAATTAGATGGCAATGATATAACAAAAAGGTGTCATTTTGTTATAAAGAAATATCTTCATATTAAGTTAAAATATTTTAGGCTTGAAATTAGAATAAGAAAAGGGATTCATTTAGCTTATTAGATATATTTAATTTGATTAATTAATTTGGTTAATTAATAATTAAGTAACAAATCAAGGCACATCATTTTGTCTGAGATAAAGAACTAAAGCATCTAAGTTTCAGTCTTTCTAAAAAAATTTGTCAGAAATTATGCCAACCTACATAATTTCATACAAAGATTGATAAATTTGGTGGGAAGCATACTTCCTACGGCCCTAGAAAGGGAAGAAGGCGTTCTTAAATCATCTTTGATTCATTTATAAAATTACATTTTCTTTCTGTAAATTTTTAATAAGCTTCTGAAGTTCTTGATGTACGATTTTTCCAAGCTATTGGATAAAATATTACTTATTACGAAATACCTGTGATTTAATCTAAAGATAAAAGACTAATGATTTAATCGATAGAAATAGTTACGTTTTCTTCGTGAACTTCTATTTCTCAATTCTTTCACATATAATTTATCTGATTTATTCGAATAGTTATAGAAACTTGATACTTAATTAAGGCAATATTAAGATTTAATTATTTTCAAAAAAATAATTCAGTTATGCTTAATTGGTTAGACATCCTTACCCTATATGGATTGATGTAGCAATAAATATCTTATCAGGAGAAAAGTTTATTGATTAAGTCATCAAACAACACCTATGGATCTTGTATATTATTTTCATAAGAATTTTTGCCAGTAAAGCACACTAAATAAATTCCTTCTCTAGCCATTGCCACTTCTACATTCAAAAGCCTCAAGCATTTTACTGAAATAACGTTTGATAAGGTCATTCGCCTATTTAATTGCATTTTTTTCACATTTTAAATTAATACTTTTTTGTAAAAATGTTTAAGTTATTCGATTCGTTTAATTTATTTGAAGGCTTTTTTTCAAATAATAGGATGGAGAGTTTTGGTTATTTTCTCCCCTCTGAATTTTGACAGATGACAAAAATGAGATTTAAGCTGAACACCCAACTTTGACGCCATAGTCCCGAGAGTACATTTGACTCACAGTTTCAATTTTAAAGATTAGTCCTTCCTTTTGGAATGGTCGATTCTTGTTGAAATGTGTTTCAAACCTATAAAATTATTCTGTCTCGTAACTTATACCTTACCATTAGGCCGCCAGGCTTCTTTAATTATTCGGAACGAATTACAATTTAAATTATATATATATTGCATATTTTTAAAGATGTTCTATTCTGTGATTCACGTTTAGCGTTAGTAGCTTGTAATTAGATTCCCTTTCTGTTATTCTCAACTATATTAGAAATAATCATGTGATTCACACCCAGTGTATCTAATAAGTATAATACAGATATGAATTTTCTTTACTTTAAGAATGATACAGGAAATATGTAACGGCTTTTGCTGAAAGAATAACATTATGCCTCTTAACAATTCAAAATTATGAATCAAAGATCTTTTTTTAACTCAAATTGCGTGGTAATCTCAGCCCATACATTTCCACTTTTAGGATCAATTATGACACCCAAGAACCTTTACAAGACTCTTGATTGACGATTATTTCTTTCGGTGTGAAACTAACAATCTCATATCTCTACTCTACTTTTCTCCTTAGTGACATAAAAAAAAAATTATATGCTAAGCTGACATTTGACTTAAGAGCTGTTTCTTATGCCATTTTATATGCATCCTCGTTGTAGCAAAGACCCATTGCGTGACAGAACTTTTCACGTATAAATTAGTTTTCGGAATTAATATTCCTCCCGTGGTGAGAATTCTGATCCTCGGAATAGCGTTTATAAATTCTCGAAAAGTTCACTTCATTGAAGGGGGAATGAGTATTGTTTACTTAGGGAAGGGAATGGAACGCATTGCGTGTAACGTTCCGCGCGGTTGGTGCGCTCTGCCATAAAGAAGTCAACCAAGTAGAGAAATCGCTGCCAACTTCCAAGAAAAAAAAGATTCTCTGCAACGGAAACTGAAAAGAATCTGTTTTGCATGAATTCATGCTGGATATGTAAAAGGTACCAACTGAAATGATACGTTTTTGGTTACTTTGATGTTCTTAACTATATAAACAAAAAAATATCATTTAATTCATTACAAAAAAAAAAGGAAGATAGTGAAGCGTAATAAATAACACTTGTGATGATTAATTTTATATTTTAATTACAGTTTCAATGAATAACATTTCTAATTAGAATATTTTCTATTGATCTTTCGGCTCGATAATATAGGTTATTTATAAATTTAATTTTCACAATTAAAACTAGTAAATGATTTCCAATTTCTTTTTTCTGTCGAAGGTCTTATTTACAATTAAACCAGATGAAATAGCATCTCCATGACTTCTCCATTTACTTCGTTGTATTGATTAGTATCGTCCTGTTGTATATTCGTTATAAAGTGAGTAAATGATTTCCAATTTCTTTCTCTGAAAGGTCTATTTTGCAATTAAAACCAGACGAAATATCATCTTCATGAATCCTTCATTTACTTCGTTGAATAGATTATAACGAATATACAACGAACAATACTAAAGTAAGTAAATGATATCCAACTTCTTTCTGTTAAAGGTCTATTTTGCAATTAAAATCAGTCGAAATATCATCTTCAATACTCCTTCGTTTATTTGGTTGTATAAGTTTGTTGTTAATTTTGGGCTTCTTTCTTTAGACTAATTGGATCTGAAATTTAATAAAGATTTACAGTTTCGGCACAAGCATAAAAAATTTGCCCCTCCTGATATTTAGCAGTTCGTTGTGTCTGAATGATGGCCTCTGCGAAAATCATTATAAGTAAAATATATCGATTACAATAAAGCCATCATTGGTCCAAGAACCAACGACCTCCATAGAAAATGACCAATAAGATAAAGTTAAAACATTGCTCATCCCCAAAGAGATACAATTCCGGTACAAAGAACACGAGTTAAAATTTATTGATACTTTCTTGGAGCATCTTTTAGCTCGCCCTTCACGTTCAGAAGAATAGACACTCCATCAAACAGCTAACATCAGATTTTATCTAAAATTTGGGAGTAATCTGCTATTCTGGAAATAAAAACATTTGCCAAATTTCATCCCATTGCCCTGCCCGTTTTTGAGTTATCGAGTTCAAATGAAAACATTTACTGTTTTAAATATTTGCTCTAAAATTTGATACAAATTTATAATTTTAGTGCAACAAATTCTATTCTTCTAGCTTAATGATTGGCAAATAGCGGAACACTGGATAGATATTGTCCACTTAAAGCTTATATTCGGTCCATTGTTAGTTTTATACTAATATAGTTACTCTCGGTATTGTATTCCGTGATTTCGTTAGTTCAAAAGGGAGAATGTGTGTATAAGGAATAACGGGAAATGTTATAGAAAAACAGTTCACCGATTGTTCAATGTCCGTGAACAAGATTCAACATAAATAGAAGGCTATTTCTGTATTATTTGGTAAAGTGTATCTCAACAATTTTGCATATTTTGTGAAATGAGCAAAAAATTTTTGTAATACGTTTTTTGTTGAATCGGCGGCTCTAATCCGGCAATTGCCTGGTTCATATCTTCTGAATTACTGACAGATTAATGTGGCATATTAATTTAAAATAATAATAATTAGTGCATCTCAATTTGAATCAGATTATGTAGAACTGAGATATTTATCAAAATGTTTGCTGTACTTTAAGAAATTACAGCATTTTTTTCCTTTATAATATACTTTATTTATCAGAAAGTAATTGTTGCACCGGACTAACAGCACATTAAGGTAACCGAGTACGTTCGAAGGAAAATTTTGAAAAATTGAATTTTTAAAAAAACTATTTATGGCTTTAGATGAATTGTCAATTATAAACACTATAAATACAAAAAAATTTTTTGGAAATATAATATATTTTGAGAAATAGGAAAATTTGTAGTAAATTTTAATGAAATTTAACCAAAACGGTTAACACTCTACACAAAATTGTAATGCAGCAATCCTATTTTTCTGTGCACACAAGTTATAGAATATAATGATGAATGAAATGAACCAAAATTCAAGATACATTTTGAGATGCAAAGAAGTTATGGGTAAAAATATACGTATATATACCTTTTTCCATAAATTTACAACTTAAATTTTTTAAAAACACCTATAAATGAAAAAGTGTTTCACCAACAATAAAACTTTTGGTTCATTTCATTGACCATATTATTTAAAACACATGCTGAAATTTTTATTTAAATACCTCGATTAGTTTTTGAGATATCATGTTAACGGTGGAGAATTTTTATGAAAATTAAAGTTTAAGAAAATTGAAGTTAAAAACAAATTTTAGCTAAAAAATTATTTAAAATTCTCCTGGATGATAGGCCAGACCTTCCTTTTCCTAGAAAATACTATTTTGGAAACAGGAAAATATGAACTACAAGAAATAATGATAAAAAATGAATTCGTCAATGTGGTCGATAACCAGTATTTTTAACGTAATCGGATACCTCTATAGTGCCTATTTTTCTTTTAACGAACTAATTTGTTATTATTTAAAGTTTTAAATATCTCTAAATTTATAGGATATTGATTTGTATTCATACATTTAATTTTCATATTTAAACATATACTTGGGATCGTTGAAAAATTTCGGAATTTTTTTTTCTATATAAAGAAAAAGCCTAGAATATTAAAAAAAATATTCCAATATTCAGACTTATATTCATTAATATTTTATAATGAATATAATATACTTTTTATTGTTTATTATATTATACTTTTACTTGGTTTTGTTTGTTATATATATATTTTGTTTATTATATTGTATTTTATATTATATAAAATACAATATAATAATAATAATACAATATAATACTTTTTTTGATTTGATACTTTTCTATAACGGATCAACCTTCTTCAATAAAGACTTACTTTCAGATCAAAAAGTTATTTTTTCCTGCAACAAACCTTAAAATGTATTATTCTAAATCAAATAAAAAGATATACTTAACTGCTCGCTATGTAGTTCCTTTTTCCTATATTTCATATATTATAAACTCTGTTTTACTATGTTTAAGAAAACAGAAAAAACAATCATTCTTGAAGTCGGATGTGAATCAAATTCAGGAATTTCATAAGATACAGACAATTTTCTTTTAACTTTGTGTTGTTGCTTTCAATTTAGTTGGAATTTTTTTTTCTTTTCCGCCAGGCAGTAAATTTATAGCCAATAAATCCATGTTATCACAATCAAGTTTAATGTTTTATTTTCTTGGACGAGAGCGAATAGGGTCATAAAGAATCGATGCTGCTCTTGACTTTCTGCTGTTCTGTTTTTGCCCAAGTAATTCCAACTATTTGGATGATCATCTTTATACTGCAACAAAGTTTTGTAAATTAAACAAAAAAAAAACAACACTTTGCTGTGAGCAAAATGTACCCTCATGTACCTAGTTGAAAGAACTTCTACAAAACGTATGAAGAAAAATCATTCGATAAAAGATAGAATTTTATCGAAATTTTTATAAAAAAATTCTAAGTATCAAAATTTTTAGTGACACTTTTAAAAACTCTTAATGGTTATTATAATGAATGAAATTCATATCTCAGTATTAAAAAAACATAATTCGGAAATTTTTATTCAAACCTGGAACAAATGCATCAAAATTCAAGGCATCCTTTCACTTAATTTGGATTGTTATAAATTAATATTATGAAAATTCTTATTTAGCTATATTTTCAAAAGGATATAAATTTACTCATTAATACTAATCTATTGATTTGTTTTTAACAGTTTAGGGAAATGCCTACATAACCTGTCCGTAATGATTTTCTATTTTAACTATTTGGTCTTTTGTTTACACTTTTTTTTTTTTTTTTTTGCAGTCAACACAATGCGTACGGCGCGCTCCCAAGGCCCGCACATTTTTGAACCATGCTTGGCAAGCAATAGGATGCATATATACACATTTTTAATTTGCATTCGGTATTAATTTACATAAATTAATATTATTATGTGTCAGTAAATATTATTATATATTTTATACATGTATTTTTATATACGATTTTTTAACATTTTAACTATTATTTATTTCACAGATTTGAATAATGCTTTAGAGTGTGATAGTTGGTAACGCATATTTCCTTGTACAATGATGTTCTGCACGATTTGCAGAAGTATCTTATTTTAAGATTATTAAGCTCACAAATTTTGCGTTTTGCTTCCCATCTGTTACGGACCGCTCACGAGTTTTCTCGTGTTGCATGTCCCGTCTGTTATTGCTTCATAAATAACAAAGTTATGATGATTTTTTTAAAGATAAGTTGCCCCAAAACGTGCTGTCCCAGGCGTATGTCTTACAGATTTCTTTGTGGTCCTTAATGTATTAAATATTTGCCCCTGGATGGTTATGCATTGATTTAGCCGAAAAAAGGAAACATGAAAACGAGATATTACGTGACATGGCCACAACGTCCGGCCTGCTAAAAAACGAGAAATCTCGTGACTTCTACGCAATGTGTTAAGATGTAAAAGTTTAAAACCTCCTTCACTTCAAATCTTACTCTTTCTTTATTATTTTGTAAAAAAAAAGCAACTTATTCTAAAAAAAAATCTGAACTGGACTACAAATTAAGAAAATAATTCATTTAGCTTGCTCTCAAAAAGTTCTATTGTAGTTCTGATTTAAATCTTAAATTATTATAAAAATATATTAATACGCATTAATTTTAATTGTACTTTTCAATATATTTTTTAAAGAGAATCGTAAATAAAATCAGTTAAAAAAAGGCAACAAGCATTTATATTTTGAAAACTACACCGGTTCTTGGCTGTAGGACATAATTAACTCAAAAGCAAAGTGAATGGCACACAGATCGTTTATTTCGAATACAGTTTGTTTTTCTTGTCCATCATGTTCCGCCAACCAAGACTTCCCCCCCCCCTTACATTTTTTTCTGTCTGTCTTAACAAGTCGTCTGAGAAAAAGGGAAAGAGGGGTTCGTCAGTTTGTGTGACACACGCGATTAAAAACAGTTTTTCTTGCCATACGGACATCCTGTCTAGGGTCACGCTATAACCAGAGCTCCATACAGTCATATTCCATTTCCCAGATGCATAGACATAGGCTGCTTCTTCCGTTAGACCTGGGGTCGTTTAATATGTCAGCTTCACCCATTGCTTTATTTTGGTGTACTGACGTCGCCGGTTCTCTTTCACGCCGTGCCTGTCTTCATTAGGTAGATTTCAAACTGTGACATCTGTGTTTGAGGGAGTCGGCTCTCATTCCCTTCCTTTATGTGCCTTGGCAAAAATTCTTCGAGTTAACCATTTGGAAGAGCGTGAAAAATCTGCTCACGATGTGCAACAAGTCGAGATTGCCGTGACTTCCCGGTAATGAACGTGCAGAATTTCCAGGATACTTTCTGTCTTCCGGTGTGGGAGGTCATACCTTAAGTTAGAACAGAGTTGAGAGATAATGAAATATTTTATCTGTTTTTCGTTTTCGAAAATAGATTCGTTGGAAATAGTGGAAAGCTTGAAATTTTGAAGTTTCATGGTCCAGTAGTCTGATTGTCTGTTCTTCACATAGAACGAAGAGTCTGATTCGCGTATTGAGTTACAGAATTTTTTTTGCATTTTAAATCTATAATTTAATGAAAGTACAAATTAATTTTAAACACCAGCTGTAAGAGTGTTTAACTTGACTTTCTCGTACAGATTCACTAGATACGCTTTTGTTCGTTCCATAGTCTAGAGAAAAGAATCAGATATTCATTATTGTGTATTTGGCAATGATTTAAGGTATATCTATAATTTTCCTGTCCACACCATATACAATATTCTTTTTTTTTTCTATTTCAACACGTTTTTTACTTTATCGTGTACGAAGAATATAAAGAGTAAGAATTGTGATCGTCTGAAAATTCGAATTTCAGATTTTGACAATTTTTCACATTTTAGATCTCCCTGATTCAGACAAACGCACTTTTTGGAATAATGTTTGCCTATTTATGAGAAAAATAACTCAAAATCTCTTTGAAACAGAGAAAAGAAATTTTGCCTGCAGTTTTTACTTCAAATTTCTACATACTTATTAAATTTTAAACGAAATCCTTTAACAGCAAGTGGCTCTGGTTCCCGAGTACGAGGTAACACTAACTTTGTTTCCTTGCACGGGATTCAAAACGTAGATGAATGAAGACACAGCTAGAAAAATAAAATGTGGTACAGATTTAAAACCAAAAGTTTAGATCTGTATCAATTATTGAACAAAATCTTTCGAAGAGTTGATCGTCTGTTCATTTGTGCTTTTGCGTGCATTTAGACGTGATCATCCAAAAACGCAATACATTAGTAAATATAATTGTTGCACAGTTTAAGTATTTAATGCTTTAGATCCTTATCAATTTTTTAACAAAAAATTGCCAAAGCATTGATTATTTGCTATTCTGTACTTTGACATACAAGCAAATGCGATATCTCAAACGCGAAATTATTTAAATAAATAATTTTTGTAGCTAAAACTAATTTTCTATGTCCAATTTTGATTTCAGATGATCTATGAAAAAGGTTCCAAAATGTATATTCAGTTTTTTTCACTGACCTACGAAGCCCAAAATTCTCATGCGCTGGACTCTAAATATATAATTCTGAGCACTCGTGACTTTTACAGTCTTGCTCAAGATTCATAGTTTTATTGCAGAGTAAAGAAAGTATAACATTTTTATTCGAGAGTATGTGAAAAAGTTTCGCATAGACCACCCCCATTGGTTTCATTTCTCATACAGACAGAATGTTGAAGTCTGAAAGGAGGAGATAATCAAAATCAAAAGAGTGCATTTCTTTATTTTCTTTTGCATTTCTTCAATATTTTCGTTTTGTGTATTTCATAAATCTCACGTGCCATTTACCGTTTTAAATGAATTGAAATAAGAATAAATACCTCAAATAGATTGTCATTTAATTAAGAGGTTAAATAACTCATAGGTCTAAGGATAAATCTCCAACTTCATAATTTATGGACTATCCTCCCAAGACACTTTCTTACTGCATCTTTTTTCGATACTAAAGAAGCATTAATACTTGTATATCAATAAATTTATAGTCGAGGAAGGTCAAAAATTGTTGAAGTACCTAATTCATCTTCTTTTAGATATGTTTTCCAAGAAGTCAGTGTAGACTTCCATCTGCTCCAAATGATAAATGCCTTTTAGGAATATTTTTTTTTCATGGAAGGGAGAGGGGAGGATTTAAACCAATGCATCATCCTAATTAACTTCTTGATATACAAGTTTCTTCTACTTAAAACGATGACAAATTCTATTTTAAGAGCGCTTCGTTGTCTTGATCTTGATGCGAACCGTCAGTCGGTTCAGATGTTTTAATATTGCCAATTACTTTTTTAATGCTGAATTTATCTTGTTTACAAACTCAATAACGATCCGATGAACAAGTTCAAAAACTGACTGTTTGTTAAATTGTTGATTTACTCTTTCTATTGAATACGAATTTCTGTTCATTTTCGTCCAGTTGCATCTCTTGAAATTTTGGGGCTGTCATTTATGTACTGTTTAATTACAGCTTTGAATCATTGTTAGTACCTTTCTATAGACTCACTGTAAAAATATATTTACTGTAAGAAAAAGAAATCCACCAATGAATTCTTATTTTCTGTTACCTTACATAACATTATTTACAGATACATAAACTGCATGTGACCATCTATATTCACTGATATTACAAGCTTTTTTAATCTTTGCAATTATTTACAAGCCCTTTAACTTCTGTACAATGAAAATACTTAACATATAATTTTGTGTCTTTTGTCTATGATACAAATGCAATGTCATAAGAAATGTAGAAATATGAGAATATAGCGAAACTCTGACTTAGTTGATAAATCATTTTGTTCTGTGGGAAAAAAAACGCTTTTTTACATGTTCTTCGAAATTATGATTGAAAAATATCAAAATTAAAAATTAGTTTCAAAATGGTAATTTTGGACGCATTCAGAGAAATTTTTTTAACGATTGAGGAAAAAAAATAACATATATAAAAAAGTCATTGATTTCGTGTTAAATATCATTTTTAACTGGTGAAATTTGAAAACTCAAAAGGAAAGAGCCAATCGAATTTTTTTAAATGACAAATCTAATATCAAGAACATCTTATACAGTACACTCCCGATTATCCGCGGAATTGGGTGGCGCGGCAGCTTCGGATAATCCGAAAAAAGCTAAAAACTAAAAGCTAAAAAGAAAACAGTCACTCCAACTTTGAAAAATCGTTTTATGTACAATAAAACGTAAAATAAACAGCAGGAAATGTTCAACTAACGCTTAATATTTTAGTATATCACTCAAAACTAACCTAAAATGCATTTTGTTAATGAAAACAGAAAATTGCTTTGTACTTACGAGAGGCGTCAAGGATACACAGAAAAATGAATACATATGTACAGTTTTAATACTGTAATGTATTATGTAATTACAAAAACATAACTGTAAAATTACACCGTTTTGAAGAATTCAGTCATTTGTGTTTGCTTCTTGCTTTGGAAGCATTTTCTCTTCTTGATCCGAGATTGCATTTTTCGTAGCTTAAGTTTCTCGGCCAACTCCGCGTCACATAAATAAGCACAATGTTAGCAAATTTAACGTTTCGCTCAGTTTTGTGAACATTTTTATTTTCTTTGCTTTACGCTTGTACAAAAAGAAAAAAAAAACCTTTGTGCGGCAGACGCGGATAATCGGGAGTCTACTGTATTGTTAAAACAAAGCTGCAAGAAAGTACATCCGTAATAAATACAAATCGATTAAATATATTGTTAAAAACTTCAACTACAGAGTAATCAAAAAATATCTGCAGTTTTTTAGAACCGCCGTTCAGTTCCAGAAATATTTACGAATTTCTTTCTATAATATTGCGAATTACCAGCATTTCCAACTCGTTTTTTTTTTTTTTTTTTTTTTTTATGGAACACAAAGTGAATTTTCTGTCATGAATAAAAAATGTGGGATGCGTTTCAGACCCCACATTTCGTAGTCTCTCCCCACCTGTGCGTATCGAATCGTCGCACATCTAAATAAATTCCATTCCATCTCTACTCTGACGTCTAGCAAAGTAACTTTCGATCTAATGCTACATGTTTTTCCATCTGCTTATTGATGCTATAAATCTTTTTTCTGTGATTTGTTATTTAGAGCATTTTGAGCAGACTTGATTTCTGAAATTCCGCCGTATTTTTGTATAATGTTCGTTCTTTTCGAACATAGTGAAGTAGTTTAGGCTTAACATCAGAATGAACAAATGTAGTATAATCCAACGCATTAACTAATCTTAAGACACCATATGTCTCAGATTAGCAGAACAGCTCCGAATATCAACTATTTGTTCCGTATTGAAAAAGAGTCTTGATTTTGAAATAAACGAGTCTGACATTGCGGATGAATTAAAGAAAAATTCCTTTCTTCTATGGTTCACCCGAGATTGAAGATGTACCACCAGATTTGAATTAAAATGCTGTTATTTTTTAAGATTAATTAGTAAATAGTTGAAAACATACTCGACTATTAAAAAATTAGGTCTTGAAAAATTCTTTATTCTAACCTTTAATACAAATAATTTAAGACTATTATGAGCTATATGGCTGAGTCAGGCTACATGAAAAATAGAAAAGACAATAGAAGAATAATTTATTTATGCTTCTGTTTGTCTTCCTGCATCTAAAAAATAACAATGAATTACTTCACTGCTTACGGTTTTTTTTACCGCTATTTATTTTCAATTCTGATTTACTATTTTTTTTTTTTTTTGTCTTCTCAATTTTGACTAATGCAACCTCCATGCCTCTCACCAGATTCTGGACTCTACGCTCTCGTTCTAAAGTGACTCGGTTTAAAATTTAGAATATCTAGTCACCTTAATATGTTCGCTGTAACGATTCAAGTTTGTTAATTGAGCCATCTATCATATCCTGTAAGATGACCCGTATTTTCACTATTTCTTTACTGTAATGGAGAGTGAAGTCTTGCAATTAGAAAGAGGTATAAATTACTGGGGATTCACTCGACAATCAATATGTTAAATGTTCCGAAATAGAAGAGATTATTTGGATTGCCTTCAGTATTGAAAATTCTCTGGTTCAAAGATCCAATTATATCAAAGTATCCTCTATGTATGTAAGGCCAAAATAGTCTGATGATGGAAGTTCTAGCTTTGGAAAGAAGGTTTCATAAACTTGACATACGATTCCACAGAAAAATTATCATGTTTGCAGGCTTGATACACGTAAAAACATCCGTTGGGCAAACCCTATATTTGTAAACACTTAAATTTTTTGGTTGTTCTCCGAATATAAAGAAACTGCATTGACCTTTTAGTAAGGCCTTGGCTTCAGAGCTGTTGGCTTCCAGGTTCGAGACTATATTCTGTCAATGGTTTTCCTCTTTAATAGGCCTTCATTGACATTAAATTTGTCATGGTACAAACGCCTTCCTATTGCTGCGAAGTGGAGAGTGATTATCATACTCGTCATCTGACCCTTTTCTGAAAATGCAATACCAATTTCAAAAATAGCTCTCCTGTTATTTCAAAACTGACTGTTAATTTAACATGTTAAAATTGATGCGAAGTATAAGCAATGTATTTGTTAATTTTCCTGGGTGTTGACTTTATCAAATTTTGGTTTTCTTTAAGCATTTTTCAATGTTTTGAAACTTGGATAAGTGTAGAAGATAATTTCCATATCGCTGATAGATTTTATTCCTTGGCATAAATGCAAATCCGCATCTATCTATGTCATCCTTTGGTTAGGCAAAATCCCATCTCATCACATAGTTGTACTCCGGACCAACTGATGCGTTGCTTCCGGACCATCCAGGCAAGGATCCTGCAGTGGCGTGCCGGACGGTCGGAAGCGGTCTCGGCAATCTCATTACGTCGAGGAGCCTCAGACACTTCGCGTGATAGTGTGCGGGATGCGAACACGCGATCCTATTCACTATAGCCCCCCTCCCTATGAAGATGCCGGTCGATGTGGCTATTTCTGCATCGATATCGAATCCCTTCTTCGGTTACTGGAGTCGTGCTAGGTTGAAGTTGCGTGTCTGCTCATTAAACTTGCGTTACCTGAACGTTCGGTGATTCAGGTCGCTTTCTTTAAAGGTGAAATGCAGGCTATAAAGCACAGAATCTATTAGAATTCTTAGAGAGCGTTATTGGAAATGGCTCATAACGACAGGTTATCTTGAAGTCAAAGGAAGACTTGGTTTTATCCTTTCTTTCCCCTTTCCAACGTGATATGCGGTTCTTACGCGGTTTATTGCAGAAGATGATTAGTTATTTTCTAAGTGCGCTTAAGAATTCATCTTTAATGATGATATGAATCCAGACTTCCTGGTTCCGGCTAGACAATTTGGAAAACGCAAATGAAAGACAATTGTCTATACAAGATGTAACTATGAAATGGGAATTTAATGATGGCAGTTAGCTCTTCTGTGCTTATAAGTTATATGAATTTGCATTTGCTTTTACATTTATTCTGACTTCACATGAGAGCACTTATAAACCGTGAAATTAAAACTGCTGGGAATGTATCAAATATTTGACAGATTGCAGTAGAAATTGACCGCCCTCCGAGACCACCTGGAACTCGCATTATATTAATTTAAATATATCAAATACCTCTTTTTGTGCTTATTACATTTTTATTTTATTTTTTTTATTTTTTGATAAGCTGAAAACAGAAGATCGAACGTAAGTTGTCAAATGCTAAAGAAGATAATGTGCATAAAATGTTTGAATTCAGTTTTAATGCGTAAAAAGAATAAAAATGCAATGATTTGCTTCTAATAAAGTTGTTGATTTAGGTTTTCATATCCATCTGATAACAAAAGTATATGTTAGAATGACTTAAAAAATATGAAGTGTGGCGTAGGAACTTCGATTTCAATTATTGTTAAATTAGTATTATGTATTATGTACACATTACTTACCAAATATTCATTATATCAAGCATTGAAATTAAATTGTAACATTCAAAAGCTGAAAAGTTGTAATTTTTGGAGAAAAAAAATAACCCCTGATATATAATAACTTTCATCACATGCATAATTTAAATCATCAGCAAAATTTCTAAGGAAAAATTTGTGATAATTTTATGTACCTTAACGTGAATAAAGACAGAATAAAAAAAAATAATAATCCTTTCTTGTTATTTTTAACTACTAATATAATATTTAATGATATTTATTATCGAAAACTCGAAGGAATTTTATCGATATGTAATTGCTTATATTAATTTGAAAAATCTGTTCAAATGCTGGACTATTATCAATGAAAATATAACGATAAATTATCGTGAACAAAAAGGAAGGATTTAGTCACCTCCCCCCAAGACGACATGTTTTTTTTTTTCCATATTTTTTGCTAGAGGCAATTTGTTTTCAATATTTATGAAAATTAAACTTCAATTTTCTAGGTGTCACTGAATAGCACAAAGACATAAGATCAAAATATATCATTAGCTACAATAGAATATGTGTTTGACGAACAATTTGCCATTTTTTTCTAAATTGAAATACTTAAGAAGCAGTGAATTGAAAGTTAAATTGTTTTCTCATCTTTCATTAATGCAATAGAATTATTCTTTTTTTGATCGGGAGATTTTTTAATTTTTATGTTTGAGGCTTTATTTTAATGAGTGATTTTCCCTAGAGACCCAAATAGACTTTTGACTATGAAATACTAAATTGAAATTTCTTAAGCAAAATTCAGGGGCGTCGGTAGTCTAGTGGTAAAGGTCTTGGCTTCGGAACCGGAGGGTTTTAAGTTCGAGATTCTATTTCACCAAAGAACCGACGTGTAAGCAGGTCTTGTGTTCGCTAAATCCGTCGGCACCAAATGCCCTCCTACAGTTTGGGAGAAGGGGATGCCAGTTAGGGCGCCGTCCTCATCGTCTGACTGCAGTTCAAAATTACGAGGTCCCAAAATAGCCCTAGCATTGCTTTAAAACGTTACGTTAATATAACTGAAGCAAAATTCAAAAATTTGTTATAATGCGGTTATTTGATATGCTACTAATATTTCAGAACTCGCTATTTATTTGCAAAAAAAAAAAAAAAAAACTTACATTGGAATGGGAAGGGAAATTTATCATTTTGAAATTTAAATATTAGAGTGCGCGACATTATAGTTATAAAATATATTTCATAATTTTATCTTTCTTCATAATAATTTCAACTGCTTTTCATTCATAAACAATTATTCGCAGTTCATATAAACTTAAAATATATTTCGGTTGTTGTTCTCCTTCATAACTAGTATCAAGCAGAAAATGTATTATGAAAAATGTTAATAGTTTTTAAAGTCATTCAAACTTATTCATTTAAAAGGGATTTTTATAAATACCTATTTCGAATGTGTAATTAATTCAAATGTGTAATTAATTCTTTTAATTGTTTTCAATTAGCGTCATTCGAAAAACTCGAATTTATATTTTTTTAAATAAAAATCAAACATGATTGTAATAAAAATTTTCCCTTATACCAGATTGTAAAATTTTAAAAACAGGTATGTTCTACTTTCATTAAAACGAAGGATAACGTAATGGATGCTTTGTTTAAAGAAAGACAGTGTTTTTTTTTTTTTTTTTTTTTTTTTTTTTTTTTTTTTTTAGCGGATATGCAAGCGAAACAATAACTAGAATTACCTCCTTTATTTTTGAAAAAAATGTTATTGTTTGAGAAATTCAAAAATTTAAGCTTTCTGATAAAGTTCCAGCTTGAAGAAAATCACGATAAAAATAGCTTGCGTAAACTCCTTAATGCTTCTTAAAAGCTGTTTTTAAATTTCTGTCATTTTGTATGAAAAGAATGACATTCTTCATGAATGGATCTCAAATGCTGATACGAATATAATACCCTAAATAATTCATCAAATCTCTTTTCTTAAAAATATATATGGTTTTGCTTTCAAATAAGCTACAGTATTTTTATTTTTACACAAAAAAAACAGACGATTTTTGATTTTCCACTTTTATGTTGAAGCGTTTTTAACTTTTTCATGCATTAAAGTATTTTTGAATGATGATTAATAATGTTGTATGTCTGGTAAACAAACAAAATTTTTGAAATTGTTAGATGTTCTTTAAAATGTTTAAATGCTTCTTCGAGGAAAAAGGATTTATTAGAAAGTTGTTAAAAAGTAAATTGTTAAAAAAGGAAAAAAAAATCCTCCTCTCTTCTAAATATTTTTTTTTATTTATATGTTTTACATAGAGCCACGACTTTTATATTGGATATCCCGCTATAATTAATAGTTATATTCAAATTAACATTCGATTTATATTACTTCTAATAATAAAATGTTATTAGCAATCTGTTTAAAAGAAAATAAAATCACTTGGACATTTTAAAGCATTTTGGATTACATTTGCTTTCCGAATAAAAAGGAAATAACAATAAAGGTCATCTAGTGATATTAGATGATTAAATAAATTTGTAGTCAAAAAATATAAAATCTACAGGAATCTAATTAACCGACTTTTAAATACATTGATTTGATAGAAGATGAGCTTTATAAAATGATTTAATATATAATTATTTGATTGAAATTAGTTTTATTTTAATAGCAATTCTTTTTCGTAGTTGTTAAATTATTGTTTGATATTATTATATTTTCTTTAATTACAAATTGGTTTTGAAACATTAATAAAGGATTGAATGTTAAGTTTGTCTTTAAATCAAGCATTTCTATTCTAATAAAGAGAGCTGTAAAATGTCAGTATGTTTAGTAGCAGTAAAGAAAAAGAACCACAAAAATGGAAAAAAAGAAAAAAAAAAAAAAAAAAGAGTTAATTTCTTCACAAATACGACAAAAATTTAACTATTTCAAAATTTAACGCCTAAAATTAATTATTTAAAATTCTAATCAGTTATTTATGCTCTTTTGGATGTTTGTTATTATTTCTATCCATATGTGAATGAAAAGGAAATAAGACACTTTAGCGTGACCAACTACTTTTTATCTTTTAAATCAATAGCTGATTTAACTTGTAAATAGATTTTGGCATGAAATAAATATATATAATTCAAGGCACGAATCTGTAATCCAGTGCAAGAGATTAATTTGAATGATTGGAAAAGTCAGTAACAAACGTTTTTCAGGAATAAATTATATCATCAGTCGATTTTCTAAGTTCGTTATCTTTTTTTATTTATCTGTTTCTGTAACAATTCAAATTCGTCATTCTCATTTATTCTCCAGCCAGACGAACTCCTATTGTCAGCTAATAAAATTAAGGATCCTTCCGTAACCACCGGTTTCCGAAGCAAATTCACTGAATACATCCTTGTTCTTCAATCAGGAAACATCAGCACCAGCTCTACTGGGAGCACATCACAATATTAGGGAACCCTGTCAACTATTAATTGCGCGAGCCAAACATGACAGTGCAATTTCGAATCACCGGTACCGAACGCTAATTACCAAACAAACTACGAGCAGGATATTTTCTCTGAAAACGAGAGGATAAACGCCCAACACTTGAAAACTCATTAAGCTAAATTAGAAATTCCTGCGCTATTATCTATTGCAGAAAGTATGTTAAATTCCGTCCATAGTTCTCGTTCGCCCCTATCCTTCTTGCTATCGACTGCCGACTTCTTGTATGAGTCTCATAACAATATGAGGTTTGTGTGCTTTTGCCAAAGCAGGAAACGATGTCTTCGTTCTACCCTGCCAAAGAATCTTCTCTAACTCTGACTGAAATTAGGAATTTCGAAATCAACGGCACCACTTTGCCCCTTGCATGCATTTTACTCCACACGAAACATGGTGGCAGCGGGGGGAGAGCTGCATATGCATTCTTTGATGCTCTCGGGTCAAAGTCGGAGGAATGTTCGCATGAAGACTTTTGACATCCACGTCTCCCCATTTCATAAAGGCGATTAGACCGCGTCGCACGTAAACCCCATTAGGTCATGCACGTTCTGGCTGCCATCATCCCCGAGACTTTCCTTTTCGGAATGGGGGTCGCCCATTATGAGGAATGTCAAGATCGCACCCAGAAGGGTAGGCGCTATTGCGAAAGGGGGAACGCTACCGGTGTGTGAGTGTGTATGCGGAAAAGCTGGTAAGGGCCCCCCGGTTTTTATGTGTCTACTCAAAAGAAAAACGTGAACGTCTGGGAAGACATTGAGAGAAACGTGATTTTTCTTGTAAATGATGCTGCGTAAATTGCTCCGAACCTTTTTTATTGGTTTTAATAGAAAATGCATGATGATGACTGAATTTGTTATTTGTTAGTCTGGTTTCAAAAGCAAAGATGATATGAGAGTTTACAGCCTCTTATTGTGCTAGATTTTAAAATACCTTAATATTAACCCTTTGGTCTCGGAAAAATAATTCGATGCATAACTATTCACTTAATACAAGGGTTTGTTATTGCTTCAAAAAATAAATATATATATAATTGCTTAAAGTTAAATTTCCCCGAAGAATTAATCTACGTCTTTTTACCATTCCGTTGGAATTTTTAACAATCAAAATTGAAAAATAAATAAAACGTCAAAATGATGCATCAAAGAATTGAACTCACCTTCACGAACCATTGCAGCGAAAGTGTTAAATTCGAAGTTCTTAAATCGAGATTTTACTGTTGTATATGTCGGTGCTAATTTATATGTGTATAGGTGCCAAAAGGCACCACACTGACAAATATTGAGGTATAGAAATTTTCATACTGCCACAACCTTTAAAATTTTTCTGCATATATTATTAAAAGTAGCTTTTAAAAATTGTCGTATTTAAAGCACTGCATTCCAAATTTATTTTTAAAAAAATTAAATTGTGGCTTATTAAACTAGGATATTTTTTCCCCTTTAAAACGCATTTATTTCAGAAAATTAATTTCTCGTTTCAATTACCACCTACAATAAAAATAAATGTTCTTTTCATCATAATAATGCTCTTCATAATGGGCAGAAGAGTGGATTTTTTTTTTTTTTGCTTAAAATGTTAGAATGTTAAGAATATTTTTTTAAATATGACTTAGAGACCCAGTGCCTGTATAAATATTCCGTGATTTGCGTAATTTATTAATTTTTTCAGTAATTCTTTTATTTATTGAAATTATATATCAATAAATGAATTTCTGAAAAAAATTTCCAAATTCCAAATTACATAATACGTAATATTTTTTTAATTAATATAGCTAAGAATTTTCTAATGGCTTGAATTCGGCGTCACTGTAACTTCTGAGTTGCGCCGATTATTATTTTTCTCACAGACAAAAAATGCTTTGTCGGCAAAATCTTTTCTAAAAATATTAAATTCGGCATATTTTCTCAAAGTCTCTTTCCTGTTATCTGCAATTCTATTCCTTCGTTCCATTGCTTGGACAAAGAAATCTTGATAGATGATAAATATTGGATTATTTCCTTGAAATTAGAAAGAATAACAATTGTTAAAGAATTCAACTGTTTCTTTAAAACTTGTTTCAAACGGCACGTATGAAACAAAATCAACCAGCTTATTATTTTAACAACCAAAGAAATTACGATTGTTCTAATTTTGTGTTTATTAATTCATTAATTTATGTTGTTAAATCATATGTTTTTATTTATTTTTCCAAATCTAGTACTTTCTTTCTTTCAGAAAGTGTCCTCTAATGATAAGATCTCATGTATTTCTGATTTGTATTAAAACTTCATACAATTCCTATTCTTCGAAGGTTGGAGTGTTTTTTTTATAAAATGACAAAAATCTTCTAAGTATTCACGACATCAAAATTTGTATACCCAACATTATTTTGATGATAAAGCTCAAGACATCGAAAATCTCATTTATTCTATTTTCATAAAGTCTTAAATAGATGTAAAAATTCCAACTTTATATTCCTTTCTTCCAAAATAAGATTTTATAGGTTTTGATATGCACAGAAATTTATCTATGAAAAAATTTGTCTTACTGTAATTCATATTAACATTCTAGCGCAAAATAACTCCTACTAAGGAATGCAAAAAATAGCTATATATTCTATTTAAATTTTACGATCTATTTATTCAAATACCTTAAGATTCGTCAAAAAAGCTAAAATATTAGAGCAAGTAAAAATTTTCTTCAATTTTTAAATTGCTTCTCTCTGGTGTGTGTCAAAAACGATCATTCTATGGATAAAATAGCACGCGAAACAGCCATTTGGCTGCGCCTTTTTAAGAACAGAAATTTACAATGTCTCTGAAAGAGACATTTGGAAACATTGTTATTATCAAAATATTCTTTTTCCCCTCTAAAATTGAAAGGCTACTTTACAGTTCCATAAGGCTCCATTTAATTTCAAAACAAACTATAGCAGAATATTTGTGGATTGTGAATTATTCGCTGACTTTTATAAAAAGAAGAAAGATATAAATTCCATTTAAATTCGTTATTAATTCCAATCGGAAATCTATTGTATTCGCATTATTTAGAAGGAAAAATAAAAATTCTTTTTAGGTACATTAATATTAAAATTGGTGATAGAAAACCAATCATTAGAATTTATCATAATAATAACGATATAAATTTACCAATCATTAGAATTTATCATAATAATAAAGATATAAATTTACCAATCATTAGAATTTATCATAATAATAAAGATATAAATTTACCAATCATTAGAATATATAATAATAATAACGATATAATTTTACCAATCATTAGAATATATCATAAAAATAAAGATATAATTTTACTAGTCATTGGAATATATCATAAAAATAAAGATATAATTTTACTAGTCATTGGAATATATCATAAAAATAAAGATATAATTTTACTAATCATTAGAATATATCATAATAATAACGATATAATTTTACCAAACATTAGAATATATCATAATAATAACGATATAATCTTAACAATCATTAGAATATATCATAACAATAAAAATTTAATTTTTGATGCTATAACTGATTGTTTCAAAAATCCATGTTGCTAAAATTGCCGTTTAAAAAAAACTTAAGAAGTAATTTTTTCAATAAAGAAAACTTGAACTATCAAGTTTGTTGTTTTGAAGAATTTAAATAGCTTTTTGTCACGCAGAAAATGTTTTCCTAGAAATGTAGAAAATCATGCTTCCGAAATTATGAAAAAGCATATTTTTAACATGAAATCGCAATAATTCGCAGTGAATAGAAATTTACCATGTAATTTATATATTAACATTGTAATAAAAAAAGATTTATGTTCTACAAGTTAAACCATTCATTCTGCTAAGTTTGCGTGTCACGAGAAAATTTAACCAAACGTGAGAATAGTACAATTGACTTAACACATGAACACTGCTACTTCAGAAAATAAATGAATGTTTAAAAATTATTATTTTGGCTGACTAAACTAAATACTTAGACTTCCTTTTATTTCTATTATGTGTTATTCAAGAAATAAAATATTCAGTGTATAAAACATTTAAGAGACATTCATGTAAAATCATTGATTTTACGTTTATTATACCTGAAGTTTAAATGCTATATGCTCTTTCTAGAAAAAATAAAATAATTCAAAAATAGACTCTTTCAAAGCTTTAAAAAAATATGTCGTTTAAAATATGTTACTGTCATTGGGAAAGTCTGGATTTTTAATTTAACACTTTCTTGATATTTGAAATCTGAAACATTTTGTCAGCGATTATGTTAGTTTTATCATTTCTGTTATAGATAGCAGAAAGTGATGTGAGATAAATTTAGTTCCTTAATTAATTTTGTATTTTATGTTTAACAAAATTTTAAATTCATTTTTTTGGAACAGTTTTATTTAAACTTGATATTCTTGTCCTTAATGACAGGGAGCGAAAAAACTCGAATTCCATTCAACTATTCAGTGTTGGTAATTTGATTTTGATGTTCATGGCTAATAATAGGCAGTATTCACATTTTTATTTCTTTTGTAGTATACTTTGGTAGAATAGTTCTACACTCTTAATCATACTGCCTATAAACCTCATCGCCGTCCGTAACGCGTCTATCGAGCTCAAGTGAAACTTCTGCAGGACGGCCGTTAACGAGCTTGAAGCGTACTTCTACATTTTAAAACTTAAACGCGGACTGAACGGCTCAGTGGTAGAACATTATAAACTGAAAGCGACCAGGAATTTCTTGAAGATGGATGGCGTTTTTATCAATTTTCAAGATCTAAAATTATGATGCAAGTCAAAAATAATCTTAATGCGGATTTTTTTTTTTTAAAAAAAAGCGTTTACAATGAAACTAAATTAAACTAAGCTAAACTTCATGATTGCTTTTGGTAGTATATTTTTAAAAAAGCTTCATTGAAAAATGGTTGCTTTATCTAGCTAAAGAACGTAGTTAAGGAAATTTTTCAATGTGAATTGCTCTTATGCCTGTAAAATAAACCATTGTCGATTTTTTAAAAATATTTCTCGTGAATACATAACGAGGTCCACTTCTTGTGGCCTAATAAAGCACTCCACATTTTCATGTCGTACAGCTCCATTTGATCCGGGGAATAAGAAATAAAGAATTAACTACCCTTAATTAAGCTACCTGGGGCACTTACGACTAAACTCTTTATTTGTAATGAGTTCCCAGTTGACGCTCTTCCATTTCGACACTCGGTCGGTAAAGGTGTTGAAGAAGACTCGTTAAAGAATGGCAATTAATCTAATTCGCTGTCTTCTTTGTCTGTCATTAACTCCGAAGAGGAACGTGTTTCAGAAAGTTTGCCTCTTTACGTGCATAGTTTTAAACAGATCAAAATTCTTTTCCTGTGATGTTATTTTTAGATTGATCGCCAACAACTTCATTCAATGAATGGATCAACTTCTAGATTGCTACTCTTGCCGCGGAATAATTTGAAGCCACTTGTTTAATCCGGCCCATTCACGAGAGTTTAAACTTTGGAATTTTAAGAGGAGAAAAAAAGGTCACCAACTCGTCTTTTAAAATTAAACAACAAGATAAAGTAGATATTATGTCTTGTGAGTATATGTAGGAATTTTTTATCCTTTTATATCAAGGGATAATTTCAATTAATAGTAGGTGTTAATGAAATATTGTTTATGGTATGCTAATAATGTGCGATAAATTATCAAGGATTGAGATTAGATTGCACCAGATGGATATGAAAATAGATTAACACTTTTCATCTAAAGATGCATTGCATAACATATATCAGCTATTCAACTTCATATTTTTACATGATATTTTGGCATCCACTTTTAATATAGAACCAAAAGGGGTATAGTCTTCGAATTTTTAGTGTAATAATACAACAAAAATGTTTGCTTACTTTCATTATATTACAAAAAGAATATGTTAAATAAATTATTATTATTATTTTGCATCTATTGAAAAGTTTTAAAATTTTGTATAATTTCAAATTTTGGGGTAAACACTTTATGCCAAATTTCATTGTTATTATTTTTTAAATATAAATTGTCTACAAGGCAAGTCATGTTGACAATTTGTAAAAATTTTTTAATTATAACACCACATTCAAGACAAACAAACACAATATACTTTTGACATGTTTGTTGGGAATTAGTATGGGCGAGGATAGAACCTGGGACCTTGTGGTTCGTAGCCGAGTAACAAGACCACAAGAATAATACTCATGTCTCGTATCTGTTAGCTGGCTTATAAAGTTCACCACATATTTATTTCAAAATTATACACAGATCTGTATTTTAGGCATAACCACACAAGGCTACACTCCACCACCTAATTAAAGACATTCAGATTAAATTTGAATGACCGGACCACCGCGGCATCACTGGCAGCAACTAAGGCTGAGTCCTAAGGGTCATCACCTGGCCACGGTACAACCTTTCCTGTGGGAAGCACGTTCCATCGGAAGAAGGTAGCCGACCATCACCATTTCTGTACCCACTCGGGTGACAAGAGCCAACCACCATGCCGGAAGCTTTTTATCCCATATGAGGTGCCCTCACGGTGGGAGATAATTTAAATATAAAAATAATTTATTAGAATTCAAACATCTGAATGCATATTTTGAATAATTATGTTCTCATTCTTAGGAATGTATTATAAATGAACAGATAATCGACTGTTTGATAGGTTTTTATTCAAAATTTAATACACGCCTTTGATACTAGCGACAAACTATATGCCAAATCTCTCTCGCATATATATAATAGCCTATTGCGTTTTTAATGCACATACACACGAACGAACAGAGTTGTTGCGGAAGAGTTTTATACAAAATTTGAACGAAACACTTCCATGATATATCATAATTCACAATTTTGATATTAAGTTCGCATGCTAATTTTCATTCATCTAATTAATGCCACTATCGAATTTTCAAATTCAAAGAAATCATTTTTGGACATTCAATAAATATTCGCAATTTAGAAATATGAACGAAGCGATCAATTTTCTGTTGTTATTTTTATCATATTTTCGCATTCGAGAAAATAAAATTTTTTCACGACTTTAAAATAACTTCCATAAAAGCACTGGAATCCATTTTAGTCTGTTATTTCAGCAATCAAATTATTATCCTGCTTTCAAACATTTCTCTCATTCCAATAATTCCTTCTATTTTAAAATATTTAATATTTTATTAGAAATTGAATCACGTAAAACAGCTAGTTGGTACTGGCCGTTCGTCTGTTGCTGTAAAGGAATGCGAATAAAGCGCAGTAACTCGATATTCAAGTTAAAATTGAATAAAACCCTGCATCACTTTTGCTTTACTGAAACTTCAAGACAAGTGCATGAATAATGGACAAGAACACGGACTAAAATATACAAAATCTTTATAAACGGCCAAAGTCTAGTTCACATAATCCCTGGACAAACTTGCTTTTAGAATGGAAATGATCAGTTTCTGATATGTATAAATTGAATCATAATATCCCATTATTGACTCACAAAAACATAAAATTTTAGTTTCATTTGACAGCGGATGTGGAGGATTTTAAATGTTTTATTCCTTTGTATCTGTGTTCGAACTTCTTACGCTTTACCTCCTTTCCCCCCATAAAGTTATTTTTATAAAGTTTCGAAAGCGGAAATATAAAGGAAATATTAAGTTATAAAAATATAAAACTATCCTATCCGATTATTGTTGACGTTCTTCTACCAATTGAAAATATTATAGAATAAAATATAAATGGTCTATTTTGAGAATAAAATTCCATAATTGATTTCAGTAGAATTTTTATAATTTATTCTATGCATTCGAATCCAGTTGTTAATAAAATATTGAATTTCTGACTGAGCAAAACAGAATTTGTCGCATATATTGTAACCTTATTTCGATGGAACTCAACAATTTTTAATGAAATATAATATAAAATTAAATAATTTGAATATAATGCTATTTTTATTTATAAAAAGCGAGGATAAACCGCTTTCCTAAGAATCCGCATTCTGCCTCTTACACATACATTGATCATATAAATTAAAATACTTTTCGAACATATGCCTGAAAGAAAATTTTAAATTGCTGATGACTTAATATGAATGGGATATTTTCATTAAAGAAGTATGTTTTCTAAATTGTTCTAAATCTTCATTAGAAATTAAAATACAATCATTATGTTTAAATGAAATGTTTAATTCCTTCTTCTGAATTTAAATGAATTAAAGAATTTTTTATTCTATTTGAAAAAGAAAATTTATCCCGGTAAGAGGTGTTTAATATTTGTTTATCGAAATTTGGTTGAATTTTTTCCATTTAAACACTTTTAAAAATTAAAAATAATTTCACATTTTTAAATACATAGCCAATACCTGAATCTGTATATCATTCGTTTACGATTGCGTTTCCTTTATGAAATGTATTTTTATTTATTTTTAACTGTCAATTTTTTAATATTCATATTTATTTATTATAGGTTTTGCCATGAGAAATTTTAGCAAATATTGAATAATGAACTGAAACTTCCTTACTGAAATTATAAAAATTTAATAAATAATTAATAGTAGGAAATCATAATTTATATTACTATATTTATATAAACAGGATATATAATGTTTAAATACGTTTTCGAGAACTTTTTAATTTGCTATAATTTATATATTGTTACAAAAAATTTTCTATACAGCAAATACCGTCAATTAATCGTAGCACATTTAATCACTAGTCATTAGTTCAGCAGCTTTCTTGCTGTCTAATCCTCCAAGACCTCTACGTGTCGGCGGCTCCGACTCTCTCACACACAACTTCCGCCGATACACACTCTTCTTCTGACGATATACACGACAACTCGGACGATCCACACAACAACCACCGCCTCGTAGCTTCTGAGTGCCCGTCTTTTATAGTTCCGGGAGGCGGGGCTAGAATCTTCTGACCAATCAGGGCGTACCTGGCTGCATCTCGGTTGTTAGTGGATGGATCTTGAAAGTTCTCGAACTTTCCGGTACTATCCATTTAGTCGCCAAACTCGCCAAATTTATCGCCAAGCCGCCAAATGCTCGCCAAGCTCTAAGTTCATTGATCTCAGCACGTACAGGACCGATCGTACAACGGTCTTTCTTGCGATGACTCTATTCGTGCCGTGTAGCAATATTATAGGTTCGTAACAATATATATATATATATATATATATATATATATACAAATAGATTGCCATCATCATGTTAATAACATTTTTTAATCAAACCAAAACTTTTTTGAACAAAGTGAAAAAAAAAAAAAATTGCCCTCCCTCTAAAATCGAAATTCATTTTTAATTATTATCTATACAAATCATTTGCAAGAAATTTTATAAATAATGAAAACACGCTAAGCTATTATTTGCTGATTGTTCTTATATTATTTGTCTTGGAATATAATTTCAATTATGTTTTATTCATTTCAAATATGCCAGTTTTCGATAGTATAATTTTTTTTGTTCTAATTAATAGCTAAATTAGCCACACAAACATTTTCCGACTCATCTTCTTAAGTTCAGTTTTAATTAGTCGTAGAATTACTTCCTTTAGCCTTTTTTTTTCTCCCAATGCGCTCTATTATAAAATCCCCCCCCCTCCAATCTTTTCATTTTATCTAAAATGTGCAGTCTCAGCGGTCCAACTTTTATTATAAACTTTTATTAGTAGCGCTCTTTTTCTATAGATGTTTTTACTAATTATTGTCCTTACTCAATCCCAACGAATTTTCTAATTTTCGATAGTTAATATAGAAATTATATATTGCCTATTCTTACAAATGCATTTTATTTTTTATCAAAATGTAAACTTTTTGATTTGGGCTCCAATCATATTTTTTATAACCTATTCCTATTTTTCTCACAGCCTATAGTCAATTCTGGTACTTTTTCCGTTAGTCAGGCGTAAATGTCGCCAATTGTGATCCAAAAGCGAATTTGCGTAAGAAGTTTGGCTGTATTCTACATTATTTGGCGATTTTTCGCTTGCACTCGATTACGGAAAAGCATCTCGACTCTATTTCAAAAGTGTGTTTATGTACAAAGCATCATTCTAAAGAAAAATAATCATTTGGACTGTCCAAAGCATCGTCTGGATTTAGGACACAATGTTAATGTGACTTATTTTTGAAAGTGAAATATGAGGAAGTATTTAAGGGAACGAAAATAATTTTGTTTTTGTTGCCATTTTTCTTGATTGGCAGGGACAGAACTTCAGGAAATTTGATTGTCTTCCCAAATAAAATGAAATTATTTAAATCTAAGGCATCAAATAGATTATTTAAAAAAATTTCAATTTAATTATTTTGATATTTTTCCCTTATATGAAAGTTATTACTCAATTAAACAACGAAATCAGCATCGGATTTAAACATTCTACGACTTTTAGATATATAATTAACACTATATAATTTAATCAACATATTAATAATTTAATTTAGGATGATTTCTAATCACTGTGTGAAAATGTATGTGCATATATATTTGTTTATTATGACTTATGATTGACAATATAATATCTATATATAATCTGATATAATACCTACGCAATATAATTTCTATATATAATCTTATATAATATTTACACAATATTATAAAAGCAGACAGTCAATATTTATAAATATTATAATAACTATGTAAATGCATTGCAAAAGATAGGAACTTGATCAATAATACTTTATAAAGTATAAATATTTTCTTATAATTTATTAATGTGACTTTTTATAACTTGTTTGACAAATAGATTAATAATATTTTTTAACTGAGTTACTTGTGGTTTTTTCCCAGCCTAGAGGTTCTAGCGGTTACTTAGTCGGAAATCCTCCACTGAATAGAACAATAATGGAGGGAGATCAATATTACAATGGTAGTAGAACCTCGAAAGTAGGGTGATACAACTTTATTTCACTTTTTTAAAACCAATTATGATGAGGTTCGCAAAAAATTAGTTCTTTGCTCTGGGCGCCATTTATTCTTGCTATGTATTTGTAAACCCGACAGTTTGAAAATCATTATAACAGAATGTTAACCAATAAAATTATTCCATGGAGTGCAATCTTTAACAAAGCTAATTACCATCCAACACTTGAGGGCACGGAAAACGGAAATCAGAAAAGAAAAAGAAAAAAAAAATCATCTAACCCGTACTTCAAGCGATTTTTCTTCTCTCCCTACCACCCATCTTCCCTCCCCGCTTCCGCGTGCCGATGCGGACAAATGTGGGGGTGGGCAGTCATCGAATTCCGAACGGCTTCTTACAAATTGTTTGTTTTTGCATCGAGGCAGGTAGTAACGAGGGGTCGACGCACTCGGCTGAGGTCCCGACCTCTCGAAAGGCGACCGCCACGAAACCGACATGCACCCACGACCTCTCAATCGCACCCAACTTGTAAACACCATCCCCGTCTTGTACCAGGCAAGGGCCGGTTTGAGGTTTTCTACTTGTGGTTCTCCCGGGGATGTTCTACCCCCTCATTACACCAGTAGTAATCGTGAAGAAATGTTCACCATCACGAAATGTTTTGTCTTTTTTTTTTCCTCTGGTGTGCCCATCCTTTCAGAACTGGTTAAAAGGAATATTTCAGAGTGTTGAGGTAGTTGAAGGTCGTGATGCAGCAATGAGAAACTGGGAACTTCGGAATCATTTGAGATAACGTAGGAATCAATTAAGATTTTGGATTCAATTAACTTAGGAGTTTACCACTGCTGTTTCATTTTACACGAAAAGTTTTCTGTCAGATAAAACTATTCTTATGCCAGTTTCCGCGCACAATGTTTAAAATTTATTAAATTAATTTTGGAGAAATTAATACAATATTTCAATGTCCAAAATTAACGCAAGATTTGAATTTGGCACCATTCGTGCAGTAAAAGTTGACAACCCTATTAAAAACCCCTATTTAACAGCTGATAGTTTAGGGTTAGTAAAAAGGGAGCGTTGATAAGCAGAACGTGTTAGCTCAAGATTTGAATTTAAAAACACATTTTTTTTTCTTTAAATTCCTGTATTTTTATTGAATCGTAAAGTACACAGGATAAGATTAAGTATGGAATAATACATACATCTTCCACGCTTTGATGGCACATACGCATTCTTTTGTCGAAATTTTCCATGACCATTTTACATAAATGTAGCTGAATTTCATTGATGCAGCACTGAATTTCCTCTTTCAATACATGAGTACTTGTGGGTTTCTTGGCATACACCTTTTACTTCAAATAATCCTGTAAAAAGAAACCCAGTGGTGCTAAATCACACGACCTAGGAGGCCAATTCTCAAATTTTCGAACTGTGGTCGCCAAACTTTCATTATTTTTGAAATATTGCTCAACTATGAAACACATAGTTTAGGGTTAGTTCCCTTTTTACTCACCCTAAACTATCAGCTGACCAATGGTTTTTTAATAGGGTTGCCAACACTTTGCTGCACGAATGGTGGCAAATTCAAATCTTGTGTTTAGTTTGGAACACTTTTTATAATAACGTAAAAGTACTTTTTCGTCTGGGAAGAGATATCCATTGTTTGTTAAATAGTTTGAAGAGAATTGCGAAATTCATTGGTGGCAAACGATTGAGTTTAGATAATGGAAGTTACAACTCCCCTACTTTCAAAGACACAAATGAAAATCATTTAATGTTTAGACTTAAGAGAATAATTTAATGTATATGAATCAAATTCCTTTATTTCTCTTCCGATTTAAAGGTTTTAAATAACGTGTATATATATAATATAATATAATATAATATAATATAGCATTTTATCTTATGTAGCATATATATTTAGCATTTATGTTTATAATATTTGTTTAAAAAACAACGAAATTTGTAAGTACAATATAAAAATTCAGCGAAATGTTCTTCTGAATTCACTACGATATTAACATTTCAGTTGCAGTAATTTTTAAATCGTTATTTAAATGCAGCATCTGCCACAGATAACATCAAAATCATTCCCTTTGCAACTTGTTGAGAAGATACATATTACTTTAATATGTTTATGCTTTTACTTAATATGCGAATCTTTCTAATGAAAGAAGGAATTTCTTTTACACTTCCTTAAACGAAAAAAAATATAAAGTGCTATCATTGTAACATATGTCGATTCATACAGTCTTGAAATTAAAAAAAAAATAGTCTTAAGATATTTGCCATTCCAAATGTATATGAATATAACTCAGACTACAAAGAGCTAAATGGACTGAGTCAGTTTTTGCAACAACCAGCCAGCGTAAAACAAGGTAAGACAGTGCACAGTTAAGTGTTGCATAAATTATATTGTTACCTGGTAATGGCATGAATTTACTTCATTAATCATGTAGTCTATACACTAATGCTCTGTTGGTCTGTACAAAAATCTGTTATGAAATTGCTCAACAAGAACAATAATTGCTTGAAACATTTAAACAATTTCTTGTCATGTGTTTTCCAAATACGTGAAAAAGATCCCTAAAAGCGCAAGAATCTTCAAATATTGTAGCTATGTCTGTATAGTATCGTGTGGCATTCAGAGTATCAAACATCGTAGAATATTTTGTGCTAATTCATTCTTTGTTAAGATATTTGTAGTATGTCCTTCGCCCATACATTGATTGATGATAATACAATTCTAATTATCAGATTTATTTATTCAGGTCCAAGAAAATCTATACATCTTTTTTTTATTTACATGCTCCTGACTTCGCAGCCTTGTGAAAATATGTATTCATTGCCATACAAATTAGCCCGGCAATTGCTGTAGATAATTTTTATGAATTTTGGGGGTAGAAAGAAAAGTAAAAGCGCTTGACAATATAACTGGATATAATTTTTCGAATTCTAAGATATTTTTTTTTCAGATTTTATTCAGAAAAAAAAATTATTTTATTTATCTCAGAAAATATCAAAGTTATAAAATTAAAAAGAAAAAGGAAAGAAAAGCAGTAGTTTACCAGCTGTTGGTGTAAAAAATATAATCAGATATTTTATTTTTCTAAACTTTTTGCATTTCCATTCGTGACAGTAGAATGAATTTGTTTTCTAGTACATAGGCGAAAAAAAACCTTATTAATTACTCATTATAACTGATATTTTGTCACGAAAGAACAGATGAAAATAAAATAAAAAATACTCCTTACTTTTTAATTCTTAGCAGCATGATTTTCCAAATTAAATTTTAAAAAATGTCAATGTGTTCATTGCATTGTTCATCAGTTAAAAAAAATAATAAAAAAATCACAACATTTTTTTTCTCGAAATAAATACATAAAAAATAAGGAGTTATCAATCCTTCAAGTAAAACAGGTTTTTGCTAAAAAATAACTATACCATAGTAAAGATAAGATATTCACCTACCTTAAAACCATTTTTATTTTTTGGAAAAATGAAATGCGTCCAAGATTTGTTCCGCTAAACTATTTGTAAAAATATATCATTCCTTCAATACGGCGGGAAAACAAAATATCATATTATTCGAACAATTTTGACAGTTTATGTTAATTTTTGTTTAAAAGTTTAAAAACTTAACCTGGTTCAAAAGAACATTATGCAATGGTAACATACATAGAGCCGAATATTAAAAATAAACCAATTGCAAGTGTACAATTCCATTTAAAAGTCCGGCATCAAAGTTAAAGTTTACGGCATTTAAAGATTAATTCTTGTAAAATGTGCCATATTCCTTAAAATATATTGGTCTTAATTGCATTTTAATTAAAACAATGTGAAATTTTCAATGAAATATGAGCAAAAATGAAGCCAACAGATATCAATACTAAATAACACCATAACAATGCAAATGGGAAGGTAAATAACCGTCGCAACATTAGCAAAAAATAATCGGCTTCCAGAAACACTCGTGCAGGCAATACATCAACATCCAATGAGGTTCATAAAGAATCGTATTTAGCGAGGCATTTTCTGAACAATCTTATTTTCTCCTCTTAAATAGCAGTAGATGGAGATCACTGTTTTCTTTCATCACTCGCTTCCAGAAAAAAAATTGGATGGTCACGCTCAAGAATGATCTTTGGATTCTATGGAGATCTCTATCGCCGGACTACCGGGTTCAGGCAACGCCTAACTTTGGTCTGGTAATCATACGGGAGCATATATTTCGTGAAAGTTAGTTCTCTCACTGTTTCTGTTACTGTCCCTGAATGTTGCCAAGATCCTTCATTTAGAAGGTTGGTTGATATGCATCATGACTTCTGCCTATTGTTAGGGAAGGTTCCGTCCACGCCCATCGAAGTATGTCTTTTGTCAGGGTCAAATGGTTCATTCTTTTGCAGATTCGGCTGCCATGTCTACACCAATAAGCACAGTCATCAGTTCGGTTTCATTAAAGAGATAAGCATACTATTAGCTGATGAAAAATGGATATCCATTTTACGGAGTTTGAAATAATTTTCATTCTCGAGATAAATTTTTGGTTTTGGAAGCAAGGTTATCTTGTAACTGATTTTAATACGGTTATTAATCATTTATTGGGTCAAATCTCTGTGATGAAATATCTGTTGAAGAAGCATGCCTGGTAGATTGATAAATAAAAGTTGAGATATCTGTAAGGTAAATATTTAATGGTATAATAAAATAGTCGAATAATTTTTATCTGTTTAGTTATTTAAGGCCATGATTGTTTGAAAACACATATTTCAAAAACGCCATAGAATTTGTAAAGTTTTATTAAAAACAAATATTTTAAGTTCAAAGCTCCAAATTTCAGAAAACGATTTTTCGAAGGGTTTTTTTTAACCATAATTTAAATAATTAGGAATAATTTTTTTTATGAATAATATGAATAATTTTTATGAATAATAGTATAAAATAGTTACACAAAAAGCGATGATATAAATATTCTAATTAAATTGGTAATTTAATCCCGTTTTTGAAGTCTTAAAATTTTTCTTTCTAATAATTTTAAATGTGACCTAATTTCTTTGTAATATTTTCCCAGTATTTTACGCTTTTGTAATTTTGTTTTGCAGGCATAGTTTAAAAAATATTTTTTTTTCCATTTTCAATTTTTAACTCATGATTCATTATAAATATTATGGATTTCTTCACGAGTTTCTTTTTCTTTTCACGAGTTCATTTTTTGATGGTGCCCCCCTCCCCAGGTGGCAGAGTTTCTTTGATGCAGCGTTGAATTTCCTCCTTTAATGTACGCGTGCTCGTGAGCTTTTGGCAAAGCCTTTGAATTTAACTTCATAAAAATAATTCCAGTTAAATCACCACATCTAAGGAACCAATTCTCAAATTTTTGAAACGAATTCTCTTTATTTTTGAAATATTGTTCAACAATGAAAACACGTTGTTCAATCGTGTAACGCTCTATTTTTACTATCAGCTGTCAAATGGGTTTTTTAATAGGATTGCCAACATTTTACTGCATGAATGATAGCAAATTCAAATCTTGCGTTAATTTTGGGACGCTCTTTGCCTTCTGATTTGCCCTCGTCATCTAACAGCTCAAATTTTGATTGAAATATCTTAATAAATAATTTAGCTTCCAAATAGATTAATCCTTAACCCAACAGCATTATTTCTTACACAAAATGTATCGTATTATTTATGCTTCAGTAAATGAAAGCATCTCGCATTTCGGTGCAAAATTTCACATAAGTAATTTCAAAAAAATAGCAGCCATTAAATCTTTCCTGGATTTGCCATAAATTCTTTCTGCATTCTATATTTCCCCGTATCCGTGTATTTGAAATAACCAAACATTTTACCAGGAAAAATGGTGGTTCATTTCTTATCCGTTCAGTGAATCTTAAGTTTTATATCCAGCTGTTCACTGAACTTTCTTACCAGAAAATTCGAAAAAGACATTCTAGGTTTCATTCCCGTTCTTAGAGGGAGGGGGAGCCCTCCTTGAAAACTCCTCAAATGGTGTGTAATGTCAAATAAAAGACGAAATCCAATAGAACTGCCAGATTGGTAACGGGAGAGCATTGTTTCATGGCGTTTATAAGCGAAAGTAATGGATTCGGATAAAAGCGACCCACACACAGATTAAAGCCTGTGTCCGTCTCCAGCAGTCTCCCTGAAGTCGTTACGATTATTTGTGGATGTTTTAACGGCTCCCGGTCTGAGGGTTACTATGACGACCGTGCCACAGGGAAGCCTATGGAAAAATAAAATCCCTTGCTCGCTGCCTCTTCCTCAGAAAATCCACTTCCTATAAAAGCTTCATCCAGTTAATGTTTTCTATCCTTTGTCATCATTCTGTCATCCATTCCTTCCTATAGCATTTTTATTAGGGCCAGCACAATACGGCATTTAGCTGCAATGGGAGCAGTAATTTCTTCGGACCAGGTCGTTCGAGTGTCGTTGGACCCAATACTGGGCAGCGTTTGCTAGAATTTTATTAAATGGTATGATGCAGATAAAAGCAAACTTATTCGGTTTAATCAGGAAATTTTCTAGTTAGAAAAGCAACAAAAAATTCTTTTGACTTTATCTTATTATTTAAGAGATGACCAAATCATAACCAGTTAACGAGTGTACTCGTTATGGAAAAAATACATTTTGCGTTATGACGAGTTTATTCGTCAAGAGTAATAAGTAGTGGCAATTTGCAGTTTGAATTACAATTTTAATAAAACCTCAAACCTATTCGTAAATATCAAGATGTTTAAAATATTTTGAGGCCAAGTTGAAATTGAATGAACAAATAAGACTTAAATAAAATCCCTTTCTCGATGCCTCTTCCTCAGAAAATCCAAATCCACTTCCTCAGAATCCACCATGTTTCGTTCAATACCATTCTCTAATAGCAAATTAAAATAATAAATTAATTTTTTGTTTCTTTTCGTTTATATGTAAAAAATGCAAGTTAGATTAAGTACATAAATAAATGTGATTATTGAAATAAAAAAAATAAAAGTCATTTCATTACAACATACTTACATATTTCACATACTCTGTGTTTGAAATGTATCCTCGTCATTGCTAAATTTTTGCGACACCATTTAGATACGCATTTTCCCGAAGAGGTCGAAACAGTTAACTGGTTAGATTCGTATCTGATGAATACTTTACAAAACTACTAATTTTGAGAGCTGCGCGCAGCTGCATAAATCAAGCCAATTATTTATGGGCGGTGTAATTTGTAAAAACCATTGCTGATGTTTGAATTTCAACTGTTTTACTGCTAACAATCTGGTGTGAATTTTCTCATTTTTGACTAATAAACGAATTTAATTATTCCGACAGTTGAGTATTGTTGAAATAAATCAGGACCATTTAGCAATGATGAGGATTTAAATGTCACCAGCTTTAAATAATGATAACTGCATTATGAATGTTTTATAACTTTCACCATTGCAATATACAGTGCTCCAATATTTATCATACAAGTAAATTCTCCTTTTTAAATTTCCAAAACCTCTATGTAATAAAAATCATACGGAGCATAAAAACTAGAAAAATTATTCATTTTTTCATGATAAAGTACTCGCATTGGGATCACAAGGCTGTTATTACTTTATTAATATAAGAAACATCTCCAGCCTTTTAATGCCAAATTATGTGAAGTTATATAAAACAAAGTTATTGCAATTTTGTCTATTTGTATTTCCAAGACAAGAAGTGATAATCTGCGTTTTATTCAATCTCAAATCTTATAATCATATAAGATGAAAATTGGATTCAGTTCACCAATCGTGTCAAATGTAATGTTTATTGTAATACTCATATAAAGGGTTATGTTTGAAGTATTGGGACAGTGAAATATTATCATTTAATGAAGCGAATAATATGGATTGACAGAACATCTTTATCAATGCATTGACCACTAAAATATCCGTATGACATGATTTCTGCAATAAATTGTTAATGAATATGATATTGCTCTGTTTGAAAGAATATATTTTTTACTTATAGTCATCTTAAAATCTAACTTATTTTCAGAGAAAATTTTATTGCAGATATAAAAATAAAAAACAAATGAATCTAGTCAAAACCCACATTTGTAATTCTCTTCGAGGATTTTGATTTAAACGTTTGCGATGCGTCGTAGTATCAAATTCCATGTAAGTGTCCCAGTGCCATGGTCAAATGTGAATTGTATAAAGATAGACTAGCAGTTGCGCGGTACATGAATGGCAGACGCTAGTATGTAAGAGCCCCAAAAGACAATTTTTAGATATCAATTTTAAACTTGAATCTTGATTGTACGTTTTTACACGAGATGATCTAATATATATATAGTGTTGCCAAAGAAAGTTTAATCACTCGTGTCAAGACCAATGAATTTACTTAATTTTCTAATTAGATGAAAAAGTATTTATGACTTATATAATTCTATTTTTTTAAATTTGAATTTCTATTATAAGATCATTTGATATATTAAAGCGTTTTTAAGTAATTTTTGCATTTTAAATTACTTAATACTTTCACTTATTACAATTTAAAAATTTTAATAAATTCAGTAATTTAATGCTTGAGTCAGACTCCTCATTGTATGCAAGCAGCTTAAAATAATAAAAAGTAGAACAATAAAAAGAGAAAATAAAGAAAGAAAGCAAAAAAAGTCATTACTCGCTTCGAGGGATCTTTCTTAAACTCTAAAGATATGACATAGCTTACATCTTTGATTATGCAACAATCTGACATCACTATGAGCAGACCGTGGTATTTTTATAGCTGGAAAGAATGAATTGGTAATACACTCATATTGAGATCGCATATTTTATTTGAAATACAAAAAGAAACCAGAATAAAGATGATCAAAAATGACAAAAATTCGTTTTTCTCTTCAAGGACTCAGTCTGAAGCACTTGGGATGGTACGAGATTATCGGTTAACGGTGCGGAACTTGAAGAATGTGGATTGCCAAGACATCTTCATCAATGAACTAAACAACATCAAAAATGATTTACGTCATTATTACGGCAATATGGCCAAGATCGATAAAGTAAACTCAGCATGGAAAAAATCTCATTTCGCACGTTTTTTCTTATTGCCTGGAGCGAATTTCGGCATAGTGGTTGGTGATCGATTAGTGATTAGGGGAAGTTTCTCTGAAAATGATCACGGGATTTTTTTCCCTCTCGTTTGTGAAGGCAGAGAGAATGGTCCGCTAATGCTCCAATTAAGTACAATTCTTTGCCCTGAGCTTCTTAATTATTTCGAAGGCTATCTAAAAGTATCCGATTTTTTTTCTAGGTACTTTTTCTTTCGACTTTTTGGCGCCGTTTCAAAAAATTTCCAACCGCAGCAAGAAATTCCTGAAGATTTTCCTTCAAATATTCTCTTTAAAACTGAATTGATTTTAATTAAAAGGTATTTAATTTGAGAATGTAATCATAAACATAAATTAAAAATGCGTAACATTATCACGTGAAAGGAGCTTTTAATTAAAGTATTCTTTAAATATTTTCGGAATTCTTTTACATTTGATGCAGGAAAAAAAAGTTTGGTAAAGAAATTAAAAGTAGTCAAGGATTTTTTTTCTGCACAACTTTATCTTCTATAATTAGATTTCTTTAATTTTTTTTTTAATTACGTAGTATTAACTAGTCTGAATTTGTGTGCAGGCGATGTAAAAGTAATAAAAACTTAATTTCTAAATTTTTGGCTCAGATTTATAAAATGATATTTGAGAGTTTAAAGTCTTAATTTAGAAAACTAATTGGATAAAATAACATTTTTTATAGCTGCCTGTAGTGAAGGGAATATATGTTTGTCAGCATATGGAGGTTTATATTTTTTTTCTAAGACTGTATTAATGATGAACAAATTGCAATTAAAACTGAAAAAAAGGGGGAAACGGTTATAACGATGCTTCTTAAATGAATAAATTGATAAATAATAAATTGATCTAATGTGAAAAGGTTGTCATTATTTGTGAGTAAAATCATCGTCAAAAAATTATGCCCATTTTTTTTTTCCTTGCTTGTTTGTTTCTTCAAAAAATATTAGAATATATATTACCTACCAAAGTTCTAAGTTTGGACTGGTCCTTTTTTTTTTTTAACTAAAATCTTATAATAGAAGGAATAAATTTCAATGTTACGTATATAATATAGAATTTTATTAATACTGTCGAATTTTAATACCATAATTTAAAAATATTACAATTTCCTTTCATTCAGTTACACAATACATCACTTTTCCTATATTTCCTTTAACTTTGCAGCATTTCATAGAATTCTAAAGTTTCGCATTGTTCTAAAAGTTTTCCAATAAATAAAAATTAGGCGCATTCTCGTAATTTTTCTTTTAATAAATATTTCGATGTACAACATCTCTTCTTAAATATAAAACATGTTTGAGTAATCATAGGATAAAAAAGATTTTGAAATTTTTTTAGGAATAATAAGCATTAAAGATTACATTAAAATGACTCACCTTCTGTTTCACCAATTTTTCAACTTGCATGGACTCAGCGTAAGGACTTACAGCCACAAAATCTAAAAGTTCTGAAATATTTTAGTGAAAGCTACTTCAGGCATGTTAATTCCTTTATTTGTGATATATTTGTAATCTGAAACTACAGATAAACCCTTTGCTCTGAGCAATTTATAAATTTCTAAGCATAAATTTTTAAAGTATTTCTTAAAATACTAACAAAATACAGAAAATTACAGTAGCACAATATAGACATATGTATCAAGATTTCATGGATCTTGAAGCATCGAGATCCCCCCCCCCTCTCTCGATATATATATAATATAAAATAAAGGTACAGAAAATCACTCTGCAACGAGCGCTCGATTAATATTTTATTTTAAAAAGTTTTTCCAGAATATTTCTTGAATATTGGCCGAATTATGAAAATAAATATTTAACATTAAAAATATATTATATGCTTTTACAACTGTAATTACTTACTTAAATTTTAGTATCAATTTCAAATCATTGGTGATCGTTTATGCTGAATTATTAATTAAAATTTGACAAAAATTTCTTGGTAAATGGAAAATCCTCTTTGATATAACCTTGATTATTTCTATAACTGAGCTCATATTTTTATAATATTCCCCAATGGTACAATTTTTATACAGTTATTGATTTTGTAGGGTATAGTTATATCTTTTGTATCTTTTCATTCTCTTATCATATATTTTACAGAAAAAAAAACCCCGGAAGTTATAATTTTGTTGGATAGAATAACTGTGATCAATATATATTTATTATATTATTTTGTTTTTTCAGAATTTTTTATTTGAGATAAGAATATTATTGCTTAAAAATTAAGGACTCTATATTTGTCTATCATATGTTTGGAAAACAACTTTCTGATGGAATTCTTCTTTCTTATATTCCACAAATTCATTCGTAATAAATCTGTATCAGTTTCGAAAGCAAAGGAAACAGTAAATTACAAATATTTACCGAAAATGTTATCTCTCTTTTAGATGAAAATGCTAATTATTTTTTTTATGGCTGATAGCTTTGATGTTGGAAACCTTTGGCTTTGGATTTCTTTTTATTATCAATTAATTGAGACTATACAAGAAGAAATCAATAGATTAGAATATATAATCCATAACATTGTAACATGAAAATGCTTTTATATTTAATTCATTTATCTTTATTTCTTAAAAAAATTTAATATATAACAACAATACAATTAAAAAAATATTTCATATCGTCGCATTGTGATGTGTTTAAATCCAGTAATTAAAATAATGAATAGTACTGTTTTAGAATATACTTAAAAATATTTTTAAATCATTAAAATTAGAAAAATATTGTACGGAAAAGAGTATTACCCTGAGGAGCTAAATCTTGAAATTGTGTAAAAATGTTTTTTGAATAATGTGCTCTGAAGTTCGAAAACAACATCAAAATTTTGATTAATATTTAATTACAAATTTCATTAAAATTTTTAAAACGTCTTCCTCAAGCCGCGTCTATTACCAAGAAGTATCTAAGAGCTAAATTTCGAAACTTCACTAGTATGCCTTGTAGAGATTTTTAAATGTATTTTTTTTATTATTATTATTATGCTTGTCGCAGATAGTATGCCATCTACATATTATAACGAATGTATATACTTTTTAATAAATGTATCTAATAATTCTAATTCAAACGTGTTGAATTGGCCCCGATTTTTTACTCTCTCAAACTCTGGCTTCAATTTAACTTCTGAATTGCGCGGACTTTTGTTTTTCCGCGCTGACTCACGTGTCGAAACTAAAACAGGACTTCAGCAAATTCCCTTCTGAAGCTGTATAAGTTCTTTCACATGATATCTTTTACGTGCTTTTTGCTTTCTATTCGAATTGAAGCCTGTACTTGGCACGGTGCTAACAAAATGCTTTTCAAAGGATAAGAGTATGTTAATAATTGAAATATTTATTTAATTGACAAAGGAAGTAATAGTCGATCGCGACTGTGCTCTTTTACTTAAAAGACTATTTCATACATTATAAATGTGGAAAAACGGCATTAAAAATAAAATTTTACTTTAACAAAGCTCGAGAAAGTAGTTGATAGTAATGTAAACTGAAGCACTGAATAAATTATAGATTCAAGAACTAGAAAATAAAATACAATCAAAATTTAAATTATATATTTAAAAATATTATGTATAATGGAAAAAGTTATTCTTACAATTGCATAATAAGCTGTATATTCAAAATTTAAACTAATGATTGCTTAGCATTTAATAGGCAAATTTAACAAACTTCAGATCACATTCTTAGATTGCCTTCTATTATTCACTTTAAATTGATCGCTAACTTATCAAATACCTTAAAGAGATCTCTATATAGAAAACAGTTAAGAGATGATAAAAATAATTTCTATTACATTGAAGAGATATATTCCATGTAGTTTTATACATTTCTATTACTGTTTTGTTTGCATTCGAGATGCATTTAATTTATTTTATCTTTAATTATTTTTTAATTCTTCCACTAGTATGATTTAAAATGTTAACATTGATTTCAATAAAAAACAGTAAGAAGGTTCTACTTACAACTTTCTCATATATTATTATATAGCCCGTTTTGTTTATTCTTTGTATAAAATACTTACTGTCTCCGAGATTCAGAATGTCAAATCCCGCATGCGAATAAGTATTGGGACTATGAAACGCGTACGTCGTTTATATTTGCGTGTTTAGACATATCTTAGTAACATAATAAAGGAAACGATGCATTTGGACGTCTTATTATCATATAATCGCGTTCAAACTACGATATAGAGGTATCTTTTAATTTCAAGATCTCTCAACAAAATTGACTTATCTATGTTTTTTTTTTTTTATTTTCCATATATGAAGTATATTGTAACATTCCCCGTTTCCCAGTACTGATAAGACATTTACAGCTAGCTGTGTCGTCGCTGTTACTTATTAAACTCCTCGAAATAGCCAGATGGTGGATCTTTTCACCTGTGTGGTCTCGCATCTGTTCATTTGCGACTACAATGAAAGACCACATATGGAATTCCTCGTCCCAGAGGTATTGATAGTACCTTCAAAGAGAAAGGGGTGTCCAAACATCTGGAGGCTAGATGTTTCTCTTTGTGAAAGGACCTTCCCACGACCCACTGGCGCGCTGAGAGAGCATATGGCTGAACCTCGATTGGCCGAAGGAGAGTTCAAATGACCAATGTAAATTAAGAGGCGGAGATTGTCGCCGAAATAAAGCGCGGAGATTTTTTTTTTTTTTTTAGAGAGGAGAGTAGAAACGAATTGCAGGAACTGTTTGACTACGCCCACGAGTTCGGTGTATGAGAAACTACCCCTGGAATGGTCGTGTTGACGAGATGAAGAACTGAGTTTCAAGAAAAACCTTCGATTTTGACTGTTGTATCTCCTACTACAGGTGTAAATAACTATTTATTTAACCAAGATTAGAACAAGTTGTTCTTTGTATATATAGGGCTGTAAAATAAAGAATTGTCTGGAAATTCTGCTTCGTTATTTGATCAGTCTAGATCAGGACAATACAATATACACAAAATAATATAATCGTCAAAAATTCTAATTCGAGATTTTGACGAATCTTCTCTTTTCATATTTCCCTAGGTCTGAAAAATTTTATTATTGGAATTGTTTGTCTGTGAACACGATAACTCAAAAATGTCTTGAGCTGGATGGATGAAATTTGCTCTTTTCGCGGAATTTGTAGGTTTGTCAGATTTTGAACAAAGAAATTAATCTGTCCGGTTGTCCTAGTGGAAGGCAACGCGATAACTACAAAAGCAAAGAGCTAGATAAATGTAACTTGATATACAGTTATATCATTTAAAATTTAAATGCTTATCAAATGTGGATCAAAATCTATCAAGGCGTTAACCAGTTGTTGCTCAGTATTTTCACAAGCACGCAAATAGTTCAAAAGCGCCACAACATAGATAAATGGAATTTGGTTCCCAGTTTTAGCATCAAAATTTGAATTAAATGTAATGTACATTTTTATCAAATTTTGAACTAGATCTGTGAAAGAGTGGACTATTTGTAAACTCAACAACTTATAAACGCAATAGCTTAAAATAAAAAAAAAATCGGCTTTTGATATAGTGCCTGCAATTCCTGGTCGAACGTTAGAGTTTGGTTTTAATCAGCCTAAAAATAAAAGCGATCAAAATAATATTAAATTTTTGTATCTGTGTATTATTCCCATGCTGGAATTGTTTGTCAAAGATCGCATGTTTGATTCACTAAAAAATACTAGATGCATGCAAAACTGTAACTGTTTCGTAACTTTGTACATCAATATCGCACAAAACATTCAGGACCTTACCGAAGGTTCATTTTTTGATGCTAGTGGTGACACCTTTATGAAAGATTTTGCGAGAAAATTTGGAAAAGGAAGGGCACTGAAATTGGTTGAATTATCAGGTTTATATATACGCAGATACGCTGCCGGAATGATAGTGAACACTATGATGGATTTTGTTGAAAACGTTTTATACATGTACAGATTTGATGATAAAGCCATATCCTAAATTTCACCCATCTTTTTTTCATCTTTGAGTTTTTTTAATTATGTTCGCATGTACTCTGATAATCATATAGATATACGCCTCTGACCACATTTCAGAAAGCTCCTATACTCAAAAAGTATCTGAACATTTTGTACTGGGGATTTCATTTCAAATCTGAATCATGTGGTTTGATTTACACTACTTATAGATGGATTTCACACAAAATTTGACTGAAATCTGCTATTCTGTAATCAGAACACATAACAAATTTAATAAATTTTTCAATGATCGAATTCAAAAACAAACCAAAATAGATATAAATAATTCCAAAAAATACTTGTTGTATAATACAAAACCCAGGGGGGGGGATTCTAAAGAGAAAATAACATTAAAAGTTTAAGGTGCGATTACGATTTTTTAGCGATTACGATATACTTTCCTCTTCGTATATGTGCCAGTAAAGGGTGCCTCAAAATTAACGCAAGATTTCAATTTGTCATCATTCGTGCAGTGAAATGTTCGCAAACCTATTAAAAAAAACAATTCATAGCTGATAGTTTAGGGTTAGTAAAAATGGAACATTACACGATAGAACAACGTGTTTTCATTATTGAACAATATTTCTAAAATAATGAAAGTCTGGAAGCCACAATTCGAAAATGTGAGAAATGGCCACCTAGATCATGTGATTTAACGCCATTGGATTTCGGCGACTTGACTTATGGCACTTTACAAGCCCGCTGACAGTTATCTGTCAGCAATTTAAGCACCGTTGGATTTCCTTTGACGGGATTATTTGAAATAAAAGGCCTATGGCATCAAGCCCACAAACAGGCGTGCTTTTAAGGAGGAAATTTAACGCTTTATCAACGCAATTCGGCCACATTTACACAATATAGTCATGGAAAATTTCAACAAAAGGGTGCGTATGCGCCAGAAAAGCCATCGAGACCATTTAGCCTAGGTTTTATTCCGTGCATAACCTTATCCTGTGTTCTTTACGTTTCAATACAAATATAACAATTAAAAGAAAAAAAATGTTTTTTTTTATTTAATTGAAATCATGCGTTAACACGTTGTTCAATCGCGTAACGCTTCATTTTTTACTAACCCTAAACTATCAGCTGCCAAATGGTTTTTTAATGCGGTTGCAGCTCTTTACTACACGAATGGTAGCAAATTCAAATCGTGCATTAATTTTGGAACACCCTTTTATAAAGGCCTAGTGAATGTATACAATTCCATTTGTGAACGGCCCCTTGGGAAGCAAAATTTTGCGCCTTTTTCAGTTGTGTCGGAAACTAAAAGTAAACACTGGCGGCTGGGCAACGCAAAGTAGGCGTGCCCCTTTATTAATAACGGGGCGCGAAGAGCCAAATTAATGATGATCCATTTTTCTTTGCTGCACGCATTGCTCCAGAATTCTTTTCCTTTGCTATGAATGAATGACCACTGCCTTTTTGTTTCGCAAAAATGTAGCGTTTGATGTGTCTACAAGGCTCACTCTGGGGAAAAAGAAAATACTTAATAAAATTTAAATATTAACTAACAGGAAATAATATATTCTGCAGCTGATTATTTTTTTCCCCTTGGGTTAAATTCTTTTTATATTCATGGAGTGTTGAGTTTCACTGTGAGTGCTTTTTAAAGAAACACTGAGTGCATTTCATTATAAATTTAAAACACGGGCGAAAGTGGAAGCGATAAAAGATGGTATATTATTTTAATCTTGAGATTAAAACGCTTCAGTACTTTAATAGAAAAGATGCATAAAACAATAATATGAAGTTGAAGCCTGTATATTTTTAAAAATTCCAAGCAGGCATAGTAAATAGTGTTTTTCAGTAAACAGCCATAACTTTATTGTGGTATTAACCGCTGTATAATTATGTCATCAAGTCAAAATATACGCGATGAAATGCTTGCCTTTTAAAATCAAGGTTTTATCTGTGTATTGACATCCTTTTATTAATAAATTATCAGGGATGATAGAAATAAATAAATTTGTATTTCTTACCATTGCCTACTATAATTTTAATTCAAAAAAATTGAATGCGAAAGATTTTTTTATTCAGATATATTTTTCTCACATATATTCAGATTCATCCACTTTGTCATATTTCGTTGGATACATTATGTTTTCAATGACTTTAGAAATTAATATTCTTCATTCACTTTGGAGAGCAAAGGTATCTATCTCTAAAGTTGAGCATCATTGCGGAGGATTGGTGCAAGAGTGATTATCAATATAATGTCATTTGGCATTATTCTTTCAAATTATTTAGCCCAAAACTGAAATCTAAATACATTATCACGTTGTTTCCATGACTCACGTCGTGGTGAGATAATTCATTGTCATGAAAAATTTGTTTTTTTCTAGCCCAGATTCGGATATACTCCATCAAGAGATGTCGCACGAATTACAAATTTAACAGTAAGGGTAATTTTATGTTTTAGAGCTTATGCAATAACAGATTGGACGAAAATTATTTAGATAGTGGAGGATTACCGGCTAGGCAACTCCCTAGGTCCTAGTTTAAGAGGGGGAACTGAAAGCTGATTGATTACAAAACTTTATATTTCTAGTCAAATCTGTAAATACAGAATTAATAAATAAAATACTAGGACTATATTAACACTTGTCAAGGTCATTAGTTAGGTTCCTATATTCATGACTACGTTCACTTAACTTTTAGGATATTTATATCTGCTGCAAGAATATTACACAAAAGTGGATGTCGGATAATCTGTACCCATAATCTCTGCTAATAATAAAGATGAATGTGTTGGCGCTCTACAGGCCAGAATGTTATTCTGTGTTTAATTTATTGTATTCAGACCAACAGGCAGGCATGATCTTTTTATAACATTATTAATATATATATAATATGTGAAGCTTGGAAGGTCGCATGTATTTCCTAGATACACTGTAACAAAATATAAGATTTTTAAGAGATAATTATTAAAATTAAGTTTAATTAGATAATGTTAATAAATAGCGATTGTTTTATGACACTTTTATTTAAAAAGGAAAGGCAAAGTTTTAATCATAAAACGTAAAAACGGCTTAAAATGAAATAAATATATAACGTGAAAATGAAATAAATGAAACAGCCTATATTCCAACTGAAATATTTGCATTTGTAATAAAAAACTGTAGGAAGAGTATGGAAATAGAGAAAAAAATTGAAATTTAGATATAAAAAAATCAGAAGTCATTTTCATATTCACTTCGTTTCATCGTTGCTTGTATGCTTAGAAGAATTGTGAATCTCACAACTAAATGTTGCGATTATAATGGGTTTGTCATTTTGGTTGATTTGCAACCTTTTCACATAACACTTCTTCAAAAGCTGGTTGTGTTTCCTTTGTCAAATTGATCCCCGGGGATCACCTCGAAAAGAGTATGAGATGCTTCCGATAAGGTGGTTGGATCTCGCCACCCTGGAGGGTACATAAAAAGGTGGGGGATCTGGCACCTCCCATCGATGACCAGACGTTCTTCCTTCGGGAAGGGTTGTAATATGGCCGCCGATGGCCCTTAGGAATCAACCACAGTTCCTTCCAGTGTTGCTGTTGCGGCAGTTTCCTTTATCCGTGTGCCTTCGGGCGGGTCGGAGAGCCAGTGGTATGATTTTCCTTTTCACTGTCCCCCCGCCACCTCGTAATTGAGGATTAGAAGCTTCCTGCTTGGTAGTTAGTTCTCTCCACCTTGGTGGATAGATAAAAAAATGTATAGGGTTTGGTTCCTCCCATCGATGAAGGGACGTACTTCCTTAGGGAAAGGTTGTACCGTGGCCGGTGACGGCCCTTGAGTCTCAACCACAGTTCCCACTAGTGTTTCTGCTGCAGCAGTCCGGTCATTCAGATTTCCTCATGTGCCTTCTGCTGGGTCGAATTAGCCAGTTTAAGATTTAAGACCTCTTTTTTAACTCTTTTACTTTAATTCGTTTTGTAAAGAGGTTGGCTTTCTCTTCACAGTATTTATTCTTTCATAAAAATGGTTTGTCAGTTATCGAATATTAGTAACTACCAAGCAGCTTTCCTTTATTATTTGTCGAATGAATAAAGTAGTTGTTGATTGCAGTAAAGTTATTTTTAAAAAAATTATTTTTCTTAAACAACAATAGCAAAATAGAATATACAGCAAGAACTTGCATCAAGTGTCCGTTGTTATCTCTGAAATACGAATTGCAGATACACAGAGTTCTATTAACGCCCCGATGCCAAACTTTGACTAATACTTTCTCAAAAGGAACTTTGAAAATAGCTAAGTGCATGCTTTCGTAACGTCCTGTTATAAAAAGATACACTGGAGAAGAATTTCATTTTATCTCACACATACGCTCACTTATCTCACACATACTAAAAGGTTAATGTCAAATTTGTTGATATTTACAATACTTTTTTTTCTGGCACCAGAAAGAAAAAAAAATTATCGCGAATTGTAACATAATAATGTTAATAAACTAATATATTGTTTGTAAATGGAGAATAACAGGGATAGTTTTTACTAGGAATTGTAACGTAATAATGTTTATAAGCTGGTATATTATTTGTAAAATGAGGATATACATGATTCAAAATCATAATACACTATACAGGATAAATCTTTGAATATAGAGCTACCAAATTTGACGGGTAATAATTTTTGGGAATTAAATAAATGTTCACTAAGAATTATATTTTCAATTAGACTTTTATTTAAAAATTAATAAAAAAATATAAACTAAATGTTTATTTCAATTATTTCGGAGAATATTAGTGCACAGAATCCTTTTTACACTTCTTTAGAATTTTTTTGAAAAAAAAAAAAAAAATTCAATTTTATTTCTGGGTAATTTTTTTTCTCCTTTAGTTGAAAAGATTAAAAAAAAATTCTGTATGTTTTACATTGCTTTAGATAATGGATTAAAATATATTCACACTGCGACGATATTGTATATGCTTTTTGCATGCAATAATTAATGTAAAGCAACTTTAAAAAAAATTATGAAGATAGACTAATCATTTCTAAAACATTATCATGCTACTATATTTCATTGTTTTAAAGGTCTATAAAAAATTAATTCGAGTTTTAAATCTACTTTACTTTTTGCTGCATTTTTTAATTTTTTCATTTATTAATCGATACCCATAGCTTTTAAACCCATAAATCAAATTTATATAAGTATAAAACACCTCCAAATAACAAATAATTAAATTCGTCAATTTATCAAACCTGATCCCTCAATGAGTTTAAAACAAGCAATTCTTTTCGTTTGAAGATAAAAATACTTCTTCTGCTAGGCTGTCTCTCTACCGGAAAAAAAATGAGCATCTAAAATTTCGAACGTAAGAACGAAAGAATGGACATTTTTATTTTTCTCGTTATATTGTAAACTACGTACAAGCATTGTTAACATAGAAAAATCGATTTTCAACCTTTTGGTGGGGAGGCACGTTTCTCTTCCACCCCCAAAGAGGAATGTATTGAATTGTCACGACTCTGAAAGGACGAGGTACCTTCCCCGGACCGTTATGTTTTTCCTATCGATTGTAATATTTTCCAAAGAAATAGAATATTTATAGATGCTCCGAGTATCTATTTTCAGTATTCGTATGTATACGATATCTACAAAATCGTGAGTCGATCGCTTAAAAGGTCGGAAGGGCCGCGTTCTTGCTATTGATTTGCATAGAGATATTTGTTTCAAATTCAAAAAAAAAATCTATTGGGTTGCTAACTGTTATATACGAGATATTTTTTATGAAAATATCCTTATTGAGAACCATAAAGAAGAAAAGAATCCCAACTGAATTCAGTTGCGAAATCTTTTATTCTAATTCACTTTAAAGATGGCTACCAGCTATAATGTTATTACATCGTTTTTAGCATATTCATGCACAATATGATAGGTTTTTTGTTTAATTTCGCAGTACAATGAAGAGATTTTGATGCGAAGGCAGCAATCTAAATTTCATAATTATAACATTTTAAAATCATCTCATTGAGTTGCTTATATACGAATAAATGTACTCGCATGCTATCAACTATTTTGAAAATCTGGTTCCAAATTACATATTGTTGCAAAACTTCCTCCACTAGATCCGTAAAGTCAGTAGGTTCGTCTGCAGAAGGTGTATGGAAACACAGTCAACAGGCCTCAATAACAAATATCGACGTTTATTAACACCAAAACTCTAATACGGACGACAAAATGCAGACAAGAAGTACACAAGCAATAAACAGCGCTCAGTTAGCGAGCTCGTTCAGCTGCTAACTAGAGCTAAACTCAAAAGACTGCCTCCAACCCGTCTCACGGCCTTTTATAATTCAGGAGACACGGAGAGAAGGATCTTGAAGCATATCAGCTCCTCTGGGTACAATCGCCAAAGTTCTTGAAGATTCTAATGCCATCCATTTTGTCACAAAAATCGTCAAATTCGTCGCAAAGTTGCCACGTCCAAGGGTCACTGATTCGGCATCCGATCAACCTCCAATAAAGCTGGTCTTTCCTACGATGGAACCAACTGTGCTGGAAAGCAACATCACAGGTTTGGGACAATATATATGTAAAATATTTGTTGAAGAAACAGACTTGGAGCTCTTTAATAATTGTTACTCTTCTTGGACTTAAGGAAATAGTACCATTTTTATCGTATTCAAGATTTCCTGAATAAAGACATATCGGAAGTAGCGCATCAAGCTGAGGAGGAAGGCAGAAAGAAAGCATTTTGAACTTATAGAGTTTCTGAAAGAAATTTGGCAATATAACGATTTAGTTTTATTGAAAACTAGCCGCCTTTGGCGACCAGCCGGTTCGCCAATCTTAATGCTCGTTAAAATTTTAATCATTAAATATTTTATGTAATTCCTACTTTAATAGCTTCTTCATCAAATATTTTAAAGCTTCAAATTTTGATAGTCATGTAATTCACTCATAATAATATAAAGTCCTTCAGCCATAACATAATATGTATCTCTCTGATTTTCTGTTAGTTCCGGTAGAATTTATGCTTAAAATTAAAATGGAAATGACTAAACTGCAATTAATATAATAATATTTTTTACTGAAACAAAGCATTTTTTTTAATAATATGATTACTGATAATAGAGTCACTGAGCGTTTAAACTTTATGGGCACTAAAAAATATCTTTCTTAAGTTATGTAATATCTCAAGAATTTGTCTACAAAATTTTCTCAGATTCATCATGAACAGATCGATAAATTAACAAAGTTTCATTTTAAATGCATCAAACTTTAAGAAAATAAAATGAATCGTTTAAAATAATCGGTCGAAAACAGGTTTAAAAAACTACTTAAAAAACGATGTACTTAAAACCATAAGCATATACAAAAAATATATAACTAACATAAATACAATTTACTTACAAAAGCATGCAACTAACCCAAAAATAATTTAAATCATCCGTTGATAACGGTTGTCATGGCAACAATCAGAATGCGCATGCGTGAATTTTCTTCGCCAACTCCGGTAACGCAAATGCGTGAATTTTTCTACGCCAGTTGGGGTAACGCTATGCAGATTATACATTTTTAATTTCCTTTATTTTGTGTTATTTTAATTCAAAATTATTTCAGAATGAATCTGAAACATGGATTAATTAACAATGTTTCATTTTAAATGCATCAAACATTAAGAAAATAAACAGAATCGTTTGAAATAATCCGCCGAAAAATGTTAATCCTAGCCTCATGACTGTTGGGAGAAAAAAAATTGAAGCCTTACTCATTTGGCGGTGGGGGAAATGGAAGATTTTTTTGGCGGAAAAGTTGGCGGTGGAGAAAATGGAAGATTTTTCTTGGCGGGAAAGTTAGTTTTAAATTAATAATTAAAATTAAGGTATACATGCACCAAATTTGATAGCTGTATGTCAAATGACCTGGCCTGTAGAGCGCCAACGCACGCACACGCACACACACACACACACACACACACACACACACACACACACACACACACACAACACACACACACACACACACACACACACACACACACACACACACACACACACACACACACACACACACACATTGAGCTTTATTATAAGTATAGATATAGATTACAGCCCGCTCAACTCAGAAATTAAAATTAAGATGAGATCGGAGTTCGAATCATTAGAGAATTCTTCAGAGCATAAGTAATTAGAAATTATTTCATATATACAATTCTAATGATAAAATGGTATAATAAACATTGTAAATCTAGATGAAAACATTTATGAGAAATGTTTTGCACAAGTGCACGGATTAGGTAGATCTACGGACTTCTCTCAAATGGATATAGTTCAGTATTTGCCGGGAATCCTACATTTTTTTTTTATATTAAGACCCTGCACTAAAGTTTATTCGGCCGGATTATTATGTTCACGCATCGACTACTAGTCAGACAGACCAGTCAGATAGTTTCATAAATTGATTTGGTTAAGGAGTTATATAATAAGCAACATCATTAAAATTTCCACGCAAATACTTTTTCTCTCTTCCATGTTCGATTCAATTTCTCTTTGTACACTTTGTATAGGATAAAGCGTAAAATATTCGTCTTTGGAACATCGTATTTCAGTTATATCCATTTCAGAGTATTAGAAAACAAATGACGCCAAGACGCTCCTAAAATGAAGGATAGGGAAAGATTGGCGAACCATTTCTAGATTCGTCTTTAATCAGTCGTCTCGTATAATTCGTTCATAATCGTGATATGCAGCATAATCCTGCTGTTATATCCTATTTTTTATAGCACTTTTTATTGCTCTCTATCAGGTTAAGTGGTTATTAAATAATATTTGTGATTTCTCGCAATTTACGCTTTTTTCAGGTTATACCATTATTCATCTAATCCCTTGAAAAACATAAAAATCAGGAATATTAAGAATTTGAACTTTTAACAGGGCCAACAAATGCCATAAAAGATTAAATTAATGAATTGCAAGTGAACATAAATAATTGGTAACTGAATATAAAATAAAAACTTTTGAGGAGTAATGATTATCTGTTTCAAATGTTCCATTTTTTTTAATGAATTTTTCTTTAGCGTTATTTGTTACTGGTGTTTGTTATTTCGTATATTATCATAATATGGTATTTTTATGAGAACTTTTACAGAAATCTAAATAAAGATTCAGTAGCTCAATCTCATTATGAAACTCTAAGTAAAGATTCGGTGATCTTGCTTCCTGCATTAAATCATTCGGTATTCTTTTTTTAATTTGCAGCAGTTTTGAATTACTTAAAAATTATAAGTAAAATTATTTTCCGCCCTAACGATAGCGAAAACATTCTGTGGTTGTTTTTTTATCGGTATTTGTACCGGGCCTCGGTATTCTTTTCGGTATTCTTTTTAATTTCAGGTTCGTGACCCGATTCCACCGTCATGTAAACGGATCTGGTGCCCGTTAAATCCATTGGGGTCAAACGTCCGCCTGCTAGTGTGGTGCGGAAATTTCGAGAGGGGTTGCAAGCTCAGATGATGTTCTCATCATCTGATCACGGTTCAAAATTACGAGATCCGTCCCAAAATAGCCCCAGTATTTCTTAAAAAAAAGATGTTAATATAACTGAACTCGGTATTTGTAACACATGAAAGTCAAATTTATACTTCCCGAGAGCCGTAGCATTAGTAGTGGTTATGCGGGGCGTTATTGTTTTGAAATAATTCAATTTATAATCAATTCATATTCCAAATGTACCGGCTGTTTGACAAATGTAGTAAACCAGATTGTGAAGGAAAATCAAAAAGTTAACTTCAAAACAAATATTACAGAGACAAAATATAAAATTGATTGTACTTATTAGAAATCAAAAAATCAATCGCATTTCTATTTTCTTATATTTTAAACAATATTTTACAATTTCACATATTAAATTAAATTCATTTCTCTTCGATAAAGAAAGTCCAAGTCTGCTTTTATTACTTCGAACCTTTGGCTTTTACATCATATTTATGTTAAAACAAATTCGAACGTCTGAATTATACCCTGCAATTAAACTTGATGAACAGATGTTTCACAAACAGCCCTTTTTTCTCTGAAACACATCATGCGAGAACAATTTATTTGATTTAAACCTCTCATAAAAGTGCACGAAAATTTTAAACCTCACACATACTCATGCCGTATAAACGTAAGATATTATATTACATCACGATGAGAAGTCATTTTCACGTTTCCTTTTCTGCAAGAAATATTCTGGTAACAGTTATGTGCCCAAAAGAATTGAAGCGGCCTCAGAACACGCATCTCTTTAAGGTTTCTCTCCCCATATCGCAGAAGTGCTGGTGTCAGCAGGAACAAGTCCCCTTCACAGCAAAGCCAATAAGTAAGCTAAAGGGCACGCGATGGTTTCGCACCTAGCAGATGGAAAATGAAAGAAACTGAGCGTGCCCACTGAAGTTATAGTAGAGTCTCACGCTAGATTCATGCCAGCTGTAGTTTTGTGCACCAACTGAACGTGTGGTTGTTTATTCGTGCTAAAAGAAATGCAGAGTCTGCTGTATTGTTTCATATGTCATTGATATGAATCATTTCTTTTAATTAAGGCTCCATAAAAGTGGGATACAACTCTTTCCTTATGTTGACAAAAATTGGCATTTTTATGCACCATGTTAAACCAGCTCGATTGTCTGTATTATATCCTATAATTAAATTTGATGAACAGATGTTCCAAGTTCATTTAAATAGATAGCTGATATTAGAAACATTAATAATTAATGTTAGAATCAGATAGATAGCGTGAGCTTCTATGAAATGTGCATATGTTTTACATATATTGACATTTTATGATATGCATTGCTTCTTTAAAGCAAGAATATAACTCTTTCTTCATATTGACAAAGATTAACATACTAATGCAGTTTTTATTTTCTAGTATAAGAAATATGCTTTTGATAAATGTTATATTTTACTAAAAATTTAATATTGAGGTATTAATAAAATGTTTTTAATGAGTTTTAAGCAATGTAGTAAATATAATCAAATGGCATCTATAGTTTTGTACAACAACAAAACGTGTTGTTGTTTATTCTTCGTAATCACACTGCCTAACACCCCCTTCCCCTTAATTAAGACATTAGGGTTAAGTCTGACTATCCTACAGCAACTCTAGCGGGGGCGGTTGAGTCTTATGGACCATCACCGGCCACGGTACAACTCCTCCCGTGGGAAGCATGTCCCGTCATCGATAAGAGTTAGCAGACCCCCAACATTTCTGTCCTCCCTGATGGCGAGAACCACCCACCATATCGGAAGCTTCCTATCCTCAATTCAAAGGTGCTCCTCCCCCCTCCTCCCGTCGGTTGTATATTCTAATTCAAAGAAATGAAGAAACTGCTGTATTTGTTGTATCGGCTTCCCTTTGTTGAAAAAATATTTTCACTTTTAATATTAGTTATCAGATACGAAATTGTATGTATTTCACATGTACGAAATATTAATCTAGAAAATATTGTATTCCTCTAAAAATACAGCATCAGTATATTAATGAATCTGTATTCTTTAGACAATGTAATAAATGCAATAATATATACAGAAAATTAATTCCAAATAATTTTAAATTTAATTATGCCATAAAAATAATAAATATTTATCACAACACAAAGAAAATTATCAATAAAAGAAAAGGAAGGTAATCACATCATTGAATAAAACTATATCTTAAATAATTTGAGTCTGGTGATCCAACAGGATATGTTAATCGCTGAAATAAACACTGTATTGTCTTAAAATCTGCTGGCTCCATCTTTCTACTCCCACATTTCAAAGCATCTGAAGAGTTCTCCGATAATGTAACCCTATTAAATTTTGTTGAGGAGCGCTGCTTACCGCTGCTACAGGTTACTTTACGCTCTTTGTGTCTATATGCACTAAAGATTTCAGTGCAAATGGAATTTCATGGACAAGCCCTTTTATCTGGAGGTTCCACAAATGCTGAATGACATCTTTGAAGGGAATGTATTTCATTATCTCTAAAGTTAGAGTGGACAGTTCATATTAAAATGTTTATGCTTGTAGAGGGAGGATGGATGTTCGGGGATAAGACTACTTAAGCTGAAATGGATTCTAATCGAGTTTTTAAGAATATGTGCATAAAAAAGTGTTATTTGTTTAAAATGAAACTGACAACATACGTTTTAACTTTTTCGCTTATAAATATACAGGGTGTTTATAAAGTCCCGGACCCATTTTGATGTTTAATAACTCATAAAATAATAAAGATATAAACACACTTATGACATTTATTGATGGAATAACTCATATATTTTCCTTTTCAGGTTTGAATATTTTTACTTTTGTAAATATCGTCTGCGCGTGTGGTTAATTTCAGATAATTTCATTTTCCAGTCTAAATATCTGTACTTCTCTAAATATTGTCTGCTTATTAATTGCATTTTTCTCTCTTTTGTTTTTGTCAACTATTGCAATGTTACGTTTACTTTTGATGTGTTTGTTCTATGTAGTACTTTTGTATGTGATGTTTTATTCGAGCGGATATTAAGGAGAATGCATACACCACAAGAGAAAGCACAGATTTTATGGTGGTTCATAGAAATGAAATCGATAGTGCAAGCACAGAGAAATTTCAGAAGAATTTACCAAAAAGATCCTCCATCCAAAAACAGCACCTTGCGGTGGAAAAAGAATTTTCTAGAAATTGGAAGTATCGAAGATAAGAAACGTTCCAGACGTCCTTGCACAAGTGATTTTGATGTTGAGCGTGTCAGAGAGACATTTTTACACAATCCTAGAATATCTGTGAGATCAGCGGCAACAGAATGGGATATGCCAATTTCGACGGTGTACAAGGTTATTAAGAAAAAATTAAGACTGCATGCATACAAAGTTCAAATTGTTCAAGTTTTGGAACCGAACGATAGGCCTAGGAGGATGGCCTTTGCAACAGATATGCTAAGGAGGATAGAAGATGCTGCTGATTTTCTGAAGAGCATAATGTTCTCCGATGAAGCATCCTTTCATGTTTCTGGCATTGTTAATCGCCATAAAGTGCGCAAATGGCTCTGTGGATGCCGACATGCTTGTCGCTACCTGGCGTGAAATTGACTATCGACTTGATATTCTCCGTGCGACGAAGGCGGCACACGTGGAAGTTCATTGACAATTGTCATGAAACTTTTTGAGTCTATTTAACCATTTATGTTATTAATTTAAATCTATCTTTATTATTTTATGAGTTATTAAACATCAAAATGGGTCCGGGACTTTATAAACACCCTGTATATTATTATCTTATAAATAAAAGTAAAATTCATAAATAGTTCTTACCACTACTGCATAGACTGTAAAAAACACTACATAGATTTTATTCAAATTAAGCGATTATTTTTCAATTAAAAGTTATATGCGTAAAAATATTATTATATTGATATTAATGTTAATATTTGTACTGAATAAACATATGCTTAACACTTCAAATAATTTCCCACCATGTTGTCACTCGAAATAGTTAGATTTCGATTAATTCTTTGAAAATTATTAATAGGTTTTGGAAAAAAAATTATTTTTGTCTTTCTTAAAATCTATCTAGTGTAGGGGATATTCCCATTTTAATTAAAATAAAAAAATGTGCATGATAATATTTTATATAAAAGAATGTTAACATAGGAAATTTCATATTTTTTGAAAAATGCGCTTGTTTACATGACTTTATATTTTGTTGTGTCCTAATATCAAACTGATTTTAATGATATTTATACCACGTTATTATTTCAGTTGTGATGACCGTATTTTTTATTATTTATAAGTACTTCAAATTTTCCTTACAAATATTAAAGCATAAAGCAGAGATGCTTATTATCTGCTTTTAATTCTAAATTATTTTAAACGGCAAAAATAAAATTGGCTTTATTATATATTCAGAAAAATGATACTTCTTAAATCAGATTTTAATTTTTACAATAAAATTGAAACTATTAAAATTTTAAATTAAAAAAATTAATAAGGCTATTTTAATTGTTTTTAAAATATTTCTACACATTTCAAATAATTGATTACATAATAAAAGAAATTATTGCTCTTTCTATCAAAATCATATTCATCTTTATTTTTGAATCTATAAAACTTTTGCGATTTGCCCTTTTGCAGTGAATATATAAATGTTCATTGTGATTTAGAATTTGTATTTTCATTTTTGTGTCTTTTTCCCAAATTATATGTATCTTCACTAAAAGCATAAAATAAGTTATTCTATTCTTATTCAATATTTTTTTCTGAAATTCCAATTCTCAAATGATAATAGAGTTTAAATTCTGTCCGTAAATTTGTGAAAGAAAAAACTTAAATATATATACAATTATATTCGCATTCTTAATTAATAGAAAAACATCGAAAACCAGTTAATAAACAGGAAAGTTTTGATTGAATGTAACAAACTTTCTGAAAGCCGAATGGACATAAAAATAATTATCCCTCTTTGGTTTAATTTACAGCTATAACAATCAACTGAATGGAATGAAACTAATTTTCATATATAGTCTGTGAAAGGTATAAAAAGATGCATTCCCAAAAAAATAAATATTTAGATATGTAGATTTTTGGCAAATTTTGGAAGAAAGAGACACATTAATATTAAGAACCCTGATTCATCTGTAGCATTTTCAATGATATATTTAAATACATCACGGAAAAAAGAATTTACATTTGATACACTATAATAATTTTAAAAAGTCCTTCAAATTGTCAATTCCAAAATTACGTACTTCAAAGGATGTAAAATATTGGGGCGAAAAATTTTAATATAAAAATTCTAATAATGAACTCTTTGATTGTAACTCATGATGGTAAACTGAAAGCCATTCCCGAAAGGAGTTTCACCCAACCGAGTTATTTGCTTAAACAAACTGGGAGCGATTATTATTTACCTTCAAAAATTATCCAAAACTTATCATTATTTGCTGATAGAAAGTGATCCGATCCAAAAATCCAAATATACGGATGTTGGCCTAAAAATATATTTTAGGCACATATAAACAGTGAACCCCTTTCAAATGAGAACCTTTTGAGTCTTTACAAGCCTTCCTCCCTTCGTAATTGACGGAAACCTCCTGTTGACTGACACGTGTTCTACAAATATTTAAGCAGCGCGGACATCAAAGTCGCTAACTACCGACAAGCCTTTATGGCGCAGGTGTAGTTTACGATTATCGTTTGCAGTTTTACACCTATCCATTCATGATGTATCCTAACCATGGTTCACCCATGCCTTTGAGGAACACGCCGCAAACTCAAATATTAATTCACATAACCTTAGTTGTTAATATACGTAAAATACTTCTCAACTGCGGTTTGTCAATAAAAGCTCTGTGGAAAATGGTAGGCAACGAGCAAATATGTAGGAAGTTTTAAACATTTGGTTTAAGTTTCTGTTACATTTGTGAGCCTTCTGCGTTTACTTTTTGAATGGTATTTCTGATTTAGATTTTGGGTTCATATTCAGTTTTCAAAAATAGTTTAAATTTTATTTGGCATGTTACATTGTAATTTTATATAGCACAAATTCTAAAAGATTTGCTTGCTTTCAAAAGAGTTTCAAAAATCTTACAGGAATTTTATTGTGATACAAAATGAATCTTCTTTAATGTGGCGAGCATTTAATGCGGTAACAATTGTTACAAATAAATATATTTCAGAAGCTTTGCAATTCTTTCCATTCTAGGTCAAAACAGAAAGATTACAAGATTCAAACTGACGATGCCTAAATTTTAAGTGTTACTGTTTACATACAAAGGAATTTGTAAGTATAATAGATTTTTTAATAGTGAATGAGTTTTCAAAATAAGTTTTGAATGATTCAAAGTTTATTTTTACCTCGATGGGAAAAGGTAAAAACACATTTTTTCCTTAAACAGGAATTTAAATGTCACATTTCAAATTCTCAATTTCATTTCGTTGCTCAACTACAATATTTAAGTATTTTTTTAAGTTTAGTGCTTTCAAAACATTTATATTTTACAAAGTATTTAAATTTCCTTGAATATATTTATTATAAAAAATAGAAATTCCTTTAAACTGAATTTTTCTCTTAGAAAATGTTATTTAAACGTTTCTTTCTCACTTCTGTTTGAGAATTTTATTGTGTTTCTGTTTAAGCCACTTTTATTTTATTTAAATCGTCTGAAATAAAATTTAAACCGTTAGAATGACGTAAATCTTTAGAAAAAATATATTCAGTTACTTCAACACAGATGCATTTGTAACACAAATGAATATTATATACTCATGTTTTATTATATTCATTCTTTTATTTTTTTAGAAAATAAAACATAATGTGAATTGTTTACAGTTTGGAAAATGTTAAACATATTTATAAGAATTTTTGCCTTTTTGTCGTCAGAAATTTGTCAAAATTTGGCTTTTAACATAGCTGTTTAAAACATTTTACTTTTATATAATAAATGAATCTATGTATATGAGGAAGTGGAATAGAATATTATATTAATTTGAAAGCACAATAAGTGTGTATATATTTCCCCTGTCGTTTAATTTATTTCACGTTTCTTTATTATTTAATACAATTATGTATATTTCGGACTTATTTAAACGATATATTTCAGACTTATTCTTTTAAATTAACATTACTATTGCGTTATATAGGGTGTGATGCCATTACAATAAAACCTTAATTAACTTCCTATATAAGAAGAAGCTAGAAGCTGCGCAGACAAAAAAAAAAAAAAAAAAAAAAAAAAAAAACAACTTTTGATTGGGCTTGGGGATTTAAGTTGCTATAAAAAAGTGTTGATTGCAGGGCGAGTTTTAATTTCTCACTTAACTTTAGAACTGGATGTATATGTTTTGATTCAACGTGTTAATATTTTGTATTTATTGGACATATGTAAGCAAAATATTACGTAGCTATTTCAGCTTCGCTTATGAGGAGCATTTGGTTTTCTTTTGGAAAAGTATATGCACCTATTTGTAGGTGTTTATAGCTGACTTTGGGAAAGTTTAATTAAAATTAGCATCATTTTGTCTTTATTCAAATGATTAAAAATAATTAATACAAAATACATTTACGGACCTGATTGCAATAGCATTCATTATCATTTGATGCAAAATGATATGATATGGAAATTTATAAGACCCATTATCATATATTCAGTTCTATATATTTAATTTTTTTCTGAACAGTTTAAAATAATAGTAAATTGGTTCATTGAGCACTTTAATTTTATTTTAACTTTTCTTTTCTATTGATTGTCAATCTGCAGAATGACATATTATGACTCGGTTTCTTTATCTGGTGTTTTATGTTGAGTTTTGAAACATTAGTATTAAGAGCTTAATTCTATACTTTGATTAAATGCCCTGCCATCTATGTATGAACAAAATATATTATAAAGGAAGAAATTTTGATTATAACAAAAAAAAATTCGTAGGAAATGCAATATTACTGTACTTATCAAAAACATAAATTTATAATCAATTCGTACGTTACTGCTTAATAGTTAATATACGTCCTAAGTCATCTGAATATATGTTAAGATGAAGAAATTTGGATTATTCGTTTTACTATGTTATTCCACATAATAATATCATTTAAAACAAGTAGTCGGAGATGATTATGCCTGTTAGGAGCTGGAAACGCTTTTTCTGACTTGTTAAAAAGTGATGGAAATTATCTATATCATTTTGAATCATGTTTACCACTTCTTATTTTTGGAATTTTTTGGTGATAACTTAAGAAACTATTTTTTAAAGAAATACAGCATTTAAAAAAAAAATATTTTCATGGATGACAATTCATTACTATATTGTTTCTTTTTCGCTATCTGATTTCCTGCGATTTAATTTAAAAAAATATTTTCATTTATAGCCATAATTTCTAGCTCATAGATGCATTGATTGAATATTTTTACTACAAGATTTGACATTACTTTGTATGAATCAGTGCATTGAATATTGGCAATATTTCCTTAATATATCAATAAGGACACAAAAAATTTGTGAAATTATTAGCCCTCTGTTAAGTGAGAATGATCTCTTTAGATCCTCTGAATACATTTTACATTTCTCCTTGAAATAAATTGACAATGGTTTGTGCCTAGTTCTTTAACCATTCGAGATTTAGTGATAAATTTGACTTCAGTCACTTCTATATAGATGTCGAAAACGGCAATCACTATCTGTTAGATCGTCATCACCAAAGTCGCACGTTATTCTTTCTTTTTTCTCTCTCTCTCCTTTTTTTACTTACATAATTCATATTGTTTACTATTATAATTTATTAAGGCAAAGTGATGTAACTGGACGATAAGAAACCGTGCTAATCTTAGGTGGGAATAGAAATAGGCCTTAGAAATTATAAAAGGTTGTTTAAAATCTGTGCGACAAATACTTTTTTTTCCCTTCTACTTTCCCATAATATTTAAAAATTAAAACATTTGATATGATATCAATTTGTTAGAAATTTCCGAAATGGTGTTGTAACTTTACGGGAATAAAATCATATGTGATGAATATAATTCTATCCGTAAAATAAAATTAGGTTGATCATTAAAATCAAAATGTAAGATATTGTAAATAAAAAAAATAGCATGTCATCTAAAAAGTCGTAATACCTGATATATTTTTTTAACCTTCCGTCGGGTGCAATGCAAATCCTAACACGATCGGGCGCAATTCATCTAAGAGATTAATGTACTCAATTAATGCAATTTTTGAATGTATGTTAAAAAAAACATATTAAACAGAACTTTTCACTTACATTTGAGTATATTTAGTATGAGTACTTGAGTATATATGAGTACTCAATTAATGTGACTTCATCTCACAGATTAGTTGCGCCCAATGGAAGGTTAAAAAAAATGTGTATGCTTTCATTAAACACAAATGACAAAATGCATAGCAAAAATATTTGAAAATATAGCACAATTAAGGAATTCTACACTTAAATGAGGAAACAGGCAATTATCTGTTTAAAAAAAGGTACCTCCTTTTATAAATTATCCAACGTTTGATAAGTGCCAATAATTTTGGTGTAATGGCCACATTCCAAATTTCGTGCAGTTAGTTAGATCCACTTTCACACTCTTGTTACATAGATAAATTCTATAAATAGTCTTTTATATCTTTCTTTATTTTTTGATTCTAGGAGCATCAAATATCATCAGAATATTGGGATAAAAATTTCAAATAATTGTCCGCAACTAGGCAGCAAAAAGTGCATCCACTTTCTCTTAATTTATATGAAATAAATTCACTCGCATTATATTTCCTCAAATATCCAGAATACTTGTTTTACCATAATAAATCTCCACCTGTAATGTTCGTCCAAGAATTCAAAAAAAAAAAAACCTGTAGATGACCGGCACTTGACGACTTATGTTTCTGAACTTTCCCATTCAACAAAGAGCGGAAAATATTTCGAAGAACCAACCACCTTTCAACGGGCCTCATCCTATAAATGTTTTTCGGTTGTCCAAATAGAATAAAAAAAATCACCAAAACGAACAGTGAAGGACAAGTACGGCTAATGCAGCAGTGAGAGATGGTACCTTGAGAAAGGAAAAAAAGAATCAGAAAACAAAAGAAAACATGGAAAGAAAGGTGCAAAACCGGACCTCACGAACCCGGGGTCTCACAAAGGGAATCCGCGCCTAATCGGTCGATGCCTTGCTTGGCTCCAAAAGACAAGATTTGAAGAAGTGAAACACGAAGCAGCGATTAACTTCGGCCAAAGGGACGGACTGCGGGCTACACGACAGCTTTTTGACCAGCACGCTAAGGTGCCTCCTTGAAAACTTGGCGTTTGGCTAACTTGGCTTTTATTATAAAGACATTAATGCATTTCTGGAAGATTTTTAGGCAAAAAAAGAAAGAAAGGGCAACGGGAGCTTATCATTAAAGATTCGATAATGGTTTACAGCGAACTTTTGGTACTTTGAAAGGGTCAGCAACATCTCATAAATGCGTAACAAAATCACGAATTAGATGTTCCTTTCACGGTTTTGTTAATGCACTCTATCATAAGCTAAAGAATAGAGGAATTGCTGAACAACTACTCTTCGCTAACTACTCTGATTCGATATTAATTGCCAGGTTTTAGTGCTCGTGAATGGAATCAGTGCTATTTCTAAGTTAAAAATTAAAATTATTTCGTTTTTATATATAGAAGACTTTAAACTGTATGGTGAAGAAATATATTTTTCCTGGTATCAACTCCGGGACGTATTACTGAAGGAGCATTGAAATTCGTGACTTATTTCGTGACTTCGATTATTAGTAATAGAAGCTTTGACAACTCACCTGGCAACTTGTAAGAAAGCAAAAATGAAATTTAAACAAGTATTTTGAAATCTGTAATAAGGTGTGAAAACAATATTTAATATTAATATTTTAATAGAAATTATTATTATTATTAGTGGATTAATCTCTTGTCTTCTGTGCAGACATAAATTATTTGGGAAAACGGTTGCAGTTTTTCGAAGTTTCGACGATTTTTTGCTCTTGATAATTTTTATATATGTTGTAATGATTACGCAAGTCAGTTTCATTTAAATTATGTCAATTAAAAAGAAAAGATTTATTTAAATAAACAGCCTTGAAGAACTAAGTTAGGTTAGGAATGTTAAAATCACTTATAAAGCTGGTTTAAATGCTAATGAGGCATTCTTAAAACATGTTTGATTGCAAGAGAAACCTTCAAGCACGGACGCTATGCTTTTGAGGAGACGTTATATTACATGAGTTTGAAAACATCAGCTTGTAGAGAAGGAAATACTTAATATTTTTTTTAGAGAAACATTTATTTTGCTTTTAGGCATTCCTTTCGCTACTGTTTAATTTTTACAGTTAAACACAAGTCATTTGATTAATTTGTTTATTGGAAATTTGCCATTTTATTTTGAAAGTTGTATGTTGAGATTAATAAACAGTGTAATAATATTTCATAATTTTCGTTTTTTTTTTTTTTTTTTTTTTTTTTTTTTTTACTATTTTACTTTATCCATCCAACATCCAATTTCTCTGTTAAAGTCGCATAACTGAGACCTTTCAACGCAGAAATGGGAAGCGAGATATTTTAATATATTTCAGCACCAAAAAAACCCGGTAATATGAAAATAACGGTACTTTTTAAAGTATAAATTTAAATCTGAAGTGTATATTAGATAAAATGGTCTTTCTTGATGACAACGAATAATAAAAAATATTCTGAATGGTGGTAAAGAAAATAAGGGTACAGATAAAGATAAGACACAGATAAAGAAAATTTCGGGGAAACAAGCAAACTGTAATCTTTCATATAAATTGGAATCAATGTTCATATTTATGACAGCCTATAATATTATAAAATTTCATTATATAAATGAAAAATTAATATCATTATGGCGATAATCTTGTAGGCACACTGACATCTGAAATAATTTATAATCAACGACGAATGCACAACTTTATATAAAAAATACTGTATATTATTATATATAACATTTTGAATTTTTGCTTGTTTATTTTTTTAGAAATATAAAAATGTGCATGTGTATGATTTTTTAAAAATCTATGCCTTTTTTGCGTATTATTTAATAAAATCTGAAAGATAAAAAAACAAATATGAGCCATAATCTTTGCTTAAAAGTTGTAAAAAAGATATAACGCAGTTTGATAAAGATACTGCAGTAGTGACATTTTTTAGATGAAATTCGGACGATAATTGTATATCTTTTAGAATTCTAAATCTTGTTAATAAATTTTCCGATTTTACAAATTTCATTAAAAAAACAGTTAAAATGCCTTTTGCTTTTTTTTTTACCGTACCAATACCATTTTTGTAGTTTTGTCACGTTTCTTTCCATTCTTTTATAGTTGGCGTTTGCTGAAAATAGATTATTTCATAAATAAGTCTGATTAAATGAAAAAAGTGACAGTATAATTTATAAAATATCTTTAAATTACATTTAAAAATCGTAATATATTTAACAATAGGTATAATCTTTTTATGCAATTGTAAAAATTTTTATTAAAGGTATTTATCTCCATATAATATTGATTTTGCATATTTATATGATGTACTTTATAAACCACAAAAATTAATTTGAAAATTCTTTTCCACAATATCCAAAAATTTATTAATGATTTATAATCACGCCTATTTTTTTTACTGTTGTTCAGTGGGAACTTAATCGGAATAAAAGATTTTATTGCATCAGTTCTTTTCTGCGAAATCATTTAAAAAGAGTATTTTAAGATCTCTTCTTTATATAGTCTAGTAGTTTTGTATTTATTTTGTGGGTCCTATTTTGAAAGACAGTTTTGTACAAATATTAAAAAAAGATATTGAAACAGGTTTACTGGTCTAAACTCTGGTTTTAACCAAACTCATGGCCCCCTCAATATTTCGAATCCTATAGTTTTTTGTTTTTTTTTAACTCATGGTGAGTTTTGCATATTTTTTTTAAAATTTGTTTTAATATTGAATTATTTTTGAAATGGAGTCATTTAACATCTAACAACTATTAAATTATATAACATAAATAATTTTCTTGCTATGTATGCTTGTTGTCAATATCCATTTTTCTTAATCAATACAAATCTACAACAATGTAAAAAACATTAGGAAAAAAATATTTTTTATCAAATTTTGATATTGTATGTTCAATTTATGCATTTATGTTTAAAATTAAGAAAAAAAAATTAAAACTTAATATGTATTACAGCAACTTGAATACGCGTTTTATTCACGCCTTTTTTCTCTATTTTAAACTAGTGTGCATAAATTTAAATTTAATCACATTTTGGTAAATTGAGCATGACCAACAACAACTATTTTTTGAACATCTTTCAGTAATATGCAAAAAATATAATCAAATATGTATACAAAAAAATATTTAAAAATTTTAATGCGTTTACATCAATAAATTATCATTTTGATCATCGCAATGCTATTATTTTTAGTATACACTTCATAAAGCACAAATACTTTGTATCAACAATCCAATAAAAGACTAAACCATTGTTGTGAGAAAGGAAAAAGGTTAAATGAACAAAAGCTTTGCACAAGTTCATAAAAAGAGGGAAAAATTATTACAAAATCATAATGTTTTTATATTTTTTATAAAAATTAATATCTAGATTTCAGTGAAGAAGTATACTAAATTATATTTATATTTAACGTACTAGTAATATTATTTGCAAAGTAAGGTAGACGAATTTTCTTGGAACCCTAACATAGTTCTATCCCCCATTCTGCCAAAGTATCCGGAGTACTTAATTAAGGGTACTTACTTAATCAAAGTGTTACAGTTGTCGCGACAACAAGGAGGATGGAACTGTTGGTGAATCCAAAGGGATATCGTTGGTCACTGTACAAACATTCAGTAGGTAAATTGCTTTCTATCACCGGAATGGAGGTCACTCGATCCCACAACATTACTATGCCAGATAATATAGAAAAACGCCTTCTCATCCATGCATTCTTAGTACTCTACAGATGGAGAAAACGAAAAAGAAGTGGGTTCTAGTTAGCATTCCATCAACGATCCGCTATGTATCAGTCTGGCACTTAATGAACTTCTTTTGGTCTAACATCTTCCCGCTTGTGTGGCATAAAGATCTAGAGAGTAGATTACGTAGTCAGAGGTGGTCCTTTTCTAGTGACCTCAAATCAAAACGATCTTACTCAAGCCAACTGTGGCTAAACTTGTCATTCTTCAATTTTATTTCTGATTTTTTTTTTCTGTCAGAAGTCGTTACATGAACTTTTTTAAATATTGTTACTTATTTCAGTTCCTGTACTCTTTGTTTAGTTTACAATAATTTTTTTTTGATAAAACGTTGAGAAAAATCGGTAACCTGCTTTCATCATTAAAATAAAACATTTTTAAACATTTACACATAATTTGTTTTATAAAACATCAATTAAAGGTTCATAAATAATAAAATTTTCTAAGAAATTTATTGTTTTTGAAAGAGTTTTTTTCTTTATATTCATTGACAGGGAAAAATATATATATTCCAAGAACTAAATTAATACATATTCCAAGAACTGAATTAATACATTTGATACCTTACATGTAAAGAAAAAAAACTGGAAAAAAGTTACCTTAAATTATGTAAAGAGTAGAATGTTATTTAATATATATTTTTATGTTCATAGAATTTTAAATTTTGAATAAAATATTAGTCGCCTTTCGCATAATAAACTCTTTTTCGTATTCTTCATTACTTTTTATAAAACGGTCCTTGAGACGAGCAAAAATATTTTGTCAGAATTAAATCTATTGTGGCAAAATATTATTTATTCAGTAATTTTCATTATCTAATAACAAAATTTCTCTAACATTCTTAGCTTAAAACGTTTAAATAAATTTATTTATTCTTTATTGTAGATTTGCTGTTATATGCACATTAGTTAATGCAGAAAATAACATTTTCACCAAACATTAAACACCACAGAATAAAACAACATCCAAAAAAATAAAATGTAATCATATGTGAGTTTTTGAAACTATTTCCACGGCAATATGATGTTTTGAAATCTAAAATCAAAGCAAGAAAGAATGTGGAAAAAAAAAAGAAAAGAAACAAAAATAGAATAAATATATAAATGTGTATCCATCCATCTCTCGAAGCGAAAAACAACAAAACAAATTTTTCCATCTTGGTTTTCGAATTTCAAACCTCTGTTCTAATGGAATTCGTTTCGCAGATCGCCTCAGCTCCAAATAAGAAAATAATGGAACTGAGGAGCTGACTTTCGGCCAGGAATCAACAAGCAAAAAAGTATCATCTGTCTTTCTGGTTCGAAACCGCATGTTGCACATCTTCAGGTCTGTAATAATTCAACACGTAGCATTTGAGCGAAAAGAAGAGTAAAAATAATGATTACTTTTATCGTATGAGTATTTTAAAAAATTTCTGCTGTATCATTTTGACAATATATATAAATCTAACAGTAATAATTCAAAATATTGCTCTCTATTTTCCATACCGATAAATTATTGATAACACGTTTAAAAGTTCAAAAACTAATTTGTGTCAGAAGGTTGTTGCCATGATTGTGTCTTTTCTAATCGAGCTGCTAGTCTTTATATTTAATCTTATAATTTTAAACGAGCAATTCTTGTGTATATGTAAATATATTTCGTGTATCTCGGAAACGGCCCTAAGGATTTGGATCAAATTTTATATTTAGGTAAAGTTTTGCGTTTTAAGTTTATCTATGTCGGTGTTTTTTCTCGAAAAAAACTCGATTTTACACCAGAAAAATATTTTTTTATTACTAAATACTGCCCTGTGGCTATGCGTGACCTGCATAAGCGTATCAGATATGGAGTAGTGTTTAGGACGTCAGATTCCCAAGCATTTTTCTCATTTTCGATCCCACGTTTGTAATTCAATCAGATTTCGCTTATGTTATAAGTTTAAATGGGCATTTCTTGTAATATATATAATTTCGTATTTCGGAATGGTTCTTACTATTTGGATTAAGTTTAATATTTATTTAAGGTTTTGCTTAAGTTTATCTGAATAGGTTCTTTCCTTTAAAAACGCGATTTCACATACACGTACGCACCCACGCACGCACCCACGCACGCACGCACGCACACACACACACACACACACACACATACACACACACACACACACACACACACACATACACACACACACACACACACACACACACACACACACACACACACACACACACACACACACACACACACACACACACACACTATTTTCATATCTAACTATCTTACCGGTACCTCACTTTTGTGAGATGGCGCTGATGGATGTGAGATAAGATAAGGTTGAAAAATATTCGTATGCAATCAGTATGTGGTTCGTATCTAAATATTTTCTCCGAAAAAAACACGATTTTACACAAACACACGCATACGCACACGCACGCACACATAAATAACCATGCTGAGTGAAGCTCGGTTCTAACGTTTTTATCGTGCGAATCGCATAATTTAATTCTTTAATTTTGAACAACTTAGTGGAAATACGTTTGCTTGCAATAATGGGATGTATTGTCCGTAACGACTCTGAATACTTCTATAAAACTTTTGAGATATAATTCATCCACATACTTCGATATAATGCTGATATCACTTGAAAAACAAGTATATAGATAACTTAAAAAATGATGCAATGAAAAATATGAAACTTGCAAATTATTTTTCTATAGCAGTAGCTTCAAGTGTGAATTATAAGTGGGAATGGAAATTTTTTAAGAAGCTCTGATTTACAGAACTACCTTCTTTACGTACAGATATTTGGGCTTGTATAATGATGTACAAAATTTTTGAATTTTAAATCTCAAGTAATAATTTTAAATTAAAGTAATAAATAACAAGAAAAGTAACAGTTTGGGAAAATAAATAAAACAAAATTCATTTGATCATTCATAAAAACATCATTTTTATCATTAAAAACATCATAAACAGCATCAAAATTCATCATCATCAAACTTTTTATGTGATTGCAATTGTAAAAATCTGAAATAAGATGTGTTGTTTAATCTATGCATTCGTAATTAAAAGGTCTTAAAAAACATTGTCAAAAATAAAGTAAAAATATTCTTTTAGAAATATCTTTTGGTAATTTAATTACCCATCTCGAATGAAGTTTGCTAGAAATTGTTGTAAAGGGCAACCACAAAATTTCTCATCTTGATTTTAGAATTTTAAGCCTCTTTTCTAATTAAATACGATTTACAAATCGATTGGCTTGGCAGCAAGAAAATAATGGAACTTAGCAGAGAATCAACAAACAAAAAGGCACTATCTATCATATTAGGTACAAAACCTCATACTGCTGGTCTGCTTGAAAACTAAAAAGCAATATTGCATTGCGAAGCAGAAACCCAAAATTAATAGACGAATGGTATATAAAATACAGGTTTTGTAGTCAGAATTCCCTAGAAGTATCGTTATCATTTTGATATTATGGCTAGTAGTAGTATTATGTATTCTTTAATTGTGTATATTAATTTTTTATATTAATTCATAATCTTACCACATGCCAGAAAAGTCTCAATACCTCTTATTTAAATCAAGAAAAAGCATTAAGTATTTTGAAAGATATGGAATTGGATTATTTTTTATATAGAGAATTTTTTCTAACTAAACAAAAGCATTGACCAATAAAAGAATTATGCATTTTTGCTGATTTCTTACTTAATACTGATAAGAATCTTTATACAAACGCTTCAAAGTCTAGAAATTGCATTAACGAATTTCCCATCTTGGCCTCTGAATTTAAAACTTTTGTTCTAATGAAACGCAGATAGTCTCGTTTGTAAACGAATAAATAATGGAACTGAAGGGCTGATTTTCAACCGAAAGTCAACAAGCAAAAAGGTACCACTTCTCGTTTGTTGCGAGACTTCATGTTGCACATCTGCTACAAAACGACAAAGCAATATTTCAACACGAACTAAAAGAATATCGAAATCTTCTACAAAATTAATCGATGAATGGAATATGAGAATAAATTTTATCGTAAGAGTTTCCGAGAAGTATTTGCCATGTCATTTGGAAGGGCTTCAACGACTTCCCTGGGCAGCATAAAATGCTTACTTTCGAGCATTTGTCCGACTTGAAGTACTCTCGAAATGAGACACTTCAAAAAGTCTTTCCGTTTCGGAACGACGCCATTTTGGAATTTGAAATTCCTGCCAACGCGTCTCTCCAGCGATAGTTTGAGGACGGAATGGTCTAAAAAAGTAAAAAAACAGAAAGATACGACGGGTCGAGAACGAGGTGACGAGAAGAATCCTAATACTTTTGCGGTGCAGCAGTGAAATTTCGGAGTTCCCTCTTATTGCATACAACTTGAGAAAGAGTGGCCATTATTTATGGTAAATTTCCCACTCCTAGAAAATTTGCTTCTTCAGTCGCGCATCAGGGGATGAGAACTACTAATGATCTTTTAAAACCAGCGGTTTGGGTACAACTCTCACTGACGATAACGATTTAACTGTTTGCTTCATCTGTACCTCTTAAGAAGCATTCGGGATTAAAATACAGTATACTCCCGAATATCTGGCTTCCGTACTCTCCGGGCTAGTTTTATTTCATCGTAATTAAATGAGGAAGGCAAGGCTTGCATTGGTAACATTGCCAAAGCATTGGACTTGGGGTTTGTACGTGTAGTGTACAAAATATAAGTCGTGACAAGAAAAAAAACAACGTTCTGCTCGTTATTCATTGTTTCGTCAGTGTGTAACTAAACTCAATTGTTGCCGTTGTTCCTGATTATAACTGCACATTATGTACAATATTCTTTAATTGTTCTTGTGGTATGCTCAATAATTTTTTAGTGTACCACAGTGAAGATTTGAAAATGGGTGATAACTGCAAAAAAGTTGTAGTGACTTTGGAGGAGAAATTAGCAACCAGACTGACTCAGGTGTAACAGTAAAAACCGGCAACTGCTTCTATGATTCACTGGGCAGGCCGCGTTCACATTCTGCGCAATCATTGAGAGAAACGATGGGCTTAGTACTCAAGGAGAAGTGAGAAGATTCGTATTATAGCAGTGAGTTTTGGTATAAAAACTTTGTTTTCTGGTATTGGTGGGGAAAGAAATGAGTTCATAGAGCTCCGGCCTATCCGGGTTTGTTTTGTTTTTTTTTGTTATCCGGCCTACCCTACAGTCACATTAGGCTGGATACTCGGGAGTGTACTGCATTATTAAATTTTCTAATTTATATTGTGGTGATCTTTTCTTTAGGATGACGTCTTGGTTTAAGTTGCGCGCTTGTGCCAGTGATTAATCATGCAATGAACGAGCCAACTGCATTTTTCTTCTGTGAGATTTATATAATATGGGCTATATATTCCATTAGGTAAGAAACAAAACTTTTTTCCATCCATATTGGATAACCATCCATATTGGTGACCCAGACGCGATTTGAACAGACAACCTTCTGATCTGGATCAATTTTATTTTTGTTTGCTAGTCAATATAAATATTTATAAATCTCGTGAACACAGAAAAAAAATACATTTGCCTCATGCATCGCATGATTAATCCGCTGGCACGAGCACGCAACTTAAACCATGACATTATGTTGATAAAAGCAGGATCACCACAATATTATGGATACCAATGATTTAAAATTATTATTTTATACTTAAATTGTTGACATTTTTAAAAATCTTATTTTAGTCGCCATAATCTACATTGTTTCCATCAAAATCATTGCTTCCTTTCATCGATGGATTGAAATTTATTTTATAAAGCTGACCTTCCAATTTTAATAGTTGGAAACATCCTCTTTTAACGAAGAAATAATGAAGTACTCTCTTCTTTTTCTTTTTCCACAAATAATTAGTGGATAAACCCAGTGGTCATCTTCAGGCACCTATCAGTCAAGTGATTAGATTAGTTAATCGGGAATGGGTGAAATCTTAGCCTATTTCTGGTAAAGCAGTTGTACTAGAAAACGAAGAAAAATAAACGTTCTATTTGAACAACAATTTGTTTGTTCTCCAAAGAAAAGTTTAACCGATAGTTTCTTTCTTAACCTGAAGCGAAATTTGATGTAATTCAATTTCACCAGCTTGGCAAAATGGAACATTATTTCTATGAAAAGAACTAATTAAAACCTTTAAGATAACCTTTGAAAAGGTATATGTTAAATATTCCTGTAATTCATTTTCAATATTCTTTCAATCTTAATTTAATAACAGTTTAAGCTGATAATCGCTGTGATATTATTTTTTAATTTATTGAAAAGATAGATTTCTGCTTGAACTTTTGAGAAATCATTGTCAGAGTTTTAAGTTATTTTGTATGAATGTTTATTAGTTTTTGATTAGATACAATGATTATAAAGCTTAAAATTACAAATTTCATATGGTATACAGTTTATTTCTTCTGCATATCTTTTTTCATTAAAAAACATTGGCTATTTCCAAAAGCTTTTCATTTTTAATAACTACCACAAGCTATCGATGTTTATTGGATTCTAACTCAGAATTATTTTCTAAAAGAAGCGTGGAAAAAAGAAAAGAATCTATGAAATCTTCACTTCACTTTGGACGGAAATAAATTAAACTTTCTAAGATAAAGGCAAAATAAGATGATTGATTTTGTTTTCGAAAAATAACTCACGTGATCTTTAACCGATAATCGTCTGCCGTCTGTGCCTTGTTCTTCTCGGATCGATCTATTTTCGGCTAAGAATGACGTCTAACGAACATGTGTCAGAATATCCATCCGACCTAATGAAAAAGCCGACAAGCTGACAAAAACTTCAATTCCTTCTTTCTACAAAGTTTCCTCTCTTCCACTTTTATATTTTAAATTAAATCTTGTTTCTGCTATGCCTCCCAGAAAAAACGTTTGCTACCGTTTCCCTTTGGTTTTCTGGTTTGAGTTTCTTTGTATGTCCTTTCTGGTTGGAAATTAGTTTTTCTTCCTTGTATGTAATATGTTCTCAGTAGTAATAGCGCAAATTATTATTGTATTTCCGACGGAATTTTATACATATTCTTGGTTTTTCAATATTTCTCATTTATCGATTTCTACTGTTCTTATTTTAGTTTTTAAATTGGTAAGTATTTGTTTTCAAGTTATAGTCACTTTTTTCCATGGTATAGTATAAAGTATTGTCTAAAATTCAACTCGAGATGTTTTAGATATTGAAAAGGGGGAATAAACGAGACAGCAGTCACATACGAGAACTATTTAATCTAACTCGTGACGTCTAGTCATTTCACTATGAGCAATAAAAATAGCAAAAGCTTTGACATCAAAGGAATTTAAAACTACATAGTTTGAATAAGAAGATGCCGCTATTCACAATGAAATAACGTTTTTTGTGTATATAAAACTAAAAATAATTCTTGAAATTAGTTTTTTTTAATTTTATATTTAATGGAATTTTATTTTTTTAATGTGAAGTATTTATTTGAAAGCATAAAAAGGTTTATATCTGAGACATTTTATTCAAAACTGGAATAATATTTAGATTTTCATGCCCAACCGAAGAAAAATTCCTTGACAATTCAAAAATTGGGACTGCCGTATATTAGTATCATGAAGTTTTTGACTTTAGATTATGATAAGATTTAATTGCATAATTAAACCCTAGGGTAGGGTTTAATGCATGAGCTATTCCTTGTTTTAGAATCATGCACTATTTAAAAAAATATTTAATTTAATTCCTACAAATTTATAGTTAATTTAAATCAAAGTTTCATATGCGATGCAATGATTGTTGCATTGCAGTATTTTACTCCTACTATTATTTTTCGCCATTGACAACATTTATGCTTGAAATTCAAATAATGTTATTGCTAAAATACAATTTATATGCAAATTTTCCAAATGCTCAGCTTTGAAGCTGGAGAATTGAAGTTTAAAACTTACTTTTAGTTGAGATAGCACTTCATGGTTAATATTCTATTATTGCTATTGAAATGCGGAAGCATCGACTATGTAGCCATATCAAATTTTGATGTCATTTTCTAAGAACAACTCAAAATTACGATGTCTGCTTCCTTTAATCCAATTTTATTTTTTACATGGGATATTATCTAATACATTAATAGGCGAGCATGTATTGTATTTATAATTATTGAATTTAAAAAAAAAAATACTTAAGTACTTTTATCGACTATTTGGACTATTCATAGAATATGGAAGAAAAAAAATTGAAAAAATTAATTAGCCTGAATTATAAGGTTTAAAAGAAGTTTCAAAAACATAAACCATTTGAGGACACAAAACAGTATATAATTCTAGTTTATACAATGGCATTTATATTAAATGAGCTATTACCAATAAGAAATTGATGGGATTTCTTTCACTTTAGCTTCCATATGGAACATTTAATTAGTGACCTTATATATAAAATGTTCCAGTAAATGAAGTAATCATTTAAACTGTAAGTAGCTGTTATTCAATGATAGAGTCGACATACTGGTTGAAATCAACATTCATAACTCCCTGTCTAGGCTCCGAGGAATACGATACATTCGATTAATTTTAATGGTTATATACAGATCTATGGACGAGCATGGCATGCGCTTTTGTGAACTCGTAGCAACGTATTAGTTCCATTAAGTGTAACTAATTACGTCCGTCAGTAACGGCACCCACTTTGTGACTGCGGTGAATACTTAATGTGTAAGCTAGTGCTCCATTTGAAAGGCCTACTTCAACGTGCAATGGTAATGCTAGGACCTTAACAATTCAATACTCTAGATTGGAAGACGATCCGGGATCCTTGAAATGACCCTTACCTAACTTGTCCAAGTTGGCCCGATGTGATTATGTCTCTCTGTAATAGGCCATTGGACGATGGGGCAGCAGAGTATTAAATATACTGTTCGACAGTCTGTACTCATTTTGGTACTCTTTAACGACGTGTTTTTCGTATACGGAAATTTAATTTTCATAAATCAAAGCTAAAAAGCTCTCCCAATAAATTTCTTAATAATATATTATTCGTTATTAAAAACATATGTTATATTTCTATTTGTAAAAACGGTTTGACGAATAATATAAAATCTATATTCATGTTACTAGTCATTTTTGGTGACCAGAGGGTCCTCCGATGTTATTGGTTATATTTTATTCCAGTTATTGGTTATATTTTATTCCAGTTATTGGTTATATTTTATTCCAGTTATTGGTTATATTTTATTCCAGTTAAATTGTGTAAACATAATTTTATGTCCATGATTCGGCCAAATTGGCAAGCGTAAAGCCGTGCTATTTTAATTGTCTTACATATGCTATGTTCATTCTGTTCATGAACTTTTCTAATGGAGACCAGTCCTATCATATTGCAGTGCTATTAAGAATATAATTTTGTAGTCCATCTTTCTAAATCTCTCAGTATTGTGACAGTCCATTTTTATTTATCTTTTAAATTACGAAGATATAAAACTTTATTTAACAATGAAAGAAAATCACGTAAATGAATATTTGATGAAAAAATAAAAACAGTTTGAATTTCAGGGTAACAAAGTAATCTGTTGTTAGAAATTACGCAAAAAAAAAAAAAAAAAAAATAGCAAAACTATGCTCAGCTATAATTTTTTCATTATGAAGAAAATTTTTTAGAAGTTGAGACGATGTAAAATTTATTATTGTGCAGTGATGTTTCCGAAGCCAATTTGATGGCTGATATGATATTTTTAGATTAAATATCTTATTTTTTTTCCTTACCCAAATCAATTATCTACCTTACTAATCAATAAATGTTTTCAAAATTTTCAAAGAATTTTTTTATGTCAATTCATTGATTATTTTGAGTGAAAAGATATGAAATAAACTTGGATATTCATATTTAATTCTTGACTTAAGTAAAAAATATTTTGAATAGCAAATTATATTATTTATACTAGCGTTAATCTAATCTCATTAATGATTTTATGCTTGCAAAGATGGAATTTAGTAACTCAATTTAATTCAATGTTAATGTGGCAGTTATTTCGCGTGAAAAAAATTTATACAAAACTGAACGTTCGTATTTAATTCATAATTTTAGTAAAAAATATTCTGAACATCTTATCGCTTTTATTTAACTTTGTTTGTTGATTTTGCTCTGGCAAAGATGGAACTTAATAATCGATTTTTACTCTGTTCCTGCAATACAAATTTAGTAACATGTATCTCCTCGATTAAAATGCAATATTTTAATATTTTCAGAACTATCAATTAATAGAATAATATTAATTAAAATTTGATTCCATGTAAGAGATATTGTTCGAAAGTTAATTTGCGAAAAATTAAGTACAAGACTTGACAATGATTGTAATGGATTATAAAACATTCTAACTCTAAACTGCAGAAAAAAATAAAACTGTTTTCAGAAATGCTTTTTTTTAATGTATAAATTTTGTTAGTCGACACTAAGAAAATGTTAAGTAAATCATGAAAAAATCTAAGGAGGTAAAGAGCAAGAATGGAGTGTTTAAAAGCAATCTATAAGGAAACTAAACAATAATGAACGAAATTAATAAAGTCCTTAGGATTCAATGAAAATTAAGAATTTATAATAAATCTGTTAAAATTCCAATTTACTTAAAATAATTTTTTTCACAGCTTAGTCCCTTAATAATTTTGATTCAAAGATTTATGCTTTTAAAAACAATAATGTATTTATTATTTTATTTTTTTATTTTTTAATAATTTTATATTAAATGAGTACAAAAATTCTATAAATTCTATGAGTACAAAATTAATATAAAATTATTTCAAAATTTTTACATTATACAAATAATAAAAATAATTTATCGTAAATATTCATTTAATATCTATCATTATTTTTATAATTAGTTCATTAATGCCTATATTTGGATTCATTCATAAATATCCATTTCTATTCCGCCCCCACTCCCCACCCGTCAAATGGTTACATGACAGATCAAAAACCTTTCTCCCAATCTGCGAAGAAATCTACGAAGCTTCTAAGGGATTAATCGATGAATGGTTGAATCGATGAGCTTAACCCAAGACTCGTCCTCAGTTTCTCACGGGACCCTATTGATCTGTGACTCAAAAATCGAGTTAACGCAGAAGTTATAACGTCATTGAAGCGTGTCATTGACAACCTGCGATTACGATGAAGTTAATCCGACGACCGTTCTCCTGTGTAATCCCTTAAGTCGATCGGAAATCACATGACGTCAAAAGATCGAATGGAATATTGGTTGTTATTCTTTTTACTCTCCCTTCTTTTTTCGATCGCCCTTTTTTTTTTTTTTTTTTTTTTTCTTTCTTTCAGTTCATGGGACGTTGAAAAATGAAACTTTTTCTTTCCGAAAAGAATACTCGTTTCAGGTTAAATGGTTCATTATTTTGATGCTCTTTTAAAATATTACGTGGCAATAGTTGAGCCGTGGAACAGTGGGTTTGCATAAAGGAAAGAATCGTGAGAAACGGTGAAAAAGAGGATTAGCAGAATGGTTAAAAAGTGGAAAGATTTAATCGCAAAAATGGGAAGAGAAGTGGAGTTCGAAATAAGAGTAAAGCAAACTTAATGAAAAAAAAAATGGTGTGAAAGAAATGTGAAACTTGATGGAATGAGCCGTTAATTGTGAGAACAATGAAGTTAATTTACTTGACGGGATAGTCATGTGGTAAATGTCATAGCGGATGTCATTTAATATTGAATTGCACTTTATAAACCGATTGAGCATGTCATTTTACAACTATCTTATTTGAATCGTGATTGTATTTCTATATTAACTAGATTATAAAGTCTGGTTAATATAAAGCTATACAAACAAATAAATAGAACGAAGTTTCAATGTATTAGAAGCGAAGTTTTGTTGTCGATCAATAGAAGGTATAAAAATGTTTGTAAAAAATATTCTAGCTTTGGAAACAAAAAATGAGAGTTCATGAGAGAAAAATTTAAAAAAATAATAATATTAAGATTGTAACTTATAAAAAATTTTCATCAAGGGGAAACATTTCTTAAATTTTTAGAAATGTGTTTGAATTTAATATATAAATATTATTAATAATCTTCATAATATTTAATTTTTTTCATATTTTTTATTTGTTTTGATGACTATAGTTGTTTTTAATACATATATTGATGTTTATATTGCTATCAAATGGTACAGCTCTTTGATATAATTTTATTGTTTTATTCCAAGTAATTATTCATATATAAAAGTTGCAATTATTTTCGTATGTTTTATGATGTTATTATATTATGCTGGATTTTTTAACTTCTTGTCCTTTCTTTTATCATTCTTATTATTTTGGTTGTTTTAATATTATTTTTCTATTAATCAAATTAACACATTAATCACAGAGACAGTGAATATAATTTAAATACTTGCGTAACTGAAATTGCTTAATTTTAGCATATATTTTTTGAAGCAACATTTCAGAAATGTTATTTTCTTTTTGTTCAATAGTAGTGGTATGTATCAACAGTTAACTGTAAGCCGAAATGTTTTCAGCCTTGTTGATTATAGGGCTTGCTTTCAGCAGCTCATGTATACATCAGCTCTTGATATTTATATTGACATTATTCAGAACTTGAATTTATTGGTATTTATAATTTCACAAGATAAGGTAAAATTGCCAATTATAGATTTTATAAAAACATTAGTTTTAATTTTATCCTTAACTTCCTTGACAAAAACATATTAAAAAGAATTAAATAATGCTTCTTAAACTGAAAAAAAAAATGAAAAAGAAATTTTCTAGGACAAAGGAGGTTTCTGGTATAATTCCAGATTTATTTTCTCTGAAGTTTTTTGACATTTGGAGGCTGAAAAAATACTGATAAAAGCAAACTGAAGTTTTAGAAGCTAAATCTGAATATTAAAAAAAATTCATGCTCTTTGGAATAGAAAAAAGAAAATTAAATTTCTCTTTCTGTATGTGGAAGAGAAACACGCTATTGTTTCGCAAATGTCATTTTAAGGTAGAAAAACGAACTAAAATTTACACAACAAAAGAGAACTGTTACGTTGCTGCGGCAGGGACTTTTAACTATGATTACTTGTCACGCAGTTGTCAAATTATTCCAGAGGATTATATGTCCGTTACACAGTTAAATGATTATAATGCAGGCTTAAAATGTCATTTTGGTGGTTTTAAAAAGGGGAATATGCATCTACTTATAAATTCTGTAAAGCTTTTTTCTTTTTCATATTTGAGTCACGTAGTTTATTTAAGGAAAGTTGTTTCAGGCTTTAACACGCAAATTATCTTGATTAGTAGAAATCAATGGGATTTTTAATCTTGTAAGCCTTATCTGCTTTTTGATTTGCAGCATGCGATTTTTTCTTTCGCTTATAAATTAATATTAGGTGAAAGTTCCCTTTTTTTTATAATTGCGCCAACGCAAAAATTTCCTTTAACGGAAATAGAAGACTAAAAATTGTTATATTTTTTATAAAAAAAATTATATTCTCTATATGGTTAAGTTCAAAGCTTTTATCTTAATTAAAATCTATGTATAGATTTTATGAAGAATCTTGTTTTCAGTAGTATAGCTTAATTTAAATTATGTTCTGCCACGTTCTTATCCTTATATTCTTATTTTCTGATTTTATTTAAATTATTTAGACAAAGCAAATTTGATTTAGAAATAATTTCCCGAAAGTTCGACTTTCTTATCGTGTTGGCATAATGTTTTTATTTTATTTTAGATGAATTCTGAAAAAAAAAATAACGAAAGAAAAAAAAAAGTTCCAAAATATAGGAAAACATAGAAATTTATGAAAAAGGTTTATAGTTTTCATTAAATTGATTTTTTTCAGTATTGAAATAATGAAATTATATTTAATTATGTCTATATGGTTAAATCTAATTTTCAGTAATTTGCTTCTTGAATATTAGAATTAAATTTGCTTGTCAACTTTACATTTGCTTTAGTATCGATTATAAGGTTGATCATGTTATTTGTTTAATAAATCGATCAAAAATAAATCCGCTTTAAGAATTTATGTTAACAATCTTAATGATTTTGTGCTATATGAAGATTTGCTATATTTTTCCTATATGAAGCATATATAGCATTCTATATGAAGCATCAAATTTTTAATCTCAAGATTTCGATAAATGTTGCACTTTAGTCCTCTTTGAGTCAAAGGTACATGAAACCATTTGATTGGCGCAGTTTAGCCAAACATGGCTCTTGCGCCATTAAACCTCAAACAACCAACCAACCAAAGATACATGAAAGCATAAAGTTTGGAATTATATCGGCGTGAGTTTCATGGTTCAAAAATATAAAAAAAAACTCAAAATTAGATGAACAAAATACGATTCAGTTTTTTACACTAAAACTATTAAATGCATGAAATTTTGAAACAATTCTGCTCAGCACATTGATCGTCTGTTAGATTTTAACACGAAATTCGTCTGTCTGTGCGCAATTGTGCAGGATAATACAAAAAAAAGTAGCTAGATTAAATTTAGCTCATTATTTTATCGCCGAATCTTACATACCAAAGAAACAGTTGATTGTGTTTATTTGTATATGAATGCCACAATTCAAAAATTTAAAAAGTTAAATAAGGCAATTTAGAAATAACACTATAATTGCGGATATATATCAAATTTCAGCCCTAATCCGCCTAAAATATAAGATTTGTAATGCATATTCATTTCTCTTCACTTTATAAAATAAATGCAAAATTTGCTATATGAATATGCACGATAAAATAGAGAACATGCATGCAATTATCTGCATATCTTTCCCTATGCAAATCCTTACTTTTTGAGCTTATTTTTTTAATTCTTAGTTACGTATTAATTTAAATAACTCCGTCGAAACATTTTGAAACTACATTACTAACGGTTCATTTGTAATATCCGTATACTTTGAATGAATCTAATAGTTGACTCACTCGCAAATCGCTTATGATTCAGACCTACGTTCTAGTTCTTTTCTGCAGTTAATAGAAAGTAAAAGAGGATAATCTAATCAGATAGATGATCTGAATCACGGACTTGAATTGTGGTTGCGAAAATGTTAAATGAACATGCCCAATGTTTTTATAATACGTATTGGGTTTAATTCAAAGTAAGCTACAATAGTTTTAATTTATATTTTTTATGATCAAAAAGTAGCGTACTGTTTCCAGTGTCATCTTTATCTAGTGAAAATAGTTTTAAGTATAAATTCTGTTTAGCAGAATATTGGTTTCAAAATCGGGAGATCGCAGATTCCAGATCTGATTTCAAAGTAATGTCATCGTGTATAGGGATTCCATGCAAGTCCATCGTGGACTTGCATCGAATACGGAAAACTTTGGAGGGATGTATAGAATCTAATAACGCCCTTCGTCATCTGGAAATGGTTGAAAATCATAAGATATGCTCAAGTAAGACCTTGCGAACTTTAAAACGGGGCATCAACTTATGAACTTAACTCTCCTAAAGCAGACTTTGCGCAACTTCAAAACAGTACACTATTTTAATTAACCTAAACAAAGCCATTCAGTTTTTCTTTTCTTTTTTTCTGTTAAGTTCAAAAAAAAAAATCCTCTAGGCAAGCTCGAAGGCAAAGGTAGATTCTTTTACATCTGATTTACTATCTGGCAACATACATTGTTGATATTAGAAACAATCAAAATTAGGGCATGAAAATCACTTTTCGGCACCTAACTTCTAAGATATTGCAGTCATTGAAAACTTTAAATCCAAAAATTGTTTGACGCTAATTTGGCTAATTGGATTTATGTATCTTCAATATTAAAGTTACAGCGAAATCAAAATTTCACCCCACCACCATTTCCTCCCCCTTTAAGCTAGATGGAACATTTACGATCTCGTCCGAGGTTTTCACATTTCTAATATATTCCAAGCCAGTTAAAATCTGAACAAAATTATTCTAATTATGTTGTTTATAAGATAACATGGGCACACGCACATAATAACTTTTGAACGAAGGGGGGGGGGGTTGTGCTCTAGGAACAATGATCGGTAAAGACCTTAAGAAATTTTCCTGAAGTCTTGTCATGAGAACCATTACAATAGGTAGTTTTCCCTATAGGAATCTACCTAAAAAAAACACAAACGGCTCTTGATATATAAATGCAATAGTAAAAATTTTCAATTTCAATTCTGGAATGGATAGCAAAGAGATGCAAACGAAAACTAATACTTCATGTTTCAAATAATGAAAAATATAATCCAAATATGAGATTAAAAAATGCCAGCAGAGATTTCATATTGATAGGGGAAAAAATCTCTCTAATACTATTTTTACTTTCCGGATAAAAAAGCGGCACCATCCATATATAAAGAGAAAATATATTCCCATCTGCATTTACATGATGAAACAGGCTGCTCCTTTATATCTTTTAGTAGCTTTCAGAAATTCGACAGGATGCGTCTTACTTATACCCTTTCCAGGAATGATGGTTTTGCACAAACATGTGAATACTTGTACCAAAAAGGCAGCTGAAACGTCGTTACGTCCTCGTGCGCTATCGGTGGGACACCATCTGTCGCGAACTTTCCCTAGACCCCCCCTCCCCTCCCCGTGCATTGCGTCAGGGTTTCTTTTCACGTTCCATTTGAGCTTATTCGCCTTCCGCATCGATCGAACCGAATCGAGACCACATCGAAGCAGCCACTGCCTCCCCCTACAACACAGAATGACACTAGAAAACAATGTTTTTGTCTCTCTTCCGGGGGTAAAGACTTTCGAAATTGGATATCCGATCCGAGAACCGCATGGAATAAGAATTCGATTCAGGTAAACGGGGGGCTCTTGTTATTTTCTTCTTGCTAGCTGCCTTCCACCAGAAGAATATAACAAGATACTTATTCACAATTTTTTTAGACGGTTAAGAGGTATGAGATCTGTTTTTAGCTATCGAATTGGTGAGTGCGTTTAGATTTCTTAAATTGGACGCCCTGAGATCGGAAATACCGTTCGAGAATTGTTTTAAATGAAATTGGCATCATTTGGAGGGGATTTTTTTTTCGCGATGAAATACTGGGAGCGCCTATATGATTTTTTATAACAGTCTGATGTTAATGATCTGTTTTATAAAATGCCATTTTATCGAAAAAAAAATTATTTCTGTTGGAGAACTATGTTCACCGTATTGGAGAATAATTTGTAATATAAATCGACTTTTAACGGGAGTATTTCAAAGGAATGAAGAATCACAAATTCTTTTATCTATGTTAACTATCTATGGTAGTCGATGGTAATGTTTCCGGACACATCTTCTTCAATAAAAAAGTGTTTAAATATTTTTACCATGATCTAAAACTAAATGACTGTCTATGGTAGTCGCTGGTAATGTTTCCGGACACGTCTTCTTAAATAAAAAATTGTTTAAATATTTGTACCATGATCTAAAACTAAATGACTGTCTATGGTAGTCACTGGTAATGTTTCCAGACACATCTTCTTAAGTAAAAAGTTGTTTAAATATTTGTACCATGATCTAAAATTAAATACGTTAACTTTATATCCCTGTTTTAAAAGCATTCTCAGACTTTTATACAAAATAACATTACAAAATTAGGATGTTTTCATTAAATTTAAATATAATAAAGTTATATGGTCTAATTATTCTTCAGTCTTCACTAAAAAATCTTTTTTTCCCATTTTTAGCGACTCAGAAATTTCATCTTTTTGTCTTACACGTTGTTTGGAAGATTTTGTATGCGTGGTGGTGGTGAGGATGATTCTCTTCTATATTCACTTATCCAGCGGTCATAAATTTAAACTAGATCTTTTAGACGCACACACAAAAATAACCTTTGGTGTACGAAATTTCTTTAAAGACATTCTTTTATTAGAAGATATGAATAAATGAATGAATTTGGGGTGTCAACATTGAATCATAACTTAAGTTATAGCAGTTAATATCAACAATAATCCTATGAATAATACATGTATACAAATAGTTTCATACCTTTCAAATCTTTTGAATTTCATGATGTCTTTTCTCTGCCTCTGTAAATAGAATTTTAAGTGCACCAAATATTTCATAGAAGAGCTAGAATGTCGTCGTAAACTAAAAAAGAGCTTTCAGCAAAAACTATAACTACATAGCTTTACCAATTTTAATAATGCTCTAGTCGTATATTTAAGAATACTGATGATTTTGGGGAAGAAAAGATTAAATCATATATATTTTATTAAAATTAACTTAGAAGTTTTCACTTTAATGGTGTTTTTTTTTTATTTTCTTGTTCATGAAGTTTACAAAGATATAGTAATGTTGTCATCAAAAAAATTAAACCTCGAACTTTTAATGAAACTCCACGTTTTCAGATCACTCTGAATCCAAAAAACGTATTTTTGGAATTACGTTTGTCTGTCTATGTCCCCGTTCATTCAAAAGTGCATTGGACTAGAGCAATGAAATTAATGCCAAATTTATATAATTTTATCAATCTTTATGAAATTTATCGAATATTTTGTCGATTTGTCTGTCTATATATGAACACAACTACAAGAGTTATATGGATGGAATTAGGTTTGCAAATTTATCTCCAGAACTGATTATCTAAATTGAATTTTTGATCAAATTTGTCGAAGATGGATATATTGGTCTCTATATTCGCATGTATGTGAAAGTGCCAATTCAGAAATATATGGATTTAAATAAAAAAAATTAGTCATGAAACTAAATTTGTAGATAGGTGCCAAAATTTGAATCTAGTCAGTAGTAAAGAAACTGTCTGAAAATGTGCACTCAATTTTTTCTCTTACTTTGTGAAATGTATAAAACGGTCTAAAGTGCCTTCATGCTTCCAATCTGCTCGATCTTCGAGGCTTACCACCTCTTTCCCTACACTATCCAACTATGTATATATTCAAAGGATACAAAGGAGGATTGAAAATCTAAATGTTTAAGCATTCGAGGGGGGGGGTGCTTCTGTTGATTTAAAATAAGCCCATGTATTGTGATTAATAAAAGAATATGAATAAAAATTATGCTACCCATAAATTACATTAAAATTTCGCCCTAATTTTTCTACAAGCTTTTAAATAGAATTTAAAATGTCCCCAAATTTTGCAAAATAGAAGAGCACTTACGTCTAAGGAAGAGCTTTCCGAGAAAAGTGTAACTAAGTAGTCCTTTCCAGATTTAACAAGGTGCTATTAATATTCAACGTTATTATTTTTTTTCCTTGCTTCAAAGAAGATGAAAGCTCCCGAAATCCGCTCTACAATCGCTCGGAGCGACAAAAGAATAGCTCTTCGGAAGCTTTTTTCCTAAAATAATTACTGGACGAAAGTTCGAGGCTTTTAAAATCGAAGCTCTGAAAAAGCTAACACAGTTTATAATGACTCAAATGAATAGGTAACCCTTCGCTTGAATAATAGAGGACGTCGAAAGAATGACGGCAAAAATTTACTTTTACGGAGACACTTTTTCCAGAAGATACTCGAGGAACCGGTAATGGCTTTGAATATTAAGTTTCCTCGCTAAAATGCAATACCTCGAACAATCCCTTGTCGCTGTTTTTAAGTAAAGGAGAAAAATTTGCCTGCCAAATGTATGAGCCGGCGAAATCCTGAAAGTTAGAGAAATTCTAAAAGGCGGTGGGAAAGTTTTCCGAGCTTTTAGAATGTAATGTACGAACTCGCGCATTGTTTTTCTTTTATTTTTCGAGAATGGAGACGCTGCTTCTTCGGAACGCGTCCTATCTTTTAAGTTTTAATTTATTTCTTCGCTTTTATGAATGCATGTTTACTTAAGATGCTTATTTTATAAAAAGGTATATGATGACACAATTTTTCAAATTTATTTAGCAGTTGGAACTTAAAATAAACTTTGGAATGGGCTCGAAAGCTGAAGAATTTGATTTAGTTTTCGAAGCAGACTGCGAAATGCTCAAGTTTTGTTGGATTTATTTCGCAAGGAGATATTTTTAACCCGATTGAATGTTGTTATTGAAATATAAAGAATCAATAATTCAGTGTCTATTACTAAACTAGATTTTTCGTTAAAAGCACCCCAATTTTTTTTTCTATGGCATTGTTGATGAGGTAATTGTTTGAGTATTAAACTCAAGTTTTATTGAAACATAGTAATGCACTCATTTTAAAAAATGCCTTAAAAAGCCCCTTGGCTTGTATGTATTTAAAAAAAATGTATGCTGAAACCCAAAATAAAACCACTTTGCTTGTTACACTAGTACACCTCTGGTAAAGAGTAGTTGTCCAGAGGGTTCTCTGACTCTTGATTGTATTTGGCAAGATCAGCCTAATTTTACTCGCATTCTCACTAGGCACCTTAGATAAGGAAATATTTTGAGGGTTCTATTATTTTTAAGTCTGCCCTACGTTTTTTACGGAAGAAGTTCACTTGATCACGTTTTTATTTGTCTCGGCGTCTCCAGGCAGGATCATATTGATAATCCATTGTTAGTATTGAACTTCTTCAAGATGCATAGTATCATAGACTTTATCAAGTCCTGGTGTTCTTGGGTATGAGCAATAACAACAACAAATATATTCTGATATTTTAAATTGTTTTGAATTTCATGAATAAAGAAATATTAGCTACATTATATTTATAAATAAATTACAAGTAAACTTTTAGCATTTGAAGGAAGGAAAATATCTTATAACTTTAAACGAGCAACTCTTTATATATATATAATATAATAAATTTAATTTGTATCGGAAACGACTCAAACGATTTGGATCAAATTTTATATTTAGATAAGGTTTTGCTTTTTAAGTTTCATCTATATAGTTGTCTTTCCAGGAAAAACGAGATTATGCATAGGAGAAAAAAACTTTTTTTATAACTAAATTTTGGGATGTGACTTTACATGATCCGCATAAGCGTATCAGACCTATGCATTTTTACATTTTTCCTATGCATTTTTTGCATGTTCAATCCCGCGTTTGCAATTCAATTAGATTCAGCTTATAATTTTAAACGCGTCATAGGATAGAATTTTGTTTACGATTTTCAAATATATATAAATGCCGAGCGAAACTTGGTTTCCCAGGCATTAAATTTTACAAAAATAGGAAGCTATGCCTGATAACCCCTGGAGAAAAGAAATCCATTTCCACTAAATATAGAAAACTGACATGAATTTGTGTGACACGCAAAGAAAAACTGAGGAGAAAAGGCTTCGATAACCCAAGGAACACGCAGAAGAAATAAGTTCTTTTCATCTTTACTTATAATAAAGAGTATGTGTGTGTGTGTGTGTGTGTGTGTGTGTGTGTGTTGGCGCTGTACAGACTAGACCGTTTGATTTAGAGCTACGAAATTTGGCACAAATATGCTTTGGAGGGTGAAAATGTACACCACAGAGCAATTTTTTTAAAATTTTAATTAAAAGTTAAGAATTTTTTTGTGTTACTAAGATGACTTCTAAAAATCTTACATCATCTTAAAATTTTTTTAAAAAAAATGTTTTTAATAATATCTATTATTTTGCGCTATAATTATTTTTAATTAAAAAAAATTATAACGCTATTACTAACAATGTATATCGAACAAAGCAAAAATAAAATTTAACCTGCAAGAGCACGTTTTGAATATTATAAAATAAAAAGAGGTAGAATTTTTTTTTTTTATTATCTTCTGAAGTAACTGTAACTGAAGTAAAATATTTCTAATCTAAGAGTAACACATGTATTATTTTATGAAAAAAAATCTTTTTTTTTAAATTGTTTTCATTTTTTTGTATATATATATATATATATATATATATATATATATATATAATATAAATTTCTTTAAAGTTTTTATTTCGCAAAAATGGAATGATGTGAAAATTCAACCTTTTTTCATTTTGTGTTTGAACTTTGGGATTAATTTTAAAAGAGCATGGAATCGGAGAGTTTCTTTTTTGTTCGAATTGCAGAAATAAAATGCTATGCTTTTTCGTAATAAATTTGCTTGTTGGTATTGCTTTATTAAAATTAATAATTCATTAATTATTATTAAACTACATCCTTTGCTCCGTTCATTTTAAAAGTGTTTACGAAATGTTATCTTATTTGAATCTAAAAATAACAACGAGTTCTTTGATATAAAAGATTCAGAGATTTTATAGAATTAAATCATGTTATCAATGCTATTCATTTTGGAATGTCTTATTTTCTAAGAGAACAGAAGTATTTTATACATATTTCTATTGACAACCAAGCTTTTGACAGAAAAAAAAATCATATTTGTAAAAAAATGGAACCTGTACCTAGTTGTACAAGATGAAAAAGAATACTTTGTTAATGTCAATAAGATATTCTTTAATAATATCTTGCTAAAAATACTTTATTATTACTTATCCACAAAACATATTCGTATTATAAAGAAGAACCTAAAATTAGGCTGTTAAAAGGAGAAAAAATGTATGCAAATACTTGACATTGGGTTTGAAATGTATAAATAACAGAACTTAGCAATGATACACAAACCTTGGGGTGATGGATTGGTTTATAAAAATAATTTTCACGGAGAACTGAAAAATACGAGTAGAATTATTTAGCTAGACAATTAATATAATATAGTGAAAGAAAAAGTAGAAGAAAGAAAGGAAGTGTAAAAAGAACTATTTTTCTTAATGAAACTGTGTTGTCATTCGTTTTGAATCCTTATCGTTTGTTATAAAAAATATTAATAATAATTTATCTGTGGTACATTTGTAGTAGATATGAAAAATAAAGAGTGTTTTAAACAAGATTTATGCAGCTGACAAGAAGTGAGTAATAATCAAAAAAGAAAACCGTTTTTATTTGTTATTATAAATTACCGCTTTTCTGCGGAAACAAATCAGAGGGTTTCACACACAAAAAAAGATATATTACTTTGCACATTTTATTTTCATCCTAGTGATTTTTTATTAATATGCAATGAAAAAAGTGTCATTACAAATATTGTTTTCTAATATGTATAGATGTTGTGATTTTATAATTCATTTGTTGTACAAATATTCAGATTTATAAGATCATGCATTTGTCTTTCTTTTTTTTTAGGTGTCTGAAAATACATCTGTCGAATAGTCGAAGATAGGAAAAAAGTCATCCAAAAAAGATTATAGAAGAATACAGTCCCAATTGAATAGTATGAATCAACTCTTCTAATGACCGATTTTAATTAGAAGCTGGTAAGTTTAAAATACAAAAATATATATATATTTACAAACTTATGAGAAATTTTTGTAAAAAAAAAGTCATAAAAAACCCTAATTTGAATGGAAAATTTACCAAAACGTTTGCATAGTTGTAAATCTTATAAATGTTAATCCTTGATCTACGTCCACAATTTTTTTTTTTTTTTTTTTTTTTTTTACAGATGGGAGATTTTTTTTCCAATATCGATTAATCGATTGATCGACGAATGACAAATTTTAGCCTAAAACTGTTACTGGTAATTCCATGCATAATATATACCCAATACATTTTTTTTAATATTTTCTCTAATATGTATATTTTTGTAAAGGCTATATTTTTGATACTGATCGTAATTAGTATAAAATTGAGAATTATGGAAATTTTTATAAAATAAGTAAAAACCATGAATAAAAACGCAGAAGTGCATGCAACCATCAGATAAGCAGAAACAGAAATAATGAAAAGTTGTTGATTTTGGGAACTCAACATGTGCGATTCCTTTGACACCAGCAATAATGTTATTCATGAAAGAGAACTTATAAATCAAAACAAAATTTGAAACACAACATGTTGATCCGCTTCTGGCATAAAGGGAAATAATAAATATTAATAAAATCTTTACAAAAGAACTGCAGTATTTTCAATAAGAAAATATAGGGAATATATTCAAATAGTGTGTCTTCAGTTCTTTGACGATTATAAACAAATATGAAATCTGGAAAAGTTTTTTCAAAGGCGGGTTTATTTTGTACAAAAATAAAATCACAGTAAAGAAGAAAATCAGTTATCTTTCTTGTTTTTTTATAACTTGTAGGCAGATGTATCATGTATTTAATTATATAAATTATTTTCTTTTTAAAAATTTATTCAGTTCTTTATTAATAACAAAGAGTGTGTGTATATGTTTGTCCTTTACCAGCTAGACCGTTTGACCTAGACATAGAAACATTCGCTTATATATGGATTGGAAATCTTCACCGCGGAGCAATTTTTTACAATTTTAATTTGAAGTTTAATTAATAAAAAATAGCAAAAAATTTAAACATTTTCCTTTAAAAAATTTTAAGATATTGCATCTTTTATATTGTCTTGCAATTCAAAAGCTATGCCTTCAATTATACCAATTTTTTGGAATATATTTTTCCCTGTTATTAATCCATTTTTAAAATAATATTTGAAGCATATGTTACAATATATTTCGTTATTGATGCGAAACTCAATCATTTTCATTGTTGATACTAATTTTTCTTCTTTGATTATTTTTTTCAATTATTGATATGGATGATCTTTCCATTGCCATATAAGGTTCGATTTAATTTTCCTCGTTGAGTAGATATCAAAATAAGACATAGTTTAAGTAAAATTTTTGAAGTTTCGTTGAACTTATAATTAGCGGTCAGAATAGTAAAATGAAAAAGGTGCAAGTTAAAGTTTTAATACGCATCCGATTTTAAACACTGTTGCTCTTTCTTCTGATAGAATTGAACATTTGAAGATATAGTGAAAAATATTTAGGGAAATACTTAACACAATGAACAGGATGGTGTGAGGCTTCTGCAATAGTAAGAATTACATATTTATGAAAATTTAAAAACGTCTGACTGAAAATAACTTTAAGACTAAAATGCACAAATTATTTAATCGATATTTTTAGCATCTATGATACATATGGTCACAAAAGGAGGATAGTTTGTAATAAAATTGTTGAATTTATATTATTTATTTTCATAATATAATTTATTTTCATATACTTTTGTTATAGTGTACAAGAATCAAATAAAATTTCTCATCAATATGAATTCTTATTTGATATTCGAAATTAAAAAAATTACAGGAAATTTACTGATTGAAACTTTTACCAAATTAAGAGCAAAAGAAACCAGTATCAAAACTTCCTCGAATACTTTTAATAAAAAGTCTTATCTCCCCCCCCACATAAAATTGTTAACCTCGGGTATGGGCTCGAATACCTTGCTTGGCATTGGCGAGTAATAATTATGAAATATAGAGCTTTGGCGTGAATCTAGTAATTTTATTGCATCGATTGTGCCTCCATGTATTTTGAGCACCTTTGATTGAAATCAAAATTTGACACAGAGCAACAGTAGTAATCACAAAATCACATACATTTTCATTGATTTGAGTCATTGCGTTTACATGCTCACGGAAAGGAAGACAGACAGAGTCAACTCTTTGATAAATTGAATTAAAAACTTGATTACTAATCTCCGTTTTTAAAACTACGCCTGAGTATCAAATTTAATATATCTAGTTCTTTATATTTTGCAATTATTGAGTTCACTTGTACTTATAGAGCTGGAACAAAATTTGACACCGTACTACGGTTATAAAATCACATACTAAATTTCATTGATTAAAGTCTGCTACATATGCATTTAGATGCCTCAGAAAGTACAGACCGTCAGATGGTCAACTTTTTGCCAGATTCGGTTCGAAGTTTGATAAGAATCTACATTGCAGATGCCAAATCTAATGCCAAGGCAATGATTTACCTAAATCATTGCCTTTAAATTAGGTAAGTCAAAAGGCAATTATTTACCTTTTTACACAATTGAGTCATTGCCTTTAAATTATGTAAATCATAAGTCAATGGTTTACCTAAACCATTGCCTTTTGTAGTCATCAAGTTTCCTTGTACTCGAACAGCAAGACAAACTTTCTCTTAATGAATTTCATTCACAATCGATAAAAATATGCAAATTCCATCTGATGTCCATATATCAAATTTATCTAGCTATAAGCGTTTTTACAGATAATACCAAAAATGATTTTTTAAAACTTAGGTAGGTCTGAAACGTGGGGATCAATCAAAAAAAATTTTTTTTTCGATTTTTGTCGTTTTCAATACTTTTTCTGCATTATCTATCAGAGAAAGTAAAAAAAAATCTGTAAAAGCATAGCCTAACTAGTAATAACCTAAAAATCTAATGGCATTCGATAGCCCTTGTCCACTGAAAAACGTTCCAGACACATTGCAAACGGTCGTCTCAACAGGATCTCGCTTAAATAACTTACGGAGCAGATTATAACAGTCACGGTGCTCTCAAAGTCAACGTCTCTTAGGTATTTAACCCGCTATCTATCACCATCTAATCTAATGCATTCCTGCTACTAGAGCTATCGTTCACGATTAGTTATTCATCTGAAAGGATATTAAAGGGTTGCATCATAACTTACATTGATTAAGCCGTGTTTCAACGGACTGACTAAACCCACATTTGCACTTTCCTTCTCGTTACGCGGCAGTTGATGGACATGAAGGATGAATGCTGAGGTTTATTAACTAATATGAGAGGTTTGGCAAATATAGTTGCTCGACAACGCCGAAATACCATCATTAATCATGGAATGCAACAGCTAACAATTTATATTAATGCAATACACTGAAGGCTACTTAGGCGCACCATTGGAAGACAGAAAATATAATTTAATAGTATGTTTTTGCTTTATTGATAGGCAATAAAGATGGTCTGCATATATGAAGAAATATATGTAACTGATATATTTCTTCATATATGCAGAAATATATCAGTTACATATTGTTGAAGTTTCATCAGATTTCTATCATTCATAGCTTGCGATGACATTTTAGATCATAACTTTGCATCGCTTAACTGATGTACCAACTAAAAATTTCCCAATTAAGAAGCAATGGAGTATTTAAAATAAAGAACAAAATATTTTAAATTCTTTTTTTCCACTTATATTCATAAATAAAATTTCAACATCGTAATAAGATATAGATGCATATATTTATAAACATTTGCTACTAGTAAAGGATACTATGATGTGCCATTTGTGAGAATTAATGTGACGTCTAAGCCTGCTTTATTGTGATCATTTTCGATATGTTAGGCTATGTATTCATTAATTTCAAGCATAATTCAGTTTCACGTTTGTAGTTTGTGCATCCTATATTTATTTTTAATTGATAGAATGGTTGAAAAATCAATTTTGCAAAAATATGATACGTTGGAATGCAATTTTTGTAGCTTTATCGGATACAATTTCTTTTTCTTTTTAAATTAAGCATTGCAAATATTAACCATCCTTTTATTTCAGGCTCCAATTTCAAAAGAAACACTATAAACAGGGAAAATTATATAACTAAATAATAAAATTAAAGCAATCACAATTTTCTATTTATATAAATTTTTTGTGTAAAAAGTGCATCATCAAAATTAATGTAATAATGGTACACTAAATTATTGTTCTCAAGTAAAATAATTGACTAACTTTGCTGTACTCAATATACCAGTAAAAGTATTTAATCAGACAATAGGTTAGTTCTTTTTTCATTACATTCTTCTTAAAACAGAAAACAGAGAACATCAGAAAGACATACATTACCATTTCTATTAATTAGGTCAGGTAGGTTATTTTTCAGTTCATATAAAGAAAATTAACAAGAATACAAAGTTTCAAAACTCTGGCACATAAGGAAGTGTCAGGAATTTCGATTACGTTTCCATATTCCAACAAGTCAAGTTAAATAAAAGCGTTTAACAAAGTATTTCAAAATTGACATTTTAAAACGTATAATTCAATTATAAAAACTAATATAGCAAATCCTGTTATCAGCGACATAGAATTACAGGCAACAATCACAACGACAGAAATAGATCAAATATAATAAATATTCCATCTGTACTTAACTATTAATGCAATCAATTCATGTTCAGCTGATGTGCTCTCGATGCACATATCAACATTTTTTTAAAGTGGAAATCATTGTATAAAAAGCAGAAAGAAATTTTAAAAACGAGTGGGCTTAAATGGAGGTAGGTATACTCAGTGCTATTTTACTTGCAACTACAGTAGACTCTCTCATCCAATACATAAGGAAGGGATTATAGTGTCTGGACTGTATTGAATCATATAGATACAGCTGAATTATATAATAATTGCTGCGGATGTTAAAAAAAAATGTTAAAGAATTAAGTAAAAGCACGTTATAACAGACAAATCATGCAGTGAAATGGGATTCAACAGGAAACAATCGCTCATCACAAAGTAACATGTTCTACCAAGTACATCAGATCAGTGGAATGTGTTGAATAACTTGTATCATTATAGAAAGAGTCTACTGTATTATGTCCTAAAAGTGAACCTACAATAATTTTAAATGCAAACTCCTGCGCATGAAACAAATTCTAATCTCTTTCTTTTAATCCATCCTACAACAAAAAAGGGAAATAAATAGAAAACTAACTGTACAAAAATATAAAATAATACAGCAATGATTAATAAAGGCTTCAATGAAAACTCAATACGAGTAAAAAAATGTAAAATAACATATTAGAAATGTACCACACCTTCTTCAATAAAATGCATTCAGGTTAAATTGTCTTTTTGACAACTACACAGTCATTATACTAATGAAATTTCTCCTAATTATAAAGAAAGAAAGGAATGTTTCGGTTTAAAAATGTGTTAGAATTCTCAAGAACATTCAAAGGCGTGGGGCTGTCTCTTCGACAAATTCTGATCAAAAAGAAATTAATAAAAGTGACCATCATGAAATGTGACAAGCTACTAATGAATCATTCGAACTGTTTCTTGTCAGTACGCGATATCCACAACGTACTAATATAAAATTATTTTTTATAAAAACCCATACACGACCAAAGAATTCCATCACGTTGATTCATTTGTTTCAGCTTACAAGAGATTATTGGCAACGAATAAGCTGATTTTTCCGTCTATGTTGAATCAAATCAATTTTTGAATGGTCTTTGCTTCCGTGTTTTCCTGCGATAAGAATTAGCATAATTTTATTTAGGGTTTATCTCGCATTATCATAGCTCAATCACGTTTCCTGCAACAATTGGAAGCACGACATTTGAATTATGAATATCAAAGCATTTTCCCAATGCTAGCTAGCAGTTTTTTCTGGCACTATTACATGCATTGTTTTTCTGAAATGTTATTTTTTGTTATTGACGTAATTACTATTTTCTTTATAAATGATAAACGTTATAACAGAAAATATAGGTCTATTGTATTAATTCCAAAATGGAAAGTAGGTTTGAAAAAGTATGCAAGATGGTAGTAATTGATTTTTGTCCCCAAAACTAACAATTCATTTTCCACTTCCTCTGTTGTACAACTCAGAGATATAAAACTTCTTAGATCCTTTTGCAAATTTTTAATTTTTATTGTCTTAAAAGCAGAACTAAAAGGTTCGGAATTGTTTGATCGTTACGCAAATCTCAAATTTATTCCCTACAGTCCTGTTACTTGATTTCAATAATAAAAAGTTCTATACTGCTTAGTTCATCAAATGAAATTTAAAATTTTAAACGTTGCATGCTAGCACCAACTTTTACTTAAATCGTTTCAGAAAAAAAAGTTTTAAAATAATTTGTTGAATCGATTTCAAGCGGATCGAGAAAAGAACTGATGGCATACGAAAGTACTGCAATAAATAAATTTTATTTATTGCAGTACTTGCGTCTGCCATCAATTCCCTCACGTGACGAATTTTGCTCATATGATACAAGCGAAATGCATTGCAGCAATGAAATATGAAATCATACATTTGCCTTTCATAGCATCACGTTACTGTACACAGTTTGGCAATACGTTATTGTTTGCTTTCTTTTTCTGCTATGATGGTTCATAAATTAAACCCATTGGTGGGAATAATCTCTTTCAATGCTATCGCTACTCGTTCCATTATCTGAACTTTTTTAACTAATTGCTATGACAATTGCATATAAAGAAAACTAAATGTTGTAAATTGCAATCTTCATATTTCTCACATGTGGGTAGAATATAAATATCGTTATGTTCAGTGTTTTATTTTTTTAATAAAATAAATGTGAATGCTAATTCATGTAACAAGACAATTTTTAAAAATGCTCTTTTATTAACGAATTAAAAATAAAATGCTCTTTTATTTCAATTATTTTCTACTTTTATTTTCAAACTGATGGTTGCTGATAATTAGTATTAAGAAATTGAATGCGAAATAAATTATACTTCTAATTATCTAGTAAGGGGCATCTCTGATATTAAAAAAAATTCAATTAAATTCAACTATTAATTGGCAAATAAATTCTGAAAATATTAAAATAGTGTACAGTCATTCAAAATAAGCAAGAATAAAGAATGCAAACTTTTAAAAACGTAGCAAGGCAGGGAGGAAGTAAATATATGATTTCAGAATTCCATGTTTACAAACACGGAACAAGTCAAATTATTTATTAAGTAAATCCCCTGGAATATGTAGCGTATTTTGTTTTTGTACCGATATGATTCAATGAAAAGATAGCTCTTTATTAATGTTCAGTTCAAACAGCCTTGAAAGACCACAAGCAACGATATTTAAACATTATTTTTCTGCAATCAGCAGTGTCGACTAATAAAATACTTGCTTTTTTACAGTTAAAAAAATAGGTGACAGTTTATAACCGACATATCAACAAAAATATAACTACTGAAAGCTCTTTCCATTTGATATGTTAAAGATTTTTCAGTTGTGTTATTAAAATTCTTTAAAATTAGCAAAATTTCTAAATAATTTGACATTTTCTTTATAAAAAAAATCTTATTCTATAATCACTAAAAAAAATTTAAATCTCTTTTCAGACTTTCACTAAAAATAACCATTCAAATCTTTGAGGGATTTAGTGATATATAATCAGTCTAAAACTTGTCTAGACTTCATCTCATTGTTAATTTTTTTTTTCTCGTAAGTCATTTTCATCCTAGCTTAAAGTTTAAAAAAAATAATCACATTATCAATAAAATTAGACAAATTATTTTAATAAAATTTTTGAAGGTCGTAAATACATAAAGAAGGAAAAGAAATTATAAAAGAAAATTAAAAGGAAGATAAGAACTAATTATCGTCTAATTATAAGAACTAACGATAAGAACTAATTTATAGTCTAATTATAAGAACTAATTTATGGTCTTTGATAAATATACCGGGTATGTAGGTGCCAAAGTTATAAGCTTCTAGGAAGGGTAGAGTACACCATTTAAATAACGCGGAATCACATAGCAATGTGCAATTGGAAACGCCTACCGTATATGGTAGATGATTTTGTACATGCGCGGTATTCTCGTGCATTTTATAAGATTAATCACCTTGTCAAATGACCATAAACAATGATATAGCAATGACGTCATAGCTGATGATTGTAAACCCAAAATTCAGATTCAAAACTTCATCACTAACAATGTCAGACATAGTGGAAGTAAATCCCCATGATAATCTTTTTCAGTTTTTAAAGGCCATTGGTTTTTGCGAATATATCTAGGTTTTACTATTTCATCTAATAACACTTTTTAACTTTTTACCGTGTGGAATTTAATCTTTTAAAGTAATTCTTTTACAAATCTTTTGATACAATTATTTTAACGTTGTTTTTATTCCACGATCATCAATAATCTAACCATACGACTGGCGCAGTTTAGCCAAGGTTGGCTCTTGCGCCACTAAAGCTCACAACCAGCCAGCCAGCCCGCCCAAAATTCAGATTCAAATACATACCAAGTGTAAGGAAGAAAAAAAAAAACCTCTTTCACATATGCATATTGGTATTTCGATCAATAATGACATCAAGATATTTTTGTTTTTAACTAAAAGAACATAATTTGCCATTCACTTGCTTTTTCTCATTTTTTTTTTGAAGAAATAAATAAGCATGGATTTGAATTTTTCCGTGCAGAAGTTTTGTCCTCCCAGTCAAAAATGTATCATGCTTTTTTTAATCCATTGTGAAGAGTTTTTATGAATTTAACATGAACATTGCATTTTGGATAGCTGACATAAACTCGGCCATCATTGCTTAATAATCGCGCTTTATTCAGTATGGAATCTATATAATCGTATGTTATTATGAAATATTGAAATGACGATTATCTTAGGAAATCTCGTGCAAGTGCAACGTCATCTACCGTGTCTGGCTAGCATTTCTGATCCAGCATTTCTATGTAATTCTGAATCATTCAGGTATACCCTAATGCATCTAAAATTTATATCCCTAATACTGAGATATTCTTTATCTGAATTATATTTAGCCATGAAAACAAAACGGTAATGAATTTACTCAACAATATTTCTTTATTATTTTTCTAAGTGGACAGAGTCCATTTTTCAGCAATTATTGAAAATTGTTTTGTTAAATGCATGACGAATAAACGGCAAGCCGAGCAAATAAATATTTAGAAGAAAAAAAAGGGTTAGAACACATTCAAAACTTTTTTAGCTTAAAATTGATTTTTTTTTTAATTTAGCCGAGCTGGCATTTTAAATTCGCCTTGTGCAGTTTAAGAAACTCGAAAGAAGGTCGAAAAAACTGAAATTAAAATTTGATTTCAAATGATTAGGAAGTAATAAATTTTAAAAGCTCGAATATATATGAAATTTTAAATTTTTGCTTTTTTTTAGATTGGTTTTGCCATTACTCTTGATATCATGTGATCATACACTGTCATTGAAATGAGATTTTTAGATTTGTGATTAAGAAGTTGAAAGACATGAAGAAAGACAACATAAATATATATTTGATTTAAAATATATGCTTCAAAGTGAGCTAATGGAGAATTCATATTCTCAGATGTAAGCAAAAGTACATTTTTTTTTATATGTGAACAAAATTATATCTTTATTCGTTTAAGTTTCCAGAATTTTTGCAAAAGAAATTATATGTGTCTGAGTCACGCGATCCAAATAGTGGCAACATGAAATTGATTGATTTCTAGAATAAATTTGTAAATTATTCGAGTCATTTCAGCTTTAAAAAAATTATTATTAAGGATTAACCCTTTTAGTGCCATACAACAATATATCATCGTTCGTAATATTTTAGGAAAGTGCCAATTACGATGTAATGTTGCTTATGCGATGGCGTTTTACTTTTCAACAAATATTGAAATACAGGTAACATTAATTTATTCTCTTTATATCGTTATATTCTCCTTTCTGAGCATTGCAGATATTCTTTTTTTTTAAAAAAAAGTTTTAATAAAACCTTATCAAAACGGTCAAATTCGTCCGACATTCTTCACATAGTTGCGATACTTCCAGTCAACATTAAAAGGATTATAAAAATTTTAATTTTTTTAAAAATAAAAAATGGTAGTTTAGATTATAAAAATTATGTTTAAATTATAAAAATGTATTTTTGGTTGGGAGTTAAAATTGTAACATAATGTCATAAATTAAACCTAACAAAATACTATAAGCATTGTAAATATCATAAACATAATATATATTACCAAATCTTGAAATTAATTTGAGCACACAGGATAAGAAAAATAAACTGATAATAAAAGGAATTGGATTCTGTGAAGGCGTAACTGAGTAATAAAACGCTTATTATTCAGTTACAAAAGGGAGAAAATTATCATTTTTAAAACGTTTATTAAAAATCATGTCAAAGAATCATTGAAACGACATTGAATTCTAAATCAGCTCTGAACTGCTAAATAAAAAAAACATTTGAAGAGGGGAAAGCCAGCTCAGGTGTCGTCCTTGTTATCTAACAGCAGCTCAAAATTACTGTCCCAAAATAGTCATGTTGCTTTAGAATAAGAAATCACTAATTAAATTAAACTAAATTAATTGCAAGTAACATATGCGATCATAAGCTACATAACTCATTCTCTGCTTAGAAATTATTAAAAACCTAAGAAAGAAGATATTAATTCTATTATAAAAGAATATTTAGATATGATTCAAACCGCTAGTCGTCTGGAACATCAGAGAATGTTATTTTTTAGATTTTGTATGTCTGCAAGTATATTTCTTTATCGAAATAAGCATCTTTAAGCGATATACCATCTAAAACGATGCCTATGAGAAATTATCAGAATGCAAACGAATAAAACCGTTATGAAAACTTGTAAACTCAAAAACAATACATGATGGAAATTCGCTGAACTAAACCAAAACCATGAAGTATTCTTTGGCACTAATAAGTGTTGTTTTTATTGTGTTGGAAGTTTGTGTTTGGTAAAATGGTGTATAAACTGAAACAAATGGGAGAAAACACAACTTCACCCTTTTTTTCCTTTTTTAATACTGATTCTCGTTTCGGTTGAAGTTGGCATTTTCTCACTCCATGTCGAACTCAGGATCGATCCTGGCGAATTCTCTCCTCCCTGGAGAGAATCACAATCCAATTAGGCTGCTGAGGGCGATCTTCAGATTCCAGTGTGGACGGAATCGGGTTACGTAGAATTGGATTATTGCGTCCGCCCAGCGTCCGTTCGGCTTATTGCATCCAGAACGTTCTGTGAGGACTTTTTTTTTTGCTCCATCCCACCAAACCGTTGCTGATCACTTATGTGTGTGGGTGGGGGGGAGACGCCGATGCCGGTTCTGTGTTGCCATTTTTCAAATTTTCCGCTTGCGATACCACGAATGAAACGCGTGCTTCAATTCACGCGACTTTTCCTTTTTAGGGTCCCCCTCAGGAAGGCGCGAGGGTCATTTCCACTTGCTGCAGAGGCAATTACTTGGAAACAGAAAGCTTTTGTTAGCGCCTTTCGTTCATTTTTCACAATTTTTTACGAGACGGCGCCTCTGTGTCAAACACCTGTCCTTTACGTCTATGCATAAATGACGTAGTCATCGATAAAATTTGATATGCTTCAAGTAATATGCGTGTTCTCTTTTTCCCCCTTGCAATTCTAGCCTTAGAGAACGTCTACAGTTCCCCCACCAAATCTAATTGCAAACAAGGATCTAAAATGGTTGGTTGTTTGGAATTGAATGATGTGGCAATCACTTGGAGGATTCTGAAGTGAAACATAAATTATAACCGCTCGCGTCAAAAGAAACGTTAATTGATTGTGTCTAAAAGTTTTTCATGTTATTCTCTGGCTTCAGCTTTCTGTTATGATATTTATTTACAACAAGTCTTCTTTAACTATGGGTCTTGATCGTTCTAAGAGTGACGTAATACATCTAATTTATTGCGAAAAATGAATGATGCATTCTTCTTCAAAGTTCTTCAACATTTGTAAGTGTAAATAATCATTATAATCATATTAATATTTGTTGAATCTCTAATTTCAATTTGAGTTTTTCACTATGCATTATAAATTGCATGAAATGCAACCTTATTTTCACGCTTTAAGGATAAGTTTTTATTAAATAAGCTAAGGTCCTGGTTTTTTCCCCCCTTCTTTTACTTCACGAGATGAAAAGTAGTCACGACAGACATAAGAAAAGAAAGCAAACTCTTTAAGAAATTCTTATTTCTTTGATATATAGGAGGAAGACCCTTGTCATGCAAGTACCCAGAAATAGTACTTCTGATTCATTTCATGATATATCAATTTAATGATCGATAAGCTTTCCTTTATTTGCTGTTACTCTATCAAAGTGAAAAATTTTTACTTAATAAGTAAATTGTCTAAGAAAATTTCAATTTTTATCTTTAAATTTTATCTTATTGGGAAGAAAATTCTTATTTAGGCATTATTAGAAAATGTCTTTAAATAGATACCAATACCAATACTTAAAATACACTATTGTTTTTTGTATTTATGAAACATGTACCATTTGTTTACCTAGCATTTTAAAGCATATTGATTGATATTATGCACTGTTTCACATGACCAAAAAATAATTTAGAGATCTTTAAGCCCTGGTCTTACTTGCTTTTCAACATAATCTTGATTATGAAAAGGATATTATTTTTACGAGCAGTATATTGAAATTGAATATTATTTTTCAAGTGGCAAATTCAAAATGAAAAATACGAAATGTCATTTAAAAATTGAATATTTTATTCATTAACATTTTTCAAAGCATAATTATAAAGCTAATTTGCATATCAGATATATTAGTTCGAGTAAAATTTTTCTCATTATGCTAGTATTAGTTAATTTATTAATCGTTAAACTTTCTTTCTACTAAAATAGCAAATGAATTATCAAAGATGCAATCAAATACATAAAACTTAACATAAAATCAAATGATCACTTCATTTCATCTCAAAATCATCAACTGAATATATTAGATCTTAATTGCACAAAATCATTACCATTTTGTAAGAATTATGCAATGAAATTTTTTTAATAAAATTTATCTCAAAACATAAGCTGCGTACATTTCATTTTCAAAGTATTTTTTTAGTTCCATTTTATGCATGCTAATTAAAACAACTTCGACTACTTGCGGCTTAGTACTCCCAACGCTGATCTGGTCCACTGGCATTAGTCTTATATAAAGAACTAATTTCACGAATAGTTCTTGGAGAAGGGATCATGAGATGATTAAAAGGATTGCGGCTTAATCCATTCGTCTGCTTCCTGAAAGGATTACTCTTCATCAAGCGACGTGACTCCAATGAATGATTATTTTGGTCAATTAATCCACTACACGATTTGGGGATGATGTAAAAGTTTGTCTAATAAGCCATCCATTTTAAATAGAAGCTGGCTATTTTATATGGATCAGTACATTCCCAAATCAGACTGATTGAATGCGGTAAATTGCTGATGAAGTACCAATTTTAATTATAAGTCATTTTTATTGCTTAGTCTTTTGGGTTTCATAGTCGCCTGGTCGAACTAAAATATCGCGAATTCGACATAAAACTCCACCTAAGAATATGGCTCTGATGTACAGGGTGCTCATTAATTATTGTCGGGGTTTCCGTACCTTATAACTTTCGAATAAAAAATATTACGCAAAAACTGATTATGTATTCGTAAATTCCAACTCAAAGAATTTTATTAATGATATTAAAGTGTAAAGCTTGCACAATTTGCACTTTGTAGGCATTCAGCTGAAGGCGATTATGTATTCGTAAATTACAACTCAAAGACTTTTACGTGGCAAGAATGCGAAGATGTGGACCAATCCCATGGCCTCCGAGATCACCAGATATAACACCGCTGGACTTCTTTCCATGGGGGTTTGTCAAGAACCCTGTACAAGACCCCTGTGCCCTCCCTTGATGAACTGAAGCGCAAAATTGTTACTGCGATCCAAAATGTTACCCCACAAATGCTGGAGAACACTTGGAGGGAAATCGAATTTCGTTACGAGCCACGAAGGGCAGCCATGTGCAAATTCATTAACCTTTTTAATATCATTAATAAAATTCTTTGAATTGTAATGTATGAATACATAATCGTCTTCAGCTGAATGCCTACAAAATGCAAATTGTGCAAGCTTCACACTTTAATATCATTAATAAAATTCTTTGAGTTGTAATTTACGAATACGTAATCGGTTTTTGCGTAATATTTTTTATTCGAAAGTTATGAGGTACGGAAACCCCGACAATAATTAATGGACACCCTGTATTTTCACTAGAGGGACATGTAGATATGTTCCTCGTGATGGACATTTACGTGTAGGGATCAATCGTGCTCTGATGTAATTGGAAATTTTATAGACTTTATTGCTTGTTCGTGATTGTCGTTTTCAAGATTAGGGCTTAAAATGATAGAGTATATTCCCAAATATTATCACATAACTTCGAAATTGGACGCTTATCTAAATATTTTTAAATGAAATAAACTCATCTTTTAACTATTTGGGACAAAAATTTGTAGTATGAGCAGTAATTTCTTCATCTTTCACTGAGTTTTTTGAAAATGAAATCTTTCTTTTGAGCACTCACCAGTAGCCCAACTGCCAAATGTTTTAAATTGCAACTGGTATATAAAGTACGAAAGCAGACCGAAAAACTTTTGAAATGTAGCTAATTGTTAATATATTGCTGTATTAAAATACAGTACACTGTATTTTAATGCCATAATTGTAACGCGTTAGCCCACCAAGATCCTGGAATGCGAGATGCAACTGGTGAGTCTATTTCCATTTTTTTCTTGCAATTCATACTCTGACAATAAGTTTAAATTCCTCGCGATTAGCTGTTCACTTACAACATCTGAAAGAAAAAATCGACATCGTTATAGCCTGCATACTGTATAGCTGTCATTAGCAGAATAAAAAATTCTTGCTGTTTATCTATGCAAGTTGGAAAATCGGAATTTCATAAAGGAATTACACTGACAGTTTAGGGGTTACAATAATTGCATCACATTTTTGAATCTTGCCCCTCCTTACCAATGCATTTTCCAAATTCTACGAAAATCCCTGAAGCCTTAAAAACGCCCTGTATTTGGAACTGTTAGATAATATTTTTTTGTAATTTTAAAATATCATCTATATTTCTTATATAGATACCATCTATATTTCTTTTTTATATACCTTTTGAAAAGGACTATAGTTATACCTCGCACAGCAAGCAAAGCAAGATGCGTTAAAAAAACATTTGCTGAACGAGCATTTTTTTATAAAAGAGTGACGAAGAAAAGTTGTAATGTTACATGCTGGATTGACCTGTATGCCAGACATTAGTCAATGTTGAATACCTCTTTGGGAAAATAAAGGAGTGATATTTGCATAGAAGAAATTTTGTTGTGAAACACGACTCTGAGGGTTTTGATCAAGTGTGTGTGGAGCTTTAATCGATTAGATCATGTTGGCATCGACTAGAACAGATGGAAGAACATAGCCAGAACTGATGAAGAAATGCTACTGCTTTCTCTGCCACTGCAAAATGCTGTGGAGGAAATTTGGTCAAGAGAAGAAAAAAAAATTAGCTTCAGCATACAACAAAATTTCAATTAAATAAATGAGAACTGAAAGCATGGAGAATTGACTTTTAAGAAACATCACCCTAATCATATAGCAGCTATTCGCATTATAAATTTACTTAAAGATAATATTGTTTCACATTCTCGTCACATTATTAAGCGTACCCAAAAACAAATGTGTTTAGACAACTTACTTATAAAATAAAGAGTGACATTATAAATAATTACTTACATTATTATAAATCTGTATGGTATTTTTTTCATAATGGAGCCCATTGTTCTATTTTATATAGAATCCCAAGGAAAAATTGTTCCGCTTAGCTAGTATTACGCATTAGGAGGAAGCCTTTCATTTTTTGTTTCAGGTAACAACAAGGAGATGCATTTTCTAATATGGAAGCCTTCGTTACTTGGCGATCATTTTGTATAAAGATCTGACGAATTTTATTGAAGCTAACCCTAACTCCTTAACCGTTGTGCTTGCACATGATACGGGCATTGGATTATCGTTTCTCAAATACCACATGCATTCTATGAACTCGGTTGAAACAGCATAGTTGACTCGATTGGCAGCATATTCCCCAAGCAGAAGGTTAATTTAATTAGAAATTAGAGGAAATAAATAATTAACTGTTAAGAAGTCCTGAAAAATCTCTTGAAGTGAAATTAATGAGAAAATCTGGAACATAAGATGTCCCCATATAGTACTGTTTGGTTAGATCTTGATCCCCATTTAACAGAAAACGAATATATTGACCGTGCAATAACTACTGCGTAAAATATAATTTCAAAGACTAAATAAGAGATTATTGCGCATTATTTTCGAAGAAATTGTGGCAGGCCCAGTCTTAAATATAAATATACGGGTTGACCAAATTAAAGTGACTTTTCAGAATGTTTGATTAATTTGAGCAAATGAAAATACACCATGTAATGGCCATAGGGGAAGAACGGTTTTCCAATCAACTTCGGGGAACCTTCTCATTTTCCAATTATTTAGAAATTTATTCGAGCAGAAAATTATATGACATGCTGGTTGATATTGAAAATGTCCATTTAGCTGTAAACATCTTCTTTATTCAGCCCTTTCATCCATGTGTTATTAGTTCATTAAGGTAGCTTACTGTTACATCTTCAAAATAACATTAAAAGATATCCAAGCTTTACAAAACTTTTAAAAATAAGAAAATCAGTAATAACTTAAAACTTTTTTTAATTCTTGCCAATTTATAATTTTAAAAGCTTATCTGAGTCCTCTTGCCGCTATATAAACACAAAATGTTTCATTTTCATCATTCTAAGGATGTATCGTACCGTTAATAATTTGTTGATGCCATTTGTTAATTCGGAATTTTAATTCAACAGGCTTTGAGAGCATTTCCAAGCGATTTTCTTGATTCTTTCTTTAGGTAATATAAGTCTTCAGAAAGGTCTGGAAGATGACTTTTACCCTTTCTAAATATGAATACTATAACAGAAAAAGTTCTAAAAATTCATTTACATAAGTTTTTATTATTAATTTTAAAAAAAAATCCATTTATATTATATTTTTCAAAATAAAATCAGCATCAACACTTTCACTAGGTCAAGCGTCTGTTGTTGAATAAATGGAAACACTCCCTGCCTTTACTCCCTGCCTATGTTCGAAAATTTATAGTTATGGAAATCTCATTTCGAGAAAATGTAACTTTTCAGTTGTCCATTTTTATTTATTTTTATGATGAATTCCAAATTTCTGAAACTATTTTTTAAAAAAATGTAAGTAATATTATTATCCATATGCTAGGTTTGACTTCCAGTTCATTCATGTATGTATTTCAAATTATTAATTTTATGTCTGTAAATTCAAATTATTTAGATCGGTAAGCCTTTCAAGCATTTAAAACATTGGTTATTTAATTAAACTTATAAAAATATTTAGAGCATTTTGAAAAATTAAATCAGATTCAGATTAAAGACTATTTTATTTATATAAAAAACAGGAGTAATGGGATTTCCTTTCGTCCAAAGACTATTCCACACATTCACATGGAGATAAATAATAAGTCCATAATAATAAATATGATTTTAAAATTTCTGCCATAAAAATTTCCAATCCTTTTTCTGTGAAATGTTCTAGATTAAAACGAAGCATTAGATTGTTACGCGAATTCAGTGTCATTGAAAGCTTAACTGGCATTGGGACAATATATATATATTTTTTTCTTTTTTCCGTCTTTTAATCTGAAATATTAAATCTATGTATTAATTTTTGGTCCTTAGCAATGTACCCAAGCGTGGTAATTCATGAGGATCTTTACAATCTTGGGCTTCTTCCTTCCTCTTAGCTACTCGAACTTGCATGACAATTAATCTATTTGCTTTTATTAAATATATATACTACTATTTTCTCTTAATAATGTGTTCTATCCTCCCCTTAAAAAAGGCTATGTCTCCGCTGCGCTATTTTAGATACGTGTGCGGCAATACTTTTATATGCTGAAATTTGATATATCTTACTTCTATTTTGTCTTAATAGTGTTCCTTCTCCCAAGATCCTATTGAGAGCATATTTAACCCTTTATTTTCACTTCGATACTCCCTTTTACATGTTCATAAATCTGATTGTATGCTTATAGCAAATGAATGCAAACACATTTGTCCTTAATGGCGCCTCTCCTCCCCTAAAACTGGTATTCAAGGCATATCTATTAGTGCATATTATCATCAATCAGTTATGTATCTATGAACCAAATGTATCATACAGAACATATAAATAAATTCATAAATCTGATTGCATATTCAGGACTAATAAATTAGACGATATTTGTCATATCCTTTTATAAAATGATATTCAGTACATGTCCACTGTGCACACTATCAATAATCTTTTATAAGCCTATGATGCATTTTGACACAAATTTTGTTTTATATGGGATATATAAATATAAGGCACAAGCAGAGAAAATTCATTGCACGCAGGTATATCATGCTTAATATTGACATCCAATTTTCGTTTGTTCAGACGAATGAAATAAGAATTATCATATTATCATAAATCATTTACATACTAGTGATAAATTTTAAACCAAATAATGTATCATGCAAAACATGTAAATAAATTCGTAAATCTGATTGCATAATATTAATTAAAGAATTAACCAATATCTGTCTTTAATGGCGCCTTTCCTTTTTTAAGTGGTATTCAGGGCATATCTGCTAACGTACATCATCCTTGATCGTTTATATACCTGTGGTATAGTTTGAGCCAAATTGTGGTTTATGTTTTATATGGGATATATGGCACAGGGATTTTATTCTGCAAGTTCTTGATATCATTTATTGCATGCAGGTATATGATGCTTAGTATTCACCTCTAATTTTCGTTGGTTCAAACGAATGAAATAAGAATTCCTCGAGTAAACAGAAGCATTCAGATTGTTCTATAAATACTTCACCAAGCTATCGTCTCTGATAAATCACTCTCTGTGTTTGGTAAACAACCGAGAGGATCAAAAGAACAGTTATGAAACAAAATTCCGCTCCAGAAAACGATCCATTGCTTACAAATTGCTGGATTACGCCTGGCAGTAATTGGAAGCGATCCACCCGAAGAAGAAGACCATCTTCTTTGGACCTTGATCCCTCTGAAATCGAAGTATAAGCGAATGGAAGGAGAAGCAATGGCAAAATTTTGTGTCCAATAAATGGAAAGGGGAAAAGAAAAAAAATGGTAAAATCCTAAAAGGAAGAAGAATGTCTTACAAGATGGTCGTTTCGGGTAATGACCATGTCAAACGACCAGCCCATTGACTTTATTTTTACTATTCGAGATCTCATTTCCTGGACGTTTTCTTTTCCACGCAAGTACATTATTCTTTCGCATTTTGGGCGTCCGACTGTTTTATCTCTGGATCGTTTTATGTGATCCTTCGTTTTCGGTGACTTAGTCTTTTTTTTCCGGAATAGAATGAAACGCTTCCGTTCCGACTCTGAGTAGTTGGAGAACATTTACATGACATTCGTTTGATTTAATCTCTTCTTCTATTATATTATGCTGACGAAGACAGTTCTTTTTACTCTTGCATTTATTCTTCAAATGAAATTAACTTTCAAATTTTATTATGAAATGTGATAAAATAGCAGCGATTTCATAAATTGTATGAAATTCCACTGTCTGAAGTATAAATGATACTAAATATGTCATAAAACACCAAAATGAATTCAGAATAATTTATGTCATGGCAAAACTTATTAATGGTCGTGGAATAAACGTTTAGTACAAATCTTCCTTTATGTTAATTTTTCTATAATATTATGTAATTAATCCGTTCAGCTACGGAATATAAACATAATAGATTAATTCTCTCTCTCTGTGTCTGTCTGTCTTTGTTTCTTGCTTCCTTTTTTTAGGCAGATTCCTATAGGAAGACTATCTATTACAATGATTCTCATGAAAAGACTTCGAGAAAATTTCTTCAGTTCTTTACTGATCATGGTCCCTAGAACCCAAAACCACTCTTCGCTCAGAAGTTACATATAAAGTATAACGCTTTGCCCATGTTATCATGTGAACTGGATAATTAGAGTAATTTTGTTTGGACTTTAACTGGCTTGGAATATGTTGTTAGAGATGTAAAAATCTCGCACCAGTTCGTAAATGGTTCATCTAACTTATAAATGATAGAAATAATGATGGGGAAGTTGAAATTTTAATTTCACTCTAACTTGCTTAATATTGAATTAGTCTCGATAATACAAACAATTTTTATATTTAAATTTTTTTAATAACTGTAATATCTTAGAAATTAAGTGATCTTAAGTGAATGATCTGAAAAGTGATTTTCACGCCCTAATTTTGACTGTTTCTGATATCAACAATTTATGTTGCCAGATAGTAAGATTTAAAGGAATATGCCTTTGCCTTCCAAGCTTGCCGAGAGGATTTTTATTTTATTTTTTTAGTTGGAAAGGAGAATTTTATACTTTTACTGACATGTTTTGTTTCGAAATTGAATTCTTCCTAGGATTGCTTTTGAAATAAAGATAAATATTACTTGCTCCTTAAAATCACTGACAAACTTACGTAATACTAAAGATATATAATTATCGCATATCAAATAAAAACAAAAATAAATTCCATTTTATTGTAAACAGAATAATTGATTGGAAATATGAATTATTTTATGTGATCATACATTTTCGAGAATTTTATCTTTTTCCAAAATAGAATGAAACATTTACATTTCGAAATCTGAATACTTTATGGATGTTGGCATAAAATTCGATTGATTTTTCTTCTTGAAGTGAAAATTATAAGAGTAAGGTGATCTTAATGAATCCTTTTTATCATTTTATCGCTGCTGAATACCTGGCAGGGATACCTCAAAACACCTCTAGTGTAGTTGCAAAATGATTAAATCTATTAAACATATTTTTACATCTTTTGTATTTTTTATATTTACTAATGTCTTAAGTCTGGCTAAAATTACGATTATTATTATTAACGATTGAAAATTTGAACAAGATATATAAATATATATAGGTAGAGTGTGAACTAATAGTAGGAATTGAAAAAATCATAACTTTACACTTTCAACATCAACAATGAGGGGGGGGGGGATTCAGAATGAGATATCAATAGCAACAATGAAAACTATTTGAATTTCTCTACAACAATGAAATATAGTGTCGTAAAAAACATTTAAAATATTTTTTGAATTGAATAAAAATCGAAAAATTTATAAGACAAAGAATTTATTTCATTGAAATGATTTTGTTTTATTTTAAAATGATGTAAAAATTAATTTTATGCCGCAATATTTTCGATATTCTTAGCATGTAAACGTCAAAATTTCACTTAATTTTGAACCCATCTTAATTATTATTAAAATTTCAAAAAAAAAATTCCGAATGCACATTCCCACCTTTCTAAATATATCTGTGCCGAATTTAGTAGCCTTAGAGATGACTGCTGGTCCTGCATAGCGCCAGTATGATTACATTCACCTTCATTATAGGTAGGCATTAAAAACAATCCGTATATTTAATATGTTTTTAGTCATTTAATTTAGTCATTTAGTCTGCAATTTTTTTTTTATCATTTAAGATTGGAAAGCACGATTGCTTACATGAGATAAATTGCAGAAAAATTAATTACAATCGAAACACCAAAATATTTAATTGATATTTAATTTTTACAAAAATATAGAAAATGATGGTTTTAGAAAACATAAATTTTCCTTAGATGCACTTATTTCAAGAAAGGCTCTATTGTATTTGCCATCTGCGAAAGTTTCGAAATTATCGATTCTATATATTTGCTTAAGTCGTTTATTATCCATATCGAAGAATGATTATAATTTTCTACATAATTAATTTGTTGCCATTGATTATTTGGAGTTCTTCATGAATTATCAACATGTTGCTATAAATAAATATTCAACGAAACTCCTATCATTTACTTTATACATATTTTTGTATTGCGGGACTGAGGATATATTTGATATGATGCAATTAGATACGAGTTTCACATACTTGGCGAAAGGCGAAAACAACTGCTTATAAATATTTTCTATACAGAGAAATCGTCAGTGGAATGCGTAAAAAGGTGGAAAAATAAATAAAAAGATTTGTTGTTTTCTCATATTTTTCGTACCGAACGTCGTTCATCATTGGGAAACTTCTGCTGATATTTGGAAACAATTTCTTTCGCATCAGTGGTTATCTTCAGATTCTTGTAATATGTTTCCAAGAATAGTTTTGATTTGATTTGTTTTTCTGCTTATTATTATGGATGATATTAAAGAAAATTATTATTATTTGTTATTGCTAATATCATAATTTACTACCATTGATATGAAGTTAATTCTACTTATATGGCATACAAATAAATTTCAAATAATAGAATAAATTTGGGTTATTGCATCATTATTGATTGTTGTTGACTTTATATGTTAAAAAATAAATTTCAAACTGGCGAGTAAATTTCTTAATATAACTTTCAGATTGATTAAAAACGAGTTATTGCGAGCATATATTTACTTTACTTCGCGAAAGATACCGCATACATAAAATGAAAAGAATCATTAATTTTCTTTCATAATAATAAATTGTTTTATCTGATGAATCATTTCGTTACATATCTGATGAATCATCTCGTTACACTGCATGTTGGCAACAAAATCCAAAAGTTTAGAAAATACAGCCATGTTTAATTCTACAGATATTTTGAGATTCGCTAAGGCAAAAAAGAAACTTTATCATATCCTCTCGCATTTTCGTTCGATGTTAGTTAAGGCATGCAATGCATAAAAGGAAATAAAAATTTCGCTTCCACTTTTTCAGCATCTCCTTCAAAAATTAGAATCTATGCAGTATCTGGTTCAGTAAATGTGCTGGCGTAAAGTCATGCGAGTATCTCTCGCAAACAAGATTTCCTAGAACGAAAGAATTCTGATAAAAAGATAAATTTTTAGTCACTTAAACAAACCCCTGTGAACAGAGGAGGCAGCAAAACAAATAAAAAGCTAAAATGGTATTTGTGGATAAACGTCGAGTTTTCCCTGGTGACATTATCTTCCCCTTTACGAAAAAGTAAAAGGAACTCGGAAAACCAGATCTTTGATTTGACTTTACATTCAGAGCTATGTTAAAATAAACCATGCCACGTGGTAAGGTCTCACTTCTCAACAGTTATATCAGCATCCGCTTGAACGTTCCAAACATGATTAAGGCATTTCGCGTAAGTTTGAATCAGGAGCAAGTCTTGGCATAAGCTTGGTAAATGGACCATCCCAGGAGCACTTTTGGCTTTTTTTTTTCTCCTGAAAAAGCCTGAGATCAGGAACTAGGAAAATAGGAGACTGCCTCTCAGATCTGAACAAGGCTTTCGCATTTCGAAGAAGAGGGCCAAACATGTAAATCTCGTGCGTCCCTGGGGAACGCTTTGCTTCCCAAATTGAGTTTCCTGTACTTCCACTGCGCTTGGGAAGATAAAGAAGAGAGACTTTATTTAGTGTAGTTACCCTAGCACAAATAACGGTTGTTTTCCCACTTTTCTTGCTTAGTCTTGCACTTTTTTTGTGTTTATGCTTCTCTTTGCAAATGTGAAGTTGCATAAAAAGATCGCCATAAAGTAAAATCAAAATCGACTGCAGCCAGCTATCTGAAAGGATTTTTGTTCGTGTGTAATATATAAAGCTAGCTTCCACAGTATTTCAAGAAAAAGTAGTCTTAAACCAATATTTGATTGTTTTAGTAAATTTTCTATGGACGTTTAGGCATGAAATGGCAATGCTGATGCTATAGCGTTCATTTTTTTATTGAATTCCATCTTTGAGATATAATTTACCATGAATAATATGGGGCATTGTAAATTAAACTGAATAATATATGCCAAGTTCACTATGGAAATTTTAAAAGTTTTGAAGATCTATTATAGATTTTACCTGTATATGATAGATAAACTCTTTCAAAGTTTTTTCGCCAAATAGAAATTAAATACTGTTTTTCAAATTATATTTGAAAATGGAGGTTGGTGGTGCATAGTCATTGAAGACACATTTAAGAGTCGTTAATTTTCTTGGTCATTAATTTACGAAAAAAACTGGCATGTCTACGGTAGAACTGGAAGAAAATAATTGGCGTATTTACGAAATCCGATGTCTTTATGGGTAGAGACACATCGGATTTTTCGACAAATCAGACACATCGGATTTTTCGACAAGTCAGACACATCAGTATGTGTGTGTTTGTGTGTGTGCGTGCGTGTGTGTAATAATTTTTAATTAATCTACGTTCTACTCGAACATTCGCTGTATGTCAACGATTTACAAGTCAGACTGTTTGATATACAGCTACTACATTTAGCATATATATATATATATATATATATATATATATATATATAATATATCTTGGAGGATGGAAACGTGCACCTTAAGTGATTTTTTTATTGAAATTTTAGAATTTTAATTAAAAATTAAACAAAAAAATTTCTGGAATAGCTTCCGAAAATATTATTGCACAAAAGTGAATTTGACACCATTTCAAAATTTTAATAAATGTCTTTTCTTTGATATCGGTTCATTCGAGGTTATGATTTTTTTAAAAGTTTGCTTAATTTATAACAATATAATGATATTGTTGCCCTGAAATTAAAATCATTTTCAATTTTTAATCAAATATTTAATCGCGAGATTTTCTTGCATTGTTGAAAGCTAAAACAGTAGTGATTCTGTTTAATATCTGGTATATTTTAAAATACGAATGAAAAAATAAATTTATACTACCGTTACACTTACAAGATAGGTGAGCTGAATACTTACATTTTTTTTATTGCACTATTATGTTACAAGACCGGTGTGAATGTGTGAAGCGTTATAATGTTATGGAATCAGTGTGTGTGAAAGATTCTTCTAATAAATAGGCATGCTGTTCTTTTTATTCTTTTTTATTATTTTATTCTTTTTTATTATTTTATTCTTTTTTATTATTTTATTCTTTTTATTCTTTTATTATTTTTATTCTTCATGATTTGAAAAAAACATAGTATTTATCAAGATTTCTTTTTAAGAGGCATGATGAGGGCAGAGCAGGCAGGGAACAGACTAGGCTGACAGAATGTAGAAAAGAATGTTAAAAAGCAGTTTGAACTTATAGACTTTTATAAAGGAATTTGCCTAAACGTCATTTTGGTACTGTAGGAAAAATCACAGACCACACAACTAAAAGTGAAGCCGGAATTCGAGAGATTAGCTAGAAATTAGAAATTTTTTCACATATATACAGATACTCGCCTATCTTGTGCGTACACGTATATAATATGTATTGACATTATATATAATGCAAATATGTGATATTAGATAAATTTATATTACATTTCGGAATACAGATGTAATCTGTTTCACAGAAGACATTTAACTCTTTCTAAGGCCATGGAAAGTATACTTGCCACTAAATTCATTAATATTTGTATTAACTTATTTAAAGTGGCATAAGTTTTGACAAATGTTTCGATAAGACAGAAACAAATGCTTTGATTTCTTATCTCAGGCAAAATGGTGTGTCTTGATTTGTTACTTAGTTATTGATTAATCAAATTAATTAATTAATATTTAAATTAATAACATTTCTTAAGACAATCTCAATCCTAAAACTATTTCACTATACCATGATTGGAAAAAAATTGCCTTTTAAAGGGTTAAAATATGAGATAACGTGCCAAAATAAGGATTCATCTGTAGTGCTTGGATTAAAAATGATTTATCACTCATATTTGATATTTTTAATTCTCATGATTTAGTCTCATTAGATAGATGACTTGCACTGAGAAACCCGAGTCTTGATAAATGCCTTCTGCGTTTGTAATAATTTTGAACTTTTTTGATGAACGGTTTTTATTAAAATTTTTTAAAGATGTTGGATAAAAAATCTCCCTTTGAATGTTTTGGCAAGTTAAATCATTATAATCATTTCTAAGTGATAAAGTTAAGAAATTGTACCTCAGTTAAATAAGTGAAAAAAACAACTTTTTCTTGGTAACGTAAAAACTCCTTAGATTTTTGAAATTTTTTTTTATTCTTCTGGTGTACTTTCTAATTATTCTGAAATATTAATAATTTTAAATATCTCACTTTTAATAATTTAATAATAATATTTACTTAATACTTTAATACATTTAATAATAATATTTACTTAATACTTTAATACATTTAATAATAATATTTACTTAATACTTTAATACATTTAATAATAATATTTGCAATTTTATTTGTAATATTACTGTGCTGACTTGATACCAGTACCAATAGTATGTATTGTCACTTGTAATAGGACAACGGATGAAATATATATATATATAAAATATATATGCTAAGTGAACTGCAGCTTTTGATATTTAAATTAATATGATTTAATTCACTTTCTAAATAATTCAGCTAGTTTTTTTTTCACTTGAATAACTTACAGATAGGATTTTCCCTGAAACTTAATTGTTTATTTTCTTTAGTCTAAAAATAGCATTGGGAAATATCTTTTAAGTAATGCTGTAATTTTCCAATCTTTTCTTAAATTGATTATCCAAAATATACTACTACACTATTTATGAAAAAAAAAACCGATTCACTTTCGAAACATAGTTTCTAGAAAAAGATGTACTATTGTCTCACTAAATCTTTTTAATTAGAATTATTCCAATTCTAAAGTTTTACTATGTTAAGCTGACAGTGTAACATTAGCTGGCGAAAGCTAAACTAAACTTAATTGGCGATGAAATACTTTTAAACAAAAACCACGTCATAATATTATTATTAAATAAAACTACCATTCTTTTTTGAAAATTAATTAGCACAAATAAATGATTTTTATTATTTATTTCATTGTCCCTGTTTCATATCAGAATTTCTAGAAAAAGCGTTATCTTAACTCACTCTGTCATTCTGACTTTCTATTTAGTACCAAATTCTGAAGCTTTGTCGTATTAAACTGACTAACGACATATAGGATAAAATAAATATTTATCACAGACTAGAGAGTATTATTTATTCCAGACAAATGGCATCGGAAACAGCAAACATTCCATCCTTTTGCGGACTCCAAAAAAAAACAGCATTCTTCAACAAATAGCAGCTCTGCTATACAATGCCCCATAATGAGATATGAATTAAACTATGCTAAATAATGAAAAACTAATTCACCCGAACTCTCTTGCTTTTCAACTGTGTTTGGCTTATCGCTAAATTAGTAGTGACTTTCCTATAATACACAGGCGTATTCCTTTGTTGGACATTTAATGAATAAACAGGGCTTAAACCCCCATCAAGTGAAATACGTGTCACTTCATCTGCTCATAGATCATTGGTGTCACATCCAACACCCCTCACGTTGGGTCAACTGTTTATTAAAAGCGAGGGTACTTAGTCTCATGCAAACAGCACTTGCCCCTAAGTAGTGTCCATCCATATAGTTAATGTACATTCAGCTTTCACTCCGCCCTCGCTGTACGCGGAACTTGCATTACGGACTTCAAATTCAGTTATAAAAGGACTGAACGCTTCATCAATAAGCTGTGGCAGACGAGGCCCGACTCAAGTACTTTCCTGACCAAATTGGAAGGCATGTGTCCGGCTCTTACCCTCATTTATCATCATGGGAACAGCATTTGCCTCAGAAATACTCACTTCCTACGCAAAATAACTCACTGTAGGTCCCCTCCTTCAACTTGCGATGTCACTGAATGTGACTCGATTTTCTCCGAAGTAATGAAGTTTAACTGAAAATAAATATGGAGTGGACTGAACTGGACTCCGGATTGTACCAAGTTATTATGAAGCTTATATGAGATTTCGAAACACAGCAATCTCGTTGAATAAAAATTAAGTATTTTCTACTGTTAAATATTTATTGCAATATAAAGTTTAAATATTATCTGAAAAATATTTATTGCAATATAAAGTTTAAACATTACCTGAAGTTAAATATTTATTGTAACAAATCGGATTAAATATTACCTGAAGTTTAAATATTTATTGTAATAAATATTTAACTTCAGATGTATGGACTTATTATAATACATGGACAATCCGATATAATGGTTATGTTTTATAACGTGAATTCCGTCAAGGTCTAATGTAAGGGATAAGAAAAGTATATTTTCATAACGAATAAATATTAAATAATCGTTCAATATGTCAATAAAATTAAAATTGGTGGGGAAAATACTATTTTAGGCAATGATTTCATAAGAAGCTTGAAGTTGTTGAAGCTTGAAAATGTTGAAGTGGAATATTATTCTAGTAAAGAAATATCTTTTAGTTGCATGAAATGATCTCTCAGAGACACACGCACATAATGACATGGTAAAAGCTTATAAGAAGACATTTTAGAAGAGTAAATTTTAAGATACTGCTACAGAACTTATATTAAAGAAGATTCATAATAAAGAAATATGCTCCAAATTTTCATTCTAAAATATGTGGATTTACAATAAAATGTAATATCGTGAAATTAAAAGTCAACTAAGCATTGTAATGAAATTGATAAGAGGGTTTCTTTCGGCTTAAAGCTTAGTTTAGTTATATTTATAAGATTTTGAAACTTCTCAAAATTTATTTACTGTCAGATTTTTTTAAAATTTTGAATCATGGTAAAATGACGAGGATGATACCTGTTACGTATACAAATGTGTACTCCTGCAAAATTCAGTACCCTGATACAAAGAATGATTCATTTGAGTTTCGATGGTTTTTGTTTCTGTCTTTTCAACTTTACATTATGGAGGAAACAATCTTTAAATATTATTTTGAAATAGGAATTCTTTCAGAGAAACTGGAAATTTTCCATCAGATTCAGTTATGGCAGATAAAAGCGAAGAAGCTAATTATTCTTTCTATATTATCAATAAAGATGTTCCCCATCCAGGTAATACAAAATGATAATACAAAGTAATAAAAAAAGAGGAATAAAGCTGCCTTTAGTTTGGTTACTGGCCAAATAGATTTATTTACTCCTGATAAGGGAATAAAATACAATTGTTTATTGATGAAGTATAGTGTCAGTCTTACATGAATGAAAAATATCAATTGGTACGGTACCGTCTGCAAAGAAAATGTTAATAAATACCTTTTAAATGTTCGTAACCCCATCTGGATATTACTTTTTCACTAGTTAATTTATTGGATTTTGTTATATAATATGATAGATTAGTGGCTCTATAGATTTAGTTATAATGTATATACTTAACTGGATGCAAGCAAATTTTGACTATATATACTAAATTAGTGTCTTCCTGGTCTTGAATATATATACTAGACTAGACTAGACTAGTGATCTGCTAGACTTTATGTATTATGTTAATTAAGTTCTCATGATGCCAGAAATGTATAACATTTCTAAAACAACCTGGAGCATTGAAATGGAAGTCTGAGATGGATCGATATATAGAAATATCTTTCGTGAGAGACTCAGCGAAAACTGCCTCACATTTGTGTTTTGCCTGATGAAAAGTCAGAAAAATCAGAAAGAAGTCAACTGTATTGAATTGCGTAGTTCATTGCTAAGATGCATCCATATTTGTCTATCAGTTTTCAAATAATACAGCAACGAGAGAGAACCTATAACTTATTTTCTTGTATTTATGGTCGTTATTTGGACATGATTTTTTATTAACGCGACGTTAGTATTATTCGTAAGGTAAAACTTAAATACGAAAAATATTACGGAATTTTAATATTTTTTGAGTATACATTTCATGATAAACATGCAAATAGTTTTTGTTTTTAATAAGATCTTCATGGGATTACTCATTAAGCACACAAAGATGACGTTTATATCAATAATTTTTATAATCAGTAAATATTTATAAAAGAATAACCGTCTCTCTTCACGAGTAGAATAAACTTTTTGTGCAGTTAAAACATATTTGTCTGAAAGTCAATCTGAACCTTCAAATATCCCACTCCAGAAGAGTTTAAAAATATATCCGAAACTTCAGAAAACATACATAACCATCCATCATTCATATCAGATAAAAATGCTATGCATTACCAACTCCATATTAGGTTCAACATTAGTGCAGAAGAAACTGTTCTTCACTGAGAAGCTTCCCGACAGGAAATTACCAAAGCGTAGTTCTGTTCAAAAAGAATTATCCTTTTGTTCCATGATGTGTCATTTGCGGAAGCCGCACTTTTACAAAAAGACATAGAGGGGGATTCTTCAGTGCGAGCACGGGCAGGTATTTTAGAACTCCTCATTTAGCCAATTCTTTGTTGAAGATTGAAGTTAGAAGCAGTCTCCTTTAGCTTAAAGGATTTACAGTCAAGATTCCCCTTTATATTTTATCTGAAATCCAATCATTGGCTTTTTTCCCCAGAAATATAGGATGGTATTGTTCCTCGTTTAGGTTCAAAGTCCTTTCGGATTTCTCTCATTAGCATTGAAAGAATTTGCAAGGCAACATTTATAATCCAGATGTCAATAATCTGGATTGCTTAATCAATTGAAAACTTTTAAACGAAGAATGAGGTTCCGAATTCTGAAGCTAAAATTGAATTCTATATAATTTTAAATTAATTTCACTTCGTGTTTTCCGATGTTATTATAACATGCTTAAGCAGTTTTGCAATTCATTCTTGAATTTTTAACGATATTTCATTTTGAAGTTCAGTATTATGTTTATAAATTTCAAAACATAAAGTAATTTCGCAATGTAGTCTTCCATGTAATTTAATCCTCTTTTTTCTTTTATTGCAATTTCAAAGAATGACAAATATTATTTATAAGGAATAATACACATTGAGTGAATGGGCTAGATGTTCACCGAATTCCTTAATGAACATTTGAAGTTTAAGAAAAATAAACTAATAAATATGATAATATAGTTTAACTCTTTCAAGCATTTCCTAAAGTAAAAATTGTGGGAACTGCTAACAGTTCTCATATCCTGTATGGCATCATGTTGCGTCAATGATCACACACCATAAGTAGCAGACGAGAGCTTGACAGTGAGACGATTAGACGTACCACTCACACTCGTGTATCTTTTTATATGTTTTATGTTAGTTTAGTAATGTTTCATCCTTGTAATCTAAATAAATATATTTCACATATTAATGCTGGTCGTTGCCTTTCCCCACATTTTGGGGTTTTTTTTTAATCGCATAATAAAGAGAGCATATTTTTAAGATTTAAAGTATACTTTCTTCATTAAAGGGTTTCTTTAATTCAGTTATATTGACGTTCCGTTTTTCAAACAACACTAAAGATATACTGGGACTGACATCGTGATTTTGAAATGCAATAAGATGACGAGAACGACACCTGAGCATCCACCCTCTCTCCAAACCTCCACACCACACCAGCAAGAGGATGTTTAGGCCCGATGGATTTAGTGTGCACCAGACCCTTTACACTACGATTCTTCGATGGAATCGGTGACGAACCTGAAACCTTACAGTTCCGAAACCAACACCTTACCACCACTGCCCAAGAGGTTTCTATAATATGAGCCTTTAAGAAAAAACCACTATAATCAATGAATACAAAGCGAAAAAACTTTTTTTCGGTTTGTACTTATTCGCAACTTTTTTTGCTTGTAATTTGTTCTCTAAAAAAAAAAAAAAACGCGCTGTTTTTTTTTTCTGCAATAATTTCCAAATAATATCGAAACATCCAGATTAAATTTCAATATTTATTCAAATTCATAATCTCATGAAAGGAAATACAAAACAGTCGGATATAATTATTCCAACTTATATTTTATTAAAGCACAATAAAAATATTCAACACAGAATAATTTAAATTTTTATTTATCAAAATAAAAGTTTGCTAATAATCTCTTAAATATATGACAGAATAAACCAAAATAATTAAAACAGCCCCAAACACCCATTTCATCGCTGTTATGCAACGACAGTAATAATAAAAGATTCCTTGTTTTATTTGTCTTTTCTTGGTAGAATCTTTTAAATAGCGTATTAAAGCACTATCGCGAAATGTGTTAATTTATAGCCTCGAGTTTCGTATCAAAACCAATACTTTCGCAAAATTAAACAACATGTGACATCAAAAAATGTTTTTTGTTAATGCGTTACTGCGCTTGAGAATAAGAAAAATATTTGCTTTTAAATAATTATTCAAAAAATACTTTCACAGTTTAAGTTTTTAACATAAGAAGCGACTTCTAATGCATGACTGCATTTCTGCATTCTTTTTCAATAAAATCTTTTTTTGTTTTTCAGTTTTGTTAATATTTGTTTTAAAACTAGCGATTTTAATATAAAAAATTAAAGTGCTTTAAATATTTTTTCACTTAAAATAAATACAATTTTAGCCTTTTATTTTCGTAATGTTAAAATACCGCATAAATTGTTACTTTATTTTAATTAGTAAAGTGTGTTCATTCTGTTTTTTTAATTATTAGATTATCATCAGGTTTTGATTCAAAATTGAATATTAATTTTTAATGTCATTGAATAACAAATTAATTTAAAAAAAGGATAAATATAATTTAAAATTTTTGTAGATATTGATATATAAATGGAAACGCTAGGAAGTTAAAAAGAAAAACTAAATAATTGAAAATTATTAATTTCTCTGTTTAAAAATTTTTTGATTAAATTCTCGTTTGCATAGTAATTCTCAGAGGTTTATTACATTTTTCAATTAATTTAATAACATTAATTTTTCTTTAATATTCTTTAACTTGTATATAAATTCATTCAGTTAATTAAAATTCATTTCAATTACTTTATTTTATGAATCGTCCGCATAAAAAACGATTTAGGAATTCAATGTTATGAAGACAATATTTCATTTATTTAAAACAGGCTTCTTAATTATGAATGCAATTAGGTTCGCGAATACAATTAATAGGAAACAAAACTAGAACTTTAAAAGATTCGGATTCTTTAAAAATTAAGAAAATCGGTCTAAATGCTTTTTTTTTTATCAAAAATTGTTGAATAACTGTTTTAAATTAATTTTATCTTTATTTCTTTATAATTAATGTTGCATTTTGCTTCCATTCTATTCCAATTTACCTGATAAATTTGCGTATTTAAAAAAATTCTGAAATTCTTAATTAAATAAATGATTGTGAAAGCCAAGTTTTACAACTTCAGAATAAAAAATAAAAAAAAATTAATTTTTAGATAAATTTTTTATCAAGAATTCTGAGTAAAAATGATCAATTCAATATTCGAAATTTCAGCGAGAAACATTGTATCATGATAATATTTTAATTGCTTATACTGTTTTAATGGTCATTATACTGTCAAGGCGTTTATTGTGTTTTGTTAAAATTTTAGTGATTCTTTGGTCAGTAATATCTATTATTGATTTTAAAGCCTTTTTTTTCCTTCAGCTGAATATGTTTTTTTTAAAATTTAGTACAGATAATGTATTAATAGTGTCAATACGCCCTTATAAAGTTAAAAAAAAAAAACCTTAAAAATATTATTGTAAAATATATTTTAAAATATTTTGAAAAATTTATTGAAATTAGTGGAAATATTTACAGATATAAACTCGATGTCTTTAATATACTAGAAAGCAAAAAGCTGCTTTTCACTTTCTAATATACGAAGTATACAAAAAAAAAGTATTATAATCGTGAAAAAATTCGAATTCGACATTTTGTCGAATCCGAGACATAATTTTGGATTTTTGTCTATTTGTGAAGCCAGTATCTCAAAAATACTTTGAGCTAGACGGATAAAATTTGGTATATGATCTTTCCAATAAGGACTCATAAGATTTTGTATGAAACTAATTCAATAGAAATTCGTCTTCCTTCTATCCAAATATAAGTTAGCATGATATCTATAAAACGAAAAGATCTAATTTGATAATCTTGGTTTATATAGGGTGTTCATTAATTATTATCGGGGTTTCCGTACCTCATAACTTTCGAATAAAAAATATTACGCAAAAACCGATTACGTATTCGTAAATTACAACTCAAAGAATTTTATTAATGATATTAAAGTGCAAAGCTTGCACAATTTGCACTTTGTAGGCATTCAGCTGAAGGCGATTATGTATTCGTAAATTCTCTGAACAAAGTTTGACTTTTGATAATCATGCGGGTTCTTCGAGCCCCATATTCTACAGTTATGTTTATTCACTTTTTCTGACACATGAAAAGTGGGTTCGTCACTGACCAAAAAAACCATTTCCGAAGGTAATTTTCATCATCCTCAATTCGAGTCAAAATTTGTTCAGCGAATTTACGAATACATAATCGCCTTCAGCTGAATGCCTACAAAGTGCAAATTGTGCAAGCTTTACACTTTAATATCATTAATAAAATTCTTTGAGTTGTAATTTACGAATACGTAATCGGTTTTTGCGTAATATTTTTTATTCGAAAGTTATGAGGTACGGAAACCCCGACAATAATTAATGAACACCCTGTATATTTAGTGTCTAAAGTAGTGTCTAGTTCTGTATCGAATTGGAGTCACATCCGTCAAGGTGTTCACCATCTGTCAGTCTGTACTTTTACATGCATATAAATTCGATCAATCAAATACGCAATGACTTAAATATTGAAATTTGGCACTCTTGAGAATACTATTATGGTTCTAAATCAAATTTTGATTAGTTGGAAGGAAGACATTAAAAATACATATTCGGTTTCTGGCACTTGTGTAATAACCGCATGTTAGCGATTACCCGCCAAATATCCTAAATTTTCGTTAGTATTTTTTTTTCATAAGTATTGTTCGCCAAATGGCATGCTATTAAGCATATACGGTTTTTTTTTTTTTTTTCGTTTCTACCAAGCAGTATTTATTAGAGTATATGCGAGAAAGTTTCGGGAACATTACAGTGAAATTACTATAAAAGCAGTTTTTATGCAGTAATATGCCCCAAAAGTATTGAGTAAGAACGTTAAAAAGTCTGTTATGTTTAATAAAAAAAAACTAATTAAAATTTTGAAAAGCCTTTTATCAGTAAGCACTAAGGAAGAATTTTTATTGTGCTGATAAAGAATTTCCTACAGCTCAAGAAGTGACTATGCGCTAATTTGGTTGATCTATGCCCAATGTTCTGCCTTGAGAGATTTTCTACTTATTGTGACTCATGATAGAATTTATAGATACTATCCCAGTCTATAAACATAATTTTACAAAGGATCTGGTAGTCACAATCTAGCTAAGTCAAATAATACAGTAATCGCAATTATGTCGGTAATCTTACTTGTGCTTTATTCTAGGAACCATGCTTGGCCTCATGGTAGAATCTCGACTTCATAATTGCAAGCCCTAGATCGTAGAAAATTGTCGATATGATCCTAGTCAAGTCAAATTCATCAAGAATTTACATCCACATTTTGGTTTGCAAATATGAAAAGGATGCGTCGTCCTCTTCTCGTAGATTACAGTTCGATTTAATGAGATCCGCTTCAAACTACTTAATCAAAACTCGAAGTTAATATAGCTAAAATTTGTCTTGCACTGACAACTTGTCAATTTTCTTTCTGTGAGATGTTACTTAGGGACTGGAGCACCTCAAACACGGGGATAAAAAGTTTCTGGATAAGCAAGAAGATTGTTTCTCGAAAGAGTACAACAATGTACTCTTTACGGAGAGAGCATATTGTTGTACTCTTTTCTAAAGAGTACGAAGATGTAGTTTACAACAATGCTCCTAAGAGTACACCAATGTAGTGTACAATAATGCTCTTAAGAGTATAAAAATGTAGTGTACAATAATGCTCTTAAGAGTACAACAATGTAGTGTACAATAATGCTCTTAAGAGTACAATAATGTAGTGTATGACATGTAGAGTAAACGGAGTACAACAATGTTCCTAAGAGTAAAAGATTGTCGGGTACAACAATGTTCCTAAGAGTAAAAGATTGTCGGGTACAACAATGTTCCTAAGAGTAAAAGATTGTCGGGTACAGCAATGTTCCTAAGAGTAAAAGATTGTCGTGTACAACAATCTTCCTAAGAATGTAACAATGCAGTGTTGGTCACTATTTCGATATCTGGACATGTCTTCTATAAGTATGGGCTGATGATGACTCTTTTGTAACCGACAGTATTACCAATGTTATTGTCTCAGCGATCTGATCATCAAATCACTCCACATGCTAGGCTAGTCATGAATTCCATGTAAGGTGAACATCTTTTTTGTTTCCCCTATAAAATGCAAAATAGATTCCATAAGTATATCAGTGCAAAGCAATTGACGATCATATTTCGTGATCAAGAATTGACTACATTTTACAAGTTGGAAACTCGAGAGGTTACTTTTATCTCTTTAAATTCTTTAGGAAAGAAAACTCTTCTAAATACTACGTACTGAAATCAAAACTATTCCACGAAACATCGCACAAACGTATTTACGTGTATCTAGTCACGGAAAATGTTAAGTCTTGTTTTAAGATAAGGTACAAACATCTACTTGTTTTCTTCCAGAAACTGCAGGCAGGGATTTTACGCAAGATCTGTCACGTTTTGCTCAAAACTGAGGTTAATTTGGTAGTTTCAGACAATGTAAAAAGAAAATACAGAGTTGTAAATTTTGTTGGTAGCATTTAAGACAAAGATTCAACATTTTTCGCTCCATTTCGAATGTTAAATTACACTGCGTAATTATACATATATATCGATTTAGCTGTCGAAATGTATATTAGAATTTATAAATAAATGTTATTCAATGTACCCAAAATGCACGTGTATGAATTTCATACGAGGTATACAAAGAGAAATTATTGTAATCATTAAAAAATTTGAAATCGAGATTTTGACGAATCTCCACGTTTTAAATCTTCCTGACATAAAAAAACAACAACACATTTTTTAAATTGTTTGTTTATGAAAACGATATTTGATATATGTACGTTTTGGTATATGTATTTAATACCGAATTTGTAAATTTCTATCAATTTTGAACTCAATTCATTTGAAATAATTGTCTATTGAGCTGTCTAAGTGAACACGACAGAGCAGCTAAACAAAAAGAACCTTTGGGATAAAATTTTGTTCAAATATTTAAAATATAATGGATAGATAGATATGTGTGGAAGGGAAATTTTGGAACGAATTCAGCCAAGGGATTTAATATCTGCCAATATCTTATTTTTGCATGTATGTAAACGCAATGACTTAAATAAATGAAATTTATTGAATGGTTTTGGGATTGCATTTGTAGCTTTGTGCTAAATTTTGATTTCAAATGACCAAAAAAAACTTCCAAATATATATTCGATTTTCTGATGTTAGTTAGTGTATTAATTGCATGCCAACGATTGATGAACAAAAAATTGCATGCTAGATTGGCGATAAAGAATGATATTTCTTAACTGCTGTTCGCCAATGCCATGCAATTAATGCACAAATAACGGTTTTCTTAACGAAACTTACAACTCTCATGTGTGTGATTCAAAATAAAAATATGAGCAATCTTGACATTCTCGATTTTACCCATGATCCACAATTTTATCCGAGGGCCGAAGGGTTTACGCACTTATTAAAAAATGAGAATGTTGTCAGGAGAACCATTACCCCAGATTTATATTTAAAAAAAATCAAACTACGAAAAACAAATCATACATATCTTTACATCTAGTATAATACATTATTTATAATTTGATTTCAGTACAATTATAAAAGCTTTGAATTAACATTTAAAATGATCTTTTCAGTGCAAACTATTATATTATTTTTGAATTAATTTCGGAAGAAGATATATATTTGGTCTCAAGAGAATTACAGATTCAAATTTTGTTACGTTTTGGTTGTTTTGTTAGAGACGCACCGAATAAATGGTAAATATATGATTATTATTATGAAATTAATAAAAACAATTTTTAAATTCTAATTTTATTAGTGTGCTAAAAAGCATCAATTGCTTATATTTTCATTATTTTCAACTTTTAATCTCTAATTTTAAATTTCGTTATTATAAATATCAGGGAAACTTGAAATGAATATTTTTTTACATCCAGTAAACCAAGTGATGGAATCTAAATTTAATTTAGTAGTATTAATAATGTTTTCTTCAATACATGCTAATCATTCATTAATAGCATCCTTATCAAATGTTATCGTTACCAAATATATCCGAGAAATGATTTTTTCACCCGAGTGAGGTTGATCAATTCTCCCGACTTTACATCTGCAAATTACTTCTTGAACATCGGTTGCCAATTGGGAACTCAAAATTCTTTTGCATGTCCTGTAATGATATGAAAAGGATTCTTAAAATATTTGGCATCTGCAGAAACTTACCGGCATGACCGTGACTCGAACTTACAAGTTATATTTGGCAGTTGAAGGTGGCATTATTGTTGAGCATCAAACGTGTTTGTCTACTTGTCACTCAACGCAAGCGAAAGAAAGAGAGAGGATCTTTTTACAAGCAGAAAGTTAACAATAACGAATTTTGTCTATCAAAATTCTACTATTTCCATGATTTATTGAAAAGTACGTAACCATGAGTACGCTATTCGCAGGTATTGCTATTCCGTACTGATAAAATTCGCCGAATCTTATACCTCCATATTTATAATACTTTTTCTATCCCAATAATACATCTGTTAAGTTAATAAATATAATCGCAATATACTAAATGCATTACCGGTTCTAAGTAAGCTGAAGACAAAATTTAGGATTCGGTATTGGCTCTCACATTTCTGGGATCATTTTAGTTTAGGTATTTCAGATGCTGGAACGCCCACGTTTCTCTTTCAAAGATAAGAAAATTTCCCTACTCCCTCCTCAAAAGCCCATTGATAGTCCATGTTCTGAAAGGGTTGATATACAAGAAAGAGAAACCCACTTAGTGAATATGTAGTAACCGAATATATATTCGGATATTATTTGAGTGTTCTATAAAACTCCCGCCGCTCCCGAAACCTATCTCAGTGATGCATTTTTAATGACCAAAGCAGGTGCTTCAGGTATTTAATCAATCTCGCTTAATGAATGGGGGGGAGAAGGATTTCGAAGTGATATTCGGGCATTTCTCATAATTTCGTTGAAAGGTCGTTTTGGGCCTTTCCATCCTGATAGAGTTAAATTATTGAAAGTTTGAGATTCAACTGCATCAAGATCCACCGTGTGGGGAAGTTGGTTCACCATAATCTGCAGTTGTAGGTAAAAAGTTCTTTTTCTGTCATAGTATGGAATATTTTAGAGAGGATAGTAGCATTTTAAATATCAATATTAGTACAAAATTACGAAATCAGTCTCAAAAAAAAATGTTTAAATATGAAATATTTATCTAGTAAATTAAATAAGAATATATGCAGAAATACTCAAAAAATTAATTCTTAGTTGCAAAATCCTAAAGCTGATAAATTTGTTTTCTCTATATTCAATATCTAACTTCTGGCAACTTATTTCCGATTTAGAGAAATGAGATATTTCTACTTCACCTCGATATGAGATTTCCATTTTCAATCCCTCAGAAAAAAACAATATTTGTAGTAATAGAAAATTACAAGTATATTTCCAACTAAAATCACCTTTGAAGTTTCTCGTAAACATGTTTGCTAATGCAGATTGAACTTAATTTTTGTTTGCATCTAACTAAAATTACAAAAAAAAAAAAAAAAAAAAAAAAAAAAAAATCACAAAACGATTTATTTTTTTATACACATCTTCTCCTTGGGTTTTATGCTTTCAGCAATAGAAAGTTCATAAAACGATGAAAAATATTTGATGTTTTCATGATATGGATTTCTTTTAAACATTTTTTATATATATCTTTTGAAACTATTTCATCAGATCATTTAAAATATATAATTATCCAGGCGGAGATTTCATTTATTTTTTCTCTTTAAAACGGGATTTGTCCTGTAACATATTAAGAGTTCATACAATTTTCAAACTAAAATTTTTTTTCAATTTTTTTTTTAACATGTTTCCTTCTCCTACATCAAATTTAAGGCGATTGAAAAAAATCAAATAATTTTACATCTTCAACTGATATAAAATCTTACGCCTCCTCAGAAACTTGATAACGTATGTTTAAATGTTACTTTATTTCTTTAGATGGAATATTTTTTTATTACTCTGATTCAAAGAAACCAATAAGCATAATAAAGAAAAACTCAAGAGAGAGAAAGTTCACCAAGGTAATATCCGAAAATAAAGTAGATAATAAAATGAAATGTATCATCTACGCTTTTTTTCTTCATTTTTCTATTACATAGAAAAGGCATAATGTCTTCATAAAAATTTATGAATGCACATAGACAGAAAGAGTAGGTCAGGAAAAGATAGAACTTTCCCATGAGTTGTTTTTTTCATCAAAGGAATATCATTTCATACAGCAGTTTTCAACTTCTAAAAAGAAATCCCAGGAGTAGTGAATTACAAAAGTAATTTTTGTCGCTCTTCACTTTTCTTGATGAAATTTACACTTTCGTGACTTAAGGAAAAACTGGAAAAGGATTTTTCTTTTAATAAAAAAGAATCATAATAAACAAAAACAAGCTCCGAGTGTTAATAAATGGCTGTGTAACTTTTTCCGAAGATATAGGAATACGCATCTTTTGGGAAAAGAAAATATACGTTAATTTCGGGTTGCTTTATTTTTGTCTCGTTATTTACATCACATATTTCAATTCACTTACTTTTTCTTAAAGAAATTTTTAAGTAAATGCTGTTTTTAGAAAGAACTTCGTTTGTGCAATCTTTAGAGATTTTTTTTTCTTTGATAATCTTCTTAAGGCAAAGTCTTTAATTTCCGATTGTCTCTTAAGGTTTAATGTACTTTTTATCAGTTTACAATTTTTGGTCGACATGTGCACGGATAAAAACATACTAGGTTATTGTTGTACTCAATCATTAAATATACTGTTTAATATATATTTTAATAATATTTTATTGTCTTCGATTTTTTTTATCCTACAAAATCAAGAAAATACGACGTGAAAGTTAAAGAAAATCAGCTGATATTAACCTGCTTGTAATTTTCTCGAAAATCAAGAGATCCAAATAAAAATTGAAAATCCTTACGGCGATGGATAAGATAGTTTTAGTAAATTCGGATATTAAATCTATTCCATCACTCAAAGGTTAAAATAGTTTTAATACATTGAGATATTAATTCTATTCCATCATTCAATGATTAAAATACGAGTAGTTTTAGTAAATTGGGATATCAATTCGATTCCAATTTTCGATGGTTAAGATAGTTTTAGTAAATTGGGATATCAATTCGATTCCAATTTTCGATGGTTAAGATAGTTTTAGAAAATTATGATATCAATTCGATTCCATTTTTCGATGATTAATATAGTATTAGTAAATTGGAATATTAATTCTACTTTATTTTTAATAAAATTTTATAAATTTTCTTTGGCATTATATTAATTGCTGCTTACCTTTTATTGTCATATTGCTTTCATTGTCCCATGTTTTAACGGGGTTTTTTAATGTTCTGATTTTTGACAAAAGTGTAGTGAAAAAAAAATTATCTCTGCATCTTTCCTTAATAAAGTTTATGCCATCAAGATTTAAAAGAACGTTTTCTTAAATCTTGAAAAAATAATTTAAGAATTTTTCTTTTAATAAAAAATTTCAATAAATAAGTACAGAATACAATAAATGGTCGTACGACTTTTTCCTTTAGATATAAAATTACTTATCTTTTGAGGAAAGAAAATATACTTTATCTTAATTTGTGTTTTTATTTTCCAATCGATGTTTTACTTCACAAGCATTTCACAACCCTCTGTTCTCCAACCCCCTCCCCCCCCCCCTCACTTTATTCTTTTACTTACAAAGAATCTTCTAAGTAAATGCTATTTTGAGAAAGAATTTCGATTGAGCCTTTTCAGAGTTCGATTTTTAGATTATCTTTTTTTGTATCGTAAGTGCAAGCTCCATAATTCTCGATTGTCTCTACTTTAAAAGTTTAATCTACTTTTTCTTGGCTTTGATTTTTTTTTTCTTTTGGTTGACACTAGGAAGGATAAAAACATTCCAAACATTTTGCTAATCTTCATGTTTATTTTTCCCTAGAAAATGTTTGGCCAAGTATTTTTTTCCTCTTACGGATTATTAGGCTTTTATTTCGGTAGAGTTGCTTTGTGAAAGCTGTGTAATTTACCATCCACTGTAATTACACGACCTTGGATAAGAAAAACAGAAGCTTCAAGGATCACTCCACTCTCTTATCGGTAGAAAGAACTGTAATAAAGGATTCTCCATACTCATCTGTCTTTTGATGACAGTCGTTATTTTTTAATTTATTTATGAAGATTTTCACAGAAACAGAAGATTTGAGGTTCTTTAGTAGGATTTTTCGTTAAGAAAATATCTCCCAAACCGTGCACGAAAAATGATTTTATTCTTTTATTTTTCTTTCTTTCTTTCTTATAACCGATGTTTTTCGGTGAATTATAATATGCGAGTTTATGCATTTCTTTCTTTTTTTTTTTATCTCGTACGCATAGACTTTAGTGTTCTAAGAAAATGCCACAACAATATTCTAACGTGACGGGTTCATCTGTTCAAAAGAAGATTCACTATGTTTTGCCTACGTTTTAAAATGATCGACTAAAGAATGCTTAATGGTTTAACTTCTCTCTTACTAAAACCCTTATTGTGTTCTGGCATAAAAGATGAAAAGAAAAGTTTTTCGACTAACCTAGAAAAAAATATGATGTAGAAAAAAAAAAAAAAAAAAAAGGAATTTTTTTTAGGTGTTGATGCGGAGTCACGAATACGTTGAAGAACCGGATGAGTTGTGTCGACCCCTATAGAGAGTTCGTCTGCGCTTTTGTATTTTTCTTCTATTTTATTTGACGTTGGTATGTAAAAAGCAGAGTTCATAGAATATACAATTTTGCATGAGTTCCTTAATTCTGAAAAGTGTGTAGATCCTGTAATTAATTTTGTTCTAAAAAAATTCGTTGTTAGAAGCTGCAAAAATTGCGCGTGTTCATATAGTCTTCAGAAGTTTTTTGGAAATTGAATAATTCGAGAAGAAAAATTTGGATTCTACTATCCCCAATTTCAAAAGAAAATCATAATTTTTACCTTTAATGATCCTTTGTCATTCAAGAATTAATTAGTTTCTTATAATACTAATATAGAGCTTTGTTAGAATAAATTCCTTGTTAAAATTTACTTTTATAACTAAAAATTACATTTTTTGGAATTTATTAACTCCTTAAATAAAAATCCCTTAAAAGACAATGCAACCACTTTAATTGGCAATCAAAATTAGCAAACCCGATCTCAGTAAATTTCTATGTTATTTAAATAAAAAATTTTTATTATATTTATTTTCGGCCTAAAGTATGTTTGCAATTCAATGTCATCTTAGTTGTGCTGTTAGAGTATTAAATTGGAAAGATAGTAAAGAAATATTATGGGAGCAACTTTATTATTTAATATAAAATTAATTAATAAATGTAAATTTCAATAAATTTAATAATTAAAAATTTTAATAATTTAAAAATATTTCTTTTTTTTAAATAAATCATTTTAATAAAATTTATGTATTTTTCAGTATTATTATTTCATAACGAAACTTTCAATTAAGCCGCACATTTAATATCCCCAAAAAGTGAAAATTTTATTAGTTTTGTTTTTTTAAATGCATTGTATAGTAATAATGCTCTTTAATTTATTAAAAGCCTTAAAAATTATTCAAATACCATCACTGAGAACACAAGGTACAAACGGATTTAACTAAAGTAAGCAATTCAGAAATAAAAAATAATTTCGTAGAATTTTGAATTCGGAAAGATCAAAATAATATATTTTATAATAGCAGAAGAATTTAATATTATGCTAATTGAGAAGGGACTGGGAAAAGTTCCGGCGAATTCAAATTTGCCGAATTTCTCTGTACGTAATATGAAAGCAGAGACATGAATTTCAGAAACTAAAATATTTTACTGATTCCTCAAGTCGCATATGTGTCATTTGGATGACAGCTTTTAAAATTCGGAGATTAAGGGATTCAGTGTTTGGATATAAGGTAAATGTGATCTGTGTTTGCACATTAATAAACTTTCACATTTTTGTCTCTCACAGTCTAATTTTAAGTATTATTTTAAAGACGAAATCATAAAAGAATTATACCTGACACACAGAATGTGTATTGTGATTCTATAGGAATTTTCAATCAGGCATAATAAAAGAATTTTCTCTCCCTGAATTCAAGCTATTCAACAAAATATCTGAAACGCCAATCAAGATTACGAACTTGTTAAATATTAAAGCAAAAAACTTCACTACTCGGTCATACACAGAATTATTTTGTTTCTTTTATTTAACTTTTTGAAAATTTTAAGCTTTTTAAGAATGAATTTTGCAATCGATTTTTCAATCACCTCCTGAAGAATCAGAGTTCTGTTATTTTGTGTACTACTCTTTTGCCAATAATAAATCAAACTTTAATGTTTTCAATGCTTATTTAATGAGTTAATTGAATAATGTTAATAAAAATTTCTTTATGTGTGAGTTACAGGTAGTAGTTGGTAGGGATTTTTAAAGTAGATAAATTACAAAAGAAAAAAAATAATTGATTAATTATGTATGATGCATATGACATTAGTTTAGAACGCATGTATGATGCATATATGACAGTGGTTCTTAACCTTTTTAAGCCGCTACCCAAATTTGAGAAATATGCTCATGTCGCGACCCAAAAAAAAAGTTAAAATTTTTTCATTGCTTTATTTTAGATCGTATTTTTAAAAAATCTTCAATCCTACGATGAAAATTTTTTTTAACTCACAATTTTTTTATTTATTTTTTTAATAATAAAGATAAACAAAAGTACTTTTCGATCCAAGGAAAATTTAATTAATAATCAAGTGTTTTTAATAATTTTTATTGACCAAATTAAAATATATTTATAACTTTTTGAAAATAATTGACATTTTAACTTATTCCTAAAAAAAAAAAAGAAATATGAATGCATATGTTAGGTCTTTTAAATTTTAAATGCAAGTCATACAGTTTTAATGAGAACCTTGTGCTTGAATACATTTTGAAAGATCTTCAAACCTCGGTTGAATGCTTGTCAAGGAGCACCTTATATCTATTTCAGGATTTAACTTGTTCCGGTAATTGTTTTTGATTACACACAGAGCCGAAAAACCAGCCTCACACATATATGTTGTTGCAAAGGGCAATAATACTTTTAGGGCTTCTTTAACAATTATTGGCTTTTCGGTTTTTAATTTTAACCAGAAAGCACATAAAGATTCAGTGTTTTTGTAGAAATTGTATCGAAGTGCTTGGTCACTTTGTATTTCTATTAATTGCTCTTGAAATTGATTAATATTAACAAATTCCTCATGCAAATCACTTACATCAAAATTAAATGGCATTCGAACCCAATTATATTTGAAAACATCGTCTGCAGGGAAATATCGATCAAAGTCTGCTATTAGTTTTTCTAAATGATTAATAATAATTTTCTGTATTTCAAAATCTGTGATATCAATATTATTGTCTTCAACAAGTAAATTAAGAGTCGGGAATGAAGCAAGTTTCTTTATTTCAACCTTATTTTTCCATAATTTGAGTTTATTTTTAAAACATGTAATTTTTTCAGTTAGTTCACATTCATTTTCGATTGTTGATATTTATTCAAGTCGTCATTTCTAAAATGTCTGAAATTTGTTGTATTACTAACTTTTTTGGTTCGACTCAGCACGACCCAAGAAATATGCTTCGCGACCCAATTTTGGGTCGCGACCCATAGGTTAAGAACCGCTGATATATGACATTATGCATATATGATTACAGTGCGGAAAGAAAAAGTTATATGCATACGTCAATTAACATTTTCTAAACGACTGGGCCGATTTCAAACACTTTGTGCATTTATTCTTTAGAACAAAAGAAAGAACACAGTCAAATTTTCAAACATCAAAAGTTATATATTCTATTAATTAAAAATTAACCCAAATATCGCTGCTTGTCTGTAGAAACGTCGGAAGAAATTACCCAACGAGAAATATTTTGATAGCACCTTAAAATATAAAATTCTATTTTTTCGAAGATATTAAATTCTTGTGCAATTTTTTCTTCAATTGTTTTGACCTTTTAAAAATTAACGCACATGATTTAATGCAGACAATTATCGGTAATAGTAAGATCACATTTATATTTTGAGAAATATTTATTTTTTATTGTTCAGAAATTTTTTTATTGGTCTAAAGAAATTAAAAAGCTAAAGAGATATAAAAAAGAACTGATATGTTCTTCAGTTTCAATCAATTAAAAGTGACCAAGATCAATTACAAGTTACAGTCAATCAAATGGCTTAAAAAAGTTATATTGTATTATATTAATATTATTATATTATTTGTATATAATTGTATAATTATATTAATTTATATGAAATTAGTTTGTTTACATTAAAAATACTATACATAAATGTATTTTAAATAGAAACAACACAAGGTATATCAGCTAATTATAAATAAAGGTGAATTAATTCAAATTTCAGTTTTTAATAATGTAAAAACTGACATTAATGAAAACGATAAATTTTTTTATGATAAAAAGAAAATGATTTTCTTTTCAGAATTTGGAAATAAAAATGTTTAGTGATGAAAATGTGGTCAGTAAATTAAGCCACAATTAATGTCATAAGAAAAAAATTGCTTAACATTTATTAAAACTTTTAAATATATATATATCATGAATATAATTACAATTAAAATTTATTTAGATCAAAATTCGCAATCTATTTTTTTAGTACATCAATAAAACGCAAGTTTTTATTTTAAATTAATTTTTATTTTTCTGAATTTTTACTTATCAAGATTTTAATTTGATTAAATTTTATGTTAATATTGGCCTTGAACTCATTATGTAAGTTACTATACTTTAGATAATTAACAATGGCATTTCAATTTTTTTCTGTTTGTCACATTGCTTTTAAAAATTTTCTAATTCTTTAAAATCTAGCGGAACTTATCATAATTTTTGAATGGTCAACTGCATAACTTTCTGAATAAGTCATTTTTTATATCAGTTTTTTACGCTCAAAAATTGAAGTTTTAAAAAAAATATCCGCAACCAATGACATCTGAACTTGATGAAGCCGAAAAAAGAATTCAGTTTTATGTTTGACAAAAATTCGTCACACTTAAAAATAACTTCGGTTTCCAAGGGTTACGAGAAGGAAATGTGACAAGGAATCCGCACGATGGAAGGGGGAGGGACTGAAGTTCCCCTAAGTTTTCAACCCCCTTCCTATCTTTCACCAGACTTATCAACGTCAAAAAAATAGGGGAGAGGAAGAAAGAAATACGAGCGGACACGTTCAGGCGAACAAATTCCATAAAGAAATAGAAGAAATAAAGAGCCTCGATTTTTTTTAAAAAAAGAAACTGCTTATTAGACAAATAATTTATGTGATATTACTGTATTAGAAATATGATTTATGGAGTACTTCGAATTTTTATCTGATATGTAAAGAGATTTTTTTTTAAATATAAGGACATGTAATACATAGAGTGTACTACATTATACTACTGTATTTAGTATACTAAACAATATACTGGAAGATTTTTTAACTTTCTAAGTTAGAATAATGTTTTTACTTCTGAACAAAACAGAAAGTAATTTTTAAATGCATATCCATTCATATTATAATCATTCTTGGGTACCAATTACAAATAAATAAATACTTTTGCAATGAACAATTTGTTATTATATTTAAAGGGTGTTTCAAAATTAACGCAAGATTTGAATTTGCCACTATTCGTGCAGTAAAGTGTAAACCTATTTTAAAAAAACAAACATTTTACAGCTGATAGTTTGGGTTAGTAAAAATGAAGCATTACACGATAGAACAATGTGTTAACGCAAGATTTAAATAAAATAAAAAAATAAAAAAACATAGTTTTTTTCTTTAAATTGTTATATTTTTATTGAATCGTAAAGTGTACAGACTTTTGACTTCAAATAACCCATAAAAAGAAATATAATGGTGTTAAATCACATGATCTAGGGGGCCAATTGTCAAATGTTTGACTGTGGGCGCTAGACTTTCATTATTTTTGAAATATTATTCAACAATGAAAACACGTTGTTCTATCGTGTAACGTTCCCTTTTTACTAATCCTAAAATATCAGCTGTGGAATGATTTTTTAATAAGGTTGCCAACACTTTATAACACAAAGGGGTTGGGGTCAAATCTTGCGTTAATTTACATAGCCTATTAAGTGTATGTAATAATGAAAAAAAAGTTTAAAAATAAACTTTTTAAATGATAGTTTTTCTGCAATCCCTATTTACAAGCTTTCATATTGAAAGTTGTATTACATGAGTTAGATTCGGGCAACTCGAACAATCTGTTAACATGCAAGATTAGTTACAAGTTTATTCAAAATACAATTGTATACATAATTCTTAACCTTGTACATACTATTTAATTTATTTTGATGTATCAAATAACTTTTGAAGCAAATGTATAAAATGCTCAAATTTCTAAAAGAAAGTTGTTATTGCAGAGGGACTGACCTGTCATCTTCCTAAACGGTGCTTGGTGACTATTTCTGTGTAATATCAGAACTAACGTAGTGACTTCTGAGTAATCGTATGAAATAGACTAATCACATGTTAAATTATATTCTCTTGACGAGCCTTTTGATGAATCGGACTAGTGTCTGAGAGTCATTATGAAAGCGAGTTTTCATTAATCTAGTTATAAGATCCCAGTAAGATCACACATGTGCAGACAGGAGATTGCGCATGCGCAAAAAGAACTCGTAATAGCAAGTTATTGTCTCAATGGGATAATTATTTGCTGCTGTGTAGTTTCTGCTCATACGTTATTTCATTGAAGTCTTATAAATGGCTTGATATAAATCCGCCCTCATATCAAACATAACCATATCCTCGTACTGTATATAGAGCAGTACAAATTTTGTCTCATATTTTTCTGTTCAATCGTGCAATCACAGACTATACATATGATAACAGAACCTTAATTTAAAAGTTACTATGTCAGTGTCACTTAGAAATTGGCTTCATCATGGTTGCTAGGTACTTTCGTTGCAAGCAAACGTCTCTTCGCGAATTTGTTTGCATTATACACCCAAAACTCCGGAATTTTGTGTGTCTGTGTTCGCTAATCGAATGTGCAAGTTAGATAAAGGTTTGAAAAAGTTCAAGAATTTTGTACTTCCTTTAAAATCCTCTGCATAGATGTCTATTTTTGGGGAAGTTCGTGTGATTCCAGATAATACTATTATTAAAATATCCTTACATTGATTATATTTTACATTTTACTCATTACATTTTCTAACATGCAATGCACTTATAAAATTCAAATGTTCAATGAAATATATTTAATTACAGGCTACACATCGAAGTGTTCAACTTGGTTTCTTTACAATTATATTTCTTTTCTAAGCTGTCCGAAGCTGAATTTTGGTCGACCCTCATCATTGTCATTATTAGTTAAAAGACGGCGATGACACATGGCACTTCTAATTTATGACAATGATGATTCACACATCCCATGCATACACGGAATTAACGTACATGTGTCATGTTTACAAGACAGTTCAACTGTTAGAATCAAGTCTCGTACCTGCAATCGGCAGTTACGAAGCTGAAACTGCTGTGATGCCATCATTATCTCGTGAAATTGAAAAGGGCAGGATTCCATTAAATTCTATTTTGATTTACCTCACTTAATATACATCATTCAGGCACAATTTTAATTTCACTCATTTTCAGTTGATACAAGTTAAGGTCACGAGCAAATTTAAATTTTGAATCCATTGCCCATCATGAAGAAAAAAAGAAGGTGGCATCACAACGCAAAAAGACAATTGAATGACTTGCAGAGTAGCATTTGTCAAAGGACTATGATGTCATATAAATTGATCTCGGATTAGAAAGCAGTAAGTCTTAAATTTATTATTAAAATGACACAATTTGTAATTAACTGTCGATTGATTTGGTCTCTCAAAAAAGAATGCCTGAAGTGCCGAAAACTGAAGGGAACGAAAGTAAAAGCTTACAATGATTAATTTCAGAAAAATAATTTGTTACATTGCACATTTTTTTTTTTTTTTTTACTTTTAATAATATTAAAATTTTTTATGCCAAACTTTTTTTTTATTATTTAATACAGTGAATAATATTCTTTCAGTTTCATTTTTGCTTTATTTCGCTTTTTTGTTTGTTTGAATGTTTCGTTTCCAACTTTGATAAAAGATAAATGCGATTATTGTTAACTTCTAGGAAGAATATCTTTATAAAATAAAAAAATTTCTATTATAATAAAGAAAATGTTTTAAATATTAGATCCTAAAATTTAAATGAATGTACTTCTATAAGAAAAAATATATTAAACTGCCTAAACATCGAATCTTAAATTTAAAATTACTTGTTTGATTTTTCAAAATTCTTATGATTTTTTTTCTTTCAAATACAAGTGAATTTAAAGTATTTGTAATCTTGACCAATTAATTTTTTTTGTTGTGGGATGGAGGAGAGAAACGGGAATTTTATTTTATTTCGTTCTTTTTTTTTTTTAATTCATTTCACTTTCAAAAAGAAACTTAAAACAAAATACTTGTCATCCAAAATAATAAACAAGTAAAAATAATAATCAAAAATTCTATTACTAAATAACTTCAGTACTTTTAAATTATGAAAATGGTGGGGATGAACAACCAAGAAAGGCATTTTAAATATGCATCGGCCGAAATATTTCATTTCTTACTGTAAGTAAAATTTGAAATAATTTCCAAGATTTTAAATATTAATCATCTTTTGCAATCGGTTGCTTCGATATTAATAATGATTTTGTTTAATTTCATTTAAATCTCTTATACATTACTTCATCGTCTCTTCAACAAAGTATTTTTAAAGTTCAAATTAGGATAAATATTGAAGCCGTGCTATCGGCTTGTGTCTGTTGTTGTGCCCATGTTGCTTCTAACGTTACGAAATCATATGGCGTCACATTTGCATCGAAACCTAACTGACTACATATCTAACATCTAATTACACATTGCCTAAAGCTATTATTCTCCCATGTCTCATGTAACAGACACTGTTGATTCGAATATTAAATTGATACAGTGCATTTTACTTGTGTATTGAATATGAGCGCTTAACAGCAAATAAGATGGATTGGGGCATGCAAATAAAAAAAATTAAGACTGTCTTTCAGGCTGTCGGTTCATTTACTTACTATCTCAGAGTCTTTTGTCAATAAATTCCACAACAAATTGGTGAAATAGAACGAAAAAGTAATAATTCATAATGACATTATCAAGGAATATGATAAATAAGCACAATTTTTTTTCAATTGTTTTCACTAACAAGAAGGAAAAACGCGTTAAATATTAGTGCGAATAATTTTATTGAAAAATATTACTGTAAATATTACAGGAAAAATATTACAGAAAATTTATAATTATATGGTAACTCGAAACTTATACTAAATGCATATCATCAATAATGATTTTTTTTTAATTTTAAGATATATCAGAACTTAATTTTGTGTTTCAGAAAGTTATTAAAGGAAAAAAGAAAAGAACCGTTTGGCTTAAACTCATAAATATTAGAATGAAAAATTAGGAGGAAAAAAAAAGAAATTTGAAATAGTTCTGTAAATTATATCTGTCGAATTTCATATTTCCAAAACAGCAGTCTTTTTTTGTGAAGCTCTACAGCACATCCCTTTAATGTTTATATTTAGCAGAGACTGTATAGTAAACGTAGTATTAGTAGTATAAAGATATAACTTTAAAATGTGAACATAGTGAACGGTGAAATCATGTTTTTAATTAATTCCTTAGTTAAAAATTAAATGATTGATTAAAACTTCAGAATTATAAATTATTTGCGTATGTAACAAACTTGATTTTTTCAGACCCAGATGGTTTAAAGTATAGAAACATAAAAAATAAAAAAATGGAGTTCGAAACTTTGGCCGAATTAACGGTATTTCTTTATTTCGTCGATGAAAATGTAGACAATTCACTTCGTGACAATCGAAGCAAATCAATCAATGGAAAAGAAAAAAAAGTTGCTGTAAAAGAAAGTTAATTGAAATTCTATCTTGCAGTCAACAAATTTCTATCATTCCATTTTTATTTTTTACAACTCTTTTTCTACATGTAGCAAATAACATCCCAATTGCTTTCAGTGGTATCAACATTCGATAAAACTAGTTTAAAAATACAAAAAAAGAAGAAGAAACTAGTCCGTTTTTTCCTTTTCTTCTTTTTTCGACTGTTTTTGACAACCTTTCGCCCAAAGATGTCTCCGAGACGAAATTAATGCCCTGTTCATTCTTCGTGTTTGGTATTCTTCGGGGTCGCTAAGCAACCACTTTAGTGAGAGTCTTCGTCGTACCTTTTTCGGAGGCAAGACAGCTGCGTTGTTGCCATCGAATGCGATGAAATTTTAATCGCCCTCTCGCCTCGCTCAATTAATTCTACTCAAAAGAAGAGGGGGGCTCAGGAAATGCGTCTAAGACAATGAACGGCTCCCAGAACAGACGAACTACAAAAAAAAAAAAAAAAAAAAAAAAACTGAAAAAAAAATTAAAAATTCCTTGTTCCTACTTGCCTGGCAAAAGGGGAGGGGGTCGCAACTAAAAAGATTCCGCCTTTGCAAAAAGAAGAGAGCTCGAGGGGGAAAAAAGAGGAAAAGTTCACTATTCAGCGTTTCCTAAAATAAAAGAAATTGTCTCGCAACCGTTTTACACAAGAACTTGGAAATCTCTTATGTTGCTATCTCCCTACAGTATCGCTGTCTCCAAAAATAAGCAAATCTTTGAAAATGGACTCAGACGAAGCATTTCTAAGGGAGGCATGACAGTAAAGGTACACGTGCCCCCTGTTTTTAAAGACAAAGCTGTAATTTTTTTTTCTTTTCTTTTTCCCAACGGTGAATTGAAACGCTACTCTACAAGAATCAAGTGACATCTACAGAAATGGTTAATTTATTTTTAATTGTACCTTATGAAGTGATGAAGCAGAACGTGTCTTTAAAATACGCCTGTTCGGCTTTTTATATCTGCAATTTAACAGCAAATGCTTCTTCGGAAATTACAGAAAGTACAAATGTTTACACGCATAGCTTATATCTTCGTAAAAAAATTAACTGAAATGAATTTCAGCTTTTGATGTTTTCACGTCAATTTGACCGGTAAAATCTTTAATTACGAAGTTCATTATGACATTGCCTTGACATCCTTATGACATCCTTCTGTCAATATCTAATATTCAATGTAGCGGAAGTAACGATTAAATGGAGATTATCCGAGCTCAGTGTATTAAAACCGATCTCTTCAAAGCTTATTTGTTTTGAACAGCATCAAAGTATCATTAGCACAAACTTGTTCCCGTCATTGAAAATGTGCTTCCAATCTTAAGAAATTAATTATACGGTATTCTGTTCTTTAAGTTAAAAATTGGCCATAATATAGCATTTTTTGAAAAGTCTTTACTGCTTATGCTTATACATTCAATCTTGTTGAAGCGAGTGTGCATTCAATAATTTCAGTTTTATTTTCTCAGGATTTCTATACTATTATTTTTAGAATAGCTTAGTAAAATTTAACATATATATTTAAATTATTGAAAGTGTAACGACAGTTTAAAAACTTTGGTCATATTCTTACTTTGTACGAAGCTTGTTGGTGAAATCATGGCTTTTATATTTGAATATCGTGAACACAAGATCTGGAGAGGGCTACTTACGCGTTAAATTTATTGTTGCATATCAAACGTCATCATATCGAAGTATGCGACATGGATCCATTAAAAAATGACTGCGTGAAATGTCGTTCTCATCATCTCATCCAAGCTTAATAACAGTCTCCGTAGATTTTACATAAAAAAAATTAGAAATAAAAATTTGCTAATAAAATCTTATAACTTTAAGCAATTCTTGTACACATTCATAAATTTATTTCGTGTATCTCAGAAACATCTCTAACGATTTGGACCAAATTAGGGTAAAATTTGGATTTTATATTTAGATAAGGTTTTTGCTTTTTAAGTTTATCTATATAGGTATCTGTCTTTCCTGAAGGAAAAAAACAAGATTTTACACGCACACACACAAACAAACAAACAATATTTTTATAACTAAATATTGATATATGGCTATACATGACCTGTATAAGTATATAAGCGATGAGGTAGTTGATAGGGTTTCAGACTCTCATGCATTTCTCTCATGTTCGATCCCGCGTTTGAAATTCAATTAGATTTCACTTGTACCTTTAAACAATACCCATATGATAGGGTTTTATTTACAATTTTACACACACACAAAAAAAAAGGGGGCGGGCGTGCAAAGTTGGATCTTCCAGATACTTCAAATAGTTCTGCATACTGAAGTTAAAATATATATATTGATGTAATTAAGATAAACGAATGCTTTAAGTATAGAATGAAACAGCAGATATTTATTCTAATAAAAGAAAGTAAGGTCATCGCTATTGAAATTGAATTTATAAATATAAATTTACTAAGGATTGAGATCTAGAAATTTAAAAAAAAAAAACTTATATCATCGCTGAACTTGAGATCAATTAAATAAATAAAAAACCTTCGTATTCTTAATTTTTTGTGGCGAAATTCCTAAATTTGTGACTTCCAACTTCTGAACTTGAATATCATACCAATAATATTTATATCACAATGCAGACGTGAATTCCATGAAAAATCGAATATCGCTTAATCTCAATTAGAAATAATCTATCCTAAAAGCCTCAAATAAATTAAATTACTCTTCTAATTATCGCACTTGTAACTACTCCGCAAAATATAAATCTTCCTAGAAAATGGCCACCATTTGCACACATAGAATAGCAAATAGGTAGGGATCTTAATTCCAGGGTAGAAACTGAGCTAATAGTCCTCATTAGACAGGGGAGAAGAGATGTTGCGTTTCCCTCATAGTCCTTCTCTCTTCATCTACAGGTGCATTGTTTGTAACACGCTCTGATCTGCACTCCGCATCACGTGCTAATACCCACCATTCATTACTGCTATCAGTCGCAGAGCAAACACTGTAGATGAATTTGTGGAAGAGCTTGCAGGGACTCTGTTATGTTTCCTTGCCGCAGAACGAGAAGATAAAACTTGTACAATTTATTATGCCTTAGGTAGATACAGTTTTCCAACAGTCTCGGTTTCCGTAATTTTTGAGATAATGATATTTGTAGCTGTTTTGGGAAGCGTATATTGAGAAGATTGGAACGCTCCTCGTATTATAATGCTGATTATTGAATTATTAATTTGAAAGGTAAATGTTTATCAATCCCAGATATTGTGGGGTCTGTCAAATATATTATAGAACAATATGTTCAAACACACAATTTCTGGAAATTCTTTTTAGATATGATTAGTAATTATTAAAAATAAGGTAAAGTTTCTTTATTATTCTAAAGTTATGAAACACAACAGTAAACAAATCTTTTGCGCAATATGAAAATATAAAATTGTAAAATCTACTTTGCCTAGTGAAGACACAGTTTTCAAATAAATAATCTTTATTGGAATTCGTAATTTTAATATGATGATATTTGTAGCTATTTTGAGAATCATATTTTGATAAGATTTGGGTGTTCCTAGTGTTATAATGCTGATTATCGAATTGTTAATTTGAAAGGTAAATGTCTATAATTCTCAGATGTTGTGGGTTCTGTAAAATATATTATGCATCAATATGTTTGAGATATTCAAGACACAATATCTGAAAATTTTCTTTAGATATTAATAATTATTTAAAAGAAGGTAAAAATTCTTTATTATTCCGAAGTTAAAAACACAATAGTAAACAAATCCTTTGCGCAATATAAAGGATAAAATTGTAAACACTATTATGTCTTGGGAAAATACAGTTTTCAAATAACTAATCTATTTTCCTAATTTTGAGATAATATTTGCAGCTATTTTGAGAGGCTTATCATAAGATTTGAATGTTCCTCGTGTTATAATGCTGATTACTGAATTATTAATTTGAAAGGTAAATGTTTATTAATTCCAGATATTGTGGGTTCTGTCAAATATATTATTTTGAAATTGTGTTTTCAATTTCAAAACACAATTTCTGAAAATTCTTTTTAGATATTCTTAGTAATTACTGAAGATATGGCAAAAATGCTTTATTATTCTAAAGTTAAAAAAGCACAATAGTAAACAAATCCTTAGCGCAGTACGAAAAGATAAAATTGTAAAATCGGTTATGCCGGTTATAGTTAAGGGCCGGTATAGTTTGCAAATAAATAATCTGTTTTCGTAACTTTGAGATGATGAATATTTGTAGCTATTTTAAAAAGCGTATCAGAAATGGAAAATTCAATTCCTTTTATTATTCCTATTTTAGAATTGTCTGAAGATTATGTTTATCTGCTTCATATCTTATAATTTCTGTGAAATGCTTGAAAGCAGTTTGAAGCAAATTTTTTCTATATAATAAATTGTGAATTTTTTTTTAAAAAAAAAAAGGATCTCGCTTTGGAACATTATTAAATACTGAAATTAATAGGAACTCTATATTTTTTGTAAGTAAAAAGCAAAGAGATAATAAACTTATATCCAATATACTGAACTCATAATATTTAAATTAAGGAATATACAATATAAAAATGTCTAATGCATAATTCTCTTAATATTTTAATATGCAATACGGGTAATAAAATGTTCATTGTTCGTGAAAATTTTTCTTTTGAGTCCACAATTAATGACCAAACATTCATATTCCAATATAAAATTTCTGAAAAAGTTACTTGCATTAAATGGATTTCACGGAAGGTTAATTAATTGAGAGCTTTATCCAAAATCAAATACACAAATTTCTATAGATATTTGATGAGGTAGTCTGGTCGTAAAGCCTGGTGGATCCTGAGTTAGAAACTTCATTTCACTTAAAAATCTGTTATGTATAAGAACCTGATGCATGTTAATATGTTTGCAGATATGAATGCTAAAAAAATTAAAAATAATGAACCATCTTTTGTATTCAGATTTATGTAATCTTAATTTTTTGAAATTATTTAGCACTTTAATGTGACGATTAAAGTTGATTCAGTATATGCATTTTGTATTATCTTTACTTTCTTCATCCACAAACGTGTTAAATACATTGATGTCTCTCAAGAATAAAGTTATCTTTATCATCCGATCACGATTCTTTTTTTTTTCAAAATTTTAATAATATGAACCTTAAAGCTGCTTGTTGCTTTAATTCAAGGATTTATTTATAAGTATAGCAAAAGAACAGAATTTCGACTTGTAGAATCAGTTTTCGAAAAATAAATGTTCTTGCAACATTTTTGTTATAAATATCTTTAAATATATTTAATATCAAATGGGGGTTTTTTTCTTAAAATGCTTGAATAAAATCTTATAATATCTCTTCATGTCAATTTCGTGAAAGTTTCATATGGAATCTGAGAATAAAACATATTTCCAAGATTTTTTTTTAATCGGAAAAATATCAGTAGTTTCAAAACATTTAATATATTTTTCAATTACCTATTTTATTATAAATAACAACTTTTTGAGTGATGATTTTAAATTCAAAATTAGTTAATTTCTAAACATATTACATAAAGTTCAAAATAAATTATTCTCAACATAAAAATAATCATCGATTAAAATTTCATATTCAATAACTGTTTAAACTCTTATAAAAAATAATTCAGAAATCTAATATAAATACTACCAAGACCCTTTCTAAAAAAATAAAAATGTGATGCTTAAAAATAATATTTGCAACTTCATAATATTTTATGAAATTTAGAAATCCCTGTATATTTATGTAACAACTTATGCGTTTAATATTCTAAAATAAAAATTTATTATATATTATTAACAAAATAATTTTGAAAATAGTTGAATTAAAAACAACGGCTTAATAAATTTTCCTTTAAAACATTTTAAAAAATCTTTAAAAATATTTAACAGTATTAATACTATTTACTACAAAAAATAATAAATAAAAATTCTCTAAGCAATTGTAAAAAATATATATTTCAGAATATAACAACACTTCAAAAAGATTCTTTTAAGAAATAATTATCAGAATTTCTTTTCATTCATAATTTCTCCATTTTACAAATGACATATATGTGACATAAATATAAATGTCATTAATAATTTAGAAATGTTTATCAGAATTTAGTATTATTCATAATTTTAATCTTTCTTTCAGGGGCAAATATTTATATTATAAAAATATATAAAATGTATAAAACTTTCTAATGGGGGAAAAATCTCTTTTAATGATGTTTTAAAAACTAATTTTTCCTTCCGTAAAATTTTTCTTGTCTTTTCTCGTAGTAAATCTGTATGTACAAAAGCAAAAGAATTATTTTATTATAATCATTTAAATTTCTCTCAAAACGTGTTCTTTAAAAACAAAAATGATCTCCGGAAAATATCAGGGAGAGAAAACGAGAGAAAGAAAGAAACTCGCATTAAATCACTTAAAAAAAATCTTATGTTTTATACAATTTTCTAATCTATATGTGAAACGTTTCCGTTTCATTCAGTAAATGAAGCATACTTGGATATTATCTCATACGGTAATTATTTTTTTCTAAACGAAAATATTAAATAAAAAAGACTTGAAGGGGAAAAAAACGTAACTCTTAAAATTATTTTTAAAGATGAATCTGCCTTATCTTAATCTAATCTAGTTGTTTAATAATTTTTGCTACATGTCCTTAATAACTTTCTTCATTTCTAGATTCAAGCGGAACAGTTAAGATCTTCTGAAGGATAGAGATAATACGCGAAACTAGTTTTCGAGATGTCCTTGAAGAAAAAGCATGCATTTATTTCGATAATCCTTTAAGGAATTCGTTATGTTTACGGACTCGTTTAATTAAGCTTGTTTTTCAAGTGAAAAAAACCTGTGCAGAGATATAATTTTTAATCATTTTAGTTATGAATGAAAATATGACTTTCAGTGTCGGAGTAAAAATTAAATTTTGATTTGTAAAAGCATCGCTAACGTTATTAGTTTTCTTAAAGTAAATTTTCACGTAAATGTTCTTCATTAATTTAAAAAGCTGCAAAATTTTTATTTTAGTACTAGCTGGATTTGGAAAAGAGCTGTTTCACCAGAAATATTGATTGTATTTAACTTCATCCCTTAGATATAAATTTAAGTCCATAATTTTGTTAGCAAACTATTTTTAAACATTATATTGTCATAAACATTGAAATCGCGTTATTTTGATAGTCTTACATACGTTCTGTTCCTTATATATAAGAACTTTCCTAATGAAGATTAGTCCCATAGTATTTTTTAATGCATAATTGACCGGTCTGTCTTTCTTCTAATTTTAGCGGTATTATAAATTCACTATTTCATTCATCTTGGAAATTCAAACTTTTTTATATGTATACCCATTAGTTTTACTATAAATACTTTTTAATAATTTTAACCATTTTTATTTTTATTCTTACATGAATTTTTTGATGGGAATATAAATTTCTGAAAATTTTTACTTAGTGGCTTATTAAATTTCCCATCAAACACAATACACAAAAACTTTTTTTTTATCTACTAGCATTTTTTGCTAGCTCAAAATAAATAATTCCTTGCTTATTTTTAGAATTCTTAACTGCTATAAAAGTACCACTTTAGTATTTATTAACTGTTTATTGAAGCCGTTATTTTCCGAATGTTTAATTGGTGTTTTATTTCTAGATTCGTGAATATTATTCTAAAAATTCCTTTACTAATCAGACTTATTTTCATATTTTTTCTTCAATAAATTTTCTTATGTAAAGGCATTTAATATGATGGTCTCATTTAGAATTTATTCCCATTAAAAATCATGTATAAAAACATCTTCTATCAACATAAACATGAAAAACATCTTCTATCAACATAAACATGAAAAACATCTTCTATCAACATAAACATGGAAAACATCTTCTATCAACATAAACATGAAAAACATCTTCTATCAACATAAATATCTTTCTCAATAAAGTTATCTTCAAAGAATATAGTTATAGAAGTTCTTATATTCTTTAAGAATTAAACTTTTTTTCTAAAAAAAAAATAACATTAGATCCACATTTATATCATAAACATCCAATGGAAACATAAATTGTTATTATGATTGAAATCATTAACACTATTATAAACATCCCTTTCTAAATTTTAGCCATTTTTTATATTTCTTATACAATAAATTTTCTTATGTGAATATAATTTTATGGCCAACTTAGCCTTACTTCTAAATCATCCCCAATAAAATAAAAACATAGAAATAATCACCTATAGAAATAATTAAACTGTTTAACTATTACTAGATTTTTTAACTATTTTACGAGAAAATCAATTCAAATATTTTTTATTTCTAAATTCATTAATACTGTCATAAAAGTTCCTTTATTAACTTTCTCCATTTTTATACTTCCTCTTTTCATTACATTTTCTTATATGAATAAAACTTTTTAGTTTGCACAGACACATTTAAATATTTCCCACAATGAAACACGCCATAGAAACGATATTCTATCAGAACAATTATCTTCTACCCAATTCTCCCTTCCCCAAACTGCTTTCACCCATGGTTTTTTTTACACCGCCTTAATACCAAAAAGACACTTGGTTGCCTTTGCATTAATTGCGAGTCCTCATTAGATTTAATCCTTTTCCTAATCCTCTTTATATTTTTTCCCATCCCTTTTCATTCTGCTTATTTTTATTTCTCTTCTGAGGCCAGAAATCCGTATTCTCCTCATTTACATCTGGCTTTCTTAATTGTGTCTCGCTAGAAAAGATTTCTTTGCTTTTATTTATTTTTTTCCACATCGGTTTGAACAAAAGCCGTTATTCCTCTGTGTTGGAATATAGGAGAAATGATTCCAGTTGGGAAAGAAATTGCCAAACGATTGTCAACGCGATTGTGTGTTCCTTCTTGTATTCCAGGCAGCAAAACAAATAATGCTGTGATGCCAAACGATAATGAGAACTCGTTAAAAGGAAATTATGCTCCCTTGTTGGATTTCTCTGTTATTGTAAGTTGTTAAGAAACAAATATGATATAGACTATAAACTTTTTCCGAGTTCCACAAAGCTGCTCGCGTTTCGAAACATATTTCCTTGTTTTCAAAGCAGAGAATTTGTAAATAAAACTTAACAGTTCAGCTAATAAATTTGTTTTCTAAACTCATCTCGAACTTGTTCTACGATTTTAAAAACGCTTTCTGCATGTGGTGAAATTTAGTATTATCCAAGAATTTCCGGTCTTATGAAATATAAAACATGTCGAATGGGGTATAATATTCCAGATGATGGTGCAGAATTTTGAGTAATTTAATCAGTAATATTTAAAAATTGAAAGAATGCGGAAATATTTTGGAACATATTCTCTTATTTTCAAAGCAGATAATTTGTAAATAAAGGCGAACAGTTCAGCTAATAAATTTTTTAATGCATCGGGAACTTGTTCTACGATTAAAAAAATACTTTGAGTATGGGGTGAAATTTAGTATTATCAAAGAATCTCAGAGTCCTAAAAGATATAAAACATGTGTTGAATGGACTATAATATTCCAGATGATGGGGCAGGAATTTAAGTAATAATATTTAAAAGTTAGGAGAATGTGAAAAGGTTTTTTCTATGAATAACTCAAAAATTAAAATAAAATAAAAGTTGTTAATCATTAAATTATGAATTAAATTTCCTCAGAAACAAGTTACACACAATATATTTCAATAATAAACATGAATGTAAAATTATAAGCAAATTGGATCTGAAGTGACCATTATTTTAGCCTTCTGTTATTTTATAAAGCATTAATATTTTCAAAATTTTGAAAAGTTTTCCATTTCTAATTCTATTTTGTGTACTTTTAACTTATATAATTTAAATATTATAATTTAAGTCAGTTAACACAAATTTTTCTTGAAATTATTGTAATAATTTTTTGAAACAAAATATGAAAAATTCAAAAGAAGTGTAAATACAAATTCTTTTATATTAAAAATTGTGGATATAGTTATTACTTTATGCCTATACTCATCAAGAGAATTTTCCCTTCATATGATACGGTAAGGCATTCGCAATGTCTAACAAAAATCACGATCACTGAATCTAACATCAATGTTTTAACCCGTTAATCCCTCAAATAAATTCGTCTTCAACTTACAATTGGTTCAACTTACAACTTTCAATTTTTCGTTATCAATTAAATTGTAGTAGTTAACGAAAAGCATTAAAGCAGTAAAGTTATGTTATTTTAAATGCAGGTATAAATTTCTGATATGTCTACTTTACTGTTTTGCAGTAAAATTGTGCCGACGAATTAATTATTGGATAAAAATTGTCCTCAGATTAATGTAAAATAAATGACAGGAGGCAAATTTCTGACTAGAATTTATGCAGAAATTCAAAGTGTACGCTTGCACATTCGAGAGTGAATAGAAGAGAAAATTTACATAAAGGAAACGATATATTTTCTTTCACATTGTCACAATAAATATTTTCTTTTCGTATAAAGGTTAAAGAAGGTTATCTTTCATATAAAAAAAATAATAATTTGAGGTTGATGTTACTTTGTGCGTTCGTAAATTTCATCAAACAAGTATATTAACACAAATTTTCCTTTTTTACAATACTAATGTATTTTTAGAGAATGTTTTAATCTAGAGATTAATTTATGGACACTTTTATTTTATAATGTGATTTTATGATTTTTGAGAAAGAATTTTTAAATGGAGGAACTTAAGTTATTTATAATATTTACATTTTTTTCTCCTATCAATGAAAATAACTCTGATAAGTAATCCTCTTTATATAACGAAGTTTGAAAGCATTTACAATCTATGAGATATTTGTATTGAACAAAAAAAAAACTCACCTAACATCGTATTTTACCATTGGGTGTTATTAATATTACTTAATTTATGTATATCGTGAAAAAGTTGCATAAAATGACAATGGAATGTGTCATTAAAATTTCTGTTTATTTATTATTAAAAATATATTTCATAAAATAGGAGAAACAATATCTCTCAAGTTTCAAATGTATTGTTTCAAGAGATTCCAATGGCATATGTTAATGAAGTGGTTCAAAAGCTTAGAATGGAAATTTGAAAATCGAGAAATACAAATTACTAAATTGCTAATTGCTGTTTCTTATTTCAGCACAAAATTCAGAATTAAAAAAAAAATCTACCGAAATCATTCGGTTTTTAACTTAAAAAGTTCTCAATAAAACTTTTCAGAGATTTAAATAATTCTCATGTGTAATTTTGCTAGAAACTCCAAAATATTAAGGGATCGAAAATTATTCTCCCTCGCGCCATTTCTTTTCATTCTGCTGTAAAATTCTAAATCTAACAAAGAAAAATCTCAGAGATTCTGTCTTTCATTTAAAAAAATCTCAGTAAAAGTTTATCATTTACTTGGGTCCTGAAAGATTTTATTGATTTTGTTTAAGGCTTTAGTATTGTTCCACTAGAAACCTTCTAAGTTGAAAAGATCTAAAATTATTTTCCGCTTTTCACCTTGGTTATTTTTAGATTCCCTTATATTGTATTCGCTGTTTTCATTTTAGAAGCACAAAGTCAGTAATTTACTCTCAATTGTAATCCGAAATTAAAGTTTTTGTTAAACTCAGGGGAAAAACTTTGAAATTTGAAACTCCAAATCGTTATGTTTAAAAAAAGAATATTAATTTCGATATGTCTTTTTGATATAAGGTAGAGCAATTAATTTTTAAAGTATTAAGTTTCGTTTTAAAATAGCCTTTTAAATGTCATCTTAAATGTCAGCAAAAACTTTAAGTCAATCTTTTTTAATTTTCAGTCGTCACATGAGCACTCATGCTTATGATTGGTGTTTTAATCCAAAAGATGAAGATGGCGCCATTTTTTTGTACATTTCATTTCCATTTCATTAATTACGATTGCTGCTTCCAACACATTGGAAGTTTAGAAATGCAACAATTTCAGTCATCAAAAGATTAATCAGAAACTGCCAATTCATTCCATTCGATATTTTTCCCACTCCCTCTCTTACGGGAGTAGGGGGATAGGAAGGGAAAAGGTAATAATTTCCTTTCCCTTATAAAGTTAATGTCGAGATGCGTGTGTATATTGTTCTCATTGATCCGTTGAACTAACTGATGAGAAAAAAATGCGTCCAGTAAGAGTGATTCGCAGCGTTTTAATGTGTCCTCATCACCATTTCCTTCTATTTATGCATATATTCGACTGAAAATGCAAGGAGAAGGAAGAAATAACGATGTAAAGTAATTCCGTTTAATGAAAAGGGGAAGGTAAAAGAAGCAAAAATAAAATAAAATAAAAAGAAAGAGAGGAAAACAGCAACAGTAAAAAAATGTGCAGGGAGAAGCAGAAGCGATTAGCCGCAGAATTCATTAATGTTTAGGAAGCAAAAATGTCGTCCAATCTGCTTAATGGAAAAGGCCACCCACAGTGACAATTTGCCTCGTTATTCCAATGACTAATCGATCCTAGTTAAAATTAATTAAGGGCGCTGTTTATTTCTGAATTAATTTCTTAAATGCGATCTAAGCCGGGAGTACCCCTTTTGCATTTATTGGTAAAAATGACACCGGACGCTCCTGCAAGCAAGGACCGCTGCTCAGCTTGTTAATCGAGCCACGAATAATTGTAAAACTTTTGTAGTACTTTTTCCCGAGCAAGACGCTGGCGAAGTACTCTTCTAACCTCTAAGGTAGCTTTGCATTTACTTTTTCCGTTTGTTTTAATGGATCTGTATTTCTGCTGCGCTTAGAAGAGTTCAATCAATTCCCTCTACTAGGAAGTCTGCTTCAACGCGCCTGTTCGCACTTTTCCATTCTTTAATTTAAGATTATCTTAGCTGGGCGCTTTCTAAGTTTTAAATCGATATCCAGTTTTTTTGTGAGAAGTTTTCTTTTATGACTGTAATGTGTTCCCGCAAATGAAAGTGGTTTCAAAAGGAATAAGGTAAATAAAAGCTTTACAAATTTAGTTTTTTTAAAAAAGTTTTTATGCTCAGTTAGTTAGGTTTAAATCTTTAAAAGTTAGTGATATATAACTATATGTGCAAGTGCATGATCTTCAATTTAACCGATTGTTATTTTGTGAAAAGAAATTGTTCACTGGGTTCCTTAATTTTTTTTCTCTGATTGTATCATTTTTTTGAATAAAAATCAACAAATAACTTTGCTTAAAAGATATATGTATTTATTTATTTCGGCGGCTGATGTTAAGTAGTTGCAGGTAAAAAAATAGACCAGAGATACAGAAATAAAATGATAAAATGATGTACAGGAAAATGATGATTAAAAATAAACATTATTTTAAAAATGTTTGTAGACAAAAAAAAAAAAAATAATAAGCATTCAATATTATTTTCGGTTGTAAATTATTTCTTAATCAGATTCTTTTTATGCCATGAGTGGATAGATTTATTGTATTTTTTTTATTATAAAATAATAACCAAACGATCAGTAATTTATGCAGTTTAATACAAAAATTATTTGGAATAGATAAATGTGTCAAATAATTTATGAATTCTCATTTGAATCTAAGGGACTAAATATTATTCCTAAATAGGAAGGTAAGTGGTTAAAATATGTTAAATGGAGTTAAGTGGTTAAAACACTGCAGCCTATAAAATTATGCAATATTTATAAGATAAAAAGGGGAAAAAATGATACTTGTCTGTTGACATGCAATAAACAAAAGTACAGTACACTCCCGATTATCCGCGGAATTGGGTGGCGCGGCCGCCGCGGATAACGCAAATCGCGGATAATCCGAAAAAAGCTAAAAACGGGTATAGCAAAAGAGAAAACAGTCATTCCAACTTTGAAAAATCGTTTTATATACAATAAAATGTAAAATAAACAGCAGGAAATGTTTAACTAACGCTTAATATTTTAGTATATCACTCAAAACTAACCTAAAATGCATTTTATTAATGAAAACAGAAAAGTGCTTTGTATTTACGAGAGGCGTCAAGGATATACAGAAAAATGAATACATATGTACTGTTTTAATACTCTAATGTATTATGCAATTACAAAAGCATAACTGTAAAACTGCACCTTTTTGAAAACATCAGTCAAAAACAAAAACAAAAAAACTTTGTGCAGCAGGCGCGGATAACCCGCCCGCGGATAATCGGGAGTCTACTGCACTAACTTTAATAATTTTGTAAAATTCCGAAACATTATTGACAGGTTTTTTTAATATAAAAAAATCAAAATAACGGATTGTGTGTATGCGCGCGCTCACGCGCGTGTATGTGTGAGTGTGTGTGTGCGTGAATATAAAGCAATAAAACATTTAAAGATAAAATTTTTGTGTGCAAAATGCAAAGAAAAGTCCGATATAGAATAAAAAGAATTAAACTTATTGCTAAGAACGAAATTCATCTCAACTTCCTAAAGTTTTGGAATACTGCTTTTTTATATATTTCGTAAAATTGCTTTCTTTTCTTAATTTATTATTTCCAAATATTAATGAAGACAATTTTATTATTACAGATGGTAATGTCTGACTTTTATCAAAGCCTCCATGTCAAAACAAATAATCTCATCAAAGATCTGTAGACCGTCGTTAACTTGGGGTTAAGTTTCTAGATTTGAACAATAAGCAAATAAATTTTCATATCAAATATCGTAATAAATCTATAATTGCAACTAAAATAGATTATAGATCTCGAAAAATATTTTGAACGATCCAACGAAAGATATTTCATCGTTCTCTTTCCAAAGGTATATAAAGTATCCTTTGTGATATAAATTCAAATTTAGTCTTTAATTAATCCATGACAGCTCCCAACTGAATAAAATGTAGGATTCATTACGCATAAATAATTATCAGTATGTCCTTTGCATGACAGTTTTTCAAAAGATCTCATATAGAATTTTATCTTCCCGATACAAGAAATTTTATTTAATTGCTACTAATTGGATCCCTTGGCTATGAAACCCTATCTCCCTTCCTATAACTCACCTACAGCGCTTCATTCAATTAAAACTCAGCTGTACTTTAACGAAGATGGCCTAGTCCGAACACGAAGGTCGAGTCTTAATGAGACCTTTCAACCTGTTTATGAGTTTAAAGGAACTTTCCATTTGACAGCAGAAAGTTCAAGAAGTGAAAGTTAAAACTGGTTGCAATTGTCAGTCGGACTGTGTTTCTTCTGTTAACAGTCCAATCACGATCATCTTATTGCTCACTCGGCTAATAAATGGGGGGGGGGTATAAATATTGTCGAAATGAAGGGGGGATCTTGTAAGAAGGCGTGACGGGGGCGTGACGACCTGTTCTTAACGAGTCATTATGTCATTGGACATGGGTGTGGCAGCACGAAGATGCCCGTGAACGAGTTTCACGTGACTGACATTCCGGAACGGATGTCGGAGTTCCTATTGGTATAGGTGTCGATTGCGTGATCCAAAGCAAAGTTAGAGGAATCATCATAATTCATTGCTGATTACCTAAACAATAATGTTTAGTGCAGCTATCAAATGATAGACTCGCTTATATTTCCAGAGATTCTTGTAATGGAAGTGCAGCCGATTTTGGTATCAAAACACTGCTTTTTCTCCCTATGAACGGTGCAGATTATTCGAATCATATAAATAAATAAATAGTGAGAGGTAATACAACATATTATAGCATTGATCAATTGGAGTCGAGAATTTGATTTCAGTTGATTGAAGGCTGTCTTTATCTAAATTACCTTTTTTTATTCAGGTGATCAGTAGAGCTCCATCTCCTCTACTTGAAACAATTAAGTAAATTTAAATTACCCAATAATATTATATTGCCTAATAAATTACCTAATATCCCAATAAATATTTGAGTAGTATATAACTTTCAAATTAATTTATAAGTGATCTTTTAACTGCCTATCTAAATAAATATTATCAACCACTTTTCATTTTCTATTATGTCATGAATTTTGAAGTCAAATGTATATTTAAAATTTTTAATTACTTTTTTAATTGAAAAAAATGGAAACGGATCAAGTGATGATTTAACTACATGTTCAACTATAAATATGATTGAAGTAAATCTTACGTTGTTGTTTCTTATGGCACTTGTTACTGTTACGAAGACAGTGATTTAAGCCGGTGGGAGAGCGTCCCTTGTTTGTTTAGTAGTGCTAACTAGGGCCAGGAGTACGACTTTGCTACTCACGCATCACTCATTCGCTTGCACAACCTCTTTTTACAGGAGGGCGCATTCACACAATCACAGATAGAACAACGGAAGAACAATCATGCCCAAACCGGGACTCGAAACCAGGACGCCCAGTTCACGGGGAAGACGCGCTACCCCTATACCAGAACGTCGGCAGTAAATTTTATTCATGTAATTAGTATACTGATGTCAAGGCAACAGTTCCAAGATTTTTTTGAGAGTGATCTATACTGCTAACATTTAAAGTATTTATTTAGCAAATTTTAGTGGAATGATCATTTAAAACAATTTTCTGAACTATGTTTTGATGATAAATTATTAACAATCTAAAACAAGAATTCAATGCTTTTTGCTGCCTACATTTTCTTCTCCACTGTACCACCTCGGTCCATGAGCCTAAATTTGATAAGCCGTAGGTTATTTAATTTGGCCATACAATATTTTAAATCATTAAGAACAAATAGAAAATATCAATATCCTTTGTTCTTCTTTCATGCTATTTTACATCGTGCTTGCTTGTTAACATGGAATTTTATATTCCGTTTTTCACTCCCTAATATATTAAAGTTATAAAATTATATAAAGATATTCGCTTCCGATGCAGTAATGTATTTTAATATTTTTAGAACTTATTTATCAAAAATCGATTTATTTTAAATTGATTTTTATCACTTATGGGATGAAACTTTCACTTTGATGAAAATTAAATTCTAATTATAATGATGAATTAAGCAATATATTAAAGACTAAAACAATCCAATATCGTTTGTAATAAAAATGTTTTAAAACCACTCCTTTGTATTCTGTCATTTATATATAAACATTTAAATATAAATGAAAATGGAAAATGCTTTTATTCAATTTAAATAAATTTATCATTATGCAGAAAAATGACATTTTGAATTACATTAAAGTATTTCACTCCTAACGTGCAACATTCTGTAATTTTTTCTATAATTTCTATCTATTCATTCTTTCTTTCTTTCTTTTTTTTTTTTTTGTATTTTAAATATTTATCATTTGTATGTTGTTTATTTCAACATAATACGCATACCGAATAAAAAGAGAAATTTTTAAAATTGTGAAGTGCTGAAAACTGAAACTAGATAAAACGATTAAGTCGCTCTGAATATTAGAAAAAAATAAATTTCAATACATTCATTGCAAATTGATGTGATTAAAATTCCAATATACTTAACTGTTTCTATCAGTGCCAAAAGCTTTTATAATTTTCTTTTGATCTTCAAATTTTTGAGAAATCAATAATTAATTCTTTATCAGTATACTAATAAAGAAACATTTTTAATTGATTTTAATTTTTATTCATATATATATATATATATATATATATATATATATATATATATATATATATATATATATATATATAATTATTCAGTCAATTGCTTTTCCTTCAGTATCCCATAATTTTACAGAAATCTTTAATACTAAATTCTTTTATTCCCAAAGTAACGCAGGCTTCTATCCTATCCGTGTTTTTGTAACAGAATGTGTCCTTGAGGTACCTCCAGAAAAGGCCGAAGTGGACTTGAAAGAGCTTTTATTGATTAGTTAACACAGTTTAGAGTGAAAACAGGAGGGTGTCGACCTTCCGTCTCTTCCAATTACGATTAAGCTTCGGAAACGTCACGATTCCCTGCACATGTCATTTCAGAAGTCTCTCCCGTATCTATTCTACCGTTATGGACGAATTAGGGAACTTCGATCTTAAGCTCTTGTCCGCGGGCCATCGTCCACTCGTCCAGGGCTTTATGCGCCCGATGGGCGTCGTTTTCGACACGGAATTTATAAACACCTCCGGCTCTGGAGCCTTATCTCGTCCCCAGGGCCCGATCCTTCTCAACCGAGTAGAAAAGTTTCGAAAGATTAATCACAGCCCCCAAATTTTCGATTAACATCAAGAACGGTTATATTTTTTTCTCCTTGAAGTAGACATTGCGACAAACTTAGAACATAGCATGGTTTTTTTTATAGGTTCTAATAGGAAATGCGGAATGATTAATTATGTTTCTCTCTAAATGTTGGCCAGAAATTCTTTTTAGTTCTTCCTCGGTTAATTTGGTTATCACCATCCCAAGTATCATCTGTCAATGGGCGACAACGATGGAATTTGCTGTAATTTTTCTATATATATACACTGTTTGATAGTAAATTTGCTAAATATAACTATAAAAAAATCTCACTCATTTTATTGATTAATTAAATCTTATTCTATTAGATTCCTTTAAAACTATTCATTAAACTAAATTTATCTAATATCCGGTTAAAATAAAAATATCCACTTATGGATTTCTAACAGCACATGATTCATTTTACTGATCTATACTATAATTATAGTAGCAAGAAGTTTTTGTTCAATGATTGTTCAGTATTATATTGTACATTAGAATAGTGAATTTGTATTCTTATGAGCCAATGAGCGAATATTTTTACTTAATTTATGACATATTAACTCTAATGCATAGCTTTCAAAGGACTTCTTCTATTCAACGACAAAGGTATTCTTTTGTCTTCCGCCAGTTTTGTCATTGCAATGTTAGACCCCTTCTGACGGCTTGTTGCTTTTATGGATATGGTCGTAAACCTACCATTTGACTCATAGTAGGACCACCTCCTCCTGTGGACGTCGATTGGGAGCTGCCCACAACTAGTCGGTAAGATGAACAGACATCAAAGAACCCCGGGATACCACAAGAGAGGGGAAAGACTCAAGATGCGCAAGATCCGTCGGAACGAGGCTTTAAGTTTCTTCAATCATAAGACAATAAAGATGCAGTTTGGAATTAATCTTCGGTGTGAATTATTTTATTATAGTTATTGAAATGTAACAAATTTTTCATCATTCTGATAGAATAAAGATCATTAAAATGTTTTTACGATATTATTCAATATATTAGTGATTTTATTCCTTTCTTGAGGTGTGAATATTTTTGCTTTGATAAAACGTAACAATAAACTTAATGTATCATATGTTTTTTAATGAACTGAAAGAATGCGTGAACATTTTATTATTAGGTGGATTGACATTCTTTTGCTTGGACCTCAACCAATCTGTTGCCTGCACGTGAAGTTTCAGCTGGTATTACTTGGCTCACTTGATCTATATCATGTAAGCATATATTGATTCTATTCTTCTGAATATTATATTCTACGATGATATAAAAATCATACTTCCTATATTTTTATTTAAATTTAATAGCATAAATTAAAGAATGCATGCTTTTCTAAATTTAAGATCAATCATATTAGCACAACTAAGTAGAGTGTATCCTACTGGCTTAATGGTATGGTATGTTATGTGTAGTAAAAAGGTTACAAGATGATGTAAAAGATATATTTAATTTATACAATCTCAATTAGAGACCAATCATATTATCATTGCGATATCAATAAAACTTGATTTACTTTGTGGTGTAGCTTATGTGTTAATATATAAGTTATTCCTACCGAAAAGGTCACAATTTACTGCAACTATAGTTCTTCCTGAAACTTTGTTAAAGTAACATCATTCAAAATAGGACCACTACATGTTTTTTGCTGCAAATGATGTATGCGTTTTTTATCCAAGTCGCTTGTTAAGAAAATAGGACAGACTATTATTGTGGGCTTTTAAAAATTTCATATTTTTGCGTAGGAACACATGGAATTTGACTTCAAATACTTAAAGGACCACTTTAAAAACTGTTTTTGCGTCCACGGAAAAAATCTCTTAAAATGTCCGTTTAGGAAAAATAACAATGACAACTGTCAATAGCCAAGTGGACACCTTTAAATTCTTTTTTTTTTTTTTTTTCATCCTATCGGAGTAGGTGGAATTGTAAATATATGCAAAACTTTCAAAACAAAACTTGTCAAACTAGTTTTCAAAACAGAAAGCGTGTGCATAAAATATTTTTATTCTAAACAACGAGTCAATTTTAAAGTTTGTAAATAAAGGAAATTCAGAACTGTTAAAAACTGTCGTTTTTCCTATAAAAAATATGAGAGGAACATAAATTCTTTTTAGATGCAATGCTTTTATACACATTAAGTGAAAAAAAAAAAGAAATTTCTGACGTTTTCTTTTAGGTATGAAGTGTATTTTTTTATTTATTAATTTCTTTTTAGTAACGAATTGGATAGTTTTATTCAACAAAAGCATATTGTGAAAATAGCTGATAATATATAAAAAACAATAAAATGTTTTGAAACTAATATATTTTTTCAGTCACTGAATTGAAAATTTAAATATATATATATATATATATTGATTTTGAAATAAATAAAAGAAAGAGCATGTTAATTTATTTTATTTCAACTTTCTCCTAAAAATAATTTTAAATATATTTTTATAGTAAATACAAAGGGAAATAATATGTTCTTAAAAACATTCAATCTCTTAATTTTGCTGAATTGTTTTAGGGCTGTTGAACAAAAAAATAAATCAATAAAATAAAATAATAATAGTAGTAGTGTCTATCTATCTGTCAGTAAATACTATAGTCGAAGTATAAAGCCAGCTACACGAACGAAATTTGATACTTGGCCCTGATACTTAAGACATAGATTTGTATTAAATTAAGGACTCAGTTAAAAGGAAAGAAATGCAATACATACCCTTGTTTTTTTTCAGAAATACCATGAAATTTAATACAAAAAACGCATATAGCTGTGAGTACAAGTATATAAGTATATAAAGCATACAAGCATACATATAAGCATACAAGTAATACATATAAGCAATATATAAGTAATACATATAAGCATACAAGTATATAAGAAAGTCATGAGCAGGGAACTTTTGCATTGTTACAGTTGAAATGAGTATTTATATTGCTGCATTCCATTGAACAAAATCCCTTTTATCTTATATATTCCTGATTAAGAGAGAACGGCTATATAAAAATCGATTTTGTTATGGAATAAAAGTAAAAGTGAAAGAAGTATCTTCTTCATAAATAATAATAAAAAAAACACCTCCATCTACATTTGTGATTATGATTATCAAAAGGAAGAAATTTCCGTTCAACCGGTTTTTAATTATTATACATTCGAATTTACTCTAAATAGTCTAAATTATACTCTGTTCAATGTCAGTGAATATATTAACTAGATTCTGTTTACGAAAAGACAGTTGCTTGACACTATGCGAAGACAGGTAACAAACTCAAGTTACCAATCGAGAATGTGACATTAAGGGTTCTCATCTTTCACTTAGAATTTTTGGAATAATGGATGCCTAAATATTGGATTTGACAATGACTTAAAACTGATTTTTCCCCTTTTTACTCATTAGCGTAACCTTGATGCCAAATTGTAAGATGGTCATGAGATTTCTTTATTGGTTTAGAAACTTCTTAGAAACATGCGACTCCTATAATGTTCAATAGGTTTTCAAGCGTGATCAGGGTCTTATAAAATAGACCAAAAAGGCAATAGAATTTGCTAAAAAAAAAGTATCACACATATTTTCAACCACTTAAATACTCCTGAATATCATATGATTTTTCAATGTATATGAACATGATTTTTAAGTATTTAAAAGTAATTTATATATGCAAGCAGGATTAACTTCTAAATAATAATGGATATTTTGTGAAATTAAGTTTAGCATTTTATAATATAAATATTTGATTTAATAGAATTTTTCCTAAATTGAGGAGGTGCATTCGAACGCACCCAATGCTATTAAATGATACTGAGATCGTTCGTAGCTCGTTAAATAATGACATCTTAAGTTACTTACTATTGCTCGTGAAAAAAAATCCAGTATATTTGAATCTACCACCGTCATCATAGAATGTTTTGAAATTTCAATTGTGTATTTCGCAATCATCATTACCCAATACGATTCAAAGAAAAATCTGAAATTGTATCTAACAGAGCATAATTTTCAATTGTTATTTTAGAATCTTCCTTTCTTTATATATATATATATATATATATATATATAATATAAGCAAAATATCAGGTTATGTTTTCAAAATTCTTATCTCCGTTATGCAACATAAGTGTGTAATTACTATCATGACGGAATCGCCCTTTTTATGTAACCGGGTAATCTGGATAAATCAACTCGCGATGGAACGGAAACTGATGATGAAGATTTATGATCATCATCAGTTGTGGCCCAACTCTTCCTGCAGGTGGTCCATTCGGACAGAGGAGTGAAGGTAATTCGGCCCCACAACAGCCTCGAAAATCTGCTTACTTATATGATATCTTCTAATATAAATACTTTCGGAATCTCCTCATGATAAAATGAAAGTGCCTGAAAGGATTTTATTAAATAAATAGTATTATTTGTATTCTGAAAAACGCGTAGTTTATTTAATAATCTGAAGAACAAATATAGCATATTTTATTTATTAATTTGGTTTGGAATTGAATAAAATGTGTGCAATTAATTTGATCATAATATAGCTTTGAAGTAATAAAATGTGAATATGAAATTAACTCAAAATTTTAAATTCATTTCTTTAGAAAAAAACTTTTTAATTGAAAATATTTTTACCTATTTATTTATTAAATGAGTCTTTTTCAACCATATTTCTGCATGATTATTGTAAAATAATTTGAAAAAAAAATTATAAACTGTCCTCTATTTATATATATATATATTTTTTAATTTTTGCGAAAATAAAAATGAATTTATCAAATTTAATCAGTGAGTAATTATTAAGCTTTGAAACTTATTTATTATTTGATAATTGTTCAAGTAAAACTTTTTATTTAAAAACTCTTAAAATTAGAAATCTCAAATTTCCATTTTTATTATTCACATTTTGTTATTTCCATGTAGAATTTTTCATTAAGAAAAACAAAAATTAACTTGATTCTTAAGTTGGAATCTGCCTTTCTTCTGTTTATATGAAACATAAAGAAAAGATATACATTCTGAACCAAAATATAAACTATACCTCAAATAAAATTGCTGCTATTTATGAAACTCTACATTATTTGAAAACTTTGTATCCAATGTAATTCTTAGAAATATATACATAAATCTTCCGAAAACGAGGATGAGACAGAAAAAAGTTCCAATTCTGCTCGAAACCATTTTCAAATCCCAAGAAACGATTTAATATTTCTTATTTCTGTACACATTACAAAAAAAGAAAATTATATGCGACACTTTTATGTGGAAAGAAGTAGAAAACAAACTCCAGATGTACATATATTTGTAAAGAACGTGTAAAAAGTAAAGCGAAATGTAAAATAATTCATGGTACAGAAGTATAGTTATGAGACACCGTAGGCAATTTTTCCCATTTTCGGATATTAATCGGGAATAGAGCTGGGAAACCAAACGCATAAGAACTACTTAAAATTGATCGGTTACCTCTTTACTGTAGAGAATGCAGCCGCAGCTTTTCGCTTTCCATCTATTGAATTGCTGCGTTTCTCAAGTCAATTCATTTTTTTTTTCTTTCTTTCTTTCCCAGTATTATTATTTCAGCTTGGAATTTTTCGTTTCTACCCCAAACGGGAATGATAGAAATCTTTTTTTTTCCCTTACCTCCCGTTCCTCTTATTTTTGTTTTATTTTTTATATGTTTTATTTAAGACATTGAATAAAATATGGATTTGTTTGGGGTCTTCATTTAAATATTCTCTGGAGCAAGGGGGGAAAAGATTTGTTTAGAAAAGGGGCAATTTTATCGAACCGATAAAAACCAATTCCTTCTTCTTTAAAAACCTAAAAGTGAAAAGAAAATTTATTTCTTGACACCGTTCTCGAAGAATTATAAAGAACCGAAGTTGCAACGAATGTGATCTGAGGATCCTGATTATTTGGGGTGGAAGGTGAGTTGCATTTTGTTCTGATTATGCAGTTTTTCAAGCGTTATTTATTGCGTTACGTTGCTGAATTTTCGATAAAGCTAAAGTATTTTTTAGTCGATGAATAACGACTAAATTATATTGCATGCAAGTTTGCCAAAATCAGAAATATGCTTAATCTGATTTAATTTTTTTTTTCAGTGATATAAATTTGAAGTTTTAAACGATTTTTATCTCATTCGCAAGTTTCGTATTTTTTAAAATTCCTAATTAGATAACACATTCTCAATCGGATATTCAAAGTTATTTCAATCTGTTCAAGAAAATAAAGAACACAAACGTTTTTAAATTAATTTCATCGTTTAAATTAACTGTAACTTTAACTTAATGATCAAATTTTGAGCACATCAATCTCGCCCGTGTACGAGTAAGGTTTGACACTGATTCGTAGTTAAAAAGTATCTAATTCATTATCCAAAATTTAAAAGTGGTAAAATATTTTATTCTAACCGATTATAATACAATGTTTTTATATTTGCTAAATTTGGTTGGGGGGGGGGTACCAAATCATGTTATAAATATGAATGATTTAATCGACAATTTTTCTACAGTTTCTTTGATTTCGCATTTTATTCAACGGAAAAATCTAATTCTCATTGTGGCAAACATACTTATTGCTTTGGAAATTCAGAAGATAAATTTCTATTTGCAAACAATTTAAAATTCTTAAATGAAGGCTTATTTCATTTATTCGGAAAAAAGATATTTAGATTTTTCCATTCCATTACATCACTCCTGCTAAATTTGGAAATTGTTATATATTTCTTTATAAAAATATTCCTAAAGAGACTGAACAATAATTTTGCCAGTGAAATTACGAGTAAAAATTATTCTTAAATTATGACAGTAAAAATATAAGCAAAATTAATTTTAAAAGAAATCTGTTGTGATTTTTGTAATATTTTCTAGAAATTTATAGGTGCCATTACAGACAATTATTGCAAAATTATCTGAAATCTATTTATTTTTCACATAGGTTTTTTTAAATACTAAGATTCGTGAAAAAACAAATTGAAATTTCAGTATATTTATTAGAAATATTTTTTCAGTCAATTAATTACTTTATATAAGATCACAAAAGTAACTGTTTTAATTCATTGGTAAAAAATGTCTTATCATATTTGATCGCTCTCTTCTCGAACATCAAATATTCGGTTCCACATTACTCTCCAGGTTGACTATTATCATTTACTTCACAAGACTAATGCTCTATTTTTAAACTATACAAAGACTATCTTTGAATTAAAGTGAAAATTTTTAAAAAGGATCAGAGTATGAAGATTTTACCGAATTTTCCACTCTCGCAATTTTGCACAACACGCCAAGTCGAAGATTCTTCGATAAATTTCCTTTGGGAAACTGAAGTCATAATCAATCGGTATTTTTTTGATAATTTAAAATATGCTACTTAACTTAAATGTCAAATTTATCTTCCAACATCTGCAATTGTAAATTTAGGCATTGACGGTCATTCCACGACATCTTCACTCCAATTGCCACAATAAATGTCTTGCTAGAGTACATTGCACGTCCCTGCCATTTCATTCACTCTACCCTTATTCAGTATGATCTAAATAGCGCAATATATTTTCATCACACCCAATTGCCGTACAAACCATTTGGACTGAGATGATATTATAAGAGACTAAATATACACCCTTCAAAACACTCTATTTAATTTGAGCGAAATTTTCGCATTGGCAATACATTTTGAGCAGTCTTTTGTAGTGATATGAATGTGAGCATCCATTAAACATATTTTTATTTTCTAAGTAAGTTTTCACTATAATTTCATATCAGAGAACTAATTAATTAGATTCATTATATATATATATTTTTAATTTAATTCTTTTAATTTGGACTATGTAAAAGTCGTGCCTCAAAATTTCATTCAGTTTCACAGTTTACACTATATTAGATTAAACTAGAAAATGCACATATCTAGAAGGACATATCAAACAATATCGTAGATGCGATTGTCATAGATTAGCAAACAAAAGCTGCAATTGAAAATCTCAAGCCAATTGATAGAATGCTGTAGCAATTTTTTTAAAAAAATATTCTCTGTAGTACAATTTAGGTGAAAACATATTGTAACATAAATATAAGGACATTAATTTCATAAATTTTGTTTCCCTGCAGTGGGTTGTTCTTTTTTCAAAGAATCCCCAAATTAAAGCTAATCACTAAAATGGGATATATTGAAACATATAATGATCTATTAACGGAAATAAACGTAAAAATAGAAACAAAATAAACGTAATGATAGAAACAAAATAAAAGTAATAATTTAAGAAAAAAATTAGCAATAACCTCCCAAAGAATCAATATAAATATAAAATTATACAATTTGCAGACCTCTGTTCATTGATGTCTCCTGCAAAGTAAGTAAAATATGAAATCTATGATCCTATATTTATTTAATTTTTAATCATACTTTGGTTTATTTGAATATCATAAATCTGCCCATTTTAAAGCATTAAAAAAAAAACTTGTCTGAGTTATTTTTCACCAAAACAGAAATTGGAATTCAAACTTAGCAGACTAAAAGATGCATTTAAAACTCCATCCAGCGTTACAGTTTCGTTGGCTCATTACAGATTTCGAAAATCCATTACATGATGCCTGTAAATAACAATTTGCATTGCATGAAAGAAAAGGCAACTAAAGTAAGCAATTTTTAAAACACTTATAAAGCACTAATGTTACTACAAAAAGTGAATTTTTAAGGCGGTTTTTTTTCCACACTAATCTATACTATTTTTTTTTTTCGCATCATTTATCAGTAAACAAAACAAACTTCTCCCTCTGCTGAAAAAACAAACAAACATCAGTTCCAGCTGCCTCATGCAACACGTCTCACCAAATGAGGCATCAGCTGCTTCTGAAAGTCCCAGATCCACGAAATACACTCAATCAACTGCCAATTATACAGCACGAGTCTACAAGCGAAGCTACTGTCACGCTCTCGGTGGCCAATGGATAGTGTGCGAAACAATGAACTTGGGACACCACTTTATCTCTAGCTCGCCATGTGCAACTCGTAGTAAATCTCGAGCAAAACCGAACTCATATCGTACAAAAAGAAGGAAATAATTCCCCTCAGACATATCCCCGATTACATGGGGTGGAGTTGGCTCTCGTTTTAATATAACCCTGGGGCAACAATAGTAGAATCACGCATCTGTCCGATGCGTACAAAGGTCACGAGAGAGCTATCTTTATGGTGGTGTATTACACTGAAGGGAATTCCGACGAGCGTAATAGCAGACTCCAACACTCTTTTTTTCCAGTATTATTTTTTTTTTTTAGGCCTTTCATATGTTGGGCCAAGTCACGTCTTCAGAATGATATGACTTAGTACTTTGCTGTTTAACCTCAATGTAAGCTTTCGTTGTTCCATCTACTGTGGTAAGTAGTAATTCCTACATCAAATTCGGTTAGATTTGAGGAAGCGAATTTCAATTGTTAGATCATTTCCGTCTAGGTTTTGAGAAGAGGCAAAAATAGGAGACAAACTCAAGAGGGATGGATTACTGAAAATTCTTTTAATGAATATGTAGAAGAATTCGCGCTCTCTAAATTAAATTCCTTTGCCATTAGTATCACAATAAAATATTTTATGTATTTTTAATTTGAAATATGAGCACTCAGACAAGAACAGAAGTTTTCAAAATTAGAATCGTGGTTTTGCTTTGATCTATCATTGGCATTTTCATACATTATATATGTATACTGATACAAAAAGACAATTTTTTTTATAAAAGGGTAATAAAAAATTTCCGAAAAAATTCCTTTATTGCCATTTCTATCCAAATAGAAGTATAAAGAGGATTTAAGATATTCGTTTGTCCAAGTTATTTTTAGTTTTTAAATTTATCAGAACATATTTAAATATAAAAATTCTGTAATCCGATACGCAAATCGAACAAGTGCTTGCACACAGAGAAGTTAATTCAAGTCAACAACAACAAAAAGAGAGAGAGACAGAGACAATGACGTCAACTTATATTCACATGAGATAAGTCAAAAGCTCTACGTCGTTTTGAATTTTGATTGTATCGCTCATTTTGCAAGACGAGAAAAAAAATGGCAGTACAGCACATGTAAAATAACTTGCTGTTAGATGACAAATGATATATGAAGTTATCAGGCAATTTCTATGTCGTATTAATCGATTCTATTTAAATTGACATCAAGTGAAATCAAAGACTATAATTATCATCAAGAATTTTTATATTGAAATAAAATGCCATCTGTCTATATATATTTACTAGCCGCCTTTGGCGACCAGCCGGTTCGCCAATCTTAATGTTCGTTAAAATTTTAATAATTAAATATTTTATGCAATTTCTACTTTAATAGCTTCTTCATCAAAATATTTTAAAACTTCAAATTTTGATTATCATATAATTCATTCATAATATTATAAAGGCCTTCAGTCATAACGTAATATGTATCTCTCTCCTTTTCTGTTAGCACCCGTAGAATTTATGCTTTAAATTAAAGTGGAAAGAATTTATCTTCAATTAATATAATAATATTTTTTACTGAAACAAAGCATTTTTTTATAATCTGATTACTGAAAATAGAGTCACTCAGCGTTTAAACTTTATGGGCACTAAAGAATATCTTTTTTAATTTATGTAATATCTCAAGAGTTGGTCAACAAAATTTTCTTAGATTCATTATGAGCAGATCGATTAATTAACAATGTTTAAATTTAAATGCATCAAACACTAAGAAAATAAAACGAATCGTTTAAAATAAACGGTTGAAAACAGGTTTTAAAAAAACTACTTAAAAAACGATGTACTTACAACTATAAGCATATACAAAAAATATATAACTAACATAAATACAATTTACTTACAAAAGCATGCAACTAACCCAAAAATAATTTAAATCATCCATTGATAACGTTGTCATGGCAACAATCAGAACAGAATGCGCATGCGTGAATTTTCTTGGCCGGTTACGTAATGCAAATACGTGATTTTTTCTACGCCAGTTGGGGTAACGCTATGCGGATTAGAAATTTTTAATTTAATTTATTCTGTTTTATTTTAATTCAAAAGTACTTCAGAATGAATCTGAAAGATTGATTCATTAACAATGTTTAATTTTAAATGCATCAAACATTAAGAAAATAAACAGAACCGATTGAATTAATCCGCCGAAAAATTTTAACCCTAGCCTCATTACTGTTGGGAGAAAAAAAAAAACTGAAGCCTTTCTCGTTTGGCGCTGGGGATAATGGAAGATTTTTTTGGCGGAAAAGTTGGCGGTGGGGAAAATGGAAGATTTTTTTGGCGGGGAAGTTAGTTTTTAATTAATAATTAAAATTCTAATGAAAAATTCGAAAAAAGAAACCCCAGGTGCACATTCCCAACCTCCAAGAGCGCCAACACACACACACACACACACACACACACACACACACACACACACACACATTGAGCTTTATTATAAGTATAGATATGCCATGCCAGAATAGCAAAATTATAAAACGGAAAAATACAGGAAAAAAATATTAGTAGTTTTCAAATTGCAAAATATTAAGCCGAATCTAACACCAGAAATGGAGAAATGTTCAGGATGTATTAAAGCAAAACATGTGACTTGTGCACAAAATTAATATTGAAACATCTTTTCACTCTAAAAATTCCACTGTCGAAGTTATTAATCGACAAATATCTTAATCATAGTTCTAGAAACATTTTAAAAATTAAAGATTTATTTACAATGAAAAAAAAATATTGCCAAGATTATTTTTGTCAATTGCTTAATGCCTTGTAATTCTATTACGAAATTATAAAAACATTTGTAGAACAGTGAACAGAAAAATTAAATACCATTAAAAAACACTATCTTACAAAGTATTAATAAATTGAAATGAAGTTTTTTTTCAAGTAATAAAAATAAATTAAAATTATTTGAGTTAAAAGACAGAACTAAGTTAAGTTACTTAAAGAAAAATCTCTCTGATCTCTGTCTCTTTCTCTCTTTTACTTTTATTGTTTTGTTCATCAAACAGAATTATTTTTGTTTTAGGAAGTAATTAAATACATACATTTCTTCAGTTTTTGCAGCTTTTCACATTCAAAATTAACACATCTGAACACATTTGTAAATAAATATTTTCATTAATAACTAAACGAGATGACTGGTTTCGGATTTTTTTTTAACGGAATAAACAAAGTTTTTTAACATAGAACTTGTATGATTTGTCGAAACATGGATAATTTTGAAACTTTAAAATATATTTCTTGAAAAATTACATGGCAACTCAATACTGAATCAATTCAACGGTAGAAGAGTTGCAAAAAAAAGAACCCTTTTTCTGCAGTTGTATTGATTATTTAATCTACTTGTATAAAAGAAACAAAGTAAACTATTACCGTCAATTACGAGTGTGAATTATGACTCTATTTTCATTCAACTCACTTAGATGTTAATATTTGATTAAATAGCATTCTTTCTCAGTTATTAAATTGAGTAGTAAGTTTTCCACTCTATCTAATAGATCTCTTTAATGTTTTTATTCATATTCCTTAAGATAATTAAACATATTTTTGATATTCATTACTCATTTTATTATGAGAGGAATTGATTATTCTTTATTTCGTACTTTTCTTTTTCATTCCATAAAATTTTTGTTATTGACAAAGTATTGTAAATGATCAATTTTTTCAATGTACAAAAAAAGTCGAATTTTTCTGCATTAAAAAAAGGGAATTTTTAAGAACAATTTTGGAAATCATTTGCGTATTTTTACTAAATAATTAGGAAATAGTTTATATATATATACTGTTCTTAATTTTTTTTAAAAGTATTAATACTTTCTGTATAGCTTTAAAATTTATAATTTTTTTTCTTTTTTTTTAAATGATCTTTTTATAGAAAGAAATGCTAAGCTTTTTATTTGAGGCAATACATTAAAAAATTTTAATATTGTATTTCTATATAAAATTTCTATAAATATCGAAGGCATATTAAGCATTTTGTCTGTTAATTAATAGCCTTTCGGCTTCTTTCTAGAATTCTTTTCACATTTACTTTTAAAGCTGAATTATTTATTTAAGTTGAACTATTAAAGAAATTATTTGAATTTCATTTATCAAAATAATACTTATTTAAGAAAAATATTTTGAATTAAGATATGACATATTCCTCAGTACAAGTAGTGGTTTAAAAAAAATGATTAAATTTCAAAAATTTCTACTTTTAAAAGCATTGTTTAAGTGAACAGAAATGAGAAAGATTATCAGATATTAGAAAAAAGTATCATGGTTTGAAGATAATATTAAGACTTTATCAAGTATAACTGGTCAAGTTCCTATATGTTTCATTACCTGAATTTAATTATATAAATATTTGTAAAACTAAATATCTTCTTTAATAATATTGTGCACAAATGTAGATAGATGCTGAGGATCATAACAGATAAATAAAAACGAATACATATTTAAATAATACATGTTCATGCATACATATATATATTCATACATAAAACGAAAGGATGCCATATTAATAAAATTTTAAAAAATATCAGCCATAAATCAATAACATGTTAAAAATGCCCTGAAATGTGAAACAAATTTGATTATCTTATTGAAAAAGTTTATCATTATGTGCATTCTCTATTGTTTCAAAATACTGAAAATCGCCGCTAATTCAGTTTTTAGGTTTTGATAAATCTCAACATTTGAGGGGGAAAAAAACAACTAAAAAGATATTTTTGGAATATTTACCTGTTTTTGAACATAATAATTCAAAAAACTAAATCAGCCATATTGTTCTGATTTGGAATTTTGAAGGTTTTTACTCTAAATTCGAATCATATTTGATATGTGGTTTTTAAACTAAATTTGCATCGCATTTGGTATGAAATGTGTCTATCGGGATCATGCTCGGTTTTTAGTGCGCATGCATGCTAACACAGCTCAAAAATGCAGCAAAGTAGATAAATGTAATTTAATATGTCGTCTTCACACCAAAATATTGATTTGTCAAATAAACTAATTTATACAAATTTTAGCTTTTTAGATCCAATTAGTGTAATACCCGAAGTTCAGGCTCAGTTTTCTTTATTATATTATGAAATTAAACGCAAAATGTGCTACTTTTGTATAAGAAAATCATCGTGAGAATGCTTTTATCGACTTTTTTTCCATCAGCCAGAACTACGGCTTATATTATATACCCTGGAGTTTGTGCAATGCCCCGTTAATTAGTAATTACTAATTAAATTAAAAGATAGAAAGAAGCGAAAAAAATCCTTCGACCCTTTATTGACTCACTCTTAATAATTCTAATAAGATATACCCTGGAGTTGCATCTAATCAAAAGATCCATTTACTAAAATCACCATAACAAGATTATATTATTTCATGCCCCATTTTACCACGCTAAAAACAACGCAACTGATGCTATCCAGTTACTTTTAACACCAGAATCAATATCACAAAGACTTTTGTACAAAAACGATGAACAGAAGTATGCCAAAAAAAAAGTGAAAAGGAAATAAAAAAAGACATGTATAGATAAAAGAAATCTGTCGGAAATGCTGTAACCGTGTGACATGCTTTAGCCAATCAACTAGGACCGTTAAAAGGTTGCTTAACTCATTTAATTGAAGCAACCGCGTCGATCCTATTACGAATAGGGTGTTAAGAGGCTTAAAAAGGAAAGGCAATCCAATTTTCTGATGAGGTACATATCATCCCCGATCAGTTTAAGCGACGACATGCTTTTTCAATTTGGAATATTCAAATGGCCATGAGACAGCAAAAAGAATATTGGAGGTTAAAAAAAAAGAGGAGTCAATTAAGTATTTTGTTCATGACTAGCAATTATGTGTTGGCTTTAAGTACGCGAGAAATGAATGCATTCTAGAAGTTAGTAATAGATTTAGCTTCAAAATATTCTCAAAGTGACTAGTGGTATTGGCAAAGGGCAATATATTTAACTTCTTTAAATAATATTAATGTTATAGAATAATTAGATTTTTTTATTGCACTTTGTCACATTTTAAGGGATATACACCCTATTTGACAATTAAAAAAATATGATGTTTCAAAGGCATAAGAGAGACAACATTTCATATCGAAAATATCTCTCATATCGAAATGTATTTTATTGAAATTTTCCATCATATTAACAATGACATAAGGCAAAATAATTTTTGGACTTTCTGGAATATGCGAAATAGCTGGCTCATTATACATGCAAACATGATTCATATGGGGATAACAGATCCATTAACTGTGATTCACACTTGTTTCATGTGGAATTTAACGAATTAAGTGCTCATTAATCACAATCATTTTCTTTCTTAAAATGAAAAAAAAAAAAAAAGGTTTTTTTTGTCCGATGCATTGATTGTACAATGCATTATACTAAGGGGCATACAAAATCTATTCTATGTTATGCTTCTTATTATTCTTATCGATTATGCTTCTATCTATTATTATTATTATTATCTATCATTATTATTGTTATGCTTCTTATTATTCTTATTCTATCTATTCTATGTTATGCTTCTTATTATTCTTATTCTATCTATTCTATGTTATGCTTCTTATTCTTCTTATTCTTATCTATGTTATGCTTCTTATTCTTCTACGTTATGTTTCTATAAATTATCTTTTATAATTATTGTAACTGGTCCTAATGAGAATGTAATTGGGCATTCTATAAAACCAATTCTAATAGAAGCAAGCTGCATGCATATCTATTTGATAACTATCGGAAGGTTAACAAAACTGGAAACAAAATTTAAATAGAAAAAGGGGATTTTGATTAAGGTAAGATTTGTTATCTTGCTTATTCTCGTGTTTTCAAATTAATAAATTTTCCTTTCTCGTCAGTATTCACATATCTAAATAATTGTTTTTATGCGATTCGCAAGCATTTCAATTGAGGGACAATCTTAGATTCTCAGCGATTTAGTATTTATTTCATTAATATTTATCAAAAAATTTTATTCTTGGTAATTTTTAATTCAACGTTCACAAGTTTAAATTCCATTTTTATACTTCCAATTATTCTAATTATTCCAAATAAGTAGATTTTTAGCTACTTTTTAATACTAAATTTTGACGGATGTGGATTGAACTCAGACTGCCTTCCTGAATTCTTTTTCATAAAAATATGTTTTAAAAATTTAACTTTTGAAATATAATAATTATAATTAAACTTTAACAATCATATTCTCTGCGTTTTTTTATAATTGAATTCTATATTTTTGAATCTTTGCTCTGTATTGTTAAATCCATTGGTTGTATTCTTTGTCAAAAATCAAGTTTGCAATATGATCAATTTCGAATGTTTTCGGACACATGTATCTATCTCTTTGTCCGTGTGATGATCCTCGCGATTTTTTACATTTCTTTGTCTTTAAAAGTAATATTATTTTATTGATCATATTATTTATGGATCTATGGATTGATTTTAAATTCACGGGTTAAAATTTAAAGGATGATGCAGCTCACTAAATGATGTTTTTGTATAAAAATACTGTCTATCTGGAATGTAGTATTGTTAGTATAATCTTGCTTAGTTGGAAGTAACACACTGAAACATAAGAAATAGACATAAAGTCAGGTATAAATAATTAAATTGCAGCGTCGTTCATAATGTTTTCTTTGTAGCAATATTTACAATGATTTACTCGAAATTGAATCCAACATTAGTTATACAAGTTTGGAAGTATCCATAGAGCTATGCTTGGGCAATTCTAAAAAAATATGCCTTGTTCGTGAAATACATTTTCATGCATGTATCCTACAAACATGCAATCTCAACAATATGCGGGTGATATTATGGCATTATTTCAAAAATGTACACCAAACATTCTTTTAATACTTCCAAGTTTTCGTACTATTAGTGAATGCAAACATGAATTCAATAGCTAACACTTTTATGAAGAAACTCTTATAAAGCAGAAATTTGAATTTCATGTTATATCGCTTTCTCATTCTATTCCTCAATTCCGTCCTATATTCCTATTTTATTATATTTATAAGCTGCTTTATTATCTCCCATGATTTTAGAAGCATGTTATAATGATATAAATAGCATATGATAATGATATAACATGATATAAATAGTAATATATAAAAGAATAATATCAGTCAGATAAAATTCGAACTAAAATTGTAAAGATGAAAAAATTAAACCGAAAAATAATAAATGCTCTTTTATGAATGCAGACATAGCATACAAATGCAGAGTTTAGCGATATTCATGCTACCCAAATGCCATCTGATACACCAATACAATTTCAATGAAATACATCCTCAATCAACTATTCTTCTCTGCTTCCGTAATTGACGATCTGCTGAGTTCATTGATGGATTGCCGCGCCAGTGCGGTCCGCCGGGGCTATATAGCCTGGAACAGACCATTTCATTCTGGAGTGTCCGGTTGCCGTGGTTGAAACGTGAGCTGACCACTTGCTGCCCGCCGGGAGAGGCCGTAATCATATCTCGCCCCCTCAAGATTGCAAAGAACCGTCCTTGCCAGAGATGCGTGACTCCAGGATTGCCCTCGCAAATTGAATGCAGGGGGTCTATTTCGTTAAGTGGACGCTGCAGAAAGGGGTTTTCGCTGAGGGATTTCCAATGGTATCCCCGAGTGTGGTTCGGGGAGGACGCAGATGCTTTTTTCAGGACACGTGCCAGTGGAATATTCGATTATTCGTTTCGTCTGAATCTCGAGTTGATCCCTCAGGAAGGATGCCGGTTTCCTATGTCATTCGACTTGGAGCAGTATTTGATTCAAAACTAAAGGGAAAGCAGAGAAGTGAAAGTTTTATAGTCTTTATCAGGAGAGATTTATGAGAAAGGGAAATATTTATATTTCGAGTTATTAAAAAAAACTTTCCCGAAAACAAAGTTTCGATTTTTTTTAACAGTAAATCTTTCTAAAGGGAAAAAAAACAACGTTTATTAAAATTTTCAGTTTATTAAAGAAATATTATCTCCCTTTTTAATTTTGGAAACTGAATTTTATTTTTCAAGCATTTTTAGATGTTGATTTGAACAATCATTTTTCATTAATTTTGTTATTATCGGATATTTTTTTGTATTGACATATGATAAACATTTTATTTTAAAGTTAACTTTAAATGAACCTTTTAAAAATTGGCCTTTTTAAAAATCGTTTCAAAAAATTTTAAAAATAGGACAGTGATATTTTGTTATGCATCATACAATAAATATATATACATATATATATGAAATCATTCTTGGGAATATCTTTTAATTAATATTTAGAAGATTTTTGCATTGATGAGATACTAATTTGAATAGAAATAAATTAAAATATATACGTTTCCCCTCTTCCTAAAACTATAACTCACTATTATTTTTTTATTTAAATCTAATAAAGCCTGAGGAATCAACAATTGAAGGGTTTGCTGTAAAAAGGATGTAGCTTCTAGATGAATTTGAAGTTATGTACCATCATGTGGTAAAATAAAAACTGGTTCGTTTGGTGCCAGAAAGATGTAGCTCCAATCATTAGTTCTCCCGTTACTCAAGCATGGAACTGCCTGTCTCATTAGTTTGCTGCAATATAGAGGTAGCTTATGGTGCTACAGCCTTACCGATCGTGCTTTCGGAAACATTGAAAAACGTACAAGGAAAGTAGAAAGAACGTGTTAGTATATTTGTATTATTCATGGAGAAGACAATTGAATAGTTTGTTGTTACTAAAATTACCCAAAGAAGGATTTTCAACTTCGTTGATCTATTAAAAGATTTCTTCCTGAAAACTCCTTACATCATTTCTAATGGTAAAAAAAAGTATTTTATAAAGAAATATAGAGTTTTTACTTAAGAAAAAATTCCAAATTAATACAGGAAACATATTATGCACAGAGAGTGCTATGTAGAGAGAGTGTTGGACTACTCTGTAACAAGACAATAAGAATATTCAACATCCAAAACATTGCTCCGTTAATGTTAAGCAAGATTCAGCCATCTTACTCCGACTTCCTTCCACTCAAGAGCCCAAAATATAAAGATGTAATGAACTATGCCCCACAAAATCATATGTAGTTCTACGATGGCCTACAGTCCGAGGACGCAGCAGATGAGCTTGACGTTACAAAGCGGAGTGTGATGATTAAAGGGAATATGATTTTTTGTTTTTAAAGCTAAGTTGTATATATATTTTGTTACTTTACTTTAAATATTTACGAATATTATAGTAAACTGCGTTTTTATTGTGAAATATTTTTCACAGAGGTAGACAGAGTATCTATTTGGTTGCAAGAAAGAGGTAGCTCCAACATTCCAACATGTGCCACGTCATCTGGAAAATATATTTTTGAGTGAAAAAACTGCCATAATATGTAGCAACATTTAATAAAATTGATCAAAACGAAAATCTTTACACAATTTCGAATTTTCAAACGTTTTTTAAAGGGTTTTCTGTAATTTTGAATAATTGGAGCTACCTCCTTATTACAGCCAAACCCTTCAATTTTTAAATGCAGCTATAGTATTAAAAATTTTTCTATAACATTTTTCTATTCAAACGTCTTTTACGGTTTTCTGTAAATAATTCGAGCTACTTCCTTATTACAGCAAAACCTTCAATTTTTAAATGCAGCTGTAATATTAAAAAAAAATTCTATAAAATTTTTCTATTCAAACGTTTTTTTACGGTTTTCTGTAAACGTGAATAATTGGAGCTACCTGCTTTTTGCAGCAAACCCTTCAATTTTTTTAAGCAGCTGTGGTATTAAAATTTTTTTCTATAACATTTTTAGAAGGTATACATTGTATTGTATTAGCCATTTTATTTATTTATTTATTTGTGTGTTTTAAACTATTAAAATTTTATGTAAGAATATAAAACCTCTATATAAATGTTTACGTACTGTACATAATTTTCTAAATTTTTTCCGAAGATCATCGATCAAGATATAAGAATGCAGCATTTAAAAAAAAAGATTAGGTAAATCTGTTTGAAAATTAAAATTAAAACTGAATTACGTTTTTTGTTTTTAAAATGGGAACATAAAATGAATGAGTTAGTGATTAATTTGTGCGTAGTTGAGAATAAAAATTTTCATTGAAAAAACTGTACTTGAAATTATTTCATGTTATCTTTAACTACTACTAATTCCTTATTTGTGGAAATTTTAATTGTAATTTATTTTATGAATTAGATATAAAGTCCCTGTACAGCAAAATCATGACATTAATTAGAAATTCTATTCTCAATTAAATATGAGTATATAGATTTCAATAAATTCAGCCGTTATCTCATTATTCGTTGAAAATATAAGCTCATTCCATCTACAAAACAATAAGAAAGATTCTATTATTACTAGTAATAAAGTCAGACAAAACAATGGAAATAATATGCAGCTCATATTCTTATCTTATTGAAAATGATAATCAAGATATTATACAATAGCAAACCGGAAATATATAAGGATATTGCTATTTTTATACACAGAATCCGCTACATTTTTTCCAGAGCGGTTTGAAGTTAACTTTTTTCTTTCAGCGAGTGCCCTGTTCCAATCTTCTTGCAGCGCGATCATTCCCCAAGTGAATCCATTCCGTAATGAAACAACATTACTTCACTTTTCCTTTTTTATTCCATCATTTAAAAAATAAAAGAAGAAGAAGAAAATAAAATAGAGCTCACGCGAATTTTCTCATCCTCGCAGGGCGTATGGGAACAGTAGATTGTGCCAACATGAAACAACCGGCAACATCAAATCCTCCACCCCACACCCTCAATTTTCCCATATCTGAAACAAACTTCTTCTGGGAAGGGAGGAAGCACTGGCTTCGCCTGCCAGTTCACTTTTTTTCCAAGGGGAAATGATGACAAAGCGATCGAAAGTCTTTACAGCTCCAAAGAGAAGAGAGTCAATGAAGACATTTGTATGAAGACCGTTGCTGCTGTGCACCATCCTTAAGATCTTCCCCCGTGCCCCATGTCATATCCTATGGAAGAAGATGCTGCTAGATAGCAGGGAGGGGAGGACAGTCCACTAACGAGGATAATAGTCCTTGTTGAACACAGTTCGCCGGCCAACGTCATTAGCTGAAATTTCGAGGGGACCATCCACAAATTTCTACGGTAGCTCTTGTTGGCCTGACCCAAAAGTGAGCTTTCCGATCCCCAAGGCTAAATGTAATAATTGCCGGCAAATTAAGACCTTAACGACGTCTTTTTCCGCATGAAATGGGAAATGTTAGGTATCTGCGCATAGTTGCGAGGTTTAAAGAGCTATTGAGGTAATTACTTAATTTTCAACGGGCTTGGGTTAATTAAAAATGATCTATGTTAAGCGTTTTTGGTTAACACTGGAAAAAAAATGTGTATGAGATACTAAGTGAGAGAAAGACTGAATGAAGTAAAAGCTAGTGAATTACTTGTTAAAAACGAAATTTCACATATGCATATAATGGTATTAAAACAAGTCGAGCAGAACTGTTTCTCCTTTGAAGCATCTATGTAATTCGACAATTCAAATAAATATTACCTGATTATCAAAAGATATTTGATAATATAACTATAACTAACTATATTCGTTGTACAGTTAGAAAAAAATTAAAAGAATATTTTTGTAGATAAATATTGAAGTCTAATGGGCTTCTAACTTCTAAGAAATTTTGAAATATAAGTATTTATTCCAATCAAAATAATTTTGCGCTATCCGATATAATTTGAGCAATTACTATCAGTTTTTATATATTCATAATTTTTTTTTATCATATTTCAATGTCAAACGTAAAGTACACCGATTTCTTTCATGTTTTATAATGAGATTTGTAAGGATTATAAAATGTGTATTGAAAAAAAAAATATCGAGTAATAAAGAAATTTATTACGAATCAGAAAATCCAGAAATTATTTAAATAAAAACAGAATTATTTACGTAGTTTCCTCCAAAACTGTTCATTCAGTGAACTTATTATAATATTTTGAAATATATCAATTACAAAATGTATGTATAAAATTTGTAAAAAGATTACAAAAAGTATAAATGAATTTAAAAATATAAGTCAGAGAATATGAAGTTGTTTGGTTTCAGCCGTTTATATTACAAAAGTTATGAATTTATACATTTTGGCCTTTTACGCAAAATATTTTCATCGAATTGCAAATAACAAGCGCAAACGATTTATTGACGTGCCAAACGTTAATAACTGAATGTTGCATCCAAAGTCATTTTCATTATTGAAAGCGTATTTGTTGGATTCAGACAACAGACAGCATTGGTGGGAACGCTCATCGTTGTATTTATAATTTTATGTTATGAGTCATGAAATTGGATTTGTTTTAAATTAAAAGTTAAAGTTGAGAAGTAAAATTCATGAGTGATGCGTTTTGCTAGTAAATGTCAAGTTTTAATTTTATTAAAAAAAAATGGTTTTGTTTTTATTTAAACTATTTTCTTTTGAGCCAAGGACATGGAAATATCTTTGCTCAACTCTTGTGAATTAATATCTTTAAAGATTTTAAGTTGAGATATTAGTTATATAGCAGAGATTTCACTGAATTCTTAGAATGCCTTAATAATAATTTCAATGATTCGTATTATTTAACCGTGTTTTTTTTATTATCTTCCAATTATGTAAACATACTTCACAAATTTATAATTAATTATGGAAAGTAATACTCTTTCAAATGCTTTTCGGAGTATAAGCTGTGAATAAAGGCCAATCAAATGCACAGACATTAACAAAATTGCAAACTGATTTTTTTCTTAAAATCGTGTTTTCTAATATTAACTATAAATGCTTTAGAAAAAATAATTTTGTTGGAGCCTAAAATTTTTGAAATAAAATTCTATGTGTGTATAAGTGTTAACATGCGAAAATTAGATTTTAAAATTCATTCATTTTTTTTTTTCATCACTTAAATTCAAACATAAAAATATGTTAATTTTTGAGTTGCGTAGCATTTTGGGTTTTTTTTCCCACACCTCTAAAAACTAATAAATGTAAGTTAAATTATTTTACATCAATAATGCTGTATGAAATACATCATGAGTCGCATAGCATCGATTTCGAAATCGGTATTTTTGTATTTCAACCTCTAAATCAAGGAAAATTTTCGTTCCAAATGCATCTAAGAGTAGTTTGCATTGCTAGCTATCTTTTGTGTTGCACAAAGACAAGTTTTTTTTTTCTGTTTGTGATATGGCAATACAATTTTAAAAATATTCGTTAAGATGAAAAACTTTCTAAAAAATTAAAATTAAAAAATTTGAACGCAACTTTCAAGGAAGAATAATAAAAGATGTTATTAATTATTCCCATTTTGTTGTTAATTATATATGCGTATATATATTTAGAAATACTTTTTTTCCCACATTGAAAATATTTTTTTTTTTTTTTGTAAGGGCATTGCCAATTTGAACATATCAACAATGGAAACTGATTTTACGCAAAGCTTTTGTAGTTGTCTTTGTCTATTTTCTCTAAAATAAAATTTTAAAAATATATATCAGATTTTCTTTTTTGTAATTTCTGCTTTTTTTTTCTAATGCCGTCATTAAATATATATCGACTCTTCTTCCTTGAAAATTATGGTAATATTCAAAAGTCCCAAAGACAACCATAGTTTATCAACGAAAGAAGTGCAGAAATTTGAAAGTGTTGCCAAGTCTCTTTTTTGCATCAGTAATATTGATAATATTAAAATTTAAATGCGATGCATCAAGATTCTAAAACGTTTTTTGCAAACGATAAAATTATAGAAATTCTATTAAGTCATAAATAATCAATTTTGGATCCGACAAAATTTTTCTACAATTAACTACTTAAAAGAAATAAAGCAAGTTTTGTAAAAAATAACATATTTATTAATTATTCTATTCAATGCTGCTATGCATCTATTGATATATATTTGATTAATTTTGCTGATAAATTTCAGAATTTGGAAGCGTGTGAGATTCATTCGTTAAACTTGAAAGATTAAGATCAGAAAATAAGTAAAGGCAAATCAGACAGCTTCATCAGCAAATTTCAACGAATTGCCGGTAAAAGCAGAATTTCGAAGAGAATTTCAAATGATGGAGTTCATTGATTTGCTATTCGACGATAATTCAGTTAGTATTTAACTCTCAAGCTGTGGCAACTAAATTCATTATTTGGGGCATACGATTGTTCATTGGTTTCCGAAAATAACTAGAGCGGGACTTTGTTGTACACAATCTTAGTTTCTGAATATTTTACAAGTTTTTAAAAATTTTGAACAAAGTGATGAATTGATAAGAAAGAACGATTGCATTATTATTAATTTCCATCTGCATTTGGAGAAGAAAACCAAACTTTTGACTGCTTTTATCCAAACTCTAACGTTTGTAGTATTAAATCCACTAATTCGTCAAATCAATTATTACAAAAAATTATTACTTAAGTATTATTATCTCATTTAATATGAAACATATTTAAAATATAATTAAAGAAACTTATATCATCTCAAATGTTTTTCAAATTTTTTCAGGTGCTTATCTTTAGTGCTTATTTTTAATACCATGTTATACTGGGCACTGATCTACAATCAAATGATACTGACAGCCAGCCTCTAAAAGATACACTGAGTGTTTCTAAGTGACACATAGGCGAGGGCGATTATTTGTTTTACATTCTTAACTTTAGAAACGGAGGATCATAAGTTCAAAACATAAACGCATCAAGACTGCGAATCATGGAGCATGGAATTTCGTAAGGGTAAAACAATCCTCATGTTTGGGAAAGTTCATCTCCGATTTCTTCATCATCATTTGACCTTAGTTCTAAAGTAAAAATATGACACAAAATAATCAATGTATCATTTAAAGTGAGACGCTAATCTAGCTACGTAACGTTAGATTACGGAAAAAACAAATCGTTCATCAATCTTGTTATTTAAAAATAAATTCTGTTCAAACATATATAATATGTGCGTGCAATGATATCTTTTAATATAATTTAAATCCTAATTAATATGGGCTAAATTAAGATAAAAATTAGGAAATTAACTTCATTCAAAAATGCTCTCTTACTTCCTGATCCATTTCCCACTTATTTATTTAAGTAATTCTTCACGCTCTCTCTAAAATTACTAAATTCAGCATTTTCTCACACTCCGAATGAAGAGATAAATATCCTTATGCTTACGTCATTGTTTTAAAGGTACCTAAATTTCCTTTTTCTGAGACTAAACGTGTCAAAGAAATCCCTATCAAAATCTCATAGTAAAACCACTGAAAATTTTGGCTGTTCTTCTGCTCTTGTGTCATTATGTAGACTGACGTATTTCATACTGCTTATTCTTTGTAAGTGAATTATGCCGCCCGAGGTGAAATAAATCGGAATTTTAAAATTTCAAAAGTTTTTTCTATTTGGCCACACGGGCCGTGGTGGCCTAGTGGTAAGGTCTCAGTTTCGAAACCGGAGATTTTTCCGGTTCGAGACCCGATTGCGCCGTCGTGTAAGCGGGTCTGGTGCACATTAAATCCGTTGCGGCCAAACGCTTCCCGCTGGTGTGATGTGGAAGTTTGGAGAGGGGGGGGGGGCTTCCAGATCAGATGTCATCCTCGTTATCTAACTACCGTTCGAAATTATGAAATCCGTCCCAAAATAGCCCTATTGCTTTAAAATGGGACGTTAATACAACTAAATTAAAGTAAACTATTTGACCACAATCTGCTAAAATATGTTTACATATATATTCTAATTTAATTAAATACTAAAATATATCAGCTGTCATTCTAATGAGTTACTGATAACAAAAAATTGTAACTTTTATTATAGATAAATAATGCAATTCCAAGATTATTAAAGCCCCCAAAAATCACATGAATAAAAACTATTCTTTTATCAACACTTCAGCATCACAAAACAATATAATTTATTACAAGCATGCGCCAAAATCATATTTCACAATTATTAATTCACCAGCACCCACGCTTCAGAATTGTTACTCAGCCCACTCCAACAAATGCTCCCAAATGGGAATGAATGAATCCTTCTCCTGTGAGCCTAGGATCCTCCTATATCCAAAAATTATTTCGGCTCCCCATCCTGTGACAGCGCGCCTTAAATCAAGAGTTACTTCCGGAAATACTTCTCAAAATCCTGTGTTAGAAGCCGCAAGCAGGCGCCTTTCATATTTAACTGCAATATCTTGTCCCCGAGCTTGAGATACGGCATGTCACTCACTGCTGAATGCGATCTTTGTCTAGATTTTTTATGCACCACTTTTAATCTCTTTAAGCCTGGCTATAAAATACTTAAATCAAGTAGGCTATAAAAACCTCTTAAATTATGCACTACGAGAAAAAAATATTTCGCAAGTCTTTTAAACTTTGATTTCTTCGTAGTTGCAAGCGAGGACAATAAATTTTTATGAATATATGAACATATAACTTTTTTATTCCAAGCATTTTTAATTAAGCAATGGAATGAAGCAGCATTAAATTCATACAAATTCTTAGTTAGTTATAATATGTTTAAAAATAACCTATATAAATATTTAAATCCGCAATCCTAATTAGAATTGTATTGTATCATTTTTATTTAAGAATTTAAAGTATCAGTTGCCCTATTTTTTTTTTTTTTCTTAAGTAATTCTTTCTTTGTAGCCTAGTAAAATCATTTTCCGAATTGCGATCAAGGTTTATATTTATAAATTGTATTATGATATTGGAAATTTATCAGATATCAGATAAAAATAATTTCTGTGAGATATTTGGAATGAAAACTGGCGTAACATAAAACGGTATAAGTGATTACTTTTCACTAAAGAATGATATCATATTTGCTTTTAAGCATCTTACTGCGACAAAAAGAATTCTATGATGTTAAACAACGTTCCTGTTAAATACATTGAAAGCAGATTACTAACTTCGTATATGAACTTCGAATGTGCATTTCGTATATGAACTTCGATTATGAATTTCGTATATGAACTTCGAATATGAATTTCGTATATGAACTTCGAATTCGTAAGTTCGTATATGAATTTGAACTTACTTTCTCGTATGTGAACAAACTTGAGATTCTAACAAAACTTCCCATTTCCATGACATCGAAAATTACATTTTTGGAATTGTGTCTGTCTGTCCGAGAATAGAATAATTCAAAACACTTTGAACTAGAAGGATAAAATTTGGTTTATGTTCTTTAGACTAAATGTACGATCCCTCCCCCCTCGGCCATCAAATTTTGAGTGAACTCGATCCAGAGGATACATGGCAGACCAAAAACAAATTAAGACTATAACAAACGAAAACAGCTAGACAAATAGAGTTAGCATCTAAAGTATAATTATGTGTAAAATTTTGAATAAAATTCGTCAATGGGTTAATCTTTAATTGTACTTTTGTATGCATGTAAAAAAATTCATAACTCAAAAAGGCATTGATTTAAATAAATTAAATTTAGTATGTGATAGTAGACATTCAAAATGCATATTCGATTTTCGAATAGCTGTGCTTTAACCTCTTTTCAGCTATTAATAGCCCAAAAAATTCGCCAAGATTAATAGACTCTTTCAGAACCGTTGTTCGCTAACGGTAGGCGGTTAATAATACACAAATATCGGTTTTCTTTACTATACTACGAAGCATATAATTCTCATTTTCGGGATTCTAAAAATAAAAATCTGAGTTCTTCGGGCATTCACGGCTTTGCCCAAGGCCCACAATTCCATACGAGGTTGGAGAGATTGAAGCATCATTATTCGAGAAAATAAATTTTGGGGAAGACTGCTTCCGCTAGTTTTAATGTTAGACTCGCACATTACAATGTTTTAAATATATTACTACTATGTTTATGTTTGTTTAATTGAATGCAAAAATAAATCCATATCCTTGTCTTATAATTATAAAATATTTTTGAATGTTAATCTGTTAGAAGAGGAATTAAGGGCTCTAATAAAAATAGACTCTTTGCAAACTTTAAGGTTACGCGGATAAAATCTTTAAGAATTCCATTTGATCAAATATAATCTTTGAAAATATAATTTTAATTTAATGCATATCAAGAATCGAGTATTTCTGTGAACGGCGTAACTGAATCTGTTTAATTATAAATAAACTAACGTCTAAACTTAAGTTTAGGTGCCCGTCTAAACTTACTGTCACCCTCTAAACTGGCATCTGATTGTCACAGTTGAATGAAGGAAAATGGTTGCAGGAAATCTCATGCAATTTAACAGAGTGCTTAAAAAGAATTATAATTTGTAGTTTTATTTTAGGTGTAAATATATGGTAACATTAAAAGTCAACAGTTAAGATTCGGAATTCTATGAATTAATATTATTTCAGAAACACTCATATAGAAACTAATCATTAAAAATTGATCGCAACAAATTCTGATTTATTAACAGAAAAAAAATGTATTTCCAAAAATAAAAACAAAAAAATTGCTTATAGAAAGCAATAAAAAGGGCTGCAAACTGTCCCGTGAAGTAAAAATATAATGAATAAAAATTATAAAAATTGCAGTATTAAAAATATAAATAAAAAGTAATATAAATAAAAGTACTATCCTGCAACTAATTTTGATTCATGTTTAGATTTATTCATACTCATAAAAAAAACTTAGATACGTTTCTAGATGATAAAACAGAATTTAGGATTTTGCAACAGGGAAATATTTTAAAACTCCCTCGTACTGGACAGACGGCGTTGAACAATTACATATATTTATATTTAAATCCTCAAACATTGATTACTAACTAGCCGCCTTTGGCGACCAGCCGGTTCGCCAATCTTAATGTTCGTTAAAATTTTAATAATTAAATATTTTATGCAATTCCAACTTTAATAGATTCTTCAGCAAAATATTTTAAAACTTCAAATTTTGATAGTCATATAATTCACTCATAATATTATAAAGGCCTTCAGTCATAACGTGATATGTATCTCTCTAATTTTCTGTTACCCCTCGTAGAATTTATGCTTTAAATTAAAGTGTAAATGATTAATCTGCAATTAATATAATAATATTTTTTACTGAAACAAAGCATTTTTTTAATGATATAATTACTGATAATAGATCACTGAGCGTTTAAACTTTATGGGCACTAAAGAATATCTTTCTTAATTTATGTAATATCTCAAGAATTTGTCAACAAAATTTTCTCAGATTCATCATGAACAGATCGATTAATGAACAATGTTTCATTTTAAATGCATTAAACACTAAGAAAATAAAATGAATCGTTTAAAATAATCGGTCTAAAACAGGTTTAAAAAAACTACTTAAAAAACGATGTACTTAAAACTATAAGCATATACAAAAAAATATATAACTAACATAAATACAATTTAATTAAAAAAAGCATGCAACTAACCTAAAAATAATTTAAATCATTGAAAACAGGTTTAAAAAAACTACTTAAAAAACGATGTACTTAAAACTATAAGCATATACAAAAAATATATAACTAACATAAATACAATTTACTTACAAAAGCATGCAACTAACCTAAAAACAATTTAAATCATCCGTTCATAACGGTTGTCATGGCAACAATCAGAACACAGTGCGCATGCGTGAATTTTCTTCGCCAGTTACGTTAACGCAAATGCGTGAATTTTTCTACGCCAGTTGGGGTAACGCTATGCAGATTATACATTTTTAATTTCCTTTATTCTGTGTTATTTTAATTCAAAAGTACTTCAGAATGAATCTGAAACATGGATTAATTAAAAATGTTTAATTTTAAATGCATCAAACATTAAGAAAATAAACAGAATCGTTTGAAATAATCCGCCGAAAAATATTAACCCTAGCCTCATTACTGTTGGGAGAAAATAAAACGGAAGCCTTAGTCATTTGGCGGTGGAGAAAATGAAAGATTTTTTTGGCGGAAAAGTTGGCGGTGGGGAAAATGGAAGATTTTTTTGGCGGGAAAGTTAGTTTTTAATTAATAATTAAAATTCTAATTAAAAATTCGAAAAAAGGAACCCCAGGTGCACATTCCCGACCTCCAAGGTATACATGTACCAAATTTGGTAGCTGTAGGTCAAACGGTCTGGCCTGTAGAGCGCCAACACACACACACACACATTGAGCTTTATTATTAGTATAGATTAGGCGCTAACTATAGTATCCACACATTTGTCTGCGTTTATTTGTTCTATATACAAAATTATGGATATTATTTGTCAGAAATGAAATATATATAAATAAAAACCTATTTTTTTTTTTAAAGTAAACTGCTTTAAAAACTTTAGTAAAAACTAACATTTTGGGCAATGATTTAGTATTCCGCAATTATGGCAGAATCGTTTTGCATCCATTTCATTCCTTTAGGTAAAGTATAGCAATTTTCTTTTATCTGATATTTCATTCTTTTACGTATTAAGGCGCATGTGTGCTGAATTTTGTTTGATTCTATCAAGGAACGTGTAATTATATAAGGTGCAAACAAATAAATAGATATAATTTTTACATTTATAAGTTTAAGCCACATATGCATTTGTATATTGTGTATTTGTGTCATTTAAATATTCTTTCTTTAGACAAGAACAAATGATTATTTAAGATTCCTCCCTTTTTCAATTTGTGTACTTTACTTATATTGAGCATTTTTAATGTAATATTTATTAAAAGGAAAAAAGTGGAAAATATATTAGCTTTGGCTGATCGAACAGTATGCGCAAACAAAAAAAAACGGCTTAAGTTATTTAATCTATTCATTAAGTGATGCAAAATTGTCTGGAGTGGATGATTAGGAATATTAATGTATGATAGTAATTAATTTTGACATGTAGTAAGCATTAATTTGAGAAATAAGATGATGCAATGATAAATTACATTTTAAAAATCATTATTGAAAATTTATTTAAGGCATTTAGCTAAGTATATGATTAAAATGCTTGTTCTAACATACGAATAATTAATATTCAGTTTTTTACATTGAACAAATTATTAATACTTCTTTAAAGAGCCATTTCGTTCTTTTTTAATTATCTTTTAAATTTACTGATTGGTTCAAAACTAATATTTTTTATTCAATAGTATTATTTTCTAAGCAATTTAAAATGAGAATTCATTAATATTTTTTGTTTGAATTTGGTTTTTCATTTTTATCCTTTTTTAAAAAATTTTATTTGTTTATTTTTGAACCAGACAAGAGTTTCTCAAATTTTTTTAAATTTTGTACCATATAAATGAGAATTAAATATTTATATACTAAAAGAATTTTTCAATTAAAAATTAAAACAACTTAAATGAAATGTTAATGATCAAGGAATAAAAAATTTTGCATTTATATTGTTCAATTATATTTATTAAAAAATTTACATTGTATTAAAATACAAGTTTATTTAATATTGTATTAAATTGCGGATAATAATAAATAATAATTGCACAATAATAAATAGTAAGATTTTTTACAGCTGGGAATCAATGCACTCGTTTCTTAGAAACCAATTTCACTATAAAAGATTTTATATTATTTTCCAGCGTGAAGTCAGATATATGATAATAATGTATCCTATGTGTATTTTTGAACTTTGTCTCGATTAATAATAAAAATGTGTTTGCATGTTTGCTTTCTATAGGACAAATTATTAAAACTAGAACTGCAAAATTTGGCGCAAATATGCTTAGGAAAATAAGAAGATGCACTTTGAAAATTATTTTTTCCTTTGAAATTTTTAATAGAAATTATGGATAAAATAAATTTTAAATTGACTGTATCCATAATGTGGAATTTTTAAATATTACTGACTTCTTTCGTATATGTGACAAAATAATATGACAAACGGATTAAAAGGATGTTCATATTTAGTGGTCTTTCTATATTTTTAAAAATGTAACTTATATTCTTCTATTGTTTTTTTTTCTCCCGAAAATCATAGTTGACCCATGGTTGAATCATAGTTAACCCATGGAAGAGAAAAAGCAGAGCATATTTCTTTAAATTTCTGACAATTAAATGTTGAATTCTTGTTCTGCATCGACAGGCTGGGTTCTTAACCGTTTTTGGACGTTAGTATAGCTTTCAATTCAGCCAATCAAAGAATGTAATTGATTTTCTTTTCTGGTATAGCTATAAAAAATAGTGATTATAAAAAGTGATTCACTTTTCTGACGAATTGAAGTCGTAAAAGTAAAATGATTCATTAAAAAAAATCTAGAAACAACAAGTTTTTTTTTCTATGGTTTCTTTTAATCGCACGTGCTTATTTAATTGCAATGATTTAAACTGCAATCGAATTTTATGAAATACTCTATAGAAACAGCGGGTATAGTCCCCCCAAAACTTTTTCTCATATTCTGTCTTGAATGGCGAGCAATAATCACGAAATATTGGTCTTTTGCATAAATCTAGTATTTTTACTGAATCTATTAAATGATTATGGCGGGTTTTTTTTTATTAATACACAAATTGTATCCTTCCTTGCATAGGGATAGCGCATCTTCCCCGTGATCTGGGCGTCCCGGGTTCGAATCCTGGTTCGGGCATGATTGTTCTTCATCTGTGTTCTATCTGTGAGGTATGTGAATGTGCCCCCCTGTAAAAAGGGGTTGTGCAAGCAAATGTGTGAGTTTCATCTTCATATGAGCTAGAAGTCAGACTTCTGCCCTCGGGCGCTCAGGGGTCTTTACCCTCTGGAGTTACTGCACCCCCTTTCCGTGGTAACACTGACACGACATCATCATCATCATCATCATTTAATTAAAATATTAATCAAATTTGAATTTGTATTTTAGTCGTCTTTTCTCCCTTCCGATTGAAACCAAAATTTTATATAGTATTATAAATGTAATTACTAGATAATGCAACCAAATATCATGTATTTAAGTTGCAGGGTTTTTAAGTTATCATTTTTACATGTTTGAGGAAATACAGACTGACAGACGGTCAACTGTTCCAAATTGATAGATGTCTACATTTTAGAAACTAAACCTACGCACAAAAGTTTATTTATCGATCTTTTTACGTTTTATAGTTATCGAAGTCGTTTCTATTTGGACAGCTGGACAGACAGACTTTTTAAATTGTTCTGTAGCGCAAAATCTACGTACTAAATTTCATTCATCCGCTTTCTTAGTAATTGCGTTCACAGACAGGCAGAAGCAATCCCAAAAATGTATTTTTCGGATTCTTGGAGATCTGAAACGTGGAGATTCATCCAAATCTCGAGTTCGATTTTTTTTTTCTTACATTTACAATATTTTTACTTCGTATATTTTACATAAGAAAAAGTAAAAAGCTGAGTAATTGCTACTATGAACTTGATTTGCGTAATTAAATTTCTAAAAATTCTTTTAATTTTTTTCCACTTAATTCGAAATATCATATAAATTTATTTCCGTCTATTTATCAGTTCTTAGAAATAGTCTATTTATTTCTAAGAATTTTATCAATTCTTAGAATTAATGAAATAATTTTTATTTCTATGAAGAATCGAATCACCTGAAGCAGCAAGAACGCAAATCAATGGCATCCTCCAAGATTTAACTCGAGAAACCTGGTTCCGCAAGCTCTAATAAAGAATTCTGGTAGTAATTTGAATTCTTAACTTAATTTGAATTCAAAGTGATAGAGAATTCTGTTAATGTCTAAGGGCCTTAAATTCTCTAGAGTAAGAGTTCAAACTCCCCGAATATTTGATTATTTGTAACTTTCTTCCTTCAACAAAGCAAAGCTTTGATACAAACAAAACTCTTTTTTATACATTATAATTAAGTTCTAATTCATCCTTTTTGCTTAAATGTCGATTTGTAGATTCAATATGTTAAATGCAATTATCATTTTCCTCCTTGTGACGGTATTTTAATGCCAAATAAATATCTTAAAATAGGAGGGACCGAGAATTTGTATCATGTTAGAATCAAGAGTTTTTGATTACGATTATTTATGATTTTTTTCACTCAAAACATAATGAGTATTAATTTTATCGTCTAACAAAATATCAGAAGCTAATTAGTTGAAAAATTTTAACATTTTATTTGGAATTTTGACGTAAATTTACAACTTAAAGCATTAAACAGATTTATTTTTGATGACAAAATGAAAAAGAAATAATATATAATTGAGTTAGTTACATGCTTAGAAAGAATAAAAAATTATTTTTTTTTTATCTCGAATAAATATTAAATATTTTCGAATTCATTGAGTTCAAAATAAGAATAAAAAATTACAATAATAAACTAACTTCTAATAAATAACTTTAATTTGAATAATTTTTATAAGCATGTGTAGCGTTTACGTAATTCTACTACTTTCTCTTTTGATACAACAGATGGCGTTACCTAATTATCATCAAGGTATATTTCCCATGATCCTTCTTGGAGGTCATTATTAGATTGTATTCTATGTGAGTATCGTCATTTTCGTGTTTGTGCTTACTTTGTCTTGTGAAATGTGGAATTTAGAAAATAATTAAATAATTGTTCCTTAAACTCGTCTGTTATTTTCATCTATCTCATTATGAAGTTATAAAGAGTCTCGTCCAGGTCTATATTTTTATAACGGCGCGTGATACAAAAGTAATTCAAAATGCTGTAAGTACCAGAATTTTGGGCCTAGGACAATAAAAAATAACCAATTTTGAGAGCTGTCACTTCAAATATTATTCACACAAAAAATGTAGTTTCGGAATTTTAATTTTTTTTATTTATTAAAATATATTGATATTTTAACGTCTTTCGTCAATTTTCTTTCTTTCTTTTTTGGAAGATATTATCGCAAAAAAAAAAAAAACATTTTTACACTATTTTAAAATCCAAAAAATTCGTTTTTTAATCTATATATTTTTTTTTATTTCTAACAAATTTTTCAAAATTTGTTTTACAAATAATTTTAAAAAAATTGTAATGAAGCATATTATGTATCTAGTGGCATGCATACAGCAAAATAGCAAGATTGCGAACAATTTATGAATTTTTAATAGCTCCTGTGCGAAAAATCAAAAATAAAAATTAGATTTTTCGGCTTATTGTTAGCTTATTTTTAACATATTTCAAGACATTAGATGTCTTTTAAAAATATAATGAAACTTTTAAAATAGAATTTTTTTTCTGTAAATTCCCTTAATGTAAAAATCATTGAGAACAAACACACACACGTACAAAAAAAAATCTATTTCAGTTAAGGCTAGGCTCAATATCACGAAACAGCAATATTGAGCCTAAAATAATATATGCAATAATATTTTGAATTAGAACTTCTATTCTTTTCCTTTTTTTCCTTTGCACAAAAAAAATCTACATTGATTTAATAAAAAAGTCATTACCTCCGGTGAAAGAAAATGATAAATTCATTTAAAGCCATTGATTTGTTCACACAAATAAATACAAAACAATAGGAAAGGAAACTTACCAAAAAGATAGAGTAATAAAGTTTTTACATATTTATAGAGAAATTCGTTTTTTATTTACACAGTTCGACGCAAACTCTTTATGCTATACGCTAAAATGATTATTGGATATCTTTATTCGAATTGTAGAATTTATTCAAAAATCGCGATGCATCTAATGAAAAAAAGGTTAATTGTAGATAACTTAAATTCTTTTGCATCCATGGCAACGATTCCGTTCGAAATAAAATGAATCATATGTGCGCTTAAATGCTTCACATTTATTTAAAAGGCATCTGAAAATTATCTTTACAGTGAGAAAAGAGAATAAATTCCAGTCGCCTCTCGTTTAAATTGTGGAGCCCCAAATTCCGTTCGAAGAGCTGATAAGAAAGAATTAATTGAAAACGTGTATCCGAAAAGTTTAATTATCATACTGAATCAAAATATCGAATAAATTTTTAAGCGGATAGGAAGAGAAGATAAAATAAAAGCAGCAGCATTTTAAATACAGATCTTTGACTAAGTAAGGAACGTGGTTCCAGATTAAAACGTTTCGATTCGAAATCATTATTTCACGTTTCGAGAGTTAAATGATCAAACGATTCTTTTTAATGGTTTGTTACTTTTGTTACTGATGTGTTTTATCTTTCCATGCTTCGGATCGATGCAGAAAGAAAATTATTGTATCGATTGCAAAATAACTTTGTTTTCTGTTTCCCCCCCCCTCTCTCTTTCTTTCTTCTGATAATGCAAATGATTAGAAATAGTTTTGTTGAAAAGAATTTATTTAAAACCGAACACAGTACATCTGCCATTCATCATGTGTTATTCAGCAATAAAAATAACAAATCAACTATATAATACGTAACGTTGGGCATTAATAAAAGGAAAGAAAAAATTAGCTTTAGCGAGAAAGAGTGAGAGATTTATTATTCATATATAAAGTTAAGCAACCAGTGAATGACTTTTTTTTTTAATTCTAAAACTTCTGAAAGTTGCTGATTTTAAAGATTTGCTTTATGAGGAATTTTTATCAAAGTAAACAGCCAAAAAATGAACAGATCAAAACGTTTTCAAATGTTTAAACCATAATCCCCCCCCCCTTAAAGTCAGGAATCTTTCATTTATTTTTATTATTTAATATTACCTGAAAAAAAAAGTCAGCTATAAATCTGTTTAAATATTGTTTCAAAAACATTATTAATAATTTATCGAAATTAGACTTTATCTGAATTTTTTTACAAACATTTACATTTAAGAAGTAAAATATTTAATATAACTTCATAGGTAAGGAGAATATGCAAAGAAATTTATACAAATAACATAAATGATGTTTTTGGTTATTAAACTTCTAAATAAATAAAAATAAAGAAAAGTATTCGATAATTTAATCACTATTTTAAAAGTTTTTAATTTGTGCATACACTTGAAATGTGTTTGTTAGCTATTTTCGGTGTCTGATAAATATAGATCTAAATAGAATTGAATAAATTTTTACGAACATTTATCTTATTTCATTGGGTGCAAAAAATTCAGGTACATGCTTTGTTCTAAAAAACAGTGTAACAGTTTTTTGTGTAAACAGTTACACTGTTTTGTAAAGTCATATAAATTATAAATACCAAGCACCCTAATGAGGCTTTTGCAACCTATAATCCATGGTATAATGTCTAAGAAATGCTTGTATGAGTTATTCGCTATCCAAATGGTACCGACTAAAACCTTCTCATTATCCATACGGTTCTCATGTGGCTTTAGAAAGTGCCTAAATACAACATTTGGTATCTATAAATACAATTTTCTAGAAACGATTTTTGCCACAAAAATCCAGTGTATCAAAATCTACTATAAATTCTGCAAAATGGGTTTTAAAGAGAATTTAATAAACATTTAACGTCATTTATATCATCCTCGTTAGGCTTAATCAGATGTCATAAACGTTTTGTACCTATTAATAACAGCGTAAATTTTATAAATAGCAGGTCCCTCAAAGGAGTTTTTTTGCCGCATGTAATCCTATACACTTATGGAGGCCACGGAATTTACTTGCAACTATGAAGAGGAAAAATAAGCAATATTCCTTTCTTCATGGACTTGCTGAAAGGTGAGCCGAATGAAAAGGATGAAATAAGAAAACTGTGAAAGATTTTCACTTAGTTCGAACTAAGCATGGAAGGGGGGGAGGGGGAACTAGTTTTTCGACATTTGAACCTAATAAAATCAAGCAGGCGGAAGACACATTTAGGCTCATTTTACGCTTGGAATGCTCCATTAATCTTGGAGTATCAACTATTAGTAACGTAACAAACAGGTGCTTGATCCCCATTAGGTATTATTTCTTATCCCGAGTTATTATAAGGCGATGTGTGAGTTCAGGTTATGCTTATAAACCGAAAAAAAATGGACCAAGGTATTCGATAAAATTGTCAGAGTCTAGAAAATGCCATGCACTGAAGACTTTCTTCATATAATATGTCTAATTTTCAACATTTATTTCGATAATAATGCAAGGTATTCGTAAATAAATATCCAAACTTTGCAGGATTATTAAAACAAAAAAAAATCAAAACAAAGTACAACCTTGTTATTCATTGGAAATCAAAATTAACAGTTGAAAGTCTATATTCAAAATATCTGCAGACTTTCAAAGCACTCCAGCGGAGAAAAGTCATGATGGGTTATCGCATCGTTTGATATCTTTCTTATTTCTAGAGGGGCTCATATTGAATATTTGTCATGGTGCTGAATTGAAACTTTCAACTGACATTTTTGATTTCAGAGGGTAAACAAGGTTGCTCTTTGTTTTGTTTTTAATAAAAACCAGGCAAGTTGGGATATTCTTTTATAAACATTTTGTACTATTTACATAATCGAGTATGAACACTATTTATACTTTTGAACAGACTATATATGAACACTATAATCGTCAAAAAAAATTCAAACTTGGGATTTTTATAAATTTTGACATTTTTAGATCTCTTTAAATGCGGAAGATACCAATTTACGAATTATGTAAGCTTGTATTATGTATCTTTATTATGCAACTTTACATTGCATTATGCCTTGTATTATTGCATATTACTTGTATTATGCAACTTTACATTGTATTATGCATTGTATTATTGTATATTACTTATATTATGCAACTTTACATGGATCTAATTTAGCATTTAGCCCTTTCATCAATTTTGTAGACTAATATTAAATGCTGCGTCATATCTATAAATGAAAAGAAAACTATACCATAACGATGCTAGCCTTTCTTCGTTGAATTCGCCGTTTATGATATATTTCTGAAAAATCTTTTTAACGTTATGGTTGATAGAAGATAGAAAATACCATGTGCATTTCTAATTTTTTTCTTAATCTGCATAGTATTCGTTCTAACACATTTTTGGTACTTGTTTTCACTAACAAACATGCTGTCATTCTGTTTGATGATATACTTCCCTGTCCATTTTTGTTTGTTCGATTTGTCAATTTCCATCATCAAGCTGTTTATTGCTCAAATTAAGAAAGAAAGTAAACCGCATTTGAATAAACTTTGTTTGAAAATTTACCAATTACATTTTATCGTGAATGCACATATATGAGTAATTTCCAAATTACTGTATTCGATTTTATTTTCTTGTTTCTCTTGGATGTTTATCTACAGATTCGATAGTCTTTTTTTATGTTACTAGTGTAACTTTCAATTAAAACTTTATATTTTGATTAGTTAAAGACTATTTTGAATAACTAAGATAATAAGAAATGTAGCAAACTCTAATTAAGAGAGAGATTCAGAACATAAACCTTTATGGAGCAGAAAAAAAATTGGAAGCAATCAATTCCTTTCGGTATTTGAGTATCAAGGATATATCGTCGGAACATTTAATTTCTAACTTTAACATATTTTATGTGCTTCCATATGATTTTAAATAATAAATAATGGATTCCTTGTTCATTTTTAAAATCGGATTTCTAACGTTCATCCTCCTTAAAAAAAGCAAAACGACAAATTTTGAAATTATATGGAGAGAATATAAAATTCATTTATTAGCATACAGTCTATTATAACCATTATTGAGAGTATATTAAAAAAATATTTTGGAATTCAGAAAAAAATACAGTAGTCAAAGCGGAAGTATAAAATAGACAACTGGTATAACTTAGATAATATTTTACATAAAAATTGTTATATTTGAATAGAATAATTAATTATATTTGCATCGACAATCTGTACCGTAAAATTATATTTAAAATGAAATTTCGTCGTTTAACAAGCAAAACTTCACATATCTCAATTTTCCAAAATTTTACAAGAAGAATAAAAATAATTCCTACATCTGGTATGAAAATTTGACCATACATGATGAATCTAGAATATATAGCACATATTTATAGAATAGACAAATGGTATAATTTGATAATACTTTAAATAGAAATTGGTAAACAGAATAATTGTATTTGTATTGATATTCTGTAAAGTAAAAATTGTATTTACAATTGAATTTCATCGTTTAACAAGTACCATCATGTATCCAAATTTTACAAGAGGAAGAAAAACAAATAGTACATCTAATATGAGCATTAGATCATACATGATGAACTTATGGGGGCATCACTAAACTCAATTTGGAAAACTGAGATAGGCGATTTTACAATGGAGATATAGCTTTTTGCATACCTGCCATTGACTGTACGATCTAATACGGTACGAAATTTCATTACGAATATAAAAATTAGATTGATAATGAAATTTTGTCGTTTTACAAGCAACTTCATGTAACTCGATTTTCCAAATTTTACAAGAGGAAAAAATAAAAATCTTACATCTAGTAGGAACATTAGACCATACGAGATGAACTTACAGGGACAAAAATTAAATATCACCTATCTTACTTTAAAAAATTGAGATAGGAGATAGTTTTTAATGGAGATGTAGTTTTCGGCATAAGACTTTCCATTGGCTGTAATCTAATTTTAAGATACAAAGGAATTAGTTTTAGTTTCAACGATGTTGTAAAGGTTCCCAAACGCCCTACAACCCCCCCCCCCTTCAATTTCCGAACAAATAAGCCTGATCTTATTGTCTTCAACTCAATAAAACGCTGCAGTACTCCAGACATCGGAAAATAAATGTGGTACATATCATTGACGCACGCAGCTGTGTGACATGTTCATTACACCGAAGGGGTATTTTTTCCTTTCCATTTCACGTCCAAAACTGCGCTATCACCGAAGCGAGGAATATTGAGGATGGGTAAAATATAATAAATTACTGTCCCCCTAATTTATCACAATGGAACGAACCCAACCATCGCACCTACCGTGAGAAACAAATGTTTAATTCCATATTACACCAGTGATGTCATGGATTTAAAAAGAGAAATCCACTGCAAAGCCAGACATGGCCATAAATTAAACGGGTAATAATAATTTCTTTTCGTGATTTATGTTTGGTATGGCCATTGTTATTATTCCAATTAATGTGCCTGAATTTAAGTTTGGTAATTTGCGGAGTGAATTAAAAAGCGGTTAAATAATCTGCAAAATCTGGGGCATGAAAATTGCAGTTCTTGAATAAATTTGTGGTTTTGCTCCGTTTCTACTAATATGCAGCTTGTTTAATATGAATGCTAATAATATATGTTGGGATAATATCAGTGCAGATTGGAATGAGTTATGATTTAATTTCAAAAATGTTTTATTGTTTTTGATTTTTTTTTAGCATTAGAATTGATGACAGCCTTTTATATATTTTTTTAGCCTTTTCACCTTACTTATTTATTTTCTGCGAGTCTGTATATTGTTGAATTAATTCTAGCTCGTGTGATAGGTCGAGTTTGGAATTTAAAGAAAAATAAAAGAAAATGGTTTGCACGAAGGACAATTATTATTCAATTTTACGAACAAAGAATGATGTAATTAGACGTTATAAATTTCTTAAAATTTTCTCTATTTCTCTTTCTCCTTTTTTGTGAAACAAATTTTTTTATATGTTCTCTCATCTACAAAAACTGCAGAGAAGGGAATGCATGCGATATAAATGCATGCGTTATTTTATTTTTTGAATTCATTCTTCCATAAGGAAAAGGAAATGATGTCATTGTTCAGTGTAGAGAAATTTCCTATTGGTTTTTTTATATATTATGTGCAAATATAAGTTAAAATACTTACTATGACCATCTACAATACAGATTTTAAGGCAAAAATTGATTTATCGATATTAATTACCATTTTTAATGTGTAATCATGAACACCTTATAATAATTTCACATTACCATCAACCTGTTTAATTTAAAACTTTCGGTTAAGTTAAATTCAGGAAATTAAAAGCAAGCAAAATGGAAATTGTATTGAAATAGAGCTCTATGTTAGTAAAGAAATTGTAATTGGTGCGAAAAGAAGTGCTGTTTGTTTGCAGTTGGCGATATGATATACATTTACTTATGCTTCTATTTTTTATGTCCATTTTCAAACTTGCACAGGAATTCAAGATTATATCGTGCTTTGTACTGATTCATTTTATAATAACATATCTAAAAAACATAAATTATATTAATAAAACACAATAATTCAATTTGATTAATAGTTTATTACAAAGGCAAATATTTTGAAAAAATCAAAAATAGAGTTGAAACTTTCGCCTCCAACCTTTCTCGTATGTGATGTTAACAAAAAGATTTTCAATCATCAAAAAAAAAAAAAAAAAAAAATGTGTTTCGAAAATTTGATGAATTTCAAAGTTTTAGATATTAGTCTGAAAAAAAAATTATTTTTGCAATTACTTCTGTCTGTCTCTCTTTAAATTTGATAATTCAAAAATTCAAAGAGCTAGTGAGATAAAATTTGGTATATGTTCTTACCATCAATACTGTAAATTTTTGTTAAATAGTGAACGAATTCCGTCAATAGGAAATCTGTTCTCAGATGCTGTGAAAGATCTTCAGAATAATTACATATTCTAAATTTAATTATCATTTACTTTATAATATGAAGTAAAATGGGTTTTAAGGAATCAAAAGCATGAAAGCATTTAAAGCCATAAGACTAACATTAGTGAAAATCTATGGCAATCACTTAATACACTTCCCGTACCGTTAATACCTTTTAGCCATTAGTCAATATTTTTAAAATATGCTTTTTCATAATATTACACAGTTAAATAATCTTCCTTATTTTTTTATAAATATGATTGCTTATATATATATATATATATATATATATATATATATATATATATATATATATATATATATATATTGTTTAAAAGTTTTTTTTTTCTATTTCCCATTTTCTGAATTGTGTTCACAGTTTTATTCTATAAATATATTATATATGCCAGTATTTTTATCAGTATTTATTGTTTTAACTTAAGAAAAAAAAACAAAAAACTAACCAACAGTAATATTATTATAAGTTTTAAGGTGCAATATTATTTCTTACTTGATAAGAAATAGTTTCTAATTAATTACTAGTTTAATTTTTGTCATCGAATTAATATCTATTAAACACTTCAGCGGCATTTTTCCTTTTTAATGTACTCAATTCCTTCTCACACAGATCTCGAACTGTACGTTGGTGGCAGCCATAGAGCTCCAGCATCATGTGAATTTCCTCAAATTAAACCTCATTTCACCCAATGTCTTCCAACCGTTATCTTATATGACGGGCACATCCCCGAGACGTCAGAAAATAGCCCCCCCCCATCATCATCATCATCATCTCCCGAGTTTCGCTAATTAATCATATCGGGACTTTCATTATCGCTGCTTCCCCTTCTCCATTGCCTAATTGGCGGAGAAGTGGAGTTAGAGAACTGAAACAGATAGTGTACTAATTCGATAATGAAACGCGATGACCAAAACAATGCCTCGACACTTGCATGCGGTCGTGTTCGCGCTATTATCGCTTTGGCGAAGTCCTGTAACTCGTCATTCGCCAACAGTTATGGAACTGTTCACGACGTTTCAATATGCATGGTGCAGATTGTTTAGAGAATTAACTAATAGTTGAGTGTTTTGAGCTGGAAGTTGTTCAGAAAATGAGTAGATTCTTCCATAGTCAGTGACATTAGAGAGGTTGGTGCATTGATGCGTATTATAGATGATTGTCAGGAAATTAATTGATTTAAGCTAATATTTGTTGCTTTGAAATCGATCATTAAATGAACTGTTCTTCGCCAATTTGTTTTCATTAAAACGTCGCTAATTCTTTAGTCTTTTCCTATATATCATTATTGAAATTTTTATAAAACTTTTCAGTTTTAATGTCTTTGATTAAAGTTTGATGGGTTCATTTTTCGTATTACGATGTTAGATTTACCACAAAAGGGTTAAAAAGAACCTTAAGTATTTTCGTTTGCAGTAGAATTTTTTATTTATTTTTAAAAGAAATTTTTCTAAGAGAATATCCGAATTCCCGGTAAACATGAGTAAAATTGTATTTACATATCCCAAAATTTTTGCCATCTCTTTGACAAACGGAAAACAATAAATAATATTTGATTTATCAGATCATCACAGTTTTTTTAAAAACTAAACGAAACACCCTCATCATTTCCATTCATGGGCTACTAAGGAAGAGTGACATCCCGGCCACCAACCGATTTTCTTAAACTGAAGACATTTAGCTTCAAAGTAGATACTAAATACATTAGACTTAAATATTCGGTTAACCAGCTATGGAATCGAAACTCAAATTACGTAACGTAATAATACAATGACAATAAATTCCAAACTTTTTAAAAGTCAAATAATGCGAGTTGACGACTTACGGATAGATTATTATAATTATATATTGTAAGTAGTAATATGTATTCTGAAATAAAAAAAGATTATCCTTTTCGTGTTTACAAAAGAAATATTCTTTTGTATTAAAGACCAAATCTGCTTTGAACAGAAATGAAATACTCCATTAAAAGATAATGCATTAAAATATTATATTTAGATTAAATATCCAGCACATGAGTTTTCTGAATTCCTATAAAAATCAACAATATAAAAATTGGACGATATATTAGGAAGAGTGTTCGCAACCGGGGCAATTTTTTTAATAAAATATTTTTTTTTAACTTTGGGGGAGTTTAACTTAAACTCTATTAAAGCTAATAGAATTTCTTATTTATTTCTCTCTCTCATATTGTTTGTTTGTTTGTTTGTTTGTGTGTGTGTGTGTGTGTGTGTGTGTGTGTGTGTGTGTGTGTGTGTGTGTGTGTGTGTGTGTGTGTGTGCGTGCGTGCGTGCGTGCGTGTTACACGTGAGGCTAAATTTAATAGAGAAAGAACTATAAGGGATACAACAGTCTACATCGCGATACAAGTGCGAAAGAGAGACCGAAATTTATCCCTTCAGGGATTTTTTTTTTATCACTCGCCTATTTAGGAAAGGGAATCTTAGATATCTTTAAAAGAATGTTGTAAGAATTAAGCATTTTTATCCCTTCGCTCTGAGTGTGGAAAATGTAGAATTCATCAGTTTCCTAGAGTGAGTGTATAGCTAATTCAATAAAAAAGTGGGAATTGAATCAGGAAATGTGAGAACATTTTAGGATGAAGTAAATATGGACTAAATTATGATAAAAATTTGGAAACTATCTAAAATTTTAAATTAGATTTTAAAAAATCATTACATATATAATGTAAAGTAGTTATATGTGTAGATATCTTTAAAGAGATTGAATAATCCTTTATTTAAAGCATACATTTATTATTATTTTGATGAGAAGTAATTTTAAAAAATCTTCATGATCTATTTCAAGCATGTTCAAGCCCTGATGATAGTTAAAATACTCGGCTCACGGTGAAATGTCAAACAGGGAAAGAATAGTCTGAAAACCTGTTTTTTTTACCTTCAAAATATTATTTCGCCTGATTTTTCTTTCAGCAACTGAGGTGGAAATGTTATTTCAGACGATGAAAATCATTTTAATTATATATTAAAAAGTCTGGAGAAATCTAACGATAAGTGCTACTCATGAATAAAAGCATAAATATATTAATTGAAGTAGAAGCGCTTTTGTTTTTATAAAAGTGGTGTTAGATCAAATAAATAAATAGATAAATTGAATTTATTAATTACTATATCTATTGTACCTTCTAAGAATGAAAATAAATTAAAAATGAAAGAGAATTCTGGACTATTTTTCTTTTAACTGAAAAATCGCAGTCTTTGCATGTTTTATTTAAATATCAATAGTTATTTAAACGGCGAAATAAATTAAGTCAATAGATAATGTGTCTATTATTTTAAGCATTTTCGAAGATTTTGCAACAAAAATAGCACGTTGAAAATAATATTCCACAAAGCAAAAATATTATAATGTTTTAATAACAATCATTTCACATTTTTAGAAGTCTAGAATTTATAAACTTTAAAACAGAAATAGTAGTAGACAAAATAAACAATACTCAAAATGGTGTGATGGTTTCTACTCTCTTTCTAAGATGATTAACATCAACAAAGCCTGAGCAATGTTTACACAAAGTTTTCATGTTTTGAAAATTCCTGGATTTTATTGTGTTCTTAAAAGCAAAGTCATTTTATAATGAATTATTTTCTGTTTGTTTATTTTCTTTCAAGCCTGCGAAGCCTTTCACCTTAAATATTTTTAAAGCACTTGGCTTGTTTAGTCTATGCTTGTTTCATTTATTTTCTTCTATTTATAAACTTTTACTTTATTCGATGAGCAAATATTTGAATAGTCAGTTGTGTTAAAGCTGTTGCCTATTGATGGGAAGCAATTTGAACACTTCAAAATAAAATAAAACATACCGCTAACACCTGCAATGGTATCTGCAATTTTTCGCGTATAAAGAAAATTATTTAATTAAATTATGCTTAACAATTGGTTTGCTTCAGAGTTTCATTATTATTTTTTATATTTAATAATAGGAAAGAAATGCCTTAGAAATGATTTGCTTTTATTTTGTAAAGGAATTCTTCATAACAAATTTTCACATTATTCGACAATAAATAAATTTAATCAATTGATTTTGTTTCCAAGTACATCTTTATTGTAAAAAATAATGAAAAATCTTTTCATTCTCTTATACGTGAATGATATTTTTTAAAGATAATTTAAAAATATCTAAGAATTGATAAACGGAATTTGAAATTCGTTAATATATTTTTTTTATTTATATTGATAGCTAAAATTGATTGAACTAGAAACATTTTGTGTTCTATCATTAGGCTGTTAAATAACGGTCAGTTTTTTTTTTTTAATTTTCAATCCAGAATGTTGATTGGTAGTAGCTGAACAGTATTATAATCTTTATCAATAATAAAAGAGAATGACAGTGTGCGAATGTGCGTTGGGCTCTATTTAACAGATCGTTTGAGCAGAGATACCAAGTTTGGCACAAATATACTCTGAAGAGCAGGAATGTGCAACTAGGAGATGTTTTTATTTTCTCTCTCTGTCTTGAAGTTTGAATTAAACATTTAATTAATTAAAATTAAGTAAGATTTTGAAGTTTTCTTATGATGTCACCTAAAAGTACTATTGTGTAAAACTGATTTCCGCACCATTTTAAAATTAGTAGATATCACAGCTAAATTTCTTTTCTGTTTGTTCTTAACCTTTTCATAATTTAGTTTTCTCTGCTTTATATTTATTGTTCATGCAGGAAACGGAAACTCTTCGTGCTTTTGGCATATGCCAGGAAGAGTTTATTTTGTCAAAAAGTTAGTGAGAGGGAAGATAGAAGGAGATGTTTACATTTAGCAATGTGGCAAAAAAATTATGTGTGGTATTAAGAGATGTAATAACCATTCATCTTTCTGCTTGCCACCCCTTACTAAAGTACAATAATCGAAAATTGCTATTCTCAATATCCTGAAACGAACAATAGCTGGCAGCTTTAACTCATAGCACAAAAAAGGGAAACGGCGAGGGGGAGCATAGTATTCATTTGTGCTCCTTTCCAGTCTCATTTTTCGACTTCAGTGCCATTACGCCACTGTTCCTATTTTCTTTAGATACAAATGTTTGTAGCGTCGGTTCCAAATCTGTGGCACTCGTACCCTAGGGACATACGAAGCGAGAGGCTATGCGAATAGAGTACGTAATGAGGGACATGATAGAATTGATGAATGAGTGTAAGAGATAAGATACTAAGCTGTTGTAACCACTGGCATTTCTAATCCAAATTATATTTAGAAAAATTATTATTAATTATTATTAACAAAATCATAATTAAGTTGAATCTGAGAATTTTAATTTAGAAAGATAATAATAAATTTTGCTTGGATATATATTTTATCTACAAAATCAGTACCTTTTGAGGGAAATAAGATCGTTAGCGGACACCTGGCAACAGGTATGTTTCAATAATCCATAGATAAAGCAATTCAGGGTTCCCATTTAATGCTGCTTATATAATTTAATGAAATATTAAAAACCAATATATACCATTTTTGCATAATTGGTGTAAATATACATAATGGAGTGGGTTTGAGATGCTTGAAGAATTGACGATAAGTCAAGAGATATGCCAATAAAATAAAAAAGATTTGTGAAATACCAATTTATTGAAACTGCCACAATCCACAAATATTTTTTCCAATGGGAAACCACAATTGATTTATTTTTATCCTTTAAATGTATAATAATTCGATGTAGAAAAGAATGCTTGAAAAAATTTATTTAATGGCAAATAAAATGCTTCATTTCTAATTCATTTTTCCTAAATTTCACACATGGATAGGATCATGAAAGTTTTTCAGGCCAAATAAAGTCGTAAATTTCAAGAAAAAAAAAATGTGACTGTTACTGTAAATCAATAAAAGTCCAGATCTAACAATAATATTAAGAAGAAACTGAAATACTAAAAACAAAGAAGTCAGCGGAACTAAGTAATAGTATCGGATTATTCTTTCTCTTCTTTTTCAATTCTCAGATTATTATTGGAATACTTTTTTATTCCCCCCGGCATAAATCAATATTACAGAATTCCTGCATGTCTACATTTACTAATCTATGGCCTGACTTTAACTAAAAAATTTAATCTTGTTCTTCAAACAAGAATACAGATTAATTACTTCTCCAAAGCGAATACTAAGTGCAAGAAAATATTAATTAAAAAAGAACATTCGAAATTCCTTCAGCGGTGGAATCTGCATAGTTTTAAGACAGACAATACTTCCCAAAAGAAAAGAAGCACATCCGTTTTGAAATATAGGAAAAAGAGGAGTTTCCTTTTACTTGAAGGAATAAAAATAATTTCCTCCGAAATTCCGGAAGTGGAAAAAGGAAATTGTTACTTTTTGCCGGCACGAGTGTGACGGAGAGAAATATTTCGATCGATTTTTACGAAAAAGGAGTTAGCAGCAGCAGCGAAGCTTTCTAAAATATTTTATTTTCCCTGATAGCGAGAACGACTTCGGGATGGAAAAGGGGGGAGGGAAGAGAAAGATAACAGATCTCTCACTATATCTCTCCCCTTCTCTCACTGTCGTTTTTCCTCTAAAAATTTTATTTATTTTTATTCCCCACCTTTCAGATTGTATCATCGCCGTTTTATTACCCTCCGAGTTTAAAAAGACGGATGAGTGCGATCATCCAATAATCCATCTGTGTCCCTGCTAGAACTTTTTCATCCAGGGCCTTCCCCCACCAAAGCATCTTCTCGACGCGCGAAGACAGCGTGAAATATCCATCTCTTGCCCGCCCATTTAAAAAGGATCTCCTCGCAAGACGTAGGTGACAAGCTCTGGCCGCTATCCAAGGTAACTGACTACATCTCTTTTGGTTGACACGCCGCACAGTTGCAGCAGAAGAATGTGGCGGATTTTTCACGCCCCAGAGAGAAAAATCCACCGCATTCTCTTCATTAGACACCTTCCTCCACCGCACATCCGTCGGATACGATGGATGTGCGGAATTCCTGCTCTTTAAAAGCGGATGGTAGATGACTATTTGGAATTATACAAAACTTTGCAGGCGTTCTGCGATCGCTTTTAAGTGTCTCATCCTATGACTGAAATGTTTGGAAACATAACCATTGCTAAGAAGGAAAATGAACAGAACTATGACAAAGTGGCAGGGGGGCGGCAATTGAAGAGTTTTTCCTCCGCAAATAATAGCGTTCCAATTAAGGCAAGAACACGGGCTGAAGCTGGATTAATTTTCTTCTTTCAGCTTGCTCAGGGACTGCGAAACTTTTTCTTTGTCTAGAATAGGTTCCTAATCAAGTTCCCAAGTTAGCGTAAGACATGAAGGGACTGTGACCAAACTGTTTGAAATCCCTGCCAAAGCGGTATGATAGAATAAACCTTTCCCGCTTTTGAAGTAATTTAATTAAATAGGCTTCAATTAACAAAAGTGCCATAGTGAAATTTAAAATCTACCGCAATACCGTAAATGATTGAAGTTTTATACTTTTAGAACGCGCCAGTTCTCACGGTGAAAGGACTAAAACGATCACGTTCTTCACTTGAATGAAAATCTGTTCCCTTCCATAATTGATGAAATTTTCCAATTAAGTTTCCTAACTTAGAAAAACTAATCTTCAATTGCATACATCCTAATAGAATTCGAATCAATGCGCAATTGTATCTGTAATTCGTAGATTCGCAATTCACCTAACTTAAAATATTCGAATGAACTTTAAAGCTTAAAAAGTTTCTAAAAATGGCTAATTGATAAATCAGACCTTCCAGTGAAATTATTTACAAAGTAAAAACATATGGACATGATTAAAGCAACTGATTCAAAGACCATTATCAGATATATGCAACGTATTTGAAGAGTGTAAATTTGCTTTTTGCAAGATTAAATTTATGTAGTTTTGATTACTCATATGTTTATCCAGGGTTTAAGACATTTAGATTTAATTAAAATCTTTGAAAAGTTAATTAAACTTACCATTCCTTGCCAATTGTTTGTCATAGTTAAAATTGATGAAAAGAGTTTAGAAGAGATTATGCTACTATATTATGAAATTCAATGAATAAAAATGTAATGTTCACTCCAAGAACGAACATAAAATTTTTTATGCCTTCTTTTCAACTTATACTCTTCTAATAAATTATGATCTTCTTTACATTATCATCGCATATTTACTAGAGAATACAAAAGCCGCTAAAACATGACATAAAATATTGCATAATATTAGATGTTAATTCATTTTGGTGTCTTTTCAGATGGATCAATATTCATTTTGTTGGCTTTTACTCGTTTAATTTACATAATGTGGTCTGCGAATTCGTTGAATTTTTCCTATTCACTTCTATAACAACTTGCTGAATAAGAAAACAGTGCGTGGTGGTTCTGGAAAAAATTCTTAGGAAATGGAATTTAATTCAAATAAGGCTATCAGTTTTATGAGATATACTGCGTTGGACCTTTTTATTTTGCTTTGAGTGTCATGGAATGAATTGATTTTAATGTTTTTTTGTAATAGCATTTTGTGGTTCTAAGGATGTTGCTTACCTTATTTATTTTCCTTTTCCTACTTCTTTTTTCTTAGATTTTATGCAAACGACCTATTTGAAAAGTTCCACAAACTTTACTCTATAGAATGTTTTCCTTTTTTGTCTGTATTATTCATATAAAAGTTTTAAATATTCTGAGGAACAAATTGATTTTATTTTCCGCTACTGGAACCAAATTTGTCTTTGACTTCTTATAAACACAGATTCTAATCCATGCATGTTATTTTGATTTTTGCATTTATTGTATGTTTTGTAGTAATCCATCATAATGATTTGTATTAATTGTTATCCTTTTTTTTTATTTTTCATTCCACAACCCCTTCTTTATTTACCTGTTACCCACATATCCTAAAAATGAATGTGCAGAGCCTTTAAAACAGTTAGTTAAGTTAATTGTAAGTAAAAGTTACAATTGTTTTCATAACCAGAAAGTGCAGCTGTTAAATCTAGCATAGCTTAAAACAACATAAACTGCGCAGTCATTTTATTACCTGATTATGGCATCATTTAAATTTAATATTCTAAAATGTGACTTAAAGGACTTCTTTCTTCACTTCTTAAATCCATTAATTATCTCCTACTAATTTGAGAAATTAAAATTACAGTAGATTATCTCTAGCCCGACACATATGGAGTCAGATACTTATAATGCAAAAATTGTACTCCAGATTTCATCTATCTAGTTCAGAAATTGAGAATTCCGGGTTAGAATCCTGATTCGACTTATGTTTGTTGGATTGCTCAGATGTCATCCTCGTCGTCTGACCGTCATTCATGATTCCGAGATAAAAGATTCGAAATAGTACACTAGTTGATTCAAATTGGTATTTTAATATAACCAAATTAACCTCACAACAGATGTTATTATATAGAAATCAAAATAATTTTAAACAAATGAAAAAATCCTTTCTTAAAATTGTTTTGGGATAGAGCAAATGCAGTATTAATTATACACACATATACATTAATATTTTGTTGCGTGTCCTCGGAAATCAAATCTAAGAAACAAATACAAATGTTAAAAAAAATTAGTGTAAAGAAAACTATATCCTGTATTTCTAAGAAACTCATATCCAAAATCAGAAATTCAGAAAATTTACAGGCCATGTGTAGTGAAATTATTAAGGTGGAAAAGTTTCCTAGAAAGAGTGCAAGATTTGTCGCATGCAAAATACTTTTTTTTTTTTTACTTTCAAATAAATATCTTTGAAGTACACCACATTAATAAGATGACTTTATTACTTTTTCCATAAAGTGCTAATTTTATTTTTTTGTTTGCTAGCTTATCCGCATCTACAATATACCTATACACTACTTTTTCTTTTTTTCTTATTTTTCTTTCCCCGTATTCTACCATATTCACTAGTTTTGCAAATCTGAAAATAACTCAACTCGAAGCTGTAAACTCAAAGAAATAAGCTGACGAGCCGAAAATCAGAAATATGATTTTTAAAGATCGTCAGCAATCTGAAATTTGAACTTGATTAAATAGCTGCAATAGGTGACAGTTTTCAACAGTTTCTATTCGTTTTCGTATTTTATTTATTTATTTTTTGAAGCTTTCGTGTCAATTCAGCATCACTCGAAATGATTCATCAACAAGTTTTTGCATTTTAAGCGGATTTATTTGCTAAAGTGCGATTCCGAGAGCTGTTGCTGAGGGGGGAAGGGATTAGTTCTCGGTTTCCAACAAGTTTATCGCAATTTTTTTTTATTAGAATATTTTCTTGCTAACTTATAAAAATCGCATTTTTAATTTCTGTTTTTATGTGGCAATATCACAATTTTAAAAAAATAAACTACTGGAAATTATAGAGATGCACTAACAGATAATCTTTAAGAAAATTGAAATTTCAAATATATTTATGACATATTTTTAATTTTTAGGAAATGTTTCTTTTTATCATATTCAATACGATTTAATATATGATTGTATTACTTTAATGTCTCATATTTTGGAAATTTTATTTTCCCCTTAATTTTATAAAAAGTAACTCCTTTGTACTTTTCAGTACATTTATAAAAATACGTTTTTAAAAATCATTTTAATTTAAATTATTTTTAAGCCTTAGTTTTTTTATATCGTTCATAATTCTTTATTGTGTATATTACGGAATCGTGTATTTAGTGTTCTTTCAGATTCGCTGCCAAATAGCGCTTCTAGTATGAAATCAAAATTTAATGAAAATTAGTCGATTAGCTATTCATTTAGTTCTAAAAATACTAATATTATTTCGGAAACGCGCATAAGTATAAATTTTAGATTATTAAATTTATTATTGTCGCACTTCCATGAAAAATTATTAACCATATGCATAAATTATGTAAGAAAGTGAATGAGAAATCGCTTACAGAATTCAATTTTTCTATATACAAACATTACATAAATTAAATAAAAAAGATTAAAGAGGTGAAAACATATAATTTCTTGTTTTCTCAAAATATCTCAATTTTCTTCTAGTCCACGTTATTCTGAATTTTATTTATATATCTTCAAGATTTTGAAGTTTTCAGGAATTATGAATCTTGAAAATAAATAAATCATTAATCAGATACAAACATGAGTTAACACAAAAGTGGGACATTCATAATATACGAAAGTGGGACATACAGAAATTCTTTCGTACACATCACAATAAAACTAAAAGAATGCTACTAAAAGCATATCAAAAGTAAAATATATAATTATAAAAGTGAAAAAGAGAGACATTGAATCTGTCCAATGGGTACTACCTCAGAAAATTTCATTTTTGATAGCTGTTAATGACCTTCTGTCCGGGCATCACCTATATAACTGAAAAATTAGGAGAATTCCAGAAATGTTTGATAAAAATTATCATTTTCATTATATTTATTAACAATAAAAGTGAATGTGCGTGAGTGTGCTGCTTGCATGTAAGTTCGCTCTCTACACATCAGATGGTTTGACCTATGGCTACCAAATTTGACACATATATGCCTTCAATAATGGAAATGCGTCCGAGGGGTTTTGTAAAATTTTGATTAGATTTTTTAATTGATTAAAAAATAAGCGAAATTTTATCGTTTTCCCAGAATAGTTTCCAAAGATATTATATATTATTATTAAAGATATTATTATTAGCATGAAAATGATTCTCAAATCATCTTAAAATTTTTGAAAAATGTTTTCTTATCGATACTAATTTAATAATCGTACAAATATTGGCAATTTTCTAAATATATAAGTTTTATTTTTGACAATATATTACATTATTGCTCTGAGATTCAAACCATTTGCATTTGTTTCATTTAATATTTAATTTATTGATCATCTTCCATTATTACAAACTAAAAAAGGATGATTTTGTTTAATATCTGTATTGTTTATAAGAAAAAAATAAGGGGGAGGTTAGACTATCACGAAAATTAAAGATAAATGAACCGAGCATTTACGTCTTTAATAGCGCTATGATTTAATGGTATAGTCTCCATTAGTGGTTCATGTATACATTGAACAAAATATATAAGACAATTTAAATAACATGACTTTAATGTTTTAACATTTGACAGGCATAAAGTTATATCTGAACAAGTTAATATAAATTAAATATAACCAATATTTCTGGCGAACCAGCCTATTTGCCAAGACGAAGAGTTGAGAAATATTTGTAGAAGATCATTATAATGCTGGTATTCTATTCATATTCTTATTTTTGGGACTAACTTTAGCAACTTACCATCACCATTTATTTTTTAATATTTATTGAAATGACTGAATATGGAATTAATATTTCGGCAAATTATTCCCACTGAAGCAATAATAATAATCACTGAAGTCATAAAAATAATAATTGAAAAATAAAATAATTACTGATGTTATAAAAATAATAATTGAATAATAATGAAAATTAACATAAACTTGGAATGATTTTTCAGTGAAAAGAAAAATAGAAATTTAAACAAATTCTTGAAATTTAAAATAGCTTTAATAAAATTTATTAATTATAAATATAACCGATACAGATTGAGATGAAATTAGGAAGAAAAATAACAATTACACGAAATATTAGCGTCATTCTTTTATACTATTAATCGCATTGAAAATACACTTACTAAAGCAAGAAGTTATTTCATTTTATAATTTTCATATCAGTCTGTTATTTTTGTGCTTAAGTAAGAATAAAATCAATAAAACAACTGAAGACATTCCTCGCTCGATGATGAGAAATGATGTCCTATTAGATTTGCTGTACTCACCGTATCTTTTTATGATTCGAATGTATCATTCAGAAGAATCAGAAATTTTTATCAAAAGGAACAAATCGTCTTAGGCATACAATTTCAGATATAAACTCTTTGATCTTCCGGTAGCTATGTAATAAAATTCTTTACGCGTCAACGAACTCTCCCTTCTTTCAATAAACTTCTGAGAAGAATAAAAGAGCAACACCGTGCCACTTCAGTAAGCCGATAAACATTTGCGTTGTCGAACAAAGAGGACAAAACGGTAGACTGGACAGAAATAAGGACCGGATAATCCATCTCCACAACATGCCACCCAACACACACGGTCGCAATCATTCTCTTCCCTTTTTGCTTCGAGGACTAGGCGTTGACCACTAAAGTGGTCGCTAAATAGCAGTACCGCCCGGTGTACCATCTATCAAACTACACCTGGGGGTGCTTTGGCAGACTCGTCGTTTTTTGACAATGGGGTGCGAACAACCCCAGTGAAAAATGATTTCAAAAGTAGAGGGAAAAGGGTCCGCCACTACCGGATAATGATGGAAGCTGCGGACAAGAGGGTCTTCCCTTAGTATGATTCAGATGCAAATAGCCTTACCATTCGTGAAGTCCGGTTCTGATACGTCTTAGTAGAAGAGAGGGAACCAGTGGCCCAGAAAGATTGGACGAGGTCACGTCATCTCCCTTTCCATCTGCTTGCCGAATCTTTTTTTTCTTTGCTTATGAGAAAAACACGCCAGTTTCTTTCTGCTCTCCCTCCCCATACCACTCTCGTTCCATATTTTTTCTTTCAATTTCCATTACATTTTTTTGTATTGTGCATTTACTGTTATTACTACCATTTCCTTTTCCATATAAGCGAGTGCATAAAGTGGCTTTTCACTTCTTTTTTTCACCCAGAGGTTTGTTAAATGGTAATGGTGGGCATGCGCTGATAATGGATTTTTCTGTGGAAAATGCGGGCTTTTTGGGTCTTTGAGAAACAAGATATGGTGGAAAGATAGCGCTGCTTTAAAAGCATGGTTTGTGATTGCTTGAAAGGTTGCGATGGGGTCGAGACTAGAAGGGTAGAATCGTGTCGGGAAAATTATCCGATGCTGACATGATTGCATTTTGAAATGGAAACGCAGTGACGAAGAAGCAAAATGAATTAAATAAAAATAAAAAAAATACTACTGTAATTGTATACTGGCGTGTTCGTGAAAAATGTGAAATGTGAAGTCACTTCCTGCAAATTTTAAGGTAGATCTTTTAACTGGGATTTTATGATAAAAAAGGCGCCAGGAATAAAAGATTCATAAGCTACACTATCTTTTATTTTTATAGGGAATATATGAACATTAATGTTTTTTTTTTTAAAGCTCTAACAAGAAATGAATTCGTCTGGCAAATTTCCTTTCCTTTAGCAGTCAGTTGCAATTGAAGGAATAAATTTGAACTTCTGAAGCAACTTCGGCTTGAGCCAAAACACGTTCTAATAAATTATGCACAAAAAAAAAAAAAAAGGACTCCATCAGTATGAGAAATTTATGTAATTTGGAAATAAAGTTTGCAGAGATTTACTTATTTTAATATGAAAGTGTCTCGATTAAAGTAAACTTAAGCAATTTTATAAATTATTTTATTACTAAAATGATTAGGGTTCAGTTTGAATAAAATAATAGACTTGCATTAAGGAATATTAAATTATAACTAAAATTAAATTTGAATTCTTTGTTTTGCTCATTAATATTACGGAAATGGATTATATTAAAAATTCATGAGGTAATTATTTCCGCACTAATGTACACACAAACACTAGTACATCATCTAGTTTATTTTTTTGGAGGGGGGGGGGGTTCTCTTACATCTTTGGTATGTGATGAAATCAAATATTTATTATACATACCAGTCGCCTTTGGCGATTAGCTGCTTCGTCCAGAATATTCCAAACAAAAGTTCAATTTTCAAACATCATACTAAATTCGAGTAAAAGTTCTGTAATTATTCAAGATTGTACGTAAGTAGACAAAAGGGAATCAACTTGAAAATACTTATTTTGAAATACTATAGTTTTATCAAAATTCCCCAGAAAAGAGTTTTAATTCTATATTTTCTCAAAATAATTTATCATTGCAACAATAATAATTATTATTGCATAAAGTTATTGTTCAGTAATTGTGTGCAGATACAGACAATTCTTTCAATTTTGGGTGGGAAAACTGCGTTCATTTGTATAATAGCGGTGGTCTTTCTGATTAGGCGAAATAGATAATTGTTGTGTTCATACATTTATTTAAATTGAATCCCTTTATTGAATATCGAACGTCTAATTGAATAATATTATGCATAAATATGAATGGCGCGCAATCACAACGTCCTAATAAATAAATAAAGCATTACATTTACACATAGTTGATCAAATAAAGAATTTACTTAAAATAAATCATTAGCAGATTGATTAACTTTAAAAAAATTCTGAGATGTGGATCCAAATAGTCTAGTTGGTAAAATGAGAGGCCTCATATTATATACCGTACTAGAGTCGCAAAATATTTAAATCCGCCACTGAACAGATACACAATTTTCGACATTGAATCCAAAATCTTTAACCCTTTTAAGATTGAATTTTTAAATCTGTATTGATGCTTATACATCCTTTCAGTTGTGAAAAGGTGAATACTTTTAGTTGAATAATTAAAAATTGGTGTTATTTTCCCATACTGTAGTTGCAACCACTTTATCCCTTAATGTTTATTTTCAAATCCGTAATCCTATATATATAGATATAGCTCTATTCAAAAACATTTAATATGATTGCTATTACAGGAATTTTATATTCTTGTCACTAAAGAAATAATTCTAAAATATTGTGTGCCATAAGGCTATCCAGTAATGTATGTATTCCCTGAAGACGACAAAACCCCCGTTGAACTCAGTTAACTCGTCGCATTTCTGAGCTCTATCTCTCTGAAAAAATCCAGTGTGTCGGCTTGCCGAACGTGCCCACACAGCAAACCTAGCAACAATTGAAAGGATGGGAACGCAATTATTACATTATATCCATTCCTGTACCAAGTGAAAACATTTGTTTTCGTTTCGAGGATCGGTTGACGTCTGGTCTCTAGCGGAATTTCCTATTCAAATAACCCTATCTCCCGTCCGCGTGTTATGAAAAAATAGGGGCAAGTGGCGGCCGTTAATCGCTGGTAATAGGTGGAGTACACGACGGAACGTGGGGACTTTTGCATATTTAATTCTAGGGCGCTCATTAGGCTAATGGTGCGGCCATTATTCAGCGCGTAATGTCGACCGAAATGCCCGTTTAGGCACGGCCATTACGCCAAGGAATATTATGTACAAGAAGGCTGTTTCTTCCCCGGTTTATGACTCGCCAACTGTGGCCAGCTCACATTGTGCGATCATGATTTGTGGAGTACGTTCGTGGGAGCGAGTGGAAACATGAATGAGCTGATCGCGGTTCAGGTGCGGATTTCATTTGGGTTGACGGAATTGGCTGCTGCAAGCGATTTCTCATGTGGTGAAATAATAAAGTCCACCGCCGAATATGGTTATCAATAATGCAGTAGGGTAAGTATTGGTAGGAAACCATGGTAAATCTGCGAATGCAGTTTTAATTCTTTAATACTTGATTCCCTGCATTTGACGTAAAAATTCTTTGGTTGAAAGTGACATTGTATCACTTTTTTTTTCTGGATAAAAAGCAACAAACTATATTTATTTTCTTTACTAATGTTTTAAGTGGTACTAAAATTATGCAATGATTAAATAGGCTATGTACGAAGCATATGCTTACATATAATTGAATGTTCGTTTGTTTATTTGAACTTTATACAATTCCACATCCCTTGACAAAATCGAACAAACTTTGCCACATACATTCCTTAGCATCTAGAATGATTAATGTGCTATTAAAAACTTTTACTGCCCTATAATGTGGGTGAAATCGAAGTAGGGAGGTTTTAGGTTTTTCCTTCAATATTTTGAGAAATATTACTGCACAATTTTTTTTCAGTGATACAAATTTCATTTCTATTCGTCTGTTTTCACTAATTTTAATCAATTTTTGAACAGTGACGATATTTAAATTGGGTTGAATATTCTAAAATGTTTTAAGAGTCTGAATATAAGTATTCAGAAACTGTACGAAATAAAATTATACTTCTTTTCTTATATAACACAAATAAACTAAGATCGAGTTGCGGATATAGTGGCTATCATTTATGAAAATATCCAAAATATATCATACTCTTATAATAAACAACGGTGGAGAAACATATAAGTCCATTCGTGTTTTGCACCTAAACTGCTGCTTTGCAACTCTTTTGACAGAGTAAATTTTTTCCATTTATATAAATGCATATAATGGGGCTTAAAAATCTTAAAAAATTAACTAGAGGTATAATGGTTGGTTATTTTAAATGAGACTTTAGAATTATTATGAAAAAATACTGTAGCTAAAGCATTTTGGTGGAAATTTATACTTATTGTGATTATAGAAAGTCAAATTTTATTTTCTGTTTTATTAGATCAAATGCGTATTTATACAATTGCTGGATTTTCTAAATTACCTGTTGTTTGCAAATGTGCGAGACCGAAATAAGCCTTCTAGGAGCATTAGGACACTATTAGGTTCCCTTTTATTAATTCGTATTCAATCTCTATAAAAGGATTTTAAAATTGTATATGGTGCCAAATTGAAATAATTAAAACTTTTATTGTGACTTATCTTCACGGGAGATGATTTCAGAATCCCACCTATAAAGAATTTAACATTTAAAAGTAATTTCAAATATTACGGCAAAAAAAAAATTACAAAACCTTTTTAGCACATGTTAAATACTTTAATAGAAAGTTTGTCAGACTATTTAATAGAGAATAAACATAGCAATTGAAAAAAAATTAGATTCTAGTTGAATTGGAGAACAGAATCCTAAAATTATTGCTTTGAAATTTAAATGATACTTCGTTTTAAATTCAATTAGTGGGTGTACATGGTTTTTTTAATACAAAATTAATGGTAATTTTAATTTATAGGAAGTACCACATAAAAATTTAATGGTCTCGAACCCCTTGAATTCATGGAGTCATTAAACAATTTCCTGCATTTCCGATTTGATAATTCTGTCCGACAAATATGTTTTCCCTTATAGAATGTTAGAACTCCGATTATACTTTGCTGCCACCAAGATTTTTTTATTATTTTTATATTATTATTTTTTTTATTACGATTGAGACGATTATTTTTTTGTCAATAAGAAAAAAATTGTTTCTTAATAAATTTATTATAAAATGTCTTCTTTCTTGATTCTGCGTCTGTTGCGTTTTCACTGGCATTTTGCTTTTTAATCAACGTACTGGTTTTATGCTTTATTCCCCAATGTTAAAATCGAGGGACATAATGATAGATTTTAAAAGCGTTTAGGATATACATATGTCTTTAAAAGCATACGGTAAATATTAAGAGATACGATGTAACTGATTGTACTATCAAAATATGTATACATAAAGAAATCGGGATTTCGAATTTTTTATATCGGGATCTTTAGCAGACAGAAAGCATTGTTCTCAAACATGGAATTCTTTCCTTTGATTTCATCATTTTCCATAAAAGCAAAATTATAGTAGGCCACGCTTTTAAGCATGACGCTTAAAGCTGTAAAGCGTTAAAGCACTTATAACCATATCTTACAGACGATAATTTTCAACTTGAAGAAGTCAAAAAAGTATCCGAAATTACTACGTAAAAAAATGACTAAGAACTCTTTTACTAGCTTGCCCTCCCAAAAAATATGTAAAAATTAATAGAAATGGGGTGTAAAAGTTAGAAATTTATATTGATTCATTAAATCTTCTTTAAAGATAAAAACAATTTGAATGAGGATATATATTCTTGTACAATATTTCAAACTTCTACATTTAGAACTTTTAGCGCTTTCTTTATGCATGAGCAACTATCGTTAATAATAATTCCACAGTTGTTTGGAAGTCATAAAATAATTCCTTTCTCACTAAATAATATAGTTAAAAAATGCGATAATTCTTCCATATTCTTATGGAAGCCTCCTTATTCTTCTCCTTATCAACAATATGAATGTTGCTTCATTTCAGTACAGTCTATTTCAGACCCTCAAAAGTTTCTACGAGATAGACCTTAAAAGTTTATTTTAACCCTGCTAAACCTTAATTGTATATTAAACACGAACTCGGTATCTTACATCGTGTTAATGTTGAAAATATTTTACTCTCTTGAATTATAACGAGCCTTCGCATCAATTCGCAATTTCCGTTTCACATGTTGAATTTGAGTTCCAGAAATGTCACAGCAGCTGCATAGCCAAATGAAAGTAAAATTAGTTGCTTGATATTCACTTCTATTATAGATAAGATTTCTGAATTTTGTATACTTCGGAGTGTTTGCCCTTGAAATATTCACCCTCTTTTAAAGATTAAATATTTCGATCTGAACTGCATATAGAATAGTTCTTGTACATCTTTAATGGTTAAAACTACTTAGAGCGGTATAGTTTTATCTCACATTAAAGTCTCTAGTCGATAATAAAAAAGATAACGTAAAATGCTACATTTCTTTTACGATTTCTTTATGCAAATTTTCTGGGCCATTAAGATAAACATGAAAGTTGTAGTAGTTTTATTTATTCCATTTACTGTTTAAATGCGTTGTTACCGTTTATTGCTTCGGTATGTATAATGTATGCAAGTTGTGTATTCGGAACACTTCTTTACCATTTCACGAATGCATTTAATTTATTCTTTATTTTATACAGTTTTGACTCAAACACATTTGCATGAATTTCAAATTGTTACTCAGAGAATTTTTTTGTTTTTGTTTTTAAGATGTTTTTCTGCAAAATATTTATATTTCAATATGCATTTCTGGAGAAATTTATCCTACCTTAGAGTATCATTTTATTTTGTAATTTAATTACAATATCGAAAAATTACAAATATGTTACTGTTTGTTTGTTGTATGAAGCATTTATAATGTGTCATTTTATTTTTCCATGCAACAATGTAATTCATTTAATTATTTTCAGGACGGCGGTTCTTTTCTCTAACATCATTTGAGGAATCAAACTGCAAGTAAGAGTTCATTGTTTTCCATTAAATTTCTGTACCTCCCATCTTGTAATTTACTTTTAAAAGTTTAAATTTATTTTAAGTTTTAAAATTATTCAAGATTCTGAGGGATTTGCATAAGAAGTTTTTGTTTACATATAAAATGAACATCTGTTATTTTTTTTTCATTGAAGAGAAATTTAATACATGGAATAATTATACTATGAATTTTAGTACATTTCTGGATAAATGTCTAAATTCTTTTGCAGTACTTGAGGTAAATCCTTAATATGCATGATTTTGAATAAAATGTCTAGACGATACTTTTTTCTAGATTAAAATCCAACAAAAAAGTGGGCATTAAATGAGTTTGTGAAAAGAAACGCTATTTTTTTTCATTAGGGTTTCATAAAATTTTCAGAGCCGTCGATTCATTAAATATTTTACAATTTAACCAATTTTATTACTTTTTTTTATAGATTGATAACTTTCTTTCCTATTTTTGACTTAATTATATTTGCTTTAGACGAATTTACTACATTCTCATGAATCTGGATAGTAATAAAACATAGAATGATTTATTGAATTATAGTCAATTCATTGGATTTAATATTTTTCTGAAATACTGTGAGCCTTTAAGATCAAAGGAATTAAAATATAATTAATTACTATTCATATAAAAAAAACTAAAAATACAATTTTTAAAAAGTTATTGGCATTGTGCCACTCCATAATTTTTTTCCAAACTCTTCTTGACGTTCTTACTCTCGAAATCAGGAACATTTTTAATTCCTTTAATGTTAGCAAATTTCATGCACATAAATTATATTTCTCCCATTTTTGATTTTTCTGTTTTCAGCTCTGTGTTTTGCGAAATATAATATGTTTTGTCCTTTTCTATATCTTCGTATTAAATAGATAAAAACAAAAAGTATATTGCAGGAAAATAGAGATAACATTCAGAGATATTATATCTTAATATTACTTCCTTCAAGATTTCATTAATATTCATTAATATATTCATTAACTAAGAATAAAATAGAAATCCTCATAGGGGCCATTTTTATTCTCTTTTTGTTGGTTTAATGGGTCTCATTCTATTTTACCATAAGTCTACATTTCGTATATTGTTATTGTAATTCAATAGGTCGCAGTTAATATTGCTTTTCTAAGAATGCGCAGAACCTAGAATGCTATCTCACTTAGCAAACCGCATTCAAAATAAAATGCTGTTAAATAGACTTTCTATACATACCTCAATTGCCTAACTCATTACCTTTAACATTTTTTTTTCAGTCAGCAAATCGCTGTCTTTTTAAGTCAGTGGGTTAATGATCATCGTGGGCATGTTAGTCAAAGGGTCTAATCCTCATCTCTTTTACGTGGTTCCATTAATGATGTTGTGCCATTTGGCGAAAGTTGATGAGTGCATTAAATGTTGATTTCATTTCAGTTAGATCTAAATTCTAAGCAAACAAAAAATAATCTTATCCCTTTAGACATTAACCGAATGGTGCATGAAGTTAAATTTATCTTACAGTGTTATCCGTCAGAACGCTGTCTGCAAATTGATAAATAAAGTTTTTATAAAGATTCTCTCTCTGAAATTAATTTTGACTCGAGAACTTTTTACGATAAACAGTATTGATGAAGTTTTTAATATTTATATTGGATTATTTAATTGTTGTTTTAAGGGTTTAACGTTGTCTTCAGAAGCTGCACAAAGATTATTGGAGATCATGTATAATGAAACAAAATTGGATGAGGGCACTGTATGCCACATAAATCACCCAAAGCATTCAGATGATAAAAGTATTTTGTATCACTTAAATTATACTTATTATGTCTTGTAATTTCTATTCTCAATACAGTGAAAGCATTATAGTAAAAAATCGTATAGATCGCATTGTTTATACCAGAATCTCTTTAGCGATAAAGAGATTAACTAGATTGGAGATCTTACTAAAGGTCTTATTTCAGATCAATATTTAATCTTCTTTCTGGCCTGGATGTAACATTTCAATCCATTGACAAATTAATTTCTTTCTTTTTTTTCTTACAAATATATAGTACATTCTATTCTAGCCTGGTTGGTAGAGCGCGTCCCTTAGGTTGCGAATTCAAACCCCGCCGACCGAAGATTCCCCGTCACAAAGTCCTCCATGTCGAGAGTAATACCACTGGGGCTACTGGATCAGGGGTGATCATTCTCTGATTCAGGTCTAAATTACGATCTGTGGATGAGTGAATGAAGTCTGCCCCTTAAAAAGGGTTGTGACGTGTGTGTAGTTAAGTCGTTCTCTTGGCCCTAGATGGCGCTACTATAAAAACAAAAGACGCTCCCCCACCGGCTTAAAATCGCTGTCTTCGTAACAGCGGACTTTTCCATGGCAAGTGCCATAAGAAACAACATTTATTCCCATCCATGTAAATCCTAAAGTAAATTTGTAAATTCAGAGATTCAAGTTTAGTTGCCATTGTGATTTTTATTCCTTGAAAAAAATATTTGCTGGGGACATTATTATAATTTATAGTATCAAACAAAGCCTTCAACACAACTTGCCAATAAGGTCAAAATGAGTTTTCAAAACGAAATTCTCTTAATTTTAGAATTGTTCTATGAATAAAGTTTAATTAAACCAATAACATTTAAAACCAGTGACGTCTCTAAGTGTATAGTCTAACCCGCTGTCAAAATTTTAGAGAGGGATACTTGGAGTGCAAGCAATAATAATTACTATATTATTTGTAATAATAATATCTCGAGTTAGGGCTTCCTAAAAGCATGGATTACTAATACTGTGCCAGTCCTTCATACTAAAGTTACAGCTACTTGAAATAGTGCTGCATAATGTAAATATGTGTGAGGAATTTAATGTACTTAATGTCATTAATTCTTTTTATGAAGATAGCAGCGCATTCTCGTGATTATTATAAGAATAGATGAAAACATTAAGATTATATAAAATGTAAAAAACGTATTAGTCAAATTTTCTCTATAAATTTCGAAATCCTTTAAATTGGGATGGTTTATCATATTTAGAAATTTAGAAAAACTTTTCTAATATCAGGATTCAAAATTCAATCCTGTAATTACGAAGCCTTATTCTATTGACCATCCTATAAGGTTTGCATTAATAAATAACTTTCAAACAGAGATTTTCTTTGTTACCATTAACGAAATCATTCTTTGATTTTTATAACTGCATCATCATCTACTATGTCATCATAATAAGTGAACACAGAATCCACATGGTTTTTATTCATACATGGTTTTTTTCATCTTTCCATACACATTATCTTATCCATACATATTATCTTATCATACATATTATCTTATCATACATATTATCTTATCATACATATTATTATTCTAAATAATTTTTCTTAAGTAGAAAATCTTTGTGAACGGTTTCATTTTATTATCATTTCTTATATGTTTGTTAATTTTGTACATAGTTTTTTTCCTACTGTAAATATTTTGGTATTTAATAAAATTCTCTTAACATGCCCATCAAACCGTTCAGTGACCAGAATGGGTTATGAGAGACGGCGTTCTGTTCTGTTTCAGTAATGAAGAACCTGGCAGCCAAGAATAAATTTCAGAATGACTTAAAATTCAGAAAAATAACCAATTCATTTACGTACTTTTATTAAAAGAATGGGCAATTTTCCTTTTCAATTCTAAATTACTTTCATATCGTTTGTAAATTTCGCATCGATCCCCATAGTTAGCTTCCTTTCTCTTTTTATTTAATTTCCACGCACTTACTTTTAATATTCCCCTTCCTTTGACAACAAAGAAACTATAAAAAAGGGGAAAAGAAGAAAAAAAATTAAAAGCATGTCTTTGTGTATCAAAGAAAGAAGGGGGAGGGAAGAGAAGGATTTGCATCACGTGTTTACGACGTGGCGTCTTAAAATTAAAAGACACTATTAAAATACGATTTAACCCCGCGACGAATCGCATTTAAAAATTTATACATTGTAAAAGGGACTACCTTTTCGGATTTGCACTCAAGTGCTAGAGGGAAAGATGGGAAAAAAAAAAAAAAAGTCAAGGTGGAGAGGGAAAAAAAATGTAAAGGAAATTGTCGAGGGCATTTTCTAGGAGGAAATAGTGCCTTGACAAAATTTTAAAAGTGAAAAGAAAAATTAAGAGGTGGAAGTAGGGTCGGCAGGAAAGGCAATTAATGAAGAGGAAGCACTGGGCGCTTAAAATTCATTGCGTATGAGTGACTGAGTGAAAAAATACGTTCGTGGGGTGACTAAATAAAATATCATTTAATAATAAAAGTGCGGTTTTACGATCTAGTTTGGGGAGGGAGGGGAGGGCGACCGTTCTGCGAATGGCGGAGAAGTTACGCTACGGTGGTCGAGTTATTTAAATTTATTTCTCAAGCCACCGTTGGGAAGGGCGCGCGGGTACAAAGGAATGTCATTCTTTTTTCTTTTTTTTAATTCCCCTTTCTCTTTAATGTTTGCATTTTTTGCCAGTAAATGAAAGAACAATTAAACAACCAAAAAAAGAAATAAAAATATAAGATTTTTTTCTCCCTCTCTCTTTCTTTCCATTGAATGGATGTGGTTTATTCTTCAGCTTTTAGCTGTGTTTTTGCCGTGTTATGGTCGAACACGTAGTTGGGAAATTCACTTTTTTGGAACTAAATTGCTCATTCGGTGTATGTGTGTTTCATTTTCCGCGTCAGGCAACAGGTAAAATAAAACAATGGCAAAAGCAAAAATGACAGAAAAATTTGCTTTTTTTTTACCTAATAAAAAAAAAACCCGTGAAAGTAAGTGATTATGAATTGTTCTTCTGGCAGAAAATTGGCTATTTAAATTGTGGTAATGTTCTGCTAGGTTATTAAAAAAAACTATTTCCGTCTATTTATTAGGAAATTTAGATTTAATTATTTTCTGTATATATATTCAAAAAGAAAACTGTGATAAAAACACTTTTAATTAAAATGTGATGCTGTTTTCCATAGTTGGTTTATAATCAGTCTTATCCATTACTTTTTAGAATTAAATTTACAGAAATTCGTTATTGTTAATGATGGTTTTGAGTATGAATCATGCTCTTAGAAAAAGACATTTAAAGTGCAGTTTTCGGTTTTTCCATATCATTCACGTGTTGTAAATTGCAAACTTTATTCATTACTAATTCCAGTGATGCTAAATTAAAAAAGTTATTTGTTTTAGAAAATTTCTGGGGGAACTCTACGGATATATTTATTAATACGTATGGGAGATACTTTTATGAATAATGTTTTTTATGGTAACCTAAATCAGTATTCTTATGAGTCAAAAAACTGGAAATCATTAACATTCGTACGATTTTTTTCTTCTTTTTTTTTTTTTTTTGCTTCGCTGTTGATTTTGATTTTATTTCTTTTTCATAATAATATTATTATTATTTGTCCTAATAAATGAAAATAGCATTGAAATAATTTAGCTTTAACATGCAATGAAACAACAGCTTATCGTCCTAATCAAATATTCAAAAGAAAGACAATTTTAGTACTTATGAATTAACTGCATGCCAGTGATTAATTTCTAAGCATCACATTTTAGGTTCTTTCGTAAATAAAATCTATGGTCAATGGCATAGATTTCGTCAATGGCATGTAATTAATACAAAAATTCATTAATGTAATTCAGCTACGTGCGTACGTATTATATACGTGTGTGCATTTGGTGTACACGGTTAAGTTTTAGTTACGAAAAAACTTATTAACATGCGATCTTTGGCAATTAACCAATGGCATGCAGTTAGTACGCAAATACTGACTAATTCAAAACGGTTCTTGAGTGTGTTTTATGGAGCTGAATTTAGTAAAGTTCAAATATTACTTAGAGCGATGCCAAGCTTAGTGTGATATTTATTACTATTATACATATAAAAATAATATGATCTTTCTGCAAATACTGATTCATGATATATATTGGATATTTTAGGATTTTAATATTGAGTCTTGATACTATTCTTTCTTCGCTACCCTAGAGGCTTTCGGGCCTAAATAATTGTCACGCGAAATTAAGGAAACAGAGTTTTATGACCATTTTTATTCTATTTCCTGTTTATTTTTTTCATAACTAACAAAATTACTTATGTTTACTTATAATTGGTAATTGATTTACCGTGTGCCCTCAGGGGGACGAACGCGACTTGAGTGATCCTAATCCAATTGGCTGAATTTTTGATTTATCATTTTCACCCTTACAGGTATTGTAAGGTGTTTCGATAACGGAATTTAATCAAAATTACATATTACTCTAGAACTTTAGTGGTAAGCCCATATACCACATTTCATCTATCTTAGTTGTTGTTGTTTTGAATTATAGAGCTTGCATACACTCAGAAGAACAGATAGATGCATCGTTATGATTTTAAAAATATGAAGAAACACATAATCATGACTCCAAAAATATATGTAACTGGTTGGGTAACACTGAACTAGCATGTTGCGTTTTTGACCTATGTTTCGTATATACAAGGATTGACAGGCTCCTCGATGAAGTGCTTTAATCAGTATCTACAACTTTGGTGCTACAACCATATAACACTCTTTATTCGTATTACCAGTTATGTTTTTGAATTATCATATGCATATACATTGGCACATAATCTCGATTCCAAAAATTATGTTATTATGTTATGAACATCTTCTTGTGTATAAGCCTTCCACCCCGCCATCACTGTACGTAACAGTATCGACAGGATTTGCTACAATGTGAAGATTCATTAAAAATGTCATGATCGAATTTTTAATTATTATAATAATTCTTCATAGTATACTTCATATAACAGGCAGTACAAATTAAGTTTTTGCTTCTATTGAAAATAATCTTCAGTTTGAAATGTTTCTGTAATAAAAACAATTATAAATTTATGAAACTAAATGTTTTCAAAACTTTTATCTCCCACATTTATTGAAGAAGTGAGGTGCCCTGGTGGTAAGGTCTCGGCTCGTGAGCCGCAAGGTTTCATGTTTGAGACCCGATTCCACCAAAGAACCAGCGTGTAAGGGGGTCTATTGCACGTTAAATCCGTCAGAGCCAAACGTCTTCCCACTGATGTGGTGTGGAGAGGGGGCGTGCCAGCTCAGGTGTCGTCCTCGTCATCTGACGGCGGTTCAAAATTACGAAGTCTGTCCCAAAATAGCCATTGTGTTGCTTTACAATGATACGTTAATATAACTAAACTAAACCCACATTTATTGAATGGACTGTTGTTTTTACCACATTATTGAAATACCTTGTAAGTAATTATCATTCGATTCACAAACTGGAAAAAAAATTATAGAATGATTTTTTTTAGCAAAGATGGGATACTATAATTACACTGATCAGATTAGCTTGGTTCAATAAATGTAGGATAAAAAGCTGAGAATTTTTTGTAAGAAACAACTTATTTTTCGATTCTATTATCAAAAGATTAATCAGTAATTTCACTTAATGGTCTTGCATATTTTGACTATGGATGCAAGGAAAGAATTTTTGAAAATAAATGAGTACACTAACTGATTGGCATGAAACATGACAAACTAAACGAGGAATAAAGTTTCGCGACTTCTGAGTGAATTATTTGTTAAAAGGATGATTCTTTTGAATTATTCTTAACTCCTTGTATGAGAAAAATATGTAATGATTTAAACTAAAGTAATGAAACTAAGGCAAGAAATTACATTTAATAAAGACAAATAAAGATTGGATTACAAAAAGAAGAATGGAAATGAAGAAGAATGATTAAAATATTGATGTTAAAAAGTCAAGATAACATATTTCTGAAGTTAAAATGTCAAAATAAACAGAATCTAACTAGACAATCCATACATTTATATTGGGCTTATTTTTATTGACATCCTTCTCTGATATGTAAAACGTGCATATGTTCCATTTGCACAGGTTAAGAAAACTATATTTATAATAAATATTACACTAGACTGAAATTATATACACATAATGTTTTATTTTTAATTATAATGAATGGAATTCAAAAGTTCAATTGTACCTTTTCTCCTATTTAAAAAAGAAATATGTTGTAGACCGTAAAAAATTTTCAAGTTGGGAAACAATTGTCACAATGATAATAATCCCACTTGGAGTGGCATCTCTCCATATACCTTTGAGTCCATTATAGAGAATCAATACCACTAGGAAAAATATGTGGCAATGATTCTAATCCCGTTTGGAGTAGCATACCTTCATAAAATTATGAGTCACCAACTCATAATAATGGGTAAGGGCCATAGAATAAGAAGCGGCATCTTATGTTGTTGAAAGTAACCTTGAAGCACAAGAATTAGATGTCTGACAAGTTTTATATGTAGCGATTGTTTACTTTCCAGGAGAATTTTCATGAAAAACAGACAAATTTGTATTTTGCTGGAAGGAAATCCTGAAAAAATTCCTGCTCCTAAGTCGATTGCAGTGACCAATATGTTGTGAAATCGTGCATCGACCTGCCGTTTTTGAATAATTCTTGTTACGAGTCACTGAATAACGTCTTAACTTTCATCCTATTATACAGGCTTCTCAATCAGCCTTAACCTACTTATTCGTTGATGGCGAGAAAGGAATTTTTTAAATATAGCACTGAGAATTTCCTATGTGATTATTAAAAATTAAACAATAGTTTCTCAATATTTAATAATATTTTTAAATATTGAGTTTAAAAAGGGGATGTTAAAGAATATTTACACCCAGTCGTTACTTATTACTTTAACCCAATACTTTTACCTACAGTCGTTATTTTAACCTACCTAGTTGCCGCAACCCCAACTCATTAAATTATCAAGACGATAAATCAAAAATGAATATTATAGGAAGCATTCATTATCATTTCAAAGTAAAATCGGAACAAACAACTCAGTAAAAATAGGATGACCCGAATGTCAACAATATTGTAGAGAAAGAAAAAAAAAAGACCCATTTCGTTAGCGTCTGAGCGAACAAAATAGATTACTTTAAATCTAAAGAAAAATTCCAGGAATCAATACACATAGAAATAATAACTCGTAAGATCATCTGCGGTTAGAATCCAATTGTAAAAGGAAGAAATATACCCTTTGTCGCATATTTCCCTCAAGGAAAAGCACAAAGTAGAAAAAAAAGACGGCAAAGAAAAAAGGAAAAGGAGAAGAAGAAGTATTCTTCATATTAGGATTACCCCAAAATTGAGAAACTAATAAATTCCATTGGAAGGATTCTAGAAATGTACTTTTTAATCGCCAAAGAATTTTACGTTGAGTTAAACGATCCTTTTTATGATATTCCTATCGTTAAAAGGGCTCGATAAAAATAGAAGGTTCGTCTTTAATCTTAGAATTTATCTATCTGGAAATGGAAATAAAAGAATGTGGTTTCAAGCTAAAAAAATTTTTTGGGGTTAAGAAGTTGGAAAGTAAAGGCATTTGTTGGATTTTTCCGATAAAACTGTGTTGCATGTTTTTCACTTTGTTTGATAATAATAAATGCAAAAGAAAAAAGAATTTATGGGTAATTAGTAAATTAATGTTAGCATTTTCAAGTTTTTTAAACGATAAATTGTAACATTTTATTCAGTACATTTAATTCGTCGGGAAAAGGAATTCTTTCTTTCTATCTCTTTTTGTTGCCTAATCGAAAAAAAATTATTTATCAAAAAAAAGTTTATGTGCATTGATTACTATATCATTGTTCTAAAATTTTATTGACATTTAACTGACTGTTTTCAACCACGAAGTTAAGGCATGAAATGATTGCAAAATATGATCTTTGGGAAAAGGTTATAGATTCTAGCCTCTAATTGCACTCTTAACCACCCTCATCCACTAGCTAGTAAACCAATAATCATTTTCCCTATGCAATTAGGCTGATTACGGAAGATTTTCCTCTAAGCGAAATATAACTATGACTTAATTTCTCACGAAAGACAATATGACAATCTAATTCCATTTATAGGAACTAAATTGATCATGTAGATATATATTGGAGCACTATGTAACTGTTGGGTTCGTTTGGCCCAACGGAAGATATCACACTATTCTTATCAATGATTTCCTAACTGTATATGTTAATATGTTAGAGCAGTGTTTCCGAAAATGAGGGTTGCCAATCGATTTTTAGTATGTCATGATAAGATCTTGAATGTATACATATTTCCACAATTCACAAAAATGTGGAATAAATGGCCTAAAATGAGCTAAGTTACATGATATTAAAAAGACAAACAAAAACGGCGCAATACGCAAACAAATGACTCTTGCCGTTTGCTAAGAAATGAAGGAATAAAATAAGTGTCTTCTCGCCGTGCGAATAGCGTATATAAAAACCTCTCGCCTTTTATTTATTTTTATATTGCCATATAGTACCTAACAATCGGCCCATTTAATCAGAAATTCTTTTTCGTTATGAACGTTCAATTCAGTCTGCTAACATTTTAACTTAGAAGAAGTTCGTGTGCATTTATATAAACATTTATTAATTTTTTTCTTCACGAGAGCTTCTTTTTTCTACAAAACGTATTTCGAAAAGATCACTATTTCCCTCTTTGAAAAGTCCACTGTACCAAAGATAAAATGGGTTGCTACAGATTTGGTAAATAAAAATGAGGCTTGCAATATTTAAAAGTTTGGGACCTTTGAGCTATACCAGGTGGGAATAGAAACATCACTTTTATGAGTTTTCAACGTATTTTGTCTTAAATAATTTTACCTTTAAATCAATATTAAATATTTATGTCACATATTGAATTCGATATCATATTAAGCCGCACTGTACTGGCAGTAAGATTGAAAGAAATTTTATGTCTGTACTATTTTCATGTCTTTAAGATATCCCTTGAAAGGAACATTGAAGTACTTTAAATCCCACGTCAAGAATCAATCCTCTTTTCATATGTGGTGTAAAAATTAAAAGATATATCCCATCGTCGTTTGATTACAATCCTAAAATAACTCTTGTACTGCTTCAAAACAAATATATTGCTTGGAAATTTGTTTACAAAATATACAAGTGTCCTTAAAAAAATAATAAGGACAAATCTATAAAAAAAAACTATCTCAATGGTGTACTATCTATTAAAGCTACTGTTTTAAGTAACACATAAATTTCAAAAGTTAAAAAAATGACCTTTTATTTCAGTTCAAGGGACATTAAATGACATTTTAATGAGTTTATTTTTCCAGTTGAATTTCATTTTAATGAGAAGAGAAATAACAATTTTCAGTCTACTTTTTATAGATTTATTTTAGAAACTTTTGGAACTACTAGTAATTTTTGTTCTAATGAAAATCTGTGCCTGTTTGAAATCGAGAAATAATTGGATTTTAAATTGTGCGTGAAAAGTTTATTTCTAAAAAGTAATTTATATAACCTTAGAGTAATGTAATAAATGTAATTAATCCTCTTATATAACTACCTTATCTAATTGCCTTACTCAGTGTAATCGAGTAACATCGAGTAATTTGTTTTCTTCTCAGTAAATTCTGAAATTTCGATCTCGTAGAGCATTTTATGAGTACATATAAACATGAATTGATTAATGTAAAGGAAATAATTTAAACTACTTATAGGAAGGGTTGCAAAAATTTAATACTAGAACTACCCATCTTAAATATAAGCTTAATTTTACAATGCCCTTCAAATTGACGGAGCTTTGATCATCATGGCTTAGTTTTTGTAAATGAAGAATATTTTAACAAAAGCAATATTTAATATAAAAATTCATCAATTATTAACAAAGGAAACCAAGAAAAATTTGATTTATAAGATATTCATTTAGAGCTTTTAGTTCTAAACTGAATCATAATAAATAAAATAGATCCCATTATAACGACTCCCGAACAATTTGGATCAATCAATGTAATTTCACATGAAAAAATGTAATTCAAATTTTTGCAGGAAATGTCTGAAAGCGATGTATAAAAGAATGCAAATACGTATTGATGTTCATCATTGCATAGATGATCTATAAAATACTATAAATTTTGAAATTGCTAAAGCCTTCATTTTGACAAGTCTTGGCATAAAGTGCTATTGGTCGTATTGGTTATGGAATTTAAAATGGCTGAATGGAAATTGAATGTGATTATGCAATTGTTCTTATATTTCGTTAAATATCGTCGTGAAGTTCCAGAACTATACATAAATTATATCAACTTTTTTAAGCAGGCAATTTGAAAATTGTCAGAATGACGGTCTTGGTAATTCTAGTGATAAAGAAACTACATTAAAAGTTAAAATAAAAGTATTTTTCAAAATTACTTAAATGAAGGAAATAGAGAAGGAATAAATTACTCTCAGCAAAATAATTCAGCACACACAAATGAAAAAAAAACATAATATAATACGAAATATTAAGTCAAAACAAGTGTATGATGAAAAAAATATAAAGCAATTATAGACATTAAATCCCAATATAGAAACAATTGCTCATATTTAAATTACTCTAAATTCATTCATTTTAAATTTTTAAGTTTTTCCAATTCAGCGTAATTAAATCATCACTTACAAACTAACTTTCAAAGTTTTATATTTTTAAAAAATTTCAGACCTTCAAAAAAAAAAACACCTTTCCTCTTAGTACAGCAACGTTTTGCTTAATTTACTTTCATACGCCAATAAATTATTTAATTTTCAAATATGTTGCTGATAGAAGACATTAAAATAATTAATAAAAAGGCCGAATTCGAAAACTCTAAAAAAACCGACTGGAATTTTAATATTACTTACCTTATCATAATTCCTCTACAGAAGGGATTAGAATCTAATTAACAGATGAATTATATAAAGATCGTTTTTAGCCGTCTCGATCTATTTACATAATTATCTTCTAATCTTGCTAATGGTGGGACGGAACGCATTTTTTACATCATAAACATTACGGGGAAAAAGTGAGGCGAACTTTTAAATTCTGTTTTACGATGAACCATTTTTTTTCCCCAACTCCCATATCACGAAATAAAAACATTTAAAGGAAGCTGGAGTCGTAAAAGCTAGTCCTTTTAATATTGCACTTAAAACAAACAAACTTTTAATGAAATTCACTTTCTTCCAACTTTAAATTAAAGTTGCAAGGATTTATAATTTTAATTAAAAGCTAATTGCATTAAATTAGATATATTTATTTAATATTTTGTATACCATGCATATTTTTCTGTACATCCCATTTATCATACTAATATTTATTTCAAGTTAATTTAAAAGCAAAATTTAAATGAAAATTAAATTTAAATTTTAAAAGTAAAAATGTTAAAATTAATTAAATTACTTCATTGTAATTTATTCGTATTTTCTCAAAAATAATTTATGAAAATACTGTATATGTTCTTCCCAATATTTTTCCTATAGATTTTATTTATTTATTCTTCGTTTACTTAATTAAATGAATAATTTTCGTTTTGAAATTTAATAATTATGTAGCACTCAGTAGTTTAAATAAATTATCATACTTATCAGACATTTTTATGAAAAATAGATGTTATAATTTTAAATATTTATTTTAATGTATCAGTAATTATATTTGATACTTCATTTAATGTAAATGAATTATTTGATAAATTCAATTTAAGTATTGTTGCAATCATATGGTATATGTTCCTGTGCGGGCTTTCTAACTAAATAATTTTTTTTTTATATTGTTCTGTGGCATGATCTGAACAAATACTTTTCTGCAATTTGCGCGTTCATTGTGAAATTAAACTATGGCGTCCATTTGAACAAAGAATCGTTTCAATCAGTACACCGATTATGCGTTTTATGAGCACTTTGAAAATTAAATTTCTTTAATCGTTTTTTCCCTGACTCTATTGATTCATTATTTAGTTAGGGCCGCGGTGGCCTGGTGGTAAGGTCTCGGCTTCGGAACCGGAGGGTTTCAGGTTCCAGACCCGGTTCCACCGAAGAACCGTCGTGTAAGGGGGTCTGTTGCACGTTAAATCCGTCCTGACCAAACGTCCTCCCGCTGGTGTGGTGTGGTGTGGAGAGGGGGGGTGCCAGATTAGGTGTCGTTCTCGTCATCTGACCGCGGTTCAAAATTACGAGGTCCGTCCCAAAATAGCCCTAGTGTTGCTTCAAACGGGACGTTAATATAACTAAACTAAATTCAACTAATCATTATTTAGTTTTATTATTTAAGCCTTCGCCCCACAGAAATTATTTAATTTATTGAGTTTAATTTTTTTACAATTATGCATTTAAATTGTCCATCTTATTTTGTCTAATAATGTGTGAAATAACTTTCGACACCTTTATCACGCTGAAATATTATTCTGTCTGATATAATATCATTTGTCGTAGAATTATGTTTTTATATGTCTTATAATGAAAATAATCCAATTGCAATATATATAATCTCATTATTATATATTCTTGCGCAAGATTGATATTTTAAAGCACGGTATTTCTTAAACTTGATTATTAGATTCTTTGTTCAAGACAGGTGTTTTTCTTTCGTTGGATAATACAGTCAAAGATATTCTGAAATCAGATTTTAACATTTTCTTCTTCTCGGAATTTTTCAATATATCAGTCTCGTGCTGTATTTATTATTTGATAAAATGATATAATCTTAAAATCTGATTCTTTATATTGAAAGTCTTTCTCTAAGTGAAAATATTAAAGTGCCAAACTTTCTCTGCCACGTTTACTTCCATGCTAAATTTTTATTTAGTATAAAATGTTTTACTTGAATTTTAAAGTAGTAATAATGATAGTTCTTTAAACAAATTACAAACTCTTTTTTACGACACCAACACTTTTTATATATTTATATATTTTACATTTTTTATACATTACAAACATTCTTTGTACATTACAAGCATTCTTTATATATTATAAACATTCTTTATGCATTTTAAAATCACTAGTAGTCATTTTACCTAGTTAAAAAATTTTAAATCTTATTTTTTCGATTGATCTAAGTCAAATATTCTAACAATTCTCGCTTTCCCTTTTATTGTATTTCTTTTTTACTTTTTCGTTCTTTACTCATATGAAGATAGAACTCTGAGGTAAGGATTCTTAAATATTTTCTCCCGATTTCATTTTTATGCAAAAAAAAAAAAAAAAAAAAAAAAAAGACTTTGCTGCGATGGTAAAATCGGAAAATAAGTAAAGAAAAGTAAAACACTAATGAATAATAAAGTAACAACAAATGATATATATTTTTTAATCAGTGAAGTGATTTCAATCAAGTTATCTTTGTAGTTATTTTTATTACACATGTTAAAAAAAATTGATGTCAAGTTTTTGTATTCTCATTAATGTTTTACAAGTCTCCACTCGGGTTGGCAAGCTACAATTTTAGAGCCATGACTGAACTCATTGAATCCCCCTATGTAGTTTTATATTAAGCACTGTAATTAACTATTCTAAAAACAGCCATTTCTAGCAAAATTCTAGGTAAATTTTATCAAGGGATCAAATATGATTAAAGAAATAAAACAAAAATGGGTCATATATTGTTAGATGAACATTATTCCAATAATAGGATCTCTAAAATGGCTTCACCTCAATATATCTCGATAATTCTTAAGACAGTTGTTCGAAAAGGCTTAGTTAGTCATTTCCTCAAGATCAAGAGGCTCCTTTTTTTCCCAACCGATTTTCATTCCTTCGTGCGATGACCTTACGCCCCGATACCGATGACCATCGCTACAGAAACACAAGAACTTCCTTTTTATCAGATTGTTCGTTAAACAAATAGCATCGATTTCTTTTTCTTTTTTTTTCCCACGCACAATAAGTCCGATCGTTTCTAGTGAGTGTTTGCAATCCGTAGATGCATAGATACGATAAGACAGAAATCCTGCATCAAAGAACAATTGAATAGCTCTACAGGTTGCAATGCTCAAAAAGCTTGTTGCTTTTTTTTTCTTGTATTTTCTTCTGTAAGTACTACTTTCTCTTCCAAGTATCCGTAAACTGTATCGTTTCATTCGTTCTCACAGATCAGCTGCAACGTGCAATTTGCTCTCTAACTGGACAGCATTACGTTTAGATTCGAAAGATTCAGGTGTTAGTAGATTGAAAATAAATGATAGACGCAATTGCTTGCCAGTTTTACCTTTAAGTGTGTATAAACAATGACTTGAATCAACTCTATATTACCAAAATGATGGTTTATGATTAGCAATTATAAGTCTTTCCGGCTTATAGGAAATGTTTTTTTTTAATTATTTTATTAAAAATTTAAAAAAAATACTACAAAAATAATTACGCAAGCAATAAATAGAAAACACACAGATGACGTTAAATGTAAGTAACATCCCGTTTAACACGTTTTACTACGTTCTTAATCCATGAGACATTACGTAATGTGGATGAGAAGATGCTGTAAATATAAACTAATTCTCGTTTCCCTGATTGCTTTAACAACGCTAAAGGGTCTAATTACCTCCATTATAATGACAAGATGTCCACTCTACAGGAAAGAATAGGCCATAGAGACGAGTATGTCCTCAGAATTTCAATCTCAGTCCTCCTTCCTATTAACGTAACAGCAGTCATTCCGATCATGACTAATGTTTAGACAGGCAGCAGTAACTACTTTTTTTCTGATTATTAAGTTTCTAAAATGTCTTAAGCGAACTTATGTTAATATTATGTATTTAATTTTTTTTCTATTTAACTCTCTTTATTTTGTAATTATCGTCTTAACTTTATTCGATCTTCCGGACTGAAAAACTTCCTTTTACTCAAAATTTGATAGATATCTTCAAATTTCGTGTAAAGGCCGTATACCAAATTTCAACAGTCCAGCTCAAAACGTTTCTTTGTCACAGACAGACTTCTAATAATGTGTTTTTCAAACTCAGGAAGGTCTAAAACTTGGAGATTCGTCAGAATTTCGAGTTCGAATTTTTACGATTACAATACTTTCTCTATACTTCCTATTCGAGAGAGTAAAAATAAGTCGTTTATTTGAATATTAGTGTAATATCGACATTACACTAATATTCAAATAATATCGACATTACAATAATATTCCTAACCACCTCCCTAGATTATTATATATCTATATAAGCGGATACTTCCATAAACTAAATTGCGTTTCAGCTTCAAAATATTCTTTCTACATATTGCTTGTGCATAAGAAAGAACAAAAATACCTGATGCCAGAAAACAACAAACAAAATCTCATTCCCAATCCGCGGGCGATAGAAAATAGCATTGTGGCTGAAGACTCCAGCAAACTCAAAACATCGAGAACTGTCGAATTTTCAATAACTTTTCCTTATTGCCCGCTTAGGAAAGGCTTCCAGACCAATGTGACGTATATTCTTTAAAAGAAGCTTGGAAGAAAAGGGGAGGGGATGGAATCACATAGACCATTCCAAGCGACGCGTGAAAACAGGAACTCACTCATAGCAAGACCATTGTGCCATTCCTGGAGCGCATTTAATATGCAGCCAGCTCATTTCTCCGTGAAATACACCTTTCCTTCACAAAAGAAAGTACCTAGAAGCCTCTAGGCTGCGCTTTTCAAGACGTTCTTAATACCCAGTGTAATGCTGGATTAGAAAATGTCAGCAATATGTATGTATGAAAACTCGGGGACTGAGATGTTATACCACAATGGCCTGAATCGCCAGACGTTCTTAGTGTTTGAAGCAGCATGCACTAAAGGATTGGACGCGCTATCCTGGGTGGGACGGAGGGATGTTATTGTGAATGGGAAAAAGGTTAAGGGTCGCGAATGACCCCAATATTTATTGGTCTAAACAACCATAGAATGCAGCTGCTCTTTTTCATTATTTGTGGCGGAAGAATGACTGAAAAGTTTTTGATACCGTCGTTATATTACCAAATTTATAAGTGATAACTTTATCAAGGTATCAAAAAGAAGAAAATGATTTTTTTTTCAAATGAAATAAAGCTATAAACATGGTGCATATATATATATATATATATATATATATATATATATATATATATATATATATATATATATATATATATATATATATATATATATATATATATATATATATATATATATATATATATATTCAAACCAAAAAAATTGATTGTCTGGTTCATTCATCATGAAATAAAATTGACTTTACTATAATTCTAGCGTTTTTCTTTTATTACTTCAAAGTTTATGATCGCCAGAAATTTGTATTTACGTCGTCTTAAAATACAAAATATAAACTATTTACAGATAATAATTTGATTTCATTTTAAAAAAATTTTAAAATTGATTTGAAATGCTGATTTATTACTTTAAATTTTATATAAATATAGAAATGCATTTAAACATGATGTTTTTGACTTCCTCTCATGTTATTAATCGGAAATTATCGTACTTGGATATCATTTTTTGGGAATAATTAAATAGTTAGAAATAAACATAAGAAATATTGATAAAATTCATCAAATAGTTGTTAAAAAAACCCAAATAGTTAGAAATAGCTAGTTGTTTTTCAGAGAAAATGAACTAGTCATCCCCTCCCTACCAGTAGAAAAAAACAAGCTAGAAAAAAATAAAACAAGTGCTTTTCTATATAAATCCGTTAATGCCATTTAATTGCCCTAAATATTTCCTCTATTGTGTTTTTTATTTTGAGTCAGAGAAAAAAATAATGCAAAAAGGCGTTATAATAAACGTGATTCAAAACTTTTTTAAAAAAATTTGTATTAACATCTTTTGTCAAAGTTATCTAAAGATTCTATTATCATTGCAATTAGTTTAGTTAATATTAAATTAAATCGTCAATCATTTAAATAATAAAACTCGTTGGACGAAATGTAAGATCAATATGTTGACACATAAATATATATATAATTAAACTATATTAAAAAAATGATAAATTTAAAAATCTTGATCTATGTTAAATATAATTAACATTTGGAAGAAGTGAAACAAATTTCTGCAAGTGCAATTTTAAAAATTAATCAAAATAATTAAAACAATTTCTTCATTGAAAATTTGTTTTATTGCAACGTTTTGAAAAGGCTTCGGTTAAAAGAAGCCTTAAAGCAGTTTCATAATACTTCATTGGCATTTAAATATTTAATTTTGAAAATGAATATTTCATCTTTTACATATCCTCTAAAAATTTCTCAAAATAAAAGACCAAATTAACTAAAGAAATTTTTTAAATTACATTCCAAAATAATTCAAATGTTTATTTGTTTTGCATACCTTTATTTGCAAGCATCATTATATTCGGAATACTCGATATGCTTTAAAACTAAAATGAAAACCTCATTTTCATCGTGAAATATTAATTATTGTTTTGTCAAAAGTAGTTTCTGGAAATAATATAAAATTGTTATTGAAATGACTTTCTCCTTTTAAGTTAATGAAAAAAATATGAGAAAGGAAGCCATTTAGCTTTCTATTGTCCTTTTTCTAAAGCATATTTGTTGTCTTCGATTTAATGTATTCGAAAAATTCCACTGAATTACTGTGGTATTCTCATAATATATCTATCTGAATGCCATTTTAATCATATGTTTTAGTTCATAAGGTTCTAAAACCTTAGCGCATTATGGATAAAAACAACAATTTGCCTGGTAAATCATTTAACAAAACAATCAACAAAAATATGCATGGGACGAATTTATTATTTAAGATTTCATCAATTCTTTTTCACATCTAATCCGAAATCTTTCAAAAATTCATATAACGTATGTGAAACAATTATTTTATTTCATCAATTATGCATATCGCAAAAGCAAAAAAAAAAAAAAAACCAACTAAAAATGAAAAGATTAATTCGAAAGAAAAAAAAAGAAGAAGAAAAAAACACAACAATTGCATATCGTTTGGTATTTAGAATTATTTGTCGATAGCCAGAAAAAAATAATAATAAATATGCGTATTCTTTCTTTTATTTTATGGTTTGGAATAATCTACTCAATTTAATTATACATGTTCGCAAATTTCTTTAAAAAAAATGATTCGCCTTTCACTGTGTTCACTTTACAGCGGACATTTATGCCCGGAGAGATATGAGTATGAAATATTATTAAGAAAGAGAAAAACCGACAGTTTTGTCATTTGTTCGCGACGTAACAATATCTCGTCCTTAAAATTTAATTTGCTCTTCCATAGAGGAGATTCAATTGTTCCGGTTTCACGCGCGGGTTAACGAAATTTCAATTATCTCCGAGAACAGGTTGAAATTAGCATCCGCGTTTAGATGTAATTTCTGTTCTATCCGCTACGTGTTGTATTACATTATCTGAAAGGTTTCAGATGCACGCTTTTGCTTCAAGTGAATGCAATGAGATATATGTCAGAAATTATATCATTACAGTCCAAACTGAGAAATAATGAGGAAATAATTTTTTGAAATATTATTAAGCTGCTTGAATTGATTGTTTTAAAAAGGAGGCATCTTAATTTACCAATTTTTAAGATTGTGAAGGAAAATTAATGGATTTTGGATTGTTTGAGATGGTTTTATCTTCCTAAATATCAGATATGAAATCGTTTTCTTTTTTTAGAGCTTATATGTGATATATATTTGAACCCGTGTGTAAAAACCAATATTATTTATATGGATCAATAATTTTTAATATTGTCATTCTAAGTATATAAGAATCTAAGTATTGTTTAAATGGTGAAAATATTCAATTACATTTCATTCGTAAGGTTCTTTTAGTAATTCAAAATTTAGCAATGTTATGTGAAAATGTTAGAACATCAAGAAAAACGAATATAAGTAAATAAACAATAATTCCAAACTTCGTTTCTTGATTATAAAATTATATATTTCTATGAATTCCATTTTATATTATACAATTAATTTCTTTGAATTCCATTTTATATTATACAATTAATTTCTATGAATATCTTTTCATTATTACTTAATTTCATTTAATTTAAATATCGTTCCTTTCATAGAATTAATTTCTATTTATTTGTAAATTTTCATTTAAAAATATTAGGACTAAGAAAATCAGATTTTGGAAGTGGATTATCAGTATTAGATAGAAATTTTCAGCTTCGGTAGTGTATAAATTAAACTGCGTGTTGTAATTGCTAATAATAGCAACAAAAATGGTAGCATTTATTTCATAAATGTAAAAAAGAAATGTGACCTAAGCCTATCCGTATGATTTGAAGAATTTAGAAAATTTATTCAGAAAAATGTGCTTTTTTTTCGATTCTTCGTTTATTAATACAAAATTTATAATTTGTTGCAATGCAAAATTTTGTATTTCTCGTAGCATAAACTACTACTAATATTTAATTTCCGAAAATGAATTAGTCTGAGTGACGTTTGCTATATCTCATAGAGAGCTATTTTTGTTAATTAATATATTAAATGTATTAAATAATATATATATGTATTATATATAAAGTTAATAATATATTAAAATTAATTATAATATATTAAATGTATTAAAAATCATGGAACGAAATTTGAGTATGTTATATAGGTTATAAAATAAAAATATACGAGAAAAACTCGTTTTAGTAATAGGGAACTATTCCTTTCTTTTAATGGAATAACTTAATCTACTGCTCAAACTACAGTTCCAATCTTTAGACTACAATAGTTTCAGCTACTACTTATTTAAGACTGTCATACCTTTCCATTAAGCTAAAAACTTGCCTCTATAATGACAAAAGTGGCGTCTATATCTCTTCATAATAATCCATCATCTTCATATTCTGAAGAAGTTCTTGATGTTAAGGAGAAAAAAAATCCCTACCTTTGTCCTTACATTTCTAAATTAGTTTCTTATAACTTGTAAGCTTATTTTTCAAAAATCATTTTATGACAAAAATGTCATTTTCTTTTCCAAAAGAATGGCTTTAAATGTCTATGACAATTTTTAAAAAAAATTACTGTTTTTACTTGGAAAGGTACGTAAGAATAATTTGTGATGAATGGCTTCAGGATTTTCACCAGAACACTGGAAGATCTTTTTTCTTTTATCTATAATATAAAGAGTGGAGAAAAACTTAGACATCCATCTCTTGAAAAATTCACTTAGTTGTGGCGTTTACCCTTTATCATAACAATTTTAGGAATTTAATTATATTCATTAAATTTTAATCTATCGTCATGAAATTTCTATATTTCTCGCGTTTCTCGACTTTTTTATATAAAAGTAATTTTTTTTTTCAAAATAATATATATTACTTGCCACGATCCTCGTTTGGGGATTTTGAAATTTTACGAACAATCGACGTGAAAGTGTATTTGGTGAGCTTGACATTAATTCTCTCTCTCTCTCTCTCTCTCTCTCTCTCTCTCTATATATATATATATATATATATATATATATATATATATATATATATATATATATATATATATATATATATATATATATATATATATATATATATAAAATATCAGTCAATATTGTATATAGTAGAAAGTGTGTATTATGTGCGTCATTTCTTTTCACCAAGAGAATAAATTTGAAATTCGTCTATAAATTGATCGGAACAGAATTGCCATATTTGGAGCATTACATTTTTTTATGGTTGTTTTAATATTATATACCTCCCGTACATAAATATATAATTTAGAGGTTATAGTAATGATTTGTACCTATTCAATCTTTTGTTTTTTTATTTAAATGATTTTATTCATCATTTTAAAACACTGCCTTTTTTTTTCAATTATTTCAAAACAAAACATTATTTGAATTCAATTATACTGTTACACAACTTTTTGACCATATAAATAATTTATCTGGCCAATAGTTTCAAAACAATTAACAGTAAATTATTTTAAGTGAATTTTTATTTTTAAAATTATAACGTATCTTTCTCTTTATATTTTTAAAAAAAGCCAATATAATATTTTATATTTTAGTCTCATTCATCAATCATTTAAAAGATTCAAACACATATTTTGTAACATATGCTTATTCTTTAAAAATGTGAATTTTTTTATCATTTAGTCTTTGATTTTTCAATCAATTTTAACTTACTTTTTTAGGGGGGTGGGGGGGGGACTTTTTTTTGCCTAATTTCAGAGTTAATCCTGAATAAAGTCGGTAAAGCTAGTATATTAAATCTCCAGTCAAAAAGCCGTTACCATGTATTGAGGAACTTGCATAAATACGCCTGAGGCCTTGGCGTAATCCCTTATTGCTGTATGGTCTAAGCAGCTGTTTCACACATCGGGGATCGGGGAGTATTTCTCTCCCCCCAATTCTCATCCGTGTATTATGAGAACAGAAGTTTACTTTGCGGGCTTTTACTGGTAGGAACTGGCCACAATAGGGGATTTTAACGCGTAACGTTGTAATCTGTTCATCGGTCGACACCTCCAAATTTGCACTTTTCGAGCCACTGGTTCTCGAACCTTTCTTCGTCCGTCCTGTGCACAATTGAGAACCACCCCTCGCAGAATTGAAGGGTGTCCGCACTCAGCGAACCGAATGTGAAAAGTGGCCGTCTCATAATAAAGGCACATTTTGACGCACCTTCCCTTAAAAGTGCCTAAATGGCGGGCTAGGTGTGGGCTTTTGAATGCAAAAGGCCCGACCTTTGTTCCGGAGTAGGGGGTCGAACTGGAGGGGGAGGGGTCCTTGTAGGAAAAGCGCCCTTTCCGATTGAGTCCGGAACCTTCGTTCCATGAACTGAATACCAGAAATAAAAGGTGTCGAATAATAGCGAGAGTGCTGTGTATGTTCAAAGGTCCCTTTTCTTCATCGCGCCTGGGGCCTTTATAAGGGAATGTCGTTCCTGAGAGAACGGCACCTGCGTGTTCATCAAGGGTGACTTGGGGTATGCTACATAAATTTTCGAAGAAATCAATTTGAAAACTCCTGTTTCCATGATGAGCTTGTATTGAAAGTTGTGATTTTCTTGCATTCTATAAAATAATATATACTGTAAAAAAAAAGCACGTTTTATATTAAATTTTGTAAAAAATCAGGATATTTAACATTTTGTTACGATGAGTGATAATTTTTTAAAAAATATCTTCTTATGGAAAAGTAAATAAAATAAATTTCGGCAAATTTGTAAGCTCCTTTTTTATGATTTAAAAATTTTGACTATTATAACACAAACACACACAACTATTTACAAAAGTTATTTTCTGAATTAAATTGAATTTTCATATTCATAATAATAGCAGATACATTTTAATATAACAAAAATTTTCAATCGTATTTTAATGATCCATCTCGTAAAGATTCTTTGAAAAAGGCTCAATTAAAGAAAAACATCAAATTTTGTTTACAAAGCTGCTTTACCTTTTAACCAAAATTATTATCCATCATTATCACCTCATATCTACAAAAATAGAGAGCAATATATTTAATGAAAAATATTTGGAACAATATTCATCTCAAATTCTGAATAATGCTCTGTTATTCCATTTCATGCTCGGATAAAAAGCATGTTCTATGCTATGATTACTTCGCATGTTCGGCGTCCTTTCACAGTGGTGTAGACTTAAAAAAAAGAGAGAGAAATAGAGATATATATATACATATTCCTTGTATTTAAGAAACTTTCATGTTTAGAAAAATAGGTGTCACGACATAAGTTTTAAGTAGAATTCTCTTTCCTTCGTTGTATAGGTTCTTGGCTATCTTCATTTTTTTAACATCGTATTGGGTTTTTTTCGTAAATCAGAAATCATCATAAATATTCAAATATTACCTGTATTTATGAGACAATATTTTTTTCTTTCCGACTACTTGTCCAAGAATAACTTTTCGCGAAAAAAAAAATCCTTCTGATTATAAAGCGATATATCGGTTATGTTTGCACCAGAAAATTTCTTATTCATTACATTAAAAGCAATTTGTGAAAAAAATCAAAATGTGATCGAAGAATTCAATAATTATAATATCCTTACTACATGAAATTGTTTCGAAGAAAATTCAAGTATTTTATTTTAACACATCATTCATTTCAGAGCAAATCATAATAAATTTTATTAAAAAAAAATTGGACCGAAGATTACAATGTTATAGTTGACAAATGAATTAGATATACTTCAAATGACTGTTCTTTTATCACTTTTTGATAAAAAAAAAAAAAGAAATGAGGAAAATGCTCCTCAACCTGCTATTGACTTCAGCAACTGTTTTAAATTTATCATCATTCATCACGTGTAATATTAAAAGACACGCTATACCTTCAGACACGATTATCCATTTTAAATAAATCTAGTTTATAGTGCAACAATAGTCACCAGACCGTTCCCTTCCATCTGGGTGGTCCATCTCTCTGACATATTCCTGACCATTATAATTTGGAAACGTTTATTTAAGAAAAAGAACGTTAATTCCGCCGTTTGTATTTCCCCCCTGCTCTATTCACCAGAGCAATCTTGCGTAACGTGTCAGCAAAATCCAGCTCTCATGTTTTTGTTCCTGTCAGCGGCAGAAAAAAAAGGTTCCCAGTTGAAGGCCAACGACTTGACATGTTATAATACAATCGACACCCCGTTTATTTATTGTATTAAATTCTTCGTTCCCAATATTCCCTTGCTTTTTGATATCGTTCGTGGAGCTTTAGAACGCAAAGACCGAAGCGAATTTTGGCTGGGATTTTGTGTCTAAGTGCACTTGACTTCTTTTTGTAAACCTCTTTCTCCCCTTGATGATTCTTTGTCCCTTTTTTTCATGCATTTTTTTTCAATCCTGCTCCGATGACCCAAGTCAACTGAACATTGAAGTGCTGCATGGATCATCGAATTAGAGGCGTTTTCATTGCACCTACTCTCTCTCTCTTGCCAACGCTTCGTTGTGTAGAGTTTCACGGTTTTAACCATCTGTCGCGACGTTCCGGTATCGATTTGCCTGAAAAACACTTAATGCACTTCAGCGAAAATCCAAACACCTCATTTCCTTTATTGATTATTGTCATTATTCAAACTATTCAAATGCTTGGATTTTTCCTGTGACTTAGAGATCATAAGTAGTTGTTTTGAGAGATTTCCAAATTTCACGAATTGCCTTCTATATTTAATATCTTTACCTTTATATTTCTAAGAACAAAGAAGATTCCATGGAAATGCAAAATAAATCGCCTCTATTTCATATGCAAAGTATTAAAGTTTTGTTATCGGTGTACTAATAAAACTTATTAATACATAAATTTAATGGTATGAGAGATTTTCGGTATTTTGATATATATTAAATATAAAAATAGAAAATGTTTTCAGGATAGAATGTCAACTAATTGAAACAATTTCTATGATCTATTCTTCATATCTCATAGATCAATGATTTAGCTTTCTTACAACGATTGCAAGTTGTTTACTGAAATTAATTTCGGTAAAATGGAATCTATCTTTCATCTTGTCGATATGAATTTTTTTATATTTTTATTATTTTTTAACAATTAATTGCTTAGATTAATTATTCGTATTTCTCTTCTTGTGTATTATTGATTATTAACATATTTAATTCGATTTTTGACATATGAGAAGATTAGTCATTTTTAGTTTAGAGCCTTCAGATTAGAAAATTTAGATTTCAAAATGTGTATTAAAACTTTTTGTATTGATGATATATATAAATTCTAAATAATATTTTATCAATAGATGTTTAAAAAATATGTATATATAAATACAAATGATCTATTTTTGATTTGAACATGATAAAGGGAAAAAGAAAGTTCCATCGCTCAAAAGATTAATGTAGTCAGTGAATATTGCAAAATATTTTTGCCTGTTTGAGCCATTTTATAGCAACAAAAAACTATATCATTTATTCCAAAAAAATAAATAACATCACCCAAGAAAATTATTTTATTATGATGCAATATCTAATACCTCCTTTTTCCACATACGTTTCGGTCTACTCATATCATTTTTCTGTTTGTAATTTAAAGCAAATGCACTTATATCCTAATGTCCACGATTATTTTAGGAATATACATTTTTGTTTTATACATATTTTCAGGAACATATATATACAAGATTTTAAAAATACCTTACTAATACAATAAAAATATAAACAGAAAACAATATGTAGTGCAATTTAAAAGTCTGTTATTATGTCATGTTAATATAAGCACAATATGAGATTTATTTAAATAAACACTAAAAGATCTCACAGGATGTTTCGGCTTAAGATCCTAATCGAACGAAATCAGCGGACCTTATAGAAAATGATTGAAGGTAAATTGATGTTGATAGGGGTTATCTATGTAATGTTGCTATACGTAATTGAATCAACCAGGACAAGATTGTTTACTATCTACTTATTTTTCCATAGCTTTTTCTTTCTCACTACCATTTTGCTTAAGTTTGGATAGAATTCAATACATAAATCTTTTATTAGAAATAGAATTTATTTAATTTATAGATCTTATATATATACGTAAATCTTTATAGAATAAACTTAATATTGCATTCTGTTTTTGATTAAAATTAATATTGTTATGTTGTACGTCCTGAATTTGTATGCTATTTTTATTTATGCTAGTGCATAATGTTATGCTATTTTATGTTATGCTATTACCTTTACCATAAAAGTACAAAGCACTTGGTAGTTTCAAGTCTGTTTCATCTAAATGTAAAGTCTTAAGCCATTTAAGAAGTTTCAGACTTCAACTTATTCTTCTATGCTTTAAAGTAAATTAGTAAAAGAATATTGAAGTTTCACAGACAAAGTTCTGAAAACATCGTTGGCAAGCAACCGATGTTGCTCGTTTCTACTTTAAAAGAACGTTAAGAGGTTTATTACCCGTGTTAAAATACTCGTTCTTTTGCCGATAACTATGTTCACCCAATATTCATTGATGTCTTTATCAACTGCACTTTCCTTTCGGTAGAAAATGCTTTCCGAAACGCTCAAGTAACTTCCTTTCTATTTTCAGCTCTTCTTCTGATTTAAATCATATTAGAAAACATGCGAACATGTTATTTACTGTCGTTATGTTCTTCAAGCAACAGTGAGTTCAGATACGTGATATTCCGTGAGAAATGATATCTATCGTAAATTCTTCTCTCAGAGTTCAATATCTTAGATAAAACAAAATGGTGCGCCAGATTGCCTGATAGAAAGACGTTAGAAGATTATTTGACCGTTTCCAATAAATGATCACTATGATTGATATGTTTTCAGAAATAAATATACATGATCTTTATAATTAAAATTCCACTTTGAAATAGCCATGAAAGGAAGTCTATTGGACAAATGTTATCAACCCTGGTAATAGTTTACAGAACATTTATTTTCTGGAGAAAAAAAAGTTCAAAGATTTGCCAATAGCGAATATGCTATATTGTTACGAACATTGGCCATGGAATTTCTAGTGGATGGATGAGGTTAATTTTTACCTGAAGGGGAATATCAATATTCATAATCATTTGGTAATTTTAGAAAAATGCAATGGAACTACCGGACAACATAAGGATTTGTTATGAGTATTAAAATTGTGCAATTATGAGTATTAAAATTCCAATTTCGGTATTAAAGATTTCATCGTCAACAAGACGTTCTATAGCCAATGTTTGTAAACAATATTAGATACAGCGCCATTACCTTCAAGTGGTGAATCTTTGAACTACATTTTATTTATTTTGCAGAAAATACAATCCCATGTCCTCCTGTAAACTATTACCAATAGTTTTCTTTTTATGGCCATTTCAATATAGGATTTTAATTACCCTGTGAATTTACCGTATTAGTTTTAGATTATTATTCAGTGGAATTTGTCAGTTTTGTTGATGAAACAGCAATAAAAGATCGACAGCCTGAAAATTCGAGTTAACATCAATAGGGTTTAGAAATTACTACACAGCAAGAGATCATTTTTAAACTAAAAATATCAATATTTTTCCAATACTTAACAATTATAATAAATAATAACACATACATTCATCATAAAATTAAAATCTGAAATCAATTTTATTAAATAAAATTATAATAATATTGATACATTTTTAATAAATAAGTAATTATTTCAACATAAATATAATTTTAATAGATATGTATTTTTAATAAATTTAATCTAAAATTTCAAAATAATTAATGCGTTCCAAATTTTCTAGTAGCGTGAGAATATTATATAGCTTTTTATAGCATACATTGTATAGCAGTAAAATTCTCTAGTGAATTAAAAGAAATAAAAGTTATTTATTTACAATCATACATTTATCATATTGGTGTATATTTCACTGACAGAAATGATATTAAGGAATAAAAATATCTGTTTTATAATTGTTTATTTTGATATCAAAATAGCCAAAATAAATTTAAATTGAAATATTAGTTTCCTTCAGTTTTATAACAAATTTCGTGTATATTTACATACAAAATAATAAAATTTCTTTACGAATATTTATATAATTTTATCATTTTATAAATTATTATAAAGCTCCAAACCACTAATAAATAAAAATGCTTATATTATTTTAAATTAAAAATCTAAATTTTATAAATGCGGTTCTGTAAGTGAATGCAGACATAAATAATATACAGACATTTATGCATATTAAATTATTTTTTATAAAATATTTAATGTAAGCATTGAAAATAATTTTTATTTTGCATTGTTCCGTATCATGCGTTAATCAAAAACAGAAATATGTTCATCGCATTTATTATTTTTCATGTGCATATTCTTATATCATAGTTAAATTCATGATATATAAATTTATTTCTTCTAGATTTATTTATTTTCAAAACTATTAAAGTCTTGTTACAGAAATAAAATTGTCTGGGATGAACGATATTTTAAACATAATAAAGCTTAGGATGGTTTTATCATTTATTTCAAGTTGATATATCTTTATTTTTGAAACGTCATCAAAATGATTTGATGACATCATTTAATCGTTTGGCTTGAGAAAAGAATTATATAAACTTTTTGTCTGACTGAATAACTTATTTTATAAATAAGATGTAAATAATTGAATAAAATTATTTTTATAAAACGAAAGGATATGGTCTTTAGTCTGGTATTAAAAAATCAAATGAATTGCTCTAATTATCTATGCAAAATTATTGTTTAAATTTCATTATATTTTGTCACTGTAACGTTGATCTTTTCTTTGCATTACTGCGATTTCTATCGGAGTGTAAATTATAATCTTAATTCATAATTACAAACTTATAAAAATTCACAACATATTCATTATCAAATATCTATGCATCAAATAACAAAGCTGTTATTATATTATTTATTGTTTATAACAAAACTGTTATCTTATTATTAGTTTAAATACTTATTTCTTGCAAAACTTGGATGTTTTTTTTTTATTTTTAACATGATGAGATGCAAGAACCAAGAATCGGTTTTCGCAGTTAATAACTTAACTCCACAACGGTTAAATGGTGATTTTGAAGCTAAAACAAAATACAATGACACCAAAAATTGAAATTAAAGCAAAAAATGTATTGCAAACATAATTAGTTAGATTCTATAAAATCAGACTGATAGAACTGTCTTAAAATCCCTCAAGTTTATGTATGGAAAGTTGTTACTGATTTGTTGGTACAGAGATTTTAATATTATTCTTCAGGTTAATAACTATTATGTTCTTTTTAAAAACGCAACTTAAATTAAATTATGAAGTTGACTTTTTGAGATATAAATAAATGTAATCATAAAATTCATGCGAATAGTGTATTTTGTATTGAAATGTAAAATGTTTTTTAATTTAACGATGGGAAAATAAATTTTATATGGTAAGAATCTTTCCACTTCCAATCTAACGGATTAAGATCCTTCGTCATTGAAACAAGAATACTCCCCACTAAGTGGCATTGAGAAAATAAAACTTCTGTTATTTATCCTATCTTGTTGGTTATTTTGATTAATTAATTTCAATGAATTATCTTGATTGATGGACATAAATCCAATAATCTTGACGCCTTTCTTCAATATACACCAAATAAGAATTTTCCCAACTACATATTATTTTTAATTACCTACGTTGGGATGCACGTAGATATGCAAATAAATATCTTGAGCGTTTGTTTGGAATAAAGCCTACGGAATGTCTTGCAAAATTTAATTGCCGCCAAATCCTAACTTTCAGTTCTATCTCTGAAATCCGAAAATTTCTTTCTCCAAGATCTCGGCTGTACAAAAGGACCTTTCAAAATGGGCCTCCATCCCTCTTTTGGCCCGTTTGGTCGCATATTGCACTGCAGCAAACAATAGGCAGCAGTCTCCAATAAGCCAGTTCCTCCGCTGGAATCATTGTTATCCATCGTCCTAGCTCTGCTGGTAAGCAATAGTCCTGACTTGTCTCGTATTCGCACATCCCGTTAAGTACCTTGCTCGAACATTCCATCGAGCTATCGTCAGCTTTGGTAAACAGAACACGGTTGTCGGCGACTCTAGGCCTATTGATAAACTATTCCTGCTTTCCTCCAAAATCATTAAATACGGAGATTGTGAGAAGAGGATTCTGAGATCTCATATCTCAGATAGAGGTGAGGATTCTACAATGCGTTTTGTCCTCCATCTTCTTCGTCTTTTCAAGGCATCGGAATACTTTTCTTGGTTCTGAACCTATTTGTTCAGAAGAATGTCGAAATTTTGGCGCGAAAGTTTTGAGGAAGTATTCTTGGAGGGAGCGCCGCATCTTTATTTGAAATATTAATTTTTGAAGTGAGGGGTCTTTTGGAAAGGGACAAAGAAATACGCTCGGAAAAGGGTTATGATTTAAGCGATATGGATCGTTGCATTTGACAGCTATAGAAAGCAGAATTCGCTTGCATCGCTAATTAAGCGTTCTTAATAAGCAATCGTCATCTGTTTATTAAGAATCATCAATCGGAATTCTTTGAATTCTTCAGAAAAGGGATTCTCCACTCATATGTCTTTTGATTCCTTAGGTGGCACGAAAAATATTGATAACGGAGATCTAAATCTACTTCAGTATTAGTAAAAAAACCTAATTAACATATTATATGTAAAAATTATTTATTAAAGATCAATTGATACAACACAAATACTTAATTTAATAAATAATCTTGTTCTCTTTCATGTCAGTAATGCTACTTTCCATTTTTCATATCCATTCGTCTTATGTTAGTGTATACTTGGAGTTATAAATGAGGTTCCGAAAAAAGTTGAGGTTAAACTGATAATGAGGTTTGAAAAAATTCTTTGGAACGAAAAGGAATGTTGCGAGTAAAAACAGGTCAAGAAATCCTTATATTCAATATTTCAAATTAGTTACATTCAATATTTCAAAATATCAACTTTTATCGAGTTACTTCGTACTAGTTTTACTATACTTAGATCACCTTAATGTTATGTAAACAATATCAATGAAGAAACAAGAGGAAGTAAAATACAATAATAAACTATATTTATATGTTGCTTATAAAGCTTTCAAAACTTATATAATTTTTTAATGTGTCTATTATTTTACTTGTATTTCATTTATAGCACTACAACTTTAACAATTCAGAATTCAACAGTCAGCACCTGGGTTCCAAAGCATCTCGGTTCAAAATTCAGAAAATCTGATCATTTCTGCTTAGAAAACTGATTTTTTTAAAAATTTTAAGACCATAACATGTTTTTGCTTTTATTAGGAAATATGGAAAGTAACAAATTATATATTTTTCACATCACAATTTATAAATACTTTAAATACTACAATTATGCTTTTAAAAATTTCCTTCAATTTAAAATTAATATCATTCAAAAAGTAATTTTTTATCAAATTATTCCTATAGCGGCTAAACAATAGGTGATAATTTTAGTTACTTCGTTGTTTGCTGTCAGCGACGCAGAAAACTCCTTCACTAAAACGACAATTTTTCGCTATTTTTTATTCTTTTTGTCTTTTTCTGATATGGCATTTGTTTTCCTTTTTCACCATAAAATGTCTTTCATCGTTCTTTCCCGCTCTTTTTTTGTTTTCCCTTCCGAAAAAGAACGTCCCGAAGCCATCTGGTTTTTTAGGCGCGAATACACAATGCTTGGAAAATGAATGCTTATTTGATTACTCTGGAAGGGCCGTTTTTGTTTTGTTTTCACTTTCAGATGACGTTTTTTAATAATGACATTAAAAGAAGAAAAGAAGAGAGAGAGTGTATATTCAAAAGAGGGCGAGTCTAACACATTGCCTGCTTTTGCATAAAACATTCGTTGAGCATGTCAAGAAATGTTGCAACATATGCAACTGATGGTTTCCTATTTCTCCTTTTGTAGTCAGAGAAATAAAAATGCTAAGGATGAATACAAATTTTGGAGCTTAAGGACGGTTTATGAAATGAGATATACAAATAGAATAATAAGACGTCCGTCAACTTTTCATAATTTCTTTAGAATATTTTGCAGCGTTATTAATTCTGCATTTTATAACTGATTTTCTTATTAAGCTAAGGTAAAGAGCATGTCTTTATAATTGTCTTACTAAGATATTTTTACTTTATACCTGTCTTCTTACTTGCTGTTTTAACAAATAAGAAATGTAAGTTTTATAAGTAACATTAGAAATATATATTATTTCTCTGATATATTTATTTATTAAATGTATGTAAATAAGAACAAGAAGAAATCTTTTATCTACTTTTATCCTGTTGCATGATATTAGGATAGACTTTTAAGATCTATTTTAGGATAGACTTTTAAGATCTATATTAAGATCTTTTAAGGAATCTATTAACCTATATTTGAAAGTATAATATTAACTAATTATTCTGCTTGCTACTTTCAATAAAATATCCTATTTTGTGTGCATTTTTTTTTCTTTTTAGTAACATTCAATGTCCATTAAAATACATGGTTTTATATTTACAAATAAAATATTATCATCATAAATTAAACTGAAACACTTAATTTTTATGGTTTATAGCAATTTAAACTGCTGAATGGATTTTATTTTAATTTCTTTCCCAAATTTTAAAAGGCATAAGGAAATTCTAGTGAATATTTTGATGAAATCGATAGTTAATTTTTTATTAACTAAAAAAAAATGTTTCCAACAATGCTGCGCGTGAATTAAATAGCTGCGTGCTAAATTTAGTAAAAGAAAAACTGAATTTACATTAACCTAAACATGGGGAATTGAAGAATTTAAATGAGATTTATTTTACATCATTCTTAAAAATAGAAAATATTAATTGGATTTTTTCATCATAAAAACTGGTTGTTCTTCCTTTAAATTAGCCGAGATTGTCCTTTTCAATTTTTTTGAAGTAAAATATTCGGCTGTTCCTACTATTATAAGTAAATACTATTGATTTCCCTACTATTTAAAGTGATAAAACATCTCGAATCAGCAGGGATGGTTCTTAATTTCAAATCTTTATCATAATCTGAAAAGACAAGTTTGGTGCAAAATATCCCGGAGTGTTCTATTTAACTTTTTTAATTCCAAAAGAGATAGTTTATACCATCCAAAAAGTTTATTTTGATTTAATCTTTGAAAACTTAAATTTCGAAAGGAATGTTCCCACTTTTACTGATTTATTTTAATAAATAGCAGCATTATCATTATTGTAGTTCGCTTTAATTTTATCAATATTCATGACAATGAGAGTTCGAACTATCATTAGAAATTATAGTATAAAGACAAGATGTCCCAAATAAATTGGGATAATTTAGGTTTTATTAATATTAAGTACAGTATGATCGGACTATCATTAGAAATTATAGTATAAAGACAAGATGTTCCATATAAATTGGGATAGTTTAGGTTTTATTAATATTAATTACAGTATTTGATCGGACTATCATTAGAAATTAAAGTATAATGTCAAGATGCTCCATATAAATTGGGATAGTTTAGGTTTTATTAATATTAATTACAGTATATGCTCGGACTATCATTAGAAATTAAAGTATAATGGTAAGATGCTCCATATAAATTGGGATAGTTTAGGTTTTATTAATATTAATTACAGTATATTATCGGACTATCATTAGAAATTAAAGTATAATGTCAAGATGCTCCATATAAATTGGGATAGTTTAGGTTTTAACAATATTCATTAAAGTGTATGCTCGAATAATAATTAGAAATTATAGTATAATGGTAAGATGTCCCATATTAGTTGGGATAATTTTGGGAATTTTTTGGGAGATTTGGGGATTGGAGATTTAGATTTGGAAATTTTGACTATCCTGTCCACCGTTTTAACCCTTTCTCTACTGTCTGGGAAATAAGTTCAGAAAATCTGGTCAAATTTATCTTAATCTAACTAATTCCAACTTCTTTATCTGATTAACAGCAACAATGCAGCACAAGCAATGATCTCTAAAGTATGCGAATTTTTATTATTATTTTTATTATTATTGTTAGTTCAGTATGAGCCAATTCCAAAGCCGCGACTTTTGAGCTAAGCTCATTGGATCCGATCCTTTCTTTCGCCCGTCATTGCATTTCCTTCCGCTATATTCTTTTTGATGTGGGGTAACGAAGTTCTAAGTCGAGGTCTTCCTTCATACTTGACCTGGCTCTTTGCGCATCGCAGCCTGCTTGCCTGCCTGCCTGCTCCTAACAAAATAAAAATCTACTGCTTCCGAACTCAAAATAATAAGATTTGATGGCGAAAGAAGCAGGAGAAGATTATTGAAGCGACTCCAACAACAACAAATTGATTAGCTGATTTGTGGCCACTCGAAAGGGTTCGTTTCCTGCTGTTGTCGGTAGCTTCTTTATCAGGTACTAAGTAGTGGTAAAAGAACGGTTCTTTTCTGCCGGGAATTTCTACCAGGACGAAATGGTTTTTCTCCCGGACGAAGGAAAATCCGGATATGTCCGCCAATGACAACGTTCCGCATCGCGAGTGTAGTCTCTCTCCGCCCTCCCCACCTCCTCTTTTTTTTGGGAGTTGCCATCTCTCTTTCTCATCTTTCGTCGTGATCTCGTAATGCGCTGCCGCCACAGTACAAATTTCATTTCCAAAGCGGAGCAGGGAGGGGGAGAGGGCATAGAAACAGGCAACCGAGAGAGAAAAAAGTGGTATAAATGTATATATGCTTTTTGTATTGCTACGTGATCCTACTAGGCTTTTTGCTCGCAACAAAGCGAGCCAATGTGAGTATTCTAAACGAAATAAAAAAAAATAGAGTAATACATTTTTTAGAATGTTGAAATCATGCGTGAAAATTCACCAACTGGAGTAGCATCTGCATTTTTATTTTTAAATGCAGAATTTTTTGTATGGGATAGAATGTACTTCTGTTGGGACATTTTGGATAACAAGTATATGAAAAGTTACGTGTGCTGAATATAGTTTCGAGTAGTGTATAAAATAGTGATGTAAAGGATTGGAAGGTTGTTTCTCTGTTAAAGTCTTAAAAATGGAATAGTTTATTGATAGCATTTTTAATCTACTCATTCTAACATAAAAATCTATTAGCTGAGTAGACTCTTATGATAGATATTTCCAAAAGTAAAAGTAAATGTATATAGAGTCATGCAATTCAAAAAACATATTTATAAATGTATATAAATTCATGCATAATATTCCGCATGAATTATTTCATAAAATATATGTACTAACAAATGACTCTATAGATTTACTAATCGAAGAAAAACAGTTGAATTTGTTGATCACAGATTTGAATGAATGCGTGGATTCGTCTATGATATATTCGTAAAATCAAAAGACTACATAATTTTTTTTAAAATTAAAATTGAAATATAAATTTTGTATATATTGCATCCAAAAAATACATTTCATTCAGCAGAGAGATTAGAAAATAATATTTGGAGCTCGAAGAATAATTTAACATTAGATAAAATATTATAATTAACGTATATTGCTGATAAAATTAATTTAATATTAATTTGTTGCATCAAATTCACTTTAAAACTTGGTTGTTGCTTTTTCTGAACAACAAGAATTGCCAAACTTTTATTGTTGTTTCAATAGTTTGATAAACAGTGTTTTTTTTAAATAATTTTTATTAGGAAAAATTCAGAGTAAAACTGGAGCTTTATTATTTTTGTTTTAGATTAATCAATACCATTCATTAAAATAATTTTATTTAATTAATAATCTAAGGATATAAAGTAATAATCATAAAGGGGGAAAGGATTATTTCTTTACCTAATCACTATTAATTATTTCTTTAATCACGTGAACAAGAATAACTGCTGATGCAATATTAAACTTCGTTTTTTTAATTTTTTGTATTGGTAGTATAGAGAAAGTATAGTAATCGTCAAAAATTTCAAACTCGAGAGTTTGACGAACCTCAACGTTTTAGACTCCCTCAGTTCGTGAAATACAATTTTGGAAAATGCCTATATCTAATAAAGATAACTTAAAAACACCTTCATCTAGACAGGTGAAATCTGGTATACTGTCTTTACACCAAATTTCCAGATTTTTGTCAAATTTTGAGTAAATTCTGTTCAGAGAAAATCCGCCTGTCCGGCTGATAGAATATGAGTACGATAACTACAAAATGAAGAGAGCTAAATATATATGAAATTCGGTGTACAGATTTAACATCTATAGTGTATTACATTTATCAAATTTGAGCAAAATCCAAATACGGGCTGACTGTCTATCGGTATGTACTCTTAGAAACAAGTAAACATGATAATTCAAAAATGCAATATCTTAAACATAACACATATGATATTGCGTTTTGTGGTTACAAGCGCAGTTTTGTGTCAAATTTTTGCTTCAATCCATTGAGAAAAACGCACCAAATATGCAAAGTCGGTTTTTGGATATTAGTAACCCATGCCAAGGCTTAATCGCCAAATAACTCGCCAAGGATGACACGATAAATTCCAAAATGCTAAATTCATGACAAAAGTTAATATTTTGTAACTATTGTCCAATGTAAATCCGTGTAAGCCAATATTGCCATGTAATTGCCAATATTGTTCTCTGGCATGCCTAGCTTATTAAAAAGTATGCGAGAAAGTTTGGGAGATATCACTGGTTATTTAAATGCAGTTAAAAGAATTTGAAAAATTATTTAAATAATCCATAATTATTTTAATTGCATTTTTTATATAATTTATTGAATTTTTATATGTTTAATTCATTAATCGTTTCAGAAGTTTTATTATTTTCTGTCCATTTGGTAACATCCACTAAAATTAATTGTTCTATTTCATTCAGCATATATTATCCTCTGAAAATAATTCTACTCCAATAATTGATAATTATCTTCGACAATAATGTAAAATTGTTATTTTGATAATTATCTTCAACAATAATAAGGTAAAATTATTATTTTGATAATTATCATCAACAGTAATGTGAAAGTATTATTTTGATAATTATCTTCAACAATAATGTAAAATTATTATTTGATAATCATCTTCAACAATAATAATGTAAAATTATTATTTTGATAATTATCTTCAACAATAATGTAAAATTATTGCTTATAAAAATATTTTTCAATTGTTTTACACAACATTAAATTGCGTTTAACTTTTTTTAAAAAAATAGAATTAAATAATATATATATATATATTAATTTCTAATTATAACTGAGCAAATCTATCATTTATATTAGTTACTTAGTAACTTTTATGTAAAATATTTCAAAAATTATTAAATTCAATGAAATATGTTGAATTAATATGAGAAACTAGTTGATCATTCTTTTCTTTTTCTATGTAAGATGATGGAATGGAATTTGCTCAATTAGAGTTTGTCTATGCTTCCTTTTAGTTGCTATGGGAACTCGATAAAGAAAAATGTATATCAAACAACAACACGTAAACTTTTCATTCAGTTTACAATATATCACACTATACGGATAAATTTTCAATTTATTGGCTCTCTCTCTTTTGCCTAAGTGAATAGGAACATAAATGTTGGTTACTAGCAGAAAGGTGTTTCATTATTTGTTGTGCTTATCTGCTAGTTTCGTTGCTACATGATCCGATTTCGGAGTGCTGCTTTCCATCATGTGCTATCTCGAGAAACATGAATTTAATAAAGTAATCAATCAATGTACATTTTTGTATATTTAACCCAAAATGTTGCGTATCCAATTGAATATTATAATAAATACATTTATACTCTGGATCAATTTTGAGCATAATTTATTCATAACGACAAAGCATGAAATTCACTAGACAATAAAAACGTGTTGTTAAAGCTCGTATAATAATTCATAAAAATGCTTTGAAGTATTTTTATGATTGAATTACATATTCGTGTGTATGCATTTTTAATAATGCACTTTTCTATTTTCAAATTTTTTTTATATACTTAAATGGATATTAACCGCAGCCATCTTTTTGAGGATTGTGATGCTTTATTGTGGTGATAATTTATTGATGATAATTTTAAATGTTATGAGAGTTCAATTCTTTCAATTGTGCTTTGAATGGAGTTTGATTCTTCGTTTGGAATTGTAGTTTTGCACAAATATTTAATGTACTATCATTCAGAAATAATCATAAATAATGATAGAATAAATTCCATTTTTCTTTATTCTTTAATTAAATTATACCTATCTTGAACCTTAGAATTCTTCCATTGACAATATAACACTCACTTATCTGTTTTGTAATATATTGCTCCTTGTTTGTGAGTATATTTATTACAATTGCCGTATAGTTTATTTCCAGTCGGTCTATTACATCTTGGATAAATCCATTAATAAAAATTTAGAAATAAAAAGACAAATAAGCATCTCTTGTTCTTAGAAGTAACCTTGAGCAACCAGGTTGCAAGCAAAAACGTTACAACCTTGACTGACAAATCAAATATTGTAATTAATACCGTATATAAATTCATAACTGCTTAGTAAGATAACGTAAGAAATCTAAATCTTGAACCTTGAAATTCGGTATATAAATTTATTACTCAAAGTTATTTAGTACGTTCGGTGTTAAACGACAGAGTTTGCTATGTGGGTTGAAAAATATTAACTTTCTCAACATGCCATCAATTAGAGGATTTGTAGTTCTTGATCGGCTTGAAGAATATATTTTCTCGTACAGCAATTGAAGATTTACTGAAATTGTTGTAGAATTTTTTTAGACTCAAAACTTAATTCTTACTTTATCAATATAAAGCTGCAAGAACTACAAAGATTAAAGTATAATTTATTGTTCAGTAGAGTGTTTGGTTGATTTTTGATTTTCAAAGAAGTATAGAACAGAAAAAGAGGTTTTGAAAGTCTTGGATTAGACATTGCTCTGGAAATAGGAGATTTTGCTCTTAAAAACATGGACAAATAAATTTGTAATTAAAAACTGTAGTTTTGTTTTTAATTCTATTAATTTTTCAATAAAAATATATATCATCGCACTATCATTCTAGTTCTAATTTGAAGTTGATTTATGTTTTATATTTTATTCACTGTCTAACTCGATAATTGGGTAACTAATTATGTCGACGCATATCATAAATGTTGTAAAATGTATCAATAAGTGGTAAACATGAAAGAACTTTTATAACAAATGTGGTTATTATACTATAAAATATATATGTGTGACTTTGCTATTTGTATCCGGTATAATGCATCTTTTCTTACTAAAAAGCTCTTTAAATTTTTTGTGAATGTTGGAGCATTTTGGATTTAAATACCTAAATGATTTACTTAGGCGCATTTGGCCTATGCCACGGGTTGATGAAGCTCATTCTGCGCCACTGTCTATAATAGAATGTGCAGTGAAAAATCAAATACAATGGGCATTGCCGTAGCTAGCGTATATGATACGGTAAAACAATTTTTTCAAATCATCGCTTTTTATTAATTGTTGAAAGCTTGCAAGAAAAATATTACATTATTTTTATTGCAATTACTAACGCTAAAGAAAGACAGAAAAGACTTCGAAAATGCACAAACCTCTTACCACTGTGTTACTTTTTACTAGAAAATAAATGAATCAAAGTAGTGTTATCAATGCAGTATAAGTTATTGTTTCATTTAGAAATTATCAGTAAAGCGTGGGCATAATACATGAACAAATATAATCGGTTCATGTCAATTTACTGTATGAAGTTTCGATTTTCAATTAAAATTGCGCTTCTAGTGCTACAGAAGGCCAGAAGTGTGATATTAATTAGCAGTAAGACTGGAAATAATTCCTTAAAATGATACTGTTTAGGAATTTGATATCATAAATATTTTTAGTGTCTGGTTTTCAGGTGTTATCCTCATCATTTGATCAAAATTTATAATAACCCAATATTCTCTTAAATCTGATACAAACCTTAATAGGAAATTTGAGTGTGTATTGTAATTATAAGTGAACACAAACCTCAATATTTCATTTACATTTGAATGTATTTAATTACAAATTGATCAGAATAAAAAATCAAAGTTTATAATCACTGAACCATACAATGTTCCAAAACCTTGTTTTTCATTCTAAACTTCATTAATAATCCATAAAAAAATCAGTCAGATATTCTCAAGGACATTTTTATAATGTTTTAGTCTTTCTTGTTCTTGGAGGAAAACTTCTGAATTCTGTATCTGAAACGATTGAGTAATGGTTTTCAATAAATACTCTCTCGTAGTCCGAGAAAATAAACTCGATTCGGTAATTATATATCTTTTAATCGAGGATATAGGAAGTGTTAAAAAAGTCGATATTTAAAAAAAAAAAAAAAAACTCTGTAACTTACTTAACACAGAACATGTAACAAAGTAGTGAAAAAGGAATTGGTATGCCGAGTGAATATCGGCTGAGTTTCTTATGCTATATTATTAAGGAGATATGAATTTCTGTATGGTATTTATAACTTTGCGATGTTTAACTAACTAGCCAAGGTCGCAATGTTTCAGTTTGCGTCAATTCTCTATTAATAAATTAAATAGAACTTCTCTCATTGCATGATTGCAGTAAAATTGGCGAACAGAAAAAACCCCTTAACCCAGCTAACTTAAATAGTATGAATACTTCGCTTGATAAATCGGCCCTATCAAATCAAAATTCTCGTTTCACAATGATTTATAGAATGATGCTGCAAGTTGTTTGATTGGCGCATTCTTCTATAATAATTCTTTTTATATACCCCCGAATGGCTGATAGCAAGTTGCTGGAAATGAAAGCAATCTTATTTTACCATAACTTATTTCTGAAGTGAAATCTCCCCATGATCGCTGACATCACAAAAGCTTATGATTCCCTTTCTCGGGAGTCATATGGATCCGAATTCATTTCTAGGGTCAAACGTCACCAGCATTAGGACATAAATAGAAGAGTTTAATAATAGTCGTAAGGTTCAAATAGCGAAACGAGCGCTGATCCCTATAGTGTGATCGCCGATCGTAAAATGCGATCTTAAACGTCCGACCAGAGAAGGAATGAACGTCATAAAGCAGCGATAGACGAATTTCGCTACTCGGTTCAACAATGAGAAAAAAAAAATCCTACCGATGTGCTACGTTGCCGATTTTGTACGTATTCTAGTGTTAAGACAGAGTGATTTGGTAGGAAAAAAAATAATTCGAGTCGTAAAACTCAGTTGTAAAAATCTCTACGCAGGAGCTTTAAGTGGTACAAAATGAAAGTGAAATTGATTCCAAGATTTACGCGTCCCGAACTATTGTCTCCAGAAATATTTTCGGGATTTCTCAAATTGCGCTCTCTTTGGTGATGGTTTTATGGTAATCTTGAAGTGATTCGTTTGATGGTATTGTAATATAAATTTGATTTCCTACGGGAGGAGAAGACAGTTGAGAGATTAGGCAGATTTTTATTTGATGAAAAGTTACTACACAATTCAAAAAGTCGTTCCATTTGATCTGTGGTGAATTGTTGCAGAGACTTGACTCCAGTGCTCGACTTATTATTTAAGCGATATCTCAAAAACTAATTCGTTATTACAGCATCATGAGGTTTAAAGCAGTCAGAGGATTTATACAATTGAAAATAGAAAGTAATTCGATGTTAAGTTACTTTTATGACGTATTACTAAATAATATATCTTTTGCATAAACTACTGAACTTTTGCACTTCAAATCTAATCGTGTTATTCTCCTTCTTATTTACTAACATTACCTAAGAAGCATATAGTGCTACAAATATTGCAGGCTTACAATTCAGTTTTTGAAACAGATCCGATTTTGGGTCTAATATTTTTTCATGCTGTGCAATTACTTGATAAAATTTAATTAATAATATATTTGTTATTTAAAAAACTAATAATTATCCACATCAATAATCATAAAGGCATGCCATAGCTACTATTAAACGCAATTTTCATTACCTTCATAGTTTCTGCTGTAAAATGCATTATGTAACTTTCAATTATATCAATACTAACATGAATGCAAAATGCTAATGTTACTTGCGTAATAGTAATATTTCCATTACCTTAATAGCTTATGTCATTAGTCGTACTATAAAATTTTCAATTACATTAATTCGCACACAAACTTTCATTTATAAAAGCCCTAATAGTATCAATAATATATATGCATTATTTTGATAGCTTCTTTAATAAACTGTATTATATAACTATCGGTTTCATAATGCAGTATTTTTAATGTACTCTTTTTAATGGTTTCTGTTTTCTTTTGCAGATTTTCTGATTCCCCACGACGGACATCAAACTAGATATCTAGTAAGTCGTTTACTTTATTTTCTTTTATATTGCTTATGTTTCTTGTCACAACTGTAGCAAATTTCAGGTGCTGAATTACTATGTAGGAATGCACAAGTTTTTACAATATCTTTAAATTTCTCCGCTATTAAGACAAACACCTTAAACAGAATGAAAACGGGTTATGTGCTTATAGCATTAACCTCACATTCCATTTGCTTCCAAATGTCTCCCAACAACAGTGAAAAAAAGAAGAGGCGTCATTACAAACAAAAATTGAGCAATTATGGCCTTTCTTTTAAAAAGTCACCGCTCCTAATGTTCTTCCGTCACTCCCTAAATTGAAAGTGAATCATAAATCGACAATCTACCGGAAAAATCCGTAATATTCCAGAGGACTTCTTAATTTCTTCTGCGTTGCCTTTCATCTAATTAACTCACCATAAATTCCCGATGGTGCTCCGGCCCCAAATCCCGGATCTGTGTCATTTGGGAACCTTGGAAGGTGATGGGCACGGAAGTATGAGTGTTCTTAAGCACTGCGACGGCGCCTGTGAAATTTCCAGGCTATAACTCGGCGTTATTTACCCTCTAGTATGCAAATGTCCGTCCTTAGGCTGCTCTATCTTTCCCTTTCTTTTTCCCTCGCACATTAGTATGCGGAAGGATTTCTTTTCTTTACTTTGCTTTTTGCTTATTTTTTTGCTTCCATCCTCCAGTGCCATGATAGGGGAGAAACCGTGTTTCTGAAAATGAGCCGACTTAAATTCAAATCGCTTGGAATAAATTTCCAGTTCTCTCCTTTTCCCATTGCCCGTTTTTCGGGAGACACGCGAGAAGGTACCGAAAAACAGGAAAGGGAAAAGAATGAAGGCCTGGTGAATGGGGAAAAAATAAATAAAAGAAAAAATGTTTTCAATTCGTTTTGACTAGGGCGCGGTTAATACCCGTCTTTTCTTATTGTGATGGGGGAACCATCTTGAGCTTGCTGCTGGGGGAACCTCATTATTTTGAAGTCCGGAAAAAGAAACTGGAAAAGTTGTGTTTTGCGTGTTTGTCGTTATAGGATCTTAAAGAAAATGTAGGTTTTAAAGACTCAACATTAAGAATTGTTCTGAATCAGAACTCCTTTGTGCATTGTGAACATGCAATAGACTTTTCGGATGTATATTCTGTGTGAAATTAATAGGATGGATTCTACAAACTTCATGTCTTCGAGGCCTTATGGTAGGATTTCACCATTCGTTTCTTTCTGTATAAAGAAATCAATCAACATTAATCCCATTTAGTACCTCTTTTGGTGCTATAACAAAGACATCTGAAAACTGATTAGTTCTTTTGAATTGGGTGTGGTTAGTACATCTTTTACAATAGTACATGAGGCTCGAACTGTGGGATGGGAAAATCCCATTATGTTCAAGTCCTGAAACATATGGCCTAGTTATATTTGAATATTTCTTTAGAATTATCTGAACGTGTGTTCTAAAGATTCAGTATTAAATAGTAATATTTTTAAATTCTTTTCTACGCTCAAGGCATACATTGTTTTTGATTTCCATTTGAACTAATAGGAATATTTGGGAAATTCGGGGTAGCTAGTACTAATTTATATATGCACATATATGGAATAAAATACGGAATCAAAAAGAAATTCTATAAATGTCATGTCAAGTAAATTTTTCATTGTCATTTGTGTCTTAAATAAGCAAAACCTTTGAAATTATAAATAAAAACTTATTTGATAAAAGGTTGATTGTAAGGGGGAGAGAGAGGGGGGGGGAAGCAGGAGTACAAAAATAATGAACAGATTAATCAGGGCATACGAGAGAAATTAAAAATAGGTAATCGCTTGTTTTAGTGTATTTTATTCATTGCTGCTCTTAGAAGATTTAATGCAATTACTGCCATCGACATACAACTCATCACTTTAGCAAATATCTGCCATACTATTATTTAAAGGAATGGAATTAGTAATTTTTTTTCTTTCGTTAATTAATTTACAATTTTAGCGTAGACAATTCTATAGCATGTTTTCCATTTTAATTACTGGTAAGTTAAATATAGATAAAACAATTATATAGTAATAACTTTTCATAACCGATTATGTATATGTGCAATGAATTTACTCTTAACAAACACGTAAACAAGTTTAAAACAAATAAAATAAATAGGATTCTCTTATAATGGAATATTAAAAATAAGAAAAGTAAAAAAAAAAAAAATGTTTAAATCAATTTAACACGTCCGAACGCACGTCCCATGTACTAAGAAGAGACAAATGTTTGTCCAATATTTACTAAAAAAAACTTTTTTCTGATTTCCAAACATTGAAACGTCACCAAGATAAAACAACAAATCGCACTTAAAATACCACTATATTTCTTGGAAAAATGAAGATCGATACAAAAATTGCATATATGCATTTTCACCATATTCTTGCAAATTTTCAAAATGTTTCACCTACTAATGAGACTTTATCAAGACGAAACTACAAATCGTTCTTAAAATACCAAAATATTTCTTGAAAAAAATGAAGACCGATATAAGAACTGCATATATGCCTTTTCATCATATTCTTGCGAAGTTTCCTGACATTTCACCTGTAGACTATTCTGTCTTTGGTCTCTGAAAGATGTTCTTCTAAACTGCAAACTCACCACAATTAATAGATTCTTGTCGGTATTGGAGAAGGCATTCAAATCAATACTCCTGGAAATGTTACGAAAAGCTCTACTGTTTTGAAAATCATGACTCAGATGTATAACCCAGTAAAAAGGCTATCAGATCGAACATTTAAAAAAGTAGTCTTTATAGATTTCAAGCATTTTAATTAATGTTTAAAATATCAACAACTTTTGTATTTCTCCTTCTTAACCAACTACGTTGTAACTTTCATGCATAACTGCATTTTTGGTAATAAAACTATATGCAATATTACATTACTACCTCATAGAGTTTACAAGTTATCAATCGTATTTTGTTAGACAAAAGAAAAGAAAGGCAATTTAGTAGATTTTGTTCAAAATGTTACACATCTACATTTTCAATATAAGACCCCATACTATTAATTTTCATTCATTGTGGACAACATTTGACATTCTTAGTTCCACAAAAATGTCTAAAATGCGTTTAGTTCCAATTTTTCAAATCAAATTGCTAAATTATTAGATTAAAATTGAATTTCATGGCATTTGTCTGAAAAATTCTCATCCTTAATGTTGTTTTAGTTATCTATAACTTGAAAACAATAGATAAACAATATGTAGCGATTCAACGAATGAGATATATGAAGCATTTTGGATATAAATATATGAACAATGATTTATGGCATTAATTAAGAAGACTTGAAAGCAAGTGTGTCCAATTTTATGTTTATTAAAGGAAAGTAAGCTGTGTGTATAATCGCAACCTGTAGGAAATCTGTTTTGACATGTGACGTTCTTTATTATGGTTAACCATAAATTTCCAAAAGATTAATTCTATCTCATAAGTAAGCAATAGGAAAAAAAATGAAAATTCGCTTCCTTAAAAGTATTAAATTGAATTTCTTTACAACGTGCATCACTTTAACTAAGAAAACTTATTTCTCGTTGGTTTTTGATTGCATTTAACAAAAAAAAAGTCTGATTTCTGCCTAGAATATGTTTAGAAAAGTTAAGAACTATATTTCTCTAAAGCAATTTTATGTTCGTTTTTGTATCATGTACGTTATTTATTGAAAATAAAAATATGATATGTATTTGTATTCGATGTAAAAATTGAATTGAAGTTGCATTAGAAATAAACTTTTCAGTAATTTTTTAAAAGTAATACAGAACTATATATGTAAATATTTTTCGAACCATTTAATTACTCCGTTACGTTCTTATACAAATTCATCAAAAATAGCTCTATTTATCAAAAAATGCATAAAGAAAGATAACTATTATCTGAAATTTATATTTGGTAGAAGTACAATTAACATTTTTTTCATTCATTGTAATCACTATGAGCAAAATATAGCATGGATCTTTCTTTTATTTGCCAAAATGTAAAATGCCTTTGTACTTGTTTCCTAACAACATCTAGAGCTGAGATCTTTTATCTGAAGTAATTCTTGGAATATACATTTAGTTCATCCAATAAATTACTTCTATTTAATTATAATTACTATTCCTCTTAAAATATTTAGCATGAAAAATGATTTGTGATTGAAAATCGCCGAAAACTGAATGTCAAAACTTTTAAGAATTTCCTATCGAAATAATTGCAAGTGATTAAAAAGGCATTACTTCTAACAATCAACGATTTAGTAAGAAATAATTAATTTAATAGCCAAAGCTCCTAAACTGATTAAATTTCTCCTTTTATATCTAATAATTTTTGATGAAGAATTAATCGTTTCTAATATTACATCAAGTGATAATTCAAGTTTACAGAAAGTAGATGATTACGAGAAGAGACACTAATTGGTAAGTGAAGTAAATATAATTATTCTTAATGTTTCAGAAAATGCAATCCATCAGTTTGTAAATCTTTCTTTTTAAATACATTGTTTTTTTTTTAAAATCCTGGAATGGAAATATAAAGTCATGATGACTCCATTGGACACTTCGACTGAAACTCTGCCGCAAAACGAACAACAAATAACTTTTTTTCTCATAATGCGACTTACGGATCTTTCATGACTAGACGTCTTCATGAAGAATCTGCTATCTCTAATTTAGCCAGTGATTTTCAAATGATATATGTTAAACTGATTCCACATACGTAGGAAATTCAATCAATAGAAAAGTTTCAAAACACTAAGAGTCGTTAACAGAAAAATCTTGTTCACAAAATGTTATGAAACTGTGAAGAAACACTAAAACAACAATGTCATATTTGACAACTGTTTCTCAGGCAATTTTTAAAAATGGGCTATAATTCAATATTTTTTTAAAGCATAGTAATAATTTTTAGTAAACTTTAGTAATGATTTACATAAAGTTTCTATGATTTTTTTTGTAATAATAAATTTTCTTGTATGATTCCTGTATTCATAAAATGTATCTATATTTCTGAAATGAACCAATATTAGAAGCAGGATCATTGAAAGAAAACGTTCCAATTCCAAAATTAAAAATATTCGGGCTTATATTAATGCTGTTTCACGAAGCGTAATAATGCACGCGTTGTCAGTTTTAAATATCTCTTTTTTGTAATTAATACATATTTAAATTACATTAAATTACAATCAAAATATAATTCTTAATTTTCGAAAATTGTTGACAGCACCTTTCAAGCAGAATTTTATCTCTTGTTGTCTCATTAAAATCAAATAAGCTGTTAGCAAGAAACTTAACCTCTAATAATATATTTTATTGCTTTTTCATCTCCTACCAAAACGTGAATTTTCCTCATTGTTTATTTCATTACGAACTCTAAATTGAAACAACAGGTAAATGCAGAGAGTCGTTAAGAGGCGATTAAGGAAATGTTATTTGTTTCCGCTGTAAGACAATCAAACAGAATGTAATCCCACAACAAAATCCCGAACTTCTCATAGACCAGTAGCTAAAGTATGTGGGAAGTCTGATACTACGAATGACTCTTGATAATAACTCTAATAAAAAAAATTAATAAATAATAAAACAGAAGAGAAAAAAAACAATCAAAATGTTGTCCACTATAATTTAAATACATTTGTCGGAAACATAATGAGGAAAAAGAGTGCAGGTGGTTTTGGAATAAATGAGAATTCGCGTGCACCAGCTTTCTGCTCGACGGTTAGCAGAATCTAAATGAGACTCCAAATGAAAAACAAAGGATTAACGTTTCGTACAGATTGCCTTGCACCTGCTACAGATAGAAATGTTTTCATTTGCTTAAGAATTTTGCTTTTGTTTTCAGATTAGTTTCGAAAAAAATCGGCTTAACTCTCTCTCTTAATTTTGCTTTTAATAATATGGAATACAATTAAATTGTGGTATACGCTTTTATTTAATCTTGTATATTTGATTCATCGTTTAAACATAAATACAAAAAACAAAAATATTTATTTTACTTTTATATTTAAGTAACTCATTTTATCCTGCAGAAAGCATTTATGTAATTATTTAACAAAAGATAAACAGCTGTTTAAATAAAATTACACTACATATAAATCTTGAATTATGAAACGAGGAAATTAAAAAAAAAAAAAACTTCGTAGAAATTATTATATATCTCTACAAGTATATTTCACAGAAAAATTACGCATTATTTTAAGTAACATTTCATTAGAAAAAGGTTAGTTTCTAATAAAATGAAGTATTCTGCTATTTCTTCTAAAATATTTCTATAAAACTACATAAATAAATCCAATCAGTAAATAAGATTTTTAAAAAACATATAAGTATAGAAAAAAAAGGCGACTCCAATATCACATAACATTTAAAATATTTTAATGTACAAAATGGATATCTGATCATTCATTTCAATAAACCTGAAAAATGTTTTTTAAAAGTAAATAAAGCAAATCGTACTTTGATGCGGTTGCTAATTACCCTATTGAATAAATAATTTATGTAGCGAAGTAAAGTATTAAATTTTCGAAATGCAGCTCATGCAGATAGTAGTTGAAGAAAATGGAGATTTTAAAACTCATATTATATATAATGTGATTTTTATTCTATTCTAGCCGCCTTTTGGCTACCACCTGGTTCGCCTGAAATATTGATTATATTTATTTTAATTAAATTGTTTAGAAGTAATTTCATGACTTCAATTCCCTCAATTTCTCGGATATTAAAACCAAGTTAATTTAATAGTTTTAGATATGTTCGCATATATGAATTTTCCTAATGAAAACAAGTAGCATAAAAATGAAATCACCTTCCTCATTTTTCTTCTGACTTTTGCTATATTAAAAATTAAATTTTTATTTGTCTTGTAAACTATATAGATCTTTAAAAGAATAGTTCTTTGCTTTCAACATGGCGATTAAATATTTGGCGATATAGTAATGGCTTTCAGGGCCATAATATAATCAATTATTTTAAATAAAGAAAAAAATATTTTTCTAAATATATTCTATATTTAGGAAAAAGTTGATCGAACATTAAATTAGTATCACAAAATAAAGAAATTATTTTGAATTTTGTCATAAAATCCTTTTTGTACAATGTTATTCACGAAAGTCATTGCAGAAATGTGCTAAAATATTACTTATTTTTTTATTAATTAAAAATTAAATTATCTCTGAGGTTTACATTCCTAATTTCCAAAGTATATATATGTATTACAAATTTGATATATTAGGTCATATTTTCTGTACCATGCTTGCGTGTGTATGTAGAAACATAACACATATTCGCTTACATTATTAGTCGAGATAACTATTATTTTTGTGCAACTAAACAATTTAATTACATAATATGCTCAGTTGTTCATTCGGATCATAATGGGAATAATAATACATACATTTTCATTATGAATGGCAGCGTTTGTAAATCCTCCAGAATTAAAGGCCAGGGGGATGACAATTTATCTAACTATGTTTAACTATAACCTAAATTAGTAAACAGTGGTAACTGTTGCAAAGTTAAGGAATGTTGAAATTTGTTTTAAAAGACACTAACGAAGAGTAATTTTGTATGTTACAATATTTTGTTAATGCAAGAATGTAAAAAGCAAACTTCGCTTAAACTTAAAGTAAAATTGAGAATGTATAATTTATATACAATAATTAACATTAGCTTTATAAATTTTTTCTGAAAGTCATTGTCTTTTAATATATGAAACATTATTATTTTAATGTGCTATTTATTTCCTTAGTATATTATTAATATTTAATATATTATTCAGTATATTTTAGTATATTATTTTTGTGTTTGGGGAAAAAAATTGTCAATGGAAACAAATTTCAAATCCAGTAAAATCTTGTTCAGTAAATTAAAATCTTTGTAAAAATCTTTTTTTCCAGACCAAAAAAAATCCTAGATTGTAGCAGCGTCAGATTTAGCAAATATATCTGAAACAAAGCACAAAACAAAAGTAAGTTTTTACTTAATACATTGTTTGATTGGATATTTATGAGGTGCAAATGACATCAAAATATGCAAGGTTGATGCACTATCAGCTGTAATGTATCAAATATAAATTTATATATTAAATAGTAACTAAATAACAAATAAAAAAAAAGCTAATTCAAAGTCAGACATCTTTAAGTTAAATATAATATAGTCACAAATTTTAGATAAATTTATCATTTCGTTATTTATAGCATTGCATAATAAACAAAACAATAAAATATTTCATGGAATTCATAAGCAGTTTTCGGAAATCTCTGAATCTTATTCTCTGCCAGATTCAGTTCTCATGGTATCGGAAATCGTCTGACATTTACTAATATTTGTCTACCTTGACATTTGAAATAAATATGGTAGAAACGGGCAGCTGATGTAGTTATATGATGCTATTGCATATAATATTGAATTGTTAATATTGATAACATTCCTAGGAATATAACTTACATCACACAAAGCCTCCGGATTCATATCGAGTAAAGCAATGGATATTTTCGGCTTTAGATTTCCAATTTTAGCAAAGCTTTCAACTGAAGTGGAAACACTGCAGAACATTAATTACTGAAATGTCAAATAGCGATAGAGTAGTTTTTGGAATCTAGAACATGAATATTGGAAATACTGTAGTAAGGAATGATAGGAGCACTTGTTTTAAGTATTGGAAATAAGTAGTGTAAATTTGTTCTTAAAAATTTAAATTTTCCTTTTATTGATTCTCCTCAAAAATATTTCAAAATATCATAGATTTCAATTAGATTTTAAATAAATTATAAAACGAAAATATTTCAAAAATTTAGAGCATAAGATATTAAAATAAACAATATGACTCAGTAGAGGATTCCAGTGCAATTATGAATATATATAGTTTTAAATTCCCAATTTTAGCATACATTTCAGTGAATCGGAAGCACTTTAAAACATTATTTACTAAAGTATGTAAATAATGTTCTTTGTTCAAGATATAAATATAATAAAATATAAAAAAAGACATTAAATATTCGAATACAAAATATAATAATGACTCGCATATCAAGTTAAGCCTAACTAATTGTTTTTTAACCAGTGTTTTGATAACAAACAATATTACTAACTTTTATCCCATTTGTGACATCTTCAATCACACTTTTTACAACAATATTTCATAATTATAGTTTAATTACCTTAAAAATAGATAGCTTTGACGAGGATAAGCATCAAACGTGATATAACAGTAAAACGGAATCCCTTGATGATAGCAAATCACAGTATTTATTAAAAATAAAACCCAACCTTGTATTAATTAAAACCCAAACCTTATATTAATTTATACTCCAAAAGACACATTAAAAATATATGTGTTTAAGGAAAGTTCCATTTTTTTTCAAACAGAATTGAAATGAATTTATATAATAAAATCGTAAATACTTTCTATATATTCAAAAATTTACTTTTTTTTAAAAAATATAGTCATATTGTTTTCCCCTCCACCGGCACAAATCAACTAAAGACTTGAATTCATCATCGAAAAATCTGAGCTGAAGAGCACTTCCATCATTTTAGTGTCTTCTAACTTGAACATTGCTGTCTCTCTTCTTAGAGACAATTAATATCGCTGCAACCCCATTCATCGATTATTGTGATTTTTAATTCTTCTGACGTTATGCTTAACTCTGGCGAGATTGCGATTAGCTGATGTGGTGCTAATGTTCGTTAGTTACATACATGTTTCATGGTCATTGGTAATCAGGGAACACATTAGCCATTCTTAGTAAATACGTCGGAGGTTGGACATTCTTCAATAGGTATGTCGCCCAAAAAAGCTGCATATGATTATTTTGGCGGTAGGACATTCTGAAAAATTATTTTTACTTATTTTTCGATTTGGCACTATTTTGATTAGACTTGTTTCCAACGATAGAATTTATTTCATGGTTTGCTTTATTAGAAGTATTCGATTAGTTTAATTGTAACTTGAGTTGTGGTCCAGCAGTGAATACCGCTCTGTGTATAAAGTTTTGCGAATACAATTTCGTTTATGTAGTGGGTGCACTTTTCTTTGTAGGCTGTTTTAATCTGGATCATGAAAAATTCATGAAATTAGGCATTAGCTATGTGCATAGTTTGTAAACGCTTTTATTAACTGAAAGTAGAAGATCGGTCTGGCGGTGTTTACCAAGAGAAATGTGTTATGCCAAACATTCAAGAGATGCTAACATTTTCAGTAAGATGGAGTTCCTTTCTTTTGTGATTGCATTTAAAATTTCAGTCATGTTGAAATTTCATTGCTCGAATGAAGAAATATTTTAGAAGTTTTCATGCCATCACTGGATCTACCAACTTCGATCACCATCTTCTCTTGAAGATGCATAAAAAAATAATATTATTATCACTAAGAAGTCACCCCCGCCTGAACTGTGCGTTCAGGGTGATATAAATTACCGTTGTCGGGGCATCGTATGTAGAAACTGGAAATTAAAACCTTATGAGCACGACCGAAGTCTCAGTCGTATTTACGGCCACGGACCACCCCTGCCTTAAGTGATATGTTCAATTTTCGAAATGGAGACAAACTGGGTCCACCAACATTATTATACACAAAAGGGCGAGCTCATTTATAGGAACATTTCTGATCCATGTATGTTTGGCATCATCCGATTATTTTATATAATTACAAATATCATAAAAAGGAAAAAACAAACAAATATATTTAGCACATATCTGTACTTAGTCATACAATGGGGAATCAACTCCAAGATCCATAATTTATAATATGCAAAATCTTATTCTGTCCTAACCGAAGGTATACGGACTTTAATCCAAAATCATCCCCATCCAAAATCAGGGTTCTACGGATTTTAATACAAAATCATCCCCATCCAAAATCAGGGTTCTACGGACTTTAATCCAAAATCATCCCCATCCAAAATCAGGGTTCTACGAACTTTAATCCAAAATCATCCCCATCCAAAATCAGGATTCTACGGACTTTAATTGAAAATCATCCCCATCCAAAATCAGGGTTCAACTGTGTCCCGTAGATAATCAAAAAGGTCAATTCAATCAATCAACTCCTTCAATATAAGCTCTTCCGGATATAGTAGAATAATCTCTTTAGGAGGATCAACTATGTCTTATCCATTCATCAGTCTTTCACTATGAATTGAAAGCAAATCGGGTTTTTTTTTCCTATATTGGGTTGATGAGAAGTTAATAGTCTACTGATATACATAGGTTGAAGGAGCCAATTTATATGATTAGTGATATATCCGATTTCCCTATATCGACATTGCCAAATATGTCACCACAATAAATATAAAAAAATTCGAAAGCTTTAACTGATTTTTTTTTGCATTTATGTTAATTTTTTTAATTAGTATATACTTTTTAAATGTCTTTAATTGGTCATGTAACAGAATTTTTTAAAAAGTATTTATATATTTTGGAACGCTATGTATTATAAATTTTTAAATATATTATTTACAAAATTTATAATATTTAAATCCATCATTTACAAAATTTATAATATTTAAATCCATCATTTACAAAAGTCCTTTATTTTTGTAATATAGAAGACGCATGCCCATCTTTAACATTAAAATATTTATTTCGAATGCATTCTTCTTCTCTGTGAAAACAATCAAAAATTCCTTTAGATTTGAATTCTGTTCAAGATGTCCAGAATATTTTCACTTGTTTACCATTACATAAGACTTTTAGCGTGAATCCGAAAATCCACAGATATTTCGAAATTTAATCCAACCTGCCTCTGGAGACAATTGAGGCGGATCCTGGGGGGGGGGGTCCACTCCAAGCGATTCCCGCTTCCTGCTCCGAGGAAGAAGCTCAAGACGAGAGGGAGAGTGCTGGTCTTCCTGCTCGTGACGTGACTGGCGCAGTCTCGGTGCGTGACGAGCGAGACCGACTTCGTTATGCAACCAGTCACTAGTCTCGTTAATGGAGGCTGATGCTTAATCGGATTGGAAGGCAAGCGAGAAAAGAGAGCGGAGGAACTCATTTGTAATGGAGACGCGTCCCCGGATTTAATCCCCGGACTGTCCGGCCGATAAATCAGGCTTTCAGAGATTAAAATCCGAGAGCGAACTCCCGGATAATGAAACGGAAGCGTCCGGCCAGCGCAAAATGTTGATTGAATCAGTTGTGGACGCAGCATCCGGATCTGTGCAAATCATTCCGAGATCCAGAATGGATTTTGGTGGTTGATAATTCAGGGTGATAATAACCGTCCAACAGGTTCGGAAACCCCTCCGAACTTTAATTCTGGATCGACCGAACCATGCAGTGTGTGTCCTCTCAGCAAATCTGAATAACCCAATTCCAAGAACATTTTGATTAGAATATCCACGAGAATTATAACGTTCTGAAAAGTTATTTCGTTTACGTCTGGAAAGAGAAATGTGTATGCATATAAGTAATATAAACTTATTTAAAGTGTTAAAGCAAAATTTTGCCGCATGCGGCAGAACCTGTCTATGAACTAAAGCATCCATGTTTATAAAACAATTATCGTAAAAATAAGAATTTAATTATAATTTCAAATTAGAATTTTAAAGAAAAATTCTTTTTGCTCCTCATTGTTGTACAAGAGAATTTTGACTAAGTAGTTGAATATGGTTTGGGATGTATCAAACTTTTGTTATCAAGTTTAACTGCCATTTTTATGGATCAAGCATATATGTTTCTAATTTGACAGTTCGTCAAATAATCGTCCCTTAAAGCGACCACAACCATACAAAGATATTTCTTCTTTACGATGATAAAGTACATTAGATGTCACCTTCAAGGTAATATTAAGATCCTCCTCGATTCAAGTGAATTACTTCTTTATCAAGTTTTCTTAAATATTACATTTTAATTTAAATGTACCTTATTTTTTAATTAATTAATCTATTTATCGGGGGGGGGTTGTAATTAATACAATAATAATATGAAGTGTTTCAACTTCAATTTAGTTTAATTAAATCGCCTTCCCACTATGAAGAAACCATGTTTAATCATAACTAGTATTTTCGAACCTTTATCAGATGTTGAGATTAAGATCTGAATTGACATCCTTCTGTAAGTTTTTAGACTGCACTAGAGGGAAAATCTATACTGTGGAGACTGTAATATAATATTGCGCCTCCTGTAATATATTTTGTTAATTTTCCATAAATTTAACAAAATGTATTGAATTATAGGAGCTAAAGAAGTTTCGAAATACAGTGCGGATTTTTAAAATTCTTTCTTTTATATTCTCAAAATACGTATCAGATAAATCAGTATTATTATTAGAATTTATATTTAATACTCGAAAAATATAATTATTCTTTTAAAATTTTCACTTTTAACGGAAAACCTTACAGCAGTAAATCTAAATCAAACATCAAAAAATTTTGCTTATCCTATGTTTTAGATAGCACAAATTCTAAACTACATGCATGAACTTCACACACAGTATATTTAATTATGACTAAGTTTATCTATAATTAAATTCCGTGTTAAAATAACACAAGGATTATTTTAGGCTTGACTTCATAATTTTGAGCCAATGTCTGATGATCTAAATCCGGAGGCACCACTGTCTCTATTCCATATTACCATATTAAAAAAACTGCCTACGATCCTAATGGCTTTAATGCACTCCAGACCAGTTTACATGTTATTTCTTAGGAAAAATAGGACTTTGTGACTAACTTTAAATATAAAAATGCAGTCCTTGCATACCATCAAATACAACTTTCACTGAAAGAGTATAAATTTCCAGGATGGAAACAATAATAAATCCAAGCTTGAATTAAAATATCCGCCACATTTCTGTGTCGAAGTAACAAAACAATTATCAAGAATGACAGAAGATAAAACACGTAATAATTCGTGGCAATCTTCAAAACATTTTTAACAAAGTAATTATTATAATCACAGAGATAATTGCAAGTTGTGAAAAATATTTCATTATCTGATACAAAGCGTAATGAGCAGAAAGGGTGAAATCATCAAGATCCACGTGTTGAATTCCTCCTTTGTTTCATCATCACTTCTTACGATCTAAGATAAATGGCCTCGTAAATCTAAATTTATCTGACTGAAAGAGCAACTGAGCCTAATAACTACTTACGCATCTTTAAATGTGCGTCTCTTGTAAGTAATGTTTTCTGTATGGGCCCAAAATTGTTCTGTTATTGCTCTAACTAGATTTTAAACTCAAAATGTTCAAAGAATTGAATGAATGGAATGAAATTGCCCAAGTAACGTCATCTAATGGTAATTTGTTAAATGGTCCATAGTTTATAATGAGCAAATAAACAAGAAATATATATATTTTTTTAAATCTCCGGCTGGGAACTTGGATGGTACTCATTTTTGGCTTCTGTGCCACCCTTTTTTTCTGAATAAATCAACCAACTAACCAACTGAAACGAGTCATAAACGCTCCGGTCGTAATGGCGCTGGTATATTCTAAATGGTAAAAAATACGTGAGTAAATAAAACCCAAATAAACATAAAGTGTTATACAAATAGCTGTCGAATGTTCCGCATGGAGTTCCTTACGCAATAAACCTCTCTGTTCCCTCTGTGGAGTACTTTGAATCCCATTCTGCTCAAATGTTGATAACACTCTTTGAAAATAAATAAGAAAGTAAAATGTAAGTAAAATAAAATGAGAAGAAGCATCCTTATATGCCGCTGACAACTCTACAGCCGCCAGTCGTCGTGTATTTTGTACCATTTTTTTCCCCATCCTCCCATCGAGTCGTTTCTGTCACCATCTCAAATCGGAAATCATCGACTGGAATAAATAAATTATTTTTTCACGACCGCATACGTATAAAAATGACTTTAGAGTTACACAAGAAAAAAAACTACTGGCAACATTATGAAAAAAAAAAAAAAAAGATTTTTTTTCCCTCGTCTGGAGTGCTGCCTATAGCTAGAGACCGATTCTCGAGTCTTGGGGGCCGCCCAGACATTAGAAGGGGTAAAAAACGAGCATCTTCGAAGTCATTTTCTCGTGTTTGTGAGCGACCCGTTTTGTCATTCGACGGTTCACATAATAAATGATCCGCTTTTCGACTTGCTTTATTTATTTTATTTTTTATTTTTTCCTTATCCATACGAAACGGGAAAAAACCTCGAGGAGAAAGCAGTGCTTTCGTTCGTTTCTTTCGACGGTTAACTTTTTTGTCCCGTTTACTCTTTCACTCTCCTTTCCCATTCCTAGCAGTCGTAACTTACGTCGTTTATTCATATAAATATATGGAAACATATATATTTATCTACCAATGCTATAGTGGGTGAGTTTCGGGACGTTGGTATTGTCGCTTAGAAGCAGTCGTTATCGCCGAAGTATTTCTAAGCTTCTGGCACGTGTATATTTTTTTCTTTTTTACAGAGGACAGTTTTGAATAGCTGAATTTGACAAATATGGGCCATGAAAAACGTCTGTCAGAAAATATACACGCAAGGAAATATAGAGGTTTCTTATCTGGAAAAATCATTTTAGAAAGATTTATAAAGACAGAGATAATTTACTGATGATAGGCTTTTGTTTTAAAATCAGTTTTGCTAGTTCATCACTGGTGGTTCGTTCAAGATATTCAGCTGGAGTCCATCAATTGTGAATTGCTGTTATAAGTAATTTAGTAGTTTAAATACAGCATTTATGGATTAAGGATATATTAAAGTTTTCAGTAAAATTAAATTTTCAATTAAAACTGTATGAACAAATTAACATTTTTCTTGTGAATCTCTTTATTTAATCAACATGTCCTGGTATTGTAGTACCAGGATGGAAAAGCATATTTTAACCATTCTGAATATAACTACCGCTTTTCTTATATCTGGTTTTATGTATAAAAATTTAGTAAACCGGTTCTAAATGCCTAAAAAGTGTTTTTTTTTTTATTCTTTCACCTATTTAAACGTGACTGTAAATTGCTTTATAAATGTTTTCTGTATCGATTGAGGTACAAAAAATTCTTTCAACATTTATTTCATGTTCAAAACTTTTTCGTTCTATTGCGATTTTACGCCCACTTTAGAAAAAATATTGTTAATAAATTGAAGAATAAAAATTGTTTAGAAAATCTTTACTTCATATTGTTATTTGATAATACTTTTTAATAAATAAAGAAGAAATTATTTTTAATTACCTTTGTCTTAATGTGAATGAATGCCACCGTCGTTGTATATTTTTGTACATATACAGATAATTTTCCACAATCCACAATTATTATCTTTTCCATTAGAAAAAAAAAGAGTTGTTTTTTTTTGAATTTTATATAAATTTTTGAATAATTTAATTTTGAAAGTACGTTTTGACAAAGCATGAGGAAGTGTGCATTTTTTGAATCTTAATTGTTATTAACATATCCATTTATGCTGCGCTGATTATCTGTTTCATTTAAATATTTGTCTGATTAAAACAACCATCTTCCCACTAATAATAACAGAAATTGTTAAACCCTATTAAGACCTTTTAAATTCAAAGAAGAAATATCCAGTATACACAGATGGATTGGTCAGCAAGCGCTATTTATTAGAAATTCGAAATATTCATCTATTAATTTCGCATATTAACGAAATTAGGTCTGTTATCAAATAGAGATAGGCACCAATGAATGCGAACCTTTCCAAACATCTTATTAGACCCCATTCTCTTTCCTGCAACTGTTTACTATCAAATTCATGGGAGAGGGAAACCTGTAAAGGTTTTTGAATCTTTTATCTGCCTCCCTGAATGAGAGCTAAATTTCCTCGCCCTACCACCAGCATGTTATCAACAAAGACCTTGCAATACGTTAACCTCAGACGCGTATTAACTTTTGAACAGTTTCAATAGAAATTTATTTCGAGGAAAGTCATCGAGTAAAGCATATCCTGTCTCATTGAGATTAAATATATTTGGGCGCCAAGCCTTTTACCTTTCTGCGGATGCTTCACAGAAATTATTCCAGCAGGCATGTTGAACAGATTAGATGGTGAATAGTAATCATAACGCGAGGCACTGCAGATAAGTCCACTGAGCATCGTTAGAAGGCACTATCCTAGCAGAAAAGAGACGCAGAGCTTTAAATTAGTGATAACATCATTGGGAAAAGGATGAAAGGGAGGTATATCTTTAATGATGATGAAGACTTGGAGAGTAGAAAGCAGTGATGACCTTGCCTCCTCCCTCCGATTGTGCCAAGGCATTTACAGAAATGGTTGCTTGTATATAAATATCTAGTGTAATTCAGAAATGTGCAACTAACACATTCAGGTAAATTGTAACAACGCCATGAATTCAGAGGCTGGATCTTTACATTAAATTAAATGATGGCGTTTCTGTGGGATTTGCTTCCAAACACGCTTTTCCGAAAACATAGGATTACAGCAAACTGCGAAAATATGAGAATAGATCGTTCTGGTACAATAAAATGGATAGTGGAAGGTTTTCTGATGTGGTAAAAACATTGTAAAGAGATTTTTTTATGTGTGTTTTGAATCATCAGTAAATAAAAAAAAAGCGATGAAATGTTAATAAAATAACAAAAAAGCTTTAAATTTATAAAAAAATGACATTAGATGCTAGCATTTTAATTGCTTTGCAAGCAAGCGTTTGTTGTTAATTAAAATGAAAGCTTAATCAACAGAATTAATCTTACATCAACCACTTTTATCACCCCGTGCTTAAGCATTAACATTTCCTTTTTGTGAATTGTTTTAATATGATAATATGTCACACTTTTGGAAGAATAGTATTCTCCCATGATTATGTTCATCACACATCATTCTTAAGTTTTAGTTCTTTTGCGAAAAATTAACTATTAATGATACGATGCATTATTTGTATTTACAAAATTAACATTGTTTGGACAAAAACAATTACGGTATGTTCCTAGCTATTATAAGATCTCAAGTGTAATAATAGAAAGTGAATACCCTTCGAGAAACTTCACACTATTAATTTTAAACTATTACATTTCTTTTTAGAAATTAGAGACATTTAGTTCACATTTTGGGGATATTATTATATCATATCATTTGGGAATATTGAAAATATCAATTATTTTGTTTATATAGAGAATCAACACGTTTAGTTCTCTTGAATGCAACCATATGATTGTTTACATATATTAAAAATAAATACGATTACAAAATCGTTCCATCTCATTTTCAGTCTTAGCTCATTTCATTTAGAGGGTTATAAAAATCACAATAATAAAGTTGAATATATTACGGTTATTAATTTTGATGGTAGTATTAATATTACTATGGTTATGGTTAGCAATACTGATAAACAAAACTGTTGATTGCAAATATTGTTTTAATGAAATATCGTTGAAATTATTTTGTGCAATTATTTCTGGAAATATTAATTTTTGCCATTGCTTTCATAGAAAACTGGGTAAGGCTAACTAATCTAAGGACATAAAAATATATGTTTCCTTTACAGTAATAGATACTTTTAGTGCCTTTAAATTAGTTAATATGCAAAGTATACAGGTCTATTTATCATTTAACGGCACATAATTTTAGATGCCAAACTTTTATTTTTATCTTGCTCCAAATCATTTTTGAACTTCAAGAGAGTTTGTGGCATTTTTCAAGTATTTTATGGACCTATGTTTTCAGCAGAATAAATAAATAGTAGCCCTTGTGTCTTAAACTTCAAAAAAAGAAACCAATAACTATTTGATACTTGCATAGATGTCCCTTAGGGAAATCTTATTTCTACCATAACATCTGTCATGACATAACTAAATAACGCCCCCTGTGCTAAAAGCTTCTGATAAAACACCAATGGCAGTGGTCTTCACAAAACTTTCTTGCATAATCTTTAATAAAAGTGTTGTTAACGCCTTGCATGACACTGGCGTACAATAATTCTGAATTACTTACTTTTGGCACGAATTTAGTGTTTTTACTGAGTGTATCGTGTCATTCTTGGTGTGTTTTTTGGTGATGAATACTTGGCTTGCGGTTAATAGTATACAAAAATCTAACTTGCGTTTTAAACAAATTTTTCCCTACCGATTGAAACAAAAATTTTCTAGCTGAAAGAGTTTTCGAGTTATCTTTGTCAATGGCAGGCAGACGGACATTTTCCAAAAACGTGTTTTTCGGACTCAGGGCGGTCTAAAATGAGAATGAAAACTTCGAGTACGAAATTTTTGATGATTACTTTATTTCCTCTATACCTTGTATTTGAGAAATTAAGGCTCATGTAACTCCCAAGTTTATTCGAGTAAGATGTAAAACCAATGAGAGGGGGTTATTCTATGTTCCATCCCCCCACGCCAAGTATTCCCGAGTCACCTCAGTCACCGGTACAGATTTATTGTTTAAATTCAAAATATTATCCATAAAAATGTTCAAATGTTCATACATTGCTCAAAACAAGGCAATAGTTAATTACATATATTTATTGTATTCTGTGGGAAAGGGATATATACATCAAAACCTTGTTATTGGGCATGGGCACTTTATTATTATTATAAGATATAAAAGCGCACACACACACAAAAAAAAATCCGTGGAGAAGGAGAAAGGCCCGTCTGGCTTTTACACTACTAACCTATGGATGGATAGATAAAGTTAGTCCATCCATATTTGAGAAAATAAAAAGTCCGAAAACGTGCACCGACGTCTCTTAAGACTGATTGAAATTAGATATCGTTTTATTGAGAGCCAGTGCAAGTGCTCTTCTACTCAGAATGAGAGTAATTGTGAAACCTGATTAGAAAGATCTGGGAAAATGCAATTTAGGTTTGGTCATGGGACCGAGTGAGGCGACGACGGTAATTGAGTGTATATATAAGTAGTTGTGATGGGGTGAAATGATTTAGCAGGAAGGTGAGTAATAAAAACCAGGTGAAAAAGATGAGAGCGTTAAGGCGGTTTGAGTGGCACTAGCCATTTAAGGATGACATTGGGGAATTTGTATTTGCTATTGGAGTGAATGTAGTAAGTTTGTTGAGCAATTGCAGGTTTTGAGTGATCTTTAATTTCCAGAAAGAAGTTCCTGGAAAAATTTGGATTTGAAGGTCTCAATATTAAGATCATTACCAATAACATCGTTACGAACATACCAAGGTGCATTAGTTATAATTCTAAGAATTTTGTTTTACAGTATTTGAACTCAGTTTCTATGTGTTTTTACTGCAAGTCCCCAAATTTTGGCTGCACAAGTTAAGATGGGCAAATAACTTGCTTTTATAATCTAACTGACCAATTAAAGGAATTATCTCTTAAGAAAATCTTGTTCCTACCATACAATCTGTCGCAGCATGGCCGAACAATGTGCCCAGTGCCATAAACTCTAAATAGTCATGTATTTAATTACTTAATATTTCGATCAAAATCACTTTGGAAAGTCTTTTGTTTCTAGCGTAACTAAAAAAATGCTAGGTGGTCTAAAATGTCCGATGGCAGGCTAGACCATGCAAGTCGTGTCACACAAAGCATGAAAAGATCCGTGATACGCGTCCGACACAATTCACTTTCAGATCGACACCTCCGCGACAGCAAAGATCATTGATGCGACTCCGCGAACCTCCTCTATCCTTTTAAACCTCACCCAGTTACCCCCGTCCTGATTCAATATCCCTTTTTTGTGCTCGTACATCTTTTTGACTTTATATTTTTCACGATCGAATGACGATGGGATAAGGAAAAAGCGAAAAATAAAGGAACTATCCTGATTTTTTTTATATATTTGAAAGAAGTCCCGAAAAGATAACTCCGCCTTTCCCGAGAGAGCTGAAGCAAAAGGAACAGATATAAGGAAGACCCAGGACTGCTTCCCTATCAGAATTGCCTGTGACAGCAAAATAAAAGTGGAAGCAGGAGAAGTGCGTTGCGAAATAACGCACATCAAGGCAGCATCAACCTTTATCTAGTTTAGCGAATTGATTGAGGAAATCATGTGAATCAAGTTCAGCATTAGGTCTCGGTGAGTCCGATAAGACATCAGTTGGCTTGCCTGCGCTTTAAAGGAAAGAATGTCAGCTGAATTGAATTTTGGGAGAAATATATCAATGTGCAACACTTTTTATTCCCTTTAAAAGTTAAAGCAAATAGAAGATCAGTAAATATACTTCGGCAATTTTCTTATTTGTAACAGATTCCGTTTTCCATAAAGCGTGGAGACCTTTCAATATCTTAGAGTCTATTTTTCTTCTTTGCAATTTGAACAAAATAAGAGAATCATGGAGGATATTTTATTCTCGGATGTAAATGTGTCACTGTTATTCAGAGGTAGTTGTTTTAAACTTTTAAACTTGGTGCACTATATCTCAAAAATTAATACTGAAATCAATAAAATATTCTTATTAAGCAGATTAGGCAGTTACATACGACCTCTGCGCATAAGGATCCTTCAAGCAAGTCTACTAGAAAGTTGCTATCAGCTTAGTTATGAACTAAATAAATTTATGAAAAACATACAATCTATAAACTATCAGATATATAAAAAAACGTTTTGTTAGCCACTTTGATTAAATGCTTAATATTATACTATCTATTTTTCTGCATTTGTTTAATTAGTTCTAATTTTACAAACACCGAATGTTTGCTTAAACAAATATATGTACAAATGTAGACAGATCCACACTAATACGTGGTAATCCACACAGTCAATTAGTCGAAGTAAATAAATAAAAAATACGTGCATTTCTCGAAGTCATTAAAATAAGAAATTTAAAAAAAAACATTAACAGGACGTTAAATTTAAAATGTATTGAAATACGAAACTAATTATTCAGTTCATTAAAAAAGGGTGGCTCATGTTATATCCTAAATCCGTAAAATACTTAAGCACCCCTCAACTGGGATGCTGAAGGTGTATTTAAAACATTGTCATTTTTCCTTTCAGCATCGGAACCAGAAATTTTGGGAACGGATGAAAGGACTTTTAGTTCATTCAACATTTCTTTTAATGGACGAAAAGTCATTATTTAAAAAAATATATTCTTTTTCTTCTCTCTATCTTATCGAAATCTATCGAAATTTTCTGCATGCTCTCCAATAACGATCTTATCTCCTCCACAAAACTGAAAACCATTTTCAAACGATAATTGTTCTTTTTTTTTACATTTTAAAGACCATATAACCATTTAATTAAAAAAGGCAATAAATGACAACCCAACGTAAACTTTTAATGGCAAGCGCTTCCACACAGTATATCATATAGTGCAGCATGTAGTTACAAGTATGGTTGTGTTTCCATGAGTGGATAAATTCCACTTCTTTAAATTTATTTGGATCATTTATTCTCTTTGACATTTGGTGGATTACTTGATAATGATCCATCACTCCACACATCTTTTTGATTCGCACTATAATTAAGTACAATTTTCTTCAGTATTTCCTAATACATGTGCTTGTGTAATATTAATGGTATGTCAGTGAAGAAGAATAGGTATGGTTGATAGACAAGTACAAAAAAACCGAATGCATTTTGGATGCCGTTTTATCAACTAATTGAAAATAAAATTCAACACAAGACAACAATTGTGGTAGTAAAATCTCATATCAAATGCCATATATTTTAGTCTGAGTATTTTTGAGATATTGAATTTTACACGCAATGAAAGTACAGATCCAAAAACTGTGAATCCCCTTTATTATTTTATTTTTTAGTTCCAATGTTGATATAGATCTATAGATTTGATGTTAAATCTGTGTACCAAATTTTATCCATCTAGCTCTCTTCGTTTTATAGAGTTAAATTATAATCGGACAGCTTCATATACAGACTTTTTCTGAGCATATTCCGTTCAAAATTATGCATAAATCTTTAAATTTGATGTATAAAGACCGTACGCCAAATTCTCTGAATGTATTTCTTTCAAAAATAGACATAAATATTCAAATTTGATGAAAAGACGGTGTGCCACATTTTCTGAATGTATTTCCTTCAAAATTAGGCATAAATCTTCTAATTGGATGTAAAAATCGTATTCGATATTTTATCCTTTTATCTCAAAATGTTTTTTAAATTATTTTTTTCACACACATACGGTGAGACAGACAGACATAACTCCAAAAATGTGTATTTCTATCTGAAGGGAGGTCTGAAACATAAAGATTCATCAAAATCTCGAGTTCGAATGTTTTGACGATCATAATATTTCCACTATAGATCGTATACAAGAAAGTAAAAAAGAATAACAATTAAATAGTTGGAATGAATTGAAATGGACGGGTAATCAGCATTCTTGCCTAAAGTATAGCGAAAGTAAGATGTTGTTATATTGAAATAAGTTGACAAGCATGCATTTCATGAATGGCAAAGCAAATGAAACAATCTCGGCAGCGGTGCATTTGTATTTTGAATGATTTTATTTTTAAACTGACTCGATTTCCATTATTAAAAAATGTGTGCTTTCGCACCAAATATTGGATGAAGCTGTAACTTTCCCAATTAATATTCATTACATATTTGGATGACATACATTGCAACTTTGGCCATTTGACTAGGATATTACAGATTTCACTGACCCATTTAACACTTTAAATATTTGCTTTAAAAAATTAAATTCAATATGGTTGAGTAAATGATAGCTATAAAGAAAACGGCAACAAATACGTATTTATTGATTGTTAAATTTAATCTCTATTTAATTTGTTAATGGTAATGTGTTCTGTCACACATATATGCATACATTTCTGTCCAATAAAATAATTTCTGATCAAAATGGAATGGTAATAGGAAACAGCTTAATGGTATCTGTCTTCATAGAACAACACTAATAATTTCAGTGTTATTCTGACATTGAAAGATCTTTTATAGAAACTCATATCCACTGATCAATACAATTTCAATCATACATTTCAAATAAACATCAATCCGTTTCCAACTGCATGTGGTCTTTCATTTTAAATAAACCATTATCTCTCTGAGTTCGAAAGAGAAAGGTATTTTGTAAATTGTCACCACTTAACGTACATCCATCCTCCCATAGTGCTTAGTACCACTTCAATCAAAGCGAAATTCCTCATCGCCGTAAATCATTCTAATCGATTTCTCAAACAGAGCAAATTTTATCATTCCGGGAAGGTTGTAATTTAAATTTAAGTCACATTTCCCGCCGTACATTTCTGACTTGATAATCTGCCTCGATTAGAAAATATTGTTATGTTCTGAACGGTTATTTTGAGTTATGCGATTGTAAATGCTGGAACAATGCATATTACTGCTCATTCTAACATAAGTACTTTTAAATTGGCATGGCCCACGCGCATGAGAGAAACAGTTATTGTTCAAGATAGCTGACTCATATTTCATCGAAGTCATTGTGAATTAAACATCTATATGCGGACCCATTCTTCCTCGCAGATTAGGTTCAGTTGAAGGTTATGTTTGTTGGTGGCATGCGAACATATTAATTAGGTGAGCGAATAACGCTTGTTAAAAGAAATAACTGAAACGTATTTCCTTTGGGACGGTATTATATCATAGAATGAATCTCGGGTGAGGATTTTTTTAGAGAAAAAGAATTTGATAATATACTATTTTGTTGTATATTGTGGTATAAGGTTGGTGTTATCATCAAATAAGATACAACAATCATATTATGAATTTTCCGAGCGTTAGGCAGTTTAAAACATGTTTACGCCGAATTCTGAACTAAGTCCCTCGATATTAATAAAATTCATTGATTAAAGTCAACATTAAAAATGATATAAAGAATGGAGAAAATAACATTTAGAAAGTATAAAATTAGGGCTTTTAATCGCCATTTGTACATACAAGTTTAAAGAAGAAAAAAATTCTAGCTTCTAGCAATTGACAATAACAGATAAAAAAAATAATCTCCACATTAAGTTAAGAAAGGTTTGTTAAAATTAGGATTTAATTCATTCTTTTCTATTAAAAGGAATTTCCACAAATGGAACACGTTTGGTGAAAATTTATATATTATTATTATCATTTCCCAGGCATAAGAACTATATTTGTATTGAGATCTACAAAGTGTATTTACTTAGAATTGTTTTCGCTAACTAGGGTAAAATTTATGCTTAAAAAGCTCTACTATTCAAATAGTTTTAATTATTATAAGAAAATAAATTGTATTTCTTATCTGAAAAAGTACACAGTATTCCTGAAAAGACTGAACATTTTATATTCACTCGAAAAAGAGAAGCCGGACTGATATGATAACACAATGTTCGATTCGAAAAGATCGAACATTGTATGAGGTATTCACTTTCATAGAAATTTTATGATTTATATGTGGCGCTAGTACACGTCAATTGTCAGAATCATTACATTAGTTAGGTATAAAAATACAAGTATTGTTCATATCATCTAACTTGGTTTAAAATTATGAGATGAAATTCATTTCCAACAGACATTGGTACCTTCAAATTGGTACCTTAAATTAACAAATTAATCAATCTACATATAAAATCATAACTTGCTTTGAATAATATTAATCACTGATGCACTGTTATGAGTAGTATTTCCCTCATCTAACAGTGATCCAAAATTGGCAGATGAGCTCAACTACCCTACGTTTCCAACTACCCTTTCTGTCCTCTAAATGAGACCTTAGCATATCAACATACCAGTCGATATCATACATTAAATGGTCCAATCATTGATGTACTATTTCTCTCTATCTAACAGTGATCCAAAATAGGCAGATGAGCTCAACGAACCTATGTTCCCAACTACCCTTTCTGTCCTCTAAACAAGATCTTATCATATCAACATACCAGTCGATACCATGCATTAAATGGTGCTAATTATTGATGCAATATAATGAGTAATATTTCCCTCATCTAGCTGTGATTCAAAATTGGCAGATGAACTCAACTACCCTTTCTGTCCTCTAAATGAGACCGTAGCATATCAACATACCAGTCGATATCATACATTAAATGGTCCAATCATTGATGTACTATTTATCTCTATTTAACAGTGATCCAAAATAGGCAGATGAGTTCAACGAACCTATGTTCCCAACTACCCTTTCTATCCTCTAAACGAGATCTTATAATTTCAACATACCAGTCGATACCATACATTAAATGGTGCCAATTATTGATGCAATATAATGAGTAATATTTCCCTCATCTAGCTGTGATTAAAAATTGGCAGATGAACTCAACTACCCTACGTTTCCAACTACCCTATCTGTCCTGTAAACAAGACATTAACATATCAACTTTCCAATCGATACCGTATATTGAATAGTGCTTGTCATTCATGTTTTCTATTATAGGTAATATTACTATCATCATATAATTATAATTCAGATTTATGTTATAAGCACATAAAAGATTTTCAGCTATCCACTTGTTTTCTAAAGTAAACTCTAGATAATCAATCAGATAACGTATCAGTTAATATCTAACTCCAAACAGAATCAATCACTGAAACTTGGTTAAGGATTTGTGAAACAATGACATTAATAGCTAAGCGCAATTACATCGATGAAAAAAAAAACATTCCTTAAATGCTCTTAATATTTCGTAAGATCATGAAAGTGTTTGAAATAAATAACCCTTTTTGCCGCCATATTTCCTTAAAATCAAACCGTTATCGTTCTATTCTTTATTCCAGCAGCCATATTTCTTTCTGGAAAAACAAAATACACGAAAACACGTTTCTTTCTCGATGCTTTAAACCATTTTCAAAAGAATAAAAGAATGACAAACAGTTCATCGTACTGGTGATTTCTCTAGTTCTAACATGTAGCAAACCATACTTCACATAATCAAGTCGAATCAATATTCGAAATCAAAATCGTTATTTGATGGGCAGTAAAGCTGTTATCTTGCTTTACGGGATTCGATTCTCTATCATATTTTTTTAATGTCTTTTCCATTTTTGTTGCCATCACTGTTTTCTCCTTTTCTCCCGAAAAAGGAACAAATTTTGGGCACGTAGTCCAAAGGAGGTGGGAAAAAAAATAGCCCCTCCAAAAGGAAGCCATCTGCGCTTTTAACCAAAGTGCAAAAGCAGAACAACAAAAGTAGTTAAAGATTGGAAGTGGATCTTTGATATTTTTCTTGCTTGGCTGACATCAGAAATATGAAGAATAAGCAGGATGCTCTAGATTTCAGATCAAGTAACGTCTCCGCCATTTCTGTCCATCACATAAATACATTTCTGCAACTATCGTTAAAATTGTATGGAAGTTTAATATATTTGTTTTGAGTTTGATGAAAAACAAACCCGTACATCTGCTTTGTTACAAGTGATATATGTTTTCTTTCTATGTCTGGGCTAAAATCAGAGGAAGTACTTATAAATTTAATTTCGTAATATTAAATTTTGAAGATATATAAGAGCTATTTTAAAACAAATCTCGGTTGTTGTTGTTGTTTTTCTATCGATAAAAAGGACGAATCCTGAGTTAGCATTTATCCTTTTGAAACTCCCAAGCTATATCAACAAGAGGATTTGTTTACCTTTGAATTAGTGGCGGTTTATTACCTTAGAAATTACCAGTGGCGTAAAAATATTTTCAAGATATTTCAATTTAAAAAAAAATATCTTACCAAAAAGTATTCTAAAACTATTAGTTTCAAATACACATATAAAGTTTGTTGCATTTCAGATGTATTAAATAACTAATAGATGATACAAGTTTTACCAATAGAAAATAAGGTGACTGATGACGTAATAACTCAGCAGATAAAAATATCGGAGCCACCCTCCGGACACATACTTATATCTTTGTTCAACCTCGATAACTTCCGACAAAAAATAAATATCAAATAAGATGCATAATAAATGACCAGCAACAACTTTTATCACTTCTAGAGCGTAGTAGTTAATAATAATTTATGTTTCTTAAAGAATTTTTTTCAGAATACCTCTTTAGAAAATTACTCATGCACTTTTTCCATTCGAAGAATAGCCTCAAACAAAAGAAAACGAATATCCAATAAAGCAGATGTATTTCGATGAAGACGAAAAGAATCGAAGCCAAAAATTAAGTTCAATCACTGAAAGGGACAGGGAAAAAAATCAAAAAAGATGAGGGTGAACGTTAGGAGGGAATGGAAAAAAAAAAAAAAAATATTATCAATGTTCCAAGCCAAGTCTGCTCTGATTGCAACTCCAGTGCCTCTAAATTCAGAAGGAGAAAAGTATTGCTTTTTCTTCAAATCAGCCAGTTGGTTATGTGAGCCATCGGGTTTCTTGGGCTGCTCAGCGAATCCATCCGTCCAACGTTTCTCTTACCTATTATTCTTTTCCCCCGGGGGGGGCACCTCGAAATGAGGATGATATGCTTCCGGCATGGTGGTTAGTTCTCGCCACCCTGCAGGGTACACAAATAGGTTGGGGAATCTGACTCCTCCCATTGATGACGGGACGTACTTCCTTCGGGGAGGGTTGTACCGTGGCCATGATGGCTTTTAGGACTCAACCACAGTTCCCACCTGTGTTGCTGTTGAGGCGGTTTGGTCATTCAGCATTATGGTTTAAATCCGTGCGCCTTCGTGGTGGGTCGGAGATATATATATATTTCGTTTTCATTAATCATTAGAATGACAAAGTAAGCAAAGAGTATTGAAGTCTGAAATTAGAAAAGTAAAAAAATTCGATTAAAAAATAGAAAATATAACCTTTACAAAATAAATTTGGGGGAGGCTGTATCTCTGCAGCTATAATAAAAGAGCTACTGCTGCTTTCATGTTGGAATTAATGTGCAGGTTAATTAATTTAATAACCCAGAATTGAATTACTGAATAGTTTCAGACGAGTTTTTTTAAGTCAGCAACTGTCTAAGAGTTTAATAACTTCAGGAGACTCTGAATCTCAAGATTTTTTTTTCGTGGCATTTTTAAATATTTATTTCATTATAAAGTCCGTGCGATCAACCTTACTCAGACTAAAACCAAATATTGTTTAGATTAATTTCCCAAGACTATTGTAGTAACATTTCTAATTAATTATAATTTGCAGGCTTTATATTATGTTATTTTATAATTCTAAAAGTATTTGGTGCTTTATAATTCTAAAAAAATATCCGATAGCATTAAGTATTGCTTAGATTGTGTTAAGAAAAGATTTGTCCTTTTTTTTACTATTTTTTTTATCATATTTAAATCTCAGTTGTGTTTTTTGTACTTGATGAGCTGCAGTCAATTTTTTAGAAAGTGATTTGCAATTAAGCGTTTTGCTATTTGAACGCAGAATTTTCAAACTTAAAACTACTTAAATGAAGATGAGATTGAATTGATAAACAAAATAGGTGTTGTTGAAAGCTTAAAGGAGAAATAAGAAACAGTTTTACATTGTTTAAGAGTTTTTAGATGAATGAATCTGGCTAATTAATTGTAATTTACAAGTTTTATATTTTGCTATTTGAACTCAGAATTTTCAAACTTAAAACTACTTAAATGAAGATGAGATTGAATTGATAAACAAAATAGGTGTTGTTGAAAGCTTAAAGGAGAAATAAGAAACAGTTTTACATTGTTTAAGAGTTTTTAGATGATTGAATATGGCTCTGACGAAGCCTACACAGATATTTTGATTGGAATCGGATTTCAAAGCTGAAATCCTTCAGACCGAATCTAAGACATTGCTTCTGTTTCAAATGCTTAAGTTTCTGAATATGGAAAAGTCAAGGTTATATTGCAACACAATCTGAACTACGGAATGGAAAAATCATGAATTGATAAATCTAAATTTGTTTTGTACGCACGCCTTTCGTAAATTAACTTATCAAATTCAAAGTTCTTTCTGCTGGTATGGCGTAGAAGCTTTGAAGAGAAATGGTCGTGTTTGTCGTCTTTATTATCTAACTAAGGTTCCAAACAACGAATTCTCTTCCAAATAAACTTTCGCAAAAACTCGGTGCTAATATAAAAAAATTAAACTTAATTATGAGAAAAATTTCGTTCCAAATATTCGTAATAAGAAGTTATGAATGTTTTTTACTAACTTCCAAGCGAACAGCTTCATCATTTATTCGCTCTAATTTTATTCCTCAAAACATATCACTTAAACCGTTTGTACAATAAGATTTAAATGTATATTTCTTTAAAAAAATTTCCCAAAGACGGTCTTATTTCCCTTTTCATATCTCAACAATCTATAACTATATTATTAAAGATTAAACTGTATTATTCGAAAGCAAGCCTCGTTCCATTCATCAATTTAAAGCGTTTTTATAAGATCTCGTTCTAAATTATTAATAATTTACTCTAAAGGTTAGATTTCATAAGGTAAGTATTTATTGGATGTAAGAAGAATATCATGTACATATTCTCAGTCTTCCGTGGCACGTGATTTGCACCTGTTTAATATAAATTTGCATTTTATTCTTGAAACCTTTATAATGAGCGTGATAATACACATATTTTATTCAATAGTTTTCGTTTATATGAATGAACACCTCATTCATCACGCACGTAATACCATTTAGTGTCAAAGAAATACGATTTATTTTTCTATATAATATTATTATTTAAATATACTACTATTCTCTGGAGTGTGAAACCGATGAATGGCGTAATATTTTTAATCCCTGATCTAATATGTAACCTTATCTCTGAATTTGAAATTCAGATGTCCTTAATTCAAAGGCATTTTAAGCCTTTACCAGAGCTAATCAACTAATTCAGTATTAATTTTTTTCCTTACTTATTTAAATTAAAATGTATTTCGATACATATCAGAGCCTAAAAGACACACATAAGTGATTTCCAACTATGAAGACAAGATAGTTGCCTCGGGTCGCTGAACAGAGAAGAGGCCGCAGATAGGTCAATTAAAAATCAAGTTCTAATATCATACCCTGTCTCTGAATTCGACTTCCAAATGTCTTCAAATCTAAGTCACTTTAAACCTGTACTAGAACTAATAAACTAACCCAATATTAATTTCTTTTTCTCATTAATTCTAAATTTTATTTCGAATCATGTTAGAACTTTGGTTCAAAAGTGAATTTCTGATTAGACAGTTGCTTATGGCCGCAAGACCGAGGAGGGGTCATAGGCAATTAGATTAAAAATGTTATTATCCTAGTTGTCGAAAAAATAAATTTATAAAAAATACAGAATGTTGGGGTTTAAGAATATTTGAATAATATTATTGCTTTTGCAAGAATTAGTTGTCAAATTTCTATCTGTTCCATTGCATTCACTTTGTTATTACAATATTTGTCACCATCGATCATCTGTTTAAATAATAGTGTGTACAAATGTGGATGATCTGCAACAACGCATACTAATTAATATATAAAGCCTATGCATTTTCACAAAATTACTAAAATAAAAAAGTAGCCTGAAATAAATCATTGACCAGAATTTAAATAAAAAAATATGTTGTAATATGAAACTGATTTGATAAATTTATTAAAAGACGGGCCTCATATTTTCTGACTACATAGGAACTCAAAACTCCTAAATATGCCCCTGAAGACATATGGAATGTTTTTAAGTGTTGACGGAATTTTAAATAATTTCTACAAATTTGTCTTTAATCCAACTAAGCGTAACAAGTTTAACATTTTAACTTTCAACATAAAAAAGTCTAAAATGCAGTTGGGGAGTCGAAGAAGTTAGCGTTTTGAAAAGGCATCAATTAAGAAAAGTACAGAGTTATGCAGAATGTAATCATAACTATGAGCATAATAATTTCTGTTAAAGCACACATAGCTATAGTACATCTTCATATCCAATAAAAATAATTAACATGTCGTGAAAAACTGATAAATTGATAAAACCGTTAAATAACAACGTTTGACAAATTTATACGATACAGAAATCAGGCAGGTAACAAGCAAATAATGTGACTTAGGGAGTTAAATAGTTAATGATTTAGATAATTAGACTCGGTTGAAGAATATAAATTGAAACAAGCGAGAACTGCCTGTGTTCTTAAACATTATTCAAAAACTTATATTCCAATGCGTGCTTTAGTAAAGAATTGCTAGCGACAGTCAGACTAGCTGTCTGGTCTTGTCTTACCTGGTTTTCCTTCAAGGGAAATACCAAATAGAGCTTCCAGAAAGTCAAAGGAAACTTTTAAGAAATCATAGTTCTTTTAAATTGTCCTAGATAAAAGCAACATATCCTGAAATATATGGGTGATAAAATTAGATTTTTATCTAACATACTATCTATATTATAACTTCTATCTATATCTATATCTGATCACTTTGATCACGCCGAAGTAAGGAATTTCTGGTTGCATATATCAGACATTTCATGGTAGTTGACATTTTTTATTTTCTTTCACTGTATATCATTGTTGCAGTTCTTAAGATTACATTATTAAACTATTCGTAAAAATAGCATAATCTTTATTTATTTATTTGAAAAAATGGAACTACTATTTTTTATGAATGGAAATTCAAGCTACTAAATAGAATTTCTTAGAATTTTGCATATACATATATTTTGACAGTGCGTTTCTTAGTTTTAAATAAGTAATTTCCCTATACTTAACTGCAGTTTTTGCCAGTCGCTTGCATTCAGATAAAAACAAAGAAAACAAAACTTTAGCAACCAAACGATTTTTTTTTTATTGTTGAAGAATGTATACGAACTGATTTTACCAGAACACATTTCTAAAATTGTAAAAGCATTATGATTTATGTAAAGAATAATTATTTGTTTTATTTTCATATTTACTAATAAAGAAAAATTAACTATTAACTATAATACTTGCCACAAAATGTTCTTTGAAAACTTTCTATACTTTCAAATTGGGAACAAAAGTTGTAATACTAATATAAAAAATGTTAATATAATTTATGGAAGAAATAAGATATCATTAATTTTTAAAAATTAATACTATAATTTTAATTCAAAGAAGTTACGAACGCTAAAAGGATTTTGTATATTATAGTATTTTAGATTATAATATACAAAAGTTAAAAATATTATATGCTTAAAAATATTATATGCTTAAAAATATTATACATAATTTATTTATAAAAATATTTTGATATAATTTAATATACATTTTGTTTAATAATTTATATAATATATAATTGATTCCGGTAAACACAAGAGGTATCAACAAGTAAATAATAAAAAAAATAACGGAATTTTGTTGTTATTTTTATTTTCAAATAATAATAATCAAATTAATAAATAATAATTCAAATAAATTTCATTATTGGTGAAAATGCTTTTTTTTAAAGAAAAGTAACTATTAAAAAAGTCACCAAACTTAAAATTCTTTTCTCAGAAATTCTTCATTGGTTTTTTTTTTTTTTTTTTTTTTTTAAGTATGTCAAAATTTAAAGTACTGAAATGTTAATCTTAATAGTGCATAATTAGTGTTCTTGCTATATAAAACATATAACTTTTTCTCAAAGTATTTTTTGACTACTTTCTTATTGTTGCGTCAGTTTTTTTGTTCGAAAAATTATTTGTAATTAAAAAAATTTAAGTTCCCGTTTGTTAATCCCTCCGAGAATCGTTTTGCCCTTTTTAGAAAATTATTACTAATTATTAAAATGGAGCACAAAAAAAAATCATAAATAAAGTAATTTATGTTAATAATTAAGAACTTGAAAATGCAATTGTGAAAAATTCTTATTAGAATTCCCTTTTGATTTGCAACTCTCTCAAAAGGAAATAATGCATTTATTTACGTTATCTAAAGCTAAATTAATATTCATATATTTTCTTATTTCGCAATTAAATACTTCATATTAAATTAATTTGATTAGTGTTATGCTAAAAATATCTATTTGGATGATAAAATGGCTAAACAATCGATCGCCTTTTATTTACATTTAGTAAACGTAGCATATTTGAAAAGGCAGCTTCTTAAACGTCGTTATAAATTTCGTTATTTCTTATTCTATAATTATATAGAATCTTAATAAAAAAATTTCGATTATATTCCTTTTAATGCTTTTGTAAAGGATAATGGCTATTAAAAACAATTTAAATAATATCATTAAAACATTTGAAACCTCTTTTATTAATAGATTGGCGAATTTACCTTCACATTTTTAACTTGTTAATGATTTATTTTAGTTTTATCATTCTTATTTTATGAACTTATAAATATGCCTCAGTTTATATTTTTCTAATACCATTCAACGTTCATTAAATAGACTCGATGTTTATTAAGATTCGAATAATTGAAAGACAATAATGAGTCGTATATGAACATGCCCAACCATTAAAAAAAAATATTTATATTACCCTATTTTATAATTCAAAGAATTTGTGTGTGTGTGTGTGTTTTTACAAAATTATTTATTTGGCAACTTGGGAAATAACGTCTCGATAATTAATCGACTTGCTTCTCTCCCACTCTCAGCCTTGAAGCCTATTTACTTGTATAATCGGAAATTTGTTAATGAGAAGAGTCAGTTGTATTAATATTTCTTGAATAATGTGCAATGTGTTGGGTTTAGGAGTATATCTTTTAGCTATAAAAATTTTCATCTAAAGGTAAATTTAATCAATAAAATATTATTCATTACTTAATATAAAAATGTTATTCGTTCTTTTTGTTATTTAATAAATTTGAAAGCTGCTTCTGTAGCAGTTAGCTCTGCTACTGAAGTAGTCTGTTCTGAGACATTTTGTCATCGCTAATCTCACTTGGCTCTATTTCAAAGTCCCCAATTGAAATTCCAGTATTTTCTTATTTTTAGTTCCCAAAACAAAATCATAGAACAGAAAATTGCCGATTAAACTATGATTTATTAAAATAACAAAACGCGTAAAAAAAAAATCCGATATTTATTAAAAACCATTTCAAAGCGGTCTAATCGGCTCGAGTCTTCGCTAGCGCTAATCGTATGATCCCTTCGTCAGGCTCCCTCTGAGCTTGTTGCTTTAAAAAATTGCAAATCGAAACATGCAATTTATCTTCATTCTCATTTTTTTATTAATGTTTAATTTGAAATCAATGTCAATTAAAATAGAATAACGGATGATTTATTGCCAGTTATTGGGGCCACGGTGGCCTGGTGGTAAGGTCTCGGCTTCGGAACCGGAGGATTTCAAATTCGAGACCCGATTCCACCAAAGAACCGTCGTGTAAACGAATCTGATGCACGTTAAATCCGTCGAAGCCAAGCGTCCTCTCGCTAGTGTGATGAGGAAGTTTGGAGAGGAGTGCCAGCTCAGGTGTCGTCCTAGTTCTCACCGCGATTCAAAATTACGAGGTCCATCCCAAAATAGCCATACTGCTGCTTTAAAACGGGACGTTGATGTAACTAAACTAAACTAAAAAAAATCCTGTTATCAAATCTCTGTTGTATTTTTTAAATTTAATTAATTTAATTATAACAAGAAAGTCACAATTTGGGACTGTTATTAAAAACTGAAGGATAGTTTTATAATCCAAAACAAATATGAAATCGGAATTCTATTTCGGCTAGAACAGACCTTCAGATCATTTTAGTTTTACAATTTGAAATATTCTTTTCAAAATGGGAACAATACTGGGACGTTTTATTAGTTCGGGACAACAATGTAAAATCAAGCTTTCCTTTTTTCATCCTCAGCATCGGGTCACTTTAGCTTTTGTTACTACATCTTAAGGAAATAGACTAGTCGTGTTCCAAAATGGCCGAAAGGCAGACAGCACGAGTCCAGGACTGGACCTAAAGCAAAAAAACGTAAAAAATGGGGTGCAACGAGAGTTACGAGGGCAAAAAAGAATGGGCCGCCAGAGAAAGTATCCAACTTTAGGCTTCTTCGTCCCCATAACTGAAACAAAAGTGAGAAAATGAAAAAGAGAAGAATAGAAGAGGAACAAGGGAGGGCGGGGGGTGAGATGAAAAAGAAAAGAAATACTAGAATGCACCCAGCGCGTGTGAACGAAATAAACACTTAGCCGAATTGGCGCCGTCGACAAAACCGAATAAATTCAGAATGAAGCTACTGATGATTTTTTATGTTGCTGCTGCTGCTGCTTCCACTCGATTCTTTCCCGAAGTTTCCGCTAAATGGCGAGATTTCTTTTTATTATTTTTTTCCACTTGCCGTTTTGTTTCCCTTCATTTACGAAAATGTTTTTCTCACGCCCATTCGCGTTCGATTTCAGTCATTCGGCGTTACCAACTCCAGCCCTAGATATTCGAATTTATAATTGTTACGGTCGACTGCTTAAGATATGCATTCAGGGCTGAGTAGTTCTTAATGTCCATCCTGATTATCAGGAACATTACGAGAAAAAGAGGAAATTGAATGTTTGTTCGAATCGATTAAGATTCGCATTTGCGAACCGCTCAAAAAGAAGACCGTGGGAGGGCGGGAAAATGCAATAAATCACGCCATTCGAATCAATCGATATGTTACATGGAGTGAAAGAAATAATATTGCCATGTTTCTAACCCATTTATCCGTTTTTATTCTTTCTAGTCAAAGATTATGTTTTCGATAAAAAGTAATGTAAAGCTCATGGATTTGGAAAGTTTTGTTTATTCTTTCGTTTTTTCCTTTGGAGAAATTTAGACAATTTGAATTCAAGTTTCGGAAATAACGAATCATCTGGAATTGGTCTGGTGATTTAAGGTGTGACAAAGTGGGTTCTGATCGAATCATAATTGTTGATCATAAGTTTTAAATATATGTTTTTACTACGCTTTTATCAAATTGGGATTTCGAAAGTTATAATCAAGTAACGCATAATTATTTTGCGACTGTTCGCATCATCATTGAACGTTGAGTAAGGTTGCATCTTTTCTTAAGCTACTTCTGTGGTAGATTCGATGCAGACTTTTAATATTTTCTTAACTCTAGTTAGGAAACATCATTGATGTGACACTTATTTGAAAAACCTGGAGTCCATTGGACTGAGTGGAAGACTATACAACTAGCTACATGCCGGCGTCCTGGCATAGGGGTAGCGCGTCTTCCCCGTGATCTGGGCGTCCTAGGTTCGAGTCCCGGTTTGGGCATGGTTGTTCTTCCATTGTTCTATCTGTGAGATGTGTGAATGTGCCCTCCTGTAAAAAGGGGTTGTGCAAGCGAATGAGTGATGCGTGAGTAGCAAAGTCGTACTCTTGTCCTTAGTTGTTGCTTCTATAAAAACAAGAAACGGTCCCCCTCCGGCTTAAATCGCTGTCTCCGTAACAGCGGGCTTGTCCGTGGCAAGTGCCATAAGAAACAACAACAACAACAAACAACAACTAGCTGCATAGAACTCCTAGGCTGGGGAATGGGTGAAGGGAGTTCGATTAAATAATGTTATCAGCCTACTTATCAAATAAATTTGTAAAAAATACAAATTCTGTGAATTGTTAAATATCAATATTATATTAGCACTTTAGCAAGTATGGTGGTCAGTTAATTTTTTATTTGTTTCATTATGGTCACTTAATTATTAAAGTATTTATAAATACCTATAGCCTGCTTAAATAATATGTATAAACGCGGCTACCGAACCGTTAGTTGGCATGATGAATAAAAACATAGACATTTTCTTCGAAGTTTCTAAAAGAAAAAAGAAAATTAAAATAGATAATTAACATGCTGATTAAAGTTAAGAAAAAATTGAAATGTGAAACTAAGTTAACCGACTTATTAAAGGGGAGAGTAGCCTCATAATGTGCGTTCCCTATCACCGCAAAATATCTGAATTCCACTGATTGGATTCATATTCTAAAATTCTTCCTTAACACGTTAAAAGTCACGCCAATATTCCCTTTCTTTCCATTTGGTCCGCGATCTCCATCGATAATCTTGATGTTTAGATTCACCTAAACATAAGATACTTATTGTGTTTCAATGAAGCCCATTAAAATATTTTGATAAGATCTTGGCGTATTGTCTGTACTGAAAATTTAACATCGGTCACTATTGACACAGATGGACCAAACGCAAAGTTCAGTATCAGACACTGTTGAATGGCTTGGCGCATAACGTGTTAAAAGAATAGAAACTATATAAGAACAATTATTATTTTAAAAAACATTCTAAATGAACATTTAAAAAAATAAAAATAAAAAATTATTGATAAATATTTTAACACTTTCAAGCAATACAAAGCAATTGCAAAACAATCATTTTTCTCTTGAGCTATTTTATCTAATACTTGGAGTCGATTTTATTTTATTATATTGGTTCCCCATTCTAATAAATTTTTACTTTTTATTACTAATAAATACCGAAATATCTTACTTTTGTATTGACATATGTGGCATATATAGGGCGATCTTTAAAGTCCTTTGTGGCCTTTGAATTCAAAAAGGCAAATTCAAAGTGATTATGCTGAATTTATTGGCAGGCTACAGAACATCTTGCAGCGAAATAGGGAAGTTACAAAAATAACTAAAAATATATAAAGGAGATTAGTTTAAAATTCCAATAGAGAAATGTATGCTATAACATCATAAAAACAAGAAGAGTTTCTTATGGAGTTATTTGTAAAATTGGCGAAGATATTTGCGATTAAAATTATGAATTTTTCGTGACTTGAAAAAGGGTTCATCTAAAATTGTTAAAAGTATCCTCCTATCCTTTTCCCTCGCGAATGAATTTTCAAGTATTTTTTACTTTATCGTTGCTTAAATTTTACTTCGCCTTTGCTTAATTTGGAAAAATTGTATGATAATACCGGAGAATACATTTTTTCAATTTTAGACAAACCTTTTTTCAAGTCACGAAAAATTCACAATTTAAATCGCAAATATACTCCTCCAATTTAGATAAATTCATCAGATTTCTCCTGCGATTTTTATTATAGTACCACGTACATTTTTTAAGTGAACTTTTTTCTTTATTTATTTTTTAATCATCTTTCGCAATTTCCTTAATTCACCGCTAGGACCGCTCTAACCTGACTGAATAAAATCAGCATTGTCACTTTACTATATGTACACATTACTTCTTTTATTATATAAGATGTCGTTTGGAATTTAAAGAGCTTTGAAATTATTTTTCCAATCACCCTGTAAATTAGCTTGGTCCATGCTGAATTCTTCGGGGCCAATTTTAAAAGGCCAAATGTTCGCTGTGTATAGCTCAAATTGGGAGAGCTGAGATTGGCTAACTTTGTACTCATCATCAACCTACTGCTCACAATCTGGTGTCTATTTTAGAAAACATAACGTGTATTTTCAAGATGGAACATTTTAAAGCTTCTCTGAATTAACAATGAATTTCTTTTTTTTCTCAACTAAATTAAAATGACTTCTTTATAATTATTTTTCAGGATCATGTTTAACTTAAAAGTCATCATATTATTTCTTTGTTCGTGGAAAGAGGCTTCTGTATATTTATAGGAGATTCCTTTATTCAACAAATCAACAGTGTTTTTAAAATTTTCATTTAATTTTCTGTTAATTAATGAACAAATAAGTACATAATTACTTTTACTCCATCGAGAATGAATAATAAAAGATGTGAAAGTAATTCTGCCGTAAAAATAATTAGGAAATGTTATAAAACGTTTATTATTAGGGAGAATTTAAACATGAAAAATCAAATTCCTTAGTAAATGACTGTTTATATAAGATAGCATTCAGATTTTGTTTTCACTAAAGTGATTAAATTTAGTGTAGAATGTTAACATTTATTATGCTAGATAAATTTCATCATAAAACTAAATGAAGAAAAATAAATTAGTTAACTTAAAAGATTTTGCGTTGGAGATTTTAAGTTTATAAAATATTTCAATTAATAAAATTTATCTTTTAAAATTTAATCTAATCTCATTAATTCTGTTTGTGTAATTCATTCTCCTCCAATTTAGGAAAAAAGTGTTTTATTTTACAGCCATTAACTATCAGTAATTCAATTATTTTATAAATATAATATTACAATACTTCAAAATATTAAAAATGATTAGAATAATTCTGTTTTTTATAAAAAGGTGGAAAATTAATTATTCTTGCTTTTTTTTTACATTAGAGCTTATTGTTTTAGTACTTTTAAAATCCATGATATTTGTTGTTGCTGATATTTTATTATTAACGATGCATCATTAAATACTTAATGTTTAAAACTTATTTAAGAGCTTTTGAATAAATAGATATAGTATTACAAATCATTATTTTGAGTATATTTTGTAGAAGTTTATGAACAACTGTTAGTTAAGAATGAAATAATGCAATATTTCAAAAAATTATCTAAAAATTATTGTAATAATTTTACTAATTTCGAGAGCTGATTAAAACATGTAATTCGGAATTATTTTTATTTTAACAATTAATTATTATTATGTACTTTGAATTATTTTATATTCCTTTTTATATTTTTTTTTCTGTTCCCTATTTTCTTAATCATTTCATGTTTTAAATGCTTTTTATTGCTTTTTTAAAAATTTAAATCATTTAAAATTTTACAGTTGGTTAAAATTTACCTGTGTTGAAACATTTCATTTAAAGGAGCTAAATATTTGGTTTAATTCACATTCCAGATGCAACGAAATCAACTATAAAAATATGAATTCATTTATTTTATAACAATAATTATAAAGAAAAAAAATTACTAAATTCTTATTTTGTTATAAAGTTTAATAAAATTTATTTATTCTAAAAAGAAAGTAAATTTATTTTATTAACATTATACGGATCATGAAACATTTTGCTATCGATTTCTCAAAATGTTTCACAAAGAATTCTGAAAAGTTTAAGAATCTTATGGAACAAAAATTCTTAAACTTTTTAGATTACTAACTTTTACCACATCAGATATACTATAGTTTGTGGCTCTTTGTGTGTTTCAAATTCAAATAATGACTGAAGGATAAAAATCTTTATTCTTGAATAAATATGTTGAAATCCGCAATATCATTTAGCCTGTTTATAAGGAAAACTTGAGTATAATTCTAGTATTGGTTATAACAAAAGTATATAGCAATATTTTCTTCTCAATTTAATTAAATGAACAACACCGAGAAATAACAGTGTGAGATACACAAAAATGAAAATTGCTCTCAGTTGCCCGAATAAGACCCATTTTTTTCTCCCCCTCCCCCCTTTTTTTTTACATTTCTGTTTCTCTAGTTTTCTTCTATTGTATGTCTGATTTGAATTCTGCCAAAGTTTTTCCCTTTCTTTGACTTCACTATTTTTATCGCCAATCAAACTTTATTCTCACTTCCCAATCGTATTTCGTAAAAATGTGTTGATATGAAGCGAGCAATTTTTCTTCTATATCTTTATACGAATGCACATCTATGTAATTATTTTCCCTCTTCCCTCATTCCAATTACTTGCATTCTCTTCCTCCCTGCGAGCCCTTGGAGATGTAGCTGCTGTGCACTTATAATATTGAACTGAAAATACCGAGCGATCTTTTATTCGTCTGTCCTATATATCTATGTTTGTGCCAGTGTAATAAATGTAATGTTTGAAAGAAACATCGCTAGATCTTATTGAAAAGCAACAGCAAAAAAATCATCAACGGCACTAAGTCCATCTATTCCCTAAAGGAAAACATATATTCATACACAAAAATATTGCAGATTATAAATCACAGTCATACCTATAATAGTTTTTGTTTACTGATAGCTTGCTTTAACTAAGTCACGTGACCAGTTGCAAATATGATATCAGGGACATAAAAAGCGCGCGGATTTTTAAGATTATGGATAGTTAATATTAACGAGACTGTAACTTGTTGCTCTCCTTTTTGTATCCTTACTATTTTTAAAGATATCAACTTTCTGACGTAATTATGTCAGGTTTCTGTGGTAACTAGCGAATATCTCAATGTATATGTAAATTAATAATGGAATAGCATATAACTTAGTCATTTTTATATACATCTTTTAATAAACACATAGCCGGCATCCTGGCATAGGGGTAGCGCGTCTTCCTCGTTATCTGGGCGTCCCGGGTTCGAATCCCGGTTCGGGCATGGTTGTTCTTCATCTGTGTTCTATTTGTGAGGTGTGTGAATGTGCCCCCCTGTAAAAAGGGGTTTGTGCAAGCGAATGTGTGAGTTCCATTTTCATATGAACTAGAAGTCAGCCTTCTGCCCTTGGGTGCTCAGGGGTCTTTACCCTCAGAAGCTACTGCACCCCCTTTCCGTGAGAAAAAGGGACACGACATCATCATCATCATCAATAAAATACATGAATAAAACATCCTTTGGGTATAAATAAAAAGTATTAAATACGTTTATTTAGGCATTTTTAATTGAAAATATTACACTAAGAGTATTTGCTTGATAATTTCTGAAACCCTCGAATTCGATCCTTGTAAGGTCATTAGTAGTAATATAAATAGCCTCGCCATGAATAATCAAATAGTTAAAATCATTTTTTTAAGCGGTGATCATTTTTAAGCTATACAAAACAAATTTTTCACATTTCGCTTAATTCGGCGTTGACTTCTTTATATTTCACCCGAAATGTGAAGTAAAAGCAAAGGAACGAACTTTTTCATGCATGGCAAATGTTGAATGAAGGCGAGTTGTTCATGAAATTGCTTTGCTAAGTTATTTGACTCAGTAATGTTTTTTGAATGTGACGATGATGTGTCTCATCGTCAGTTCCTTCCTGTTAGTTACGCATTACCATCCTGAAAGATATTTTTCGGCGTTGTAAAAGGAAAAAATTGAAATGGATGATGCAAACGAAACTATTTGTGACTGCAAAATTTGAACGTTTCGAAACAAGATGGTAAAATCTGGAAAATTTAAAAATTTACTTAATATAAAATTGTTAAATATCTTGTTCGGATAGGGAGTTTAACAAAAATCTGATTTTTTTTCTCTCTTTCAAAATATATCAATTTTTTTTTATTGAAATGCAAAAATTTAAAATTTTTGAAATCGGAGATTTATTTAAAAGATAGCTATTGATCTTTGAAAGCAAATCACATATAAATTTCTTGTGAACTTTCTGGAAAAATTTCATTTTCTAGCGCGAAAATTTTGTATATTATTCTCGCAGAAAATTTGGTGATTTTCTCTCTTAAATCGGAATGGATTCTATACAAAGTAACTTCAATATTTTATTTGCTTGTACATATCTTTCCCATCCTTCGAATGGACAAAGGAAACAAATTTGTTTCAAGCTGAATAGAAAATCGGGAAACGATACTTCAAAGTCGATGTTCTTTTTAGCTAGTTAACTGTTTTTGACGAGTATACTCGTAATGGAAAAAGTACATTTTGCGTTATGAAGAGTTTGTTCATAAGAAGTAATAAGTAGTGACAATTTGCAGTTTGAATAACAAATTTAGTAAAAACTCAAATATATTCGTAAATTTCAAGATGTTTAAAATATTTTGAGGTCAAATCGAAATCAAAGGAACAAATAAAAGATTATTATGTGTTGTACCATGCTTTGCTCAATACCATTCTCTAACAGCAAACTGAAATAATAAATTTATTTTTTTGTGTTTCTTTTCGTTCGTATGCAAAAAATGTATGTTATTTTAAGTAAATAAACGTGATATAATATAAGTCATTTCATTACAACATAATTTCACAATACACAAACTCTGTGTTTGAAGAGTATATTCGTCATCGCTAAATTTTTGCGACACAATTTAAATACGCATTTTCTGAAAAAGTCGAAACAGTTAATTGTTTAAAAAGGGTCGGTCTTACAATTTACGAAGAAATTGTATGCTTATTTCGAAATACAAAGAATAAAAAATAAAGCAATCACTAATTTGAAAGACATAAATTATAAAAATTCGCTAGATGGCAAAATTTGTGCATATAATTTTTGGAAGAAAAAATTCGTAAATTTTGAAATAAATAAATCAAAGTAAGTAAAACTTATTCTAAGGAATGTCCATGAAAGACTTTGAAATTAAAGCAGTGTGTTTTCTAAATATCATCTTTTTACACTCATTTATTCCAAATGAATTATTTTGTTTGTTACTGAATAGCAATAAAAAAACAAATTTTTGAAAGTTCATATTTATTCTGAAAATAAACATAATTCTTTTCTAACTTTTTTACACTTCTGCTATAAACTTGGTAATCCACACTGTACTAATCTGTATCCAGTAATTATTCGACGTTTTCAGCAAAGGAATGGGGAGCATTAATTAAAAAAACAAGTCCTTACATGCTAGTGTCAGTGACCTTCTCACAACTTAAACAATGGGCTGCTGCTCAGGTGTTGAATTGCGTTTTGTAATATTTATTACATATAATATAATTTGCTGTATAATTTATATATTTTATACAATGAACATGAGTTGTTAATCTGGAAGTTCTCTAGTCTAATCTTTGCCGCCTTACTGAAAACATGCATACAAAAATTTAAATTTCGTTTAACCTAAATAAGCAGAATTACTGTGAAAGAAGAATTGTTGCAAAGAGCAGAATTACTGTAAACAAATAAAATAACATAAATAATACATGTGATAAATTACATTTTTCTACGTTTTCAAATTTAATTATTTTTCTCGCAACTTGAATTTAAACATAAATGCTCTTTTGTCTCCGAATTTTTGTTTTCTCCAACTTCTCACAAAAAGCTAATCACTGGAATTTTAACTGTTTAATATCGTCCTAGCCATGCGACATATTTACGCCCTAGCCATACTTTACAGAATTTCAAATTTAGTATATTTTAACGTTTTTAGTTTCCAAATGAGGTAAGTTCTCATGTGGAATGCAAAGAAGAAAAAAAAAAAACTGTATTGTTAACGCTCTTTTTATTATTATTATTATCATCCTCATTGAGGGTACGTCGATATGATCATGGATAAACAATATGTATTCAAAATCATGCCTTATTTTTTTGCCAAATTATTTAAAGAATTATAGAGGGGTGATAACTTATTTCTAAAATGCCTAATTACGAGCGAAGTTCGATAATCAAGTTTCAAGATACTGATATACAAATTATACTAAGAAAATGCTTAATACATTTTTAAAAACCATATACTTTTATTTATTTCTCGACATAATCTCCTGTAAACGCTGAGACGTTTAATCCAGCATGACATTATTTGGAGAACTCTTCATGGTATTATTTTTTTGCCAAATTATTTAAAGAATTATAGAGTGGTGATTTGCAAATTCGCCTGACTTGCAAAGCGTTACCGAAAATTTCCTTAAAAGTCCGAGGAACCTCGGTGTTTGAGTAGAAGTCATCCATGCATCAAGTCCTTGGTCTGTCTCTTTGCTTTTCCAGTTCATCCTTCAAGTATGTCCACACATCTTTAAATTTTTAGCATCAAATTGGCTTCATTTCGGTTTAAAATATTTAACCAATAAACACTCTGTAATTTACAATGAATCTCGCTCTGATCTACTCTTCCAGTTTGCACACCCCTGATAATTTTATACTTTTGAAACGTTACATATTCTGCAATCAGAGACAGCATGTTTGAATCATGGTAGCTTAATTGAGTTTTAATCAAAACGACACTTCAATCTTACTTATTACATTCTTAAACATATTGCATGAGGCAATTTACACCAAAGTTGCGAAAGTGTGGTTTGTACAAAAACCACCTATATCATTATTTTTGAATTAAAAATAACAAATAGAAAATATGATTCAAAGGAATAATTTTCTCACATCTACATTTCGTATTACATATTATACTACATATAACAATCCAAAATAAGGATAGATGCATATAAGATCATAAATGAATATGATACCGAATACTACTGACAATCAAGAATTACTTCCAATTTATGTCCCCGAACATTTCATTTTTTTCAGGCTCGTAAATTTTTCACAGCTACCTCGCGGCACAATCAAAGCTGTCGTCAGAAAATTCGTAGAACTTATTTCTTAAATTGAAATCAATTCCGCGCGACGCAACTTCCATGTTCCATTTAGATGGGTAACTCCCCCTTCCCCACACACTGCTGAAAACGAATAGCGAAAATAAAAGAAAAGAAACAAAACTGTTTCCTGCGCGGCGAATGTTGAATGGAGATGAGTTGTTGATGGAGTTCCCTGGCTAAGTTGTTTGACTCAATAATGCTTTTCAAATGCGGTAGATAAGTGTCTCATCGCCAGTTCTTCTCCTTCAGCCGCAGCAGAAACTGTTACATATATCTGCTTTGAAAAAGAAGGAGCAAAAAAAAGTGAAGCATAAATAAAAAGACAGAAGAAAAAAAAAAGTGGAAAAGATGAAATAGATGAAGGCCGAGACTCGCAAACGTTGAATGATTTAGATCCAACTATTTCAAAATCGTAGCACGAGATGTATTCCCTTTCTTTCCTTCCGCCTCTCTGGAAATGAAATGAATAAGTTAGAGCCGAAAAATGGGAAAAAGAGTGAATGAATGAATATAAAAAATAAAGTTGGGGTGCCCCCCACCCCTTTTTAATGTGAGGAATGTCGCGTTTAATAAAGCGTTGCGGTCGAAATCCGGCAGTGCTTCGCTCCAGTTCTGGTCTCTTCGCGATATAAGCAAACTTATCTTTTCGCATTCCTATCTGTTAGGGAAAAACGAAGACAGCTCTTCTTCATTTTCAACTCAACCCCCCCCCCTCCTGTAGCTCTCTCCCATTCTCAACTTGCGGCTTCGAATTCGAGGGCCCTACGCGACGAAAAAGTTAAAAGTGCATTGATTGGAGTTGGAAATAAAACGTGCAAGACGGATTGGTGCTCTCAAGATAACTGATGGAATTGAAGAGTTCTTCACTTAGGAAATCGAAAAAACGAAAGAGTTTTCTGTCTATCTACATATTTGGCAGTAACCACGAGGAAAAGCTTACATTAATATTTTTCCATGTTTGAAATAAATGAATGGTTATTTCTTTTTGAGATGAATGGAGATATTGGAAATGATGCTTAACTAGGACATCAGTATATTTCATTAAAGATTAACTAATATTGAAAATATTGCTTGGTTATGAAATTGATATTTTTTTTGAAAGAGTGGAATGCGGAAAAGATATCTAATTAATTTCTACCGAATATTTGAGAAGTCATCTTAGAATTTGAAGAAAGTGTTTGGAAAACTAAATCTTCAGAGAAGTTCGTGTTTGTTTGTTCTTTGGAAAAAAGTAAGCAAACATTTTTAATGATGAGATTTTTGTTATCCCTTTAAATGTTTGCATATAAAGCTTTTCCGTCTTGAAATTACTATCAGTTAGTCCTTAGTGTCTAATAAGCTAACTTAGATTATGTAAAGTTCTCTGAAAATTTGTTCACAGAGTCGGATTAACTAATTTGGATTATGATTTTTCTAATGAATAATTCGAAATACTATCTAGAAATTTTTTCCGCAAACAAAAGATACTGCATATATATATATATATATATATATATATATATATATATATATATATATATATATATATATATATACATTTATTACAATCAGCATGCAACATATCTAGATCATTTTACTGCAATACAATATCGCTGTTAGATAAAATATCACATATCAAACGCTCCAAAACATTTGATCGAAGCAAAGCAATATCAGATTCTTTTTTGCCTCTAGATTTTTCATTGTTTTATGTTCCGAAAACAGCGTTATGCTCTTCATTTCATAATCTCGAGACTAACGCTTTCAGACGATTTAATTCGACTAAGGGATAATACATAGTAAAATGTACAAATTTATGAAATTTTTTACTAAGCCTGGACCTTAATTTAAATGCATTTTCTTTCATTCTCTCTTCTATTTTAGCGAAATAAACGTCTTTCTTAACATGAGCAACTCTGTGGAGGATTTAGAACTGATAATATCTACTGATTCCAGTTCTACATCGAAATTCTCTATATTTTGCTTTGCAAAATATTGCGAATTCTACATTTACCCATTCTGGAATTTTGTTTTTGAAGTTATTTGTATAGTAATTTGTGCAATAATTTATGTGAAAATTTTTCTTTTGACAGAAAAATTTTATCTCTATAAATTTAATACTTATCATTAAATGGGATTCATATTTATTCTAATTATTTCCTAAAAATAATATACTTAATAAGTGCAGTTCATTAAAAATGTTGTTAAATATTAACAAAATAGCGTTCCTGTAAAGAATAGTTATATATAAATAATTGAAAATAAAGCTGATGAACCTAAACATTGAATCAAGTTTCAGAACATTAATTATAAGTTGTAAACGTGGAATTAAATAGATATTCATTCATGGAAGCCATTAAATACCTGCTTCGAGAATAGTTCACTTAAAGATTCTAAAAATAATCGATAGAACAAAGCGATGTTTCGATGTTTGCGTTAGCTCGAATTCTTAATTAGATGTAGAGTGTTTTCGCTTTACTGTGCTGAAAGAATTTCTGTTCGTCTAAAAGGTTTAGTTAATTGAGTCAAAATTAGCAGAAAGTGAAATAAATGGGTAATATTTTGCATTATCTTTTGTTTTCATGTGCGGTGTCAAGTTTGAAAGTTAGTTTGTATTGGGTGAACGGTCTCAATAGAATTGGCTGAAATTGTTTATTAAGTATAGAGAAAATATTCATGCATGAAAATATTCAACTTTGCATGATTTCGTTTCTAAGAAAAGTTATGTAATTCTGTATAAGGTATTCAAATACTTGGCGATAAGCTTGAAAAGTTGTTCGTGGGTATCAGGAACAAAATTTGAAATGTGACATGTTCGAGAAAATACGTATACAATAAATACAAATAATTAAACGCAAGGACATTTGAAATTGCCTTTTAAAACATTAAATTGTGTAAACATTAAGTTGCACATTCAGTTAAACGTTTTAAAACATTAAGGCAAAAATTAAATTTGAATCGCTGGAACAAAAGTAACAACTTTGGGATGAAAATGGCGTGCAATCAAAATTTGTGGTTTGATTAAAATCACTCCTAGTTCTGCTTAGAAAAAGATACTAAATGTTCGATTTGACGGCACTCAATGCTTAAATGTCTTCGTAAATTTCCTCCCTGTGTTATCCATAAAGCATTTTCTATTTCAGAACCTGAATTTATGAGGTTCACATTGCATGCACGTTTTTCTACTTTTCACCGTCCAGACAACATTAACAACGCTATATTCCATTAAAATGTCTGCTTGTTTTGATGTCTAACTTGCGTAAAATCCTCAAAGTTTGTCTCCAGAGCACGTGAATACTTTATAAATATGAGAATAAGTTCATTTTTTTAAATAAATTATCGTCTGTTGAAAAATGGCAAAATTGAAATAATACAAACATACGAACGTGCAGAGCTAAATGTTTTTCTTTTGGAAATAAATTGTCTTGAAATTAGCGTTTATTTGTAATTTACATTGTTTAAACTAAGAAATAATTTATGTTAAATTTTATTTTCTTAAAACAAGTTAACATGGGGAGTTATGGATCAAAATCTTCAAAAGCAGTGGATGGCAAATTTTCGATCAAATACTCAAGGGCACCATATATGTATGGGCCTGATGTATATCAAATGATTGCTCACTGGTACGGAAGTTTAGAGAAGGAGGTACCGTCTTATATATTATTGAATCCGCAATGGCCTATTGGTGAGGTATTGGGGCCGGAAGGCTTCAAATTTGAAACTTGGTTCCATCAAAGATCCATTATGCTTATGGATTTTATACGTATCAAATATGGCGGGGAGGATCAAATGTCCTCCTTCCGATGTGGCACTAAAGCTTGGCGAAGAATGTATAAGTTTAATTATTGTCCTTGTCATCCACAGATCAGAATTGCTAGGTTATCCGAAAATGGAACTTTGAAGTATTATTATCTGACTATATTTATAAAAAAAAACGGTGTTTGTCCTTGACTTGCATACGTATCATTTCATTTCGCGAAATTATTCAAAGAAAATTTATCTCTTCATTTGATAAATCGAATCAAGCAAAAGTTACAATCAGAAACGAGTTTAAGAATTACTCCTTGAACTAAACGTCCTAGATGGGTTAATTTATTTCTGGGTATCAGTAAAAACTATTTATAAATAATAAAAATTTGTCATTAGAATTAACTACAAATTTTTATTATTAATTAGTTGATTCCCCATTGATCCGTCTGATATGTGAATGTAAAATATTTATGTACAAATATATTCTTCTGGTAAGTTACAACACTGAATTCTTGGAAGAACAACAACAAGAAAAAAAGAGGCGGAGCTGTGGTGATACCATCCAGATTAAATTAAAAGAAATCGAAATATGTAAATAATTAATAAGCAAATGCCAAAATTGATTAAAACATTAAGACACATCGGAACATTTTCCAAGAAATTTAATTCGATTTACTGCAAATGAAATCTTCTGCGAATTAATTCCTTTACATTTATTTATTTAATAAAACATACAGCGAAACACCGCAAAAAGGGCATATTACCCAAATATTACGGCGCCTTCGATGCGCATATTAAAAGAAAAGGCACCGAATTTTTGACAAAGAAGGCATCGGCGAACCGCATCATTTAATATCTTCCATCTCATCCACAAACGCAATCTGCCGTTATAACCAATGAAAAACCAGATTACGCCTTCGGAAATAAGCAGCGAAATTTTAATGGCAGATCGAAAATTGCATTTACTGTAAATGATGATGATTATGGGTATGAGAGGGAGAAGAAAGTTTTAATTCTGAATTCTTCCCATTATAGCTCCTTCGCCGAAGCACGTAGAGGGTTGGGGGGGGGGTGGAGGAACTTAAGGGAGGGATGCAAGGGAAGGCTTAATAAACGCGTGCATCTTATATTAAAGATAAGGAAGGGGTAATATCAAAACCCTAAGGAAACATTTCCAGCGCAATTTGGACGGAAGATGATCGCGAAAATGAGACGCTCCGAGTCGATGAAAAGTTGTATCGGGACGCATTCTTTCTCGTGGTTTCACATAACGCTCTGTCGTACAGCAGTTTGCTACAAAAGGGCCGCTGTTCTTTTTGGGTGTTGTCATTATCAGTAGCTTACCAGCAATACTACTTCTCCTTTTTAATGAAAGGCGTTAGACGGCGACTTTTCGACAGTTGGGCGAGTTTCCGCTGAAGAGGGCTTTGACTCAGTGCTTTGTCTTTCATCGGGCGCTGATTGAGAGACAGAAGGGCTTTAAAAGCATGCTTGTGCATGGATGGGGTAATGTTTGAAAAGATCGTGATAACTTAGTGTAGACTAAACACCGCCAACACAGAAGGTACCTACGCCCCACCAACAACATTTGCTCACTTTTCATTCGCGCTTCTCTTGTTCTCCATTATGAAATTTATCTCATTAACCTTTTATGAGATAGTAGTACTATCGCTACTTTGTAAATCTCCATAAATTGCCATTTTTTCACATTCTTATGTATGAAATACAGAAGAGGGTTTTATTTTAATCGCCAAAATGTTCAATAGTAAAAAATTTTTTTTGAATTATCAATGCATGTACATAAAATAATCCAGAAATAGAAAAGGTAGATGGATGAAATTTGGTATGTATAGGCTTAACAGTATTATTCGAAAATTTTGTAAAATTTGTCCACAAATATCTATGCATCTGTATGCCCATATGTACGCGATAACTCAATGACCGCAACGAACTAAACTAATAAAATCTAAACGTACTTTTGATATGAAAATTCTATACCTGCGTAAAATATCATTCCATTCCCTTGGTAAGTCAGAAACATTTTCGGGAAAAGTATATTCCATTCTTTTGTAAGCCTTTAATTAAAATGGTAACTTCCTAGCTAATATCGTCTAATATTGTAGTTAATAAATAATTAGCCAATTTTAATAGATTGGATCCAAAAGATTGGACATTGGATTGTAATAGATTGTTATTTAGTTAATTACATAATTTTTATTAGAATAAGTTGTTGTTTTTTTACACAAAATTATATATATGTTAATCTAAAAATTATATCCTTACAAAAATCCTCCCTCATTTTTTTTAAAGTTTTATAAAGGATATATTAAGCAAAAGCATAAAAAATTTTCTTACTTCTTATATGAATCAAAAACATCAATTAAATATGAGTATCGTCATTGATATAAGTTAATTATTATAAAAATAAATCTATTCGTTTGTTTTGGGCCTCTCGGATGATTTTAATTTTAATGTCTGCTTATTTCGCTTAATTGCATTAAATTCCCTTTTAAAAGCGACACTTGTGTTATTTTGAGTTATAGACAGATGATGAGGATGGAACATGAGCCTTCCATTTTCGATCACATCTAATCAGGTGCTTGTTTAATCCTACGAATCTGATCTTCACTGCGACAACGCACGCAGAGAATCTCTGATGAAATCGGTTTTCCAACATGCCTTTGTTTAATGTTGAACGTAAGACTCTGCAATCAGGCCACCTTGACTCGGTCGCCTTCGCTTCGTCTTTTCACCTACATTACTTTGCTAATAATCACGTATAAATCACATGACCTATACATGTGGCTAAATTTTCTCATATTGCATTGCACGTTTTGAATAACATTTCCCATCTAATAACCTACCTATTCAATGAATTAATGCCTAATGTGCATTAATTCATTGTCTGATAATTATATTCTATTAATTTCAGCATCTTAATCTGTTCTACAGTGCTTAAATTCCCATTTTTTTCTTTTTTTACTTTATTCTTATTATTTATAATAATGAAAAGTGGTTTTCATTTCACACACCTCATTGTTAAATATAATATTAAATTATACTCACACAGTTATAATCTGGAAAATGAATCTCTTTCTAGATCTAGAAATCTAGAAAATGACAGAACGTAATGAATAGTTTTAACATTTTATCTCAAAGTATTTACTCGAGTCGATAGTTTGCATATTTAATCACTTAGGAATTTTTTTTTTTTTTAGTTATAAGTGTCAGTTCTGTTTTTGATTAATAATATGTTGATAACTTTAAATACTATATACTTCCAATATATTTAAAATTGCAAATGTGTAGCTATAATTTTTAAAACTTCACTCATAGTTGAATTTTTTTTATTATATATGTTAAGGCCAAAGCCCGAAATTCGGCCAATTCGCGTTTTGGCCAAGAGGTTTGGTCAAAATCCGAATTACTTGCAATTAATATTGTATATTTTACTTTGGCTGGCCATTTCGCGAAATGGCTGGGGATCCTTGGCCAAAGCCCGATGTGATAATGGTAATTTGACCGGTAGGCGGCACATCTGTCACTTCCGGTTTTTAAGAAAAATTTTAAGGGTGATAGTCAGACTTTTTCTGCCCCATAGACCTAATGCTAAATTTTCCAGATTACATTCTCTTCCGAAATATCGATCCATAAAATACGAACTTTTTTACAAGGAAAAGAACAATATTTAGAGTAAATTAAATATAATGACATTTATGTGTAAAATATAAATAAGGACATGTTGTAGGAGAAATTTGAGAGATGGCGTCAACGAAGAAATGTCTTTAAATAATATTAGCAACAAAACTATTTTTTCTTCATATTTGTTTTAATTAGCCTTATATTTCCTATTTGCCTTTGCAAAAAATTTCGTATTTTGTGAAGCGATAATTCGGGAGACAATGTGTTCTGGGATCTTTAACATTAGGTCTATGGAGCAGAAAAAGACTAATGTTCACTCTTAAAGGTAGTTGACAAATTGAGTACTCAATTTGCCTTGGTATTCATACACGATACGAAACGCATTTGCTCAAGATATAATTCGTCATTTTGAAGAGCGCAAATATAATCTTCTTCACGCTATCACATTGTTACAGCATATACGTTCGCTGAATAATTTCTATTATGGCTTTAATATGAGAACAGAATAACACGAGATCATATTTTTATATATTACAAGCTTTTTTTAGATGCCCAGAGGTATTATTTATATTTGAACTCGATTCTGAAACAATTGTACTTAAAAAAAAAACAGTACACAGATGTGCACAGAATTTTAAATACTTCATTTTAAATAATGTGTAAAACAATCTGCTCTTGATTTCTTTCTTCCTACTTTGGCCGATCGTCCCAAGCCACTTCGCGAATTGGCTGGCCAAAGCCCGAAATCAATCAAAGATCGGACATTGGCCGGTAAGTTTACAGCAACGTTGGCCAAAACGCAAATTGGCCGGCCAATTCGCGATCTGGCCAACGTTGATGTAAACTTACCGGCCAATGTCCGATCTTTTCTTTATTTCGGGCTTTGGCTGGCCAATTCGCGAAATGGCTAGGGACGATCGGCCAAAGTAGAAAGAAAGGAATCGAGCAGATTGTTTTACACACTATTAAAAATGAGTACTTCTGTGTACTTTTTTTTTGTAAGTACAATTGTTTCAGAAACGAGTTCAAATATAAGTGACACCTCTGAGTTAAAAATAAGCTTTTAATATATAAAAATATGATCTCGTGTTAGTCTGTTCTCATATTAAAGATATAATAGAAATTATTCAGTGAACGTATATACTGTAACAACGTGATAGCGCGAAGATTAGATTTGCGCCCTTCAAAATGAACGAATTATATCTTGAGCAAAGGGCGTTGCGTATCGTGTATGAATACAAAGGCAAATTGAGTATTCAGTTTTCAATTACCTTTAAGGGTGATTCTTAGTCTTTTTCTGCTCCATGGACCTAATGTTAAAGATCCCACATCACATTGTCACCCGAAATATCGCTTCAAAAAATATGAAATTTTTTGCAAAGGCAAATAGCAAAAATAAGGGCTAATTGAAACAAATATGAAGGACAAATAGTTTTGTTATTAATATCATTTAAGATCATTTCTTTGTTGGCAACATCTGTCGAATTTCCTATACAACATGTCCTTATTTGTATTTTATACATGAATGTCGTTATATTTATTTACCTCTAGTCGCCTTTGGCGACCAGCCGGTTCACCAGTATTAATGATCGTTAAAATTTTCAATTAATGTAATTTGTTCTCTTAGTAGCTTTCTCTGCACAATATTTTTGAGCTTCATATTTTGGTAGTTATATGATTCAGTCGTACTTTTATGTAGGCCTTAAACAGTTCTGTTTCATTGTACTACTTTCCCTAATGTTCTGTCAGTATCCATAAAATTTCTACTTTAAATTAAAGTGGAAATGTTAAACTGCAATCAATATAAAAGCTTTTTATATTTAAGCTAACCATGTCTTTTTTTAAATATGAAAATTGAAATCAGAGTCGTTCGGCAGTGAAATTATATGTGCACTGCAGAATAATTTATATAATAACTTAAAGAATTATTCAACGAAAATTTCTCTGATTCATAGTAAAATTAATTTTTTACTTTCAAAAAGACGATGCAAATAAAAAATATTTTATTTTATTTCAGTCAATAAATTACGAATTATAAATTGTACACAATCCTTTGGTTCCTAGGAATCGTATTCGGCGAAATACTCTTAACACCAACTTTTAAATAAATAAATGTCCTTATCTTTTGCGATGAATCTGACCGATTTATGAAGTTTTTATGCATCAGTTTTAGAACAATCAACATTTTTATAATCACAGGCCAATCACTGTCGAGAAACCCTGCAGAGGATTAGCATATCTTCATTGGGATAGTCGGTGAAATAGTCTAAAATCTCCAGTTTTTATAGAAGAGTGATATTGAAATTTCATAAATCAGTCAGTTTTAGTGATTTATTTAGTAGTTGGTTGATTTTTTATTGAAAATATTGGTGTCTCAAGAATATTTTGTTAAATATGATTCAAAGGGCAGAGGACCTATGTAAAAATTTAAAATTCCTGATTCATCGGAGCATTTATTGACTAAAGTTATATTAAATGTAATTATTTAGTTCCTTTAGATCATTTTGTTAGCAACTGTATGCCCCAAATTAGCTGATGGTCGCTGATTAGAATGATTATCCTAAGTATATTAAACTATGTTTGCCTTAAATTAAATTGTTTTATTGAATTAATAATATAGGTATTGTCAAAGCTCATACAAAACTTTTCCTCCTTTTACTTTTCAGAAAATATCTTTTTTTTTTTTTTTTCATTTTATACAGACACTTGCCGAAAATTATAATTTTGTTTATTAAATTCGCAATAATAGTTGATTTATTTTTTAATTTAAACTTCTATCAATGTGACGGCAACACTTTGATAAAAGCTATTTTTTTTAACTTGACGTGCTCGTGCAGATTAAATTTTAGCATAATTTAATCTAAGCATAATTTATAAATTAAATTTTAAGCTTTAATTAAAAAAAGCTTTAATTTGATGTAAAAATCGATTTTGTGCTGTAATATTTTCTGGTTATAGCAACAAAAAGCCGAAATTAGGCTTAATTTTTAATTAAAATTCTAATTTAAAAATTTTAAAAAATTGCTCCACGGTGCACATTTTTGACCTCCAAGGTATATATATGCCAAATTTGATAACTGTATGTCAAACGGTTTGGACTGTAGAGCGCCACCCCACACACACACACACAATGAGCTTTATTTATAAGTATAGATTATCACATCGGGCTTTGGCCAAGGATTCCCGGTCACTTCGCGAAATGGCCAGCCAAAGTAGAAAATACAATATTAATTGCAAGTATTTCGGACTTTGGCCAAACGTCTTGGCCAGTTCGTGAATTGGCCGTACTTCGGGCTTTGGCCGTAACATATACATTAAACTAATGCAGCATGTATTTTCAAATACTTGAAAAACCAGAGATTATTTCGCTACTCTAAAAATTTAATATTTCAACGCAGATGACTTTAAGTTCTGAACTTCATGTATAACTAGGTTAAAGACTTTGATATCTAACCTTGAACATCCAGTAATAGTGATTAAATTTAGCAACTTAACAAACATAAATTAGTAAATTAATAATATTGATATACCAGGTAAAGGAATTGGTAATTGTGTTTTCAAGAAATAAAGATTAAAATCTGGAAAAAAGTTTTGTTTTGTTCTGTTTCTATTTTTTTTCTCTCTCTTATTTACCTATCCAACTGTTCCAAAATGTATACACAATTCTTTATGCTATACGATGAAGCTAAACATAAAACAGGCCATATTAACGGAAGTAGACGAACAAATTCAAAGAATGCTGCCACTGGTTAAATGTAAAAAAATGACATCTATTATGAATTTATTAAAATCATTGCATTATCTTGAACGTGAAATATGATTTGTACTGTCACGATTTCAATTTACACGGCATTTATGGGCAGCCAGTTTACCACATAAATCGATAACAAATGCTTTATTACGCTCAGTCTGAAGAAACCCAGATTTTCTTAATGTAATTTCAAAAACAAATGAAATCTTGATATGCTTTTGCATATACTTATTCTTATACTAATTAAATTAATTGTTATTTCCACGGTAAGAATAGGGTGGGGCAGATATTTAAAATAGAGTTCAGAGATGCATCAAGAAAATCGCCCCACTTATATCCGAGTCCGCTTTCACGCGTTCGTGTCTATTCGAGGTAGATAACCTGGTACTTTTAACTTAATCTCAGGCGATTTTCGTATGTCGAAACAAACACTCGTGCTTTTACAGAAACCGTGTGGCGATAAAACTCGCCACAAAGTATGCCAAACTAGTCATGGTCGATGCTATCACATAACGGTTGTAGAAAACGGAAATTTCCTTAAGTAAGAATCTTAAGAAGGTTAAGTAAGTATAACTCCATTCATTAAAAATTTGGAAACGTGTAACGTGTTTAGTTTTAAAGCATTTTTTGTTCAGAAAGTCTACTTAGTGTGCCATGCAATACAACCGTCTTGTTTGTTAATAATTGGGATGGCAAACGTTTTTTGAATTGTAATATTTCTTAATGACGGGGTTTTTTTTAAAAGAATTTTCAGAAATTTCTTTATGACTTTCATTACTGTAGAGAGAAAAAAAAACTGATTAAGAAGTAAATAATTATATTTACAATGATCCTGATATAACAAAACAAAAAAAGAGAGATTTTCTTTATATGGATTTTATTTAAAATCTGATAAAAATTTCAGTTTTTGATGTTGAGACCGAATATTTAATTTCGAATTTTAATAGAAATCCTTGTGCTTTCACTTATATTCAGTTTTGCTATGTTATTATACATGTTCGTTATAAGAAACTTGAGTTATTAATCAAATTTTAGATAATTTAATGTAGCCCATTTATGCAGAAAAACTTCTACCGTATTGTTTATAAAGTAAGAATTGTCATATCTGCATTATGGAAAATGGATATTTTAGATGAAATAATTTCCATATATTTAGCTCGAAGTTTAATTTATCTGAATGTTGTAAAAACTTAAACTCAAAACTGCCCTTCTTTTTGTCATGTAGATAATAATTTTTTAATAAAAATTTTAAATTCATTAGATTTTTGATATAATTTTTTTTTTTGAAGTTTTAAAAACACTTTTATCATTGCTGGAAAGATACCTTCATATGCATATTCTGTTAGATTTTTAAAATCACATAAATGAAATAATATATAATCTTTAAATGAAATTATTAAAGAAGAATTTGGAAATGTCAGTTTATTTTATCTTGTAATATTATCAATTTATACAACATCAGTAAATAAAATATGCATATTCTCTTTTGTCGGCCAGCACATTGTCTTGTACAATGAAGTTATTGTACAAGACAATGTCCATTTCCCACTTACAAAAAGGAATGAAACATTCTGAAATTAAATTGGCGGGTCGCATTCAATCTTATCATGTCAAAATGAGTTCGTTATGTTTCAGTGAATTTTTGAGCTTAACCTTGGGTTTAAAGGACGCGTCATTTTGACGCATTTCGAATTTGTTTAGGAAAATTACAAAAACCGTTCCCATTTTTATTTTATCGCTTGTATTGACTTTTATCCGTTTAACTAGGTAAATATATATTAAAGTCTATTTTCCACAGATGTGTGTCAATTTGACAAGGTCATAATGCAAATAAAATTTTTATTAAATTAGTTTTAAACATACAAAAATTACAACAAAAAGAAATGTGAATGCAGTGACTATACCTCGATCTCAATTATCTCAAATTGAAACAAGCCCGATAAGAAACAGTAGAAAGAACGGATCGCAGAATGTAAATTGCGTCAGAGTGCGAAAAGATTTTGAAAATTGCCGTTACTACTACTTCGAGTATTAAAAAATAAAATATTATTTTTTGAATTAGTAATATTATTGTGAAACTCAGCTTTCTACCATTTAGACAAAAGCCCTTAGACATATTTATCATCTAAATATGTCTAGAAGAGGAAATAAAATTTTGAAAAACACAGTCAGTATTAATTATATTGCTTTCTAAGCGGCTGTTTTTCTTTAAATATATGCATTCGTTCATGTGTCAAATTGATGCATGTTCATAGAGATAGATATAAGAAATGTCCCAAAAACCTAGTGTTAATCAAAGACAACCAGGGCCACACTGAGCATAATCACCGCTGTCGTGCAAATATCTAACGAGCACTTTTAAGCAGTGGTGATATTAGGGGGAAATGATTTATGATTAAAAAATGAAATGAAGTCTTATTAACATAAAAATAAAATGAAAAATAAACGTGTTTTTAACTCGGCACTGTAGTGCATTACATCACTTTGTGCATATTGATGGCGTGGAACCTGAAGAGGAAAAAAAAGTAATTTCACTAATATCATTACATAATATAAATTTCTATTAACGCAAATCCAACTGAAATCTATTTTTAAGTAAACATTTCAACATATAATTTTTTTCATGTCTATAATTCTATGAGATTCTATTTATTATTACCAAATAACACGGTGTCTAATATTGAAACATTATGATAAATCCATATTTATACTTCAAATCAAAGTCTAGATTAAAATATGAAACGAAAAATTTTTATATTTAATTGATATCATGGAACATTTCGTGGGAAACTGATAAACAACTTGTTATCATTCAAGTACATCCAGACCGACAAATAAATTCCCCCACTTCACAACTCTTCTTTTAAATTTCTACGAATGCGAGTTATCCAAGCTATATGCATAAACTAACAAATAATAATGAGGATGTTCCGCCTTTAACATCAAAATTCCGATTGTAAACACGAGAAAGCATCGAACCAGAACTCAAGGGAATTAGAATGGAAGTGGTCTGTATCAAGATTTACATTCTTTTCTGGAACATGGGGCGTTAACTGGGCGGCTTAGCGGAAATTCTGGGAATTCCAACAAGAAACGCGAAACCTAAAATATCACCTAAAAAACAGAAACATTCGTCTCTTCTGGGAATATGACGTGGGAAAAAGTTTTGTTTTCATCCTTCATCCTCGATCTGACCCCATCAACCCCCCAACCCAACCCCACATGGAGATTGCTTTAGTTTGTGTAGCAGGTGTTTTCGTTCTCTGTAGACAATACTGGTCTGTGTTAGGTACGGAGTTTGATTTTTCCATCTTGTGTTTGGATTACACTGTTTTGTGACGACGGTTTTGTCTTTTCTTTAAGCTAAATTTGGCAAGCCTTGAAGGGTGTCAGACAAATTTTAAGACGCATCTGTGTTTATCTTCTTTTTTTTTTTTCTTTTTTTTTATGATCATTTGGGAAATAGTCATTCCTTGTTGATGCTGTTTGTTTTTATTTTTTTGCATAATTCAAATCCATTGTTTTGAAATGTTTAGTATTCCTAACTAACTTCAGACTGCCGCTCTTTTTTCTAATATTCTAAAGTTTTTTTTTTTTTTTTGGATTGTATTTTACCGCTTTTTAAGGAATTTTAACCAATAAATATCATTGCACATTTTGTGTTCAAAATCCCGTTTTAGATTTCATTTAATTTATAACTTATAAACAAAGAAGACACAAAAAACGAATTAAACATAAATACAAAGTGAGAGTTGATATAAGATTTGGAAAAAATAATCAATTTGTAATTAATCTGTTAAAAATATGTATCGAGTTATTTTAAATACATTTGTTAATGTTGAAAGTGAGTTTATGTCACAAAAATGAAAGGTCTCTGCGTGTGTGTGCGTGTGTTCTAAATGCATTCATAAATAAAAAATATCACCATTTGAATGTAATATTCCGATACTTCATGTATGGCTTCTATTACAAACATCGAATATAACGGTATTTCAAGGAAAATTGTTAATTTCGATATAGTTTTGAAAGCATTTTGTTTTGCTGTTAGAATTGACTGTAATTAGAGGGCATCTTCCGAAATATTATAACAAGATTTTTGTTTTATTTCTTAGAATCAATGGCTTTAGCCGTATCGGAACTATTTTTATCAAGCAATTTATAGAAAAAAATGCTGTCTAACCGTCCATCTATATTACCTTCTATCTTATAGTAACTTTTTTTAGTACTAAATTCTGTTCTGAAATTTTTTTATGAACGATTTTCACAACACGCAATTGGCATACCATTACGCCAACCTAAAAGCATTATTATGGTAAGATTTGTTATTTGATGGCATTAACTAGTAGATATTTAAAATTGTTCGCTTGAGAACTTTAGCAATACCGAAATTTTCTTTTAAATGTTAAGATTCATTTTTAAAAAATGAAGTTATAAATGAGATACCTAATACAAATTAATAATAAGAGATCAAGTTACATCATGATACAAAGTGCTGTTACATTACTTTAACAAGATTGGTAAAGATTTGGTAATTAATTATGACAATAATTTTCAATATATTGGAAATAAAAATGTCATAAAAAGCATTTTATTGACATTTACTTTCTTAGTTCCTAATTTCAGTGAAATAAAAAAAAAAATTATGTGTGGAAATGGTGTAGTAACTAGAAATATATTAAAAAAATTAATAAATAAAATAATTTTTAACAAAACTTTTAAGAACGTTTTGGAGCATTCCTGTCTATTATTAAGAAAATTGTAAGGAATTTGGATTAAATAACAGTTAAACAATATCGTGTAGTTAATAAATGCTTTAAGTAGACAATCTAAAAATGTTAAACTTTACAATATATTAAAAATATGCTTCATGAATATTGCATTTTTATCACATTACCATGCAAATTGCAAGTCGAGATCATTAAACTTGGGTCAAAGCTCCGCTGAAATTAAAAGCGCTGTTTTGCCTCCAGAACAAAAAATAAGTTGCTTAAGATGGAATGGCATTTAATGTAAATTTTCCTTCTCGTGCTCTGATAAAAACCGAAGGACTGCAATGTCTTTTATCATTCAACTCCTCTGCCACGTTTCTGGTCTCTGCAGAAAAGCTGCCCATACAGGATTCCATTCAAATAATGACTACAGCAGTTGAGGTAAGATTGGCTTTCTACTGGAGATAGACGACACTGCGACACGGGTGGACAGAATATCGATGGTTTATTCCTTTCCCACCCCCTGTTACGTCGCCCCCGAACGCGCCATAGAACGATGCCCCAACGTAAACATCTCGTCCGTCTTGTCTTGCACTGTCTCAGCCGTTTACTCTCCCGTTCCTCGTTCCATTTTATTATTTTTTCCCGCCTTTCCGTATTCGAAGTTTTCTCCCTGCTGCCAATTAACGGAACGGGAGAGGTAAAATAATACTTTCTATCCAGGAATGGATGCAGTTTCGTTTCTTGACATAGAAGCGAAGTGAACTGCTCGCAGCATTTGTTGGTTTTTCTCTAGAAAAATGGTTTCCGTGAGACCATTTAATGGCCCAAGTCCTGCTCTTGCTGATTGGTGGTGGGAAAGGGGATGATGGTTCGTTTTGTTACCACGTTTTAAAACTAGGGATACGAGGTACTTTAATTGGAGTACCGTTTATCATAGAAGAAGATCTTCGGAGAAAAATGTTTGTTTGGTTAATTATATTTTCGGGAGGGAGAGGGGAAATAATAGCTTCTATCCACAGCAGGAAATTAATTTCAAATTCGGTATTAAATAACAGAGTGTTCTCTTGCCATGCCTATTAAAGTGCACCTTCTTTGTCTCCTGCACGCGCTCTTTTTAACGAGAATATACTTTTTTTTTTTTTTAAAGATTTTAGATATGCTTACATGATTAAAATTTGTTTCGTTGAGGGGAAAATATTTTGTAAATACAGTAATTGCGTAAAGTTTTAGTAGGAAATTCTAGAAAAGCATGATTTTTTTCCCCGTGATCATATTCTAATGAGGTAGCAGATAACCAAAAGCGAAAGAGCAAACAACTCTGAAGGAAAACAACAGGAAAAAGATAGGAATATGAATATATTTCAGTAGTTTGTTACCAAAAGCTAATATCAATAAAATGTTAGCTAACTAGTAGGTTTAATATTATTTATTTAACTTTCTCGTACATGAAATCTAGAAAGGTGAAAATACTGTAATTGTTAAATAATTTTACTTGGAGATCTGAATACATCACCAATTTTCGATCTCTCCAAGTCAATGAGGGGGACGGAAGAATGGGGCTACGTCTATTTGCCTCTGAATTTAACATCTCACAGTCAAAATAAGTTAGATAGATGGCTTTTAGTTTGCCACCTTTCAATCAACACAATAGATTTCTACGAAATGTTGAGCTAATCAGCCAGTGGGAATTAAGTCTTTTCTTACGCATGTGAATGTGATGATTCAAAAAGGCGACAAGATAGGTGAGTTAATATTTGAAACCAATCTTGCCACCGAAATTATAAATTTAAGTCTAACTTCGGACCAATCTTTCCAAAAATTGTCTTTCTATTGCTCTGTTTATTCACATGCTTATGAATGTGAACGTTAAAAACGTACAAGCCTAAATAAATGGAATTTAACATGTGGTCATTTCAAATTTCTTTATTTCAAAAGTAACTTTTATACAAGGATAGTAATTATTTTCAAATTTTTAATGACCGTACTCGACTACTTAGCAGTATGTAATGATACACTGTACAGTTTTTTTCTCGTAGTAGTGAATTCATTTGTCAGTTTTTACAATAACTGTGTTTATTTAAATTTTAAGGCTGATGTCTAACCCGTATTCATTTAATGCTCATTTTAATATTTATTTGTCGAAAACAATATTAGATTTTGCTATGGCAAAAGATTTTTTAATTGAATTAGATATTAAACATACAACATTTAAATTTTTAATGATATATTTTTAAATACCAGTTTCAATGTTTGGATAACATATTCTGAAGAAAATTCAATTTTAAATCTTTACTAGTGTTACACTAAAGAAAACGATGCAAAAAATTAATAACTTTTACTGAATGAAATTTTTTCATGTTGTTTGTTTGGATATAGAGTTATGTGATAATTTAAACGCTTATAATATTTTTGCATTTGATAACAAATATTCTTATTACTATTCACTTTTTCATTATCTAGGGGAAAATATAATCCAAATGTCTAATAGTTTTCAAATGTCTAATAGTTTCAATTGAGAAATAATTTTTATCTGCAATGTGTAAGAAAGACTCTTACTAATTGAAGCGATTTGCTTGACAGTCACGAGTGTACCGAATTTTCATATTTTAAAAATTACAAACCGAGATAAAATCTGATAGTTATAAATTATTAGATCTTATTTTTTACTATAAATGAAATTATTGTAAGATAAAATGCATCTGTAATATTTAATTTTAATTCGCAAGATACTAGTAATATCTCTGATATTTTAATTTATAATTCAGTGCTAAAATGATTTCTAATCCGTAAATGTATCATAAGAAACTACATTGAATCAAATCCGTAGTACATTTACAAAACCTAATGCATTATCTAATTAGAACCGCAAATAAAATGAACTTCCTAGAGATTAAGCTCATTTTTTTACTTAGCATTTTCATTACAAAATCTCAATGAAAGAATAACACTTTAAAATCAGAAATTAGATTAAATGCATAAAAGAAGCAAACAAAAAATATAAATGGTAATAAAAGAAACTAAACGCTTTTATTACTTGTAACAAAATTCATCGCTGATCCAATTCATAATCATTTTAAAAATTCTCTTTCTTGCGCAAGAATTCAAAAAATTTCTCTCCATACAGAACCTACAAATCCTCTAAATCTGATAAAAGTTCCGAACAAAGGCAACTTCCAAATAGTTAAGGAACGTTCTCTCGCATTAACGTTAAAAAACGCTGAGAGTTGGAAAGTAAATTTCTCTTCTGTATTAGCAGAAGACTCTGCTGTCTTTACGTTGCAGCACTCTTTATAAAAATATCTTTCCTTTTCTTACACTTTTCAAGTTAACTATTAAAGAGATGGTATGAAAGAGAAAGAAAGTGGAAAAAAAGCGCAATGATATGGTTTTCTTACTTTCCTTTTGTTTGTAAAAAATGCATTCAACTCCACGTCCATGTCTGCAAAACATATTACTCCACCTCCCAGTGGAGACGAGAGATTCGTTCTCAGATCTATTCTCCGAGGAAAAAGCCTTTACCGAAGGAAAGGGAACGTATGAAGGATCTTTTATACGTGTTCAAACGAGGAACGTGGAAAAAATTTATCAAGAGAGGGAAAATTGTCTTATCGAAATTCAAGCAGAGTTTAAAAATTTAATCGAGGAAATTGCTGTGAGCACTTAAGGTGGCGTTTGGATCAAAGGAATAAAGAAATTTGTTGTGGAAGAGGATGCTTTTTTTTTGTCTTCTTTTGTGCCAATTTTTAGTCGAAACTCGGTGGCAAATCAAGTTGATTTGTTACTGATTAGCTTTGTTGGTACCATGGGTAACTTGAAATTAACTAAATGGAAACTCAAGAGATTTTCTTTTAAGGAATTTAAAATGTATGCAACGGCCTTGATTCTAAGTAATTCGATCCATTTTTTTATGAAATATATGATATAGCTATTTTTTTCCATGAAAAATTAGTGATATAAATATTTAATATTAATTAAGGACTTACCTTAAATTAACAGTAATACTGAAAATGACTTGGGTAATATTATAACAAACACATTTAAAAAAAACTTATTCGATATGTCTCTAATACTGCAACCCTAAAAAAGATTATATATAATATGTAAATTACAGCCAGTTATTCCGTTACCACAGAACTAAACCATATAAACAGGGATTATTGTGACTGGCTGTTATGCAGAAATTTAGATAGTAAATAAGTATAAGAAAATAATGGCTAACCGAAGTTTAAAGAATATTCAAACTGTTGTTAAAAGGCTAGAAATCTTTTCCGTTATTTCTTTTAATATTTTTAAATTTCCAGAGCATTGTAATATTGTGTTACAATTACTGTCCATAAAGAGTCTTCCATACTTTGAGTTCGACATATTCTGTTATGTAGTGCTGGATTGAGCCAATTTTCCCACCCATACGTGTGTTTTCTTGCATCGTTCTGAATCGGTAGAAGTATTCAGGAAATCTTCCATGTCCCAATATAATTTGCACTATCATCGGGTGAAATATTTTGTTTATAATTTTTGGTTCCGGTATAAATTCATATATTATGCGTCCTTTGCATGACATTATCCATTTATCCTGCCTTTTGAGTTTGTAATGCAAGTGTGTAATAATTTGTTTATGTTTTGTATTGCTTTAAAGTACAAATTACTGCAATACAAAAGGTGGGAGAATGTTGCCACTCATTTTATATTTCGCACTTCCTGTTGTCTTTTCTAATTATGTAACTTGTTATTCAGCTAGCGATACTGGCAATGGAAGAGGAATTAGTGTAGAATTTCATCCATGTTTACGTTTTTGATATAGTTCCTGTATATAATGTAAAATAAATAGTTTATAGATAAAAGATCGTCTTCAGTCACAACACTGCCGCTGCATATTTATCTCACTTCTAATTTTCTTCTTTAACATTTAGAATGATTTGGGGCTTATAATATCCATTTGGACTGTCTGTGCAACCTCTTTCGCATATTCTCTCGTTTCCGCATATTCCGATGTGAGCCTTAATCCAGTTTAATCTAATCCATTAGTTCTCTTTAACCTTTTTCAAGTTTTTAATTTCCTGAAAGCCGACTTCCGGGAAGAAAATTTAACTCCAATATTTGAAACTACTCAACCTGATTTTTGCTACTTCCGAGGATTTCGTCTAAATACATATCTGAAGAAAACGCCACACTAATTCTTAATAACTCATAAGTTTTAGACAGAAACAAGTGTTTCTCCAGCGGCACAGTGCGCACCTGTCGTCGCAAGCTAGTCTTTTCAGCTGCCATGAGAGCTACTTTATCTGATAGATAGCATACTACGGAATTTCACTATCTCTGGCTGCCAGCCATATGTAATGATTTGAATACCTGAAACCCTACAAAAAAAAATTCTTTGTGATAATCTCAAAAATATAAGGACGTGACACTACTTCAAGTAGGAGCATTCATTTCATTAAGGTCTGGAGGATCAACTAAATTTTTTTTCTTTGGTGGTTCCTGAAATTGAATTTTTTTATGCGATAGATAGAAACTGAAATTATTTTGGCATGAATTATTTCATTTTCTGTTTCTTTAATCATAAAATTAATGATATAAGAAGGGACAGGGATAAGAAGGGAAGTAGGTACTGGGGGTGGGGGAGTTAACGGGAATATTGAAGTTACCGGCGCCAATCTCAGGGGACACCCAGAGACTTTTATATGACTTTTTAAGACAAAAATAATGAGTAGACGAAGAAATAATACTATTCCCTGTGCATATGTCAGTCACAGACAGATGATGATGGGGGTAAAACGATGATAAAATACTTTTGGCGCTTATTACTGTTGCATCGCCACAGATCAGAACTATTCAAAATCAGCTACTGGATTTTATGATTATTTCATATATATATATTATAAATATATGTATTCGATTATTTTTAAAAAGTTAACAAAGAAACGTATATACCAATGCATTTGTGAAAACTTTAATCCTAAAAAAACGCAACATAAAGTGATTTTTGCATTTGAAAGTTTGATTTCTAACCGTTAAAATCAAAGCTGTTGAATTAGAATTTATACAACTTTTTTTTCATTTTTTGCTTTACAATTGCCAAAAATCGGGCACCTCTACCCTCTTTGTTTATTTTCAATAAATTGTAGTATTGTAAAAATTGTATCATCAGGCTGTAAAATGTAATTGCACAAGCTTGTGTATTGTATCAGACAAGCCAAATTTTTTGTTACCCATTTGAATGGCATACTGCTGCATTTGTCAATTTTTTTTTCGAATAACGACATTTGACTATGACGTTATTCGAAAAAATCGTATACCTCTCTCGCTCTTTTTTTTTTCAATAAATTGTAGTAATGTAAAAGTTGTAACAACGGGCTATAAGATGTTAATTACCGGTGCATGCGCATTTTATCAAATAGGCCAAAGTTTTGTTACCCATTTGAACGACACAGTGTTACAGTTGCCCTGTGATTATGACGTGAAACCCTTAGAGTTAATTAAATGAATAGCTACTGTACTTTTCATTGTATTGTAAGCTGTTTTTATTTTTAAATATCAATAGATTAAACATAAAATATTTCTCGAGAGAAAAAAAAAATGTTTGATGGCATTTCTTCATTTTTTTTTTACCTTTGCTAATGACAAAAAAAAAAAAAAAAAAAAAAAAATCAATTATTAAAGAACCGAAAAGCACTTCCCAGATTTCTTTCTGAAGAATTTTGAGAGACAAAGTAATCTCTGAAACATTCCATTTGCACAGATGTTCTTATTTTACCGACTTTCTTTTCGATCAAAACTGCTCCGAGACATCTGCGAAACATTATGAGAAATCCGGAACTTCCTAACCGAGAGATAATTCGCTGAATGAGTATCCATCTCACCTTTGACCCCAAGCGTATGTCTCACCTGCCCCAATTATTACTTACGTCAGCTGACTTCAATAACTAATGGCGATAGAACTCGAATTAAACGAGACTGAGAAATAGATTTGGAGCGCACGGGAACGGTGACTTTCGCCAACAAGTACATGGACCTAACTTCTTTTGTAAGTCACGAACTTGTGATCACGAACAAAGGGACAGACCAGACGAGGCGATTAATTTGCCTCTCGACCCCCTTTTCCAAAGAAGGAGGGATGCGATTCCCCTTGGGGAGGTTATGATTTCCACTTCTTCAGGGTTGGGGGAGGGGGAAGAGGTAGATCCCCGTATCGGCTCTCCAGATTGATGGTCTGGGGTAAGGAGAGATTCCGGATTCTGGAAGTCCAAGCAAGTCTCGAAGAGCCATTTTGGGCACGCCGCCCTAAGGTACCTGGGAAGCAGGAATTTTGGGCAATTGAGGTAATTGATTTTTTTTAATCAAAGTTCTTTTCGATTAGAAATGCATATTGTTTAAAGGCTTAATGAATTCCTAAAAATTATAGTTTTAAAATATATGTAAAAGTGATTAATTCAAAAAATTCCACAGTTCAAACAGTTTATAGGCATCGTTTATGGCAACAGTGAAAATCTTTCTTCAATCATTTTTATGGGGAAAAATGCGTAGAGAAAAATAACGTTGTGATATTGTTCAACAAAGAAAAAGGTATCATAAATATCATGTAACATATATAAAATAAATCCAATGGAATCTGTAACTTTAAGGACTTTAGAGAAAAGTTAATGAATGTAATTAAAAAAAAAATTGGAAGCAGAATTTTAATAGCTAAAAAGAATTATTTTAAATTTTGAAGGATGTTCATAAATTTTAATTGATAGTTGATAATATAAATAAATGAAGTAAAATTATCATTTTCAACCAATAGTTTTTAATTTTTAGAAAAATGTAGATCTTTCAGCTGCTTGTTAATTTTTTTAAAACTTTTTTTAAATGAGCTAATTTTAAATTATTCCTATGAATTTTCTTGGATATGAATGTTAAAACTCTATATTTTTGAGCCGTTTAAAATTGTATTTTTTGCGACGAATTTTGAAAGTATTACACAATATCCTGCTCCGCCTGAACGACGGTTTAAAATTAATAAAAACTCTATTAGTCAAGAAGGCGTTTCGATAGTTAAGCATGTTGTATTAACGCCTTCATCGTACTTGATTTGAATACAAAGTTGCGCCGTCATGGGTGGTACAACTATTCAGTAGTCTTCATTGTTTTTCACTAGAAAAAAAAATGTATGAGCATGTAAAAGTATTAAATCAAATAAAGCTTGCACCCAGTCTTCGAAAAAAAAACGCATATATTTTTGATGTTTTTTTTCAGATAAATATATAGTGAATAGCCGAAAATATACCGTTATCCAGCTTGATAGTTAATTGCTATGCAGTCAAAGATAAGCATGCATTTTCTGTTGTAAAAAATGTTTTAAATGATGAAGTATGAATCAATAATATCATAATAATCAATAATTCTGCCACTAAAAAAATGTTGAATCCGTTTAGACATATTTAATAAAACATTCTTGATCCATTAACGTTAAAAAAATTCCTCTCTTCTGTGACTAAAATTGACTAAGTTATAAAACTTCGAACATTTCTATTTTATAAAATCTAATATTATATCTCTAAATTATTAATCTATCAATTTTGAACATCTCTATTGAATATTCTATTTTATATATCTCTATTATCTCTATTTAATATATGATTTTATGCACACCTTATTCTGGCAGAAGATCCTTCCTTCAATTGACGCTTCGAGGAAGCGGCAGCCGTTGATTGGCATAAAGAAATAAAATTATACAGCCTGTATAAATATTACAGGCTACAAACTTATTCCAGTTTTTTTTTTTTTTTTTGGAGTCGAAAGTAGCATTTATGCTCTGTGTATTTAAACATATTGGATTAAACCTTCCAAGGCCTTGGAAAGTATACTTCCCACCAAACTCATCAATCTTGGCAAGTAGTTACGTAGATTGGCTTAAGTTCTCTCAAATTTATTCCATAAAGCAAAACCCTAGATGTTTCAGTTTCTTTTTTTCACACGAAAAGATGTATTTTGATTAGTTAATTAGTTATTGATTAACCAAAATAGTTAAAGAATCAAACTACAAGTAGTTGCTACAAAACCTGCTTTATAAAATAAACGGGGTTAGAATTTTTTAGTTTATGAGAAAACCATGTTTCTCATAAACTAACTCAGTTTATGTATCACCTGTTTATTCTCGGAACAATTAAAGTTCAAAATTCTTTAAGAATCTAGAAGATTCTTGAAAAAATATTTACATTTTTTTTATGCTGTGTTTCGTTAATAGCATTGACTAAGAAAAAAACGAATCGAACATAAATTTCAACTTTAAACAGCACATTTAGCTCAGCATATGTTTAACATATATATTTTCCATATGGAAAACTATAATTTAATAAAGTATAACGGTATCATATATATAATTTGTGAATGCAAGGAATTATTATCAATATCAGATGGTGATATTAGTTATAAAAGTCAGGTATACCCAAAGTAAAACATATAAACATTATTTTTTAAATTTTAAATGCCTTCTTCGATACCTTTTCAAGTTATATCTTTATTTTAATATAATGTTTGTAGGCTAAGTTTAACACTTGCGTAGTTTAAAGTTAGGAAAAAAAAATAAAAAATTTCTCAAGAAAGTTGATAAAAATGGCATCACTTTGTTATTTTAAAATCTCTCGCACTTTCCTTAGTGATGCCGCTTATGAATTATTATGTCTAAAATATTCAACTTCGATGTTTTGAAATATATCTGAAATATTCCAAGCTACTTTTTATGTAAAAAAAAAGAAAGAAAATATATAAAGGGTGAGAAAGGTACCTTCAGCTGTTATTTTACTAGGAATGTTAAAAGAATTTTCTTTTATTCTGTAATTATTATTTTAATTTTGAAAAGAAATGGGTTTTAAAAAAGGTAAACGAATTCTATCCTTAAATGGAAAAATAATTATTGCAACAGGCGAAATTTTTGTCTCGGGATAAAATAAACTATTTATTCAGCTCATAAAGTTTCAGCATAAAATTGTATTTCATATAATTCGCTTCAGTAATTTTTACGAAAAAAAAAAGCTTAAATGTATTACACGTATATATAATTCTACGCTTTATTGCATTCTGTGCGGCACCAGTGAATAAGTTTACTTTCACTGGAGTGTAGAAATATCTACTGAATGACTTCTGGAAGGAAATTAAAACTTTGTTCCACAAACTGCATGGCTCAATGAATTCATTCTATTTTTAACCGTATATTAAAACAAGCATACCGAATAAAAAAGTAATTACAAGAATTATTATTATCAGTCGGACAATTTGTTTATAATTTGCCATTTGCGTTATCTGTTAAAAATTTCCCCAATTAAACAGCCAATCGATAAAAAGATACCTCTGTTCAGCTTCAAAATCGTGGAAATGTTTTTTTTTTTTTTTTTTTTTAAATTCTGCGTTTAAAATGATTAAATATTTCAATGAAGCATATATTTCAATTTGTTCACTCCGTATTAAAGCAAATACATTGAATAGATAAAAAAAAGAATTCAAACATATTTCCAGCAATGCAAGACAATTTTATAAATATTATTTAAAATTCATCCGTCACATTATCCTTTAAAATTGTATTGATAAAATCATAAAATGATAAAAAGTATTTCGCTTTTTGAGTTGAATTGCAACCTTGGTTCTGATACCTATGAATTATATAATTAAAGAGGAAAAATAATTCTTAGTTTTTAAAATTGCTTGAAAGCAGAATAAATTTCAAATTTAAACAAGTAATTTTTATTAATATATAAAAAGACAAAAATGATAATTTTCTTAATAGAATTATGAACATCACATTAAAATCCTAAAAAACTGGAAAAAGATCGAAATAAACTATGCAAATAGGAATTTTAATCTAATTTATTATGTAATTTAACTCTCAAGTAATATTTGAGAATCTGTCCACATGTGACTTAATTTTGGCTTAATTTCTTGGTACCATTCAGCTTCAACGGCGACCAAATAGCGCCAAGTAAAAATTTCGATAAACTATAAAATATACTCAACTGTATTATTATTTATTATGAAAAATTTTGAACTTGCGAATCACATGCTATATCGTTCGACGATTGAAATAGCCTAATTGCGAAACTTTTTCTTTGTGCTTTTTGATCGCTGTTGCAACCGCCAATTACCAATTTCTTTATAGTAATTCATAATAATTTTTTTTCTCAAATTCGCTTCCATTTGGTGACACTCATACGGAATTAGTAAATGATTAAGATTAAACAATTAACTGTTAAATTATGAACATATTATTTTTTATAATTGAGAACAAAAAACTGCCCAAAACTTTGGAACTCGAGTATATCAAGTTGAAATTTAAAAAAAAATCATTAAAATCCATCTCAATAAACATGAAAGCTAAAAATGTTTGATAACTTCCCCAATAAAAGAATAGTTGTATTTTAGCAATATCAGTTTATGTTTTTAAATCGTCTGATAGATTATTTTTGAAAATATCAATGATTAAAACTAACAAACGATAAATTAATTTATTTTCCCTGTTTTTTGACTTAAAAACTTGGCCTTTTCTGTGGTTAAAAATGGTTGCCATTGAAGTGAGACACTAAAGGATCTGACTTGGACGGACTGCGCAGTAATTTCTTTGTCATTCTGCGTGATCCATTGGGAGAGAGGAGACGCGTCAGGTTTCTATCTGACTACATTGAGAGCAGACATAACTCACTTTGGTGTGGGAAACTGATACACGAATACTTAAGAAATTCTTCTGAGATACCACTTCCGAGGTTTTGCTGACATATCTTTTTGAGATAAGTTATTTCCTTTCTTTACATATCAAGAAAATAAAGTAAGAAAATAGATACCAACTGTAATTACCATAATCAACTAGCAACTTAGATTACTAAGATTGAGCAATATAACTTTATCCATTCAAATTCTACTGTTATGGGATTTTATAATTTAGCAGGAGGAAAAAACATGTCCAAACTATATTAATTTAAAATTAACATTATAATACCATATATATAATATATAATATAAGCATTATCTTGAAGCAGAAGGCAGTTTCGAAGACAGTGAAGAGATTTTGAATTTTTGCTTTAATCTATCCCGGGAAGGCATAATTTATTTAAAATAGGCGCGGACAAAGCACATCCACTCACAGCAACAGATTAGGCAAGAGAAAACAGAAATAAATTATCTCTGGTCTTATATGACATGAGATATCGATAGTGAAAATATTTTTTCACATTGCTAATATACTATTAAGATTCTGATAGGGATTTCTGTCACATGTCAATCACAAGCAAGGGAAACATAGGGATCTTTTAAAAAGGATTTTGTTTAGATCAGCAATTTTTATCCTTTCACTCGGAACGTGGGAACCGCTGACTAAAACATTTTACAAAGCTTCTCTTGAATTAATTAAATAAAAAAAGTGGAATGGAATCAGGAAATAAGAGAATGTTTTAGAATGAAGTTAATATGGGCTAAATTAAGATAAAACTTTGGAAATTAATTAAATTGAAATTAGAGTTTAAAATATCGTTATATATATGTAATATAACTTTGCAACTCGCATTTGAAAATTAACAGCGCGACTGAAGTTAATCTGCATTACGTTGTTCCAGATTCCAGAACAAGAAATTTGAAATATATGTTTTTAATGGTGTATGTTTTACAATTAAATAAAATTGTCAGTAAGTTTGCAGTTCATATTTGCGATTAATGCTATAAATGGTATTTAATCTGTTTAATCATATTAGCAGCATTTATTAATGATCACAATTGACCTCTATTAATTCAGAGTCATCTTGAGATATTTCAACACTTTAGCTACAGTAACTTGATGCAGCATCAGAACCATTACTAGGAAACTTAGATACAATGACATAACGGGGGAAAAGTATATTATAAAATAATTGATGGATAAAATTAGTAAAAAACCAAGGCATATATTTTTTAATTAACGCCTTACGATTTTAACAATTGGTGTTTTTCTAAATTAAGATTTCGTTTCAAACCAGGTTCCACTCCTCACACCGTATAAATTATAAATTTTAAGGTTTACGTCAGAAAAAATAGGTAATATTTTTCTGTTTAATTCAATATATTTATCTGATATAAAAAAATATAAAATTATGACACCAAAATTTTCCCTTTAATATGTAACATATGAAAAAATTATCTAAGTAAACAAGGTTCATGTATTTAAAAATAATCAATAAATATAAAATTAATTATGTAACAATTATATATAGATATAACAAAAATTAATATCATAATAATAAATTGCTGACTCCAAATGAAAAGGAAATCTACATAGTAAAATTTTAAGCGCCCTTGAATCAAACACGCACCCTGGATACAGCTAATTCAACCTATGGATAAGACGACCCTAATTAATTTCGACTCTATATTCGCAGCGATGCATCTGTTTAAGGTTAAGAAAGATTCGAGACTTAGTGAATATATCTACTTGAAAGAACCAGACAGAATTAATTTGCATCGTGTTACTGTCACCCGATAATCATTAGAGTGCATACCATCTAACCTTTCATTTGCATCGCATTTATCGTGCATCATATGAGCAGTAATTGAGAGTCCACTGCTCGTTATAAATTGTAGCAACTAAGCTACATATTGATCATAAATTAAACATACATTAAATTATAATTTGGAACATGAGCATTTCGTCTGTTTTCAAATAATCACTGCTATTCGAAAAAAGTGATATTTTGAGCAATAATTAATAAATGGTGAAAACCTTTGAAGTTGATTAATAAAAACCATTCTACGACTTTGTTAAGTGGCACATAATTCTTTTTTGTTGTTAAAAATGAATAAATGAATAAAGTCAAAAAGTCGTAGTTAAACGAAAAAAACCCATAATAGTCTTTCTTATTCAATTTATACAGTTTTTTTCTGTGTTTCAAAATGAAGAGTAGAAAATCGCATTTATGACTGTTATATAAGACGAAGGGTCAGTTTATTCCCTTTATTATTACTTTTTATTATTTAAAAAGTAATTGTAAGTTTATTGACCTAAGTCTGTATATACCTTACAGTAAAATTTCAGGTTGAAAAATTATTTTCTGAAATGTTGCGCTTGTGTTTGAGAAGTTTATATATTGAAATAAATTTTAAAACGAGCTAACTTTCCTTTCATAAATAAATATTTTTTAATGATTATCTTGAAAAATACGAAATAAAGTGAGTACTAAAAAATGAAGTATTCTTTAAAGTCTGCATCGCTTATTAATTTTTTTATAATTAAAAGTTAGATTGTTTTTAATATATTATATAAGTGGTAAATAAAAAATACTTAGAAATTTCAGTTTCAAATATGTGAAAATAAATGTGCAAATTTCATACTCATATTTTAAGAAAAACAAACTTATTATATTACTTTCCGCATTTAAAATAAATAGAAGATCGTTATTTGTTTTTATTCATTATTATTTCACCTTTTCAGCTGAAAAATGCTTGCATTCATCTTGGTTGATTTTGAATTGCCTGCTCAGTTACTTTAAAAGTATTGTTATTGTTAGGAAACTGGGCAGAGTTGCTAATTAATTGCTATCTAGCCGCAAGATATCGCCTTCTTTAAACAAACAATTCAAGTTTTCAGTAAGTAATTCAGATTTTCTTTTTTTCTGGGAGGAGTTGTCTTTTTTTAAAACTTCTATACACAAATGCCTTGTGTTTCTTCTATAACGATAATCGTCTGAAAATTTTCTAACGTTACGCTTAAACATCCTACAGTTTTCATTCCAAATAAATAATAATAACTATAATGATTTGTTTTCATTCCTGAATAATCATCACTCCCCAAAAAATAGAACATAATTCCTATCAGAAAAAAAAAAGACCTTCCAAATATTGCAAAGACTGCCCAACACAAACACCGCCTTTTCAATTGATGTCATTATCTCAAACCGAAACGAGACTCATTTGATAATGGAGAAAAGAAAGCGTCGGGCGGATGACCAAAACAAACGTTTTCTTTTCTCCAAAACAAAACTGAACTCTCTCCCCATCCGCCTCAGTGGACCGACCCACTGGAGATGCGCATGCGCCATCTACCGGGTAAGCAAGTGAGAACGGCAGAAAATCCAGTTTGTATTGAAGAGCATCATCAGTTTGCCTGTGACGCTCCGGTAAGGAGGACTCTTGCGAGTTTGGCTCTTGAGTTTGTGGATTATCCGATCAGACGCCGGCGGTTTCTGGCACCCAAGACCGACTCTCCAAGGATTACCCGTTTCTTTAGTTCATCTTCGGTGAGTTTCTTTTTGGTACTCGCGGTCTTGGTATGATCACTGGAAGATCTTGTTAGGGATTTTAATTTTAAGAAAATATTGTAATTTTGGTAACTTCGCAAATTTTTTGGCTAGTGGAATAGTTTATTTGTCGGATTGTATTTAAAAGAGTGGCGATAACGAATTTGCAACGGAAGTGCTTTATATAAATAGTCCATGAAAAATTGGATTTTCGGATTTCTTTCTCTGTAAAATATTTGATTCCTGTTGTAAGAAATTTTCACAGCAAATCGCTACATTTTTCGAAGTGATTGAATTTTTTGTTCGTTGACAGTGCTAAGTTTGAAGCGTTGTTGCCTCAAATAAATATCTTTGGACAAAACTTTTTGAATTTGATCGATTTTTTTTCTTTCAGTAGAAAATTAATTGCATTATTATTTTTTTAATATACAGTATTTAGCCGCCGAATTATGGAAATATTACTTTTTTTTCGAAGTTTGGGACATTTCTAAAATCGGGTATTATGATTAATATTAAGTATATGTATAAAATAAGCAAGATTCAGTTATAAGCCGTTTTAATTCTTTATCAGATGAATCTCCTATATTTTGTGTAGGAGTATGTGATATTTCAGAGAATTCGTTATCTTGCTTTTCCATCAATGTTTTATCGATATTCGTCAACTGAAGTTGAATTATTTGTGTTTGGTCCTGCAGACCTATGACAAAACATTGCAATGTGCTCTGAACTTCCAATTCTATTTTTTCCTTTTTGGTGATTAACATTAACAATACCGACACTTCTTCGATGTATTGAAATTACCATTGGGAAACGGTCATTTTGGCTAAACGTGGCAGATTTAAATTTTGCAAATATATATGGGCATTGCTTGCTGGCCAAAGCAATGCAAGTTACACTTCTCTCTAACAAATTATGAGCTAGTTTGAGATTATAAAGTGTATTAATAAGATTCTTCTCTCGATATTTCTTTTGGGATTTGGAATTTTCTTTTCAGTTACATTCGTCATAATCGTTAAATTCGTCTTTGTTTTTGTATCGGAAACATGAGAGCTAAACTAGTAGATTAATATTTTTGAAAAGTGATCCATTGAGATTTTCTCTCATTATTAAAAGCCATGAAAGAAAATTTTTCATTTAATATGACATGATAATAAAGATCTTGCTGTTGATGAGCAATTTATTTGGATGGTATTTTCTTCTTTGCTACGAGAACGCTGAGATTTACCATAGAAAATCGCATTTAATTAAAATTTTTCATTTGATCGGGTCGGCAGTTATAATATCTGTTACGTCCAAGTAAAAAATTTGGATTTCAATTTTCCCCCTCTGGTTATATTATGTGGACCTCTTTAGTTATTCCCTCTTTCTACTGTATTTAAGATACCCACGGAGATATCTGAATTATTAAGAATAGGGATGTTTCTTGAAAACAAGTTTCCAGCATATAAGTTCAATTTAATGCATTAAAAAAAGAATTATGAGCATTTTCTATTTCTCATTTTTGGGATTGTCGTTTGAGATATTTTTTGAATTTTAAATCCATTCTTTCTTTCTTTTTTTTTCCAAAAGCAGAAAAGAGCAATTAATTTCTATTATTTATTTATTCTCAAAAATATATTTACTGATAAAAAAAAATACTCTTTTCTTTATGAGGAATATGGTCTTTCAAAATACTGGCCTCGTGCTCTACAAATTACCATTCCAGTTTTTCAATGGTTTTTATTATTATTATTATTTCATGTTCTGCACCGGGGGGATGGATATTGCTTTTTACTAATAAACTCATCCTATTCTGAATTTTAAATGCTTTATTTCCTTTTAAGTAATATTGTTGAGCTTTTTATACAACTGCAACGTTACAAATGCATTATGTGCTTAGAATTTTGCAAGGTTTTATACTTTCGTCATTTTTTTTTTTTTTTTTTTTTTTTTTTTTGCTTTTGATAATTGGAAAATTTTTTTGGCAAAACGTAGCCTAGTTTAACTTTTTTTCCTAACTTTATTGCAATTTTGTGAAACACTTTGCTTTACTAGGAAAGAGTTAGTTCCTTGCTGATTAAAAAATGCATTAAGTAATAAAGATTTTAAAAATTAGGAGATACAGCGATATACCGCTCACATAAAATTCTTCCTGAATGCGTTGCTTGTAGAATACATTTATTCAAGTTAGATTGTTGAAGTTTTTCAAAGTTCTTTGCTATCGGCGTATTTTCATTATTTTGTCTAATACTTTCACATTATTTCCCATAATGATGAGCTGCCTCTAGAATAGTGTTTTGTTTAGTGACAAAAGGCATTGTTTATAATGATATTGTGGGAAAATAGACGGAAAAAAAATCACTTATTCTTACTGAAGGCTCTAATGAACATTACAGTGCTTTGTTTTCTCACATCCGAATAGTTGCTTGTAGAATAATTTTATTTGGTGGATTCAGTTCATTTCCTTTCTGAGTATTAGCAAAACTCTTGAACCACAAATTAAAAAAAGTTCTTAAGTGAAATTTTTTTAAAAAGTTTAACTTGAAAGTAAAAGATTCCAATATGAAAAATATTTTTGTTATGTAATTTGCTTTCATCAGTTTTCCACTGTAACTTTTACAATACGTCAAACAGTGGTACTGTGGAAAATGATTCATTCTCTACTGGTTTATTCTGTTGTTTTTTCCAAGAATCCTAAAACTTCCATTACCAGCACTCGATATGTCATTCCAAAATCGTAAATCGAATGTATGGAATTTTACCCAGACGTCCTGTTTTGTGGGCGCTGTGAACATCATTTCCTTACGTTTATTTGCTTCAGTGTTTTGATAAAGACTTCCAAGTTCTTTTTTTGAAACGACTATTTTTGTTCCACGCGTCATTACGTATTTACGTTGGGCGATTTGGACGTTACTTGGAAATGGGATACGTGATTTGTCCGTTTTATGTGATGTTCATGATGCAGGCTCGCTGTTTAATCTGGCCTGGGATGAACTAAATGTCATCTACAGATGAGCCCCAGGCTCATAAAAACTGGCATAAATTCGCCCGTGGATGTTGCTGATGACTTTACTGCATCCACACCATTATTTTTCCTTTTACTCATAGTGAATTTTACTTGTGAAACATGCGAAGAATATTTGTTTCATTGTTTGATTAAGGAATATTTGGAGCGCCTTTAAGCCTCATTTGTCTCGCATTGTTTGTTTTATAAGATGTTGGTAATTTTTTACAAACGAATATAGTCGAAAGTTGTGATTTTTAAACGATTTTCGCATGAAATCTTGTTAACACAGTGAATTTTTCTTGTGAAACATGAGAAGAATATTTTTCACCGCTTGGTTAAAGAATGAATATTCAGAATGTCTTTTAAGCCACAATTGTCTCGCTTTGTTTGTTCTGTAATATGTTGGTAATTTTTTCACGATGGAATACATAAAGAAGCGAAGAATATTTGTTTCATTGTTTGATTAAGGAATATTCGAAACGCCCTTTTGCTTCAGTTGTCTCATTTTGTTTGTTCTATATGTTGATAATATTTTACAACGGAACTGGCATTGAAAATTGTGATTTTTAAATGATTTTCGTTTGGATTCTTGTTAACATGGTGGATTTTGCTTGTGAAACATGTGGCATTATTTCTGTATCATTATTTGATTTAGTAATGGAGCGCTTTCTTCCCTGAATTGTTTGCTGTGTTGAGAATATTTTGCTACGAAATATAGTTGGAAATTTTGTTTTTCAACCAGCTTTTGTTTGAGATCTTATTAACTTGAGAAAAGCACTGTATTTTATTGTTTTGCTGAGAAGTTGTCTGAATGGTTGTTGCAAATTTATCTTTTTATTTGCAATTGTGTGCAACGAATGTTTTTTGCTACTGGAATATTTTGTTTAAAAGAGATTTGTATTTTTGTTGCATTCTTTTTATACAGATAAAACTGCATTTGATATATATTATATCTATATTTTTTTATAGTTGATGGGAAAAGTTCACATATAATTTCTGCCTGATTAATGTATTGTTATTTAAAAATTAAAAATGAACAATGATTTCCAAAGTTTCCGAATCCCAAAGCAGTTTTAGAATTACTTTTATGAAACTTGGTTTACAAATTTATCGATATGGGCGGCATTATTTATTTGTCAGTAATTTTCATCGAACACCATCGACTATTTATGATTAAACTATCTGTTTAATCATTTCATTATATCTCTTCATTTGATACACGTGTATAATTTATGAAAATCTGCGAAAAATAATCAATTGTCAAGCCATATCTACAATGCTTTTGTTAAAATAGATTTTGCTTAGTGAATACTAGTATTTTTGAAAGTTTATTTATTCGATTAAGAAATCTTACTTAAATTGTTTCATTTTCTTTGTTGAAGAGCGACCCAGCAATTCTGAACTGCGTTCTGTAGTCGTGTGTCTTCGACATTCTGTAAACACTGAAGTATACTGAGATCATGAATTAAAATGTTTCGAATTCTTATTCATTTAGTAATGTCTGCGTTTTATTTTTCGTATAATATAGCGAAAAAAAAAAACTAATCAAAAGCACAATTTAATGATTGTAATTTTTCCACCAAATCACAGCCAAGTTAAATAGATAAGTATAAAATTAAATTGGGTAATAATAGAATGAAACAATGAAATTCTGAAGATTATTTTATATATTTTTTGGAGAAATACCAAATAATATTTTTGTCTGCATTATTCCAGTATTTTTTCTCTGTAGAATTCATACTGACATAAAGGATTTGTCTGTAATGATATCAACTTCGTTTCTTCTATTCCTTTGTTTCGAATATTGTAAGTGGGATTATCCATTGTACAAAGGAAGATAACATCTGCATTTTACCATCTTTCAAGCTGGAAAGAATTTCTTTGCGACTACTTTGTTATTTATTTCACAGAAGAAACTTTTTGACGTGGACCGGTCACTTTATTATGGCATGTTATTCCTCATGTTCTGAGAAGCTTGGTCATCGTACGGATTTTCTTGGAATTCCTTTTATCTGACTTATTTCCTGTTTGGTCTGGCTTTTCTCAATGTTGTTATGAGTAAAGAATTCTAGTTTAGAATGAATTGTGAAGTATTATTTCAGGATAATACTTAATACAAAGTTAGTAGTTTATTTTAAAGAAAGCTATTCGATTTCACTTGAACATTTCAATACTGGTTTGTCTTAAAAGCTTAAATTTTTAAGGACTGTTTTCGTCCTATTATAATTTAATTTTTAAGAAAATGCCTTTAAGGAAAAATAGTCTTCTATTTTTCTACATTCTATTACAAATAGAATTTAATATTAAATATCATTGGAAATCTTTTAACTTACTACTTCTTTGAATTTTCGCGATTTTGTTACATTAACGCGAAATACCAAGCTTATCCATTCATTAATGGCAGATCAATAATTAATTATTTATGCGGATTTCTATTCATTTTGAAATTTGTGTTTAAAATATCTCATTTCAAGTCAATAGAACCATAGAAAAATGTTACGTTTAATAAAATGTTGAAAAATAAATTTAAATGGAAATGTTGAATTTAAATGCAGATAGATGCAGCATTGTAAAATTTCTGTATCAACTAAATAATGAATAGTTTTTAATGCGGAGATACATTTTAATATAAAAAGTAGAAAATAATTAAATAAATAAAAGATGATTAGATATTCAGAAATGTGACTTGAGTGCACCAGAGCTTTAATGTAAATTTAAGATCATTACAAAAGCGAATATTGCTTTTTTTATCCTGGTTTGATTAGTAAATTTGAAAAAGTAGTAATTATGGTACTGTTTATTTGTATTAAATGTAACATATATCACACATTTTACGATATTACAAAATTTAACAACAAATAATATAATATTTTTTTAATATAGCTCTTCCTTTTTCTAACCCACAATACAGATTCTACATTAATAACATTATTTTATTATCATAACGTCGGTTTTATACGTTGTGAAAGTAAATTTTGTAATTTTCCTTATATAATTGGAATAAAACACGTCAGCAGTTCAAATTCAGAACAGAATTTTTCTCATCTACATACCGTTACTAGAAGTGTTATTAAACGAAAACTGGTCTAGTAAAAAAGATGAAACTAGCTTCTCTTAGCTTTCATATATTTCTTTTTTAATCCAGGCAGCCTTTTAAATAAATTGCAGTTATGCGACGACCATCTTGCGCTTCGCGACTAGAAAGTAATTATCTATGACGTAAAAGATAGGATAATATTATCGAACAAAAAAGAAAAAAAAACGATGCTTAGATTATTCCAAAGAATCTCAATATGCAACGATGGCAACACAAAATCATGGCAAAGTTTTTGCAATGTGTATAATTAAGTATGATTTAATAAATAAATAAAAGTCGGAATGTATGATTTCGAGTGAAAAAAAAAAAGATTTTTGAAATTGAGTTATATTGCAAAATTTTTCATGCTCCCAAAAAATATTTTTGTAATGAAAATTTATTCTTTTATTTGCTGTAAAAACTATATTGCAAAATTTAAATAAGATTTAATCATTGATGGAGAAAAATATACTTTTTACTCTAGATTTATAGGAAAAGGGACAACAAAATTTTATTTTTCTAAAGTTAAAAGCGATATACATCTACCATATGAATTTATGTTATGAACAACAGCAAAAAAAAATTTAATCATATATTTTGTAAGTAATAAATGTAATTCGCAATATCAAATAAATATTTCGTTTTTTTTTAATTCCTTTTTTTTTTTTTTTTTTTTTTTTTTTTAGCATGCTCAAAATTAACTCTTACTTGTCAAATCCCTACGATTGAGGTTGAAAACAATACAAAATTTTATGTAAATTGTATTAATTTATCTATTTTAGTAATTTTTTTAAAAAAATGTGTGGATTTCTAATCTAAAAAGCTTTTATACGCTCAGTTCGTTTGCTTTTTGGAAACTTTTATATTTTTATTGAATTTTATCTAAAATTTAATGCAAAGTCACAAATGGTTACATCAGTTTGTTCGTCCCAAAAAGTTCTATAAATTAATCTCTTTAACTATATAATATTCAATAATAAACGCAGTTATATTCATCTACTTGTTTTTAAGAATTTTTTAAATTTATATTTCGTTTAATTTATATTTTTTGTTATATATTTGTTTTAATCCATTTGTTTATAATTTTTTTAAAAAAAATTTCCTTTTCGTTTACCTTTTTTTTTTTTTTTTACTCCATAAATTTTTATTCATTTGTTTGTTTCATTGCTATTCATTTAGTTATTTACAATTCTTTTCTTCCTTTTAATTTCAAAAAAAATTCTGCAGTCAGACTTTTTGTCAGTATATAAAAAGTTTTTATTTTAATTTTTTAAAAATTGAATGCGGTTTTTTTTTTTTTTTTTTTTTTTAACTTTTTTAAGAATTTCTTCTTAATTATCGACTTTTGACAACACATGTCGAAAATCCCATTTTTCGACTACTTCAATGTCGGTCCTTTCCTTCCTCTGAAATAAACGGCAGGAACCGACTGGCTGGCTGAAAGAAATATCTGTCCCGTTCCCTTTTTCAAAGTCGAGCCTTTGGTAACTTTCCATTATTTATATCTTCAGGGTCGATTCCATCGCCGTCGAAAGCGCGAACGAGCCGCCAGGGCATAAAACTTTCAGGGCGCAAACTTTTGAACTGTTTGTCTCCGACACCGTCAATCGATCGCTGCTGCGAATCCTTTATTAATATCTATCGTTCGTCTTTTCGGGGGTCGGTCCGCGGTCAGGAGTGCGAGATGGGGCCGTCTGTCTTCCAAGGGTCTCCTCCGTCACACGGCTTAATGAAGCTCGTTTCTCTGCGTCCTTTTCTTTGGCCCAAGTTCCGCCTACCAATCCTAGCAGGAATGTTGGATCACTTCTTCGTCCTATCTATACTCACTCGCCCTTTTTATTTGCGCGCTCGTTGTTTTTTTCGTATTGTTTTGTTTTGCTCTCTGTCTTTGCTTTCGCTTTCTTTTTCAGTCTCCGTTCCGTTGTTATTTGTTTGGTTGTCTTTGTTATATGAAAGCGAAAACAATACATTTGTCACGGGAATTTGATGATGGCAAGTGATAAGGTATTGGTTATGTTTGGAATTGTTTCGGGGGAAAAAAAAAGAAGGGTGGGTGTCTTTTTATTTAGTGGAACGAGGTTAAGCGCCTTCTATTGAATTATGGGAAGAACTGTAAAGATAACAAGTTATACAATATAATGTAAGATATTGTAGGGAAAAAGATAAACTGCCCTTGTAAATCTGTAACATTGCGCCTTTGCAATTTATAAGTTTATTGGGAATCATTTTTTTTTCGTAAAGTATTTTTATTTCATATATTAGATTCGAATAATTTTTCTGTGAATATTTTTTTTAAAAAATTTCAAATCATTGATAATTAAATTTGATAAATTCAATCAATTTTGCCTCCTGGAATCAATTTCTTTTTATCATTACAACATTAATAAACCTTTTTTTAAACTGAAGTCGAATAACACTTTCAATAACGTTTTAAACTTTTATTTTTATCAAGAGCGTTTTCGTTTTATTTTTAAAATAAGATTTCAAATTATTTTTATATTTCTTGCTGTGATAAATTTAATAAAGTTACTGTTTCATTTAATTTTTACTAAAATATCATTTAGAAAGTAATTTCTTGACTTTGCATATTATTTCAAAAAATTTTGATAGAAAATAAATTTCAGTGATTTAATTTTTAGATAGTTTTTTTTATATGTAATTTCAACTTATCTATCAATAAAGGTAATTTTGAATGTTTGAATCAAATAAAACCATTAGATTTAATTTTCCAAAATGGTTTAACAAGATTATGATTCCCTGACTAAAGCGATCCTCAGTTCTGAAAACGATATTTATTTCAAACAAGCATTTTAGAAATCGATGACTACATGTGGGTTTCATATTCGCTGGCCTATCATTTCAACTAACATTATTTATTCTTTTTTTTTTTTTTTCATTTTGAAGAATTTTGGTTTTATAAAACATTAGCATTAAATATGTGTAACAGGTCTTTTAAACAATAAACACATGTTATCTGTACAAACTTTTTGAATATTTATAAAGTTGCTATCAATTTACGTAAAAATCTACTTATAAAAGAGTTCTTTTTGTAATTACAGCTATTATTCATGTTTTTTTAAATATTGATTTCCCGAATTTTTTAATATGGTTAAGATTACTAATTTTATGGGATATGTTTTGTAATTTAGATATACTATGAGAAAGGAAGATGAATCACATTAAAATATTTTGATTTCTTGGATTATTGATTGAGTCTTTATTTCATATTTACTTCTCAACTCTACTCATTCCTGGAATGATTAATAATGCTTCATTGAACTGCTTTGATAAAAAAAAAAAAAGCGAGCACGCTTGTCTTTGGAAAAAAGGCAGTTACGATTTTTATTTTTAGCGTCAAATTATATTAGATGTAGTAATCATTTTTCCCCCTAGGAAAAACAATCCATTACATGCAATGACAATACTTTGGTCTTTGAGCATTTTAAAGTATGTAAAGTAAAAATGATGCATTTTGGATCTCTTAGCTTAAGTCGACTGGGTCCATGCTCTGATATAGATAGACAGTTTTAATGTCAAAACCACATGCCAAATTCCATTTATGTATAATATTGAATTTTATATGTATAGTATTGCAATCATATATTTCCGAAATATGGTGTAAAACTGATATATATATGGTGTAAAACTGATATTGATGTATAGTTCGGATTTCTAAATTTCATGCATGTAATCTTTTATCCTAAATCTTAATTATTACTTATCTATAATATCTTAATTATAATCATGTTAAGATCTTTTGGTATTATTGCATCTTTCATAATCGATTCAATTGATAGATACACATGATTATACCAAAATGATTATAAAAAAATGATGCACATAATACTTGTCATACCTCTAACCTTCACATAGCTGTTCTGGCCTCACATCTGAAAGGAGATAAAGTGAAGGTAGAGGAAGAGTTGCGCGGGAGTTTGTTGCTGTCACCGGTTAGAGTGTGTGTGTGTGTGTGTGTTGGCTAGTAGCTCCTGAAAATGTTTAAATTTAAATTTAATTGCATATATATAAATAGTTATCAATCTTTTAATCCGTAAGATATAATAAACTCGTGTTGCCAAGAAAAGTATCATCACTTGCGTCAAGGCACATGACAATTCTAATTCACTTCCTTCCCCTTTTATATCGAAATTCGTCAAAATTATAATCTCAGATATTTGCACAAAATTTTCTGCTTGTAGACTTTCTTATAAAGCGAAGTTTAAAGATGAAATTGAAAAGTATTAATTCTGTAACAGAAGCTTTCGAACTTCTCTCATGGAATGGAGTTCTCTTTTCAAAGTACCACAGTCTCATCATCCCCGAACTAGTTCTCTTTTCTAATTCTTTCCGGACACCCACAAGTAGGGAAATGATTTGGCAGAGAGAAAAATCGATCCCCACAATTAGCATACAACGACGCTATTTTTAGACAGGCTAGTAAGATTCAGAAAATTGATGCGAAGATCAATTTACCTTCAATTAAAGTCTTGATGGTAATTTCTCTTTCTTCACTGGCTCACTTTAATTGCACTTCTACTTCATCGTAATGCATGCATTTCGCGTTTCACTGGATAACCCCCCCCCCCTTTCTATATGGAATTTGTAATGACATCGCAGTTTGAGTGTACCTAACATCGATTACGCCTCGGCGGGGAAAATTGCCTCCCGAAATATTGCCTTCCAAATTAATTAATCCGAAAAAGAATTGAATAGGCGTCACATTTTATGTTTGATTTTTCTGCAAGAAATTGAATTTCAAATGTGGAAAGGGAATTTAATCTGCTTTTCTGATTCTGTTGTCTTATTGAAAAATGTGATATCGTTACGAGAGCGGATTTGATTTCTGCTCTGCATTCTGTTTTTGGAAGGTAAAAATTGAGGAAGATGTTAAAGGAAGTTAATTGGCTGAAGGCAAAGAAAAATATCTGAAGATGACAACAGGCTAACTTAATACATTTTTATATTCCTATTAAATTTATAAAAATGAAATAAAACAATTTTCTTTTAAGAATAATGTTTATCACAAAATAACTTGTATTAGTATTTTAAAACTTATTGTGGTGGAACAAGTCAATTAAATACTTAAAGATTCTATTCATCATTATTTAGCTTGGTATAATGATACATTATATCAGGGGTGGACAGACTTTTCCAGGGTACGGGCGAGTTCTAATTTTTTTAAGGTATTGCGGTCCACCCTGTGATGTAGGTGTGGTGAGCTAAAAAAAAGCTATAATATTTATTATAATGTAATAATAAATAAAGAATATGTACTTACCTACATAACTACTGATATAATAATAATAGCAAGACACAAACATAATAATAAAAGCTATCGGTGTTTCACAAGCGTTTTTTTTAATATGCGCGTCTTAATTCTTAGTAAAGCCGTCACCCCAAAATATCTTGGTGGTCCACCGCCAATCGCGATCATCTTAATACCCAACCCTGCAGTATATTGTTTTCCTCCAGCTTTCACTCTGAGATCTCTTTGGTTAAAGTTAATAATCATTGTAGCATGTATAAAGTAAATTGTATAAAAATATTTTAAACCCTAATTATGCAATTAACATAAAATATATAACATACAATGAGTATGGAATAAACTTACATATAGTATGCATAACATTATATATAACATTTTCGACATTTAATAAATGTATATTTAAAATTTTTATAATTAATATATTTAATAAACGAGTAACTCTGGTGTAATACTCCTTTTTTTTTTATACATTTCTTTGGATATAAAAAATAAAGTCTAATTTACATCTTAAGAATAATTTTAAACATAAAATATCATGTTTAGTTCGAGTTTACTCATTCAATAATACAAGATCATATTCGTTGCTATTTAATTTTGTATAAAGATTTACCGGTTTTTTTGTAGAGTGATTTGGTATACTTCACTAATGTTCTCATATATTTGTAATAGAACGCTTCCAGTGTATTTATTCCATTAACCTTTGAAATTGGTATCATCATTATTTAATAATAGTTTTGGACAAGATACCAAGATGGGATGATTTTTTAACTACTCACCTTTTAAACTATGTTTGAGTATGAGCCAAATTGAGCTGCTAATTGGTTATTAGCCAGTTACTACTCAATACTAATACTTAAAAACTAGCTAATGATTAAGTGTCAATCAATTAATCCTTACTCGAATAGTAGTCAATTGATTAAATATTTCCAATTAACTCTTGAATTAATATTAACCAACTGATTAAATATTAGCCAATTTACTGACAGCTGAATTTTAGCCACTGAGAATCACTGGATGTTAGCCAACTGATACTTTACATTATTATATATCTCCAACAGACTCATAAATGACTAATTGGTTGAGCTTTCATTAGTGGCTTTTGGATTGTTATCAAAATTCAATATGATTTTACTCTGTATTAACGAGCTAACTATTTCGACCTCTTCGGAAAATGCGTATCTAAATTGTGTCGTAAAAATTTAGTGATGACGAGTATACTCGTCAAACACAATTAACTGGTTAATATACAGACAACTGTTATGTGCTGTATTTCAAACTGCTTTCATATGATTTATTTTTTGAAATTTATTATATTTATTGTTGCTTATTGTGTAATTTGAAACGTTACTTTACTTTAAACATTACTTTAATTGCATTTGTGGACATTTGAATAAACATAACATTTAAAGTAAAGTAAAGTAATTTATTTAAATTTCTTTGTGTTGTAGGAGTAACTATCCATCTTCCATAGAAAACTTCTTTTTTTTTCTCCACGAGGACATTTCCATCTTTTTTTATTTCCGCCCAAATCAGATATCGAAAATATTTCTCCTGTCAACAGTTTATTATCTGACACTGCTCTTTAAATTCCAAATTTATTTGCTCCTTTTTATTTATGTTGCCAGTTCCATCGGAAGCATCGAATATATTCTTGTCAAAGATTTTTCCGAACCTGGCAAAAAGCCATAAAAAAAGACAGAGAATCGTCTTCCTGAGTGAAACGTAGAAAAGAAATATGGTTATGTCTCAATAAATAAGAACGTAAATTGTACGTTTTTTTAAAACCATTCCCAACGTATGCTATGGGCTGTTGACCTAGTCTATCTTTACGCAAATGGCCTGATGTCGCTTTTTTGGCGACAGACGATGTATCCTTCCACTATCTTGCCGTGGTATCGAATTTTAACATTCAATCTCTCTTAACGGTTTCGAATGATTTAAATAAATGCAACTTGCAGCGTTATTACGTATTATATTTCTAATTAAAGCTTACATAGCTGTATAGATAGATAATAATAAACATAACTGACTCGGCCATAAATTTTCGAACTTTGACAAGATCAGTATGGTATACGGTTATTGGGCCATTGCGTCTAATGAGATAAATATTAGGATATCGGCGATAAGAAGTTCAGTGCACCGTTTCATTCGGTAACATCCAAGCACTTTTTTGAAGCTGCAAACAACCATTTTACGATCAACATCGATTGAAAGATAAATTGTTGGAACCATTATCGAATTTCCTTTCAACGAGATTTGGGAAATAAACAGCGCCTGTGATCCAGCAAACGATAAAATTAGAGTACACAAACTCGAGAATTTTTTGTAGTTATTGTCTAAATGTTTTTATAGTAATTAATGTAGAGTTAATAGTTATCTCTACAAAATGGCATCATTGAATATTTTTAGTATCTTTTTTATGATTTTTTTCTTTCTTTACTTATTTTCTACTCTTGTTTCATAGGGAGATTCTAGTGAATTAAAATCAAAGCTTTTATGAAATCTATCTAGAATAAATATGCTTGTAATAAATAATACATTATTGATTCATGTTTTGCTTGTGTACCTTATCCATTTCACCGTTGTTAATAACTTTTTTTATATATACAGAAACTGATAAATGCTCCAACATTTTATTTACAACTTTATATCCTAATCTGTGCTTATTAATCCAACATATATTTGGTGTAAAGTAGCCAAATATGGTCTCTATGTCAGGAAACTACGATAATTATCCTTAATAATACAAAATAATTTTTTAAAGTTTTCTATGATCAATTATATAACCGAAAGTATTAATTATGTATCTTATCTTTAATCAAGTCATTTATTTTATATTCAGAAATGATTGATTGCTACCTTAGAAATTCTAGTGTTTCGAATAATTCCTCGACTTTTGTTTGAAATGAAATTCCAAGAAATTTGTGGATGATTTCTTTTGTGTGTGTTTATGTGTGTCACGCTCATCGAATTGTCTCGAAACATTAAGTACTTACAAACATCAGTAACGGAATCAGTATTTGTGTATCTCAGAATAGTTTTCTACGGTGCACCATCGATGTAGTCTGTTCAAAAAAAATATTCCTCTTAATATGGTTAAATGATGCAGGACTCATAACACGTTTTTATTTAATTTTATTTATTCCGTTATTTCTTCTGTTTTCACTAACAGTAATCCGATGGAAAGTTTTCAACCTTAAGTTACTGTACCAGAGCTACACAAAGCGAATTGTGAGAAATAAAATGACATCAAATCTGGTTCATTGCATAGTTTAATAGATTTCTTCTTATTAACCCTGCGCATTGTTTTTTTTTTTGTTGTTGTTGTTTTGGAAGCAAAAATAGTCAAAATAAAATGATGCATTTTCTTTAGAATTAGATTACAAATTTCGCGAATCGATTAAGCAATAACAATAACGAATCGATAAAGAATCAATAAAGAATAGCATATAAGACATATAACAATAAAGAATCGAATAAAGATTAAAGAATAACAAGCCATCTAAAAATCCATAAAACATTATGTATAAAGGTATCCAGGATAATTGGTAAAATGGTATAACCTAGTTTGCACTTTTTTTTCCACTTTTTCTCATTGAAAGTGTTAACAAAGAATTTCGAAAATGTAGCGCAGTACAAATTTAAAAAAAAAATTATTAATAATAATCCTAATTTCCGCTTAATTACATAAACTTAGTTAAAAGTCACAAATGCACGTTAATTTATATTTGTTGCTTAAAAGTTGCCAAGGGAATACCAAAAATATAATTTTTTTTTATATTTATAGATGTATCAAACAGTTAGTATTCATTTCTAAAGACTTTCTATATATTTTTCTTAATGCTTGGATTATAAACTAGAAATAAAAATACTAGTTTGATTAAAATATTTTTTCAGTATTTGTTCTTTTTATTGCTTAATGATCGAAAACGAAATTAAGTTGTTAATTTGCGAAGTTCTTTCTTATGTATTTAAATGCGTCGCAACTGTTACAAAGACGCAAATGTTCTGTGAAGTGAAACTTTTATGTACCTATATGAGCATTGATAGAGAAAAAAAATGAGAATTTCAGCTACACCAAGAGTTTGCATATTTCAAATATAACTAGAAGTAGAAGATTGATAAACTTTGCCTAGGGACTGATAGTTGAAAAACTTTGAATCTCAAGTTTGAACATGATTTTGTCAAAGGGAAATTATTCTTAAATGAAAAGGTAAGGAATCTCTTAATCCTTTTCTGGATTCGATTGACTAGAGGCTATTCATACAAAAATGTCAATGTTTTATGGAGTTATAATTTTGCATATCTGAATGCGTATTGATACTAAACAATTGGGAAGTGCTTATTGCAATGCCAAGAGTTCAAACCTAAATTGGATAGAAGATTGATAAACTTTGCCTGCGACTGATAGTTCAAAAACTTTGATAAACTTTGCCTATAAATGATAGTTCAGAAGCTTTGATAAATTTTGCTTATAAATGATAATTCAAAAGCTTTGATAAATTTTGCTTATAAATGATAGTTCAAAAACTTTGATAAATTTTGCTTATAAATGATAGTTCAAAAACTGATAAACTTTGCCTATAAATGATAGTTCAAAAACTGATAAACTTTGCCTATAAATGATAGTTCAAAAGCTTTGATAAACTTTGACTATAAATGATGGTTCAAAAACTTTGTTAAACTTTGCCTGTGACTGATAGTTCAAAAACTTTGAATCCCTAGTTTGAATAGGATTTTGTCAAAGAAAAATTATGCTCAAAATGAAAAGGGGAAAAAGTATCACAGTCTGATTAAAGAATGGCATGGTCCCTTTGTGCAATCGATTGTCCAAAGGGACTTCCAGCGAAATAAGGAAGACATCTGCCACAGCTGTCGTGAGGCGATCGATGTGTTGCTGGATGTAGTATTCTTTCACACTCACGTTCATGCATAGAAATCTCTTTTAGACTCACATATCTCTCTACGGATAAAAAGTCAGGTTAATCAATGATTCTGCTCTGTATCCAATATCCGTTTCCACAGGAATATTATTTTAGTGCCCGGTTTATGATTTTTTCAGATCGTTTTGCTACATGTAGTCAATTCAGCTCTATTTTGTATTGACTGCAGCTTTTGAGCATTGTTCTGAAGTTCTTTGAATATGCGAAACAATGCTTTATATCTTTATTTTCGTGACACATTGTTCCTAAATGGATGTTCAAAAAGAATTGTGAAGCAATTCTGCCATAAGAATTTTTGAACGTATTCGCATATGTTCTTTTTTAAATTATCGTCATCTCTGTAAATACTGATGATAAATTATATTGTATTTGGGGCAATTATCTAAGATATGATGTTGTTTTCTAATGATTATTTGCTTTGAAATACATTGTGCTTTTTATTTGTCATTATTACTATTTAAAATCATATTATACTAGTGCATTGAGCGTTTTATTTTCTTAATTAACATTAACTATTTACAATAATTTTATTTTCGAGATATTAAATCTTTTCAAAAGAACTGATTAGAATAAAAAGTTTTCAACTAGTTATTATATTAATAAGGAAATAATTGAGATAATGGAATATAACATTTTTTATATCTTAAATAATTTAGAAACCTATCAGTAATTAAATATGTAAAAATGATTGTATGCCGATTTTTTTTCTGAATGATTCAATATAATTAATCACGTGGTAATTGGCAAAAAAAAAAAAAAAAAAAAGGAATCCATTAAATGTCTTTTGGTTTCTATCGTTCTGTTATGGAATCTGAGAAAAAAAAATATGGTAACGGTTTCAAATTCGAAACTATTTCATCGAAAAAAACCAAAACAATTTTAACGTGTTTTTTTTTTAATTTTAACGAATCAACTGATAAGTTATTAAATATTCATAACTTTTTGTGGGCTGATGAATATTTCTTTTATAGTGATGATTTTTTTCAATATTAAGAAAAGCGCTAATTTTTCTGAGTGTATAAACAAATTCAAAATAACGCATCTGTGGTATACGGTTCGTTCGTACCATTTACTAAATTTTGGCTGAAAATAACTCAGCGATTTTAACTTCCATTGCACGTAATTCATTAAATACAAAAAAAAAGGCAATATTACTGATAATGTGAAAGGGTAAAAATAAATGCATTTTATCTAAATTTGTGACCTAATCTTTACTTTATAGGAATTAATTAACGAAGTTCTTTCTGATTTAATTGTACTGATTAAAGATTTATCTGTAAACCATCCTTGGAAAAGCGGTAATAAGTTGAAGATCTTTACTAAAAATATTTTATTAGAAAAGAATCTGATTTCTGTTGTCTTTATTAAGTATATTTTTTTAACTAAAAGTTTGCTTTTATCATTACCCATCCTTAAATGAAATTTATCCCGTACTTTTTGGTTTTATATTCTTTTGGGTCTTGATGAAATAATAGTTCTTTGATATAAAAAAAAAATTTCTTCCTAACCCCAAAATTCAATTACTGATAATTTTGCCGGCTGAAAACGAATTTGATAAACGTGACTAGGTTTCCTTTCGGCAGATTAAATGGAATTTTTTTTTATCACCATCATATCTGTAAAGGTATATAATTCAATTAAGAATATATATACAAATTATATAGGATTATATGCATACATTTAACGGTTTATTTTTAGATTTTAAAAAGAAAAATGGGAAATATAACAGTGACTTTTTGATAAATAATATTATATCATGACGTATTACTTAATTTATCTGAATCTGAAATTATTTTGAAAGTAATGCTTTAAACAACATATAAGTACAAGAAATATGGGCATATTTTTTTCCCTTACTAGAAAATGGTTTCATGTTCAAATTTAGATTTAAAATAAAATTAAATTTTAAATTAATATTGACAAAGATTTTAATCGCTATTTTTTTGTTTTAAAAGTATAACAAATTAAAAATTATTATAGTATTTCTTTCTTAAATTATTGTCTCCTAAATTTAATGTGGATAATCGTTATCTTGATTATCGAGATTATTACCTTTTATTCTGTCTGATAAAATACTTTTAAGACGATTAAAATTTGTTAAATCAGTGTTTGAAGAAAACTAAAATTCTCTGTAAACCTATGCACATTCTCAACTAAAAGATTTAATATAAAATGCGAAGAAAAATTATAGGGTAATGAAATGTTTTTAAATCCGATGTTGATTTCTCAGACTTAGACACTTTAAAGATTGTTCTTTTGTTGAAATTATTGTTTGTAAAACATTTTGTTGAAAATGTTTTTTTTAAAGTTCAGAATTATGTCTTCCAGATGGAAATCTGAATTGTTAGCGAAATCTAGTAACAAGTATGTTTCAAACTTATAGCGCCATCTAGTATTCTGTTTTCGAAATATTGTAGTTACTGACATATTTAGCAGAATGTTTATAAATTTAAATTAATTATAACCAGAAAATTTTATAGAAACATTGTGTGATGATATTTTTATCGTTAAGCTTTTATAATTATGAATCTTTAAAATTAAAAATCAGCATAATAAATTCGAAACGTTTCAAAAATCTTGAAAAAAACTTTTTTTCACTTTTTTCATTTATAAAACGAGTAAATGATGTTATATTCATTTCTTTCTTTGCTATCATTGCAAAATTAAATGAAAAATGTGCTCATTTGCTGTTATGAATCTGAATCTGTTTTCTCAAATTAAATATACTAAAGCCGAAATAAATAAATTTCTAAAAAAGAATTTTTTTTCTTTCTAAATTACTTAATCGGGATTTTTTTCAACTTAATATAAAAGCTTCAACCATCTTGACATTCAAAAGAATGGTTACTAAATGAATTATCACGAGAGTGTAAATGTTTGATTATAAAGTTATGATAGAAAAAGATTAGAGTAAATTATATGTAATTTGTTTGTATTTTCTAATAATATATGGCGAAATTCTCTTCAACTCGTAAAAATAAGTATTTAATATTTAATTGCAAGAAATTTTTATAGCAAAATATTTATTTTATAATAAGAAGGGTTGTTATGATACACTTAAATACTTAAACCTGCAGTTCTCAAACTTTTTGATTCGCAACGCCCTTATTGAATCCAGATTTCCATGGTGCCCCTCCCCTGTAAAACTCCATAATGTACTGTGGAAAGGTAAAAGCAAACAAAATATATTTCAGGGCGCATACAAATTTATTGAATAGACTTAAAATGTATTTAAAAACGAATAAAATGGTTGGCTTTTTAGTCACTGTATATTTATTCTACTGGTGGAATAAAACGGACATATCTACCCATACTTTCTTTTCCATATTGATTTTCGCCCGATTCTTTGATTTGATGACAGCATTAAAATTGCAACATTAAATTAAATTACAACATTAAATTGGATAAATGATAACATTAAATTGGATAAATGATAACATTAAATCTGGATTAAAATTGCTTCAGTTATATATTAACGAAACTCGAATATCTCTTGACTCCCCGGTAGATTTTAGAAGCCTTTATTTATAACACGTTTGCTATAAGTACGTTTGATTATTTTCATTTTGGGAAAATGAAATGGCAGAGAAAAAGAGATGATTATTGGATAAAATTATATTAATTCCTTGTACATAACTGACATGTCAGACTCGTACATCGAATTATAGTATTTTTAATATTTAAATTTGTTGTTTAAAGGAACAATTCGTTTAAATGTCAGACTCAGAAGCGCATAAGTATTCCTTCTATTCTATATGGAGGGAAATAACGGTATATAAAATAAAATGTCGCATATAGTTATTAGTTCAATTAATTCATTGTTGAATGAGCTTTTAAAAAAGGATCTGTACGTAATGGTTTTCTGAATTTTGAATTACGTGTGATCCAAGTTTTTGGACAATCCCAAAGCGAAGTTGTTCCTAAATTAAAGGAACATCCTAACTCAATATTCTTTTTTCTTTGGCAAATTTAGCAGTGGTGAAATTGCTGAGGTATATTCGACGTGCGAAGTTAAGTATTCTTAGAATTAATATTTGTCATGTGACTGTCACTTCTCGTGAACTAATTCTCTAGCTAAACGAAAGACTTCCAAAATTGTACTCGGGACACAAACTGCTCTATAACATGGTTCTACTGGCACCAAGAAATTCTATTGACAGCAGCTGGGTAACCATATGGAATTTGAAAATTCTGACAAAAACGGGTGCACTTTTGAAGCCCACGTGCATTATTAGAAAGACAAAAGAGGGAGAAGTCGGCGAGGAAGTCTTAATGCCAATCTCCACCCCATTTTCTATTTCGAAAGAGCCCGGAATATCTCCAGAAAGGAAGTCAATGAAGGGGAACCCGACTTAAAACAGACACCTCTCCCTTTTAGCGGAGGAAGATGACACTTTCCTTTGTTTTTAGATTATTGTAAATGATCGGTTACACAATTATCGTTAAAACGAAAAACATAACAAGACATTCCGAAGGGAAAAAAGTCGAAGCATCGAGATGTCTTTTTGCTATGATATGATGTGACTAAAGTGTGGGGGATGCTGCTTAAGAATAGTACACCTGTCTTTTTTTATCACGCGTTTTTTATTTAACTTGACTTGTTTCGTGTTTGAAAAGACATAATTTTGTTATCGTTTCTTCATTAACTTGTTTACTTACTAAAACTTTTAATTTTTTGTAATTGTACATTCCTGTCGGCATTACATATTTAAGTTTTTTTTTCAGAACTTAATTATCGATTTTATAGTTTAGTTTTAATTAAATTTTTATTTTAATAATTGGTGCTATATGGTGCTAAATTTGAAAAAAAAATTAATTATTGCGATACTCCATAATATTTATAAAAATGAGTTATCAAATACATTACAATTAAAAAGTAGAAAATAATAAAAATTAAGTTTTTAATAATATATCTTTAACAGTGTATTAAAAAGCAGAAAATAATATTTCTATGAAAAATATGGGTAAAAAATGTAAATCAAAATTAAAATGTAAAAGTGTGAAGTAATAAAAAAATACTCTAAGGAAATCAAGCCACAATGCACATCATAAAAAAAATCTAAACATTAATTAAAATTGAAAAAAATTAATGTGATTAAAATTTCAAGCTTCATGCTTTTATGGTTTTGTTTCAATACAATTTTTTTTCCACAAAAAATTACTTTCGACTTTTTTAGTACCCTAATAAAAGCGTGCTTTGTTGAACTTTTTAAAAAGCTTTTACTGTTTACCTTCCTGTTCTTTTAAGTCCTGAATTTATGTAATAAGTATTTACTTTATCATTAACATATTTATCGATTGAAATTAATTTTTGTTAAACATTTATCAGCAAAAATTGCTTTAAACCAAATTTACTAAACTCTTGTTTTTGTTCTTAATTACCTAAGCCTCGTTTTTCATATTAAAAACTGATGAATTTAATATTGTGTCTGTGATTTATTTAAGTGTTATTTACCATATATATTAGATTTATTAAAACTTCATGAGTTATTATTTTGAAAAATTGTTGGGAAAACCATCGTAAAACATAGGAAAGTCTAGCTAATATAATAATAATAATCTTATTCATATTTTAAAATTCTATAACATGTTATCTACTGGCTTATTGGATTATATAGTTAGAACGGAATATCATTATTGCGTATTATGATTATTTCTGTGGAATAAATTTTGCACCTGTAGAAGAATATGAGCCGCAATATGAATACTATTTTTTAACGAAAGAAAAAAAAAAGAATGAAAAAGAAAGGTTGTTGAGAATCCTTGGAAAAAAATTACAATTCTGTGAATATCTGATACTATATCTAAATGCATTACAAGGAATAAATTCTTCCCTCTTTCTATTAGCGATTTGAATTTTCAGAGGCCTATTCTAGTTCCACTTCTTTAAAAATTTCATTCGCGTTTATTTACTTTTACCTATGAAAATATTGACATCTAAAGTTGCGCAGATGCTTAGAAAAATAGTATATTCGGTGAGCCTTATTTGCAACATTCTTTTGTTCATAGACACAACTACAATAAATCTTTAAAAATCAACAAGAGAAGGAACGCAAATCCCAAATGAAACAAAAAATATCTTCCATCACAGAAAAGTAAAATCGTATATGTAAATAGAACGATATAGAAATCAAGCTGGGGTTTGCTGTACAAGGTTGAAACTTGGAACTAAAGTATTGTTTACATCAAGTATATGAAAGAAGAAGAAACATAAAAAGCTTCATTCCAATCACGGTCTTCGTTTCTACGAATTTTGTGAAATAACAACCGATGTCCAGAAAAAACTTTTTATCACCCAAAGAAAAAAAAAAAAAAAAAAAAAAAGGTTGAAGTTCGTTGCGGAAAAATGTGGAACTGTAAGAAATAACTTTTCACTTTCTGATCAACTGAGTTTTATTTTAAAATATGGTAGTATGAAAAATATTTATCTCCTCCGAAAAAGTTGGTATCTGCTGCATCTTGCATTTATTTTGATTTTGATGTGGCTTATTTTTCATATACTAGTGAACTGTAAAGTGGAATTTTCTTAATTTTTTTCATAGATTTGATATAGTTGACAAAACTATGCTGTTTAATAAGTTTGTTGGTTATTTTAAATTGTTAAGAGATCAGTTTTTGGTAAACATTAGACAACTTAAACATTATTTTTCTTGTTTTATAATATTAAGAATTCAGACACTTGTGATAAGCTGTGTCATATGATTCATATGGTTGGTTGATGGGATTTTATGGATTAGGATCCAGATTTTATTATATTGTGACAAACGCATGGTTAAAAACCTAATGGAAAATTTTAATTGAAGCCTACATCAGTTATTAATATATGAAAAATACTATAAATTTTGAAACTTAGAATACAACATGGAAATGAACTATCAGTATCTAATTTTTCATTTTCTAGCTTCTTTATACTTATATAGAGAAGGAAATGAGAGGAAAATTCCAATTTGTAATCTACTTTTTAAAACATCTATTATTGGAAGATTTTAATCCGTATGTGTCAAGTTCAGTTTCTAATTTTTAATTCTCTGCACGTCATTTTAAAGGGTGCATCGTCTTCGCATTCTTGTTAGGTAATGATATTGATAAAAACCGCATAACAGCAAAAACATTTACATTTATTTTTAGGATTTATAACAAATCTAAAACTATTTTTGAGCTGCCTAAGTGCTAAGAAGTATCCTTATATTCCTATATGTAGAATAATGGAGTTTATTACTTTTTGGGGAGCAAAGATTTATCTATAAGCATTTCAGAGTTGATTTTTATAACAATACATCTAAACAGCAATCAAACATCTAAAAACGTTCTCATGTGATAAATTGATTTAATATAGGTGCTTGGTTTCACAATAACATGTTTTTAGGTAATGATATATATCAAAACCATATAAAAAACAGCAAAAGAACCTTACATTAATTTTTAGTACTTATAACAAAATTAAAACTTTATTTTTAAGTTCCCTAAACACTAAAAGGAATCCTTATATTCCTGTATGTATAATAATGCATCTTTTTACTGCTTAGAGGGCAAAGATTTATCTGTAAACTTTCCAGAATTTATTTTTGTAACAGTACATCTGCACAGCAATCAAACATCTAAAAACTTTTCGATATATTGAATAGATTGACTATAGGTGCTTGATTTCACAATAACATGCTTTTAAACTTAATCGAAGAACAACAGGTCTTTTACTATAACTTGTTTCTTAAATTAATGTTATTTTACTGTTGTAGGAGGTAATTAATTGTTTTCCCTTAAAGCAGAAGAGAACTCGATAACTTGTTCCTAACTAGGTAGGGTTTGAACAAGTAAATGCCACCAGCTTCTGCTGTGCTCACTAACAAGTTCAATTTTCACTAAAGAGAGCCGTCCTCTCTCTTGGGACGTCGTTGTTGTTACTTTTTGGTCTTCCAGGAGGAGGCATCCCTCATCGCAAGAATGTCTCGGTAACAAGACGACTCAATCTTCGCGATACTAACATCTCACAGGAATTCAATAAGCCTACTTCTGATGCTCAACGGCGCCATTTCGGTCCACGGATGGAAAAATTTCCTCTTCTCTAGTCTCCAAAGGATTATCTGAGGATTATTCGACTGTTTAAACATTCTGTTGCTACAAGGTGGTATATGCTAAGCTGTTGTATCTTTTGATTTGCATGATTGCGTTCTTAGGAAAGAATAAAAGGATACGTACTCCTGTTTTGTCTGGAAGTATGTTTACAGTCATGAGTTTCGATCTCACAGCGTTCTTTTGTTTAGTCAAATGGTATCAATAATGTTTCTTTTGTTTTATTTACTTTAGGAATCTCCTATTTCGATTTATTTCTTATTCTAGCTTCAACTTAATTTTTATTTTTGCTATGTGCGCATTTCAAAATAGTCCTATAAAATACAGTATGAGTATCATATTATTCAAAATCACTTTTATTAATACTTTTTGATCTACTTAATAAAATTTATCAGAATCGAATTATACCTATCATATTTGGAAAATAATCACCAGAGCTGGAAGTAAAAATTCTTAAGATTAGTATTTGTATTATATTAATTCTTAAAACAGAGTTAATATAATACAAATAATTATATCTAACATATTTGGAAGATAATTACCGTTCCTAGAAGTAATATTTCTTAATAAAATCAATACTTGTATTATATTAATTCATAAAATAGAATGGAGGTAAAATTTAGCAAGAGCTATTCCTACTTTTATATATCCAGAACTTTGACATCAGTTAATATTTTTGACATTAAAAGCAAAGGTAGTGCCTGCTATTAGCAGGCTATATCTTTCTTTATTTTTAATTTAATTTTTTCGCGTACGTTATGCATGCGTCGATTTATCGTATTTTTACATTTTAAAACCACTCATAAATGCTGCAATTTAACGTAAAAATTGTTTGGAATAGATATATATGTAATATTCAAAAGGACAAATTATTCCCAGTAATTAGATGATATAAAAAATTAACCAATCAAGTAATTAATAGCGACAATTTAGCTAGTAATTCATAATAACTTACTTAAAAGTTTCAATTTGAACGGTAACATATAATTACTGGCTGTCAATAAAATAAGTAACCTCGATGAAATCATTTACTAGAACAAGAATTTAAGTAATAATGCAAATTAATATATATATATATATATATATATATATATATATATATATATATATATATATATGAAACGTTCTTAATATAAGTTTTCTAGTGTGATTTAATTGATTGTTATTTTGTTTATTTTGTGTTGTCCTATATAATTTGATTGAAAGTTCACATGCCTTAAACAGTTCATTAAGTCTGTTATGTTCCAATTGTCAACTTATTTTCAATGCTTCTTATATGTAGTTATGAAAATATCTTAAAAGTCAATTAAACTTAAATTCATATTTTCCTTATTTTAATTATCTTTCTATTCACAACAAAGACACATTTCTGTATATCATGGTCAGAATCATGGAACTCGTCATGGAAAAAGTGAAACATTTTCCTTTATGACGAGTTTATTCGTGAGGAATAATAAGTAGTGAAAATTTGCAGTTTGAATTACAATTTTAGTAAAAACTCAAACACAAACATTCGTAAATTTCGAGATGTTTAAAATATTTTGAGGCCGTGTCGAAATCAAAGGAACAAATCAAAGATTATTATGTTTTGTACCATACTTTGCTCAATACCATTCTCTAACAGCAAATTAAAATAATAAATTAATTTTTTCTTTTCGTTTCTTTTTGTTCATATGCAAAAAATGTATGTTTAAGTAAATAAATAAATGTGATTGTTGAAATAAAAAAATAAAAGTAATTTCATTACAACATAGTTTCATATTACACATACTCTGTGTCTGACGAGTATACTAGTCATCGATAAACTTTTGCTACACAATTAAGATACACATTTCCCGGAAAGGTCTAAACAGTCAACTGGTTTAGAAACTTTTCTGTATACAAATCATGGTGGCATAACTTCCCACAATGCAGCATTCTTGCATTCATTCAATCCTGTGAATTGAAACTTGATTTCATTGCCATTTCACGCTCTTCCGGAGTCCAAAAATGGTAGTTTTATTGGCTTGTTTCTGGAAGGGGAAAAAATATATGACGATGAAGTAAAGAAAAAAAAAGAATACATTGTACTTACGGATCGATGATTCCAGGAAACCTTGAACGAATTTCACAACCACCCCACGTCGATTCGCTTGGGAACTTAAAAAATCTTCTCTCACAACACCAAGCCTACCCAAGCACCACCGCCACTAAAAGAAAATTGGAATCGGAATAAAGCATTAAGAAAACTGCATCTAAGCTTCGTTGCCGGGCACCGCTGGGCTCGTTGCCGCTTCCCATGCTACCGGGATTAAGAAGCTGTAAGCAATAATTTTATTTCATAACATCTGTGGAGGATAAAGGGTATTCGCCCAATGGGTGGCATGCCAAAGCAAATTATCGATCAAAAGCTGGGGGCAGAATCTGTGGTATATCATTTAACAAGCCTTCGTTGCGAATCGTGAACTCTCACATGCTGCTTGCTGGAGCATCGAAGTATTTGCTTCCATTTCTGAAAATACCATTTTTATTGGGGGAAGAAGTTATGATTTGGCCTTGAGGCCATAAATGTAATATTTTTACTATCGGAATTCATTTAACGTAAGACTTCTTTCACAGTTAAAAGACATGAAAAATTTGAAGAAAAAAAAAGAGTATCGGCTATAAACAAGCTCAAATAAATGAATTTATTAATTGAGAAAACATGGAGAGTAATTCCTTCAATCTGATTTTTTCTGTATCATTAAAAATAATTCAAGTGCATATATTGATTTAGAAGCATTCATTTAAAGATTCCAGATAAACATTGGTGCTATTTGTATGATATCTGAAGAGTGGACAAGAGTAAAAATAATTTAAGAAAAGCCACATTTCAATCAAATTTACTAAGCAGTAATTACTTAAATATTAATATAAGGTATTTAAATTTGAATGACGAATGCATATTACACAAAAATATCTTTAGTTTTTCATTTCTCATTCCATTAGGTTCTATGGTACCTTTTCTAGGGCTTTTAAATCTCAATAACAATCTCGGCTTCAAAAACAGCATATCACAATTTGTAAAGTGCTTTTAACTTTCTTCTTTTATTTATTGAAAATGGTAATTTTTTTAAAAATTTCCTTCTTTTATTTGTTGAAAATGATAAAAAAAAATGTATCTAAGTATAAATTTGCCTATCATGTTAAATTATCTTAATCATTAAATAGCAATTTATGACTTAAAAATGTGTTAATTTTGTTATTTAAATAATATCTGCTTTTTTATTAATTATTTGTTTAACAAAAGAAAATTTTACTGAATTAAAAGGATGTCTCACTAGAGTCTAATTTAGGTTTAAATAAAGACTTAAAAAAACTGATGCAATTAAATAATTATTTCCATATTTATTATGCCAGATAAAACGCATACAATATTTTATTTAATTTCGTATATTTTATATTAATATTAAAATAAATTGCATACAATACTGATACTATCAAATAAAATACATATGAATTTTTTTCTTAATTTTTTTTCAATGGAACGTTAAAAGCATTATTATATCAACATTTTTATCTGTAATTGATTTTAAAAGCAGACATTAAACGCGTATATTTCAAAAATTAATGAGAATAAAAAGAAACAAAAAAAATGCCTTATCTGAAGTACTTATTTTAAATTGCAAATTTTTTGCTACTCGAAGCAATTCTTCATTTGTGAATTGCGAATCTAACTTATTTCCTATTACTCTTTACTTCTTACACTTCATTGTCTGAATTCGCCGATATTACCACATTTTTCCATACAAAATGAAGTCATTGTCCAGTTTACGTGCTTCAGTGCGAAATTTGTATGCAATATTTGCTAATTACTTCATCCATCCACTTAATGTTTAAAACGAAAGTCCTCGAGATTATTGTTTTGCGGTTGCACGCTCAATAAAAGGAATAAATTATGAAAATGATGTTTCCTTTTTTTTTTCTTGTAGTATTATACAGAAAAAAATTCTTAATACCTGAGGCGATACGGAAGAAGCCCATCTCTGACGTATTAGAGTGTTCTTTGAGTGCTGGTGGCATTATTATGTGAATCTTCTTTCAGTCTTCATGTTTTTTGGTCGTTATCCACTTAAAACACAGAAGCGATCTTCTTTTTTTTTCGGTACAGCCGTTACCGTAATGAGGCATCCATTCAAGAAAGTTTTATTCTGTGAACTGAAGAAGCCGAGAACTTTTTGCTTTCATGCTCTGAAACAAAAGAAAGTGGCAAGGGTGGGTGAGAACTAGTTTTTCACGTGCAAGAAGAATCCCTGGATGGATCTCAGCAGCGTATTTCTTCTCTTTAATGCAGGCACTTTTGTTCATCGAGATAAAGCACACAGAAATAAAATTTCATGTCCGTTGCGAAAGAAAAGAGAGGAAATTAATTCAGCATTTTTATGTATTCCTTCATTAAGTTCCGACACTTGCGCAACTTCAAACGACATGGATTACACTTGAGATTGGTTCGCATATTGTCTCTTGTACCGCGGAATCTCAATCATGTAAAATCAGTGTTTATGTGAATGTGTTTTCAGTGTTTAATGAAAGGAAGCGAATTTAATTCCGCATTTTTATGGATTCTTACTTTGAACTTGTGTGTTGCGTAATTAGTAATTTCACTGAAATAGAATTCATTTGTATGTGAATAGAAATATAAATCTATGCACTAATTACACTTTCTTTTCCCAATTAATTACCATATTTCGACGAATTGAAACTCGTTGCATATTAGTTTGATTAATTTTGGCTATTTTGTATATTGATTGAATAAACAAAATGAGAAACTTAACAGATTAGAAATTAATAACACTTCCGATAGACTTTCGTTCCCCCTAGCCATATGGAAACTGCATTTTATTTTATTCACACTATATTGACTAAAGAATCGGAATTGGTAAACATAATGTGTGTAGGCATCGTTCAGGTTCATTAAAAAGTCTAGCTAATATAAGAATGCTTTATTAGGGTATGCCACACATAGACAAGTTTACAACATTAATACTTTTAAAAAATCGTAAGTGGGTGAAATTATTAACAGCATATTGGTGACTCGCTTGGCTCTTACTAAATCTTAGCACTTTCAAAATGCTCTGTTTCTAATGTTTTTGATAGTCATTTACAGTTTATGTCACAAGAGTGATTACTGTATATATCCTTTGTTGTCTGAATGTCTTACTAAATAAAAATCTTAGTTCTGCTAGAAATTATTGGTTACTCTCTTGACACTTACTAAATCTTAACACTTTCAAAAGGCTCTGTTTCAGTCATTTACAGTTTATGTCACAAGAGTGATTACTGCATATATCCTTTGTAGTCCGAATGTCTTACTAAATAAAAATCTTAGTTCTGCTAGAAATTATTGGTTACTCGCTTGGCTCTTACTAAATCTTCACACTTTCAAAAGGCTCTGTTTCAGATGCCTTTGATAGTCATTTACAGTTTATGTCACAAGAGTGATTTCTCCTTTGTAGTCATAATGTCTTACTAAATAAATATCTCAATTCAGTTATTTGTTGCTCTGATATTAAGTATTTAACTATAAATATTTAAATATTTACACTTACCCGGAAATACCGATTTCATTTTATTAATCTATCAACGATGTTTTCTCTCTGTGTATGTATTAATTATTCTCTTACATCCTCCTTAAATAAAATTCATTTTAACTCGCTACTGTATCAAATTTCATATAAGACAAAACTCGCACGTATACACATAATACTATGTTTGTATTTATTTATTAAAGTATTCAAATATTCTTCAATGGTAACTTCTAGACTGATGTACTAATAAGTACTTCTGAATAATTACTTATTACTTCCAAGATTAACTAAGACGAACTAACTATTCATGAGAAGTTGTAATGCGATTCTAATATAGCTGACGTACCTTTGTAATTATAAAATCAAATTATTCTGTTCTCTGTCGTTATAATGACGAAGCTCGTGATTCCGTTATCAAATTAATGCTGTCTAAAATTAGCTGTATATCCGATGAAATCCTACGGATAGGTCAGCTCTAAGCTCAAGTAAAGTGATATCTAATTTCTAACAGATCATTGAATTCATAGCCATGTTTTCTCTTTAAAATTTGAGTTTTTGATCTTAAGGCATTTGAAAACCCCAGTATGACATTGACGTCTTCAGTTTTGTTTTTACTAATTTTTGAATGCAACAATAATTTTATAGAAAGTGAATAATAGCATGTGCAAAAATCAAAGTATTTACAGGGAATAACAAATATAAAATTAAAATGAAATATTTTGAAATGTGTGTTGAGATCTGATTGGAAACTTCTTCATCTATGAATCTACTTGTATAAAGTTTGAGTTTACGAAAACCTTGACAGCAATTTTTGCTATTCAATTTTTTAGTATTGACTGATCAATAAAATTCGAAAAGTAATTTCAGTTCGAATTTTTTTTATTAAAATGTCACAAATAAATTCTTTAATATTTTTTTTATTTATATTGTTTTTAATTACATAACTTTCTTTTATAAATATTTGATATTGATTTTTTTTATTTTCGTTTTTGGTTTCTCGGGGAACAAATGTAGTCCTAATGAAGTCCAACGTCGTTGTTTTTTAAGATTTGACCTAAGCGTTAAAAAAAAATTCAATAGAATAATTAAATATAATTCTTATTTTCTTTTAAGCAGTTTCTAATTAATTAATTTTCTTTTTGGAGTTACTTTAAAATTAGTTATGTATATTTTTAAAATGAGGACTTTATTTTTATTTACAAGAAACGTTTCTAAGGTCATCTTTAATAATAATAAAATAGATAAATAAATACAGCTTTTTTATAAGATTTTATTTTCGATTTTACGTTTAATTTCTCAAAATTATAAAATTTTAAATATTTAGTCCAAAACAAACAAAAGAAACTAATTGTTGAGCTGCAAATTTTACATATATGGTCTCTTTATCTATGCAAATTCAGAAATATAACTTTTTTCAGAAAAGCTGTGTATTTTCATTTTTTTAAAAGGAATTTTAAAAAATTATAATTAATTCTAATCACCTGAGAAAGTTAATGCATTGCTCTCCCGCCTGTAATTTCATTGCATCGAATATATGTGTTAAATTAAATTTAAATTTCAAACCGTTTCAGAATAAATGGCCAAAAAGGCATGAAATTTAATTGTTGGCTTTTGTTTGTGATGATTATTTTTATAGTATAAGGAAAGAAGAATATGAAGAAACGCTGTCATCATTGAAAAAATTATTAAAATATACTATAAATAATCGAAGTACGATAAAAACAAAGAAAATTCTTGTCCGATTTAACAGCAAATACCGCAAATACAACATGGTAATCCAGATAAATATATCGTTGGGCTATTTTCAACTCAAAAATGCAGCTCTTGTTGTTTTTATTGCTATTCGTGTAAGTTTGTTAGTTGATCCAAATAAATTTTTTGTTGTTGTTAATGTTAGACAACGCTATTCCCACAAAGGCAATTTATAATTGTAAACAATTAACATTTGTAATCTTTCATGATCTGTAAAGAAAAACTTCTGTAAAATACAAATATTTTTCATTTCACAAATGTAGTAAAACAATGGACGTTTGTACCATTTTCTTATCTATAAAGGTGGGATTTTTCAAAATATTAATATTTTGCATTTTAAATAAACCTTAGGAAAGTTTTTATATATATATATATATATAATTATAAAACACTTAAAGCGTTATTGAAATTTAAGGGTGTTGCGAAACTGATCGAAACTTAAAATTGTCTAAGCCATATCCTCTAAATATGGCTCCATTCCAAGTAGTTCATTAGCTTTATATCTGCCATAAAATTTTATTTCGCTTTCTTTTTAACTGATCTTTTATAATCTTTATCTCAATGGTAGGTCACGGCGGCTTTTGAACCAACCTATCTTTAGTCATTAAGTAAAGTTCCTTGATCACCTTTGTAGACTCCTTATTAAACGTTTCACACATCGCATTAACTACTTTGCTTAATATGAAAAAATATGAATACAAAGCTACGAAATGATAGGTGATATAAGCGTCCTTTAAAAATATCTGATAAAATGGTCGTTTCACACGCACCGAAACCAGTCTATGCGTGCCTAGTTCACTATATCCACTGTAATTACCTCATAGAAAGGATACATTTGCATAGCCAAGGTTAGCAGTGATAAGTATGGCTTTATGGTAATCAGGTTTTTTATTTCTGATCGTTGAATTAATAAAGAAGCAAAAGGAATAACGTTTATGATTCTTTATTCTTATTTATAGAGATAGGAATGTGATTTTACTGAATTGTTTTCATTAATTTGTTATACAAGTTGAAAAACATAAAAGCTAATTTATTAATAAAGGAATAATTTTAAAATGTATTAACTGATAGTAAAATTAAGGGGGGGGGGGGTTTCAGTTTTATTTGAATGAAAATAGACTTTCTTCATTCAAATGCCAATTGAAATGTTTGCTTTAAAATTTATTAAATTATTTTTAAAAAATTTATCGTGAGAAAGAAACTGTGTAACTAAATGAAATCGATTTATATATTGTTTGACTAGATACATCTGAGTGATTCCATATTCTATTATCGTTTGATATAATCAATGATTCTTATTTTCATTCTTGGCAACATATTCTGAAAAGTATGAATTAAAAAAAATGAGGTATCTGGAAATTAAGATCAATGGTAATACATGGGTTTTTGTAGCAATAATAATATAATTATATATTTTACGATCTATTAATATTCATAAACAGTGAATAAAAAAACTTTGTCTATAATGTTTTTTTTTATAATTTTCTTATTGTTTTTATTGTTCTTGACCTTTTAACAGCTTTATCAGGACGCAATTTTAACGTCACCGGTATATTAAGTTAACTGGTGATATTATTCAGCCCATCGACTCAATGTTAAAACAAATTCTGTTAAACGTTGAAATTATCAACTGCTTAAAAATCAGTCATTTTTCTTTGCAATTAAGTAAGAAAAAAATCAAAAATAATGTTTCTGAAATATTTTTATTATTGTTTGAACGATTTTTATACTTTGCGATTGATTGCATTAAACTTTGCTTAAATATAAATGGAAACAGAAGATCAGAATTTTAAATCAATTAATTAACGATTCTTTAGAACATCGTTCAAGAAAAGAGCTGTTTTTTTAAATTTATTTATTTCTTTTAATAATCAGCAAGCACGGCTTAATCGTTTCTAGTCAAATCAGTTATGCTTATATCATGAGTAAACTAGATTTTACCGTTAGGAACAAAGCACTTCTAATCATATCCAAATATCGGGTTACCCGAAATGTTTGCTCAAGTTATCGTTGTAACAACTTATGTTACATTTAATTACTAAAACATGTCTTTAAATTGGTTTTAATAAAAACTATAATAAGCTTAGGATGTTTTTAATCTTTTTTTAATTTGCCATTTTATCCCATAATCAAATCAAAGAACGTTAATCAAACATTTGCTTAGTAATTAAAAAGAAAAAAATTGCTCTTCAATCCCTATATTGGACATCCTCTTTCCATTATCATGAAACTCTCATTAAAGGGTCGTTGGATGAAGTTTTTTTTTTTTTTTAATTTAATTTTTTTCCTCCATCTTCTTCCTTTTCAATTATTTACTGTCATTTTTTATGTCATCAAGGCTCTTGAAATTATCGTTACTCGAAGCCCCAAGTACCTTCCTTGCTCTTGATAAAATTGTGCTATGCAAACCACAGTTAGTGATTAATACCATCCATAGAACTTATCGAAATCCGATGCGATTTGTGTAACATTCTATTTGCTCCGAAACAAATCGCATTAAATGCAGAATTAACGTGAGGTAGTCATTACTACACATAAAATGTTCAATTAAGGGATTGTTTCTGGTCATGTTTTAAATCGACTGATTGTCTGCCGGTTATTGTTAGCTATTGGGAGTGGTTTATGCGTGTTAAAACGTGATTATTTAAGGAAAAATTGGATTTGTCCTGTTTAAAAACCAATTTGAACTCTTTATATTGGCAATTTGGAACTTTTTATTGGGAATATGAAATGAATAGATTTATTTATCCGATTACATTATTATTAAATGCATTCTTTATTCTATCGATTATCGCTTACTGTTTTGAGAAATAATACTTAGTAACATGCTATGAAAAACAAAAAAAAAAAAAAAATACCTTTGTTCGTAAATCGTCTTTAGCTTTGGAAAAGAAAAAAGAAAAATACTTTTTTTGTTTTCCCTTTGATAAATATAATTTTATATTAAATGAAGTAATCTTCATATGGATTTTCATTTTATTGATGTATTTTTTATATTATATTGTATTTTTTTAATATCGTCCAGTATAAATAGTTTACTACAAAGAATATTTATTACTGTTTGGTGTTTTATATTGAAAATATGAAAATTGTTTCTTAGTTTTTCTACTACCTTTGAGTGATTAGAAATCTACGATTTTTTTTTCTTTCAAAATTGGGATTTCTTTAAAAATAATATTGAATTAAAACAAAACTTTTGAAATTGTGAGTATGAAATTATTTTCTTTTATTTATGAATATCTTTTCAGCACGAATAAGTAAAACTAATTGTATATAGCATCCTTATTAAATTTATTTCAATTAAATTTTACAAAAAAAAATTATATTTAATAGGATATATTCTCTTATATTAATCTGGGGTCTAGACAGAATTAATTTATAAATAGATGGGATCCCTTTTTTTTCTATGGTAAAAAAAAGTTCGGTGATTGAAACGAATTTTAAGAACTACGATTTAAGGAAATGGATATCTGAAACCCCAAGATATTCCTTTTATAGTACAAAATCAAATAGCTAATCGATTTTTCATGAATGTTATAGCCATTGCTTCTTTTATCATATAAATTTTTACACGTTCATATCCTGTATGCGTTGGAATAAATCTTTCATTGCCCGATTGAATAGATTCGCAAAATTCATTTTAATTTCGGTCACTGTTGCTTTTACCTGAGTATTAGGCTGCAATATTATTCGAATAACATTTTGAATAACAATGTTCCCGGAACAAAGCTTGTTCCCAGTGAAAATGAGTGATTATTACCATTTCCATTTCTAGAATGGAACCGAGCGAATAATGGGGCTGTGCAGGTTGGTTGGCAAAGAGCCTAGACAATGATGCATGGCTCTTCATCAGATGTTATTTTATGACGCCGCGAGAATGCTTGGCAGCTTAATCTATTCGTTACTTAACACTCGTGGAAACTTCGCATTTTTCGTGGATATGCCAAAATTTTATATGCAGCATATATATATCGTTATGGGAAGGATGGTTCAAATTTAAATGTCCTTTTCAGAGTAAAAATACCAGTGGGCATATAAATGTCGGGTCTCTCTATTATGCATTTCAATATATAGGAAAGAAATTTCCACCTTTTTCTTGAAAGGAAAAGAAAATATTCAAGGAATAATTAAACTTAAAATCCTGATATATTTATTATAAATATGATTTTGTTGAACTGGGCTCAATTTTCTTATTTCTTATTACGAATATGTAGATGTATGTATTGAAAGAGAGGAGCATAGCCTGATTTGATATATTTAGACTCAACTTATCAAAATAGATTTGATTAGACGCAACTCACGTCACAGCCGCCAATTTGTCAAAGCCAGCCTACAATTTTAACGTAATAAGTTAATGACTGAAAATTTGTATACTGTCTAGAAACATTTTCATGAATATATATTATAGAAATGGTATTCATAAGTATATCTTTATAGAAATGGTGTTCATAAGTATTTCTTTATAGAAGTAATGTTCAGAAGTATTTCTTTATTGAAATAATGTACACATTCCTTTCCTACACTATTATAATGTTGCTATAATCATTGTTTGGTTTTATGAGCAAGTGTAACTTAAAAAAAATCTGCATTATTGCAGAGAAAAAAGTTTAAAATCTCACAGATTTAAAATTAACTAAAAAAAAACTTTTTTCTTCTCAGTTAATTAAAATATTAAAAATTTTAATTGGATTCATTAATCTTAGTAAAACAAATATTCAAGCCTAATATGGATATCGGAGGTTTGCAAAGGTTTTATTATAAATATCTAATTTTTTTCCATCAGCGATCTTCTAAGAATAAGTGCTAGTTTATAAACTTAAAGCTTCCTTTTTATATATTTAAATACTACATCAGATTAGAATTACAGGTTCTATATAACTTTGAAATCCTTTTTATTTGAAGAATACATTATTTTGAAAAAATCTATTGCTGCGAATTTTTTTCGCAGTTATTTCAATTAATCCAGCTTAATTTCTAAAACTTTATTTAGGTTAACGATTTGTATTAAAAAAAATATTTTTAAGAAAAATAACTTTTATCTACATACTTGAAAACACTGTAATAAGATCACCTCAACTCCATTCAAAAATTTAATTTATTTTTAAAAACTTTCTGAGTATCTTTCAATTGCTTTAACCGTAATATGAATATTATGTAAATGTATTGAAAATCTCAGGTGAAAAATATTAGAAAGAAGAATTCTAATCTTCTGTTGTAAGTCGTTCATTTTCTTTCTTTTTTTAAAAATTGTAATTTGAAGTGAGCAAAAATAAATATATCTTTGAACCGAATGATACGAATACATATTACTTACTACATTAATAAAAATTATTTTAGATATATCATGCTCAAAACGTTTCTAGAAATTGCATTAAAGTAATTTCACATTTATAAGTCGTTCACTGCATTTTCTGTTTATTTTAAACTCAAATTTAAATTCAGTGCAAGAGAATTTCCGCAAATAATCGAGAGTGAATTTCAATTTTCTTCTTCTCATAAACAGGAAATGCTTACTTACTTCAACTTGCCAGAGAGAGGTACAATTGTAACTTTCCCATCTTGTTCCCTTAACGGCAGCGTTTTGCAATTTTCCGTTGTGTTCCTTTACCTTTGGAATCTATATTCGGGTTAATGGCTCTCCAGCAGATGTAGATTCGCACGTTTCCGGCTTTACTCGTGGAAAATCGTTCCCTTACTCGTGAGAGTGATGCAGATTCGACTGGAAATTCTCCTTTAAGAGCAGTCGTGTTATACGACACGATGAAGTTCGGTTGCGCGCACGTGTGCATCAGCTCAACCATTCTCATAAGATTTCCTTCTGCACTCAATATTCTTGAAGCTGTCTAAATTCCGTTTGCGGGGTTTTAATAAGGAAATTAATTGAAACAGAAGGATCAATCAATATTTCAGGATTTTAAAGCCTTATCGGAAGCACTTTTATTTGAATTTATGAGGTAGGGACCATATAATTTAGCAATATTTATAAAGTATCTTAATAATTTAATGATTCATTAGAGATAATTTAATATAGGGTGTTCATTAATTATTGTCGGGGTTTCTGTACCTCATAACTTTCGAATAAAAAATATTACGCAAAAACCGATTGCTTATTCGTAAATTACAACTCAAAGAATTTTATTAATGATATTAAAGTGTAAAGCTTGCACAGTTTCCACTTTGTAGGTTTACAGCTGAAGGCGATTCTTTGAGTTGTACTTTACGAATACATAATTCTTTGAGTTGTAATTTACGTATTCATAATTCTTTGAGTTGTAATTTACGTATTCATAATTCTTTGAGTTGTAATTTGCGTATTCATAATTCTTTGAGTTGTAATTTACGAATACATAATCGCCTTCAACTGAATGCCTACAAAGTGCAAATTGTGCAAGCTTTACACTTTAATATCATTAAAAAAATTCTTTGAGTTGTAATTTACGAATACGTAATCGGTTTTTGCGTAATATTTTTTATTCGAAAGTTATGAGGTACGGAAACCCCGACAAAAATTAATGAACACCCTGTATATATTTTCCAAAAACTTCACTCTAAAATTAAATGTTTATTGCTGTAATGTTATAGAAGCCATCTATTACTCTCTAACGTCGATATTATTAATATCAAAGATCAAATATAACCCTCGAAATTATTTAGACTAATTGAGAGGGAATTACTGCATTATAACGCGGTTAAGTTTTACAATCTGCAATAACGACGCAACAAGTTTTGCAATTGAATATTTCAGTTATCGTCATATTTGTAGATTTTTATTCTTTGTTTCTTATAAATTTCATTGCTTATTCTAAAATTTCTACTTTTGAAAAATTATGAATTGATTATAAAAGCGAAATACAATTTATTTCGTTTTTACTTATTAAAAAATTTATTTTTCTACACATTATTGAGGCTGAATACAAAAACGATATAGAATTTAAATACTTTAATTTGCTTCGACTTGTTAAAAGCAAATTTTGGACTTTTTTTTTTATTAACCTGTTAACTGGGTATGACGAATTAATTCATTGCAAAATGAATTTAATATATGTTAATTACCTGATTAACAGGTCAAGCTGAATATAGTGTAATAAGCGATTAACGTCTTTCTATTCACACTTCATTCACATTGATTTGATATTCCTCTTTTTCTACAATGGTCTTGAATCAAGTTCTATTTCAAATGCCCTCCAGGTATTCCTCATTTAACATCTTCTGACTTCTTTATTACGAAATATATGAAAAAGTATGTCTTTTATTTAGCTAGGAGATTTTAGAAAATGTTTCATCTCATTATCAAGGCACTTGAATCTGTTTTATCTATATATATATATATATATCAATATTAACTAATTAATGATTAATATATATAATATCTAAAAGTTACTTACAAGAATGCTTAAAACGTTTCATAAACCATATTATAAGCTATTTTAAATTAATTATATTCTGAAATAATGTACAAATTTTTATATTTTCCCTGTTACGGTTTTTCTAAACAATAAAGTTACCATTAAATGATTTTTTAATTAAAATAATAGAATAAATCGTTTGGTAATTGAAACAAAAATTGTGTATTCTTCAAAAATCTATACTTATAATAAAGCTCAATGTGTGTGTGTGTGTGTGTGTGTGTTGGCGCTCTACAGGCCAGACCGTTTGACATACAGCTACCAAATTTGGTACATGTATACCTTGGAGGTTGGGAATGTGCACCTGGGGTTTCTTTTTTCGAATTTTTAATTAGAATTTTAATTATTAATTAAAAACTAACTTTCCCGCCAAAAAAATCTTCCATTTTCCCCACCGCCAACTTTTCCGCCAAAAAAATCTTCCATTATCCCCAGCGCCAAACGAGAAAGGCTTCAGTTTTTTTTTTCTCCCAACAGTAATGAGGCTAGGGTTAAAATTTTTCGGCGGATTATTTCAATCGGTTCTGTTTATTTTCTTAATGTTTGATGCATTTAAAATTAAACATTGTTAATGAATCAATCTTTCAGATTCATTCTGAAGTACTTTTGAATTAAAATAAAACAGAATAAAGGAAATTAAAAATTTCTAATCCGCATAGCGTTACCCCAACTGGCGTAGAAAAAAAATCACGTATTTGCGTTACGTAACCGGCGAAGAAAATTCACGCATGCGCATTCTGTTCTGATTGTTGCCATGACAACGTTATCAATGGATGATTTAAATTATTTTTGGGTTAGTTGCATGCTTTTGTAAGTAAATTGTATTTATGTTAGTTATATATTTTTTGTATATGCTTATAGTTTTAAGTACATCGTTTTTTAAGTAGTTTTTTTAAAACCTGTTTTCAACCGTTTATTTTAAACAATTCGTTTTATTTTCTTAGTGTTTGATGCATTTAAATTTAAGCATTGTTAATTAATCGATCTGTTCATAATGAATCTAAGAAAATTTTGTTGACGAACTCTTGAGATATTACATAAATTAAAAAAGATATTCTTTAGTGTCCATAAAGTTTAAACGCTGAGTGACTCTATTTTCAGTAATCAGATTATAAAAAAATGCTTTGTTTCAGTAAAAAATATTATTATATTAATTGAAGATAAATTCTTTCCACTTTAATTTAAAGCATAAATTCTACCGTTTTCAACCGTTTATTTTAAACGATTCGTTTTATTTTCTTAGTGTTTGATGCATTTAAATTTAAACATTGTTAATTAATCGATCTGCTCATAATGAATCTAAGAAACTTATGTTGACCAACTCTTGAGATATTACATAAATTTAAAAAGATATTCTTTAGTGCCCATAAAGTTTAAACGCTGAGTGACTCTATTTTCAGTAATCAGATTATAAAAAAATGCTTTGTTTCAATAAAAAATATTATATTAATTGAAGATAAATTCTTTCCACTTTAATTTAAAGCATAAATTCTACGGGTGCTAACAGAAAATGAGAGAGATACATATTACGTTATGACTGAAGGCCTTTATAATATTATGAATGAATTATATGATAATCAAAATTTGAAGTTTTAAAATATTTTGATGAAGAAGCTATTAAAGTAGAAATTGCATAAAATATTTAATTATTAAAATTTTAACGAACATTAAGATTGGCGAACCGGCTGGTCGCCAAAGGCGGCTAGTATTAAATAAAGTGAAAATGTCGATTGCATCTAACATGATCGTTTCATTTTCGCATTTCTTATATTTCAGTCGTCGTCATTGCGGTTAAATTATGACTCATGGATTTATCACCGTTGATATCATATATTTATAAGAGTAGTCATAAAATAACAAGATTGTGATTGATGTTTTCAAAATCAATTATGAACTAAATAAGGAAATCGGGCAATATACTGATATAGTTCTGAGTATGTAAGTTGCATTTGTTGTTGGAATGAATTAATAACGAAATTAGATGTTTATTTTTCCTAGCAATGTAAATATTTTATCAAAAAAAAAAAAGACGGATAGATTACAGATTCAGTGATATCTTGCTTTCATTATATAGTTTCTTTTTTATTTTTTAAAATGAAATTATTGTGAATACTTACATGGTCCCACTTTATTTTGCAGGTCAGCCAACTTGTCAAACAATTGCCGGATTCTGCTGTTATAATTGGTAAGTTTTTATTCATTTTTTTTTCTTCCCTCTGTTTTTAATTTTCACAGATTCTTATTTGACATCTATAGTCCCAAAAGTCAGCCATGGCATCAAATATTATCACACTAATCCGTTGCATTAAAAAGATTTCATTCTAACTAATCGAGTAATTCTATTTTGTTTGATATCCCTGGTTTTGGATTTTGATTTCCCCGATTTTAGTTATTGAGTTATGGTCCGATACCGCGCCTCAAAACTTAAAAACTTGCCAACCGGTTTTGTTAAGTTAGTTTAAGTTAGTTCTTGAACACTAGTGACTCTAACAGTAGTCAAGATGTTAATAAATGATATAAAGTAACAAATAAAAAAAAAAAAACCTTAACATTTGATTAAGAAAAATAAACTTTAAAAAAAATGCAATGGTATTTTAAAGATCTCTCTGTTGTAAAACAAATTCAATTTAAATAAAAAATATTTCGTCTGGGTTTGAATCATAATCAAATGCATAATATTTAAATTTGGAACAGTCTATAATTTTTAGATCTTGTCAGGTTTATTTTTCGTTATGTATTAACCCATCCCCTCTTTTCCCCTTTATTTGTTTTTGAGTATTTTATGTTTATTTCTTTGATTGTTGACTGATTCGTCTTTTTGAGTTGGGAGTTGAGTATCATTAAATTCGATTGATAAATCTGTCCAAAAATTTAAAAATATGCATTCTTCAAAACAAGAATATTTTTTTGTTCACTGCAGAAGAATATTTTTTTGCAGTGCTTGTACTCAAAACTCCCAATATAAAAACACAGACAAATGGATTCCGCTTACTTTTCACTCCACATATAAGCATTAAAAATTCGGCGACAAAACGCTTTTTTTTCCTTTGATATTCCCACACATTTTTTTATCTCCTTGTTTTTTTTAATTATTATTTTTATTTCCTTTCCAAACCACTTGCAAATCTCATTAACTAGTTAAGATATATCTGTTAGTTTTATTAGTTAAAAAGCTTGAGTTCTTCAAAACACGACTGTACTTTGTAGAACTCTACATTTCATTACTTATACTCAAAGATTCCATCTAAAAATACATACAAGTGAATTCTGGTTACCTTTCATGCCACATATAAGTGTTAAAGATTTCACAACAAAATTCTTTTTTTTTTCCTCCTCCCACATATTTTTTCATCCCGTTGTGTTTTTATTTCGCTTCCAAAACCGCTTGAAAATCTCATTTCTCTTGGTAAAAGCTGGAAAACTATTGGCGGAACGCCCTTGCAATCTCAGTGGCCATCCCCTCCAGCTCCTGGCCGCCCCAGCCCTTTTTAAAACGAAATGGACACAGGACAAAAAGGAGAGAATTGAACGAAATAATAACAAACAACACTAAAAAAAAAAAAAAAGAGTATCCCAAAATGATTCGGCACACACACAAAAAAAGAGAAGAAAAAGGGAGAGAGTATTTTCCGTCCTTTTTGAGATTTTTTTTTTTCTCCAAAAAGGTTCTTGCGTCCGATTCTTTTGTGGAACCGGACCGATAAAATAGGTGGAAAAGTGTGGATTATTGGCAGGAGGTCGGCTCGATATCGGATAAAGCTTTCCCTTTTCCTTGTTTGAAAAAGAAATCCATAGTATCGACGCAAAAAGAGTAAAACTGTTCGAAGATTAACGTCGCTATTTCCTTTATGTCTCGTTTGTTTTGTGCTCATCGAAGCTCGCTGGTTTTTATCTTTTTTAAAAAAGCATGCGTAAATTAAATTTACTCCTTTTCGCCCGTTTATTTTTCAACTCGTGTCCGGTTCGTTGATTTTAGAGAGAGGAAAAAGATTCGTTATTTTTATATTACTATTATTACATGTTCTCTCTGTGTGCGAGAGACTCCTCTAGGAAATGGTTTTTAGAATCTTCGATGTTTCATGCCTCTGAAAAGGAACAATATTTATTACTTGCATGTAATTTACTCCGTGTTGTAACCTGTTTCTCTCGACGATGTGTTGTTCTTTTTTTGTTCTTTTTCACTCTCTTCCATCGTCGTCTTGGAACAACAACACAATCAGTTTGACTTGTCAGCATGTCATCGAATAAATTGTTTCCCTTTGTGGCTCACGACATGGGCTGTAAACGAAGTAAAATTCAAAATTTCTGTTACAAAGTAGATTGCGATTCAGTGTCAAAGAAGTAAACAAAGCTCTCTCTCTTTCGTTCTGACCTTTTATTACTTTGTTCATTTTCTTCTTCGCGGAGAAATGTTAAAATATGCGAAAGAAATAATGTAATGGTTTGTATTCTAATTGTTTTAAATTTATTAACTTAACTGCCTCTTGAAAAATATGCTCAAATGGCACAATTATAAAGAATACAATGCCTGTTTTATTTTTTTTAACTTTCATGTTGCGAAAGAGGAAATTTTCTTGTCATTTGTTATGTTCTAGAATTATGGCATTTTGCACAGTCTTGTGTTTCTTGATGATAGTTAATACTTAATTATTTTCAGAAATTAATTGATTGTTAATGGATTAATTCTGAAACACTTGCGATTTTAAATTTAAAAAAAAAAGCCTTCGCCGAATTTGAAGAAGAAATCATTAGAAAACTCCGCAATAGTTATAAAATTAAATCAGAAATATATAAAAAAATAATAAGATAAATTTTTTTTTTTATTCGCGTGTTTTAAAATAGGAAAAATTAATTTTTTATCAAAAATTGAGGAAATAAGAAAAATAAGACGCTGGAAACAATAGTATAAGAAATTTATGGCATTATGAATATCACTCCCCAGACACTCATAAAATATATATGATTAAAATTCCAATTAATTTTTTATAGAATATTCAACTATAACTTTAACACCTCTGAAAGGTAAGAAACTCAACCCTTTCATTGCAATGATAAATCTTACAATTCTATAATATGTTTCATTCTAGATTAAGAACTTACTTCTGAGTAACATTTTTATAAAAGCGTACGTAATCTGTGGTTGATATAAAAATCTATGCTATATAAAATAATTATTATATTCAATATCACGAGTACCACTTTTTTTTAAAAAAAACTTAAATATTGGGTTTGTTTCCTTAAAATTGTATGGGATTTGTTGGATTTTAAACTGACCAGACATTCAATATATTATTAGATTCACTAAATTCTCTTCTAACTTCTTTTACCTTCTTGTATTTATATTATTGTAACTTTCCAATATATATATGTGTGTGTGTGTGTGTGTGTGTGTGTGTGTGTGTGTGTGTGTGTGTGTGTGTGTGTGTGTGTGTGTGTGTGTGTGTGTGTGTGTGTGTGTGTGTGTGTGTGTGTGTGTAATAATACTTTTAAAAATTAATTAATTTCCTAAATTTTATTTTAAATTAGCCCATATTTTCATTCTAAAATGCTCACTTATTTTCTAACCCAATTCTCACTTTTTATTTAATTATTTTTAACACTTGCTCTAGAAACTAATGACTCTAGCATTTTCACACTCCCCGAGCGAAGGTATCAAAATCCCTAATTCTTATAACATTCTTTTAAAGATACCTGAAATTCCCTTTCTTAAGTCTATAAATGTCAAAGAAATCCCTATCGAACTCTTATAATAAAATAATTGAAGGGAAAAATTTCTGTCACTTTGCTCTTAGATCGAGATGTAAACAGACTTCGATATATCGTCGCTTCGCAATATCTCTGTACATAATATGGCACTTTTGGTGAATTAAATAGAAATTAAAATTTCAAAATCTCGTTTTTTTCTGTCACGTTTTTGCAAAATTATGTAATATATAAATTCATTCTTATTTAACTAAAGAAGTTACCATAATTCTGTCTCGAACAAAGTCTACGCTAAATTGCATTCCTATCCTATATAGTAAATTAACTATCAAGAGCTGCATGGTATTGTTTTCATTCCGCGTATTCATTTACAGTGAAATATCAACGAGATCATGTCCATCGGTCATTGATTCATTCATATCGTTTATATCAAAGATTCACAATATAGCAAATCCTATAATGATCGATGCATCACTAAAACCTGTCACAAACTCGAAGCCATTGTTCTGTCGACTTATTCAGGTGGTGTGAACTGCTCACTCAGTTGTTTGTTCATCTGAGCACTTGCTGGGGGGTGATACAGGGATCGTCGTCACTTTCTCTATCCATTGAATAAGGTGGTCACTCGGGACGTTTTCTGAAAGGTTTTCGTCTGCGGGATAGACCACCAACGTCGAGAGAACGAAGGAAAGAGGGATGCTCGCCAAAATGCCGAACACTTGACTCTGGTGGAAGAGATTTTGTTCCACGTTTTATCTATCTTGGAAAAGCGTATTTGTTTGTCAGCATTTCCTTTTCCTTTCGCTTTGTTCTTTAGGGATGCTGAACAATTCAAAAACGTTTTGTTCCATGGAATAGTGGCGGGGGCTTTCGGATTTTTCAGATTGCTCCGGATATTCTATTTACGAGTACCGAACGTTTTTTCTCTTTCTATATATCTCTCTCTTCCATTTTATTTGCTGTTTCATTTTTACTTATTGAAAAATGTTTTGCTTAAAGACCTATATATAGCCAGCTTAAAATAGCATAATTCCGTATGAAATGAATATTCTTTTATTGTTTAATTTATATTTGTGTGGAATGCATGTAGATTTTTTTTATATTTTATTATTATTTATAGATACAGATATATAGATATATTTGAAAAGATAATTATCCATAAGGTTTTGCCCGAATTACTCTTCCTTAGATGCTTTGATTAAATTTAGCTTTTTATTTTTATTAATTGTTTGCTACTTAAATTAAGAAATAGGATTATACTGTTATATGCGTGTTTCAAGAATTAAGGCTTTTATATTTTTAATTTGGATTTAAAAATTTACTATCCATCCTTTGCTCAATTTTCTTATCTAGCTGTCTTAGCAGATCAATGGATCTCCTAGCATTGTTTCCTTTTCCGTTTAGTTGAACACTTGACTTGAAACACTTGAACACTTACTTTTGATTAAGATAAATAAACTATTACTGTAAGAGTTAAGATACCGGAATGGTAAAATGTGATGCATTGCGAAAAGCATTTGACGATTTTTTTTTTCACGCGTTTGATTTGTTGTAACTTATTTATTTCACTTCTGAGTACAAACTATTTGCGATATTTTCATCCAATGTTTTTTTCAAAATGTATGTCAGAAATAGCTTACCATAATCGTACCATATTTGCAATGAAAATTCGTGTCTTTATTATATATTTAGATAATATTTTTTTTTTATTGTTTGTGTTATTTATAATTCAGGCTGTGATTTAAAGAAAAAAAATTCTGTGTTTAAAAAAAAAAACTTATAGCAATAAAAAAAAATAATTCAGATGCAAACAACTTTCAATCAGCACGGAATACTAAATACCATTTTATGTGCAAATATATGCATCGAAAATTGAAGGGGCTTTTTTTTTTTAATTCATTTTTAATATGCAACTCCTTTATCACATTTCTGCTTTTCATGCTGAATAAATTCCTTTTTAGCAACTTTCAGACGGAAACAAATTTAAAAATAAATCATACCAAGCAGCGCGATATTTGTCATTCGACGATGGTATTTAAAGATATACTAATTAGTTCGTAGTTTTTATTAATAGGGCCTCGCCAGTTTTGCAAGCATATATTGAATTTCGATAGCGCACATCGATCACTGCCGTGTCAGACGCTTTACCGCGAAAAGAATTGGCCCCATAAATCATTAAAATTTTTGAGAAAAGACAGTTTAATCTTCAAATTCAATAGTGGGATTTCTCTTAAGCCCGCCATGAAGATAAATTGAATTCGCTGTTCCATTTCACCGCTTAATTTATGTATTCATTAAGCAGAAGGTGATGATTTTTATGAAATATGGAGTTATTTAAGGCGCGGAGAAAACGCTTATTTGTGGAAATGGGTGAAAAACAAAATGCAAATTATATTTCACTCGAATGAGAGACTTAATAAAACGTTCGTCGTGATGACATTTTGTGGAAGCGATATTATGGGGTAATGAATTCAAAAGTATGTTTGGTTTGCGGTATAAGGAAGAAAAAGAATTGTCGCAGAGATTATTTTTCCTAAAGAAATATGTATAGAGAGGAAAAAATTTACTTATCTTTAAATTTAAGTATTTTTGTACTGCAAGGAGCTTATTAAATTGTTAAACTCTGTGCCACTTTGATTTTGATTTTGGCGATACATTACATACATTTTTTTGTTCTGATTTCGTTAAAACTTGAAGGGTACGCTCTGATTTCATTAGAATTTTTGTATTTAATTTCATTTTATATTTAGAAATTTAAAAATGTAGTCCTTTGATTTCATATTTGATAAGTGTATGAGTATTAATCGATTGCGAAATACTGCTGCATTTTTCTCAAAATTAAAAATTGGTATTTCTTTTTACCAAAATTTGAATCAGTAATTGTTGTTTGGTGTGGGAATTTTGGAAAAGTGTTTCAATTTGGATTAAAGTTTTTTGGTCAATTATAGTAAATAAATCTTCACGAGAAATTTCATCTTTTTATGCCCCGTTGTTTCATTGAAATATTAAAGTAATAACTATTATAGAACAAAAGGAATGTGTTATTTAATTTTATCCATGTCGGTTTGTTTTTTAGAAAAAAATATTGAATAGGGAATTATTTTAGGATATTAGTTCAAAATGCGATCGGTAAAATAAAAAAAAAAAAATGTTTAACCTTTTTATTTGATGATAGGTAATTAATCTAATATAATATTCACAAGAGCAGGATTGTTGAAAATATTGTCTTTGCTTTTTCTGGTAATTTTAATCTGGAAGTTGGGATGTTTTTTTTTTTTCTCTCTCTCTTTTATATAATTTATTTTGTCGTATAAATTATCGAAAAGTAAACATATTAAGAACATAAGTAAAGAAATTTTAATTTCATTACTTGCTGCCACATATAATATCTCTCAAATAACAGCCACAAAAGTTCTGTAATCCTTTTTCGTCCTCCCATAGATGTGATTTATTGCCTATTTCATTTTATGTCTGAGTAATTTTTAATTTTGTTTTCCTCTATAATAAATATGAGTGTAGAACTGTATAATCAATATTTCCATTTAGGACATTGTTTAAATATTTTAGACGAAAAGAACTATGAAAAATGATTCGGCGCTAGAAACTCGATTTGACGGCAGACATTTTATGACGCATATTTATAAAATATAAATGTGTCAATTAATTAGAAATACACTGATGTTTCCAATTTTTCTGGAAATCTGCTTAATTTGCTTACTCCAGATGAATAAATTTGATGAAATAATGAATGACATTAACTATAGAGTACATTATTCTTCGCTTTCAAATGGTATTGACTGACTTTTGTTTCTATTTTGACTGATATGACTGTCAGTGCTTCATCTTGGCTATGCATAAAACATTGATTATTCTCTACTTCCAATCGGTCAAACTGAAAGCTATCGATTCGGTAACTGCAACTTACTATATAGTCCTAAAATGGATGAATTGAACTACCATTGAATGAATGATATTAATTATTGTATACATCATCTGCACTGTCAAATGGCATCACATGCTCGGTCCCTGTTTAGAATCGTAGATCAGAGAAAGAGAGGGAGAAAAAAAAAGGGGGGCGCATCGCTTTCTTCTCCACGTTATCCGTCATTTGGCTTCTTGACAGGCACCAAGAGCTCTTCTCGGAGGTCATTAGACGAGCATCATTAGCCCAGGGCAATTAATTAGCCCTCACGCGCACCATCGGCTTTTCTAAAACGGGAGACCCGAGCATTCGATTGCCTGGCGCATGGTCCTGACGGCCGCCACCCATGCCCGACGTAAATCATGAACACTTGCCGTCCAATTCCCAAATCCCTTCTTGCCGCAATACTACTTCCTTCTTGTTTGTTTGAATCTGCTCTAAGTCATGTTAAAGGAAGGATACTTTGAAATGGCCGTTCTGATGATGGTTGATATTGACGGATTAATTGATAATCTTTACGTGGAGAAATGAAATAATTAGATAAGTGTCAGATAACATACTAACCCATTACATGTTTGTTATCTAATTAGATATTTTTTAATCGGATGATATTGCTTAAATAGATCAATCAAAGATTTACTTTCTATGAATGAGGGAATTTTAGCTTATGAATTAAAAACAAGAATTCGGTGATCGTAGACGCATCAGCATGATTATGAGTGGTGAAGATGAGTTATTGAAAAGTCTGTCGATAAGTTGTGTGGACAAGATAGTTCTTCATACTTTTTGTAATTGTCTTTAATTATGAGGAGCCGTTTATTATTTATATTTTAGAATTAGTAATTAAATAAGTTGTGCTGTGTAAAATCAGTCTTTTTCTTATAATGCTTGCCTTCATGCAGTTGTGGTTCGTTTTAAATCTCAAAGGCCTTTCTATAAATTATAAAATGTATTCCTCATGTTCATTATTTATTAGTGATCTTTTGACTGATTATTAGCAGATTATTATTGGGAATTGACTTCATTGATTATAAATAGATTTTTACATTATTATTGCGGATTGATTTGAATGATTATAAACAGATTATTAGATTATTATTGACGATTGACTTGACTGATTATGAGCAGATTATTAAATTTTTATTTAGGATTGACTTAACTCCTTAAGAGCAGATTATTGGATTATTATTGAGAATAAATTATTAATAAAGATTAATATTTAATGTTTTTCTTTGAAAGATTGGGAGGGGGCAACTTATTCTACTAATATATGTATAGTTAAATGGTTAAAAGTAATACTGGATCAGCCAGAGTTAGGCGTGTATGTGTCATGCTGAAGCTTTATACATGTATAGCGTTAATATAGTTTCATATTTAAGAACACTTTCAAAATTATTTATTCTCTAGTTCTCATTAAAAAAAAAATTCCTGCTGGGGTATGTTAAACGGAATTATTCTACTGGGAATATATTAAGCGTCAGTGTTGATCTTGATATAAAATTTACATTTATATCAATATCAACATTTATATATATTTAAATTAGTATCAACATTTATATATCTTTATATCAACATTTATATATCTTTATATCAACATTTATATATCTTTATATCAACATTTATATATCTTTATATCAACATTTATATATCTTTATATCAACATTTATAAATATTTATATCAATATCAGCATTTATATCAAATATGTATTGATATAAACTTTGCATTTGCTCATGATATATGTTTACTGTGTACTATTAGTAAATTGACAATTTGGTATTGGAGAATAAATAATAATAATAATAAAGTTATGCGGAAAGTATCTAATGTTAGCAAATTTATAATATTTAGTTGTTACAAAAATTATGAATACCGTGAATTTTGTATCCTTTTCAACGATTCATACATGTTGACAAAAATATAAATTTATTGCATCGTTTGATTCAATCTTTTCAAACTTCGTTTCATTTTCTGATTTGATAAAAATCCACCTCGCTTCAGGTTTCCAGTGCTTAATTGACGAATTGCTCTTTTCTTTCATGTACGAACCCAACTATTTTTTAATCAAAATCCAGAACAGAACTCGGTTTCATCTGGCAAAGACCACTTCTAGCCCCTGCATCCCTCCCCTCTTCAAACACTCGTTAATTTTTAGACTTGCCTTAAGGGGGAGAGGGGGCACACAAGCTTGCAAATTGCTGACGATGGAAAATCCGTCCTTTGAAAGTATGCATCCACCGCCCTCTATCGAACCGCCGAAATACTAACAACTGCGAGAGTGAAAACGGAGAAACCCCGCCACTGCTAATAGGAGTAACGACTCCCGCGGGCCGTATTCGCGTTTTTCGGGTTAGCCTCAGTGGGCGAGCCTCGTTACGGCGGAATAGCCCTCGAGAACGAAACGTGATAAATTAAAAATAAAACACAAGAGTAAGAGAACGAAAAAAATAAATAAACTAAGATGAGAAACATCGGAAAAAAATAATTAAAAGACTCCGACTGTGAAAAAAAAATTTTTTTTTCCTTTCTTTTTTTTTCTCCTTTCCTTTTAATATCTGCTTGATGGGAATTCAAACCGTTGCAGGTGTGGGCTATCAGTGCTAGTGTATCATTAAATTAATGCGATTCATTCTGCGTATAGGGTGTTGGGAAATTGATTTATATTTAGTGCAAAAAAAGTATTACTGGTCGTTTCTCTTGATAATATAAATATTATTCTCGATTGGAAAAATCGGATTAATTTTTTTTTTCAAACACTGAAGGATATTTTTTCTTTTTCTCTTGAGAGCTTATTATTTGGGAAGCAATTTAACACCATACAGCATTGATACTTCAAATTGTTTATTTTTACATTTCACTGAATATCGATTCTTTCAAAAACTAGATCGGCAATCCGATATAAAACAACTCAATATAAAATTGATGTTTTTACAATTAAGGCATTTTATATCGGCTATGACTGTCTTACAAATATATACTAATAGATGGTAAACTTTATCGGTATCTCTCAATTCGACTATGTTAGCATTGTATTAACATTGCTACCCAAGCCAACATTGTAACAGCAAAATTTAACTAAATTTGCATTTACAACCCAGCCGACTGATCGAATATCTAAGTGTTTTTATAAAAACAGAGTGAAAATGTATCTACACTATTTATCATGTATCATGCGAATGGTGAGGTCATGGTTTCGAAACCATAGGATTCTAGGTAAACCCGACCCATCAAGATAGGTTCGTATGTAATTAACGTTAAATCCAGATCGAGAATCGAACTTCCTTCCATTGGTGTGGCTTGGACGTATGATGTTGTCTTCGGTATTAAATTACTGTTCAAAATTAGGTTCGACTGTAAATAAGCATAACATTGATGAAAAATTAATCAGTAATGCTTTGCAATTCATGACTAAATTCAAGGTAAGCTTATTGTATCTATTTAACTTCGTTAACTATTAAATAAAAACTAAAATTATTGTCTTGTTAAAATTAGTGTCTTATACATCAAGGAATCCAACACTGTCAAATATTATTTTTAACTGTTCAAAAGAATTTGTGAAATATAAAGATATAACTTATGATCGTGTAATATAAATATATAACTTGCGATTGTGTTATATAACGATATAACTTATATTTTAATTCTTAAAACTTATTCTGAATAAGGGATTTAATGTCCTGTGACTTGAATGCTTGCTAAAAAGCACGTATAAAATCATATTTTTTCTTCATATTTCATATGCGTGCTCATCTCTTTCACTTAATTCATGAATATATCGTTATTTCTCTTATTTAATTTACTTTTAATGAAAGACTATATCTACTTTTGTAAATGAGTGTAAAATTAAAATAATTTTTAATTTGTTGAAGTACTCATAAATAATTTTATGATAAAAAAAATAGAAATTCAAAATTGTTACAATAGATAAAGCAACTTCTCCTGAGCATTTGTTTGAAATTTACTTTAAAGTTACTTTGGCATTATAATAAAAAAGTCAAAAGTTTAGTCTCAGCCATTATTTGATGATTCTGTTCCAAATTTACAGTAAAAAAGAAATGAAATAAAATACACATTTGTATTTTATTTCATCTATAAGCATTTGACTAAACTATTTTTCCAAAAGGAAATTATTTGTTGCATAATAAATGAAAATACAAAGAATAAGTAGTATGAAATAATACAAGAAAAAAACCCTCTATTCTCAGAAACATTGAACGACCAAATTTTTCGCATTCCCAAAATAAGTTACAAAACCGAACCGGTCTGCACTTTTATAAGTTAAATTCCTGGTAGCCTTTAACTATGTGAAGTCAGGCATTAATCATTTTATAATGTCATCTTAAATGTTCCTCGTCTCTTAGCAACGCTTCTTTTAGAGAGCTAAAAATAATAATGGGAACCATATGCTTAGAAATTGGATAGAAAATGAAGGAAAGGTAACAATTTTCGATCAGTGAAAAGGTATTAAAACGATGGACTTCTATATTTTTATAATTAAGTTTAAAAAATAAAATTTTGCACACAGTTCTAAAAATTATAACTGAAATGTATGTTAGCGTTTAAGTAAATGGCATAAAATAAAATAACTTTCTGCTACACTATTACTATTATTTGGAACTATTTGCCAAAACTTTCGACTATACTACTATTATTATTTTGTAGAAGCTACCCTTATGCATAAAATAGCATCACTCTGTTGCTTGATAATTTCCGTTTTATGCATATCGATAACATTAGAATGCCTCATTTTAAAATGACTAATGTTACGTAATGCATTCATCTATTGTTTTGTCTTGCTTTTTTTATCTGTCACTTTTAAAAGAATAGTATAATGCTGTCATTTTATGCAGGTATCATAAAATCCATCCATTATTTATCAGAAGCCTAATTAAACGATCAAATTGACAATAATAGTGTTAAAGCAGACAATTAAGTTATTAAGTTAATAAAAAAAAAGTAAACGAGTTTCTTTTATTATTACTAAATGTTCTTTAACGTATATCAAACTTGTTTTTCATTGCTGACAAAAGAAAATAAACGGTTGAAAAGCCAGTATAGATTTGATCATAGAAGAGGAATTCCTAGTAAAAAAAAATAATAATAATAACGACCATAATAAAAGAGGTTCAAGTCATTTTCTCCTTTCACCTTGCACTTAGCAAACAAAGGATTTTTCTTTTTTCTTTCTGATGACAGGATCTTTAACAAGAGTACGATCGTCGTGCAGAGTAACCAATCTTCATCAAATAATATTTAATGCTTTCTTTTTTGTTCTCCTGTCACATTTATTATTCTTATTTTGATTCCCAGTCGTACCAAATGATAACGTATGATCTGAGAAAAGCATCCTCCCCCCCCCCCCCCCTTTATAAAGGCCCCACTTCTTCACAAGTGGGTCCTAAAACGTTACATATCGGCGAATCGATCTGTGATCCACCATCCGATTTAGATAGATCCATTTAACTACTTTCCAATTATTCGCAGAGCTAAGTAGAGGGATCAGACGGATCGAAACGACATGAAGGAAAAAAGAAAGAAATAAAAAAGGCAAACAGATACGTCTTCAACAAGCCCAAGGGTCTGTCTTAGAAAGCCGTCGATACGTTATTTATTCGATTGTGGCGTGCAGAGGAGTCAATCGCTATCGGAATGAAAGACCTTATCTCTCTGACCGGTTCGATAAATAAATAAAACATGCGATCAGTGGAACAAACGCTGCTAGATGTGGTGGTACTACGATTACGATAACGAAGGATGGCCTTCAGGGACTCGGAAACTTAATGAATCCACGAGGATAAACCAATGGGCTCTTAGATTAGAAGGCGGATAAGTAAATTCTAGTAAAATTCGCTGGCTTTCTATGGGAACTAACTTTTATTTTGCTTCATCTTCTCTGGGATATTAAGTTATATATCATGGTCTGTACTATGGGTAGTTAATTCTTGCTGAGTTTAATTCTGCGCTGGAATATATTTTGTTTAAATAAATTATGACATTAAGCATCGAAATAGCTGCTCATTTTATTCAAGTAAAATTACCCTGAATTAATTTCTTGTGCAATCAACCTTTGAAAATATATCGAAAACAATTTATAAATTGTGCTGAATTATAAACTTGCTACAAATTTGAATATTTTGTTCGTTTACAATCCTGCAGTAACTTCTACACTGGTATTTTTGTATTTGTTTTGTGGTATATCTGCATGTACAATTTTGATAAAAGCATTTCTAATACTTTTATTAGAAATAACAATTGCCTATTCTATTTCATGTATATTATTTTATTTAAGCTTCATATTGTGTCTCTGTATTTTAGAATATTATGTCGTCATCTAAATACCTATGTTCAAATAATATTTGGGTGACACAATCTGTTATATTATCTTTTGTTTTGAATTTTTCGAGTATTTATTTTAGCATTCTGACTTCGATTTAGAGTTACAATTATTTCCATATTCTTATGCATCAATTAGGCATTCAGGCTTCTCATTAACATTGACAGATTTTTTTTTTCTGTTTTTCATCTGATAAATATATAATGATAATGTACAATTTAACAGAGTATACAACATAAAAACAAACTAAAATTGCGACCGAAGTTTCTAAAAAATATTCTTAAGAAACCAGAGGAATAAACTATTATATTACTTCTTATCAATGCTTCATATATCGACTACTAAAATGCCGAATAACAGCAACAAAATCTGGAATCATCAGATTCAAGTCATCAATTCATTTATCCTTGAATATGCCTAGCATCTTTGATGTTGCTTATCAGTTCCCCTACTCTTCTCTAAAACTTATTTTATTTTTATTTTTCATCAGTCATGAAAGTAATTAAAATATTCCATTCCTGGTTTTATCTTAGTTGCCTCATTTGATGATGTACATCTGTAAGGAAGTGAATATGTGTCACCACCTACATGAGGTTAATTCCTAATTTCAAAGTTTTTTTTTTCTCTTCTCTATGAGCTAGCGCAATCCATCAAATTGCGCTGTCAGATGAAGAACTGCTGCCCGACTTTTTTTTAAGGTGATATCTACAGTATATTTATGCGATTTCAAATTTAATTAAATGGGTTTTACTTAATTTAAAAGAGAATCGCGGCAAGAAAAACAAAAATCGAGGATGTGTGTATATCAAGCAGCAATTAAAGGAAATTAATTATATTTTTTTTTCATTAAAGCATTACATTAATGAAGTATTAAAGCATGAAGGGTTAAAGAAAAATATTTATATGAATTGGTTTCGGTATTTTATTTCTGAATCACTATTTTATCTTTTTTTCTTTTTTAAATTTTTGATATATGCTGTCTCACTGACTGCTTTGAAATACTTAGTATACTTTAACATTGTACGATCTAGGTAATATCGATTTTCTCTGCATTACATAGTTATATCATTTTATTTCTAAGTATTCATAATAATTTTATCTGTGAATCTTATTGTAGCAATCTTGAATGGCTATAGTTTTAAATTTTGATTCTACCAGTTTTCCAAAGCTGTAGAAAAAGCTGTTGAAGTTTTTATAACTATAAAGAAAGAAACTGTTAAAAACTGTTTCGCAAAATGCATGAAAATGTATTTCCAGAACTTCTCCATTCCTTCTTGGGAAGGTATTTAAGAAATCGAATAAATTTCTACCTTAAAAACGTTGATACAAAATTTATTTAAAATACTCATATTTTTTCACCAACTTATTATTGAATAAACAATAATATAACCATAAAGTTTTTTTTTTTAATTAAAAGTCCAAAAATTTGCGTTAAACACTTATTCATTTCCAGCTTATTTACATTGTTGTTGCATTGCATTCGTTCGAAATTCTTAATCAGAATTTTCTAAAATTTAAGAAATTATTATTCAAAGCCCAAAAGTAAGCATTCATTTCTAGTCAATACGTCATGAAGCTTTCAGAATTATATAATAATAATTTCAATAGAATAAAATGATTAAATAACATGCCATCAATTTAATCGGATCTAATAAATAAGGTCAACAATTCATTACTCTAAATATTCATATGTTCCGCCAGTTTACTGAATTATAATGCCAAAATGCAACCGCTTTTTAAAAAAGACCTTTTATTCGAGCTTCCGGTTAGAAATTTCGCAGACAACAAAGTGCTGATTACTAACCTCTGACGTCATTGCCCGTGACGTATGTCTTCATCTTCCTTGTAAGTTTCGCTCAAGTTTGAAACTAATCGTGCCAGTAGCTGTTAAGAATTGCTTTTTAATGAAGTGTTTTGATGACTTCTCTATTAATAAAGACTCCTTGAAATGTTTAGAAAATCGTTTTCAGTTTCATTTTGGAACGCTGATTATATTTATTGAATATTATAATTTGCCGTGAAGGTTTCAGTTAAATGTATACGGATATCGTTTAAGAAAATAAGCAGTTTAATTTGAAAAAAAAAAAAAAAAAAGAGGATTAGAATGTAGAAATCCTTGTAAGATGAAAGATGAATTTTTGGTGAAAAGCAGATCATTGCAAAATATAATTTAATGATTATTTGGTATTAATATTTCTTTTCCTAAAATAAATACATGTTAAATAAAGGTGCGAAGACAAATTTATATCTTGAAAAAAATATTTCAATAAGACAAAGTATAGTCGAATCAAATTGACAAAGAATGAAATCAACAAATTCTTGAAATTTAATATTAATTCAGTGTTTTCAGGAAAACTTGAAGAAGGAACAAAAAGACGTTTAATTTAAAATTCGAAACAATTTTCAAGAAGAAATATGTGCTTACTTGAAATATCTGTATAAAAAAATGCAAACTGTGTCTGCATGTTGCCTATGAAAAATAAATTATTAATGTTACACGTTATTTTTACTTCCGTGAATGGTAAATCAAATTGTTTTAGCGAAGAAAGCTATTTAAGTATATCAATATATCTTGTGAAATAGATCCAAAATTTGGCTCTAGCTTTCTTTGAGTTAATGCATGAAGTCTCTCTCTCTCAAAAAAAAATCTGTTATTTGAAAGTAAAATTCTAATATGAACGCATACTGAAAGTAATTTTCATTAGAAATGCATGTTAGTAAAAAGAAGAAAAGTAAAAAAACGCGACAAAGATATTTAGATATTCAAAATATATGAAGTTTCTCAAAATCAAATTAATCAGACCCAGTTTAAAATGTCATATCAAATTCCGCTAAATTTTATTTTACAAACTTTTATTTAATTTAGTAATTTATAAGGTAAAATTTTTTTACTCATTCATTCATTTCCTTTAGTTTATACCTTTCATTATTCATTTCCTTTAGTATGTTCACAATGACAGTGTACTATTTTAAAGCTTTCATATTTGAATTTAAAAGTTAATCGATTAATTGATAACAATTGCCTTTTATTTAATGTGTGGTTTTGATTTTTCTATTAATTACTTCAGAAAAATTATACGCAATTTCTTTTTTGATGCTTAATACAACAAGTTCATGTAAGCGTTCTGCAAACATGCTTGACCGAAGACAATTCTTTATTAATTTTAATTTGCTGAACGAGCTCTCGGCACTTTCGATTGTAACTGGCAACGTAAAGTAAACTTTTAACACAGTTAATGTATTTAGAAATAATTCATTATCATTATTATTCAGTATGCATTATGTATTATTTACATCCCTTTTATTTTAAGTCAAATACTATATCAAACTAATTTTCTGGTTTGGATTTTCATCTATATCTTTGTTTCAAAAGTTTAAAAGTTTTAGGAACACTTTTCTAATCTATTTTTTTCTAAAGTTTTTATATCAGTGATTAATTAAATATACTTTTAAATCTATCTTCAATCTGAACAACAACAGCATCAATTACAGTGTTAAAAAAATAACATATAAATTCATCTACCGGGTTTTTTTCTTACTATTTCGTTTTCAATGCTTAGTATAGCAAGTGCATGTAAGCGCTTTGCATACATGCTTGACCGAAAACAATTCTTTTTTAATTTTAATTTGCTGAATGAGCGCTCAACACTCTCGACATTAGCTGGCAATGTAAAGTAAACATTTAACACAGTTAATATATTTAGAAATAATTCATTATAATTTTTCTTTTATTATTGCATTATGTGTTATTTACATCCCTTTTATTCGAAATCAAATACCATAGCAAACTGATTTCCTGGTTTGGATTTTCATCTATATCTTTGTTTCAAAATTTAAAAAATTTTGGGAGCATTTTTCTAATTTATATTTTTTCTAAAGTTTTTATCCCGGTGATTAATTTGAAATACTTTTAAATCTATCTTTCTCTATACAACAACAGCCTCAATTACAGTGTTAAAAAATAGCATATAAATTCCTCTACCTGATTTATATATATATAATTTATCTTCTTTTGTTTTTTTTAAATTCGTTTTTTGAAGAAAATACTCTGAAGTATTCAAATTACTTGCTATCACTTTTGCTTTGTCTGAAAATGTGTTTAATTTTGTCTTTAATTCTGGATTTCAGTTTTAATTTTAGTGACTAAATTAAATTAAATCAGTCAAGAACAATTGTTTTTGCTTGGAATACTTTATTGATAGTTAAATTTGGACAGTATTACAAGGCATAGTATTAAACATAAAATAAATACATTTCTTGTATTGAATCCAACAGACTTTTAGCTCCGGATACCGCTGTATTATCGTTATTTTCATCAATAAATTCTTCTAGCGGATTACAGGTTATTCAAACTATGTATATTCTGCTTTAACTGAATCTATTTTGAATTCAACGAGTGACAGCTTTCTGCAATTTTTATAGCTTCATGTTGATCGCTCATTTCCTCTTCTTTTGGAAAACAATATACAACAAATATAAAATACCGATTCTGGCGTTTTTGAATAAATGAACCACCTGCGAAGCTGTGTTTCATCATTTAATATTTTTTTACAGCAGTGGGTATTGGAAAATAATCTACCTTCAGCATTATAAGCAAAAAATTAATTGTGTTGTACAGAATATAATATGTTGTTTACACAAACGATTCTAAACTTACCAGTTATAATACTTGGCCGTAAACCTGGATCATATATATTCACTTAATCATATTTGTTATTGTAATTTTCAACGTTATTTTTTTTTTAATTCGATCATATTTATATAAACATACGGATCTGCAAGATTATGTAGTCTGTGCGGAAATTTCTTTTTCAGATGAAGCTTGAATTGTAACATCTGAAGTTGAAGCAATTTTATTGTCAGAATTACTTCGTAGCCACAAAAACAGATTTACTTATGTATAATTTCTTGAAATTTAACTCCCCCCCCCCTTCTTCTACTTCTTCTTCGTCTTTTTTTTTTTTTTTTTTTTTTGTCACCCAAAAGAATATTTTCTTGACATGGGCATGATTAGATCTAACAATATGAAACATTTTATAATATGAACTTTCATACTAAAAAATAATGATCGTACTATGACCGTAATTCTACTTATCTTATGTTTATAATATGTTACACACTTGCACCAGACTGTAATATATCTGCAAATTTCACATATTTCCAAAAACATGGATTTTTGTAGTTAAATTTTTCCTCCCTTCTTTCTATTCCGCTATTATTGTTCAGAACATTATTTTATTCTTAATCATTTTGGGACTCCAACAATCGTGGGGTTCTGTGTCCACCGCGTCCCCCTGATGGCCGGTCCTGTATTTGTCATCTGACCACAATTCATAATCATAAGATCCATCCCAAATCTTAGTGTATCTTCAAGTATAAATTGAATTAAACTAAATCATACTCTAAAATGCATATAAAAATCATGTGGCTTTATTTTAATCTTGATTCTTTCCTTTATAGTCTTCTGAAAGGGAATGTATTTCTAACCTCCATGTAGATTTATTCTATTACAGAAGAATTTGTCCTTGGAAGTGCTTTATTTTGAATAAAAACATCTTTGCGTATATCAGAAATATTAAAAACATATCATTTAATGGTATTTGTGAACCGTAAAATCCTTTGCGCTTACTTTTGACCAAAAGATATATAATACACATACAAGGCACCAATCGACAAATAAGGTAATCATTCCTGGACAGATCCTAAAAAAGGCTTACGTGGAGAACCGCACCTCCAATCCTATTTGCTCTCCTTTCTACCTCCTACCTCTACCCCTACCCCCTTTTTATTCCTTCTTTCCGTTGAATGCTTCCTTTTCCCAGATGCCTTCCCTTTTTTCGTCCCTCCAGAATTCAGAAGCGCTCGTTATAAATATCGTACGACTTACCCACAATACATCCAAAAAAAAAAAAAAAAAAAAAAAAAAAGAGGGAAAAGAAAGGGGGAAGTCAGAGGGCAGAATAAAGAATGTTTTTAAAATAAAGATAAAAAGGAGAATCCGTTTCCCAGCGACAGAAAATCATCCGAAACATTTTAATCGAATGTCAAAACGTCACGAACAGAAAACGTGGACTCGGATTAGGTTTTTCCCGCTTCGCCCGTTTCTTTTCTCTTCCCGAACGCAGACTTTCCGGAGCTGCTTTCCCGAAACTGAGCTCCCGATCCCGTTTCGTCCAAAAGAACCACGAGAATTTCAGTGCAGTTTCCTGACAGATAGTTATATATGGTTATGATAGTATCTGCTACCATAGGCTGCTGCTAAACTCGTTCCCAAAAGAATATATTGTGCAAGTGGTTCGAAAGGGGATTATTATGAAATCTTCACTAATAGTTAACACCTTATAAACTTTTTTCTGTTACTTTGTATGCTTGTAATTTTGGTATTTCCCATTGTTATGTGTTCCGTATATTGAAATTTTATGAAATAAAAAAAAATGTCGACAAGATTTTTAAATCAGCACTTTTTTAATTAAGTTTTATTCACCTGTAAGTATTTTAAAATGAAATAACTTTCATTTTCTTTACCGATTTTAAAATGATGGAGATAATTAGTTTCATGATAAGCTTCACGAAAACCTTTAAATATAATTAATTCTAACCAAGACCTTTGGTGTGCCTTATGCCCTAGAATGCCTGACACAGTTTTAAACCGAATATAAACTGGTCAACAATGATTTCTAACTGGTTAGGACTCACGGTATGTGCTGTGAGAGAGAGAGATTTCTATGTCAAAATACAAATAAATATTTTAAGTCTATTTATCATATTTTTACTCACGCTTTTCTTCAGATCATAAAATACTTTCTTTGGAGATTTAACGTTATTTATTTATTTTTTGAAATTCTTTCATTAACTATTTATATTTTCTAAATATATATTGGTTTTTTTTCTATTTTATTTATAAGTCTATATTAGCACAATCAATATTTGCATCATGCGTATCATTTTATTGATATATGTACTAAAATTTCAAATAATTTGTTAGGATGGAACTTTTTTCTTATTGTCTTATAATCTTTTTAAAATTCTTTGATTTTATAATTTGAGAGGCGCAGTTTTGATTTCTTTTTCTACCCCAAAGTCATCCAGCTTGCGAAGATGGTCGCATTTAATTTATTGTAGGTGAAATGTTGTATTATTTTGTTTCCATAAATTAAGCTTGGTCAAATATTGTCTTCATCTGTAATGTCTTAGAATCAGGATAATTATCGTAAAATGTACATTCATTAATTTTAAAATGTAACATTATTTTGTTCTTCTGATATAGAGTTGAATTTGATCGTGAACCTACATATTTTGCTTTCCAGTCTATGATTTGTAATTCCGAGTTTTTTTAAAAATTTCAGTCATATTTTACACAAAAACTTACTATAACTACCTTAATCCCGATGTGCATATTCTCAATACAACGCAATATTTTGATTTGAATAAAAATAATAAAATTATCATTGAAAGAGATATTTAAATGCAAATTTTACATTCATGTTTAGAACATTCTATGAAATATTCTATTCTTAGATCTGACTATGATAAGTTGCAATTGGCCTTTTTCAATAACCAACCAACTGATACGATTTACGTTGCATCATAGTCACATGACAGAAATAATTGAGGATGTATCATTTAACTCATGTTGTCTTACACTTTTTCTCTTATAAAATATACTGCCGATATTCCTAAATTAAATCTTAGCTTCTCATATATAGCATTCTTCTCGTATCTTCTGTCTTATTTTCAAATGCAAATTATGTATGTTTCTTCGATGTGATCTTCTTTCTGAACACTCCATTTGCATGTAATTTACTTAAAACAACAAGAACCTACGATTCCTTAAAAGCCTCTGCATTCCTTAACTAAAACCATTTATGCGCAATGCTACTGCATTAATCATTAATTAATGAATTAGAATATTCAATTAAATAACCTCCCTTTTGTTGAATAAATAGAACGAAGGAAGAATAAGAATAGAATTATGTTAAACAGTGATGGCTCTGTTCTGCGTGCCGCAATGGCATGTGAGCGAAAGAAAAAATATTCGTCCGGACGTTTCCGGGCGACCGGCTTCGACGTCGCGTCACTTCCGGAACGCTTCGTTCTTAGTCGCGATCATGGAAGCGAGAAGAATGGAATAGAATGTTTGGTAATGCGAACACATGAAAACAAATGCTGACTTCTTTTGTGATCTACAGCGAACATTTAACTGATTAGATTGTCTTGTTGAATTTCATAAATTGATGTTTTCAACCTCTGAGCAAATAAAAGTATTTCTGCCGATGACATTCGAGCCTCACAAAGATAAATACAACCAACGTTTCTTTTCTTCCATTTCTTTACACTTCGCAAAAACAGTGTAGAATGAAAATGAATATTGTTCCAAAACTTTTGCTTTACAGATAAAATATTAAATTTCGAATCAGATCTTTTAAGCTGTTTCTTCATTCTAAGTTTACAATCGAATTCTCTCCTTTTTCCGCTTCTTTCTGTAAAAAAGGGATTCGCTTTTATAAATTCATGTTTACTTGGCAGAATGTGTTCTTTGTATTCGTCGAAATATTGTATTTATTTGATAGAACTGCACTCGGTAACCTTGATAAAGCAGTATCTCATAATGAATTTTTTTTCCCTTTGATATATAACTAATTATATCGCTATCCATTGTCATACAAAAAATCTTGCTATATTAAATTTCCTATAATTCTTTGTACGGCAACTATTTTATACGTTTGAGTCATTTTCATATTTGTAATCGCGAATAAATTTAAATAGAAAATTATTTTTACTGTAAATGGTTTTATTAATTCTTTCATTTGATTTTTTTAGTATTTTTTTTTAACTTTCATTTTTTATTGTGTCTTTTTTAGTAACAGTGTTTTTATGATATTCTTTCAAAATGGGGAATTTGCTCCGATATTTCAGAAATACTTTGTTACTTTGGCTTGTCTATCACAAGTGCCATAAGTAACAACAACATTACTGTTTAATATAAAAATTCAAAATTTCTCTTTTTTGTGTTAGATATTTACTGCTTTTGTGATATATTCTAGGTTAAAGGTTGTTTCTCTTTGCATAATTTTATTGTTTTTGTGCATGATGTTCTAACTATGATGATTTCATTGCTTTGATTGGTGGGTTGTCTTATATTGAATGATTTTTGGAAATATATACCATAGCAAACGGAAGAGAATAATGAAAGACCTTTTTTGTAGTCATAACACGGATAGCTTGTTTGTTTTATTTTCGGTAAATACACTAACTTTAACTACACCACAGAAATATTTGGCTTTCAATTGAAATGTATACTCTTTTTTATATCACTTAGACAAATCAAAAGTTCCATTGGCCTCTCTGCTGAATAAATATTCAGTATTGAAATTCAGTCTAGCATAAGAATAGTAAAAGTGTGTCCTTTCATCGGGATTACACGAAAGGTCTCTGTTGTTCCAATTGTCGTTTGAAAATTTCGTTATCTTTGGTTTCGTGTTCCATCATTCCATGACCTCGCCTCTCTGCAAACAGCTGCTGCATTCATTTATTACAATGATGGCAATAATAACACAGTCCAGCTCTAATCTGTTAATGAAACTTCTTTTTCCTTAACTTATCGGCATGTATTTCGTTTCAAAGGCGTCGGCATGCTTTTGAATTTAGAATGTGAGAATTGTTTCTCCATTTATTTCTTGAATTACACTTTGTTGATAATCTTTCCGATAGCACGCGTAATAGATAACAGCAAAGTGTATCAGTGTCAAAAAAAAAAAAAAAATATCAACATGGAAAAAAAATGGAGTAATTCAATTCTTAAAACTGATAAAAAGAGTAAAGTTTCTGTAGTAATTAGTTTTCTGATACATAATTAATTGTATTATAAAGATTTCTAGGATGTTTGGATTCCAACGTAAGCATTTCCGCTGGATATATTATACAATAAATATTTTCTAAGCTACGAATGAAATCTCATTAGTGACACTGAAAGACATTAATTTGTTAATGAATCTTTTTTTTTTAAAACTTATCAATGAAAAGCTTATTACAAAAACGGTGGCGAGAAAGAGTTTTTAGAGTATAAAAAACAGAATATAATTTCAGTGTTATGAAGATTCTTTGTGTCTTGTTGCAATTTGCTTGTAATTTCTTTATGATAGCTATCAAAAGTTTCATTGTCCAAAAAATTAATGCGTAGATCAACATATTAAGATAACATAAAATTTAAAAATGTATTTTGCATGATCAACATATGGACTGATCATATATTGTTTCGTGTTGCATATTGCTTAGCTATCAAAAGTTTCATTATCCAAGAAATTGACGTGGAGATCAGTATATTAACTTAAGCTAACATAAGATTTTAAATCAAGATATGATCTCTTTTATTTTTATGTGTCTACTGATTATACGATAAAAGTAATTTCTTATCAGAACTTCATCTTAAATCATCATTTTTGATACTCAGAGTTATCCATTTCCTTTAGATATGATAAACTCTAAATGTTATTCGGAAATAAATGTACACTAAAAATATTATTCTGAATCATTAGTAACGATGAACATCAATAATGATTGAGAGCAGATGTTTTCTCTGGCGCTGTTTTCCTTTCGATTTGGTTTTTGTCATTTTTTCTCCCTTCCTTCCTAAATCTTTTTATTTTAATTCCTTGCAAGCTTTTTCTTTCGTATCTTTCTTTCTAACTTGGAATTTTACAACTTAATTTTTTTAACTTTTCTTCGTATTCACGCGGCGTGTTACTGTTACTTTTTTTTAAAATCAGAAAAACTTTTAGAGAAAGAATAGTGAAATGTTTCTGTTTGAAAGAGTAAAAAAGTACTAAGAAACGACTTTTTCTAGATTTTAAAAACGGCCTCGTCCATTTTCGCGGTCAAAATCAACAATCGAAAACTCTACGATAAGAGTATTTTTTCCCGCCTTTTGTTTGAGGAGGGAGTGAAAGCACCCGATTTAGAATTATCAATTTTTTTCAATTTACTTTTTTTTTTTTTTTTCGCTTTCTTTCTGCGTTATAGAGTGGGGGCGTCATATAAAAGATGGGTGGAAAAAATTGAACGAATAATGTTTAAGTCAAAAGTTCCCTCTTTTTACAAAGTTCATCTAAAAGTATAATTTTTCGTGCTTGGACAAACTTTTGCTCTTCTTTTCGATAGCAGAAGACACGCTCTCTTCAAAAATAAATTTTTAAAAAGAAGTCTAAAAGAGCAGAATTTTTTTCCCTTTTTTGTAAAACTGAAAAACTGAATTTTCCTTCTCGCTTAAAATTTTGGGTTCATGAATGCAGCAACAACGTAGAAACTTTAAAAGCAAACCTACTCTCCATCCCTTGAAACAATTTGGAATTCCTCCCCCCTCCAGATAATGGTATGTCAGTAACACGAAATTTTATGTTTAAAAAAATCAATTTTCAATAGCGTTAAAAAATTGCAACACTTTTAATGAAAACTTCTTATTTAGGAACTAATCTGTATATCTAAATAGAAGTTTTTGATTTAGTATTTATCATTACTGTTTTGCGAAGCTTAGTTGCTTTATTTGTTTTAATGATGGGGATATATAAATTATATTCGAACGAAACATATATTAATAGGATCGATTAAATACAATGCAAAAGTATATTATTGTTTACATGATTACATGAACTATAGCTTAGGGAGTACATTTTTTTGTCATCACTCTCTCCAAAGAGATTGTCTGAGTGTAAAGTGTCATTTATTCTAAAAGTACTTCTTAAATGGACTTATAAAGGACTTCATATCAAAAAGCTTTGGTCTCATCAAATTTAAGTACTGCGCTATACACTGTAGCTTACATTAAAGTAAACGTCAAAATATAATATGACTTCGCAACAAAAAATTTCTCCATTTCAATTCAAGAAGCGAGAAAGACGAGTTGCTGTCTCCTGCACTTGAAAAAAAAATGACATTTTTCTGCTTTCAAATAATGTAGTTGTGATAATAGAGAAATTGAAACAGTTCTGGTAAACTTCTGATTTTATGGGGGGGGGGTTCAGTGGTCATTCGATAAAAATAACCGGTTTTTAACGAGCTGAGTTGTGTATTTATTAAAGATTAAAATAAAAAATGAGAAAAGATTTAAAAAAAAAATTCAAATTGTGCTTCAAGAAACTTTTTAATTTGATGACTTAAACATCATTATAATGAAGTAAAAAAAGTATTTCAAAAACGCAATTATAGAATGTATATGAAATCTTTTTAAAATGAAACTAGATTAAAGCAAGAAGATATTAGATAAGAAGTTATATGGGCTACAACAATGCAAAGAACTTTTATTTTTATTAAATCAGCGATAAATTACACCAACATTTGCGCAAGCTGATTAAATCTTAGTTTCTTTTTAAACTTGGAAAAGGGGGGGGGGACTCCTTAGAAATCTTAAACTTTCAGAAGCTTTTTTTTTTAAATTTTTTTTTAATGATCTCAAACATTTTATTTTAACTTAATTGTATAGACTTGTAAAACAGAGTAGCATTGGATGCCAATGTTTATTTTAGAAGTAATCAACTGAAAATTCCTTCTTAATTCATATTTTCTAATAATCATATATATAATTTTTTTGAAATTTGTTATCATTATTATATATTTTATGATCCTATCACCATTAGAAAATACACTTGTTGAATTCACTTCGGTTATTTTCAATTGGACACTTCAATTCCTTCAGCCTTCTTTCTGTTCAAAATATCATTTTCCTAATGTTATTCCAACTTTTGTTGAATTCACCGTATAGTCTGGAATATTTTTAATGTTTCTTTTAAAATAAACTGAACAGACATATAAAAATCGATTTCTCATAAAGTTTCCCTTAGTTCTTTTGCTGAAATTTGTTCCTCCACAGATGTCATTTTATAGTTCTAAAACTCGTTATGCCACAAATATTTATAAGAATTTCGCTTTCCAGTTTTTAGAAAAGAGCAATAGACAGTTAAAAGGTTTTTCTTTTTGTAGATTTTGACTTTCTGTAATCAGATTTATAGATTAAATCTATCTTTTATAATAAAGTAGGGAATTGGCTTCCAATTGCCTTAAAATAATTCACGGCATAAAAGCTTGAAATAATTGGTTATAACTAATGTAAATAAAGATATATAGTATGGTTTCGAATAATGAAACGGCATTATTTGAGCATTATATTTTAATATTGTGTAATGTAAATCTTTAAATAATTGTTTCAAAACCACTGTATTCTTAAATAATTACACTATTATTTTGAAAGAAGAGCAATACAAACGAATTATAATTTTAATTTTCTTCATAAATATAATGTACAAATGAAGTAACGGATATTTATGTCATCTATATGTTATCTCGGTTGCAATTGCTTATATTTTTACAATCCGCTTAATAAACCTTTCAAGTTCATTTTTTTCTTTATTTTAACTCATTATCAGTATTCGGTAATTTATTTTTCCAAAAAAATATAGTCTAAATAATGCTTGGTTTAAAATTCTGGATTCATAAGATTTATACGTAAATTTAGGTAGAAAAATGTATAATAAATTTGAACAGAATAGCAGAACCATTTGAATAACAGATTATAACGCAATTTTTTCCTGTAACTGTATAATGTAGATATGGCTTATGTTTTGAAGTCGTTATACTCATTTTAAATTTGCTTATATTTATTTAAAACGAACCAGTAGGGGGAAGGGAAAACAAATCTATTCTATGCTTTCTTATAAATTACTTCAACACCCGTTTATATATATATATATATATATATATATATATATATATATATATATATATATTGCTTAATACAGGAAAACTGCCTACAGTTAAATAAAAAAAAATTATGTCCTTAATGTTCTTTTTACTTATAACATTTGCACATTACATTTTAATAACTAGCATAATAGGCTGTTATGTCGCTGTTATTATCAGATATTCTTATGGCTAAGACTTTTTCTTTTTCTTTTTCTGCTCTGTAACATTTTTCTTGTCTAAAAATACTGAGCATCCTGTTTATATTCTCCGCTACCGAACTTTTATTTTGATTTCAGCAACATTTCTACGAGGTTACTTCCTGCTTTTGATAAGAACGGTTTCTGCTCAAGTATGTCGAGCTTTCCTATTCATAAATATATTTCGGACCTTTTACGCAAAAGATTAGCGCCGATCTTCGACCAATGTTGCAACATAGATGCTTAGAGAAGCTTAATGTTTTCCTCTTAATGGTAGGCGTCTTTTGTCATAAGTTGGATTTTCTTCTATTACTTCATTCTCCCAAATCCAAAGCTCACGACCTTTTCATTAAGTTTGCTAAGTTAAAAGTGATGAATGATCTGGTTGGGAGAGATGGACTGGATGTTAGTCACGAAGTTTCTTTTAGCCTTAATTTCCCCATTCAGATTTTTAAAAACTAAGCTGCAATTGGTTACGCGAAGTAGGTTATAGGTTATCTCACACATTAGTTATACCAACATTACATACATACAATATAATAGTGTGTGGTTTAATATTTGTGTCATTTATTATTTTTTCCCTTCATTTTTGTTGAAAAAAAATGTTTCTTTAACTTTCATTATGTTGAACTAAAAGTGAAAATAATGGGTTTTTCAACAAGACAATTCATTTTCATCTGTTCACTTTATAATATTTTATCAAGTATTCGAAAATTGATTCGAGTCTCATGTTTTGTACTTCAAAAAAAAAATTGGTAAATAAATATCAAAGAATCAGTAATAGAAATGTTGAAAAACTCGCTCTTTTTCTTAGGATATCCATTTTAAACTATACAGGATATGACTGAATTTTTCGAGAGTATTCCAAACATCACTTCGCTTCTTTGATTCTACAGAATGTCTTCGATGATATCAACTTAAGCTTATAAAAAAAATTTTTTTTGAACATACTTCTCATGAAATTCATCCTTTTTCTATGAATAGAATATTTCTAAAATTACATTTGATAACAAAGGACAGTCAATATTTGTTATCTTATCTTACTTGAGAGGTTTTTTTTTTTCCGGTTTAAAAACAAAATAAACTATCAAGTAACTTTTCTGTCCTCGTTAATATTAAGTGATATGTAAGACTTTCGTCTGATGCAGTTGCAAATTTAAAAAAAAAAATAATACAATTAATAAATTTAGATCATTTAACTGTATTTTATTTGTTGAATTCCTCAATGACAGCCTATTCAAAATAGAATTGTATCAATTGAAGCTTTAATATAAAAAAGTAGAACGAAGCATAGTGGAACGACAAGCATTACAAAGAAGTATTCGCCTTAGTTGACGCAATGAATGGCACAGCTTGTCAAAATTTTAAATTCAGCAACTTGCCTTTGTCACCCCACATAGTTCTCAAACACCATTTCAAGTCAGATAACGTTGCTTGCTAAACGAAACAAAAACTCCCCCTCCCTTCGGTCCTTTTTTTTCCTTTCATGTCATCACTACCCACGGGGGGTTTGGTAGCGAAGAAATCAGAAAATGTATTGGCATCGTTTAGCCGAATGCCACAGCACCTTGCAGGTGAGATTCATCACAGAGAACGAAATATTTGCTTTAATGTAAACCTACTGAATGGTGAGGGGATGGGAGATGACATAACCACACACGAAATAAACGTTGAAAAGAACTAAAACTCCCTCAGAGAGAGAGTTTTAGCTTTTTTTTTTCTCTGCTATCTTCTCCTATATCTCTTTAGGTTAAAAAAAAAATACCAACCTTACTTTTGAGGATGCACGCATTTGTAGCGTGCTGTGGAAACTTCGCCATAGTGGAAGAGCTGGAATGTCTGATTTTTTTTCCCCCTAATCTTTTTCTCCCATCCTTTTATATCTCCAGCGGGCAAAAAGGTTTTTCAGCATCGGAAAAGAAATTAAAATTCCCAGCAAGTAGCGTGCAGCGCGTTTTATTTAATTACACGCAACGCTGTTTCGGGATCTTGTTCTCGAATAAAAAGAACAAATCGCTTTGGAAGATGCACTTTTTTTCCCTCCCTTTACTCCACCGTCCATGGGGAGAGAAGGACTGGAGTGATGTTTACTGTCGATTCCATTGCTCAGGTTAGGAAAGCGCTTGCTTCCACTTAAAAGTTCTGCTCCACTGAAAACTTTGCTGTCGTTGTTTGAATAACAAACGATTCAGCCTTTAAGAGTATGCATATTTATGTTGAGTCGCTGTCTTAGATTAAGTTATGTGAGGGTTTAGGGTCAAAATAGTTAAGTGCAGCACTAATATACAAATGTAAGAAAATTCTGTTTTACACCTCAAAAGTAAGTAATTCACTTTAAATGAAACATATCGTGGGTTTTAAATAGTAAGTCAGAAATAAAACCTATGTAATCTATGAATCAAATTGAATGGGCGTTTGAGGTCGTGAATTTTAAAATTCGTAGTGTCACGAACACTTACGTAAGAAAGGCCACGTCCTAATTAGTTGTTGAAAAATTAAAAACCAAGAATTCTCCAACTAAATATTAAAAACAATTTGGAAAAGAGTCTCACCGAAACTTTCTTGTACGTTCTCCAACTCTGCTTAAAATTGTGAACTTTCGGCAAACCCGCGAATGTCTTGCATAATTGCGAAATATAGATATGGGGTTTAAATCTGGCGCTTTCCCTGAATCTATCATATGAGTATATTTTTGGACGCCTCTTTTCCCGAGCGAATTAAACTGAATTGATGTTTGATATCGTGAATTTTTAAATTCGTACTGTCTCACAGTTACGTAAGAAAGGCCACGTCCTAGCAATTTATGGCACACCTAAAGCTAGATCGATTATTTCTCTTATAATTGCAAAATGATTCACCAACGTCCATCTGTGAATTCTCTAACTAAATATTAAAAGCAATTTGAAAAAAAAGTTTCACCGAAACTTTCTCGAATATTCTCCGAGAAACGTCTTAACCCCCTGCCTTCGCCTTGTAGACTTTCAGTAAAGCCGTGAATGCCTTGCATAGTTACGAAATATAGATCTGTGGTTTAAATCTAGCATTTTCACTGAATCGTATCGTATATGTTTTCGGACGCCTCTTTTTCGACCGAGTGAAGCCAAAATTCGACACAGAACTACAATTATTGTCAAAATTTCACATAAAAATTTCTTATATTTGAGTCGTTTCGTTTATATTTTATATGCATGCAAAAGTAGAGACTAACAAGCGGTGAGCCATTTTACAGATTCGGTTTAAAATTTAATAAACTATAATTTAGACGCTAAACCTGTATACTAAATTTTATCTATCCAGAAATTTACGTTTTGAAGCTATCGAATCCATTTTATTAGAATAGCAAGGCAGATAGACTTCCTCTGATTGGATTTCGTTCTACTTTATAAATTTGGTCTAAAGTACATATGCCGAATTTCATTCATCTAGCTTTAACCATTTTTGAATTATCGTGCTCAAAGACAGACATAATGGCAAACATGCGTTTTTTGAACCCAAGAAGGTTTGAAGATTTGAAATTCGTCAAAATCGAAGTTCGAATTTTTTGATAATTGCAATACTTTTTCTATACTTCATAAACAAGAAAATAATAATAATAATACAATATCTTTGTGCAATTTAACGATTCTTCTTTACTGAAAACGTTGCGTCGTCAGTAAAATAACGAATGATTCAGAGCTGAAAGATGTACATATTTATGACAAATCGCATCCTTATATTGAATTGTCTTAGAATTTAATGGCTTAGTAAGGAATTTCAACACAGATATTCTCCTCTGGTTATAGATCTGAAAGATGAATAATTTTCTTGAAGATGAAGGGCTATATGAAAACAGTTTTAACTGGAAGGTCATAATGGTGATCTTTCTGTTCCTTGATCCGTTTTAATTTATCAGATTCGCCCACTGGCTGACGGAAACGAATGAGTGATTTCGGAATGCGTATCGCCTATGACCGTTCTGAAAATGTGATATGGCCATGGATGGTCGACTTAAAAGGGTCATTTGCAACAAAACTACCCGGAAATGAAAGGGGGGGAGCTGTGGTTCACGTTTTAAAACTTGTATTACTATGATCAGAACGGAGTTAAAAGTTTGAAAATTATAGGTACCAAATATAAAATTTGTCTACATGCAATTAATTACTTTTGAATTTTCTGATTCATAAATAAGATATTCGAAAATTTATTATGTTTAAAAATAATCACAATGAAGTTCCATGATGAATTTTTAAAATTTTTTATTAAAATTCGAGTTCCTTTTCTTTAGGGCAACATTAAGGTTGAAAATCATGTTTTCAATTTTACGTAGTTTCTGGGAGTGATTAATAGGCTTTTTTTTTTATTTTCTAGTATCTAAAATATTGAAAGTGCATTAAAAAAAATAATTGGACCCATGATTTTAATAAAGCGCCGCATTTTAGAATTACTTGAAGCCGTAAAACATAATTTTGAATTCTCGTTGGCTCTTGTGAGCAAAATCAAAAACTCAACTAACTCAAAACTGTAACTGTAACTCGAAAATCCAATGGTTTAGAAAGATGAAATTTGGTGTGCAGTCTGTACACCTTAAATCTATATCTCTGTCGAATTTAGGGTGAAGTAGATGAAGAGAATTTAATAACCAGGAAATCGTTCTGCAGGTCTGTGTACATTAGAATATAACAATTTTAAAAAAATATAATGAAATAGATAGCAAAATTCAGAATCAGTTCACTAACTGTTTTTCACTAACCATGCTCAATTCCCTACGTTATACTAATATATACTCAAAACCCGCTATAAGAAGAGAACTCTCCAGTTTGGAATTAATAAATCGTGCATTGAGAAACAAGGAAATAGAAATCAGTCAAAGTTGTATTCCATTGTAAATTATAAGCCGAGTTTTTTGAACTAGAACGAAGAAACCATTTTTCTCTATGTGTCTTTTTAAAATAAATAAATAATAAAGTATATTTTTAACCTTATTTTTTAAAAAATTTTCTTATGCTATGTTATATTTTTTTTAAAATTTAAAATAGAATTTTGAGTGTAATAACCGTACGATTTTCAGTAGACTTTACTAGCAAAAATTATGCAAATTTAAACATTCATACATAATTAAAAATTTACATGCTCGGAAAATAATTCTCTACTTTAATTATAATATAGAAAGAGTTCTATAATAGCATTTAAAAATAGAAGTTAATCACTTCCTCGTATAGAAAAGCTACCACTTTGATTATGTGCGCTGCTATTAAATCGAATAAAAAAATTCACATACATCATCATCTTCACAGTGTCAAAATAATTTATGTAGTTCACGAATCGTCCACATATCCTATATTCAGTAGGCATAATTGGCAGTGTTTTTCTTTTTCGTAATTGAAAGCCACAAATTACTTAAATTTCAAGCCATTTCTCATGTACAGGAAAAGTGAATTAACATCTAAGGTTATTTTGAAAAAGACTAATGATTTTTTTATACTGAGTTTGGAGGGTGGAGACCTGGTTGACTTTTGAACCCCTGGTGGTGATCAGAGCCTTTTAGCATGCAGGACGCTTGCGTCCCACTTTTACCGTCCGACCTCATAACAATAGACGTGGTTGTTTTGCTTTCTATAACAATACTTCCGCCTACTAAAGAAGGACAACAAGGGATTACCTTGCTTTTTACCTATCTGCATGTGAATTCTCACCATTGAGTCCTGTTCACACATTATTCGTTAAGTTGCGTGTGTGTCTTAGCCTTCATTTATATGTTGTATCGCCCATGCGGAATGTTATCTTTTTTATTTATTTTTTTTTAAATTTGAATATATGAACGTGAATATAAATTTGGATTCGTTACGCAAATGAAAAGTTTTGATGAAGTTTAACTCATTTTTTTAAGACTTGGCATTGTAATTTTGTGCTTGTTTCCTGTTTATAATTATTCTCCGTAAACGAAATATTCTAAAGAAAAGAGAGAAAAAAAAAGATTAATAAGAGAGAAGAAAATTAATTACGCCTCCACAAATCTTTTGTAAGATGTACGTGTTTTGAATCGACAAAAGAATGTTTCAACGAATTTCTGTACCAGCTGTTTTAAGGTTTCGTGAAATATGTTTGGAAGTTATGAAGTAAGATACACAGCTAACCTTATTATCATTGCATTCGGTTTTATTATAAAGTTTAAATAAAGAAACAAAAAAACAAGACAATAAGACAAAAACTAAGCAGGAAATGGGCACATAATTTCATTACTAGTAAAAAAAAAAAACCTGAGAAACTTTCATTGCAGGTTACGAATAATATATTCCTGTTTGTATATTTTAAGCAGTTCACAGGTTGCTTTGAATTATTATGTTCTTATTCTGTTTTAACGAGTTAGTTACCTTTGTTAGTTTATTTTCGTAAATTAGTTAAAATAGACAATTTTTCGTTATGGTTCTTGAATGTTCAGCTGATAAACAAAACTTCTAATGGTGCCACTGTTATTTATACCTTTCAAATTAACCAACACTTTTGATCTTTATTATAAGCTAGTTTAATGCTGATAATTCCAAAAATTAGAATATCTATTACACTAGCAATTCAGTAAGTACATCAGTTTTACAACTTAAATTGATTATTACTTAATGCATTGGAAATTATGTATTAACCCTTTAAAGGGCCGTTTTTCTCTAGTCATATTATGTTAAAATATTTTTAGGCTTGAAATTAGAATAAGAAAAGAGATTCATTTAGCTTATTAGATAAATGTAATTTGATTAATTAATTAATTAATTTGGTTAATTAATAATTAAGTAACAAATCAAGACACATCATTTTGTGTGAAATAAAGAACTAAAGCATCTAAGTTTCTGTCTTTCTAAAAAAAATTGTCAGAACTTATACCAACCTACATAAATTCATACAAAGATTGGTAAATTTGGTGGGAAGCATATTTCCCACGGCCCTACAAAGGTTAAAAAAAATTTTAATAACACGTTTATTATGGAATTATAGTTAAATTAGGGTTAAGGTATAGAAGAAGCATTTAGTTATTTAAATAGCTTGTTAAATCTCTCACTCATGCATTTTTTTTATTTATTTATTTTCGTGATTTCGCTTAAAACATAAAGCTTATAGCTTTACAATCGACTAACAGCATGAGCTGGAAGAGAACAGTAAAACCAATAAAGTAGAGGGTAACGACTAGCAATTCCATCACTTCCTATTATTCTGAAATTACTTTTAAACATTACGAGAGGAAAACGTTGAGGTTTAGTTTTTAAAAATTTACAGAGAAAGTAAAATGAAGTACCCAGCCATCGTTTCCTCTCTACTTAAAACATAATTTTGATAAGATCTTATCGTCTGTATTGTGTACGAATAGATTTCATAACCCATCAATCAATCAGTTTCATCAATCGAGCTAACAAATGGCTCTAAAATTTCGAATAAAAAAGGGGGGACATTCATCGTGTGTGTGTTTTCCCTGGACCATTCGTTTCTGATTTTTAGTTTTAGTTCTGAAGCTTTGATATATATATCATAAATTTATTTTGTTATAATTATTAAAAGTGTTCCAACAATTTTACGCACACACTGTATTATATCGATGCTATAACTGAATGTTTCGTTCATCATTTAACGAGATTTTTCTCGCTTATAAAAAAATAAAGAGAAACGCAGTGTAGTTGCCCTGAATTTCTTGGTGAAATAATATTCTGCTCTGCAGTACGTCAACATTTCCTGAGTCTTTTCAGTTTTCTTCTTGAATTCGATACCTAAAATAGAAACTGGTTCAAAACACATTCGGTCCATAAAATTTGTGTCTGGCTGAGTGGTGCCTGCTTAGTAAAAAAAAAAAAAAAAAAAAAAAAAGATCCCTATCGTTAACAGTCGGAAGTTCCGTGAAAACAGCTGACTGACACCTGCATCGTAAAAAGCAGAAAACTCCTGAATAAACTGAAAGTTACTGAGAGCAAATACTGAAAGGGAATAAAATACATTTGTTGGTTGCGCAGCTTTCTCTCATCGCTGGCTTATATTATAAACTCACTAGTGAACAGATGGTTTCTGTTGCGGTGTAAAAAGCGGCTTTGAAATTTCCAACTGAGAAAAATTGAAGGTCATTTTATTCTAAATCTGTAAAAAAAGGGTTGAAAAGTACTTTGACTTGCTGATTAATATTACAAAATTATATTAGAAGCTATTCATTAGAAATATATATCTATGCCAGTCGGACTTCTGTATGTTGCATAGTGTTTTGCTGATTTTCAACCATGCTTTTAGAAACTTGCTATGGTTTTAATATTATCATCTTGTCAGAATCTTTATATTTGTCAATTATCCACGTTTGTTTGAAATATCCACGTTTGTCAATTATCCACATTAGGAACTAATTAAAAAATAGGATATTTCTGTTTAAAGGATGTTTAGTTATATTAATATTTCGTTTGAAATACTATTTACATTTGAAACGGAGCTCTTAAGTTTAAGCAGATCTCGTGATGACGAAGACCACTTCTGAGCTGTATTCCCCCTCCCCTTTCCCTTATCCAAACCTCCATGCCGCATTAACAAAAAGAAGTTTGATCTGGGTGTCCAATTTAACATGCTTATATACTTGGAAGATCTTTGATAGAAGAGGATTGGATAGATCTTTGATAGATCCCGGAGAATGTTTGATAGAAGAGGATAGATCTCGGAGGATCTTTGATAGAACCATCCGATTCCAAAAATTCTTACATCATCTGGCTATCGCTATAAATATAGTTGTTTACTCAAAACATTATCGGAAAAAAATACTATTACTATTCCATACTCCATTGTTTCAAAACAGGCAGTCTATTGTGCGATAAATGATCAATGGATCAATTTTACTACCCGAACTATACATTATTAAATGCTGCTTCAAATAGCGAAGCCATAATTCTCAAAATGGTTATTGGTTCATGAATGTATAATTGGATTCATTTATTCGTCATAGTATATGAAGAACAGTTGTAAAGATTTTTAATACAATATAACATATTATTATTTAATATGTAGCATTCTTTATATTTTGTCAATTCTACAAAGTATCGTTCAAAAATTATGTATTTTAACAGTCAGCTTTTAATTTATTTTATTCCAGTCTTGAGCTCATTGTGTTTTTGCGAGAATGTTTCGTCTACGCTTTAATTCTTCTGTGAAATCAATTGTCTCCCTTTTATCATTAGTGTTGAATCTTTTCATGTCTTAAAAAGAAAGACCACTGCATTGTAAGATCTCTATTCTCCCATACCCTTAATTCATAAAACTTATTTAATCCTTTTACAAGGGGAATTGAGCTTAAGGAGCTTCATCCTTCCACAATGTCACTCATTGAACTCTATTTCTCAGAGCTTGAAAAGAAACTTATTTCCTGTGGCACACAAAACAATTACGTGCCAGGCATTCAGACGCCCGTGTTTTTCCGAATAGCCCATGACTAAACCACCATGTTCGTTTGTATGCTAATGTCTGATTCGTACCATTATCTGCCAGTGAGTCTTTATGTCAGTGCAGTCGGCCAACCACCCACTCCTTGGGAAGAGAGAGACTAGAGTTAATTAGGTTAAAGAGAAGAAGTCGACACCCTGCAACGATTTCTTTTTCAAAGAACAACGCCCATGAAAACCAGTCGTTTGCCTCTTTCGCCATCCACTGCCCGCTTTTCATTGTTTGAAATCAAGTCTCATCTTCTGGAATGATTCACGGTCTCACAGTAGACAGAAGCATTTTATGTCTCTTTTATGTCATCAGAAGGTAATGGCTGTTTGGAGAGGGAGGCTAGCAGAAACAGTCTTCTGCAAGTGAGAAGCTGCTGGCTATCGGGGCTTGCAGTTCAGTCGGGCTTGAGGATTATTTCTTTAACAACTGTGAACTGATATCAACCCTGTCACCAAGTTGCCTTATCAAGCAGATTGTTTTAAAATTATGATCCATAAAATGCACAACGTGTGTACGGATTAATCATGCTCTGAAGGAAACTGATGTTTGGTGTGCTCCATTCTTCATCTATCGGTTCCCTGAAAAGGAGGATGATACTCAATGTCATGGAAGTAATCATTGAATTTCAGCATTAGATTCCCGTCCCGTAGTATAGTTTTTTTATGTGAAACGGAGAGCATGGTTAGGAGAGAAAAAAATTATTTGGCTTCATCAGGGAAATCCCCCTCCTCCGAGTCTTAAATTTGCTACATTAAGCCAAATATTGTTTATCATGCTTTAAAATCGACATAGTTTATCGTTTTAGTTATCGGATGGAAATTTATTTGTGACTATTTAAAGTAGTAAATTTTATTTATTGAAGTCAGAGTCAAACGAAATGGTTTTATCTGGACCCTCGTCTTATTGGTTACGTTTTCTTTCTTTTTTTAATTGCGTTTAGTGCTTTTCAAAATTGATTTTTACTTTATAAATGAGTTGTAAATCTTCTAGATAAAGCTCACTTTTCACGTTAACTGCTTCTTTACGCCCCCATATAAAGCTATCTATATGCTCGTGAAAAGTTGAATGGGCACATTAAACTATTTCAAAACCACCACCATCCCCTCCCATCTATACAATATCAATCGAAAGTCTTACATTAAGTAAACAGATAATAAATTAAAGGCATTCCGTTCTCTGGGGTGCCGAGATTCTGTACGACGCCATTGGTGGCATTCAAAAATGAATTAAACCTTCGGAGCCTGCATGGCTTCGTCGAGAATTTGTAAAAGCCAGTCACGTAATCCATCTCCATTTTTTAGGTCTCTGCGGAGCATCGTAAATTGCATCGTCGGCTATTGAATCACGAAGGAATATGTGGACGAAACATTCTTTAACCATGACAGTTGAATATGGCAAATTGTTTTTCTATTTTGTTTTCAATCATTATTTTGTGGAAAGTAGGAAGACATTGAATTAAAAAGAAACGGTGGTGTAACATTACGTTTAGATTAATTCTTGGAATTACACTTGTGTCAAGATATGATCATTGCTTTGAGTTAAATATACAATGAGTAATGATAGCGTTGAAGGCAAAAATATTGAACTTTGCTATTTTGTGATAATCACTCCTAAGTACATGAGTTACTCGTAGATTGCGTTTTGTATACATAACATGTTTTGTTATATAGGAAGTAATGAAAACTGAGTGATACTAGGAAGAATTAAATTGAGAAGCTTTTGGTTAAATTGAGTGGATCATTTTGAAGGGGTGCTAAACGAAGTATTTTTTTTTTTATCCAGCCATTAGTTGCTATTTATGATGGTTTCATTCCTATTTTTCATACACACTCTGATTTCATACCTGATTTTGCTGTATAATTTAACTATCGAGTTGCTAGAAGTTTTCGTGTCATAACTGTAGAGTTTTTAAATATTAATTTTGATTGATTTGATTATCGTTTTTGAGAATGTGTTTTTGCCATTGCATTTGATAAAATAACTTTAATATTAGGAATTATATTCGATTATTTTTGATAATTAATAGAAAAATTTCAATGTCAATTGCTAAACAAAAGAATCGTCGTAAAAATTTAATAAGATTCATACAATATACGATGCTGGAAAATATATGTGTTCATATATTTTAAAGATATTTATTTTAAATTACGTATTAAAAATCGCTTTAAGGTTATATATTTAAATTTTAAGCTAGATATTAAACTTTTAATATAGTAAATTTTTATATAGTAAATATACGAAAAATGTTTATGTACATTAAAATAATATCATGTTTAAATAATGTGTAAAATAATAGTTCCAACACGAATCCTTATGTTAGCTTTAAAAAGTAACTGATATTACATTAGTGTTTTAGTTAATTGATCATTAGCTTCCTAGCAATTATTATATTTTTTTGTGACTAAGCTTAGTGCTTTTCAAAAAAAAAAAAAAAAAAAAAAAGGTAAGACCGTTTTATGCCAAAATAATATTTTTTGTGTTATTATTTAGTGATGAAAGGAAATATGCGCATTTCTACTTTTTCTAAAGACGTTATTAAAAAGCATTACTTGTCTGGATTGTGCAAAATTTACATTTGTTAATAACCTTAATGCCCTCGCTTAATCCGTCCAAAGTTAAGCTTAGTAAAGAAAGAAGTCAATTTTTTTTTTTCATGATCTTTTTTATGCTCAAATTTGTGCTTTCACTGTTTTTGACGATGTTTCTTATAAATAGAAAAGGATTGACGAGGAATCTCTGCGGATTATCTAATAAAAAAATTCAGTGATCCTTTCAAAATGCTGAATAAAAAGTAGATAAATAAAAAACGTTGTTTATAAAGAAAAAAAGAAGTTTGAAGACATTTTTTATTCACTAAAGGGGAAAAAAAGGAAGCATATTTGTCGCACTTAAGAAGTTGCTATGAGCACACTTACTACTTGAAATGCCAAGAAAGAAGTAAATCTGAAAAGGAGAAGGGTAAATAAAAAATAATTTGCACAGAATTGCCATCTCGCATGTTACTTCTCAGTTCCCAGCTCTTGATCTTTTAAAGGATAAGCGAATAAGACGCAAAAACCTCAATAAATAATAATATTAAATAAAAAAATGCTTTTTTTTCACTTAAATTTTTATCTCAGGACCGAATAAAAAGCGATCTATTTCCTAAAGAAAAGATTTTTAAGAAAAGTAAGGCACAGAGAGTGAAACAAACCTCGGGTATTATCACAGAGAGAGAGAGAGAATAAAAGAATGAAAAAAAAGAGAGGGCTTTAGATAGAAAGAAATCAAAGTCTTAAATTAAGTGCTCAAAAGAACGCGCGAAGATGGGGAGAGTACCAAAAACGAGAAAAAAGCATTCCTCCATCGACGGCTGAGATGGAGAGAAAAAAAATATCCCTTTTTAAATCGAGTGAAGCGAGAAAAAAAAAAGTTGAGAGAAGAAAAAAAATTTGTGCGAGAGGAAACGGGGACGCTGTCGTAACGTCGTGTCCTTGGCCGAGAGGAACAACTTTCAGAGAATCTCTTTTCTTTCAGTGTCGCGAGATTAAACTCGATGGATGGAAATAAGTAGAGGATGCGATAGATTTGTTGATGGTGACGCCCCCATCGCAGGAGGCCAGCAACCCTTGTATTTGATACACAGAAAGTAAACTATAACAATAGGGAGCCATTTCGCTAATGTCAGGCCGTGTATCGTTGTTTGGACTAAAAAGACATTTTCTTCGTTTGTATTCGCAAGAATAATTCGATAAGGTTTGCGTGTTTAATTTTTTGAAGTGAATCTTTTAAAACGAGGGGGGGGGGGAGGTCATGCTTCGTTTATGGAATCTAACTGGATTTTTTCTTAAATTCTTATTTGCAAAAAAAAAGTATCATGAGTTTCTATTTTCTTATGAGCTGATCGTTCCATAACAAAGATTGTAAAAAAATATATGGCAAAAATTAAAATGAGATGCTAAGAGAAGTAGAGTAAATTATAAAGTAATGATATATATAAGTAGCGCACTTTTTAAAAAAAATTCTTTAAAATGTAGTTCTTTAGAATATAATGAATGACAAAAGAAATGATTGAATCTAGAATAATTACAAACTTAACACTTGTACGTGAATCTAGAATAATTACAAACTTAACACTTGTACGTCTTTGTAGCACATGTACGCGTCATCTTTTAGACTAATTTAATGTTTGTTCGTTTGTAGATAATCATGACAAGGAACGTCGGCTAAAAACGAAAATAAAGCATAAGAAAATATCCAACTTTGAAGTTCATAATGGAAATTTTCTTGAAATATAGCTGAACCAGCTTTTTTTTTTTATGCTTGTCATTTTCATGTGATATAGCAGCTTAATGTTACACAGTTAAAGTTAGTGAAATGAAAAAACAAACCAGGAAGAATTTTAAGTTTGAATTAAATGCTTAGAAAAAAAAAAGAATTTTAAAAATACAGATAAAGGAAATTAGTCACACGTAAGTAACTTGTCAAAATCTCTAAAAATAAAATTTTAAGCTTTAAAAAAATATATAAATTAAAAAACTTCAAATAAAGAGCATCAAAAATAAATTAAGTAGAGATGCAAATGTGAATAGGATTTCAAATATAAATAATTTAATTCGTAACAATTATTTAAGAAGAATGTCGTTTCATCGTTGATTGTATTTATTACAAAAGATCCTTTTTATCCTTGGTGTATAATGAAATATTTTCCCATTATCATCAGTTGTACTAATAATTATATCTATATCAAGACATTTTGTGTACTACTTTAATTTATCTAAATTTCCTAAAGACATAACACTCTAGTTTGTTGATTTATAGAACATCAAGTATACTTCTTTCTTAATCGTTACCGTAAATAATTATATCAGTATGGGTATCGTTAATTAGTTCAGTTGGTTATCGGTGCTAATATCAATTTAAATGCTACAGATAATACAGGCGCTCAACTTACCTGTGTCTCAATTCAACCTTCCAGTGCAACTTACCGATTTTGGAATAGGTGTGGGGTTTTTTTTGGGGGGGGGGGCAAATTACCTGTATCCATAAACCTGTAGGAGTTTTAACTTTTTTAACCTACTCTTTGTGGATTGTTGATATGTCGCTCAGCTACACTTTTAAATTCATTTTAGAAAGTTGTTCGGAAACTGATTTATAAAAGCAGTTCACGAATAAGTTGTTCCTACGAAATTTTAAATTTCGTAATTTTGACCAAATTCGGACTTAAAAAGAAAAAGAAAAAAAAAAAAAAAAAAAAAACCCCGCTACGAATAAATATTTTTTATTCAAAAGATCAGCTTTACTAACAGCCTTAGATCATTGCATTTAGATAACATTTAACTAAACAACCCCATTCCTTTATATTTTATAAATATTTTTTTAAAATTTAGTCTGCCATAAACACGTGATTGTATGGAAATTCATGCATACTTGGAAAGGCTTAAAAAACCTGCATACATATAATACTCATATTGTATGCTTATTCCATAGAATTATTGCTAAATGCCAATACTGAAAACTTTTAAAAGAAAAAAGTAGTAACAGAATCCTAAAAACCTTTATCAGTTATTCTATGTCGATATTTCACAGACCGGATATAGCAAATTATGTTGATTTAAATGCCGTTCTCCTATCTTAAATGTTTTCTGATAAATCAAAATATTTCACGCATCAACGATCACGAACAGTATGCATTAAAAATCAATATTTATGTTTAATCCTGCTTACTACATAACATGAGTCCTATAATCAATTCAGATTTTATTTATCTTCTATTCTTTTATTATGGCTTTCTTACGTCGTTGTTTTGTTTATTGGATCTTACGATACGGTATCGATGTTGTCGACATCTGGACCAACCGCACAATCGTTGTTCCCGAGGTGGCTAAGTCTATAAATATCTAATCTTAAATTCAAGTTACTGGAACGATAGTTTTATGTTTCCCGTGTGTCCCTTTCTTTATTTCCGGTAACACGTTGAATGACTAAAACGCAGGTTCAGGGTTTTTCTCAGAAGTATGAATAATCATCTCCTCTTCGAATCCTTTTGAAGAGTTTAAAAGTGATTCATTGATGTCGAAACTAGATCTTCGTGTTCCATCCTTTCGTTTTCTGTCAGACTCCGAATATAAATGACATAATCATATTACCATCGTCATGCTAAGATTTCAATCTTACCTCTTCAAAGCCATTTTGCGAAACACCAGCCTGGACGCATTCAAGGTCTTGAAGGATTAATGCTGTAGTGTATATGAAAGTGGAACCACGCCCTGTTTACATTGTGAGTAGAGATAAAAGCCTTACAATGTTATCGCAAACGTTTTCAGAGGACTCGATTTGTGGATAGTAATGCTTGCCAGTTTAGTCTGAGATTACTTGGTTAAGATTAACTGGAGCTTTATATCACTATTTTGCTCTTTTAGTTTCTTATATGAAATTTTAATGAAGGCTTTTTGTGTGTGTGCATATATTTTGATGAAAATAGGTTAAGTCATTTAAACGCTAACTATAATTAATAAAATTACAAAATTAAAATGCTTCATACTTAACCTACATTTTTATTTAAAATAAATAAAATGTCTCTATACTATTAGCTAATTTGTTTACTATCTTAACTATGGTTGAAGAAAATTAGATCTTTGTTCTGTACATACAACTTTCTTATTGTATATTTAAATATCATTTTTTATCTCCAGTTTCTGATTTACTAATAAGAGATCTCATAAAACTAATATTACCATTTATGATACTCTACAAAATTTCATTTGCTTGTTAATGCATTTATAATTCATTCTAAGTAAGTATTAAAATATTGGATGCAGCTATGTGAATAAAATTTAATAAAAACGGTAATTAAATTAAATTATGTCAGTCTGCTGTGTAGAAAACTGTTTTTGTGTTGTGTTAAGAAAACTGTTGTTTGAGTCTAAGTCGTCTGCAAAGCATAACCATTATACAAGTCATGTTACTTTTTAAGCTGTAATACAGGATTATGCAACTTTATTTCGGAATAAGAAATAAAGTTGATAAGTTCTGTTTAGTTTCTAAATAAATGGGCATAAAGGGAGAACTCGTATTCTATATTGATCATTTCGGTACTTATATTAACCGTATATTACGATAAATAATCGAAACAAGGCACTAAATATGTCATGTTTATTGCAATTAATATTAATAGTCAAAAACGTATGTTAGCCGTAAAATGTGACCACTAGCGAATGACGTACAGTTAAACTTAAATTTCACCAATCTCATACTGTTAATACACAAGCAATGCCATTTCTATCTTACAATAATTTATTAACAGAAATCCGACACAAATTTTTCATGGGACATACTTAAAAATAATAAACTATTATACAAAAATAATATATCTTGTACCTTGATAGAAGTGTCAATATCTAAGTGCAAACCAAAGATTCGTTAATGTGCCCAGAACTTCGTCAAAATAGATTAGTTTTTGTCCTAAGTTATAATACTTTACTAATATGAAAGACTTTTTTTTTCCTTAGTCCATTGCATTACATTTTTAAAAAATCAAAATTCCGAAAGACGATTTTAAAACTGACAAAATTGAAGTGTGGTCCTTTTTTTATATGAAGTAACAATCATGCTTTAAATAAAATTGTAACAATATTTTTCATTTACTGCTAAGTCAACGAAGAATTGTAGTGTTTCCCTCTATTTCCAAACTGCCACTATAAATCTTATACTTCAGGCTACATAGTAATGTCGCATGCCTTTTATTAATTACCTACAAAAATCTGTTGCCGTTTCTTTTTCTTGCCACCTGTAAGTGTTGGAATCCGTCCGCTTTTCATTTATTCATTCTTCACTTCGTGGCAAACGGCACCTCATTTCACTCCGCGGCGTTTTTTCAACCATTTACCTAATACCGAAATTTATTGAATACGAATACGGTACGCGACGCAGCTCAAGGCCCTATAAACAACATACTCCCCTGATGTTAAAAATGAGACATCTTCTTCGTATCTAATGAGACTATTTGGAAGAAAATATTCGAATTCCTTCAGTGACGCATTTTCTAAGAAGGATCACTGCCTACTTTTGAAGTATTAAAAAAAATGGCGACTTAGAATTCCGGTAAAGAAGGTAATCTTTATATTTTTTTTTACCTTCACGTGGAAGCTGATTAAACATTCCTGGGCCTTTTAATTAAGCATTTTTGCCTGAGGAATGTTGACTCATAAGAGTTGTCACCATGGCTCTTCCGCGGTCAATAAGCAAGGAGTTCCGGAAAAAACGAACTCTTAAAGAGTTTTTTCGTGGGGAAAAAAAAGGAAGAGTTTGGTTTTTTTATACATTTATTTATTTCGTAATTTGAAGAGGACAATTAAATTTTCTCGTGGAATGTTCGTAGTCGCGCCGTTTGTCTTGGAAGATCTCTGTTTTGGGAACTATTTGTAATTTTGGGTTGACTGTTGAATGAGCCCCGTTAACTTTTTTTCCTCACCATCTTGCCTTTTCTTCTTTCTGTGCTGTTCGTTATCTGTAGCTAAATCACAACTTCTTTTTATAAGAATGTTTGCTGGATTTGGAAAATGACGGCATAAAAACAGCAGCGAGGAATTTTGAAATTTAATAAAGGCTCGGTGTGATTGTTTGGTCCTTCGAGAATTAATTAATAATTAACCATTTCGTTCGTACAATGGCATCTCTGATTTATCGTTTGCTTGAATATAATTTATTTTTGCATAATGGAAGATGGAATTTTATTGGTGTTTCTTGGAAAACGTATGTTTAGAATCGTAAATACGGTTTAGAAGAGAGAAGAATTACACGATACTCATTCTTTAACAAAATAATTATTTCGTAGGAATTTAATTTTAAGAAAGGAAATTTTTGTGATATTAAGAAATTCCATGAAACTCTTAATTTTGATTCATCCAAAGAATATTAATTTTTTTTCTGCTTCTTTTGCACCTGAAACCTGAGATGCTAAAAGAGTCCCAACACTACATTACATGCAAGTTTCTTGTTTAGAAATGACGGTTAATTAAATTTTTGAAATTATTCTTTTTCACTTCTTTTTAAATATGTTCCAAAATTAATTCGTATATGAAAAACGATTTATAATCTATTATATTGAGTTTTATGAAATTTTTACTTTTTGTTCGCATATAATTTACCACACTGCAATATTTTCTAACATTAAAATAATTCCTTTTTCATCGACATTATCAAAGGGACGTGAGATACTTTTATGTGAAACTTTAATAAATTCTAAATGTGGTATTTATTATATCTTCTATGAAATTTATACTTTTCAATTTTAAAAAGAATTTAATTTAACCAAAAACGTTATTATGTTTCAAGGCATGATCATTTTGCCTCTGTTAATTATGGTCGCATTTTTATGTATCCATTTACTTTTTAGAAGGATCCCTAAATGTTTTTAACTGTATGAATTCATTCTTATATTGCTTATAAGTAATTATATATTTTCATCATAGACATTTTGAGATGCTAGTTCTTTATCGTAGGTTCAAATCAAATATAGAAAGATTACAATTAAATAATTTTAGCCTGTGTCCTAGATATAGAAAAATTATTTATATTCATGAGTTCTGTAATCATGCACGAGTAGAATTATATATTCTCGGAAAAGATATATTCTTATGTTTCATTTTTATTTATAGGTTTATGAAGAGTGACTGTCAGCTACCATTGGAGTGACAAATTGAAAAAATTTTCAGGTATTTAAAATATATATTATTATGATTTCTTCAAATTAATATATATATATTTTTTTACATTGCAATTATTGCTGCGTTATCATTTCTTGGGAAAAAAATTACCATTTGTGTAAAAAACTTAAAGCTTTCTTATCAATAAACTTGCTTCTTACTGTTGGTATCTTATTAATGACATCCTCCAATTCAGAAAGCTTCATATTTTCAAAGATCCTTGTGCAAGGTAACACAAATAATTTCAGAATTCTGTGCTATATAGAATCGAATAAACATTGTAAGAAAAGGAATAAATAAATAAAAAATATTATTGGAAATTCTTATCAGAGAATAAAATAAAACATTTTATATATGTTCGTGTTAAAAATACTAGTTTAACGCAATAGGTTTTTTTTTAATCATTCATCATTATGAATTTTGCATAATGATGTATGTTACATGATGCATAATGATGCATGGCATTATGCATTAAATCTTGCATTATCAAGTATAATCAAGTATCGAAGGTTTTATAAAAAATATTTACTTTATCAATCCAATGAATAATCATGTTTATAAATCAGCTGCTTACATATTGTCAGCCGGTAAGATAAAATTGAGATTTATTTTCTATCATTATTCAGTGGATATGGTTAAATTCAGTTTTATTATGATTAATTTCATTTTTATTTATTTAGACAATTTACAACCGGCTTAGACCTCTTTTTTCTTTTTGTCCTGCCAAAATTTAAAATGCTGATTCCAAATTTCAAGGAACAAAGAAAAAAGTGAAATTTTTTTCGACTGGCCAAATGCATGAAACGGTTTGGACAAAATCCCTTCGCGAGGTTTTGATTCGAACAGACATGTTTGATGACACGGAAAAAGTTTCTTATTTACTTCCTTCAGATGTTGCCCGGGTCGTCCTTCCGTTACCCGCCCTGCACTGGGCCATATTCTACCATTTTATGATGCTCCGTCCCTGCAAAGGAAAGTTATAGCGATTGAAACGCTGACTTTTATTTTTTACGGGCGCACACGCAGGGATCGGCGACATATTTTAGCTCCCGAAATGACCGTCCGATGCATCTGTGCTTTTATTTTACTTTTATGACCTTTCAATAGGATGCAGAATTCAGTCAAGTTGCAGCTGGATAAAAAGAAATAAATTTTCAAACAGCCATTGGTAATGCAATCTGAAACACATGGTTCTAAAAAAAATAAACAACTGTTATGTAAAGTATGATGTCTAAACTTTCAGTAAAGAAACAAAAGTTTGATAAACTAATATGGCAACTTTCTCTGGATTTTAAAAGCGTAACAAAATTATTTGGTGTTGAGTGAATTTTGAAAAGTAATTGAGTTTCCGTTTTTTCATATTGTATAGATATAATATTTCTTTTGTTATTCTCACAAATAAAGTTAGATCCAATTTATGCACGTAATTCATGCTGTTAAAAAATATATTTTTTTTAATTATTTCTCTAAAGTCAGTTTTTTTTTCTTTCTAAATTTTTAAAAATCTGGTTAAATATTACACTAACATATGATTACACACATTTAAATTATTTCTATACTTGATCTAATAATTTCATGAATTCTTAAGAGATGTTTATTAACTAGCCTTTTTAAAGAAACTGAAAAAAAAAATAACTATAGTAACATAAAAGATTAAAATCATTCTCATTTATTACATCTATATATGGTATTTAATTAATTTACGAAACTTTTATTTAGATGTTCTCTATATATTTTTAAAACAAATTTAATTTTTATTAATTCTTTGAAAAAAATTCTGGTGTTTGAAAATTTAGAAAATTAATCCACATTCCCAAATTTAGAATGGCTTACTTCTATTTGCAATGTAATGGAATCTATCAAATTTGAATCTCCCGTATAATTATGAATCATGCCCAACAGTTTTTCGCATTTTTTAAAATTATCAATGGATATGTTATTATTAAAATAGGCTATTATTCTACATTGAGTATGCAATTGTTTCGAAAAAACTTCAGATTCTATTAAAAAATATAAGATAAAAAAGATTGAGATAAAATTGTTTGAAAATACCAGAATCAGTTAAACATAGTTCAAATAACAATTTTTGTTTTGTTATTTTAATAAAAGTGATAGTTAAAGTATATAATTTACATATATTTTTGAGAATATTTTAAATAATTAACACTGGCACAGTTTGTTTCGCTTTAATGATCATTATATAGAAAAAAAATCATTTTTATTATTTGTTGCTCCAGTTTCCAGAAAATAACCATAAAAAATTATCTGTAAATAATTTCAATTTTTACGAGTTTAAATGTTTCATCACTATGAATTATAGAGATTACTAAAAATTAATTGAATTAACTGAAGATTCGTTTGATTAAAACCATCCATTTAGAATCTGTGCGATGACAAACTACATCATTTTGAACCATGTCTAATTTGTTAAGACCTACTCTATACTTCAGCGCGAGGAAATATTGACTTTTATTTGACAAACACATATATAAACATATTGATGATTTGACTACTATTTGTTTACAAAATTGACCCAAGATTGACTACTATTTATTTATTCTTGCATCTTAAAACTTGGAGGGAAAAGACTATGCTATCATTGCTATCTAAAAATCAATGGATTTAAAATCCGTTGTTAACACGAGAATGAAAGCAAAATAAATCCTCCTCCTTTTTTAACAGGAAATTGCAATCCTTGACGTAGCCAAGTGTGAATTCCGCTGCATTATGTCAATAACTGTCCCGAAACAGTCGGGAAGTGCACTGTGACTAATGCACAATTGATTTACATCTGTGAAACTAGTATTATTATTGTCTGCGTAGCTGCTACTGAAATCATTTTGCGGTTGCTTTGTGGTTTGAAACGTAAAAGCTAAAATAAGTTTATAATTATCGCTCTTAACCGCGATGTTGTAAATATCGTGATAATCTTCCAGTTGGTTTCGCGATTATTTTTTTCATTTGAATACTCGATTATTGTATTTTACTGCATTGCCGGAAATTCTTTCTAGGAAAACATAATAGGGACTATGTTTGAGGTCTATAGAATTCACCAGACGCCGATTTTGGAAATCAGCTTTGTCACGAAATGTAGAAATTGCCCGAAAATAATGTTTGCTTATCTGCGGTGTTTCGAAAATCCGGTCTTTGAACTTTATATTCGCTAAGAAATTCTTCGAACTTCATTAGACAAGTACAGAAGGTGTTCACTCTAATTGTGGTTCTATAGCGAATTTCTGAACTGTTAGAGATAAGCATAAACTTTTTAGTGGGAAAATGTTTTAAGTGACGTAAAAAAAATTATATTCTATGTTGTTGCAATCAATAAATTTACTGACGGAAAAAAAATGCGAAATATAACTTTTTATATCCATCAGTTCTATTATTCGTATTTAATGAAATAATTTTTTGCTCGTTATAATTTTAAATTTTAAAAAATCCATTTTTCAGCAATCCTAACTGACCGAATTATGAAGTGATGAATTTAATTATTTTGGACCATTTGACGACCGTAAAGGAAGTTTATTGATTGCTTGCTCATCCTTGAGGCTGCCATTAAACTGGTGTAAGCTTGTCTAAATAGCCGTATTCAAAGCCTCATAGTCCTCTCGCGATCTGGTGCGGAAGTTTGGTGAAAGGGTGCCAGCTCAAGCCCCGTCATCTGACAGTGGTTCAAAATTACGTGGTCCATCCCAAAATAGCCCTAATGTTGCTTTAAAAGATCGGGACATTAATATAAATAAACTAAATAAATCAAAACTTCGTAATTTAATTACAGAAGAGTGGGAACTTTTTGCTTAAAATGTTAGTGTGGAAAAAATAAAAACCTTACTCACAGGATCAGTAGATTGTATAAAAATTTAGATTTCGTAATTTTTTTTCGGTAATGCCTTTAGTTGACTGCAGAGACATAAAACGTAATTCGGTATGTCTCTTAAACTTTTCAAACTATAATTGTGTATTTATTGCTAACAGTTTAAAATTAATTGTTCCATGATTCGAATAAGCATCCTGTATAAGAATACGAGAGGATGATCGAAACATAAGAATGATTTGAAGTTAGAATTAAGCAATTAGTTAATCTTTTTCTTTTCATAAGTTTGTTATAACTCCATTAAATTTATATAATGTTTTTCTTTTAACTTTTTTTATAACTAAATGACACTATTAATATTGTGTTCTTTTGCAGTTTTTTTTTTATTAGCTCTTCTTCACAATTAGTAAAAGACCTTCTTTAAATTCTAAATCGTATATAATCCTCATAAGGTCTGCAAAGAGTTGTGAAAAGAATGTGAAAGAATTGGTATTGGTTAAAACTATTTTCATTAAGCCGCCAATGTATTTTATGATAAGTAATCAGTGCTTTCTTAAATGTCAATATTATTGATGTAATATTTATTTTGTCGATCTTCCTCTGTTTGAAAAAAAATTTAATAACTATCTGCATTGATCTTCGACTTTTTCTCCATAAGTTCTTTATTCAGGTAAGCGCCTATTGCAAAGCACGTTTTCTTCAAAAAATCCTGGAAATTTCTTTTTTGAATATGTATCCTAATTTCTGCTTTAATTCCCAAATCAAATTAATTTTTTACAATATATTGATACTTACATTTTATCTGAAAAGAGGCTTTCTGTCCTATTATGAAAAAAAAAAAAATCACGTATCGTTTATATATATATATATAATTTAGCTCAAAACACATTCTTTCCTTTCAAATAGTTAAATAATTACAAATTTATTCCTTTTGATGAAAGAGGCAATTTACGTTTCTTCGAACTCAAGACGTTCTTGCACTTTATTTTGTTTGAGCATCAACTGTAATTCTGTTGACTTTAGTAAGTACATGCATATCTAATCTCCAATCATTTCCTGTCCTTCACTGTTTGCTCCTGAAGTTTGGCAGTTCTTTAATCAAACAACCTATTTTCCCCGCTTTACATATGTTCATTCTTTTTCTTTCAATTTTAAATTAAATACCCTTTCTTACATATTCTCTTCCAATGATTCCTATTTAAAATAAGGGGAAGGAAAAAAAAAGCAGACGATTCTGCTATTTAAAAAAGGAATGGCGGGAAAAAAATCGGAAGAGAAAACAAAATCGGACGAAACGACTTTAGAATCAGCTACCCAATGTTCTCTCATTGATGACTGTCGGTGCGAAAGATTCGATTCGCACCGACACACACCGATTCGTATTCCATCAGAACAGAAAACGCGCCTACCGATTCGTTTCGGAACAAAAGGGAAGGAAAAAAAAGCTCGTTAGGGTCCAAGTGTGAATGAATGGCGGGCACGATTCCAAAATCGATTAAAAGCTCGGTCGCGTTGTTTTTCAGGCGGCAACTTTATTTATTCAGCAGTGCAAAAGAACTCAAGTCGCATACGAATCGGGGGAGGAGTCAAAACATACGTTTAACACCTCACTGTTACTTGTTCCGCTTGCTTGAACGCTTCTTTTGACGATCTCTTTATGGATATTTCCTCGCTCCGTTTTCACAGGATATGTATTTGGATTTTAGATGGATAGCTTGTGTATATAGTTCTGTGATTTGTCTTCATCGAAATTGAATTTTATTGAAACTGAGGGAAATCGAATTTTTGGTCTGTTTGCATGATGTGGAAAATTTTAGTTCCTGGAAGAGAGAAGGGCTCATAAGTGTACCTTTTAGAAACCTTTTTTTGGTGTTGTTTCTATTAAATTCTTTGTTTAATGAATACGATTTTGGTGTTGTTTCTATTAAATTCTTTGTTTAATGAATACGATTTTGCTGATTTGTTCTACTCAGGCATTTCTGCATGGTTCAATGAATCTACTATGTTATGCATGGTAAAAGGTAAGATCAACAGTCTCACAGTTCGTTGACTTATATGTCAAATTGTGCATAGACCATACATCAAAGTACAATTTCTGGAAGATCGACAGCATTCTACTTTACCATTGCTTTGTATAAACATTAAGAATTATATCGTTGGAAAGGATTTGAAGCAAGTGAGCTTAAAATGAAGGAAGTTATATTTACTTCATTGACATAACCATCAGTGGAAAAGTAAAATATAATTAGAATTCATTGCTACTGCGATTTCTAAATTTGGAATAGAAATTCTTATGGTATTATGGTATTTCTACATATATAATCTAATAAGCATTTCTGCGTAAATCTATGTAATTTTATCTAGCAGAACAATTCCAGAAAGAAACCACGCATAATTATAGCTGTCTTTAAAGTAATTTAGAACCCTCTGTTTTGGTATCTTTTAGCGTGAAATTCGGTAGCTTTGATAATGGGATGGATAATAGTATAATTATAACCCAACCGCAGGAACCGTAGCCGGATTTATCCACAATAAAAGTAAACCGCAGCTCCTTTCGTTAGTACTGATCCAATGCAATTTATATATATTTCTGAAATCTTATTCTTTCTTTTGACCAAAGTTTTGCTCAACAAATTAATGATTTATTTTATATATTAATATTACGGGCAGAAAAGAATCTTGCTATCATAAATATTAGAGAATAACCAGATCTTTATTTTGTCGCATTCTTTATTTAAATATGAAGTGCAATTCACCTAATTGTTAAGAATGACTCTTTTAGAATTAAAAGAGAAATAGTGCGATTGAAAAAGGATTCCTTCTATCTTATCATATTTCCTCAAAAAGGAAGATATCACCACTTGGTGAACAAACAAATTTTTTTAATTAAAGTCCTAATGGTATAATTTATAAATTATGTCAAAAGATTATAATACGTGCATATCAGATATCTTCCATGGTCTTTTAAATTTTTATCATTAAATTCTAATATAAAAATAAATGATGACATAGCTTGTCGTTTTTCTTTTCAAATCGAACATAACTAATTACGCATAGTATTTTATCTAGTAGCTTAGTTTTTTTATTCATTCTTCTTGTAAATCGATTAATATTCATGTCTTACATGTTTAAAAAACACCCTTGGCGTAGGAAATACGTAACTAACGTATCAGCTGCAGAGAGGCATTTCTTCAGGGCTGCCAATCATACCGAGCTAATCTAATAATCCTCCTGGGTGGTAGTGAAATGAATAGTTACCATGATGCCATCGCTCTCTAATCCTTTAATGAGGATGCCTGTTTTCAGCTTCACCCAGTGACATCCTATCCATATCACCTGAGATCGGAATTCATTTTTACATTTGAATTGAATAGAATCCTCAGACGGATTCTCCGACCGGTCCGACGACCTTGACGCAACCTCGCGACATGTCCGTTCACTAATCATTACCCAATCAATCGACACATACGACGTGTCCAGCATCAAAAGTATTTCGATTTCTAAGAATTCCCGATGGTAATCTATTGCTTGGTGAATTACATTACGTCGTTTAGCCTATATTACTGGATAATAGACTATATCTGGCCTCATGAAAGGACGTTTGGGATTGCTGGACGCTCCTGAATTTATTCTTTTTTATCTTCCGCAGCTCCTTTTACTTTCTATATGTAGAATAGCCTTGCGTGAGAGCCCCGCAGCTTTTTCTCATGGATTTGGGACATCCCAGAATCAATTAGCTTCTTACTTTCTGCGGAGATCGATAAGTTGATCGATGCACCGAATACTTAAAGATGTTTGCTTTTCTTTTAATCTTCTTTTTTATTTTTTAATTACTAGCCACCTGACCGTAATGGTGTCTCGAGCTCCAGTTTCTTTTGACAACAGAGCTAGCTCGTTGGTTATCTGAAATGGCTGGTCTGGCAGCGGCAGATTCAAAATATCAATATAATTATTTCATAAATCAAGTTCTGGCACACTGGAGTGTCTTCAAGTGTCTTGTTTAGCTCATTAAAAATTTATAAATAATGGGTAAACATTTATTATCTCGGAAATTTCTTTATGCTGCCTTGTATTACCAATGGCGGTAGCGATGCTTGTACTGATATTGTCTTTAGTATGGTCTGTGATGGAATCGGGTTTCTCGATATAGGAGGTGTTTATTAATTATTTCTTTACGCAAATATTGCTAATAAATCAAAATTTTTATAAATAAATGTTGTGATCTTTTATAAATTACACGTCAGTTTACATCTATCGCTCCTCCCAGTATTTTTATATGATATTTCATCATAATTGAATAAAATATCTTAAGCTAGCTTTATTGCAATTTATTTTCAATGATCTGTATTTTAATCAACTTTCAGTTTCCCGATTTTTAACTATCACTGATTTCTATCTATGTTTAGATTAAGAAGGATTGCTTTTTAGACTGTTTTGTCTTTTCACATTCTTGGAGTAATGATTTTTTTTATTTTTTTTTATTCATTGAAACGTACATCATAATGAAATAAAGTTAAAATGACTGCTTTAACCAGATAATCAAAGTCATTTATTATTAATTAATTATATTTCATTTTATAAATTTCCTAATGATAATTTTTCTTGTATTTTTATTAATTCGGTTTCTTTTCGCTTCTTCAAGACCATAAAGATTTATTTTACAAAATTCTTGCTGATGTTCGTAGTAAATATTTGGAAATTAATTTTCGATACCTTAATTAATGATAACAAAAATAATTGTCTTTTGATAGTAACTTAAAATTCTTTATATTATATAATGAACAGAAAGAAATAATATTTCAGCCTAGGGCCGCCGTTCTCGGTGGTAAAGTCTCAGCTTCGGATCCGGAGGATTTCAAGTTCGAGACCCGATTCCATCGAAGAACCGTCGTGTAAGCGGGTCCCACTGGTGTGGTATGGAAATTTGTAAAGGAGGTGTCAGTTCAAGTGTCGTCCTCGTCATCTGATCGGGTTTCAAAACTACGAGGTCAGTCCCAAAAGAGCCCTAATGTTGCTTTAAAACGAACGTTTATATAACTAAACTAAACTTTACTTCAGCCATTGATTAAAAGGGAAAGAATCTAGAAAGAAGAAATTTTGCGCAGTAATTTTTTTCATTCGGTTTTATGAAAACTTTATAGCAGATCCATTAATTTATGTTGTAGCAGAATTGCGCTTATATTACAGAAATATTTTGAAGAACAGCACTCTTAAAATGCAAATCTTTATGATACAAACAAGTTATTACCTTACTCCAATGTTGATTCCAGTCATTCATGATGACAGTTATTGTGTCATACCATCTGTAATAAAGAGCTACTTTCTAAGCAAACTTTCCTTTTGTCCATTAACGCAATCACTTTCATTGTCTTCTCAACCCTACGAAATAGCTCAGGAAACCTACTGAAACAGAACCTTCGTGTTAAAATCTACTGCAATCCGTTCTGCATGCGAGCATCCAATGGCTTCTCGTTTTCTTCAACAATCGTTAACAAGATCCCCTTTCAGCGACAATTGAAGACTACAGCATCGGCTAAGGATGACCTGACACGCATTTCCGCAGAAATTTCCATTTGTCAATTTATTTCCCTCTCCATTCACTGTTATGTATATTGCGGAAAGTAAAGTCCCGAAGTTCTGTCTTTGAAATTCTTGCCTTTGGGCATTTCCGAGATTGATTGCTGGAGACACGCTTGCAGAAAAGAAAGGGCAAAAAAAAGTGTCTGCCAAAGCGTCCATCTTTGGTGCAGAAGAACCACAAATGAGAAGAGTCACGCATTCGATGAAAATAATCGGAATCTTAATCGGTCCCAGAAGCACGCTTTACTTGTGTCCCGAAGCAAAACTAGGATTTTTCAAACGAACTAGGTGGGCCTCGGGACAGCGGCGCTAAATGAAAGCTAAGAGGTCGCTTATTACCATTGATCTTGGAATGGTTGCTGATTACTTCCAAACTCGGAATTGATCGAGCCGTCTTTTTAACCTTGTGAAAGGTTTCCGACTTCGGTAATCGTTTATGTATTTATCGAAAGTGAAGAAGTGCTATTAGGTTTAACATTAGACTTACCTCGTAATCGTACTTAATTGCGTTTTATGTACTAATAATAAGAGAAAAATAGAAACCTCTGTTATTAAAAACTGCACACAAATTCTTTTCTTACTTTTAATTATAATTCTTTTTTGGAAAACATATGCAATATATGAAAATATTTGAAATCTTAAATTCAAGCTATTAGTCTTATTTTAATTAATTCGAGAGTTATGAAGTTTTTGATTGCTTTCTTTTATTCAGAAATGTGAGTTGAGCAGAGTATTACTAGAGTATTAATACTCGAGTATAGTATTAATACTCTATACGTTGTAACTTTTAAACTTCTTATTTATATAAGTGTTTCTTAATTGTAATCCTAAAGAAAAAAATAAAATTAATTTTTGCTATTGTTGCTTTAATATAATTTTAAGTTTCTTTGATGTAATTTTTAACAGCACGTTTTCATTCAATTCGTATGCCGTTTAATATTAAATAGTTCATGTGTTCCCCCCTCCCAAGAAGTTTGTGGCATTGAAAATGATATCCACCGACATGCCCCTTCCCTATAAACTTCTTAAATATTTTGGTGTTCTTTTAAATCAAGATTCATTTAAATGAAAATGAAAAAAAAATCCTTAGTTTTAATAGATAATGCTATTTAATCATTTATTTTCTCCTTAATTTATTTCCTCCTCTATGAATATTCATTGCTAATCACTTTTACTAATGATCACATTTTTCTAATTTCGATACCTTTTTATTAAAAATGATTTTGAATATATATTTCGGTGTTATTTATATCATTCGAATTATTCATGAATTTGAAATATATTTCAGCTTAGTTTTCAGATATTTATAATTAAGTTTTATATCTTTTAAAAGGCTTCAGTGATTTTTTTTTCCGAGATTTGCTTTGCTTAGAACTAAATTTTATTTATTTCGGGGAAAACAAACAAACAGTGGAAAAGTGTTGATTTTCAATGTGTAATTCTTTTATAATGCAGTTTTGTTTATTTAACCCTTTCTAGGGCCGTGGGAAGTATGCTTCCCACCAAATTTATCAATCGTTGTATGAAATTATGTAGGTTGGCATAAGTTCTGACAATTTTTTTTAGTAAGTCAGAAACTTAGATGCTTCAGTTCTTTATCTTACACAAAATGATGTGTCTTGATTTGTTACTTAATTATTAATGAACCAAATTAATTAATTAATCAAATTAAATTTATCTAATAAGCTAAATGAATCCCTTTTCTTATTCTAATTTCAAGCCTAAAAATTTAACAAAATATGACTATAAAAAAATGGCCCTTGAAAGGGTTAAAAAGAATGCATTTTGCCGCATTTGGTGAACGTTAGTCTGAACAAACGTTCCATACTTATCACTTTTCCCATTTTTATTGGCACCTAGCAAATTCAATATTGCCATCCGAGGTTCAAAAACATTATTATTGTCTTATTCGGTGATTTTGAATATTTATCCATTCTTTTAATACAAACCCACCATCATCTTGTCAGCATCTCATTTATGTCTGATGATGAGAGAAAACAGAAACATTCGAATCCACCTGGAATTCATTCGTTTCTCCTCTCGGGCAACAAATCAGAAGTTCGCCGTTCCCATTCTTTTACATTTCCCAGACATCGAATGCTACAAATAATAATAACAACCACGGCTCGCCAACAGAAAAAAAAATATGGCAAAGCTGCATTCTGAAAAATCCTAACGAGTCTTTTGCGGGGGCTACCGACGACTTTACGATCTGGAAGCACTGCTGCAGCAGTCAGTGCATTTGCTTCTAAACTCCATGGAGTGATTGGGGGAGGGGATGAGCGGAACAACTCAGGCACCCATCCTAACGAAAAACATAAACAAAGAAAGAAAATGTATAACTTTGCCTCCCTCTTCCCATATTGAGCCAGGACCGAAAGATGCAGCGGCTGTCAAGAGAAACGAATGCCGGTCATAAATTAGGATAGGAACATAGTTATCCCTGCGCCCTGTGACGCTAGGGGAATTATGCAAATGAGATCGTGTCGAGGAAATAACTCCCTGACCCCGCTTCGGGCTCAAGAAACGAGTTTTTCTCCCAATCGAGCCACGCGAAAAGGGTCTAATCACAACCAACCGAAGATAGTGTTCTTTTGGCGAGCATTTTCACTGATTCCAAAAGGCTTCACTAACAAACGATCGGAAAGTAATTTGGGATGAAAATCTGCTTGTTTTTGCTCCTCCCCCCTCTTTTGTCTAAGATTTGTTAGTTTCGAAACAATTTCAATGAAATTTCGTGAGGGAGTGTCTGAAATAAGAACTAGCAATAGCTGTGAATCAATTGAAAGTATGATTCGTGTGGTGAGATTTTTATGCTGTTTATTGTTGAGAGGTTTATAGCTTATCATAGATTGTACTTGTCTCGAATTTGTTACATTGTAGCTATTTTGTGTCATAAATTCCTACTAAATGATAGTTTCAATGGATTCAGTTTGATGTAGTGCAAAATTTACCTTAAAATATGCATAAATCGTAGATAAATTACTTTTTAACAAATCGCACGCGGCAAACGAAAATTGGTAGTGAATGAAAACAGATTGTTAGCATGAAAAATGGGTTTTATGGACAGTTTTTATCTAAAATTAATATTGTTTTCCCTTACTATAAAAATATGTTCCCTAAAGAATTGCAGAGTATTTTAATAGTGAGATAAACATTATGATTGAATATTTGTATTTATCATTACATTATCAATTTGTGGATATGTGATCGTAAATCATCGTTAGCTTATACAATTTTTTTCAAATAAAAAAAAAATGCAAGTCGCATTATCCTTCCGGTTATTGTTCGTAAAGATAAAATAATAATCAAAAATTCTTCCCGTCTTTTGTATAGAACAGTTTTTGCAATGGATTGAAAAAATAAATTTGCAAATATTGATGAAATTCTAATTTCTTTGTTGATGACATATTGACAGTCAATGGCTAATACGTCATTAAATTTAAACTTTATTATAATATCAACGTTGCTCTAAATATAAAAATGTCAACTATTAAGGATTTACATATACAAAGTCATGGTTCGAATACCTGTTTTAATATTGAGACCGCAATGATCCGATGGTAAGGTTTGGCTACGTAGACTGTTGTGATGCCAGTTTTTGTATCCCTCACATTTTCTGATGATAATTAAAAATCATGAATTTATTTATTAAAAATTCTTACATAGTTTCAAAATGGCTAATCAGCAATTTCCCCGTAGTATTGCTACGGTAAAAGCTGTTGTCGCCATTAATCCAACGGTAAAATCAATTTTTATGTACAATCTTTCTTTTCTGCAGTAATTTCGTTTATACAAGACATGTCCACTTAGCCATGGGCATAATTCTAGTTCTCTTCAAAACATCAATTTTTCTAGAAGAATTGTAAAAACAATGCAGACTTGTGTATATATGTAAAATGATCATCCCTATAAGTGTTTTAATTCGTTAAATCCATGCCTATTTCTTCATCATTTCCGTTAAGCCTTCGGCATCCGATTTCTCTTATATGCTGACAAATATTGATATTTGTAAACTTGTGTTTCGGTTGCATGCATTTAAGTACATTATTTTGTGATCTGCAAATTAAAATATAGTAAGAAATTATATTTTGTATAGTTTATATCGTCAATCAACAATGACTAACGCAACCTAAAAGAAAATTATATTGTCAGCCAATAGCAACTGAGGTGTCTGGAACGAAAAGAACAAAATCAATCATTGGAACGAAAAGTTCAAGTCAGACACCATTAACAGATTCGACACTATAAGGAGAGTTTCGAAATTCTGGACTAATTTCTTTTGCTTAAGCCCCAGATGTGAGTTTCATTTTAAAAGCAATTAAAGTTTTTCATATACATGGACGCCATCATTCGTAATATGAATAAATTAATATCCATTCTGATATCTGAAAACCATCACTTCTGGAACAGACAGATGACATGCAAGCCCAATTAAACGACCCTACTAACACTTCTCTTGCCGATCGATTTCGAGATATTAGCCAGTCGTTGAAAAGGATGAGTGTAGGAATGAAAACAATTCAATTCCGTCGTGGGATCCTTTTCCGCATAACCGCACTCAATCAGCAGGCCGGCCGAGTGATTGGCATATTCGGGCTCGTCGTGGCTGTAGCATCGTGATTTAGCCCCTGGCCCTTTTTGGGACAGTTCTCAGGCAACGTGGTGCCGGCTAAAGTCAACAGTCCGTTGCTAAACTGCCTATCCAGAACGTAATTGAGTTATGTAATTAGTAACTCAATTTCAACAAATCCTTACCATCTTGAAGGGCACAATTGGCGAGATGCCTCGTTCTGAATATATTGCTGGATTATTTGCTCTAATATGATGGCAAAATATTTGATTTCAAAATTTATGAGAAGAATTCTGTGATTATTTTGCTTCGAATATGTTCCCTTATCATTATATCTGAGTTTTGATAATCTGCTAAAGATGGAGTTAGATTTCCTCCGGATCAGATCTTATTAGACATATATATAGGTATAGGAGTGTTTTTTAACTATTATGGTTATAATATTGATGGATCATATTTCTGTCACCTTGATTAAAAAAAATCTATGATATAAATATTCAAATTTTAAGGTCTTTGAAAATCTTATAATCGTTGGAATTATATTTATTTAAAAAATTAGCGTATGATATGTACAAAGAAATATTATTGCGATATTCAAAAATTTCGAGCTTGTACTTTGTCAATTCTCCACATTTTAGAGCTCCCTGAGTTCTTAAAAAATGGATTTATGTCTCTAGTCTATCAGACTGCGAACATAACACGTGTACACTTATCAAATATTAGAACGAAATTCATTACGAAATCTATCGGATTTGTCTATTCATATGGATTTTGGAGGGATAATTAAAAAAAAAACAATGAAGATAAATGATTTTTGACATCTGATCTAGGCATTAAAATTGTGGATCTATATCAGATTTTTGACCCAACCTGTCAACGAGGAGTAGTCCAAAATGCGTACCCGGTTTTCATATCTCTACTTCGAAACGTGGTCGAAGATTTTAATTGTTTGTTTATTTTGATTCTAGACCTGAAAGAAGTAGGCTCTACCATGAAAAAATATTAAAGTTATAATATGTTTGAGAAATAAATATATTCTTAATTGTATTTTAAACCGTAATATGTTATGTAATCGTATATGTAAATGTTATAGTTATATAATATATAGTATTACGGTTATTTTCATACATTAAGACATGCGATGTTGTTTTAATGTGTGAAAAAAAATCGAACGATAAACTTTCCCCCTGATTTTTTTCTTGATTCTTCATTTAAACAGAAAAACTGCTATGTAAACATAAGCAGAAAACGTTAATAAAGTGGAATCAATTTTAGATATATAAACTATTGGTATCATGTATTATGGTTTATTAAAGAAAATTTTGTAAAAGATATTTGTTTATTTTATCTTAAAAGTCCATTTCGATGAAATATTTGCCATTGCGAAATTTTATAAGTAAGCACGTCTTTTCTTTTCAAGTTTTTCAGTGTAGATTGCCAATGCCGAATTAAGCTATTTCAAAAGGTGTATTGTACCAATCTCCGCAAAAAAACATTTTCCTTTTCGGAAATTCGTCTGGCTGTGAAAGAAATACACTAATTAAGAATAAATCAAAGTAGAATTTGTTTTTCAGAAATAAATTGGCATACCGCCTCGGATTTCAAGGTTCGTTTCTCAAGCGAACTTTATAATGTGTTTCAGATTTCAGCTCAAATTTCATTTCCTCACTGCAAATTGTTTGCTTTTGGCTACTAATTGAGGGTACTGTCTCTTCGTCTAGAGTTTCCTTGTAGTTCTTTCAGATTTAAATTTTAATGAGCCCTATACGAAATATCTTGCCCTGCATTAATACTTGTCAATTTGCTGCTTTTGATTCCTTTTTTTTTTCTTTATCATTTTTTTAATAGTACCATGTATAAACAAGCCAGATCTTTCTTGTGTTTTAGTCTTAATGATGGTCCATTGCGAAAGATTTTGAATACGTAATTTATAAGAATTATATGCATCACATCCTATGTATATTGAGAAGAATTGGTATCCATTAAGTCTTCAAAATAATCTATGTGTTCAGCGGAGATGTAACGAAATATTATCCTTTCAATAAATAATATTTTTGTAGCATTAGAAGCTTTTGATAATTTTCATTCTATGCCAGTCTTAGAAATTCCTACTAGTTTTTCAATCATTCCATATGTCATTTATTTAAAAGTCATAAAAATGAATAAAATGAAATCTACCATAAAAAATTATTAAAATTATAGTTCGAGAAATAAACTTCAATAGTAATATAATATGTGGTATTACGGTTATTTTAAAGTAATTTTTTTAGTATTATTTGAATAACTATTTGCAAATAATTACTTTTTATTAAGAAAAAATTGCTAAAATTGTTTTCTAAATATTTCCGAAGAGATTTTTTTTTTTTTCGGTTTGATTAAAAAATTGTTTCAATTAATATGCTTTTCTATTTTTATTTTAAATTAATAAAATTAATTTTATTTTATTCGGATATTTTTTTCTAAACTGAATATTCTATTTATTAAAGTCAATTTTAGACATAGTTTTTATTATTTATAACATTTTAAGAATTTTTTTTTTTTTTTTTTTTGCAATTTATTTACGAGTTAAGGCTTACTAATCCTTAAAATTTTCGTAAGGTAACATATTTTTAATCACAAACAATATTTGAATTTGCTGTTATTTTTTGAATTTGCATGTTTTAAAATTTTATATGAATAATAAATTTTCGCACAAAAACCGCCATTGTAATACAGTTATTAATTATTATTAATTCTATTTTGTTTTATTTAAATTTCTGTACAACTATTCACAGACGATTCCTGAAGGTGATGAATTGTGTTAGTATTTTTTTTTTAAACATGTGAAAATGAATCACATCAGCCGGATTATGTAATAATAGAGTAATTTGCAGATATATTATTGTTCTGGTACATATTTCGTCCTTGGCTAGTCAAAACTTTGCTTAAGTATATAATTAAAATAAAGACTTCTGTAGTTCTGTAGATGTTCTCAAAAAGGCAAAAGGTAGGCAACTCTGCAGTAAATGTCTCGTCCTTATAATTCCTTATGAAGGTGGACTTCTACAGTACAGAATATGCTTCAATCTAATATTCCTTTTATTCTTGTACTCGCACATTGGCAATGTTTAATTGTCAATGTAATAAAGCCACATATAAGCTTATATTCTTTCTGGATTCTATAAGAATATAAGTTGGGATAGATATTTATGTAATAAAGCCACATATAAGCTTATATTCTTTCTGGATTCTATAAGAATAGAAGTTGGGATAGATATTTATGTTACATTCAAATTCCGTACTTATTATTTCTTTGGGAATTTCATGAATCTGAAAAAAAAAAATGTGCTATTAATCCTTTATTAAATTTTTGTTGAAAGGGGAACTAAAAAAGAAACAACAACACATAAATCTATTTCTTTGTTTCTGTTACATATGCGCATCCAAAAACATATTAAATTTTTCAATCAGTTCCTGGTAAGCTGTAATGAAAAACCCACAGCCTGCATTTCAAGAATGGTGTCAAAGAAATCCGATGCTTCACTCTAAATTTAAAACACTTCTATCGCCTCGTTAATAAATCCAGGCCCTCTATTTTTCTTAAAATAGCGAGGCAAGACAACCACATGATTTAAATTACCATGTACCGCTTTTGAGTGATGATTTTTTGCGAGTAGCCCAAGTGTTATGTTCCACCTTCAAACGAGTTTGCAAAGGGGTCAGCGGCAATTCTGAACCTTTTCTTTTCTTCTTTTGTTCTTCCTAACAAGACCGTATTTCTTTTCACTCTCAGTATGCGATGAAGAAAAGCAACTCTTCTTATTATTGCCATAAACGGATTTCTGTGTCGTTCTCTTTACTTTTAATTGAGATGTTGAAAATGGCTTTGTAATTAGAATTCTTCCGCTTTTTCCACCCCCTCCCTTTTCGGCGTGCCCCCTCCTTTTTTTCGAAATATTTTTTCTTTCTTTTTTTTGTTATTATGCTAATAGTCTCTCTCATCATCTTTTACTTTTTCTAAATCCATGCATTTAGAATTTTTAAGCATTTTGAAGAGAGTGTCAGGTATTTATTTATGCTCTCATTTTTTTAGGCATCTAATTGCATTTTAAATACTATTTTTTTTTTTTTGTAGCGAATTACAGATGTATATTTTTAAATACTTTAAATACCTTTTAATTATTTTGCTCAGTTGTTTTTCGTGTTGCTATTATTAGGGGCCGGTAAATAAGCGATTTGATATCTTATCGTTTTTTAAAGAAATCTCATAATCTATCTAAGAATCCTTAATGTCCTTTAAAAGACGAGATTTTTTAAAATTCTTTTTATCGTTTCTCCTCTTTAATTTTTAAATATCTCTAAATATTCTATCGTTTTTTTTTATTTATCTCAACGAACATTTAAAGTTTCTTTTAATTAATGTCGAGCAATTTTCTTACCCCCCCCCCTTCATTAAACCCTTTATTCGATTGAGCTTTGCCAGTCTGAATAAAAGCTTTTGTCATTTAGTACATTTGTTCGTTATTATTGTAGTCAGTCTTAGTTAGGTAAGATTATGATGATAAATAATCCAGAATATGATTTCAATGCATTTAAAAAAGCTTTGTTCATTTGATAAAAGAAATGTGTTGTAAACATCATTAATTGTTATTCCGTGTAATTAAAATGCATTACATCATTTAATTTTGAGTTATTCCCTAATGTCCTAAACCACATGGGAACATGCACTACGCCTTCTTTTGGGAATGCGACCGCTAATGGCTTTCTAAATATATTCCAGTCCTCTTTATTTTTAGTCAAAATTTTTGATGATCTGCTTGTGGGGGGGGGAACCTGAAATATATATGTGTGTAAAAACATGTTTTAGCATTTCCATGGCTGAATAGGAAAAACTTTTGAAATTTTAAAACTTTGATTTGTTTTACCATGGGAGGCATAATTTAAGTAGAAACGTATAAGTAGTTTGTCAGTCTACATCGCGACAGAAAAGCAAAAGAGACCACAATTTTTCCCTTTAATGGTTTTACAATGAGATTTGATAGGGATTACTTTTTTGACATGTGTCGATTTAGACAAGGGGATTTTAGGTATTTTCAAAAGAATGTTTTAAGTATTAAGGATTTTCATACCTATTTTTATACCTTTCAGAGCGTGAGAACCTGTTGAATTCAGAAGTCTTACAGAGCGCGTGCAGAATTTAATTAAATAAAAAAAAGTGGGAATCAAATCAGGAAATAAGAGTACATTTTGAAAGAAGTTAATATGAGTTAAATTGAGATAAAAATTACAAAATTAGATTAAGAGATATCCTTATGTATATATATATAGCCAACTCACAATGTACGAAAATAAATCTGTAAGTAATCGTATTAATCACAACATTAATGAAGTACTTTCACATTAATAAAAACTCAGTTCACTGATATATATGCTGATTTTTTAAAAACAACTACACGAAAATGAATCATTTCTGAAGTATTTTAATAAAATAATTTTTGTCAAAGCTGTTTGAAATATAGAAAAAGAAAAGTTGATTTATTTATTTCAGAATCTTGTCAATGGACTATTTCTGCTTTGCACAATTAAAGAACCTCCTCTATTAAGTGTTTTCAACTTATTGCATTCGAAAAAAATGCAGTTATAATCAGTGATAATTTAAATCGATGTAATATTGTATCACACATGTCTTAATTGGTTTAATATTATTTCTTATATTTCTCAGGTGTGCAGAGAGAGTTCTAAAGCAATAAATAACTCGTATGTCACTTACTTCTTTAGTGATATTACCGATAATGAGTTAAAAAGTTACATTCGTTTTAAGTATTCAATTGCTTTTAAAGATAATGGGTTCGAGAGTAAGACTTTTTCGCGATAAGACTATAATATGTCAGTAGTTAATGTGTCTCTTAAGTTTTTAATTAGTAATGTTGTTACTAATTTAATTTGTTTAGATTAGTTATATTTACATCCAACTTTGAAGCAACTGGAACGCTATTTTGTAATTCTAGTTAAATGACGAGGACGAAACTTGAGCTGGTACTTCCCTCTCCAAATTGCTGCATTACACTAATGATAGTAAGTTTGACCCCACGCTATTACGTGGCGGTGGGTTTTTTCGATAGAGAAATGGGATCCTCCATCCCCGAAGCCAACACCTGTCATCATGTCTTTCCATCACAAAAACTAGTAGTTGTGCCTCCATACAATTCAAGTTGTTAGTAGATTAGAAATAAAAATGACTTAACCCAAATGATTCCAGTTAATAAAACTTGCAGGAGGCTTAGTTGGGATTATACTCGAGTTTGAGTTCGAACTCGAATGATTTCTTGCCATTCGAGTTGTGAATGTACTCGAATACCCTGTTAATCGAATCTCGAATTTGAGTTGATCGTCGATTCGAGACTCAAAACTGAATTAAAGATTGGTATATTTGTGTTTCTTGTTCTTGCAAAAGCTGCTACCATGCATCAAATATTCTCTCTTTATTTTGTATGGAAGCATAAAGAATGCATTGCCAAATCGCTGTCAGTCTTGTTATCTGAGTACGATTAAAAATTATTAGGTGTATTCCAAAAAGCCAGCGCCAGTCTTAAAGCAGAAAATTAAATTTAGCTAAATTGAATATTCTTATTTTAGAATGACCAGATGTTTCGAATCGGGTGGGAAGATTCTAGCCTGTAGAATGAGATAATTCAGCAAAAGTTTCCGAAGCATCGACGGATTGTAAAAGTTTAACTGTTCCTACTTTGGAAAGAATAAAGAAAATTACGAATGCATATGGTATTTTCCACCAAAATGTGATTTTTACCTTTTTTTTTTTTAAAAAAAATACATTCAATAAAATCTTAACGCCACCGATAAGATCTCCGCATTTTGATAGATTTCTACCCATTAAAACACATTCCTTTAATTCCGTTATAACTTTCCCATTTTAGGTCGAATTTTTATCCCAAGATCATTTACTACGAATGAATATATTTCAAAGAAGGAAATAAAATAAATTAAAAGATGAGAAGAGGCAGCAGTGAGATAATAAATCTTTAAAGAGAATAGATACAGGGGTACTCTCGTTCGTAGAAAGGGGATTTCTCGTCTTTTTTTTTTTTTTTTTTTTTTAACTTCTCTCTTTTCCAGTCTGAGGATGGGAATACGCGAAAGAACATCGTAATAAATGTTCCTCGATTTCAGAATTCCGTTCACGGAAAGAGTCGAAGATCCCTGAAAAGTGGAAGGCTTAGCTTTAATAAATGGCACCTCCGAATATCACGGACGGGAGTTTCCGATCACCCTTCTTTAGAATGCAGCTTTCGGCGCCGGACAATCCGCTTAAATTTCGCCGCCCCCTCTTGGCTGAAATCGCCCCCGTGAAAAACATTTTCCTCTTGGTGACCTCTTCCCTAAGTAAACTTTATCAAAACAAGTAAATCTTGAGGCGATGTAGAGACCGAATTCCTGTAGTGAATATTATGCTCCCATTTTTTTAAAAGTTTGATTTTTTAGTGTCAAATGCAAGAATTAATGCTGCAAAATTATATTCCAGATAACTACTTAGAAATCATTTTTTGTTTCCTTATGCACAATTAAACTTGAATTTCGACAGAAATTTAAATTTAATTTTTAATTAAAATCACAGTTTGGTTTTTCTCCGAATTTCTGTAATGAATATCTTTTTAAATTGATTTGTTTGTGTCAGATACAAGAATTAATGCTAAAAATTTGTATTTCCAAAAAAAAAAAAAAGAAATTAATTTGTTTCTTTATCTTGAATCTAACATAAATTTTTAGCTTTTCACTGAATTCCTGCAATGAATATTATGCTTCCATTTTTCTTAAATTGATTTGTTTGTGTCAAATACAAGAATTAATGCTGCAAATTTGTATTTCAGAAAACTATTTAGATATCAATTTCTGTTTCCTTCAGCAAAATCAAACCTGAATTTTCAACAAAATTTTAACAAAATTTCAACAAACTTTTCACCGCATTAATGGAGAAAATTCTATATATAGAGCTGTTAGTAAATTGTTGTTAAAACAGTTAATTAATAAAATATTGACTTTTTTTTTTGTTAGATTAGCAATTCGTTATTTAGAGTACATGTACCTCATGGAATTATTTTTTAACAATATGCCATCAGATCTTAAAAGCTATTGTATGAGATATTAATTATAATTTTATTATAATTGTTTCTGCAAATTACAGTTTTTTAAAATTGAATTTTGAATTTTATGTCTTTTCAATGAAATGTTTTCTCATAGTTTAATTTATTTTTAATGCTCTATTAAAAAAATTGTATCATGTCATTTTATTGCTTTCTTTTTTATTAATTTGAGTCACATAGTGTTTCCTCCCCCCTGCAATTTGAAATGAAATATTGGTTGTGAGCTAAAATCAGAGTGATTTTTTTTAACTACAGGAAAGAATACATAATAGTATATTTATTTTTCACTATATTTCATAAAATACCCAAAGTTTTATGTTTCGTCTCTTCTGGCATTAGTACTGGTATGAATAACATCCCAAAATTGTTTAGAATCCTTCTGTAAACACAAACCCACTAAAGTACACATAAATAAAGCTTGCTTCCTCTGATGTCTGCTTCCCTGGGAAGTACTGGCTACCCCCCTCCGCCGTACACCGCATGAAATGGGGGATGAGTTCCCCTTCAGAAGTCTCCCCCCTGTCGGGTGTCAGTCGAGTCCATAAACTACCGAGATTCTTTGACCTCTGGAAACCACAGGGTCCCTCGAATCCCGCTAATGCCTAATTAACGTGGGGCCCACCCCCTGTAGGTTGTTTCTTGTTCTGACCCAAATGGCATTCTGTTTTCGAAAGACCCCCTCCGACCTTCCTCTCTGTTATTACTATTACCGTTTGAGTTTAGACGATGTTTTTCTTTCTTTTTCTCACTGCCTTTTCTAAATTACAATGGAACTATGAGATTTTTCCCTGTTTCTTTGACTTGAGCTGCAACCAAGCAATATCAAAACCTTTGTAGCCTGCCTGTATGATTATGGTTTAGTGTTACACCCTTCCATTACTGCTGTCTCCCGAATATACCCCGTGGTTGATGTTTTGTCGGACTTGCTTGTAATGTCGCAAATAAAGGCTTTTCGTAAAAGCTCAACATTCCTCCCCAGTGCATTTAAAGGTTTTGTTTTCCTTCACTGTGACCACTAATAATAATTTTAGGCCTGATTCATAATCGCGTTTGGGGATGAAAGATATGCACTTTCCTGTACATGCGTGACCCAGCATCCGCTTTAATTTCTGAATTTTGTTGTTAATTAAAAATGTTTTTGCTTTTCTGTATTTTTTTAAGGATTTTCTTGGGATTTATAACTCGCCTTTTGTAACATTACGTCTCCACGAAGAAACTCTCGATAGATTTTTGCATTAAAGCAACTACTATGGCAATGGCATTTTGATGTAAGAGGTTCTTTCATTTAGTTAATGTATTAGTTACGATTTCATTACAGAATTTCGATTATTAATTGCAACAAAATATTCGTTAGTGCTAATTTTCAATTTGAAATTTGAAGGAAAAAAAAAAAAGCTAAAACTACTTAACATTATTTCTTTAAACTTAGGATATGAAGAAACTATCGTTAACTCGGTTTTTTTTTAAATCCACAATATTTTAATATGTCTTTTAATCTTTTTAAGAATAATTGCTACATCCCTTAAAATATTTGTTTGATTTTTGCTTATTTGGTTTTATACAGCGCCATAACTGAAATTTCGGTAGTGCGTCTCTTCTTTTAAAGATAAATAAATTTTAAAAAATTTCTTTAGTTAAACTAAAACAGATTTTTAAATTGATAATTTCAAAATGTTAAATGTGTTTAAGAGAAAAGGCTTTATACGCGCGCATGTAAGTAACAAATGATACCATTCATTTTTTTGTAAAACATGCTTCTTGTATTATTTATTTAATTTGAACAACCAAAATGAACACACAAAAAAATTATGTTGCTTAAAAACGTGCTTTCAATTATAGTTTCGGAAACAATTCTCAAAGCGGCAAAACTCTACGGTAATTACTGAAGATTTATGAGATCAAAAAAAAAAAAAGAACAAAAAGGGAAAGAGGAAAAAAAAAAATGCATTTTGTTTTTGTAATGCTTTGAGCTGTTTTCAGAATGTAGAGATATACTAAATGCTGCTAAAAAGTCAAATCTACTGTTTACCTTTGTGTTAAGTGAGTTGTTGATTAGTTCACGCATTCTGTTTAAATTTCATGAGCCCTTCTCAAGTGCAAACGTTTTAAATATATATGCGTTTAATTAAATTAGTTTGTAAGCGATGAGAATAGCAGTTTGTGTTACGAATTGTGCTTAAATATTTATGTAGCTTCGTTTCTCCGTGCTAATTTATTTAATAAATCTGAAAATAAAAATACATTGCGTACTCTGTAATTTGAAAATTTTATGGAATGGTGATCTTTATTAAATTAAGCTGTTATATACATTCCTGCCACTTATAAACTTGATGCAACAGCTTTAAAGCTGTTAAAATTTTAGATGAAATATTTAATAATAAGTTAATATTAATAGGCTGGCATAATGTCTTTAAATTGTATTATGCGATATATATAATGGAAAACGTCGTTCAAAACATTTTATAGCACATAGCGTTGCAACTGCTTAAGTAGATGCTTATTTGGTTAAAATAATATACTAAGAAAGAATTTTTCAAAATCTTAATATTTTCCTCCAATAATTTCTGAATATATTACTGCACAGAAGTCATTTTTAAATGTCTTAGAAATGGTGCCAACTAAAGAAATAAAATTTCCAAAAATGAAAAAAGTTTAGTTTTTACTTAACATTAAAAAACAGAATTATAGATTATATTTTATTATTACACTTATAGAAAGTTTAAAATATCAAATAAAAACTCAAATTTACTGACGAATTCAAATTATCCAAACTCCATTCAAATATTCCTACATCTTAACCATCTACCTGATCAAGAAAGATTTTCGAACGACAAAATATACTAAATCAAAAACTAAACTTATTACACTCAAGGTAATAATATTAGTAAGAACTATATTTTCGCGTAAGTTATTGACTTAAATATGTTCTATACGAAACATAGTAGTCTACATTTCATTTTTATTGGAAGGCAGATTTGTTCCAACCGCTACTTTTTGCTTCTCCCTGAAAGTTAAATCGGTAGATAAAAAAATATATATATACTTCTCAACACTGTAGGAAATCCGAGGGAAAAAAAAAACTTCTCAAGAAGTTTAACAGACAGATAAAACAACAATCACAATTTGTCTAAGACAGGAAGGTGGTGGTGCATACCGTCCTGCTCCTAGAAAAATACCTGCCAGATTGATCTAAGGAGTCAAAAAAATACATTAAGCAAACTGAATTATCTTTTTATTTTCTTAGAAGCGCTAGAAAATGTTTCTTTCTCTCAGTCGGGTCCTTCTCGGGGTCACATTTGTAGATAAGATTTTTTTTCCCTCTGCCCTGACAGAACTCCCACCACCGTGACAGGAGGTATCTCAATCGTACCTGCATGCCTTCAGACACTGTCCGTGTTGAACATAACATCTAAATGGCAGGAAAGACATTTTAACGGGGAAGAACAACGTCTAATCTTCAAGCAACATCATACCCATAAATTAGATAAGACTTCTAAAATGTTAAGTGCCACACTCTACCTTGATTAACCTCTCTCCATCTTATCGCTGTGGTAACTATGGTTGCGACGTTGTTGGATATATATATTTTTTTAACTTACTTATTTTTGAGCACTCCTACCTTTTGAATTCAGAGTGGCATTAGTGAATTTGTGAAGTATTTTATATTCAGCATATGTGGCGATTTATATGAAGGAACTTTGCCAGCTATTTGCCATAGTTACTCGAGTGCCAATTATGTGAGAATAAATTACTTCCCTTGAAGTTTGAATCATCTTTTCTCTTCTTTTTTTAGTTTTCCTTTTAATAAAAAGAATAAAATAGAAAAAGGCGAGTTTTACCAAAAAAAAAAACAAACTGTCTTTTAAAATAATGCTGGAATGCTAGGCTTTTTTTCAAAATTTTTTTATTATGGGAATTTTGTTGATGGAAAGCGCAGAATTGAAGTAGGTACTAATTTTCATATTTGAACTAATAAATTATTGTATGTAAAGCATACTATGACTAATAATGCTATTTTTAGCATACTATGACTGAGAAAAAATAAGCATCTAATTTCATATTGTATTTGAAAGCATTTTGTATTTGAATATTGAGCTCTTGAATTGTATATGCTGTTAAAGTATGTGCGAATCAAGGTCATTTATTTGTGACGATATGTACAGTATCAAATTTGGTAGATAATTGAAATTTTAATAACATTTTAATATAACATTTAACATTTTTATAACAAATTTTATTAACATTTATATTTATTTCATTATGATGTATAACATATTAAGTGTGTGTGTGTGTGTGTGTGTGTGTGTGTTTCAAAATGGCACAATTAGTTTCTCAATATTGCATTGCCACACAATATATTTACTTGTACGTATCAGATCAGAATTCATTTATATTTGGTGGAATGGGAATTTTATTATATTATTAGGCTTTTCGAAGTCTCCATTGATTTTCTGAGTAAATCTAATAAAAGATTATTTTATATTAATTATATTATTTGTTCAATAATTTATGCACTATTTTAATTTATAATAATTTGACATCTTTTGGAAAATTTCATTACCCCTTTCTCATGGAAAGTTCATGATTATCGATAAAAAATGCCCCAATTGTTGCTTGCAATTCTCTAGAGATTCAAAAAACTTTCGGAGAGCTTAACAAATGTTGCTCCGAACGTGCCAAATCAGGATTTCATGAAGAGTGGCATAAAATATCCCATCCAGCTCCAACATGTTCCACCGGATGACCAAAGATATTTGTGGCCTAACGTTAGCGTAGTGAAAGACAACTTCCTTTATGATTGCCCAGCTCTGAGTACTTCTGGTCAATGGCTTGCTTCAAATTGTCCAGCTGGCTACTGTATTTAACTCAATTAACTGTTTGGCTCGGCCACAGCAGTTGGCGATAAACAATGCCCTTCTAGTCCCACCTGCAAGAGAGTATAATTCTCTTGGAAGTGAAATTGGCCTTTGTGATAGTTCATCAGAATTACTCCATGGTCATTTTTGCTCAACATTATATTAGATTATCCGTTTCTTATCGCCGTTTCATATATGAATCTCTTTTATTGTATCTGAACAATAATTTGCGCTTGGACATATGGTTCATTTAAAGTTTTCTTTTAATTTATGGGAAAGGCAACTGCCGAAACGAAGTTAAGTCAAATGCTTATATATCAATAAGCTATTTCATGTGTGGTAATACATTGATTTTCACAATGAAAATCGACTTTCTGAATTTCATAAGCCATTTGTGCACTATTTGTTCCTTTACAGCATTGGTGATGATCTTTTTCGTAGTTTGAAAACATTCTTGCCTTTTTGGTGGTAAAAAAGCACAAATGCTAAAAATATATTTCCTAGTCTTCATATTTAACAATGACACCAAACGCAATTAAATTAATGTTTGTGTCGCAAATATTGGCAAAGGCACCATCTTCCAAAAAATATCTGCGACTGTTTTGCTATTTTGTTACGTAGTGCCTTTACATCTACCATTTGCTTGGCGCAGTACAGCCAAATTTGGCTCTTGCGCCAGTAAACCTCAATATAAAATCCAATCCAAAAAATATATAATTCTATAAACTGATAAAAGTAATTGAAGGTCCTTCTAGAGATTTATCAGAAAATGAAAACTTACTCAATATTTGAATATTATTAAAAATGCTAAAAGTTGAAATAAAAAAAATGGAAAATATTTATTTAAATTGATTGATTATTTGCATTGATTTCTGTATTTTATTGTTTTCTTTATTAAAGTGAGCAATGCCGTTTCTCAATTGTGATAAATTTTTATTTTTATTTACATTTTTGTATCATTTATTTACATTTATTATTTTCATTTTTCCTCATCAGTGCTTACTTTTAAAAATAAATTATGCTGGTTTATTTAATTTTTTTCAAACGATAAATATAACTTTTAATTGTATTCATTATTTCTACTTATCATATCTTAATTGCATTTATTATTTAATATTTTGCTTTTTTATTTATTTTTATTAATGTACTTAAAAATGGTCTAATATCTTTTATGGAGACATCTTTTAAATTAAAAAAAAACTATTATTATCTACAAATCTTCCGAAATTTACTTTATTTTATTAACTTATTTATTTTACACTTCAATTTAAGGCGACTATTTTGTTTCTTATAATTTTATATTTGTGTCCGTAAGAGAAGAGCAAATTTCCAATTAACGACAGCTATTGACATGATTTCCATCATTTTTGAAAACTCTAATTTCAAAAAAACACCGCCTGTTAGCACTTCGTAAACATATTTAATATGATGATTGATACCCATGTTTGTTTAATACACTAAAAGCAATCCAGTTTAATAAAAATAAATCTGCGTTTGTGTTTCACTGAATAATGTATACTTAGTTTAATTTAGGTATTTCCGAAAACCGCTTTCATGATTCACAGTGCAGCTGTATCGTAATTTATTCCATCCTTTTCAATTCGCATTTGAATGAATTATTTCTATAATCGCATGAATGTTCTGCTGCTATTCTCGCTTTGCAAATGTTGACGTGGCATTGAATTTGTAAATATTTCAATATCTTCTGTTTGAAAGCGATTCGATTTCAATTGAAAAGCCATTATATGAAACAGAATAGTAAGAAGATTTTCGGATCTAGGTATGCAAATTCAATATTTTCAAACTTATTCCTTAATGGCCTTCTGATTTCGACTTTGGTGGCGGAAACTAGGCAAAGCAATTTTATCACTTGCAGAATAGTAATTGAGTTTTGTTGAAAAGTTGATAAATTTTTCCACTTATGTTTTTCGGAGTATTAAATTGTGATACTTCCAATGACATACTTATTTGAATATGTCGTAAAGTATGTTTTTCATTTTAAAGTTCTTTTAAATGTAAAATTTGTACTGTCTCTATTCTTAATAAATTACTGCTTAGTTCGTTTTCACATTACAACTTCTACATATAATCAATCTATTAAATTATTTGCTGGGTTAAATATTAATAATTTCAGCGATGAGTAAGTAACCTAATGGATAAAGGCAGGACTAAAGAATATAAATTGGCAGAAAGAAGTTGTATTTTTTATCCTCTGATTGTGCTCTTATACATCATTATTTAAAAACTTATAAACTGTTATGTGCTCTTTCTGCAAATTGCTTGTTCTTGTGATTGTTACTCATAGTTATCCACGAGCATATAAGTGATCCAATTTCTATTAAAAGTCCTCCAGATTAAGTCAAACTTCCACCTCAAGTACCATGTGGTGAGTCTTTTATTCATTGACGTTGCTAGATTCAAACTGAACTAAGTGAAATTATAATCCCCACCATGGGATCCCGAACGTTTAAAGCTTATATAAAGTCATTTTTGACATAAGTAACGCCAACAATATGCATTAATCATTTATAAAATTTCTTTTAGTTACAACATAAATTGGCTGTTAGTAAATGCTTAGATATTGTAAAGTATTGTATTTTACATGAGAACTAATAAACTATTTTAAGGATATTTAAGTTAGTATATGACATTATATAACATAATGGCCATATACCATATAATGTATATTCTGCAGAAAAGATACAAGCTGAAATAAGGCGGCTATTCGCTGAATTCCTAACACCTTTTATCATTTTCTATTATTATACATAGGTGAGTGTTATCTCGCTTTACCAGGTAATTCTACCTCCATTGAGTAAGTACACATCCACCTACTATTATTTTTATCACCTTTATGACCAGTATAAAAGATAATCTTCCCTGCCTTGATTTAGAACTGTCGTTTTTGCGTTCCATCATTGTCAGTATTTATTCCCTCCATTCTCCCACTTGTCTGCAAAATCAATGAGTTCGGGAATGGCGACCCCATGGAAAGCCCAGTGCAGGTGGAAACCCGAAACGCAATCGTAAAGGCACAACTTTTTTTATTTTTTTATTTGATGGGTGGTCGCCTAATCGAGAGAACAGTTATAGGACATCGGGTGCGATTTATTACGCCGTTAAAGGGCCCAACTCTTATCTCGCGAGTGGATTCGATAATAGAAACCCTAGCGGAACAGGTTTCGCTGATGGAAGGGGCCCTTGGATTGGGTCTTCTCCTTGCGATAGCAATGGAATATTCCGCAAGAACTTTTTTTTTATCTCCGTTTACGTAAATACTTGGAATAATTCCACCAGCTCTCGCCATCGGTGCTTCAGAAAACAACGATCGTAGAGATTTCTTCTGTTTCCAAATGTTTGGATTTAGCGCGATCTCACGGACGTACTCACTTGATAGTTATTGTAGTTCTTCAGACAATGGGACCTACTGATGGCTGCAAACCGTAAAGGCAGAAGAACTGTTTCGCTAAAACAGGTGATGAATGTTTTCTGTTTTTATATGCTTTGAAAAAAAACTTCTAATCGGTTTGGGTAAATGAAAATTCAATCTTTTCTATCTTCAGAATTGCAATATTTCCTTAATTGTTAATGCATTGATCACCATTTATATAAATCTCTGAGTCACTGAATTAATTATGAAAAATAACTATTGATTTTCAGGCTTATTCTGGGATGATATATAGCATATTTTTCACACATATATGTAACATAGTTATTATTTGGGTATACTTTTTAACGAAGATTATTTTATTTTATTACTTTTTTTTTTCGATACGCGGTCACCAGTGCCTTTTATGGCACTAATGGAATAATTTTATTTGTAAATGAACGGGTTTTTTTTTCAAATAATATTATCAAGCTAAATCGCAGCAATATATAATAGGATCATGTCGGTCACTATATGTAGTGAAATACATAGAGCGTGTGACCGGCAACCCTGAAGATATTTCAAAGACGAGACTACTTTGCTGGTTATCTATCATCCCTATGCGCCACTGAAATGACCAAATATTGGTTACTGGTGACCCCCCCCCCCATTGCAACAACCAATATGTTAATCGGTTAATTTCAGACTTTTCAAGAAAGAATTTTTAATGGTTAATACATGCAATTTTTAAAATTGATTCCGTTGTTTTTATTGTTTTAGCAACAATTCAACAAGGTTGGAAAAAATTAATTTATTTATATGAATTTTTATTCGACAGATTTCAGTTTTATGTAACTTAAAATAAATTTCAATATAAAGAAAAATTAAACATAGGTATGTGCCTGTATTCTAGAAGAAATTTATTTACTTTTGAATTCATATGAAATTCGCCATCTTTTACTGAATCTGAGTGAAACAAAATAATTGATGACATGATCCTACTATATTTTAAATAATTAATTGGGAAATATGATTAAAGACTAAATAATAAAAATTAAAAACTTTAAAAACGGGCTTTTATTAAAAGAATAAAAAATACAAAATAAGTTTTCTTCAAAAATATGCAGGTCAAAATGATGCAAAATCTAGACTGTTGAGAATAATGCAATAAGGAAATTAAACCACAATGAATTTCAGAAGAAAAAAATATTACGAACTTTTATTTAAAATGAAAAGTATATTATAAATATAATTAAATTTCCAAATTGCAAGAGCATATTTATCAGTTTCTCGCCCATTTATGACTTTATTTTGACCTCCGTATTTCTAATAAAAATTAAATTTCTGTTTTAACTTTAATAGGTGCGTGTCATTAATGTTTTTTTTTATTTTCAATATCTTCTTATCTGAATTTACCTATCAAGTTTTAGTCGTAAAAGCATGTTTACTGAGTAAAATGTATAGTCACAAATTTAAGTTAAAATTCAGTCTTCTAAGTAAAATTAGTCTCTTAATTACAAGCATAATTTTATTTGAATTTAGCAGCCTTTGGGGCTATGAAGTGACGCGTAAATTGTCTTTAAATGTGTGTTTAATGTTTGCTTAATTTTTTTTCGCTCCGTGTCTATGTTAATATATACGTAGACTTTGATTTAATTCCTTCGGAAGAAGCCTTAGAATAAAGTCTGTAATCATACATAAATGAAGTTGTGAAGTATAAATGGATAAGAAGTATATCTTTATTTTTATTAAATTTCTGAGTAACTTTATGACCCAAAATGACTTTTAGATTTTAATTTAAACTAAATATCTGATATTGTTTGCAAATAACAAGTATTCATAACATTATATTTATCTATAAATATTTTTTCGTTTCACTTTTCATGAAGCAATAAATAGCAGTGTGGAGTACAAGAGTTGACCATGCATCCGATGAAATAAGTATCCATAGAAATATGCTATTGATTTGAAATAAACATTTATAGAAATATGGCTAACGGTTCGACTTAGCGGATGAGATGCTATAACTGCTTGCTACCTCGTAGGGCTAAGCAAGAGGGAGGCGGGAGTCAAGCACGTCGAATAAAAAAATGTTATTTACCTAGTTGCCAAATAAATAAATTGGTAAAAAATACAAATTCTATGAAATGTGAGGATTATATTTTTCGTATTGACTATCATGTCATGTGTATTTAGCAACATTTATATTTGTTTCATTGCCTTTAATTATGCTATATGTTTATAAACCCCTTGGGTCTTTGCTTCAATATAAATATGCTAAAACATGGGGGCATAAATCTTCATAAATAAATTGGGACAATATAATGAAGGATTCAAAACAATATATAATTCTAATGTTGTAAGCATAATTCGAGTATGTTTGTTTTATTTTTAAAATTTTCTTTTAATTTTATATCGACGATGGTATGTATACACACACACACACGCACGCACAAAAAACTTATTTAATAACACAGTACTCATCAGTATAAATCCATCCAGTATAAAGTTAAAGCCCTTAAAAATACTTTTCCAAATTATATTTTTTAATAAGCTAAATTAAAATTAGAGATAAAATCGATATAATTTTAAAGTGACATTTGTGCAATGAAATATAGGCCTAAGTTATTAAGAAAAACATTATTTTTTAAAATTTAAAATCTAATTGAAAGTTTTGAAAAAAAAAGTCCTTTTGTAGCGAATACCTACTATCATTGAAATAAGTATGTGCCAAATTTGATAGTTTGAGATCAAAATCACCTTAACTTCATTTTAAACGATTTCTTCTGATATATATCACAATTTACACTATACTCTGTTAGACTTTTAAACATTACCATGCTGATAATTTTGGTCTTTATTTAATGTAGTTCGTAAATAATATTGTAATGTAACTGAAATAGCGTCCATTGGGAGGAATATAACGATATTTAAGTTTTAAAAAATATTGAAATGTGAAACAAAATTGATTTATTTATTAATTAGTCATTAGCTGGTTCACTGGGGATATTAATTATATTTTATTTCGATTTAATCATTTACATATAACTTTATATCCCTGATCCCCTCAAATTGTCATATATTAGGCCGTGTCATTTTCTCTGTCTTCAATATGTTCGGTTCATTTTGTACATGGATCTTTCCAATGACGACCAGTTACATGACATCATACGCTATAAAAACATGAAAATGCAATTTATCTATCTTCTAAATTTTGCAGTATTGCAACTTGACCTCTTCATTTGTCTTGTAAAATATGCACATAGATTTGAACAGAATCCTTTCTCTTTAGTTTTCAATTATCAAATTATAATAATAATAAATAGTTAAATAAATAAAAATTTAAAAAAAAATCGAAGAATAAACATTTTATGAAACATTGTAAAGGTTTAAATTTCAGAAAACACTACTAATCTGTTGTTGAAAATTAGGGAAAAAAATATTTTTTAAAAATTGCCAAAATTCAAGAAAAATTGATATGATTATTAAATTGGTATTTTTAAAGAGACATTTTTTAAAATTTTGACACTAATATTTTGGAAACTTGTGCGAAATTTAAGTTTTCTTTTTTTTTTTTAAATGCTAATAGAAATTATATTTTAAGAAGAAACTAGAACTTTTTAAATCTTTACAAAAATAATTTGAAGATATTATAATATACTAGTGATGTCTCTCTCTCTCTCTCTTTATATATATATATATATATATATATATATATATATATATATATATATATATATATATATATATATATATATATATATATATATATATATATATATATATATATATATAAACCTAGATAAAGGCAATTTAAAAGACATATTGGCATGATCCTGCAACAAAAAATCGAAGTGCTCGCTTCTTGTAGGAAATATGTTAATAAAATGCATACGAGCATAAAGACCTTAGGAACTATTCTTAGGTCTTAAAATTCTTTTCTTGGAACATCATTGTGTGCATTCAATTTTCTATTCCGGATAGATAACAGATTCGATCAAAAATCCATTTCCATAAATGCATCTTTCATATGGGATCGGAACGTCTAAAACAATAAAACTTGCTTTTCCTCGCCTCAATTTCCGTGGACTCTATCTATCCTGTTTGATAAAAGAAAAGAATATTTTTGTTTTTGCACCATTTACTAGAAGCCTGTGGTCATCCGCTTATTCATAGACATTGCTTACACAGAAAACATACTCTTATATTATTTTAGTTTCCCTACTTCGACTAATAGAGTATATAAGACTGCGTGGTTTAATCGAAATGAGCAAGATATCCTCTATCTTGTCCGTTTTCTTTCAATTTTACTACGCTTGATCATCAAGATTGGAAAAAGAAAGAGATATATTTGAAGATATTTTTGTATGTGCCTAGGGAAAAAAAAAGATGTGTTTTTTTTGTTCGACTTTCGGCTTTTTGTAAATGATAGGTATTATAGGAAAAAGAGAAATAAAAACTGTATTATTTTTTTCTAAACCGTTCGAAATGTTTCAAAAAGTAATTTTAAGTTGCAACGCATGCGCTGTATTGACTCGAGATGTTCAGAACTTCTCAAAACATGTGAAATAAACGCTGCGAGCATAAAATACGACACATTGTTTAGGATATTTTACTCATATAGAAAGTGAATATGGGCTTAGAAAAGAAAATATTGAGCTGTATCCTATTCGGGCATTGCCCCCCCCCTCCTTACTTTCGTGAAATGTCTGTCCCCTATCTTGGCGTCTTCGTTTGGAGGAGGAGATAACGTCGACCAGTAAGAGACAGTTTAATTTTGTCGCCCATACTATGTCTGCTGCGTGTTTACTTTCGCTATCTCTGCCGGATAGAAAAGCATAACTCTGCCTTCTCTTGTTTTACTGCTCATATATAGGTAACAAGTACTTTGATGTAGAGTGTCATATGTTTCGTTTCTCGAATATCGTAAGTTTTAATTCTCAATTCCTCTAATCGAATACGTCTTCTAAGATAAACAGATGCATATTTAAATTTTTAGAAGCAGATTCAAGAAAAAACTTTTTTTAATTAAAATAATTCAACTAAGTTAATTATAAAAAATTTTAATGTTATTTTTTAGATCTTATTTACTGCTTTTTATTGGAAAACATTCTTTCTGTTCTTTCAAATACAGTTCGAAAAAAATAGTCATATTGTGTAGATATTAGCCGGATTTAAACGGTACTTTAAACTACCATCGGTAAATAAAAGTTTAAAAACGCATTCAAGCCGTTTTATGTTTCTTCCATTATTATATTTATTTTTATCTTTTAGTCGGTATCATAAAATATTTAACGAATATAATGCCATATTTAATTTAGTACAAGAAATATCTTACGACTCATTTGAGGTTTCTTTAAGATTATTTCTCCTTTTCTCCTTTCATGTTTGAAACTGAAATCATGATTTAAATTTTTTTTATATATATATGTGTATGTTGATTGTCTTTGTATGTGAGTCTTTGTCTTTGTGGAGTTGATTGTCTTTGTATGTCTTTTTTTTACCTTTTCGTTATTAAATTTGCATTTAAAAGTAGGCAGGTGCCCTTGCTCATATTTCTCGTAACAACTGCGTCAAGGGCTCCAAAGTTTTTACTGAGTAAAAATCATACATGCGGCTGTATGCTCTTCTTTCATGCGGTTGGGTATGAATGTTGTATGAAATTAGTGACTTTTGTGTCTGACGACTCGTATAATTTCATTATATTCCTCTTTACTCTGCTTACTCTTTTAAGTAGAAAGACCTTCTGCATGGTTACAATTTTCCACTTGTTTTACTTCACCCAAAATGCAATTCTTATTCCCGAGGAATGTTGGAACCACCGTGCCCGGGTCTTCCTACACCCTCTCCTCAAGACTGATGCACGGTTGGAAAGTCAAGGGAGTGGGGAATGTGCGCTTTTGGCATAACTCGATTAATTCCTCCGCGTTGTTAATCGCATTTCTGCCCCGTTAAGAAGCATGCTATGCAATTAGTGAAGTGCCGGAGGTGTTGACCTGCCACCAGATAGACGGACTTTTTCCAAAGTGAGAGCCTAATTTTGTTAATTGCCATTAAGCGTTGTTTTGGACCCGCCCTCGCAGCCAACCTTGGCTCCCTGCTCTCGTCTTCCCTTGAGTCGTCCCGTGTGAATTGTTACCTCCGAGAACATTATCTTTGGGCAATATCTTTCTTTGCCCGCAGTAGTGTGCCTCATAATGGAGGCACCAGCTCGGTTTCCCCTCTGTAAAATGGTATAATTTGACTTTATATTTAATGTAAAGAGTGGCATATGCATATTATCAAGCCTGTATCCTCTTTGATTGCACGAGATAGAAACAGTATCCCATACGGAGATTAAAGAATTGCCCAGCCATTGTACATATTTTTCAATTTTCATTATAGGAAATGTGAGTATATATGTTGCTCTAGTTAGTCCATTCCCTCTTTTCATATTTCAAATAATAGTTTTGTCCAAATGAGGCTGAAAGGAATACAAGGATTAATAGTATTATTACTAGATGCATACAATGGTACGAATAAGATAATATAGATCAGAAAGTGGTATTCATATTAATGATATTGATTACCACCACTATAACGGTTGATTCATATTAATGATATGAATTTATCCTCAAATTAGTCGAATTGTTATGAAGTTTTGATAAAAGATAACATCATTTATGTTATTATATGTATAATTTGTATTCGAATATAGGCATATATTCTTAATGCCATTTTTTTAAAGGAATGATCAGAATTTCACTGTTTCTCTGCTGTCCCAATGACCAATTATCTGGCTTGTCTTTGCATAGCTTCATAATTTTCAGACTACAGAGAAAACGTTTTCCCTACGTATATATTTATGCAAAATACCTGTGATGACCAATTTCTCTTTAAAAAGGAGTATTGTACAAAGATTCAAGACATGATGATGCCCTGGGCAATTTGCTTGGAAGGAGCTTGTTGTTGCTCCTTGTTGGTTTATTTTTCTAATCAATTAATCATTGCAAAGAAAAAGATCTTTTTAGGTAATAACATATTTTCAACCTAATGATCTGTATATAAAAGTATTTTGTGGTATTGTGGGCAGGACATGTGCCTTATGTACGGCTTTTACATAAGTTACATGTTGCTGTTCCTTGTAAATTTATTTTTCTAGCAATTAGTCATTGCAAAGAAAAATATCTTTTTAGATAATAACATATTTGCAATCTTCTTGATCTGTTTTTAAAACTATTATTTTGTGGTATTGATGATGATTTTGGATGTAATTTTTCTCTTTTTGTGTACAGGTTATGCATGAGATGCGGTTAAAAGTGGTAGGACAAGGCTGAAAAGAAAATGAGCTTCCTCTACCGCCGGACGTGGGCCGACGGCCGGCGGAAAATTCCTTTACAGAGAAGGATTAGCAATCGATGGTGGTGGTGCATTTTCTGGTCCGTCCTCTGCCTATCATGGTCTGCGACTCAAGCCAGTGGCGTCATAGTTGCATCGTACACCACCCCAAATGAAACTGTGGTGTTTCAGCATGTGGCAGTGGATAGCTTGTCCGGAAGGGTGTATGTTGGAGCTACGAACTGGTTGTTTCAACTTAGTTCGGGACTAGAATTGGATCGAGCTGTTCAGACAGGACCTGTAGAAGACAATATTCAGTGCTTTCCAGGTGCATGCTCGGAGCAGCAAGTGTCGTTCGTGGATAATGTCAATAAAATTCTAGTGGTTGACGAGGTATCTCGTCGTCTTCTTGTCTGCGGTAGCGTTTACCAGGGTTCTTGCCAACGTCGAGAGCTTGAGGATATAGCAGTTGCTGACGAACTAGTACCTTTGCCAGTGGCTGCCAATGATGAGACGAGTTCAACAGTGGCTTTTGTTGGACCTGCCCGTTATATGGGGTATCCGTCTCGCGTCCTATATGTGGCCACCACCAACAGCAAACTAGGTCCTTACCGGGATATGGTACCTGCAATTTGTAGTCGTCACCTGGAGGATGACCAGCGATTATTTGGTATTATCGAAAAATCTTTTTCAGAAATCTTGCGGGTAGATATCAGTTCACAGGTTAGAGATTACTATCTTGTGAACTACATATATGGTTTTCATTCTGGAGATTATGTATACTTCGCAACCCTTCAACGGCGTTCACACCTTCGATCTATGGAAGAAGGAGGGTATATATCGCGACTGGCTCGCATTTGTGTCTCCGATGCACGTTATGATTCTTATGTAGAAACAACTTTACAATGCCTGGGTCCTGATGGTCGCGATTACAACCTTTTGCAAGATGCACACATTGTGCGGACAGAACCAGCAGATTTATTGGTTGGAGTGTTTGCAGCTAGCCGAGATCACACAGTTCATAGTTCAGGGCGCTCTGCTGTGTGTGTCTTCTCCCTCGCCGATGTGGAACAGCGATTTACGGAAAACATACACCTGTGCTACAATGGCAGTGTCTCGTCCCGCGACATGGATTACATTGCCGGAAGTATACAGGAATGCCCTGAACCAGGGGTACGTGAAGCCATTCTTTCCAACTTGCTTAACTCACAGGTATCCCTTTTTGGTTCCGTTTTTGTTTGTTTTTTATGTTTTGTTTTACCTGGCATTCAAGCAATGGTACGTAACTTAAGAAATAATTTTTTTTTAATTATTACTTAGTGATGATTATTTTGAAAAACATAATTTTTGTTATAAAATGAAATATACATATTTATATCTTTAAATACAAATGAAAGATATTTGTAATGACAATAAATATTAATTTTAATACTTCGTATTGCAAGTTCTGCTTCGCTTCACTAAGATATGCTTTTATTACAAATTTTGACAATGCTTTTTAGTAACATTCATCATTTTTTATAGTAATAAATCATTCAATCAATTAAATGATAATGAAAATTTTAGTTCAATATATATGATCACCATAAGATTTTACAGTTGCATTAAATAAAATTTTGAAAAACTTTAAAAAAAAAATTAGATGTTATAATCTGAAAATGATAATTTCAAAGATTGAGATATTCATTAATTGAGATATAATAATAATTAAAAATTGCATTTTCATTCAATATGAATATTAGTGAAGTATTCATAAAAATAATATTTACTAATAGGCTCTAATTATTTCCTCATTAGTCTCATTTAAGAATATTTTAATTAGCGACCATTGCTTGAAAGCATGGCGAAATTCTTGCTTTCACATACTAACTGCAAGTATGATAGTGGAAGTGAAGCTAGCATGTTTTTCTAAATAATCAGCAAAACTGCATGACGGATGCACTTGACTTGCTGAAAGCAAGATTTTCTCTAACTTTTCATTATGCTATAATTTGTCCTGTGTTGTATTCTGTAACCTTATCCTCTTTTTTTATTCTATTTGTTTTCCTTTAATTTATTTCTTTGCTTACGTATTTCTGAAGTTTTATTTTTGAATGCCTGTGAATAAAAATGTATTTTTTAATACTTTCTTAAATGTTTTTTTAATTGCTCTAAGTTTTTGTGCAATATATATAATATATATTATTCAGCTTATTCAGAGAGTTAAGCTCTAAAAAATATTGTTCCATTATGAATTGTTATTTGTGTGCTAAATCTGCAATGAAAAACTTCTAAATCTTTATTTCTACTTTACGTGTGAATTGAATATTCCTCCTCGTTTGCCTGTAAATGTATTATTAAATTATAAATGGATTCTGTTAATTCGGTGCTGAAATTAGAAAATCAAGATTAAACTGAAGTTGAATGCAAAAACACTATGAAATAGAAATAATCGGAATTTCAATTCGAGAATCAAATTAACTTGTTCTGAACCTTTGCAAGTCATAAATCTACTGCTTATCCTATTGATTTTTTTTTTAACAATATCATTTGGCTTCTTTTGGAAGTTTACTATTTTGCATTTCGTCATTTGGTTTTCCTATTTGGTGAAGCAATAACCTGGAAAAGTAAATTCCTTTTTGCTGTAATCTTCTTTTAAAGGAAATTTCAGACTTTTCGTTTTCAAGTTAAAAATGTTCTCAAAAATAAAATAAAAAAATCATTTTACTCAATAATTTAAGACATTCATTTATAATAATTCATTGTTCAATTGTAATAATACAAGATCGATTTAAATTTCTTATTTGTTTTTCATACTTTTTGCCTTGTTTAGTATATTTTCAGTACAAAAAGCATTTTTGAGCAGAATTTTTGATGATTTATGAATTAAATGATTTGAACAGACGTCAATGCCAATTATACTTTGATACTTCTCAGACTTTCGTCCATTTTTATTTAATACCTATATATTTACAGCCACTATAATACCCCACATATTGAATACTTGCAACTATAATAATCAAGCATCATTTGAAGAATAAATTTTAGAAGATTTAAAAACTGACTTTGAAAGGTTTTGTGTGGACAATATCGAATAATTTTTTTCTATTTTATATTCTAATAAGTAATTATACCGCATCTTTGATTATTAGAAAACGATTCGTTACAGATGCCATGTTTGTTATTGCTACTTGGCTGATGCTTACAAATGGGACTAGGAAGACGGTCAATTTGGCGCCTCTCTCTTTTCGAACAATCGCCAGATGAAACAATAAATTATTTTTCTCATCATAATTTTCGGACTTATGAAGGCGTCCTTTATCACCACGCTATCAAAATTTCCTATTAATTAATTTATGACCACCATGCTGCAGAGTGGCATGATGCTGCATAATAGAAATAAATTTCCGATTATCCATAAACTGACTAATCCGAAAAGATCTCGATCCCACCTATGGTTCTAATTATTCTAACGAGATCTCTGTGTTCATGATATACCACATTTTTCGTTTCAGTCATCCAACAGATAATTATATCTCCATCCCCATTACTTATTTCATGATTATAAACGGTTCGCATTGAAGCCGTGTTTACAACTGTCATTTGAAAAAACGTTTAGAAGTCTAGTTAGGCGGTGGAAGCGGCCACTCTCTTTCCCAACAAACAGTCGCCAGATGAAAGAGCCCAAATTACCTCCCTCATCTTCCTCTTCGTATTTATGGAGACGTCCGGAGTTTTATGGGGAAGCTCGTAAACTGCGACACCCCTCTAATTGGACGCGGAAGATGAAAATCTTTAATTGGGGAGGCCTCTTCTAGCATCCGTCTGTCCATAACAAGACATTTCATATCGTAACTCACTTCTGTAGAAACAGCAGTAGTAAAAAAAAAAAAGTAGGATGGTTGTGAACTTACTTCCATCCTTCCCTTCTGTTGTTCCATCCTCCCACCTCTTCCAGAAAACCCATGAAGCAGTTGGTTATGTGGTTACGGTCTAAGTTGCATATTTTATTGCATCTGTCTAGTGTAAGTTTAGAAGCGCACAAATCTTTTGGGAGTTCTGAGTTCTTAACTCTATTACGGAGAAGGAACATAAATTTTTGAAGTATGAGTTTTGTGGATGAATGTCTTAACGAACTTGTCAAAATTGTGGAACTCTTTCGCTCTCTCACACACACATTTCGGCTTTTAACTATTATCAATTCAAATGAGTGAAGGCAATTATTTTTGTATCTCATTTCGCTTTGTGAAAGTTTTCGTTCAGATTATTGTCATTATCAGCGAAAAAACAAGAGTTTGTTTGCAGAAGAAAAAAGAAATTCGTATTTCTGTGTTATGCTATCTTTCGCAGAATCTCTTTGCTGGTTTGAACCATTTGTTATAATTATTGGTATTTGTTTGAATGTCATTGTTATCCTTGTTAATGAAACTAAGAATTGGATATTGTTCATATTTTAAAGCTTTTTATTTAATGGCTCATTTTTGTGAAAAATCGTAGGGAAAAAAGCTGCTTTATTTCATTTGAATATCGATAGAATTCTTTTAAATTTATTACTAATTTTCGATTCAGTATACATTTTTGAAAATTTAGAATATATTGGCTATATATAGTAGAGTCTATTGATCATTTCTGTGATATGCTGATCGTAATTTTTAAGTGCATTCAGTCAATGATTCGAATTAACAATCAGAATCAAACCCTTCGAACTATAATTTACTCTAATTTGATTTTTAGAGTTTTGATTAATAATATTTTTATTGTTTATCGACCTGAGAATAACAATCGGCACTTTACTGCCTGAAATCAGCACCAAACTTATCCATTTTTTTAAAGATACGATAAGTGTTAATATAATAGGTTGATGTAAATTTTCAAAACTTTTTTTAAGTATCTGCATTTTAAATTCTGAGCACGTATTTTGTACCTATGAGGCAATTTTTTAGTTTTTTAATATAAATACCTTATGACATCAAATTGTATATGCATACACGTTTATCAAATTGGATTTTTATTAAAAGGAAATTAATAATTTAGGAAAGATAACTGACGGGAAAAAAAATCCCAATTTCAACTCTATATGTGTATTAAATTCACTGCCTATTATAACTATATTTTAATATTTTAATGCATTAGAATGAAAAAAACTGTTTATAAAATCGCCTTTTCTGCTTTTAAAGTTTCTAACTTATTAAAAAGGCTCAAACTGTAGATGTTAAAAATAGCTTTTACTTGATAATTATTGGAAGTGCGATAAATAATTGACTTCCATTACGCACTTAATATCTTTCATTAAAACTTTACGGGCTTAAAACTCTTTTTCTATTTAAACCAATATTTCGACACGATTTCCTGCTTAGTTTGCGCTTTGCGGAGAGGCGTTCTCCTAACAATCTCTTAATCCCATTTTCAGTGGAACTCTAATCCTATTAGATGAAAAATTACTTAGTTTGCTTACTAAACTTTGGCTGGTGCGCTTTCTAACAAACTTATCGTTCTAAGAAAAGAATATCAATTTTGTTTCACCAACTACTTTTTGGACAAAGACAAGTCTTTTGTGTGATTTATGAAATCATTACAGAAAATTTGTTCATTTTTTTCCCAACTTAACCTCAAGTTTGTGGTTTCATCATTTTTCTAAAATATAGTACAAATAATAAAATTAATTTCTATATATCTCCATGACTTCATTCGGATTAGTCTTTATTTGAATTTCATTGTTTTAATGAATGACCCACATAAAGCTTGTGATAAGTCTTTGAATTGTGGATTTCGGAAAGTTAGGTGCGCCTGCACATCAGTTATGACTGAAAAAATGTAGTATTTCAGACATAAATGGGAAACTGCCTTTCGGTTCTAGCGTGGAGTATTGTCTTGCGCAAAAATTTTAACTCAGCCAAAACGTTTATTTTGAATATTTTGTTCAAGCTATACACAAACGGTTTTCTTTTCCTTCCTATGTCTTTACACTGTCTGAATATTTTCTTAATGGAAGTGGGCATTTTGATTAATTTAATAATCAATTTAATAATTTCTTTTTTTAATTTTGTGAATAACAAATTATTAAAGTATTGCCGATTATCATACCCTTTAAGTGAGGTTAAATTTGCATTGTATGCCGAGTTAAAATAGGATACTATTTTGGAGATTAAAATTAGTAATTTAAACAATCCTATTATGCAATTATATTCGACAGTCACTTAAGTGCTTGGTAAATGATTATTGTTGCTTAACACTTTTTTTTTAATCGCGTCATGTAAAGTGTAAAATTTCTTACCACTTAACTGTCATTTTTTTGACAATAAATTTATTAAAGATTTTTTTTATATATTTATAGATCATTTTAATATATATTTATAGATCACATATTAAGGGATATCAGATCCTCCAAACTTTAGAGAAGTGTCTTTAGTTGCATTAAAATATTAATTAGCTCAAATTGGAAAAGTTTTCTCCAGGCTCGGAGACCATAAGCATCATGGGACATCTATTTTCCCATCCACAACTTCCACTACTAAAATTTTTTTTATTCGTTTTAATTTAAACTCGGTATAAGCAGATTTAAGTAACGAATTTTAAAAAATAAAAATAGTAAAATATTAAATTGTGAATAAATTTCAAGACATTTTATTTTAATAATATGTAAAAAAATGTAAAATTTAAATTTAAAAGTAATTTTATACATAATAATAAGAAAAAATGACATAACTTTTTAAGTCTTAATCTATTTAATTATAGAATAGCAGCTTTTTTAAAATTATAAGACGTCTTTTTTTTTTTAGAATTGTGATTCAAAGTAACATAAATGAATTAAATTGTCATTAAAAGGACTTGTTAACTAAGATATTCTATTATTAACATTATAATAGATAATAAATCTTGCATTCTCTAACATTTTTTTTTCTTTCATTATTAATAAGATGCGGGGTTTTTGAATTATATATACCAGAAAGAAATTTTCAACTGTTAAAGGTTATTAATTAGTGACATTATTAAAATCATGTTTAAACGATACTTGATTTTAACAGGAACAAGTTCGAAAACATGGCCTTTGTAAATTCAATAAAAGCGCAAAATTAAATTATTCTGAAAACACTTTTAAAGAAATCGAGGCAGTAAGGCCTCTAAGCAGTTGCCTACATTGCCTATTTAATAATCCGGTCCTGATCTTATTAGGGATTTTTTTAATTCCTTACTCAAGCAATTTCCATAAACTTTTATCTTCCTAATTATCCTCGATACTTCCCTTTATATGTTTTGTTTCGCTGCCTGTAAATGATAATTTGGCTTATCTTGCCTTACTCATGTTAAACAGCCATCGATCTTTATCTCCAGAGATTCGGAATAGGAATTGCAGTCACATCTGCCGCCACGAAAAATATCAAATGTCCCTATGAAAACCTCGTTTTCTCTCCGACTGAACGGAAACGGACAAAACTCCCTCAACGTCCTAGATCGATTCACGATCGGTTTGAAGGATAACCTCAACGGACATCGATCCCATCAGAGGCTCTTCTGGGACTACTCGCGCCATCTGGTGTGTTTAGTAGTATCTATTCAAAAAAATGTTTTCTGATGAAACGGATACAAAGTTTTTGATTGGTTAAGTGTTTTGATTTAGTTTCCTGTTATAAAGTTTATGGTGACTCGGATAGGAAAGATAGCACGGAATCGAAGTTATTAATATTTTTAACTGTTTTTATTTTTAAGAAAATGCAACTTGTTGGCAAGTATCTAAACTTCATGAAAAATATTTAAACAGCTCAGCTATATTCTTTCATTAATATTTTTAACATAAAATTAAGATAGTTCTTATTATTAGAGTTGTAATAATCTATAAATTAATCTATCTATATAAGGAAGATGCAATGAAAATATCGAAAAATTCATAATATTTTTGCAATTAAATGTGTCATTAAAACTAATGCAACAAAAATAAATTCATGAATATAGATGTCATATATTTATAAATTTCATTTAAAATGCGTTTATCCTATAAACGCCTATTTACTTTCATAAAAATTAATTTTAATGTGCTTAAATATAATTTACTGCATTTAATTAAATTACTAACTTATTAATATTTAATTTATAAAGTGAATATGAAAAGAAAAAAAAAATCGTTGTGGCAGCTTAAGGGATTTTAAACTGTTTCTTAGAATCAGACTTTATTTGTAACTGCGTACATTAATTTGTTTCTAAAATAGTCTTATTGTTTTATCTGCATTCATAATTTCAAAATAACTTTCTTTTTGTTATATACCATACATATGCTAGTAAAAATTCGCAAGACATAACTTAGAAGGAACTTTCTCCAGAGTATTTTTAATATTTCTCTACAGTTTATAATATATTTATGATATGCATTGACATATAAAATTTTTTCATCCTGCGTTAAGAAATGAAATATTTCTCTCAAAATTAATACGAATTCGAGAAAAGCAAAAGCTGCCTGCTATTTAAATCTTTTGCAAATCGGATTGTGAAACGAAATTTTGTTCAATACCTATTCTCTTTTTATAGTTCGTGCATTTATTTATTCCAAATGGTCAATTTGATATATGTTTGTAACCAAACATTATTTTACTTTGCTTAGGATAGATCCTATTATTGTTATTAAAATGACTTGATGATTAAATTTTTCTGTTATTAACATTACAATGAATAATGATTTTTGTATTCTGAAACGTTCTTTTTGTTCATTATTAATAATGAACGAAAAGATACATTTTTAAACACTTTATCATATTCTTGATTATTTCATGCTACAATATTTGTTCCACCAAAAGAATTTATCACTTTTTTATCTGTTAAAAGATTTACACGTTGTTAATGACTGAGTGGCTCGCCGCTTCTCGAATGGTATCTTTGACATTATCTTTGTTTCAGAAGGGCGGAAACATTTTCAACTTCTGCGGGGAATCTCTTAAGCTGAACGGTTCTTTACCACTCACCTCATTTCCCGTCATCACCTACGAAAATATGACCCTGTCTTCGGTAGTGGCCACCACCACATCGCATCATATAGTTGCTTTCATCGGAACGAGAAGTGGACTTCTCAAAAAGGTGAGTTAGTTTGTTTCACATTTTGCATTTTTAGAAATTATAAAATCCAGGAAAATGACAGATGCCAGTAATAGCAGTATCTTGTGGTGAAAGCTTATAAGCCAGTTAACAGCTACGCTACCCGAGCAGTTGCTTTTGTATCATGGTCATGTTACTGGGCTGTGAACCACAAGGTCCCAGGTTTTATCCTTGCGCATCACAATCCGCTACATTGGTGACCTGGACGTGATTTGAACACACAATCCTCTACATTGGTGACCTGGACGTGATTCGAACACACAATCCGCTACAATCTTGGGGTGTAAATTGTAACGCGTCAGTCTGAACCGAGGGACAAGGCTGTGAACTTATGTCCTAACTTCCTAAGTTAAAACTTTATTCACGATTATTTTCTAATTTAAATATGTTTACTTAAATAATTTTTGAAGTGTTCTATATTTATTTAATATTAATGTTTGATATTAATGCAATACACTTTATTATTTTAAAAGAGATAGTTGGTGTAATAGAAGAAGAAAATATAATTTTATTTAAATTATCTTTTAATACTAATATTTGACTTATTTGTATACACAAAATTATTTTAAAAAATATAGCTGATATCATAAGAAGAAAAAAATATATAATTTTGTTTAAATTATGATGTAATACGAATATTTCAGTTTTTGAGTGCGTGTCGCATCCAGTGACCTATGGACGAGAGGAAAGTGAAAGTATCCTGAAGTAATTTCGCAATTTATATATATATGCGAGGACACATCATTACAGCAATTAGTTGATTTTCGGACAAAAATGGCTTTAAGAAAAGATAATATGCCCCGAGTTCCATTTATCTTTTCTACTCACTTAATTATAACATTTCATCAATAACATGAAATATACTTTTACAGAAAATAATTTTTAAAAAAAATTTTGCATTGAAATGAAAATGAATGTTGAAATAATAATAATAATAAAATTGCCAAATTTGGTTTCACTTGTCTACCAATAGCGTAAGGCAAATGAGTCGAATATATTAAACTCAAGAATCTAAAGGGACAAGGAAATGGAGGATTAATAAAATGTGTCAGTATTTAAATTTGTTTCAAAACTTTATCTGGAATAGCAATAACCAGTTCGGCATAATTTTGGAATTTAGCTTATTATAAGCATGATTTTGTACTGTATGCATGTTACTTTCAAATGCGCTAAACATTAAAAAAAATATTGGAGCATATTATCATTTAATATAACTTATTTTAATTATTAATAATATAAATATAACTTATTTTAATATGAAATTTTTTCTTCCTATCGCCACTGTTTAATCACTGAAAAAAAAAACATCAGGGTAAAATATTGATATGCGCATCCAATTGTAAATGCTACTGTAAAAAGTGAAATGTCAAAAAATATGATTATTTGGAGAATTTTAATGAAAATTATTTAAATAGTATTTTTATTTCCTTGTATTTCAAAATATGACAGATACATGTCAGATTTCTATCAGTATTTCAGCATCGAAATTTCATGTATGCAGCTGACTTGTAGTCAAGCTCCAGAATTTAAGAAGTGGCGATTTATTTTATTAGTTTAACTCATTGAATCTTCCTGGAATTTTCATTCGAGACAATCAAACGCAATTCAAAATTTTAGGGGCGTTGTTATATTTATGCAAAATTTAGTGGCGAGATAGGTAAATTGGATATAAATATCTCAGGGAGAACGTATGAAGGTTTTTAGATGGAAGTTGACAAGTAAAAGTGAGATTAGTAAAGAGGAAGGCAGAAGCCGAAAAATACCCCCCTGTTCAGATGCCGACTTGGTTCAAAATAAAAGAAGAACTCACTTCTTTGAAAATGGAAATATAATTTTTAAGTATAGTCTAACATGCATATCGAACCCTTCAATATCACAAGGAATGGAGTGCTCAGAAACACACAGTAGCCTATCCTTCATTAGTTACTATCAAAGTTATTGGATCGAATAAAAAGAAATGTTATTTTTAAAGTATAATATAATGTACATGTCAAAGCCTTTGTTTCCACGACTCAATTGGACCGTTTGACACTAAAAACGAAAAATTGTATGGTAGAAAATGGCTTTTCAGATCGTCATTAATCATTTGGAAGCTATTTTCTCTGACGCTTAATTTTTCATTCTCATCAAGCGTCTGAAAAAAAAAAAAAAAAAAAAAACCAAAGGTCATTTTTTTTTTATTTCATTCATTTTGTTTTCTCAAGGACACTTTGAAAATGGTGTGGTTATTTGCATTTAAACGTTTTTCTAGCTTTAGTTAGAGAGATTCTTTTTGTTCACCAGAGCAATTTGATCTATGCCGAAGTTGGCCAATTCGTTTATTTATGTGTATTTGATCACGCTGGTTTTATGAAACAAATTTTATGATTTTTTTTTAACTACAATTAAATAAAAGTAGCATCAAATTTCCGCTTTTTATAAATCTGGCGTTGAAAAATGTATTGCAGATGAAAAATCATTATTGGCAAACATACAGTCTGGATGTTTTAGGACGTGCTTTAGATGAAAGAAAATTCAACGGAAACAGTTGAAAAGAGGCAGATCTTTTTTCATTTTTTTCATCACAATATCTAGGCATAAAATTTTCACTTTGGAAGGAAGAAAAGGATGCACCCTAATCTTTCCAGTTCTTTAGCAAATAGGCTTCTATGTATAGCACTGAAGTAACAGTCTATGACTAAGGGTAATATATGACTTAGTTGGATTTTATTTTGTATGTATAGCACTGTAGTAACAGTCTATGACTAAGGGTAATCTATGACTTAGTTGGATTTTATGGTGCAGGAATCAAATCTATGTTATACAGAACATATTTGTGAAGGATTTTTGGTAAAATTCCATGTATAAGTTTTAGGGAAAGTTTAATGTAAATCTGAGAAAATATTGAAGTCCATGTCCAACAACTAGCACTAGTAAAAAAAAAAAAAAAAAAAAAAAAAACTTAGGAGTTCAAAAAAAATCCGTGTATGGTAAAAATATTTTTAAACACTGAAGATAATGAGTTTTGTGAAGTAATTAAGTGATTTAAAACCGGACAATAGTATATTTATTAGCTGATTTAATTTTTACAGTATAAAGTCGTGATCACTTATGATGATCAGAGAGATAAGCAAGTTGATCATTCATCTTCTTCCACATTTTTTTAGAACTTTTGAAAATTGATATTTTAATCATAAAGACTTACTGTGTATTACAAGCTGATAAAGTTTGTGAAAAGAATAATTGTTGATTTTTTATAATTCACTTTTTCTTTATTCAACTCTGCCATTTACTATATTCTTCAAACCAAACAATACAGTGAATTATGATTGTAATAATTAATAAAAATTGGCAATATCTCTAACGATTCCATTATCCAATCTGGCAAATAATGAGCATTACTTTACAATAGGTAATGCTTATAACTAAGGAATAAATTATTACATTTTGAATACCCTTAACTCATTTCTAAGGGGATTAGGCAGAGAAAGAAAAAACAGTGTGTTGATTGAGTTAAATGATTAATCCATTAGTCTATTTGAGTTCTTCAGGGGTCTTTCTTTGACTCTTTGAGGTTTGCGAATGTCTATGGAGAAGAAATCTCCCGCCGAGAACCTTAATCGAAAACAGTCCTTTCACCCTTTTTTTATATCTTTTTTATTTTACACTTTTTTTTTTGTATGGCCGGTAAGTTACGTACATTGCAGGATTCCATTATCCGATTGGCAGCACCCTGCCGTGGATGTTGAGGAACTTACGTGTTTTGGGGGGAGGGGTGGGTGAACGGGGAAAAAAAGGACAGGGAGGGTGTAAATGTTGCAACCTTTCTAAAAGTCTTAGGTAGAAAAAGAAGATTGGAAGTTGCTCATCAAAGGTCACAGTGATCAGAGTCATAGCGTGACAAATAAGCGCAGGAAAAAAAAAAGGGAGAGGGATGACGGGAAAACCTCTTAAGATGGTATTACTTAACGTGATACGCTTCGATATTTGGTCGCATTTGTTTCATGAAATGGTAGTGATCGCTCTTGCTGATCCATGTGTGACCACTGTACAGGAACTAATGATATATTTTGACTTCGTGAGGAAATCATGACAGAGTGGAATTTTTGACCAGGTAATTCAAGGTCAACGCCAACACTTCTTGAATACTCGAGAAAATTGTTTTGTTTTTATTCAGTTTAAGAATTCCAGGTAATTCAAGTATGACAGAAGAAACGAAACCAAATGTTTGGCGTAATTTCTTTTTAATTAATGCCATTAAAATCGAGTGACATTTACAAATAGGTTCATATAATAGTTTCGAGATGAAAATAATTGTTACTTACATTGTAACAGGTAGTTGATCACACAAGTCCAAGTGCAGGATATGCAATTAGAATGTTAAATCATGTTGAATAATTAAGTATTTTTTTCTCCTGAAATTCCTATTAGAATATTTCTTGAACCTGAAACAGTAAGTCCAAAATAAAACCAGTATATTTTTTTTAAAATTTACATTAAAAAAATATATTGGTACTAATATACTGGTTTTACTTAATACAAATATTCTGGTATACAAATACAAATACACTTTATACAAATATACTTTACACAAATATACTGGTATATATACAAATATATTGTATACAAATATACTTTACACAAATATACTGGTTTTTTTTAAAGTTTACTTTAAAAAAATTGGAATTGTACAAATTTTGATCAATATAAGACCAAGTTGACATATGCAAAAAATTTTAATTTCAGCTGCAGTATTAAAAGAAATTTATATGTTTTATTTATCAGTTTTCAATAAATTTATATTCATTGCTTGACTTGCTCTGATAACTTGATCTAATAATTTTTTGTTATTATTATTTTTCATTCTTAATGGTCAATTCCCATGCAATAAAAACAGACAAAGCATTCTACAGTTTTAAGAGAATGAGAAGTTCAATTCATTGATATAGGAAGTAGGTCAATATATAGTCATTTTAACGTGCTCAGTTCGTAGCGATATTTCCAGTTGCTTATGTATTCAATAATAGATTAAAGCTTCCTTGTACTTACATGTACATTTTTGAGTTAGGAGATAAAACTTATGTGCCGAAAGTTTTATTACGCTTGGCTTCAGGTATGATGCAATAATAAATTAAAACTTATGTCCATTATTCATATCTTCTTATCAAACGAAATGAAACTGTGTGTATACTAAATCCTGTTCTCCTATCTTTTCGTTTTGGTGGAAACTGATATTATATGGTAAAATTAATACATGTTTCAGTTAAAAAACTATTTCCATGGAATTAATTCAACCATAGAGATTGGTTTTTATCTTTTTACAGCATAGCTAATTAATTTTTCCATCAGTATGCTACATTGCAATTGCTGAACATATCTGTATTGCAATGAATGGCTGCAATCTAGAAGAGGTTATCAAAAATTGCAATAAAGAGAACACAACTCTGATATGAAAAAACCATTAAATAGCTGCATGGAATTTAAATTAGCCATATGAAAACTGTGCTTGCAAAAGGCACCGTCACATTTCAATGCTAAGAAGCTGTCCAAGATCCCCATAAATCTTTTAGACACTTTTCGCAGCTGCCATCCGTTTTTTCCATTCTGATTTCTCGAATCAATTTAATAGACTCGTCCTCCGCATCTTCCCAAAATTAACATTCTCCAGTCCTCTCCATATCATAACGCATATTTTTTAATTGAATCGTCAAGAAGATAAATGGAATTGCCCGTCCAGTACCATCATTCGCAAGAATGCGATGCAACGAATTTATTTCCCACGGATTAGGTTTCTGCCCCAAGGGTTACTGATAGGACCCAAGCCACATTTCCCCCAGAGAGAGCCCGGCGTTAAAATGAGACGACATCTGCGTCGGGCCAAAGGCGTGACAGCGTTGATGTCTTAACTGCATGTCGGGGCGCTGGAGGAGACGAGATGGATAGCGCTCGTGGGACTTTCTGGGACGGAGTTATGATCGAGAAACAAACTTTCAAAAGCCTCAACCTCGTGTCAGAGGTTTCGCCCCCCCCCCCTACACTTGCTACGCTTAAGTGTGTGCAAGCGCCCGAAAAGAAAGAGTTATCTTGTTCTCAAGATTCTTCTGTGAGGATTCCGCCTCTTGTAAATTCACGAGGGTGTGACGCGTTGTGAGTTATAGTGATTGTGGATTTAAGCTTGATAAGAAGCAACAGAAGCGTGACTTTTATGTGTATGAGGTAATATTTGAATTAGTTTGTATCGAAGTCCGAAAGTATGAAGTCAGTGATATTGATAATTTTATTTTTGAATTCATATTTGGAGGAATGAATAGACATTCAGAACAGATAAAAAATAATACCATTTTAGGGAACAAGCTGAAAATAACGTTTAACCTTTTGACTACCAACGGGATATATACATCCCACTAGCCTTTTAAAATCAGCTTAAATAGTTCTAAGTAAAAGTAGTTTTTTGGTGGAGGGAGGGTGTATTTGGCCATCATATCCTAGCCGCGGGGGTTTAAAAACATTTGAAAAAAATCGGATAAATTTGTCTAATACAGAAGCTATTATCTTCATTTTCTACGCGATTGCAGAGAGAAATTGGTACTCAAAGGGTTAAATCAAAATATGTAGATCACAACAAAGTCATAGAAACGTGAAATGCTTAAACTAATACAATGACTAAATTAAATCACTGTAAATACCATAATAAAAAACCCTCAAAAATTTACAAATTAAAAATATATTATAAATACGATTCAAATTCTTATATACTTGTATTGTTTTCAGTCATTTTTTTTAAAATTTTGATTTGATATCTAGGTTTTTGATGGGGAAAAAAATATTTTCTACTTTTTTAGGATACTAATAAAAGGATCTTTTAATTATTATTTTTTATGCTTACTTATATATTAACATAATTCGATCTCTATTATTATTGCAATTTTCATAAATTTATAGTCTTTTCTTTTATCGACTGAGGCAGCTTTTAGATGCTGAAGAATTTTCATACGTGTCCTTCTTGTGGAATAAAACGGTATATATTTTAAATTTAGAGCGCTAAAACCGTTCCCTATCGCTACTTGCAGATCCCTTACGCCGTCTATTTCCCCATAAGTTTATTTCCCAGAGCTGGCTGCTTCTCTGTTTATGTTGCAAATTCGTAGAAGACAACTAGCCGTAGAGCTCTCACGAAATTCCCTTTTGGGGGTCAGGCTGTGTGATACGCTTTTTTTAAAGTATATTTTTTTCTCCTCCATTTACGATGTCAATCTAAAGGAATAAGAGAAAGGGGGTGCCACAATTTGGTTGTCGTATGACTTTAGAAATCCATCCAGATATTCAGGAGTATTAAGAATTTTATTGAAGGGGGCCGTCAACTGGTGTAGGAAAATTGAGTTTCTGGTGTATTCAACTTGCTTTTATTTAACGTGGGTAGATTATTAATTGTCATTTTCTGTAGATCGTGTATAATAAGAAATAAAATATTTATTCACTAAAAAATATAATATGTTTTATTAAAAAAATTAGTAAAAATATTTTTTTAGCTTAATTGCTAGGCTTATGTATTAAAAAATATTTATTTTCTGTCTTGATTAATTTAGCGTCTTAAATTATAAGACTGAATTTTCAATCGTTAAGCTTAAATATCGAATTGAAATGCATTCATATCAAGTATATATTTTCATCTCATCTGTTAGTTAATGGTTTTATATAGAACTCAGAATACAAACTAAAACGATTGATTTTATTTATTTATTATTTATTTTTTGAAACATCACCTCAGAAATTTTTTTAAGACCTATACACAAAACATTCCTTTTTTAGTGTTGCTAAATTTTAAGAAAGATATATAATAATTATGTAAATAAAATTAATTATTTATGTATTTAAAAAATTAACTGATCATTTGCTTAATGAAAAAAAAAATTATATCCATGGCGTAGCGTTCTCCTCCCTTAAACAACTGATTAGAAAAAAGTGTGAAAAAAATAAAATAAAAACAGTGGAGTTTGTTTCCGCTCGCTCCCGAAGTTTGATACTCGTTTATATGTCCTTCACCCCTTTCCCAGTTTTTATTTTTGTAAAATTCTACAGACTTTGCAATTATTTAAACTGATTTGTTCTCATCTTACGAAACTGTTGCAAACTGTTTTAAATTTTCTGAAACTTTCATGTAAATTTTATTCATCTTGCTTCGTTTCCACTCTTTCAATTTTCCCTCTACTTTCATTCCAGCTGTAATGTATTCCCGTAAGGCCATTTAATACCCTGAAAGCAGGGGGGGGGGGGCTATTTCGTTGGCTTTCCTGAGGGTTAAGTGAATTAACTTCCTTTCTATCCCCTTCCTCTGCCATTATAATTTCTTTTCCTGTATAATGCCGAATTCCAACCATCATACTTTATTGTAAGCCTCTATTGGAACATTTAATTAGCCTGCTTATTCATTTGTGTAAAGTCTTCTAAGTATCAAGTTTTGTGTTCCAAATTATACATCGTATATCATAAGCAAATTGCTTATGTAATTCATAAGTATCATCATCATAGTGATATTGGTATAATGCAGCTCCTGGCTGGGACCTTCAACTGCGTCTGAGAATATTGCCTGGGCTTTGTGTGACAATGAAAATTTGAGATGTTGCTGGAAACATATGCAAAGTAGTGAACTTAGTAGGTGAAGTTAACATGAATTTAAGCTAAGATTCAGCTATTCAAATTAAAAAGTTATATAGAAATAAAATAGTTCCAAAAAGAAAAAAATAATTAATTAATTTCTAGCTATCTTTAATATTGTATTCACTGAAGTTTGTGAGGTCAGCGAAGGTAAAATATTAGACTCTTAAGATCGACTCTTGGCACGAGTCAGGTAAGTGAAGGATCGGCAGACCTTCATTCTGTGGTGCGAAGTTTGGGCACTTTCCCTTTTTCCATTCAAGCATCACTATTGTCGTTGCGAAGGGGGTGGACGCACAATCTCTCGATGACAGTCTCTGGATATCGTTTTAGTACCGGGAGTCGAGCTCGTTAAGTTCCTGGGCCGAAGGCCTCGTAAAAATTCTCGCTCGTAAAAACCATTTTTTTCCTCCTCCGACCATCGCTTGGGGAGGGCGTACCATAAAGCACTGGTCGCGCTTTCCTTCCTCTTTTTATTGGTTCAGGCTTCTTCCTTCCTCTCTGAAAAGAACTAACTGTGCCTTGTTAGCGTGATAGTTTATACTGTCGCGCGTTTTTGCCACGACTATTTTTGAACGATCTTGTTACCCGCCGCAAAAGAGTGCATGTTTTAATGCCGGAGCAGCACATGTGGTAGGCATTCTGCTGACTTTCTTGTTCAAGCGTTTTGGGAAAAGTACTTAATGTCCGGCATCTTTTGGGGGCGTTTTATTATGGTTAGAAAGAAAGAAATTAATGGAAGTCATTACCTGGGAAGCCCGTGTATTCATTCCTATCTTCCTAGTCTGAAATCTTTGTGTTTGCGGTATTCATTGAAGTGAAAGACTTTTGTTGTTATAACAATGAAGGAATTCTGGTTTATCTCTCAGAAAAAGGCTTTGCTAGGTGAACTTTGTGTTTTATCGCTGAAATTCGGTAAATTTTGAGTTACCTAGCTCTTTCTTATTTATCTGTATACCTCAGTTGTGCCTTCTTTCCTCCCACTTCTTTCAGAATTATATGTTTTAAATCTCGGTTAGCATTAGATATTCGGTAAAAATAATGTTTGTAGGCGATCTTTAACAATAACATTAACTGATAGAAAATCCCAGTAAGCAGTGATGAAATTATTATTTCGGAATGACGACATATCTTGCATTGCAAAAATTACGTCATATTAATTCCGCTAGAAGTGATTTCTTTCAATTTACGAAAGTAGGAAAGTGTTTTTGTTTTAGAAATTTATATATTATATGAAATTTCTTTCTCAAGTCTTTATGTTAGAAATTTGCCTGATCTTAAAAGCATGGCTTCTCAAATTTCTATGTTACTGGAAGAAAACAGTATTTTCACAATATTTCCATTTGTAATTTTATTTAAAATCATTGAAAGGTTAATTAAAAAAATTCGTAGGATTGATATTATTCTATAATGATATACCTATAATTTCATCCCAAGTAATATTTTCCCAGGAATCATAAATATGATAAATTGGTTTCCACCGCAGATTTCCAAATTTATTCATGGGGTTGTATTAATAAAAACAACATTTTACGATTTTTTTTATTAAATTATAAATTATAATTCGAAATAAACTGATTAAATAAGAGAATGTTTTCTCATTAAAATTGCAATAAGAAATTATAACATCAGTTTGTCGAATCTAGTTTTATTAGTAGAAAGCAAGATCTATGTTGTAAATATTTTAAACTGACTAGTATGTATAAATTCCTATTCAAAGGGGGAGTTTTTAGAATTCTATCACCTACCATGTAGTTTCGAACCAATCAGCTTTTGAATATCCTATTCCCATCTCTTGAATGATCTTGACCTTTTATTTTTACAGTGACCACATTTTTCCCCCTTGTACTTTTTCCTGTCGTCTCTCCTAAAAGCCGTGGTCGTTGACTTTGAGCGACACTTTGATGGACACCTGAAAAAGGTACCTTCCGTTACCCTCGCATCGAATCCTGTGATGAGCCATCCTAATGAGCTGTCTCTCCTTTTTCTTGTCACTCCCGATAACGCGCACGAGAGCAGGTCACACGTGACCGGACAACTTTCATCCCTACAATTGCTGTCGATTTGATGGTTTTGAAGCGACAGCCAACGTTTTACGCGACGCCGTCTATCGCACGTACACTTTCTCTCTCTTTCTCTCTCTCTCTCTCTCTTTTTTTCCCCATATCTACCTTCCATTTCTCCTTTAGCAGAGAGAGCCCTCCTTGGCAGCTTTCTGACAGATTTTTACTTGACAATCTTTCAGACAGAAAAGAAAGTTGATGGTCTACCGTTATTTGCAAAGGATCGACATTTGTTTCATTGGCGTTAGAAGGCGGAGTTTCTGCACGCTCTGGAAACCGATGCTGTCCGCTTAATGCTGTAATTGAGGTTTACGAACATTTCAGATTCTCACATAGTATAAAAGACAGTTTTTTTTTCAAGGAGATATATTTTAAATCAGGGAAAGGTATTTAACTAAAAAAGGCAATGCGAACAACTATCTAAAAGTGAGCCATTGATATCGCGCTATTTTTATAACTCGCATATATATATATACATAATATAGGACTTGTAAATACTGTATTAATGCTTCATCGTAATAGAATGTTTAGAAAACATTTTTCTAATAATGGGACAAAAAAAAGTATGTTTTATTTAGAGCGCTTCTGCTTTAAAAAATATAAACTTGCTGATGTATCGATTCCATTATTGGAAAGTGAATCTCTAAAGCTGAAGGAATTATATTTTATTTAGATTTGAAAATTGTATTTATTACTTTTTACTTGAATAAAAAAAACTGGTCCTATTATTTCGGTTAGCTGAATTCCTGGACTAAATATTTTATATATTTAATTCAGTTATAGTATGCTATACAACGAATATACAAAACTAATATATATTTCTTTTAATACATGGACTACCGCATTACACGCCTGTAGGCCATAGATAATATGTAATTGCTCCAAACCATCTATCAAATTAGATAATTCCTTCTCTACAATAGTTAAGAGATAGAAAAGACAGGGTCTCTAGCTAAATAGATAACCCGTATATCAGGCAGCCGAAAGCGTTAAATTCGTCCAATCAAATTTAAGGAAATTAAATGAAATTTTTTTAAAAAAAACTACAAAAACTATTATCACTGAGATGTTATAAATTTATTAGATCTTTTAAGACATTTATATACAAATTTTATTGCAATCCCATAATTTTCGCTTGCTATTTTGAAAAGCAATCGTTTCAAAACTTTGCCTCATGTAGTAAAAAAGATAATAAATTTCGGTGTTAATAATTAACATGTTTTGCTGCAAATGAACTAATTGATCGCTATTATAACAAAGAACTTTCTCTAAAATCATTCGCAAAATACTATATTTCTCCAAATTAATAACTTCATTTGTTGGCACTCTCATTCGTGATATTCATTGTTTAATTTTGATACACCGTTTATCTATCAGAATGGATGAGCTACGTATTCAAAATCGTTGCTATGAATTTGATTTACCAAGTCTTGAACTCAGGGGATCTTTAGCGTACCTCATAATGATACGACAGGAGAGCTAATAACTCTTGGTATCCTATAAATCCACTGACTTAGTAGGATTGGATTCCTGAACACAGGCATATGAGACCTGCATTACAGGTGACATGCTGAAATATATTGTGCTACATTGTCCGATATTATACAATATTATATGATATTGTACGATGATACGAATATTGTGGAATATCATACGCTATCTGTGGGGTTCCGGGCTGTACATTTTTTGAATATTAATTGTATTAAAATACATTTCTGTATATGTTATTTATTTAGTTAGATTGGAAGGTTCCATTAAAGCTCTTCTGTGCTTTGGTTTTCAAAACTTTTCAAGGGATGTTGTTAATTCTAGGATTTCGGAGTGTGTGTTAGATCAATATATCTTTCCCTTGTTCTTTTTGCATACAATTTGTTAATTTTTTAAATAAATTATTATTTTCTATTATTTTTCTATGTAATTATTTTTACATTAATATTCTATATTGATTTTTTTATTTTAAATATTAAACTTGTGTCAGTATTTTTAAAAATTTCTGTTCATGCTGGTATGCATGTTGCATGTTTTAGTTTCATGATGCTGTAAAAAATTCTTTATAATGCTGTAATAAAATTACAGCATTATAAACATTTATGGTTTATGAATCTTCCCAGCCGACTTTAATGCCCTATACACTATATTGGGTAGATAGATAGGTGAAGGCTGTGAGGGTTAAATAAATAAATGTTATTCATATGCTGTGATATTTTTACCACACATTTAATATAATGATGTTTTATTTAAAAGATGCATTCGTTCCTCATAATCTTACTTACCTTGTAGGTTCTTATTGGAGATGAGGCAGAAGAATTTGAGGAGGTTGTCGTAGACGAGGGCAATCCTATTCTCCCTGATATGCACTTAGATCCAACAGAAACACACATCTACGCTGCCTCTCCATATAAAGTAAATGGAAATTTTATTAAATATTTAAAGTTTCAGAAACGGAAACACATGATTATTATTTTATCCCTTTCATATTATTATTTTTTAAAGCTTGTTAAAATAAATGTATGCCAGTTATTAATAATTTATCTTTCCTTTATATATCAATATAAAATAATTAAAAATTTCCTAACTTGTCAGAATGTTAATTACTTTTATTTTTCATTTGTTGGTGAGTAATGATCTTTATTATAAATAGATTAGCAAAGTTCGGATAGAAGAATGTAATAAATATGAAGCCTGCGACCAATGTTTACGAGCAAGGAATCCGTACTGTGGATGGTGTTCTTTAGAAAAAAGGTATGTTGTCAGTCAGACTTACTAATATGTCAATTTCTTAATGTATATTTAAAAGTCATAGATTATTTAATATTTATGATATTGTCTAAATGTGGAATTCAAACTTTCTCTCTAACTCCTGTAAGAAGGATGAAATGTTTAGATTGCTCAGACTTTGTATAAAAGGACATAGAGGAGAAACAATGTTTTTGGAACAGAAAATGTTATTTAAATGCTTGAAATGTAATAAATGATAAATATGAGATTTGTCTCTAAAAATAATTAAAGACAAAAACGTAAGCAATTTGTTGTTCCAAAGCAGATACAGTACTGCATCATGGTTTACTTTTTCCGGATTGCTCTGTCTTTATGAATATTTGCTGTTGAAGGTACAAGTTATTGAGAAATTTTTAAAATTAAAATAGATTGTTCAGTTTTTCCATTGGTGATCCATAAAATGCTTAACTTTCTTATTTTAATGATAACGTTCATGAACTTAACATTAAAAAAAAAACATTATTTACAATTTCTTTTTGACGTTGACTTAAATGGACATTGTAATACTAAATCGTTGGTATATTTATTATATTGTTTGTATAACTGAATCTAACAATTAATATAAGTTGAGTTACAAATTATTTGATATTTAAATTAGCTTAAAAAGCATTTTTTAATTACTGTTTGACATTAAGTCGTCGAGAAGTAACATTTTTATTAGTTTTTAATTTTAAAAAATCTGTAATATCGAGTCATGTTTTATGTCATCAAAGCTTTGACAAATAATGCCCTCCAAAATCGATTCAGTACATCCTAGTTTCCCGCAGCCACTCCATATATTTTCTTTATTCTATCCGAAATTCTTCGGCCTGTTTTGTGACATTTAATTAAGAATTTGACGAAATCGCTCAGGGAAAGTGCCGTTGAAGCGCTTGTTAATATTCAAATGCATCACATTAAAAGTTATTTTTAATGTTCCACATGTAGGGAGAGGGGAAGAGTGGTTAATCACACTAAAAGGTTAATTCCGAACTTAGTCGGAACAGCTTCTTGTTTTTTTTTAAATATCAACTGAACAAGCAACAAAGTGCATATAAAAGCCCTCTAGGAAAGCTGCCCGGAGAAATGCTACACATAACACTTCACATCTTTGACGGTCTTTTGCGTATTTGTTGAGAAGCTTTTAGCAATCTCTGCCCCTCCGCCCAGGAGACGCGTCAATTGAGAAAGATGTCGTTATTAAAAGGAAACGCATTAGCCCTATCTGGGCGCCTTAAACTTCTCTGCTGACTTTGTCTCGCGAAGACATGACTTTAATGCATTTCTTTATCCGCCGTTATCATCGAAGCTTCTTAAAAAGGTTATTGATCGATACTACCTTTTCTGAATTCCTGCTGCCGAAGACAAGAGAATTCTGCTCCCATTTATTGTAAACTTCGAACTTAGTGTTTTAAGAAAAAGAAAACCCTTGTTGGATGATTATATGGAATCCTCGGGGGCAACCGGTGCAATAGAATAGGAACTCACTCATGGTTTGCTTAAAGGTAATATCTGTTGCAACAGATTTCTTTTGCCGTAAATCTGTTGGGTGAGTCGTAGATATGTACTTTTTATTTTTGTTTTGAAAAAGGTATTGAAAATCCTAAGTAAGATTTTATCAAAATAATGGAGTGGAAATTTATTCATTAAAAAAAGAGATGCAAATGTTTTCCCAGTATTATTACAAGTAGTCTGGAAAATAAAGTGCGTGATTATTTTATTAAGGCCATAATTTAAATTGTTGATAAAGTAATATTACAAATACAATATTACCAAAACTAAAGCAAGCGCATTTTTTTCTCGAAATTAAAAAGTTAGCTCTTTAATTTAAGGTCGAACCAATCAAAGTTTTTGTTTGTTTGTTTTACAATTATATCGATATTTAAAAGTTAAATAAGTTAGAAAAAATCCTGTATAGTCATAATCCTTTATTGTATATCTAACTTTCTGCATATTTATGTTTCGAAAAAATTTATCACCATTTCTTTTCTAAGCAATGTTTGTTTAATAATAATAACAGAAATTAGTATTGAAAATTAATTATTGAAGAGAACATAGCTAAATACTTCGTAGAAAAAAATATCAATTATTAGTAGCTTTATCAAATAGGTTACGCAATAGTCTTTTCAATCTTCTTTTGGGGACTTTTTTTTCAAAAGTCCAAGTTATTAACTAACAATAAGAAATTAAAAATAAACGAAGAGGAATAAAATTCAAAATATTTATTAGTAAAACATCAATGCAATATTTCAAATTAAAGTGGCTAGCTCTATTCGTTTTGTATTGAGCACTTTCTTGAATCGCTAACGTTTTTCCAACCCAAGATTGACATACGCGAAATCGCATTGAGGATGGTATCCATAATTTCCTGATGATCCATAAATTCCTGATTCTAGTCGTAGGAAAAATTCAATAAAAACATAATTATCATTTCATTTATATTTATAATCGATTATGTGCTTTCAAAAAATATCATTACTTATTTTTTCAATACCTTTTAATATTTATTCACTTTGTATTATAGATGTACTGTAAAAGCAGCTTGCCAAAATGCGACGTTGACGACAGATTCCAGCAGTCCACGATGGTTATCCCTCAACACTCAGCAATGCATTGATTTCCAAGCAATCCGACCTGAACATCTGCCTCGAAACAGCCTATCCGTAGTAAGTATCTATAATACCCTTTAATTAGGTTTTTTTTTTTTTTTTCATACAATGACAAAGTCCCAAAATCCCATTATGTTAAAAATCAAGAATTTTGCTAAGCAAGTCAGAATTACTATCACTTTAAGAATTTGTTTTGAGAAAACGCTGTTTGAAGTTTGAATTTTATATTACGAGCGAGCAATTTATTTGTTTGTTGAAACTCGAAAATGTAGCCGAAATTCCACTTTTCTGTTTTAATTTATATTTTTATAATAGACCGGAATGTTTTGACGAATCTGTTTGTTGATTAAGTATTCTCTCTTTGGTTGCTAAGTCGGACAGTTTACTTTAAGTGCAACTTTTTTTTTTTACGCAAATAAATGTTGCGAAGAGAGTAAACTAAAGTTTACTGTAGCCATTTTAATGTCTTTAATTTTCTTCTGTTTGAAGTTCACTCGTTTTAAGTTTGAGCATTTTAATTTTGATGTTGCTGTTTTGCAAAACTTTATTATAAAGTCTCGCAAAACAGCAAACGGAATGTTTCGACTTTTTCTGCACTTTATTTTAACTTTCTAAAAGCAACTTTTGTCACTGAATTCCTGATCATACTTTATGCAAAATTAAAACACAAATAAAATATCATTGATAACAATCTTAATGCTATCTTTTAAGAAAAAAGGAATAAAATGTCGTTTTCATTAAAACTCATCTCCAGAAGTATTTTGTTAAATTTGTGACTCAAACAGAAAACTAAATATCTGGCAGGTTCTTATAGTTGAAATGGCCATTTTTTCTGTGAAGTCAATTCTCATTCACGTGATCAATCCAATGCAATTCTTAACACTTGGGGAAAAAACATGCTGTCCTTGCTCATCTTATGTGCACTTTTATGAAATGCGCTGTTACTTGTGATTGTGATGGTATTACCTATATTGACTAAATTTTCAAGATTAATAAAATTAATTACTAATTTGTTTGAAATATCATTCAACTCGCTGATAACTTTTTCAGTTACTACTATATTTTTAATAATTAATTAATTAATATGCTGTTTTTTTTAAATTTTATTAACCAGTTAACTGTTTTTTACGAGTATACACGTCATGGAAAAGTACAACATTTTGCTTTATGACGAGTTTATTCGTCAGGAGTAATAAGTAGTGATAATTTGCAGTTTGAATTACAATTTTAGTAAAAACTCAAACATATTCCTAAATTTTAAGATGTTTAAAATATTTTAAGGCCAAGTCGAAGTCAAAGGAACAAATAAAAGATTATTAATTATTATTATCAAAAAACTTCGTATATAATATGAATTGTTTTTTTAAAAGAATCTCTGTATTGTATTAGTTATCCCAGAAGCAACCAAGCAATCATAAATTGTTTTAGATTATTCAATACGTGGCCGCCTAATAATAAAAATCGGTATAAGGATCCTTTTGTTCCATGCTTTGTTCAATTACCATTCTCTAACAGCAAATTAAAATAATAAATTAATTTTTTATGTGTTTTTAAAAAATTTTCGTTCATATGCAAAAAAAAATGTATGTTAGTTTATATAAATAAATAAATGTGATTATTGAAATGAAAAATAAAAGTCATTTCATTACAACATACTTATATATTTCACATACTCTGTGTTTGACGAGTATACTCGTCATCGTTACATTTTTGCGACATAATTTAGATACGCGTTTTCCGAAGAGGTCGAAATAGTTAACTGATTAAGTAATCCGTCCAACAGATAAGTTTACGAAATGTTTTTGCTTTAAGGTGGAATTAGTTATCAATCAACTGCCACAGTTGCCATATGGTGCCCACTACATGTGCGTCTTCGGTAGCAGCACCCCCGTCCAGGCAAAAGTCACCGACCAAGGGCTTGCTTGCCTTGCACCCGTCCTAGCCGAAAGACCACCCATCCCCAAAGGAAAAGGTACTTCATATTTCTATTAAGTACACATCAATGAATACTGACATAATTTTAATTTAAAAATTGAATGTTTGCGAATTAAAAGTGAGTTGTAAAAATTAACCATGATGACACTGTTTTAGATCATGTATCCGTGGATTTAGCTGTGAGGTCCAGTGAAACAAACAAGGATTTCCTAAATAGATTATTTGCTTTCTATGACTGTACCGTTCATAAGACGTAAGTATATAAAATTTTCAGAATCCTCATTTACATATTTATAAATATTTAAATTGCGTGTAGTTTTAGGCTTATTTTTATCTCTCTCATTCATTTCCATTTGATACTGAAGCGCTGTAACTTGTTGATTGGAAGAATCTGAGCTTCAGGATCTAAAAATAACAATCTAGAAATACGATTCATTTAACAGATCTGTGCTTTATATTTTCTTTTTCCGTGTAATATTCAAACTTGGGAAATTGGTGGTGGTTTTGGGATTCAAAATTATTGGGATTATTCTCTTCATCAGTTCATCGTTTAAAATTATACGATATCTGCCCCAGCCTAATTTTTCATACTTGTTCTATCATTAAACAAATGAGCAGATCTAATTAAAGTGGCATTACAGCGATGAAAATTTCCTCTGTTATTAATCGATAAACTGTCCCCTCCAGTTATTTACATCCATAAGTAGGTCATGATAAGCTAGTGTTACAAAACCGAAGCGTCGAAAATTTGCTACCGATTCTATTGAAGATAAATATTGATCGTATTTCTTGCCTCTGGTGTAGTATTTTCTTTATTAATGGAAATTCTTCGTCATCTGATTAAGATTTGAAAATAAAAATCCACTCTGAAGAACCTCGTATATTATTTCAGAATGAGTATTACAAAACGAAGCGTCGAATATTTGCGACCGATTCCACCAAAGATAAATGTTGGCCATATTTCTTGACTTTGATGTGGTATTTTCTCATTAATTGCAATTTTTTGTCCTCAGATTATGATTTGAAATCAAAATCCATTCTGAAGAACTTCATATATTATTTCAGAACTAGACAATTTCCATTTCCAATAGTTAATAGTATTAGTTATCAATAGCCTATTTATTTTATTGATGTCAAATTTTCTCTATGGAAAATCAATTAAACATTGATCCCATCACGCTTGAGGACCAGCACTTTCAATAAAATCAGAAATACTACCGAATGAACCAAAGTTTATGATGAACGTGACTTTATTTCTTACCGCATTTAAGCCTCTCCCATATTCCCGAAGTTTTATAAGAAAACTCTGTAAGTGGCTACCCACCGTGCTTTGAACAGTAACCTTTTTTACTCCTTTTTTTCCGATTCCTGGCCTGCTCCCTTTTACCATCAAAGACGGGAGCATTTCACTTGGGCATTTCACTACAGAGATTTCCGATCTTTTTCATGACTTCCGTTCATCGTAAAGCCTTCTCCAGTTTTAGGACTGTAAGAGTCAGCTATGTATTTCGGACTCCAAAAACTCCGCGATATAAATTCTGTCCTTGTTTTGATGACAGCGGAGGAAAGGACAGCAACTGCATTAAAACAGAAAGAGGCTTATGTGCGACTACAAACCGTAGTCTTAAATTCATAAAATACGCGGAACTGTGTAGTAACAAAGTCGAATGACTTTTTCAGGCTTGCTGTTTTACTCTTGATATTATCATCAGTGTGGGAAATTGCTGCTTTGAAAACTTCCATTTTCAATATTCAACATTAAGGAAATTCTTCTACTAAGAATAAGCGATTCAAATAGAAATCATAATACAAAATTTAAAAAAAAAAAAAAATTGTTTATTTTTCAGAGAGCAATTTTACATTACTTGGAATGTAATATATGAATCAATAGGATTATTATTGCTGATGTCATGGCCTAGGGGTAGCGTGTCTTCCCCGTGATCTAGGCGTTCCGGGTTCGAATCCTCGTTCGGACATGGTTGTTCTCTTCCTTGTGTTCTCTCTGTGAGGTGCGTGAATGAGCCCCCCATGTTAAAAGGGGTTGTGCTAGCGAGTGTGTGTGTGCTAGCTTCAGCTTTGAGCTAGAAGTCAGACTTCTGCCCTCGGGTGCTCAGGGGTCTTTATCCTCAGCAGCCACTGCGCAAAATGTGACTTAAAATAGTCACATAGACAAAAAAAAAAAAAAAGGATTATTATTTATTTATATTTTCAAAAGAAGTATTTTTTTTTAATGATATGAATATATTAATTATTGACTATCGTTTTAGTAAATAATTATATTAAAAATTGTGAAAGCAGTTATTTTTAGTATTAAATATTTTAATTCATTGAATTAATAATTCTTCTCACTTATCATTAAAGGGTATTACGATTTAAGAACAACAAAAAATTTCTAATGTGTGTAACATTTAATTCCAGAAATATTCTGTAAAATCATCGTGCTTTATCACTATCAGGAATGGTTTGTTGTTACCGCTCGACATATAAGAAATCCGCTCTTATTTTATCTAGATAAAAAATTCTTTCCAACTCTCACCCCTTATATTTCATGGTCTTTTCAAAAAATTTTGAAAATACATTCTACATCGCTTTTCAGGATCATTCTTGTCAGGTTTTAAAAATAGATTTTATTGTGTAGTGTCACGTTTTTTATGCCATTTTTGTTAGAGTATAGAATAACTTTAGATTATTATTTATTGTATTTTTTCCTCTTTCATTCAGTTGCACATCTTGCGTTACCAGTTCTTGGGCTTGCAGTTGGTGTCCTCATGAGAATAAATGTACCCATAATGTCACCACCTGTTCTCGCACTGTCATCTCCGGTGAAAATGTATGTTCCTTTTCAACATTAAGTACAACTTCTAAAAACATTTGGTTGCCAATTTGTATATTGTTTCTTCGTGGCTCTTATTCTTGTAAAAAAAAAAATTTCAGAATCCTCAGAACTCACTCATCAAAGGTCGACAACACTGTCCTAGTTTCAAACTAGAAGAAGAAATATTACTTCCCAGTGGAATGCCAAAAGAAATCACTATAGAAGTTCGCAATTTGCCGAGCGTCGTGGTAAGTGTGCGTAATCGTTCTGGAAGTATACATTCTTTTTTTATACTTGTGATAATTATATCAATTTGATTGCAATAGATGTTCCTTTATTGTTAATGAATTTAAAAAAAATGTTTTAATTATTTAAAAAAAAATATTTATTTTAAAAAAAATGTTTAAATTCCTTTTAAAAAGAAATATCTTTTTTAAAAAAAATGTTTAAATTCCTTTTAAAAGGAAATATTTTTTTTAAAAAATAAATTTTTTTAAAAGGAAATATCTTTTTTAAAAAAATGTTTAAATTCTTTTTAAAAAGAAATATTTTTGTTAAAAAATAAATTTTTTTAAAAGGAAATATCTTTTTTAAAAAATAAATTTTTTAAAAGGAAATATCTTTTTTAAAAAAATGCTTAAATTCTTTTTAAAAGAAAATATTTTTTAAAAAATAAATTTTTTTAAGAATTATTTTAAAAGAAATATTTTAAAGAAGAAATAATTTTAAAAAAAATATTTTAAAGAAGAAATTATTGTTTTAAAAAAAAATATTCTAAAAAAAAGAAATTTTCTAATAAATAATTTTTTTAAAAAGAAATATTCTAATTAGAATAATAGATAGAATTTATCTATGTATTTAAAATTATAGTGAAAATCGAAGAACTAACCTTTCTTCAACCACTGAACCGATTTCGCCGTTTTTTGTTTTATTTATTCTAACCTTTATATACATTAACAGTAACCATCTCCCCCTTCTTCCCATCACCCATGTTCGCAAAATAAACCTCTGATTGAGTTCGCCAGCCTCAACAATTATATAGATTCCACTAATTTATTTTCTAACTTTACAAACATAATTAATCTTTCAAAATCATCCATGTTTATTATTGAAGTTCAAAACAATATTTTAGTACATACTCTTTACACAGCATGGTGTCTCAAGAAAGTTGTAAAATATCTATTGAATAAATTACAGTATTTAAACAGATTACGAGTTTTAAATCTGATTGATTTAATTAAGTTAAAACTATAATTATAATGGATGTGCTAGCTGATTACTGAAGGCGGTTAGTTTCATTTTTATATATTAATCATTTTAATATTTTAATCAAATAAAACTTATTCGCAAAACTTATTTGGTGTTTTTTTTTTTAACCAGTTGTGCGTTTTAAAAAAGAAACCTGTGGGGTAAAACAATTAAATCTTCATAAATTTATAATTATAATATTAGAATTGAATTGTCTGCTTTACTTCAAATATTTTGACTATCTCAATCTAGTTTAAAATCTGATTCAGATTATTATCGATCACTTAAGGACAGCATTCCTAGCATCTCAGAAACATAAATGTCATTAAAATGAATATTGTATATTATTTCATTTTCTTTTTGCGACCTCTTAATATGTTGCTTATATATACTGTATTAAAGTAACACCATTGTACGTATCGCTACAAATATAAAAATAATTGTGATATGTTTATTGTTACTTCTTTAAAAATGCATCTTGGAATTGTTTGCATTCCATGGGATTCCATTTCCAATAGTGATGTAATAGAGATCTCATTAGATACTTGATTTATAAATAATAAATTTCTGAACCGCTCCTAAAAAAAATGGACTAAATGAAAATTCAGTATTTTTTTTATCAACAATAGCCGAATTATGTAATTAAACCCAAACTGCACATGATTTTTTTTTTTATTTTGCTCAACATTTATGTATCAAAATCAGATGATAAAGCGATAAAATTCAGGAACTAATACGAACTGAAATTTCATTACTTATAAAAGAAGTGAAAAGTAGCATATTTCTATAAACTTTGTGTCTGAATTTAAAGTTTAATAGTATTATTAGTGTTATAGCAATAATCTGTATTTTTCCGATTTAAAAGGAGCATTCGATTCGATTTTTAAATGTATTAGTGTGAGTGATTTAGATTTAATGATGACACTGTTCCTGAAATATAAATCCTTAGCTTCAAAAACCATCTCACAATGAAAAATATTTAAATTTTATGATGACAGTTTTTTTGAAAAATATATACATTTAATAAAATATTTTTATTATATCACAGGAGAATTTTCAGTGCGTTATCGAAATTGAAGGAGCAAAGGAGAGAGTTCTAGCTATTGCTAAAAATAACAAAATCATCTGCTCTGAAACCGCAGTAAGTTTTATTTTAATGCTTGCACTGGTGCATCTTTTACTGCCATTTTGTTATGAATAATATATGTATAAAATTAAGTTAAAAAATTTCCACTTATATTTCATATTATTTATTTCAATTATATGTTTCATTATATATTACATCTATATGTTTCACTATTATGTTTCGTTTCACAATTCTACCTTTCTCTTTTTCAAGTATACATATCATGCCGAAGTTGGAAAAGTGACGGCATCGTTGACGGTCCTTTGGAATGATGATACTTACATTGATAAAACCAATGGTAATTGTAAAATTTAATTAATCTAAATTTTAAAAAAGGTTAATTAATAGACGAATATGTGCATATCTTATCTACATCCAAAATTTTAATTTTCCTTTCGTAAGTTTCCAGTATATTTTTCATCATTTTTAGTGACCCTGTATAAATGTCCATTGCTGGGAAGTCATGGTGGTACTGCGGACTGCTCATTGTGTTTAACTCGAGACAGAAAATATCAATGTGCTTGGTGCGATGGATCGTGCAAGTATGGAGATGCTTGTCTAGACCCTGTGGCAACGACATGCCCTCCTCCCAGAATTGATTGGGTAAGTTATTTAAAAAGATTATTTTAATTCATTTCTTTATGCACTGAAATAATTCATATCTAAGCTTATTGGGAATTGAAATCACTTTGGATAATCGAAAACTCGATTAAGGAATATAAAATTATAAATCGTGACTCCCTTTTTTTTTTTTTTTTTTTCTTTTTTTGCTTTTTCTAAAAATATTTATTAAAATAAACATATAATATTAATATTTGCTAATATTTTAACAATCAATCACTAATGACAGGATTCACCTATGTTATTGATTGTTATTAATTCCCTGGTATTTTCCGAGATCCCGAAAATTTTTCCCAACGCTCGGCAATGCTTATTTTGCCGCCACATTTCCAGTGCCATCCCACCCCCTTCAATAGCATGGGATATATTCACACCATTCCTAAAGTGATTAAAAATATAATTCTGTTACTATTTTTTTTTTCCCTTCTAAGTAATTCTTGAATTTTAAAAGATTGCGCCATTAAAAAAATTCTGAATAATAAAAAGATGTCGCAATATATATATATATATATATATATATATATATATATATATATTTGTCGCCGAAAATACGCCAAAATTCATCTGAAAAAAAAAAGTCTTCATGGCATTTTTTTTTTTTTTTTTTTTTGCCAAGTGCGTGGAAATAATGTAATATAATCGAAAAGAAACTGACCTATTTTGATATATTTGGATGTTCATGTTCTTTCAACAGTAGCGTAATGAAAGTAACTGACGTCTGGAGCATATTTTTTTTTTCTTTTTTTGCCTCTAGTCGCCATCAATGGTTTAATAAATATAGTTAGTGCCGTAGCATGCGTTATTTTTTTCATGCTATTTCATATAAAAAAAATTGATATAATAAAAACATTAATGTTTTGCCCTGATGGTGCCACAAGACTTTCGCCCGATTCTTTACCTTGCCTCCCAATCGAAACGCCACTGCCTTCGATTACGAAAAACACATTTTGATACGTTTCTGTCCATGGCGTTTGAAACATAATTAAAAAATATAAAAAGTTAAGGATTAAAATGCGGTGTGTGAGTTTTAATATCTAAATGTATCCAGAATTTTAAACCGAGAATACATGTATAAAGTGATAATTTGTCTAAATATTTTTTTTTCTTTTTACGATGAGAAAAAAGAATAATATTTGCAAAGACTTTTTTAATATTATATTGCATGCTATTATTTTTAACTATATTTAAAAATGTTTACAGTAATCTTTTTTTCCCCATTTCATTTCCATGTTTGTTCCTTTTAAAATAATTGTGAAGGTAGCTGCAAAGAAAAAGAAAACAAAATTTTGTTTCTAAAAAGATCATAAAAACAAGCATTTGTTTTATAGTTCTTATATTTGGATTAACAGCAAGTTCGACGAAACACTGCTTCGTTAACTAATAATTCTTAGAAACATCACTCTCCTATTTCTGGTATTTCTAAACAAGTGAAAAATATATTAAAATTCTTATCTATGCTTTTCAGTACATTTTTCCGTGTATTTATTTTTACTTCTTTCATGGAAATAAGAATCCCAGAAATCGCATGTTTTGGGAAAAAGAAAAAACTAAATTCTTAGAAATTCTGGAAATGATAGTGCTCAAAATAAATCGCAAATCCCTGTAATAACGTATAGAAAATGTTTTTGAAAAATTTTCATTAATGATGGAATTTAAAAATATATCTTGCTCATTTCTCAAATATTAATCTAACGCGTGTTAATAGTCTCGGTAAATATCCAATTTTTTACTTCATTTTCGCATCGTCTGCAATCTTAACTCGAACAAAGTACCGTTTAGTGTCCAATCACTTAAAATGATTGGATATGCTCTTTCCCAGAAAACAGACTCTGTTTTCCCATCCCTACTCACTCACAGACACAACACCGACAATTTTTCTTTAATGAATAAACGTATTTATTTTTCTTTAAAAAAAATTCTCTTCTGTTCGCAAATAACAAGTAAAACTTTCATCCACGCAACTAAATTCGTCTGGAAAATTCCCCCTCTCTTTTTATTATAACTTACTCTTTTAAAAGTTCAACTTAAGTGAGGGCCTATCAATTGGATTTTTTTTATCTCTTACACTGTCCGGTCTCTTTCCGTTACTGAGAAAGAAACAAGGGTCTTAGGTAAGAATGGGGAGAAGGAATGAGAAGAGCAACTTGGTAGGATAGGATTATACCAGGAAGCAAGGTTACCGCTTCTTGGTCCATTAAGAAGATGGCCAGATTGAGTGCTAGAAGACGTTTTTAATCGCTGCTCATTCGTCTTTTTCCATTCCTTTTCTTGGGGGATAAGCTTTATTTTCTTCTTCTTTTCCAACGTTTCTTAAGGGATTTTTTCCCTTCTTTGTCACGGCTCCGACTGGAAACATTGGTGGAATTTCGATAATGAGTTTTTCTCTCGGAAAATGTCCGGTACTAGCTGCGAATTTTAAACTGTTTGTCTAGAGATGTGGTATCAGAAGATAAGACAATAATCGAAATGGATTGAGGTTATTATCGGCATTAAAGTATTTAATTCTTTTGCAATTAATTTGTTTTGGAAAATTTTTTGTCTCTTAGTTTTTGTTCTTTGGCCTAGAGGATATGATCAGAATTTCTTTAGAATTGCTCACATGGCAATCAAATTAATTCATGCTCCTGGCATGGCAATATCTGATGTTGCCATGCCAGTTTGGAATCCGTGGTATAATTTGCTAGAGGAGAAAGATTTAATTGCTCTACAGGATTTCGGCATCTCTGTACAGCAGAGACATTAAATGCTCTAATGGTCATGTCATCTACTTGCAATTAGATGATACGACTATTAAATTTGTCTTCTGACTGTGATATCAAATGACATACAAGAATTTTGTTGATTACACAAGAACATTTTAGAGACTTATGACTTTAATCAATGCATTTTTTAAAATTTTTGAATACACGGAAAAATAAAAGAAATTATTAGTTTAGAATATTGTTTTATGAAAATAACTATTCTCTCTCAGCATTTAATTACATACATTTTATTGGGATTAAAAATAGAAAATGCTGAAGAAACACCGCTTGGATTTAAATTTAATATTTAGCTTGAAGCATTGAATTCTCATCGAATTCTGCATCTCTTTATCTTCTTGTCAAGTTATCATCTTGTTCTTAGTTAAAATATCTATTTTAACTTGTTTTTATTTCATCTGATTTCTCTGTCTTTATGTGATTGTCAATAACTTTGTCGTTGTTTCGTCCCGAAATGCCGTTTCATCTTTTATAACTAATTTACTAATACAAAAATTTGTTCTTTGCGAGAAATTAATTAAAAATTTATATTTGTCTTAAAGTTATGTTATTATCTCCTGAGAAATCTAAAAGTTTGGAATGAAATCTTATAAAATTAGCTAAGCGTGATAATGATAATTCCTCATAGCTAAGTATTCAAAGTTTGGTTTTCCTTTTAAACATCACACTTCTATTCAATCTTTTATTTTCTCTTGAATTTTAAGAGAAAATAAAAGATTATTAACATCACTGATTATTACAAAGTCGATCGTGAAACGTTTTTAAGTATAGCTCATTTATTTTTGTAATAAACAATTGAAAAATATATCCTGCAATGTAAGCACTGAGAACACGCCAGCTTAATCATTTCTGAAGTGCAGTTTCACATTAATATAAGATCAAAATAATACGGTGTATTTTTTTTTTTTTTTTTTTTCAGATTCATCCTTTGAGTGGACCCATCGAAGGCGGCACCCTCGTGACGATCGAGGGCAGTAATTTGGGGACTAGTGAAGAAGAAATCCGGGACAACATTACCATTGGAGGAATTCCCTGCATCCTGGTGGAGTACTCCGTCTCCGTCAGGTAATTCTTAAACAATCGGAATTTGTATTACTTGAATGTTTCAACCAACTTATTATTATTTCAATTTAATTAGCAATTAATTGCTTCTGACTATTCACATCGATGATTTTATTGAATTTTAATACATCATCATTACTGTTGAAGTGAAAATAAATTTTGTATTTCGTATTTCTTTCAGAGTTGTTTGTCGAACCGGAGCCAGTGCTGGTCCCATGGCGGCTGAAGTTGTCGTGGGAAACAAAGCAGGACTCACTCTAGCAAATGAAAGGTTCTTCTACAAGGTAAGAAACATTTTACCACTCTGTTGTGTCAGATCTAATGAACTATTTCATACGTAAAGCTAAAGTTGAATCAGAGTTGTGTTGTAAACTGTAGCGAGTCACTAATTAGTTTTTGTGCAAAAAAAAAAAGTAAATAAGGGAATTTATTCGATTTTGTATCACATTTATTAAATGTTTTAACTACTACGGCCATATGGCACGTCAACTATAAGAAAAAGTGAAGCTCCAAAATAATATATAACTGAGAGCTGGTGCATCATTTTTTTTATTTATTATTTTTCCGTTTTCTAGGAAATAAACTGACAGAAAGTTCTTTAAATGAAACTTTCATTCATCTTTATGATGATTCATTTTTTGATGAAAGTAATTGCAAGTTTTTCATGCATTTAATTATAAACTTTTAGTTTATTCTATTATTAGAGCGTCGAATGTAGCAGTATAAAGAGGCTAGGGGGAAAAAAGATAACGGAACGCGTTCAGAATTCATATAGTTTCGAAGAAAAAGTTTTTGCCTTTCGAAGCTATATGAATTCTGCTGAAGAAATTTTGCTAAGTAGGTATTTATTTTAGATGCATGTGTTTCACATAATATATAACTTCTCTTGGAACATTTATAGTATGGGGAACTTAAATTCTGAGTAACCAGATATTCCACAAAAATTAAAAAGCGTTGTTTGATTTTTTTTTTAAATATTTGAATGAAGCAGAAAACAATAATTTTAAGAAATCGGATTAGTGTCACAATCGTGCAATTTAATGCTAGAGGAACGAAACTGCAAAATTCAGCCGTAACGAGTTTTTTGCATACTCTAGTGTCTATTAATGTATTGGGAGGCAGTAGTAAAATGATTAAAATATAAATATTTACGAAGCATTGTCCTTTTACCATATTAAACACATTTTTAATTACTGCATTCGACTTTAGAAGCTGTTAGATCCGATTTTTATGTCTTCATAGAATTTCCATTCGTAATAAAATTTGAACAAGAACCTGATTTCTTAATGACAGCAGAAATGTCCCGATAAAAAAAAAAAGATTCTTCTTTTTCTTTTTCACACGCGTGTTATTAATATAATTGTATTCCAAACTATAAATACAGCAGTCTTTTTTTAAATCTTTATTCCTCTTTTTTTATCTGTTTAGTATTATATTATCATTAAATAAACATGAAGTTTTTCGTAATAGAATATAAATTCATGTAGTCAGCCTTATTCAGTCGCGGATCTGTAAGCACACAATAAAATAAACATTCGCTCCAAATAACGATTAAGAGAAAAGAATACATCGGGTACTTTTTCGCAAAAGGTAATAAACGACACTGATAATTGAAAGACTTTTTTTTAAAAAACATTATTCCTTTTTGATTCAAATTAAGCGGCCTTCTTGGCGTTACATCAGCCGCTGAGCATTGAGTAAAAATTAATTCGATATTTTTTTTTCTATGCTTCTCCCCTTTTTCTGCAGCCATTTGAAAGAAGGCAGGCAGAAGGGAAAAAAATCGACTAATTCTTCCAGTCGTAAAAGAGGCAAAAGGAGGCAATGAAAGCGACGCGCGGCAAAGCGACCTGCGGCAAAAGCGCCGTTGATTCGGAAACGACCGTTTTCTGGGCGGAAAAGTCTGATTTTAACGAAAAGAGAACGATCAACTTCCTCTTCTAATTGGATAACGAGTCAACAAGAAGCTGAAAAGATAATTAATTTCCAGCTCCGCCGGGATGAAATTAAAAAGAAAATAATAAGGGTTAGAATAAAATGAAAATAAAAATTTTGTGTGCAAAAAGCTGCAGCAGCAGTAGTAGAGAGAAAAAATTTCCGTAAACGATAAATAAAATAAAGGCGCACTGGTTGTAAAAAAAGGGAGCGAAAAAAATTAGAAAAAAAGAAAGAAAACCTCATTAAAAGTTTAAATCGAAAAGTAGAAGGCGTGGTCTATGCTTACTTAAATTAAGCATTAAAAAACGGGAACCGAACAAAATAGACTGAAAGCCCCCTACTCGGATATTTTTATCTTACTATTTTTACTTTTATTATTTATTATTAATATTATTATTATTTTCTTTCCCTCTGTAACCCACAATCTGGAGGAACATGGCACTCGTGTATGATAATAGTTTAAAAAAAGGCCGGTTAAGTAAAAGCTAATGCGAATTTGAAAGTTTGATCGAAAATGCTGCATTTCTCCACGCTTTTCTATTTTTTTTTTTTTTTCGCAATGATTTTTTTTTTAACTTATTTTTTTCCCGTTCTGCATCCGCCCCTTTTGGGTACTTGCAGAAAAGCGGGGTGCATGGGGGGTGAGAGTGAATTACTAAATTGGTGAAGCCGCAGACTTAATCTTAGTAATGACTTTCGCTCGGTATGTAATAAAGATCCGAAGTGGAAAGGTATCTCCCTCTTTTTACGCTCGTACTTCGCATTCTGTAAATGTGAAATGTACTGATTGATCTCCGAGGTCACCGAAAAAAGTCGTGAACAAGTGTACTGCTTTTCGGTTTTCTTTCTATTGCATCGAAATTGCTGATCGGAAGTTGTGTTGTCTTGATTTAAAAAAAAAAATTCATTTTATTTGTTTGAAAAGATGCTTTAGAATTATCAAAATATATTATTTCAGATTTTACGCGCCGGTGTGACAACATTGTTTATCTTCGAAAATTTAAGAAACGCGTCTTGTATTTATTTCTTAAGAATTTTCCTAGTAATTGTATTTAACATAAAATTTGTGTATCGCTTGTTCATTTTCATTGGTATATTAAGGCAATACGAAAGGATTGAGATTCCACCCTCTATATAAGTGAAATCGCGAGAGGGAAGTTTTCAACTATATTAGTCTAAAAGTGCTTAAATATGCAAGCCAGCGGGAGTAGTCTCCTTAAAACTTTCTCGTAAATTCTCTGATCAAGTTTTATCCCAAAGAACGCCTTGCCTGATATTGGCGTATAATAGTTACGAAATATTTACCTTTGGCAGGAATTTAGCATTTTTATTGAATCCATCGTGTCATTCTAAGCTATTTTTGGCGATTAATTTCTGTAATAAGTATATTATCCAAAAATCGAATTTGAATTTTGGATTAGTTTGATTAAACTGATTAAAATTAACAGAGAACTGCACTTGTTGTCGCAAATTCCTTACTATAATTAAATCAGTGTGTTTTATAATATCGCATTTACATATTTCTGAAAGTGCAGTCTGACAGACGGTTAACCCTTTGTTAGATTTGGCTCAAAATTTGATAGGTGTCTACAATATAAATGAAAAATCTGTATACGAAATTTTATTTACCTAGCTCTCTTTGTTTTATATTTATCATTTTAACTTATATTCAAACAGCAGGACAGACCGACTTGCTGTGAGCAAATTTTTCTCAAAATTTGATTGAAATTTACAAATTTAGGCTAAAGACTGTATACTAAATTCTGCCTGTCTAGCTCAAACCCTTTTTAAGTTATCTTTGTCACAGACAGACGGAAAAATCATTAACTTCTGTCCTTCTTGTAGGTGGTGGAGCTATCCCGGGTTCATCCAAACAAAGGTCCCCAATCAGGGGGAACGAGATTGTATCTTATCGGTGCTAATCTGAATGTTGGTAGCCAACTCCAAGTTCTACTCGATGATATTCCTTGTGAAGTAGACAGGTAAGCATTACATTTCTATACAGAGTGTTTCAAAATGTCTGGATAAAACTGAGAGATTCTGGAATTTATTAGATCGAACCTGATGGGAAAGTTATTTTACTCATTAGATTTTTGTAGTAAACGGCTGCTACCTAACCATTTTGAATGATAATTTAAATTTTTATAGTAAATGGCTTCGTAGGGTAATTTTGAATGATGATGCTCTGCATTTCGGTGGCGATGGGGAAAAAAACCCGTTTCCAAGGTCATTACTTTAGCAAAGAGGTTTTTTTGAAATTTTCTGATCAGTGTAAAATATAAACTTATCTTGACAGTGTGAAATATGTGACTAACTATTGTGCCATCCTCAGAAAACAAAAAATCAAATATGGATAAATTGAAACTTCATAAAAACCCAGCACTAGGACTGCTAGGACACACATTCCTATTTTTAATCAGAAAATGCGCTGGCTCTTCAACTTGAAAACAGTTGCATCTTTGAATCGTTAATCGAATTTACTGGGACAATTCGAACGAAACCTGCTTCTGAAAATAACTAATATTTACTTAAATTTAATATAACGTAAAACAAATGTTCGATAATTTCTGCAACCAAATGCATTATCAGGAAATTTCCGTGACTTTTTCTTTTTTGATTAAACCATATATTTTGAGACAGAAATGCCACAACGCTTTAAAGTTTATCTTTCTATTTTTTGAACTGCTGAAATTATTAATTTTATATATTGTATTATATTGTTGTGATTTTCAGAATAGATTTTTTTTTTTACTTAATAAACTTAAGTTTTAACTTTATGAACGTATTTTTTTTTTCAGGACGTTGGCCAGCAACAGCCAGATCAGCTGTCGCACGACCAAAAGCCCCATTCCGTCCTATAACGTGAGTCTACTACGATTATCGGTGGACAACGCGCTGTTAACCCTTCCCAATCCTTTTGTCTACAGAGATGATCCAATCGTTAAGAAAATTACTCCTTTGAAAAGTTTTGTGAGGTGATTATTGTTTCTTTCTTTTTCTGGAGATATTTAATTACTTCTATTTTTGCCCAGTTAATTATATATTAAGTATACTTTTCTTTTCTGCGAATGAAAAATAATGTGAAAATATTCGTATTATACTTTAAAAGAGAAATATGTAATTATTAATCTTATCTTAATCTAAGGCAAATGACCAAATAAGTAGAATTCAAGGCGTTGACAATCGTACTATCTTAGTGAAGATGAGAAACAAAATAATTGCAAGCGTATAAGAAATATAAAACCTTGCCATGATATAAAGAGCATGGAAGCAAAACAGTTGTCCAAGTCAAGAAGATTTAAAAAAACAGGCTGCAATGGGAATCGTCGCAAATTTAAAAATCTTCACCTGAACTAGAATTCTATAATTGCCTAGTTCCCATTTGAACCGAGTTTCTTCGAAATCCTTTCATGCTTATCCGAATAAAATATTCGAATATTCGAATTTATAAAAAGTCTAGATGAAAAGTCATATTTTCTTAACTGCACAAAATTTATTAATGTTACTGTAATTTTGATATCTTCTGTTGGTTCGAAGTTCGACGAAATAAACAAAAAAGGTACCTAAGTAGCTATTTCGACTTATAGTATCGAAATTTCAACTTTTCTGCTAAGTCTTAAATAGGTTACTTTGTAAGAGCTGCTTTGCAAAGAGGATCTTTCTATTGCATAAAAAAAGAAAAAAAAAACATACCATGTGCAGCAACTTTCCAATCTGGATGTGCATGGATATAAATATAAGTAAATATTCAAAATATATATGACAATGCCTAAAAGTAAGTCAATTTAATTTTGGCTTTTTAACCCAATAAAGAATTTCGAAGAGAGATTGCCAAATGTCGTCAAATTAATAAATTTTTGCGTCGCCTCTTCTCTATTAAGCTTGAACTGCCATTTTGTAAAAGTTGCTTTCCAACAAAGTTTGGTGTAATGCAGTGAAAAAAAATAATCGTTACAGTGATACCGCCCTTCCAAGCAACCGGATTACAAGGGAATAATATAATACTTGATTTTTTATATATTACGCAATTTCGCCATTTATTTTAAATATAATTGCTTCTTACATAGAATATGTATCGCTAATGCTTAAAATTATAATTCTTTTTAAAAGCATCGATTATTTTTTTTATTGCATCAAATTCATATTTAAGATAGTTCAACTAAACACAACGAGGTTCCTGTTAACTTGTCTCATATTCTGGCAATTTCTGCAACAGGAAGAAGAAAGCAATTTACACCAAAAAAAAAAAAAAAATATTAATCAAAAATCAAAATCTAAATGAGTATGTAATAAATTTAATTAATTAATTTATTTATTAGTCTTTAACCTACAATTCATTTTTATAAACACGGTTGAATCTTAAATTCAATTTTTTAAAATTGAACAGATGCTATCTCTCTTAAGAAACCAAAATTAAAATAAAACTAAACAATTTATTAATAACTAAATAAATAAAATATAAAAATATTGTTATTGTGCAGAATTTGAAAAATGGTAAATCTGGAAAGGAGTGAACAAAGAATGGACCATTGCAAAATCCCATTTTTAGAAATATGAATCAAATCTAGTTAAATAAAAGTGCGTGGATATACCTATAACAATGCATAAAATTAAACTTTTCGATGCACCATAGGAGCAGAACAGAACAGAAATCCACGAACTAATAAGTAGATACCTTCTTATGCTGAATACAGAAACAACATCGTTGCAGACCCTCGAGCGTTATCAATTTGGTTGTAATGTCGGGCGTTGCATTGCATCGCAACGGTCCGTCGCGCCGGTACTTCAACCCTTTTCGTTGGAAAAGGGTAGGGGTGTTGGCAGGGCCTAGCGTGATGGATGACGGGGTAAATGACTCACCCTCGAATTGGGTGGGAAGAGAGATCAATTTAGGGGGAGATACGTGGCTCAATTCGGGGCAAATTACCCTGCTCCTTTATGTTCTGCTTTTCCGCTTTACTTTAATTGTGACGATTGTGATGAATATTTGCTGACGGCGGCGTGTTTCTTGTTTGATTTTGCAGCGGGGGACGAGCCGTCACCGTGAGCGGTGTCAACTTCCTGCCTGTTCAGCAGCCTCGAATGGTGGTCTACTTCAATGATAGCCTCGTCAACGAAACGGTATGCTTTCCTCTGTGTTATTACTCTATCAGTTACTCGAATCTTGGAACGCTCACCAGGATTGAGATCGGAAGTCCTCGATACCCGCAAATTTGCATTATCACCATAATAAGCGGTGATTTGCAAAGGATTGTAAGCGATAGTGGACTTTTTTTATAAACCCATAAGAACCCACAAAAGCTCATAAATCAGATATCAGCATTAAACTTAGTGCTGTGTTTCTAGTAAGTTTGGGAGGTTAAGTTTGCTGTAAAGTGTTAAAATGCGCATCATATTGAATTGTAATATATTTTTAATATTGCAACAGTATTGGACAACAGTATTTAGAAACTTTATTATGAATATTTATTAAATAACTCAAAATAATAACAAATAAAAAAGAATTGCTTCACTTGATGTATATAACTTGATAAAGTCAATTTGACTATATTTAATAAAAACAAAATTGGACGAATTTTTTAAATCATACCTCTCTCAAGTTCGATATACAAAGTATTTACGATAATTTATAAATTATGAATAGATAAAGATAATATTGGAAACTTAATATTCAACAGTTAAGTATTTTGTTCAACAGTAAGTCCTTACTAAAGCTATTATTATTAAATATTTGTTAAGTTTAGATTGTAAGCATTCATCTTTGTTTCCAATTTAAACTTACTGAAATTTATGTAAATCGAGCAAGCAGCAATTTCAAAAACCGAATACACATATTTAGTACATTCACCTTATTTATTAACTAAAATTTATAATTTTAACTTTAATAAAAAGGAATTTTATTAAAGGTGGAAATTGATATTATTATTCAAAAACTAATTAATTAATTTAATGAAAGACAAAGTGCTAATACTAAAAATTCCGGTGTTAATTTAAACGATGGCTTGGAAAAGTTTGAAAATATTCGTTCTTTTTTTTATTATTGTATATATTTGTACACCTATTTGGAAACATTTTTCTTTTTACAATAGTTTACTAAAAATATTTCATGCAAAATGCATTGAATCTTTTTAAAAAATCACTAACCTACGAATATTTTCCCAAGTTTTAAATAACTTTTTCTAACTCATCAATAAACTTCAGTTTATTGCATTTTTTTCACACTACTTTACGCTCTTGAAAGACAATTAATTGACACCGAAACTATTTCGTGCTACAAATAAAATTAACGCCCTCCTCGAACACCGCTGCTATACCCTCTTCCCCGCAGATGAATTGTAGTGGCCGTAAAACTGATATAAAATATTTATCAAATGTAAGGCTCTGCGAAGGCAAGGCACCCTGAGAACCCTTGTCACCGAAAGAACGAAGACAAATTACCCTCTGCCAAATAAAATGACGACATATCTTCCGTGAACGTTTCCATCGATTTTTTGATTTTCCATTCTTACCTTCTGCAGTGATGTATTAGTCTTTGCAGTGAGTCTAGAACTTGTTAGTTACGCAAGGCTAGTATTGAATGATAGAATCGTGCAATTTGGGCGAGTCTTGGTAAGTTTTCCTCCTCTGCCACTTGATAAATGGGAAAGAAGATCAATTTCTGCAGGATGTTCATTTTGCGAAGTTTTCACTCAATTTAATAATGATCTGAAAAACTTTTAATCTTCTAATATATCCGCGAATAGGAATTTCTGTGCATCGGAAATATTTTGTATTCAGTTTGTGCTACAATGTAGCATGAGTTTGTAATTTAAAATTTTGTTTAATTAAACACAAAATTATTTTTATAAAAAATGTGTAAGGCGTGATTTATATTTTGAGAATTTTGGGAAACCTAAAAACATATAATTAAGGGCTTAAATATTTTTTTAAATTTATGTTTAAACAGTATTTGAAACAAAGACTCAAGTAATTTTACGTAGGAAACAATGTCTCTCAAGTAATTTCATTTGAGAAACAATATATCTCAAATAATTTTATTTTGGGAACAATATCTGTCAAATAATTTTATTTATGGAACAATGTCTCACAAATAATTTTATTTAGGAAACAATGCATCTCAAGTAATTTTATTTAGGAAACAATGTATCTCAAGTAATTTTATTTAGGAAACAATGTCTCCCAAGTAATTTTATTTAGGGAACAATGTCTCTCAAGTAATTTTGTTTAGGGAACAATGTCTTTTAAGTAATTTTATTTAGGAACCAAATAATGTCTCTATTTAAATTTTGTTTAAATAAGCTAAAATAAGGCGATAAGACTAAAATTTTATAGATCAAGAACATAATGATTAAAAGAGTATGAGTATAGAGATATATATGAGATTAAAAGAGTATGAGTATAGAGATATATATGAGATTAAAAGAGTATGAGTATAGATCAAGAACATAATGATTAAAAGAGCTACAGTATGTCTCACGAGTTGGCCTTCCACCATATGCAGAAGAAAACATTAGTTGAGAGGAAAAAAATTAGTGCACTTAAAGCGGGCATTTCAGAAATTATAGGGTTGTAATAAATACGACAACGTTAAATTCGGAGTATGTTTTTTCTTGTTGCAGTTTTGTTCGTGAATTTGGTTCTGAGAAGAAACAAAACGCATTTAAATTTGGCAAATTTATATTCATGTTCATCTCCTAACTTATCAAAATACACTCGTCAGATATTGCTCATTTCTTACATCACACCCACCAAACTACTGTTCTTTTCAGTATTCACATTTCGACGATTCTATCTCACAAGGGGTGAAACGCAGAATGATGTGCGCATTTCTAGAATTTTCTTTATTGTTAAATGTAAAGATCTCCTCCTTTCATCTTTCCCCTTACCCCTATTTTGTAAATTTAAACCCATCCTAACGCATACGCAAAAGCTTAAAGGCTTTTTGAATCCGTTGGCAAACAATATAATAAACACCTTAATAAATATCCAAAATTAAACAAAACAAAAACAGTTTATGGGACAAAAGTAAGCGATTACAGGATTTCAGTTAAAGAATACACAAAGTTTCTAATGAGTGAACTATTTTATTGGAATAACGCACTTGATTCGTATGTTCCAGGATTGAATAATTTATAAGTATTTGATTCTCCAGATTTGTGAAGTCCGATCAGACCATCTGATGGTATGCCCTTCACCTTCCGTGTCCGGTTCTGCTTCCAAGTGGCAGTTAGCTCAGGCCGACTACATGGCCGAAGAGAGTTCTGACCACTTACTGAAACTTCGCATTGGATTCATAATGGATGGCGTTGAAAGCGTCCGATCTTTGCAAGATTCTTTCCCAAGCCTCCATTCGGACCTTACTTATGTTTCCGATCCAAAATTCTTCAGCTTCGAGGAAGACGCAATCAAACTTTACAAAGGCGAATCCCTCGTTATCGAGGTAGGTCTGCATTTTATCTTGTACAATATGATTCTTGATGAACTTCATTTGTATGCTAAATGCCATTGGGTTATTCCGAATACCTTTTTTAGAGTTAAAAATCAAAAATGTTTATTATTATTTGGCTCATTTTTTTTTAAATCCGTCTAAAATATTCAAAATTTAAATTTACCCGATCAATGGGTCATTATATTTAACCCATTCTCTCAGAATTAAATATTACGCGATAAGGATGAATCCAAAATACAGAGCTATGTGCGTATATATTATTACAGATATTTATTTGTCACAAAACTTGTATATACAGGTTTTTAAAAAATTGCGCGTATTCTTTAAAAATAATATAAAGCCATATATAAAGCTGCACTGAAAAGAAATTGGTCAAATAGCCTGAAATAACGACCTCATAATGTAACTAGCATAGTGACAAAAAGAAAAATTCGGTGGCATTGCTCGTTACGGATAGTAGATGGCCATGGTATCGAACCGTTATCCATTGATTACTTTTGGCTTGTACTTGCTGCTTTAAAAATGTTTTCCTCTTCCAATAAAGTAACTTCATTTTATCGATCCTTTCTTTTGTAACTACTCTGTGAAACCCTCGTTATTATCTATTTTATTTTCTAGGCCGGTATCTCAATTAATTGCTATTTTCTCTTACTATTACAGGGCGAAAATCTGCGTTTAGCCAGCACGGAATCGGAAGTAAATGTTACTATTGGTACTCGTCCGTGTAATTTGACTTCTTTAGCTTCGACCCAACTTGTTTGTGTTCCACCTGAGGTTCAACCTGCTGGAACTGATGAAATAGGACGTCGGACGGAGAGCGGACTGCCAATGGTGGTGGTAAGTTCATTTGCTTGATCCCATAATATCTTTTGAAATAATCCATTTTTTTTAATTGGCTCATTTTTTTTTTTTTGCATCTGTGAATACTTTAAATTTAAAACACTTTTTTGGTAGTATCTGCATGACATTTTTATTATATTGCCATATGGAATTTCAGAATAACTAAACTTTTTCTAATATTTATGATTTTAAAATATGCTTGATCATTTAAAAACATTTTTAAGATAAAATTTGCATCATAATTTGTAGAAAAACTTCAAATTAGGATTTCATAATTCCCTGTTTATCTTATCATGCAAGGACATTGTAGTAAACATATTTTGCTTAATTACCTCATCTGCATTATATTCCTATTTTTAGAATGTTTGTGATGAATACCAGTCAGTAGGTCAAAATTTGATTTCCCGTATAAAGAAGGTCAATTAATCGAATCGATTGATCAAATGCGTTATATGAATCTATAATAAGTTAATAAAATAAAGTCAAAGCAAAATATATTTCAATCAAGTATATTTTCATATTACACCTTTTGACGACGACCTAAAGATTGAAAAGTATGGATCTTTAATTACCCTAATGGTCTTGATTTTATCACAGATTTTTTTGTGAAAGACAGCTATGACGTGATTTAAAATTTCTTTGTCTAATTAGAAATTTTGCGATTTATATTTCTCGAAAAATAAATTAGCTAATCTATTTTTTTAAATTTATTTCTAGGCGAGTACTTTGAATAATGCATCATTTCAATAAAAATACCAATATTTTAAACAGAAAGCTTTTGAGTGATTACAATAATTGCTACAAAAAGATTAGGTTGATTCACTTTAATAGGAAATTAGTTTTATAGGTAATTCTTTGAAAATTTCTGAAGAAAATATTTTTTGATTGATGAAATCGAGGACAGACAAAATGCTAATTTTTTTTTGTTTTTTTTTTGTTTTGTTTTTTTTTTTAATTTTTTGCCCTAGTTATGAATATTTTTTCGAATATTTCCATATCGGGAATCAATTGTGGGAGGATGGAAATTAAGAGCATCCTTCGCATTCTTAACAAGTATTCGCTGTAATTATACCAAGATCAGTTAATTAATAATTAACTGATCTTGGTATAATTAATTAATTAATTAATAACTCAGATGATAAATGGAGTTATAAGAATTTAATTTAAGATTATAACTTATATATTCTTCAAAAAGGTATATACTTTGATTTTAAATACTTTGTAGTGATCGTTTGAAACTATTTTAATTTTATCAATTCTGAAATATTGAAAACAAGGATTAAGCATTAAAAAAAGTTAATTTATTTTTGCTTGTTTCATTTTATTTCATATATTATTTATGTATACTTTTTTATTGTCTTTGTTATTATTACCTTTCTTTTGATCTTTGTTTATATTTGAATTCATTCTCTAACGAAGATTTCTTTTGTACTTATTTGTACAAATCAACGATATGGCAAATATATTCTTTTTTTCCCTCCCTACTGTTTTCCTGCAACTGGTCCGACTTATTTTTTTCCTTCCGTGATTGAGGATGATTGATTGAAGATCTTCGCACTTCTAAGTACAGAGACATATAGTTCCATTAAAAATGAGAATGCATAATTTGTGTCTTATTTTTCAGATCCGAGTGGGACGCAATCTTCGTTTCGAAGTCGGTTATTTGCGGTACGAGGTAGCGAAAAGGTATGAATTACCTCCAGAAGCTGTGGGTGGTATAGCCGCTGGTGGTGCTGTGCTGGTGCTCTTCAGCCTCATCATCCTTGCTGTGCTAAGACACAAGAACTCGCAGGCTGAGAGAGAGTATAAGCGTATCCAGCTGCAGATGGATACGCTCGAGAACAGCGTCAGATCCGAGTGCAAACAAGGTGAGTAAATTGCAGCGATTATTTTCAGTAAAATTTTTAGGATGATATAGAAATAAATTGTAAGTTTTGATATCGTTGAACATTATGAGAAGACTCAATGGCGGAATCTCGGCTTTTAGACCTGGTTATGAAAAAAAAAAAAAAAACGATAAGAAATGGTTCATATGCATGGACATTGAACAATTAATTCGTTAGTGTTATATGTAAAAGCCAATTCAGCTCGTGTCCACCTTTTTATGGCTGTTTTAAAGTATGAAATCAGTATTTTCAAACCATCCCAATTTAATTGCCTTAATGTAATTTCGAAATGGTACTATTTTAATTTTCAATTCAGTGTACAGTTTAATTTACTTTAAAAAAATAAAAGAATTGATAACGAATGAATATTTCTGAAGAAGTAAACAAATTATTCCTAGTGAAAATCAGATCCATCAGAGTCAAATATCTTCCTACTGGTTTGGTGTGGAAATTGGAAAAGAAAAGAGTCGGTTTTAGATATCGTTCTTCTGATTCAAAGTAATCTTCATATGGCTTCAAAAAGTGTCTTAATCTCACTAAATTCACAATATCCACTTTTAAAAATCCTATGGGATTCTGGGCCAGAGGAAGATCTCCAACTAGATGGCTGGATGATGTGGAAAGAGACCTGAGTGTTCTGAGGATAAAGAACTGGAAGTTAATTGCGGGGGATAGAAAGCGCTGGGAAATGCGCGTGGTTGAAGGCACCCAAAGTCTGCAGGGGGCTGTTGTGCTCATGAAGAAGACGAAGAACTCACTAAATAAATCTGACTATCATTTCCTAATTTAGTACAAAATGAAATGAAAGAAATCAAATCCATGTATTTCCAGATTGCAAAGCGATGGATACAGTAAAAAAATAATCAGTAATGTCTGAAAATCGGATCGATATTTAATTCCGCGTGCGTGATAATTTTCTAGCTTTTTTTTTTGTGTGTGGTGTAAAAGAAAAAAGTATATATATTTCAAAATCTGTAAATGACTTGAGCAAAAATGCATTACTCGAATCTTTTTCTTAAAGCTTTTGCTGAACTGCAGACAGATATGACAGATTTGACAAATGATTTAGAGACATGCGGTATTCCCACATTGGATCATCGGACATACGTGATGAAAGTGTTTTTCCCTGGAGTATACGACCATCCCCTCTTGCAAGAAACCAAGGTTAGTACTTTCCTCGCTAGAGAATTTTTCTTCATTTTTTTTTTCTATAATTGTTGTCGTATAATCTTTTCAAGAAGACGAATTTATATTAATGAGTTTCTTGGAAAGGTTATGTGCTTCTTGAAAAGATTATAAATAAGTCTAATAATGAGTTTCTCAGACAAGCTGGATTTCTTGCTTTTAATTTATAAATATTCTGTTCGGCTTATGAATTTTCAAAAAAGAATTTATGAAGAAGCATTTGTCTTTTAACGTAATTATTAATAATAGTTAAGGGTAACTATAGAGGCTTAGGGAATGATGAGGTATGAATTCAAGAAGTGAGGTACAATGAGGTATGGATTGTGAGATTAACTCATTGTAGAAACATCCTCCCACTGGTATGGTGCGGAAATGTGGAAAAGGAGTTCACATGTCATTCTTGTCGTTGTTCAAAATTGAAAAGTCCATGACAAGATAGTCCTTATAATATAGTTTCAAAAAATGATATGATAGTTCTCAATGATATGATAGTAGTTAAAATATGTAATATTTATTGGGGAGATGCATTGGGTTAATGATAGAAACGGAAAATCACAAATTCGAGACCTGATATCACCGAATATTCGTTGTGTTTATGCATCTTGTGCATGTTAAATTTATAGCTTGAGTATGAATTAAGTAAATACAACAATGAAAAATATTGTTATAAAAATATTTACAAATATTTTAAAAATTTATTTAAATTTAAGAAATAGTATATAGAATAAAAATTAATAAGACTTTTTTTTTATTTTAAAGTGCTACGAAAATGGCTTTGTTGTTATAATATGCAAAGAAATTAGTGAACAAAATATTAAAATTTTAATTGCTTTTTTTAACTAGAAGTCTAATTCAAAAACATTTTCTTAGTGAGCGTCTACTATCCAAATAGACCCTATTATCATATTTGGTAGCTTTTGCAAGATTTTTTTTCATCGTGTTTGTCGTATCACACGATTTACAGATAATATGCCAGTCTATAAACATTATAGCAACAATTAAACAAAATTATTTTTGAGACAATATCGCATTTGAATTTATTCATCCTAGTTTATGAAAATGCTGATATGAGAAAATGTGCTCATTGAAAATAATAATTTATTCTGCTATTGCTTCCGTTAGTCATGTGAAATCATTAAAAAAAATCTTTATTCAGTTCTAAATTAAATTACATATTATATAAAATTCTCCTTTAAATTTTATCTCCATTTAATCAAAAAAAGTTAAGTATTGACATATAGCAACTTTATGGCAGTCAGATAATTCATCATGCTTGGATTCTGAAAGTTAAAGTTTTTAATTTGTTTCTTTTATGAAATGTATCTGCTGAACCGCTGAAAGTAAATTATGTGTGAAGTGTGGTTGCCGTAAATGAATAAAAAAGAAATCTTAAGTATCCACCTATTTTGATTACCGTCTGCCTCTATTTGCACTCTCTTTTGCTCAGTACCACGAACTCATTTATAATGTTTTGGTTCCTTTTCCCACTCTATCTTGAGATATACCGTCTTTTATCGAACTTTTATCAGTATACTTGGGGGGGGGGATCGATTCGATCTCCCTCCTCCATCCCCCCTTTAATCCGTTTTGCGGCAGCAGACTTGAAATTCCTGCTCCGCAGACAACAAGATTCAAAACGTCCCAGACCAGCAGCCGATATTTAATTACTTCCGCCGCTTTATCCGGTTAGGTGGCCGCTTTGAATGCAGTCTCCGTTTTCCACCCTGAGACCATTGTTGGAAGATTTTTCCCGCTTCTTCTGCTTGGAATTTCGAAGAGTGTCTCTCTCTCTCTTGGAGAAGGGTTTTCCAGGATGGATGGTAAAAAATAAAAAGACTTCCCCCTCGTTTTAATATTGACATAAGGGAAATAAAGAAGTGAAGGGTTTTCCGTGAGTTCTCTCTGGCTCTTTCTGCCAACAGTGTTATTGCCTTTTTCTTCCAGTGAGCACAATTACGGATCGAAAAGGGATTCTTGTTAATGAAAATTGTTTCCACTTCTTGGCGACTGTTGTGCTTTTCCTGGTGGTGTGCCGCTGTGTAAGAACTTTGTCGTTGGATATGTACGGAATTGTTAAACAGGATGCGGCAGCTGCCACTCTGGTTTTGTTAAGATAGTTTTTAGTTTTGAATTCCTTGTGAAAAGTCGAAACAGATATGATTGTTCGTACTCTTACTTGCTCAATTATACGTGCTGCTGGCAGCAACTGTGGAATTTGAGATTGCTTTCGAAGCTAGCTTGGCATTTTAGAAAAGGACTAGAGTTTTTTTTTTTTTTCTTCTTTAGAACGTTTAGCCACATTTTTTATGGGCTGGTCTTAGCATATAATACGAAACAAAAAGATATGTGCTTACAGTTTTGTTTTGGTTTGTGAAAATCGAAGTGTACAGTATTCCTCTGTTTTAACCTATTTGCCGAAGAATTTTTACAGTTAAAAAAAAAACGCTATCAGCTCCTCTCATTCACTATTCTGTCAAACTATTGTGACTTTTTCTAAAGGTGTGTTAATAGATCTTCTAGATAAAGCGGTATAAATGCACTTGGAGACTCTATGAGCCAGTCTCAGGATTGGTATAGAATACCAACCCTGAGACTGACTCATAGATTCTCTGTTCCCCTCGTTCTGCTACTCCATGGATTCGTTCTGAATTCGGTATCAAAAGCATAATACATAGTGTGTACTGTATGTAACGCAAATGGTAATTCATACCTTACTATCATTTTTAGAATTAATCCAACAATAGTTCGGACTGAAGTTAAAGATTACATCCGTATAGATATTTAAATCTTTCCGATCATCAAAATTTACAAAATTGAGGTTCTTGATAAGAGAAAGTCATAGTTTCGTGTCTTGTATCTCAAAGATGCATTCACAAAAAGATTAGAATGCGTTAAATTTGCTAAAAATCTCAAACATGGCATAATGGCTTGATAGTAAAGAGTATATATATATGCCTTAAAGGGCATTTATTTTTACTATGCCATTGGCTCAATCTTCAATTTGTTTGGAATGTAGTATTCGACTGAAGCTGAAACGCTAGTCTCCCAAAATTTTAGTGTTAAGTAGGACATTAAAGTAGTAATTAAAAAAGAAACCAAAACTAATTCTAAACTAAATAGCCTTTATAAAAAAAAGATAAGCATTTTATACAAAGGAAAAGTATTGTAATCATCAAACAAAAAAAAAATTCAAATTGCAGATTTTGAAAAATTTTCACATTTCACATCTGCCTGAATTCAAAAATAACATTTTTTGCATTATGCTTGTCTACGAATAAGATAACTCAAAAATTCTTTGAGCTATAAAATTTTGATAAATTGATTTTAGACCAAAATTGTAGATTTCAGTGAAATTTTGAAAGGAATCTACGCAGAAGAAGTAAGTTCGCCCGATCGTTCGAATATAAGTTAGCAGAATATTTACAAAAACAAAAAAGTTAGACGAATGAAATTTGGTACACAGATTTAACATCTAAAGTGTAGTGCTAACTACATCACCACTCAACAGCCATATCGTTCGTCTCACCTCTGACTCACTGGAGGGAGAGTCTGTAGTGAAAGTTTATGAGCCAGTTAATAGCTACGCTACACGGGCATTTGCTTTTGTATTGTGGTCTTGTTACTCGGCTGCGAACCACAAGGTCCCAGGTTCTATCCTCGCTCATCACAATCTTCCACATATGTATTAAATTTGGAACTAAATCAGTCAAGAGTTGACCATCTATCGGTTTTAAATCTAAAAACTTAAAACTTTCGACATGAATTAAATATTTTAAAAAAGAATTAAAAATTTCACTACAGTTGAGTTTTGTATCAAATTTTGGTTTTATTAGGCCAGAAATGAGGGTAAAATTATGCATTCAGTTCTCTGGTCTTTGTATTTTATTGGCATCCAGCGATTAAATTTCACACTCTAATAAACTTTTTCGTAATTACTGTTGCCAATGTCATATACTTAATAATACGCATTTATTGGAAAATATGCAAGGAAGATTTGGGAAAAATATTCACTCTGGTTCATATTTCATTAAAAAAAATTATGTTTCTTAGAACTAAAAATCCTATTTTCATAGAAATTCTTAATATCATTTTTACAATATTAAAATTAATTTTTAATTTATCTTCTTTTGTTTATTATATCCTTTATTTAGAATTCAATTTAAAAATTATTGAAAAAAGTTATCTTTACATTAAAACATTGTTTCGATTTATTAAATCCAAAATTTTTATTTAACATCTATCTCATCATAGTTAATGTAAGTATTTTCTTGTAGCTTCGTCAAAATGGGATGTATAGTACATGTGAAGTTGCCATGGCGCAGTTTGAACAACTGATCAACAACAAATGCTTCCTTTTGACTTTCATTAAAACTTTGGAGGTTCAGAAGTCCTTTAGCTTTAGAGACAGGTATGCCATTGATTTTCCTGTGCGTTTTATTCATTTTTGTCATCTTGATTTAATAAGAACTTAACTAACTTTTTTTTTCAAACTCTTCTACATTTCTATGCAAGAATACTAAAATAATGAAGTAAGAATTTTAATTACAAATAGATTTCATTAAAATTTTATGATATTTCCTTCATTTTGTAGTGCCAATTATTTTATGTTGGAGTAGGACCTCAAAAAGTTTTCCTGATACTCTAGAAGAAAAAAAATCATTTTTCGAGTTCTTGTAATATGGCTGAAGTAAAGTGTTCAAAATTTCAGAATTTATATAAAAAAATAAATATAGATTAAATCTTGAATTAACTCTTTAAAACTATCTTATCAAATTTCTAAATAATTACAGGCTCTTTCCTCCATGAAGACTTCATCCAAAAGGACAAATTTGATTTTAGAGTGAGATTATAGAAAACAACGAAAAAAATTCTTGTTTTAGAAAGAAAGCTTGACAATTCTATCATATTGGCGTTTTTTAGAGAAATTTGCAATAAATCTGATCTTAATCACCTATCTTAGTGGGAAATTTTTTATTAAAACTGAAGTGAATTGAATTATAATTTTGAAGATATATCTCTTCGAAAAGAATGATTTATGACACTTTTCCTGTAAAATTTTAAAAGTTATGTCTAAAAGGGATTACAATTCCTTTTGTATTTCACTACATATATATATATTACTTCAATTGAAACTTTTTTAAATAATTGTTTAATAATTCTATACGTATTTTTTTGCAGGGTGAATGTTGCTTCACTTTTAATGGTCATTCTTTTGGAGAAAATGGAATATGCCACTGAGTAAGTTATATTAAATTCCTTTTATTTTCTTTCTTCTTATATGTTTCAATTAGTTTAATCTGAGGTTCAAATATTTTAATCCGACACCGATTTTATTAAACATTTTTTATGTATGCTTGGCTAAAATTTATTTATCTGAATCAAACAGCCTGCGGCCTGGTTTATCAATTGGAGAGCGAAGTATTTTTGTTGACCAAAATTACGAGGTCTGTCTTAAATAGGCCGTTTTGCTTTTTTTTAAAAAAACTTTAATATATAACTAAATTAAGCTAAAGTTAAAAATAAGTTCCTCTCAAACATCTCTTACTGTCATTTCAAAACGAAATTTCAGTACAACAATTTAAAGTAGTAGTTCCCAATCCACTCATAGAAATCTGCTGATTCCTAAGTGAGAAATTGAATCATGTTCAGATCACTCCCTCCCCGACTTGGGGGTATGGGTTTGGAATATCCACAGGTGAAAGGGATATCGAGAATTAACCCCCCCCCCCAGCTTACAAAAAAAGTGCATTTTGAGTCACTTTTATGATGCATTTACTTTCGCTAACCCTCTATTGTTCGTGGATCACAAGTGCCCAATCGAGAGATCAATTTAAAAGATCAATTTTCGAAAAATTATTTGCTCTTGAAGTGATTGTTTTGCTATGTTTTCATTTATGTTAATAATTTTAATTACTGCCTCATTACTTTGACATTTTATGATGACATTAGTGTTGTAGAAGTTAGTTGTTTTTCGCTTTAATATATTTTGATTTAAAAATCCATGTTTATTTATATTAATATAATCAACAGTTTAGTGTTTTGTCATATTCCCCTTTAAGATTTACAACCGGGGTATTTATACCTTCCCTCTTATCCTTGGTCGCTACGCTATTACCATGCAGATCACGGTAATGATCAACTTAAGGTTAACAATCAAAGTGCTCTTTAACTGCTTTGAAAACATGGTTAGATGACAAAGTATTCATTAACTCGCCCACCCGCGTCTTTTCTTGTAATTAAAATATCGCCTAGATAAAAGATTCCTTAAAGAACTCAAAGTGCCGCCCTCAGCTACTCTCCATTTCACATATTGTTTGAAGATTAAGAACTGCGAACATCAAAATCCAGTCTCCTTTGTCACAACCCGCCTGCCTAAAAGGCAAATTTCACCTTCATCGAGTGGATGATTTATATCAATTAGACAAATCTGTGCCTGCGGTTCGAAAACAATTCACTCACTCATTCCATCCATTAATTTTAAAGGCTTTACTTTTAACAAATCCGCTTTGTCCACTTTAGAGTGATAATTAGAAAAATGCTGCCTAATTCTTCATGATGCCACCATCCGATGCACAATGTAGTACTTAGTTTGCGTTCTTCTGTTTCAGTGTTCTTCGAGCCTTGCTGCTGCAGCTGATAGAAAAATCGGTGAATACGAAGCACCCTCAACTCATGTTACGGAGGTAAGAAGGAACGTTTTTCGGTTATCTTAATTAGGAAAGGCCCCGTTAAGTCACTTTTAATTGGCACTCGTTATACTTTCGCCGACTTCAAACGTAATTAGCGAAACTGACGATGGTCTTTCCCCCCATTTTTTTTTTTTTTCTTTCGTCCTATCTCATCCCTTTACTTCTTCTATTTCCAGAACCGAATCCGTTGTGGAGAAGATGCTAACAAATTGGATGGCCCTCAGCATGTACGACTACCTGAAGGTGAGCTCTCTTTCTCGTTACGATCTATATCGTGTGCTGTTGAAGACAGAGAAAAAAAAAATTTTTTATTTTGTGATCGCTCAATGCCGGACGCTGGGAAAAGAAAGACTTCGAATCTACGTCATTAGCGTTTGGTGCAGAGAGTAGTAGTGGGAAGGTCGCGTTTTCTGATGTGCAGGGAGAAATTTATTTTATCTCTCGTCGTGTTTCATTAACATTCTTTTCGGAATTTCAATTTTCTCGAGGTATTTTTTTTTCTTTGCCTGTCTCGTTCTCATTTCCAGCCCTATTTCCACGAGAGAATAAAGCGGCGTAATCAAAATATGGGAGTGTGCTGCGGGGGTATCGGGAAAGTTGATGAAAATTTCAACGATGAAGGCACGTGTTTATCTCTTTTCCTCCTGTCCTCTTGCGCCGGTGAAATTTCGAATGTGATTAACAGGTTTCAGAGCTTTGCTATCGCGACTTTCCTTTGCAGATATAGAACTCTGGATTCCACTCTGGTTGCGAAAATTGGTGTGTAATGACTGGGAAGTTTTGTATTGTTGGTACGATATCCGCTTTTCCGTTAATATGTCCCTTTTTGTATGTAAAATCTTTCCAGAATCTCTGAAATCACGTTCTTATCTACTTTTTGCGGATTTCTATCATATAGTAATTATTAAAATTCAGAGAAGAAAGTTTTTCATCTTCTTCGATTGATAATAATTGTGTCGATTTCGTTGACTCTATAATCCTATTAGTACTGTGAAATTCAATTGTTACTCTTTATCCATAGGCGTAGCAAGTGTAATGTCACCCCGGGGGTTATGAGATTAAATCCTCCCCATTCATCATGATTGGCAAAGGCTGGGTAATTGCATAGACCTAGTAGGCAAATACCTTGGGGGTCCCGCAACTTTCTACAGGCCCCAAAAACCCAGAGAATTTTGTCCTTTTATTTGATTTATAATGGTAATGTACGTATTCAAATTCAAATTAAATATTCTTCAAATTATAGAAATCAGCCTTTTTATTTTTACTGACTTTATTTGTCTTATTTACAAACGAGTCGGCAATCCTACTAAATTTCGTAATTAAGTATTAAAAATTTATAACTTTTACAACTTTGTTTCAAAAATTAAATATATATATATATATATATATTCCCTACCCGAGATACTGGAACTAATTGGAGGGCACCCTCCATTAAATATTTTGTTACTTCAGTTTCTTCTGGTATGTATCTCTTAAAAATTGATTTTATTGGATTTAAAATAAAATCGATAAAAGTTGGAGAAATGTAACTCCGAATTGTGTACTGCTAAAGAATCACTATAGAGCTTAATCCGATTCTAATAATTGCTTTAGAGATGATAAATTAGACTTGAGGTATTGTACATTTTCATTGCTTTGGAGATGATAAATTAGGCTTGAGATATTATACATTTTTTGCATTCTCGCTATATTTAACTTCAAAAATTGACATGAACAACTTGATATTTTAATTCCTATGCGCTCCTTCCTCTTTTAATGAAGTATTATAGGTGATTTCCAACCTGGATTTTTAATTAGATTACTCTCCGAATGGGGTGATTAGCAGATAGAAAGAAACATTCAACATTTACAAGTGCTAGTGTATTTAATTTTGCTTCAACACTTAAATTCTAAATGAAGAATGTAAAAAGGTTCACACGAATAAATTATTGTATGCAGTGCCGTGAAATATTCCATTTATGATATTTTTTTTTACAGAACGAAGCCGGTAGCTCGCTGTTCCTTCTATTTAGCGCCATCAAGCATCAGGTGGAGAAAGGCCCTGTGGATGCCATCACACACGATGCTCGATATTCTTTGTCGGAGGAACGGCTGCTTAGAGAGCAGATTGACTATTCCATAGTGGTGAGTACTTCTTGTTAATAATTTCAGATTTCTTCCTTGCAACCTATTTTCGGCAGATGTTTTATATCATCAATTACCATATTTAAACACGAAATTGCAATAAATTTCTACTATGAACGGCGAGGACGAAATATTTAGTGAAGTAATTGGGTTTTCGACCTCAACCCCCCCCCCCCCAATAATAATTTGCTTATAAATGAAAACGATTTTAACTAGAAAAGGAATTTTGCCAAATAATCAGATATTCGGAATTTATCTATTTACTTTAAAATTAATTTAAGGGAAGGGAAAAAGACAAAATAAATTTGAAAGAAAAATACAAAATATGATTTGTAACACTTTACAGATTTGTAACAGACACTTCGCTTACTTAGCAGGGGTAATTTCTATTGCAAATTTGCAGCTTCGGTGTGATAAGAACCGTATGTTTTTATGGAATCTGAATTTTTGGTGCAGTGGTAAAATCACTACGAACTTTATTTAATGATATTACTGTTACAAAGAATTATAATGGAAATCTCATTTAAGAGTTCTTGCATGTTTTAAAGAGACAGATATCTCCAAAAATTTTTTTTTCAAACTCTGTAGATTTCTTGTTTGTTAAAAAATAAACCGTCGAAACTTAGGTGACCTTCAGGATGTCTATATAGATTTTCTTTGTAAGCGTAGGCAAAACCAAGCTTAATGTTTGAAATCCGAGTAAAGTAAATCCATACAAATTGCTCTAATCGCAATGCCAGTCTTGTGTAGCACCGATATCTGATTCCATGTGTGATTGGTTTTGTCACCATTAAAATATATATAAAAATTAGACATCAAAATCGAAAAAGAATAAAATTACTGTCAAGAAATGATTTGTAAGAAATGTATAATTACCATTTAAAAGAAAATCTCCTAAATTGTAACTCAGTATAAAATATTTTTTACGATATATTTATGCGTCATCTTCTGTTTTATAAAGATTTATTATTTTCCAAAATCACGTGAATTGACATTTTGTGGTCTGTTAATTTCCATTTCAGCAATTCTGCGAAAAAGTATTGAAATCAGATGGAAAATATATTTTAAACGAGATCGATATTCTCTTTAATTTCATAATTTTGCTAAGGAACCTAGTCTCCATTTGAAATATATACTTTTATTTTCGAGGCCGCATTTTAGAATGCAATCAAACTTACTACAGAATGACAAGTTGTGCTTAGCACGGTTTTAATATAAAACGAAATTGTTATAATAGAGTTGAATGGATTTGTTATGACTGCGCCATTCATTTCGTTTAGCATCATTAGATCATGAGAAAAACATGCGACTAATTCATATTCGCTTCCACTCCGATTGTAAAGTGGAACCTGCCAACTACAACCTTACAAAATCAATGACGCCAGCACCCCTGACAATGTATCTAACGACCTTCATATCCTACGCAATAAGTTAATTTAAATTGCAAATTTTATTGATCCCATAAAACACCTGACATTCTTATCATAATTTATTTCCTCCAAGTTAATTTCTTTCCAGTTCGTGTCCTTAATTGTTCCCTTGACATAGGAAGCCTTATAGCATATCTTTCTCTCTTAGCTTTTATGTGTAGAAATTCTCTTTCTGCGATAGGATACCACTCCGTCTCTATCGTTGTCTTTGTCATTCTTTTCCTGTTAAAACTTTCTCCGTTACTAATACGCAAACCCTGTTTCCACAATAGTTTTCTTTTCCCATTCCGAACGAGGTTCTGGCGTGTTGAATGACGCGAGCGTCAACGAAGCTGTCCCTTGTGGGTAGTCCCCGTCTTTATTTACCGGACGTTGATAAAACAAAAGGATAAAAGAACTTTCCAGCCCCGCGGGCAGCCAAACTGGGTATTGTGTGAAAGGACAAATGATGTTACTAACTCGGTCGATACGATTTGTCACAACTTGTAGAGGAAAGTTGTGACTTGGAGGAAAAAAATCTTAGCTGTATTATTCGGTGGTTCTGTTTTTTAAAGGGGAAAGATATTCTTAAACGAGGTCTCTGGACTAAAGAAATTCGATGGGGCTTGGTTAAGAGTGTATTTTCTAGAAGAAACCCATTGCATTAGATAAATTTGTTGACTCAAAAGAATTTTTTTCCTTTTGTTTCCTCTTGTTCTTTGTAAAAGCAATTTGTCGGTTTATTTTCTCGGCTGATAAGAAACTTGTAGTCGAACCTTGATAAGCATCAGGACACTGCGGCTGATACAATAACAGGGCGATGTTTTATCATCATCATAAATTTTTATAAAGTGAAGCAAATATATATCTTGCTACATGAATTCTTTAATTGTGCTGTACGAGATTTATCCTTAAGTTAAGACACAGTGTCGATATGAAAAAGAAAAGCTATGAATGACCGTATCAATTATGGATAGCAAACGCTCGTCTTAAAGCTATAGGAAAAGTTCCATAAAATTTTTGAATTTCAAATTATAGTTTAAATACCTACAATTGATATTAAATACTGTTTATATTTTATATTTATAATTTATTAATATAATATTGAGGACTATTTATAAAGTGAATAGTGATAATTAGTATAATTTTGTTAAGACGCTAATACTATGAACTTTTTCTCATGACGCATTTAAAGTTTTCTGCTTTGACTAATGATAACACATCAAGATATTGAGATCATGTCTGTACTTTACGATTTATTGCCATCAGGCAGCTTTAATTTCCATGTTTATTATTATTATTATTTTACTTCGCGGAATTATACGAGAAATCGCTTTTTACAAGAACAATTCCTTCACCATATTGACCGCGTTGTGTAAATTAATATTATACGAACTCTCGATTTTTCATCAAAGCCAGTCGCCCCCTTTTAATTTTTAAGTGATAGGTACGTTCAAATAATGTTGTAATTTAAATAGTCAGGTTATACAAGCTATAATTAATTTCTGGAAAAGAAAAGAAGTCGGAATTGAAAGGAAATTCAAATTTTCAAAAATTTTGCCTTATCTAAATTATTTTAAATTGGTCATTGTATTGACAAATCTAAATCTATGAAGGAAAATGCGTTTGCATGTGCAAACATTTCTTTTTTATATTCATATTTTTAAACAGTCTGATTTTTAAAAATATATTATCGCGAATTAATTTAGATAGTGTCGCGATTTGTTTTCGAAGGTCGACTGTATGTGAATATTATAAATTCCTAAAAGTCATTCGTGCATGTTTTTGCTCAGCGCAAAAAGAAATGATCCAAAGATTTACTTTTATTATTATTTAGAGCAAAATTAGAACTCAGCTCTAGTAATAAAAAAAAATCCTTTAGTTCCACTGCTTTGAAAGAAAGTAGCTGTTTACACCATCTAAAATAAAGCAGGTTTAAGCTCAAATCGATTCAACTTCTGCCCAACCTTGGGCCTCACACAAGGCCTTAAGAGCTGAATTTTCAATTTGAACAATGCCAGTGGTTCATAAAATGAAAGAATCCTCCTTGGTTGTTACACGCATGTTCACGCCCACCTGCGTGCACAGTTGCCATTAAAGTATCCGGCATAAGTAGCCGCAGAACTTCGAAGGCATCAATTAGCCAGTTGTCGGCTTTGTTCCGGCAATAAAGGAATATCTCTGCCCATTGTACCCAAACATCCCTGTCTTGGTAATAATCAGTATTCGAGTTGGATGGCCAAGGAACCTACCTAAACCACCGCCTACTTTTGTCGCCGATCTTTATCTGCCTTGCTGGGATTGATTTTGACGATGGCATCCTGTGCTGTGGGCGGGCGCCAAATTCAATTTCGACGAATGAAGTCGTCACGAAGACCACATCATTTTTGTCTCGGTGGATGGAAAAGGAGGTGACGAGATCTCTTGTACTCAGAACATCCATTTTGATTATCAGCTTATTTGTTTCGTGTATGCGATGAGGATCTATGAGTGACGAATCTAGGGGTCCACCGGCAGGGTCTTGACAGGTGTCTTGCGCAAACCGGCCATTAGTAAGTTATTAGATTTCGTGCAGGCTTCTGGCGATGGTTGAAAATTCAAGTAAATTACATTGTTCTGCCTCAACATTTTTGCAGTCTCACGATATAGGATAAAGACAAAAGCCATTAAAGTGGTTCAGAATTTACCGATCCATGAGAAGTTTGGGAGATCTTTGTCCGGTGCGTTCATTATATATGCTGTTAAAGATTCTTGGAAATCATCTTTGCCATCTGTCACTGAAATCTCTTTATGCTCCCAAATTCAAGGGTATGTCAAAAACTGTCAGAAATCGTTGCTCATCTCCAAGTAATTGCTTGTCTCGAATCTAATCTTTTGTTCAGGCTTTATTATTATAATAAAAAACGCATTGAAGCCTATTAATTTGGCATTATAAAATATCATGGATTTTTTTATTGTATTTTTAGACGGTGCAGGTAGTTCATGAGGACCAGGATGAGAAAATTGTATGCCGTGTAAATGATTGTGATGCCACCAGCCAAGTGAAAGCGAAATTATTGGATGCCGTTTATAAGAATACACCTTTCTCTCTGAGGCCATCTATACATGATGTTGACCTTGGTAAGTTTATATCCGATGCTCAAATGCTTACAACATTGAAATGATTAATGCACGTTATCAGCTAATATTATAAATTAATCGTTTTTCATTTCTCTTGAAACAAAATAATATCACTGAAGTTGCTAACTCTAATAGGGGCATACAAGGGTGGGGACAAAAAGTACCATTATGGTAGATTTACATCATGTTAACTGCTGTTGATAATCTCTAGATTTTTGTTTATGATTTTCAAAAGTTTATATGTTGATTAACTTTCTCTTAAAATCAAGGCGGAAAAATGGCGGAAAAGCCTATTTAATTGCAATTTTATCAAAATAGCAAATTTGTTATTATATAGTTGAAATTTTCGCCTCATTTTATATTATATTATTTTTAAATAATTTGTAGTAATTTTACAGAAATAGTGCTCATAAGTAGATAAGTTTCAATCAATTTTGAAAATCATTGAACAGAGTTAAAGCTTTCTACTTTTAATCTAGACTCGCATTTATCAGTATAAATAAATAATCAAAAGAAATCGAATTGGGATTTTAAAAAATAATTCTTATTATTACAGTAATAACCTTTTCTTCAAAAAAATATGAGGACTTCAAAACTTTTATTCTTATGAACGAAACATTGGATCCTAATTTTAAGTTCAACACACAATTGAATTTAATTAAATAATCGTGATAATTTTAGAAACTGTCATAAAAAATTTAAATAATTAAAAATATTCAATTATAGAACTCTTTTATTGTACTTTCTTTCCTCTTTGTACTTCTTATATCACTGCATGTTAATATGAATATCCATATTATTAAAATTCATGTAAAAACTTATATTTTGTGGTATTTCTAAAAATTGTATCCATTCTTGTATGAAATTAGTCTAATTGTAAGGCTGTATACATAAATTTCTTTCATTGTTCTTGTAGAATGGAGGCATGGTCGTGGCGGTCATCTCACGCTAGCCGATGAAGATTTAACAACCAAAACTATCCACGGATGGAGACGACTGAACACACTCCGTCACTACGGTGTGAAAGATTCTGCTGTTATGAGCCTCGTGACGAAACAAAATGATAGCTTCAGTTCCAATTGTAAGTCTTATTTCCAAAATAATCATAAAATACTGTAGATTCTCAACTATCGGACTGAATGTAGTGGAAGAGCAGGATAATAAAAAAGCCAGATAGGTCGGAACTCTCACAAATGCTCACTTCACCCATACCATTAACCCCTTAACTGTCATGGCCGTGTGTCAAAGCGGCATCGAATAATCGCTTCTCATAAACTGAAATAAATTATTATCAGGCATAATAAATCAATAGAAAAATTATGCATAATCCACCATGTCCCATGGATTCTTAAATGAATCAGTAAAACAATACTTTCCCGAAACAGAAGGTATTTATAGGCCAGTACTTTATAAATATCTGTTAGTTTCTATCAAAAAAATTATACTTGTGGAGAGTTTAAGATCCTTTGATAGCGCTGGACTTGGCGCATTTTTATCTTCCGTTTCTGCCTGAGAGTGGATAATAGTGATTTTTCAATCGTATGCGCCTTGATTATTTTAATTTATATTTTAGGATATTACTATTTTTCAATTGCTGTTAGTTCATTTGGTTATAATAATACCGAAAATTTTTAGTACATTATTATTTTAATAATAATATATTAGCTATTGCTATATCATATCCGTCATTGATTGTTTTGGTGTTTCACCTTCTATTGGCTGAAGGTTTTACTACTGTTAACTGTATTGAGATATCTGATTACACCATAAAAATGATTGCATGTAGTTAAAAAAAAATTAGATTATTCGGTTGTAAATTTCGAGTAAATCAGTTGAATTTTATTAAAATTTTGTCATTAATATTATATTATTTTTACCCCAGAACAGCATTTCAGCCTTCTTAAAGCATGGTCACTTATGTTAATTCTCAGCACGTTGACTGCAGCTCTGAATTTCTTACAATGTAATTTGCTGCGCCTGCTGGTGACCTCCACGCCAGTCAAGTACGGCCTTTTAATAGAAAAGACCGTACTTTTCTATTAAAAACATCCATATAAACTAAAATATTTGTTTTTGCCAATCTTATGAACCTTAAAAAAATAATATTAAAACCATCTTTATAGTAATAAGAGATTGCATTGAAAGTAAACATTAAAATTATTTCAGAATAACCAAAAAAATTTTTTTATATATATTTCAGTATTTTTAAATCGTTATTTGTTTATGAACATTTTTTTTTTTCAATTTTTCTTATGCCTTATTTATTTATATTTTGTTTCAACAGGTACAGGGAACAATTCGCTAAATTCTGTGTCACCAATCGTCGGACATTACGATGTGGAACAAGGCTTGCGTTATTGGCATTTAGTGAAATATCAAGATGATCAGTCGAATATTAAGGACTACAACCACAAGTCCATACCAGAAATATTCCTTACTCGTCTTCTCTCTACAAAGGTAGGTTTTGCATGAATGTGTATTAAAGCCTTTATTCGATGACGGATAATACAGATATTTTAAATTTGCACTGGAAAATGTTAATTAAATGACCACAGCTCAATGAATTAATTAACCTATAACATTAAAAGAGAAATAACTTTTGAGTCTTTGCAGTTAATAATTGCAATTCTTTTTTAATGAACATTTTAAGGGGATTTCACCTACGATGAAATGAAAACTTTCAAAATTCTTGTTAGATATTTCCTCATTGCTTTAGAAAATTTAGGTCCCTTTTGTACTTTGAGGAGCGATTTAATTTTTTATTTTAAATGCATAAATATCAATTTTTGTTATAAAATTAATGTTAAATTGTGTTAAATTTGACGGTGTGGAAAACATTGAAGGAAAAAAAAAAGATCTTAGGAGTGATTGGTCCATTTGGAAACAATATTAGTTACCCATCCTGATTTCAGTAAACTTGCAACATAGTTTCTTCCCCCTTTACACATTTTCAAATTTGAAGTGAATTATTAAAAACAAGGGACTAAAAATTTCTTTGGTCTCATTTTTAAAAACTATAAAAACAAACATACCAAACTTTGTTTTATTTTTGCGTAATACTGTCTGCGCAGAATTTTGAATTTTTTTTTAATGGTGTAAAACTCAATTTTCATTACAAAAAAAGTGATCCAGAAGATTTATCGAACCATGTTCCAAGATAAGGTTGTAAAAAATTGCATTCATTTCTTCCAAGTTTAATTCAAAGATTCTAAAGTCTTTGAGCTAGGAAGGAGAGGGTGGAAAAGGGGGGGGGGGTAGTTTTCTTAAATTCTTAACAGTTAATTTGTAGTGATGCCCAGATCATGTGTTCTTCCCTATCAATCCGAACTTAGTTGTACCGCAGAATTGAATTAAGAATAGATTTATCCGAGACCTATTTGTATATTATCAATATTAAAGGTCGGCCTTGGTAAAAGGATAGTTACGCTCAACAATGTCCTTTTATATCCTCTGTCGTCGTATGCATTTGTAACGACATATGAAATTATTTCAATTCAAAGTTGTAGGTTAATTAAAACTCACAATGCATTTTCTGCGTTAGTATTAGTATTTTATTTTAATTAGCAAGATTGATATTTGTTCTATGCTTTTGATACTAGAATATCTAAAATTCTATAAAAAGTATTGGATATTTTCTGACTGTGTTTTCATATCTCCTTCAGGGCACCGTGCAAAAATTCGTGGACGACTTTTTGACTACCATCTTGACAGCCAACGAACGTCTTCCCCCGGCAGTCAAGTGGCTCTTTGATCTACTCGACGAAGCTTCGGCTGCACATGGTATCCTCGATCCTGAAGTGGCGCATGCATGGAAAAGCAATAGGTAAACACACGCTTCATCTATTGCGTGACTATGATTGATCAATACTTCCCAAAATTAGACAAAACACGGATATTGATTATTTGTCCTCCAAAAGAAAATGGGACGAGAAAAATGTTCTTCAACAAAAGTTTTTGAATATTTGTCACGAAGAAAAACAGATTCAAGTCCTCGAAGGAACTAGAACTACGGATGTTCTGAAGTAATCCACAAAATGTAATTACATTAACGATAAATTAATGACTCATTTTGCCATTCATCTTCATCAAACTTTCGGTAAATTATTCGAATGATGCTGTTTTTAATTTCGTAAAAACATAAGTTGTTTTTGAAGATTTAATAATTATTTCGCCCTTTATTTTATGAATGTGTGTAATGACATGTTATTGAAAAAGATTGCTCATCATTATCTATATATTATTCGTATTTCATTTATGATATTGGTGAACAGCGGCAAGTTATTATATAGTGAATTGTTAATAATTTTTCCTTTTGCAGCCTTCCGTTGCGCTTTTGGGTGAATTTCATAAAGAATCCAGACTTTGTTTTGGACATCCAGAAAACACCGGTGGTGGATTCCTGCCTCTCCGTTATTGCGCAAACATTGATGGATGCATGTTCCACATCGGAGCACAGACTTGGAAAAGTAAGTGTCTTTACAATGGAAAATAAAAATTCGCAATGAATTGAATTCAGAATTAAAATATATATATGTTACCGTTAAAGTATATAATGCAGTTATTTCATAGAATACCTAGTTATTCCATGAAATAACTGATCGTGTCCGTTAAAGTGTGTAATATGTTATTAATTTGACACTTTAACTAGTTATTCTATGAAATAACTAGGTATTCTATAAATTAAGTAATGAGAGACCGTTAAAGTGTAAAATAAACAATTTATCTAAAATGAAATTAAACTAATGATAGAGAATTAAAATAAAAAAGAAGCAATTTATCTAATTTATGCAGCGTATAAATGGTATTTATGGAAACGTACCATAAAATCATTTGTTACAACAAGGATTACTAAAATGACACTTAGAATTACAAAGAACATTATTTCTAAAACAAACAAACAAAAACATAAATGCAGTAGGGGTGGAAGGTAAATGTATTTGTCGTGCGAGATATATGATATAGATTATTTTACACTTTAACGGGCTGCAGATCGTTATTCTATGAAATAACTAGTTAAACCATGAAAGACAAGAGAGTTTTACACTTTAACGGACACGATCAGTTATTTCATGGAATAACTAGGTATTCTATATAATAACGGATTTCATACTTTAACGGTAACATAACTAAAAGATAATTTATTTTCAACAAATACTAGTTACAAATCTCATTCATTGAAGATATTGTTAATATTCATTTTCATTATATTCGATTTTTTTTTAAGATGCTCCAACTATATACATTTAATAACATTTTATTCACATTTTTAATTTTCCCCCCTCATCACTTAAATTTAATTCAAAAATAAAAACTTTCTAACTTATGGCTGTTTTTCCAACGTCTCTCAAAATGCAGTTGTAATTTTCTGACAGCGATATAGACATGCAGATAATAATATCACGAATCTCCATAAAATTGCAGAATCAGTCATTTTCTGTAGTTTCATTTTCCAAATGAAATGAAAATTCCTTGTCGAGAGCATTAAAGCTTAGTCGTAAGACGATGTCAACTCGGTCCTTTTGTCTCTCTACAAAGAATACTATTTCTATTACTGATTATGGATCAATAATATGAAAATTGCCGCTAAAATGAAAATTACTGCCATCTGCTAAAGATAATCAAATAAGAGTCTTTGAAGTAAAATATCTCTTCTTTGTTTCCTGATGACTAATTTTTAACCCTAATCTTTCAAAGTTATAGTGGTTGCTGTCTTAGTTCTGCCTATTTCGAAGTGCTGAATCAACGATTTCTTATCTAATGCATATAAAATAAGAATGTTAAAAAGACGTTTCTAGTTTAATTTACTTATTCTTCGATTTGACATTACAAGAGGCAGCGAGACTTCACATCCTGAATTCTAGTATGATTATGGACTAAAATCAATTATATCCTTATTTAGAAATTTTAAAAGGTTAAAACCTTATAGATTTTACTTGCTTAACAGCACATTTGCGCTTCTTCAAAAGAATGTATACCAATATTTTATGTGTATCTTAATTTGACTAATTTGCGCCAATAATTAAAAAAATGTCTTTTCCATTGTACATTGATAAAAAATGCCGTGCAAAGTATGTTATGATAAGTGGCATGCTTTGCATTGCATTTAAGAAAGTATGCTCTATAAATAGCTGTCCAGTATTCCAAATCATTTTGATTTTATTTACATAATAAAAACGTTCGTTCAGAATTAAATTTTATTGATAACAATGATACAAGTATAACTAAGAAATATAAAAATTGTTTTCTATGCCCTTATTTTCACTCTTTTCCCAACTGATAGCTTCACATTACTTCTAGGTAATAACATCGGACTAACTAGTCTAAATAAGCATTGAATTTTCTAATTAACAAACTAATTAATTTGAATAAAACCATACTGTTCCTCTTATTTTTGATCATTGTAGCCAAATATTTAAATGAATCATATACAATACAGCATTATTATTTCCTATAATTCTATATATACATATAATAATGACTCAAAAATATTTCATATGTTATTAGAATCCGTTTGAATAGATTTTCTTTATAGTTCGCTCGTAAATATCCTAGCAAATGAAAAAGATTTTTGTGAAAATTTCATGACGAATCCTTTATTATTTATTTATTAAAAATATTTCTATGGATTAAAAATTATTTTATCTTGAATGTTTACCATTTCTATTGAAAGAGAATATTTTAAAATAATTTTATGTCCTTGGCCCCAAATTTCTGCTCAAATTATTTAATTAAATTCATTTACCTTTGTCAAAATTCGCCATCATTTAGCTTCCAGCGGTTTTTGAAATCCTTTGATGTAATTTTTTAAAAAAATTAAGTTTGCTGGTGATAGTAGTGTAGCTTAAAAATAGTAATAGTGTAGCTTAAAAATTATTTAGTACTAAAGTATTATCTACATAAAATTAGCTATATTTTTAATTATTGGATCTTTTTGCATGCCCATTGACGTTCATTCGCTTTCTACTAAATATTATGTTGCTCCAGGGATGGTAGCTAAAATATGATTCATTTGAACAGTGTAATATTCTAGTTATTGCTTAATAAATGACGATGAATGTAATCTTAATCGTTTTCTACCTCTTACTTTTCAGGATTCTCCTTCAAACAAACTGCTGTTTGCTAAAGACATCCCCACTTACAGGAAGATGGTGAACAGATTTTATCAAGACGTCGCATCTTTACCCCCAGTCACAGATCAAGAGATGTGCGTTGCCATGCAAGCTCTGTCAATGGTAAGTAGAACGCATAGGAAATCGCTTTCAGCTGTCAGTGAAATTAGACTTTACTTGCTTATATACAAGGAGAAAGTATTGTAATCGTCAAAAAACACATTTTGGAATTACTTCCATATATTTATGAACACGATAATCAGAAACGCTTTGAGCCAGATAGATAATATATGTTGTTTCTACACTAAAATTGTGAACGGAATCCATTTATAGGTAATTTATTTGATTGCCTGATAGAATGTGGTAACTACAAAAGCAAAAAGCTTGATCATTAGATCTGTATTAAATTTTGATCAGAACTTCAAGGAGTTGATGGTCTGTTTATTGGCATTCATATCAATTCTAAAACGCAACGAGTTAGATAAATGAAAAAAACATGTCATCCTTATCACTAAAATTGTAGTTTTATGTCAAATTTTGGTTCCAATTAAGAGAAAAAAAGATATGTTAAAATTATATCTGATTTCTTTCACTGAAGCACAAGAATAAAATGGAACAAACTATGGAATAAACAATAACGATTTCTAAAGATTTTTATAATTCCTTCTTGATGTGTACTCTATGGAAGGTGTTAAAAAATATTTCGTTTCATTACTTTGACAGATAAAAATCATAATATTATTTCGTACTGAAAATGTTAAAATATTTATCATCAGAAGGCTGGAGATGCATGTTAGTTGAAGTATTCTTATTGTATAAATAGACGATTCTGCACAATGGATCGATCTTTATGGACCAAATCGCACATTACCATCTAATCGTGCTTCGTATAACTGCAATAAACACATGTATTGACTGACATCATTAAAAAAATAATTTCGAAATTTCAGTGGAATAAACATCGATAATTTAATTATGCAAAAGTTATGTTTCTAAATCACTTTATATACATTTTTGATACTAACCACTTGTTTCTATTATGCTGACCGAAGGTAAATTTCAAAATAATAGTAATAATAAACCTTAAAATCTGTTTTTTAAAATTGTGTTTCCCGTATTTTTTCAGTCTCATAATGGGGAATTCGACATTATCAGCGCTCTTCGTGAATTATATGTTTATGCCGCCAAGTATAATGACCAGGTAAGACGATTTTTATACCCGTCATGTGTCTTCAAAAATTATGTGTTCTTTATCACCTTTTTATTATATCCATTTAAACTGTGGGAAAATGTTCTTTCATTGTTTATCCAGTGTTGCTCTTATTAATCGGAACATTCTGTTAAAATTATTTTTAAACTTAATTTTTTTTTCTTTTTATGTTTGTGAGATCTAATTCGGGAATAATTGAAACTAGCGTATTGTTTTTATTGAGTCAAAATAGGGTTTAATGTATCTAATGAAACTAACTTTTAAAAAGTACAGATAAATTAAATTTTATATCTTAAAATGTATTTTGATTAAAATAATAAATAAAAATATAATGATTATTATTTGATAATATTATAATAATAAATGAATATTATCTTTAAAAAAAATCAATGAGCATTGTCGGGGTTACATCAAATATCGCATGTCAAATTTGTTGAAACATCTTAGTAGTGCAAAGCACATACATATGCTTGCTATGTCTGCTCTCATGTCACGTTATCACAAAATGCCATGTATGTTATTGGATGTGGGAGGGGGTCAGTTTTGCATCAAAATTTCATATATTTTGACGTATGATATCTTGAGTAACAGCGACGGCGCACTGCATATATAAAAGAATATTCTGAAAAGTAGATGAAAAATGCTATTTAAAATTAAATAATGAGCGTAAGTTTTTTCTGTGGTGGTGGTATGGCATGAGAGTATTGGGTAAGTCTTGAGGGGAAAGGAACGCAAAACAAAATACAATTTCGTTTATATTATTTTTAAAACTGAGCATGACGAATGTAACGAAAAATTAGCACTACCCAAAAGACATTTATCCTCATCACCATTGATAATCAAATTATAACAAATGTTTGCAAATTAATTTTCTTGCGTTTGTTATTATATTGAAACATTTCCTAAAACCAACCTTTAAAAAAGATGCTTATTGTTATGTTATCTATTTTTCTAGCCTGTATTTCGCGTAATTGTATAGTTGTAAGGATACAGCTCAATCCATATTCGAAAAAAATGTGTTTACCGTTGGTTTGATTCTTCTTACCAAAAGTAAGAAGAGAAAAATTGTGTATGTGCTGTGTAGATGACGCTCAGTCTATAATGAAGTTAGTTCATGTGACCTTTATTAAACGCGCCATTATATATCAAATTTTGAATTATACTGTGCATCTTGTTGAAAGGAAAAGAACGTAACTTTACCATACAGTACAACATAATATCAGATTAATTAACCCTTAAAAATAAGTTAGGGCCGGTACAACGATGTTGGGTTGCATGAATATTGCAGGCTTAAAACACTTGTCATTCAATTTTTTTTTTTTTTATCCTAACAATATAGACTAGAATCATGATAATTTTAGCTGCTAATCAAAGTAAACTGCATCATGGTCAAAAAAAATTGTGTATGCGTTTTAAGCCTAAAATATCTATGCCACCCAATGTTGCTAATCGAGAGTTAATTAACCTCGTTATAATTGACCAGGCCTTGATACTATATGCTTCCCAAATGGATTAAATTTGCCAAACTTCTAAGTTTTCTACATTGTTAACATGTTTCCTTCTTCTGTAGGTCTTGGAAGCTCTGGACACCGATCCTTATTGTCAGAAAATGCATTTAGCGGAGAAACTGGAAACAGTGGCGTGCACCCTCGAAGGAGAGGAGACGTCCGTCTGCTAAGGGACTTCAGCTGTCAACGCTGCTGGTCAGCGTTTATTAACAGACCTTCCACGGTGTGGATTCTGCCATCAACATTCCATTGACTGGCATTGTTTCGTCGGATTCGGCAAGAAGAGATTGACTGCTAGGAAACCGGCTCTCCTTTTACTAAAGAACACCAGTCAAAACAAAACCGGGCATTACCCTTGCCGGAGCAAAGCGAACTTGCCTGAAAGGAAAAAAAAAGAGGCACAGTTTTATCCTCCAAGCATCATTGTTGTGTATATATAACATATTATAGTCATCGTTGTACGTAAGACAATTGGCGCATTGTGTCTGAGCGAGATATTACGTTTTTTGTTCCAAGCAAAACCCGCGACCTTTAATGGACTTTGAAGGTCATGTAAAACCTCGTGAAGATCTATTTCCATTTCTGTTTTTCGATGTTCGCGTGAGATGTTGTCTATTTTTTGTTTTTTGAACAGCGAAAGCAACTTTCATTCAAGAGCATTGCAGAGCTTTCAGAATTCGATATGAGTTGAAGACGTCTGGTGTGTGAAGAGCTTCAGATCTGGTACCGAACCCGAGTCAGTGGAACTACTCGGAAGGGTTTTTTTAATAAGGAAATGAAAAAAAGAGGCTTGATGGCAATTCTGGGATCGCTTGATTTGAGCTTGAGAACACTGAGAAGAGCGCTGTCTTCGGACCATGTCGTCCACTCCCTGCTTGTTAAGAGTTTAAATATTTATAAATAGGATTCATTTGCGCCTTTGTCGTCTCTTTCATGTGTCAGCGGGCTCGAAATGAACTACCTATTCCAACTTTTTCATATTTTTGTACATAATTTACTTGATTTAGGACAAACATTAAACCTAACGTTATAATTTTTGACTATGTTTTTAAATGAATGATTTCTAATGAAACGATAGTTTTATTATACATACATATGTTAAATTTCTGTACTTGCCATTAAAAATTTCATATTTGAATTTTAAATGAAATGAATTACAATTTTTTAAAGAGGTAGATACTTTTTACCCAAGCTTTAAATGTCTGCTTTCGATATAGTAGTTAAAATAGCACGATAAAGCTCCTTGCATGCTTTTTATAACAGAATTTTTAGTAATAGTAGACTAAGAACTTTGATTTAAATGATTGATTGTTAAATTTAACCATTTTTTTTTTTACATATTAAAATTTGGGACTTTTTTATTCATTATTTATTATAGTCCCTAATTTTAATTGTTTATTTTTATATTAAAAAATAGCATAAAAGATATAATTTTAGACTTAGCATTTTGCTTTATGTATTATTTTCTGATTTAAAATGCTCATGGCAGATTCAATACTTTTTGCAAAAGCGAGTCCGCCAAAGTTATTTATTTTTAAATCAAAATCACGTTACATCACTCATTTAAAACATATTTTATTCTATTTATAATTTTTAATAAATGCCAGATTCATATAATTTCAAGAGATTGATGTGCTGCTTTTGATGTTCCTTAATTCCCGCAAATATCTTATGATACTTGTGTTTTTGTAATAATGCGAGTCGAGCCCGCTCTCAGCAATCAGACTGCGACCTTTCATGTCGAAAAAGTCACCCCTCGTCCCCCAGTGGCGGATGTCCGCCCCTTGTGTCATACACGCTGCCTGTGATACATTCTTGTCATTAACCACCACCAGTGACTCTTGATGAGCCGATAGTCGTTTGAGCTTCGTCTCGTGTGCCAGTCGCGCTTCGAACGGATTCTTTAATTTTGGCTGTGATATATTCTTCCCTAAGGACGGCTGCCACTTCTGCTATGTCACCTCCCGGGGGATGCACGCGCGAACTATTTTTTTATATAAGAGACGAAACTTGTAGCCATTGTATTGAAGGAATAAACGATTATAACACTTTAATCTCACGGTGTGTACATCTCTTTGTTGTTGTTCGTCATTTACTGTGTATAATATGTGTGCAATGTAATTGAATCAGCAGTTTGAAGAAGAGCACAAATCCAGAAAATGTTTTCTGGGGAGCAATTTAAAATAAAGAAATTTTTTTATTACTTATTCTTAATAAATCTTTAAATGAGATTCTTTTCATCAATGGTTTACTTAGAAATTTTAATTTCTCGTATACATAAGATACGGAGAGAAAATATTACAATCGTCAAACCTCGAAATTTTGATGAATTTTTACATTCCAGACTGCTTTCAGCTCAGAAACTCATTTTTGGATTTATGAGTATCTACCAATGATCACAATAATTGAAAAATTATGTGAACATAATCAAATACATTGAGCTTGTCTAATAAATTGTTGATGTATGGATTTTACACCAATTTTGAATGAAATCCATTAATAGAAGTCTGGCAGTACGAATACAAATTAACACGATAATGTAAAATTCAAAGAGCTAGACAAATAAAATTTACACCAATTTTGAATGAAACACCAATTTTGATTTCTTTGATCTGATTTTACACCAATTTTGAATGAAATCCATTAATAGAAAGTCTGGCAGTACGATTACAAATTAACACAATAATATAAAATTCAAAGAGCTAGACAAATAAAATTTGGTACAAAGGATGAACATCTAAAATGTAGATCCATGTCAAATTTTTGATTAAATCCGAAAAAGGGTTGACCGTCGGTCTGTACTTTCGCATGCATGTAAACGCAATGATTTAACCCTTTACACTCGAAGCGTACCTCTCACTCACCATTCAAGATAGTGCATCATTTTGACGTTTTTTTTATTATTTTTTTAATTCTGATTTTTTAAAAATATCTAAAGAATGGCTAGAAGATGTAGATTAATTTTTCGGTAAAATTCAACCTAAAACTATAATAAATATTTTTTTTTTTAGCAATAAGCAAGGCCTTGTGTTAGCTGAATAATTTTGCATCGAATTACTCTTTTCAGAGTGCAACGGGTTAAATAAATGAAATTTTGTATGGGATCTTGTGACTACAATTGTAGCTCTATATCTAAATTTAATCGGAGAAAAAGCGTCCAAAATACATATTACAAAGATCAATATTTTGCAAGTATTGTTTGTCAATGCCATGCAAAATCCACAATTTTATGCAAGGAAATAACACCTTTATAACAGAATGTGCAAGAAATTTTGGGGTAGACCATCCCTATAGGTTTTATAATTGAAATTAAAGATCTGTATGATAACATACTTTGTAGCATTTCAATGTTTTTTTTTTCTTTAAATTTTTTTATTGAATTATGAGGAACCTCTTTGCTATAAAAACATTTTATAGCAAAGGAGGATGAATTAAATTTTGAATATGTCTTAAAATGCACAATAAGAGAAAATAAAATACTTTTGCTTATCAAAGGATATGTCTGAAATTCCAGTCAAAACAGATCAATTCTTGTTTATAGTTTATATCTTAAATTTCACAGAAACACTGAGATATAATATATGGGATATAATATAATAACACTGGGATATAAGAAAACAACAAGTTCACCAACTTGATGAAATTAAGATGAATTCTGAACTGGATAGTTTCACAGAAACAATAAGAGGAGAATAAACAGAAATGCTCAAAGCAAAAATTTTAATTCGATTTTCTTTGTACTGGCTTGATAGTATAGAAAGAGGCAAAACAAAGTTCTTGTACTTCAAACTGAGGTGCTAACAATTTGTTTACAGTCTTTCTCTCAAATCTTTTACTTTCTCGTATATGAAATATAGAATAAGGATACAAAATCTGACAAGAAAAAAAAAATATCCAGTAAAACTTTTCTTTACTGGACATTCTAACTTTTACAATTTTTTATGTTGTAATAAATCTGCAATTTGGACTATTGTTTTTGGAGTTAATTACTACTAAAAAAACACGCACACTTTATTATTGGAAAGTTCCGTTCCTGAACATAAAATTTGGAAAAAGCAACAAAACGGTTAAATGAAATATAAGATCTTTAAACATAAACTTTAAATTTATATCAAATTTGGGAGAAAAATTTTCATTAAGTAGTGTATATCGATCATTATCATTATATATACGAACGTAATAAATTCAAGAGTTAAATGGAGGAAATTTAGCATAAGATTTTTATCTCTAAAGTCTAGATGTATTTTAGACCAAATCAGCCTATTATCTTGTCTGTTTCTTTATATTTAAAAAAAACGGGAATTAAAAGACATAAATTGTATGAATGAAATTTCACATGAGGTCTTACAACAAAATCATACATTTGTATCAAATTGTAGCTCATCTGTCAATGATAAGAGATCTAAAATCCATAGATTTGTTTCATTATGTGATAAAGGTCAACACAAAACATGTCATACCGTGAATTTCACTAAATAATCGAAAAAAAATTAGTTCCACTAAAATCACAGAAGTTATGCTTCCATTTCTACACATAAAACAAATAGTCAAAAATAAAAAAGTTCCATTAAATTCACAGAAGATATAATTCCAGATACCATTCCCATACATAAAAGAAATAATGGAAAATAAAATAGTTCTAAAATCAATGAAACCATGATTTCAAGAACGATTCCAAAACATGAGAAAAATAATCGAAAGTAAAATAGTTCCATTAAAATCACAGAAGATATGATTCCATGTACTATTCCCACACATGAAAGAAATAGTCGAAAATAAATCAGTTCCACTAAAATCACAGAAGCTATGATTTCAGGTATCATCCCACACATAAAAGAAATAGACGAAAGTAAAATAGTTCCACTAAAATCGCCGAAACTAAAATTCAGATATTACTCCCAAATGCAAAAAGAAAGCATTTAATATAATGACTATCAAATCATACTTTTCATTTTACTTAATAGTAATTTGTTGACAAGACGACGTCAGTTGCACTGCAACCTTTAAGATTCTGTTGTAAAAGCTCAAGGATCAGAAATGTGGATTCTGTTGCGATATTTGTTACTTTGTTATTTAGTTCAACACCAAGTTAGATTGAAATTCATATTTAAAACCAAGTTTTCATATAATTCTGTCTTACTAAACTCAGGTTAAAAAAGTTGAATCAATTTCTTACACACTGGTGCTAAAAATAACTTCTGCTGGAGAGGAATGTTACGATTACTTCTGAATTGCAGGCCTCTTTTGTTTGAATCACGACATTAAGACAGCCTTTCATAAAAGTACTGAGGTTTATATTATCGCTGACACTGAAAGGTGTATTAGTGAGTTTTGCTAAATGCTCTTAAACAGAATCTTCAGATGGCTGATGCATTTGAAAAGGTTTAAGTATCATAGAATGAAGCTCAGCTATTGAATCAATAAATTCAAAATAACCTTGAAAACCAAAGAACCACTTCCTAGCCTGAGCAACTAATCTTATTTCGTCAGTGTTTGATTCATATGAAAACTAATTCCTGTAGTTATTCTCATCAACAAACTACCCTTAATCACCTTTCATTTTCCAGAAAAATCTCTGTAGTCCCATTTTATCGTGTAATTTCTAAGACAAAAATCTTAGACAGCATATCCTAGTCACAATACTGTGTGGATTTCGGAACTTAAATCTGAAAGTCTTGTCAACTCAATACTGCATACTGCATTAATAGTCATAATCTCTAGAGAAATTACAAAAATAAAGCTTGAATAGAACTCTCAACCTCAACAATTGGACAGATTTTGCCAATTTGCAGGCTTTGTAAACCCATCAAAAATTGTCTATGATCACTGTTTAAATTTAATTTGAAATTGTATTTTCTTCCACTCAATGAGATGTAGTTAAATGAAAGTTTGGTTGATATGACTAAATTAATATTACTAATATGATTGGAAAATAGAAAACAGTTAATTTTGTTTAAAACGAAAGTTACGTATTGCTACAAATTCGTAATATTGCTTCTCGGCGTATTAAATCTTCTAGAAAGGAAGAGAATTTTACAAATATTTTAATGATCGCTAAAGGATGCCGGGTCAGTCACTGCCAGTCTTGGCAACGACTTTCTCGAAATGAATGGAAGGATCCTAAATATTCGAGAATCTTAGTGATAACTTGATTAGGAATCGAGTTACAGCAACTGTTATAGAGATTCAGCGCCCTACCAAGCAAGCTATAAAATCAGAGAAGAGAAAAAGTCCCAAGATAAGCACCTTATTGGACAAGATGCCCCATCAACACTTCTCTTATTGAGAAGAGTCAGTAGTAATAGTTTAATAGAGCAAACGAATAGTCGAGCGAAGTCTCTCTTTAGTGTTGATCTACAAAGAGTTGTCTTTGAGCGCTTTGTGCTCTTCTCTTTGTTTAACAGAGATTTGCTGCCTGTGTACTGCTGCTTCCTTCAAGCGCCGTTTTGCTGTTGTGTATTCATGTAGAAGAAAAAATCATTATCCCATGCTGTTCAATTTTATCTTTAGCCGTACATCTTTTGAACGAATTTTTTTCGTAACAGTATTGTCAAAGCATTTTTTTTTTCTGTCGACTTAAGAGTCAAAGGAACGAATTTTGTGTCCTATACGATGATTTCTGCATTATAAATCAAGACTTTAAAAAGTCGTTTAAATGTTGATTTCTTTAAATTGGAGTACTTCCTTTTGATACGACATATTAAATACTTTGGTGAATATTTTTTTCTTGCCATTTAAAAAAAAATTCCATCTAAGCTCTTTAACGCCATTTTTCCACTTCCTTGAATAAAAATGAATTTTGTTATTTTGGCACGGTATTTTATACAGTACCGTACTTTATACAATTGCAATATTCCAATGGAATTTCCAGACAGAAATCTGATAAATACATAACATAAATTTCAAAACTGAATTTTTAACAAAACGAAACTGGCATGTATTTAAACTATAACGCAAATTTAAAAGTTCTACTAACGCTGCTTATATTTGCATAAATATCTTAAATCTAAATTGCTCAATGTTTCTGATGCATAATCAATACAATTTATTGGTTTATGCTCAAAATATTCAGTGGGGCCAATGTTTATTCAGTATAATGAAGTTACATAGCAATTTTGGTGCTAATATCATAAAAGAAATACCATATCATACATTCCATCTTAATCGAAAAAATTCGTCTGCAGCGATAAAAGCACAAATATCATTTATCAAATGATTATCTACTAACACTTAAGCTTTCGGATTTTGTATATGAAATGTATAAATAAAATTTTCTTGAACTTATTTTTAGTAAAAGCTATTTAGAGGTAATATTCAAAGTTGTAAAATTGTTATGAGTTCAAGTAGATTATAACTTTTATTATTACCGTTTATTTAAATACAAAATTTGATATAAAACATTTCCGTAGAAGAGTACTTCTTGGAAAATAATTCTGCTTTAATGGATATTAATTTTAAACAGATTTTTAACCTCGTATTATGACATCATTTGGTTCTCTAGAAGGATGGAAAATACACTGTCGTTAAAATTAACTGAGACTCGTAGCTCCGTTTCTACTGAACGAATTCGAATGAAACTTCAAATATTTGTTATTTAAACTATTGTGGCAAGATTTCCAATGAAAAAAAAAATAGTTTTAAATTTTTTCTAACAGGTGGCGCTGTAACGAAACAAAAAGGAAAATAATAATTTAAAAATAAAAGAATAACAGAATATTTTATATATTTATACACCTGTGTGTTTTATGTACATGTTGATCAGAAATATGCTGAGAGTGCCACCGCGTTATCAACGGCCGCACGCAACATTTCAGTAGGAATGAAGGAGACATTTCAAATTTTCATGTTCGCTTCATTAGTTACATGTTCTTGTTAAACACGACTTTTGAGAAAACTCCATGTTTGAATTCGCAAGTGATCTGGCGACCGCGCAAGAGGGAAAGTATGCGAGATGGCCCTTTCAACAAAGATTGACTAACGTTATTTACACGTATTGAATATTTACGCGTTTTCACACATCTTGTTATATGTATTAACATTGTGGTGGCTAACCAGCTTCTTTGCCTTAATGCCGAGGCAACGTGATCTTTCAGGGGTCAGTTGTATCTGTCACTGGTGAATACACGCCTAGCAAACCCGTTCGTTGCGACTTTCTCGAAGAAAACAAAGAAATTTGCCCTGTATCCCCACCATGCTGTGACCTATGTTGAAAGTATAGCCTACTGTTGTATAGAAAAAAAAATTGGTGGAACCCCATATGCGGCTATTCTGTGGGGTTGCAGCACTATCTATATGAAAATGAACTACATCTCTTCATAAGGTACATGATGGCCAATAAACATATATTTATATACTCTCCAGAAAGCGCAAAGCAAAATCAAGACGTACAGTGAAATTTTGCGGTTTCAATTGTTGCACAAAATGCATCGTATAAGGACCCAATTAAGAATTTTGCGTAAAGTCTTGAGGAAGGTTGCCCCACAGAATGCCAAAGTTATCGTATTATTGAGCGGCTACTTACAGTAGCGTTTGAAGAACTTGCAGATGTTTCAGCTGTTGTAATTGCAACTTTCTCCACAATTACCGGTTCCGTTGTGTGTTGCCCTCTTTCCACTGCAACATCCAGAGAACCGATTTCTTCAAATTTTGGCATCATGTATTTAACGGCATTTGCGGACATGGGTTCTTCGAACCATACCTACTGGTTTTGTAGCGAAATCAAAAGCTGTTCGTTAGCATATGGTTTTAAGCAGTACAGCGCCATCACAGTAAAATTTCAAACCATTTTGTCCAGAGGGGACCTCAACCATCTAGTCTTAACAACAAATACATGACGATTCAGATTCTTTCAATAGAAATGGTTGCTAAGAGACTTCTAACGAAATTCATTTTACATTGATTTCACAGTAATTTTGAATTATGTAATGATTTGTTATTTTTGAATGAATTTAAAAATAAAGCAATTATTTAGTTTAATTTAGTAATGTTTAAATATTGATGTTACAATCAAACAAAAATAAGTTAGATTTGTAGAAGAAATACTTGTCTACCCGAAATAAAATAACTACGCATTGTCATCTGCGACTGGATATAGAGCCGCTAGCAACGGATCTTAATCGTTTGTGATTTCATTTCGAAAACTAAGCATATATAAATAAATCAGTTGTAAAAATATAAAGCTTCACGTATTTAATATAAAATTGGCCTCTACCTATATATTTTTAGCGCTGTTAGTTTCATGGTAAGAAGGAGAGTTTCACAAGAAGCTCTGACGGTTGCTGAATGGATATCAAGTTATTGACTATCAAATGATTACAAAAATGAAAGATTCAATATTAGAATCGTGGTGATATCCCCAGTAGGACTCGAGTTCTGAAAATCAGAGGAACATTAAATTCAATCCAACGGCGCCCTCTCATCATTATGACCGGGGCATATAGAACCATTTCTACAGAAACCCTTCAAGTGATAACGGGAAATTTTCTAATTACGGAAATATTCACTAAATATCAAATAAGAACTACTAGTAATAAAGTTAAAATAGGAAACAAATGCTTCAGCAAAAAAGATTATGAGATGTATTTTGACAAGTTCGAACAACATCCTGCAGAATGGTTAATTCATGATTTTCAATATTAAATCCCAGATATGCATGGAATAGAAATTTTTACATATGGTTTAAAAGATGAAAATAAAGTAGGAGCTGCAATATTAGTATACTACTATGGGAAAGAGATCGATAAAAGTCTCGTGAAATTATCGAACCATGGCACAAGTTTCCAGGCAGAAGTGCAAGCTTTAAAGATGGCCATTGAATATTGTGAAAGGGTGGAGTGCTCAATTTTTTCAGATTCTCTGTCAGTCCTACAAGCCATATAGTCATCTCACAATTGTAATAAGGAAATATGGACGATAAAAGAAAATATAAAAAGTGTGAAAACTAACAAGTGGACAGAGTTGAATTGGGTTAAAGCCCATATTGGGATATATGGTAATGAAAAGGCGGATCAACATGCAAAGTTGGAGGCACAGAACGAGGGTGTTGCCCTCTTTCCACTGCAACATCCAGAGAACCGATTTCTTCAAATTTTGGCATCATGTATTTAACGGCATTTGCGGACATGGGTTCTTCGAACCATACCTACTGGTTTTGTAGCGAAATCAAAAGCTGTTCGTTAGCATATGGTTTTAAGCAGTACAGCGCCATCACAGTAAAATTTCAAACCATTTTGTCCAGAGGGGACCTCAACCATCTAGTCTTAACAACAAATACATGACGATTCAGATTCTTTCAATAGAAATGGTTGCTAAGAGACTTCTAACGAAATTCATTTTACATTGATTTCACAGTAATTTTGAATTATGTAATGATTTGTTATTTTTGAATGAATTTAAAAATAAAGCAATTATTTAGTTTAATTTAGTAATGTTTAAATATTGATGTTACAATCAAACAAAAATAAGTTAGATTTGTAGAAGAAATACTTGTCTACCCGAAATAAAATAACTACGCATTGTCATCTGCGACTGGATATAGAGCCGCTAGCAACGGATCTTAATCGTTTGTGATTTCATTTCGAAAACTAAGCATATATAAATAAATCAGTTGTAAAAATATAAAGCTTCACGTATTTAATATAAAATTGGCCTCTACCTATATATTTTTAGCGCTGTTAGTTTCATGGTAAGAAGGAGAGTTTCACAAGAAGCTCTGACGGTTGCTGAATGGATATCAAGTTATTGACTATCAAATGATTACAAAAATGAAAGATTCAATATTAGAATCGTGGTGATATCCCCAGTAGGACTCGAGTTCTGAAAATCAGAGGAACATTAAATTCAATCCAACGGCGCCCTCTCATCATTATGACCGGGGCATATAGAACCATTTCTACAGAAACCCTTCAAGTGATAACGGGAAATTTTCTAATTACGGAAATATTCACTAAATATCAAATAAGAACTACTAGTAATAAAGTTAAAATAGGAAACAAATGCTTCAGCAAAAAAGATTATGAGATGTATTTTGACAAGTTCGAACAACATCCTGCAGAATGGTTAATTCATGGTTTTCAATATTAAATCCCAGATATGCATGGAATAGAAATTTTTACATATGGTTTAAAAGATGAAAATAAAGTAGGAGCTGCAATATTAGTATACTACTATGGGAAAGAGATCGATAAAAGTCTCGTGAAATTATCGAACCATGGCACAAGTTTCCAGGCAGAAGTGCAAGCTTTAAAGATGGCCATTGAATATTGTGAAAGGGTGGAGTGCTCAATTTTTTCAGATTCTCTGTCAGTCCTACAAGCCATATAGTCATCTCACAATTGTAATAAGGAAATATGGACGATAAAAGAAAATATAAAAAGTGTGAAAACTAACAAGTGGACAGAGTTGAATTGGGTTAAGGCCCATATTGGGATATATGGTAATGAAAAGGCGGATCAACATGCAAAGTTGGAGGCACAGAACGAGGGTGTTGATATGGTTGTCCCCAAATCAAATGGTGTCTTAAAATAGGAATTAAGAGAAGAAATAAAGCTGCAGTGGTTTGACAAATGATATATGTCCAAAAACGGAAGAGTAAATTTCGATTTTATTCCTAATCCAGAAATAAAAATAAGAAGATAAGATAATTCAAATTATACCAGGACATGGGAGATTTCCTGCATATTTCCAAAGATTTGGAAGAATATAGGGAAATAAATGCATTTGTGGCGGAATCGGTACTGCTTACCACTATTTAAAGGAATGTATTCAAATCTCGGAGTTAAGAAAAAAAAATCTGAAAATTATAAATAATGACTTAAGTACAGTACTGATGGTACCAGGTAATCTTAAAACTCTGAAGGACATGATATCAAATATTGTCAGTTTTTTACCAACTATTTGAGAGTTTGTAGATAAGGTAATTGACTACTTTGTGGTCAATTACCTCGAAGAGAATGTCAGTTTGACAAATCGGTCAATGCAAGGATGGACAATGCTAAAGATAGCATCCGCCACAACAAATCCTGTCGATACTGCTACGTTCAGTGGTGGCGGGATGGTTAGCTGTACGCAAGAAGAAGGAGACTCGACTTCTAGAGTTTTTTCTAGATCGATCAATGCCAAGTCAATGCAATAAAAGCAAAGGAGAACAGATGAATATAATAGTTGGTTAGAGTGATTCTCTGAATATTGATCCTCAAAAAGTTTTCTCTGAGCGTATTGTTGCGGTTATTAACGATTTTTAGCTAGTGTGCAGTATATTTCTGAAAACCCTGCCTCATGTATATTTCATCTGTGTTTTATTCCCGAGATTCATATGTAATAAAAATATTTTTATTAATTATCAGTTCCTGTGTTTCTTAGATTTTTTACTGTACACCCATTGGACGAATTTGCTATCATCATTGCGATTATTCAGTTATTATTAATAATAACCGAATAAACCATCGATCGTAACATAAATGCTGAAAATCAGAAGTCTTGTGTCAAGGCAGTCTAAATAAATTAATCTTCCTTGATTAGACTAATGTAGCGTCGCATTATAACTGTAACACGGAAATTGCAGGCCTGCTGTCTAACAAAAATATCTACCTAATAAAACAATCACGAAGAAAAAAAAGTCCCACGTTTTCCGATTAACATCTAACAATTTTTTTCAAATTGGCTTCTTTAAACGATAGGATTTTGCAAAATAGCCCCCACTTCCCTTAGTTGAATGCATGATTAATTAAAACGTTTATATAAAAAAAGCGCATTTTTTTTCTTCTTGTATACGAAGTAAAGGGAAATTATTGTAGTCGTAAAAAACAAAATTCAAACACCAGATTTTGACAAATATGCATTTTTAGACTTTCGAGAACTCGAAAAACACCTTCTTGATATAACGTCTGTCTGTTTGAGTGTGAGCTCGATGACTTAACAACGCTTTGAGCTTAGACGAATGAAATTTGATTGGACTTTAGTCCCAATTTGTAGATTTCTGTCAAATGCTGAGCGAAATTCATTAACAGGAAGTCTCCCTGACTGTTCAAAAGACAAAGAAACTCGTTCATTACAAAATGTAATAATAAGTAGATAAAATTTGGTACACAAATTTAGCATCTATAATGTAGATTCTTATCAAACTTTGAACCAAATCTGGTAAATGGTCGGTAAACAGCCATCTGTCGTTCTGTACTTTCGAAGGCATATGAGTGCCATGACTTAAATGCAATTTGGTATGTAATCTTTTGACTATAATTGCAGTTCCGTGCAAAATTCTGGTGTCAATCGATTGAAAAATTGGAACAAAATACATATTCGTTCGATAGCTTCAGTGAAAATGCTGGATTTATCGCCGGTGGCATGCAAGGTATTCGCAGCCTTATCCGATGCCCAAAATTTTATATAGGAGAAGGAAGAAGTCTAAAATATTTTTTGGACAGTATGCAAGGAAGTTTCGAGGAAACCACACCCGTTATTTTCTCTATATTGGGTAAAAAAAATAATATCTGAGCTATCAAATTCTGACCTTGATAAACTCCGAAAAATATTAAGTCATGATATTCTAATTTTTATTCATGTTGGATGATCAAAAATACTTTTTAGGAACCTTATATCACGGAAAATACCTGGAATTTAAAGGACGAACATTAGATAAGCGATTATTGCTGCCATTTAGTAATAATGTAACGCATAAAGAAACGTTTGATTATGAAAGAAATAAGAGAGACAGTCTCTCTGTTTTATATGAAAAAGATGACTAAAAACTTTCAGCCAACAGATTGCAATTAGGAGATGCTCGGAACATAGTTAGGGTGTTTCAAATAGGATGAATCGAGCAGATCTATATACGATATTTCCATAATACTTATTAAAGTATTCAAAAGGATATTTTAATAAATACAAAACAAATTTGAGTAATCTGTACTTTAAAAAAGGTTACATTTAATAACTGAAGATACTTCTTTAGGCTAATAATATGATAAAGAAAACTCCACTGTTCATCAAATATAACGAAAAATCATAATTATCTTGAATGCGAAATAAGATGGCATTTAAAAACAATTCTGAATCAAAATGAAGATGGACCAATAGTTCTTATATAGAAATAATAAATCCTTTCTTACTTATCCTCCTCGTTGATAGTTGAATGTAGTTGTCTTTCTAAAAATCGCATTTTGTAAGTACAGCATGAAATTTGTAAAATACATAGTTGAAATTCTCATTGTTGGATAGAGAGACTCGTTTCACTGCTTTAAGAAAATCTGATTTAGTTTAAGCAATGACGGGTGTTATGTCGCAAAAATAGTATCAAACCAAAGCATCCTCTCAAAAAATTCTATCGTTTGTCCGCCAGTCATCGAGAAGTTTTTCTGCAAAATCATGCAACTATGATATGTATCTAAAAAGTTATTATCGTATCTTCTACAATTACAAGAAAATAGAGAATGTCAAAGCTTCAAAAAGATAAATTACCACCAGTGATATTAAGAAGTCTGAAAATTTCATGCTGAGAGGTTTCTAATTATTTTACAAGGCATTCAGGGACTCAAAGTTTCAAGCTATAATCGTGATAATTTCCCCCTTACTTCAATGTTTGTAATTTTTTAAGAGAAGATAGGAATATTAACGATTGAGTTCATCCATCATTTTTACCAATAAGTCTGGAGGAAGAAAAATACGACTCAAAATGCGAATCACGATTTTCATAAATGAAATATCACGCTTGCTCCAGCAAGTATAGGAAGAATCACAGCTTCTAGAGGATGGATCCATGTAGATAATGAAGATGGTGTGGAGAGAAGGGGTCATATTGAACATTTGCAAATGATCATATCAAAAATTGGGTACAACCTGAGGTCTCGTAATTTAATCGACTTCCTTATATTAAAGGATATTTATTTTTGAACTGGAATAAAATCTTTTAATACATTTTGTATATATTATTATTATTACTTTTTTTTTGCAAAAGAGTGCGTCTTATTTTAATAACTATTAAATACGCAAAATATATCCATGCAACTATGTCACTATTAGAAATTTTCTCAATACAAATAATAAATTTAAAAAAAATGAAATTAAAGCGAAATAACCAACGCAGAAGAAGAAAAAAATGTAAATATCAAAATATCTAATTATTATTATAATTCAAATGAATGATGCTATCAAAACAGACATCAATTTGACTTCTACTTGTGCAAACAAACAAACAAACAAAAAAATTCTTAAAGATGGCTTCAAGACAAAATCAATTTATCATAATACAAATGAAGTACAAAATAGAATTGATATCTGTATAATAAGATGAAATTAATTGTAATAAGTGGTGTGGAGCAAGTTTTACCTGAAATACACTTGTGCATGCGAAATGAATGAATGCATAAGTCGTGTACTGCCTTTAAGGTAATCGGAAATCTCTAAAGTGTGACTGGAGATGGCAATTAAGAAATCAGACTTCATTCTGAGTATTATCATAAATAATCAATATTATTCAAGGCTGAGAATGGGGAACGACAGATGAGATTTTTTGTTTCATTGTCACCATCTTCAAATCTTTCTTGAACATACGTATTTACCTATATGAATAGGAAAGCTGTTGTCGTGAAAAAATAGTCACTATTTAAACCTTTACTTATCCACAGCACTTACAAGTGCTATTGAAATCAGATAAGATTTTAAATTTACGAAGATATCAATCCGATATTTTTGTGATATCACCTTTTTCTGACGGTATTCTAAAACACACGAATAGAATCGCTCCAGCAGCAAGAATTAGATATCAGTTAAAGAGAGAAATTAAAAATCTTAAATTACTTTAACTAGTCACATTTTTTTTACATGGCTTAGTCAGATACGAAACATAATTAATGACGTAAAAATAAAATTTAAAAAATGATGATAATATAATTTATAAATAAAAGATTAAGAAATAAGCTTTGTGGGGAAATCGTGTAGAACCTTTAATGTCGGTGGCTAGGTTTCTTCAGAATGCTGTAAAATATATTTATTTTGATCTTCCTATATAACAAATTATATAGAACAGCACCTAACCCATAATATAAGACCACACCAAAATATCGCAAAAGAGCAGGGCCCCGTTTGTACTTTACAACCAATCAGGCGCAGTCATGATTTCTCCTGACTTTCACCAAATATAAAAGCACTAGCTTAATTAAAATGGGAAGAAACCTTATCTTGGAAGAGTTAATTCATATGAACTGTGTAATCGGAACAGGACAAACGACTGTTATAACATTTCTTAGATTACACTACCGTCAAGCGGTAAAATTTTTAAATAGTGCATGCGCTTCTAGAAAATAATTTTGAATGAACTATAGAAAAATATTCTAAAACAGCTTTATGAATCTACGTCCAAATCCTGGTTTTAAGTACTTTTCAAGCTGCTTTGAATTACAAATGCACATGATAATTCTACTCAATTTTAAATCAGATTTTCTCAAGTTCATTTTAGCTATTGTATTTTACTCATAGATGTCGCCACAAAACACAGTCACGCCGTTTGCTTAATTGATTGATATATACATTAAAGTATCTTTCGCTATGAATTACAAAATAGCAAATTATTTTTAATTGTTATAATAGGGGAAAAAAACACAACAGAATTTCTCCTTTACATCCTTAGAATATATTTAAAAATTATGTCAGATATCCATTTTCACAGACTATCCAGAATAAAAATAAATTCTTCTAGGAAATTCTATCTCCTTATGCAGCGTGGTTCTTTCCTGCATATATTCAATTTAGTTTCATTTCGTTACTTGTATTTTAAAGAAGACGTTTTCGAGGAACAGTTTCCATTGAAAGTTATACTACAATGGAAGACCAAAGTCGGAAGCTGGTAATAAAGTAATGCATATCCTAATATAAATGTGATGCATTTTTATTGTTTATATTTTGAGAAAAAATTTTCCGTACGTTATTATAAATTTAAAAAAAAAATGATCTCTAAAAAGTAAATAATCTGTTAGTTCAATTTATTCTATTTGTATTCTTGTATAAGAATATTTATTACTTTTATATATTTGTTTTGTGGCATTGTTTTCTTTATTTTATTTTTCAAAAATATTTTACACGCCTGAACTTAATTTTTTATTTGCATTTTGTTATATCTTTTATTTATTTATATTATTTTTTAGAACGTGTACTTCATGATTTTATGTCATTTTACTTTTTGCAAATATTTCATTAATTGTTTGTACATGCAACTTCTATATCCTCAAAGTAGGTATGATAAAATAAACTCCGTTTATTTCTATAATTGTAAAATACTCGTAAATAACATAAAAACGCTTCATTCCGTACCAAGATTATTTTTTGTTTCAATACATTATCTTTCATTATGTATAATATCTTATTTATAATTATTTATTATATTTACTTTCTACAAAAGTAAAACTTTCATTTAAATTTCAGATAAAAACTGTTAATTATATATTAAAACGAAAACGTGTCTTACTTTAGTGTTTATTTTTTTATATATATATTTCTCTCCAGTATAAAAATAAACAAATACTGAACATCAAAAAAAATTCATTTATATTTCCACATGAAAATTCTTTTATTTACAAATAACTACGGATTCTGCTTTTAATAAATAAAATTATTTTCATTTGAAATTACATTATTTGGAGTTTCTACAATTTCAAACTAAAAGACTTTCAGATTCTTTTAAAAGATAAATATATTTAACTTTAGACATAAAAATTAATTCATGATTTGAATTCACTAAAACTATCAATTCTGTTTTTGATAATCTAAAATAATTTTCATTTAAAATTTAGTTAAATAGTGCTGCTCCAATTTTATATTTGAAACCTTGCTTTCAAATTCGTTTAAAAGATTTATGTATTTATCTGCGGATAAAAAATAAATTTAGGATTTGGATATTTTTAGATTTAGATCTACGAAAGCCATCAATTCTGCTTTCGATTATGTAAAATTATTTTAATTCCAAATTCCATTGCATCGTGTTTAAATTTGTATTGAATCATTACTTGCAAATTCATCTATGTATAAAACTGTTAAGATTTAGATAACGTATTGTTAAATCTTTGCAGATACTTGTATTTGTATTTTACAGTTTACCATTAGATGTTTAGATTTAGATAATATATTGTTAAACCTTTGTAGATACTTGTGTTTGTATTTTGCAGTTTACCATCAGATGTTTAGATTTTGCTAATGTATTGTTAAACTTTGGCAGATATTTGTGTTTGTATTTTAAAATTTACCATTAGATGTTTAGATATTGTATTGTTAAACCTTTGCAGATACTTTGTTTGTATTTTACAGTTTACCAGGATCGAGGCGAACATCGAGGAGATGGAAGCGAGCATTTCCCAAGTGAAGAGGAAGCACAACAGAATCTTATCTTCGCCCTTTCATGACGAAGGTCAGTGACGAAATTTTTAACGATCATTAAATTATTATGAACGGCCTCTCGTTCCACTCATAATGCTATTTTCAGTTCAGAAAGGATGGCTCATGCCTTCATTGTTGCTTCATTAAGCGTCTGCATTCAGACGTAAACTTCAAACATTGAGTATATCTTTCGTACAAAAAAAAGGTTAGCACCATCTAGAAATACAATATTAAAGAATTTGAAGAATTTTTTAGCACACATATTCATGTTTATTTATTTTTTAGCACACATATATTCATGTTTATTTATATGAATAATTATGTATATTTATTCACGTGTATGTATATGAATTCAGGAAAAATTCATTGTTATAAGAATTATGATAAATAAATGCTCATATAAAAATTGATTTGGAACCTTGTTACAACTTTGAAATAGAAAAATAAGCGACTTTGAAGAAAAAGTAGCATTTCACCCATTTCTTCATATTTGATTTAAAGAAATTGAAAATATAAATACATGAAATTTTTTCTTTCCTCATCTCCCCCCCCCCCCTCCTCGTCCTTCCAATAACGGCTTCAAGACATAAATGTCTTTCCTTCTTCCTAAGTTTATTGTATCATAGTAAATTTAGGAAAGTAATTTATTATGATATTTATTATATCATAATATAATTTTGGGAAATTTATATATGTACTTTTGTACTTCATAAATTTACAATGACATAATTTTGCTAAAAAAAATCTTAATGAAATTTTTATAATATTAAGGTTATAAATATTTTTATCCAAACAATTCAAATTTTTTGCAAGTAATTTTTGAATGCTTCTGATCTTGGTTTTTTTTTAAAAAGTTTAGTTCAGTTAAGTAATATTCAAAATAAAGTAGCTTCTCACCACATGAAGAGAAAACTTTATCTAAAATAATGATCAATCATAACGATTATAAATTTGATTTGCATTAGAATATGAAAGTTCTTTAAACATTTACACTCATTAAACATAGTTATCCAGAAATGTTTAAGTGATACAATAATGTACTACCATAAATAGTTTTTTTATTAACTAAAAAAAAAGATTTTTTTTTCTTTTGGATCATACGAGATAATTTGTTTAATAAACGTATTCATTTTAATAAATCAATTTTCAATAGTTATATTTCAATTTTTACTTTATGAGTTCTTTCACAGAACAAATGATTTTCAAAATGTTACAACTTGCATTATCAAGTAAAAAATTTTAAAATAAGGAAAAATTTTCTGTAATAATATTTTTTGGAAATTATCATATAAAAACTTCAAAATATTGCATAATTTTTGATTAATTAGAATTTTAGAAAGTAAAAATCATTCCAAGTTGCATATTCTCATTCTCCAAAGGATATTTCTAACAAATTTAGAAGTTCTAAATGCACACACATACACAGACTTCTTTATTATAAGTGAAGATTAATTCCAAATACGCAGAAGTATAAGTTGACGCAAATTTGGATTACTGAGAAAAGTAAGAGATTTAATTTGAGAAAAGCATTCCTTTTTTTCTTCATGTGCAAAAAAATGCTTTAAGAATTTAAAAAAATCATTCCTTCCATCAAAATATTTACCAAGTAATGACATTTTCAAATCTCGTATGTTTTTTTTTATAATCTTACTTTTTTCCTTTACATATAATTTAATTAATGTGATGTCTTATTAGATATAATCCCCACAATAGATATAATCTTCTCATTTTTCTTCCAGAAGATTTCCATGAATTAGACAGACTTATGGCGAGGATTCAAAGCTACTCCACCAACACGTGGTCACTTTTGAAAGGTATTGTTCTTAGTGTGATATTTACAACTTCTAACAGTGACTTTCAACCTCCAAGTTCATTTATCTTAAAAGCGGAAATACTCAGTGACAGCCACGCCATCCATCTTAAATTTAATATGAATTTTTCTTTAGTTAGCATGCTTGTACTTGATGCAAAGTTCATAACACTAGAAAAGGTGTGTGAAAATCTTAATTTGGTGTGAAGATTAAATATGTCTATGATTTAATCATGCTATTATGCAGTTTTTAACTGTGAAAATTTTAAAAAAAATTTAAATATTCATTGCTTTTTAGTAAAGCTTCATTGAAACTTTTACATATTTATGTAATTAAGAAATCGATACAAACAATTGTGAATGAAAAAAATCAATTTTTACTTTCTCGTACACGTAGTATAGAGAAAATAGAGTAATCGTCAAAAAATTCGAACTCGAGATTTTGACGTATCTCCACATTTTAGATCTCCCTGAGTCGGATAATTTTGGAAAATGTCCGTCTGTCTGTCTATGACTAATATAACCAAAAAAGTTTTGACCTAGGAGCATGAAATTTGGTATCGGTTTTTTACATCAAATTTGAAGAAGAATTTCGTCCGACAGGTTGTGCGAGTATAACACGATAACTGCAAAACGAATCGAGCTATATAAATAAGATTCGATATACAGATTTAACATCTGTCGTATAGATTTTAATCAAATATTCAGCTAATCCAACATGGTGTTGACCTGTTTATCTGTACTTTCCGAAACATTGAAAAACCATGACTCAAAAGCGCATCATCTTAAACACATCAAATTTGGTATGTGACAAATTTTGATTTGAATCGGTTGGGGAAAAACGCGTCTTAAACACAAATTCGATTTTCGGGTATTATTAACCACATGCCAGGGATTGAAGGCCAAAAATAATTCGCCAACGAATACAAGATAGGCTTAGTAAAAATGCTAAATTCACACAAAGTTTTAAAGAGTACACTCCCGCTGGTTAGCTTTTACAGATTAACTAGTATTTTTCATTTGGTCCAACTATAAAAATATGAGTAATCGAAACTTTTTTTTATAAATCGCTTTAGTTTGCCTATGCTGTGATATACTCGGTCATTAAAGATCCTAATTCAAACAAAACACCTCCAAATTTTAAGAAAGTATTTAAAGATCGAAGAGATAAATGTAAACTGACAGATAATATTTGTAGTAAAACTAAAAAATATCGACAAGGGATTAGTAAACAAATGTTACTAATCCAAGGGATTAGTAAATTAAAGTTACAACACTGATTATGTTTTCTTTACAACATTCACACGATTTTTATTTACATATTTATCTAAATAAACTTATTTGCAACTTATAATTGCAGAAAATTGTTTTTTAAACAAATCATCTTTCCAGCGGAATTGCGAACAGTAACTCCTACAGAATAGAAGAAATAATTTGGAAAAAATATTTTTCTCTGCCAGATGAAGTATGGATTTCCGATAATAATATGCAAAACAAGCATAGCACAGCTTCAGATTGATCACAGAAGCAGACTGAATGAGCAGCAAATATATATAATCAATGATAAAATATAAGCATATAATCAAAATGAAAAATGCATATAATCAAAAAGATATAAATAATAATGCATATAATCCAAATAGGAGAAATGTATACTCCAATATGCGACTATTCTTAATTCATTCTAGCAACTTTATTATGCGAGATGATATGATTATTTGCTATAATTTTCTGTGAATAATTGCATAAATATAAATTTATAACTTTAAATGAGCAGTTCTTATATTATTATATGTATATAATTTACTTCGTGTATCTCAGAAACGACTCTAACGACTTGGGTCAAATTTTATATTTAGATAAGGTTTTGTTCTTTAAGTTTATCTATACAGGTGCTTTTAGTAAAAAAAAAATTTAAAAAATAAAGGCGATTTTACGCGAAAAAATATTTTTTATAGCTAACTATTAGAGCCCTTTTTCTATCTGGTCTCATGCTGACAATGTCATAAAGCGCCATCTTGTAAATTTTTGTGTTACAGTAGACTCCCGATTATCCGCAGGCGGGTTATCCCCGCCTGCCGCACAAAGGGTTTTTTTTTTTTTTTTTCCTTCTCCTTTTGTACAAGCGTAAAGCATAGAAAATAAGAATGTTCACAAAACTGGGCGAAACGTTAAATCTGCTAACATCGTGCTTATTTATGGCAAAAATATCCCAGGCCTTCTCGGAACCGTCCCTCTGATGAGTAATATGTATTAAATTACATATGTATTAATTTACATATGCATTAATTTTTCTGTGTATCCTTGACATAGCAAATACATAGCATTTTTCTGTTTTCCTTTACAAAATGCATTTTAGGTTAGTTTTGAGTGATATACTAAAATATTAAGCGTTAGTTAAACATTTCCTGCGGTTTATTTACGTTTTATTGTACATAAAACGATTTTTCAAAGTTGGAATGACTGTTTTCTCTTTTGCTATACCCGTTTTTAGCTTTTTTCGGATTATCTGCGATTTTTGTTATCCGCGGCTGCCGCGCCACCCAATTCCGCGGATAATCGGGAGTGTACTGTACCTGCATTGTTGCCATAGGATGTTAACCTATTAGTACCTCAAAATTTTGTGAGATGGCGTTATACGATATTATTCGAATACGAATATGTTCGGCTCATATACAATAGCAACAATGCAACTATCGTATTAACCAAGGAAGAGTAATTCCTGCATTCATGATTTTTTAATTAAAATGACCAGTTCATATGTAGGTAAGATTGAAATATATTCATATGTAATCAATATGTGATTCGTATCTAAATATTTTCTCTGAAAAAATGAGTTTTTACAAAAAATTGCCAAGCGAAGCTCGTTTTTCCTTATTCTGTATTATAGTAATATAATTTTCAAAAATTGTAGGTACGATTTTGATGTGAAGTTCGAAAAAGCATAATTAGACTAGAACAGGAAGATACCTGGCAATACATGAAACATTTTAGAAATAAATGATCGTCTGCACTAAATAGAATGACTATCTGTTACAAAGTTGCTGATGAAAATAATCTTTGCCTTTAGCTTGTATTTTTTGAATTTGAAGAAAAACGTTCAAAAACTAAAAACTTTTGGAAATCTCAATATTCAAGTTTGAATGATTAAAATGATACATATCGTAGACTTAAAAAAAGCATTAACATAAAATATATGGATATATTGTATATTATGGATTGTCTTTTCTTTTAAGTTATTTTTTAATACTGAAGTACTTGAAAATTTTTCTAAAGTTATTTTATTTAAAATTCATATAGAAGTTATGAATAGAATTTAATAATAACAAAAAAAAACTGTCGAAAAAGATTTAAAAATATTGTTAATATTGAAACCAAATAAGTAAAAACAAAATCTGTTTAATATTAATATATGTATAACAATCTGTATTATAAGCACCTTAAAAATAATGCCAGAGCAAAGTACTATCCTTCAAAATTGGCAAACGTGCATAAAAATAAACACACTGATATTATTTTATCAATTGTTTTAGTTTCAAAAAATCTATGAAAAGGAGGAAAATTGAACAAAAATTCTTAAAGAAACGCAGCTTAACTATCAGTAATTATGATAATCAGTTGTAAAGTGATTGTAAATAATTCCTTTGATTTTGTAACAAATATAAAATATTTCAATATTTATTTAAGAAATGCTTAAAAAAGCTCTTTAAATATTCAAATTTACGCCTTAATTTAAATTTCACGTTTGCAACCAAATATCTTTTCAAAAACGGTATCTAAGCAATAAAATGTATTCTGTGGTTTAAAATATGATATATCTATTATCAGGCCAGAGAAATAGTGATTTTGGTATAAATCATAGCAGTTTTACTGAATCTTTTTGGTGATTCATCTCTGGCATGCGATTAATAGTTTTCAATAATCAAATATGCATTTTAAATGTGTTTTTATTCAGCCGATTGAAATCAAAATTTGAAGCAGAGCTACAATTGTAATCACAAAATCGTATACCAAATTTCATATAGTTAATCCATTGGGTTTTTGAGTTATTGCATTTATATTTTTTTGTAAGTATAGATTGACAGATAATTAAACTCCGGGCGCACCTCGAAATAAGGATGAGATGCTTCCGGTATTGTGGTTAGATCTCGCCACTCTGGTGGGTGCATAAATAAGTGGGAGATCTGGCTCCTTCCACCGATGACGGGACGTACTTCCTTCGGGAAGGGTTGTATGTTGGCCGGTGATGGCCCTAAGGACTCAACCACAGTTTCCGCCAATGCTGCTGTTGCGGCGGTCCGGTCATTCAGTATTCTTTATCCCTACATCTTATCACCTAACGAAACCATCAGCTAACCTTCAACAGGTCTGGTTCTCCAGGGTAGCAGATAACTCTCTCAGCAGGGCCAAGATCAGAAAAATGGTTCAATTCCTGCATGAAGAGTCACAGCTGTTCAGATACTGACCACCACTCCTATAACATCGGAAAACCCATCTCACCACCTGCACGGCAAGACTTCCGCCAGGCCCGGAAACTCCAACAACCAACGCAGCGCATCCTCAAGCTCAGACAACTCCATTCAGTCCTGCATAGCCCATGACATCCCTGCTCCAACCCAACCTAAAACCAACCATTCCTGCTCTAACCCAGCCAAGTCAGCTCCTCACCAGTCTAACCGAATTCAGCTCACCTACTCCAATGCAACCCACTGCAGCTTAAAAATCTTTAACCCAGCCAACTACAACTCTGCCAACATCAGCTTCACATCATCAGCCCAATCACCATTACCTCCACATCATTAGCTTAGCCATCTGCAACTCTCACTCTCCATGTCCACCCAACTGTTTAAATAATCGTTAAGATTATAGTCGCAGGGGCATGGAGAGGTGTTAAGTTAAGTATTCTTTATCCGTGTGCCTTTGGGCGGGTCGGAGAGTCAGTGATATGACTTGACATGTAGTTAATTCCCTTCCACAGATTTGGTTCGAAATTTCATAGATACCTACACTTTAGATATTAAATTTGTCTACCAAACTTTATCCAACTAGTTCTCTTTACTTTGTAATTATCGTGTTTACTTATATTCAGAGAGCCGGACAAGCAGACTTCCTCATAATGGATCTCGCTCAAATTTTGATAAAAATCTACAAACTTGATATAAAATTCATATACCAAATTTAATTCGTCTAGTTCAAAGCGTTTTAGAGTTATCATGTTCACAGATTGGCAGGCATAATGCCAAAAAAAAAAAAAAAATGTGTTTTCCGAACTCAAGGATAACAAAAGATTCATTTTAAAACAAAGATTCATCGAAATCTCGAATTCAAATTTTTTGACGTTTACACTTTCTCTTTGTGTGCTTTTTATATGAGAAAGTAAAAATAATTCAAAACGTCATAATCAATAAAAAAAAAGACACTATGCAGCATAATGGCGACAAATTACTTTGACATTACAAACATTACAGCACTTAAATAGGGCAATCAACATAACTGTAGAAATAAGGTTTAAAAACTCCAATCCCTCATCAAACCCTACTGCATTCGCGAAATCACCAACTGGTGGGTGGAGGTTAACTGCTAGTTACACTTTCTTCTTAATTCTGGAAGCAACCTGCGATTCCGTGAAAGAGTGATCTGGAGTAACAATCTTCTGTAGATCTCGTTCATTGTGTCGCAGTTATAAATATTCGCAGAATCCGATCTTTGACATCACAATTTTATACATGAAATGATGTACCTCATGTTAATTGATTTCATTCAGTTTAATTGTGTAAGAACGGGGGTTCGTGTTACTGTCCTATGTACATACAGACACTACAATTACTTAGAAAAACAACAATTACTTAGAAAATATTTTACAGACAATAAATAATTCGTCAATATTTTTCTTTTCTTAATAAAATTGGCCAAAGATGTGAATTCGGTTTTAGAGTTATTTCGGAATGTCAGTACTAAAAGATGCCATTCAAGAATGTGGTATTGCGTTTTCAACTCATTGCATAAAAACCTTCTGCAGAATCAACATGTGTTGTCAAAACTATTATTTGTAAAAATCTGCTATGATGTCGATGTTAGTAATTCATCTTACTTTTCTCGACTTTCTATGTAATATTTTTAGGTCTGGTATCCTTTGATCTCATATTTTTTTTGTAAAACTTTGATTATGAACTTGAGGCATCTTTTTTCCAACGATGTACTGATCTTTATAGTTTTTCAGAAAATATCTATGCAAAATATGATCATAAAATTGTTATTACTTATCCTTCAATGAAACATAATATACTGCAATTAAAATCTTATAACCTCTAAATAAAATAATTTCTGCAAAAATTAAATTTTGCTGGATGGATTAGTAATTTTTCCTTGAGAATCACGGGACAAACTTCAAAGGATAGTTGAGCACACCGCATCAATTTTTGTAACAAGAATGAATGGGCGTAAGTGAAGTGTTAAGCTATAAACAAAAGAAATAGGCAGGAAATGAAACAAATTAACTACAGTATCGTTAAAAAAATTCTTTGCAGCGGTTTTGCTTCCGCCATCAGCTAATACGTGCTTAAAAATATTAATGATGTACTTGACATATATTTTTGGACGGTCTCCAAAGAGAATCACTTCATTTGAACATTCGTGATGCTGTATACACTGAGGTGACAGAAGTCATGAAATGCCTTCTAGAAAAGTGTCGCACCTCTTTTGATCGGAGAAGTGCAGCAACTCCACGTGGTATGGACTCAACAAGTCGTTGGAAGTCCCCTGCAGAAATATTGAGCCATATAGAAATCCATAATTGTGAACGAGCTGCCACTGCAGTATTTTATGCACGAACTGATCTCTCCATTATGTCTCTTAAATGTCCGATGGGATTCAACGCGGACCATTTAGGCGGTCAAATCATTGACTAGAATTATCCATTGTTTCCTTAAATCAAACGCGAACAATTGTAACCCGGTGACATGGACCGCGCCATCCATAAAAATTCCATTGTTGTTCGGATATATGAAATCCATGAGTGGCTGCAAATGATTTGTATAAAATAAACTATTTTCCACCCATAAAGATATTCAAACTTCGGTTAAAAGAAAATACAGACAATTTCATCTAAGGAATTATGGTCATAATGGATCATTTCAAAATGGGAAACGGAGGATTAGAAAAGTATCTTTAGTTTTATCAAATATATACATTAGCACTATTTAGTTTTGCCAAAAGAAGATTTCAACTTTTAAATAAAACATTATGAACTTTATCTCAGTAATCTTCAAAATACAAAATTCTGCAATGTTAAAACAATAAATCTGAATTTACCATCCTATTTTTGTAAAAAAAAAAAAAAAAAAAAAAAAAAAATCACGAAATTGGAATCACTTATTATTACATGTTGGAAAAAAGTGGAATCATTTGATTATATTCCTTACAAGTACTTACAAATAATTGTCTGAAATAATGTCTATAAAAAAACTTTTTTTCAGACTCTAGCCCTTTAATGAGCTATAGCATGAAATAAGAATATAACGAAATTCCATTCATAATTGTCCAAACGGTTTTATTTAAAAAAATCGAGAAATGTTGTACAGACGTACAGAAGTACAGTAATACTTGCTTAAATGTAGAATAGAAATTTTATCTATTTCCTATAAAAAAATTTTAGAAAATATTTATTGAAATGCATAAATATATTTTTGAACATGAAATATTTAAATTATAACTATAGCAAATGATGAAATATAATAATGAAATAAGAACAATTTAAAGTAAACTTTGTGTGAATTAGTTTTAGCCATAAACATGGTTTTATATGAAATTATCTCATTTACGACGGTTTTAGTTCAATGTAGATTTCCAAATTATTTCAGTAATTTAATTTGATTTGCTTATGTTACTATCCAAATCATCCCGAACATGTGTAAAAACACTAACATATATTTTAACCAGGAAGAGAAAAAGAAAAAAAAAAGATTATTCGCATTTTTATAAGATCTTATAAGATGTGGTTTATGATTTCGTCTAAAAAGTATAAGATAAAAAGTATAGAAAATATGTTTCAATTTCATTGTTAAAACCTTAAACCTTACTATAAATATTTTTTTCTCATAATTTAATCTTTTTTTTTATTTGTATTTAAAGTAGTAATTATCATTTCAGCTGCTAAACAAAGCAGGCAAAAAGACACTGTAAAAAGGAGCAGCATTCGCATGGAAAATGTACAGGTAAGTTTCTTTATTTAAATGACCTTTTTTTACATTTAACTGTATAGACTAAATTAGAGGATTTTTCTACAAATTCCGAACATCTCAAATATCGGATAGAGAAAAATTATTTTAATCAGGCAAATAGGCAATTTTCGAGTTTTGAACACATTTAAGATGAGAATAAATTCTGAAAAAATATTTTTTTTTCTATTTTATTTAAATAAAAGACATAATCAGATGTAATGATTGATTTGACTGTCAAGCAGTTAGTTCTTTTTGAAGTTGCTTGAAAGCCTTTATTGGAAACAGTCCCGAAATTTTGAATCATGGTAAAAGGACAAGGGCCATATCTGAGCTGGCATCCTTCTCTCCAAAGTTCCACATTATACCAATATAAGGACCCGTTTCATCCATAGATGATTAGTTCCAAATAATGACAGCGGGCTTGTCCATGGCAATTGCCATAAGAAACAACAACAATGTACAAAGATCTTCTCGCTTTAACTGAAATTTTAGTTTTCAAGCATCAACTGAACGCAGTCTTAAATGATTTAGATGATAGTGAAGACTAAATGATGATAAGGGGTTTAAAGATAAAAAAAGTATAACATTTGTAACAATCTTTTAAATAAACTGGAACACGATTATTATTATTTTTCGAATCATTGCGGAATTGTAAAGGCATGACTAATTATCCTAATCTTATAAATAAGATTTGCACTTGTTAATATTAGATTATTCATCGATGATCCTTTTTTTTATTTGAAACTAAATGAGCCCAATGAAGAAATTGGAAACCATTTCCAAAACCAAACATTTAAAAATACCGGTTTTCTTAAAGCATTATAAAAAAAAATTAATTCTTTTTATTACAAAATTTTTAAATCATTAGCCGCCGAATGACCAATGCACTAGAATTGAATTCATTTTTCGCAACAATCTACAGATATTTATGTAAATACAAATTTTAGCAAAGAACCTCAAAATATATAACATGATAATTGATTATCGTGTACATAATTGAGCTTCGAATACATAATTAACACTTTTGTCTCAAATATCGTGCGATTTGATGTCTCATCATCAATGACAATTATGTTGTTCAATTAATTATTGGTATTTCGACTTGAATTTCCTCTTAAAATATTGAAATTTATTTACTATCAAGTCGAATGATGTAAAATCAAAAGACACATCGCTTTTCAATAGCTATTACGCTGCAATTCATAATATTTTCGATCCATAATAATTTCAATACAATAAAAAAACAAATGAATAGATACTCTATTTTCATTTGAACTCATCAGTAACTATTCTCAGATTTTTTTCATGCCAGTTTTACCATCTTCTAGTTCAATAATACTTTTATTTACAAAAGGCATTTATTGTAATATCATCCACAGATGAATTCGCCTTGGACACGCACGACAAACGTAAAAATATTTCAAAATTAATTCGATGAAAATAATCTTGTTTGATTTCATTCAACTAAAATAGAAAAAGAGTATTATTTAAAAGTACTTACCTAGCTGGATTCTTATTTTTCATGTTCGATTCACTTGGAATTCTTTACTCTTGAAAATACGATCATATCCAATGGAGATCTTGCACTTTGTTTTGCTTGATTTGATTGTTTTATTGAAATGTGCTGATATCATTATCAATAAAAACTATCTAAACCTTAATTTTCTGTTTTTTAAAATACTACATGACAACTGCTAAGAGCAGTCATAATCTTGAAGCACGGCCATTTGAAATAATCATAACACCAAACACACTAAATGAATAATCGAAAAGATAATGTCATCTTAAAAAAACTAAACTGCTCTTTTATTTATTTATTTCCTTGGCCACAAAAATCCCAGGAACTCTGATAAATATGAAGGATTTTTAAAACTCAAAATTTAATACCAATTTGATTCACCAGTCTTCACCAAGTTGTGATCATCTAATAACTTCGGAACTTTTTGATGGGATTGAGCTTTCGATTTTTTTTCAAGCATTTTCTTAAAGTTTCTAATTATTAAGTCCAATGCCTACTTTAATTTTACAATTATTGTTTTTAATTTGAACTATATATGAATGCTTTTAATTTGATCATGATTTTCGGCATTTCGTTTCAAGGCTATTTTTTGAGCAATGCTATTTGAAACCTGATCATCCAGGTATAAAATATTCCTAATACACAATATCATTTTAATAAATTTTACTGAAAGCAATGGCAATAACCCAATTAATAAATATTAAGTTAATATTTTAAATTTCCGATGCACTGGAATTTTATTTTTTGTCAGTACAAAAAAATATATGAAGCAGAAAAAATTGGCGAAATATTATTGTAATTTCAGAAAATTGGGCACTGATTATGTCTGAAACTGTTTCTCTGTATCAAATCTCATTAGAATGACAGGAAGTGTGGTTCAAATTACTTTCCTCTAAAGCTATCTTTATTCTGGTGGTCAATAGTTAGTGATATGATTTCATCATTTCGTCAATGTTCGTCCTTAGACTGCAATAAGAAATTATCAATTAAATGAGAGAGATTTGATGTGCCACCATCAGAGGGGGATTTTACATCTTATAATATCAAATAAAATTTTAAACAATCCTTGATTTAAAAAAAAAAAAAACCCTGATGATATGAAGTGAAGAATGTGAATGACAGCGCGTGTGCTGCAAATTTGAAATGCATCAATTGGAAAACATATTCCATTTTGGATCTGTGTTATCTCTTTGATTCAACTAGGATCTAATCGAACTTTTAAGATGCTGCTATCCGAAAGTTCACATATTTTTTGTAATCAATTATAACATCTAGGAATTGATAAATTTTAAACAAAAAGTTTTTCAAAATTTAAGAGATTCAAATCTCTAGTTTGAAACTTTGAAACATGATAATGTTTTAATTTATTTTATTTTTAAAATTTATTAAGATTAAAATAAAAAAGACTTAAGCTTACTAATTATTAAAAAACTGAAAATAAATAATTTTATTTTTAGATTGAAAAACAACGAACATGCAGTAAAAAAAAAAAAAAAATATGTTCTCAATATACTCGCAGCGCTCACGGGTATAAATCCAGTAACTAAAATAATAAAATATATTTAGATGCTCTTAAAAATGTATTAAAATAAGACAAATAATTGTACAAAAAAGAAATTGGTATCATTGAAAAACTTCAAGAATTAAAATTTAACTTTAAGTAGTATAAAAATGCTTTTATGTGATAACGTGTTGCGAAATTAATGAGCGAAATCTTTAAAATTTAGATTAATTTTTAATCAAAAATTTAATTAAAATTTCGAAGAACTTGACTCACTGTTTTCAAAGAAGCAACTATGTGCTATATTTGGTGATTCCATATCCAATACATTTGTATGGCATTGTATGGCATTACGCAAATCGTTTGATGCAGTTTAAAGATAGTATACCAACCTACAAGCATAATCATGCTAAAATATAATGATCTGACGCATGCATAGTTTGCCAGCATAACAGCCGAGTAGTTAACAAACAGATGCTTTTTTTAGATTGGTTGAGTAGTGTTTTCTGGTGTAAGAGCCATATTTGCCATATTGCTGCGCCAAACACGAGATAGCTTTCTTTTAGAAATTTTTAAGTCATTCATTGACTTTACTTGATATTCCTTCATTTACTTTGCAATTTACTATTGCTGCTTGAAGTCCCACATACATTAATGCATTTGCCAATTGAAAGGGAGATGTTCTAGAAGGACAACTGTTTCTTTCATAGATTTGAGAAGATCTTGACATTTTATAGGATATTCAAATATCATAGGTCAATGTATACATTCGTTACCATTGATTTTTTAAAAAGTGATTTTATGATTATTTCATGTACTGAAAACAAATATGACTTCAATTTATGCCCATCTGCTCTTGTTCGTAAGAGATTCATCTTGTATTTACATAAACGGATTGAACTAAGTAAAGAGTATAGGTGTTAAAATTAAAAACTCGTTTCCTTGATAAATTATAAAAAACAGTTTAACTTACTGAAGGAAAAAAAACCCACAGCAATATTACTATAAATTAACAACAGCTTAATTAAAAAAAATGAGAAGAATCAAATAAAAGCAAAAGTTATTTTATAACTTCTTAGTAATAAATCTAGTGTTAGTTAATTATTGACATTTTACTGCTACTCACCGGAAATCTTTTTTATTGTTATTAATATTTTTAAACGAATTATACAGTATATTCAGATCCTTTGCAGATTTCAATAGAAATCTCAAAGGAGAGATATATTCCATCTACTCCGGTATTGGATATTCCCTTAATAGACCTTGTGAATTTGTCAGTCTTGTTTAGGAAAATGGTCCGAATGGCTGTGCTGAAATTATAGATGTTAAGTTAAAGCAGCTTTCCTTTAATTCATTCTACAAAAAATTAATTAATTAGAAAAAAACCCCATCAATATTCCTATTAATCTTCAATAACTTAATTAAAAATGAGAAATAAAAAGAATCTAAAAGGTAAAATCTGTTTCATTCCACTCCGAAAGCTTCTTTTGCTTGATATTTTTGTGTTAAATTTGTTAATACGGTTTTTTTTTAAGTCTCTAATAGTAATTTGCCATCATAAGAATATCACATCTGCTTTGTACCGTTGTTCCACATGCTCCAATATCTTAATGTGCTGTGGAATCCTTTATCCTCGTCCATTCGTGGTCATTCACTAGTGCTTCCATGACTTTCCTGAAAGTCATGGCAGTTCTAGACAAACGGTTGTAAGAGTAATGAATAAGCTATATTACAATTATGAGCTTATGAGTACTAAGTTTTTTTAACCTGTTAAGGTCGCTTTTAACTAAATCAAAATAATTCTAGCACTTGTGGTTGGCCAAAAAGTTTTTGACAGCTAGGACAAACGAGATCCATAATTTTCGCTCGTTCTCATGAATGGAATTCACGAAATTTTAATTAACCCATATGTGTTATATTACAGGTGTCTGATTTGTTGACCATAAAAAATTTCATTTTAAAATTTTGGTTCCCCCCCCCCCTACTTATTTCAATTTTTTTTTTTTTTTTTTTTTTTTTTGACCTGACGAAGAACCTTTATGAAGCTATTTCATTAATCCTAGCTTCAGTTATAATAGAGACAAAATGATTCTGTTTTGTCGACTAAAAATCCACGAAAAGCCTTTCTTTTTTAACAATCCTCTACGGTAGGTCTCTAATTCAGACAAATTACCCATTATTCATTATAAGATTTTCCAAAAATTAAAAATTCTTCGTGACCAAAGATATGTTATCATATTTTTATTTGTTTAAAAATTAGATTATTAGAGTACCTTTGGAGTGAGAACAAATAATAATATTTTTCCTTCTTTTCTTTTCACGTGATTTTTTTTTGTTCGTGACTTATCTTGCTCTTCGAAGTTTAAAATATTTTATAAATTATCTATACTAAATGTCAAAAAGAATAGCTACTGTAGAAAATTTTTTTTCTTATTTGAAAGCAGCCCATCACGTACACGGAAAAATTCCAGGCACCAAACGAAAATATTGTCGTCTTTATCTGTAAGGAACGTAATTTATCTGGAAACGAATTTGCCCCTAGGAGCCTAGACTTCAGTCTCATCGAACATTTATATAATATCATTGCAAAGAAATTTATTTTAAAATTCGTTTGAGGTGTAACGATAAGAAATGCATCTCTTATGATGATAATTTTACTTGAATTATTGGAAATTGTAGATATATATTACAGTATATAACAAATTAAATTGTCCGAAAGCTAAAAACGATAATATTATTGATAAATGAAAGAAAAAGTTCTTCTTGTTTCAAGGCTTCAAAAAAAAGTCTTTGAAATGAAATATCTTATATAAAAATTTTCAATATGCAGACTATAAAAATTCCATTCAAATGCCTTAATATAAAGTAAAATCATTGTGGCTATATATATATGTAAGCTCCGTATCTCTTCTTCAAATATTGGGCTGATTTCAACCAATCATTGCAAACTTATCCTTTAACAGAAGAAAAAGAAAATTATCAACTTTTCAAACTGCAAATGTTAATCAAATATTCACTTAATTAGAAATTTAGCCTTTTTTGCAATAACTTCAGAGCAAATTATCGAACAAGAAATATTTTAATTTTTTAGTACTTTAAATTTGTTATTTATCGGTAAAAGGATTAAAACGAAAAACTAGTACATTCTTCAAATAATTACAAACGATCAAAGGTAATCAATCAAGTGGTATGATACAATAAAGGAATTGTATGTATTATAATAATTTATACAAAATTACTTTTTTTATTAAAAATATTATACATGAAAGCCTTTTAATTCCGTGCAATTCCAGATATATCAACTAGTATTATATTAAAAATCATAATTCGGATATTTGTTGTTGGTGTTGTTTCTGATTCCAAGTGGTATAGCTGCTTTATACCACCTCCATGAAACCAAAGATCTCTAAAAAGTCCAAAAACAATAGCGGATCCTTTAAAATCTCAAAAATCGTAAAATTTAAACATTTAAGAATATGACTGGGGGATGCTTGATCTGCCTTGCATCAAGGACATTCAGCAAAGATCCTCCGTCCGTGTTGGAAGATGAGGGATTTGGTGTGTCCACTCAAAAAAAGAGAGAGAGCCGTTTGCGGTTTTCTAGAGATATTCAGACGGTGACACCAACCGGGACTCTTACCAAAGTACCAAGGGTGAGCAGGTGGGACTCTCCAAAGCGCACTCGACTCCATCTTTCTGATAGAGGAAATTTCAGAATAAGTTAGTGAATTCGGATATTTAACTGAGTGTGATGATACACCACTAAGGTTCACCTTATAATTGACAGAGTTATCAATAGATTGTAGTATATAAATGAAGAAGTATTCTTTTGTTATGGAACTGGCTGTAAGAGAGGCAACAACTTTTAAAATTTCCATTATTTAATGCATTTTTTTTTACTATATGACATAAGAATATAACTATAAGCAGGTGACTTTGACTTTCCAACTGTAAAAATTTAAAAATCCTATTTAAATTCAACATTTGTAATTAGATTCAAATAGTTTGAAATGGAATGAATGATTATATGTAACACCATAAATGTAATTCGATGCTATAACAGAGAGAAATAAGCTTATTAGCTTGCGTAGTTCGCAATATACAGTAGTATATAGATAAATTTTCTTCTAATGTGAAACGCAGAATCTGAAACTATGCTAGAGAATTATTATTATATGAAACCAATTTAAGATTAATACAGAATAATTTTCAATCAGGAAAATAAGGGTAAAAAGTGAAAGCTCGTTGAGAAGTACATTCTGTTATATGGTGAACAACTGGGTCATTGGTATATAATGCCCGGAATGATAATTTTCCCTCTGATGATTTAAACGAACAACAGAGAAAAGTTGTTCTACATCGATTGGATCTTGCTTTTAAATTGAATTCTGTATTAGTGCCGTGACTAAATAAATACAAACACAAGCATGAAAATGAAGTCCAGAATATAAACAAACAAAAAAATCTTAAAATGACATTTCTTAGTTATAAGGTATAAAATCCCCTCCCCAAAAATATAAAATATGAATTGAATTTTGAATTAAAAATTACATTATAGATATTTAAGAAATCTACATGAGGCTTATATTTAACAAGAAGCTAAAATTCATATTTCTAAATGCTTCCAGAAGCTACAATTCATTTATAATAAGAAATCGTAGCTTAAAAATATTAATAATCTATTATTTCCAAACTAAAATTGAGAAAACTGGAGATTTTTTTTTCATTTATTTTCACAAACCTGTTATTGCGCAGATGAAAATTTGGAGAAAGGAAGGGAGAGAAGTATTTTAAGTGCCATCCTCGTCATCTGGCCACGATCCAGCATCAAAATTCCAAAAAGCTCTTTTGTAGTTATAAAAAGAGTGTTAATCTAACTAAACAAAATTAAACTTCAAGAAGGTTCAGATGGAACTCTTGCAAGATTCAGGCATTTTTTTAATTATTTTAATTTAATCCCTATATAAACAGTTTTATGCAGTGTATATTTTGACAAACTGAAGAATTAGAATATTGGATTAAGGGTTTTTTTCAGACATTTGACTTAAGTATTTCAAAAATAAAAATATTCAATAAAAAATTTTTGATTTTAACTTTTTTAAATAAAAAGGTTTTTAAATTTTTCAACAAATTCTAAATATTTAAATACAAAATTTACGAGAATTCTTGACTTGCCAATCAGTCAGCCAAATTATAAAAGAAACAACAAATCTACAAACAATTTTAAAATCATAAAAAATTTTTTAAAAAAATTCAAGAGTTTGAATATTATTTAATATTAATTTGAATATATTTAAATACATCATAAAAAATCAAATAAAAGCACAAAATAAAACAGTCTGGAGGTTTCAGAGCCCTTCAACGTTACTAGGTCCCTAGGCAGTTGCCTACTTTACCTGTTTGATAATTCGACCCTAGATTGTGAATGGCTCTTCATAAATGAATCAAAAAAATTAATTAATATTAAAAAGAATTTTTAAACTAAACAAGTTTATTTTTTTGAAAAATAGTCGCATTTTAAAAATATACAAATCATAAATTTATCTTCATAGCTTTGTCCTTTTTCAATAAAAATCTTATTTCGAAAGTTTATAAGTGTAAATATTTTTACCATTCTCCAATGACTGCAGCGTTATTTCTATCTTCCAGATCAGCAGCTTGAGCCAGAAATTCCTCGATGCTCTAGCGGATTATTCAGCTGCACAAGCATCCTATCGGGAAAGAAAAAAGAAGCTTTTAAAGAAACAACTAGAAATTAGTAAGAAATATTCATTCGTACTTTTTTTATTAGAATTTATTCTTATCCTTATTTAAATACATTTTCTTGGGGATAATTGTAAAGTCGAGTCATATCACTCACGGATGTATAGAGAGATGAAAGACCTGAGTCGGTAAAATTTAAAGGGTTGCTCGAATGTAATATTTTATTCTGCATGCCACTGACTTTTGGATAAATTTGCTTGCAGTGTTAAAAGAAGAACGCGAAGTCTTATGTCGATATTTTTGTGAAATATTTTCTGGTATTTAGTTGAAATGATTTAGATATCAAGAGCGAAACTTGTTGACTTAATGAAATCGGCCGATTACATTAGCTGCCTGGAGGTTCTGTTTCATGTGAGTATAATACTTGCATTATACAAAATCATTTTTTTTTAATTCATTGATTTCAAAAGAAGTTATTTTTGTATCGATGGATAAATAGCCCAAATAGTTTTTTAACTTATAAGTTATTTTAACTTATTATTATTATAGTATTTAACATTTAACTTATCTTATAGTTTTTAACTTATTTCACTTAACGGATTCCACATGTGTGCAATATGTCTGGAATGAATAAACAAAAAAAAAAAATGTTGTTTCGCATAGGTTAAATATCCGTCGATTCTCTACAGTTGACATATATCATGTTAGATAAACATGATATATGTCAACTGTAGATAATGATATATATCTACAGATATTTAAATAAATTTCTGTAGATATATATCTGATGATATATATATCTTCTGTAGATATATATCTCTGATGATATATATATCTTCTGTAGATATATCTCTGATGATATAAATTTCTGATGATATATATCTACATAATGATATATATTTACATATCATGATATATGTCATTGTTAGATAAACAATGCAATTGATCGACAAATGATAATGATGCTAGAGAAAAACAGAAAAATGAAACTTACATGAAATAATTTTAGAACGAATTACATGAAAATTCATAAACAATGAAGAAATATATGCCTCTTAAAAAACTTGACTGAAATTTTTTAAAAAGTATGTCAAATATTAAATATTTTAATAAATGAAAATTCTTTATATTTTTTATGTTCTATAATATTGTTTATAATAATAATCTATCATTGATGAATTAAAGAGGTTGTAGTTAAGGCTGTACTCCCATTTCAGAATTCAGTGGGGAAAATGGGTCTAATAATTAATGAGAATAAAACTAGATTTATGATTGCTATTGAAACTATGGATACATCTCATATGAGGATGAATAATTATAGTTTTGAGACAGTAAAACAATTTGAATATCTGAGCACTATGATCTCAAATCGTAAAGGCATAAAAATCGATATAAAAAGAGGCTATCCATGTCTACAAAATATTTTTATTAAATCAAAATCTATCAGTATAAAAGCAAAAATAAGTCTATATAAAACTTTGATAAGACCTTTTACCCTCTATAGTAGACGTTTAACAAAGAAATGAACATGCTTTTGATGTTTTAAATACAATTTTTTTAAGAAAAAAGGAACATCTCCAAACCAGTAAAACAAAAAAACTTGTAAAGGCAACGAATTGTATACGATTATAATATTTATAAGAAATATAGATAACCCGGCATTGTCAAAATAGTAAACGCATCTTAGAGTTCGCTCCATATTCAAACTTCTAAAGAAAGAATTAAACACCTCCACTTATATAGTCTCCACGAAAGGGTATTTAATTTTTTAGAAGGATCTGCAGAAATTGGTTCCGAATAATTAATAATATCGGTTCCGATACTGTCCTAATTCTCGTATTTTCTGGAACCTTCATTTTTTTCGCCAAATCATAAAATGGTTTGCCAATATGGGAATACATTGGCCTAACATACAAAAAGAATACCTGCAATTCATCTTTAGTATCAAACTAGCTACGCAAGGGAGGCATATTATAATAGATTCATAACAATATTAAGTTTGACTCACTGACATAAAAAAAAACTGACGGATTATCTATACTTATAATAAAGCTCAATGTGTGTGTGTGTGTGTTGGCGCTCTACAAGCCAGACCGTTTGACATACAGCTACCAAATTTGGTACATGTATACCTTGGAGGTTGGGAATATGCACCTGGGGTTTCTTTTTTCGAATTTTTAATTAGAATTTTAATTATTAATTAAAAACTAACTTTCCTGCCAAAAAAATCTTCCATTTTCCCCACCGCCAACTTTTCCGCCAAAAAAATCTTCCATTATCCCCAGTGCCAAACGAGAAAGGCTTCAGTTTTTTTTCTCCCAACAGTAATGAGGCTAGGGTTAAAATTTTTCGGCGGATTATTTCAATCGGTTCTGTTTATTTTTTTAATGTTTGATGCATTTAAAATTAAACATTGTTAATGAATCAATCTTTCAGATTCATTCTGAAGTACTTTTGAATTAAAATAAAACAGAATAAATGAAATTAAAAATTTCTTATCCGCATAGCGTTACCCCAACTGGCGTAGAAAAAAATCACGTATTTGCGTTACGTAACCGGCGAAGAAAATTCACGCATGCGCATTCTGTTCTGATTGTTGCCATGACAACGTTATCAATGGATGATTTAAATTATTTTTGGGTTAGTTGCATGCTTTTGTAAGTAAATTGTATTTATGTTAGTTATATATTTTTTGTATATGCTTATAGTTTTAAGTACATCGTTTTTTAAGTAGTTTTTTTAAAACCTGTTTTCAACCGTTTATTTTAAACGATTCGTTTTATTTTCTTAGTGTTTGATGCATTTAAATTTAAACATTGTTAATTAATCGATCTGCTCATAATGAATCTAAGAAAATTTTGTTGACCAACTCTTGAGATATTACATAAATTTAAAAAGATACTCTTTAGTGCCCATAAAGTTTAAACGCTGAGTGACTCTATTTTCAGTAATCAGATTATAAAAAAATGCTTTGTTTCAGTAAAAAATATTATTATATTAATTGAAGATAAATTCTTTCCACTTTAATTTAAAGCATAAATTCTACGGGTGCTAACAGAAAATGAGAGAGATACATATTACGTTATGACTGAAGGCCTTTATAATATTATGAATGAATTATATGATAATCAAAATTTGAAGTTTTAAAATATTTTGATGAAGAAGCTATTAAAGTAGAAATTGCATAAAATATTTAATTATTAAAATTTTAACGAACATTAAGATTGGCGAACCGGCCACTTTTATTTAAAGCATAAATTCTACGGGTGCTAATAGAAAATGAGAGAGATACATATTACGTTATGACTGAAGGCCTTTATAATATTATGAATGAATATATGATAATCAAAATTTGAAGTTTTAAAATATTTTGATGAAGAAGCTATTAAAGTAGAAATTGCATAAAATATTTCATTATTAAAATTTTAACGAACATTAAGATTGGCGAACCGGCTGGTCGCCAAAGGCGGCTAGTCGGTTTATAAACTTTAGTTCGAAAACAATAAAAATAATAGATAGCGCAGATTCTACGAAAAATAACTCAGTGCTCAGCCTAGAATTAACAAAAGTAAGTTTAAATACACAGCATGTTATCGATGCGACACACAGTATGCACAAAAGTATCGATGCCGTCTGTCTCGGAAGGCAATGAGATGGGAAAAATTATTTAATGTGTCAAAAATGTTATTAATAATATTCTTCGAATTCTTCAAAATTCTTCAATTTTTTCAACTCTTGTAGTTCAATCTAAAATGACACTTAGCCAATTAGAACATGCTTAATTCTAATTCCTCGATAATTTGAAAAATTTTTACTAAAATAATGCTAAGATATAGACTAAATAGAATTTTCTTTGGTTATTTCAATCTCAAAACAAAAAGTTGTATTCATATATTATTATTATTTAAACATTTGAGCTCCTTACGTTTTAGAGATGATAATTATTTTTAAATTCCTTAATTCGCACATAAGTTTTGCAAATGTAAAAACAAATTTTCCCACTCCCTAAAGCGATTAGCAACAGCAAAAATTTAATGATTTGAAATCCAGTTTCTGACAAATTTTAGTCATCGTCACACGAACACTCCTTCATCTAAACTTTCCTGTTAACATTTGTGAAATTTAATATTTGATTCCTTAACGGAATTAAGGAATTAAACTAAGCCGTTAAAAAACGCAAGAGTATTTTTATATTATATAAATCGATTATTTTAAAGTATTCTTCAATGCACATTGCTTTTTACTTGCATTATTTAATTAACATCATATTTGATATAGTCAATCCACAGCTCTCAATAGGGAATAAGCTAATCAAGAAATATCGGGGCGTTGGGCGCAATGCCAACTAAACGGACATTTCAATACCAATCTCTAATAACCCATTATTTATAGCCTACAAATCTTCTAAGCTTCTGTTTTCTTCAGTAACCAATAACCAGATGATCTCTAAAATTTTTACCTAGATTTTTTATTTTCCATTCATGATACACGATTACTATAAATATATTTGCACATTCCTAAAATTTGTTGTATTTGAAATATTTAAACTGTAAATTCGCTGCCAAATAATCATTACTTTTCTGAAGTCTGACAAATCAAGTCCTTAACTGCTTTAAAGTAGTATTTTTAGTAAACATGTAACATATTTTCTATATTCATCCTGATTTCATTGGCTAGTTATAAATATTTCAAATACTATATGCATGCAATGTCAGAAGAATGTAGTAGCTCTAAAAATATGACGGCGTATTTCTAAAAATGTGGAAGTATGTAAAAAAAAAAAAAAAAAATGAATGATAACCACAGTAAACAGAAAAAAAAAAATCTATCTCGAAATCTAAAGTCTGTCGATATAAAAATCGAAATTACCGAAAACATATTTTTTATTGAAATTGTATAATCACATTATCAATGAAAAATCATACATTGACTACTTCGACTCGCCTTGAGGCACGCGGAAAAATCTGAATGACCGAACCGCCGTGACAGCATTGGCGGGAATAAAGATTAAGTCCTAAAGACCATCACCAGCAACTCTTCATGTGGGAAGCACGTCCTGCCATCGGTAGGAAACCCCCTGACCACCACCATTTCTGTAACCACCGAAGACCAACCCCCATAACGGAAGCTTCTCAGTCTCATTTCTGAGGTGCTCCTCATGGTGGGACCATTATCAATGAGAAAACTTTTATACTTAAAATATGGTACTCTCTATGACTAGCTGTGGAGCAAAATGCTCCACAGCTAGTCTTAGTGAGCCCCATGGAGACAGTACTTTGATATCATATTTTAAAGCCAAACATAGAAAGATGAAAATTTGATATTATACCCTGGACACTTGTTCGTACATTTATTAAATCACTGATGATAGGCGAGAGCGAAAATATCATTTATATCGGGTTCTATATGTCTTCACTTCGCCACAGAAGGCGAATGATCTCCATCAACATTTTCAATTTTATCTTTGCAACAAGAGCGGAAATTAAAATAAAAAAAATTATTCATTTTATGTTCTATAAGTTCTATTCAATTCTAAAGTAAAATTACTTTCTATCATGTTTGAAAATATTCATTTTTTTCTCAATTTGTTTGAGATAAAATAATGTTAAATGAAAGTCGGCTTCATCGAATCTGTAAACTAAAAATACTGAAATTACACAATTTTACTTAAAATTAATGAATAATTGATGTTGCATTATAATTAAGAGAGAAAAAAAAAGATTTTTAACTTAAGGCCAGTTAGTTTACAAGTTAGCTACTCAGAAAGAGTGATAAATTAGATGGAAAAGGAATCGCAAGTCCACTCGTCTAAAAATATTCGCCTTTTTCAATTTTTCCATTCTGATGTAATCATATTTGACAAAAGAGCAAGTAAGACGAGATTCAAGCCTTCACAAGAAAGGAAACGATTGAATTTCTATGAATAAATGAATATTCATCTATTGAATAATAAATGAATTAGTTTTCATAAAATAAAATTAACATGCTTTCAACCTTTTTTTAGGACATGAAATCTGTTTTTGAATAATTAGTTCAAGGCTGCATAGCATTTGCAAGCAACACATAAGCATATCGACTTTTTTTCCAGGTCATTCTCAAATTTCATGAGATCCCTTCTCTATCATGAATAAAAATAGTCTTCATGTGGTTAAAGTCTCTGAGAAATTGAAGAATATTAAATCTCCATGTTAACCGGTCTATAGATTTTGTTTTGATTTCTTTTTATTTTATCTTGCGCAAGGTATACATAGAAGAAGTGTCAAAATCTTGAGTAACAAATTTGGCCTCGAAATTTTGAATGGATTGATGAACTTTCATGTTTTAGATCTTAGTCAGAAAATTTTTTCTTATGACTTTATCTCAACATCTACGAATACTCAGAAACGTAACTAGTTAGGTGCATTAAATTCGGCGCGAGTAGTTTTTACACCTGTTTTATAGATTTCTATCAAATTTTGAATACAATCCACCGACAGAAAGAAAATCTTTTAAACACTTGACTGATTTTCTCCACTAAACCGATAAACTAAGCAAAAATGCTGCTCTAGTTATTGAATACTATCTTTATATGCACGTTATCAAACGCAACGGAAGAAAATATTACATACACATATAAAGCTATTGAGTTTATTACTTGCGCGCTTCCATTTCATTTAATGTAAATTGCATATATATTCATTTAGGTACAAGTTATAGTGGATAAAATTGAAAACGATCTTTTGCAAAAATCTGAAAAACCAGAGGAAATTGTCTTCCCAAAACTTGTTTACATATTCTGTAATAAAGGTATTATCTCTTTTCGGCAATTAGTAACCAGCATACGTGTAACAGAAAATACAAAGTACAAGTACCAAGGAATCGAATATGCATATTAGACGCCTTTTTTCTGATCAATTGAAATCAAAATTTGTCATAGAAATACAATTGCAGTCAAAAGATAACATACCTAATTTAATTTACTTATCATTTTACATTATCGCATTTATATGCATATGAAAGTAGAGTTGGTCAACCTTTTGACAGATTTATTTCGAAATCTGGTAAGAATCTACATTTCAGGGGCTAAAACTATAAATTAAATTTTATTTCTCTAAATTGTTGCTCTTATTAATCATCCCTTTTACATGTATCGGGGAGTACAAATCAGTAGATGGTCAAGCTCTGGACGGATTTGATTTAAAATTTATGAATATGCATTTTAGATGCTAAACCTGTGCACCAAATTTTACTTTAGTTCCTTACGTTTTGTAATTGTTGTGCTCACTTATACTTGGGCAGCCGGACAGACAGACTTCCTTAGAATGGATTTTTTTCAAAATTTGAAATAAATCTGCAAAACTGGTGTTAAATCCATTACTAAGTGTCCTCCGTCAAACTCAAAGCATTTTTAAAAATGTGTTTTTCGGAGCTGTGGAGGTCTGTAACCTCGAGTTTCGTCAGAATTTCGAATTCGTATTTTTTGGCGTATATAATACTTTCTTTTTGTAAATTTCATATACAAGAAGAAGAAAAAAAGTACCATAATCATTCATAACCATCATATTTGTTTAAAAAAATTCGTCATTATTGGAAATCCATTCTTTTGAATTCTTATATGGCAAAACTGCCTTTACTTCGAATTTTAGCGTATGAAAGTATAGCCAAAAAACATGAAAATTACAAAATCGAAACGCAGTAGGTAAATAATAAGTTATTCGAAAATATAATTACTAGTCAAGGCAGATTCGGTGTACCAATATCAGTAGAAGGATTTCCACAATGCCATTTAAAATGAAATTTTATGTAGTTGTTGTTTCTTATGACACTTTCCATGGACAAGTCCGCTGTTACGAAGACAGCGATATTAAGCCGGTGGGGGAGCGTCTCTTGTTTTTATAGTAGCACAAACTAGGGCCAAGAGTACGACTTTGTTATTCACGCATCACTCATTCGCTTGCACAGCCCCTTTTTACAGGAGGGCACATTCACACATCTCACAGATAGAACAATGGAAGAACAACCATGCCCAAACCGGGACTCGAACCCAGGACGCCCAGATCACGGAGAAGACGTGCTACCCTATGCCAGAACGCCGGCTATGAAATTTTATAAAATTCCTTGCTTCAAAGGAAACTGTTGAAAACGAAGGAAGAGGGTCGAAAAAGCACATATTTTACATTTAAATTAAAAGTAGACCTGTTAATGCCATTTTAAAATAAGCAGAGATGCACAAATAAACACGGGAAATTGTAAAATGATGAATCAGATGAGTTCCGTCGGAAGTTATTAATTAAAAACATTTCTATATATTCATTTTGAATAAGGGATTTTAATTTATAGTTTCATAAGAAAGAAAATTTTATTATATTTTTGTCAAGAAAAATCTCACTCTTCAAATCTATATATGGTTATTAAATTTAAAATTTAAGATTTTGAGAGAATAGCGAATGATCTTTTTTTTTAAGGTAAAACGAAAAAATCTGTTTTACTAAAACAATTTAAAATTTCATAGCTCCTCGTTTTTTCAAATGCTTTTGAAAATTATGAAGAGTTATATTTTTCATAAGTTATTAATATTTTTAAATGACACGAAATTTAATAAAACATTAAAAATATGTGTTTACATAATAAGACAAAGGAAATTTTGTTTAACTATCCGTTTTTTTAGACTATTTTATTTTTAGGCTATTTTAAATTCAATTTACTATTACTCAGAAAGCCATATTGTTTGTTAGTGTATGTGCAATGGAAACATAGTTTTTCGCAAATAAAAAATTAACAATTTAATGAAATTGCCATGAACTTCTTTTCTCTAAAATCTTTCTTGGGATTCATAATATTTAAGTGCCAAATTCGGCAAAAATCTATATAATAATTTGAATTTCTATAGTGTACAAAAAAATTTGAAGATTTCACTTTATTTATATAGATTGATATATTTTACATCAGTCAACCAAAATTAATTCTTTTTTATGATGTCGCAAAACTATAACTAACGACATAGTAGTGTCATAGTAAAATAATAAAATAAGCTCACAGTTCAAAATAAAAATTATTCATGGGAAAAAAAATACTTGCACACGGTAATAGACACAACTTTCATTCGATTGATAAAAATATGATGCTATAAAAAAAACCTGTCTATGAAAAGTATATAAAATGTTAGTTGCTATAGTTGTCCTTTTATTATTAAAGAGAATATGTTTTGAATTTTCAAATAATAATAAAAAAAAAAAAAACATACAAAAAATCACTTTTTATATTATCTAGAATGTTAGATCAACTTTTGTTTAAATATATTGCCTGAGAATAAACAAATAATTGCACTAGTAGTTTTATTTCTTTAGTATTATAATTCATCTTTAGCACTCCACTGATGTGGCATTGGATGATGAATGCATACTTTAAAAATACCTATAAACAAATTTTATTCAAATAATAAAGACGGATCTTTACTGAAATCGCAGCTACAAATTTTGATTGCTAATCGAAGTCATTGCCTTTTAACTCAACCAAATGCGACTAACATAGCTTTCTAAGCATCTAATCAGTTTTTGGACGTCGAGTTAATGAAAATATGCGGGAGCGGCTAAAAAACATTGGTTGCCTACATGTCACTAAATCAGCTGCAGCCGTCGCTTGCGGCAAGATATTAAGAAGGAAAAAAATTATTATTATTCACAAGTTTAATGAAATCGTAAAAAAAAAAATATTATTGAATTGTATATTGAAGTACATTTATATAAAATCTGCATTGATAAGATTAATCATGTTTGCAGGTTTATGAATAAAAGATATTTAATTCATAAACATACTTAGACGAACTTATTTTTACATATGACGATATGTAGGTGAAGCAGTACACCCTGATTTTACAGCATGTCATAATAAAATGGCACTGACCTCCGTTAAAAAAGTGGCAAAATGTATAAAAAGATGTAACTAAATGTATTTTTCTATTAGTGGAAACTTCTATAAAAAGGTTTACAACAGAAATTCACATCATTCTCACAACTTCACTAATGATCAACTTCACTAATTTATCTACTACTTTGAACCATTTAATTAAGAATATGCCCTTTATTCATATTTGAAGTTCAATACTGCATATGCACTTTCGCACTTCTTTAAGCGAGAACTATAATTAATTCTGTACTTCTTTTCTTACTGACATTTGCTGATTTTTGTCTTTCAGCTGGACAAGAGGTCGATGAAGAGCAACTGGAAAAAATGCTGGACGAGAACAGAGCTGTTTTCACTCAAGATGTAAGTTATATATATATATATATATATATATATATATATATATATATATATATATATATATATATATATATATATATATATATATATATCATTGCCATTTTTTTAAAAGTGCAAGCGGAATAGCAAATAGAACTCAATCAGATTCCAGTTCTTTGCATTAGTAAGTCGTATTTTCCAAGATATACGATTTGCTCTATTTCAAAAAAACCAAAACAGGATTTTCGGAAAAAAAGGTGATTTTATTGCTTTCAATATAAAATAGAATAATTTAATCCTATTGAATGTTATTGTTAATAAAAAACCAGATTCAAAACAGAATTTTCATGTACAGCAGTTTTTGTCAGATATTACAAAAGATATCTGATGTTACATGTTTGAAAAAAATTAATCCTTGCCTTATTTTATATCTTCCATGTAGCAGATTAGAGTTTATTCTATTTTGGATGACAAATCAGATGCAAAAAACCATCAAATAAATCTGGAATCCATGAAATGGCAGTTGATATCTAATGGCATCTCCGTACAAAGTTTGTTCAAAAAGTATCCGACCGTTATACATATATATAACACTGGTATAACGTTCAAATACAACTTACTCTAATTTCGGATTGAATTGCCACACACTTCTCTTAATCTAAAGGAAACAGACAACAAAGCTTTAATCTTTCTCAGATCTGTTTTGGCTGGTTTTTTTTTTTTTTGCATTTTGTTATGATAACTGTAGTTTTGGTTTTGGGGTCGTATCTCTAAAACCAGAACTCGTTGTCAGTGATCCCAGTGAAAGAAAGATTGGTAAGTTGTATGAGATCTTTAAAAGAAGTTACTTCGGTTCTATTTTGCTACGAGCTCTGAATTCTTAAACCTCAAATTTTTTGACAAATTGAAATAAACAGACTCAATGCTGAATTTCATCATGATTATACATCATTAGCGTACTTATTTGATCGACGAAAATCTCATATCTGGATGTTAAGAGCCTACCTGAACTTGGTTTACTCTCTACTGATTCTTTATTATCTTTGAGGCGGTTTACCACCTCTTTATCTACGTGGCATTCATTATTTCAACTCCTTCTATTGAATCTTCATGACGATATCCACTTGGAAATCAAAAAAACTGAACTTAACAGCTTCGTTCAAGTTTTTTTGTCATTTTGTAAAAAAAAAAAAAAAAAAAAAAAAAAAGAAGGAAAAAGAAGGGGGAAAAAAAAAAGATCGCATTCATTTACACTCTCTTGCTTATCAGCTAACTGCCAAAAAATAAAAATTTCTGTAGGCAATACAAAATAACAAATTCTGTGTATTAATATCAGCTGCTAGCATAGATTCATTTGTTTATACATGAAAAATTATAGTTGGATACTTTTTGAATAAACTTTGGTAATGATATTTACTGTTGCAATTTTGATAATAATGCTATCCAAGCACAACTTGAAAACATATATGCATATCAAATTAAGGCATCCATCTCTGTATTCATGTTTGACTCTGCTAAGGCAAATTTTATTTTCAACAACTTCATCAAACCAAAGTTACTTTTTTCTTCGCTTCTTCGTATTAATAGCGTATTACTATTCAATTAGTTAAATCATTATCTAATTACTTTATTCTCTTAATCTTCAATTAGCAACTAATGTTGCAACAACGACACACGTTCTCCTTTCCTCAGTTTTTGTTTATATACTTTCTTAGTATCCTTCAGTTCATCACCAATCTTGAAAACAATCTTTTCGCTTATTCTGTTCTGATTTCCCATCTTTAAATATGAGACAAAAAATAATTTATTCAGTTTACCTGCTTACGTCCAACCAAAATTTACTTTTCGTTATAGTCGACGATTCTTCGAAATAAACTTTCCTTGCATAATAATTAAAGCAGTTGTAACTATTATTTAAAACTTTAATGTTTGACTCAGCATGACCGAATTTTAGGCATTGTAATTATGAACCTACGTGAGACCATTATAGTCTATCGATCAAACAGTTTACAAGCTCTTTGGATATCACAATGGTTTAAAAAAAAATCTACAACATTTTGCAACGTTTCTGTTTTTAATCTAAATTTATGGATTGCTCTAAAACTATTATGGTATTCTACCTGGTTTTGAAGATAAGATATATTTATAAAATACAACTATAAGAAACAAAGCTTTTTTACTTAATTCTTTAACAAATATTTGAAATAGTACTAAATGATAAAGTAATCTCTCAAGTCGTAACTATTACTTAAGAAAACAAATGGTTTACTGTGCTTTACATTTAAAATATTCTTTGCATTCAGAATAGACAACTTGATTCACCGTTTTGGAGCTATTACTGAGATTTATTTTTAATCTGGAAAGTGTGGAGATAGTAACCAATGCTCAATATTTATACTTAGCTTCTTTTTTAATTTCATTTGTCTTGTTTTCTAGCTTTAAAAGTTAAAACAAATGCAAAATGTTGTCTTTGAATCAAAATAAAGACTAGCATTTGGCATTGATTAAGGGTAAGTGAATATTTTTTTTTTTCCTTTCTGCCACCAATCTTAAAGTGACATAAGAAATGTAAATGTAATCATCTTAAAAGATTAATTTCGTAAGCTATTAAGTAAGTGCAAACAGGGAAAGATTGCTTATGACTTTTGAATCAATGTCAAATGAATTAAAATGAAATTTTGAATCAATGTTCTTTATCCATGACTTTAATTTTGATGCATCGATTTTTTTTGTAATACTTTTTATCTTGCTCAAACTTTTTTTATCGAAAATTTTTCTCTCAGTATATTGTAGAAGTTGAAAGAGCCCGAGAAGACCTCACGGATGTGAAGCAAAGGTACGGAGAAGTGCTGAAGATTGAAAACAGTCTACGGGAACTGGACGACATGTTACTTAGCCTCTCTATATTAATTAACAGTCAGGTATCTATTTGAAATTAATTTGATGAATTCTAAAAAAATCATGAAAATTATCATGTCCCTTTGTTAATATTTCCTTTTTTGATATCAAATCTAAACTTTTTGTATCGATTCCATTAGCATATTTGGTTTAATTTCAACCTACATTTCTATTTCGATCATCTTAAAGAAATATTTTTCAAGATTCATATAGTAAGTGCATCTGCTTTATCGTGTATATGAGGGAACGATATCTGAATGACCCAAAGAATTACTGAGATAATATTTGCTGTGCGATTCTTATACTAAAATTACAGATCTATATTTAGCTTTGAGCGTAATTCGTCAACTATAAGAGATGGTCTTTTAAACGAACCTTATTTTCATTCCTATAGTACAAAACTACTCGGTCATATTTGTAAAGCTTTTTTTAAAATACGCTGTTATTATTTATTTTATGTGAAAAAGAACAAAATTTTTCATAAATTCATTTTTTACCAACAGGTCTCATTCACCTCGAAGGCAAATATTTATTTATTTAACTCTCTTCGGCTTCACTTATCAATACAAAGTGGTGTACATCATATGGAAGTAGGCAGGGAAAATGCACAAAGCATGCATGTTAAAACGTATAAAAATATAATGTCATGAAATTAAACTATGCCACATGCATACCAACATTTAGAAAAGTTTTAAAAATACTAAAAAGATTAAGACTAACAGTCAAAACAAAAATTGATATAGAATACAAATATAGAAAATTATAATACAGGAAATAAAAATATCAATTAATAATACAGAAAAATTAATAAAGTATACGTAAAAAGAATTAAAAAAAAAGACATATTTAAACAGTCAAGTATTCCCAAAGTCTACAGTTAAAAGTCTGGTAAGAATATTCTTTGAGAAAAGTTTTGAAAACTAATGTACAAAAGGAGAGTTTTCAATGGAGATTTTCAATTTAATTTCAGGGCCTCTCTTGCATCTTTCCATATCTTATAGGCCAAAAGGTTTTAAGCATATTCCTTCACTACTTCACAATTAAACCTCAATGTTACCAAAGAATCAGTTTTGGCACGTTTTGCAAATACCATGTCCAATAAAAGTCTGATTTCGAAAAAGTCAATCTCTTCAGGTTTACTTCATCAAAAAATATTTCCTTGTAATTCTATCTTTTAGAGAGCTGTTTTATTTGTACCATCAAAGGTTCATAACCTTTTCCTTCAAGTTTCTTTTAATTTGAGCTTCTAACTCCAAAAAGTTGTAATCCACGGGAAATTTTTTTTTGAATGCGAGCTTTGCAAATTCATTGGTTCTTTAATTTCTTACGTGCTCCAGCTTTTAACCGACGTAACTTAATTCTTTTGTCATATTTAATTATTTTTAATATCGTTTAAGCCCATTTTCTTCTATTCATTCGGAGAGTCTAATGTCATATGAATGGATTTTGAATTTAAAGTGATTGTACAGTTGTCTCCTTATTGTTTGTGTACATATTCAATAGCAAACGTTATGGCCAAAACTTCCGCCATAAAAATCGAACAATTATTTAAAATTCTATATATTTTATTTTCAAATTCAATACCTTTAGCAAAATTTATAAATCCAATATCAATTTTGTTATCTATTTTTGATTCATCTATGTAAATCCTCTTCTCCTTTCCCTTTTAGTTCTCAATTCAATTTTTGAACTTTCCCTTCGTCAATCCTGCGTTCAAATTCAAAATTTATGATGTTATCCAATCAATTTGTTAATGTGAATCTCATTATTTTCTTCAATAAAGATTTTCGTATTTATGTCGAGTTGTAGACAATTTAGAACTTATAGAAAGACAAACTTATAGTGCCTCATTCGATACGTCTGGTAATCGAAAAAAAGAGGGCAACTTTGATTTCGTACCCATTTATTGTTTAATTAGCATTATCTTAGGATGGAGCCTATGGTTTCCATTCCATTATAGAATTATCTTCGCATGAATCTACTATCGTATCCTTTTTGCTATTCAAATCTTTTGCTTCGCAATCTCAGGCATTTAGTAAGTCCCATTTTACTAAGAAACCCATCCTTACTCAAAAGACTAAGAAATACTAATCTTAAATTTAAGTTCGAAACAAATGTAGATTCTTCCAAAAGGATTATGCTTCTTATTTTGGGCTTTTTATAACGTAGAAGGAAAAAACACTAATGCAAAAAATATGATGGCAACAGTTAGTTGACTAGTCTCGTCCAAAGACAGGGCACGATCTCTGTAGTTTCCTCAGTCTATGAACCTATTATCACCGTTTTCTGTAATAAGAAAATCTTTTTTATAATTTACAGAAGCTAAATCAAATTTTAATCAGACAGAAGAAAGCGAAAAACATTTCAATACTTAAAGCAAGCTTTGACAACTTTTATTTTAACCTGTTCCTAGACTGACAAAACTTCATCGTGAGCTATTAACTCAGGAATAAGAGCCTTGGTTTCCCATACAATTATAAAGATTGGGAAAGCTCGAAAGAAATTATTGTGTGATATATAAAGAATTATTGGACATTGTACAATCTATAGAGCACTCCCATTACTATTCCTATAGATAGAAATTTCTTTTCCAGGCTGATCATGCTTTCTAGAGATTTTAAGGGATGCATTTTGAATTTTAAGGAACCTGTCGAACAGATAGCTCGTTGGATACAAAAAACTTCACATGTCCAAAAACACATTCAAAAATTTCAAAATCCAGAACCACAAAGGAACCTTTTACAGAGATGAGGATTCCCTTTTTCGAAAGCCCAGTATTGAGAGCTGCAAACATTGCTCGAATATGAAGAAAAACCTTCAAACATATTTGAATTTTGTGAAAGCTTCACCAACGGCAACTACCGATCTATGGTTCTCAAATAATGCAAACCGATCTATATTCTCCAAATAATGCAACAGAAAAATCCAGATATTAGACGAATTCTATGAATCGACCATCCCAGTAAGAAATCACTTCAGAAAATCCTACAATGAAACAATACAGAACTCTTTGCATCTTAAAACTGGTGTTATATCAAAGAGATTGTGTGTGTGACAAATGGAAGCTTTGGCGATTGCTACTAATTTTCACGAATTAAAAATTTTTTCCAAGAAACAAATGATAGCGCAAGTAAAAGACATTTTGAAATCATAAAAAAAAAAATTAAATAAAACCCGAAAGCGAAAAATGGTGCTGAGAATTCTGCGCTTGCGAAGCCCGAAATCAGAACCGGTTTCTGATAACGCTATAATTTGGACAAACCATTCGAAAAATAGTCTTTGGTATTCTAGGATCTTCTCCTGTAACTTCATAGAGCAATTGTTACATCGTTGTATTGACAGGCCATTTTACTAAACGACATGAAGCAATTCTCATTTCTGATCAGGGAGCCTCCACTGTAGCCGATAGACTCGTTCGAAATTGGTTTTCGAACGAGTCATTCGAGTTTCGCATTATATTACATTCGGATCAAGATACAGATTTTAAATCTGCGCTCTTTATTGAGCTTTGGAAATTTTTGGGAATTGTGAAAATTCAAATTCACAATCAATTCATCGGACAGCGTTGCATCCCGAGTTCGTTGGCATGATCAAGAAGTTTAATAGAAAGATTTACATCTTTATTTGCTTTAAAGAATCAAACAGACTAAAATAAACATTTGCTAGTTTTTTTTTCTCCGGGTTATAGGGTCATCAGAGATGGTTCTGCATCGAATGCCGCGATTGCCCTTTGATATTCTCTGAACGATCAAGTGATATGCCTAACACGACGAATGGATATATGAAGAATTTAGAAGCAAAATTGGAAAGCATATTTAAACTGTCCCCGGATGAAGACTCGTTACGATGTCAGAGCAGCAAACCACCATTGGTGAAGGGTGATCATGTCTGGATGAATAACAACTAAGTGACAGATAGGTCTGAGCCAAAGCTATAATAGAATTGGGATGGAACTAATACTAAGGTTGAGAAACTGAACGACATTGTCTATAAAGTTCAGAGATCATCCAATGCCAAGCCAAAAGTACTCGTATTAATCGGATACTTCAAAACATACAATTGATCAGTTCTGCGTAATGAGACTACCAGGATGTTCAATTTTGAAGAGGAGAATAGAGTTACGAATATGGCTCCCAAGCAGTTAGTTTCATGATAAAAAAAAAAAAAAACAGAGGTCTTTAATAAATGCCAAGTCAAAGGCACTTGATCTAAGTGACAAAATAATGGTTCTGGAAAATAAAAATATATGGAGAGCTAAAATTCTAAGAGTGAAGGGGACTGATTCTCTCTTTAGAGGATCGACTGTAGAGGAAGCTTCCTTGTTATTTTTCAGTTAGAGATTGGCTGCTTGTTTGTGTGTTATCGATTCCTGTAAGTGCTGTTCTTTGTGAATATTTTAGCTATATTTTTGTTACCCGTTCGCGATTTATCGTAGAATAAACGTCAATTAAACTAGAATTCATCAAGTAAACTAGAATTCTTTAGAAATAAAGCCACCAGAAGTTTTTCGTAATCTGGCAGGTACACTCTGGATTTTTAACTGTCACACATTAAAGTGCAAGTCAATTGTATTTTCGAATCCGTTAGAGACAACATGTAGGGCCAAGGAGACTGCGACATTAAGTACAATATTATATAACACATTAACGTAGCACTTTTTTTAATTACTGTTTTGAAATTAAAAGCATATAACCGTACTTTTATTTATTAATTTTATTTTCACATGAAAGCCTTTCTTTAATCTACTTTTCAGCATAATTTCTAACAATGTTATTAAAGCATCTGTCACATAATACAGAAAGCCTTTGAAATCCAACTTCATAAAAATCTGCTTTCTGATTTGATAATAAATGCAATAAGGCCGTTTTTAGGCAAATACTCTTTACACTTTGGTCTGACCACCAAAAAGAATTTTAAATGCAGAAACAAGTGGTAGTCACTAGGCGCTAGCTTGGGCTGTAGATTTTTTTATTATTTACATCCAAACAAAACAATTTCCTCGCTTCACAAGCATTTTGTTTTGGAATTCACGGCGCGGTTTAGTTAAGGTCTCAGAATTCATTGTTTCACCACGAAACACACACACACGCAAAGCCCTCACTTCCTATCTCAGAAAACATTATTTTTCGGGTTAAAATTGTTTGCTTCTTGGGCGAGGTCAGATGCTGCTATTCCATGGATCGTTATTTCGACTCATTATGGCATGAACCACTCATGTTTTGTTGCCTGTGAAAATTCTCAAAATAATTATTCCCATAAGGATCGCATTGCTTCAAGAAAATAACCGCATTGGCAAAATACATCTCAGTCAACATTTTCAATATACAGCGTGAATATAAACTGCAATAATTTGAGTGTTATTCCACAATTTCATGAATAAAATTTGGAAAAATCAGGCAACTCATTAGGTTAAATAGTAAAACGTCTGTGCTCTCTGAACTTTACGATCAATTATCTGCACCAAGTATTCAAAATTAATAATAGAATGTCGCCTGCTTCGAATTTTAATTATGCACATTCATCATTAGACTCATTTTCTTACCAATCCTTTACTCATAATTTTTCAAATGTCATAATGTACATTCGCCATTCATTTTTAAATACATTTTCTTACTATTTCTCTACTCGTAATGTTTTCTCCATAAACTTCACGGACCTGTCAATGAATTTTAACCATTTTCACATTCTGAAAACTACCGAAAGGGCGCATTTCACAATTGGTTGTTTTCAATTAAGGAAAGCATTTTAAATACTCACGTACATCTCTTGGAATTCTACTGCAATAACAGTTGTAGCTAGCCAAGAGATGAAGTTATTAAACGAATTTGCGCAGAACAGCAACCGCAACGATGTAGTCATTGAATTTCAAAACGATACTATTAAAAACAATACTGTTAATATTCCGTGACTGCAAAATGAATTAATTCCTATTTAATTAAGAAAAAGGCAGTTTTTGAAATTGCATGAAAAGTTCATAACACTTCATCGCTCAACGTCACTATTTATTCTTTTTTGTTTGTTTGTTTGTTTTTGTAAAGTTTGTGGTTATAATTAGCTATTTTAGCAATTTTTGTACTCATAATTTTTTCCAATTTAAAGTTTTTTTGATTTTTAAAGTTTATGAATATATATATTTCCTACATTATACATAAGAAATATATTCTACATAAATATATTCCTATTTTTTTTTAAATCAAAAATCCTGAGCAGAAAACAAAACAAAAATAAATAAATTTCAATATAATTAGATAATTGAAATTTAATTTTAAAAAACCAAGGCGGTAAATTTTTATTTCTATCTAAATTCATGTTACTCTAAACTTACTAGTTCAGCAAAAATCTAAAAACCTTTATGATGGTATAAATCATTTTCATGGAAAAAATATTAGCAATTAAATTCTGATGCTGTATTCTACAAATCCAAGATATAGTTTATCAATTAGACGAATATATGTTTTTAAAATTAATTCACATGAAATTTTACAGCAAACAGTTTAATTACGTTCTGTCAAAAGAAATATAATTTCAAATTCAAATGGATCATTTCTATTTTTATATTTATTAACACTGCTAAGTAAATGAATTCATAGCTATTAATTTGACCATGGCAATTACATTCCTGGTAGTTTGTTTCATAAATGATCTTTAATTGGCTAAATTCCTCAGATGAAAAACTAAAATATTGACGCTTGGTACGTTGGATACCACGTTACTCGCCAGCGAGTCGCATCTGTCTTAGTTCATACCTACTATCTACTTAGATAACTCCTTCTTTACTACAGTTAAGAATATCAAAGAAAGGATCATCTAATTAAATAGATCATTCCAATCACAGAGGTAAACAATGGTAGCGAACATCATGTTAAGTAACAAAACAAATTGGCAAGACATTGTTTGTCATATTACACCGTAGATGAACACTGCCACAGTCAGCTGGAATATATATATATATATTCCATCTAAAGTTAAAACATTAAATTTACGCATAAAGTGTCATACTTTACATGTTTCTACTTCTATCAAGGATTAATCTAAAGCCAAAATACACTATCTACAATAAGTAGTGAGGCCAATTAATAGTAATAAGTAGTACAAGTAGGCCACAATAAGTAGTACAATTACAGCCATAACCCCTCCGGGGCATGCTTTCCACAAATGTTTGGGAATTGAACAGTGGTATTTTCTTCCACTCAGCTTGGAGATGCAAATTATTTCCCCGATTTTGGACAGTTGCTGTATCCCTTAATTCGGCGATCCAACTCTTTACACAGTTTTTCTATAGGATTCAAGTGGGGCATACTCTGGGCAGGACAGTCCAGTGGGTTCAAGCCATTGTCATCATACTAATCCATGATCTACTTCGCAACATGACAAGTGGCGTTGTTATCCTGGAAATAACAATGATCCAACCCGTAAAATTGCCACAACGTAGGAAGCACATTGTTGTTTAGAATAGTGGAGTAGGAATCGGCGTAGAGCTTATCATGAATTGGGATGAAGGGCCCTAGTCCATATCAAGTGAAACATTCCCAAACTATAATTTCACCTCCACCAAACTTTACTGTAGCTACAATGTATTCTGGCAAAAGGCGTTCTTCATGCACACGCCTAACACAGATTCTCCCATACGAATAATATTGATTGAACCTTGATTTATCACTCCAGAGACCCTGTTTCCACTCATCTACGGTGCAAATTCGAAGTGCCTTGCCTCATCCCAACCGAGCAAAGCGGTTGGATTTTGAAATGAAAGGCGTATGGGCGTATGAGTGGTAGCAGAACTATGGGAACAAAGCAAACGTGCTTCTTTGTGGATGGTATTTATCAAAACAACAGTCCGGAATGTTTGTTGGAACTCATGGAGAATGTGAACTATCAGTATGGTGCGGTTTCTCCGAATTTCTATGGACAGCACTAGACAGTCTCTATCTTTTAGTTTCGTGGGTCTGCCGGGTTGAAGCCCATTCTGACAATCTTTACTGACCTTCCACTTCTTTATCATAAAAGCCACCGTCGATTTTGACACGTTTAACTCACTAGATATGTCCCTTTAGGATCGGCCATTTCTATGGAATTCGATTATCGCGCCTTTCTCGAAGTCAGACAGCGTTGAATTTCATGGCATCTTGCATGCGACTAAGGCCCATGTTGGATCCTACACGTTATTTAAGTACAGAAGATGTGACGTGGATGAGAACCGCAGATATCTTCATTTGCATGGGTGTCCAAATACTTATTGGTAAACAGTGTAATTAGAAAACAAGTTACAAAATAGTTTGAAGTCATTAGAAATGTCTTGCTTTGAAGAAAACATGAGGGCTATTTTTGGAAAGACTGCATAATACTGAGCTATGTCAAAAGCCAATACATTCTTTCTCAACTATCACACCACTACACTAATGGAAAGATGTTTGATCTTTGAAATCAGATCACTGCAACACCAGGCACACATACATGATAGATGGAATTAGGAATCTAACCTGGATCCTCTAGTCCTAAAGCCAAGATCACCTCAAACACCATCGCTGTCTCCAAAATTTCCTCAAGGAAAGAATTATAGATTCAGTAATTATTTAAAATATTGTCGTCAATCAGTAATAATTTAAATCATATATTATTCACACAGGGAGAAATCATAGATTCCATAGAACAGCATGTGCTTGAAGCATCAGAAGACGTTAGGGATGGAAACAAGGAGATGGCTAGCGCCGCAAAAAAGAAAAGAAAAATACGAAAGGTAAGGGTATCTCTTTCAAATGTACTATTTCAAATATAAGGTAAAGATTTCTAATGAAAAGTATTTTAAAATTTTTATACTTGAAGTATGAAACACAAAGAAAAATTCAGTTATGAAAATGCATTCAGCGTTGATCAAATTTTGAATTATTATTCCTTTATTCTATATAATTACAAAATCATGTTTTTAGAAAGCAGGGCATTTAAAAAAGTTATCCGTTTATGCCATGAATGTATGGCATAGACGGATAACTGTCAAACTTTACAATATCTTTTTATCAAAGACGATATATTCTTATTTTTTTTAATTATTAACATAAAACCATCAACATTTTGATAAATTAAAGCAAAAATTAGCATTTCAAAATAGTTGTTCTAACAAGTCCTTCATTATCCAATTTTCTTATACAAAGTCCAAAGCTTTTTAAAAAAGACCAATGGAATATAGTTCTTTATAATATCGATACGGAATAATACTATACAATGATAAAACCTTTTTGTAAAGCATTTCACACTGTAGAACAAATGATGACATAGAATGGTGTAAACAAAGATGATTTAATTCAATCTATAAACCATATATTCTTTATAAACATCCCATGGACAACTTATTAGCCACATTATTTTAAATACATTTAAAAAAAATTATTTTTATTAGTGAATCGGTTTCTAAGTATGTAACTACGGCGTCATCGTTAATAACAAAAAAAAGTTTTAATGTTGAAGCAATATTTACAATTTTATTAGAATACAGAAATGAAATAATTAATTATAATCCCTCTGTATTAAAAAAATATTACTAAAGTCGCCCTTTAAATAGGCTGTAAAGAACTACTGGTCCAAATGATCTGATATTGATTCTGAATGATTGATCACATGAAGCAAAGGTGATTTGTTTTCAGAAAGAAAAAAATTCAGAAGTTAACCGATAAATGGTGCTATACTCATTATAAGATGCTAGAAAATGGTTGCTTTAAAAAAATCTCAATTTTAAAATGCTACTTAAAAGACGCAACATGTGCATCGCAAATTACACTTATATGGGGGGAAAAAAACTGGAGAGCATACAGTTCTATTTTATTCTGCGACTAAGAAAGTAATGATAATTCTCATTGAAGGATTCGACTTTACTGTGAAGCATTAAAAGAATGGTATATGTGCAGCAATTGCATACAAGTAATTCCGGACATTAAAGGGTTTAAGAAGCGGCTCTGGTCCTGTAATTGCTTCGGAATGAATATGATTGATAATTCGTTCATGTGGTAGTGGGAGGAAAGCAACTGCTTCGACGACAGTGGAAGATGTGGCTATAGCATTGTTGGAAGCATCAAGCAGTGTTTTGAGAATGTCCAGTGGACGGGGAATTTCCTGAACAGACATATCTATCAGCACATCTCGTAAAATTTTACGAAACATCCGCAATGCTATCCATTCAAAACTCCGCATGTTCAAGAATTCCTTATTTATCACAAAAACGAGAAACTTTCACCCTGCAATTTCTTTCTCGAATGGAAATGGACAATGCATGGCCATGGAACATTTTGTGGATAGAAGAAACCCATTCCCATCTCCGATATTTTGTCAATATTCAAAATTCGCGCCGAGGAGAAGAAACTGGTTCTCGCGGAAACAGGTAAAAGAACATGCATGACCTTCGACCTTTCACTTCCTCTTAGTACAGCGACCTATTAGCTACTTCCTTCACCCCGGCGTACGAATCGCAGCGATACATCACCGTTATTTCCGTGACCGATTACCGACCTAGCTGGAGTGCTATTTATCGCCATTCTATCTTCTCATCAATTTCTTGGACATTACTTGAGGTACACCTACCTTACAGTGTATATAATTATTTTCGATAAATTGTAATATGCATTTAATAGAGAACAATCCCAATATTGATGACCTCTGGACTTAAACGAACCACATGCTTCTTGTGAACATTCTATCTCCCTCAGATCATTTTAACAAGAAAATGACTATATTTTTTTGTAATGATATTCTTGAACAATGCTCTTGCAGAATTAATCATTATTTTTAATGCGAATGGAGACTAATTATGCAGAATGAAGAAAGTGGAAATATAGCATATGTCGCCGTCAAAGTCCCTTCATTTTGGCGTACTAATCGGCACTATGGTTTAAGTAAATGGTGAGCCATTTCATTTTCGCCGGCTGACTGCTGAAGTTATGAAATTTCATCAGTTTTGCAACCGGAAGAGTTGGAAGTCGTCGGTGACATTATGCAGGATCCGTCGGCAGCAGGGTCCTACGAAGCGACATTATGCAGGATCCGTCGGCAGCAGGGTCCTACGAAGCGCTGCGAAGGAGATTGTGTTCTCACTACGCTCAAAGTGTAAAGCAAAAGGATGTTATTTCCGGGATGCAGCTCGGGGATAGAAAACTATCCCGACTATTGCTAGAAATGACGAATAAGGCCGGCGATAAGATCAGCGAGGAGGTATTGTAGTCCCCAGCCCACGTGCAGCAGATCTTGGCCATCTCCAACAACAAATTGGAACGATTAGCGGAGATGGGGGAGTGAGTGAGGTTGTATGGCACAAAAACCAATTTTGGTTACGCTGCGCCAAACATATGGTGTATATCAAGCACAAATGATAGATTAAAACTCTTATAACTGGATTTATGAAAAAGGTTAAATGATTCAAACGTGATTCGTTTCTAAAACAAAACTACAATGAAAGATTAACAAATGTTATTAATCTGAAATACACGATAAAAATAATCAAGGAATGGTATAAGATTGTCACATATGTAATGTTTTCTCGACAAATGTCAATGTTATTTGAAAGCTGGGTAAAAGCATGGATTTATAATTGTCCGACTGGTTGATGACTGATGTCTATAGTCATTTATCATTTCACCGTCAATGGTTTCTTTGGGATCATAATCACTGAAATCATCCGATTTTGCATCATCAGGAAGTAAATTATCAGTTAATATGGATTCTCTCAGTGGATTGGTTGAGCATGGTAATTCAGTTGTATCTTGAACAAATGCGTTTGAATCTCTAAATTCAGAAACAAAAACATTTTCATTGGAATCAATCCTGTTATATTGCTTGGCTTTTTTCTTCTTTGGAGACCGTTAACATTACAAATTTTGTTTTCAGTGAGAGTTGAAACAAAGATTTTAGATGCACAGAACAGGCTGGTAAAACTTAAATCTGTTTGTACAAATTTTTCAGCTGTATCAAAGGATTTTCTTTGCTGCACTATGGTTGCAGATGATGGAACAAATGGTGGCAGACACAGTTTTTTTTTTTTTTTTTTTTGCTTCTGCATACGAAATATTTTTTAATGATTTCAGCTTCTGAATTTGTTTTTCTTGTTGCCAAGTAGGACAAACCTTTGAATTTGATTCATGCGCCTGCGCACAATTCGGCTCTGAATGACAGTTAGTAGAAGAATGCCCAACTGATGCACATCTAGAGCACACAAAATTTCCACAAACAGGCAGTGTTTGAATGTCCAAACCGTTGACATTTATAACAGCTAATCGGGTTGGGGATAAAAGGCTGTACACGACAATACAAGTAATTAGCTTTAACTGTTTGGGGCAGTTTAGTTTTATTGAAAGTTAAGATTATGTTATTAGTTGGTTGCAATTCTGAACTCTTCTTCACAAAAATACAGCGGACATAAATAACGCCCTGATCAGAGAAACGTTATAATATATCAGATTCTGAAGTATTGAACAATTCAGGCTCAGAGATAACACCTCGAACAGAATTCAGAGTTTTGTGGGGGGGGGGGGGGGGTACAGATATTGGAATGTCAAGTAATGTTTCAGCAATAAGAAAAGACTTTGTTTGCATCGAAGATAAAGTTTCAATCAAGAAATCACCGGTTTTAATTTCTTAATTGATCTTGGTTCTCCACCAATGCCTGTAATACCTTTGTAGATTGCAAAAGGTGAAAGAGAAGAAATGTTTCTCGATTTATCAAAGGACAGAATTAAAAATCTTACGAATTTACTGAGACAGTCTATGTTGCTCCTTTCCAGTTTAGAATCTCCCACACCAGAAAAATTTTGAAAAAACCCCAATGCAAAGAAATGACAAAATTCGGGCCCTGACGGCACCGCCCACCACGGAGGCCAACAAGGGAAGGCAGCCACTGGTTCTGGACATCCCCTGCCACGGCACTTACCTTGATGCTAGCAAAGCCCTATACGCTCAGAGTCCCTCCAGAAACCTTAACCAGCCTTAATGCCAAACCCCAGAGAATGACCCTTTCGCTTGATCCCTAGCTGACTAACCAAGTGGTTAGAATACCAGCCGATTGATACACCGGGGACCACAGTGCACCACCCGTCTAATGGGTCGCCACGCACGGCCAACACGTGGGGTTTTTGGCTGTCCATGAGAAACAAGAAGCAAACAGAACGGCGACAGCTTCTCATGGAGAGCTCCCTCGCCTTGCCATCAAAGGATGGAAGGATCAAGAAAATAGCATACGACGTAGAGGAGAGTAAGCATGAAGGGAGTAAAGATCACTGGGTACTTCGGGATTGGGATACCCGTACTCACCTAAAGAAGGTGAGCCCCTGAGGGCTAGCGGAGATGGCCGATGGAATCATGAAAGTCGCAACGGATAGTGTTTTCGATCCGTGCTGTGTCATGGGAAAAAGCATTCATGCAATCCACTCTAATAGATATTTCATCACGCCTAGAGGCAAGTTCTTGGGTCCCGTTCGAGGAAACCTGGAAGACAATTTCGCCGGAGATGAGCTAGCAGAGAAGAGGGAAATACTTCCCAATATCGGTATCACCAGCGTTTAAAGCAGAGATCTCAGCAGTGAAGAACATCTTCCACTTTCTTGGCGGAAAACTAAGAAGGTCGTCACTCTGGTCATCGGGTGACAGCTCAACTGAAATTCACCGTTTGTACCTGTCAGATAGATCAACAGTTTCAAAATTCATGATTGATGCAGGAGCAGATATTTCAATTATTCTACCCTCGTTGTCCAAACACCACTCTAAAACGCAAAACTTCAACTTTCTGCAGCACTGAAATGCGTACTTCTGGTCAGGTTCTCCTGAAGTTAAATTTAGGCCTGCGTAGAGCTTTCCATTGAACTTTCGTAATTGATGTCTCATAACCAATTATTGATGCAAGTTTTTCTTCGCCACTTTGAACTTTTGATCGACTTTCGCAAAGGATGCTTACTAGACCCTCTTACAAAAATTCAGTCTCAAGGAACAGTGCAGAGCGGGGTCAGTCTCAAGGAACAGTTTGATGTCAGGGTGCCGACATCAAAACAATCAAGGTAGATACAAAGTTCCATCTACTACTACAGTGCCCGAAAAAATTATAAGGACACGCGAAAAATTGCCAAATCTAGAAGCCTTGTTTACAGAATCGTATGCAAATTTTTGCAGCAAAAATAGAAGTAAAACTAAAATATTTTATGCGTAAAGTAATTAAAATTTTCAATTTTAAATCTGCTAAAATTGAAATTTTGATTTTTAAACCTAAATGAAAACGGAAAAAAGTATAAAGACATTGCTTTTTCTCCAGTAATTTTTAAAAATTTGCATATTTGAAAGCATAAAATGACAATTCCGAGTTAAAAGATTCATTTGCGAAAAGAATTTCCCACTCGGCGACTTTCAGTGTGAATTTTTAAACGATGCCCAAAGGAACTGAACTTTCTGAATCCTGGGATGTATGGTATGAAAAACCGAACTGGGAGACCAGAAATTCTCACTCGTCGACAAAAAAGAATGATTGTAAGGAGAGCTTGCGAGAAAAGAGAAACAGCAAATGAAGTTATACAAAATTTGAGTTTACCATGCTCAACAAGGACAGTTCAAAAGGTTTTGAGTAAACATCCTCAAGTTTCTTATGGGAAATTAGTGCCATGCCCCCCTCTTACAAATCATCATAAGAAAAGAAGAGTTTACTTTGCCAAAAAATACATTTCTCTTGGTCAAAATTGGGCTGATGTAATTTTTTCGGACGAAAGAAAGTTCAATCTTGATGGACCCGATGGTTTTCGTTATTTTTGGTATGATCTGCGAAAGACCAAGGAAGTGTTTTTCAGGCGTCAATATGGTGGTGGCTCGGTTATGGTATGGGGCGCTTTTGCGGCAAATGGAACCACTCCAATTGTATTTATCAACCGTAAAATGAATTCGGACAGGTATGTTGATATGTTAGGAGAAAGTTTGTTACCTGAAGCGCCACTAATTACTTCAGGGGACTATATTTTTCATCAGGATAATGCTTCGATACACGTTTCTACGAGTGCAAAACTCTGGTTTGAAGCTAATTCTGTAAATTTACTTGATTGGCCGGCGACAAGTCCCGATCCTAATCCAATCGAAAACTTATGGGGACTTCTAGCCCAAGAAGTTTATAAAAACGGCACACAGTATTAATGTACACAAAATCTTGTCGTCGCTATCAAAGTCGCTTGGGAAAAAATATCTGTGGACATTTTAAAAAATCTTTCAGGATCTATGACCTCTCGGCTTATTCAAGCGATTAAAAAAAAGGTAGTTTTCTTGATTATTGAAACATTTTTTAAGCATTTTACAACATGTCCTTATAATTTTTTCCGTATTTCCTTTAATGTTAAATTTTGTAAAATCAATATTTTGAAGCTAAATTATATTTTTTATGTAGTATAAGTGTTATCACAAAATTATGCAGCAGAAGTAAGAAATATAAAAAGTTCATTTAGGTGAAATGGAAATAAGGCATATTTTCATGCAATTACATGTTGTCCTTATACTTTTTTCGCGCACTGTATCTAAGTTTCCTTCTCTCGTCGAGGCTAGTTCGAAGCACCAGACAGAACACGATATCAAGCACGATATTCAAATTACAAGACCCGCAGTATTCTCAAGACTACGAAGACCCCCCCCCCCCCGACAAGCTAAAGGCTGCGAAGCAAGATTTTGAATTTTTGGTGTCGACAGGGATTTGGAGGCCATCGAAAAGCTGCTGTGCTTCACCTCTGCACATGGTTCGAAAAAGCAATGGAGATTGACATAACTGTGGAGATTCCAGGAAGCTGAATAGTGTGACAATTCCAAATCGTTATCCAGTACCGCACATCAAAGACTGCTTGCAGGTGCTCGATGAAAGAAGATTTTCTCAACTCTGAACCTTAGAAAGGCCTATCATCAGATTCCAGTACAAGAAGACGTGCCATAAGCAGCTGCTGCTACGCCCTTTGGATTTTTTTAAGTTTCTGCATATGTCATTTGGGCTTTCAGACGCTATTGCCACTTTCCAAAGGTTCCTTTATCCCGTCTTAAGTGGCATGAACCTCTGTTTGCTATATTTTAACGACGTCCTGGTCTCATCAGAAAGCAACAACCAGCATTTGGAGCATCTGAAGAAAGAATTCCGGAGCTTTGAGGAATACAGATGAATACTTCCAAGTATGTCCTGGGGAAATCATACGTGACATTTCTTGACCTCATAGTCACGCCTGATAGCATTACACAACTCCCAGAAAATGTATCAGCTTTAACAGAATTCCCTGAGCCAAGTATGGTGGAAGAGCTCCGAAGATTCCTGACACCCATTAACTTCTACAGACGTTTCGTGCCACATGGAGACAGAACGCATGCGGTTCTACTTAAAGGGAACCAAGAAGAATGACAAAATACCTATCCTCTGGATGGAGGAAGCCAGAAGTGCATTTGAAAAGTGTAAACTGGAGACTTGGTGGAGGCTACGGTCTTGTTCCACCCTTCTGCTAATGCCACTCTCTCTATAACAGTGTTGCCTTGATAATGCTGTAGATGTTGGACACCAACGAAAGGTTAGTACTGGGTTTTTATTTTATTCCAAGTCACTTTCTCCTGCTCAACAGAAATACAGTGCATACGACAGAGCTTCTGGCAGCCTACATGATCATTAAATATTTTCGTCACATGGTAGAACGTCGAAATTTCATTCTGTTTATAATCACAATCCGTTGATGTTTGCTTTTCATCAAAAGAAAGACAAAAGCTCATCTCGATAGTTGAGGCAAATAGATTTGATTGGCATGTTTACAACCGACATTTATCAATTGAAAGGAGCTGACAATGTGGTTGCACATGCACTTTCAAGGATAAAACCATCTGCAGTTGATTTCCAAAAGATGGCTGAGGAGCAACAGACTGATTCCGAATTGTAAGAGTGGTGCTGCAACCTCTTTCTGTAGGTGAGCCTTCAGTTACCTTGCATTGTGATGTGTCCCTTGATCATATCCACCCATTCGCACCAAAGAACTTTAGTCATGAGATTTTTAGACATCTACATGTACTTTCACATGTAGGTATACGAGCATCAGTAAGGATAATCAGCGAATGACATGACTGGCCTTTCATAAGAGCCGACATGACACTGCTGCAATACAGCCATATGTGCCTACAGTGTCAACAAGCAAAAGTGTCACAGCGTACTAGAAGCAAACCGGGTGGTTTTGTGCCTCCTAGTGCTAGGTATGAGCATGTTCATTGATATAGAGGGACATTTTCTCCTGTCTGAAAGCTTTAAATATTGCCTTACTTGTGTCGATCATTTCTAAATGGCCAGAGGCATTTTCTTTGGTGGATATATCGGCTAACAGGAAAGCAACAGCTTTCGATTCGAGATAGATAGCTCAATTTGGACCACTACTTCAGTTAACGACGAACCAAGGTAAGCAATCTACTCTTTTTCAAACCCTAAGTAAGCTCCTGGAAACTGCTCGGTAGCGCATACCATACCACCGGAAACTAAAAGCGACCATCATGGCTCATGGAAAATTACAATGGTCTTTGACAGTGCCAACAATCTTCTTTTGATTCTGAACTTGGAAGAGATAACTGTAGAGATGTTGTATGGTGCTTCCAATCGACTTTTAGGGGAACGGTGATCAATCCCGATCCATCTACCTTTATGGGGAAATAGAGGTAATGCAGCGACTACTGCCTCCTAAGCCGCACCTCCACGGTCCGTAGACAGTATTTGTAAGCAAGGATCTCAGGTCGTACAGCCATGTGTTCCTCCGGACGGATGTACTCAGGAAAAGTTTCCAACCTCCTTATGAGGATTCATTTCGAGTGCTCCAAAGGACCGGGAAAACCGTCAATATCTACTAACATTGAAAAGGGCACACGGTGAATATTGATCATGTGAAATCTATGTTTTGCACAAGTGCAACAAAACTCGATATCCGGCGTCATAGTCTCAGGCTCAGCAAAGCACGTCAGCAGAGAGGGTTATCACACGTCGAGATTGTAACTCGCTCCGGATGGCGTACACGGTTCAATCGTCGGTACTCCTAAAATCTCGCTGTTGCTGGTGGGGGGGGGGGCTCCTATGGCGGCTTACACTAGCGCGGAAAGAATGGCAATGCCATTCTTTCCGCGCCTTAAGCAACGACCTGTAAGTTACTTACTTCACCCCAGCGTACGATACTCTATTTCGCCCTAACTTGGCAGTATTGTAAAAGGCAGAAAATGCGACACTCCGCGTTGGGAAAGAGTTCCCCATCAATTTTGACTTTAAAATAGCTAAAATGCGCAGAAATTTATCAAATAATATCATAAATTACAGAAATCCTTTTTTATCAGTATGTATTTAAAATTATTCTCAAGTTAGAAGTGCTTATCTGTTAAGTATTTTGTAAATAAAGCGAACGAATAAAACCAAGCGATTGACATACTGTCTGTCCACGACAAGAATACTGCTAGACATTCGTCTATGTTTACGGCAGGCGTTATAGAAACAGGTTACTGTAGGAAGAGTTCATTTCGCAGAGGTAGAAATTCATTCAAATTTCTTACATTAGCATGTTTAGCGCCAAAGTGGCGATATTTGGTATTATTGCATTTAATTCTTGAAAACAAATTTAAAAAAATAATTCACTCAGCTGAAAATCATTTGCATACTCGGAATATTGAAAATATCCGGCATTCCTGTCATATGTATACAAAGAACAAAACAAATCAAATAGAAAAACTGAATAAATATTTGTATGTCTAACGACTACACAAGAAGAAAAAAAAAATTAAGAAGTAAAATCATGCATGACAAAACATTAATCGTCTTCATTTCATTTGCTCTAAATTTATATAAGTTATTAATATCAAATTCTCCGCAACAAACGCGAGGTAATCTAATTTAACATAATTAATCGTACTTATTTCATAAATTTTATAAAAGTGCTTTTATTTTGTTTTAAAGTAAAATGCTCATTGTTAAATAGGTTTGAAACCTTTCCAAATTTATATTTATTTTTCTGATGTATATACTATTTCCCGAAACACAAAATTAACGATTACCACACTATCAATTTTCAGATTTTTAAAAATCAAACTGTGATTTGTAACTTATTTTCAATATGCACAAGCTTTTTACAGCATAATTAATTTCGCAAAGTTTATATGTAAAAGTATTCTGAATTTGAAGATAATTCAAGTGTTCATTCATGCACGTGCCAGATTTAAAGGAACCCAACTAAATAAGCCCAATATCGCTTTACATTATTCTACGAAAAACGCGGTAAAAGTTTGATTTTGTATTCCAGATTACCATTTATTCATTTCCCCCGGCTTGAAAAAGAAATACAATTATTTCAAAGAAAAAATTTTCTCACGAGCTGTCAATTCAAATAAGAGTGATAAATGAGCTTTTCCTTTCAATGTATCCTCGAAGCAATAAAGGATCCAAATTCCTGCATGCATTTTATCATTTCGGGGTTGAAAATTCTTCACTCCTAATGTTCTTCACATTTCTATTCAAAGCCTATCAATACCGTTTGAGAATACATATCTGCTACCGTTTTACTATCACAATCAGTGCACCTGAGTAGAAAGGAATCTCGTTAAATACTTTAATCCTTCTAACTCACATTAACGTGCATACAATTTATAGATTCTTGGAATCCTAGTTAAGAAGGAAAGCTATTGAAACTGCAGAGAGGCGAGACAACAAGTCTCAATAAATGACTATTTTCTTTATTTTATTGAAAAAAAAGTAATGCGCTACCTATAATATAATATTTTTTCATACCATTATATAGTTGAATAATATTTAGCGATAAAAATTTAATAGAATTACTTCTTAATAATTGCATATACTCATTCAATTCCAGAAAAGAAATTAAATCGTTTTAATCTCTAAATATTTTCATATAGCAGAATAGAATCACTATTTTGAATTTCAAAGTAATTCTTTTTTTTTAAACTATAAATACAATTTCTCATAATTATTATTTAACACTAAGAGCAAAAGGTTAAAACAACGGGGTTTTTTTCCCCTCCTCATTTTTTTTTTATCTTGACAATGATTGTGATAGTAGATAACTAAATTAATTATACCTGTAGATTTAAGGAAATTACTCAATAATTTCGATGAAAATAAAATACTGAATTGTGAAATATACTTGTTTAAAAAATAATGAAATTCAAAGTTCCCTGCAAGAACTTTTTTTTAATAAATTTTCAATACACTTTTCAAATAAAAAATTCAAAATGAATGATCAATTAATTTTACTTATACAAACAGCTGAGTATAATTTGCTTTAAAAGTTTGAACTGTGCATTTTTTTTATAAATATAATCTGAAATGGATTTCTATATTTTCCAGTTCCATATATCGATCAATTCAAAAGGCGATCTTATTTATGCTAAAAAGTTAAATTCTAATTTACGATAATTATTTTATTAAATTTCAGTTTATAACATTAAATAAAAGTTTTTGATCCAGAAAAAGCTATAAAAGTATATATATAATGATATTTTAAACTCTAATTTCAATTTAATTTCCCAGGTTTTATCTTAATTTAGCCCATAGTAACTTCATGCTAAAATATTCTATTATTTCCTGATAAATATTAGAATCTATTGTTTCTTTCTTCGTTTCACTTTCTACAATTTAAAGTATTATCATAACAATTATAAAAATTAATTAATCAGCAATTAACTAACTAAATTTCATGCTTTAAATTTAGTAAAATCTGCAAAATAAATAAATAAAACAGACCTTAAAAAATAAGGACAATCAAAACTATGTTAAACTGAAACTTTTGATTATTAATACAAACATGAATGGTAGAAATCAAGAACACATTAATGAAAAAAATAGAAAATAATAACAATGTATCAGAAACAAAATGTATTAGACTAAATACAATTCCATTCTGCTATAATCTATAATTGATTAATCGAAAAGAAATAAAAAAGCAATTTTAAAACTCACTTTTTATTTATAAAATATATTAATTATGATTAAAAGAATGCAAAACTATATTATTTTAAAATGACAAAACTAGCAGAGATCGAGTGACAGTTGTGTAGTTTCTTAAAAAAAATTCTGAATCACTGTCACATGATTCCGTTTCTTCTGAATCGGAATCCGATTCAGTACTTCCAATTTGAACTACCAGTTCGTCTACTACTTCCTCTAAAATTCCATCTTTTTCCCAATAAGAATTTTCAAGTTTTTCCACATGACGGCAATGAGCCTCCCATTCCCCTTGGAAGACACTCCGCCCAAAGCATCGCACAACAGATTCTGTAAGTTTTCTAAACTTAAGTCTCCTGTTATATTTCTCTCTTTGATGAGTCTTTTGACTGAAGACCAAACGTATTCAATCGCATTTAAATCGCAATGGTAGGGGGGAAGTCGCAAGACATAATGCCCATTTTCTTTTATTATGCTGTCAATTTTATATATGATTTCTTTAGGGCGATTCCTATCAATTAGCGAATACAGTTCCGCTTTCCTCATTTTCATATCGCATTCTATTCCGTTATTAATCAGCCAATCGGTCATTTCTTTCTTCGTACTGTATTTGGTAGGTGTCGGATTTGCAACTTTTGTGTGATATGGAGCATTGTCCATGCACACGACACTTTTTGGGCGCAAATTTGGAATGAGTTTTTCCAACACCCATTTCTCAAAATTTTCATAATTCATTTGGCCATGATAATCACCAGTTTTAGTTGACGCTTTGTAAATTAATTGAGCGTCAGGAATAAATCCCGTGGACGAGCCAGCATGCACAATGATCAATCGATTTTTGGAATTTACATTTATTTCGGCTCCTGAAATTGTATCACTTTGCCAGCATTTTCTAAATGTTAGATTACTGTCGACCCACGTTTCATCAATGAAAACTATCTGGCATTTACTTTTTCTGTACTGCCTCATTTTTCGCAAGTAGTTGTTTCTCCAAAACACAATATCAGGTCTTTCGATGAGAAATTTTCTTTTATTCGCGCATTTCTTCCAGCGAAAATTCATTGAATGCAAAACTTTCCTCAATGATTCCTTATTCCAATGAAAATTCAACTTCTCTCTCAATACGGGAAGTAATTTTCTTAAAGAAGGCACTTTCTTTTGCTGGACGTAAAAATCTTGAACTGTTTGACGAATAACACATTTGTCGAAGTCGTCAATTTCACAATTTCGGTCATTAGGCCTATTACGGTGCTTTCCAGGAGTACTCAAAACTTCCGTTTTGTCCAGTGTCGAAACTTCATTTTTAATTTTCCTAATAGTGCCTTCCGACACTCCAGTCGCCTGAGCAGCTCTTTTCATGGCTTGTGGAAGAGGAACCTTCAAAGATTTTGCTGCAGCTTCTTCGGAGCAGAACTCTGCAACATTATGCACAATTTTACGTGCTTGTGATTTTAAAGTCTCTCCTTTCTTAAATCGAAAAGGCATTTTAAAGGATGTCAAAATTTACGAGACAAAAAAAAAAATTAAATAATAAAATGCAGTTAATATTAACCAAAGAAAAGATTAATAAAATATAAAAGAAATAAGTTAAGCGAATATAAAGATACGTGCAACTGCGATTAAAGCGAGAAGACGAATGAGCAATAGATTTTCTGTTATCGCTTCACATTGACGCCAAGAAAAAGAATACCCCCCCAGACTTCTTTCCGATTCCACCCATTGAAAATGGATCATCCCTACCGCAACCTGTTTCTATAGCGCCCGCCGTAAACATAGACGAATGGCTAGCAGTATTCTTGTCGTGGACAGACAGTAATGAATTCCACTTTGGCTAGAACCGGTCTTCAAGGATAAATATTTGGCGCGTTTTTCTAGTACGTTTCCACTAACTTTGCTTCAATTAGTTCGCAACCGTTATTATCACAACTTGTACTTTTTTATTCTTGCTTTTTTGCCAGCTGATATTTTTGATCACATTAGTAATTATTAGTTTCGATTGTTGAATATTTATTCAATTCGTTATTTCTATTCACTGCTAAAATGTCTGAAAAAGTGTTATCACCGACTGCGCTGTACACACCTTCAAGACAATTGAAACCAACAAAAAGTGCAGCACGCAGAAACATATTAAATGTTTATTCTCGACTCAGAGAAGAAAACCCTCAAGATTCTATCAACCAAATCGTCGATAAAGTTTCGCAGTTTCCGTTTGAAAAAAGAAATAAAGGCACCCAGTCCTTTAAATACCCATGGAAAGAAACGACCAGGGTCAGCAGGTAAACATTCAAGTCTTGTAAAATATGATGATTTTACATTATCCTGTATCTGATGAAAAATGCATGCATTTTTTCGGAGAAATGAGATCCTAACGTTAAATAAAGTTTTAAAAGATGTGAATGATGATACATATATCTTTTCGAAAAAGATTAGTCGAACTACGCTTTACAGAATATTGAAAGATTTGGGCTTTTCTTTTGAAAAACGATGGAACGAAATGAAATAATTTTAACGATTTATTAAAATAATTTATCAATAATATTGAACAAATAAGGAAAAAAAATAATTATCTGATTTAAAATGATAATAAAGTAAATAAATATTTAGTATTTGGAGAAAAATTTGCGAGATAAAGTTTCGCCAGCGATCTGCATTTCTAGTAACTTTGTAGTTTAAAGTAACCCTGTTCCCCTGACGACGACTGTGATTCGGCATGCCTAGAATATACTCTACTGCCAAGTTAGGGTGGAACAGAGTAGAATCGCACCGAGGCATCACAGTTACTCGCGTGACCGATTACCGATCAAACTGGAGTGGACACGTGCTATTCATCGCCATATCTTCTCAGCATAATTTTTAATTACTTGAGGCACACCTATACCTCAAGTAATTCCAAATATCTTATATATACATCTTATAGTATATATATTTATATACGCCTTATATATATTATATACTCCCTTAAGTACATACACCTTACAGTGTATGTACTTATTTTCGATAAGCTGTAATCTGTATTTAATCGGGCACAATCCCGCAAGCAGCATTTATTGTTCGATCTTTCTGTTTTGAGAAAATTGGTCTTGCGGATCCTGTAATCTGTACAGTCAATGAGACACGTTATAAATCTCTTTTGAGCAATCAGCTCATTCCAGCAAATCCTCATGCGCGGATAGCGCAATTTTTATGCAAGATGGTGCCTCTCCGTGCATTACAACGCCAGTGAAACATTTCGATTATTCTGCATTTGTTAGAAAATGGTGATTGACAAAATAATAAATCACCATTTCCCAACAACCACAATCTCCTGCTCCGACCGTTTTACGATTTCTAGCTATGGGGTTCCAACAAGATGTTGTGTAGAGGGGTTCAACTGCGAACTTAAGTTAATTGAAAACACGCAATATGCAACACATTCACAATATCATAACTGAAATACTCCGCTTTGTTGTGATACATGTTGTTTTGCGCTTTCAGCTCATAAGAGATCCCGTCTAGATTTACTACATCAGCTAAATATTCTGTTGGTTGCATTAAAAACTTTTGAATTATGTTCTATTGGGTTGGCAAATAAGTAATTGCGGATTTCACTCATAGATGGCTTCAGTAGAATTTTTAGGTTTGCAGACGTAGTACAAATGTAAAACACATTTGTTATTTGATAGTTGGCAATTCAGCTGTCAATCAGTAAAAAAAGTTTTTTGATCGGTTGCTTAGTTTTCGTTTGGCGTTCGTTGAAAAATGGAAAATCAAAAGGAACAGTTTCGTCATATTTTGCTTTTTTATTTCTGCAAAGGGAAAAACGCATCGCAAGCTCATAAAAAGTTATGTGCTGTTTATGGTGACGAAGCCTTAAAAGAACGGCAGTGTCAAAATTGGTTTGCCAAATTTCGTTCTGGTGATTTCTCACTCAAAGATGAAAAACGCTCTGGTCGTCCAGTTGAAGTTGATGACGACCTAATCAAAGCAATAATCGATTCGGATCGTCACAGTAAAACACGTGAGATTGCAGAGAAGCTTCATGTATCACATACATGCATTGAAAATCACTTAAAACAACTTGGCTATGTTCAAAAACTCGATACATGGGTTCCTCACGAACTGAAAGAAACGCATTTAACGCAACGCATTAACAGCTGCGATTTGCTAAAGAAACGTAATGAAAATGATCCATTTTTAAAACGACTGATAACTGGCGATGAAAAATGGGTTGTTTACAACAATATCAAGCGGAAAAGATCGTGGAGCAGGCCAGGTGAACCAACTCAAACAGCATCAAAAGCTGATATTCATCAAAAGAAGGTTTTGTTATCAGTTTGGTGAGATTACAAAGGAATTGTCTACATTGAACAACTAATGAAATTAAACAATGCAGTTGAAGAAAAGCGGCCCGAACTGACAAATCGAAAAGGTGTTGTATTCCATCATGACAGTGCAAGGCCACACACATCTTTGGTCACTCGGCAAAAATTACTGGAGCTTGGTTGGGATGTTTTGCCACATCCACCATATAGTCCTGACCTTGCACCATCTGATTACCTTTTGTTTCTATCTTTACAAAACTCCTTGAATGGTAAAAATTTCAATAATGATGATGATGTCAAATCGTATCTGATTCAGTTTTTTACTAATAAAAACCAGAAGTTTTATGAACGTGGGATTATGATGCTGCCTGAAAGATGGCAAAAGGTCATTGATCAAAATGGGCAATACATTACAGAATAAAGTTATTTAGTTCCATGAAAAAATTGTCTTTGATTTTCTAAAAAAAATCCGCAGTTACTTAGTTGCCAACCCAATAGATTAAAAGAAAGAGATAGTTTTAAAAATTTGTTATAAGAAAAACAATAATATGGTAGCAATTCTAAACAATTTCAGATGCAAAAAAAAAAAAAAAAACCCTCGATTTTTAAAATTTTTAACCATATTATCAACTTTATTATGCTACATCAAACCCAACAAAAATAAATTAGAGAAATCAGAGTCAAAGTGAGTTGTGTCATTAACACTTACTTTCAGAGCAAAGACGAAAAAAAAAAAAAAAAAAAAGAAAGAAAGAAAGAAAGAAAAAAGAAACCATAATCATTATTAAAACATGATTTAGTCAAAAAAAAGTTTTTAACAAGTAAATTGCTTAGTAATTCCCATAAATGCAATGCAATTTCATATAAGTTACATATAGAAGGATTCGGGATATAGAAACAAACCAGAAGAATAAGGTGTTACCTTAACTTGAAACTAATAACTATTCAAATATAGTTTTTATTTTCAAACCAAATACAATTCTTTATCTCGATTAAAAATTAAAAAAGCTAATTTCTCCATCCAGTTTTCCCATTTAATAAAATATCTGAAAAAATTCATTTGGACTAAAGTAAATTATGATAGTCTTTTGAATTCAGTTCAAAGAGAATTACTCATTAGAGAATATCAATCATAGTATAAGATAATCAGATTTAATAAATTCATATCAAAACTAATGCTTACAAAGCTAAGATAACTAAATGGCTTCATGAATTGTTTTCTCTTAAATCAAATGATTTTATAGTTTATTTACAACATAATATTTGATTTTATTTTAAAGTTTATGAAAACAATATTTAATATTCATAAATAATTTTGTATACTTTTTAATTAATTTTGTATCCTTTTTAATGTAAACTTTATGAATTACAATTTTTGTAATTTCATATAAAGTTTTTTAAAGTTATTAATAAATTATATTTTACTTTTACAGAAAACAATTGCCATCATCATCCTATTGATAATTCTGATCGGCATATTAATAACAATAGCTATTATATTCAGTACATGAAATGTAGAAATACCTGTAAATTAAATAAGATGATTTATACATATATATATAAATTTTGTATAAAGTTTTCCATTCAAATAAATATCTTACAAAATACAAAGCTATTTTATTTTATTTATTGTCTAAAGCTATAGTAATGAAGATCAACATTTAAAACAGCTAAAAGATAAGAAGAAATTATGCTTTTAAAAATTGTAGTATTTAAATTCTTAATTATTCTTATTCGAGGCAACATTAAAACCAAATTTTTAAGAAATATGATTTATTTTATTTTTAGACTTTTACTTTGTTTCAGTCTAGTGTATTCTGTATTAGACAGTTAATGCATATTATAAAACTAAATATTCATACTACAGAATAAATAAAACTAATCAATCACACTTATTAATAATATTAATATATAAGCATTTTATTATTTTCTTAACAATTCTCAAACAACTATTCATAAAAACAACCAACATAAGAAGCAGAGAAAAACCTGTTGGCTGGTGTAAAATTGTATACAGATTGAAATACAGATCAAAGAAAATATGATTACAGCTAACTGAAAATATAAAAATGAAATTCTAATAAAAACATAGAAATGAAATTTTAAGATTGAATAAGAACCTAATATAATACTGCTTTCCTGATGGAAATATCAAGAATCAAATGGAAATTTCAAGAATATGGCAAAACTGAATATATATACAGGATGTTATATTGTAAAGTAATTTTACAAAAATATGGGAAAGTGATTTATATTGATATAAACTTGAGTTCAAGGAATTTTATTTGTTCTCATTCTTGTAAGGCAATAAGAAAACTTGTTTGCTTGGGAAAAAAAAAAGTGATTATGTGGCGAAGAAGCAATGTGCATTCACTAGTAATGGGAAATAAAAATTAACAATCAGAGGCTACAGATATAAATTTCAGTGATGGAACAATACATTATAAGATGATTAGAAAGTTTGTAGAGATTGAACACGTTTTGTATCAAAGAGGCAGAATCGGACAAAATGTCAGAAAAAATGTTTCCACCATTAGAAATGTGTTTGTGTATAGAAAAAAATTCCTGAATCTACTTGCCATGCCAGTCTACAAACAGGGCTTCTCTGATTGACAACTGATTGTACATCTGATAACAAAACAGACCTAATGACTGAGTCATTCGTTAGGAATTTTATGTAGGCATTCTTGATTGTATCTGTAATTATTAAATAACATTTAGTGATAAAAGAACATTCCATTGCATGTTCGAGGAGATATTAATTTCCATAACTGTAAGATCTGCAGGTTAAAAAAACTAATATTTTTGCATGCAGGAAAGAGCACAAGTCAATATTTGATGTATGCTAACTGATAATCAAGTCACCCACTCTTGTCCTGGAGCCTTCAACTAGGGCATTTATTTGGATATATTAAAATTGAATGTTGTACTTCAATTTGAAGAAATTCAACCAAAAGATTTTTTTTCCCCTAACAAGATGGGGTCTGTTGTCACTGACGATACATTTACATAAATTCATCAATCAAACATTCTCAAATTGATGAACTACAAGATGAACTAATTTCATGGACACCATATTCTCCTGATACTATATCATTTGACTCTTTTTTCCTTGTATACTCAAAGAGCAGAGTTTTTAAAAGAGTCCAGAAATCAAATTGTTACAAAAGCAGCAACTGTGACTCCACAATTCCTTAATAATGTCCAGAAGGGGATCGATAATAGATTTGCTATTCCCCTAGCAACTAATGATGCTGTTGTTGAAATAATTATAAAATTTTTTAAACAGTTAACTAAATACAATAAGTCATTCCTACCATATTTTATTCTGCATTTATGGACACATGTGCAATGATAGGCAATTTCAATAAATGGACATGTGTTTTTGAATATGATTTTCAAGATTTCATTCTTATAACAGGCTTTTTAATAATATTAAAAATTATTTTTGTAATATCAATATTAAATCACAGTTGTATAAATTACTTAAATTTCAAATGTTAATAAAAATTTTAGTTAATTTGATACCCAGCTATTGTGAATAATTATTCATCTATTTAAGAATTATTATCTATATGAATTCACAAGGGTGATTTAAATGGAATGGTCTTGATCTTTTAATTAATCGTCATTTTTTCAGATTATTAAAACAAATGAAGGTTTTTTTTTTTAAAAATTCAACAGCAAAAACAAACAGAATTAAAAAGAAAATTCAATCTTTCTTATATCCCACATATTTTGACTAAGCTAAACCAAAGCAATAGACAGCATAGGTATAACATGATTTGGACTCACTTAAAATTCATTAAATTCACAAAATTATTTAAAATATTAAAACAACTTGGCTTTGTTTGCATAAAATGTTATTGTTTTAGAATATTTCATTTGAAATTTATTTATATAAATTATTTACGTCACAAAACAGGAACCAGACTTTTATTTCAACTCAAATAATGATACAATTATAGTACAGATTTCTTATTGTACAGATGTGTTAAGTTTACAAGTATATTACTATCACAAAACTCAAAATTAATCTATAGCTTTTTCCATAGCTTATAGAATAATCATTCCTACTTACAAAAAATATACATAATCGCCATAAAGTTTATGCACAACATGCTGAACTTTTATTGTTCACATAGCAGAATTTGCAAAAGAAAACCGGCCTCTATACATAATTATTTCTACTGAAATGGGTGTGATTGCAGTAATGAAAAATGTGAATATATTTCTTCAGGGGAAACAAGTTCTAACTCAATATTTAGTGGTGATGTTTTGTTAGCTTTTTCTAAAGTTTGATCCCTCAAAAGCTTCCAGTCACTTAAATCAGCATGTAATTTTGAAACATTAACAGAATCACCAAGAGCAGAATAAACACTTAGCAGTCCCCTATAATCATATTCAAGTCCACTATAACCATTACCAAACTGCTTTAAACCTGTAAAGAAAGACTATGTTAATGGATTATGTATATTAAAAATTTCAGAAATGCATGAAGATGGATAAAATTTTAAATTTACATCTAAAAGTGTTTTTGTAAATAAATATATTAAACAAGTAAAATTAATAGATGCGTCACTTGTTAAATGATATGTATATTCTCTTATATTATACATTTATTCTCTTTATACATAAATTCAAATAAAAATGAAATTTTGTATTTATTAAACATTGAAAATACTACCAAATGATGAATTATAAGATGCATAATATTATCTAAAATTGAATAATTGATCATACCTATTTCAATAGCTTTCTTATATAGTGCTATAGCTTCTTCATATAAACCCAAATCATAGTTATACAGGGAAGCAAGATGGCCCATTGAAATTGCTACTTCATAATCATTAGGGCCTAAAATCTCTTGCTTGATGGAAATAGCTTTCAAATGCATTTTCCTGGCCTCCTAAAAATAAATAAATAAATTTAAAAAGCAAAATTCATATTAAAAAATTACTGACAAAATTTCTTACATTTCAAGCAATATATTTTTTTTAAATCAAAATTTTATCATTAATTCCCTAAAAAAAAAAAAAAAAAAAAAAAAAAAAAAACATTGTGATCAAATTTTCAGAACAAATTAATTTATAAACTATGAATTTTTAAAAATATTGCTTACATTTTCATTTGAAATAATTTCTTCTTAAAAAAAAAAAAATCTAAGAATTTGTAAAAAAGAATAATTTTAGCCAATATCAGATCCTTAGTTGGGTGCATTTATTTATTAATCCTTTAAATTGCCAACAAATGAGAAGTTGCCATTAGTACAAAGCAAAATTGTTGCTATGATAAATTCAATAAGGCAGTTTTTAGCTAAAAAAATTGATTAAAGTCTGTATCTATTTTCATTTTTACTATGGAATAAACAGATTTTTTCTCCAGATGGTTCAGAGGTTGTGTTTGTTCTTCTTACCATATCATATACCCTAACAGTTTGTTTTTTTAATAGAGATGATTTGGTATTCTTTGATGATACAAAGAAAAAGTTAAAAATGGAATTCTTTAATGACATTTTATATTTTGAATAATGATACAGATTTTTTTTTTTTTTTTTTTGAATAATGTTTCTGCATATGTGAACATAACATCAAAAAATTGAGCAAGATATTGGATTGAAACTTAGTATAGAGTTTTATTATAAAAACTGCTGCTCATCAGCTAATTTTTAACTTATTCATGAACAAGAAGATAGTAGTCCATATGTATATGTAAGCAGACTGGCTCAGAAAACAAATGAGATTTGGTAAATATTTTTACACTAAAATAGTAAATTCATTATCGAATTTGATCAACTCTGCTGAATTAGAAAAATAGATAGAAGAAATTTGGCAAGTAGAAATCATATCTAAATAGAAGCCATGCTTTTTTGAATTACAACTTTCAAACCATAGATAATGCATTTGTTCATTGGTACACATATTAAAGTCATATCTCAAAAACCTAGCAAGCTAGACAGTTGAAATCTGATACACAGTGCTTGCATCAAATGTGCTTAGTTTTACATTTATACATTTAGGTAGTATACATTTAGAATGTTCACTCATGAAAATATTAAAGTGCAATGGCTGGTTAACTTCAAGAAAATATCCCTCAAACTTTCTGCATAGCTTATATACTAATAATGTGTCACCGTTGCCTTGTCACGAATAGTAAAGTGGTTAAGACTCTGGCATAGCATTCCAGAGACTGGAGTTCGATTCCAGGCTAATATTTTTTGCTTTATTTTTTATTTATTTCAAATTAATTTAGTAATTTACAAACAGTTTTAATTAACATGTTCATTTGTTAATGCAAAAATAAGTATTTATTCTTATAAGAGAAAATACATTTATTTTTTCAAAATAAAAATGATTATCATATTAATTGAAATGATCTTTAAATTATTAATTTAAGTAAGTCGGAATATTTTTTTAAAAAATGCACTCATATTTATAATTGTTTTCTTAAAATTAAATTATAATCCACGAATTAGGAGAATAAATATTTATTTTTGCATAAAAAATTAAACATATTAATTAAAACTGTTTGTAAAGTGTTAAATTAATTTGAAAAAAATAAAGTGAAAAATGCTAGACCAGAATCAAACTCCAGTCTCTGGAATGCTACACCAGTGTTTTACCCATTATACTATTTGCAGCTCGGCAATGATGACACATTATTAGTATATAAGCTATGCAAAAAGTATGAGGGATATTTTCTCGAAATTGACTGGCCTTTGCACTTTAATATTTCCGTGAGTGGACATTCTAAATGTATACTACCTAATGTATACTATAAATATATATATATAAATGTATAAATCTCACTCCGAACTGAATTTTCATCCTAGTGCCCTCCCCTGGTTAGTCACACAGAAAAGTATTTTCTTTATAAAAATGTTTCAGATACATATGCTGTCAAGCAGGGGAAAATGATATGCATTTGTTAAAAACAGTTTCTTTAATTAGCTAAGAGTTGTTTATTTTATGTAATTGTAAGAGTTGCCACTATTTTAGTTACGTTCAAGAACATAAATTGTAAAGCCAAATAATAAAAAGTAGCATTTTTATTAAATTATAAATACATGAAATAAATTGACAAGCATCTTCATACCAACAGTTCAGAATAGCAATTTGTTTACAATCTATTTACCCACCATCCTCTCGCATCATTTCACTAAAATTATTCTTTACAATAAATAAAATATATGTGTAAATATGTATTGCATAAACATGTATACTGTAAAAGAAAGACAAAATTTCTCCAGAGCAAGAATGCTGTTATGGTTTACTGTGAGCTCATCCAATGATATGGTTTATTGTGAGTTGGTAGAATAGCCAAATTTTTGGCAAATTTAAGATAACTTAGCTAGAATGATATTCATGTTACTTAATGTTAATGATTTTTCCAAAATTCTATTTTGCACTTTATTAAGGTTTCAGGACTTGCATTTCAGCTTGATATCCAGGTATCCTAATGAAAATGCTGTCAATATATAAGATGTTTTCTGCTCTTTCAAAATATGTGCTTATTATTAATATAGGTCTTTAAGAAGCTTTTTACATTATGATTATAATTACCTTATCTGCCACAATTTACAAACAATTAAAGATAAAACATAGCTTTATAATTCACACAACTCTTCAACCATTCTCTTTCACTTAGACGATTAAATTCAGCCTGAAAAACTTTCCCATTAATCCAATACACTAATCAAATTATTCTATAGTCTATCGTTTAATTATATCAAGAAATAAAACATAAGTTCATAGCTAATGAGGGAAGATGCTTAATGGGTAACCACATATGTACATTATTTTCCAATCATTCAGGGAAAAAAAAAAAACATCTTCCCAATTAAAATATTGATTTTAATGGTTGACTTTATATTCTACTGAGCTAGAATCAAAAAGTTATGAAAAATGCGAATAGTGGCCACTTGATAAAATTTTCTAGACAAATCAATAATAATCAATCACAAAAATATAAAATCTAGTAGAGAGAGAGATAAATTTACTAGATTTCTTTCCCCTTATTTTAAGTTGAAATGTTGACTTGTACAGATATAATTTAAGAATGAAATAAATATTTAATAGCTGAAATAATTATCACTGCATTGATTCAACAACCAGTATATAAAACACAGATTGCTAATAATATAAATAATCAAAGTACTCACATTAAATTTTCTCATTGACTGATATAACCTTCCAAGATTACCATAATGTTTCCCAGTTTGCACATTCTGTTCTCCGAGGCATTGTCGTGTTATGTGAAGTGCTGAAGTATGAAGTTCTTCAGCTTCAGCGAAGAATCGCTCCTGAAATTCCTTATCATGGCTATCAATAGCTATCTCTTCTACAATCAAAGCTAAAATTAGATATCACAAAATTAGAATACTAATCTGGAAGTCTGCTGTCGTTTAAATACTGAAAACAAATGGCCTAAAAATACCATTAAAAAATTATTAGCAAAACAAAACTACCTCGTATAACAATATACTAACAATTCTATATTATTCAAATTAATTCTGTACATAACATAAAAGAATACCTACATTACATCAAAAGATACAAGAAGCAAGAAACAACTGAAGATAATTTTTTTTTCCGTAGCATTAACACTTTTATCATGACAGATCAACAAATTTTTTATTTATTAAAATGGAAATTTCATTTTTAACTTATATTCTTAGAAAAAAATATATTAATACGTTTCTTTATGATTTCCCTTATTTTTTTTAATTGATATTTGTACTGACTTTTTAAAACATAATACAAACAAACAGAAATTTTCTATAATTTGCGACACATATTCCAAATTTCTAAAAAATAAATGCTATCACTAATTTTTAAACTAAAAATATTAAAAATTCTACAGTAAAGTTTTATAAAACCATTGGCAAAGCAAGGTTAAATATTTTTTTTTTTTTTTTTTAAGGAGAATATATAGTTAAGTATATTGCTATATTTTAATCTGATCATTTTAAAGTATCACACAAAATAAATTATTCAGATATGAAAAACCATTAAAATTAAATAACTGCAACATTTCATTAAATTAATTCAGCACAATAATAAATGAAATTTTTGTTCTAAAAAAGATAAATAAGTTGAATATAATTTGAAATAAAATTATGTTCAGATAAATAAAAATCAATTAGTAGGTCTAGAATAATAAGCATAATAATGAACAAAATTATCAGACATATAATTTTAAATATTTATATTACCATGAACTCGTTTGGCTGATGGAAGCAAAAAATGATCTTCTGGAAGAAGACTTTCTTTGATAGTTGAAGCTTTCTTAATATGATCCCTTTAGAATATATTAATATATAAGTATACAGGTTATATATTTTTCCCACTTGAATTGATGTATATGAACTTAAGCAGATAAATAACTTCTGAGCAGATAAATAAACTGACAAAAACATTAAAAAATTAATACTAAAAAGCGGCATGTTTCAACATACACAGGCTAACCTCAATGATATAAAATTTTTAAATCAAAATTTTTTGAAGAAATACATATTTTTTATTTCAAAAGATAATGCATATCGCACAAATCATCCATTCATATCAAAATATACAATTGCACGCAAAAACATACAGAGAAAAAGGCAGCTAATAAATATCCTCTGGCCACCAACATCAAAAAGACGCAATTGCAACTTATCAAAATTTTGAGAATTAAATGAAAAACCTTTTTAACAGAGTAATTTTGACAGCGATTACCTAATTGATGTGAATCAGATGACCAATTCTTTACTACAGTCAGCAGCTAGCAAAGAAAGGTTAATCTAATTGGATAGATTATTGGAATCAGAGATTTAAATTATGCAAGTAAACATGTCAAAAAATTTGTGCATGTTATTTGATTCATTTTTGTTATTAAATTTTATAGAAGTCAAATTTATGGGAAAGCTTGGACATTACAGACTTAGTTCTTATGTTAATTATATTTCAAATGCCATAAAGCTGGTAAAATGTATTAAAAAACTGGTTATCCATGGTCTTGAAAACTGTCACATTCTAGTGGTTAAAAATAACAAACAAAACACATAGATGGCACTAAAAAAACTATTCCAAGACTGTCCATCCCAAAATTATTAAGTATTAAAATCAGAAAATATTTCACAGTGTATGAAGCACATGTATTCAAGCCGCAAAACAAGTTTTAAGTAAGTTTTTGAAAACTTATTTAAAACTATTAACATTATAAATAAATAATTTTTTTAACCCTTGCCCATGCAGAGAACAAGTCATTAGACAAATTTTCAGGGCCATTAAAAAAAAAAAAGAAGTAATTAGGTTATGATCAAATGGAATATACTAACTATGAACTTACTCATTTTTATCTTTTAACACTTTTTTTTGGAGGGAGGGGAGAAATTTAAATTTAAAACATATTTTTCTCTATTTGTGTAATTGATTCAAACATTTTTCCAAATCCCAAATTTTTATCTCTAAGAAATTACACTGCATAAAGTATAAAATACATTTCAAGTAGGAGGTGCAGTATCAGTATTATTTATTTTTACTTAAGGTTTCTTAATTCAATGGGTATCATCAATCAATAACATAAAAGATTGTGGTACTGAAACCAGATATGATATGGTTGTCAATAATGTTCAAATTTGTACCATAGAATACAACAGAATAAAATGCCTTACAAAATAAAATTCTTGACAGCCAAGATATTTTCATAACAATTTCTTAATTTTCATCATTTCTTGTATTTTTATCATTCATTTTTTATCAACAAATGACATTTTAATTTTTAAGCAAAGTTTTGTTATAAAGTTGCCACAAATAAAAAATAAAATTCATTTAAAACGCCTTTTGAAATTTATATACTTCAGATTCTGGTATTTTCATTGGCAAGATGACACATGAAGTATATATGGTGAAAACTAGGGACTAAAAATTGTAGATTATGAAATAATTTCTAGTATTTTTGGAAGCAATAAGCATCCAGAAATTTTAAACAGATTTTAATAAAATAAATATTTTTTACTCTTCTTGAATAATTAACAATAACAGCTATAATAAGCAGACAAAGAAAAATTTTAAAAATTAATGAAAAAAAGTATTTTTTCATTACTTTTTATAACTTTAACACCATGTAGGAGTGGAAGATATCAATCAATTTTATTAATGTTTTCCTTTTCACACCATTTTGCAACTTTTGTGGTAATTTTTTTTCAACTCAACCCAAATACATTAATTAAGCATATTCAAATAGCAAGAAAATATAAATTCTTGTATAGTTGTAATTTATTTTGAACAATTTTGCGGAAAAGAAAAGCAGCATTAGACTTTATACAGTATTGTGCAAAATAATTGGGAGAATTTTCACATGTTTAATGTAGGTTCAATTGCATGCATGGTACAGCAATCTAAGGGCAAAAAAGTCTTCCTCTATTTTTAATGAAAACCTGCAAACATTTTGGCATGGATTCCATTAATTCATAAGATACATTTTTAATTTTGTCAACACAAGACCAAACTTTTATGACATTCTCAATCATACTTCTTGTACTTCAGCAATCCATTTTACTCGCATGTCTCTTCATAATGTTCTCCACATTTTCAACGAGATTCACATCCAGAGAATTGCCAGGCCAATCCAAAACTGTTAATTTCACTTCTTGAGAAAAATTCCTTACCTGCTAATCAAGATAAGCAGGATCTTGTTCAAAAACTCCACAAGTGAACATTTGAATGAGAACAAGACAACTTGCACAATTGATCACTTTTCACAACAACAAACACAACTGATGGCAAAATGTTCTTCATGTGATAATCACATGGTCAAACCAGTTTAGACTAGTCAAAGCCAACATTTTTTTTTTTTTTGCGAGAAAATGTAGTTGCAACCAGTTTGAGGCAGAAAATCACTGAGAGGAATTTTATACAAAATGAAGTTTGTCCCAATTAGTTTGCACAATGCTGTATGCAAACTTTTTATGAATTCTAACATTCTTGTGCATGAAAATCACATTATTATTATTATTATTATTTCAAATTGTAAAATCACTTTCCAAATTAAGAAATTTGCCAAATGCAATTATTAATAATGAATTCATCCAAATTAGCACATGAATTTCTTTATTTAAGTTATGTACTGATTTTACATGAATCAGAATCCCATGAAAAATGATTGCATAAAAAAATCAGTATATTGTTTGAAATAGCAGTTTAGCTTCTCTGTTATGTTAACCAAATTATTTAATAACCTTGCCCTTTACCTTTTTATAATAGGAAAGTGATTTTACCTGTGAAAGATGATATTCTTTCTAGTTCTTCATATTTTTCTCAATTCCTCTCCAACTGGAATTTTTCCATGAAATAGTTTCCCCTGGTGCTTCCTTTGCACAGGAACAACACATTTATTTTTGGCAAATCAAGAATATTGGGAAATGGAGAGGCCATCTATGGTATATGCATTTCACAACATCTGAAGAATCATGCACTCCAAATTCTGAATTTTAGTGAATCTTTCAACAAGAAATCTGCTGTTTCAAGAAGAAATCTGCTGCCTTTTTCCACAGCGTTAAATTTGTAATTCAAGCCTAATAGTGCTTTTGATTAATTTCCTCATATAAAATGTGAAAATAGATTTATTTGAAATGTCATCAGTAAAAATCTCTCCATTTTAACTATGTTTACTTTTTTTGCAAATTTTAGAAGTTCTCTCTAAATTATGGTAGATAGTTCCAATTCAAAAAGTTTTTCTTCTTCCATTCAGCTTCGATGAAAGGGAAAATCCTTTAAATACTGAATCATCTAATGGAATTAAATTCAGTTCCATCTCATTGAATCTCAGGATGTAAAAAACAAACATTATTTACTTTATGCACCAAATGGTCACCAAAACTATATGCCATATTTATTACTTCCTTTCAGAATACAATTTTTAAACTAATATTTAATCTTAATTGGGGATAGTTGTTTGCCCACCATAATATTTGGAAATAGAAAACAATACATAATAAATGTTCACTATTCTTTGATACCAAAGAGAAATTATAATCTTGCAATATTAGCTTCATTTTAATAAATAAAAATACAAGGATTATTAGATTCTCCAAACACAAATGTAGACTTATGGCGGGGAGAAAATTGTAACAAGGACTTTATTAAAATGAAACAATTTAATTTTGCTTGCATACATACATTGTAAGTAAAAACAATGGATGAAAAATATACAAATTTAATGGTATATCAAAAAATTATCAACTAAATTATATCTAATACTTATTTTTATTGTAAAATGACTGATACATCTCTAGGCAAATGTTTGAAAATAATAAGAGTTAATTTTCCAAGAGAAATTCCAATTTTGAACTTATTTCAATTTATTTTGAAACCTTTTCATCAATAGAAATTTCAACATTATACTATTCTTTTTCTTCTACATAATCCATATTTAGAATCTATTAATCATTTTATTCTCAATCTTCTGAATGTATTCCTCTTTTTCACCAATGGTTTTTAAGTAATTTTAATATTCACTATCAAATCTTCTGATCACATACATAGTGAACTTCTGTATACATTTCAATATGTGCAAATCATTATAGAATACATGAATATAGAATATACTCTTCATACATGCTATATATATTTCTCAATTTTTCAGTATATTTAATATTGTGAATATCTTTAAAATAGAATAAATAAAAGCCATTATCATCATTAAAAATACTTTTATCACTTGCTTGCAATGGCAATTTCAACAGACTTTTCATAAATATATAATTTTTAATTTTAACTTCAATTTCTGTAAAATAAATACTAGAACTCAAATTTTACTTGTATTACATAGCTGCTGCCAGAACTCAACCCAGCAATGGTAAACAGTTAAATGCAGAATTATACATAAGAATTTAAATAAATTACAAAATTAATTTTTCAAATAAGAAATGGTATAGCCAATGGTATTTTGATATTTATTATGTGTAAAATCTTTATACACATATCTGAATACCTCATAATATTATTAATAACAATGTTATAAAAACTAACATTTATCTCATGTTATTTTTTTTCTATTTATGCAAATATTTAAGGAATTCCACAGGTGGTTATAATTAAATCTCCCCTATAAACAGCTTCCTACAATGCAAAAGGATGAACGGATTGCAACGAAATTTGGTATATAGACTGACTATATACAAGATATGCTCACCGAATTTCGAAAAAAAAATTAGTTCCAAAATGTCTACCACGGAAAAACATTAAATTTAACCCAATAAATTACCAAAACGGAATACAGAAACAATAATAACAATCCAAAACATGAATTATGAGTAATAAAATGAAAAAACAGGAAAAACTGGAAACTCGATGATGGAAATGTGGTTCGATGACAAGGTGATTAGAAACTAATCAATAAATGTTAATATTGTTTCAGTGTTCCATTTTGGTTGTTTACTGTGTTAAATTTAATGTTTTTCCAGAAAAGATGCCCACTAGTGGATATTTTGGAACTTTTTTTTTATATACCAAATTCCATTGCAATCCCTTCATCTGTTTCCATTGTAGAATATTGTTTATAGGGGAAGTTTAATTATAACCATCTTGTACATTGGAATGAAAAGAAATATTTATTCACAGGGTTGTAAAAAACAAACAATAAAAAATAATCATATCAACTTTAATTCCCAACATAAAAATTTTCAGAGAAAAAAAATGGACATATTACCAATTTCAACTTTAATAAAAAATAATTATAATAACAGATGACAATAAAATATAATAAAGCAAATAGTCAGCTGTGGCAATTAAATATGAAGCATACATTTTTATTTCATACGCTTTAAGTCAGAATATTAATGAGTTGTGTCGCTACAGTTATAAAACTTCTTGGAGAGGTGGTTTCAGTTTTAGGAAGGAACTTGGAAAGTTTTGGTGGAATTCAGGCAATATTTGAAGAAGTCTTGTCAGAATGAAAGCAGTATCTGGACTTATTTTCTGTATGATTCAAATCAGGATAGTCAAAACATTGATATGTTTACTCAACTTTGATATTTTTGCAATCAAGGAAATTATCAATCAGAATGCAAGGTAAGGATGATTATCATCAACACTGAATAGCAATCCAGAATCTATCAAAACAGGCAAACGAAATTATCGAGGATTTGGTTTTCACATCTTAGAGTAAGAGCAAATCCCATGATGAAATATGAAGGATTATGAGGCCAGTTTGTTGTCTGTCCAAATTATGACTAACTGAAGGAAAGCAGTTTTTCATATTTTTTTAGATGAGATGAGTTCCACATCATTATGATGTAAGAATTAATTGGCAAATCAAATTATATCTGGCCTTGTCACTGTACTCTTTTTTTTTTTTTCTTGTGAAGATGTGTTCTGGTTATCTGCATACAATCACTGTATTTAAGTCTCCTGCAAACAATATGTTACTTAATCTTGTAGATATTTGCAGTATTAAACTCAGCTGCCTAATGTCAGCAGATAATTGGACAAATTACAGAACTTGCTGTGCAGCAGTCAGTGATGAGTTGAGTTATTAGTTCTTGGATAATATTTCAAGATCTTTAAAATCTTGGCCATGGTCTTGGATAGCACAAGGCACATCCAGAAATCAAGAAAGTGATTAACAAATTTTTGCATAATTTTTCTAAACACAAATAAGTCCAGCTAATGTTTTATAATATGATCCATTTTTTTTTGTAGCAATCATTGGTAAGGTAGGGAAAAAAATTACACCAGAGCAGGCCTTGCATTATATTTAACCAACTTTTAATAGTTCAGAGATGCACAGATACTTCAGACAAGTCAACATTTATCGAAATATTTTACAAATGAACATTTTTTAAAATTCATTACAGAATTCTTGGCAGATGAGTTTGAACATCTTATGAATATCTAACCAGATTTCGCACATTTTATGAATTAAGCTAAAATTTTTAACAGGAGTGCATGAATTAAATGTAGATATTTTTTTAATCCAACAAGGACAATTAAGTATATATTTAACTACTGCTATCACAAAAAAATAAAAAAATTGAAAAAAAAAAATGAATTTGAAATTTTTTTAAATAGGTATCAGAAAAACCGTTTAAGTAATCAAATAAAACAGATAATTTAATGAAGTAATTTCATATACATTGAAAAGAAAAGGAACCATACCTTGCATCTTTGAAACGTCCAGTGCTGTATTCATGAACATAAGCAGCATATGCAAGATCTTCATGAACAGCAGCAACCAAAAGATTTCTGCCACCTAGAACTTCTATATGGATATCCAGTGCTTTCTAGAAAAATCAGATAATGCATAAATAAATTATCAATAATTTTTAAATAATACTGTATCAATATAAAAAGGTTAACAAACATTACCTGATACACTTCAATAGCATGCCCAGTTGCATCTGTATGAAGAAGGAAATATCCAAAATCTATCAGAGTTGCAGCATACATTAGACTCCTATCCCCAAATTTTTCCCTACAAATATTGCAAAACATAAATTTAATTTTTGAATATTAATAAATAAAAACAAGAAAATAAAAAGTGATAAAGAGTTAATAGAAAAAAAAATTGATTTTACCTTGTCCTTTGAACAGCTTGTTTGATTAAGAATTCTGCTTGTTTAAACTGTTTCTTCACAACACATGACTGATGTGGTAAAAAAGAAAAGAATTTTAATGAGCAATTGCCATTTATTTGTAATGCACATACTTAATATTAAAATTTGAATTTATATATTTTGCCTAACAAAAAATCATCTATAGTTGGGAATAACTAGTTCATTAAACTCATGCATTGGTGCTTCATTATGGCTAATAAAATTTAAACAACTTAAATTTATAGTTTCTACAATGAAACAAAATTACTAATTCAAAGGAATATAAAAGTATGGTTTTACTTTTTTGTGAAGTCTTAGTTGTAATAGCTAATATATACAAAGGAATTAGTTACATTAAGAAAAAACACCTATTACTGATAAGTTAAAAGCAGTACAGACTGCCAGAAACCATTTTAAATAAATACACACTCATCCAAATCTATTTCCTACATGCTATGCAAAACAAAAATATAAAAGCTAATATCCTTTTTTAAAAATTAAATATCAAATTTTTTATGGATATATCCTTTAAACAACATTTTCACATAACAAAATTTGTAATAAAAAAGCAAAATAGTTGAAAAAATCACTTACTTTAGAAGCAATACGAAGGATTTTAACAAGTTCCTTTAAAGAGAAAAAAAGTAAGAACATTTACTTTTATTTTTTAAATTTTAAAACAATTCAAATTTTTTAAAATAAAAATTTCAGTAAATAATATTTTAACATTTAATAGAGCTTAATACAAGCTTCAAAGTAGTCATGGTGGAATGGAACTGCCAATAAATCAAAAGAGGTAGTGTTAGTACCAGCTCAAAAAGGACGTAGATAATTCGACATGGGATAGAGAAAGGAGATTTAATTACTAGCATGTTTTCTACGATTTTAAAGTTTCAACTATATGTTATTTTCTGTATAATAATATATGTATTAAATACTTATTTAATAGTAAATCTTTTTTGGTAAATTTCCATAGCAAACACATGCTTTAAAGATAAAGATCATGATGATGCCATTTTAAGATAATAACCTAAGATTACCAAAACAAGAAGTATGAGAAAGTTGAGTTGTTTAGATGAGAAACAAAAAATCCTTTCTGTTGCTCACATTAAATTAACTAATTTTACTATTTATAAAATAAAAATAAACTTAAATAGGGCAATATAACGAAACAGTACAAATATGGTATCATGCTAATTTAGAAAAAGCGAGGTTCACTTTTCTTTTTCTTTTCTATTTTCATTCCTAGATAAAATTCTATATATTATTTTGTATAATTTCAACAAATTCTTTAAAAAAATTTATTTAAATAATAAAACACCTAAATAGAGATATAATTAAAAAAAACTTTAATTTACATTAATACTTTAACTTTAAGTTACACAGTTCTTTTTTATTTTATGATATACAAAGAGAATTTTTCATTCTGAATTATATTTTTGTTTCTCATTTGTAAAATAATACTAAAGCACAATATCATGCATTTAAAAACAAGTAGGAAACAATACTAAAAGCTCAATAAGTTGCTCATGCAATAGAAAATATCAATTTTGTCAGCCAATGATGTTTTAAAGTTGAAAGCTGCTAAGATTTGTATTAAGATTTTTAATTCAAGATTTATACTTCAATACTTTTTTTCACCTTATTCTCTCAGTTAATGATTATAATGAAATTATAATTATACTAATATTCCATTAAATAAATGTATGCCTTATTTCAAAATTTTTTTTAATGACAATACTTACTCTATGCGAAACAGATGAATCCAGCTCTTTAATAGCTTTGTCACTCCACCTGTAAGCCTATAAATTAAAAAGTTTAGTTTCATTTCATATCCTATAAATTAATGTTTAGTATTTCATATTACATATTCAATATAAAAAGAAACATTTGATTGATATCTACCTCTTTGTAGTTACTTTGTAGGAAATAAAAAGAAGCAAATTCACTGTAAATACTGCCCAAGTTTATATTCAGCTGTAAATTATCAATTTTCTGAATATAATTTTGAATTTCTTTGAAAGTTACTCCAGCCTCTTTAAATTTGCAGTACACATTTTGAACATGAAGCAACCTTAAAATAAAATCCATACATATTTTTATTTTAAAATTTTTAATGATTAATTTTTATTTACAACAATATTATCAATATCAATAATCATTAACAACAAAAATTCAATTTATTGTTCATATGATAAAAGAACATTGTAAATTATTCTCTAAAAATTAATAGTAAGAAGCATATACCTTTATGCTGTAATTATGGATAAAGAAATCTAAAAAATAAAAAGAGTAGATAAATTATGCAGCAGAAAACTGTATGATGCACAACTGAGAATCAGCAGATATGAAAGCCCTTTATGTTGCCATTTTTTTAATGAATAAAACCTTTTTTATTAATGGAAGGCAGGGTATACAAACCTCCTACAAAAGAAGATGAGCATAAAAAAGAGGACTATAGTAATCCTTAAGAATTTTCAACTTTCAAATTAGGTAGCATATGTTTCAAATTTCTTGCCTTATAATATATATATATATATATATATATATATATATATATATATATATAAACTCATAGCATTATTAGTATAAAAAACTTTTGAAATAATTTGCTGAAACTAATTTCAACAAAGAAGAATTTTTAATTTTTAAAAAAATATTATATTTAACTCTATAATGAAGATTTGAGTGGCTTCAAATGATCAGATGCTTGTCTGTTAATGGCAATGAAAGCAGTTTCATTAACACAGGATTGCTCTTCTTAATCTTAAAATTATTTGAAAATTATTAATTTATTATTTTTTTTCTTTCATTTGCTTGGTGCTTTTTTCCTACTAAAATGATCAGAACATTTTAAATAAGACAAAAGATGTTTTAGCTGTTGAAACATGTTCTTATGCTATGTCTTTCTAAAAATTTGCAGATCATCACAACATAAAAATTAAACTTCATTATTTATACTTTTGACTAAAGCTTATTTTCATAATTTATTTTAATTGTATTCTTTAACAAACATGTTGCAAAAGAATGTAATATATTCAGAATTGTACTAATTAAATTTCATATTTCTAAATATTAGAATTATAAATATGATAATTCAACAACAATCTAATAATCTAAATATTGCAAAAACTGAATCTCGTTATATAGAAGACAATGGGTCTTCTATATAAAATGCATACAAAATATGTGATAAAAAGAACCAGTTAAACAAAGAAAGTGGTAAAAGATTTGAAGCACATCGATAATATGTAGAATCAAATTTCTTAACTAAATCAGCAACAGTACATATAGTTATAACAAAGATTTAAAATAATCTAAATCCTTTTAAATCAGACTGAAACATATATTAACATAAATGTAAAGTCTATGTTCAAAAGTAAACAAACTTACAGAGTGGCAATAAAATAGCTTTCCTACATTGGAGATGTCTGCAGCTGATACTTACGAGCAGAATGAAACAAACCTTATTTCACATATACCATGTAAAAGTATAGGGACATGAATTCCAAGGAAACAAAACAGTTTCTTGGTAATAGAAAAATTTTGATATGGGGCGTACTCATCTTTCAATGCTCTCTACAATTTAAATATGAAATTTGGCTTCATTCTCTCGATTCGTTTTAACTACAAATGCTTCCAAATAAAAAATTTTATGAGCATCCCATATAATTATTGCATGTCCATTTATCTCTCTCTCTTTATCTATCTATCTATCTATCTATATTATATATATATATATAGCCATGCAATGAAACAACAATGAAACAAATCTCATGGAAGATAAAGTCATATTGAGAATTACTTCAAAAAGAAAAACAAATACACAAGCAAATTGGAGGTTTTATCACTCAAATTTTTAAAAAAGTAAATTTTTAAATTTATTACAGGCTAAAAAGATTTTTTTACTACTTAAAGAAAAATTTTCTAAGTGAATATGGCTGTTAAAAAGCAATGAAATATATCACTATTTCAAAATCTACTTAGAATGAAATAAAATTATGCAAATTATTTTCTTGTTTTATAAAACAAATAACAGTAACAATTTAAGCACTTGTAATAATTTATTTTACATAGCTTTCATAAAAAATATACAAAATTGGAATGATGACAGATTAAGTAACTTATTATTTAGAATAACAATGACTATGGATGAGATTTATTTACGGATGTTCTGTCTTCATATAATTATTTCTACATCTGAATAATTTAAACAGAAGAGTTTATATTTACGTATATACCGAAGAAGTTTCTTTGGTTTATGTCTGTTTTTGTTGATTTTGGTACCACCAAACCACCTATCTATTTTGCTTTTTTCAATGAAGGAATTATTCTAAGACAACTGGTTTTATAAAATTCAGTGCAGTTTCTTAGTTTATCATAACACAAATTATATAATCAGGAAGTACTTTTTGTCTGTCTATGAATATAATAACTTAAAATTTATTGAAGTAGAGGATTTGAATTTGTTGTGAGGACTTTATACCAAATTTGGGTGAATTTTGAACAGAATCTGTCCATGGGAAGTTTGTTTGCCCATTTGTTAAAATGCAAGTGAACATGATTAAAACTGCATATGATCAAAATTATATTTCTGTGTTTTTCAATTTTCAGATTTAGAATCTGACTTACTTTTGAAAATGTATCAGGAGGCATTTATTTCATCAAAATAAGGGTGAGAATTAAGATGAAGGAGGAGATTAATTTTGCACAGTTTATTCATAACATTTGTCTCAAATTAAAACGTCAAAAATAATAAACGGAGGAAAATAAAATACATTTAATGGAATGGAAATTAAGATCAGGACAGCAAAAAATTGCAAAAATGTGCTCCTCTTACTGCACATCATCCCTTTACAAAGTAGAATTATCTTAAAAAAAAAAAAAAAAACTAGTCTTGGGATCTCGAAATAAAGAGTACCCTGAAAAGAAGAGTCTAAAGATAGATGTCGAAAATGCACATTCAGTTTTTGTCACTAAATAGCATAAAGCACCTGCTTTTGTATCATATATGCGCAAGTCAGAAGAGCAAGATAGTACTTCTGCTTATGCTGCCACTTTCTTTTTTTTGCTTTGCTCCAATCTCTGTAAAGTGAAATAAAAGGAATACTCAAGGTGATGGATCCAAGTTCAACAAATTTTGTAACAGAATGTCTCAACAGACATAAATAAATCTTCTCAATTCATGAAAACATTTAAGTAATAAGAATAGCAATTCATTTGCAGACAAAGTATGAGAAAAACCTGAAATTGAAGTAAAAACATCTTTAACAAACAATATAGAGTTCATTGTCTGCTAAGGAACAGAAACTCCTTTTTAGTTTATAAATGGGAGGGGGAGTTAAAGCACAACAATAAATAAATGTTGCAATTTCTTGGGCCAAACAAAAGGTATGAGATCTTTATTAGAATACACAAAAATGTTTGGGGGGGGCTTTCTTTGCCTTTCATACTTTGCACTAACAGAAAAAAAGAATACTGAAAAATTATTCCAAAGGACAGTATTGGAATTTGAGAAATAATGCATGTTTGAGAAGATATTAGTTTTTTTAAAAAAAACTCCATTTTAAATCTACTTGAAAATTTATGAATACTTGTATCTTTAGAACAAAAAATCAACAGGAGAAAATAGATATCAGAGTTTCCTGGATGATGTAACTACTATTGGTGATACTTTAACTACCATACAAAATCCTAGCCATCACATACTTTCAATTGAATGCATTATACAGAAATTGATTGCCATAATGTTATTATCAAGTTACTTATTATGATCCTACATTTGCAAGAAAAATAACATCAATTAACCTGTTAAACAATTTTTATTGAAAATTATATTACTGCTATTTTTAACATCAGAAACAATATTCTATTTTTCATATAATTCATTTTTCAAATGTTCAACTTATCCCTATCAATTTAAAAGTTTTTACCTTTTTATTTAGTTTCCCACTAATGAAACGCCCAAATGCTTTAAATTTAACAACCCAAACAAAGAAATTTTATGCAACATTCATGTTTTTTTCTTTCTTAAATGTTGAATTAAGAATTAAAATTTTAGATCATGTCACTTAAATATTTAACACAATAGAATGTACGAAACATGGGAAAGAATTCAGTAATAAAAATCTACCTTTTGTAACAATCTAAAATTCTTGCCATTTCCATATGTGTAGATGTACAATTTAACTGGCACAATTCAAGGCAAGAGATAAAAACAATCTCACTTTCAGGAAACCAACCAGCATCTGTTAAGAAGCTACCTATATAAAAGAAAATTTTGTTTTATAGCATAAATTATCTAGAAGTGTTAAAATTATTTTATTGAAAGAAACATTTTTATGCTAAACAAAATACATACCAAGTAAAAAACCAAGATCAACGACTTTATCCTTTTTTTCTGCAGTAGAATCTGATGTATCTATACATTTCTTCCGATATCCATCAGCCAATTTATATGCTATTTGATAACCATGATCCATCAAAGCTTGGAAACAATTATGAAGAAGAAATCTGAAACATTTTTTTTTTTTTTGTAAATTTAAAAAATAATAATTTTAATAAATACTGAACAAGTTTATTACTAGTATCCTGAAAATTTTTATGAAGATTTCTTGAAAATATGATCTTATCTTAGAAATAATAATTTATTTTCCAAGCTTCAACAGTAATTTTTTTAACGCATTTTTAAATACATTTATGAGGGAAACAAAGGTACTTGCAAGAAAAGTAATTTTTAAAAAAAATATTTCAGTTGTTTGCATATTACTGATATTTTTGTCTAAAACAAAGGCATTAGTTATCATGCTTTGCTATCATAATAAATTAAAGGAAGAAACTTATCCACACATAAATTCCAATTTCATCAGAAATGAGGAGAAATCATTAAAACGGGTTATTTTCTTTTAATATAGTTATAATGTTATTAAATAGTGGAACAGATCGTAAAGTTTCAGTTTATGTTATCATAAAGATTAGTTTAAAAAAATACATTATCATCTTAATCCGTTAGTGTCTAGTGTTCTCTTAATAAAGTAGTTTCATTTCATTTCTGTGGCTTAATTAATCATATGTCATTTTTTTATTTTAACTATATCATACATCTTAAATTTCTTATATCTAAAAAGAGTTAATTGGCCTCCAAAAATTTATAACCGATTTATTTGCTTCATGTTTCTCAACTGCTTGAGAATTGGATTTTTAATGTATTGCATTATTTTTCTATAAATTGCATACATTCCACAACAGTTATTATTCATGCTTTACACATTTTGAAATTGTTTTTCAATCTCTTTTTTGAATTTTAAAAATATAAATTATATTAAAGCCTCTTTAATTACAGTCACCCAATTTATAAATTAAATTGAATTCTAACAGCATATTTAAATTAAACTTGCCACCAATACTTCTAAAAAAAAAACCCTTATGCTATACCAGATTTTTTTTTTTATGACAGACTTTATATTTTGAATTCAAGATATATTAAAAACTACCCGATTTTGCAAATAAAAAATATTTGCATATTGTGTTTTTTCTTTTGTGAAAAATGAAAAAAATAGGCTTTTTCTTCAGCGTTAAATAACATAAAATTTTAAAAATCACTATTTCTAAAATGAAATATGATACACTGTAAAATATACACTGTTTTGACACAAATGCACTGAATGAATTTTGACACAATTATTTTTTTAATTATTGTATTATTAAATTATTTTAATTTATTATTTAATTATCGATTATTATATAAAAAAATTAAGCATTCTAAACTGAAATTTCCTTTAATATAGAAAATTCCTAATTAGTATGTTAAGTGAGACTACTTATGAATATTTGCAATAAGTTATAAAATCTAGATATATTGATATTTTTCGATAAATGTTGGACAATCTCATCGATGAAGTTCAGTCATTACTTAATTTTATTGCATATTGCTTGAGAGTTTATAATATATTTTCTTGCTTCAAATCAACTATGGTAAAGAAATAAAGAAATGCAAAGGATATTTATGCTGAGAGATAGCATTTCTTGCACAAAACAAATAGATGAGCTTATGAAGAAATTATGATCCCAAGCATGCAGAATATATAAGCTAGTAAAATATTTGATACTTATAAATATCACTTATGTAATTCTATGCAAAATATTACTTTAAGGAACTACATATCAAGAAAATGTCAAAAACAGATTAATGCTCCAAAGTTAAAACATAAAAGAACAGTAGATCTGTCGAGTAAAACAATCAATACTTTAAAGCATTATTGGATTATCAAACATAAGAAAGCTTAAAATTTAAACAATATATGACCAGCCACATTCGATTGTAAAACAGATAAAAGATTTGAATATTCATATACAATTTCTACCAAAGATATTTTTACAACAGATTTTTCTTCAACTGATTAAAAACAAACTAAAAGGAGCAGTAAATTAAGACTCGGATGAAAAAAACAAGTTAAAAGCAAATTATAGAAAGCATATTTATTAGATGAAGCCTGATATGCAATGTGAAAAAAATGTTCAATTTTAAAGAAAATGATTGACTACTTACCTTTTATCACTCACTTTAAGCACTTTATGAAACAAATCCAGATTTTCAAACTCTTTGCCTAGCTGATAGAGTAATCCATCTTTATACAACTGAAAATAATGCATAAAATTAAATATTAAATTGTCATACATGCTCCAGACAAATAGTTTAACATACTTACCACAGAAAGATACACACAATATTGAAAAATATAAAAATACAAATGAAAGTGACAATGAGAAAAGCAAATATGCACACACAAAAAAAAATGGTATGTTGAAAAAAAGAAAGCAAAATAGAAATTATGGAAATAATATGAAGGAACATTGCTTGTTAGGCTGAGAAATACCTCAAGATATTAAAAAGAAAGTTTTTGCTTCATAAATGGCAAAGTTATAAAACATTAAAAAAAAAAGTTGAATTTATCTCCCTTCCTACATTGCCTCATGTTTAAAATCACCCAAAATTAAAACTTTTTAAAATGAAAAAATATGCATAGATATACACATATAAAACATGATACACTTTGCTAAATTGGAGAAAACTGAACTGTTTGCACAGCTGTTTGCAATTTGTCAGGAAAGTATATGGTTGATGATTTTTTTAAAAAATTAAATGAATAAATTTAGTACATTATACACTGATACAGGTACTTTGAAGTGTGACAAAAGCAAAAAGGAAGAAATGGTGAAGGAGGATATACAATCTGAAATAATCCAGATTTTTATTAATACATAATTTCTTACATTTAGTTTCATCATTCTTTTTTTATTACTGGAGCTTAAAAATATTAACTTTTTTGAACTGATACATTTTGTACAAGCAATTGTATTTATTTTAATGGTTGATTAAATAGCATTTCAACAGATTTTGTATGAAATATTAATGGTCAGTAAGTGTAAATATTAACAATAAAGCAGAACTTTTTTTCATAAATACATAGGCTATCTAATTTCTAAATACAAAAACTCAATTTTGTAATGATTATTGTTTAAAAAAAGCAAAGTTGCAGGATAAATATTATGTCTAATGCTATTGAATGTAATCTAATTTAAGTCTATTATACTTCTGCCACCTTCACAAAAAATAATAAAAAATAAGATTGTATAAATAGTGTTTTTTAAAAATAATAATGGTGTAATATTATTAGAAATAATTATTGTTACAACAGAGTATGAAAAATCTTTAGAATGACTTGATTTAGAAAATTTTCTCCATTATGTATGTAAATATTAAAAACACATAAATTGCAAATATTATTCAAAATCTTAAAGAAAACACTTAAAATGCATTTATAATCACAAAAAGACTTTTCGCAGATCCTGAAGGTTACTTAAATTGAATGCCAACAAATTGAACTTTAACAAAATAAGTTTCTATCCAAATTATAACGTCTTTATTACAGTGAATAAAATATATCATTAATTTTTGCTTAAACTCATAGAACGATCTAATAATGTGGTATCTAGTAATTTATTTTAACAGCTTAAAGATGATATATCCAGCTGATTCCTATTGTAAGAGTTTCTACATGTCATAAATATCTTGATTCCTAATAATTTATAAAAATCCTACTTCCTTCTACAACACTGCATGTGAAAATTCTTCCAACATGCAGAATATTAGTTCTGTATTTTGCTCTTAAAAGAACAAATCCCCAACCAAACTCATTTTGTTTTTAGCAATCGCATTTTTCTCCTCACATTTGATTAATTTCAATATGACTCTTCTTTAGAATTTTAAAAATTTCTTCTTTACAATTTCAATGAACCAATAAATTTTTACTTCATTTTGAATTGATTATATATTTTTAATCATGCAAGTACTTTAACCCTTTAACATTAAGAAACATTTTTATAAATCATTTTTATTTATTATTATTATTTTAATTTTCAAAGCAATGATTGACTTTACATTTAAAACAGAGCTTGCACAATTAAATGAGCATAACTAAACTCTTGTGCCTCTTCTGCTGCTGATAAATAAAACAAAAAATAATCATTATGAAACTAAATTTTTTGATGTCAGAAAAAAATATTAGATAACTTATTCATTAATATTAATGACAAATGAAAGTACTTCAATGACAAGAGATATACTCCAATGAATTTTGGAGGCTCAAAATATAATGAATATACATTATAACTTTAAACAAGCAATTCCTGTGTGTATGTGAATAGATATTTTTTAGACATTAGATATTTTTAAATCCATTTTAATTTCCCAATTTTTATCTTAATTTAACTTATATTAACTTAATTCTAAAATTTTCTCTTATTTCCTGATCCAATTCCACCTTTTTTTAAAATTTAATTAATGCTAAATGAGTTCTGTAAAACTGCTTTAATCAGCACCTTCATATGAATGGATAAAAATATGATGAAGGGATAAAAATCTCCAATGAAGGGTTAAAATCTGTCATGCTTTGCAAATTCTTTTAAAAGATGCCTAACTTCTCTTTCCTAAATCGACACGTGTAACGAATCGCTATCAAAATCCTATTGTAAAAATTATCACAGGGAAAATTTCGCTCTCTTCTTCTCTTGTATCGCTTGTGAACGGACGTTAGTTTTATCGTCGCTTCTTGCTTGTACATAAATTGTGCCTCTAGGGATGGAATAAATGGGAAGTATTAAAAATTCAAAAGTGTCTAATTTCTTCAGTCATGAAACTGCTTAAAAATGTGTTTTACATTATAGTTAGCAATGTTATTATTATTATAGTTAGCAATGTAAAAATATCACTACATATATATTTCGTGTATCTTACGATAATATTTCGTATTCGTAAATTTATCTATATGAGTGTCTTGCCTGAAAATACGATATTTTACGCACACACGCACCACACACACACACACTTTTTTTATAACTATAAAGTTACCAATCTTTATATATCTGGGCTCCAAGATTAACATTAATATCACACTTAAAATATAGAGGAGAATTAAAGCTGCCAATAGATGCTTCCACGGATTAAAAAAATATTTAAAATCACATTTAATTAAAAGAAAAACAGTTATTAATTTATAAATGTCTAATCAGATCTATACTTACATACTCTTCAGAAACCTGGACAATGACACAAAAAGATAAAAATATTATTGGTATATCTTTGAGCGGTAGATACCAAGAGCTATTTTTTGGAGGAATACAAGTTGATGGCGTTTGGCACAGATGCTCAAATTTAGAACTTTACCGTGCCTACAAGGAACTAGGCGTCGTGAAATAGATAAAAATATAAAGGATTAAATGGGTTGACCACATTATTAGAATGAACAGGGAGCTACAGCGCAGAAAATATTCCTGGTCAAGCCCACTAGAACAGGAACTAGAGGCCGGCCCAACCTCAGATGAGTTGATTGTCTGGAAGGGCACTTCACCACTTTAAGAGTTATTAACTGGAAGACCATGGCCAAGAAAAGAGAGGTCTGGAAGAAAATTCTTGAGGACGCCAGGGCCCATCCGGTGCTGCCATGCTACTGATGAAGGATAAAGTCGCTAAGCCTGGAGTCACTGATCCAGCATCTGATCATCTAAAAAAGCTGATCGTAAAACTGTCTTTCCTACAATGGAACTACTTGTGCTGAGAAGCAGCATTACAGATTCGTAACATTGCTCCCCTCTTCAAGGACTGGCGCCCCGGCAGTCCCGCAACAATCAATAACTGGTACAGGTCACTGACAGATGTGAACAACCTTTGGTTCGGCGTTGGGCAACCTCCACAATTTCGCTGACGGCATCATTCACTATGTTGGCGATAGTAAAAGATCTTTCTGAATCCTTTCGCTGGGATGGGTGGGTCTAGGATCTCTTTTTCGTTTCAAATTATACATTCAAACTTAAACCCGCTTCTTAAAATATTCCAAGGAGCTAAACATCGTATCGTAACAGAACTCTCCGGGAAGAATTCTAATCAAGCTGGTCAATTACCCACTTTCAACTTGCTCCATCGAACCAACCAAATATCAGGATGTTCAACTGTACCTTCCGGAGTCCACTTAAAAGTCAAGAATTCTTCGCCGTCATCTCCAAACCTTTAGCAGTAATTTTTCCGCCTATTCCCGGCTCCTTCTCGACACTCCAGAACTATCCCTAGCTCTCAATACAAGATCCTTTAAAGAGCACATCTGCCTTTGCGGGAAAGGTTCCTCTGCGACGATATAATTTATCTGGATACACAGGCGATTGCTCAGCTCCTATTCGCATCACACTTCTATTCAAATCCACAACAAAGCTGAATTCTAGAAGGATATCCAGATAGAGACTATAAGAATCAGCGATTCCAGCCACAGCTTCATGAGAAGCAATCCAGAGGGAGATACCAAGAGGCTTGGAAATAAGTTGTCCCTTCGACCTCTGGGACAAATCCATTCTCAACAGGGTAGCATTAGCTCCTGTGTGTACAGACATCAAACACGGGTCGTCATAAACAGACCCATCCAAACAAAATTCATTTTCTCCACTCCCAAAAACCTGAATTTTCGATACTGATTCAGGAACTTTATTCGGAGAGGATAAGCTTTCTTTCTGCAAAATGGTGGCAATGGTAATGATAGCTAAACTGTAAAATGAATACTGTAATATAGCAGATTGTTTCAAATAACATGTTAAACTTCATGATTTTTTTTTTTTTATTTATATGACCATATCATATGTAGGTAAGATTGAAAAATATTCATATGTAATCAGTATTTGATTCGCTTCTAAATATTTTTTCCCGAAAAAACAAGATTTTACAAAAAAAAAAAAAAAAAAGTGCGAAGTGAAGCTTGGTTTTCCAGATATTTGGTATAAAGTTACTAAAATAGTATACGTTTATCATTTTTTTTTTTTTTTTTTTTTTTTTTGAGGAAGCTATAAAGAATAAATAACATACAGAAGATTTTTTTTTTCTGCAACCACCAATCCTGGTAACTCAAACTGATTATTAAAAGAAGTTATTACAGATATATATTTTTCTGTCATAATTAATAATTTTATATTAAATCAAAGAATAACAATCAAAAATTTACTAAATTTTATGAATCATTAATATTAGCATTAATAATCAAGTATATCAAATGTTAAATAAAAATAATGTATCCTTTCTCTTCCATTCTAATCAATGTAACTGATTTGAAAAAGATTTTTTTAACCATATTATGGTAATTTGAACATTAATTGTCATAAAAATTAAATTGCAGTAAAAGGTTTGATCAATCTCATCAAAGTCAAAATTTTAGTTTTAAAAAAAAATGCAACTAATACGAAATTGAGAAATTAGTCAAGAAAGAACTAATATTCTAAGCAAATAATGAAGTGTCATGGATGAAAAAAAATAATAATGTTTAGAAAATTTGGCAATTACTCAACCTCTCATTGAAAGAAGCTAAATTCATATAAAATTACATTCTAGAATAAATTAAAAATAGAGCAATTTAAAATAATGCAATTTAAAATTTAATTAATTCTTACTTTTAGTCATCAATTCTTATATACACATACATTATGTAATCTTAAAAAGAAATTTTTATTCATATTCACTTAAAAAAAAAAAAAAAAAAAAAAAAGACACCCCATTAATTACAACTACCAAGAATTCCATAAAAAAGTATTGTTATTTCAAGTCAATGATATATAAAAATAAATATTATCCCGATTAAAATAAAATTTCTTATTCAAATAGCTCATTTAAAAAAAATAGTTAAAATGCAGTATTCTGAGCATAAAAATTGCTATGGGGGGGATCTTGATGTTTATCTTTACAATGATGGTTAAAAATTCAACTCATCATCACGTTAAAATTCATTTTCATCCATCACTACAAAGTCTATGGCAATCAAATGAGAAAAAAATATTTTTATTTCTTATTGCAATATTTATTTTATCATGATTCATTTATTTTATTATAAACAACCAATGGCAGTTTAAATCTGTACAAATTTACAGATCTATTAAAATAAAATCCTTTTCTTTTAATTAAATAATGTAAAAAAAAAACAATGCAAGCAATAAAATGACTAATGCAATGCTACCACAAAAATTTGAATCAAGAAAAACTCACTAAATCAAGCAAGAGAAAATGATAAATTTGAAACTAAAATAGGCAAAGAGTGATTTATTTATTATATTTAAAAAATTAAATAAATAGTTCATAATACAAAATAAAACCGTGAAATGTTAAAAAATAATGTTCATTGATGAAAATTTAATAACTTTATAATATTTACACTAACCTTAACTTTTTTAAAAATCAACAATTAAGAACTTTTTATTATTTATCTTTATTGGGTACACTAAATAGCAATCAAGTATGCAAGTAAATCAGAAGTCTCAAAAAGTTATTAATTCATGATCACTGTGGATAATATAGCTGTATTTAACTAAGGAAAAAATTATAATTTATAGACTTGACTTAAAGTAAACAAAATAAATTCGTCTTACAGACAATTTAACATTATATTAATAAGGAATTGATTAGGCTGGATAAAAATTTGATTTGCAGATAAATTAGAATTAAAAACATTCAAATTAGCAAAATTACCCAGTTCAGTCATAAATCTATAAGGGTTTGTTCTACTTCAAATTCCTTTTCCCACAAATGTTGCAATCTGAATATATCAAATTATATCAGTTGCTGATAGACCAGTTTACTAGCTTGCCCTATGGTCCCTTTACATGTAGGATAGTACTGACCCTCTTCACAGGATGTGTTTGTGGGGAGGAGAAAGGAAAAAACTTATACTTGCAGAGAATTGCTAAAACTAAAAAAAAGAATTTCTCAAATAGTTATAAATTTTACATTGCAAACAACCACTTCTGTGAAATGTCTGTGTGAGAGGACTATTTAAGTTTTTTTTATGATTGCTGAGGTTCATGGCAAAGTGGAAGGAAAGCTGTCCCTGTTCAGGAAATGGTAGTCCTCGAAAAGGTGGTTAAATTATTTTTACACTTCTGTAAAACTGATGGCTGAAAAAAAAAGACCAAATAGGTCAGCAAACAAATTCAAAAACATGAAAAAGAAAATCTTATAAATCTTATATTATCTATAAAGATACGAATACTTGAATTTGTTATAAATAAGTTCAACTACACTTTTTGTAGCACTCTAGAGAGCAGCAATATCAGAAATAATTATTAAAGGTCAGTCCTATCATCACTTATAATGTTCATATTTCAATATCTCTACCTTAGTATTCTTATTACTCAAGTTCAAGAGATGTGACTACACACTGAAATTAATAGTGTGTGAAGACATTTACTTCAAATTTCCGATAAGTTGAAGGAATAAAAAATAATGTTCATTCATCAAGGCATCAAAATATAGAATTATCTAAATTTGTTTTAAGATAATTCTATATTTTGTTATCTAAATTTGTTTTTAATGTTAAATAACATTCCCAAATAGGATAAATCAAATACTAACAGCATTTCCTCATAATTTTTTAAAAATCAGAAGTTTAAAAAAAAGTCATCCGATTTAAAACATTTCATTAAAATTCTAAATATAAATTTTTTAAATTAATTTTCCTAATGCTTTATTTTCTTAATCTTTTTCCTACTTTATATATATATATATATATATATATATATTTCAGATTGTGAAAGAAAAAATTTAAATAATTGGGTTGCCATTTCAATTAAAATGAGATTGTATAAGAAAACTGCAGAAACAAAGATAATCTCTTTCTAAAATAATAATAAATCTTAATGCTTGAAACCAAATTTAAATATCATGTTTATATATATCTCACTTTTTTTTCCAAAAAGAACAAAAACTCCCAACCCAACATATATTCATACATTAACCATTTCCTATTCAAAGATTAGAAAAAGGACAACAATTATAAAATCCCCTTTTAAAAAAATCCAACTTAAAACCAAAAAAATTATTGCAAACATAACAACTTGTTTCCTTTCAGAACTATAGAAGGCAGCATGATTGATATATTATAATTTCCAGGGTATAATCAGGGGATTATCTGTTTAAAAAACTTGAAAATCATCACTGTAAATGTCCCTAATAACACCAGCCTGCAACAATCTCTTGTTTTAAAAGTAATAGTTGTTTTTAATGTATTTTCACATGCTTATTTCAAAAATAATATCAGTTTTTACGTATCACGTACAGTTTTTTTGAAAAGTAAAATTTTTAAATAAGTAAAAATACACAGATTTTTTGCGATTTGGATAGGATAAATTAATAAAGTATATATGATTATTTGTTTAAATAAATTCTGAAAACCTCTTACTTCATTGAAATTAAATAATACATTTATATTGAATAAATACTTATAATTGTATGAATTAGGAGATAATATTCCTTATAATCCGAATGATTGGCGACTATTTATAGATTCCTCAAAGAGGAGTCAAAAAGCAGTTTTATTGCATAACGAATCTAAACTTGCATCAGTTCCAGTTGCACATTCCGTTTTCATGAAAGCAACATATGAAAGTATGGAGATGCTTCTCACTAAAATAAAATACACTGAACACAAGTGAGCATTATGTGGTGACTTAAAGGTTATAGGTCTGTTTCTCGGGCAACAAAGTGGATTTACTAAATTTCTGTGCTTTATTTGTGAATGGGACATAGAAAGTCATTGGATAAAAAAAGATATGGCCGAAGAGACAAGAATGGATTCCTGGTAAGAAGAATATTTTAAATGAATATTTAATAGATCCACAAAATATTTTATTGCCCCCACTTCATATAAAATTGGGACTCGTAAAGCAGTTTGTGAAAGCTTTGGATAAAGATGGAAAATGTTTTGAGTATCTTATATTGAAGTTCCCAAAATTGTCTAGCGCTAAAATTAAAGAAGGTGTATTTGATGGAACACAAATAAAGAAATTAGTTAAAGATTCTAATTTTGAACAATGTATGACAAATAGAGAAGCAGGCTTGGGTTGCATTTAAAGATGTCGTAGAAGGTTTTTTGGGAAATGAGAGAAAAGAAAATTACAAAGAACTTGTAACTGAGTTATTACGCACTTATCTTTTGGAGTGCAGTATGAGCATTAAAATTCACTTCCTTCACTCACATTTGGAATACTTCCCAGACAAGTTAGGAAAAATGAGTGACGAGCAAGGTGAAAGATTCTACCAGGATATAAAGGAGATGGAACGCAGATATCAAGGACGGTGGGGTGTTAACATGATGGCCGATTACTGTTGGTCTTTAAAAAGAGACAGTGACGTGGAGCATAAACGAAAAACCCAAAAAAGAAGCTTCTTGACTTCAAGAAAAACACAAAAGTTATCATAATATTGTAAATGAACAGCATTATTGTGTTTAGTTAATAGTAACTACAGTTGCAACTATATGCATTATACTGCATTTTGTTAATTTTTTCATCGTCATTTGTAAAAAATCCTTACGTGTTACATAAAATTTAGTTTGCATTTTGGAATGACATCATCGTTGCTGATATAAATAAATTAAAATTTTACAAACAAAAAAAATTTCTTTTTTTTGCAGGCTGGTGTAATCTAAGAATTATATGACAAAGAGGGTTAACTGCTTTTTTTTTTTTTTTTTTTTTTTTTTTTTTTTTGTCAGGGCTACAAGTAGCACCTGCAGATTATATGCTGCTGCAGATAACATGCAGGAAATTACAGTAGGTTCTTTTATAGGATTAATTTCATATATATATTTCCCAATTGGTTCCAGGACACCAATTTTTATTTTAAACACATGATTTTTGTTAAAAAAAAAACCTCTTTACAATCCAATAAAAAAAGTAAATCATATTCTTTGATATCTAAAATATTATTTTGTAAAAGATTCAAATTTATTTCTGTATATATCCATAAAATTGTCGAGACAATGTCCTCTATAGAATACCATCTCCAACTTAGCACAGAAAACATTTTCAATGTGTAAAATGTACAGCATTTCTCAATGCACACCAATACTATTACATACTTTGATCAATTTTATTCAAAATAGTGGAAACACTTTAAATTTATATAATTTAAAAAAAAAAATTATCTCTATATATTAAAAAACAATAACTTGGGACAGAAAATGTTCTTGTTATTTATTATTCGCTTGGTGACTAGCTGATCTGCCAGGAATATTAATTTTCAAATAAATTATTTAGATGTGTCCATGATTTTGCAAAATTGCTTAATATTTAAGACATATTATTTCAATTGTCTTAGTTTAGTTCTTTTTATTGCATAAAAGCCTTTCTAATATTATAGAATGAAATCCCATAACATTATAGGAGCCTTTAAAAATGTATTAACCAGTTCATTTATTTTCTAAATTTCACGATATAGTGACTTCACTTTTTTTTTTTTTTTAATCTGTCTTATAAACTATACAGATATTAAACAAAAATCCTTTCCAAGCTTCATATAATGGAAGAAAATCCTGCAATTAAATATTTGTAGAAGCAAAAATAGAATAGAATATCAGAGTGGCAATGTAATCTATTGTTAGAAATTAATCACAAATTAAAAAAAAATTGACAAAATTATTAAATTGGTATCATTAATTTTTTTTTTTTTTTAAACAGTGTGAAATTCATTTTTATGCAATAATGTTTTTGGAAATTATCAAGGAAAATAACAAAATTCAGTTTAATTTATAATTTATTAAAATTTCAAGAAATTTACTGCAAGATGCATGTTTCCTCCCTCCAAGCTATACATGTTCCAATTTTGATAGCTGTAAATCAAACGATTTGGTCAGCAAAGCATCAATTTTCATTATAATTAGTATAGATAGTCACAATGCAACAATCAAATGTAAACATCAGACTCTTTCACTGGCCATTTTTTACAGCCCTGTCAATTAACTCCATTCAGTGATAGGAAATAATATGTAAAAGAATTCAAGAAATAGGTAAACAGAAAATGAAAACAGGATAAACATCAGCAGATGGACAAACACTATGACTTACTATGAAAATGGATGAACATAATTTCCAAAACTATTATCTCACAAAAGTGGTTTTTGCATTATTGAAAACTCAAACAATTACCTTTTTGATGTCATACTTAATTTCTGTAAAGAAATTATTTTTAATACAAAATCTATTAGATTTTTAACATTATGATGAAATTCAAACTCATCTATCAAAACATTGAATCATGTGCTTTTGCCGATATTAAAATTAAGACAAAAATTGCTTCTATTGTCTGGTGTCAATGTCCAGATCTGGTTTAATTTGCATCTACAGTACTCTGTAGCAGATTCATTCAATTACATTTATACTTGTCACATATATCAAATAAGAGTGCAATTTTTTTTAAATGTAAAATTCACTTTAATAGTTTAAGAACCTAAAATTTTTTTATGTTAAACAGTTGGTCTCCAAGGACAACTAGCTTTAAAAATAAAAAAATATTTAGTTTTAATAACAAAAAATATTTTTTTACATATTGGTTAATTTCAATATTTAGATTAAATTGCAAAGATTATTATCAAAATTTACATACATTACATCTAGTTTATGTATTTTGTAAGAGATATATAAATGTTCTATTTTTAATTTTTTAGAATATAAATAAAAAATTATGAACTTAAGATATTCATATTGCCCTCAAACAAGGACATCCTTCTCTATAGAAAGTCATTTAAATTTTGTTAAAGAGGTCATTCTATGTTTAGACTATCAACAATTCCTATTCGTAGAAGGTTTTTATCTTTTCAACCATTTCTACTTCAATTGTACAAAAAAATTAACAACTTGTTTGGTAAATGTTAAAAAGAACTTGTAATAACTTCTAAAATTTTTATTACAAATTTCAGAATGAAAATTCACAAGCAAATAGAAAATATAGAAAAGATTATTCCAAACAGTCACACAAATCAAATTAAAATCCATTTTACAAATAAAGTAATGCGAAGGAAATGAAATTTTGCATCTATATTACAATTTAAACTGGTTGCCAATTTATAAAATTTTATTTATTGAAAATTGTTAAGTGCTGCAATAAAAAAAAAAAAAAATTGTATTCTTTAATCAGCAATTGGTTGCATCATCAATAAGCAAGAAATAAATTGCATCACATGCCAAAAAACAGTAATCCTAAGGCATTATTTATTAAATGATAGGTAAGCTGCAAGATTTAATACTTATACAGTTGTAAGTAAAATAAAAAAGAGAATTTAAAAAAAATACTAGAAACATCATTAACAATTTTGAAAAATAGTTTTAACTGCACTGCAAATTTTACCATATTGCTGCAATTAACATTCTGAAAAACTCTAAAAAATTATCACAGAATTAAAAAGATAACTATACAAATAGTATATTTATTTTATTAGGTATTGTTGGATCGACACTGTCAAAAACTGAGCTTATTAATAATTTCATTATAAATAAAGCCATAAAACTATAATAATTTTTAAAAGTTGTTAAAATGGCAGAAAATGTTTAGAATGTCTATAGGCATTGCAAATATTTACATAATTACATATGGATGCGCATTACCTCATTTTATACATACAAGATACGCTTTTTTTAAATAATCCCAAATTCTGGAAATTATTCAAAATAAAAATATTCAATTTAATATATATCCTAAGAAATTAAAGCTTAATAATAATTTTCATGAAGACCAATAATGGAACACATCACTTAGGTCTTTCATGGAGACTTACTTTGTAATATACATCAAAAATAACACAGCCATGAAAAGTCCTGACGTCTTTTTCATACGTTGAATAATTAGTAACAACAGAAGAAATTGAATAATTGTATAGGGAATCAGGCATCCAGGCTAAAGGCTGAGCCATTCTTTATCTAAATTTGGCTAAATTTTTAAACCATAATACTACTTCTCAATGTCAAGACGATATTTCGTCTTGATTTTCGTTTCGTCAATTTGCCAGAACGAATTAAGTCAAAACAATTTCCGAATGGTTACAGTTAAATTTCATTGACAAAGAAAGTAGAATTTTTGTTGTGTACAATAGTGCATTGTTCAGTATAATATTATATTAACAAAAATTTTGAAGAAATGTAAATTAAATCTGCAGGGGGGCAAAGAATGTATGGCATAGCTCACTCGCATAGCAACGATTATAGTTTTCCAAGATTTCAAGTTGCGTGTTAAGGTTTTCATTGAATCTAGAACGGAGATGGAATTGAAATGTATAACCAAATTTGCATGTTTTTGGCATGTAAAAAAAAAAAAAAAAAAAAAAAATCCTTTCTGCTCTATATTACAAAAATTAAGATATCTATAGCCTGAAATAATATTAATAATTATTAATTAATATTTTAAGGGAGGGGTTGCCCAAACACGTTGTAGAAACTGTCATAGAAAAGAAATCGAAAAAGAATGAATTAAAAAATAAATTGGTTTTTTTTTCCCGTTTACACCGTCCCGAAAAACTAGAAAGAAAAAAAAATATCGCAATTCTTTTATTGAAAAAAAAAATTCATTAAAGATGTAGTTAAAAAAATTAATATCGCAAGCTGAAAAACAAAAATAGAAATCTTATAATCTAAGTTAATGCTTTCAAACTCAATCCTTACAAGGAAAAAGTACAGTTTGGAAAAAATGAGTAAGAGATGATCTTCACGTTAATGGAATTTTAAATAGACAGATTAAAAATTACTAATTAGAATTAAGTAAATACATACATGCCAATGATGATTTGTGTTAAGGAAGGATAGAATTCGATTCTAAAATAAAATATCTGCAACTGCATTGGTGATTCCCATCAAAAATTTCTGTGCCCTTTCAGAATTCTGTTTCTGTATTATCGTTCATGATATTTTTAATATTCCTTGAGAATTCTTACGATTCTTATTCTAAAAATATACTTTTAAAATATTTTTTTAAAAATTGATTAAGTATAGAAATACACATTTATACGGTGAAAAATTGTATGTATAAAAAATATTATTATTATTATTTTTAATTTTTAGATGATATAACAATTATTTTTACACTGTATTATTTTCGAAAGTTATAGTAGAAAAATTTCAAATTTCGCTTGATTTTTAATTAATTAAAATTTCAAAAAGTACCTCCCAAGTGCACGTTTTCACTCGTTAAAGTGTATTTGCACGACATTTGGTTATTTTAAGTGAAACGACCAGGCATGTAGAGTGCCAACACATACATACACACACATGCTCGCGCACGCACAAATATTTATTATAAACTAACCGACTTTGATGATTTGGTGGTTTCTCGGAATTGATGTTTGTTAAAATTTTCTATTTTATATTATACTAAATATTTTATTTACTTGCTATCTTAAATAATTCTTTCAGCAAAGTATTTTTATGCTTCAAATTTAAATATAGTCATATAACTCAAGCTATTATAGAAATCTTAAGCATTTGGTGCATTGTACAACGTATTCTCTAATTAATCTCTACAACATATTCTCTCTCTCTCTCTCTCTCTCTCTATATATATATATATATATATATATATATATATTGTTACGAATCTGTGCTGCTGCTTCCCAGCATAGTTGGTTCCATCATCAGAAAGACTGTTTTACAGTCATCTGTATTGGACGGAGTCCGGGTGTCGCGTCGGAGGTCTCAGAGCTTGGCGATGAATTTGGCGATGTTGGCGCCAAAATAGATTATACCCGAAACATCGAGAATTTTCCCGATCCGTCCATTAGGAACCGAGATACGTCTCGAAAGTTCCTGATTGGTTGAGGGGCTTCTAGCTCCGCCTTCTGAGACCTATAAAAGGAGGCAATCTGCAGCTACCGGGGGGTAGTCTGCTAATCTCTGAAAACGAGTCTTCTAGAGATTAACACAGAGCAGCGATGGAGTCAAGCCAGTGCTGAACTAAGCTGTGCGCTACTGTCTGCAGTACAGTCTTGTTGTGTGCACGTCTCGGCTGAAGATAATTGTCTTCTCTGTGCTGTATATAGTTGTCGTCTTTGTACTGTCTTGTATATATATATATATATATGTGTGTGTGTGTGTGTGTGTGTGTGTGTGTGTGTGTGTGTGTGTGTGTGTGTGTGTGTGTGTGTGTGTGTGTGTGTATGTGTGTGTGTATATATATATATATATATGTGTGTGTGTGTGTGTATATATATATATATATGTGTATATATATGTGTATATATATATATATATATATGTGTGTGTGTGTATATATATATATATATATATATGTAAAATCCAGAATTAATTTTACTTTTAAGAAGATTTAAATGAAGTAAATAATTATGCTTCAAAAAGTTATGAAGTTTTTTATAATAGTCCTTTTTTAAAGGCTCTAAATTTTGTAATGGCCCTTTTTTCGTAAGGCGAATTTTGCAAAATATTTCTTGAGCTTGAAACTTTTCACCTTGGCGCATGAGACGATAAGGCCATTGACATGGAAATAAAATTAGGTGTTTAGCAGTTACATTGACCCATAATAATAAAATATCAAAAATATTTCGAGTGAGAGAGATAAATTAAAATACAAAAAGCAGATTTTTATGTAAGATGCTTTTTCCAAAATCGGTTCATAGTCATGTCAGTGTGGAAAAGCTAAAATAACACTTTTCACATAGATAAGGCGACAAGGTCTCTTGACGTTCTTTTTATATATAATGTCTCGTAAATTACACAGATATTAAACAGAAATCTTGCTCTTTATTTTCAACAATGGAAAAAAAATCACGCGATTAAATAAACAAAATTTCCATGAAACAATGAAAACGGTTTGAACTTTAAGGCAACAATGCAATCTATTGTTGGAAATCAGGCAAAATATTAAAAGAGTTATTCCAAAACTCAGCAGCAATTTGTACAATTATTAAATTGATATCATGAAAAATATTATTTTTAAATTTTGAAAGAGTGTGTAAATTTTTTTGTTATAATATTTTCGGAAGTTATTGCAAAAAAATGCCAAAATTTTGAATTTTGATTAATATGCTAATTAAAATCTCAAAAAAAGTTACTCCGAGATGACATTCCGAAATTCCAAGGTATACATGTGCCAATTTTCGTAGCTGTATGTCAAACGGCCTAGCTGTTTATAACATATACACACACATGCATCTTCGTTATCAGTATAGATAGAGATAAAAATAACGTTTTTAAAAAGCTTTCTATAAAATATTAAACTTTAATACTCGTACATTAAAACATTTTCAAAGTAAAAAAAAAAAAAAGAAAGAAAAAGCTTTCTTTCCCCTCTTTTTTTTTAGCTGTAAGTATGAATCATGCTAAAAATAGACTTAATTAGCTTTTGAACTTCACTAATCAAAGTTTTAAACAATTGCATTGTAGCAAATTGTTCATTGTTAAAGAGAAAAAATATTGTTAAAAATTAAGCAAAAAATTTTTGTTTCTATTTTGGATAAAATTGCATGAAAATTAAATTGGTATAGTTGAAAATTTCTAAAATTTTAAAATTACTTAAAATTTGGTTTTGTACAGTAATATTTTCTGGAGTTATCGTGAGCAAACGCCAAAATGTCGTCTAACTTTTAATCAATTAAAATTTCAAATAATATCCCTTCGAGGATCGCATACCCGTTCTCTAAAGCATATCTACAACAAATTTGTTTGATCAAACAATCTGAGTTGTAGAACGCTAGTTTTATTATGCTATAATATTTTTTATCATTCGATTTTAACATCATAATTTTTATGAGGCTAAAATTATTATGAGCTTCAAATATTAGTTAATTGCGGGATGGAATATGCATCATGCTTAATGTAAAAATTGTTCAAACAGCTTTACAGGCCAGTCTTTGAACCTACAGATACCAAATTTGATGATTATAGATCTCTCTTAGCGAGCACGATAAATAACGAATGATTCGTATAGCAAGAAAAACAAAATGTAAACAAATTATTTTCTTAATGAGAGATGTTTCTCAGAACAAGTGACATGCAGAATTGACCTGTTTTTCTGTCTCTGTGTTGAGTGTTTGAATGAAGATAATTCTTATTTCTGAAAGAAAGAAGCTTTGATTGGATAGCCTTGCCGAAAACGACACCGAGATAATTTGAACCTTAATAAGATTATGTCTCTGGACACTATCACGTGGCTAGAAGTGGATAAAAGTAGCATCGTTGAGAAGGTGGGCTTATGCGAATTTCCTCTGCATTCTACAGGACCTGAAATTTCTATTTAAGTCAATTAAATTCGAAATATCATATTGCAGTAATAATATAACATATTATGTTGGATAGACATAATGTACATATATGTTTTGAAAGATATTGAAATCTCTTTTACAGAATATAATATCTATTTTTGAAAATCTTTGTAATCAGAGTTATGTCGAAAAAAATTTTTGCATTCTATTTTTTTTTTAAATTTATATTTTTTGAATAAGAATACAGAATCTAAGAATGCAGAATTGAATAAGAATGCAGAATTTTGAAGAATTTTTCTAATAAGGATGCAGAAAAGCCTAAATTTAAGGATTTTGATATCCTCAATCAAAACATGACCTTGCAGAAAATCGAAAAGTAATCTCAGAGTATTTGAAAAGTTTGTTTCAAGGGGTTTTTTTTTGGTTAAAATGGGAAAATTATTTAATTTTTTATACATTAAAAAAATCAGCAAGAAAATAAATGTTTTTCAATAACCGGAGCAGCACCGAACTCACATTAATCAGCAACAATTTAAAATGAAGCAAGGAAAGAGGTGCAAATTCAAACAGCTATCATGACGCATTTGCATATGTGTGCAATAATATTATGAGCATAGATTGATTATGGCACATATTGTGGTATTTTCTAATGTAACAGTACATGTAGCAGCATTCTATGTATGAAGGTATTTGCCAGTATCTTTTCCGTCATTAAGTTATTATGCAATTTTTTGTAAATTATTCTGTAATTATTCTAAAGGCTTTTAAATGAATACAACAATTATTTTCAATCATTTTGAAGCGAAACATTTTCATTTTCCTGTCTAATGCCAAACAATATTATCGAATGAGAAACTATATTAATAAGGATTTTTTTTTTTAAAAAACCAATCATTGCAAACTTTATAAGATCATAATTACAAAAATTGTCAGAGTAATGTGTAATTATGATCTTAGAGAGTAATGTCAGAGTAATTTTCAGGAAATATGCAAGTTATCTTAATATTTAAGTTAAATTTAAAGAAGTAAGAAAAGACTGTGATTTTGATATATCAATAGTTATATTTCCAGATTTTAATAGAATACTGGCATAATTAGACTGTTAATTCTTTTTGCAGTCAGAGAAATGAAAATTTTATCACTGACTTTACAAAAAAAAGAATATTTGGTTAAATGTGTGGCGGATTTTGATGAGCGGGGATAGAACCTGGGACCTTGTGGTTCGCAGCCCAGTAACATGTCCATGATTCAAAAGCAATTGCTCATGTAGCGTAGCTGTTAACTGGTTTATAAGCTATTTACTACAAGTGCATGTATTTACTGATCTTAAGAAAAAGATTGAATTTTACAACATTTAAAATTATTGATCAAGAAAATATTACTTCAGATGCTTATTCAAATATCACGGGAAAAAAATCTTGTAAAAAATCTGCTTTACTGTGACTTTCAAATGATAATCGGAGTTAGAATTTTAATGATTTCTTCACTTCAGAGGAAGCTAACATACACTGCCTACTGTCAACAGTTTAGTTTGAATTATTCTTTACGAATGCTATGATGGAATCTCTTTCTGAGTTAGTATTTGTATGATTTATAAGTTTATTAATATGGTATAATTATCAGATTTCAATTTATTTAAATTTCTGACCAAGGAATGAATCCATAATTTATAATTTCTGTATTTTTGATGCTATACAGATGTTTCATTTTGTAACTTTACATAAGTCTATGATTGTTTTATATTTATTTATTTATCTATTTTGCTTACAAAATATACTCTAAAGCCTAAATCTTGTTTACTTTCGTTAACTATATCAAAAACTTTTCATTTTCTTCTTTTTAATTGCTATGCTGTTTCTACCAGGTGACGGTATAATTTTCAGGACCCTGCAGCCTTGGTTCGCGATAAAAGAAAGGACATCATAATTGTGCCCTATTAGAATACCGGAAATTAATTGTATAAAGACTGTGAGAAATTGTTTTTTTTTCATTCCACATTATCTCACATTATTTGATGATTTACGTAAAGTAAAATATAAATAAATAAAAATAGACATAAAATTCATGTAACTAATAGATAATTGAAAAGCGATTGTGCGTTTACAATGTGTGCTACAATTCTTTTAATTACACAAAGAATTGTGCTACAATTCTTTTAAATTGTGAGCAAAATGTCAGATAATATTATATGCAAAAAAAAAAAAAAAAAAAAAAATAGGGAGGCTATGTAGATTTATACATATGCATATTATCAAAACTTATTTACCTGGAAAATGAGCATTACTCTTTATCACTACTTTTGCATCTAAATTAAAACACAATTCTTAATAGAATACAATTACAAAATTAGACACTTGCGAAGACATTATCTACGAGGCGACAGTGAACAATGATCAAATAGATCTTTAATCATCAATTAATTACTTTTATTCTAAACTAGCCGCCTTTGGCAACCAGCCGGTTCGCTAGTATTAATGCTCATTAAAATTTTCAATTAAATATTTAATGAAACTTATCTTTTTATAGCTTTTCCATCAAAATATTGTAAGCTGGAAATTGTTATAATTATATAATTCATTTATACCATTATAAAGACCTTAAGCAATAATGTATATTGTATCTTTCTAATTTCCTGTCAGCACCCGTAAAATTTAAATTTTAAATTAAAGTAGAGATGGTAAAACTGCAATTAATATAAAAAAAGCATTTTTTTTTTATTGAAACCAAGCCCTTTTTTCTCCTTAAATATGAGTACTGAAAACAGTTGTTCAGCATTTACGCCTTATGCTACAGAATATCTTTCATTATTCATGTAATACCTCAAGAATTATTCAACAAAAATTTCACAGATTCATCATAAAATTTAGTTTTTAGTTTTACTTTCAAAAAGATTTAAATGACGTGAATAACGGTAATTTATTTTATTTCGGTCTATAAAGTCTAAATTTCACATATTCTACGAAATATTTGTGACACTTCAACGTTTAAATAAACAAATGAAAATTTCTATCTTTTGCTATAAAATCCGATCGATTTATGAAATTTTGATTAGAACAGTTTAGAATAATCAATATTTTCATAATCTTAAGCAATTCGATCTTGAGAACAGTGGAGGTTTTCCGCGCAGGCGGCAGAGGTGGTCGCCTCGTGCCTTAAAATCTATAGGGACCTCAACATCTATTTCGATAAATATCATACTACTGAGCTGATGGCAAATTTAACTGTTCACAGTCTCCCCTTCGGTCCAAATCGTAGAATTTCTCCTTTTACTTTTTCTTTAAAGAAAATTTACGTAAGAAAGGAAATGATTTATTAAAAAACCACTAAATGAAATGTTGGGTTGGGAAAAATACTGATGGAAATAGTAAAAAACAGATCATAAATAATTTTGAAGGTCGTATTCAAGGAGTTTCTAAGCTATAAATGTGAAAAGTAAACTATATTATTAAATCATCAATCTATTTAAAATAATAAGGGAAAACATTAAACAATCACCAAGCCTCAGCTACTGGTTCGATTTCGCCAATTTCTATTTCACATGAAAGATTATGATAGATAAGTCATTAGTGATGCTTCTTTTCCCCTACTACTCCAATTTCGAAAGTTATCGAAAAATAAAACTATAACGCAGAGCCCACCGATTATGTCAGTTTATGTTTATTGTGCTGTAATGCTTTAAAATATTTTTAATTTTTTTTGTAGTAAAATAAAGTTTACATAGCTAAATTATTACTATTTGTATTATGCGTGAACCACCGAAGGTGGCCATTATCTTTTAAACTATTAGCTTAAAATGAATATTGATTGGTTTAAATGAACGGGATTCATTTTGAGTAGTAATCATTTAAATTAATTATCGAATTCTGCTGCTACAGTCCTGTTTTTCTTTTCTGCTAGAATCAGAATTGTCGGTATTAAAGAGATTCTGCCTTTTGTTTTCTTCCAAAAGTGACATCATTGCTCAAACCGGGCACTTTTCTTTCAGATCCGGTAGTTCAATTTCGTTCGTTCATTTTACGTCAAATCACTGAAATTAGTGAAAATAATATCACACATTTTTTTAATTAGTGGAAACAATCTAAATGCAATAAGTTACAAATGGCAATTTAATATTTAAGTTTAAAAAATCTTTAATTGCTTTTTGTTTAGTTATTTTCAAATTTAAATCTAGGGAAAATCGATTTGTAGGAAAGCCATTTAAATCTAGAAAAATCTAATTTGCTATAAAATTCGAGAGAAATGGTATTGTGTTTTAAAATTGAATTATTTGCAGAATAGTGCGAGTCAACTGTCTTGTTATTTATTTAAAATGGTATTATCGAAAAATTATACACAAATTATCCCAATTAAAAGCAAGAAAATTGATATTTTGCTGCTTTTCAATATATTTTTCTATGTTTACAAAATTTTACTCTCATTTTTTTCATTTCTTTTGTTACCTATCAAAAGTATAAATTTCATCTAATTCAATACGCGCTTTTTTACATCTGTCTAAAATTTAATTTAATTTATTTGGTATTCATATTTCTATAATTTTTTTTCAAAAATGTTTATTTACCTTAATTTTTTTTTAATCAGAAAATACGCTAAAGTGTAGAAAATTGCTATTCCGTCTTCAGGTTATAGGAAGTTGACAGTGTTTATTTTAGCTCGAACAGAAAGAATATAAAATTTTCCTTTAGTAGTCCTCTGTTTCTAATAAAATTATTATAATTCATTAAACATTTAGAAATTTATGAACTCAAACCCATTTTTATTTTCTCTTACTATGAAATACATCTGAAAATAATATTTTCATCGTCAAAAAAATTCGAACCCATCATTTAGACGAATCTCAATATCTCAGACTTCCCTAAATTCGTAATGGACAGTTTAGGAATTATGTCTGTTTGTATGAATAATACGATAACTCAAAAACGCCTTGAGCTATATAGATGAAATTTGGTGCTGGATTCTCATCGAATCTGTAGATTTCTATCGAATTTTAACGAAATCTATTGATTTAAATCTATCTGTCTGCCTGTTCGAGAGCAAGTGAGCATGAAAGCTACAAAATGTAAATAGTTTTATGAATAAAATTTAGTACACAAAATAAGCATCTAAAGTGCAAATACTTATTGGATTTAGAATTAAATCTTTCAAAGACTTGCCCATCTGTTGGTCTGTACTTCTGAATGCATTAAACACGATAGCAATGACTTCGATGAGTATAATTTGTTATTTGGAATTGATATTAAAATTGTAATTCTGTGTTAATTTTTTTTTTTCAGTCCCGTTGAAAAAAAGGATATTCACAACACAGGGCCAAAAAAGGGCATTTCAGATTCCTCACTATGTTATAAAGCATAAAACTCTCATGTGTGAGCGTCTGAAAATAAAAGTTATACCACTTGTGGTGTTCATGGCCTTGCCCAAATCCACGATGTTTTGTGGAGAGGGGGACATCTTTAGTAGACAGTATACTAGAAGGTCTCGGAGAGACCACTCACGTTGATTAAATTAAATAAGTTTCTATTTTTTAAAAATTAAATAAAAAAAAACAAAAATGATTTATTTATTAAAAATATTTTTTAAACTTTTGTTTCTATTTCATGTAAAATTCGAATACTTGCACGTTGATGTGTCCATCCGATTTAGAAGGACACAAAGATCAAAGGAAATCACTACCACTTTATTTTTTTACTTTAAAGTGTAGTTTAAAAAATAAAATGAAGGGCACTAAAAAATTATGTCTTATTTTCTTCTGTTCGATTATATATAGATGTATCCAAGATGAAAACACTGAGCGAAGATATATAATGTAATAATTTCTTAATCGATCGAGCTCTGATTTCACTGTATTTGTACAAGCTCTTATTTTTCTCGCGGAATTAGAGATAGCAAACTCTTTTCTAAAACTTCATAAGTTCAGAATACTTTCTCACAGCCTTTCTTTCCTATTTTCTGCCTTCAAATTCGTACGCTACAACGTGCTCACCAAAGTTTAAACTAGTAATTTTGATATAAAAAATTGAACTATTTCCTTGAAATCATGTAGAATAAAAGTCATTAAGGAACTTCATGACTGTTGCTTTTAAGTATATATATATATAACAAAATACAAAATTCGTTGGTGTAGAAACATTAAAAAAATGACATGGTATATAAATATATGTTTCATATGTCGGTAATAGGCATATTTTCAATACAAATTAGCAATAAAAGCTATTAATACATTAGGTATTGCCTTTCAATTATATAAAGATATCACAAAATAAGCATGAAGATAAAGTTGAAAATTTAAATAAGTTTATCCATGCTACTTTTTTGTCATCAATAGAATTCACCGAGGAGGGGCCTCAAAAAATTTCAGCGCCTGTGGCCTCATATTATCAAAATCCACAACTGCTTGAGAAACCCTGGGCGTTGATTGGAGTATCAACTTTGAGACGGTCGATGAAGTGATCTAATATCATCCGTTTTTATTGAATAGGGATATTCAAATTTTCATAAATGGTGTTTTGTCCATCTAGCTTCTTTTATACATGTAAATGTAAACATAATATAAAAATGCAACAAACTTTATAGGTGAACTTTAATAGCTAATCTTTTCACCACAACAGTAGATTTGTATAAAATTACGAATTAAATCCATCAATGAGATAGATTTTCTGCATGTTTGTTTGTTTGTTTTGTCTGTGTGCATATGAACACGACATTAAAAAAAAAAAAAAAAAAACAGAAGTAAGATAAATGAAATTGTGTGCATAATCCTATCATTATTGTAGATAATACAAAAACACAATTATCTCGATAAATGAAATTCACTATAATAATAATAAGCTAAACAGAATTAAAAAAAAAAGCGTTTGCTTAGAAAACATAGGGAAAAGAATTTTCAAAATAGCCTTAATTAAATTTATACATTAATGTAGAAATTTCAATAGTAATAAGTTATTTATGTGATGCAAGCTAAACATTACTACACGTAATTACTTCCTGCTATTTTACGGATTAGATGAAATTTATGTATACACATTCATTTTTTATTACAATTTCATTTATATTACAGATAGTGAAGAACCGTCCAAACATTTCTGTATTTTTTATCCCTAAAACAGTTTTTAATATATAACGACTTGTATATCCAAGGAAATAAAGCCATAAAAACAAAAGAAAGATTTAAAATGAGCCTCATAGTTTAAATCTCCAAGAACATGACAAAGAAACGCAATTCTTTTGATTAATTACTCAATACATGTCATCCCTCCTAACGTTATACTCTGATTAATTGCTCATTCTACAACTCAGATGTCAATTCCATTCGTGGTATAAAAATCATTACTTTTGATACAAAGTCAAGTATCCCGAATTTCAAGGGCGTTGTCGTTACAGAAAGACAACAAGTATCTCATGTTCCGGAAAGAACACAAAGACAAACGGAAGGACATTGGTCGGCAGAGCGTCTAATGAGCAAAATGTCGTTTTGTCCCACTAACCTGGGAATGACTACTTTTCTCGCTTCGCAAGTAATGAATAAGACAAATCTTTACATTATAAATTGAAGAGGACCCACTGTTCTGGATCGATGAAGATTTGTGAGGAGCTACATTTAGAGGTGTTATAAGGAACATATCCTTTGCCTGACATTCATTCTTACAGATATTTTCATCGAAGTCATGTCGTTACTCTTAGGTAAGTTCCGTTGAAATCTTTCCACTGTTTCAGCCAGAAAACTTTTGTTTAAACTGTATCATACAGCATTGCTTTATATTTTCTAAAAACTTTTCTCATCAGAAAACTAGTCTATGTCTAATCTGATTCATATAATATAGTTCGACATATAATTAAAATTATTCTACTTTTCCACTAAAAAACTTATATTGTTTCGTTTTAAATGTTTCCTTAAGGTGTTTATAAATTAACTTGCTATATATCTATATGAAAAACACATACGGGATTTTTTTTCTTTTTATTTATTTATTTTGGAAGAAAAAATATTCCTTTTCTTTTCTTTATTTATTAAAAAAAATTATTCATTCTTCGGGCAAAAAGTAAACAAATTTAAATTTTCAAAAATTTTCGTATTTTGCATGTTTATGACCTGAATGGAGACAAAATATACATACATTCAAAAGTTTCATATAAAATATATATAAAATTTAAATATAAAAATTCAAATTTTATAATGCCCATAATACTTGTAGTTTATTTTTAGCTTGCAAATAATTCTAGTTAACTTGGGATCATGTTACTAATTCAATTTGATTCTATTTTTTTCTTCAAACAACTGAATTTTTTTATATAATAAATGTTGTTATTGAACGCCTAAACGTCATATTTCATTTAACATGCATCAAATTATCGTATTTTTAAAGTTATAATTTAAAATTCAATAATAAATGTTATAATTTGAAACAAAAATTATATAGAATTTATTAACATCTCAAACGTTCTATGGATTCCTGATTGATCCCAGAACAGAACTTATTACTAAAACAAATGTCATCCTGTCAGATAACAAAGAAAACAAAACAGTTAAATATTTATTGTTTTGCATAGTCAAAGGCATAATTATAAAAAAATTGCAGAAAGAAATAATTTGAACAACTATTTGTATTTCTATATATCATAGAAACCAGTTAAATAATATGATAAAAATTTTAAATATGCCTTTAATTATTTGGTCTTTAATATAAATTAATCTTGAAGTTATATCTGAATAATTTCATTATTGTATATCTAATTATAATTAACTTTCATAAGGTTTCAGGATTAGATAATAACCCTCAGGTTTAGAAATATGTCATTTTGCGTTAACTTTTTAGAAAGGAAACATGAAATTAAATATATGAAAAAAGAGTGAATAGGGATACAGGTTTCTGAATAAATCAAAAAGATTTTTTTTAGTTAAAAAATTAAAAATAAAAATATTTCATAACGACAAAAGGATTTAAATATTTTAATGACAAACTTTTGAAAAAAAAAAGCCTAAAAATTAACAGAATAAAAATAAAATTTTACAGTAAACTTTAAAAACTTGTAACATATTATTACATATGCTATATTAAAAGTAAGTTCTTCTACATTCAAATTATACATAAACGAATGATTTTTAAACAAGTTGGTGAACTGCATTACTCAACTGTTATATATGACAATAAAAAAATAAATAACATCCAGCAGAAGAACATAAGCAGTAATGAAAATAATGGCAAAATATTATTTTCATGTAAAAAATGTCCCGTAATCACATGTACAAATCTCCGTGAAAGAATTTGTCGACACATGTTTATAAATCTGAATCTTTGGTAGAAGAATTACGTAAATGATATGAAAATTTCAACAATATTCATCAAACGAATTTTTCAGCCTGATGTTTTTTACATAAAGATTTTTTTTTCTGTTTCTTTACCTAATACAGCATTTTTCATGGAAATAAAACGCTTGCAAATTTGGGTAACTAATGATAAAAACAAACATTTTTTAGATATTTTTTTTGAAAATAAAAAATAGCGAGATGATATTTTAATTCAAATATTAATTAAAAATTCGTATTAATTCGATGATTAAAAACACAGTATATTTCTGTCAAATACTAAATTTTGTTTTAAAATTTAATACTTAATAGAAAATTATAAGAAAATGTATTGATAGTTATGAATTTTTGAAACGGACAGACATATAAACAGTTAATAATAAATCATTCTATCGACTGTTTATTGATAAAAATGAATGATATTAATTCCTTTACGACAGTATTCTTATGACAAGCAGATCATACTAAATTAAAATGCACATTGTTTTAAGTTTTTTCTTCTTCTTTGAGATAATCAGTGCATCCAAAAATTAAAATTAGCGTATTGTGCCCATTTAGTATATGCATTATTATTTTATTATTTTAATTTTTAGCCAAATATTCTATTTAATAAATTAATTATCAACAAAGTAACATAAGGGTTTTAGAAATTAAATTTTTGTTACAATTTGTGTAAATATTTCAACTTTGTTGAATTCATAGCAAATAATATTTAAAAGTTAACTTCAATGTTACCAGACATTATTTTATTATAGGATATCATTTCCTTTCGTTATTTTTATCATACGCGTTAACATGCATTATTATCGTATATGTCAAAATATACAACCTTTATTTAATCTTATCATATTCGTTATCATTCAGGATAAGAAAAACGCAATATGTTATCTTGCATGACATTACAAAATATTTCCAAAAATGTTAGAACGTATTTTTAAAAACAAGATGCCACTGTTTTCTTCATAAATTAAAGTTAATGTTATGATCCAATACGAGTATTCAACGGGTAGTTAAAAATCATTTGCTGTGTATAAAAACACTATTATAATATTTTTTTAATTTTAAATGAGTGCTGAAAAGAAGGATTACATTTCTAATTCTTATTACAAACTAGCTGTTTTTAACTACCATCTGGTTTGCCAAAGATTAATTACAGCTAAATTTTTAAACATTTATACAGCTTGATCTTGATAGATGCATCAGCAAAGGATTTTTTTAAAACTTCATATTTGATAGACATTTTCATTTAAATTATAAGTACAGGAAGTAGAATCGTTCAGCACTGAAATTTTATGTGTGCTATAGAATCTTTTTCGAGATTTGTGATATAATACAGAAGATTAGTCAATAAAAATTTCTCTCACTGCACTAAAGAAATAAGCAATTTTCAACTTATAAAAATAATATATATTTATATATCTTATTATATTAAATTAAAGTGTAACACCATTTAAAAATGAACGTACTTTTAAAAATTTCATAATTTCTTACTTGTGAAATTAAGCCTTTATTTTAAGTGCAACAAATTCCAATAGTGTACTTTAAATAGAAAAAGAACTTAGTACGAAAAAATAAGCCATAATGTCATATTTTCATCATTAAGAATAACACAAAATATAATGAAATATTAATAACAACAATAGAAACAATATTTCATTTAAATAATGAAATACAATGTAAAATACGCTCAAAATATTTTTTAAAAATATTGATTAAAAGCAGGAAAACATTATTCTTAAATAAAAACTGGTTTCATTGAAAGGATAATGTTTTGAATTTTAAAATGATGTAAAAATCTTTTTTGTGCAATAATATTTTTAAGTTGTGCTGCAAAAACGACAAAATTTCTCTTAATTTTAATTAATTAAAATTTTTAAAAATCGCTCTAGATTAAGATCAAATGGCCTGAGTATTAGAGCCAGACCATATATCTTTATTATGTTATACACATTCATCTTCATTGTTGTGGAGATAGACATAATAATATATTACACTTAGGGTAATTCAGATATTTTTTCTATTCACCTGATAGTGTAAACATCAATCCAAAAAATCGCCTAGATTTCCAGGAAATTGCAAAAATCTTTATGGGGTCTTATAGATTCTTTTTATATTGTTACAGAGCAATAAATAATCTAGAGAAGGAAGTTTTATGATAAAAATAAATAAACAAGGAATAAAAAGATGCAAAAAATAATAATAGTGACTATTATTTCAAGGGAAAAAAAGAAGCTCCTGATCGTGAAATATATAATATTAATCAGATTATACCAACTTCAGATTTCGGAAGTGATATTTAATTTCATTATATGTTTTTACAATGTATTAGTGGCTTTACTATATAATTTGCAAAATTAAGTTCCTCTCAAAGTAGAGTATTTACTAACTTGTTTTATGTAATTAGACAGTGCTATTTGCAAGCTTTTGTACAAATATAGTCAATTTTATTTATACCTTTTGATACTTTTCTTATGTGGAAAAACATTTTAAGCAAGCATTATATAGCAATTCATTTTAAAATAGTTATTCAGCAAACTCTTTACAAAATAATAATTATTATTTTATTCTAAAGTTATTTATTTCCATATTTATTGTTTGTAATTTTTAAAGAATCTAAAGGAATAATAAGAATCTGAAGCTTTATTAATGTTTGACGGCTTTCAATACTGTTTTACTCAAACCCGATTTTGGTCGAGAATAACATTTTAAGATTTAATGAAAAAAATAATCTGTTCACTTAATTTTTTCTATTTCATTTAAATTCAATCACAGAAGATATTAAACTTATACAATGTTTTTTTTTTATCTTTTAAAATTAGTTCCTTCTATAATCATCGCCAGTATAAGTTGCATTTTGGCTAGCAACGTAAATGATACCGAACATAGGACACCTCTACACGCTCAATTTTCAAGACGTCCTGCTGGTGAGTATTATCAGTTTGCTTCCTCTTATCTTTATAACATTTTATCAATATTAGAAGGTCATTTCATTTGCAGAAAAAATATTATATCCACACACATATACACACACACGCACACACACAAAACCTTACGGAAGAAACCTACTAGTAATAAAATTTCTTGAATTTTCATCATTGTTTCATAATGTGAAGATGTTTTTCAAAGTTTTCTTATAATAACATCTTAAGAAGTCTTTCAATAAAAGGCAAGAAAAGCTACCATCGTTGTATTTAAGTATTGTTCTATAAAAAAATTCTTAAATCGGGGGAAAAAAATAAAAATACTTGGAAATTCTTAAATTCTTAATACTTGGAAAAATTTTTAAACCGGAGAAAAAATAAAAAAAAATACTTGGAAATTATTTATTTAAAGTTAAAAAAAAATTCAGGTATCTATATAAGATAATTCGAGTTTTTTTTTATTGTTTCTGGAAAATGATCATTTCTTTTTCCAAAAGTCTGTGAGCTTTATTATTATTGAATTATAGGAAAAATACTTAAAATAAATGTATTATAGAATAATTAATTCCAAATAATATATTTTGAATTTATTGTATACAAATATACGATACAATATTTGATCTGGTAGCTGTATGTCAACCGGTCTGGCTGTGTAGCACCAACATATAAACACACGAGCACCTTCATTAGATAAAGATAAAAATAACGATTTTAAAAAGCTTTCTTTAAAATATTAAACTTTAATCCTCGTACATTAAAGTAAAGTACATTTTCAAAGTAAAAAACACGAAGAATTAGTTTCTCCCCCCTTTTTTTTTGCTGTAAGCATGAATTAAGCTATAAATAGCCTTAATTAGTTTTTGAACATCACTTTTCAAAGTTTAAAACAATTTCATTGTAACAAATTCGTATACAAATATACGATCAAAGTAATATTAAGCGAAACATTATTTGGGCATTATACTAAATATGCAAATTTTGTTTTCATATTTGGAAGTATTGGGAACTTGAATCTCCAGAATTTATTGTTTAAAGAAAACGTAAACATAAGAGAGTCAGTAATTAATTTTTTTCTTTCTGTTGTAGCTATATTTACTAATATCTAAAAACTAGTATACACTATTAAGATCTATTCAAAACTATTTATCGTCCAAGTTGATCAAGCAGAAGAATACTAACGATCTTAAAATCAGTGCACATTATTAAAGGTAATAAAAATTGTATTGTTACCTAACTGATCATGATGACAATAATATAAACGAAAATAAAAAAAAAATGAAATAAAATGTAAATCAATTGATAATAGTGATGAAAGGCGACAAAAAAATTAATTCTTGTAGATTAAAATTCTTCTTTCTTAATTTATTAAATTCAATGCTGCTTTCACTTTTGTAGGAACGATTTCAAAGCATTAATTATTGGTTAAAATATGTTGATCCTTGCTATCAAAAAGTGTAAAAATTTATCTGCTTAGCTCTAATTTTACTATAGACAGTTAGCATATTTATTAAAGTTGGAATTTCGATTTTCATTCATTTTTTTTGTAATATATTTTGTATAATATTACAAAACAATAGTTGAGTAATATTACAAGCTCTTTGGTAATAAATTTTTTTTTTACATTTTTTAAGCACTTAATTAATTAATTCTGAACTATGGATAGTATATTCTTAAAAAGGAAGTACTAATTTATCGTATGTTCTGTCTTGATATAATAAACATCGTTGGCAAGCAGAAAGATCACAAGATTATGTCTTCAGGATTTAAGGCTAACTGTAAGATAAAATCTCGCATCAAATCATATTTGCATTGAAATCGCTCTGAGCTAAGGCAGTTCCTAAGATATCAGACAGAGAAATACCAATAAATTTAAAATCTAACTCGTTTTTGTTGTAATTAAACGACTAAGAAATTTTATAAATTTGCACCATTTTAAGTTAAAGAAGGAAAAATGAATCACCCATTTTTATTTTCTGTCGTCGTTATTCATGTAAACACTAAATAAAAATGAAATTTCTTTGGAACACTTTTATTTAAATTAAAAAGTTTTCCGCTCTTTAAATTATTTAACACAACGTATATATAATTATAAGCAAATATTGTCTTATTATATTGATTTGAAAATAAATTTGGCTTCCTCAATGCTCTAGATACACTACATCAAAATATATCGACATATATCTACCATTCAGGTCATTCCCTCTTGCTTTTACTCTTTTGTATCCAAAGTATACGAAGAGAAAATAAAGTAATCGTAAAAAAAAAGAGAGAGAGAAAATCGACTTCGAGTTTTTGAAAAATTTCCGCATTCTAAACCTTCCTAAATAATAATAATAATAATAAAGCATTTTTAGAATTGCTTGTCTATCTATGCATGAGATAACTCAAAACCACTTTGAATGGGAAAGCTGAAATTTGGAATGCAGACCTAACCCCAAAATGTAGATTTCTATGAAAATACGCACAAAATCCGTCGGAGGGAAATCTGCCTTTTCCCCTCTCTTTCCCTGTGTATTTGAACATGGTAACTTAAAAATGCGAAGAGTCTTATAGATCAATTCCATTGTATTGTTTTATGATCAGTAATATATATGTATGAATTAAATATTAGACTAAATCTGTCATTTGGCTGATTATCTATCAATCTTTATATGCCTCTATCTAAATCTAATAACTCAAAGAAAACACAAAGATTTATATGAATGAAATTAAGTTTGTAACTTAAGGCTAAAATTACAGATATGTATTAAAATTTAGAGATAATCGATTGAAAAGGAAGATGTTTAAATTTCATATTGGATTTTCTCCCTTACACAAGCAACAGTCCTACTAGGGGCATCTCATATGAGAAACTTTCTGTATGATGACTGGTTCTCGCCACTTTGGTGTGTACAGAAGTGGTATGAGATTGGCTACGCTCTTCCAATGACGGGAATGGTTGTAAGGGTTTTAGATTTCAACCATAGTTCCTGTTTAACCTGTAAGCCTGTCTTCGGATGAGTCGAAATAGCCATTTTTAGTTACACTATGAAATACAAAACATATTTCGTTAAACATATTACATGTATATTACGTTGGTTGTACGTGGGAGGGGAGAATGCCCTTTGCTGTGACTTCCGAGGTTTTACTTCCAATCTCATTACGCTCCTCAAACGTTCAAAGGATGCAGACTCGTATTAGTAGAACCAAAAAAATTGATTTATTGTCTAAGTATAAGAGACGATTGAGGTTTCACTTTGCAATAACCCATGCTTTCAAAATATTTCCTTCAAAAAGGAATAAAAATTGCTATTTATAAATGACATTTGTTTCTGGAACACTAATTAATCCACTAAAACATATTAATTCACAAACAAGAGATCCGTGAAATAATAAGCTTAATATGCTAGTATTATTTAAATTCGTGATGTTTTGCTATATTGATTATTTTCATATATTTCTTTCACATAGGATCAATGGTTAAAGGTTTACCCGGATTTGAATCTGTGTTAGGAGTGATGGGGCCACTTGCTTTAGCAGCTATGGTCTCTCTGCCTTTCGTAGCGCCTGCAGCAGCTGCTTTGCTACCTCTCGCATCTCTCTCAAATATGTTCGGCAGACGAAGAAGACATTTGGACGATCCAAAAGACATGTATCCAGAAACAGAAGCATTACTACGCCGTATTCACGCAGCAGCGATTCGTAGGAATGTTCACTAAACTGCATCCATTTAGAATGAACAGAGATTCAAAGAAGATAAAAAATTGCAAGCTGATGGAAATTGTAGAACAAAATTTTCCAAATTGCAAGGGATTAAGAATATATAAGATAAGACAAAAAGACATAAGTTGAAATAAGTTAAGGTAATAGATTCTTGTCTTTGTTATGGTACCGAGGGTATGTAGAGTTGTTGTACTTAACTTTATTGTACAAAAGTTGTGAAGGATAATGTATTATGTATATATAGAATATGTTGATGAATGTGATTTTTTTATGTAGTATATGACCATCCATACTTCTAGAATAATATATGGTTCGTCATTTCCTAAATAGTCCTAATAGTTCGTCATAGTCCTAAAATTCAAAAGCATTCGATTAAAAGTTCTAAAATGAATTTTCAAAACAATAAATTGATATCTTCAGCATTCTTAAATAATGAAATACAGAATGTATTTCCAAAAAAGCATGCAAGATAATAGTTTTTTAATTTATTTATGAAATAATAATAATATTTAACACAGCTCATAAAAGAAAACCCAAAAAGATCTCGCAAGTTTTCGAATCTTTTCTTAAAAACTTGCTACATACGAACTTGAAATGAACGTAAATGACTTGAATATATTTTAAAAATTTTTTCTTTGTATATTAAATGATTAAATGTTTTTTTTTACATATTTTCATATAGATTTACATTTAAGACTTGTCATTAAGTGCCGTTTATATATTTCATCCCTTTTATATGCCTATTTCAGATATTTATTTTTAACCCAAATGTAATCATTATATTTGTGATAATTTGATCTCTGTATTATTTCTTCAAAAACACATTATTTCCCTCTTAAAGAAATATGAGAGTTATTCAAGGAAATTGAAAGCAGATTCGAACACAACGAAGTGTAATTAAGATGTAGGTTTAATTCATCTGACTTTAAGAGTAACATTTTAAAAATCATATAATTACAAAAATGATATGTATGTAGAAAATGTATTTAATATTGTCGCATAACGAACATGTATATAAATACTATAACTAAAGCAATGAAAAATGTTGTTGTGAGATATAGATAATAAAATATTTTTATAACTTCATTAGAATTAGAGAAATAAAATTGAAAATATTGAAAAGTATATTTTATAAATATCAAAATGACGTAAGAACTGCTTTTGAAATACTTTAGATTCAGAAATTATTCGGAAAAACATAGAAATTTCGATTAATTTTTAATTAAGTCTAATTAAAGTGTAGGTAAACTCATTCTAGTGAGCACATACAACTCAAAAAACAACTATATGCAAAATTTGGTAGTTCTGACTTCAACGATAAGTATTATAGAGCAGGTTGGAGGATTTTTGTATGATGCAAGTCGTATGGCGCATTATGTGATTTATAACATCGAGACAAAAATTATCCCATTAAATGTATGAAATTATACAGAATATATACGTTTAGAGACATTTTATTGTGCTTCCTTTCACGGAAGCCACAGAATTTGACTAATTAATTTTGTTTTTTATAATTTTAAATAAATTTATAATTTGTAAATTGTAAATTTCTTCATACAGTGAAACGCAAAAGTTGTCTACATTCACATAAACTATACTAATACATTACTATTAAAAAAATGATGAAATAATAAATATTATAGTATAAATTAAAATTTTCGAGAGTGTTAATAATTCAAAAGTAATTATTCCATTTTCCAAAATGTTAGAAACACTAATTTCATTTTTTTATATGCATACCAGCAAATGAAGACAAAGTTTTTTTTAATTATTTGTTTTGAAGCTGGAAAAAGTTTTCATGACTTTTAGTCATATATATTACTGGAGAATAAAGCAAACTCTTTCATAGCACAAGTTTAATTGAATTAAGTGGAATTTATTGGTATTAAACCAAGTTAAAATTCTGAAGTAAAAATTACTTCGGGTGAATGAATTAAAGCGAACCAAAATGCATTTGAATTGAATAAATATAAAAGAAGGGAATGAATTTATGATAACATGATACTTACAAAATGCATCGGTTTGAATTAATTTTATGATCCATTATTTATCATTCTAAAGGAAAAAAAGACGTTAAATCATTAAAACAATTAGATTATGTATACTTTGGTATTAAAATTTTTCATAGACAGATAGCATTCAGTTGCGTTTTAACACTGCATTAACATTTTTCATGTGATTGTGACCTATGTCCATTGAATCAATCGCATTTGTAGACTCCACATAAAATTTATTTTTCTTCTTCTGAGAAATTTATTTTTCTGACATGCTCTTGCTGGAACAAAAAAGAATAATTTAATTTTAATAATTTTTTTTAATTTCTTAAAAATATTTCCACAAAGGTATCAATTTACTAGTAAAAAAGATTCTGTTCTTGGAGATTTTGTATTCGAATTAAATTGCTTTGAAGCGGAGGAATCTAAAAATCATCAGAGAAGTCATTGCTAGGTTATTGTAGAGAAAAATGTAATATAAAATAAAAATTGTTAAAAAAAGTAAAAAAAAATGAAGAAAAATATTTTAACAGCATAGTTATAATTCTTTAAGAGTTAAAAAAATATTTTACTTTAAAAATATTTTTAAATATTTGAGACATCAGCGAACAATTAAACTACCTTTATTATATTACTTTTGAATTGCAAGCAAAATAAAATATATTGTTGTATATCATTAAATATCATAATCAAATAGATTATTTTTCTCAATTCAAAAATGGTTCGGCCATTTTTAAGCCTACAAATGGCGATATTAAAAATTTTTCTTTATTTCTTACAAATTTTTTGGAGCAAATTTATCATTTCTTCCTTTTTAATTAATAGATATCTTCTTTTCTCAAGTATTATTAATAAAATACAATTTAATCAATTTTTATTTTAATAAAAAAAACAATTTAATTACTGAGAACCTGTAAACGATTAAAAAATGTATGATTAGAAGCATTTTATATTTTTTTTAGTTCTTTACTAGCGAATTTTAATTAACTTTAATGAACCTTTTGAAGTAAGTTTAGTAATCTCTTAAAAATTATTTATTTATACTAGCGTTAAATTTTAGAATTGATTTAGAATAAAAGTTAATGAAAAAAGTCACTTAAGAATATATTGTTATTTATATTGATGATCTATTATATTATGTGACAACATTTTTGTAATTTAATAAAGATTTTTTGTATTTTGATCGTGGATTGTGTTTCCTTTTTTATCTAATTAATTTTCTAATAAATATGTAATGAATTAGATTTTATAATTAGTGATCTACTTTGTTAAAAATGAAATAAATTGAATGAGGCTCCTTAAAAGAAAATGTAACAATTTTTTTTTTCAAGATTGGAATTATTAGTTATGCATTCTATTGATTTCGAATAAACCTTGTTTCATTCTTTTTCAACCTAGAAGAATTATGTAATTTCTTCTATCATGAAACTCTTCAACAATTTTTGTACAAGATATAGTTTTTCTTACCATTTCTTCCATTATACCAACCAAACGGCTGTGCTTTGTTGAATGTCCATGATCTACAAATGAATTGAATTCTGCCAAATACTTTTTACTTTCTCGATTGTAGTATAGAGAAAGTTTCGCAACCGTAAAAAAATTCGAATTCGAGATTTTAGCTAACTCTACTTTTTAGATCTCTCCGAGTTAAAAATAACAACAACAACAACACATTATTAGAAAATGTCCATCTGTGACAAAAGTAACTCAAACTTAAAATTTTGAGCAAATTCGGCCACCAGCCTCACAGTTCTTTCCACTGCTTGCATGTGACAAGGAAGCCAAGGAAAGTCGATAATCGAGTTCCCTATACTATTTGGTTCAGTTTCAGATGCCTTCTGTATAAAGTTTTAACTTAATATTAAACCGCACAGACACTTGGCAATTTTCTCGCTTCTTGTCTATTTAATGGATCTGATTGGCTTGCCACTTTTTGTAAAGAACACTGTTGTTCTTCAGCATCGTCATTGTCGCCAGTAATCGTTCCTGATGCACTAGTATTTTTTACCTGTTCTTGATTTTACCTAACTATTATCTGTAGTTCTTTACTCTTTCTTGATTCTTTCTTCTTCAAAGCGCATGTGTTTTAGGATATCAATATTACTAATAACCATTTTCCTGTTAGAGCGTTTATCATTTAGAAACTTTTATTCCATTTTTTTTCTCTTTTATACGCTAGCAATGTCAAATAAACATCTAGTTTCTTCTCTAAATTCTGTGAGGCTGGAATCAAACCTATCTGAACACTTTCTAATTTTAGACTTTAATCAATTCCTGTACTTAGCATGATAAGTTTTTATCATTTGTGAAATTCTTTTGCTAGAAGCAACGGGAATAGAAGATCTGGACTATATTTGTTCTATTATGGGAACTAAAGTGTTACATATTTTGCTTACAGAAGGATCCTTCTCTGAAGAAATTCTGAGGTTATTTCTAATGTAACAGTAGCACTAGATTCGTATGTAGTCAGTCCAACTTCAAGCAAATTACTTAATTTCCCGAAAATAGAGCACTCCGATATTTGTCTTGTCTTCACTAATTTAGATTGAGCAATTTTTACTCACAGCAAACTACATAAGCACACAAACTAACAAATCAGTTATTTTAAACACAATAGACGGAGCGGCGATGCCAACTCAACTGAACTCGTCAAAGCTACTGATTTAAAACCAGCTCTCTCCTTGTCACCGGACGCAGACAAATCTCCGCTTTACCTCAATAACAACAGTTCCAGCGACGAATTAGTGCCATGCCAATGCAATAGTAAAACTGTTTTTATACTTTTATTCATATGACAAACGCCTATTTAAAGCTTTTTATTTCATAATCGAAGCAAAAGTAAAAAGTTGCAAAAAGTATGTTTTTAAGAAACTTTAACGTCCTTGTGGTACTTCAAGATGTACTTCAATATTTTTTATAATTTTTATTATCTTATCATACCAAAAAGCAACTTTTCTGCACTATTACAAATTAAAAATTAAAAGTTGATTATTTCGTAAAAAAAACGTTTAAATGAAGCAAAAATTTCAATTTTATGAAATTTTAACGATTTTGCGGCACCTCAAGACCTACTCTAATATTTTTCATATTTATAATTTATTTTATCTACACCAAAAAGCACCTTTTCTGCGCTATTACAAATTAAAAATCAAAAATTGATTTTTCCGTTCCACCCTAATGGACACCTATCAAATTTTGGGCCAAATCCAACAAGGAATCGACCGTCGGGTAGTCTGTACTTTCAGGATCATGTAAACTCGATAACTGAAAAACGAAATATGACTTCAATATATAAAATTTGGCACGGGATTTTATGACTACAAGTGAATTTTTGTGTCAAATTTTGGTTTCAATCTGTGTGAAAAATGTGTCTGACACACAAATTCGTGTTTTAGGTATTATTAACCGCATGCCAAGGATTTTATCGCCAAAAAACTCTCCAAGCTTGATAAGAAAAATTTAATAAAAATGCTAAATTCACGCTAAAAGTTAATATTTTGTAACAACTGTACCGCCAATGATGCCATTTAAGGCATTCTCTGGGATTCCAGCTTTATGAGAGAGTATGCGAGAAAGTTCTGGAGAGACCCCTCCAGCTGGTTATAATTTGCTTCGCAACGAAATAGAATTGTTTCTAAATTTTGCAAAATTTTTGTTTTCTCTAGAAAAAGAATTGTAAGCTTTAAAATTTGAAAGCTTTAATGAATCTTGATATTTTAGACTTCTCTAAGTTCGAAAAAATTGCTTTTCTGAAATTTTTTTGGATTTCTATTCATAGAGATATGAGCAAGATATCTTAAAAAGATAATGAGAAAATGGAATAAAAATTTTTAATGTTACCTATATTAAAAATTGTATACTTATTTCAATTTTTTTATTATTAAATTGATCTATGAGAAGAACTTTTCTAAAGATATGTTAAATATTTCTAATTTTGATCTGAAACTAAACTTACAAAACTGGAACAGTCTTTTAGGTATTTCATTAGCATGCTCATTCGAGCTAAATGAATATAATTTGAATATAAACAGTGAGGGATATAGCGACAAAGACTGTTATCCCATAGGAGCGAAAAAGCTACAATGTATATCAAAATATTTGTGGACTTGAATAAAGATGTTTAGATGATGTTTGTGACAAAAGAAAGGCAAAAGAAATATTCTGCTGTTCGATGTTAAGTTTTTTTTCTTGAGCGCTTCTCTGTAGACTGTATATTTGAACAATTTAACAAGATGTGGGAAATGTCGTTGCATTTGATGCTCAAGGAGTTGCCTGAGAGATTGAACTTGTGAAGAAGACTTGGAGTCATGATCATTTTACAAATCACCCATGCAATAAGTTTATCTTGAACTCTACTTCTTGTCCAATTAGTGATTGTGCTGATGTCTGGGAAATCCCCGATCAAAGCCAGATATCTGCACCTATGATAATTATTTGGGGCGATTTGGATAGAGATCTTTCTCAGATTGGAGATCATATCCTCCGGGGAGATTCACTATATGAATGGTGTGAATTCCTTGACTGCTTTTGTAAGAGCTTCTGCTTTTTCGTTCCATACGATACCTGAGTGGTCAGGTACTGATAAAAGAGAGGTTTTTATTGGTTCAGATTTTTCCTTGTGTAAATTTTTGAAGCTAGTCGTCGAATGAATTTAGGCGAATGGAAATTGTTGTTTTTAAGTGCAATCAAAGCAGAATAAATGTCCGAATGAATCAGGATATCTTTATTTGAGGCTGTCAGTTCATCTAGAGCTTGGAAGATCGCTAAAACTTCAGCTGCAAATATGGAGTTTATGGCATGAATGCGATAAATAAATTTCTGAATGCAAGAAATACCAGCAATTTAGGTGAGGTGCTGTGATTTTGAACCGTAAATGGCTATGATGAAATGATTCGGAAATGTGTTCTGGATGAATTCAGTGAAGTTTGCTGCGATGACAGAAGCTGGGAATTCTCTGTTTTGGAAACCAAAATCATTCAAAAAAATTTCACAAAGATCGGGGCTAGAATGGTACGCTTTAATAATTAAATTCTTTTCATGCGCATTGCTATTTCATCCTGTAAAATTTAAATACATTTATTTGTGTTTAAATTATTGTGCCTTTAATGAAAGTTACACTTTAAAGAAATTGCAAAAATCAGAGGAGAAATAATTAGGCAATCAAACTGATTAAGAAAAGGTAACTTTTTGAATTTTAAGAAGATAAAAGTATAGTTTTCTTTCAATAATACATTTCAGAGATGTCGTTAAAAACACCAAAAGAAAGTAATAAAAAAGTAATGGCAAACTATCTGTGTGAAGTGATTCATGATGTGTTTAGGATAATTTAATTAGGGTTAACTGAAATCATTTTGTTGCCAAATTTATAGACGTAGGCATTTTCTCTCATGTTATAAGCGATAACTTCTCTGTTAGCACAATTAATTAATAATTTTATGATGTTTCTCAATGTTCTGAATGTTTTATGTGAAGATATCATAGCAATTTTGTAAAGTATCTTGTTCCGTGGTTGTGTTACGGGGGGCATACGAGAAAATTGAGGGAAGAAACTCATTGTTATTAATGTAATCTAAATAGCGGAAATTTTCGAAGAATTTTTGACACATTCACAGAAGACAGGGAAAAGAAGATCCTTAAAATATTATAATATATTAATAAGCATAAAGTTATTGCAATCCCAGGTATCGTTCAGCAGTAACGAGTATTTCGTAAGTCAACTCTTCATTTCCTTTGGGGTAATTTAGAGGAAGCTTCACGTTTATTTCCTGTTCCAAATTAGCTAATTAATCAAATATTTTATTACTTTGGCTTCAATTTCATGGGATATCACATATAACAACTATTTGCTTCCCTAAACGGGGAATAATTTATAATCACTCTACTACCAATTTTGTAAAGAAAAGAATGAAAAAAATGGAAAATAAGCTTTTATAAAAATAAGAAGGAGTACTCCCCGCAAAACTTTCCCTGATAAGAATAAGGATTTTATCTGATAAGTATAATATTTCTACTCCCCACTGTATAAATTTATGATTATTGAGCAAGACTGTGAACACCATGAGTTCTCAAATTTTATTTTTGAACTCCCGTATAAGTGTATTTCCCAATATAGTAAATACATCCAGTATAGTAAATCCCAGTATACTGGTACTTGTGCATTAATGCCCAAGTACTAGTTTTGGTAATGTTGGACAAATTGGTGAACAATAGTTAAGAAATATCGATATTTGATGTAAATGTAGTTACAAATTTTGGCAATTTTTTTCTCTTTCGATTGATCACTAGCATTTGGCTAAAACGCAAATTCCAAGAAATCAAATATGTATTTTGGACGCCCTTTTTCCGAAACCAAAATCTGACATATAATTGTAGTCCAAGATCACAAATCAATTTCATTTATTTAAGTCATTGTGTTTTGGATTCATCGCGTTTACATTTATTCCAACGCAGAGAATAACCAATAGACGATTATTCCTTTTTGTTTACCTTCCAGTTAGTTCTTCCCAAGTCTCAGTAAAGTAACAAAGAAAATACTCTTTAATAGACTCAACGACCATGTCGAAGATCAGATCACCATTTCAATTTGGCTTTCAAAAAAATCTGTTCTACTAATGGGTTTCCTCTTAGGTAGATTGAGAGTGTCAGACAAGGCTTTGGTAACCACCAAGATACTGGAGCAGTTTTTCTGGATATTGCTAAAGTATTTGACCGAGTTTGGATTGATGGGCTCATATACAAAATGATTCGCGTTAAAATACATGATGGTTCGATTAAACTTTCTCATCATATCTGTATAATAATCAGTTAATCGTAGGTTAAGAACTCGCTCTCGAAATCAAGAAATATCCACACTGGAATATTTTAGAACTTTAAACTCGGTCCCATGTGCTTTAATATTTATATCAATGATATCTCTAAATTCCAGTCCAGCTTATTTGCTGACGATGCAGCACTGATCTGTACAGCCAGTGATCTCAAATTCATCCAGTAAAAACTCACCGATCATCTTAAAATAATTAAAAAGTGGCTAATTTAGTGGAAAATCCAGACCATGATCAGAAAATGTCAAGCCATTTATTTCTCCTGGAAATGAGCCCCTCTCCCCACCAAATTTGTTCCGGGAAAAAATACCATGGAACAATGAAATAGTTCAAGGCAAATATGGCTATCTTGGCGTCACACTGGGTAAACACTTAATCTTTAAAAAAATACAAAAATCAAATCAAGAATAGCAAAAGAAGCTTTATTTTATCCAAAATTACAAATCTAAACTCTCTCAGTAAACTTCTTAACCTATAAAACTATGCTCTGGCCTCTCACTTTTCCCGTATTACCTATTTGTTAAACTGCAGCAAAAACCTACATCACAACCCTCGAAAGATTGCACAATGTAGCGTTTCGGGAAATCAGTGCCACGGTTTGTCAGAAATAACGATATTTGCAAATATCCCAGCCTTGCTGTATTAAAGGATTTCCATAACCATAGGCATGAGCATAACGATCTTATTGACTAACGAGCCGAAGGATTCCTTGTTCCCAGAATTCTTGTGTTCGTGACGAGACCCAGTCCTTCACAGCGTCCTTGAGTTCACCGTCCGAGTTGAAGTGTTTTCCTTTCAGATGTTTTTTCAGGGGAGCAAACACATGAAAATCGCAAGGCAACATGTACGGGCTGTAGGGAGGATGGTCGAGCTGCTCCCACTTGAACTTGGCCAGTTCCGCGTGTGTGACATTGGACGTGCGTTATCATGGAGCAGAACCACACCCTGCGTGAATAGCCCAAGTCTTTTGTTCTTGATGGACCTGCGTACTCTTTGGAGTGTCTCACAGTACACATCAGAGTTAATAGTGAACGCCATCCTGTCTTCACATGTACTACCACGTAAATTGGGTAGCACTCCTTATAAGAGCCTCAGCTCTCTCCTGAGCATGCTTCGATCTGCAGCGAAAACTCCAATCGCATCCTTAGATGTCTCGCTACGTTCTCCCACAGCGGCATAGGCAAATATTTTAACGGTTACATTGAACACCATTTCATTTGAACACCACTTGTACTAGATTTCATCTTTTTAATTCAAAGCCTTTTTGATTTATAGTATTCAGAGACATGTATAGTTCTAGAAATGGGTTTTACGGATTCAGTCTGAAGTTTCAGAGATTCGTCAAAACCACTAATTATCTTCATATACGAAAAAAATATTTTTAAAAAATAACAAACAAAAAAAATACAATAGTACATGAGAAGATAATGTGCAAGGCTTAGTAATGCATAAGTAGTTCGACCTACAAAGAAAAAATAAAGCTTCCATTTCAAATAGAACATAATCAATCCTTTTTTTAAAGCATTCACACGTCTTGAAAAAATAAACATTTGTTTCTTACTATTTCTTTCAACGTTAAAATTTGTGAAAATCGATTTCATCTCAATTTTGATGATTCACCACCAATGCGAATTTTGTTTAAACTATTTTAGTTCTCTTAAGTTCTTTCATGCCTAGCTGATCGCCAACATTTTATAAATCCATGCAAGTAATGAGTCTTCATTCTCAATGTTAAGATACGTGCCTACCCTAAAATCCATGTTTTCGTTAAAATTATCGAAATTTATTTCATGTGCTCCTTTTATAGCCTATACGTTTCAGATTCCAAAACTGTTTCATTTTTGTTCTTATGTTAATTAGAAGCGAAGTTACAGCCTAATTAATAAACTGGAAGTTGATCTTTTTACACCTGAAGTTGGAATTTAAAGGGACGCTAAAATGTAAACAATACATTTGCGCGACTATTTGTATCTTTCAAGCGATATAAATGCCAAAATCTTTTTTAACAATATAAATCAACATTTCCTTTTTTAGTTAATTTTTTAAATCTGGCAGCAATTTTTTATTCAAGTGTGAATATTGAAGTTGTGTACTGAGTTGAAACAGGTGTGAAACTGACTGAAGACCACAAAGAAAATATTTTCTCAAATTTTACAGTATCTTGTAAATGTGGATTTATGACTTTATTCACGTCAACCCCCGAAAATGAGTAAAATATCATCTTTGAATAAATTTATTGGTATTCGCATTAAGATAGATTGGCAGAGGAATTTCTTCTGGACACATTAAATTTACTATATGTTTCTAAACAGGCTTTTAGAATTCATGAACTGAAACTGTTGGAATCAGTGAAGTACTGTTCTGAGAAAAATCTGAAATCTGCATCAAAAGAAGTGCAAAATTTGTAAAAAAGTACACACTGTGGTGTTTCTATAGATGGGACATGGCAACGGAGTGGCCGTATGTCACTAAATGGCTGTGTCTCAACTATTTCCATAGATACTGGAAAAATATTGGATTTAGAAGTGATGATTGTAGATTGTGTGAAAGGAATACTTCTTGCAACCATGAATGTTCTAACTACAAAGAGTCATCAGGAAATATGGAAGCTGTTGGTGCTTATAAAATTTTTGACCGATCAGTATTGAAACGAGAGTTGCAATACATCGAATATTTTGGTGATGGTGACTCTAAGGCATTTCTGAAAGTGAAGGATGTATATGGAAAGAATACGGTTACAAAACTTGAATGTATAGGACACGTTCAAAAAGGAGTAGGGTCACGACTTAGAAAATTAAAGAAGACCGAAGGACTCGGTTGAAAACACAAATTAAGATTAATTTATAGATAAACTTCAAAATTTCTATAGAATTGCTATTTTGTAGTAATGTTACAGATATTGAAAAAACTGCAGCCAGCTGTTCTAGCTGCTTTCTTTCACTACTGTTCTAGCTGCTTTCTTTCACTGTTGTTCTAGCTGCTTTCTTTCACTGTTGTTCTAGCTGTTTTCTTTCACTGTTGTTCTAGCTGCTTTCTTTCACTGCTGTTCTAGCAGTAGAAACTTAACGCAGTGTCCAGAAAGGAGCGACAGCTGGTGTCGATATGAAAAAGCTATGAGCAACATAAAAAATATTCAGGAAAATTACCAGGTCTTCCAGGTTCTGTCATCAAAGTGATAAAATCTACATATTTAGAACTCTGTGATAGAGCATCAATAAATAAAAAAAATGCTTGCATGATATGACACAGAACAATAATGAAAGTTCCAACAACATCCTGTGGTCAGTGTTACCTAAAGAACATTTTGTGGGACAGAAAACTTTGTTTTTAAGTGCATATATCCTCCATATTGTTTAATTCTGCTTATATAGGACTATTACTAATTTTTAAACATTTGGAAATTCCAATTAATCCCTGATTTTAAAAATATATATGGGAATCAATGATGGGCGCATTAAGAAATCAAAAAAGCCAATCATTGCCCTCTATTAACTGACCAAAAAAAAAAAGCTGAAAGCTTAAAAAAAAAAGCAAAATTAGTTAAAGAGGGTTTGACATACAAATATGATGAATTTTAAGAATGACAAATGAGTCAAAAAATTTATGGCGTATTAAAATCTTTAAATGTGTTTTCTGAAAAACTATGTTTTTCAATATTTTGCTTTACGTTAAACATCACACAAAAAAATCCCTTTAAGATATTGAATTGCAATTTTGAGAAAATGTTTAAATATGTATTATCTGTGTTATGAACAGAAATCTAATCTTCATCTTCGCTTTTAAAAATTTTATTGATTTTTTTGTGAAAAAAAAAAAAAACATGAGTCTTTTTTTAAAAATGTGTTTGACACAAAATTTTAAAAACTTTTCAAAATTTGCAAATCTTTTGGTTTATAACACAGATAAGAGTACTATATAAATATTATTGAGATATATTTATTAGAAATTTTAGTAGAAAGTGTACCGTAAGTGTACTTTTTCATTAAAATTTCATACAAATTACATTTAAATTTAAAATTTTATATCCCATTTTAAATAAAAAACCTCTTTTGTTTATTGAAAACTTAAATATTTTTTTTAAAGTGTCCGAAGGCAGGCACATATTAAGTTAATTCCAATATTATTTATCTAAATATGCATAAATGTCAAAAAATCGATTGTGGATGATTCGAGATAATTTATACTTTCTATATACTTATGCCTCCATTTCTTATTGAAAAAGAATTAAAATAATCACTAGATTGCTTAATTACTATATCAACATCGTCCATTTCTATATAAGAAGGTTCCTTTTGTTGATTTTATCATGTTAAAAAGAAAGTGAATTGGTTTCATTTTCTCCAAGATTTTTTGTGATTTTATAAAATAAAACGAGGATTTATTGATTTTAAGATATAGTAAAACAACGTGAATGGAATATCGTCTTATTTACATTTCTGTTTTAGGCCATTAAAAATAATGATATACTTTAAAGATTTAGAGTAAGTAAAAAAGTTTTCAGACACAAAACTGATATGATACGATTTATCATGATATAAGTACAAAACTCACGATTTTTGCCTCTCGTGACTAGAAAGATATTTTATATCACGTTTCGCAGAAACTTAACTTTATAAATAGAAAGTAATTTAATAGAACATTCTTCTTATTTTGATCTGGAAGGGAATGTGATGTTCCACATTTAAGCAGGGGAAATGATAACTAGACAAAAATAAAAGCATTGAATCGAAGAAAAGTCTGTTTAGAACCATAATATTCTTAAAAGATATTTTAGATGTCGTGCAGATGTAAAAAAAAAGTAAAAATGTTATTCTGATTTATTTGAAGAAAAAAATGCATAAGAGTTATATTTAGAGCTGTATGACTTACTAGTGCAGAATTTGTCATATTGTCTTTCTTTTCTTGCACTGAAAAAACGAGTTTGTGAATTCATATCTATACATGTTTCTACGTAAATAATCATTATATGTAACACTATCATCAAGTATAATTTTATTTTTAAAAAACTGTAATCTTCTAATAGTTTTCTTCCATTTAATGAACCGATAAATTACATCTCCAGCATTTCTATTTAATATTTTAGCATGCCAATTACAAAATATTTAAATGGTGAAGAAATTTAGAAAATATTAAATACTGGCGTATTTAAAATGCTTTATCTCTCAATGATTTTTCCACTATTCTTAACTCTTCAGTACACTGGAAATTTAGGGAGACTCATTCTTCTGAAGAAAAAAATATCAGAAAGATTATTGTTTTTATTTAAAATTTAGTAAATAAAGATTTTCCTCACACATGTATAGTAAATATTTTGAAAATCTTATTCTAGTGTCAATTAAAAATTAAGGATGTATCTGATCCTCCCAATTTTTTCTAATACATTATCGAACCATTTCTAGAAAGAAAATTACTTTTTCGTCCTTCCTTCACAATCCTTCGTCCTTATAAATCATATTCAGTAAAATTATCTTGATAATTTGATTTTTAATATTCTGAGATCAAGCTCGACAGAGCTATAAAGCTTTCAATATTATTATTTTAGGACAATCAACAATTTCATTATTTTAGACAATCAGTCATAGAAAAAGTAAATGATTTGATTGGCGTATTTACTTCAAGGTGGTCGATGGCGAGGTCTGAAATCGCGCGTTTTTATAGAATAGAGACATTCAACTTTCCATAACTGTGTAAGTTTTAATTACAAAAGAATTATTAATGTCTCAAGAATATTTAATTAAATATGACTCACATAAAGAATCTGCATTAAAATTTAAAGTTCATAATTCATTAAAACATTTATTAATTCAAATTACTTAAAATATTTAATTAATTTAAATTATTTTATGACACATTAAATTAGTCTATTATTAAAAGTTTACAAAATTTAAGTCTACTATTAAAGGCTTACAAAATAGCTTTTTGGTCCTGACAAAAACTGATATCCTAAAATTGATATATTAAACTACATATGCCTTAAATAAAACTGAATTAATAATAGAGATATTGCAAAAATTCATACAAAAATTTTTCTTGCATTTATTTTTTAGAAAATACCATATTTATGTTTATATCATATATATTATATCGTGTATCTCGGAAACCGCTCTAAAGATTTGGATTAAACTTTATATTTAAATAAAGTTTTGCTTTGTAAATTTATTTATATGGGTGTCTTATTTGAAAAAACGCTATTTTACGCACACACACATTTTTTATAACTATAAAATTGCCAAGGCTGGAGTCACTGATCCAGCATCTGGATCTGCATCCAATAAAGCTGATCGCAAAACGGTATTTTCTATGATTGAACTAATTGTGCTGGGAAGTAACATTACAGATTCGTAAAATTGTTCCCCTCTTCAAGGGCTGGTGACCCGGCAGTCCTGCTAAAGTCAATAAATGGTACAGGCCACCGCCAGATGTGAAAAAATTTTGGTCTGGTGTTGGGTGTCCTCCGCAATTTCGCTGACGACATCATTCATTATGTTGGCGATAGTAAAAGATCCTTCTGAACCCTCTTGCGGTTTGAGACTTATAGCTCTTCTTCGTTTCGTATTGTACATCCAAACTTGAACCAGCTTCTTAAAATGCAAGGTGTCCCATGGAGCCCCCCCCCCCCCCAAAAAAATCACTCTTGACACAGAATTCTCCGAAACGAATTCTAGCCAAGCTGGCCGATTGTCCACTATCAACTTGCTCCATCGAACCAACCAAATGTCAGGATGCTTCAACATTGCCTTCCACAGTTCACTTAAGAGCCAGAAATTCTTCACTGTCATCTCCAAAGCTTTCATGAAGATTTTCCCGCCTAGTCTCGGCTCATTCTCGACACTCGAGAACTATCCGCACTCTCAACACGTGACCCTTTAAACAGTGACCCTTTGCGGAAATGGTTCCTCTGCAAAGACGAAATTTGTCCGGATACACACTAGATTCCTCTGCTCCTATTCGCGTCACACTCCTATTCAGATCCCCAACAAAGCCAAATTCTTGAAGGAAATTCAGATTGAGAGTACAAAAATCAGTTATTCCAGCCACAGAGACTTCATCAGAGCAATCCACAAGGAGATACCAATAGGCTTGGAAACAGGTTGTCCCTTCGACTTCTGGGACAAATCCACTCCCAACAGGGTTGCCTTAGCTCCTGTATCTACTGACATCGAACTCGGGTTATCACAAACAGGACCATCAAAACAAGTTCATTTTTTCCACCCCCAAGTGTCTGAATATGCGATTTTGCTTAAGCTCTTCAGTCGGAAAAGACAGTTTTCTTTTTGCAAATTTATCGAGATAGTAATTATAGATAAAATGAATACTATAATAAAGCAGATTGCTTTGAATAACACGTTGAACTAAGTGCATTCATGTTATTTTTATTTAAATGACTAGATCCTATGTAGGGGAAGATTTAAAAAAATATTTGCATGTAAGCAGTATATAGTTCGTATCTAACTATTTCTTCAAAAAAAAAAAAAAACCCAAACTGCTGAGCGAAGATTGTTTTTCCAGCTATTTTACCATTTAATCTTAATTATAGCGTTATTGAAGCCAACTGAATATTCATTTAAACTTCCAATTAAAGGATTGTTTTTAAAGCTTGACGTAAAAGAATCACGCCACGGTTAACGAAATCGCAGATATCTGAAAGAATGTTGGAATTGAACATTGGAAATTTAAAACATCGTCCAAATTCATAGTTTTTTTTTTCTTCTCGTAGTATGGATAAATACTCCACAAGAAAAATTATAATTGTAAGAAGTTAAAAATAATTCTTAGATACAGACTGCATGCGCACATTAGTTAATGCAAACAACGATTGGTTTTATTGAAAGCATACAAAATGCTTTCGTTTTTGAAGTCGAGAAAGTAACTCACTATAATTTAGAAACACAAATTAAGCATTGTTCCCAATCTCTCGTTGTTTTCCAATAAAGACTACCCTTCTGCTTATGTTCTTTTCGGGTAGTAAGAAAGAAAACTTCGCCTTCAAAGAAGCGAATAATACACCATGAGATTTATTCATATTCATCCGAAAATTTTATTTTACTGTTGAAATTTTTTAGATATTTTTAATGCGATCTTCTTTCCAATTGAATTTCAAACAAAACTAATTGAAATTACATCACGTGATGAAGCAAGCTGAGTATATTAGTAGTCTTGATTATGAGACTGACATGGATCCGTCACGATTGGATCATAGATATTTTTGATTTCAATCAAGAAGAAAATGCAAAATTGCAAATAATGAATTCTTTTAAAAGAGGGTATCAAAAGCCAGGGAGCATGTTTTTAATCTATGCCTGTAAAAGCAAGTTTTTTTAGGTCCATTGTTTTTCAGACAGATCTATAATACTTACAAACATGATATTTGGCACACAAGTAGTCATAACAGTGACCAAAGTAATTTGAACTTTAAAGCAACATATAACATTAAATAAATTTTCATACATATTTATCAGAAGTTTCGTTTCTAAGAATTGTATAAAAAATACTATAAAGCCCGAAGATATAGTAAACGTTAAAACATTTTTTTAACTAAGGCATAATTATTGAATTTTGAATACACAAATTTTAGGCACACTTTCCAAAAATTTGAAAAATCGAAATAAAGTTCTTCTATCCCACATTATAATTAAGATCTCTGTAATCTTTTTTAAGATCATTATGCAGCCATTTTTAATTTAAAACAAGAACGATCAATTTTTCTAGATGAGTTCAAATTTTTTTTTCCTGATCACCTGAAAGTACCATTGGAAGTTTAATTTTCCTAACAAAAATTAATATAAAACGCGTATGTGGACGTAAAATTTTATCAAAAATTTTAATATCAACTTGGCACATCTCGAAAGTTTGGTTTACAGTAGAAACGGCGAAAATGGAAAGAAAACTTTTTAGTAATGTAGTTTAAATAAGTTAGTTACTTTCTTAGTTCCCATTATAAATTGAATTTAAAGTGGTATGCATTATAATAGTTCTGCGAAATGTAGCTTTAGCTTGACATCTGTGCAATAAAACTCGTGTAGTTGCAGCTAAATTACAATGCAACATTATACCCGGAATACAGTGGTTCTGAAATACATGGTCCAGTCACATTAATGGGACCACCTGTCAAAATCTAAAATAACCACTTTTCAAGGAGCGAACAGCTATGAGACGTGCCGGAAGAGTGTCAGTTAGGTTCCTGAAGGTGTTCACTGGGATGTTGAGCCATGTCAACTCCAGTGCCGTGGCCAGCTGCTCTAGGTTACGCGGGTGAGGATCCAGAGTGTGAACAACCCGATCGAGATAGTCTCACAGATTCTCGATTGGGTTCAAGTCCGAGGAATTTGCTGATGAAGTGAGTACGGTAAACTTATTCTGGTGCTCTTCGAACCACGAGCGAACCACCTGCGAGCTTTATGACACGTCGCATTGTCATGCTGGTAGATGCCATCATCTTGAGGAAAAACAATTCGCATGTAAGGGTGAACATGGTACGCAAGGATAGATGAATAATTGTGTTGATTCATCGGGCCTTTCACAATGATGAGTGCACCCGGAGAATACCTCGAAAACATTCCCCTGACCATAATGCTCCCTCCTCCAGCTTGGACCCTTCCAGCAATTGTTGCAAGGTGTTTGCTCTCATACGTTTTACGCCGTATACGCCAACTTCCATCTGTCCGATGGACCATAAGACGTGATTCATCGGAAAAAGCCACTTGTCTCCACTCAGTGGAAGTCCAGTTGCGGTACTGGCGTGCAAATTCCAGCTTTCGTCTCAGATGAATAGCAGTCAGCATAAATGCATCAACCAGGCGTTTTCTGCGGTAGCAACGTTCGCTGAACCGTCGTTTTGGAGACACTGTTAGTAGCTCTTTGGTTCATCTGAGCGGTCAGTTGCTAACGGTTGCACGTCTATTCGCCCGAACGCATCCCAGCAACCGTTGTTCACCTCTACCATCTCTGGCCCGTGGTGCACCACATTTGCCACGACGCTGATTTTGTATAGTACAATTTTGCCAAGTACTGTATACTTTTACCACGGCGGTCTGCGAAGAGTTTATAAAATTAGCCGTTTCGGAAATGCTTCTACCCTTGACCCAAAAGCCAATGATACACTTTTAGACGTCGGATAAATATCTCCGTTTCTGCATGATTGCAATAACTGAAATGTTTTCCGAATGTCTACAACACACTTTATATATTCACCAAATTTGCTGATAACACGTGCCTTCTGCGATTAGTTAATTAAAGTTGACGTCAAAAATAGGTGGTGATCACATTAATATGACTGGACAGTGTATTTTAATTCACGATTCCTGCTGATGGCGAAATTCCATTCAAACTCAATCGAAAGTAATTTTCAGTTCATTTGCGTTGTAGTATTTTACTTTTACAAAAGTATTCCGTTTTCAGTCGTGGGCTTCGCATGAGTTAAATCTTTTCAATTGGCGAATATTGTTGCTCCAAGAGCTTGTGATTAGAGTATCCATTTACATGCAAATCATGACCAAATAGTATTAACCTTTTTAAACTTCATTAGAAACTTACTAGTTTTGACAGATCACAAGATGTGGAAATAAACGACTTTTAAAGTTGAAATAAAAGATTGTCAGGATTTTCACTTTTTTCTCTCGATATTTTACATATAGAAAAATCGCTCAAACTCAATTTTGATTAAAGGAAATTAATCTCGATTTGGACCACTCCAAGTGGAGAAATAGCCAAACGCGTATATAAATAAGTTCTAAAATAGAGATTTCTTCCAGTTGTAAATAATTTTAGTACTTGTCTATTGACTGCGCGCCCTTAATACACACAGTCAAATTTTAGTTACGGAATAACCTACTGGCATAAGGTGACTTTGGGGTTGAGGATTGAGGGAGACTGATTGCTGGCATGCGGTTAATTCACTAGTGCCATTAATTAAATTTTTGAAATTAGACAGTTTAGCTTTCAATTTTTTTTATTTTACATATCGATATGGTTTATCTACAGTTTTAATTTTAAAAGCTGATGGGGAAATTAATGATAGCATTTATACAATTTCGAATAATTTTAATATTGATTTAGTGATTTATTTCTATAATTTCCAATTACAAGTAATAGCACCAAACTGCATAGAGGGCGGGTGATAGATGCGAAAGGGGTTCACATATTGATCCTAAAAGAGTTGCAACAGGATTCTTGTGGATTTTCAACAAGACTTTTAATTGTTTTTATATACTTTAAATTCTAATAATATCTTTTGAAATAAATTTTCTAATTTCTTTTCGTTTTCTCCTCGTTTTTTTCTTTTAATTTTCTGTCACACACTTTTGGAACAATTTCATTTTTAATTATTTATTTCGATTACAATTTTTTACAGTTCACCAAGTGGTACCGTTATCATGGAAAAAATATACAATTACTTTTTTCTAATTTCGTTTTTATAGTTTTGTTATTCTTGTTTTGATTTCGCAAACATCATGACGCGGGAACTTTATTATTGATAATAAAAGTTACAATATTTAAATTTTATTTTACAATGAAATAGTAACTACATTACTATTTAAACTAAGGAAGAAAAAAAAATACGATTTTATCGTCTGGGTGAACTTAATTATATGCATGAAGATTCATCTAAATTAAGAAAAATCAACTTGGCTTACAAAATTATATTTTAAATATTAAGTAGAATTGAGTTAGTAAATAGCTCTTTGAAAACGACATTGATTTGCTTGGTAAAAAAAGCAGTCGTTGGCAGAAACTACTTATACGAAAATCTAATTGGGATTCAAAATTAAAGTTTCTATGATATGGAAATGAAAACATAAGCAACTACGTGTATCTAGTTCATGCCAGCTCATAAAATGACATACGAATGCGATAGATGAGGGATCATGGAAGCCTTTTGTTGGTTGCCTCAGTACCTCCTTTTTCTTTTGCAGGAGGCTGAAAGTTTTTTTCCCATCGTTTAGAAAATAAAGGTAAACCTAATTTAAATTATAAAAATTTTATATATATATGTTCATAACTGAAGTTTTATATCTTCAATTAATCTAAATTATTTAGTTCATGAAAAAAATCAAATGCAAAAGATTTTCCAACAAATTCTGTGCCAGAGAAAGAGGAAACAGAGAAAAAAAAAATACAATCAATCGATAGTCTCCAATGTCTGTCAACGTTATTTTAGGAAGAGTGAGAAAAGAAACTATTGTGTTTTCAGGGGGAGCTACCGGATATTTGAAACGGTCTGCTCCAATATTTTGCTGAATATCTTCCGCTAGGAGTTGCGTTCTTGTTTTATTGGTTTGCCAGGTGAAATTACATTCCTACCGCAATGGTCAGCGGCTCCTTCCATTCAATAATCAGATACAAGAAAATTCACATTGAGGGATATGGAAAAGAAAACGATGTTTTACAATGCCTATAAAAGATGTCAAAACAATATAGTAAGAAGATAAATGACAAAAAAAGTAATAAAAAGCAAATTTATTGCTGTTTGAACTCACTGATTTAATAAAAACAATTGGTATCACTATTGCTTCAAATTTATTTTATAAATATTTTTTAATAAATTTTAATGTTCATACCTCATTTTAAATACCCGAGAACTTTAATTGTAATTAAAAATTGTTCTACTCTGAAAGGCTTATATTTCGAAGCTTTAGCATTGACATGCTAATTTTTATTAGGTTAGTTGCTATTTAGAAGTTGCGTGGTTTGACATTCATGATAAAAAGTGATAGAAAATGTTATAAGGGCAGACATTTAGGGCTTGAGCTATTAGATTTCCCACATAATTACTTCTTTGTTGGTACAATATTAATATAGTCGAAATAATGAAATAATGTTCAATAGTTGAAATAATGTAAGAAATTTCTTCTAATTCAATAAGAAATCCTCAAATTTTTATAAATTTTAATTACATTTCTAACTAAGAATTAATCGAAATAATAGCATTTTCTCATCAAATATGGAGAATATTATAGCACAAAAAGCGATTTTACATCATTTTAAAATTTAAGTTCTTACCACTTTAAAGTATAATTTAAAATAATGTCTTCTTTATTGTTATAAGATGTAGTTCAGCAAAATTAGTTGATAAGATTAAATTCATATTACTAATACATGTCGCTTTTTATTACTACTCTTTTCAGAAGATATAGCTCATCAAATCGGATTGATATGATTAAATAAATCCTATTAATACTAACCACCAGCGATGATCATATTAATGATATAAATATAGATATCTGTACCACTTTTGATGAAATATTCCTTATCAAAACAGAAGAAAATATATTGTTAATTATGATTGCGTAATAATGATATATTCTGATGGCTAACTGTGAATGCAAAGTAGCGAAATTAACTGGAGACAAAAATTAGGAAAATTTTTCCTATTTCTGAAACTTGCAGCTTTATTTATCCTGCAATGTATCTCAAAAATAAAGGCCGAAGAATGCGGGTTTATAAGCTTCAATAAGTTATGAAAATTAGAGAAAACATTATATAAATTGATGCTATGGAACTCTAACGCCATTTTTCTTCTATAGATAAAGTGCAGTGAAATAATATCGTTGGCATTTCCCTAAAAAAATGGACGATGGTGGAATATATTATGATATACACTGGTATCAATAATTTAAGGTGAAACAAAAATTAGTGAAATTGGTACAATAACTGATGGTGAGATTTTTTTGCTCTGCAAATTATTTTAAATATATAGAAGGAGGGTGAACAGCTGGCTACCAAAGATGGCTTGTATCATTTTCAAATAAAACAAAAAATAAGAGGAAATGAAATTATAATTTTTAAAAACAAAAACAAACTGCTGGCTACCAAAGATGGTTTGTATAATCTTCAAATAAAACAAAAAATAAGAGAAACTGAAATTATAATTTTTAAAAACAAAAACAAACTAATCAATGAAGCAGTTTGTATTTTCTTTTACAATTTTGTATTCACTGAAAAATTCTTTTAAGATATTATCTTTTTATAATTATATTATGTAGACATTTTTCGAGAAAATGACCCCCTCAATAAGGATTTCTTTTTGTTCTTCAATTTGCTTCAAGCATTTAAAACTATGTTTATAAAATGAAAAATTGTTACAAAAAATTATAGTTTAATCTCAATATTTTGGAATAAATATTGAAGCGAATTAGAAAGAACTGTCAAGATAAATTTTGCTGAAAAGAAATACTTTTAATTAACTTGCAAATCATTCAAACCACATTTGCGAATTGATTCTTACTTGAGAGTAATTCTTATTCTCAAGCGCAAGTTTCATGACCCACATTTTCACCAGTTTCCATTTCATATGATATAAAATATATTTTGAAACAACAATTTGTTTGAGTAATCAAAAAATTACAGTAGAAAAAAGTTATTTGGAAATGTATTTTACTTTGCAAGATGTTGAAATCCGATTTTTTTTTTGTCCGCGCCCACGCAATATATTGAAACTTGCACGTGAAATTTGATGCGCAAAATTCCATGAATCAAATTACAGAGCCGATTCATGGAAAATAACAAACCGTCGAGTAAACTTGTAATTCTTCAGTTCGCTCTGATGAATAGGGATGACGAATATTTTACGAGCGGTTATTACGCAACCAATATCAAAAAGTCACAAATACAAGTGATCAATACTTTTCAAAGAGGGGTGTGATTCAAATCCTTGACACGAGCTTACTGGTGATATTTCGAATACAGGTTTTGGATCACGATAGAGACTAACAATCGATACGATATCACAGAAATTTACCGGAGTGGTGACTTCACTGGAAAGTAACAATCGATACGATTTGTCCAATGGAAGCTTTCGAACATAACAGAAAAGGAGAAATCTGTGAACGTTATTGAAAAGTGAACGGACCGGTTATTGGAATCATCGTATCACTGAATTGCATATCACTGAAATTTATCGGAGCGGTGTCTTCACAGGAAAGTGTGAAGTCGCCGCTCCACTTCAAGAGAGTAACCGGTCTTACTGGTATTCGTATGTGTTGATGCACTGTTCCATACAAATCTTTCTTAATTGCTTGTGATTTGACTTTGCATATATTCCATTTACTGCTGGCGCCATCTATTGGTAAAATATAGAACTAAAGTAAACAATTTAAAGAAATGACATTTATATTTAATTCAAATTTTTCAGAAAACGGTTTACTCCAATACAGAAATTAAATAAATAGTTTTCAAAAAATCAAATTTAAGAAGTAAGCTTAAATAGATAAATTAATTCAATCACACGTTACTTAAATTAGTAAATTAAGTATTAATTACAATTAAAAATTTTTATATTTAATTTTAAATTAATAATATGATTGAAGTAACAGATATTTGCAACAAATATTTAAAAATAACCATAGCAAAACTATTTGTTATTCAAAAAATCGTGGATTATGCATCTCTACTGATGAATAACGGCAGTAACAGAGGGGGGGGGGGAGAGAGTAAACCATAATATCTTGTTATTTTGACAACAAAACATTGATGGACAGCCAATAAAATATTTATAAGATACGAAAAAAAAAGAAAAAAGTAGTGATTTGAAACACAGCATGATTTTATAATTTTATTGTATAGATAATTTTTGCATGTTTATTTTTTTTTATTAAGTGAAAGTAGTCTTGATGATACATTTGTCAAAAATGTGCTATTCTTAGAGTTAATTTCTTCATTTAGTTCGAATTTTTTTATAAAAAAATTGATGATATTTATAACATTATCTTAGTAGAAAATATATGCAGGAGAAATATAATTGAAATTTGAAGTTCATGAAGCATTGCAATATGTGAAACTGGAGTATAAAAAGAAAAATGAAATGAACTATACCCTTATTATTTTGACAGTAGAAAACGAATTGGATTCCAATGGCTATTTAAAATACAGTTTATAAAGTAAAAATTTTATAAGTTCTGGATTCCAACCGAAGGAAGCATAAAAAGAAATCAGATTCTTAATAGTTATTTCAGTAACTGTGACCTTAACATTGCGTGTAGAAATTGTAAATATAGTGTTAAAGATAGGTAAAGATATCCTATTTTTTAAAATCATTTTAAAAGTATATATCTCATTTAAAACGTTTTATTGTAATACAAATAATCTATTGATTATTTCTATGTATCAAGATAATAGTTTTATTCTGTATGTTTGTTTGTACATTATCCTTTTCCCAGCTTTTGACAGACGACTGTCTTGTCCAGTATTACTTTCGGTATTCTATTTATAGTCTTTTTAGCACACTGTACCAAAATTGGGAATTATTTTAATACCTTTGTTATTTTAAAGACATTTATAGACATTATAAAGTGAAAAAGTAATACTAGATTTCTTAGTAATTGTAAAATTTAAATCGCATTCGAACCATCTGTCAGTACCTTCATATTTCATGCTATTAATAAATGATATAATCGGTATTCATTTACGAAATACTTTATGACTTTATTTAGCATAAAAAAGCGAAATATTTATGGAACTTATGATGAATAAAAATAACTATGGTGAAAGAGGTTTGTTTTAATATCTTTTAAATGGGATTTAAGAACTGTATACATGATGTTTAACTATCAGAAATGAAAAATTATATATATATGTAAACACCGGCACATTACTTTTAAATGTTTTAAAACTTTTTTGACGTTAATTATTGTAATTTTGAATATATTTTGTGAAAGTTATTGATATATAACTTGGAACATTTTGACTTTTAAATTCTTGTTTTAGTGTGAATTTTTTACTCTTCTTCACGTAATGGAAATGTTAATGTTGAATGTTTCTTAAATTTCAAAAACTCAAATATTAACAGTTGAAAAAATTACAGATCTTTTAAGAAAACAAAAATGCAAAAATTAATTATTTGATCAGTCAATACAGAAATGAAAATGCTTTTTATTTTGAAATCTAATATTGACTACACTAAAATTTCTAAATAAGCTAAGCTTGGAAGGCTGAAAAAGCTTATGAAAAAAAGAAAAAGGCAAATATTTTATGCTTTGCATTAGCCTTTAATAAAATATTATTTAATTTTTTTCATCTTCATATGTTTTAAATTAGTTTTTCTACTGATGAAATAAAATTAAACGGTTACATTTTAATTAAGATATATGTTCTTGAAATCAACTCAAAATTACAATTACATTTTGTTAATAGAATTAAAATTTTAATTCAGTTATTTGTCTTTTTTATGAATTGCTCTTATTTTTAGCAACTATGGATTTAATTTCTTTTACATTTTTTGCCCTTAATATTGGTATTAAAAAAAATTTGTTCAAAGTCTGTGTATCATAGTTTTTTTCTCCCTCTCTCTCTTTATATTACAGTGTAGAAGTTTTGCTATAATTTATAACTAATATATTTTATAAACAATTATAATTTATAAGTATTTATTTGAGTAATTTATGATATGTTGTAAGAATTTAAATATTTATAAAAATAAATAAGAATTTTATCAATTCGTTTCTTTAAAATTTTTCCTTTGCTTAGAAAAAAAGACTTTGTGAAATGTTCAATTTTATGATATTTTGCTCTAGAAAATATATTAATACAGAAATTTTCAAAAGGAAATATTTTTTTTAATGTAAATGGCAATTTCAGTAAAATACATTTTTAAACATTAACATTAAAATTCTCCATGTTATGAAAGGACAATAATTTATCATAAAACAAAATTGATAAAATTGAGTAGATTTTCTTTTTCGTATGAGATTGAAAAAAGAACTTATGGAATTTGCAGAGTATTAAAATATAGACTCACGATTTTCTATAAAAAGTTATTGCATGTAATATGTTTTTTATAAGTATGATTTTTTTTATAGCGCATGTGAATTCAAAAGCACTTATAATTGAACTAACAAATAAATTAATGAATAATAAATATATAAAATAATATACTGTATATTTAAAGGAATGATAATTTTTTAAGTTTGAAAACCTCATTTCTTGAGTTTGCATTTAATAAATATTTAATTAGTTATGATATTGTTAGTTAGTTAATACATATTTTTGAAAATTGTTTATTCATTGAATTTTTCATTTATAGTCTGCATTAATAATAAAAATAAATGTGTGTATGTTGGTACTCTGCAAGCTACACAGTTTGGTCTAATGATAAAAAATTTGGCACATTCATAATATACAGGATAAGAATGTGCATCTTGGAGAATTTTTTTTAATTAATAAAAAATTAAGCTGAAGTTTGGCATTTTTCCACCATAACTTCTGAAAATATTATTGCTTAAAAATAAATTTTATACTGTTTAAAAATTTTAAAAATTGAATTTTTAATGATACCAATTTATTAGACATGTGAATTGTTCCTAAATTTTTGCTATTTTCTGATTTTTTTATTGTTTAATTTCCAACAATGCATTACATTGTTGTCCTAGGATTCAAACTCTTTTCAGTGTTTTATCAACTATCTGATTGCCTGATTTTCTTTCATTTTTGAAAGCTATAATTCAGTAGTAATGAGATAATTTACAGGGCATAGCCTATATATATTTGAAAAATTGAAGTTACAGTATGGAAAATTTAAAAAGATGAACTGGATATTTACATTTTTAATATTGCTATAATATTATGGGACTCATCTCCATGATAAATGTTCATGAACACAATAAACAAAACATATATCAGAGACAATTAAAATAGATGGTTTTGATGTCTAATAGTTTGGCAGAATCATGATCCTGAAGTTATGTCTGTATGATTTAAATAAAATTTCTTGGCAAACAGCTGATCACCAATGGCAAGTAGATTAAATAGGTCTGATTTGCTTTAAAATAAGTCAAGTACTGAATGAGCGTATATAGGACATTTAAAATAGTACAATTTTAATGCTTGAAGGAGGAATTATAGATTTAGGGGAATTATAGATTTGAAAATATATCTGTAATGATTTAACTGAAATTAAGTAAAACCAATATCCTTGTGAAACATATGGTTACCAAAGGCAATTAGTATTGATTAAAAATAAAAAAAGCTTAATTTGCTTAAAAGATCATATTAATTTGATTAAATATTAATATTGGCTTAAAATTTAAATTATTGCATTTCTTGATTACACAATAATTTATTTGATAGTGAAGATTGTGGTCTGGATGAAATGACTTGAAGACACATGTTGTCTTTTATGTGGTTTATTGGTAACATTTATAACAAAAGGCACATAATTACGCCATAGTGTAGTAGGCCTAGAGATCTACACATAAAATTTCTCGGGAGAGAGAGAGAGCCGAGATCACACTCCCCCTAGTACAGGAGTCAAGTTCCCTTCTACTGGAAAAAAAATATATACTAACAACAACAGTGAGACCACGTGATATTTACATGATTGGCAGCTAGCTCCGCCCAGGAAGATCATGTTGTTAGCTGAATTCTTAATATAAAATGGTAATATAAATAAATGAAATATTTCTCATAAAATAAAAATTATTTTAGTAATTCTTAGTATAGTTCTTATTTAAAAATTTTCATGTTTTAGATTCATTTTTACTAAGAATTTGTGAAATAGAATTATTCTCTTTAAACTGGATGACATTGAGTGAAGGCAAATTAAGTGATGATCAATACTATAACATTTTTGAAAAAAAGATAAAATCAGCAAATATTTGGAATTCTCATGATTTAATTTTAATAAAACTTGCACAGAATTGTATCTTAATTTCATTCAGAAAACTGAATCTTCATTTTTTTTCGTACTAAATTAATATGCCAACATTTTCCTTACTAAACTAATATGCTAACATTTTATATTGATAGTCTTTTTACATCTCCTTTGTTTTATATTAAGAATTATTTTTTATAAGTTAAAAATCTATATATTGAGTGTTATTTTGGTTGGAAAGTTATAATTTATTCATAATTTGATTTCTAAATCTTGATTTTCAAAATTCTTCAGAGTCCAAGAAATCAAAGCATCCAAATTATTTTAAAAAGAATAAAAGGTAAAGCAATTTTGTTTACCTTTCCCCAGTAGAAAATAATAATAATAATAATGAAGGTTTTATTCTTTTGGCAAGGCATTTTTCCTACTTTTTTATTGCTTATTAACTTCACAGTTCATTTGATTTCAATTCACAACTATTATTTCCTCAAAAGTATTTCAGAAAATTGTCATTATATCACAAAATCTTTCAACTGTGTGAAATTTAAACAAACATTTTATTATGGAAACTTAATTAAATTTTTGAGGACTTCAAAGAAGTCTTTTCCCAATTTTCATTTGTTAGTTTTTCTTGTAAAATTTTCAAGTTTCTTATTATATTTACATCCTTGATTGAATTTTGCCTTGAGTATGAAAAAGTCAGAGTTCTGAATTATTTGAATATTTGGTTGCTTGTTTGTATCTATGAATAAAGTTGTTCGAGATTATAATGTTAATCATAAATCATTATTTGTTATAATCTCTGAGCATATTATATAAGAATGTTTTATAATGCGGTTTTAACTTAATAACATTCCATGTGAATTTATTGTAGATAAAATAATCATTAATGTAATGAATTCATAAAGATTAGAAAATTACTTAGCGTATAATATATGTATTTATTTCAACACTTCTATTTCTTATTCTTCATTTTAATTTTTTGTATTAGGATTTTTTCAATCTGATTCAAATCTTTTTATTTTTTAATCGTTTTTGTATTAAATTAAAAAAAATGATAGAGATTTCTGTGTCTAAAATATAACTAAAATTGAGCTAAATAATTTATTTTGAGACGTAAAAGAATATACATCAAATGATGTTGAAAAGTTCCAAAATTTAATTTTCATAATCATTTGTAAATTGAATTTATTTATTTGAACTTCTTAATGCATAATTCAGTAGTTTTCAAATTTCTTTAATTTTAAATTAATGAGTGCAGTATTTAAAAATTATTGATGTTCATTTGAACCAAATAAATAAAAACCTCAATTAATTTTTAACATTTTAAGAAACCCTTAATTGTACTATTTATCAAGTTTGCCTTCTATCTATTAGTATTATTTTTTTTAATATTTGTTATTTTTCCTAATTTAACTTCAGTTGGTTTGATTTTTTCTTTAAATTTATTGCATTGTTATTCAAATTGTAATATTGTAATTAAGTATGTAGCAAAAGATACTTTTTAATATATTAATCTGAAGTAGTCATCTTTGAATCTGATTTATTTTTTAAAAAAATATTCAACTTCTTACCTGTTAATTAATAACCTGTTCTTGCCTGTTTTTTGATTATCAATCTGCTACCAAACTATATTGGAAATTAATTATTGAAGATAATAATTTTTATTTTATTAAAAATGAAATTAAACCAAATTGTAGTTTTATCTTGCCATCTTTTCCTTAGCTTTTTAATTAATTTTTTCCCTTTAACTTGTTAAATAATGCAATTAAATTTTTGGTTTAATAATTTTAAATTGTGTAGACGAAATTCGTAAATGAGACATTTCTGAATATTATTGAAAAATATTTCCCGTTTGTCCATTTTAAAGAAATCTAATTCAATGTATTTTTTAAAATATCAAAGTTAATTTATATTTTATGAAGAATTATAGATTTAACCATTGGATTAATTTAAAGAGGAAAATAACATCCTAATCATAATAATCATTACATTTTGACATAATCATTTATATTTAAATGAAAAACAGAAGATAGTCTTTCTTATTTTCTTTGTTGCCTGCAAACAAATTATTTGTTGGATTAAGAGAATGAAATCTTGCTTTTGATATCTAAATATTTTAATTTATTATGTGTACAGTTATTTACATTCAAATAGTTATATGTGAAGTGTTTTTAATTGGCTTGCAGTTTAGATTCTTACCATTAAATATCAGCAATAGAAATGTTTGAAAAACATTTTAATACTTATTTCACTAAATTTCAAAGCTGGTATAAGGAGTAGCTAGTAAGAGTAGAAAAATAAATATTTATTATATATATTATTCACATTTTATGCAAAAATATGCAAACTCTAAAAATATTAAGCATTATTAATTTCTGTCAAAAGCAATGATAGATAAAAAATAATAAACTTTATATCAAGGAAATTTCTGGTAGAATTTTATTTGAAATTCAAAGAGAATAACATGGTAATATTTAGAAAATAATGAAAACATAGGCAACAATCCCTTGCATAAATTTTGAAAAAAATCATGATTTAAAGAAACATTTGAAATAGACAAAAAACAAACAAACATCGAATTGAAATGCGTTTTTCTAGTTTTACAAATTATGGACATAAATGCAAGGAGAAATCTAGTTAAATTGGGAAAAATCTAAAATTAAAGATTCTAGATGATTTCATGATTTTTTTTCATAAAGATCATTACTATCTTTTATATTCCTAATTCATTTGACTTAAATTGTGAAATTTTAATATCTGAATATAAAATTGCATGGTACAAAAATATGTCAGATTTGCCTAGATTAGATAACATGTGATTGTAGGTATGTAGAATTATAATTAATATCTTAACACTTTTAGCTCTGTGAATTAAAAAGTTTTTGGGTGAATAATCTAATTCTGATAATTAGTGAGAATCATGGCAAGAAAAATAAATAATATTATAAAAGGAGTAATTATAACCTGAAAACACAGTTGAAGGAATTCTGTTGCTGTTCTTGATAAGTACTAAACTTAATTATTGCTCTTATCTTAGAATTAATCATTACTTCACTTTTTCCATTTCTTTTCAATTCAGAATTGAATAATTTGAAGAATTTTGTGTTATAATTTCCAGCAGATGTGTAGAATGCCTTGTTTAATAAAATAAACTGCTTCAAATTTTAAGTAATATGAAGCAGTTTTTGTTTCTTGATTCTTAGGCTGCTTTTCCAGCAATTGAAAGAACCTCGCAGTGAAACAACTTTTACAGAGTTAAATTAGTTTTCAGTTAAATAATGAAGGATTGTTTCTGAAGGGATAGATGTTAGGTTTTCCAGCAAATTAAAAAGGAGTTATAACAGTTTCCTGTTGAATAATAGAGATGGGTTACTGCAGATTATAAATGAAACACATCTCTGACTACGTACCATTGCTCATTTCTTACCTATTTTATATAAAACCAAATTTTGAAAGTATTTAGATTTTAATATTCTGAACACATTGTTAAATATGGATTTTTTTAACGCAAATTTTATTCTACAAAGTTATTTTTCAGCCACCTCTCACTTTTATTTGCAAAGCAGCTAACAATTAAGATTTTTTTAACAGTTTGAGTACAAATTATTCATGTTAAAAGGAAATGTAATTAAAAACAAATTGGAAAAATAATTTAGAAATTCTTCCAAATTCTTTTATTTAAGGTGAAAAAAAAATAAAAAATGTAAGGGTGAGGTGCATATAATTGATTTTTTAACTGAAACTTTTTTTAGCACCATGAATATAAAATCACAAGTTTCGATTTGGAGAATAAGCAATAAGAATTTAAGGAAAAATTTGATGAATATTCATATATTTCTGTTCACATGTTTATTAGAATTAGCACAGATTTTATTTGAAAATTTTTCTTGATTTAAATTTGCTTTTTTTTTTTTTTTTTTTTTTTTGCATATTTACAGTTGTTTGCATAATCTTTCTGGGTTTTTTTTAGATCAAACTGGAAGTTTTTTTTTTGTCAGACTATCTGTCATTGTGAAAAGTACTAAAAGCACATAATAAGCTAATGGATTTCCACTAAGCAATTTTCCTTCTTTTACTGCTTGATTATGTTTTCCTGTATTTTTATACTAGAGATTGAATCATTTTTTTTATCAAGATAATATTATATTAATTATGATTTAAATTTTTATTAAGATTCTTTTTTATCAGGATGTGAGACTTTTTTTCCAAAAGGAAATAATATTAAATAATTGGATTCTTTTATGCAGTATTTTAAAATTTCATAAGAAAATGAAAATTGATTGAATCTTTTGAAAACTCCAAGAAGTCCTTATACAACTCCCTAGAGACTTTGCCTTGTATAAAGCTACAGAGCATGACTGGCAATGCATAAAGCTATATATTTGTTTATAAATGTTAATATTGAGTCATTCCTTTTTACTTTAAATCAAGCCTTTCAATGCAAAATTGAATTTTTTGAATTGAATTGAACAAAGTAAAAATTGAATTGAACAAAGTATATTACTAATATTTTTATTTTAACAGAAAATTAATCATTGACATATTGGTATTTTTACATTAAGTTATATTTACATGTTTTTTATAGTAATTAGTAGATGACAAAATTTCAGAATTATTTGATGTAAATATGTGATTTAGTTTAAAGAAGGATATCTTTTCAGATTTACGAGTACACTTGCCTATTTTGCTTTAATCACTTATTGCTATAAAAGTAGGCATGGCTGACTAATGTCTAATACAAAGCAAGCAAAGCTTCCTACAAAGAATGTTATACAAGGTATGTAAACTTGTATCTTATTTTGTGCCAACTTAATTTAAAATTATAATTAAATTATATCATATGATGAGCTTTTTTTTCCTTCTTGCCCAGTTGTTTAGATTTTTAAATCAATATGCTTTATTTTCATATGGAATTTTTCTTTCTTTTTATTCTTTTCTAAAATGTTGAATAATTAAATAATTTTCTATATATATTCACATTAATAGAATTTTAAGAATGCAATTCAGTACTGATTTCTATCTCTTTTTTTAATAGATAGTCAAACTTCTCTCTCTCTATATATATATAACTTGCAAATTCTTGGAATAAAATTAAACATATAGAAATTTGGATAAATGGAGTTACAGATTGTAAATTTTTATCATTGTTTTTAATTTGAAAAGGCTTGAACTGTCAAACTTATTTTATAAGTATACAAATATGTGTGAGATTTTCAATCTTGCTTACAATGTACTAGAAAATGCAACTTTTTTTTTACAAAAAGAAAAATTAATTTTTTTGGATGTAATAATTCCTAATGTAATAGTCTCTAATGCTGAATTCATTTCAAATAATGTCTTATTTTATCAAAAGAGGTAAACATATTTTCAGCAGATTTATGAATTTAAGGTTAAAAAGTCTCATTCCAATTTAAAAAAAAAAAAAGAAAAAAGGATTTGTAATGTTGAAGTTAAAAATACCACTGATTCATCAGCAGTATTTTTTTCTTTTCTGTACATGTCATCTTACATCTCAAAAATTTCTATTGCTGTAAAAATAAGTGAATGTTTTTATATTATTTCTTATGAAAAAATCTGTGAGCATACATAGCTGTTTAAGTCTTTGTGTTATGTATAGAAATTTCTAATAAATGATAGATCATTTTATGAGGATTTGATGGTATAATAACAATTATCTCTTAACACATTGATGAATAATAGTACAACCTAGGTGGCAGTGCCTGCTGAGACACTACTCAATTTCATACATCACTTATGGCATAACATTACAATGCATAATTATGAAATTATGTCATATGACAGAACTGATTAAGTTGTTTATGTTGTAAGGGGTTCTGTCGTATCATTTTCATGAGGGTGTATTGTCCATCAACATGTTAATTTTGAATTCATAGCTACTGAATTTTAAAATTTAGGGTTAAAGCTGAAATCATTGCACTTTTTCATAAGGATTATAATGCAGAAAATCCAGTATTGCAGAATAAATAAAAGGAAATATTATTCAATATGAATTACTCCAAGTATATACAGGTAGTTATCAAAATAATGAAAACACCACAAATGAATACAAGAATCTTTATTATTAAGGCATAGGGTCAGCTCTGGCACATAATACAACTTATATTAACTGATGAATTGAATCTTACAAGTCTGAGTAGTGTTTAAAGGAATGGTACCATTCATAATGGATATGTTGTGAATATTCTAGGAAAGATATTAATATGAGGGATATCGATTCTAGACGGAATGCCCTAAAATTGACCATAATGGTTAAATTATGTTGAGGTTTGGGGACTGTGCAGGTTAAGGTAGATGCTTCACTTCATCCTCATATTTATGAAACCATGAAAGTCCTGTTGCATGAATAGGAGCATTATTATCCTAGAAAATTCTGTCTCGTGTAGGAAGCAAAATTTATATCATTGGATGGACCTGGTCAATTAAAACTTCTCTATACTTCTGCTCAGTGGTCTTTCCTTTCAGGGTTATGATTGAGTAAGCTGAAAACCATAATACAGTTGTTCATATCATGACTAATCCACCTCCATGCCTGTTAGTTGGAAGGAGAAAATAAGGATAATGCATTTTGCAGGTGTCCACCAAATTTGTACTTAACTTGTTTTGGGGAAAAGTGCAGAAGGTAATTTGTCTGACCATATAACTATCTTCCATTTGTCAGCTAACCAGGTTTTGTGGTTATGGCATCACTATAGATAATGTTTGGTATTAAAATTTGTGACAAATGGCTTGTGAATTGCTGCTGTACCATAAATTTTCTGTTTATGTAGATGTCTCCCAACTGTAATTAATGACACTTAGAGAATCCTGATGCTCATTGAGCTCTGTAAACACTTTGCTTTCATTGTTTTTCTTTAGAACTACAATCTACTTCAATACCCTTTGGTCTCTTTCACTCAGCTTCTTTTATCCATTATTTTGCTTTATCGAGCTTGTCTGGCTGCACTATACTTACACTGTCATAACTTTACATTCCCTGCACCTAGAAATGACTGGAATGTTTCAGTCTTAGTTGCTGCATCAAGTCAAGCTCCTACAACTTGGACTCTTTGAAAGTTTGTAAGTTCTGATATTTTATGCTTTTGAGAAAAATCCAAGACTTATACAACTTTACTAAAATTATCGTATACTGCCATGTTATATACTTTCCATATTGAAAAAACATAACTGCTAGCTAACATGATATTTTAATGTTTACAGGTGCATTCTTAGATATTGCATTTATTCAAAGTATTTTCAGCATGAACATTTTTTATTTTCATGAAAGAAAAACTTTTTGGCATTTTGTTTATTGACATTTATTTTTAAAAAATTGGTTAAGATTTATAATTTTAATACTTATAGTGAACAATGTTGGTTGTGTAAGCATTTTATCGTGTTTGTATAGTATAAAGTGCCCTTGCTATACTTTATGTTATAATTTGTAATGTCTATATTTTTTTCAAACATTTTTTTACTGTTTATAAAAAATTGAAGTTAATTATAAAGTAACCTCCTTAAATTGCTGGGGAGAAAAGTTAATATTAAGGATAAATAAATTACTAAGCTTTGAGTCTTTAAGTATGATGAAGAAAGAAGTTTTATAAAATTGTCAGTACAAAGTCAAACTCAACATAATATAATGGTTTATTGGATTAAATTCATTTGCTCTTTTATTATAGTAATTTTAAAATTTGATAATGATTTGCTAAAGAATTTTTAGGAATTGTTTCATTTATGAATAATTTATCATTTGATAAATTTATTTTCTATAGATATTGTTGTGTATAAAATGAAATATTAATAATTAAAAATATAAACGTTAGAAATATGCAGGCTTCTTTCATTTGCATATTTAATAGTTAGAAGAACTACATAATTTTGTTTTAAAGTAAAGCAGTTTATATTTCTTTTTACGATAAAAGTTATTTCAATTCTTTTGATGTTTATTAAATATTATTATACTTATTAGTAGTTCATCATTTAATATCATTCTTTCTAAATTTGCTGCTTTTCTTATAAATAATTTATTCATAATCACTGATTTGGGCGATGAACTTAAGTTATTGATTAATGGAAATATTACAATCTTATGTAATTATATCTTGGATTGAAAAAAAAAGAGTAGATTATCATTGTATAATAATATATTTTTACTTTTTCATGGGTGTTAAACAATGCTACTTTATTAAACTGCTGTATAATGTTTCTACTTTTCTTATAAATTTTGCTGCATTCATTTTTTAAAGTAAATATTAATGAAGGAAATTCTTGCTTTTATATGTTAATGTAGTTGTTGCTTTGGAAAGGGTATAACTATGAAAACCCTGAGAATTGCATGAAATTGGTAGATAAAAAATACTTTTGTAGAATCCTGCAAAAACTAAATATCAGCTAATATTTGTGTATTGAATTATGAAACAATTAATTGCACCTGAGATTGTTGTTAGATTACAAAGAAATAGTAAAAAGTTTATAATTAAAAGTTGCAAAGTAGGCAATATCTGAAGTGATGTAAGTTCTGTACAGTCTTTTCAAAATAAACATGCGCTATAAACTTGAAATGCACAATTTCGGCGTTTCTATGTTATATATGTTGAAATGTGCCAAGTTTCAATATATATTTGTAAAAGAGCTTCTGGCTTTTTTTATGATATTGTTATGAGAATCTTGTGCTTTTTCATCCCTCACATAAAATATCTGATACACATTAGAGTTGTATTTAATGCATTAATATATTAATTTTGAAATGGTAAGAAAAGTTAAGAAGCATGAAGTAATAGTAATTGAGAAACTCTTATGTGCATTATAATTGCTATTGTGGTGTTGAAAGCTTTTGGAGAAGGTCTTTTTCCAGCTTTTCTGACCATGCTTAAAATTACAAAAATAGCTCTTATATAGCTTCAAAGTGAAAAATAAATGCCCAATGAAACCTAAAATAAGTGTTTAAAATGTAAACAAAACTTTATATTCTAACCCACTGCACTACATAAAAAAAATGGTGAAATTAGCTTTTTAAAGTATCTGAATTTTGCCTTCAAATCATTATCAGTTTAAGAATTTCTGCTACAGGCTGTGATATATTGGAAAGCAGGATTAATTTTTTTCATTCCAGTCAATTTAATTATTTCATAATTTTTTAAAATAAGAATTCAAAATTAATTCAGATGATAAGCATATCAAAAGAGGAATAAGTGATGATTAAAAATAATTCTATTGTTTCCTAAATCAATTTCATTTTTGATCAGGGATTCAAAATTGATTTAGATCATCACATACTTTTTACAATTTATAATATTTTCTCCTTGGTTTATCAGATATAAAGGCAGAGTTTTTATATGCCAAATCAAATTATTTGTTTAAATATCTTTCTTTTCCAAATAGGTACACTATTTGCAACTCCTGCACAGTTAAGGCAGTGGGCAATATTAAAGCCAACATCTAATTCTACTCCACCTCAACCTTCTCCTAATTCAAAAGGTAATTTTGAGTAATTCCTCGTAACTTTTTAGGTAGCACCCTTATATATATATTAAATAAGATTGTAACCTCATGCACATAATATATAAAGATATGCTTATCTGGCTTAGGAAAAGAAAAAAAAAAAAAATGCGAAAAGTGAAAAACTGAATGTATGAAAAAATAGCATTAAACTTTCTTTTTTTAAGTCATCAAATATACAGGGGAAAAAAAATGGATAGATGAAAACAAAGTTGTTTTTTGTAAGCTATTTAGTTAAGTTTTCTCTTTGTTTAGAGAGATAAGTAAATTATATTCCGCTTTTGAAGCAAAATGCTTTGATCAATATTTGGAATGTTTGACTTCTGCTTAGTAATTTTTTTTTATACAGGTGGTTTCCAAAATAATGGAAACACCTGTGAATAAAAGTGACATTTTGGAACGCTCTTTGTAAGCATTAAAATATAATAGACAACAGTTTTTTTTTTAATAAATTGAAATGTATATATCCTGGTAGTATGTGTTAGCTTTATTAAAGTTTTGTAATTCTTGGATTTTTTCAAAAGCGTAAAATGTTGAACCTCTCAGATTTTCAAGGATGCCAAATTGTAGGAGCCTGTCTAGCTGTAGCAAGTGTGACCGAAACATTCTAACTTTTAGGCATTTCTAGAGGTATGGTGTCTAATACACACAGCATACACACAGCGTGGCAAGAGAAGCTCGGTAAAGCAAAATAGTGGGCGGAAAGAGAAGTTCAATGAAAGAGACTGACGGGTATTGAAGGGGATTGTAATATCTAAAAAGCTAACAGCTACAGCAAAAGTGATTGCAGAGCTCAGTACCCATCTAGATTCTCCAATGTCAGTGACTACAGTTAGAAGGCACCTTCATAAATAGAATATTTATTGCAGAGCAACAACTCCCAAGCCACTTGTCACAGATGTTAATGGCAAAAGTCGTCTACAGTGGTGTCACACTCACAAAGCCTGGTCGATTGATAAATGGAAGAAAGTAATATGGTTTGGCAAATTATGTTTCACACTTTTCCCAACAACAGGACGAGTGCATGTTTGGAGGACATCTACTCAAGCGTATGATTGTGATTATCTCCTTCCAACTGTCAGGCATGGAGGTGGATCTGTCCTGATATAGGCAGCCATGTTTTGGTTTTCTGCTGGACCAATTGTAACCTTAAAAGGAAGGATCACTGAGGAGAAGTTTAGAGAAATTCGTGTTACAGAATTGATTCACAGTGGCTTTGAGAAGTCCCAAACCACAGGTGCACTTTTTCTGGACGTAGCCAAAGCCTTTGACAAAATTTGGCACGAAGGGCTTTTATTCAAGTGCATGCGACTTGGATTTTCGGCGCAATTTGTCAAAATTTTACGCTCGTACCTACTTTCTCGTAATTTTCGGGTACGAGTTAACGATGTAATTTCTTCCCCCAGACCAATCCGAAGCGGTTGTGCGCAAGGAAGTTTACTCTCTCCAACTCTTTTTAACATTTATGTTAACGATCTACCTAGAGCTAGCAATTGTCACTTAGCAATTTTTGCAGACGATACCGCCATTCTTACACAGCATAGGGACCCAAACATAGTCATATCAAACATTCAACAGTACATGACCATTTTGCAGTGCTGGCTCATCGGCTGGAAAATAAAAGTCAACCCAAGTAAATGCGCGTGCCTCCTGTTTACTAAAAAAGTAAATATGCCTGACCTAGCCCCTATCCAAATTTTTGGCCAACCCGTCCCCTTTGTAAATGAATACAAATACTTAGGGTTAATTTTAGACGCAAAATTAAGCTTTAATAGTCATATTAAAGCAGCCCTCACCAAAGCTACTAGAACGAGTGTTAAACTCAACAGCTTAATTTCTCCTAGGAGTAAGCTATCGATTAGGCTCAAGCTTCTGCTCTACAAAGCTATTTTAAGACCAATAATGATGTACGGCTCCCAAATATGGGGGGCGACATCAGCCACAAACATTAAGAGGTTGCAAGTTTTTCAAAATAGGCACCTGATGAAGATTGTTGACGCCCCCTGGTATATCAGGAGAAAGATCTTACATGACGATCTCAAAATTGAACCTGTTTCGGAATTTATTAGAAGAACATCAATAAATTTCTTCGAAAAACTGCCCCAGATTCGTAACAAGTTACTTAATCTACCTGCTTATGATCCTGCAGTACCCAGCTCTAGGAAAAGACCTAGAGCTGCAATAGACAATGTCTATGTAAATTTCCCCTCAGTTAAAAAACTGAGAATTAATTAACTCTGTTACCAATCTGGTGGATTAAATTTTTCAAAATTATTTGTTTTGGCCTCAGATAGCTACGATGAGCTACACGCGTGAAATTCCTTGAAATTTTTCCTTCAGAAAGTTTAGTTCCAAAAAAGCCCCAATAGTTAAGGCACGTGCAACGTAATTCCACTAAAGTTCTATTTTACCCCATAAATAATATAAATATTATTTTTTAAATTAATTAATTGTATCAAAAATTATAATAATATGAATTAAATACCAAATTTCATGACGTTAGAGCTTTATTGCGCTCGTCCAAACTAGTTCAATTAATTTTAACTTTTCCCTAAACTAACAAATTAAAGTATCTATTCCAAATTATGATGTGGAGGTGCTCGTGACCACTTTGTCACATCGCGGAACTCCGAAACATCACGACGTTGCCGTTGCCGTTAGAGAAATTTTTACTGACTAGGTCCATCTTATGATACAAACTTTGTTTCCTACAAGAGAGGGGATTTTCTAGGATGATAATGCTCCTATTTATGCAACAGGACTTATTTAATCATGGTTTGTTGAAGTTAAACATCTACCTTGGTCCGCACACTCAACCACCTCAATATAATTGAACAATTATGATCTATTTTAGAGCATTCAATACGGAATCAATATCCTCCACCGGCATCTTTCCCAGAACTTTTAAAATATCTCCAGGAAGAATGGTACAATATTTCTCAACACACTATTCAACAATTGTATGAAGTGATTCCTAAGCGAACCCAAGCTGTATTATAATGCCAAAGGCGGTACTATACCATACTAATATAGGATTCTTTATAAATATAAGGTGTTTCCATTATTTTGATAACCACCAGTATATTCTAACTTTTTTGTTCAATCTTCTCAATTTTTCAAAATTATTAATTTTTCTTCAAAATTTTTATCATTTTGAAAAAATTAATAAAATATTGTTATTTAAGATATTTACCATTGTAATTCATTGCAAATATTCAAACCATTGATAGATAGTTTGGTGCAAGTAGATAGTTGTTGGGAATCACATTTGAATCATATGGCAGCCAATGTATTTATTCTTTCTACATTCTCTTTGAATTGCCGTTTTAGTTTTATTTATTGTTTTCATTTATTGAAATTTTTAACCTTTAATAATAAATAATTCCTAGTCAAGAAAAGCAGTTATAAGTAACATATAATGTACAAAAAAACTTATGAAGCAAACTTATAAGAAGCATTTTGACTTATTAATTTAATAATATGTTAATGTTGATTAACTTTATTGTAGTTTATTTAATAATAATAATATAATAATGGGATATTTATTTTATAAATCTCCCATTTTTATATTGATGAATTTTTTTTTTTAAGTAATGAGAAATAAAATTTGAATAATTTAGACTAATGAACTTAAATAATTTTGTAGTTTTATATTTTATCAGTAATTTATATTTTTAGACACAGGCCATTTAGAGTATTTTACTTTTATATAATACACTCTTGCATGCTGTGAAAAAAGTTTTTATTGGCATTTAAAACTTCTTATTATATTTTTGTGCATACATATTGCTGCAGAGTATTGCCATGAAAAAAGTTTCAAAACTTTCAGAAGCTGGTCAGCTACTTTAAATTCTGAGTTGAAATAAAAAGTTTTTTCTATATTTATATATATTTTTTGAAGTTACTATCAAATAGAAAGATTTAATTGTCTTAAATTAGATATTATCCGTTGCATTATTGCACACTTTTACAGATTTTTTTTTTGTTTAGTTTCATTTTTTCTATGTTTAGTTAAGAGAAATAACTTTTAGAGATTCTGGATTTAAATCAAATTTTTGCTCTCTGCATTTAAATTCGCATTGTCCTGCACCATTAATTTTCTGTATACCCAGATGAATATTAGTTGTCAACCAGGCGCAGGTTACTGATGATTAAGTTGTTATTAATGTTGGGCACTTTTTCTGGACATTGTTGGTAATGATTGAATGTCCTTAAAAGTTTTAGAAATATCATCTTCATTGAATTTCTCTACCTCATATTTTATTTTATAATTACAATAACCTTTTCCCCTTCATGGCATTATTTTATATCAAAATCTGGATGCTTTAAAATTTTTTTCATTAATATTAATATATTTAAAAAAATAGCTAAAAATTCACACACATAAGCAGATACATAGCATATAAACAACTGGCTCCCTTTTTTACCTTAATAGCCATCAATAGTTAAAGCAAGTAAAAAGAAAATGACATAATATTGGCTTTCTGAATGCTTTCAGGAGTAATTCTATGGACCACTGATTATAAGCATGCCTACATCATTTGTATACTTATTTAAAAATAATTTTAACATTTTGCAAATGATAAATATTATTTGTTAAATTTTATTTTTAAAAAAAATTACCTTCCTTGCAATATATTATATTATTTGAAAAATAAGTACAATTAAGTGGAATTTGAAAAATAAGTGAAATGACAAATTAATGGTTATTTTCGCAAAAGGTTTGTAAAATTTTGATTAATAATATAGGCATAAGATTGTTGTATTTTTAAATATAAATATATCTCATAAGATACATGTATTGTTACTGTTTGTAAATTTATTGTAATATTAAAAATATATCATTGATATAGTAAATATTAATCTTTATCTTTGATATCTGATATACCTTAGATTAAACAGAATGATTTATCATTGGTTTGTGTGATAACCATGTGCTTTTGAAGTGCATTGCACCTGTAGTTTTTATATTTTTGCTCATTTCAAGCATTTTTATTTAACCAGTCTTTTGTATTAATTAACTCGAATAGATTTAGTTTGAATTGCAGTGTATTGATTGCTACTGTATCTGATATATATACTAATCTGATCATACTCTGACAGTATATACAATGTCTCTTAAAAGGGATTGGACACTTTCAAACTTCATCAAAATGATGTTTTATCTAATTATGAAACTTCATATCTCACAACCCATTTTTTTTATATTATATTTTTAACAAAACTATGCAAAGTATTTTGAATTCAGTAAAATTTTTATTTTTTTAGAAAACACTTACCAAAATGTGACTACTTGAAAATCATTAGGCACTTCTATGAAAACGATGTTAATAAGTGAATATAGTATAATATTTTGGTAATTTTAGTACCTAATTGAATATTCTTCTACAACTGCTTTTTTTACATGTATGGGCATTAAATGCACTAGTGTGGAATGCATTTGTAATTTCTGCATCGATCCATCCATTCTTGAGCCAGCTCTGTTTTTGTTCGCCTTTCATTTTAATGTCATGTTTCCAAACTGCAATTTTCATTTCTCTACAAGTGTGCAGAATTAGTTTGAATGCAGTTATTAGTATTTCTTAGAGTTACAGAGGCAAATACTATGCACTGCATAGTTAGGAATGTTATTAAAAAAACAAATTGTTTCTGGTATCCATATTTTTGCTGACATTTAAAGTAAAAAAATTATTTAGATGAAAAAAAGTGATTCATTATACCTTAATATCAAATTATATATTTTCTGATGCTGATAAACACTTCATAAATGAAAATCTTCACTATCATGCTTCTCTATTTTTTCACCTTAATCTTATGTTCTTAGGATTAATATCCTAATTTCATTTATTTATTTTAAAATCTTCCTTTATATGCCATTTGCAACCTGAAAGGTTAAATATACTTTCAAATAGCTATTAGTGCCTGCAAATAGGCATTATTTTTCTTGGATATCAATTTATTTAGCAGTAGGAAATTATTATTGCTTAAGAGAAGTATGGCTTTCCTGTTTTTAGCACTTGAAAGAAAAATTCTTCTGGCTAATTGCAAATGTGGGCTTCAGTACTCGTTGTATAGTTTCAAGTGAAATTGATGTGGAAAATTTTTACAACATTGTATAGTGGATTCGTCACTTGCTTTTCTCAGAATAAATCTTTTTGTCAAGCTGTATTTTGTCTGATTTAATCGTCTTTCTTTGAGTTATTTATCGTAGGAAAAGCAGTCAAATCTAATGTTATTTATTATTTGATGTCTTTATTTATTAATTTAGTAGTGTTTTGAAGTAATTTACCACTTTTATACAGGAAATTAATCAGTTTTGAAATGTTATTCATTGTTTCCTTGCAATTATAAGTCATCTTTACATCTATAAAATTTTTTTTTTAGAAAGTATAAAAGTAAAGAGGCAAATCATGTTTAAAATGTCACTAAATTGAAATAATTATAAAAGCAGAGGCAATATTTTTTATTGATAAATTAATTAAAAATAGTTAGCTATTACTTTTATGACTTGTTTTTTACTTGTCTCTTTACATTAGTATTTTTATTTAAATAAAAATTTATGTGTTACATTCTTTTCAGAATTAAGATAATAGAAAATTAAGGATTTTTTTTTTTTTTTTGAATTCTGCACTATTTATAGGTGCGAGCCCTCCCCCACAAATTTCTAAAGTTTCCAATCTCTTTTCAGAGTTATTAGTTTCTTCCCTTAATATAGTGATGTTTGTTTTGTAAATATAGTGATTATTCAATTCATCTTGATGTTTGACATCTTTTTTTTTGTTTTGTTCCATACCATGTTTTATTCCTACTCATGAAGTATGAATTGAAAATTGTATCATGTGAAATTTATTAAACTTCAAGTTTGGAATAGAAATATCTTTTTTTTAATCAAATATTGTTTCTGATTAAGTCTACATTACTTAAAAATTTTTTTTTTGAATGTGACCCCCCCCCCCTATTATATTGCAAACATGCATATATATATATAAGCATTTTTGTTATTTACTTTATTTAAAAGTGAATTAATAAAAAATTAAACAATTAAAATTTTAATTAACAGCAAACAAACACAAATTTTTTTTCTTTCGTACAATAATTGATTCATTTTGTTTTAGTAGTGTCAAAAGTAATTTCATTAAATTGCAAATGAAATAACAAACAGTATAATATATATTGCAATATGTATTTAAATAAACTATCTGTTTTTAATTAATAAACATTTATTTGAAATTAAATATTATATAGGTAGTACAGTTAAATTAATTTACCTTCAGTAATTTTTTATTGCATTTATATTCAGCACTGTATATGAAACATATAGGCTATTTTAGTTGTTATTGATTAACCCTCTTACTACTGATCTAGCCCATGTAAGTTTTATACTAATGAGTCATTTTTTTTTTTTTTTTTTTCAAATGAGGAATACAAGTTGTCACGTGGTATACTCTTGCTTTACATCATGAATTCCTATTTTGAAAAATAAACTGACTCATTAGTATAGAATTTTCAAGATCAGATTGGGTCACGTTAGTAGTGAAAAGGTTTAAAATGCTATTGTAATAAGTACTACAACTTCAGTATTGGTTATTTATGGTAATAGTAATATGGTATCAAAAGATTGAATTGAAAAGAATGGACAAAATACAGTTTTTAAATTCAAAATTCCAGCTTAGGAAAATTTTTTTATATTTCAAAATTTATTTCTGTAATTTTCAGAAGTATGTCTAAAAGAAATTTTTATCAAGTATTGAAATTATTTTGTTGTTTTAAATTAACTTAAAAAAATTTGTAACGTTCTGAAAGTGGGGGACTTCTTTTTAAGCTTTTGAATAAATTTTATTTTGATTTTATGTCTTTGTGTTGAATAATGTATTCTAGCAGAAGTTATTTGATTATCATAAAATAAAAGTAGTATTAATTAAAAATGCAATAAACTTTGTTTTATTTTTTGTATATTTCAGAAAATCAAAGGAATTTATTTAACTTTTTTCTCTAGAAATGAATAGTTTTTGTGCATTCTTTTTTTTTCCTTCTGAAAACAGAAAAAGATTAAATGTTTCTTATATTCAGATTCTTGCAAATCTTTATTTTAAATGTCAAATCGTACCCATTTTTATTACATTGTAAAGTTTCTAATTTCAATGAAGTGATAGAAACAATAAAAAAGTTTTTTTTTTCACTTCTTAATTTAGGACTGTTTGAAATCAAATTTTAAATATATATATAGATGCAAGGATGTAGATTCCATTGTTTTGTGGAAAAATGTAATTTTGCGTTAATGTGTTATATATATATTATTTCTTTGCCGTTTTTTTTAAAATTTCTTTTTTATTTAAGGATCTCTATTTAAGATTTTTCTTTTAAATTCTAATTCTTAATGCACATAAAAATATTAATTTGCTATCCATCATATGATAATAAATAAATTTTTGTGTATTATTAATAAAAAAGATATCAAAATAATTTTTTTATTAAAACTTCAATTAATTTTTTGAACTTTTTCATTTATTTTTTTGCCATTATTTAAAATGTTTTAAAATCATTTGTTAAATAATTGATTAGTGTGCAGTTTCATGATTAGATATATTTGCATATATCAAATATATATATTCCTTTTTTATTTAAGAAAATCAACTGCTACTTTTAATCCTCTTTTGAAGATAGTATCTTTTACAGCTAAAGTTTTAGCTTTTTTTTTATTATCATGATAATTTATGATTTTTTTTTGTAATGAGAAATGGCGTGAATGCTATTTATTTCTGCTTTGTAATATTAACCATCTATTTTGTTTTATCAATAATTTTTAATGACTACACTCATAATATAAAACTTATTTTTTTCTACAATTTTTTGCATTTGTGTAGCCGATTTTTCTTCTCTAATTATATGAAATTATTAGAGGAGGTTGAGAAAATATTGATGCTTGTTTAAATTGGTTTATATTGCCATTGAGGATTGTTGAATGAAAGAGTAGAAAGTTGAAAAGTAATAGAAAAGAAGAATAGAAAAGAATAAAGGTATTAGTTATTACATTATTGAGCATACAACATATAACATAACATTATTGAGCATCTAAATGTTATTAATAGTTATGTTTTATTTACATTAGTTGTACCATTATAATGTATTATTGAATGGTTGGTATGGTCATTGAAGGTTAGCAAATGTTAAATTAAAGAATATGTATGTCTTAAGAGCATTAGTCATTATTTAAGGTAGCATTGGAATTAGTCCTGTTTTTTTGAATTGTAGATGTTAGTTTTTCAAAATATTTTTTGAATATTGAAACAATTTACTCACAAAATTATTTCATCTTGTTTTATTTATTGCTTTATTATATTTTTGTAATATCTGAAGTTTACATGGTCGATGAATTCACCCTTTTCTGTTTTAATGTAATGGCTTTTCATTTATTCATCAAATATTAAAAACAATAATGCAGTTTGTATAAAAAGTTCCAAGACTAATAACCAGGGAGGAGAGGTAAAAAGATATTTTTTGTGTGTTTATTTTATAGAAACATCAGTTTTGGATTTATTATTTTTGAAAAGCTTTCCTAGACCATAAAGTTTTAATAATTATACTGTTTTCTCTCTGCTTTCAGTTATTTCTGCTTTGTAATTCTTTACATAAGATAACATTACATCAGATAAGGTGTAGATTTAAATGGTTTCCATTTGTTTTTGGTGGTTTATGACCATATAAAAATAATGGAATAAGGCTTTTATATTAACTTTACTTTAGTAATAAAAATAATTTTTAAATAAGAATAAATTTATACTCAATTTTTGTTCATATCTTGGTAACAAAAACAGAGCAACTTCTGGCAGTAGTTAAAAAAAATAATTATGTCTTCTAATATTGAGAGCTGTCTAGATTTCGTTAAGTTATTATGTAAAAATTTCATTCTTTGTTTTCTAGCTAAATACTTGTTGAAAAGGATTAGATTAATGGTGCTTAACTGATGTAAACTATTTTTAAAGCCTTTCCCCCAGTTTTTGTTAAATAAGTTGCAATGCAAATTTGTTATTGAATATTAAAAGGACAATCACTAAAAGGACATTAAAAGGACAATCGCAAAGGACTTATATTAAACCATTTGTGATGGTGCATTTTTTTGGAGATCATCTCCATACTGACTGGCCATTGCAATTCCATATCATTGCATACTTGGCATGCTATTTATCTTTATGACTTAGAAGCTCTTTGCACTCACTGTGTGCAATTTGTCTCAAATGGATTAATAATGTTTTTGATAAATTTCAAAAAGTTAATGAAATTTATGAGTATATTATATGTAGGTTCATTAAAGAAATTAAATGCAGAATTGGATTTGGTATGATATCTTGCTTTTTTCTATAAGTATTATGCCAGCAATTTTTTAGACAAGCTATTTTTTGGTGTGTTCTCTAAATTTATTTCTGTGATTAATCAAAATTCTTGGAGATGAATAAGAAGGAAATGCCTTAGCTTATAAGGAATAATTTTGTGGAATTATAATTTTTTTCCTTATTTCTAGATAATCAATATCCAAATAATATATATAGTTAGAAAATATTTATATGCAGCTTATTATTGATTGAAAATATTTTTAGAATTAAGAATTCTTGGCAAAAGGAAGATAAATAGGTGAAAAATTATCAAAAAAGTTAAAACTCATAATTTAAACAAAAGGTTATTTAATTTAATTTCAGATGGAATGAGGGGATATTTCATATTTAAAACTGACTGTCCTTTCTTCAAAGTATAATATAGGAAAGAAAAAAATTACTCTCTTTGTCATATTTATAGTTTTTCTTCAATAGATTTCTTTCATAATTATTTGCAATTAGTAAATAAGAAAAGGTAAAGAATTGCAAAGGCACTATCATATCATCATTATACATAGAAATTAAGGCTACCTGATTGAAATGAATTTATCATATGATGATGAATATTATTTTAAGTAAGGTTTCAAACTGTTTAAATTTTGTGATTTTGTTAAAATTAGTTATTTTTTGGAAATTAATATTAAATTTTTGAATATGCATAGATTTATTTCAACTTGTGTTAGATATAACTCAATCTTTTATTAAAAAGTATAAAACTGTCTTCTAACTATATGAATTCTTAGAATTTTCATAAGGTAGGATTTTCTGGGTTACTTAATAGGATTGTAATTTAATAGTAACTAAGTAATCTTTAGTGGAAGGTAATTACATTAGTTGGAATTGTGTTTGTATTATGCCTGGAGTATGGTTCGTAGTGTAGGGAAAACTTATTTAATAGGAGAGGTGGGTGAGAGTAGCAGTGGCTTGCAGAATGGGATAACGGCTTCCATCTGGTGGATTAAGAAATTGTTGCTGGGTAAGGGTAAGTGCTTTGCTTATATCAATGGTTTGCTTGTATTGAGTTTGCTCAGCATGTTTGTGTTGCTGGTGGTTACTTTCTATTCCATCTGGTTTCATTTAGTGTCACTTTCTATTTGTGGAATGTACCGAGCCATATGATTAAATATTTTTTATTTGCGTTTTTATCATTTTATGATATGTTGAGGGTAATTTTTGTCTATGAGTTGAATGTTTTGTTTTGTGTCAAGTTTATGATTTGGCGCCTTCCAATTCTTTCATTTTTGTTGTATGTTAACTTTTAGTTTTGTATACAATTCTTCTTTCCATGTGGAACTACAATAAAATGTGGTCATTAACAAAGCTTTAGGAAGAACATAATAACTTTAGGTTTTCTAAACCTAATTCCTTTCATTATATTGTTGATAATTTGGTTTTCAAAGATAATATTTTAGTCTAATTTTAGTTCTAAAATTTTAGTATCTTTCAGTTTCAGTCTGCATATTTTATTGTTGTCTCTTTGTATCTGCAGAGAAATGTTAGTTTTTTTTTATTTTTTTTTATTTTTTATGGAAGGCGTTTTTGATTGGGTGGAATGCATGTCCTTTTTTGCAGCAATGGAAATATGTTAAATATTTGTGTTTTTGCATTTGATTCAGTGTAGCCTGTGTGTTTATGGATGCGACTTATTTTTAAGAAATGAAGTTTGTAATATACGCCATGAATGCATTTTTTCACGTGATTTCTTTATGTTTTTGAAACAGAGCTGTTTATGTACATGTCTGTGTATTATTTTGCTTCAATGACTTGGAGTGCAAGAATTGTACGTTGATGTCTTATTTTATTAAAGATATTTTTTCAGTCTCTGCATTTGAAATGTTTTCATTTTTAATTAAATGTGTTGATGTATTTCTTTTAAATTTTTTTCATATTGTATTGTGTTGTTCAGTATTATGAACATTTTTTAAATTATACATATGTTTTTAAAAAGAAAAATATTAAACATTTTTTATACTTATTTTTACATTTACTGATTTAAAAAGAATAACTTTATTTTAACTTCCATTTTAAATATATTTTTTATTGTATTTAAAAAAAATGACACACTTTAAATTTTATGATGAATAAACTTTAAGCATTATTTTGCTGGGATATAAATTATTGTAATTTTAAAGATGAATGATTAGAAATTGATAATTTTCCAGCGTTTCATCGCTTTTTTAAAATTGAAATAAATGCCTCACTTTTTTTCGTTACCAGTAAACACATTAATATAATTGAATATTTATTTCTAATTTTTGGTTTCCTATTATATCATATGCAGAAATATTTTGGAAAGCACTTTAACTATCACTAGAATTTCTACTATATATATATATATATATATATATATATATATATATATATATATATATATATATATATATATATATATAGTAGCATTTTCTAAACATTAACTGTATTTCAGAAATACTATATGATATTATGATAGGAGAAATTCACTTGTTTACTTTGATAGTTTTAGAACTTAATTTGTGACTTTCCTAAAATTATACTAATTTTTATAATTTTTTATTGTGTTTTAAATCATCCTTTGACTGCATTTAATGGAAACCCTATAGAAGTAATTTCTTAATTCTTTTCAACAAGAAAAAACAACAACTTTATTCTTCAATTGAATTTAGACTGGGACTACATTATCGCATTATTTATTATTATTATTATTTTGTTGTTGTTGTAAGTGTTATATATGCCTGAAGTCACATATATGCCATTTCTTCATCAGAATATGACAATAGTGAATCTCACAAAAAAATCGAAATTTGAAAATTCGTATACTTGGGCTGTATTGATCGATTTTCCTCAGAAACTTTCACAAAGAAAGGATGGGTTTCGAGTTTTAATCTAGATTAGTTGCATGAAATCTGTTTCTTAAATTGGCAATCTTCCATTGAGTTCACATTGATATTGTACGATTTTTTAATACAAGGATTTAATCAACCGATGAAAAAAAAATGTTCTGCTGCTTTATTTTGTTTGTGCCTATATTTTGAGAAACTTTTGATAGTTGTTGCTAATCAATGAATGATTCATAAAATACAGGTTTTGGTTCACCTTTTCCGGTTTTTGTTTAATTACTTTTTAAATTAATTTGAAGTTCTCAGTCAGGAATCAAAATCAAGAAGGAAATAATTCCTTTCATACTTTTATGCATATTTCTTTCTCAATTGCATTATTCCTTCATACCTACTAAGCTATTTACTCTTTATTTGCATAAAAATAGTTTCATAATATTGGTGTTTTGAGATTATCAAATTTCAACCAAAAGAATTTCATTGTTATTTTTTTTTCTGCCGTATTCGTAAGAGGTAAGAATTTCACATATGTCGGGATTGCATTTCAGCGGTTAAAAATAGATTGGAACTTTTCCAAAATGTTTTGACTAATGGAAAGGAGGAAAGTTACTTTGAATACGCTCGATCGAAGTCATTGGAAATAGAGCGTTGCATCCGCTGGGGGAATTTCTCATTCAGATAGTTCAGTTTTGAAGGAAACTATTTATTCTAAAATAATTTCGATAATAAATTTCTTTTCTGAAAATAAAAGAATGATTCCACATTTTTTTAGTTTATGCGTTTGTCTTTATCGTTTTTACATATTAATTTTGATGCTTAAAGTTTCTGTTCAAAGCCATTTATCGTTAATAAATGTGCTTATGATAACAAAATGGTGCAATTCGTATTGTTTTATCTTTTTGGAATAATTATTTAATATCGAATTTCGGATTTTGATCGTAATTTTCTATGTGGAATTTAATCACTCTTTGAAATGCTGGAAGAATGAAGTTATTACGAATAAGCGTAATAATACAAAGAGAAATGTATAAATCACACAAATTTTTATTTAGGTTCAAATTGTTTGTAGTAGTGAGCACAAGTTTTCTTTCTATTCTTATATAGATTGCCGAAAAAAAAATGTAAATGATGTTTGTTTCTTCGAGAAAAACTGTCTAGCGATCTGATTTGGAGTGTGAGTGCATTTCAATTTATTTGCTAATAATAGTATGGATTGTCAGGAAGTTATAAATAAAGAACTAGATGAAAAAAGAGAGAAATTTGAGAAAGAAGTGACAAAATTTCATTACCCATTTTAATTTGATGGCTAAATTTACAATTATTCGCTAACATCTTTCTAATTCTTCTCGAAGCTAGCTGTGAAGGATGCATCTGCAGCCTAAATTTCTTTCTTACCTTTCGTGCAAGTACGGCATATCGTTAGCTTATCAATTTAATTACACATCTATGACAACTACTGCAGGTCGTCACATAGCGTTATTTAAAAATATATTGCTACTGACGGTTTATTTGTTTATTATTATTTTAAAAAGCCCGTATGTTAAAAGATTGGTTAAAAATAATGACCCATTTTTGTGTCACGGATTAAACCGAGAGTTGTTATAGCTTCTACGAATTTTTTTTATAACAACTTTAATTCTACGTTTGAGCAGCTGCTATGCCTTTCACAACATTTTCAATATTTGTATATTTCTCTCGGAGTTTTTTGGGGAGTTTTCCGTTTTAAATTAAGGTATGCGTTTTTGTTGTTTTTTGTCGAAAATAGTATTTGAACACCCATGCAAATGAGGATATATGCTGTCCTGATCTACGTGATGCATTCTGTACTTAAATATCGTGTTGGAAACATCATTGGTATTAGTCGCATGCAAGATGGCACGAAATTCAGAGCTGCTTGACTTCGAGAAAAGCGTAATTGTCGGATATCATAAAAAAGGGCCGATCTTTAAAGGAAATAGTGAGTTATACTTTCCTAAATCGACGGTGGCTTTTATGATTAAGAAATGGAGGGTGATTGTCGGAATGTGCTTCGACTCCGGCAGAACCACGAAACTAAGACGAGTGCTGTCCAACGAAACTTGGAAAAAACGCACCAAACCGATGGCCCACATGATCCAGGACTTTCAACAAGGATCGGGACTGTTGTTTCGATAAATACCATCCGCAAGGAAGCACATTTGCTTGGTTTCAATGGTCGTGCTGCCGCCCCTAAACCTTTGATTACAAAATCCAACAGCGCTGCTTGGTTGAGGTCGTGCAATCAAGGCATGTCGAAATTGAACCGTAGATGAGTGGGAAAAGGTTCTCTGGAGGGATGAATCAGGGTTCAGTCGGTTGGAAGAATCGGTTTGGTGAATGCGCGGAGAACGCCTTTTGTCAAAATCCTTGTGCCTAAAGTAAAGTTTGGCAGAAGTGGAACTTTAGTCTGGAATAGAATAGAGGTGGAATTGTAGTATAGGTTAAAGCTGTAATTGTCTCAGGTGGAGGCCCTACCAACTATTCAATATGATTAAATTGTGTTTTACTCTTTTATCACAGGTGTCCAGTTAGTTATTGTTAGATAGTGTATATAACATAACTTTGCATATACGTGGGCGAAAAGAAGAACCCTTGGAATGAACCCCAATTTACTTCATCACGAGATCCATTCTTTGGACAGAGAAGAAACGATGATAGAAACAGACGTTCCTATTTACATTACGCACACGCGCTCGCACACGGACACGTACACACACACACACACGCGGACACGCACGCACGCACGCACGCACAAACACACACACACGCGGACACGCACGCACGCACGCACAAACACACACACACACAAACACGCGGACACGCACGCACGCACGCACGCACGCACACACACACACACACACACACACACACACACACACACACACACATGCAATACGTTTCATATTTACATAATACTTCACATTTTTTTTTTCTTATTGATTCAGTGAAAAATTTAATGCGCTACAATAAGAAAGCAAAATTTCAAACGAAAGGAGAGTTAATATATTTTTATACGTCTAATTATATTGCAATTAAGAGTAACAACATGACGAATGAATTGATCCGCAGATGATTTTTTTTATAGGATCATCTTTGCTTACTTCTGTTGCGAAATCTTACCTGTGAATTATCTTAAAATAAATTCAAAATGTTATTAAAAACCTTTTTTAATGAGAAACTAATATGAACAAATTAAGCCGTGGCTTCAAAATCGCTACAGCTAAGTAAAGTATTGTTTAAAATATTTTTAAAAGCTTTATTAAAATTAAATAAAATTGTTTGCTAAAATTAGTGTCATTAAAAAGATAATCTTTCGTATTTTAAAATGGTGTGAAAATTCCTTTTATGCTATTATATTTTCAAAAGTTATTGTGGGAAAAATACTTTTACTTAGTTTTTAAGTAAGTAGAAATCGCATTTAAAATTTAAATAAAGGTTCTCTCTGAGATTCACTTTCCGTCCAATGTGTGTTTGTGCCAAACTGGCCGGTCTGGATTCACGTGTCTGCCGTAAAGCGTGCGTGCCAATAGAGATACGCACACATATTCACTTTTATTATTAATGGAGAAAAGCAATTTTATAATACATAAGTGTTATATGCAAAATCAGTTTATAACACTAGTTGTATTATATATTTGAGTTATACAAATTTAGACTTCAATAGCAATATTTGTGTTTTAATTTACAAATTCAAATTTTTCTGTAGTAACATGGAAGTACTATTGTATGAAGAATGCATTAATTCAGGAGTGTGACGTAAAATTCTAGAAAAGTAGGGTCAGGAGTGGGATGGGTGGAATTCTATAAACGTTAACTTTTGAATACAACTCTATTACTTCAATACATTATTTGACTTTCCCACTAGTTCGAGTATTATCTTATTCGTTTCTCTTTTTTTGAAGTCTGTGCTTATTTATTTTCGAAGGTTATGTTTATACAGTGGCTTTCCTTGTAAACTCCAGTGGTTTTGATATATTTCGCTTTAAAAGTTTTCAGATTTGTTTATTCTCATAGGATTTGAATAGATTTTATTCATTGTGGCGGGTTCTTTTATGAGTCAAACGCCTATCGGTTTTAGAATACTTATTTATCCTAAAAAAAGGTATTTGATTTTTTTTCTTTTCATTTTATAGTATTCAGAAATATAAACTTTGCTTCTTTGTAAACAAATATTTTTTGCTGAAAAATGTTATATTTTTCTTTGAGGCTGCAAAGGCTGTATACATTTCATATCCGTTGAATTGAATTTCGATGGAAATAGAATATTCTATCTTTAAAAGAAAAATACTTTGCTAGTTTATTAATCTTTTTCATGTTTCGCTTTTGCTTGGGAGAAAGTCAAGAGCATGACGTTTTTGAAATTGTTTGCCGATACGTATATTTTTTTAAATTCCTTTTTAAGAAGCAAAATTATTAGTAGGTTAAAAAAACACGTTTTATTTACTTTCACATTCTGTTATTTTTATTGGCATATAAATGTGAGTCTTTCCTTTTTAAAAATAATTATCAAAAATTTGTTTTTAAAAGAAAAAGATTTAGCCAGGGTTTTATGAATCAGAAGCTACAATACCGGCCAGTTTGTCAAGCAACCAATGAATGCTTTTTGAATCAAAATTCCTTTGAGCTTAGCAAAGATAATCAGATCTTGTTACTTTTCATCATGAACGTTTGTTGGCAGTTCCCTACGGTGCTTGTCATGTATACCGAAATCATTCATTTTAAGCTGTCGAAGCCACTCTTTGCAAATTCTATTCTATATAGTATGCTGTTTACTGTAAATTTCTGGTTTTAACTTTGAAAATTTTGTTTCAGTTTCCCCAATAAAAAAAGATTCGGCAAATGTGTTTTTTCCCCTCTCCCTTTGTATAAAACTTGACATATGTGATGAAGTTAACATACTTGTTGTTTGCGTTTCAACGGTGTCTTAGTCTAATTATTTGATTTCTGACAAATCTTTGATTCATTTCCTCTCCCCGTCACCAATAAATAGTTACATACAAATAGAATTTTAAAGATATATGTCGTTTTTACGCATCCAGTGAGACAATTCAGTGCATTTATGGATTTATTTAATTAAAATAATCATTAATTTAATTTAGTTTTTTTAAAAAAATTAAAAAGTGACTTTTAAATTTAAATAAAAATTTCCTTAATTTTGAATGAATTTTGAAAAATTATTAAATTTGAGCTGTTCTAATATTTCTTGAAATTTACTTCTGTTGCATGGTAAGAAAAAAAAAATCAGTGATCTAATTAATCTTTAAGAATATACGCGTGTCCTTCAAAAAAAGTTTTTTAGACTTTCTTTGAAACTTAGTATAACTTCATTAAAAACGTAAGCTGAGATAAATTCAGAATTAAAAGTGTTTAATATAAACAAAATGTCATGATTATTGTTTTTGTATGAAGGGGATGCTTCATGAACGTTGAAATTAAATAGATCGAAGCATTGTTAGGTTTTAATTTAGAATGATTCAAAGTTATAATTTTAAAGAATTCTGAATAAATGTTTTATTTTTTGATTTTACTTCATGTTGTACTTTCCATAATTATTTTTCGTAATGCTTTTTTTTTTCCGAAGATAAACATTTCCGCTTATGGTTCTCGAATCATCCGAAGCCTCATTAAAATTGTTGAATTGCAAATTTCTTTTAATTTCGCTTCTCAAATGAGGGGATTTCCTGTTTACATTTATCATAAAAACAATGAAGGCATTTCTCACGGTTTCTTTCTTCTTTTGATCAAAGATAAAGAGCAGATTGATTTGGATTTTAGCCATGGATAACTAATTTTAAAAATTGTCTTTAAGATTAAAATTCCCTTTTAACTGCTATTTGGAAATAAAAGATGTGTTTTAACAAAAAATTCTTTTCCTTGTTTCCCTCTATTACATGCGTAAATGATTTTAGTTCAGACTAATCCTTATTTCAAGTAAATAATTTTATATCATTTATATTATCATCAAATGAACTAGGTTTTATGTTTGTTGATGAAAAAATAGATGAAATTTTTAGAATTTTTCATTTTTTTTTTAAAAAAAAATTTGGAATTACAATATATGCATTGTATGCTTATAAGTATGTTTTTGTTTCATCATAAACAAACTTATGTTCATATTCCTCATAAAATTCAAGAAGGACGAAAAAAAAATCTCTTTCAGTTTCGAGAGATGTCAACTTTTTTAGATCTAAGAGGGAAGCTAGTTTCTGATTTTTCTTTATGTTAAATATCAAAATCCTTTCTCGCAGGTAAAGGTAATTACTTTTATGAAATAACGACAAGAAGGATCCTGTGTCGAATAATTTGCTGATAAATTCTGGTTTTTTTAAAACTTGTAGAAGGCCATTACAATCTTTAAAAAAATTTCGAGTGACTATTTAAAATTTTATAATTTGATATTTAGTATGACCGAATCATTTTGAAACCTCAATAAATTTTTTTAGTAAATTAATTCTTAAAACTTGTTATAGTTAACACGTATATAGAATAATAATTTTATAGATGGAATCAGCAAGATGTAGATTTATGTCTTTCCAACAAAGTAAGAATTTAGTTTTACTTTAAAGAGATATTCAGATTATTTTTCATTCTAAGACAATGGCACTTGGAATACTAGAATTCGAATTAACTGAGTTTATAAACAGTGACATTCATTGCACGCAATATCTTGATACTGTTATAATATTTAACGAAATAAAAAAAAAGTATCAAGATAGAAATAATTTACTGTGTACAGACTTCGTGGAAAACGAAATTAAAATGTCTCTGACCATTTCCAAAGATTCGCGTGTCTTAGAATTTTTTGATACTTTAGATCAGATGTTTTCTATAAATTTTTCTTTGTTACATCTGGAAAAATGTATACACGGAACACGACTACTCAAAATATGAGTGCTCTCAATGATTTAACTTTTTTAGGTATTTTAACTATCGTCCGCTCTCGAAAATTCGTTTCATAAACAATCTTTATTATGAATACAATATATATTACAAGGGAAAAAAAAATCAAATTACTTTGAGACCATAACTAGTTGAGAATGGAATCCGCGTAATCCTTTTTTATGAGGCCTAAATCAGATAATGTCCGTATGCACGAGGGATTTTATTGAAATACTCTGTTGATTTTCTGTTTAACTTAACTGGCTAGTTTCCAGGTGAATTGTAGGTATAGTGAGTTGAAATTCAGTTAACATGTGTGATTTATGTATGCTGTTTCACCTGAAGTTTTTGTAAACTTTGGAAAACAATACTCTTCATTTAGTTTATTTGTAATTTTCTAAAATGTAAACTTATTTGTCTGTAAATAGTTTGCAATAATTTGTGCAGTATTGGAATTAATTCTTGGATATGTTCGCTTCGTAACGTAGTATGTCTAATCTCATCATAATTTTCATATTAAAGGCCTATATTATATTTTTGTTAAATAGCAGAGGCAGTGAAAAATAACTGAAAATAATGTTAGTTATCGTATAATCAGTTACAAAGTCTTAAATTGCACACGCACGCACGCACGCACGCACGCACGCACGCACGCACGCACGCACGCACGCACGCACACACACACATACACACACACAAACACACACACACACACACACACACACACACACACACACACACACACACACACACACACACACACACACACACACACACACACACACACACACAATTGAATTTGAAAGTTGTAAAATATCAAAAAATTGCAAGTTCTCAAGTTGCAATGCGAAAACACTCAACATGTCTCTTACCGAAACACATATTGGACATTCCCTAACGAATAATTCTTCTAAAATTATATTCCTCTGATAGCGTAAGTCTTCTGTATAACTTGAGAATTTGTAAACATTTTGTTTGTTGAATATTTAGGACACGCTGGCTGCGTTTGATATTTCATTTTCCTGTTGGACAACTAGTTATTTTGACGTGCGTAGACTTCTGAGGCGAGAAAATCGCGAGACGCATTTTATTTGGCTCCTCTGTTTACATATCTTTCCCCATCGCACTTTGTTCTCCCTTCACGTTAGGGAAAAGCTTGTGTGCTAGTGGTTTCCAGTTTTTCAATGAATTCCCTAGGAGCCTCTCTGAATACATAATGGTTTGTGTCTATATCGTTGCCATGTTTTGCGTTCCTCTTTCCCCTTCTTTTGGACCATAAATATACATATATTTTGGAGGCTTTCCGTGCCAGCCATTTTTTTGTAGTTTGATTCATTTTGACTGAAGTTCACTTGCGTGACAATTGAATGAAAGTTTCTGCCTTCAGTTACAATTCTTTTTTTCTCCCTCTTTGATATATAGTTGGAATAATAAAAGCTTCATTTGTAACATACTCGATGATTAGAATATATTGGTTTGGCTTTCATTTATATATGGTACCATTGTTCTATATTGCTGTTAATAAAATTGCTCCCGTTTATCTAATTTTTTTTTGTGTCGCATAGATATTGTGTTACAAAAATACTGTTGTTTTGTTATGAAAAAGTAATCGAGCGAAAATATTTTAATGTTGTAATCAAATGAAATGTTTTGGAAGGGAATAGATTGCATATTTAGGTCACATAGTTTGGAATTCGTAACTATGTTGAAGATTGTCCTTTTTGCAATAAAAATCGAATTGGAAATTATTTTCATTTAACTATGGACTCCTTCCTTAAAAGGTAAATAAAATTTTATTGTATCGAAAGTGTATATGTACTGAGTGTATTGTACTGAAAATGTTTTAACAAAATATTTTAAAATGCAATAGACTTGTCTCATAACAGTTTTGTTATGCATCAGTGATGTTGCCCTGCAAGAAGCTGCCTCCAATAGAAAATTAGAGTGCTTAGTTTTGAAACTTTTTTTTCATTATAAGAAGAACTTGGCTAACGTTTCAGCGCTAGTAACAGATCTTATTACATAATAGTGGGTAAGCCTTATTGCTTAGGATACGTTGTGATCCAGATTTTATGAATCATGATATATTTTATATTTGTTACCTTATAGGCTATAGTTTGGTAGGGCTATTATTTTTGTGCATATTACTAATAATAAAATAAACAGGTGAACAAAATTATTATTTATTTCACAAGTTACTTAACAATTAATAGGTTAAGTAAGTTATATTTTCAGTCTTTTCAGCTGAAAGGAAACATGATTGATATGGTGCTATAAACACATCTTATTAGGCATATTTTAGAAACGGCAAATTTCAAGATTTTTTAAAAAGATGTGTGTGAAAGAAAAGTTTGAATTGAAATACAATTTTCGAATTTTTACATCAGTCTAATAGTCTAGGTCTATTGCAGTATTGCAGCATTCTAGATTTCATAATCAAAGTAAAACTAATGAGATTTAGTTTCTCTAATAGAAAATCATTATGTAAGCTGGACAGGAGATACTCTTCCTTTAAATGTTTGCTTTTACTTCTGTTCGGAATTTTGAATAATAAATCAATATGCAGTAATCTAATCTAGATTAGATGCTAGAGACATTTATGTAACAAATCAGTCAGATATAATCATTGGAGTATGAATATGCTAAGTTATATTACATTCATAGAATCGGAAAAGTTCAAATTTTTAAGAATGTTAAATTATTTTGTCTGGTTTTTAAAAAAATTCATAGCCTAATATAGATCTAAACATTTTCATATTTATAGATTGAAATACTTAACAAATAACTGCATTGAATAAATCCTTTAAGAATTATAAAAATTTATTAAATGGAAGAATGTTTTTGTTAATTTACGAATTAACTCTTTGCAGACGATACCCATTCGTGATACACTGAATATTTCTATCTATCCCCCTCCCCCTAATTTGCATCTATTTTCTAATAATGAAAAAAAAAGTTTTAAGTGATTGCATAATATGAATTTCTAATTTTATTCACTTGCGAATATTTAACTTATGTCTATTCCCCGCAAATTAATACAGATTATTTTCTTTCGTCTCACTTTAAGGTATAGACAAACCTGAAATTCAAATTCGGCAATCTCATTAGAATCCGAACATTCCTACTATACATGAAAATGAACATGGGAATTTTTATTTATAAATATTATGATTCTCCATGTAATTTAATTATAATAACTAAGCGGTAATTACTTTTTTTTCCTGGAATACATAATCATTCTTTCTAACCTATTACTTCTTTATTCTAATCTAATTGTAATTATGTATACTTTCAGTTCTGGAAGCCTCTCAGGTTAAACTAGTAAAAAGCATATGTTTATATCTCTTCATTGTCGACTTTTTTTTTCAGGTTCTCTGTAAATGCATTTTCTCCTCAGTAAGATTGAAGTTGTAAGAAAATTAAGTTATCTTACTACAGCCAGCGAGCGGGAAAGTTTTCTTCTTTAAAAACTTATTTTTTGCTTTTATTAAGCTTTCATACAATATTTTCATTTCCTTTTTGCAGTAAGCATGTTGTTTCTAAGGGAAGCAGGCTATTTAGGTGCCCTTTTAAGTCAGAGTAGTAAAATATATGAAAGACAATTTTTTAAACTTTTGAAACGATATCAGCTTAATTTTTAATTAAAATTAAAGAACACGCTCTGAAGTGCACATTCCTATCCTCTAAGGTTATATCGTACAAAATTGTGTGTACAAAGCTGTGAGTCAAACGAACTGCTTTGTAGAACGCCAACACAACAATCCATCGGCTCTTGTTCCTTTTGGAATCGGAAAAAATATTCCAAGCATTTTATTTCAAAAATTAATACATTCGCTTCTAATTGTAGAACAACCCAACCGTGGAATAAATTTTTGGTATTTTCTTAAGAAACGAACCGTTCTGTTCTACCGCTTCTTTAGGTTATCATTTGTTTAGGCCCAAACAAATGATAACATAAAGAAGCGACATCGGTGAAATGCGACGGTGTGTTGCAATATATCTTGTGAAATACTTTTACTGTATGGCTTCACAATGAATGGGGAAGCAATGTTGAGTAAATAGAAATTCTATGGAAAACGGGACTATTAAAAAAAATCTTTCCATAGCGTTGCGACATACTTTGTTTGAGTGTTTCGTTCCAATTCGATTCCGGTAATATTTCGCAAGAATCTTCATTTAGAAATGCTCCCATTTCTTTATTTCGATGTTTTCTATCATGTTGTCTTTCACGATCTCTGTTATGTGCTTTGAAATCATTATTTTCAAGGCGCTAAAACTATTCTTAATAATTTGTATTCTGTGGAGAATGTTTATCATTAATTTAAAACAGCAAACGATATGTCTGTTGGAGGAGTTTTTGCAATAAACTGATGAAGAATAAAACGCGTTTCTCGCTAAAAACGCTGGTTATTTTCAATGAGGTAAAATTATTGTTGTAAAAATTTTAAATTGGTTTCATTTAGTAATTATTATTGATGTCAAATTTCCCAAATGTATTTGGCCTTCAATTTGGCTGCATTTAAGTTGCATTTTCAAAACATGTGTTTAATAAGGATGGGATCATGTTTACAAAGTAAATGCTTATACTTTTTAACATTTTATATTAAACTACAAGAATGACTGTAAAATTATAGGTAAAATACATATTTAAAAAGTAAATTTCGCGCCAAATATGTCGTTGCACTGACGAATAAAATCCGTTTTTAATAAAATGGATGGTTTGCACACATGAGTTGCAAGATATAGACACATAACCTTCTTAAGTAAAAAAGACAATAAAATATTAAAGAAAAAAAAATGATTGGATTAAATTTTTTAATATTCTTATTTCTGACCATTTTAAGTTGATTGATGCATCAGGGCAGGACTTCGAAACTTTTCCTTCGTGATTAATCTCTGAAAGTTCAAGTATGAACTGTTATTTAATTTTACATGTTTTTATTAATGTACTAAAAAGTTGAAAGTAATTATTTTATCAAAAAATTCAAGAGGTCTTAACAAAATCATAAAATCATGAAGCGGTAATAGAAATATCTAATATTAAATTTTAATCGCATTTATTATATAGATTTTAATTTTTTTATAAATACTTACATTTTTTTTTATGATATTCACTGTCACTTAATTTTCTTATTGTATTATTTTTAGCTTGTCATACTTTTTTTTTGCTTTAATTTACAGTTTTTGGTAATTTTTTATTGCTTTTTAGTACGTTTATAAATAAGTGTTTATTAAAAACTTTTTTAAAAAAATTTTGTTGTTATTTTCTATTTTTAACTTTTAATGTATTTCTCAATCTTATAATCAGTTTTTTCCCCCAATAAATTCAGAAGTTTCTCAACTAGGATCAAAATTAAATTAAAATTATGCGCTGAATCGCCAATAAAGTTATGAAAATATTAAAAAAGTATTTTGTTATGAAATAAAATTTCAGAAATGGAAATGAATTTGAAAGCACATAAGAAAGTGAATAAAAAAATCGATTACACAATTCTATCTTTATTATTATTACTGGAGGGAACTAACTTTATGAGGTTTACGGTTAATCAATCGATTCCACAAAAAGAAGGAATCACAGAATGACAAACATGAAAGAATTTATATAAAATCACGTAAAAACAGTAGCATCTCTTTACATATCGCTTTACGAGAAAACTGAACAATGCAATTGCACTCTTTTTTAAAGCGCTTTAGGGTTTATCAAAAGACCGTGGCATACAGCTGAGAAAATTTTAATAAAATTTCCTTTTAAATTCCCAAATAATTGAAGTTTTAATTATGTTTGAAGATGTTTTAGAGTGGAATGTATTCCAGTTTCACTCTCTTTTGCCATGTAAATGTAAACTTAATATTAGTATAACGTTTTAGTTCATGGAAGGATTTTTTTTTTTGCTGGTTTTCTGATATTATGAGAAATGTCAGTGGATAATAAATAAATTTAAGCCGAAATAGCTCATTTCCTAGCCCTTTTTCACTACAGTCTATGCCCTCATTATGGCCATTCCGACTCAAAAGCGTCTTTTATCCCAAACCACCATTATGAGATGTGATTCTTCTATTGAGGAGAAATGAAAGAGGAAATGCGGTGCTCTCATCTAGGAGCGTCGCTAAAAGAGTTGAGATTTTGTATCTTTTCTTTTTATGGACAAAAAAGTGATGGGGAAAAAAAAAGTAGCCCGAAGGTGAATACCCGGAAGTCTCGGAATGGTTTGGAGAGATTGGATCGATGAGTTGTTTACCGGTGCATTAAAAAGAAGGAAAAAAAGTGGCGACCTTTTCCGATGTTCGCCAAGGTGAAAAATGGTTACAGAAGTTGGACTCTTTTAGATTCTGGTCTAATCCAACTACGTCTTGAATTATAAAGATTCGTAAATGGAATTCAAGTTAAGCAGACAATTGTATGTATTCCTATGTGTATGAAATAATAATGAGTTCAATTGTTTTTCGAGTATGCAGATTTGTGATTTATCCCTTAAAAAAAGATCTCGATAAAAGAAGCTTATACACGATTTTGTTAACGAAGTCATATCTTTATTTTCATTGTAAAATATTTTATATTTTTAGTGATTGGAATTTGGATATTGATTTTATGAGTTAAAATAATACTCTGTTACGAAGATGCTTGAAGGTATTGTGAGCTAACTTTCATATTTTGTGGCACATCAATTTAAGAGCTTTTGATCTCTGAGCAGATTTAATTTGAACCTTTGAACATCAACGGATTTGTAATGGATTGAAAATTTCAATCTTTGATTTTTCGGCAATGAAATTGCAATTTTGTCGTCAGTTCATTCCGGGTTAATGGAATCGTGAATTCTATTTCTTTTTTGCTAAGTCAGAATGAAGATCTGTTATTTGTAATCTCGTTTAATTAAGGTAAATAACTATGTTGGAAAGACAATTTTTTTGCTAAATTCTGACATTTTTTAACTTAATATTCTTAATGTTTGAATAGGTTTTCTTTATAAAACAGTTTGAATTTTGTTTCTAAGTGCTATTTTTTGGGGAAGCTAGAACTGATTTTTATATTTTCATTTACAAACATTTTAATGCTATTTTATATATTTAGATGCTGTTTTTTCAAATTCTAATCTTTGTTAGAATTTTCTTACGAAGAACCTCATAAATTAATAACTAATGCATAATATTTGTTCAAATTTGGTACTGTAATTTCTCCGTATATTTTATAGTTCTTGAACTAAAGAATAAGTAAACTATTCATTTATAAATATTTTATAGTTGTTTTAATGCTTCACATTGTGAAAGAAAAAATAATAATAAAAAAAATCATTCTATTTATCAATCGAAATCCAATATTTAACGAATGGATAGAAAAACAGCTTGCCTTTTTTTAGTTCAGGAACTAGATAACAAATTTTTTAAGTTATCTGCAAAATTTTACGCGATTCATTTGCTAAGCCTCTAAACTAGAAAACTTTTGCTTTATATCCCTTTTTTTGTTAAAAATATATCTATATTTACAGCTTATAAAGCATATTTTGATTTCACAGATGTATTTTCTATCTTTTTAATGCAAGAATTCATAAATATATCTATTTTAGAGAGATTTTCACTAAAATTATCATAAACATAAAAATTTATCACATACCTTAAACCAAAATTGGTGCACGTAGATAGCTTAGTTCTGAAAGATAAAATTATTGCATCTTACAGTTTTACTACTTCTTATAGTCTTTACTGCTATTTTTTTTTATCTGAACTGATAAGAGTTTAATGATGATTACTGATGTAACATTTTATAATATCTTATCAGAATATATACGGGTGACGTTAAATTTTCATTAAAAGAACTTTTTATTTGGAGTTTTTCGCTCTTCAGTTTATTTTGAAAATTTCCTTATTTCTTCTCATATGTAAACATTTCTATTTATTTTTGTAATATGTTGAATTGAGCACTTGTCATGGTCCCACACGACTGTTAACAATACATGCTTTGATTTTGCACCGAATCAGACCTACAGATACAATACTTCTTTGAAGGTGCGTAATAGAATCACCGGTTGGCCATTAATAAAACAGGTATGCATTGTTTATGGACAAGTAGTGACAAGTTCGAAGAAAGGAAGATCATCTGTTATACCTGAGGGATTTACCGTACTGTATTACGATGGCAACTGTTAAAAGAACTGTTTCTGCCTTATTTGAAAAAATGATAGTGACTATATTGTACAGATAGTGACTATATGTTGTCCTAAATGCCTTATTAAGAGCAACTGTTGTAGCTAATAACTGAATGAATCCTTGCTCATAGGCACGAAATTTCAGAACGAACTAGATTTATTTTTAACTTCTAAGAGATACAATTAACCGCTTCCCAAAATTGGAGACTATTAATTGAGTTTCATTATTACTAATTTTTAACTTAACCCTTTAAAGGGCCATATTATGTTAAAATATTTTTAGGCTTGAAATTAGAATAAGAAAAGGGATTCATTTAGCTTATTAGATAAATTTAATTTGATTAATTAATTAATTAATTTGGTTAATTAATAATTAAGTAACAAATCAAGACACATTTTATGTGAGATAAAGAACTGAAGCATTTAAGTTTCTGTCTTTCTAAAAAAATTTGTCAGAACTGATGCCAAACTACATAAATTCATACAAAGATTGATAAATTTGGTGGGAAGCATACATCCCACGGCTCTATAAAGGGTTAACTATGTAAATAAAATGAACTTTATAATGAAAGTTGCGCGCATTTCATATGTATGTAATTTGATGAATGTTGATTTACTAGTTGTGTGATTGCTGTCAGTATTCAGTGTGAATACAGTATGCTAATACTAAACAGTATTCAGTACTTCTTTATATGATCGAAATCAGTATTTCACAATTTCAGGTCTGATCATTAAATAAATAATTTTTCTTTGAATTCTCCTTAGGGTAATCATTTAGTTTGACACTTTGAAGTAATTAAAAGTTTGTTATACATATGATTTGTTTGTACATACATAAATTTGTCTGCCGTCTTGTTTCAACTTGTTGAAAACATTCATTCGATAAAGACAAAATTTCTACGATTTTTTTGGGAGCAACTATAAGAAGTATTATTCGAAACGTATACTTTTTAAGGTCTTCTTTCTGATATTTTTGCATTTAATTTGATGTGAAATAATGGAATGTTTTTAATTTTATGCAAACAACTTTATGCAATTTTAATTTAATGTAAACAACTTAATTAAAGCGGTAGGATAGAAAAACACATATCCCTATTTTTAATGTTAAATTATGTATGATAATTGAAAAACGAATCAAATTTTTTCAAAAGTACTTAGATTTTTTGATTTTCAAATGAAAGAGCTATATAATGCTTCCTAAAGAGCTATATAATGCAGAATTCTAAACCTTGACATGAATTAAAAAGAAAATCTATATTGCTATTAATGGCAATATATTTTCGAGAAAGGATATTATCATAGATTTAAAAAATTAGAGTGTACTTTATCATAGACTTAAGAAAATCTTTTTTTCCTCCTCTTGTATATGGAATGAATGCTTAAAAAATAGTAAGCGAAAAATAACACCTATATCAGAGTTAAAGTAGGATTACTAAGAAAGTCAAAAATTGCAAATTAAAAAAACAAACAAAAAAAAAAAACTTTTGTTATGCATTTTTGAATATTTATTTTAAATTTTAATTAATATGTTAAATCTTTAATAATTATTTTTATTTGTAGTTCTTATTTTTAAATACTGGAAAGCAGAATTATTCATTTTTCCCCCTACTTTCTTATATCGATGTATAGAGAAAGTACTGTAATCGTCAAAAGGTACAAACTCGATATTTTTTCGAATCTTAGCGTTTTAGATCTTCTTTTGTTCAAAAAACACATTTTTTGTATTATGTCTCTCTGTAATAAATGCAATTCAAAAATGCTTTGAGATAAACGAATAAAATTCGGTTATGCCTTTTTTTTCACTAAATTTGTAGATTTCTATCAAATTTTGAACGAAATCCATTCACAGAAAATCTATCTGTTCGGTGTCCGAATGTAAGTTAACGTTATAACTATAAAACGAAGAGAGCTAAGTGGATAAAATGTGGCTGACAGATTCATTTTCTAAAGTGTAGATACACACCTATCAAATTTGGAACCATATTTACCAAGGGATTGGTTTTCTGTCTATCTGTATTTGTAGAATATGATCGCGATAACACAAAAATGCAATGACCTAAAAATATAAAATTAGGTAACTTACGTTGTGATTACAATTGTGGTTCAGCGTCAAATTTCAGTTTCACTCAGTTGGGAAAAACGCATCTGAAACACAAATTAGATTTTTGGGATATCTATTGCTAAATGTTTAGGATTAATTTCCAAATATTCGCCAGGGAACACATGATAGATTCAGAGAAAATGCTTAATTCACGCAAAAGATTAATATCTTTGAATTATTGTTCACCAAGATATGCAAGACTTTCGTGCGGGGGGGGGGGGTAACATCTTTATTAAGAAGTATACGAGAAAATTTTGGGGAAACTACTCACGTTGGTTATTCATTTATCTTTGCCTTCTTATTTCGTTTCGGTTTAACCCACCAAACTGAGCCGATTTGTGAGTTTTATGTGGAATCTTTCCAAAAACCTCCCAAACTCTTTTAACGTGGTGAATTGTTCTTAATGTGCACGCTATAATGTCATCGCTAGCGAATCTGTATGGGATAAATGAGACGCGATTTCTATGTTCCCCAAGGGAGTTAATTTTTATATCAGTATTGGATAATGGTCATTCGAACTACCTTACAAGTCAGTGACAGATTGAGTCTTTTCTCCCTATGCTGTCCTCATTAAATGTTCATATATTTTTATGAAAAACCCTCGAGCCTTTTCTGTGATCGATGTGTTACTTCACTCTGAGTATTTTGAACATGCCTTTTTCTATTCTTTAGGGTTTGTGTTACGCGATATGTATTGCGGTTTTTGTATATCCCTCTTTATCGTTCCAGTGATTAAAGAAAATCCTAAGATAAATTTTTGACATTCAAAGCACATAATTGGGATCCTGAAGACTACGCCCCACAAAAAAATCTGTCATGTCATTAATAATTTTGAGGGTGTGTATAAAATATATATAAGAATTGCCAGTTCCTTTTAATTTTGAATTCCTATGATAATCATTTATAGTTGATGTTATAGGTATATTCATACGAGATTTAATGAAAGAAAGATGACTGTAGAATTGCGGAGATATGCTTTTAGATTTCTGAGAGTGGACATTTTTAAATGAAAATTTTGAAAATACAATTTTTAAGAGTAATTAATAGAAAGAACATACTAAGCTAAATCTGAAGAACAGGTTAGTGGTACTTAAGTAGGATTTCTATTAATTTTCATTGCAATAGTCGATATGCATACTTGTTTATTGTTTATTTGCTATTACTTTTTAAACATTTATCCATAATTCATTACCGCAAACATACCGTAAAGAATGGATTTATTTGTTGACAGGGATTGTTATACTATTAGACCAATTAGTTGAATAAATTTTGCTGAGAACAGGTAGATGGAATGAACTCTTTAAGAAGGTCAGGATTCACTTTCGATTGTCGCTATATTAATTGATGATGATAATGAGTTATTCCTGTAACTCATTGTTTCTCTATTTTTGTACCCCTTTTAATTTTGTATGATTTTGTTTACTTTTTCAAATTAATTTATAAATTATATGTCTTGTTTATAAGAAATCTATGAAAGTAAATGTTCAGAGTGATAGTTTTATAATGAGGATGAATATTTTTAAAAACTTCTGTTTTATCTTCAATAAAAATAATTGGCTGTAACACTCTTAACGAAACCTTATATTTCGTTTCTTGAAATCTGGCTTAAAAAATATTAATATAAATAACATTTTAATAAGATTTTTAATCTCAATATCCTGATTTTGACGTAGTATTTTTTTGTGCAAATACCTCTGAAAGGTACTGTTTGTACCCTCACGAAGTACCTGCACCGCCAACCGAAAACTTTTAGTGTAGCTATTAAAACTTAGTCATCAGTCCACTCACTGGCTTAGAAAATACTTTTTACTTCCGCGTTTAATGCTTCCAAGCCCAGAGACCAGACTAGCCCGCGAAAACGAGTACTTCCGATTCGCTATCTGACAGCAAGCAAGCAGACGTAAACAAAACGTCTCTTTCCCATTTCCTGTGTCTTAGAATCAAGAAAGAAGCAAAGAAGAATGGGCTGTTTTTAGCTTAAAACCCCTTTTGACTCCATTATGGATACTAACACTGCATGCACATCCTAATGGTCCGCGTGTGTGCTTAACGACTTGGAGAGCTACTTTACGGCCCAGTCGCGCATTTTAGATTTATTGTGAATTTCGGGGCTGAAAAATGTAATTGAAGACTTATCGGGTAAGGAGAAATCGACTCAGGAAGAGAAGTAGCAAGGAGTGTTTGATGAAAAACGTAAGATGCGCAAGAGCGGGTTGGGCGCCTGCGCCTATTTACCCACCCAAAGCGAGTGTACGCGTACCCCGTCATTGATCGGTGGGCTTCGCAGCCGCCGGCCGTCGAACACCGAGGTTTCTCCTCGGATGGCTATGGCCAATGACGATCGTCCGAAAACTCTCCGTGGTCCAGCTACACATCAAAGAGGATGGGCGACTCTTTCCCGTCTACCAGCTACTCCAGCGACAGCAACACACCGCCGCCACCCCTAACGCCACCATGACGCGTAAGATAGCTATTATTCTTGTTGTTTTTGCATTCCTACCTGTCCCCCTTGCCAGATATACTTCACCCTTTCTTCTCTATATTTTCACCATTTCTCATTCTCTTCATCATCATCATCATTTGCGTCACTTGTAATGAAAGACAAAAAACCGTCTTTAAATCTAGAGTGTATGTGAGGGTCAGGTTCATTGCCACGTATAGCTCATTCATTTTTGATACATTGTCAATTAGTTTTGATACTTCCGACTTATAGAACTTCGTTCATTCATTAGCTATAACATTTTGGCATTTGATTTTGATTCATCTTCAGGTTAAAAACTGTGTCATTTTGATACATTGTGGCAACTGGGATGACAGCCCCTTGGTTTTGGTGTTTAATTTGATTACGCTTGCTGCCATGTTTTATTTTATGTAGGATTAGTACGATATCTCATTTTAGTTGAACAAATCCGAGTTTTAAAGTGTTTGGAAAATGTGACGGTCTTGATCGTTTATAAATGACCTTTTAGTTTTTCGTTTGGTTTCTTTTTTATTTGTTTATAAGAGGGATTTTTCTTGGATGTGTGGTCTTTGAAGCTTTCATTCATATTTTTTAAAAATTAGTTTGCAAAATGACTTTTAAGATTAAACATTTTATGATTTAACTTCACATCAATATTTATTTTTGTTTCATTCTCAGTAAAGGAGAATCACCTCTTAGTTGTTACTAGTATATTATCATTAATTGATCAGTTTGTAATCTTGCAATTGTTTTTTTGTAAATTCAGTAATTTGGAACAGAATAACATTTTGAGCCGATATTTCATTACTTTTTGATTGAAAACAATTTTTTAAAAAATTAACAGAATTGAGTGGTTATATTTATCTTGTAGATATACTTGGTGTTCTATTACTTTCAGATTCAAAAAGGATGTTTTTGAATTAACTATAATTAAATCTTCAAGATTAAAAAATAGTTGTTTTATTTTGGACATATTTATTTCTTCATTTTAGTTTCGATTTATGTTTTATAATTTACTGTCAGCAAATGAGTCTACTTATAGTGTCACATCATTTATTTTATTCGAAAGATTTCAACAGATTTATTAATGTATAGTTTTCAGAATGTTTATATTCTTAAATTTTTAACATGAACATGTTTGTAATGATACAACATTGTTGATTATCGAAAGTTATTGATGTTCAAACATCTGTGTAATCATAATATAGGATCATTATCCAAATACAAAAAGGAGGTTTTTCAATTATCATCTCTCACGCTTGAAGTCTTTCATGCCAGTAGGCTAACGACAAAAATATGAAATAATTTGTTAATTTTTTTCGATATTTATCGCTCTTATTTAAGACAGAAATTTCTGTTATTCAGTCTACTAAAAATAAAATAATATGTTATAATAATGTTATTTGGGATATTAATGCCTTGCTTTTATAACATTGTTATGGAAATTTATTGTGCTTAGGAGGATAAAACCCATGGAAATAGAAATATAGAAAATTCTTTACACAGTTTTCATTTTATAAGTCTTTTATTTCTAAATTTAAAATTAACTCAGTTTTTTTCATTTCTCAATTTTTCGGTGCTGCCATATATAAGTCCATTTTATAAAACTGGCAAAAGCGGTTTTAAGACGCTCATTCAAGTTAGTTGTTACAAAACATTATATATCAGTGTTATCTTGTGAAAGTGATACTATTTAGTTTTAAGCGAAAATGTTACCGGTGGGTGATTACTTTAAACAAACTGGTACTAATTTTGTCCTTAAACATCGATGATGCATTATTGAGCGTACAAATAATTACTTGTCTAACAGTAAAATTGGTGAATTAATATCCAGAAAAATCAGTTATATGGCAGAATAGATAACAAAATGAACAAAACTTTTAAATGGCGCTCGTGCATTGATGAGCAATTTTCATTATGGGAATTATTATTATTATTTGAAGTTTCATAACAGGTATTTATCTAGATCCCTACATAACCTATGAAATTCTAGTTTGTTCAGATTTTTATGAAGCTGTTATGCTACAATGTTTAAAGTTGAAGAGGGGGTCAATTATTTGGTCGTAAATTTAAAAATTTGAATACATTTCCTTAAAAATTCCTTTAAATTGTTTTGTTAGAAAATATTTATATATAATGTCACGAATTTATTTCTGGAAATATTTTAAATCTCTAAATGAGTTAACTATCTTTTTTTTTAAAGATAGTTAAATAATTGTTGAAATTTCGATGCTTTTTCTAGCAACAATAGGGGTTAAGGTCTCTAAGATCAAATCCTGATTCCAAGAGGAAAGTGGGTCTGATGCATGCTACATGATCTTCCGTTGGTGTGGTGGGGAAATTTGGAGAGGGAGTTGCCTGCTCTAGTATTGTCTTCATTATTTGACCACAGTTCAAAGTTATGAGATCCATCCGAAAATAGCTATAGTATTACTTCAAAATGGGACGTTAATATAACAGAATTAAACTAGAAAGCAACAGAGAAAAGCGTAACTAGTCAATTTGGAATAATTGATTAATTTTGCAAGTGTAATGGTATTTTTGAATTGATTAAAATTGGATAAAAATAAACGTGTTTGAAAATTCAATACTTTATAGATTAACTTAAAATAATTATAAATTTAGTGAGTAATTAGAACAAACTGTAAATGAATATAAAAAATGGAAATACTGTTGCTACTGAAGTATTGGTTAAAAGTTAGAACCTTAAAAATAATTTGTTTTGCCTTGGCATAATTACTCTGTTTACTTTTGTAGGTTGCGTTCTTTTAAACGGCTTAAGTGAGGTTTTGTGTTGTTGTCTTGGAGATGCTACGCAAACAGTCTAATTTATTTAGATACGTCGTTTTTTTATGTTGCTTCAAAATGACTTTTCATAATAGCGGCATAACTGATCATGGTTACTGTGTTCCTATTTTTAATAATTAATATTTTTGTTCTTCATGGATATCTTGTACTTATGGATTTCTTTTAATGTATTCTGTTCATCTTTTTTGTTTATTTCTACAACAAAAATGGATGTTTTTATTATAAAAGCTAAAAATCAGTTTCCATCTCTAAATTCACTTTCCGAACTTATTTTAAAATCTGCCGGTGAATACATTTAAATTCCTTTAAAAGTCGCACTTTTCTAATTTTTTGTGAAAATATTTTCAATGAGAACTAACTTATTGTCATTGATTCCTTATCTATTATGTAGTTAATATTAAATGTTAATTTCATAATGAAACCACTTTCACTTTTTAAAGCGATTTTATCTTGTCATTTTACTAACCAACAGTTATCGGTTAGAAAATATTAAAAGTACTTGAGCTTTTTTTTTTTGATTAAATCATTCACATTTTCTATAAAGGAATCTAAGCAGTTAACTATGAATTTTTTTTTTTAAAAAAAAGATCCCTCACTCGAAATCAGTAAATTTGGAAAACAATTCATTGTAAAGCCAATAAAATTTCATTTTTAGTAGACGGAAATTAACAATTCATTTTTGAAAATGGTATTATTATTGAAAATTTAAAAATTGTCGAAATATGTTGCTAAAAATTGCCAAAGAAGCAAATGTAAATATTAATGGTAATTTGTTGAAATATTTTCCGAAATGATACATAGTTTTGCAGCTGTATTTGACCGATCAACATTAACGTCGACAAAAGTTAAAGAAACCCAAGAAAGTCTTTTTGAGACATATAAATATCACGTTGTTCCCACGAATCAGAAATTATTAAGGGACCTCATAATCCTCGCATTGTATTTATCTTGTTGCAATCGTTAACGGATAATACTTGATAAGAAGTAAAGTATAGAGATAATCTGATGTAAGGGGAAGCTAATAAGCTCATTTTGTAAAAAGCAATATATTGTACGGGGAATAACTTCTCTACCAAAGAATTTATTACTTATTGTTTTTTATACAAGACTTTTTGATGTTATAACGAAAACATGCCATTAAATGGCATCTATATTACATTTTTTTTTGGTATCAAATGGTAATTTTTTATTTTATATAATATACTATACTCGTTGGCCGCACCAAATGATATCTTGGATTGCCGTGTATACGCATCGAGTGCAGTTAACTGGTTAAGAGAAAATTCAGATGAGAAAAGTTATCCAGTTTAAGCTACTGTTTTAATATGATTACATTTCTGTTTACTTACTAGTAGAACAAACAGTGTAGTCACTGAGTCACAAATTGTGTTTTCCTTTTGATGTATTTGGAATATTTTGAAGAATTTGTATCTCTCTTTAAAAGAAATCATGACAAATTTTATTAGGAATATACAGTACGTCAAAATGTCTGTATTTAATTCAGTTTGAATGAGTCCATCCGGCAACCACCGAGCAGTGAAATAGTGGAAAAAATATCCCTACAGGTCTTAAGAAGTACCATGGAGACAAAACTTTTGTACCTTATATCACATTTTGAAATAAAATATAACGAGAGGGCGAAGAATTATTTCCCCAAGCAATTCTTGTCTATTCCGCTGCCATTGAAATGACGCTGTTATTGTATGCAATTCTTCTGGGATAGAACTGTCAATCTAAAGTCATGCTTAGCAATAAATGTATAGTCTGGGGCAAAAAACAACAACAAACGCACACCTTTTTATTCTTTGTAATGTATAAAAATTGAAGGAAAATATGGGATTCAGTTTTTTTTTTAAATATATAAACTGCATTCATATTAGAGGTTATCTATATTTATTTATATTTGCATCATCTTCAAATTTTCCTATTACTGTTAATTTTTCATTTTTAAATGATTCTGCATAATACAGCTCTAGTTATAAAATTTTTGGCAAATCATTTCAAAATAATCGGAGATAAACAAGAAAATGTTTTAAAGGACTGTTTCAAATGCAAATATAGCAGATAGATAATTAAGATTTTCCCTTATTAAATTTTTTTATTTCATTTATTAAAGATTAGTGTTTTTTACTATTGAAAGTGATAAAGTACAATCAAATAAAAGTTCGAAGTGCATGCTTTTATTTACATATTTATATAGAAAATAATAATAATAATTGTCTAATAGTTTTATTTCGTTTGTTATTTTAATAGTTTTTACTCACATTGTTTGTGTATCTCGGTGCTTTTTTTTGAAATTTTAATTAAAGTTGTGATTAATTAAAAATTAAGTGGAATTTTGACTTTTTCCGCGATAACTTCCAAAATTATTACTGCATAATAATAAATTTAATGATATTATTACACCTTTTCAAAATTAAAAAAATAAATGGAACTGGATATTTCCATTACATAGATTCATGTACAAAATAGACAGAAATTTAGTGACAGTTATAGTAATGCGGTTTGGCGGAATCATATATATATATATAATATAAAGAAATTTTATCTGAAATAAAACTATCTGAAATAATATTTATCTGAAATCAAATATAACCAATATTCCTGACGATCCAGCTGGTCGCCTGAGGCGACAGTTATTAAATTAAATAAGCTTAAATTGAAAATTTTTTAAGGTATATAAAAATAAAAGAGATGCTTATTTTCTGAAACAAATAACTGAAAAAAAATATAACGCACTGCCTTATCGGAAAGTATTTATTTTAATAAATAATAACTTTTTTTGATACTGAATCTTTTAATCTCATAGGAGTTATTTCATGTAATTGTAAAATCGCATGATAAACAGCTGTGTATATCATTTGAAAACGGAACTAATGTTGCATAGTAGGACAATTGACTTCTTCACTGACGAGTATGGCGCATTGAAATTTAGAGCATTCTGTGTGAAATCAAAAAATGCGTTCTTGTCCAATTTATTAAAAAACGAAAGAAAAAGACGACTGTCGTTAGAAACGTTTTTCAAATATCCTTTAACAGTCCAATCAGTTATTAACTTCTTCTAATTTAATGACTTCTCTGACTCTTACTTCGAATTATGGAATGTGTAATATTTGAACTTGCAATTAGATAAGAGTTATCATAATTTTTTAAGACAAAAATTATTTAGATTTACATTAGTATGTTTTTCAAAAACTGTTATAAATTAGTAATAAATGTCATAAATAGAAAGAATTGTAAAGCTTTGAATATTCTATTTCCACCGACTATGGAGAATATGGATATACATTCCGAAGAGCGTATAAACAATCTTCTTTCAATGTAAGGCATAGAAAACACTGAAGACCCTACTTTAGATATAAAAACGGTGATGAATGCACACACATTAACAAGTAGTTATATTTAAGTTAGTCTTATAAATATTTATATAACAGAAATCAGGATGAGTTGTCTCCGAAAATTTCTCTGATGTTGTCTAACGTTATACGTTAATTATTAGCCATATGCCATTGCGAGCAATAGTTACGAAAATGCCCTTTAGCATATAACGTTTGGCAATTAATCGCGGGGATACAATTAATACACAAACAGCAAAGCACCAAATTATATTTTGTACGCCATTTTTACGACCGATTGAAAATGCTAAAGGTGACTAACTTTTGATAACTTGAGATTATAACTTTGAGAATGCTTTTCAATACAATGAGTATGGAACACGAAATATTCGCATGTTCTTATTGCAAAACAGATCTCAGGGATAACACGCATAACAATCATACTTACTTTTAACAATGAAGGAATCTTTAGTTGATAGAATCTTTACCTTTTTAAAATGTTTTTTTTTTCGTCTAAAAACAAAACTCAGAAAATCAAGGTTTTTGTTCTGTATCTCCTAACTTAATGCTCTTCAAACACGAAATAAATAAATATAAAAAACAATTAATGAAAGATTAATGGTTGTATGTTTTAATAGAATATGTAAATAACATTGTAAAAAAAAAGTTTTTTTTCGGAAAGGTTTCAAGGCGAATTCTCTTAAATTCTTATAAAATGAATGATTATTCGATGATTGGTTCTCCAACATTTCAAGTGGCAAAGGTCGCTTTTAAAAGGGTTATACTCTTTACTCGATTCATCCCCTCTATTAATATAATTTCTTAATTATTTCTTCTTGTTTTTGAAATATTTGAGTCCTGTAGAAATTATGCAGAAACATTCGATTTTTATTGAGGATAAATAAAGCAGTAGCTTAAGCGCAATAAAAGAAAATTTTAATTTCCGTTTTTTTAGGTTAGATGCTAAATCTTTGCCAAGAATATCATAGAAGGCCTTTGATGTTTCCTCTCCCGTTTTTTCCGTTGAAGAAGTATTTACGGTGGTGAAAGTGGTGATTTTCAAGGAACACACTGAAGAAAAATAAATATTGCTATAAAAAGAACAGGGAAAAAGGCTAAGATTAGTTTTAAAAGAAGGAAAAAAAAAAAAGATTTTTGAGAATTATTTATTTGCATTTATTTAAATGTAATAAGAAATCAAAGTGACTATATGTATAAGTTTTATATTCCCTATATTTTCCTCCTAAACACTAAACAAAATTAATTCATAATTTGTACGCTTATTTATTTATTATTTTTTTAAGAAAGAAGAATATTGTCATCTTTTTAAAGTACAGAAATCAATTAAATATTGTTAATTAGACATTATTCAAAATTCTTTAGATGTGAGTGAGAATGCTCAGATAATTAAATAACTATAAAAGTGTATACTATTTTTTTGAAATGTGAGTGGCAATAAAGCGTCGGTAGACAAATTCGATAATTAACCTTTAAATGCGTGATTATTTGTTTTGAATTAAAAAAAATATATTTACTTTATTATAGTCATAAGTTATGTAAAAAATAAATAAAAAAGATCCAGGTAGTAATATAGTTTATTAATTTTGAGAAAGTTGTATATAAACTTACAATATTTCCCAAAAATCTAGCTTGTACCTAATATAATTTTCAAATACAAACATTGATAGCTTATCTGACACATATGAAATGTAATTTTTTAACAGTTAGATAGATCACTCCTTTATAGGGAACTCGACAGTAGAAGCTATCTCTTCAGGTGACATACTGAACTTCATCATACACCACATTAAAATAATAATAATAATAATAATAAAAAAAAAAACGATATAACTTACCCGTCAATTGTAATGTCAACTTTTTTCTTTCACTTATGATTTATCGTGTATGGTTATCAATGTGTGTTCGAAAACGGACACACTCAGGTTCTTGTATAAAATTAAATGGAACTGAATGTAGACAATTGACAACAATATACATTTAAGGGTTAAAGGTTTAATTTTTTTTCATTTTATTGAGTTTAAGGGTTAAAGGTATTAATATTTTCTTTTATGGATAACAACGTACTTTAAAAAAAGACATTTTTGTAAATATTGCTCAGTTTTATGGATTTGGTTTTAATTAATAGTAAAATAGATTATTAAGCTCAGAAAAATTGTATCCTAAGGTTTAGAGAGATTTCTTTTTTGTTGTGTTTTTGCGACTATATACTTAATTCAATCTGTTTAGCTTGCTGTGTTTGGGATTTAACGTATGCACAGACAGACTGAGCGGGAGATAGATTTAATACCATAAAATGTAGTTTTCAGATTTAGGATGGTTTAAAACGGGGAATTTAGTCACAATTTCGAAGTTGATTTTTTTTGGAAAATAATTTATATAACATTTTATATTTGAGAAAATTGAAATTGTACTTCTACTATTTAAAAGGACTAATTGTTTATATATATAAAAAAAGGATATCCTACTGCATATTTCTAATTATTTTTCATTTTATTGAGTTTAATATGCATTATCCTTAATTGATAATATATTAAGCTTAACTTAAAAATTGATTGCGTAATTATTCACTAAATTTAGATTTAAATTCCTTAAAAAAATTGAAACCATTCTTTAGATATTAAATCCATTTTGATGCATTTTACATGTCTATTTTCATTTAAATTATTTTCAGAAATAAAAATGTTTCTATATCTTTATTATATAAAAATATACATTTAGAAATCTAACATTTCTTTCCTTTAGACGTTACCAATAAGAGAGAAAAAACAGATTTTAACTAAAAGAAATGGAATAAGTCTTCTTTTTAACAATCGTGTCAAAAAATTTTACCGAAGAGCAAAAATATCATTACTCGAAATTACCGGAAAAGGAAAATTCCCTTGAGTAATGACATAACTGACAGCTTTATTAGTTACTTATGTCCACATCTAAATGATCGATCGACATCTAATCAATATCTAACTCCGATGCCCAATGCACGGCGACGTTAAAGTACTTGTTCTTTTGCTCCTTTATCTTATTTTTTCTTTCGATATACGTTAAAATGCTGTTGTTAAAGATTTCAAGATGTGTTGAGATATATCTCATCTTTTCCTTCTTCTTTTTTTTTAATAACAGTATTTGATAATTTTTTTGAGACGATGATGTTTAAATGATGTTTTGTGGTTTGAAAAATCTATTGTTTTCTGAACTTCGAAAAACTATTTTCTTGGATATGATGTTATAAATAGTATGCATAGAACTTTCTTAATAGTTTATTATTTTTTTTCTTAATAGATTAATTAACATGTACCCGTTCAAAGCATGTTCTCTGGAGAGATTTCGATAATCAAGTTATTTATTTTTTACTCTTAAACATCATATTCTGAAAGAAACAAAAAAGGACTTTTTTAAATTAAAAAAAAACCATTTTTAATAAAACAAAGCAAAAAAAAAATGTTCTTTAAAGAAACTTAATTTAAAAAAAAAAGAAGTGTTCTGTATTCTTTTGATGATCTTTTTACTACTTTAATAATCAAATTTAGAATTCTAGATTTTCTGAAATTCCAACATTATACATCTTCTTGAGTCCGAAAAATTTTTTTGAAAAATTTTGGAATACTACTTAAATGTTTTTACTTTGCAGTTGATTTCAGATTATTAATACACTTGTCTATTTTCACGATTTTGTAAATCTGAATTTTCATTTTTGACTGTTAATCAAGGAGGATAATATCATTATCAACTGTTTCAATTGGGAAGCAGTGGAGTTGAAATTTTTATCTATACTTATAATAAAGCTCAATGTGTGTGTGTGTGTTGGCGCTCTACAGGCCAGATCATCCAACCTACAGCTACCAAATTTGGCACGTGTATACCTTGGAGGCCGGGAATGTGCACTGTGTTACTTATGAGCCTGCCAGTATTGTTGAATTTAAATATTTGATGAAATTGTAATTTTTTTTTGCTGCGGATTGATATGATATTTTTACACCCTTATTTTGATTTTGAAATCGATTAGAGCTTTGTTTGGTATTTTTTATTTATAATCCTATATCCAATATTCCAATATCCAATTTTCATTTTCATTTTTAATGTTTCAGAAAGAATTATGAATGATATAAGGGAACTAATTTACTTTCCCTTAATTAGAATTCAGAGGAAAAAAAAAAAAAAAAAAAAAGAATACGTCCAGTAGCGGACTACTGGGTGTCGGGGTTGAGAGTAACGATCATTTCCATTGGCCGTTTTCCAAACATTAGCCTGGCATTTGATAGCTAGCATTTCTGATTCGAACAACGCCCATGAGTTTTCATCTCGCATCTATCGCTCTCCTTCAAGTCCTTGCGTTCTCATTTGCATAAGAGTCTGTCGTAAGGCTTCGCAGCTATATCGAATATGCTTGTTTAAGTCTGTATTTGAAATCTGGGTTTACCTTAAACTTGCCTTGGGAATTTGAAGACTTAACGTTTCAAACATAGGTAAGTCATCTTCCACACTTTTCGTGTGTTGAAATGGATTTTGGTATGTTCAGTTTGAGAAATGTGTGATTTTCTTTTATTATGTATAAAAATTATTTTTCTTGTAATTGTGAGGATATTTTAAAGAATTAAATTATTAAATATGTAAGTTTTAATAATTTATTTGTAAGTCTTGAGTGAAGTATAAGTCTTTTTGTTTCTCCTTTTTTGAAAGTAGTGAGAATTTAGTTGCTGCCTTTACTGTTCTGTCGGAAAGTAGAAAATTGATATTTGCTACATTTTTTAAAGGTTTTCTTTTTCTATATATTAATTGAATTATTCCACTGAAATTATTTAAATATTTTTGTTTGACTAAATATCCTTATCCACAATATTTTTTTTTATGTCAATGCTTTGTAGGAACTCAATACCTAAAATTGTAACAATTTTTTGTATTATCACCCGAAGGTATTGGAAGGTGTGATTATGTAAATTGGGGAAAAAAAAACATTGTTTTGATAAATAAACATTAATGATATAAAAGATTTCCTTAAGTTTGAATGCGTTGAAAAATTGTTTTCAGAATTTTATAATATTTTAACTCTTTTTCACATTTAGTTTTTTTTTTTTTTTTTTTTTTTTTTTTTCACATTAAGAATATACTGGACTGAATTTGAAGTAATCATTAATCTAAATTTATATTTTTCAGAAAATGTTAAAAAATACCGATTCTTTGTTTTTTAAATAATTTCACATTTTGACATGATTATTGAAAGATCTTGCTGAATAGAAAACTAATATCTTTATTACATTTTCCTTTATCATTATATGTGTACAGTAACAATTTCATTTATTTATTTTTAGTAGAAGGGAATTCGCTGTTATCTAAATAAAATATAATTAAAGAAAAAATTAATTGTATTAGTCACTTATGTTGATTCTTTTTTAAAAATTTCAATTAAAGATATTTACATATTGCTTTGAAATTTGAAATATTGATTTGTTCTAAACTTCGTTGATCGATATTTTTTCTTTATTAATGTACATTGTATTTTTTGAAAAATATATATATATAAAAAAACACGTTCTGGATTATATTAAAGTATAATCATACTTTTCAAGCATTCATATTTTTTATCGTTGAAAAGAAGCCTTTAATAAATAATTTTGAATTTTTGTATAAAAAGTCGTTGGATTATAATAGGCTTTTAAATAATCATTATTTCAGTTTAATAAATAGGAATTTTCTGGAAAGTTGTTGTTCTGTTTGCTTTATATCCGCCGAGAAATATAAAAAACTAATTACAACAAAACGAAGGAGGAAAAGAGAGAATTTCCTTTGAAAAAAAAAATGTTTTATGTGGTAGGAAAGGTTTTTATTGAAAGGATTTTTATTTAAATGAGAAGTATTGATTCTTTTGTAATCCTTTTTTGTTTTAAAAATCTTCAATTTATTATTATGGTTTAGTGGCATATAATCTACAAATCTGTCACAAGTTGTTTAGTTTGAATTACCTTTTTACCTTTTTTGTTCAGTCTAGAATTTATAATTTTGTAAGTTTATTCGTAAGTATCAATTTAAATTTTTGTTTATTAGTGAAAACTATATGATAAAAATGACTCGCATATAAATTTTTCGGATATTGGTTGATAACTTTCAGAATAAAGTAAACAAGGAATAAGATCTAGGAATTTCTTTTCATTTAGATTCTGTTCTGTTTTTTATTAAAACTGATTATTTACTATAACAGTATTTTCAGCATGCGAGAAACGCTTCTATAATGCAACGTTATAACTTTTTTACCCCACCCCCTTTTGTACTATTGTCTGGTGAAATTTTTACTGTAATGTCATGAGTAAAGAATTTCTTAAAATTGCTCTTAAATTTCAATATTTCTTGTAGACCCCTCTTTTATGATCTTTCAACTATTCTGATTACATACGTTAGACCCCAGAAATCAGATGTTTAGTTTTTTTTTAAATATAATATTGATCAAGTAAAAATAAATCATTCATGGTTTTACAATACAAAGTAGTTTCGTTATAATTTAAGTAGAGTATAGATATAAAAGAAATGGATTATATTAATGTTATTTATGTTTCTGTCTTTTTTAAATCATATATAAAATAAGTTATACATTCAAAAACATTTGACTTATTTTATAAATCCTTAGTTTAATACGGCAATATATTCCATAAAAGAATGCGTCATCCAATTAGATAATTGGTGAAAAATGGAAGTTCAATCTGCTTTAAGAAGGATGAAGGTGAAGGATCTATAATCTTTAAATTTTTTTTCTGTGCTTGGGACAGCTTTTAGGGTTATATCTCATTATCAGTTTTATACATATCGCATTACGAATTGATGCATATGCATTTTTATTACGTTTTTACGTAAATTCTTCATCGTGTAACTGAATTTCCGATGTTTTATTATTTTTTTTTGTAATACAATGACATTCTGTAAACTTGAGCTGATGACAAAAATAGTTCATAAAATGTTAAAATAAGAAAATTCTGAAAAATAAAGATTTTAAAAATAAAGGTTAATTAATTTTTTCCATGTATATCTGTATTTAATATGTACTAATTTATTATTTTACAATGTTGTAAATGCTGAAAAAGATTATTATTCTGCTATCCATTCAGCCAACGCATCGTCATTCGCTATTCCCCTTTATATATGCCAGTAATCATGCTGTTTGTGATTTAGCAGTTTGGGCGCTTCTTCAAGTGCAGAACTTTAAATAACGTATTGTTCCTTATGGACTCTGAGTTCCACATTTCGTTCCACGTATTTGTTAAAAAACGCAAATGAACTGGCTATTGAATATATATATGATGTAAAAAAACAAAGACAAATCGTTATTCCTAACAGGTAAGAAACCGCCATTTATTTTTACAGTATTTTTCAATCCGTATTTGGAGCAATGATTTTTTTCGTACTAATGATTTTTTTTATTTAGCAGTTGTGTTGTCCAGATTTTATCTTTTTCTCTAACTGATAAGAACATTATTGATAGGAACAAAACTGAAATACAACTTTGTTGTGTCCATTCTTTTTTTTTTTTTTTAGTTTAGTTTTTTTCTATATTCTTTTATCATTTTATTGAATGAATGGTGATATAATCGCAAAGCATTCTATGGGAGAATGATTTGAGATCTATAAAGTAACTAACTAAGATGAGCTATTTAAGTCGTGTCATTTATTTTTCTCTGGTTTTTTTTTCTCATTCCAAAATTAAAAAAACACTGAATTGTAATAGTAATGTTTATTACAATTTAAATAACAGTAACTTCATCCGCTAGAAGATAAACTACTTGTAAGTTTTTATCTGATAATAATAATAATAAAAGCTCGACATTTTTTTTTTTTTTTTTTTTGTTGTAGGTTCGGTTTTTTTTTTTTTTTTTTTTTGCTATAACTAATTTTGGTATTCGACCATTATTATTATTACTATTTTTAGGTTTGAGATTATATCTTGTTTATATCATATTCTTATATAAAGACAAAAATAAAAAGAGGAAGAATCATTTTATACTATCTCTTACAATGTCGACTGAATTTGATTTAAATTATGCTTTAGAATGGAAGAACATTTAATTGCTCCTTAAAAATAGTTTTTACAATTAAAAACATGAATATAATTAATAAAATTTAACAACAGAAATTCAGAATCAAAGAAGCTTTCTTTTTTCATCGTGCTATTTTTGAAACCAGGAACAAGAAACTACAGTTAGACAAAAAACAAAGTAGCCATTTCGTCATTCATGTCATTTCCCGAAACCTTGATAGTGTAGAAAGAGCCGTGAACAAAAAGAAACTTCAAAATTTATAACTCTATTACTCGGCATATTACTTCTCATTAATCCTTGTTTCCCGCCAGAGAACAGCACTTTGTCCGTCTATTCTTTCTTCATTCTTGGTTGTATCCTTTTTAATCAAGGTTTTTGAGGACCGCTCACTGTTTTATAGCCATTTCTTTTCTCGGCAGACAGCAGCATATTTTCTTACGAACAAATTGTTTTTTGTCCATCGTCACTTGAGGTAGGTGCCAATTCTGTCATATAGGGGAAAAGGTTGAAGGGGAATATACGGATCGATTGTGAAATCCTTGCTGCCTTTTCTCTCCCTTCGAGGCTCTAAAAATAACCTTCAGTAAATAATCGAAGTCTTTTAAAAATAACGACCCTTGTTGGTTACGATCAATTTTCTATCTATATCGCTCTTTCTTCCTCACATTTGCTTTTTGTCTTCATCTCTCCCATGGAAATGAGGGCTGTTCCTTTTGATGGAGGAGGTGTTAGATGAGAAAATTCTCTCTACACGGTAGTTCGTTATGGGGGCATAAAAGACCTAAGCCGTGGTGTGGCTTTTCTTCTGGAGAAACAGTCTACATGTCTGAAGAAATTCTCTGCATTAACGTAATGACTGCTAATCTAGACCTTTATTAGATCTGACAATCATGAGTTATCTGTGGCAGTCCAAGAGATAAACTTTTCTGAATTTCATCTTTATACTTGATGCATACCAGAAGCCAAACCGAGAGTTTCCTGCCCTTTTCGGACATTTGATTAATTTGCTTTGGTTATCAATGATTGATACACGTAACGGCTTATAATAATTAAAGGAACGACAAATTGTCATCGTTGATTGTAATAGTTTTATTGTATTTTACCCGCAGAAGAAGTCAGAAATGAACGTTTTCTAAAGCTATTTCTTAAAAATTAGTTCAGTTTATCATATTAATGATTTTTTTGGTTCGATTTATTTACTTTTATAAGTAAAAGTTCAAACGATAAAGGATAAATCTGTCAAATTCATTCTGTGTAAATCTTTCTATCCGACTGTCCAAGTGAAAATTGTAATTACAAATTGTAAATAGTTACTTAAACAAAATTTAGTTTTTAGATTTAGCATTTATAATGCAGAACCACACTTTTGCATGCATGTATGTAAACTCGATAAGTCAAAAATGTCACAACCTATGTAAATGAAATTTGATTTGCAGTTTTTTCATCTAAAGTGTAGATCCATATCGAATTATGAACCAAATTGTCAAATGATTGGCATGCATTAAACGGGACAATTCATAACCGCAGTGACTTAAGTAAATAAATATATGATCTTTTGACTGCATTTGCAGTTCGGTGTCAAATTTGGAATATAGTCGACCAGAAAAAAGGCGTCCAAAATATGTATTCGATTTTCTGATACTTATGTATTAAATGCAAAACAACAATTAATCGTAAAAAAAAACAACAACCCTGCTGAAGATGTCTAATTAGATTGAGTAAAAACACTAGATTCACTTCAAGATGGATCATATTTGCAACTGTTGTTCGATAGTGGTGTGGTGTTAATACAGAAATAGCGGTTTATTTTATTATGTTAACAACTCTCATGTTTGGAAATAAAAATTTAAGCACTAGTGGCGTTCATTATCTTGCTCTATTACACAATTTTTTTGTGAGGGGAGGAAAATAATACCTTTAGAAAGAATGCGAGAAAGTTTTGGGAAGACCACTTCCATTAGTTTCTGACAACATTTTAGTAGATTAGTACACCTATAAATAAATTGTTCTTTTTTTAAGTATAATTTTTTAATATTTATTTAAAGACATTAAAAATGATATTCACTTTTTGTTTCCGAAAACTAGTAGAAATGAAGCACTGAAAATTTTTATTGGGACTCTGTTTTTCTTGAACATATTTTGTTTGAAAATTGTTTCATGGGAAATTTTTTTTTTTTCTGTGTAATCTTTCGTAAGACAGATTTTCTTATTACTTTATTTTGCAGGTGTAAATACATATATTCGACGAGTAGAATCGAACTCTTGCTTATGATTATAGTTTGAATTTACTTTAAATCAAATAGGGCCAATTTGTCTCTTCGGACTTTATACATTTCCACATTCCTTGACAAAATGGAACAAAATTTTGCACTCATGCTGTTTAACATTTAGATGAATTAACTGCTCTATCAAAAAATTGCCAAGCCGCCCAGAAGAGAGTGAAATAGGGAAAGGAGGGTAGAATGATTTTACGTTTTTCTGACATAACTTCGGAGCACATCTTTGCACGAAAACTATTTTTTTTAATTTAAAAAAATTTAAATGACTTTTTAATGGCATAAATTTCATTTCTTTTCGACTGTTTTTCTAATCACAGCACAACTTTCAAAATTAATTAAAACTCAATATATAACAGTGTTTTTTTTACATTATAATATTTATTATCTCTATTCTACTGAAGGTGCGCTTTTCCCATTGTTAAAGTCAATATTTTCTTTGATCATTTTTGTTTTAATGTCATAATGCCTTTTAATATACGACCACAGTAATTATTTATCTTTAAATGATGTTTTTTCAATTGCTGCAATTTCCTTTACTATTTGCCTCATCATTTTTTTTAATGTTTTGTCTCATATTTTAACAATTTCAAATTTTTAATGACTCATTTGACATATGATATGCTTTTTCATGGCTTTTTATCTTGAGTCAATGCACAAAATTTTATTCCCTTTCATAAATTTGCCAGTTTGTATTGAGCTAGCATATATTTTATCGCTCTGGTTTCAAAGTCTTTTTCATTTCGAAACGTGTCAACAGACAATTTCTTTTAGCTTTGACAAATTACACATTTTTAATCTTTTTAATTTTGTAGTTTCTAGAATTCGAGGGTTTCTTTCTGTTAACAATCGCTGTCATTTCATCAGAACTTAAAATTCAAATACTGAATTGTGAATATTTGATTAAATATTAAAGAAGATTAGATTATCTCAGTTCTTAAGGCAGTATGGGCGTGAAGCAAGTTACAATATCTGCACGAAACTAAAGATATTTCGTCAATAAATAAATAAACAAACACAATGAAAATTTTTCCAAAAAATATAGTCGTTTTCATGCTCGTCAGCATTCCATGAAATGCATTTTTCATCTCGTTCCATGTATGTTATTTATTTTAAACTTGTGTTAATTTTGTAATTATTGGAATTCTGCTTTAAGTAGTTTCTGCTTAAGTATAGGGAAATTTGCGTGTATTATCGCATCAAATAGTAGATAAAAAGAAATATCAAGTGTTTGAGGCCAAAGAATCTTTTAGGTTATTTTCTCTTAAATTGGCATTCTCTTACGTTAAGATTTAAAAGTTGTCAGTATCAATTTGAAAATTTCATATTTCTTCAGTGACCAAATATATGTTCATGATGCGGTATGAAATTAACATCAAGAATTAGATTGCTAAAGGTGCCTAATATTAATAAAATGAATTTAATTATGCCTTTCAACTTTGATAAACTACAATAAAAAATATAATAATTACAGTAATTTAAATAAAACTAAACAAAAGCATTTTTTTAAAATTTTATTTGCACAGTAATGATTGAGCATTTTTACTAATTAACTAAACGTAAATGTTGTTAAATTGTGAAGCTGACGATGAAAATTGGCGAAATCGGCCGAGTTGTTGTCTCTATTAAAATTTTATTTTCAATAACTCTTGAAATGAAATTGAAGACCATTGAATGTATGACCATTTATGATGTATCTAACATTATGAAAACATTATCTAATATTATTCATAAAAAACAAACATTTTAGAAATCGGTAGAATGGTTAAGAGCTTCAAGTTTCCTTTTATAGAGAATGTATAATTTTTCTTCTTCTCAAAAATGGAGAGCGGTGTAGCAGAGTTAACAAGCGACCTTTGATAACGTATCCCGAAGTCATGAGTTTTCAATGAAATAAAAATCATCGAAATTGGTATGGTTATTTTGACTGGGTCTATTACTGGCTTTACCTTAGAGAATACGCCGAGGTAGAGGTTTTTCGAATTTTCTCAAAAATGGAAAGGAAGAGACTGTTGGTTGTATATATAAATAGCTTGAACTTTCATTGGTGATTGGATTGGGTCAGTGGTTGAGTTTGGTAATTGGTTCATTGTTTTTTTAATTATTATTTTAAACATTTAGATAGTTTTTAAAAATTACTTATTTAAAAAAACCCTATTGTATCAGTAATCTTTATTTATGCGTAACAATTACGAAGATATTTATTTTTAGTGTATGTAATACTTTTCTAAAACGAGAAAGGAAATTTGTAAAGACCATAACCATAATAAAAAATTTGCATACTCATAGTTTTTTTGGGGGTGGGGGTGGGGGGGAGAGGTAATTTTAAATTGCTGGTTTGCAAAAGTAATTTAAAAAATGATTTAATTTTGGAAAATTTCTGTGAAATTTTGCCAAAAGGTATCTATAATATTATTCTTTTTTATTATTAACCACGCTTTCTGTTTTGTTTGTACGTTGCAAATTTTGCAATTGATTTGGACTAATTTTTTGATGAATTAAAAACTTGCAAAACTTTTAACTTAGTTCAAAACTAGATGACAACGTTCGCAATCATAATATAGGATAAATTATGAGTCTAGGGTAATGCGAATGTGAATTTTAAAAATTCACAATCACTATGAGGTTAAGGTAAACCTCAGGACTAACCTAAGGTGGAAGTAGAATAAATTATTTTATATATCTTTCTGTTTAAATAATAAAAATGATATTTAAATAATTATTTTAATGTCAAGTAACGTGTCACTTTCGCATTTTGTATTTCTATTTTTATACATCCATAATATCCTGAAAAGTCTCTAATAGTTTGGACTCCGAGTGGAAGAAGTGTTAAAAAAACAACAACTTTGATTTAGAATGCTTTTATTAAACAATGATTGTTAGTAAGCTTTAAATTATATAATGAAAAAAAAAATCTTAAAAACGAGAAATATTTTGTTTTCAGCTGTTTTTTTCTCTAGTAAGAGTGGAAAAATATTTATTTGTTTTCTCATGTCATTTTGCCCAACTGTAAATCACAATCAGTCAATTTTATTTTATATTTCTGATTGGGTTAAAAATAGTTCAATAAAATGCTTCAATGACCTTTCGGAATTTATGAATGCCTGTGACGGCACCTCATGAATTATTGATCGTACTTCTTTAATAAAATATGAGATTTCTTGGCACTTTCTAGAGATTGATTTTTTTTTTCTTCTTTTTTTTTTTTGTGTGTGTGCTTCAGAATCTTTAACAAAGGAATGTTCTCTTTCCCCATCGTCTTTTAAATTTCAGATAATTATTGACTTGAGTAATCGATTAGTGAACGTGATCCATTCAAAGACGATGTTTGTTATTCAAATTGTTCTTTAATGAATTACAGATTTGCTATAAATTTTAATAGAGTTTTGAATCATTCCAGAGGAAAAAAAAAAAAAAAACCCTGTATAATTTCTTCCTAGTTTTAAGTGTTATATAGCCACAACAATATCTCATACTTTTTTTTATGGGGGAAAGGGATATTAAATACGGACATCTCTTAATATTTTATTCTTTGCCAGTTTTATTATAAGAAATTCAGATAATAAACATAATCTTCGCAGCACTAAAAAATTTGTGCCAAGTAAAATCATCATACATTAACCGACTATTTTACTATAAAGGCACTTTTGAATGCTTGAATCTAAATCTGAACTTCAGAGATGTGGAGAAAATGATATATAACACATTAGTAGAGTTACAGGCTTAAGAAAATATAGACAATTTTGTTGCTGCCACGCTCTTATACGAGTAATGACGATGAAACAATCAAACATGTGCTGGGGAAGTAGAAGGAGATAAGGAGGAAAAAGATTAAGATGAATATGTCCAAGAAAGATTACGTGAAAGAGAGAAGAGAAGGAAAACAGATTTTGATAACATTTATCGTATAATACTCATCTTTATTAGCATATGATAATATAGAATTCCATTCAATTCCTAATGAATTCTTAAAACTTAAATTATAATTTAATATATTGAAATTCTTATATCAATTTGTATCGGTGGCAGGTTTGTATAGCAAAACCCTTGACGAACACACATATTTGGTGTTTTCAGCAAATACTTGCTAAAAATTTTTTTTATTGGCTCACTGCTTTTCATTTACATAGCGTTTGAAAAGGATATTGATATGTTATAAACGTGACAACTAGAATTATTTTCATTGTATTTAATCTGGTAAGGGATATGTTGTAGACAAGGTGAGAATCTTGGTTTTGTTCCAGCTCGGCCACTCCGCTTAAAACTAGGAGTAATAGTATTAAAAGGGCGTTGAAATTTCAATTCCTTTTAAATTCTTTACGATTGAAGATTGTAATATGATTTTGTATGCTTAATTATAGCTTCATCATCACGAAAAATTCTATTCTGAAATTTTTTCAATAGCTGCTTTTATCTTAGAAAGAGGATGAAAATCATGATTGGTTTTCAGCTTCTAATTTCGGCTACTTTCTATAACCCGCGCTCTTGACAGTTGTCTGATCTTTTTACCTAAAAATAGTCGGTCTTTTGACTGTTTAATCGGTTAGCTGTTGAGTTGGATATATGTGCTTTCCACATAAATCCCATAGACTTTCGACATCCAACTGAACTTTTGGGCAATTAAAAATCGTATGTATGTGTCTGACCTTAATCTATGCCTGTGGAAACTTCTTGCATCAGTTAATTTCTTTTCCTTATAGATCCATCCTGTCATTATAACTACCAACCCTTATAAAATGAGGAGAGAAAACGGTGGGAAAAATAAAATTTTCTTTGTTTATAAATTGTACCCCAATTTGACTGAAACAATAGCCGTTGTGAAGCATTCGCTCTCAAAATAAGGTGCCGAAGAGCAAACTAAGACTGGAAGCCGATGTTTTTGTAAGGTGCTTCAGATTGATAAGTAGCAGAATATTCATTCAGAGGAAGATCCATTTTGACTCTACCAGCAGACTTCCACCCCACCGGCATTTTTTATATCTTCTTCAGTTTTGTGTAAAAATGTTCTACAAATATTTCAGAATTATATAGAAAAACAACAACAATAATAGTAAGTAATAAAGAAGATAAAATAAAAAGTGATTGAAAGAATTGCAAACAAAAGAGAATTCAGGAAAATCTAAATATAGTCACCTGCATTTAAGATTTTTCTTATGAGATGCTTAACAATTTTGGCCTTATTTTTTCAATTATCTATTTACAATTTCTACTTTATTCTCTGGAAGCAAAAGTAAGCTACATTTGCCTTCCAGCCACCACCAATAATTTTTTGGTTTCTTTTTTTTTTTTTTTTTACAATTAGTCGTCAGTCTGATGATTTTAGAATAATTAGTTTTAAATAAAGATTTCCTTGTTTTTGGATTTATTACTTCTTCTATGGTGTTCTGATCAAATATGCTTTCTCTACAGTAGAAGATTTGCGTTATTATTCAAAACTGAAATGATCTGAGATAATCTATCTTAACAAGATTTCTGATTGTAATTTCCATTTTTTGCTATTTTAGTTTATATCTACTTTAACCTATACTGCATTGAAACTTTTGTATTATTTACCATCTTTTCCACATTTTTACCATCTTTTCCACAATTATAATTCTTTCATCAAATTAGTATATTGGAATCAGGCAATTAAAAAACGAAAACAAAACAAAACTGTTTTTGAAGTAAGTTTACCGAGAGAGGGAGAATAATAATAATAATAATAATAAAATAAATAAATAAATAACTCTTAAAATGCAAATTATAATTTCGTTTCCAATCTCTTATTCAAGGAAAGAAAAGTTCTTAAATGAAAAACTTAAAAATGAGATTTGTTTATCCATTAAATTCTTTAGTTAACTAATAACCATCAATTGTTACCAAAGTCTACCTTTTCTGTAACTCTTTCTATTCATTATATATATTTTTTGTATATATTCAAAAAATGAATTCTTCCAAAAATATATACTTTTTAGTATCTATCATTTCAAATAAATGTTTGCCAATTGAACCGCATTTAAAAATAGTCTTATCTGATTAGTGAGCTTAATATTTATTGCATTTTAATATGCTTAGTTTTATTTTAAATATTCAAAGCCCACTTTTTGAGTATGATTTTTTGTATTTATTTTACTGGAACTGTCTTTTTTATTTCATTATAATTCACTTGGTTCAGGAATGTTCCCTTAAAGTTTTCTTTTGGAAGACTTCCTAACTGCGATTCGTTAATGAAATATTAAACTTGGCGAATTGTACAAAAAAGAAAAAGTAAATGCGAGAATTGGAGGGAAAAAATATCTCAATCCATTAATGCATTGATTTGCTTTTTTTTCTTTCATAATTCTTTGCATTTTTTTTCTGAAGTTCAAAGCGATTTGATGTGCCGTTTGCTTTTCTCAGTGTTCGTGAAATATTTCTTTCTTTCTTTTTTTTTTTTTTATCATTATTGTAGTTTCAAAACATTTTTTGTTTTGTTTCTACGTTTGTTATTTTTTTCCCTTTGATAAAAGTGTTTTATTATTTTTTTTTGTTCCGTTCCAAAACTTATAACTTTTCCTTTGAGGCATGTATCCTCCCTTTTTATTGTATTCATTTATTAATGTTTAGAAATATTTTAAATAAATTCTTTTACTAGAAATTCATTCTTTCCTTGTAATTTTTTGTTTTGTAATTTTCTTGTTACAATAAAATTTCTGGTTTTTAAATTTCAATTGTTTTTTCATATTTCTTATGGTACAAGTAATTCTATTACAGAAATGAATTATTTTGCTGCACATACATATTTCAGTCTATTTATTCTATGAGGAATAGAAAAATATTTTTGTTATTATAGTTATAGTTGTTTATGAACTTCGTCTATAAATTCGTAAATTTTTACCATTTTATTTCATAATTGATTATTTTTAGTTTTTTGTTAATTTACTAAATTTTAATGTATATATTTTATATTAAAATTTAAAAAAATCATTTGGCTCTTTTTTCATTAAAAATCGATGAGTCATTCAAGTTCAGTTATTTTTTGCCTCTGTTTTGAGTTATGTTATCTGAAAATTATTAATTAATCATTTCAATTCCATATTAAAATATCTAAATTTCCCCTTTGTTACTTTTCTATTATTATTTATTCTGAAACATATTTCATTCTCAATTCTTGTTAGACTACCTTAGACACGTGAACAATCTTAATTATTCATAACGCACGCAAGCAATTTTATCAAGATGAGCAAATTGTTCACTAACCTATTTTTGTGTAATTTGTTGACATAAATAATGAGTCTGAAATTTAAACGAGTTTTTCGTTTTGCCTTAAAATAACGGAATTCCTAGTTAAACGGCAAGATTTATTGCTACCACTCAAACTTTCAGAAGTAACGATTCTTAAAATTGAATCGCGCAAAAGAATGAAATGTATTTGTTTAGTTTAATGTTAGGTCTACTAATAATTAAAAAACATAGAAGAAAACAGTGAATTGAGACTTTGTGTATATTATTCTTTTCAGTAACATTTATATTGGCCTTAGGTAAATAAGACAGTAAAAGATATAGTTCTTTAGCTCTAAATATCTCTGATGTCTAAACTTTTCAGTGGATGATATACAATTTACTAATCCCTCATTGTTAGAGATCATGTATTTGTGAACATGAATATGGAAGTTGAACTTGTATATGGAATGTGCTTTCTTACACATTCCATATACAAGTTTGGAATGTGTAAGAAAGTTATAGAGATAATTTGGAAGCACTCTACGAAATGAAGAAATTTAATCGCTAGGCTGATAGTCTATATAATGAATTTGGTTGTCAGCGTCCATATAAAAGAAAAGACTTCAAATAATATTTATCTTTTTCTGGAAGTACTATAAAGATAGTTTGTTCCGAGCAAGTCTTATGTCGTAAATAAAATCCGAAAATTGCCACTTCCTTTTAAAAAGAGGAAACGAATATCGATTTTGATTACGTCAAAAATAAATCTATCTCCAATGTACTTCAATGGGAACTTTGTGTTCCTCGAAATTGAAGTGTTACGAAGATGAAGCTTCATAAAAAACAAAGAAAAGAAAAAGGAGATAAATCACGGAATCGGCTGTTGTAAGAGAGGGAAGAAATGCAATGACGAGTCATCTCATCGATTGGCATATTCCATTATCCCAAATTCAGCGAAAAAGAGAGATGTTCCTAAAATTTCTTTTGGCTGCCTTCCATTTGCGACATGGGCCGTTACTTTACGGGGTCGGTGTAATGAAGGATTGAATGGTCGTGTTGGCCAATTGACTTTATGTCAGGGAAAAAAATTGTTTTGTCAAAGGGTATATTTGCCGGAAAAAGGAAGTCCTTCAATATTTAACAAGAGTGATCGAAGGAACCTGTCAAATGAAGTTTTTGGGAAAGCACGTGAAAAAGCAAACATTTTCCGAGGAAAAAAAAAAAATAGATTTTTATGTTTTAAAACTGTTTTTCGTGAATATTTTTTAACAAAAAAAAAAAAAAAAAAAAAAAAAAAAAAAAAATCTGATATAAAAAAAAATGGACTATTGTGTTTAAAGGGATTCTCCTTTTTGCTAACACTGTGTACAAAGTAAATATTATATGAATCAGAGTAAAGAATTTTTTTTAATTAAATTGTTTGAATATTTTTGACTTGATAAATTCTTTTTTATTCGTAGTATAATCAAGTGCTTTTAAAATTTCAATTTAAAACCAGAATGTAAGCTTAGGCAAAATACAAAACACAATAAACTTCTGTTTTATATTATTTATGTAAATTAGTTTTGTACTCGACACAACTGGAAACACCCTAGCTGTGCTGGAACATAAATATTTTACATTTTCAACATCTGTGTTGTTATATTTAAATGCGGGAAGACAAATGTACAACTTTTATAATATTTTCTGGTAAATATCGATGTTAAATTATGTCATGTAAATTGTCCAATTATAAGGATTAAATATGTTTTTCACCAATTTACGATATCGGTACACTTTTTTTCTTTAACCTGATATATTTTAAAGAAGATGGGAAAATGGATTAGAAGTGGCAGAAGTATCTAGTATTTTAAAATACTTTTTAAATTTTTAGGTAAAAACAAAATTTAGGCAACGTTTTTTTAATTCAAAAATGTAAATGTTATGAAATTTACATAAAAAAACAATAAATGCATTCCACCATTTATAGCGGTTAATAAATATCGGTAGAATTTTTATTTCCGAAAGAATTCACCAAAATTAAAATCATAACGTACGGCAATATACTTGTAAGTTGTACGTGTAACATTATGAAATTTTGATGTGCATGAAAATAAGCATTTAATCTGTTAGTCTATCTTTCTCAAAGAAAAAAGAATGTAGTTATAGGATTTAATTGGAAATCAAAGCGAACTTAATAATTTTAATGTTTGACTTCCTTGTACAGAGCAAAGAATGCCGCCTGATCGGCATTGTTTTATTAAACCTAATTATTATTAATGAAAAAAAATGGCTTAAAATCTCATTTGCCCTTTACATCTGTGTTATGCTTTGATAATAAATAAATTACCTACATCTTTTGAAATTTCTAAAGCTTTTTTTTTGTGTGTGTGTGCATCTCAAGTTCATAGTGACACTATTGAGTCATAATTGCAGTTACAACTTTATTGCAATTAAAATTTACTTATTTTCTCTTAGTTTTCAGGAATAATTCCCTGTGTGAGAAATTCTTAAATATTAATTATTTTGTTTTTATTGTTTTAAGGGAATATTTTTGAAATTCATTTTATGTCTTGTTATTATAGATTTTAATTCGATTGATATAATTTTTTACCACTATAAAAAAGTACGTTGAAAATAAAAAATCTAATGGATTCTATCATGGAAAAGCACATTTTTGCCCCTAAGTAATTGAAGAGATTACTATTGGCAGAAACCTCTAACAATATAGTAAAGTACTTAATGAACTAACAATGATTTCACAATGTGCACGAAATAAAACTTATAACACGCTATCAATTAGTTAAATGACATTTAATAATGAATTCGTTTCCCGTATTAAGTATAGTGTCACGATATATTGCGTTTCGTGCCAAAGAAATACCTTTTCAATCACAAAAGAGTACGTGTATTTTGCTAGGCGGATTAATTTTTCAAAACTCTGAGATACTTATTGGAATTTCGATTACTACCATCTGTGGGTGAAGGAACTTTTTGTTATCGTACACAATATAAATATAGTGACGTTCATTTCAACAGAAAACAAAGTTATACCACTTATTTCTTTCATGCAAACTACGAATGAAGAAGTCATGATAACCTATGTTTGGATATCTTTTGAATCATTGATGTCTTTTGATGAAAACTCTGAAATATTTCACATGTTTTTTTACAATCTCGTATTGTTAATGTCGAAAAATCTTATCGCAAAATTTTGATGGCCTTCCATTTTTATGATCTCCTAGAATCCAGAAGAATCCATTTTATCGTCTGCTTGTGATCAATTCAAAAATAATATTGAGATGCAAAAAATATGACAGAGTAATAAAAGAAACAAATGACGCTTTAATTCATTTTAGATTTGTATCAAATCTTGGACAAATTCCGTCGATGTGCAGTCTGTCAACGTCAAATTTGCATGCAATAAGTTAAAAACGCAACAATCTAAATTGCGAAATTTCGAAATCTCGAAATACAGAAATTGCCAATCTGTATTAAATTTTGAACTAAATTTTTGTTTGTGATGGCGCATTCCTATCTATATGAAAGCATTAGTCAAAACCAGTGGCATATTTAGGTATTTTACGGCATTAATGATTTTAAATTTAAAAGCAGAAAAATAGTAATAAAAATAGCAATTTTTTTATTTCTTTTCCAGGTTTGTTATAGAGCTTTTATTATTAACTATTTTTTTAAACATACAATCACTAATAGATTTACTATTTAGCTGTTGGTTCAGGAAGAATGCTGGCTAGTCGATTAAAAAAATATTACCGTCTTATTTACCAAATAAATAAATCTGTAAAAAATACAATTTTTATAAATAATAAAATTTTAAAATTATTACTCTTACAATGTGTATCAATATTAAATTGAATTGTTAAAATCGTTACTAAATAAAGTTTTATAATTAATTACGTATTTATAATATGTTTACTCATTTAACTGATTATATTATACTTCAACTGAAAGATCCTATAAAATCATCAACTTTAATGTTTTATTCGTTTGTAATTTATTATTTCCTGATATCATAGCATTGCAAGTAAAGAAATTTTGGAAAAACTACTTAAACTACTTTGTTTTTTTAAAGAATTTTATTACTTTATATCTCTCTTCGAAATACATATTTAATAAACAAACAATATATATATATATTATTCAGGAAATTTTGTAAAATATCATTAACATGTTGATTTAAATTAAAATTTGCTTAAAATGTCGAATTTAAATTGACCAGTTATTAAAAAAGGGAGATTCACAGTATGTGCTGCCTGTGACCACAAAAGGCCATAATACAATACAATTTGTATAATTCAATAGATTTGCTATTGTTTCTTATTTGTCTATATATTTTTCTTTATTGTCTTTTTCTTTATACATTGTCTCTGTGTGTGTTTGTTGAATTTCTTATTCATTTTAAGGTATCTGTTTTCTTATTTTGGATTTATGATTTATGGAAACACATACATTTTCTGATTTTGAATCATTCAGTTCTTTGAACAGTGATATTTTATAGCTGGCGGATTTTTATAATATTGCAATTTTCCTTATATAGAGTAATTTTCCTGTACAAATCCAGTTTTATTCTTCTGTTGACAAGTGATATTAATTAATATTTGGTGGTGAAATCTTGACTTTAGATTTAGAGAACGACAGGTATAAGATCCAATTTTAATGAAGATCCGCTGTGTACATAGACCTGATACTCCTTCCGATCTGGTAATCCGAGGTGGCTGAATGTCTTCTCTCAAGAAGATTTGAGAAGAAAAATTGCTGCAATCGCTTCTATCTTGTCTAACCCGATTCAAAACGACGAAGTTAGACTCCAGATATCTTTCACTTAGAAAACTGGATATGATTGATATATCAACTAATTAATTTTCTTGAAAAATAAGACAATCATTTAGCAAATGAAAAGTAATGTTGTTTTTAATTTATGAATTTATATTTTGATAGACATTAATTTTTATTAAGATAGACTAATATTGGATATATTGATAGTAGTAACTGCAGTAACTTAAAATAATTTCTTTGAATGTGTTCCTGGAGTGTTCGACTGCAAAAAAAAAAAAAAAAAAAAAAAAAGTTTTCGTATACATGTATTGAGGCTGGTAACTGATTTTCCTTTAATTGATTTGACTTTATATACTAATAATTTTGCGATATTTCTTAATAGAAAACTGCATATGATTTTCATCGTGTACATCTTAACTTTGGGAAATTTTACTTTTTCATTCGAGGCCTACATTAATCTAAAATCCATTATGTTGTCGATTCTGATACACATTAAATTCATCAGGGAAAACGTTTTATCTGTGGTATCTTGCAGAAGTTTGGTAAAGAGGAAGTGTCGATTTGGATTTTGTTTTCATTCTTTGACCACGTTCCAAAATTATGTACTCCATCCATAAATAACCCTCATATTATTTCAAAACAACAAATTTATGTTTTCACGCAAGAATCCATTTTGGAGCTAACCTACATATGGATATCTTGAAAATTGTGAAAACATTATCAAAATGGTTTTCATTTCATTTAATTCATATTTTATCGATTTAAGAAAGAATAATGTTCTAGTAAAAAATGATAATAAAAGTAAAAAAAACACACACTAGAAAATTGTTATATATTCCATAAAAATTTCAAGTGTTAAAAGAATGGAGAATTCTTTGTAATATGATACTTTTGCATGTTTCAGCTGGCACTAGGAGTAATGTTCTTTTAACAGCTGTAATGTTCATCTACCTTGAACACGCACGCAAAAGAGCAATGTCATTTAGGGTAAAAAAGTATTCCACGAAATTAATAGGAACATTATTCTTTCAATAGAAGTCTTCAATCTTTCAGCTGTCCTTAAAATAGACGCCGACAAATCATAATAATCTGCTAGCAGATATAGATTTTCTTTTTTGGCAGACACTGTTAAGTAATATTCAAGAGGATTTTTTTTTTTCATTTTTGAATTATGATTAAATAGTTCTGGAAATTAGTGCATCATATATTATATTCTATAGACCTTTACGACATATTTAAAACAATAAATAAAAAAGGAAACTTTACTGGCGAGTTAAATGAAAACACTTAATATTTAAAATTCGTTTTGAATCGCTGGTTATGCATTTTATTTATGCTGAAAACTGATTTGTTCATTGAATTTGTTAATTTTTCTAATATGTATCCAAAAGTAGAGTCTCTGGCTTCTAAATCAGAAAGAGATTTTTAATTTGCAAGCTAGTATTTAATTCTTGTATAGGACGGTATAAAAATCACATCTTATTTATTCTAAACAGTATCGCAAAATGTTTTTTTTTTATAGTTTTTAATACGAATAGCAATTTGTTTGGTTTGAAACGTTTGAATTTACACGCAAGCATTGGATACAGATGGCAGAAAAATGGCTGCATGTTTGAGTCAAAGTTCGGTGCTAAAATTTATAATATGATTTTCATGAAACTATTTTAGATTATTTGATTTAAATCCGCATTTTATTGCATTTTGATATTTTTTATTAAATTATACCTGAAATCATTTTTCCTCAAATTCAATATTATTATGAAAATTTTGAAGTTAATATTTTTATTTTATTTTGCTTAACTTTTAACAGTTTGTGTAATGTGAAAAATCTAATAATGTTATAAATAAATTTCTTAAATTATTCATTTATAGGTTAATGGAATGGAACACTTTTTACTATCATGTTCCGACATCTTTTGAGGTCTTTGAGGGTACCTCAAAGACTCCTTTTGATAAATAACATCATTATTATTTGGAAAATCATAAACAAACATTATCAGTCAAAATAATTGATTCCACTTAATTTAAACGTTATATGATCGTTCCTTATTTTTTTGAAAGCAAATCTTTATCATAATTCAGTTGGTTCGACGGAAATTTGTGTGATGCTTGTTGAAGACAAGCAATAGCTATTAGCGCTTTTTTTTTTTTAGCACTTTTAAATGTTTATTATTAATGTTTAAAAATAAATTATGGAGTAGTCATTTTCATGGTCTTTTAAAGAGGTTCGAAACTTAAAAGCAAGCTCACTTCTTCAAGAAACAAATTTGCAACATTTCATTTGATAAAGAAAATTAAAATCATTAGTAACTGTGAAATTTCAATTTTCCAACATAAATGGATGTTTACAATGTCAGATAATAGGAGAAAAAAAAGAGGGAGGGATCCTGTTATGTTAACGTTCTATACCACTAATTTGATTTAATAATTTTTATGTTACATTGTATTTCGAGATAGAAAAAAAAAGTAAGTACTACCAGCATTAATTATTTAAGTTTTCTTTGCAACAGCCCCCCCCTCGCACTTCTAATACGAACGCAGCATGAATATTAACTAATAAATGCAGACATTTTTTTGTGGGTTGTAAATTATGTCCTTGCAGATTAATATTTTCTGAAAGGCGGTATGTCTGTGTTTTCTCTTACTTTAATTGCATTTTTCAAGTACATTTCAGAAACATACAGTCTATTTTTAGGTGTCATTCCCTTCAAGATTTTCTCTTTCATTATTTATTGGCTGGACTGTTTCGATATTATCATTTCACACTTTTAACACATTCTCAACTATAAGAGTTTAATCGATTTGGAATGTCCATCAACCTCCGGATGTTACATGCTCTCCTGATCTTGACGCTCTACAAACGTCCACCTATTAATAGATCCATCAAGTGAAAGTGAAAGCCAGAATACACTTTCAATTTATAATTTTTAATAAATTCTGAATTGAAGCTGGTTAAGTTCTTCTTACTGTAATTATCTAAGAGATTCTTATTGTAATTATCCCTGCATTTTTTTCAATACATTACCAAATGCTAGGTCTATTGTTATAAACAGAACGGTCATTAATTTGACTTTTAAAAGTCTCATGTCCTAATTCGTATCTATTCGGCTGTGTTTATTCTGTGCTAAGTCATTTTTAGCGCCATTTTTTTCATTTAATAGAACCCCTGTATTAGAACATGTTGTTAATGGCAATATCAACCATCATTTTACGAGTTCACCAAGTATGGTATTTGTGGCCGTTGCGCACCATTGAGTTGCCAGTTCAAGCTGATAATGTTCTATTTTTGCAGTAATTATCGTTAGATGAAGCTATCTTCGCAAAATTTCGGTCAAAATATCCCTCCACTCTCATTAACGGTAATTTGAAGTTTTGTTTCCTGGATCATTTCCAGATGTGCTCATGGATTATAAATGTTGGTTTCTGTCGATTCATGGTTCGTTTTTTTTTTACCCATAAAAGGATTTAGTTCGACTATTTCGGTTAATTTGTGCATAATTAGTCATTTGTATCTAAAATACGTGCATATAGAAAGAAAGTGCTCTCTTTGTTTGTAAGATGAAAAGAAAAGCTTAAGTAAAAGCATTTTGTAAGCTTAATGAAAATGTCCAAACAACTTTGCGCACCATTAGTACACATCATCTGTGCAATCAGTTGATGAATTTATTCCTTTCTATTTACAGATTTTTCTTAAACGGCATAGTCATTTTTTTTCTTCATATTTAGCATTTTATAACTGTAATTGGCTTTTGTGCCATGGAATTCTAACAAAACCAACCGATTATATGCACCCATTCAGTTAGAGGACTTCGTTAGAAATACATAAATAGCTGGTAATATTTTTAATCTCCATGTTTGGGAGTTTCACAACTTCTGCTGTTTTCCAATTATTCTCTTTGATCTATGCCTTTTTAATTCTTTTTGTGACTGTTTTAATGTACTGAAATCTACTAAATAATGCATATTAACTGCAAATTATTGATATATAGTTGCAATAATTATTATCTTAAAATGATGTTTAGAATGTATTGAATATACCTATATCTTTTTTATTGTTGTACATTGATAAACTGAAAACATTACGTTTGTTACATAATGTGTGACAACAAATATATCGGGTTATTTTAGAATTATCATGTGCAGAAGCATACTCAAGAGACATTCTGGATCTAGAGACATTCTAGATGAAGATATTTAAATTAGAAAATTAGGGAGCCAAAGATAGAAAACGGTTCGATTTTTAAAACGGACGAGATGGAATTGTTAAAAAAAAAAAATATATCAACATTTCTTTATGTTGCAGAATGTGACTAAAAACGAGAATTGGGATCTTCTGATGTATGTCAATGGGTTTTATGATTTCTGTGTACCTGCGTTATGTCTATGTGTCTGCAAGAATTTAGTTTCCGGTGAAGCAAAGACAATTCTTTATGCATAGCTATTATTTGAAGTTATATTTATTTGGCGAATATTATGATTCTCGAAAACTTCCTGTTTTCAATAACTTATAAATTGTCGAGAATATGTAAATAATTGTCTTTCAGTTTTCTCTGTGTAAGTTTTGCTCAGAAATCTTAATTAAAAAAATTACCAATCTTAATTTTTTTAAAAGTATGTTTTATTCATCTGAAATACTAGAAAGTATGTCTTACTATCAAATTACATTAGTAATTTGCATTTCTTTCATTTTAATAATTTAATAAATTTTAAATAATAAAGTTAATTCGCAAAATAATTAATTAAATAATTAAATTAATAAATAATAATAAAAAATAAAAAATAATTAATTAATTTTTAATGATAAATTTTTCTTATTTATCCTGTTTTTCTCTCTTGGTTTCTCATATCTAATTATTTATTTTGCATATCTAATTATTTATTTTGCATAATGATCGTATCATTTTGTTATGCCTCAAACTGAAATATTTGGCCTTTCTATTAAGAAATGACGTTAAAATGTTTTATTTTTCATCTATCTAAAAAAATAATAATAAAAAAAAAAAATCTTGAATTGTTCCTGAATTTTAATCATCAACACATAGTTGGAAAAAACTGAAGGCAAAACTTTTGGGTTTATTTAGGTTTTTATAGCACAGGAACTATTATTTAATCACACAAAGCTATTTGAAAAAATACTTGCCTTGATTCGTTGCTTTAAAAAAAATATTTGCGATTGAGTGTATGTTTGGTTTTCAATAATAATATAAACTTAATTGTTTGCTCAGCCCTTAAAAATTATCATCTTGGACTGTAAAATTTTCTGTAATTTGTAAATAAATAATTTTTATTTAGAAAGCTGTTTTCCATCATCCCGAAGAAAAATATTCTAGTTTTCATGGAATCAATTTATCAGAAAATAAAATAAGTTTAATCTTTAATAATAAAGGAAAATTACATAAAAATTTGCGATCTATTAAAATAAATCCAAAAATGTATCTTTAGAGCCATAAACTTTTGCATATATCTCTGAGAAAAATTCATTGAAGCAATAAGTCGTTTGATTTTAATTAAATTATACTAATTCAATGAACTGTTACAAAATCGGTAAATTGTTCAGTTTCAAATGTAAGTAACATGATAAACATTATTTTAAAATTTTAAAGAAATGCACTTTTTTTATCGTTTTTTTTTCTCTTAGATATGTTGCGCATAAAGCTGGATGCATAATTCTGAGCTATATTTAATTGCTGAAACATGGAAAAAATATTGTAAAATTAATGTACATCTCAATTATTATTACATATATACATTATTAATTAATGTATTCATGTTAATTAGGATGCAGCATGAATATATTGAAGAAATTATTTAATGTTAGTTTAAAAAAGATCTGTTTTATTACTATTAAAAGAAAAAATTGCAATTTAGAAAATCTAAAGAAAATTGTAGGAAAATTCTTGTTTGTTTCACATGTAATTGAAAATTAAAAATGAAATGAGTCATAACATAATCAAACATATATTTACATAATCAAAATTAGTATCAATATTTAAGAAAAGAAATATAACTCTTCACCGATGATCCATCAAACAATAAAATTTCATTAAGATAAAGAAAGCATCTATACTTCTAAAATTAATATTAAATTTGTGTGAAAAAAAGAAATAAGGAATGGTATGAAATATTATTTTTTACTCACATTCAATATATATATTATTTTTGGGCTTGTCATTTCACCATATATATCATTTACAATTTTGCGTTTGAACTATTGAACAAAAAATAATAAATTGAAAAATCTTAAAACCGTTAATGGAGTATGGGAAACTATGGAGGAAGAATGTGAAAAAATTACCTGCATAAATTTTACAAATGGTTGCCGTTACAACTGCGTGGTTATAATATTACCACGGCAGTTAAGGTGTAAAATGATTGTTAAGCACACAGTCAATCAAACGAACATTCAAAGTGCAAAAATTGTTGAAAAAAATGTGGAAATATCTTTTGTGAAATGAATAAGTAACGCATATATTTCTTATAATTAATTATATAAGATAAGATTAGAAAAAATATCGTTAAATAAGTTCCCATGGAAATCATATAATGAATTCCTTAGTCTGTCTTATCTTTCCTCACGCTTTCTTTTCTCACCATCTCAAGAGAGTGCTGGTAGTTGGATTAATGATTGACCTTATTCCCTTACCCGCAAATGAAGCTTCAATATTTAGCTCTTAGCCCAAAATATTTCATGGGAATTCGCCTAGTAAATGATTATGGATGCTAGAAAATGAATTATATTTCTTAATTTAGTATGACTTAGATTCGTTGCTTGTTGTTGCATGCAGACATCTTTATCTTAGCAAGATTGAAATAAAGATCTTCTAAATAAATGAAATAATTATATAATGCATTTCTGGATGTTAGTCGGTAGCAATAAGAATATTCTGTTTCAAAATAAAGTTCATTTAAAAGATTTAATACAGTTCGTTAAATTACTTTTTAAATTTTGATATGTTTATAATTTGCGACTAATATATAATATTTTAATAAGTTACTCTAAAAACATGCAACTAATAATTTTATTCAGTTCAACTTAAAATTCTTCTTAAGTTGATTTTAATACTTCAGACTTTAATAAAAACATCAAGTCATTATTAAATTAAAAAGAAAAAAGTTCTTTTCTTCATGAATGATATGGAATAGATATTTTGTATAAAAAGTTCCATTCGTTTCTTAATGTTCGTAAAATTTTTGTTTATCGTTAATTTTGTTTCATTATTTAATTCCAAAGTTGCAAAAAATCAAATTGTATTAATTATTCTCTTAAAAAAATCTCTTTGAAGATGAAACCCCTTAGCAATCTAAAAATAAAATTCTATTTTTTAAAATTTTTTTTTGAAGCGATTCGTTTATTCATTCCTTAAATTTTAAGGGAAAAAAGTTCACTAGTTATAAATACTTTTTATATACTCCGAATTGCATCTTTGAAAAATAGAAAGCCATAAATATATCTTTCACTGTTTATTAATTTATTCAGCTTTTTCCTTTTGACCCCTTTTTATCATCTAGCGTTCTTATGTGTTTACGAATTTTTAAAATAAATAACTTTTACGCCGACGAAGTCCTTTTGCCATTCGGTTTTCATTATTGTCAAATCCCTCCAGAGAGAATATGAGCCGATTTATTTCAATATCTGTCATTTATTCGCTTCGGAAAAGCACCAAAATGTCAACTTAGTATTTTCCTGTGGAAACGGCTTTTCTTTAAGAGGCAAATCCGTTACTAGCAGTTTTCGGGCATTCCGCCAGCTATCGATCCAACCAGACTCGAAGGAGCCTTGCGCATTCTCGACTATTGTCAACCCTCACGGCCTCATTCTCTTCCAGATTGTACGGGAAGTTGTGTGTACACATATATAAAATAGATTATCCGGTGGAAAAGGTAGAAGAGGGGACGAAAGGGGAAAAAATCTTTTCATCATCCTTTTCTAATGAGCGGTAAACGCCAAACTGCGTTTTAGGGACTTGTATGTCATGTCGCCATTTCTCATCATGAATTAATCTGAAGATTTGTTTCTATATTCAGTTTAATAAGTTTATTCATTTCAGTTAAAATAGCATGTTATTAGGGACATCAACTTCTAAAAAAAGATAAAATTAAAATTCGCAATGGTTATCCTTGCAGTAATTGGTCCTTGAATGTATTTTTCAGAAGAATTTATTTTTACGTACGGATTTTATAATGGATGCTTTAAAAATAATATTTAAAAGGATATCAACATTAAAAAAAATATTAAAAGCTTAGAAGAATCAATAAGGATTATTTGTACAGTAATTGGCTCTTAACCAAGAATTGAATATGCTTTTTCTAAAGAGTTTTCTTTCTGTATGGGTAATCTTTTGGGTTCCTTATAAATTACCACTTAAGGTAACCGACTATGTTCGGAGGAATATTTTTGAACAATTGGATTTTTTAAAATCCATTTATGGTTTTTAGATGTATTGTTAATTATAAACACTATAAATACAAAAGAAAATTATTTGGAAATATAATATATTTTGAGAATAGGAAAATTTGTAGTAAATTTTAATGAAATTTAACCAAAACGGTTAACACTACACAAAATTGTAATGCAGCAATCTTATTTTTCTTTTTACATAAGTTATAGAATATAATGATGAATGAAATGAACCAAAATCTAAGAAACATTTTGAGATACAAAGAAATTATGGGTAAAAATATACGTATATATACATTTTTTCCATAAATTTACAACTTAATTTTTCTAAAAACACCTATAAATGAAAAAGTATTTCACCAACAATAACTTTTGGTTCATTTCATTGCCCACAGTATTTAAAACACACGCTGAAATTTTTATGTAAATACCTCTATTAGTTTTTGAGATATCATGTTAATGGTGGATAATTTTTATGAAAATTAAAGTTTGAGAAAATTGAAGTTAAATAATTTTTTAGCTAAAATTTTATTTTTAAATTCTCCTGGATGATAGGTCAGACCTTCCTTTTCCTAGAAAATACTATTTTGGAAAGAGGAAAGCTTGAACTTCAAGAAATAATATTAAAAAAAGAATTCGCCAATGTGGTCGATAACCAGTGTTTTCAACGTAGTCGGATACCTTAAATGATATTAGTTTAATTCTACAAGATTTAGAAAATCAAATAATTATTGCCCGTGTTATATATTATGAGTCCTTGACCAGGAACCGAATATAGGTCTTCATTCAAATGTTTTACAGTTAAGTTATCGAGGTAAGTGACTTGGGATATAATGAAGTAGGTCTAACATTAACATTATCTTGGATTTGGGTGGAGCTGAAAAATCCAGGCTAAATACGTGATTTAAATCTTGCCGGGTAATTTTTCATGTCACTTCGTAATTGTTCTTTTTACCTGTACCTTAACAGGTTGCAACCAGTGCTATTTTTATGATCTTATAGATTTCTAATTACGAAATTAATTAGCATATCCTTTTATGTATATCTTAATCGTGATATTGATTTCATCTCACTTACTAATCGATTCATCCTTTTATATAAGGCATTACAATTTGATTTTTTTGCTTACAAAGTACCCTTTTTCATACTCATTAAGAGTAATTATTATATAATGAAAAATTATCGTAACTTGCTGAACATATTATAGCATGATTTTTATGTCAGTGAGATATATTTATATCATGTATAGATAAAATTATTGCAACTAATAGAGGGTTGTACATAATATATATGTATATTGAATTATCAATCTGAACTTTGCTTTTGCGCGAAGTTAGTCTTATTGTAAGGAAGAGACATTTACAGACACTTTGTATTGATCCCGAATCAATGGTCTGTAGTCTCGACGATTTTGGCGACAGAAATGGAGGTTCTAAAAATACAAGAATTATGACGATGTCTCTATTAGGAATTGAAATTTGGAGATTTTTTTAGAAAATTTTATATCCTTTTATGAAACCTTAAAAGGTGAAGCGCTTACATGAGGGGTTCATTCTTTGTTTGGAATGTTGGTAGCTAAACGAACTCTAGCTGCAATCTGAAAGCTATTATGTATTTGCTGTTTGCGTGTATTTTGTTGATTTCAGAAAGGGCTGTTTTTTATGTTATTTTTCTATTCTTCGCATTTTTTGGTCTCTACTAGTATTTTGTGCCCCCCCCCCGTGAAGCTTGGTTCCTTTCACCTTACACCAACAGACAATTTCCATAATGATATATATAGTTATTTTTGAATACAATCTGCGTGAGTTTTTTTTTTTTTTCTAGTTTCCGTCCTAAATTAAAAGAAATTAGATGCATAATTTTCATTATCTATGTAGTAAAAATAAAAATAAAATTAATTATTTTTATAAATAAGTACTATTGAGAAATGTGTATTTTATGCATAGCATGTAAATGTAAGCTATTATAAATGCTTTTGTTAACCGACGTCCGAAGCATACTACACCTAAAATGTCAACTTAAATTAAAAGGATCCAAAAACCGTTCCTATTTTAGCTTTCAGTTTTGGGTTTTTTTTTCTTATCTCATAGAGGCTTGAAGGAGGAGCAGAGCAATACTTGTTATACTGTACAATCATGTTTAAATGGGATAAGATAGTTATTTCTACACGCAGAAGAAATGACACATATTATGTTGGCCTTATCTGAATATTGATCGTACCTTTATCTGATCTTAATTCCTCAGACACGTCTATAAATCTCTTATAAAGAAGTGTCATTTAGTTTTTGTTGATTCATATGGTCTTCTAACTGTGCTGATTCAGCAACAATCTATACCCCGTGGCGGATTTTGTCATTTTGTGGCTTTAAGCAGTGCATATATTGCAATTTCTACCTTAATAAACCAGAAATTTAGCTTCCTAATACAATAAATGTTTAATCTTATAAATATATTAATGATTTAATTTTGGTTATTTATTTATTTTTGTATTTACAAAAATGTATATTTTATTTATTATTAGACGATATGTCCTGCGCTGCCCAGAATTAAAACTTTTCTATGTGTAATTGTTTCAACGTATAAAATATAATTCTTTTATCGTCTACACTACTGTGTTTTTGCAGCACTCTATCCGTCTATTTGCACTATTAATTTAACAAAATCCTTTTATTGTCTGAAATGCTTTTTAATTAAAATTAAAATATCGGTTAAAGCAGACTATTTTAAAAATCTCTGATAGTTGATTTCCTACATAAGTTTGAAGTAAGAAGGCGTATCAATAAGTAACAGCATAATGTTAAACTTAATAATAATAATAAAAAATGCAATGAATAGGATTGAAGGGCAATATGAAATAGAAATGAAAGTATTGCCAAATTGCTACTTTTCAACATAACTGCCATTCGTGTTGAGACATTTATGTTGCACCGGATCAGTTTCATAGAATGCCGTTGGCTTTGAGGAGAGACACTGTTGCACAGTCCTATTGAGTTCATCGTCAGATTTAAATTTCTAACCGTCAATCACCCTCTTCATAGGTCTAAACAAAAGAAAGCCTGAGGATTACATGGTCCACTTGTGTAACGGATTTTCAAAGTTTCCAAACCGAGTCTTTGCTATTTTCCACGAACTGGGGTAAACTGTTCCCAGAACTTCCGACAAGCAATCAGAATGTAGAACCCTCGGGTTTCGTTTTGAATTCAACGAATCTCATTTGAATTTAAGCAGGTCAATTATATTTTTATTTGCCATCGTTAAGTCACTAATTTAAAACGAACAATAAATATTGTCAACAGATGTGCATTAACATGAAAAAGAAATTTAAAAAATATAGCGGTAGAGTTGTTCAAATTCTTAACATTGCCTAACAATGGAATAACTGTAAATTTCTTTATTTCTGATCATCTGTGCTCTAGATATCTCAGAATAATAAAATTGATATAGAATCCACTAAAAACTGGAAGTCTTTATTGCAGTGCATTAAAATGTCACTTAGCGTGATTTCTCTCGTCCTCCCCCCTCCACTAAACCTTCCATCTGCGAAATTTTGAACGAGGGAAGATTGATCTTTCATTCATCATCTTTTAATCGTCTTTTAATTTATATGATCTCATAACTAAATTTGGTTCTTGTTTTCCAAACTAAAATTTCTTCTTCAACTTCTGATATCTAATTTAAAAACTAAATTTTGTTTCGTTTTATTCTGATTTTTTAACGTATTTTTGCGTGCTCAAATCCTGAATTTATATTTATCGCCTGATATTCAGAAGAAAGTGATTGCAGAAAGTAATAAAAAATAAAGTTCAGTGCGTCTCTTTCTGCCCTCAAATACCAAACTGTTCTCTTAGGAAGGAACTATAAAAAAACTTTATGACTATTTTATTTTGGAACTTCCTTTTTAAAAAAGAAGTTAATGATAGATTCCTCGCATATGCTCCGCTCGAGAAAAAGATTGAGTAAATAAATGAAGAAATGAACCGGATTTCATGTAATTCTTTGGACATTTCAAACCGACTGTCGGATTTTTTGGAGTCTTCTTTTTATACAACCTCAAATATTTGTTTTTGTTTTTTTCTTTATTTCTTTATATTCAAAGCATGCAAGGACAGAATGCTGTAAATGACAATTTACAATCCTAGAAATTGAAGAATATCTACTTTAAGACCTTATAAAACTTTTTATGAAAAATACGTTTTTGAAATTAGTCTGTAGATAGATCTATGTGCATTTGGCTATGGTAACTCAAAAGCGCAATTGGCTAGAAGAATGAAGTTCGATATGTTGTTTTTACATTGAAATTATAGATATAAGTCGAATTTCTTTTTTAATTTTGTCGAGGATTTTATCTGTTTTTTTTTTATTCTTGTGTATGTAAACACAAATAATAAAAAAAAAGCAACATCTTAGAATATTGATGAAAATTAGAATACAGTGATTACATCAATATTCAGAACAACACATTTCTACAGAAACGCGGCTTTCATTGTCTTCGTTATCGAATCTTATTATTCTTAAGGTCGATTAATTTCCTGTTATTAAATAATTCTAGAATATATTTTAATTCTAGAATTTTATTAAATAATTCTAGAATTCTCAATATCTCAAGCACTTTGTATATAAATTTAGTCATTTTATTGTTCAAATAAGTATACTGTTTTTACTAATTCCGATTTATGGTTAGCACAATTCATTATTTTTGGAATTCAGTTTTTTTCCCCCAAGCATATGTATCAAATTTTAGACATAATTATCTGCAGAGCTGACATTTTTCCTGTTCCAAATGCATCCTCAATTTTCTACATTATGCAACGTAGTTAAACCAAAGATCTACTTGATTGTAGAAATAGTCAGACAAAAAAAAAAAAAAAAAATCAATCAAATCAATCTTTTCCCCCCTCTTCTGGGAAATTGTTATCGAATATTCTTCAAACAGTTACAATGCTCAAAATTAAACTTCTAGAAAGTTCTACTTCTTTTCAAAACGGATTATATTTGATTCTCTATCGGCTCTTACGAGATCATTCCAAATTGGAAACAATTCATAATCATATGAAATACGCCGCCCATTTTAATACAGAAATTCTATTCTTATTTTCCAAATTTAATAATAATCTGATATCATATCATAGCATAGCATTAGATAACATGCATTAAACTGATATAACCCTTAGCATTTGTATGTGATATTCATATTCTTGATACACGTTCAGATACGTTTGAATTAATAATTCTATTGATTCGCATGAATATTTCAACAGTTATCCATTAACGCAACGAAAGGATTAACAATACATCATCAATAAACCGTGGGCCATTTTAGGATGGATCTCGTCATTTTGAATAGTACTCAGATTGCTACGGCAAAACTTCCACACTACACCAGTGAAAGGGGTTTGATCTCGACTCGCATGCACCATTTTTGGTAGAATCGGGAGATTTCAACAAATATCCTGTCATCCATGCTATTTTTGAAATATTTATGGAATTTTGACCATTTTAAAGTTTAAAACTTATACACAATTTTTTTAAATTCTTATGAAATTATTATATAGCGTTATTTCAGCATTGAATTTAATATATACATACGTATATATATTAATTAACTCGTATTTTGGTCTTTGCTGTTCAGATATTGAAGTTTAGAATAGGAATAGAAGTTTAAAAGAATAATTCATTTTGTCAACTGCTTTATTTTTTTTCAAAAGATCTTTTTTCAACATTTTAATAATGATACTTAAGTTTTTATTTCTGTTACTTCATTTCTAATACTAATCAGAAACTTTAATATCCTCAAAAATAACATAATTGCTTTTTGATTTAACTCTCAATTGTTCGCATAATATTTCCAACTAACGAAAAGTGTTTAAATATGTTTATTTATTACTATCATGAGCATATTTTGAATTTCATTGCATCTCATCCTTGCAATAATTTATCTATCCTAAAGCACTTTTATATACATAAAATATTTTCTTTAATGTGTTTTGATTTCACGAATACAAATCACAGTTTCAATTTTCTCTCTTCCCAATAAATAAAGGATTATAGAAATGAGTTTTTATATTTAAAACAGTAAAGGAAATCTGTTGAAAACTATTACAAAAGAGTTTTATTTCACATGAAAGTTCATGATTACTAGACACGTCATCAGTGTTCGTTTGTTTTTAAGTGCTCATCATTTTAGGGAGAAATTTAAAAAACAAAATTTCACTATATATTCTCAAGAAGGAAATCTTGCGGCATAATTCGCCATCCTCAATCACTCAACTGATTTAAAGTATATATATATTTCATTTGAAAGTTGGAAAATCGAAAAAGCAAAATTTAACTGTTAAAGTTTGCCATCTCCAACCACTGAACCGATTTGAAAAAACTTTTACTTTCTATGAATGCTCATGATCAATCGATGCGTCATCTGTGGCCGTCTCAGTCTCAATAACTGGAATGATTTTGCCAATTTTCACAGCCACTTGACGATTTTATCTCTTTGAAATAGTATAGTTAAGTATATTAAAATATTGTTAAGTATATTAAATACTCTATCGTTACTGTGCAGTTTTTAGTTATACTACCGTAGCTATTGTTTTATTATACTCTTGTTGTGGTAAGATGTTAATTAAGGCTGGTTGACATGACTAAATTAATCCTATTAACCGACATCATCGGCAGTCATATTAATGACATTTAATATAGTCATGTCGGGGAATTTTGATGAAATACGCATTCTCAAAATAAAAGAAAGTTCAATTCTAAATTATGATTGTATAGTAAGGGTAGAGTATTCCAATTGGTGAATTACGTTCGTAAAATCATTTGTCGATGAAAATTTGCAAAATCAGTCCAGTTGCGGAAGCTCTAAGTTTTATTTAATAATATTTTTCGAAAATGGATGTGGTGGTACAGTATGGCGTATAATGTCATATAGTGGAGCCATGAATTTTGCACGAGATAAAAATTGTCAAAATCAGTACATTAGATATTTTATTTAATGAATGTGAGTGGCAAACTCTTATCAATGATTTTCCAAACAGGGAATGAGCAGGGTGGTTAAAGATCCGGAAATATTTTTTAAAAATAGATTATTGCTGAGAGAAGGGTTTCATTGATTGGGTATGCTGTTCATGTGACCATTGACAGCATTTCTTTAATTAAAAATTGGTGAAATTAGATCGTGCTTGTGAGTGAGAAATGCTTCGTTAATCTTTCATATTATTAAAAATATAGAGGGTGGGTATTAGATTGCATATTAGATAAAATATTAATATTCATTAGAGCCTAATAGTAATCTTTTAATTGGAAGCAGAATCTCGTGATGATTTGCCAGAAATTATTTTCTCAATTCTTAATACTTCTGTAATTTCATTCAAAGTACTTCTGTGACATTCATTAGTGATCGTAACTCAAGAATTCAGAAAATAGGGATGCAAGCAGGCTGTTATTGTAATTAGACCACTTATAAATTGTTTTCAACCTTCATTTCTCCTGAATTCCTCTTTCGATTCAAGGTAATGATGCAGATTCTTCGTTTAAATAATGATCACTGATCCGATTACATGCCCCGGAAGTACTTTGCTCTTCCTCCGAATTTTACGTCATCCAATATTTCATGCAAGTTCGGGGATTTACAGTTTTAAACTGCTTTTCACATGTAATAGGAGAATGCTATTACCTAGTTAAAAGATTGCTATTTCTTGGAAACAAATATGTCGTTGTTGTTCGACCTTTCTGGGTTCTAAAAATGTCACAAGAAAAAAAAAGTATTTGAAATGTCTAAACATTTCTCCAAAACGATCGTTTATAGCAGTAAAATGATATCTCTATGCATCTTGCATTTTAGATTTTTATGTAGGCTTGTGAGGAATGACGTCAACTCGGTTGTTATGACAATGCAACTACGAGTGTTCTTTACATTTAATCTTGCAATATCTTATGCTGTGCTGGGAAATATTTTCTCTTTTTATCTTGAAAGATGTGCTATAGATTTCAAAATTAAATTGGAGTAATGCATGTGCTGCTCATCACGTGGACATGAATTAACATATAATATTGTATACATTGGTTGCTGTTGTTTATTGTCTTTATTTCAGATATTGGCATTTGGATATTTATTATTAGCTCTATATTTCAAAATAATAGAGATATTATCATCTGATATTAAGCCCTTGACCTATAACTTTTGATTTGATATCATATAGTTATTTCAATTCTCATAATATCATATAATGTGCTTAAGATGCGTATGTCCTAGTTAATTTTTAATTTTAAATCGATTAGTTCGTTAATTTAATTTACAGAAATTCTGTAATTTAATGCTCAGGTCAAACTCGCAATTGCAAGCGAAGATGTTAAGAAGCAGTGAGTATTATTTGAAATTGCTTGTCACCTTTTCTATTTTCATTTTTACTGTTAAATGTAAAAAAATAAATGAGAGAGATTATTGTCAGTTTAAAAGTTGTATATATCATTTATCTGATTGTAGACATTGGTTGTCAGTTATGAGGTATTAATCCTTCAACAAATGACTTTCTTTTATCACTCATTTGATGAATCTCTTGCAAGTAGGACTAAATACTTTTATAAGGAATCGAATTGCTATTGGGAAGTGATGCTGTTATAGTATAATGCAATTCATTACGATAAAAAATGATAACTAATCCTCTAATTCATGAAAATCGCGGATTTTCACAGATGGTTAAATTGAGTATTAAAGTTAGTTTTTGTTAATTAGCATATCGCTAATTGTTTGAATTTACTATCGTATTAAATAAATATTTTAATCATTTAAGTGATAATTACTACGTCATTATAGAGATGCTATATTGTATACTTTAATTATTTTCATGAAAGCTATACTAATATGAACGAGATTGGGAAATCTCCTTCATTAAGTTATCAGGAAAAGGCCTTTATTTATTTTTACCAATTTCCGCGAAGTTTCTTCCGAAATTCTAATCTTGATTGAATCTTTTTTTTTTTTTTTTTTTACTTGGGTTTTCCTCTCCTTAGCTGAAAGCGATGGTGTTAAATTGTGAAATCCCGTCCATTTCGTCGTAACGATGCCATTTGCCGAAGAATAGTTGCAATTTAATTTTTTAGTTGTTTTCCTTCGAATTACATTTCATTTGTTCTCATATTTTAGATGTCACCTTGCCGTTTTAAAGACATCATGGAATTTCAAATCTATATGCTTTCTAAATTAATTAATTCTAATTAAAGGGCGAATTTGTCTGATATAAGGAATCCTGGGTTCGGAATTCACCAAACATTCGGTCTATTCATGGACCTGGTTCACGCGAAATTCATAGAGATCAAACGTCCATCTGCTTCCTAATTTTCTCTGGAATTTTAGAAAGGAATGCCGGCTTTGATATCGCTTTCGTCATACAATCAAATTTGCATTTCCTTAATTCAATTCATTGACTCATCTTTTCGTCTTATGGGCTGTTTCAACGGACCGTGATTCAACTTTCGTTTCGAAAGAGAAGACTAGCTTCAAACCAAGAAGTTTATCAAATTTAATACGCTGTGACTCACGCTTGTAATTTACAATTTTTATCGGATTCGATTATACTTTCTATTAATTTTAATTGAAAAAAGGGAATTAATTAGATAGCAGATGTGAATCGTTGACTTCTCAAGTTTAGGGATGGCATATTCCCATATGAGTAAGCAGTTTCTCTCTTTATTAGAGGGCATAGAAATGGAAAATTTTAATATATGGTTGTTTTACACCTGCCATTATTTAAAAAAATTAAGTAAATGAAAAATAATTAAACATGCTGTGCTTGTTAAATTTTTCGCATTTTTTCATTTAAATAAATAGTGATAATTGATTGATTATTTCTTACTTCTAGCATCTTAGAAGTTTTAGCCATTTCTATTCCTTTACTGTGCGCGTAATATATATATATAATATGTTTTTCGAATCTTGTCGGCTAAATAATATGTAACATTATTTTTGAAAAGTGGAATGCAGGATTAACAAGCAACGAAGATACTTCGTATCTTTTAATTTCGTTTTATTCTATTCCGATTGGCAGTCATGATTTTTTACAAGAACGCGCAGCGCAGTACAAAAGCAGAAGTAAAGAAGAGCAAAAACGGACGAAACAAATGATCACTAGTCTTATACAACATAGGATTTCTGGCCAAGCGCCAATTCAATGCACGTGATGACCTTTAACACCTTTTCAAGAGCAACGAAAAGTATCACTTTCATTTGATACGTAGTACTGATGCCGCATTAGTTTTACAGAGGAATTAATTAAACCGAAAGTGGAATTGGATCATGAAATAAGAGAATATTTTTAGAATGAAGTTACTATGGGCTAAATTAAGATAAAATCTTGGAAATTAATTTGGATTCTTTTATTTTTTAAATAATACCACCATTGTATTTAATTCACTTACGTTAATAATCTTCAAAATTCACCAGTAGCAGATAGTACTGTTGAGTGAAATTAAATTCTATTCGCTGTTATGTTCTTCTATTATAATAATGAATTTAAATGCTAAATGAATAAAGATAAATGAAGGTCTTATGTTTTTGCCATGTAGTTAGTCAATTTTCAAAATGCGATTTTGTGTTCAAAGCACTTCACTAAATTGAGACTTTTAGGTACTTTATTGATTCTCGAGGCATATAATGTTACTTTAAGCACTCATTATTTAAAAAATATGGATTGTTAAATAAATTATTGTCTTACCATCATTCAATATCTTTGTATTAATTTTGTGAATTAATTCTGAGAATGAAAAATTATGATGATTTGATGATATAATCAATAATCATTTGCTTCTTTATTCGGCAACCATATTTGAAACAAAACTATGTTTCACTTTGATATTATTTTGCTTTTCTACAATTATTTATCTTGAATTTATCACTATTAGTATCTATTTTTGCTAAAAGATAAAACTTGAAGTCGGAAATTGTGATTAAAAAAAATGAGTAAAATACTTCAATTATTTTCAATTTTCCAAGCTTAAAGACTTTTATAAAAAAAAAAAAATTAGAAAGCTTGAATAAAGCGAAAACATCTTCATCAATGAAATTGAACCTTTCGGTCCCAAGCTACCGAAAAATCCAGACGTTGTCTTTTATGTGATTTAAATGCCTCAAACATTTTTACCACAGTAAAAATGTTTGATATGTTTCTATATGCTTCACTCTGAATCAAATTTTTTCGATAATACTCTCATGTGAACTCACTCTTTTCTTATTTTTGTCTTTTTTTACTTCAATTTTATTAGTACATCTTATTATTAAGCAAACTTTAAAAAATTATGCAGAGCCACATAGTAATTAATTTCATTGCCATGCTGTTATTCTATCGAACTTCAGTGCCTGAAAGGGAAAAAACTTTGAATTCAAGAACTCCGTGGACATTTCCTCAAATAGACAAATCTTTATGCTGGTGTTCATTTTATAAATTAAACAAATATTTAATTGATTTCTATATGCTAATTATAAAAGAAGATTGCTCATTTTGCAATAACAATTATAAATGCTAGCACTAAAATACAGAATAATGTTTTAATACTAATAATTGCTAAAAGATAATTGTCTTAAAATTTTTTTTAAACACAGATTATAATCTTGTAAATAGTCTTTTAATTTTAAATAAATTTTTAATCGCGATGTATTTTTTTTAAATTCTAAATTTTATATCGAAGTTACTTTTTTGTTATGTATGTTATCTAACAGAAATATCTAGAACAATATAACTTTGCTCTGTTCAGTGTAAAAGTAAACAGACTAGCCGGTATCGATTTACTGGTTATTCAATTACTTCCCAGAATGTTTTCTTTTAATTTTCTTTAATGCTCTTTTCTCAGAAATGTCAGTGTGTTCTATCAGATCAATGGTGATATTTTCGTTTTGTTATTTTAAAGGCCGTTTGCTTTCTGTCGAGTGTTTTCTTAAAATGCAATTTTCACAGGGAAATTGGAGGAGAGAATTCTTTTAGATTAAATTAAAGCTGTTCTTATCTTAGAATTCTTATCTAGACAGAGTTGATAAATTAAAAAGAATGGTTCCTTTATTGCATTTACGTGAATGTACTCATTAATACTGTTTAATCAGTTAAACGTATCTATAATTTGCGCTCAAATTTAAAGATAAATAAATCATTTTTTAAAATTTTATAAACTATTAAGCTTTATTGAATCAGAACTAATGAAGAAAATTAATATTAATTTATGGAAAGGACTGTTTAAAGATCCATATGCGCGTTTACCGAGAATTCGTTTGTTTGTAGGATTTTTTTTATTAATATGAAATTTTTAAAACCGTATTTTTATTATTATTTTTGTTTGAAGATATTATGTTTGAATAGTATCTCGATTATTTAATTTATAGTATCAATCAATTACAAAATTATTTCCTTATTTCAGAAGCTGAAGAAAGCCGACCAGTTCTTCCGGAAAGCCTGGAAAGCATACCAAAAGCAGATTATTTTCCCAACCAGCGTCATCGCTGGAATACAAATGAGGTATTCTTTTTAGAACAATTATTTTAAAAACAGTGTATGAAAGCGTTTTATATAATTTTTGTTTCCTTACATTTTTACATTACCCCTCATTTTTAATCTCTTCTTTCTTTGTCATTTTATGGCATTTTTAAGGGGTCGCTTTTCCGAGGTTCTTAAGAGGATATTTTTTTTTTTTTTTTTTTTTTTTTTTTTTAGGAATTCAATTATTTGGGCCCATTCTTCGTTATTTACCTTGATATATTTTGATAATTAAATTTAATAATATGTTGATAGTTATTGTATAAATTTTGCATATTTTTTGTAGGGTAATATTTTGATTTTCAGATAATCTTAAATTGTTTGCAGGATCTGCTTTATATGGTAATGTTGATTCTATTGCTTCTCTCTCTAAAATTTGTAATTTATTGATTAGGATTGTTTCTGCATTGTTCAGAGAGCATTTTTTCTCTTTCTGAGAGTTTATTGTCGACCATTTGAAATGGTTGTCCTATTTCTATCACGGATTTTATGTTTGGAATAATTGTTTAGAGCAGTTGTCAATTGGTAAGAGTCGAATTCTTCGAGTTCTTCAATCTTTTGGATGTTTGTCTCAAACCCCCATATCTTATTTAGATCATCAAAATGTTGGTTATTGTGATCTGCATCTGTTTGATGTTGTCATTGAATGAAATTACAATTCCTTTCTGGTAGATTGCATGTTGTTATTGGTGTTGAAAGTATTGGCATAGGCCATGGGCGTTTTTTTAATAGTTGCAGTTAATTAAAATGTAGGGGGTCTATATCATCTTTCTGATTGTTAAGATATTTCTCTCCTTTATCCAATCGAAGTGATCCTTATAATCAGCTATATGACGAGGGCAACTTCTCATTTTTTTTCAGTGCGTTTGTTAACAAGATGATCTTGCTCTTTTATAGTTCTATCTTATTGTTGAATATTCTCGCATCTATTTATTAGATTTAGTGAAGTTGCTTGTGAAAAAGAGCTGCAAGTTGACTTCTTGCTAGAGAGCAACTTTCGAAACGCTGCCCCTTTCCATGGCTGGGAACGGAGAGATGATTTTACGACACTAACAGCTGACATTTTGAAACGTCCTTAATTTGCATAACGACTTCTTTAAATTTTATTAAAAAAGTTATCTAATGATTAAGATTTAATACTTTGTCAATTTTCTTTTCCTCATTGCCCATATAACGCATGAACCAAGTTTCAGTGAAGTAAGATCGCTTTAATTATAAACATTCTATTACAAACATATATAACATATATAAATTACAAACATATATATATGATTAGATTCCCAATAGCAATGGGTATGAACCTACAGAATATCACTAAAACTATTTTGTCTGGATTTTGTTTGTAAAACTACGTCCTAGGAAATTGTGCTCAAATAACGATTTCAGGTGATAAATTAAATAAAGCTGTAAAGATAAAAATTTGGGTTGATATGTTTGGAACATATTTGTATTTCATCTACATTAATCAAAAACGTATCTTCACAGCGATGCCAAAAATATTATGTTTTATTTAAACGCGATTAGGATAAAGAAAAGATAATGTAAATTTTCAAAATGATCATGCGCAACGTTCTTGCTTTTTAAAAAAATGCAAACTGAAAACATTTTGGAAAAATAAAATGATTTAAATTTATAACTGCAGTTTGCAGTTTATTCGTTGGTTAGGAATTTTTACTCATAGATTTTCATCAGCTTCAAGTTGATCACATTTTAAATGCAATGCAAAGGGAATATCCCAACATTTAATAAATAAATAAATTAAATTAAATTGCTTTTCCTTTTGGCTCTTATTTTTCATATGATTAAAATGCAGTATTCGAGGGGGAAAAGCCGTTTTTCCTTTGTTAAAATATAATAATATAAATATCATGATTATTCCTATATTTCTGCATGTTTATAGAAATTTACACTAAATTCAATTTGATTAACATGTTTAATTTTAAAATAATTGCTAATATTTCTTCAGAAAGGAACATTTTTGTTCCCTTACCACTGCTTATTTTGTGAAACATAATTTATCACGACAAAAGTAGCATATAATCTTTATTCTTGGTTTGTATTTTTAATACACACCTCCCCCCTCTCCTCCTTTTTATTCTTCAAGTACTAATATAACAGTTCTAAAATTTAAGAGGGAATTCATCGTCACTATCTTTTACAACTCATAATCGATACTGCATTTGATAAGTGTTTGTAAAATAGAATAATTCTAGAGTTATTTAATTTCAGAGATTGAGAATAATGTGTGAAAAAGCAGTATCTTATGCTTTCGATTGTCCGCTGGTAATGTTAAGCGATCCATTAAATCCAACCGATTTGTAGTTGACTTTATCGAACGACATGGCCGTTCTCCAATCCTCTAAGGCTCAAATAATGCATTTCTGATTTCATTCTAGGCCATGCTTCCATTGATGTATTACAAAGAATGTTTGTTATCTTCTACTCTTTGCCCTATGAATTCTAAGTTGTATTGCTCTGGTATTCGATAATTTACGCCTTTAGCATACCTTTAAGAATATCGATGTTTTTTGCGAAGGAGCTTCTTTGTAAAAACGGTTAATTCTGGTTGGATGTCATAAATCACTTTCAGTAAAAATCTGTAGCCAATCATTACATTATCTATAATGGAAAATACTGTCAATAATTTGGTTTTCTTTATGCGTTTTATTAACTAATAAGTATTTCAAGTAAGAATGCATCTTATCATGCAGCCTCTTTATTAAGTGCATTTAATGGATTTTTATTTACTTTATAATATTTAAAAAAGGTTTTTTTTTGTATGCAACAAACGAATGGACTTTACGAGCTCTTTTAAAATCAGTTTAGCCGAATTTCCTTTTGAGGAAGCGAAAAATATCTTTTGGCACATTCTAAATTAAACCGAGCTTGAAAAGCATGATAAGTTTTTTAGGCGGACAACCAAGCAATCATCATTTTGTTAACACCAAATAATTATTTAAATTCTTTTCAACAAAACTAGAAATTTTCAGACAAATTCTGTTTGTCACTTGCATATTTAATTTTGTTTGAACTATTTAAATCCATCAACAATCTAACGTTTTTAATCTTCTGGAGAAATGTAAGCGGCTGGAGGGAAAATAAAAAAAAACTATCTGGAATTCTTTAATTTTTTTTTTTTTTTTGTGTACGTATGGTTGTTATATCCCAAGTATATCTATCTTTGTTGAAAAGAAGAAAATACTAATGTTTATAACATTTTCGTCTAATTTAATTTCCATTTGGCTGCGCAGGTGGAGTAACAAAACGCATGTTTTTCTCCCACTCTTAAAATGTAGGAAGTAAGCAATATAAGGAATTTTAGAATCAGAGTTTTGAACGCTTTCCGCAGTGAAATTTTTTAACGAGTCCAAAATGTGAAAATAACTTTAAAAAAAAAAACGAAATATAATTTGCGATAAAAATTAATTAAGAGTTCATTTAAATGAAATTTTTAAATACTATTTTTGTTTACAAATGTTGAAAAAATATGCCAAAAATACAGAAAGATGTGGTATTTCTAAATAGGAATAGAATATCAATAATTATATTCCCGTTTAAAAATATCGCAACGCACATATAGACAGATGTAAAAGAGTAAATTAGTTATTTTTTATTATCTTGGCAATTCCTATAACTTTATCAGCGTTTGAACTCTGCCTTACAACGTCCTTCGAATAAATTTTTTTTATTACTGAAATTTTATTTACAATAATGTTCGGCATTTCGAATAGCAGAATTCGACTTAATTATATATTTGTATACTCTCATTAAACGGAGGGGGTTTTGTGGTTTCTTTTTTTTCTCTCCATCAATATATTTGAAGTTACACAATTATATTTTGAAAATTTTTCGTTTATTCTAGGAATGAATTCATTATTTTTGCTCGAATATTGCAATGGTCATGAGGTAGCAACAAATTTTAGGGTAAATTAATCTTGCTTTAAAAAACAGTTTAGCTGTTTGCTTGGTAAACGAAGATAGCCTTCCCCTCATTTGTTTGGCAAAAGTTTTTTTCAACATAGATTTTGCAATCAGATTTAAAAAAATTTCATATCATTTGTTAAATTGCTTTGATAAATTATCTGTAATGATGATTTTTGGTAGCTAATATATAATTTCTTTTTCAAACATTTCAGCCTTATGTTTCCTAACATTTATTTTCCTGTTTAATTTACTATTCATGACCGTACCTGTTTTGATTCTTTAAAACATACTTTTTCAAAAACCAGTCCTGGCCCAGTGTTGCTTATGAATAATGTATTAAAAATTGAGTCTTTAAAATAACTCCCTCCTTTAAATATATATATAATGTTTCTAACATATCTTCTGTTTACTGGAAGGACTCCTGAGAATTCTTTTTTGGAACCGCTCCTAAATCTAGTGACGAATTCTAATCCGTTTCTTCTGTTCTTTCAAATGTTCAATTTTTCAAGGTAGATTTCAATTTTGAGAACAATAAAAGCTCACAGCATTCTGGATTATTGCATAGTGTGGATGGACTTTGTAGAGTATTGCATGTTTTTGATCCACCTTTGGACGTTTCTGCAACACTTACTTAGTTGTAGTATAGTTCATTTCTTGTTCATCATTCAAGTGAAAAGGTGGAAATTTGCTGAAGTGCGATGTTTTTGCTGAGTTTCAGTTAAAATTGTGTGAAATGGACTTTCGCTGACATAGATATTCAACAATCGCGTGGAATTAAAATGGTGATTTACACAAATCAAAAGTCGCGTTTCCTTGATATGAAATTTTCAACGAGATTGATGCCAAAGAGGGACGACGATCTTTCAGATCGCTTTTGATGAATATTTTACCCGATTCATATTATTACCTTTCATATTATTGCAACCGACTAAAATGACCTCTCAATGACTCGTTGATACATTTCAGTTAAGCAGTTTTATGAAACATTTCTTATGATTTCATTGCTATTTCATTTTTAAATTGCAAAAAAAAAAAAAAAAAAAAAAAACCATGGAATAAAACAACGTAATGGTACTTTCTATTATTCATAAAATAGCTGCAACATGACGTAACGTTCTTTAAAAAAAAGTGCTAGGATTAAAAAATAGGGTTGGTCGGGTGATATATTTTGGTTTCCTCTTCGGTACACTACGTATAACTTGAAGAATCTTAGATATCAGATAAAAAAAATATAATTTTATTCGAAGCATTTTTTTTAATTTATAAAATTTTAATAAAACAAATATTTTTAATTACTATGGGGAATAAAATGAAGAATTCCTCTGAAATTTTAGTGGAAATTTTATGAATTTTGAAATTATAAGCAATTTTAAGCTAATTTTTAATGAATATTTGTATTTACGCCAAACATTCTCTGGCAAATTCTAATGAATATATTTTAATTGTTTTTACACTTAAATAATTAATATATTTAGCTGTGTTATGAGCAAAAGATTTCCTGTAACTATACAAGAAATATTTCCAATTTTATATAAAATTATTAATAATAATTTTATATAAATTATAAGCATCGTTGTATAATTGAATATGAGCCGAAGGGTTATATTATAGTTTACACACCATTGCTAGAACCAAGTAGAACATTTTGGAAAATTTCATTTTTAATATCTAAAAAACATTTTCTGAGAAGATGTTTACCGCAAAGGAAAATAACAAAAAATGCAATTTCCCTGAAAACGCATTTAGACTTTAATATAGCACATAGTTTTTTTCTCTCTCTATTTACAATATAAAAACTCACCATATTTACAGATCAAGCTTTCTTTTTCTTTTCTGTTTGATTTTAAACTAATTTTTTTGTTATGTTTTATACATTAGTTTCGTATTATATTGTATTAGGCAATTACTGACGTCTATATCTAAACCTGCTCTTTTTCGAATCCCCAAGTATTATTAAACATCAATGGATCAACCACTATTTCTAAATACTTGAGAAGGGATTATGCATCTTTATTATACATGTATTTTGAATATTTTTGAGAGTTCTTATTTTAATATGCTAAGTATTAAAAGTATTTATTTTCAATGGATTGCCATATACTGTGTCAATCATTATTTAAGTTGATTATAAGTTCAAAAGTTACTGATGACTGCATCACCGATAAATCAGGCAATATTTAGTTTCATATGCCGTAGGTTATCGAAATAGCTTTATGAAATCGATCCACTTTCGTTTTAAGTCTATACAATTTGTTTTAAGACAAATAATCAAAGAATGAAAAAAAAATAAAAAAATGGAAGGACTTTTGTTCTGATATAACTACCAATGTTTAATTATTAAATACATATTTAAAACTGTTTTACTGAATACAGAGATACAAACTTAGCTTTCTTTTTCGGATTGTTAACTTATCTTTAATTAGAAAATGTCATAGTTTATGTTTTTAATTCTTTTTACTTTTTTTTAGGAAATAGCATCACTGCTTATCAGTTTCGAGCGTCATGAGGACTGGCTGTCAAAAGAAGTTAAGATCAGGTAAAATACGAGAAGGTCTAATTAATTTGCATTTAATTTTATGATTAATCGCTTGCTGATGTGTTCTAATCTAACAATTATATTTTAAGGCCCAAAAGTGGCTCTATGCTATTGTATAGCCGGAAAAGAGTGCGTTATCGAAGGGATGGTTATTGCTGGAAAAAGAGGAAAGACGGCAAGACAACTCGGGAAGATCACATGAAACTAAAAGTGCAAGGAACGGAGGTAAGATAATTTATTTCCACCAGGATTTATATTGCGTTTTCATTTCGGGCTACTTATATACTATTCAAATACTACAGTGGTGGACAAAAAAGATAAGGTCAGCCATAACTTTCCGATATTTACTAAATATTGTAATATTATATATTAAATCCTTTACGGAGTTAAATATTTAGCTGGAAAAAGTCATTTTTTAAGTAAAAGTTTTGTGATTTTTTTTCCAATATTTTATATTTTAATCCTTTTTTAAAATATTTGTACAGAGTGAAAATTGGAAGCAAAAATAGTCACTCTGTTTTTTACATTATTATGAATTTATTTTTATTCTGAATTAGTTATTAGAGGATACAAATAGCTTTTTCAAACAGTTTAAGTTTATTAGAATTCAATTATGAAAGTAAAGAATTGTATTAAAAATTTTTAAAAAATGTAGATGTTAATTTTATTAGCGCAAACGGTGCTATTTATTTTCACTATATATTTTGACAATGGAATATGTATGATTCTTTTGATAGTAATATTTTTTCTTTGTTATGTTGTGTTATTTTTATTTCTCTTATTTTTATAACAAGTACTTATTACTGTAATTTCCTGTGTATAACCCGCGATTTATCTGTAAAAAAAAAAAAAAAAAAAAAAAAAAAAAAAAAAAAAAAAATGGAAATCGTGACTGTCGTCATTAATAATCTGCTCCCTCTGATAATCCGTGTATTTTTAGTCGGTGCGGATTATCTACTGATATTTTTTTTTCAGGGCTAAAAGGAGCATCCGCGATAATACGTAGGAAATTACGTTATTAACTTAATTACTGTTTTCGGCTGAAAGCATTTTTATTGGAATTATAATATTTTCACAGGTATGGGAAGAGGAAAAAAGTTGTATGAAGAAAAACTTGATAAGATTCTTAGCTTCAGAGAATGTGATTTGACTTCTAGAAAAATTACAAAACGACTAAGATGTTCAAAAAATATTGTGAATAACTTCTTGAAAGATCTTGACCACTATGCTATATATATATATATATATATATATATATATATATATATATATATATATATATATATATATATATATATATATATATATATATATATATATATAATATGTAACATTATTTTATGTGAAGAAGGATGCAGTTTGAAGACAGTGAAGAGACTTTTTATCTTTTTAATTCTTTTTAATCCATCGGGAAAGCATAATTATTTACAAGCAGAGACGCGGACAAGACGTCCGCCACAGCGCAGTACAAAAGCTGAAGTGGGAAAAAAAGGGACGAATAAATTATCCCTCGGCTTATATAATCTTAGATTTTGATAGGGAAAATATTTCTTCATAGTGCTAATATATTAATAAGATTCTGATAGGGATTTCTGACGCATGTCAATCACATGTAAGGGAAACACAGGGATCTTTTAAGAAAGAATGTGCTTACTGGACATTTTTTACCCCTTCACGCCGAGCGTGTGAAAGTATCGGCGTTTAGCCGATTCAGCAATTTTATAAAGCTTCTCTTGAATTAAGTAGAGACAGTGGAATTGGATCACGAAATAAGAAAATGAACTTACTATGGGCTAAATTAAGATAAAAGCTTGGAAATTAGTTAAATTGAAATTAAGTGTTTAATATATATATATATATATATATATATATATATATATATATATATATATATAAACGATCTTGTAGAAAACCATCTCTATCTAATTGATCAAAAATAGCCATTTACCTTTTCTGATCTTAAATAGGTAGAGCTGTAATAAATAAAATAAAATAGGCAAAGACGTAATTACATTGTCTAATTTGCTATGTATTATATATTTTTTTTAGAAAATCTTAATGACTGTGAAGTTTATATCTAATTCTTTCAGTTGATTCCCAAAAAGTAAAATTCGCTCTTTATTTATAAGCTGTAAAAACTTGTGAATTAATATTTTACGAATAAGAAAGTTAATTTGTTCATAAGTTCCATGATCACACACTGTAATAATCTTTAGAAGAAATATAAAATGCAAAAATATTTAGTTTCCTTTCGTAGCTTTTCCATATGATATGTCGAAAATTTTTAGAATATGATATCATTGATGTAATTATGTAAAAAATGTGTTATTTTTTTTCTCCTATGTAGTGCATTTATGGGTGCTATGTGCACTCAGCCATTCTACCGACGTTTCATCGTCGATGTTACTGGCTATTACAAGTAAGTTAATTTTTATGAATATTACCTGAAATTTTTCTTGCTTAAACTAGGATGATTCAGAAGCTGTGATTCAGTTGTAGGTAAAATTTATTGTTCCCTTATTATAATTATAATCCTACATACTGTTAGGGGGCCGAGAACTGTTATTTACCTGCATCATGATCGGGAATTTTAAGTATTGTGGGGCACCAGTGCTGAACAATCGCTTTCACCATATATACAGTTGACCTTTCAATATGTATAGGTAAAATATTTCAGTTAGCTTTTTTATTAACCACTTTTTATTTTGTTGTTACATTTGTGCAATTTTGTTTGTGGTGTGGCATAACTGTAATAAGAAGTATTACTGATCCTGATTATTTAAAGCTTTTTTTTTAATATACAGGGTGTTTATAAAGTCCCGGACCCATTTTGATGTTTAATAACTCGTAAAATAATAAAGATATAAACAAACTTATGGCATTTATTGATGAAATAACTCATATATTTTCCTTTTCAGGTTTGAATATTTTTACTTTTGTAAATATCGTCTGCACATGTGGTTAATTTCAGATAATTTCATTTTCCAGTCTAAATATCTGTACTTTTCTAAATATTGTCTGCTTATTAATTGCATTTTTCTCTCTTTTGTTTTTGGCAACTATTGCAATATTATGTTTACTTTGGATGTGTTTGTTCTATATAGTACTTTTGTATGTGATGTTTTATTCGAGCGGATATTAAGGAGAATGCATACACCACAAGAGAAAGCACAGATTTTATGGTGGTTCATAGAAATGAAATCGATAGTGCAAGCACAGAGAAATTTCAGAAGAATTTACCAAAAAGATCCTCCATCCAAAAAGAGCATCTTGCGGTGGAAAAAGAATTTTCTAGAAATTGAAAGTATCGAAGATAAGAAACGTTCCAGACGTCCTTGCACAAGTGATTTTGATGTTGAGCGTGTCAAAGAGACATTTTTACACAATCCTAGAATATCTGTGAGATCAGCGGCAACAGAATTGGATATGCCAATTTCGACGGTGTACAAGGTTATTAAGAAAAAATTAAGACTGCATGTATACAAAGTTCAAACTGTTCAGGTTTTGGAACCGAACGATAGGCCTAGGAGGATGGCCTTTGCAACAGATATGCTAAGGAGGATAGAAGATGCTGCTGATTTTCTGAAGAGCATAATGTTCTCCGATGAAGCATCCTTTCATGTTTCTGGCATTGTCAATCGCCATAATGTGCGCAAATGGCTCTGTGGATGCCGACATGCTTGTCGCTACCTGGCGTGAAATTGACTATCGACTTGATATTCTCCGTGCGACGAAGTGGGCATACGTGGAAGTTCATTGACAAGGGTCATGAAACTTTTTGAGTCTATTTAACCATTTATGTTACTAATTTAAATCCATCTTTATTATTTTATGAGTTATTAAACATCAAAATGGGTCCGGTACTTTATAAACACCCTGTACATCAAAATATACAATCTTCTTTTAACATAATTTGAAATGATTTTTTTTTTTGTTTTCTTGAAATTTACTATTTCCTGTTTATTTTATACATTTTTTCTAAAACTATTGGGTAACTTCAGAAAAGTTAAAGTTTTTTTTTAAATAATTTAATTTTGCGGCATTCCACCCTTATATTGTTTGCATTTCCTTCCGAAAAATTTGGTTAATTTTGACTTGGGACTAAACATAATGTTTCTTTTGAATATAGTAGAATACACTCACAGTTAAACTTCGAACTTTATATGGATAATAGAATTCATTATATTTTCTTGCATATTTCAAAGAATGGACAGAAATTTTAGCATAATATTTGTATTTTCGAAGTTGGAAAGTTCTGAATTTTATGAAAACATACTTTTCCTGACAGTTCTGTTTGAACATGTTTACATGCCATCAAAGATAAAGGGTGAAAAAAATTCCATATTTATTCATAACAATGTCTTTTAAAATATCATGTGACATGTTTAGATGCTTAAGCTGTTTTTTTTATTTATTATTTTTTTATTTTTTTACGTCACTTAACTCCTGTGCAGATTTATATTAAATGAATAATGCATTACAGTTCCTTGCATTAATTTTGAAACTAAATTTCTTACTTATCACCTTTATTTGTATTATCACCTTTATTATCAGAACAGTAAACAACAACAATAATTTTGTGCTGCTAAAATATTAAAAGAAAAAATTGTCACAGCTTGAGAAAAAAAAAAGCTTTTACTTGTTTCAAATTGAATATATATATATATATATATATATATATATATATATAATATAAATCAAAATTTACAGTCTTTAATTTAAATTAATTTAATAAAAATTTATATGCACTGCCATACAAACAAAATGATATGCCAAATATTATGTATGGTTATAAAAAGTCCTTCAGAATTACAGATTCTGAAAAGATTTGAATTATAGAATATATAGTAAAATGATTGCTTCTGATGATTGTGCATCCTAAATTCCTTTCCAATGGTTATGAAATTGTTGGCTAGCTGAAACACTCAATTAAAGAATTAGAAGGAAATATTTGGAATTCTGATAATATATGATTAATCCTTTTTCTGAAAAAATATTTTTTTAACTGATTTTGTTACCAGTTTCAACTTGTTGATAAGCATACTAATCTTCCAATGTGAGAGAAGAGACATGTCCCCAGCCCCCAATAACTGTTTAGAGCATAAAACCTAAATGATCTAATTGAAATTAATTGGTCCTCCATTCCTACCAAGAACTGTAATTGTTTGGTAAGGACTATTTGGTGGCTATTTTTAATCACTTCACATATGTTTTGGGATGCAGCAGAAGATGGATAAGCTTCCAACCTCCATAAATTGTGGGATTTGCAGCAGATGGGGGATGAAAGTACAGAAATATTTCTATTCTATCTAATCTCTTTGTCATAAATCAGAAAAATCATTGATTAATATAAATTTATATTGTATACTATTCTTTCAGTATAATTCGTACAATTGGTAGGAAATAATCTATCCCTATTGATTTTTTTTAATAATAATTGAAGTATTTCCAAAATAGATTTTTTCTTTAACATTTGATTATAAGTAAAACTAATCATATTCATAGAAAGGATCGAAATATATTTTTCATGTTACCATTTAAGTTTTATAGCTATTTGGTAACTGATGAATCTATTTCTTTTCCTATTTAGAATCCGGACATAGTTTTAGTTCACTACCTAAATGTTCCATATAGTGACGACAATAAACTTTTGGTTACACCGAGTCTCAGTTACTGTGCTGACAAAAAGGAATGGACAAAGGAGGAATTGGTTTCCCAACTTAAACCAATGTGTAAGGAATTTAAATTTTTGTTACAATTCTAATTTTCTTATTCATTATGCATATTGTTGTTCACTTGAAAAATTACATGTAATAAACCCATATGGGATTATTAGAGTAAAATATTTTCTCCATTCTTTGATAAGTATAAATAAGTTTTGATTTTGTTGCTTGTAACTCAATTCCCCATCTCCTTTCAAATCTTTAATAATTATTAGTTCCATATTTTAAATATTTCTCTATCAATTTTGTGTATTTTATTTATTGAAAAACCTAGTTTATCATATGTCTTATTTTTTATAGTTTGATAGAATATTTCTTAGTAAAGTAGTCCTTTTGTAGTTTTTTTTAAATCAACATTTAATGTTTCTTTTTTCAATGTTGCATGTTGGGATATATTTTATTTAAAAATTGGTGCAGTATAAGTAATAAGTTTGATGTCAAGAAGAGTTCTGGATATTAATGTTATCAAATGAAGGATTTTGTAAATCTGATTTAATACAGTTATGCAATAGAGAATTATCATTTAATAGATTAAGAATTTACTGTTGGAAATTAAACATGTGCATAATTTGGTATATAAAATTTAGCTAATTCCAATTAATTACACAACAAACTCTTTATAAAATTAAATAATTAGTTTTGAAAAAATATAATATATAAATGTATTTATTTCTGATGAACAAAAACAACCAAAACTAAATTTAAAAAAAAAATGCATTTTGAAGCATTGCATATGTGTCCACTTTTTATATGCTTACATTTTTTGAGATAACTAAGTTCTGAAATTTTTTTATATTTCCAATTGAATCATACATTTATTTTTCTTGTGTGAAAGCAAAATTCTGTTTTATTTATATTAAATAAAAAAAATCCTTTCTTTGATATTTTTATTTATTCTGCATAAATTTTTCTACTTCATATATTCTTTGAAGTAGTTTATTTGAATTTATGTGTAGTGTACTACTTATTTTATTTTGGTTGTTCAACTTTTCACTGTATACTCACTTGTATTTCAACATCACTGGTATATTTGATTTTTTAAGTATTATACTATCTTAGAAATGAAGTCAAATTGCAGAATTTCTTTGCCACCAAAATTTTTTTATGTATACTGATTTCTTAATCATAATTATGCAAATGATTAATGCAAATTTTAATTCATTGCATTTTTGTACTAAATAAAATACAAATTATTTCTTATTTTTTAACAGTTTATAGTGAGAACGAGCCAGATCTGAACAATGAATTAGAAATCTCAGTAAGTGTTTATATCTTCATTATCTGTTTCATTTGACATTTTGATATATTTTTCCATGATTCTAATGCATTATTATCTTTTCAAATTTTGGTTTCTTTAAAGACTGCTGAAACTGTTGAAGCTATTGTGCAACAGTTGATGGAAAAACAGCGAGCAAAATCTAATGCACGAACACATGAATGTGCATGTGACAATGCTCCCAAAGGAAGTGCACCAGGAAATGATAAGAAATGTTCTCACACTTTTCACCGAATCATATCTCCTAAAACCCATTCCCGAGGTGTCTTAGCTGCCGTGAGCACAGCTTCTGCAAACTCCACTACATTATCCACCACAACTTCCGCACCAGCTTCATCCACAGCTACCACAGTTCTAACAACTCATACAACATCAGTAAAATCCGAGGAAACTCCAATGAAAAGGACGACCGTTGCTGCAACTGTAGCTGTTTCAGGAGTCACTCCACGTCCAGGAAGTGTCATATTGGCCCCATGCCGTCCTATCCTACAGGATGGGAAACATGAAGTTGCCATAACTGCAGGAAATCATGGATCCAGTGCCGGTTCAGCTGCTGCCACATCTTTAATTCTGAATTTGTCACAGCTTCAGGGTGGTGGAGGACTCTTAATTCTAAACAGTGCTGCAGCAGCATCCAGTGTTGGATTAACATCTGCATCCGTTACACCCGTCACTTTTCTTTGTGGACAGGACACCAATGCTGCAACCACTGTCAGAAGTATAACCACTCATACCTTGCACAATGCTATGGACACATCAGATGGTACCAACACAATAAAGCCTGTTAAAAAGCAGTCACAGAATGTGAAAGCAGAAGTCGAAGAGGGCTTAGAATGTGCTTTGAAAAGAGACGTTCATTTTTCGAACGTGCCGACGAGCAAAGATCCTGATTTATGTAGTGTCATGGACGAATTGTCTTCTGAGACAAAAGATTTGCCTCTGAATCTTTTTGAAGACTCTTTGGCCATGTCGCAGGATGATATTCAGCGCACTCTGCTAGCCAACATGCCTCCGCCCAAATACGTGGTTCAAGATTCAAACCCGCATATCTCGGTGAAAATCGAATCTCCACATCCAGCTGATAATGTGATAGTAGACTTGAATCCTATGGACTTCATTGACAATGATATATCAACACCAGATGAAGAAGTCTTTAACATGGATACGTTTGATATTTTGAGTGATCTCCCTAACCTCGATGATCTGAATCCGGACCTTGCACCTAGCAGTGGCTTGTCCAGTAGCAGTTCTTCGACACCTGTGAGTAACAGTTCTTTTGCTGCCAAGACTAATCATTCAGCGATGGATTACAGAGAAGGGACTGCAAACATCACTGATTATTCTCCCGACTGGTGTTATACTGAGGTGAGTTCAAATTGCTTTTCTTATAGCTGTTGCTATGTTATGGAATTTTTGTAAAAAATTATGTTAAGAACATCAAATTTCGAAGCCCTAATGCTTTACAATCATTCATTATTTGGAATTTTTGAACATTCTTATCGATCAATTTCCTTTGAAAGCAGAATTTCCTAGTTTCGTGTATTTTCTATCTTCATTAGTTGTTAATGTAAATTTAATAAAAAAATTTTTGTTCCCTTACAATAATTAAAAATATATATATATTTCTTCATTATCACATGCAATGGGCTTTTAGTAATCTGTCATATTAAGTCTGTCTATTGCGGGATTTGCAAACGTAGTGAATGAATAGAAGTTCATTTTAAAAAAATGCATTTTAATAGCAAAACTTAAATTTTATTCTACAATTATATTACAAAATGTACGACATTTATGGATAAATATATTAACTTTACTTATAATAAAGATAAATGTATGTGTGTCGATAGATTGTTTAATTCTGTGCTACCTTGACATATATATATATATATATATATATATATATATATATATATAATATAAATATTTGTCTGCAGCAGAAGGCAGGTTTGTAGACAAAGACGAGACGTTGTATTTTTAATTTCGTTTTATTCTCTTCCGAGTGGCAAGCATGATTATTTACAAGAAGGCGCAGCGGGGCACAAAAGCAGAAGTAAGAAAAAAGGCAAAAAGGGATGAAACAAATGATCATTAGCCTTATATAACATGGGATTTCCGGCCACGCGCCAATGGAATACATATGTTGACCTTTGACAAGGGCAACGGAAGTATCACTTTCATTTGATACGTAGTTCTGATGGCGCATTAGTTTTACAGAGGAATTAATTAAACCGAAAGTGGAATTGGATCACGAAATAAGAGAATATTTTTAGAATGAAGTTACTATGAGCTAAATTAAGATAAAATCTTGGAAATTAATTAAATTGGAATTAAAATATATATATATATATATATATATATATATATATATATATATATTGGTGGAAGAGTACGTATACAACAACTTGAAATAATTTTGAAATTTTAATTGGAATTTTTTTTAATTAAAAATTAAGAGAAATCTTGGAGGGGGGTTCTACTTAATTTCCGAAAGTATTACAACACAAAAATGATTTTTACATCATCTTAAAATTTAAAAAAATGCTATTTTCAATTATATCTATTATTTTGCCATATAAATTTATGCCACATAAGACAAAACGACATTAATGTGCATTACTCCCAGAGAATCAACTAGTCTCCTTGAATGACTTGTCGTCGTATTAAGATAAAAGAAATTTGCCTGCAGTGACTTGTTTTATCTTTCAAATGCGCGCTTTTGAAAACGTTGAACTATAAGAGGAGCCGGATTGATGTAGTTCCGGCCTGGGTGTCTACTGTTCTGTAATTTCGAAATAAAAGTTAAATCTTCAAAAAGGTTAATAATTTTCCATTCATCTCATTGCTCGCCTATTATAATGACGCTATGGTATAACTAATGCGTTTATTATGCACTCATATCCTTCAGATAGTATATTTTTTCTAATTATTATACATTAATTATACCCAGGTTATAACAAATGCATTTATTTATTATATACTCAAATCTCCCAGTTAGAGTTTTTTCAATCTTTTGTTTTCCCTCAATTGCCAATGATCCCTTTTTAATAGATTCACCAAAGAACGTAAATCGGTTGAACGGAAACGTAAACATCACAACCAGTCTGTCTTATTTTTATGATTGTTAAATGAATACCCACATTTACAAGAATAATACTTTAAAGAATCATTCATCTTGATTCAATGGCAGATTTTCCTTGTTTAAAGAACATTTTTCAAGGAATAGTTCTTCATCTGAGACTGTTTTCTGAATTTTTTTTTTTTGAAAGCACGTTATATAAATTTTCAGAAAGGAATTGGGGTTTCCTTGAAATTTATTGTCCATTTTTTTTATCACTATATTTTTTGTATGATATCATATTATAAGGATGGAAAAAATTAGACTTTTATTTTATAAAATAAGTCTAATATATTTAAAGAAACTGTAAAGTGAAGTGCCGTTGGAAACACCTTAGATATCATAAATCCTTTGTCTATTGAATATTGATTCACTTCTTGAGCAAATTACGTTTATAAACTTAAAATTTTTAATTACTGATCAGTATTTCTTTTTTATTTTGAATTTCTTAAAAATCATAATCAATGTTTAAAAACACCTAAGAATGCTGAGTCCCAATGCTACTAAAATGAAAGATTGAGGGAAAGAACTCTGTTATATTTTTGAGATCAGGCACATAAATACTAACAAGAGGAGAGCGATACTTCCTATCATGGCTGTAAAAATCATTACAATAGAGAACTGTTATTGTCATAACTATTATAGAAAAGGGAAAAAAATGGAATCCCTAAAGTTACTAGACTCGTGTCAAGTGGTTTTAAATAACAAAATTAAAAGAAGAGAGGAATTTAACTATTTGCGGACGGGACACTACACGAGAAAGGCGAACAAAATAATTAAAGATGTTGCAGCGAAGACTGTTTTTTTAAAATATTATGCTGTAGATCTTTAAGATTGGAAAATATTTTTATCCTGAGACACGAAAGGTTTATCAACTAATATATAGATAACCGGGAGCATGTAACTTTAATAAAAATATGGTCATTTTTAATCAAATAACTAAAGATACATAGGTACTGTGTTGATAATTCCATTAATGAATCGTGCGCAACTCTTTCATACTGACGTCTTTCGAAACATCCGACTAGTAATTATCATCACTAAAAAAATATTCAATATCTAAGCAGCCAAATAAATATCTCATAAATATTCTAAGTGATGAGACTAGATGTTTACATAACCTGTTTAACATTAATGAATTCTGCTATTAGCTAATTTGATGTTAGCATTCTGTATCTTTAAAAGTCTGATTTAATAATTAGTTTTGTTACTACAATATCGAATATGTCATATCATTTGCATGACAAATGATTTGTCCAGTCTGAGTGGTAAATTTGATATTGACAAAGGAAGGCTTAAGATCTTAGATTAGGTTTAAGATTAGACTTAAAAGATCATGAATTAGTTATTGGAAATATATTTAACGTAACAATACCGTATTGCCTAATTTTTGACATTTAAAATTGATTTGTATAGATTATAAGGTGTCTAGACTTCATATCTAACTGGATCAATGATTAATTTATTAATATATTAGTTTTAATTTTTTTAGTTGCTTTGAAATGATTTCTAATCAAATTTCAGGGGGAAAAATTTTAAAGAATATTTTTGGATACAGATTTCGTGCATCGTATAAAAATTCTAGAAGTGAAAGTTATCAAATTACATTGTTTAAATTTTGAAATGTTTTTCTTGTTAAATTTTTGTTAATATTCTTCAAGTTTCTTTTGGCAAAGTTTCTGAAATCATCCATTGTAAATATTGTACGGCAAACCAATAAGCAAGATGACGCACTAGAACTTTTGTAATTTTTTTTTCATTTGTTTATGCTAATTTTTATGGCAAGGCTTAGAAGATGATTAAAAATAACTTGTTTGAAACCTACGATTCTGTTTTTAAAAAATGGCAGAAAGAAGGTTTTATAGAAAAGTCTTTTGAAGATCGTGATCATTATCTTCCTCTCGAGGAGTGTTTAAGCTCAATTCCATTGCAAAGGTCCACTACCACTACAAAAGTCTTGGACACTTCCTGCAAGTCAAGAGGAAATTTATCACTGAATAACTGTTCGATGGAAGGATCAAATCTGTTATAGATACCATCAATAATTTTGATTTTCAAGAAAATTAGTGTTGTGTCAGACATTAAAAAAAATCGGCTAAGATATTTGTTGCCGAATAAAATAGGAAATATTTGAAATTTCTTACATGAAAAAAAAATGAAAATCGATACTTGAATAGAATTTATCACCAAGAAATTTCCATCCAAAGAATAATGTGGAAATTCTTATTCTTTTCTGTTCCTTAGTGAGGTGGTTTTTGGGAGCGAATGGTACAAATATTCAGAAACTTCTTAAAATAATTTTGAGGAAGGTCTGTTTGTATTATGGAGAAACGATCGGTATCTTATATGGTTGTGAAGCAATCACCAACTTAAGACATCCTATATATTTTTCTGAGGATCCTAATGACCTCATTTCTCTCACTCCATCGATGTTTATAAAGACATTTCCACGATGGGAGTACCCGATATAGAAAAACTTGATGCTACAAGGCATTGGGAACATCAACAAAATCTCAGAAAATACTTAAGAAACAGATTTTGTCTTGAATATTTGATTACATTGAACTGTTTTATCCTATTTCTGTAAACTGTTAGTTTAATTTGATATTTCTATCTTGAATATTGATATTTATCTGCGGAATTGTTTGATTATAGTGTATAATCAAGGGTAGGAGTGTACGATAAACTAAATGAGTAGATACACTAGGACTTTTGTAATTTTTTTCTTTCATTTATTTAATTTAATTTATATATCATCGGCTTTGTTGAGAATATGCGTTTAATAGTTTGAAAAAAATCTTCGATCGATGTTTTTTTAAATCTGATTTGAACTGTATTATTTCGAAACTTTTAAGGAATCAGTTAAATTTCTTGATACCTAGTCATAAATATATTGTTACGAATTTGTAATATTGCTATCCTGCACAATTTGCCTCATAGTAAGGAAGAGAGGTTTATATGCATTGCAATGGATGCTGATTGGATGACAGAACAATGGTACATGACCGTTGTGACTATTTGGTTACGAATTTGGCAGCGCTGACAACAACAACAACAAAAAAGTTTATGAAAAATACAAAAATTATGGCGATATTTCTATCAAAACTTCAGATACAACCTTTCTTCTAGCACCTTAAATACTCAATAAATTATTCAAATAAGTTTTCTCTTTAGCATGTGATCCCAGAGCAAGTTTTCTAGCTGCAATTTGAGCGCTATTGTGCTGTGCTATTATTTAACATATGATTTGTCACTTGCTTATATTTTGTTGGTTTCTGCAATTTTTTGCTATTTGTTTCGTGTGGAATAAAGCTTCGTTATTTGTTATCAAACTTGCTGTATTTCTCACCGTACACTCACCGAATACATTTTTCGTTACAATATATTTACGGTTTACGGAATTTGTCTTTACATATTTTTTAGTACTTAGCTCCATGTGCACTGGATTTACTTTGACAAAATATCCTAAATAATGGAGGATTATTCTTAAATTGAAGGATTATAAATTTCATCTTTTGGAAGCCTTTTTTTTAATTATTTCATAAAACCGCAAAAAAGAAAACACCCAACTGTGCTTTAATTGTGTACGCTGAATGAGAAAAAATATATCACATCTAAGGGCTTGTAAATACAAACTTTAATACTATATTCTAATACTGATAGCATTCTATTTCCTTCTTGGTCAATGACAACTAATGCTGATAATAAACAGACAAATAAACAAAGACCACGGTCTCCATTTTATCAGTTAACAGCCATTATGCGTATTTCTACACATCTTTTAGATGCAAAAATAGTTCAAAGAATTCAAAAAAATATTTTAAATATAGAATTTTTTTTATATAGATTGACAATAATTTTTTTAAAAAAAACTGCATTAAGTTTTATCAGCTCTTTCTAAATGCATATAAAAAAAGTGTTAATAATTTTTTAATTACTCTTTGCTTTGTTTGTTGAATTGTTCGAAAATTCATATGTATATACGATCTTAAATCTGTGTACGTGCATTTTTGTATCCTGGATTATTTATAATTTTTTAAAACTCTAATACGTTGTAATTTTCTAAATTTTCAAAATATAATTGCAAGCGTTCTTGTCTTTCATTGCTGTTATCAAACAGTAGTAAGGATTGCAACGCATCTTCTGTCATGATTTGGCTTGGTTAGAAGAAAGAAACTGCGCAATTTATCTTTTTATAGTAGTTGAACGACCTAATGTTATCTAACTCGGTTTGAAATATTTCAGCGTTATTTTTCCTTTTTGGTTTTACAAAGTATCTGGAAATCTATTGGTCTTTTTTTAACGCTTTTCACTTTCAGGAACAGCAGTTTTCATAACCACGAAAAGCAGCAGTTCAAAGGATGTCATTCTTAAATAATGATTAATCTTTACATGTACGAAAGATGAAAATATCTTCAGTTATTAGCTCATTAGAATCCGATGATTTTTGTTAAATGTTTCATATAAAACAGCGCATTTAAATGATTGCTTTGTATTCACTGCAAAATGTGCCCACTCAATTTCCCGTTGCTAACACTTATTGCGAGAAACATTAGAATTCTCGTATCCCTAGACGAATATATTAAATTTCAAATTATGCAATTAATGAATTTCTGTTATATTATTTTTGTGTAGAAAGGAATCTTGGTAGATTTAATTGTAAGCATGCGAAACTATGTATTATATAAATTTAAATCTTTTAGTGAAATAAAAATTAATGCAATTTATCTTTAAAATTAATATTCACATCACGAACAGTCTCATTGAAAAGAAGTAAGGAATTAAATTTTAGAATAAATTTTGCCAGTACCTGCACGCAAATACGCATATACACATATACACACACAATCGCGCTCAAAGCTTTAGTAAAATTATGGATTCTGAATATTTTTTAATCATTTAGAAACTTACGATTTTTTAGGAATTACGATTTTTTAATGTTTATTAGTTATTTAATTGTAAACTTTTTAAAAATTATTCGTAAAGAATAGAAGAATCAGTTTGTTTTGTTTTCATTCATTTTGAAATGAATGAATTTTTGGTTTTTACCATTGAAATTTCCATCAATGAAATTTTTTGTAGTCTTCTAAAATATTTTTCTTCTAAGAAATATACATGCCTTCAAAAAGTAATTTTTATTTAAATGCATTATTGATTGAAGTATTGTAATTTTTCAGAATAATTTTTGAATGGATATAACTCGAATTGCAATATCGACGCTCCCACACACACATGCTCGCTGAAAAAAAAATGTATAACAAATTTTTTAAAAAGAATTTTTGATTCCATTTTATATTGCTGTTTTTGTGGAATGAAAGTTTTCTAAAGTTACTGCTTGAATCAGTTAAATAGGATTTGCAATATTAAATAATATTAGTTCATTCGCTAAAATGAAAATTAGTGCATTTACACTTTAAAACTAATAGTTTATTCCGGGCAGTCTCATAGAAAAGATGGAATTAAATTTGAAATTTGTAAGGAAAATACACGCAACCCCCATCTCCCTTACACAATTATTACGAAATTATAAATTTTCGAATTATTGAGGAGCCTAAACATTTTTTTATGTTTAGTTGTTTAATTATTGAAACTATTAATTATTGAAATAAAAGAAAATCTGTTTTCTGCTATTGAAGATTTTGCTATTTTTAGTTTCCTTCTATTGAAAAAAAAATCAATGATATTTTTTTTGTAATCTTCTAAAGTAATTTTTTTTTCCTTTGAAAAATTTGCTTTCTAAGAGTAAGTTTTACTTAAACGTATTATTAGTTTAATTTCTATAACGTCTTCATATTAGTTTTGAACTTGATATAACAGCAATTGCAATTGCATGCATCAAACACACTCACCCAGGAATTTTTTTTAAAAAACCATGTTCAGTATATATATATATATATATATATATATATATATATATATATATGCAGTACGCACAGAAGATTTTTAATATTTTTTATTGTTTTTACTGTCATATGAAATTTCGGATAAATTTAGTATTCGAATAAATGAAATCTGATTATATAATTAGTTTAAACATGCCGTTTTTTGGAAAAATAATATTTTTGTATATTCTTTTTGACGTTTATTCATTGCATATTATTGTGTTTTAACGTATTTTCTTTTCATTCCAAAAATCTAGAAATAATACACGATTTTATAATAAAAAGTAAATTCATTCATGAAAAATTATATCTTTTAAAGCATTACCTATTTAATTCAATTGTTCTGTAAATTATACCTTAAATTGAAGGCAAGATCGTTTTGACCGTCTGACAGAAGGATATTAGAGTGGAGTTGGTAATGTGGAGTTCGTATTAACCATCTTGCTGTTCCATTGTAATAAAGTTGGAGTCCAATTATATAAACCTGGCTTTCAAAGACTTCTGTTTTGAGACGGTTAATTTAATTTTTGACTCATTCTTTGTAGGAGCCGTATCTTCAGAATATCTAATTACTCTTTCTTACACTTATGTTAGTATAGCACAAATTTTGATCGTTATAAAAATTGACATCGAAATTTCTGTAAGTGTACTCGAAAAGCATGCTTTTGAAATTATATCTATCTTTCCACAAACTAAAAAAAAAAAAAAAAAAAAAAAAAAAAACTTGACAGGTGGAAATTTTTCCATTGAATATGCAGATATTTATCGAATTTTGGTCGAAATTTGTCAAACGGGACATTTCTCTGTCCTTCAGTATATCTATCGATGCAAAATTATATTGTAAATCTATTATATTGTAAAAAGTGACATTTCTTACAAAGATTATTTTTTTAGAAGTTAATTGTTCTAGATGAACCTCTATTTCTCGTTACATGGGCTTTTGATGGACGCATTTTTATAATGAACCAGCAATCCAGCATGCTGATCAGTTTTATAAAATGTTATTTACATTTGGATGTTAGTGCATCTGAAATTTTATAATTATATGCAAATGGATTTCAAGAATATCTTTTTCAAATGATATTCTAGTGTTTACTCTTAAACTGTTTTGCAATTCAGTTTTTCTTCCTTCTTAAGCAATTTTAAAATTTTAATGCTATTTAAGTCATATATGTGTTCATTTGGTGCCCTCGAAATGTTTCTTGTATTTCACAGAATTTTTTGCAGGAAATGCCCAGTAATATGAAAATTTCATTCGGAATTTGGAGTAGACAAATATATCATTTATTATAGCAAGCAACCTGTCTTCTCACAGGTTTGCATTTTCTGATGTTTACTATTATTGTATTATTTTTAAATTCATAACATAATCAGATCAGAGATAATCCAGATTTTTAACAGCTAGCTTTATTCAAGGATTATTTAAACTTTATTACAAATAAACATCCTCAAATTATTGAATGGAAAATTTTGTATTCTGTCGAATTCAGTGCAGATTGGAAACTCAGTTTAGTTTGGAAATTTTGGGAAGAGTTGTCATAGGTATTAAATATTTCAAGATTATTACACTTAGTCAGTTAATATCGAGTTTCGCGGAATAGCACGGCAATTGTATTTTGTATTTTATGCCTTTCCAACTTTGCCATCTAGATAATAATGCAATTCTGGTGAATATACCATATTTACACCATTTATATTTGTAAATTATTTTATACTACCTATGTGATGTGTCCTAGAATTTTAACACTAATTAGTACGCCATGCCTCTGTTTCAGTGATTAATTTCAGAATTTTCTGCTAGATTCATTAAGTCGCATAGTCTTTTACTATGTTTAGACCTCAAGCTTTTATCACAATTTATAACTGTATCCGAAACATATACAAGCTTTTGTTTGAAACATGTATTACTCTAAACTTTTTAGGTAATGAAGCACTTTAGTTGATACAAATACATTAAAATTTTGAGGGGGGGAGGAAACGATGAGGAAATTTGAGCAATGCAGAACACAATGTAAAAATTTTAAGGTAGTTATGTAACTACAACGACAATCTCTCAGAAACTCTCTATGCCTTCAACTATTAGATCGAGGAAATTAATAAAAGGTATTAAAAGTATTTTTTATGATTGAAATCGATATATTGGGCAAAAAATTATCCGTAACTTTATTCGCTGACATCAGAAAGCAAAATTCATAAAGCCTGTATTTATTTCACGAGATACAAATATTTATAAGTGTTTGATATTTAAGCTTTAAAGCATGTGTTTAACATATTATGATTTAAAGCATGTCTGTTGTCCCAGGAATTTCTTTTAATTAAAAAATTATACTGAAGATTATTCTTTATATAATAAATAACACGCAATGTGAACTGCAGCCTCTTATTTACATTATGACAATGTCACTTACATTGACATGCAGTAATTTGTTTCCTTTTTTATACTCTCCATTTTTCCATCTGAAAATTATGGTTTGATGAAGTGTTAGATTATAGAGAAGTCTAACACTTTATCAATCTCAAATCAAAATGTCTCTTTGTATGCAGGGGTAGCAAGAAATAAGTTACCACTTCAGAGGGCTCTAAAATACGTTCTATTGATCCAAATGAGATAAAATTTGAATTACAGATTATTGAGATAATGCGCTTTACATTTATTAAATAAAAAAAAATAGTACAAAAATTCACCAGTGGATGGCGCTGTAACACAAATGGCATTTATTTGCATATATTGAAAGTATGAAATATAATTTGCGTTACAGCGCATGTCTATTACCATTTTTCTTTGGATAAAAAGAAGGCGCATTCTGCACGGACATTAGTTTCTTCTCTTTTCATCATGCCTATGTTGCAAGAAAAAACGCTACTGATGATATTGTTCTACCAGAGTCAACAAAACTCCGTTGTAGCTCTAAAGGAATTTCGTCGTATGAAGCAGATATGAAGAGGCCCCATGTCTCCAAGTGTCCTACGCAAGATGATGCAGAAATTTGAAAAAAACTGGGCAACTTGGCATTCTTCCAGGTAGAGAACGGGGAAAAAATCCTGTCTTCCAGCGTCGGAAATTTTGCGACCGCAGTCGCTGAAGCCAGCAGTCAGTCGCCGCATAATAGTGTGAGTTTGCCAGTTGTTTCCCGTGTTCTGGATATACCGTATTCAACTGTACGAAAAATCGTACTGCAGATTTTATATTTTTATCGATACAAAATCAAGTCTGTGCACCTGTTGCAAGACGAGGACTTAGAAGTCTGTAAAACTTTTGCACTCCAGTTCCTTGCTCGAATGGTGGTTGGCACAACTTGGCCATGGAACATTCTGTGGAGTGATGAGGCCCACTTTTACCTCACTGGGCAAGTTAACACCCACAACTGTTGAATTTGAGCCGTGGAAAACCCTCACGTTATCCAGGAATAATCCTTGCATCATGAAAAAGTGACAGTATGGTGTGATTTTATAGCTACCTTTATCATTGGACGTATTTCTTTGAAGAGACAACTTCAAATGGAATTCAAACCTTTTTGTCACGGGACAACGGTGCCATGATATGCTAAGGGATTTTGTAATCTCATCTCTTCTACAGCATGAATGCCTTCTAGGCACTATTTTCATGCAGGATGGTGCCCCACCTCATATTGATTGTCGTGTAAAGCGATTGTTAATATAGCATTTCACAGAAGCATGAGTTATCAGCTGCCGTTTACCAACAGCATGGTCACATCGCTCGCCGGACATCACTCCTTGCGACTTTTGGTTGTGGGGTTATTTGAAGGACAATATCTACCGTCAAAGGCCATCATCTCTACATCTAGCAACATTCGGCGCCATATTCTTAATATTCCTGCAGACTCACTTCGGTCATCTATAGAAAATATGTTTCGCCGATTAGAACGTATTGTTGAAAATGAAGAGGACATGTTGAACAATTTAAATTTTACTTTATTTAACAATTATAAACCATATTAAATAGTTTTTTGTGTATCACAACGTCACTTAACGGTGAATTTTTGTACTAATTTTTTTATTTAATAAATGTAAAGCGCATTATCTCAACAATCTGTAATTCAAATTTTATCTCATTTGGATCAATAGAACGTATTTTAGAGCCCTCTGAAGTAGGTAACTGATTTATTGCTAACCCTGTATATTGTCACAAATCAAAACAAAATTTCGAGTCTTCCTTTCAGTCAATTTTATTGTACTTCCAATGTAGAGGTGGATGGTGGAAGAGTTTGATTGAAAAATAGTTTTTAGTGCAGCAGTATTGCTAATTTTAAAATATCAGATTTAATAAGAATGCAGCTTGTGAAAGGAAACTTCCAAAGATGCAATGTTTCATAAGCACACAAATTCCTGACATTATCAGACCAAAAGATGCAATTAAATCAGTGTAATTCACTACATTAAAAATCGCTGAAAAATCTCATTTTCTATCAGCAATGTTTTATTTGAGTAAATTAAAATATGAGATTTTTCACCATAGTTCATAAAAAATGATAACTTTTTGGCATGGTAACATCTTTTGTAACAATTAATTATAATGTGTCACTATCTGCCGTTGATGTTCTAAATTATCAACCATTTTGCCTTTTGATTTTATTATATCGCAATGTTACAAACTGCTAATTGGTCTTTCTTTTTTTAAAGATATGAATCGAAAATCTTATACACGCTATGAGACCAATTCTGTTTTGATTACATTCTAATAGATTTCCTGTTATGAAATGATATGTAGCTTAAGAATCATTAACTTCTGAATATTTTTTTCTATTGATGCATGTACACTCATATAATCATAGCATCTTTTTTTACTTCAAACTGCAAAAATATTCTTAAGGAATATTCTTTATATTTATTGGAAAATTTAGTATTTAGACATTGACATTGAATCTTGTCATTGCATTTGATGAGAAATTTAGTTTTTAATATAATGTTAAAGTGTAAACTATGTGCAAACATTTTGTCTCCCAATTTTTTTTTCCGCTTGTGTTTAGTTAACGGCTGCCTTCCCTTCTTAGTTTTTGAATTTGATGAATAAAACCTATCATTTTTTCTTCCATTCTACAGGGTGGTGTTAAGGTCCTTGTAACAGGACCTTGGTATTCATCCTCATCCCCTTATACCATCCTGTTTGATGGGGTTAGTGTGCCAACTACTTTAGTCCAAAGTGGGGTTCTTAGGTGTTATAGCCCAGGTAAGCATTTAAATTTATTTAGTGAGATTTAAATTTTTATTTTTTGTATTTAAATTCTTGAATGAGTGTTAGTGGGTTTTTAAAATTAAATTTTTAGCATATGATGCTTGAACTAATTACGTAATGGTATTCTATTCGTCTTTTAAAACATTTACGATTCAGTATTGTAAATTATATCAGACTTTGATTACCGTATATTTCCGTACATCATCTGAGAATTTTCAGAACTTTTTTAAAGCTAAATTGACGGGGGGGGGGGGGCTATATACAAATCCTTAATCAAACAAGCACGCACACACGCAAGGCCTTTAGTGTGTTTTCGTTAGCCGAACACTATCGAAAAATAGTACCAAATACAACATATTGTATTTCTACAATTTGCTTTCTTAAGTTTTAGAAAATTTAATTAAAAATTTTATGAGTTACATTTTTATATAAAATAATTTGTTTTATTTTATAAATTATTTCTTTTTACTGCTTGCTTGCCTCGGAGGAGAATCTATAATTTGTCATAATATAATTGTCATTGTCATCAGGTGTTTTATTTTTTAGCATCTTGATTGTAAAATATTCTGTTTTATCTACTTGGCAATATTTTCGCTCTTACGGCGACAAGTGTGAAAGGCGCAAGATTATTATTATTTTTTTAATTGCGGCATACATACTAGTTGTGAAGTTTTGGTAAATGAAAAAACGTCCTCTCGACTTTTATATAGCCAGGCTTATAATCGGAAATATACGGTAGCTAAATATACATAATTGAACAGTTCTAGTTCATTGCATAATACAATATTTACAATGTTATAATTAAATTTGGAACAATATAGGATTTGGATTTCTGTTATTATGTTTTGCAGGTGTAGTTATATATCAATATAGATAGATAGATAGATAATATAGAGATATTCCCATTGTATAACTTTGGTCAGTTGTTTGGGTTTTGAATATATCTTTATCTTTTATGATGGAAAAAAATTTATGCACTTGCTTCCTATAATTTTTTCTCTGTGTGATAGAAGTGCATATGCATTTTTTAAAAAATTGCTTTTATGGTCATTTTACCTTAAACAAAATATTTAATAAAAATATTATAATGTTTTTTATTTTTTGTAAGTTGGAAAGTACTGTCTGTTTTCAGATATACAAACGCTCCACATGCGTGAGCATGCAGGATTTGACTGGTTTTACCAAAATGAGAATGAAATGAGAGATGGTAGGGGAGATGTTTATTTTTTATTAAGCGGTATATTGAAGCATGAGTGTACCGAATTCAAACATCGATTTAAAAAGAAAATGAAATTCAATATCAGAAATACATAGCTAAAAGGAAAATATGTTTAACAAAAAAATTCAGAAAAGCATTGTTCTTATCTGTTGTTTATTTCTCTTTTGTTGATTAAAAACGTCCAAGAGAGGGAAAGCAGAATTTCTGAAATATAAAGTATTAAAAATATTGGATTGAAACATTTAGATATGAATTTCATTTTTTTAAATCGATAAATGTATGTGATTTTAATGTTGTAATTAGGATTTTAATTAAAATTGTATCACAGAATTATATTATTTCTTATAATTTTTTTAGCTCATGAAACAGGACTAGTGACACTCCAAGTTGCATGTGAGGGGTTTGTTATATCGAATTCTGTGTTCTTTGAGTACAGACAGAGACAATCTACTACAAATGTGAAATCTGAAGATTGGTTTTCAGTTGAAGGTATCCTGTTTGTTCAATCATTCTAATGAATGGTGTTTTTTTGAAATTCTTATTAATGATTAACATTTTTAAAACATTGGAAATTTCTAACTATAAAATCTCCTATCTTCTGCCACTTGTAAATTTAATTTTGCCAAACATTGCTTTGCTTGGCTCTGAATAAAATGATTAATAATTAATCAAGATAAAATAATTTTTCAGAAGTTTTTTTTTAAATAATTTATTTGGTTTAAAGTTTATTTATTATATCTCTTATTCTATATACACTATCTATTTTATATCTCTATTCTATTTACTTAGTCTTTGGTATGCACTAAAACATCATTTCTTACTGCTAGTTATTCTTTTCCCTTCCTGTAGATATGTGTCCTCTATTATGCTTAAAATTAATTTTCTTCATTCTTATTTGTTTCTGTAAGGCAAATCTATCCTGTTGTATCATTCAAATGTAAACCTATTCTTCATACTTTTCAAAAAAAGGTATGAGGGAGAAAAAACCCAATAAATTGCAGCATCGAATATTTATTTGTTGTTTGTGCTCTTTTATTTTAGCTCCAAGAATGAAATATATTTCGAATTGACAGCTGCAAGAGATATTATTCCAGCTGCTATTTGCTTTTTGTTCCTAGACAAGAAGACCTCCTTGTCTTATTAAGAAATACTATCCTCTCTGTTCTTGAATATTACTTCTTCAATGATCCTTTTAGATATTTGAGAGAGATCATTTACCTTATTATTCTTTGGATATCCGAATTTTAGATGTCTAGATAGGTAGATGCCTTGATATCCGTTCTCTTCATTCTTTATGGGGGAAGACAATCACTTACTACATTTTCATTAAGATAGGAATTCCTTTCATTTCTATCACTCTATTCATATTTATGAATAATGTAAAATTTTGAATAGTTTTTTTTTGTGTGTGTGTGATCAACATATAAAATTAAAAGCATGTTTCTTTACAGCCTTTTTCTTTAATTTATCAATCTCATTTAGTCTGAACAAAAATTATGTTCAAATTCGAATTTGATTATTCAGTTCAATTTAGAACTTTCACTATCTTACATATTCATCAGATGTCCCAAAAATAACTTTTGAAAGAATTCTGATTCCATGCAGTCATAAATACCATGATCCGATTCTGTACCCCCCACCCTCCATTTCTCATATATATATATATATATATATATATATATATATATATATATATATATATATATATATATATATATATATATATAAAATATAATTGAAAGAATAATGCCAGATATTAAAAGATTTTCATTCTTGCTCAAGAAATTACTTAACAGTTGTATTTAAAAATTTTAAATGCTACGCATGCATGCTTAAGTGAAAATGAATAATATGTATTAACTGTGAGAGAAAAAGAATGGAAAGCAGAGTTATTACATCAAGAATACAGAATAAGCATAAATACTTTTTTATACAGAAGGGCATATGCATACATATTATTTAATATTGAACATATTTTTTTTGTTAAATAAAAGTGGAAAATACTATAATTATATATTATCAGTTACGTGAATATGAAAAATATATTTTGAGAAAAAATATGAGGTACTAAATCTTCTTTATTTTTGCAGACAGTACTCTAAAGCTTTCCCTTTTGGAACGACTAGAAATAATGGAAACAAAGTTGACTTTTAGCTTAGACAGTTCTGCAGCTGGATTAACTACAAATAGTGTTGTCCAGGTAATATTAGGAAAAGCTTATTCAATAATTTATTTTTAAAATCTATGCTCATTCTCATCATAATCATATTTTTGTTAATTTTGTTTGCTATGGTTTTCTTTTGTAATTGCTTTATTTAAATTATATATATTGAAAAATTTGGAAAGCTTTTACAGGCCTCAAATACATTATTCCAAAATTCTTTGGTGTTATTGCTCATATCTTCTGTAATTATTCTCTATAAATTTTTTTAGAAATTCTTTTGGGCCAATTAATTTCGTTATTTCTGTTGACTGAATTTTAAGAATTCATTAGATCTTTAAGTTTTTTCTGAATCATTTATATAATAATGGTTTTTTTATACAGCCTGATGTATTTTCTGATATCTAGAATTTTAAAATATACATGTTTAACTTGATTAACTTTCTTAAATCTTGTTTTTGAATGAAACTATTATCCATATATTAATTGATGGGTTATGTTTAAGCCAATATATAACATATTTAAAAATCGAAAATCTAAATGCTGTTTAGAGTGTAAGATTTTATCATTCTCATTAAATAAAAATACCTGTGAAGTTTTAAGATCAGAAAACACCTGCCAAAGAATCTATTGGTTAATAGTTTAGGATTCATTTAACGTGTAGATAAACAGCTTACAGAAGTTCTGAATATTCCAATGACCATTCTCTTCTGGTTCTAAATTAATATTACTGGAATAAGTGAAAAACCCTTCTCTTTACAAAAGTATATGAATGATTATATTGAACCTCAGATTATTTAGAAAAGAGAGTATTAATACAGTCATACCCAAATTTTAATCTCCCCTTGTAAAGTTAATGTTACAAGTATTTATTTATTTATGAATGGTGAGAAACTAAAAGAGTAAGGTATAAAATTTGCTTTAATCATTGAACGCATTTCTATGTTGAATAAATTATTTGCACTGAATTACAATCAGTAGTGGGTTATAATAAATTATTACAATATGTAATATTCTTTAAAAAATTAATAACAAAAATTAATTTTAATGATAAATATTTCTTGAAAGTATGAAAGTGATTTTTTTTAATGAAATTTTCTAAATTTACAAATTTGTTTATCTTCTTGTCAATAATTAATATAGAGTCCATTACATTTTTATGCATATTTCCTACTGTAAAGAACATTGAGTATTTTCTAATTAGAAATTAAAGGCCTGAACTTGTATCACCATCACCTTCACCTTTCATATCAGAAGATTAATTGTCAATCAAACTATTCTTTTCTTGTATGAAAGAAACTATAACTTTATCACTTGGTGCATTAGTTGTAATCAATAAATTATACAGCATTCAATATATTCAATGTTGCTAAAGGAAAATGCAATCATTTTTTGTTTTTCTAGCACCATTACGATTATTAACTTAACATTTGTGTAAGCTAAGATTAACATAAGGTAAGCTAATTGTTAGCTTAATTCATGTAAGTAAGGGGATGTATCATTAACATAAGATACATCCCCTTCTTCCTGCAGATTTTTTTCTTAAATTGGAATAATGATAATAGATTCAATGATAAGCCTTTAAAATTGCTTCAAAAGGGAAACTACATCGAGAGGAAATATGCCAATTAAGGTTGCAGATCATTCTGTTGATTGTAGATTGCAGTACTGATGTTGTATTGAGGAGTGGGGGGGCAAGTTTGAATTTTAAATTTTTAAATATAAATTTAAGATTTTTAAGAGTTGGGTAGGGCAAGTATTTTAAAAGATTTTTTTTTTTTTGGGGGGGGGGGGGGGTTACAGTCTCATTGATGCAGATCTGCTTCAAATAATTTGCATGTCATCCATGTTTTTTTATTTACTTTGCATGTCATCCATAGTATTTTTTTGCTAAACATTTTAAAAGTACTTCAGCATTTTGAGATTTGTCATTCAAATCCGCTTTCTGATTCTAACCACGCATATTGGCTTATTCAAAAATAATTCTCTTAAGTTTGGGGAGCTTTCATCCAACACATCTTTTGCTATTCAATTTTAAAGTTTAACTAGAAGACACTTAATAAAATATTCTTGTTTCACCAGTTTTTGACATCTGAAGGAAAGCAACTTAATTAACAATTTTGCAGCATATAATATTGTTCTACTTCTTGAATCTATCTAACCATCCTGCAAATACATAAAATACTCCCAACAAAACGTTCTGTTGATTTTTTGAATTTTTAAAGGGGGTACAATCATTTATGCATATAATAGATAATTATCTTTAATGTTTTCTAATTTAGAGGGACTTAATTGTTAAAGAAAATGAATAAATAAAATAAAATTGCTATTAATCTATTATTTGCTCATGTTTAGGTTTTTTTCAAATTTTTGCAATAATTTTTCTGATTTCTATTGCTACTTTTGTGATTATATATTCTTTTCTTTTTTTTTCGTTTAAAATTAATTACATTATAATTAAAAGATTATAATAAATATAATTACATTATATTTATTATAATCTGGGGATTCTTATATCGCAGATTCATTGTACAGGAGTTAGATTTAGGGCACAAACATTAATTTTTAATAAATTATAAAATATCATCTCTTGTTTTTTTATGTATATCTAATGCATGACCAGTATTCATAGTTTGAATTGTTTAGAACTGTGTCAGTTATTTTTTCTCAAATAATTTTATGGACTTATAAAGAGGGCATAATCATACCTGCTTGTATACAGTTGGTGAATTTTCTGATTTAAAGAGATGCAATTAAAAAAAAAAAATGTATGTGGGATTTATTTACTGCTTGAGTGCAGTTAGATTTTTCAGAGTGAAAATGTAATTATTACAGTAATCTTTTGGATTTCTTTTGCCATACTTAATTTCAGTATTCTTCATTTTTTAAAGTTTAATTATGAGTATTAGAATTACTTGCATTATAATAAAAAATAGAGGCAAGCTTTATTTTATCTTGTTTCATACTTTATTTAATTCTATTTTCTTTTCCTAGAATAATTTTTTTTCTTCTTTTGTATGATTTTTATGTATTTCAAATGAAGTTTTTATTTATTTAAATAAAAAAGAATAGTAAATTCTAATAATATTGTAAAATTTTCAATAAATATTGTAAAAATTTTATTTCATATTTTTAGCTCATAATTAGGTAAAAAGTTAAAGATGAATCTATATTTCAGATTATTTAGTATTTATTTTTTTAATTCCTGATCTTAATTAGCTTAGATTGTTAATTAATATTTTTATTATTCATATATTTTAAATGATTAACCTGTTAAAATATTAATTTTTGAAACTTCTATTGTAGTTGTGAATTTTTTTTAAACTATATTTTATTGCAATTGAAATTAAAATAATCATTAACTATTTTAATAGTAATTTTTAAGCTGAGTTTTAAATTTCTAGTGTTTATATTTTTTATTTATGTTATTATTCATGCTTTGTATGATATATTTTTTTTATCTTTCTTTTAGAATGCGAATGATGAACAAAAATCTTTTGAAGATAGATTAGTGACCTTGTGTCAGAAATTCATGACTGGCAGCTGGACTAGGCATGATGATGTGACACCCATGCTTACAACTACTTGCTCTGATCTTACATTACTGCATTTAGCTGCAGCTTTGGGATTTTCACGTCTTGTTTGCACTTTATTGCACTGGAGAAATGAAAACTCTTCTCTTATGCTCGAAAGAGAAGTTGATGCCATGAGTCAAGATAAGCGAGGTTGTACACCTTTGGTTAGTATCATTTGCAATCTTTCTCATAAAAATGACTGACATTAAATCTTGATGATATTATAATAAAAAAATATAGGATTTAATTGAAATATATCAAATATTCTGTATGAATTTAATTTTAGAGAAGTTCTTTCTGCTGCTACAATTCTTTAATTTTAGGTAATTAATTAATAGCCTTATTACTATGAAGTTTCAAACTTGATATTATTTATGATATTTAAGCTCACTTGAATAAAATAAGTAAATGATTTGAGGTAAAAAATTTATAATTGATTTTTTTTCAGTTTATAATTATGTATTTATTTGTTTTTCCATCATTTCACCTTGTCACTAATCATGATATTTCATCCTTTTCTTGGTAAAAAAAAAAAAAAAAAAAAAAAAAAAAAACATTCTTTTTAGAAGATATAACCCATGGCTATTTTGTATAATCGATGACTCTAGAAGTTGTGTTATAAATTAACTAAAGAATTCATTCCATAAATGAACTGTATGAGGAAAACAAAATTAATAAGTTCTCTCCTACAGTTAAAAAGTAGGAATTTGTTCTGAAAGTGGGCTTAATTTTAATTTATTTGATTATCAAAAAGCACAGTTAATGTAATTTAGTCTTAATTTTGTTTCATATTATAGTTAAGGATTTTCTTGTTTCTTTTTGTATATAAAAGTCGTATTTTATGTAGTTCTGCTCTCATTGTTATAAATAATTGAAATTCTGAATTTTTTTAATTAATTTTTTTATTTCTGAGATTTTGAATGGTTATTAAATGAACCTTAAGTATATGTATCCAATATTTAGTGTAGTTGAATTTAATGTAATTTCAGAAATAATTTAGTGCTTTAAAATAAAATACTGTACATTTGTATATTAAATTCATCGTTTCCCCCCTTTAATAGATGTGGGCTTGCGCATTGGGTTTCACTGATGTTGCATTGTTGCTGTACCAGTGGAACAGAGCTGCTATCAAAGTATCCAACAATCGAGGTGTAACTCCTTTATCTGTAGCAGCAGAAAGGGGACATGATATGTTAGTCGAACAGCTTGAGAAACTAGAATGTTCTCAAGCACAGCAACTCAGTGGAAATAAAAAGTAAGCAATGCCATTTTAACCTTTTCCTTGTAAGTGAAGCAGTTTCCATAATAGTTGCATTTCTTCTGTATGCTTGAGTCATACTATTTTATGCCATTTTAGCAAATAGAATTTCACTCCCACCCATGTCTTGCAATATAAAAAAAATCTGCTGTTAGGTATTTTTACTGTCTTATCCTATTCACTCATCCCATAACCAATGAATAGATAGATTTCTAAAGTAGGTTGAGTAGGATAGTAACTCTATGGGAGGTCAAAAGAAACCACAGATGTTATCTGTGAATTACTTCAAATAAGAAGGGGAAAAAAACACTTTGTCAAAATCTCCATTATATGTGAGTGTTTAAAAATTCCTCTAATTCGATGTTATCTCTTTGTGGTCTACTTTATTATTGTTTTTTTTTGTGTGAAAAATAAATCTCTTATTTTATGAGAAATGCATTAATAACATTATAAATCTCATTTATGAAATAAATTGCTTTTATCCATTAATTTTAGTCTTTATGAATACTATAAATTTGTAGTAGTTATACAAATCACTATTTTAAATTAATAGATTGATTTTAATATTGAAATTTTTTATTTTGTTATTCATGTAATGAATTAATAATGATTTTCTGTTTTTAGGTGATTTTAATTTATACTGTTTTTGCAATATGTATTAATTTTTTACCATTTCAGCTCTGAATCTGAGTTAAGTTCTAGTCTTAAAATAGAAGATTCCAATTTGGGTATCTCTTTGAAATCCTCATCATTGGATCAAATGTTAATGAATTCTACTAGTTCTTCGACATTAAAGATAAGTACTTCAAGTACGAAGGATTCCCAGCCTGTTGCTGCTCAAGGAACATCATCATCTACAGTTTCATTTTCAAACTCAGATGTTTTAGATAATCCAAATCTAGAAAGTCAGTCTTATAGTTTGCATTTAAATGAAAGCAGCTTTCTGTCATTTTTAAATGTTCTTCAAGGTAATTCTAGAGATGTAAATGTCAACCAGTCCAAAGCAAAGAAAGAATTATCATCATCATCATCTACTCTCTTAGAAAACAGTAAGTATGTATAGTTGAATCTATGATTTGAAGCTAATTTATATTTCATGTTTTAAATTTGGCAACAGAATTTCATTAAAGATCTGTCATGCAATTTCACCTGCCCCACCAATCATTAGGGTAAAATCTCCTTCCATGGTTTGATGTGGAAGTTGCGAATAGAGATCGTCTTTGTCATTGAACAATATTTGAAATATAAAGTATATTTCAAAATAGTCTTTTTGTAGTTTCAGAGCTGAGAATTGATTGAACTAAAAGACCAATTTAAAAAAATATCTCTATAAGAATATCTACATCTTTATGAAATTCTTTTGTTCTGAAAAGCTTACCATTAAATTGTAGGTTTTAGAAGTAACATCATATAAATGCAAAACTCTTTTATAATTTGAAACTGCTGAAAAGAAATATGCAAGATTGAAATTCTTTAACATTATAGTCATTGGTATATCACCTTAAAAATTGCTGAAAACATATAAAAAATTAAGTCTTAATTCCGAATAATCACAGGGCGGAAATTTCTTCCGTTATTGGGAGGTATCCGGTATTGGGAAGAATTATTATTATTATTATTTGCTTATAGCATGTCATTTAATGAAAGCATTATGCAGTTTTAACTGCATTTCTATAATTATCCTTGTGCTATTGCAGAATATGTACAATTGCAATTTACTAAATTCTGTTTTAAATGAGAACTGAATGAGTCTCCCTTAAAATAATGGCAACTTTACTTACATAGAAAATTAAAGTAATCAATTAAAAGTGTTAGGCATTTCATTTTTGCTTTGGAAATACGTTAAATTTGAGTATTTAAATCGTTTTCTTTAAAACCATTTTCAATTCTTCGTTGTATCATAATGCTTCCAAAAAATCTTTAGTAAAAAAAAAAGCGCACATCTTAATTGACAGGGGTATTATTCTCTTCATCGTCGGAGGAAGCTAATTGCCCGGTTGTATTTTGAAGAATGAAATTTGTAACATTCAAATCCTCTTTCTCAATCCACAATTCATCAATTTTAACTTAATCTTCTGCACGGATATTTGAATCCATATGTATCAATAATTTATTCAGTTCTTTTTCCGGTTTCATTTATTCCACTGTCAAGTACAGTCGTGTAAAAAAAAAAAAAATTATTGCATTTTCACAAAATTGGGATCTATGGAAATGAACACCAATGGGGCAAGTTTATTGAGATAGATAAACTGATTAACCGAATTAATTAATATAATTAATTAACTACTATCTCGAGATTTTTTTAATAATTCGATTCAGCAGGTCATTTTATGTTTGTGTATTAAATTTTGTTCTGAAATTCGTAGCAGTTCTGGAGATATGTTTAATTTTGTTTGTTGAGAACTCCACCCAAAAAGAGACAATCCACCGGGGACTATTTTAAGTAAGTCTTAGCTCGTTGATAGAAAAATAAGCCTTTTTTCTCGTTCTCATGCCTGGAATTTTGGAGGGGTAAATAACGCGATTCAGATTTATCCTTAATATGAGTATATTTTCTTTTTTCAAAATATAAATATTTTTTTCTTTTTATTTAAATGTTGTAGAATTTCCATTACTTTTAAAATCATTTCATCATTTAGTCTTTTTAGTTGATAAGAAATGAGCATACATCTTAGTTTTTATGACGAATGAAATACGTTGTTTAATCCGTTCCCACCCCTCTCTCCCCTGAAAATAAATCGCTGATTGGTTAAATGCGAATACCGTGAAGACATTTTAAGCTAATGAAATGATCTGTGTTTTTTAAAAAGTTGAATTTTTATTTCCAGGCGGAAATAATTGTTAAGAAAATTTATTAAGTTTACTACTGTAAGAATGACAAAGAGACGAGCATTCTTTCTATTATGCAGGAATTGTTATAACCAAGACAAAGAAATACAAACGAATTGAGACAAGCACATTGTCTTGCTACAATATCTCGAAAACTAGAGGTTCAAAAATAACGTTTTATCGTATACGCAGTTGCAAAGAAGAGATTATTTTAGAGAGGAGGCCATTAAAGCTTGTGCTTTATAAAAATTAGATCTATAAATTCAAATAAATTTAATATACGGCCCCTCAAAAAGTGGGCGTTGCAAATCGACTGTGGGAATTTTACAATTTTTTGTGAATATTTCGAAAACCATTTTAGGTATGAACACAATTTTTAGTATTCCAGCATTGTAGGATGTTTGCTGTCATACAAAAATTTTGATTTGTTATAACTCACTTTTTTTCCACATTCATCTTTTAAAATTTATAAAATGTATTAAATTTGTCTTATTTATGCATTTATTTCATTGCTTTATTGCATATTTAATAAATATGTAATAATTTTGATATATCGCCGAAAGTTTATAAGATTCATTTAACATTGGAAGCGTCATTTTTCAAAACCCTATAATTCTCGAAATTTTCATCGAAATTCCATAAAATTTTACTGAGAGTTTAATTTCATTGGGACAAATTGATTATGGAAAAAAAAGCCATAATGAAAAAATTTCGAAATAGTAGTTAATTAACTCGGTTAATCAGTTTGCTTATCTCAGTAAACCTGTCTTCTCGCGTCATTTCCATCGACACCAAGTTTGTGAAGATACGATAATAAATATCTTTCTCTTACAGGATATTCATATAGTTAAAATTCTGAGTTGTGTATACTGGCATGTAATACATAGTATAAACACCATTTAAATTTCAGTTAATTAATGTTTTTATTTATTTTTTTTGTTGCTAAAATATGAAATTCTATCATTTTCTTTTAGATGAGAAAAATAAATCTTGTACATCAAATATAATGTCAGATATTACAGCATCTGACGATGAACTGGAAGGCCAGTTTTCTACAGCAGCTACTGGTAATTATTGGAAAAGTTTCCACATTTGTTTGATTATTATTAGATAATATGTTATAAAAGAGTTAAGACAGTTTTTGACATTGATATTTTTATCTTTAGAAGGTAGCACTATGTCAAGTCGACGAGATAGTTGCAGCAGCTGTGATCTCAATTTGCCTCTAAACAGCGATGCTGACAACAGGGTTCTGACCTTAGCTGAACATATTATAGCTGCTATGCCAGACCGAATTAAAGCATCAGCTAATACAGATCCCGAATATGTGCATTTTCGAAGTAGTGAGGATTTTACTGAGAGTGAAAATAGGAGCTTGTCAAGTGGACAAAATCCTCCAGATCTGGAGATGTGTTCCGTAGACGATTCCCCTCCTCCTCTTTTGAATGAGGAGTTCAATTTCGATCATTCTTACAGGTTAGTAAATTTTAAACGTTCTTCGAGCCTTAATCTATTTGATTGCTTTCTTTTAGACACTTTTACAACTAAAACATTTCAAAATTAAGTTGGTTGCTAATTATATTTTTCATATTACCTCAGATGCTTTTGTGATATCATCTGCAGACCATTCATGAAACCGAATTCTCTTAATGAACAATTCATTTTAAATTATAATCCAAACTGTAAGCAGAGATTATAAAATATTGTTACGGATTTGCTCTTCCTTTGGGGTTCTTTTTGATTGGTTGGTCGATGAAACGAACATTCCTTTAGTAACAAAAGACGACTTTTAATAGAGGACAGTAACAAAAGGACAACGAATGCACAGACGAGAAATATATACAGCCGAGACAAAGACAGGCAATAAACAGCAGCCCACAGGTAGTAATCGGCAGTAATGATAACCACAGCACACGAAGCGGCCACACAGAATTTAGCAGAAGGAGGGAATCTAGGTAGCTTCACTCTACGGTCCCTCCAAACTTCTGCAATTTTCCACTATCTCCAGCTGCCGACGTACTACTACACGACTGACTACTCTCAGGACTCGATGCTGCTTCCACAATAAACACAGTCGGCTCACAGCTCATTTCACCAATAGCTTGGGCTCCACACAACGCTGGCGCTTCGCCGGATTAATCCAACTTTTCTGTCGTTGCTTCGTTATCCTCTCGACGACTCGATGCACGACTAGGACTCTCGTCACGATTGATTTCGGCATTGATGGTTGGGTTGACGGGGCGCCTAGCCCCGGGAGGGGCTTATCCCCGGTAAGGAGAGACTTCACAGTGCTTTGCTGTCTATACTTTGCCGTGGCCGTCTTCGACGAGATTTGGAGATGGCGAGTGTCAGGACTCGTTGTGAATGTCTGATATTAGGGTGAGGGTGGGGGGGCGGGTACGCTGCCGTTGGGCTTAGTAAGTTTTTACTGTTTGTGAGCTAGAATTGGCTATTGAGATACTGTTTAATTTGGGTTTGAAAAAATAAAAGTTAGGAAGAAAAACTACAGGGCTGAGATAAATTAAAGTAGTATATTACGGGGTCTTCTAGCGTTTGTAGATGGTTTATATTTAGGGATTTTAGCTATTGCTTCATTTTCATTCTTATCCATGTTTTTAAAGAAGTTAGTGGCTATATTTTTAATGAATTTTTTAAGAGGGGGATAGTCTAGGCATAAGTACATATTTGTATTGGGCATATAGTATTTCATATTGCAGAAATTTCTAATTTAGTTATTTTGCTGGCGTTCAATAAGTCTAAGATTAGTCTTGGCAGCATATCCCCGATTGATTTCGGCTGACGAGGGGTTGAAGTTAAAGGAGAGCCCGCTTCCAACAGAAGCTATCTCCTGTAGATGGCTGGAAGTTGATGAAAGTTGACTTGGCTTCACATGATTGCCGTGGTCTTTCAATGTTCCTTAGCGTGTGATGGTAGCAGTGGAACTGGCGCTACTCTGCGAAGCAGAGTAGTCCCCTGATGGAGAGGGAGAGGAGGGTGGAACGCCGTCCAATAGGAAGTCAGCAGCAGTGGGGAGGGTGCGTTGGGTTGCAGTGCGGATCGGAGTGTGTAGACGGCAGAGGGATTTGTTTACACTGTAAGATATACTATTATTTGTTCAGAGCCAATCAGCATGCGCTTACTTAGGTTGGAAAACAGTTTGGTATTACATGTCAGAAGGGAAAGTAGATATGAAGAGATTTTAGATCAGCAGTACATTTCTAGGTCTATTAATATGTGGTTGGGGGGTGTATTTTTCTATAGCCTGGATTGCCTCATTTTCGTGATCATCAAGTTTTTTGAAGAAATTGGTTGCAATTTTCCGTATGGTTTGCTTGAAAGTGGGGTACATGAGGGCTTTGTAAATTTCCGAACTGGGCATAGCCCAGGTAGCGCCACATATCTGTCTGACAATTCTATTCTGCAGTCTTTCAACTATTTTTAGGTTTGTTTTGGCTGCATGTCCCCAAACTTGGCATGGATTGATTTCGGCTTGAGACTGCCAGCCTTTTATAGTTCCCGGGAGGCGGCAGAGAAGGTTTTGACCAATCGTGTATCTCGCTTCCTATTGGCTCAATTGCTAAAATTCTCAAAATTTGCAGTAATATCTATTTTGTCGCCAAGTGTGTTGCCAAGCTCTGAGATCATTGACGCGGCACCTGATCAGCACCCAACATGGCTCACCGTAAAACGGTCTTTCTTACGATGAAACTATTCGTGGTGGAAAGCAACATTACTTTTTGTAACAATATGCATTTGTATATGGTAATACTGAATCTGAATAGAAGTTTGATTACATTTTGCGTAATATCAATTTCTTTCAAAATAATTTGATTTCTGTTTGGCTAATATTAAATTAGGGCAAAAGTTCTCTTGTAGCACTAACAGCTGATATAACAAATAAAAGCAAATGCAATTAACCAATGATTTCATAGAAATTTTTGATGCAAAAATCTTTAATTATCATTATTTAATCGAAGTTATTGTATATTTAAATTCAGGAAAAATCTAAATATATTTTTAAATTTTATCAGGCTTCAGAGAAAAATTCAGCAAATCTACTAAAAAGGTTTTGTGATGTTAATTGAGGTAATGTTGTTTTATCGATACTTAAAACTTGTGTTGAAATTTTGATGTCAGTGGGCTTCTTTTCTTGGAAAAACAGACTAAAAATGGAATTTAAGTTGCTGTATCATTGAAAAACTAAACATTGACTACAAACTAGTTCTGGAAGATTTAAGAAAAGGAGCAAAAATAAGATAATTGTTTTGATGCCATTTGATTTCATTGTGAAAAATTACATAAACTGTAGTTCCAACATTCATTAAAATAATATTCAAATGATTAAAATAAAGTGTCAAAGTATTTTGATAAAATTAAAGGAATTGTTTCGTTTGAATATTTAAATTGTCTTATTTAAAAAGAAATTATGTTTAATTTTCCAAGTATACTCTTTATTAAGCATTTGTTCTTCAAGTTTGATTCAAACATGGGTAATTTCCAATTTCTAAAAGAAGTTTTAGAATTTAAAACAGTGAAATTAAATAGAGCATTGAATTTTCTTCCAACATTCTTCATATTTTGTCATAGCAAACTTTTAAAGCTTTTTTTAATTGTATTGATAACATATTAAAAATTATTGCACATTATATATGAATATTAAAGATTATAACAGAATCTACTGTATTCATATTTTTTTTTATTTTTGGATTTGTGGCAAGAAGTTCTCTAATCCTTTGAATAGGATGATATTTCACAAAACCTTAATTACTTTAGGTATTGTGAGACTAATACTCCTGTGTCATCACTAAGCCCTGCATCTTCATCTTGTCTACAAAGTCCTGGAAGCTTTACTCTGGATTCACCTTCTCCACCACCCACTACTGCTGATTTTTGTGAATTTTTTCAAGCATCTGGTAAAATAATGGAGAAGGACTTCTCAAAACTTACTTTATCAGGTATTTTTTTCTTCTTCAAAGATTGAGATGACAATATATATATATTTCCAATTAATGTGAAATAAAATACTTAAAACTGATGACATAATTTTCAGACCGAGAGCAACGGGAACTGTATGAAGCTGCAAAAATTATTCAAAAAGCATACAGATCATACAAAGGTCGGAAACGTCAAGAGGAGCAGGAGAAAGAAAAAGCTGCTGCAACTCTCATTCAGACATATTACAGGCGATACAAACAGGTAGACTGACACATTTCATATTTAAAAAGCAAAATTTTCACCTCTTTAAATACACCCGCTGTTTCCTAAAGAAAAGTTGTTACCATACTCAAAAAAACAGCATTTGCACCCCTTCAAATATACTTGCTGTTTCCTAAAGAAAAGTTGTTACCATACTCAAATACATGGTCTGTAGCATGTTCATTGTAAAGGTCCTGTACTTAATTTTTTGACATCCTATTTTTGACTCCACAATTTGTGTTGTTTTTACCTAGTTGGGGGGACTTTAGTAAAATGTTATGTTATTTGCCATCTATTTAAATAAAACTGGAAAACCTAAATAATTTATGTATTACAAACATGACATTTTTTTTATTAAAGTCTATATTGCATTTGTATGCAGACAATACAAACTATTATCGTGACATATGCAAAAATAATCTCTATTATCAGTAACTAATCAAAAACAGCACTTTAGCACTCAAGGCTAGCTTAACAAATTGATTTTAAAATAACCAATTTATGGGAAAGATATATAATTAAAATTTCTCCTACCTTATTGGTATTAAAAATTATTTTGAAGTTTTTTCACCAAAAAAATTTACTCAAAGCTTGACTACTCCCTTTTAAGAATCAGTGGAAATTTAAATTCATTTTTAAAATTCTTTTTATACTACTTTTAATAAACACTTATTTAAGTACTCATAACTTGATCAATATTGACATTAAGTTTTTATATGAAATTGAAATCCTTCTGAAGAGAAGTATTTTATTTTTAATTTGAGGTAGAATTTCTTCTATAGTTTCAAGTCAATTAACTGATATAAAAATTTTAATCAAAAGCCTTATAGAAATATTGTAACATAATATTAGCAGTATTAATGTGTCCATATTAAAAATACTATAATACATAAAATATTCTTATTGTAATTTTTGAATTTAAAATAAGAATGCTAATTTCAGCATGCTAAAAATATTAACTTCCTCTAATTTTTTAAAAAATTTATTGATTATTTTTAAATAATCATAATAAACTTAACTTATTATTTAGATCTTAAAATCATAAGAACATAAAGAAATCTATTTACTTAGTTTTTTTTTTATCTATATATGGGGGCATTATTTTTTTAATTAATAAAAAATTACCTCTGAATTAAATGTTTGAAAACATTTTTTAAAAACTTCTTTATATTTCTGAATGGAGCTTCAAAAAATCGTGTTTAGTTAATTAAATTTTTTATTGTATAGATTTATAATGACTTTTCACTTTATATAGATTTAATTACTTCTGACATCAAATATTTTTTTTTTTAAATAAGCATATTTAAGTACATGTTAACCCTCCATTAAAAAGCTGATGTTAAACATTACTTTCTTGCATATGACATTCATATATCACATAGACTCAATTGCTGATTTTATGTGTGATAGTTGCAAGCTTTGTTATGGTATAAGAATTTCAAACTTTGTTTATGAATACTGAAGTATAAAGAAAGTATTAATAAGAAAAGATTGTGGCAGTAAATAATTAATTTTTTTAACCGTAAAGATCATGAAAATATTTAAATTAATTAATATAAACATAAAAAAAGAGAAAAATTGCATTATATATGAATATAATGATAATGGATTATTAGATTAGATGAAAAGAGAAACAATACACTGCATGAAGATTACAAGTATGGAATAGAAACCATTGCATTTTATATAATTTTTGAGAATAAATTTGGACTTTATATATTAAGTTAAAAAAATTCAAAACTGAAACATTGCATCATTATGAAATTCAAAAATGAAAGAAATAAACTATAACAAAAAGGTTGTGTTGGGTGTGAATCATTGTAATCAAGATTCAAAAATTGCATTTGAAATATTATATGCATGGAGAATTAATTTTATGTCTACAATAAATCAGTGTATGTGAGCTATTTTGAATTTCATTTATTGTGGAATTTCTGAGCTTTATTCATATACCATAAACAATTATTTTCCCTATCATAATTTATTCATATACCATAAACGATTATTTTCCTTTTCATAATTTATTCATATACCATAAACGATTATTTTCCTTATCATACTTTATTCATATAAAAAAACGATTATTTTCGAAATTTTTTTTTAAAATTACGTTTATGAGTTCAATTTTTGTTCATTTTTCATTTCTTTATTTCAGTATATGTATTACAAGCAAATGACAAAAGCTGCACAGTTGATCCAGAGCCAATTTCGCAATTATTGCGAACATAAGCGTTTTAAAAAGTGGAAAGAAAGTGATGCTGACTGTATTTCTCCAGCACTTGGTAGCTCTCCAAGTTCAGTAGCCGGACCTTCAGCTGCAAGCTTACAATCTCTCTATTGGACTTTGGCAGAGTCTGAGCGAAGGCTTAGTTCCAGCAGGGAAGGGACTCCTACATCTTCAACTCTAAAGTAAATTGGTATTTCTGATATATAGTGGATGATAATTTGATAAACATGATTTGTTAAGAGATGACAATTATTATCTGATTTATTCCTTTTGGCGAGCTAGAAGGCAAATGTGGATGTTGTCATTTACGCTCTTGATTTCAAATTCCTTTGGATCTTTAGACAAAAAAATTAAATATAAATTATTGAAATAGCCATAGATAATGATTTTATTGCCATTGCATTCTTCAGTATTTATTGCCAAATAAATAATATTAATGATAAATATTATAAAAATAATATACAAACAGGTTGGTTGCAAAGTTTATAGTATAAAAAAGTTTCAAAGTTTTTAAGAAATTCCAAAGAATTGCATCAGCAAGAACTAAAGGTTTTTTTTTAAAAATCTGAATTTAAACATATTTGAAAAAAACAAAACAATTATTGTTTATAATAATTTTTCTTTCAATTAAATGCATAAAATAATGACTTAGGATACAAATTAATAATTTATCTTTGATTTTCCAATTATATTCATGAAGATTGTCAGCTTTTCTTAATTGACATTGGCATTAAGGTCCGATATGTGCACTTTTGAGCAGTTCAACTACTATTAAACACTTATAACGTATTATAAGTGTTTTTTAAAAGACACCAGTACATGTTTTAATTGCATTCTATTGATGAATCTGAGGCTTAACGATATAGAATATATTCAACTGATTAACATGACATTTGCCGCGATTAATTGTTGTTATACGATTAATCCAACTACCCATACTGGATTATAGCTATAATACCTTTTTTTAATACAGTAAGTGCCAAACCATTGGATTGCCAAATTAACTAAGGCTTTGAACAACGAGATGCAGTTAATAAATGCATTTAAATATCAGAATTTATGTTTATTGTATAAAATATGCAGAAACTTATTCTGCATATAATGATTATTGTAAAAGATAAAACAAAATGTGAGCAGTAGCCTATTTTATGTTTTGGTAAAGTAACTGACCTTCAATTAGTAAATTGGTATCTAATTAAAAAAAAAAAAACTATTGCACCGTGATTATTTTCTTTGAATAGCAAAATTTAATTAAATTCTTCCAACTGTATTTTCCAAGATTAAGATTGTTGTAAAATAACTCAAAAAAACTAAAACACTTCTGCTTCTGGATTTTTTTTAACTGATCATTTTTACATGTATTTGCATACAAATCTTTCTCCTGCTGTATTTTTATTTAATTACTTTTATTCAAGTTATAAAATATTAGTCCAGATGCATTTACACTATTTCAAAATATGGAAATAAAATAAAAATAAAAGTTTTTTTTTTTTTTTTTTTTTTTTTTACTGCACTGGCAATATAAATTGTTGAGGTTAAAAATGACCGAATTTAGGAGCTAAAAATCATTTTATAGCGTCTAACTTCAAGTAATTGCAATTGTCGAAATCATTTAGTGTTTGTCTTGATAAAATGTGTCTATACATCACTCTTTGTTCTACACACACCACTCTTTGTTCTGAAGTTATATAATATTTGGATTCGATGGAACATGGTAAGTGAAGAATCTTTTATATTGGCTGATGTCGATATAGATTGCCGGTTTATCCATGGCAAGTGCCATAAGTAACAACAAAAACAAGAATCTACTATGAAAAAAATCTGCTGTAATTTCTTACTATGTACTTTTATGTAGTAACATTACTTGCTTCTTGCCCTTTTTTAGCATTCTGTTTTTTTAAAGATTAATTCAAAACATTTTTTAAAAGCCCAACTTCCTGAAAAACACTTAGAGAAATTCAAATAATAGGAATTAATTCATTGTATAGTAAATTGATAGTGTTGTCATAAATTCTTGCTTGAAATCATTCTTTGATGCTATAAAAATTCACACTTACCAGATATGTTCATCTCAATCTTGTATTTCTCTGCTGTTTCTGGAATTTTTCTGCTATTTTAATTTTGTGGATTCATTTTCTCATAATTGTGTAAAATACTATACTATATCATCAATAAAATAATGTACAATCTAATATTCACAATATAGAGTAGCATTTTGACTGTTTCAGTATATAAAAATATTGTAATGGTACTGTGCTCTTATAGACAATTTTGTATTCAAATATTAAAGATCTGGTGCAGTGCATGTGCATTGAAATGATATGCCAGATTTAATAATAAATAACAATGCTTCATTCAGCACAAAAACACGAACTCACAAACAATGAAATAGCCAAAATCATACATCAGTTAAAGTAAACAGCAACACAAAAGCAGCAAATCGCTATTAAACAGCTACATAACAGCACAAATTGTGTAATGAGAACTCTGCAGGAATGAGGCTTCATATGATAATTCATTTCTCCAAAATGTCTGCTTGTCTCCATTAACTGCTTGCTTGGCCTGAATTCCACTGCCGAATCAATACTGACTGATTTTTCAGCTTTGTCTCTAGGCCTTTTATGATTTCTGTGACAAGACAAAGAAGTTTCTAGAAAAATCCTCATTCTCATGTTTTAAAGGATAATTCAAGATTCTTACTGTTTCTTGGGTCTTCGATTTTGACGCCAAAGCCCAGGGGTTAGGGATGCAGCAGCCATTATTATTTCTGTAGAAATGTCTTCCTTACCAGGAGGCAGCCGTACTGAGTAAAGAACCAACATAATAACATCACAATATAGTAACCGTTTTTGGTATACTATATTGTGAATATTGTGGGAAATTATTTATGATTTCAGGTTGAAGGATATTTTATGGTAATAAAGGCCATAGTTATAAATATTAAAAATAGTTTATCCTAGAAGTGTATGCATAAATTCAACTTTTTTATTCTCCCCTCAACTTTTTTACAAATATTGCCTTAACAATGTGTAAAAACTTACACCACATTTTATATATCTAATAAAAATTTAAATTTTTTAATATGACAAATTAATTGTTTTATTTGATTATTTTGTATAGGAGGACATATTCCCAAAGGAGGCAGCACCAGGCAGCTAGAAAAATACAGCAGTTTCTCAGGCAATCTAAAAACAAGTAAATATTCACTAGATTTTATATCCTAATTATTTAACCTTAGAATATTTCAATGATACATGCTTATTAATTAAAATTAACCATTGAAATTATTTCCTTTGTGTGTGTTGTATGAAATATTAAGTTAACCTTCCTTCTATACTTTCCTTACAAAGCAGCGTGTGGGATTATTTTCAAGGAAAGGCGGTGAGTTTTTTCAGCATTCTGCTGTTTTGTGAATTAATACTAAATGTTTAATTGTTCTTAAGTGAAATATCATCTGTATGATGTAACTGGAGGTAACATAGTTAGTTCAAAACTGCATACTTATGTATAAGAACCAAATTTATTCTTGCAGACACTCAATATATTATACATCTAATGCTGTTAACTTTTTTTTAAAGGAATTATTTTTAGAAATCCTAGCATGTTCAGTTCAAACTTTCCGAGCAAATGTTTGGAATAAGATGTGAATGTAGTATTATATCTTCATTGATAAAAATGTATGAAAAAAAAATTTCCTATCAAAATGTATTTTGAATTCATAGAGTTAGGCCCTAACAAATTCTGTTAGAAACTGATGAAACCTCAAAATAAGTTGATTGATATCAATATTTTATTATAAATGCCTTCAATGATTGAATTGTAAAAGTTATTTGCATCACATTTTTATTTCTATATGAAGTCACACTGACCGACGCTCACCAGGAGTGTATGAAAAAATTTTCTTTCTATCTTTTATTTATTTATATTATTATTATTATTACAATCGTTTAATTTGATAAAAATCACCTTGGAAACACATGTTTCAGAACATTTTCTTTGTGCCTTTTTAATGCTGTTATAATGAAAATAAATTGTATTGATTGAAATTTAATTTTATATAGTATGAATGCATTCATCTTTGCTTAGTATATTTCTCACTTTTATTTTATTCCCATTAATCAAGTTATTCAAAGCTATACAAGAATAATTTATTAAGTTTAATTTAAGTAAATATCTAATGTTTATAATGAATTATATTTATGTTTGTACGTTGATTAAGAAGTTCATATAACATTTTTTTTTAAATATAACTAGAAGTATATTTATTTTTGGTTTTTAAAATGTAGGAATGTTTCCCAATTCCTAAACTTTTTTTCTAATCACTTTTTAATATATTTTGTCTGAACTAGAATTACTTAAATACAATAATAAGTTTTATACTTTTTACATTTTAATATTCTGCTGTATTTAATATAAAATTGAGTAGTGTAAATAATATAAAGATTAAAACTTACAAGTATATAGACCATATATAATGACAAAAATTTTGTTTATTAATATATATACTTGAACATGTTTAATAAGTTTTAATTATGTGTCTTTATTCTTCTATAATGAATTTTCTTTTTGTTTTAGTAGTGATAAATGTTTTATAATAATCTTATATTATATATATATTTCAGTGGGGGAGTGAAATTCTATTATTTACTTGTACAGAATATATGCTAGTAGTGAAGAAAAAAAATTATGGAAATTGACATTCGTTTGATTGTGATTGTTTTGTTATAGATCCATATATTTTAAAATTCTTTTACCCTTCCTCTTATCAAATGTTGATTGTTTGTATTTCTGTCAGATTGCAGAGAGAACGTGCATTAGCTGCCGAAAAAGAGAAGCAACTGGGGGAAACTCAGAGTCATCAGCCTCTGCGCCTAAAATACCAGGAACAGCCTTCTGACAAAAGGCTCCTTTCTGATGGAAAGTGAGTCCCTCTTTTAAATATGAATGCATTCTAGTAGTTATAAGACATTTATGTGTGTGTTTGGAATGTTTTTGATGAACTTTTTTGTTTTGCTATATGAGTATTTACTTTAAAACACTTTTGATGAGTTTATTAGGAGGTTCCAATATGTTATTAATTGCTACAATTTAAAAAAATATATAGCAATATAAAGGATTTGTTTTTCGTGAGATAAAGATTACATTACTATTAAAGGGCACTATTTCATTTTCAAGTATCTGCCACTTAAAAGGAATCTGATTATGTGACTGATTATGCCACTTTGTAGTAAGGCAACATTATCAGCCTCGTATTAAATTTATAAACCTTTGTAAAAAAAAATCATTTAATATTTACAACCATGGTATATGTATGTGCATATGTTTCTCTAATATCCACAAAAATATTTATTATTTAATGTGAGACATCTTTGTTGAATTTGTAATTATGATTATAGAAACCAGTTTAGAGTGATAAAATCAATATCAACAAAACATTAAATCATGTTGCTATGTATGATTGAGAAATGCATAAATGATTATAATTGGTGGTTTTAGTTTAGAATTTTAAGATGTAATAAAATGTGGAAATTTCTATACATTTGAGTTGGATAAAGCCTGAAAAGAATTATACTAAACATTTAACTGCAGAATTTTAAGTGTGTAATATGCATTTTATAAAAATGGAATCGATTTTAATTCATTTTCATATATATAGGGAGTGACTTTTAACTTGTTTAGCTTTTTTCATTTGTATGTGCGTGTGTGTGTTATTGAATTCCCCCATTTTTTAGCCATCTGGTATATTAATAAAAATCCTGATAGAATTTTTCATATTTTAGTTACGTGATTGCAGTATTGGTTGGCAAATATAATAAAAGAAAGTTTTTAAAAAAACTTTAATTTTTAAACTGTTATTATTTATACCTAATATATTCTGAAATATATAATTAAATCAGTTATAAATGGATTAATTATAAATGGTAATTTCCATTACATCTTTGAATTAAATCACAATGAATAATTGTTAACTGACACAGTTTAGAATTGTAAAAAAAAAAAAAAAAGAATATAAAAATCATGTAATCTATTTTAAGTTTATCATGGAAATTTTTTTAAATGTAGCTGGATGTGTATTACTTTTTCAATGCAAAATTAACTTGTTTTACCATGATTTTTTTTAAAGCAAAAACTATCTTTTTTATATTTTACAGAAACCCCAAGTGTGATAAGGATAATACCTGAAAGCTTTTGGATATAGTTTCCTTTAGAATACTTATGGTATGTAAAGAGAGAAATGAATTTTGCCTCTTGCATTCCAGAATGTATTCTAACACTGCCATCAATCCTTGCAGTGAATTATCACTTGCAGAAATGTGTAATTGGCCAAAAGTTGTTGAAATGAAACTGTGAAATCATCATCCGTGAATTTTTTCACTTTTGCTTGAATTGCATCCAAATATCAATGCTTTATTTGTTTTGTTGAGTGATTAAAAAAATTGTTGTGATAATCTCTTGTAATTTTTTTTATGAATGTGTTAAATTTGTGTCTTAGGAATGTGACCGGTGCTGATGGATGTATTGCAGTATTAGCTTATCTCTGTTAATTCTATGTAAATATTGGTGATTTTTATCCAAGTTATTAAAGACTACCAGGTTTGAAAAAAATTATATATTAGCAATGGTGTTAATGAACATTAATTTAATCCATCTCTTTTTCTATTTTTAGAATTAAATATAATATTTATATTGATCTTATACATTCTGCCATGTGTATTAAGCATATTTGGATCGTACAATATGCATAAGTCTTAGAGTTTTTCTTTCTGGCTGTGATATGTATGTAATCAGAGTATTATACTTCTCATAATTTTTATTCCTGCATACATACTTCGAATGGATGTATACATGGTGAGTTATAAACTTTGAAGAATCTCGTGGTTATTTTAAATATAACTATTATATGTATTTGATTGTAAAAATGATATATGTCATTGGTAATTGTATTTTTATTTTTTAAATTTTATTTTTAAATAAAATTGTTGCATGATTCATATAAAATTTAGATTTTGTTATTTATACATTGTGTTCATTAAATTTTCAAGTTATTTGTTGTTTATGTTTTTATTCCCGTTGGCTTTTTTTTTATTAATATGTCATTTTATGATACCAAGCCACAAAAATGCAATTATCACCTGTAAATAGTTGTTAATTATTAACAGTTTATATTTTGCTAGACCTAAAAGTTCAGAGTTTAATTATTATATTAATTAAAAATGTTTTTCATGGCAATTTAAAAATAATAATTATATAATATATAAGTAGTTATTTGCCATGGATCTTTTTAATATACATTCAGATTTTTCAAAAAGCTTCGAAGTTTTCTTTTTGTAGATTAATTAATCCAAATCTTTTTAAAAAATCATGCTGTTATGAGGAATATTTTAGATAATTATTTATTATTTTAAAATTATGCTCACTTCTGAAATTTAATTAATACCCCTCTTTTATATTAAAATTGTATAGGAAACTTTGGCAGTTGTTCTAGGGCATGCAAATCTGGGATGCAATATTTCCACTCACATCTTTATTCTAAACTATGCATTGGCAATCTCTTTCTTAAGTTAAAAAAATTGCATGTCCTTGTTCTCTGTCTCTTAAAAAAGGATTTAATAACTATTATAAATTTTTGTTTCAGTTTTGTGGTGTGTGTGATTGGAAAAAAAGAATTCAGTTTAATATGCTTAATTTATATATATATATATATATATATATATATATATATATATATATATATATATATATATATATATATATATATATATATATAATTAAATGTTATGTAAAATATATCTTAAGCTAAGTTTTTGTTTAACTATAAAATATTAAAACTTAGTTAAATATTTTAAAATATTTCTCAAGCAGCATGATTGAATTGTGTATGTGAAATGGAGAAAAGCTTTAGAGAATTAAAAAATGGAAATATTTGAAAAAAAAATGAAATTAAAAAAAAAAAAAAGAAAACTATACATATATCTATTTTTCAATTCTCACTAATTGAAATAGAGCAATGTTTTAAATTTTTGGAAGTTAATTGATGTCATTTTTTTTTCTGCCAGTGTATGAATAAAAAAATCTAGAATATGTGTATATATATATTTACATGTTTAATGTGGGTGGAAATTTTGCTCCCTGTCATTTTTACTTCCTATCTACACTCAGAAAAGAGAAACAGTTCTATGTAAACTATCCAATCACATTTTTCCTCACTACAAATTATCTATATTTGTAATAATTATCTTTTTAACGGGTGATGAAATTCACATTTTGAGATTGCTGTATTTTCCTGCTTTTGGAATATCTCTGTGTATTTGTGTAGCTCTCTGGATCTCTTTTAGTCGCAATTTGCATCACCTGTAAAGAGGCTGTACCAAATGACAATTGTCCAAAAAACGAAAGAGGAAAAATAATAAAGATTTCTAACTTTTATGAAGTGTGCATAGAGTACAAAGCTTTAACTCTGTGACTTTTAGTAGTTGTTAAAGATGAAAAAAATCAAAAAGATTGATAGCCATCTCCTTTCTTAATTGCATAAATTTCATATATACATTAGTGTTAGATAGGGGCAGACTGTTTGTGGTGGCTGTTGGTCAGTTACTCCATAGTTTACTTTTTCATACATAATGACAATGTCAATTTTGCAACAATCAAAGCCATTGACCTTCATCTTTTAAAATGTGCTTTTTGCAAATCGATGCAAAGCAAACATTTCCGTTGAATTTCGTCAGATATGTCAGTCTGCTCCTGTAAGTTGTTTTTAACAGAGTTTGATCTCAATCTTTTTTATAATTTCCTTATTTTTTTTAATGATACTTTTAGAGCAGAAAAAAAGTAATGGAAAACAAAGCACTTTTTATTAAATCCACTGATATACTACAACTTCAAACTTGTTGAGCTGCCATGCACGGAAACATTAAGGAAAAAACAAAGTATCTTCAGGATGTCTTAAAAGGTTATATACAAACTTTACCTGCTGTTACCTCAAACCATAACAAGCAACTTTTACTTTGAAGTTGTGTTATATAAATGAAATGATGTGGTGCTGCTGCAGTGTATAAAGAAAATAGACATAAGAAATAAAATTTAAGAAAGATATAAAGAAAAGAAATTGATAGTAGTTTTAGCAGGACGTCATTAAAAAAAAACTTTAAATTGTGTATATGAAGAAAAAAAAATCATGTTTATATTATAGAAGATTTTCAAAATTTTCTCTGTATGAGTTGCTTCATTATGTCAGTGTTATTGTTCATAGTCAAATTAGGCAGGTGTGATATGAATATGTGATGCTTATTTTTGGTGATAGTATTCTGCATGTTCTGGGTTATCATATAACATGATTTCATTTACTTTCATATAAATGTGCTTTTATTAAAGTCATGCCAACTTCCGTGCTTTGTGTATCAATCATTTATTGTATTGCCACATGATTTCATTTTTGAACATAATTTCCTGTGTAAAACTTGTTTATTATTGTGCGAAAGGTGAGCATGTAAAGCTTCAATTTAACTTTTGGAACACCCTGTATAAAAGGCTTGAAAATCACTCATGTATGTAGCCAACAGTCATTCATTGAATGTTCGGTGGCAGTCCAACAGCTCTCTGCTAGTAAAAGATATGTGCCTACACAGAGGTGGTCTGCCGTCAAAGCAGTCTCCCCTGTAGTAAATAAAGGGGAATATCACCATTTCACCTTTTCTGAGTTTTTCTATAGTAAACAAGAAAATGGGTAACTGACAGTTAAAAACAAAAAGGAAGGATGGTGAATTCTGTCTTTTTTATTATTCTTGCCAATTCCTGTTCATGTATATAGCTGTTGATCATTTCTAAGAGGTTTATTCTCTTTTGCTGTAACCGATATTATTACTACTCTGCCATAGTGTATGAGAAAGATTTTAGGTGCTTCATCTTTCATTGTAAAGGTCAATTTTTGGAAATGTAGTATATATATACATATATATATATATATACACTCACCATACATACATAATATACATATATTATATATGATAGAGATTACATTTCATTATTAATGGGATTTATAAAGGGGGATTTGGTATCTGTTAAAGTACAGGGTTGGAAATGGCACATGAATTATAAATCCCATGTTAGTTAGAATGTCATGTTGCTAAAGTAATATATTCATTGTATAGGTTAGTAATAGAGATCAGCCTAAGCAGTAACAGATTGTATAAAAATATGAAAATTCAGATGTGGATATAGCAGTTTATTAATTTTAGAAAGTTGCGAGTGTGAAAAGACATTATTCTTCTAAAACTTAATTTTCAGAATAGCTTATTATATTTGTAACATGCAAGAATGTGCTTTTTATAGAATGTTCATACTGCTTAGGCTGTTCTAAATTAATAGAAATTTTGAAATCTTCCCTGTACACTTGCATTTAATCATGAAGTAACATATTTGCACATTCTCCTAATCATCTCATTTTTTTATTTTTTTCTCCCTTAAACTGTGAATTTTTGAAGAGAATTTAACTTCTGAGACTTTATCATTCTTGAGACAAATCATATTCATTGAAATCTAACTGCATAAAGGTTGGTTCTTTTTTTAAAAAAAATATTTAAGTATTGATAGTTTTTATTAACTTTTGAAATGTTAACATTTTTTTAATTATCATTATTTCTTGTTTCTCTGCATTCTTCAAACCTGAATTTTGCAAATCGCCATTCAGTATAAAAAAAAAAAAAAGGAACTTTTATTTTGATAACCTTTTTCCTTTATTCTAATAAATGCTATTTCTTGTTATGCATCCTGAAAATTGTATAAAACTTTTATTATATTCAACATTAGATTTTTTTTCTCAATTTTGTAAGGTTAATCTTAAAGTGTGTTTTTGGCATCAACTAAACCTTTTTTTGGTAGCAAGAGATGGTTTCACTCACTTTATCTGGTCTCTTGCATCCCACTTTAAAAAAAGGTATGGTAATTAGCAGCCTTTTTACTAAGGATCTTCTCTTTCTGTGAATGCTTCAATCTACTTCTTCTTCTCCAACTTTTTTAGGCATGCAGGAACAAATAGGGGAATTTTTTTTATTATTATTATTCCTTTGATTCACTTGGATAACTAAACTCAAGATAATATAAATATTTTATTTGTCTTTGTGTGTTTATCTTGTCTCAAATATCTTAATACTTCAGACCAGTTGCATAAAAGAACATTTCAGATCCGAAATAGTCTCGATTTGTCATTATATGGTTAATTCAGATTCTTTTAAAAAAATATAATAAGTAATTTTAGAATTGGGGCGAAATCTACTATGATTTTGCAAAATGCAGTTTGAAGAAAGTTTATTAGTCTGTGGAAGCATTTAAAAACTTTTAAAATATATTTATAACTTCAAATATATTTATTTTCTCAAATTATCTGAATAAAGTGGTTTTTTTTCTTTTTTTGTTAAATTAAAGGATCAGTTGAAATCAGTTTCAGTGTTACTGAAATTTTCGCTAATGAATCTCTGTTGTATTTCTCATTCACCTTCAAATTTTCAAAGTCTTGTGCAGTTAGTGATCTTATGTTAGTCTGTGTTCTGTCACTTTTGCCTGTTTATCATGTGGCATGCTCAAACTATTCAATGTTGTATCTTTCATATTGTTTAGAAAATTTGTCATAATAACTCTTGTCATAGTATAAGTATGTGTTTTATGGAGTGCGTTTTTCATTTCATTTTACCATTTTCTTATCTATTGAAAAGTGTGTAATGTGTAGTTAGACATAATTTATACTTGTGTTCTATTTTAAACATGTTTAATCTTGATATGAGTGCCATCTATTGGAAGAGTTAAAAGGATAAAAAAAAATAATAAATAATGCTGTATTGTAATATAGTTCCTTTTGCTGTATACAAGTTGAATATCCCTGGTGTAAATATAGTCCTGTGTTTTCATGTATTGTATTTCTTTTCCTTGTTAAGTTATGATTGTTCATACCCATGTTTTATTTACAATTGTCTTTCATTTTATCAACACTTGAAATTTTTTTCCTTTGCACCAACACCTTTTTAAAACCATATAGGAGCATATGCATTTTGTATCATTCATTTTGTAATCATCATTTCATATTTGTTTAATTATGAAAAATTACTTTGACATAATTATAAACTCAGCTCCATATCGCATGAATATATTATTCTATACTATAATACAACTCAAATTAAATTTGCTATTTTACTTTCTTCAAGTATTTTGAAATAGAAAGTAAAATATTCTATTTTCCATGAAATGAGCAGAACATTCACCATGACTTGTGTACTATCCTCATAGTGAGAAATATTATTTTCTTATTGAATGAATTTTCTCCTTATTTGCATTTTTATTTTTAATCAACTGCTATGTTTATTTCATATAATTTTTGATCAGTGCATTTGCCAGTTCTTTTCAAATGAATTTATTTTAATAATGTACCATATTTACAATAAGCTGCAATGCTGTCTGTAAGGGAAAAAATACTGAATTTTGCTTAAATGGAAAGGTTTTTATCTGAAACATTATATTTGTTTATAAAATTGCAAATACTTATTTAATATTTATTTTATAACAAAGATAAATCAATAATTTATTTATTAATTATCTAATGTGTTTAATTTTGAGTGAATACAATTTCAGACATGCCATTTTATCCTATACAATTGGTAAAGCTGTTGATTTAAATAATAAGTTTTAATAAAAAATAAGTTTTAGATAAGAAATTTTGCATTGTTCTATCTTCAGCATACCATTGTAACTTTAACTGCTCAGCAATTTATAAATTCCGATAATTTATGTTGAATAATGAATTCACTTTTTTCCCCCATCTAGTTTATAATTTATTGTTATTTTTACCAGTTTTACTGTATAGTAAAAAAGAAAATTTCAAAATATGATGCGATAAATTAGAAATAGTATTATCTTATAGCATATGCTTGTTATAATATTCTGTTTATTATAATATCTCTTTAAACACAATTCAAATTTCTGAAGATAGGAAAGACACTTTTTTTGTTTTGATATCTCATGCTGGTATGTCTGAAATGAAATATAATTTCTAAATATATTTCCTAATGTTTCTTAAGTTAAATTTTTTTATCTAAATTATTTATATTTTATAAATTAATTATTTTTAAAAATATTCCATGCACATTATTGGTCTGTTACATTGAGTAATAGTATTTTTTCTTTGAATATGAAAAGATTATTCAAAATCCTTGTTGCCAAATTGTTAAATATAATATATAAAAGTACTAATTTCTCACAAATGCTGTACTTAAAAAAATAGCATTATATTTATTTATATCTCTAATAATAAGTATAATGCATTAATGCAAAATATATATGCATTTGAATTGCTTTTTTTCCCCTTACAGAAAAGTGAATATGGTATAAGATTTTGTTGATTTTTATAATAATATAAATGTTGTTTTATTCCTAGTCATCTGCATGTATATTTTTGTATGATAGGTATGGTTTGGGGTTTGATTTATGTGTATTCATTATACATTATATTCTAGTATCAATCGAAGTGCAATCTTTTAATTGAATACTCCGAAAATATGTATTTAATATTCAAGATAATTTATATTCAAAATGTGCAATGAGCAAGACTGTGCCTTTGGCTTTGGTACATTTCTGTAAACTGAAATTTCAAATAAAATTTATGAATTATAAAGAATATTTTCATTTCATGTAATATTTTAGTAAAGATGTCTTTTTCATTAACTCAATTTAATTTATTTCATTGCTTCACATTCATTATTCCCTTGTGGCATTTGATTAATGATCTAATTATTCTTTTTGTCTTTTTTTCCTAACATTTTACAGTTGTTTTATAAAAAGTTAAAATTGTTGAAATATTATTTTAGTGATAATTTTATCTTGTCATTATTAATATATTTAGTTTTATGGTACTTTTCTACTAGCTGGACAGCAGTTTTCACCAAGCATAGATTTTGATTTAAAATGTCACTTTTTATGTTTGATCAGCTTCCAAATGGTTAATTAATTGCATTAAGAAGCAAGCAAGAAAAATCACAAGTATTGCCTCATGAAGCTGCAGTACTGAATGCATTTGATGTGACTTTTGGCTGCAGTTAAGCTAATAGAAAAGTACCAATTTTTGTTTTATGTAATGTTTTGTATATCTTCTGAAATGCATAAAGAAATTGGTATATATATTTTGAATTAAATGTAATACTTATTACCCAGTAAGGAAATTAATATATTTTAGAAAAGGAATAGCTATGTAGACAAGCTTAATATTTTTACATAATTAACCAAATATCAGTAATTTTATGAAAAATGTAGCTCCAAGGCTTCTTACTAAGAAGCACTATCAGTGTTTAATCTAGCAACTTGCAGTTACATTTTAACTGTAAGTTTTAAACATTTCTTTTAATTTCAAATTTTTGAATACAATTTCAGATGTAATGTGATTTAATTATTCACATTTTCCTGACCTGAAATGCATTTATCAACAATGTCCAGTGATGACATATGAATGCTTAGGAAAAATTTTACTCTGTAGAAGCACCTGAGGCCAGGCATACTATAAATATAAATAATTTGCATTGATTTATTTTTCTTTACATTCCTTTTATATATCCTTCCTATTACATGCAGGCACATAATGGGTTAAAGCATTTTAATTTTGCATCTTTTTATTATGTTATTTTTATGAAATTATGAACTCAATAGAATAATTGTGCAAAAGCTCACTTTTATTAGAGAAATTAAAATTGTCTGTTTACATAAATGTGAGATTCTGGATCAAACTTTTTAATATTAATGAGAATTAAAGTTTTTTTTTCTCATGATTATTTCTGTCAGATAGGAAATGAAATTTGTGAGCCACAATAGTTCTAAATAATAATTAAATCTTAAGTTCATGTCTGTCTTTTTTTTTTTTTTTTGAAATTACATTGTTTTAAATTTGTGATGAAATTTATATTTTGAGAATAGTTACTGCCAAAAAAAATGTACGATTGAAAATATCAATTAGAACAATTTACTAGTGTTTTATTAATTATAAATTTATAATTAATAATAAAATTCCTGATAGAGAATATTTAAAATTTCTTACTTTCGAATTTTTGTAATAATATATTCTTAATGTATATTTATTATGAGTATTGTAGCTTCTTTCTAATGAATTTTAAAATCTTGAATTAAAGTGACTTATAAAAGATTTGTTCCTTTTATATCATTAAATATTTTTTAGATCTCATGAATAAAAGGAAAAACTTGAGGAAACATTACAAAATCTAAATGCTTGGCCTCAGTATAACATCTTTCTGATTCTACCTCTTTTGGTGCAGATATTGTTCTATAGTACTATCTGTCTACTAAGGATTATATTAAGGCACAGTAAATGGTTCTGATAATCATGCAATTGGAGCTTCGGTAGGATTTTCTACGTTCATTCACCCAAAAAGCTGTACACTTGTTTTAAGTGTTGCTGTATATTTTGAAAGCATGGCGTATTTTTAATTGTTGAATAAAGTGTTCAGATTAGGCATATAATGAAAACTCATTATTTGTCTTGTTTTAAGTTTTTGTATTGCATTTAAATATTGAAATTAAGAAATTTTACAACAGAGATGGAATACTTTTGTTGTTTGGTTGCACTTAAAATATTTTATGATTATTTGAATTAAAAATTCAGTGTGAGGCGTTTGAAATTCTTCACATATAAGGAATTATCGTTTTAACTAATTTAATTATAGGGAATTTAACCTAAACTATATTTGACACCCATAAAATATCTTTTACATTGTGCAATCTAAACAAATGACGGAAAAAGAAAGAAAATCTTTCTTTTTATTTTATTACCCTGAAATCTTTAATGAATTTTTGATATTTTATAAATATTTGAAGCAAGTTTTGTGAAAAATTTATTTTTTCATTTCATTTTATGGTTAACCTATGACAAAGTTTTAAATATTATGAATACGCTTGACTTATATGGACTGTGTTGTCATTTAATTTGATGATTTACATTTAACATTAAATATTTCAAGACATGGTAGAACAGCTTTTTGGGTGCCTGTGTTTTAGAAAAGTCTTTTTCTAATACAATGAGCTATAAACATATTGTATAAAATTGATTGTTTTTTAATTTTTTTTTCTTTTTATTTGATGTGACTTCCTTCTGCTCAACTCTACTTGTTGTAGTTACTTTTGGGGGAAACTTTTTCCCCTCCCACCCTTTGTATATATTTAGTTGGTAGATTAGCATACAAATATTCCATATTTCTATTTTTGGAAGCTCAGAAAGATGTGTTGTTTATAGGATAATGGATTGCCGGATACAGAGAGTAAAAATTTATAACTGTAACATTCTGTGATGTGCCTCTGTAAATAAATTGACAAACTCCTTTCTGACTCATCATTCTTGCTCTGTTAAGACATGCTGACAAAATAGGAACCACATGCCCGGTGGAAGTTTAATTTTGATATCACTGCTCTTTTGACGGGAATAAAATGGATTTCAATTCAGAGATTTGGTTTGGTTATATTAACGTCCCGTTTGAAGCAACACTTGGGCTATTTTAGGACGGACCTCGTAATTTTGAACCGCGGTCAGATGACGAGGACGGCACCTGAGCTGGCACCCCCCTACTCCACACCAACGGGAGGACGTTTGGTCAGGACGGATTTAACGTGCAACTGACCCCCTTACACGACGGTTCTTCGGTGGAATCGGGTCTCGAACCTGAAACCCTCCGGTTCCGAAGCCGAGACCTTACCACCAGGCCACCGCGGCCCCTTCAATTCAGAGAGTAGCGTAAGATTATGTTTAAACTAGTACAATAGCTGAGCCAGTAGAAAATCGCGTGGTTTGTCGAAAAGTGGAGGAAACAGCAATTTTTCGCTTACTTTCCCCCTCCCCTTTTGTACACGTGTGTACTTTTGTTATCAGATGTCTTATGATCTCATAATCCTGATAGTTGTATGGCTCCTTATTGTATTGAAGCCAGTTTACACCCTTAAAATTATGTGCATAAATGGACTTTTCCTTACTGTTAGATGATATGCATGATTACATGCGTCTCCGATATGATGCTACACTTATGGTCTTCTTAAATATCTTGAAAATATTAAACGTTTTCTTAGCTTTGCTTATTCATTTATAAAATTACTAAGGGCAGTTAATTTTTTTATATTGTGCTATGGTGTTTAGCTATGTTTAGGGAAAACAAAAGCGCCTCAAACAAATACTCGGTGCTCCTAATATATGAAGATACATATATTATATCTCGTTTTAAGTACATGAAAACTTAATTATAATTCTGAATATGATAACCAGATTAGACTGACATGTGACATTTGGGGGAAAAAATCGAAGCTGCTTTTCTATTAGCATCTTTATATATTTCTCAGTAAGTTTATTATGACAGACTCCAAATACTGTCATTTATAAAGAAGAGAAAAAGGGGAAAAAAAACCTATTTATTATTAATGTTTTTAATTCATGAAAAAGAATGACCCAATCTGGTCCTTGTGCCATAAAATCAAACCAAACAAACATAATTCACGAAACAAGTAATATATATAAAAAAATTAAATTAATTAAATTAAATTTACTTTCGCAAGAATTGAACTCGCATTCTTCACCTTCATGTGAAAAATACTGAAATCCTTGCATTTTACCGATGGAGATACTGCTTGTTGATTTCTATTTTCATTACAAACTGCTAAAACTCTATTTAAAGTATTAAAAATTAATTAAATTTAATAATTAATGAATTAATATTTGAAAAAACTGCATTAACATCAAGTGTCATCCACTACAAGTTTTAAAAAATGTATTTGAACTTAAGTGGATGAATAAAAAGTATTTTATTAACGATTGAAAATTTGAACAAGATATATAAATATATATAGGGAGAGTGTGTATTAATTGTAGGAATTACAATGATTTCATTCAACAATAATTTCATTTTGATCATTATAACGACTTAGCCCTTAATAGCGAATACCTTTTTTTTTTATATAACTTGCAGGATTAATTTTTTAGCGTTATTAAGCGCCCTTGTTGATTATTTTTTTATTAAACGAAAAATAAATAATAAAATAATTTTTTGAGTGATATTCGAAAGTATTTGAAATTCTCAATATGCAAGAAAATTTAATTTGATTTCGGATTTAATTTTGGTTTGATTTATTCCCTTTTGAAGCTACAAGAGATCTGTTGGTTACTGACTTCTTAATTTTAAATTACAGTTAGTTGAAGAAAATGGTATTAACGTAGGCATTTCCATTCTTCCTTTTCTCACATCACATTACAAAAAAAAAAAAAAAAAAAAAAAAAATGTATCCTGAAAATAAATTTTGTATTTATCTGGTAATACAAAATATATCTTTGGGAAATAGGGTGTAAAATATAATTTAATAAGCTTTAATACCGAGGCCGAAATTCTGCAAATAGATTATCGCAAAAGCCAATTAAGAGTTTCGAGTTTTTAGGTAATTAAATTCTTTCTTTGTAAATACTAAAGGCTGAAATTTAGTTCCATGTCGTTAAAGATATCTAATCTTTTAAGCATTTTTTTGGATAAGTTAAACTGTTGGTTCAGCATGCCTTTATTGATGCACAAATCACGGCCACTAGCAATTGTTTAAAGAATCGTATAAATTTCTATTAATAATAAAGATGAATGTCTGCATTGGCACCCTCTGGGCCGAATCGTTTGACCTAGAGCCGTGATCTCTCGAGGGTCACGCTAGAGCTACCAAACTTGGTACATACATATTTTATCCAATGGAAATGTACAACTCGAAGCGATTATTTTTTAAATGTTTAGCCAGAATTTTAATTGATTAAAAATTAAGACAAATGTTGACGTTCTTCCTCTATAACTTTCGAGAAATGTTACAGCACACACCCAAAAAAATAATTACAACTTAAATTTCACAAAATTATTTTTTCAGTTTTACTAATTTACAAATTGTGATTCTTTTTTTTAAAATTTCAGCATTTTTTTTTTAATTTTTAATTTTTCTCAATTTCGGAACAATGGATAACATTATTGGCTTGAAATTCAAACTGCATTCTTCATTTCGTTATACATTTGATCTCGTGATTTTCTTCCATTGTTGAAAACTGAAGAAGATGGATTCTATTTAATATCTGTGTAGTGTACTAGACAAATAAAAAATGTAATTGCAATACCATGAAAGTTAGAATAAAATGAATCGGACACTTAGGTTTTTAATAGCGCTAGTATGTTAAGAGATGTTTTACCATTAGAAAAGTTTATATACGCAATGAGCAGAATGTGGGGAAGATATTTAAAACTACGCCGCTTTAATGTCTAGTAAGTTGGCATAATTATAGATATGAAGTTAGATCTAAACGATTGAACTGGCTTAAATATAACCAATATCCCCAGCGAATTAAGTGATTGCCAAAGACAAATAATTTATAATAAATGGTGATAACTTGTATAGATCTGTTGCGCAAATAAGTAAATAGATTCAAATCATATTCAAAGCAAAACGCAGCTTTCAACTATTAATCATATGACCGCATTTTTTGATTATACAATTTACGATAGCTCAAAAAACGCAATGACTTAAACATGTGAAATTTGGTTTGTGATTTTGTGACTACAAACGTAGCTCAATGCCAAATTTTGGTTTCAACCGGACTGATAAAAAGTCGTCCAAAATACAGATTCGGTGTTCTGGTGCTTTTATATTAACCGCTTTTCAGCGATGAATCGCAAAAGATGTCACGCTGATGGGCTCTTCCATAACTATTGTTCTCTAATGGTATGCGATTAACGATTCACGTGTATTTATTACAGAATGAACGAGAAAATTTCGTGCTGACTATTCCCATTGGTTTTAAAGCTAAAATTAAAAGCACCATTCTTTTATTTCTGCGTTTTAACAAAGAATGCGGACAAAAACTAAATATGGAACAAAGTAACAAAACAAAAATATGGAAAAGTGGAAATTAAAGAAGATTCGAATCTCTAGAAGGATTGCAGTAAGATAATGTTTCAGGGTGGTTCGTTTATTTTATACATGGTCCAGTCACATTAATATGACCACTTGTCAAAATCCAGAATAACCACCTTTTGCAGAGCAGACAGCTGCGAGACGTGCAGGAAGGGAGTCAATTAGGCTCCTGAAGGTGTTCACTGGGATGTTGAGCCATGTCAACTCCAGTGCCGTGGCCAGCTGCTCTAGGTTACGCGGGTGAGGATACATGGTGCGAACAACCCGATCGAGATGGTCTCACAGATTCTCGATTGGGTTCAAGTCTGGGTTGATTTGCTGCCCAAGGGAGTACGGTAAACTTCTCCTTGTTCTCTTCAAACCACGCAAATACACTGCGAGCTTTATGACAAGTCGCATTGTCCTGCTGGTAGATGCCATCATCCTGAGGAAAAACAATTCGCAGGAATATGGCCCGGAAGGGTAGATGCATACTTATATAGATCCATCGCGCCTTCCACAATGATGAGTGCACCCGGAGAATACCACGAAAACATTCCCCAGTCTATAATGCTCCCTCCTAAACCTTGGATCCTTCCAGCAACTGTTGCAGAACGTTTGCTTTCAGACGTTTCACGCCATATACGCCAACGTCCATTTGTCCGATGGAGCATAAAACGTGATTCATCGGAAAAAGCCACCTGTCTCCATTCATTGGAAATCCAGTTGTGGTACTGGCGTGCAAATTCCAGTCTTCGTCGCCGAGGAACAGCAATCAGCAAAGGTACATAACCATGCGTCTGCTGCAGAGGCCCATACGCAGCAACGTTCGTTGAGCCGTCGTTGTGGAGACATTATTGGTAGCCCCTTGGTTCATCTAGGCTGTCAGTTGTTCAACGGTTGCACGGCTATTTGCCTGATAGCGTCTCCGCAGTTGCTTCTGTCTTCTATGGCCCGTGGTGCACCACATTTGCCACGTCGTTAATTTTGAATAGTGCCATTTTGCCATGCATGGTATACTTTTACCACTGCGGCTCACGAACAATTCACAAAATTAGCCATTTTGGTAATGCTTTTCCCCTTGGCCCCAAAGCCAATGATCATGCCCTTTTGGACGTTGGATAAATCGCTCCGTTTCTGGATGACTGCAAGAGCTGAAATGTTTTCCGTATGCCTACAACACACTTTATATACCCACCAAATTTGCTGATAATAAGTTCCTTTTGCGGTTGGTTATTTAACGTTGACGTAGCCGGTGGTTACATTAATATGATTGGACTGTGTATTATTTTTTTAATTCACTTTTAATTATAGCAGCGATAACTTTGTACAAAAAAATGTCATGAGCGCCATTGTAAGATGAGTGTGTATAAACACGGTTAATGAAGCAATGAAAAGAATTGTTATAAATTATACTAAATAAATCAAATATTTTTGAAAATTAAAAATATATTTATTTATGCAAATCTGTGTAAGAATAAAATATTTAGGAAATTTTAATTAAAATCAGAAAAAAAAAATGTTTTACAAACATAAAAATTGAGATTACTCAAAGATTTTTGTTTTAAATACTAAGGCAGCGTAAGAAGGATTTTTATGTTAAAGCATAGAAGATTTTCAGAAATTGCCTATAAATTTTTAAATTAAAAATATTATTAAAATTTAAAAAAAAAAATTTTTTGTGAGCATCTATCTCCACAGAAGTAGTTAACAACCAGATTTAGTTTCTCTAGTATGAACAATCAGTCTTTCAAATTATTTTGAGCCTTGTATGAGACATCTTGTCTCACATCTTATATGACTGAATTTATGGGCAGTCAGTCAGCTCACAAACATTATCGTTTGTTCTCCATTGCTAATAATGATATAGATGAACATGTGTGTGTGGGTAATGCTCTACGGGCTTTAATGCTCTCTCCTTTGCAGTTATCCCACTTGTCACATACATACTTTGGAGAGTGGGAATGTGAATCACAAGCTGAGTTTTCTTTAAAATTTTAATTGATTAAAAATTAAGTGAAGTTAATTAAGTTATGTTAAATTGCTAAAAGAATGTTCAAAATCTAGCTTATGTTTTAATTGATTAAAATTGTCATGGGAATTTTATTAACCTTATCTGATTATTCGTACAGATTTTCCCAGGAGTTTTCGAAATTCACAATGACGTATTTTCCGGACAGTCTGTATAGGATTAGGAATTTGTATGAAGTTATAAATCTGTATGGAGCTAGAAGAAAATATTTTGTGATTTTTAATTCGTTTTATAAATGTGGTATATTGATTTTTTTTATTTAAATAATTATTTCTATGTTGAGTAACCTTTAGTATATAATATGCTTTTAATAAAAAAATTTTAATTATAGAGGGACGAGACTCTTTATAACTTCATTATGAGGTAGATGAAAATAATAGACGAGTTTTAGGAACAGTTATTGGATTATTTTCTAAGTTCCACATTTCACAAGACAAAGCAAACACGAACACGAAAATACCCAACACTCACTTAAAATACAATCTAATAATGACCCTCAAGAAAGATCATGGGAAATATACCTTGATATTAATAAGGAAACGCCCTCTGTTGCATCAAAAGTGAAGTTATTAGAGTAATTGTGAGGGCGCTGCGGATGTTTAGAACCAGAAAACGAACTGAAGGGAAGAGTGTGGAGAAGAAGGACGGTGGGAGAGACGCGGCCGAGAGAGGAGAGAGATGGATGTTGGAAAGTTCTATGATGTTAACGTACTAAATTTTGTAATAGTGTTCTTATATGTTATGTTTCGTCCTACGTCAATTAAATGTTATCAAAAAATTTAAATATGGTGTCAGGCCAATTATTTTCGTTTACATTTATTTACTAAAAGGGCAGTCTTTGCCTTATTAATTTTTCTGATGAGAAATAAGAATTAATAAAAAAGCTCGGCAGCGCCGACAGTAATGTAACCATTATATAATTGTTCTAACAATTAAAGTTTAGTTTTAAATCAATCAATGATGAAAAATTTGAAAGGGAGTATAACTCTTGATAATTTATTATTTTTCCTGTGATATAATTGGCTGTAAGAAAGTATAGAAGAGAATTATAGAAATGCATGGCACAGCAAGTACAACGATATCAGGCTCATAATGATGAATATAGTATAAGTTTTATATCCATCAAAATTTGAACTTTAAAAATATATTTCTTAAGCAACTCTTAAGACACATTTATACAAAAAATACTTAATTGAAATTTTTAGCAACCATTAATCTCGGCAGACCAACTGGCCGCTAAAGGCGGATAGTATTAGATTGAAAACCTGACATTTGCTGATCATCAAGGATCGTTCTAACAATCTTTTCAATTCTACATTTAAGAAATGGAGAGTATTTTTCAAAGAGTGTGAATTTAAATGTTTGCATTTGGTCTCACATTCATTTTTACTTTCCCGCATTTGATATTTTCAAAGAGGATGTAATATAATCATAATTAAAATAAAGAAACCCTCAATTCGAGATTTTGATGAGTTTCTACATTTTAAAATTCCCTGAGTCTGAAAAAAATGTATTTGCAATTATGCCTGTACACCCCTCTCTTTGTCTGTGAACATGATAATTCATAGACGCTTTTAGCTAGATGGTTGAAATTTGGTATGTTGTCTTAATGCCAAATTTGTATATTTCTTTCAAATTTTGATTGAAATCCATTCAGAAGTAATCTGCCTATCCTATTGTTCGTAAACAAGTAAACACGATAACTACAAAACGTAAAGAGCTAGACAAATGAAATTTGGTCCACGTTTTAAAAATTAAAGTGCAATGCTGTATCAAATTTTGAACCAAAACCATCAGTAGATTAACCAATCTTGTAACTGTCAGCGATATTTAAACGTGATATTTAAAAGCGCTGTAATTTAGATAAATGAAATTTGGTATATGATCTTATTACTGAGATTATACTTCTGGGTCAAATTTGTGTTTCAATCAATTCAAAAAAAGTCTCCAAAATGCATACTTGATTTCTTTTTCACTATACAGTGAAGGCGACTATACTCTGTACACCCCCAATGTTCATGGCCTTACACGAGGAGGGGGGGGGGAGGAGAGAAAGAGAGGAAATAGGTAAGAAAATTTTGGAGAAATTATTTTCGTTTTTTTTTTAAATATAGTTTTTTTTTTTAATTCCATTTCTGTCCCTAATTTTATAAAATTATATTTAAAATAATTTCTCTCTCTCTTTCCATTTTCTCATGTGCAATGTATAACCAGAAGACAACACCACTCTGCCCGAATGTATACGGTACAGTGGAATGTATGAAATAAAATGTTAGCAGTCATCGAAAAATATCCGGCCATCGCGGATTTTGATGAATTTCCACTTCTAGAACTCTCCGATAACAATTTTTGAAATGGCTGCTTATTGATATGGCAATTCAAGAAAAATAATCAGCTAGAAAAATAAAATTTGATATATTACCTTTACACCAAAATGATAGATTTATCAAATTTAGGAGGAATATAACAGCGAGTTGTCAATCGGCCTTTTTGTTCAGATGCAATTGAGCACTACAATACCAACATTTATACACGAATTATATTATACGGATGAATTTTAGCATTTTATCTTTATACCGAAACTGTAGTGCTGTTTCTAATCTATTTGAACAATTAAATAGTAAATTATCTATCTTTCTGTCTGTTGTTGTGTATTTTAACATGATAATTGAAGAAAGGAATTTAAAATGAATTTTTTATGTGGTTCACTGTATATGTATAACTGTAGATGTGTATCCATTTTTGAACCAATCTGCCCTAAGAATGAAATCCAACATGCACGCTCGTTTCTCTTGGTAGCTAAACACAAAATATTCCGTACTTTCGTACAGATGCGCAGTGTTAAAATTTTGACAACTAACTGAAAATAAAAAATATAGGAATCTGATCATTTGCGTTTTTATTAAAGCACTAATATAATCATAATATTTTATAATTTATAGAATTTATGGTATTTATATACTGGCGTAGTTGACGATCTTAGGAATACATGAAGATCGCCAAGCTCTATTTGTTGGTTTATTGTTTTCAGTAGAAATTGGGATTTGATTAGAATGTCTCTTGGTATCATAGTATTCAAATAGTTCTCGTGATTGTGTTATGAATAGAAAGAGAACGAAGCCAAAGAGTAATGATATGTAATTGTAATATTTTGACTTCTGATGCCATGAACCATGGATTTTTTCCATCCAATTTTCTTTTGATGTTGTTATTTTAATGATGTTATCGAGGTGATGGCTGTTACTAATAAAGACTTTGTTTATTATCATCAAGTATGTCATTGTTTGAACTATTGAGCTACTCAGCTATTCTGTATTATTCCGCACTTTCAGAGGAACTAGTACTATTATACAATGATGCAACTATTTTGACGATATATCTCGTTTGTCGATTAAATCACCTATAATACATAAATGCCGAATTTATTTTTTTAATAAATTTATTTGTCTTGAAAATGTTAAAACAGGCGAATCGAGTACAAGTTCTCGCCAAGGTGGTAAGTATTCTAACCAAGCCTATTAAAATTCATCAAATTAATACATTGAGATTTTTTTTAAATAAAAAGTCTGTCACATTTGGTGACTTATCGTTTTAAAAATGTTACAACAAGGCACTATTCACTGCTCTAAAAATTCTGTACCTGATTTTCCTGTATGGCCTTGCAAGGTAAACATGTTAATAACATTGGTTTAACCGGCCACTTGTGATTTCTCAGCCAACCTGCTACAACTGTCAAGTCGAAAATCCGTCATTAATGCAGCGTAAGTCGACTTGCTGTTAAAAACGTAGGTTGTCTGAAAATTTTGCTTTATAATATGATTATGACGTTACTTACCAAAAGGTAAAATTGAAGGCAGGGATGCACAAACGAAACTGCACTGATGTTAATTTCTAATTTGGATTTAGATACAACCAGTGAAGAAATAGAAAATTTTCCTTTAAGCACAGATCGTTTTTATCCATTTAACATATATCTTTCTAGTACCAACTATTTTTAACTTTAATAAATAAAGCTATGGAAATATCATTCGCCAGAAATAGTGTATTTACTTTTCTTTCTGAAATGCTCTGGTAACATATAATTTTATTACCTTTCACATATATTAACTAAGGAGTGGTGCTAAATTTGCTGATAGTAGTGACCTTAAACGATTGTGGTGCAGATCGTTCCTCGAGGGAGTTGGGAACTACTTTCCCTTAATTGCTTCAGGATCGCTTTTTCCCTGAATTGCTATTTCTTTGTGCATTTAATATCTGCTTAGGACTGAAACCCCATTTTGATATTATCAAAACATATGACTAGAATTTAAAGAAGAGTGTTTGTAGTTTTCGAAAAGAGAGCAATGAAGCAATTATGTTAATTATTCGAATAGTGTTTTTCATTGTCTAGAATTGCTGGCTAAACGATATTCAGCTGTCTATAAAATGTTTTTTTTTTCATGTATAAAATGCTAATGTTTATTTATTTTTTATTTGAAAGGTACAGTATGCAATTAAGTAAAAGATTCTGAGTAGTAATCTGAGTAGTATTCTTCATAGTAAGTAAAAGATTCTGAATTAGGGCATCCACGTCAATTATAAGGAACAGTTGCTGAAATTTATTGTCTTATTTTGGAATTTGGAACAAGTCTTTGAAGTTTAGAATCCCATGTGTACTCAGATTTCTTTTATCCCCTTTACTTCTAGTAAGAGAGAAATCTTATTTCAGTCATTTGAAGCAATTTTGTGACTTTGAGAATTCAGTTCCAAAAGGAAATTTAGCTAAAAGAAATAGTTACTGCTTTTACGAGAATTCTGTAAAATATTTCTAAAGAATATAATTTACGAAATATTGCAAAAAAAAAAAAAAAATATTTATTTATATACTGAATGTTTCAGATTTAACCATATATTTCAGATTTAATCAATCATTTCGCTATAATTTTGACATTTAGAAGTTACAACTTTGTAAATTTATTACTGAAGCAAATTATTTTTACATCATTGCAAAATTCATTAAAAAGTGCTTGATTACTGATGCCAGTTTAATAAACTAAAACTAACTACTTTTATATTAGCAATATTTTTAAAGATATAGAGCAATATTTAAAAAAATAATTCTTATTTATCGATAAGATAACCATAGTCGAATAATTATATCTAATATTTTCATTAAATGCAGTCAGAATGTGCTGGTGAATAAATAAAATAATTAAAATATTGAATCAACAATGAATAATTAAAATACTTACATTTTTAAAGAAGATGCAATGGCATTGAGAACTCTTCATTTCTGACTTGTGAGATGGCAAGTCCATTCATCAAAGATCTATTATACATTCTGATATGATTACCATTTAGTTTGTAACAATGTACAAATCAATTGGTAATCAAGCCAGTTTGTACCTTATTCCGATCAAAATATGTTTCCAGGTTAGATATCATTCTCATTATCAGATAATGGCCCTTCTTCAGTGGCTAATAATTTTGTTTGTATTATATTTTATCCAATAAAAACAAAATGCGCTTATACAACAGTAAAAATAATGAATTGGACTTATAACAATTTATTTGGAATCAAGTAACAATAAAATTTTTATAACAATAAATTTCTGTGACAATTATGAGAATTACAACAATAACTTGAAATGTAAACAACTATAACATTAGTCATCAGCTTGTTCCCCATCCAGAAGCTTTTAAATTTTTAGTTAGATTTAGTAGAGATGAATAAAATTGTTTTTCAAAACGCCAAATCATCATGAGAGTGAGAAAGAAATCATATAATATCGCCAAAGTTCCCTCATAATATTTACTAGAACTTCAATACCATAATAAAGGTTACAAATCAAATATTTATTTTGATTTGTAAAATGCCTCCAAAAAAGAAACAGTCCGATGTTTATGTCAATCTGAGTAAATCCTCGAAGAAATTAAAGAAAAAGTCTACATCTGCAGAGGAACTAGAGGAATATGGTTTTTCCTTGGGTCGAGTGCTTGGTCAAGGGTCGTACTGTAAAGTCAGGTGACTATAGTTTGATTAATCGAAGAATAAAATATAACTAAACATTGCTTTTAATAAATATAATTTGAATGATGAATGTATATGGGGTATAACAAAAATCAGGAATTGATATAAATTTAATAATTGGTAAACGAATGAATGCAGTAAGATTCCATACTTTATGCAGTAAGATTACTTTTCCATAAAACGGGAACTTTTTTTAATCATAAAACTAGAGTTTATTACCAAATAGTTTTGCATATGTTAGAGAAGATGTTAGTTTTGGTTTTATTTAGCTTTGGTGTGAGTAATTGCTTACCAAATGTTTAGTCTGCTGTCCTTTATTCAGGAACCGTAATGTTCACAACAATAAGCACAATTTCTCACGATATAGTAGATCAGTAGCAAAACTACAAAAAATTAATTTGGATTCTGACACATTTGAAACTCGGAAAAAGCTTTAAAATCTAGCTATTAAAAAATTTGTATATTTGAATAATGCAATTCTGCCTAATAAACTCTTCAGTTGAAAAACTTAATGTAGAATTTACGAAGATAATTTACGTTTAAAAGCATCAAAACAAATTTGTGACTTGTGAGTATTTTGAGTAATTTGTAAGTAAAATGAAAGTGTGTATTTTTTACATATATTTCTGTTTAATTTTAATAACGTAAAATTCATTATGAAATGCGTAGGGGTGGGAAAAATGAATTAAGTTTTAAGATAAAGGAATATATTCCTTTATAAATCAATCACATTTAAAATTTATTCATTTCTCGAGCAATTTCTTCTAGAAAAGTTTTGGCTGGGATTGGGGGGGGGTGTCTAGGTGTGCAAACAGCACTCTTTTGTGATTAGATCTTCCATTAATTTGACTGCTTATTATAATTAAAGAAAGTTAAAAGCTTAGTTACAAATAATATAATCTACTTTTCTGTATCCCACACTAAAAGTTTCCTTGAGCCGTGCATTGACGTGCAGAATAAAGGACGATGCCATAAGATCTGAGACTGACAAAACTTTAATGTGATCAAGCTAGTTTTTGAAGTAAAATACGATGAAGGCACGGAAAAGTAACACCTCGTCCACAGAGTCATTTAACCTAGTTAAACCTTTGCTGACGGTTGATGTAGAAATAATCATACTACGCCCAGGGCGCCGCTTACCTTCGCTCCTGGGATTGAAGTACTACAATCTTGACTTTAGGAACACATAATTGCAGCTCGCTTCCTCTAAAAATCCATATTGTTCATATGGCCTGTTCAAGACTATATAGATTTATTTTTCTTGTAATATCCATCCTAGATAGATAAATTGGAGGTCCCAACTTAATCTGTAAGAAGAAAATATCCTCCTAGTGGTGTCTGAGCGACAGGGAACAAAGGGGAGCAACACAACCGCTGGGCAAGGTAGTGATAAAGCGTTCTTGTATGTTACATTTTATATGTAAATATCACAGGAAGGAGGAAAAAAAATTGTATCATAATTCAGGGCACGATGTATATTTCTTCAATTAGTGGTGACTTTGAAAGAGAATGAGTGAAAAAAAAATGAAATAATGTGGAAGCGTTTAACCCATTAAACGCCAAAACTCAAAATCATTATTTGTTTTCGATGCAAACAATACAAGTTATTATTTTGACCACTTATAATAGTAATTTAATGTAAAAATAAGGAAATTGCACTTTCCTTTAAAAATATAGGGTGTTGCGTTGGCGCAACGTCAGCGGAAAAGAAGTACGGATGTTGATCGTTATCACCGAGCACAACACCGCATTTTCTTCACGTTTCAAAAAACTAGAAATTTTTGTGAGCTTATTCTTTGAAAATTTTTATTTATTAAAAATTAACAAATGAATGTAGTTGACAAGCTTATTATATAAGAATAAGGTGATATAAATTTCAAGTATGATATGTTTCACTACAATTGTGGTGTAAAGCAACTTCACAAACATTGCAGCGATAAATAGTTTGGCTGTGGCAATACTTGCAACGTAGTCTTCTATTGTCTGTAGACTTAACAATAAAATGTCCTTCGGATATTGGTTTTGTAAGGCTGAATTTGCTGGAATGTTCTGTAGCTGATCTTTTCTTATTTATCTCACTATCCAAGGGCGTCTGTAACAGATGAAGCACAACCTCCCGTCTAAAATCCAACAGTGACTTTTTACTTCCTTCTTCAGAAAATCTTGATATTCTCCAAGCATTTGTTAGTGCAACATCGATGAAATTTGAAAATATCGGCCACCACCATCTTTTGCCACGGACCCTAATTCTATAATTGGAAACAAAATTGTCACACAAATCTACACCATCTATTTTCTGATTATATTGCTCAATGCAGTGAGGTTGGGCTACTAATATTTTCTTCTTCTGATTTTTAGAGTATCGAGAAACATTTTTTTAGTGGTTCAATTTTTCCAAACGTTGATCCTATTGTCACAACAGAGTTTTCGTTCCACAAAACAACAAGTGTATTTTTGATTTCTTCATATTGAAAAAAAAAAAAGATAAAGACTGAAAATATCTGCACTAGTTTTATCTTCTATAATTTGTTTCATACGATCAATTGAAGCATTTTCTTCGCTTTTTGGTTGAGGCCTATCAATTGGTTCCTTTCTTGTCCATCGCAATTCTTCCTTTTTCCGTTATTTATTTGTTTTTTTTAGCAGAACTTTTGGGAGGATCTAACTTCTTCTTTAGATGAACTTAACTTCCCCTGTAGTATCTCTAGGTAAAACTTCATTATCGTTATTTAAAATATTTTTCTTACCTTCTTCTTCATCATTAGCATCTGCTGTTTCTGGAGGCACAACAATATCGTTCTCATCTGCATCTTCGTCATCGGAACTTTGTTCGAACATTTTTTCCAAAGCTTCTTCTAACGTAAGATATCTTGTTCTACGCATTTTAAACCACAAAGGATAAAAAAGTTGCTACCAATAAGACGCACAGTACTGAAATGAAATCTTTCAAAAAGGATAACATTCTACCCCCTTTTCGCTGACGTTGCGCGAACGCAACACCTGTCTTTACTTTCCCCTCCTTCCCCACAAAAACACCTAATTTGTGGAATGTATTGACAAAGAGTGATCTTGGCTAATGTATTTCACAGCCAAACCCCAATTTGTTTTTAATTTTAATTTTTTCTAAGAAAAACTGAGTTTGGAAATTTGAACAAAAAAAAAATGCTTAAAGTAAAACATCGATTATTAGGTGTAAAATAATTTATTTAAGTAAATTTTTTTAACTGATTTGTTAGTAGTACTATTCTTTAACATAAAACAGTAATTTATTCAAAAATTAGTTTAATCGTTATTTTTTTATATTTATTTATATTGGCCGTTCCGTCAAAACAACAGCAGCGGTTAATGGGTTTTAATCTAGATTGGCCATTATTTCCCGACAACGTAGGCTGACAATTTAGGCAGGAGATGTTTGGGTAGATGCCACATTTCAAAATTAAGCGATCATTTAAAAAATATCCTTTCCTAGATTTCAAAAGAATATCTTTGCTAAAATCAATAAATCAAAATTTTAAATTGAATGCATCAAGAACCGAACGGAACGATGTTATAGAATCATAGAAAATATTTATAGGACTGGTCAAATTTCTGTTTTGTTTGGAAAGCAGTAATGATTGATTTAGATTTGACGAGAAGCTAAGCTGTTTGACCAAGTCCCCTTTATAATCCAAATATGACTTTCGAATACCTAGAGGATTAAACTGAAATACAATACAAAGCATATTCACAACAAAATAAAAAAATCCTTTAACTTAACATAGTTTTTATCTATAAAAAATAACACAAATTCAGGTCAGAATATAGAAAAAATGTTGACTCTAGCTATAGCGTCTATAGCTTATGCATAAATGCAGCTCTAAATAGAAGCTGTATCTTCATCATACACAATAAAATATATTAAATTGAAATTATATTGATCAGCATTATTATTCTGAACTTCACTATCATTATTATTATTTAAAATTTCATGTTCACTAGTTCTATGTTCGTTTACGCCTTGCTTTAAATATTGTGATATAACCATACAAGGCGTTATTGGGAAACATGCATTTGGATTGTTAATGGATTCGGCATACCGAAATACAACGTACTTTCATCATTAACGATCAAGTATAGTACTGACCGAAATGCAACGCTTATTCATTTCCTTAGTTACGGTCACGCCTCCGAGGTAACGTGCAAACTTTAAAAATGTATTTATTCTCGTGACAAAGGGTTTGTGAACGAATCTGACCGAATGATTAAAAAGATAATATATTTTTGAAAAGACGTAAAATAACGTTGAAAAATAAAAGCCTTTCTTATACTATCAACACCAGATACAATAAAAAATGACTTCAGTTTGTTATTATTAAAGCTTTAAAAATACTTTCTACTCTTTAAGTATAAACAAAAAAATATCGGTTTTTGTTCTTGTAATTCATGAAAAAGGAAAAAATGCTTATGAAATGACGAATTCGTCGTATTCTCTGTTCTGAAGAGTTTATCCAAATACAACACAGATTATCGAGAAAAAAATTCATACACCGATTCATATACATATATATATGATACATCATCTCTGTGCGAATAATATCTCGAATCTGCAACATTATGTTCTTGCGCCTCTCGTTAGAAACTGGAAGCTGCTAGTGAGTTTCAAAATAAGGTATTTTTTAAATGAAAATTTTGAAATTTGGATGAACTTAAATTTAACTTCATAATTAATTAATTTTTAAAGCGAGTTTTAGATAATGCTGGCTATTTAAAGATATTAGTTTAAGATCAGGGAAATGCATAGAACAATAAACGGAACAGCGCAAAGCTTTTAAAACATTATAATTAACAAAAACAAAATTTGAAATTTTCAGATTTTTTTCTGAAGAATCCAAGTTATAAAAAATATCTAATTAACATTTTTAGCAATTTTTAATTCCTGCGAAATAATTGTTTGCCAAAGGTAGCTAGTAGTACTATATAAATTCTAATCTAATTCAGATTCTAAAATGATTGATTACATAAATATGCAAAATTCTAATCTAATTCTCACTAATCTAATCTATAAATTATAATCTAATTCTCTTTAATTTAATCTATAAATTATAATCTAATTCGGATTCTAATATGATTCTAATCTAATTCTCCCTAATCTAATCTATAAATTCTAATCTAATTCGGATTCTAATATGGTTGGTTATATAAACATGCAATTGCATGTTTTATAATAGTCTGTTATTGAGAATCTGTTTTATAACACACAGATAATGAAATGTGAAGAGTATTTTACTCTTTTTTTTAAGAAACCTTTTCGCACTTTTTCCTGCCTGCAGGTCGGCCGTTTATGAAGGAGAAGAGGTCGCAGTGAAGGTGATCACCCGAGACAAACTGTCGCACGAATTCGCCACCAAATTTCTCCCTCGGGAGATAGAGGTGCTCAGTAAAATCAATCATGAGAACATCGTCAAGGTTTACAAGATATTCAACTTCCCCAAGAAAGTGTACATCTTTATGGAGTTGATTCGAGATGATTTACTCGGATATGTACGGGTATTGTGAAATAAGCAATTTTTTTTAGCTATTTATTTACTATTTTGTATCCTCTTCTATTATAATTAAAATGCTGACAAAATTTCTTATTGATTTGGGAATCAAGGTCTAAATAACACAGAGAAAACATATTTTGACGATGCATGCTCTTATACAGGAGTGGATGTAGACATCTTGAAGTCTTAAGCAGCGTACATTAAACTGACAATTTTATTTTCATATTTGATCACATTGTTAACATAATTAACGTTCTAATGATTCTTCAATGTTAATTTTTTAAATTTAAGTTACTTTACAAAAATGCATATTCTTTATTCATTTATTATGACTTATGTTTATGCGCTGACAAGTTTTATGCCAATATTATGTAAACGGACATTCAGTATTTATAAATGCTGTAGTAATTAAATAAACATCTTGGAACAGATAGGAGCCTGAGCAATATTTTATGACAAATTGATAATATTATCTTAATAAATTATAATTCAAATAATTTGTAGTTAAAAATATTTATTAGCAATTAGTCTAATAATATTTTTAATTAACCTATCTATGGCCCTTCTCAATCAAAACGTTTCAGGCAATTGTCTAGCCTGCCTAATTGGAAATCCGCCACTACTCATATTTTTAGATTCGTTTATCGCTTAAATATCGATTCACTTTTCATGATCTTTTAACAAACTTTAATACAAAAAAGTTTTTTAATGTAAATTGATCATATTAAGTTAAAGATTAGCAACAAATAATCTCTATTGATATCTAATTCATCTCTGTAAACTTTGTATTAGTTGAGAAAAAGGGAAATTGAAAACAGGATTAATACATTAGATTGATATTTAAAACCATCATTTTTTGAATTAAAAATTCACATGAAATAAATGTTGCAGTGTATCATAAGCAATCATTTTGAAATAAATTATCGTGTGTATTTAAAATTATAATCTGAAATTCTATTCATCTGTAAGTAATGAAAAATAATTAGAAGCCTAGTAGTTATCTGCAAAATATATTATAAACGTTTCTAAAACTAAACTATTTCGAATAATCGAGTATTTTCGGGTGAAAATGATTGATGTTCTGAGATTATTTTATTTTTGTTTAGTCTCGCGGCCGGTTGAATGAAAAAGAAGCGCGCAAGTTTTTCGAGCAAATGGTCAGTGCCATGAAGTACCTGCACGGTCTGAACATCGCCCACAGAGATCTGAAGTGCGAGAACATAATGATTGATGATAACTTCAAAATCAAAATTATCGATTTCGGATTCTGCAGAAGCACCGGTAATTCATTTTTAGTTTTTGTGCCTTTATACATTGGAGGATAAAAAAAAATTATTGTATTCTCAATTATGTAAAATAATTATTTGTAAAAATTTATTCAAGTATATGGTAGTGTGTATCAGCTTTAAGTATCTATCAATTATGTAGGAGACTACAAAAATTGATAGATGCTTAAGGGATTCTAGTTTCAATCTTTCCTTTAGCATCAGTATAGTTTTTGAGCCAATGGAATTTTTACTTTATGAACAGACTGGTGCTATTATTATGCTTTCACACCCACTCCGTAATTAAGCTATCAGATCACTAATTACCCTACAGATAGTTTAATTTACTTAGAATTTTGAGTATGATATCTTAATATTTTGCATGGCCCAAAAGAGGGAACTTTTGAAATTTTAACTTCGATTTATTTCACACGGAGTCATAATTTATACGGGAGAGAAGCAAAGATAAAGTGACGTCTGTTTACAACGTGATTCAAGAGCAAAGTGCATAAAATTTTTCCTTTTAGTGATATTACTGTGACATTCTGTTAGAGATTTCTTTGACACGAGTAGACTGAGGAAAGGGAATTTTAGGTATCTTTGAAAGAATGTCGTTAATCATTAGGAATTTTTATCCCTTCACTATGAATGTGGGAAATGTAAATGCCATCAGCTTACTAGAGTGCATGTTAGAATTAATTAAATAAAAAAGTGGGAATTGGATCAGGAAATAAGATAACATCTTGGAATGAAGTTAGCACGGGCTAATTTAAGATAAAAATTAGGAAATTAACTTAGTAGATTTGAAAATATTACACACACACACACTTAAAAAGTGTTATTTTATTAAAATACTTCCACAATCTTAATTTTTTATATATAAATCAAATCCTACAGAAGTATATCAATTAAATTGAATTATTATTTATTTATTTGTTACAAATGCCCAGTATATTGGCTGCGACGCTATTAGGTCTCTAGCCTTCAAATGAATCTGAACTTAAGGAAGGAGGCAAAACCGTACATATTTAATGTTAACTAGAGTGTACCGCGTGGAGGCCTGCTATATTACACCCCTTAAATTAACTTGTATAAGGGATTGTTAATTGTTAGAGCAATTTAATTAGGAACATTAATAAAATGAGGAATTTTCTACGAATTGTCAATGATTAAAATTTACTTTATCCCATGCGGAATTGCGCTTTAAACATTTTTTTTTCAGTGGATTCTTCTGGTCGCCGGAGGCTGAGTGAAACATTTTGTGGCAGCACAGCTTATGCAGCTCCGGAGGTTCTGCAAGGCCTGCCTTACAATCCGATGATGTATGACGTCTGGAGTCTGGGTTGCGTGCTTTACATCATGACGACGGGAATGATGCCTTATGACGACAGCCACATACGAAAGATGGTGCAACATCAGCTCAAAAGGCAGATAAAATTTCCAGCTAATTATGTTATGTCGCACAGCTTGAAGGTAAGAAAGAATCCAGTTCAACCTTTTCTAGACAATGCTGAGTCATAAAGTAAAAATGACTGAATTGAGGATATAGTGAACAACCTATTGAAATTTGTGATATATTGTCTTATGGATAAACAACTATTTTATCAGTAAATTTATTGGGCATGATGCATTTGCCCAATTTCAAAAAATTACCTCCACTATCCTTAAGTGGCTAACCTGTGGAGTGTCCAAACATGCTATAGATAGATGTAATCTTTATCTCAATGTCACAATATGATGAATAATCTTCTTCTTTATGAGCACACAGCCCTTTCAGATCTTTTCTGTCTCAACCACGTGCACTTTCCAGCGCTTTCTACTCCCCACAACTCCCTTATACTTATTTATCCTCAGAACACCCAGGTCTCTTTCCACATCATCCATCTATCTAGCTGGATGTCTTCATCTTGCCCGGGATCCCATAGGAGTTTTAAAAGTGGATATTTTGAGGTCGCTGTTTTTAAGGCTTCTCCAGATATGGCCGAGCTGTCTTAAGCTATTGCTCCGGAAAACCAGTGTTATCTGTGGTTGCCTATAGAGTTTGTATAATTCAAAACTGAATCTAATTCCCCAACAACCTCTCCCTAGTACTGGGCAAAGATAGTTCTAAGGATCTTTCTCTCAAACATGTTCAGAGAACGTTGAGTGTCCAAGTTAAGAGTCCAAGTTTCACTTGCATAGAACAGAATAAGAATAATAATAAGAGTCTTATAAATTCTTAGTTTAGTTTTTCGACTGATTAAGTTGGATCTTAGTGGTTTTTTCAGTCCAAAGAAACATTTATTAGCCATTTTTATTCTGTTGTCAATTTCTGCTTATTATTGTCTTATTATACTTATTATTATTATTGTCTGCTTATTATACAAGTTTATTATTGTCATTAATCATTGCGCCAAGGAATTGGAAACGATCTATTTTTTCGAAGATATGGCCGTTAATATACAGAGAAACACTGTGACTTATAGTTTAGGGCGGGAATTCCATGAATGTAGTTTCATCTTCGTTGATGGTAAGGCCCATATTTGTGGCAGAAGTTTCCAAAGCTTGAAAGGCCTCTCTCACATCCCTTTCTGTACTTCCAATAATATATGTATCATCTGCATAGGCTAACAGTTGAATGGATCTATTCCACAGAGTGCCCTTTCGGTCTAATCCACTATCTCGGATACATTTCACCAAGGAAATGTTAAAAAGCAGACAAGCAAGAGAATCTCCTTGACGTCTCTGTTGCAAAGGGCTCAGATAAATGGTTTTGGGCGATGAATAATATTGTCCTTTAATTTCGTGTTAGCAGAGCCATCAAAGAAATTGCGTTTTATTGATGAAAGAAGAAACAATGTATTAAACGTTTTGGCAGAAAGAACACATTATTTTATTCATACTTCTCATGTCAACATGCTAACAGTCAAAACTTCATTGCCGACTAGGTTTGTTAATATTAAATCCATATGATAAGCTCTCTCACTTTTCATATGGGGACTCTAATTTCCCTTAATCTTCTAAGATAATAAACACCACGAGTATAACAGAACACCACGAAACACTACGAGGTTTATAACAGAATTAGAAATGAGTCATCTTCAGTTGATAAAAGGCACTCAAGTTTAAGCAAGTAATATTTGAAGTAGAAATCTATGTTTATTTATGTAATAATAAAGATAAATGTGCATCTGTGCTGGCGCTATTCCGAGAAAAAAGATTTAACCTAGAGCTATAAATTTGTCACAAATATTTCTTTAAGTTGTGAAAGTTCGTGTCTGAACAATTAGTTTTGAAAAATTTACTTTAATTAGTTAAAAATTAAGCGAATTTTCGGCATTTCTCCCCTTTCTCCAATAACCTCCGTAATTATTGTATCAAAAATCAATTTTACATCTTTTAAAATTCAAATAATTATCTTTTCAATGATTCCAATTTTTTATTACATTTTTTTCAGTTTTTTATTAATTTTTAAAAAACTTTTTAAATATATTTTACAATAAAATATTGAAATGAACCTAAAATAATTTTCATGGTTGCTACTAATATTTCATCTTGATTTTTTTTCCAGTTTTTGATGATCAGAATTTAATGACGCCTTGCTTTTACACATTAAGAAGGCTTAGTATAAGACTTGCTTTTAATAATTTTTTAATGTGCTTTTAAATGAGAATTTTATTAATTAGAGAATTTAAATGAAGCTGAATATTTTTAACCAAAAGATAAAATTAAAAAAAATAGCAAACTTCGCAAATGTCCGTTATTTAATTACCTCATCCGTATTGACTTAAAAAATAATTCAAAATAGAAAATCTATAAAAAGAAATAAAAAATCCCTCCCTTCGATGAGTACGAAAATTAAGAGCATAATTAAAAAAAAGTTTATGATATCAAAAGAGCAAATTTAAATTAAAACGCGAATATTAATATATATTGGAAAACACAGAAGAAATTGCTTTTCTAACTACATCCTGATTGAAATGAAGGTGGGCATATTGAACTCATGTATAAGGATCCACCCAGGGCAAGCTGGTCAATCCACGCAGCTACTTTCATAATGTTTAATCTACCCTAAAAGTGTATTCTCAAATTCTTTATTTTTGTTTACACAGCATATTGCACCAATCCAATTCCTAAACCGTGCTTTCATAAATTACCCTTTTTACGCCTCTTCCGTATATCTAAGCCATTGGCGAAGGTCAATTTCGCCACATACTTTGTGAAAGTGTTTTCGCCCCGAGATATGGCTGGTATACTTGCGAGCTTTGAAGTATAAGAAATAATTGTAGAAGGAGTACATTTATTTCTTTCAGTTTGCTTTTCTATGTCTTTTCCTCTAAGGAATTTCATTTCATCCGCAGGATTTGATCAGACACATGCTGGAACCGGATGTCACCAAACGCCTGACGATGGACCGCGTAGCTCGCAGTGCTTGGCTAAAGGACCAGGACAAAGACGACGAAACAGGAGAAGCCGCGTCTGGACGTAAAAGTCAGTCGTCCAAGAAATTGGAAAATCTTGTGTCGACTGGAACACAAGTCAACATCTCGAGTGACGATGGCAATAAGTGAAATAATATCTGCTGCGGAAAAAGGAGGGAATGGATTTTACTATCAACTTTGTAAATCTGTATGAAGATGGAGATGGATACAAAGTCAATGAATATATTCAAATTTACAGATGATTCAAATATATAAAGATCAAGCATAGCATTATTTAGACATATTCAGAAGATTTATTTATACACATGAGAGTTTGGAAATAAATATGTATTTTTGATATTCTTACGGGGTGAATTTGACGGCTGTAATAATTGTTATACGTCTTTATTTCATGTTTGTGTAGATGGAATCTTGTAATAGAATTTTATACATTTTTTGATGCACTGGAATGAGTTCTGAAATATGATGCCATTGAGCATTCTTTATAAAAATACAAAATTTTATTATTTATAGAATTTAATTAGTAGTTAATCGATTAATTGTAATTGTTTTCATATGAGGGGCGTTATCTGGTAGCGATTTTCAAAAATGTTGACAATCCTTTCAAAATTATAAAATAACAATAAAATAGCGGAGAAAAAGAAAATTCCTTAACATTCGTTAAAATTAATGTGTGTTAAAATCATGTTGAAAATTCTCATTTATTTGAAATATTTCTTGATAGTCTTTGAGCTGTAGTCTTATTTTAACAACCATATTTTTGATAAATAATTATTTTTTATTATTACAGATACAATAATAAAAGCGTGTTTTCAATTTTTCCCTTTCATTATAAAAGATGGAGCTAACAAATAATAGTATTACAAAGCAAATCTCTATTAAAGAAGAATGCGTATCTTTGTGAGTGTGCTATTGTTCTGTAGGACGAGTCATTAGACTCAGAATTACTAAATTTAGCACAAAATATTCTTGAGGAAAGGAGAATGTACATCTTAGCATGAATTTCTGAAATTTTAATTGGAAAGTTAATTAAAAGTTAAGCGAAATTTTGACAGTTTCTCGTCTACGTACGAAAATAATATAGTAATACAGATAAAATAATATCACAATAATATAATAAAATAGATTGGATTTCTACACCAACTGAAAATTTGAAGAATTATCTTTTCCATGATACCAATTTAGTTTTGATTTAAATAATTTTTTTGTCTAATTTTAAATAATTTTTGTATAATTTTAATTAATTTATTAATAAATTTGTATAGTTTAAAATAATAATAATAATTAAAAAATAATAATTTGATAATAAAAATTTAATAATTATTAATAATAATAATAATTAAAAAATAATAATTTGATAATAAAAATTTAATAATTAATAATAATAATTAAAAATAATAATTTGATAATAAAAATTTAATAATAATAATAATTAAAAATAATAATTTGATAATAAAAATTTAATAATAATAATTAATAATAAAAATTTAATAATAATAATTAATAATAATAATTAAAAATAATAATTTGATAATAAAAATTTAATAATAATAATTAATAATAATAATTTGTATGATTTTTAAATAATATTTGTATAATTTTAATTATTTTAAGACCTTTTTAAGTATCTTTTAAAGTTATATTTTCATTATTTTAATGAAACTCAATCACTTTTATTCTTACCCGGAATATTTTTTTCGTAGTTGATGATCAAGTTATAAGAATTCGGTTTATTTTTCCATCTGTAATAATAACACAAGAGTATGTATATCTCTGTTGGTATTCTAGAAGCCAGGCTGCTACCAAATTTGTCATAGATATACTTTTAGAGATATAAAGATAAAGATATACACCTCGGAAATATTTTTTTGTGATTTTAATTAATTCAAAACTAAGTAAAATTTTGAATTTTACTAGTGATAAGTTAGGATAATATTATTACATAAAAACGATAATTCTGAAATTCAGAAAGGGCTTTACATTTTTTTTTTTTTTTTACCTTTTAAATTATCTAGCATTTTTTTCCTCGAATATTGACAATAAAAAAAAAATATTTTTCAGCAAAACTTTCAAAAAAATATTTCATTATTGCAATGGAATGGAATCCTTTTCAATGTTAAAATAAAAAAGTTTTTTATTAAAAGTTGTCTAAACATTTGATTAAATAAAAAACGAAGTAAAATTCATTACTATATTACCAAAAAATCCACTAATAATAAAGATGAATATATATGCATATTCAAAAATAATAATAAAGATGAATATATAAGCATATTCATCTTTATTATTAGTGCATGTTCATCTTTATCACTTTATCATGATTCTGCCATTTGGTGTAGAGCCACCAAACCTTCTATATACATTATCTGGAGAGTAAAAATGAGCAACTCGTAGCTGTTTTCATGACTGAATCAATTAGAATATTAATTATTAAAAGTAAACGGAATTCTGAATTTTGACCAATTTTTTTATCCAAATATTGGAAAATATTATAATATAAAAATGATTTTCATACAATCAAACAACTATCTTTTCAGTGATACCAATTTTATCCATATAATTTATTTTGTATCTTCAATTAATTTTTTATAAATATTTTAAAAATACTTTACAACAATATATTTCATCACAAATGTGAAACATGAAATCATTTTCAATGCTGCTGCTGATATTTCTTTTTGACTTTTTTTCTATTTTTGATGACGAAGTTATGAAGATATACCTAGTTTTTCAATTTTGAGTGAGCTTTAGTATGATGCAGGATTTTTAGAAAAAAAAATTAATTTTGCTGTATTTACAATAAAGATTTAAGTTCAGTATGTAATTATAGCGAATTTTTTTAAATACCTACTTCAATTTTTAAACATTCCTGCTCTTTCCTGTGATATAATTGGATGTATAAAGATAAGTATATAAAATCAAGGGAATTAATAACACAATGAAAGAAATAATGTTTTGCTTCTAAAATAATAGAGAGTTTTATGCCTATCAGAATTTGTAAATTTAAAATATTTTGTTAAAGAGGTCATTAAGACCAAATTTCATAATTTATTAAATTTAAATTTAAACCAATTAATCACCAAAGGTTGCCAATAAAACCATCATTCCTGAAAGTTTTAATTGAGGAAGTGAAATACACTATTAAATATTTAACGAAGCAATGAATTGTTTGACTATTATAGCAACAGTAAAATGTATTGTTGAAAACAATGCAAAAAATATTTTTAAAAAATTATTATAATAGATAAAAAAAAAAATGGAATGATAAATAAATGGAGATTATTGAAATGGTAAGTGGTTGAATTTTAAGGTATTATAAAAATAATTTTTACACGATAATAGTTTTTTGTATTTGCAAAAAAAGTAAAATTTTACATGGAATTTAATTACTTTTCAATGAAAAAATCTCTCGAAGGAGCACATTCCCATTCTCCAAAGCATATTTGTACCAAATTTAATAGTTGTATATTCAATGGTTTGCCTAGTGGTTTAGTAGTAGTTTTATCGTTTGCATTAACTTTTCGAAAAGAAATCTTTAGAAATAAAGCACTTATCTCGTTCATACGGTTTCTTTAATGTAATCAACGTTTTATTTTGAAGATTGACAAAAAACCTATTTTAATTTCGTAAGGACCATTAAGTCTAAGTAGTTATAAAACTAATCAGCTTTATATGCCAAACATACATATCTCCACTCATCTCTTTGTACATAAATAAATAATTAAAATTAATATTTGCTTTAGTAATTAAAAGTTCCACTTGCTGGTATTATCTGATTAAAATATAATTAGCTATTAATTTTTATCGGCTGCTAACTAAAATTGGATCATAATTTATTCATTTCTTTGTTATTCATTTCAAGAATCTTATTAAGAAACTAGTTAAGAAATTCTGAGAATCCAATCCATCTTCTTTGAAGTAATCAATAGCTTGATGAATCACTAGACTTAGAGATTTAATTGTGTTAACCAGTCGCCCTTCCCTTGGCCTTCACACATAAAACTATAAATTATATAATATTTTTAACGAAAGCAAAATTGGCTAATCTCACATAAATGCTTAAAACAAATGAAGGACGTCATTTATTTTGAGTTATCATCGATCAAATTCTCATTCTAAATAATATTCCGATCGAAAGTACCGCGCCTTAAAATAACTAAAAATCAATTTAAAATAAAATAAATCTGTATGATTGCAGAAATAAATGATTTTCCTAGAATTTTTCTCGTTTTTTTTGTGTGTGAATGTATGTGGTTCTCATTTTAGACCATTGGACCTGTAATACAATGAATTGTAATACAATGAATACAATGAATTTTGAAAGTGGAAATGTGAATATCGGCTAGACTTTTAAAAAAAAGTTTCTATAAATAAAAAAAAGAGTCATTTGAAATTTTCTAATAAAATATTCCGTAATATTATTTCACAAAAAATATTTTTGCTTCATGTCCAAAATCAAAGAATTATCTTTGCTGCAATAAATTAAATTAAATTATGAATTTTTTTCTCAGTTTTCCCAATTAAAAAATAATTTTAAGCATCATTTGCAATGCTACTTTCCATAGCTGGAATGAAACTTACCGGTTTAAATAAGTAAAACTGCATTGTATTTTAACCATAAATTTAACAGTGTGCTTTTTTTCCTCATTGTTAAAAACTACGGAATAGAGATTTCTTTTATAGTGTCGTTTTTTTGGTAATATCGTAATAAATTTTTATTTTCTGTTTTAATTTTATTTTCTGTTGGAATAGGATATTTTTTGTACGTGTGTACGTATTTTGTGTGGGGAATGTGTAACCAAACTTACTAAAAAATGAAATATATTAAGAAATATATTCATCTTAAAAAATTAAATATATTGTATTTGAACTGTAATTAACCATACTTGCAAATGCATTGGAAAGGAGCATTTATTTTATGTTTATAAACCAGTATTACTTAAGTGAAATCTCATACAGTAATTTTGAAGGCATATTTATTTTGTCCCGTCAATAATTTTGAATCGTATGCTTCAATCTATTTCTTCAGTTTAATTAAGTAAAAAAAAAAAAAAAAAAAAAAAAAAAAAAATCAATCAATTTTTTTTTTCATTAAAAAAATCTTCATCTTTCTTAAACTACAATTTTATAATTGATATATAAATTATTGAGCAAAGTGTTCTTTTATTTTTTAAAATTATTACAGCATTACATTATTTACCTTCTTATTTGAGAATTTAGAATCTAGGAGACAGTTTACTCATACATGGATTTTCAGAATACTTTTCTAATCTATGTATGTGTAAGTAATATTGCTTCTCTGCGCAGTATGTCTGTTGGTAAGGAAGATAATTTTACAGATAATGTAAGGGCCACTGAACAGATGCCGATTTAATGGTCCACGGTATTGGCGACAAACTTGGGATCTAGCGATAGAAATGAAGAGTCTAAAATATTTGAAAATCTTAGAGATAGCTAGATTTGGATTCCATTTCCGGTGACTGTTTACCAAACTTCTTAGCTCTGTCATGGACACAATAAGGAGCTTGGTGACAAAGTTGAAGTCAATCAGTAAAAGTAGAAGACGAGTTGGGAGGAGGCATGATTAGTTGTACGAAGTCTCTCTCCTGCCAGTTCTTTATGAACACTTTATCTTCTTAGAATTCTTTATTGCCAATTTGCTTCTTGTGTGCTACAAGTGCTGTTCTCCGTTATATTTCGACTGTGTTTTATTTTTTTACGTTATCGTATAAAATGAAGCGTTATTATTTTTATTGAATTTGCTGGGCTTTTTACTGTACAGCCCAAGGATGGATTCTGGATATTTTCAGAAACGATATTTTTCCAACCGACATAGAGTTCTAATAAAAGATTCTTTGCACTCAGTAAGAATATCCGGAACGGAAAAATTTATTTTCAGAAGCCAGTCATATAAGTAATTTTTAAATCGTTTGTTAAATATAAATACTATATTTGAACAATTAAAAAATATTTCTGGATTGGCCCTTATCTAACCGCAGAATCCAATCATCATTAAAGATAGTATTCAGAAATACCCTCGAATAAATAATAAATTTCTTTAAAAAACTACATGGACTAAAAATGTAAGTGAGCAAATGAAACAAATAAAAGAATGGTCAGTCAGAAAAGATGACTAATAAAGATGACCAACTTTTGGACAATGATCATATAGGTTAAGTATGATCATATTCCGGAAGCAACAGAAGTTGATTCTTGAATTGGCGTAAATTTCGAGAGGAAGGATCACAGCAAATAGCGAAATACTTTAGCTGAAGACCGAAATGAAACTCAGACGGAAACTAAAATGTAAAAATACTGAAGTCATGAGTGCTTGTATGACTGGTTCAGTTGCATTTCTTCAATTTACTTCTTGTTGAAAAATGCGCATTCTCACGGCCACCAAAGATTATTTTGTCATTTGGGGTAGAGAGAATAAATGATTTTAGGAATTTAGTTTCGTTTCAGTTGATTAACATCCCATTTTGAATGTAAAATATTAGAGGGAATACGGTTTCTTCGACGTCCCTATAAACTGGCCCCTGGGTCATCAATTTTTGTTCAACCCTTAGTGCGCCACTATTTTTATGAAATAATGATGATTTGTTCCACTATTTCTAAAAAATGTTTTTTAGAAATACAAAAATAAAACTAAAGAGCTAAAAAATCTATTTTTAAAAGAGATTTTTTAAAACTAAATTAAAAATTTTAACCAGCATTGTTGAATTTCAGAATCTTTCTTATTGCAAATAAGGCATTGAAGAATAAGAAGATCACAAATGTAATTGATTTGGAATGTGAAGATTCGACATGCTTTGACGAATCTGCGTTTTTCAGAATTACAAATTCCATCCATATCTCAAAAATATGTTATTAGTTTTTACAATGTTAGTTTTTACAGTTCTTACAATGGCAGACAAGATTTTGGCTTTAAAATTTTAATGGAAGTTGTTCAGTTAAGGAGTCATACTAGAACAATGCAACTGAAAATAGAAACAAAAATAACAGATTGTATAATTCAACAGAGAATATATTCTAACAATGTCGTAACAATAACAGACTGGGAATTATGATAACAGTAAACAAATATAATCAATCCTAAAATAGTTTCATTTTAGTTAGTCAAATTTTTTCGTGAAAAAAATTTCCAGTTAGTATTTGATTTCCAAGTTTTATTTATCAGGAAATTTTGCAGCAGAAAAAATTCTTATCAATTTCCGTTTGCTATTCTTCGATAAATAAGGAACTAGTTTCTAAATTACTTTAATAACTTTTCTTTTGGTAAAAAGTATGTCAAATGAAGATCTTATAAAAAATGAAAATTTGTCAGAAGATAAGATTTTTGAAATGTTACCGCTATCCAGAATGTCAGGTAGATTTCTGACATCATCTCAAATTAGCAACAGTGTATATATGGCAAGTTTGGCTTTTTATGGTTTCCATATATTGAGAGAAGAATTGGGTGATGGGAATTATGGCAAAGTGAAGTAAGTTATCGCAATTTTTTTAACAAATATTGTATTATTTTTTTAATTTAGATTGTAATAGCATAGGGAGAAAGGCTTTATGGTACAGTATTTTTTTAAGGCGATAATATTTTTAAACTGCTATGATTAATGATCAATTGGGTTAAAAGTATCCTAGTTTAAACTGACATAGGAAAATAATTCTTTGTTATGAACTCAGATCTTTTTGTAGTATTTTTAAAATTTCAAGATATTCATGAAGTGAAAGGGGATAACTATTGTGGACTGATGAATAGTCCCTAGGTATGTTCACTATAGTATTTCAAAAATTATTAGATCACACTCCTTATGCACCTTAATTGCGATTCATGAATGGAATAAAAAAGTGATGTATATTAATAATTATACTGAGCACCGTAAAGCCATTTTAATTATGCAAATAAAGTAAAGATTTCCGATATGGAAATAAAATTGAAAAGTTTTTTCCTGTTGCTTCCTTTTTTGAAATTTCTTTGTGTCGCTCCACATGTAATGAAATGCATATTATTGAGATTTGAGTTATTTTAACCATAAGAATTCTCCTTTGTAGCGTTTTGAATAGATATATTTTAATAGAGATGTAGAGAGGGTAAATGGTGTCTGAGGTATAATGAGAATTTTTCGTCCTTATCGCCATCAGTACCTAAGCAAAGATAAAATATTGTTCTTCTTCATCACTTTTGAATTCCTAAGTGATATAAACGCTCTAAAATTCTTTCATATCATTCCTTTAAACTACCATCCGGCTATCTATAATTTCACACTGAAATTGTGTTTTAATTTTAATCACTTTTCTTATGACTCAAATTTCTTTTCTTTATATACTATTTTCAATCTCTCCTGAATTTTGCTAAAGAAATTTCGCTTAATAATGTTAAATAACTGCATACGCGGAGAGATATGATTTTGTTCATACATTAAAGCTCAAGTAGATTTCTTTAAAATGTTTTTGTGACATTAGAAAAGAGTTGTTTTTGATGAAATGATCTTTTTAGAAAAACAACGGATTAGAAAGTTTTGCTATGCTAATAATGTTTGAAGGTTCATCAAACATTAAAATTCGTAATATATAGATGAACAAAAATTTTAAAAAATAACATTTTAAATTAAAAAAAGATAAAATTACTAGCAGATATAAACTTTTAAACTCTACAAACAGAAACAGAATGAATTTTGCAACAACATGAATACTGATTTATGTTCAACGAATTATTTAAACTTTATCTCTTAATTTTCAGACGTGCGACTCACAGAGGGAAGGACCTCGCTGTGAAGATAATTAACCGTGATGCCATGCCCAGTGAACTTGCAGAGAAATTCCTCTCCAGGGAAATAGAGATTCTCAGAAAAGTCCAGCACAAGAACATCGTGCATGTATACAGAATTTTCGATTATCCGAGAAAAGTTTACATATTCATGGAATTCGTTGAAAGAGGAAATCTTTACGACTTTTTAAAGGTTTATTTTGCAAATTGCAGTTTTTATTCAGAAAAAAGATCTTAATTATTAAATATCTACACTTTTATGTAATCAGATTTAGTGAAAACATTCATTTAGAGTTACCAAGAAATATTTATAAATATAATAATTTAAGTGTTTATAAATATAATACAGTTTTCCAATAACAAAAATCTAAAGAGATAAGCTTTGATTTTGAAAGAAAGGGCTCCATTTAAAATTCTATATAAAATAATAAAATATCAAAATAATTTTAAAAATAATATAATTCTAATATGTTTTAGTTAATTCATTTTTTTTTCTTTCTGGTACATTTAAAGACCAATTTTTTTATGTTTAAATATTTTTATGTAAACATTGTGTGGTAATATTATGTGCGTTTGTTATAAAAATATTATTATTATGGTGAGAAAGGAAACGTTTCAAATTTTTATGAAGAACCTCTGTGAAGCAATCAGTATGCAATTTATTATATTTTGCAGAACAAGAATTGAATTTCAAATTCATCCTTGCATTCCGTTTATATAAATAATGACTAATTCATTAAAATACTTTCCTTTCATATAAGAAAAATATATTTCTTTTCGATTACTTGATTATTGAGAGCAAGTAAAATCACAAAATATCGATATATATTGTTAATGTTTGTGAAGCATATAAAGATTTCCCGGAGCCCTTTCGCCAATTACATTATCATTAATATTTGACAGATTTCCTATGCATTCTATTCAACGATAATAAGGAAAAGTATAAAACACGCCATCTAATGACTATTCTAATGCCAGAACGCTTTTGATGATCACCTGAGGCGGACAATTTCCCATTTCTCTTCGAAATTTAAAGTGGCGTATTCCGGCACTTCTGTCACTAATCATGACTTTTCAAAGAAAAACTTTTAATGACTCTTTTTTAATGCATTGCTTAAGTAAGGTTGTCATTCTATGGAACCACATAATTTTGTTAAAGTAATATATATATATATATATATATATATATATATATATATATATATATATATATATATATATATATATATATATATATATATATATATATATATATATATATATATATAAATATAAATAACAAGTATCGTTATTTCATAAAATATGATCAGTTATTTCATGAAATAATTAATCATTATAAGAAATAATTGAAAAATTACGATCAGTCTTCGCATGAATTATTTATGAATTATGTGAAATAATTGAATCATGCACGTTAACGGCAACTCAAATAATTTATATTATATCTCTAAATATCAAACAAATATCATTGATGATAACAAATATATATTTAAATTCTAGTTTTAAAATTATTCTTAATTTTCAAAAACGCCTCGATGCCTTCAGAACAGACATATTCCACAATGATTAATCGTCTCCTAAGCTCTATTTTTTACTTTGTATCATTTCAATATGCCATTTTTTTTTACTTTGCCTATGACGGTTGATGATAATAACTACAAGTAAAAATAACATAGTACTGGGTGCGGCAAAAAAACTCGGACAAAGTTATTGCATCAAAGAATAGAAGTTAACTAATTTCTTTTTAATTTGTGTTCATTTCTTCTTGACTTCCATTCCAATTTATTATTTTTTGACTTTTTTGCAATGTCAAGCAAAAGATCTGTTATTTTAGAGTTGTTTAATCTAGAAAACATGACAATGTGAAATCGTTAGTTTGCTTAATGTGTCTCGGAAAACGGTGCCAGATGCAATCTGTCGTTTGAAAGAAAACTTTGCTTGAAAATGATGGTCGACGTCCAGGAAATGAACGGAAACATACAGTGTACGCTTTCAATAACCGTAATGCCATCAAAAAGCGCGTTCAATGAAATCCGAAGATTTTTATAAGAATGATTGTTCATGAAATAGGAATAAGTGATCAGTGCGACGAATTTCAAAAACAGAATTTGGACGAAGTCTTACAAGTTCCAAAAAGTTCAGCTTCTCACTGAAGAAAACAAACTTGTGTGGCTCCAAAGATGCAAAACATTTTTAGGACTGGCCGCAAGTCAACACTATAGGAGATACCTTTTCACTAATGAGAAGCTCTTTACCGTCCAACAAACTCATAACTCCCAAAGCGATCGGATCTGGTCTTTAGACACTCCAAGCATTTTACAATTATTGAATACCGCCAACATTAAAATGTCGATCGTGGTCTGCACAAGCGGCAAAACACATTAGGTTTTTGATGATGAAGGAGTTCAAAAAATGTACCAGCGGGACATTCTAGAAGCTCTTGTACTTCCGTGTGCCAAAACGCACTTCAGCAATGTAAAGTGAATGAAGTTTTAAAAAAACTCCGCACCATCTCACAAGGTCCAAAGCGGTGCAAGGCATATTTTCCGGACATGATATCATCTGGAGAGTGGGCACAATCTTAACTCGCCGAATCTCAATCCCTTGGATTAAAATGTATGGTCCATTTGGTAGTCGACGGCTCTCACTAAACCACACAAAAGTTTGGATTTTCTAAAGCAATAGCTTCGCAGGAATGGGATAGATTAAAAGTAGAAGACTTGCGGCCCATTACTGAAAATTTCAATAAGCGTTCGCGCCTCCGCATCGCTGCTAAAGGCGACCACTTTGAAACCAATTAAATCTATTTTTTTAGTAAATGCCTACTTTTATTATTATTTAATATATTTGGTTAATTTATTTATTTTTAATAAAGTTATATTAAAAAAATTTTTCCGGGTATTTCTGCCGCACCCTGTAATGCTTAAATAATCAACCATGCTATAGAACAGTCAAATGTATATTAGACGCTTTATCAAAAATTTCCGATTATTTTATAACTCTTGCCATCTAATATTTAAGTTTCAAGAAACAAATATTTATGTGACATTGAGTGATTGTTGAATAATTGCACATTTTGAAGCAAATTATTTTGTTTATTCTAGGAAAAAATACAATTGAGTGAATCTGAATCTCGTTATATTTTTCGCCAAATTGTGAGTGCCATTAAATACTTACACTATTCAGACATCGCCCACAGAGATATCAAATGTGAAAATGTAATGCTGACAAACAATGCAGAAGTAAAACTTATAGATTTTGGATTTTGTAGACGAGTGGGTAAGTTTTGCTTTGTGGTGTTATGTTATTTCTGTATTTTTTTATAAGCTAGAAAAATTAGATCCCTCTTTGTCTAGGTTAAGGTTAGTAAATTGCATGCAATATTTAAAAAAGAGCAGCTGAATATCGTGGTATCTTGGGTGGGGAAAAGAAGGAAAAAAAGCATCAAAGAAATGGCAGCCTTAAAATAATTCAGTATGGTTTTTTTTTTAATTTTTTTATTATGATGATGCAATAATTCTGAATTTGAATAATGTTTCGGTCTTTACTAGCATGGGAAATATGGGAAAAAGAAAACCTGGTATCCTCATTTTCTCTCCTGATATCACAAAATTTGTTGTTGTTTCTTATGGCACTTGCCACGGACAAGCCAGCTGTTGCGAAGACAGCGATTTAAGCCGGAGGAAGGAGCGTCTCTTGTTTTTATAGTTGTGACGACTAGGACCAAGAGTACGACTTTGCTACTCACGCATCACTCATTCGCTTGCACAACCCCTTTTCACAGGAGGGCGCCTTCACACATCTCACAGATAGAACAACCATGCTCAAACCGGGACTCGAACGCGGGACGCCCCGATCACGGGGAAGACGCGCTACCCCTATACCAGTAACAGGTACTAAATCTTCAGGGTTGAGAGATGAGGATGGAAAATGTGATTACTGAAAGCGTATAAATGTTTGGTTTAAAGAGCTGTCGATGAATGGGAAGTCGAAAAGTTGTAAGAGGAAACTTATAAAAAACTCAGTAGAAAATAGGTTATTGTGGGTTATAATTTAAGTAATAATTCTGTCTTCAATAGTAAGGGAGTTATTGGGAAATAAATAAACTTTCACTTTAAGCTGGATTTTTCATATTCTGCTCTGTCAGTATTTTTTATAATTTGATCGTCACCGTTTTAGATGAATCAGAATTGTTCTAGTTATCTTCTCAGCCAATGAATATTAATACTCTATAAGTTAACAAATACCACATAGTATCATGAAAAAAAAGGAAGAAATCTCTTATTTTACTCAGTGAATATAAGAATGCAAAATACTTAAGTCCAACATTTGTCTTTTAAAATTCACAAAAAATGGCACTTGTTACTTTGATTTTATTACAATTGTTGTTTATCTTGATATTGGTGGAAGAGCGCCATCTTGATGCACCGATGGAATTAATCTTTGTGAATTCTTTGTTAAACTAATTTAAATATTGTTTTTGTGGAAGAAACATGCTTCATTTTTACTTCGGAGGATCATTCCACATTTATGGATCGTTGGTTAACAAAATTAATAATGGCACTAAAATTCTACAATAAATCTTGAATATATGTAAATGGAGGTTATCAATAATTTACTTCGTCTGTTTTTGAATTGGTTTTACATGACAAATGGTATCTTATATAGCCCAATTTGATCAGTTATAACCATTGAAAAATCTCGTAATTCTATACAAGAATCCAGCATGCCTCCATATGCGAAGAAATTAATTACAATTTCTAAGTTTGAATCTATTCAGGTAACTACGACGAGCTGAGCTGCACTTTCTGCGGCAGCACAGCATATGCAGCGCCTGAAGTCTTGCAAGGCATCCCTTACGATCCTTTCAAGTACGACATCTGGAGTTTAGGTTGCGTCCTTTACGTCATGGCAACGGGAACAATGCCTTTTAATGACATGAACGTGACAAAAATGGTGGAAGACCAGCTCAATAAAGTCATTTCCTATCCACGCTATTGCCAACTTACTCAATGTTTTCTGGTAAGTTATCGTTTTAATATTTGGTATTTATCATGTAGTAGTAGCTAGTAAATAAGTAGTGAGTTAATGACCCAGATTAGTTGAATAGTTTCAGTGTTGATTATGTGGTAAAGACATATATCTCTCGCCTGTTATTTAGTTTCTGACATAAGTGGGAAAATATTTTCTGTCGGAGAAAAAAGATACAGCAGTGGAACTGTTTAAATTAGTATTAAGATTCTTTTTTTAGTATTAGGGTTGCATTTATTGTTCGTTTCCGTAATAATTAGGCTTTAATTAAATTTTATTTCAGGTAAATAACAGTTGAATTGCATCTAGGATTTGAAGAACAAGAGTTATTTAGCCTTTATATTCCGTATAACAACATCTATGTAACTTATTCATTAATTTCGGTTTTCTGTGACGTTATCCAATTTCTGTTTATTAGGACTAATTTTGAATAGGATTCCTCACTATGTACTTATGTTTTAATCAAGATTTTGTATTTACATTCAATTAATTATCACCACAATTTTTTTTGAACTTAGTTATCTTTCCCGACATGAAGTAAATATTTATGTCGTACATAATCTTAGATTGGAGTGAAGCTGATGATTTATCGCTCTACAGCAATTGGTCGAGAAAAGAGTCCTTTTTTAAAATTTTTTTGCAGTTTTATATTATCAATTCTGCTTTATTTTATTTTATAAGAAATTCGCGAATACATGAAAGGATTTGCCAACTAAATAAAAATAATTTTAAGTAGTCTTCACTTTATTCATTAGTTGTGTTTAGAAGTAAACACAATTTTATTATCAAATCATTAATATCTCAATAGACAGCAGTTTCCATACACGAATAAATAAAATTACAAAATGTTCGGACGATTTTGATAAAAATTATGCAATATAAATGAAAAAACTTTTTTGAAGTTATTCATTAACAAGAGAGCCTCTTTATTTAATAATACAAGAAATTAAAAACGACAAAGTTTTAAAAAAAATATAAAAAATCGAAAAGGAAAAGAGAAAAATATTCATTTAATTTATGAGTTTTATTTAAAATTGATTTTTCAGTATCATACATTATAGTAATAATGTTAACAATTAATTTAAATGACTAACATATATATTGACACGATTTTATAATTTTTTGAGAGGGGTAAATTCGCGAAATTGTCACAGCCACGAGATATTTAGTTTACAAGTTTTAAAGCTTTAATTAGTGTTCTATGGTTCAGATTTTTTTTAGAATTAAAATAAAATTATATATATCGCATAAAATCAATCGGGCTACAAAGTAATAAACAGAGAAAATTTGTACTTTAATCTGGCGAAATGTACTAGCTGTGCGGTATAAATTTTTGTACATTTCTGTAAGTAAAACAATTTGATCCCTATTAAACCAGAGAAAAAAAATAAGATATAATTTTCATTCAAAGATTATGCTGTTTTAATGCCTTTCATGAAATAGCAAAATTTAGTTTTTAAAAATATTTCAAACAAGTTAATTAAAGCAGATTTCTTTCGCAAGTTACAACACATTCGAATGTGAATTGTATTCATATTAATCTGAAAATACAAATATACTTTTCCTGGTGCTCATTAAAATATCGAAACAGCATTCGTCATCAGACCACATATTTAATTTGTTCAAATTCATAAAGCATTTGAATAATTCATAAAATAATTATGAAATGAAATATTTGCATTTAATTCTTAGCACTCCAACGTTCGATCGGACTTCCAGTTCTAAATGGACATAGATATTAGAAGGTATATACATTAGAAAATGATGCCCCTTTTTCATATTTTTGTTGAAAAATGATTATTTTAAAATCCGTATAAGAGCAAAAGCTTTCGTATTAATTTTGAGTAATTACAACAAACCTGCAACCATTTCTCAGATTTTTAAGCTCTAAAAGAAATACTCAGCATACTCATAAACGTATAATGGTGCATCGCATTACTTTTTGGAATACAAAGTGTTAATAATATTTAATTGCATTTTTGCTGTTTCATTGTTGCAGACACTGATGGATCGCATGCTCGAGCCAGACGTCCTGTTGCGGGCAACCATACTCCATGTGGAACGAAGTTTATGGCTCCAGATAAGAGACGATGTTATTCCAGATATGTCGAAAAAAGAAAGTGGTCCTTCCGATGATGGAGCAGTGACACCGATTTCTTCTGATTACCTTGGAATGATCTTTGAAGCAGAATGATTTATAAATAGAAGAAAATTCTGTATAAGAGTGCTATATTGGCTTTGACTGAATGCGTTAAAATAATTTCTTATATAAAACATAGTAGAAATACGAATTATTGCAAGAATTTAACTTTCTTAACCAATTATCTTATTTTTTAAGCAATTTTCATGATATACTTGCAGAATTTTCTTTTCGTACACACGGAAAGAAAAACAAATGCAGAAGAACAATTGACCTACCTATATTATTTATTACAATTATTAGCATTAGTTTGTGCTTGGAATTATTCAGGCTCTGGTGTATACCACAGTAGATACTGTGCCTAAGAATAAAGGCTACATTAAACACTACCTACGAAAGTTGTGCGTCTTCTGCATTTTCAGCTGATCTCGAAGGACTCAATAAATTCTTTTTTAATAATGAAATGTATAACTTAAACAAACATAACAAAATAATAAGCCATAATATACCAAATTCTATGGTTTTAGCGTTAACATTGTTTTTCAAACAGAGATAACTCTATTTTTAGAACATAGAATTGAACGTGTGGTGAAAGCTCATAAGCCAGTTAACAGCTACGCTACTCGAGCAATTCCTTTTGTATTGTAGTCATGTTACTAGGCTGCGAACCACGGCGTCCTAGTTCTACCAATCCGCCACAAACGCGTCGAACACAGAATGAATAGCAACTGTCTGCTGAACATAAAGACTTTTATATTTTGCATGTAATATTGAAAAAAAAGGACTTTAAAGCAACAATTCCTTTAATAAACTCCTCTATTTAAGAATATTACAATCAAATAATCAATGACCTTCACGTATCTGAGTGAAAAGTCAGCAGTGACCTTCATGTTTTTAACTATATCTTTTAAACTAATTAACACGTGAAATACCTTAAATTGTTCAGAATGGTTCAACTATCAAATGACATCGTTAAAAAAATTTCGGAAGATTAAATGTTCAATGCTTGTATAACCCATTAATATATTTCTTCGGGCTAATATTGAATTTTTAAAAGTATTAGACTGTAAGTAAGAGAAATACTATACAGTGAAAAAATGTTATGAAATATTCTTGGGACATGTACAATAATGTTTTCACAAATTATTTCAAAAAATTTTTGTGACATGGAATTGATTAAAATAATTATTGATAAATTTAATAAAATAGCAAATTAATATTGATTACATTAAATAATCAGTATTAATTAGCATTAATAAATAAGAGACATTAAATGCTGAAATCCGACTACTCATTCGAACATTCTGTGTCATTATTGTCGAAATCGAAAGTACTGAACTGAAAACAATGGGAAAATGGGTGCCTATGCATCCTTTCATTTTATAATTGAAATTGAATGATATTGACTTTTCTTACTCCAGAAAAAGCGTTTTGCTTTTTCAAAGCTATCTTAATGAGACAAAAATAAGAAAAATAAATCTTATTGCAATAATATAAAAAAAACAATATGTTGTCCTCCTTCAAAAAATGTCTTTGTGCGTTATTTCTCGAAATATTGAATAATACAACGTGTATCTAAAATCTAGTATATCAGTTATGTCAACAGCAATTCGGATGATCTTCTTATTTTGGGCTGTTAACAACCTGCAAATAATATTCATTTTCATAAAATTAATTAATTACAAAATGCAATAGATAATATTTACTACTTATTGACGAAATGCAATAACTAAGCATAATATTTTCAGTAGTAGAGATCTAAAAAACAAAGTTAAATACAAAATCACCCATGAACAGCAATAAAATGACTTGTGGTGAAAGTTTATAAGCCAGTTAACAACTTCGCTACCCTGAGCAATTGTTTTTGTATCGTGGTCATATTACTGGACTGCGAACCATAAGGTCCCAGGTTCTATCCTCACTCATCGCAAACCGCCACATTGGTGACCTCGGACGATGAACCTTCGTACAGCTGTTGTGGCGCCATCTACCCACAGCAAACCAAAGTCGTCAGATTTACTTCACGCAGCAAACCAAAGCCGTCACACTCACTTGACGTAGCAACAGCAACCACTCACTCACACACGCTAGCCATAATGCGTGACGCTACTCAAATGGGTACAGACACATTAGACTCAACAGCTTAATACATCGCCCCTCAACAGCCATATTTTTCGTCTCAAATCCGACTCACTGGTGGGAGAGTCTGTGGTGAAAGCCTATAAACCAGTTAACAGCAATGCTACACGAGGAGTTGCTTTTGTATTGTGGTGATGTTACTGGGCTGAGAACCACGAGGTCCCAGGTTCTATCCTCACTCATACCAATCTGCCACAGACTCGTAAGCCATGCGCATTTTTCACATACTTAATTTTTCACATACTTAAAATTTTGCTCACAAATATTAAAGTATAAGAAAAATTTTAAGGAAGTTTTTGTGGTAACATTCATAGTCATTAATTTCTCAATAGTATAAACGTGAAAATTCCTTCCGATTAAAGTTGTAAAAACGAACAAGTATCACATCAATGTAAAGTCCCGATAAATCAGGGTAATTGGATTCGTTTAAAAGAACCTCAGTATCTCTATATTTATGAGAAGCATTTTAAATTATAAAAATGGGTCAGTGGAATATGAACGAGCCTTTATTCTGTTGAAAAAGGCAATTTAGAAAAACAGTCACGCAATCCGTTTTATTTGCTTCCCCAAATAATGTATGAATAATAAAAATATGATGTGTAATTGTTAGGGTTAGCGATGAAAGAAATCTCAAGTGTATTTGAACGGACTTGAAATTCCTGGAAAAATTATTATTTGTCGCATGACTTGGACACTACATTAGTAGTTACTTAGAAATAGCCACATTTGCAAAAAATTTCCTTATGAACTTTTCTGCTCATTTCCTACGAACTATATACTTGCAGATTTATTGTATTTGACCCTATTTAACTTAGCTTATTATAAGTTTTATTACTATATTCATAATTAGGCAGCATATTTATTTTTTAAACTTAAAGCTTTTTAAACTTATTTTTATCAAATCATAACAATTAGGATCTGAACATGAAAAGGATCGGAAAGTCAGACGACACCCAATTTTGAAGCAAAATCTGACTTTAAAGTATTAAATAAAAAAAAATTGATACAAAAATCAGCTGATAAGCGGAGCTGTAATACACATAAAACGTTTAATATACTTTATAAATGTTAAATAATATCATTGAAGCCCAATATACCTCCCCCCTTCATGTTCAACATAGCACTATAATTGCAGATCCATATTTTCCATTGATGGCCGGAAGTAAATCTGCCAGAATTAAGTAAATGACGCCGAATGCTGTTCTTCAGAGCTAGCAAGGATGTTAGTTTTTGAAGGTAGAAATTGTTTTTCAGAAAACCCAACAAACGAAAGTCACAGGGGTTGATATCCTGTCAAACGAGAACGATGACGGCTGAAAGAGAAAATGACGATTGGTTACCCGTACATAAGTGATATGATGTCTTAGCAATTGTTTTACACGACAATCAATGCAAGGCAATGCCATCTTGCATAAAAAGGATGCTCCGAAGGCATTCACAACGTTGAAGTTGTGGGATTACAAATTCCTTTGGCATATTACTGTATTGCTGTCTTGTTATAAAACAGGTTTGAATTCTTTTTGCAGTTGTCTTTTGAAAAATATACTTTTTAATGATAAAAATAACAGCAAAATCACAACCATATTGTCAATTTTTTAGGATGTAAGGGTTGTTCCTGGATAGCGTGAAAGTTTTCTGCTGCCTAAAGTCAAATGAACATCAACCATAATTCCAGCAAGGAACTAAAGTGTAAAATTTTTACGAGCCTCAGTGTTCCTGTCGTACAATAAATGCAGAAGCTTGATTTTGTAGAGATAAAATTGCAAAATTAGTAATAAAATATGTCGTATAGTGAAATACGACATGTACAAAACATCAGAAACAATTGGCAATGTGGCGATTGACTTTTGGCTTATGCACATAGAGGTATGCACATTTTTGATACTATAACAAAGTTTTTTTCCTCTACATAGAAGAATGTCGAGATATTCAATTGTTTCGAATTTTTGTGTCATCCTTTGTTGTGAAAATTTAGATATTGGACTTCTTTATATTCGCTTCTTGCGATGAAATTATTTTACAGCTGCAAGAAAGTCTTTGGAGTTTCGGTAGAAAAATTTTATCAATAGTGCTTAATTCTAGCACTGTAAGCATGATGTGCTGAGAAATAACTAATGTTCGTGCAAAATACGCCCTTTTTATAAAAAGAATAATTGTAATAGATATACGCTATAATGTAAATCATATTTCACAATGTCTTTTCCTATCTGATATGTATATATACACTATCTACCAATAAGTAATTGGATACCTGTGATAAAAGAGATAAGCACAATTTGTTTATATTCAGTTGTTGGTACAGCCTCCACCTGAGGCAATTAGAGTCTTAACCCTCCAAGGCATGATTTCCACCAGTGTTTAGATGATGGATAGTGGCATTTTCTTCCACTGAGCTTGGAGAAGACGTGTATATCTTTTCACCGATTTTGGACGGTTGCTGCATTTTTTAATTTGCCGATCCAATTCGTCTCAGAGGTTTTCTGTAGGAGTAAATTCCGAACTCTGGGCAGGTCAGACCGGTATATTCACCCCATTTTCATCACATCAATCCATGTCCTCGCAACACGACAAGTGACTTTGTCATTCTGGAAATAACAATGGTCCAAACCGTAAAAACCGTAAAAATTGCTACAGCATAGGAAGTCCATTATTGTCTTAGCTCTTTAACATCCAAGAACTTTTCAAGCAGCACTCCCTTTAACGCCCAGACTTTCTCGGCGTGTCTCTGGAAGACATGGACTCTTCCAAACCGAGGAGCAGTTACTTTCTGGGGTTCGAAGTAATAAATCTGTCATCGTTCTACTCTGAGCAATTGCCTCGCGGTTTTCTCACCACGAGTTGTCTTTTCTACCGGCCGAAGAGTTTCATTCTAATGTATTAACACTTTTTAGTGTGAAGCGTTTCGCTCATCGACTTTTGGGGGTATTTTTTTTCATCACCAAATAATTGATATTTAATTTAGAAAATATATATTTTTAAATTTGGTATTAGATTTCCAAACCATTTAAATAAAAACTGGCATTAATATCAATTTCCAAAACATCTCTATTTTTTTCATCTAATTTTCGATATACTTTTAGAATATTATGCAGTTTTTTGGCAAAATTAAATAATACGTCATCTATTATAATGTAATTTCTTTTACATAGTAAAATATGACATACATAGTGTATATATGAATGCGATTAGGATATTTTTTACATGATATAGATGTCAATGCAATTCAGTAATAGACGAGATAACGTTTTAAATCTTCATTTAATACTGAAATAAAAACATACGTTGAAAAAAAATTGGAAAAACAGCACCTTTTGAAAGACATCTCGAAAATAAGGCGTTCTTTTAACATTCACCTAAGAATTCTTTTATTTATTATCTTCAGTATTACATTTTTTTAATATAAACTGTTATGATCTTTTATTTTTTGAATGTAAAAATATTATTTTGAATTTTTGATCGTAATGCAAAGAGATTTTTTTTAGACTTTTAATTAAATTTTTAAAGAAGTTTTCACATTTTCTTTATAAAAATTACACATTCATGTTTTTACTTAAATCATCGAAAAAGAGTGTGAGATAAATATACATTCCAAAAACATATTTATTTGACAACTCATTTTTACTAATCTTTTAAAATTTTTGTCAAACCAAGAAACTACATTACATCAAACGTTATATATCTCATCCATCAAAGCAATTCGATAAATGAGATTACATGTTTTTAAAACTTAATTTAATACTGACATACAAAAAACTGCTCAATAAAATCCAGGATAAAAATTACTCAGCGAAATATATTTCTTAAATGCATTGCTTCAGTTTTCAGCCTGAACATTTTACTTTAGCTCATCATAAATATTACTTTTTTAGTACAAACCATCATGCTAAATTTCTGGAGCTGAATTTCTGATTTTAAAATGTTGTTTTAAGATTTGTACAGTATTGTTAAGACAAAATCTTATTACAATGAAATAAAATGAATTTTTGAATGAAAGTTCCATATTAAGTTCTCACAAATTCAAGCATGAGTGAATCTAGCTTAAATTTTTAGTAAATCTCTTTTTGATCATTGAAATAAAAGTTGAAACAAATAAACACACAAAAAAATTCCTTATTTTTCATCTTATCCTTATTAAACTTTGAAAATGTTATTAAAACAATCATTTGTCCATAGTAGATAATATGCCATATATTACTGTTTAGTTTTTTTGTACATCAAAATAATTCAGAAAATAGACGGAATGATTTTAAAACTTTATTTTGCAATGAAATAAGAAAAAAAAATCAAATTTGAGAAAATGTTTCAAACGATCAGCTAAAACAACATTTTTTGGCCAACCATCATCTGCGCTTGACAGATAACTGTCGCTTTCACCAGTAGCAGGTAAATTTGTTTTAATTTCTTCATCAGTAAATTCAAGTTTATTTTCACTCACGGTGAAGAAATAATAGGGGTTTGAATAAAAAAAATTATTCCGACAGTAAAAAAGAAAACGATTGACAATACGTAAAATAAAGAGTAGAAATCCACAATTGAAGAAAAATTTGCAGAATGGCATTTGTTCAAGGAATTCGGCATTTATGTAACTTATCTCACTCTATGAAGGAGGGAAAAAAGAAAACTCCCAATGGCTTTTTCATATCTGACATTAGGATTATCATAAATATGAAATTATATCTAAGTGATATTTCCGAAGCTAAAAAAAAATAAAACCTATATTTCCATGAAACAGTGGGTCGCCAGAGACGACTAGTATGTAATAAATGTTTAAAAAAAATATGAGAAAAATGTAAGTGTACCAAACAAAAATTTTTTTTTTAATCTTGCTTACAGTACTAAACCATATTAATGAGCAACAAATATACAATAAAAAAACTAATTACCACAAATAATAAAAACTCTAATTAAAAATAAAGGTATAAAAAAGATAAAGATAAAGAAAGAATTAAAAAAAATAATAAGAAATAATAATACAAAATAAATTGTTCTGAATAAAAAAACAACTACAATATATTTATAAAATTGTCTGATTTCAAAAATACCAGAAAAAATCCTCCGAGTTGAACTCAAAAATCTCCGAGCTGGAAAAAAATGCATTAATGATAAAAAAATTTTATTTGATAAAATGACAATCTTGAATTTTGAGAATTCTAACAATTTCTGTATCTCATATCCGGTGTTATGTCCTTGAATTTCAACTCTTCCAAATCAACTTCACACGGTACAGAGATATGCTCAGAGACCTGTGGCGTTTATTTGGTGAAGAAAAAGACTGACATCCTGTCTGAAGAATGTGGGTAATAGACCATATTAATTAAAGAATAAACATAAAAATCTACTTCTCTTTTATTCGCCGATTCTTGCTTTTTACCATATAGTTAAACGAATTCTGCTTTCGCGCAAGAAAGCTTTAGATTCGAAGGCGGCGATGTCGTAGTCTTAGGTGGTATATACATTAATAGGCACAGCAACTATTAGAAATGGATTTCTGATGGCAAAGTAAATCAGGCGTGACATTCCAAATAAAGATTTTATGGTATCTTATTTTACAGTAAATGGATTCATTTTAAGGAAGTTTAATCCTACCCAACATCGGCTAATAGATAAATTCTTTAAAAACTAGAAAATCATCGAATGTTTGTGATAATTTACTCTCTGAACATGTATTCAATAGTTGACGATCTTTTGTCTTGACACACTGGCCCGAAACTGAGAAGAACAGTTCTGAAGGAATGGAATGTAATAATCTAACTCTTCATTAGTGTCATGATTTGATGATTTCTCATAAGTTTACAGCGTTTCCATCCATTTGGGTAAACCATATTTTCTACAATAAGAGAGAATTCTTGCCTTTGTATTTATTTTTTTCTGAGATTAACAAAACGATTTTTCATTTCTTACCAAAAATTCAACAGAAATTTTTTTTTATCGATGTATAATCATATTTCATCAAAATATTTTCATATCCATAACTAAATATATGGTACAACTATTAGAATTTCTCCTTGTCTTTAGCATCTATTCAAGGTTTCAATATCTTTTAACCATTTCCAAAAATTTACTACTAAGATCAGAGAAATAGTAATGCTCAACCCATTCTCTTTTAGTAAATATAAAACCCTAGAGAAATGAAATTTTTTCATAGAAACTGTAATGCCTTGAAGTTTTGAAATATACGATTGATTTACTTCACAAAACTACAAACATTTTTTTTAATCTCAGATCTCTTTGTTCTTAAGATATGCTGCTCCTTGTAACGAAAGGCAGTGAGTGCACTATGATAATGACCGTTTTGCATTCGAAAAACTCTATGAGAATTACTTTATCCTTCTCTATGATTTTAAAAAAGAATTTTGCCATTTACTTTTTTGAGCGATGTGGCTTATATCTGATGAATATTTAGTGAAATACTCCATTTCAGGATATATAAATAGCATTGCGTTCTTAATAGGTTGGCATGGTACAGTAATATGTTGATCATATATAGTGGCTTACAGATAATAGAAAATAAATATTAAGTTAATAGATAAAGGACTAATGCTTCTACTTAAAAAAATTTCATTTTCCTGCTCTTTATCATTATTAAGCTAATGTAGACTGCCCATTACTTTAAGCCAATCGACGATTGCTTTACGATTTGATCGATCGATTTACGATTTGCTTTTAGCTGAGCAAATAAAAATATTCTTTTTGTGCATAAAAAACCTTAATTAAATAATTTTTAAATGGGTAAAATAATAAAAAACCTTTCTAATATGTTTTCAAAATTTGTAATTATGCGTTAAGAGACGTAAAACAACAATGTTTTGAATTACATAATCATCAGGAAATTGAATGAATATCTATGGCTATTTTAAAAGAAGTAAAATATTTAATGCTGCGTTTATGAAAGAAATTAAATGAGGCGTAGAAAAACGAATATCCATATAAATTCAATAATTGAATTTTAATGGATTTGGTGGGATTTGCCTCGATATAGCTCATTTCAGTCATTCGTTTCTTTATAATTACTTCCTCCAGTATTAAACCATTATTATTTGAGATTAAATCTTATGCTAGACATTTTTTCTGTTCCTTATCTTTGCAGAAAATTACTAGTTTTCTCCTTTTAAAGTACTTATCATATGATCCTTCTTTATAGGCAATTAGTAAAACTTTCCGGATACAATTTAAACAAATTATCATCTTGGACTATTTTCTTCCACCCATTAATACTCATAATTTAATTATTATTTACGCAGATGATTTTGTTTTAAGAAGTGTTACTAATTTCACAATTTTCAAGTCTTTTTCTTAATTTTGTTTCTGAACAAACACAAAATAGTGATTCTTGGCTTAGACAACGCAATATTTTAATAAATTTTTGAACTCTTCCTATGGATTCTTTAAGTCCAAAATTTAATATAAATCCAAAACATTTTATTTCAGATTTACATAAAAAATTCAATATATCTAGTTTGTTCCATTTTGAGTTATAGAATTCTCATAAGAACGTATAGGCACATCGAAAGGTAGTTAATCCATTCACAGATTTCATTGAAGATTTGGAGCAAATCTGAGTCACGAAAATAGTATTAAATAACAAATTGAAATAACAAATAATAAATTCAGTCCATCTAATTCATCACTTTTTCATTCAAATTCCATCCACAACTTCCATTCAAAACAAATTTCATCCTTTTCTTGCTTTCTTATTTTCTCATACATGAAATACACACAAAAAAAAAATATTGCAATCGTGAAAAAATTCAAAATGAAACTTTCTGTTCCCTTCTGAATCAGAAAAACACAATTCTTTTTTTGGAATTATGTCTATTTATAGCTTTGGAATTTTTCTATAATTCAAAAATGCTTTGGAATTTGATATATAATCATTAAACTAAATCTGTGGATTTCTATCAAATTATGAACGAAATCCGTTCAGAGGAAGTCTATTTGTCTGGCTGTCTAAGTGAACATAATAAACTACAAATAGATAAAATTTGGTACACAATTGTAGCATCTTAACTGCTGATCCACATTATATTTGAAACAAATTAATCAAGGGGTCTATAATGTGTTGATCTGTACTTTCTCTTGCATGTAAAGGTTGTAACTCGAAAATTCACAGATTTAAATAAATGAAATCTGTTATGTGGCGTGAACTTGGAAAAAAATGTCTTCTAAAATACATATTTGATTTTCTGTTATTTGCATAATAACCACATTTGGATCAATAAATCGTGAAAGATAGTGCGCCAGATTCACACCAAAAATCAATCTCTCGTAACTATTGCTGGGCAATGCTTTGCAATTAATACACAAGTATCGCTTTTCATTACAATACTACAAAACACAAAATTATTACGGGTGAGAAGCGTAAAATAAAAAATTGAGCATTCAGCCCATTCATGGCTTTACCTAAGATTTCTAATTTTATACGAAAGATAAGGTAGAGAGTATATGAGTAAGTATTAAGAAGATCACTATTGAGTTATGTACATGTACACGTGCAAACCGTTAGATATAATTATCATCGAACTCATTCGATTCCTTAACATTTTACAATTTTGAATAAAGACCTCATACAAATTCTTCCTGTTTGTGGGTTATCATGTTCAAAGACAGACAGACTTATTCAAATATTTTCGGTTTTTTTTTTTTTTTATATTGTTAACTAAGAATTGGAGAATTATTCAAGTCGTCAGATGCAATTTTTTGAGGCTTACAATATTTACTTTTTGATACATTGCAGTTAAAACGTAAAGATAAGTACAGAAAAAAAGTGTTTAATTGCTATTTTTATTATAAAATCAGCCATTATATTTATTATGTAATTATGAATTATTTCAATGAAAAAATACACACTTAAAAATAAGAAAAACGATATTCTTTCAAAATCATTAAAGCAAAGGTAATAAATAAACTGTTTATCTTTAAAATTTCTTTTATTCTACAAAAAATTTAATTAATTCGGATGTTGGAAATAAACATTTCTGACTTACTTTCCCATCTATTTTTAAACTTTTTGGCAGATATTTAAAAATCATCATTTGCCTATTGATGACACTGTGAATCTGCATTTAATAAATAAGAGATGTATATTTCAAATATTTGTAATATTTATTAGCTCGGTTCAATGCAAGAACGAAACTAGACGGGGATCGAAGGCAAGCAATCATTTCCAATACGTAGTCTGGTGTAAACGTCTAAAGAATTGTATTTTGTCTTTGCGAACTTTTTATTAAAAATTTTTCAGAATTTTTATGATTCGTCAGATCCGGCTAATTAATATTGCCGGCAAACTCGCTAAATTATCGAAAAAAAATGAAACATTCTAAGCATCAGAATGAAGAGTGAAATATGATATATTTCACATATCCATAATCTTTATAAATGCTCCAATTTCAAATGTTGAATTTTTTTTAGTATCCCCATTTTATTAAAAAAAAAATTCTGTGTGTTTGCCTACATATATTTGCATATATATTTGTATGCTTTTCTATTTGCATTTTGAATATTTTTTTTTTGATCATGCTTCTCCAATTGTATTATATCATTTACTGTATGTTTCCGTTAGTATATGAGCAATTTTTTTTTGTGTGTTTTTTTTCTAGTTTTCTCATTTTTCTTTGTATTTGTGCCTGCGTCCTATTTGAAATTTCTTCTACTATCAATTGTGTACTGACTTACGTTTGTAAGCCTTGTGGTATACTTGTTGACACACAAGGAGTTTATATATCGTGAATAAAAAAAATGTATAATTTGGAAACCTTTCCTGTATGTTTAAAAAAGTTGCTATGTTGCTTAAAGTAAACGATCATGCAGCAAAAATCGCTACTGATCCCAAATGTTTGTTTCTTTCGTTCTCTTGTCAAAGCCTAATGGTTCATTAAAAAATCCAAAATTAGAAGAAAGAAAGTATTTCATCAAATGCTACACGCTTTTGTAGGTCAATTCGAGCCTTTTTTTTCTCATAGAAAAATCATTTTAATGTTACAATGATTTTATTCAAACACCTTTTTGATCAATATTTTATCCTTTCTACAAAAAGTTTGTCCTATATTTGCATCCAATATTCTTTAACCCATTTTAGTTGTTGATAATACACAGCAAAAGAAGCATTTTTGCACAATTCTTTCTACGAACATGTACCAAATACAAATTTATTAAAGAAAAGTTAATTTAGAATATTTTGTGATAATTTGAATATCTTGATTTGTTGTTATCGAAATAAAATCATGAATTTCTCAAATTGGTGCAAGTAATTTTTAAATAATAAAAACAACCTTGTAAGAATTTGTTTTCCATTTAAAACGAAAAATATTCTAAATGAATTCATTTGTGTATTTAAGAGAAAAGGAAGGCACTTTTTTTCTCTAAGCTTCCAAATTATTTACATAAGGCATTTTCGGCAATCAGGACAACGCCATTACTATTTCCAAGGTTTAAGCTACTTTAAAAAGCAAACATGAAGAAATGGATTGATTTAATTATTTGAACTTCCCATTATGAAACAATATATTTATTTCTGATTCTTATTCTTATTTCTGAGCCATGCTCAGATATTGAGGACAGGATGTCTCCAAGTTTTCTCATAATACCAGCGGGTGCATCAAACTCTGTATTTCATGTTTAATGTCTATAGATCTATAGTGTAGACATCAAATTTTGTGCCAAAGGGTTGTCTGTGTGTATCAGCAATAAGTAAAGGCCATAATTCAAAAACGCATTGAGAAATATATCAACTATGGTATGGGAATTGGACTACAAGTGCAGTTTTGTGTCAAATGTTTTGTTTCTATTGGTTTTGAAAAATTGCCAAAACAACAAATTCAATTTTCGGATACTATTTTACACATGCCAGAGATTAATCGCCAAATAATGCGCCCAGGTCAACATGATAGATTCAGTAAAAACGCTAAATTGACGCCAAAAGTTAATATTTCTTAACTATTGTTACAATATAAGGCGTGACAAGTTTATTAGAGAGTATACGTTTGGGGAGAACAACTTCTCTGGTTTCATTTCAAAACCAGTGACTCTGCCAGTGTTGCTTGGGAAAGACTCATATGCTAACATTTTTGCTTTTATAAAATCCACAGGATTTAATACTTTAATTTGAATTAAGGTGTGCGTATACGCAGAAGATTTTTTTAAAAATTTTAACTTTAAAAATCCAGTTTTTTCACAGTAGGTCATTAATATATGTTTAAACTCATTTCAGTGAAAAAAAGCCATATTACACTAATTATTAATTAATTAAATAATATTTAATGAGCTAATTAGTCAATTTTTTGAAACATGATATCTTAAATTCTAATTTGTACAGACACACAATTCTAGTTGAAAATTATGCCTTAATCTTCATGTTGTCTGCCTCGATCAATTTATAAAAGTATATAGTTTTTTTTAAACAATTTTTTCATCAACGATGAATAGAAAAAGCGAGATTTTTTCTGCAATTTTTATATTTAAATAGCTATTAAAAATTTATTTCTATAAATATAACTTTGATTGAGGCACAAAACATCTGCTATTTCATATAGATTATTTTGATATATAAATAACTGTATTTGGTTCATTTCTGGTTGAGTTATGATTGTTTGAATGAAGCAACATAGTGGAAAAATATCATTCTTCATAAAAGGAGTTTTAAAAACGCCATGACTCGAGTTTTTAATGAAAGCACCTCAAGAAAAATAATTGACTCGAGAAATATTTCGAATATTGATAACATCTTGGTATCGTTTGAAAGCTAAATGATCAGAGAACATTATTAAGCAATAAAAAAATATTCGATATTTTGAACGATTTTCGAAATTTCAAGTGTGTACATAAACCTAACTTTTGTGGGTATGGTTGGACAACTGTATTTTATTATCACTTTACCATGTATACTTTTGATAATTTTAATTAAAACTATTCTTCGCAATCTTTGGACTGAAGGAAGCAGCTTATATAGCGCAGTATGATATATATTTTGATTTTTGCGCCATAAAAATTCAAACCAAAGTCGATCACAGAAGTACACACACATCAGTAGTAGATATCTTATAGCATTCACTTCATTTATTCTATCTTATGCATTCAGTAATCTTTTTTGTCATCGCTAAATTTTTATTTTCTCTCATTGATTATTATTATATTAGATTCAAGTTATTGCATAATTGTATTGATCTTTGCTGTTTTATTTTTAAATTTCGGCACTTTTGTTCTTATGCTAGTACTTTGGCAAAGTGCCATTTATGCAGATGGGACTTTTTCTTTCATTATCATTCATTTTTATTGTTTTTGTCTTCGCAGGCACCTTTTCGCGTGCTACATTTTAATGAAACTTTCTTTTTTCTGTATTCCTTGAAGGTTAACAACCAATTTCCTTTCCGTTTTTCCAGATGTATATAAAATTATTCGAAATGAGCAGCAGGCGATTTCGTCATTTGTAGCAAATATGATTAATCCTTCTGCTCAGAAAGAACACTGGTGTTATCGGGGGAAATAAAGTAAAATGAATGTCAAAGCGACGCATGAAATTCTTGGATATAATGTTAGTAATTTAATATATATATATTTTTTTAAAATATGCAATAAACCTAATAATAACAATTTTTAAAAACACATTTTCCTATACGTACTGAAAGATTGAATCCAATTTTTCCAATAAATTTAATAATAACAATTTTTAAAAACACATTTTCCTATGCGTACTGAAAGATTGAATCCAATTTTTCCAATAAATTTAATAATAACAATTTTTAAAAACACATTTTCCTATGCGTACTGAAAGATTGAATCCAATTTTTCCAATAAATTTAATAATAACAATTTTTTAAAACACATTTTCTTATGCGTACTGAAAGATTGAATCCAATTTTTCCAATAAATTTAATAATAACAATTTTTAAAAACACATTTTCCTATGAGTACTAAAAAGTAGATTCTAATTTTTTTATTTGAATTACTTTCAACTTTTTGATATGTGATTCATAATTAAAGACTATCATAAATATTATGACATTTCGTAATCAATTTTTTTCTCAAATCACAACGTCACTTGTAAAAAACAAAATTTAATCAAATCAATCGATTAGTTGGTTATTAAGTTCTGATAATTCTAAAATAGCTTATTATCATCGAGAATGCAGAAATGTATAGTACTTGAAAACTCTAGCTCATCGAGAATTAAATGAAAATTCAATTAAAATATTCTATTTTTACAAATATGAAACAAATTAAATAAAAATGTATCAAAAATATAATTACTTTCTCGTATATAATTAAATATTTGGTTATATATTAAGCTGAAAAATTTTGATATCGATGTAATCAAAACTTCCCATGAATATACTTTTATATCTCATATGTTCTTTAGGTTCTCAAATGAATTGAAATAACAATAAATAATTTCTTAACATGCAACAGAACATGCTGCTCATTTCAAGATTCAGAGATTAGCACTTTTGGACGATTTTACTCACTAATGAAGAGATTTGAAGTGAGTAAAATAAATGCATTTCCTATATTCTTTCTTACGCTTGATTGATTTTTTTCCCATTAAGGGGACAGCGGACTGTGTTAGACACTTTTGCGAATTATTTATTTAGGATCATGAATTAAAATATAAACAAATCAATTTTTTTTTAAAAATTCTTTAAAACATAATATATTATTTTTTTAAATTAAAAATACTTCAGGCGATTTAATTTTTAATTTTTTTTCTATTACTTTGTCCTAAGTATGCTATATAAATTAAACTGGAACAAAACTGTGCATGATTTTTGTAATTCCAATTAAATGTTAATTTTTTAGAAATATTTTTTATGCACATATACTAAGCTTTTATAAGAATTTTATGTTTTTATGAATTCAAATGGGTTTTTCAACTATCTAAAAAAATTGAAACATAAAATACATACCCAGTTTTTTTTTAAATATTTGATCGAATTCTTCATTATTAACTTTCTTTTATAATTTTCTCGTAAATTCAGACACTTGAAATATTTAAAAATATTTAAATCTAATTAGAAAATCGTTTTGAGAAAAGTAATTGAAATGTATTTTTTCCATCTAGGTTCTTCAGATATTCACTTTATTGAAATAAACATTATGTAATGCTATTTTATTTGAATGTAAACATTATTTTGGTAATGAAATAATAAAGATAAAATTTCATATTTTCATCCGTTTTTGCTTATTTTACAGTCTACTTTCTTCTTAATGCCCCCCCCGTCAGTTTTTCCAGTTTGCCATTTTGAAACAACCTTTTATTTTAATTCGAAATTTGTGTAATTATTGTCCTCGAAGATAGTTCAGTGTTGCGAATTATCCACAATCGATTCGTTGCCTAATTTCGCTGGTAATCAATGTACTATATATTTAAATAAAGTCTAACATCCTCCGCAATGTTTTACTCAATCTTATTTTGGTGAAATAACGCCCTCTACTGCATAACCGAAAGCGTCTAAGAGTTTTCGTATCTGGCAAAAGACAGTAGATGACTTTTCGAGGTTTTATAAGGAGAAAAAGAAACCAAACTTTTCGTTATTATTTTTTTCACACCTGAGACAGTCTGCGTTTTCGTACTCATGCCAAAAGTAAGAAAAAATTCCGCCTCATTCGTTAATGATTGGGAAAAAAACTTTTTTCTTTCTTTTCAAAAAATCAGAAAATTGAGATAAATCTTTATAAATGATGCAGTTTCCCAAAAGGGATATATTAATTAGAAAGTTAAATAAATTAATGTGCAAATGAGTTAATTTGGGGTTCACAAAGATCTAATTTAATCAAACACATTGATTTCCGAAAAACGTTAGAGAAAATATATTATCCTTTGAATTCAGATTCAATAGCATTATAAGTTCTAGAAATCGCGAAATAAAAGAAAAACCTATTGATCCTGCTCTTAATTCATGGTCTGATTAGTAATTTTTCTCATTAGTATAAAATTCTGATATTAAATATTATGAGAATAATTTTTGTTTTATATTATTTATTAAAGTTGATATTATCTGTAATTGCTTTTTATTGATATTTTGAGAATTTTTTTATTAGGAGTAAGTTAAATGATTTGAAAAATCTTGTAACTTACGTGGGTAAAAAAAAAGAACAATATACAGTTAACCTTGATATCACAATGCAAATAATAGAAACAAAACTATTTAATGGAGTATGTTATGGCAGCATAAGAGTGTAACTACTGATGCCATCTAGAATATCTTAAAGGCCTGATGATATGCATTTAAATATGAACGAACTAAATGGAGCTAATTCATGTTCACTTGTTATACCTCAAACATGCCTTGTTATACCTCATATTTTGATTAGATCAGTGTTATATGCATTATCAATATTTTGTACATCTGAAAAAAGAAAAATAAATGTAGCACAAAGCACACTAAAGAGTAATTAAATAGACATTATCAGCTGTGTCGTGAAATCTTTTTGTCTCTCTCAATATCACAATAATTTTCGAAGGTAAGTTGATGAGATGCATTTTATGCGTCTCATGCGTATGAATTGATTTTATTTTGCCCAATTATTAACATTTTATACCTTATGTAATGGTGAAGTATTAACTAACAATCTGTATATGTAAAATTATTGATACATTAATGTTTAGTTGATATGATTGCTATATTAATTATTGATTTGATTGATATATTATTGTTTAGTTTCTCAAACATGCATGGATTAGACAAATATTTATTTGAATTGTGAAAATAAACTTTTTTAAAATCCCAAAGGATTAAGACCCATTTCATACTTTATCCTATCTTCATTTTCTATGTTTGCACCTCACAAGGTGTAAATTAAAGTTTAAATGAAAACATTTAACTATTAAAAAAATCTTTAAAAATAAATCAGAATGATTAAAACATAAAACAAATCCGAAGATTTTTAAAGATATCAAATGATACCATACTTAAAAACACAAGAAAATTCATTCTGGAATAAGGAGAAATGATTTATCTTTGCAGAACTTAGTTTGGAAGGCAAATTGTATAATCAAAGCAATCCATCTACAAAAATCAAATGGCCCTTAACTACACTTTTACGATACAATTTCGAATTTCGGTGACATAAAATACTTAGTGCGAAGCTCATCAGAAATACAAAACACGCAAGCTCACAGAACAAAACACATTTTGCTCCGGCCATTAACTGCGTGACTATTAAAGGCTATACGCATGGACGCATCACGACCTTCAAGGTAACGCGTAAATATTAACGTGTTCTCCCTTCCCAGCTCTGCCCCCGAGAGAAAATTAAACGAATGGAACCGAATAAAGCGAAAAAGAAAAAAAAGTGCGAAAGGACAGATGAAAAAAAAATACTGTCAGGCAGTCGTTTCACTTGGGGCCAGGTAACCAAGACGACGAAATCTGTTTCCTATATCATCGACGATCAATTTTTGTTCCAGCCTCACGTTACAGTTGGTCCACTCGGCCTGTGTGACAACAGTTGTCGTGGACGCCTTGAGCCGTTTTTGACGAAGACTCCACAGTTCTTAAGTTGTCGTGTGCCATCTGGAGACGTTGTCAATTCTACAGGTGCATGACCTCTCCTTAAGAAGCTGCACGCTTTCGTGCTTTAAGGAAATATCGGGCTGTAAACCATTTACGCTTTCGCGGTTTTAAGATATGCTAGCGAAAATGTTAAGCGGTGCGAATGCTCTTGTTAGAAAATTCGATCTTTTGAATGTCAGTCATAACAGAGAAGGAAGAAACATTCTCAAGTTGGGAGTATATGAGATGGATACCTGGTTAACTATCAAATGGTTGTAGATTTTTGGTTTAGGCAAGAATGAAAAAAGTGAAAGGTTTAATAATTTATTATTAAAAAGTATATCTGGTTTCTAAATTAAAACATCTTTACCAGAAAGAAAGTTGTATCTATTGCTGTATCCGGAGTAAATTAGTATATTATGTTAACAGTACAAGCTTTTGTAAAGTTACTGAATTACAAAGTTGTCAAGCTGAATATGGTAAGTTTTGTTATTTCTATATTAATTTTGTCTTCCTTATGAAAAAAAATATATAATTAAAAATGCTTTTTAATCTACAGAAAACTGCATAAAATGGATAAAATCTAAAAAAAAAAAATCAATGTGCAACGATTGTCACTATATTATAATGAGAGGTACTTAGGAAAATTTTAAATTTACCTATAGATTAAGAAAATAATTTTTAACTGTCCAAAATTTAATAATTTAATCCAAAATAATATTGTATTACATATGAATTCAATGTTGTATTCATTTCAGCTTAATAATTTATTTTTCATAAAGTTTTGCTGACTAATTTTAGTGAAAGCATTTCTAAAGTTTCTTTTGATTTCAAAAGTTCACCCTCGAATTCATCTTGATTCTTTTTCAAATTATTTTTCATGAAAGAGAAATTTTATCATCATGAAATAGGTATTAAGTGTATTTACTATAATATTTGACAAAATTATTGCATTCAATATTTATTTCCCATATCTCTTTTATTACAGAAGTCTGTCAGCTATTTCTACCAAAAGGCATTCTACCAGTGAGAATATAATTTGCATTCTTTTTGAAGATAATTTTGTCTGTTATATTTAATATGGATATGGATCCAAGATAAATTCAACCTAACTCTACCGATTCTTTAGAAAGTGTCGCATTAAAATATTTATGATGCACAGTGCTAAATTCTCAAGAAGCCGCTCTCGTTGTAAACGAATGGGTTCCCTAACAAAGGATGATGACGAATTTAATGAATCCTCTTTGTCATCTCTTAGTCGACCCAGCACCCAAGACAGCAAACGCTCTTCTTACAGTAGATTATCCACTGACAGCGGAGAGGGATCAATGGACGACTTCAACAATCGTCGCAATTCTTCTCCAGACTTTTGGAGAGATCCCCTTGGAAGAAGGCACACAGCGCCTACAAGAAAACTACTTTCCTCTGATTTAACAGTGGACGAAATCATACGTCCAAACACTGTCCATGTCTGGGGTGGTTGTTCCCCAAGATGTTCTTTATCCCGCTATGCTCCACTTCCAGCCATCGGGGCTCAACCAGATAAGTATGAATCCAGTGATTTTGAACGTCCAGTGCCAGTGAGACGCCAATGCTTCATGGGGCCGTTAGACATCGATATTCCAGATTCTACAGCGTCTGATGACATTAATGATAATGAGACTTCTTATCAGCAAGATGATGATGACAGTTCTCATCCACCGTTATTCTCATTGACATTAAACAGTGACAGCGATTCAGATTTCGAAGATGAGTCTGAAAATGTGCAACAGTGTGTGTCTGAAGGCGAAGAAAGTGAGGAAAAGCCACGTCGGACTTTAATTAGATCGGCAACATTCACCATAGAAAAAGAGCGTCCGGATATTCGAGGTCCATTCTTGACTGTTGCTATTCGTCTGCCTGATGGTGCAAGAGTGGCCGAAAAGTTTGACTGCAAAGAAACTCTACGGAATGTGTGCGAATTCGCTATTAGCAAAATGGAAGATCCTAAGCCGCAGAGATATTCTGTGGTCACAACAGACGTGCCCAAACGAACTTTCAAAGATTTGACTCTATCGCTTAAAGAGGCTGGTATAGATGATAAAACCCTTTTGTATTTGCAGATACATGACGAATATGATTCTGATTAAGAAATAAGTATATATAGTAGATATTTGAATTTTATTTCATTATAATTTTAGTTAAGAAATATTTAAATTAATGAAATACTATCGACATTCGTGTTGAAGGAGTGGTAAAATTTGTAAAAATTAAGTCATTATATATCTTAAATTTAAATAGTATGTAAAAGTGTAATAATTAATCTTATACAGTGCTTTGAAAGATTTATTTACGTTTTAATGAATATTTTAACCCTTAAATGGCTGGAATTTTTTATATTTGGTTAAAAAAATTTCCTGTTATAATAAGCGTTTCATATTATGAAAAAATCCTTGTTTTATGTAAAAGTTCTATTATTAAACTCATTTATTAATTTTATTATTTGATATTATTAACATTAAGAAGAATAGGAAAGTCATAGCTCTATTTTAAAGTTTATCATTTGAGAGAAAGATGGAAAAAAAATTAGTAGAATTTTGTTGATAATATTTATTTAATAATTAAGCTATAAAAACTTCTTTTTCAAGAAAGTATTAATAGTAGAATTTTTCTTTAAAAATGTATTTCTTGTACTAATATCATTTATATAATTTGTATTATTTTAAATTTTTTAGTAATGCAGTTATAATTCCCATAGATAAAAATTGAACACGTCAATTAAACACATTAAAATTTCAAATGAATTTTTTTTGTAGTATTTGGAACGAATCGAAGGTTATTGTCTGAAATGAAAACTAGTTAGAAAACAATCAAAGATATTTCACTATCAGTTTCCATGAAAATATTACGAACTAATTTTTTAAGAGTTATAATTTTTTTCCTCTCAAAATACTTTGTTTTTAAAATGTAATAAATTTAAATTTTAAATAAAAATGCAAGAAATTTTATATAAATGCTGTACATAAGTGTGCAATGCTTGATTAGAGAGCTATTTAAAAAGAGAAATGGGTTTTAAATTAATCTAGGCAAAAAATTAGTCATGTTCGAAAGAAAAATGTTATGGTATAAATCAATAATTTTAAAATGAAAAGGATAGTTAAAAAAAGACCGATGAAGAAATAAAATCATAGATTCAAAATCACAGGATTCGTTCAATTTGAGGACATCAAAAATTGACGATCGCATAAAATGTTGTTCTTCCCAATGTTTTTTTATTATTAATTGCTCTGACTTTCATTTTAAAAATATGAATATTTTTTTTCTTTATATGTCATAAAATTATAACAAAAATATATTCTAAGGAAAATAGCCTTAATGAATATTTTCTTATATTACGAGATATAAATAAAAAAAAAATTTGTTTCATGAAAGTTATTTTCTACTAAATTAATTTGATAGCGAAATGATAAAATATAAAAAGATTCTTCTCCTTTTTTAAAAAAATATTATTTATATATATTTTTATACTATAATATGTGTATGTATAAATCAGGTATTTGATTTGTTTTATATAAGTTGCATTGATATCCAAAAGAAATGCATTTTATAAATGTTAGTAATTTGAGAATTAACATTAATCATAATAATTATTTTGTTTCAAATTATTAATGGTGAAAATAAATAAATTCCATATTTTTGTGAATCGAAAACCAATTATCGTCGTCAACTAAATCTTTCAAAACATAGAATAATTCTCTATTTTTAATGCACTGTTTGTACAGCAACCATTTGTTGAAATGAATTTTGTAATACCTTGAAACAAAAGGTGCGAAATGCTCCAGTTATTGTTAGTCTACGTGCTTTATTATCGTAACATGTAGAAATTTTAGATATATACGGATATTTGTTCCGTAAATGTATACATTTCATAAATGTGTCATACTAGAAAGAAAGCGTTATAGCTCTCTTTTTAAATGATGATGTTGCAAATGTAAATTTTATGATATACTAGATGATTTCATTAAATTTTATTTATAATGTACGTTTATTATTTACTTTTCGGTATAGCTTGCAAATATGTATGAAAAATTTAAATTATCGCATAATTAAAATTTTCATATGTGTTCATAAAAAATTATATATACTTTTTTAATTAAAAAGTATCATAAAAATAAAGTATATCGTATTTTTCTGTAATTTCATTTATTCTTAGGTGATTAAAAACTTTAAATAATAAATTAGTTAAAAAGATCATTTTTTATTAATTGAATGCATAAATTTATCAAATTTTTTTTATAAATTTGAGATTGTTGCAGTAATTACTTTAAAATAGCTAAGTAAAGAAAATAACAAAGTAACTTCAGTTCTACCAAAAACTAAAATCAGGGGAAACATTATTTATGTCAATAATAAAAGTTAGCTTGAAATCAATAAAATTTGCAAATGCATAGCATTTTAATTTAGTTTTTAAAAAATACGAAGTCAATTACAGAAAATGATCTCAAAATATTTCACATGGAAATTCTATATTTTGTTCTATATACAAACAATTACTTTTCAACTAAAAGTACTTGAAATATACTGCGAAATTTTGCTTGTACTACACATGGGAAACTTTTATATTTACAAATGAATGAAATGTTTTGAAATTTACATATATTTTAAGCATTTATTAACAAAATTAATATGCTTGTGTTTACTGAAATTTCACGAAATTTTTAACCTTATGAAAATTAACTGTTAACTACAATATTTTTGAAAAAATTGTTCAAACAGAATTCTATAATTTCAATAAAGTTTTGATTAGAAAATCTGAAATAAGTATAAGATAAATATTTTTTTTCTTGTCATTAATTTTTTTGTTAAAGTAATTTAAATAGTCCAACAGTTTTTTTCAATTACGAGTTTAAATAAATTGATGTTATGAGAAATTTCAAAAAAATATTAGCATAGAAAAAATAAATGGTTATATGATTGAAACAACAAATGTCTGTTTTTGATAATTATAGTTTTACAATCATCTTAAATTATTTGGTTGAAATGTTGCCTTTAGTATGATATGCCTATATTAAAAAGCATTTATAAAATGTTAAATTCATAAAAGGATAATTAAAAACATTTCTTGTTATAATTTAATTTGGTCCAATACCTTTTTATACCATATGTGCATTTACTTTATATTTGAATATAGTTCTTAAAATAACATAATTTTCATTTGTTTCGATATTTTCACTGCATTAGAAGTTACCAACAAATTGAACGCTATCAGATATCAAACCTTTTCACATTATCTAACAACCAAACGACAGCATCTTTATGCAGAATATTTTCAACATGATTTAAAGATAAGAAAAGACATTACATTTCTATATTCATTTGTTTCCAACTGAAATTTGAATTTAATATTGAAACTATGAGAGCAATCTGCATGAGTTATTGAAGCGAAAAACATGATATTCGTTCAAGAAATTTTAAAGTCATATCAAGAAATACTTGACAGAACTGTATTTATTTTTACTAAATTAGTATAAACGAATGCTGTTGTGTACAAACAATAAAATTTATTCTGAGAAATTCGGTAACATTAAAGAATATAGAAAATGTGGATTATATAAAAGAAATTGTATAGTAAATACTTTGGGAGGGCTGCAATGTTTAAAAGGATATCGAAGTAGTTTAGTAGAGTGTGAGTAATAACATTTACACAGAAATTATATGAAAATGTTGCGTTTATTTCTAAACAATTTCAAAATTTTTTATTATTAATTACTAATAAATAATTCTTAATAATTCTTTAGTCATTCTTCTTATTAATTAAATTTAGATATTAATTCTTATTAATTAAATCTTATTAAATTTCTGTAGGTGTCACCATACCCATTCTCGGTGCAAAGCATAAAGGTTATTTAATTTTATATAATGGCATATTTAAATGTGGATTAAGAATAAAGTTATCCTACCTATTTATAATGTATTTACCCACATGTAAACAGAAAGAATACACGAAATTGTATATGATTTGCCCTTGAAATGGAAAATTATGCCTAAAGAATTTTATTACGGTTTTATTAATATCAATTTACTTTTTTTTATTATTATAGCTGCTCAGTGGAGAGAAGTTTGGTCAGTAAAAGTCTTCAGATATATAATAAATATTTAATGGCATGGCAGCAATAACACAACACACAAACTTCGTCTGGAAATAATCTTATTATAATATTGTAAATTAATTCTGAAAGAAGAAAATGCTGGGAAACGCTTTCATTTTCAGTTTAAATTCAACTTCCTATAGTACTAATTTAATTAATATGAATAAAAACAAGACATTTTTTAAAAAATACCTGCCGAAATAGGCTATTCTAAATTACCTTCTTAAATCGATATATCAATCATCTGTGTACCCATTTTCACCAAGATATTATCCGATAGTTTATTTAAGGCTTTATCGAGCGAAATTCGCAGACAAAAAAATTAGGTCGCTGTGAATAAACGATTAGAGTGAACACATTTCACTATTCTGTAAAAAATTCTGCACTAATTACCTATTGCCCTATTGGGCAGAAATAGAGAGAAACAGTCGTGCATACACATAAAACGCAGATGCACGTGACATTTGCATTTAGATAAACTAAATAGGACGCTCACTTATCTTTATTTGATTCTCACGAAAGAATTTTGCATAAAGATGTACTTCAAAAACAGACAATGGAAAGAAGGATCACTGTTCATTAATAATGTATATATTCTTTTTTAACTTATTGCCCTGAAAATATCTTGCGTTGTATTTAAGAAGACTTTCTCGGAGATTTTACTTTCTCCCAATTTATAATGTGGATGCCAGATATAAATTTAAATTGCAAGATATATGTTGTTTTGCATATTTAATGCTTACAAATCGGAAGTAGTTACTAAAACTGAAGCATACATATTTTGTACTTATCGAGAAGTATTGTATGAAAAGAATGCGTAGAAATATGAATAAAAAATCCGATGATGGTTCATTAATTATACACGAATTAGAATTAGGCTTAATACTTAAGTCAAATGTCTATATAGGACATAAAAGCGCCTAGTGACTATATCTCTTTTAAACGTGTTATTTTAGCGAAAAATATTCCGTAGTTTTTTTTTTCTTCGCGTTTTTGTCAAAGCTGAAAATAAAGTAAAATCGTATAAGTAAAAAGAAATAACTATTCAAGATTTTATTTTTATTTTGCTGCATTTAGACAGAAATGCGTTCTTATTCTGGATAAATATCTATATTTGTAACATTTCTAAATTTTTTTATAATGCATGCCTGTGAGTAAAAAAGGTATTTTCTTTTTATGAAGATGTCATATAGTTCTACACCGAACAACGGGGAAAGAAATATAAACCAATCGTATTTATAAATGAACCTCCTTTTTAAATTTAGATAATTTTTTAAAAAAAGTTTCCAAAATTTCTTTTATTAATTAACAGCATATTGTAGAATAACGATAAATGAAATTATTTTTAATTTGAATGCCTGTTATAGTTCAATAGTTTTGAAGACAGGCATTGCAATTGAGCTGTTATGTTACATATGAAGTAAATTATTTCGTTAGAGTTCGAAAACGTATGATTACAGATAGAATATTTTTGCTTACATATATGTGAAAGAACAGCGACAACTGTCTGGAAACGATACAAAAAAAAAATTGGTGTAACAAGTAAAACAACATTCAAAATAGTTATGTTTTTTTTCTCTCTCTTTTATGTATAATATTAACGCAATAAATAAATTTCGACTCTGAAAAAAATAATTACAATAATTAATTAATATAAATTATTACTAATTAATTTGAAAGCTTTATTTCAAAAAATTAATCTAATAAAGCCATAAAAAAGTAATCGAATCAATATAGAAACAGCATTTTATTACATTTATTTTAATTTTATTAAAAATTTTAATGCTCAGCTATATTAACCTTCATATTAAATTTAATTTTGTTCTTATACATTTCTAATATTAAAAGTATTTTTTAAACATTTGGGTAAACATATTTTCTATAAACATTTATATAGAAAATATTTCTTTTAAAAATTATACATTTTAAATTAGTGTCATTTTTTTATCTCCCCATTTCTGTTAATACACTTGGAAAATATCCTAAAACGTTCTTGTAATTGCGTTTATTAACATTAATTAATTTTAAATAAATCAATTTCAATGTACACTGTGGTGCCTATCATAGGTTATCAAAATGTTACTATCAAAATTTAAGCACTCAACATTTGCTGGAAATAAAGTGGGAAACATTACTCTTCAATCAAACTTTCAACAGATATATTTTTCATATTTTGAATTTGCATAAAAATTAATATTTCAGATAATATACCAGTTAAAATTTTTTGGAACAATTAAAAATTGGTAACAAGCGTCCAAGGTAAGAGGCAATGTTACGGCGCTTTTAAGAGAAAATTCTGACTCCAATCTGAAACAGATGATTGTAAACACAGAGGCACATATTCTCCTTTAGGTTCATTTAAGTGATGATAATCATTAGGCTAATTCAAGTAATCTTTTTAAGTGAATGTAATCAATTCATAAATTAGCATAATTACAAATCCCTTAAATGGATATTCTTTCCTTGTCTTGCCTTGGTTCTTGAGGTATAGTCTATATATCGTCTATATGAGCGTCATATAGACGATATAAGTGAAAATTGAAGACCTATTTTCTGCAGCCAATCCACAGGGTAATCTCTCTCATAGGAAGTACGTTCCATCATAGTGGTGGAGACATCTTGACCCCGCATTTTTTTCTATAATTCACAGAGAAAAAAGATAATGCTGGCAACTTCTCACAGACATAAATTTACGTCACCGGTTTCTTTCGACCTTTGTATTCATTAAATGCCAATTAAACGTATTTTTTTAGAACATTCACGCAAATAGCTTTAATCTTACTAATTTATATAAATCATCATAGCATTCAGTAAAATGTCATAAATAGTATATTTATGAGGAGAGAATACTTTCCATATTTTTGAATGGATAATTATCATATATAAATACATTTTTTAATTTTCATTGCAACTTTATATAAATAGGAAATTGCATCACTACATGATCATAAGAACAAGAAGTAACTATTCAGTTCAATTTAAAATGAAAATAACATTACAAAAGATATCCATTTATCCAAAAAATGCCATTATTCCCACAACAAAAAAAGAAAAGTTACGAAGCAAGCATTCTTTTTTCCAGTTGAAAAAACTACCCGAATCTTTCTTGCCTTATTGAAAACAAAGATACAGAAGAAAAAAACGAGTCTATACGGAAAATAAATGCTCAGAGAAAGCATTTATTTTGCTTTCCTCCAATTCGCCAAAATAGAAAGGTGGCACTGACATTCGCCAAAGTGTGACATACAATCCAGAGCATGACGTCTCGTCACGCTGGACAAGGTTGGTTCTGCTCTCGCTTACCCCACATCGGTTGGAGCGTTGAGTGTTAATGACCCATTGAACTGATAAACTGTGAAGCTTGACTGATGGAGACTGCAATGCTAACTGAAAATAAGATGAAACAGTATCATAATTAGTACCAATTACATGAAAATGACCAAAAATAACGAAAGCAAATGACTGTTGATGTCATTTCATGAAGATGATTTTATCAGATTAAATTCAGTCACCAGTTGAATTTAAAGTGAAAAATCACAAATTTTTATCAATGAAAATTATTTTAGTTTTAGTTTGTTTTAATTAACATACTGTTTAAAAATCTACAAGACTTATTTTAGGACAATTAACAAAATTTAATACGGTAATTATAACTTGCCAAAATTCAGCGCCTATTTAAATAATGAAACGGATTTGGAATGTATTGGAAGGTATTTGTCCATTCGAAATCTAGCAAACAATGAAGAAAAAAAAACTTAAGTGTCATATTTATATCACTAGCTGTACTATCTTGATAATAAACTCATAAACATATTAACTTCTAATATAAAATTTACATGCTGTTATCAATTTTAAAATGAGTGGTGCATTCAAATCATTCTTATAAAGTTTGATTTTTTATTCACCTTTGATCTGAGTGGGTTCAGCTTAGTTATTTATTTATGGAATGCAGCTCAATTAAAATGGTTAAATGATGGGCCTTGCAATTATGAGGCATAGTCAGATGATAGACATTACATTGTAATAGACATTCCCACTTCAAACTTCCGAAACATATCAGAGAGAGAATAATAGATTCAGGTATACAGCGGATATTTAGTAAATTTGAATTTAAAGCCGGAGATCCATCAGTTCTAAAATCGAGTATCTGTAGCCATGGCATCACTCATTCTTTCACAACTAATCAGGGTCAGTTAAAAGATAAGATTTGCTGTAGTTAGTTATAATGAAAAAAGTGTGACACAAGTCTGTCATTAGGGCATTAAGAACTGTTACTTTCTACAAACAGAATTTTGGACTGAAAATGTCTTCTGAATAATGAGATAAATTTAAAATCTCGTTTCTGATCGGATGTTTTGCCAAAAACATGATTATAAAATATAGAAGTTTTAAAAGTATGTTATATCTAGAAGTAACCCTATTTAAGATTGCAATATAGTCTTTCTAAAAGAAACTATTTTACCTTCTGACTTCTTTTTTTTTATGCGGGGGATAAAAATCGTATACGAAGATTAAAAGAAGTTTATTTTTCCTTACATAGAAAATTTCTCATTTGTTTCTATTATATAACTAAAACAGAATTTTCATAGAACACAAAAAAGAACTCAACTGGATCTACTGAAGCTAATTTATAGAATATACTTCAGTAGCTCAGTTAATATAAGATTACGTGATATGTACCTTTTAAATACCAGATATAATTATATAAAAGGTAAAATCAATTATAATTCTGTTAAATTACTTATCATGTAATTCCAAATTACACTGACATTTGATTTTGGTGATTTTTCTGAGAAGGTAATTTATTGGAAATTGTTTAGAGATCATTATTCGAAACAGTAATAATTATGATGAATAAATAACAAGTTTGAAGTGGCACAATTCTATTCGCAAGATAAACAAATATTCTATCTTAATTCAATTGATTAAAAATTTTTGAAAACCATTATTTATGCATTTCAGAAGCGATCCATAAGATTTTAGACATCCTTGTTTAAAACTCCATCATTGTGCACTAATTTGAACGCATTTTTGCCTATTTAATGATATTAAATGCTTAAGTGTATTATTTTAATCGTCAAGAGTAAGTCCTTCCCGCCATTTGAGTCAGTATCAAGTTCTACATTTTCAACTGAATTTTGGAGAGATTTCATAATATTATATAAAAAGACTTTACAACCGAGGCAGTGTACTTAAACCCTTAGAAAATTATAAAGATAGTAAAAATTAAAGAAATTAAAAGCAATAAAGGAATAATAAATATAAATGATTAAATGCATTCAGAAATGATATTTAAGCACAATATAAATAATTGCATAGAATAGATATTTTATCAACTTATTCATATTGGGATAGCAATTAATGTAAAAGAATCAATAAAAAATATATATTTCCATTTTCAGAACTCCGTAGTTCTGACTGATATTTTTCAACTGCCATTATCATTTTGATGATAATCTTTCGCATTTTACTTGTTTATTGTCATAATTCGTGTGAAATGGAAGTACTATTTTTGACTAATAAGCAGTTGGCAGCAATGCTTACGTATATGATATCAGTGGTCATTTTATAACTTGCTGTTTTCCCATCGGATATTAAATATAGTGGATAAGATGTAAAAGTATTAATATATAATGTATAATATATAATTTATAATATAATATGTAATGTATAATATATAATTTATTAATATATAAAGTTATGCTTCATCATTTTATCTTCTGTAACCTTTAACTATTTATTCTACAGTATTCAATACTGCTATTGCAATTGTAAGATGTGCGCAATCGAAATAACTATCCCAATAATTTGAAGATTCCTCTTTGAATTCATTGTACGTTATATTTAATCAATTAAATGTTTAATAAAAATACTTTTTCACAGAAAATTTTTATAAAAATTGAATAACTTCTAAATGATTAGTCAAGCGACTACCTTGGAGATAACTATAGAATCGATATGGAAACATATACGTAATTTTTAAAGGAGGAGCTCCCCCCAACTTTTTTTATATGAAAAGAAATGCTAGTATAATCATCGTAAGAAGTAATTAAGAATCATTCTTTATAAAATGTTGGTACTCCTAAAATAACACCAAAATAATCTGCAAAATAATTGCATATAGAGTTTGGGATTTTTTTCCCTAAATTCTTCTAATATTTAATCAGAATAAACCAGCACCCTCGATTTAATGAGTAAGTCCAACTTTTCATTGATTTTTGAAGTATATCTTAATAAATTTGTCATCTATTGCTTATTTTTCAAAAAAATCCCTTTTTTAATATTAATTTAACTTTTGATCTTTTTACGTTTTTTTTAATTAGAAAAGTTTGATATATCGTTTAAATATCGTTTGCAATAATTTGCAAATAATCTGATTTATTAGACAAAAATTTATTTCAGAGAAAAATAAAATATTTGAAGAAATAAATATATAATGAAAAATAATTATTTATTTTGAAGATAATTATAAGAATGCATGTTATGAAGCATGATTATAATTAAAAAATTATCGTTTGCTTGGAAATTTTTATATTTTCTTACAAGTAAGAACGGCAGAATGGCAACAACTATATTTTTAATTTTAAAATCTTTATTAAGAATCTCAATGACTCACAAAAATATGATTGCGAATGTTCTTGAAAACAAAATAAAGTAGGAAAGAAATAAATAAAATTACGGCTCTTTTTTAATATTCTGAATACCGATAAGTAAATTTGATCCCGACTTTCAGTTTATATATTCGAGCATTACTATTCTAAATCCGTATAATTATTATCCGTTTTTCATTACTTGATGTACCTTTTCAATATCATCCAATTTCATTCATAATATTAGGTACGAGAACTACTGCAGACGATTTCGGTTTCCATAGAAGCAGGTGAAATTTCTTTTATTTCTGACATTCGCTTTTTATCAACGTCAGACAGATGGTTTTGGCTTTTTGTCTAGCAAAGTTTGGATATGTCTGGAAATATATTTTTACAGCCATTCTTTAACAGATAAGCAATGTTTCATATAGCTAAGGGCATTTTTGCATCATCAAATAGCCTTCATATGTATCTAATGAAAAAATGAAATAAGCGCTTAAATATTTTATTGTTATTTCAAATAATTGTTATATATTGTTCTAAACAAATTGACAGGAAATAAAATTTTCAAATTGACTTACAGATAAATATAATAAGCAAAAATATTTAAACAAACTTTAGCAGAATTGAAACTTTTACTTAACAAATGCGTAAGTTCTCTCTGAATTAATAGTGGAAATATACACTGCTTGCTGTATAAGAAAAATTAAATGGAAAAAAAAAAATAATAAAACGGATAAAAATGAATCATGAAATAATTTTTTAAAAAATGGTTTTGAATCATAAAACTAGAATATACATTCTAATCTTATTGGGAAATGAATTATTTCGTTAATAATATATTTGGATTAAAATTACATAAGTTCTACATATTAAAGAATTAATTTAAAACATTGCGGAAAGTGAGAGAAAAAGCTTTCAACAATTCTATCTCGTGTCTTTTAATGTTATACATATATTAATGTAGTTAAGCTTAACGGATAAGAGGGTAAAACTAATTATTATGTAAAATGAGAAACGCAATGATTTTTTTTTTAATATTATCTTCAAGAAAAATTATTAAACTGCTCTTTAAATTCTTTGCTCCTTAATAAAATGAAATGAGTTATAAACTGAATTAATTAAATTGAAAAAGCTTTTAAATCTTTAATTATATTACGGCAATATAATATATACCACAATAGGCACGTTCAATTTATCGACATTATAATAGTTTCCTGATTGGTCTTCAATTTGGTATGCGAGATTTGGCTGAGTATCCAATCATAAATAGATAAAGATTCCAATAAGTTTTAGGTCATACAGTTGGAGAGTCAAGGGATTTCAAACAACACTTGCTTGATTTGTAAAACAGTGTTAAACGTAGGAATTTCATATCAGGTAGAAGGCTTACATAAAAGCAAATTTTATTTATGATGCACATTTTACAAGTTTAAGGAGCATTACTGCAAAATAATTTGTATTTCATTATGAAATTTAGTGTAATTTCTCGATTACAAATAAAATCAATTTCTAGTTTAAATTTTAAATCTTGAAATAGTTGAAGGTTCTTTAATAATGGCAACATGAGAGAAAAATGCAGATTAAACCTTTTTTTTCTGTCAATGTGCAGTTTAACAAAATAAATGAAATAAAATAAAAATGAAAAAAATTTCATTTTATACTCATTACTATTATTTACATGAGATCATTTTTCGCTAAATCAAGATCCATTTTATTTGCGAAAAATCTCTTATATATATATATATTATCTAAATAACAAACACCTAGTTTAATATCTTATCAATTTTTATCAGTTAATTCTTCTCTTCTCTGCATCCAAAGAATACTCTGAGCAATCTCTAATCACACTTTCGTTTCTTAAATGATTATTTTACGAGGTGAGGATCCATTATGCTCCACGCTCCAAATAGAGAAATGACCATTATTCTGTGACAAACCTTGACCGTTTAGCACGCAGGAAACGCTCTGTTGCAGAAATGCCTCCCAATATCGGCCGTCGATTCGCAGATCAGAAGTTTCGGAAGACCGACTTGCATCGACGTATGACCAAAAAGCTTTTCAAATGACAAACTCGCCACTGCATGGATTGTTTTAATGTATTAACTTAATTAAAACTTATCTATTTTTGGAGAAAGGAAATTTTAATTAAAAAAATGCCACGCAAACATTCAATTACGTATTAGTGCAGTCATGAATGAAAAATATCCAATATAAAAGAATGCTGCCATGAATTTTAATCGACTTTTTAAACAATAAAGCCTAGGAGCTTTAAAAGATTCTGATATATAATATAACATAATCAATAATATATAGCTTAAATTTGAAATTAATTGTAAAACAAATTTAGAATTTATGTCATGTGAAAATATTTTGATGAATAAATGTAATATGTGCAATTTATTCTTATTTTAATTAATTGCATTATAAGATTTCTTGATTTGTTTCAAAATTTTAAGGTATATTATCTTTGTTTCCCTAATAATTTGAATCATTTTCAAATGAATTGCTACATTAATTGAAGGAGTTTATCTGATATTCGAATACAATGATAGCAAGGAAATTCAGAATTATCAAATAAAATTGTATTTTAAAGCAAACAATTTAAAATTCAGTATATATAATCATCCATCGCCGTCTGTAATGCTGTGAGGAATCAAAAATATATACGTTTTCTTGGTATGCGTCATTACCGAATGCGAAATTTCTATTTTTGGTGTTTAGAAAATGAGACATGATTCTTTCTGGTGTTTAAATAATCTATTTATAGGTGTGCGAATAAATCTAAATATGAATAAAAATTAGTTATAGGATCATAAACTTCACAATTTATTTGTATTTTTTAATGTTAGATCGCAGCAAAGGTTAAAGATCTGTGGTCCGAAATTTTTATAACGTTATATGAAGAAAAGAATATATTTTATACCAGAAGTAAAAATGCCACGCAACAATTAGATGAAAATCTCAATGAATTAAATTTCTGTTTCATTTGAATGAAAGTGACAATGAAGTCATTGTGGAATGTTTTGGAATAGAATCATCTCAATATGTTAGGAATTAATTTTCAGCTAACTTATTATCTTATGATATATGTAAAATTCACTTGATCTATTAAAATTTTGAATTCGCTATACTTTTTGCATTTTATGCTTGTAAATTGAATTCAAATATTTTATTAGCTTAAATAATCTTTTATTAGTTGAAATATTTTTGGGTTTGTACATATTTTTTGGTGACATATGTAATTCTTATATTTTTTTGATGACATAAATAATTTATAATTTTGGCGGCATATTAATATGATTAGGAATTTAATTTAATTTTTATGTTTTCTCGCCAATTCTGAAACTTTTAAAGCTTTATTTTTTATTTCCCTTTACTTGCTCCAGCATCATGCACGCTTCTATGCTGTTGTAGTTATTATCCTTCATTGACTTTTTAAAAACAATTATACTATATTTATACTATGTTTCTTTTTTAACAGTTCTTACATTTGTTGAATTCGTAAACCAATGTATACAACATCATGATCAGAAAAAAATTTTAAGCCTGAAAGGATACAGTAAGCAGAATGATTTAAGTTTAAAACATTTCTGTAAAATTTTTTTGTCTATGCGTATGATATCTTCGCTTTGCTTACTAAATAAAACTAACATAATGATAGTATTTGCCATTAATTTTTAATAGCCAAAGAGCAAAAATACACTCACACACACTCAATTGACAACATGCATTGAAATATCTATGTATATCTCTAAACTATTTGTTATCACATACAGTGTCTCACAAAAGTAACGGGACACTTGTGCTTTACAAAAGGAAACTGTAATAAAATAAATAAATAAACATGTACAAAAATTGTTTGGGTGTGTTTCATATTTAAAGTTAGTAACAATTATTACATAACATACATTTTGTCAAAATATTAAAATATTAATTTAATAAAAATACAATTGTTTAGAACGGAGCAAAAAATGGCTCACATAAGTGATGGGACACTTACTTTTCCATCAAATATTTATCCAAAAATTTTACTTTTTAAAAGGTTTTAATATTTTGTTAGATTTTCTTTTACTTTTAAAACATGATTTAATCTTCTTGGGATGGATTCAACTAATTTTTTTGTGATTTCTGGAGTAATTTTACCCCATTCTTCTTGAAGCACCGATTTTAATTGTTGCTTTGAAAAAATGGCGTGTTTGCGAATTCTTGATTCCAATTCTTGCCAAATATTCTCTATGGGATTTAAGTCTGGAGATTTTGGTGGTGTTTTTATTATTTCAGGACAGTTATACAGCAGCCAGAGTCTAATGTTCAAAGCAGTGTGCTTGGGGTCATTGTCCTGGTAGAATTTAAAACCGTTATGAAGGTTCAATTTTCGTGCTAAAGACTTCAAATTTTGCTTTAAAATATCAATATACTTGTACTGATCCATTATACTGTCAATAAAAACAAGATTACCAACTCCAGCGGACGACATACACCCCCATACCATAACTCCTCCTCCACCATGTTTTACTGTTGGCACCAAGTTCTGTTTGAGAAATTCTTCCCTGGGTTTTCTCTACACCAAGATTCTACCGTCAGAACCAAATATATTAAATTTACTCTCATCAGCAAATATAACTTTATTCCAGTAATCAGAATTCTTATTTATGTTGGATTTTGCGAAAGCTAGTCCGAGTTTTCTATTCTTTTCACTTACGAAGAATTTTTTCCTGGCTACTCTACCGTGATATCCAGCAGATCGAATTACCCTTCTAATAGTCTCAGGATTAACAATTATTCCATATAATGCTTGTAAATCAGCAGCAACTTTAGGAGCACTCTTTATTGGATTTTTTTTAATATTTCGAACGATAATTCGCTTTATTCCATTGGATAGCTTTGATGGTCGGCCAGGTCTTCTTTTATCCTGAATAATATGATTCTTTTATATCGTTTAATGATATTGAAAACTGTTGAATGATTCAAGTCAACTGTTTCAGCAGTTCTTCTAATAGATTTTCCACGCTCAATATGCAAATTAATAACTAATTTTCAAATTTCAGGCGAAGTTTCTTTTCGTTTAGCATTCATGGCTGCACAGAGCTAAAAAACACAAAAATTCCAAAACAAACTGGAGAGAAATACTGCAGACGATTTTATAAATTATTGCCAATTGCTTTTGAGTAAAAATAAAACCACCAAAAATATTTTTATTACTTATTTCAGACGATTTTTGTTGCATATCTAATGGTATCCCATCACTTATGTGAGCTATTTTTTGCTCCGTTCTAAACAATTGTATTTTTATTAAATTAATATTTTAATATTTTGACAAAATGTATGTTATGTAATAATTGTTACTAAATTTAAGTATGAAACACACCCACAAAAAATTTGTACATGTTTTTTAATTTATTTTATTACAGTTTCCTTTTGTAAAGCACAAGTGTCCGATCACTTTTGTGAGACACTGTAGATGATAAAATCTTTGTTTTCAGAACTATAAAATTGAAATTTAAAGTTAAAGCCCTTATCGCTCTATACGAGCCGCCAAAGATAGGTCAATGAACTGGACCTCCCAGGCAAATTTAACATTTAGATGTATCCAGACTTAATTGCCGAAATAAACAGGAGTCTCATTATGCAAAAACGCCTTGAATGGCGTAATGCAATACGAATTTTTTATTCGAAAATCTTTTGAATTACTTACTGTAGAAAATTCAAGTATTCCAGATGATAAAGTACGAGATAAGATCTTAGAGATAATCTCCAGTAATGATGTTCCAGATAATAAATAAAGCGCAATAGGTTTACATTTTAGTTGGTTATATTACTCAATGCAAATTCTGAAATTTAATTTGTGGTTCTTCGTAAACAAGTTGTTTTTTCGAAAGAGAACTACACATAACGGATGAGAGGAGAGAAAAATTATGGAATTCAGCATTTAGCGGCCATAAGCAATGCAGTATATGAAGCCCTTATTTAAATAAGAATTTAATTTTAATATTTCAACGCATTTTTTTACGTATTCAAGCTTTTAATGATTGTTATTTTTTATTTTAATAACTTCAAGAAAATGATTTTTTTATCTATTTATTAATTAGTTGGCTACCCGCTGGCTCACCAGAGACATTGGTTGTATTTAATTTCAATTAAATTGTTTAGATAAAACTTCATGTCCATGATTCAGACATTCGTGCTATTTTAATAGTCTTACATAGTTCTGTTCATTGTGTGTATAAACGTTTCTAATTTCCATGGGTTTCATAGCTTCATTTTGTCCTGTAGAAGTATTGCAATTATTTATTTTTTTCGTTCTGTAAACTATATAACTATTAAACAGAATCCCTCTTTAGTATTCAACAGTGAAAGAAAATCGTGCAATCAAGTACTTGATGAAACAATGAAAATAGTTCCAATTTCAATCATTTAAATATTGTTGGGGCAAAAGTTGTAGCAACAATTTACAGCAACTAAATTAGCCTCATAGAAAAGATAAAATTTCGACTTTGAAACGGTGCATAATTTTTTTTCATGCCGGAATATTTTTGGAAACTATGGCGAAAAAACATCAAACTCTAGCTTATTCTTTAATAAATTAAAATTTTCTGGGCATATTTGATTCAAATTTGGAAGCTTTAAGCCATACTGTCTAACCTGCAGAGGGACATTGATTCACACACATTCATCTTTATTATAAACTAGCCGCCTTTGGCGACCAGCCGGTTCGCCAATCTTAATGTTCGTTAAAATTTTAATAATTAAATATTTTATGCAATTTCTACTTTAATAGCTTCTTCATCAAAATATTTTAAAACTTCAAATTTTGATTATCATATAATTCATTCATAATATTATAAAGGCCTTCAGTCATAACGTAATATGTATCTCTCTCATTTTCTGTTAGCACCCGTAGAATTTATGCTTTAAATTAAAGTGGAAAGAATTTATCTTCAATTAATATAATAATATTTTTTACTGAAACAAAGCATTTTTTTATAATCTGATTACTGAAAATAGAGTCACTCAGCGTTTAAACTTTATGGGCACTAAAGAATATTTTTTTAAATTTATGTAATATCTCAAGAGTTGGTCAACAAAATTTTCTTAGATTCATTATGAGCAGATCGATTCATTAACAATGTTTAAATTTAAATGCATCAAACACTAAGAAAATAAAACGAATCGTTTAAAATAAACGGTTGAAAACAGGTTTTAAAAAAACTACTTAAAAAACGTTGTACTTAAAACTATAAGCATATACATGTTGTCATGGCAACAATCAGAACAGAATGCGCATGCGTGAATTTTCTTCGCCGGTTACGTAACGCAAATACGTGATTTTTTCTACGCCAGTTGGGGTAACGCTATGCGGATTAGAAATTTTTAATTTCCTTTATTCTGTTTTATTTTAATTCAAAAGTACTTCAGAATGAATCTGAAAGATTGATTCATTAACAATGTTTAATTTTAAATGCATCAAACATTAAGAAAATAAGCAGAACCGATTGAAATAATCCGCCGAAAAATTTTAACCCTAGCCTCATTACTGTTGGGAGAAAAAAACAACGGAAGCCTTTCTCGTTTGGCGCTGGGGATAATGAAAGATTTTTTTGGCGGAAAAGTTGGCGGTGGGGAAAATGGAAGATTCTTTTGGCGGGAAAGTTAGTTTTTAATTAATAATTAAAATTCTAATTAAAATTTCAAAAAAAGGGACCCCAGGTGCACATTCCCGACCTCTAAGGTATACATGTACCAAATTTGATAGCTGTATGTCAAATGACCTGGCCTGTAGAGCGCCAACACACACACACACACACACACACACACATTGAGCTTTATTATAAGTATATAGATAGAGCATTTATGACTCATGACTGAGCGGCGACCGCGTTCGTACACAATTATATTTGAACATATGTTTGTTTCTTATAATTACTGTAAAAACTAAAGAAGCGTAACAAAACAGAGAGAAACCTGGCCAATTATATTTGATAAAACATTAATAAAACAACTTTTTAATTTGCATTTATTACAAATTGATTTATTCTGCAACTAGATTAATTAATATTTTTTAATCGATCTTCTTGCGCTTGCCCTCAGTTCAAAGGCCATAGACAGTTAATTATTTTTCTTAAAACGTTAATCTATCATTTAGAGAAGACAATCATAAACAAATGCTCAACTTTTTTCCTTGATTATGCGTTGCTCTACTCAAACTCAGAACTATCCATTGGTTTATTTTGCAGATTATTTCGTCAATCAATTCCTATTTCATTACAAAAAAAAATCGGTTTCCTTTCACCTTTTTTCTGTATATTTGACATCCAGCAGTCTGGAAAGATTTTTTTAAATTAACATTTGATATACGAATGAAGATAAAGTAAATTTTTAAAATTTTTCCAGACAGCTGGATTATTTTATTTATAGTGTGCTATATATTTGCCATGTATTATATTTTTTACAATATAGAAAATATAATATTCAAGCAACGAACGAGCGGGTGCTATCACCTAGAAACTTAAATACTTGTCACTAATGAACAATAATTATGAACGAGTCAATTAGCGTGCAACGTTTAGAGATTAATCGCTGGTATACGGTTAATATTCAATAACCAGAATACAAAATGTGTATTCCAGCTTCCTTTTTTCAGCCCAACCAATTGAAACCCATATTTGACACAAAATTACAATTGTAGTCTGAAAATCACATAGCAAATTTCATATATTTATATCAATGTGTTTTTAAATTATCGAAATTACATGCTTGTGAAAATTCAGACTGACAGACAGTCGGCAGATTTCATTCAAAGCTTGATAAGAATCTACAATTTAGAAGCTAAACAAGTATACAAAATTTTATCTATCTTGTTCTTTAAAGATTTTCGATTAGTTAAAGTTTTTATGCTAATTTGCATTTGGAAAGCCGTACAAACAAACTACTTCTGAATGGATTTCGTTTAAAATTGTATGGAAATTACAAATTTAGTATAAAGACTATATGAAAAATTTTTTGTCCTTCCAAATCAAAGTGTTTCTGAGTTATCGTGTTTACAGGATACACAGACAGACATAATTCCACAAACGTGTTTTTTCTGATTCAGGGAGATCCAATATTTGCAAATTCATCAAAATCTCGAGTTCGAATTTTTTGATATTTACAGTACTTTCTCTTTGTATATTTCGTATACGAATAAGTAAAAGGGGAAAAGAATTTCTCAACCTATTTTGTTAAGAATGATCATGTAATCTTAAAATTAAAACTTCACTATTTCCTACAGAACAGACAAAAAAAAAAATTATGAATGTTACTTTAGACAACATAAAAAAATGATTTTGTAATATAGTGTTTTATCATAATCCTTTGCTTTGAAAACTATCGTGAAATACAGACTCACTCTTAAGATAGAGTTGATTTCCAATTGCAAACTGTGATACGAAGATATATGTTAATTGCTTAATCGAGTTAATTGCTTTATTCCTCCGAAAAATGAAGACATTACAAATTGCAATCACTTCAGTTTTGTCTAAGGTAATTGTTAATACACAATATAATTAAAGGTAATTAGCTCCTCATTTCCTAAATATGTCTAATTATCATTTTTTCATAAATAAATGTTAGGATATTCTCCCTGATAAAAGTTGAATGAGTAAAATCTTTAAAAAAGAATAGTTATTACGCCGTTAAAAGTTTATAAATATGCCTTTTTAAATTTTTTCCGTAAGAACAATACAGTTGCTGTCCCTGTAAATATTAGTTTGTATATGAACACAGATACGTGTACTATTTAAACATTAGGACTCCATTTTATCCCACAATAGTTTATATATATATATATATATATTTAACAAAATATTACCTCATTGTTCTATTGTATATTTCCTGCTATTTGTGATACCCAGAAATGATGAAGATTGGGTAATCACGCAGAAAAAGCGCAATAAATCTTATTTTCAAATAAATTGAAAAGAAAAGAAAGTACTTTCATATTTCTAAATCACAATCATTGTACTATTGGAAAATCTTGAATTTCGTATAGTGACAATCTAAGCTATTCGATAAAAAGCCAAATGTGGAATGAAGAGGATTATACACAAAGAATCTAATGTATTTTTCATTTTCAACAGTTCTATCATTTTTTTCACACTGTTAATTTTAACTTCATCAAATCAAATCTGTGAATAGGAAGCACACTAAGATAGTTGCTGTAATTTTGGAAATTAAAGATGAGGAAATAGATGGTAAACAAAAATAATATAGATGACCCAAATGAAAGCATGCACAAACATCTTTAAGATCACTCTCATGTTTTTAAATTAAAATACATACCTGAAAACTCTAATAACATTCAAAAATAACTTTTGATCTAACTTTGTATCTTTGATTGCATGAACGCTTGCTCAATGAAACTAGAGCTGCAACTTTTAAATCCTGAGATGCCAAGTTTGGGATATATTTTGATTAATTATTATATGAATTTTCTTTTATTTTTTTTTCAAATTATTTAAAACTTATTTCAATAAAAAAATTCCATTTGATTTAAGCCTTTATTTTAGATCTACTCTCAGATTAATAATAAAACCATTTTAAAAATTAGAAAACATCCTTTATTTTATTTCCAGGAAGTTAAAATATATTTACTTCTGAAGCTTTGATACATTTCCATTTGTGTATTTAATGATTTGCTTTGATATCGTCTTTCTGAATTTCTCTTAAAGCAGGCATCTAAAAGCGTTGCCATGACGAATAACGATAACTAACATTGATTGATAAATGGGCTTTGAATTAAACAACTACATTAAAAAAAAACTTCCTTTATCGTGTGACATCATTCAGCTTACGAATGACGTCAGTGATCTTTTAACACAGTAAACTTCTATTGATTGCATTACATTATACGTAATGTTTTTCCAAAAGCAAAAGAATTTAGAAGGAAGGAAACTTTATTCTTAAGTTCAATGCTACGCTGAGTCAGATTCTACTTTGCTTAAAAAATACCAGTATCATGAAAATGAAAAACGAAAAAACATACAGTGGTGGCTACTTTTTAAAATCATTATGTTTTCTAACTTTGTATGCTCATAGAAAAAGTTACGTTTCACAAAATACAAACTCTTACGTATCATTTTAAAGAGAAATTAATGCTGATTTCGATACAAAAAGTAAAATTCTAATATTTGCAATACAAAAAAGTTGAGTGGTAATAATTGTCTAGATACATTGGATTCTGATGACTGCAGTGAGTTATCACTGCACTTTGTAGAACAGCATTTATTTTTTATTACAGCTTCAGACTGATGTTTTATTGAGCTGACGATAGGTTTAAGCTCTTCTTTCGATATTGCATGATGCCAGGAAACAATTATAGCCTCAATTAATTCTCTTTTATTTGATAAACGCTTCATGCGTACCAGATTTTCAAACTGTGCCATAAGTACTCAAAAATTTTGAGGCCAGGACTGTTTCTTGGCCATTATAATAATTGAATGCTCTTTGTACTATATCAAGATTTCAATATTTTTGTTGTGTGCGATGGAGCTGAATACTGATGAAAAATAAATGATGTGTTGTTGGGAGATAGATCACTGATGGAAAGAGTAAGTTTTGTTTCTAGAATCGTGTCAATGTATTTTCTTGCATTTAATGTCCAATCGATAACATGAAGGAGACCAATACTGTCTGCTGATATGCATGACCAAACCATAGCACTAACTGAATTCTTCATAGTTTCCTGAATTCAGTCAGGATGTGGCTCTTCGCCTATTCTATATCTTATCTATTTTCGCCATCACTACCGAATAACAATATGTTTGTTTCATTACTCCATATAAGTTGGGACCACTGTTGATCTGTCCAATTAATGCATTCCTTTGGCCACTGTTTCTTTTAATAAGCTGTTGTAAATTTAGATAAGTATTTTTTCACTTAATTCTACCTCTTAGTCTAATATCTAATAATCTTCTCCTGATTGTTCTTGAACTGACATAAATACTAGCATCATTCAATTGACTTCTGAGGGCCACTGATGTCGTTCTTTTATCTTGGAGACATAGTCTTTTTGTTTTTCAAATGTGGTGCACCTTTTTTAGTCATTACCCGCTTTGTTTTTTATTGAATATGTCTCCTGATATTGTAAACAAAATTTACGGACTCCAAATGTAGTCACTGAACTACCCACTTGTCTTGAAATTTCGGCATTGGAAAGACCACATTCATGTAATACAATAATCTTAGGTCTCTTTCTAGGTGCCCAGTATGTTATTTTATTTGATGTCATTGCTTCCTAACTAAACATTAGAAATATTTACAAAAATCCCAATAGTATATTAAAAAGTTTAACGAAACTTCTAACGTGCAATTTAATTACATAAAAATCAACCTTCCTTCTACAGAGAAAATCGCGATAATGACTTGTTCTAACTTTAAACATGATATCAGCTTCTGCTAGCAGTTAGTAACATTTGATTGGCTCCCAGAACAAGAACAGTGATTTGTCAGGAAAGTTAGAAATTACAATCCATTTCACCTTTGTGTTTGTTATTCATATTAAAGTAAGAATAACTTTTTTTTTGTATTGAAAATATTTGAATTTTGCTTTTTGTATTGAAATCAGCATTTAATTCTCTTCAAAATGATATTTAAGAGTTTGCATTCTTTGAAATGTAACATTTTCTATATGCATACAAAGTTAGAAAACATAACGATTTATAAAAGGGTCCACAATTTTGGCCACCACTGTATGTCAGGCTACTTTTTCAAATCTTGTTAAAATAAATTCGAATCGTGTTTCTTTTTTCTATAGCATTCAGTTGTTTCGGACATAACACTTATTTGCTTATGGGATAAAAGTTTTTTAAACATAAAATTTATTTACTGTTTTTAATCATTTAAAAATAATTGAAGTAAAACAAATAAATTTAAACTTCTGTCTGAATGTGAATTTATTAAAACATTGGAAAAATATTGATGCGATAGCATTCTAGAAAATATTCAGCATTTGCCTATAACAAATGTAATACCAGAACCAATATCTTTTTGACCTCATTCAGACATTTTATACCCATAAAAAATTTAAATTGTTTAATATATTTGAATAATTTTATTTCCTAATATATAAATAACGCATTTTTAAAAATTGGTTTTGATTCAAATAATTAATAGATCCATATTAAATCTAAATATACGGCGTTTCCTATTTCATTTTTCTATTCCCTTTTCAATGTTCTTGTTTACTATTTTGAATATGTTACTGAGAAAAGGAATAAAAGCAGAGTTTAAAAAAAACAAAAACAAAAAAACAAAACAGATGTTTTAAATAAATGGAAAGCAATGCTAGACTTTAAGCATTCGGAAACTTGTGCTGCCATCTACTGTTGAATTAATCAAATCAAAAATCTAATATAGTTTAAGGAGTACAATATTTCAAATAATAGCTGGATATAACAAATTTATTTATTTATTATTAATTATTTAAAATACTGGTAATGTATATAAACTATTCAGCGGTAGTGATAGAATATGAAAGTTTAGTTTAAAATAACTTTTTATTGTATTATCCTGATTTTTAAACTATTTTTATTTATGATTTATTGGTATTATCACAATCAAGTTAATTTTGCGCATTTTTGGAACTGCAATGTATTTCACAAATTTCTTTGCATAATTTTCCCAGGCTTTAATTTTACTAAGAAAAAGCTTATTAAGAGAATGTTGAGTTAAAAAAAAGGAAATCAGTTATAATTCATTACGAGAAGCGAGATGAATTCAGAAAATTTATGTCCCATCACATATGCTCTCATATAATAATCATATTCAAAACACTCAACAAACCGTCAAATATAGCAAACAAAAAGGAAGATCTTTTTTTCCCCCCAATTTTAACTATAATCTAGGAGAATGCGGATGTGTGTGTGAGGACTGAACGCAAAACCGTTTGAATTGGAGCTACCAAAATTGTCAGAAATATACTTTGAAATTGACGCTATATTATAATTCTATAAATCATCCATTTAAACTGTCTGGCATTTTTAAACATTAAATAAATATTTAAATTGTCATGCAATTATTTTTATTAAATTTTTACAATTCTTTAAAAATGTTTTTTGTTGCAATAATATTCAAACTGCTTCCATTGTTTCAAAAAGAAATTCTCATTGTTGAAAGGCAAGGAAATAAAATTCTCTTTATTATCAACAGTTAAAAAAAATCAGAAAATGAAATAGCATTATTACAAAAGACAACACTCAGTTAAATCATTATGAGGTCATTGGGTTCTATTAAGAATGTTCCCTTTCCCATTAAACATAACAAATTCGAGGTAACAGTAACCGAGTTTTAATGCCTCTGACAATTTGATTTATAAAAAAATGAAATGCATGTAATCATGAACAGCATGTAATGAGTAAAAGATTTAACTGAAATTAAACATGATCAATATTTCCTACAAACCAATAAATCACGAAAGGGGATTTGTAAAAAAATTTTTTTTTTCATTAAACAATCATGTGCCTAATGACAAATGCGTAAAAAGCTAGTAGCTAGTATACTATTTACTGACGCAATATAAAGGGACATCACTCTTCAGGTTCAACAAAATCATATTTAAAGTAATTAATAAATTTATTATGAGCTTTAGTCTTAAATATAAACATTTTATGGTCAGTCTGTTCGGGAAATTTAAGCATGAAAATAATCGAGTTTCAAGATTGAAGAACAGAAAAAGTCATCAAATATTGGAGAGAAAATATTAGCAATTTTATTATGACTTTAATAAGGAGAAAAATAATTAAAATGGAATACATTTTATTATTATTATTATTACACCATTTTGCTGAAATATACGTTGATCTAATTATATTTTCATATAGATTTTTTACACACTGAATGAAAAGAACTGCGGATATTTTCTTCTCCGACTTTCTCATATGTTGACAAATATACCATGTTATATTCATTTCTTCTTATGTGTATCTATATCCAACGCAAAGACACGTAGGAATCTTGAAAGTCTATTTGTGAGTCGTATGCTGGCATGAAGAAATAGGCACGTAGACAAACTGGTACAATATGGCACGTATGAGTATGCATTTTGGATGAATTTCTTTACACCTATTAGGTCAAAATTTGATGTATTTTTAAACGTTTGAACATATATCAGAGCAAGAACATATATCAGATTTTATTCAGTTGAGTTATTTTGTTTTTTTAGTTATCGCATCCATATACATTTGAATAGACTAATAAAAAAACCAGACGATTATCGAATTTTGTCTAAAATTTTATAGACGTCTACGAGTCTTGGTGATGTCTTCCAGTCCTTTGCATTTTTTGTTATCGTGTTCAAAAGCACTAGCGTGCATTGAGAACTTCTCCCAAACGAATTTCTTCTAAATTTGAATAAAAAAATTTTAAAATAGAATGATTGAAATGTTCAGTTTTGGTATAAAAATAACATAATTAATTATACTCGTTCAAATATTAAAGGAATGATTAAAACAAGTAGCGAAATTTAATAAAAAAGTACCCGTATACAATACCTTTATAGAGTGCCTACTGGTGCAACAAGATGCTAAATCCAAAGGAGAAAATGAAAAGAAAACCGCCATCCATTCAAAGCATTTCCCTTCTCTCATTTTCTGGTGCCTATCGCACTGCACTCACTGAAGCCTTATAGCCGATATTTGGGCTTCTCATAGCTGCATTTTTTGCTCAATATGAAGCGAAACCAACAAATCTTTACGGGTTTCAGTTTCCGATTTCTCTTAATATTTCAAATACTGAAAACTCAGAACCAGGATAGAAAGGTTAATCCACACATCCTCCTCTGCATCTACACTCCACTCAGGTCCCAATATTAGAAATAATACCAATTTAAATGTTTTCATTGATGATTGAAAATGGCAACAATGTTGGACCAGAATTTTTTGCATTTACCAATAATACCCGAGCTCATCAGTGAACAGCAAAACTAACATAAACGATGAAGTCGTTTTTGCAAACGAGACTCTTGGCTCTCATAAAAAACTGTCAATTATGCAAAAGAACAATCATTCACTATATTAAGGATTAATGATTCATATTAACAATAAATATCTTAATAAAAATATTAATAATTTACCAAAGAGACTATTCTAGCATCTCATTAAAATTTAAACTAAATGCACTAATCATGTAACATGGAAGATATTTATCATAACCGCGTTTTTATCATATCTTTTTATCATATAGATAATATAAATCAAATCGCCAGCTTTCTTTTTCATAAAAGAAAAACAAAGCTGGCCAGTCAGCTAAAGATGCAGCAGATCACAGGCCGAATCAAACTTCCCAAATCATTTGTTACAACTTCCGTGAGATATCGTTATGATTCTGAAAATATTTGCCTTAAATTATGAAATACAGAAGCCTTAAAAATCCAAAATCTTACTAAGAGCATGTGCAAGGTTTAGTTGCCTCAAAATTTGGCACGTCTCTAAAATTGATAAAATTGTGGGATGTTTTAGTGGAGAAGGTTGCAAATTGGGATAGTTAAGTTACATCCACACATAAAGAATGAGCGACGACTATTTTTATATAAAAATAAACATCTTTTAATTTTTAACGCTAACACATCGACAGACAACAGATTTTGTGAAAGATCGGAAATTTATCTTTTTAATTCGCACAGCTTGCGCGCTTGATCGTAGATAACTGCTTCGTACTTCCGGTGCGCAGTTAGGAAAATAGTTTTTCGAATACAGTCATTTTGATGGAAGCAGGATCGCCACAATATCATCATTATGTAAATAGTATCCTTTAAAATTATGGAAGAGTTGGTTTTTATTTTCAATGTTATTTCAAAAACTTCATATAGATACATAAAAAGCTGTATATAGATCACGAATAGTCAGTCATTTGTCAATCATTAATTAAAGAAAAAAGCAAACAAAGCAAATATATCAAGATTTCAACCTTAAGTAGGGAGGATGTAAAAGAGTTTCTTCGAGAATTATACAATATAACAAATTTTTTATCAAGTGTGGAATGCAACGAAATTACATTTTGGATCTCTTTCCATGATTGGCTTGATTTAAACTTTGATGAATAGTAACCATTTTTGTATGAAGACAAGTTTTATTTGTTTATAGATTTGCCCTAAAATTTGACTTTCGATTCTGATGATAAAATTATATATCAAATGTTATCAATTTAACACGCTGCGATTCTAAATTAACAGGCTTACTCCAAAGTATACACATAGATAGAATTTCCCGCTGATACATTTCAACCCAAACTTTTCAGTGAAATCTATAATTACATAGCAAAAACAGCATAGCAAATTTTTTTTTCTGAGTTATCATGTTGAAAGGTTAATATACACATTATCGTAACTTCAAAATGTTTTTTTCGTACACACAAAGGTCTAAAATGTTGACATTTTAGATTAGAAATTGTAATTCTTCGAATATTTTCTTTTTAAACATAGGACCTTAGTCACAGTAGAGAAAAAAGCCCCCTAAAAACTAAATGCGTCTAAAAAATATCAACCACATTCGTTAAATTTAATTTGAATCTATTGTATATTTATTCCTCTTGAGTTAGTATAAAATTCAATTCTGCAGACTCTTTTCTCAATGTGACAATCTTTTTTTTGTTGTGACAATCCGATTCCCATAAATATTTCGATAACATATTGATAATACAAAAGTTTTTTTTTTTTTCAATTTTATGCCATATTTTTCTTTTTTCAAGGAAAGGGCCAAAAGGAAAAAAAAAATACAGACTTCAAAACCCAAACGCTGAGGGAAAAATAATGGTTCAATTATTTTATCAAACGTCCATGTAATCCCACATTTTTTTTCATTTCTACTATAATTACGTGCTCCAATGGGCTCAATTAAATAGCTTAATATACTTTAATTGCCTCTTTAAGGACGATTTATCTTTGATTTCTTCTTTAAATGAAGACGAATTCAGATGTAGTCAACGGATTATCTCCTGGCATATTTTTTTTCTTCATAATTATTTTTATTAGTTGCTCTTTTTGAAAGCACCGTGAAGAAATTTCTTAATACTCTTTCAGACAAAACTAAAGAAATATCTTTTTAATGCAAAGTTAAAAAGCTTTTTCGGTCATGTATTATTGGATGAATTACACTCATGTCCATAAATTAAGGATAATTCAGAGTCTCGTGGAAATCGAACTCTAAAATATACATATCATCCGTAAAATGACTACACACATCTTTAAAAATAATATGCAAATTGCAGGAATCCACCACATGTCACCGAGAGTACGTCATAATGACGAGAGTGTAAGGGAGTGATGAATAAGGAATACAGTCAAAGAAGTAAAATTGTTCACAAGCGCTTTATAAGCCTTTCAGTGCAATAACCGCATAGTTATGACACAAAGGACGCATTTGGATGATTTTTTACGTGGTAGAATTATCGGCCGTCTGGAATGTGGGCTTGCACATCTGGATGTATTCGAGGAATTTGGAATTGTCATTACCATCCTCTTACATTCCAATAAGATGGTAATGATGATTCCAAGATGATGAGTAGACGTTACTGCACAGGTCACTCCGGAGTTACAACATCGAATGAGGACGGGTATTTGGGAGTTACTGATAAAAGAAACCGACGGAGCACAGCACCAGGCCTATCCCGTCCGCTCTCTTCAGCCACTTGTATGGCAGTTTCAAGGCAGATCGTGTACAGACGCTTAGGGCAGATTGGTCTATATGCTCGTAGGCCTGTCAGATGTGTTCCACGTACTGCAGCTCACTGTAGTTTGCGGTTAGCCTGGAGTAGAGAGCATGCATTGTGGACACCACAACGGTGCTTTTGATGATGTTTGTGTGATTCCCGACGAGTCCAGGTTTAGTCTGCAGTCTGATTCTCGCCGGACATTCATATGGAGAACGCTAGGTACCCCTTACCACCAAGAGAACATCATTGAACGACACCGTTACGGTGGTGCAGGATTACTCGTTTGGGCAGGAATTATTCTTGGTTCTAGAACTTACCTGCATGTTCAGATTGAAACCAATACAGGCCAAATCTATCGGGATGTCATTCTGGAACAACATGTAAGTCTGTTTCGGGGCGCCGTGGGCGGAGAATTCGTGTCCTCACTGTGCAAACATAGTAAACGAATGCCTTCGATTGGAGAATATCACCCGTATGGACTGGTCAACATTCTCATCAGACTTGAATCCGGTAGAGCATGTGTGAGACATGCTTGACCGACGAGTTGGAGACCGAGAGTTCGGAGAGAATTGCTTGATGAATGGTGTAATATTCCCCAAGATCAGATTGATAATTTGATACTCAGCCTGCCTAGGCGTTGTACGGACTGTATTTTATCGTCTGGAAGACATACTATGTATTTACCATCATACCAACCCTGTTATATTGGGTTTTGTAAATAGGTGTTTTTTTGTAATTTGCGCCAGGGAACAAAAAATTACAATTTTTATTAATATCAAACATATAGCATCTTTTTTGCTGTTTACCTTTTGTTTCATAAATAGGCTTTACAAATAAGTCACATTTATTTTGCTTCTGACTCTTTCTTTTCCTGAACTAGCATTATCCTTAATTTATGGCCATGAATGTAAAATCAATGATGGGACGGTACAGCCACAAAACGAACAACTTCACATGGTACTTAATATTTTAAGAACATTTTTTCATGCTTTATTGAGATTACACTTTCTTTTTTTTTTCTTCTTCTACCAATTACCTAAGAGAATCCAAAATTAAATTGACGAATCTCACTCAATTAATTGTCAAATATCTCACTGTACATTGATGACGAATCTCATTTATGTACATGAATGGATGACATAAGCATGAATTGAATCCAGTGGAGTTAATAGATTTAGAAGAATTAGAATAGACTCCAATAAAGTTAAGATGACTTACATTTAAAAACCCTAAACTTCTTTGTCCTTCCTTGGCAGCTTTTTGAATTAAATGACCGAGATACCGCAACATATAATGTAGTCAATGCATGCTCTGATCTCTCTTATAGAGATACAATCCGCCATATGTAATAAATCCAGAGAGCCATAACTTCATTGTTGTTTTTACAATTTAAGCGAGAATCAGCCACCATATTGGAGGTCAACAATCTTCTCATACCCATTTTCGAGGTATCTCCGAATTGATATGACTTATATGTAAAGCATATCCACTTTATTTGCTTAAATACATTTTAAACATGTATATATTAAGAGCTCTCATCCTTCCTCTGAAGACAAATGCAATGACATTTAGCAATTTTAATGTCACTACCATGGTAATGTAATAAAAATGATAAAAAATCATTCTTGAAATGAAAAAGAATGAATAAAATTAAAATTTTAAGTATACTACACGACTGCTTTTCCAGAAATACTGATTGGGTGCCAATGTATTGTTGAAGATTCATTAAAATTCTTCTCAAGTAGCTTAAGTAATCATTCAGTTCTTTAACTCAATCCTACAGTTCTCTTCAACTCTTCTAAAATAACTGAATATTTTGTTTAATTTGGGTAAAAATTGAATATTCCACTTTAGTAAGCCCCTAGCTTCAGAAACGCTTTCAGCATTGGTCACTCTTGAAGTTATGTTAATTAATTTAAAGTCATTTTAAAAGGGTATATACTTTCTTGCTATCAATAATGCTTTAGGTTCATGTTATAATACTGAGTAGAAAATACTTATGAATAATTTTTATATTAATGCAATAAAAACAAATCCTTACGAAAAAAGAAAGGTTCGATTTAATTAATTTAGGTTCTAAAGAGCTTCTTGCTCCAGGAACAACCATTAGTATGTTTTGAGAAGCTATAAAAATTGAAACTAATCTCATAATAATTTCATTACCAGGGTGACTATCAAAATGAATCTGGTCTCAAGAATGTATATTTCGTTTCGCAATATCAAAGCATTACCAAAATAATCTTTTTGGTTCCATACTAATAATTGATAGAAACTGTTCACTCATTAAAAAAGCAGCGAATTTATACAGAAAGCATATTTTTAAAAACAAAAATTTTCTGTTACATTTGTTTTACTTTTAACATAATCCATAAAATTACTTTTAATATCCATACCTTTCATTTTAATATTTTCCCATAAAATTTGACTAAATAAGCTAAACAAGATGGTAAAAGCCGGCTTTATGAGAAAATTACTGAATTCAGTGTAAGTTTTAAAATATTTTTCTGTATACATTAGAAAATTATTACTCTGAATTACATTGCTTAAATCATTAAAATAAAAGTGACTCCCGATGTTTTATTCTCATGACTTCGAATGGAAAACATTCTATGTCACTTGTTCGAAACTTTTACTAATCAGTTTGTATTTCAGAAAAATTTATTTTTGTACTCCATCAATCTTCTACTAGAAATGATCATAAAAAGGCATGCTGAAAGGATCAAGTTTCTTTTTTCTACACAAGATCAACCACCTACAATTACTGACCCTTCCAAATAATGAAAAATACGAGTATTTTCATTTCTCTGAACTGCAATTAACTTGAAGGTAAAAAGATTTCCCGAGGCAATGCAATATCCTATAGAACGATAAAAATCATTTTCACCTCGAAGCCAATATACGGAGTGGGCAGATTCAGGTTATTAAAAAAGTTGAAAGTAAATGTGTAAGCACTTATATTCCTAGTTGGCTTATATTTTTTATAGGAAATTAAACTAATGAAATTTAAAATGGCACATTACAAAAAATTTAATAAACTACTCTTATTTTTATTATTTTTCAGTTCCAACCTCATCTATGTCTCTCAAACAGATACTATATACAAATAAAAATTTAAAAGACGTACAAATCTCTAGTTGATCATAATATTTTAATATTTTAGGCTGATTTTGACTGTCTCTGTATTATTTTTAAAATGATGCTCTTAATTCAAGCCAGAAAGTCATGAAAATGAAAATAATGAAAAACTTAAGGAGATATTAAATCTCTAGTCGGAATTATCGTAACAGGATAATATTATCTTTTGTTTTCGTTTAAATAGTTGAAGATAAATAATAGTAAACCACCTTCTCATTTTTTCCGGAAAAAAAATTACTGCACAAATTTGTGAAATGACAGTTATCGAAAATTCTGGGAAAATTGAATGTTGTATTTTATAGCGAAAAATAATTTAAAAATTCATTTTGATTATTGTTTCATATCAATAGCCAGAAGGATCAATGTAGGCTAGGAGAGCATCATTTTTTAAAAATTTGGTTGAATGTTCCTTTTTGGGCGATTGTACAATCCTGGAGGACAAAAACATGAAGACGACTGAATTGAATCTTAATACATTCTTTTGCGCAGTTTTTCAAAGAGTTCATTTGTTTGTTGAAACAAAGTTTCTTGGTTTTTTTATTATTATAATCTGTCAAATATGTTTTGTTCTTTATTTATATGTCGTTAAATATTAATTTATTAAAAACTAAAAAATTTCTTTTAGTGAATTTTTCATAATTCTCTTCAAAATGCACCTAAATTTTCATAAAGAATAAAGGTAAATTGTCTGTCTAAAAATTCATATGGCCACAATTGATTGGATAACAAATATACTAATAAAGCTTTCAAAAGGGCTCAAATACTTTTAATACGCAGTTATATGTCTATTGAAGCAATTCTTATGAAGAAGTATAATCTTTTAATAATGCTACACTTTAATAATAATACACTTTAATTTAAATTTTTTAGCCTTATTCTTTTGTGAAAGTTCCAATTCTTTCGAAAGCTTCAGAAAAAAATGAAAAAAAAGTTTATTTTTATTAAATGCATATGAATGTACAGGTACCCAATTGATCAGAAAAATTCTATCTTATTCCACAACAGTTAATAACATCATATACAAAGTTGCATGTATCCTGTTCGGGCACTTATCCAATATTATCATAGAAGACCAAAAGCTCTAATCCTTAAATCCTTTGCATATAAATCCTCTGATTATGCTCTCAATTTTCATCAATCTAATACAGTTTCATTTTCCTTTAAAATAATGGCATATTCTTTTTCTTTCTTAATGTTTTCATTTTGTTTGGTATGCCATCAAATAATATCAGTCAAACCAATTTATGGATTCTGGATCTGTACTAACTGTCAGTTTAATTTTTTGTATTCCCTAAATATGGCAAATGATTTTGCCGACATATATTCATTTACTGTGTCAGTTTATGTCTCAATTATTTATTTAATCTTATTTTCAGGAAAAAGTCTTCTGTCTATGCGAATTATAAAATTATGGATACAAAATTCTTTATTTTCAGTATTATTAATTTATTTTTTAAATTTTAAGCAGGCAATGAAGTTGCGATTGCACAAGACTCATTTCTTTATTTTCAGAATAATTCTTTATTCAATGCGAATAAAAGTTTAAAAAAATCATGAGCATTTTTTTCGATACTCTTCTATAGTAATCGAGAAAAAATTTAAATCTGATTCGTATCTTTCGTTCAATAAAATTGTAACATGATATTGTTCTGGTTTAATTCATCTATTGTTTTTTAATTTACTTTTACAGCTGCCATAACATGCACATAAGATTTGTATTTAATCTTCAATAAAAAAGGAATAAATGTATAACTTTAATAATATGTAATGTAATACATATACAAATTAAATAATTCAAATATTGAAAAATATACTTATAGATAGTCTTAAAAATTCCTTAAAATTGGAGAAAAAAAATTATAAGGAAATATGCTAGTTATTTCTGAAAATTTCATTGCTTTAAAAATTTCAAAATAATCTCAAATAAAGATTTTTGTGTAATGAAATTTTTCGATGTACAGTAAAATGTATAGTAAAATATCGACTGCAGTCGATATTTTACTATACATTTTAGTAAAATATCGACTGCAGTCGATATTTTACTATACATTCATGCAGTAGCTATACATTCTATACTATACATTCCATTTACTATACATTCCATGCAGTAGCATGGAATCAACAGTTCGTATTCAGACTATTAAATCATCATGTTAACACTGAAACAAATTTTAGTTTGTACCTAAGGTTTTAGACCTTACTTAAATACTTCATACCAAATTATTTATCATTCTTCGATGAATTTAGTAGCTTTGCCTTTTATTGAAAATGTAAAAGTTCTGGAGTGGGATATTCTAGCTTATGTATCATCTTTGCCATTTGACCATGATTCAAAAGTACAAGATTAGCACCCTTGTGTTTTTTCAGACCTAAATAACTCTCGTGTTCTTTCAAAACGAGGCTTAAATAATATTAAACTAAAAATAAAAATGAAAACTGTGATTTTTGCAACCATCGTTTTGCTGGCCCATTACTGATAAGCGTCATAAATCAGAAATTATGTTATACTCTAATCTATACTAAATATTCAGAATTAGATAATATTAAAATATACTATAATATTAAATAAATAATGTATTTATTTTTTCACTAAAAAAGTCATTATTGTCCACAACATATCTGGAACTTAGAGTTATGAGCAATTTAAAATGAGTAAATGATATAGTAATTATATTTCAAAGCATATGTTTTCTTGCAAAATGTGAAATCTTTTTGTTCTCCAACCATAATATTAGTCATTATATAATGTTAGTCCATTTTTATGTACACTGCTTTTGTACAATAACTGTCAATGAAAGAAGGTTGACTTAAAATGAATAGAAAGGTTTCTCTCAAGCGTAACAATATTGAAATGCAAACAGTGATAAGTGTTTCAGTGTAGACAAGACCGTGGCTTTATCTTAAAAACATATATTGATAATAAATGCTCCAAAAAATATATATTGTTAGAAATCTGTAATGTTGCATCCCGGCACGGTTAGTTCAATCACTGGAAAGACCACTTTACGATCAGCTCTGGTGATTGCTGATCGGATGCCGAGTCAATAATCCCAGACCTTGGCAAAAAACTTGGCTACCATTTGGAAATTTGGCGATGGATTTGGCGACAAAATAGATATTACTGCAAACTTTCAGAATTTTAGCGATTCAGCCAATAGGAGCCGAGATATGCCTGATTGTTTTGGAACCTTCTCTGCCCGCCTCCAGGAACTATAAATGACCGGCAGTCTCAAGCCGGTGTCAATCGTGAAAGGAATCGTAATCGTGGAAAGAGTCAAAGGACGAGTAGTTGGATCAGTACGGCAAAGAGCAAGCATTGTGTGAAGCTCAAGTGATTACTGAATTGAGCTGTGTGCCTGGTATTTATTAAGGAAGCAGCATAGAGTCGTGTGTGGAGTAGCCAGTCGTGTAGTAGTGAATCGGCAGTTGGATACAATTAAAGCGAGGAGACAGTGGTAAATTGCAGACGTTTGGAGACACTGTAGAGTAAAGCTATTTAGGTTCTCTTCTTCTGCTGAATTCTGTTTGGTCGCTTTGTGCGCTGTGATTACTACCGATTACTACTTGTGGGTTACTATTTGTTGTAGTGTTCTGCTGTGTGTTGCCTATGTTCGTCTCGGCTGTTTATTTGTTGTCCTTGCATTAATGTCTTCGTGTTAATAAAGGTCGTCGTTGTTTTCTACTAAAGGACTGTTAATTTCATCGACCAACAAATCTTGAAAGAACCCGATGAATTATCCTTAACAGTATTGTTAAAAATTATCAATAATGAAAAATATCGATAATTCTCAAATAATTTTGTGATTATTTACTTAGTTATTATTTGGTTTTCAATTAAATTGTTCATTCTCAAGTTATAAACCATCTAATTGGTTTGGCCCATCCTGTATCGTGAAAGTATATACTAGATAAATAGTTAAAGTGACTTTATTTGAATTCTCAGAATCAAATACAGCTTTATACATTATTTATATGCATAAAATAGAGAATATGGTCTTCTTTAGAAGCCTCAAAATAAATACTGAAGTTAGACGTCATAGACACAAAGGCTGTCTATGATTCATTTCTCGAGTTGTGCACGGTGCAGAATAAAATGTTTTCATTCATTTCTATCCAGTGGATGCAGCTTATCGGAAACTCCGTTTGCCACAAGCGCTTAGCTTTTGCACCTCACCCTACTTACACCCTTACTGCTTGATTCTAAGTAGACCCTCCGGGCTCATCTTCGGTAAGTAGCTTTGTCCCGAGTCTCATCGCGAAAGCTGGAACAAGATTTCATCGCAATTAGTATTAGCCTCCGGGGGAAGATGCCAACGTTGCAAGGTGTTTTATTAATTTATTTATGAAATCGCCAGTTTTTTAAAAAAATTAATGTGTGTCTGAGAGAGAGAGAGAGAAATCAAATCCTTAATTTAGATAAATCGTGGCTAATCTATATAAATAAAAATGGAAATTCACTAAATTCAATAAATGGATTGGAACCTCTGTACATTATATAAATCCAATTTAACGAATATATTCTTAATGATCTTAACTCACAAATACTTTAAATCATAAAGAAGGTTTTAAAGATGGTTTGTAAAATTTTAATCGTTTTATTTAATAAATTCTAATTTTCCATTCGTAAAGTTTATGTAAATTTCGCGTCATTCTTTTAAAAGTATTAATAACTAATAGAAAAAAAAATTAGCTTTTGATTGCTTTTACACTTTTTTTGGTACAATCTGTAGTTTTTACAGCAGATAGAAAATTTTAAAAAAATGATTGATGCAATACATATTCTTATTTTAAGTAAAATTTGTATTTAATTTCCCATTGTGAATCAGCACAAATACCAGTCCCTTAGAAAGAGGAACGATCTGTAATCAAAGGCGAGACGACTAACAAGACACCACCTTTCATGTACTTTCCAGGAAAATAGGTAACTATTTACTTATACAGCAACATCTCATATCTGTCTTTGAATTGCCACCCAGATAATTCACGATGAAGTTTAAGAAAGAAGAAGATGTTAAATGAAGATTTCCTGATGATTAATATATAAATTAATTTTTTTATTAATTAAATGCAAATTCCATCACATGCAAAAACGATTATATCAAGTAGTTTATTTCATTTTGATGACACTAATACCTTAATTATAAGAAAATGATTAAGAAACTTTTGAGAGGAAAATGAAATATATCAGCATGCAATATAAACATTTCGAATAATAGCAATTATGCAATTATCATACAGAAATCTGAGCCCCGTAACTATAATCATGTGGGCTTATTCCTTCAGTAAGATATTCACGAAGGTGAAGTTTGGAAAGAGTAAAATGCTAATTGTCTTTTAGATTGCAAATTCATAAAATCTAGAAGAAGAAAAAATAATGGTAGCATTTTAAATTATTTAATTAAAAAATTACTTTTAAAAAATTGAATATTTTTTATGCCAGTACATTTTTTATAAATTGCGTACTGGGGTATGCAGATTTTAAAATTCGTTGAAAAGGCGTATGGTGCAGACAGTTGGTTCTACAATTATTGAATTGGGTGAATAGATGCGTCTTTCAAAGACGATGCTCACAAAAAAAGAGTATTTAAAAGTTTAGTTAATTAGAAATTAATCGGTGTTTTTTTTTCAAAGCCATGGAATCTATGTTTACGTCTCTTCAAAATTCAAAATATTATTTTTTACAATCATATCAGTTTTAGTACCATGTAGTTTTTTTCCATTAAGTTTTAATAAATGTTTTGAAATTTATTATTCAATGAATGATGCATTAGATTTTTCTTATCTTTCATTCGCTAGAGAAGTTTTCACAAATGAATTGGTTTCAAAGCACAAGCTTTAATTGAAAAAAAATAAATACATTTACAGTAAAAATTATATAATATTTTTTACTCTTGCTTTAAATTTAATGTATAGCGATTTGTATTATTTCAAAATAAATTAATAATTAATGAACTTAATGCAGAAACAATTGCAAAATACTAACTATAAAACACAATAAAAACAAATAAGGTTCTTAAAGATGATAATGTTTTGGATTTGGTATTGTAGGATTTAAAGTCATTAGTTACAGAATGCAATGACTGACTCAATAAAGCCTAAAACATACACATCCTTCAATGTTAGGCTTCAAGAAGTTAAGCTTTTATTCTTTTTTTGATATTGTGGAGGGTCTTTTCAATATATCGGTAATAACGCTGTTCTAAAATTTAGCAAAAACAGGGCATGCAAATAGGCTGAGGTGAAATATAAAAGATGAAGAAAAATTGGGTATGCAAACAGTTTCTGTTGGATATAAAATGATGTCGGTAAGGTGAAAAAAAAACCTAGACTAGAAAAAAAAGCCTAGTAAACTGCTGTTGGGCGTATAAAGAAGTATGTAATATGTAAAAAAAACTAGTCATGCAAATAATTTGCTGACGGAGATAAAAATAATATAAGAGATGGGGAAAAAATTGGGCATGCCAATAGACTGCTTTTGTAGATAAAAAAAATGTAAATAAGTTAGAAAAAAACTGGGCTTACAAGTAACTGTTATTGGAAATAAAAGGAAAATCAGAAATTAGTCAAGGAAATCGGTTGCATTAGGTGACAAAAATTTGTATATATTCAAAATGTAGCAGATTTACAGTTTCTGTTAACCTATTTAAGCGAACTAATTAATAATTTTGATATACATAAAATGTAAAAAATGACTTTAGCGTAAATTTTAAAGTAAATCTGTACGTCTTTGGCCAAAATGGTGCTAAGCTATGTGCAGACAAAAAGCATTAAAAAACCTAATATAAGGTCCCTTTTTAATTTTTCATCATTTTTTCGTTCGAATACTTTTCCTGTGGATCAAAAATTCATAAAGCTGAGTGAAAGTATTGGAGTCAGTGAAAATGAGACTCTTAATATTCTATTAAATGAAGCAGGAAAATCTTGCTAGATGATTTTTGAATTGTCTCCTTACACAAACAAATCAATATATCAAAAGATGCAATTAAAAAAATTTATTTTGTATTTAGATTCATTTTATTTCATTCCATCTAAAATAAGAAAAACATAATCACTATAAATTTTATTTTTAACATTGCCATCATTGTTTCCCGGAAAGTTTTAAACTATTTCTCGTTTTTATTTAATTTTTAAGGCATTAAAAATAGCTTCAACTCTTTGAAGATATATTATTATATAGATTATTTGACGATATATATTTAAGAACATATTAAGATACCAAATTAAATGCTTATTTAGATGTGTGTTACAATTTAATTTTCAATAAATTAAGCAATTAAAATTAAAGAAATAAAGAGTTTTAGATAAATTAATTATCTAATTAATTAAAAATTAATCAATCAGTCGTTTGATTTATTACCTTTATAAATCTTCTGATTATAAAATTTTCTGGGAGGCATCGATTATTATTAAGGAGCCAAATTTAATGCTTGTAAATACACAATTTTATTTTCAAGAATAGTGAATAAACATATTTAGATTAATTAATTTATTCAAATAGTTAAGAATTCGTCAATTAAACTTTGTCTATATGAAGCTATTAGTTACAATCTGGGAAGTATTTTATTGATCTCCATTTAAAATTCAGAATCTTTATATACACCTATCTTTTTTAGAAATTAAGTTATTAGAATAGAATGTTCAAAACAATTTAAGCCCTCGTAGAATATTACTTTTTTTTTCTTAAATTTTATTTAATACAATTTTTTCTCTTTGGAAGGATCAAATTTTGTGTAAGCAAATGTAAATTTTGTATTCTTTATGATGTGTCTAGAATTCTAATAATCTGAACAGTAGTATATTGCCGATTATCTTATACTGTTTTAATATTTTAAGAGCGCAATTATCATTTAATCGTTTAATTGAATCTTTTGGAAGTTTTTCGTATATCTAGAGGCACTGTGCTGAAATGAATTTGATATAAAATAATTACAAAATGTTACAAATAATTACAAATATATATATATATATATATATATATATATATATATATATATATATATATATATATATATATATATAAAGATTAAAATTTAATGAGAAAAGTTTGTAAAAAAATTATCAGTGTTCTAAAATCTAAAAAGTAGCAAAATCCAAAGCTTGCGGCAATGAGATCAGTAAAATAAAAAAAATAAGCCACAAGGAATAGTAGTGGAATGAAAACTCTCAAACATTCAATAATTGATCAAATATATTGAAAATGACGCAAAAAATTCCAATTTGCATGGAGTATTTATAATGTTCTCCAGTTATTAAGATTTTTATTTTGACCACCAGATTTTTTGCTAAAGCACATCAATTTCAATCCAGATCTTAATACAATTTGTAATCAGATATTTGATAAATCAACTGGTGTGTTCGTCCTTTTACTTTCTCTTTGATTAGACATTCTAGATCTTCTTTTGTATTTTATTTATAAGCATTAGCATATTCTGAATGCACCAGGAAAGACAATCTAGACTTTCTTTTTGATTTTATTTATAAATGTTAACAAGTCCTGAACGAATCAGAAAAGAAGGCGTTGTTAAGGTGACAACAAACCTTCCAAGATAGATCACGGCGAGTTCATAATACTGTTTTCCCTTTCCACAACCGAATTTCATGTGTTGCTGTATAGCTTTTGTATTTTGAGGGATGATGAAGAAGACAGGCAATAAATTCTGAGTATCTTTATTTCGATTATTCTTTATGAATTTTAATGCAAATTTACAATTTTCATAATAAAACATCAATTCAAATTTCATTTATTAAAATCGTTGCATTCACATGCTTAAGAATAAACAGGTAGACAGATGGTCATCACTTTGACGCATTTGGTGCAGAATTTCATGTCTATCTACATTTTCGATGACAAAGTTATATACCAAATTCTATCTACCTGTTTTTTTTAATTATCGTGTTCATATGCAAAAAGATTTCTCCAACAGTGGTTGGAGGCCACGGTGGCCTGGTGGTAAGGTCTCGCCTTTGGAACCGGAGGGTTTCAGGTTCATGACCCGATTCCACCGTAAAATCGTCGTGTAAGGTGGTCTGGTGTGGTGTGGAGAGAAGGTGCCAGCTTAGATTTCGTCCTCGTCATCTGACCTCGGTTCAAAATTACGAGGTCCGTCCCAAAATAGCCCTAGTGTTGCTTCAAACGGGACGTTAATATAACCAAACTCCAATAGGGGCTTGTCCGAGATTTTATAAAAATCCACAAATTTGATGTTAGGTTCACAAACCAAATTTTACTGCTCTAGCTCAATATATATGTTTGTTACTATTGTATTAACAGTTAGAGAGACATGATTCCAAACATGTATTTCTCGGACGCAAAAAAGTTTAAAACGAATTGTCAAAATCGAATTTTTTGATGATTACAAAAATGTCTGATTACAAATGATGGTTACAAAAATGATGATTACTTCCTACGTCTGTATATTTCATATAAGAGAAAACAAAACCGGAATTTATACTTTTTGTGCACTAATAAAAACATTTTTAACACCTTTTTATTTTTATTATTCCTTTGTTTTCGACATAACGCTACTTTGGCAATGAAGTCAATTGCATCGTCCTTAAAATTTCATGACAATTAACAAAATGCATTCTGCATTGAATCCTTATTTCAAACGGAATCGCAGATCAAACGAAACTTTAACCCCCTTTCAATCAGACATTCCTGTTTAAACAGAGCATCACCATCCTTCAAGAAGCAAAGAACACCTGACTACTCGAGATAAGGCTCACTTCGATCGATTTTCCGATTTAACAAGCCGCAGGATAACACGTTTTTCTTTCTGTTCTGTCAATCGGATTCAGGTTATCCCAAAATCAGCTTGCCACGAGCGTTTTAACATTTGCTTGCCACATAGCACTTCGTTACTTGATTCTAAGTAGATCCATCGACTGGTGCAAGTTTATCATCAGTAATTAGCTTTGTCCTCGAGCCTCATCGCGAATGCGGAGACAAGATATCAACGCAATTAACACTGGCCGCCGGGAGAAATTGACTTACGGAAAAGATTAAGAAGCAAAATTCACGAAGTCCGTTGTTAAATTAATGGACACGCGATCCTTTTTAAGAGCTTTACATCTGCGAGCACTTCCGAGCCTTTCAGGTGATGTACTGTGGTTAATTTAAAATGAATTTGATCCTGATGTATGTGCCCCGAATTAAACGAAACTAGATGAGGTTCCTGTCATTTCTCGAGAAAATTAGAGCTTATCAACATGTAATAAGAGCATTTGGAGTAGTAATAATTTGTATGCATAAATCTAAGCTCCATAATTATGGTCGGGGCCCTAAATTTACTAAAGAATGAGGTATACAGGGAAGTGAAACTGTGAAAGTGTATTAGATGACTTGCCAAAAGTGATATTTAAAACTTAATAATTAGAAAATAGAAACGAATATGTGATACATATGTTAGTTATATGAAATTAAATATGTTCAGTTTCATATTTTGTGTTCTGCTTAGACATTTAATAAATAATGTCAGTATTGATCAAGTAGAGAATTTGATACAGTAAACAAGATATTTCTGTTGTTATAAGGAAAGTGTCGAATTATTCTTATCTGGGAATGACTGGTTTTATAAGCGAGGTGAAATTCAGTAACCATACATCTGGTATATCTGAAATGAAGTGATAATTGCTGTCTGAGATTTCATGAAAGAGTTTCTGAATTTAAGTACTAAAATTAAAATGTAAGATCGATTTCAAATTTACGTTACCAAGAAGAGATTTCTTTTAGAAATATGTAAAGGAAAAAAGAAGGAAGTTAATCTTTTTAAATCATTTTAACTTCCAACTTTCGTAATTTTTTACATTTGTTTTAAATGCAATTTCGACATAGACATAGTGATAGTTTAAATAATAAGAAAATACATTGGGTTCTTCAACAGAAAAACATATTAATTTTCACTTTCTTCTACGTTCTAAAAAAAGTCGTAAATGTAATAAACGAAATGATTCAAATCTTACAAAAAATAATATTGAAGAAAAACTCTTTCTATCTTGGCAAATGAATGTAAAATATATTATTTGCGTTTCCTGCTAAATTATCTATATTAATAACCTTAACCTGGAAGGACGAGCCTTACTTACACAGTACTAGAAGGCATTAAAAATATGTCCCTGAAAATCGGCTTTTCATTGAAAAAATATCATGATAGTTACATTTAAGATAAATTTGAAGCTAACCACTGGCATTTCGAGAATTTCTACAAATTTCTTATCTCAGAAAACAGATGTTCGGGTCTCTAGAACCTTATGCGTGCACTTGCAATTCTCCATTGGATTGCTTTCAAAATAGATCGCAAGAAATTTATTTTGAATTTAGCAATATAATTTGTTTTTATCGATAAATAATGATTTCAATTGAAGTCTTGTACCTTAAAATTTTTATTAAGGAATAAACTTTTTAATTTTTTAAAATTTGTTTTATTGTGCTTTGATGTAATTAACATTAGTATGAAATAGTTTCTTTTGTGTTTTGTTAAGGAAAAACTCTCGGCAACTGCGAAACTCGATGCCCTTTGTTGATTAAATGCAAAGATCGCTTGTTCTTATAGGTTAAAGGCAATTTAAAATGACCAGCCTATTAATGATTTTAAAATGCCGTCTTAATTGGTACCTTTTTGCAATGAATAGCCTTTTTGTTTACTTTAAAGACTTTTTCAAAAAATGTAAATTTATTGAAAACGGAGAATATGATAGATACATTTTTTTTATTATTATTCTCGATATATAAACTCCGTGTTTTCCAACAAGTATACCACCAGGCTTACAGATGTAAGTCAGTACACAACTGATAGTAGAATAAATTTCAAATATAAGGACTTAGGCTCAAATGCAAAGAAAGAAGTTGTAAATGGAAATATTTCTAATGATTGATAAAATTGTAAATCTGTTTCTTAATAGCTTCTTCAGTAAAGTATTTTTAAACTTCAAAATTTGACCGTCTTTTAACTTATACTATATTGTAGATAATATACTATATACTACCGGGTGTCCCATAAATTTGTAAATACTTTAAAAATTCATAAAAATTGAAGGAGTGAGTATATTTTAATGCGGTTTGCGAAATTGTTATTCTCATGAAGGGAGATTTTTTTCATACAAAAAAAAGTTCAAAAATTTGTCGATAGAGGGCGCTAAACACAAGCAAAACATACAATTCTACAGGGAAAAATACTTTTATTTGCACGCAAGAAATTGTTTACAAGCGTATCACACCAGAATTACAGTACTTGTTCTATGTGTCCGCCATCACCACAAATAACAGTTTGGAAGCGGAAGACAGCACTGGTAACTGCATCATACAGCATATCCGGATGAATGCATGAGATTTTGTGGCGAATGGCTTCTTTTAGCTGCACTACCGAAGTTGGCCTATGGCGGTACACCCGAGACTTAAGGTAACCCCATAGCCAAAAATCAAGGGGTGTTAAATCTAGTGAGCGTGGGGGCCATTCATGTGTAATGTGACGGCTGATTATCCGTTCTTCAGTAAAAGTTATTCTCAAAAATGCCTTCACTTCGGTGTCGATGTGAGGAGGTGCCCCGTCTTGCAAGAATGTCACTGTGTCAAGGATATCGTGTTCCAATAAGGACGGTATCACTTCCTTCTGTAACATTTCCAAGTAACTTGTTCCATTAACTGAACATGTCTTCCATCCTGCTTTTTTACAGGGCTTTTCAAAGAAAAAAAGATCTACAATAATGGATGCAGTGAAACCACACCAAACAGTAACCCGTGGTGAATGAAGGCTTCTCAGTGTAAGCATGTGGATTCTCATAGTGCCCATATTCTACAGTTATGGGTATTAACTGCTCCATGCAAAGCAAAATGAGCCTCACCTGTCCACAATATTTTCAGCAGCCATCGCGGATCATCTTCAATTTTCGCCAAAGCCCAATTTGAGAATTCCAATCTCTTAGCTGTATCATTTGGTAAGAGCTGATGTAGCGATTGCAATTTGTATGGGTACAATTCCAATACACCATGAAGGATACGGTACACCGAAGTCTTTGGTATACCAGTTATTCGTGCCACTTCTCGTGCGCGACTGACTGCACTTGTAGACTGTTCCCTTAGCGTGTCCATTTGCGAAGAGACATCGGGGGTACGGACTGTTGTTAAACGAGGTGCACCACTGCGTGGTCGATGACACAAACTTCCAGTTTCTTCGAAACGGCGTACTAGGGAAACAATTCCAGCAGGAGTGATCGGACCTGGACCTTTCTTCAATCTTTTCTGGGTCCTAAACTTTCGGAAGGCTTCAGCCGCCGATTCGTTGCTGACATAAAACAACTTTACCAATAGTGCTTTATCCACCAGTGTCAACATCTTAACACAAACCTTATGCAAACCTTTAGAAATGATGTGTCAATCACTCACTCTGCCTTTCATAAGACTTTAATATGCATATTTCCACTGATTTGCTTGTGTGCAGCGCCCTCTATTGACAAATTTTTAAATTATTTTTTTTCCTGTATCAAAAAAAAAATCCCCCTTCATGAGAATAATAGTTTCGCAAACCGCATTCAAATATACCCAGTCCTTCAATTTTTATGAATTTTTAAAGTATTTACAAATTTATGGGACACCCGGTATATTGTTTTATACTTATATTGTAGATGCTGTACGCCCTTCTATTCATTGTACTTTGTCTCCTTCTAATTTTCTATTCAATTTTCTTAAGTGGTGTAACTAAGGTGGGACAGGCAGGGTACGTGTCTTAAACGCAATTACTATATATAAGTCAGTATTAGAGATCATTTTCAGAAAATTTACTTTATAAGTTTAACATTAAATTTTCTAGCTGATTTTTCAAAATTGGTTTCCAATTTTTGAAATATTTTTATGATACATTTTATATTTAAGGGCTGTCCATATATGGCAATTATTGTGAAATTATTTATGATATTTAAGTCAAAATATTTATATATTATTATTTAGTTTTTTCTTTGGTATAAAGGGTCAGAAAAAAGATAGAATGTTTCAAAAATAAAAAAAGAGAGAGAAAGTGTACTTTAGGTATTTGCACTGGCATTTTTTTAAAAAATAGCTACGTCACTGGCTCCCCAAATTTTGAATTTAAATTGAAACAGATGTGATTAAACTTTTATGTATATATATTTTATTCTTTGCGTTATGTGGCCATATAAAATACAAAAACTTTTTTTGTTGAAACGAAACTTGTTTTATGAAAATATGACAAGAGAAAACAGAATCGCTCAGTATTAAAATATTATTTCCACTAACGAAAATTTTTTATAATGTATGCAATGTTTCCAAGATTATCCAATAGAAAATGTCGCTGATTCTTCATAAAATTCAATATTTAATTTCTCTTCCAAATAGATTTAAATTACGTAAATAATAATTATTTGTGTCAATAAATGTACTTTAAAAAATTGTGAAGTCTAAATTTTATACAGTCCTTTCGTCCTAAGAAATTATATTCAGTGAAATATTCGTGATTTTCCAGTTTTAAATGAAATAAAAGTTTCTTCTCCGAGCAAACTTGCCCAAGTTTAAAGTTTTGAATATCACTATTTTAGAACAATCATCAATTTCATAGTTTCAAGTTAATCAGCCTTCAGGAAACTCGCGGGCACTATCTGACGTATATTCTTTGATACAGTTAATTAAGTGATTAAAAATCGCGCGTTTTTATAAGGCAGTGAGATTCAAATTTTCATAATTCATTTAGTTTTAATTGGAATAAAGTGAACATTTTTTTTATTTAAATTGTTAGTGTCTTTAAGAATATTTTTCTAAAAATAATCACAAAACATAGAGTCTGTATAAATATATGAAATTCGTAATTTTTTTGAATATTTATTGATTGAAAATGTATAAAATAGTATTTTTTTATTTCACTTAGGCCATTTTTCCTATTAGATGTATACGCGAAATACTCACTGTTTAGAAATTGAATGTTTGTATGTGATTATAGTGGACATTATATAAATATCTAAAATGTTTGCCTTAAATACCATAGTATTGTTGATTTATATTTTAAACGTTCACAGAATTATTTTTCTTGTATTTATCTTTTTTTTAGAGAATAGCATACTTCAAGTTTATTGCATTTCTAACTGACAGATGCTGAAAATTATTCTTTTCTAACTTTAGTTTGCAGTAGCAGTTAACTTAATTCTTTAATTTGAACTTTTATTAATCTAATGGCAACACTTTGATAAGAGTTAATTTTTTTCTACGGATGCTAACATGCTCTGCCGGTTAAATTATATTTTTATTTTTTGTCAAATAAATTGTTGGAAAATATCCTTAAAATATTTTTTTTAATTTGATTAAAAATAGAAACTTAATTTAAAAACTTGGTATCATTGAAAACATTATTTATTTAAATTATTTATCATTTATTATAAATTATTTTGATTATTATTTTAAATTATTTTTAAAAAATTTTAAAATCGTACAAAAATTATTTTTGTGATCATTTCGTGATTTTTGAAATTCATCGCAAAAAAAAATTCTTAAAAATTGTCTAATTCTTAATTAATTGAAATTCCAATTAAAATTTCAAAAAAATTGTCCGAAGTGCATATGTTTACACTCCAAAGTATATATTTGCCAATTTAGGCAATTCTAGGTCAAAAGGTCTGGCCTGTAAAGACCAACACACATACACTAATAAAAATTATTTTTATTACAAGTAAAAAGATGTAAAGTTATTGCAACTGATAATTTTTGAAATATTCTTGCACAGTGATAGTTCTTCATTCAGATTTCAATGAAGACAGTACGAGTGAAGATTCAGTCAAATTGCATGGATTTATCTTTATGAAGCTGGGTTATGACGAATTCTTTATAAAATTGCCTTAAGAAGGTATTAGACGGAAATTTTATATAGTTTTCTTTTCTTGTATTTATTTTATGTGTATGTAAATTAAATAATCTGAAGTCTACAAGAGGAATTTTGGTTTTTAAATAATTCATTTTTTAGGAATTAACCGATGACATTTAAAAAAGTATGTTTTTATAAATATTAAAATCAAAGCTAGTGGAATGAAATCATTGAAAGCGAACATAGTATTCCAGTTTCTTACAGATTTCTGCACGAAAGAGGAGATTATAAAAATAAATTTTTGTAACAATATTAATTTCCAGTGGTAAGTTCATTCATGAATTTCGAAAGCAGAAATTACTTTTTCATTTTTGACTCTATTTATGACAAAAAAGATTAATAATGTCGTATATAAATGGAAGAGAAAAAAGATTGCATTATTGCATATAGCAGCAAAATAATTAACCGCATAAATATAAAAATATTCATAATATGTTCAGAAATAAAATAGAAGAGAATTTGTTTTGGCTACTAGATCAGTAAACTGAGAAATAATGAGAAAATACACATAGGATAGTAAGACCAAGCTAAGAAAGAATTTCTTTAATTACTTAACTTTTTTCTTGTATTTAATTAAATTTTTTTTAAAAAAAATTCGAGAATTTCGAAGCATATTGTTCTACGAGAGCAAATTTTACTCTTTTTTAAAATTAAAAAATATATATTTCAATTCAAATTTTTTAAGCATAATATATTCTCTAATTTTAACAAATTTTACGATGAATAGTTTAAGCAAATTTTAGACCAATCTATTATGCTAATTACTGGATTCATACTCTCGTACCTTGCAAAGATATTTAATAAGAGCTTATCTAAAAAAATATGAAAATTGAATACCCTACTATGATGACTCGCATAAAATATTCTGTTGTTGTTGTTTCTAATGGCACTTGTCATGGACAAGCTCTCTGACGAAATTAGCGATTTTAAGCTGAGAGTGCCATTTTTGTTTTTAGTCGCGCCATCTAGGTCTAAGAATACGTCTTAGCTACCCATGCATCATGTTCGCTTGCACAGCCCCTTTTTACAGGGGTGCACATTCACGCATCTCACAGACAGAACAGATGATGAACAACCCTGCCCGAACCGGGACTCAAACCCATGACGCCCAGATCACGAGGAAGACGCGCTACCCCTATGCCAGGCAGCCGGTATAAAGTAATCTAATACCACTTTACATTTTTATCTTGATTTAATGTTCGGATATTGAAATAAATCTTCATAGAATTTTTGAAACTTTTATTTACATTGAACCGGAAATATTTTAAAATTGAAGAAATGGTAAAGTACTTGGTAAATGCAAGTCTGAAATTTTAAGAATAACGTGATAATACTACTTATCAGCTATCTAAAATCTATAATCCTGTAATTCCTTTAGATAAAATCCCTTTCTCGATAAATAGGACTAATTTAATTATTAAAATTAAGATATACACTGAGATGCCAAATGAAATAATTTATCGCGTTTAGGGAACTAAAATCATTAAGCTATCAATTAATACAGCTCCAAATCCCACAGATTAGTTTAGCGAATACAATTTTATGTCAAATAATGATCCGTTAAAATGAAAAAAAAAGAAAAAACGCATGATAATATTTCAAAAGGAAAATTGAAGTATATTATATTGAAAATAATAGAGAACGATTTAAATTCAAAGGATTTGAGGGAAATTAATGTGAACTTCGCTGATGTTAATATTGTAGTGATCATACAAGATCTGCATAACCAGCGTCTGTGATGTTATGTATATATGAATTTAAAGGAAAATAAAGAGGAATTTTATAAATGACGATCTTTCACAAAATTATCAGACTAAAAATATGTTACATTGTTAAAAGTATCCTTCATTATACATGAAATATTTTAGCTGGCATAAGTTTGCGTAACCTCCTTTAAAAGTAGCCGAATACCTTTTAAAATTCTACAGCATCGCATACTGCGTTACATAGGCAAACACTCTGTATTTATAAATACTGTAATAACAAAGTGAATGTAGTATAATATACAGATATACTATATATATACCTGAAAGATTTTACATGGCGAAATAATAATATTATTCTAATATTTTATAATTCATAGAATTTCTATTTTTTATAATTGTTTTTATTTGATAACACATGATTAATAATAGCATTGCCAGTGGCCTCAACTCAACGGCACTAAGCAGTTGATTAATCTGCCTAGTTGGAAATTTGACATTGTATTAATCACACATGTAGTATTACGATAGAGAAGAAGATTATAAGAAGGTTAAAGATCCTTGAATTTAAGAGGGATAGATAATGGCACAGCAAGTGAAAGTGAATATTAATCACACATGTAGTATTACAATAGAGAAGAAGATTATAAGAAGAAGGTTAAAGATCCTTGAATTTAAGAGGGACAGATAATGGCACTGCAAGTGTAAGTGAATATTAATCACACATGTAGTATTACAATAGAAAAGAAGATTATAAGAAGAAGGTTAAAGATCCTTGAATTTAAGAGGGACAGATAATGGCACAGCAAGTGTAAGTGAATATTAATCACACATTTAGTATTACAATAGAGAAGAAGATTATAAGAAGAAGGTTAAAGATCCTTGAATTTAAGACGGACAGATAATGGCACAGCAAGTGCAAGTGAATATTAATCACACATGTAGTATTACAATAGAGAAGAAGATTATAAGAAGAAGGTTAAAGATTCTTGAATTTAAGAGGGACAGATAATGGCACAGTAAGTGTAAGTGAATATTAATCACACATGTAGTATTACAATAGAGAAGAAGATTATAAGAAGAAGGTTAAAGATCCTTGAATTTAAGAGTGACAGATAATGGCACTGCAAGTGTAAGTGAATATTAATCACACATGTAGTATTACAATAGAAAAGAAGATTATAAGAAGAAGGTTAAAGATCCTTGAATTTAAGAGGGACAGATAATGGCACAGCAAGTGTAAGTGAATATTAATCACACATGTAGTATTACAATAGAGAAGAAGATTATAAGAAGAAGGTTAAAGATCCTTGAATTTAAGACAAACAGATAATGGCACAGCAAGTGCAAGTGAATATTAATCACACATGTAGTATTACAATAGAGAAGAAGATTATAAGAAGAAGGTTAAAGATCCTTGAATTTAAGAGGGACAGATAATGGCACAGCAAGTGAAAGTGAATATTAATCACACATGTAGTATTACAATAGAGAAGAAGATTATAAGAAGAAGGTTAAAGATCCTTGAATTTAAGAGGGACAGATAATGGCACAGCAAGTGTAAGTGAATATTAATCACACATGTAGTATTACAATAGAGAAGAAGATTATAAGAAGAAGGTTAAAGATCCTTGAATTTAAGAGGGACAGATAATGGTACAGCAAGTGTAAGTGAATATCAGGCCATACCAAGAATATTTTCGCCCCCTCTTTACCGTCCCATATTATCCCATACATACATTGCAGACTTTAAAAGTATAAATGGTGCCCAGGAATTAGTACTATCATTATAAAGTCTTTATTACCAAAATCAAAGAATTAAGGCCGTTATTAATTGGAGACTTTCTGAATTTTCTAAAACGTTACTTTCCTGTGATGGATTTTGTCCAAAATTTCATACATATAAGCAATTCAGAAGCAATTAATAATTATATATGACGATTGAGATTTTAAATTACTTTACTTATTTACAATAAAAATCCAGAACGGTTAGTTGCAAACCAAAAGATGTCGGAAATGTGAAAAAATATTGAAAAAGTGTATTTGATTATACCGATTTCTTTTACTTCTACTACGTATAGTAGAAAGTAAAAATCTTAGAGACTTCTTTTTATCAACAGCTAAGAAAAGGACAGACGATATTTCTTTTTTCACTACCCGTCTAAGAAATACAATAACATCCTCGGCCTTGCTGCAATCTTAGGGGCGCGAAACGAATCGAAGTGATTCACTTATCGGCCTTGATCCTTTTTCCATTAGGGATCAAGTGGCTTTTATCGAAGGAAAAACTTCGAAATCATCGTTTTGACTTCAATAGCGATTTTCATCCGAAACAAAACAAAAAGAAAGTAAAAAAGAGTACGCGAGAGCAAAACCGAAACTTTAAAAAAAAATCCCCATCTCAAAGCTGTGAAGTTTTATCTCCTGTATCATTCTAAAATTCTTCCAAAGACTATTTAGAATCCTTAAACTCGTTCCATTTTTCGGGGGTAGGAATGAAAAAGACCGTATCTCACACAACCCTGTGCTTCGGATTCTGCTTTGGGTCGATGGTGACCATTATATTCCACGTGCTGCCGCCTGGTGGACGGCGTTGCTTTGCTTTAGTGATGCGTTGCCTGGCGACACGAGTTTGGCATTGTTTCATCGAACTTGGCGAGTATATATACTTCTTTGAAATTAAAATGGAGAAAGACAATTTTTAGTCACATTGTATAAAAGCAAAAGACATAGTTCTCAGAAAGAAGGAATATTCTTTTTTTTTTTTCACTTCTTATAGTTTGTAGTGAAATTGTATAAATAAAAACAAAAAAAAAATATTAATCGGTAGTCGCTTCTATTGCTTGTGCGTTTCTCATTTAAGAATAGTATTGCGTACATTTTACTATTATCTCTCTTCTTTATATAAACTTTCACATTTCAAGTACAGAGAAAATATTATGTATGTGTTTTATTTTCTTATACACAAAAAGAAAATATTGTTATCGTCAAGGATTTCGAGTTCGAGATTTTAACTGATCACGACGTTTCAGACGTTACTGAGTCCGAAAAATATATTTTTGGAATTATGCCTGTTTTCCTGTCTGTTTGTGAATATAGCAACTCAAGAACCATTGGGCAAGACGGATGAACATGGATATATAGATTTGATATTTAGATTTCTATAAGATTTTGAACGAAATCCATTTGCAGGAAGTCACGATAACTACAAAATGTAGATAGTTAAAATTTAGTATAAAATTTTAGCATCTAAAATGCATATCTGAATAAAATTTGAAAACAAATCCGTCAAAGGATTAATCATCTGTAGGTTAGTACTTTCACATACATGTAAACACAATTACACAAAAACGCAATGCTTTTAATAAGTGAAATTTGGTATGTGATTTTATGCTAATTGTAATTCAATGTCAAATTTTGGAAAAGTTGTCCAAAATGCATATTCCATTTTCTGGTACTTGTGCATTACCCGCATATTAGCAATTTATCCCCGAAAGAAAAATCGCCGAAATTCGCACACTATTTTTAAGAAAAATAATAGATTCGCAGGGTTTCAAGTTCGAGATTCCATTCCACCAAAGAACCCACGTGTAAGGGGGGCTGTTCTACGATAAATCCGTCAGGGCCAAACGTCTTCTCGTTGGTGTGGTGTGGAGAAGGAGGTGCCAGCTCAGATGTCGTCCTCATCATCTGACCGCGATTAAAAATTACGAGGTCCATCCCAAAATAGCCCTAGTGTTGCTTTAAACGGGACGTTAATATAACTAGCTAGACTAAACTGGTTTTCATCACTATGCGACAAAGCACATAACTGTTATATGCGAGATCCTGAATATAAAAAGCTCAGCACTTGTGGCATTCACGGACTTGCAAAAGGTCTACAATTTTTATGTGAAGGAGAGAGGAATAACTTTAAAAGAGAACAACGGAGAATTTTACGGGGAGATTTTTCCCGCTGGTTTATTATCATACTTTACATTACTGCTACTGTATTAATTGAAATTTTAAATTCATATATTTGCGCTCAACTTACTGTAATTAGAATTAAAAATTAGCTTAAATAATATTTGAAAGGAAAGAAAAATAAAAAAAATAAACTTTGTTATAAAAATAATATTCAATAGACTTTTTGATTTTTTTAAAAAATAATTATTTAAATTTTGAGATGCGATGAAACATTTTAGGAACAAAAATTCCAAAAAATAGATTATTTTTTTTAATAATGTAGCAAAAAAAAAAAGTAAAAAAATGATTTTATGCTTTTTTAGATTATTTTTATTAATACCAGTTGAAAACGAATGGTTGATACTGACTAGCATAAAAGTCTGACTTATAGCTTACATGACATCCTTTAAGTTATAAATAAAGAACATACGGCTAAAAACGATGCAGCCGAAGTAAATACTTTAAGACCGGTAAAAAATTTTCAGAAAATATAAAAATGCAATAACAATATTATTAAATAATTAATTATTAAAGTTCATTATTAAAAGAGTTGTAAACATAATTATCAGAAAAAAGTGGTATATATAAAGTTAGAATTACGGCCTAGGTAAAAACTTTAATTACACCAGTAATTATTTAAAGTTAGTACATATGCGCATTTTTAAAATAAATATGATTTAAATATTGTAGCAATTGATAAGATTTGTAGCAATCCATTAATTTATAAATTTGTCATATACTTCTTCGAAGTTTTGACACTTTTCGTGAATTTTGTGAAAAATAAGACATTAACTGATTATAGAAGAAGGTAGATGGAAGCTTTTTCTTCAACCGGAATGAGTAGCCATGCCATTGTGAAACATTATTAAATTCAAAGGCTGTAGTAAATAATTTTTTTTAAGATTGAGAAACAATATGGTAAAAAGAAAATCGGGGAAGATTTAAAGCTTTGTCTACGCATTAGAAAGGAAAATTTTCGGACTTGCCTCTACTGGAAAGTATTCAATCAGGGAACTTATTCAGATGACAAATTTAACTGCTTATTAAAAAAACGACGTATAACACGATTAAAAAATCTGAAGTTACATTTATGTAACAAAATTTGCTAAGCCTTAGGCATAAAAAGCTCAGACTTCAGCCAGAGGCATAAAATACATATTGCAAGATTTTGATATGGAAGCAAACGAAAAAATCTATAGGATGTCATTTCTAGTTTTTGAGAAATCATAACTTTTCTCTCATGCACTTTAAAATCATTTTAATTGAGAGAAAAGATTAAAAATTAAGAGAAAAGAGAGTATCGTCTTACAAACTATGAATTCTATTTTTTAATGTTTTTCACATATTCTTATGAAGAGCAGGAAAACCATTCTGAATATTATTTTTTATTTATTAAGCTCCCCTAACGAGAAAATATTTATTTAAAAATTTCAAAAGGACCCATATCTTTTAGCATGCTGAAAAGTAATTTTTTTATTTTAATTATATTCTACGTTTTTATTCGTAAATTGTTTGTTTCGCGAGCTGCCAATCAGATGGCGCCATGAATATGGAATTTAAATTCATTTTAATTAATGACTTACTGATAATTAATTTCTAAAAATATTAAAATAATGTACTGTTATTAAATTCACAAAATTTATATTCTCTAACACATTGGAAAACAAGCGGAAAAACAATTAAAAAGTTAAATCTTTACAAATAGGAAACATGTCAAATTAAAAAGATAAAAAGAGTAAGTAAGTAAAAGCTTTTAATCCGTTGGTCTCTCTTTACTTGCTTGTTGTTTTTTCTTACTCCTTTTATTTTCTGTCCTTCAAAAAAGTAAAATCATTTTAGAAAATCCGTACCTATTAGCTTAAAGTGTAAACATTGCTCATTTAGTTTCTGTATAAGCGAATTTTTCTGTACATATCAGTTAATAAAGAGAATAATTCTAAGAATATCAAAAATCGCAGTATTTTTTTAAAGCAGAAAAAGAAGGAAAAAAAAAAGAATAAAACAAAGCTTTGTTTTGTCCACAATCAGAATTTATTTACACTTTATATTCAATCCAAAGTATTAGAGACTCTATAGTTCAGACAATGATTATTATATTGAATTATATTAGAATAAAATACTTGAGAAAGTAACAGTTTGCAAATATTCTTCGCATCTTTCAGTATTCTTCGGCAAGGATCTCAAATGGTAGACATTCGTAATGTCGGCTCATCAGTACAAAAAAAAAAGCCGAGCTGCAAACCAGAAAAAAAAAAAACATTACGAGAGGCAGCAAATTAAAAAAAAATGACATTTTACCTAGAAATAGCATCATTTTTTGATTTCAAATACATGAAATGTGTTGCATTTCAGACTGAATGATAGAAATTTCTTGCTCTTCTATCAGAAGAAAATTATTTGAATGTTGAAGTAATAATTTACCAGATAAAATTATTAGACCTCACTCAAACATATGTTTTAGCCTAATCAGTTCGCTGATGTTCGTCCAAAAATAAGCATAAAATAAGACATTTGATCTACAATGTTCATCGTTTTTGTTGTTTCTGATGGCACTTGCCATAGATAAGCCAGCTAACAAAGTTAGAGAACTTAAGCCGAACTTTTTGCGTCTCTTGTTTTTCAGTGGCGTCATCTAGGGCCAAGAGTACGACTTAGCTACTCACACGTCACAACCCTTTCTACGAGGTGGACTTCATTCTTTCAACCACAGATCGGAATTCAGACGTGAACCAGAGAACGATCACCTCTGATCCAGTACCCCCAGCGGTATTACTCTCGACAAGGAGGACTTTGTGACCACGACAGATTTATATGTGCGCCAGCCACTACCACACACGGAGAGTCTTCGGCTAGCGGGTTCGAACTCACAACCGAAGGGGCGAGAATCTAACGCACTACCAACTAGGTTATCCGGGATTCTCATCATTTTTACCTGTACTAATTGATAAAATATTTCTCATAAAATTTTTTATCTGAATAACATTCTAGAAACAAGTACTTTTTTTGGAAGAGTAACCTAATTAAGATAATGTACATTTAATAAACCAGATGTGTTTTTGTTGAGGCATGAAAAGTCGTTGCCGTAACTTGTAGACAGCCAATAAAAAAAATAAGAAAGTAGTTCTACAGCTCTAACAAGAGAGTTGTCAGTGATAATTAAAAATAAAAATTATTTTAAATTCGGACATACGTTACTTCTCTTAGAATGAGTTACTACAATTTTTTCATTTTGGTTTTAATGGCCATTTAATAATCACACAATCCATAGTTGGCTTTCGTTTCTATCATTTCCACCGACGTATGATATCATAATTTATTTTTCCTTGTCGCTCTTTTTTATGATTGGTTGATTTCTTCTTGACATATAGGTGGCTATCAAAATAACGCAAACAAGTCTCTTCATTAATAAAGATATGAAGGAATCTTTTGCATGGAATGTAGTTAGTATTCTCTTTAGAATTGAATCATACACGTATTGAATATTATTTAGAGGAATGCTGTATCATTATTCATTAAAATATTGTGAAAGTTCCTGGAGGGAAGATATTAATTCCATATTGATCGCTCTAAAATAGAACATATTAGTTTCATTATATTGATGTCAAGTGACTGAGCGGGCCAAGGCAGATGTTTAACTTCATCCGAGTGTTCATCAAACCATGATTGGACAAGTCTCGCTGTATGGATAAGTGCATTATCATCCTGGAAAAATCCGCCTTCTGCAGGAAATAAAGTTTGAATCATGGGATGGCCCTGGTTGGCTAAAATTTCTCTATATTTCTCCCCAGTGATTTTTCCTTTCAGGATTACAAATAAGTCAGCAAAAAAAAAAAAAAAGGCACGCTACGGCTGCACATACTTTGACAGTTCCACCTCCATACCCGACAGTTGGAAAAAGACGATAATAATTATGCACTTGTGCAAATGTCTTCCAAACGTGTACCAGTCCGGGAAAAACCTGAAAGATGATTCATTTGACCATATAACTGTCTTCTATTTATCAACCGACCAGGTTTTTAAGTTATGGTACCTCTATAGATGACGTTTGGTATTAAAATTTGCGACAATTGACTTGGGAATTGCTACTTTGGAGTAAATATTCTACTTGTAACAGCGCCTCCTAACTGTAATTATTGACGCTAGAGAATCTAGATATTGTGTAAGTTCTACAGTCTCTTTGCCTGTCGTTGTTTTCTTTTTAGATATTACAACCAGCTTCAATAACCATTGGCTTCTTTCATTCAACTTTTTCTTCGGTCCACTATTTTGCCTTACCGAGCTTGTCTCGCCTCGCTGTTCTTACTCTGTCATTATTTTTAACACCGTACCCAAAAGATGGAATGTTTTGGGCGCAGTTCCTCCAGCTAATTGGGCTCCTACAGTTTGGCCTGTTCGAAAGTCTGCTAGTTCTGACATTTTACGTTTTTGACAAAATTCAAGACGTATATAATTTTATTAATGACACTTTGTATGATTTATTTTTTATATTAAAAGAAACTGGTAGCTAAGATTATATTTTAATGTTTAAAAAACGGTAGTCACTTTTATTCTGCTTATATATATATATATATATATATATATATATATATATATATATATATCGATTCATAGTTTATTTTTCATTTAATTAATTTTTTTTTCTTCGTTGTAAAAATTTCTGACAGTTATATGGTAGCAAAAGTTTTATATCAGAACAGTTTTATTTCTTCCAATCTGAAATGGAATAAAGAAAATCTTCTTTAAGAGGATTGCAAAGGCCTTCAGAAACTTGGGTTTAACGATAATTTAGAGAAAAGGAATCCTACAAGCATTTTACAATTAAATTTCATTTCTTGAGAAAGAAGGAGAAAAAAAAATCTAATGTGATTTCCATTTGTACTGTTATCCAAGCCTTGTCACAATAGAACCCATCCTTAAAAAAGAACTCTAATTCAATTTGTACCTTCTAAAAATGAGTTTAGCCCACACAACTCATCTTCTCAAACATCGAATTGTCTGAATGAGATTGCTTGTTAATTAATTAAGACCAAATAATCTATTCTAAATTAAATAATAGCTTAATTTCCCAGCTTGATTTATAATTTTTTTTATATAGATTAGTTAATATACAAGCCAATTCCATAGATACTGACCGATGATGATCCTCTGTTTATTTTGCAGAATTTGTTAATGAATTTCACCCCTTGTCTTTCTTTTATATTTATCAAAACAGATAGATTTGGAAATCTGAAATGAATTGCATGGGGTGAAAATTTTGATTATATCATATATTTCCTTCTAAATCACGGACTACATAATACTAATTGTATATATATCATTCAACGTATTGCCTTGGGCCTATGAATCTGTAAGGAATGCCTATCATAAATCATATATATATCTATGACAATTCATATGAAATATCTGTAAATTACAGACTCCGTCGAGGTTGTTTGTGACGTAATTGCGCGCCGCTCATCATCCGGGTATGCTTCCTCGATATTTTAAAATTGTCCTCGATATTTTACTATGCCTCAAGTAGCATCATGTCATCACGAAAAATAAATTAAGTAAAACATTTAAATCATATTTTAAATAAATTTTTCAATGATATTTTGCTTTAGGTTATCAATTTCTAGCATTTTTATTCGATAACCTGATACCTTATATGTAACAGAATAGAAAAAAAACCCATTCCATAATACATATTTCAACTTTAAAAAATAAATACCTTTTAATTTTTTTCATTCAAATTTCTTTTTGTCAATTCTTAACAATAAAATTTCTTTCCTTTCGTAAAATATAATGCTGAAGTGCGCAATGTGATTGTAATCTTTGATGAGTATGTAAGACAGATTTGATAAATAGGTCTCACTATCTGGTTTTCTTTAATTTTCTAAAAAATTATACAGAGACTTCGCGGTATTTAGAAGAATAATAAATAAAATTTGATAATATTTAAGTTCTCTAAAATTTATTCTTACGAGCACTTATATTTTGATCCGATACTCATGATTTTATATCATGAATATTATTAGTTTTGTTTCTCAAATGTATTTAATTTCGATGTCATGCACACATAATTCAGTATAATACTCATATTCGCTTATCTGATCATTGTTTGCTAACAAATATTACAATCAGATAATAGATTTTAATTTTCACATTCACCAAACCTTTCATGATAGTGCCATGTTTTCTTTTGCAATATTTGTCTGAAATAACAAAATTCGAATTACGATTGTGCTGAAGAAGCAATGCAGACGTATAGTTTAACTCGTTCTGAAAGCAACATGCCAAATGTAATGTTATGTTTATTAATTTATGCTCAGCATATGTAGAAGCAACATATGATTTCGAACTCCAAAATTTTCGAAATATAAAAGCTATTCATCAGTTAAGGCATCTCCACATTCGTTTTATGTCTCTTCCTAACTTTAGAAAAAAAAGGTATTTGCTCCATGACTGACAATTTATATTGAGGAAAAGGCTGTGGTGCAGTATTTTTTAACGATTCTCCTTAAAGGAATTAAGACAGTGCTTACTTATAGTTATAAAGATATATGTGTTTGTCAAAAATGAGTGCTGGTAGTTCAAGAAGCAGAAATGTAGTAAGACAGAAAACAATAGATACAATTTGTCATAAATTTATTTTAAAATAAATCTGTGTGATAAAATTTGTAAATTTTTTTTCACTTTTTACTTATCTCTTTATTTACCTAATCTATAATGTGGTCCGTTCTTTTGTTAGCTAATGAAATGAAATAAATATCTTAATTGTTGTTGGAGGACCAAAAAAGTTGTTCGGTAATATGAGTGCCACTGAAGTCGCTTTGGTACATTTGGCCAAAAGTGTGTAGATATAAATATTCGTAGATGACCCAAAACAAATTTCTTTCTTTGACTTTTGTTTAACATAAACTTTTACTTTAAAAAAATCCACTTAATTATATATTATTAAAAGACAAAAATTCCGCTTAAATTAATGTATTCCATGTATTAAAAATTCCACTTAAATGTGTCTCTTTTTTTCCATGAATCATTTCTTTCTGAATTTGAAGCTTATAAATACAATTCAGTTTCATTTCCAGATACAAATCCTGGGTATGAGATATAAATTAAATGCTTCTTAATATTATAATGCAAGATTATAGCAGCGTTAAATTGTGAACTTACTCATGAGACATAAAAAACTATTATGACTAGAGTAACAGAATCTGATGTAAGTACTCTGAAGCTGCAGAATCTCATTCATTGGGAATTCGATTCGATGGTATAGGGAATCACCCCGTAATGTGCTCTGATGGAAGGGATTTATACCATTTCACGGCGAAATCACCTCTCCTCTGGTTATTACGAAAGAGTCATCCACGAATAAGATGCTTCTAGGCTAAATAAAGAAAGAATTTTGTGGCAGCATAGGGCTTGAGCTAATGTACTCTTCTGTTTATTATCCTAATCTTGGGTCATCAGATTGAGATCGTATTACCCTAGTTGAATATTCTTGGTAAAGATAGTTTGTTACAATGATAGAAATTGAAATCAAAGCGTTTTTTAAAAGAATTATTTGCTTTGAAAGATTTAAATTTTCAATCGCTTTTAAGAACAGTTTGGTATTTTATGTGCTTTAATGTTTTTGTATTGGATATACACTCAATTTATGCTTCGAGAAACTTCTAGCTATAAAATAAATAAACAGATGAAAAATATCTTGAAAAGCACTACAATTTGAACATTAAAAAAAAACTGAAATCTTCTACCACAAATTTCAAGTTATAATGTGCGAACATTATTGATTAAGTCACGTGATATCAATTAGGGTTTTAAAAAAACCGATTTTTTAAAAGTAAATTTGTTACATTTGAAAACCGGCTTTTAAATTAAGAAAACCAGTTTTCCTGAAAGCGTGGATATTCCTCTTCTTCAAAAAACAAACAAATATTTTGAATTTTATCGGTTGGAAGCGATTCATTTAGCAGCTGAAGGCTTACGCGACGAGATACCAATTTATTAACAAGTGAAGGTATATCTGAATTTCCGTTAAATGAACTAAAAAATTTAAACATAAAATAAGTTTGAAATTATTATATGCTTCAGAAGAACAAATTCAAGAAAAAAGTAGAATTAGTAACTCTTTTACTGTATTTACATATTTCCAGTTCAGCGAAGAAATTTAATGTACTTTCTTTAGCTTCAAAAACCGAAATTATTGAGTTATCTGGAAAGATATTGTCTAGAATACTTCCAAATTCTTCTGTGGAAACCAATTGTGATGAAGAGCAAATCAAAGAAACTACTCATCAGAATAATGCTTTTTTAAAAGAAGCCATGGAAAAATCAATTCAAATGTTTCTTGAAGACTCTGAAGAAAAACTTAAAAATCCAATGACACTGAAAGCTAAATTTTCATTATTTGAGTCAACGAATAAAAGAACAAAAAACTTAGATTTGTTATTTGATGCCATGAAAACCATAAAATCAGTAGCTAGTGAACGAGTATTTTCAATTTCAGGTAGTAATATGTCTAAAATAAGAAGAAGACTTAGTCACCGTTCAGTGGATATTTTATGTTTTTTTAAATCCTATTTTCTTAGAAGAAATTAAAATTAGTGTAAATAATATAATTATTATATGAAATTTTTGTTTGAATTTCGTTATTTTGTGTAAGTAATATGTAAATGTAATTCTTAATTTTTTTAATAATTTGACTTTGGCAATGATTTCGTTTTTTGTTATTTTATATAACTTAAATAAAATATGTTTCCCTATTCTATTTTTTTGACAAAAATTCGAAAACTGGCTAAAACCGGTTTTTTGGAAATATTGAATTTGAAAAGTCGGTTTTTGTATAAACCCTAATATCAACCCAAAAGAAAAACATCATGTTCTCACATGACTCATATTTCACAATCACCAACATTTAGAAAAGCAATGGTTTTTGACCATCTCAAAATCAATCGAGTTCTAAAATTTTTTTCTCGAAGTCTGAATTTTTTCCCTTGAAAAACAGTTTAAACCGGTTTTAAACAATCACGTGACTACCAGAATAAGCATGCGTCGCTATTTAGAAAACAATGGCTTTCTTGTAGCTTAGAAAACAATGGCTCAAAATGGTTCGAACTCCAAAATAATGATAATAAATTATTTTAAACATTATTTTGAAAGCATTGAAACAATTTCGGGATATGCATTATATGAGGTAAACTGAAAATATACATTCCAAAAAATATAGATGTTTGCAAACTTTTCCCTGATTACAAAATAATGATAATAATAATAATAAAACTATTTTAATATGACATATGGTTGTTTCGATATATTGTTCGAAATATTGTAAAGTATTATATAAAGATTTTAATAAATTCCCTTACGTCAAAAAATTTCAATGTGAGCCTCTTGGTAGTGTGTAGAAGCGATAGCCTCTTGGTAGCGAGGCAATATATCAATTATAGCCAAGTATTGTCCATTTCGGCTGTTCCCTAAATAGAACAACTATGATCCAAACTTTGAATGTTTCAATATCTTCCACTTGTATACACTTAGTCCTTTATGTAATCCTAAAATTGACACTGAACAGTAATTTCAGATTTGAATTTATGGGATCAACGAACACCATTAATTTTTTTTCGTAGATGCCATTTTAGTAACAATAAAATGAAATCACTATTTCTGTTTTGGGCTATCTATTGGACTAAAAATAAGATTTAATTTATTAATTTCATATTAAAAATTTTAGAGTATTATATTCAATAGTTATTTTCTAATAAATTTTTATAATCAGGGATAGATTTTATGATCACCCTATATATCTACATACTTTGAATAACTATTAAATAACATATACTAAAGATTATAACTCAATTTAATTTATGAAAATGTAAAATATTTCAGTTATTAAATTTTTAGTCAGAATGTGTTCAAATTGTTGATAGTTAATACCCAGGCCGTGTTTTAAAAAATATTTTTGATCGAATTGCATAATGCACTAATTTGAATGCTTTGTCTTTGAATAGATGTCTTTACGTCGTTGACCATAGCTGACAAAGGAGAATTCCATGAAATTTCGAGTCCTAACAATTTGTTTATTAAAATTTCCCCCAGATAGTCTTTCGTGTCGCTATATATGTGGAAGCACTCCATTCAACTGGATAGATCATTTTTCTTTCTCAAACATCTTTTGAATACGTGATATAATGCATCTCTGTCACAAATTCTAAGCATGAAACAGTCAATCATTCCAAATACTTATCTTCTCATAATACACTTAATATGCTTAAATGTTGTTGCACAACTAATAATCCCTAATTAGTTGTTGAGAAGTTATAACAGCTTTGTATACGATAGATATAACCCTATTTTAAGAAAATTATCGTTTAATGAAAAAAATGTAAGGGTGCAAATTATTGTTGTATTATTTAATCAGAAAATTCTTATTACGGACAAGATTCTACATTTTTATCGCTTGTGTACTAAAGTGAGTTTCATTTAGTTTAGTTACATTAAACATCCCTTTTTATATCAACGCTAGGGCTGTTTTGGGATGGAGTTCATAATTTTGATCCACGGTCAAATGACGAGAATGACACCTGGGTTCATCCAAATTTTCGTATCACACCAGCGGCATTTGGTACAAGCGGATTTAAAGTGCACCAGTCCGGCTTACACTGCTACTCTTTGGTGGAAACGGGTCGCGAACCTGCAGCTCGAAGACTTTATCAATAGGACATCACGGTTCTATGCAAAGTAAAGAGAAAGTGCCATAAACATTAAAAAAACGAAATGAATTCCCACAGTTCAGATCTTCCTGATTTCCAGAAACACATTTTTGACATTATGTTTATCTGTCTGTAAACGGGATATGTTTCATATCTTTGAGACGTATGAAACTTGAAATGAAAACTTGAAAACCAAATGTGAAAACTTGAAAAAAAAAAAAAACCTTGGAAACCAAATGTGTAGATTTATATAAAATTTTGGGGCAAAATCTTTTGTCTGTTCAAAAACAAATGAACGCGATAATTCATAACATAAAACGTTAAATAAATAAAATTTGCTACATAGGTTTATAATCTAAAAAGCAGATTCTTAATAGATTTTGAGCCAAATCTGCCTCAAGGTTGACCGTAAGTCAATCTGTCATGTTTTTAAAGCTATATTTGATTAACGTAAGACTTTGATATGCGATTTTGTAATTACATCTGGGAGACCGCTCTTGCTGGTTTATTCATTAACCTGTATTACTAAATTGTATATTTTATTATTTCTTTAATTGTTAAAACTGTGTACATGGTTTTGGGATCACCATGCACATTTTGAATTAAAAATTTTTTAATGACATTTTTTTGCTCAGATGTTCAAATGACTGTAATATAACAGTTTGATTCGCGTATTTAGAATGAATGTTATATAATTCATTCAACCCTCCTACTATTAAACGAGCATCAAATTTGATTATTCGTTTTTCTCCATGTATTCAAATCTGACTCTTTAGCCAATAAATATCATAGAAATAAAAAAACAAAACTCCTCTTACCATGATACGTTTAATTTATTCCGTTTTGTATGCAAACCAATATGAAAAAGAATATCAGAAGGACCTATTATTAAGGAGATTTTATATTTTGTCACGTTTTATATGGAATTATACTGAAATCATGATGTTAGAATGAATTATTATTGGAGAAAGGACTCAAATTTTGGAAATTATTAAAAAAAAGTTTTGGTGTAAGATAAACTACATTGAGGCACTTTCAATTGGTAGAGACTGATAATTAGTAGAAGCAACAACTTTATTGTCGATTTAAATACAACTTTATTGTCTATTAAGTATTTAAGTACAGTTTTTGTTGTGAGTTTGTATTCCTTCTTAGTAGATTCTTTTATATTTAAATGATGTATAAGTACAAATAAAATAATTAATTCTTCAAACATGAATTTCTCAATACGGAATGAAAATCATTGAAACATTTCTTACATCCTTAGTAACATTGAAATCATTTAGAAATTTAAACCTGGTTTCAAGATTAGCTTTAGATTCCTTAATTAGGTATTTCATTTTTATTATCACCTTTTAGGATCTTGTATTCATATAAATAGAAAAATAAGTGGAATGAAATGAGTGAAGTAGTAAAAAAAATAGGTAAATAAATATACATAAGAAAACCTAGCAAATTTTTCTAAAGGAATAGCATAGAAATTAATTATATTTTAATGCGAATTTCTATCCTTATCACAGTTTTTCATAAAAATGCTTGTAACTATATATATTCTGGAACATTATGTTATTTTTATTACATATTTTTTTTCTATCGAAATATATTATATTGGGTATATGTATTGGGCATTTGCTGAAAGGGCAAAGTTCTACATCCGACAGTTGAAGGAACTTGCAAATTTAGAAGAAAAAATGGCCCCTTCACACCACAAATCTAAATATTATTTGTAGAAAATAGAAATCACAAATGGAAAGGTTTTCTAATTTTAATAGGATTAATTCATAGAAATTGTTAAATTTGGAGGCATTCCAGCAATATGATATATATAACACTTCCATTTAATTTCTATTTAACATTTCAGAAAAAAACCAGTAATTGTGTAGCTCCATGGGCCTTCAGTCGGATATATCTCAAACAAAAAAAAGCTCAGTCTTAAGAAGGTAACACTCAATCAAGGATACATCTCAAGATGAAGATTTTTACAACAAATGAATGCAGCTTTTAATATAGTCGGTTCTAAAAGCTATGCGACAAAGTAGTTCATTGAAGCATAAAGGATGCCGAGGATAGCAACTTAATCATTTATACCAACTGATTAGAGGATATTAAGTTTTAAAAGCTACAATTTACAAATTTTCGTAGCCGTTGGATTGTTACTGAAGAGAAAAGTGCTATATGATCAATAATTTATATTTTAAATTAAACTAAAGATAAAATCTAAAGCTCTAGATACATTGATCAACCAAACATGGAGGAATGAAGGATCATACCTTTAAATCGGATAAAGGACCACCTGACCATTTTCTTAAGTTTGTCTTATATATAGGAAAGGAAATTGCAATATTGGGACTTTTACCTTTCTTTTAAAATTAAAAGCTGTATCAATGGACAATGACAAATTTATTGAGAAACAATTGACTCTGCCTTCAGGCCCAAGTCAGGTACTTCATCGATGATGTCAATAATATTTAATAAATCCTTGTTGTATCTCCTGAATAGACAAGGCTATTTTCCATCATAGGTGACACCATACCCATTATTCCATCATGTGAATTCTAGACTAAAGATGGTCTCTATGGTTCCTTCCTGTGAAAACCCAGGTGACGTGGGTAATTTTGAATGCATTATCATCAGAGATTAACCTTTTAAAACACTCATACTTCAGAAATGAAAAGCTGCGTTCAAAATTCTAATCCTGAACTCGAAGGCTGTCAAGAAAATCTCTGAAACATTTAAATTTAGTGCATCCATTAGTGGCGCATTATATTATGAGTGATAGCCTTGAAACCTTTCAGCAACACAGTTTTATTATCTTAGCTTTATTTCTACAGCCTTTAGGTCCCCTAATTACAAAATATAATGTCATTCATAGTTAAGGAAAATTATGATTTTTTTTAATTTAAAATTTTAAAGACTTCCAAATCCCTTACCACTTTTTTGCGGATTCTGTATTGGGCATTTTTAATAATATTTGACACTAATGATTTAACTTTTGACAATCTCCCAGGGATTGTTTGCTCTTTACTCAGATCTTAATATCAGAATGACTACTTTTAGTCTTAAACTTTTCATCCTACTCTTCTTACCATTGGCAATTTAAACTTTATCACAATTTATTTGATTCATTCTACAATCAAGAAATTACGAATTATATTCTTGTCTGATATTCTAAAACCCATGGCCAGTTAGTTGCATGGTATCCGGCTTTAGAGATAGCTGTTTCTTATCTGGGTGCACCTTTTCAAAAATTGAAAAAGGATAAGGGTTCCAAGAGAGTGTGTTGTTAAATATCTTTTACACTAATTCATATTTATCCATCTTGCCTCTTTGATAAAAAAATAAATTAATTTTTCATTTCTAACATTTCAATGAATTGCCTTCAAGGTGTAAAGCTCTGTTATTAGAGTGAAATATTGATTTAAAAGTTCTAGTAGGATATGAGAAGAATTTATCTTTTCCGTGAGTAATTAGATTAAATTATATATTTGTTTCGAATTTGTGAAACTAGTAGATGCCTTGAACGGGAACACAATAATGAAAGAGCAGATGCTCTTAAAAAAGAGATATTCCAGCAGATGCTCACAAAATTAAAAATCTATTTTTAAAAATATGTGTTTAAAATAAGGAAAATCGAGGACTCATTCCTCCATCTCCAACCTAAGGTCTTATTTTGCCACTTTTAATTTATATGAAAATTGATGACCAGATATGCCTGAAAGTTTTATATATATTATTAACTGTCGCTTGTCCCTTTTCGAGAGATATCTCAAGCATGCTACTTCACTATGTCTTCTCTATACCAACAACAACACTATAAAGTACTCCAAATACAACCATTGTACTGATCTCACTACATTTATTTCAAATGAAAGATACGTATCTGTAGATACATCATCAATGGTAGCTAGTACTCATGACACACCGTTTTGGGGAGAACTTTCCATTCATAAAAACCACGACACAGTTTCCCAGCCCCATTTCTATAACAATTTCGCAAATTTTTATTCATAATCTTGATTTTTAGATATAAATAATCATTTATTCTCTACCACCTCCATTTTCGAGATTTGTCACAAAACAAGTCGAGAGAGTCTCCATTATTAACAACTGGAGTGCTTTCGGCATTTTTATTCAACAATAAATTTCACTACTTCACAAAAACGCCTAATAAATTAGAATATTCTCTATTTACTATATTATAATTTTAAAATAATTCATCAAAATTGATTGACGCGAGTATATTAATATAATCAGTATCGTGATGGAACAACTGATTGCCAAAAATTATATCTGAATGTGGCATAATCTATGATAAAAAAACTAATAAAATTAAATCTGAAGAAAAATTATAGAAAAAAATAATTTTCTTTGAGATAATAAAAAAAAAATTATTAGCTTCCTTTGGATATTTGTCTTGCTAGTTTTCGAAAAAAGCCCCGAGCCTTTACAAATATTTGGTTTTTTGAGGTTCGAATAATAAAATCTTTCCACATGTGACATCTATTTTTTTACAAAGCAGGGAAAAAACAAATGCCTGGATTGGATGTCTTCGGGCAATTCCTAAGCTGCCTAATCTAATTTGCATTTAAATAGGCATTTCGCAACTCTTTTCACTGCAGTATTCGCTGAAGTGAGAAGAATTTGCATTTTGAATCTTTCTTTGGTTTACTTGAATAACCTACACTATTTCAAATTAATGCAAATTCATTAAAATGATTGATAAACAAAAAATCTTACTAATTCAAAGCAAACTTAGGAAATTTTGTAAAATAAGATAATATACATATTTGTAAAATGTTTGGTTTAATATGATTTAAGTTTTAACTAACAATTAATAACAAAATGTAATATTATAAATTCTCATTCTGAACCAACACGAGATTCCCAGTTGAATTTAATGTTATTTGGAATGTTAATTTGAATGAAATAAAGGAATCCAAACACAAATATATTTCCAATTAAATTTAATTTTATAAAAATTTCTAATTAAATCCAAAACAAATAATAATAAAATGATTAATCTGTTTTTTATATGTAAATAATAGAAGTCAATATTCTATCCTGCCCTCTTGTGGAATCTTTTTGAATTTGTCTTGTCGTTCTTAGTATCAACTAAGGAACACATAATGCTTTATTCTAGGAGATATCAAAGAACGAAGGTTTAATATGAACTAAATATTGGAGCCTGGAGATTCAAATTTAAATAAAAGAATGAAAGATTATTTAGCTGAGAGGAAACTTTTTACTCAGAAAGTTATTGATATTCAGAAAACAGTAAACAAGGGATGTTTATAAAATTAAATCAGAAGTAAATTAAAAATGTGTAAATTTTGGAATATATATATATATATATATATATATATATATATATATATATATATATATATATATATATATATATATATATATATATATATATATATATATATATATATATATATATATATATATATATATATATATATATATATATATTCAAAACGGTATGAACGATATGATTACAACGCCCTTAATGGCAAAATAAGGAAATTATAAAAAAAAGAAGGGAGACAACTAAAGAGTGCAGTTAGAGAAATGTACGCTATACCATAATAAAATCGCAGGAAAAAAGTTTCATGGAATTATCTGTAAAATTAAAGGAGATATTTGGATTAAAATCGTGAACTTTCAGTGATTTGAAAAAGAGTTCGTCCTAAAATTGACAAATTTATTCTCCAGCATTATCATAAAAATTTTCCTTGTCAACACTGACGCAACGAAGAAAATAAACAAAACTGAAAAAAAAAAACATAATTTAAAAACGCACTTGGTGTGAAATCTATATTTTTAAATTTTAGTTCTAACTCTTTCACGTTATGGAAGGTTTATAATTTTAATCCCAAATATCTTTGTGGTTTTATAGAGGTATTGCGTACGTTTTTCTAATTGGACTTTTTTATAAATCATTAATTTCTTAGTTACATTTATAATATCACCTGTTGTCTCAATGAATTCAGCATAGTCACTTTACAATAAGCATAAGTTACTTCATGGTTTTTACGAGACACCATTTCCATTTTTAAAAGGTTTAAAAAGATTTTACCAGTCATCTGTATATACACTTTGACTATATTTTTTTATAACCTAATCGAATTTGGCAACCATATGGTTCGCAAAGATATTTGTTATATTTAATTTTAATTAAATCATTTAAATATGATTTCACACCCCTGATTTCTTAAAATTATTGGAAATTAAAACCTGTTATTTTAATTCAGTTATACACTTTTTTGTTCATTTTGTACATAAATCTTTCTAAAGGAGCCCAGTTTCATCACATCATAGCTCTATTATAAACGTAAATGTAGTCCACCTATATAATAAATTTCGCGGTATTGTAATTTCAATTTTTTCCGTTTTGGTAACTACTCAGACGTTAAACAGAATCCTTTTTTTTAACTTTCTACAATAGAAGAAAATCATTGACCAGATAGTTTATGAAACAATGAAGACGGTTTCAACTTCAGGAGAACAATGTAATAATATTGTTGGAAGTTAGGCAAAAAAATAAGTAAAATAAATAAAATAAACTAAAACTATTATCAAAACTTAGCAAAAATTTACACGACTATTGATATTATTATAAAGATAATATTTAAAATTTTAAAACGATTGTAAAATCCATTTTTCAGCAATTATATTTTCATGAGTTATTGCGTAAAAACGTCAAAATTCAGCTTAATTTCTAATTAATTAAAATTCGAGTTAAAATTTTAAAAAATAAAGTCATACCGAGGTGCGCATTTCCATTCTCCAAGTTATATATGCTCCAAATTTGGTAGCTATAGGTCAAACGGTCTGGCCTAGAAAGAGCCATCGCACACAAACATATATTCATCGTTATTATTATTGAAATTTGTGCATGTTATATAGGCGGAAATATCTGCAACAAATTTTAAATTTCTGTATTAAATTTGGTGACCTTCCTTTTAGAAAAGTTATAAAAAGTTTATAAATAATGAAGATTTCTGTCTAGAAGTTGTATCAGATATTCTATCCTTCTTAATGACATAGCACTGTATCAATTCATAGGCAAAAGAGAAAAATAATTTACTTTCGTAGCCTTAACCTGTCATGCCCTCATTATCATGACTTATGAAATTTTAATTTTTAATGAAATATTTGTTATTCTAACCATAAGATAGTCAAAAATATCATAAATTACAAGTTATTATTTAATTTAATAACTAAAATCGTAATAAGCGTTTAAGACTTTTTTTCTGATCCGAATGATTTTTTGGTCTTAATTGCTACTATGACTTAACTAAGGATTATTTGAAAATTTTTTACAGAATCAGTGCCTTATGTTAACAATTGTATAATTCAATGCACGCATCCAGCATATAAAAGTGTTAAGGAAAATATTAGTTAAAATAATTACATGAATAGAAAAGCATCTTCAAATGCAATTGAAACATTTTCAAAAATCATAATAACATTAAAATACATTGCTATATATTCGAAAAATAAACCTAAATTCAGATTGTTTTTATAAAACAGTTACCAATATATTAGTTATTCTAATTACTGAAAGACGTTAACTTCGCAAGAATCCTGCTCGGCGCTTAAACTCATAAACAAGGTACTTAACAAGTTACAAACAAAATAAAAGTCAATTCTTCGATACCACGTAGTAACAATTTCAGATTTCTCCTCAATTATAATAAAATGTAAGTCAAATCGGCGCTAGCATTCGGAATATCTTTTCAGACTTTATTTGCCGGGGAAAACAGCATGTTTATTGCCAAATTCAAACGTAGGAGATATGCAAACAAGTGTGCCATTTCCTTTAGAATATTCGCTCCTAAGCTCGCATCTTCCACACGAGAGGAAATAAGTATCTTGGAATATTCAAGAGCAGAACGAATGGTTTTATTCAATAACTGTATCCCTGGAATGTTTCAAATAATAGTTCTTTAGATTTTTCCTTTAAATATTAAAGATTAGGCGCGGTCGGAAAAGCTAAAAATTCTCCCATTTTTACTCCCTCTAAATCTCATTTTAAAGAGAATGTATATAAAGAAGTACTTTTATTGACCGTTTTGAAGGTTTAAATCGAAATAGAATGCAATAGGTATACGAATAAGAAAAAAAATAAGGTTTTTGTGTTGAAGAAAGAATAGTAATCAATTTTCTACATTGTTTTGTAAGAATTTTCATATGGAATTGTTTGAAATATATTTAACATAAAACTCTCATATATATATAATCTGAACGCTTTTTATATCCTATAATATTTTATAAGCATTTTGTCAATTCACATGAAAAGTCTGTCGGTGACATAACCGCATGCAAAATATTACCTTCAATTCATATGAAACATGTCACAGTCAGATAACAAATTTCACTACACATGTTATTTAATCTGTATCCACATATTGTTGCATATTACCATGATGCCAATTCACTCCATCCATCTGAAGATGTCATTACATTCGGAAATTGAAAAAGTTCAACACATTTAAAAGTATCACGGAAGCTTGAATAGAGACCATCTCGATGTATTATAAAGAAGAATGTGTGTATGCATGTATGTGTGTATTGGCGTTTTATAAAACAGACTTTTTGATAGAGCTATCAAATTCAACACAAAAAAATCTTTGGAAGTTATAAATGTGCAATGTGGAAGAATTTCCTAATAAGAATCTTAACTGATTTTAACTAATTAAATTTTGACACTTTTTTACCGTAGCTCCAACAATATTACTAAATACAATATTATAATTTTTCTTCCTCATTTTCATCATTAAACTAAGACTTCAGTGTCTAACATTTACTAAACATTATATTTATAACAAGCATTAGAATGAAGTCATTAGAAAATCCAGATAGAAAGTAAAGGGAAAAAGTATGGAAAAGTATTCAAAACTTATATAACTTTGAAAGTACATTTTGTCTTAATCTATTTGAGTAAGAATTTGTAGACGTATATTTTGCACATTAAATTGCAGCTTCACAAGGCTTTAAATTCACAGAAATTAGATCCTAAAAAGCATAGGAAAGTCAGATAGATACCCAAGAATTCAGAAATTTAAATTCAAATGATTAAAAAGTCGTTATTTTAAGACCATTTTGGAATTCTTTTAAGATTTTTTCCCCATTTATTTCTTGTAATGTCATTTTATTTCTCCATGAGAATGGCATGTATTCATATGAAATTCTTGATAGGTGTTATAATCACCTGAAAAGTGTTAACCTTTAGAAACAATGCAAATATCAAAGACAGTTGAAAAATTTATCTAAAACTATTAAAAATAACATGAAACAACATTTTGCCTATAACTTCAGAATAACATTTACATGAAATACTGACAAAAAAAGTGAATTTATCTGCAATAAAAAATAAGTTTATTTTAGTTCAAAGCTTATATTTAGATTGGTATTTTAATCTTGATTGCTTCATTTTAAAAATTATAAAAATATCTAATATTCTTGATTTATTCAAATTATTATTTTTAAATTAAATAACAATACATATAAAAATTTACATATAAAAATTTGAAAAGGGATGCAATCATAGAAAAAGTACTTATTAGAAAAATACTAATAAATAGAAAAATGAACATTCAAATAATATTAATAAACATATAAAAATAATTCGAACTTCAAATCTGAAACATTATAGTATATTAGCGGTGTCTTAGGCTTGAATTGTCTATTTTTATTGTATTTTTAAAATTTGTCCTTACATAATAGCGGTAGCATATAGGAAAAATGTATTTAATATCATCTGAACATACGAGTGTATAAATTCATTCAATAAAACTAATATTGTTATAAAATAATGCATGAAAGTAGGCAGAAATTAAATTCGATGCCATTATGAAGCTTAGTTTTTCAATTTTTTAAACTATAAAAATGGATTTTCTCCAATGCTATTTTCCGAATTGACTTTTAAAGAAATTCACATTTTTGTAAATGAAAATAGGCAGAAATTAAATTCGATGCCATTATCAAGCTTAGTTTTTGAATTTTTTAAACTATAAAAATGGATTTTCTCCAATGCTATTTTCCGAATTGACTTTTAAAGAAATTCACATTTTTTAATTAAAAATTTACTTAAAATTTTGAAATATCCCTTTTTAGCGAACACTTAAAATCCAAGAAGTAATTACGCGCCATATCTCTCAACTCTCTCATTTTTTTTCAGCATGTATGTCGCATGACGCAATCTACAGACAATATTATCAAATTAAAAGAAACTGTAAAATTGCAAGCTTTTTTAAAGCATTTCCTGTATTCTTAATTTTTTTTAATTCAACTCAAGAAAGAGTAAAATATATGATAATATCAAAATGCTTGGAAAATCATAAGAAATACTTATACACCATATTAAAATGCATTAGTTCTTTGAAAAGAAATTGCAAATCATAGAATGAAAGAATTCATTGAACTGTCGTCTAGAGAAAAAAAACCCAAAGAATTCCAGTTTCTTATCCGAATCTATTAATAAAAAATATTTTCCCCACATGATTAAAGAGTAAAAGTCACTATTCTCTACACAGTAAATGCCCCTTTTTTCGTGAGGATAGAATCATATCTGGAGTAACTATTTAAATTTTGAATGACGAAAAAGAAATGAGTTTGGATGCTTGCCCGATTCCAGTTACTCAACAGTCTATTTAACTGCGAGTGATATTATTATTAGCTGATGAACTATTAATTTTGAGCGCAGTGAGATAATAAGTATGACATATCTGGATATATTTGGAGATAATATTTAAATTAAATTTATTTTTATTTTTTATTAGATGCGTATTAGTTGCTTTAAACGTTCTTAACATAATAATTCTTATAAGCTGAACACTATCTGTAAATTCCATGATGCAAGAAACGTTCAAAGTTCCATAACTACCGAATGAGGCACTTAATTATTTTTGGATAGTAGATTAAAGAGAGTTTTTCAAAATTTTCATTAGAATTTTAACTAAAAATGAATAAAAATATTAGTATTTTTTTTTAGCAATTTCATATCGTTTTTTTAAAAAGAAAAATATTTGTGCTCCTTTTTTAATTTCAAAACATTAGTTTTTCAGTGATTCCAATTTTATCACCGCAGAATTTTTTTCTAGTTTTAGAAAATTCAAAAAAAAAAAAAAAAAAAAAAACTTTAGTAAAAAAAAATTTACTTTAGTATTAAAAACTTTTTTAAAAATAATTTCAAGTGTATTTTATGGCAATATTTTTTATTGTGATTGTTAATATCTTTATTTAAATTCTCATTGAAACGATTTAAACATATTCTTTTTTGTGCGCACCATGTTATTGTTATAATTAAAACCTGATTTTAAAAATGTCTTAAAGACAGAATCATCTAGTCTGATACATTTTTGAAATAGAGATTCTAAACACCTTCTAATTTTTCTCAAAAGCATTTACAAATTTTTTTATTTTTTAATGTTAATATATAACTAAGACTTAATTTTAAAAACGACGTAAAGGCAGAATTATCAAGTCAAACATATACTCATGCTACAAATTTCGAAATAGAGATTTTAATCTCCTTCTAGCTTTTCTCATAAGCATTTACGAAATTTTTATTTTTTTATGTTAATCTATATTTTTATGAAATTTGGGAGGAACGTGAATTTATTAAAAACAATTGCATTTTAAGCTATTTGAATTACAATTCGGTGTTTTATGTGAGTATTTAGTACTTCATCTTTAATAAGTATGTCAAATTTTCCTCAGGAATTTTTTTAAATTTCATTTTATGAAATCACAGTCAAAACTTGCATTTTCATGATTTTTTAACTCTTTGTAAACAAAACTTCTACAAGTTCAATAACTGTATGTATAATCAAATAAAGTTATTTATTCTTTTGAATAAAGTTCGCCTTTCTTTCAATTAGAACTTTATATAACATTGTCGAAAACAATTGCATTTCCTGTACCCCCCCCACCCCATTACGTAATATTTCCCGACCCCGAATCCTCGCCATCGCGAGCAGCATATCGCCTCCTCCTGCCAACCCTATGCCTCCTTCCGATGCGGTCTTGACTCACGGCAACCGTATCGCCAGTCCCGCAGCATCCTCCGACAGAAGCGCAAGAGGGAGTGCGCAAACTTTTTTGCTCTCTCCCCCCATCAGCACACTAAAAGACGATCCTCAGATGAAGGGGAGAGCCGGGATACAGATGAAGATGCGCTAGGAGCGACGAAAAAAACCCCTCAGAGGTGAGACGCATCACACTGCTTTATTTTCCTTCTCTGTTTCTACCTCCCAAAACTTGCAAATTTTTTTTTCTCTTGTTCCATCCGATCCGCCGCGTGGTTCCAACAGCCACTGCGGTGGGGGTTATACAGGTAGTGTGGCGGAAGGGTTTTGGTCACTGTTGCAGGGACACTTTTCCCCGACCGCAAAGAATATTTTTTTAAGATTCACTTGGTATGTTCTAAGTGTCCCCACGGGCATGGGGGACGACGGGAAAATGTATGCCCCTATCACTGCGCACGGTGTGCTCTTACTGCGCTCTTGCAGCGTAAGGGGTATGCGGAGATTGACCAAAAACTCTATTTTCAAATTTATCCGAAATAGACCAATAAACCGACTGTGAAATGTGGTGTCATTAATACTGTATTAAAATATACAAAGTGAATTTTTTGGCATAGTTTGTATTTTAATACATGTTTGTATTGTTCGTGCAAGTGTGGAAGTCGGTCACACTACAGTTACATTGTGCCCTTGCATTTCAAATGTAGAGCATTTTATTAGTTTTTACAAGTTTTTTACGAGAGCCTTACAAGTTTTTCAAAATATCGATTACTTGCAAGTTAAAGATAAATTACTTTTAAGATCCCACGCATAGTTATTTTCTTTAATATTGTTTCTGAATTAGCATAACAAATCAACTTCATTATTCACATCATGCATTCCAAAATAAAGTTTGACGATGATCGATTCACTGTTATTATAGAGCTGCATTCTATTTAGAATTTGAATCTTATTTATACTTTAGAGAACAAAAAATATCTCAAGTCCAGAGCAACACAATTGCTTAAATACTCAAAATCTTCTCATTCAAGACTTCAAATACCTCCTGAAATTGGACTTTCTATTTATTTTGCATTAAAATGAAAAGCTTTCCATTTATTTTCATGAAAACCTATTAATATTGTTCTGAATTTGCCGATTTAAACTTCTATTATGTTCCTAATCATCCGTAAAGATATTAACGTGGTCAGATAATAACAATATTTCAATTACTTAGATATTTTCAACAAAAATTTCTTAAATTTTATCTAACGTTTCACATTCTATTTAATTCTTTGAAACCATATGTAAAGAACTAACCTATTAAACTATTTCCTTCTTAATGAAAAATTGATGAAATTTTCTTAATATTTCATTTTATTTCCTTTACGGAATATTTTTCTAAGTTCAAATAAATAATGCTTTTACAATATTTGCACAGTTAAAAGTGAAAAATACTATGATAGTCATCAATTTTATAAGTCGCATATTATAAAACAGAGACTAAATATGCGATATTAAAAAAGTATGCGTGTTTTAATGCTTAATGGTAATGACAGCCCTATATCCTTCCCTTTTTTTTATTGAAAATTGATTAAACTACTACTTCAAAACTTAATTGCCTATTTCCCACAAACGTGCACAAAGATTTCGATTCTTGATCAGAAATTAACTTTTGGTGTGAGGTGTGTGAGGGGGGGGGGGTATTTTCCCAACAAGAATTCGAAATCGATTTGATTGGCTGGATCAGTAGTTTAAAAGAATATTTGTGATTTTACTTTGATGAGAAATCTCCTCATCTTGATGATATCACTTTGATTTATCTTTATTTAAAACGGCATTCTTTATTAAAGTTATATTATCTGTATCAATATTAAGTAATTATTTCTTCCCTTTTGGTGATAAACCATATCTTTTTATTCCTTAATTATTCACTATTAATAGAAATATATTTGATTCGTACAAAAAATATCTAACTACGAGAATTTACCAATAAACTTACTGTTAATTATTTCTGTTATATATCGATCTTACGAAATATAAAATTGCATTTTCTGCTAATTCGATTCTTTTTTAAATTTTTTTAATGCTAGGAAAAAAGATTCACTTAAAAAAATTTAGCTAAGGAATTATTTATATGAATTTTAAAACTTTATATCTTTTATCTAATTTAATCATAGTTTCAAATTTAAAGATATTCATAAATAAGAAATGTATATTTTTAAATTTTAATAAAAAGTTCTGTCAGGTTAAAGTATTTAAGGTGATCTAAAATAAATATATTCTTTAGTGGTTTTTTTTTTTTCATTCGATTAATAAAATATAAACAAATCAACAATAAACTTTCAGCTTGGCCAAAAAAGATTTCAAAATTCTTGTATTCTTATTTTTGTAGTTTAATTTTAATTCAAATTTCTCTTCTTTATTTCTAAAATTACCAAATTGAAATATTTTATAATATTTATTTAAAAAGATATTGAAAAACTTTTTTTTCAAAATTAAAAAATGCAGTTTTAATCTTAATTTTAGATATCGAAATTTTGAAACTGTGGAAATGATGAATAAAATAAATATTAATATGATCCATTTTCAGAAACTTTAAAAGAAAGTGTGTAAATGCAATAATGGAAGTGATAAGCAAGCCACTTTTTATTTTAAAAAACATCAGTAATTTTGAGAAATATGGAATATGATAAAATGCTCCGGGGACAGTTTTTTTTTTAATTTCAACTAACTCTGTATAATTATGATTAAAATAGTAGTATGTTTTTTTCATGTATGTTTAATTCATTCGAAAACTGGGATAATTGTTGTCATTTATCCGCAGAATAGATATAAACATCTTTGAATTATGAACGGCGTGCGACAAAAACTACTTTTAAGATAAACAGCTTTTTTTGAAAGAAAAAAAAAATGCAATTGAGGGAAAAAAAATTCAACACTCGATAATTTTCTAAATATTGAGGTGATGAAAAAAATATATTGGGCTTCCAATATTTCTCGAAATTGTCATGCGAAAAACAAATAATATTCGCTTACATTTTATTATTATGAATTTAATAATATACTTTACTCTAAATATTGAATATGAAACGAAAAGAAATTATCGATCCGTTGTTCATAAAATGATAAAATCTTTGTTTCCTTTACATTCCTTACATCTTTGTTTCCTTTACAAGTAACGTACTTACAATAACTGTAATTATCACCACAGATTTATTTCTCATTAGTAATTATCCTTTTAATCCTTATTTTTATCTTTATTAAAAATAAATTCCTCCTTTTTGAAAAAATTCCGCACAACTCAATACTTATTGAAAAATAGATAATATTAAGAAACATATTATTAAATATGATATATCAAAAGCACTATTATCTTAGTATTCATAATTGTTATCTTAATACTTAATTTTTAATTTTCAATTATTAATCATATTATTATTAATCTAATCCATTATTAAAATTCCTCTCGGCAAGGATAGGTAGATTTCTTATCGTCTAATTTATTGTTTTCAAATACTTTTCAGTCCTTAGACAGAGACAATGAAATATGATATTTTGAAGCAACCATAGATAATGTTTTTATTTCTATCGTAACTTCTGCATTTATTGCAAAATACTAATTACACACAAAAATATTATATCACAATCACAATATTATAAATCAAATATTATAAAAATAATATACAAATATAGGATTGTTATAAAATTTTTATTATTGAAAAGTTTTGAAATTTTAAAGCAAATGCCAAAGATTGGTATCAGTTAGCAGCAACTAAAAGTTTATCACTATATTTTAAATGTATTTGAGGAAATTAATTATCTTTAGCAATGATTCATCTTTTAATTAAAGAGAGTACCTTTTTTTGATAGAAGGTACGAATCTAATGTTTGATTTTTTAATTAGAGGAGAAATGCTTGATTTCTATTAGAGGGAAAATTCGCGTGCCTCTCTTAATCATTGTTGTAATTCAATACTTATCTGTTGTGCTTTTGAATATTTCAATTATAACTATTGATTGAAGCAACATGGAATAACATATCATCAGTTTTTTTAACAAATATGCTTCAGCACGTGTTTTAATTCCATGTTATTAGTGGACTTTAGACTTAACCACATATCCTTGACGAATATAGTTAATAAACTAAAATTATATCTTTAATAACCTTTTGTGGCGATTAACCGATATTATGTAGTTAATATAAATACCAATATTTGGATAAAAGCTCTAATGGTTGTATTTTTTAAATTCTAAATAGCTAAACTAAAATCATCGTTTTGTGCAACTAATCATTCGACTCATAGACTACGAACTAAAAACAAATATATTTTAAAATTTACTTTATATATTTCAATCAAATTGACGCAATTTAAGAATAATATTGTTATTTTCTAATTGGCAAAGATAATTCATTTTATTGTAAGTCCAACAACAACATCTCGGATTCTCAAAACTGGCATGTGTCGTTAGTTTATAGTCTGTAGATACATAGGTAATCCATAGTACGTCAGACGACTGTTTTGTTAGTTAGCTAGGGTTAATGCAGTATAATTTCGGTAACATGGAGTCAGTAAAGGACCACGGAATTAACAAAAGTACCAAAATAGTAAATAATTCCTTTAAATTACAAAAACTATATTGAACAAAATAAGCAGATTTTAATTTTAATTACTTTATTTTAATGAATAGTGAAAAAGTAATTCTGCATTTGAGCAGCTACCTATTTTAGGCTTTAGCAACATAATTGACACCTGATTTAGCAGTGTAATTATCAGTTTCATGATAAACACACAGGCTACTCCCCCCAGTCTTATTAAAGACATTCAGATAACTTTGAATAATCAGACCGCCACGACAGCATTGGCGGGAAGTAAAGTTGAGTCGCAAAGGTCATCACCGGTCATGGTGAAACCCTTCCCATAGGAAGTACGTCCCGTCATCGTTTGGAGATAGCCGACCTCCATTATTTTTGTATCCATCAGGATGGCGAGAACTAACCACTATTTTCTCGCCATCACCTACTCATTTTTGAGGTGTTTTCTAGCTTCATTCCTCATTTCTGAGGTGTCCCTTAGTGGGATCAGTTTCGTAATAATTATTTTCTTTATACAGCAAAGTATGAACTAAACTTTTCCAATAATTATATTTAATTATATTTATATTACCCAAGAAATAAACACCCGACCAACTTCAAATAAATCCTTATTGGTCAATGCGATTCCATAATCAGTGATATTTCGCTTTTAGAAACATTGTCATGAAGAAAACTATTTGTTTAATTTTAAAAAGAAAAATAGCCATACAATAGAGTCGGGTACATGACGGCATATGGTGCCAAGTAGTATTAAAAAAAACTCTTAAGTTGCCAAATGCATTAACCGTCTTTCAATTTCTTATTATATCCATTATTCTGGTGAGTTTTAGAGGTTTCATTAGAATTTTTTTCCACCTAACAAGGAAGATCGCACACGATTCCCCTGTTTTACCGGAGAAATGAAAAAAATATACTCATATTCTCGCTTTTAAAGTTATCATAGAATACATTAAAAAAAACTAAAATAGCATAGGTTCTAAAACTTTTTAAGCAGAGTATTTTTGCATGATATTGCCATTTTAAATTCCCCCCCCCCCCTTACCTTTTAAAAATAAGTTTTATTCAATTTCTTAATCTTTAATCCAAATGCATTCAAACAGTTTCAAAGCATGGCAATAAAATAAATGTAGAAGTTTTAACTCATTCTTTTTTTCGAAATTGGCAATATAAATTATTGATTCTAAACACAGTCAAATTTATTCACCTTTTTGCTCTTAATTTCTAACAATTGTAGCTATCAAAAAACTTTAAGTATGAAAGGTATTCGTCGTAAGGATACGCTAATTCGCATAATTCGATTTATTTTTCTAGCTTCAATTTTAAGGAATTAAAATTTTAACACCCCCCCATCAACATTTCCAGCCCCTTTGAGCTAGATAATCGATTTTCAAACTCATTCATTCATAGAACATACCTCAAGTTGGTTAAAATCGAATAAAAATACTCTGGTAACTTTCTTAATAGGATAACATGTCCAAAGCATTATACGCGGAGTGTGTCCAGGGACCCTGGTCGGTGAAAATCTGTAGAAATTGTCCCGAAGTTACGTCATGAGAAACATTGCAATAGGTTGTCTTCCTTACCTATAAATATGAATGTATGTGTCTTTCTTTGAATAAGTGATCTTCGTAACCGATCATGTGACCAACAATTGCCAATATTAACACATACATACTTAGTAAAGTTTGGGTTTTTTTTTGAAATTTTAATGAATTAAATACTAAGCGATATTTTTGCTTTTCACCGTAATATCCTCTAAAAATATTACAGTTTGTTTTTTATGTCATTTAAAATTCAACAAATTATCTTTTCCGTAATGTCACTTTCTTGTCATTTTTTAAAATCAATTTTTGAAAAACATATTAAGCATATTTTACAAAATATTTTATTATTGAAGTGAAACTCAAATTGTTTTCATTGTTGCTTTTAATATTTCATCCTGTCTTTTTTACCATTCTTATTGATCATGATATGATGATTCCGCATATTTTTTGAATATTGAAGCTTTTCTACAAAAGGTATAATTTTTATAAAATTTTTGAAATTTTGCTACATTTAAAATTAATATTTAACTTCAAACTAATACATTGGTGAATTTTTTTAACTGTGTCCCTTTTATTTATGAAGTAATTAATATACAAAGATATAGACAAGAAATTAAGGAATAGAAAAATGTACGGTTTTTAAAATAGTATGATGAAGTTTAAAAATATTAGGCGCTGGGAATCATTAAGACCAAATTACAAAAAATATTTCATTGAAATTTTAATAGCCATTAAACATGGCTAGCCATCATGTTTTCTAAGTCGTCTAATCTTTAATAATAATAAAGATGAATGTGTGTGTGTGTGTTAACTCTGCATGTGAAACAGTTGGGTCTATAGTACCAAATTTGGCCCATATAAGCTTTGGGGAGAGGGAAATAAATGTATACCTCGAAGTGATTTTTTAAACTTTAATTATTCAAAAATGAAACGAATTTTTGACGTATTTTCTTTGGAAAAGTTCCGAAAATATTATTGCACAAAAATAAATTTCCCAATGTTTCCACATTAAAAATATTGTCTTTTTAACTATATTAATTTAATAGTCTTTGAAATTCTTCCTGGTTTTTGAAAATTACATTGTTTCCCTGAATTTCAAACTGTTTCATCGTTTCCTCCAATATTTAGTCGTCCGGATTTTTTCCATTGTTAAATGTTTTAAAGAAAATGTTTGTTTAATACCTGTGTAATTTACAAGACAAATAAAGGTAAAGAATATCGCGAAATTTAGAACTAAATGAACCACACGTTTGTGTTTTCAATAGAGCTATGATGTCATGTAACGGGCGTCCATTGGAAAGATTCATATATACAATGGACCGAACCTATGTAAGACTGATAAAATTAAATTAATGGTTAATAATTTGACGGAATCATTGACATGAAGTTGTATCTATATTGTTTAACTGAAATTGAATATAATCAGTATCCCCAAGAATGATCACCAAATGTAACTAGTAAATAACAAAAGGGAAATTGTTTGTGTTTTTCTGCCTGTGCTAATGGTTACGTTAACATCCTACAAGATACAGGCAAGTCCACGTATATTGCAGCTCAATGATGAAACTTATTTGAAGTCTGGCAATCTCCAGTTCCAAAGTTCTTAGAATCAGGTTGCTGAAGCTCTAAATGTTGTTTTATATTTGGCTTCACCTGAAAAATTTAATCTAATTTTTAGTTTAAAAAATGAATTTCTAAAAAGCAAAAATTAAGATTTAAAGCATTTTTTTTTCTTGACGCGGCTCTCAGCAATATTAGTGGAAGCACTAATTTACGCAAGATTTTTAAGCAAGATCGATATTTAAAAAAAAATCTTCGCAATTCCCGCCTGTTAGACAATTTATCGTAGCTTATTTTGTAGAATTACATCTTTTCAGAGCAAATAATGAAAGATGAATGAACTATTTTTATAAAATGTTTTATTCATTTTTACTTTTTCCAATATTTTAATACACATCCAAAACTCTCTTAGCGAGCACTTCGCATAACGAATAAAACAAAATGTGAAAAAAATGATTCGCTTATGGAGCGAAGTTTCACAGAAAGAACAGCGCGGTGACAACATAATGTCACTTTCTGGGTTGAGCTGTATCAATGTGTGTTGAAGGTTTGCTTGATGATGAACCCTTATACTTACATGAATGAAGTTTTTGAATAGCCTTATCTTAAGTTGAGCTTTAATCGACGAGATTGCGTCTCTGGTCAAGGCTATGATGTTAAAAGCGAGTAACAAGGACATAAACGGTAAGAAAAATTGAACTAAGAACCACTGAAGAACTTATGTAGAAGCATTGAGTGTCGCTGCTAAGAGCTGCGGAGGAGGTTTGGTCAATAAAAGCAGAAACAGTAACGCAACGCCGGCATCCTGGCGTAGGGATAGCACGTCTTCCCCGTGATCTGGAGCTCCCGTGTTTGAGTCCTGGCTCGGGCAGGGTTTCTCTTCATCTGTGTTCTATCTGTGAGGTGCGTGATTGTGCTTCTTATGAAAAGGGGTTGTGCAAGCGATTGTGACGCATGAAGTAGCTAAGTCGTACTCTCGGCCCTAGTTGGAACTACTGAAAAAGCAACAGACGCTCGCTCGGCTTAAATCGCTGACAGATAACTGTCAGCTGGCTTGTAAAGTACTGTAAGTCACTACAATAATAAAGCAACACCTTTCCAGTGAAATAAGCGAGATGCTGAAAGTATGGGAAATTATTGCATCTGTGTTGAGAAATGACACTATGCAAGGCTTTTCAAGAGGAAGCTATGCGCGCTATAAGTTATTTTACAACAGTGTTGTGTTCAGTTTTTATCAAATTTTAAGCATAGCTGAAGTCAAATGTCTTTTCACAACTTTCTTGTAAAAAATATGCATTATAAATAGTTAAAAACACAATTATAAGTATTTTTCTGAGAATAATGCGCCTTTTTTTCTATTTCACATGGATTCTTTTCGGAAAAGTTGTTTCGCTTAAACAAGTGTTTCGAATTATGAGTAAGATTCAGGTAAGACTTATATTCATTAAGCGAGATTCCATTCAGTAAGAAAAAAATGAAAATTATATTAATATTCATTTTCTGTTAAAATAATTTCCCTAAAGAATCATTACGTAAATTATTCAACCTCCATCTTAATTCCTATACCATCCACTGATATTCAGTTTCAGTTTTATCTTCTAGTAAACAAAATATACAATGAGAAAGTATTGTAATAGTTAAAATGTTCAATTTCGACATTTTGACGAATCTTCTGGTTTTAGACCTTCATGAGTCAGAAAAACATATTTTTGAAACTATGGCTGTCTGTTAGTCAACACGGTTGCTCAATAAAACGCTCTGTGCTAGGCGGAAGAAATTTGGCATATTGATTTGAGACTAAATGTGTAAATTTCTATCAAAATTTGAATGAAATCCATTCACAGTAAATTTGTCTATCTGTCCGAAGGCCAAAAGAACACTATTATTTTAAATGCATGCAAGTGAACACAATAACTGCAAAAGGCAAAGAGTTAAATAAATAAAATTTGTACACAGATTTACCATTTAAAGTGTAGTGTAGTATTAAATTTTGTACTAAATCTGTCAAATATTGATCGTCTATGAATATGTATTGGTCAATCTATACATTCATAGACATGTAATTCAGAAGCACAATGACAAAAATATGTAAAATTTGGTATTTGATCTCCAAAATTATAGGTCTATGTGGAATTTTGGACGAAATTGCCACACAAAAATGAATACAAAATATATACTGACTTTTATTTACTTTACAACAAAACCCAAAACGCTGATGAATATCTGAAACTTGCGCGCTCATGATTTTGCCCAAGATTCAAATTTTTATGCGAGCAGAAAAAGAATAACTTTATTAGGATAGATGTGAGAAAATTCCAAGGAGACAATTCTCATCGCTTTATTTATTAAATGCAAGTTAATTTTTTTTATATATTTTTCTCCTTTAAATTCAATTATAAATTTATAGAAAATATGATTATTTGTAATTTGATAATTGACTTTGAAACTACACTTCCTTAGATTAATTGAAAATTATGATTAGCAGATAAGTTCTTTATCGGTATTTATTTTTTTTCGACTTTTCGACGAAAACCGATACATCAGAAATATAACTAGCATTTCATCAAAACATTTAGAGAAATGTTACATCCAGTTATGCGCTGTGCATGATTATTTTAATCTGAATTATAGTGATATATGTAACCTTTATTATATGTAGCCCTGTATTTTGTGTAACCGTTTTAGCCTAAAAGACTTTTCATAATTTAATTCTGCTCATTCACATAAAAGAGAAATTATTTTCATTTAGAAACATTTTATTTATTAAAAAAGGATTTTTTTGGAGGGAAAGTTAGTTTTTAATTAATGATTAAAATTCTTTTCTGTTTTTTTCTGTAGAGCACCAACACACACACACACATTAAGCTTATATATATATATATATATATATATATATATATATATATATATATATATATATATATATATATATATATTCAATTTTTCTAGCTGACAAACAAAGTTTTGGAGCTTGACAGATTTTGAGATTAAAAAGCAGCTATGATGTCATAGTTCTACGTCAACCTTTTAAAAACGCACCTACTTTCAAAGAAGCATACGTAATAATAATGCAATACTGGTAAAATCAGGTAAAAAATTTATATGCGATTAAAAGATGATAATGAAAATTGCCATTTAGGCTTTATTTATTGCCTACGCGATTTCCAGCTTCAATATTCATTGCCTACACGATTTCGAGCTTGAAAACCCCCTAACCAAAACAACATCATGTTCTCACATGATAAAATAAATAAACAATTACATACATTAGAAAAATTCCAAAATAGATATAAATGATTTAGATTAGAACTACTCGAATTATTTTTAAAGAATTAAACAAAAGATTGTATTAAATAAAATTTTTACAATTTACAAGGAATCCTAAAATAAAAAATAATTTCTCATTCGCCAGATCTATAACTATACTATCAAGTAAAATATAAAATAAGAAAATGAAAAATTAATTCGACAAGTAAAAGAAATATTTTTAATGCACGTTTCTGGATGCATTTCAAATTTGAATTAATTATTTTCTAATTTGTCAGTTTCTTACAAAAATTGAGGAAAAAAAAACAACTAATAATGGTTTTCTCAAAACGTTCTTGCATATTTTGGAATAAATGCATTTGTGTAGTATTAACTGGATACCATTAGTGAATAATAGTTACAAAAGAGCCCACTGTTTATTATTGGCTGGGATGTGCTTAGTACAATTGTATCAGAAAACCGAATAATATTAAGCTGCAGAGTAGGTATAAGATCAAATATAAAATTTCATTAATTTAAATCGTTACGTTTTATAGTTATAGTGTCTATATGTATGAGAAAGTACAGATCGAAAGACGCTCTACTTTTTGACAAATTTGTTTTAACTAGGGATTGCAATACCGGACCAAAATTTCAATACCGGTATTCGGTATTTTTTAAATCTTAATACCGGGATACCGGTTTTAATACCGGTATTAGAAATGTTGGAAAAAGAAAGAAAACACAGGTGTTTCTTTTTTTATTTGCCAGTTTTGTTAGAGAGTGTAAATATCACAAAAATAATTTGTAACTTATAAATTATAACATTATATAATCACAAAAAAGTAAAGAAACATCTTATTTATTTAAATCACAAAAAAAGTGTAAATATCACTATTCAGTTTGTGGTACTATTACAAATTTTTGAAATGTTATCTTAAAAAAATAATACATCTATTGTACTGTCACTAAGCCTGGAACGTAATTTTGTGCAAAAATGACCAGCCGTCGAAGACGCTCTTTCGGCATCTATGCTAGTTGGTGGTACTGTTAGCAATGCGCGATATACTTTTTCCAAGTATTTACCTCTAAATGTCTCATCTTCAAATAAATCGATTTCTCGTCGGATGGTTTTGGATATAGCTGATTTCTGTATTGTATTTTGGTTCGTTGAATTTTTTTAATTTATCGCTAATTCTAATTTTTGTTCAAGAGCCAATTCCTTTTCACTATCGACAGTAGTGACATCAAAATCTTCGATAATTGAACCGAATTCTGAATGTGGATAGGTTTGTGGGGAAAAAATTTTAAGAAACTTTATTCTAACTTAATCAGATTTGAATTGGTTATTTTCTTTTCTTCTTTTCATTTTAATTTTTAAAATCATTATAATTATGTAAATACCATAAGACATTTTCTATTTCGGTATGCTTTTCTTCTGTGCGATTTTTCAATATAATATATAATTCTTCAGATACTAATGTGTGCTGTTCTTTCAGTGACTGCAACATGAAATTTATTGTTGCATTAGCTGTTAATAAATTAGAATCTCTCCAACATAATGCCTCTATAGTCAGTTTTATTGGAAGTAGAGCTGATATAGTTCTGTATATTAAGTCGAATTCACTATCTGAAAAATTAATTTACAGGTTTAAGTCGATTATTGCTTTTTGGATTGGATTTCTCAGTTTCAAAAATCGTTCCATCATCAGGAGTAGACTGTTCCAACATGTTTTAGAATCTAATATTAACATATATTCTGTTTTATTTTCAGTTAGTATATATTTTAGTAATATATCCTTTTTATAGGGGAACGTTTAAATATTTTAACAATTTTTCGAACTTTATAAATTATGGGAAGCATTTCTTGATAGGTTAATATTTCATCCTCATTAGCAATATCTTCTTCAACAATTACATAGTCATTATCTTCATTGTCAATATCACTCTCACTCTTACTCTTTTCAAAGTTGGAATCCGAAGTTTCTATATTTACAGTATTTAGATTCTTCTGTTCTTTATATTTTTTGGTATAATATATCTATTACTCCTAATTGAATTCCATGTGCATAGCACAACCGCTGATTTTCACCCATCAACTTTCCAACTTTTTTTATAATTGTTGCTCCATCAGTCGTTATGGATACAACATTTTCTTTCCGGTATAATCCATGTATCGCTCATTTAGATTTAAGCAATTAATTAAGCCATTAATTAGCTAATTAATTTCGCCCGTTAGGGAGACATAAAAACAAAAACGTGCACTATTTTGCTATGTTCCCGGTACCTGAACATACAGTGGAGACAATTTTAAAAATTTCTAGTAAATACCGAAAAACCGGTATTTAAACTTGTGAATACCGGTATTACAAAATTGTACAAATGGCTCAAAATACCGGTATTCGGTATCCCGGTATACCGGAATTGCAATCCCTAGTTTTAACCGAATAATATTAAGCTGCAGAGTAGGTATAAGATCAAATATAAAATTTCCTTAATTTAAATCGTCACGTTTTATAGTTATAGTGTCTATATGTATGAGAAAGTACAGATCGACAGACGCTCTACTTTTTGACAAATTTGTTTTAACCGAATAATATTAAGGCTGTACAGTAGGTATAAGATCAAATATAAAATTTCATTAATTTAAATCGTTACGTTTTATAGTTATAGTGTCTATATGTATGAGAAAGTACAGATCGACAGACACTCTACTTTTTGACAAATTTGTTTTAAAATTTGATAAGAATCTACTTTTTAGTAACTAGACCTGTGTACCAAATGTTATTTTTCGACCTCTCTTTATTTTGTATTATAGCTTATATTCGAACAGCAGGATAAATAAATTTCCTGAGAATGGATTTCATTTACATTTTGATAGAAAATTTAATAATTTTGAGTAGAAACCATACATCAAATTCCATCCGTCTAGCTCTACTTGTTTTTGGGCTATTGTATTCAGCTATTGTTTGGGCTATTGTATACAGACATAATGGTCAGACTGGTAGTAGGGTCTCAGCTTTGGAACCGGAGGGTTTCAGGTTCGTGACCCGATTCCACCGAAGAATCGTCGTGTAAGGGGATCTGTTGCACGTTAAATCCGTCATGACCAAACGTCCTCCCACTGGCATGGTGTTTTGTGGAGAGGGGGGTTCCAGTTCAGGTGTCATCCTCGTCAACTGACCACGGTTCAAAATTACGAGGTTCGTCTCAAAATGGCCCTCGTGTTGCTTTAAACGGGACGTTAATATAACTAAACTAAAAACACAGACAGATATATTCCCATTGTACTTTTAAAAAGTCTAAAAGTTGGAGATAGATTCATAAGAATCTTGTGTTCGAATTTTTTGGCTATTATAATACTTTTTTTTTTCGCAAATTCTTATACGTGAAAGTAAAAATAAATGCAGCTATCAAGAAGCTGAATAGCATGTCCACGATGTGTATGTATTTATCTATAAACGATAGCCCCTTGAGAATACATTAATGGCATTAGTTTCTAAAAGCGAAAAGCAAAGGAAAATACTTCGGCAAGTCTAGAAAGCACCAATTAATGTTCGTCTCACGTCTCAGAAGGGTTTTTTACTGGATTGTTAATGGTAACTTCGTTATGGATTGAAACCCATAAAACTGTCTCTGTGGATTTCGAGATATTTTGCGGCGGTCAGTTCCGCGATGGCTCCAAATCATTTTCTAGATTACGGCATGTCAATTGGTTTGGGGAAAATCTGGGATATTAATAGATTAACCGTCTTTGGCGACCAGTCTGTTCGCCAAGATTATTGATTTTTAGGCTCTTAAATCATAAATATAATTTTTTTTTTATTTCACCTTGTTATTTGATTCGATTGGAAATATAAATTTAATTTGATCAGTCTACTACAAATTATTGCGGCGCAAATTATAAAAGGTATATACTACAAAATAAAATCGAAAGTAGAAATCTTACATTGGAGAAAAAAAAGAATCTTACATTGAAGAAGAAAGTGAATATTTTTATTTTAGTTTCAGCCTTAGTAAATTCATAAGATTGAATGTTTTGGTGGAATGAGCTTGGATTTCAATATAATATAATGCGCATTGTTGAAAACTGTGTATTTAATCGAAAAATTATTAAAAATAAAGGCAAAATGTTCGGATATGAAGCTTTTATAATTAAAAAGGTAATTTGTTTGGGTTTGGAAGATGCTAGATGAATGTTTTGGAGGATATGACTGTTTTGGTGATGAATGTTTTGGATGATATGATGAATGAATGGATAATCGCTATGACTTGTCCCATAGATAAATCATAGCGATTATCCATTTGCCAACAGTTAAGCCTACTTTTCGAGCTATATTAGATTTTTTATTTGATGTTCTACTATCCTGATTCTTTTCACATCTTCTTTCTTCTGACTGAATAGAATTTTTGATGACATGACAAATCTTCTCATGAGCATTTCTAATAATATTTTTCATAAAGAATCGTTATGTTTACTAACCTGATCCACCTAGTAATCGGTGCAATCTAAAGCATCCTGTGATTGAAATAGCGTTGATGCTTGAATATTGAGGTAATTGAATTCTAACTTGAAAGGTTCATCGCAAAATAGCTCTTCTGTAGTTTCAAAATCTAATCTAATCTATCTAAATCAAATCATTTATAATCACCTTTAGCTATTAGCAGTTCACATTTAGCTCTAATTGGTGCATCTTCAAATGATTTAATTCCGAAATACTAGCGATATACAAGTCGTTACGCAAGTTTTAATTGGTTCTATATTTGTATATATTAAAGAAAAGAGAAAACATATATTTTTTTCATCTAGTAATAATTTTATTTAATTTTTAATAACCGCAAAATGCTCTGGTATCTTCAATTTAATTAAGAACATTTAATTAATTATAACTCTGAAGTTTTAAGATAAACGACATTTTTAATTTCACCATGTGATGCATATAGGCAAAGATTGCTTTAGAGTTTTCCCTCTTAAATTTGCAACGAATAAACGGCCGTGGGGGAAAAGCAAACTTCTAAGATGATACTGGCAAGTATAGTATAAGAAATTGTCACATCACCTGAGATAAGAGGAACAAAGAGAATATGAATACTTTCTGTACAGTATTATCTATAAGTATAATTGAAAGAATAGTAATAGGTATAAGCTTATTTAAGCTTAGATATTGCATTTCATTTTTTCTCTGGATATAAACTCCTGTATTCTAAGATGGCCGAATCGACTTTTAGATTTAATATATGCGTTTACATTTCTAATGGTTTCAAGGAATTCAAAAATTATGCAGAATAGGAAATTCTATTAAATTTATATTTAGTATAATTTCTTTATGGCTCTTTAAGGATTAAGTCTGAGACTGTGCTTCACAATGACTTTTTTAAGGATACACAAAAATGAAATGGATTAGAAATTAAAAATATACATGCTTTTTGGCGTTAACTAAAAGTCTTGACTGAGCTCACATTTTACTAAGTTCTCAGAAAGAGTAACATTAAATGTTTGATGATAAGATACTTTTTGGACTAGTTATTTATTGCCGAAGTCCTGAGATTGTCATGCATGTGTTTAAATTTCTCAATGGGGCGTGATCCTTTAAATGAGACGTTGAACTTGACTGAATTCTCCTGATAACAATACAAATACTCCTTCAAACAATTTTGCCATCATTTCAGAAATCACACATAGTTCAATCGAAAGATTATTTTTTAAAAATAATTTTGGTGGTACTTGTATTTTTATGAAAATATTTTAAATTTGGTTTATATTTGGTGACCTGCATCCACGCTCATATTATTTTAAGAACCTTGAACCCAAAATTTCGTTAGCATTTAATCGAATATTCAAAATACAATATTTGAATTTTGAGTCTTGAGATATGACACTAAGGGTTCACAGGTAAAAGTATCCAATTTTTGAAATAAAATGAAATTCAATGAAGCTCAAAAGAGGTGAAAAATATTTAGTTAGAAAATGTAAGATTAATAAAACTAAAAGAGAATGTCCTTGACTTGAAACGACACATTTTAAACATAGATATATTAATTTTAGCCTATTGAAGTCAATTTAATAAAATATATAACAATACAATAAAAATTATAATAAGAAATATAATTCTACAAATTTGTTGCAGTTTTATAGCTCTTCTTCAGAAGCCATGGAAATTATTTAGAATAATAAATAAAAAGTTTGAAACGTGTTTTAAAATTTCAAAATCGAACTAAACAAAGAGCAATCATAAAAATAGCAAGAAAAAGTGCCCTGATTTTTTGCTGACTTGTAGCCAACGAAATTGAATAAATGAATAAATAATAAGATTAAATAAAACATAAAATGGTTCAATGTTTACTGCGATCTCAAAATAGAAAGCTCTTATTCAAAGAATATAAAAGATAAAAAAAAGGTAAATTCAAGGTAAAAAAAAAATTCAAGTTCATGTTTTGTGACATATTTTCTTCAGTTTTGTGAAACTATTTTAAAATTCTGAGTCTTATTGAAAATACTTTCCTTGTTTCCTCAGTACCTGATTACAAATAACTACAGTAATAATCAAGACATTTTGAAAAATTTGAAATTTCATCACATTTCGAATGATATGTGTTTACCTATCAGTTTTATTTCAGGACGTTTTATATATAAACATTTTGATTAATTAAATCACCTCTATTCTTGTTATAATGGATTTTCGCCATACCCAATGTAATTTGAGCATTCAGCAACAAGAAATCGTAGTTAATGGACGAGCTTAAAATCGGACTCTTCTCGAATTCGGAAAACAGTTTTGTATATCTTAGAGTGGAATATCACTGCTCTTGAAGGAAGAAGAAACTGGCTAATCAGAAAGAAGTGCCGAAGATTCTAAGTCTTCACGTTCTCGTCCAAGTCTCATCTTTTCGACAGTTAGAATTATGTTGAATTTGTTCTTCCACTGTCATGTGATCATTCTTGATTGATCAACGTCATCCCCATATCTTAAACACTATCGAAGGGGTATGCCGAGGGGCCAGGGGGGGGCATCATCATGTAGGAAGAAATGCAAGGAAAAGGGCCGATGAAGAGTTCTTCCAGTTTGAGGAAGAATGTAAGGAGATCACACTCTCTTTCATCCAAACTCTTTTTAACTCTATGCCTCATCGGTATCAAGCTATTATTGATGCCAAGGGATGTGCCATCAAGTATTAATATGTAGTCGTTCATTTTTTCAGCGATCCTGGCAATTTTGTATATTTTCAACTTGTTGTCATATTTTGCTTATTTTGAATGAAATAATAAATTTGCTAATTTTAATTAATTATTTGCTGTTTACTTTATCATTTGTTTATGCACCAACAAATATAAAAAAATATACATTGTGTGGCTGTTTCAGTAAAAAAAGATTCATAACCGAAAAACATGAGTTTGACACTTTTTTGTCCGATACCGTATACGACATGGACGCAAAACTTTAAAAGCCAATTACTTCTCCAGCATATTAAAAAGGCGTTTATTCTGGGGCAACTTAGTTCGAAAACAGGCAAAGGTACACAAGCGGTAGATGTTATTAAACTTGAAAGCGTTTTAATATTTCTATTTAAAAAAAAAGGTTTTGTTGCAAACTGTGTTGAAATTAATTTTAAAAATTTATTGTAAGGAAATGAAACTGGTGCTACTGTAAAGGCAATTTTTTTAAATTTTAAGATTATAAGGAATAGTTTTCATGCTGTGATATTTTTCGAAATTATTTCAGAAAAACGTTTTGCTCTCCATTTCATTTTGTCTAAGAGGTGTAGCATTTAAACAGTTTTGAATAACTAAACTATTTTATTAATTTCTTGTTGCTCTTTGCATTTTTGCTACTTGTTTTTTACCAATAAATTATATTCTAGTTTTTTTAGATAATTATATTATCTTACATCCATAAACAAAAATAAATAAATAAAATTGGGTTTTTTAAATATTTAAATAATTTTCGCTATATTGCACTTTTCTCTCTTGTAATTCCTCAAAAAGATGGTAAATGAAACCTATGGTGAAGATTTGGAACTAAAAATTCTATATTGAAATAATTTCATGTTTTGTTTTTGTTTGCTTATTTTTGAAGCATTGGGGGACCGACAGTTATGGAACGATTTTGATAAAATATATTTTGTTACTCTTTCTCTAAATCACTTAGTATTTCTTATCTTTCAACAATCATTTTTTTCTTGCTTTCTCTATATATGTACTAGGAGTACTCGCACAGCAATGCATTTGGATGATAAGTGGTAGCGAAATCAAAACCCCCCAAAAAAAGTTATTAAAATTAAATTTGAAAAAATAATTAGGATTTTACAAGATTTTATTCATGATAATAGTATCTATTGATGAACTATAAATGATAAAAATAAATATTGTAAAACGCTAAACTGTAAACTTTTAAAAAATAATAAATTGCTAACCTTAGCAACCCAACTACATTCTTTAATTGATATTTGGCTAATTTCTATTGTTTGGTCCGCTAAGGCAGAAAATGGCGAAAACTTTGTAGCCTGTTCTTTAGTTTTACCTAAAAAAGAACGTCTGATAAAGGGATTAAAATGTTTTGTTGCAAACTATGATTTCTAAATATTTAAAATACTAAGGAAAACAAATGAATTAGTTGTCCAACCCTAAACAATAGTGCAATTTCACCGATTCATTTAGTCATATAAAATCTCACGACCTCTAAATATGTCCTCAGTCGTCGCCTGTCTTCTATACTACATTTTCTAAGTAAATAAAAAAAAAAAATGTCGCTGTATATTCTCTAGACGAAAAAGACTCGACAAAAGTTAAAGCTATACTAAATAATTTTTTTTTTGTTTCATATTAATGCTTATGGCGCATAGATACGCCATCAATATTCCTTTATCATCTTTTTTTCTCTCTTTCAAGTGATATTACAAAAGAAATGTATGTTTACAAAGTCTATAATCTCAACAACAAGACTGATTTCGTCAGTATTCGTTGCCATTAATTTTGCTTTGGTATGATGTTAACTGATTGGTTTTGGCATAGTATTAACTGATAGGAATGCTTTATAATTATTACTTAAGTAATACTTAAAATAGTGCGATAAAAATATGGTATGATTACAATACCATACCATGGTATTATGGTGTGGTTACAATACCATACCATAGTATTATGATATGATTACAATAATATGGTAGCTTATTTATGTTAAGATTTAGTTTTTCAAGAATAATTCTTCAAAGATTCTTATTCATATTCGCGTCTTCGGCAACCATATCAATGTTGTTAATATTGAGTCGACCAGTTTTGATGAAACTCGTCAAGACAAAGGAAAGTACTATTTTAAATAGCAAATGAGTAAAAATAACAGAACTTTTTAACCACGCTTGTAAAGTTGCGATGTTAATTGAAGACAAAAATTGGCGATGTTGGCCCAGTTATAGAGATGAAAGCACGATCTTTTATTTCGTAAAATTTCTCAAAAATGGGGACAGAGAAGGCCAATAATCCTTGATAAAGGCATACACGGGTCATGAGCTTCCATACACAAATAAAATTGTTGAACTTGGTGCAGTGATTGTGGTTGAAATGTTACTTCTTTGGTTTCGTCAATTATTTTCAATATGTAGATGTTGAATGAATAGCTGATCTCCGTATGTGCTTGGTTCGAATTTAATAATATAATAATCAGTAAGATATTACATCCCCTCTCGTCTTTCAACGCCCACAGAATCATCGTGTTACTTTAATTGTCTTACATATTCTCTGTTTATTGGATACCTGAATGTTCTTAAAAGAGGCCAGTCCCATGACAACAGAGCGTATTAAAAACACAATTGTATGATTTATCTCTCATCAATTTCCGCGGTATTGCAAATTTATTTTTTCTGGTCTTGTAAAATTTACAGATAATAAACAAAAACCTTCTTCCTTAGTTTTCAACAATGGTAGAAAATCTTGGAAAATAAATATTTGATTAAACGATGAATACGGTTTGAATTGTAACAATGCATATTGTTACAATTCAACATTGATAATGTTGATTTGTAATACGTTACAACGGTCAACAATGTAATTTATCGTTGGAAATTAGATTAAAAAATACTTTTTTTTAAATTGCTAAAAAAAGCTGAAAAAAATTTCACCACTATTTAAGTGATATCATTATAAAAGTAATTTTTGAATTCTGAAACGGTAAGAAAATTATTTTTGTACAATCAGGAGCTCCCCCCCCCACAAAAAAAATTCAGCTTAATTTTTAATAAATATACATTTAAAAAAAATCACTCTGAGGTATTCATTCTATCTTCCAAAATATATGGAGGTAAAGTTGGAAGCTGCAAGTCAAACGATCTTGCTTGTCGAGGCCAACATACACACATTCATCTTTATTATTGGTAGAGATGTAAATAAAGTACGATCACGAAGAAACAATTTCAACCATGACACTTAAATAAATCAGATAATGTCATATCAGTTGTATGCGGAGGCATACCTACTAACTTTTTTTCAGTAATCAGAAATAATAAGTACAATACTATAAAATATCGCATTATCATTATATAATTTTCGTGAATTACGTGCCAGCAATTTAGATCATTTATGACGTTTTTAGTACAAAAAGGTATTAAATAATGTGTCTGATTTTTAAAAGACTGCCACGAGGCCTGGTCCACATTTTGATTGATTAGACAAATTGTATAATCTGATAGAGTGTGATTCATCTATAACAGATTATCTACATTTTTAAAGAAATTTGTTATCATTTAAATACTTTTTGTTATTGATAAACAGTTATCCTGAAAGGTTTTCAACATTTCAAATAACTTTGTTGCAAAAGTTGAATCCCAAGAACGAACTTAAATGCATATTCGCTGGCAATTTACACTTAACAATTGCTCTCATTAAAAACAAATTTATTTCCAAAAGACAATATCAAATTAAATATTGAAATTTTTTCAAATATCTTCATAAGTTATGAAAATGTTTCTAACATATTTGTATTTTAATTGAATTTAATCATAATGAAAAATTTTTCCATTAATTCGATACGTTTTTGAGTTATCGTTTTCCACGTTCGTAGAATTTTCACAGATTTGTTAAAAATTTGATACACATTTAATTATTTTGTGTTAAAATCAAAATTGAATTTCTCTCGCTCATTTCATTATTGAATTAATGTTTTTGCTTTTAAATTAACATAACTCACTGTTGAGTTAACGTAGCAGTCAGATGCAATTCTAACATTTTTTTCAGACTTAGGAAGTCTAACATAAAGATTTATAAAAAAAATATATTTATCCAATTTTTTAAGGACTAGAACGCTTTCCCTGCTTCGTAAATAGAAAAAAAGAAAGAAAGACATTATTGCAAATATTATAGAAATTTCATTTCTTTTAGTACGATTAAATAAAGTATTAATTCTGCAACAAAACCTCTGCTGTTTAACAGGTTAAAACCTTCATTTCTTTCCAATTCATCTCTCAACCAAAAAATTAATGCTTTTTTTAGAATTAATGGGCTAAAGTTATAATATGTTAAAATCTGAAAAATATAATACCAGTAAAATATTTTTTAGAAAAATATAGGGAAATCTTTTGAAAATGTAATTCGAAAACGTTTCTTTGAGCTGCATTTTCTAGCAAGAGATTATTAAAAATAATATCGATTAATCAAAAAAGATTGAAAAGAAACTTAAAATTAAAAGCTAATTTTCTTCAAAGTAAGGTTGAATAATTTTTAACGTCTTTTGAGTTTCAATTTTAATAGAAGAAGGAATGAAAGGAACATTCTTTCTTTCATCTTATCGCTCCAGGGCTTGTTTCGAAAAGTTAAAGTGATTTTTCAAGTGCAGCACTGTTCAAATAATAGCTGTCAGAGAGTAAAACTAAGGCAAAAGTTTGTTAAAAGTAAGTTAATTCAGTTTAATCTCTGACATGTAATTTTAAAGCAAGAAAGATTTAGATTAGTTCCAGCTCCAAACTATTGATTCGTGCTTCTTTCGTGTGCTGCTTCCAAAACTTTTCTTTCAGCTTGTGAACAAAAGTTCTCCAAATAAGTTTCGATTGAAAAAAGGAGATTTTTTTTAATTGAAAGAGTGACAACAAAGTTTAGTGTCTGGCTATTATGGAAAGAGAAAGCGATGGGATGTATTCCTTCAATTAAATCTTAATGTCTGAAGGACGTTAAGTCAAATATATCCAACTAGTATGTATTAAACCATTTATCTCATTCTTAAGCGAAAGTAGATAAATCCTTTTTTGTCTAGGTTAAGATCAGTGAAAATAATGCAATCTTTAAACAAGAGCATTTAAGTATGGCAATCTCTTAGAAAAGATAGGCACTATCAAACTTCGGGAGAATCGCCCTCTAACTTCTTAGAGGTGGCAACCATAAGAAATGTTTTACATTAGTTCAAACTATTCATTGTTATTTAATAAAAAAACCCTAATTTGAATGTTATTTCTTTCTTATCAATTTGAAAAGAGTTATAGGGAAATGAAAATTTCCTATCTTCAACATTTCTATTCCCATGGGAAATTAGATTGTCTACTCATGACTTCGGTCTACCTATAACACATACTTTGCTGGTTAAAATTCTATCTTTTAAACGAGAATTGGTTTGGGGGTCTAGAGATTAAGATTATGCAGTCACTATTGAAATGGAAGGTCATTTTCTTGTAAAGAATCTACCTAATTACGAATTAAAAAGTAATGAAAGGAATTTATCTTCGAAATTCGAAAAAGTCCCCCCAAAATGTAAAATAATTTTAATCTTTTTTTTCCTTTTAACTATTATCCATGATGGACCCTCTGAAACGGATTTTATTCTTTAATGAAGATTAAACATCTAATTCTTGATACCCTTGAAAACATGCTGAGGAATACATACGTATACCCTCAAAAATACTTTTACTTTCAAGACAATGAAACAGTATTGTCCTTTCTTTAAATTAGCAGAAAACCAAGGAAACTTAGAGTAGTTTTTTGTCACATTGCCTTAATTGGTTATACATGTGAATTTCTTGAAAATATGATCAGAAATACTTTTGTAAATCTAAGAGATAATCTATTTTAACGATATAAAAATGATTTCCAGAGACACTTAAGATAATCTTTTCAATAAACTACTATTCCGATAAATCGAATTTGACAACGCTCTCTGCGAACATCGGTAATGGTTGCAGCGATGTTTTCTGGTGCCCCTTTTAGTTTTTCTTTAATATCTTTAAAATTCCCTAGTTATCAGACTCCACGAATATATCTAATTATAGCATATAAAATTCCTAACATTTAAAAGCTTTTATTTTTCTTCTAGTTTTAGTATTTTTGCAAATATGGGTTCTAAACTACTTTTTTGTTTTTAGTAATTTACGACCCCTTAGTTCATCAAATCCGCAAATACCTTCATGAAAAAGCACCTTTTTAAAATGTGCTTTCACTTAAAAAAAATTCATAGTTGAAACATCATTTGTTATTTTTTTACTAATTTTTTACAGTTCCCAACAGTTCTCGGACTCCCTATATTTTTGCGATTTTCACCTATTAAACGTCATTTGGGACTATGGTGATTCTTTATATCCTCTTGATGACTACTATCACCTCTCTGAGTTTATCGGTCGAATATATATATATATATATATATATATATATATATATATATATATATATATATATATATATATATATATATATTAAAGATATTTATTTTCGTTTTGTAAAAATCATGTAAGAGTGGTCAGATCAACAGATATTTCAATATCCATTTCCCTCCAAAAAATCATTTCATTTTAATGATGCATCTTTACTATAGTGTAAAGTATCTGATTTAAAAATATGTCATTTAATTTAACAAGTTCTTCACAGCAAATTCATTTGAAAACAAACGAACTGGGGTTTCCCTCTACTTTCTCGCATATTCTCAGTGTAATCACTTCTAATCGAGCCCCACAAAAAATTTTAGATCTTTCTCAAAATATCGTGAACGCCACTAGTTCTCTCATTCATTTTCACTCATGAACGTTTTGGGCTTCGTAGTGAAGTGAAGAAACCCGAGGATGTATTCTAAATACTTTTTTTTTATCTGAATAAAATTAAAATCTGATATACAAGTACAATTTTAATATATGATCACATTTTTTTATTTTATTTTTCTAATGCGTTGCATCTACATGCATCCGAATGTACAGACTGACATTCTCCTGGTCAATCCTTTGATAGATTTGATTCAAAATTTAAAAAGGATCTAAACTTTAGATGCTAAAATTGTGTGTCAAATTTCATTTATCCAAGTAATTGCATATTTGAATTATTATGTTATATTGAATTATTATTTGTATGCATCCAAAATACAAACCGAAAAGCGATCAATCGTTAGACATATATAATTTAATTTGGTAAAATTTACTTTATAAGTGCTAAGAAAAAACCCCGGGGGGCACCTCGAAATGAGGATGAGATGCTTCCGGCATGGTGGTTGGATCTCGCCACCTTGGAGGGTACACTAATAGGTGAGGGATCTGACTCCTCCTATCGATGACGGGACGTACTTCTTTCGGGAAGGGTTGTACCGTAGCCGGTGATGGCCCTTAGGACTCAACCACAGTTCCCGCCAATGTTGCTGTTGCGGCGGTCCGGTCATTCAGTTTTATGGTTTAAATCCGTGTGCCTTCGTGGCGGGTCGGAGAGATAGATGGTTGTCATGTAAGCGCTAAAACTGCATTATTTTATTATTTTTCTACGTTAATGCTTTTTTTAGTTACCAAGTTTGCATTTATGCGAAATTACTGACAAAAAATACTCAACTATTTGTCAGATTTGGTTTAAAATTTAATGCAGATCTATAATTTAGATCTTAAATCTGTGCACCAAATTTTATTCGTCCAACTCCTCTGTTTTGTAGTTATCAGTTTCACCTTTATTTGGGTAATCAAACAAGCTTTCTGTGAATGCATTTCGTTCTAAATTTGATAGATATTCTATAAATATTGAGTTAAAATGTTTTAAACAGCAAATTTTTTTCTCTTCCGCAGAATGTTTTTGAGTGAACATGCAAAAATAAGTTTTCGAAATCAGGGAGATTTTAATTAATTCGAATTTATCGAAGTTACTAATTCGAATAATTTAACGATCATAATACATTTTTTTTCTATATTTCGTATACAAGAAATTAAAAATATTTAGCTTTCTATTCATTTGTTTCATGTTTGTAAGGGGATAATTAAATTTATAATTATTTTTATTTCATTTCTTGACGTGCTACAGTTTTAAAAATTTTTACACTTTTGCTTTCTTATTAATCTCACAATGAGAAGGCAAATTATAATTACGCGTGTTGGTTGTTTTAATATTTTCAGAGCTTACTTTTTCACTAGTTTAGCATAATTTCCATTCAGCACGAATGGTGTCGTATGATAGTGAATTTGAGAGGAAAAAATTGATTTCACGATAAATAATATTAAATATTAAATTAAAGTCTAAGAAGAAAATATTTTAAATAAGAAATTTGCTTTTTAGAACATTAATATAATTGTGCTTTTAGAGATTGTTTGCATCGAGTTTATTTACTGAAAAAAACAACCAGTTTTAAAATTAAAATTTAAATAAATCTTTGAAAAAATAGAGTGTAATGAGTGAGCATTAATTTTGAAAATAATTTAACGCTTCCCCTTTCCTACTACTTGTTGAATAATTCCATCACTAAGAGAGTGCATCAAAAGAAAAATTATCTAAAGCCATCCAAGCATGTACATTTTTTTTCACTTGTCCATTTCATTTTTCCTTTTTAATCTCACAAGCTAAGATTTAGGATTCAAACTTACACTTCGAAAAGTGCCGTTCTTTCGATATTAAATTAAGGGGCAATTAGGAGAAATTTGGCTTCCAAAATCGGTAGGGAAATTAAAGTGGTAATTATTATTAGTGAATAGCGCAATTCCTCTTTGGCTCGTTTACAGAAGTCAATTTTCCCTAGTCTAAGCAGGAACTATGTTGGTTGGCTCACAGATCTTTCATGTCTTTCCCAAAGGCTCTTTGATAGTAATGAGAACTCGAAGTAATATTTTCGTCAGAAAGGTTGTTCACCTTAATTTAATTTTCATGAATAGAAGCACTTGTCCAGTTGTGCCTCCTCTAATTAGCTAAATTCTGAAATGTGAAAGTATTACCTTCACTTTTCCTTAAAGAGCATATCAGACACAAAAGCCACGGAGCAAATTTGAAAGATATATCATTTGCAACTGATCTGTCCTTGTCACGAACGACCCAGAAGATAAATGATATTGCTGTCGTAGTGAGACCATTTGCCTCGGAGACTCATAAGCTGCTTCATCTGCATTATATAAGCATCATCATCTGGTATTATATGAATATTAGAAGACGCTTTATAACAAATCAATGTTTCTCTTTCCTTTTTTTTTCAATATTATAATCACTTTTTTACAATTCTAATGCACTAATAACTGTTGTGCACTATCATCCCTACATATGTATTTTGTAGTATACAAATCTGTGTCCATATCTAATTTTTTACAGCTAATTTAATAATTCCAAAAACAAGGATTATTTAACACTGCGCACGAATGTACATCATAATAATAATAAAATATTAGAAGTTTCAATTTTTATTCAGTAGTAATAATTAATGCTTAAAACATTATGTTCATAACTAATTAACACGTGGAAAATGAGTTTTTTATAACATTTTGAGAAAGTTGGATAAATTAATATCCTGTTAATAATTTATAAATTCATTTTATCACAGCCATTAAGTTTTAATGATTCATTAAAAAGAAATTTCCAAAAGCCGATTCCTAAATCCTTTGGAAAACATTTTTTCTAGAAATGGCACATTGATATTTTTGATAATGAGATTTATTTAAGCAAAAGTTCCAATAGATAAAATCATTAATTAATAATTAATTTTAAACATAAGACACTTAATTCCGGCTTGAGATAAGAAATTGAGGTTTTCTTACAGAGAAAAAGTTAGAGAAAACTTTATTTTCCTCAATAGATGTTGGCATTCTATTTCAAAAAAAAAAAAAAAAAAAAAAAAACCTGTCAATGATAATAATTTGATAATTAAAAACCACTTTATGAGTTTAAAGTAATTATTAATATTTTCGTGGTTTCTGTGTTAAGAGAAAATATCTCTAATCAGGAGTGATGAAATTAATTTATCATGGATATTTAAAAATCGAGGAATTTGTGGATAAACATTGCTTATAAAGACTTTAGAAAGGATTAAACCTGCGGAAATATGAAGACTTAAGTATTGATCTCCAGGCAGATGAACTGCAATGCCGCTGCTCCGAGATGGGAAATGTTGTAGTGGACAATAATACTATCTTAAGTACCCAGTCCTTTTAGAGCCTGGGTACGGGAAAAGGGCATATCAGAAAATAGCAGCAGTTGTGGTGGCACTGTGCCACCAGGTTGACATCCTTATTGATATTCCGACAATTAATCAGTCTGTTCCTGTTCAACACTTGCGTGACAAGTGGCCCCAGCATTTGTTATAAATTATGTACCGAAGAAACTTCAGAGCAAGGAAAGGGATCCAGGAAATTTTCTTGGCCTATTATTTGGGGACGCTTGAAGTGAGGATTACGTAATTCATTCATTTGCGCAATGAATGAATTTCAAGAATCGGTAGGCTTTTATTGAACTTTAACGGCTTTGATGAATGTAGTTTTTGTGAAATATTAAGAATTTCATAAGAAATGGTTGGAAGTTACTGGCAGTTGAAAAAATTATTTTGGTGTGTATATATATATTTAATAAATTCTTTAAAATTGTTTTTTAAATGATAAACATTCTTTAGAATCAATGGTTAAAGTAAATAATCAGCGATAATTTTGTATGTCATATTATTGGAATTTAGGTTAAATAATTAGTTTGATATCAAAATTAATTATTGTATTTCAAATAATTTTTCTGTGGATCAGAATTAGTTATTTTTTTTAAAGAACATACACATAATTAGAAAGATATAATTAATTAGAGCATAATTTTTAAAATACGACTTTTTTAACTGATACCTACAGAAATCTTAGTATATATATATATATGAGAAAGCTATTTTTTATTAAATTCAGTTTTCAATTTTTAATTAAATAGAAACAGATGTTTCGTACGAAAAATTGAAATGGGAGTTTCTATTTTTCAAGAAGAGAATAAAGAAGAAATGAATATATATTGATACTTGGGGAAAATCAAATTCATAATCAGTGGCAATACAAATCTGAAAATGTAAAAAAAAAAAAAAAAAAAATGTCTTCTGATTTATGACTGAGCAATTTTAACATCACATTGTATTCATTCTTTATTAGAAGGAGTAGAACTAAAAGAATCAGGGATAAATTCCATAGTAAAACAAAGATGAATGTGTGTATATTGACGTTCTACAAGCGAGAACGTTTGTCATACAGATACCAAATTTCGCATATTTGTTGGAGATTGAATATGTGTATCTTGGAGCGATTTTCTAAAATTTTATTTAATTAAAAATTAAGCCGAATTTTTCTGTTTTTACGCGATAACTTCTGAAAATATGACTATAGAAAAATTAATTTTAACTGTTTCACAATTTTAAAAATTCTCTTTTTAATTATGGCAATTCAACAGTCGTTAAATTTTTCTTAGATTTTCACAATTACATAGCATAAAATGATTACGTTTTGAACAAAACGCACAAAAATAGAAATATTTTGAAAGCAGAAAATTATTTTAAAAATATATTCATGATAATTTAAAAAAAGGTTATTTGTTGATGATATTTTAAATTTCCCAGTATCAAATTACTAAAGAAAATGTAGATTCAGCAGATAACAGGCCGTGTCTTAATATTATCACGTAGATACTTTAGTGTGGAACGCAATGACACACACAAGAAGTAGAGCTAAACCAATTTATTAACTGAACTGAGAACACAGTGACTGACAAATCTTCTGCTTTTATACTAGCAGGGAAAGTTCCAGAATAGTTTTCTGGAGACAGTAAGAAAACTCCAGAACACTTGTCTGGTAAACTAAAGAAATGTCCAGTATCTTCTGGAACATGAAATAAAAAAAACATAAAATCAAGGAATTAAGTATTTACATATACTATAAACCGCATTCGAACCCACGGTCTCTTGATTATGAGACCAGTGCCATGACCATTCGACCATGGAGATTCGACTGTCTTTCTTCAATGTGGCAATATTACAAATCTCATCTACATAATCTAGAATTTAAGATTTATTTGTATGTAAGCTAAAAATACTTTAATTTCAAATTAATTAACAATCAATCATTTATAAGTTAATATCATTGTCTTTTGTGACTTTTTGTTTTTAAATACTTTACATCAATCTAAATTTTTTTACAAGTAATAAAAAAACATACATTAATATTAGTACAGCACATTTTTTTAAACTTTACAGCACACCTGGAATTTATAAAATACGCAAAGGCAACCCCGAAACGCTTAGCGTTCCCCGTTTTAATTAAAAGTTAATTAATATTTGTGAGTAATGATTTGAGTCGGTGAAGCATAGTGCGCCTCTAATTAAAGCTCATTTCACTTCGGTACCTTAAAATCGATGGAAGCCAAGTTTCGTGGTAAAAGAGATTTAACAGAGTATGAAACATGAAAGGCTTTTAAACTATTGCCAAAAGCGGAGGCCTCAAAGTGAGAAACACTCACTCGATCTGTCAATAAGCCGAAAAATCAGTCGCAAAAGAATTTTGAGAAATTGTTAGGAAACATAAATTCTTGTCTTTTTTCGATTTTCTGCTCTTATCATGGATAAGGCTTCTCAAGAATAATCTCATGTTATTCTGATTTGAAAATACAGAATTATAATATTTCATGTCAATCAATATTTAAATATATGACAAATAAAATAGAGGTTTTACTGATGAAATAGAGGTTTTACAAATGTGGTTTCTAATTAAAAACCCATTTGAAGGGGAATTTCTAAACACTAAACGATACTTTAAGTAACAATTAACATTTATTTTTTTATTTCAATATAATATTTTTGGAATTATAAATAGAGGTTATATCTTATCATTTAGTATTGTTAACAATTAGAGTGAACTGACTATACATCTCTATCTGTACTTATAATAAAGGGGGGGGGGGGGTGCGCGTGCGGACAAGCATATGTGTGTTGACGTTCAGTAGGCTAGACCGTTTGAATAAGAGTTACCAAATTAAGTCCAGATATACTTCCGAAGGTACATCTTTCAGAAATTTCTTTGAAATTTTAACCAGAATTTTAATTATTTAAAAAAATTAGATTTTGAATACTTTTTTCTCGATAACTTTCTAAAATATTCCCGCACAAAGATTATTTTTACACCGTTTTAAAATAAAAAACAGTTATCATAGTCTCCATTACAAATGTTCATACAAGCAATGAACAGAACATATGCAAATGGTTTATTAAAAAACACGACTTTAATGTCTGATACTTTGACGCATTCATAGACATGAAGTTTTTTCTAAATAGTTTAAATAAAAGGAAAAATAGCCAACATTTTTTGCTAGCCACTGGTCGTCAAAGTCGTCTAGTTTCCAATATGTGGAAATTAAAATTATATAATAAATTAATGGTAATACCGATTTGAACTTACCTATAACTTTTATTTACTACATGTCGTAGAATTTCCAATTACAAATAAAAAAAGAAGACACATAAAACTTTCTAAATATTTATGTTCTTATATATTTTTTAAGAAAAACTCTTTTTAAGTAGTAAATAAATCGTTTACAAATGAACTTCATCAAAAGCATGATATAAAATTTTTAAAGAAAACAGCAATTTGCATCAATTTTTAATTGAATAATACATGAATATTGTACATATTTTAATAAGAATCCAAAACTTTTGCCAATAAGGGATATTAAATAAGTTTAATGCTTTAAGTATAAAGACTTTTCTTATTCTTCTATGTTCGAATCAATTGTAAGTGGTTGTTATTATATTTATATAATATTTATATATTTTAACATTCTTTTATATTTATAATCTAGCTGCTCATTATCTTCAGCTGTGTTGCTTCGCCCCTTTTTTATTTTATTTTATTTATTTATTTGCTTGTTTGTTCTTTTTTTAAGATATATGTTGAATTCCATATCATGCAAGAATTTAGTCCTTTGCGTTTAAAACCTTGGTGATATCCTTTTTCACTGAACATAAAACGCGCTTTTCTCTTCATACATTAAAATTCCTTTAGCATAAAATACTAGTTTCTACAAGATATTACAAATACATTTCTTATCTTATTGAAAAATAAGGTTCGCTAATTATATTTTTACAGAATTTAATTTGATTATAAATTATTTAAAATAAATAATTTCGGCACAAACATCATCAGTTGGATTTTGTAGAATGTGTATAACTGTAAATATGAGGTAATTATCAAAGCTCATTTCAAGTAATTATGAAAAAAGATAAAATTTAAAAATGAATGGATCTAATTATAAACTCTTATAAAATGTTTTCTTCTAAAATAAATGTAATAATTTGTTTCCTTTAAAATTCTTAGAAAACACTTCCACCTACAAATTTTAAATAAAAAAAAATAATATATTTGTTCATCAAAGAACTTCAGTGTCCGAAAGAATAAGCATATATTTTAATATAAGCTTATAAGCATATATTTATTTAATTATATAGGGGCTCTTAATCGTCAGGCTAGCAAGCATCGTTTATATTGTAGGCAACTGTATGTTAATCCTTTTCCTACTTCTTTAAAAATAAACCTGCTGTTTAAATTTGTATTGAAATATTTATGTTGAATTGATCACCGCACAGATATCTGTATAACCAGTAAATTCAAATTTGTATTCTCATATTAATTTTCTGATCCTTTTTAATCCTAATTATTTTTGATATTTGTTTTGCCTTAAATTAATTGTATAGCAATCACTGAGAAAACTTTTATCTGAATCCGAACATCCTTAGAGAGAAGATTAAATGTTGAATTTAAAAAACTGAATTAAAAAGATAAATTTAAATCTAATAAATTGTTTCCAGTTGCTACCGATTTTTTTTTATTCGCTAGTCTTCAACTTCATTCCAATGAATAAATATAAAGAGCCACGTCGTTTCGCTTTAAAAATTTAACAAATGTGATTTTCCATTTCCAGTAAATTTAATTTCATTAAAATAACCAACAAACAATTAAAATAATATAATTCCATGCGATTCATTTTAGAAGAAATATTAATTAGTACTTTAGGAAATAACATTTACAAAGAAAATGCGTTTCCGAAAAATTAAAACTGAAGAAATGCCAGGGTACTATTTGTAGTCGTAACATGCCATTTATTCTGAAATAATTAATTTGTTATTTGAAGTAAAATAGATTACTTGTAGATGAAGCATTATTCGCTACTTATAAATCCTACGCATTTTTAATTATTTAAAATATATATTCTCCGATACTCATTTTCAGCTTCTTTCATAAATAACTGCAACACTTTTGAACATTTGTGAAATGATTTTACTTCCTCTTGTAAAAAAAATCAATAATCTCTTTAGTTAAAAGTATAATAATTATCATTTGTGAATTAATGGAACACTTTCGAATTGACGAAGAATAATGTAAGGAAATTAAAGACACGAAATTTTCTTAAATATTTAAGATGAATAAAGTTCTATAATAAGGTTATAAAGAACCATTCATAATGCGATTTTGCGAAATATTTAACTAAGCATTGTCTGTAATGCAAATTGAATAAATTTTCGAGCAGCAGGTATTTTGTCTGAATCTAATATACAAACAGAGTAGAACAGTTTTCTGCTGTAAACAAATAGAAAACATAAAAAATAATTCTAAATGAGATTCAGAATTTAGGAAATAAATCTGTTGTTTATTTGTGAAAATGCTTTTCTGCTGTTCCTGGCCATTTTCTGTTTAGAGTATACATTAGTTATTCAATTTATATTCGATAACTTAAAATTTCCTTGACTGCTGAGGGTATGTGCTAGCCTTTTCGTTTTTTCTTTTGTGTTATTTTATGGTATTTTTGTTTTTATTGTTATTTTTGTTATTGTATTTTTACTTATTAGTGGTCATTTTCTTCTAATTTGTTGTTTTGTATTTTCCTCCCTGTTAAAATGGTATATCTCTTGGGCCTAATTTCAGGGGATTTTAGGGTCACGAGTAATCATTATTAGACTTTATTGTCTGCATTTCCTTCACAGAAAAAATCCCTTTTTTTTAAATCCCTGCCTGAAGGTGACCCTTGAAAAAGTCTTCAGGCCGGATTCTTTTTTATTTGGTTTATTTGATTTTCCTATTAACTTGATTTTAATATTATATATGAATATATATATATATATATATATATATCATTATGTCGTGCTACAATAATTCTTATTATTCTAGAAAAATATTTTGTATTTCTTACTGATAGGATTCAAAGAAATGGGGAAGCAAAGCTATATTAATCAACTATTCCAATTTTCATACAAATAGCATGCCATATTTTTATAAATTAGCAAACAATATAATAAGTAAAATGGCATAAGTTTAAAATAGCACGTAATATAATAGGTAAAAAAGTATAAGTATAAAGTTGCACACATTGTAATAAATAAAATGTTATAAGTATAAAGTAGCACACAATATAATAAGTAAATTTTACCAGCTGAAATAAATGCCTGAGGTGTTCTTTTGTTAGTCCAAATGGTAAAAAGAAATAAAGCCTGAAAAATAAACATTTAAGAAAATGCATGAGCTATATATTGGATAAAAAACACTGACAGATGGATCCATACTTATGGAATTTGTAAAAGTGCAGGTAAAATATTTTTGATCTCTTCGAGCAATCTTAAAAAAAGCACTAAAGAAATAATAGAAAAGAGCAAAATCTTCAAAAATTCATTGGATTTTTTTTTGAAGAGGCGATTTCTATAATGAGTGAGACCTGTTTTATTACTAAATAGTTATATTATTACATACAAGTTTTAATCTTAAAACTTATCTCTGTGGAATGCACCATTCAAATTATCTGAAACAAACACACTTCAGAAATTGTCGCAAACACACTTCAAATAATTCAGATATTATGCCCCCTCACGTTTCTGACTTAATCAGTGGGTGCTAATGAAGACACCGGGTAAACAAAAACGTTGGGACAATAAATATTTATCATTTTACATTGATAACAGAAGCACTCGTCCTCGGAATGCGCCTTGTATCCTAATTACCATACAGCCTGAGGAGCTTGATGTACAGGTAAGATGTACAGAAGATTCAGGAACATTACAATTGTTTCAATAGTTGAGAATTCTGGCCGCTACTCGTATACGAAAAGATAGCCACGAATTTCAACTCTTTTTTTATATATTTCTAAAGAACTTACCGAAGTTATCACTATTAAATATACTCTCTAGCAAGACTACATTTCTATAAATCAGCGCCTTTTCAGTTTATTTACAACTTTTATCACATGAACAACTTGTCCAATTTCTGGTGTTTTTTTCCTCGCCATTTTCAAACTTGTGAGAGCGGTTTCAATGACATTTTTTCCCTTCCTGTTTAATAAAAGTCTTATCCTTCCCCGCCCCACCCCCTCCTCTATTACATAAAAAGGCCGCGAATTTCTTACATGACATTAGCCAGCCTTAGTTACGAAATAAATATCTTTGATGCTAATCTAACAGTTTTATTCAATACACCAAGTGGTTCTTCTTATTTACTTTTCCCAACAACGCATCATTTATTTTTCAGCAGGATTCAGCTCCTTGCCACACAGCAAAAATATCGAAAGAGTGCTTTAGTACAAAGAGCATTGAATCGTTATCATGCCCAGGAAACAGTCCTGACTTCAAAATTATTGAGAACTTATGGCACTATTTGAAAACTCTTGTACATATGAAGCATTCATCAAAGAAAAGATAATTAATTGAGGCTATAATTGTTTCCTGGCATCCTGTAATAACGAAGGAAGAGCTCAAAACTCTAGTCAGCTCAATGAAACATCAAACTGAAGCTGTAATAAAAAATAAAGGCTACCCTTCTAAGTATTGATAACTCACTGCAGTCATCACCATCTAATGTACGTCGAAAATTATTACCATTCAACTTGTTCTCTATTGAAAATATTTGAATTTTGCATTCTGTATTGAAATCAGCATTAAATTCTCTTTAAAATGATACATAAGAGTTTGCATTTTGTGAAACGTTACATTTTCTATAAGCATACAAAGTTAGAAAACATAAAAATTTCCGAAAGTGTCCACAATTTTAACTACCACTATATATATAAAGTCCCGAACTCAAAAATATAGAGACTCCGAAAATTGTTGGAAACTGTAAAAAAATAACAAATAATGTTTCAAATGATTTTTTTTTTTTAAATTTTCCAGTTTACTAGTTTATGTTTTTTTGTCAGCACATGTCTTTATATCTCCTGGGGAATATTTCTTCATCTCTAAATTCCAAATTCGTAATCATTGTTAGTGAGGCTTATTCCGGTGTAAAACCACTGTTGGTACTCAACTTATAATCATTAAAATACTAAAATATGAATATATATTTTAGACGTGTTATTTGGACAGATTGAAGTGAAATTTGATACTTATCTGCACTTGTTGCAAGAAAACACACCGGATTGCGTTGAATTAAATCATAGGGTATAATGATATCATATGATATTTCGTTGATTTAAATCATAGGTCGGTCTATAACAAATAAACGCAGTATTATTACGTTTATTTGTTATAGACCGACAGCCTGTCAACTCTTTGAAAAATTTGGTTTAAAATTTCATAAGAACGTACATTTTATGCTAAGCCTGTATATTAAATTCTATCTATCTAACTTTTCTGTTTTGTAGTTGTCGAGTTCACATATATTCGAACAGCAAGGAAGACATCCATTGAATGAGTTTCATTCAAAATTCGTTGGAAATCTACAAATTTGGTGTTAAGCCCATATACCAAATTTCATTTGCCAAGCTCTAAGCTTTTCTGTTTTATAATGTTCATAGATAGACATAATATTAAAAGTATGTTGTTGTTTTTTAACTCAGGGCAATCTGAGACGTAAAGATTCATAAAATTTAACTTTTTAATGTTTAAAAAAGTTTTTCCGTATTTCGTATGCCAGAAAGTAAAAGGAATGCACAGATTTTCTTTTTAATTCTATAATTGGCTTTTCATTCTATACTTTATCTTTACATTATATTCTAAAAACCTGAAAGGTCTGAAGTTTAAGAGGAAGAGCATAGCATAACTTAGATTATGTGTAAGTCGTTTTAAGTTAAGATTTTCCATACTTAAAAAGATCTTCGAAATAGTATAGCTACTCAGTTTCAAACAATGTCAAAGGTTGGGAACAATTTCTTTCAATAAATTTTTATAAATGTAATTAAAAATAAAAGATACCTAAGAAATATAAGCGAACGAATTGTTCGTTCAAATTATTCATAAGAAGGCTTAAATTTTATTTCCAAAATTTTCAAAAACCCATGATTTCAAACTATCAAAAATTTCAGTTAGACAAGATTATGGATTTTACTTCTAAATAAATATATTAACTGAAAGAATCACTTCAAAAATTCAATGAAGAAAATGATATGTTACATCGAATGTTTTTGAACCAAGTTCAAAAATTAAATCGAAGTTTTATCTCCTGGAACAGTTACCCAAGAACTCATTGAATTCTTGGGGTGAAAATGATGGTCAGTTGATGCTGATATCCAGAAATCCCTAAGTTTAGAGAGCATTCATTTTGCTATTTACTGCGGAATGTATTTTAACGACCAAGAAGGGAATCCATATAACTGCATTTTTATGAGTCAAAGGCATATTTATAGTTCTACTGCTTGACAGTTATAAATATTACCGTGACTGAATCTCAGTCGGTGGCAGTATATTCTGTTTCATCAATAAAATCTTTTTTATTCCGTTCTAAGATCTTTGTTCTTTTTCTCTTGTCTATTACAAGAATAACTGTGATTTGAAATATCGAAATAATTGACTTGGGATACAACATTATACTTGGGATATTGCATAGAAATATGTAAGAATATGTTACATATTAAGATTAAATGGAATTTCTTTTGTTAATTAAAATTGTTCTAATCTATAACAGAAGTAAACTAAATGCATTCTGGAAATATCATCATAGAACAATCATAACAACAGAAACATTGAAATGAGAGAAGGAAGAACTAAAATTTCTTCTAGATTTGAATTTGTACAAATAAAACTGCCACGAACCAGAAAATAGAATTTGAACGCAAATGTAAGCATTTTATTATCTCGTGTTCATTAAAAAAAATAAGCATTACAAATTTAATTTTTAAAAATATTTTATTTCTTGTCCTCTTTGTATTATTCTATTTTTTTATTTCATTATTAATTTTTGATGTGGATACTGCTTATTTCTCTTATAAAATGCATTTAAAAAAAGCAAGCAAAAACTACCCTTGAGACAATTAATTATTGTTTTGAAAAGAACAAATGTGAAAGATAATATGAAATAACAATGATTAATGCAATAAATTAACCATAAAGATATAATATCATACATCAATTTGTCAGAAAGTAATATAAAATATTCAACACTAAGATATGTGTTGATCAACTGCGATTCTTCCTACGGTTTTCTCATTGCACAACAAAACGATTACAGCACCCCACCCTCAACCCCAAAGTATCCGGCCTAATGTGGCGGAAGGGCAGACCGGATAACAACAAAGTCGAATAGGCCGGAGTTCTATGAATTCCTTTCTTTGCCCACCTATATCAAAAGTCAAAGTTTTTATACCAAAACTCACTGTAATAATATATATTTTCTCACTTTTTATTGAGTACTAAGCCTTCCAATTTATCTCAATGTGAAAGCAGCCGCGACCCAGTGAATCATAGAAGCAGTTGCCGGTAACATGTCGAGTTAAAATACGAGGCTCTGCATTAGTAGTTTCTATGTGTTTATATACTGTACTGCACGTTTCAAGAATTTATTAAAGAGAAAGCAAGTTAAAAGATATAAACTGTTCACATTTTAACATAAATTCTGTAATGCCCACCTCAAATGCAGGAAACATAAACAAAATATTAACATAAATCCTAGGCCTAATTCTTAAGAAAATTGACTCACACTGATTTTATTCTTCACTGATAAATGATTGCATAGATATGAAAAGATAACCTTAAGATAAGAGTCAAAACTTACAATTTTTAAGCTTTGAAAAAATCCCTTAGTAGACGATTTAATAGATGTGTCGTGAAAACTTATAAGCCAGTCAACAGCTACGCTGTACGAGCAACTGCTTTTGTATTGTGGTCATGTTACTGGGCTGCGAACCACAAGGTTCCAGGTTCTATCCTCGCTCATACCAATCGATACATTGGTGACCTCGGACGATGAACCTTCAGCCTTCGTACAGCTGTTGTGACGCCATCTACCCACAGCAAACCAAAGTCGCCCGACTCACTTCACGCGGCAACACAAAGGCGTCAGCGCAACAGCAACCACACACGCTAGCCATAACGCTTGATGCTGCTCAAATGGGTACAGGCGCATTAGACTCAACAGCTAAATGCATCACCACTCAACAGCCATATCGTTCGTCTCACCTCCGACTCACTGGAGAGAGAGTCTGTGGTGAAAGCTTATAAGCCAGGTAACAGCTACGCTTACACGCGCAATTGCTTTTGTATTGTGGTCATGTTACGTGGCTGCGAACCATAAGGTCCCAGGTTCTAACCTGGTTCATAACAAATCGTCACAGATGCCTTGCCTCATTTAATTACAATAAAACAAAACTAGGGCGGATTTTTTCCAACCGGATACTCGGGAGTGTACTGTATTTTATTATTATGAAAAAAGCAAAAGTTCGAAGGATATGTGGTGAATATATTCTCAAATAAATGTATCTGTAATTAATTATTTGCTTATTTTGATTTTGACAAAATGCTTTTCCTCCTAACGTTAACTCTTTCAAAAATTCTCTAACTTTATGTCAAAATACCAAACTTATACAAAGTTAAAAATTGGATTTCATCTAAGATCCAATTTGTTCGATATCTTTCCGTTCAAAATTTAAATTATTTAATATCTTGTATTTGGTAGACAAGTAAAAAAACGTCATTCAAAAATTAAAGCAAAAGTGCCCTTAAATTTAAATAAAGTCTACTTTTAAATCTTAAAATAAAATCACTGTGCAAAACGTTATTCATTGACAGTAAAATGTATCAATTTTTTTTCCTCTATCCTTAGTTACATTTACACTTTTTATTCTTAACTTTAGAAACAAATAAACTCTTTTTTTCACATTTCGTTAAGAATTAGGGGCATTTTAAAAAGTACTACATAAGAACTTACAGTTTGTAAATAGAAAAAGTTTTTAAAAAGCTTTATTTGTTTTAAAAAGACGCAAATACTTTGAAGTTAAGAACAAACATGTAATCCTCTTTTCATTAGAACATTTCTCTCAGGGGTTGTCCTCTTAAAAGAAAAAAAATTAATTGGAGCATGAGATCAAAGATAATAAATTCTCACAAGTTTCTTTTCACAACTAAAAAAAGTCACTTTATTTCTGCTATAATTAGATGAATCTTCTGTGCATTTTTTGTTATTATGCAAAATGTTTTTTTATAAACAGAAAAAAAAAACTGTTTTTTTTTCCTTCTTATATCTTTTTAAGGATAATACTGATTAGGGATTATACTATGAATAAAAATATTTTAAAACAAATTATTTGTGAAAAAGAAGATAAAAGAAATGAAGTATGCATCATTTACGCTAAGGGATTTAAAGTTATAAATTACTGACTAAAGACAGCATATGTATTCATATTATTTAGTGCACCCAAATTTTGCTTGCAATCCGTAACGTTTTATAGTGACTTTTCAACGTGATTATCCCAATATTTTATAAATTTCCATCCGTTTCTTTTTTTTTTTCTTTGTTAATGAAAACGAAGAGAGTCGCCGTCATAGGGGTAGCGCGTCTTCCCCGTGATCAAAGCGTCCCGCGTTCGAGTTCCGGTTTGGGCACGGTTGTTCTTCCTGTTCTATCTGCGAGATGTATGAATGTGCCCTCTTGTGAAAAGGGGTTGTGCAAGCGAATGAGTGATGCGTGAGTAGACAAGTCGTACTCTTGGTCCAAGATGTCTCTACGATAAAAACAAGAGGCGCTCCCCATTAGACTTAAATCGGCTGTCTTCGAACAGCGGGCTTGTCCGTGGCAAGTGCCATAAGAAACAACAACAAGCGAAGATAAACAAAATAATAAGCAATATATGTGCATCACACTGCGCAATATAATTCGTAGCCATATTTTTTTAATAACAAGAACAGAATTTTAACGGATTTTAAAAGTATCTGAAGACACTACTTCAACCCATTTTCAAGATATAAAAATCAGGTTTTTTTGAAAGTATATAATGTTTCTCGTAATAAACTGAAAAAGCTTAAGGATACTTTAAAAATATTGAAAAATCATTAACTTTTATTGAAATTTTTGTTTGAAATTCATAATTATGAAAAAGAAAACTAGATTAGAATTAAGAATTTTTTAACAAATAACCAATGTACAGGAAATATTCCCAGGCTACTTTTGATAACTAAAAAAAAGAAAGAAAGAAAGAAAGAAAAGAAAGAAACTTGCTAAATTTCGCTGAAATTTGCCTTTTCTAATATTCTTGTATTGATTTAATCTTGTTTTTAACAATTTAGTCCTACGATAAAAATTGAATTCACATTTCAAAAAGAATGTTTCGTCTTCGCTGTACTGGAAACCACTGGAACAAATTCGCGCAACTCACTTTTCTCTTAGAAATAAAATTAGTAAAGAGTAATGAATTCGTTCCCCTTCCAAGTAATGATTAAACTTTACAACTTCAAAGAACGAATCTAGAATGAATGTTTCAAAGTAATATTGTTGACTGAAAGCGTTTCTGTGAATTATTCGGAATGAATAACCTTTTTTTTTTTTTTTTTTTTTCGTTTAGAAACATGTAAGTGGCAGAATTTGAATTGCTTTTTAATATTTTGGCTTCCAGAAATAAATCTCTAGGGCGAAGCTCATTTGCAAACAGAATTTATTCTTGGTTTAGAAATTAAATGAGAATTTTAAATGTGAAATCAAACTAAAGCAAAATTTTAAATTCTGTGCAATGCTCTGAAAAGAAATCTTAAGTGGAATGAAATGGGAATAGTTTGGCAGAATTAACTTAAAATAACAAATGGATGTATAATTTTTATTTCGATCACGTAAAAATTAGGCAGTTCTCATTATTAAATGCAAATTAAACTAAATTAAAAGTGCGAACAAAAGTTAGACACCACAAATTACTTTCAGTATTAAAAAATATATATATTTAAATTCACAACATTCTTTTGTATCAGGAGAATCTGCTTCGTCCTCGTCGTCTGATAACGATTTAAATGAAAATATCCATTCCCAATAGTTTTGATACGCAATCAGCGCGGGAAGATTAAATAATAGAATTACGATGCCTCCAAATTCTGTGGCAAATCCGTATATTTTGATTTTAAAAAAATGTACCTGTATCTCTATTTTAAAAAGTGTTTCTTTAATCAATATAAATTTGTCTGAGTGGTGGATCTTTACAAGCCAGGGCGTTTAACTAATAATTACCAAATTCGCACAAACGAGGATGGGATATAAAGTTTCTTTTGGATAAATTGCATTCCAAAATCAAAAAGAGAAAGTCCTTTTGGTCAAGAATAGGGTTTGACGGTTTTTCAAACCGGTTTTAAAAAACCGGGTTTTTTAAGTAAATTTGTTACATTCGAAAACCGGTTTTAAAGTAAGAAAACCGGTTTTCTGGAACGCCTGGATATTCCAATTCTTCAAAAATAAATAAATAAATAAAATTTAAAAAAATAGGTTGGAACCGATTTGTCTAGCAGCTGGGGGCTTAAAGCGATGAGATGCGAATTTATTAACAAGTGTTTCTGTTAAATGAACTAAAAAATTTGAACACTGAAATAAGTTTGAAATTATTATATGCTTCAGAAGAATGAATTTAAGAAAGTAGAATTAGCGTCTCTTTTTTGGTATTCGCACAATTCTAGTTCAGCGAAGAAATCTAGAATTACTCTCTTTAGTTTCAAAAACCGAAATTATTACGTTATCTGGAAAGATATTGTCTAGATTATGTCCAAATTCTGAATGAAGAGCAAATCGAAGAAACTATTCGTTAGAGTAATGCTTTTTTAAAAGAAGCCATGGAAAAATCAATTCATAAGTTTCTTGAAGACCCTGAAGAAAAACTTGCAAATCCAAAGACACTGAAAGCTGAATTTTCATTATTTGAGGCAACGAATAAAAGAACAAAAGATTTGTTATTTGATGCCATGAAAACTATAAAACCAATCTCAGTAGTTAGTGAACGAGTATTTTCAATCTCAGGCAATATTGTGTCCAAAATTAGACTTAGCTTTAAAACTTAGCCACCGTCAGTCGATATTTTATGTTTTTTAAAATCCTATTTTTTTGGGAGAAATTTAAATTAGTGGAAACAATATAAATATTATTCAAAATTTTTGTTTAAGTTTTCGTTATTTTGTGTAAATAATATGTATATGTAATGTATATGTAATATGAATTTGATATTGATTTCGCGTTTTGTTATTTTATATAACTTAGAGAAAATATTTTTCCCTATTCTAATTTTTTTTGACAAAAATTCGAAAGCCGACTAAACCCGGTTTTTTTGGAAATGTGGAATTAAAAAACCGGTTTTTCAAAAAGTCGGTTTTTGTATAAACCCTAGTCAAGAAGAAAGTCCTGTTTCACCAGGACAATGTTTCCGTCCACAAGGCTTTTACTGTGGTGGCAAAATTTCATGAACTGAAGTTTCCAAATTCTTTCTTATGTATTCTATTCTTCTTATATGGTCCCCTCGGACTACAACCTCCTCCCCAAGATGAAAAAAATTCTAGCTGCCATGAAATTCTGTTTTGATATCGAAGTCATCTCAGCGACAAATGCTTATTTTGAGGTTTTAGAAGAAAGCTCTTACAGAGAGGTGATCCAAGCATTGTCGTACCGCTGATGCAAGTGTATGTCTTTAGAAGAAGAAAACGTTGAAAAGTAAAGCAATCATTAAACATAATTTTGTTATCTTCCTTGTAAGGCCGGAAACTTTTCTACCCACCCTCATATGTATACACTGGAGGTAAAAAAGTGTATCTTGGAGCAAATTTTTTGAAATTTTAATTAAAAATTAATCTGAATTTCTCTGTATTTTCGCGATTACTTCCGAAAATATTATTGCAGGAAAATAAATTTTATACAGTTTCAAACTTTAAAAAACTGCCTTTATAATAACAATTTAACAGTCCTGCAAATATTCTTTGCATTTTGATGATTTACAAAATTTTTGTCTGATTTCCAATAGTAGATAGCATTGTAGTTTTGAAATTCAAAACATTTTCATTGTTTCATCAAATATTTGATAGCTTTTAGATATCGAATATAGATAATTTTCCACCTATTGTTGAAAGCTGAATACAAAAGATTATGTTTAGTATTGTAACAAAACTTGTTCTAACTTGATGAGGACTGAATGGCTATGTGTTAGAATGCTATGAACTGAAAGCGACAGTTCGTGTCTGACTGCAGGCAAATTGCCTAAAAATTGTTTTGTTAGTGATTTACTCTCTGTCATATCGCATTTGTTCTAGAATGTTCTTATAATTTCTGTATATTTCTAAATCTGGAAGATTCGAGTTATTTCGTCTTATGGATAAAAACAGATGTCAGGTTTAGTTCTTTGAATAAAGTCTCGAGTTGAGATTAGCGAGTGGTATCTTCGAATTTAACTAACACATGGTTTATCTACGCTTTCGTCTACTCGACAATATCTATGTAGTCTACCGAACGAATGAAAAATTGAAATCATGATACTTCAAATAGATGAACTACATATTTATGTTTTAATAGCGCTAGGATGCTGTGGAGCTATTCCCATTAGAAAGCTTTATGTAATGCAATTAACACAACTTTTATAAGGCAAAATAACATGGCTTTAATTTCAAATAATTTGGCGGTGTCATGGAATATTTTTCTGTATTGATTTATCTTCAATGAAATCTAACAAATATTCCTGGAGAAACAGCTGGTTATCTGAGATGACCGGTTAGAAAAATGCATTCTATAGAAATACGTATAGCAGTAAGAATAAATAATTAAAGAAGTGAATTAAAAAATCTTTTATTCAAAATGCTTAAAATAATTTTGGAAAATTGGTTTTATTCGTCAAATCCAAGTAAAATAACATTTTATTTATATGCTATTTTCAAATACGATTTGCAGCGATTTTCACCTGAAATTGAATTTGGCTCCCTGATATCAAAATAAATTAAGAGATAAGTTTAATATGCTTTAAAATAATTCTCCAACTAATTGAAGTTTGTATGCCCTTGACAAAACAATAATGGAGGCAAAAATCTTAAACCTTTATCTAATTTGGCGTTATAAAACATTTAATTTCCTTTCCTCGCAGCTAATTACATTTCAACCCAATTACGGTAGCTTTTGTTTTCTTTTTTTATATGTTGTTTAACGGAAGAAGTCAATCAACTTGGAATAGAATTGCGGACAACGTTTTCATAATTTTTGTTTGTACCTTATAATGCATTTTCGTATGTTCATAAAATAACCTTTCCCAAATCAACCATTTGATGTTGTATTATTCTTTTTAGCATAGTCTTTTTTTGCCATAAATAGAGTTAGTAAAGTAAGGAGGCAAAGTAGTACACAATTCATACATTTTCGTTAAAATTCTTTTAAATTTTATAATAATAATTTATAGTAACAAACATTGATAAAATTTTATCAAAGTCAACCGCTATGCTTTTATAACAAAAGATATATTTGTTTGCTTTATAGAACTCTAATCAATGCTGCTGATTAACCAGCTGATCGACAGAGGCGGCTAGTTATAGGTAATTTTTTGCGACCATCAGAAAAATTTCTCTTAAAATTGCATTTGTATATGTGTTCTCTATAATTCATCTGTTTGACATAGAACTTCCAAAAAGTTCGGAATATGAGCCGCACAGTTAATTTTTTTTCTGGAATTTGAATTGATTAAAAGTGAAACTGATTTTTTTTGGAGCCGGGGGGGGGACCGTGATAACTTCCGAGAATATTATTGCACAAAAATTAATTTTACATCATTTAATTTTAATTGTACAGTTTTTCATTGTTTCTCCAAATGTTGAATTGCGTGATTTTCCCCCATTATCGAAAACTCAAGTAGGATTCTGTTACTTATCTATGTAGTTTACAAGGGAAAAAAAAGAAAGCGAATTTAAAATTGCGTGTAGAAGAACAGAAGAAAAGTGAACGGGAAATTTGAATTTCTAATAGCGTTAGGGTGCTAATCATTTCCATCAGAAAAGTTTATGTAAACAATGTTTAGAACATATGTAAGACAATTAAAATAACACGATTCTGATGTTTGGCAATCTGATGGCACCATGGACATAAAGTTAATTAAACAAAATTATCTAAACTATTTAATTGAAATTAAATATTACCAATAACCTCAGCTAACCAACTGGTCGCCGGAGGCAATTAGCTCTTAATAAAATAATAATTCACAATATTATTTGAAATTATTAAATAAATGGATATTTTGCACTTAAACAGTTTACTTTAAATGTGAAAGTTAAAAATTTGAATGAATATTAATCAAAATTTGAGCAAGATAAGAACAATTAATGATCTTACAATGCTAGTAATCTTAGAACATTTAATGATGCCAAAAGCTACTTTAAACTAGCTGGATGTCTGTATTAAAATAATATTTTACTTTGAGAGAAAAAATTATTAAACCCTCACAGTAACCTTACAATGAAAAAAAAAACATCCGAATTTTAATATTAAGTTATAATCTTAAGGAAGAATGTCGATATGAAAAAAAAAACGTCAGTGGTATTGTTACACAGAATAAAAATAGCAACAGCGAGCTCTAAATTAAATTTATTCACCAGACAACCTATCTACACACTTTCCTACTATCTTGGGGATTTTAATCAGGGGGCACTTCCTCTCGGGTCCCAAAGAAAAAGAAAAAGTAATCTCAGGTTTTTCCTCGACCTTATTAAGAAGAAGGTTATTAGGAGAAAATAATGTTTTCACGTTTATTATTTTTTCTGCACCCCGTGGCTTTCATAAGTAAGGTATTTTTCTTCAGAAGAGTGGCATGGTAACTGTGTAGAGGAAATTGCGCCAAATAATGTAATTTTGAACTTGGAGATACTAAATTATGTTTTTGGATTGGAACTGTATTTCATTGATAAGAAGAGTATGGGGATTTTTAATCAAAATTTAAATTAAATGCGAAAATAAACTACATCTGTTTTTTCATTCATTTATATTAATGTCCTATTTAAAAACAACATATGAACTGCTATTGGGTGAGATCTCGTAATTTTGAACCATGGTCAAATGACAAGAGCAGTGCCAGAGCTGTTATCTTCCCACATCATATTTCCCAATCACATCAGTGGAAACGTAATTGATTCTCAATGACACATTTAACGAGTACAAGACCTTATGCATAGTGGAGATTTCTGGAGGACATTTGATTCGAACATGAAATCCTCCTTTATCGAAGCTGACACATTACCACTGGTTACTGTGAATCTATTTATGACTGAGAATGAAGTCAAATCACATGATAATACGATCACATGTTAAAAATAATGTCCGTGTCTTCTAACCACACATGACCTTTTGCTGACATATCATGTCAATTTTTCTCCTGTAAATTACTTTGGGCAGTATTCATTGACAACTTCGTTTTTCTTTATCAATCTAGTTTTACATTTTAATACATTTTTAGTTTAATTAATGTGTTTGTAATTAATCTTGTGTTAATTTTTTTGTAATTTTATAGAAGTGCACATATTTTTTATTTATTTATTATGAATTCGCATTTATTACCGTCCATGTTCGTATTCAGTATTATTTAATCCTATGTTACTGTATATTAAAAATTGTACTAAATAAACAGAATAAAACAGACTGACTAATTATCCTTAACAGAATTGTACTAATATATTAAATATCAATAAAATTATTAATATTAGTTAAATAATTAATTACATAATAAACTATTGATGTAAATTAATAATAATTAAATTTAATTAATAATAAATAATTAATAACGTAATTAATTAATTATAATTATTTAGATATGATTGTTAAATATTGTACTAAATGAACAGAATGAAATAGACTGACTAATTATTAACAAAATTAATCCTTAACAAAATGTTGATACTATTCTTATATTTTATAAGTCCTGGAATTCACACTTTTAGTAATTTGCATTTGTATTTTTTTTTACAAATTTATTTACTTGGTATGCAAGCTAATCACAAATTTTGAATCGATATACCTGCAACCCCCTACCAACCACGTGGTTCTAGGTAATTGCCTAGTCTGCCTAGTGTGAAATCCACTACTAAATTTGCCATATATTATGTGAGTAGGAACTGGTGAAGACGTAGGTTAAACTTAAGAATATTTTCTAATCTTTCTAAATAAAAAATTGTTAGAAACTTCATAGAATTTTGCAGCGGAACATAAATTAACTTTTAATAAATAAAAAAAATTATGAATTTGCTTCATTAATGCTTCATCATTTATGAGATTATGCATAATTCACTTTCCATTCTATCGTTTAGAAATATTTGTTACAAGTGATAATTTCATACACGGAAATCAAATGAATTTTAATGATGCTTATCAAGATATTGAACTGAAGACGACTGCTCCATATATTTAAGAAGCACTGATTTATTAACTGAACGTTTATTCAGCATTTAATAATTCATCTGATTACAAAAATCAACTTAGTGCTTATACATAGAGTTTTCAATTTAAGATTACCGATATCTTCTCTCTCCAAATTTAAAACAATCACATGAGACCTGGTAACAGAATCTCTACTCTGGTTGAAATAGCATTGCATTTGACTCTGTATTTATTTGAGCTTGCCGCAGAATTAGACTGGTAATATTAAAATATGAACAACCTGTATGTTGACGCAATGATTGATTATTTAAAATTCATGCGTCAGGTGCAAATGTCCTCTCTTTGTTTTAAATGACAATAATTTAACATTCTTACCTCATATAGCTCCAACATAAATTAAAGTAAAATGACTAAAGGAACGGGAATTCAGTTATTCTTTCCTTAAAAAATCATTTTCCATGAAGCATCTACCACCTTTTTCCCTACTTTATTTAAATCAAGAAATATAATAATTTCTTCTAAATATATTACAATAAATGACAAATTAACGCAAGTTTTAATAGTTTTTCACTATACAAAGTGGTACTATACAAGTACTCACTATACAAGTACTTATTTGACAAGGTTCACTATACAAGTACTTATTTGACTGCCATTTTGAACTCGAAATTTTAAACTTATGCTGCAAGAAGCAGAAATATTTGGTTCGTTTCTTTTATTCCTTCTTATTGTTCTTTGCTTTCTTTTAATGAGTAATTAAAATAAAATTTGAGCTTATAAAGAAATTCCGACTGCCGAAGGCTCCAATAATGTCAAAGGCGGCATCAACTTCATGATATTAATTATTTAAGGCATGGAAGTAGTAATAATAATATAGTTCAATTTGTTCATGATCTCATAGAAATTATTTAATAACTGAAATATATTTTATAGTTATAATTAAATATTCAAAGAAAGATACAGAAAAATTGTTCGAATAAAAAAAGGAAATCAAAACACTTCTGCATTCCATATATATTCAAATGACATATTTATACCGACATATTTTGAGAAATATTTTGAAAAAATTTCCTCACAAACCGAATGTTGGCATTCTTTATGTTTATGATTAATTCTATTAATTATTGATATAAAATATTTAGCTAAAGATTATATTTTATTTAGTCGAATTCAATATTAGGATATTTCTACGTTTCTTCTGATACTGACATTTCGGCATTTCGCACATGTTGGATTTTTTAATATTGCAAGTTCTCTCCTTGTAGAGGTGTTAATTATTATGAACAAGTTTGGATAAAGTTTAAAATTTATTTGTTTATGAATTATTATTTAGAATAATCATACAATGTCACTAAGCTAAATATTCAGACATTTCATACACTCATGGAGAAACGCCTTTGAGAGTTGAAATATTATGGATACATGTTAAAATATTTATTAGTGAAAATATCAAACTTTTTACTTCAGGCCATTGCAATGATTCAAAGAAATTCTGGAAGTTTTACTTTCTTAAATTTTAAAGATTTCACTTTCTAGTTTCTTTTCATCGCCAGAAGGAAACTACCTCAATGGGAAACTAGCTGGTTGTCAAAAATATAGATTACGTAAAATTTCAAATAAATCGTTTGTACTTAATCTAGTGTGAATGACATTCTAAGAGCAAAGAATTTTTTTCATTTAGCACGCATTATTTTAGAGCTTGTATAAGGTTATTTCATTATGCTTTACACTTTTTTAATTTGCATTTAATGAACATGAAGTGATGAAACTTCGATTCAGTAACACGCTTGATGAATCGAAGTGCGTTAGGGAAAGAAGAATCATTCAACTTCCGAAATTTTGTGTATATATATATATGGCCTTTTCGTTATATATATATATGGCCATGAAAAAAGAACTTCATAGTATTTAGAGAGCGCAATTGCAGCTACTTCTAAAACACAGATGAATTGATACAAAAGTATTAGAATCAAGTTAATAGGAAAAACAAAAAATCAAATAAAAATTAAACCAAAAAATTATAAAAAATTTAAAAAAATTATAAAAAATATAAAAAAAGAATCCGGCCTGAAGACTTTTTCAAGGGTCACCCTCAGGCAGGGATTCAAAGAAAGGGATTTTTTCTGTGAGGATATACAGACATGGTCTAATAATGATTCCTCGTGACCCGAAAATCCCCTGAAATTATGCTCAAGAGATATACCATTTTAACAGAAAGGAAATATAAAACAACAAATTAGAAGTTGTGGTTAATTAAAATTAAAAGTTAAAAATTAAAAACGAAAAGGCCAGTACATGTACTGGCCTTTTCGTTTTTAATTTTTAATTTTAGTGCTATTTTTTGTTTTTATTGTTATTTTTGTTATTGTATTTTTACTTTGTTGTGGTTAATTTCTTCTAATTTGTTGTTTTATATTCCCTTTCTGTTAAAATGGTATATCTCTTGAGCATAATTTCAGGGGATTTTCGGGTCACGAGGAATCATTATTAGACCATGTCTGTATATCCTCACAGAAAAAATCCCTTTCTTTGAATCCCTGCCTGAGGGTGACCCTTGAAAAAGTCTTCAGGCCGGATTCTTTTTTTATATTTTTTATAATTTTTTTATATTTTTTATAATTTGTTGGTTTAATTTTTATTTGATTTTTTGTTTTTCCTATTAACTTGATTCTAATACTTTTGTATATATATATATATATATATATATATATATATATATATATATATATATATATATATGATGAGGAATATTCACTAAATATGATAAGGAATTAAATTGTTCATATTCATTAGAAAAGGATCAGTATGTTATAGTAAAAAAGATAAACGAAAAGTTAAAAGAGTGGCAATATAAAAGTGTTTAAAATGTCCAAAATGTAAAGAATTTTCATTTTTTCCGAATTGATGCAGTGATCAAAATTTCATTATTGAATTAACGCAGCAATGAAAATTTGACTAAAAGTATATTCCAAACAAAAATATATCGGATAGTAGAGCATCTGCCGACCATTTTATTCACCTGAATTATTGATACTTAAAGATTTCAAATATTTTGTGTCTATCTTCTTAGCAAAATATTTTTAAATTTCAAATTTTCATTGAGATATAACTCGAACTGCTTTAGGTGTAATTATTAATGGTGTATAATTTTACACCAAACTATTCATCATACGAAGCATTCCTCTTATTTTCTATCTGTATTTTATTACAACAGTTGATTATATCACAGGAAATTCTGCTCACTTTAAAATCTTTTCATTATGGTTTAGTTTTTTAAGTAAATCTTAACAGTAAATAGAGCAAAATTTCAGATAAAATTACATGATTAAAAGACTTTTAAAATTACATGCTTTAATCAGCATTTTAAATGTTAATCTACACTTCTACCAAACAAATGTTAAACTACACTTTTACAATCTACATGTATCTATATCTTAAATGTTAAATCTGCGTACCAAATTTTATCCATATAGCTCTTTTCATTCTGTAGTTATCATATTGATTTATAATCGGACAACTGGACAGACAGACTTTTTATAAATGGATTTCGCTCAAAATTGGGCAAAAATCTACAAATTCGGTAAAATGATCATGTATTATATTTTATCAGTCTAGATCACAACGGTTTGACTTAAATTTGTCACTAATATACATAATACACACTCACTAATATGCACCGAATGAAAAAATGTGTTTTTCGAATTCGGAGAGGTTTGAAGCCTGGATATTGTCAAAATTTCGAGTTTGAATTTTTTAATGATAAGAATATTTTCTCGATATTTCGCATACAAGAAAATAAAAATTTTATTTTACCTTAGAAAAAGACTAGATTTTTCCATATTATTCTATTCTTTTCCATATTATTAGACTAGATATTCCATATTATTCTAGATGCTAGTTTGACAGCATAAGAAGGTTTTAACAATTTTATTTGAATCAATTCCATATTTATTTCGTATCTAAATTGTAAAAATTACTATTCCATATTTATACTGTAGAAATATAGTAGGTATATTTAGAAATTTTTACATATTATTATAGATCTTTTTTTTTTAATTTATTATTTTTTTATCAAATAAGAGATATAGAAATTGAGTCTCTTTTGGAAAGCGAGGATAATAATGTTTCCTTTTATAAAATCAGAAAAAAGATAGTTTATTTTGATACCAAAAGGTAAGAATAACAAATGCTTTTTTACAGCACAGAATAAATATTAAATTTGCTTTATTCTGTTATATTTATTCTCTTGATACCATATTGTTTCCTTTCTGTGTTGTTTACTTGGTGAATTATTATACAGATCCAAATATAAGCATTTCAAGATTAATTTATTAAAAATAAGATTCGTATGCCTCAACATTAACAAAATAAGCGGCTATGCTAATATCACAAAACAAAGGAATAAACAACAAGATAAAATACGATGCTATCTAGAAACCTTCATAACTTAAAAGAATCTCTCATGTTCAACCATTCATTTCGAGCGTTTGTGAAAAAAATCTCTCGCCCGTGATTTGATTCCCAGGTGGCTGGAAGCGCCAGTTATTGTTCCATAGCCCAGCTATTTGACGTCACTGCTGACGTCAAATAAACCTATAATGCTCTGCTCGGAATTCAGCTGGAAATCTAGATTTTTAGAGGCCTCAAATTCAAGTCTTATATATTTATATATATATATAACCTGACTTTTATTTATAAAAAATAAAAAGCCATGTCGAAAAATGCTTAAAAATGGCGATATTAAATGCTAGATGCAAGTTATTAAAAATTTTCCAAAATAAATTCGGAATTATTGAATGATTAGATTTATTTTCTATTGAAACCTATATAAGAATATACGACTCAAACAACTCAATTAAGATATCCAGTGGCATAGCGTTAGAGTTTGAACCAAAATGAATAAATTTTTAATATTTGGCTGTGAATTATTGCGAATCATATCGTAATAGTGTAATTTAGACCAAGATATTTACAAGATGTCCAACTATTAGAGGATATATTAATCAATATTTCTGTAAACTTCTCACCAGCAGCTTAGTGGGTTAAGACATCTCGGACAGTTGAGCGTAAATCTGAAACATTGTAAGTTCCGTCTTCTGGCTATGCTATTATTCATTTTTATTTAATAAATAGTTGAGAGATGTACGTCTTTTGCAAAGTTTTTATTTATATTGTTTTTTGGAGGTTTGAATGGTTTTCTTTGAAAGAAACACATATATGGACAATTCCTCTTTAAATCGCTCAAAGAAGACGGCCTACCTCTATATATACTAAGTCTGAAGAAGTTAGTGAACAAATATTTCTACTTTATGTGAAAATAAATACTCCAAAACCGTTTTTACGAAAAAAAGCTGCAATATTTATCCCTTAGCAAGAGTCCTTGAGTTATGGTTTAGGCAAGTTTCTGTAGAACGACTGGGATTTCGATATTCTAAAAGCATCTACACGTTTGAACTGTTCCTCTGTTAAAGTCAATAAATTCCTTCTTTAATAAAGCAATTAGGGTAGCTGGCATTGTTTGGTAAAACGAGAACAAGAACGTGAAAAGTTCTATAGCCAACTGCATTCTGATATCTCTGATAGCAGTCGTAATGAATTGATGTGGAATTTCGGAGAAGAGATTGTAACTTATGCTGTCAATCTCATCATCTCTCATGGATATAGGCATATTGTTATGCCTAATTACGTGACCGATCTTCAATTATCTCCAAGTAGTTTCAAAGAAAACCCTTATTCTAATCCATCACCAAATTTTCCATAAAGTGCTTACAATGCACGGTGTCATAATAGGATTCTAATGTTCAAACAATTTTGTAATTCAAACAACCATCTTTCGAAATTTCCCAATTTTTTTTATTTTTATTGTAAGAATACTGTATGATTTATTTCTGTAGATGGTACGGAGCCAATAAAATAAAAATAATAGCAAAAACTTCTGACATTTATTATGTTGAATTATTTGGAAACTGTAATGAATTCACTAGTAATTTTATTTAGATATGCTATATCGGCCTTGTTTGATTAAGAATAATACTTTTGAAAGGTTACTCTAATTATTATTATCCAAGTTCTATTTACAAAAGCGATTTTTATCGATGATGATGTCGTGTCCGTGTTACCACGGAAATGGGGTGCAATAGCTTCTGAGGGTAAATACCCCGGAGCACTGGAGGGCAGAAGTCTGACTTCTAGCTTATATGAAGAGGGCACTCACACCCTCGCTTGCACAGCTCCTTTTTACGGTGGGGGAGGGGGGGGCTCATTCACACACTTCACAGATAAAACGCTGATTGAAGAATAACCATGCCCGGACCAGGCCCCGAACTACCCCTAGACCAGGATGCCGTCGCTAATTTTATTCGTAATATGTCTTATCAAAAGTAGCAAGACATTTATTTTCAGTAAACAATAAAATCGATCTACCATGCTTGCTCTTTGACAATTCATTCAAGTCTTAACATGTTGCATCCTTTATAAATTCCATGTTGAAGAATAGATATACCATGAAGGCTGTGTAATGTTAAAAAAAATATGACAGGAAATAATGATAAAAGGTATTCTCTAAAGCCAATTGATTTCAACGAGAGAAGGAGGGAAGATTATGGAAATCCCGTTATGGATTTAGGGATTGAATTGAAGCTAGAAATGAAGATTGCTACCTTAAAAAATAATACTTTTATCTCATAAAATTACCTATTATCACTAAAGACTACATTGAAATAAACGCAAAATTACTGTCTGATATGTCTTTTATAACTGATTAACTGAAAATGAATCTAAAAATGTTTGAAATTAAATAAAAATTTTGTGATTGTAAAAAAAAAAGAAGAAAAGAAAAGAAAAATCTTCTCCCCAGAAATCTCTCTCAAGTTGGATATTACCATGGGCCTAAAGCGCAACTCGCCCAAAAAGCACAAAAAAAAAACTTAGAGAAAGAATCAGAATTATTTTAGGAAAGGTAAAGCAAAACGTAAATAAATATTTCAAATATCAATAACAGATAAATATTTTTAAAGAAGCGATCAAAAGCAGAATAATATTAATTTAACTTTAAATTTAAATGATGCTTACCATTTAATGATTACTCCCAAACATGAATTGTCTCAATATCGTATGAAATGTAAATTAAAGTTTCATGTAATTAAAGTTCCATTGTTATAACAAAGAATCAAAAATATTTATACGCATCATTAATTACATTGCAGTTAAAAAGAAAAGTTATTTGAAGAAATTGATAGAAAGTTTATAATTTAATAAACTTAGTCGAATTATATTTACAAATCTTCAAAGAAGCTTACTGTTTCATTCTTTTAAAACTTCTATTAGAATTTTTACTTTCTTTAGTGTAAGGCTTATAGTGACCTAACATAAAGCCTTGGTGCCGTATTGATACGTTGGTAATTCAAAAATTGGATTGAAAACTAATAAATAAAATAAAAAAATTTCCTCATTCTCTTAATAAGCTCAATAAAATCAAAATTTCTCGTCTTTCACTTAAGAACTCAATAAAATCAAAATTTCTCATCGTTTACTTTTAAAACGTTTATGTCTTCCATTTTAATTATCGTGCAAATATATTTGAAAATTATTGAATTATAACCAAAACATTATTCTTTTCACAAATCTATTTGCTTAAAATGAATATTTTTCATTGTTTTCTCAACGTGATCATCACTCGAGTTTCCCTTGTCTGCAATGTTTCATAATAAAGAAGGAAAGAAAACCGAGCAAGATCAATTAAACTTTAATTACATGACTGAAGAAAAACATTCCTAGCATTTAAATTAACGTCTGTTAACATTCCTGCAGATTTTTTCTTTAATTATATACCATACTTTTAAAAAAAATAATTCTTTTGGTATTGTGAATTTCAAAGAACTCTTTTCAATTTCACCGATTCATTAAATTACGCTTTTTCCCTAATTTGAGAAGATATTTCACAAAATCATTTTCTTACATTTTTTTTTATTTACAGGAAATTAAAATCTTCATGACATTTTTAAATGCTTTCTGAGATTTTAATTGCCTCGGTGATATTTAAATTGAAAATGAAGCACCGATGAATCTAATAGAATAAAAAGAAATTTTTGATAATCTTTATAAAGAAAGGATAGTTTTAGATCTAGACATTCGTTTAGAGTATATATATATATATATATATATATATATATATATATATATATATAGTTTATGGAATCAAATATGTCGAAAATTCAAAGGATGACAAAATATAATTAACATGGTTGCCACTCAAACCTAGAAGAGAAATTAAATGTGTTTTCCCTGTACGTAAATTTAAGATACAGTGAAATGAGAAACTAACACTCATGTGTGTGCGTGTGCGTGCGTGCGCGCGTGTTTAGTTAGTTATATTAACGTCCCGTTTGAAGCAACACTAGGGCTATTTTGGGACGGACCTCGTAATTTTGAACCATGGTCAGATGACGAGGACGACACCTGAGCTGGCACCCCCCTCTCCACACCACACCACACCAGCGGGGGGACGTTTGGTCATGACGGATTTAACGTGCAACTGACCCCTTTACACGACGGTTCTTCGGTGGAATCGGGTCTCGAACCTGAAACCCTCCGGTTCCGAAGCCGAGACCTTACCACCAGGCGACCGCAGCCCTGTGCATGCGCGCGCGCGCGTGTGTGTGTGTGTGTGTGTGTGCGTGCATGGCCATTCTTTATGATAGACCATTATGTTAAAATTACCAAACGGCTCAGATATGCTTTGTGTGTGTGTTATATACGTCATTTTGTTTTTGAATAGTTGTGCTTTTGGAACTCACATTTAAAAAAATATCAGCTAAATATCAGGCGATTAAATTAAACATTTTTTTTTCTAGGCAAAAATTTGTTTTCTGAAATAAAATCGAAATATCATGATGGAAATAAATTCAATAGCTCGCATCGGAAATATTAATTTATTGAGAAATTACTAAAATCAATCATCATAAATAGTTGGACACTTTGAACTTTCAACAATTGTTAACAAAAAATATGAAAATAATCAAATATTTTAAGCCTTTTTTTTTTTTCTTTAAATGTAGTTACACTTTTAATACGTTTTCCTTGCCTCTTTTCACACCGTTTTAAGTTGTTCAAAGATATCGAATTTTCGTGATCATTTTTCCAGTTCATACCACACATTTTCAACTAAATTTAAATCTGGGGGAACCTTCGTAACTGTGGAACAATTTTACTGCAACTATAAGCGGACATTTTATGTTTGGAATCACTACCTTGACACAACTTGAATATGTCAAGACAGTGAATCTAAGTTTGGGGGCAGGTATTTTCATGTTTTCTTTCAAGATATTTATATGCATATATCAGTCCATATTATTTTCTGTAAAAACTAATTTTTCCATACTAAAAGCAACAAAATATTCCCAAACCATTTTTGTTTAATTTTAACTTTATTTATTTATTTATTTTATTATTTTTCAATGACAATAAAAATGTGTTTTTATTTTTACTGCTTTCCATTTTTTTTACTTTAATATATTTAATTATAGCCGCCTTTGGCAATTACCTTTTTCGCTAAAATTAATGGTTGCTATAAATTTCAATTTAAGCTTGTCTAATTTGCTTTTAATGGCTTCTTAGGCAAAATATGTTTAAGTTTCAGATTTTGATAGATATGTTATTCTTAGTACTTTAAAAGTCTCATGGTCAATTGTGTTATGCATCCCAATAATTTTCTTTCAATATTTGTTAAAAATGATTAACTTCGATTAATATAATAAATTTCTTGCTGGATGTTTATTTTGCTGATTAAAGTGTTCTCTGAAAAGAGCCTTGTTCATAAAAGCAGCAGGTATTAACGCTTTTGTGCTAAAACAGAGTATGTTTATAATGTAAGAAATATGTAAGAGGAAAACAAGAAAAAGTAATTAAATAAAGAGATTCTGTGTAATACAATATAAAAGTAATTTTTAAATAATAAGATTGAAAGTTTATGTGCATTCAACAATAATACTGAAAAAAAGCACTAATATTTAAAAATGGATGATTTTTTTAATATTTAACATCAATACATTTTAATGAATTTAAATCCTAATTCTTCGTATTAAAAGTACGAAATTTTTATTAAAAGCTTTATACAGTGAGTTATTTACACCAAATTGATCATCTTCATCATGTACAATGTAAGAAAAATCCAGATGAAAATATTTAAAGTAACAAAATATTGTTATAAAGTAAGCTTAAAATGTTTTAAACACTAATTAAGAATGGACAAAAAACTGTAAATCAATTAAATTGGTAACATTAAAATATATATATTTTTTTAATTTTACGATGGGGAAAAATTAATTTTATGCTGTAATAATTTCAACTTTTATGATGTGAAAACTTCAAAACTCCCGCTGAAACATGCACATTCCTAATGTCCAAAGCCTGCAGAGCTTGAACATGCACGCACATTCTCCTTTATTATTAGAGGATATTGAGATTTATTGTCATATATGCCAATAAATATTCTGCAACTTATGATTCGAATTTTCTTTAAATTCATGACCGGTTAGCGCCTTTGAATTGAAATCAAAATTTAATTAGTTCGAAGAATTGATAGTTATATTCTGAAAATATTGAAACGTATTTTTATCAAATACACATGAAATTATCCGAGCTCAAATACAGGGTGATCAAGAAATAATAGGAAATGTTCCGAGCCTTGTAGTGTGTTATGTACTGGATGAAATATAACAAAATTTGGCCAAAGTACACATTAAAGTATGCGGTTTTGATTTATCAAGAAAAAAAATTAATATCAAAAAACGCCGATAGAGGAAATTTTGGAGCTGCGAAAAAAGAATACATAACTGCCAATGGAAACAGTAAGTAGAAACACAATGAAAAAAGTTTACTATATCAGTCAAAAAGTTTTAATACCAAAGAAAAAAGTTTATTTTAGCAACTTACAAATTTGGCTCAAGGTACCATTAACTTGATGTTTCAATAATATATGAGGTACACGAGGCTTTCGACAGTGGCTCACATCATATCGGCATTTATTCGTCTGGCATGTAACGTAATTTGATCTTTTAATGCAGGAATGTCAGGAACATGTCCTTGATATACAACGCCTTCCAAGTGAACCAGAAAGCCCCACAACCAGAAATTGCCAAGATTCAGATCAGTGTCAGTAGTTAAAGGGTTCTTACAAGATCTGATCTTACACGATTTTACACGAAACTTTAAAATTTCAGGATCTTACGAAATATCTTCTGGGTTATATATCTTCTGAGAACGGGTTATCTGTTTGCCGTGATATTGAACCCTGCTTGTACCCTGCTTATTAGCTATCGCCTAATCCATAATGGCAATTGCAACTTCTTCAACTTGTCCCTGCATGATACCTTTGCGTCATCGGCCTTGAATTCTCGCACACCAAGAATTCCTGTTGTTTCAAATATTTCAACTATTCTACTTAAGTTAATTATGGTCACCGGTCCTCTTCGTAACTTTTTTAACCGCCGGTATTCACGAAGAACAGCACTGGTATTTTCATCTCGCTGACAAAACAGCTTGACTAATAAGGCCCGTCCACGTAGTGACAACGCAGAATGACTTAAATTCCCCCAACCCTTCCTTTTATCTTCGATGGCATGTCACAAAGTACCGTATAAACAAATTATACAATAAAGTTTTCGATCGCAGCTCCAAAATTTCCCCTATCGGCGTTTTTCGATGCTAATTTTTTTCTTGATAAATCGAAACCGCAAAACTTTAATGTGTATGGTGGCCAAATTTTGTTATATTTCGTCCAGTACATAACACGCTACAGGGCTCCGAACACCTCCTGTTATTTCTTGATCACCATTTATATCAGTAAGAAGCGAGATTTCTATTATAACATTCTATTTCTATAAACGAAAAAATTGAAGCTAATTTAAAGCATATAAAGGGAGAATTACTTTCTGGCATTAAGTTCACAATTTACTTTAAAGAAATGCATATTTCTGTCGTCTATTACAAAATTTGTTTTGTACTATCTTACTGACAAACTAATGCAGAATTAACTTTTCTACATTCATTTAGGAAAACATTTTAACATAGGATATAGCTTGAGGGAAAAAGAAGTTGGGGCATCATCACCAAAACCTAATACAGACTGAGCATTTAGAGAAGCATCTGAAGATATCTTCGTAACTTCCGGTATCTGTGTATCTCGTAATTTTTTTTTTCTTTTTCTAAAATTATATCCATTTTTATTTCGCAGAAAAATTTTATAATAATCTTTACAGAATATTTATTTAAATATCACCTATATCATTATATATCTATTTATATCGCAGGATTAGACAACGGTGTTTAAAAACGAATGCAATGAAAAACAATTTTACCACTGCTTTATTCTTTACTTTAATTATTAGTACAACAAATTTCAAAAATATTATTAAAGGTGTGCCTTACACTGCAGCCTAGAACACATAGGAAAAATAGACCGAATCTTCATACTTTTGTGGTGAAAGCTTATAAGCCAATTAACCGCTACGCTAACCGACAACCGACAACTCTGCTGCGAACCATAAGGTCCCAGGTTCTATCCTCACCCATACCAATCCGCCACATTCATGACCTCGGACGATGAACCTTCAACCTTCGCACAGCTGTTGTGACGCCATCTACCCGCAACCAAAGTCATCAGACTCACTTGACGCTGCAACAGCTACTACTCACCCACACACACTCGCCATAACGCTCAACAGAAGAATCAACAATACATCACCACTCAACAGCCATATCATTCGTCTCACCTGCGACTCAGTGGAGGGAGAGTCTGTGGTGAAAGCTTATAAGCCAGTTAACAGCTACGCTTACACGAGCAATTGCTTTTGTATTGTGGTCATGTTACTCAGCTGCGAACTGTAAGGTACCAGGTTCTATCCTCGCGCATCACACTTTGATCATCAATAATGGAATAACAGTCAGGATGAAATGTTTATAATAGTAGAAATATTGAAAATGCTTTGAGTTTCATCTCAATTATGAAATGAAATATGCTTAAAATACTTTTAAAAATTGGTGTTATGTAAACATTACTTTTTTTGAATTCTAAGACCATGTAAAAATTATTTTTTGTTGTAATGTTTTCCAAACTTATCACGGAAATATACAAAAATTCCGCATAATTTTTATTGATTAAAATTCTAATTAGAATTTCAAAAATATTGCTTTAAAATTCATAGTTCGATCCTCCAAAGTAAATATGAACCAAGTGTGGTAGCTCTCAGTGAAATAATCTGACTTTTAGAGCACCAACATACACACACATCCACTTTTATTATTAGTAGGAATATAACTCTTCTGTTTTATTTTTACCTGATTAATTTGCATTTCCCTTATATTCACGTATTTATCATTCCACCGATGGTTTTAGTGTCCTCTGACTTTTAATAAATAATTTGATAACAGCATTTTATTTTGAGATATATTAAAACAAAATATGACAAAATTGAAGTTAAAAAGAAAAGAACGTAGGATGTTAGCGTAAATATACTTTATATTTTATGATATTCTTAATGCATATATAAATCATAACATGCCGCGTACAGCAGCAAATATTCTCTCTCCCCCCCTCCCTAATCACACTCACTCACGCACCAAAAAAAAAAATCGAAAAGGCGTTAAGCAAAAAGAGAATCGGTCCAGGGACCGCTAAAATGTGAGAGCTCATTTGTCTTCGAAATTACTTCCGCATTCCCTGCACTTCCAGAATCTCTCCAAGAAATTCTAATTTCGATCGTCAATTCCAGATCCTTTTAGGAAGTTCTGGGAAAGATTGCTGATGTATTAATCTCAGAACCTATTAAACTTCTAAATATTAAAAGCATATTAAATGCTTCTCGAGGCAAAGGATTTCCAGCAAACATCAAATTAAATGGAGAAATATTCGAAGCATGCGCAATGTTTGTGCTCAAACGCTTGGCATTATTTAAAGCTTTCTGATTAGATGTTCGTATTTGAAGAGCAATTTTGAAGCTCAGATTTACTCAGATGTGTGAATCTATATAAACAGAAGTGGGAATTTATAAATAGTTTGTGCTTCATAGAAATTCAAATTACAAAATACATAGATTAGCTTCAAATTTTGTTTACGCATACTATGACACAGTGGACTATGAAAGGTTCCCTAGGGAAGGTTTTAGCGAAAGTTTTGTAACAATTAATTACATATTTCATTTTTTACTAACAAAAGTTTTCGCTATTTAATTTTTGGTGTTGCCATTCCTAATGAATGAAACTATTAAGAATATTTCAAACCATTTAATTTATTTCCATCGTATAATCTCCTGAAATGTTTTACTAAGTTTGATATCATTTTTACAAGTTAACTTCTATTAAGTATAGTATAACTATTATTAAGTTAGTATACTAGTATTAAGTATTATACTAGTATTATATTATTCTAGTATTATTATTATTACTAGTATTAAGTTAAGTATAACTTATGGGGGGAATTAGTCTTTATTTTCTAATTTTTAGTTAATTTTCCGGTAGTTTTCAATTTTCTTCAATAATTTTTCAAGAGATTGGAAAGCTGGAAATGTTTAGTACAACTGATATTCTCATTAGAATTTAAAATAAAAATGCAAATGATAAGAGAATTTTATGAATCAAAATATCTAAAACAAAATCCATTTTATATTAAAAATTATAAATACTATCCACTTTTGATGACCCGCTTGTTCTCCCAGACTTTTTTTTAGGCAGTGAAATGATTAACATAGAATGCATCTTTTAGCAATTTTCAAACGTGGTGTCTGGTACGATTGAAAAAAGCCAGAATTTAATTGAATCAGTTCTACTACAAAGCACAAGGATGCAAATTGGAAAATTCTTGTACAATGAAACAAAACCGAAAGTGAAATGCAATATTTTTATCATAATTTTAACACTGGCAAAAGCACGCATCTGAATATTTTTTGATGGATGAGTTTGAAATTCATCATAGCTTCGGACAACAGTAAATTATAAAGAGAATTTTTTTTTTTTTTAGCTTTTAACAATGGTAGAAAATCAACAAAAAAATAAATATTTAGGAAAACAGGGAAAATGTTTGAATTTCAAGTGTGGAAAAATTTGATGTAATCTAATGTTAAAAATTAGTTACAATTTTTTTTTTATTTCCGAAATGCAGGCAAAATTCACACGACTTTTAAATTGATATCCTTTAAAATGGCTAATTCTTACATTTTGAAATGGAATAAAATTCATTTTTGCCCAATAATATTTTTTGAAGTTTAATAGAAAATGCAAAAGCTCAACTTAATTTTTATTAATTAACATTCTAATTAAAATTTGAAGCCATCACTCCTAGATACACATTCCTACTCTTCAAGATATTTATATGCAATATTTGGTACCCACACACAGAGAGAGAGGTATCATCAGATAACTATAACCATCATCATCTTTTTTGTTAGTAGAGATCAGATAACTATAACCTTTGTAATATTATTATATTTTAATTTATAATAGTGAGAAATAGACAGGAAGAATAACAAATTTTGACGGCACGGAAGCAAGGTTTTGCTTTGCATCATACATATGGTTAAAAATGTAAAAACATGCTGTAAAATTTAGAACCAGAGCAAGAGAAAACAAAATATAAAACCAGAAAATAAATGTTTGACTACAAAATATAGAGTAACAATCGAATAAAAATAGTATGCAAGACACGATGCAAAATCCATAAAAATATTGTTAACAGATTAAAGAGTGTGATAACACATTTTGAAGATTTTACTGAAGGTTTCGAATTAAATCATCAAATAATATGCTTTTTATTGATGAAAGTCTTGGATATATTTTCAAAACGATTGAATCAGTTAGTATATAACAAAAAGACTGATTAGAATTAATAGTATTCCTATTCAGAACACAATGGTTAAAAAATCAATTTTATTCAAGAACTTCTAATTTTGATGTAACGAATATTAGAAGAGATTAGAGAAAGATTGAAACAAAAAAGAAGGAAGGGAAGAAAGAATTTCTTTTAATAAAAAAAATCTGATTAAAATTTCTTCTTATTTGTCCTACAAACCTTTCTATTTCATGCATTTATAAATTTAATATTTGGAAGTACATGACAAATGTTAATGTCTATCCAGTCCTACATAGCTTACATTTTATATTTAATACTAGCCGCCTTTGGCGACCAGCCGGTTCGCCAATCTTAATGTTCGTTAAAATTTTAATAATTAAATATTTTATGCAATTTCTACTTTAATAGCTTCTTCATCAAAATATTTTAAAACTTCAAATTTTGATTATCATATAATTCATTCATAATATTATAAAGGCCTTCAGTCATAACGTAATATGTATCTCTCTCATTTTCTGTTAGCACCCGTAGAATTTATGCTTTAAATTAAAGTGGAAAGAATTTATCTTCAATTAATATAATAATATTTTTTACTGAAACAAAGCATTTTTTTATAATCTGATTACTGAAAATAGAGTCACTCAGCGTTTAAACTTTATGGGCACTAAAGAATATTTTTTTAAATTTATGTAATATCTCAAGAGTTGGTCAACAAAATTTTCTTAGATTCATTATGAGCAGATCGATTCATTAACAATGTTTAAATTTAAATGCATCAAACACTAAGAAAATAAAACGAATCGTTTAAAATAAACGGTTGAAAACAGGTTTTAAAAAAACTACTTAAAAAACGTTGTACTTAAAACTATAAGCATATACATGTTGTCATGGCAACAATCAGAACAGAATGCGCATGCGTGAATTTTCATCGCCGGTTACGTAACGCAAATACGTGATTTTTTCTACGCCAGTTGGGGTAACGCTATGCGGATTAGAAATTTTTAATTTCCTTTATTCTGTTTTATTTTAATTCAAAAGTACTTCAGAATGAATCTGAAAGATTGATTCATTAACAATGTTTAATTTTAAATGCATCAAACATTAAGAAAATAAGCAGAACCGATTGAAATAATCCGCCGAAAAATTTTAACCCTAGCCTCATTACTGTTGGGAGAAAAAAACAACGGAAGCCTTTCTCGTTTGGCGATGGGGATAATGGAAGATTTTTTTGGCGGAAAAGTTGGCGGTGGGGAAAATGGAAGATTTTTTTGGCGGGAAAGTTAGTTTTTAATTAATAATTAAAATTCTAATTAAAATTTCAAAAAAAGGGACCCCAGGTGCACATTCCCGACCTCTAAGGTATACATGTACCAAATTTGGTAGCTGTATGTCAAATGACCTGGCCTGTAGAGCGCCAACACACACACACACACACATTGAGCTTTATTATAAGTATAGATGAACCAGAAGCAGTGATTCATTATTATTTCTTGATGTTAAGTATGTTTATACTAATGATATAAATTTTCTCTTTCCCTCTATTTTGTAAGCTTTTCTGAATCATTTGTTCCTCATTTCGGAAATCTAAATCACCGATATTTCACTTCCTTTAGTCAATTATTTTTCACTTTTTTTTTTTCCATGCAAGATAATTCTAAAACCCTAATAGGTAAATGCTCTGTAAACACATACTGTAGAACAAATATTAATATTTGAATTAAAAAATTATTATTATTCCATTTTTATGCAATGATATATCGTTAGAAAAGGAGTAAAAATTCAAATTTAATGAATTTTCAACTTTTGATGTGTTGAGTCAATAATCTTTCCTTTATATAAATGCATTAAAACATCATTTCATGTCAAAATTTTCACTTCAATAACTAAAAATGTATTTTTTTAACTTTTTTGTATTTTGTATTTTTTATACTATTTGTATTTTTTGTACTTTAACTTATTTCAAATTGGTCAAAATAAATTTTGCATTCGGTTAAACACACTGATTTCTTTAATTTGTCTTTTGAGATTACAAATGTACAGAAGGAAATTCTAACAGCATGAAAATAAATAATATGTAACAAGAGTATTAATGCATTAAAATTTTTTAAAGAGGAGAATTCACATCATTGGCTCTTATGATCATAATGATGTTTGTTATTGTAAAGATGTCGATGTATGTGCATGCAATGCATGTCAAATGAGCAGAACCAATCTCATTTTTTGATTATTTACGTAATTAGGAGAAGGAAAATTTAAACTACATTGCAAGACAATGTGAAATAACGAAAAACTAAAAAAAAATATAGCAGCTACTTTTGTTAAGCGAATATAATGAGTTGACTCTATAAAATAATTTCATAAAAGTATCTATTTGCAACTTCATATCTTAGCAATACTATAATTATCATGAAATTTCTGATCTACCGATCTATTCAGATTGTGGATAAGAATGAAGATTATAAATTGTTCCCAAAATCTTAAGAAATCAATTTATAGGAAAGAAACCGATAAATTAAAAATGTGTCGATTTTCTTGAACATAACTTACATGAAATTTTAATAATTTTCCAAGAATGGTTTTTTTTGGAACATGATTAAAATATTCTTAATAAAGTTCTTAAAACCAAGTATTCGCATTTAAATTCTATTTTTAAATTATATTCATTTTATAGCTTCGATTAACGCAAAAAATAAAATTACATTTGTATATTGTTTAAAACCTTTAACAGTCCAGTCGAATCGTCAGGAAAAATTAGAAAATATAAAAAAAAAAAAAAAAAATACATAACAACAATTTTATTGGCTTAAGCCATTGAGTTGGCTATCCAAAATAGGCCTCTGATATGTTACCGGATATGGAGGAGGGAATGTTAAAACTGGTTTTCCAATTTAATAAAAGTTAGTATTCTGAAACGTAAACGTTTAAGAAAAGAAGTTGTAAGTGTTTAAGGGATCTATTAAATAAGCCATATAATGTATTAATACTATTTCATAGTTTAAAAGTGTTTTACTTGTTGTAAGATTTAATAATTCTTGCATAGAGTCAGTAAGCTTTCAAGAGTAAGATTTAAACATTCAAGAGCAAATATTAAAAAAATACAAATTTCGAAATATATTTTTCATTCTTTCATATATTCTTCATTTTCAAGCATTCATTCTTTTTCTTTAATTTCAGCGGGAATTCCATTATTGTGGATGTTGTATAGAAAGGAATAACTGTTGAAATTCCTTGTAAATATCTGCATTATTTTTTTTAATTTGACTTTATTTTTGAAAAAATCAAGGTCATCGAAATATACCTATAAGAACTTTTCTATCAGTCAGAATTCACGAATCGAGGAAAAAAACTTTTATTCCGAAAGTATTTTTCTGCGATTTCAAATCGTATTATTATGGCTAATTTAAAAAAGAAAAAAAAGATGAAAAAAAAAGGTCTTACTCTGTAATGTTTGATTCTCGAAAAACGTTAAAAAGTAGTATTCACAGATATAACAGCAGTTGGAAAATGAATTATCTCTTAACAACCGAATAAAATGTTTTCAAATTTATGTGTTTAAAATGTTTTCAACTTCTTAGTATCAAATTTTACTCTCAGAGTAATAAAATTTTTATTTAAATGCTGAAATCCGGTGAAAAAGCTTCCACCCCTCCGCCCTTTCACCCCATGACATATACGTATGTAAACTTAGAGGCCTTTTTTTGATAGTCAACCCAAGAAGTTAAGACAATAAAATTGCTTCTATGCATTTTTTTCCACAGGGAAATACATTTAATCTTCATTGTAAATTGAATTTTAAATCCTTTATTTTCCCAGCATATGAAATATGGATCCTCTTATATTTTTAAAAGCCTTCAAATAATAAACATTTATGTTCAAAACTTAAATAAAAATTCCAAAACAACCTTCTGAGGAATATTTCTGAAATCCATTTCATTAACTATGAAATTATGTATCGAAATTTCAGCCACTTCGTTGTATGATATTAAACATACCTTATTTAAGTAAAGGAAATGTTTTAAAATCCCTCGTAATCTTTTAAAATGCATTCAAACCGTTTGTATTCTCTGCCTATAATGCAACCTATAAGCAGTAAAGACATTATTTATTCCGGAATAATAAACCGAAGTCATCCTTTTGTGATTAAAATTTATATCCGTAGCAAATAATCTCATTCATCGCATTTTGAAAGTAAATAATGAACTCGTTAAGGCTACATCTAAATTCAAATAGAGCAGCCTTTTGAAATAATAAATACACAAAATCGACGATTATTCTGGATTATTTACATTGGTGTACGAATGAGAATTGGCAGATATAAAATTCAGCTCTTCAGTTTTCCATTCAATTATGAATTTAAATTTATTCTAGATTTTTAATGGTAATTAGCTTCATACAAAAATCAAATATTCAAATACTCTCCAAAATTCATGTTTATATACCATAACATAAAATTCTTTTTGGCTAAACCTTTATTCAATGTTTCCTATCACAGTTCAGATTTCTCAATTCTTTATTTTATAGATTTTTATCTAATATAAGACTAGAATTATTATAATAGTGTAAGGATTACAACATATTTCCAAAAGCTGCATCTCGAAAATTGCAGTTTTAACTCTTTGTACTAACCACCTCTAACTGTCACTTGGTTTGCTGGGAATATTGTTTGAGCTTAGTTTCAAATAAATCTCTTGTGTATACCTTGATGTTCATAACTTTGTCAACAAATTATTTCGAAGCATAAACTTGTGGCAGACATTGAAGCCTTATCATTTTAACAGTCTTCAACCTGATCTATTTATTGTGTACATGAACCGTTTTAATTAGACAGCATCAAAGAAATCTGAGTACCATTAAACACTATCGACTCAGTTAATTTATTTCAAACTCTATGCTTTCTTTTGTGGTAGTATAAATTCCTGCTCGTGCCTAAAATACGAAATTAGGGAGAAAGGGAATTTGCACCCCGGAACGATTTACTTTTGAATTTTATTAATTAAAAATAAGCGAGGTATTAGTATTTTTCTCCTGAAAATATTACAGCACAAAGATTGTTTTTTGAATCATTTAAAAATTTCTAATATTTTTTTTACAAAATTTTCATCAAAAAATTTTAATGTATTAGAAATTCAAAGAATTTTCATTGTTTCATCAAATATTTAATCAAATGATTTCCTTTTCATTGTTGAAAGCTAAGGAATAAATATTCTGTGTAATGAAGTTCAGCAGAAAAACTGAGCTCAGTGAAGGTTTTACCTCTACTTACACGTGTGTGTGTGTGTGTGTGTGTGTGTGTGTGTGTGTGTGTGTGTGTGTGTGTGTGTGTGTGTGTGTGTGTGTGTGTGTGTGTGTGTGTGTGTGTGTGTGTGTGTTGCCGCTTTATAGGATACACCATTGATTATATTTACCAAGATTGGTTCAGATATACTTAGAAAAGTGGTAAGCAATTTTTCTGATATTTTATTTAGAATTTTGTTTAGTTAAAAATTAAGCAATACTTTAGAGTTCCTCCCAATAATTTATAAATTCCAAAAATATTACAGTACAAAAATGATTTTTACATTATCTTCAAATTAAAAAAATAATAATGTTTTAATTATATAAATTTTTAGCGCATAACTTAAAGCACATTTTACAACAACAAATTTCATTATTGATGCAAAACTCAAATTGTTTCCCTTGTTGAAACTCATATTTCATCTTGTTTTTCTTAGTTGCTGATTGTCATGATAAGATGACCAGACTTATTTTTCACCATTCAGTTTTTAAATGCGTCTATTTCTAAATACCGTTGCTCTTTTCTGTAATATGATTGTACTTATCAAAGATATACCCCAAAAAAATTTGGGATATGCATAACATAATGAACAACACAACACAATGAACGAATCGTTTTAAATCTTTTAAAACTGTATTAGTTATATGTCTATTGAATTAATTATATGTTAATTTAAAGTTCAAAAAGTTTTTACTGAGGTAGATATTAAGACCAAAATACAATATATTTAATTAAAATTTTAGCGGTCACTAATTCGGTAAACTAACTGGTTACAATTCCATGACAATTAGACACCAGTTTAGCCAGAAGATTAAATTGTTAATGGCATTGTGATGTCATGGGACTCAATTCCATAAGGTTCATGTGTACAATAAATAGAACAGGAGTAAAATAAGAGAGCCTTAATATTTGTCACAATTTTGATGATTGGAAATGCTTTATTAAGGCATCATGAGCATCAAGTTATGCATAAGAAATTTAACTGAAATTATGTTTAACAACATTTCAAGTGAACCAGCTTGTCGTTAAAAGCATTTGGTAGAAAGCTTTTATTTCGTGTGATAAATTGGTGAAAATTGCAATGAGAGGATTTTCTGCGTTTTTTTAAACGCCTGGCGCATTTGCATGCTCTTAGTCATATCGATAAGTTGCTAAACTGCAATTGCATATATGAAAATAACTTTCTGGACTTTTCTAAGCTTTTCTTCCAAGAAATTTATTTTTCGAAATTCGGGATAATTTAAATTTTAAAATAAACGTAATCAAATTCCTAACACTGAGAGTTTTCATTTTATTAATAATGTCATGTTTCATTTTATTAATAATGTTATGTTTTATTTTATTAATAATGTTATGTTTCATTTTATTAATAATGTTAATTAAAATATATAAATGATTTATTCCGCAGAAATGAAAAAATGAAAATTGACCATTAAAAATAAATTCTGACATTATTCAGCTTGAGGTCAAGATTAAAAATGGTTTGAAAAATGCCTCGAGAATTTTTTTCTTAGTTAGAAACATAATAAAAGATTAAAAAAGCAAATTTCAATAATTAATCTAGAAATCTCACTGATTAATGTTATTTTCTTTCTTTCACTAAATTTCAATAAATCCTCCATCCTCATCATTTATATAGTATTCATATTAACTTGACATTTAGAAAGAGCTCATATTGAGTATCAAACATGTTTATTTTTCCTTCACACTCAACATATACTATAAAATTAGTATGGAAAAAAAAGAGGTGTTTATATAAAGTGAGGTTTGCAAGAAAAAAATGAATCGAATTCCGTCTAACAGAAAGTTTCATTCTGCATGGGAAGCGCGTTACCATAAAGCAATCCTATTCGCAGGTGTTTCTATTTTGTTTTGTGAAAATTCGGCGAATATTATTAATGCATTCAGATAATTATATATAACAGCCATTTTCAAAATTTCTAATGAAATAGAAAATAAGACATAATCAAAAAATAATATTAAAATTTTTTTAAAGCTGCTTGTATCCAGTTTATTTAAACTTTTCTCAGAGCTGAATGATGAGCTCCTTTAAACCTTCCTCAGCATGTATCTTGCGATACCAATACGGTTAACTATAGTCATTTCTTTAAATTATGAAGACAATTCCTAATTAAATCCTTATTGTCGAAAGAAACCTGAACTTCCTTGTAACAAATGGCTTGTAATCTCATTAGTTATGCAAACGCTTTCTTTATTAGAATAAAGAAGTAGAATGCGAAACAATTGGAATAAGTATAAACAAAGAAGATTAAAGATAGATTATTTGCATTCGCTTTCAAATTCACTGCATTATGAAGGATGACAAATAAAAGGAAACATTTTCATAAATGGTATGAATAAGTTAAGCTTCGATACAGAGTATTCATTGAAATTAAATAACACAACAGATATAGATTATGAAAAATGAGCTTTTGCTTTGCTTTTTAATTATGCATGCATATGCATTTGTCATTAGCTTAGTAGCGGTTTCGGAATTGATTCAGGAATTTGTCTTGCACTCCTTAGTCTTGATTACGATTTCTTTTTATTAAGTTTTAATGAATAAATTATTTTCAATTCGGTTTTTCTCGTTTATTTCACCGTATTTTGTTTCTCATATTTTTATTTATGATTAGAGTTCAAATAGTTCTTAGATTTTTTTTTATTTTTCTTTAAACCTCATTTCTAATTTAAATATGAACTGGTATGCAATTTATATTTTCATTTAATCAGTTTGAGGGTAACAAGCCATTTTTCTATTTAGTATTTCATTATAAATTTATATATAGAAACCTGACGTGGAACGTGGAATAGTGAAAATATATCATAATGAATTAATTATCCTAAAAGAAGTTGTTCCTTACTTTAATATTAAAAGAAAATATTTTGCCTATTTCCCTGAGATAAAAAAAAAGGTTTTCTACAGATAAGAGAATTTTAATGTTTTTCAGGACTTGAATGAAATTTTTTAGTGGGAGAAAATTATTCAATTCCTTGCTGAAATTCAGAATAATTGACTATTTAATCGAATGACGATATAGAGAGGAGAGGTTATTGATGAGGCAGTTTTGTAGATAATGCATCTTGAAAAGAAAAGTTTTACTTTTCTTTTCATGGAATTGAATCAGAACGCATTAGCTAAACGAAGCAGACGTTCCGAATAAGCCGAAGGCAATCTCGGTATTTAATACTTCGCCACTTGTAAAAAAAAATCCAGGATTTATGTCAGTTTGGAATAAATTGCTGCTGGATCGCTCCAAATTTAATATAAAAATAATGTTCATAAGAAAAATAAAAAAATTCAATGATGACTAAATTTAAAATTGAAATATTTGCTTTTATTAAATTCATTTCAACTCCTGTAATTTGAATGAATATTACAACACGTATTCTTTGTTGTTCAAAATCAATATTGTTTTATCAGATACAGTTTCGGTTTTTGGCATTTTGTCCCGTATATTAAAGAGTTAATCTTATTTTTTTTTTTCAATTTCTTGCTGCTTTAATTATTTCATTCAACAATCATATTGGATTGAAACTCGAGAATTTTACAGCATCTATTGTTTCTGTTGATACAATTCAAATCCCAATGCAGATTTAATCAATAATTAAATCTGGACATCGTATATTACTGGATATAAGCCAATTAGTTATGTAGTCAATGAAGCGATATAAAACGTTAAAATATTCTACTTAATTGCTCAAAAGACAAATTGTTTGCTATTCTCAAACATGATTTTAAAAAAAACTGCTTTATTTAAAATAAAATTTATTCATTATGGAAATTATTATATTGATGGTTAAGATTTTCATCAAATTATATTTATTGCAAGTAGGGGGCATAATAGATTGGACGAAGACATTTTAAGTTCGTTTTCTCGGTATGCTTTGAAACTCAGCATGCTTTAAAATCCAATCGCAAAACAAAAAACTATTTAATAATTTTACCAATTCGATTTAGATTATTAGAAAATTGTATGGTTTTTGTATTTCAAAATTGACTTTTAAGTTCATCGTCAAAATGCAAAAGTCAGAAAAGATAAATTAAAACACTGTCTACTCAGCAATGCTTTATTCGAAGAAAAAGAGAGCTTGAACGATTTGAAAAATTTGACAGAAATAGCTAACAAAAACAATGCTTAAATCTATAGTTACTGTGATTACAAATATGTTATATAAACAGTTGTGTTACAAACAAATGTTTGTTTATTAATTAAAAAATAAATTCTTTCAAAGTTATACGATTTTTGTCAGTGAACAAGTATTATGAAATTCGATAAATTTTGTATATTATTAACAAAATCCGTTATTCGAATTTTTTAATAATTCCCTGCATCATGAAGTTAGCCGCTGAAGCCCGCTTCTAGATGAAATCAGAAATTGGTTTCAATTACATATTAAAAAAGATACTGGATCCTGCTTAGTTTTTAGCAAAAATAATTTCTTCGACCTAACTTAAAACATGGCAAATTTCCAAAATGAAGTTATAAAAAAGGATTCGAAACAAATAAAATGATCCAAGAATACTTTTTTAAATAAATAAATTTTATAGCCCAAAGTCTTCATTTTTCTAAAAGTCAAGAGTGATGAAAAGCGGCGCAGTGCAATTTGCGTTGTGTTGACAACCCCTCAAAGGGACTTCGGGGTACACATTCATAACACCTAACAAGAGTGTTGATTGCAGGTCGATAGCATCTTTCGCAGAAATACCAATCCATTTTAATTGTTTCCAAAAAGAAGGGGAGAAATCGCGAAATGTTCTCATGTTTCTGCCATTTTTTGTTGGCGTGCCAAGTTTGTAGCGAGTGTGGCAGTACTCCAGCAAAGTCCCTGCTTGCTATTTTAGTTGTTGTGGCTACTAACTTCAGACCTTGCTTGTGTATTTTGTATCTTTTTTACTTCTTTTTTGTTTTGATGCAAAAGAAACTTTTTCTTCGTGCCCCCAGGGCGAGATCGGACTGTTCCCGCAAAATAAAACTGGTTTCTGTAGCGCAGTCTTACGTCTTTTTCAATAGCTGTTCTTGAATAGGTGTGAGGGAAAGAGTAAAGTTAAATTTAAGAAATAAAAATGTTGATTCCGTACTCATATCTCCGAGGTGAGTTTTTTTTTTTTTTAAACGCTTTTCGGCTTTTTTTAGATTTTTAAATAAGCAAGCTCTTATTTTCTTCGCTGCCTGTGTAAATGTCAACATGACTAGTTTCAAGGGAAGATTTTTAAAGTACAACAAGAAAGATTACATTGCCGTTGTGAAATTATCTTATAATTTAATAATATCAGTATTAAATATTGAATGCAAAATATCTATTTTGTTTTCTTTATTTTATAGTGAATTAGGATTGCAAAATTCCCATTTGATTTTCTTTTGGTCTCTTAAAAATCCATTCGATGCAATCTACATAGATTAATATAACAATTAACAATAATGTGTAAATTGAAACCCTTTTGGATTATTTTATATTGCATCTATAATTACAAATAAATGTATTTAATGTCATCACAACACAGGTGAGAATAAATCCATTGACTGAAATAATCAAAAATGGTCTTGAAAATTATTTTATAAATTGGAGGAAAATTGTACAAAAAAATAAAGTTGATATCACCGAAAAGAATATATCCTTTGGATTTTAAATTGGTTTTAAAATGTTTTTATTCAATAATAAACTTCGATATTCTTGAGGGGGGAAAATGGAAAATTTTGATAAATTTTCAATTATATTTTTAAAAACTCTGCTACCCAAGAATTATATAAATGCCAAATTTGACAGCTTCAAGTCCAATAGTCTGTCATATAAAACATTTTGATCGATTTATTCATCATGCATGTCACAATCTGCAGGCAGTAATCCAAATTAATAACATTATTCTATCAAAAAATATGAATAATAATAATATGGTGAAAAAACAAATTTACAGAATGATTGTATGAAACATAGTGCTTACCCTCATGCAGCTATCTATCTGTATTAAACAATGTTTCTTGTTTTAAAATTATTCAGGTATAATACGATACACATTGTGTTTTTCTGATCATTCGAAACTTATCAAAACTTCAAATTGTATTTTAAGTATAATAATTTCAGTTAAAATTTTCCATTTAGTTATGTTGTGAAATCAAATTACAAATACTCATTTTTTAAGATATAGAATCTACATGCTTATATTTATAGAATGGAAACTGATAGAATTTATATTAAAAAGATAGATATTTCGTGCTTCTTAAATATTTAATGTTAGAAAAATCCATTATTTTTAAGTGATTTTAAAATTCCTCATTTTGTTCATATCTACAGCTTATATCTAAATGATACCGCAACTTTTAAATTAATTTAACGAATTTCAATGGCTAAAATCTTCTTAAACCACTAAAAAGTAACTTCCTTTGCTAAATGTTCATGACGATTGAAACAAATAAATAATGCTTAGAAAAATTAGATAGCGCGACATAAAAAGGAAATCTTAACAATGCACTTGCAAATCATAAAACATATGTCAGTTGCATTTCTCATCTGTTAATAAAATGCATTCCTGGAATTGATTTTTTGTACTCTAAAAATTATGCTATAACAATTGGCTGTCTTTGAAATTATTCTTTGAAAATAAGAAAGTTTATTTTCTCATTTAGTTAGTTTAAATTTGTGATAAATATAAAAAGATTTTTACGGAATATTGCTCTTCAAGAGAAGATATATTCCAATGATATTCAAAAATTATGCTTTTTTTTATTTTACGTAAAACCCAACAAATAACATTAAAAAGAAAAAGCGAATTGGAGTTTTAAAGTAGTCTTTAAGCATTTTATAAATTAAAAATGTGTCATTTGTTTTTAAAGATACATTTACGCTAGTCTTAATGAAGCTCTTGTTTCCACTGCCATTCATGAAAGAAAGTTGTTATTGGAATATGCCTAAACAGAATACCTTTTAAAAAATGTAATTACATTTTTTACCAATTATAATTTTTTACATTAATTACCAATTCAATTTCTTTTATTTTCATGCAATATAGATTTTACTGATGAAATTGTGGCATTTTGTACTCTAAAACAGGCTTTCAACATATGGATGCTGTAACTATAGATATTTTAATAATGGATTATTATAATAACAATGTATTTTAATTAAAAGCGCTACATGAAAAAAGGCTTTGAAGATTCTTGCAATTGAAATAATTAAATGAAAATTGTAATAATAACTAAGAAAAATGATTCTATATTTTCTCTGTATGAATGCTTGAAACTGACTAACATATAACAGGAATTCCTTTTGCGTGTATTTTTCAGAGCATCAGATGCGTAGTAAACTGCGATCCAGAAAGAAAACAATACAAAATCTATTATAATAATATTCGTAATACACGGATGATCTGTAATCCGTCTGTAATAATTCTAATCACCGGTCAAGAGTTCGTTTCTAAATCACTGAAGATAGACTTAAGGGCTTTCATAACTGCTTTAAATGGAATATGATTGTATGTTGTTCAGAAAGTATGGTTTTAATATAAAGTAAGATTTTATATTTTGCATTCAAAACGGTACTAGTACGAAAAAAATATTATAATGACGAAATTTTTTTTAAGTTCCTCGTCCTTATTAATCATATTTAGTCCCTAAAATAAAAATTTTAAACAAAAATCTGCATTTTTGGACCAAACAAAGACGAAATAGACACTTCTAAATTTCATACTTTATACCAATTCTCGAAGACGTTGACAGGATAATTTTGTTTGATGCAGCATTTGAAATACTCTGATATCGCATAATATAATGATATTTAAAGCTTCTTAAATTGCATTGTTTCGATCTCAGAAGATAATTTTTGTGTGTGTACAGTGTCAGTATTTCAAAAAATATTTTACTAAATATAACTACTGCAGCTTTGATAACCGTTTAAAGATTTAGATTTCATTTTTTTTTTTTTTTTACATTGTATTTTTTTTACTGAAGCAACATAAAATGTAATCAATATCTGAAATGAACCGAAAATAAAATTTATTTTTATCACAATTTAATTTTATAAGAAATGCATAATTGTTACTGAATTTGTGAAATATCATGTTACTGATAGTAAAAAGCACGTTCAAATTAACGTCATTAAAGGATAAAATTTATCACAATATCAGGATTCTAAACATTATTTTCTCCCTTTCGATAAGCATTATTTATTTCATGCAATGGATCTTCATTTTCTTTATACCTTTTCTTTCTAATTTGAATCATTAAATTTTCCTTTAAGTATCATTTAAACTGACACAATTATATATTATTGTTGTTGCTATTTCTCCCTTTTGCAGAATAATTACATTAATAAAAGACTTAATTATTTATTCTTTAAGGGCGCAAACGAAGCAGAAAACAGCGCCAAATATCATAATTACATAATCTACTTAGGGCATGCAATGAAATTCCCAAACGTGAATACTGGATAATTACTTCTCCAGGTGACCCACCCTGTGTGTCAGCAAAACTCATAAAGGCAAAAGCCTTTCATTAAGTTAAAAACTACACTATTCGACCAGAAAACACGTGCATGCCACATTGAATTGTTTTTCACAGACGCAAATAATTGTCAAAGCTGTTGCAAAAGCTTTAACAAGACCCCAACGTGCAATTATCGTGAAGTATTTCTTAGATAAAATACAAAGTTTTCCCGGCTAAGAACAATTGCTAAAATTTGTCTAAAAATATTTCCAGTCAATCATCGTTCATTTATATAGAATGCTTTACTCTTGACAAAGTAGATATTTATGTTACAAACTTATTAAATATTTAATTCATAATCAAATAAAATTTAGTTCTTTCAAAAATTGTTTGAATCTATTAAAATTTTAAAATACTACGTCTAAGTCTAATTATTAATCGGAATTCAATGACTCTGCTCTGGTAAAAAATAGCAGTCAAATAACCAACAAAATTTATCTTGCATTACTTAAATTATCAAATTTTATTGGAATTCTTAAATGAAAGATTCCATTTCGACTTTGCTAAATAAGAAACACTTTTTTTTTACAATTTATGATAATGTAATAAAATAACAATTTAGATCCTGAAATTAAAAAATAAAAATTCGGATGAATTTGAGCTGCAGTGGTTTTAGTTGAATCCTCTTTCCACCTGAATACTTTCATTAATGAAGCAAAATTTCAGGATTTTTTTGTAGTTCTGGTTAATTGGGTAATTTTTTTTACTATTCGCAATCAATATGTTTTACCTAAAAGCAATGAAATAAGATTTTTCTCATTATTCTATCAGAAATAATGTGACGCTCAAATTTGTGGCTCAGGTGCTGTCTGCGTTATCTGATATTACTTCAAACTCGTGATATCACTTAATAGCCTTAATTTAGATTTTAAATGGAGAAGTTATTCTATAAATTTATAAAATTATTACTTAGGTGTATTAATAATATTTGATAAAAAAATAACTCAGAATTAAACATTTAGTTATAGTTTTATAGAGCAGAATTAAATACACAAAAAAAAATAATTTCTATTCTTTATTTAAAACAAGTGGGTCAGTATTACTTAAATTCCTTATGAAGGAACGTCAAATTTCAGAAGAGCTTTCTTTATGTAGAAAAATTGTAACATTTTCATTTTTCATTTGGTTGCCTTTTAAAATAACCATTCTGATATCTAAAAATACTATACTAATATATATAGATAAGGGGTAAATTTCTAAAACTCCATTCTCTTTATGTCTGGAGGATTTCATTGTGAAATTAGAAGACCTTTTATATGGTTCGTAAAAGACGCACTAATTTAGGAAACGTTTCATGGACTTCTCCGTAATTCAAAAGACTGGACAAATTAGGACTTTTAATTATTTCGGCGAAATCAATGACTTTCTTTTTCTTGCCCTCATTAAAATATTTTTTTTTCTTTTTATTGCAAAATTCCTTTCAAGTTAAACTGAAAAGTTAGTTCATTGTTGCATTGCATTTCTAAGGCATAATACTTTTGAAAGTATAAAATTAGATTTAAATTATAGCTGTCAATTTATATTTCATAACTTGTTCCTCAATAAAATCGTACATCTGGTACCTTTTAAGTTTTTAACCTAGTTAGAAAAAAGGCTGTTTGCTCCAAGAAATAGCTTTTTTTTGTATATAAATTTATATGTGCAATAAATTAAAAACTCTATTTATTCACTAATTATTACATGACACAATAAATTATTAAAATTAACAGACAGAGTTTAAAATAAAAGCTCGATTCATTTTTTTGTAAGAATTAAACTGCCCGCTTTTATATCAAGCTTATTTAATAAAGATTCAGTTTTTTTTTCATTATTTCGTTTCGTTTTTTAATACACAAAATGTAGAAAGTCTGTAGAAAATTTAAGCAGAGCTAAAATCAAGAACGACCAAGTTTGCTCAATAAAGTCATTATTTTATTGTTTGACATGTTATGAAGGTAGATTTTGTTTTTCATTTTTAAATTTTCAAGTTCTTCGTTGTATGGACTAACAGATTAGATATTTAATTATTCTTTGTTATACGTATGTATTGTAAGCAATTCGTTTTTCTCAAACTTTTCTTATCACTTATTCTTGTTAATTTTACTACATAAACCTAAGACTTTTGATATATCAGACAGGAACAAGATGCCAGATAATAGCAGATAATCTTACTTTTGTTTGACAGATTGGAGCATTTGTACTTGTTTTCCTCTCACAAGAAAAAAAAGTATTGACAGAAATTTGCCATCTTGCCACAAATGCTTTTTATTTTTTCACTTCAGTGCGTAAACGCATTTTTAAAAAATTTGTTGTGTGTGTGTGTGTGTGCGTGCGTGCGTGTGTGTGTGTGTGTGTGTGTGTGTGTGTGTGTGTGTGTGTGTGTGTGTGTGTGTGTGTGTGTGTGTGTTCAATTACTTGATTTAACGATTTACAAACCAAAGTATGTTTTTAGACTTTTAAACTAGAGAAAATATTTCACTTATGAAAGAGATTGTTCAAAATGCAAAGAAACTAAAATTTGATTACAGTAAAAAAAAAAAGACTCAAATTTCCAGTACTCGTGACATTACCTCAATCTTCCCAAAACGTATATTGTTGTATGTTGTGTGCCATGACATTTACGCCAACCTTCCATTAGAAGTCTGGATTGAATGTAACATGATAGTACGAAATATGTTGAAACTATGAAGAAAGAAAAGTTGCATCTTATTTTTGTCAGCGAAAACATTCATTTTGAGATGTTACTTTACTGTAAGATAAAATTTTAATAAAACTTTCGTTACAAACTATTCAAGAAAAAGTACACGAAATATTTAATTAACAATTGCATGTACTGTTTTATATTTACTAAGAATAAAAAATAAATTCTACTTCTATGAGAATTATCAGCTTGCCTCGTCTTATTTAGGTACTAAGACAAGCTGATACTTTTACTCTGTATCTTAAGTCGGTAAAATAATTGTGATTATATTTTAAAAAATGTCCAACTTGGTGTTGTATTATAACATTCTAATAATATATGCTTAATAGGGAAGATTTCAAATAATTTTTGGATGAAAAATTATTTTCCTAATACAATAATCTCTTGATGTTGTTGTTGTTGTTTATAATGGCACTTGCCATGCAAGCTCGCTGACGAAGTCAGCGATTTTAAGCCAAGGGAGCGTCTCTTGTTTAAGTAGCGCCAACTAGGGCCAAGAGTACGTCTTAGCAACACACGCATCACATTCGTTTGCACAACCCCTTTTTACAGGGGGACACATTCACACATTTCACAGAAAGAACAGATAAAGAACAACCATGCCCGAACTGGGACTCGAACCCAGGACGCCCAGATCACGAGGAAGACAATAATCTCTTAATGAATATAAATGATGAGAAATTAGTCTGTTTTGCTTGTATGCAAGTGAATACAGTAACTCAACAATACAAGGATCTGAATGAATGAGTAAATAGTTTTAAGGCCAAATTTTGGAAAACGAATTTCGAACGATCATTATTGTCTGTAGATTTATACATCATGTGAAAGTGGTAATTCAAAATCGATAATGAAACTAGGTGAATGAATTTTAATACATGATCTTTACATCAAAATTTTATATCTACTGAAATTCCTGATTTATATTCATTTTTAAAAGAAAGAAATTAAAAATGGATATTCGATTACATTTATTGTTATACGAAGCTAAACAAAAAAGAAAATCCAGTGGTGAAATTTTCACTAGCATTTTGTTAGGCAATAATAACGCAATTCACCGATGAAGTCTAATGTTTGGTTTTGTTTTTGTTATCATGTGACAATATGATGTTGTTTTGGTTAGGGGGATTTGAAGCTCAAAATCTCGTAGGCAATGAATACTGGAGCTCGAAATTGCATAGGCAATAAATAAAGCATAAATGGCAATTTTCATCATCATTCTTTAATCGCATATATTTTTTACCTGCTTTTACCAGTATTGCATTAATATTATTATGCATGCTTCTTTGAAAGCAGATGCGTTTTTAAAAGGTTCACCTGCTTTTACCAGTATTGCCTCTTTGCCAACAGATGCGTTTTTAAAAGGTTAAAAATATGCGCTAAATGATGAAATAAAAGCTATGACATCATAGATGTTATTTCATCTCAAAATCGGTCGAGCTCCAAAACTTTTTTTTTGCCAGCTAGAAAAATTGAAAATGAAAGTTTTAAAAAATTATCATTTTATATATATAGAGAGAGAGGGGGGGATAGAGACTGATAGAGAAGTCTCGTGATTGTTTCAAACCGGTTTAAACTGGTTAATGACTTAAATTAATTAAGACAAATAATGACTTAAAAATTAATAATGTTTTCACATGATAACTTGAAATTTGCAATCGTAGATTTCATTTTTATATTTCCTTTTCTTTCTGCTTCCACTTCCAATTTTTTATTTAATGTTTTTATTTTTAATTCTTTCATTTAATGCTAATAAGTTAAGTAATAAATTAATGCAAAATATTATGAATATATATTTTTACAGCGTACTTGTTATTTTTACATTTTTAAAACTTATAGTTCTTTATTCTTCAATATAAATAGTTCAATTATTTTCTTCTGTTAATTCTCGATACACTTAGGTATTTTATAAATTAATGAATTTTACACTTTAATTATAGCATAAATACTACACAAATTTAACATTATTATATATATCTTCTACAAACAAGATTGGACACAAAACTTGCAAAACGCTCTTTAATCTAAAGTGGAAAAAAAACCACCTATATGAAGCATAACTTTTTCACATAACGGAGGCAAAAGCTTTATAAAAATATACCTGCCGAATTCCTTATACAAACACGGGAAAACGGGATTTCCAAACAACGAAAGAGCTCTTATTACCTGGGGCTAAAAAAGAAATTCCCAAACAAAATAAGGTCCCAGCATTAAGTGTAAGAGTATGAGGTACAAATGAGATGGTGGATGTGTGCTCCCACGTGCAAAGTGGATTTGTCCCTCCTCCACCCCAAAAGTGAGATGATTGGGAATAGCGTAGGTGGCTGTATCACCGTCAGCACTCAAGCATCGGCCTTGCCAAGTAAACACCGGCCGTTTACCTTGACGCTGAAGGGATGAATCTGGATCTTGAATATCCGTGGGCAACCTTAAAATAAAAACCCTTTTCGCACACTTCATCACGCTCCTCCCCGACGGAAGAGAAGCGTTTCTTCCATGGCGTGAGTGTATCTATTTGTCTTAGAAAGGAATTCGTCTCACACACAAACACACTCAAAGAGAAAAAGATATCTGATCGAGGAATGCCTGAACGCATCGATTGAAATCCTGGATTTGGGTCACGATCGGCGATCCAGCTTAATGTTTGTCTGTCTGTCTGACTGTACGGAATACTTGGAGAGTTTTAAAAGTGAAGTAAAAAAAAGTTGAAAGAGTTTTCAGTTAATGAGTTCGAATTTTGTGTTTTGGAAAGATGTTCTTCTGTGTATGTGTGTGTGAGAAAGATAAGGAAAAATTCTTTTCCAAAGTTTCACATCAATTTCAATCAGTCAGTCAGGAGGAAAACATTCTGCTTGTAAAAGAATTTAATGGTGAAGCCTCGTGAGTTAAAATCAAGATGTTTTGGTTTTTGTTCTTATAAACAAAGATGGAAGTTTTTACATGAGCAATAACTGTCAATGTTTTGTGTCTAACTATTTTTCCCTCTGCCTTAAGATCTTCAAACTAAGCAAGAAGAAGAGAGAAACAGTAACAACAATAAATGTCATTGTAGGAGGGGTTTTTTTTTTTTTGAGGAGTAAAATTCCTTGCAGAATTTTGAAATAGATTTTTAAAAACATATACATATATATTGTAAGATCTGTTTTACAAAGATTATTGAATGTAATAACATTATTTCATGCATAATATGGTTCCGATTGTGTCGAATTTTTTCAATGTAAAGAATGTATCTGTTTTTACTCTGGAAAGATGTTTTTCTGAGTATATGTTTTTGATATTGTAAAAGGTTAAATGTGAAATACATTAAAGGATTAATACATTTCATTAATGCATTTCACAAGGATACTGTGAAATACATTAAATGTGATGCCATTTAAATCATTTTATATTAAATTTGCATTAAAAAATACAGTAATTTTTTTTCTCATTTGATTATTTCTGATCCCTTAAAAAATTTCAATTGCTTTTAAATGATAATATATATATATATATATATGTCACATAAAAGTGGATGGCGAAAACCAATTTTCAAACTTTATTATTCACAAAATCCACTATTTGATATTGAAAAAAAAGAGTACAAATTATTTTTCCTACTTTATTTAGAATTTTTTTAGTCTGAATGGAATTCATAATTTAAATTAAATGTACACATATTTATCTTTTAAAAATCTTATCATTCATGAAGTTATAAAATTGCATTATTATGATAAATATATTATCAAGGACACCCATTCCTTACCAGTTAAAAAAAATATGTACATCCAGTGAATTTAATTTTATAACATTATGATTGTAGGTTGGTTAGAATTTACAAATTTATAGTAGTTAATACGTCATTCAAAGATAATAATTATTTTTCATGAGATCTACTATAGACTCAAAGACAAAAAAAGTATAATGGGACAATATTTAAAACTAATAAAATAATACAAATTAAAGAAATGTCACAATAGACTACCAAATGAAGTGCCAGAATTTCTCTGTTCTTCTTTTAATAAAGTGTAGTAGTATAATCTATATCAAACCAGAAAAAGACCGCATAAGCTCTTGAAGCAGAGGTCCGGTATCGTTTTAAGAAGTTAAGAATAGTATATTAAATAGAAAAATAAAATAAATATTGTTACGGATTTACTACTTCCGTTCGGGTCCTCTTAAGATTTGATGGTCGATGTTGAAATAAACAGTCCTTCAGTAACAAAAGACGACAACTTTTATTACACAAAAAGAGAGAGCTGAAAGAGAAGAGAGAGACACAAAGAGGCAGCTGAATACACAGAGATAGCTGTATTCAGCTGCCGACACACTACTACATGACTGGCTACTCCTCCCAGGACTCAATGCTGCTTCCACAATAGACAACAGGACTCGGCACACAGCTCAGTTCAGCAATAGCTTGGGCTCCACAAATGCTGGCATTCCGCCATTGCTTCGCTATCCTCTCGAAGACTCGATACTTGACTACGACTCCAACTGCAATTCATTGCAGTTTGAGACTGCTGGCATTTTATAGTTCCGAGAAGGTTCGGGACCAATCAGGCGCATCTCAGTTCCTGTTGGATGAATCGTTAAAATTGTCAAAGTTTCCAGCAATATCTTCTTTATTGCCAAAATCGCCAAATTGATCGCCAAGTCGACAAATGGCCGTCAAGTTTTTCACTAAGCTCTAAGATCACTGACGCGGCACCCGATCAGCACCCACAGGGCTGATCGTAAAACGGTTTTTCCAGTGATTCAACTAACCGTACTGGGAAGCAACTTTACAGGTTTGTAACAATATTTTAAATAACACAATACATTGTTTCAAATCTATATATAAAATAAATAAAAATGACTAAAAAAATATAAAAACAACAAAATTTGTTTTATTTCAAAAGAATCGACAAAAAAGATTGAGAATATCAAATAAAGAAATTGAATATTCAATTAAATATACACTATTAAAAAAAATTGAAAATAAAAAACCATGAAAACAAAAATTTGTTTAGAAAAAATATATTGAAATAATCATCCCAAAAAGAATAATTATAACTGCAAAAAATTTCTATAGTGATATCTTTCAAAATAAAAGAACTTATTATTAACGACACTTCTTCACATTTTCTGTGAGTTTTTACGATGTATAAAAATTTGCTTTATCTTACAATTTTTTTTTTCTTTTACTTTATTTAAGAAATAAAGATTGTTTCTTTTAATGTAAAAAGTCAGTTTCCAAAATTCTCAAAAATGTATTCGAAAAAAAACGGAATTTTTCCAATTTTTTTCAGAGGTTAATTTTTTTTAGTTTAATATGCTATCAAAAATTATGCATATCTAAAACACTTGAATTCTAGCCCTTTTAAAAATTATTTTGGAGAAACTAATATTTATTGTTAAAATAATTTGTTACATCTTTATACAGTTTTACTCAATCGTAGACGAAAAATAAAAACTTACGCATTTTGAAATTAAATTGATATTTCTTACTTATAAATATAATAGTTATAATTATTATAATTATTAACTATAAATATTATAATTATTATAAATAAAATAGATATTTATTTACTTATAAAAGGTCAGGAAGGGTAATTGAAAAAGTAACTATAGTGAGCAGTGATCTGGGAAGCATGTGCCTTTTTTAAGGACTTCTACAGGAAAAAAACACTACTTTCAGGCATTTTCATTATCATTTCCTTCCGTTTGTTTACTTTAGTAACAACCGTATTCAACAAAATGAAACCTAAACTTCCTCAGTGTCTTTACTCATTCCTGGTATCGATTATTTAAAAGTAAATTGTAGTGTTATATATTTCTTGAAACTGTAAGATATCTGTAAGCTACAAGTATCAGTAAATATTTGTTTTTGAATTTCCTTTTGAAAAACATGGTAGTGTTCTTAAATTATTCCTGAAAATTTTTATCGAGGGATAAATAAGAATATGCGTTTATAGTTGTAAAATCTTGCATAAATTTGGAATTATATGACAAGAACTAATATTAAATTTAAACACGTGATAGCGTCCCGACAGGATAATAAAATTAATTATGTTATATCTAGTTAACGACATTTTAAAATCGTGGTTTGTATACTGAATACTTTCCACATGTAAAAACTGGTTATTAACAATCATTTGAAGCTGACTGACATCGAGAATTGAAGAAAACAAGAAAACTGATATCAAGGAAGGAAACAAATTATAATACTAAGTGAAGAGTCTGAAGATAATGATTCAATTTCTTTTCAATTAGAAACGGAGGTTGAAAGATAAGTCCACTAACTTATCTCGAATCATCTGTGATTGATTTTTCAACAAGTATATGTATCGTATCGATTATGCAAATGCCAGAAAGAAAGCTAATTGCTCTTAAATTTCGAAGTGTAGATGGAGTCACTGTAGTCAATTGAATGTGATAGATAAGAAGAGTACCAATTTCACTAAACCAGAATTTGTTTGTTGATAATGATAGTTTGTGATCATTTAGTCAGATAAAAACTATTGGATCAGCAATCACTTAAGTAGACTTTTTCAAGTAGCATAAATTTCAGAGAAATATGAGTTCTATAGGAGATTGAACATCATATTTGAAGTGAGAGCTGTATTTTCTACGACCAAATTGAAATATTATTCCTTATTCATTTTAAGGGGCATTTCTAAGATATTTCCCTCCAGTATCTCACAAAATTTAATTATTTCTATTTTTATAAAGAATTATTCCATGCTTTTTCCAACAAAAGTGAAAAAGGAAAGATTATAAGTTACTCCAAATTGAAATTATTAAGTAGCTACGATACTTTATATAGGATATCCCTGAAATAAAATCTATTTTTATTAAAAATCAATAAAAGAAAAGCAATACCTTGCGCTAGTTTCGAAAGGGCAGTAAAATAATTTCTGTTGTCATAAGCAGTGCTTTCTTATCATTTCAAATATACTCTTTTCAATTTGTTGCCGCAAACAGAAATCAAAAAGTTATCTCCAAGTACTCCACAATTTCTAAGGTAATGTGGATAAACTAGGGTAATTATGATCATCACTATAAATTAGTTAATTTGTTAGGAGGTTGTTTGATTCTGGATTAATTATTCCAGATCGTGATTATAAATTCATATAAATTATACTTATTTTTCATCGCAAACGACCATTTTAAATCAAAGAGAATGCCAAAGTATAAAAAAATTATTTCCTAACTAACACTACGTCTATTAAACAAGTGCTTATATTAATTTTAAAAAATTTATTTTTTGGAGTATTAAAATTATGCGTTGCAAAATTGTCTTTCTTTTACAAGCATATTCCTAATTACAATGATATAATAACGAAATAATTAATTCTACTTGTTAAGAATCGAAATAATTTTGCGCTTTTATGTTACCAAAAGAAATAATGAATTTAATTTCCAGCTTCCTTATACATTTGAATTAAATCATACATTTTCTTTCATATTAGTTCATGCACTGGAAATAAAGAAAGCGAATTAACTACTGCTGATATGAAAATGACATCCAAAATTAAAAATTCATTTCATTTTAATATGAAATTTTTTCTTCCGCATGAGAATAAGATATTTTTTGTTTCTTTTTATAAGCATTTTCTTCTTATTTTCAACGTATGTAGATAGACTTTCTATGCTAGAATGTTACATTTATGCAAAACAGAAAGTGTTTTATTTCCAATCAATTTTTTTCTCTCTAATTTAACAGCAAAAAATAAATATTTAAAGAAGTGAAGAGTAAAAGGAAAGCTTACTGTATTCCAGATGCTTAACGTATTTCTTTAATACATTGTCATATAAACAATGCAGAGCGAGTTTGATGCATAAATATCTTAGGTCCATTATCTGAAGAAAGAATTAAAAAACTTAAATGTAAAAGGAAATAGAAATATTCTTGTTCTGAGCTTCTTATAATAACATCCAAAATCAATTTTGAATTCAGTCTCAATCATTTTTAGAATTCTCATAAATTGAAGAATCAAATATGAGAATAAGCAATATTTTTGAATCTATGGCACAAGATGTTAAATAAATTAATAACTTCAATTTTCTATTCACTCGAAATTGGAACATCTTATTGAATTTTACATTGCGTTTACATCTTCAGAGAACGAAAATTGTAACATTTAATTTAAGAACAAATTAAATGGGAGCCGTGAATGAAAAAATTATTGACTGTTGATATTTCTTTCAATGAGAAAATCAATCAAAATGCCTGAAAGTTCCCTAAATTTGACGAGATTAAATCCAATGATATTTCATTAGATTTTTTTTCTTCTTATCTTTCTTAAGATGAGCTGCAAATTCTGCTTTAATATTGTTTTTTTTTAACAATACGAAGTATTATGAATGTTATAAAATCCAATCTTGATATTTTGATGAATTTTGGCGATTCTCAATCCATTTCTCCTTTAAAACAATTTAAAATATATCTATTTTCCTCATTGTCTGTGTTCATGGGAACATGGTATCTCTCAAATGCAACTACTACCTAGGTTATTGATAGGTAAGCTTATAGATTCTAACTTGCAAGACATAGATTTTAAATAAATAGCATAGAAATTTATAACTATTAAAAATGCTATATTCATGAAAACATCTATATTTATAGCGAAATATAGTTTTAAAAAATTAGGTCATAGAGTTCAAAGCAAAGATTTTTTATAATAAAGTATTACGTATTTCTTGAACTTAACAACAATCGAACTTTCTAATATCCTTATATCTTGTGTTTTAAAGTACTGGCTTTATAGTTTTATAATATTCTAAAAATTTATAAAACTGATTTTTTAAAATAAATTATATTGGCCTGCTAATTTTTTTATCTTTTGGCCCACTGCTAAAATAATAGGCCCATCATTGATCCAGACAGGCAAAATTTAGCAAGTTGTTATTATGAAAAATTTCAAATCTATTAGAAATTTTGCATCGAATTCCTACAAGATAAATTTTCTAAACACATTCTCTTCCTTATGAAGCTTCCAAGAATTTGAAGCTTCATGAAAAAAGATCGTATTTACGAACTGCTTCACCATTGATATTATTAAACAGTAGCTTCGTTTATCTGATTGTTTTGAAGTTAAGACAAGACGAATTACGTTCAGACGAATGATAAGAGGTATTAAGAGGAACCATATTTGGTATAGAATATGATGTCGAATCGCATCTAGTCGATGAAATTTTCGAATCTTATGCAAAATTTGTTGTTCATTGCAGCAGAACAGTATTTCTTGTATCTTGGTACGCCAAATCACTTATTTACCCAATATTTAGTCATCTCCGTAGTCTCAGATTGTGGAGTGAGCGTCTAAAAGCAGATCGTTGGTCACCGTCTTCTCCAGATCGCAATGCCTTTGTCTTCTTTCTTTCTGGACTCCTTAAACAACAATGTGACGTCCTTGGAGACACTGCAGGATCGCATAGCCCGGATTTTTGTCGCTGTAGCAGACATTCACTCACCAGCACATCAGATTCTTATATCGCGTTCAACAATCGTTTCTTGGTCTCCGTCGGTTGTAGCATCATATTCACAATCACAACTTCAAACTACTTCTGTAAATGTTTCTGATTGCTCTCTTTGCACCGTACGCTATATTATAATCATCCGGGTAAATAACTGTTTTTATATTTATTAATTTTGTACATATCCTTTTATGTTTGCATTTCTGATCAAAGAGCATCGTCTGAATAATTCTGAATCCTGCTTCATCAAATAGAAAGATACTCCCTTGGATGAGGTACCATTGTATTACTTTCAAAAGCATTAGCTAATTACTTGTTATAACAGATGGAAAAAATCCTTTTTTCCACGTTTTCAATGAGTCTCGGCGATGCCACAAGTATCGCTGAATGCAGTTTTTGTAGCATTTCTATTACACCAAAGTGAATTCCTATAAGTCTTCCACCACATAACACGATGAGACTTAAATACGCTTTTCTGACTTTTTTAGACTAATATACACACTTTCTGCACTTACTAATATGCACAGACAAACAAACGATCAGAATGAGAGCAACCGATTCTTAATATCTGATTAGCTGTTTTACTTGAGTTGTTTTAGAAACATATAATTTTTATAAGTTGGATTTTTATAAGTCCGATTTATTTTAAAGTACAGATTATTCGATTATTCTAATTTTTAAAAAATAATAATCAAGAAAATAATCTGGACTCGAAAGGATTATCAAGTTTTACAAAATATCTTCAATAAATGCAAATAATTTCAAGGGAAGCTGACAAATTTTTTTTCATTTATCTATCATATTAACATTTATTTTCTCAATTTCAGAATAAAGAAAGATTTTGATTAAAGCTCAGTAATTCATATCGATGCAATATTCCAATTAACCTATTAAGAAAACATTATACATTCTTTTTTTTAAAAAAAATATTCGGTTCTTTGATAAATAAAGTGTTTTTAATTAAATTGCACTTAGAAATAAATGTTTAATCTCCTTTCATCGTATTACTTCTTCGCATTAAGCACTTTTCAATCTATCAAAATTAATTAGATGAGCGTTGGAAAATTGCAATTCAAATTTTACAATAATTAAATTAAATTCTCGTCCTCAGAATTCAATGAAAAACTAATTTCTCTTTTTTTTTTTAATTTATTACTCATCATCATGTTTTGCCTGAATTTCTAAAATAAATTTGAATCATATGTCCTTTCACTTATTTCACTGAAAGCAATTTGTTTATTTAAGTAAAAAGAAGAAACTGATTAAAAATCTTTTATGGCATTTACTATTCTCAAAATTTTGTCTTTTAAAAGTCATTTTAATGTATTTATGAAAGTTTAATAATATAAAAAAATGACTCTTTCTGTAAAACAAATAATAAAAATTGGATTAAAATTATGAAATAATAGTGTTGCTGTTTTTGGCAGTTCCATATAATCGTGGGGACTAAATAATAATTTTTTGCAACATAAAAATTATTTATTAATAACTTTAATTCAGTTTTAAATTTTGACCATTAAATTATAATTTCTGTTTAGTCTTATAGATGGATACAAGGAAGCCATTCAAAAAATTATTAATACATCTTTATTTAGATTTTTCCGTATTTCTAAACAAAAATTATCAAAAAAAATTTGTGCGTGGAATATTTATTAAAATTTTCAAAATAACTTTAACAAAGAGAATTTGTTTTCATACAGTTTTAGTTAATGTTTCATTTACTAGTTTTTTACTACTCTTCGAAATTTACAATATGATTGATTATGCTGATTTAGAACATTTTGGCTTTGTTTTGGACAAGTGCATTAATTTTTTGAAAGTGCATTAATTTTTATAATTCGATATCGCTTTTCTTCCTAATGCCGAATATTGCAACAAAAATTTACCTATTGAAATATTGAATTAGTTCACGCTCACGTGACATTCACAAAATGTGTCAAGCGAATTTAATTTTTTTTATTTATTTATTTATTTATTTATTTTTTTTTTGAAAGAGGAAAGAGTATAAAAGCATATATTTAATGGTATGTACAGTATGTTTTCCATACGACTATGGACAGCTGTGTGATCACACACTGCTATGTTTAATATAAATATACCCCCTTTTTTTTTACAAAATTGGCTGAATTTTTCTTATTTATTGACAACTAGCCGCCTTTGGCGACCAGCCGGTTCGCCAATCTTAAGGCACGTTAAAATTTTAATAATTAAATATTTTATAGAACTCCAATTTTAATTGCTTCTTCATTAAAATATTTTAAAACTTCACATTTTAATAGTCATATAATTCACTCATAATATTATAAAGGCCTTCAGCCATAACGTAATATGTATCTCTCTAATTTTCTATTAGCTCCCGTAGAATTTATGCTTTATTTTTTTATTACTATTATTATTATTATTATTTTACTGAAACGAAACATTTTTTTTTAAATATGAGAGTCGCTGAGTATTTAAACCTTATGGGCACTATAGAATATTTTTCTTAGTTTATATAATATCTCAAGAAGTTTTCAACAAAATTTTCTCAGATTCATCATGAACAGACCGATTAATTAATAATGTTTTGGTTTAAATGCATCAAACACTAAAAAATAAACAGAATCGTTTGAAATAATCTGTCGAAAACATATTAAGCCTTCAAAACCAAGTCCGTATCTGTTGTCAACAATCAGAACCCAATGCGCATGCGTGAATTTACAACGCCAATTATGGTAACGCAAATGCGTGAATTTTCTACGCCAGTTGGGGTAACGCTATGGAGATTAGAAATTTTTAATTTCCTTTATTCTGTTTTATTTTAATTCAAAAGTACTTCAGAATGAATCTGAAAGATCGATTAATTAACAATTTTTAACTTTAAATGCATAAAACCTTAAGAAAATAAACAGAATCCGTTGAAATAATCTGCCGAAAATTTTTTAAGCCTATCATCTTTAGCGTGGGAAAAAAAAACTGAAACCTTAATCATTTGGCGATGGGGAAATGAAAAGATTTTTTTGGCGGGAAAGTTAGTTTTTAATTAATAATTAAAGAACCCCAACTCTGATTTTTAAAAAAAAATCAAAAACCTTCCTAGGGATATACCTAATAATTTCCCAAATTTTCACGGCGATTGGATGTATGGTTTTTGAATCTATCGAGTACAGTCAGACAGACACACATTCATTTTTATATATATATAGATATAATTCGAAAGGATATCTAAATATTGAACTTTTTTCAGCCCCAAAATTGCATTCTGACTCTCAGTAGTCAAAAAACGCAACTCAAGAGAAAAATTGCAACACCTTATTCGTCTATATAGCGATATATCAAATTATATTTTTATGCATTTAAACATGGTATTTAAATGCATTAAAATATAATTTAAAAGTTACCATTTTTGCCAAAATAAAGTTTACTGAAAGGATGAAAAGAATTTTATTTTAATTTTCAGCTCGAAGCCTCCAATTTGCTTGGAATTTGCCCATCCAAGCATTCCTATAACACAAAGGAACAAGATTTAAATCAAAAGCTGCTTCGAAAGTTTGCGCAGCATATTCAAATTCCTAAGCCCTTCGAAGCATTCCATTGATTTCAGGTTAATTGGAAGTAGGGTTAGCAGGCTCATTTCCCAGCTAGTCCTCCATTACCATCGACGGATATTTCATAATCCCTATTATGCAGAAAGCCTCAACGCCTCGGGATTCACCATTGGCATTATTCCTCGTCGCCTGTCGTATTTCGAAGACGGGACAAAGGCACTGCGAAAATCAATACTCCAGGTCTCAAAAGAATGCTTTCGCTTACGTGCGAACATAAACTAAGCAATGTATAGGGCTTGTATGAAAGCATATCAATTTATGTACGCACTGCTACATGCTTTGAAGTAATTTTATGTCTTGATGCATTCGTTAACAAATATTTTCATGAATTATCACGAATAATAGATTAGTGAAAATATTGCGCTGAAATAATTATTGAGCAGTCTGCATTATTTATGATTCACATAGTTTTAATTTGTTGAGTGAAGAATTTGTAAACACTATTTTCCTGATAAACCACCACTGTAAGCAAATAGATTACTTACTGAGCTTCTCTTCCTTAAGATTGATGATTTGATAAAGAATTTAGCATTTTATTTATCTAAATTTTTAACGATAATGAGCCTTATAGGTTGATGTTTATTAAACCTCGCGCATAAACTGTATTACAGTAGTGACAAAATAGAAAGGAGAAAAGAATAAGTAACCAATAAATAGAAATAGCTTAGCGAGTATTTAAGAGTCAAACTCGGGACCGAGTACAAATAAACGAATGTATAACTCCATTAGCTGTTCTTCCGCAACTTAAATTAAAAATATTCGAAATATAAAAAAATGCATTCACTTAACCCCTTTAACGGAAGGGACGAGTCCAACTCGTCTGGAACTTTCTTGTGAAAGTTGACAATAATGAGCTGCACTAGCCAGAAGGTTTTGAGAATTTTATGAAAATTTTTATTTGTAAAATAAACTTAACTTTCTATATCAATTCCTCTTCTGAAAACTAAGAAAATAAAATTTTCTAACTGAGTAATACTGATTGAAAATTAAATGCAGTTCGAGGAGATAATGGCATTATTAAACAAGATATGGAAAAGTCAATATGTAAAAAATACAAAAATAAAAGTTCGTTTACTTTTGCATCAAATTTTAAACAATTCTATTCTTAAGCAAAGATCGTATGTTAAATTATAATGGTAATTCTCACTAAATGAATAATTTCGATATTAATAGTTTTCGAGTAAATTTAAAGATTAAATACATTCTTTCTCTAATGACTTTTAATTAAATATTTGATAAAGATACTTTAAAAGAGAATTAAGTATGTGATTCGTTGCCTAAAAAACTTTAAATAATAATTATAAGTGATTCATTGCTAAAAATTTTTTTAAATCATCAATATATAAATAGTAACAATCTATAATAGTATTAATAGATTCAATCTATTAATATATATGCCATTAAAATATCGCATTTTTTGCCTGCAATTTTTAAGTCCTACAGTATTATATTAAGATTCGATAAATTCTAAAATTAATAATACCAAACACACATATATGAAGTGTATATTGTAATCATGGCCTGATAATTTCTAAACCTTAAAGACATGCATATATTTCCAAAAGACTTAAAATTTTATAGAGATATGGATATCGTAAAATTTTAACATTCTAATATAAGATATGTGAGTATTATCCTACTGAGAAAAAATATTTTGAATTGAGTAAAATTAATTAGTCTTAAAACGGTTTTATTAAATGTGAGTTATAAAACGACGAAACTGTATAAAAATCTAGTTTTCGTATTGTCTTCGACGGTAAAGTTATTGGCTGAGACAATTTAAAAATTAATTCTTTATATAATTCCAATTGGAATTATAAAGTCTATCTCGAACAGATTAGAAATGAATTACTGACCCATGCGGTCGCATTAAGATGATAGTTTATCATCATATATAGAGATAAAAGGTTTCTTCCTTTCATGAGTTTAAATAAAGCTTTGAACGAATTGATATGCAATCATAATGTTCTAAAGAGTGCTTAAATATTAGAACAAATTTAAAAATTCTGAAAAAGGAATACTTATATTTTATACTTATTTGTTTATCTGTTCATTATATTTATTTCCAAGGCATTTTTACCGCAAGATTATTAAAGACAATAAACTACTAAATATTAGATCGTATCATTAAAACTGTTCCGTATAATGCCAATCATTTCTATGAAATAATATTTTAATTGCTTAGCTTATCAAACAGTTGCAACATTTTCTCATATAAAAGATTTTTAAATATTTTATCCTAATACATAATTGTTTTTTTTTTCCTTCATTTTCAATCTGAGTCACCAAAATGCTTGAAAAGTAAACCTAGATTTTTTTTTTTTTTTTTTGCTTTTTTCGTGTAAATTATTATTAATAAAAGGAATATTCGCTGCAAACTTTCTCGTTTTCTACCACTTAAGGGATAAAGGCATCGTATATACCTAGCAAACAAAAACCAACTGCTGACATGGCACTAGAATAGCGATAGATGATAGATCAACGTTCCCAGAGTAAAAATATTTTCAAGTCTTAGTAATATAAAGTCTTGTAATAAATTAAATGTGATAAAACAGTTTTCCGATGCAGCGCTATTTGTTGATTTTTCGTTTCCCTGTTCTCCTATGATCTGACCACTAGGCCAGCACCCAGATTTCTTTTCTCCGCATTTTCAATTACCTGGCACGAATCCAGGAACATTCTACTGGATTTTTTCTAGATTCCTACTATTCCATTAGATTCTACTAGATTCCCACTAGATCTTTTCCGTATGGGAGAAGCAGAATTCAATAATCTGCATGAACATTTCACTCTAGTATGAATAATTTAAAAATTTGTGAAAAGTAAACGAGGATTTCGCATAGTAATTGAACTAATGCCATTGGATTTCTGTACAAACATGTTAAAAAGTGGTTGATGGAAATAAAAATCCAGTCTTGATCGTATACGATGAGGATTGTCTGCTTCCAGTTGTTAAACATAGAGGTGGATCTCTCATGGTGCGAGCAGCCGTCTCGTGGTTTTCTGCAAGCCCAATCGTAATCATGAAAGGATGACTGGGGTGTAGAGAAATCTTAGCCGATCAGGTCAATCCTATGAGGCAAATTTTGTTTTTTCTGCAGGAGATGGATTTTTTCAGGATGATAATCGGGATTTTATCAGTCATTGTTTGAAGAGCATAAATATGAATAGAAACATCTACTTTGACCCGTACAGTCCACCAATCTCAACATAATCGAGCCCTTATGGTCTATTTTAGAGTATTCAATCCGGAATCTACAACCTTCACCACTGTTTCTGTACGAACTTTCACAACATCTACATGAAAAATAAGCCAAATCGTTCTAAACATTATTCAATACTTATATGCTTCGATTCCTAGGCGAGTCCAAGCTGCATTACATACCAAAGGTAGCACTATACCTTATTAATAAAGATTCTTGTATTCGTTTGTGGTGTTTCCACTATTTTAATAACCATTTGTAAATGATTTGTAAAACTTTAAACTGAATAATGATGCTCCCTACAAAATAATTTTCAAAGTATACACAACTGAAACACATGAATAGAAAAACGATCGTTTTTCTTTTAAGGATTTTAATTCAATCATGTAAAAAAAGAACCAAGTTTGCACGACGTTTAAAACTTTACTTCCTTCACATTTAAATGTGATCAATATTTTCACCTTTTAATTACTTATCGAAAATTGAAAATTGAATTAAAATTTAACTGAAATTAAAAAATGATCCAGAATGTATAAAAAAATAAATATTGCGACACATTTCTAAAAAAAATTGCAAAATTGCCGTTAGAAGAATAAACTCTAATTTACCAACATTTTCTAGATTTTAAGTAACAAGCATCGTGAACTTTTCTAAATGATTAATGATTTGACGACGAAAGAGATGAAAGTCGACGACATTTTTTTTTCTCGTACAGTGGTCAGATTCCTTTATTGTCATCGTACAGTGAAAGAATAGTTAGACTCAATAAAGAAAGGTAACTTTGATTGATTACACTCTTAGAAATTTTCTTGAGAAAACCAGAGAGCAGAAGAATTCTGTAGTACATGTGTCCCTTCTGTAATAAAAATTTCAAGGCTTCTTAAATGATAATAAAAAATGTATTAACCTATTTTCCTTAAAATATATAATTCTTATTACATCATGAAATATTATATGTACTTAAAACCTCTTTATGAATCATTGTAGTTTTCGAAATGAAAATACGCTTAGAACCAAAGCTAAGGATAATAAATTTAAACATTTGATAAAGATTTTACAGTCGTAAAAGAATTGAATGATTTTTGATGAGATATATTAGATAAATTTTCTTAATTATGAAAAGTTTTTCTTCTTTCCCTTTAAAGTTATTTTTCTTTTAGAAAACTAGATAAAACCAGCAGTTAAAGCAATATAAAGACAATAATTAACTTTCACAAATGAGGTATATCTCCCAAATTTTGATTTCTGAAATCAAAAAGAATCTATTTTAACTCGATATTAGAAAAGGATATTGCGAATAAATCACTTTTAGAATGAAAAAATAAAAAAATGATTCCAATGTTACAACTACATTCATTTTCAAAGCACTGATGGTTAATTTATTTCATATTTAAAGATCATACTAGTAATACAACTTGCCATGTGATAGAAACAAGTTTCAGATAACATATGCTGCGTAGATATAGATGGAGTTTAAGATGCTTGTTTCGGACATTTCAGCTCTAATATTAAATGCAAAGGTTCTCTTGACGGTTTCATGCTAAACTGAATTTACCTCCTACTCACAGTTCCGTAATCTGCATATTACATAAGCTTCACTGCCTAAATCACCATGGCAAGCTAAATTAATATCTCGAACGCAGACGTGTGTCGATTCACGCACTGATGGGTTCACGGAGTCCATCGCAATTGCGTTCCGTGATTCTTCTCCAAGGCTTACGGAGTTCCGTCGTTTTGTAAGACAGTTTTTCAAAGCAGCAAGGCTCTTTGAATGCTTCTAATTACTGACAAATTTGTTGCAAAAATTTGAAGTATTCATATTTATACGAAATGTTTTTGAAATAGATCTTTTATGCATTTACCTATCATTTATAATAATCGGATGATAATTTATAACAGAGAGATAAATTCATTAAACAATATTTCAATAAATATTTACAAAGTCTTTAAGCATGTTATGGAAATAAAAAAAAATGTATATAAGTTTTCTAATTTTTTTTTAACAAAATACAAGTTATTAAACAACAAGAAAACTAACGGAAAAAAAGAATCAAAATATTTACTTTCATTTTAATTCCAAATCTTTAAACTTAATAAGGATTTTTTTAGAAATTTTGATAATGCTTACCAATGCATTGTATGTTTAATAAAATAATATCTTTCAGAAATTCCCAGTCGCAAATTCAGTTATTTTTTTAATTAATCTTTAATGATTTACCTTGAAGTTCAGATTAATAATTCCCAAAAATGGCTGAGTATTCGACCTAAATTTAAGGAACCAAAGTTTTAATTTATAATATATGAATCTATATTATTTAAAATCATAAAGAAACTGCTGGTTTGCATCTAAATATTCTTATTAGGGTTTTTATCAATATTAAACTTAAAATTAATTCTTCATAGCAAATATCAGCATAATAAGAAATTTCATTAATCCAAAAATAATTATTAATTTCAATTAAACATATATTCAGAATTAATAGAGAATAATTACAACAAAATAACAAAGTGTTATGGTTTTCAATTTAATTAAAGCTTACTTTAGCTATAATGACAATAAATTATTGTTAAAAAATACAAAGACACAAACGAATCGAAGAAAAATTAATCCCGATTTTCATACAAATAAGGTTCTGTTTTCTTCTTAAAAAAACATTATTAAATCATCAAATATTACTTTCAATTATTTTCAACAATTTTTTTCAGCACTGCGTACAATTTCATTTGAAGCTATGTTGGAATAAAATTAATGGAATAAAAATTGGTTTTAAATCACTGTTATCTTTTTTTAGATTCAGTAAAAAAATTAAATTATTGAATAAATATTTGTTAACATTAATCTAAAAATGAATTTCATTAAACAGCTTTTAGAAACATTCTTTAATCAGTATGTTTAAACAGTAGAATTTTTTTGTTTAATCATTCTCTATTTTTTTAATCTTGAAATCTATTGTTTCTCAGATTCGCTACTAAGTACTTACTTGTAGAGTGCGAACCGGCACACATTCCTCTTTGTTAGAAATAGTTTACTTTTAATTATAGAAATTATTTATTTAAAATTAATTAAATAAATAATTATAGAAATTATTTATTTAATTAATTTTGCAATTATAGAAATTATTTATTTAATTAATTTTGCAATTATAGAAATTATTTATTTAATTAATTTTGCAATTATAGAAATTATTTATTTAAAAACTGCTTACATTTTGAGAAAGAGCAATATATATGAAAAAATGAATTTTCTGAATAACTTTTGCTAGATATAAAAATTGCTCAAAATATTGTTCATAAAATCCAAACTTCCAGGTCATATCTATTATGCATTTAAAAAAAAAATTTCTTTTTGCATAATTTTTATTTATAAAAGAGATATATCTGGAGAATTTGATTGTCATATGTTATTTTAAATTATTTATTGGCTGCTCTGTAAATTGGCTATGCACAACAGCGTTATCCAAATATCGTGGTTGAGAGCTATAGAATATCAGGTTTTCTAACTTTATTAAATCATTTTTATGAGCTCTCCTTACTATTCAAGTTAGAATCCATGTGCCATTTGCATGTTTACAAATCTATCATACTCTTTACACATTAGTATTCTTCTCTTAAAATTAGATCGGTTATCATCTAAACAGAAAAAAAATACTTCTTAATTTTTTTTTATTTTTTTTCTTGTTTTTGTTGTCTGTTTGTTGTTTTGTTTTGTTGCTCATAATTTCCATTTTCTTTTTACAAGCTTCTTGATGCATCATCTTATGAAATTAAAGTAAAGCATCGTATGAGGGGAAATCATTTTTTTATTTTTTATGATTTCAGAAACAATGTTCTTTAGAATAATTTTTGGCAATAGAAAAAATTATAAATGGAAAATATGAACTAAATATTATAGAAAACTAGCCTTAGAATTTGTGATTTAAAATTAGTCAAATATTTTTTTTTAATATAATTTTCGATTTCTCATTTTAAAATTGTGTAATCTATCAATTTACATAACAGAATTCATATTTTGTTAGATGCCTTTTTTTAGTAGTTACGCGTATTTCATGCAATACAGTATTTTAATCAAAACGTCTACAGAATAGTTTTAGCGATTATCTGTCATTGTAGTTTTTCTACAAGGGTGTATTCCATTTTCTTCAATGTGTCAGCTATGAGAGCTCTTTTGTTCTATTTCCAAGGGCTCCTTTCTCTGATTGTCACTTTTTACTTAGTACAACATATTTTTGTAATGCAGCCACAAATAGATTTTACATCGACTGAAAGGTGCTTTTACATTGTTCTAACGCGAGATAGCTAATCTTATTCAAGGCGCTATTGTTGTCGATGGCTAATGAATAAAAAAAACAATCAACATGATGCACCGGTGAAGCCGAAATAAAAGCCAAATCCAAAAGTTATTTTTGTATTTGCCATTTTCTTCTGTAGGATTACTAATGACCCCTTTCAATTTTACGACATCGTGTTACTTAGTGCCAGAGAATCAGATTAAGGGATACTGTTTATTAAGTTCAACCTTTTACAAAGATTCTCTGATTAAACCAAAAAAAAAAAAAAGAAATTAGATAAATCGACAAATATGGCATTAACAATAATCAATTAGCAAAAACATGCTTGAGAAAACCAACCTGGAATAAATAAAACATTAAAACCAACTGAGCAATTACAATGCAGATGCTGTTAAAATGCTGATACTATCAAATCCAGAGATTTAATATCATATTAATGTTGCATATATTATTATTTACGCAACACATTTGCTTCATTTGCTGACTTAAAATAATTTAGCTCTCTCTAATATCTACTTAAATTTTACGTCATTAAATGATATTAAAATTATTTTGCGTTTGGAGAATTTTAACAGCATGATGTGTTTTGCCATTTACTGAAAGGTCAATCAAAATCCCAATTTAAAAAAAAAAACTGTTAGATTTTTTTTTTTTGCTTTTTTTAAATGAGCTTACATTAATTCAAGTACAGTAAAACTTGAATTGTGGATAGTTATTAATTAATTGGCGTTATTAATTTCCTTTTAACTATTTTTTAAAATATTAATTAATTTTAAATAATTTTCAACCAGACCAATGTTCTACTGTAAATATTCCATCAATTAAAAAAATTTGTTCTTAAAAACTCCAGGTGATCAAATATATGATCAAGCGAATAACAATAATACTGAATTCAATTTCTCAAAAAATTGATAGTATTGCTAAAAAAATATCTCGGCTTCAAAAAATTGCCATTCACTTGCTACATCAGTTGAAGGTATTATACAATTATAACTTATACATTTAGATTTTCTTTTGTACATACTCTTTTTATTATTATTCTATTATTATTATTTTTTCAAAAGTTGAAATTTTTTGATGTGATAAGATTTATAAGATGGCTTACTCTGTCTAAATTTCGTCACGCGTGATATAAAAATTGTCAAGGCAGACATTGAATTTAGAGACCAAATTTGGCAATAATTTTAGATGATCTCAGAAACCACTTAAAATTTTTATTAGTTAAAAATTAATTGAAATATAGTTTCTTTGGCCTTTAAAAATTAATTTAACGTTTTTTTTTTCCTTTCATAACTTTTATTGGTCAAACATATTTTAACTCAGCTTAAAATTCTAAAAAACATGAATGTTTCATAAGAATACGATACTTTTCAGAGATATTAACTTCGTCTCTCTATATTTTAAATCTAATTTTGATTATCAATAAAAAACATTTTAAGAATGTTCTGATAAAAAACGTTTTTAGTTTTAGTTATTGCATTTATATACGTTGCAACAATATTAAATGCATTGTTTGAATATACATTTTCGTTGCTATGATCATTAAAAATAAACTGGGTGTGAAGTTGATTCATCATTATATCGTTACTTGTTTCTGATTATTTCTAAAATTTATCATAAAATTAAATGAATGATCGTCGGGTTGCCATCAAATTGAATTTTATCTCTAATGTTATTCATTCAGATGCAGAAAACTATATTTAAGATATATAATTTTCCTTTTATTATTTCATATTCGAATATATTTGAATAAGGATAATTTCTATAAAATTTACTTTTGAGTTGCATTTTTTATAAATTAATTTCTATTTCTGTTTCTATTATTAGTATTTTCATTTTTAAATATTATGAGTAAAGTTTAGATTTCAATAAATACGCATATGCTTTGTCCAAAATATCCGTTACCACCCTTAAAATATTAAAATTCATTATTTGTAGCTCACAAAATCTCTTGGTTGTTACCATTTCTCATTCAACTCTTTTATGTTGAGATAAGATAATAACCATTTTATTTTATTCAATAAAGGTAACAGAAAGTATTTTATTCATATAAAGAAGCAGGTAAAGTATAACCAATAAATAAAATCAGAAGAAGTTTAAAAATTTCCTGGAATTCCTAGGAATTTACTGACGAAAATAAAAAGGCTTCTTCACAGTTGCATTGAATAATAATTCATGATATATAAATTAAAATCTTCTTAAAAGTTGAGCTAAACTCTTTTTTTATCAAAAAAAGTTCAATCACAAATATAGTATTAATATCACCTAAAACAATCTTAGTATTTAAGAAATTTCATTTAAAAATTGAGTGATGTGTTTTATTCAACCTTGAAGCATCAGAACATTTTATGTAAAAACCTAACTAAGAAACTAATGTTTAGAAAGGCAGAGTAAAAAAGTAAATCCTTTCAATGTTTACAAATTAGAGAATGTGTGTTGGCATTCATTGCGGAGGAGAACTGCCAGCTACCAATGCTAACAGCCGCGTATCCAACCAAAAAATTCTCCCCAAGGTTTCAAATGACACAAAGGCAACAAATTGTGAAACTAATATTATGTTTTATTTCTGTGTTTTCTGTCCCTCACTAAGACAGATATGAAGCACAGATGTTGGCAATTCGTTCACTTTACTCACGTTTTATTTTTAGGTTTCTTTATATAAAAAGCATTATCCCAGCATTATAGTAATAAATTTGGCAGAACTTTTTTTAGACTGTATTATTTAAAACGGGTAATTTTTGCCATCCTTCCAATAATTCTGCTGTAGAATATAATTTTTTAAAAAAGCATTTAGTAAAATGTTTTAATCGATCTTTTTCGTAAGCTTTTTAAATAAAAATTTTACAAATATAAAGAAAATTCCAACGGAAAAAATTATTTTACAACATTATCAATAATATAAAGACAATCTATTCGATTTGACATAAGCATACATAATTATGCATTTAAGAATTAATTCTGAATTATCATTTTTTATTCGCAAAATATTGCGGAAAAAACAACGATAACAAATTACAGGTTGCAAATATTTATTATTGCTTTTTGATAAGTTGCATTCTAAAGAATTGTAATTGCTTTATTACAATAACACATATGTGCAACGTACAAAAAAGTCAACATATTAATGGATTCGCAATTGCATGATTGCTGCAACAAAATTATACAAAGACAAAATTTGGTTTTCTTTCTTTTAGTTCTATAAATGTATCACTTTGAAGTTACATTATCCATTAATTTTAAAATGTATCTCATAAACTGTTGTTGATATATAAGCAACCATGTGCACACGGACCAGGATACTCCAAATCGCCTGTAGAATTAAACCTTATACCGGTTTTTTCTTTTCTTTCTTTCTTCCTTTTTTTTTTTTTTTTTTTTTTTTACTCTTATTCTAGACTATTCCCAAGTCATCAAATTACTATGTATAGTTGAAAATTGGTTTAGGATTTATATTCAATAATTTTTTAGAGTTTCTGTAAATAGTGGTTTCTGGTCTTTGGAATCATCAGGAATATCCATAGAACGGAAACGATCTATAATTAACTTAAAAACAGAAAATGAATACAGTGCCATTGTAATAGAGTAAATACTTACGATGTCTCAGTCGCAAAGCAAAAATAAATGTCTATCAAATGAAGAATGAATAATTTAATATTAGAAATAGGAAGTAATAAATTTACAGCTGACTTTTAAATTAAATTTCCTGTTTACAGTACATTTCCTGTTTATTGCATGAGCATGAAATAACACTGTTCGGTAAATATCATAATCTAAATCTGTTAATAGATATTTAGCAGAAAATTCCTTTTCAGACATTTTATAACTGCTACTATTTTTATTTTGTTAAAATATTATTAAAAAGTAAAAACAAACGATTTTTCTGTGATAAACATATTTCTTTAATATTATTTGGTTTATTTTTTTTTTTTTGTATAATAGCTGATGATCAATTGTAAACATTCTGGAATCTGGCAATGCTTTTAAGACTGGTTAAGCTAGCGCTGTTATGTTGAAAGAATAAACAAGCCGATGGAATTCTAAATTGCTTGGGGTATTATTTTAGTTTTAAGAATTTAAGATGCTCTGCAAGCTATGGTTTGAAGCTTAAGAAAACGGGTAGTTTTCTAGAAAGCATGCAAAAAACACTATCACAGGAGTGTTTGTGCTCCGGGGAAACCCCGGAATTCCGGGGATCGTCGTTCAAAAGGAAGTAGGAATAATAATGAATTATTTATTTTGATCTGGGTAATTTTGTTTGCTTTTAAAGCAGAAAACGCAAGGTCAGTGTGTGTGGTGAAAACTTTTCCTTTCTTTCTCCAAAGGCAGTGATAATGCGTGAAAAGGGGGAAAAAACTTCCTTTTTGTTCTTTCCTTATTGCGAGTTATGACTCATTCCCCCGGTTCTCGGACATTCTCTTCTGGATTCTTTTCGGCAAGTAGGCGCGGCAGAAAAAAAAAGGGGGAGACTTCGTTCGACCAGATGTGCGATAACGTGACTCTGGGTTCAAAGGTCTTATCTCTACTGGCGTGGCGCCAATAAGTAGAGAAGGGGGATTTTTCGCCGTATTAGCTATTAGTCATTGATCGCTTCGCAACTTTTTTTTCTCCGCTGTGTAAAATTTTCGTTTCATTTATTGATGCACGTGTAAATTTTTCGTTTCGCTTATTGAAATATTTTTTTATTTATGTACGCAAGAGAATTTCATTTAGAAATTTCAGCATATGAAACAGAAATTACCCCTTAAAAATTCATATCTAATTAGTTTTACAGCATTAGATCCAGAGCTAAGAGGTAAAACCAGTACAATATTAGCTTTTGAAAAATTATCATCTTTTATGTCCCATATTTTTAGTGATAATGAAAAGTCAAAAGTAGAAGCTGAAATAAGGTTATACCAGAGTGATATTGATATCACCAAAGAAATGCTCTACACATCTGATGAAAGTGGAAATCAAGTCAAGTGTACAATTGATAAATATTGGTCTAAAGTTTTTAATTTAAAAGATGATTTCACAAATGATTATAAGTATCCTACATTGACTAAATTTGTCAAAGCCTGCCTTAGCTGCTTCCATGGCCCATTAGTGGAAAGTGCATTCAACTTAATGGATACACTTGTCACTGACTATAGAACCTCTCTTAAGATTGATTTCCTAGATGCAGTGCAGACTATTAAATATGATTTAATGGCTTCTAAAGAAACCTCATGTGAAAAATATGGCTCAAAAAATCCAATGACTGATCCAATTCACAAAGATCTCTTACTGAATATGAACAGAAGTTGGAAAACATATCAAGAGGACTTAAAAACATGTATTTCAGATGAGTCACCTATAAAAGTCTCTGAAAAACCTTCTACATTAGCAGAAAAGCAAACTGCTTCTACCTCTGCATGTGCAGTTCTCGAGGAAATTTCTTCAACTGTAAATGAGGAAAATAAAAGTCAAGCTTCCTGCAATTATGAAGTTCACCACAAAAGAAAGACAAGCCCACAAACATCAGAAAATAAAAAAAAAAGCAGCAGAAATTAGATAATTTTTTTTAAAAGAATTAATTCAGGTAATTTAAAATATTTGCATAAAATGTAGTAGTTTATATGTTTAAAAATTTATGGTTATTAATTTTGCAAAAAAAGTAATTCATTGAACTTTTATAATTAGGTCATTCAATACTTCATAATTGTAATTTTTCATTTCTCTCCCCCCCCCCTTCTCGAAACTCCAAAATGCCGGTAGTAAGTCCGTAAAAGTTTCAGGGGATTTTTTGGGGTCCCACAAACACCCCTGCTATCAAGAAAATATCTTTGGAGTTTTCATTACTTTTGAAATGGCATTTATTTTTAACTGTTAATTTATTTAGCATTGTAAAAGAATGCAATAATATTCAGTTCAAGACGTAAAACTTTGATCACCTTTCATTACAATGTGTTTTCTGATTGATAACTTTTGAATAAAATTCTTAATTCGTATGTATAAAAAAAACTTCCAATTAGCTGATATTAACCGTAACTTAGCTACATTTGCTAAAACGAACAATCAACGTGTCAGTTTTCTAAATAACCAACTTTTGATTAACGGGCCCATGCCAATTTTTAAGATGGAGTTGATTGACCCATATAGCTTAGCAAATAATCAGGGATTATAAAATCAGGAATAATCTTATTTAAATTATGTTTTAAATTCTAAAATTCTCTGTTTTAAGTAGTAAAAGTAAATGCCATTATTTATGAATAATTTTTTTTTTTGATAAATGTTTTGTTTATATAAATATAAATATTTTGGAGACGAGCAGTTCTATAGCATATACCACTTGTTAACTAAGAAAATAGTTAAAAACCATTTAATAATTAAACACAAAAATCATTGTTTCTTCCATTGTGAAATTTCCTCCAAATTGCTATTAATATTCACTTTTAGTTGATGTGTAAAGGTTAATCTATGAAATCATCTATTTTTTTCATGCAATGGAACATAGCCAGCTCAAGTGCGTAATAAATCAAGATCTTGACATTTGTCATAGCAAAATTTGACTTTGATATATAACCGCCTATTTATACGTATTTAATCATTTGTAAGTTACATCCACTTTATAGGAGTTATCTTAACAATAGTAGCGGCAAAAGTGTAACTCAAATTGAATCACGTGTTTGCAATTATTAAAACTAAAAATATCTTACATTACAGATAGCGTTTCAATTACATTCAACTCAATGATACATTTATATATTTAGTGGAACAAATAAAATTTGATTTCTGCAATTTACCACTCCTTAAATTTTCTTAGCAAAATATTTTCTCAAGTTCTTGTATTTTTCAATTAAGTTCTTTCTTAATGTTTTGCTGGCAACCAAATCCAGGGCATTTTTTTTATGTTATTGAATCAAGTAATAATAATAAGATGCCATATGAATAGAATCTATTTCAATTAAATGTCATAAATAAAATGTCTATTTAAACAATTTCCATAAAAATTCAAAAATTATTTTAATATCGATTTCCACTTACTTTCTTGTATTCAGTTTATTTCAACCTTTTCATCTACAATTATTCTTAATATGGGTGAAGAGATTTCATAGATAAAATTGATTAATTACCTATAACTAGATATTAAGGATGTTCAACAACAATCACATCAGAGTTATTTTTGAAAAAATATTTGCCTGTTTTCGTTCAAAGAATTTCTTGATTTTTAATTTAATTCAAAATGCATGCATCTATTTATTTTTAATTAAATTTACTAAATTTTGAGATAATGTGATTTGGGAACTAATCGAATAATCAAATAATATTTAATTATTATTCAAATACTGTACTTCACGTTCGTCTCAATAGGGTATAAATGCATTATCTCGTTGACTTTATTTCTTTTTCATCTTGTCCACACAAACAACGCAAACCAGTTTATTAATATTCTAAGCTGAATTGTATTTCCACATAACCCACCACAATTTCAAGTACTTCAATTTAAAAAATAAATTAAACCTACTTTTTAAAAATAATTTGATAGAAATGAGTTAGAAAGTAAAATAAAAAATAAAAATTTCCTACTTTATATCAGGATTCTTTCAGAAATGCCAGCGATTTTCTGAAAGTCGTACCAAAGAAAGAAATTTAAATGGATGGTATTGAATAAATACTTCTTGCAAAAAGTCTCAGTTAAGAATTCTTCTTCATTATAAAATTCTAGAAGAACAATTTTGACAATTCAGAAAGCTGTAAATGCGGTTCATAATATAACTAAACGATAATTAAAATAAAAACGATATTTATGAAAATGCTAAATTAAAATATTTGTTTCTTTAGTTTCATTAAAACATTTTCTTAGAAAATGTTTTAATGAAATATGAAGTCATAATATTTTGTTGCCATACAAATAATTTATAAAAAATTCATGACTTCCAGGAAATAAGTCTTGTAATTTCTCGTATACGAATTACACAAAGTAAAAGTATTATAATTTTCAAACTCGAGATTTTGACGAATCTGCATTTTAGACCACCGAAATATTTTTAAAATTTTGTCTGTCTGTCTGTCGCTCTGCCTTTTTATGAACATGATAGTTTAAAAACGCTTTGATCTAAGTTAATGAAATTTTATATATGCACTTTACTTCAATTTTTTAGATTTCTATCATATTTTGAACGAAATCCATTCAGAGGAAATCTGGTTGTTCGAATACTAGAGAATAACTACAAACCGTAAGAGTTATGTAGATAAATTTTAGTACACTTTTATTATCTATAAAGTAGTTTCGTATAAAATTTAGAAACAAATTTGTCGTCTGTCTTTCTTTAATTTTGCATGCAGTAAACGCAATAATTCAGAGACCTAACAACTTAGGTAAATGAAATTTGGTTCCTAATTTTGATATCTAAAATGCAGGTTCTTATCGACCTTCGAAAAGGGGGAAAGGTTTAGAAGGGTAAAAAGGTTGACAGTCTGTCGATTTGTTCTTTTCGATTTTTTTCGGCATATATTCAATTCGGTACTTGTATATTAACCATGCCAAGGAAATACTCTCTAAAAAAATCACCAAACTGTTGCAAGCTAAATTCATGCAAAAGATCGATATTTCTTTAGTACTGCTTGCCATACCATATATCATTCCATTCTTTCTATACTATGAAGAACATAACTTTCATCTATGGGATTCTTAAAATAAACCTCTGAGCACTCATGGCTTTCACGGTTTTCCCAAGATCGTTAATTTTATGCTATAGGTCATGGAAATAACACGTTTGTAAAAAAATATGAGTGGACTTTTTGAAAACACCGCTCCTGGTTAAAAATCTGCATTGCATTCTGTATGCATTATTTAAATATTTAAGACCCTTTACTAAATTTTTTTAATAATGACACATTACTAACTCCGACCGTAAGCAATTTCAACTCAAATTGGATTATAATTTTGGTGTTTGAGCACTACTCTAATGCTATTTATTGATAGAATCATAATAAAATAGCTTCTGGTGATTTTACGAAATATCCATTTTTCAACTGATAATCAAACAATGAATGCTTTATGCTCACGTTAAATTCTCCTCTCTGTCAATCAATGTGCATTTTGCAAGGGAAAAAGGGACTTGACATGGCTGAAGACAAAACCAAGCTCGAAATTAGATGGCAGATAGAATGATTTTTGTCACATAAATCTATCATCAAATAAATTTATTCTTTCGAAAAATTTGCAATCAGAAGTAAGATTAATAGTTTTATTTTTGTCTAAAAAGAAAAGGAAATAATTTCCTTAAAATATAATTCTAAGAAAATGGTTTTAAAACTTTATATTTTAGTAACATCTTTCATTATTCTTGAGAAATATCTTTGGAGTTTATAAAGAGAATTGATTATAGTCTTCCTTAACAGTAACATTTAAAGAAATGTTTTAAGAAAACAAATAAGGTAAAACGCTTTTAAAACTTCTAAGAAGTAAATCCTGCTTAAAAATATTCTTAAAAATTAAAGACCATACATTTTCAGAAAAGCACATGAATCGATAAATAGAATATTTTGGATACAATTTTACTCCCATTTGTAAAATAATTTTAAAAAATGACTATAAACAATTGATATTTTTTATACAAACACTGTTACAAGAGAGGTACTCGAAAATGCAACAAAAACACTGCATTTTCAGGAGAAAATCTGCTTTAGAATATTGAATAAAAAAACTTTTTCTGTCTTTTGACTGACGTGCTGTCAAAATTTCAACCGAGCTGCTGTGAAAACGGAGCTTCAAGAAAAAGTATGAAAGAATATTGTATTTGAGTACAAACATTTTATTTTAAAGAATATTACAGTTGAATGAGAATATTTTATTTATAAATAAGCAAATATCTTTGGTACCAGCTCGATTGATTCAGTTTTATCGTGATCTGTTTAAGATAAGGATTATATTTAAAAATATTTGAGTTTCTTATAAACTTTGTTATACAAAAATATTTAGCTTTATTTTTGACAAAAAAAAACAAGCTTCAGTGTGTTTTATGCTTTACATTAATAACTAGTTTTACAGTAATAAATTTTAATTTATTTTTCTCACTTGATCAAATTTAATCTGGCGAAAATTCAATTAATTCAATTAACTAATTTTGTAAATATTTTAATACATTTTTATTTCTAAATTTAGATATAAATAACAGTGTGCTTTAAGTATACGTTTGATGGAAATTTACTTGATAAATTAAAACAATTTCGATTGAAATAAAAATAACTGATATTCCAAAAGAAAAAATATCGGATTTCAGGATAAAATGAAAGAAATAATATTACAGAAGAAGGCATAATGAAATGAAAAAAACATTAATGATTCTGTTGCCTTTCAAAGCATTCTGTTTTTCTAAATATTTTGTTAAATAAATTTATAATATGAACAAGGATGACCAAAATGTTAATGAAAACAAAAACAAAAAAAACTGTTCCCCACTCCCAACTATTGGTCTGGTTTCACTACTTTTTTGTTTCAACTGAAAGTCCATGTCTCTAACTATATCATCCTGCCTTTTTTAACTTTCCCTTTTCACAAGAAGTTTTGTAAAAAAATATTTCACTTTTATTCTATACAGGAATAAAATTCATTCATCTATTTTCTATTGGGAAAAAACCACAGCCAAGTTCTCCAGTCCCAATTGTTGCGTCGATTTTTTTTTTAACTTTTTATTTTGTATGAATGTTCTCGATTTCTAGATACATCATAAATTGTGCTTTGATCCTATCATCCTAAAGTTTCGGAAGAAAAAACAAAATAACACAACATCGCTAACTTTAATAACTAGACTGATTACGCCAATTAATTTCGTCATTTTTCATAGATGGCGAATCAATGAATATGCATGACATTTCTTGTGCAAATATAATCTAAGATAGACTTTCTTTTGGTATAATAAGTTGTAGTTCATCAAAATTAGTTGACTTCACTAAACGACGAGCGAACGACTGGTCGTCGAAAGCCATTTGTAATCAATTAAATTTTTAAACATGTTGAAACTAATTTTGGGAAACTGATTGATCATTTTCAATTGCTTTTTCATGGACCTGCTTTTATTTTGTAATATCATAAAATAATTAAGTTTTTTCTCATATTTCAATAAACTTTATATAAAAAATGACATTAGTTTTTCATATATGACTCATTGATTTATGATTTTGCAGGTGAATGGTGGTACTCTGGTCCAGTATCATTTTTGAGGGTCACTCTAGGACACAATCTTCATGAGTGTAAAAAGTGAGCACAACAAAACCAATACCCTTATCAAAAACAAGTAAGTAAACTCTGTTCCGTTACGAGTTAAATAAATGGATACTAACACGATTTTTCTTGGTTATTTGTTTACTTTTCTTTTAACGATAATTTTATTTTGCATTACCTTAGTACATTTAAACTGTTGATCAATCCTCCAATATTAAATATTTAATCAGCTAAGATTGATTTCCGAAGTGAAAATTGATAATAAACTGACCACAAACTTGGCAAACTTTTGTGTTTATTACTTTTTTTAATCAAAAAGTTATCTTTCAGTTTCAAAATGATAATATCATGGTGGTAAAAATCTCGGTTTTGATTTTCTTTTATAAATATCCTTGTAAATACCATGATTTTGAGTGAAGTGTCATCCCAAGATTTAAGGATCAAATCTTGACTTAGTAATCTGAAAACAAAGAAAACGAAGAACTAAATTTAGATTAAAAGATTAATTAAATTTTATAATTATTGTCATGTTTCAAATATAATGACTCTATATAGTCATATGAAATTTTTTATATGTTAATGTATTTAAGTTTTCATACATGTGTAAATAATGTGAATGTAAACTTTTCAAAACTATCTACAGGGCAGACCGAATACCACTAAATTTGGCAAACTGTTACTTCTTGAAAAGTTAATGCTCTTGAAAAAAGGATATTTTGAAAGTTAATTTGATTTTTAAATAATTATAAATTAAACTATTAACATTTTTTCTTAATAACTTGTTGCCGTAAAAAAGTTCTTTTTGTATTGCTTTAAAATTTAAAATATCGATTTTTTTCAATGATACCAATTTTATTAACGAGCAAATCTTTTTTTAATTCTAATAATACTTTCAAAATGTACTGTGCAGTGTCTCAATATAATATAATAATAAAAATCATGAAATATGTATAAATTTGTAAGACGGTTAAATCATTGATAATTCTTCTATTGATATTTCTGTAACTCACATAGCGCATTTCAGATTTTCAGATATATATATGTATATAATTGGGTTTTACAGTACCAACCGTGCGCCAATCGCTATTCTGGAATGCATGGAGGAAGGCCTCCTACCGAGTGAGAGCTCAATGGCGGCAAATCCCGTGAGTCGGCAAGTCTCCCTCTCCTATCCTACCCCAATGAAGTACAGGTGAGTCCCAACAATGCTCGTTATTATCTACAGCAAAATGATTGACTGACAATGTGACGCAATATTAGCTTCCATTGCACTATTATTCTCGATTTTTATTTTCTGATCCAACCTTTATTGTTTAACGGTTCCATCAAAGTTAACGGAATGTACCAATATTATTAACTGTGTTGATCGGGTCATTTAGCTTTAATGGATGCCCTAATAAGAGCGTGGAACTATTCTTAAATTTATTCTATGCAAACAATTCATAATAATTTTTTTTTAAAAAAAATCAGAATGAAAGAAAAATATAAGGAAGAAAATTTTCCAATGAATATAATGAAGAAAATGTAAATACAGAGTAATGGGTCGTAATCGATTTGTTTAAAGAAATAGAATTTGCCTAGTTCGTTTATTCAATGAAAAAAATCATTTTGTGATTTCAAATTTTGTATAATCGGTGTATAAGGGAAATTATCTTATTTGTCATAAATTCACATTGCAAATATACAGATTTAAAATAAAATCATATTCATAAGAAGAAAGAACTACATTAGGTGAAGAAGTTTTATTCACGCTAAACATTATCATTATTTAATGGCTCTAATCGTCAGGAATAAAAGAATATTGTTTTTTCATTGAACATAAAAAGCAGCTTCAGATATTAAAGCTAACAGTTTAATACTCGCTCAAGAGTCAGAAACGCTTTAAAATAAGTTTTATTTCAAAGGAAAGGGCACGATTGGCAAACATTATCTTTATCTTTTATCTATACTTATATAAAGCTCAATGTGTGTGTGTGTGTGTGTGTGTGTGTGTGTGTGTGTGTGTGTGTGTGTGTGTGTGTGTGTGTGTGTGTGTGTGTGTGTGTGTGTGTGTGTGTGTGTGTGTGTGTGTGTGTGTGTGTGTGTGTGTGTGTGTGTGTGTGTGTGTGTGTTAGCGGCCAAATTGTCTGACCTAGAACTGCCAAACGGGGCAGATATATACTATGGTGAGTAGGAATGTGCAACCGGGGACTATTTTTTAACTTTAATTAGAATTTTAATTAATTAAAAACTAAATGAACTTTTTTCAAATTTCCACTATAATTTTAACAAATATTATTATATAAAATTGTTATTTACATCTTTATAAAATTTTTTAAAAAATCGTCTCATTGATACTATTTTTAATGTATGAATTTTTCTATTTTTAATCAATTTTTAATAAATATTTTAAGCAGATTTTTCATCAATTTTTTTCACAACAAATAAAAATAAAATTTAACTTTCACAAGTTTTTACCCGTATATGGAAAAAATAGCTTTTATAAATATGTTGCTATCACGTTTGCTATTGACAAAAGCTCAAACTAAATGATTAAATTAACTCTTACCACAAACTAAGGCTAGAAATGTGTATTTTCAGCACGTGTCTCTAAGAAAGAAAATATAATATTTTCTAGAAAGATAAATGATAATTTTTCTCTTAACTTTAAAAATATCTATATTATTAATTCAATAATTCTGTGGTATTTAAGATAAACATTATATATTTATATGATGTTCACTATAATCGAAACCCAACATTTAAATACAGATATACATCTAATAAGAAAAATTGTTCACGTGAAGTAAAGAATATATGCAGTTTTCTTCAATAAATATTCTGAAGTAGAAGAAGTAAAAAGTTTATATTTTAATTCAGACCTATGATTCATGTTTAGTAAAATATTCGTGAGAAACTAACATTTTATGTAAAAAGAAATGCCCACTCTATTGAGACTAAAACTAAGTGAGTTATTAAATTTTGATTATTACTATCTTGTAAAAGCGTCCGATTTTAGACCATTCCATTGACCGTCTAAAAAGAATTACGTCAATCAGAGCCCAAAATTTCTTCAAGGTTAATTAGCTCGAAATTTTGAAACTACAGATTGTTTTCAAATAATGATATTCAACATATTTTAACTTCGTTAGATTTGGTGGCAAAAGATTTAAACATTTTTTGTTTATTCATTTAAAAGTTGGGATATAAAGAATATTTCGCTGATTATGATTCTTTAAAACCAAAAGACTGTATACTATTTCAATTTCATAAATTTTTTTTCAGAAATAGATTTATTGACACAGGCAAAATAAAATATTATTTTTGACGTCATTTAAATCCTTTTGAAAGTAAAACTAAAATCTGCATTTTATGATAAATCAAAGAAATTTTTATTGGATAATTCTTTTAGTTGTTGCATAAACTAAAAAAATACTCTGCAAAGAACATAAGATTAAAATGCTGGACGATTTTGTTTTCTCCGTTTATATTTTTAAAGCAATTTGTTTGGTTTCAGAAAAAAATGTTTTCATTTCAATTACTTAAATTTAAAGTTTAAAGTTTACAATAATTGACAAAAAAAATTAGAGTGATACATAGTACAACGAATAGGACAGCATAAAGCTTTTTTAACAGTGTAAATTATTTAAAATTTAAAAATATTTTACGCAAGTAATTTTTGAAAGACTAAGTTACATAAAATATTTAGCAAGAATTAATCCCGGAGAACTTGGTGATCGCCAAAGGCGGCTAGTAATTAATAAGTTCAAAGTACAAATGCAAGATTCGCAAATTATTTTCTTATTATCTCCCATTTTAAAATTTAACAATCGCGATATATGTATGTGTTTTGATATAAGAATTTATAAATTATTTGTGGCTACACGTAAAAGCAAAAAGAAAAAAGTTAAAATATTTTTTAAATATTAAAAAACAGAAGTCACAAACTTATTAATATATATCTTATCGTCATTTTTATTTAGATGCCCTTTAAAGGTCTTTTGGGTTAGTTTCACTTCATCCCGATTTCTGAGCATTCTGATTCTTTTCCATACGGCTTTACTATTCATAAAAAAGATCAAAAATCTCCCTTACATACTTTGACCATCAATTAAATTAAATATGAACTACTCAATTTATTATACTAAAATTTCTAACCTAGAATTATACAAAATGGCTGACAATATTTAAACTGAATGTTAGAAAAAAAAAAGATGAATGATCATGAAATATATATTTTTAAACAGAATAAATTTTATTTTATTAAGCATGAGATAATTTTAGTTCAGATTTAAAAATAAGCCGAGAAATCCCTTGACTCACCGTAAACAAATCGTAACATATTTGTTTTCACAGTAAAACTCAACACCGTTGTTAAATACGACTGTTAAATATTATATTAACCACCCGCTGGAAAAAACTGTAAATAAAGAAGCACTTGTCATGGCTTTCACATTACTGGAAAAAAAATTGGAACAGCGCGTCGTTAATTAGTAGAAGATATATGAGTCTCTTGAAAATCCACTTTTGCTGAAGTTAATTCTTGTTTTGGGCAATAATTCCTATCTTAAACCGAAATCTGAATAGTAAATTATTCCCGAATGTTTCTAGATTCTTTTTTTATCGTCAGATTTCGCATTTTGTTGTGTCATAATAGCTGAAATAACTTATAATGTTACTGCGAATTTTTGTGTGAATAATTTAATGAAACTTTAACTACAACTTTTTCCGGTATTCACCTTGCCTTTAAGAAAAAATTCTGTAGTTTTTATTTTAAATCATTTCCAAGCTAATATTAGTGCCCCTCCCCCATTTTAGATAAGAATATTTCTAAATGAGTTAGCACTTCGCAAATTCTGCAAGTTTTTCTAAAGGAGACACAATATTTCAAACATTACTTTCATTTTACAGAGAATTTCAGCAAGTAGCTACACTAGGTTTAAATTAAATGTATGGATCATGCATAAAATAAAATCCATGTCATCCATAAAAATGAATTTCACCTGAAGATTTAATATTTTTCCATCGCATTTAAAATTAAGACTAAGATCTTAGCTGCAAAAGGGAAAATAGGGCATGTCTTTTTCTAGGGAAATACAATATTTCACATAATATTTTCATTCCGTCGAGAATTTCTATAAGTAATATATAGTTTTAGGATAGATGCATGGACCATACTTAAAATCAAGAATATACATAAAAATAAATCTTATACGAAGAATTTTTCAAAATTCAATTGCGTTGCTATTAATTTGATAATCTATTGGGAAAAGATGTAGAATGCACTATTAAATCCGTGTAGAATATTTTTTATTTTTCTCCTCGCATTATGAATTTATATGTTTAGAAGATTTGATATTTCAAAGATCACATTCAAAACCTATTCCAAATTTAAAATAGCAACGAGAAAAGAAAAAGCAGGTTTTGTCTTATCTTTCTAAATGAAACTCAGTATTTCAAACCGTATATTCATTTCATGGAGAATTTTCAGCAAATAGCTTGTACTAGTTTTAAATTATATGTATGGATCACATATAAAATGAGCATATAAAATCAACATCATGTATAAATCAAGTGTCATCCGAAGATTGTTTCCGAGTTACGTTGCATTGATATCGACGCGATAGTTTAATGGAAAAAAAGTTTAGAAGGCATTATTAAATCCATGTACCATTTCTTGATATTTCTACCAGCATTTTAGGGTCTTTGGTTTCTCGTGAATTATATGAAAACCAAGTCGAAGATAAAAATTTCATTTGAGAAAATCTCAGCCCTCTTTTATCAAAAAGTATTCTCGAATATTCAAAATTTCTATGCATGTTATTTGCATTATTAATGAAGACATATTTTTCATTTATCTTTTGGACTTTTTTTCTGTTAACTTCACAGCCGCCTCCGAAATGGGTACTCATACATTAATTAATCTTAGGAAATACAGTAAGTTTCAAGGTATGTGTTCACTTAATTGGCAAAAAGGAGATTTTTTTGGAGGGTGTCATGTTAGAAAAATGATTTTTGCATTAATTTTGATGATTGGTCGTTTTTACAATATGAAGCCTTAATATTTTTTTTGCACACATAGAGTGTGCATATAAAGGAAATTTATCTTTCATTACTACTTATATGCAATTAATATTATACTTTTATATATTTAGAAGTTAAAAAGGGATAATATTAACATAATTTCGTCTTAAATAACTTCGTATATTGTAAATCTCACCATTTCCGTGGAAAAATTTCAAAATATGCTGATTTCTATTTCATGTCTCAAGACTGATTTCATATTTGTAAATCTCAAGACTTCATTTTTGCAAATTTCATTATTTCCAAGGAAAAATTTCATAATATGTTGATTGTTGTTTCATATCTACTAAAGACAAAAAAAAATTGATAAAATTGATAATATCGAGTTTCGTACATGAAACTAAATTAATCAGAATGTAAATTAAAATAATAATGAATTCCACTACCTGAAAAAAAATTGTTGCAATTAATTTTGATCCTTCAATTAGTAACAAAAATTTAAATCATACAGTTTGCTTAATTTATCAGCCTAGCACTATGAGTAAATCTGTTTTATCTTCCATTTTTCCTTTTCAAATTCTTGTTTTAATGATAATACCAATTTAAACACTGATCTTCGTCCATATAAAATGTCATCAAATGTTCCTCTTTGAGGAATAAAAAAATTTGTTATATTACTTAAATGTCAACTTATTTATTTCGATGTCATTTTGAAAATAGTAGTGAGCACTATTTGTAGTTTCAGTATTCATTCTTTATAATTTTTTATACAAAATTAAATAGTAATAATTTTTCTAGAACTCTAGAAACATTTTAGAAATGTTTTATTAGTTTAATGATATCTGAAAATGTTTGTATGGAATCTTAAGTAGTGATACAATTTATTTATTTCTGATAGTTTCATCATGATACCAAATCTATCTATATATTTTTAAATAAAATTTGTGTGAATTCTAATTACGCTTATCTTATGACTAAATTTTTTCCCTTTAGGAATTTAGGGAAATCAGGTTTAAGAATTTCTGCAATGGGCTTGGGTAAGATTCATATCGTTTCAATTTATATAAGAATTAGTTTCTGAAAAATTTTCTTATTTTGAATTTAATTTATATTTTAATTGTTAATGCATAAACATGCCATTTCAATTTACAGGTACGTGGGTTACCTTTGGATCTCACATATCTGAACAAGTAAGAAAAATAACATTTTTTTTCTGAAGATTAATATTTTTAAATTTATTTAGATAAAAAGTATATTTGCAACAAAAATGGTTGAATTTCATGTTAAGGCGGTATTTTCAGTGATATCAACGTGTTAACCGAAAAAGTTTTTAATTAATCATAAATTCATCAGCTGAGTATAATTCATTTAATCGCAAATTACTACCTATATGTAATCAGAAAGATATAACACAACCATGTCACTTGGCACATTAGTTTCACTTAATTGTAAATCACTATTTTTATAAACATAATTCAGTGTCCAACAGCAATGCAGTTGTTTCCATTGGTGTTGTTGCTCATTTTTATTCATTCTGTTATACTGATTATTGTTCCAACTTATTTTATTTAATAATAATAATAATAATATAGGGTATTATAAAGCGATATGAGTGCCCTTTATAAATACAATAACATTATTTTTCTTTAAATTTTCATCATTCCATTCAATTAGAGAAAAAGAAAGCTCGAATAATTTTACATGGATGGCTACTCTAAAAATATTTTTAAATTTAGATATATTTCCACAAAAAATTCAAAATTAATAAATTCATAACAAAATAACAGACCCTAATAAAAATTCGAATTATAATGTCAGATATATATTCATTACTTATTTTCATTAGACATTACTTTCTTGTGCCCATCTTTTTTTAATATCTCTTTCTTCTAAATAGCAGAAAAAGATTGAAAGACATTAAGAATAGTAAAAAATAATTCAAATGAATTAAGTAGAAGAGAGTACCCATTAAAAATAATATTACCTTCTGAAGACAGAAAAACATCGTGCCCTGTTTTTAAATATTAAGTTTCTTTGTTCATCTTTAATTAAACTACTTTCTCTCTAGATGGCTGAAGATATAGTGTCAGTAGCTTATGAAAATGGCATCAATCTTTTTGACACAGCAGATGTTTATGCTGGTGGAAAGTAAATATATATTTTTTTCTCGATTGAATATTCATTTTTATAGGTTTCAATATATTAAGGATCTTACTATGTCTTTTGCAAATATCTCAAAACATATGTTATACGGAGTCTTTAATTTTAAAAGTTACTGTTTTTTTCTCATATAGAAAATTCTTCATGTGTTTTGTTTCGTATGTTGTATTGAATTTTTATTTGACTTTATTAACACATTGTGTATATTAAAAATACAAAACAACATTTTTATTCAACGTTAGATACTTTTTTAGGCATTTTAAATTATTTAATGCAATGCATCTGAAATTTTTATCGCATAGTTGTCCAAACTTTAATTTTTTTTTTTTTTTTGTATTTTAATTACATTTCACCAATGGTCTGTAAAAAATATTTAGAAAAATAGTAAAGTCCTAAAAATGAAAACATTTCAATTATTTATTAAATGAATTAAACATTTTTACTAAGAATCATACCAATTTGTAAAATATTCGAATAATGGAATCGACACATGTAGAGAATGCCTCGAACGTGATTTGCTCATTAAATTTTGAAATTCATTGGGCATATCGCAGAAGAGAAAAACATCCCAAAATTACATGCAAAACGTAATAAAACGTGATTTTTTTTTTTATTAAAAAGTACGTGCAATAACAGTTCTCCTCATCAGTTATTACAACATGCAAGTGAGCTGTTTCGTAAAAAGAAATGAATAAATAACTGCTGATATTTAACAAGACAATATAATAACAGTTTTTATCCATGTTAGTGTAATTAAGGTAAGCATTATATACCACGCATAATTAAGATAAACATTATATAAACCACGTATGGAATTAATTACTTTTTAAAAAATATGTAAATCATTTAAATACTTCTAAAATGTTTCTGAATTCAATATTTCGATATTTATTTATAAAATAATTTTTTGGATCATCTTTTTTGATCGAAATCGGTATTTGCCATGAAAGGTAAGTAAGCCTAAGAATTACGAACAAAAAAATCCTGAATTATTATATGTTTTAATGCTCTATTTTTTAATCATTATTAGTCGTTTATTAGAACATGAAATGTTTGAGATTAAAACTAATCATTTTCATATAAAAGCATGGTGCATTGTATTTTTTATGAAATACAACTTTCAAACTTTAAGTAAAATAAATTTCATGAAATATAAGCATACACAGTTCTTCAAAAGAAAAAAAATCTTCAAATCCTGCATTTTCAAATGTAACCGATTTCGTAAAACATTACAAAAAATTTTTTATGTGTTTTGTTTTGCTCCGAAATTGCTAATTGGATTATAAATCATCTATCATGTGATCATGTGACCTCTACTGATTTGTTGAATTTTACATATTAATCTACCTACTCATTCTTAGTTAAAATTTGCAATTGTGAACATGAAATCTATTAAATGGTAGTTTAAATCCAATTGCATGAATTTGAAATCCATACAATAGTGTTTGTCCTCGATCCCATAAATGCTTTAATTGGGACTCAACAATCCTGTTATTGATTTCAAATCCATTTTGGACCATACCAATTGTGTGTTACTTCACTATCCAAAATTGAATCGCATCAACCCGCTTCAGAACCCATTAAATAAAGTGCAGTAATTTATTTTAGCTTAATATAGCATTAGAACATTGTAAAACAAGAATTTTTTCACTTTCGTAAAACAGACACATTTTACAATATGTAGTTAATGCTTGGTTCCCTATGTTCTAACTACATCCAATGATCCTTTTTATTTAATTTACAATATCATTCTTGGCGATGATTAAACTTCGTTAATTATCGCCAAGCATTGGGGATAATTACCATATACAATTTGCATTGATGTATTATAGTATAGCTTTGCGAATATTCCATCAGTTTCCAATTGGTAAGGAATATTGGCTTGCTTTGCATGATGTTGATGTAATAAATTTATTATCCATTACAATTTTCTAATTTGTGAATTAGTAAGAAAAATGTCGCTTGTGATCATAGAGCATTTATTCAGTATATTATTTTATTTGTTTCTAGAGCAGAAATCTTACTAGGAAGAATACTGAAAAAGAAAGAATGGAAGTAAGTAAATGTAAAAAAAATGATAAATAAAAACTTGATTTTAATTTCTTAAAATTTATTTACCTTTTTTTCTTGTAGGAGGTCATCGTACAACGTTGCAACAAAGCTCTTTTGGGGTGGAAGGTATAATCTTAAAAAATTTCTCAATTTTTAATGGTTGAATGTGTGAGCATTTTTTTTTCTAATTAGTCTTAAAAAATCAAAATACTAATCTAATTCGTGTCATTTTGAATGAATTACTCGTGCTTTGTTGTTTTTTATTAATATTTAAATAATTGTTACATATCACAACGTTTCCCGAAGAGATGTCTCAAAAACTACTTTGCTTGTAATAATTATATTAATTTATTGTTAATTTAGCCCGAGATATTAGTGCATCGATTTCAAAAATTTTATTAGCAGAAAAGTTAATGTATTATAAATATGACAGCAAAAATAATTTATCAAAAATATTTTGAAATATACCCTCTTTTGTCTCGATAATAACAACAAGATAGTAAATAAACCATTAATATGATGCTAACATTTTTAATTGTATCTGGTTTGCATCTTTACAGGATTTTTTTACATATTTATCGAAAATTCTTCATAAACCATTTATAAATTTTAGACTTTTGTTCATAAAACTAAATAATCAATATTCCTATTTTAGTCATAATCATTATTATAGTTCCCTATTGTTATTTTTATTCCCTATCTTTAAATTCCTTGCTTATTTCCAACTGTATTCTCTATTTTTGTAATTTTTCTCTGTTTCTATATCTTTTCCCTATTTGTATTTTTTTTCTATCCTCTATCCTTTTTTTTCCAGTATGTATGTTAATATTATTGTTTCTGTGTTTATTTATTGTTCCTATGCTTTCACATTTGTTCCACATTTCTATATTTCCCTTCCTATTTCTATATTTCTTTCTTTGGTTCTAAGTTCTTTTTTTAACGTTCTTTGCCTTGTTTCTTTCTTCTATTCTAGTTTATATTTTCTTTTTTTATATCTATATTTCCCATTTTTGAACCATTTACCTCAGAGAATTTTTTTAGATACATTCATAGAAACATTGTTGGAAAATTTCTGTATAAATACAATAAAAGACATTTTCCTTTTCTTGACTCATCTATCTTTCTTTTTCAATTCTGCTGCTGAACGTAGAGGAGAAAACGAGCGAGGACTCTCCCGGAAACACATAATCGAAGGCAAGTTTGGGTAAAGCTAATTTTCGATTCTTTCGCAGTTGTTCTGTTGTGGTTTCAGTTATGTTTGGAATGCAGATATGCGTTTAAAGTCAATGGTACATAATTTTCTATTAGTTATTTTAAAATGCTATTAATATTGCCTCCAATGCTGCTTTGACATGGCTCATATTCTTAAAAAAAGTGTTCACCCCATATAGTTAAAAACCTTTTCTTATTTTTATGTGCTTTGTAAAGTTGTGTGGTTTTGTTGTCACATGTGTTCTATGTATTAATGAATGCAATGTTGTTAGCTTCAGCTTGCATGTGTGTATCAAATATTTTGATATCAATGTGCTTACCGTTGGCTATTAAATATTGTCTCCTATTTTTATAACGTAACTTAATTAAATTTTAATGCATTATTTGTAATAGAAAACCTATTTAAGTCATATACTAATTTGATTGCGAAAATGATGAACCGTTGAAAATGCACCAGATCCAAAAATTAGTACTATTTAAAATAATATCCAAGTTATTTTCATATAAATAAATTGTTCTTAATAAGGTTATAAGGTATGATTTATTAGATAGAAAATGAATTTCTATTTAAAATATAAATAACAAATATCTTTAAGTTTGCGTATAAAGAAAAAGTATTTTGATGATTACATTTTATAATCCAATCATTATTCTTTTCTTTTAATAACACTAATCCTAATTTTTTATGAATCTAATGTAAATGGTTTATACAATACAATATTAAACTTTAAAGTAGTTCAATTAATTTTTGAAAAACAAAAATTGGAACAAGAAATCAAGGATCGAATTAAAATCCAAATTAGGAAAGTTGTTTCTAAACTGAGAAAGACTATTGGAAGAAAAAAAATCTTTATACAAAACAACAATAATGGCAACAAAATAGATAACTTTTACAATTCTAGAAAACCGTTCATAGATATATTCTAAAGAGCTTGCCTTGTGCAGTTTTAGATTAATTGGAATATTGTTTAAGGAATATCTTAAACCAATGTCTATACACGACGGCTTACTAAAATCAGCAGATTCACAAACAGCTGATCAAAACCTAAAGAGTGCACAATTAAGAGAACAATTGGAAAATTTCTTTAATCAATCTCAAAGTACTTTATTGACCTATTTCAAATTACTGAAGATATCTATAAAAGGTAATGTGCCTGGTATAAAACAAATGGATGATCGTTAATTGTCCTTAACATCCTATTGAATGAGGATAAGAAACATTTCTTATATAAGAAAGGACATTTTCTTGGCAATAGGATAAGATGTATTGGAATAAACTATATGTTCTAAACTTTTTTAGTACGCTTTCAAAGCATGAAACTAGCTGCAAAAGTTGAACAGAATAGCATTAATCTCTCGTCGCAGTTGGGTCGGTAATTTGACAAAGAGTAAGAAAGCTGTGTGTTCAGTCTTAAATCATCCATAATAGCAGTTTTATGGTAAAAATGCTCGGAAAAAAGATTCCTAAATCTTTTTTTTTATTCATACTGGCGTTATTTTGCAATATTTTCCTTTTAATGGACGACAATGTTTGATTTCATCTTGCTAAATGTTGACTTGGGAAAAGAGTATCGAACAATGGGAAAATCAATGTATTCACTTTACCAAACTCCAATAGAATATGTATGACACGGTCTAAGATGGTTTCCAATTCAGCTAAGGCCTTCTCTGGCAATTAGTGAGCTAAAGATTTCCCTTGGTGAGAATTTTGAAAGAACAGCTTAGAATTGAAAGAACATTTTGTTAATTCCAAGCCAAATCGAATTTCAGCTATTTTAGCTATTTGAAAAGAGTAATATTTATCCTCCATTTTCCTTCCTTTGTGTGTCTCTCATGTAGCTATAGTATCGTACCGTTTTGTAGCAAGACTCAATTCGCACACACACAAAAAATATTGATGCACATGGTTTGATATAACATCTGTAGTAAACTGAGATACCTTGCAAAGTGTAATTAAAATATAGTTTGTACACTGTAAAAGTATATAGATTTTTTTCACAAAACTCAATTATTTCTCAACGCTTTCAATTGATGAAATTCGCCCAAGTCTCCTTAACCTATTAGCAAACCCCCGGAGGGGGACCCTCGAAATGATGATGAGATGCTTCCGGTACAGTTGTTGGATCTCGCCACCCTGGAGAGTACACAAAAAGGTGGGGGATCTGGCTTCTCCCACCGATGACGGGACGTACTGCCTTCGGGGAGGGTTGTACCGTGGCTTGTGATGGCTCTTAGGACTCAACCACAGTTCCCGCCAGTGTTGCTGTTGTGGTGGTCCGGTCATTCAGTTTTCTTTATCCGTGCGCCTTCGGGCGGATCGGAGAGTCAGTGATATGACAATTTATTAGCACAAAATACCCAAAACTATTTTAAGATATTGTTAATCGTGCTGTACAATATCTTAGGCCAATAAAATAACTTGGAATAAATTTTTAATGTGTATGATGACATCAAATATTTACAGGCTTTGAGTACGCTTGCAACAAAACAAACAAATAATCAAAAACGAAATATTAGTTTTAAAATAAAAAGTAACATTATGCATAGGAAAAGCTAAAAGTTCAAAAATGATGTGAAAAATTCGTAAGCAGTGTTGTAAATTCAGTTGTCTACAAATTTAACAACTCAAAATTATTATTGTTTTAATTCTATGCTTATTTTTACAGGTTTACAAGCATCTCTAGAGAGATTGCAACTAAATTACGTCGATATAATTTTTGTAAATAAAGCTGATCCCATGTGTCCAATGGAAGGTAAGAAAACAAAATTTATATCATAAGATTATTGATTTAATTAATAAAAAGCCAATATTTTGCTTAATTTACAATTAATTGAAATTCAAAAAAAAGTTGTGAAAAAAACTATCTCGAGGTGCACATCTCAGCCGTCCAAAACACCTTCGTGTCAAATTTAGTAACTATAGGCTGGCTCACCGACATGCTTTACAGAATGCCAACGCATGCACTTTTGCTTAGATTATTAGTGCTGTTGTTTCTTATGGCACTGGCCATGGACAAGCCAGCTGTTACGAAGACACCGATTTCCTCCGATAGAGTGCGTCTCTCGTTATTTCAGTGGCGCCATCTAGGGCCAAGAGTATGACTTGGCCACTACACACGTCACAACCATTTTACGGGGCGGACTTCAATCATACATTTCATTTGCTCAACCACAGATCGTAATTCAGACCTGAGTCAGAGAACGATCGCCCCAGTGGTATTTCTCTCGACATGGGAAACTTTGCGACCATGACAGATTTATACGCGCGCCAGTCACCACACGCGCGGGGAGCATTCGGCCAGCGATGTTCGAACTCGCAACCCAAGCGACGCGAATCCAACGCCGTACCAACCAGGCTATTCTGGCCTTAATTTGTTGGTAAATATAGTTACAGTGCTGTCTGTAGTAATATCTGTCTACACTCAAGGATAATTTCAGTTGATTTCACGTACAAATAACCACTTTTCTGATGAATGGCATAATACATATTTTATATCACTTTAAAGTACAAAAAGATCTCCATGAAATTAAACAAGATTTGTGTCTATTATAGTGTTTTATTCAGAATAAATGCGAATAATGAATACCACACCTTAAACCACTTTTCATTGATACTATAATGTAATTCCATTAAGAAGGCTCTCGGTGCACAATAAACAGCGTGAGGTTTAAAATGAGTAAAGGTTAGTTAATAAGTGTAAAATATCAAAATAACAAGGATTTAATATTTGTAACATCCTGATGCATAAAAATATTTTCTTGAGAACATCAAGTTATTTACAAAATATTTAATTTTATGTAAACAGAATCGATACTCCCACCGAACCAGTCTGATCCCCAAAGGCAGTTAGTAAATAAAAAACATATCAAAAAACATACCTTAAAAAACATATCAAAATTAATGGAAAAATATTACAAGAATCCTACTGTTATCTTTAAATTGATAATATTTATATTCAGGAACAATCAAAAATTATTTTCTTCTAATGATAATTACCGTAATTATTTGCAAAAAACATTAAAATTATGATATTAAAAATTCAAAACTGTTAGAGGAGCATACTTGTGAAAACCACTGGAAGCCCACAGACACAAAGAGACAAATATTTTTGTTTATACATTATTATTGATTTCTTATGTGAAAATACTCAAGAAAGTCGATAGAAACTGTATTCAATTTCTTTAGATTACCTAGAAATATTTTTTTACAAATTATTTTTCTTTGTATTTATTTCTTAAGCTTTAAATTTGAAGTAATTTTGGACATTTATATTATTTTTAGAGGTTGTTCGTGCCTTTACCCACTGTATTAATCATGGTATGGCGATGTACTGGGGTACGTGTCGATGGACTGCCATGGAAATAATGGTATGTGAAATATGAATCTATTTTTCCATCAACTTTTCTAAAGTATATCTTATACTTTTTTTGCAGCTTATAGTAACTAAAATAAAATCTATTAAACATGGTATATAAAATAATGCTAACTAATTTTTTCAAAGAATTTGTAAGTTTATTAAAATTATAAGCAGCAAAGAAATCGATACTGTAATGAAATGTTTATAGATTCAATATTCCCGGCTTTTGTAGCATTATACAAAAATATTTTTAATTTTTTTATTTAATTTTAATAAGTTTACGAAAATAAGTATGTAGCTTTTTTATTACAAAATATTATATTAAAATGCATCGTTCGTTGCTTGATTGATTGCACATGATTGATTGATTGATTGATTCTGCATTTTTCTTATATACCATAGTACTTAAGAATTCACTATTTCATTATAAAATTATTTCAATAAATTCGCAAGAACGGTCCAATGTTATATAGAAAAATCAAAAATCACTTGAAATGGTAGTATGTTATTTAAATAAATAAAATCGAGACACCAATTTATTTATTCCTTTTAAAAATCAAATTTATGAATCAAAGTTTCTTCAAATTTTCTTTACAACCATTATGAAGCATAGAGAATGGTGTGAAGATGGTTTCACGACCGTTCAGTTATTTTTTTTATTAATTAAAGGAATAGTATTTAATATTAATAAACTAATAAATTTAGTAATGAGAAATATGTTTCTGTTGTGCATGTAAAGTATTACAATTTCAAAAAAGATTTGCTCAGTAAAAAGAATATAAAAAAAAGCCCAAATTCGAGAAAGGGAAATATTTAAATAACATTTATTTAATTTTACGGCTAATGAAAAATATTTCTTTAACAATTTCATAAAGATTTCTTTTATTTAAAAATTTTATTCAAAACTGGGCATTTTTGCATTTAACAGTTAATTGAAATTGCTACTCACTATTTGTATTCCATGCTATCAACGTAAAATTGCCACTCACAATATTTATTAAATTTTTAATCTGTTTTTAAAAATAATTCACTGAAAAATAGTAGATTTCTAGGGATTTTAAAAATTATCTGGGATAAGGTGTAATTTTTAGGGACACTAATAGTTTCGTTGTCACTATGAGGTATTTAAATTTTTAGGGCAATAAATCTTTGGATCTTAATTTAAAAAATAAAATGGCAGACAATGGAAAGATTTTGTGTATTATAATATTTAACATAATATTTTGCATTGAAAAAATAATATAATTAAAAAACCTTTTTTTACGACGAAGGCTAATATCAAACAGATTTATACTTTCCCAAACATGGAACATGGTTAAAATTTCACATAAAAATATTGTACAGTCAACATAGTTGTAAAGATTATTTTCATAGTTAATAATTAATAATTATTTAAAAATATGAAAATTTCATCTCAAGCTGTAACATTTATGTGCTATAAAAAATATCAATTGTTGATGTTCTGAGTTTAAAATACAATTAGTATTTTTTTATTCGGATAGATATGAAAGAAAAGTTAAAGAAAATGTTGAATTCTTTACAATTGAACATTGAAAATATCTATAATTCGAATAAAACAAATAAAATATTTTAAAACTAGTTAGAAAATCTTTAAAACTATATCTATACGCCCTTGTAAATAATCAAATGTTTTGTTTTCTGATTTGAATTTTTATATTATGATAGAGATTTGAAACTGTAGTAATTCTTCTGCTTATCTAACTTTTTCTTATAGGAAGCATATACAGTGGCTCGCCAATTTAACCTCATTCCACCTCTTGTTGAACAAACAGAGTATCATATGTTTCAACGAGAGAAAGTAGAAATTCATCTACCTGAGCTCTATCACAAAATAGGTATAATTTATTTTATAATTATACATGTAACGCATTCCAAATTATCTATGTATAGGCATTAGTTATATACAAAAAAACTTGTATAATTTATTTTATAATTATACATGTAACACATTCCAAATTATCTATGTATAGGCATTAGTTATATACAAAAAAACTTGTATCATTTATTTTATAATTATACATGTAACACATTCCAAATTATCTATGTATAGGCATTAGTTATATACAACAAAACTCTCTTTTTATTTTGAATATAAGAAAATCGCAATTTATATTCTAATTTTCAGTTTTTTTTCACTATTATTACTGTATTGTTTCTTAGGAAAGTTTTTGACATTTTTTCATGTTCAATATTTTTAAATGTTTATTTTGATACTTAAACATTCATTTTAATTGACTAAACTTAAATATTAGTAACTTGAAAAAATTTTAAATGTCAAGTATTATACCTGAAGTATCAAGTTCAATTATTTAAAATATTTTACGATTCGAAGGTGTCGGAGCCATGACATGGTCTCCTCAAGCTTTCGGAATGTTTACGGGCAAATTTGACGAAGGAGTTCATTTGCTGTCAAGAGGATCAGTCAAAGTCAGGGTTTGTATTGACTGATATTATTTAAATTCATCAATTTTTCAGAAAAAAATTGCTATTGTAAAGAAAAAAAACTTAAAAATGAATTTAAATAAAAGACTAAAATGATATTTTACATATAAATATAAAGTAGTTTTCATCAAAATAATGTCAATTCGATATTTTCTACTCTTTTATAATAATTGTTAAATTTGTCTAGAACTTCACAATGTTGCCGGACAAACCTTGCCCAGAAGAAGGAAGAAGTCCGCGTCATCAGACCAAAATTCAAGAACTTTCTTTACTCGCAGAAAAAGTTGGCTGCACATATACCCAATTGACCATAGGTAAAGAAAGAATTCTTTTTTTCTGCTCTCAATTATGATATTTTCATTTCATAGAATCTTTATTCTATTTCATTGGTGATTAGTTCCTATTTATTTTCTGTTTTGACATTCAAGCCATAATAAGAGATTCTTGGTTGATACTTAAATTAATGTAAAACTTCTGATAGTTTCTATATTTTTGGTAATCCATAATGAAACTTCTGTATTAATATATATTTCAAATAATAGACATCTTGTTATATTGTCAGTTATTTACAATTATTTTACTTTTGTTCTTTTTCATTTTAAAATTATTTTTAATTAGTTCTTATTGAGAACGCCTATTATCTTTATAAAAAAAATATATCTTAGAATAAAATTCTTTTTTATAGCTGAAATTTAGAACGAAATACATAACCTCTACATTGTAGATTAATTTGATGAAATGTTTCAACGGAATTAATATATTTTGTTAATTTTTAGTTTTAAAATACCTAACTTATTTTTCTTTATATATTTTTACGTCATATAATGATTCTTTTTTCTATGTGTAAAGCCAAAACAAAACATATTTTATTTTTTAAACGAAAATCTTGAATACTCTTTTGTCAAACTCATAAAAATAATCGTAACTATATTAATAGGTCCGCCTACAGAATGTGACCAGTTTCTATTTTGAATTAAATAATAATATAATCACATATACTTATAATCTTTAACATGCTTATAGACGTTTAAATTGATAATTAATTTATTATCATGTGGGAACATGTTGTTGCTTTGGTTTGAGGTTTGTGAAGACTCAAAATGCGTAGACAGAAAATAAAGAGCATAAAAAGTTTTGGAACTCGAATGATTTTGAGATGAAAAAAACCATCGTTTTTCTAAATATCGTAATCTGATAGTGACGTGATTGTTACAAAAAGGTCCAAATGGATTTTACATGAAAAAAATTCTTGTCTCGAAAAAAATTTCAGAACTAGATTGATTTTGAGATGGTTAAAAACCATCGCTTTTCTAAATGTTGATGATTGCGAAATATATGAGAACATGATTTTGTTTTTCTGTCGGATTGATACCACATGACTTGAAAAAAATAATGTTCTCACATGGTAACTTGAAACTGGCATTAGAGGATTTCGATTTTATTTTATTTGATTTATTTTTCTTTCACTTTTTTCAGCATGGTGCCTCAAAAATGAAAATGTACATTGCGTTTTAGTAGGAGCATCTACACTTGAACAACTGTATGAACATATACATGCCATCCAGGTATTTATAATTAGTTTAGAAATATCAGAACAGTTAAGAGCTGCATGGAGCACTTCATCACATTTAACATTAATAATCAAACTTTCAAACATATGCATATGTTGGTCAAATAAAATTATTCAGAAAAAAAGAGCATTGGAGATGAAAAAAATATAAAAAGCTAATTTTATCGGTATGCATTTCAGAACACGGGGAATGGTATAACGGAATGGATATTAAACTCTGTTGAAAAGTAACATCTGTGCTAAAAATTGATGTCTTTTTTTTCACCTAAAATATCTTTATTTCGCTTAGATTGCATGATACTATTTCATCCTCCTGTGACTTTATGGTTATTTAAATAATATAGCAGGACATGAAATGGGATAAACACCGATGGACTTTGACATCTAACCGATTACTCGTCTACTGGTTTTCGTTTATAAGCAAAAAGGGGAGGGAGTTTTTGCACCGAATTTTCTAGCAATGTCTAAAAGATTAAACCATTTAAAAAGTTAGTACAATACGAATTTTAGATAGTAAATTAAATTGTATCAATACAACTCTAGTGTAAACCGATATAATACATATATATATATGAAAACGGATGTACATAATTCAAATGAGATAAAGAGCAATAAAAATGAAGTTTAAAGTTAATGAATGTGAACAATGTAAAAAAATATCTCAACTACAACTGCACGTGCAAAAATCGAGCATATAAAAGAGAGAGAAAATTGATTTTAAAGCAAAAAAAAAAAAAAAAAAATAATGAAACATCAACAAAGGAGCATTTAAAAAAAAACTGAGAATTGATTTGATTTGATTTGTGAGGTTTTTTGGCGCAAGAGCCACATTTGGCTAGATTACGCCATACAAAAAAGGGGAGGAATGAAACTATCAAAGCTTAGTATATAGAATAAAAAATATAGACCTACGAAAGCAGTCTTATGGAATTATATATCTGTAAACCTTGCTGGCTTTCGAGGACTGAACTGCACGTGGCAATATACAACTCACCGTTGAAGCTCTGGATCAAACTGTATCCGTTGTTGATCCAACTGAATTTTAATAAATTCAACCTGCACCTAGAAAGTTTATTTAATTCGATATAAACATTAGAAATTCGATTATCAATATATGCAAAGTTTGTTTGTATATACTATATCGATGAAAAAATAAATAAGATGTATTAAAGGCAAAGATAACATTAAATGAAAAGATACTCATTAAAATGTGTATAAAAACATAGGTGATGCAAGGGCTTAAAGTTCCATATAGAGATAGGATTTGATTTCGCTATCCTGATAGCTAGAGTGCGATGTATACCTTATTTAAATTGATGTTTGAATATTTATGACAATTTTTTGTATTCATTGCATTTCTGAGCCACTTACATTTAATGAATATAATTGATATGTGTCACGAGCTAAGAATGAATACACAGAGATAATCAGTGTTCATAATAATGACTGCACCTATCTTTTCCTGTAAGTTTTCATGAAACTTGTTTCGTTCCATTCACTTACCTATGTTCTGAAACATATAACACTAATATATGGTGCTCTTTGCGTCCTTTCTAAAGTTCTTATGGTAGCGATACTTGAATCCTGGACTTCTATTACATAGTAAAAAGCATGATTAAGAATTTGAATACATTTTAAAAGTTGCTTTAAGATTTAAAATTCTTGTATTTTTCTTAATTGTGTTTTTTTTTCCTCCCTAGCTTCAAATGTTAAAAAAATGGAAATTATGTAAAATTTTGATATGAAGTGATTATCAATTTCGTTGCCAATTTTTGATAATCAATTTACTAATACAAAACTGGCTCCGAGAATCAATTTGAAACTGAATCATAGAGCTTGCACGTTTCTCAAACGCTCATTTTTCAGTAGATTAGTGAATGGTTAGCTCAAAGCCCAATGAATCTGTTAACGATGTTTTTTAAGGAATGAAATACTCCCCCTCCCCCAAGGAATTTTAGTCTTCTAAGTTTTTAAGCTTTGATTTTCAATATCAATCAATTCATTCAATTCAATTCAATCAATTCATTCAATTCAATTCAATCAATTCATTCAATTATATTTTCAATTCAAATCATTCAATAGCAACCTAGAGCATGAGTCATTTGTTAATTAATGTATTTTCTCAGTGATCTAAAATAATTTAAAATAGTATTATTGAAATCTACATATATCGGTCAGTTATAGAAACAGAAAGTTAAACTTCTTTTGTTTAAAATATTTATATGTCCAGAATATTTTTTAGACTCCGTTTTTCCATCTATTGATTCAAATAATTCCATAAATTGATTCAATAACTTTCTTATGATGTTTAAAACATTTTTCCGGCAATAAAGTATATTCTTACTTCTAACAACTTATATATCAGCTTTAAGCTATAATAAGAGTGTAATACAAGATGTCCATTAAAATTCTTCTACCTCACATTAACAAAAAAATAGCCAAAACTATTGCCATATTCGATGTCTAGTTATGGTAAAGTGACCACGAACACACACATTACTGAAGTCGGTTACAGAGACATCAAGTGACAAAATATAGACTTAGCTTTCCTATCTATAAAACAATACTAAATACTGCGAATGGAGAAGATATCAATTACAAAGTTGTAGGGCGTATTTCAATTTAGTATGAAAATACATCTTGAAAGCAATAATGATAAGAGCTAAAGGTTCAAAACACGCATTTGTTTGGTCGAGATTTTCAAAACACTTACGCCAAAAAAACGTTAAAAAAAAATAAAAAAACAGAATTAGTTATTTGCAGATAATTTAATTTTCGAAATGTTCTCCCTCATTTATAATGCATTTATGGTAACTTTTTAAGATTTCTTGCTGCGTATTTTATAGCATATCAGATAACTCCCTGCCGCAAACATCAATCCAAAAACAAATTCCAAATGTGCATTGCTACCATCGCAAATAAAAATATCTGCTAATAACTAATAGTTCAGTTTTATTTCTTGCACTTTCCTAACATAAGACAATTAGAAATAGCGACCAGGCAAATGCACGCTTTGTACATTTCGTTCTTAGCATTATTGCCTTGAGTAAGTTTTTTATACTAAATTGAAGACGCTCTATATTTTTGAAATTAATTTTTTCCCTTATTATATACCATTTTAAAACTAGGAAAGCTAATTTCTTTGTTTGGCGTCAGATGGTGTAGTAACCGAGCACACCATGTAGCACATGGTCACATTATTGTATCTAGACACCAAGTTTGTGGCAATAATTATTGCCGTTCTCAAGTTAACGTAGGTATATGGACTTGAGTTGATTCCCTGTATATCTATATATTAATATTGAACTAATGTAAGAAATTCTATCAATGTGCAACCTCAATGGACGAGTTGAACATTGAATTCATATTTAAGAATATAAATGAAGTATCAAAATTGTCCTCTGTGCTAATATAATTTTTCTGTAGTTGATACCAAGACTGACCACTGGCCTCATCAACGAAATCGAAAAAATCCTGGACAACAAGCCCATACGCATGCCCTTGCAGAGGTGACTGCTGGTTCAGAAGGATTCCTTACCCGTTCCTAGGAGTCCTCAAGCAACTAGTGCGGCCTCAATTTTAGAAGTGGACGAGGCATCTCGCCTTGCAGCTGTCAGGGAGGATAGCGGGATCAATGGTAGCAAGTCACCCATTGAACCCAATCGGGGGTTTTTCAACAACCTTCTCAGCAATTGTGTCATCCAGTGAATGGGCGTTCACTGGCCAATGAACTCTCTTATCTCGGTTGGAATAGGCCGGTGCTTTGAAAAAGGATGACTTTTAACTTGTGAAGTCTCGAGATTATTGGAGCAGATGCGGTGTCAAAGGACACTCATCTTTTGTTTTGTGAACACTTGGTTCGAATTCGTTTTAGAATTTGTGAAATTTCGAATGTTATTTGGAGTGAAACTGTTCTTTGTTATATATTTATGATTAACTATCTAGTATAAGAATTACACCTGTACGTGGGTTTGTGATTCTGTTTCAGAATTGTAACATTTTCAGGTAATTTATTGTATTTTGTTATGTTGTATTTATTTTTCTTGAAATGATTGTCTAAGGTTAACTGATTTATTTGTTTCATTTCTAAACATTTCAAAATGTGAAATGTTTTGACTTTTACTTACGTTTACAATAATTTGAATTTTCTTTGCTGTTTCATATTATTTCAAAGTAATATTTACTACAATTTCTTATAAAAACTATTTTAATCCTTGCTATGATGTATAAAATATACTATCGTCTTTGCAATTTATGTTTATTTCCAAAATTAAATACTATTTCGATTATATAAAATATTAACTTAAAATTTGTTATTGCATATCTTCAGATGATTTATAAAATTAATTGTAGTATTATTTTCCATAACTATTTGCAACTTTTGATAAATCAATATAAAAGAATTTAGATTATAATTAAAAATTCAGGCCGTAAAATTTTAGCTGGAATTTAAATCGTAAAGTTATAGTGATCTGATTGTTACATACTAAAAAAAATCTAAGATGTTTTTTTGGTTGAAGCAATTTTTATATTAAATTTAGACAATTAAAATATTCTACTTACCCTGTTTTTACCTAGTTATCTCTGTATATGCGTTTAATTTTATGATATGTTAACAATGATTCACAACTTTGAACTGTAATGGGTGTTGTAAGAAATTAATATATGCACAGTTCAGTTAAGAACATATACAAGATTTTCAGGGACTACTTTTGAATGTTTCTTTTTTAATGGTGATATTTATCAATGTTGCCCATGACTGTTCGTATTCAAAACCGGACTGAAACACATTTCCTCATATCCACATGGTAAGATTGCACAGATGCGGACAACAACAACTCTCTTTCAAAGCGCCGTCATTCCAAATGTCCACACTTCAACCGGTCTCTTCCAGAACATGTCCATTGAACTACGATATACATATTATATTTATATATAATTATGTATACATTGTTGCTTCAATTAATACTCTACTCTTAGTTCTTAATTGTACCTACTCAAGTGCATACATACTATTCTATTTGCCTTTAGATCTTCGAGCATGGAATTAGATAATTATTCAATTTTACTCACTCGATTTCCAATATTTTAGAACATCTAGTTATTTAATTAGTATTTTAGTTATTTGCATTCTTATACAAAGAGAAAAGTTTAGATGTTTTTCGAAAGTCAGGATTTTAAATAAATTTACTCTAGGCTTTCTAGAAATCACTATAAATAATAAGAGGAAAACAATTTTCACTACATTTAGATTTTGAATTGCTTAGACTCTCCTTGAATATAGTTCTAAAACCTAGAGAAAGTTTTTTTTCATGGACAAAAGTTGGAAGACTGTTCCTCCGACAATGTAATGGTGCTTCGCCATCGTATCTGAGATTCTTAAAGTGCCACATTTGTTCACTAACTTATGTTAAATTAAATAAGTTTAATGGGTGATTATGAAATTCCTGGCATAAATTTTGAGGCAGAAAGGGGGATGGAGTTGAGTATATTTAGTAAAGCATCATGTAGTCATTAATAATGTTTCAAGATGTTATGGTTGTTGATCTATTGGTGACTGATACATTTAGAGCATCACGTGGTCCTTAATAATGTTTCAAGATGTTAAGGTCGTTAATCTATTGCTGACTGATACATTTAAAGCATCATGTGATCATTAATAAAGTTTCAAGATGATAAGTTTGATGACTGACAATCTTCACTACATTTTTCAAATGTGTTTAATTCAAATATGTTCTGCAGGATAAAGTATTAAATAGTATGCTAATCAAGCAAGATTAACCATTAGAATTTGAGCTGGCATGGCGTAAACTGCTTAGTAGTACTGTATTTTCCATGCAAATGGTTATCTAAATCTAAACGACCTCGTAAATCTTGCTTACAATGTACTTGAAATACGTGTCATTTAATTCTGTAATCATATATCAACCAAATATTGTTTAAACTAATCGCTAATAATCAATATATATCCAAAAAATGCCTAGAATAACAATTTAGAAAAATGCCCTTTACAGCATCAATAACTCTATTTCAACACACTTTCCGTTATAAAATATTTTTATTTTATTTCCCTCTACCTGCCTTTAATTTTATGCCAAATGCGCTAAAATCATCCTTTATATCTAAAATAATATTTAAATCTCATTTATTTTACATTTATGGGAAATATGATCATGTGAAATTCCACTTTTGACTTAATCAATTTTAATGAAGAAAATCATTTTATCTTTATAGAGATATTTTCTTTTGAATATTTTCTTTCTAGAAAGAGCCTAAAACTTTTGATTCCCTCACCCATCTCTTAAGAACAATGCATTCTGATCAGGATAAAAGCTTTTTATTGTTTCTCAAATTCAAATTTATTGTTTTACGGTTTCTTCAAAATTTTCTTTAAAAAAAATCCAATATTTTAGATTCTTTGATTTAATACAACAAAATATCAAATTTTTCAACTGTTTTTATCGGAAGTTGTATTCCAGTTCTTCGTTCTTCATATATATAATTACTTAACACTTATATTATTTTATTAAAATATAGTTATATGAATTATGCGGAAATTTTTAGTATAATTGTTTTATTGCAGTTAGTATATTTTTCTTAAATATCTAAGAATACAAATTGATCTTCCCATTACTGTTATTTAAAAGAATTCATGATTATTTCAGCCAAAACTATTTCATTAAAACATGTTAAAGGCTAACAATTTTAACTTTTATTATTGGTCAAATTTCCAATTTATTCTTTATCGAACATCTGTGGTACTTTATTAAGTAAAACATTCATAAAATGTCTTTGAAATACTTGAGAATCTCAAGTTATCTTTGATATCATTTCAGTGCCTAGGTGGCTGTAAAATTAGAAGTATTACTAGCACCAAGTAGAATTGAGTCACTAAATAATTAAATTCTGTATATTAATTGTATGTGGGCCATGGTTGAATTCTTCAGAAAAGAATAATAATATGTGGATTTTTTAACAAATAATTATTACTAATCGAACAAATGCTTAGAAAACAATGCATGTATTATTGATTTATTCGATTTTCATACATTTAATCATATGCGATGTACAATTATTTTGTTTACAAAGGGTTTTCAATTTCACTCACAATTAAATTTATGTTTTCAATTTTATATATTCCAAGATGTAATATGATAAATTATTTATTTCTCCAAAAAAATATCATTGGTGTTCATTAGTTCTATAAATAATTGATTATTAAAAACATTAGAATTAAATTATTGATATTGATTCTCAAGAGTCATTGATCTTCGAATCACAGAAATTAAAATCATTAATTATTTCTTGTAAACGTTTTATATTTAAAAATCACGGTAAATAAATAATTTCTTTTTTAATAAATTTTAAAAATTATAACAGTATTAAGTAATCTCCACTTGAATAATTTTTTAATAAAAAATATATTTTTAAAATTAAAGTATATATTTTTTTAGCTGCTTTTTTCTTAATTTCGTTTTAGTAAAGATTATAAAATAAAATACTTACAACATGCTTATTAGCTTTGTGAACATTATGCTTGCTAATAATCAGTATACAATTTGTGAGGGAAAATTATTATTATTTTACCATACTTAAAATATTTTCACATTTCATCGTCATTATTTCTTATAAATAAAAAGATTATAATTATTTTTTCAAAATTTTAAAAGACTGTAAATCCATTTCTTTCAAAATCAAAATGATTGTCTGTTTTTTTTAAAAGAAATAATTATTTTTCTTTCATTTTTCTATTTATTTCAGAATGTCAGTATAGTTGCTAACGTAAATTACATGTGAATAGCACATGAATTTATTTTTTTTAAATAATCGGTTTTTATATCATTAGACTTTTAGGTAAATAAATCTTGAAAAAAATAGTACCATTATTTTATTTGGTGGGAATGCATCACGTTGTTAGGAATTTCCTATTGTTTATTATCTTTAATAAAAAAATATCATTTATCTAGTATTTAAAAAGTTTTTTATTGATTCTAATTTTCTTAATTTGAATTGAGAAACAGAAAAGATGGAGAATAACCTTATGGCAACGTCATGTGACCAATTTAACTAACTATGTCATTCAATGCCAAACAGTTATAATAAATCTGATGAGAACAAATGTTCTGCAACTAGTGTGGCATGAAAGTTTGGCATAAGGAGTCCAGTTAAGGTTTCCTCTTTGTCATCTGATTAACAAGATCATCTCTAATTACACATCGTGTAGCTTCAAGCTCATAGACTAAATTAAAAAGACTAAATTGAGTTTGTAAAACTGACATTCATTTTGATAAGGAAGAGTATTTACAACTAAGCAAAATCGGGGGGAAAATTTACGCAAGAAACCATGGCCTACATATAAGCTCGTAAATAAATTTTACTACTCCTCTGTTAACCTATGCATTTAAATGCGGCATTCATTTTGTTTGGATTTTCATATAACAGCTGGCAATAATCCGACCACTAAACATATTTTTGAGACTTTTCAGTAAACATGTTACTTTAGTTGCCCAACATTTAAGTGCCTTCATATGCTGTCTATCGCATACGTGCAGCTGTTAGTGGAAGAAAAGTATCTATTTCTTCGGTTCTGCTGAGTTTTTCTGAATTAAGATATTTATCCAACTGTCTCAATTCCTCATTAAGTAAACTACCTTGTCTTTCATGCTGTTAACTTGTGTTCTCTGATACCTTCTATCATACCAAAGTGTTAAAAATGCTTAAGAATTTCTTTTCTCGTTCAGTAAGGGTGTTTGATCAAATCGTGTGAATAATTTTAAAAATTTGTGATGAAATGGTCATTAGTTTTATACTTCATTGTCATTTTTTTATTATTTAAGGCCTTATTTTATCTAATTATTATTTTTTACGTTTGAAAATTTTTATTTTCGATTGGAGGCACGTCTAAACTTCGGGATACATAACATAGCTTAAAGAGATAAACTTTTAAAATCTTCACTTAAATGTTACGTCACCGTATGCTTCATTATGATGATCACGGTTCGTACTTATTTATACAGATTGCTCGCCAATTAAGGGAACATCTAGCGTATTACGAATCAAACTGAAATCCATTCCCCGATTTGCTGAACAAAAAGGAAGTGACATCGTGCCATAATGAAATACAACGTTTGATCAGAAGTTATTGGGTAGAATTAGAGTTAGGAAATTAACTATAAAGGAGCAGATTGAATCCAATTTATGATCTTTTTTTTTAAATTTGCATCATTGTGAAAAATTAACAAAATATGCACTTTTCCCATGAAGAAAATATGCTAGAATCGAATCGCGTATTTTAGGGAATTTCTAGTTTATTGCAAGAATAATCCATTGTTCATTAAAATTTTTATTAGAAAGGTATATCTTTAAAAATAAATTTCATCACTTGTTTCTTGGAAATAAGAAAAAATGTCTATAAGGTTATCTCTTTGCTGTGAATTTTTACATAGGTGAAGTACATAAAAATGTGCATTGCCATAATAACATTTAAAAAATTGGTTTATCAATGAAGAAAAGGAATTTTATAAACCAAAATTAAAAGAAATATTTGTACTTCGTGCATTATATTTCAATAGAATTTGTGTTAGAAATGTGGGAATTTTAAGCAGACATCCTGACAAGTTCATAAAAACCTTCTCACATTAATAGATTGAGAAAGTTCGATTCGAAAAGCGTTCCTTAAACTGCCACTACACCTCGTATGAAAAATCTTAAATATCACTAAGTTGAAAACTTAATGGTCCAGTTTCGATTAAAGAATAGTTCTCAAAACCTTATTGGATGTAATCAAAAAATTTAGAGAACCAAAACAACTATGCTCCACACGAAAACATTTTGCATTTGCTTTTCGTAACAACTTTTTATATTTTCTAGTGTGTTAAAGCATTAAGAAGCCATTATAGAATTTTAAAGTGGCATATAACATGCGAAATCCGTGTAAATCTTCATAAAAACAAATTTTTGAAGCCATTCAACGATTTCAAACATCCTTTTATATGCATCATTTACAATTGTACATTTTAATCGTTTTCGCTTGAAAGCTGTTAAAGTGTAACCCCTCCTTAAATTCACCTGTGTTTGTAAAGAGATTAAATGCATTGCATTATCTTATTGTATTAATGCATGACTTTTATTTAAATTTATTTATTATTGTAGTGATGATCTGTTTTAAGATTTTCATTTCAATAATGCTCTAGAAACCAACTCTAATTGAAAGTGATAAAAGGCATTGCATTTATTGTTTTTAAAGGTTTATGCATGTTGTTATATTAGATCTCTTTACTCTCTTCCCTACTATTATGTGAATTACTTCTAATAAATGTACGTATAGTTATTAAATTTATCATGATGTTGAACCAATTATATTAAATGTATTTATCAAGTTATATATCTGACTGTGAGAAATATTCAGTCTATAGTTATTATAATAATTGTATAATAATACTTCGCATAGTAAACTAAAAGTACAACTTCAGAATTTACGCTTACTATGCAAATGTTAATTGAAATGTGTGGTAATTGTTAAGTTTTTGTATGGTGATGAAAATGGAAAAAAAATAACACAAATTTTATAGAAAAATGTTCTATGCAAGATCGTTGAAATGCTTTAAATTATCTGTAACATATTATGTAACCGATGTTGGACATTCAAATGTAAAAATTGTACATAATTTGAAAGAACATAAACAATTTTTTTGTTTTGTTCAAGCACTTTATGTGTCATACTCAGTGATGTAAAGTTTCATGTTCCTCCATAAGAGGGTACTTTGAAATTATATTTTTACTATGTGACTGGCTACTATTTTTATTTTAGTGTTAGAGTAATTAATGCAAAGCTGAAATATTATCATATGCTGTGAATACATCTCTCTGATATTGTCTAATAAGAGAAAACTTGATGTCATAGCTGTTATTGATTTTGAGTTATTGCTGTTGTTAAGTTATTGATCTTTAATGCAGAGTTCAGCTTAATCTATTTCGATATACACTGAACGATACATCTTAAAGTTTTTCTTAAATATCAAGCATTTTAAGTTTAGGCTCATTAAATTAACCAATTAAAGATCATCAATGCTTTTAAGCTTAAGTTTGCAGTCTAAGAATGATAAATATTAACACTTTTAAACCATCTCTGGAACAAAAAATGCAATACTGTTAATTTTCAATTTATTATTTTTTTTCAAAATTCGGTACGGCAAATTAAATTATCTTTAAATATGACGACAAAGCTGTACTCTGTTCCATTGACTTATTTTTAATTCATAAATTGTTAGTGAATCAAAAATATGGAAATATGGATAGAGTAAACTAATTATAATAATTAAAATTAATTTAATAATTTTCTTTTGAAAACATATTAATCGGGGAATTAGAAAAGTAAAAAATGTTATTCTACTTTAAATGTTAACTAAAAACTTTTTTCATTTAAAAAAAAAAATTAAAATATTTCCTTGAATGTAATTTACTTCAAAAGATAATTAATTGACTTGTTTGAATTTATCCTTACGCAAGTATTGCTTTTTTTTCACTGATTTTTAAGGGACCATGAGCAGCCAAACTTATTGAACAGTAACTGTACAAAAATGGAGAAAGATAACTGTGGATTTTTAACAACCTATTTAGTTTACTTTATTCAACCCAAATTTCCAAACATGTATTTTTCCGTGCTTAAACCCTGCATAATGTTGCATTCAATGAAATTTACCTTTACCCAACATTCATGATGAACTGTCTGTGAATTCTGAATTACATTGCCACCTATCATCAAAAATGTATATAGAACGATTTTGCCTTTTCTCTTGAGACTAGACATCTTCTTTGTAATATACGAAGTTATTGCCGATCCATATTCTATCTAGCTTTTAGCTCTATATTTATCTCATATTTTGCATGCCAAATATTTTATTGATTGAATGATCAGCCAGAACCTTGTAAACTGCTTCTAATATGTTTTCTAACGAACATTCGGAAATCAGTAGAATATTCGTCTAAAGAATTGTGAATTGGTGGACAAATTTTATAATATATTTTTTATGTATATTGCTTATTTTTAAACGTACCTTCGCTTTCAATTCCAAATTATACAGTTATCTTTATTTGTAGTTCTATTTCTGTTTATGTTTCAACAAAAGGAGCTCAAAATTAAATATCCTCTTCAGGACGCAAAAAAAGACGTATTAAAACAAATTTAAAAGTACCCAGGTCAGTCGAAGTAGCTTTTAATAACTTAACAATCATATTCTTTCAAAATTCTAGAATTTATCTTTGATTTGGTGGAGTAGTGTAATCTAGAAGCATGGTTAGTAATCAGATTCGTACCTCATATATTTTTCAGTTTTCAGAGAAGAAGGCTGCTAAAATGTTGTTTTAGATCATATCTACAAATATTGGGAATAATTTAAAATTGTGAAAATACAAATTTCCTGAATTGTTAAAATTAAAATCTTATATTGGACTAACTTACAGCGGATGTAATACGGGGATTACCTAAGATTAGTAGCTGTTTTTTTTTTGTATGTTTGTTTGTTTATTAGGCTATTAAGGAAATAATCAAGACTGACCTTGAAAATAATTGGGCAGACGTTTCGTAAAGAGTATTTGATGGACGAATATTCCTATAAGCATTTGATATGTTTCAAAAATATAGCTAACATCTACCAATTCAACATATTAAATTTAGTTATTATTTTCGAAATTTTTACCTTATAAGATAATTCTTTACTTACTGATTCTATTTCTGAATGATTAAAGACTTAGTTTTATGCTTGCTTATGCATCATTTTGAAAAAAAGTTTTAAAAAGATCCAAAATTTTTCTTCCACATACTTCTGTCTTTTTTTAGGATTTGAAATGATATATAAGCTTTGCGCTTATTTTATTTTTGCAAATAGCTATTTATATGCATTTACAAGAGTAAAAAGTATTGCTTATAAATATTATCTAATTCAGTGCTTTCGACATATTTTTTCAGAATTACGTTGATTATAATTTTAGTTAAACATTTATTTCATTCAATTTCATATCAATACATATTCTTTATTAAGTTCTGAAGCAGGTTGCAAGGCTGCTTTCAAGGCTGGCGACTTAGGAAAATGTGCCAAATGGAATAATCGCCAGTGTTGGCACAAAAATGGTTTTCCCAGCTGAGTCATAATGAGTATCTTGCGTTACTCGTTATGAAAACTGTTGGGATTATTGTTTTGTTCTTGTTGAAATACTCCTTTCTTAACTAACGGGCACTTGTGAAAATAATTCATATTTTCTTTTCCTAAAAGCACTGGTTTCTGAAAAGATTTTTTGCAACACTTTATACATAATTAAATAAATGTTTCAGTTAAATTGTATTGTTGTTTATTTATTGAAAATTTTATTGTCTATTAATACACATGCATATAGTTATATTTAAACAGAATCTAAAAAAAATATCAAAATGTAAAGAAAATCTGATTGATAAAAAAGAGGAAAGGAAATTTTTTGTCCAATAATAAATATTTGAATATTGAAAAATAGAACATAAATTCATATCCAAGGAGTTGCCAAATATTGTTATGAAAATATCAAAGATAAAATTATCATACAATTGAAATATAGGAATTATTTGAAAATTTAATGTTAATAATTTTGTAACATTTTGGGATTTTTTTAAGATATAGCAACATAAAATTATGTTTTAACATCTTGTTAATTAGAGTAAATTATGTTAATAGCCTGTGGATGAATTTCTCGAAGTTGAGTCAGATAAAAAAAATTCGGGATGAAGCAGAACAGTGTATTCTGATTTGTAAAGAATATTCTTGTGTTTATAAATAATTTATTTTGTATAATGTATTCAAAGCTTCCGCTTAGCAGTGTTATGGCTTACTTATTACTATTTATTTTCTAATTTTTTTATTCTAATATCTTGAATTGGAAATTTCTATTTTAGGATAAACACCATTTTGGAATTATCATATCAAAAATTTGAGTTTTTTAATTTCTTCGGATAAAAGTTGCAATAACTTAAATTTCATAACATTCTATAAACTATCTCAAGAATGTATAATTTTAGAATTTAATATCTCTTCTTTTTTCTGATATCAATAGTTCTGATATCAATGCACAACTTTGATTTAAGTATATTCTATATTTCTGAATTATTAATTGCAGATTTCTTTTCCTCATGGTCCAAATAATATAAATTTATACCAAATTTACAACAAAATACATCAACCAGAACAATCTCTTACATAAGTCTGATAGGATCATTTTAATTATAACCACTCTTTACTACTAAGAAAGTTTCATAATTTTAGTAATATCTCAGATAATTATTCAATAAAAATTATTCCAATTTAAGAAAATTTAGTATACTACAATTTTAAAAAATCAGTTTTTAAACTAAAAGAATGATAATATATTTTATACACCCAATTATATTGCAGAAAAGAGCATCAGTGTTTTAAAAAAGACAAACTTGGAAAGTGTTCCATCATTGCCTACTTTTGAAATCAACTGCTTTATTTAAAAGCATGCATTAAAACAAAATCTTTTCAAGAAACAAAAATAAGGCGACTTTTCATACTTTGATCATCAACAACAGAAAGAAAAACCAAGATGAAATATTTATAACAAGAATGTAAATTATTTGAATTTCATTGTAGTAACAAAATGTATTGTTGTAGAATCTATTAATAATACTTTTAAAAATGAGTTGAAATTAGTCAAAAATTGCTGTCATTAAAAAGATAATTTTTTCTTTATAAAATAATTTAAAATCAATATAAAATAGTGCCGCTTTTATGATTTTATGTTTTCGGAAGTCGTATTGGTAAAACGTCACAATATCACTTAATTTTTAATTTAATATTTTTTTTAAAAAAATCTCTCTCTAGTGCGCTCATTCGTTCTTCCTAAATACACATATGTCAAATTTTGTAACCCTAGATAATGATCTTCCCTGTAGAGTATCAGTGCACACACATAAAAACACATACTTCCGCTTTTATTATTAGCCGAAATAAAAATGGTGTGTTGCTTAAATTATTCAACAATTCACACGAATCATCTAAATATAATAATCACAAATCCCGTAGCAATATATTAACATTATCTTTAAAAAATGATTACATCTTAGAATGGACATTTTATAAGCAAATTATGAATAGCTTTATTGCTTATACTGAGTTGTCAAACAAATATATCTCATATATTTTGTGATTTAAACCATACGAACATTAAAAACATGTTAAATGTCATTAACAGTTCTTACCATCATTGCAAGTATTTTGTAAAATTTCCAAAATAATGATGATAGCATTTAATTAGTAAATAAAATAAAAACTTGAATCTCACTGAATTGTTCATACTTTAACTTAAACATCTTTAGATAGTTAAGAAGATAGTTTTTAATTACCTAGATATGGAATTTAAATAATTTATTGGCTTAAATGTGCAATAAGAACTACGAATCAGAAGGCCAAGAGACCAGTAAGCATGTCAGAACAGTAAAAAACTTAATATTCTAAATCGCTTCAATGCTTTGTGTATGTATTTAAGAGAGGGCAATAAAACAATAAAAATATCGAATTTTTATAATATTATTTAAATGGTCGAATGTCTCCGATTATTTTCAAAGTCCCGATTTTTAAAACTTTTCCAAAATAAAAATAAAAACATGTGTCTCTACGAATTTTATGTTCTGGACCGTCTCCAATTTTATTAATAAGTAAGTAGCTTATATTTTTTTTAAAAAATTAAAAGTTTTCATTTGAAGAATATTTTTCAACTTTAACAATTCATTGAATATAATAACCCTAAAAAAAGACTTTATCTTAACAAATTTCAGCTTTTTAAACTAAAACAATTGGCGTTCCATCAGAAACAAAACTGTGAATTTGTATCAGCGAAAATAATTAATTATTAAGCAATTGATATCATTCTTAATTATAGCTCTCAATAGGATATTTAAGTAACTAAATTTGAAGCATTTACTGTAATACAACATATAGCTACAAACCTTATCACTAATAATATAAGTAACTGATACATATGTTTAAGATTTTGTAACTGATTGATATGAATTCCTGTAGTTGGTATTTGTGGTGGCGCTACTATGTGAATCATTATTCTAGAAAGTGAGCTGAAACTGAACTGATCCTGATTATATAAATAATGTGGCCTCAACTTCGAATTACCTTTTATTTTTACTCATTTGTAACAACAGCTGTTTGCGTGTGAGGTTATGATGTTTTATTAAATAAATATTTTGTTTTTTATAAGCGGAGTTAATTCTTGCTACTACGAGCTATTACTACTACTATTCAAACTACGAGCTAAGAATGACAATTAAACCACAGTATTCATGCTTATGAAACAATGTAAAATAAATTTCTGCCTAATAAAATCCCTAATCATATTTTTACTTCTAAAAATATTTAAAACTATAATTAAATAATTTTGTTTTTTTGTTCAAAATTAATATAAAATCAATACAATATCCGCCTCTGAATAACAGCCTAATTCGCCTATTGCATAAAATGGTCCCACCTAAAATGACCAATGTGGATTGATAAAAAATACTGAAACTAATTGCAGAATATAATATTTATTTATCCTTATCTTTTATTACTTCTCTTATTTCTAATTTTTTAATTATTAATTTATTCTTTATTATTTTTTGGATACTATCCAATCCCCCCTTTTTTTAACTAATATCCATCATCACTGCACTAATATAACAGTTCAGATGTGATTTCTTTGGTAGAATTGACAAATAAAGTGTAGCTAATTGTAAAAGAAATCGTTATATAAAAAAAACAAATAAATTTAATTGAGAATTTATTCTCCAAAAATGGGTACACATTAAAAGAAAAAAATATTTAATGTGTTTATAATAATTTTCTAGTTACCAAATTGCCCTGCAAATGCGCAAATCTCAGGATTGTCGAATATAAATTTGAATATCTACACAGAACAAATGTTTTAACAACCTTGTCCTTGGATTCTTATTGCAGAAATTATCTTGGAACGTTGCCAACAATCCACAATAGCAGACGATTCTAAAAACATTGTATCAATTTTCAAAATTGTCATCGTTAAAAAGAATTCGGAGATGAAAATTGGTGGAAGAATCTTTTTAGATAAATTAAATCTTTAAATCATGAAGAAGCAATAATAACTGCCTTTGCCATATTCTAGAAGTTCATTTGAAATGTCAAGCTTTTAATGTTATCGAAAGTTGTAATTTTTATTGAAAGGAAAATAATTATTCGCATTAAGAAATTAGTTTTTTCAAAATTCGACATTTGTTTTACTGAAAAACAGCATGAAATCTATTTTGAATAAAATATGTTTAACTTCTTTAGCAATAAAATGATATGCATTCGAATCAATATTTCAAATTTATTACTACAGTACACACCCGATTATCCGCGGAATTGGGTGGCGCGGCAGCCGCGGATAACAAAAATCGCGGATAATCCAAAAAAAAGCTAAAAACGGGTATAACAAAAGAGAAAACAGTCATTCCAACTTTGAAAAATCGTTTTATGTACATTAAAACGTAAAATAAACAGCAGGAAATGTTTCACTAACGCTTAATATTTTAGTATATCACTCAAAACTAACCTAAAATGCATTTTGTTAATGAAAATAGAAAAGTGCTTTGTACTTACGAGAGGCGTCAAGGATACACAGAAAAATTAATACATATGTACTATTTTAATACTATAATATATTATGTAATTACAAAAGCATAACTGTAAAACTACACCTTTTTGAAGAAATCAGTCATTTGTGTTTGCTTCTTGCTTTGGAAGCATTTTCTCTTTGCTTGGAAGCAAAAACAAACACTTAGTGCGGCAGGCGCGGATAATCCGCTCCGCGGATAATCCGCCCGCGGATAATCGGGAGTCTACTGTATTTACAAACGGAAATAACTATTTCGTCTATTTCCGTTTGTATATAGTATCAAACAGATTACTACATTGTGGGAAGTCCGTGCATTACGTAATCACGGGGCTTACGTTGTACCTCGTCGTCATTTCAAATGGTTTATGGAATGAATTGATTCCAGTCTCAAGAATGGGGGGGAAATGCATGATTAATGATTTATTAGTATAACCCATACCATCTTAAATCACATCACAACTTTTTATTGCATGTATTTTTCGTATTAGGTGCTTTAAATTTTAATGAAAATTAACCCGATTCTGATTCAATTTACAAGCATTTTTCTATGCCATTCACCCTTTTTGATAACTAATAGAAATTTCAAAGGAATGAAACAAATTACGTCATTATTTAGTTTTATTTGAAGGGTGTCTGGCTCAGTAATTCCCTCCCCTCCCATCCCCACATTCCAAATACAGAAGAATAAATCCAGTCCAATTTTATTATAAATGCATTTTGTACGGTTTGTCCTTTTATCCTGAGATACATGTTTTGGTTATCAATCAAAAGAATACTTTCTAACAGTTAGAAATATTATTACTGAATTATTAGTAACATTGATAATGGTATACTGCTTTACAGCTGAATTGCTGATTGTGCTGCTACTGTTAGATGTGCGATGGATTCCAGAAATTTGAAAAGAAAAGTTATTTATTTCTAACTTACATTTCCGAAATATCCTGATATTCAACAAATGTAGATTTATAAATTCAAAAGAAAATATCTCTTCATTAAGACAAATACTCGATTTATCTTTCTTATACATCAACAAGGACGATTATTATAATAATTTGAAATCAATATTGCTTGGTTTCAATGAAGATAAATAAAAGAATATGAATTATTTCGTCTCAGGAGATAATTCAGGCTGCACGGAATATTAAGGTCCTTGGAATGTAATATTTCTTACTAGTATAAAATAGACACAAATTGATGACACAAATAATATTATCAAAAGATTTAACAAAGGTTTGAAGTAAAAAACAGAGTTTTGCCATTATGTAAGCAATTCGGCAAATTTTTTTTTTTAGTTTTACACAGATTTATAATTAAGTTTGATAAATATGTTTAAAACATTTATTCTGTAATTGATAAGTTCTAGAAATAAATGGGTGAGATTTCGTTACGGAGCCCGATTCAAGTTCCCGTTATCAACAAATTCTTCGCATAAATTTTAAACTAAATAGTTCTCTACTTTATGGTTTAAAAGATTCAATGCGCATTTGATCTTCATGAAAGATTAAATCCCACTGGTGGGGGGGGGGGAGGGATTGGTTTCTCGACGCTCTGGTGGGTACAGAAAGAGGTGGGGGTTGGCTACCTTCCATCGATGACGGGGCGTACTACACAAGGGAAAGGTTGTGCTGTGGCCGGTGATGGCCCTTAGGACACAACACAGTTCCCGCCAATATATCCCGCTATCGTGGTGGTCAGGTCATTTAGTTTTTCCATGTGTCTACGGGCGGGTCGGAGTAGTTAGTTTGTGATCAAAATTAATTGTCAAAATTAATTAAATGATAATTAATTTTGAAAATATCAAAATAATATATTGTCATCGGGAACAGAATATTATACGGAATTGCGTATCTCTAGCATATTCAGAAATGAGTGAAAAATCAATTACATATCTTCATCTTTATAAACATTGTAAGTCAAGTTAAATAAAGTACGTTCTGAAAAGGCCGGGAAACCGTGCAAGCTTGCGAATCCTTTCATTATTCATTACACATAAGCTTTAACATAATATTGCTGAAGCATGAACTCATTAACATGCTGCTTGCAGTAAAGAATATATTAAATTTTCATTTCTTTAATATAGACTTTAACGTAAATCTAGGGCAAAGTAAGATGCAATATTTGCTAACTTGCGTGAGTTATACATTTTTTTTTTCAATTTGGCGACCTTTTTATATCTGAAGAGAACATTTTACTTTGTTTTGGCTTGGACATCTCATTAAAGGTAATGAAACTGCAAGGTCGTATCTCCTCATGCGATGAAGAATGATCAAGTGCAAGGGACATCAAGTAGAAAGTCGTCCTTATAAGTTGTCAAGGTAACAGGATGACAACAAAATGGATGGGGGACTTTCCGAATGTCTTTTTACCTACGAACTGTCCACTTCCGATAGGTTACGTAAAGGAACGGAAAAGATTTTGTATAGCTCTAAGATCATATTCAAGACTGTAAAAGGGAAGAAATGTTACAATTTTTCCTTTTCTAAACTTTCAGCGGATTCAACTTAAGAGAAATTTTGTTCATTTGTCTAATTAAGTATTTTAAAGCATTATTATTTTTTTTATAGACTGAACTATGGCTACTTCTCTCAGTGAAATGATTGCTGCCCCTACTCTTTCTTTGGTAAAGTATGAAACACCAACTTTAGTGACAACAAAAGACGCGGATACCAAAGGAACTCGCGTAAGTAAATTATGAACTAATTTATAATTTGAAAAATGAACTGCTTTTTATTTCTTTTTCTTTAATTAATATTTTTGTTAATATTTTTCCCAAGTTTTAAAACGTTAAAAAATATTGAAGAATTTTTTTTTTTATGTTTTTGCAAAATATTGTACAATAATTCGTTTTTTTTAGAACGTGTGTGTGTGTGTGTGTGTGTGTGTGTGTGTGTGTGTGTGTGTGTGTGTGTGTGTGTGTGTTTAGATTTTGATATTTTTTATCTTCACTTTTTCTGCCATTTCAATAATTGGCATAATTTAGCTCATGATCAATTTCTATGCTAATTTCATTTGAACTATTTTTATGATTCATCCCATCTTAGTGATGTATCTAATTTAATTTACTTTAGATATAGGATAGTAAGGATTAAAGCACCCGTATGTAAATGTCTGTAGAAAAACACTCGTTGTTCTGAAAACGCTCAGTGGTAGATTTCTGACTAGACTGAGAAAGGGTTGCAAGTAGATCGATTTAAAAACTTTATTTTTTTGGTCACCAATTAAAATAAACTTGTAAAATATACAAAGTTAATCGAATATAAAATATTATAATAATATTAAAATTTTATCAAGTATTGAACACAGGGCGTCTGCTTAAATAACATGGATTTCTAATCAGATTAGATAAATAAAAATAAACACATTTCGTAAAAGTTAATGAAATAAAAATTATTTATTTAAAATAAACCTTTAACATGTTAAAAATGCGTTGAAATGTGAAGCTAAATTGTCCACTTTATTTAAAGAGGAGCCCCATAATGAGCACTACATAAAATCGCAAAGTACTTAAATCCACCACTGAAAATATATATCGCTAATAAAATATAATCACTTATCGATAGCATGCATTTCAAAATGTGAGGGGACAAATGTCGCTCAGAAAATAATAAAAAATATATAGGAGCGAAGATAGGATAAAAAAATTATCTCATTGTCAAATTAAAATGATGATCAAACGTTTATGGTAATTTTTTTTCTATTGTAACATCTTATCTAATGTGAATTTGTCAGTCACTTGTAATCGATAATTTCTACGACATCACAACAGAAACTGAAATTCATTCAGGATCAAATGAATTTTGTTTATACCAGGGATTGTTTGTCTTTCCTTCCTTATAATTCATTTCTGAAAATCATTATTTCCCTAGTGCATACAGAGATTAGGCATTCTAGAACACCTGACATGCGCTTTTTTTTTCAATTCTAAATAGATTAAAATTTAATTATAACCACATTTTATTTTAAAAGTGTGAGTAGATAATCATTTATAAACTTCCATAAAGAGTACCGATTGCTAAAATTAGCCTAAATTTTATCTCACCTTGGTCACCGGTATTATTTATATTTTAAAATTTTCCTAAATATGCATTGAATAACTATAGAAAACACGTTTTTTTATGGCTTAGTGACTTAGAAATAGGTAAAATAATACTTAAAAAAAGAGAGATAATAATTTTTGAAATAAAGAAGAAATTACAAAATTTTCTGTTCCGAAAAGAATTTTTTTTAGAGATGCGTGTACGTATCGTCTTATATACATTAAATATTACTTGCCGGACTTTAAAACATGCTATTCCAAATGTGAAAAAAAAATAATTTAAAACATCGTATTGGGCAAAATTTATCTGTTTAATTTACCCTCATCAGTTTATTTAATCAGTTGAAAATCTTTCCTCTTTAATTTCCAGTTATACAATTTGCAACATTTAGAATAAAAGGAAAAAAAAAAGGCGAATAATGTTTTCTAATTATGATCCTGCCAGCCGAAAAAAAAAGTAAATATTATTTGAAAATAATAATAAAACGAATTCTCGTAAATACGATGAACAATATAAATACTGAGAAAATACATAAAAAGTTTTTTCGAGTCAATTATTTTCAACGAGCGACTTGTTTACGTTTTCCACAAATAATCACTGCAGTTGCAACTAAGCTTTGGAATCAACCAATTATTTGTAGCGAGTTGATTTTCAGCAAACGGCTTGCTTGAATTTTTCAAAAAACGAAATACCGAACACTGGTTCAACGCGCTATTTATAATGATTCTTTTAGTGCTTTTCCCTCTTTTCAAATAATTAGTGGATGCGGTTTATCTTCGTGGAGTTACTATTCTTTTTCCATCATTTATAATTGTATAAATAAAATTAGACAAAAAAAAATGTTAAAAATTTCTTTTATCAATAGAAGAGTGAAATTCTAATCTTTAGCAGACAGAAATCATACCAGTAACAATTCTGTTGATAAAACATCTGTAATACCCGTAAAATGGTTACTTTGATTTATTTTGACCTTAAAGCGACCTTCGAATTTAAGGAAAACTAGTTCTTAATCTGATTCTGTACATCTGTTTCTTTATTTCTTACAAATACACATTATCGCTTCGTTTAAAAAAAAAAAAAAAAAACCTTAACCGACGATATCTGATTTTTTGGGGAACTCATTCAAGATTTCGACCCGAGTGTTAAATTACTAGTTATTTAAGGAAATGACATAATAACTGTCTATTAAAGAAACTGCTAAATTACATGCGAATTATTATTCATTTCGTTTTCTCTTTTTATCGAAAATTGTGGATTTCTAACAAAGATAAAGCACCCTAGGACAGCTAATCTGAAGGGACTACAAGCAGATCAGTTAAAAAATATTATAAACTTAAAAATAAATTTGTAAAAAATACAAATTTTGTAAGTAATAAACGAATAAAATTAAATGGGTATTAATTGAATTACTAAAATTGGTATTAAATAAATTTTAAAAACAATTAATTTCTTACAATAATTTACCGCAATATTAATTATTTATTTAAATAATTATGTTATATTTCATTCAATAATTCTAAAAAAATAAAAATACGTAATATTATCCGCTTTAAAAGTTTATTTTTACGTAATATTTTATCATATCAATTAAATGCTTTAATTTGTGAATAAGATAATAATAAAGTAATTATTATGGATTAAATTTTCAGAATTTTTTTTATTTCAATCATATTTTTATGGCAATTATATTTAAAAGTAAATAAAAAAAACTTTTAAAAAAGGTGCTAAAATTAAAATAAATAAATAAATAAAAATGTATAAACTAAATATAAATTTATAACCTAACTTAATTTTTTTTAAATGTGTTCAAATGTGAAATTAATGCTCTGTTCATTTAAAAGATTTCTAACAATCTGCTCTACCCGAGACCGCACTGTGATTAAATCCGCCACTGTTTTTATAACCTATTCATAAGTCTGCATGACAGGCCGAAAAAGTTGCTCAAGAAAGCAGTTCTATGAACATGTACGTGGTCCTGATATGAATATCTGTGACGGGTCAAATGTTCTTCCACTGAAATAATGAAGAAATTTATAGTAGGATCAGATGGCTGATTATAGTAGGATCAGATGGCTTTGACGACATCTATGCACGGTTTAAAACAACAGGTCATTTCGAATGACCTTCGAACCTGTTTGTGCAGCTCCGCGTTTAGATCTAATGTAACTAAACTTAAATCAGCATCTCGTGAATAGAAGAGAAGGAACAAAATAATCGTTCCTAGCTTGGTTTTTATAATTAATAAATTTCTGTAAATCCAGATAGTAAAACTGCTAATTTACTTCAATATTTTTGTATTTCTGATTTCTGTGTGCGTATTAACTTTCCTTTTCAGTTTTGAAAAAAGTAAGGCAAATGGTATTTCGAAAATTAAAACATAAGTTTCTCCATTCTTTGAACATCAAGACGTATAATTTACTTGGATGTGTCATTTTCAGAGGGAATCTCGTTTACCCAATATACGTGATAATAAGCCATCGTCAGCAAGATCAAGTCGCCAGGAGACTAAAAGCAAAGATCTGCAAGTAGCTGAAATACTGGATGCTATTCTTCCACCCAGGTATATTTTAATGCATTGCAACAAAATTTCAGTTTACATATCAGTATCTCGGAAAGTCTAATTTTTTTTACCGAAATAAAATAGCTTATAATTATATGCTTTCCTATCGCCATATGTAAAGAACATTATATTCTACATGAATTATTTGGGAAGTCATTAGCTTTTAAATAAATACTAAGTCTTCTTTTCCAATGCAAATATTACATGTTCAAACTATTACTTCAATCAAAGTTGGTAATCACGTTGGGGTTACGCCGACATTGCCTAAGCATCCGGAGTGTTTTGAATGAAAATCTTCATGACAGTAATTAGCGGGGAACTGAGATTGAATTCCTTAGAACCAAGATTGAAACAGTCGTAATGATCATCATGATCTAGTCCTTCTGTAGGAAGTATGTTCCGTCATTGAACTCATAACTCGACCTGACATTATTTTATCCAATAGGGAAGCCAAAGACTACTTACATCTATGATAGCTTTTTATCTAGTTACTCTTGATGGCCTCGGCTGGGGTGATGAAATTTCGTAAAGACATGTGTCCTATGCTTCCGAGGTGCAGATATATATATACCTTGAGTAAAATATAATTAAAAAGTTAACCATATTTTGTCTGATGCAAAAACAGGCAGCTGTATGTGATTTAGCGAGAATTAGCAAATCTTTTAATCTATTCTTTTTGAGATATGGAGATAAGAAATTTATATAAAAAATGCTCTTTATCGTTTAATAATTCGAAATATTAACGAAAATCTTTATTTTAGTATAATTAACTTTATTAAATTATCCTCCACATGCGAATACGAAAGAAATAATTATGTGATTCTACCTAAATATTAAAAATCCAATCTTGCAGGTTGTTCTTCTCATTTTTAATTCGAAATATCTCTCTTATAACTAAAAAGTGTAATTTGATATCTGTTAGGAAACATTAAACATCTGTTGAACATAATTCTTCGTGTCTATTTCTTATTGGTGCTTTTTACCAACGAAATATCGACAGAAAACATAAAGAAATAAAGACAAAATTTGTACAAGTGACGATTATAAAAAAATGCATCATTCAACATAGCGACACAAGAATTTCCCCCTCAATGGTTTTTACTATGAGATTTTGATAGGGATTTCTTTAATACGTGTCGATTTAGAATAGAGAAATTTAGGTATCTTTAAAAGAATATTGCAAACATTAAGGAGTTTTACCTCTTAACTCAGAGCTTGAGAACCTGCTGAATTTACAGTTTTCTAAAGCGCATGTTAAAATTAATTAAATAAGAAGTGGAATTGGATAAGGAAATAAGAGAATATTTTCGAGTGCAGTTAATATGGGTTAAATTAAGATAAAAATTAGGAAATTAATGAAGACTTAAATTAGATTATGATATATATATATATATATATATATATATATATATATATATATATATATATATATATATCCGTTTAAATAGTGTGGGACATTTTCACATTTGATTTCCTGTCAGGTGACTGCACTGTCCTTCATCTCTGGCCCTATCTACCACAGCCACACATAACATCTAATACTAAAATTATTACAACCAGCAATTAGTTTTCCAGTCCTAGCACAGAAAGTAGCATACAAGTTTTTTACTTGTGATCCAGATATTCAAGAATCTATTTATTTTCGCTCGATCATCTTATATAACTTAAAAATAAACTTTTCTTTACATAGAGAATTCGAAGAGGATGGCAAGCTGTGGATCCAGCCAGTATCAAGGACTCCAGCAACAAGATTGGATGTGATAAATCTCGCAGAAAAATTGGATGCTCGTCTCATTGAACGTAATGCTAGAGAAATTGGAATTTGCCCTATACGAAGGGAGCTGTATGATCAGTGCTTTGGTCTGTGAATCTCATACTCTTAAACAATTTTCATTGTTATTTATCTATAATTATTCGTTACGGATTATCAGTTCAGATTATTTTGAAAAGTCGTTCGAAATTAACACAACATAACCAAAACAAACACCTTTAAGTTTTCTTAAAATCGAAAGTCAATAAGAACTTTACATTCCATCTTGAAAAAGTGTACCATATTTTCTCATTTACGTAGTGGGCATGCATTTTGACAGACATGAAAAACACGTGTAACATTTATAATCAATCATTAAATGTTTTCCCATAATACAAGATATTTTAATGGTTTATCAATTTTCAGCCTTGAATATTTATGAGAAATGCCTTCTCTGATACTTGAAAAATTAACTAATATTTTCGAAAAAAAAATCAAATCATACTGAACCCTCTCTTCAAAATAAAAGACTAGACAAAAACATTATGTTTGCTTCTCATTTTATATTCACTTTATGAATTCTATGAAAACATATATTATAATTGATTCCGATAGTAAAATGTAAGTGGTTTATAGCGGTGGATAGTGGATTAAAGTTACAGTTGAATATTATTTGTATCTTTAAAGATGTTCTCGTACCCTGCAGTACCTGTTTAATTTTCCTCATTAGCAATGTTTAAATGAATAATTCTGAAACATTTGTTTCTCAAACAGATGAACTGATTCGTCAGGAAACTCTTAACTGCATGGAAAGAGGTTTGCTTTTAGTTCGAATTCGAGATGAGTTGAGAATGAGCCTTGCTGCTTATGAAAACCTCTACGATAGTGGGGTGTCTTTCGGAATCCGGAAAGCTCTGTTGTCTGAAAGAGGAAAAATGGACATAGTAGAAAGGGTAAGTAATAGAAATTCCAGTCTCCTACAAAATTAATCTCGTTTATCTCTTTAATGTAGTTAATTACCTGACCGCCAACATTATGATGAAATTTTCTTTGATTAGAAACCGTGTATTTTAACTTCTTGTATCTACTATAATATTTTATTTCTTTCCAATGTTATGATATCTATTTCGAATTTTATATAAGTTCAAAATATATTTCACCTTACATTAATACGTAACTTTCCTTTTTTTAAATAGAAAATACTGACTTTTAAAATATTTTAATTGGATTGATGTGCCTATATTTAAGATTATAGCCGCATTTTTTTCTTATAAAAACTTTATTTTAACAGATAAAGCATTAAAAATGAGGTTACTACATAACTTTATTGTCAAAATTTTGTTCATATTTTTTTGTTAACTCACCCATTTTAACAACAACCAGTTCGCCGGTGATATTGATTCATTTAATTTCAATTAAACTTCTAAATATATAACTCACAATTATTATTTCCTGAACAAACGGTATCAAACATCAAATTATTATAGACATTAAGTCCGAGTTATTTTAATTGTTCTAAAGTTCTCTATTCTTTTTCTACCTGAACCACTTTAATGGAAACCAGAACCATTAAAATTGTAATTTAAAGATTCAACGATTTTCTAACTTTCGTAGTATTGTAACTTCATATATATATATATATATATATATATATATATATATATATATATATATATATATATATATATATATATATATATATATATATATTGTTATGTAAAGATACTTCAAAAAATGTTCACTGTTGTTTCTTTTTGATTTTAAATCTTAATTGTAAGTACAATTAATTCTCAGTATTTTTTCGAAGGTTATGTTTTACACTGAAGCCTACTCAAATCATAAACAAAAGATATCTAGGAGGAAATATTAATAGCAACAATGAAAATGATTTGAATTTCAATTCAACGGTAATATATTGTTGTAAAATATGCTGAAAATATTTTTTTTAAATTAATTAAAAGTAGAAAAATATGCTGCAAAAAACTGGTATTATTGAAAATATTTTTTTTTGTGGTTTTATAAAGTTATAAAATAATTTTTATATAGTGAACAATTTTTCTACTTCTACCAAAATGCCTAAATTTTGCTTAATTTTTAATTAATTGATTTTTTAAAAAATCATTATGAAGTGTACAATCCCATCTTTCATAGGTCACTGGATCAAGTTTGGCAACAATTATCCAAACTACCTGACCTGTAGATTTGACCTACACACACAGACACATATGCATTTTCATTTTTATTATTAGTAGAGATATTTAAATTTTAGAATAAATTGCAGCTATAATTTCTGCTTTTTAGTTTTTAATGCATAATAATCATAAAATTCTTTTTTTTTTTTTTTTGCTTATTATATTTATATACACGTGGGATACAGGGGCTGAATTATAGATTTCCATTACATAAAATATAAATTTATGTATTTAAAACTAAATCTTGTTCCAATTCCAGTTATTTTAATGCGGTATATTGAGCGTTTTGTAGCCTTTTTAAGCACAATTAACTGGAATTGATTCTTAATAACTAGTTGATAATAATTTTATGGGCAATTTAAAATGTGTTTTTCTCCTTTAAAGATTGCAACAATAAAGATGCAATTGATGATTCAGACAATATATCAGATATTATTTAGATATACTGTTATCTAATTAATCTGATACCGTTATCTAATTATCTTAATGCTTATCTAATATATTTTATTAGATAAGCATTTGATTAGCAGTTAAAAGAAATTCGCTGACCTCCAAATTTTAAAACGACAAGCATTAAACATCGGCCTCTTTAAAATAATTTTAAAAACATATTTTATATCAAATCTCTGTATACATCCTCCAATTCAAGAAATTGAAATCAAGATTCCCAACTGCAACAAGAAAAAAAATTTTTTAAGTAAATGATGTTGAAACTTTTATGAATTGTTAGATATAAAAAAGATCGGATAATGAAGACAAATTGTTTAAACCAAATTCAGCTTTAGAGAAATAAAACATAATTACCATACCGTAGTGTTTGATTAAATGTTAACACTTCTTTTTAAACATAATATATTTATAACCGCTAAAATATTCATTATTAAAGCACTTAAATTCTTGATACAATAAAGAACCGAGGAGCTTTTAAGAAAGAAAATTAGATTAATTCTTACATTAAGGAGAAAACTTGTTATTTGATTATAAGATAAATATTTAGATAAATATCTTGAGTGACACATTTTTGAGATGCCTAATTTCGTTAGTTTTAGAAGAAAATATAATGAAACCTTTATACCACGGCTGATTTAATTTATCGTATATCCTTAATTATGAGCCCCGCTCGTTATCTGCTTTGGTCCATCAATCAATTCACTGATTCCCAGATAGAGCAAGACCTTATACGGTGTGAGAGAAAAAGAATCTGTAATCACACGCAAAAATAAATAAATAAAAAAAGTTAGTTATAAATAATAATAAAAAAAGTGTTATCGTCTTCCTTTTTCTCTTTTTGTAATTTTTACCTAAATATTTGAAATATAAAGAAAGATAAGGTTAGCTTGTAAAGCACAAGCTTAATCCTACCAATAACAATCCCGAAAGCCAATAAAAAAGAGGAAACAAAGTTTATCGCAAAGCTTATTTTAGCTCTGTGAGAGATTGATAAGTTTGCAAAAGAAGAAAAAAAAAATCTTTTTATTTATAATTCCTCTTAGGAGCACATAAAATATTTTTTTCCGCAGAAAGTATTAAAAACGCCATATATGAATGGTTCAGAATTAAAGATCTAGTTACTGTGCTTAAGTAAAGTAATCAGACACTCTAAATTTTAGTCCTTTACTCTAGCATAGAATATTTAATAGAAGCAAATAAAAAAAATCAAGTCAAAAACCAAAAAAACATTCAAATATTAAATTTTTTTTTAGAAATAAAAGTCAGAAACTTATGAAGAAGCATAAATAAATTCCATTTTAAATTGTATGATTTTATTTTCAAGCTTATGTTTTTAAATGCATCGTATTAAAAAGATCTTGAATTACATATAATAAAGTTTGAGAAAGGAAATTCTTCGGAATATCGTTTAAAAATCAAATTTAGTTCATATGTATTAATATGAATCGTTTATTAAGAACAAACTCTGTAACCTTTTTACAAATTAAGATTATCATAGTCTACGTCTATAAAAACTGCGAATTTGCTTCATTTTTTAAATAACTTTAATTATATTTAAAACTATCGTTCTAAAAAAATTTTAAAAATATGTGTTGGTGAGAAAAATTTGGAACAAATTCAAATCATTTTTATCCATCCAGGACAAATTAGTTAATTATGGGATTATCACGGATAATCTGAGAATTTTATCATTTTAGTTTCCACAAAAAAAAAAAAAAAAAAAAAACTACATATCTTTTGTATAAAAGCTAATATTATCAATTTCTAAATATTTATCAAGGTTTATGATTTATAGAAAAAAAATTCCTATATTTTTTTTGTATCAAAATTTCTTTGTTAAAGCTGAATTTCCATTTTAATTCAAAGCAAGCTGTATATTTTTTTGCGTAAAAAAGACAAATGACCCATTGCTCGAATCAATTTAAAATGTCTGTCTTTAAGAAAAACCTCGCGATCCAGTACATAGCCTATTTTTTTCGCAAAGTGTTCCTTTAATAAAATATTAGTCAATATGCCAATTTAAATTACTATTTTCGCTATGTTTCTGTTCCAGTTCAGAACAAATTAGAACACTTCTCAAATAACTGTTCTAAATCAGCTCCTTAACAGGCGCATGTATTATTATCCCTTTATCAGCTGGATTTCCTGACGGCTGAAAACGAAGAAATGCGCAAGCAACTGAAGCTGCAGGAAGCTCGGCATGCCCTCATGGAACGAGATTGGGAGCAACAAACTGCTGTCGAAAGCAAAAAACTAGGTGACAAAATCGAACTTCTGGAAAGAGCAAATTCTCAATTGAAGGTAAGAAAGAAAAAACACAAACGGACAAGTTTATGACAAAAAATGAGCAAATTAATATATTCATTTTTAATTCTAATGATTATTTTTACATAATTAATTTTAATATATGGGAAAATTAAAAATGAATACCTTTTTAATATCTGAAAATAAGTCACTCATAAAATTTGCAGTTTGACAAAGAATGTAATCTGAACTTTTAATAGAATCAAAATGACAACACATTCCCAAAAGAGTAAAGAGAAGCTTACTAGACAGTGAACAAGTGAGAACTCGAAAGATAGTGCACAGATAAGAAATGAACTAAAGAGACCAAATTTTCAGAACATCAACTAGAAATGCTGTAATTATTGAAGGAGATCTTGGGAATCTAACAAAAGTGGAATATTAGGACTACCGCTGCTAATCAGATTGTTTAATCATTTTAAAATTGGTAGTATTATAGTATGAGCTAAGAAATAATGAAATTTAAATATATTTTAAGGAATTGCATTATTCACTGAAATGTAGCTAACTTAAAATATAACATTATGTGGGAAGGAGGTCTCTTAAGAAACTTATCTTCTTTTATTAAATCTAATTAAATTTTTAAATGAGTATGAATTGCTTATTTAAGGATATAAAATTATACAAATTCGGAATACGTTTTTAATTTGAAACAAAATAAAAAAAAAATAGCACTATCGGGGTAAATGTCGGAAGACCAATCATTTTATAAAACTACATTTGAAATAATTACTCAATTTTTCTTCACAATTTTCCACACAACTTTAATCGCGATTTCCTTTTAATAGCTTTGGAATTTTAAATACAGTCAAGTCCTGATTTAACGAACCCATATTTCGCTATTTAAAGAATTTTTCGCCGATTAAAATGAAGACCAAAAACTTCTATTTAACGAATAATAAACTGAGAATCAACGAATTATTTATACAGTAAAAAAAATTGTTTTTAAGTTAGTGTTAGAAAAATATTGGATTGCTTTTCAAATGACTACAGTATCCATCTTGTCCGGAACAGATGAGTAATGAGTGCAACCTGTTAAGAACTGTTAAGAAATTCCTTTCTTATCTCTTTCTACTCCGTAACACAAAGGTGTATTGGATACTCGGCTTTACAGAACATTTGATTTTTGAAACATCGTGAAGCATGCAAAATTGCCGAAAATGACGTGTGTTTTTTTGTTGTTGTTGAGTGAAAAGTTTAACATTTTGCACGGATTTCTCGTCAGCGTTGGACCTCAAAACGCTTTAACAGAACGGCTTGGGATCTCCATGTTAACATTAGCTACAATTATTAAACAAATAGTTGAAATTGAAAAACCAATTGCAGAATGTATGGAAAACGTAGTCGAAAATAAAAATGCCATTGAAATGCACTTCTCTTTCCGTTCTTGATGCTGATCTAGAATGGTTCAACATTGCAAAAATTAGTGCTTAATGGGCCTCTGATCAAAGAAAATGTCTTCTAACTTGCTGAGAAGCATAATATGAAATACTTTTCTGTATCCAATGGTTGGATCGACCATTTCAAGAAAATATACCACATAGCCCAAAAGAAAGTATGCGGAGAAAAAGCGAATGTAAATAAAAATGTAGTAAAAGATTGGCAAGAAAAATTGCTCAACCTGACTTAAGTGCATTCACCATCCAACATTAACAACGTAGATGAAACTAGATTGTTTTATAACTTACAACCTGAGGAGATGCTTTGTTATAGAAATGAAAAAATGTCTGAGGGAAGGGGTAAAAAAGCAAAATCAGGATTGCTGTTTTGCTTGAGATTAAAGATGATAAAACGGACAAATTGAAGCCATTTGTGAGAGTAATAGCAGCAAAGCCGCAATGTTTTAAAAACCTTAAGACCTTACCGACAAAATCCGTTGCAAACAAAAGATACTGGATGACTTCATCCCTTCTTAAAGACTTTTTAACCTCTTTAGATAACCTTATAAATAGACAAAAGAGAAAAAAATTGTTTATTGATTAATGATCTCACATCTTCTAATTCGCAATTTAAAATTATTAGTGTTTTTCCTAGTAAATTGCACAAGTGTGGAAGATTTTTTGCTCGAAGTATAAATGAAAAATTTTGTATATCGGCCTAATAATTTTTCTTTCAATTCTGGAATTTTTTTTCCTTATTCAGCTTAGTCTAAGAATGACAAAAGTAGAACAAATTTTCTTGGGGGAAAAAAAATTTCTGTGTCTATAAAAGAAGCCATGAATAAGGTAGTAAATTTCAATTTGTCAAATTCAAATTTTTTTCCATCTTTAAAAACATGTGCATCAAAGGAAAATTTCAATTTCAATTTAATAAAATCTTGAGTAATTATTTCCTTCTATTTTAATATATTAAAATTTTCAAATAATGTTTTTCAAAGAAAAAAATGAACAGAAATAAAATTTTAAAAATGCATATTTCTAGTTTATATTTCATTTTTTACTACTTTCTTTTACTAGATATTTCATTGGATTAATGGGCGAAGAGATTTATTTTTTAATTATTAACAGTTATGAAAAAAGATATATAAAGCATTTTTGTTAAAATCATTTACGCATGATTAGATTTAAGTGTATTTATTTTGTGACGCTAATTACCATCATGATTTTTTCCTTTAGGAACAATTAGAAATAATAGCTTTTGCAACGGATCAAGAAATTATTGAAAACGCTGTCATAAATGAAGAAGAAATGGATACTTCAATATCTTAATGGTTATAATCAACTCAATAAAACCAATCGCTTTGGTTTCATATTCTATATAGGTGAAAAATAATTTTAGAATTTTAAAAAAAAAATGACAAACAAATCAGTATACATATTTTTTCTATCAAATTTATGTGAAAAATTAAGAAATTTAACTCAAATTTTGTCATCAGGCTATCATTTTCAGTTCGAAATTTTCATAGAAATCATTTATAAAAGAAAACTCAGTACCTGTGCAAACAAAAAAATTCCAGAACTATTGGATAGAATTGGACAGAACTATTGGAAGCATAATATGATGACCGTTACATGAGAGGACATCTTTTGGATAAGTTAGAGGACCGTTGCATCTTTTATTGTAAACCGGAATATTAAACAGAAGAAGGCTTAGAAAGAAGGTTAGAAAAAGGAAACTATATCAATACCTCCTTGCAATATTCTATTTTATTTATGTCACTTTGATGTGTGACACATTACTCGCCTAGAAGAAAACCACAAGATGTTTCTGCAACTTTTGGCCTAAATGAGATAGGAGCCAAATGATTTATATGATAGCTTGCTGCTGGACTAATCACTTGTCTGATGAGATGATATGCATCAGCACTTTATTTTTTCCCTCGGAGCTTTGGAGCAAAAATAAATCTTGAACCTTTAGGAATCTAATTAATAATACTGAATATCGGACATAAATGTTGCAAATCAAAATAAGCATAATCCTTGTCTTCAAAATAATATTTCATGGATTTATATTTATGATAATTAGTGACATTAAACTAAACTTTCTAAACTCTCTAAAAAATTAAACTTTCAAGAATATACCCCATCTCGTCAAAATTTGTGAATTTTATCTTTCATATAAAAATTTTATTGAAGCATGAAATTAACATATAGTTACAAATTTATCATGTAATTTTCTAATATGAAGAAATAGAGAAACATAAACTAATGCTTTTTTTCACCATTTTAAGGTTCATATAAAATATCGTAGCATAAAAATTCCCATAGGTACTAAGTATTTTTAAGTTGTAGAAATAGCGCAAATTTCACTTAACAAAACATATGCATTTTCCTTCAAATATCATTATTTAAGTTTCGGTTTATCTCAAAAGTGGCATTGAGATGCATTTCCAAATTTATTCTTAGCGCTCTCATTGTCTTTTTTAACTAAATAATCACTATTTAGTTATTTTATGACTTTTACATAATTGCGAAATACAATTTAAATAGATTGTAACTGACTATTGTTAAATATTTTGCATAAAGCCCAAATAAAATTTATAAAAATCTTTTTGTCTGTATTTATTGTAGATGTATCCTGAATATTCTTATCCGTGGTACTCACACTCACGGACATTCGCTCCTTTGTATTCCAAGGACATGTACACTAGGAGGGCCTTGATGTCCATCAATGCTGCCAGAGCCAGAGTCCGAAACATTCTCGAATACCCCTCTTACAGGCTCCCAGCTTTGAGATTATCTCCAGAGACACGAATTAACCTCTACAGAAAAAGAGCCAGAAACTTGTCCCTCGAATGATGAATTTGATAAACGTCAAAAAAAGTCGAACTGTAATAGTGTAAATTGATGATAAATGAATAAGAGTAATTTTAGATTTTAAATTGGGTAAGAAAAATAAATAAAAAATTTTTTAATTGAATTAATTGGAAAAATTAATTAAGTTGAGAATTAAATTAAATGTGGAAAGTTATCGAAAATATGTCTGAAAAAAAAAGGCAATTTATCTAAAAAATTAAAAGCTGTTTAATAATGTTAACATTCAAAATAAAAGTTTGATTGTGAAAATTTAGGTCGAAGTTTAACAAGCAACATCGCCAATCTCAATTTTCTAAATTTTAAAATAAAAAGAAAAGCTGAAATTTTCTAAATCAATAAAGTATAACTTTTTAATTACTTTTTCTTCTAAAGGCATTAGGAAAATTGAGATGTACAATGTTGTTTGTTAAGGAACAAACAGCTAAGATAGCAGAAATATGTGCCTACGTTAAAAGACTAAACATCTGGATGTGCTAAATTACAAAAATCAAAATCGAGCAGGCTTGAATAATTAAGCATTCATATCTTCAACACCTTCTGGTGTTAATTATTTAAAGCCTATTAAAAAATATTTTGATTTTATGAATATAGTCTTGAAAATGATCCAAGATAAAAGCAGTTACTAGTAAGTCTTCAATTTTAAATGAAACTCGATGAAATTAATTCTCTTAATCGAAATAGTGAGACAATAAAAATACAATATACTGATGCATTTTATAATGGAATCAATTTTGTTACCTCAGTATGAAAATTAAAATACACGCAAAGTTTGTACACAGCTGATAGTAATAAAATCCCAATTCAGTTTTGCTTTCAAATAAACGAGATTTGTATAAAGGGTGTGCTATTGTTCCTTGTCATAAAATACACTTTACAAATAGTTCCATGCAGTTATTGCAGAAAACGGACTTGAGTCAGTTTCCTTGCAAATAAAAAGGAACTGATGCTGGTTCTAGTTTTTTATAGCTCAGGTTGAATGACAGATTACTTATAGACGATGATGTAAATTATATAATTATTAATGATGTAACTACACATACACAAACAATGATAATACAAGTAAATAATGTAATTAAAGGAACTAGGAAGGAATATAAACTTGTATATATATATATATATGCAATTTATTAATATCGAATCAACTTGAAAATTTTAGAATTTTTTGTGCATGTAAAGAAAAGGAATTTCATATGAGGAAATGGAAATAATTTAAAACAAAAAATCTGTGCTTTTTTCGGTTAAATGATTCGGTTGGGAACTGCACAATAATTCACAAAATATCCAATAGGGGATCCTTTTAGAAGCAGCAATATTGCCTTTTGGCGTTGACTTAAAAACATTCTATCATTGCTCGAAACTACTTTGTTAGTGAAAACAGTTTGAAATAAGATTTGTAATATTATTATTATCATATTTGTAAATAAAAAAAATTTTGAAATTAGAAAAAGATTCAAATCTACTTTCTGGTACGAGATCATACGGCCAAAAAAAAAAAGTCTGTCTCTCACGATTTAGCGCGTGAGAGACAGGGGACTGACATCAGATCGGTCTATTTCGATAAGTTAAGAAACAAGGATCAATCAAAATCTTATAATTTTTTACTGTTTTTCGGGTCTTTGTGACATGTTACTGAAGATATATCAGTAATTAAAATTAGAAAATTGCACCAAGATAAACACAGTCGCATTATTTCTCCACTATTCATGAACCACTTCATACTTTTCCCTCTCTCAGCAAATGCATCCATCTACTTTAGATGGAAAATCAGTCGCCAACTCATCAGAATCATGTAATAACGACGAAGTCGTTAAAGCGGGGAAGCAAAATTTGTTGTAAAGTTAATAACCTATTTGCTTTACTATAATGGGGACTAACTATCTTGGTTATGCATCTATGCCGGAAAATAAATTTCAGCTTTAGAAAAAAAAACCTTTAAATTTCGATCTTATGTGTATTTCAGAATTTATTAATCTAATAAACATTAAATGTGCACTTTATAAAAATTATTTTTTATTGTTTACTTTATTAATTATATACATTCTTTTGGCTATTTAATTGCATGTCTGTATTATATGTGTCTAGCTGCAATTTAAGTGCAATTTTGTTTTTCTATTTGTCAAAGATTTTGGTCTCAAGATCGCAGTGATTTCTTGAGATACAAACGTGAGACACAAAGATACTTATCTCTCATGCGTTGTTTATGTAATATTATTTTTTCATAATGTTGATAAAAGCTGTAACCCAAATTATTTAAATAAAGCACTACCAACACTTTTTCTGGTTTATTTTTAAACTCTTAAGTCTCATTATAATAATTGCTTATCTACTTTTCTGACATATAATAACAAATGCTGAACCATTCTGATGGACCATACCATTTATTTCTAACGATATAGATATTCATAGGAAAATTATCTTATTGTTAAACATATAAATGGCATTATCACATAATGAAAGATGCGTTATTACTTTGCTTGACTTCAATGAGAAATTTTAGATAAAAGTACGATTATTCCATGGATGTGAATAAAATGGGCATACGACAAGAAAAATTAAGTTCACCTTATTCTAATCAGCTTATCTAAGGTATATATATTTATTGTATGTTATAATCCGAAAAGAAACTATTAAGTAAATAGAATAGCTGAATCTCATTGCTCATATCAGATTAGATAAAATTTTGACTTCAGAAAATGAAAAAAAAAAAAAAAAAAAAAAAAAAAAATGGAAAGAAAGGCAATAATGGCAAGAAAGAAATTATTCAAACATTATGTAACTAATTTCAATAGTAAAGTTTAGTAATTCATTTTGCAAAAGATATTAAACGTATTTTTTAATTGAATCAATGATTAAAGCAACCACATAAATAAAATATATCAAAATAATAAGAATCTTTAAAACAAACTGAAACATTTTTTAAAATAATTTAATTGATTCTAAGTTTTTTTTAATGTTTTTATTAATTTAGAATTTTTTATTTAATTTAATAAAACATTAACTTTAAAAAAAACTTTTTTTAAAATATATGAAAAAAAATGTTATTTAACTGATTAGCAGTTAAAAAAAACTTATTGCTTCGGAAAAATAATAAAATTCAGTGATTTCTTAGTTAAAATTCTATTTAATTTTTTTATTTCCTTAGTGAGTACCTTCTTTCGAAGAAGTAACTACGTACCAGATTTGATAGTTCTAAATTCCGGAGGCTGCCTTGTTGAAAACATTGGGCTATTTTCTTTTCTTGCAGGATGTAACTGGCGTATAAATCTATCCAAACCGTTGACATTATCTCATATTAAAAAGCTTTTATAAAATTTTCACATTCAAAGAAAATTAATGCGTTAAATATAAATTAAAAATTTTATTGTTTATCGATGCTTTAAGAGAATAAAGCTTGTTTCAGTCCTGAAAATAGGTATGTAAATTTTGCTGTATCTAATCTTCCTTAGATTTACGATTTAACGGACCCATAAGCTCACACTTTCTACACAGATAAGTTAGGTTGCAAAATGACGGTAATGCTGGGAAAACCTTGAAAGGGAAACTAATTATCTTTAAAAATGGAAGAAGTTTTAACATGATAATGTTCACAGATTATTTTATTTTAGTTTACAGGAAACTTTTAGTATAAATTGCGGCGCATAAACGGAAACCTATAAATTGCATCGCAAATAATGGAAAAATCTTTCAAAGCACTTTCCAGGGCAGACTGTTGAATCTAAAGCTACCAAATTTTGAACGAAGTTACTTCCTGTGTAGAAGGTGCTCGCTAAAAATTTTTTTTTCATATTTTTTAATAAATTTTTGATTAAAGAGTAATCGGAATATTAATATCCCTTAATTACTTCGAAACATATTATTGCACAAAACCATTTTTACATGCTTTTAAAATTCATAACATAAACATTTAAATGGTAACTCTTGCTTAGTTTGGTACAGTTCACATTCTATTGAGGTCAAGAAAATCGAATTTAGATTTTAGAAGCTTTCTTCTCAACAGAGTGAAACAAAAATTTGACACAGAACTAAGCTTGTAGTTCTGTGTCAATAATATATAACATATTCTTAAATATATACTAAATTTCATATATTTAAGTCGTTGCGTTTTTTAATTATCGTGTTTAGATGTTTCTGAAAATACAAACGAACAGATGATTAACCTCTCATTGGATTTTGCCCAAAATTTGATGGGTGTCTACCCTATATATTGTTACAAAATTTCCCGGGTTCGTTTGGATAGTGAGAGTTATATGGTGTGGAGAAATATCAATCAGCAGGCGGCAGTAGAAAAAAAAAACACAACGACGTTTATTTACACGAAGACACACAAGACAGCACAAAGACGACAACTATATATAGCACAGAAGACGATTATCTCCAGCCGAGACGTGCAACATACAACAAAACTCTACTGCAGACAGTAGCGCACAGCTTAGTTCAGCACTAGCTTGACTCCGTCGCTGCTCCGCTTATCCCTGGAAGATCAGTTCTTCACCGTCGATCCCGACTACTCTTCTCTGTCGCTTCCTACTACTCTTCGACTACTCTCTGGTTCACCACACCCGGCAGCTGCAGTCTGCTCCTTTTATAGGTCTCAGGAGGCGGGGCTAGAAGCCTCTCAACCAATCAGGAACGTTCGAGGCGTGTCTCGGTTCCTAATGGACGGATCGGGAAAATTCTCGATGTTTCGGGTATAATCTATTTTGGCGCTAAAGTCGTCGCCAAATGGTTGCCAAGCTTTGGGACCTCCTATGGAACCAACTATGCTGGGAAACCGCATCACATATTCTTAACAATATATTTTAAATCTCTGTTCCTATTTTTATCTATCTGTCTGTCTTCGTTTTGTTGTTATCGTATTAATTTGTATTTGAACAGTCGGTCAGACAGACTTCCTCTGTAAAGATTTTGCTCAAAAGAAATCTACAAATTTGATGTAAAAATCATATATTAAATTCCATTGAGCTCAAAGCGTTTTTGATCTAACTTTACCACAGACAGACATTACGCCGAGAATGTGTTTTTTCGAACTCAAGGATGTCTAAAAGATGGAGATTTGTCAAAATCTCGAGTTCGAGTTTTTTTACTATTAAAATACTTTCTTTATAATTTGGATACGAAAAAGTAAAAAATACCCAATTTAGAATTAAAAGTAACTATAAACAAAAGAAAAACCTTTTCTTAACACAATCTAAATAATATTTAATAATAAGCTTGGAAAGTTTTTTTAAATTATAAAGCATCGCATTTTTTTAGAAATATAAAATAACATAATATTAAATTCACATATGCCAATTAATTAGAAATATTACTATATTAATGTTACAAAATAATGTAAGAAATATTTCGCTTTAATGTGATTAAATTCGATAAGTAAATGAAAATGCAAAATTAAATGACTCTCAAAATACCGCAAAAAATATCGCACTCTCAATACTTGGAGCCTTCCAAAGTTAAGGAGCATCGATGCAATTGCCAAGCCTATTTAATAATCCGGTGGGAGTTGTAAATCCAACCGCATGCTTTATGGAATGTTTTGAATACCTTTTGCATCATAAATATTTAGGGTTTGACGGTTTTCACACCCGGTATTTTAAAGTAAATTTGTCATATTCGAAAACCGGTTTTTAAATTAAGAAAACCGGTTTTAAGAATTCATATTATTATGTAAAAATTAATTTTGAACTTATTTGATTTGCTATTCATTCTATGCAACGGGCAGCAAACACATTTTTTCAACGTTGCAAGTTGCGTTGGCCAGTGCTTGTGCACTGCACAGTTGCGCCTCGAATTCCTCAATTTATGTTTTTCATGAACATCCCTTTCCACTCTTTTTTTCTAGGGGAAACAAAAGTTCGATAAAGTTCATCGCTTGCTTCGCGTCGGATGTTTTGTCTATCGGTATGAAGTCGGTGCTAATAGAAACGTCAGCAATTTGACTGGCTCGTTTCGAAAGGAATAAATAATTCCCCGTTTTCTGCTTCTTGATCACAGTATTTAATGATATCATATAAAACTTTCTTCGTACCACTCCTGAAAGGTTTTTTACACCACTTGAACTAGTCATATCAATACGAAATATTCAGTTAAAATAAAATGCTGTCAGAAATGACATAACATTCACATACCCGTGAAAAAAAATAGAACTAAAAAAGTATTTAATGCGAGAAATCCAAGGTCAAATGTGCTCATCGTTCTGCGTCTCACCCCTTAATGAAATGGAATTGTCGAAATGTGGTCTCAGAATTCGATCTGTCTCGAGTCACGACAGGTTTGCTTAATATTGTGAAGGTGAAAACTGGAAACAAAAATATAAAGTTGTTATATTTGGTAAAAATAACGTAAGTATTAGGCATTTTTAATTTTTATGTTTATATTTTCTATTTTACATTTTAAAATTTAAATTTTATTATATAAATTTCTTTTATCAAAAATTAGTGTAAAATAAGAAGTTCTGGCTTCTGTTTAATGGAATTTTAAATAAAACACAGGATGTTAAAATATTCCATATTTTCTTTCGCAACGTTTTAACATAAATTATGTCTTTAGTAAACATCGGAATTAGATTAAAAAGTGTTTTTTTTTTTTTCAAAATTCCTAGAAAATGTGTAGGTTAGATTATTTCAAATTGCATTAATATTAATAGTTAAAATAATAAAATTGTAAAATAAACGTCAAAAATATTTATTCAATAACTTTAATTTCATTTTTAGATAAAAAGGAGTAAGTCGGAAGTTTGGGATAGTTTCAAAAAGTTCGGGATGGACAAGGCAATCTGAAATCATTGTAATAAAATGTTGAGCTGCAATGGATCATCTAAGAGCAATCTACATAATCATTTGAAAGCAGTTCATAAAATAATTGTCAGAAATAATATAATTGCTTAGTTTCTTGAAGACCCTGAAGAAACAAATCCAAACACACTGAAAGCTGAATTTTCATTATTTGAACAAACGAATAAAAGAACAAAAAACTTAAGTTTGTAATTTGATGCCAAACTCAGTAACTAGTGAACGAGTATTTTCAATCTCAGACAATATTGTGTACAAAATAAGAACGAGACTTAGCCACCGTTCAGTGGATATTTTATGTTTTTTTAAATCCTATTTTCTTAGGAGAAATTAAAATTAGTAAAAATAATATAAATATTATTTGAAATGTTTGTTTGAGTTTTCGTTATTTTGTGTAAGTAATATGTATATGTAATCTTTAATTTTTTTTTTTATATTTTGACTTTGATATTGATTTCGTTTTTTATTATTTTATATAAATTAAAATAAAATAAGAAAAAGAATTAAGAAAAATATTTTATTTTTCCCTATTCAATTTTTTTTTTGACAAAAATTCGATAACCGGCTAAAACCGGTTTTTAAGAAATATCGAATTTGAAAACCGGTTTTTCAAAAAGTCGGTTTTTGTATAAACCCTATACATATTGAAATTAGAAGCGTCTCACAATTTACAGATAGCACCCAATGTATGATTTGGAATTCCTTGGCACCCCTACATTCTCAGCACCTGTGCCGTAAGTCCGTCTTCACACCCGTCTCAGCACCTATGATATGCAAGTAACCTATTATTAACTAACTAACCTAAGCGACTTTTCCTTTTTTTTAAAAAATCTAGCACGAGGTTAAAAGTATCCGAAACTTGAATTTGGCTTTAGACGCATTTTCACAACACATTTAAACAAAAATCTGACACAGAACTAAACTTTATAATCCCATACTAAATTTCAAATATTTAAGTCCTTGAGTTTTTGAATTATCGTGTTTACATATTTCTGAAACTACAAACAGACGATCAGCCTCTTATCAAATTTTTCTGAATCTTTGATAGATATCTGCAATATAGATATTAAATCTGTGTAAGCTAATTTTAGCTATCTAGCTTTCTTCGTTTCGTCGTTGTAATTACTTGAATAGCCAGATTTTTACAAATTTGGTGTAAAGACTGTATGGTGAATTTCATCTTTCTGCTCAAAGCGTTTTTGAGTTATCTTTGCCACAGACAGACATTTTCCAAAAACATGATTTTCCAACTCAGGGAGGTTTAGAAAGTGGAGATTCGTCCAAATCTTGCTAAGAAACGAGCATTGGAGAGCCTTGGACGTACCCAAGAAAAATATGGTGATTGTTTTAACTACTTTAATGTAGTCGTGTCTGTCTGAAGACATATTGATAGCTTGGGAACAAAACAGAAGTATGAAAGGTGAATCTCACGTTGGAAACCGCTCATTGGAAAAATTAATGCATTTTCTTAATGAATAATAAAAATTAAGTTTTGTTGAATGTAATTTTTAAAAAAAATAATTTATGGAAAATTAGTTTTGGACATATTTTATAAGAAATATTTTTATTATAATGTAATTCAAAATATTATTACTTCTTTGAATCTTTGAATCACATTATTCTGCAGCTGTTAAAATTGCAGTAAAAGAAAAAAAATGATTTCTTTGCTTTTATTTAAATTTAAAAATTTTAAAGCATGCTCATTGAATAAAATTCTTCATTTGATAAGTTTCGTTTAATTTCAAAGCAATGCGATTTTTTGGCTTCAAGACTTTTTAAAAAAATACTAATTTTTGAAGCATTGACATTGGCATTTCTCGTTTACAAAATTTAGAGAAGATATTATAATCGTCAAAAAATTCGAACTCGAGATTTTAATGAATCTCCACGTTTCATACCTCCTTGAATTCGATTTTCGGAAAATGTCTGTCTGTGACAAAGATAATACAAAAAAATTTTGAGCTAGGGCGATAAAATATGGTTTACGGTCTTTACAACAAACTTGTGGACTTCGATCAAATTTTTAGCAACATCCTTTCAGAGGAAATCTGTTTGTCTGACTGTTCAAATATAAGTTAGCATGGCATCTACAAAATGAGGAGAGCTAGATAGTTAAATTTTGGTACACAGGTTTAACATCTGTTCAAATTTTGAGCCAAATACAACAAGGGATTCACAGCATGTCAGTCTATACTTTCAGAACTATGTAAACACGATAAAATAAGAATGTAATGAATTAAATATATCAAATTTGCTAAGTAATTTTGTGACTATAAGTGTAGTTTGGAATCAAATTTTTGTTTTAATCAGTTGGGAAGAATGCGTCTAAAATCCAAATTTGCTTTTCGGATACTTTCAACCGCATGCCAAAGATTAATTCCAGAACACTTGCCAATGATCACACGATAGAATCAATAAAAATATTTAATTCACGCCTAGTGTTAATATTCCGTAAGTATTGTACGTCAATGACGCACAAGGCATTTCCTGGCAATATGCGAGAAAGTTTTGAGGAGACTCTCTGGTTGATTTATTTTTGTTTTGCTACTAATTACAAAATTTTTTTTAACTTTATGAATTTGTTTCCGTTATTTATGAAAACTAGGACTTGTTAATGCAATTTCATTTCTTCGTAAAATATATAATGTAATATATAATGTTTCTTCCGTAATTTTTTTTTAAGTCAGGACTTTTGCTTATAAGTTAAAAAGTAGGTTTTCATTAAATCTTTTAACGTTCTTATTAAATTTTTTAACGTAAACGTTCAAAAAAGACTTTTGCTACACTTTAAAAATGAGATCAATAAGACAATTCCTTTTTAGTCATTTGTGAACGCTGCTATTTTTTCTATTAAAACATGATTTTAAAAACTTATTTAGAACATGGCATTGTTTTGCCATTAATTTCATGGCAGGTTTGTATGATAATATTCATAGGAATGATTTAGTTCTTAGCTTTATAAGATTGCAAATAAAATTTCTTAATAGAATTAGATAGTGCAGGGAGAAATTTACTGTTTCCATCCCAGCCATGTTGGATTTTAATAGTTGTTGTTATATAAAAGTCAGATACAAAATTTTTGGTCAGCTGAGCTTCTACATCACTATTGACATTTTAGGAAATGTATCTATCTGATATTTTATTTTAATTTTAAGAAATGTTGAAAAATGTTTCAGATTTTTATTATTAATCTTACAAAAGTTGACTTATTATTTTTTTTGGTATTAATAGTTTTTTGTTTCATTTTTATGATCATTCCTATGCTTTTGTCAAATCCAAAAGGGCATAATTTTGCAATAGTAGATGTTGTGAAAATACGGGAATAAATATTAAAATTTAAAAAATAAGCATTTAAAATTAATTTTTAAGAATTTTTTTTCAATAAAAACTATGCATTATTATAAAACAGAAAAAAATACTATACTTAGAAAATATGCAGTTTACGTATGTTTATTTATACAAAGGTGCTTAATTGTTGGGACTAATGTGCTTAAAAAGTGCTTAATTTTTGCAGCAGTTTCTCACTACGCACCCTGTCTCTAAAGACATGCAAGATCTTACTACAATTAACCAGCAATGTTTTGGTTTGATAGATTAAATGCTGGGGTAAAAGATTTAGAAATTAAGATTTCGAGCCAAAGTAATCGAATAGTTGAGGAAGCGATTATCTGGGGTAGCTGATTGAACGACAGATATAAGATCCTCAGTCATCAATTATTCGCGAAGGTAATATCGTCTTAATTGGGGATGATGTGAAAAGCGTCTTTGGTGTTCTTTAGCTCGGGTAATTGAACTGGTTCTGTGAAAGGATGGACTGGTGAGAACTTTAAAATTAAAGACTCAGTCTTGTACTCTCGTCCAATCCAACGTGTGTTTTCACTTGAGGTTACTGGAAATAACTTGACGAGTTTACCATTCCAGAGAGTTGAACTGACTGAATCGTCCATGAACTCCCCTAATTCAATTTCTTTGGAGGCATTACTAGCATCACTTGTCCAGATATGGTGGTGCCATTAAAAAACCCAAGATACCGAACTTGGTGACTTTAGCTGATGTTTTCGAATAGCTATTCAGCACCTGAAAAAGAGGAGAGAATGGTGTGAATCCCTAGCCTGTCAATCAGAGCTAACCAGAACTGACATCAGCTGTTCCTTTTTAAAATTTTGATAGATGTACTACGAATCTTTTTGATGTAACATTTTGTTAGTGATAAAAATTTTTATATGTCACATCCTTGTTTATTCAGTAATTGTTAAATTCACTCAGCCAAAACAGACATTGAGTAGATGTCACTCCAGCATAATTATTTGAAATAGTGTGTAGCATATAGTTAGGCTACAAGAGTGTTAAAAAAATCGTATATCTATGCATTTCGAAGCTTCTTCTTATGCTTTGAAACCATATTATCTCTGTCTTGAAGCAAAAAAAAAAAAAAAAAAAGAGTGGTTAATAGTTGAAATGATACTTAAATTTAACTTTAGATGGATTTTCTGTCATTTATTCTGTAACTACCAGCATAAGATTTTACTGAAGAAATTAATGGCAATATTATCTATGTTTTGTAGTTTTGTAAGAACGATTTAATTAATTTCCTGATGAAGCTGAAGATTTATAAAATTGAAAGCTTACAAGACCATTTTAGATATTTGCATCAGAGTGATTTTAACTTGATTGTATGATTTTTGGAAGCAATATGCCCGAGAGAATATAGACCATCTAGTTCATCATTAATAATAATTGGTCAAAGATTGATTTATAAATTAGGAATTTGTTGTGTATGATAAATTTTTATTTGTGGCTTATTAGACAGTTGAAATTTGCATTGATAACTTTGAATTTAATTGGGATATTTTTAATGTTTCTTGTAATTGAGACATGGGGCAATTTATGAGATTGCTCCATTCTGTCTTCGGATTTTTCCTCTAAATTATGACTTTCATTATAATCATCACAGTGTTCTTCTGAAGTTCCTTTGGTTAAGGAAATATAGTCTGAAAAATTACAGAATATTAAACTTTCTATAAAATACAATGAAAGAAATTCCGGACGATGTATCACAAGTTCTAATCACATGAACTTCCCTGAATTATTTATACTACGATAGTGGCAATTGCTCGACCGGCGTCTGGCTGAAATAAAATCGAAATTATATTTATTTCATTATTATCATTTGCATTGGAAAACGCGCGTAGTGTGCAGTTGTAGATTGTTTATTACACTTTCTAAAAATAAAAGTCACTATATTTTTGTTATTCTGCAATTTTCTCTGAAATAAATTTTTATTTTATTTTCAAGTAAGAAAACTGCTTCAGACAAGTTGAAACAAAAACAAGCATGAAACGTCAAAGTGTAGGAATTAGGTGCGTACACGGGTCACTGATCTGTTATTTTTATATGTGATTCTTATATTTTATATTTAATATATTAAACATGCTAAAATTCTATGGAGTGTCCTCTTTTTTTCTGTATGTATTCAAGCAGTCATGTCTTGATTGGATGATATAGATTTGCTATGATTAATTTAATTTTTGTTTACAATTAAATAGCTGCAAGAATTAAAATGTAAACTTTGGAATTATTTAGTTTTTTAATTTGTGAAAAAACAGTTCATGATTTGAACAAACTTGAAATATTCATTTTATCCAACCTAATACAAAATATGTACAAATGAGTTAGCTCTAAAGAAGGATAATCAGTGGAGATCTCTGCTAAGTATCTGATATAAAGATGTGTTAGAAAATAGTTTTAATAAGAATACAGTAATAGCAACATATTATTGTTTCAAATAAAGAAAATTTTTAATGTAAAGCCAGAATAGATGTCTATGTCTATTTTTTTCTTCCAATGACCTCTCATTTTTCTCTGATCTTAGTGAACTCTGTATTTGTCTTACTCTAATATATATAAATATTCTGTTAATATCTCTTGTATCATGATTATTATTTTCAACATTTATATTTTAACTCTATTCTCATTTATATCCTTAGCACTTATTCTGATTTGTTTTCATATCATTAAGTTGATTAACTACACCTATTAACATACGGTTTAATTTTTGTAATCCAACGATTTATTTTCCTGAAAGCTTTAAAGAAACTGGATTATGTGGTTTGTTCTAAAGAATCCCTAGTGTTGTTTCTGAGTAGTATATAAATCTAACTAAACTAAATTCCACCTTCTTCTTTTTGATTGAGTACATGTTTTATCACAATAAGTAATTCAAAAAGCTATCTTGCCTCTGAAAAACTTTTTGAGAAAAAATGTGAATTGGTCTGTAAGAATAGATTAAGCTGTTATTAATCTTAATTCTAAGAGTATTATTTATCAACATAATAAGAATTAGTTATAATATTTTATTTTCAGTTTTGTTTGCAGTTTGTTTGAGCAATTATTGGAACTTCCTTTCTGTCTTTCCTTGTTATGCAAAATATGTTGTAATATTACTTTTGGAAATTCATTAAATTTGTTTGTATTACTTTTATAAGTATAAAAAAACTTCTTTTCAGAAGGGGAAGTGGAGAATCTCGATCTCAAATCAATGAAACTAAACGACTCAAAGTTGCTCATTCTCATGAAGATAATTTTCAAAATAATGAATTAGAAGCAGGTAAATTTTATAATTCAGAGATCTTTTAGAATTTGTAGTTATCTTGTATTACTATTAATGTTTAAGAAGTGTCAGATAATTTTAAATGAATTATCGTAATGAAAAGTGATTCTGTAATGGTTTTCTTAATGGTTAAAATAGTGAGAAATATTTCATGGAATATCAATTTGTTTGTTCTAAAGAATTTATAATTTATTTTACTTAGTTCCAAATGCTACAATCCATGGCATGTAAAATTTCTCGTAGATTAGGACTCTTATATAATATTACCCTTTGTTTAGATATTGAAAAAGCAATTTTTTTTTTGTTTATGTGCTGATATATGCTAATCTAAAATGAACATATAAAATTCAACCCCTTCCGATATAATTAATTTTCTTCCATTTATCATCTAATTGAATATTTTACTCTTTTGTCTTTTCATCTTGCATGTGATGGATAGATTAACTGCTTATAAAGATGTGATGGATAGATTAACTGCTTATATCATACTGAAGTAGAAAGAGGTTTTCTTTCAAAACCAGTGTACATCAAAAGAAATTTAACACCTTACGCTAGATTGCAGTACTCTCAAATGGTTTGCTTTCACACTCATAAAATGATCCTTGTTATAATTTAGCAGAAATTATAAGTTGGATCATTCTTATTTTCAGTGTTCCTCAGATGAGAAACTTAAACATAATATAATTATAAATAAAAAGATATTTTATAAAAATAAAATTTGAGAAACTTTCAATGAAATATCCCAAATTAAACTTTCTAAATGAATTATTATTTGTAATAAGGAATTGCACAGAAGCAAGCATTGTCAGTGTTTATGCTGTCCTAATTTTCATTTATTTGAATATCACCAGTTAGCTTAAGAAACAAAATCATAGAAAGAAAATTTTCCCTCTTAATAGTCTGTGGTCAAATAATTTAAAAATTCTTTTCTAAGCTAATAATGCATCATGTTACATCATTGCAGGTTCTGGAAGTGATAGCACTGAAGAATATATTAACATTAATGGACAAGACAAGAATTTAAAATATTCTATGATGGTTGAAGAAAATTCTCCGGCTCAAAAATTTTCAGAAATTAATCATGAAAGTCTCCTCCATGCCTCTGTTTCAACTACTGAAGAATCATCTACAGCTGGTTATCATGTAAATGGTAAATATAGTGAAGAAAATGAAATGCCTGTTTTGATGCCAGAAGATACATCAAATAAAACATTTGCCAATGGTTCCGAGGAAATTGCTGATGAAGAAAATTTTTCTGTCATCAGTCATTCAAATATTGTTGCTTCTAGTAATATTTCAAAGCTTCCGGAAAATACAGTTGCCGAAACTAATGGAATGCTTCAAGAAAACGTTTTAAGTCCTATTACTAACAAACAGACAAAAACTCAGATAAATGCAGACAAGTCTGAATTTAATTGTCCAGCTTCTGAAAATATGGAACAACAAAATTGTGAGGCAGATGTTCAAGACTCCTCTCCATTAACTGAAACAAGTCATTGTTCTAATGAAAACCCAGTAGATAATATTTCTATTCCTACAGATGACCAAAAGGGATCTTGCTCTTCAAGTTATCAGGAATCAGATATTCAAAGTATGGATGAAAAAGTGGCAACTGTGTCAAAAGTGTCATTTGATGTGGAAAACATTACACTTTGTCAGCTACAAGTAACACTACTAGAAGGTCATGCTGATGTTGTTTTCGGTGTAGATGCAGATGAAGATTTTGTTCTTTCATCAAGGTAAAAAGTGTTCTTTTTTATTGTTTATATACTTTTAAAGATATCTATAAATATTTGTGGTTTCAGATTTAATTTGCAATATTCAGATTATGCTGAGCTCTGTTATACAGAACTGATATCTCAAATTTGTTTTGCTATAAAATTCAGGATCTATAATATCCGCAGGTACTTTTTAACTGCTTCATATTTTAATATTCTTATCCAATCAGGTATTGATTTCTATATAATGGATTTTAGTTCAGTATTGCAAAATAGAACCAAATCTAATTCATTGCTTGGCAGACTCTTTGTTAATGCAGTAATTAATTTGGGGGAAAATTTACCATTAGAATTGTTTTTTAATGTTTTGAATGGCTGTATTTCAAATTGTACATTTTGGAAATGATATAACATTATATAACTTATGCCATCTATGCAATTGAAAGGATTTTATTTTATATATATTATTATTAACCTTGAAAATATTTTCTTGATCAATAATAATCTTAATTTCAAATTATTTTCTAATCTTGTTTCTGTTTATTATTTTGTATGACTATTTATATAATATAAATTAATGTGGGAAAAAAAGAAAAGAATTATTGCTTTATTCATATACTGTAAGATCTGGTCTGAAAGAAAAATAATTTTTTTTTGACCAGAAAAATTATTTTGTTACATCTTGTATTAGATTTACTTTAACTCCTAAAGAATACTTTTAAAATAACTGGTTGACATTTGAAGCCACAAGTTGAAGTCTTTAGTTAGACTTGCATTGAAATACTTAATTGTTTAGGAATTGTTATGAATATGGCAAACAATTGAGTCAAGTGGGTTGCTTACATTAATAGCTATTTTGCTTCGTAGCATTGGAGACTATATAAGAAAATAGATTTAAATTAAAATTTTTATTGACACAAAGAAATATCTCAGTATTCCAGAAAATATTTGTTAGAACAGTTTAGGATAAGTTATTATTATTGAAATTAATTTTTAAATTGTATTATGCATTTAACAATATGCTTTTTGTATATTCTGCCATTATAAACTATCTTTTCCTTAAGTCCTTTTGTTTTCTTGCTGTAATGATAATGTAATTTACAAAAGTCTGTTGAAAATATGCTAAATGTTGCTTTTATTTGAATTATGAGGAGAAGAAACCTTCTTAAGAAGTTCTCTAATAATGCCACAAATTATTCCATCATAAATTTTGCTTCTAAAATTATTGTAAATAAGAATAATAGTTGTGTCTTTTAGTGGCGATACAACTGTGAAGGTTTGGAATGTTGAAGATAAAAAGGAAATCAGTAATTTTGCTGGTCATAATGCTGCTGTGACTTCTGTGATCCTTCTAAGTTCAGAAGAATCAGAAACTCTGAGATCTAAGTTAAATTGCTTTCAGACTTCAAGAATTGCTGTGAGTGCTTCCTATGATTGTCATATCCGTCTCTGGTCAGTATTAGATGGTATGTATTGGCTAAATTTTGGTTTTAAATTTACGAAGTAAATTAAAATGGTTTGCTCATTGTTTTAAAAGCATATGATTAAATTTCTTTTGATTATTATTAGAATTCTAAAACTTTCTTTAAATAAAAGTGAAATAAATATTAGGACACTTCACATTTTATATTTATTGGGAAAATGCTTTAAAAAAATACATTCTTTAGTGAAAGGGAACATATGCATTTTAAGACATTCATGACAAAAATATAAAAGCATAAATTCAAGTTGAAAGCTACTGAAAATTTGAAGCTTGTGCTTTAATTTGTAATTTAAAATGTACAAATCCAAGAAATTTGTAATTTTTGCATTATGTGTTCTTTAAACATATGTTTATAAAAGTCAAACTTTTAATACAAATTTAACTAGGTATAAATTGGTAAACTAGATATAAATTACGTCAAATATTGCCAGATTCTTTAAAAATCATAATCAGAACTATGCATATTGTTTCTGTTCGTATAATGCTTTTTAATAACTATTTTTACTCTTTAACTAAAAAAAATTTTTACAATTTACATAGTTTTAATTATGGAAATTCTGTTATTCAATTAATATTTGAATCCAAATATTTTAAGGCTGAAGATTTGGCTAAAGCAAGTAAAGAAACTTACTATTATTTTTTATGTAAAATATGGTTAATATGTTGTGCAGTTGGAAAGATCTTACCATCTGTAGTATATTATATACCAGTGTAGTTGTAATAGGAATGATGTTGAATTGTAGTTTCATTTGAAAAATTCCATCTTATAGAATCCTTGTCTAAACTAATGGGAAAATTCAAATTAAATTTCCTCCATCATTATTTTCAACTTTTTTATTTCCTTCAAAATATGTCATGTAGAGAAATGTATATAAAATATGTATGTAGAGAAATATCTTGGATAGCAATATTTATAAATTAAAATAATTTATAAATTTGGTTGGTAAAATGAAAGTTTTCATTCTGAATTTACATTGCAAAGCTTTTTACAGATAGAAAACTGGGACCTTTTTGGTAATTAAAATACAATATAGTCTTATGTTTAATTTTAAAGATGTTATAAAAATAATTTGGAACCAATAAGAAGATTAACTATTGTAGATTTAAATTTGAGTTTTTATTGTTTGCAAGAACCATAAATTTGGCCATGTTGCACCACTCTTTAAATTTCATAGCCACTAAATAGTTTGGGAATATCCTGTGCAAAGCAAAAACAAAGATTTCTTGCAAACTGTATAGATAGGTCGGGCATACAAAAACAAGTCTTTTTTTTAATGTTTATAATTATACTTATGTAATTATAAATTTTTATGTTTATAATTACATTTAAAGAGCAGTCATTGAAGTGGGAGCTCTTTTTATCAGTCAATTAATTTATAGAACAAGATGTGTGAGGTAAAGTATACAACATAGGTTTAATGGAATGCAAAGGCAGCAAAGTACATAATAATTTTTTTTTTTACCACATTGTATCTGATATATGTTTTTATTCGTGCAGCTGCACTGTACTTCTATTGTGAATTTTCCACCATTAAACTTGTATTGTGCTTTTTACCTAATGACTTTTTAAAAATTAATTCGTTAACACAGACACAAAAAAAAAAAATTGATTACATTTTGTTTTGGACTTTATGTTCTATTGTAAAAATGACTTGTTTTTGAAGGCCCCGTGATCAAATTTGCAAATTACTTTTTTGCAAATTACTTTTAAGGACACCCATATAAATAAGTTTGAAATATTACATTTTTGGTAGTAACATTGAGGTATATCCAGTGTTTTATATAGTTATTACTTTATGAATTCAAATATTTTTTTTCTTATTCCTGAATTTCAATTTATTTTTGAAACATCCAAAAGATCCTGCACATTTTAACACTTGTCACTGTAATCTATTGAAAAAAATAATTTTTTTTCTGAAATGTGATCCATGTGATAATTTATAGAATTATCAGTTTAAAGTAAGTTGCATTTACTTCATTGCATTTCCAATCTCTTATCTAATTTTCTTCTATCTTATTTTAATCAGTGTGATCAGAAATTATTTTACTCTTCCTTGTGTTTATATTTTACTGTAGCTTAATTTGTTAAGATGCTAAAATTTTGTTGCTTGTAATGATATTGTGCAAATTCTAATAGTGTTTAAGCATTTTTAGCCCCTAAGCTTTAATAAAAAAAATTCTTTATATAAAAAATTACTTTCATTATTAGAATAAGATTTTTAACTAGAACTTATTTAGAAGTGAGAATTGAAATAACATTTTGTTATATTATTTAGAAACAAATATAATCAATAGTAGACAGAAAATAATTACTTATTATAATATCTGTATTTTATATTTATTTTATCTTATTATTATATTAATGAAATGAAAATTTAACTTGTTGTAATCTCCACCTTCTTATTGCAACTGGAAACTTTATTTAAAATTAAAAGTATTTTCCTAAATGAATAAATATATTATGCTATTCTTTTAAACATGTTTTTAGAAGTTGGATTTTTAAAAATATTTTCCTAGATATATTTAAGACTTTTTTAAAAAAAATTTCTAATTGTAATATTGTTTTCCGTTTTTTTAGGGCATGAAATTTTATCCATGTATACATTTAACAGTATTATGTGTATGGACTATTTGAAGGACCACAATTATGTTGTAGTAGGAACTGGTAAGATTATTTTTGTTTTATTATTTGAATTATCACCATTCTGAAAAGGAATATTTAAATATATGTATATCATTTATTATAAACTAATTATTAATTATTGCCTTAATTAAAAATTACTAATGATGCAGTTTTTGATTAAAACTAATTATGTTTTATGATTATTGCTTTTAATAATAGAAGGTGGAAAGTTGGAGGTTTGGGACTTGCATTTGGCAAAACTAGTTCATTTTGTGTATGCTCATGATTCTTCTGTTTCAAGCTTAAAGGTAATTTCTGTCTTTTATTAATCTTGATAACAATTTTCTACTAAACATAAGATTAATAAACTTTCCGTATGAAAAAATTAAAATTTTTTTGTCGCTTATATGATGTGTTTTGCTGTTTTCTAAATAAAAGTAAGCTTAGCCTTTAGCTATTTTGCTTTTGATTCTGTGTTAACATTCTTATGAATTAGACTAAGCGGTGAATTCAAATATCACTGTTTTATCACTTACACACTCACTTTACTTTTTAAGAAAAAAGTGTTTTGGGCACACGTTAAAAAAATATATAGAGAGAAAGTGATACTGTAATTTATGGTTTTAAGTTCTTCTCAAAGTTTTATATTTATGTTTTGAAGAAAGTAGTTTTGAACACACTATTAATAAAGCAATTTTGTTTTCATAAGTGCTTATTTTTTTTATTTTTTAATTTTGATTGTTTTTATCTAAGATTTTATAAATAAAGTCAAGCTTTGTATTTTTAAAAAAAATCACTGATATCTTCTAAGCCTTCAAATTGTTAGCACATTTTTCAGTTACTCTGGTTCATTTCATTCAGTCTCTTCAGTTAGGTGTAAAATTAGGATCTTTAAATTAATTTTTTTTTAGGTTCATTTCATTCAGTCTTTTCAGTTAGGTGTAAAATTAGGATCTTCATTTTTTTTAATGTCTGATATTCACAATATCACTACGCCTTTTGGAAATAATTCACTGTTTTGAAAAAAAAAAAAACTATGATAAATAATAATATTTAGAAAGTGTGCCGGAAAATAACTAGAATAATATATAGCTATTCTAATCATAATAATCTACATTGAATTCTATGAGTAATGCACTTAACATATAAAATTATTTTTTTATTAATTATCTATCATTTTTTGTTAAATAAAGATATTTCAATCAAATATACATAATAAAATCTGTTTTTTAAATTTTGCTTTGTAAGTTATTAGTTTACATTCTTCATTTGATTTATCAAGATTTTTGAAATTTCTTGAATAAATTAAATTGTTTTTATTAAAAAAATTTTTTGATTCATAAAGAATTTCAATGGCAGAGTTGATTTCTATTTAAATTACTAATAATTTCACTAATTTTCACTTTGAATGAACAGGGGTGTTTGTGCTCCGGGGAAACCCCGGAATTCCGGGGATTTTGAACTTCGATCCCCGGAATTTCCGGGGATCGTCGTTCAAAAGGAAGTAGGAATAATAATGAATTATTTATTTTGAGATGGGTAATTTTGTTTGCTTTTAAAGCAGAAAACGCAAGGTCAGTGTGTGTGGGGAAAACTTTTCCTTTCTTTCTCCAAAGGCAGTGATAATGCGTGAAAAGGGGGGGAAAACTTCTTTTTTGTTCTTTCCTTATTGCGAGTTATGACTCATTCCCCCGGTTCTCGGACATTCTCTTCTGGATTCTTTTCGGCAAGTAGGCGCGGCAGAAAAAAAAAGGGGGAGACTTCGTTCGACCAGATGTGCGATAACGTGACTCTGGGTTCAAAGGTCTTATCTCTACTGGCGTGGCGCCAATAAGTAGAGAAGGGGGATTTTTCCCCGTATTAGCTATTTGTCATTGATCGCTTCGCAACTTTTTTTTCTCCGCTGTGTAAAATTTTCGTTTCATTTATTGATGCACGTGTAAATTTTTCGTTTCGCTTATTGAAATATTTTTTTATTTATGTACGCAAGAGAATTTCATTTAGAAATTTCAGCATATGAAACAGAAATTACCCCTTAAAAATTCATATCTAATTAGTTTTACAGCATTAGATCCAGAGCTAAGAGGTAAAACCAGTACAATATTAGCTTTTGAAAAATTATCATCTTTTATGTCCCATATTTTTAGTGATAATGAAAAGTCAAAAGTAGAAGCTGAAATAAGGTTATACCAGAGTGATATTGATATCACCAAAGAAATGCTCTACACATCTGATGAAAGTGGAAATCAAGTCAAGTGTACAATTGATAAATATTGGTCTAAAGTTTTTAATTTAAAAGATGATTTCACAAATGATTATAAGTATCCTACATTGGCTAAATTGGTCAAAGCCTGCCTTAGCTGCTTCCATGGCCCATTAGTGGAAAGTGCATTCAACTTAATGGATACACTTGTCACTGACTATAGAACCTCTCTTAAGATTGATTCCCTAGATGCAGTGCAGACTATTAAATATGATTTAATGGCTTCTAAAGAAACCTCATGTGAAAAATATAGCTCAAAAAATCCAATGACTGATCCAATTCACAAAGATCTCTTACTGAATCTGAACAGAAGTTGGAAAACATATCAAGAGGACTTAAAAACATGTATTTCAGATGAGTCACCTATAAAAGTCTCTGAAAAACCTTCTTCATTAGCAGAAAAGCAAACTGCTTCTACCTCTGCATGTGCAGTTCTCGAGGAAATTTCTTCAACTGTAAATGAGGAAAATAAAAGTCAACCTTCCTGCAATTATGAAGTTCACCACAAAAGAAAGACAAGCCCACAAACATCAGAAAATAAAAAAAAAAAAACAGCAGAAATTAGAATTTTTTTTAAAAGAATTAATTCAGGTAATTTAAAATATTTGCATAAAATGTAGTAGTTTATATGTTTAAAAATTTATGGTTATTAATTTTGCAAAAAAAGTAATTCATTGAACTTTTATAATTAGGTCATTCAATACTTCATAATTGTAATTTTTCATTCCCCCCCCCCCTTCTCGAAACTCCAAAATGCCGGTAGTGAGTCCGTAAAAGTTTCAGGGGATTTTTTGGGGTCCCACAAACACCCCTGAATGAAAAAACTTTCTTTTCTTGACATATCATTGACAAATTGTTGGTAAAAGACTTCCAATTCCTTCTTACTTATTCTCATTTTCTTCCTCTCATTTACTTTTTAGATATCCCATTATTATTAAGAGATTAGTGAAAGTTTTTTAGTCTGTCATTTTAAAGTTTAAAATCAAACGGTTTACCACAATTGAAAGGCCTGTTTATTTAACAAAATTAAAATTAGAGCATTTTCTTGCAAACTTTCCTGAAGAAAGTTGGACTGTTGCAATAAAAGCTCTCTCTCTCTCTCTCTCTTTGTCTGCATTCCTGTACGTTTTAAGCTGATGTAAAAAATATTGCATAATGTCCACTGTTGTAAACTGCATTTTATTCTTATACTAGATGCCTCAAGTGACCAGTATGCCTATGATTGCACTAATTTATCTGACATTAAGTGCCATGTTATTTTAACTGTTTTATTTATTGTGTACCTGAACCTTTCTAATGCAGACAGTTCCATAGCATTATAGTGCTATTAAAAATGTAAATATCCAATTCATCTATCATCTAAATTTCATGATATTGTAACTTCACTCTTTATTTAGTTTGTAAATTACACAGATATTAAATAGAATCAGTCTTTAATTTCCAGCATTAAAAAAATTAGATTAAAAATTTCATAGCAACAATATTAATCATTTGTTGAAAATCAGCAAAAAATATTTTTAAAGATTGCAAAAATTTAAGAAAATTTTGCATGACTATTAAATTAGTATCATTAAAAAGATTTTTTTTTTAAAACTTCAAAATAGTGTAAAACTTATTTTTATACAATACCTTTAGAAGTTATCCAAAAGAATGACAAAATTTCAATTAATTTTTTACTAGTTATTTAGTTAGTTACTAGTTAGAAAACCACTGAGGTGCATATTTTCATCCTCCAAGGTATGTATGTGACAAATTTGTTAGCTCTAGGTCAAATGGTCTGACCTGTAGAATGTCAATACGCAGATATATATACACATTCATTTTTATTATTAATAGAAATATTCTGTGAAAAAAATTAAAGGACAATATTAGGGTTACTGTAGAAAAAATATTTGCAGTAAAGGTTTTGTATTAGTCAATTACTTAAAAGCTTGCTTTTTTAAAATTTTAAATTGTATAATTATTTTTCTACATTTTAACCATGATAATGCATTAGAATAATTAGAAAATTTTATTAGATGCTTTTTATTATATTGTTAAAATAAAGTAAAAAAATTATCAATTTAAACAAGATGGAATTTTATATCACCTTGATATGATCCTTTGAACAATATACTTAAACAGGGTGCATGACATTATAAAAATTGCTTTAAAGATTTATTAATTTTTCCCAAAAGTACAAGGAGAAGTTTCTGTTTGTTTTTCCTGAGGCTTAATGTGATGAATTAAAAGAATAGTTGTAAAAAGAATAGTAGTATACTTTTTTTTTTCAGAAGTATAAAGAGAGGCCAGTAAAAGGGAAGAATTTGTAGAAGGTATTCAGGATGAGATAGATACAAAAGTGTCAACACATGTTCAAATAATGCACTAAAATAATAATTAATCCCTGCTGTCTCTTCAAACGATGGTCAACATTGTATGTTGATATGCTGGAAATGGTTATTTTGAAGTGGCTGAACAAAATTTATGTTGTGTCAAAGTTGTTGAAACTTGGAAAATTTTTTAAATTCTTAGTCCTTTTTTTCATGAGGATAGAAATTTCCAGCATGGCATTTAGTAAAAAAAAAAAAAAAAGTACTCAAAACAGGTGTTTTGTAAATTGATTGTTGCTGGCAGCTTTTTGCTTGACTATTGCATAATAAAAAATGCAGCTGTCAAAAAAAAAAAAAAAAAAAAAATCAAGTGTCTAGATTATTATTGCAGGTTTGAACTTGTCATTCCGCTATTTGTTGCGATTGGAAGAAACAAAACGTGCAATTTCTTGATTTTTTTTTTTAACAATTAAACGGAGATTTTTTGCTAATAAAAGTGATTATGAGTGAAGAAATTTAAAAGAGTGTTTAATCTAGAGCATGAATTATATTACCCTGGTTTATTTCACAAAAATGCAAATAAGGTTAATGTTCATTGTTTCAGATTATGAAGAATTTATGTTTAAGTATTTAACATTGTATGGACTGTTAGAGTCTGTCAAACTTAGAGGGGGGTCATGGTTTGCACAAGAATATGCGTTTAATGATAATTTCCTCACATTTACATCAAAACTTTGTTTATCTTCTACTTGAATAGGCTGTTTTGTGAACTAGGTATAAAAATATCATCAAAATCTTTTCACATGTTTTTTCCCCCTGAACTCTACTGCTTGTACACATTAAAAAAAATATTTAATAATTCCTTTTCTCATAGAAAAGTCTCATATTATGTAATTCTGTTTCCTTAATTAGAGCTATTTTAACTTTACCTCTGGCTTAAAGAAAACATAGAAATAAGATCTGATAGTCAAATTGTATAATTTTAAATTCAGTTATAATAAATCCTGCAAGACGTTATTTATGAAATCCTTGGTGCCACAATCATTAGTATTTTTGAAGATTGAAGATGTCATTGGTTTTGGTCAATTTTATTACAGCAAATTGCAGGATTTAAAAATCCATTTGGAGAATATGCATCATTTTTGCAAGGAAACATGTTTTATCTAAAATGAAAACATTATTACAAATTTAGCTGTACATTTCTTGAGTTGTTCACATATTCTAGAAAATGAATTGACATCAAAACATCTGCTAGCGTCAATATGTTTGTGCATGCAGAAGAAGCTTCAATGCATTTCAAATTATTAAAAAGTACAAATGCACTATAGTGGTTCAAAAAAGGTTTCAAAGTCTTATGATCGCTGAAATGCATAGTAGTTAATCAAGAAAATAAGATTTATATCACATAGTAAAAAAAGCTTTATAAAATGCATGCAAAAAAGCTGAATACGGCAGCAATAATAATAATATTATTAGAACCTACATAGTTAGCAGCTAGTTTGCCATATTTTCCCATTCAAACATAAAAAATACACCCATTTATAGTTAACCTGTTTGTAAATATATTATAAAAGCCCTCCTTTTTTTTTTTTTTTTTTTTGCAATGTGAAAGGCATCATTAGATATCGGGGAGTAGACACAAACCAGCATTCTCTCTTTGTAAATATTTAATGTTTTTTCTCACATTTATATTGCAATTTTAAATACGAGAAACATCTTGCATATAAAATATTTGAGATGACTGTAGAATGAAAAATGTTAAAAGACTGTTTAAAGAAAGTTACTGAAATTTACAAATAAGTGAATTTTTAAGTTTTATAATTAGACTATCAAATTCTATTTCTCTCTATATTTTTTTAAGTCCGAGTAAAATTTAAAATTGTTCTAATTAAGAAAACAAAATTTTATGATTTGAGACTAACTATTTCAATGGTAAGAGTAATTATTTCTTTTGAAATTTGTACTAGCTGAATAGAAAGTCTACATGGAAAAAGGATGTGTTTAAAAGGATTTTGGCAATATTTTTATACTTTTTGGTTACAACAGCCTATTCAATTAGAAAGTAAATAAAATTTTAGTGTAAATTTGGGATAATCATGATCCTCTCCCCAGTTTCACAATCAGGCTCTTAACAATCCATAAAGAGTTAAATACTCATCAGATATAAATTCATAACCATCTGAAAACAATAAATATTAAAAAGTTCAAGCTTTTTTTCAAGTTTCAACAAATTTGATACTGCATAGATTTTGTTCATCCACTTTGAAATAACCATTTCCAGCATATCAATATACAGTGGTGCTCATTATTGAAGGAGGGAGCAGGGAAAATGCCTATGCATTATTTTAACATTATGTTGACATTCCTGGATCTGTCTCATCCTGTATATCCTTTCATCAGCTTTTCTGCTTGATACATCTGCCAAATAAAAGCTTCACAGCTTTTCACAGCCTTTAGGGTAACAAATTAACAAAAACTTCTATTTGCACTTTTGGGGAAAATTAACGATTTTTTAAGCAAATTTTATGCACATGCTTTTATGTACATGCACCCCTCTTAAGTATTTAAGGGGTCATATTAAGGTGATATAAAATCCAATCTTGATTAAAATGATTAAATGAAAAAAGTCTTTTACTTTACTTATGAAATATGATAAAATGTATTGTATTTTAACAAAATGTCATAATCAGTTTAGAGTGTTATAATGTCCAGCAATTAGCTATTAATATGCCTTTGGTGGAATAAGGAAAATCGCTTACATGTAATTGCAACTCTCTGAAAAGTCTCTAAATATTACAATTAATTTCTCTTTAAACATTATACATATTTAAATTTTTTTAACATTTTTAAATGTTTCAATAAAATATGTGTATTATTGTAAAGCACTAAACATACTATTCTTAAAAAAAAAAAAAAAAAAAAAAAAAATCATGAGTTTATGTATTCTTACATGTACAAAGGTTTTTAATGTGTTTTGTTTTTCCTACCCCTCCTGAAGTCCTCAAAAGATGCTTCATTTTTTTATAGCAAATTCTCATTATACAACTTGTTATAATGTTCTATTCCATTAATTTTTAAATGAGATATTTTAAAAATATGCGAGAAAAGATGAAGCCATGAAAGGGAAAAAGAGGGGAGAAACTCAGATTCAGTTAAATAACTATTATGGTAATTTTTCTGCATTATGAAAATTAATGTATTTTTGCTTCAATTATAAATAGTCATGCAGCATAAAATATATTCTACACCGAAAAACTCATTTTTTTCCCCCATAAAACTTACAATTTCTACTTATTATCTTTGATAAATATTAAGGTCTCTATATAAAAATTTACTTAGCATCATTATATGTCATCTAAAATATTAAAAAAAAAAAGCTTAAAGGAAATAATCCCTTTTTAAAGTTAATTGAGAGCTTTGCTATAACTAATACAAGATTATCAGATTTTTAAAACATCTGAAACTACTTGCCTTATTCTTATCATTTATTGTTAGAAATTATTATGCATTGTCTCAAATGTTATTTTTCTTGATATTTTGAAAAAAAAAGCCTTATTCCTTTCTGTCCATTCCATTCCATTGTATTGATATTACTATGTAAAAAAAAAGGACAGTTAATATATTTTGTTTTTAATCTGTTATTTTATATAAATATTTACAGTTTTGTATTTTTATTATCATAAGCATTTTTTTCCATTTGTACACTTTGAAATTTTTTTTGGTTAATTTAATATTTTATATAACATTATTTTACTGTATACATTAATTTTTTTATTGGTTATTTACAGTAAATTACAGTTATAGTAAAAACCTATTTTATCTCAAATTTCCTTATTTTATGCTTTGCATGAATGAATTAAGAAATATGTTTTTAATAAATATTAAGAAATATACATAATAGTAAATTATAGTTTTTGTAAAAATCATATCTGATTATTATTTAAAATTTCATCAGACATTCTTTTCATGTATGGATATATCAGATATCTGTGAAAATGTGTTTGTTTTTAATTAAATATAAATTGATTCCAACTTCTTATAAAGGTATTTAATAAAAAACTTTTGCAACTGAAATACAATTTGAGCTTGTTTAAAGAGTTCAAAATGAAGTTTTTGATTGTTTATCACTGAAGTAAATCTTTTTATATTCTTAATACATTATATATATTAGAACTGAAACAAACTTTTTTTTTTCTTATAGATTCATGATTGCTATGTTTATTCTTCATCAAAAGATGGAACTGTTAAAGTTTGGCTGTTTGATGAAGAAGAACTTCAACCATTATATACTAGAAGACGTAAGGAAATTATTCCGGGCACATCAGACTTTGGTCCTACACAGTGGCAAGCGGTAGCTGTTCATAATGATGTACTTTTCCTTGGTGATAATACATCGTGTTTAAAAACATTAGATTGGAGAATTGGTATGTTAGTTTGTTCTTTGCTCAAATGCTTGTCTTCAAAAATATTTAACTGCATTTTGAAAAGAAAATTGTTTTTGTATTTTGTAATCAAAGTTAGTAATTATAGATTACAAATTTGACAGTTATCCTTATTTAGAAACACAAATTCATTAAGTATTTAAATAGTAAAACATAAAAATATTTGATATCAACATTGTATCATTGTACCACTCTGCAAACCAGATTGCTTGACCTAAAACTACAAAATTTGACACAAATATATTTAGGAGGCTGGAAATGTGCACTCAGATCAATTTCAAGTAATTTACAAGCAATTCTGTGATAATTTCTGAAAATATTATTGCAAAAAATGATTTTTACCATTGCTTTAAAATAAAAAGATGTCTTTTTAAGAACATTGATTAATTGTTGTTCAATTTATTTTGAACTGTGACATTTTTTAAGATATTCTTTTGTAAAATTTTCAATAATACATTTTATTAATTAGAAATTGCAATTCTGTGGTAATTTCTGAAAATATTATTGCAATATTCATCGTGTAATATAATTCCCATTGTTGTTAAATGCATTAGAAAAAAGATTATTTGATTTTGTGTACTTTGTGTGAGGAATGTAAAAGTGAAATTACTGTACTATAAAATAAAAATAGATGAACCAGGCAGTATCATGCTATGGAATCAATTCAGTAGGATGCCTCATGTACACAATGAAAAAAAATTGTATAATGCTGTTAAAATAATCTGATTTTCAATGTCTGTTACAATTTAATGATTAAATTGTTTTATTGAGAGAATCGTGAATATCAACTTATGCTTGAGAGGTTTAATTAAAACAACCTATATGCTCTGTGAGTCAACTAATCATGAAATGTAGCTAATGAATAATATTTCTTATTGTATAAAATATGAATTTTTTAAAAAGAAAATGCTGCATTGTTCATTTCCAATGGATTTTTAAAAATCTTCATATATTTGAAATAGATTCTTTTTCTGTAAATTTTGCATGGTTTAATACCACAATTTTTAATTTTGTACTAGATTGACTAAATGTTTAAAACTTTTAACATGACTAATTTTTTTATATTTTGAGCTTAATTTTGTGTTTTGTAATATAATACTTTGATTTCTTTAAATTTTTGTAACTCTTAATATAAACTGCATACTTTTTGTTTAGGACGTTTGAGACTGCATTTGAATCAACCAGATGCTTGTGGAGTGTGTGAAGCTGTTTTAGTAAAAGACAACATTTTACTTACTTCCTTTTTTGATGTTAGCAGTGATACCGGTGGCATAAATGGTAAAAATTGTTATTTTTCTTTCTTTTTTCTAATTTAAAGTTTGCATTATGTATAAATCTGAAAGATATGTTTCAATTCATATTTGGATTTTTATGTCAGTTATTATTAGGAGAGGTTTCTTTAGAGCAGGTAATGATTCAATTCTTAGAATGCATTAATATTGCTACTATTTTAAATAATTTTTTTTCACCTTAATGTTAAGGTGAAAAGAAATTTTAACAAATTGCTGAATTTTTATTAAGGTATATATGAATGTTAAAATTTGTAAATTTTGTGGTCTTTAGTTAAATCTTTTATGGAAACGAAATATATATGCTTGTAGATTAGTAATATGATCTTTATTATATTTGTTCACAAATACTGCCATTTTTTAAAATTTAAATTTTATTGGTTAACCAAGGATTAAAACAGCTTTTCTATTTAGTAGTTTCATTTTTTTTTTCTTTTCTTAACTACGAATTCCTTGTATATGCTGGATTTCACCTTGTTTAATTCTTTATATTCTAAAAGGTGATTGATTGATTTTTAAAAATTTTATTTATTTTAGTATGGAAACTGCCTGAAATGATTTATGTTGGTACTTTAACTGGTGATCTCCAGGAAATTTGTAGTTTGGCATTAGTTCGATCTAAACAAAAATTACGAATTGTCAGTGGTGGACATCAACTTGTTGTCTGGGATTTTGATTTTTCGAAACCTCCGCAAAAAGGGTGAATATATATATTTTTTAAAAAAATTGTATTTAAAAGTCATCATATCTTCCTTTCAAAATTGCTTTTAAAAATTATATTACTTTTTTAGTTGTATTATTTAGTATATCTGTGAATAATTTATTCAGTTATTTTGTATAATTTTATTTTTTATTATTTTATGCTTCATATACATATTTGATTTTACACTTTCATTATAATGATTGATTCTTTTGTAATTCTGTATTGAAAGTGTTTTGGTGTTGAAAAAAAAATGCAGTTAGGCATTTTTCTTCTTTTTTTTGTAACTTCCATTTTGTAACTCCTAAAACTTCTTAATCAAAGATTTATTTATTTCAACAGCTTACAAGATCCTTTCTTTGTGTGTGAAGCTGATAAAATTGGTTCTGAAGTCAATGAAGTTGAAATGCTTTCGCCTACAAAAGCAGTTGCCACACCAAAAGAAGAAAATACTGCTAACAAAAAGTCTTGGTGCAATATATCATGAATTGATTTTGTTAATTAACAATATTTGGGAAATTTTATGAACATTTCAAGATTTTAGAAAGTCATTTCATTACAGCATTTTAACTTATGGTTTTAGTTTTTTTAAACTTTTAAGAATCACATTGGAATGTTTTATATCCCTAATGTTCAGAGAGTTGTAAATAATCTGGGATGAAACATAATCTACAACATGCATCTTTTAAAATATAACTGTTTTTCAAACACATCCTGTGGCTGTCTAGATTCATCATAGTATGTTTTCTATCCATCAATCCATTATCCATAGTACATACTGTGCCTATATAGTACTGCTGGGAATACATAAGCTTAGTTGCAATTCTTGAGCAATAAACATTTGAATCGTATATCTTGCCAATAGGAAGTTAAAAATGTGTTATCAGAACTTGATAAAGCAAAATCATATTTAAATTCCTTGTATTTGAGTAGTTGTGAGTCTGTTGTGGTATTGTAGACTATAAGCGTAAATGATGCTTTTGCATACCTATTCTTGTAGTTTCAAGGAATGAAATAATATGTGTGGTTGCAACTTGTTTGCTATGTTAGATGGCTGTAAGTCAGACTTGTGTGTGTGTTTTTTTTCTGTGTAAGAATGGTTTTTAATAGTTTACTTTGGCTCAAGCCATGTACAAGTCTGACTGTTATTTATGGTTGAAAGGGTTAAATCATTTTATAAAACTTCTTTATTATGACAACGAATGACAATTTCATGAATAAATGTGCTTGATGATGAAACAGGCTTATTTTGTTTGTAATGTTTTAATTATAAGTTGCGTATGGAATATATTTTGACAACTATTGTATTGTGATAGTGGATAATGTTAAAACCAAAATAATTGTATTATCAAAGGTGTGTTTTATTTTATAGATATTATTCTTCATGTGTAATACTTTATTGATAACAAATAGATTAGCATTTTAATTTCCCCTGTAATCGGATTGTTAATTTTTATGAATGTTCGAAATATTGTTTATAAATGTATCCGGATGAAGGTGCTACTTTATAATGTTATTTGTTTGCTATCAGTTTGAAAGTTTAGCTGTGAATTGTAATAATTTTTCTCTAGTTTTTGTTCTTACTTCTGAAAGTTTATTTTATAATTGTGACTATAAATGCACTGTAAGATTTACATTAAGCTTATTTACTTATTAAAAAATAATAAGTTTATTTGAAAGACTATTGTTTATATAAAAATTTTATTATCATTGTTGGTCTAAACTTGTCTCTAATGGTCCTTTAAAATATTGTTTCAGATTAGTCTAGTTGTTGTTACAACTTTGGATTTTTTATAATGATTTGTTTGACATATACAGTAGCTGCTGCTTAATGTAATAACTTTGGGACTTAAGAAATATGATAACATCATCCAGTTGATAACAATGATTAAATTGAGTAAAATTAACCATATTTTTATTCCATCAAGGAAAAGGAAAAAATACTGAAAAGGGAGAAAATACTTATCTCGGGGCTATTTAATTTTTTTCTTCAAAAATATGAAATCAAAAATTACATAAACAGTTTATACTTGTAGTGTTTAAAATTTTTTTTTCAAGCAATGCTGTGAACACTGGATTTAAAAATATATAGTTGTTAGCTTAACTTGGAGCATTCGTTGTAGAATTTTTCACTAAGATTTATCCTTGTCAAAATCACTATTTATTACTTAGTCCCACTGCAAGGATCTTCCCATTTTTGTCAAATTTTACAAAGAGTCATTGAAATTTTCAACTGCACTGTAGCACTGCTTCCACTCATTTTAGGTTGGACTTTCATGACTCTTAGGGATTTCAGTTTTGATCTTGAAAAAAGAATGTAAATCCCATCCCATGGGAAAAATGATTTGAAGACGTTTCCTTATAATTGGAACAAAAAAAATTTTATTAACATTCAGAAACATTGTTGAAGGTAAAGAGCAATCATTTCTTTACTTCGAATCATATGACATTAAATAGTGTGATCACATTAAATAAATGTGTTTATGTACATTTGAATATGTCAGTTTGGCTTCAGGATTTTGATAATCTAAAAGAGAATGATATGCAAACACATTAAGCAGTATCTATTGTGTTAAGTTACTCTTAATAAAACGTGTTGCTAACTGTTAGAAATGTTTTTTTTATATGTATGTGTAATAATTCCTTTGCCCCTTAGTATTTTATTTGCCTAAGTATTTTTTTTTTTAACTATTTGTGTGTGAAAATATACTCTTGTTTTAATTTCTAGTGTTAAATGTGTAACTGCTAAAAAAGTAGTCATTTATTTAAAATAAGTCACTAATGGATTATTTTCTATTGATTAATTAAAATTTTTCTTTGTCTGAAAAAGTTTGAATTAGTTCTTATGTAAACTGTTTGAGAAACATTGCTTCATGAGGGTAGATTTCCCTTGGTGTTTTTATTCTTTTTGCATTTTTAACTGTCTCATGTTATTTTTGCTAAACTTGTGGTGTTCATTTGTTGTTTGTAGTTGTTCCTTATTTTGTGATTATATGATAATTATTTAGTTTTGTACAAATAGGGGATATGAAGCTTTCGAAATCAGGTTTAATTCAATTTAAAACAAAGTTTGGAAAAGGTTCAATCTTTATAAAATATAACTTAGAAAATATTCATATAAAAATTGTGTAAGCAATGTGTAGCTTATATTATTAAAATACTCCCCCCCCCCCCCCGCTCCACACATTAATTTATTGAATGGTAAAAAATCATTTACATTTCTTTGTGAAAAAAAAAATTCAAAACTTTTTAAGTATTCTTCATTTTTAATTAATGAATGTCATTTAACAGATGATAAATAAGCAATATTGATTGCTTTTCGTTTAATTTGTGTGTTTTGTATATTAAGATTGTTTTTTGTGAAATTCACTAATGAAAAGCTCAATTTGTAATCTGTTGAAGATGCAAGCAATTATATCATTACATTTTGGTTAGAAAGAATTTGTTTTTTGGTTAAAAGTTATATGAATGAGCAATAAAGAGGTGATTTAATAAAGTTGCTTATGAAATTTAAATCGTGATAAATTGTTAATGTATAATTCAATGTGTTTTTTTAATTAGATTTTGATGTATGACTTCCACTGCACACAATTTTATCATTATTAAAAATGTTCTCTAAAATCATGCTTTTGTGTCTTTTTGAATTTTTCTTATTTATGAAAAAGGCATTAAAATTTTACTTCCATATTTATTTCAATGGAAATATTTTATCTTTATGTAATTAATTGTGTATGCATTGTTATTATAACAAATTTTAATCCAGTGTTAAATCAGATCATTCATTTCATCATCATGAAGTTTTAATTTATTCAGTTTTAATTAATTTTCTTATTTTGCTGAAGATCATTATCAATTAAGCAGCTTTACATTTCCATTAATAAGATGCAACAATAAATAATCATATCGGCTATCTTTTGAGATTTATTTAAGAACTAAAACTCCCCTTCTCCGCCCCCAGTAATTCGAACTTTTTTTCAGGTTGAATAGGGCTTCAGAAAAATTCAAATTATTAAGGATTGCATTTTTGTTTTATTTCTATAGTTACTTTTTTAAATTAAAGATTCGCTTTGATTAATAAATATAAAAAGCAATATAAAAAATTTATTGAATTTTCTCAATCGGATACTATTGATTGAATTAATCTTACTTTTAGTTCTATTATGGGAGAAATTCCTTTGTTGTATTAATCATATGGATTGCAGTAATTTTTTGTTTTACATGGTGACCACCAAACTAGGAATGGTCAAGGAATTTCTGAACAGTAAGAAATTTATTCTAAAACTGCAATTTTATTTGAATAATTATTATCGAACCCAACAATTCTCTGGGCTTTTTCAATAAGTAAAATTAAATATCTTTGACATTCATGTCATTTACTGATAGTCAGAAATAGCCAGCCGGCAGTATGCTCGTGTTTAAAGTATCAACACAGATTTCTGACTGTGGCGAAAAAGAAATTAATTTTTTTGTAGATCGCATTTTTATCTTTTTAAAACCACACACTTTTTTTTTCTTTTTGTAAATATATTAGAAAAGAAAGTAGAACAATTAAAATATATTTTATCTGAAGCAAAATCAAATTAGAAGTAGCATTTGAAAACAAAAATTAACCTTAAAATTGTGATATTTTGCCGTTTTTCTGCAGTTTTGCATATAATATAAAGAGCACTTATGGTGCGAATTTCGGGAAAAAATTAAAATGTGTTGATCATACATAGCAAAGGCTTGGAGCTTTCCTTCAAAAACTAAAGGGACTAAACGGAAAACTGATTTAACCAGTCGGATGGCCAGCGGACCGTGAATGCCGTGTGATCAGAGAAATTTACTTTAATGCCTAGGTTTTAAATAAAATTTATTAGTACTTACCGTATTCGACAATTTGCTGTCTTTTTTTCCTAAATAGAATGAAATATCGTGGGCAACCATTTGGAGGCGGATATTTACATACAATTTATTTATATTTTGTTTGAAAACTTACTCCTTCACCGTGATTTATTGCATAGTTTGTTATAAAAGTGATATTCCGTTGGTAGTTTTTGTTAATATATCATTAATAGAGAAAGTAGTGGTTAAGCATTATTAGATCGAATAGAATAGAAACAATAATTTTGGTTGTTTTTTAACATTGTAAACTGCAGTAGAAAGGACAGATTAACTGTTGCATCCAATTTACTGCATATATGTATATATTTTTTAAATGTTTTTATTTTTTAATTTTATTTAGAGTTACTTTTTTTGAAAACGTCAATGAAATGTTTGTTATTTTTGAAAAAAAAAAAAAAAAATTATATAGTCTGGAAGTGAATGCTTTTTTTTTCCTTTTCCATTGATATGATAAAATGCAATGGAAAAGGAAATAATAGATAAAAAAATGATTTTATCTATTTTTTTATTGATTTTATAATTGATTAGTAATTGTTATCAATCGGTTAATGTTATCAAATTTCTTAAGTCCTGAACTGATCACATTAAGCAGCATATATTATAAATAAAACCTATTGCCATAAAAATTTATAAAACTCATTTGAGTCATTTTTAAAAAAAAATTATATTGGTAAAACATTTTTTATTTTTTCACCTAATTTCATTTCACTTATTTTTCATTCACTTAAAAAAAAAAAAAAAATGTTCATACCCTTCCATATTATATAGATGAATAAAGCATTCTGCTAGTGTGCAGGTGTTAGAGAAACTAATAAAAGTAGAAATATTGTTCAGTATTATAAACTGAAACTATTTTATTGTAAACTAGGTACTTCAGGAGATCGTGTAGTTTATAGGGATTGATACTCGCTAAAATTTTCATTCAAATAATTTATGGTCTTTAACAGCTTCATTAAAATGTTTTGAAACTTCAAATTTTGAAAATCATATAACTAATACTATGATAAAAGTTCTACGTTATTCTATTCATTGTGCTATGTATCTCTATAATTTTCTGTCAGCTTCCATAAAATTTGAACTTTAAATTGAAACAGAAATGTTTAAACTTCAATTAAAACGACGACTTTTTTTTTTTTTTGCTGTAACCAAACATGCAAGTACAGAAAAAAGAATCATTTAGCATTGAAGTCTTATGTGTACTAAAGAATATTTTTTTAAAAATTATTTTTGCAATATTTTCAATAATTATAAAATTAAAAAAAAAATTTATTTATAATAAAAAATGTAACTTTATTTTTCAAATAGATTAAATTTAGAAATATTTTTTTTTTAGTCAATAAATGTATTTCTGGAAATATTATGAAATCTAAATTTTATACAATGTTTTGGTCTTATGGAATCATATTCTGTGAAATATTCTTGACTCTCCAAATTAAGAAAAGGAAAGGAAGAAGGGGAGGGACGTTTCTATCTTCTTCGACCAAATTTGAGCTATGAAATTTTGTAAATCTTTAGTTTAAGATAATTTCATAATTTTAGATTAATCAGCTTTGGGGGACATTCCATGCTCTGATTGGCATATCTTCTCTGAAATGGTCAATAGGGTGGTTGGCTATTTTATTAAAATTTTCATAACTTATCCAGTTTTATTGACAATAGAGTTGTCGTTTGTTACTAAGATCTGTTGATTGCATTACACCATACACCCACTATAAGTGAACCCATTGACTTTATGGACTTGGTGGAGTAAGTTCCGTAGGAATATTGGCAAGAACAATCATAGAAAATTTACAGTTGATTATTAACACTTGATTCATATCATGCAAAGTCGTTCAAAAAATGTATGAAGATCTACATTTGTGTAATTGGCTGGAAATTGCAGGTGCCTGTGAAACATCCATACAAGTCGTCTTTTCATAAATAATTTCTTTATACCCAGTAAGTAGTATTGTGTTTAAATTGTTCTGTTGAGGCCAAGTTTGTTACTATGCAACTGTCAAACACATCAATACTCATAAAAAATAATTTGAATTGAAATGACATGAGTCATTTGAATTTAAATAATATATTAAATGACAGGTATGAATCTAAATAATATTAACTGTTATTTAGTTCATTTCAATCCTCGCTTAAATCATATTAATTCTGATTTTATTTCTCTCTCTCTCTTTTTTTTTTGGAAAGACTAAACTAATATACCCCAGAAATTATTTCTATGCTCGACTTTTATTTTGTAAAATAGCAACATTCTTTTAAACCATAATAAGAATGGATCAAAAATTCAATATTTGCTTTCAATATCAGTAACATTAGAATTCCAGTGTTAGCATTTTATGCTATAAATGTAAGTAAAATTAAAATCATGAAAAGATACAATCAACACATATATGCTTTAATAAATTTAATATTGATTTTTATTCAACATGAGGATTATTTTTGCTAATAGTGAAGCAACATGCTGCCATCATGTTCATTTGACATCAGTAAAATTCTTTCATATCACACATTTTTTAAATTATAGAATGACTAGAATAATGCCATAAAAATATAGTACACATAAGATGAAAGTCTTCCTTAACAGCCCAATATTGTGCATTTTAAACACTGACTCCCATGTTAGTGGTCAGTTAAATAACCTTGGAGTACACAAATATCTTCACATTTCACATCAAAAGACTGCTAGAGATATTTTCCCTTAACATAAAAAAATCATGTTATGCATATTAAAGTTCAGATCATCTTGTTGGGCCCACTTTCAGAAACACTATGTCACCAAAAGGGTGAGACTTGCTCACCTGTGACAAGTTTTATTCTGTATATAAGCATGAAGCATAATGCTAGCATGAGCACTTGTGCCTTCATAAAGCTTTCTACTTTTCCCAATACACTCTTTCAACTGGAATTATACTATTACTAAAATAAATAGAATACAAATGACACAGACATAAGTACAATGATGATTAATAAATAAACAAATATATTACAGTATAACACCTGGACATATAACTGATTTACAGGTTATAATTTCTTTGCTATTGCTCCTATACACTTTCAAACACTTCAATGTTTGATGAAAAGGCAATACAAGTAAAGCACGAAAGGTTACATTAAGTATAACTTAAATAATAAATAACATTTTCCATAAATAATTTCAAACGAAACGATATATACATTTACCTTTGAAGAGTGTATATATTACATATTAACATTTAATACAGTATCTTCTGAGAATACAACATTGAACTGTAGGAAGAAGGATTCTATTGTTAAACATAAATAATAATGGAACTTAGAAAGTAGCTTGATTTATTATTATTTATGTTATTCAGGTATGATACAACTAAAAACCTTCAAAAATAATTATGATTAAAACATAAAAATTACAGAAAAATTTGTAATTAAGAAAATAATCTAATAAAATATTTTATAAAATTCTTTTAAACATTTTATGTCACAATTTTTCCACTAAGATAATTTATTTTTAAATTAAATAAATTTATAAAATATTAAATATTTTTAGAACAAAATTAAAATATAAGCTTATTACCAGTCATAGTCAATAAAATTATATACATATTCATATGTAAACAGTCATTAGATAAATTTCTCTAGTATAAAAATTGTGATCCATGTTTACCCACTATTTATAGCTATTTTTATATTTACCCAAAAAGTTCCTAGTGTAAAAAGATCACTTTTGCCTAAAAGAATATTTTTTGCAAGTCAAGTTAGTTGTGATAGCTGTCTAAAGAACATAGAAATGGAAGCCACAATGTACAGTATTAATGTTAACATATATAAGAAAGTTAAACAGCTCACAAAAGTTCTTCACAAATGGTCATAAATATATGAGCAGCAAATTTGGTCAAAAGCTGGTCATGGAATCAAAAATAAAGTCCAATTCAAATATAGTGGGTACATAACCAAAATAGCTGGTGGTTACACATTAAAGTGTTTTAATAGATTTTGTTAACTAGTATATGACACTTTTAATGGTGATAAAAGGGAAAGGAACCATTTTTTTTCCTTTTGGTAACAATTTTTAAACAATTACATAATATTACAATTCTGATTTGCTATATACTACACATAAAGCACCGAATGAGTTAGCTAAAGCTTTGAATATATGCAGGAATGCAATCTAAAGCTTCTTCCCGATTGGAGGAATCTGAGGGATTATGTAGTTGCCGCGATGGGACGTCTCCGAGACAGTTTTGACCTGAAAGTAAAGTGTCATGAAAAACTTATTTTATTTTTTTATATAAATATGAATGCAAATGCAAATAAATAAAAAAAAACTTTAATCAACATTTTAATATATATTTTTTAATATTTCTTTCAATTATGCAGGAAAATTTAGATTCAGTATAATGATTCCTATATATTTTTTCCTCTATATCATAATTGATAGTAAATAAAGCAAATAATTAATTATTTAAAAATTTCAAGACAACTTAAGAGTGCAGAACTAATAAATTACTGACGATAATATGATTTTAAATTCAATATTGATTCAATTACACATAAAAGCCTTTCTGTATATTTCATATAGGGAAAACATAATGAAAATAGCAGTTAATGGATAGTTTTAAAAGTGTGAACAAAAGACAACTTAAGAATGCAGAACTAATAAATTACTGATGATAATATGATTTTAAATTCAATATTGATTCAATTACACATAAAAGCCTTTCTGTATATTTCATATAGGGAAAACATAATGAAAATAGCAGTTAATGGATAGTTTTAAAAGTGTGAACAAACCATTTACATTCATATCCTGTCAGAAACATACTTTGCAATGACTGATAAAGTTTAATGATAGTAAAATGAAATTTATTGTCAAAGATGCACTTTTAATAAATACATCTGATTTTCCAAAGCGAATTAAAAACTCATACTTTTAAACACATACTTTTTTACAAAAGCACTAATTATTACAAACCTTATTTGTCCAGCAAGCAGAGGATTTATTGCATACAACCATTCATAGACTTCTTTATCACCTAAAGTTTGCAAAAGGAATCCTCTATGTTTTGTCACAACGGAGAAAGTATTTGGTACCTACAAAAATACATTTTAAAGTTAAAAAAATACAGCTCTTGTTATACTTATAGGGGAGAGGGAGGGAAATCGAATATTTCAAATAATGTATCTATAATGTAAAAACTTTATGTTATTGATAAAAAACATTCCCATTACTTTTAGCATAGCTTCTTGATCTTCACTGTACTCTACTTGGGCTGTAGCTAAATTTATCATGCCACGCTCTACTGGGTCTTTTTCATTTTTATAGATGAATACATAAGGTCGACGCACAACCTAGAAAGCAAATGTTTTGTAAAAAAGGAAAGACCATTACAGCAAACAAAACTGCCAACAGGTAAAATAGACTTCATTAAATTGAAGTAAGCATTACATAGAAACGAAAATTTCATACAGCTGGTGCATTATGCTTTATAGAGGATATCTTCCAAAGTTTCTTAAGAACTTTGCCAATTTAAGTAGAGAATATTTCTTAGGAATAATTAAACTTTCATAATTATAATTAATTAATATCGTAATGCTTTTAATACAAGGAAACAATGTTAATGAGTGTACAATATAAAGAACTATATTGTGTCCTCAGTTATTGTCAAATTATTAGCTGTATTTTAATAATTTCAATAAATACTTACGACCCAATGCTTCACCCATCCTTTTGTTTTGTCATCAAGGCAATTAAGGTAACCCTTTCGTGACACCACAGGACTAACTCTTATCTCTTCCACTTCAGCTACATAGAGGAAACGACCAGAGTTACGATGAGAAGGTGGTCCAGAGGATGCTCTGGAAGGAACCAGATTATTGCGATCCTCTTCATTCAAACCATTATATTTTTCCATGTGTAAGGTCCTAAGGAAAGATCTTTGAAAGCAACACAGTCTTAATACTCTAGGACTTACAGCATAAATCAGAGTTTACAAGAATCAACAGAATAAACAAGATTATTATAAACTAAAGTAGTAAAAGATATTTACTCCTGAGAAGATGAAGATGCCATACTGGAATGTACACTTGAAGATCTGGATATCACATCAACTTCATCAGTAGGAGTTGTAAGCTCATCCTAATAATAAAGATATGTTTTAAATTTAACACATAAGTACTTCACAGTTAATTTCGAAAAAATGATTTACAAAAAATAAATGTCTAAGATGTTAGATAAAGAAATAAGGTTTAGATTAAATAAGTAACTCCAACAATATATATATATATATGAATTAATATTAACAAATGACATCTACCATTGAAAACATTACTATGTTTCTGATATATTGCATAAATTATAATTTACATTCTTAAAGAGATTTAAAAACATTTTAGTTCTGATTACATAATAATTATAAGAATTTAATAACAATATGCTTATTATTTTATTGCTTCAACAAAATAATAGATATAATTTTGTTTAGTTACATTTTTCCTTTTTTAAAGACATTTCAATAATAAATATGAAACATTTTCAAGTGCAAGTTAGGTTCAAGTTAAAATATAGATGGGACAATTAACCAATCTCAATTTGGAACTTCAATTTATCTTTTCATAAAAACGTTGGTTACAATACATATGTAATTGTATATAAATATTTCTTAATATATTTCTTTCATTTCTTAAAGCCAAAAAATTAAGATTTTGCTTACTTTTTCATATCCTTTGAATAAAATATAATGAATTTTACTTCCCCCCACCCCACTTTTTTTTTGAAACTGTAAGTAAAGCTCACCAAGATATTAAATATACAAGAAAATATATCTAATAAGTTGAATGATTATGTTTGCTATTCTCAATTTTTTTTCAGTATAATTTAATCCAGTTTATATATAAATGGACACAAAAAAATAATACACTTCACCCTTTTAATGTTTGAATCAACTGAACATTTTGTATGAGAAACAGGAAAATGAAATTGATGCTGAAAACTTGCAAATAGACATTAGAGGAAAATTATCACATATCAAATGATGTCATTAAGATTGTTCATGTACATAATGAACAGAATAAATGCAAGGCTACTGTAACAGCAAATTTTGAATGTCTACACAGTTTGAATCTAAAAATACTTTGTTATGAGAATAAAAATGAGGAATTATGAATATAAAATATGTTTACAAAATTCCATAGATATGAAGTTCAACGATGATATATTATTACTGGCAAACAAGCATAGCCAAAGAATAAATAATAGCCAGGAATAAATAAATAAAAAATATCATACATTTTCAAAATTTTAATAACTATTTGAAAGATTTAATTTTTGTCAAATTTAAATTCGAAATTAAGATTTATGTTTCTTGCATATGCATAAAAAGGGGGAAAAACCACAATACTAATGCAATGAATTTAACTTTTTATGTTGATATACATATAATATTTTTATGCCAGGCTACACATTACAGAATTCAATAATATAATGCCATGAAATAATGTACAAAAACAAACAATTGCATACCTTTGTGTATGGTGTAGGAGGTGGTTTAGATGGGATATGACTGTTAATAAGATTAACAATTTTAGTAGCTAGCTCTCTTTCTGCCTCAGTCATTTCCCATGGAGCATATACAGATTCATCAATTATTAGACGATTTGAAGTTGTAGGTGAAGTAGGAGAAAGAACTAAAGCTGCTGTAGGAAAGTTGCCATCACTTGAGGCTTTTGCAACTAAGTTGCAAGCATCCTTTTCCATTTTACTAATATCAGGAGCATGACCAATAGAATGGTCAAAGCCAAGTTTTTCACGTAGTAGCAGTAGATGTCGCACTCTTTCAACCTATATTAAAATAAACAATTATATTACTATATGTAACTAACTTTTATTTAACATTAAAATTTTAAACAGAATTAGAAAACTTTAAATGATATTTTAACTGAAAATATATATAAATACAGCAGATTTGAAATATTCAATTTCAATATAGAAGTCACTTATATATTTTATCAAATTAAACATGAAAATCAGTCAGATATGAAATAAGAGAAAAAGACTAATTTGATTTTTAAAAAATAAACACATAAGGAAAAAAAATACACAAATGAAAAATACCACTGAAATAGAATATTAATAAACAATTAGCATATTTTAAAATGGAACTTATCTTAAATTGAATTCTAAATGACAACAACATTAGAAATGACAAATATAATAATCATACATCTTCCAAACGCGTCATTTTTTCTAATTCCCATTGATGGTCAAAGATAAGTGAATCTCCTCGAGGTCGCCATCCATGTAAGTTCTCTTCTCCTCTAACATAAGTTGATGAGGTGTCCAAAACCCTTCTTTGACGTCTTTGCACTCCTATACAGGTGTTAAATAAGACATTAATGAGAAGTATTTAAAAAACATAAAGGGCTCATATTTACAAATATTAAAAAACTTTTTTTTTTCAATGTTTTGAGTGAATAATAGGTAAATCATATGCTTTAAAAATATTTTTGATCTTGAAATCATAACAACAATTTGTATAACTTTTATAAGCAGCTTTAATAAACAGTTTGAATTTACAATTCGAAAATAAAATATTTGAATTTGTCTGTTTGATTTTATTTACAATTATATTTATTCTTTTATCTCCTCCAAATAAATCAATAACAACAAAAGTTTTTTTTTTAACATAGACAAAGGATTATAATATATTATTTTAGTAAGATTATATTCTGTTTCATCTTAGCAACTACTCAAACATAAGAAAAATGAAACTCATTTATATTTTTTGCTACCAACTAGTGAATACTATAGAGCTATAAGAATCAACAGCTGTTTATTAATAAATATTGCATTTGTGTTAATTGATAAATATTGTTATTGTCACAATTATGAAATAAAATTACACATTAAATGATTCTTACATTAATGATTTTTATATCAAGAAAAGCCTATTGTTTAAATTCTATTATAAGGAATGACTAAAATGAATAATTTATTCAGTTTAGACATTTGAAATTAGTTTTTTCAATGGAAGTTGAAATATTAAACATTTTATAAATATATTTATCTGAAAAATAAATGGACATTATTATGCTTTTCCTAATGCTCAGGAAATTCAAAGCTACATACTAGTAAATATAATTGATATTGTTTGGAATTGGGAAAAATTTCTTTTCAATAATAAAAAATGCTTTTATTAAAAAAATTAAATAAATTTAATAAAAATTCTAAAAAAAGAAAGAATTCAAAGTGATTTCTATATAAACAAGTTCATTTTGCTTGTATTTTTGTATTGGATATATTAAAATTGTTATAAAAACAATTAAAAATTCTTCCAAAAAATAAATTTATAATTTTATATCCTTTCTTCCCACTAAGAATCAGAAATATAAAGTAATTTTCAGTCCTAAATATTTTATTATATTTTAATACATCTGTATCCAAATTTTAAGAAGGCACTAAATGTTATTACACTTTGTGATAATAATTGTGTTTTTTTTTCTTTTTAATAATAAATATTTGCTGTAATAATTTATTTTACCTGGACTTCCAGAATCAGCTGCTCTCTTCATAAGTACTTCATATACACCTGTGACATGATTCCCTTCAGAGTTTTTGTAAGATCCAGAAAACAAATGGCGTAGTGATCGTGCATTAGGAGAAATTCTAAAGAAAAGAGTTCTTTTGATGCTATTTGATTATTATATTGATCTACAGAAATGCTACTTAAAGTTTCATATGGCATAATAAATAAAATAATAATAATAAAATGGGAGGAAAAAAAATCATATTTACCTGGGTACTGTTCTTGCATCTCTACCACAAATTATAAGACATAAATCTTTCGTGATAATAGCTGGCTGGGCACAGTTTTCAAGCTGTAAAAGTAAGACAGTAAGAACTGTTTCACAAAACAAGGCAAAAATAAAATATTACAAATGTAAGAATTTAGAAGACATACCTCCAGGTATGCTGACAGTGTCATATATATTCTTTCCCCACTAGGAGTAGAGCGATTCATTAATACTGAATTATGCAGAGAACTGTCCCAAGCAGCTTCAAAACGGAAGAATACTCTGAAAAAAATAAAGAAAAAGTATACAATAAAAAATGAAATGAAACTGACATCTGATATGTAAAATTTATAGCAACATACTAAACTTTAAAATTTAATTCAGGAAATAAAATAACAAATCTGATAAAAGAGGTTTATATATTTTTTGGAACATTGTTGTATAAATGAGTCATGTCTGTCGATACCAAGTATGCATTAGATTAATTTTAAATTAAAAGTATTTGATAAAAGGATTTGAAAAGACAAGATTGAAAATATGAACAATGAAAGTAGCAATTCAAATTAAATACTACTGACTATAACCACTAGTTTTTAAAGAAGACATGCCATATTTGTACAGCATTTTGTTCAGTAAGGTAATAATACCATTCAGCATCAAGACTGGAAGAGGCATGTTGTTCAAAACAAGATGTAGCATTCAAATTACAATGACCTTTTCTTTTTATAGGGAGTTGACATTAGCTTTGACAGTATCTTAAAGGCAATAACCTTGACAGTACTAATGCTGGAAATCTATATTCTTAGCATCTCAAATCTCTCTTGAAGTTCAAAGTGGAAGACATGGTGTGAATTCTGATCTCAGAAGAAAAGTTATTTGCATCCTAGTGAAGGTTACAGTTATTGCCTTCACTTTTTTTTCTTTGCTAGTATTGCAATTTTCTGTACTAAAAATGCCACTCATTCTTTTTTCATCTATGGGAATCATGTTTCCATGAAAAAATGTAGGTGACTGCCAATTTCATTTGAAAATTTCAATCATTTCAACCATCACTGTAAAAGATAAACCACCATTTCCCACATCTATCTTAAGTGTATAGCACGTAAGTCTTGGTTAAAAATTTTTAGTGATGATTAATCATGTTTGAAAGTCATACACTGGCAAGATTAAAAAAAAAAAAAAAAAAAAAAAAAAAAAAAAAGAATTGAGTGCCAATTCTAGAATTAAAACACAGCACAAATATATATATGATTTTTTTTATTTAAGAGTTTAATGTAATTTTTATTCTAGCCTTATTTTTAAATTTCAATAGCAATATTTTGATATGATCATTTTAATTTTTACAACAATATTCAAAATAACAAATTATACCTGTCATCATTAGATTTTTCATAGTAATCACCGGGAAATATTCCTAATGAAAGTACAGATGAATCTGAATCATCATCATCACCTTCTGGTGTTGTTCTAATGCGACCTTAAAAAGTGAAAGAAAAAGGCATAAACTTTAATTATATATTCATCTGAAATTATTAAACAGGCTTTAAAAATCTGACAAAAAATATTGACATTAACAGCAGTTTAATACATAATTTCAATAAGTACAATTAGTAAAATAGCATTTAAAAATCAGTATATACTTCAATCAGTAAATACAGTTAATAAATTAGCATTCAAAAATCCTCCTGAATTAAAGATTTTAAAACAATACTTACCAACAACTAATTCACGAACTTCCTTCCATTGAAAATCAACCATAGGTTCATGAACTAATGTTATACGAATACGTCTTTGAATACCTTGATGTAATAAAAATGTTCCCCTGCAAGGGCTGTCATCATTATGATCAACAAATGCAGGCACATATCTAAAAAGAATAAAAGTTATGGATAAAATAAATCACAATGTAAAAGAATAACTACAGTGGTTAAAATATAACAACAGAAAAAGTTGTAAACTTACTCTCCATTCGGTTCAAGCTCACAGATTTCAAACCACACTAATAAGTCATGTCTTGCATGAACATGAGTAGTACTGTAAAACAAAATGATAGAATACAAAAGTCAATACAATAGGCTAACAAATCAAATAATCCTGATAATGTAAAATTAAATCTTAATCAATATGATTATAAAATGTTAAGAAAAATAAACAAACACTCCTTCTCTTATACATAAAGGGGGGGAAATAAAAAGCATCTTGTTATATATAGAGAGAAAAATTTTAGCAATGCCAATAAAAAATTATAGATAAATTTAATAACCTTACACACAATATTAAATCTATGTAATAACAGAATATAACAAACACTACTAGAAAAATAAAATTTTCATTTAAAATAGAATAATACAATGAATAATAATAAAACCTTAAAGACTGTAAGACTCCAAATTTAGGTGATCGAATGGGTTGAGAAATTGGTATTGACTGAGGAAACATTCGTCTAGGAGGTTGTCGATTACTGCAAAAAAGAATGAAAAAATTATTCAGAACTATAATTCTTTCAATAATAATTTAATGTTAAGTTTGTGAAGCACATTCTTATTTACTTCTGTTGTGCAACAAAGTCTTTAGAATCTCTATGTAGAGGATGTTGCTGATAATGACCAAAAACTTCAAAAACTATTGGCTGTGCTTTTATGTATTCCAAGAATGATTTTGTCACTTTCACAGTAATCTAGAGGATGAAGAAAAAAAATATATAAAAAGAATAATATGCATTTAAATATAGAAAACAATAATTAACACATATTACTGTCACAAAAAATAACGTTCTATAGAAATATTTGGAAAAAAAAAAGATATATATCTACAAAATTAGTGATTAATCTAACTTACATTTTGAACATGGAAGAATCCAGGGGAATGACTCTTCCCAGTATTTTTCAAAGGTTCAGTAGAAAATGCTTCATCATGACGATGCAAGAAACTAAAAAAATAAATAATTGTTAAGAATTTTGGAAATTAAATGCAAAATGCAAATAAAGTGTAATTTTTTTTTAAAGAAAAATACATACTTAAATTGACAAAAGATATCAGCATATTCTTTTGAAATATTAATAGCTTGTAACACTGTAACTCTGAAAGTGAAATCCTTCCCTAAATGAAGATGAGCTGGATGATCACATTCTTTATCACCATTTTCAGAAAGAGCATTGCACTTTTCATCGGAATGTTTATTGTAATCTTCATTATTATACATATCTAAAGAGAAGAAAGGTTAAGGAGAATTTTTTAAAAACTGAAAAACACAAGATTCATCATTAGTGCAATAATTTTAAATAAATTTCTTTTAAAACTGATACAAAATCATTAATAAATTAGCCTAACCAGATGGAGGAGAAAGAGAAATATTCAAAAATATAGTAATTCATTACCAGTTTCAGAATCTTCTGGTGTTGGTCCTTGGCCCTCAACAATTCGTTCCTGAGATGAATTAAAATCTTTATCTGTCACACAATTCTCCTTTTCACTTTTGGATGCCTGGGTAAGGAAAAAAAGTAAGTTAAAAAGTGAAATAAATTTATAACTGTTTACTTACAGAAAATTCAAATAAAAAAAAAACTTAAGGCACTTTAATTAAAAGATAATCAAGGTCTAATTAATAATAATGATATAATTAATTCATGTACTAAAGTAAGAATTTTAAAAAACACAGTCATAAGTATTAATATTGTTGTCATTTTAATAAAACAGAAAATCTCCTTTAAGTGCTTAAAAATTTATGTAGAAAAATGATACAGAAACATAAGATGCTATATATTTCAAATAAATCATTAAGGATTTTCTTAAATCTATTTAGAAACTTTTGAACAGGTTAAGCAATTTTAATATAATAATTACATTGTACTGTAATATAACTAAATATATTATAAGAATATCAGAAAAATTTTAACAAAATCTTCATATTAAAAAAAAGAAAGGAGAAAAAAAAGCATCTTTCATATAATTTAAATAGTTAATAATAAGACAGACAACAAATTAAAAATACAGGAAGAATTTTTTATATAACATTATTTTTTTTGGTTTGTCAAAGAAACAAAAAATTTATGATTCAAATGTGATAATGAATTGCAGATATTAGCAAATAAATCAGATCTATTGACTCCATAAATATGAATGACCGCTAAAGTTTGTAATTGTAGAATTTAGAATTGGCTTATTTTGAGATAAAGCAAATTAATATCTAAAAATACATATAATATTTAAATAGGACATAATGCAAAATCTGCCATAAATTATAAATGCAAAAAATTACAACTACCAAATTTCAAGGTACAAGAAGAATAAAAACACTGCTGTGTTTTAAATTACTTATGAACTTATTATTTATGAAGTACTTATTATTTATGAAGCAAAATATATGAATGGTACAAAAATAGTATTCCTTTACAGTTATGAATAAATTATTATAAACTTAGACAAAAAGTTAAGGACATCAAATAAATAAAATTATACTTTTTTCTGCTTTTGGAACAATTCATCACTAAAGCTGATACGAGCTGACTGTCTCACACCTCTCTGACTCACTTCAGATGCTTCCTCTTCATCTAAAAATATTTTATAAATAATTAGACTTCAAATAATAATTTTAGCTCTATAGGGAGCAAAATATTGATAATGCATAAGTATATATTATATTTCTCTTTATTTAAACAAAAATATAAAAACAATCATGACATGCTGCCAAAGCAATTAGTCAACTACATTATTTAAGTCATTAATTAAATCTTAAAATTAACTTAAATATTTTTTCTATTAAGGTAATATTTATTGTTCAGTATAAAGATCTAATATCTCAAACATTGCATATTATCTATGTGATAAATATATTATTTTAGCATCTGCCACTTTTAGAAATAAAACAATTTATGACAATATATATATATATATATATATATATATATATATATATATATATATATATTGTAAACAGACACTTTATGCAATGTATTCATTTGGATAATTTAATTCTAGATTTAATATATTTTCATTCCAAGCACAATTCAATACCAATCAGCATAAATGTTTGAAACATTTGTTGGCCATTGAAAATGAAATAAAACAGCTTTTGAATCAAATGACATTTATATAAAATAGGGTAATCTTACAATAACATTTTCTTTTTATCAAAAGAAAATTTTAATTCAAAATTCTACTAACATATTCCAAATATGTAATGGTGTCAAACAAAATTCTGAACACATTAATTGAATACTATATTGATATATATATATAAGAAAACAATTATTTATAAGGGGTGGGGGCTAAACAACTAAAGGAGTTCTTTATGAATATGAAAACAAAGGGAGGAAGGGAAGCAAGAACATGATGAGTGTTATACATCTTAATATTAATTTAGGACATCTAAGAAGAATACAAGGATTTGTATGGATTATATTCTTGATTCCAGTAATTGTTATACAGTACTCCTATGATAGTAACTAACTTTAAAGTGATACTAAATAATAAATCATTCTATCTTTTTCTTATTTTATGCAACTATGATTACACAAGGATAATAATGTTTCCTACAAGCAAAAGGTAATTGAAATGAAACTCTGATGAAAAGTTTTATTTAATAATGTCTTTGCAAAAGCCTTAAATACATGATTGTTCATTTCTTAAAAGCTAACAATTTGTGAGAACATTTTTTATATTAATGATAAAATACAATTTTCTTTTAGTCCTTATTTTTGGCAATTATTGTAAAATAAAGATGGAACTTACCTAAAACAGCTTGCACAGCAACTCTCAGGTAACCTTTGACATCACCTTTTTCATTAACTATAGCAACTTTTTGTATTAATGGTACGGGATATAGCAGATTGCTTAAGTAAACAAAGGCCCTATAAAGACACAATATAAATGACCCACCAATGCAAAAAAATATTTTTTATATGCACAAAAAGGAATTATTAAATTCAAAATATAATATTTAGTTTGTAGTTTTTCAGCATGTACCCAAGGAAAAAAATGTGTAAACTGAAATACAGAATGAGTGAAATGCAAAATTGCAAAAGATTAGAAAATATAATAAAAAACAAACAAACAATCATGCACTTTACCAGTAACTTACCTTCCTATAAGCCTAAACCATGGAAAGCGATCATAAAATGGATCTCCACCTGTTATGCTTTCAACATTATACTCGGGAGAAGTAGGAGAGAGTTCTGCTTCGTTGTGATACATTTCACGCATTAATTCTAAACGTTGTCTGAAAAAGAAAGCATCAAAAATCATGAAGACGATTCATTTATTATTTGAAAAGATTAGTATTAATTAACTGGCAAATGTAAGCCATGCAGACAGAAATGCAATAGCTGGCAAATACAAGCTTTTAACTCACAATTACAACACCAAAAAGCAAACATTTTCTAACGCATCCATTAACAAACTATGGACTTCTGAGTTACACTTTTTCAGCAGACTTATCCACAGAGGTTTCAAATTAAACATATGTAGAATAGTGAAATTAGAATAAATACAAGTGAAATATTAAAGCCAAGAAGTTAAGAGAACATAGAATACTTTACATTAAACTTAGAGAATGTATATGTGAAGGGGAGAAAAAGTCTACTCAATTTGTTCCATCTGAAGAAAAGTTCTTGTATATAAAATTTTATAGCATTTAATTTATATTTTAAAAGCGCAAAAAAAGGTTTTACTTTTTCCAAATGTTTCATGAATAACATAGTACAGGCAAACTTATGTAATTAAAATTTAATACTAAACAATAGAAACCTTCTACATCATTTAATATTGTAAAAAGTAGCAATTCTGATATTTAATATATAAAAGATGTAAAATTAATAGATGATTAACTATTTACATCAGAAAAAATTGAGAAAACACAATTGCCAATGATATGTAGCTGTAATTTGCTATATAGCACTAAAAATAAATTAAAAAGCATAAATATAAAAAGCCAAATCACCTGATAAGCAGCCTGTACATTTTAAAAAGAATATAAAGCAAATAATTAAAAATAAAAATTATTAAAAAATATTAAACAAGTTAAAGCCCTTAAAAAACTCTTTTCAAAAAGATATTCGAAAAAATTGGTGGCATAGATTATAAATGTGTTTCTCAAGCATTGTTTTTGCAGCGTATAGTGATTCAAAGCCAAAGTAAATTAAAACAAAAATAATTAAATAATAACAGAAATAGGTAAGGTGACCATAAAAAATATACTTAAATCTTCAAATGAAATAAGATTGAAAGAATTTTTTAATACATTTAGAAATGAAGATTTAAAGCAGTCATTTAGTTTGAAGCAGATTTCACAAATTTCAAATAGAATGATTAAAAAATGATTAGTCAAAAAAAAAAAAAATAAAGAAAATTTTTTTAAAAACAATTATGGATATCTATCTTGAATATTTTAGATTACATAATTAAGAAATGAAAAACTGGACAAAATCGGGACAAAATGCCTAAGAAAATATATTGCTAAAAGTAATTATGAAAATGACCATACCAATACAACTTTTCATTACAGTATTGTAATGCATAAAATATGAAAAGCCTTTTTCTAAATTGACAACCAGACAGAAAAAGATTTTGATTGCAAACAGGAAGAAGGAAATATATATGATAAATATAGCAACTATTAAATATTATAAAAAATACTAAGTTTAAATATCATTAATATTATACAATCTATCACTCACTAAAAATTTTAAATCTGCATTTAATCATTCTTTTACTCTTAATGAAATTACTTGCAAAATGAATGCCTTTTTTTTCTTTAAAAAAAAATCTAGATATGCTGTAGCTCAATAAAGTTTTCAAGTTCTTCCTTTCTAGTAAATTCTATAGCTTCCAAAGATTCAAAAATTCCTTTTGTTAAACATTCATTACATATAAATTTAAAAAAAAAAACAATAAAAAAAGAGAAGGAAAATTTTAAGAAATCCAGGAAAACTTTTTTCATACAGTCATGAAATTATTAAAAAGCTTTTATAAGGAAAATACTTTCTTAAAAAAATTCTATATGAAAAGAATTTTTAAGTTTAAAAAGCTTGATGAATAAGGAATTAAAAATTCCACAAAAGCCAAAAAAGCACAACATCAAAAAGTTGGAAAAAATCTTGTAGATCAAAAAGTACAAAATCAGAAGTACAAAAATGCAGAAAATCTGTATACAAAACCAGTCTTAAAAAGTTTCTAAAAGATGGTCACCCCACAACAAAATAAAAAAAATCAAGCTGAAATGGTACACTGATTCGGCCGACTTGTATAGCGCATCACAAAGTATTTCGTGTTTACAACAGGGTGGCAAGAACAGGACCAACCTGTTTCTGGAAGGAATTAAGCTGTTAATGGTGAGGCCGGCCGAAAGGCGCTGCTTAGCACACGCTGAGATGCATTGTAGAAAATCATCATGACTCTCAGGGGATTCAGGGGAAGTATCTTCATTATAAGTGCTGCGCATAAGTTCCAGCCGACGTCTACAAGTTATTACAGTATAAATTTAGAAAAATCACTTACTTTTCAGCATGCATGCAACAGCGTGTACTACTAGTGAACTATATACATGCAAGGAAAGAAAAAAATTGCACTGGGTAGTAGTTTATTCGGGAAGGTTAATTTGGATGCATGGGTAGAATGACAGAATTACTTACATGGGTAGAAAGACAGAATTAGTTATTTAAACAATAGTAACTAATTCTGTTGGTAGGAAATCAACCAAAACTATCTAAGATATTGGTAACCAAGGGTATTATCTACTCTATTATTTCAGATTTTAAAAAAATATTCAATGAAATAAGAAGATTCAATGAATTAAATTAACAATGTAAGTTTAACATATGCAAACAAAAAAAAATCCATTTTTAAAAATATAATATTTTTTGTCTTAATTATACATTATTTTCTTCTGATACATTTGGCAGTACTGAATACAAATTAAACAAGAAAATTACAACTTTCTGCTCTAAGGAGTTTTGACAGTGCATTTGAATTAACATTAAATCCATTATCATAATAAAACAAATGTTTTTATTTTTTCTCAGTATATTGGTTATCATTAATTCATTACAATCACTGTTAGGGTAATACTGATATAATTTGATCCAATTTAAATATACAGCAATTTCTGATTACTGAATTTTACATATTGAAAAATTCAGATATATGTATGCATTTTAGCAAGGCAATATGACATATTTCAAAATGAAATTATTTATTGCGATTGTTACTTCAACATATAAACCTCAACTGTGAGAAAAATTATGCCCTCCTCGATTAATTTAATACATTAATCTTTATTTAAAATAACAAAAGCTAAATTTTTGAAAACAAATAATTTCTAAATCATATTATGATACTGAATTAAAAACAAAAATTACATATATGTTGCAAAAAGAATCAAGATGCAATTATTTTGATATTAAATTTTTAGAATTAAATAAGCATAAAAATAACTTTGTATGATTGAATAAAATGTATTCAAATCTCTATAAAAAATCCATTAAACAACTTTGAATTACAATTAAAAGAAATGATAATACTATGAAAAGTTGAAAACATTTTACTTCAATACCATAATGCTTGACACAATCAGAGTTTAAAATTAGCCTTAATCTTTCATAAGATTTCCAAATTGTAAATTTATATGTAATGTCACAGCCATCTGAATCATAAAATGTGAAATTTATTTCCAAAAACATGTCAAAGCAGAAAAAGATCCAGAAACAGATTTCATGGAGAGTGTTACCAGCCTGAAACCTTTTTTAGTCATAGCCAGCTGTTCTGAATATGGAAATGTGGAGTTCCATTCACTAAAATTCTACAAAAGAAACTAATTCATTTTTGCATAATAAATAAGGGGCACATGTGAAACAACCATAATTTTGGGAATGCATTGAGCATCTTGATGAGGCTTAAGATGAGGCATAAAATGTGGTTAGATGGCAGATGACACTAACAGTTACATTTGCCATGGAATTGCGATGTTGTCAGAATTTACTATAAGAACTGATTTATCCATTTTTGTCAATGCATATTGCACTAATGAAAAGACAGTCCACAAACACCATGCATTTTAACCTAAGAATACATTCACTTCACATAGAAAGTAATAATACAATAATTTATACTTAAATATATAATATTAATTTTTTTTAAATTATTCAGAGACACTAGCCAATAATGTAAGAGAATTTGTGGGACAACAATGTATAACTGCAAAACAGAGGAGCAAGATAGTAATTATTATTTCTTGCTGTAGATGCAAACACCCATGCATGTCACAAGAAACTGCATAATCTCTATAAATGAGTTATTTGTCCATTATTGATTTCATGAATATTTTCTCCCTTATGGGTTTAGATGAAATCAAAGAATTGTCTTTATGAATCTTATACAAAGCTTTAGTTAAGGACATTTTCATAAGGAAACTTTCAGAAACATAGAATACTTTTTTCGCTTCTTAAAAATATCCATTAGTATATCTATAGCATGAAATTTCTGGGCTTCAGTTTTCATCAATCAATAATCAGGAAGTGGTTTGAATAGAATAATATTCTTTCGATTGGTCTAATCTAATTTCTATAAAATTTATAAGCATTATTTTCCCTTATTTTTATGTAGGAGGAAAAGATTGTAAATAAATGAAAAATTTTTATAATTTCTATCTGATGGGAAAAAAAAAATAATAATTGTGATTTAAAGCACAATTGGTTAAGCAGATTTCAGTTGATTTTTCAAAAAAACTCATTTCTTCTGAGAAATTTAAAGAGAATATTCATAAAAGGTTTATTTTTGATTATATACATAGCATTTTATACCACCACAAAGAATTTTTGATATAAATAAAATTATTTTGAAAATTTTAAAAGATATTGGTCACTAACATTTAATAAAACAATCTGGTGCAGAAAAGGGTGAGAAAGAACTGAAAAATGTTTTTTCATTATTCATTTATTTTTTACCAAATATTGTAGTATATGTTTAAAATGTAGTTCATTGGAAATAATGCTTAAATTATTTGTAAACTTAGATGCTAAAAATTTTTATTTAAAGTCTTTAACAAATTGGTTACAGAATTTCTTTTAAACAAGCAACTTTGATGATTGAAATTATAGATTTTTCTTAAGATCTTTTAGAGTTTCAATACTAAACATTTCAAAAATTTATACTTCCGAAATAATTTAAAAGAACTAAGGTATGTATAATTTTTTTTATTTTCATATCTTATTCTTTATTAATTCTTTAGTTATATCCTTTCTGACTTTGTTATTAATATCACACTTTAGTTATTCAATAAAATAAATTAAATTCAGGATCAATTAAATCTCTTTAGTCAGAAATGCTAATTTTATTATTATATAGACCAATCTATCAAAATAACCAATATTGATCACAATTGAGAATATAGTTTCATAACTTCAGAAAAAAAAGTACTGAAATTACCTAAGTTTACTTAAAGTCCAATAATGAGTGGCACCATTTTTTGTGTCTTGAACTTCAACTGCAACAATTGTGCGAGGATATGGTCTTTCCATACTTTCTTCAATATCATCATAATTCAGCATATCTGGTAGCAATGGTGAGTACAGAGTGTCTGTTAGAAGAACAAACTGGAACTGCACCTACAATAAAAAGGAAATAATTATATTCATTATGTTAATAATAGTTACATATGAATTTTTGTTAAAGTGCTTTATATGAAAATTTTAAAACAATCTAATAAGCTGTATATATGATTTAGAAAATTAGGTATAAAACAAAAATTTCATAAAAGTTTAGTTTTTATCGAAGAAACACACTAATGCAGCTTTATGGCAAACAGAACTAACCTTCTTCTTTAATTCAACGCTGATAGCATTAGCTTCTTTCAGAAAGATGGCATTTCCCCACAAATCATCTCGCAAAGAAGTAAACTGATGATATTTCCACTTCTGAAATGCCCATTCTGCAAGCTGATATTGATGTTCATTCCAAACAGGTTCAACTAAAGAATAAAAAGACATTAAAAGCTAAATAGAAGGAATTATATTTTTTGATGCAATTGCAAAAATCTAATATACAGATGCACATTAAAATATTATAAAATTCTAAAAAAAAAAAAAAAATTTAAAATGCATGAAATCATGAAAGTTTTTTTTTCTTCTTTTCTTAATTAAAGATTTATTTTAAAGAGCTAAAATGGATAAAAGTGTTTACCATGAAAAAATTATCATCAAATATATGATAATGATATCCAATTTAATATAAAATCTTATACTTACTGAAATCATTGTCCTCATCTGTATTAGTTTCCAGTTCATTAATGCAACATGAACTGTACATGCTAGACATCATTGATTGCTCTTCAACTTGCCTCTGTAGGCTTTCAATTTTCGCCTCATAATTCTGTAATAAAATAAGCAATGCAAAGAAATTTTATAATAGTTGCAGATCAAGATATATTCAGACAAACAACAGAAAGAAAAAAGAGGGGGGGGGACAGAGTATTTTATTCAGACATACTGCTAGAATCTATTATACTCTGAATTTAAGTACTGGATATATAAAGTAGCAAAAGGTTTATATATCTATTTTTTTCTTTCAAAATTATACATAATTATATGTTCCTATCGTAGAAAAAAAAAGATATCTTGTATTCTCAATATGTCTACTTTTTCTATTTTTATATATAGAATCATTATGAGTTTCAAATGCCAGCAGTGGCTTCAGAAAATTAAGAAGAATGTTCATATTATTATGTCCCTTAAAACATTTCCTGTTAAAAAACACAAATATCTTCCTATATATTACAGTTATATATTTTGAAAATATTTTGTTCAATATCATATATTAATATAATATATTTAATTTTATAAAGGGTGATGATAATGATTAAGTTTACAAGAAGTTGAAATTACAGAATTTATCAATTACAGAAAAACGGAAATATTCTACTAGAAAAAATGCATTTGAAATATGTTCCAAATAAGTAACATCATCCAAAAATAATGAAATCATATATTAAAAATTTCTATATAATGTATAGCTTTGAAATGCAAATTATTGCATTAAAAATTAGTATGGGATAATTTTAAGAATTTAAGTTAGAATAAATAATATCTAATTTTTTTAGAAACTTAAGAATCAATTATTTTCTACAAAAAGTATGGAATATTTATTTATTTATTTTTATGGAGCTTACGGGAATATTTTTGACATTAAAGTATTATGAATTACGAGTATGAATTTTTTTTTTTTTACCTTTTTCTCTTGTTGAAATATTTGAACAGCTTCTTCTTTTTCTTTTTTATGTTGTTCTTCAAGCGCTATTAACCTGTAAAAAGTTGCTATAATTGTAAATTCATAAAAGCAATGAGCTTTGATATTATATTTGGTGCTGAATTTTGATTATTTTTGAAAATTTCAATTAAATTATATTTCAGTTTTAAACTATCAACTGTCCAAAAAAAAAAAAAAAAAAAAAAAAAGGCATGAATTCTACTATTTCAAGCCTTGACCAAATTCTTAATTTATAAATGTGTCAAAATTTGTATCTAAAGATTTAAATGTATGAAACATTCAAAAACATTAAATTTAGCAAAAATAATAATAACACACATAATTATTTAAGCATTTAATAATAAGAAAAAAATGTAAAATACTAACTTTTTCTCCATTTCTGTTTTTAGATCTATACCTTGTTTTTCTAATAACTCTAATTGTGCAAACGTCCAATCCACGGGCTCGGTGCCTGTATAGTTCAAAATAGAAGTATCCTTAGGTAAAATACCTAAGTTCAAAAATTAGTTTTATAACTGGCTCAAAGCAACACAAAAGATGTTATTACAATGAAACCTAATAATTACTAAAAGAAAAAATTCAAATTCAGATTAAACTTACTATTATTTGATGTTTCAATGAAAGATTTCCTACATTCACGAGCTGTGAAAATGAAACAAAATTTTTTAATTAAATTTAATATCTGAATAAAAGACAGTACTTTAATGAAAGAATTTGTTATATTTCAGTACCTTGTTCAGGATTCTGAAATCTGAATACATGGTATTTTCCTAATATAACTCTGGAACCTGTTTGTAATACAACTTCATCCACCACTTCTCTTCCATTTACATAGCACATAGCATTGGGACAAGTTTTCAGTGTGACAGTTCCTATAACAAATATATTTCAGAGTGAGCAGAACAATAATTACAAAATACAGCTTTTAAACTCAGAAAGCATTCTCTAAAGAAAGTGATAAAAATGATAACATTTACAATTTAAGACTTCCAAAAAGTTGGAAATTTTTTGATAGAAAGATTAAAGTTCAAAGTCTATTTTAAATAAATAACACCATTTACACTTATCTTTGAAATTTTAAAATAAGCAAATTATGTTACATTTAACTTCTCATTGAAATGCATAATATAATAATGGTACTACAAATAGATAATAAATAATAATAACAAAGAATACAATACCTCCAAAATTCTCAAACATACAATGCTCATTGAGTATATGTGAACCAGTGAGCTTGATATCTTGAGGTACATTTGCATCGGGACGTCCAACTCTGTTCATGGGGGAAAAATGCAATGATTTTAAAGCAATTCACATTTTAATAATAAGAAAGTACAGTAATTCATCATTACATCCATCTAAATAGCAATGAATACAAGAAGAACATTATTATTGCAATCATAAAAAAAAAAGCATTCTAATTATTATTTTTTGATCAAACCAATAAACAGATATTTAAAAACAGCCCAAGTTAAAAGCTCAGTAATACAAATGAGCAATAAAATTATAAATACACTTCAGTTTTATTCAAACAAAAACTATTACCCTGAATAAGAATTAATTTTTAGCAAAATATGCTTTTATTACATTTTTAGACAAGATAATAATATAACATTAATAGTAATAAAAATAACCCCTAATTGGAAATTTAATTACTCCAAATGGTATCTGATCTATAAAAATTTCTTGCATCATTTACAGCAAAAGAAAATCTTTTATTTTCCATAATACAAGATCAAAAATAATTGTAATATTTTAAAAAAAACACTTTGATAAATTAAAATATACCTTGTTATGCCATCTTTAATGTAATAAATTAAGCATTCTGACATCAATGGATCTTCATTCAGATTAACCAAATGAGGAGTCTACAAGAATTAAAAAATATATATGTGCAAAAAATAAGAAATATGACATTTTAAACAGCAATACAAACCAGTTTTTATAACAAAACATTTTTATAAATTTAATTAATATACTTATATGCAATTAAAATTTAAATCTATCTTCTCAATTGATCTGTGGACCATCCCCCATAATTATCATAAATAATAATAATAATTCCAAAATGATCATAATTATATAACCTAGATTAGATAAATCAATTCTTTTATGTTAATCCATGAATGCTAAATTCTAATCAAGAAAATTCACTCGTTTCATCTGCAACAATTCTATCTCTCGACTTTTTGATATTTAATAAAAATACAATTTTACTGCAATAATTCATTGTTATATATTATAAAATTAGGCAAATTAAAACACACACACATGGAAATGCATGATGATGATGATGATAATTAGAATCAAAATAAAAGAAAATATACTTCATTATTTTAATTCAATTTTCATTCTTAATATTCAAAACTTTAAGCCAAAAACAAGATGCAGACACATTAGATTTTAACAATGAAATTAATGGTTAAAATAATGTAGATCACAGAATACCTTTTTGGGAGAAAATACTCCCACAGTGTCACCATCTTCTCGTAGGGCCACACCCATCTCAGCAAATACAGCTTCCCTACAAAAAGATGAAGACAATCAGTAAATAAATAAATAATAATAATAATAAAAAAAACAGTTTTGGCAAAACAAACTTTGAAAGCCAGCATTAATACCTTTGTAAACGTATTGCCTCAGTTTTTTTAAGTTTTTCCTCCCATGTTTCATTTAACTCAGCAATGAGTTTTTCTGATTCTTGTAGCTGTTCAATGACATCTTCACCATTCTGAGAAACAGTCCTCTGTTTTTTCTTATTAATGGCATTCTTGTTGTTTTCATCTAATAAGAAAGTGAGAAAAAATAATTAAATTTGCTTCTAAAAAGCAAAAAAATTATTTTGTAAGTTCTATTTAGGCAAAAAAGACATTAAAAAGTTATCTGTGAAATACATTGCAGGCAACATAAAAGGCAAATATCTTAATAGAAAAGAAAGTTTAGTTTAAAATGCCAAAAATGTAAAATTATATAACACTTAAAAAATGTAAAATTATTTCAAACTAAACATCAGAATAAAATCAAATAAAAAAGAAAATATTTTTGATGAATAAAGATTATAACTAGAAGATTTATCTGCAAAAGATGCTGGAATTATAAAAAGATACTGTGATTATATTAAAATAATAATGCAAAGAACTTTTTGGCAGAACTGGTATAAAAAATTAGTTATTCTAATAACTATTAAAGCAATTAAATATTGAGCAACTAGTAAAGCCAAACATTTTATACTTGCAAGCTGAAATACAGCAAACTGAAACTTACAGGCTTTACCAGAATTATCAAATCCATCGACAGCTTCAAAAGCAAAAGAATCAAAATAGTTCTGATTACTTTCACTTGTAAAGGTGGAATTCCAACAATGAGTAATAATTAATAACTTTCTGCATGACATTTAAAACTTGTGAAGTGACAGACATACTGCAATATATACATTAACCCAGTCTGCAATTTGAATAGTTGGCAAAGGATCAATAGTATGCAATTTTGCTTATTAGAGCAATTTTGAAATAAATTCTTTAAATGGTTGATTTACTCAACAAATTCCTGGCATTTTTTTTCCTTGATGAGCACAGAATGGGTTAAATATTTCATAGATTAAAAAAAAAAAAAAGAATCTAACTCAAGTTCATTAGCTCAGGAATAAAATGTGAAAAAAAAAAAAAGTACTAAAAATCTCACCATCTGCATCAATGCCACCAGCACGTAGCATTGCTTTAAGTCTTTCAATTTCATCTTTAAGTTCGCGTATAAGTTTAGCATTCGCATCTTCATTAACAACAGCTTTGCAAACAATCTGTTTAGCTCTATCAGCATACCTAAAAATATAAAGGGTTAAAAGATAAGTAGTGTAAATTTAATAACGGATTTATATGAAATTATTCCTACTAGTGTGAAATTCACTTATTTTGATATGTATAAATCCATATGAAAAGAAAGAGTTTATCTCTAAATTAAAAGTTGAACATATCCCTATACATGAAGTAAAGCTCTTGTACCTTAATGTGCTTAGGGTTTCATCATAATTTATATCAGCAGGACTGATAGCAGCAATCATAGCTGTTTTAGAATTTCCACCTGGTTAAAAGAAAATAAGTTACAAGTCAAATTGCACATAAAAGACAGGAAAGAAATAATTTCAGCTTGTGCAAATTGAAATTAATTCTATACCTAGATTTTCTCTTAATAGCCATGTTAGAGCTGAATCTCGATATGGTATAAAATCAGCCTTCTTTTTCTTTTTTGTTGCCTAAACAAAACATTTAAAATTATTTAATACATATTTCAAATAATACAGTGTATTTGGATTAAAATATAATGAATTAGCTTAAAAGCAAAAAGGATGATAAAATGATTTATACTCACAGCCTTCCAAAGAGAAAAAAGGAGAAAAAGAAAGGATGAAAAAATAATTAAATTTCAGATTTAATAAAGACTTCAATTTTTTGACATGATAAAATTTATGATTAAAATACATTTTTAATAATATTGGAAATGCTGAGAATATGATGTAAAGGGATTTGAAAAATATAAGTTAACAAAGAATATAGGAAAGGAAATACTGTATTCAACTTACAATTTCAGCTAGAGCAGAAATAACTTTTCCTAGAGTGGTCAGTGACTTGTTAATGTTTGCACCTTCTTTGAGGCGAGTTCCTTGGGCTCCTGTTGAATCAGCTCTCTCACTACCAGCTAAATCTACCAAACTAATTTTGCTTTGCTAAAAATATAAACATACATTGAATTTGTTAATACATTCTTAGCAAATTCAAATACAAGCAAATGCTGTAAATTTATAGTTTGTTCAATTACTATACACGAAAATCAATTTTTGGTATGTATCAGAACATAAAAGATTCATAAATGTTTTAAAAGTTCAAAATTTTTAAAATGGGCACATTACTTGAAAGAGAATTTTTAAAATTTATCTCCAATGATCAATATATAAAAATTGATAAATTTCGAATGTAAAGTGAAACAAAATTGTCAGAGAAAGATTTAATTTATTCATTTAAATGTTTTTTTAATGAAAAAAAAATTCAAAACAAAGAAAGGCTGTAAAATTATTATCACAGCAAATCATTTAGCAATAGATGTATTAATGCAATGTTTTCTCAAATATAGAACACAATTATGTAATAATTCAAAATTAATAGCAGAAAGTTAAAAAAAAAAAAAAAAAAACTTTGAGAAAATCTCATAGTGTATACAAAAAGCATTTTTTATTATTATTATTATTATTATTCCAATGTTATGAATGTAAAGAAAATGAGAAACCAAGATTAACTTATTTTTTCTTTCTTCCACAAGTATTAAACATTTCAACATTTGCAGACAAAGTTGGAATATTTAGGTATGCAATGAAGACTGAAGAGGGGGTGGGGTTAAATTTGTAAAATTCATTCAAATAAATACATGCAGACACTTGCATATAAAGTTTAGGCTTTTCAAAGGCCTTTTTCTGAAAAGATAAAGAAAGCACTTAAAAGTCATAAAGTCATTGTCTAAATATGCATTTCCTGGTCTAAATTTTTCAATAAATTTCTTATCTTTAGATATAGGAATATTTGTAAAAATTACAAAAATATAACTTTGATGATGATGACTTTAATTAATTAATGATTAATTTCTCTTTCAAAATTAAAAATGTGAGCATGTTTTTTTTTTTTTTTTTTTTTTTTTTCAAAAATAAAATCAGATTGAAGAATAGCCACTCCTTCAAAATTGGATAGATAATAATACAAAAGCTTGAACATATATTTCAACACAACAAATGAATATTTCGATGTGCCATCATCTACTTGATAATGAGAAATATAAACATATTTTATATAAAATAAAATTTTTGAACAAAAATATATTTTAATGCAATAAAATTAACAATACCTTTTCAGCAGTGAGACCACTAGTTTTGTCATGTTTCTTCTGAGTAAAAATAATGGTAAAAACAGCATGAGAACGACTACTTGTTTCATTCATGTTGGTAGCAGCCACAGTTCTAAAATTGAGAGAAAAGTAATTTAATACGAAAATAAAACATATGCATAAATTCATTTCCAGCAAATGCATATTTAAAAATTTTTGGATACACAATTATACTATTAATCACACGCATAAAAATAGTAATTACATTAAAATGGAAATCAAAATAATGAAGGTAAAAAAAAATGTCAGTATTTATAAATTACACAAAATAAATAAAATAAACACACACTGATGAATAATAACTAAGATGCTTTCAATATTTTGAATAATATACTGCATAAAAGAATTAATCAGAATAAAGTAGATAACAAAATTACTTGATTAATATTAAAAAATATAAAAGTAATATCATGCATTTAAGCTACAAAGATAAAATATATATAATGAATTTGAAAAACTTACCTAGCTTTGTTTCCTTCATCCATTAAATCATGGATATCTTGATATGAAGTAACAGCAAGTTTAGAAAGATCTTCAACATATGGGCCCAATAAAGGATGTTCTCGGACTCTGAGGTTATTTTTATTTTTTGGGTTCAAAAGATCACGAACTCTTTCACAATATATCTCCATATAGCTTACCTATTGTACGAAAGACAACAAACCTTTTCATATCACATGTTACAGATGTATTATTTATAATTAGAATAAATTTTTAATTATTTTAGATTGTATTATAGAAAAATAAAACTCTAAAAGAATTCAAGGTCACATTAAAAAAATCAACAAAAAATTCTTTAGAAATATTTTTGTACCTCAACTGAATAAAGTGTATCATCATCTTGAGCATTTTTAATTTTTCGAAAAAGATCTTTGCATATATGAGGAATTATTCCTTCTTGGCCTTCTTCTTGTTTACCCATCATAGTGTAACTTTTGCCAGCTCCAGTTTGACCATATGCAAAAATGCATACATTGTATCTAAAAAAATTGAAAAATAATAAAGAAATCATAATAGCTATTACAGTAATCATACCCTTCCCTCCCCAACAACAATCTGGAAATATTTTCTATCAAATCAGAAACAAATAAATCATATTGTTGAAATGAGGAAGAAAAGATAACAAATAACTATAAAAATATATATATACCCATCAAAAGCATGATGCAACATTTCTTCTCCAATGTCTTTATAAACTGTTTCTTGAGATGCAAATGCTGCATCCGTTGGCTATTGTAAAAAGAAAAAAAAAAAAAAAAAAAAAGTTTAATGCCACACCTAGTAACTATAAAATCAATGAGATTCTGAAAAATTTGTAAAATGTAATAAAAATAATTGTCTTCATAACAATTTAATACTATTACTATTTTATTGAAAAGAATTTTAAAAATAAGCTTTTCTGGGATTAAAACTATTTTCAATAACAATTCTGGATTCTAATTTTAATAAAATATTTTTAGAAGGCAGCAAAAATGTTTTTTTTAACAATATAACATGTGAATTATCTCCAAAAAAAAATTAAAAGACCAACTATCATGTTTATTTATGTACTTCATATTTTAAAAATAAACGAAATGGTTTTTCAAAATGAAAATAAATCTTATTTTAAATCATAAGTTCAATAAATTGCGCATGAAAATTTATATTCATACTAGTCAAAGATTATTATATTTAATAATCATCTGGTATAATATGGTTTCTCTTAATTCTGAAACAAAAAAAGGTACAAGAAATATTCAATTACCAAACCAAAGATTGCTGAAGAAATACTTACATCAATAGATAAGTAAGAGTAGTCATAGTTGAAACTTTTTATAGCTTCCTTTGTATTTGGAGGACTTTTAGGATTTACAATAGCTAGAGAGAGAAAATAATATATAAGTGTTCTAATTCAAGCACAATATATAGCAAAAAAAATTAAATGAAAAGATAATATTTACTTGTAGTGTTTCCAGTCATAGATATGATACATTTGCATCCTTTATGAATTTCTCTATTATTAAAAGGGCGCACCCTTACAGCAACTTTCACTGACGTCATTTTTGGTGTTTTTATTCACACTATTGAAATTCTGTAAATAAATAAATAAGAATTAAGTATATTTAAGGGATATATATACACAGAAAAAAATAAAGAAAAGAAAAATTGAAAATTGTGATAAGAGCAGATTCTAAATAAATATATATTTAGATAAAATTAAAATAAAATTAAAATAAGAAAATAACAATAATATTTCTTTTGAGCATTTCTGTTTACATCCTAAAAATACAAAAAATTGTCAATTTTTAATATATATTCTACATATTATTATATAATTCATTTTTATAATAGTTTTTAAGCAAATGTTTAGAAAGAAAATGATGATAAACACATAAAATTTTTTAAAAAATGTTATACATGACATTTAATTAGTGTTAACTAACATAAAGAACAAGGACACAAAACATATTTATCTGGATACAGAACAAAATAAACACTAATTTTGGTTCATTTCAGTTTAACACAGAATATAACACTGTAATAAATAATTACATACAACATCTAGAATAATTATAAGGATCTTACTTGATATATATACAACAATCTAAAAATTATTTAACAACGATCACTGATTCAGAAACTCCGTCAAATATATATATTGATTTTTCTACAGAGCCATTTTGAACTTTTACCCATTCTAGAAGAGAATATCACACACATTTTAAAATAAATGTCATGTATACTAAGCTGGATATCATCTAGAAGGCACAAGATTTCTAAATTTAACTTTAGTCAAAGGATTCAATATGTCTGCTTTGTAATTTGGGAATAAGACCTTCTGCGTCACAGCTCTGAACAGCTTTCCCCCATATACAAACCAGCAGCTCTCCCCAACCAATAGTAGAATCACCTTGCATGCCCACTCACCCCAAAAATCAATACTCAGCATCTAGACTCACAGAGATTAGAAAGCCTGCATTACTGCACTCTCGTTCACAAGCTCCTGCTTGTTAAAGACATTGGGTGGTCACTACCATTTTTATGGGTTTTTTTCCCCTCATAGATAAGCTTTTTTTTTTTTTTATAAATATTTATTTTTTTATAGGCATATGATGTCAGAATATCTCACTAATTAAGGAAAAAAAATTAGAGTTATCTGTTAATGAAAAATTTTTTAGAGCTAAACATGAAAAAAAGTTATATAGTAATTAGAAATAAAATAAATTTTAAAACAATACAGAAATGAGTAAAAAAAAAATTGCATGATTATTTAATAAAATTGCTCTGCCCAAATGGAATTCAAATTAATTATCATACAATATAGTAAAACAAGTACTTAAAAAGGACAAAAATATATATAAAAATTAAGAGAGTTAATTAACATAAAAACTAATAGACACAATAAAATACAGTTAAATTTTTCAACAGAAAATTAAGTATAATAAAAACAGTCTTATATGTAAAAAAAGTACCAGAATTATATTCTTGCAATGAATCCTTGATTAAAATAAAAATATTTCTTAAAACTCATTTAAATTAAATAGCAGAGCTATTATCATTCATTTTTAAAACTGAATTTAATGAAGCAAAAATTTATGTGAATATTTTTTGGTAAAAAAAAGATATTTTGACTTAAAAGTTGCCATTGTTTCATTTTTAAAATTGCACATGTTAAGAGCAAAAAATTTTATTTACATATCTTAAATATATATATATATATATATATATATATATATATATATAATTAATTTTTAAGCAGCAAGATGAGTCTAATACAATTTTGAAGTGTTAATACAGTTATTTTAAAGTGTTTCTACCAGAATATTGAATATTAAATACTTAAACCAATAAATTTATCACTTTATTTTTTTCTCTATATCACTTTATTACTTTTATAGGGAAAAAATCCAAAATTTAATTGTTTACATTTTTTTTAACACAAAGGGTGACTGCTGTCCTTTGAAATACTAAAAATATCTAACCATATATATATATATATATATATATTTACATTAAATTCTCTTTCTTTTCCAATAAAAAAAAGGTATTAATCTAATATTTTATTTACAAAAATTGTGCAGCCATAATTCCAGTGAATTTAGAACAGAATAACTTCACAAAATAATTTAACTAATTTATAGGTCGAATATCTTCAGAGAAGGGGTTAAAAAGCATTACAATGAATATAATTATTTGACATTCCAAATTAGGAAAAAAATTATCATTACATTTTAGATAATATCCAAAATTAATGAGATTAAAATTCTATTTAAAATGTATTAGTACTAGTGGTGTATTTCTCAATAAACAGTTATGATTTCTATCTGCTTTTATCTTCTTAGAATGTAAGGTATTAGAAATTGGTGCTTTCTTAGATATTTTTCTTTTTCGAAAGATGTAATTGGTCTATTATATACATGCATACATTCTGAAATTTTTTTTTTATAATTATTAATTCATAAATAATTTGACAAAAATATTTTTTGAATTTCATTATAAAAATAAATATTTGAAAGGTACTGAAAGATTAATAATATTTTAATTACAAAATAATGATACAGAAGACGTTTTTAAAAATATTCTTTCTAAACTGAATATATCAGTAAAACATTTTTTAAATAGAAATTCACAAGAGATATAGATTTTTCAAAAATCTGAATCACTAATTTGGTTTAAAAAAATTCATATCCTAAATAAATAAATAAAAAACATGTCATATGTCAAAATTTTGAACAATCGAAATGATTCCTTAATCAACAACCTTTTGAAATTTTCATACTATACTTATGCTAAGATCCTTGGGTTTATTACACTTTGCAACATGAAGCCTGTATAGATAGGTGGATCTTCCATGAAAGTTGGGTTAAATCCACAACCGTTTAGTCAAAAAATTTAGAAATAATTATAAGGTACAACCTTATTTTATAACTAATATTTCTCACTTATGTATATATATTGCATTTATGAGCACATTTTGCCATTCTAATCTTATTTAAAATTTTTGAGAAAATTTATTGGTATTATTTATAAATATCAAATAGTAAAATTGCTTTTCCCATTTATTAAATATATGCAATTTGTCTTAGTTCTTCACAAAGTACAAGGAGAATAAACAATTTTACATATATTCATTTTAACCATCACATTTTCAGATAAGTTTATATTAACAGACCCAAGTGATTATCTGCGGTTGCATTATATATTACAATGTAGCTAAGCAGCATTTTTCTGTTTTCACTCTATTAAAATCTACAATTAAACTAAATTTCTATTTGTTTCATATTAAAAGGCATTATTTTTTAAAGTTTTATTGGAAAAGCAGCCGATGTTACATAGTAAGGACTTTTCATAAGGCAATTGCAAATGCCGCTTTTGCCATTTTTTTTTTATTCATCTAATAGAAAAAATATAAATCTAAATTTTTTTCAAGCAATAGCAATTTTTGGAGCAATTAATAATCATTTTGGATTAATTAATAAAAATTAAAAATTTCAAAATCAAACTGAAAAAGTTAGCTTTATCAATTTTTCACAACTCAAAAGCATATTATTATTTATGCATATATTTTCATAATATTCCATGATTATAATATTTTAAGACTCTAAAAATTTGACCATATATCAAAAAGCAAAATTTATCCCCTTTAAAAGACTATTTATCAAAACTTAAAATAATAGGTCGTTTGAAGAATTAAATATTGCATAAAGCATTTAGATTAAAAACAAAATTTAAATTTTGTACTTTTAAATCTTTTGTGGTACATGTTTATTAAATGCTAGCAAGTGAACAATAATTAAAGACTGCATTCCAAAGGCTTTTTCATAACTAATGGCCTATAATTAATAAAAATATATAATTTTTGATTCATTATGATACTTTGATTATGATTTGAAATGACTTAAAAAAATTTTAAAGAAATTATTATTATTACAAATAAGAAATTATATAATGCTTACAGTCAGAAAACATTATGAAGAATACAAATATATGCAGTACCCTCAAAAGTAAATAGTATGTGTGTGAGAGAGAGAGGAGACCACAATTTCAAATTAAAAGGATTTTATTTTTAAAAAGATAAGATTTTCATTTTTAGAATTTCATTACTGCCTTAAAAAATTTTCAATGAATTAACTAATAAAAATAAAATTTAGACATGAATTTTTTTTTTAACTATACAATATATCAGCAGTTCTAAATAAGATCTTACATATATTCAATTATAATTGATTCTATTTAAATTCATTGGTAATTTTTTTTTTACCACCAATAGTTCTTTCAAAAGAGTTAAATTGTCTCTTATTTGTATAAATGAAATTAGCATAGTTTTTTAAAAGGGGAAAAATATTATCCAACAAAAATAAAAATATCATAAAATATTCATAAAGTAAAGATGCTAACTTTTTTCTGTAACTCATAAAGGCTGCCAATAGCACTAAAATTAAGTAAGAAACTCATGTGCTATATATATGTATATACACACATATATATATATATATATATATATATATATATATGCATTGCAAATGCTAATTGGATAAAGGTTTTTATAATATTCTTATATGCTTATAATCTGTGCCAGTTGCAATGATTTATCCCTTTGAATGCTATAAATGTCAAATTTTACCAAATAAATAAATAAATAAAATAACATTGCTTCTTTTAACATGATTAATTAATTAAATACTTAATAAAAGAAGGAGTAATTTCGAAGCAGCAAATAAACAGCAATCAATGAATTTATTTAAATAACTTTTAAAATTTTTGTTTAATATATATAGAGCAAAATATAACCAATGCACATTCAAAATATAACTATTTTTCTACTCCAGGTTTAATTAATATGAAATGTTTAACTGTACTTTCAATAATTAGATTAATAAATTTTTTGCACTTCAATAAATAATTCCATTTCCAAAACTATACAGTTCTAAATCAGACTTTTCTGAAAGCTTCAAAAATATATTCAACCCATTAATGGCTAAGTATCAAACCAACTACTATTGATGAAATAATTAAAAACATTATATGAAAAAACAATTAAAATGAAAAACTTTAAAAAATTTCTTTAGCAATTAACTTATGGTTTTGTAAATCAACCTGTTCTAAACTCAGAACTGACTTTTATAACAGAGTTAAAAAAAAGAAAATAAGAAAGAAATAGTGCTAAAAAATAATAAATAGTAATACAATTGACAATTATTATGACTCTGATTATGTAATTTAAAAAAGTAAACTGCAAATCATATGTACTCACAAAAGAAAGAGAGAGTAAAAAATACACAAAATTTCATAGGGTACCAATGAAACTAAAAAGAGCAAATATAAAAGTTTGAAGAAAACAGAGCAATTTTCAACTGCCACTAATTTAAATCAAAGTTAACAATAACAGCAAAAGGTGAATTAATTGATAAAATTAAATAGTTCTAAATCTATGATTTAACTTTTTTATTTATTTTATAATATGCGATTTTAATAATGGATTAATATTTACTGAATTTTAGCTCCCCTTGTATGATTAAAGAAGTATAAAAATCACAAAAATTAATGATGGAGGAATTATGGGAAATGGAAAAATAAAATATTTTTAACTTAAATTCTTTTGTATATCTTTCTATAAAAACACAGTAAAATATTAAATAAGATTATTATATCTGTAATTTGAAAAGCTGCATAGTATGGAACTTGTATGAAAAGTACAGAATTATAAGACATATTATTTTTTTAATTGAATATATTCAGAAAAAATAAAATAAGGGAGGAAAAAGTATAAATACAAGGAAAAAACATTTAAACTAATTATAATTTTTTTTAAATAACAAATGAGCAATTTGAAATTTACTTTTTATAAAAAAAATAGAATAAGCTTTAACACATATTACAAATAAAATTTTTTTAAGATGAACTAATGAGGAAATATAAAAAAAAAATAAGCATTTGTCTGAAAATTCTTAGATTAGGTTGGTTAAACTTCCTATCCAAAATGTGACATGTTTCAATAGAAAATGATATATTATCGGGATTTTATTAAAATTTATAAAAACCAAACCTTCATAAATGAAAAAGCAGCACATAACATTACAAAATTCTTATAATTAATATATAATGCAAGAAAAATCAAGGAAAAATCTATATTAAATTTACTTTTTTGCAATTCTATAACGATTACATGATAAAATGTATACTTTCTTTTATCTCTCTCTTTTTCATACATACATACTCACACCAGTTTAAATTTTTTTTAAACATAAAATTAGATAAAAACAATAATCTATCATACTTATATATTAGAAATTAGTGCAAATTGCCTAATAAGGTGAGAGAAAAAAAATGAAAATATCATAAAATTATGATCAAACTTTCTGTCAAATCTAAATAGAGTAAAAATAAATTAAAATTAATAACTTCTAAATTCTTTTAATCCATATTGCATATATAATACTGATTCGTTTTCATATAGATCATGGCACTTATTTCATAAGAATGCTGTGACAGACTAATTTTACAATTTTTATACGTTTCTCCAGACTTTAATATAAATGCAGAAAATAAAAAAAATATGAATAAAAGTAAATTATTTTTTTTTATATTTTAAATGCCATGTCAAAATACATGTAATATTTCAAAAGTTATTAAAATTTGAATTAAAATTTAAAAACACTAAGTAATGCTGCAATTTTTCTCAAATAAAAGCAAACAGATCAACGCCCTATAAATCCTTAATTAATTACAAGTTCCTCATTAAATTTCTGATCGATACAATTTTTATTTAATAGGGCTCATTAAATTATGGAATTAATATGCTTTATTCTTCCCGGAAGAAATTTAAAAAAATCTACAAACTATAATTTTTATAAGATTTTATAAAGTTAAAGCCGGTAAAAAACTTCGCAGATTTAATTTATTCACAGATGATTTGATCAATATGCTTACAGAGATTTGAGAGGAGAGAACCAAATAAGTATACAAAGGATCATAAAATAAAAAAAACGATAATAATGATCAACAGACACACACAAAACTATTGTACTCACTATTGATTTCCATAAGAAAGTATGACTGTATTCAAAAATGAAAGGTTTTTACACCTTTCATAAAATATTGTTTACAAATTTTTAATAATCAATATTGTCGCTGTCATTTTATTTTCAGTACAGTTACAGCTAAACTTAAGGGGCTTTAACCCAATTATCAATAAAATTTTCTAGATGAAGAAATAAACTCATGATTTATTCAATTAATTATAAAAAAATGTAATAGTTATATAATGAATTTTAAGTTATTTTTGAAAAATCCAATCTATTCATTTATGAAAAGATTTCTACAATGCTGTGAAAGTTAAACTGAAATGAAGAAAAATCAGATTTCGGAAATCAAAACTATGTGAGAGCGGTGTTCTTGAATGAAATATTATATATACGTACAGTACAAACTTATATATATTGTACAATGTAATGAATAATTTCTATGTTTTATTATTATTCATTTGTTATTTTAAATATTTGTCATAATTATATTTTTAATTATAATCTTTTTCAAAAATAGTTTGAAAGTGTCCTGACAGCCGCAATACGGAAATTTGCGGGAATGAATAAGAACATATTTAAGCACATCGATTTACATAATGAAAACCATGATACCAAATTAAATGATTTACAAAACAAAGATATGGAGTTATTTCCTTTCGTAAGTAAGAATGCTGCTTTCAAATAGAATTCAAGATGTAATTTTCTGAATTCATTTATTACTAGCTTCTTCATAAGCAATGGTTTTAATTTATTTTAAAATTTTATTAACAAATGAATTAACACCTATGCAATTTATAAAATTTTTACAATATCGTATTTCTATATGTCTGATTTTCTGAAATTTAATACATGGAATTTTAAATCACTCTTGTGTATGAAGTTCAATGATATTAATTTCTGAATATGTTTTAGGGATATTTTTTTAATGTTCCATATCAAATTTATTCCATTTTTACAAAAATTCCGCTATTAAAATAGAAAAGTTATTTCAGAAATTTAAAAATTTGATATTGACTCTGTAGTTGCAGCTTGTAAATTTTTACTGTACTATTTATTTCTTTTATTAATTTACTTCTTTGCTATATTTTATTGAGTTTCATAAAATATTTCAGAAACTTCATTGGATTTTTGGTTATAATACAAATGTTCCCATTATAAATACATCATCTGCTACTGTTAAGGGGATTTTCTTTGCTGCTGGATCTATTGGAGTTTGGTATGATTGGATTGAAAACAGACAACATATGTTTTCTGGTCATGTAAGTTTTTATTCCAATTTCCTAATCCATTTCCTTTATTAAAATTTTGTATGAATAATTCTTTAATTAAATATTACGGTAATCGGTTTTGCATCATCAAATGATATCTAGTATGAGAAAGCTTCAATGCAGTCTAGATATTTACAATTTATATTTCTTCCTTAAAAAAGAAATTATATTTCATCATTACATAGGATCAGTAACATGTTTGAGATCTAGCTATGCTTTCTCAAACTCTACTTAAAATCTTTCAATAATTTTAGTAATTTTTTTTATATCACTAATATAATAAAATAATAAAATATAATAAAAATTTTTTAAAAATTGAAGTATTTCTTTGATAGTTTTTCTTTAATTAATGTAAAACAATATAATTAATTCTTGAGTTATTGCAAATAGTGACTAACTATTCTAAAATTTCTTATTCCTCAGAAGTGAATTTTATTTTCAATTAATTTTTTTTAGTAGTATGTTTAGAAGTAATCTTGTGTGATTATACATTAGAACTGAAATTTATCCAATACAAAATATTAAATAAAATGATTTTTTTTTTCAGTGTAAAGCATTTTTAAAATGAAATGGATAAATGGATAATATTTTGGATTTTTTTTATTCAGCATGTCTTTATTTTAAAAAGTTATTTTTTTAACACAAGATTTAAAAAGCATCATAATTTTCTCCTGGTTATTAGAAATATGGAAAGTAAAAATAAAAGAATAACTTTTAAAAAGGAAATTTAGAATATATTCAGATTGAAAGTCTTACCAATAGTAATACTAATAATACAAAACTTTATATATAAGATAGAAAGGCTGTCTCATAATATTGTAAAGTTTGGACAAGTAGATATATATATTTTTTTAAAATGCCTTTATATACTAATTAATCCATTTTTTAGTAAGCTGATTATTTTTTTCTGCTTTATGAAATTATTTTTATTTTCCTGATTTATATATTTTTTTACTACTAATTTGTTTTTATTAAATATATTAAAAAATTACTCACATTACATGATTATTAATGGGGTGATGATTTTTATTAAAATGGAAATGTTGATTTATAGTTTTACAATAGTTAAAATATAAAATAATATGTGAAATTTATAGTTAGGTGGCAAATTCTTTATTGTTTTAGAATCGTCTACCAATGATGTGAAATTTATATTTGTATATTAAAAAAAGTATTGGTTTTAGTTCTTAAAAAATGTAATTATTTCTTAGTTAGGGATACTTATTTAATGTATATCATTGATGATTTATATTAAATCAGATATGATAGATTAACATTTTGTAAAACTATTTGATTATCTTTTTAGGGTATAAATATTCTTCAAGTGTCATACAAGAATTTGTAAGCTTTTTGATTGAAGTCAACTTTCTTTCAGCTTACATACTGCAATTATGGGATGATTTATATTTATATTTTTCCTTTCTCCCATTGTTACCTCTGCTTCCTCTTTTAAAAATTCATCACAATTTTTCCTTAAGATTTAATCAACTTTTTACATCTGCAAGGTCACCTTGTCTCATCTTATTACAACAAGTTTTCTATTTATGTATCAAAACTTTCCTGATAATTTCCTCCTTTGTCTGGAATCATTTTCTGAATGTCAATCTAGCTTATTTTTAGATGAAGTTATACATCAATCTTTTTTTTTAATGTAAAAAAAATTGATAGTCTATTTTTAAAACTGTTATAGAGAATATGGTATTTATTAGTTAATTTAAATGTTATTTTAAAATTTGTAAGTCACTTAGATATGCAAACTAATTAATATATATTTTTAATTGTATTTAATAAAAATATTAATTAATTTTTTATAATTATAAACAAGTGCTAATAAGTTATTAATTATAATTCCTAATGCAATAAATAGTTTACAAGTTGATTTATGATATAATTTATCTATTGATTAATTATCTAACATGGTGTTTAAGGAAAAAAGTTATTCTGAAAAATTGTAAGTTCAAAATAATTTATACTCATTTTACTACTGATATTGCAAGCACAAATTTTTTAATAAAATTGTTTTAATAAAAGCATTAAAGAAACACTTTTATAGGTAGCCATTAGTTGATAACACATCTTCATTAATAGAATAGGATCTTCATTAATATATTTTGAATGTTATTTCAGAACATGCACTTATGATATTTGTGAATGCTATTAGCAATAAAAGGTTAATTAGCTTTCAAATTAGCTTTTTATTAACAAAATTGGTTACTTAGTTTTTTTTTGCTAAAATATATCAATTTTTAAAACATTTTGCTTTAATTTTTAGTAATTTGGTTTATTAATTGAATGAAATCAATATAAACTATTTTGTTAGGAATGAAGAGAATTTTAGAAATTTTTATCTTTCTATAGAATTTGCCTCTTAATGTGATTTATGAAAGGGCTTCAGTCTTGTTAATGTATTTCAAGTTTAATTGATTGAAAATTATTTATAAAATTTTTGTTCCAAAATCCTGATCATGTTACATTGTTCTTTCTTTTTCTTCTAAACCTCTTATGTTATTTTAAACACTTAATACCTTCATTGAATTTTTATTTATATTTTTTACCAAATAAGAAATTGCCGTTCAGTTCAGTTAAAACTTTTCTTCAATTCAATCAAAAATTCTATTTTTCCATATATTTATTTTCCAGTAGGCTATAATATAAGGATTATTTTCATTTTTTTCTCACAAATTATTCCATTCTGTAAATATTTAGCAATTAATTTCTTTTGCATAGAAAATTTATGATAAATCAATATTACAGAAAAAACATTGAATTAAAACTCTTGAATCAAACAAAGAATAGAACAATGAGGTTTTAATATAATATAATTTGTTAAATATATTTAAATTTTTCTGTAAAAGTATTTTTTTATGATCATTTTAATGCATTTATAGTAGAATCTATTTTTCTCTTTAAATTGAAATGTTGATTAGAAAAATAATTGTAAAGTCCAAAAGTTTATTGGTTGTTGTAATAATACCAATTGCCAGAATATATGTATTATTACATTCTCTGACAATTGCAGTATAACGCAGTATAACATTCATGTGAATTATGAAATATATTTTATATCTTTTCACATTTGTGAGAAAAATTCTCTTTAAAGTTACTTTTAAAAAATATAAAATGACATAGAAAAGTAAAAGAGAATTCGAAAAAATGACATTTTCGAAGAACGATTCATTTTGTATTAAAATCTCTGAAATATCCTATATATTTTTCAAATAATGAATAGTTTCTTCACAAGACATTTATTAGATGTTTTTTTTTTTTCACTTACAGAGCTCAAGTTCATTTGTCTAGTGTTTTAAAAATTTATATAATACATCATTATAATTTGTTAATTATTACATGAAGTATTAATTTTAATTTATTGATAACTTTGCCAGGTCAATGATATTTCTTCAGTTGCCATAACTAAGGACAAAACTTACATAGCTACTGCAGATTATGGAATGGAAAATTCTTTAATTATATGGAATGCAAGAAATGGGTAATTATTTTTGTAAACTGAGAAATGGAATTCTTCTTTTTTTGATTAATATGCATTTTAATATATTGATTTTGCATTTTAAAATAAATTCAAAATCTTTTTTAAAGAATTTTCTGATTCAGAGTAACAGTAAATTATACAAATAAACTGACAGATATACTTAAAAATAGTATAACTTTTCTGAAAATTATTTACTAAAAGCAATTAAATTATAAATGGCCTTTGTATAAGGAAACGTGTGATGAGATGAGATGTGATGAATGAGGATAGAATCTGGGACCTTGTGGTTCGCAGTCCATTAACATAACCACAGTACAAAATTGCTTGGGTAGCGTAGTTGTTAACTGGCTTATAAGCTTTCACCATAGACTCTCCCACCAGTGAGTCAGAGGTGAGACGAACAATATGGCTGTTGAGTGGTGATGTATTTATGTGCTGTTGAGTATAATGCACCTGTACCCATTTGTGTAGTGCCAATCATTATGGCGAGCATGTGTGAGTGAGTGGTTGCTGATGCCGTTGCTGCGTCAAGTGAGTCTGACAACTTTGGTTGCAGATAGATGGCGTCACAACAGCTGTACGAAGTTTGAAGGTTCATTGTCCAAGGTCACCAATGTGATGGATTAGTGAGGAGCAAATTTAATCGGTGAGGATAAAACCTGGGACCTTGTGGTTCGCAGTCCAGTAACATGACCATGATACAAAAGCAATTGCTCAGGTAGTGTAGTTGTTAACTGGCTTATAAGCTTTCACCACACATGTTTGTAATAATCAAACTAATTTTACAGGAAAATCAAGATGGCTTCTAATATGTAAATAATAATTGATGGTTAAAATTGAATAAAATCTTGAGATCTAACTTTTAGCTTTAATTTTACTTTAAAAAAAATGCTAGAATCTTTATGAAAAAGAGTTTCATAAAAAAAATTTCTTCGGTTTATTTTTAAATATACTTTATTATTTATTTGACATAATTCTATAATATTTTAGTTAAAAGCTACTTTAAACACTTCTTACCTGTGATTTTCAGTAATTTGCAATGAAAAAAAAATTAAATTTGAAGAAAGAAACCATTTGGATTAATTTAAAAATATTTACAGCCTTACTTTATGATAATGAATATGTCTTTATTTTAGTTTATTTTCTCTTGCATGTGAAGAAACATTGCTTTCATTGTATCTGGATATTTTCCTAACGAGGGTGTTGCATGGATGTGTTTTTCTGAAGATGGAAATATACTGCTGACGCTAAGTGGAGGAATTCCACAAGTATTTGCTATTTGCTTCATACTAGTTATTTGGAGTAAAATAATTTCTCTTCAATTTTTCTGCAAGATAGTGCGTGTGTGTGGGGGGGAGACTTTTAGAATTAAGATCATATTTAAAATAGTTAGATGATAAAGTCTAGCTGTTAGCATTAAATAGTGCATTTATTGTTGAAATTAAATATTATGTAAAAGTGCATAATGTAACCATATTTACAGATTTAAAATATTTGATATAATACTAATTATTGCTTAGGAATTGTCTCTATGGAAATGGAAGTTACTTGAAATGGCACCTTATTGTACTTATACATTCAAAGACAATGATCAGTTTCAGGTATATTTATGTATTTTCTTATTCATTGTTTAATGAACACTTTATTTTTGTTAATTTGAAATGCATGCAAATTAATAAGTAATACTTTAAATTTCCTTTGAATTTAATTACATCAGTTAATAAATTTTATAGAATTACTTTTTTATTGTACTATAGAAGAAATTTGCATTATTTTGGAATTTTAACTTATCAATTTTTGTGGTATAAATAATTTTGAATTAGTTGTGCAATCTTTTTTTTTTTGTCTCTATCTTTTTAAAAAAATCTTTTCTCTATTTTTATTTACTAAAAGAGAAATTTTTTATAAAAAGTTTTCAAAATCGTATTTTTATTTGCAATTCTTTTTTCTTGTTTTTCATTCAGATCAATTACATTATTACTGCAATTTCTTTTCAATCCCCTTGCAAAAAGCGTTTTATAAGTGAAAATCCTACTTATATTGATAATTTATAAGTTTAAACTTTTGTTTTTATAACAATAATAAATTTTAGGTTGTAAAAATTGCTTGGAAATGTATATATAATTTGCAAAAATCTCTGAATGCATAATTTTTTTTAAAGGATGGAAATTAATTCTTAATAACAGATGGAAAAGATTTGCAAATTGAAATATTCTGTATGAGAAGAATAAACACTTTGATAAATAAATGATAATAAACTTTTCAGAAATGTTCAGCAAAACAAATTATTATTTGTTTCGATGTTTTGTTTGAAAATGAGTTTTTAAAATATATGTAGAAACATTTATAAGGATAAAATAGCATTTTTTACACTTGATGAATTATAAGTTTTCTATTTATCAAATATATATATATATTGGATTTAAAATAACATAGGCAAAAATTTTCTTTATTTTAGTTTGTTTTAAATATGCATGGTTAAGATTTTATCATTTTTGCAGTGAACTTTAATTTTTATTTAGAGATTAAATCAATGCCAGTTTAAAATATTCAGATGCTCATAATTGTGTTTTGAGATTTCTTTCTTGAAAATCAAGTTGTGCCTTTATGGGAAAGAATATCTTCATAATGTCATTTCGTCATTATTCTTTTTAATTTGCATCCTTTTAAAAGTATATTGTTTTAATATAAAGGCTCAATTGTATTTTTAAAATTAAAATTTATAATTTTATTTAACTGTTGAGTTATTAGTTAATAGTATTTTTTTTTATTTAATGACATGTTTAGTAAATTTTGAAAAGCTAATTTTTATTGTGTTTTTAGCATTATACAACCTTTCATTCAAAGGATTCTTCTCATTTTACATCATGTAGCAAAAAAGATGTTCATTTTTTTAAAGTGGTATGTATGAATTTAAAGCAAATTTGTGATTCTTTAATTAAAAATTCATGTTATTATATTGGGATTCATGGAAAATATTATTTTGCATAGGATGAAAGTGGAATTGTGTCATCAGCATTGAATTTGGGAAGTTTATATGATGAAGTAATTTTGCATTTTACTCATATAATACAAATATCCATGTATTATTATCAGAGATTGATGATATTTTTTTATGCATCTGTACTTAACTGCATTTTAGAATAGAAATAAATAATCTGAAACTGAAATAGATTATCTAATAATAAGTAAACATTATATTTATTTTTTTGAGAATTTAACTTTATTTTTGTTCAGATGTAAAAAAGAAGAAAAGAAATTAAAAATAATTTATATATCCTAAAAGAATTTAATATCCTTTAGTTTTATATTAAAATGTTAATTAAATAAAAATTATTTTATCTTTTGTTTCAAATAAGGAATTTATGTAATGGTAATTTTTTTATTATTGCTCTAAATGAACTATGTCATAAATTTTTGATGATGCATTCTGCTTTTAACATTTTTCTCTTTCTACTAAGTTTACTTATTCCCAATGAAAGGTGCAATCTAAGATGTTTTTTAAATGCAAGTAACTGTCAATTAAAATTGCTGAAAATTATTTTTTTTTAATTTTATACTTTATTTGGTAGTCAACAAAGTAGAAACTGTTATGATATGATAATAATAAGGAAATTTTATTATTGTAAATGTTAAATAATTTTTTTATAATCCATAATAAAATAGTTATAGAAATATTATTGCAAAAAGTGTTCCTTTCTGGTTTTTCCAGATGGATAGCACTTCATTAAGTGTACTTTACATCCATATTTATAATACTAAAAATAATTTTAATGTACACTGTTAGATGGTTTTCATAAACATTGTTGTCTTAGTAACATTTTATGACACTTATTACCATTTTTAGAAATAAATTTAATATTATAGCATTATTTTCAAAAAGTATTGGGACAAGAATTTGTGTTTTAGATGTATGACAAGCTCTTTATCAGATCATAATAATTTGCTAGAAATTTGGACAGGTCCAGACTTTTTAAACTATCAAAGAACAAAACAGGCATTAGAATATGCTCTTAGGTTGAAGTTAATTACATTCACTTGCAGTTGAAGGACATTAATATGAGGTTTCTTTTTCAGATATTGATATTTGAAAGTATAAGTTTTTCACTGAAGGAATAGAAAAATTATAATGTAATTTCTAATTGCATTTAAAATAAAAAATAGTGTCATTGCATATTTTCCATATTTGTGTGTAAACATTTTTTTTCTGTCTGTATTTACATAGTATTTTTCTGCATTTTTTATGTCTCTATGCGAATAAATTAATGACAAATAGTGTTTTTAACCATGTACAGTGTCCAATGATAAGGTAAATAACTGCAACATATATTGATGTATAGTGATGGACAACAAATGGTGATGAAAGATATTTATATTCATTTAAAAAATGGTAAAAAATTTAAAGGAAACACAATAATTGAACTATGGATTTTATTTTAAATCTATAATATATAATATCAATAATATATATCTTGACCTTTTTAGTAGAAATAACTCTAAATCATATGATTAGTTTGATATTTTCTTTTCTTGTTTTAATCTTATGATTTTTTAAAATTTGACTATTTATTTATGAAAATACAAGATTAATGAATATATCCTTATGTGTAAACATAAGTAAATTGATGTTTGTTTTTAATTCAACTCTGCTTTTTAATTTGGAAAAAGCAAATTAAGTTTGCACTTAGAAAAGTCTATCTTTAAATGTTTTTTTTTTTAATTCCCAAAATGTTTATCTTTTTGGATGGATGATTTATATTATTACATTTTGAAACAAATATAGAAATAATAGGATATAAAATATAAATTATTTATTTTTTATATTTTCCTGGCTGGAAATGAAATGACCCCTTTCATATAGTTATATTTTGCTTATTTCCTTTTTTTAAAAATTTATTATGAGTGGTAGATATTTTACACTCAATCAAAACATGAAATTTATTATTCCATGTGTCATAAGAAGTTTGTAGAGCTAAATATCATTGTATTTCTAAAGAAATTAGAGAAAAATATTCTAAAATTATAAAATAACTGAGGTTATTTAATAGATATAACTAACATTTATTCAAATCATTTCTTAAATATGATGAGTTAAATATTTCAGCATTTCTCTTTTATATTTGGTAAAAAGTCTTTTTATGATTTATGTTCACAAAATATTCTCTTTATTAGAAAAATTTGAATGTTTTTTTACTAGTAGAAAACATTGAACTAATTATTTTTAAAACTTGATTTTTCAGAAAGCTTGCAAACAAGCTGGGAATTTTACAGAAACAATATTCTCATCTTTGTCATCCTTAGCATTTACTGGAACTACAAAAGGAAAAATTGTATTATGGAGTTGTCCACTTTATAGCAAAGATAAAACAGGTTTCTTTATATTATTTTGAACTTAATTTTATAAGAGCTTTTATTGTTTTCCTGAACACATTTTTCAATTACAGTTAATCTGAATATAACTAAACTAACCTTGGATCCAAAACAAAGAATATGTCTTCGCATGATGCAAATATTTGCTCCACATTGTTCAATAACATTTCTTGCAACATGTGGAGATTTAATTGTTGCTGGAACAAGTGAGAGTAAAGTTTGTTTTTTTGATGAAAATTTTGTGCTTCAGTGGTAAGTTGAATTTTCACTTATCATATTTTTATAAAATATTTTCTTGTTTTTGTAATTTTTGGTATTGTTTTCTTTTTTTTTTTGTGACATTGAAAAAGCACATAATAAAATGTATCCCTTAGCAAATTTGGTTTAATTTAATTAAAAAAATCTTTTATTTATATTTGTATTAGTTTAAACATTTTTCTTACGTAACATGACAATCTGAAAAAAAAGTTTTTTGAAACTCCTTTCAGCTTATTGAACTAAAGTTGCCTTTTGTTTCTTTTGAATTTTTAAAAAGATTTCTTTTTTATAATGATGCTGAAAGTGACTTGAAAATTTTAATATTTAAATACTAGGCAACATAAATCTGTGAACTATAGAATCTAATAAATAAGTCAAGGAGGTAAAAACATATCAAAGTGGGATATGACCAACATGTTATTATTTAGCTCTCAGAATATTTATATATTTTATGATTCATATATATTGAGTGCAAAAAATTTAAGAAAATATGTATAACTGTTATATTTTGATTATTACTGTTACTCTTTTACATAGGTTGCATCTTTTTTGTAGAAATTATTACATTTGAAATATTGTAGATTTTAGTGAATCATGGTAATGGAGGTTAAATTAATTTATACTTGTATAATTTTTTGCATTTTAGAAATTGGATTATTATAAAATAAAATCGCTTTAGTTATTATGTATTAAATTCATTCTTTATAAAATAAATATCTTTTTGGTTTTAGAATCTCTGAATGCTAAGTTAACTAAAACTTGAATGTAAAGCTATTTGTCTTATTTACAGAAACATATATCTTGATAAAAATGTTATTTTTGGTTGGTTTTTATTTAGATGTCTTTATGTATTTATATAGGAAACAATCTATATATAGAAAAAAGATTTAGGAATTTGATTTGTTAAATTGTTAAAATCAGTCAATTCTAATTTGAAATAAAAAAAAATATGGATTAATATTTCACATCTTTATTTTAGCTATGAATATAAAAATAGCATGTGATGTTAAAAACATGTTTTTAGGATGAAGGTTATGAAAATTATTGTTATTTTTATTACAGGTCTATTGAAATTGGAAGAGGTTCGATTGTCTCAGTATCATTTAATTTTAAGCCAAGGTTTACATTTAAACAGTGGGTAACAATTTTGTAACTATCTATTGTAAATTATCTTTTCTGCCTGTACTTCATTTTAATAAGAAAATTTGATTATGTAAATCAACCACAGATGATTTTGATTTTGCTGACATTCTTCGTGTCAGCAAAATCAAAATCTCAATATGATAAAATAAAATTATGGAAAAGAAATTTAAAAAAATAATATTTATTTTGCAAATTTGTTTCAGCTTTCTAAAACATCTAGCTGTAGATGAAAAAATTGAAACAGATAATGATATTAGGAAATTTGGTTCTTTACTTTCAAGGGCTATACTTTGTGTGGATTATTAATATAATCCATGTGAGAGACGACTTGACATTGTCCAAAATATATATGTTTTAGTTATCATTTAAAAATTTCAGTTTTCATGTTTCTGAATAGAAAATTTTTTTTAAACCCAAAATTATTTTTTACAGTAACAATAAAATTTAAAAAAATAGGCATTTAAGTAGTTCTTATTGTTGCTCACTACTCTGAATAAATGGGTTGAGATTATTGTGAACATCATCTGATAATTTATAATAAAACAAATAAAGAACATGTCTCAAAAATGCTTATAATATCAGCAGAGATTGAATAGATTTATTTTTGTTGAGAAGAGAAAGTGTAGAAAACTGAGTCTGTTTTTGAATATAGTCCTAATTTTTAATTGCAAAACTATCCTAATAATTTTTTATTGTATTCAAAAGGCAGCTCTTCATTAGGTATAAAATTTTATTCATAGATGCATTCATTCTCTGATATTTTTACTAGTTAATTAAATATTAATTAAACCAAATAATAAAATAGTTAACTAGATAAAAGAAACATGGATTTAAATTTGTATAGCCAAAATAATAATATAATATTAATGCACTTAGTATGAGTCTTGAAGGAAGAGTATTCTCCCTATTTGCAATATTATTCTTTTAGATGATCCTGTAGTTTGCAGCATATTAAACAGTTACTTGGTTTGGTTAATATATCCTATTATATTAAATCTTGCTCTTTTTTTGTTTTATTTACTTTATCCAGAATCTCAAAAACCAGTAATTACAATTTCCACATTTGATGTATATTTTTGAATTAATTGCTATTTGTTCATTTATTAAAAATCTAAGTATACTTTCATTTTAATAATTTTATGAAAATATTTCATTTGTTGCAATCAGTTCAATAGTTTTCTTTTGAAATATTTATAACAATTACTTTAAAAGTCTTCTGAATGTTTTTTTTTTTTTTTAAATCTCTTTTGAAATGAAATATTTCAGCCTGTTTTAAAAAGTGAGATCTTCTCTGACAATATCATCAAATGAATGTTGATAAGAGGTCTATAAAACAATGTGCAGATATAATTTATTCTAAAACCTGCGTAATTTCCAAGAAAAAAAAGAAAAGGCAAAAAGCATTTTATTGCACTGTATCTAATGATTTTAAAATTATTCCAGTTTTTAAATCTTTAAGCTTTATTTTTAAAATTTTGAATGTATTTCAGAGGAATTTAAATTCTGTCCTCTTGCTAAATACCACTTATCATAAAAAGGAAATGCATCTACTAATTATTAATTATTTGTAATTAACAAATTGTAATATCATTATAATTTTTAAAGATTATTTAGCTGAAATAATTAATTAGTGATGCAAAATTAAATTTCTTTGCTTTATAGTTTCTTTTTTTTAAAAAAAATATTTCTTTTAATTATTTTTAGAGCAGTTCTAAAAGCCTTGGGTAAGGAATTAGAAAAAGAATCACCATTAGAAAGAAATGATTTTATTGTTTGTACCAGTATGGGATATGCTGGGTATGTCAACATCTCATCTTCTGAAAAAAGGGATATTCTTTTTGGAACATCTTATCCAATAAGAAGTGTAACTGTCCATCCATCAAGGTCAGATATGTATAACATACTTTTCAATTTAATGTTTGAACACTCAAATGTTATTTATTTTATATTTTTTTAATCAGTGTATAAGTTTATCATATTATAATGTACTACTGTATATTGAACTAACCAAATTGAAAATAACTATAATAAAAAATTTATAAAATTCAGATTTACACTTTAACACATAATTTTGTCAAATCTTCTATGAATTCATTAATAGGAGTGGGGAGCAGCAAAAGCTGTGGCACTATTCAGTATAATATAATAATTTTTCAGCTGTCCGGATCCTAGATATTTCTTTTTCCCCCTCTAGAAAAAAGAATACTTCAGATTTTTTTTTTTTTTTTTGCATATATTTCATTTAACACATTGACCATCAACATGTTAGTCTCTCTGTGCGTGAATTGTGGTAAAAGATAGGGTTTGGGAGTTATTAATGGATTACAATATCCAAGTTACTATAAGAGGCCTATCAGGATATTATGTATTGTATTCTTTTGAATAAAAATAATATATAATAATAGTAATAATAATATAATGAAATATAAATATAATAATAATATATAATAGAACTGCTTATTATGGAATTTCCTTTCATTTTTTTTTCTTATCTCCTATTTTTCAGTTTATTTTACATTTGTTAAAAAAATAGAATTTCTTTATAAAAGATTATTATAAATAACAATTTAGTTAAATGTATTATGTCCTTAATTTTTTAAAATTTGACATTCCAAGATATTTTAACCTTTTTTTTTTTCTTTAGAAATGGAACTGCTTAATATTATGTTACTTATTAACATTAAACTGATTGGATGAATGTTGATTAGATGGATGGGAAACATGAGGATTTTTTAAGTATTGTTCTATATATTTTCCAATGTTTTTGCAATCAGACAAACACCGTTTCTTCTTTATTTCTTGCATTTGATTTTTTTTTAAACTTCTTTAATTTTTTTTTGTATTATCCTGTATTGAAAAATTTATTACTTTATCTTCTTTTATCAAACATATCATATCAGTGCATATAAGAAAATTATTAGTACAAATAATACTTATTAACTTAAAAATAAATATTATTTTGAATAATATTTCTGCTTTTCAATTCCTTTGATTTGGTAATTTTTTTTTGTATATGTTTAAAAGTTTTTTAATTCTTCTATTAACTTTTTTCTTTTTTATGAAATATAAAGAAAGTACTGTAATCATCAAAAGAATTCAAACTTCAGAATCTAATGGATTCTCCAAATTTTAGTTCCATGCTAAGTTTGAAATTTTCATTTTTAAAAATTATGCCATTATGTTCTTTTTCTTTCTTTCTTTTTATTATGTCTACATGTTGTTCAGTCTGTCTACGACAAATATAATTCAAAAACACATTGAACTAGTTGGATAAAATTTAATATGTGATATATAATAGATCTTCACACCAAATTTGTAGAGTTTGGTCAAATTTTCAGTTAAGGCCTTTAATTAATCTGTCTGCCCAAATATAAGTGAACAAAATAATTATAAAATGGAAAAAACTAAGTGAATAAAATTTTATACCCAAATTTAAAATTGAGAGTGTGCATATCTTTCAAGTTTGCAACCAAATCCATTAGTGAGTTCACATTCTGTTGGTCTATACTTTCACAAGTATATATAAACATGAAAACTCAATAATGCATTGATTTAAGTGAAATATATATGAAATATGGCATCTAATTTTCTGACTATAATTTTTAGTTTTGCACCAAATTTGGTTTGAAAATTCGATTCTTCTATTAACCACATGCCAAGTAAAGGTCACTATAAATTTAGAATTTTTTAAAAAATTTGCCATGGATAAATGCCGTGCTCAGCATTCATGCCCTTACCCAAGGGCCATGATTTTATGTAAAGGGAGAAGAATAGTAGCTTTATCTGAGAGTATGTGCAAAAATTTCGAGAAAACAATTCACGTTGTTTTTAGATATATTGGTTAAATCTTTTTTTGTTAACAATTAAAATGTTACTTTATTTTTATTCATGATTTATAAAAGACTAATTTTAAGACATAGTCTTATAAAAAAGAATTTAAGCAGCTGTTGATGGACTAAAATATATCATTTTATTTTTTCTACAATTACATGATAATTTATACTTTTTTCTAAGAAGTCATTATGTGAGAAAGCATTTGCCTTTTATGAAATCCAATTCATTATTAAAGCTGTTATGTATGTATATTGATTATGCTGACAAACATAAGCTACTTAATTATCCCAAATTTTTCATCCAATCAATACTTTTTTAGAAATGTTTGAAACATTAAAAAAGAATGATTGAAGCATTATGTTTGTTGTGATTAGTTTGTGTGCTGAGATCAGAAATGATGACTGACAGTACATTGAGGCAAAGCAAATATTTACTTTTTGTTATAAAAATAACTTCCATAACAACCACTATAACTGTTATCTTAATATTCAAAAAATATTTTTTCAATGGTACCAGTTTAGTTGCCATAAATTATTTTCATTTAGATTTAATTAAGTCTTAAAGATGTTTTTAAGAATATTTTACAGCAATACTGTCATTGAATCCAATTTTTCATTGTTGATCAAGAATGAAGATTTGGATTATTTATCATATTGAAGAGGGTTTTATTTTTGCTTAAGGCAAGCTTTCAATAAAATTTTCATTGCTGTGACAATTACAGCTAAAATTAAGAAATAAGCATTCATAAAAAAAATATAAAGTTCAATCATTTTAAGTATTTTTTTGAAATTATCTTCTTTTTAACTTGATATTTTGCTTTCTCATTGTAGTATGCTGAATTTTTTTTTTTTTTTGCTTCTTTTATTGAACGAAAAAAATGTATTTTGCTAATTAATCCTTTGATATTTTCCATAAATATTAAAATATAGTCTCTAGTGTATATAAAATTTCAATAATGAATTATTTTTATATCCTCTACATTTTTTTAAATCTTTATATTTTTATATCTTCTACATTTTATGAACATATTCCATTTCAGCAAATATCTTATTAGATTAATTGAAGTTTAATTACTTACCATGGTAAATTTTAGGTGACATTACAGAAACTTGATGAGGCATTGCAACAATGAAAATAACTATATAAAATTTCTGAAAAAAAAAAAAGATTGCTTGATTATCAAGCATTGTTTAAAAATACTTTACTGAGGACGCCATTAAGACTAAGTTATGTACAAAAGATTCAATTAAAATTTTATATAATCACTATTCCACATCAACTAGCTGGCCACCAATGGTGGCTAGTACAAAATAATTTTTCTTTTTAATTAAAATATTCAATTTTAAAGCATTTTATTGATTTTTAATATAATTAACATAAAAAGGCTCATTAAAAAACTGTATTGTAAAAAAAGTTTTACAATGCAGCAATTTCTTAGGTATACTTTTTTAAAATTTGTATAATTTAGATTAATTTATATTATAATGACTACTTCATAATATTTTATACTTTAAAAGAAAATAAAAAAAAAGTTAGTTTGCTAAGTTTTTGAAAAGTGTGTTTGCTTTGGATATATTATCATAATCCATCATCTCATATATTTAATAACTGTATTTGAATTTTTAAGCTAATTAATCATTAATTTTTAAACTAAGTCATCACTAATTGAAGGCTAATTTTTTAGACTATTCTTATGGGTTTCTTTAGATTTTTCTTTATTAAATTAAATCTTGAATATCTATTGTCTTTCATATTATTCAGTAATTTTGTGAGCTTGCAAAGAAATTTTTTAAAAAAATAGAGTTGATTAAAAGATATGAGTCACATTCAAGTTTGCACTTGCTTAGCTCAAAATAGCTAAATTTGCTTATTTATATATGTACTTATATATCTATAAGAAGGAAACAAATATATCAAAACATTTGACTTCAGTATCATTTGTATTTATTTACTTTAAGCTCTGAACTGGAACTGAAATTTTTTATTACTTGTAGGAATAATATGCTCATTAAATTATACAATTTTCATAAAACTTTATTTAGTACCCATAATTGGTTATGTAAATACAAAATTGATTTATTTAAGGTTTTATTAATTTCAACTTTCTCAACCATTTATTTATATATATTTATAGGTTGCTTCAAAAATTGTGGCAGGTATATTAGAAGGGGATAGAACATAGTGTAAATATTTGTTTAAATAATTTATTACATTTCTTTTTTAGGGCTTACATGTACATTGGTGATTATAATGGTGGACTTCAGAAATGGGATTATAATACTAAGTATAAATTATTATTGATAACTTGTCTTTCAGAGAATAAAATGTTTTACATCATGAAAAATGTTTTTTACGGCTGTTTTATAATATATTTTTTTATTAGTGTATTCATGCATTTAAATATTGCTAAATGCAATGCTAATTCTTCTAATAAATTCTTCGTTATGGTATATGATATATTGTCTTCCAAAATGCAAAAAGTCATATGTCATGTATCAATAATTTAGGACATGATCTTTTGCATTTTGAGATACAGTATTTGGTTATATATAGCATTTTGATATTTTAAAGTTATTGTGCTTTTTTCTTTCTTTCTCTGATTATTCTGTACTTTAGTTATATATATTGTTATTGTTGCTAATCTCCATTGCCTGACTTAGTCAGACCAAATCCAAAAATCCGTTGACAAGAAGAAAGTCAAAGACAAGGAAGGGAGAAGAATAAATTTCTCCCCAAAGAAGTCCTAAACAGTCTAGAATATGTTTAGCAGAGGTCTGATGTTGGCAACATGCAGATGCAATTAACAAATGCAATTTAACTTCACCTTCCAGTTTGCTTATAGGAATTTTTTTTAAAGATGTATCATCATTTAGATTGTTTGAATGATTAGCTTGAATGGTTAGAATGATAGTGTTTGTAATAAACCAAAAATAGTATGGAATGTGATTTTAAAATCCACAGGTAGTTTCACAGGTAGATGCTACAGTAGCTCTAAAGATAAGTATTTAGTAATTGAATAAATTTTTCAACTCTCAAGCATGCATTTAAGAAGGAAATAAATAAAGTAATATAATTTTTAAATAGTTAATGCAGAAGTTTTATTGTTTTGATAGTTCAGACTCTTGAATTATTTGTCTAATTCAAATGAATTTAAAGTTTGAATCCTGACCAGTTAAAATTTTTATATATTCATTTTATGATTTGTGAGTGATTTTATTTAAATAAAATTCCACATGGAAGTTTTGAATTCATCTTTTACAATTTTGATTTACATGTAATTTATAGAAAATTACAATAAATAAATGACTATGAATCAAAATGAGAAAGGTGGTCCACATATCAAGACCAATAAGATTTCATTTCTCAATAAACATATTTGTAAATAATTTAATGTGTGTGATATCCAAATGAATCAAGTTGATAACATAAACTGTTTTAGTTTTTGTGATTACCAAATACGTTTTATATTTTTGTCCTTAAATATACAAAAGAAATAATTGACCTAGTTATTAATTAATATTAATTGCTAATTTATCAAGCTCTTTTACTTTAGTTAATGTGATGGATTAATTATTCTAATAAAATATATTATATGCTTGATTGTTAATAACTGTAAATATATTTAAATATAGTTAATTTAATTATTGAATTCATTTCAGAACTCTGATGCGTAAGGATATATTTCAGGAATCAGATGCTCAAATTGAATGTTTAAGCATTGATAATAATGGGACCTATGTAGGTAAGAAATATGTTGCATTTTTTATTTACCATGTATATTTAATTATCAACTCATTTTATTTAATCAAAATTAATCAATTTCTGAGAAATAATAACATTTCTTATGCCCTCTAATTATTTATCCACAGAACTTTCGATATATATATATATATATATATATATATATATATATATATATTATATGAATTCTTAAATGTTTTATTCTTTTAAAATATTTTCTTATTCTACGTTACTTTTATTTCTGGAATAAATAATGGACAAATGCTTTAAAAAAATCATATTTTATGTATTGATCCTATTTAATAAATAGTTTCTGAAAATCAGCTAAATTGGGCTTTAGTACAGGAAAAAAAAATTATTCACAATGGTAAATATAGAATGGCCAAACAATTTTTAATTCAGCATTATTGGATAAAATATAGTATTCTCAATTATACAAACAAATAAACAAAAACAACAACAAAAAGAACATGCAGTCAAATGAAAAAATCAGTTTAATGTTGTTATTTTTTTCATCATTACTTGTCGTCTTGTATACATTTGGATGGATTGAAAAAGTATTGATTAAAAAAAGTGCTGCTATAATAAATAGTATTTGGTGGCTAAAGTTGTCTTGATTAATATCACTGCTGGAGTGTTTTCAGAATTTTTATATTTCATCTTCATTCCTCTGCAATAGTTTCAAAATTTTATTTCTGATAAAAATTTTCATATATTTTTGTTGTAGTTTTAGCAATATTTTTCTGTTTACAGAAAACTGTTGCTGGTTACTTACTAATGGTTGCTGCAATATTACATGGACGCTACATTGGATCTTTACTGATCTTTTCAATGAAAAGAAGCAATGTCTTTTGAGTCATATTATTAATTATACCAAAATAGGCATATATTTATGATTATTTTTTTCATTTATTTAAAATTCTTTTAATTATTATTCAGTTCTGAATTTTTTTAATTTTTGATATGAATAGATGATATTGTGATTTTCTTTTCTTAAACAAAGCATTATATGCAAATTTAGTTTCCTAATATGTGATCTTTTTTCAGTGAATATAGCAATAATTATATTTCTTGGCTGTGATAAAGACCATTTCTCTATATCTTAGTGTCCACATTTTGTTACAATTCATTCTTCTCTTTTATTTAAGTGAAGTTGGAACAATCCAATAACATCTGTAAGCTATTTCACTTGTGATAATTTTCCAGAGTTTTTATAAGCAAAGCTTGGTGAGCTGTATCCTGAAATAGCAACCAAATAATATCCCATTGGTAATTTTGTTCATACTATATTATGGCTACATTATTTTCATTTGTTGGAGTGTTTTACTATTAGTGGTAAATACTTGTCACTGTTTACTGTTTTACTAATTGGCCTAGAGAATTCCTGAAGGTCAGCTGTTGGTCTATTCAAGAATCTGTATAAAAGTTAGAATAAATTTGACAAATTATCTTTTTCAGGGATCTTGGGATTTCCTTTTTGATAAAGCATAGAGTGATTCCTTTATGCCTTTTATTAGCAGTGGTGTCATTACATCCAACTATTACAAGTTAAATTGTTTTGTTTGAATGAATTCATTATCCTTATCGATATTTCTTTTAATATTCTGTACTGATCTTTTATCTATTTTTTTATTTTTAAATATTCTGTACTGATTTTTTATCTATCTTTTTTTGATATTCTGTAAGCTATTAAATTTTTGAAAAGCTGAAATGTATTCTTCATTTCTTGATGACTATCTACCATCTTGCCCATTGCTAAAATTTTGTCTTTCTAATCACTAAAGTAAATGTTTGGAAAATTCCTCTACCTTCTTTCATTGATTATATCTGATGGTGACATTTGAATTCTAATCTCTCCCTTCAAAGTTTAATTCTGTAAATAATTATTTAAAAATTTTCATCAGTTTTTTTTTTATATATATATAATTGAGATTATGAACTAATTTTGTTAGCCAAGGCAGTGATTGAACGATTCACACTTCATGTTTATTGCATGTTTTTACAACTGTTTTAAGCTTTAGATTTATTTAGCAAATAGGATATGTTGAAGTATTTTTGTCAGTGACAATGTTCATGATGTTATAAATATTATCATTTGAAAGTTTATAACATCATGAATCTCTGTAACTTCTCCCTTAACGTTTTTAAAATGTTAAAGCTCCAGAAGGTACTAGCACTATTAGCAGAGTATGAATGAAATTTATAAAGTTTGAACTTCCTTGTTGTAGGTTTGTGAAGTTATTCATTGGTTTGTAGATTTAAAATATGAATGATCATTGCCTATTCAGATCTCTAATATATTGTAAATGTGTCATGGCAATGATTTCATACAGTAGCACAATTTTAAGTCCATACATTTGAATGCTGCAATGTTGAATGAAGTATATTTGCTTTTCCCAAAAAGGCTTGAAATATATTTTTAAAAATACAAGAATCTGTTCTATATGGGTAAGATGTAAATAGTCTTGGTAGCTTTTGATGTTCATTTTTTATTAATGTAATTATTCTCTTATAATAAAGAAAAACTCGAAGCTTTGTACTACATTTCTTTGATTTTGATAGTAGTCTCTTTATAAATCTCAGTCACCTTTAACTGTAGATATTTACAACTCTTTTTTTCTCATTCTTAATGCAATTATAGTAGCTTAATATTCCACCAAATTAAGTTGAACAGTGCAGCTAAGCTCATTTAGCTGTCTAAATTGGAACATTTAATCTGGTTTCTAGTTCTGAGCTATAATTTTAATTTCTAAATAAATTTGGATCATCAATTAATAAAAAAAAAATACTAGTTTAGTTAAATAAAAGATAAAATACCTCAGCTTAAAATGAATGTAAACTGTAATTAAAATTGTATAGTGAATATCAAGCTATAGGTGAAGTGCGCCTTAATGGCTATATATTAGGGTTCCTGTCAAGTATGCAGTCATCCATGCCTTTCCTGTGATCTGTTAGTCATTTCATAATGAAAAGAACTTACAAAACCAAAATAATTTGAAGTAGCTACTGTTGAACTATAATAATTAAGCATGTGCTTTTTGCTGAGAACTTTAGTAATAGAATTCAGTAGTAAGTAGAATTTTAAAGTCACAACCAGGAAGCAGATTTATTGCTATGCTCACTGATAAATTATCACATGTTATGGAATTTTTGCAAAGGCAGGGAAAATTCTTAAGTAATACCAAAAAATTAAAAAATTAGTGCTGAATAATAATAAGAATTTCTATTTGACATAATTAATAGTTTATAATGAAAGATAATTGGTAATTTTGGTGGCTAGATCAATAATTAACCAATATAATTAGCAAAAACTACTATTAAAACTATAGCTAAATATACAGATTTTTTTTTTATAAAAAGTAAAATTTTGAAGCTGTTGTAAGGAATGAAGATAAAGACAAAAAAAAAAAAAAAATCAGTAATTATATTCTAGTCAATAGATAATTTATGCTATCTAATGCTATTTGAATGAGAATTTTTAATTTTTCAATCCACTCATTTATATATGTTGTAAATTAATTTGAAAACATTTTCAGAATGTATCCAATTGGTAACAATAGGAGTTGCAATCTTTTTTTTTTTCATAATTCATTTTCATATTCATTTAAAAAAATAGTATTGGATATGTTGCTTAATTCTTTAACTGTGGCTGTCATCAGCATGCAATTTAGCAAGTCTGCCTTTTGGATTTTCAGCAAGCATTAATAGATAATTAATATTTTAAAACTTGTATATATATATATATATATATATATATATATATATATATATAGTAGTTGACAATAGTGGTAAAGATATGCACCTGTAATTTTATATAAATTCAAACTTTTTTTTTTTTAATGTTTGATATTGTAAACTCAGTTTTATCCTAGCTAAGGAGTTAATGGCATTTATAAATTAATAAATTTTAACATAAAACATTGAATTTCCTCCCTCTAATTATTTATCTCATTCAGAAATAATTTAGCAAATATGTTGTTTATTTTAAATTAATTGAAGAGTAATGCATTTTTATTGATCGTGGATAAAAGTATTATTGTTAGTTTATTTCTTGTCCTTGAAACTCATAATACTATGGGAAATTACTGATTATATGTTATTTTAAAAATTACTAGCAATTTTTTAAATTTCCAATAAATATTGAAATATTTAAATAACACTGAGTACATTGAAATAAACAATTAGTATAAAAATGAGTATAAATTGCATTAGTCTGAATGTGTATATTTGTAAAAAGTGGTTGTTAAACTGTAATGTGTGAGTCATTAATCTCAAATTCAATGTTTGTTCATTTGTTATAATTCATTTAAATTGATGTTTACATTTTTTTTTGAATTTAATATTTAAATGATGCTAATTTCTAATGCTCTTGTAATTAATTTATTGTATATTCAAATTAATAAATTTAAATAAGTATTTAAAAATTTTTTTTTCTATTGGTAGCTTGTGGGCTGCTAAATGGAAAAGTAGTCATTTTTGATGCTGTTAGTTTTGCTGCTAAACCATGTTTTACAGCTGATATAGGCCATAGACTTACAACAGTCAAGTTTTCACCAGATCCCCAACACCTGATAGTAACTGTGAGTATGCTGTATTGCTTAGAAATATACTTTGATTTTTTTGTTTGAAATGTCTGTTTTTATTTATTTAATTTTATTCATTTAAACTTTTAGACTTTAGATTTGTTTCTGATTTTCTACAAATTTATTTTTTGAAAAAAGTAATAACTATATATTCTTAAAATGGAACTGTTTTTATTTTACAGGATGAAGCTTCTTATGTATCTCGCTATCATTTGCATTTAATTGTTCCTCCTGAGGTTTATCAAATGCTTGGCAAAGATAAAGCACCTCCAGAAGAGCCTGTTTGGTACTATAATGGAAGATCCCATCAACATCGAGGAAAAATCGTGGATTGTATATTCAATAATCCTTCGAAAAGTGGAAATTTATATTTTTTCACTTTGGGAGAAGATCATTTTATTGTGAGTAAAACAATATAATTTATAAATATTATTCTCTTGATTTGTATGAATTGCTTTTCAGTTTATATAACTAGATATTTTTATATTTTTATTCTTATTGTTAAATAGTGTGAAGGATGGTTGCATTTTTTTTGTACTATGATTTTTTGCATTTTTTTGTACTATTTTTGATTAATGATTTATCTTACTATACCCATGTTATATATATAGGAATTCTTGGAATTTAGTTGCTAATTGATGAATCTCTAATATTTTTCTTAATTTTACCATGTATATTGAGCAATCATATAAAAGATGACATGCTGAAACTCATTTAAAGGATGTGCCATTTTAATTTGCAATATTGTTACTTTTTTAGGGCCATAATGACTTTGTGATGAGGTCTTGGCTTTAGGGCTGGAGGATTCTATTTTGAATCCTGATTCCACCATATATCCACTATATTTATGGATTTTTAGTTTCTAAATTTGTCAACTAAGATGAAATATTTTCTGCTGATGTAGTGAAGAAGGAGAAGGGATGCTAGCTCTCGTGTCATCCATTTTGTCTGATTAGGACTACAAAACCCATTAAAAAAAATAGCTCTTATATTGCTTCAAGATAAGATACTAATATAACTGAATGGCAAATGTTTCATTTTATAAATTGACAATTTTACTTTTACACCAACATTATTATCAGTTTTTCCATTAAAAAAAATCAGCAGCAGCATCTAGATATGATTTTGGTAAAGTATTTGTCACGAGTAGTTCTCTATTTGATTTCAAATCAAATTAAACTTATTAGGCTGTAATCGAATCTTATCTAATTGGAGATTTGTTGAATGATTTTTTAAAATATTGTTTATGGTATATTTCTATAAAGATTATGAAATCTAAAGCATCCAAAATTGACAGTGTAAAGTTTTTTTTTTTTTTTTTTTTTCAATTTGATCATGGTTTTTCTAAATTTTATTTAAAGCTTTGGAAGCATAAGCAATTAGCAAATTGTTTTATAATAGTATTGCTCAAAAATTATCCTAATTAGAATCTACCAAAAATATTATCAGCCATTTGAGATCAAAGTTTTTCAAAATTGATTTTTGCATCAGAATAGATTTAATTCTTGGAATTTAATTTTTTAAGCTTGGGTTCTCAATTTCAACTATTTTCCTTTTTTAGAAGAATTTTCAAAATATTACATCTTTGTGAAACATTGAGTATAAGCTTTGGAACATGAATTATCATGCCAGAAATATTTTCAATTCTTTTGAATTTCAGGACACTTTCATTTTTAAAAGAATGATCATTTTTCCATAATCATCTTTTGAAACTTAAAATAATTAAATAAAAAACTTTGAAAAAGAAGTTTTATGGTAAGAGAAATTGATTTGATACCCACTTCTCTTGCTTTATCAAGGACCTTTCTCAGACAAGGATAGTGTTTTTTGTTATTAACAAATTATATGTATATCAAAGTTAGTAGCAACAATATGTATATAATTAAAAAAATTCTAAAAATGTCTTGCGGAAAATTTTAGGAGCTGATCAAATATCTCAAGGAAATATTTTAAAACATTATCTATCCAAAGGTATATTAAATACTGTTTATTTGGAGTTGGTTTCTTTAAGGGTGATTTACCAAAATGTTATATTAGTATCTTATTTCATTTTTTGTTGCAATTATCTCAAAGATGGTGAAAAGAAATGTACCCTTATATTATTTTGATTTAAATATTGTGGGTTTAAGAAAATTCTACAAGGTAATTTTCCTCCATCAATAACTAAACTATTGAATTCCTCTTCTCTTTCCTTGATATGTTGTATTAAATTGAAGAGGATTTAAATGTGGCTTGCTTTCTTTTTTAACAAGTTCTTAACTATTCATGCTTGAAGTCATAATAAGTGAATTTAGAATTTCTGTATAGATTTGCAGAGTACAAAGCTTTCAGTAGTAGTGATATTTCTTTTGCATCTTAATTTAGTTTTTAAAGTTTTCTTTGAACTGTACTGTTGCATTTTAAAATGTTGCATTAAAGTATTGTTGCATTTTAAAAATGAAAAAAAAAGCATTTTAATATGTCAAATAATTATTTCTTCATCACATGTCAGTGATGAAACTTTATTATACTGCATTTTTCTGAAAGAAGTAGTTTCTCAAACTTGATGACTTTTATTTATTGAATTTTTTGGGGTTAATATTTTACTGTGCATTTGTAGAATGAGAGGGTGTATACAACTAGGTTAGTATGGAATGTACTTCTTAATTACTGTTGTTGTTGTTGTGACTTACGGCATTTTACAAACCATAATACTGTCTTAATTGCTGTTTAAAGCATATTTATAAATTTAATATTTTTTCTGAAAACTTACCATTGTTAATTTCAAATTAACTTTGGAACCTAATAACTGTTAACTTTTATTATTTAGAGAATATTATTTCCTTCATTTTTTTAATATCATTTATCTTTATATATGTCAGTAAAATGAAAGCTGTATTATGTTTGTTTCAGTGGTATTATTAATTGTGATTTTGTTTCTGAAAATTATCTTATAGCAACAATCTTATGACAGTACTCAGTATACATTACTGTTTCAAATATTTTCTAACTTCAAAAAAATTAATTGAATTGTATTTTTAATGCTAATATATGATATGCCTTCATTGTAAAAAGATTACATTATTTAAATAGGTTTATTAACATTTCAGATTCAGTATAATATTACAAACTCTAAAAACATGGAAATTGAAGTTTCTCAGCGAATGAACTTGAATATATCTTGTGTGCCTCTTTGTATGTGCTTTTATCCCTTGTATGGCCTTAGTACATGCATTGCAATAATAGCGGATGATGTAAGTCTTTCTCTCATTGAAATAATTATGATTCTTTTTTATATCGGATTTGATTACTATATCTGAGAAATACTATTTTTGCCAAATAAATTTGTGGCAAATTGTTATGAGTGAGGATAGAACCTGGGACCTTGTGGTTTGCAGTCGAGTAACAAGACCACAAGACAAAAGTAATTACTCGTGTTTCGTAGCTGTTATCTGGCTTTTAAGGTTCACCACAGTACTTTCACTCCAGTGAGTCGGAGATGAGACGAACGATATGGATGTTGAGTGGTGATGTATTAGCTGTACCCATTTGAGCATTTGAGTAGCGCCAAGCGTTATGCCGAGCGTATGTGGGTGAGTGTTTGCTGTTGCATCAAGCGAGTCTGACAATCATCAGATTCACTTGATGCAGCAACACAAAGTCGTCAGACACACTTGACACAACAACCAAAAAATACTCAGATTCAATTGATACAGCAACACAAAGTCGTCAGATTCACTTGACGCAACAGCAGCAAACTCACACACGCTCGCCATAACGCTTGACACTACTTAAATGGGTACAGGTGCATTATACTCAACAGTTAATACATCACTACTCAACAGCCATATCGTTCGTCTCATCTCCGACTCACTGCAGTGAGAGTACTGTGGTGAACCTTATAAGCCAGATAACAGCTACGAAACGCGAGTAATTACTTTCGTCTTGTGGACTTGTTACTTGGGGGTTACTTGAACCTGGGAACCACAAGTTCCCAGGTTCTATCCTCGCTCATAACAATTCGCCACATTGGTAACCCTGGTTCTGAACAACCGCATCCTTCGTTCAACTGTCGTGGTTCCATCTACTGGCAGCAACCACTCACACACGCCCGCCATAATGCTTGGCACGATAACAACGTTCGTCGCTCGCCATAATTGGCTCGATTTACTCCACGACTCACTGATGGAGGAGTATTGTGGTAGTAACTTCATAAGCCAGATAACACCCTCTGGAAAGGAGTGTACACTTTTGTCTAATGGCTTTGTTACTCGGCTATGAACCCTAACATTGCAAATTCGAACCTCAAACTTGCACATATTCTTAACAAGAACTATTTAAATTTGAAATTATTCTTCCACTAGAGTAGTAGGCCAAGCAAAAATAAAGAGAAGAAATTCATTTCTTATTGGGCTGTTATCTTTCAAATTCTTAAATATTTGTAAATAAAATATTAACAAAAAGTCTTAAAAATTTTAATGAAAATTTCAAAATTATTATTTTATTAGAATTTTTTTATTTAGTTATTATACTAGCATGGCAAATATGTCTTGTTAAATTTTACAAACTTGACTTAAACAGTTGATTATCAATAATAAGAGATTGTTTAAAAGACATTAAAATTGTTTTACTTCAGTTTAGAAATTAAAATAATCCAATACACAGCAATACTCTTCTTCCTCTTCTCAACTTCCAGTCTGATGGTTTCACACGGCATTAAAAAAAAAAAAAAAAAAAAAAAGAAATGAGGTTACAAGATCAAATAGTATGAGATGTCCTGGTGGTAGTTTTGAGTCTCAAATAATTTGTTCACTAATTCTGTCGCACATTGCTAAGAAAATTCCAAAAGTTCAAAATGCAAATATATTTATTTCAAAATACTCCTAAAGTTTTATGTTTATAAAACAATAGTATGTGTTTAAGAATAAACAACCCAAATTTAAATTAGTATTTTATCCACTTAGTTATTTAACTCTAAAACAAACTGTAATTTGTCAAATATTTTTTTTTTAAATTGCAGTTTCAGTGTATTAGCAACATGTTTTTGTTTGATGTTAAATGAAGGAATTAAATTCATAGTAAAGCATATTTAAGATTTAAAGATAAAGGTTTTTGTAAGAAACATGCATTCAATTTTTCTATTATGAGTATGATTAGCATAAAAACCATTTAAATTAATTATAAAAAGAAAATTGCTATTCAATTATAAAATATTTGCTTAGGAAGCTATTAACTGCTAGAATCTTTGAGACAAGAAAAAAAAAAATTATAAAAGTTTATGAAAATTTGTAAGTTTTTTTGTTACTTGGGATTTAAATTTATTATTATTATTATTTTGTTGTTGTTGCTTTCTTAATCAGTATATGCAATCACATTGGTATCTGTTGATCGTAATTAGAATTTATAATGATAGGATTTACTTCAATTATGAATTAACTGCATTTGGGCATATTAATTAACTATTTATAATATTTCTTTTATAAATAATGTTACTTATTGTGATCAATGTTACAATCATTCGAAACTCTTTTTACTGTATAATATCTCTTAATTTTAGGGAAAGTTGCGTATATATAACTTTCAGGATGAAAAAATGATTAAAATGATTTCAATTCCACTGTATGAAGAGCCTTTAAAAAGGTACTGTACAAAAAATTGTAACAAATATTAAAAAAAAAATTATTGTGAAAAAAAAAATGATTTGGTAATATGTTGTTTTGAGCAAATATTTAAAGATACCTTCAAAAAATGTGACAGCATCAAATAAAGCTAAATAAAAAATTTTCAAGCTAATGATGAATTTGTAAGATGCTAGATGAAATCCTGAGAAAAAAGATTTATTTACAATTTATTTTAAATAACATTTTATTATACAATGTAATAGAAATGAATTAATAATAACATGAAATAATATGGACTAAAATAACATGAAACTATCTTCGATATTTCTCTTATTCAAATATATTTATATTTCTTTAAAAAGAAATATAATATTGGGAAAAAAGAATTGTTTTTGATAAGTTATCATACTGGTTGACAGCTAATTGAGTAAAATAATAATTTCAATTTGATTGCCTGTGCACAATTGCAGATAATTCTCTATATTGGCTTTTTAGAATTCCCAGAACAATATGCGAAATGTGGTGATCAACTTTATATAAAATTTAACCTAAAAAAAAGATAACATAGCATATAATCTAAACCTAACAAAAGATAACATAGCATATAATCTAAACCTAACAAAAGATAACATAGCATATAATCTGAACCTAACAAAAAATAACATAGCATATAACACAGCATTTGCTTTTTCTGATTACAATTTTTATATTATTATATTTTTAATTTTTAAATATATTTTTTATATAAAATGCTAAATTAAGTAAAGGAAAAAGAATGTATGTATATACTGTCTGATCAAAAATGTCTGGACATTTTCAAAATTATGCATTTTTTTCCCCGAATTTCTCCAGAAAGCCTGGATTAACTGTCCTCAAATTTCAGCCATGTGAAGAACAAATACGGACTCACATTTTATGTCAATATTTTGGTAATAAGAACATGCAGGATGCCAACCATTTATGGATGAAAAATATAATAATTTGACCCCTCTCCCATTGGTTGCACAGAAACTGATAATGATTTAAAACTTTCAATAATGATTTTGTTAAATATGTGCAGCTGGCATTCATTTTGAAATATAACATGTATTAAAATATAAAGGAATTATTAAAAATACTTAATTTTTCTGCATGTTTTTTGCTTGTGATGCATAATTTTCAATCAGGTCTTTAGAAATTTATTGAATATATGAGCAGTATGCCATCAATATATTATATTAAAATTGGAAATAATAGTTTGATTTTGTTCGAAAATATGAGTATATGCAGTAAAAATTTTTTAACTGTGCGTGTGCAAAAAAAGGATATTTATATGTGCATGTGCACATATAAATATCTTTATTTAAATTCCAGTCAATTAGGCACATTAAGAACAATAAATTTTATGTTATTCCTTTGGAATTAAAAAAAAACAACACCTTCTCATATATTTTTATTATAATATTTCATAATATATCCTTTTAATACACCCTTATAATAATTCTTTTTAATTTTGTCATCATTTAATATTTTCCTTAATATCTGTGCTGTTTTTATGAAAAATAAATTAGTTAATAAATAAAAATCTTTTTTTGTGAAATGGGGTTAGCCCAAATCATTTCTTTCTTTATTGTTATGTGTTCGGCTCCGTGAAGGCTCCTGTTGTAAAAGCATGATTTCATGCATAGTCAAAATTGAGGGGTAGTTATCCAACCTTTCTTGAGAAATTTAATGAAAAATTGTTTACTTTTGAATGTATTCAAATATTTTTGACCAAATAGTGTTTGTGAACGAAAATCATTATCAAGAAATTGGGAAATATTTCGTATATTTTTTTGAAGGGATCTTTGAATAGATATTAAAAATTAGTTTTATATTGTATTACTGACTCCTGTTATAAATTTTTCTTTTCTCTTAAGAAATCAAGTTCAGGGCTACTGTCACAGCTCTTTTTATGGATTTTTTAATTTGTTTTTTGTTTTGACATTTTTTTTAAAAGCATAAGTAATATGAGATGAAATGGCTATTGAATTATATAAAAAAATATATGCTGTTACATTATGTAAAGAGCAGATTTACTATGTTCACTTTTTTAATATTTGTGCTAAACACTGAAATAATAGTATTACTAAATATTTTTTTAAAAAAATATGTAATTTTTCAGTGTTTAAAGGCTATTTAAAACATTATGAAAGTATATTAACTCTTAGTAAAGAAAAGTTCTTTAGCCCATTGTTGAATAATAAGATACTGATCACTCAAAACTACCAAATGATAAAAAGAAAGTTGCAAATAGTGAAAAGTATGCTTAAAATAATCTCATAATGTAAGAGAATTTCATATTTTTTATGTTTCTGCACATTAATTATTTTGATGTTTTTCATAAATCTGCCAATGCTTATTTTTTTCTTCTGAAAGATAGATTTAATTGTAATTGTATTTTAAAATGTATTTCCAAATATGGTTATTTTAAATTCTTAAATAATAATATTAAAAAAAACTGTCAACCATATTATTGACTGATAATTCTTTTCTGTAAGAATGACAAGATTGTTTTATTTCGGACATCATGTGTATTATCCCTGAAAATTTAATTGGTTGACTAATAATTAAGATTTTAAAATATTAAATGTTGTCATTGAAAGCTCTCTACTTTAAGTGCACACAGTTTAGAAGTTCTCAGATATTATGAAAAGAGTGTAAACTTGATTATAAAATTTCATCTTTACAAACATGAAACAAATCAAATTAAAGTGTGTAATAAGATGGCAAACTTTTATGATTAAACGCCATTTCATAATTAACTGCATATAAGTACCAATGAATGTTGATAATGTTAACCAGCAGTGGAAACATTTAAAAACCACACTTCTTTTGGAAATATGAGTTTTATATTTAAAAATCTATTATGTATATTTTAATCTATGTAGTAAAATGGATATATCTTTACAGTGTAAAATTTCTGTATGAATTAGCCTCTCAATTTCAATTTATTAATGGAATGCAAGTAAGAATAGAATTCTCAAATTATATATGTAAATAATGCAATTGATTATTTTCATGTTTATGTTTTTGTTCTTTTGAAGGATAATGTTATTAGAATATCCTGCTCATTCTGCTGATTCAATTGAAGAGAAAGAAGCTACAAATTTAGAGCAGTATTTTATATTTTGCACTACTCATTCAATTGGCTTAGCCAAGTATCCTCTTGATGGAAATCCTTATGGAAGCTTGGCATTAGCTTCTCACCCATGTGGTGTAAGAATATTTATTTAGAGATTTCTTGTTAACAATAGATGTGCTCATAAAAAATAATGATATATATAAATATAGCTATTTAATTGACTGCTAACTATTTAATTGACTTCTTTTATAAAGATTTGTGTTAACCCATTCACTGCCATTTACAAGATATCTCATAGGAAACTGCTGTAAAATTAAGTGTCCATAAATTTTTCTTTCAGTGAATGGGATAAAACTACTGCTAATAAATACAAAACATATCATTTTTTCAATATACAGGAGTTCAATACTGACAAAGAGACTGCAGGTTCATTACCTTGCTATATATATATATATATATATATATATATTTGTATTTTAGTATAGTGATTTTAGATTTTATAAAAATTTCATTGTTTTAGTTAAAACTTCTGCATTTAATTTTGCTTATTTTTTTTATAAAATATTTTATGCAACAAAGTCATATGCATAGTCGTGAATTAGCATAAATTTTAAAAAAAATCTATTAATTTTAACTAAATTTATAATACATGACCAAATTTCACTTGTTTTTTTATTAAAAAAAGTTAGTAAAGTATTTAATTTTTACTTTTGTTAAAAATAGCCCTTGCTTATTGAAACTGTTTAATTATAGTTAATATATGATATTCTTAAATATATATTATTTTAAGTAATAAATGGTTATTTAACCTGTATTTTAAATAACATAAACTTACTGTTGCATTGCAGGTAAATGCTATTATAGCAAATCAACAGCAAACATTTTTATTTACAACTGGATTAAAAGATTCTTGGATTTATATGTATGAAATTAATCACATGTATGTAATGAACATTTTAGTTGCTTTTTATATAAGAGTACCTTATAAGTAAGAATCTCAAACTGTAAATCGTTGTCAGAAATAATTTTTTACAAAAATAAATTCATAATTCAACAAGCACTCAATTTAGAAATCATATCACTAATTGTGATGTAAATAATATTTAAGATAGATTTTTTTTGAAGCTGTGCTATATAGTGCTATCGTGCTATTTTGAAGCTGTGCTTTACTGTACTTACCATACTTGTATAAACAATAATATTTATTGCATAAGCATATTAGAAGATTGAATAAAATCTTTTTACTGTCCCTTTGAATGATATTTCTTAATAATTAAAGGCTTAACCTGTCTGAAATGTTTATATAAATCCATCATAAATTTAAAAATAGACATCATCATCACATATAGAGAGTGATGTACAAAAAGACTATATTGTTTCTTATTGCTAATAATTTAGAACCAGGCATGATTGGTCGCTTTTCCATGTCATCATCATCTTTCATAAAATGTTTTCTGGGAATCTGTTATTCCTTATTACCCTTTTTAATATTCATTTACTATTCTGTAAATTCAGTGGCATTTTCTGTTGATTTCAACTTACTTTCATGGTGATAGGGGTTTCAAAACCTTTAAAATTGATTTCTTTTTCTGTTTTATTTAATAGCTATTTCCAAATATTACATAAAATTGTAGATTTTTTTAATCATTACAAGCGGTTTAAATTAAAAATGAGATACTTGATTCTGCAGGACCACAGATTTTGCAGCACTGTGAGTACCATTTGTACTGATATTTTCATTCACTAGATAATAATGACTCCCTCCCTCTAAAAATACTTTTTTATGTGTTCTTTTCGAGGCTGCAAATTTTTCATAGTCTATTGTTTGTATTATCAAATGTATATTTTCATTAATAGATAAGGAAATGTATTGATTCATTGTATTCTTTCTAGAGAGTAAAATTTCTTACTTTTGGGACTATTATGGGTAAATGATGAATGATTTGCTCAAAATAGGGCGGAAATGCAGCCTGTACGTTTTCCTCCCCCCCCCCCCCTAATGTGTTGGATTTATGTTCAGGTAGAAAAATGTTTTCTGGTACAACATGATAATAAAGATTAGCCTGGCATTATAGCTGTTTAGACATTATAGTTTTGAGACAAAATGAGACCTTCTGATTCAGTTAGCTTATTAATATGTGTATTAGTTTAGTAATATTTTCTTATCAGTTTTTTTTTAAAATTTGTATTATAAACTTCTCTCTCTCTCTCTCTCTCTCTATATATATATATATATATATATATATAATATAATATGGATTTATTACTTTTTAAGAAACATATGAATTTGCTACATATTTTCTTCTTATTGATATTATTTGTTCGAAGTATCAAAGCTGTCTTTTTCTCTTTTCTATATTCATAAGTTTTATTATTTTTTGGCCACATCCACAGCTCCATAAAACAATGATATGAGTAAAAGGCTGAATATTTGTATGTAATTTCTTCTAGCTGTTCAATCACTGTAATTCTACAATTTTCCTATCTCTCATTGTGACATTCCTCTTTGATCTGTCAACACTGTTGTTAAGCATAAGCTGTTAAAGTCTTTTTAGATATGCAAAAACAATTTGATCTTCATATTATCAAGCCCACTAACATTAATAATAAAAGATGCCATTTTTAATGTATTAACTAGATTTATTCTCTGTTATGCTAAAATTCACTAATTTTCTTTTGATCTAGAAATTATTAGTTCCAGTAATATTTATAGTCATAAAATTATTTTATTCTACTGTAAATGCATATATTTATATACCATGTGAGCCTGAAGATAAAAATTTGCGCAAGGTTCCCTAATGTACTCATGCCATAGACCTGATTTAGAACTAATGTTTGAAGCTGTTCCTATTCAAGAAATATCATGGTTGTAAATGAATTGATTTGAATAAGCAGTTGGCTTACCTGTGCAATGGTGGTTTATTTTCTGTTTCTATATGTGAATTACTGATATATATTACAATGACAATTGTATCTGATACTAATATATATGGTAATACTGAAGACATTGCTGTATCTTTATTACTCGATGTTTTTGCTTGAGTAATTTCTTCTAATTAAATTTGCTGTTTTGGTTAACTTTTTAGTTCACTGATTCAATATGTTAAATCAAGGGTTTATTGTATTATCAAAAAGAGGACAGTATTGTAGTATATTATTGACATTTCTTTAAATGTTTTTATTCTGTGTGCATTCGAAATTGAATGATTTATGTGGAAAAAATTTAGTCATATGAATTGCATAAGTTGATTGATAAAAAAATATTATAATTAAATCGCAGTTTATTGATTTCAATAAGTCTTTGTTTGTTTGGAAAGATATATGGGTGAAAGGAATTTTTTACCTTCTTTATCCAAACATTGTTTTCATAAGCAAATGTTTTAGTATGTGGTTAATGTAGAAAGATTTTCAAGTAAGACCAAAAAAGAAAAATTAACAAAGCATTGACAATTTAGAGGTAAAAATTTATATGAATCTGTAACAATAAATAGCTTTAACTGCAATTTTTGAACCAATAAAAAAATTTCCTATCTTTACTTTTTTTTTTATTTCCTCTTAAAACCAAGTTTTGTTTGTATTTTAGATTTCTTGAAATCATTTAAATAAAAAGTTTATTAAATGCAATGTTTGCAATTAGCTATTCTAGTAATTGTTAAATATAATCAAATATTAGGTTAGATTATCTGATTGGGTTTTATCTTAATAATAAAAAGTCCCTTTATCCAAATTTTAAACTAACAAAGGGTTTATTTAAAGTGTTTTGTTTTAAATTTTATTCAATGTCTTTAAAAATTCCAAATTTGGTGATTGAAAGTAAGAATCTATTTACTTCACTCCTGATTATAAATAAATAGATATTTAGTTTACGAAGGTGTTGTTATAAATAATGAATTTAAACAGAATTTCTGTTGATAGTTTGTTCTAGAAGTCTGTTTTTTAATCAGTTATATACAATGAATACAAAAGAAATTTATATATAATGAAGAACATTTATTTCATAAATGATTATTTGTGTTTATATAGGGCTTTGCTGAAATCAGAACAGAAAGGAGGAAAAGGCCTTGATGCCTTCAAAACTTTATTCCCAATAAATGAAGACCCAGATGAGATGAAAAAGTTACTCATATTAAGTGTTTATTCTCTGGAATCAGAAATGTAAGTGCATAAGTAATATATATTGTATAAATTTTTTGAATACTTTGAGGAAATGTGTGAGGTATTTCACATTTATTATTGCTCAATTTAATATTTTATTAGTTTTTTATTGATTTACTAAATTCAATTTTTAAAAATAAATTTTTATTATGCTTATTCTTATTCTTAAAAAAAAGAAAGAAAAAAAACTGAATGAAGGAATAATATTATAGTGTTTTGAATTTGAATATTGTACATTTCTTTAAAATAATCTCATGTTATGAAAGAGTGGGAAAAATTCTATAAGATTACATCATTTCCATTAGGATACCTAAATTTAAACTCAAGGTACAAGTGCTGAAACCTTGGTGAAATGCAAAATTCAGCATCAAAATATTTAATGTTGAATATTGCTAGTATTGTTCTAGCAGTATTTCAAATTTACTAAAAATTTCTCTATTTAGTCTACAATAAACCATATCAGTGTTCTAGTACAGGAGAAATTTAGTCTTTCATTTGCTATTCATCATATAAATTGGTTTTCATCAGAAAAAAAAATAAAAACTTACAAAAGGACATTGTCGCTTCTGATTTTAATTTTCTACATATCTTAAGACTACTGCTTTTATTAGGTTCAAGAAAGAAAATTTTAAAACCAAATAAAAAAATAGCATTTTTATCGAATTAAAAATGCAATGGAAATAAATAAACAAATATCCTTACATTTGAAAGAGTTCATGTTGATGGATTTGCATGCTATTTATCCATATTTATAGATTTTCACATGAACGTCTGTTTCAAAGATGGCTGATTGTAGGCTAATTAGAAAGTTGATGGAATGGACATGTTTTTAGTAAATTTAAATATGATAAAGTACTGTATAACAGTATATGTATTCTACATTAAAGAATTTGGTAAAAATTCAATTTTGTATTTCACCTAGGTTTTTTCATTATTAACTCGAAAGCTTTGAATTCAGGTATCCTGATAAAAATGGTGTCATCTTATGATTTTTCTCGTTCTTTCAAAATAAATATTCTGATTTTAAATTCTAATTTAAAATTAGTATTTTTTCCTTATTGGTAGTATAATTACTTCTTTAATTCATATAACATGTAAATGGTAGAAGATAGAATAGTGTTGTTATAGGGTTTTATGATTATCTTTCATTTGGAAGATTGGGTCAAATTCACACTGTGTATAATATATCATTTTTTATATATATAATGTGAAGTATATTTATGTAAGAAAATAACTACTGAAAATTTCATTATACAATTTCTATTCATAGGAATTGCACATGATTTTGAAACCTATTTTTGGTCAGGTATCCATTTATGTTAAATGAAAGCAAATCCTCTAATTTACACATTCTGATGTGTCATTCCTTTTAATGTTTGTATTAAACGTGTAAATTTTCTGATTTTTGTATATGTAATGGTATTTTTTCTTTTCCTTTTAATTTTTGGAAATTAATATATATATTAGATCTTTAGTTCAAAAATAAATTTCTTGTCTGGATTGTATAAAAATATGAAACTGTATTTGACTGCTTCAACTTTGATTAAATATGTATTAATTTATTCTTCATTAATATTTTGGAATTTTGGAGATAATATAGAACAAAAAAAAAAGTGTGTGATATTTATAATGAATAACAATTTATAATATATAGAAAATTATGTATATTTAATATTAAATGCAGTAAAATTAAAAAATAATTACTTCAAAGTGTTATAATTTTCTTTTACTATTTATTTTATATTATTGCATTAATCTTTTAAAGATGCATACCACATTTTTTTACCATCACCAATGGTTTAATGCAAACATTTTATAAATAAATGAAATGAAAGAAATGCAATTTGTAGGGTTTTTTAAAATTTTTATTTCCTATTATAGTAAATTCATAAATATTTATGAAATTATGTATTACAGGTATAGATACATGTATGGAGAAATACAATATCTACCTTGGCAATATCTGTAAGAAAATGAAATGATAAAAAGTTTAATTTGTTTATTGAGTTACATAGAAGAAATATGAACTGAAATATGAAGTTAATCATTTCAACTCTTCTTATATATACATTTAATGTGCTTTATGTACATTATGTATTTGGACAGTAGAATGAAGGAAATTGCATGAAATGCTTTTAAATGATTTTGAAAGTGATGAAAAGTTCCAAGTACTTATAGTTCACAGCTGTTTTGTATACTTGGATTTTTTTAATTTTGTTTTTGCATAAAACATTGGTAGTGACCACTTTTTATTGTACTTATAAAAACTCGGGTTTTTGTTTTTAGTGATACATTAGTAAAATAATTTTTAATATTTTTTTGGAAAGTTAGTACTTTAAAACATTTACTGATAACATTTACATTTGCTTACTACACACAGCACCTCTTTTACAAATTAGATTTTGTAAATAAAAGAAACCATACTAAATGATAAAATTTCATGCATTTTTTTCCCCTTTAGAAAAATGTTAAAACTAGGTTCTGATAAAGAATTCTTACTTAAAGGAGAAATCCCCATCAATTGTTTAGAATATGTTTTATCAGCTTTAGGATGTTTTTTGTCTTCAGATGAGGTTAGTATAACTTAGTATCTTTTAACTATAAATTAATTTTCAATTTTTTTGCTGCCATGAATAAAAATTTCTAAAAATGAAAAATTTTAGAAAAATTTCCAAAATATTATTAAATATTTAGAAAGATAGTTAATATGTCACTGAAAATTTATTTCACATTTGGTGTGTGTGTGTGTTTGTTTGTTACTAAATGACAATTATTGAAAATTTATTTTTTAGTTTCAGCTCATGTTAAATGACATTGATTTTGCCAACAAATATTTACATAATGGTAAAAAGGAGACATTAGATTGCTTAGAAATTATGAAATGTAAGTATTTATTATATTGCTGTTCTTCCTCATTTTAACATTTGTCTGTTTAACACATACATTAAAATACATTTCTTAAATTTATTATTAGAATATAGAAATAAGCTTTTATTTGATATTTTGCCTTGTATAATTGATTTTTTTTGTGGTGTTATATAAAGAATAAAAATGAAATTTAAAATTGGCCCTTAAGATCTTGAATGCTTATTTTTAGAAATTGTTTTGGGTGAATTTTCATATTCAGAGTAAATTTTTACTTTCACCATTAATACTTAAGCAAATTTCCTTTTTGTAAATATAATTTATAATTGTTGTTTCATGCTTTATTAAGTTTATTTAGTGAGTACAAAACAAATATGAAATGGTTTTTTTTTTAATTAAAGGTTTTTCTAAATTTTGACGTTTAATTTAATTTGATGTTTTTTTTAAATTTTTGTTTATTAAGTATATGTTAATGATTTTATTTATATACATTTTTACTGACATAATTTTCGCAAATATAAGTTTTTATATTTTTTAAATATTTTCTTCTTTCTAGATGCTACGAAAAATTTATAAATCTATTAGTATCATTTCTTATTTGTGATAACAAACCTTTATACATATTATTTAGATTTATTTATTTTCCTGTGTAACTTATATTTAAAATCCAAAAGTATACAGAAGCAATGAAATATTATAGACTTTTTGTTTTAGAACTTATGCAGTTAACACATTCATAATAATATATTTACAATATGACGATTTAATATATGTATGATATTAAAAGTGTTACTTAATCATAGAATTTTTAATTAATAAATAACTTTTACATTTAACATACTTATATAGTTAATTTACATCCATGTTACATCTTGTTTGACTTACATCCATGATTATTCATGAAATAAATAATTTTGTGTTTATTTGTTGTTAGTGCATTAAAGTTTGTTTCTGTGAAGCTTAAAAATTTAACTTTTGTGTTTCTTCTTTCAGTTCAATTAAAATACTTAAGATACTACATTTGTTAATTCAAAAAAAAAAAAGCCTAAGATAGCAGTTATAAAATGTATTAGTTTTTTTAAGTGTATGTGAATTATCGTCCAAAGGAATCTCTGACAAAAGAAAAAATTACTCATGCTTTTAAAGAATTGATTTCTTCTGAAGAAGATCCAGATAAAGTCATAAAACCACATTTTATAAGTATTTTAGAATCAGGAGGTAAGAAAAAGTTAAAAATTTATTTTTTAATATTAATTATTCTTTTCAGCATGTTGTATTAATATTAGTAATTGTAGTTTATTTAGTTTTGAAAAAAATGTTAGATAATATGTTCTTTTAGAAAAATGATTTCTTTATTTTAGTCTATTTTTTCATTAATTATGTTTTTGAAGCTAAGCATACCCTTTGTTTTATGACGCGACAAGAATCAAACTCAAAAGACATGCAAAATGTCAGGTTGAAATTATATGCTCTTTTATTTACTTACTGTAGCTTTTACTTTTTTTTTTTTGTGGTTTTTATTGTGCACTTTCCATTTTTGATTTGCAATAATCACCAGCTAATATTAATAAATAATGTAACTTGATATTAATTACGCAATCAAAATTAATTAAAATGTAAGAATAAGTAATACTTATTTATCTACCCTTGTATATTAAATTTTGAAGAAGAATTCATATAATTTACACATTCTATTAATGTCTGTTTTAGAAAATAGTTTCCTGTAATAATTAGAAATAGGTAGAAATATTTAATTTTGTATATTTTATATTTATAATTTGATATGCAAAACTGAGAAGCATTCACTTTACAAGCAGTATAATGAAATAAAATTATGCTGAACTTAGAAATTATTCCAGAATTTTCTTTATTATAACTCATGTAAAAAATTAATAACTGATATGCTATATGTGAGAATATCAATGAAAAATCTGATTGTTACAAGTATAAAAGTAGCCAACTTTAAATATTTAGGTTAATTGCTATAATGATGCACTATTTCTTAATTTTATGTGATTTTATTTTTTTCAAAACATCATCATAAAACATATTTTAGAAATTATATATAGACTCTATTAGACATTTTTGGGGATTATTCAATTGGGTTATGAAATCTTTTATGCATATACAGTCACTACAAGCCAAAATCAGATATCATATAGAAAAAAACTTGTTCTACCAGAACATTTTAGCTAAAAGGAATTAAAAAAATGTGAAAAGTTTTTTTTTTTTTAACAGTGGATTTATTGTACAACTGAAAGCAAAACTAAATAGAGCTCATTCTTAAATTATAATAAAAAATCTATGAAAGAGAGCCCATAAGCCAACAGCGGACATATCACAATTAAGTACCAAATAATTGCAACCCTCGGTAAAAATCACTGCCAATTTTATAATTAACATTATAATTATTCAAGGGAATTTCTCAATTCTGTTATGTTCATGTACTGTGGAAGTAGGCTCTAATTTAATTAAAATGGCATGCAATGAGGTCAAACGAGCATTGGGTTAAGAAAAATGGTTATTAAGCATGTTAAAGATAGAAAGTCTGTACCAAAAATATCAGAACTTGTCGACAGAAGTCATTCAATGGTTCATGACATCATGAAATGCTTCAAACCCAATAATCAGGTGGAAAATAAGCCTAAGACAACCCAAAATATGATTTTCACTGAAGCAGATGAGTGATATTTAAAAAGAGAAGTTAAAGCAAATCTGTTCCTTTGTACACCAAAGTTCGCTAATATTGCTGAAAAGGAATCAGGGAAAAAATAAGCCCATCAATAATAAGAAATGTGCTCCAAAAGGTAAAATTCAATGGAACAAAAAATTACATAAGTAAATGAAGTTAGATCATAAGACTTAAATTTGCAAGGAGCGTGAAAGCAAGGATTTTTCTTATTAAAAAAATGTGTTATTTACTGATGAGAGCAAACTCGACATTTTTGGATCCAATGGCAAGCCTTACATCTTGAGATTACTGAACAAGGGATTGTGCACACACACACAAAAAATTTTTTTAAAGTAACTGTGAAACATCATGGTGGATCAGTAATGGTCCTTTTCAGCTACTGGTACAGGGAACCCTGTATTTTATTGTTAGGAGAATGGATCTGAGTGCATACCTCAACATTGTAAAGAAGAATTTATCGCAATGTGTGCAGAAACTGTCACTTGGTAACCAACTGGCAATTTTATCAGGAAAATTATCAGGACATAAATTTTATCTAGTGCATTTCTGGTTCCATTATAATTGTCACCACGCCATGTACACTCCACCCTAAAGCCCCAATATGAATCCCATCGAAAATTCATGGTAATATCTTTAAAAAAAAATATCTGAGAACACCGTTTCCAGTAAAGATGAATTGAAAAATTTATGGCTGCAGAAATGGGAAAATATTGAACCTATTTTTGTGAAAAATTGGTGCATCCTATGCCTAAACAAAATACTAATTCATTTGAAACATTTACTAGATTTTAAAATTTTCTTATCTGTCCAAGTTTTGATTGTGCATTTTTTCTTGTTTTGTTTTTTGCCATAATTTCTGGTTAAAATGATTTTTGTTGTTTGTTTTTATAATTGCAATAAATATGCTATTGAAAATTCATTTAACTAGGTTCTTATCTATTTTAATATATTTCTAATATATTAATTTTTAGTAAGAAAGTTTTGACTGTATTAGTATCTTTTCTTGGATGTCCGAGTTTGGCTTGGAGTGACTGTATATTAAAATATAAATGGTTGAATTTCTTAAACAATTTTTTAATGAAATATATTTTTTTTAAATTTAAAAACTATACAATTTTTAAAAATTCAAAATATTCCAAGCGACTTAATTTTTAATTTTTTCTATTATTTTTTTTTCTTATTACCCAATGTAAATTTATTTGGAAAAAACTACATATGATTTTGTAACTTCAATTAAATGCTAATGTTTTAGAAATATTTTTATGCACACTTACTGAATTTTTGTAGGAATTTTATGTTTTCCTGAACTAGTTAAAAAAAATTTGAAACATAAAATGCATACCCTATTTTCTTTTAATGTTTGACCGAAATCTTTATTATCAATTTCATTTAATTTCTTCAAAAATTAAGATACCTGGAATATTTCAAAGATATTTAAATCTAATTACAATATCAATTTGAGAAAAATCATTAAGATGAACTCTTTTTCCCTCTTAACCCTTCAAATATTTATTTTATTGAATAATACATTATATAACACTATTTTAATTTAATATAAACATATATTTTGGTGATGAAACGATATAAATAAAATTGCATATTCGTCCATTTGTGCTTATTTTAAAGTACACTGTCTCTTAAGCTGAATAAATTGAAAAGGAAGAATTAAAATACTAATTGATGCGCAAGTTTTATGGAATGGCTGAATCTGCACAAAAGCTTTATATATGTAAACACTGTTTATAGCAAATGGATGTTATATATAGTCAGATTCTGATTATACAATTTGATGATACTGAAATTTGTGAAATGCATTTGGATATAGTAAAAATTGCAAATTACAATACTTTGTTATATAAAAGTGATAATTAGAATTAAATTGGTTTGGATAAAATGTTTTTAATTATAATTAAAAAATAAGGAAGTACATTTTCAGGTGCATTCAAATTTAACTTCACACTCTTGTTGTAGTTACTTAAAAAGGTCACATTTAGTTACTAAATTTTCTGAAAAACAACTGCATTGTCATAGGTATCTTCTAAAAAGTGCGAGTATTTTAATAAATTCTACAGCAATAGAAATATTAGTCCTGGCTCTATAATATAATATGAGAAATAAAGTAACTTATCTGATACAGTTTTCTACAGGAAAATATGATTAAACACATTTGAATTTTATTATTTGAAATAAATATAGTTTATATAGAATTCAAAGCTCAAACTATAGTATGCAATTATTATTGAATCTGAATTCAAAGGAATTTTTATTCAAGAAATATATATACATAATATAATTTTTTTATACATATATTAAGCAAGAGAAAATTGCTCATTCAATTATTGAAGAATATACTTAAAATTTTTGTTTAATATTTTTTATTACTGTAAAAATATAGGTGATCCACTTTTAGAAAGTGAACTTATCACTATAGTGCAGACTTTGAAAGATACTGAGGATGTTGTGCCTTCTGTGGACGAAAATGCAAAAGTTGAAAGTTTTATACATACAAGTGAACCAGAATCTGCAAATAAGGATGCTCCTGATGATTTAGTAATTCCAGATGTATGGTGTATTTTTAATTAGAAATTTATTTATGAAATTAAGTCTGTTAAAACTAATGATCGTATTGAAAATTTATTAAAATATTAGAACTTAATGTTGTATTCCAATATTTTATGTAATTTTACAATAATCTTGAAGAAGCTGCTTATGTACACTGCTGAGAATTTTTATGAGTTTTCATGTTTTCAGATTATTACAGAAGAAATATTTTTCCAAGATATTTTATGCATGGAAAAGGCTAAAGAAGATTTGTCATCTTATATTTTGAAAAGGGATGATTTTAAACTTAAGGAGAAACCTCCAAAACTCGAAGATTTTTTGGCTGTAATCGAAGAAAATAATATGTGGGAAGACATGGAAAGTTCTTAGTTATTTATGGATATTTTATGAGTGCTTTTTTGGGTGCCGTTCCTATTTCAAGTCTTTTTTTTATTCAGGTATTTATTTGTAAAATTTTTCTGGAGGTATTGAAATAAATAGTTTTCTGAATAAATATCATTGCTTTTTGTTTAATTATTTAAATACCTGACAATGGTGCTGAAAAAAATTCATGCCCTGATAAAGAGTTTTTTCTTGTCCATTTTACTTACTTCTTTGTATGGCCACATCTTGGATAACTTCTGTATTAAAGTTTCATTTTCAATTGCTACATTTATGTCACTATATTAACTTATCCAGCCTTTTATTTTACACAAGAGTCAAGGCTCTTGATTCTAACATTATTAGGCGATACATTTTTGAAGTGTATCAAATTTATACTAATATTAATGATCCTGCATAAATTTGTAAAAAAGTATAACTAAAATACACTTTAGCATCCATGCAAGACTGCATTGCACATTTTCCAAAGACAGGGCAAATTCAATTTATAAACATCTAATTTAATTATCATTTCATTAAAAACCATATAAATAAAAACTAAAGTGAATTATAGATGAAACTTAAAGAACAGTCTGTGTTTTAATGTCACAATCAGCTGTCTCATATCCGAAAATATATAGCAGAAATGATATGAATATGAGAATCAAAAAGTAATTAGAAAAAAATATATATATAATTAAAATTTTGTGTCACAGTTATTATGCCATTTACAAGACTTGCACTAATTTTTAATTAATTTATTTGGTTTAATGATCCATGACTAATATAAGCTTAAATACTGCATTGAGAAGCATATAGAGTGGTCTTAAGATGTTTTGATATAGCAGTTTAATTAATAATGCTTACATTTTAGAATAAATTTTTTCCCTAACACTTTTCTCTTTCTTTTTAAATATTTATATGAATTATGAATCATTTACTGAATCAAAATGAGAAATTTGCGCCACTGTAAGTTTTAAAACTGTTTTAGCCATTTTGAAATTATGCATAGTTAACATAAATTGAAATATATCCTATCGGATTTAAAGTAGTTATAAATATTGTAACTAATATAGAATTTACTTATGGAATGCAAAACAGATTTATAACTGATTTCATCAGATAAAATAAACTGATGTAAGTCAACCATCCAACTCTCCGACCCGCCACGAAGGCACACGGATTTAAACCATAAAACTGAATGACATGACCGCCGCAACAGCAACATTGGCGGGAACTGTGGTTGAGGTCTAAGGGCCGTCACCGGCCACGGTACAACCCTCCCCGAAGGAAGAACGTCCCACCATCGATGGGAGGAGTCAGATCCCCCACCTATTAGTGTACCCTCCAGGATGGCGAGATCCAACCACCATGCCGGAAGCATCTCATCCTCATTTCGAGGTGCTCCCCCTGGGGGTAAATAAACTGATATAAATTATTCTTCTGGGATAAAAATGTAACTTTGCTTTTAGGCATGGATAAATCTTACCAATCTAAAACATATTGATAATATTCCTTGAAATTCCATTTATACAATAAAAAATTTTGCCTTTGGAAACATAATATTTTATTGATAGTGAAATCATTTGAAAATGAATCACTACCTTTTTAATTATTTTTTTCTGTCATATGCAGTAATATTAAAATTTGTTCAAATCAAAAAATATAATACATTTAATTTAGTGAAATTAATTTATGCGATATTTTGTTTCACTTTTATTTGCACTCTTACCAAAGAAATGTCGCAACTGGAACTGCTTTCCTAACATTTCTAAGATTAATCCCGTCAGCTCTGTAAATCGTTGTGCGAATCAGCGGGAGTAATATCTCATAAATTTCTTGCATACTCTTTAATAAAGCAGTTATGCCAAAGAATACCACGTATACGATATTTACGAAATATTAACCTTTGCCGTGAATTTAGCATTTTTACTGAATTTATCATGTGGTTTTCGGCGAGTTTTTTTATCGATTAACCCCTGTCTTGCAGTTAATAGTTTTCGAAAATCAAATTTGGGTTTTAGATGCGTTTTTTCCAACCAATTGAAACAAACAAAAAATGACATAGAACTAGTAATCACAAAATCACGTCAAAATTGATAATTTAAGTTTTCGTGTTTTTTGAGTCATCATGTTTCTCAAAGTACAAACTGACTGACGATCAACCTCTTGTTCAATTTGGCTCGAAATTTGATAGATATCTACACTATAGATGTTAAATTTATGTACAGTATTTTATCCATCTAGTTTTCTTCGTTTTGTAGTTATTGTGTTAACTTATATTCGAACAGCTGGGCAAACAGATTTCTTCTGCACGGGCTTTCTGAAGATTTTATATTAAGACCATATATCACATTTCATCGCTCAAACTCTATGGCAGATAGACAAATATTTTCCAAAACTGTGCTTTTCGAACTCAAATCTAAAACGTGGAGATTCATCAAAATCTTGAATTCGAATTTTTTAATGATTATAATACAATTATATTACAATATAATTATATTTCGTATACGACAAAATAAAAGTGTTCTTTTTGAATTTTTCTTTAAGATTCGTTTGCACAACAAAAGCTTTGTCGAATTTGAGACAAAATTGCATTTACATTCCAGTATACACACATTCTATAAGTAATAGTTGTTAAAAGTTTACTTGAGTAAAATGTACTCCCATAGTTCAAATGAACTCTTGATTTTTTTTTTAAATTCATAGTATTGTCTGTAAAAATGGTATTATGAATATTTAAGAATGTGTAATTTTGTCAATAGCTTGTGTTTTAGGACAAGATTCGTCGAAATGCCTATGTGCAATTGAGTGTCACAATATTTCCGTTTTGTATATTAATTTTGAAAAAAAAAAAAAAAAAGTTAAAACTAAGGAATAAACCAGCACAAAAATTAAATGGATGTTTGTTAAAAACTGATTTGTTTAATCGTAAGAAATGTTTTGTATAGCAATATAGTTTCATTTAACATGAAATTCATCTTGGGCAGCAATAACTCACGTGAGCGTGCCGATACATAGATACTGGAAACAATAATGCAAAATATTTAACTCAAACTAAATAAAGGACTATCTCTGAAATTGGAAATCATCAATATTAACTTACTGTAGTTCTTTGATAGCTCCTTCTAAACTGAGAGGTCTACAAATCTGGTTGCAGTATTGTGAATTTTTTGAGCTAAAAGAAATGCATACCTCATTTTTTATAAGAAAAAGATGTTTGCCACCATTTATCAAATCATCTTTTCAGTCATTCCGTTTTTTTGGACACTGAATACAACCGTCAAAATTAACCTTTGAAACATTCAACAAAGCGACCAACATTTTGCTGACTTACTACTGGTTCGAAAGGGCAATTAACAACCATGCACAAACTCTTGCTCCGTAGATTCATCATCAGATTAGACTCACTCTATTGTTCGCCTTCTGAAAGTCAAGAACCATTACGATATCAAGGAAATTATAACAGTTATTGCGTTAAGACTTGGGGTGTGAGTGTGCTCAAAATATATTTGTCGTGTAACGCATTGCTAAGATCATGGCGAATTTTCTACTACGCAGTCTTTTTATTTTTTTATTTCATAAAATGTTCTCCCCTTTTTGCAGGTAGTATATGAGGTGCAAAAAATTGATAAAAACTAAAACAATATTATTACATCAACATCTTTTAATCTAATAGCAAAAAAAGAATTACTACCTATTCTCTTATGTATCCAATGAAAGGGACACATTTTGATTAGAATCATTTACATCAATAATCGATTTCCGTTGTTTTCGTAGTGTGATTCGTCTCTTTTTACTAGAATCGACGTCATCGGTATTGAGAAGCTTTTATTTTTCTTCAAAGATGTCATCACCGTTCAAACTATCTGTTTTTCAGTAATGAAGGATCATTTATGTTAATAAGAATTATATCTCAACATTTTTCTTAATCTGTTAAAAATTCTAAATACAGTAAATTATATACAAATGTCAGTGAAATATTTAAGTGGAAGTTTGTTTGTTAATTACTTTTTTTTATTGAAATCTAGCGGAAATCCATGATAATTTGTTAAGTAAGCGGAGATAAAGTATTTTCTGTATTAAAAAGCGGTGAGAATTATTAGCGGAATGTTATTAGTTAAATGCAATATTTCTTTTGTTTGTAGCATTAGTAAAGCTACCAGATTAGCAAAAGAACCACCTCTTGTAACACAATTTACGATTTTGTACAGTAAATAAGTTTAAATGTTTTCACTTAATCAAGTTCGCTAGCGAATGATTAAGTGAAATGTGAGACTTAAAACGGAAACTTTACAAAACAATATATATTTTCTTCATACGCATGGAAGCTTAATGAAAGAATTTTCTTGGTTTTAGTATCGTTTTAATTTATGAAGCTTTGATTATTTGTATAAGCTATTATCCTTTGTGCTACTTTGATCGCAGGAATAAAGGCCCTAGGAAGAAAAAAAAAAAATAATAATAGATCCTTCCCCCGAACAAATTGACTGAGTGGCAAACGTACACACTTAAACACAAAAGTACGCACTACAACTAATTGCTAGCTTTTGCAGAAAATCCTAAGTTACATTATAACTGTATAAATTTTTTTTAATTGCATTGCGTTATTAATTCTAATAACAGTGGAATTAAACTTAATAAAAAAATATAAGATAAACATAAAAGTTTAATTTTAAAAACGAGCTTAAATGAAAATAGTATGGATTTCATATCGCAAAAGTAACTATGCAAACAAGGATAAAATAAAAAAAAAATTTAAAAAAAAAAACAACAGGGTGTTGTTGTTTTTTACAAATTTTTTTATAAATCTTTTATAAAAAATTTTTATTATATATTTTATATATACAATACATAATTTATAATAACATTTTAATATAATAAATATATAATATATTTATAATATATAATAAATTTGTATAAATATTTTATTTATACAAATCTTTTTATAAATATTAAAAATTAATATTGTGCGTATTTACTTTTGCGATTACTTTATTCTTTTTGCATTTTTGTTGGCATTAAATTTATTGAATTTTGAGCGATAAAAGATGGTACCTAGACTCCACTAAGACGAAAATATTGAAATCAATTTTTAGTTTGATGTTTAGATTTCCTGCTTTACTCATCATATAATGATAAATTTAAAAAAGGGCGAAAGGGATAGTATCTGGTGTCTAGAACAGAGTTTTGAGTCATTTCCATTTATTATAGAACATTTAGCTATTCTTGTACAAATCCAGTAATGTACCTGAGAAGATTACTTTGCTGAAAAATATATAAATCCCCACGTCCTAATGCGACGGCACTTTGTTGAACTTTACCTTTCAAAATACTCAAACAATTGCATTGAATCATTGCTTTTTCAATTGCAGTTAAAATGCTTTTTTTTTTTTTTTTTTGAAATCATGAGAGAACCAGCCTGCTTAACAGTTCCTTTCATATTCATAGATTCCAGCTTTTCATTTGCTACGTTTCTCATTTTTTTCCCCTTATAAATACCTCTCTGAATCGTAAAAATTAAATTGTTTTTATCTAAAGAAAATCGTAAAGGATTTCAAAACTGGGAGACTTTTTTCATTTTCAATATCAAGTTCTTTTCTTGCAATTAATTTTCCTTATAAAAGTTTTCTTAGCATATTTTTGGCCTTGATATATTGCTTTTCTTAAATACGATTAATTGTCTCAGAACTGCATGATTTCCCAAATTTGTTTTCTACAAGAAATATTAATTTTGATGTATTAATTTAGGAATTTTTTTTCTTTTTTTCCAGACCAGGATTTTAGCATTTTCAGGATTTAAATTTATCATTCTTGAGTTTAATTAATTATCGTTTACGAAATAATTTTATACTATTTTAATATTTCAAGTACTTTTTATAAAAAGGTACTCCTTTTATTGTGTAACTAAGCATTTCTGTTTTGCTTCTCTCTGCTTATGTTCGGTACAATTCATTATTTTATAAAGTACAGCTTTTACGCACTTACATGTTGTATAGAGAAAGTATAGTCAAAAAATTCGAACTCGAGATTTTGATGAATCTTTACGTTTCAGACCTCCATGAATTTGAAAAAAAAATTTGTCCGTCTGTCTGTCTGTGACAAAGATAACTCAAAAACGCTTTGAACTAGACGGTTGAAATTTACAGATAAATGAGTTATTACACCAAACTTGCAGATTTTTATCAAATTTTGAGTAAAATCTGTTCAGAGAAAGTTCGTATGTCCGGTTATTCGAATACAAATTAACATGAGAATTTCAAAACGAAGAAAGCTAGATAGATAAGATTCGGTACACAGGTTTAACATCTATAGTGTAGATACCTGTCAAATTTTGAGCCAAATCCAACAACGGGTTGATCGTTTGTCTGTTTGTACTTTCAGAAACATGTTAATGGATAACTAAAAAAATGCGCAAACTTAAATATATCAAATTTGGTAAGTGATTTTGTGAGTACAAGTGCATTTTGTGTGAAATTCTTCGTTCAATCGGTTGAGATAAACGTGGCTAAAGCAGAAATTCGATTTTCAGATACTATTGTTACGAAGTTTCCGGGTTCGTTTGGGTAGTGGGAGTTATATGGTGTGGAGAACGCTCAATCAGCAGGCGGCAGTAGAAAATAAAACAACGACGTTTATTTACACGAAGACACACAGGACAGCACAAGGACGACAACTAGATACAGCATAGGGAAGACTATTTTCAGCCGAGACGTGCACACAACAAGACTACTGCAGACAGTAGCGCACAGCTTAGTTCAGCACTAGCTTGACTCCGCCGCTGCTCTGCTAATCTCTGGAAGACCAGTTCTTCACCGTCGATTCCGACTACTCCACACCCGCAGCTGCAGACTGCCTCCTTTTATAGGTCTCAGGAGGTGGGGCTAGAAGCCTCTCAACCAATCAGGAACGTTCGAGGCGTATCTCGGTTCCAATGGACGGATCGGGAAAGTTCTCGATGTTTCGGGTATAATCTTTTTGGCACCAAAGTCGCCAAATGGTTGCCAAGCTCTGGGACCTCCGACGCGACACCCGGACTCCGTCCAATACCGATGACTTTAAAAAAGTCTTTCTGATAATGGAACCAACTATGCTGGGAAGCAGCATTACAGATTCGTAACACTATTAACGTCACACGAAGGATTAATCGCCAAAGAACTCGCCAATTTTGACACGATAAATTCAGTAAAAATACTAAATTCATGCAAATTCAAATGCCATAACAAGGCTTTCTCTGGCATGACAAGTTTATTAGAGAATATACGAGAAAGTTTTGGGGAGACCACTCCTGCTGGTTTGCTGTTGTTCAAAATTTTTGCCATATGTGTTTCTTGCAATCATGCAACTTTTTCGATTTAGGAATATGAATAGTGTCCCTGTTTTTGACTTATTTTGAGTACTTTCAATTTAGAAGCTTTCAATGATTTTTTTTAGCACTATTGCAGAACTTTACACGATTGTTTTAGCAATCTTCTTTTGAGATTTTTTTCTTCTTTCAAATTTTATACATAAATATATCTGTTCCAGAAATTTTTTTTTTCTCGTTGGGCCAATGGCGAATAGTTGAGAATTTAAATGTTGAACTTGCGGAAACTAGAACAAAATCTTCAAAACTGTCATAAAAATACAAGTGATCTTGTTTAATCTTTTCAAAAGCGTGTGACGTTGCAAATTCTCCTAGTGCATATATGTTTTTGTGACCTAAAATTTGTTAAAGAAAAATAAATTAAAATATATATTAGGAATGTGTTAATAGATTGTTATAGTTGTTCTGTCATTTATTCAAAACTGTAAATAATATTCTCGAGATTAATTTTCATACTATATTTATTGGAAAAAAATATTTTCGATTTTCAAAATATAAGATTTACACACTTTCTTTTGTGACTGAGTATATGCCTCAGAGGTTTTTGACTAGTAATTAGCGAAATGCGATACTTCGAATGTGTCTTTCTTTAAATTTCGTGTGGTATCAGCTAATTTCCTGTTTCTATATTTCAGCTTGAAAAATAATGTTAAATACAATAGCAGTGATGAGTAGTTTCTTAGCGGGTGCTCTGAATGCCCCATCATCTTGAAGATGACGTTATTAGCATAGGACCTCATATATTATCCCCATGATGTTCAATATTCTGAATGTCGAATTAATTTGCGAAGATATGATGATAATTTTGTTGGACATTTTATGATAGTAGAACGAGCAATTCTTTATTTATTGCTCATGCATTATTATACACGGCTCCAATCGTTTTTAGAACCCGTGACCTGAAAGTAAGGTTTCGACATCGACAGCATACTAAGATGTTTTAAAAGATCTACTCTATACGTGGGTTTAGGTCTCTTTAAATCTGCTGTCTTCAGTGGCATACAGAAAGTAACCTCCGGGTGAATATGACTTTTTCACCCCTAGTCCACATCAATGCCTTTCAAATACATATGGCGTAGCATTATTATTATTGTTTTTCCCTCATATTTTTCTTTAAGGTAGAAGTGGTCTTCCCGAAATTTTTTCGCAAACAAATAATAAATGTATTTGTGTATTATTAACTGCATGTCATTGACGAGTAATACCGAGACACCGAATGTGTATTTTGGACTTCTGTATCTGTTGTGAAAGTTTATAAGCCAGTTAACAACTACGCTGCAGGAGCAATTGCTTTTGTATCGTGGTCATGTTACTGGACTGCGAACCACAATGTCCCAGGTTCTATCCACGCGCATTCCAATTCACTACATATCATATTTTGATTGCAATCTTTTGGAAAAAAAAAAAGAACAACGATCGTTGTCACGAAATCACATACCAAATTTCATATATTTAAATCATTGCGTTTTGAGTTGATCGCAGTTACAAGCTGTAAAAGTACAGGCTGATAGACGATTAATGCCTTGACGGATCTGGTTCCAAATTTGATAAATATCTACACTTTAATTTTCCCAAATCTATGTCCCAAATTTTATCTAGCAAATCCTATCTTTTTGCAGTTATTATGTTAACTTATATTTGGACAGCTGGAGAGACAAACTTTCTCTGAATAGATTTTGTTCAAAATTTGACAGAAATCTATAATTTTGCGCTAAAATACATCGCATTTTATTTGCCGAATTCAAAACATTTTTGAGTTATGTTAACAGAAAGACAGGCATAATTCAAAAAATGTGTTTTTTGGGAATCAGGAAGGTCTGAATTAGGGTTCGTCAAAATCCCAAATTTTTAATTATTACAATACGAGAAAGTAACAAAAAAGGATATTAAAGCATTTATGCTTTGTCTTCTTCATGCCTCCTGCGACTGGTGCAAGGGTATCTATGCTACCCCTCTCCCCCATCGTTATGCCACTGATTTTTATAGACAAAAGATCTTGTCAATGACATTACAAGCAAATCCGGAATGTGGAAGGCTGGTTCAAATAAAATAATCTAATAATGATTTTAAATTGAGAAGTTTACTTTCAAATTTTTTTTATTGAAATAGGACATTATAATTAGAATTCATTCTATTCAAAAAATTCATACTTCATTCAATAAATTATGTAAGTATATGCTAAAAGTAATTGAAGATTATTCCATATTTAAATATGAATCATAATCCTCTGTCTATGAATTTAATCAAATAGAAATATGTGCTATGAAACTTTTTTTTACCGAAAAAATTTATTTACTTTTAATATTTAGTCATACTATTTCAAATAACTTACTCCAGTTGATAACTAACAGTCCCGTTTCAAAAGACAAGCATTTCATGAACATATTTCTATACTTTAGGCTGATGAAAATTTTCCAATCTCGTCATTTAATTAAACTAATTGCCAACCTTATCTGTGGCTCATGTTTTAACGCTAATTACTGCCGCTTTGATTATTCCAGTTTGGATAAGAATTGTGCATCACTCTTATTATCTTCCACCCCAAATTTTTTGAAATTCAAAATATTAACACACTAAGCATTTCAGCAGAATGAAGTTAAAACTTGCTGTATCAATAATATGCAAAATAATCTTAGTTGCTGACTTTGTTATGTTTAAAATTTGATGATGAATACGGTAAATTTGATTATCTTAATGGTGTTCTCAATAAATATTTTTTAAAATTATAGATAATTTGTAATATTTTAGGTTTAATGGTATTAATTTTTAAACTATCACGATAGCTATTTTTTTGCGCTATAACTTCCATATATGCTGGAAATGAAAGGTAACTGGAGATATTGCGAGTTAGTATATTTAATAATTGTGGGAAACAGAATTATTAAACCTTATAGCAAAATTTGTTGTTCATAACTTACTAGTAAACAATACCTTTGAAATGAATTGTATTCGAGAAAAAAATGGAAGAGGAAAAGTAGATATCACAAATAAAAATGAAAACAATCTTATTTGGAGTCATTAAAAGAAAAAAAAATAAACCCATCTAAAAATGTAGATATACACAACTCAAGGATAATTGTAAAATAACCATTAATTTATTCAAATTGCTTTGAAAAATTTAAAAAAAAATGAAATCTGTCATAAATTCTGCATTATTAAAAAGTATCATTGTTTTGAAATTAAAATTTACATGCAAATACTCTTTGTTCGTTTAGTAATTAAAAAAAACAATATAATATAAAAATACTCAGTATATTTGCACATATGCATACCCCTCCATGATTTGATTTCCAAGGCAAAGGAACAGTCGGTTGTTCGAATAGGTTTCAAATGCAGAACTTGCAGGATTTAGAAAGGGGTTAATTAGAACAAACCATGGAGTCTGAATTCTGAAAAAAAGAAAAAAAATTAATTTTCCGATTACAATTTTTCTTGAATTTGAAACCAATTATTTAAATAGCTTTGAAACACCCTGCATCAAATTTAGGAATGAAAAGGCGCATAGATTTCTTATAAGTACTATTTTCTGAATGTAAATGTCTTCTAAATTGGTCTGGAAAAAGCATTACAATCCTATATGTACTTTACTCATTCTTCCCCCTGTACTATGCTACATGATTGAAGCAAGCTCATGTTCCAGAAACATGTTCTGAATTTATTTGCCGCGTTTTGCATATTCGCGCTAGTACTGATATCAGTAGCCAAATGAGACAGAATGTTTTCCGAAATTGAAATCGAGGAATACATACATTCAGTCGGTTACAGTTCAAGGAAGATTATTTGGTCTATCAATAAAATGAATAAAATATGAAATTGTAACAATCTAAATTGATATCGTAAAAATAATGAATTAATTTATCAAAATAAATATAAAATTGCCCTAAAATATTAACTCTAAATGCATTTGTAAAATAAATTATTAATTCTGCTCTGTCTAACTACAAGCTAACGAAAATTATTGTACAAAAAAATGGGAGGTTTTTTTTTCCTATTTAATCCGCGTTTTTTTTTTCATCATTTTCATATTACTTTTATACTGGTACACTATCTGTATTTGTATCCTATAAAAAAAACGACGGGATTCACAGAATGCAAGGAATTACAAGAAGAATTAAAAGCAACCAAATTGTTCACGTAGTTACTTCTTAGATGATTTGAAGAAAGTGATTTTTGGAATTTTTGTTAGATCCCTAATTAACTAAATTTAATCAAAATTTTAATGTTTATTCTTCATGACTTTGGAGTACATCATCGTACAAAAACCATTTTTAACCACCACACCCTTAAAATTAAAAATATTGCCTTTTGAATGATCTACGCTATAATAAATTAAAAAATAATTATTAATTAATGAAGGAAATAATACAATATATTTATTGTTTCTAAATGCAAGATGAATCTATCATTAAAAATTTTTTTTGTTGCACTAATGGAACAGGTATGCCACTTTCTTTGTTTTCATTGCCCTACTTTTTTTTTTCTTTGTTCTTGAAATCCACATTGCGTAGTAATTGATGCATAATTTAAATAAAAGTATTTCCTTTCATTAGAGCTGACAAAATTTTTTTATAAAACAGTATCTCAAAAATTTTTTATTTAAAAAGTGCTACTTTGCAATTTTTAAAACTAAGTTTTTCATCACATGACTTTAAAATAAATACTTTTTTTTTGTCTTCTTTCAGTAAATTTGAAGTGAGAAGCACCGTTTCCCATCTGTTTTTGAATTTTTTGAACAGAATTCCTTTTTAATTTCAGAATTTCTTTTTTAATCTTTGGAATTCGTGATGTTGATTTATCAAACTTGTGCACTTCACATTTGGTTGAATCCATCACTTTTTTTTTTTTTTTAGAAAAAAGAAATGTTTTTTTAAAGGCGTGAAAAAATGATGAATGCTTTGAATATTTTATTCCACTGCCATGATTAAACACAAATTATCATGCTTTCTAGTAATTTTTTTTTAATTTAGTAAAATAGAAAAACATCTATTACCGATAGAAACATAAATAAAAGTAACTTCTATATAATAGTAAATCCCGACTTTTCTTTACATTCTTTTCAAATTCTTCATTCCTCATTTTAATTTTTCTTACTATTACGTCGTTTTCACATGATCGAATTTCTTTAACCTTTAGAAATACGAGGGGAAAAAAATCTCATTACATCCGTTAAAAATTATGATTTTGGCTGAGGAACGATAAAGTTTCTTACCCGCTTTTTAACTCATTGGATGATGTCTGCGACCGTCCCTTTTTTCAAGTAACTGGTAACACGTGGACTCCCTCTACTGTTCATAAATTTGAAATTCTCGTTTCCTTTTATTAAAATTAATCTGTTATCATGTATAGAGTGACAGCACAGGACTATAATAGTAGGTTAAGCAAAACATTAAAATGTCCGGATGCTTTTAATTATTTTTCTAAATTTAGTCCCATAATTTTTGAATTCGAAAAGTTTGTGTAATTAATAATAAATAAAATTTTATGCTATCTATTCTAATTCATGGCAATTTATAGTATGTATGTCTATACACATGAAAGGTCATTTGTTTTTAATCGTCTTTTTCTTTTTCAGGATTCAGTATAATTATCCGGAGCGTTTTGTTTTTAGCTTCGTCGCATAATGAAAAGAACTTAATCTGCTTTTTGAACTTCTCTCCATCGATCATTTGGCTCTAAAATTTAAAACAGATTTACAATTTCAATGTCAAGGCTATATTCCAAATCTAATTTATCTACTATTTGCACTTTAGAAGTTATATTCACAAAAATAAAATAAAGATAGAATTAATCTTAAGACAACATTCTACGACGTTTTGAATGAGAGTTTCGAAGCTGCTTTCAGTTTTTGTTGTCAGGTTAGTTCCAGACTTGCCTGACAAAACGGATATTTGAATCTTGAAGTCAAATATTTTTACCATCTCAACATTTTATGCCGTTATATATATATATATATATATATATATATATATATATATATATATATATATATATATATATCCGTGAATGAGAAAATATCAATCTTACCCTCAATTTTATCATTAGATTCTTTGTATTAGAGTTTGAACCACAAACTAATTCGGTAAAAGCATGAATCTCCAGATTTCTTTTTACAATCTTTAAAATAAGAAATTTATCAGACATTTTGATCTTTATAATTTTCATAATTTTAAATTTACATTTTATATGTAGGTGCAAAACATTTTAGTATCACTTTAGATGTATGTTATTAATTCCGTGTTTTCATTTGTTTTTCTTTCTAGGAATATTTTAATATTTTGCAAGCTACTTTCCTAATGATAAAGATGGTCCTCTAATTAAATATCGTAAGTAATAAAGTACTTCAACGAATTATTATTTTCAAACATTAATATCACACGAGTTGCGGGAATCCGCGCATAATTTTGCCTGCTCAGCAACTAATGAAAGAAAATAAACGGAGCTTAAATAATGTATAAAGGAAACTTTCCCAATGTCTGGCATTCATTAATATATTTCTTATCTCTTGATATGAAACCGAATACCATTATCCATGGTAACCTCATCGGAGTTCTAAATTTACCTTATATTTAGGTTACACTTTTACGGCTTTTGGAATTAACCGAGGTTGTTTGTAGCAGCCATGTGGTATCTTGGGATATTCCTTAACGAACTGAACATACTGGATGCATTTAATAATGAGAAAGTAAAAAAAAAAAAATCATGTGACATTAATGAAAGTAGGATGCAATCTACTTCTAATATATTACATTAAATGTTAAATTTATGCTAATTAATGCATTTCGTTTACTGAGACAAGAGATATGTTCTCTCAAGCGTTAAATTATAAATCCAAGATACTTCATTTTTTGTTGCATAGTTTTTTATAAACTGGTACTAATCATTGGTAAGAGCTCATTAGTAAAAATCGATTACTTCAGTTTTCTAGTTTCCTTTTAAAGCCATTTTACTTTTATTTATATTTAATTCTTTTAATTTAAATGAAGATGTGTTGTAATAATGATCATTTGTTAAAAAAATAATCGTAGAACATTTGAAGGAGCTTTGAAATTAATTGTATTCTTAAGATTTACGATGATTTCGGATTATTTTATTGTTTTTATTTGCAATGGTTGTCATATTTTCATGAATTTGATTAAACAAATTAGTTTTCTAATCCTAAGTTTTATTTTCTATTAAGTTTCTTTTTTTTTCCCTTGGGAAAATATTATGTCAGATTCAGAGATATGTGTGAACAAAACAAAGAAAACTACGTTAATTTACTTGGTGATTTATATGCAAATGCTTATTGACGACATTAGTCGCATCAGGACAATGAATAATTCAATATGTTTGGGCAAAGAAACATAATATTTGTTGTTTTGTTCTATTTATATGTCGGATATTCCATAGGAATGATTTGTTCTATTTATTTGTAATCTTGTTTAGTAAGTTTTTCTTTTATGTAATTATGATATTATATATTCTTTTACACAAATGTTGCCTTTTCGCAGTGGTTGAGTTTTGTAATTGATTTCTCATGCATTTCCTCATGTGCTGGAACTTTTACTCCAGGAGAATGAAACATTTTAATATTTTCATAATTTAACTGTCTGTTAATTCAGTTTACGATGATTTCGGTTAATTCGGTTTACGATGAAACAATGGGATCTAATATAATTTTGATTTTATATGAGTGACGCCATCTGATAATTAATTTAATAAGAATTAATTTAAAGCTTTAAAAAAAACTCTCGGACAAAATTATTGCGTCATAAAATAGAAGTTAGATAATTTCTTTTTAATTTGTGTTCTTTTCTTTTTGTCTACCACTTCAATTATAAAATTTTTTATAATATACTCCTAGTTTACGTACTGTTTTTTTGGGGGGCTTTTTTACAATGTTAAGCAAAAGATATGCAATTATAGAGTTGTTTAAGCAGGGTAAACCGCAGTGTGAATACTTAATGTGCCTCTACAAACAGTATCTCATACAACCTGTCGTTTCAAAGAGCTTGGCAATGATGGTTCACGTCCACGAAATTCATGAAAACGTACGGTGGGTACTTTCAATCATCAAGACCATCAAAAAGAGAGTTCAATGAAATCTGAGGGTTTCATGAGATAGATCGTTTAGGAAATGGGAATAAGGGACCGAGCAGTGCAGGCGAATAGCAAAAATAGAGTTTGAACTGTAGCCTTACAATATATTATATATCAGCTTCTCACTGAAGAAAAGAAACTCGTGTGCTCCAAAGATGCCGAAAACTTTTGAGACGGGCTGCAAGTCAGCGCTGGGAGAGATTCCTTTTCACTAATGGGAAGCTCTTTGCCGTCGAACAAGCTCATAACTCCAAAAACAATGGGATCTGGTCTGTAGACGCTCCAAACACCTAGGAAATTGTTGAACATCGCCAACATCCAACGTCGGTCATGATCTAAGGCGAAATTTGTGCAAGCGGCAAAACATCTCTGGTTTCTGTGGATGGGAGAATTAAAATAAGTCAAAAAGTGTACCAGCGGGACTTTCTAGAAGTTGTTGTACTTTTGTGGACCCAAAAGCATTTTAAAATGTAAATTGGACTTTTCTCTAAATTCAGCATCAGCTAGCTAGGTCAAAAAGACACAAGAATGGTGTAAAGCGCATTTTTTGGTGCAACATCTGGATATTGAACAGAATATCCGTCGAATCTCAACCCCATGGATCACAGTGTATGGTCCATTTTGGAGTCTAGACTTACACTAAACCACAAAGAATTTTGGACTCTCTAAAGCAATAGCTTCGGTGGGAATGAGATAGATTAAAGGTAGAAGACTTGCGGCCCATTGCTGAAAATTTCAATAAGCGTTTGTGCCTCAACATCGCTGCAAAAGGTGGCCACTTTGAAACCAATTGAATTTATTTATTAGTCAAAGTCTACTCTTATTATTGTTATATTTTGTTAATTTATTTATTTTTAATAAAGTTATATTAGAAATTGTTTGTCCGAGTTTTTCTGCCGCAACTTGTATTGTATATAAACCCAGGGAACATTGCAATCCAAATGGTCGAACGGCCACTGGTTATCTATAACCGTTGTAAATATAGAGTGTGCATAACTGAATATCTGAACATTTCAAGGTTATTTAAAAGGAAACAAAACACTACCATCTTGTTGTTCATCGGAAATCAAAATGAATGTTTAAATCCAATACAACTATAAGTGAGGCGAATGATATCGAGATTATTTGATTAATTCATCCAAAGTTTATTTTCATAAGTCTGATATAAAGCTTTAAAAAGCTGCAGATACGCATCTATGGCGACAATCAATTTTTTTTCCTTTGGAGCTACATCAAACAATAGATGTTTGTTCTACCACTATCAAATAATGATGAAGAATCTAAGATACTAATATCTGCAGCCTTTCAAAGTATCACACCAGACATGTTGAAAAAAAATATGGAATGAGTTATCATACTCCGTTTAGTTATCGTTCATATTTTAGAAGGTCTCTCACTTTAAACACTCATATCTGTTTTGGATTTAAACTTTCAGCTGTTATTTTTTTATTTCCGATGAACTTTAAGATAGTGCTTTGTTTTGTTCGTTTAAATTTGTCTGCAAAGTTAGGATATTCATTTGTGGACACTCTATATTTTGTAAAGATTGTAAATAATTATAGCTATACGAAGCATTGAAATCGAAGTGATCGGCCTGCCACTGACCATTGATCACTGTTGTAAATATTTTGGGTAGATTTATAAATAGTCAAGTGATATATGAATTAAAACGTAAGTATCATCTGACAAATATGCTATCATCTTTTATCAAATTCACTATCACATGGTGTCTATCATATGGAACCAAAATCTAATTAAAATTAATTAATTAACGCATAACTAAAAATCTGAAAATTGTTAAAGAATTGCTTCATTTTCTAGAATATGCAATTCTACAGAACTTCAAAATTCTACTAAATAAGAAAGTGTGTGAAAATCGATACAAAAATTCCAATTTTAAGAACTTGGAAAAAGGCAAGCTAAACAAAAGCATTTAAAAAAATATTTCGGAACTTAACTCGTCGTTACATAATAAGTCTGGGTGGAAACGCAATTTATCAAGCATGAAAAATGACTTTTTGGCATAAATCAGATTTGAACTAAATCTTTCCACAAAGCTAGTTTCAGTTATTGGAAAATTAGTGAAAGATTTATTCTTCAGTGTTTAAAAATAGTTTTCGCCACAATGAATTCCGACTGTGGCTGTTTGGAATATAATCTACAAAACTATTTCTTTAAATCTTTTTTTGTTGCTATTATGTCATTTGGCGTCCGTACAGTGTTTCATTATCTTTATATGTATTTTTTTCTGCGTCTGGTTTTAAAACACTCCGTTCTTAAGGAGAAAATAATAACGCAGCAGTTTTAGCATCGTATAACAAATGAGCCAATTGGCGAACGAGCCAATTTTTCTTTGGCGAAAAAATGCCATTCAGATACTAAAGGCGGTTGGGTTGACCATTTTATTTCCATGAAGGTCAAATGTTTCGTCTCCCCCGAATAGTAATCAGTGACTTTCCAAAGCCCTTCGTGGAAATTGGGATCACGGTCTGAATTCTTAAATTTCTTCTCTTGTGTTACTGAACTTTAGGAAGGTCTAGGTAAAGATACTGGCTTTAAATGAGAGCACGCGATCAAACAGGAAGCTTTATAGCACGCAATTTCTAGTTAAAGTGCTGTTTGCATCTATATAGGTAACTAGGCAACGGTTTAAAGCGGCGGCATAATCACAAAAACTCTTAATTTATCATTAATTTTTTTCAATCTTAATTCATTGCACAAGCGTTACAGTAAGGCACATAAATATAGTTTTATTAAAATGTCACATGTTTTTATTAAAGGTCAGTTAACTTTGAAAAGTGAGATTTTGGGAAACTTTCTCTTCTATCTTGTTTATATTCAAAACGACTCTTAAAAACATTTTTTGGAAATTTTGTTGGATACTTTATGAATAGTAATAGGCTTTTAACTATGCGTATTTATAAATTCAAGGAAATTTTCTCGAAAATAATTTCAAAGAAAGGCAATAGAACGATAATGGTACTTTTTAAATGTTTATAAATGGGTGAAAGATTTTTTTTATAGTAGAAATGTAACACTGTGTTTTATTTTCTACTTCTGTTTTCTTTCCAGATCAAACTGGTTCGACCTTCATGATAATAATACTAACTGATGTATGCCAAGCAGCTTTGAAATTTGCAATTTATATAAATTCTTTGTAAACTGAAAACATTAATTGCCTCTAAAACCAAAGAAACGAATTAAAAAAGAACAATGCACAGAATACGTGTTTTTATGTAAAAGAAATTTTGAAGTATAAATAGAATGAAAATGACCTGGTGAATTAGGCACTTGTTTCCATTGAAAAAAAATATTACACAGAATTAATTTAAGAAGAATTTTAACAACGTTTAATTCTTATTTTTTGCCAAGCATAATTCTAATAACTACATATTATTCAACTAAACATAAAGAAAATATTTGAATGAATTATAATTCGTAGATGAATAACATGATCTTTAGAAATGATTATTTCTAATAATTGAAAAAATGAAACCAAGATCGGAGCTTAAGCGTGCATCTCTAAAAGTTGACGGAGAAAGAGATTCTTAAAGTCACATTTAATTGAATTCTAAATGAAAAAATAAAAATCAGTAAAAGTTTCATTTTTTAAAATTTTAAATGATAAAAGAAAATTGAAAGGAAATTACAAAATTTCCTAAAAAATAAAATAAAGCCTGGAATTTTCCGGGAGTTAATTATGTTTAAAATTTAAAAATAGACAAATTAAAGAAAACTTTATATTGTTTGAAACTACTCAAATGTGGGCATTTTTTAAAAGTAATTTTAAATTTCTAAGAAGGGATTGACGTTTAAAATATGGCATAAATATGACAAAAAAAAATATTCGAAACAAATTTTATCATTTGTTTCATTAATAAAATTTCTACATTTAGAAAAAGCAATAAATAAATTGTTGTAAAAGAGAAAACACAAAATTCTTTGAAACTTGATATAATGAGAACGATATTCCATCTCTCCTTCTCATGGAGTTTCTTTGGCCTGGAGTCTTATATAAAACAATTATTCAGACTCCTGGACGGTTTTTTGTAGATCCCCAAGAAGAAAAATTAATTGATCCACTATCAAATAACTGTGACATTAACTTTTTTTACAATTATTTAAATTAACAGGAAATATTTTAAATATTTAAAGAATAAAGGCAAAATGACATATTACCAAGAGTTTTTATTTGTATTACCTTTTACTTTTTGATGCTTACAATAGAGGCCAATGGCAATTCACCAATTTAGATTTTCCATGTTTGTAAGCTTTTAAAACTCATTTCAATTGAAAGTACTTATTTTTAAAAGTTTAGTTTTAATGAACTTATTTTTTTATTATTTAAAAATTATGTTATTTAAAATGGCATATGTTATAATTTATAAACGAAAATTTGAAAGTTAATTAAGTTTAACAATAAATAAAAAATATAAAAAATAAACTTTTTTAACGCTTTAAATCAAAATAGTAATTTGAAATTTAAACAGTTTGTTGAAGTCATAGAGCATATGCTTTACAGTAGTACAAAAATATCAATTCTTTTTACATTACTATACAACGGAAAATTTACCAGTTGATAAGAAATATAATGAGGAGAAAAAAAATTAACAAAAATTATTTTTAATTTTGGTTTCCGTATAGAAATCGACAGTTTTATTTTTTAATTTTTTTCCTATCTACTTATCATATTATTGGCCATTAAATATTCAACTTCTCAAGAATCGTAAATTTATTTTATGAGAATTGGTCTGTAACTTCCAATCACGTATTTCTTTCTGAAGGACACCAAAATTGAAAAATTACTTCAATATACAATTCTTAGTTCCTAATCATTACATTAATCTTCACGAATGTCACCATCATGTATATGAATTACAATAGCATAGAAAAAAGTTAGTTTGGTTTAAAAAAATATTAATTTGATTTATTTTCTTTGCTTATAGTGAATAGCATATATTAAATTGATCATATATTGACATCAGCTGAATCTTAATGATATATATACCTTCGAAGTTTGTTTTCAGAAACTGCTTTTATGTTTGTAGTGGCTTTTCCTGGCAATTATTTTCTTCACCAAGAATTGAGTCAAGATTATTTATCAATCGATATTGTTTGGAAAAAACGCTAACAAAAATCAATGCGTCCCCAAAGTTGTATCAATATTTCCCTAATATAGGTAAACTGTAAATCCATTTTTAAGTGAAAATTGTGCTAAATATTTTATTATGTTATGGCAACGAATCATATCCACTTATGTCATATATTAGCTGAACAAATGTATAAATACCATGCATTAATTTTAATAATTAAAGTTATTAAAAGGAATTTTTTAGTTTTCCAAAAAAAAGAAAGTAGTGCATGAAGTTATCTCTCTCTCACTCCCCCCCCCCAAGTTCTCAAAGCAGAAATTAGGCCAATGAAAATCGATATAGTGTTTTAGTGTTATAGTGAATTTGTATAAAGTTTTTGTCGGAATCCATCAAAGAAAACTTGTATATCAGCTCTTGAATATGAAAACAAGATAACTCAAAAATGAAAGGAGAATATAGTTTTTCCTATGGTGTTATCATCAAATTTAGACTCACATCAAAGTTTGGACCGTAGCCATAAACAAAACTGACAGAGTTTTCTCTGTCTCTGTTTTATGTATATGAAAAGGTTACTCAAAAACACAGTGAGCGTGGTATAAAAAATTTTCTATGTAGTTCTTCTAAAAAATTAGAGATGTTTATCAAATTTTAGAACAAGTCAATTAATAGAAAATGCATATTTGATTTTCTTCAGTACACTACGAAATTAAACAGGAAAGAAATGGAACATTGTGTTTCTGGGCAAGAATATTGAAAAGAGAACAGGTCCGCTAGTTTCTAAATCTCTTACGCGAAAATCTTAAACGAATATAAATTTTATTGGTAATAAAATCATTGGATATCTCCTTGTTCTACTTTCTTCTTTCTAGAAATAGGCAAATTAAACGGTAATGATATCTTGACATGAAAGTTTCAGTATATTTGTGATATCTCTCGCGTGATAAAAGCTATACTTTTCCAAAAGTCTCGTTTAATAGATGAACATTTTATTCGCCACTTGGGACGCTAAAATCTAAACTAAAATCAGACGCAGTAAAAAGAGTTATTCGTCACACTGAAACTGATCTTTCATGCACAGCTTTTATTTTTATACCTTCGGACTTGCCTTTCATCCTGGAAGCACATAAAATTTCAAGATGCTTGAAAATTATACTATGTGGTATAAAATGGTATATGGTGTTAAATCGTGATTTGGTTCTCAGATGGCAGTTTTTATATCTCCTTAGGGAAATCTCGAAGCTCCGTAGAGGAAAATTGGGCCGATCATGAATTTACAACGCTTCAGATTGAGAAAATAAATCATTCTAAAAAGAGGTTTATTCCGTTTGGGCGATACAATAATCGCAGTTTTTCCAAGGTTGGCCAAAGAAAGCAACTGAAATAATATTTTCATTTTTTTCTGAAAAGTTTTCTCCGTTCGTCGTATAATGAAAACAGTCATAAAGATTTCTCTTCTGTTAAAAAGGTTCAAAAATCGTTTTGTACCTTTGTATAAAGAATTATGACGAAAAATATTTTTACTATAAAGGGAAAGATTTCTAGTTTAAAAAAAATAATACTTAATGTGTAATCTGAACCTGGTTCCATCATAATAATTACGCTTTTTCATCAAATATTCCTTTTTTGTTTTCTCTTAGATGAAATTTACAGAGATAAAACATTGTGATCGTTAAAAAATTCAACATTTATATTCCAGAAAGTCTTCACGTTTCAGATTTTCTCTAAGACAGAAAATAACCATTTTTGGAGAATTGTGCTTGTCGATTGGCTGCAGATGATATATTTAATTTTCAGGATTAAGTTGAAGGGTCATTGGGTGGTGTTATGTCTATACGTTAGAAAAGGGGGAAAAAAAAAGAAAAGGTAAATGAAATGGTCTTTAATTGTAATATACTCAATACGTTTAACTGGTCAGGAGACGTCCAAAATTCACAGTCCCTTCACTAAAAGACGAACTGAAATAATAAACATACCATATTGTAGAAGTAGACGAAAATGTTTAAAGAAAGACACTATTGTTGATTTAAGTTTAGGAAATTTGACGTTTCTGATGTCATTAAAGTTACTATTTGTCTATGCGTACATAAAATCTGATAACTCAACACGCTAGATGGATGGAATTTGCATATAATGCTAACATCAAAATTATAAAAATGTCATATTTTGAATCAAATCCATCAACAAGAATAAGTACACTAACAAAATACTAGCTAGGTTTTTTTAGGTTAAATTTCATTCACTAACTACAGACTATCCATTTCACTTGTTTGTTTAAAATGAAAAAAGTAAAAACATAGCTCTTTGTCTCTCAGTATTGGAAACATATTTATGTGCAGTAAACATACAAGTGAGTATTAAGATTCATTTCAATGCGTTTTGATACCATCTTATGTCATATAATTCAAAGAAATCTAAAATCTAACAACGCATTGATGTATAAATTTTAATCTATATACGATCTCACAAAAAGTTTCCCAAAAAGGCTTTTGAAAAGGCTTAAAATAAAGAAATATAACGGCGAGTTTCACTCTCAAAGGTCTGGATTTTTTTTTTTTTTTGGTCTTTTTTGAAAAGAATAGGATGTTTTGTTTGAGAAGAATAGGATAACAGAACCAGAAAACTGTCTGAAAATTAAAAAAAATTATAACATTTGTAGCAACATATTTAATCTCAAATAACAATAATAACTCTACTTTATTTGAAGTAATTTTTTTTTTTAGCTGGAAGTATATATACCTATCTTTAACGGTTTAACAATTAGCTGAGGAGAAATCCCGGATAACTCCTCACATTTTTAACCTTTTACTTTCTAGCATAGGAAGTATAGAGAAAATGTTGTAATGATAAAAAAAAAAAAAAAAGCGAACTCGAGATTTTGACGAATCTCTATGTTTTAGCCTGAGTTCGGAAAATATATTTTTGGAAAATGTCCGTCTGTCTTGTTTGACAAAGATACACAAAAATGCTTTGAGCTGAGAGGATGAAATTTGGTATATGGTCTTTATACTAAATTTGTAGATTTCTATCAAATTTTGAGCAATATCCGTTCCGGAGAGGTCTATCTGTCCAGCGGTTCGAATATAAGCTAACATGATAGCTACAGAAAGAACAGCCGCATGGATAAAATACGATACACAAATTTAACATATATAGTGTAGACATATATCAAATTTTGAGTTAAATCAAACGAAGGGCTGACCGTCTATCAATATGTACTTTCAGAAACATATAAAGTGATAACTCGAAAATGGAAAAATAGCATTAATAGCATTAGAAAATAAAATTTGTGCTTTAGATACATTGAAACGAAGAATTGACACAAAACTGCATTTATATTTGCAAAATCACATATTTAATATGTTTAATTCACTGCATTTTTGAATTATCACGTAATTGTTATGGTCTGCACTATAGATGTTGAATCTATGTGGTAAATCTTATGTATTTAGCTCTCTTCTTTTTGTAACTATCATGTTAACTTGTATTCGTATAGACAGACTTCCTCTGAACAGACTTTGCTCAGAATTCGACAGAAGTATTTAAATTTGGTGTAAAGATCTTATACCAAATTTCATCAATCTAGATCAGAGCGTTTTTGAGTTATCTTAGTCACAGACAAACGGACATTTTTCAAAAATGCGTTTTTCAAACTCAGAGAGGTCTAAAACATGGAGATTAGTGAAAGTCTCGAGTTCGAATTTTTTGACGATTACTAGACTTTCTCAATACTATGTATACGAGAAAATAAAAAAAACAATTATTTAAATAAATGAAATTTGGTAAGTGATCTTGTTGCTGAAATTTGTAGTTTAGTGTCAAATTTCGATTTTAATGGATCGTAAAACGGCTTCCAAGGTGTAGACTCGAATTTCTCCACTATATTTTGAAGAATGGAACTATCATCTTCGAGACTCTTGAGAATAAAACTTTAAAGATTTGTGGAATCCTTGGTCTTGCTCATAATTTCCAATTTTTGTGCTGGAAACAGACAGATGGCGTCTTTATTAAAGAGAACGCGCGAAAATTTAGGGGGGGGGCTTACTTATGTTGATTTCTTCTGATTTTATCCAATTCTACTTGATGCCGTTTTATATCTCTATGTGTGCATGAGAGAGAGCGATGTAAATATTTTCTTTCAATTGAAATTAATCCCTGAATGTTTCGTTATTGTGTATAATCCCCGATTTTACTTTTTCGGATATGTAGTATAGAGAAAGTATAGTAATCGTCGTATATGTAGTATAGAGAAAGTATAGTAATCTTCAAAAAATTTGTATTCGATAATTTGTCGAATCTCCACATTTTCGGAACCTCCTATTTTTAACCTCTTTATAAGTTAGTTATTTAACCGATAGGGGTAAGATATCGACAAGTTGAAATTTTCATTTCCCCATAACTTCCATACGATTGAAAATAGAGAATTCAGATTATCACCTGATCACAATAAATTAATTCTGTATTGAAAGGTTTTCAATGGGTGCAATTACTTAAAAAAATAAAGACTGAAATTAAGAAAGTAATTTTCAAACATTAGTTCAGATTTTTTTTTAAACCACAACTTTTGACATCTTTTTCGTAAGCTCCGAGAGCTTCCTAAATAGCATTCTCATTCATATTGAATCATTCTTACAGCTTCAGTTCTTATGGAATTAAAGGAGGAAATAAGGAAGTGGCAGGGAAGTCTATACTTTATATTTCTGAATCAAATGAATCTAAGTATTCTGACTTTCCAACAAGATTTAAAAAAAATAATCAATAAGAAACTAAATAAAAGAAGGTTTAGAAATTTTCGTAGTTCATCAGTAAAAAAAATTATAGCCAAGCGAGCTTTACTTGGGTATACAGATTTCGACAGGATCAAAGAATCACAACTTCATAGCATTTGCAAAAAGAATTCAATACTCAGTGTTCGTTGTTAGAATTCTGCCTTTATCAATTTAGAACGCCGAACAAAAATTGGAACGAGTTTTTTATGATTGAGTTCTGTTTGTAAAGAAATGCGTTCTTCTGGATTCCGCTCTAGATTCTAAGTTGTATGAAAAACATTCGTTTTAAGTCATCGTAGATTTCCCAATTCTTCTTTCTTTCTGCTGGCAAATATTCTTTTTTGTCAAATGATGTTAGTGCGAAATTATTTCAATAAAGGCAAAAAGATGCACTAAAAAGGCACTTCTATGCTAGGAAAAATACGCTAGAATGCTGATTGAAATGATTTAATATTAGGATGATGTTAGAGATAATATTGATTTATGTATCAAATAATTTCAAAAGTTTTCAATAGGAAGTTATTTGATACATAATTGGTTTTTCATATGTATTACCATCATTGGTGGAACATATACAATCTTTTTTACAGTTGAACTATGCATTGAACAACAAGGGTCAGTATTTCTTCACTGAAAAATAAATATTCCTGAATTTTTCTTACGAGATTATAACTTTTTTCTTCATTTTTCCAGATTCAATAAAATTTTTTAAAGCTATAAAGGTCTTCAAGTAAAAATATGTGTATGTTTGTATTGCACTTCACTGAGTAGTTAACAAAGAATTTTCATTTTTGACTCATATACTTTGGAAGGAGGAATGAACAACACAGAGCGATTTCTACAAAATTTTACGTATTAAAACGGATAAGCGATTTTTTTCACAGTTTCAGTAATAAGTATTCAGTTCAGTATTACTTTAATAATAATACCAATTTATATGCTTACCAATTTTTTTTTCCTAATTTTAATCTTTTTTTCAAGCCATTTAAAATATAATTTGCAACACATTTCATTGTGTTAATGAAAACCAAATCATTTTTATTGTTGCTATAAATTTTCATCATGATTTTTTTTTCATTAAGGATTAAAGTATGGATATTTGGCCTATTTTCCCATATCGAGTAGGTTTCTGTTATAAGCACACTTCTTATAAATTTTTGAATATTGTAGCAATTAATATTAAAGTCTAATTTCAGAAGTAAATAATGATAAAATTGCTTTGAAATGTGCATATTTCTAATTGCTGCTTATTTTATGTAATATAATTGAATATATATATTATCGCTTTTTTTCAACTTGACGTTTTATTTTATTATTAAATAAGTTGATTTTTCTATTGAATCAAGAATGTTTTTATAGAATAATTCTCTGATATATTAAGCAATTCATGAAACTTCAATCCTGAATAATTCTTTTTTCCTATCCTTATAGATTTTACATATGCACTTCAATTTAGCGCAAATGTTACTGGATTCGTTTATGCTAAATCACACTCCCATTTAAAATTAAAATTCAAGAAACTACAGAAAAGACAAATGTAAGATGACAGAAAATTAGAGAGGCATATAACGTGACAAACATAACTGTGTAAGATTTGGAAAGTAGTACCAACTATAGGATTAATAAAATTTGAAGTTTAAAAATACTTTGTTGATAATGTCATTAAAACAAAGTATATTGTCATACAAAAGATCTAAATTAAAAGTTTTTGGAATTATTACTTCCAGTAAATAAGAAGCATCAGAGGAAACTATTCTATACATATAAAATTGAATGCTCTTTTGTGTGAACCTTAAGCAAGGTGGTTATAATAAAGTGCGAAGGTTTGAAAGACTCCAGTAGAAAACTATTTGGAGTACTTTGATGAAACTTTGTATTTGTTATATTTACAGTATGAGGAAATGAATTACACAATAAAAATATTAATTACATTTTTTTCGGATTCGATGGTTCTTTTTATTGACATTATTTTATACACTGAAATTATAACATGTTTTTCTTTGTTAAAAATGTGAAAAGAATTATTGCAACATTTGCTCAATGTGTGAGCTTTCAAATCCAATGAAATGTCGCAGACGAAAGACAGCGTGAACCACAGTAGCACTCAACTTTTCTTGATAAATTTTTAAGATATGTCTAGTAATGTTGCCCTTTAAATCAGCGACAGAGTTAGGTTTGTGCTTATAGACGCTGTCTTCAAATATTTCCACAAGCTAGAAGTCACGAGGATTCAAGGTGGACTGGGTGGCTAAACAGTTTGGAAACATCTGCTATAATCCTCACCAAAAGTTCAGTGAGGCAGCTGTAAAACAGGCTGAAGAATATGAAGTTGGGCTCCATCTTGCATAAATATTATTGAATTTAGGTAGTTTTCTTGCAAAGAATTATCACATTATTGTCTAGAGTTTTACTGTAACTAGTGCCGGTCATGGTACAGCGAATGTGTTCTATTGATATAAGATTTTTGGGAAAAAAATGGAACAATAATAAAGTCAGCAGTTATGCCACACCAAATTACAATAAGCGTTGAATGCAACGGTTTTCCAAAAACAGCATGCGTTGGATGAGCCTTATATCTCACAATTCTGGATTTTGACTTTTTCTGATGAAGTGAAATGCGTTTCATCAGTCCACAGAATCATTCGAATCCATGATTCGGCAAATCAATTTTAGAAAGAATGTTTTTGGCAAAATAAATTCTTTGTTATAGATCTCCTAGTTTTTAATTTGCAAAAATTTTAACTTTATACGGATAGCGTCGTAAAATGTAGACTGTTCTAGACTGTTTGCACATTCAGCCTTGGTATTGATAAATCCTTGTTCTACATCAAGCGCTTACCTGTCGTTGTTCCACTAACCCTGGATCAAATACTTCCCTAATTTCTTCCTCAACTTTTTAATTCACAGCGCGTTGTCTTCTAATTCCAGGGTGCACCCGAAATTTCATATAGTTTCAAATTTACTAATCAATTTCTTCAAACCATTCAGAGACATCGGTCTTTTTCTCAAATCTTTAAGACAACAATATTCTTTCAAAGCAGCGATATAATTGCGGTATTATTTTGGTGAAAACATTTTAATTAACAGAGCAGGTTCTACCTTCGACAAATTCATGGCTGTGTTTTAAAGACACATTTGTTTTATCAGCAAAATGTTTTTAAAATTGAAGAGGTAGGCATTTTGGGATAGTAAAGGGGGAAAAAAGTTAGTAACCTACAACACCACCTGTTAAAAAGAAATTGAACTAAAATTTTTAAAATTGTGTATTTCATTTCCCTATGCTCTAAATATAACAAATACCAAGTTTTTTTAACATGCTCTGGGTAGTTTTTCTTCTAGAGTCTTTCAAACACTCGTACTTTCATCATGACCACCCCATACATTTCCATACTCCTTAATGGATTTAAAAGAAATTTAGCACATATATTCTTTAGTTCATAGAATGTTTAACTGAGCTATTAAAAACTTTCCGCGCCCTCCTAAAGGGAGTGAAAGAGGGTATTAAAAGATTTTTGGTTTTTTCCATTTTAACATCTGAATAAACCCTCGCCTAAACATAGTTTTTACACCATCCTGAAATTTAAAAAAAAATTAGCTTTATACTGACAATTAGTAAGCAGGCGAATTTCACTAACGTTCAACTTTTTTACGAATGAAAATAGAGCATTTGCAATTTTTGACAAATGTTACTCCAAAATGCATAGTTTGTACATAAATATAACCCTTTTTAAAAATTTATACCGAAACAATGTGAATATAAAAGTTTATTTCATCACTCAAACCTAAGGAGAAGTATCTATCTTATTCACAAACTATAATTACTGTTCTTTCTTTCTTTTTTTATCTTGAGTAGACATAGCAATGATTTTTCAAAAACATTCTGACAGGAATAACTATTTTGTCTCCTCAAATGTCAAAACATACAAAGAACAATGAAAGTAAATGTACCCACATATGGGAGTTCCTGCATGTGGGAAGCTTTCTAGAAACCAAAGGAAATGGCTTTTTCATGGGTGACAGCAGAAATCGATGCAATACAATTTTCCCTGAAATAAGAACCCTGGACTGATACGGGCTTCCCATCGATTTGTGAAATGCTCTTCTCATAAATCAACAAACAGTCATTATACGAAGCACTGAAAGGGCTCAACTTAGACACGAAAGAAATAACCACATTGTCAATAAAATGCTTAAATCAAGCAATTGCAGACAAATCTATGTTTTTCGAAGAATGAGTACTTTTTAAAAAATTGTCAATACTAGCTAACATCTGTTTGAATTTTTATTAGATTATTGTTTAATTCAAATTTTAAATTATATTTACAAAATTTTTATTTGTCTTTAACCTTTTGCAAATGAAATCAATTCACCTGACATCACAATGTGACAAATACAGCTCTCATCTGATGCAAACTGTATTGCCTTCTGCACCTTCCTTGATGTAAGCTGAATTTACATGTCACTTCCTTTTCTCTTTTTATACTTGAAATTCTACATTTTAGAGTATGCTGATGTAAAAAAAACAAACAATTTAGCAAAGTATTTCAAAATTGGCGTGAACTAAAAAAAATTCTGTATGTGGTCTTTACATCTGATTGTATTTTAACTAAATTTTGGACTATGTCCATTATTAGGTTGATTGTCTGTCATTATACTTTTTTCCGAATATATGAACGAGACGATTAAAAAAAAGCAAAGGATGAAGTTTAATAAAACTTTTAGACAATTGATCAAAGAGAAGGGTATTGTTCGAAAATACAGAGTACTTTCTATTTACTATAATACCAGTCTAAATTCAAAAGTGCTATATGGTGGGAGTATATGAAAAAGCCGAGAAAGTACAGTTTTGAAGATTCAGGATTACTTGTTCCGCATATTGTATGCCCATCACAAGCTATTTATTTTATGCAATAATAATTTGTATATTGATGCTAAATAATATCTTGATTGGAATATTCACTTTCGAACGTCTAAAGACAAAATTTGTTGATGTCAGAAATGTTTAAAAATTTTGAAATTATTTTCGTGATTTACCGCGAAATAGGAAAAATCAGAAAGACGCAAATCGAAATTTTTAAAAAGTGATTTTTTTCATAATAGTCAATGAAACTAGATGGAGTGGTTTCTCAAAAATTTTATTGCATACTCTGTAATAAAAGTATTATCTCTTTCCCCATTGCCGGATAAAACGATGGACCTAGTGTAAAGCCGTGAATTACTTGCCAGTATTTAATTTATATATCGTAACAATAGTTAAGATATAGAGATTTTTTGATGGGAATTCGGCATTTTTACTAAATATAATGTGTGATCCTAACCGAATTATATTCAATTAATCTCTGACATATGATTAATACAACTAGAAAAATGAATTTATGTTTTAATCAAGCTTTCTTTAACCAAATGAAACCAGAATTTTTCACAAATTGCAACTGAAGTCACAAAACATACCAAATTCCATGTATTTACTATGTCCTTGCTTTAACAAGCTTGTTTAAGCCCAGACCAATAAATAGTCAAATGCTTGACAAATTTGGCTTTAAATTTGACACATATCTATATTTTAGACGCGAAAGTTATAACACCAAATTTTATACAAAAAGATCTCTTTGTTTTGTAGTTATAGTATTAAATTGCGATTATTTTGATACGCTTGCATAAATTTTTCGCTTGATTCTTCAACTTTGTTCTGTAATTAGATTGATTTTTTGATTTCAAAATTACAGGACAATTTTGTCACACTTCAAATTTGTACTACAGACCTACAAAAGAATATATTTTTGTGTACGTTGTTTCAATTGGTTTAGTTAAATTATATTAAAATCCCATTTGAAAGCAATACTAGAATTATTTTGGGATGGACTAGGATCCTACTAGGACTAGAACCTTAACACTATTTTAGTCTGATTGTCTCGTTGATTAAAATAATTATGGTTTTTTTAATTCTTTTATTGGAATTAGAAGTCTTCAACCTCCTGATCGCTTTCGCTCACCAACCTCAATTTTGTTCCCGAATCACACATGTCCTCAAATTAGTGAGGTTTCTTGAGGGATTTATTCCTTTTCTCCAGGCAGCAAAATAAATGGAAACAATATGCTTTAAAAATATCATGAACAAAAAACCTCAATTCCAAGTAAAATGAAAAGAAATATTTTAGAATTAGTTAAAATTCAGAAGAAATCTCGTCATAATTATAACTTTTCCTGTTGGACTGAAAACAAGACATTAAAAAAATAATTTAAACAAATGAAATAAAAACTTTCTGAAAACCATTAAAAGGACCTATTAATATATCCATGTTCCTACTTAATATTTGCCAATTCATCTTTAAAAATAATATTTTTGATGCTGTCGACTTTAACCTGAATTCTAATCCCGGTTCTAGATTTCACTCTGGACAATGGTATATACAATTGACATGTGAAAATACTGCACTTTGATCATTAATAATCAGACCACTTTCTCAAGACTCTGATCTTGTGACTTATTTATGGTTATGGCGAAAGCTAGTTTTCACTAATTTCACATTGCAACCTTTTCAATATAAATGGCATATCTGCATCTTTTTTTTAATCTGTAATAATACGTAGTATATCAATACAATTGTGCTTCGTTGTGAATCGTCATCACCTTAACGTACAAAATGCAGTGCTTAATCTTTCCGATCATAAACCGAGATCCATTGCTGGATGCCCCAGTAGTATTTAAAAAAAAGAATGTAGGGTTAATACGTGTATTGCTTGGGTATTCACACGGGCGTTAGCAAAGACGAAAAATTTTCGTTACTCGAAAAAGATAAAAGGTAAACTCGGAAAGCTATTCTTCCTTGTTGCCACAAACAATGCGTCTAAAAGTAGAATTAATGAATAATATTGTTTGAAACTCACTTGTTTATAATTTATAATTTAGAGTTAATTAAATCTTTACTCTCCCTTTTTTGTCACCATTTCACCGTAAAGTTCAATATAAATATTTACTATGACTTAATAATAATTTTCATTAAATATTTCAAACAATACTAGCAAAGCAAACTTCAAATGCCATGGGTCAGGTGACTCGCTATCTACCAGTCACAAAGCGAATAAAACGCAATGTATACATAATTTTTTATATAATAGAAAGATTTTAATATTATTTTATTAATAAAATAACACTAATGCTGAATTATTTATACTTTTCTGCTAGTTGAAACACGTTAGAAAAGCTGCTTTAGATCTAAATTTCGATGATTTTATAAAAGCACAACCCCTTAAAATATGCATATGGTTTCAATCCCATTACGGCCTTTATTACGGAAGTCAGCATCTGCCACCAGGATCATTTTCCGAACACGTCTCACCATTTGGAGCGGTTGCAGTTACGTTTTAAAGACTCTTCCTACCCAAAACTGTTTTCGCAGACGCAAGCCGATACTTATTTAAACGAAACTGCAGTAGGCCGAAATGCCAGATGCTTACCGTTTCGATCCTTTTCCCTCGACAACGATTTCCCTCTCTTCAATTCAAATAAAAGACGTTACGGTCGAAGATTTTGAATCTCTAAGTATTTGGTCAGTGATTTATTGATGTAAGTTGCGAAAATTTAAAGTGTTATTCTGCTTTTTTTTAAAAATAATTCTTTTTTAAAATTATCATAATTTAATCCAAAGATTTTTAAAAAAAAATTCCCTTGAATAAAATTCAGAATTTTTTAAACGAAGACATGATTTTAATTGATTTTTTCAATTAAAATTTAGCCTAAACCCTTTTTTTTATTCTTAAAAACTTCTCTACTGTTACTAATATTTTTTCAGCTATATTTTTTTTTAAAGATTTGCTGAAATATGCAAGAAACAAAACGAATTTTAAGATGCGTCTAATATTTAATAAAAAGTAAAATTTTTAATATTTTTTGTTATAAATTAAAAATATTGCTTGTTTTTGAGACTGACATTTGCATTCATATATAAAAGATCAGACATCCTTATAAATATAGAATAATATATCTATATTGGCCGAATATCCCATTCTATTGTACTTTCGCTCAAAAATTTAATATTTGTATTATAAATGGTTGGTAAAAGTTTCACTTAAATATTTAAGTAATTTTGTCTGAAAGATTGAGCAAAATATTCTTAAATCCCAAATTTTGCTATTCATACTAATACTATTTTGAAAGCATTACATCATTCCTTAATCATTACCAATTCATTTCGTTAATTTTCTGTCATTTCTCCTAAAATTTGTATTTTAATTTAAAACAAAAAACACAAAACTTAAAAAAATACGAAATATTTTTTACAAAAACCAAATATGCTTTTTAAAATTATGAGTACATAAAATAGAATTCTTCAATATTGAAATCTTATACATACTACAGAATATTTTTTCATAATTGGTTCGATATATCATATAACCATATCTCCAATTCAACATAAAATTCAATTTACTACAATAAGAAAGCAAATAATAATAAGAATAATATATTTTTATATATCGAATTAAATTACAGAGAAAAAGATAATTTTTAAAAATGAGCACGCTGTAAAATTTTTTCTTAATTGCTTACTTGTGAAGTTAAAATTTAGTTGTAAGTTTAGCAAAAATTAAAAAGCATATTAAAAACCTATTTTAAACAAAAAACAGTTATTATATCTTCAAGGATTTATCTTCAACAATGGAAGTAAAATCTAGGATGAAATATTTATAGCAACAATGAAAATTATTTGAGTTACTTGACAACTGTGAAATATATTTTTATAAGATTACGCATAAAATATTTTTTAAATTAATTAAAAACCAGTAAAAATAATAGAAAAAGTAATTAAATAATTGAAAAGACAATATTTTAAGTTTTACGATGACGTGAAAAACATTTTTGCGCTGATTTCGAAAATTACCGTGAAAAAACATCGATATTTATCGTTTAATTTTTAATTAATAATTTTAAACAACATTTAATTAAAATTCCCCCCAAAAAATCGCACCAATTTACACATTTTCATCTTCCATTGTGGAAGTCCCAATTTTACAGATTTTTTTTCTTTAAAGCTTCCATAAATTTTCATTTCTACTAATGAATGTTTGCGTCTCTGTTTCTATCTTCGCACGTTAACACTCTACGGGTCAGATCATTCGATTTGGATTTATCAAACCTAGCACACACATACTTTGGATGGTAAACATTAGCATCTAAGTGCCATTTTTTTTTTTTTTTTTTTGAAATTTCCGTTAATTAAAAACTATGCGAAATGTTTCAGCATAGCGAAAATATCACAGCATGAAAATTTAAAAAATATTATTAATTTTTTTCTATTTTTCTTATCAATTTTATTTCCGTTTTTGTACTGTATAATTTTCTCGATTTTTAATTAAATTTAAATTATCCTCATACTTTACACATTATATTTCATTGCTAAATTGAAACTCAAATCGTTTTAATTGTTGCTAATAATCTTTCATTCCTAATTTTTTTCAGTACTGATGATCACGTTAAGAAGATTTGGCTTATTTTTCCATGTTAAGTAAATTTCAAAATAAGATTTGCCTTCAATAAAAACTTTGTACTTACAATTCAAGTTTAATTTTAGAATCAAACTATGACTAAAACTTTTAAAGGATATTCTAAATGTTACTGTTCTTTCTTGTAATGTAATGAGATACATAAAGATGAACTGCGATATTTATTTACCGAAGTTGTCGCTTAAAACTCTAAAATTTCGCATGCCTGTTTATTAACACATTTCCATCTTTCAAAGTATATATGTGTCAAATTTGGTATTTCTAGGTCGAACGGTCAAGCGCGCACGCAGATTTGGATGGGAATCTTGAAATAGAATTCCTCTTTCCCCACAAATGCAGCATATTTCGTATGCAGTATTTTTAGATTTCATGTACGAGAAAGTGAGGTACAGTTCATCCTATTTTCTTTCTCAGATATCAATTTAAGCTACAACATTTGTGATAATACCATTGATCAAGGGGGAAAAAATTTAAAAATATTTTTAAAGTATAGTTACAACGATATCCCGTAAGACGTATGTACTCAAATCAAAGGGCAATTCCAAACCATTATTAGACTCACTATTAATATCTTTACTTATCCAGTGACTTGTCATCCCCAAATTCGCGGTGGGTGACCCTCTCCTCAGTCATTTGTAGCAGAAAAATTATGAACAACTACACCGACTCGTACCCGGCACACGAAAAAATCTGATTGATTGGAACGCTAAGACAGCAAAGACAAGAACTGTGGTTGAGTTCTGAAGGTCATTATCACCATGATATAACCGTAGGATGCAGGTCCCTTCATCGGTAGGGAGTTGCCGACTCCACATCATTTTTGTACCCAACGAAGAAATGAGAACCAATCATCATTCCGGAAGCTCTCATCTCCAAATTTGAAATGCCCCTTGGTGGACGTATAAGAAAGTTACTCTGCCATATCATCTGAAAATAATGGCAATTTCTCAATGGTATAAACATTCGATTTGATTGAAATGGATAATTGCATAACAAATTTGTGAAGCCTTGTTTTACAAGAACTTACTTGAATTTACAGCTCAAGTTCATATCTTAAATTTATAATAATAGAGTTTAATTTTGTTATAACGCTAAGATAAGAACTTCATAATAAAATAAATAGTTAAAATTAGAGAAATAGTTAATAAGAGGGTTAATTTATTTGGGTAAAACTGGAATATCGTGAGAAATTGATTCTTTCTCGAAAATGCTCATCCATACAACTATACCCTCTACAAATATCTGTGAATAGCCTTGCCAAATTCGATGAAAATTCCTCGCTCTATGCTGCAGAACATTTTCGAAAATTCTCCATTAATTAAGAGAGGAAGAATCTTATATTTCCTATAAATCTAAATCGAGTTTAAATTAAATTTTTCAAATTATTTTCATTCAAAGTAAATGTACTACATTTTATATAACGTATACGTTTTTGAGAAAAGATTTATTTTCACAAGAAATCTTTTTTAACGATATCCTTTGATTTTTGACATTGTTGCACGAATCTTTCTAATTTTTAACATTTTATTTTTCTTCAAAATAATGAGTGTTACTTGAGTAGGAAGCCAAGAGAAGCATATTCTTCATATTTTCCGACTCTTCCAAATTTCTTACTCAAATTCTGACACACTAGAAATTGTTCCTCATAGTAATAAACTAAATGCTTTTTCCCCATTCTAATCATTTATGAATTATTTATATTCAACTGTATTTGGATTGAGAGATTCAAAATCCCAAGAATCTAGTATAAGCTCTTTATTCAATGCTCAACTGTAAATGTGGTATAGGAATTTAGTCTCATCAAGTGGCAAAATTCCGAGTGTTTTAATATCAACACGTGACTCGGCCGGAGAATAGCAATGGGGAATTAAACGTTGATGATTGTCATAATTTTGCTACTTGATGATTTAATTTGTGCAAAAGGCAGCCACCCTCCACAACCTGTTTTTTTATTTTAACAATATGTGTTCGCCTTCAAAGTCAATGTACATTTAGTAAAAATATTTAAAAGATTAATTTATTTGATTTTAATTTATTTATTCTTCAGTTTCACATTCAAATATACATAAATTAACCACAGAAAGTGTTAACCTATTTTCCTCTTTATACATTTCCAAAAACTATACGGTTTGTGTTTCTCTCGTCATATGGATTTCTATGTGAATCTCTGATCATTTCACATTAGCAATAATCTGATAGATATCTATAAACGAAGAGGAGAAAACAGCATGAAAATTTTATTTAAATGATCATGTGGTTCTGTGAAATTGTGTTCATGAGCAAGTTAACATATAATCAATTCAGTGACAATTTCGATTCAAAATTTGATCGAGATCGATTTTGGTGTAAAGATAAACTTTTCTAGCTTATTGCATTTTTGAGTTAACTCATGCATATATAGATTAATTGGCAGACAATTAATATTTTGACGGAACTGGTCCAAAATTTTCTATACGTTGCAAATCTATTGATGAAACTAGAACCGAAATATCATCCACCTGGTTTATTACTTTCTAGTATGCGTAATATAGTGAAAGTATTGTAATAGTCAAAAAATTTGAACTCGAAATTTTGACGTATCTCCACATTTTAGACCTCTCGAATTTCGAAAAAAGAAACATTTTTGAAAAATATGCGTCTATCTCTCTATCTGTTTATGATAGAGATAACTCAAAAATGCTTTGAACTAATGGTTGAAATTTGGTATACGGCCTTTATATAAAAATTTCAGATTTCTATCAAATTTTGAGTAAAATCTGTTCAGAGGACAAACTGTCCGACTATTCAAATATACGATAATAAGTTACTACGATAATTATAAAACGAAGAAAGCTAGGTACACAAGATTCGATGTGCATATTTAACATCTATAGTATAGAGGTCTATTGCATTTTGAGCGAAATCCAACTAACCTTTGACTATCTGTCGGTCTGTACTTTCAGAAACATGCAAACGAGATAATTCATAAACGCAATGACTTCAATATATCAAATTTCGTATGGGATCTTATGAATACAATTGCACTTTTGTAACAAATTTTTGTTTCAATCGGTTGAATAAAACATGTGTGAAACACAAATTCAATTTTTGTATATTATTGACTACATGCCAAGAATTAATAGCCAAAAAAATCGCCAAGGATGACATGATTGTTTCAGTAAAAATCCTAAATTCATGCCAAAAGCTAATATTTCGTAACTATTGGACGTAATTGCCAAATAAGGCGTTCTCTGTCATGACAAGTTTATTAGAGAGTATGCAAGAAAGTTTTGAGAAGTCCATACCCTCTGGTTACTTTTTGGGGTTCCCGTGAACACAATTTTCTCTTTAAAATAGTTCATCCAAAATTTGTAATAAATTTTTTCAATTTAAAGATCACTAAATTAATTCCAACTTAACCATCTTGTTTCATTTTTTAATTGCTATATTCACAAACAAAAGGACATAATCCGAAAAATGGATTTTCTAACAAAAGAGATCCGAAACAAAGCAGAAATTCATCAAAATCTCGAAGTCAAGTTTATTAAAGTTTGCACTTCCTATGCTGTATATATATATATATATATATATATATATATATATATATGCTGTATACATAAATATATAAAAAATGTCAACCTGAATGGAACAGATATTAAATATCAAGTAAGACATGCCAGTATTACCCATCTAGATATGATATATCTCATTTGCACGATCTGTAGTCTTTTTGTTAAATATTCATATGGCTATTCCTTTCCTGTCGTCTTCTGTTATGACTGATGAATCGGTCATCGAGGTCTTCAGTGATTTTCTTCCCCTGTTAATAACCTTTACGATCAAGTCAAGTTCATAGTGTCTGCCTTACTTTTAATTACCAACTTGGACGCAGACGTGGTCGATTTAATGTAGATAATGTCAACATAGGTCCCTAGGGAACCATGTTTATGAGGTAATTCTGCGCTATTACAGACATTAAGCTTTTATTTCTCTCTTGATAGGGATATGAAGAAATTATTTAAAATAAATCGCCGCTATAAATTTTAACTTTGAAAAGCACTGAAATCGTGAAAGAATATTCATTTAAATAATGCTAAACGAAGCAAACATAGTGGGAATTAAAAATAATACATGACAAAAATTCTTATAGAGCTTCTGGATCTTGTGTCCAAAACTTGGATCATTCTCAGAGATATTTTGTATTAAATTTTATTTCTCATTACATTTGTAATCCTCAATATAACTTAAATAAAAGATTATTTCCAAAATATTCCTAAACATTTTTTTAAAAAAATTCTACAATCTTTCTGAAATATTTAATGAATTATTTAAGAAATGAAGCATGTATTTCTGATTTCAGGAATTTCTAGTTTTATTCAGAAACTTGGTCAAATTAATATATAAAAATGAACTAAGAAGTAATACCAAACAATGCAATGAACTGAAGAGTCACTGATTTAACAGTTCATTCAGATTGCCTCCATTCCTTTTGCTGTAAAGTTTATGGAAGTTTCCGAAATCGAGAATAATTAAAAGTTTCAGCAATTCCTTAATTTGCCATAGGGGAACGTAAGTGTTGAACATCTTGATTTTCTTTTCAGATTTTTTATGATGGCCATTTGCCGAGTACAGTGATAAGTAGAATTAGCCTAAATAGTCTTATACTTTAGTATCAGAAGAGTTATTAAGAGGAAATGACCGTCAAATAAATGATATGTGAAATAATTTTTAATCAATTTCATCATGCTGCCTCGAAGATTAAAGCAGTAAAACGATTTCAGATTACACATGGAGAGAACTTCATTTGGAGAGAACTAAGCCATTCTCTTGCGATACATGTCAAATACACCTCATTAATTAAATTTCGGAATACATTGCTCATCTTATTGAAGAAATAAGGATGTTGAAGTCACTGAACATTAAAACAAAGTATAATTAGAGGATATGTGGCAACATGGATAATATTCACAATTGCATCATCTTACGACTGCGCTGCAGGAAATCAGCATTTCGCTCGCTATCTTAATAACATTCGTTTAATTGTGGTAATCAATTTTGATGAACTATATCTTATCACACCAAACAAAAGTATTACTTTAAATTATATGTGTAAACCAAATGAAGGAGGCAAACAATAGGAGCATGCATTGGTAACATGCTATAATAAAATCGAGTATGCATTTTGATATTATTTTCGTAAATGGATTAGATCTGAAGTTTGATGTAGATTTGTGTGTCAAGAACACTTGCCTGAATTCATTTAAATTGCGTAACGTTTTTGTCATTCTGTTTATTTGCATGGATGAAAAAAAACACACCTATAAACCTTTTAATAGATTTAATCCAAAATTTTTCATACATATAGAATTATTTTGACACAGAGACAATGAATTATAATCCGACTATTTATCTTATTGCGATTAACAATATCCGGCTGACGAACGTATCCAAATACAGACATACAATTGTCATTTCAAAGTTGACATTATTATGCTTGCATGTATTAAGCACCGGCAACAATTAATCCCGCTGAAACTTTCTTGTACATTCTTCAACGAAGATTGTATCTCCTTTACCACTGTAAAGGTAGACAGTGAATAGCGAATCTTTGAGTGATATTAGCTTGCAATAGTTACGAAATATAATTTTTTGGAGAAAATATAGAATTTTTACTGAATTTATCATGTGAATATGCATTTTGGACTTTTCCCCCCAACCGATTGAACCCAGAACTCGGTATGGAACCACAGTTGTAGTCATAAGATCACATAGCAAATTTTATTGTTTTAAGTCATTGCTTTAACAAGCATTCAAAAGTACAGATTAAGAGAGGATCAACTTTTCTCATATTTGCATTGAAATATGGTATTTCAGATGCTATGTTGCAACCAGACAGAAAATCTTTCTCTGAATGGATTTCATTCGACATTTGACAGAAAATTACAAATTTAATCTTACGTTCTTATATGAAAATCCATCCGCCAAGCTCAAAGATTGTTTGTGTTATTGTGTTCACAGCAAACAGATGCAATGCTAAAAATGCATTTTTCGAATGCAGCGAGGTCTGAAATGTGGAGATTCATCAAAATTTCGCGTTCGAATTTTTGGATGGTTGCAACATTTTCTCAATACTTTGGATACGAGAAGGTATAAAGGATCCTTGAAGAATTTACTTCTTTCAAAGTGTAAAACAATATTCAATATTCGCACAGAATTTTACTCTCTAAATTTCTCCCTGTTTTTATGTTTTTTCATACAGAGACACACTTCCCAAAGTAGCTTGTCAGAAAAAGCGAAACGAAAAGATTTAAGAAAACGGCAAGGGTAAATTTATTTTTAATATCACATACAGCTAGGACTTTACTGAATTGTTTTTTCTGCTATTCTTTAAAGGTATGTGACTATGAATGTAACGATGAATATTTTGAAAATATCATATGACTGAACTTTTTTGTAAAATTTATGACTCATTTTTTTGAAAAATATATGACTGATTTTTAAAAAAAAATATAATATTATTGCGTTTTCTAAAAAAAAAATATAATAGGACTTAATTTTTTTGAAAAATGTATTTTTGCATAAAATAGGTTGAAAAAAAACTCTAAAATGAAAATATATCAATTGAAAGCCAAAAATGTTTGAAAAACTGGAAGAAATATGTTTTTCTTTTTTAGATAAAAAGAGGTATGAAACAAAATCTGGCTAGTTCAGAAATTTTTCAAATGACTTACTCAGAACACCTATATAATACCTTATTCCTGCATTAAAAAATAAGCTATATTACAATGGAATCTTTAAGTACTGAGGCTCGACTGATAAATACCATAAAAGTTTCAGTTTTCTAATATTATGAAGAATTAAAATATCTGTAAATTTTTTATAATGAAGAAATTCATATTGTTCATGTCTATTTTGTAATTCATGTCTATTTTGAAACCTCATGTCTATTTTGTAATTCTGAAGTCGCAGAGAATATCGAGAAATGATTGAACCGAAATTGAACAGAAATATACATTAGATTTCGATTTATGAGGTTCTTTTGAAGGAAAATTCTGCCAAATTTTAGAAGTTGAGAAGACAGCATATAAAATGTGAAATAACTTCAATAGGAATACTATAGGTATATAAAAATCAATGTAACTTCACAAAGAATGAGCATAAAAATAAAATTAAAACAGTTTTATAAAAAAAAATCATAAAGAATATTCGGCATTTTTGCCAAGAATTGACTTTGCAACAAAATAATTTATTTTTAAGAAATACTTTTGAATGCATAATTTTATTGAAATACCAAAAAATAGTAAAATAATATTAATTAAATGTTTTTTATTATATAAATTAACTATACATCTTTATCTATATTTATGAAGAAATGAGAGATATAATCACGAGCAAAGTTATTTTTTTATGATCTTATTTTTCTTTTTTCTTGATGTAATGCATAATTTTTTTAATTTAATTTAAACAGTAAAATTCATTTTCCTGTTAATCAATTAATTTCTTTTGGTTATAATACGAGTTATTTTGGTCCAGCAATATTTATGTTCCTAAAATATTTACAGTTCGCGCAATTAACTTCCTGAATAAAGGAAGTTTTAGAAAGGAGAAATACTTTCGTGGGTCCTTTTCAGGAGCTTTTTTAAAGAAGCCAATAAATAGCCTTTTTACTGAATCTCCATTAAAATGGGAAGGTTTTATGGCTTTTCCCATGATGTGCTCGTAAAAGAAGAAGCCATAATTTATTTGGAACAAGAATTAGTTGCTATAGAATAATTTCACTTAAAAAAGCTGTTTATTTTTCATCTTTGGTTTCAATTAATTTATTTTTTTCTTTGTTGATTCGAAGAATGTTGCACAGGTATAGAAAATTGGACAGACGCTTCTTTTTTTCATTATAAAGCATCTCTTTTTTTCCTCCAAAACCAAATCTTGGATCATTAGTTGAATTCAAAAGTTGTTACAGATAAATTTGCTTTCTTTATCATTAAATTTAAAAACTGCTGTGGGTAAATTAGTTTTCTTTTATCTTTTATTTCTTACCTTAAGGAATTAGTTTGAAAAAAAAAGTTTGTAAGCACTTAATTGGTTTCCTGACTAATTATGTAAAGTAGATATCAGCCATAAAAATTGTTAATTGTGAGCTCTCCTTTATATATAAATATATTTACGCTTATTCATGGAAACGCTTTTAAATGTTAGTGTTATAATTTTAGATCTTTTATCGGATATTGTTTCCGAATAAATTAAAAATCATATATAGAAAATATATTTTACAATTTTCACAATCAGGTGGGTGTTCGTATAGAGTTAAACAGCGTCAAAACACGGAAGCATGTGAAACATGAGTTTGGTTTTTATTTCATTGCAATTAAATTTTAAAAAAATTACTTGCTGATAAAAATTAATTCAGTTACTGTTTCAATAGATGACTTTGAAGAATAGAAAGTGTTTGATTTTAAAATTATTCATATGGATGAGTTAAACGCTATCACATCATTCGTGAATATCTCATCAATAAAGGTAAGATTCGAGTACAGCTTGATACTTTTCACGAGATAATCGAAATAACAATTAAAAAACATCGATTTTTGTAGAAGCATCTTCACATCTGTGAAACAAACCTATTTTGCTTTTATAGATTCCTCTTAATGCTGTTTTACTTTTTATATGTAGAGAAATATATATTATTGATTTTAATGGATATATCGTCTGCATTTTTATCTTGAAAAATAGCAAACCAGAAAAGATATTTTTATAAAATAATGAGGAATATTTTCTTAAAATTGTTTTAAATTTAATTCTCTAAAGTTGTTGATCTTATTTAGTTTGACTGTAAAGTTTCTTTTTTTTGCGAAGAACATGACTATGACTAAAAAATTAGATTTCAATAAAAAGATGTTTAAAAGTCCATTAATGAGAGTTTTTGTAAATATTTACATTTTAGTTGTAGGCATTTCAAATTGAAAATAATCCATTTGGATATATATAATTAAAAAGAGACATAATTATGGAAAGTGAAATTGTCCAATGTTTCCAGGTTACGCAGTTCCCGCTTGTATTATTACAACTGAGATTTCTTATGTACACTTTTGAGAAAATAATTTTTTTTTACTTTTTCGTATAATCACCTTGAATTAAACTGCATAGATAATTGTAGTTAATGAGTGACATAATTCTGGACTTTTTGCTAAGAAAAAGCTTCAAAAATATCGAATTCAAGATTTTGACGAAAATTAGTATTTTAGAAATCCATGAATCCAAACACGCATTTCTGGAATTATATTTGGCTGTCTATTGCTCCGACTGTCCTTTCTGTTTGTCTTTGAAAATGATTATTTCAACGCGCTTTGAGATAAACAGATGAAATTTAGTATATGGCCTTTTAAAACAAATTTGTAGATTTCTGTCAAATTTTGGAACGAAAAATAACGAATTTTTTTCACAATTGAATTCATTCAGAGGAAGCATGTTTATCTGGCTGCCTGAGTATAGTTTAGCTCAATAAAACACATAAAGGGCAAGATAAATAAAATTTAGTGCACGGTGTAGCATTCGTTACGTATATCTTTATCAAATTTGGAACCAAATATGTCAAAGATTATACTATCTGTCAGTGTATGCGTTTTCATGTAAATAAACGTGATAATTCAAAAACATAACTTAAGTGGATTAAATCTGTTTTACAATTTTAGCATTTGAAGAGTAATTTTTTTAATCAAGTTTTGAATTAAATCTGTCAAAATGACTGTCTGTTTTATATTTTAAAACATTACACTACTTAAATAATGAACTTCCATCATATATTTTGTATGATATTTTAAAAAAGTCTATCTATATATAAACATTTAAATTAAAGAAAACTATTACATTTAAAATTCAGTGAGGAAAAAGACTTTACAAATATGCTTCGACTCACTACCCTTAATTTTTCTAAAAGTTAGACAAAATTTGATTTTGTTTTGTTTGGATATGGTTATTTGGATATCCGATTACGTAAAATATTTCCTGCATCAACTTAATGTAATTTAGGTTAAAATATTGAGAATATGTGTATTTTATATTCAGGGAAAATAAATATATAATTGTAATTTATCTTATGTCAGGATCCATAAGCCATAGATAAAAATAAAACATTTTTGAAAATAGATAAATATTTTGCCGTATATCGAGTTTCGATTACCGCCTTCCCTCTGAATTTCTTCTCTATGCCGATTTTGTTACTTTTATTCATTCTTCATCTGGGCGGGTATGTAAGCAAGCATCCAACATTTCAAACTTCGTACCAATCTGAAGATATTAGTGCCTCCGTGGTTTTAATGTGAGATTAAAGTAGGTGGAGGAAATGTGTATTTTTATCTAGCTATTCAGAAGTTGAACTTCCCCGTCAAATGTATGAAATAAAATAGTAAATGGAAAAAGAAACTAATTTTAGAACAATGAATTCATTTTTTTTTCGTTTCCAAACTGAAAGAAAGAATAAAGCAGCTGTACTAGAAGCTACGTTTAAGAGTGTTTACTCTTTGAGAGTTCTATATTAAGAGCGTTAATATTTTATATTTTACATGTTGTAATAATTAAGAGTATCACAGTTTCCATTTTTGGAATGCCTGAAATGAAAATGAAGCAATTATTATGAAGTAATTATCATGAAGTACTTAATATGTTGTGATTTATAATAAGATTTCAAAATTAGACAATAGCTATATCAGCTAATTTTTTGGTCAATTGATTCGAATGTTTCGATTATATCTTTTTATTAGATAGCTGTAAATTCCATTAACACATACATACAGAAATAGGTTATTAGTATTTCACGAATTTTGTTTTATTTTCGAAAATATCTAAAACAATGATTATTGAGATATCATTGGTATTCAACTTGTATATTTGCAAAGTGGTCATTATAAGAAGTAATTTCAGAATACCATTCTAAATCTGTATCATTTTTAATTTAAGTATTTTTTATTTCTTCAACATGAATAAGAACTTTTTAATACTTATTTTGGATTTAGCCAAATGAACTTTTCATTTGAATGTACTATTCATTTGAATGAATTAAATGAATATGATATTTTTATGTACTACTTTATATCGTGTTTTTGTTCGTATATTTCATGAGTCTAAAATAGGATTTTGGATTTTCTGTTCCAATATTTTCTTTCCTCTATATTAAATTTCAAACACAATTATAATATTTTGTATAACTGTATGAATTAAATTTTGTCTAAAATTGATTAAAAACTTTACAATCGTTTCTTGCTCAGTTTTCAATCATTTATATTATTGAGTATACAATATCGTAAGGCATACTCTTATAGTTCTATTCAGACAAAATATTTAGCAAACTTTCGTAAATTTATTTGACTGTAAAAAAATGAATACACCATATATAAATACGTTCTAATAAAAAAAGAAAATAGCTTCATTAATACATAACTTTATACTTGTGGAAAAAAATATTGAAAATTTTTTGTCACAGATGTAAACTAAAAAAACCTTATATATTTCGAAAATTCATCTAAAGCTAAGCTACTTTACTTCAAGCCCTATTGTGCATTATTTTCATTGTCTGCATCGGGCGTTGTGAATCTCATATGAATAAAAATACTTAGCATTTTTGCTCTACAGAATCTTTAAAACGGTTTTTTTTTGTAAAATAGGAATTTTTTTTAACGCAGCATCTTCAAATAGATATCAAGACAGAGATGAGATTAAGAACAGAGATGAGATTAAGAATCTATAAACTAGAAATAATTGCAGTGAAATAATAAACAGTATAAGTATTTCCCATTTCAAAATTGTTAAAAGAGTAATAAAAATAAAACGTATTATAATCATTTCCCTCCTTTATCCTCAAAATCAAGGAAAAAAAATGGATATGATACAAAATAAGAGACACAAAAAAAAATGATCAAAATGATCCAAAAAAAGATTTTTTTTTTTTAATCTTCTATTCATTTCTTAAAAATATCACAAAGTATGAATTTAGAAATAAATAAATGATATTGCTTATATGTTTTGAAATAATCTTCAATGTAAAAAATATTTTTTTTAAATTAATTGAAATCCTAGAATTGTAAAAAATAAAATAACTCCTTACATTTTTTGGAGTAAAATTAAAATTACCAGCAACTGAAAAATCATAATTTGAATTTTTTGATTTTGATATTTTCCGAAACAGTGTTTTTTTAGAATAAAATAATATTTTCAGAATAAATTAATATTATTTTGACAATAAAGTAATGTCAACTATTACTTATATTCCTCCAATTATTAGTTCAAAATTATATTATTAAGGTTAAAGAACTTTCTTTTCAAATAAGTTCCTCTGTACGTGGATTTTATAAAAGAGAAATTCTTTCATGGTTCTTTTCAAAAAATCTTCTGAACAAAGCTAATAAACAGCCTTTTCTTAAACTTCATTAAATTGGGAATGTTTTAACTCTTTTTTTACGATTCGTTTCTTTAAAGGGAATTATATTTTATTTAAAACAAGAACTAGTTTCTACAGTCTGAATTCATTAAGAAAATTATTTGTTATTCCTTTTAACTTCTATTATTTAATCAATGTTTTTTTTCTCTTAGTGATTCTTATAATGATTTAAATGAATGAAAAAGTTTTCGAATGCTTTTTCGCTTATCTAAACTCTTTACTTTTTATAAATCGCTCACTATTCATCGAAACAAACTTTGAAATCATTTGTTGAATCAAAAGTTGTTTCAGCTAAATTAATTTCTTTCATTAATAAATATAAAAACTTTTGCAGGTTAAATTGACTTTCTGCTATCTTTTTTTTGCATTACAGAACTCAGATTGGTTCAAGAGACATTTTTAAAAGAACCCTAATTGGTTGTTAGACTAATTATACAAAGTAGCATTCAGAAATTAAGAAATTTGTTCTTGACTTTAAATTATCTTATACTCGTTGTTAAAAAAATTGAGGGTTCATTAAATGTGTTGAAATATGTGTAAGGTACACCAAATTTTACGAGTATGTATATCTATTTTTTTAAATTTATTTTTAAAGTTAATACATACTACAGAAAATTTTCTCTTGTCAAGCTGGAAGTCAAAAGTAGATTCCTTTACATCTGAGTTACTATCTGGCAACATAAATTGTTGATTTCAGTCAAAATTAGGACGTGAAAAATCACTTTTCAGGCCTTAAATTCTAAGATATTGCAGTTATAGAAGAATTTTAAATTCAAAAGTTGTTCATCTTAATGAGGTGCTAATATGGCTAATTGGATTTATTTTTCTATCTTCAATATTGAGAAAGTTACAGCGAAATGAAAATTTCTACCCACCCCCACCATTTCTACCCCATTTGAGCTAGATGGACTATTTACGAACTCTTTCAAGATTTTTACATTTCTAACAACATATTCCAAGACAATTAAAATCAAATCAAAATAACTCTAGCTATCCTGTTTACAAGATAACATGGACAAAGCATCATACGCCTATTATATAACTTTTGAATGAAGTGTGGTTTCAGTTTTTAGGAACCATGATCGGTGAAGACCTCCAGAAATTTTCCTAAAGTGATGTCATAAGAAACAGTCTTCCTATAGGAATCTATCTAATATATCATATAGAAGAAAAAGGTACAGAAGAAAAAGGTTTCTCAATAAATAGAAAAAAATTTCCATATTTGGAACGCAATCTTCAGATATTAAGCTAAATCCTATTTTTTTTCTTTCTCCATTTCTCACAGAGTATATAGTAAAAGATAAAAAAAAATAATGCCAAAATCGATTTAATCGTGTGTTTAAAATTAGTAAAAAATTCTTAGTTACGAATAACATAATTTCATTCCATAAATCAAAATCAAAAACATCCGTACTATTTTCTTTAAAAAAAATTGCTGATTTTGATAGGAGGCTTGAGCTTCTTTTCCCTATTAGTGCAGAATACGATAAAAGAGATACGATAAAAGAATTTATTTAAAATTACTTCTCAGAATAAATAGCGAATTGCAATATTATCTGGAAAATCCTCTTTTGATTTCCCATGACATATACATTAATGAATGCGATGTAATATCAAAGAAATGAAAGATAGAAAAAAAAAAGAATAATTTTAAAATACTTTTTTATTTGTCTAAAAGAATAGAAAATAATTTGCCAGAAATCTTGAAATAATGTAAAATCCTCCTTTAAATCTCCTCACTTCATATTTTTCTTTTATCATTTCAAGTTCATAATGAAAATAACTTGAGGATGAAATTGGAAAATAAAATACATGTTGTTTGGATATTTAGGCAATTAATATGGAGTACCTATAGTTAATAGACATCCGTCAAAATAAAAAATAAATTATGATGGAATATGATGTAACAAAAGATGTTAGTCATTGAAAATCGAACATGTTTTCAATCTAGAGGAGTGGAAATGAGATTATCTGTAACTTTGTACGTTTTTGTATCAATCACTGTCAACAGCTGTATCAATAGTATAAGTATTTATTTTATTTAGTTTTGCATTGTACGATAAGTAACACAGCTGCCATTTCAAATATCACCTGGACTGTTTCATTGATATAACTCATGTGGAACCTTTTCCTGAATTGTCATGATTATGGCCTCACTGTAAGCGATATTGCAAGCATTCTACAGAACAAAATCTTTTAGTAGTTATTTTTTTCGCCTTCTCTTGCTCCAATGTGTTTAAATCTGTACGGATGTTTTCGTGTATTGAATGATAAAATATGGTTTATAAAACTATGTTTCTTTACAATATCTGTTTTTCTTGATGCCCAAGAGCATCTTTCTGCGAATAATAAATTTAATAATGAGGAATAATAAATTTAATTTTATAATTCTGATAGTAAATAAATTTAACAGACACAAATTCTACAATAAACTTTTATAAGTGTTTTAAAAGATAGAAATGTTTTTAATTTAATTATTTTTTACTTCAGCTTTGCAATACAACTTAATTCATTATAATAATTGTTAAGGAAATTTAAATTCAATGCTTTCACAGGTTCACTATCAGATGGCCCTAATCATAAATCATAATTTGATTAAATTAATCAAATAAAGGATAATTGAATTCTTTAAATATTAAACTGATGTATTATTTTCAGGAACTACAGATGTACAACATTTTAAAACGTTAATACATTCAGAAGTGAGTGAAAAATCTAATCAAAAATCCCTTTTTTACACAAATGAAACAATATAAATGTGTATAAAACATTTTTAAAAACAAACTTTCATTAATGAGTTAATAAAATCAGTTCATTCATGAGTTAATAACAGAAATTTTTGTAAATAAAAAGTCTGGAAGTCAGAACAAAATGAGAAACGCGTAAGGTGTTAAAGAAATTCAAGTTTTAAACTCGCTTGTCATAGAATAATATGCGACGTTATAGAAATTATTTTTCTTATGAAATTCATGGTTTATTTCAATTAGTATAGTTTTCAGTATCTTACATATTTAAGAATTTGCTTCTATTTCCACTCTACTAGTAAATTATTTTTTATTCTTTTAGAAAAATAAAAAAAATATTTTAAAAAGTATTATTTTTATTATTTTCTACATTTTATTCTTCAATATTACATAGTTTTCATTAGTGTATATGTCAAGAAATGTCATAATCTACTTTTTTTTAAAAAAAAATGAATTTACTATTAGATGGCCATTTTTTCTTCTATAGAATGGAATTTAATTTTTGAAAACGCTAAAATTTTGTGCCATTCGAGAAATAATTGTACAAAATTTTCGTACTTTTAACACTTTAGAAGACTAATTTTTTTTATTATGGTTACACATTTGCAAATTTCTAAAATGGAAAAAAATGTGGCCATTTGCTTTAAATTGCCTTGTATATTTTTCATATGTTATATAATTTGTTTCAGAGTAATTTAATTCAATATACAGGTATTTAATTTCAGGATTTTCTTTAATTTTCAGAATTGATAAAAGGAATCATTATTAGAAGTTTCTTTTGAAACTCACAACTTTACCACAGCGTAACTACGAGAAAAAATTATCCTCTCATTATCTCAAGCTTAACGAATTCTGTTCTAAACAAATAAATTACACTTGGTCATTAATTTTGGATTACGATACGTTGTCGCTTGGAATAATCAATAAATTCAGAAGGAAGCATTTTATCTCTAAACGAAATAGTTACAACTTACAAATGAGACTTTTTTTAATTCTATAAAAAGAATAATGGATTAAAAATCGGCAAACTTGAAACTAAGCTTAAGATGTCTTAGTAACATCCAAAGATAAAACTTTTGAAACACTTTTATTTGTGTACTGTAAGGATTACAAAGGTATCAGTTTAAGAAACAAATTGAAAATCTTTTCAATTTAATAAATTATCACCTGTATTCTTATTTTTTATTATTTCAAAAATTCTTCCATTTTTTTAATCTCTTATATGGAATAAAAGTATTAAGATTTTGACAAATATCTTTTAGGAATCAAGGGATAAAAAGCCATTTTTGAATTATATGTGTCTGTTAATCAAACTATCCAAATTAAATTTGAAATGTAATTTTAATACCAAAAGTATACGCCTTTTTCAATTATAGTCGAAATCAATCAAAGGAAAGTCTGTTTATACTTTTGAGGAGAATATGAAAAATTAAAAGGTATAAGCAATTGAATGCATGAAATTTGATATAAAGCTTCATCACTAGAATTTAAATCTTCTGAAAAAGTTTCTATTCTGTTTAATAGTAGTCTAATGGTCGGTTTATCAATTCGTATTATGTGAACTCGATAGTTGAAAAAAAAAACACAATAAGCTAGATAGACGCAGCCCAGTATCATACACTTTATACACTAAAATTACAAATTTATGTCAACATTTATTTGAAATCTGTCAATGAAAAATGTGGTTATAATATCACAAAACTTATACTCAATTTTCTTCTTCATAGAACGAAGTTGTAGATAAATTGTGATTTAGTGTAGAGATGTACGGCAAAATCGAAGGAAGAATATTTCCAATAATTAAATAATGCTCTTTATTTCTTTTTCGTAAATTTTAATCATAACCATGTGATAAGCACACTATCTGAACTCTTCAAGAATTCACATTAATTTAAGTAGCGTCACCAGATTTTGCTTCCGAATCCGACCGATAAACCGGGACATACACATGGCACTCAACTCAACGCACTTTATAGAATACGCTTTACGTTTGCTATAATTTGATTTTTTTGTGCATTGACTTTTAATTGCTTAAAAATTATCTTTTTCCAATGTAAATGTTTATAATGTATATCTAAAGCAAGAGAAGCTCGTCAGCTCAGAAATCAGCACAGCTGCAAGAAATAATTATCGAAATATTTGGTTTGGCTTAAAATCCAGATTCCATTGGATAAAATAACGACGGACCATCGTTGCCTTTTTCTAAATTATTTATTGACATCACACAAGACAACACAAAACATTAATATAGATGACAGTAAATACTTTAGCACAGTGATTACCCACGTCAGTTATTGCCGAAATCCTGACGGCGTCTCCCCTGGTTTCCCCTTGTTTACACCCGTGATCACATGACCGGTTGGGAGCGCGCATGCGCCAACAATATTACAATTTTATTGAAAATTATTTTACCCATAAGTAGCAAAAATTTTCAATGTCAAAGCCACATATGAAATTTGCTGCATTTCAGACATAATGATATGAATTTCTGATAATTTTGTCAGAAGAAAATGATGTGAATTTTAATATGATATTTCAGCAAGTAAATTACCACTGTCTCTTCCACACACATCTCAATCAATTTGATAATACTTGCCCAAAAAGGAACATCAAATAAGACATTCATTATTTTTATATGTAATAATTGATGATAAATTATCTCTGATAAAAAGTTCTTCTGTATAATGTTTTAGATTTACACCCTTTTTTTTCTTCGAAATATGCATCAGACAATGCATCAGATGTGTTTCTATCGATGCAACAAGAATCGAAGCCGAAACTTATAAATAGCGAATAAAGAAAGAGAAAAGGAACTAAAGTGAATTTTGAGAGTGAAAAAAAAAATCAATTGGCCGCACTCCAAGCCGAGTCTGTTCTTTTCTACAGCTCTCATTTCTCTAAATTCAATGGCAGAGAAAGGATTGCCTTGATCTTTAATCAAACAATCAATTCTATGCACAGTGTTCTTTCATGGGGTGCATGATCAATCCCACTGATCTGCGTTTCTCTAGCTTGTTGGTTCATTTTTTTATTTTTAAATTGTTATTGCATTTTTCCATTCTTGTTGCTTATTGAATTTTGAGACTGATAAAGTAAGCAAAGAGCATCGAAATCTCAGAGTAAGAAGGCAGGGAAATTCGATGAAAAAACCCGAAAAAAAAAGTATAAAAAATAATTTCCTGGGGTACTGAAACTTTATAACCTATTGGACGAGCCACCACTGATCTACAATACTCGTATATTCTATTGAATTGAATCGTATTATATCTGTTACCGACAAAGTATAAAATACCGGCATTTTATAGAATGCCTAGGCACTGAATATAATGCCGGACATTTTAAAGCAAAGTATGCAATAGGAAAATTATTACATATTTTTCATAGGCATAGTATATAATGCCTAGACATTTTATAGAATGACAAATTCCATTTAGGCAAGATATGGAAAAAGGTCCTGATGAGGCTATGATATAAATGACGGGAATTCCTCAAAAATACAAATGTTATTCTAAGAAAATGAGAGTTCCACCAAAAATAATTATTCCGTTTTTTCTTTTCTTTCAAAGTTTTTTCTACAATCTATCATGACCTAAATGAAGTACGTGAAATTACGCAGAGTAAGTGACGTAATATTGTATTGTACTGACGCCTTTCTTAATAGAATAAATGAGTACTTTTGTTTTCCACAATTACACACATAGATTCACCAACCAATAATCCGTTCTTAGTAGTCATTTTGACTTTTTGTACATTATTTATTAACTTCTGGTTAAGAAAAAAAACCCGTTTTTTGCAGCATTAACTCGAATTTTGGACAGTTCATCGTCGAATCATTATTGTTTCATGTCTATCGACCATAATTCCTCCTATACTACAACTTACTCCTCCATTTTCATACAACACATAAAAAAAACTAATTTTTTGTTGAACAAATTTAAATAAAATTCAGCATTTTGTCACTCCTATACAAACCGCAAAGTGCAACTGACAAATTCTGAGGCTGAGGCGCGGGTTAAAAGTTACATGTTTTGCCATGTGATACTCGACAGGAATCGGAGATGTATTTCATACTTTGCCGATTTCTCATTTGGCATTCTATAGAATACCTAGGAAATGTGTGAAATATGAATCGTTTCATACACTCCCGGCTAGTTTTAGGCATTTTATACAATGCCTAGGCATTCTACAGAATGTCGGGTTTCATACTTTGGCGATAACATATCCATGTTTTTAGATAGAATTAAGGTGTAAATTTTATCTAATCCAGAACGCAACTACTTCCGGTTTTTAATAATATATATGCTAGAAAAACTGAATTCTACTCAAGAGCCTTCACTCGCCATAAAAGAATATTTATTTTTAAGTGAAATAATTAGACCATGGAAAGTTTCTCTAAATAAAAATTAAAATAGCGTCTATAAAATAACAAAAATTGAATGAAAAATTAATTATGTATATTTGATATGGCATTATATGAATTGAAGTTCTGACCAATGTTTATTTTATGATTCTGTTCACACTTCATGTAAATGCCAATAAATCTTGTTTCATAGCAGTTGCATTTTCTTGCACTCAAAAAATGAATCACAGCACGCATTACCAGTTAGGACGTCATTTGCAGCTGTCGAGACATATTTACAACTGATTAGTAGACAAACTGAATTATGACAACCGTGACATCACGCGATACTGACAAATGTCTGAAATGTTGCCACAAAGTTTCAACAAAATAGTCTTTCACCGAAAATATTTTACAAAAGAGTGCATTATGACTACGAATCTTTTCTTCTAACATTATTCGTGTCACAACAAGACTCCATTTCACATAAATATGTTATTATACAATATAGAGTTCAAATTAATTAATATTAAATGCACACTTTGGATTTAATCCTTTCGACAACTGTAAGTAAAAATTGATACGGATCTATAAATTTGGTGTCGTCACGTGATACTGACAAGTGTCTGAAATGTTGCCATACAATTTCAACAAAATAATCTTTCACCTAAAATTTTTTTACAAAAGAATGTATTACGTCTACAAATCCTTTCTTCTAAGAATAGTCGTGTCATAACAACAATATCCTTTTTCGCCTAACCATATTATTAAACAACATAGATCTCAAATTAATTAATATTGAGCATACACTTGACTTCATTCTTTTGATAACAGCTGACAAAATTTGATATAGATATATAAATTAGTTTCAAGTTCATCAACTAAATTTCATTTATTTATTCATGACGCTTTTGAGTTATGTTCACTTATGCAAAGATTGATCAAAAGGTTGATAGCCTACATATTGAAGTTTAGTTCACAATTATAGAGATACATAAAATGTTACTGTCAAAATCAAGTACTAAAATTGATATGTAACTTTTTTCCTTTCCGAGCTACCCTATTCACACGCACACAAACAGATAGTCTGACAGACAATCAAACCACAGAAATATGAAAGAAATGTACAATTCTTTTAATGAAAAGCTATTTACCAAATCTCAACATTGAACTCATTGGGCATTATCAATGCGAGTCAATTCTGTCCTTTTAAAGAAAAGGCTAATGGAAATTTGTAGTTAATGCCCCATATTCTGTATATTGTTTTTGTTATCAACATCCTTTTTTATTACTTAGTACAATACTATTAGTACTGAATAAAGGATCAAGAGATGTAAAACTTTACGAACTTCTGACATAACATACTCAATTTACATTAAAACACATTGATTCTTTAAATTTACTTGAAATGAAAAATTGAAACAACATAGTGCAAATGCAAATCATAAATATATTGCGATATAAGCACTTCACATCAAGAAATTGAGTTTAGTATTTTACATATACATTTGCTGAATATTTAATTTTTTAAAAATGACAAAATACTTTGGGTAGGTTGGAGAGAGGTTGAGTGGGCGAAAACCTGGCACGGATTCACTGGTAAGACTATTTGTTTAGTCCACAGAGACAAAACCAAAGTGAAAAAAAGGAGTTATTTCTAGTGGCTTGCTTTCAACAACAACTTCAGAGAAAGGAAATAAGACATATATTGCTATTTATATGCAAAATTCACGAATATATTTTCTAGCACAGTTCTTTCAGTTTCAAATATGGTTAAAAGAGTAATACATCAGAATAAAATATATATAGTAAAAAGATATGAATGGATTCTAAAATTATTTTTTTTTAAAGTATACGAACATAACATTATTTAAATATAGAAATCCAATAAATATTTCAATTACTAAATAAAAAAATGAGCGAATATTTTAATGCTTAAACAAGCAAGCAAAAAAAAAAATATTTTAGTTATTTAAATAATTTAAGAAAAATTGCCTTACAAATGCTATATATTTCTATCTCAATTTTCTCTATTTTAAATATTGAATTTTAGTGATGAATTTGTGATGTAATTTTATGTAAGTCACTGATATTTCTTAATATGTCCTCTATTTCTAATAACACGATCCCCTTATCAGCTTTTATTGACAACTATGACAATTAATCAAACGTAATCTTTTGGGTTGCATGATGTTGTTAAATGCATGCCGACATTTAAAATATTTAATCTTTCAGCTAAGTATAGGGAATTAGAAAGATTTAAGTAAGCGTAACTGCATCCATTAAAATCTAATTAATGAAAAGAAAATGGAAAAAAAATTCACGAGGATACTTATGCAAATGTTGTTAAAATGGTAATTCTCCAAAAAGCGGTGTGCAGTCTAATTATTATTAGAATACTTACAAGGTTACGGAAAATGAATGACCGGATTTTCAAAATTTATATTTTTAAAACCAGTGAGCGTAATATAAATAAGGATACAAGAGAATAAAGAAACACATTCCAGTCTTTGTTTTTAATATAGCTCAATAGAAGAAAATAATCTGGACTATTAAAAATAATATTATTTTCACAACTATGCGAGGATAATACGAATTTTATCTTTCAACAAGATGGGCTCCCAATCTCATTGGGTTTGGATGCTCATAACCTATCTGAGTATGGAGCTTCCAGAAGGTTGGATTGGATGTGTAAGTAACACTGATTGACCTTTCGTCACATGGCCATCAAGTTACCGGATTTGAGTTAACGTGATTTCTTTTTATGAGGTTGCGCCAAAGACTTTGTTTAGAAATGTGACGAAAACGGTCAATGAACTTAAAGAAATCATCAGTTCATAAAGCATTTAACTTCATTGACAGTGTTAAAAATCCGTAGATGAACTTAACTAAAAATCTGATGTTACGAACGTTTTACACATTGGGCATTTATAAATGAAAAAAAAAAAAAATGTTTTTCTTTATACTCCTCTATTATTGATTACATCATGTGTAATAGTTTTGGAAATATAAATGTCTAATATCTGGTCATCATTTATTCTAATCTTGTATTTTATTACAGTTTTGCAATTTGTTCAGAAAATTTGTGTTTGTTTGTGCTTTTTAAAAAAAGAATGCATCATCTGAAGAATATGCAAGTGTTTAATTTCCAAATTTCTGTAACACAAACAAATACATGTATTGAGCTGACGGATGAAGTTTTCGTCGATGTTCATTTTACTTGTTTTGTCATTCTTTCATAGCATAGTAAAGGAAAAAATTTTAAATATAGGCAAAAGTTGTCGTGTACATAAAATTTTCTTTGGAAGAAAATAATGCACACATTTTTGTAGAAAAAATGTTTTTATTCTGATTTTTCATTCACATTTCATGCATTTTAAATAGTTAAATAATGAATAAAGAAAATGTCAATTATTACTCTTCAGAATTTCTTATGTGGATCTACTTGGTAACGAAATAGCAGGCAGGCTTGCAAAGAAAGGAAGCAGCCTAGCGACTTCATCTTCTGCTGAGCTCACATATTTAGAACTTTTCTCCCTGGCAAAATCCCCAAATAAGAAGAATTGGATGGTAGCCCCTACTCATGATTGGTATAGAGCCAATAAGCCTGGCCAGTCCTTAATTCTTCCTTTTGATAGAAAAACCAACACTTGTCGCGCCTTGCCAGTGGCCACCTTAAATGTCTTTTCTTTTCTCAGGGTGAAAAATTTTACCCTCTTTGCCCGAAATGCTGCCAACATTAGGCCTCTGCTGAACATATTCTAGACTGTTTAGGACTTCTTTGGGGATAAATTTATTCTTTTCCCTTCCTCGTTTTTGACTTTCTTCTTGTCAACGGATTTTTGGATTTGGTCCGACTAAGTCAGGCCATGGAGATTAAGAACAACAAGAATTTCTCGAAAAGCCAGTTATTTAACACCTCTGATCATTATGATATCAAAAAAATCCTTAGAAATAAAACAGAAAATCAAATTAAGATTCATCGTTATGCTATTTGTTACTAATTTAATGCAATAAATATCTACTAGTAAAACTGGAATAGATATCTACGTCAATTTTTGTTTTCAAATTCTTATTGTTAATTTTTAAATTTAAGTCAGCAAGAGACAGAGAAGCTTTTAAAAATTAAATTGTTAATCAGTGATTATGTGTATATACAAACAAAATGAACCCAACAATAAAAATAAATGGTAGGTAAATAATACAGCTATTCTCAGAAGAATTTCGCGACTATTCATCTGAAGTTACTTAAACACAAGAAAAATCCGTCTATCTCGTGTTTTGTCTAAATGCATTTTCTGAGCTACAGTGTTGATATTTCTTAATCTCTTTTAAATGTATTTTTTGCCACTCTGTGAAATATACTAAGGTTTGATTTTGACTAAAAACTCTTCTTTTTTTTTCTTTTCCATAGATTTAGCAGAGTACGGTCAAATTTTACAAATCGATCAAATAGTTTTATCTCTACACTTTCCACTCAATGAAAGCAGGAGAAAGATAATATGGCAATAAATTTTGGATTCTCTGAATAATTTTTTTTTATATATTTTATGATGTTAGTTCACAAACCGGAATTATAGTTTAAATTATTTCAGTTACAATTTCCGAATTTTATATTGAAAAACAAGTAAAATGTGACTTAACCAGAACAAGGGGAAAATAAACTTGTATTCCAATTGATAAAGTTTAGTTAATCATTAGTTATGTATCATTCCTTTTGACTACAAACTCTAAGACATATTATTAGGTGGAAGTACAAGGTAAGTTGAAGAATTTAACCATGTATTCAAACAGTTGATTTCAAAGTGTTCTTAATTTTCCCTTCGTGATTTTACTAAAAAGTTTGTAATTTTTTTCAATCTCATTTTTCTAGTGAAAATTCCCAAAATTTCTTGCAGTGCTGGAGAGTTCAGAAATATATATTATTGATACATTTCATTACATGCTAAGTATAAAAATTCAGCGGAAATTATTGAATTCTTTCGAAATTTACTATTTTGAAATATCAAAAACCATTTAGAACATTTTTTATTTTGGGAGTTTTCACCTCTGCTCGGGCATTCCTTTTTTTCCTTCTTCATCTTCAAACATATGCTCAGCATGTTATTTTTTGACATTTATCAAACAGGAGATTAAGATTAAACGTCGTAGAAGTTTCTTATATGACAGGCAACGTATGACAAATCTATCCAGAATCTTTTTCTTTCGTGATCTTTTCAAGAAGCAAAATAGAAAAGGATAATCAATAACTGCGTTAAAATCTACGTTATACTGAATTTTTTTTGTTCGTATACATTTACAATTTATAGTTATTATATTAAATATGTTATGTTTTTACATAAAAGTACGAAAGGAAAATAGTAGTCACCGAAAAATTTGACTCAGAATTTTTTTTATTAACCTTCATCTTTTAAACCTCTCTGATTCTAAGGCAAAAAAGTTTTTAAAATTAATTGTTTTCTGTCTATCGACTACTATATATATATTGCATTTCCATAGACCTGCTTTGAAATGGTGATAAGAGTTTTGCTTCGAGACTGAGGGAAGAGGATGTTCTAGATTAGAAAAATAGAATTTACAAAGGGATTCACCGTGTTATTGTAGAAGTTAAATGGGACTTTGAAGTTTAAGAGCTCTCCAGCTAGTGTAATGGAAACATTTAGGGTAGGAGAGGGAACAGAATCAGATGTTGTCCTTGCCATCTGACCAGGTTGAAAGAGATGAGGTCCGTCACGAAATTGCTAGTGCCCTTTGAGTTACTTCGAAAAACGATATTAATAAACATTAGAGTTTATAAATTATGATAGATTAATGTAAGAGTAATTATTTAAATAAATTCTTTTTCATATATCGCTTTTTTTATAAAGGACAAAAAGGTACAAAATAATCTTTCCTATTCATAATCATATTGAAAATTATTGATTGTGAATTTTTAAAATTCATATTCACAAATTTTCAGGACAATCTGTATGGGATTAAGAGAAATTATTTTATAATTTTTAAACAGATTTTAAAACTTGGCATATATTTTTGTTTATTTAAATAATTAGTTTCTGCCTTTTAGTTTTGTGAATGTGAAATTTTGGAATTGATTTTAAATTAACTTTTCGATGAGCTAATAATTTGTCATGGCGCCATCTGTCTGTAATGAAAGTTTTTAATCAATTGCTAAAAATTTGTATCGAAAAGAACAAACAAAGGCAGATAAACAAGAATGAGAGTTAATATATTGCCATACAGTCTTGGGCTATGTATAAAGTTTAAAGTTTCTAGCTCAACAGGAAATCTGTTTAAAATCCATAGCAAAATTTGTACCGAAAACAGAGAATGAAGAAAGCGAGTCAATAAAAACGTTTTAAAAGTGAAATGCGACAGAATCGTATACTTCAGAAAACTGCGCATGAGATGTATTTCGCCATCGAGGTTGCAGGAAAATGATCCTGGCTTTTATTGTTCGCCCACGTGTGTTTCTAGAATCCCACAACATTCTTTCCAAATCAACATCATGATGCCACCCGACATAAAAGGAATGATAAGAATTGTCGGTATTTTGTTTTTCCCTTCTTCTTCGCCGGAATAGTGAGAAAAAGATCATGAGACTTTCTTGACGCGAAATTCTGGTAAGGAGATATAAAATATTTCATTTCGTATTCTACAGAAGAATGCTCTAAAAATAAGATGCGTTGAAACTGTTTTACTTTATATCACAGAGCTACAAACGTACCATCTGAAGAAATGTTATCACATATCGGAAGATTTCATGTTTAATATTTTATTTAAGGTGACCGTCGAACCTATACGAAATTGCAATTCACGAATGTATCTATTTTTCGATACGTGTTTTGACATTTCAGTACCTAGGAGTCAGAAACTAGCCCTCAAGAGAGTTTTAAAATGTAAAATATTTGTATTACATATCGGTACATAAGTTGAAATCAAATAAAAATGTTTTTGCTTTTGAAATCAGCAAAAGGCAATATATATGCTCAGTCTTGAATTCTTAAGTCAATGGCACAAAAAATTTATTTTTCTAAGCGATTATTTTATTTTATTTGAGCTGAAAACATAAGTTATTAGGCTATTTTGTTTTTCTCACATCAATTTGGGTATATCACTTCATTTTGAAATTTGGGATGAAATTGGCATTAAATTATTTTTTATTGATTGTTTGGTAAAAATCAGTGCAGAAAAACCTTCACATATGATAGCTGTCATTCACATTAAGATGAAGTACCAAAAACACATGCAGCTCGGAACGCATATGAAGAAAATGAAATATTTGCTGACTGTTTATGGAAAATATACTGTTGGTGACAGTGGTAAAATCGATATTTTGAATTCAGACTTTTCGTTGCATTTTTATACATAACAATTGCATGTGTTTTTAATTTTAAAAAAGATGAATCAACACCGTTCATGAGGAACATTGAGAAAAGGCATTTTAAAATCAGTCAAAGAAGTAAAAATTATATAACAGTCCAGAAACTAATTCCATTGGCCATGAGATCTGTCATTCACTAATTATCGCAATTCATTTTTTCCTCTTCGCATTGTGCTTGCTCTTCAAAGGAACTGGAATACTGTGTATGTTACGGTACTGATCTTTCATGCTCAAATTTGTGGTTCGATTCCCGAACATACTAATATACAAAGATTTTCCAATATTAAAGTTGCAATTTGAGGCTAATCTTTAAATAGGGATTTAATATTAGAAAGAAGTCTATTGAAAACATTTGTAGTGACAATTTGATAAATAATCTTGTGTGAAATAGACACTCAAGGGATCATCAACTTGCAGTCTACAAATCATATATATCATGCCCCAGTGTTTTAATGTCTAATGTTTTTCCAGTGACGTAAGCAGCTTGTACCAGATATTTATGCAGAAATGTGTACGTGGAGAGGGAGGCATTTCAGCATCGTGAGTGCGCGGTTCGCCGTCACTAGATAGTGTGTAAAAATCTTGTAAATCACAGTTTTTATTAGGTTCACAAAATGATGAAGGGATATTATAACTTACTGTCGCAAATCCAAACTGGTTTTGGAAAAAAAAAAAACTTGCAATTTGATGTTACGTTTATTTTGATATTATTTTTACAAAAGCAAACATATCCTAAGATTTCTTGTCCTCCACATTTTTAAGGCACATTTTTTAAAATTTTTAAATCGAATGTGTTTCTTAATAAGATGATGATGTTAAGCTATCATGAAAATATGGTTTTGATACCCATACATTGTTTTAGTCATCTAGTTAAACACAAAAATCCAAAAATCCAATATATTATAAAAAAAAATATTTAATTCATGCATTGATATTCTAATGTTGTTTTATTATTATGGAACGTTTGGAAACAGTATTCTACGCAATAACAATTAAGAATAGTTTTTTATATTTATTGAATAGTGATCATGTTAAATAACACTATTAAAAAGGTATTTTTGTTCGACTTGCAATAGGAACGCATGATGGCCCATTTTTATTGCTCTGTTAATTTTTAACTGATAATATTAGCCTTGAGTATAAAGCATGGCAAGGTATAAAGTGGTGAGCATCTGATGGTCGTTGTTTTGTATATATAAACATTGGTATCACAGCTCATTACAGAAACTAAAAGAATTTTCACTTTAAATTTTTTTCGAGTAACTCCATGGATTGTCGAATGCCGTAAATTAGAAATTTTTGTCATAAATGGTTGAATAGGAGAAAATACCAAGGTATTTCCGATCAAAAGTGTAGCTGTTACATGAAAACATTACCGCATATTTTATTTATCTAACAACAATTATAACTGATTCTACGTTGTGATTCTTGTTCTACTGATTCTTGTTCTTTTTCTTCTAATATGATAAACAAAGTATTTGAAAATTAAGCCTTTGAATGGAAATGACGAGTCCAGATTGACAAACATTTTCTGTAAAACTGACAATGACTACAAAATGATAATGCTCCAGAAATTAGAGAATTGATGTCTTTAATAAAAGTTTTTATTTACGATTTTTTTATGAAATAATAGCGTGACCTTCAATATCAATCCCTTTCCCAAAGCTAGGAAAATTAACCGGTTAATTTAAAATTAATTTTAACCGGAATTAATTTTATTAAATTTTAACCGGAATTAATTTTACATTCGGAAAAGTTATTCAATGCAAAATTATTCAGCTAGCACAAGAACACGCTTATTGTTATGAAAAAAAAATAATATTTATAGTAGTTTTAAGTTGAATTCTTCGGAAAAATTAATCTATATCTTCTTATCATTCTTTAGGTATTTTTTAAAAATTAAAATTAAAATTATAAAATAAATTTCTAAAAAGTCAAAATGTTGTACCGTCTTCAATGGGGAGTGAGAGGCACCATCCGAGTGCAAAAGGTGAATTTGCCATAGCGGTGATAATTGAAAATAAACTGCAATTTAAGAGGTTAAATAATTATAAAAATAAACAAAAATTTTTAATTATATCAGAATTGTAGTTGGTAACAAATTCATAAAGCACGCAATGAAAAATGTATGCCCATCGTTCTTATTGAAGCAAATGCATGAAATTTTCAACTTTCTTCATCATTGTCCGCGCACGTAGCTCTTGAAAGCATCTTCTGGGATTCTTTCTCCGTTGAACTTCACGTTGTTGCCACTTTGAAGAGATAAGATTCTCATAATTTAGCCATGCCAGATCACGTACTGAAGCGAATAAAGACACGAAGAGAAACCGGTTTGCATGCATGAATAAAAATTCATTACATTACAGAATAACCAGATTCTCACTCATGGGCCATATGGCTTTTATTACTAATACATTTAATATGGATAAGGGTAAGCAGTTTTCGTTATCGTTTCATGCCAAATCGATTGGAAAGGAAGGAAGCATTTCTTTGATGATAATCGAGTGGTTTTGAGTAAATTAGAAAGAAATGCTTTATAAATACATTCTTATTCCTTTTGTTTCTCTTTTCATATTGATTTAAATTTCATTTCTTCACGCTTGATTTCATCGAATTTTCTTCTTAAATATATGTTAAATTTTTATTATCATTCATTTTTATGAAGCGATTATTAACTTTCCCGGAAAAGGTTAGAGTGGAAAAGCAGAGAACATTTTTTAATGCTGAAAATTAGTGACGATTAGAAATGGATATTTCTCTAAATATAATAAATAAATAATTCTATCAATGGAATAAAAATAATTTGACAAATTGCGTTGCTAAAATAACAATTTTATGATTATTCGTCAAATGATGAAGTAATTTCTTTGTCATATTTTAGCTGTCACTTTACCATTTTAAAGTATGAAACTAGAAAACGGAATTAGACAATATTCGAAAAAATTAAGGAAAACTTTATTTGTTTATTTCAAAAAATTATGAAAACATAAAAGAAGTTGTGGATCCTTCATTATATATTTTAAAGACTATATGTAACAGTGGTATTTTAAGTTTTTTTTTTTATATCAAATAAACTTCGTAAAACATTGCGGAAGAAATTTCCTATTATGGATTTATAAAGGGGAGACTGCATAAAATTATTTTTATTAATTTTCATTACTTCTGCAATATATTTCTGGCAAGACATAAAAGCTTTGTTAGCTCAATTAAATAAATCGAATATTTATAAAAAATTTCATTCTTATAAATTCTTGAATAAAAAATCAGAAATGAATATGGTATATGAATAGTTAAATATACAAGCAGGGCAATGGAAATTTCAATTACATTTCAACAAACTAATTTAAACCTTAATAACCTGAAACCTATTCACAGTCTATTCGAAAGGACTTTTGCAGGATACGAGCCGATACCGACGCAAACGATAAAAATTATGGGCAATCGACGGAATTTGTTTCTTGTCAAATAATATGACTATAATTTAAGTTTAAAATTATTTAATGTACGATATCGAAAGATTCTGAATGGTAAATGACTTATAATATGGAAATTTAGGTAAAATTTGAGTATCAGTATTTGAGATTAGATAAATACGAAAATTTTATATTTATTTCAAAAACTAGAGGCCTTCTAACCTGCTTCCCTTTCGCTTGCCTATATAGAGAGCGGAAATGTGTACTTTTGAGTTATTTTTGGAAATTTTTAATAATTAAAAATTAAAAGTTTGGCTTTTTTTTTCTGCGATAATATCAAAATTATTACAGCTGCAAAAATTATTTTTACATCACCTCAAAATTAAAAAAAAATTATATTTTTAATGATATGAGTTTTTCAGATATAAAATTTCCGATGTTAATAAGTTTTAAAAATATTTTAATCATATTTTTCAACAATTATTTCACGCAAAATAAAAATGAAGTTTAATATGCACATGCGCATTACGCGTACATGGAAAAATTTATATTTAATTAACCTATTACCATTGAGTTAAAAAAAAAGCCCAAAACTAAAGGATAAAACTAAATCTTATTGAAAATTACACTACAAAAAAAAGGGAAACTTTCAGAATATGTATATTATAACTAAAATAAAATAAATATGAAACAAGATATTTTCTACAAAGATAAATATAAGAAAATGGTTTCCGTGTACTTGTAAGAACATTTCAATTATTAATTCAATAATTTTGTTATATTTAAGGGAAACATGGCTTTTATATATACAGGACGAGCATTATAATCGGGTGCCAACACTTAATTCCTGAACAGTATTAAGCGTATACATCTAAAAGGGAAAATGTTTTAATGAAGTAAAGAAAAATATTTTATGCAGTTTGAGACAATAAAGGTTCTGATGAATAACGAATTTTATGTTTTTATACATACCCTGGTTCCAATTAATTATATTGAGAAATTAAAATTTTAAACAAAAAAAAGAAAGACCCACTCTATAGTGATTAAAAATTAGCGAGTTTCATTGAAAATTTGAGTATCACAATATAAACACACGATTTTAGACGTCTCCATCGATTGTCTCAAAGAAAATGCGTCAAACATCTCCCGCATTTCCCCCAAGGTTTGATAAGTCTAAAATTTTGAAATTATCCAAAATAGTGACATTCAAAATGTCACAACTTCAACGTCAAATTTGATTACAGAAAATAGAAATGTTTCTTTTGATTTAAAAGTTGGAGTATCGAAAATATTTCAATGATAATGATTTCTTAGTACACATCATATTTTTAGAAAAACATACTTGGTTTCAGCAAAAAGTTTATCTCTTTTAATAGTGCTTAAATATTGCACCATACTACTGATATGCTATTTAGTATCCCTCACATTCACAATATGACTTAATATTGCCCACAATATTTTGATCTATCTGAGTTTTCAATAAATTGCTTTTATTTTGTATTAATATATAGGCAGCTGCAAAACAAATGTCAGTATTGTAACTTTATCTGGTAATCACACAATGGTATAGGCATTAGTGGTGTGGTTCAACTCATTGGTTAAAGATAGAAGGGGGATATTTTTACAGTAATGAAAGGAATTTTAAAAAGTTCAAAACGAGTACCATTAACAGTTGTTATCATCATCAAATTTTCTTGAACTATAAGTTGATCTATAAAATGGAAACCATGCGGAATTTAGTTGCATTAAGGAATTCATTTGATATCCTGAAACTTGAAATCCCATCAGTCTAAAGGGTGTCCCAAAATTAACGCAAGATTTGAATTTGCCACCATTCATGCAATAAAATGTTGACAACCCTATTAAAAAACCTTTTAAAAGCTGATAGTTTAAGGTTAGCAAAAATGGAGCCTTACAAGATAAAACACCCTTTTTTAATTGTTGAACAATATTTCAAAAACAATGAGTCTGGTGGCCACATTTCAAAAATTTGAGAATTTGCCCCCATGATCTTGTGATTTAACACCAATGGATTTCTTTTTATAGGGTTATTTTAAACTAAAGGTTTATGTCAACAAGTGCACAAGTACGTGTGCATTGAAGAAGGAAATGCAACGCTGCATCAACGAAATTCAGCCACATTTCTATAAAATGATCATGGAAAAAGCCGTGCAGGCCATTTGCCCTAAGTGTTATTCTATACATACTCCTATCCTATGTATTTTACGATTCAACAAAAATGTAACAACTTAAAAAAGAAAAAAGGTTTATTTAATGCAAATCTTGTGATAACGCGTTGTTTTATCGTGTAACGCTCCAATTTTACTAACCCTAAACTATCAGCTGTCAAATGTTTTTTTAATATGTCTGCCAATACCTTACTGCACGAATGGTGGCAAATTCAAATCTTGCGTTAATTTTGGGACATGCTTTACATATTCTGTGTTAAAAGGTATTATATTTTAAACATAAGCTAAGAATAGTTCGCAAAAGTTCCGCACAATCCGAAGAAAAGCGTTTTTCTTTTAAAATATTACATATTTCACAAACTCCTCTCATATTTTGTAAGCAAAAGACACTCTCTTGGGAAGAAATTTAAAAAAAAAGTTGGAGAAAGGCAAGAAAATTTGTCAGCTGCGTCGATAAAACGAAGTTATTCCGCTTGCTTTTAAACTTCTCGACAGTTTTTCGGCATAAAGAAACATTCTCTGGATGTCGTGTTTTATGCATTTTACAGGAAAATATTTTTTTAGAGTGTTTTCTGGAAATTCTCGACCGGAATAAAATTATAAGAGGAAAGAAATTTGAAGTGAGTTCTGAACATGAATAAATACCGATTGCATAACCCCAGGTTACAGAGAACCTCGGTTCATTTAAAGAAACACCGAAAGGGTGGAAACTGGAAGCAGACTAAATGTGAGCCGGAGAAGAAGAACTGATTGAAACAACAAGGTAATATACAAGAAGTATTCCTTGTTTCATCTCCTTTCTATTCTTGTGTTGTACTGTTGATCTAGCTTTTAATTAGAAAGCAATGTTGACGCATCTCCACCAGTAATATTATTCCTACAAAATAAATGATAATCTCTTACGTAAGGTTATAAAGTTATTTTGAATCTGCATCATTTACTTAATTTTTAAAAAAAAGTTTAAATAAGGTATCCATTTTTACAAGCTGTATTTTTATTTTTTCATATATAAATATAAATAGCGAATAATGCAAAAAGTAATTATCGAAAAACTTGACATCGAGATTTTGATTTATCTTCATGGTTGATATATTCATAATGGAGAAAAAAATATTATTGTCAGTCATGAGTAAGACAAACGAAATTTGGATTGTGTTATTTTCACCATAATTGTGTATACTACTGCTAAAGTTACAGAAAACAGTTAATATACAGATTAGCTAGCTAACCTACAAATTAACTAGGGTTATCCGTTAAAGTGCGGAAAATTGCTTTATTTTTAAAATCACCTAGATAATCTGTATACTACCTATTAGACACTCATTAATCTGCACGTTACCTGCAAGGTATTCTTTAAAATGAAAATAAGAGCTTGGTTGAAATAACAGCAACGTTTCAGTAAATTTAATAATAAATTTCGCTTAAATTTAATATTGTTTTTTTTAGATATAAAAAGAATCAAGTTAAGACAGTCAATCAGTCAACACAATCAAATCAATCAATCATCAATCAATTGAAAAACTTCAATACAAAGAATCAAATGGTTTAAAACATTATTGCAATTAAGGAAATTGGCATAATGTTATTTATTTTTCGACGTCTGAGTAATGACGTTAATACAATAAAGCAAACAACAATGTTGAGTTACGTTGATAGATCATCAATCAATTCAAAAACTATATTGCACAGAATCAAACGGTTTAACATATTATTACAATTAAGAAAATAAATTGGCGAAACATATGATAAAATTTTGCTTATTTATTAGTGCAGTATAAAAATTGGTGATATCTCAAATCGCATAGCAATTGGTTTTTGCGAGAAGCAAACCTATTTGGGGCACATTTAGATTTGGAGTCACATTTTTTAAAATCTTGCCCGGGATGGAATAGGGAAAGGAAATGTGTGAACTTTAGCGATACAGAAATCGCTAATGTGCACATTACCTAGTTAAAATGCGGAAACTCTTGATTCCACACTTTAACGAATCAAATAATTTAATCTGCAGATCAGCTAGGTTTTCGAGCTTTAACGGTAACATATACATCTGGATGAAATCTGCCTATCGGAAACTTGTTTGAAAACCTGTCCATTTGTACATGAACCTAACTCAAATGCACCAATAGTTGGGTGAATGACATTTAATATAATTTTTAAGACTCTGTCATTCTATGCGATATTTTGAGTTAATTTCTTCAAGATGTGTCTCTCCATATATCTGTGATCTCTATAGATCAAAACTATGACGAGCTAAATCTAGTATATTAATGGAAAGAAATACAAATTGTTTACGCAGTTCCCTTTACTTTATAAGGATACTAACTACTACATGCACCATATGGTAGAAATACGAGAAAAAATTGAGATAAAAACATCCCACGGGATCGATTTACCATTCCATTCGAAAAAGTGGACGATTCTATCTTTTAGAAAAGGATTAAAATTAACAGGGGTAAAAAAAAATTAAAAATAAGAATCCAATCATTTTATCTAGAGTAAGATAATTTTTCCCTTCCAAAGTCCTGTTCTGTTGGTTTATGGCTAAGAAGTCTAGCCGGGTGATGTATGTCAAGAGTAATCCTAAGAGAGCACTCAAGACATGGAGTCTATTTTGTCAAACTAAAGCAAGAAGGCATTGGGTCGGTGACTTTCAATCTCTAGTGCCTCAAGTATTCAGATTACTTGAAACTTTCCTTCCCTTCGTGGAGATATTCTAACAAATCTAGACCATATGGGATTAGTAATAAAAATTTATTACGTGTATTGAAATCATAATGAAAATTAGCAAAGCTTTATGCTATAGTTTTTGCCTGTCATACCAAATCTTTTATAATATGCTATCTTCTTTTGTGTTGTCTCATTTGAATAATTGGTATTTGATAATCAATAAATGTTAAAAATTTTGCAAAGTAAAAAAAAGATAAACTTAATATAAATGATGTCTATATGAATCCATTAAAATATAAATCAAATATTGAATTTCTGGATAATTTTCAGCCTTTTTTATTCATTGAAGTCATAAAAAAGTATTACATAATACAATGTATAAAATTCAATTGAATTAATAAATTTTAATTTTACTCTGTTTTCTTATTTTTTAAGGAACTAATGAGAATATTTTGGCTTTTAAGTTTAAGCATTGTAAATATTATATAAGTAATAAAAATCAAGTTAATAGGAAAATCAAATTAAGCCAAATAAAAAAAGAATCCGACCTAAAGCCTTTTCAAGGTTCACCCTCAGGCAGGGATTCAAAGAAAGGGATTTTTTCTGTGAAGGAATACAGACTAGACAGTTTAATAACGATTCCTCGTGACCCGAAAATCCCCTGAAATTAGGCCCAAGAGATATACCATTTTAAAAGAAAGGAAAATACAAAACAATAAATTAGAAGAATACATCCACTATTAAGCAAAAATAACAATAATAACATTCAAATCAGTAATGAAACAATAAGGAAAGAAATTTTAAGCTACCGATTGTGATTCCCGCTTTTTAACACCTCCAAGCTAACGCATTTAAGGTTAAAAAACAATTGTAGGGTCCCAGCGTCATCTGTTGAGTGATCTAATATGCAAGGAAAGTTCTATTTTTATTTTCGGTAAAGGATTAATTTCAAATCATACCTTGTTTAATCAAAAAGTTGACATTACAGTAGTTTCTGGGAAATTCATTATTAATTAAATTTTTAATGAGGTTATTTGATGCTTTAATGAGGTTATTTGATTTGATTGGTTATATATATTGCTAAAAATGGCATTTGATTTTTGCGAACTAATTATTGCCGTTCGAAATACTAAAAATAAAGAAAAACTCTAAAACGCATTAGATTTATAATTTTGCAGAAAAACTGAATGTGTCTATACATGCCGCTGAAGAAAAATAATATAAATGAACCTTATTATATATTGAGTAGCTCTTTTCAAGATTTTCCTAAATTCTAAATACACTGATAACATTTTAATATCATGTTCTTCTATCTTTACTTCGTATTCAATATAAAATATTGCAGATGCATTCAAGAATAATTTTTCTATATATGTAATATTACACGAAGAAAATGCTTGCAAATTCATTCATAAAATTTTTTTTCGGCCACCACATTTTAAATTATTCATAAAGATGAGATGATAAGACATTTTGCCTGAAGCCATCAGGAAATGAGTTTTCCATTCGGTTTTATGTTCTCACGATCAGTTTTCTTGTAGAATTAGATTTCTTCTATACGGTAGTTTCACTGACATGTATATTGTAACAGCTGCATTTTCTAGGGCTTATTATATGCAAAAAAGGGCAACTTCCGAATTCGAAAGTGAGCATTTTTGTTTCGTTTTACACTTCCCTTTAAAATGTTAGTGCATGTCAGTTACTAGAGTTATAATGCTTGCTCGAATAGAAACTTTTTCCTCTCTACATCAATAAAAAAAGATGCTTGCTTGTATACTTGAAGGATCAACTATAAGATTTTAGAATAACCGGTTTATTTATTTCTTGTAGTATTGTATTGTTTGATATTACCAGTCTCTTTATTTCTTCTTGATTTTTATTTTATTAATGTATTTCTTTCAGTTGTTTTCATTGGCTAATTTTTAATATTTTTTACTACATCTCTTTTTGAGATTAGGAATTTTTTTTTACATATTATATAGATAAATTATAAAGAAAAATTCAGATTTTTCTTCTTTTTTACTGTCATCCATACAGAACTATTAGTCAGTTTATTGAAATTCCAGGTAAATCTTTCAATGTTGACATTCATCTTCACATAAATTAGGATTCAAAAGCAAAGGACCCATAAGCTTATTGCATTATCTATTTGAATTCGCCCACGATTGATTTACAAGCTTTCAAAATGAAATTAAAAATAAAATAATTTAAAGATTTTTTTATTTATGACTCAAATTCTGAATGAGAAATAAATTTATCTTTGGCAGTAATAATTTAAATGCTTAATATAAATGGTCAAAAATAATGACTCAATTCCATTTAAAGGAAAAATTGATTTTATACATATTTTTAAATCTATATTAATTAATAATTTTCTCTAGCACATTAATAATTTTGTTTTCTATCTGATAACTTCCCTTAGACTTTGTTTCAGGTGAAAAAGTATTTTATTTCATTTGATTCTTGTTTAAACTTTTTTTAATTTTATCTCTACTACACAATGACAGTTTTTTTTTATATCGATTGTACGCCTTTTTTAATAAATAAATTTCTTACATTGTTTTGAAAATGTATTCAAAAACCATTTTCAGTTGTTAAAGGCTGCTTTCCTTTTTTGCTTATTAAAATACATTGTGAACATTATTAGAGTTTTGTTATTCAAAGCAGCATACAGCCGTGTCTGTTCAACAGAAAAATGAAAAACTTTATGGATGATTTAATAACAGAAAGAAAAATACTTTAACGAATGAAAAATAAATAATTTCTCCTATGGTCATTAGTAGGTTTGTTGCTATAAAAACCCATTGTTCAAATGGACTTTTTTTTTCCCGTGTGGTCTAATTACTATTATGTAATAAAGATTGCAAACATCTACGAAGAACAAATTTTTTTAGTTGCTTGTCATTTGTAATACGGGCAATAAAAATTTTCTCGATCTCGCTTAGTTTACTCATGAGTATAGCATTTTTATTTAAAAAAATAAATATCAGTTGCCTTATGGGAATTTAGCTCGTTGAATGAGATTCGAAAATATCAAATCAACGCTAAAGGATTCTGAAAAATGATGGTGAAATTTGAAGAAACAAGACCAGTATTTGTAAGACGTGTTTAATTGTTGATATTGAATCGTGGAGAAGAGAACTTTTTAAAGAAAAATAGAAGACAAAAATTTTCAAACTATTTACCAATTTTCGTTACTAGTTTGTAGGTTTTATAATAGCCATTGAAACACGTCGAGAATAAATAAAGGAGGTACAAAGAGTTTCCCCAGCAATGCTTCCTCTGGTGACCATATTTGGAACTACAGAGAGTAATTATTCTTTTAATGATAAATATCCGAGGGTTAAATATACGGTAGTTTTTGTTGTTGTTGTAAAATTGTGTTTTTTACGGAGAAAATATTTACATGAGAATCACATACCGATTACATGTGAATACTTTTCAACCTCACCTTATCTCACATCCATCAGCGCCATCTCACAAAATTTTGAGGTACCGGTAGGTTATCCTCTTCTGACAACAATGCAAGTACCACAAAAATTTACGAGATGGTGGAATATGACATTGACAACATGAAAGCATATAGAAAAAGGCTCTAATATTTAGTTATAATTTTTTAATGTAAAATTGCGTTTTTTCAGGAAAGATAACTATATAGATAAACTTAAAAAAGCAAATCTTTATCCAATCATTAGAGTCGTTTCAGATATACACCAAAAAAACAAATTTATATATTTATACAAAAATCATTTGTTTAAAGTTATAATATTGTACATGCGCAAATTATTATATGATGTAAATTGTGAACGATAACTGGATATGCAAATATTTTTTAGAGCATATGTTTTACTACTGAATTGTAATACAGAGTAAATGCATGCGCATAAGTGGCAGATATATATCTATTTTTTTAAATTCGATGAAATATTACACATATTTTGGAAAATGCGTTTTAATGAAAAAAAATTGTAAGCAAAGATAAAACAAAAAATATATTATGTAAATCATATTAAAAAAATATATATATTAAAAAAGTAATGAATAATTTTTGAGGCAATTATTTCAAAACTTATTCGCAAACATAAATTTTACACCTCCTTAGATTGATTAATATCATTTGTAATTAGTTGCAATTTTTAGTACTAAAAATTAAAAGTAAAATTATAATTTTAATTAGGCTTGGTTATATTAATTTACGAAATAAGGAATATAAGATTTAGAAACAAGAAGGAAAAGTCAATGAAACTTTTTCTTAAAAGATTGGTCAGATACTATTTGAATCAATGTTATTAAATTAAAGAATTCGACCCTTTAAATGATTGCTTGAGAGAAATTCTTTGAAAAGTAAATCATACCCACTCTGAAATATATTGGAATTTGGTTATTTTATATGTTTTTAATTAGTATTATTCAATATCCGAATTGCTTCAATACGTCCTAGAATTTTCTTGAGTTTAACGCCAAAATGTTATCGATCATTAAGTTTATGTAGGCTAAATCGAAATTAAAACTAAAAATTGAAATATTTATTTCTGAATTGTTTCCTTTAGTATATTATATACTGTTAGGGAAAAGTAGGGTATAAGCGTATAATTTTTAATGTTTTTAATTCATTCGAAAAATAACATCTTGTAATTCATTTAATAAAAGCTGCTATAAAAAGTTTCGATTTCTTCAGCATGTTCTTTTTTCGTTAAAAAAATACTGAAGACAGCTGTAAATAGTATTTTATATTTTGAAGTTTACTACAAAATTGTTAATGTTTGATTATTAATCGTGTACAGTTTATTAAAATTATGTACTTTATTACTGAAAATTTTATTTTTAAGATTATAACTTTTAAATAATATTTTTTTAATGTATTGAAATTATTATCACTTTTTTTTAATTGCATATCATTTATTGAAATCTATACTTATAATAAAGCTCAATGTGTGTGTGTGTGTGTGTGTGTGTGTTGGCGCTCTACAGGTCAGGTCATTTGACATACAGCTATCAAATTTAGTACATGTATACCTTAGAGGTCGGGAATGTGCACCTGGGGTCCCTTTTTTTGAAATTTTAATTAGAATTTTAATTATTAGTTAAAAACTAACTTTCCCGCCAAAAAAAACTTCCATTTTCCCCATCGCCAACTTTTCCGCCAAAATAATCTTCCATTTTCCCCACAGCCAACTTTCAGTTATTTTTTTCTCCCAACAGAATTGAGGCTAGGGTTAACATTTTTCGGCGGATTATTTCAAACGATTCTGTTTATTTTCTTAATGTTTTATGCATTTAAAATTAAACATTGTTAATTAATCCATGTTTCAGATTCATTCTGAAGTACTTTTGAATTAAAATAACACAGAATAAAGGAAATTAAAAATGTATAATCTGCATAGCGTTACCCCAACTGGCGTAGAAAAATTCACGCACTTGCGTTAACGTAAATGGCGAAGAAAATTCAAGCATGCGCATTGTTTTCTGGCTGTTGACATGGCAACCAACGGATGATTTAAATTATTTTTAGGTTAGTTGCATGCTTTTTTAAGTGAATTGTATTTATGTTAGTTATATATTTTTTGTATATGCTTATAGTTTTAAGTACATCGTTTTTTAAGTATTTTTTTAAACCTGTTTTCGACCGATTATTTTAAACGATTCATTTTATTTTTTTAGTGTTTGATGCATTTTAAATTAAACATTGTTAATGAATCGATCTGTTCATGATGAATCTTAGAAATTTTTGATGACAAATTCTTGAGATATTACATAAATTAAGAAAGATATTCTTTAGTGCCCATAAAGTCTAAACGCTCAGTGACTCTATTATCAGTAATCATAGTATTAAAAAAATGCTTTGTTTCAGTAAAAAATATTATTATATTAATTGCAGATTAATCATTTACACTTTAATTTAAAGCATAATTTCTAAGAGGGGTAACAGAAAATTAGAGAGATACATATCAGGCTATGACTGAAGGCCCTTATAATATTATGAGTGAATTATATGACTATCAAAATTTGAAGTTTTAAAATATTTTGCCGAAGAATCTATTAAAGTTGGAATTGCGTAAAATAGTTAATGGTACGACCGGAGTTTAACCTTCTGCTTGGAGCAATTTTTAAAAATCGCCAACAACGACCTTGCGAAATGTTCAAAAGCAAAGGAGCAGATGTTCAATTATAGTGCATAATAAAGATTGCCAGCTTTGGAGCGTTATCGCAACTTGGCGAAGAAGGGGGTTAAACTCCGGTTCAACCTATTTAATTATTAAAATTTAAACGAACATTAAGATTGGCGAACCGGCTGGTCGCGAAAGGCGGCTAGTTATTAATAAAACAAATTCTTTTCAGCCGTTTTTAGTTAAAAGTTGCCTTGATGTATTAGAACTCAGTTTTTCTTAAATCAAAGTTTTAGAAAAATTTAATCTTTATTGAAGTATATCACGTTTGAGTTTCCAAAATTCCTCGCTAATTAAACATTAATTAAATATCAAGAAAAGAATCAAATATTTTTTTTAGATAAGATTTAAAATATGAAAATAAATTAAAATTTATGCTAATGCAGCTACATTTGGGATTACATTGGAACATGTCGTTATCTTTAGAAAACGGCAAGCTCATCATCTTTTGAAAAATAACTGAATGTTTCAGAAAAGTAAAGAATATCAAGTTTGGGAAAGTTAGAAGACCAAAGAAAAGAAACTTCTTAAGAATTAAAAAGAAAGGGTTTTAAACTTGGATTGATAAGAGAATTTTTAGCGAAAGTACCGATAGCTTTGTATTTGCCCTTTAAAACTTTCCCTTCCTTTTGCTTTGAAATGAAATGTAAAGTCTTTTCCTCCCTTTATGACCGATTTTTCCATTAGAATAAGCCTAGTCCAAACATATTTTAAGGAATTCTTTAATTTCGATACTTTTGAAAAAAAAACCCGCTTAGATGTACAATTAGTGACCTTATTTCGAAGAATTGCAAGAATTTATTCGTTTAAAAAATAAACTGCAAACGATTTTAATGCAAATGTATTTAACAATTGCAGTTAAAAATATATCGAATTAAAATTTTAAATTTACATTACTATTATATTATTTATCAAAATTATAAAAATGAATACTGAATGCTTTTAATTTCAAAAAGGGAAAGTTTTAATTATATCATTATATTTTTATTATTATGTTTTAACGTAAAATAAAAATAGAAAATAAACAAATGAAGTTAAAATTTAACATATTATATTATTATTGTGTTTATGCTATTCAAACAGCAAAGCATTTCAGCACTTAGTAACTGAATTTTATGTTAATCAAAATATATATACATTTAGCATTTAACAAATAAAACCATTTTTTAGATGTGTTTTTATTTAGTAGACAAAATTCCTCATAAAAGTCTGAACTCTGTAAAAGACTAAATTCTTTTAATTTTATGCGAAGAATTAGTAAATTCTGCTTACTGTTAAACTTGAAAACCGAGTAATCTATATTTTATTAATGCAATGAAAATCTGTTATACATTTATATTTTACAATTTTGCAGCTTGTCATTTAATGCGTGCACGTGAAATATTAAATTTCAGAACTGATATTCTTTCATATGAAAGTAAGCAAAAGTCATAACTTATAAAATAATTTATATAAAATTGCAAACGTGTATTTGCAGAATATCAGATTTTGATTTGATTTTTCGTAATTTTTTGTTTCAGTGCTTTTGTTGATGTAGTGTTTATAGTGCACTCTCAATTTATGCCAGTTTGTGAAAAATGTCAATGTCAGTTAAATAAAAAAATTACGTAGAATGTTCAGATGTGTGATATGCAAGACAGAAATGTAAAGCAGAAAAATATATGATATTCAGCAGTGTTAATTACTATTAAGTTGTAGAAAAGCGACTTTTTGAATCAATCATTAAAAATATTTGAGTTAATATCCCATGAAAGAGAAAACAGGAGAATATTCTCAAGATAATCTCTGTTTAATACATAACATTTGTTAAGGTACACAGCGAGTCTATCAGTTTCTAAATGACAGTACTTAAGAGAATGACGAGCTTTCGAAATCGAAACCAGCAATAGTATCTAAAGAAAGAAAATTCTTATCTTGTATTCTGATAGAAAAATGTTCAACAAAAATAAAATTTAAAAAAAAGGAATACAATTCAGCAATTTATAAAGTCAGTGAATGAAAAATCTATATAAAGTTGACTTTAACATGAACTTAAAACTTGACTTGAACTATTATAAACTTATTTTTCAGATATTATATTTAATTGATACGAATCATGACCATATTACCAGTAAAGATCTGAAAATAACATGAGAGAGAAAGATGTTGTTTACGAGGTATATGCAAAACAATTCAAACAGAAAAAATGTCTGTTTTGAAAGTGAAATTGGATCTAAAACTTTAAAATTACGTATGCTGCAGTTAAAATAATTAAAGGAAAAGCAGACTTTGAAAAGCCTGGGCAAAACAGAAAATTTACGTAATGCAGAAGCGTAAAAGTACTTTTTTCTGTGAATTCATGTGGTTAGAAAAGTTATTAAAGCGGTAAAAATGAAGTTATGTGACATGATTTATGAAAACTTTCTCTCACTGCAAGCCACGCATGACTGACTACAAGACTCTTTGCTATACACTATTCTTCAAAGTATTACTTAAATACTTAAATATTCTTAAAGTTTTTTTCAAACTTCTGTGATTGATTTTGGCTTAGCAAAGATATTTGATATGTAAGAATACACGAAAATAACTTTAAATGCAACATGTAGAAATAGAATATTGATTACAAATTTGCGTAATATAATCAGATATTGCAATTTCATAAAATTATTTAGCAAGTCGGATTACCCAGAAAATGGTCCAGGAAAAAGTTATTGCTTAGTGACACAACTGTTTAATAATAGGATTTTTTTTTATTAATATCAATGACGAATTATAGAAAAAGTAATACTCGAAAACGTTTGTTAAATTCATAACAAGCAAGTTTGGGTAAAAGTTAACGTTGGTCCTGTATTTTGTTTCCCGCATTCATCCAAGGAGAGACAATTCACATAACACTGCACAATAGTGAAATATTTTTCGGTAGAAAGATGTTCCCAAATCTAATTTTTTTTCTTTAGAATACAACTAATCAGATGATATAAGAACCAACTCATCATAAAGAAAATTAATTGAATGATATTTTATGAAATTTATTTATTTTTTATTGTTTAATTGATCAAACATTCTATGATCAATTGGTAACTTGATAAGGTTTTCTATCTTGTACAAACCATGAAAGCGAAGAATATTGCTATCATATGAGGCTTGCGGCGAGTGAAATTTTAGTAAATTTATTTAAATTATCCGCATTTTTAAAGTTAGATATTTTTTAACCACTTAAAATTTAATCTTAAAAACAGATTTAACTTCTATGCTCCACGGGTTTCTGGATTTTCCATGCCTCTCATGGTCTAATTTTAATAATTTAAACTATAAAATGATAATCTTTATTATTACATAAAAATCAAACGCCTAAACCAAACAGTTGCGTAACACTGTTTCAGCAAAATTATTGTCAGAAATTTATATAAAATATCTAGCGCATTCTCATAGTATTTTATTTTCTGTTTTAGTATCGGTATAGAGAGAGTATCATTGTAGTCTTGTTTAATTAATAAAGAGAATTTTAAGTCATTCTAAGCATTCTTAGTCATTGTTTAATAAAGAGCATTTTAAGTCATTCTAAGCATTCTTAGTCATTGTTTAATAAAGAGCATTTTAAGTCATTCTAAGCATTTTAAGTCATTGTTTAATAAAGAGCATTTTAAGTCATTCTAAGGATTTTAAGTCATTGTTTAATAAAAAGCATTTTAAGTCATTCTAAGCATTTTAAGTCATTGTTTAATAAAGAGCATTTTAAGTCATTCTAAGCATTTTAAGTCATTGTTTAATAAAGAGCATTTTAAGTCATTTTAAGCATTCTTAGTCATTGTTTAATAAAGAGCATTTTAAGCATTCTCAGTCATTGTTTAATAAAGAGCATTTTAAGCATTCTCAGTCATTGTTTAATAAAGAGCATTTTAAGCATTCTCAGTCATTGTTTAATAAAGAGCATTTTAAGCATTCTTAGTCATTGTTTAATAAAGAGCATTTTAATAGCCAGAAGATGATGCACATTTTGTCTAATGATGACGAAAAAGAATAAAACTTTAAGACACTCATATCCATTTTTTTTTGTTTTTCACAAGAGCGAATCCCATATTATATGTATATTTTTCAAAGGCCTATTTAAAATATATGTACATATTTTTAATGTTTAGGAACTAGAGAAATTTTAAATGGCTTCTGTAAATAATGTTAATTTCTAAATATTTCCTTGTTTTGCATCATGACAACAGGTTATATGATAAATTTCCTACAGAAACAGGTGATTGCCTATTGTTGAGTTGAATGTCATATTTAGGAATTTCTAGAAATATGTTTATATTCATTGCACCAGGTTCTGAAAAATAGCTTAATATAAATGATTAAAAAATAAAAATATATATATTTATTAATGCTATATAATATGTAAATTAATACCGTGTTTTGTTTCCCCTAAGGATCACATTTTTGTAGAGACTCGAAAATCCAAAATCAAAACTTATTTTTTGATGAATGTAGCACAATGTTCCTGTATTATAATTCGTATTAAATTCCTTTTTAAACAATGAAAAATATCTTAAAATCATATAGTTTTACCACCACAAAAAATCTTATACTCTGCAATAACCATTGATAAGAGTAGACAGAAAAGTAATAGGAATTTCTTTCTAGTTTAACTAGTGATTTTTAAAATCAAATGTCTTTCAACATGTCTATTAAAAATAATCTGATGATCTTCCAAAAGATTCACAATTACTTGACAAATATTTGAGAAGAACATAAATGTTTAACTGAAGATTGGCATTTAAATCAGCTTAATAATAAAAGTCTTCACAGATTCTTTTAGGGGAAATGTTTCGTTTCTAGAGCGTGTTTTATTTGAAAGATATAGATAAAAGAGAAGTTACATTGTACGGAACATTCTCAGTTTTATTTTCTGTCCTGAATTCCAAATGAAGAAAAAGTTTCCGAATCAAGAATAAATAAATGTTTTATATCTGAATTTCTTCTCCATTTCCGCATAAGGATGCTATCACGAATGGTCAAAAAAGATTTTGTATATTAGTCCAGTAGAATTATCATGAAAAGTGTCATAATGAGGAAAAAATACATAGCAGCTGAAATTTGTTGAGTTGGGTATCCAAAACAAACTTTGAAGAGAGAGGAAGAGTTAAAGCATTGTTTTTCACTTTTAAATAAAAAAAAAACAATCTGAAAGAAAAAGATCTTAAATTAAAAAGGTATAAGCATTATAAAGGTCTATAAAAGAGCTATGGAATTTTATAATAGCGTAAATAGTTTAGAAGTAAATTTTAGAAAAGTTCAAATTTGGAAACTTTTTTAATTTTTGTAACATTTTAGTCACTAAGAATTCCAATTAAGTGCATTTTGCATTTTAAAATAATTAAATAATAAAAAACTTCAGATTGATATCTGCGTTAATTTTTGAAAAAATCTATTTCGTTAAAAAAATTTCAGGGTCACCGAAAGATGCCTATAAATATTTATTCCATCCATCAGAATTCACGCAACGGAAGACACTCTTAGTGTTAAAATATTATTCTTGGATTTAAAATGATTTGATATTGGCCAATTACAAAAAAAGACCATTATTCCGATTTCCCTTTATTTCATTCACTTTTGATCTAATTAAATTATCATAAGCAGTTATCATTAGCTGCAATTCGCTGCTTATTTTGAAGGCCTTCTTAATACCTGCAACTTTTTAATGTCAATTATTCATCTCGGATTAATAGTTTTTTATTTAAACACCAAAATCTATGTTTCAGTATACCTTTTCTTTCTTACTCTGCATCTTATGTGGTGCAAACTTAGAAGCCTGTCTTAGATATCCAATTAAATAACTTAAAAGTAAAAATAAATGCTCTTAATGTAGATTTTTGAGCTTTTCTTTAGAATTTTAATTAATCAGTAATTCAATGGGATCTTGTCGGTTTTTTTTGCGATATATCGCTAAAGTAAAATGTGATTTCTGCGCCATTTTTTTCACATTTCTAATCATGATATGAATTTAATGGCCATAAAATTTTGCACTGGACTTTGATATTTTTTTTTTGATAATTTTTTCTTCCATAATTTTTATCAATAAATTTTTTTTCTACCATGCAATTAAAATCGTTTTTAATTTTTTCATCAAATATTTCATAGCGCTATTTTCTTTCATTGCTGAAGGCTGAAGAAATACACTGTTAAATATCTAAGCAGTTTATACGAGGAATCAAAAAGTGAAATTACATTATTGTAAAAGATAACTGCAATTTGAAATAGATTATCCAGACACATGAGTTTTTAATAGTACTATGATGACACAGAATTCGATACCATTAGGGAGGATAATAAGACAATAAACATAACAAAAACTGTTAAAATAACACGGCTTTAACATCTCTTATTCCTAAGATCATTCGAGTTTAGGTTTTTCAGGAAACTCAACATTCTTCAAAACCTGAACATTCGAATGTCTCTTTCAAATATAGGAAAAATTCCCTGTTTCCTTGAAATACGCAAAAATAATCAGTATTCTTAAGGGGATGATATACAAAAGAGAACCCTGTTTAGCATCCATTAAGCACATTCATGCTTGCAGATCTATTGAGAGTTTTTTGAAAAATTCCCTTTTCTCCTCTAATGAATAAGCATGCGTCACGGCAATTCAATTAATCACACATAACGAAAGGAACAAGTAATTTTGCATTGACATCCAGATGTCTCGGGTCTCCGCTGTATCTTCGTTGAACGAGCTTTTGGGACTTTTCAGTATTGATAGATTTAATGTCTATTGTAATTAGAGGATAAAAAAATAGTTCATTGGGGTATCAGGGGCATCAAAATATATAAAAGGAATTTATTTGAAATTCAACGCAACCACTATTTCTGGTAGACCATATATGTTTCAAATATAGAGATTGAACTTTCGATAATTACAGTACTTTCGTTTTGAATTCTGCGCATATAAAAAAGTAATACAGCAGACATAGGTGCAAAGATACATTGAAAGGATATTGACACCGAACTAAAAAAAAAGCATTAATGCATGAAAATTTAGTTACTGCCTATTAAACTATTTTTTCTTTCTCTTCTAATGATTTCTTCAGTTCCCAAAATAATAATTTGGATCTAGAATTTAAATTAATCAGAATTTATGTTATCTCTGAAAACCACAAAGAGTAAAACCCAGGAAGAAATTGACTTATTGATTCATTTCTGAGACATATTGATTGAATGCTAAGCGCGTGTGTATTCATTATACGACAGAAATGGATTTCTTCGCTTTCTTGAAGCATTTTCTTCTGATAAATCAAATGAAAGACCCTTGAAAGATGAAGAGTAGAAATTCTAAATTTCTTCATTTTATGAGTCTTCTCTTTCTTAGGAAACTTCCCCTTGATGGATTATTCGAATTGAATATAGAAAGGTGGAACACGTTTATTCAAGAAGCCAGAATGTTCGCGTCCTGATGATGGATGGCGATGTTTTATGAATTGGTTTCTTGCTTTAACAGCAAAATGAGGATGGATGAAAGTTTATATTATATGTACATATATAAACTAATTTTTCGCTGAACAGGTTTTATAATTATTGTACCATTGGAATTCGATTCGAATTCCAATGGTAGGATTTCGAATTTTCTTCTTCTTCTTACATTTGAACTGTTAAATGAACAAGGTTTAATTTTTTCCGTTAATCTATTTATTCTCTAATTACACAAGGATAGTTTTACTCTTTGGTTTTGTCTCATGCTTCCTCTGCATTAATTGATAATGAAGGAAGTGGAGAATAATAACAATAAAGAATAAAGAACATAACAAAGAATCAAACATATTTTTAGAAAAAGACTGAGATTGTAATTCTACGGTGTTTACGAGGTACAATAACAGTTAATGTTAATGAGGTAGAATAGTTGATTCACAAGAGGTCAAAAGGAACTATAACTTGTTTCCCAGCTAACTTCTGGGAAACAAATTCTAGTTCCTTTTGACCTCTTTTTCCCAGCTAACTGTGGGCCGCTGTGGCCTGGTGGTAAGGTCTCGGCTTCGGAACCGGAGGGTTTCAGATTCGTGACCCGATTCCACCTAAGAACCGTCGTGTAAGGGTGTCTGTTGCACGTTAAATCCGTCATGACCAAACGTCCTCCCGCTGGTGTGGTGTGGTGTGGTGTGGAGAGGGGGGGTGCCAGGTCAGGTGTCGTCCTCGTCATCTGACCGCGGTTCAAAATTACGAGGTCCGTCCCAAAATAGCCCTAGTGTTGCTTCAAACGGGACGTTAATATAACCAAACCAACCCAGCTAACTGCATGTACAAAGAGAAAAAGCATCCATAATAAGTTATAAAATAACAAATTAACATCTAGTTTTTAATTCTTTTATCTCTACGAATCATTTCTAATAAAAGTATACTTGTTACTTCCTCTTATACGAATATAAAGTATTGTTCAAGACCTCTAACTGGAGAATTTGATGAACCTAAGCGTTTTAGACCTTTCTGAGCTCAATAAACACTTCTTTATAAAATGTCTGTCTGCCTGTGACAAAGATAACTCAAAAATGCTTTCAGCTAGATGGATGAAATTCAACATATCGCTTTTAAGCCAAATTTGTAGATTTCTTTCAAATTTTGAGCAAACATTATTCAGAGAATATCTGTAGTCTCCCCGGCTATTCGAATATAAGTTAACACAATAACTAAAAATGACGAAAGTTGGATGAAAAAAATTCGGTACGGATTCACCTATATTGTAGAACACCTTTGAAATGTTGAGACAAATCCAACAAGATGTTGAACGTCTGCTTGTCTGTATTTTCAGAAATAAGTAAAAGCGATAACTCAAAACTATGCTTTTGCTTAAATATATCAAATTTGGAATGTGATTTTGCGACTACAATTGTAGTTTTGTGAAGATTTTTTTTTGTTTCAATCAATTATGAAAAACGCATTAACAATACAAATTCGATTTTCGAATAATATTAACCGCCTGCCAGGGATAAATAGCCAGAAAACTTATATAATATATTTTGGATGGACATAAAATATTAAAATCTAAATCTAATTGCAAAACTCTTAAAATTTTCACAACGAACATCCTTTTTAAAAATGAAAATTTGAACTTGTGAGATGGAATTTGTAAATGTATCTCCTATTCAAAAGTAGTAACTTCTATATTTTAACACAAAAAAATTGTTAAAAATTTAAAAATTCCTATTCTTAACTTTTCTAATAATATTCTTTGAGACAATTGAAAGTATGACATGGATAAAGAATTCGTCGAAAAGTACAATTTGTTTTTCATTTTTGAAATGTTTTCAGAACTACCTGGGGCTGAAAATAAATAAAGTATGTTTGTAATATTCTTATGAAAAGAATGAAATTTAGTATTTCTATTTCGTAAGCAAAATGATTCTTTAAAAATAAGTTAGTTTTCATTTCTTTTATTATGGATGCAGTTGCTCTTATTTGTTTCAATGAAAAACTTTTCCAAACATTACTATTTCCGTTTCGAGACACATTACTTAAAAAGAGATAACAAATCTAAGACTATTTTTTTCAGCTTAAGTAGTTTGAATATGATTTGTAAAATATTCTTGTGAATTAAATTGTACGAAGCAAATTGCATTTTCGTGTAAGAAATTGAATAATTTTGCCGTAAAATTTACCAAGGAATAATAAGTTATATATATACATTTCGAGTAATAAAAGAATTAAAAACTAATAGCAATTTCATCTTATAAAAATAATCTGAAATGCCTCATATAAAAAAGCATTACGAATTTTTATAAATATCACTTTTAATACGTTAAAGTATTTTTACTCCAGACTTTGATTCTTTGTTTAGTTTAAAGTTATTACTTGTTTTTAATAGAAAGTCGAGATTTTCTTTTCCTTAAAATAAGTATCCACTTTTAGAATTGAAAAACGGGATACCATTATTTAGACTCTTTCTCTTTGAAGTTATCAGCAACTATATCTTAAGCGATAAGCTATCAACTATAACTTATTAACTTAACAATTAAGCTATCAACTATAACTTATTAACTTAACAATTAAGCTATAAACTATAACTTATTAACTTAACAATTAAGCTATCAACTATAACTTATATTATAAGCGAAAGTGAGACAAATTAACTACATGTTATTCGATATTTGGCGATTTATCAGGACTTAGTGATTAAAATAGTTCATAATTGTATATCGATCTAATTTAGATTAGATCTAATCTCTTAAGATTCTAATAAGTTTCTTTCTTAATAATTCCATCAATTTGTTAATTAAATATTATCATTAAGAGTGAAGAAAAGCGGAAAGAACTCTTTTCGATACCTTTAAGTAAGTAAAGGGGAGGGTAATGGGTAAAAAGGGGATTTCAGGGTAACATGCAATAAAATTGTCATACATTAACAATTTGAAAATATACGTAATAATAATGAAAAAAAAATTATTACGAAATTAATAAAAACAGTTTCTATTTTGAATATTTCTGTAAATATCACATTTTATGCACCTCAAGCAAAATTTGCCATTTCATCTTGGAATATGACGTTTCATATGATTTGGCACATGTTTAGGAAAATGCCCGCTCCTGTAGCAATGCCGTCTTTCAGATAAATTTAAGCAGCTTTTATACAGATAGGTTCTGGATGTTAGCACATCCATTTTTTAAAAATTTATTATGCATTTTACCAAAGTAGACAATTGGGCTGAGGTTTCATTATGAAAATGAAAAATTAATTTATCCATGAATTTATAAACGTACATCAAATATTAATAGGGACCTCTATAATGTCTTTCGTCTCATTGGTGATAAGGAGGTTTAAAATAACCATTATGGTATTGACATTAACTTTTTTTTAGAAGCAGTTTTAATCGTTCACTCATTTTTAAAACTCGTATTAATTCTTATTTCTTTGATTTTATTACATTGTACCACAGTATATTTACGCGAAAATTCTACCAATGAACAAGAAACTTTCTGAAAAATTACAAAGGAGTTCGTATCTATAAACATTTCCAGAAGATACTTTACAGTTTATGAAAAACAATTTCTTGATGTAGAAAAATAAAGCAGCAATTCCACTCTCGTTTTTCATTTATTTATTATATAATATTAACTATTAAACAAATTTCTTTACACCGTTACGAAATTTTTTCCTACAAATACCGCCACTCAATTGTAATAACTCAGCGCAGTTAATTGCTAGTTCAGCAGCTTTCTTACTGTCTAATCCTCCAGTTTGTCTACGTGTCGGCGACTCCGACTACTCTCTCACACACACACTTCCCTGCAGTTTCAGAGTGCCTGTCTTTTATAGTTCCGGAAGGCGGGGCTAGAATCTTCCAGACCAATCAGGGCGTATCTGTGTGTATCTCAGTTCCTACTGAATGGATCGCGAAACTTCTCTAACTTTCCAGTATGATCCATTTAGTCGCCAAACTCGCCAAATGGTCGCCAAGCTCTCAGGTCATTGACGCACAGGACAGATCTTACAAAGGTTTCAAAGGTTTTTTCCAGGATGACACTATTCGTGCCGGGTAGCAAAATTACAGATTTGTAACAATACCTTCTTATTGCACTTTTTTTTTTTTTTTTTTGCTTAAATTTTTTTGTGTTTGTAAAGATGGAATTCTGCAATTGATTTTTTTTCTCTCCTTTTCTGAAATGCCAAAAGTTTATACGCATGTTATCTAAATGACAATTAATTATTTTTTTGTATTTTCAAAACTTAACCTTTCATAAGTTAATTGCTGTAAAAAAATTGATTTGATAAATTTGCTCCAATTTGCAGTGGACGTGTGAAAAAATTACTTCAAGGCTTCTCAATATTTATAATAACGAACAATAATAAAAAAAAGATTAAAAATAGAAAATAATGAAAATAAATTCTCTACTTAAGTACACTAATAAAAGTGCGTTTTCAAAAATTGTGTTTATTAAATTTTTTCTATCTCCTTTTTTTACAAAAACTTCAAGCTAATATTGTTCTGCAACTGATAATTCTACGTTGCAGAAGAAGAATTCTCACCAAATATAGATTACTAAAAGTTGGATTTCAAACTATCCGAGAGCTGAGTATTCTATATAGATCTATTAAATTTTGAGCAGAAACAAAGCTTATCTTTCCTACAAATGGAAAGGATTTATCTCTATAAATGTATGGAATTCCCTTCCACTCGAGCCGGACAAACAGCTCTGGCGATTTTAAGAGGATTAAGTGAAGGGCCTGAAATAGTTCTTAAGAGTCTTTCCTCACTTTCAGCCGTTCAAATGGATTCGACTTTGAGATCTCCGAAATGGCGACAAATATCACTTAAAAATAAAAGCCGCACTAAGAAGATTTGAGATCTGTTTTTATTTTACCACAGAACTTCAAGGGGAAATCCATATTTCTAGTGCAAAATACAAGATGGTCACTAGATCTTTTCTTGATTACAAAAAATATCTTTTTTAATTTAGTATATGGTTGTTTCGTTATATTTTATAAAATATTCTATATCACCATTTATTAAATTCCAATGTCAGTATCTATGGTAGCTAGAAGAATGTCAATTCCCATTCTCGCCAAATATGTCCAACATTTCGGCTGTAGCATTAGATATACCCTAATTTAGAATGTATCAATATCTTCACCGGCGTATCAATATCATCTTCACCGGTATTGTAAACATTCTGTTCTTGATTGAACCCCAAAACTGACAATGAACATTAATAGCGGATATGAATTCAGGGAACGAAGTAACATATTGAATATTTTTCCTTTGTTAACACCATTTTTATAACAATAGAATACAAAATCAATATTTCTATGTTAATCATGTTATCCTTTATAAAAAATGCGTTACTTGAATTTGGCTATCTAATGCAATAGTTGTATTTGTCTGTAAAAGATCAGGAATTCGAAACTGGCATGATCAAAGTATTTACAAATCTATCAATGTATTTTTATTAAATTCACAAATGAATCAATAATCAGCCGTATATATTCATCATATTTATATATTTTAATCATTTAGAGTAAGTAGCATAAACTATTTATTACAGTAGACTCCCGATTATCCGCGCCTGCCGCACAATGTTTTTTTTTTATTTATTTTTTTTTACTGACTTTTTCAAAAAGGTGTAGTTTTATAGTTATGCTTTTGTAATTACATAATACATTATAATATTAAAACAGTACATATGTATTAATTTTTCTGTGTATCCTTGACGCCTCTCGTAAATACAAAGCACTTTTCTGTTTTCATTAACAAAATGCATTTTAGGTTAGTTTTGAGTGATATACTAAAATATTAAGCGTTAGTTAAACATTTCCTGCTGTTTATTTTACGTTTTATTGTACATAAAACGATTTATCAAAGTTGAAATGACTGTTTTCTTTTTCGCTATACCCGTTTTTAGCTTTTTTCGGATTATCCGCGATCTTTGTTATCCGCGGCGGCCACGCCACCCAATTCCGCGGATAATCGGGAGTGTACTGTACATGAAATTTCTTGTAAGATTCTTTTAAGGCCTTTTGTCAATCCACAAAGACTGATTTCTCTCTCTCAAGATTTTAATTATTTAAATACTATTCCAAATTACACAGGAAGAATATGGCACAAGCATGTAGTTGTTTAAAAAATGTTTAAACATAATTTCTCTTATAAAACGTAGTAGAGAGTCTATTAAAATTGGACTCTAATAGCGAAATAAATAAATGTAATAACTTAACATGTAATTATCCGTTTTTTCTGATGTTTTTTAGATTTTTTAGATTTTTTCTGAGTTTTGCGCATTATTTTTAAACTTAAGAGACTTTTCTTTTTACTACCCGAGTTCCGATATGTTTTAAATATTAAATTATCTTCAATTTTCATTGAAACATCAATAATTTGAGTGATGTTTATTCTTGATGAAAGATTATTTCCGTCTTACTTTCATTATATTATATAAACCCTAGGGCTCATAACATAAAACCACATAATAGAGTTGTTCTTGAACACTTTGACTCGAAGTTCTAGTTCCAGCAGTCTTCTGAAAGGTTGTTGCATTAGTCTTCATAATGAGATTAATTCTAGCAATTATGTTAAATACCGATCCTCATTTTATGTTGTTGCAGGTGTACAACTTTGTTTCAATCTTCGACGCGTATTTCTAATTTCCCAAAACCAATGACATAGGCTGGAAATGGCCCTTTGTATGTATCTGTTACATAAAACTGAGTTTGACTGGCCTCTAAGAGATCGATGGTCCTCCAGACTACCGATTCAGTGAAGTCATGTTGCCGAGATACGATACTGTTACAAGCCTGTAATTTTGCTTCCCAGTACGAATAGTGTCATCATAAGAAAGACCGTTTTACAGTCATCTGTATTGGATGGTCGGATGCCGAGCCAGTAATCCCAGAGCTTGGCGACAAACTTGGCAACCATTTGGCGACGAATTTGGTGACAAAATGGATAATGCTCGAAATTTCGAGAATTTTGTCGATTCGTCCATTAGGAATCGAGATACGCCCGATTGACCTAGAAGATTCTAGGCCCACCACGCGGGAACTATAAAAGGCCGGCACTCTCAAGCTGTGGTGTCGTTGAGAGTCGTCGTCGTGAATTGTAGTCGGAGTCACCGACAAGTAACGAGTCTTCGAGAGGATATAGCGAAGCAACAGCTGAGTGCCAGCGTTGCGTGGAGCGAGTGCTGAGCTGAGCTGTGAGCACCGAGTCCTGTTGTATACTGTGGAAGCAGCGCCGTATCTTGTGTAGTAGCCAGTTGTGAGAAGTAATGAGTCGGCATCTGAAGCGAGAAGAGACAGTGAGAAGTTCAACCGTTGGAGCGACCGTAGAGCAAAGCTCCGAGGATCCCTCTCCTGCTGGATTTTGTCTAGTTTCGTTTGCTGTGGACGATTACTACTTGTGGGCTACTGTCGTCTGTAGTGTGCTGTCCTGTGTTCGTCTCTGCTCTAAATATTTATCGTCTGTGTGTTCGTCGTCTTTGTACACTCCTGCTCTTCGTGTAAATAAACGTCGCTGTATTCTACTAAACGTCATTGTGTATAACGTCAACGTGTTATTGTGTTCTCACACCATACACCAACTATCAAAAGAACCCGGAAGGGAGGCAAATCCGTAACAATAAGATCTACGAATACGATAGTATTTAGATATAAACATTCAACGCTTGGCAATCATTTTTAATCTACTCCTGTGCAGGAGAAATCCTATAGGTCGCTTTTCCCTCCTTATCTAGAAACAGCACTTCCCTATGTCACACACAAAAAAAAATGTATATTCTCAACTTTGCAAATGTTATAATTTTCCTTTTTAACCTCTTCTGTTTTGTTTTTGTTAAAGTTGAATACATATTATTTCATACCAGACTCAAAATACAATTGTTTTGATCAAAGTAATATATATGATAATTTTTAAGCAAAACTTAATATATGATCAGTTTATGTAAGATGCTTTTAATCCTGTTATTAGTAAATTCACATATAATTCAGATTTTCTCACGTGAAATCTTCCATTTCAGAATTTTTTCTCGTTTGAGAATTCAACAACCTTTCTTATTTCTCTACAAACAACTGTTCTTATTTCAAAAATTCATGAACCCTTTATACTTGGAAATGTAATTAAAATGCATGATTACTTGCATGAACATAAAAGCTCATCCTATTGTTGAGAAAAGTAAAATACGATGTATATGTTAATTTTTAAAAAGTCATCCAGCCTTTATCTAACAACTCTGAAATATATATATATATATATATATATATATATATATATATATATATATATATATATATATATATATATATGAGAGAGAGTTTTTTCACTTGAGTTGCAACACAATAAATGGCGACCGCGAGTCATCTTTCGCCTGTTATTTAAGTATTAGAGTATTGCAGGGTTCAGTAAAAGATTACTTTTTCCCTTTTAATATTTTAGCTAGAAAAAGATACGCTTTGCTTTGTTTCAAATTTAAAAAAATACTCATTTTTTTGCATAAATATTAATGAAAAGAAGACCAAAACACTGGATATCCACTTCTTATTATTGTTAAAACATTAAATCTAAGTTTTTCCTGAATTTATTTTTATACTTATTTTTATTTCTTCTAGAAATTCCAACATCGGAAGATTCATCACAATTTCAGAAAAATACTAGCATTTCATTACATTACTCACAAGTTTTCGAATAGACAAAGCCAATTTTAAGCTTTCCATAAAATAGATTTTTTTAAGTGAGATCACCGCCCAAGTGACAACTATTACTTAATAACAGCACTGCTTAATGGATATTTGATTTATACTTTTTCAAGAAAACATTAAAAATTTAGCATAGAATATTTTTGTTTTGAGAATGATTTGTCACTGATTGACAGAAGATCAAATATTTAGAAATGAAAGTCGCTCAAAATTAAAACCACTGAAACAGTTAATCTACTTTAAATAAGAGACCCTTTTTCAAGTAAAAACGTAATGGAAATTTTTTTTTCAGATCACCGAATCATTAATAATGAATTTAAAAATTCTTTTTGTGATATATTTTGTATTAAAAACTTGTTTATTAAAATAGAGTTTTGGATAAAAGTCATTCACAGAGCTAAAATATAAACGAACAAATAAATTTGACTTCCTAAAAAAATGCAAAATTTTATTCCATAAAGGAACAAAACTTTGTAGAAAGAATATCAATAATATTATAAAATATTTTTCTTGAACGAATAGAAAGATATATATTTATTTTTTAAATTTAGAAATTCAAAACAAAACGCAAAAGCAAGCTTCATTAGGATGTCAATGACTTTATGCCAAGAATGAGATTTTTTACATTATGAATAATTTCCCACATTTAATTCTGAATTGCTTTGATTCATCAAATTTGAAATTTTCATTCCATTTTGTAAAAATGATTCTAGGTTTTCACATATAGATTAAAGGTGATAAATCAAGTGCGATTTTTTAGCGTGAAAATTGTCGCTTCTTATTAAAAATAAAACTCTACTTTTACATGGATTTTGCAAATTTATATAATGAAACCACAGCTTATTTATAATCTCTTCCTTCAAGGGACAGATTGTAAATAAGGATTAAAAGAAATGAATGAATGTTTTTTAAAAATCTAAATGTAATATATAATCGTTCTTAGAGCATTTGTTTCTCAATAATGACTTCTCATTTTCTTTGCAAACTAACCACCTAGGGCTAAGTAATTAAAAAAAGAGTTCATGGACAGTTAACCCTCTGCTCTCGGAAAATTAATTCGATTTATAGTTATTCATTTAATACATGGACTTGAATTTCTCCGAAAAATTAATCAATAACTTAAAACAATTGTATGTATTTATTTTTTAGATTAATAAACATTTTTTTACCACATTTTAGGTACTTTCATTTATTTATTTAATTTTAGTTATTAAAATGTGAAAATGATGCATGGTCTTGAATGGTGCTTGAGAGAAGACACCCAAGTGCAAAGGGTTAAATTTTTTAATGTTACTATAATAGAAGGGTATTCCATTGGGAGGCTTTATTTACAATATAAACCAATCGAGTGTAAATTTTCACTGATCAACAATTTTAGCGACTATCAAAATTTGAAACAAAAATATATTGTTAGGAAATATTGATCATCATAAGAAAGTTTACATTTCTTACAAATTTGTAATATTGCTTTCTTGAGCATGAAGTCCCCTGATAAAGAAGTTAGTTCTACTGATATAGAGATGCCCGTTGAATAGTCAATTATCCTCGGCCTTTATGACATGGAAACGAATTAGGAAACATCGGCGGCAATAAATAAGCGACAATTATAAGCATTAAGCAATATAAAGCATTTTTTCCTTGTTGTCACTTAGCATGTAAGAAGTCTAAAATGCATAAAATTTTAGAAAAGCAATTTTTTTTGCAAGAACCTTATAAACATTCTTATATTTAAAGTGATTAGAATGATTTCAAAATGAGAGTTGTGTAAAAGGAAAAACAAAAATTATCGATGCACAGAGATTGTATGCACAAGAAAAACTGAGTTTACCTTAAGTTATAGTTTATTTCCCTCATTTTTAAAAGAGCCCTAAGGAATGACCACAGTGCAAGTGAAAATTCTTCTTTAACAGTTAAAACATATAATCCAAACAGTGGAAAACTTTCGCTAAGAGATAATTGGACCATTGCCCTTACGAATTTCATATTTTATTCCATAAAATGAGCTAACAAAAACATGACTGGAAAATGTGAGAAAATTCCTTATTATTGGTAATTTACCAAAAAGGCAACCGGGCATAAGAATAGTTATTAAGACTAGAGCCGATGTATACCTTCCGGAGCATTTAAACTCTTTTTTCTTGTGGTTCCCACTGCATGATAAAAACGTTATGCCAGGTTAATAAAAAAACTATTTCGACTTGCATCTTTATTTTTTGTAATAATGGCTAAAATTTGGAATTCCATTCAAAAATATGCAAACATTTTTCAATATTAATCATATAAGTTTGTTGCCATTGCGATATACCGAAGCATGCAATTTAAATTTATAAATCTAAATAGAATTTTATGGTAAAGTTATTTCAAGAGATTTATTTAAAGAAATGGCTAAGCTATGGCCATTTTATGGCTACGCTATATTATCACACTATATATCAAGTTTGAACATAATTTATCATATGACGATTTTAAGTATGGCGTTGTGTCAATGAATCGATATTTGTATCGTATGTTATCAGAAAAAGTGTAACAAATGGAGCAATATTTCAGTGTTAAATTATGCATTAAGTACTAATTTTATCTTGTTTGGTTTATATTCATTATAACCTATGAACCGAAATACCTTGCAATATTTTAAGTAATTGCAATGTTACATTCATATCATAATAGAAAGAGATTTGGCTTTCGTATCTTCTAGAAATAAAATTTTTTTTGTATATACCATTTGCAATGTAATAAGACGTACTCATGTTTGGTCCATGCTAAGAATATTTTTGAACTGAAGATTTAGAACTGAAGATAAAAATGAAATGCTTTTTCTTTTTTCAATTTCGGCTGTTTTTCGTATTTAATAAAAATTTCAGATTTGAAAAGTACTTCATATTATTTCTGATTTTATTCTAGTCGATGTATTTTTTAATAGGCTTGAATGTAGTCACAAATTTAAATTTTCACTCACACCCATGCATATCCATATGTTTTAATTTCTTAAAACTGTTATATAACAGCGAAATTTTTGAGGTGAAATACGAGAAAGAAATTTTTAAAATCTGTACTTTTATTCTTTTGAATGATAATTAATAATTATTTGCTTCATAATCACGTTACTGTTGTAACAAATTTCTTCTTGGATGTACTATATTTTTTTTCATTGATGGTAAAAGATTGATCTTTCTTTAATGCTATGATCTTGGGAAACAAGACTAACTCATCCATTTTATGTTGTCAATTTGATCCCATTATTCAACTAGATAAATTTTTCAGCTCGCTGCTGTGAACGATTGCCTTGCTTTATTTGGGAGTAGATATTTTTTGTGCTTAAACATGGAGTTCTCTTCATCCGCAGATAAGCACGAGGATATTATGTTAATGTACGCGCTAAGATAAGAGTTAGTAGGATAATTAGACTGTAATACATTTTTAAAAATCTTTGTCTTGCTTTCAAATTAGCCAAACGCTTGAAATAGGTTTTCTCTGTTTCGCTAAAATCATCTAAACGCTATACACTGTTACATAAGTCGTTATAAGGATGATCATTGTTTTAAATTGTAGCAACGATTCAAAAAATTACTTTGCAAGCTAATTATTATAGTATGTTTAAAACCGAATTGTACCTCTATACCTCTCAAAAGGAATATTTATATGAGGGGAAGGTAAGCAAAAGTAGAATGGTATGTTCTGATCCGACTTTCCTTTGGGAAGAATAGATGAATTTTAAGATTATGTAGAGGTCAATATTTATATTGAATACCATTATGTGAACTATAATAACTAATATTCTATATTCAAATTACAAAATAAAAAAAGTTTTTTGTATAAAACTATTTTTTGTAACTCTATTACTGCAATTCTAACATCTAATCCCTTAGTCAATTAATTAATAAAAAAAATAGGTTTGAAGTTATAAAAGTTCTATCGTTTAATTCAGAAACGTTTTTATCAATGCGGAGATTTTTATGAATGCTTTAAAATAGTTTAAAACGTTTTCCACGTAGAGTTGTAAAATGTACTAATTCGTCGAAGAGTCTGATAATAGGCAGTCAGAAATTTGACGAGACATTTTATTATTCGAAATGCATATCTCTGCAGTTAGGAAATCCTATCCCAATTTCTTTCTCTGTGATGTTCGCGAAAATATTCTTTCAAAGTTTTCAAGAATTTTAAAGCAGCTTGCTGATAACTTTTAATGCATTGAATATTTGCGCTTGAGATACCGAAATCGTGTATAAAACACTGTACATGTGCACGAACTGTTAACAGAATTATATATTTTAAATCGTATTACTTTTACGGCCAATATAATTTGTAAATAAGCAGTCCTATTAAGAAGAAAAAAAAAGTTTTAGCACAATATTAAAATATATTACTTTTATCTACTAATAATAAAGAAGAATGTAGGCGTTAATATCCTATAAGATAGACCATTAAATGACAGGGTGGTTATAATTAAACTTCCCCTATAAACAGCATACTAAAACGCAAACGGGTGAATGGATTGCAATGAAATTTGGTATATAGACTATACACTAGGTACGCTCGCGGAATTTCGAAAAAAAAAAAAAAAACATAATTCCTAAAGGTCTACCAGACGGCGTTTTTTCCGGAAAAACATTAAATTTAACACAATAAATAATCAAAACGAAATACAGAAAAAATATTAATATTTATTTACTAATTTCTCACCACCTTGTCATCGAAACACATTAAGTAAGAAAAAAATAACAGTGCGCGTTTTGAGAAAAAAAAAGTTTTTAGAAACAATAACTGATTAGGACGAAATTGCAAAAGAGGAGCAGTAATAACCGTGTTCAGGACGATGTAGAGAAAGGTGTTCCATGTGACCATCTCATTCACCTGCAAAATTTCAAGTCGATGGACAGTGTGTTCAACAGTAGATCGTAAATGATTAGTTGCGATGCTTCTCACATGAAGTGTTATGAAGCTTTTTAAGTCATTCAACATCGCAGCATCTCCACGATACACCAGACTTTTTAAGTGGCCTCATAACCAGAAATCGCATGGATTTACATCCGTGAACGTGGTGGCCATGAATTACGAAAGAAGCGACTAATAACACGTTCGTCTGTGCAGTGTTGGAGCAATTAAGCCTTTATGGACTCATGGATATGCAAGGGCGCACCATCCTACATGAAAATGGTCGATGAAAGGAACTGCCTTTGCTGTAGTTGCGGCGCAACAAACGTCTGCAGCATGTTATAGTACCGACGGCCCGTAATGTACCATGTGAAAGGACCACATGCAGTTATTTCCTCAAAGTAGAACGACCAAAGGATGAATGACGCCTTGAATCTACACTAGACAGTAACCTTTGAGGAATGTAGGGGAATTTCATTGGGCATCCGAGGATTTTCCTTCGCCCAAATGGGGCAATTTTATGTTATGTTATTTTATTCCCCTTAAGATAGAAATGAGCAGCGTCACTCCACAGAATACTCCAAAGTCATGACAGATCAACAGTCATTCTTTTGAGAAAACTGACTGCGAATGAGAGACTTTATGGTTTGTCGCTATCACGCAGCTCCTGGGTATGGTGAATCTTGTACGGGAAGTAGTGCATTACGTTGCTGAGCACTTTTCGAATGGTGTAAGAATACCTTGCCTGTCTAGAAACTGCTTGTGCACTACTGCCCCAAAACTCTGATGTCTGTGCAGCAACAGCTGTTCTTTACGGCATCAACAAGTATCGGTGTGACAGGTTTACGGCCTCTTCCAATTTTAACTCCTAATTTCCCTGTAGTTTCAGATCTATTAATCATGGCCAGGATACCTTTATTAGACAATGGCTCACGCAGTAGGTTCTTTACACGACAAAATCCACGAACTGCAGCAGAAGCATTCCCCTTTTTTACATAAAACAGCTTCATCAATAACGCATGTTCAACTAAAGTTATTGTCATTATTACAGCCGGAAACATCGAGATAAAACATGACAACGTCTGCAAACATTTCATATCTTAATCTGTTTTGAATAAAGCTTCCTCTTCTTTGTAAGCAGGCAAATCTCAATATTTTCCCCCTAGATCTGATAGCCTTTCCCGTTTTACATTTTATTACTCATAAATTCTTATTTTGGGTTGTTAATATTGTTTCTGTATTCCATTTTGGTCGCTTATTGTCTTAAATTTAATGTTTTCCCGGAAAAAATGCCCTCTGGTGGACATTTTGTAACTAATTTTTTTCTCTCTGGAAATTCCGTGAGCTCATTTCTTGTATAGTCTATATACCAAATTTCGTTCCCATCCGTTCATCCGTTTGCGTTGTAGGATGCTGTTTATAGAGGAAGATTAATGATAACCACCCTGTAGAGCTCCGAAATTTACTAAAGAGATATTGTGGAGAGAAAGAATGTGTTTCACTAATGATCGTTTGGAATTTTAATTAAAAATTGATTAAAATGTTAATTTTTTCTCAATAACTTTGGTAGAACGTTTACATAAACGCCCTTTTTGTAGTATTAAAAAACTTTTCAGTAATACTAAATTGTTTCTTAACAATTTTTTTTACGATTTTCTTTATTTTTCAAATAGAATCTGTACAAATTCATTTCGCTGCTTTAATGAAACTCCACTTTTTCTACCATTATTGACGATTTAAATATAAAGATTCCGCTTACTTCTCCATACTGAATAAGTATGTTCAAAACATGCTTTTTTTATGAATCTTTTAAAATTATTTTATAGTAACAGAATTTTAAGGTTTACAGGTTTAATCTCAGAAGTAATGACGATAACTTTTTTAAAGTTCGTTCACTTTTGAATACTACTCATCTCTACTTTAATATATTGGAGGCAAAAATACCTATTTTTTAGTTTTAAAACTACTTTCTTGTTTACAGATATTATTGAAATAATGAAGTGTCTATTAAACTAATATTTAAGTACATTATGAAACATTCTGAGACACACAAAATCTGAATTCCAAATTTAATCGTTGTTTTCTTTCAAGACATACTTCTGGACTCATACAAATCAATTTTTTTTTGCTTCATTTATAGCATTTTTTTCTCTCATTTTGAAATGCACACTTATTTTTAACCCTTTTTTGCATGATTTTCTTTTTTTTTGTGAAATAAATCAGGGCGATATAATTCATACTCTAAATTAATGGGAAAATGTTACAAAAAGTTCTAGTATAAATATATAATATAAAATAATAATTAAAAAAAAAGGTATGCTGAATATATTCATCATCATGCAAGTTTACATGTTAATCTCAGTACAAAAATTTCAGTGTCCCTCTCTTCTAAATTTCTCCATTCATTAACGCTTTTATTAGATAAAAAAAAATCAGATTAGATATAAAAAATATTCAAAAAATTGCACGTTTCTTCCAACCACAACAAACAGCGGAATGACAAGTTCAAACCCGTTATAATGATTGTGGCATTTGATTTTTTTGACAGATACGTTCCTTATTATGCAATAGTCGTGAAAAAAGTTACCTGCAACAACCTATTTACATATACACGTGTTTTGAGTACAATTTTTTGTTCACTAAATGCTACGATGGAAATTTCCATCATCATGTAAAGAAGGGTTTAAAGATTAAAAAATAAGTTGTTGAACCACGATAAAAGGAAACCCTGCTTATCCGAGAACAAGATATGTTCTTTCTAGACATTCTGATTTTTGCGAAAATATTTTGAAGAATTGTAGCTAATTTTTCTAATAAAAGAGATGCAACGAATGCAGGAAAGATTTGATGCTCGGATGGCAGGAATGCATTTAGTATATTGGTTGGCAAATTGAAATTGTGAGATGTGTGCATTGGAGGATATGAATTCTTTCCTCCATAAATCGATTAACCCCTTCCAGTAAAATGGCGAGTATAGCTCGACATTGAATTTTCAAACCAAACAGCACGATGACGAGCTATACTCGTCATACGACTAAACTTAATGTTGAATATGATAATAAATTTGGTTTTAAACTTCTAGTGTATTGAATATGGCAGCAATTTTTTACTTATATTAATATCATAGATCACCATACCATATTGCTTAACGTTAGAATTTCTTGATATAAATCACGACTATATTTTTGTTCGTCAGTGAGATTTCATTCTTATAAACATTTAGTGTAAACATCGGCCAGGCCAATATATATTTTTACTAAAGGAAAAACATGTTGTGAAATAAACACCGTGCAAAAAGTGCAAACTATGAATATCAAGGTGATTGGAGCGATTCTTAAGAATCAGAAGAAATAAGCACATATTTACGCCATACTGATAATGAAACTCATTGTGGTGAATAGCATTAAGCCAGTTAACAACTACGCTACACGAGCATATGCTTTTTTTTTTATCCTGGTTATGTTACTGGACTGCGAACCACAAGGTTCAAAGTTCTATCCCGGCGCATCCCAATCCCCTACATTGGTGACCCGGAAGTGAAATATTACCAAAAAGACGAAAACATTCTAGGCGACTAAGAGATCCTAGTGAATATTCTGGAATCGTAGACACACCATCAGAAAAATGGAAGGAAACAGATAATGTGCCTGAAATATTAAAGAAATTTACGAGAGTGCTTGGTGTAAACGCTCTGATTTTGGGAAAATTACGTGCCAACCCGAAGTCAGTAAAGAGTTTTGAATAAATGTTGAATACTACGAATTACATTATTGATATGGATATTATTGTAATTTTAATTAACAATATGTAAGAATTATAAAATTATACAAGTTTTTTAAAATAAAAATGAAATGGTTATTTCAGGCACACATTTTCATTATTAAATCTTACCGGAAGGGGTTAATGGGACATTTTTGAGGCATTAGATACGATTACCTTCATCACCTTTCGCCGATATTTCTTACGCATGCCTGCTATGTCGTGTATCTACTTTATAAAGGTAATCACAAACAATGTTTGTCGCTCTTTAATTCCTTTTTTTATAACTTTTGTAATATTTAGCACTTTTTTGTTGCAATTTTAGTTTTAGCTATGATAAATGAATTATTTTAATTAATTCGCATCTTTTATTAAGTATTATATTTGTGCAATTTAAAGCCAAATATGAAAATCTAACTGATAAAAGAATTTAAAAAAATTAAGAACTGACAATGGCTTAGAATTTGTAAATGAACAATGATACTTATTTTGCTAATTCAGGAATATTTCATGAAAAAACTATTCCATATAATAGTGAAAGTAACGGTAAAGTTGAAAGAGCGAACCGCATCCTTTTAAAAAGGGTCGGCTCTTTATTATATGAAAATGAGCTTCCATTAAAATTTCGGGCCAAAGCCATTAATTGTAGCACCCAAGTGTCTAATGTAACCCCATGTCAAGAAAAGAAAAAAAAATATTCCTAAAAAATTTGGACAGGTAGAAAATCAAAATATCTTAAATTCGGCTGTGTAGCTTATTTCCACTTTCCGAAAATAATGAGAAATAAACTTGAAGTTCCATTAAGACGTGGTATAATGCAAAGATACGCTAGAGAAATAAAATATATCAAATTTATGACATTAAAAGCCGAAAAATAATAAAAGAGAGATCAGTTAAATTCAATGAATCTTTAATAGGTATTACTTATTTTGGAAAAACATAAGCAGAAGCATGGGATATTAATCCACTGCTTGAAACTTTCCTTGCGACACGCGAGATAAATAAAAAAAACAAAAAAAGTGAAATATCTAGTTTAGAAATTCCTACCGAATCGGCAGAGGATGAGAATAGTGACTCATCAATTCTATACCATAGCGGAACTTCGAGTCAGAGGGACGCCGCTATGGGGGATGAAATCGAAACACCAGATGTTGAATCAAGTAGTAATAACATCGTAAATCGGCTCCCAGTTAGACGTTCGGAAAGGCTCAAATCTAAACAAATGTCAGCTAATGTAGCTCATAACATTCTGAATACATATTTAGAGGAGAAAAAAAAAGTGGCTATTGAAAAATATGGGAAATAGAAATAAAAATGAATTGTATTCGTTAAATAAACACGAAGTTTGGGGAATAGTTAACAAGCCTGCTAAAACAAAAAATAATAAAAAGCAAATGGGTATATTCTTTAAAACAAGACAACTCTGGTGAAACAAAATACAAAGTGAGACTTGTAGCTGTAAGTTTTAATCAAATAAAGATTATTCCGTTGTGAACATTGAATCTTTCAGAATGTTAGTCGCACTTGCATTTAAAGTTCTTTGATGTAAAAACTGCATATTTATATAGTGATATTGAAGAAACTGTATGTTATCTCCACTTGGTTATGAAAAATTAATTGAATGATGAAAATTGAGATGAAAAAGTTTATAAGTCGCGAAAGAGTATTTATGTATATCTTACCACAATCTGGTAGAAATTGGTATATGACTATAAAAGGTAAGTTAGAAAAATTTGGATTGATGCAACTGGCTTCTGACAGTTATGTGTTCATTAAAACTGCTGGTAAAAATATTTTTATATTATGTATGTGGATGATTTAGCAATTTTTTCTAATAATGATGAAATGTATCAAGAGGTTATAAATAGCATCAAAAGCATATTTGAAGCGTTTGAGAACAAAATCAGCAAGGTTTTAGGTATATAAATTGTTAAACATGAAAATGGTATTAGTTTGTGTCTGTCTGAATATATTGAATCATTATTGGTTAAACATAATCTAGAAAAATGTGAAAGTATTAAAACTGTAAAAGAAGATCAGAGTTTTCCTTCCACAAACGAACTGATGGACATCACGATGTATCAAGAATTAATTGGTGAATTTTTATATTTAGCTAATAGAACGCGGCCTGATTTATCATTTGTAACAACATATTTGTCACAATTTAATCATAAATAAAAAAAAGGCACTACAATTTGGCTAAAAGAGTACTAAGATATTTAATGGGTTCAAAAGATAAAAAATTGTTTTATGGCAGTAAATTTGGTTTTCTTAATGTAAGTTCTGATGCTAGTTGAGGGAATGCAGCGGACTATTTTTCTTATGTAGGAATATCCGAGATTATGCTTTTGGCTTCGTTCCGGTGCATTCCTTCAGCGAACTGCTTAACATGATTCTATATGCGTATTCGTCAACCTGTGTTCTTTTCTTTTTTCTTTTCTATGTCTAATAAATGTACTGTCGTCAAAAATCCTGCTGAGATTTATTGAAAATTAACAAAAATTAATTAAAAATAGATAAAAATTTTACGGCAACAGCTACTATTATTTAAAAACTTTCCCCCATTTGAAGATGTTATAAAATTCCCTTATGTGCTATTATATTTACAAAAATTATTATGGTAATGAAGCGTCAAAATTTTGTTTCAATTTTAACTAATTAGAATATCGAAAACTCTTTTCGAAGCATACATTCCCACTATAAAGTTGATTTGAACTAAATTTAATAATTTTAACTCAAAACAGCCAGTTTGTAGAGCATTTACCTACAGACAAAATATATACAGGCAAACACACACATTATCCTTTATTATTATTATTATTATTATTATATGTAGAGAAAAACCATTTTTAGTAGTTACCTGGTTTGAATGGGATATTAATTGAACTGAATTTCTTTTAAATCTGTTATACATAATGTTAATGATTTCCTAAAATTATATATTTAACCAGTTAACTATTTTTGACAAGAACATTTTGCGTTATGACGAGTTTATTCAATGACAATTATTGTATAATAGTTTAATTATATATATGTTTATGACAACTTAGATACGCATTTTCTATAGAAGTAGAAACAGTTAACTGGTTAACAGCTTATTAATATAGTTAAGGAGGTATACAATGCCTTATATATCTCCTTTCGCAGTCATCTTTATCTTGACCTTAAACTGGATGCCTGCAACAGTTGACCGGAAACAACTTTCAGGGTTGCTTAAGTTCCTAATAATGTTATCTGGCAACCTCATAGTAATGTCGGTGTATAATAAAATTCAATGTCTGATGATAAAGCCGAATAATGTAATAAAGTGTAATGTACCAGACTACCACGTGGTGCACTCTGGTTAACTCTAAATCTGCTAAGGCGTTGTCTCCTGTGTGTCTTTACGTCAATCTGTTTCTTTCCGGTGGATCCCAGCTCGATGCGGGATTCCTGGGAACGACGCTGCCGACTTTTTGTCCAAAAGGGGGTGCAAAAGTCCTCCAGGGACCTTTGAAAAGCATCTCGTATCATTCAGTCAACCTTCTGATAAAAAGAAGATATGCATCCAGGATAAAGCAGAGAGCACTGTGTGATTCTGGCGGTAAACGATGGGCTTCATTGCTTGAGGATACACAGTTGATACCATATTTTCCTAGAAGTGCAGCTGTGGTACTTTTCTGCCTTACTACAGGCCATCGCTGTTTGCCCGCGTACTTGTATTGGCTTGGACTGTGTGACTCTTCCTTATGTCCTCTGTGCGGACAATATCAAATTTTTGATGCTACTCATCTTGACTTGTGCTCTGCACTTGTGTTTTTATATTAAGTTAAGAAATATTGAAAGACTAGAGATCTAATGGCGTCATAGCCAATCTTCTGGACATTTGTAATAAATAAATAAATCATTGATAAAGCAGTTTTGCTTTATCATCAGACAATGAAAGTAAAGAAAGAAAGAGAAATTTAAAACAAGTATTATCGACATTTGCAGCAACTGTACACTTTTGGATAACTTAAATGTACTTTTTTATGAATTCATTCCATTTATTTTCAAGTTTTGATTGAATGATTATAAGTTCTCATATACTATGACAAGTCAAGTTTTCTTGATCTATTAATTAATCAGTGAAATATGAATAATAATGATTCCAATTGTATTTTTTTTGTGTGTGTCAATCGATATCGTTATGCCTAGCTTCTTGTAATTCACTTCGACTCATGCACATTTCAGCGCTAAAAGCTCCGACTTTAATTCTACACACATCTCTAAAAATGCTCTAGAAGGCTCAAACAATACGCACAAAAGCATTTTATTTAAAAATATTACATATTTCATAAACTCGTCACGTTTTTCATACACAAAGAATATTCTCAAGAGAGGAATTTGCTGAAATAAAAGAATAAGCAAGAAAATTTGTCAGCAGCGTCGATGAAAAAAAAGTTATTCCGCTTATTTTTCAACTTCTTGACAATTTTTCATTAAGAAGAAACATTTTCTGAATGTAATGTTTCACATATTTCGCAGAAAAATATTTCTAGAGAGCTTTAGAAAATTCTCGACCGTAATAAAATTCAATAAAAGAAAGTAATCTAGAACAAGTAAGGGACTTCTATTCAAGTGCTCTTCTATTAATATAACTTTGTATAAGAACCAATTGGAGTGATCTCCTGAAACTTTCTCGCAAACTCTAAAAAATGTATTCTTTATTATTAACTGCCTGCTTTTGCAGAACAGTAATTACAGAAGTGTAAAATTGTGTAGATCTTACGCGCGTTTTTTGCAACATTCACTGATATTCATTTAATACACACGTATCAGAAAACCGAAAATTCATTTTGGATGCTTTTATCCGAACGATTGAAAACAAAATTTGATATAAAACTACAATTAAAGCCGAATTGTGTACCAAATTTTATCTGTTTAGCTCTTTTTTTTATAGTTGTATTTATCCGTAATTGGTCTGTCGGATAAAAAAATGTTGATTGTGCATAGTTATTTTTTAAAGTTTTATGCATTAGTTAAAGTATGTGACTTTTATAAGTCGTTTTTTATGATGGCCATCAAGTATTATAGGTTTTGATTATGAAGCAGCAGTTTTGATTTTAAATGTGGGGGCTTGAATTTAGTACATTTTGGAATTGCATGCTGACCATACCAACGTTATATATTGATTGTACCAACTTTTAAAAATATTTCAAAATTACCTTTATTTTATAAGAAAAAAATATTTATTATCCATTATGTCCATTAAGTTTCATTATATTTTGTTGAAATTTCGAGCATTAACTTTTTCGTTTCATTATATCGTAGAAATCGTTAAATACTGGAACACACATCTACTAATTAATCAATTTTGAATTAACACATTTAGATTGATTTCAAGATATTAATATCAATATCGTCATTTAATAGAGATTAATCAATGAATGGAGTTTTTTTTTATTGAGAATGACATCCTATAACTATAAAATCCAATACTCATACTCGATAGTCGATTATACAAAAAAATGTAAAAATAAGCCTGCAAATACCTAATAAATTATTTATACCTTTATAGCAAGTTCTAAATCTATATTTGCATACTGTTAAAAGTATTTAGAGGAGAAACTTTAAATCTTAAAGTTTGCAACCATCAAAAATAACATTCTTTTTTTTATTTTGCTTTTTTTCGTATGCAATATATTTCACGAGATTCAATATAACATATTCACTGACATTTTTTTTTCTAAATCTGAAATTACGCATGGAAAATGCTTATAAATTTTTCTTGTAGCCATGGCATTAGAAATTATTTATAAAGATCCATATTTTTTTTGCCCTGAAGCCATTAAGGAATGAGTTTTTTACCATTTGATTTTATGTTCTGATCCACAATTTTCTTCAGAATTAGATTTTTTTTCAATATTGTGGTTTTGTCAAATCGCCCATTCCGGTAGCTGCATTTTCAGAGGTCCAAAAAAAGGCAGGAAAAGTGAAGATTTTGAATGAACAAATGAACATTCATATTTTATTTTATATTTTCATCAATTTTTTCTCTCCTATCAGTTGCTAGTGTGACAAATGCTCATTGGCACACAAACGTTTTCTCTGCATTAATAAGTAATTATATTACTTTGATTATTTGACGCATAAATTGTAAATTATTCTTAAATAATTTATATATTATTTCGGAATTGTATTATGCAATAGCATGGATTCATTTTTTCCTTACTGAATTTCAGTTAATTTGTTTTAAAATGTTTTTTCGAATCCACTATTTTAATTCAAATTTTATATTCTGTTTCATTCCTTTAAAAAATATGTTATTTAATTTTAATTTAAAACAAATATAACAATTTATCTGCCAATAACTATGACATTCTTATTTATCAGGAGTTAATGTCAAAGGTGAGATACAGACCTGCTTACTAGAGATGAAATACAGAGCTCTATTTAATTATGTCTGCCTTGATAAATTCATGAGCTTTCCAAATGAAAACAAAAAACAATTTTTTTTATTTATGGATTCAATTTTGCATACGAATACGAATTATCTCTGACAAAAATATTTAGAAAAGCTAAATATCAAAGGAAAAATTAAGGATTTAATAAATGCATTTAGATAAAAAAATAATGTATTACATAGTCCCGTTATAAATTTATATTAATTCATTTTCATTGGTGCATTGATTTTATTTTTCCATTTTGAAAATAGAAAAAAAATGTACTTCGGTTGTGCAAATGTTTTAATAAATGATATTTTATTTTTGACTGCTGAAACTAGAGATTGCATTTCTACCAAATTAAAAATTCTTTGAGTTTATTAGGAAAAAAAGTGATATATTGGGATGATTACATCAGGCAGGAAAGAGGATTCATTTTGCAAAGAGATTCCTTCAGATAGCAAACTTTATTAGCATAGCATAAAGAACTATGTCAAGGCCAAGTCTCGTAAAAGCAATATAATTTGCGTTCTAATTATAAAAATTTACAGATATCAATAGGGCGAGATTATATTCTGCGATAGTATATTAGAACGAGAGCATATCAATATCCTGATTCTGCTTAAACGGGTGGAAGGGCAACCATGGATAATACTTAAAAGACTAAAAGAACACGATACAGCACGAAAATGCTTTTGATTTTCTATTTTCAATTGAAGACCAACACATAATCATGACTTAAGAAACTGTAGTTTTCTGTATTTGGAAGTTGGGGAAACTATGCACCCCCTCCTCAATTCCCCGAACATTATTTTTTATTTGGTATTAATATGTCTTCTTTTTTAAATTGAAATATTTTTTAAAAAAATTTTGGATTAATAATCTAGAATTCTACTGTACTACTACTGTTGGACGTCACATTTTCGTTCGTAGAGCGTAGGTCGTCATCATTTAGTTTTGTATGAGTAGGAAGAAAAAACCCTGACGAGTAGGAAGAAAAAAACCTGAAGCAAAAGCAAATGTACTCAAAAAAATATTACTCACCATCTATACATATTTGTCAAAATTAAAGATTCATTAACCCAGTCATAAACCCTGCACCACTTCGCCCCCTTTTTATTCGCCACCAATTTCAACACTTTTTATTTCATGTTAAATTAATGCTAACTGTGATCACATGAATTTCCTATTAAATTAATGATGCCCTTTCCTCAAAGGCTGTCCATTTCAACGTGAAATTACTTCATTACTCATCTGCTTCACTGCTCAGAAAATCTTTGATCGAGTTTGCCAGTCAAAAACAATAAAAAAAAATCTAATGAATCAATTTTGCCAATTTCAATCTCATATGAAAGCTCCTTGATATGGTACCGTGTGCCATCTCTTTTTCTCAATTTTCTAGAAATACTGCAAAATAATCTGAGTCCCCTAACTTTACAGCTGAGCAACTCAATGACAAAAACTGGATTTCGCCAATTTTCGTCGTTAAATGACTTCGCTATTTCGAAAATATAGCTAAAATTCGGAATTCTCTAAAATTATTATGTAGTCATAGTTTAAAATAGTACTTTTCTTATTTAGAGAAGATATATTTCATTAAAATTCATCGATATTACTATGTTAATATGGTAGTCTAGTTAATAAAATTTCGACTTATGAACCAATCTTAATTATTCTACATTTTATTACAGCAGAAGTATAGTAAAAGAAAAATCATTGTAAAGCAAGTAAATGTTGAGTGCATCACTCTCAGTGCATTCTGATTGGTTAGTTGTATTTCAAAGAGATGAAATCCTCAAGCTGGTGGTGAAAAGTGGCGAAATCATTTCAACTGGCGAGACTAAAAATAATAAAGCTTTATTTTACAAAATCCTGTGAAATGAAGAGGAAGGGGATAGATTACTAATGATGGTGTATTACGGGTCGTGAAAATTCATACAAAATATTTTGAAATCGGTTCAGTAGTTGGGGATGGTGAACTCTGCAGCAAGATTTTTCCCATAGAGAATGTATACCAAATTATTGTTTCTTCGAATTTTTTTCAAAAATGGAGAGAGGGGAAAGATAATAAACACTTGATGACATATCTAAGAACTATGAGTTTTCATATGAAACCAAAATTATTGAAACAGTGCTTTCGGCTGATGAATTTTGTGGAAAGAGTTCCCTCATAGAAAATGTATTATGGAATCTTATTTTTTCAATTTTTCTTAAAAGTGGAAAGCAGTGGGATGCATTTATATCTCACGACACATATGAGCTTTCATAGGGGATAAAGTAGTGAAATCGGGCTATTCATTTGGATTAGGCAACTAGTTTTTGGGCTTCTATATCTGTATATTTTATTTTAAATATACAGATGACTAGAAAATAAGAGAAGCGCTTAAAAGTTATATGGTACAAAATTTAGAAGAATGTAATTATATTTAGATCATCCGTATTCTGAAAATTTCAATTAGAAAATTGTCCTGAAGAGTTTACTGCATTTTTGAGCAATCCGTATTATAAAAAACCAACTATGCTAATTAAGAAAACGGAATCCAATATAATCACAGATATTCATTTTAAAATGATTACGCGCTTACCAATTATATCATTGATGCTGCATGTTTCTGCATAATTAATGATATAACTGAATTTATGAAAGCTACATTAAAATGAATAGATTATTATAGAGATTTGACGCTTATTGATCTATTCGAAGAGTGAATATGCTCAAAACACTTATTCTATAATTCCTTTAAAACTTAATGAAATACATTAATTTTGACAGAAATCGAAGTAAAAAAAATCTGAATAAAGACAAAATAGACAAGTTAGAAATTATAATTATCTAAATAATAAATGAAAAATGCATATAAAAGTACTGAAGAAAATTTTAATATTTTTTTTCAATGCTCATATTGAGGACATAATCTTCGCTACCCTTTAACCGCCTGACATTATTTTTAATCAGTTGGAACTTTCAGAGACTCTTTAATCGGACTATATTAATTTTAATTAGTTGTAATTTTCAGACACTGAGAATTAAAAGCAAAATAACAACTTTAATTGGTTTAGTTTTATTAATTTAAGAAGTCAGAATATTAAAGAAGAATAGGAAGGAGAATAAATAGGAAATAAGAAACAATACCAGGATTTGTAAGCTAGACAATCTCTTAAAAATTAATCACGAATTCAAATTAATTTCATCAATAATTTTTTTATATTTTAAAAGATTATATAGGATTAATGTGATAGGATAGGATAGGACTATACCAACTTTGAAATAAAGAATAAGCATAGAGAAAAAAATGGATTGATGCATGTACTAAGACCATGATAAAAAAATAGCAAAAACTTATCACTTATGAAAACAACACTTTAACCTCTTTCCTATAATACGTTCAAAGGTTTAATTTTTATAGTTGTGTGCGTCAAGGTTAAAGCCTTTCGTAGTTGGCTAAATTGTTTTGACTTTCTGTACAGCTTATTTTGAAGTTTTATTGAATATTGCTTTGTATTACTTTTATTTATCAGTTTATTTTATTCATTGATGCTATTTTTTGAAATTATTAATATCCAGTTAAAGTGTTTTTTACTAAAATAAATTATTAACATTAAAATTTGAAAAATCTTTCCTCTATTTTTGATTTCGATTTTTTGGAGAAATGGTGTTATAATCTATCAGTTTCCAACTATCAAAATTTTAATGAAATTAAACGCAAATGAAATAATACGATATAAAATATTTTACAAATTAAAGATTAAAATACAAATATATATCAAAATTCTTGCTTATACAGCTAAATCTGAGATTACAGCGAAGTATTACTTCAGAAAACTGCAAGCTCATCATCTTTTGAAAAATTATTGAACTCATTAAATTCCAGAAAATCAAGAAATACTAGACATTGAGAAAGTTAGAAACTAAAAGAAAAAAAAAAAGAAAAGATCTTCATACTTTTTTAAGAATTAAAAAAGTTGTTTTAAGTTTGGATTGATAAGAAATTTTTCAGCGAATGAATTGATAACTTTGTATTTGTTTTTCAAAACTTTTTTCCTTTTGCTTCGAAATGGAATTAAACGTCTCTTTCCTCCACTTTTATGGCTAAATTTCCATTTAGAAGAAGATCCATGGAAAAATATTTCAAGAAGGGCCTTAATTCCGATAATGCTGCATCAATTTAGAAAAAGGAAAAAAATACTTTTTATCTTTGAAGCACAGACTTGCTAAATTGTTTCCAAGACTCTGATGCTGTTTCCAAGAATTACAGAATTGCTTTTTAAAAAATAGATGCAGACGATTATAATGCAAAAGGATTTTAAAAGATAATACATTTATGCAAATAAGTTTAAAAAATTTGCATCTTCGTTACAAAATTTATAAAAATCATGGCAAGAAAATTAATAAATCCTTTAACTTTCAAGGAGTAGTAAAATAGTTTAAGGATATAATATCATTATTCTGGTAATTTAAATATCAAGTGAGTAATTTAAGTAATCAAATGAGAGATGCAATATTAAATGTATTTATAGATCCTTAATGCCAAAGTTCATCAACTTTTCATGAATGAATTTTGTAACATTCAGAAAACTTCATGCATATTTCATACACGAGAAAGAAAAATTTTACTAAGCATGTTTCTTATTTAGCTGACAACCTAGTATCTTAAAATGCTACGAATTTTTGAATTGAATACAAAGAGTTGGTAATATTTCATATTTTCTTAATATCAGAGAATCATTATACACTTAATGCTATAACTTGATGAATTCTAGTTTAACGTTTATATGAGATGCGTTAAATTTTAAAACTGGGTTGGATTTTTGCTCTATTCCTTTACAATGATTTGCTACCGTAAAAAAATATTTTGCATAAAATTTGAAAAAAGTCATTTTACAAGATCGGATGTTCATTTATTTGTTTTATTTCATTCTTTTTAGTCGATTAATGTTTGAAAGATATCGCAAATTAATGAAGCAACCTATGCTGGAATATAATAAATATTTAATAGAAACTTTAAAACAAATTTTTATATTTACGCTAAATAGAAATTCTTTTATTGTAATTAGTATCTACTTTTTAATCTTAGTGTTAATTGCTATAATAGGGCGCAACTAGTGCAGAATTAATATTTAGTTTAGTTAATGAATAAGTAACAATCAAATTCGGAAAATGTTGTGTTTACATCAAAATTGTACTAGTGTATTTTAATATTTTAATTAGAATATCAGAAAGTGAGTAAAAACATTTTCTACAAAGTTTCTTTTTAAATGCTTTCAAGAAGTATTTAAAATCAAAACTTTTAATTTTTCAAAATACGAAATTTGAAAAATACGACAGCCATTAAAACAATTGTTGCTTTAAGTTAAGGAAAAAAAACTACTTTTTGGATGAATTATTACAATTCATTTTATACGCTTTGAAGGGAAAACATACGAAGAGTGTTTTTCAAACTAATCTCTCTAAATAGATACGAATTATCGTTGAGGTTCGTTCATATTAAATCTATTGGCTTTTGAAATGACAGTAGTTAAGGGAATGGCAAAATTAGAATCCGATATCAACAATTTGTTTTATTTATATCGAATCGGATTATCCATTTGTATAATATCAAAATTTTTTATATTTTATTCTTATCGAAAATAAAATATTGCAAAAGAGCGTGGATTGGAAATGAATAAATTTCAGCAGATAAATAATATATATAAGTTTTGTTTAATATATAATTCGAAATACTCGATATGATTTAAAGTATACAGACATTTTCTAAGGGATTGGAAATTCGGGCCTTTAGGATATATCAGTAATATTTTTTTCTTATATATTAGCAATAAGTTACTGTCCTAAGTAATACCTTTAATTATCTAAGCACAACCACTTACTAAGTAATCTCATTGCCATGTCATTACTCTATTCACCTGGTATATCCGAAGGTTATGAGCCTTGACTTCAAGAATTCCGTGACACTTCCTTCAAATCCAGAAATCCAGCGTTTAATAGAAGGAATTATTTGAATATATCAACCATATACTTCTTTTTTCCAAAGTTGTATTGGTAGGATGCAATAAAGGCTGTCCTGTATTTTTCAGACCTACCTACTACAAATTTTCCAATATTAATGACAAATCCATTTTCTTCATTAAAGTTATATTGGAATTGCTTGACATGGGGTTTAAACCTTTCTAATTTTATGCAGTACAATAAAGCCAAGTATGCAGCCAATTTACTACTTTTGCAACACTTTCTTAGCTCTGATTTTTCTCTATTTCTTACGTATGGTTATGAGATATTAAAAATTATTCCTATTTTTAAGTTATTTGTCAGTACACACACATACATACAGGTGGTCATCAAAATAATGGAAACACCTTAGGTTTATAAAGAATCCTTTATTAGTATGGTGTAGGACCGCCTTTGACATGTAATACAGCTTGAATTCGCATAGGAATCGATTCGTACAATTGTTGAATAGTGTTTAGAGAATTATTGTACCATTTTCCCTGGAGATATCGTGAAAGTTCTGGGAGAGATGCCGGTGAAGGATATCGATTCCATATTGAACGCTCTAAAATAGACCATAACGTTCAATTATATTGATGTCGGGTGACTGTGCGTGCCAAGGCAAATGCTTTTTATCCTCGTGTTCATCAAATAATTATTGGACAAGCATCGCTGCATGGATAGGTGCATTATCCTGGAAAAACTCCATCTCTTGCAGGAAACAATGTTTGCATCATAGGATGGATCTAGTCAGCTAAAATTTCTCTATATCTCTCCTCGGCGATCCTTCCTTTCAGGGTTACGATTGGTCCAGTACAAAACCACGGCATGGCTTGAAACACGATTCGTCAGTCCATATTACTTTCTTCCACTTATCAATCGACCAGGTTTTGTGAGTCTGACACCATTGCAGGCGACGTTTACCATTAACATCTGTGACAAGTGGCTTGGGAATTGCTGTTCGGTCACAAATGTTCTGTTTATGAAGGTGCCGTCTAACTAATCACTGGAGAATCCAGATGGGTATTGAGCTCTGCGGTCACTTTACTGCAGCTGCTCGCTTTTTAGACATCATAATCCGTTTCAATTCCCGTCGGTCTCTTTCACTGAGCTTCTCTTTCCGTCCACCATTTTGATTTGTAAAGCTTGTCTTGCCGCGCTGTGTGTATGCTGTCATGACTTGAGCCACCGTACCTATAGAAACGCCTAAAAGTTGGGATGTTTCGGTCACATTTGCTCCAGTTAGACGGGCTTCTATAATAGTCTGAGAATCAGAGATCCGACATTTTACGCTTTTGAAAAAAATCCGAGAATCACAGAACTTTAATAAAGCTAACACATACCACCAGAATATACACATGGCTATTTATAAAAAAAACTCCTAGTGGTTATTATATTTTAATGCTTGCAAAGCGAATTCAAAAATGTCACTTTTACTCACAGGTGTTTCCATTATTTTGATAATAACCTGTACATACACAGAGCGGCACAGATTTCTGCAGTGTGCGTTGGTGAACTTAGAGTATGGAGTTAAGTAAATGGCTTTTGAAATGACAATGTTCTTCTATTGCATTTTCCATTGACAATACAATTTTTTCATTAAGAAATCTTGGTCCTTACTGTTGGGGTAATGTATTATGAATATAAAAGATAAAGAAAATATAAAGTGTTCTGATATTAAAATACAAAAAAAAAAGCATGAAGTGAGTTGATCAATTTGGTTTATGAATAGCTGATATTAAGATGACAATGGATATATACAGTCAATTTTTCGAGTCGAATAAAATATTTGTTCAAATGATGTCCTACTTCATACGGGTAATTGGAACTAACCATTCCTAAAGAACAGTTTATATGTTCAGTACAACTCTCGAAATATGTGATGTTCTTGCCTTTCGTAGCAAAATTAAGGATTAGATTGAGGCGCTGTTCACCTTTAGGGTTGTTGCTGATGATGCAATTGTATAGAATCATCAAATCTTGTGGTTCAATGTATGTAAAGATTCATTCAATTGGTAGTCAAATTTCTTAATAAGTCAAATGATTGTGACATATAATCAATGTAAAAACATTTAAACTTTTCATTTTTGTATTTTTTATAACGGTAATTAATATTTGGTTTACATATAATCTTTTTAAACCATTTAAAAGTAGTTTTGATTAATACTAGCCGCCTATGGCGACAAGCGTTCTAGACTAGATTGACCTTTTAGACTATTAAATGGTTTATACAGAATGCAATTTAAAAAAAAATTCTCCTTGTTATCTTATATTATTAAAGAACATAAAATTGGTTGAATTAATTTATTGCAAATTAAAAAGTATATATATATATATAAGAAATAAAATAAGAAGTAAAAATTCTAGTACTTAGTTAATAATTGAGAAAGGCATACAATTAAAGTCTTTCGATGGATGAGTTTGAATTCCATCATAACATATAAAAATACTGTATCGAATTAAAAAATAGTATTAAGGGAAAAATTATATGCAAATAAAATTGTTGTCATTAAAAAGGTAATAGTTTGAGTCGTAAGATAAAACAAAAGCTATTTTTGTAACATGATTGTTTTGGAATATACGGCTATCAATTTCCATTGCTAACTCACAACGATTACCCAACCGGCAGAGGTTTAGTCTTTCTTCGCACTCGATTAAACTTGGTTTGAAGCTTATTATTATTTTTTTTATATATTTTTCTTCTTCTGACTGAATGGACTTTTTAGTGCACGGTGAAACCATTCCAGAACATTTCTAATAATATTTCGCATTTCCATTAGTTGGCTAAACAAAGCTTTGAATTCAATGCAGTTGTAAAAATATTCAATGAAATAGTTCGAAAATCGTACGATGGTTTTTTCGCCTACACATTTCACTGTTGCTTTTCAGCAGTAAGTAATACGAAAGATTTCAGTGCCACGTATGTTAGCATTTTTTTATATGAAGAGATTATCTTATGTTTTATATAAAGCCTTTTGCAAATTTCAACAGGTATTGCTTAGAAACTAAGCGATAAAATTTCGTTCCTTAGTCACTTTTCAAATCAAGCGTCACTCAACATGTCCTTTATAAACATGACGATTGATCTTATAAATAACGCAAAATTACCTCACAAGCAATTGAAAGAAAATTAGATTTAAATGAAAATTGATGCTTGATTCAGGATAATAAAATGTTCTAGTTTATCGGGAAAATGCTTTGTTTCGAGTATATTTATTATTTAAAGGCCAGAGATAAAAGAGAAGTTGTATTGGACAGAACTTTCTCAGTTTATCTTCTGTCTTGAATTCAAAATGAAGGAATGCTTTTAGGAAACAATAAATAAGGGAGTATTTTATCTTTGAAATTTTCCCTATGCTTCCACACAAAGATGGCGTAATGGGTGGTTAAGAAGGATTGTTTATTTAAAGAAATGACAATGACGAGTAAGATAAACATTATACCAAAGAGTCAAAATTCCGACGTGATTAAAATCCCGATAAATCAATATTTAGATTCAAACGTTTTACTTTGTTTAATTAAATGGGCTCGTAAATATAATTGATCAATTTAATTAAAGAAATGCATCTATAATCAACGTGCAACTAGGTGTTTTTGTGTTATCGCTAAAAATGTAAATATGCCATATTAAGATATAAAAATATGTAATATTTCTTTTTAAAATTATAACATTTATAAACTATGCAATTTGTAATAATTTGCGACATGTGACATTCATGATACAACATACATGATGAAAAAGTCATTATAAATGCTCGCTGTACAAAGCAGTTTTCAGATCTTAGAGGTATTGAATTTGACTGTTACTTTCTGAGTAGTAAATGTTGACTGAGGAAAAGTTTTTAAAATTTTATATACATCCTTAATTATAAATTAAACAGCTCACACTTCCTTCCTCATAAATTCAGAACATATTTCAGAAAAGCTCATTTTTATGTCATTTTAAAACTCGAAAAATAAACTTTTCAGTAATATTAATTTTTAGTTCAGTACAACTTATTTACTCGAACGTACAAGGAATATGTACGATTGTCAGAATATAAATGAACTCTTTAAAAAGTTAAATCTATAGATTTAACATCTAACACATGGATTCATATTAAATTTTAAACTAAATGTGGTAAAGATTTGATTATCTCCAAATCTGTACTTTTGAATGCATGTGAACTTGATGACTTTAAATCAATAAAATTAGGAATGTGATCAAGAAAAATTACATAACATTTAGAATAAAAAAATTACATAATTATTAAATACTGAGGTACCCTTACGAATTTAAAAGATAGAAAATAAAATATTGTACTTTTTAATGCACTTATAGAGCTGTGTATAAAAAGCATTTTTATTAAATTTATTAATTTCTCGAATACCTGGTATAAAAAATATTCACATTTTTAAAACACTCGAAGATTTAATTTTCGGAGATCATTTCAAAAATTATCTTTCGGATATAAGTACGTGGCAAATGCCGAGAATCATTGAGAACAGGTGGCTGATTTTTTCGGCAATTACAATATTTTTCTTTTGTATACTTGGTACACGAAACCGTAAAAATCAATATTTTTTTCAAGCATATTGATATCAAACAAAAATTAAAGCATAATCAAAATGATACCTCTATCTTTCAAACTGTTTCATCTTCTAATGATATTTTTAGTTTCCAGAATAATAACTTGCAGATGGAATTTAAATTAACCAAAATTTCCATCATCTCTGGGTTCAAAAATATTAAAAAGCAGAAAGCCATTGACTTATAGATTCATTTCTAAGACATATTGATTTTTAACCCCGTGTTTTCATTATACGACAGAAATAGATTTCTTCACATTTTATTGTGAAAGAACAAATGAATGAAAGCCGAAAGATAAAAAGCAGAATCTCGAAATTTCTTCATTTCATAATAGTTCTCTTTCTTTGTAAAATTTCTTTCTAAAAGATTATTCGGATTGGAAATGAAAATGAAGAACATGCTTAATCAAGGAGCTAGAATGTTCTAGTTATGATGATAGATGGCGATGTTACATAACTTTTTAGCAGTAATTGGAAAATGAATGAGAAATTTTGGTTCTTATATTATCATTTCTAACTAATATAACGCAAAATTTAATCACTGAAACGTAATAAGTTATTGATTAAAGGCAACAATTTTTTCAATAAAAAACATATGAATGAATTATTTTTAATTACTTGACAATAAATTTATTGAGAATATTTTTATGCATGAATTAAATGGATCTAGAGTTTTTTAATTATTAACACAGAGGCGATAATGGCTAATTTTTTCTATGCATAGATTAATACAAAGTTTTAACAATAACCATAGTTATGTCACATAATAAATGAATATTTAACTACCCCTTCTCATCTACAATCCACATCGTCCAATTAGCCTTCTAATTTACAATCCACATCGTCCAATTAGCCTTCTAATTTACAATCCACATCGTCCAATTAGCCTTCTAATTTACAATCCACATCGTCCAATTAGCCTTCTAATTTACAATCCACATCGTCCAATTAGCCTTCTAATTTACAATCCACATCGTCCAATTAGCCTTCTAATTTACAATCCACATCGTCCAATTAGCCTTCTAATTTACAATCCACATCGTCTAATTAGCCTTCTAATCTACAATGAACATCGTCTATTTTCCCACAGGGCATGGAGTGGTTTTAGAAATGATCAAGGCGGAAGGAGTCAAGTTGATCTCCAACTAGTAGGAGGCCCCCAGAGAATAGATACATTAATAAAAATGCCATAACATTCAAACAATACACAATTTGGTATAACAATATAGAAACAAAATATTTTAAGTCAGAGATATGAAAGATACTGCCTGTAACTATCTAAAACCATTGCTCACAAAATAAATAAAGCCAAAGCCGACATTAAAGTGCCCCAGAACGATAAATAAAATCAATACAAATTATTCATCCAGCTTCAAGAAAGCAAATTCTAAAATAAAGTTTCCATTATCTTAGACAGCTTACCGAGCAGAAATGCATTTTTGCTGCGAGCTTTTAACTATATAGATTTATGGAGAGCTGTCGGGGGATAGATGGGAAACTTTTGTAAAGCCACAATGAAAAACCAAATTCTCCTACAAATATAATTCGTTAAACTTAACAGTTTTTATCTGTAAAAATAAGTAAGAAAGAGACCATGAGCAATAATGGAATTTAGTTATCGTTTAGCGATTTGCGTTTTAGTATTATCATTGAGAAAAAACTCTCCCATGCGCAAATCGGTATCAGTTATATCAGTTAGGAATCGTAATCAGAGAGCACTGTCTTCCCAAAACTTTCTTTTATACCCTCCAATAAAGATCTAATTTCACCCTTCCTTCACTTAAAAATATGGACATTCTATAAGGCTGAAAATACTTTATAGAATATAGATTTTTGGTATGAATCTAATATTTTTACCGAATCTTATGGGAATATATTTTAAACGTCTTTTTTCCAACCAATTGAAACCAAATTCACAGAACTAACATTTGCAATCTTAAGATTACACAAAGAAGATTCATTGGTCTATATCATTGTATTTATTGCCTTTAAAGTATTTATGCGAAAGTATAGACCAGCAAATAGTTAACCTTTTGACAGATTTGGTTCAAAATTTGATAAGAATCTACATTTTAAATGCTAAATTTGTGTTCCAAATTTTATTTTATCTAGCTCTATGTTTTGTACTTATTGAGTTCATTTATACTGAAAGAGTCAAACAGACCGCCACACTTCGTCTTTAAGAAAATTGTATAAATTCTATATTTGTCTTCTGTATACTTCGTATACGAGAAAATAAAAATAGATTTTTTAAACGAAATAATACTTACAATGTTTTCATCTAAACTTAAATTAAAACTTGATTTAATCTATGTTGAAGCTAAAACATCGAAAACTGGCAAGCAGAAAATGTTCGACCTTAGCCCTATTATTCAAGGCCCAACACAAAGCAAAATAAACAGCAGAATCTCAGCACGGAAAACGGAGCTATAATAATTTGATTTGAAGCTATAAAAACGGGCTGAAAAATACTATTATAGAAGATGCACACCGAGAATCTGATGCCATCAATCCTAGATCCAATGGTGTACATCATGAGATTTTCCTCAATCCATTAACGAAAATTCAAAATTTTACTTTTAGAATCAATTTTGATATCCATATTTATCCAGAAGATTTATATTACAATTACCTAAATAATTTTTGATAATTGTTATATTGAACCTTCAAAAGCTAATTACAAACTTGAAACTTCAAAAACTAGAGTCTGGCGGCAATTTATAATGAAGAATTGCCTCTGAGAACTTCGAGACCATTAGTTGGTGATATTTCATAAGGACCTGTTCCATTTCGTAAGAAAATTCTTTTGCATAATAATCAATCTAGTGATCTGAACTTTAGATAGGATTACATACAAGAGACACCAACCTTTTTAGTAAAACATTTCCTTCTTCATACCTATGAATTACCAACATTTAAAGATATGAGGAAAAATTCCTAAACCGGTACCAAACATTGGTACCAGATTGTTAACCATATTGCTATATCTGGATTACATATCAAACGATTATTAATGCAAATTAAGAATATACCACGACCAATTCAAGAGATTATCTATTGTTAGTCCCAGGTATTTTAATGAGCAAGCAATGTTAATAGACGCATTACTAAAGCGAAAGATGGGTTCCTTAAAGCACTGAGGAATAATGCTAGGAAATATTCCAGAAAGATTTAGAACAAAGCACCAAAGACTGACAAGGGTGTCAGACAAGGCAGTGCTTCTGAATAGGGCATGCAAATTCATATGTTAATAGAGGCTATATTCTTTAATTTTAAATAATTCAAATACGTTTCTAGGTAATAAATAAAACTATATTTGCAGTTTCATCAATAATTTTTCCAATTTTAATATACTTAATAAAAAATCGTCAGTAAGCACTTGAAAAATAAAACGGATTTTTATTTAATCTTTAAAACTTAAATTCAAGCACCACAACAAAACTTAAAATCGATCTCTGTATGAAATACTTTAAATCTCATTTTTAATAATTTTTAGATAATTGAAAAGATTATATATGTCAACGAAATAAAATACTTTTAGAACTTGAATACATGTTTGTGAATTAAAATTTCTAAATTTTAAAGAATTTTATTCTTATCTTGACAAAAGGTTTAGAAAGAAACAGAAATAAATCAAGAAATGCCACGTCAATATTAACTGACACCAGAGTCCCAATATTAATAAGTAATTTAGAATTTGAAGCAAGTACATGAAGTGTGAAGTTTGAGGTTCCAATTTTGAAGGAATCTGAACATAATAGAAAGAATGAATACTCAAATAAAATCATTTGCTGTGCTTAAACTTAAAAAAATGCTTTTCCAATATTTTTATACGCAAGTAAGAAAATTTTCTTAGAATTAAAAAGCACTGCGTTCCTTCCTACTTAAAGCAAGAAGGAAATCCTTACACACTTAAGAACAATAAGGAAAAAAAAAGATTACATGAACACAAATTTATCAAACCTAGGACTTTTTTTTATTATAAAGGAAGTACCACGTCTTAGTTTATTCATTCGAGGGATAGACTAAGGATTCGAGGATAGACACCTCTTAACGTTTTAGAAACAATAAATATGTCCTTCTGAGCCAGAATTTAAATTTTAAAGTTATTAAGTCTGTAAAAATTGAGATTTTCGGTTTTAAAGAAGTATTTTTAGTAAAAACTTTATACAATTCCTGAATTAGGGATAGTTAAATTATATACCTTGACCTCTATGTCATTAGCTTTTTAAAAGTAAAGGCGGATTTAATTTAAAAGACGGCATCACATTTTTGACTAAGCTTGCAAGAAATTATGTACTCGGTTAATATTTGGTAAAATATTTATTTTTAAATATCGGTCTTTCTTTTTCATACATAGATTATGCTGCCTGACCCGTCCTGTCAAGTGCTTTATTCTTTTAATGATTATATATTTTGCATAGAGAAATGCTCAGAAAATTTTCAAATAGCCATTTCAAGAAATTAAAAAAAAAGAATCGACTAGTACTATCTAAAAGAATTGAATGAACAATTTATTACTCTATAAGTAAATCCTCGTGAAGGATAACTTCTGAGAATAAAGAATTTAATTTATTTTGAACTGTAGAGATGGTTTTTCGAAATATTTCCGAGAATTACATAAAAAAAATATTATATGATGTTTAAAATCGAAGCCACTACCGTTATTTTATAATTTCCATAAGTAGTAAATATAAGTGGTCACTAAAGGATTAAAGATCAAGAAGTTAATATTTCTTGTATACAAAATGTTTATTGAAGTAAGATCCAGCGATCTCATATCTAACCGAAAATGGCGCAAAGCTCTGAGGATAATAAACCATTAAATAAAATAAAGTAGCAAAATCTGCAATTGGAACTGACAAAATAACAAAATAAAACTGAAAAAATTACTAAATAACTTACCAATTATATAAAGTTGCATCTTCAAATTTCATAATTGCAGATTGACTTGGATTTGAAATCATCCATAATATTTTTCATTAAACAAGTTAAAACTGTCAATCTCTTTAATTAACGAGTCTACAAGGGTATGAATAGGGAAAAAGTACCGAAGAAAAGTTATCAATTTCTGCTTGAATCTCTACTGTAAGAAATAAGCGATAGCGGATGTGAAATCTGGATTTCAATAAAACTAAAAATAATAAATGCTTTATTATTTTTAGATGTGTAAGAATAGTGCTTCGGCCCATTTGAGAGAAGGGTCAAATAGTTGTCTTGAATGCGCATGCGCTCAAAACGATTAGCTCTCGAGTAACCACAAAAGCATGATTGTAAATAGGCAAAGTAAAATTTACGTTAATAATGGAGAGCTTTAAGCAAGGCCATAATCACTGTGCAAAATAGTATAATTAAAGGCCTTGATGCTCTGAGGACACTTTATATTTCTACGGTGATGGTCCAATGGCAGATTCAGGTTTTCACTGACATTTGCATTATAGAATTTACGATTTATACATTGAAATGGTGATTATATGATATGGTCATTGTACCGACCTTATTTATACATACAGGATCGGACAAAATGTTTTGAAACACTAAAGTTTAAAACATTTGTACAATATCTGAGTGAAAATCATTCATTTGGTAATTATTCTAATCAAAAGACAAACCTCGTTGCTTCTTTGCACCGTGGGTCTTCATATTAATAATTATCCGTTTTTGGTTATTTCTGTTTCTAATTGAAAGTTTTTCTTAAAACAGCTTAGACCGACTTTTTTTATCTATTAGTTAATTATTTTTAATACTTAAACTCTAAATCAGATCTTCCAATGACATCTCAGCTTAAACCTTATACAAGATGAAACGAAGATGTTTTTTGCGTGGCTTACTGAATTCGATCAAATGCATTACTCTTTTAAAAAGTCTCGATCAAATAATATAATAATCAGAGTCGGTCTTGGCGGCAATGCTGCCCTTGGAATTTTATTTAATTTCTAATCATTTACAGTCTGATTTTTCAGTGTTATGTCAGCAATTTTTTTCCCCCGGTTGCTTGAACTTTTGCTTGGGAAGTTTTAGAAAGATTTTTATCTTAACTTTGCTATTTGCTTTATTACTGACCACCATTTTTGCAGAACAAGAGACTATTTCCTTTGATTGACATAAAGCTTCAATTTTATTCAAAAGTATCATAATTTTTTTGACAAATACCTTTTACAAAATCGTTAACTTTCTCGTTATTTCGGACTCTGCTTTCAAGAACAGAATTTTCATGGCCTAAATTTCTTTCTTAAAGTTAAAATTTAGCATACTATTATCCGATTCAGCATATTTTCCAAGTCACAATCTTAAAGCCTGGTTCAAATTATCAATTACGTTTTTTAACATTTGTGTTCACAAAGAATTTGAATAAATTAGTTAATTTGTCAGTCCTACTTGTATGTTAGTCCGAAAGTTCTTCCCGGCATCAAAGCAAATAAAGAGCTTATTTCGTCATTTGAAGCTGAAATTTGCCATAATGTTTATGATCAAATTATAATATTTGTCTCCAAAATCCTTGAAAGGATATGTGGCTTTTGACATTTTAGACAATTATTAACACCAATGTTAAATAAACACAACACCAAACACATGAAATAATATTACAAAGAGTTTGTCGAAAAGACGGAAACCCCAAACGTAATCATATATAAGAAACCCAAGAATACTTAAAATTTGATATAAAATGCAAATGAAACTCAATTCAATATAAGAAAAGTGCCAATATAGAAAAAGAAAAAAGAAATTCTAAAAAATTCACCTACCAAGAAATATTAAGATATGCACCATTTACGATGTCCAAATCTCAAACACTGGAGCGATTCGAATCCAATGAAATGTTGTTGTGCCATCAGGAAATAACTAAGTATAGGGTGATTGACCTATCGACGATTGCTGCTGATGCTCTACAAGAAGCTCACAATTTGGCGCAGAATCAGTAGACAGTCAGGATCACGTGGGAAGATGACACGTGTAGCTTATCTGTCCCTAGTAATGATTGTTTCGAAAATTAGTCTAAGCCTAGTTCGAGATGATATATCAGAGTCTAGATATATATATATATATAACTTCAGAAATAACAAACCAAATATAAGAATAATTACATAATTTAGTTGATATTATCAGACTTTAATAGAAGACTAATCATTAAGTCGCAGTAGACATATAACAATTAATCAATATTCTTCGAATATCCAAATACACTAATCCCACATAAAAGAGCAAAGAAGATTCATCATTCTAATCTTTTATTCAATTACACGGTTAAATGCATTGATTTAAATCAAGAGAACCCAGAATAGTAACTACAAAGGCAATCAGAAGTGATGTTGTAGCGGATTGTGATTAGCGAGGATAGAACCTGGGACCTTTTGGTTCGTAGCCGAGTAACATGACCACAATACAAAACCAATTGCCCGTGTAGCGTAGCTGTTAACTGGCTTATAAGCTGTCACCACAATGTCTATCTTTAAGCATTCTTTTCATAATGTAGCAAATCAGTTATTTCTAATTCGATTATATGTACGGAGTACTCCTCGCATTTTTTTCATTAAGTTGATGTACTGTCACGAATTTACATAAGGAAGGTGGTCATTGAAAAATATAGGAGATATCACAACAAGAATACCACTTGTGGAGGTACATACAGGTAGCATAAAACCAGTTGTTTGATTGCTAACCCACGTCATGGGCTACGATGGAAAAGAAAGATCTTGGCTTTGAGACCGGAGGGTTCGGGGATCTGATTTACCAAAGAAATGCTTCAACTGATTTAGCCAGTCTGATGCATGTTAAATCAGTTAGGGTCAAACGCCCTCTTGCTGGTGTAATGCTGTTAGAGAGCTAGCTTAAGTGCAGTAGCAAAAAAATGTGCAAAACTATTAAAATGCAAACATCTATAACGTCTATTACAATTTGATGCTTAAATACATTTTAGTGCGGAAATCGTGAACACCAAATTATTAAAAAAAATTAATTGAAATTAAATTCAAACAATAATACTGACGAATTAATACATCGCTTAAAATAATTAATAATAATTATAGTAAATATTTAAAAAAACTTTTCACATCTTACAGGGACATGAGACCACACAAGATGTATTGTTGTGAAAAATTGCAAACTATGCTATATTAGGTACGATTTTTCTTCTTGATAAATATGGAATTTCTCTTTACGCGGCCAAATACTGAATGAGAAAAACGGATTATATATAGGAAAATAAAGGATAATTTGCAGAAAGAAATTTCACTTGTGCAGCATGTATATTATTTTATGGTGGATCTTTAAACTTATTAAATTGATAAGTATATCATTAGTTTATTTATGTTAACTTTCTGAAAGCAACGTTAGGGCTACTTAGGGACAAACCTTGTAATTTTCAATCCTGATCAGATCGCGAGTACTCCACAGACAAACTTCGTCGCCAACAGGAAGATGCTTGCTTGCGTCCTTAGATTTCAGTATTAAGTATCATACACACTAGGACTAAAGGAAAAAAAGAAAAAAGTCACCACTGTTTCTTCACATACATATAGAGATTAGAGATAGATAGAGATTCTCTTTGTTACGATTAACCAAATTATTTTATATTAGATTTTTGTAATTGCATCTTCCTTTATTATGTTATGATAACAAGTGCAATAATCTCATAATTCATGCTTTTTTTTCTTCATACATAATATCTTTCTGCATATTATTACTCCAGATAATTTTTCTGCAATCTTTCAAAGTAGAAAATCGTTGTAAACGGTTTCATATTACTACCATTTCTCATATGTTTGCAAATTACCTACATAGTTATTTTTGTTTTATTCATCTGTAAACATTCTGGTATTTAATAAAATTCCAGTAACATGCCCGTCAAACTGTTCAGTGGCCAGAATAGTTACGGATATGTGTATATGAGACGGCGTTATGTTTTGTCTGATTTAGTGGGCACTAGTTCTACATATGAGATGGATCGTTAGTAGAATGGGATTTCGGCCTTAAAACCAACAGGCTTACCACAAAGCCACAGCAGCCTAATAGGTGCATTGTAATCAAATATAAATTTTTGCTTAAACGTTTTGGATACTAAGATTTATTTGGTGTATTTTAAATGAGAATGACTTCATTCATTTTCAACATTTATGTCTTTTTTATGCATGAAATAAAACTGTTATTAAAATAAAAAATATTTGCGTAAAATAGGGAATAAGCAAAAATTATTTTTCTGAACTTCCAAAAAGTGTTACAAATTCCGTTTTCCTAAATAAGTATTCCTTTTAAGCATGGCAATTTCAACTGAAGAGCAGATCTTGCAAATACAGTGTCATCGTCAATTCGGAAATGGTAACGATGTTAAAGTATACAAAGGAACCATAGTAAAGTTAAAAAGAACATCTGCTTCTTTCCGTAATGCTTCTTGAGACAACTGAGAATACGACACAGAAAACAGAAAAAAAAAATATTTTTAAAGGAAAAAATACAATTTGTTTTCTGTTCCTGAAGTGTTCCTGCCGTTATTTGGAAAGAAAAATAAATAAAGTATCTTTTATAATCTTTTGACGAAAAGAGCATTTCTTATTCGAGAAAATAAAATACCCTGTTAGCAAGACTGGGTATTGCATCTTTTTTTCTGTTATTGATGTAATTGCCTTTGTTCCGAAGAAGAACTATTTTTCAAACATTGCTATTTTTTTTTGTTAGGATACGGTTTTCATACAAAGTATGTATCATTATCTCACAAAATAATCTTTTTCGATTTGCTAAGTAGTTTAATTTAAAGCAATTCTTGTTGAGTCACACTTAATAAATGATCGAAAGGAAGAAATTCGGTAATTTTATAGAAAAATCTTTCCATAAATAGTTTTAGAATAAAAGTAAGCGAATGAAAACTGAAGAGCACTTGTCTTATTGAGAATAACCTGAAGTAATTATGAATTTTTATAAATGACTTTTTTTCTTTGCTCATTAAAGTATAATTGCTTCAAACTTTACAATTTTTTTTATGGTTTTACATTCTTATCTACCTTTAATTACTGGCAAATTAGTTTTTCTTAAACCACAAAATAACTAATCACATGCTGAAAAAATTTTAAATGTGGTGATAATATTGTAGCTTAAAATAGACTTGCAAATTTGGATTTTTTAAATAACGGAAAAATTAATACTATTTCATTTTTTAAAAACATAATTGCCGTTGAATATTTATAAAAAATACAACAGGAATATTCCGATTTTCTATGCTGAGGCTAAGAAGTGTAATATATTCGTTCAGCAGATTTCTGTCTGTAGAAAAACTATTTTAGTACTTGTTTTTGCAAATGGATTCTAGATGCAAGGTGAAACTAGCTTCCAAAATACTACATATGATTGATGATGCAATAGGTGTGTACATGGGAATTCTGGAAGGGTTGCAAACTAAGATACTGTTCGTTTCAATATCCTCAGATTACCACTTTTCGATGATTCTGCTTGGCTAAGGGATGAGATACGGAAGGATTAGCACATTTACGGAATTCTTCGACCTTCATTTTCTCTTCATTTCATTCACCCCCCCCCCTCCATGCATGTGAATGTCGACTAATTGTTTTTAACCATACTATTTTATTTTAAATAAAAATTATACATTGATTACTTATATGGCTAGTTCAAGTAACAAACAAACAAAAAAGGCTTTCAAAAATGGCACGAAAAATATTTGATATAATATGAAATAAATGTGGCTGGGATTATCTACTTTTGTCAATATCAAAATGTTATAAAAAATTGAAAATCAAAAGAAGTATTTAATTTAAAGATTATTAATATTTTGTAAAACGCAAATTACCAAATTTTAAGAACAGAAATCTTCCATTTATTTATCATAATTTAATGTTTAAGCACCTTATGGTAAATTAAAAATTGCTCTAAAATATTTTATTGTGAATTAATATTTTTTCTATCAATATCATAAATTATCTGCAGTTTATACTCCTCCTTCCAAGTCCGTGGATAATCTGAGTTCACCCTATTATTAAACGTAAACATTTCTTCTTTATATCTTTTCTTCCACCTCTATTTTGAATAAATAAACTCATTCTGGCGCATGCGCAAAAGCACGGAGGGTTTTCGAATCCGTGAACGAACATTAACTAGTATGACATCTGTGATTAAACGTCTTGATTTAACACTATTTCTATTAAAGACTCTGATTAGAGGTATGTTCAATGAGAACACACCAGTCACAAGAATTTTGTTAGCATTCTAATCGCTGTATATGATAAGTTCATAACTGGAACTATATAAATAACATTCCTGTATTTTGCGTTAGTAAATATTTACTCTAGGATTCTTAGATGAACATGCTTAGTGATTTCCTCATAGAGCATATCGTTTATTTTTCAATCTCATTTAATGTGAATTTCAGTTTCATTTAATGTGAATTTCAGTATCTTGTAAATGAATTGTGAATTTAAATCTGTTGTATTTCAAGAAACATAGTCTTATTCTACTCTTTCTTTTGAATAGGATAAGACTATGCTTTCTTAAATGTTTTATGACTTTTAAATGGCTTGTTCTGAAGTTGGAAGGATAGTTGTAAAGGTAGAAAATCTGTAAATCTGTATTTCTTCATTATTAACCAATCTGATGAATATATCATTGGTAATTTTGCAATATGTAAAACATAATTTGAAAAATTTGTACTCAAATTTGTGTATACTTTTTTGTATAGGAACTATTAAAAGACGTATTGTATCTTTAAAGACTACCGACCTCGAACTATTGATGCCTCTACACGTTTTGGATTTCTTGAGGAAAAAATTTGAAATTTGTTTGAATCTTGTTTCTGAACATGATAATTAAAAAATGCAATCAGCTCATCAGATGAGATTTGAACATCATTTGTAGATTAGTTTCTAACACTATATAAAATAATAAAAAGTCTGCTTATGTGCATGTGAGCTCTTTAAATTATAAAAATATAGCGAAGACTTAAACATTTAGACATGGTTAATTAATTCTTATTTTATTAAAATTTTTTCTCTTAATCATAAAGAAGAGCTGTAATGTATTTATATGAATTTTATTTCTCAATTCTATGAGTATAAATCTAGTCACTAAAATAATGATAATAATTGTTATTAAATATGCTTAAAATTATTTTAAAGTATTATTAAAATTAGAGAAAAGAATTATAAAGAAATATAATTAGCACTAACGAAGAAAAAGTTTTGCAACAATATGCTCCAAAATATTTTAGAATAAACATTAAATGTTTTATTAATGTTTAAATAAAAACTTAATTAACATATTTAGAAGCTTTTTGTTATCCAAGAAAAAGCTACGCGCTCAAATTTGGCAACTGTAAGTTCAACAAACTACTCTGTAGATTATTTTGAATAATTTTTCTTCAAACTTATCATATAATGAAATTCATTGATATTATTCCTATCTCTAAATATTAGCATGATAAACAAAACAAGAAAATAAAATTCGATCTTGACACTAAAATTTTATATTTATATCAGAGTTTCGACTTATTGGTGGAAGAAAAGAGCTTAAAATACACATTTGATTATTTTTGTTAGATTAAGAAGCTAAAAATTAACGCATTTTATAAAAATGTGAGACAATCAAGAGAAAATACTTTCTTTGAAATTGAGAATACTTTGCAAATTTGTCAAAAGTAAAAAAAAAGTTTCATTTTAATCAAAATCAAACTATCATAAGAATGTTTACTTTATTCATTTATGTTCTAGAATAGTATTTTTACAATTATTTCGAAACTTGCTTTTCTTAGTTTACAGGTTTCATGATCAACACGCCAGCCATTTTACATTATAAAGAAACAATAGCATTCCTCTCCAAATTATTATTGCCGAAAATGAAATTTCAAATTATCCGAAATGAGCACTCTATATCATTTTACCAGAAAATTTAGGCTTACCTTTCCAACAGATGGCAAGGATTTATTCGAGGGAGTGAATGATATTCCCTGCCACACAAGCCGGATTAACAGCTCTGGCGACATTAAGAGGATTAATTGGCCACCAAAGATAGCTCTCAAGAGTCTTTTATCACTTTCAGCTGTTCAGATGGTTTTGAAAGTGAGATCTCTAAGTCGGCTACAAATGTCACTTAAAAACAGAAACCACTCTAAGAGGATTTGAGATTTATTTTTATTTTATACAGAATGTCTATATTTTATTGAGCATTTTGTTATATATATAACAAGTAACAAGTAATTAATTAACAAGTTTATTGACTTTTACAAAAATTTTGTTTCGGTACCATTGATAATTTAGTACAATTAGTTGATCTTCGAAACATTAAAAAAAGCGGATTCTTTGGATTTAAGCCTATTGCATAAAGCTGCAGTTCAAAGAAATTTTTTTTAGGATTTTTAGATCAATCCTTCAAGGTTGTAAATTATCAAGCTCCTCTTTGTAAACAGCACTTTTTTAACAGTCCTAAAAAGTCACACGGGGTGATTTTAATTAAAGAACTAATTAATTGTGATTTTTAATTAAATAACCGATGAATTGTAACTGTTGTCGAGTTGGGCCATCTTGCAAGGGGATCACCAGGAAATACGGTAGTCACTTAAAAGGAAACACATTTCTAATTATGTGTTTATCTGCAAAATATTTCGAAGTTTTTAAAAAAATTGTATTATGTCATTAAATTGCGCATTACGTCTGTCCCGATTGCAATTGTTTATGAGTTCACTATTATAAGTGCAAGCATAGCAGACTTATTGAGCCGAATGAAGTAGAAAAAAATGCAGTATAAATTGTGGTTTCTGTAATTTTTCCAGTTCTTTGCCTTGTATACATTGATGCGTGTATTTTGATATAATGTGGTTGGTAGCAAAAATTAGAAGTAATTTGTTTGAATAAAAAATTTCTTAACTTGTGGAAATTTAAATAGTAAGTTTTGTAATGTAAATGTAAAAAAAGTAATGTAAATTCTGTATTGTACCTTTGTAATAAATGCAACTAATTTAGATTTATTATACTGAATACATTTTTTTTCTATCGAGTTTCAAACACCTCAAGTTATTTTATATCCACATTGTATATATGTAAACGTATGAGTATAAGTAATAATTTTTTTAAACTATGTACAATATATCAATTCTAATTTTTAACACATTCACATCAGGTGCTTTAAAGCCTTTGAATCATCAATCATAAATTGATCCGGTATTCTTTTATTATTATTATTATTTTGGATTTTTCATTTGAGAATTCTTTCTCGGTTCAAAAATTATTTTAACGTCTGTCACTGGCATGAAGGAATGAAACCAACTAACTTTTCTTTCCGATATTGATATGGTCCTGTAGGAAACATGAATTCTCCTTTTTTAGCATTAACATTACTTTGAAAGTATTGTCATGACTTGTCGATAAGATTAAATTTAAATTTAATTGCTCGCATGTTTTGGGAAAACTGCAATAAACACTTCAAAATACTTAACATCCACTATTTATTAATTTTCAAAAATTGCTTCTAAGAATTTTCTCATTTCAATATTTCTTCTGTGCTTGTACTTCATGATACTATCAATGAAGAGTCATTACTCCTCTTTCTATTAAACCCAATTATAAAAGCAAGAAGAAAAAAATAGCCCAAAAGAATAATAAATTATTATTTTTAATTGGTCAAATGAATTTGAAAAAGTGATTAGCATATTGGTGGTATATACTGCCTAAAAAGAAAGAACTTTTTTTTTATGAAGATATCTGATTTTATTCTTACTTTTTTAGTAAAAATATAAAAGAGAAAATATATATCCGTATTAATATATTCGTGTTTTATAAATTATTAAGCTTTAGAAGTATGAAAATCAATTAGAATTTTAACCATTTTTGTTACTGAAGTGATTTAAAATTAGATGTATTTTTGTTCCAAAAATACTTAGTAAAGTCACATAAATATTACATCCAAAAGCAATATGGGGGTTTTGGATTAGAATTTTAACATTTATTGAAAACCCAACCTGGAAAAAATATTCATAGAAATTAAAGTTTAAATTAAGTTGATGAAAAAGTATTTTGTTGCCTTTAAATATGCAAAATCTCATTTTTAGAAAATTTTATGAAAAAAAAAAAACACACATAAATTAAATAAAGAAAGATAAGTTTGAAAAAACATATTTCTATACAATCTAATTACAAAGTATTTGGAATTTTTTTCTGGAATGAGAAGAAAAGGAGTTGCAATAAAATGAACAATTTTCAAACATTTTATAAGTAATTTAAAAATTGTTTCACTATGAAGTTAATTTTTTTCCAGGAATACGCTACGGTATCTCAATTTTTATTCTTAATTCTTTCACAAATGTAATTTATTCCCTTTGATTAATATAACATGATATTTACATTCTAATTTCTGAAAGGCTTCCGTTTTTTTCGGTTATACATTAGAGCGAGGAAAGTAAATTTATCATATGAAAAACATCTTTTAATAAAAAAACAATTTTGGAACTGGTTGTACTTTCTATGCATTTTGCAAATTCTCGAGACAAACATATATAAATTTCATATTTTCCCTTTCAACACAAATATATTTCCTAATAAGAAACATTTTTTATTCAGAAGAAAAAGGGAACTGCACTTTAAATATTTGTTTTCTAAATAAAGTTGTTTTTTTATGCTTATTGTGTATTCAATCCATTATTCATGAAAGAATATATATATTTTTTTAAAAATGCTTATGTTCAATTACCGCTTTCTGTTTTTACACCCAGTTATAAATATCTTTTTTAATAATACAAGATATTGATTGGCGTTTTTAGTTTCTGATGCATTTTTGTGAATTTTTCAGTCAAAGTTTTAAAAAACGCAATCTCCCTAAATGGGATAAAAAAATACTTATGTAACATATGAAATGCATCGAGTTAATTTAATATTTAAACACTTGACAATAAAACTTGAATAATTTTTTTGGAAACAAAACAATATACAAGGTGATCAAAATTAAAACACCCCTTCTCTGAACTTTCTGTACAACGAACTACTGAGTATAAAGACTCCAAAATTGGTGATCATGCTATTCAAAAGATGAGGAGATGGATTGTGTGAAAAAATAGTTCCAGAAATACCGATAGATGGCGCTGTACAACAGAAAATATGCTAAAACGATGCAAATAATCACACACACATACACACACACACACACACATACAAAACCGCACACCTTTCCAATTTCTATTGCTGAAATGAAAAAGAAAAAGTGAAGAAGTTGAAACTGTCATTGTAGCGGCAATTTCGCACTGTAAGCACAAAAATGGGCATAAATCCTTGGTTTGCTTTTATTGTTCTGGGTATAAAAGGGATAAATCTCGGGAAATGTCATTCTTATCAATGATGGCTTCGCTCTTTCCTTGTGAAGTTGTTTTTATGAAAACAAATTAAATGCTGCTGCTGCACTTCGAGAGTTTCGTCGACTTGAGAATTTACACAAAAAATTAGCAGGTACCAAAACATGCTCGAAAATTTTGCTGTATCCCAAATGCAACAGCACCAACGTCTTGATTCAATTACCTTTCTGCAAGATGAAACGCCTCCACACTTTGGACTCTGCATTCAGCAGTCTCTTCGGCAACATTTTACAAATTATAAAATAATTAGTCTCGCGTTGCCGTCAACCTAACCATCTTGTTCTATACATCTTAATCCCTGCATGTAAGGAGCATCTCAATCGATCAATTAAAATCCGCATTTGAACAAGCTGGTAAACATCGATTAGGTCCTTGAGATTGAATGTTTGATACATTCGAATATAACATGTTACAAATATGTATTTTGTGTCTTTTCAGCAGGTTTTTTGTTGTACAGCGCCATCCATCGGTGTTTCTGGAGCTAAACATTTTTCACGTAATTCGTCTCCCCATGTCTTGAATAGTATTTTCACCGATTTTGAATCCTTTACACTGAGTAGTTCGCTTTATAGTAAGCTTAGAGTAGGGCTGTTTTAATTTCGATCGCCTTGTATATCACCACAACAGTTACATTTTGAAGCGACTAAAAGAATGACGTGATGCCATTAACTAAAAATTAATTATTTATATATGATGTTTGAAAATATTTTATTTTCAAAATACAATTTATTAATTTGTTTCTTTTTTTAAAATATTTTTTATTAACACAAAATCACTTTTTTAAAATGAGGAATAATTTATGCTAGAGTTAAAACATTTTGTACTAAAAATCTGCATCAAATACTGGTTAGATAAGCAATCAGATAAGCAAATGCATTTTTTTTTTTGCTTATTATTTCTCAACAGTATTATTTTTATTCTTGTATATTTAAAATAATTCTGTTATGGAGCAATAGAGCATTTATCTCAAGAAACAAAAATTACTAAATTTTGCGAAAAAAAAAAATCAATGTGACAAGCTCTTTTAACCATTAGTTGGGGAATTCCAGTGTCTTAAAACCCAGGAAAAATTTTTGTGACCAAACACAGACTGGGATTATTTCTTTTATATCCATGTTTAATCGTAATTACCCTTCACCATTAAATTTCAACTATGCTCCTGAAAGCGTCCGAATTAGAGGTTTGTCAACCTGACTTTAATCGAGAGATTTTAGGGCGTTTCTGAACTTATAAGGTTTAGATTTAGTACACTTTAAGACAGATGTAAACTCTAGCAGCTCAGGCCCATCCGCTAGATTTAAATAGTCAGAAGAGGCGAACGGTAACATGAGTGTTCAGGTCAGCTATAAAATAATCGTCATTGTTCCAAGTACTAACTTCTATCATAGGAGGCATGGTCCAACATTGGGATGGGATCAACACGTAGACATCACTATAGCAAAACTTTCGGCGAGACTAGAATCCACTTAGTTACCTAGCGAGTTCTCTTCCACGTACTTACCAAAAGTAAGGTTGTCAGTAATTTGAACTGAATATACATTTGCTTTAAATAAATTAAAGCAATTTTTTATTAAGTAATTTTCCACATTATGATTGATTCTGGAAGAAACAAAAATCTCTACAAGAAAGCAAAACGCTTAACATATTTTAACATGCCTGTGACTGAAAGATTTCCCAATGGAAATTAATTCGAAAAAACTTGCAGCTAATGAAGAAAATATTTTTATTTCAAAATATTTGTCTTGTCATAATTTTTTAATCAAACTGTCATTTTATGAATATATTTTATTGACAGAAAGTTAAATAAAAAAAAATCATCTTCAAATCTTTGCTGTTTTTTCTATGAAATTTTTTCCCTACAAGTTAAAATTTTTTGACCCCTTATTTTTTACAAGAAATAAATTAAACCTATATTTAGAGCATTTCAGTGTTTATCAGCAGTATAAACACATAATTAAGAAATTTGAAGAGTTCTTCATCTTAAGATAAATTACTTTACACAAATTTGGCTATCATAGTTTAAGACATGCATACACCAATAATAGTATTCTTGGCATGAAATTATTACAATAATAGAATAATCTTCCTTGTACTAAATAGTATCTTTTTAAAATTCGAATTTACTTTTTAAAATCTTTTAAATATAATATATCTTAATATCAAGCATTTGCATGGTGGTAGTTATCGACCTTAAAAATTTTAACCTTTGTATTTAAGGAACACTACACCATACCTGCTAAACTCAAACTCTCCCTCCCCTCACAAAAATACCTTTCTAGGGTATATTACAAACCCTCATTCAGTTCTATTGACCTAAAACATCTTTTGCTCGTTCGAATTCTAAAGCATCAATTCCAAATGATGTGATGAAAATTAGGGACCGAATATATATGCAAAATTCCGATCTTCACCATTCCAATTTTGACAGGTTTTCACGTTGACGATCGGTTTTGGCTTGTGTAAGTTAAATTTGTGAGACAAAAAGGATTAACTTTATAATTAAATTTTTGCCCTTATTAAGAAGACTATGTGTCCTCAGGAGAGTGTCGAGTTCAGGATAGAGAGAGTTGCAGCTTTGACATTCAATATTACTATGCTTACATGGGCTTAGTGCAATCTGATTCTTTTCAATCAAGTATCTTTTTCAAGTACTAAATACGATAGTGCGAAAGTTTAGAGATGATAAAAGACGATGCCAGATTTTTCCTATGCAATTGGATGTGGATTGAAAATTAAGAATGTCTCTGTATACCTCTCATGTGCATTCAAAATGAACTGTATATTTATGTAAATCAAATTATGCATATGATAATGTTGTTGAGAGTTATTTACCTATTTAAACATGAAATAACAAAAATACATTTTACCACAAAACGAAATGAACATCTTATTTTTAAATAATTAAGAACCCTAATACTAATTTTAATAAATTTAAAAATTTTCAAATACAGATTATTAGGATTTAACAGTTATTTGTTTGGTTATATAAATAAGGTTAATTCGTTTGTATATATAAATAAAAGATAAAATATTAAAAATAAAGAGCATTCATTTAACTCAATCCTTATTTCTTTTTAAATTTTTAAAATTATTTTCTTTTTATCAGTAAAATTAAACATCGCAAAAGTTTTGCAAAGGCTAGGCATGATAATTTTGATGTTTATTCTTAGCTTAGGGACAATGTTCAAAATTTCATTGTAATTTTCGCAAGCTAGGGAATAAAAATGAGCTGCCTGTAAAAACTCATCTTACAAGATTTAAAAGATTTAATTATGAAACGTACGAGAAGTTCCAAGCTCAACATCAACATATTAAATTCGTTCAAAGTCTAGCAATAGGACAGAAAAAAAAATGATTGGAAAAGTTCAGGCCTGAGAGAATTATTTGAAGCATATCAAAAAGAATAATCAACCATATTCAGTAATCAAGAAAATTAGATGATATTTTGAAACGGAAATTGAGTGACAAAATTACCTTCTATGCAGAGTTTGTAGGAAAGAAATTTTGGAAAATATGTGGTCTTGAGACAATTCATCATGAATTACGAAATGTAAAATAATATGATAGAAACGGAAAGGTCTGAGTGTGCAATAGAGAATGAAAAGCAACACTTTAAGTTTTGATTCTTTTAGGAGAATAAATTCAACAACTATGGTTTAAATTAATGTCATAGGCAAATGAGGAATTAAAAGAATATGAGAGACATGGTTTGATAAAATCGACGCCTTTGATGCAGGTCAGCTTTTGAAATAAGAAATTTATCTAAAATCGAGAAAATAAAGAATTTATATAGCTATTTAGATGTTTTTATAGGTAAAATCCATCAAAGTTTTTCTAAATTATGTATTTTTGGAATCATACTAGATAATGATAATAATATGAAGCTATATAAAGCAGGATCTTTCTATTATAGTGGCAGAAAATAATACTCTCCGTCATTTTTTCCATCATAGAATTTATTGCCTTTAAATGATAATTGAGTAAAAATAAGAGTTATAAAAATTAAAATGTTAAATTTTTTTTAAAAGACATTTTAAAATTTATCATTTTTCTTTCTTATTTTTGTTTGAATAATACATTTTGTGTTATAAAATCTGTTCTATTTCAAATTAAATGTAATTTTAAATTTGAATTATATTTTTGCGTTATATTTTATTTTTGAATAAAATTTAATTTTTCTTCTATAATCATATTTTTTATTTAGAAATGATTTATTTTTTTATTTTTATTTAGCTGTGTAGTAAATTAAATATGCTATGCATGCTTACATCTAAGATAAAGTATATGCGTTCCTGCGAAACTACCATAGAGAACCTATTTTTTATAGTAACAGAATGTATTCTAAACATGTATTCCAGAAGTATGTAAACAAAAATACCGACATGCGGCGTTTATAAATATGGGAAAAAGCATCAAGTTTAACAGCAGCAGCAGCATTTCTTATCATCGTCGCAAATATACTTTGTGGAACTAGAATAAGCATAGTTGATGGTGTTCTTCAATCCTAAAATATATTGATCAATCATAAAAGAGTTTCACGACAGGATACTTGGACTGTTGCCAGTACAAATTTCATATTTTATTCCATAAACAGGAGTATCATCAATGGGTAGAAAGAATTTTCGACATTATTATTAACAACGTATCAGAAAGGCAGCCAAGCATTAAAATAGTTTTTAGGACTTAATTTGATTTATATTTTCAATGATCATTCCTCTTTCATTTTCCAAGTTCTATTTCGCAAAAGAATAAATGTTTACAGGTTAATAAAAGATATTCATATATTCGCTGATGTTGATTAAAATAATGGCATAAGAGTTCGAAACTTTATTCTTCTGGTTCTTCCCACGGTTTGCTTGTATAAACACATACACTTTTCTGTTAAGTTCCATTGTGCAGCATAGGGAATTGAGTCTACATTTGGGAACATTTATTTCAATTAATTAGGACGAAAATTTGATATAGTTCTACAAATATGATATCAAGATATTATACTAAATTTTAATTATATAATTTATTACAGTTTTCAGTTATCTTGTTCAAATATTCACAAACAGAAGAACAGAGAATCACTCACACTTTAATGGACTTTTATCCAAAATGTGTTGCAAATCTTAGCTTTTTGTTGCTAAAATTATATGCGAAATTTTATTTATATCGATTGCTAGATTTTGAGTTGCTGCATTCAAATGTATACTGATGAAGAGAAAGATAAAGTTCCCCTTGACTGAATTCGTTCCAAAGTCTGTTAGAAATTTATCATTTATGTTTGAAAATTTCAAATAAAATTCTCCTCATACGTCTTGTTGCGTTTTCGCGTTCACAGCTTCGCCTTATTCCCAGACTGACTTTATTACCAAAAATAGCTTATCTAACTACAGACGGTTACATATGTGAGAAATGACAAGGCACGATTTTTTGAAAATTACAATATTTTCTATTTTTATTGAGAAATTCTAAAATCATAGTAAAAAGTTTAAGCTTGGACGGGAAGCAGAAAGAGACAAAGACAGTGGAAGAAATTAATGGACTAAAATTGTGTAACATCTGTTTAATGAAATATATTTCCAAATTAGCCAAAATCGGTCTTTCATTTATAGCTTGTCATCTCTCCAAACAGACAAAACCCCTAGATACAGATATGAATTTATCTTCAGAGTTAAGGATAGTATTCATAATTCAAGATCATTAGTCAGCCTTTCCGAGTGAAAGTACATGCTGGTAATCCAGGAACCGAATAAACTAACCACTTCGTAAAATTAGCCACTATTGATGGAGAAAAATTAAATATCTCGGCCCCTCACACACACATTAAGCACAAAATCAAAATTTATATAAACTTTGAATGGCATAAATACTGGGAAACTTAGGATCTTGTCGTAGAGGCTGGAATTGGAACATTCACTGACAAAATATACAAGTACGTTTGTCTTTAACAAATAACTGATTTATTTGTTAGATAAATCACACATTTATTTTTTAGATTGTATTTTGATGGCCTGTTTCCTGCACTAAATGTCTCATGTTTTTTATGTGGGAAACCAGGCGATTTGGACCGTTATATATACGAATGTTTATACACTAAATATTACCAAGTTGTAAAAAACAGCTATTGACAATAGAAAACTGTGGTTAGGAAATTTAATCAAGAATTCCGAGGCTATCAGAGAAAAAAAAAAAAGAAGGAGGAGGAGGAGCTTGCAGAATTGTTGGGGCAACCTGATATGCTAAACGGGAATTTCGCTTTTGAATTGTTTTAATGCATTTGGTCATGCAGTTTTACTACATTTATCATTTAAATTCTCTGTCGTAATCTACTTTTTAGGACATCGAATACTTTTATATATTTTTAGTGTTGTCATGATTTGAAATTTTCTATTTTATGATGGACTTCCATTTATGTAAAATTTTTAAATCATTATACTCCTTTATATTAAATTATATAACTTTAATTTATATCATAATTTATATTATTAATTTATATATTTATATTATAACTTGAATTTATATTATAACTTGAATTTATATTAAAGCGCATATAACTTTTATTACATTTATTATGTAATGCTGTAAGTAATCACTCCTGTGCTAGGAAAATTGAACTGTGTTACAATTTGGTAAATCAATAAATAACGAGGCAGATGCCCTTAAACCAAAATTATGATGTTGGTGAAAAGAGCCTAAATATATTTGTTAGGGTGAAGAAAAAATTTGCTTGTCTCCAGTCTCTAAATGGCGATTTGTGCCATGCAAGAAATGATAAAAGATCGATTTCCGAGCAATTCAAGATCCTTCACATTAGTGATGGTATAGTAATGCTTTAATTCTTTTTTGATTGCAAGGAACAGTTCCTCATGAATTTTGGTGAAAAGAGCCCGATTTTCAGCGACATTCGTTAAACATTAACAATTCTCAAGAAGGTATTTAAATCTAAACATTTCGGTAAACTCTCCTATAGGGTCATCCTGTTGTATGGCAACGTTAGTCCATATACATTCTAGGAGACAAAAGAACTTTTGCAGAATGCCCTGATCCTCTCACCATATAGTCTAGATGTATAACCGTATGACTTCTACATCTTCGGTGTCCTCAAAAAAGCAATGTAGGAACTATGATTTTAAAAGGACCATGAAAATAGAGAATGAGTGAGCAACTGGTTTAAACAGCAACCAAAGGACTTTTACGAGCATAGCAATATGTGATTAATATAACCGTGAGATAAATGCCTTAACAATTATAAGCAATACTTTAGAATTTCATTAAATTAATTTTATTAAAAAGCTTTTGTCTCTTTATTTAATGATTGCACTTGATATACGTTCTCTCTAATGGCATAGGACGAGTGAAATGACTTTTAATTACTGATCCTTTAGAGATTCTGACTGTAAATGCTATATACCATTTTATGAATATATCATATATCCTTATATGGGTAGGTTGAATTGGTGTGGGTTACAAAATGAAATAAAATCCTCAATTGTTGAACAATACAGTTGTATACAGAGTACCCTCACAATTCATATGAAGTATGAGAGATCTAACTGAAAATAGGGTGTCCTATAAGCAATAATCATTTGAAATATTTAAAGTAAGCATTCAAAGGATTCATTATATCGAAGCTATAGGCATTTCCTATGCCATAAAACAAACATATTTCTGTTCTGTTGTAAATTTGTGTCTCATTAAATCTGCGTTTCACACTTTGTTCTGTATACCTGTTTCACTTAATCACTAGCTAAGAGTTCTTGTAGTAATTACCTTCTGCGTTGATCATTCTCTATGAATCTAACTTATCGTACTAGAGTTCGCCCCACGACTCCAGTACTGGAGTTGAAATCCCTCGTAATAAATAAATAGCCTGCAGTGTTGATAAATTAAGACACTTCATTGAAGATTTGTTGTATATGTGTGTCTGATACATGCAAAATCTTTTTTCATGCATCAAACGTCCTCTTGATGATATGGTGCGGAAATTAAGAGAAAGGTATGACGGCTCAAGTATCATCCTCTTTATACAGCCATGGATTAAAATTGAGAAATTAATCTCGAAATATCCATCATGCTACTTCGAAGTGGTAAATTAATATAACTAAGCTAAACATCCATTGAAGAAATATCACAAGATCGTTCTATCATAGAACATGCATGTTATGCATTTTGGAAGAAGCATTGCCGAATGCAATTCACAACCACTTTCAAAAATGTACTTTTCCATGTTTTTAAACAATAGTGGCAATATTTAAATCAATTTCTTATTAATTACTTCATTTATATTAATACGAGGGAAAAGCATGTATTTTACTAAGATTTTATCAAAGAAACCCTAATCAAATATTTATGATTATTTTGCTTATCCCTCCAAACCCTATAAATTCATATGCTTTCTTTTTTTGTGCATTATATTAGGCCTCTAAATTTATATTTTTATATTGTATTTCTGTTTTAGAGTTGTTTGTATTTTATATTTATGCTTATATTTACATAAAAGTGTTATATTTTCTTCTTTTAATTTATGGATGCCAGTATATTCGAATAGCTACCAAGAAACTTCTTTTTTCTTATGGTACTTCAAATCATAATTTTAGAATTCGCTATGCATTATTTATGAAGAGAAATAGTGTATTTTATGACTACTATATTGATTTAGGTAATATATTCAACCAACTTAAAAGGATAATGCATATAATCTTTCAAGCATTGCATTATTATATGGATGTTATGCCAGAATCGTAATAATATTTCGCAATATCCCTTTAAGGCCATAAATGAAATAATTTTTCAGAGTCAGATCAAGTAGTAATTACTGATTGCACTTATTGTACTTTATTTAGGAACGTACCTTGTTGAAATTTTTTATGGGTTGTTTTTATGTATCAATCCATATTGAAAATTATTGTGATAGATAATACAGTTATATAATAATGAAAACAGATTTACTATCATACCTTATATATAAATATGAATTTAAATTTCCTTTAAAAGATAGAGAAGTAGTAGATATATTTTACTAAGAATAAACTATTTTTGAATTAAACTGAAAATAAAAATTATTGCAATCATTCTTTTTTTTTCATTATTTCATTACAATTTAATTAACTTTCGTAAATACTTAAGGTAAATCTTTGAAATGTAAATCATCAAATATGATTTTATTCCATCTTTCAGAATTTTACCATTAAGTAAATTTTCCATCTCTATGCAAGCACGTTTTAAATTTCTCAATATAGTAACGTAATAAATTACAATTTTTTCGGTTATAAATATTAGTTTTCTCATAGAAAAGTAATATTTATCCTATAATAATAAGTTCCTATAGAATTAAGTTATATAACTCCTATAATAATAAGTTCCATACTATATGTGCCATCATTCTGTTTTAAGTGATTCCTTATGATAATTTTCCCTTTAATTTTTGTTGAACATTTCATTAATTTTGCAATTTTTTTGAAAACCTCTCCTTCTAGGAAGAAATATATTTTTTTGAGTGGATCAGAAAGGAGATATTTGAATTTCTTGTTAATTTCCATAAACTTGAAAATTAATGACCGTCTTTCACTTCTGGCGGTCGCCCCGTCATTGGAAACAATAAGTCTAATAGAATGATGTTTAGACTACTTTTTTGTATTTTTTCATCACAGTTTCTTATTTTTCCGGAATGCCTCAGAGTTTCCTCTAGATTCAAGAAAGCAGTAATGAACTATTGCAGAGTCATTCAACAAATTAATGAGACCGTGGTGCTATATTCTTCAATGAATTCTCCATTTTTCAAAAGTTAGCTAAACACGCGGAACTGATCTGCATAGCCTTAAGTGAAAATCATTTAAACATCTCAGTCCTACCGATCACTTTTAATTTTGCATTGTCTTTATTTTTTCAACCATCGAGTGCAGATATGTACTTTCTGCTACAGAAACCTTTCAAATAAGATATTCATTCATTAGTATTTTTAAAGTAAAAGTCAATTTTATAAAAATTATAAATTTAACTTTTTATACAGTTCTTCGTTTCCAATAGCTAAATTTGATTAAAAAAATTACACGCATCTAAGAAACATAATAAAAAAATGTGACTTCCATAGTACAAAAATTATCAGAGATGGTTTATAAAATTTGTGCTGACTCTAGTCATGAAAATGTAGTCATTAGATTGATTTATGTGGATTGAATTCGGAAAATTTAAGTAGATTCAACATCCTGAAGATAAAAAAAATTATCAGGAAATATCGGATAAATGTAAACAGAGTAATAAAAGCGACCAGTAGAGCTATAATCGAGATTATAAAATATAGAATAGACCGCAGCTAGACATGAGTAACTACGTGTATTGTAGTCACTTATGAGCTGAATCATCTCAAATTTTTAGATGAATTATTTCTGTGATTTTTTGTTCTATGGAAGTAAAACCTTTTGAGTCTTAGTCCTTAGGATACGTGTAAGCTTTATTTAGTTAGAGCAGGGATGGCGAAATAATGGCACGCTACACTATATTTTGGGCACGCCACCGATCAAAACGGTTTGCATTTTAGTTCTATATAAAAAACTTCACTATGAAGTATTACAAACAAACGCGACAGATCGGTCACTATGAGCATATTCCCATTCCCTACCCTATTTCATGCATAAAAAAAAATCGGGCAAATTCATTGATTCATACCGTCGCGAACTCTGCAAAGTGAGTGTGCCGTCATTATATGCGAACTTCGAAGTAGTTTCAGTTCATATTGCTAGGATTGTAGTTTGTAATTTCTGGGATTGAAGTTTGTAATTTCCGAAGGCCGAATTTGGAATCATCACTGGGAGCACACTCATTTGTTAACGCCTTCCGTTAGTTACGTGGTGGTCTACAATTGCTAATGATGCAAAGTTTGTCCACGCATAGCATAGTCAATTTCTTTGACACAACTGTATTTTAAAGTTTATTTGTGTTATATTTACGATTTTTAACATGGTTAGTTCAGCAAAAAAAAAAAAAGTGCAAGATAGTAAGTGTAACAGAATTTCAAACTTGGTGAACCGAGAAATATGGCAGGATAAGTAAAGGCGACAAAGCGGTGTGTGTTTTATGTTCTGGAACAGTGGTATGTTGAACATCGTCTGTAAAACGGCATTTCGAAACAAATACCAAATCCTTTTGGTAAAAACACAAACCAGTGCAAAAAGAATTAATTGCAAGTGCAATAAAAGACAGAAATGAACAGTCGATGTCTATGATTAAATATGTTAGCAAAAATTGTCATACAAGCGCTGCAAGTCACTCGGCTGTAAATGTCATTGTTCGGCATAGTAACCATTTTAAAGAAGGAGGGTTTTGAAGGAAGTTTGGTTAGCATACGCGTCCTCACTTTTCAATGATTTTGATAATAAAGATAAGATAATTCAGGGAATCAAAGATATTCTTCTGTCTAGAAACACAATAAAAGAAAGAATCTTAAAACTGGCCAGAAATGTATCAGATAAAAAAAAATGACATTAGCTCCGCTTCTTTTATATCGCTATTTCTTGATGAAAGTACTGACGTCACTACATCTGCACTTTTTTCTGTTTTTGCTCGATATTGTGTAGGAAACATCATTAAGTAAGAATTAATTGCGATAACATCGTTGCTAATAACTACAAAGAACACATATATTTGTAAGGCAGTTAAAATTTCGCTTGCTGAGACAGAAATTGTTTGGAAAGAATTGTTTCAGTAACAACTGATGGTTCTCCAAAAATGTGGTGGCCAAAGAAAATGGTTTCATTAGTTTATTTCAAACAGACGTAGGACCTTCGATTCTTGAATTCCACTGCATTATTCACTAACACGCCTTGTGTGCTAAGTGTGGTTTAACATCTCTTGTTAATTTAATGGCGTTAGTCACAAAAATAGTCAACCTCATATCGTCATAGGCTTTAAATAAGCGAAAGTTTGAGCTTTGTTGGATGAAGTCAACTCTGTGCATAATGACTTACTAATGTATAATAATGTTCGCTGGTTGATCCTCGGGAACGTACTTCAAAGATTTGTTGACTGCTTGGAAGAAATCAGATTTTTGCTGCAAAATGAGGGGGAAATAGAACAATACCCACAGTTGTTGGATATTATGTGGGTTTCAAAATTGATGATTTTTAAAGACATGTGCCAACGTTTCAATGAATTGAACTTAAAGCTTCAAGGCACAAATAAAACAATTATCATCATGATGGATCTCATTCGCGCTTTTGACGCTAAACTGCATGTTTTCAGAAACGATATTATTACAAGAAACTAAAAGCCCTTTCCAAACTTGAAAAAAAAAAAATCGAAGATTTAGATGTGCATGAGAAACCAGATGAAGAAAAAGTTATTGAACAATTTATTTCTGTAATTGATTCTTCAATCAAGGAATTTTCATCGAGATTTTCTCAGTTCGAAGAATTATCGGAAACGCTTAAGTTCATTATGTACCCTGATGTGACTTCATTTGATAAACTGAACTTGTCCCAATTCGATTGGTTGGAAATTGAACAATTTGAAATGCGGCTGATTGATTTCCCGTCTAGTTGAATATGGATTCAAAAATTTATTGAAATAAGGAAAAAGTAGGAATTGATTGAAACAGAAAGATTAACAAGCAATATCAATAATAATGGCAGTAACAAAATTTTGGAAACATGGAATTCGATTACAGACACATATAACTGCTTGAAGAAGCTGGCTCAGGCTATTTTAACCATATTTTCACCTACCTATGCCTGATAGTCATTATTTTCAGAAATGAATAACATTAAAGACCCGCTTAGAAACCGTTTGGCAAATGACTCCAATTCAGAATGCATTCTGCTAAAAGTAGCATCTTACAACCCTAAAATAAATTATTTGTCATCTAATCTGCAACAACAGAAGTCACACTAATGTTACTTTAGTTTGAATTACACGTATAACTAAAACATTATTACTATATAATGCAAAATGTATTTTTTCGTAGTAAATAAAGAGTTTTGAGTTATTAGTACTTAGTTTTACTGTTTTTCCAATAATCACAAGTCAAAATTATTTGATGGCATGTCTATATCTCATTAAACATTTCTTTAGAAAAAATGGCACAATGATCCATAAAGGTTCGCCATCTCTGAGCTAGAGGGTTCGTATAAAAAGTTAGATTTCGTAATTTTTTATAAACCTTACCGAAACATAAAATCTAAATTTGTCTAAATGTTTTTGTAACTGGAAACATATATTTGTGACCGAAGATGTGAAAATAAAGGGCAAGTAAGATAATATGTTGCAAGCAATCACTAGAAATTACAAGAAATAATATATGAAACTATAGATCAGAAAGTATATAATTAGATTGAAGTTGTTGACAAAATAATCTTTATAAGATAAGATGCATTAAATATCATATATATTATATTTCTTAATATTAACTTTAATATAATGTATTTTTTCTTATATTTGTTTAATCTTAAGGTAAAATTAAATGAAAAGTCAATTGCTTATAACATTTTTAGGAGAGTCATAGATTTCTTACCGTTTTAAAACATTCTGTGAGCGTAGCAGTAAAGGGACTTAATTCCATTTTAAGAAACGTCTGATAAGGAAGGACTAGAAATTTTGATGGAGAATTTTATGACTCGAAATACATGTTATTATGTCGACACGCGAGTCCAAACCAATTTCTTTCTATTTGACGTTCACAAAATAACCCTTCAAGTCTTCACATTTTATTTATTATTAAAAGCTTGATGATAGCTTTGAATAGAGTGAGAAATAAAAGAAGTATTCTAGCACTGCGTTGAACTAGTTGCAAAGAAAGTTAAACATATTTACCACGAATCATAAAAATTCAAAATGTTTTCTGCATTTTTTAATACCATGGATTTTTAAAAGCTAATATTATTATTCAAAAGGGGGGTGAGAGAAGAAAGTCAGTCAAATTTTATTTTACAAGGGGTATTCAAATGAAAAGGCACGAACCGTCGTAACAACGTAACCGTTAACATATTTGCTATGGGAGAATGTAGCGAGACATCTAGGTATGCGATTGGAGTCTCCGGCGTACATGAGAGCATGCATGGACGCCCGCATGAGCAGGAGAGAGCAGAGGCTCTTATAAATAGCACCGTCCAATTGACGTAGCAGTGCATGTGAAGTCAGGATTGCGTTTACATTGCAAAATTCCACAATTGAGGAGCAGTGCGGCGTTATCTGATTTATGACAGTGGAAGGTCTTACACCCCCGTGATTCATCGCACGGAGGGTGTTGTTCTTCTGCTCCATGATAACGCGCGTCCACATGTCTCCAGGGCCACACACATGGAACTGGCCAAGTTCAAGTGGGAGCAACTCGACCATCCGCCCTACAGCTCGGACATGTCACCCTGCGATTTTCATGTGTTTGGTTCGCTGAAAAAACATCTGAAAGGTAAGCACTTCAACTTGGACAGATATAAGGAAGCTGTGAAGGACTGGGTCTTGTCACGGCCACAGGAATTCTGGGAACAAGGAATCCTACGGCTCGTTAATCAATGGTATCGTTGTACTGAGGCCTATGGCGTATACTTTGAATAAAGTCTTCATTTATACCCACAGTGTCGTTTCGTACTTTTTCATTTGAACACCTCTGGTATTTTAAATAATGATTGAATTTTAAGTTCTTAGATATGTAATAAATTAAAATTCAGACACAGATAGATGATTAGATAAGTTCTCAGTTTCATCAGAAATTTTCTAAGCTCCTTCATAACTAAGTTTGGAAAGAGCCTAATATTCAAAATATTGAGCATAGTATATTCGTGTACTATAAAATATTATGAAATCAAATAAATTTTTCAAAATTCATTTAAAAAAATATTTTTAATAATTTTTTTCAATTTTAAATAGAAAAATATAAAGTCTAGAATATTCTGAAAAATTTATATAATTACAAATCGACGTGCAGCTTTTTACATTAATGAGAACAATCATCTTTCATAACTGGATGCCTTAAGGCCAAAAATATGATTTCAACAATCAAAACATACACCAGACGCTTTTACCTTTAAAACGTTTTGCGATATTTGTAATTAAATATACATGGCATAGTTAAATTTTTATTTTCTTATTCGTCAAACGATATAATTTGATTTTAGCATATAAATTTTTATACAATATCATTAAATATGTATCAAGTAAAATTAGAATTTATTTATTTTTTGTTACTGAATCACATACAGACCGAGTACATTTCGATTGAAAGTGAAATTCAGTGATGTTGTATTATTACCTGATACATGGTAGCGAGATATGAAATTATACATAAATATTATAATATTAAATTAATTATTACAGTTGAATATAATGATCCTGAAATTAAAATAATAATGTTAACAACTAAAATAACATAATATAAATATATTCCGTTCATTAAAAATCACTATGAAGCTACGGTTCGCACTCATTTTGTGTGTGATTAAATTAACTTAAAACACAGTTTATCTGAAAAGTGTGCTAAAACATTTAGAAAATTTACAATTAGGAAACATATTTCATAAAAGTAACTAATATATTTGTAAAAAATATTAAAATATGACCATTGAGACTTCAGTGAAAATATCATGAAGACTATCAAGTACTGAAAGTAGAGAGAATTTGGCCAATTTTTGAAAAAAGTGATGTTTCGGTTTCTTACTAAATTCCTGAATAAAATGTTGAATGGTTTCATCTCATGTAGAAGGTTTTTAACAATGGTCTTTATGCACATTTTAAACCTTATTAATTGTTCACAAACATTAATCAGTGTTTTTGTTTTTTTATTTGTGAAATAAAAAAACGACAGTAAAGGTAAGTGATTCGGAAAGCTATTCATTCAAATATAACTAGAAATTACTTATTATACTTATATTAGTATATTGTTTCATTTCAGAATCACTTTTAGATTTAAATTTTATGCAACATTTCGGTTTAATAACATAGCAAAATTACACTAGATTTCTAGATAAAAAGAGGACAGCAATGCCCATTTAGAATTTTGGCTCTTTTTTTTATTATCCAGCTCTTGAATATATTTTCTACATCGAGCGTTTCTTGTATTTATAACTTTCATGTTTATAAGTACTTCAGTTGTATAGACACATTAGGACCAATTCGGGAAGCTGCAAATATCAAATTTGTTATAATACTGAATTCTGATATCTCTTTGCAGGCTAATAAGAGAATGACAGAGAAAGAGCATTAGGTAATTATAATGTCTCTCAATGGATCATTGCTATTATGATTTAATCGTCTCCATTCGATGAAATGAAGAAATCAGACATAATTGAGCAGATGCGATTCTCGGACAAATTCTTTATTTGCAGAATAGAAGTGTCTTTTGATTTTTTTTTCTACTGCCGATAAATCAAGGGTTCTTGATTCCTTGGCCAGCCAGATTTCCCAGTCTTGAAAATGATGAAAAAAGACCAATCCCTTCCAAGTACTTCTACAGTAAATCAAATTGGAGGTAAGGGGCACATAAATGAAAGAGCAATCATGGGAATGACTATAACATTAGAGATAAATCTGTTTTTTTATATATCATGCATCTGATGAATATAATGAAATGTTGAGGGCCAACATCACCAAGGGGGGGGGGGTTGATGATACAGTTTTTCAAAAATAAGGCTTTTAATGTTTGATGTAGAAATTTGCCTGAGATTAAAATGTCAAACATTTTAATCGTAAAAGTTCATTTAATTTTTGGAGACAGGGAGTTTTAGATATAACATATAATTGAGCTAGGAAATACCTTTTACTTCCCAAACGTGCATTATAAAATTTTACACAATTATATAGTATTGTTCAGAGAATAGATCTTCTTTACAATGAAAACTGCGAGTAATTTATCTTTCACGACAAATAAGTAAAATTTTTCTTTTAGATTTTGAGGTTAATAAATTTTAAACAGCTCTTATTTCAAATATTTTTTTATATGCATCTTTACAATAAATAGTACTAATATGTAAGATAATAACTAATATGTACTATTATTAATGTATAAAGAGTTTTAATAGTTCTAAAATTATTTTTTATACGTTTTTATGGGCTTTGAGGGATTTTAATACATCTGAAAAAGTTGCTCGCTCCCCAAAGTAAATTTGCCAATGCTGTTTTCTTATTTTTTAAACTATAAATGTTACTTAATACCTCCATAGAATGTAAAACTAGCGATCAAAATAAAGTATTTATGATGATTTTGAAATATTTTTATGTATTTCTAGTTTATAAAGTAGTTGAAAGAAGAAAATCATACATACGCGCAAGTTATTAATTTAAGGCAGCTAATATTTCCAATTATTTTATTTCTTAAGGCATTACGTTCATTCAACGAATATATTAAAAATATAGCGCTGTTTTGTGCCGTTTTATAAAACAGATAAGAAATTGTGCATTTTGTAAAGGCGTCTTTACATAATGAATGTTTAGACGGTTTGATTGAGAAGTACGGTTTTGATTTAAGAACCGCATAATCTATTTTATTTTTCTATCTAGTCGCGTTTTTTTGTGACCACATATTATCCGAGAGGCAGGTATAGTTTTAATTCGTTATCAGTCGGTCTCAAATGTATAAGTTTTCGTACATCACAATCATTAATTTATATTAATTTGGTATACTTACTTGCATTTATAATAGATCCGGCGATTCTCCAAACATAATGTTCGATCTTGTATATTTTTTTTAACTTATACACAGGGGGATAAAAATTAAAAGCGGAGGTTGTTTATACACTCTCTTTCAAAAAATCCAGATTGCATAACAAACAAATTTTGTGCATCTCATCTCATGTGTATAAAGTTGTAATTTTAGAAGGAGAAAATAATTATGTGGAACAAAAAGGAAAAAACATGGAATGTAAACATTTTTTATTTTTAAAAAGTACTTACAATAGATTTTTATTCAAAAATATGAAATTAAACTGCACATGCAATCTTTCGATTTTGCGCACTTGTTGATTATTCAAAAAATGTAGTCCCGACTTCTTTAATTTTCAATATCCGAGTTAGTTCGTGGCGCTTATGTCCCGCCTTAATTTTATTGCAAAAAGTTTAATCAAAGTCAATCTCAAAGGTTGGTTAACGTAGAACATCAAATATCTATCAATCTACCAAATATCGATATATATATCTACTAATAAGTAATTGGATACCTATGATAAAATAGTTAAACACATATATTCATATTCGATATCTGGTAGAGTCTCCACCTGAGAAAATTACAGTCTTGACCCTCCAAGGCATATTTTCCAAAAGTATTTGGATGGATGGTGGACAGTGGTATTTTCTTCCACTCCGCTTGGAGAAGACATGTAAGCTGTTTCACCGATTTTGGAAGGTTGCACTGCACCCCTTAATTCGGTGATTCAACTCGCCCCAGTGCTTTTCTATAGGTTTCAAGTCTGGACTCTGGGCAGACCAGTCCAGTTGGTTCACCCCAATGTAATCATACCAATCCATGATGGACCTCGCAACATAATAAGTGGCGTTCTCATTCTGGAAATAACAATGATCCACAATTTGCTACAGCGTCGAAAGCACATTGTTGTCTAGAATAGGTGAGTGGGAGTCGGGGTTAAGCTTATCAGGAATTGTGATTAAGGATCCCAGTCTATACGACGACAAACATCCCCAGATCATAATTCCACCTCCGATAAATTTTACTGTAGGCGTAATGCATTCTGGTAAAAGGCGTTCTCCATGCATACGATACTCTGCCATCCAACTGATAGAGGCTGAACCTTGATTCATAACTTCTGAGAATCTGTTTCCATTCATCTATGGCCAGTTTCGACGTGCCTTGCACCACCTCAATCGAACAGCGTGGATGGATTTTGTAATCAAAGACCTATGGCCGGAAACACGACCATGGAAGTCAGGCAAATATTTTACCTTGCAAATGGTATGTATCGAAACAATAGTTTCGGATGCTTGTTGGAACTCATGGAGTATATGGACAATCGGTTTGGTGCGGTTTTTCTGAATTTCTTTGGACAACACTCGTTGGTCTTTTATCTCTTAGTTTCATGGTTCTGACGAGTTGAGGCACATTCCGACAATTATCACTCACCTTCCACTTCTTAATCGAAAAAGACACTGTCGATTTTGAAATATTTCACTCACCAGATATGTCCTTTAAGGATCAGCCATTTCTATGATATCTGACAATTACGTCTTTCTTGAGGTCAGATAGCTCTGAATTTCGTGGTATTTTTCATGTAACTAATACCAATGCTATTTCCCTATACGATATTTAAGTACAGAACACGTGACGTATCCTCATTTGGATGAGTGTCCAAATACATATTGTTAGATAGTATATATATATATATATATATATATATATATATATATATATATATATATATATATATATATATATATATGTTTTGAAGAAGACGAAGATACTTTTGGCCTTAAGCTTTAAGTAGTGTAGACTATACATAAATCAGGCACAGAACAACGCCATTACCTCTTTACAGGTACGAACTTCCTTTTTCTGAAATCAAAACTGTAAAATCATGAGTGTATGAATACAAAATTTGATTTTGATCTAAATTGTAATTTTAATACAGATGGCATATTGTATTTATTTTGAAGTACACTATATTAATTTTTCATATAATTGATAAAAAAAAATATTTATACTAAAATTATATTTCAAACTAAAGAAATAACTAATAAACTTTTAAACCATCATTAAAAATATTTATATATCATGTGTCTACTCGTGCCTTCATAGATAAGAATAAATAAAGTATGGAGATTAGCGAATGATTGAAATAAAAAAAAAATTATATATACATCGCCATTCTGATGCTCATAAAACCACGCAACGTTGTACCAAAAGATTTTCTGTTGAAAATATTTGGATTTTAAAGGTACGTGGGCACTAAAAATTATTCTTTACTTTCCCCTTTTATTTGCGTTTTGCGAGACTAATAAAAGCAAAGATGAACTCATTTATATTCCCAGTCACGAGTTTAATTTGCATTGACAATGTTTAAAGAGAAACGAATGTGTGTTCATTCTAAAAACACGTTCCTATTGTTCGAAGAAAATCAAATTTTCATTTTTGATAACAAAATGAAGGTACACTTTAAATTATTTCGATATATTTCTTCTTCTAACCGCAATAACCCCTTTTTTTATTTCAGAGATAGGCACGTTTCTGTTTCATTCTTTCTTAAAATTTTGCAAAATTTATTTGTAGAAATGAGGGAATAAAAATTGCTGAAAATTTAATTTAGCAGCTTGGTTTATATAAATTTAACCTTATATAACTTAACTGAAATGCAACGGAAAAAGAAGGATGTAATAATGATAGGGTAATTTATGGTAATTGCTTAATTCATTAAAAACTTCCAAACTTCCATAATATTACCCATTATATAAAAATTTACTGCCTTTTTCCTATTGCATTATTTTTCCAATTCCATACAAAAACCTTATTTGTCAAACGAACATATTAAATCGAAGTTTGTTTGATATTTAGTTTTCCCTCTCCAGACATAATAATGCATTACTAATTTAATTAAAATATTTACAGCAAATTGAATGTTTTAATATTATACAATATTTATTCGAATCGTTAAAAGGCAATAGTATTTTTAATGGGTGAATTCGTCAACATTTTTAATGGGTGAATTCGCCACATTTTTAATGGGTAAATTCGTCAACATTTTTAATGGGTAACATTCGCCAAATTGCAGATAACTTCATTGCGGACCACAAATCAATTATGTAAATAAGAGTTTAAATATTTATAAAACATTTAGAGAATTTAAAATGGAGTTTGCAACTCATCAATCAGTTTCTTTTTTATAGCATTTATAATCTCCAATAAGAATACAAACTTCAGTTTTTTTAACTAATTATTTATCATGTATGTCTAATCTAATATTACAAGGTTATCTAAATTAAGCTTCCCAATTTCAGAGGCCGTGCAAGGTTTTATATAGGTTCTAATAACATGGAAGACAGACTCTCTAGATGATGAGCTCAAGATTTATTAGAAAGAAAAATATATAAGAAATCGTCAATGACAGTAACAATAATACAATCATTACAGTGCGACAAAACGTTCTACATCATTTCCATATGAACTCGTTTCTCTTTGAGTTGTCCACAACCCTTTCCATTCGCAAACCAGCGGTCCCACTGCAGAATGCAATAAATTCTCATTAATTCTATGGATATGTCAAATTTTTCTATCTTTCAAATATGACAATGTTGTAGATTGTTCTCGGTTGATCGATGTAATTCAGTATGTTGATCCATACATTGCATTGCATTGAGTTGGAGAATTTATTTTCGACAACTTTGTATATGGAAAATCACAACCTATACAGTAGCATAGTGTCAGTAAATAGAATCCAGCAAAATATGAGTTTGTCGTGTCTTCCATTATTTTAAACGACCTAAAAAGTGTAGACATCTCCCCTTTGTAATATATGGCAATGAAAACATGCACTCCGGATATAGTATACCAATAAGTAATTGGATACTACAATATAGTATACCAATAAGTAATTGGACACATGTGATAAAAGAGATAAACAGAATTTATTCATATTCAAACCTCCGGAGTATATTTTCCAAAAGTGCTTCGTTTTCCCTCATTAACTGTCCTGATGAACAGATGTATTTTCTTCCACTCGGCTTGGAGAAGACATGCAAATTCTTTCACTAATTTTGGACGGTTGCTGTATCCCTTAATTTGGCAATCCAACTCGTCGCAAGGTTTTTCATAGAATTCAAGCCTGGACTCATGGGCAGGCCAGTCCAGTCGGTTCACCCCATTGTCATCATACCAATCCATGGTGGGAATCGTAACATGACAAGTGGAGTTGTCATCCTGTAAATAAAAATGACCCAACCCGTAAAATTGTCACAGCGTAGGAAACACTTTGTTGTCTAGAATAGTGGAATATGACTCGGGGCTGATCTTATCATGAACTGGGATCTAAGGTTCCAGTCCATACCAAAGGTTATAGTACATCTCCAGACCATAATTGCACCTCCGCCAAATTGTACTATAGACACAATACATTCTGGTAAAATACTTTCTCTATACATACTCCTTACCCAGACTCTTCCATCCAACTGGTAGAGATTGAATCTTGATTCGTACTTATTTCAGAGAACCTGTCTTGATTCATCTAGGGTCCTATTTCGATTTGCCTTGCACCATCTTAACCAAGTAGCGCGATTGGATTTTGTAATCAAAGGTTACCGGAGCTGCAGTAAGACCATGGAAATCAAGCAAATGTGCTTCCTTACGGATGTAATTAGCGAAACAACACTCCCAGATGCTTGTAGGTACTCATGGAGTATATGGGCCATCAGTTAGGTGAGGTTTTTCCGAATTTTTTTGGCAGTACTCGTCGGTCTCTATCTCTTTATATCGTAGGTCTGCCTGGTCGAAGCACATTACGACAATCACCATTTACTTTCCATTTCTTAATCACAAAAGCCACTGTCGATTTTAGAATGTTTAACGCACTAGATATGCCTCTTAAGGATCGGCCATTTCTATGGTATCCTACAATTACGCCTTTCTCAAAGCCAGACAGCTCTGAATTTCGTGACATCTTTCATGTAACTGATACTAATGTTGTTTCCTAAGTGATATTTAAGTATGGAATGCAAGACGTAGATCAGAACAGCAGATATCCTCATTTGTATGGATATCCAATACTTATTAATAGATAGTCTATATTCCTACCATGATCACAATACAATTGTTACTGAATCAAAATATCTAACTGAATATACTGAATTTCACATGTTAACAAAGAAAGTTATAAATAGGGAGAGGAGAAGAGGGGTTTTGTTTTCGGAACGAAACTCTCCTCTCATCCTCCTGCTTCCTCAAAAAAATGAATTTAGTAATTTCTTTAAATGAGAAACAAACGAAAAAAATCAGCAAAATTATGAAGTAATGCTGTGAAACAATAATTTTTTTTTTTTTTTTTTTTTTTTTAACAAAGCGTACTTTTTTTCTCTTTATTTTAACTGTTCATGTGCTTGAATCATAGTAATATACTGAATAGTTTAATAGTAAGTACAATTTTTATTCATTTACAGTGTTCAAGTTTTCTGAAATCGGATCCTTACCACCTTTAATAGCATAGAGTTTGCGAAATTAAATTCGCCAAATTTAGAGGTATATGTAATGGTTAACACAAACATAATGACATAAGATTTGGATATCTGATACTTCAGGTTCTGCGTCCATCGTTTAGATTAAAAAATTGGAATACAATATTGGCGAGAGATTGTTCTGCTACATCAACAAACTATGACTTCTTGAAATGGATTCAGTAAATTTTGCTAATGACGATTATGGTAAAAGAAGAGGATAGACATTACTTAAATAACGGTTCTCAATTCCTTCATAGACAGTGCTGACATTGAAAGACAGTTAATTACAATTTTCTACAAAAATAACACGTTCTTGTCACTGCAATAATAGCATTTATTGACGCATGGGTATCAACCTTTATTTTCCAACAAAATGGATTCGTCTCTCAGTTGGTTTGTAACCCTTGTGTCTTTTTGACTTTGAGGATTTACAGGATATTTTTACAAAAAAAAATCATATACAGGAAATATCTACTTTCTGCGACATTAAAATAAATTTAGATTTCCTGTGTTAATGAATAATAAATTTTGTTTACTGATTGGAAAAGTGAAAGATTGCTAAATATATATAGAATATTAGTAGCACATTTCACTAATTAATATAATTTTTTGAAGATAAATCTTTACAACAAAATATAAAGTATATCTTAATCCATGTGCTCTTTTGATCTATATTATGCATTAATCTGTTGAGGCAGTGCTTGCTTTATTTATAGAAATCTATGCATAAATATCTCTACAACTTATATCTTCTCTATAATATATTTATTAACCTTAAAGTGATTAAAATGTGAAATTTCCTTCAAATAATACAGTCTGCTGTGCCTAGAATAATAAGAGGCGGATTTGATGTATTCGTCTTCACCCTTTGTGTACTGCATTGCTGGCTTTATCAGCGTTTCCTACGAATTAATGAGGGAAATCGTGACATGATTATACCTTAAATAGCTCTTTGTGAATGAGTGCATTGTATGCGGGAGAAATGGATAGGCTCGACAGCGATCCTCTGCATGCTTTTGCTATTCACCATGCTCGCTCAGCTGTGAACTCGAATGCGTTCATTGTTGAGTCAATCAGGAGACGTGATAACGTCGGTTCAAAATATTCATCTTTTTAGAATATATATATGCATTTATAGAGTGTGAACATAGAGAAGGCTGTTTATTAAAGCTGTGAAATTTTAAAGAGAAGCCTGTAGTTTCATAGCAGTGATTTATTATATTCATAGTAATTATATATAGCATTGTTATATGAAATACAGTAATTTTACAAAATTCTCCATATTTTCTTCTGGTATCTCTTAAATATTACTCTTTTTAGAATATATATATGTATGTTTATAAAGTCTGAACATGAAAAGGTAGTTCATAATAGCTGTAAAATTTTGGAGGGAAGCTTGTAGTTAAATAGAAGTGATTTATTATATTCATTATATGCATATTAATTGTATGTGGCATTATTATAAAAATGAATGAATAATTATGAAATATATTAATTATACAAAAATTGTGCATATTTTCTTCTGATCAGAAAAGTAATGTAACCATGAAAAAAAAATTAAGTATTAAGATTTTAATCAATCTTCACTTTTTAACCTTTTTTAATTTGTCTGAATATAATAATAAAATACTAACTAAATTAGTAGTCAGTCAGAGATTTGGTGTGCTATCCTGTCACTAAATTTAAGCTTTAAATAAATATGAAGTTTTGAGCAAATCGATATTATATACGCAGATATACAGGGTGTCCGTAATTAGACGACCTTATTTTAAAGTTGTTTACAAATGAAATTGTTATTAAAAAGTTATGAAATTTGAAAAGGAATGAAAATTTGCTTGAGTGAATAAAAAAATAGTTCCAAATTTCAATCTTGAATGGCATTTTTTAATGAATTAACCATTTAAGACTAGCACCTTATTTAGATTTCATCACTTCTCACCACCTTCACCATTTTATAGTTCACTCTTGCAGGATAATTCGTATCCATTAAATCGCATAATTTCTAAAATAAGCTGCAAACTTTTATTAAAACATTAAAAAAATCCTTTATTTTTCCACCTTGGACTGTAACTGCCATTGAACGTCACTGTTCTCAACAAAAACTTACAAAAAAAAATCGCTTTGACAGTTAACACACACACACACACACAAAAAAAAAATATATCCAAGCGATGAAATGTCTTTGGATGGAAATTTCTTGATTCCCCGTAAGAAATTTGTCTTCGAATGCAACTGAGAAGCACAAGGTTTCTTAATGAATTGACAGTTTGGTAATTTCATTGTATGGAAAACATTCTCGACAACAAATTTTCGAACAAAGTTTTTAAACCAACAAAGAAGGAGAAACGTAAACTTTTGTCTATGTTATCATGGAGTTATTATAAAACTTAGAAACTTTCATTTTTTTTTAAATGTTGCTTGTAACAGCTTATCAGAATGGCATTACGTTTATCAGATAGAGCGTTGTCATTTGTTTTACTGAAGTGATATTTCCATCGTAGTTGCTCTACGGAAATATCTTACTTGAAGTCCATTGATTATGAAAAATCTTCGATTAATAGCAGCCAAATTTGAGGAAACACGTTTGCTTACTATTCGTTCTGGAAGAGGAGGAAAACTTGTTTTCGCAGAAGCAATAGAAAAAGTTGCTCTTCAGATAGAAGAGTACAAAGCTTTCAACATACAGACGAGTACCAGTGTCCGCCGTTTGGTAGAAAAATTGGATTTGCCCTATTTAGCTGCCTAAAAGATTATGCAGTGTATCCTCTTTTATTATCGATATAAGCTTCAATTGGCGCATAAGATGTTTTCACACGATTTCGAAATACGACCACTGCTTCTCACTTCAGTTTCTTGTTCGCTTAACGGTTGATTCAAAATAACCGTACAATATTCTGTGGACAGAGGGAGTGTTTAACACAAGGACAAGGTGCTTAACACACTTTCATTTGGATGGTTCGGAAAATACCCGAACCAGACCTGTAACCACGTCACTTCCTTTCACGTACAATTTTTATGCAAGATGGAGCTCCACACATTAACCCTTGTGTTAAGGACGTCCTCAAAGGTCATTTGGTAGAAGGTAACGCCATCAGCCACTACTTTTGTGATCTGCAGTCTTCTCGATCTTCCAGACCATAATTCATGTGATTATTGACTTTGGGGGCATTTGAAACTTCTGATAAGTTGTAATAACCAAGAATTTTACCTGATCTTAAAGACAGCAGTTCGTGACATGTTCATGGCATTTTCCATAAAACATTGCGGTCAACTTTGGTACATGCTAACTTAGAATTCCAGATGGTAGCTGATGTTGAACATGGTAGTGAAATTTTTAAGTAACTTTTTTATTCGCCTAAACAAATTCCATTTCCTATATAATAACTTTCCTATACATAACTTTCTGAGCAGTAGTTTCATTTGCAGATAACTTTAAAATAGGATCATTTAATTACAAACTCCCCGTGTGTCAAATGCTGAACAATCTATCAAAGGGAATACATCTATAATTAATAGCTAATCCTCTTACATTTTATTTCATACGAAGTGCAGAAAAAATATTGTAATCGTCAAAAAAAAAAAAAAAAAATCAACTTTTAGGTTTTGTTGAATTTTCCCGTTTCAGATTTTTGAGTTCGAAAAACACATTTTTAGCATGATGTCTGCCTATCCGTGAACACAGTAATTCAAAAACGTTTCAGAAGAAAACTAGTATATGAACCTACAACTAAAATTGTATATACTTATCAAACTTTGAAAGAAATTCATTTAGAAGAAGTCTGTGTGTCTGTTTGTCAGAATACATGTGAATTTGAAATCACATCTGCCGACAGGGTATATGTCTGCTGATCTCTATTTTTACATGTATATGATGGTAATAATTTAAGAACTCAACAACTTAGATAAGTGAAATTTGGTTCACAGTTTATACATTTAAAGTGTAGATTCTTATCCAATTTTGAATCTAATCTATCTATCAATATTAATCTATCAATTCTGTGCGTTTGCATACACGCAAATGCAATAACTTAAAAATGCAGCTACTTTAATAAATGAAATTTTCATGTGATTTCACTACAAGTGTAATTCCGTGTCAAATTTTTGTTTCGATCGGTCAGAAAAACAATGTGAAAGATAGCAACGAGATTCAAGCCAAAGATCGTTATTTTGTGTTTGTCAATGCCATGAAATTAGTGCACAAGTATCGGATTTCTTTACTGTATTACAAAGCACGCTACTTTCATATATAGAACTCTAAAAATAAAATCTGAGCAATAGTGGTGTGCACAGCCTCGCTCATGTTCCACAGATATTACACAAGGGAAGAGCGGATAGCATTTTTATTTGAGAATATGAAAATAATTTTTTCAGGAGAATATTCCCTTTTTTTTCCGTAAATTTTTCAAAGTGGCAACTAGAAGTAAATAGTAGAATGAACAGAAAATAATTAGAAAATATCAATATTCAATGAAAAAAAAATACCCGTCAATATTTATGAATGATCGCTTCTAGTGATAAATGGATTGTAAGAAGTCTAGAAGATAAAAAAATTCTAAACATACTAACATTTAAAAGACAAATGACTTAGATAACTTAATCTTTTTGTCTCAATATCTTTATACCCATGAGAAACGTTTGTCTTTTTATTTTTTTGGTAGCGCATCAAATAAAAACGGTAGCGTTCAAAGCATTCTTAGATAATTCTATTTGTTATATTAACGCTCTGGGTGAAAATGCCTCTGTTTTTTTGCCTCCAAAAATAAGAGATCTCAGAATTCTTGAATTCTTCTTGAGGGACAAAAGCAATGATCCTTGAATGTATGTTCCTATATATGAGAGCGCGCTAACAAACTTTTGGTCCTCTGCAACCCTCCAGGGACATTTGGTGAGCATTTTTTGTGTTAGTTCCGTCTCGACAGTGGAAAATTATTTCCCCTGAGCCAAGTTCCCTTGTCTTCATTCGATTACGGAATTACCTGCCAAGCGGATTTTTCTCTCTATCTTTCAAAGTTTTTCTTTCTTTCTCGCCTGAAGTTTTTCTAACAGAGGATAATACTATTTGCTTGAAGAATGATGTGTTATCCCACCAAGGCTATTATTTCAAGGTCGTGTTTGAAAGAAAATCAGATTGATCATGATGATGCTTTTATATTTGTAATTTAAAAAAATCTGAGTTAAAAAGATATAGAAAGAAGCTAACAGTCATTGATTAAAAGCAAAAAAGAACAGATTTTTTTCTTATCTTCCAGACGCTAATTAATTAATTCCATTAGTTTCCATTATAAAGACACTATATAATGTGCTTTTTTGTATTTTTGGTGAATGTTTGTGATTTTTTTAACCACACAATTTTATTTAATTTGACTTATTTCATGTTTACAAAGATGGAATTTTGAAATCGACATTTTATTCACTTATTTCAATAGTTTATACTCTTTTATAAGAAATATCTGAATTCTGAACTTTTTTATAATGAATATCTGAATATTATCTCTGAAATTCTACTTTAGATAGCAGTATACTATTTTGACTCTTTAAAAAAAGTAATCATCATATCATCGCCTAATTTAATTTTTATTTTCATAAAAATTTCTCTGGCTGGTTAAAAAATTTGAAGGGGAAAAAAATTAGTTTTGATAATAATGAATTCAGATATACTTCAACAATTAATGCAAATAAAAAGTTTTTAGAAAGTATACATTCGTTATTTCACTAAAATGCTGGATATGTTTTTTGATTATAAAGTCCTAAATGTGTGATAATTCGAAAATTTTATAATAAGAAGAAATTAGATTAGAAATTTTATAATTAGAAGATTATAGCTAGAAGAAATTTGAAACGAATTAAAAAAACTTAAATATTTATGAAAAATTAAAATATGCTGCAAATGTGATTAAAGTTCCAATTTAAATATAAAATTTGTATGGAAATGATACCGTTCTAAATTAGATGTTCAGAATTTGGATAAAAAAATAATTACTTTATTTTGATTTTATTAGATTTGTAATTTTCCCATTTCTATTTTTTTGTACTATTATCTAAAATATTAAATTAAGGGAACATTACTCTACTCATATGGTGAATATGAAATGGAGATTCAAATTTGGTTCTGAAATTCTCTGTTATTCTAGTATGGAGAAAAAGGCATAAAAAATAATTCAAGACGACGCATATTCAATGCTAAATAATATCTGCATAGTGTCACTCCAACTAAAGCGTGGTCTGGTTCATAGCTGACTTGAGGGGCCCTAAAATAAATTGATTCAACAAAATATTACATTTCGTCATCTATTATTTTTCATATACTGGTTCAAGAATTTAGGATAAAATGATGCAGTAAAGTATTAGTTTATTACATTTTGACAATTATTAGATTGCATATATTGGTCTAAGAATTTAGGACAAAATGATGCAGCAAAGTATCATTATATTACATTTTAACATTTATTATATTGTACTAATTGATCTAAGGATTTTAGTCGATATTGACACAACAATGTATTACATTTTTATAATTATTGTAGTGTACAGACTGGTCTAAGGATTTAGGATAAATGTGATATAACAAAGTTTTAGAACATTACAATTTGACAATTGTTATATTACACAAATTAGTCTAAGGATTTAAAAAATGCATAATAAAGATTAATAAATTATTTTCTTAAACATTTGATCGCATAAAGATTCGTAAATAAACCGCATAAGAAAAATAATATACAATTTTCTAGAATAAGGGTTCAATATGTAATTTTTGTTTTATTTTCTTATATCTTTTATAATGAATTTGTCGATCAAAATTTTATGATTTAGTTATTTTTTGGGGTGGGTGGGTAGTAATTCTTAAATCATTGGTAATTATAAAATTATTTGGAAATTTTTTTTAATAATCCGATATATTCGAAAATCATTTGATGGTTCTTTCCTTTATTAAAAAGATTTTTGATAACAGAAGTGATTGGTTGTTTTATTTAGAAATTGTTGGGAGGAAATTCCGCTTACGTTAAAATTCAAATTGTAAGGATATTTGATAAAGCAATATTTTTTTTGTTTGTTATTTTAGGAATTTTTTCCTTTTAATTACGTAATCATTTGGATCACTTATCTTTATCTTGATATGCAGTGGCAACTTATAGCAAACAGTTGAATTATTTCAAGCAATATCCCTTAGTACGTAGTAATAATTTGTGATTGTTTACAATTCAGGCCTTGATAAAAACTGCTATGAAATTTCTTTTTATCTAAAAGGAATTGTTTGAAGATTTTTACCATATTAAAATTTGAATGTCATAATTTGATAAATAAATCTACATGTTGGTTATATGTTCGGTCATAATCTTAAATATTATCACATGATAAACTGCTAAATGTTCCTTTTTGTACAATAGAACACAAGCACATCCTGTACTTTGGATGCATAATGTTAACTATCATGGTCTCTTTCATATTATAATACTTCACCGCGATCAATATAGGGAAAAAATAGTGAAAATATTGATCACGAAAGAATAAAATAAGCAAATTAATCTGGATGAACAACAGGAGAATAGAAAATTTGAATTAGAGATTCGTATAAAATCTTTAAAGTTGAATTTAGAGCATTAATTTGGGATTTGGCGATTCATAAAAATTCTGAAAAAGAGAAATCGATAAATATGACATTTCTGCATGACTCTAACAATTTTTTTTAAAGAACATGTCTCCATAAAGCGTGTTTGCAATAAATTTGCAAGAGTTAATATAGATGGGGAAAAAAAGGGAGTTCGGAGAGAGGCTTAGAAGTTAAGAATGATTGATGTTAAAATTAAACCTATCGTGAAACAAAGAAAACACTGCTGGAGAATAATTGCTGAGATCATTTATGATAATTCATTCATGAGAAAGCTTAGTAAATAAGAACAGATAAAATTATATCCTCTTTCTTCTCATCGCATCTGGAATCCGGAGCATAGCTAACATGATTACAGATCACTCTGTGATTGAAGATACAAAGCCGGCTTGTACCATGGATAGCTTTGGATACAATTATAATTTTTCATTTTTAATTAATCTTACTCAAATTATTGTTTATAGATAATGGTAACTAATGCTGATGAGACTCAGATAAAACATAATGTAACTAATATAAAAATGCGAATTGTTAATTTTTAGTAGTATAGAAAAATGTAATTAAAGATCGAAAATTCTTTTAATACGAATCAAAGTTTTTTGGAAGAAAATTTTATATTCAATCACTTATACATATTTTAAACGTACATGCAAACATAATTTTGCAGATGCGTGGCCAGAAAGAAGAAATTTTTGAAATTTTAATTTCGATTTATTTTTACCGCGGGTAAAATAAATCGCAATTATGTACAGATAAAATCGAATTTATGTACAGATAAAAAGTCATAAGAGATGTGTCAGTACATTACGATACAAGAAGCAGAAGTTACAGAAACTTGTTTTCTCCAGTGATTTTACAATGAGATTTTGAAAGGGATTTCTTTGCTGTGTGTTGGTTTAGACAAGAGAATCTCAGGTAGTTTTCAAAGGTATGTGTAAGTGTTAAGGATTTTTAACTCTTCGTTCCTGGTGTGGGAACCACAGAGTCAGCAATTTTCTAAGCGAATGTTATTAATAATTAAATAAAAAAAATGGGAATTGGATCAAGAAATAAGATAATACTTTAGAATAAAAACATGGATTAAACTAAGATAAAAATGAAGAAGTTAATTAGGATTTAAATTAGATTAAGGGATATCATTAAACACTAAAACCGGTTTCATGGAAATGTAAAATTCTGTGAACTGTATCACGAAATGTTATTTATTAATTTAAAGACATTGGTCATAACATCTATAAATGGAATAGCAAAGATTTCTAAGATATTCAATTAATATTTCAGCATCTTCACTTTCAATTGCGTTTTTTTTCCATCTAATTTATTGTTATTAGATGACATCTATTGTGTTCTATCATCTAATCTGTTGCGGTTTTTTTCATCTAATTTATTGTAATTAGATGAAATCTATTGTGTTCTATCATCTAATCTGTTGCGTTTTTTTGTCATCTAATCTATTGTCTCACTGATCATGATTTATAATATTTTTTTCAGGTATTTTCACAGTAATAAATCCATCAGCTCTGAGATCTAACAAGGATCTGGAATGGACACAAAGATTCTTCCTTATTTTACCATTACACATGAATTCTATCAAAAGAGGCGCTCAATCAATTTAAACTTCAATTAATTCATCAATTAACTTCGATTAATTTATAAAAGAAATGATTAGAAGAACAATTCCAATGATGGTTAATACATTACTTAAGCTGAATGATATGAAACTTTGCTGTAACTAATTATTTTCATATACTAGTTAAGCAAAATGTGTCTTCACATTTGATATACTTTAAAATGAGGGAATTTAAATAAAAAGTCATTTATATTTAGATTAATGGAATTATTGCAAGACGAAAATATAAAAGAAAGAAAAAAGAAGGTGGAATTTATGAATAGAAACGACCATGCACGTTTTTAATCTACTTCAATTAATTTCAAAACATATCTGCCAATAACATATGTATTTGTATTTTCCTAAAAAGAATAAAAATAATCAATAATAAAATGTTTTGCGATCTTCCTTGAAATTTTTTTTACCTGAATTAGAACTTCTTTTAGATGTCTTTTAGTTTTTCTAGAAAGTAATCGATAAATAGAAGAAAAAAACCCCAACCAAAATATGTATTATTATTTCAGTAAATTAAATTAAAGGTAAAACTGGGGTCGCCTGAAATTTTAAATATTCTTCCACTAATTGCTTTTTTTAAGCGACTTTCCTTCATCTAAGAATATTAAATAAAAATTTTGCGATTAAAATGAATGGTAAAACTAAAATTATATTTGCGTATAGAGAAGTTAAATGTTGCACTGTTTTCATATGAAGAATGGTTTTTGTTTATATAAATTCTGCATTTATTGCTATTGTGATACATTTCTCATTTTAGCTGTAAATATATGATTTATAATGAATCCCCATTATTTTGCATATCACAGAAATATGCAATAATATACTTTGGAGATTTTTTTAAAACTTCTTCATTTAAATAACAGAAATTAAACCTTTTTTGTGTCGTAAAGAAAATATTTCTTGAGGCTTATTTCATTTTATATTAAAATAATCTATCTGTCCAGATTTGAATTACGGTTTTGAACATAAATTTCTTTTTATGGGGTATAAAATGGTTCATTGATTTAGACAACTTCTATCTTTGAATTTATTATCCAAATTTACAATGATAAACAGCAAAAACTTGCTATGACTTTGATAATAAGAAATGTAAAAAAAAAAAATCTACCATGTAGAGTAAGTATTTATTTGATAATCTAGTAAAATATTTCTGGATTACAAAATAAAAATTTCTTTTAATTCATAATTTCAGATCGCCGTGTTGACTTTTTCTTCTAACTGAAAGGGTTCAGTACGCGGAATACGTATATTTTCAAAATAAATTGTTCAATTACAGCGCAGTCTTAATTATTCGAAATAAATAAGGATTGGAGAAGACAAACGTGAAAAATTCAGGTAATGGGAAAGGAACAGTAGGAACACTGTTTATTTAAATTATCCTATTTCATATATTAAGAACACTTCATGGTGTATCTTTTATCAAAGTAATATAGAACACGAACACACACACACACACACACACACACACACACACACACACACACACACACACACACACACACACACACACACACACACACACACACACACACACACACACACATTCTCCGTGGCATTTCTCCGTGATTATTATGGAAGATATTCCCATTTATCTAATGAAGCTTCAAGCTCGAGTGAAATTTCTCTGATTTTAAAATATAGTTCAAGTAAATTTTGGGATTTTTTTAAAATTAATCATTTTTGCTTTTTGATCAAGTTCTAGTTCTTCGTCATATTTGGATTCTGAAAATTATGATAAAAACTGTTTTTCTTGAGTATATAGTGAAAATTTCATATGTAATAATATTATTTTCAATATATATATATATATATATATATATTAGGAATTTACTCCTTTTAACATTACTTGAATTATTTGTTTTATCTAAAGTATTCTTCGATTTTTATTTTATTAAAAAGTATAGTTAATTTTCTATAATAAAGGTGTGAAAATATTGCCCAATTTTTGCATATTATCTACAAAACAGACTTTCATTAACAATTTGTAAGATTATTACTACTAAGGTGCGATTTCAGAATTAACAATTATATAATAAATTTGAATACTTATTAGTTTTTATACTTTTATACTTTAAAGTATTACATTCATATTTTGTTTTCTTTTTAAAGCTTTATTTTTGTCTGCAGCTCATTTTTTTATTGGATCTCTAAACAAAACATACCTAAAATGTTTTATTAATCCCATAATATATTCAATTAAGGCAACATATTGCTATATCACTAGAATTTTGCATCATCCTCATTTTTACGTTATAAATCACACTTAAAGAGAAAACACAATTTTTTAATTAGGTAGATACTCGAGCAGAAGAATCAGAACTAGTGGCAACTTTTGTAATTTTTTCCGAATTGAAGATTCGTTACAATTTGAAATTTCACTATCCTATTTAAAAAATTTAACGAATGAGAGAACGTGAGAGATTTAACTAATATGAAATATAAGCACATTTATTGGAAATAAGCTGGTCTCCAAAGGAGACTAGGTATTTACAAAATGTATATAGGATTTTTATCAATCATTGTACTAGGAATTATTGCAGCTAATTCATTGGATATTGAAACAAATCCAACATTATGAAGAGAGGAAGTAAAAAAAATACTGGCTCAAAAAATCCTGAATTTGAAGAAATCAAGTTTTATATTTAGGAATGGGCTGTTCTTCTTATTTACTTAAATTTATAGAAAGCTTGGAACTAATAAAGATTTACTTGAATTATGTTACACTTACATTCAATGCTTAGAACTATATTTGTTAAACTAATTCATTAAAAATGCAAAAAATGTCGGAATTTGGATTTTTAGTGTTCATCTTCTGACTGATTTAAATACAAAGCTGAATGTAATTTATATTAAAAAAATTACTATTTTGTAAAAGATTTTAATAATTTGTCTTAAAAAAAATTGCAAAATGTGTGGTTTCTTTCTGCAACAACCCTTAAATATTTATACTTTTTTCCTTGATTTAATGGGCACAAATATGGATTTCTATATTTGATTGAGATTGTACTATGGAATTTTTCAAAATGTATAAAAATACTTAAATAGAAATAATTTTTGTGCTTTATATGCAACTTTTGCAACAACACGTTTGAATGAAAATAGGATTGAAGAATACAAATGCGGTTTAATGCATTTGTAAGTTATAGATGACTAGTAATTTAATATCTTTAAGTGACTTAAGTGACCCCATTTTGCTTTGATCTAATTTTGGAGCCTGGAACTTCTAAATGTAATGGAATTTTTTTTCCTTTAACGGCTCTAAATAAAACCCAATTAAAAACTTCCCCAACAATTTTATTAATTCATTATTTTGTATCCCAGAAAAAAGTGCTGGCCCCTTGAGAAAGCAACAGAAGGCGATCAAGAACCGCCCAGCGTCGGTGGAAGTTTGACTCGAAGCCAATTTGGAAGCTTGCCAGTTAAACCGCTCTAGAAAACTACTTATTAACTTTCACCTTGATCTTGATATTATTAAACAAAGCGTGAAAGGTTAAAATCCGTGACAAGTAGCATACTGCTGACACAGTAATCGCACTTCATTCCGTTCTCAGGTAGAACTAATCACTGTCCAACTCAATCATTTGTATAAAATAGTAGTTGCGTGCGGCAGAATATATCTTTGTCTTGTTGCTTTTTAGATAGGTAGTGCTTATACCTGATTAAATCCGATGAAATTAATGATTTTTTTTTGTGATTTGGTTCAAGTGTTGTGTATCGGTTGTTATTTTTTAATAAATGCCCAATTTACAATTAATTAATCTGTCAGTCACGGCTATGAATAAATGGAAAACTGTGTGAATATTTAAGGAATAAAAATTTTATGAAATTTTGCGAATGCTTAAAAATATTAGCTTTATTTCATATGAAAAGGCATGAAAAGTATGAAATTGATGTTCTCTTTGAAGTTTAATTGCAGTATCAACTTAATTAATTTTGCCTGGAAATATATAATCGATTGTAAAGAACGTTTCAAATTTTTGAATTGGTAGCATTTAAAAGTTTTTCATACTCTTATCTCAGTTTAAATAAAAATTGCATCTTTTCACAGCTAAAGCATTATATGAAGTAAATAGATATATTTTCTGTTGCTAAAGTGTTTGGGCTTACTCGTCAAATATGAAAATAAAGAACGATTTGAAATAACTGTAGAATTAAAGATCTAACAATTTGAGTTATTTGGGTTAAATTTGCTCACTTATTTTAATTTTGAATATTTAAATACTAAAATTATTTTTTAAATTTACCAAAAGGATGTTAGTTTTATAAATCTATACACTTTTTCGAACTGAATACGATACATTTTCTTGGTACTATTTGATAAATATGTCTGCTTACTTCTTTAGAAAGTATTAAAAAAACTTTTCTTGTTATTTTCAGAAGTAACGAATCATTTAAAAAAATTGCATTGAATATTTTAAAAATGATTTAGCTGTACTTTATTTCCAAAGTAATAATTTTAATTCATATAACAAACAATTCTCAAGTTCAGGTATAAATTCCATATTTGAAATTTATTTTTAATTAACTGTTTTCTTCTACCTATTAAATAACTAAAATAAGCAAAACAGATGCCTCAAACGTTAAAATTCAAACATTCAATGCCGTAATGAACAGCATTGCGATTAGCGATTATGAGCCAAAATATTTTTATAGATAAGAATATTTTATAATTTCCAAAATAAACCTATAATATTATATATTATTGTCAACAATTTGCATGACAGAACTAATGAAATCAGTACTCAACGATATGAATAAATTAGGTTAATCTTATAGTAACCTCTTTCAAACCTAATTAAATCGGAAAAATTTACTAATTAAAGATATTATCCAACTTTTAAATGGACAGAAGCAATTCAAGAGATGAAGCAAAGAGAAATTAGAAATAAAATTTCTCTGTTCAAAGCATTTGAACAGAGAGCAAGAACGGTTAATTATGATGCTAAACTGCCGAAACAAGGGAAAAAATTGAATTTAAAGAAAGGAAAAAGACGACGAAGGCAAAACATCCATCAAAAGCAATAATATTTTACTTTGAGATTCTTTATTTTTCATACATTAAGGATATTTAATATCCCAAAATGGATAAAAATATCCATTTTGTGAACTTTCCATTTCAAGTTATCTCTGAACTTTTGGCTCAATTTTCTGAAAATTTCCAAACGATAAGAGAAATAGTTAGTGAGATATGAAGTCATTTTGACAGACGCTTTATCAAGGACTCCATCCCCTTAGAATGATTACTTCATGCCTCAATTGGTAATCCACTAATTTTTTTGCCATAAGGTAATGCAAATACTTTTCTGAAAACTTCATTCTTACTCCGTTTTTATTTATAATCGTATCTGTTTCTCTAGACATTTTATTTTAATTTCTGCCTATTTCACTAAGCTTTCCATTTTAATTTCTTTCTAAATTTTACATATTTTCAAAAGGAAATCAGTTTTTTTCAAGATTTCAATACAATATATAGCTTACTTTTATTTTAATGTATTTGGAAATGACACGCGTTAACAGAAATGTATATTATTTTGTTACGAATGGTCAAATGTAGAATGGTATAAATAGAGTGTTTCATACAAAATAATTTTCCAAATGGTTTGAATTTGACTGCCAAATATGTCAAAGACACCGAAATTAATTAATGGTACTGCAGATAATTAGGTCATTTTAATTTCAACAAGGTAACATTGAAAATTACCTTTTCTATGTAGCATAACTGTATATATATAATTGCATAAATTCTTTTAAACCGCTTTTAATTCATTTCGTTCTTCTGGAAACTTTATTGTATAATAATGTATTTCTAATCAACATAAATATATTGATTAGAAATATTTAAATAAATGAGAAATTAATAATTTTAAATTATTTCTAAACTGAGCTAGTATTACCAATAATGGTAAATATAAATATTTATTAATTTGTAACATTTTTATTTATATAATTTTTAGTTAGTGCTTTGAAAAATATGCTTTTATATGAAGCCCTATTGTCTGTGGTATTTCTCTGGTGAAATCTTTAACTCCTCTTTTGTCAGTTTGCTTTTTTCTAAAATCATGTTTGTAAGTAACAAAATATTAAACATATTTCAAATAAAACAAACTGTTAACTTCCGATTGTTAACTTAATAAATTTAGAAATCAATTTGTAAATATTTTAAATGAAAAAAAAAATTAAAATTTGAGAAAGTGGAAAGACTTGATATTTTCCAAAAAACTTACAGAAAATTTGAAAAAAAAAAAAATGATACTATTCCATGATAATAAGAAACATGCCCAAGAAAATTTCAATTTTTATATTTATTTAGAGTTTGATAAATGCAGATTTTTTTTACTTATTGGCATGTAATGTCACATTGCTTGGAATCTGAAAATTTTACCACAATAATGGTCCCTGGTTAACATAATGAAGAAGCTTTAACACATTATGCTTTAAAATCTTGAAGACTTTTATATATAAAAAAGAATTTTCAAATAATGAATATTAATAGATATTTTGATTTTAATTTATGAATATATAAACTTCAGTCACAGGAATTCTGCATATTTAATACAAAGATAATTCAAACTCTTTAAAATTAGAAAAGGACTAGTTAATTTTGATGAAATAAACCAGAAAGAAAAGCCCCTGTCAGTATATTTGATAATTGTATATGTTCTAATTTTATTATTTAATTTCCTTCAGCTGTAAAAAACCTAATTTTTAGTTAGGATTTTCTAGACATAATTAATTATTTTTCTTTAAAAATTATAACTCTTCAATCACTTAGTTTACCTCTTTTTAATTCACTTATAATTTTTTCTTCATTTTCAAATATCTATAAATTTTTAGAACATTTTATAATTTATTTTATAATGTATAATTTGATCATTTATTTTCGCTTTTTAAAACATTCACAATTTACAAGAAATTCCTATACTGTTTATACTAATAAAAATCACATATCTATAAAAATAACTCATGGAATAATTCTCGATAAACTTTATTAAAAAAAACCGACAAAGGGAATTACACGTTATTGAAAAGTATTAACTAAACAGATTAATTTGTTTGAAAAGGTGTCGCAGCTCATTTTCTTTGGAATATATTACAGTCTTATTACAGCACTTAATTGTGTTTAATACAAATAAAGCATTCGTCCTTTTTCATTTATTATTCCCTGAGAAAAGAGCTTTTAAAGTTCTGAAAGATGATGATTTTTTATATTACAAAAAGTAGTTCATAATTATACTTAATAGCTGTAGAGCATAATTTTATTTTTTGCAATAAAAATCGTGTACTCAATATAAAAACGACGAAAACGTTATCCCTTTCAACTATTCCTTAAAACCTGAATGTCATGAACTATTGGAAGAGTTCCATAATATTTAAATATAGTTATTAAAAGCAACAAAATGGGAAAATGTTCATATTTCTTGGAACAAACAGTAGTTTCTAAGCAACTGTATATGTGAAACTACGTTATTTTCTCCAGTAATTAAAAACCAAAGAAAAGTGGTCTCCGCCAGCTTTTCACTATTATTTGAGATTTAAGTGTCTTTTTGGATTTCATATATTTTCTTTCATGAAGTATTAAATAGAAAAATACAGCAAATATTGGATGGAGTGAATATATAATCATAAATATTGTATAATAAATTTAATTTAAAGCATGGAAAAATAAAGAAATTTGATTAATTATTTCTAACATCATTTATTTCTAGTTATTAAATTTAAAAAAAGATATCATAATAAGCTTTAGTCATTATTGATTTCGAGTATTAGTGATATACACTCATGTCCAAAATTAAGGTCACAAACATAAAATCTGCGAAAAATGAAAAACTATTCACTGTGTTGCCACGAAATTTGGTCCAGAGGTTCTCCAGAGGTACACTACAATGGAAGTAAGAACATAGACACATAACAACATGGAAAAGATTTTAATTGGGAATTAAGAAACAGGATATATCAAAAAGTGTTACATTATGAATCGGAGATAAAGCATTTATCTCGGGCAAAGTCTGTCTAATATGGAATGTGACCACCGTGCACTGCTATACTGGCTTCACAACGAGCTTTCATACTGTTTATGAGAGTGTACATAAATGCTTGGGGTAACAAACCCCATTCTCCAAAAAACGCGGTTTTTAACTCTTGGAGGGTATTAGGAAGGGGGGATACGCAGTGCAATGGCTCTTCCGAAACCATCTCAAACATGTTCAATAGGATTGTAATCCGGATACCTCGAGGGCCAGTCCATACGCCGAATATCCTATTCCTCAGGAAAATCATCAACGAGCTGGGCTCTGTGTGGACGCGCGTTATCGTCCATAAATATGAAGTTTCGGCGAAAAGCACCCCGGAACAACCTCACATAGGTTTCAAGGATCTCATCTCTATAGCTATGTGCATTGACAGTACCCGCATCGAAGACGTGCAGTGGTGTACTACTGCCTAACATTATGCCTCCCCAGATAAGGATTCCTCTGCCATCAAATCTGTCGATTTCTTTTACGTAGGAGGGATGATAGTGAGCTCCTCGCTCTCTCCAGATGAAGATTCAACGAGTGTCACTCTGAGTGGTAAATCTCGACTCATCACTGAAAAGAACACGCCCCATTCTTGCTGTGCCCAAGACTGATATGTTAGGCACCACAACAGCCGGGCTTTGCTGTTGGATGCAGTCAAAGGAACGCACACAACTGGTCTTTGGGCATAAAGAGCTCTCTCTGCTAGACGTCTGTATATTTTTTGTCTGGAAATTCTTATTCGTGACGCATCAGCAAGGTCACGAGCAAGTTGAGGAGTCGCTGTCAGCCTATGCCGTCGTGCGCTGAATGCCAAATAGCGATCCTGTGCAGGCGTCTATGCTCTGTGACGGCCTTGGTCGGCCTTCCTGGTTACAGTACCACTTGTTTGGAATTGATTCCACAACCTGGATACCACTTTCGCTGCCACTTGCAACCATCGAGCCACCTCAGCTTGAAACTGCCCAGCTTCAAGCCTACCAACGGTTCTCCATCTCAAGGCATCATCTAAACGATTATGAGAACTCATTCTCACTGGAAACAGGATAAATTTTTTGTTTTAATGCAATATTCACAAAATTGCAGGCAAAAATCTCAGATACCTAAACGGTCTACTTTCAGTATTTCCCCAAAAACTAATGCTAAACAACATTTTTTCCCACAAAAAAGGTTAATATCATGTTAGAGGTCCTTCACAATATATAATTTATAGTTTGTTTAAATTTTACTGCTAGCCATTTAGAATTACTTAGAAAAACATTTTTGTGACCTCAATTTTGGACATGAGTGTATATATATATATATAACACTTAACACTAATATATATATATATATATATATATATATATATATACTGAGTGGCCAAATTATAATGACCACCCTCTAAATACAGTGTTGGATCACTTTTAGCCCTTAATACCGATTGCATTCTTCTTGGCATAGATTCTGTAAGATGTTGCTAGGTGGGTAGGTGGTAGTTAGAGTTTGACTCCATATCCGATGAACTGCACTTTCCAGTTCCTTCAGTTTGGATGGCACTGAATGCACCCGTTCGATGTCATCATACGAATTCTCAATTGGATTGAGATCTGGGGATTATGTGGGTCAACGAAGACAGGTAAAATCAGCGTCATGTTCTTCGAAACATCTGACGACAATACCAACTGTATGACAAGAAGCATTGTCTTGCTGAAAGTATCCATCCCCGGCAGAGTACACCATTAACATAACATGGTATACTTGATCTGCGAAAACACTTAAATACCTTTGGGCATTCAGACTTTGTTCCAAAGTAATCAAAGGACCATGCGATACCAAGAAATCATCCCCAAAACTATAATATTGCCTCCATCAGCGTGAAGTATTGTGGCAATGCAGCTGGTGGTTCCATATTTTCGTGCCGTTTTCGTCATATCCGAACCCTACCATCTGCATGGTGTAAATGAAAACGCGTTTCATCAGACCACATGGCGCTTTTACATTCATCTACTGTCCAATCCTTATGCACCTTTGCAAACTGGAGAAATCTGCTCTTTTTCAAGGCTGACAGCAGAACAAGCAGCAGCTTTCGAACAAGTCATTGGTTCCCATAACCTATACGGTTTAATGTGCACCACACAGTTCATTCAGAGACGTTCGCAATTGCTCCTTCATTAAAATTCCCTGCTATTTGATGTACTGTTACTCTTCTGTTGGAATGGACAACTCTGACAAGTCTCCTTTCTGTTCGAACATTCAGTAGCCTGTGATGACCACAAGCCTGACGTTGAGACCCAGTTTTCTGCTTGGTAGTCTACTCTCTGTGCACATTAATAACTGCTGCTCTCAAACACTTCACAAGAGCAGCCGTTTTACTGACACTGGTTCCGACGTTTCAAGCACCTACAGTCATCCCGCTCTCAAATTAAGTCATGTTCTTTGCCCGTATCTCAACGCTTAACATAGCGGAATTGATGGTTCACTTGTCTTGTATTCCCTTTTTGAAGCTATCTCGCTCTCTAGTGGCAACACAGTTGCGCAATAGCTCTGTGCATAAAACTGTCAGGTGGTATCTGTGTAATTTGGCCACTGAGTGTATATATACTCAAAATGTACAATGTGTATATGTACTGAGTGTATATATACGTATAAAAATATATACAATAAATTTTGGTTATTATAGATTGAGTCCAAATACAGGTGTATGCATATATAGAATTCACATAAAAAAAATCAAAATATAGCAAAAATGAAATAAAGTTCAAATTCAAGACGTTGATTTCATATTTTTCATGCTCTAAGGAAGCGTCAATGCATTTTAACAGCAATATTCTATGATATATATTTCCTGATGCATTAGGGGATGAAATAACTGCTTTCAGTGCTTAACTTTATTTCATTTCGTTTTTTCTATACAATTCTTTTTAATGATTTCGTTTGATTTGCATGTTATTTTGCATATTATATGTATGCTTCTATGTAAAACATTTTTTGAAAAAATAGTTTGGAGTTCTTTTACAAATTTTATTCTTCATGATTTAATGAAACAATCCAATTTTTATGTCTTTTGTATTCCTTTTTAAATGCAGTGACTACTAATAGGAAGGTACTACTAAATATTCATGCTAGCTAGGAAGGTAGAAAGAAGAAAAATAAATGAATAAGTATTCTGCACTTATATAATTCAAGCAAGGACTTTGTTGATGCACAATGTTTACACACTATTTTGATCCTGTTAGGTAAATATAGCCTCCCTAGAAGATAAGGGATTAAGATTAAGAGATTAAGGGACTAGAAAATTATTTTTTGTGTGTAGATTAATTAGACAATATCACAAACACACACATACACGCTCACTCACAAGAACAAGCTTTGATTTCAATGATTTTTCAAGATGTTCTTAAATATATTTTATATTGTTATTTCGCTATTAACTGAGGTTATGCACCCGCGTAAGAATATTAAAATAATTAAATATTTAATTATTATTTGGGTCACGTTATCGTTGTTATAATGAAGGAAAAAAATTTTAAAAATAATTTAAAAGACAGACGAATAAAGCCTAAGATATTGTGAAGCTAATTTTCTTTTTCTATAATTTTTAAAAGCTTTAAACATTTTATTCAAAACAATTCAAAACTGCAGGAAAATTTAAGATGTTAATTGGTCTCTTCACAGAAAAATCGGCAAAAAAATAGTGTCCAAAAATAGTAATATATGCTTAGAAACATCAAAGGAGTACTTTATGATGATTTTTTTGTGTGTGTGTTGACCTCGTTGTGAAACTCGTCCCTTGAATATTTCTTACGAGAAAAAATGGCCCTATTGAAGATATATATGTATTTATCGCGCCATGGAGGATTTTAAGCAAGTGATTTTGTTGGATGACTCAATTTTGGAATTATTGTTTTGAAGATTTCTATGATGAAGCATTTGTAAAGATGCTGTTAGGAAACAATTTGTGTTTCCAATCATATCTGATTCTTGTATTTGTAGTTCAACTGGTCACCTTCTCTTCATTCATGAATAAATATCGTTTTTTCTTTTGTCCCCCAGGAAATGTTAAAGATTTTAATGAGAGTCCAGAATCATATTTTATAATAAGGGTTATCAAGTCAAAAATATAGGGATACGAAGATGAAGGAAAAGATAGATGTCAATAATTATTTTTATAGTTAAATCCGATGACTTAATATGCAGAGTTTTGAATGAGTAATTACATTTGACTGGACAAAAATCACTAACATTTATTTATTATGACTGTTTCTCTATTCTCACCCAATTATTCTCTTCAATTCTGTGCTACATTTGCATATTGATTATATTGGCATGATCTGCATGCTATGCTTTTCATCTGATTTTGCATCAAATTCTGTACAAATAATGACCGAAAATATAAACTTACGCACATAAAATGCATAAAAGATTACATTTGTTCGATTTTTTTATTTTCCATTTAAATCATATTAATTAGACATTTTATTTCAAATTCGTTGGACAGTAAAATTGAAATGAAAAACACTTAATAAAACATAATTCTTTTAAATCAAATTGTGAATTTTCTGACTTTTTTTTGAAAATGCTATTTAAATATTGAATGTTTTGAAACAGTTTCTTGCATTAATTTTTTTAAAAATACTACTATATTTTATATGGTTTATTAGTAAGAGATTAATCATTAAATATATAAGATAGAAAAAGTGAGTAATGATATACGGATTTTCAAAACAAATGCGCAAGTTAGACGTGATTATAACTTCCTTGTTGAAAGTTTGCATTACTTCAAAATACTAAATAATATCCATCATATCCATTCCTGAATTAGGCTTTAGAGACTGATTAAAGGAAAATTTCGAAATTGGATGGAAATATTAAGATTGAATTTCTAGAATATGCTAATGAAGTGATAAAAGCCATTACGGAAGAATTAGACAAGCACATGCATGCCGAAAACAAGATTCACAGTATCTAGCGTGGATTGGACTATTGGAGTAAAGTTGCTTTGATAGTCAAGAAAAATCACATAGGACATTTACTATTTATAATTTTCCTTCTTACCATTGCTTGCAGGGAATTTGTTACCGTTTGTAATCGGCGCAAATGTTTTGGATAATACTGTACAGAAAACAACTGTAAGCGGCATTCTTGAATTACAATGATGGACTGATAAATATAGAGACACTTTGTGAAAGTTAGCTATTGTTAGAATAAACTATTAAGCAATTTAGGTGACGAAAAAATTTGTAAAAATTTTTTTAAAAAGGATCAGGTTTATTTAACATTTCCATAACATTTCTATTGTCTTCGAGATATGGATCTGCATTTCTGTCACAAAGATGTTTCTTGCTATTTGAGGAATACAGTATTTTTACACTTTTCCATGAAAGCTACTACTTTGATAAGAAGAATAAATCAATTGACAGTGATAAGGAATAATTTCTTTTAATTTTTTAGTAAATTAAATCTGAACAGTGAAATTTCTGTACTCTTTTAAACTCTTTTTTATTTAAAACATCTCATATAACATTGCGAAATCAGCTTATATGTTTAATTACAAGACTAAATTTACTTTCGTGCAATGAGATAACATTTCTGTCAGACAAGAATTCCGCAGGCATTTGTTTCGAAACAGCTTATGTTTATTTTTTAAAAGTTTTGTTTATTATTTAAAAGTTTTATGTAAAAGTTTTATAATGTTTATTATTTAAAAGTTTTATCATCAAGAGGGTTGATTGAAATTTTGTGAAATTTAAATTTGTTTTGTGGAGATGTCTCGTTTGATTAAATTTTTGTTCTTATTAGAAATTTTATGCATCGTATTAAAGTAAATGTAAATTGTGATTTTGTAAAATTGGAGGGACAAATAAGCAGAAAATTAATAAAAGCAAAAAGTAATAACAAAACCAGCGGAAGTGGCCTCTAAAAACTTGTCATGCCAGAGAACCCCTTGCGTGGTGTCTGTTTACAATAGTTAGGAAATATTAATTTTTGGCGTGAATTTGGCAGTTTAACTGACTCTGTCGTGTCGTCCTTGGTGAGTTATTTGATAATTAATCCCTGGCATGTGCTAATAGTATCCAAAAATGAATTTGTGTTTAGACACGTTTTTCTCGATAGATTGAAACAAACATTTTGCACAAAACTCCACTTATAGTCACAAAATATCATACCAAGTTTCGTACATTTCGTAAATATTCAGTAGTTTTCGTTTTTTATTCCGTAGTTTCGTTACTTGTTTCTGAAAGCACAGGCCAACAAACAGTCAACCCACACTTGGATTTTTCTCAAAATTTGACAGATGCTACACACTAGATATTAAATCTGTGTACCGAATTTTATCTATGTAGTTATCTTCATTTGTTTAATTATCGCGTTAACTTATATTCGAACAGTTGGACATACGAACTTTCTCAAGACAGTTTTCATCAAAAATTGAATAATAATGGTAATTGGTTAGAAATCTGAAAATTTGGTGTTAATACCGCACACCAAATTTCAACCATCTAGCTTAAAGCGTTTTCAAGTCATCTTTGTCAATGACAGAAATACGGACATTTTCAAAAAATGTGTTTCTTGAACTCAGCGAAGTCTAAAACGTGGAGATTTTTCAGGAGGAAATCTGGAGTTCTATTTTTTTGACGCGCACTATACTTTCTCTATACTACGTGTACGAGAAAACAAAACAAACAAGCAAAAAAACAATATTCAAAGGAGACGAAAAGAAAAATTCCAGTCAGAAATAGGCAAGAAGGAATACATAATTTTTTTATAAAACCTGAGGATGAAGCAATTGAACCTAATATCGAATTAAACCTGTTAATTAAATTTTTGAGTCCAGAGACGACACAAGAGGAAAAAGAGCATGGCGTCACAGCACAGATTAGTAATATAAACAGCATGTCATCTAATTAACTTCCTTCAAATACAAGTATAAAAAATTCATTTAGATGATTGAATATTCTTAACACATATGCGTAAATTACAAAAATAAGACCAATTTTCTTTTGTAATGTTAATTAAATTCCTAACAAGCCGAAACTGTTTAATAATTAAGCTTCATGTTCCTGATCACATCCCATTGACATTTAAATATAACTAGGATGACCCAGTAGAAAGAAATAAATCCTTTATCTGTCACAAAAAATGTCTGATATCGTAGCTCTATTTTCTAGGAAATACAGTTCTTGTTATCTGGAGCTTTGACATAAAACGTGTGCTTGAAACTTTTTTCAAATTCTCTACTTCATATTTAGAAAAAAAAAATAACATTTTGAAAAAATATAAACATGTTTAAAGCAAAATACATTTTTTTCACACGTTTCAGATATTGATCCGGAAATCTATGTTTACTTCTGAAAAATTTACAGTAGGCTCGAAACTTTGTGTTTGAATTTTTCTGTTCTATAGAAATTGCATTTTCAAACGGAAGAATCTGTTGTGACCGATTTATACTTTTAAACAATGTATGTATTTTCAGGTAAAATTGTATTTTTTATTAAATTGGTCTTTAAAATCTAAGTACTTCAGAGTATGTTAAAAATAAAAATGCTTAGAAAAATTATCCTTAATATTTATTACACTTCTTGAGATCAATAAATTATTTCAGTTTTAAAATGCTTGTTTATTTCTTTAAAATATTCTTACAATGATTAGAAATTATTAATATTATAGTTTAAATTTTAGACTTTAGATAACGCTTTGATGAAGTCACAAAATTATATTTAAAATAGGAAATTTCTTCGAGAAACAATAAATGCTTTTTTACATTCAGGCCATTAAGAGGTGTGGCTTTTTTAATTCTTAAATTAATAGTTAACGTCTTAAATTAATAATTAATGACTTAATTAACGTATATTATTTTAAGTATTTTTTTGCTCCTTTGTTAGTCATAAATGTAGAGTAAATCAGAGGATTAACATAATATGCAGAATTCGAGAAGATTAGATACATGGGAAAGGAAAGGTAAAATTTTAATAGATTAATAGTATAGTCAATGACAAAAATAAAAACAACGACAAGACTTATATAATTCGTTACTTAAATTGTTACTAAATATTTACTTAAATTACCTGAGAGAGAGTGAGAAATATGGAAAAAATATTTATTCTTTAATAAGAAATAATACAGGGTGTTCATTAATTATTGTCGGGGTTTCCGTACCTCATAACTTTCGAATACAAATATTACGCAAAAACCGATTACGTATTCGTAAATTACAACTCAAAGAATTTTATTAATGATATTAAAGTGTAAAGCTTGCACAATTTGCACTTTGTAGGCATTCAGTTGAAGGCGATTATGTATTCGTAAATTACAACTCAAAGAATTATGTATTCGTAAATTACAACTTAAAGAATTATGAATACGTAAATTACAACTCAAAGAATTATGAATACGTAAATTACAACTCAAAGAATTATGTATTCGTAAAGTACAACTCAAAGAATCGCCTTCAGCTGAATACCTACAAAGTGCAAATTGTGCAAGCTTTACACTTTAATATCATTAATAAAATTCTTTGAGTTGTACTTTACGAATACGTAATCGGTTTTTGCGTAATATTTTTTATTCGAAAGTTATGAGTTACGGAAACCCCGACAATAATTAATGAACACCCTGTATATAAACTGCCATGAAAAATTAAAACAACTTCGTATATAGAAGTTTGAATGTGTTCTATATCAAATTATTTTAAAACCGCGAATGTAAAGCTCTAAAATTATAGTTTGAATATCATTTAAAGGATTATACATTAATCTTTCTTTGAATCAGCTTGATGAAGCAACTGCTGTCTGAACCAAACATTATATATGATTACTTAAACTAGTAATTACAGACCTGATAATGATTACATAATGCACTTATAATGTGCGAAGTCCTTCAAATATTTTCAATCAAATTTTAATCCGATTCCCTTTTTATCCAGGGCTCAAAGTATTATATTTCTGAACAAACTTTTAAAACTTTGTAGAAATATTTATAGAAGCTTTGTCTTCTTAAAAATATCGTAACTATTTTATGACATTGTTTCAAATATGGGGCTTTAAATGAATTCCAGCTTGTTTTGGTAAAGTTTTAATAGACTTCGAACTGTTTGTTCTCAGCATTGCTGCTTTGTTATTATTTCTCTGATATTTTACATATTTTGGCTGTTAGAATGAGATAAATGTTAGGATTATTCAATTATGTCCTAATAACTTTTCGGTATTCATACGAGTTTAAAATACTTTTATATGCTTATAGGTTCGACTGAGCAAATTCTTCCACAAATCATTACTGATTCCTGCCACAGGAGGGCATCTACAAAATATTTAGTGACAACACAAATTTTGACAATTATATTGGAATACATCGGATTCATCCAAAGTAATCTTTATTGTTAGATGATACAATTTTTAAATTATCGTTTATTATACCCTTTTTTTGGACTTCTTTTATCATTGCTTAACTTTGATATCTTCTTATACTTCCCGTTTTTTTTTTTTTTTTCCTTCTTTTTTCTCAAATATCTTTCCCGAAAATATTTTGGATTTTCTCCTATGTACACTTAATCTTAATTCTGTTGTTTCTGCTGACAAATTTTTTTCACACAAAGGGTGGAAATCGAACGTTTTGTTCTGCTTGATAATTTTTATTAATGTATCTTCTGCTTTATAATTTTTTAAATTATTTTCTTAGTATATTATTTAATAAAGAAAATCCATACTTTTCAAGTCGACTTCCAAATTCAGAAATTTGTTAATTTCAGCATTCCAATCCAGTATTTACTTCACCCCAAATGTTTTTTTTTTCAATTACCCACATTTAATGCAGTATTTAAAATAGAATATAACTATCGAAATACTCCTCAGACGATAATTAGAAACTTTTACATAAGTTTTATAAATGGTTATATGTGGTAAAAAGTAAGGCTATTAGCATTTTTAAATTGATATAGCTTAGTTTTTTAAATAAAAATATTTAATATGCAAGAGCTTGTAATTTGGATCTCTTCAAATAAAACCGTGATATTGATCAATTATAATGAATGCGAGAAGTGACATACCTTTTACATTTTTTTCAAAATAAATATATGAAAATTCGATGACAAAATAAAAAAAACCCTGAAGAGTTTCAGCGTATTTAAAGTTAATATGAAATTTTATGAAATTTAATAAAAATAATATTCATTATAAAAAGTTGTACGGAAATCTGGATATTCGATATTTGGGGTGTTTTATCAACCTGCGACATTGTCTAACGAGGTATTTGACTTACTATATGCATGTCTATTCAGTTGTGATTCGGATATTTACATTATTGAGTAAACTATTGTGGGGCACATTTTGGTAAGTGTACAATGCTAATAATTTAATACATGGTGACCAATCATTATGGTATTTAATTGTATGGCAAGAATCTATGTAAATTTTAAATATCAGTCTGCTGTTGCGATTAATAATTAGTAAGCTTAAGATTTTTTTCTTTTTCATTTACATATTTTAGTGTTCATTTGTTTTTCTTTTTATCGCGTTTTTTGGAATTCTAATACGAATAAAAAATAAAACATTTGCTTTCCTTAAAAGATACAAAAAACAATAAAATGCTTGAATTTGTTACATTATTTCTATTTAATAACGATATCTCTCAAACAATAAAATGAAACCTAAAAGCGTTGCGAAATGTTCTACGTGTAACAGATAACTTCATCAACCAAATGGGCATGATATTACCGTATAAGAAAAGAAAGCCCCTAGAAATGTAGTACAAGTGTCATAATATTAGATAAATGACCTTTTGGCATATAGGCGTAGCTATTGGGTATCTTCGGTTCCAGCAAAAAAATGCAACATTTATCTGGTCGCAGATATATATTCTAACATCAATCTCGTTGTTAGATGGAGAAGAACAGACGAGTCACTTATGTTTCTTCACTTTTCTAGTTATACTACAGTCACGCAACTTAGAAATGTTCCTATTCAATCAGTACTGTCGCTTTTTATCGTATATACTAACCATAAGAAATTGATTCTTGGGACCTACGACCTTTACATTGATAAGAATACTGCGAAAGTTTGCACGAGATGGCGTTGTGATCGGAATTTATTCAATGATGTAATGAAGTTTTATCGAACTTTGAGCACTTTAGGCTTTGAGATAATTAATACATTATTTCGCATATAAGAGTTTTATACAGATATTAACAGTATTTTTGAAGCGTTGAAGTCAGTTTATGTAATATCACAAGTTGTCGTTGTAATTGCGACTTACGGCATTTCACAAGCTCGCTGACAGTTATCTGTTCTAGATTTAAGCCGAATCAGCGTCTCTTATTTTTTCAGTAGTGCCAACTAGCGCCAAGAGTAGGACTTAGCTACTTCATGCGTCACATTCGCTTGCACAACCCTTTTTACGGGCGGGGGGGGGCATTCCCACACTTCACAGATAGAACACAGAAGAAGAACAACCCTGCCCGAACCGGGACTCGAACCCGAGATACCCAGACCACGGGGAAGACGCGCTATCCCTATGCCAGGACGCCGACAATATCACAAGTATATGATAAATAAAACAAACAGTGCATCCCTAAAAAATGCCTAATTAATTTCAAAATTCATAACATGGGCATGAATTGATTCCTTTATAACATCGATAAAAATATCGTCCATTTTATGACAAAATGTAAATCAAATTTGTTAAAACGTCTGTATTCCTTAGCTATCTAGTTAGCAATTATATTTCTATCATAAGATTTAATGATAGCGGCTAGTTTATATGTACCTAGAATTGTATTATTTCCAGCTTTTTTCTTTGTATAAATTTAATGACCTGTTAATTTAGGATTTGCAAATGACATGTAATCCATTAATAATCTAGTCTTTGTATTCATCTATCTTCTGACGAAAAGAAAGAAAACAAACTTACCGCATTATTTGAGGGAATTTTTCCTTGTAGTAGACTCTGAAAAAAATTGTATCCCTCTCCGAGTACTAAAATTTCCCTTTGTCTTAGTTCCTTTTGGCTGGACATGTGCATTAACTATGCATTTTCTCTTTCTCTCCTTCCATTTATCTAAGAAAGTTACTCCAAGTCAAATACCTGCAATAAGAGAGCAGGATAATAAATGTTTGTTCATAGCGAAAGAATCTTTCACAAAAAGAAATTAGTAAAAATAATAATACTCGTAATAAAGGAAAAATAATAAATACTCATAATAACAGAGCAAGAAATAATTAATATAAAATACAGAAAATTTTGAAAGTGAAATATTTTGAAATGAATTCATATGAATTCCTTTCCATTCAAATCTTATAACTTTAAACGAGCAATTCTTGTATATACATAAATTTATTTCGTATATCGCGTTCGAGTATAAATTTATTTTGTTTCGGCTGTAATGATTTGGATCAAATTTTATATTTAGATAACATTTTGGTTTTTAAGTCTATCTGTATAGATGTCTTTCCTTAAAAAAAAAAAAAAAAAAAAAAAATTACACACACACACACACACACAAATCTAATTTTTTATAACTAACTATTACAGCCTTTTTCTATCTTCCCTCATGTTGGAAATGCCATATAGCGCCATCTCGTCAATTTTTGTGGTACTTGCATTGTTGCCATACCTCAACATTTTGTGAGGTGATTCTTAAGATCGTCAGTCTTTATGCATTGCATGTTGTGTGTAACATTTTCCAGAGTTAAGCGATTAATTACCTTAAAAAAGTACTTCTTCCAAATGAAAATTCCCAACATAACTATGGAAGGAAGTATTAAGTTAAGACCCGATTTTACTATGGTAAAACTGAATGTAAGTTCAAAAATATAAGTAATGATAGATAAACTATTAAATAAATAGTGTAATATAGCAAATTGTTTCGAATAACATGCTAAACTAAGTGAATTCATGATTTTTTTTATTAAAATGACCAGTTTATATATAGGTAAGATTTATAAAATATATTCATATATATTCATTATATGATTCGTATCTCAATATTTTCTCCAAGAAAACAAGATTTTACAAGGAAAAAAATGCCGAGCTAAACTCGGTCCTCCAAGTACTATTTTTTATGACAGAAAGAAGTATTTGAAAAATTTCTGCTATTCTAATATTATTATGTACGATCCTCTTTCAAGTCGAAAACTATTATGATTTGGAAAAACGCCTCTTCCATCGAAATGTTCAAGTTGATGGAAGTCATTATAAAGACGATGATCATACCAAAGAAAATACAGAAGACATTAGGCATATCAACTGGCATTCAGGCCCAAAATGATGTGCCAAATCAACGCCAAAAATGATGTTTCATATATATATATTATGTGAAGCAGAATGTAGTTTCGAAGACAGTGAAGAGACTTTCAATTTCGTGACGTCGTTTTATTTCATCTTGGGGAAGCACGCACTATGTACAAGAAGGAGCGACGAACAACACACAACACAGAATGACACAGTAAGAAATGAGGAAAAAGCTCTTGAACATTTTATCCTTGGTCTTATATAACCTGAGATTTTGATAGGGAAAATATTTCTCCATAGTGCTTATATATAATGAGATTTCTATAGGGATTTTCGTTACATGCGGCGACTAGGCAAGGGAAACACAGGGATCTTCTAAAAAAGAATTTGTATCTTGTCCCTTCACTCGGAGTGTGGGAAAGTTAGACTTAGCAGATACAGCAATTTTACAAAGCTTCTCTTGAATTAATTAAGTACAGAAAGTGGAAATGGATCAGGAAATAGGGGAATATCTTAGAATAAAGTTACTATGGGCTAAATTAAGATAAAACCGTGGAAATTAATTAAATTGAAATTAGAATTTAAAATATCATTATATTATATATATATATGAAACATATCTAGAGTAGAATCATTGAATGTGGTGGAGTTCGATTATTCTTTTTTCCCCATGATTATGTTCACCAGAATTACATCAAAATAGCTATAATGTTACGATGTTTAGGTGGAAGTGTCTGTCATTCTGTTGGGAACAACTATTTTCAGTTTCAAACAACTCAAGAATGGATGACATAATGCACTAGTTTTGAAATTCAGTTAATCATCATCAATCGTGATATTATGAAAGAAGAAAGAAAAAATACTGATTGAATGCCATACTGTCGAAGGAGACTTAGTAGTTGTTGAATTATAATTACAACAATAGCTTTAAACATCATGTACAATAAATTATTCTTTTAATATAAGAGATTATGATTGTACAAAATATTGTATTGACTAAGTAGAATCCTAAAACTTTCAATTGCGGATTAAACCCTTCGTCTATACTTATCAGTTTGAGTTATGAGATTTTTGAATGACGCTATTAATTGTTAGACATTTAAAATATGTGCATATTTTTGGATATTCTTGCCTCCCTCGCTCTCAACATCAAGTGTCTTACTCACAAGGACTAAAGGGAAAAACAAGCACCAGAGTCTCTTATCAAACATTTGCATTCATAAATTTCAATCAGACAGCGTTTCTCTTCGTTTCTATAAACTAAATTATTTTCCATTTGATTTATATAACTACATCATTATCTGCTATGTCATGATAATAAGTTAACACAGAATTCATGCATATTTTCGGGCATTGTATCTTTCTGCATATTATTTTTCCAAATAATTTTTGAAAGTTGAAAATATTTGTAAACGATTTCATCTCAATATCATTTATTATATGTTTGTAAATTCTGTTCATAGTTATTTTTTTAATGTAAATATTTTGGTATTTAAATAAAATTCCCGTAACATGCCCACCAAACCGTTCAGTGATCAGAATGTTCACAGATATGGAGGTATGAGACTGCGTTCTGTTCTGTATATTTTTGGAGGTAACCTGGATTTATAATAACTTCTATTATCTCATTTGATATGACATCTAAACACATGATCGATAATCTATCGATTGTGGCCTTTTAATCCAAGCACATTATATATTTGTAATATTATTTATATAGATAAAAACTATTGCTAAAAATATATGGTGTTAGTTTATATATACATTTATCTACATATTAATTTTATATAGACAAAAAAAATAACATGTCTATTTATTGACTATATTTATTTAAGCTGTATAGATTTTTTTCCATTGTATTTTGTTTTTATTACATTGATAGAAACACTCGATTTTTCTTAAATATGTTAATTCCATTTTTTGAAATTATTTTTCCTTGAATGTAAGTTTGAATGACCTTAATACGGTTTTAATACTGAGACACAAAAGTCCAGTGCCTAAACAAACTATTTCTATTATATCTGAAGAAAAAGTTTATTTTTAGACAAAATAAATTCACAGCATGCCAAGGACTCCGAGTAAATGAGTTCTACAAAAAACCTTGGAAAAGAGGTTCACCAGGGGACAAGTAACACGAAACAAAATTAGCAGAAACAAGAATTCTGAGAATTTAGGGTAGCACTTATTATCACGACCGCCAGCTCCAAGAAGCATGTTCCTCAGAGACTTCCGAAATCTAGCTGTTTTTACTTATTTTTCTAATTCTTTTGTTATCAAGAATGTGGAAACTTAGTTGTTAGCATTATAATTTTTAAGCTCCGACGGGTTTTTTTCACGACGAAACACAGAAAATGGAAAAATAACTTCACAGCAAAAAAATCTTAGCTACATTTTTTTTTTAATTCTCTATAAATGAAATTATCTAAATCGAGATATTCATCTTATATATTTAATTGTTTTTACAAAGTGATAAAAAAATCTTAATTTATTGAATAGTTAATAGGCAAGCCAATAATTTATAAATGCATTGAGAAATTTTTGTCTCAGTTTGAAATATATAATTGAATAATAAATTATTTATAATAATTATATTTGTATATCATGGGATAGAAAACGTTCAAAAGAGTAATTTTTACTTCCCGTATACGTAATACAAAGAAAATATAGTAATCGTCAAAAAAAATCTCTACGTTTTAGACCTGCCTGGGTTCGAAAAACACATGTTTGGAAACTATTCTTCTGTCTGTCTGTGACAATGATAACTCAAAAGTGCTTTGTGCTAGAAGGCTGAAACTAGGTATGAAATTTTATATAAAAATTGCAAATTTCTATCAAATTTTGAGCAAAATCTATTCAGATAAAGTCTATCTGTCATGCTATTAGAATGTAATTTAACAAGATAAATACAAAGCGAAGAGAGCTAGGTAGATAAAACTCGATATATTAGTTAAATATTCATAATGTAGACAAGTCATATAATTGACTCTCCGACCCGCCCGAAGACACACGGATACAGAATACTGAATGACCGAACCGCCGCAACAGCAACATTGGCGGGAACTGTGGTTGGGTCCTAAGGGCCATCACCGGCCACGGTACAACTCTTCCCGAAGGAAGTACGTCCCGTCATCGATGGTAGGATCCAAATCCCCAACCTATTTATGTACTCAGAAGGATGACCAGATCCAACCACTATACCGGAAACAACTCATCCTCATTTCGAGGTACCCTCGGGAGTCTCCATAATATAGACAAACAAATTTTAAACCAAATCCAATGAGGGGTTGACCGTCTGTCGGTCTATACTTCCAGAAACATATAAACGCGATAACTCAAAAATGCAATGAGTTAAATATATTAAATTTGTTATGAGGTTTTGTTACTACAAGGGTAGTTTGTTGTCAAATTATGGTTTTAATTGGTTCAGAATAAGTGTATCGTAAGCATATTTTCGGAGATTCTTGACCGCATGACAAGGATAATTCACCACAATTCTCGCCAAGAATCACATGATAGCTTTAATAAAAATGCTAAATTCACGCGAAAGTTTAATATTTTGTAACTATTGTACGCCGGTGTCATGCAAGGCGTTCTCTAGTATAACACCTTTACTAGAGAATGCGCGAGAAAAATTTGGAAATACCACTCCCATTGGTTTTATCATGTTATAAAATAGAACATCAGATGATATATCAGTAATCATAATAAAACATGCAAGTAATTGCTAATCATGAAAATGGGTATAAATTTCAATGAATCATAGAGAACTCTCATGATTGCTTTGCCTTAAATTTAGAATAGGTAAAACGGGTATCATATGCCGGTAGCTCCAGTTTACAAATCGTCAGGACTTAAATGATATTGTCTCTTTTTAGGACAACAAATCGAGTGTTCGAAACCGATTAAATGTGTGTCTCACCGTTCTAGTGCGTTTTAAATTTTTTGCAGTCTCATGATATCGCCCTGGTATTGTGCGGAAGTTTGCACATGTGGGCGTCAAATAAAATGTTGCCCTTGGTTGAAAAGATGAATTTTGTCCCAAAATATCTCTTGCGTGTTTACACACTTGAGCGTTAATTTAAAGAAAGTATAAGGTACAATTTGGAAGAATTATTAGAAATGGATTTCTTCAATTAAAACAGGTAATACTGAAAATCTAGAAATTTTTTGGAATTTCTCATCAACATATTAAAATAACCAAGTTTAAAAGTTAGATTTAAAAAAATCAAAGAATCCGAAGAAAGATTAGTTTGAGAGAAATTTGGAGAATTCTAACTTTTAAAGCTCTATTCAGGTTGGGTGATTTTATTTCTGGAAATCTGAATTGATGATCAGCTTACTTGACCAAAAAATCTCCTAAACCTAAAAATAAGAGTTAGACCTAGATTGATTTCCTGCATGTACACTAGAAGAATTTTTTAATATCTTTTCGAGATTTGAATTCACAAATGTAAAAACTAAAATTTCCTAGTCTAGTCACAGATAATATTGCAATATAATATTTAGTGTCAAAACAGTATTGTAATCTGACAATGAGTGTCACAGATGATATTGTAAGACATTCAGTTCTAATTTTATTTACAATGTAATTTAAGGAGTTTTCTTGAAAATAATTAAAATATTTATGGTAATCTCTATACAGTAAACACCAAATAATACGTTCAATAAAAGAGTACATAAAGATAAATTTTTTAACAAGATTTCCCTCTTTCTTCGAAATGTTATCCAATCCATTACATTCAACCCAAGTTCAAAATGTATTCATGTTTGTTGATTGTAATTTGTGCAGTGAAATTGAACACTATTTCTGTAGAAATAGTCTTTAACATTGAAGAAGCAATCTTAGAAATCTAGAACAAAAATAAAATTTTTAACAATTTTTTTTAAACTTTTGACCATCTTCAAAGGGAAAGTTGTTCTTATCTTGAAAATATTATTTATTAATTGGAAACTATAATTCATTATTTTCAAAAAAAAAAAAAAAAAATATTATTCATTCATTTTATAATATATTCATTTACTTGAAAACATTATTCTTGATGAATCTGAATAAATTATGTGTTATTTTTAAGTTATTTAGTAATTATGGCAAAAAAATGAAAATTGTTTTTAGGAAAGAGAACTTGAAAGTTAAAAAATGACTCAAGCTTTTTAACAAAAGATCTGGTAAGAAAATTTGAAAGTTTTGATGATATTCCAGAAAACTTCAATTGAAAAAAAGTAATTAAGCAGAAATTTACTTAGAAGAACCATTGCATTATTTTCAAAAATTCTCCCTTTGAAAACATTGTTTACTAAACTCATTTTTCTCTTATTTTCAAGAAATCAGGAGACCTATCTGACAGAAACTTATTTGCAAATTCTCTAACAAAAATGTTATTTCCCCTACCGTTTAGGAAAGGATTCTGAACAAGTCCGCTACGATTGTTCAAATTTTAATTTTAAGAATACGTCATATAAGCGCTTTGTGCTTCATAGCGCAATAAATTGAATCAAATATACATTTTTTAACTTCATTTGTTTCGGACGATTGAAATTAAAATTTTTCACAATACTACAAATTTAGATAACGTTCTCAATTTCATTTATTTAAGCAATTACGCTTTTGTGTTACCATTTTTACATGTATTCAAAACAACACACCAATTAATGGTCTATCCTTTAAAGGATTTGATTCAAATTTTGATAGAGATTTACATTTTAAATATTAAATATGTATATCCAATTTTATCCGTCTAACTGTCAACTTAAATTTTGTAAGTTAAGCGTCAGACGGATAAAATTGGATAGAACAGCCAAATTAATAATTAGTACAAGCAAACGTTTTTGAATAGATTTCATTCAAAATTTGACAGAAATCTATAATTTGATGTAAAGATCACAAACTAAATTTCTTTTATCTAGCTCAAAGTGTATTTGAAATGCCGTATTCATAGACAGATAGACAAACTTAAACCCAAATATGTGTTTTTCGAACTCACGACAGAATTACCTTCAAATTGTTTGACGATTACAATACGTTATTTTTTTACATACTTCGTACACGATAAAGTAAAAATGATTTGCCGCCTTATTTTCAACGAATTAAAAGTTATTTTAATTCAAATTTCTGAGTTAATTAAAACCCACAATGTATTTTCATTCATCTTTCCTCTTACTTTAAACATTCTGGAACTTGTTCGAATTTATGTTGTAAAAACGTCAAAATTATAAAAGACATTAAATAGATTCTTTATTATGTAAGAATGGAATGGGTATTGAAATGATAAAGTTACATTTCCACCACTGTGAAAGAAAGTTACATAATTGCGCATCTGTCCCAATTGTATAATTAATCAAATGAATGCAGATACTAATGAATTCTGAATAAAGCATTTGTCAAGAATTGAAACCAGAAAAATAAATACTAAAGCAGCAGCTATTCTATATACCATTAGCAATATAATAAGCGAAGAATACTTTGTTAATGTCTGAATATCTTTAATGAGAGTTCTTGATCATTAGTTCAATATAATTACTAAGTAAACATAAGAGTTCTTGAAGGAATGCTCTTTGGGAAATCTTAACAAATAAACATTCACAGCAAGTTCACATGCCAAAAATAAAATTGCTATAAATTAGAAACAAATATTTCGATTATCTAAACAAGAAGTATTAATCTCTCATAAATAAAAGTATTTTTATGATGTGTCAATATGAACGATAATCTTACAAACTAAAATAAGTAACCTCAGATATTGCTTAGTAAGTTCAGATATTTTTTTCTTTACTGGTTTTATTCATTTTTATCATGTTTTTAAAGAATGGAATTTTGTAATTAATTGTTCTTATATATTAAAATTCTGAAATTTTATGCATTTTTGCTTTCTCGATTACAATACAATATTTTAATATTTCCGGAAAATTATTGATTATTATTTCATATGATTGATTATTTAGATTAAATTTTGATTCCATGCCAGGTGTGATAAGTTTGAAAAACAGTAAATTTAGAAAAAGAAATGGATGTCAAGGTTTAATCATTTTATATTAAATAATTAGAAGAAATTATAAAGACTGAAACGTAGAAAATATTATTTAATAAAATATAAAATAAAAAATCATATAATTCATCTAATTGCTGAAAGAAAGAAAATTTTCAAAAATATGCTGGTCAAAATAAAATATTTAAAAATTAAAGACACTGAAAAGAACACTATACGATTTTTAAAATGTAATAAATATCACAAGGAAGAAAAATAATTAAACAATCTAAAAAATTAGCAATATTAAATATGATTAAAATCTCACTTACTGATATTATCCTTATCAGAGATTAATTTTTTATGATTTTATTTTGATTCATATATTTTTCGGAGAATATTTTCTTTTTTTTGCATAAAAGCTTTAAATTTTTCATAATTAGCTCTTACCATGAAAATGATGAATTTTATATAATAATAGTTATCTTACCAATTTCAAAACTAAATAGCATATAATCATAAAATTCATTATGGATTTTCAGGACATTAATTGCCTCATAACTTTATGATATTTATATATATATATATATATATATATATATATATCATAGCAACATTTCTTCGAATATTAATATCTTTTTTCCTTTTCCGATTTTTTTTTTAGCACGAAAAGGTTTCGGTACTCTATTTTAATGTTGAAAATATTTACACGATCACGAAATCAGAAAGTTAAAAAGAAAATTAAATGACAATAAATGTTACATTGAAAGAAATTAAATTAAAGGATAATTTTTTGGCAAATGTTAAGATGAAATAATTTCATGATAATATTTAGTTACAAATAATGATGGGCATGAAAGAAGAAACAGTTTTTTTCTCCCAACTTTTTCCTAGTCTTCTATGAGACCTTATCTGGTTTTGTAACTCACTCTTTAAGAAATTTGTTCCTATATTTTATAGAATATTAATATTTAGTATTCGGAAGCATAATACATAATATTTAAAAATATTTCATGTATTTTTAAATTTTGAATATATATATTTCTGTATTTTGTCACTTTGTAAATATATATCAGCTTCCGCATGGTGTATCCAAAAACAAATTTGATTAGAAATTAGTATAGCAACTACGTTGCAAAAACATTGCCTCTGCGCCTTTCAAACCCTCTGAAAGAAAGAACCATCATTGTTAGGGAATACAGCAATGCAATTTCTTTGTACATAAAAATAAAGTTAAAGAAAATCAATGTACTCGACTCATTTCATATGGAAATTGCAGCTTCGTAAGTCCATTATGGATTTGATAGAGAAATAATCCCTCATCTGACCAGCTACACAGTCTTTGCTCTTTCTGACTGAAATGTTAAAACTTCCTTTCTTATAGAAAAATCTAGAATGACGATGCAGTAAAACAAGATGATAACTCTTGCTTATCATCACCGCTTAGCACAGATCTTCAATACGGAAATACAAAATGTAGTGCTTTGATATGATAAATGCCTGTTAATTATGTTAATAATTATGTTAAAATATAATCCAGGTATATATCTCAACTAAAAATAGAATACTTTATCCCATTACAATTTGAGTTCTCTTAATAGACATACGAAACAAAATATGTCCATCATTTTTATCAGTGATTCCAGTCAATTTATTTATTTTATGCTGTCATAACAAGCTTATATAATATTCTGAGGAATTATTATGTAAAATAATCCTTCAGAATAAAAGTCAACGATCTTACTATTTTCAAAAATAACGACCAAATAGCATTTTTCTTCAAAATATGTTTTTAGAAATCTCTCATGTAACAAATTTGTCTAGCGAAGTTTCCTTATCGGAAAAAAAACTACGATTTAAGAATCTTTTATATCGTTTAAATATAAAGAATTTGTCAAAAACTTTCTCCGTGGATTTCGGTAAAAATGATCGTATGATTAAACATTATTCATGTATTTTATATTATATAAACGAATGACTTAAAGCTTGCTCCTATGTAAAGCAATTCAAAATTACTGTTTCCAAAGATTTCTACCTGACTTATTTTCAAAGACTTTAAATACAACTCCAGTTTTTATACACCTGGCTGATTTCTTCTAAAAGATTATTTTTGGTATTAAAACTATAAAATTCAGAGAAATATTTTATTTGTTTCCGTTTGTAACAGTATTGCATTATAATCATACTTTCTTTATGGTTTAGAAACGAGGTATTTGAAAAATATTAAATTTTTCTAATAAAAAGGGATATTTTCAATATAACAAAAACATTACACAAAAATCGTTTACGTGTAATTTATGAGTCAACCAAAAAAATGTCATTTATCAAATGATGACGTAATAATGGGATTACAAGGTAATGTAATTAGAAATAAAATGGTCTAATTTTTGCAATTTAAATAGTGAAATAAATAGCAATTTAAGTAGTAAAATAATTAAGTGAAAATAAGAAATTAATCTTAACAAAAACGCAGGATATTTCGTAAAAATCGATTAATTTTCTTAACAAATCAGACCAAAATAATATAATAAGGGTTATTTTTTCTTGATTTCCCAAACTAATTTTTGAAATAAGTGATTTATTATATGCAGAGTGATCGATAAATTTGTTTTAAGCCTTTTGAATTCGGAACGGCATCTCGTATAGTCGGAGAAGTAGCAGGTTCCTATAGTAAAATGACTGTGCAGTATCCGTTAAAGTTACAGCGCTCCTAGCAGCGAAGTAAAGAAGTTACAAAAAAATAACTAAAAGAATGAAAGATATCGACCAAAAAGTCCAAAGAGAAAAATGTACGTTATACCGTAATATAAAAACAACAACAAGAAAAGTATCATGAAGTTATCTAAAATTGATGGAGATATTTGCGATTGAAATTATAATCTTTCCGTTACTTGAAAAAGTATGCACTTAAAATTGAAAAAAGTTCGCAAGAGTGCATTTTCAATACATCACGAATACATATCTTTTTGAATTTTAAAATACATTTTCCATATTTAAAGCAAACCCATTTTCAAGTCAAGGAAATTTCATCATTTTAATCGCAAATATCTTCTTCAATTTTACAGAAACATATATTTGCTAATAAAATAATGTAAATAACTGTATTTTATGTAACTTAAGTCAACAAATGCTCTGATGAATTACGAATTTTAAATTTTGATATAGATTCTCTGCTTTATTAAACATTTTTAATAAAATATTTTTAAGACATTCATATTTTGAATAAAAAGAGTTGCGCTCCAGTCAATTAAATCAGTAGCTAAAACCTACTGGTTTACAAAAATTTGAATATCAATGTTCTATGAAAATAGGCGATTTTTGACCATTTCATCGACCGTCTCAAAGAAGACACACGAATCAGCGCCCAGGGTTCTCAAGAGCGATTGATCTAAGATTGTCTTGTTTTAAAATTGTATTATTCAAAATTTCATAAATTGGTCAGATTTGATTGTCAAAGATAAAGAAGTTTATTTATTTATTCAAAAATTGGAGTGTCAAGGATATTCGCAGCATACGATTCCTTAGGACCGAAGAACTATCAATTAAATCCTTTAGAAAGTAATACTAAAAACTGAATTTTATGATGAATGAGAAAATTTTGTTCAATAAGCCTTTGAAATTCACAATTTCATAAATTGGTCAGAGTTGACGTCGAATTTAAGGACATTTATTTATTTATTTAAAAGTCGGAGTGTCAAGGATATTCGCATAATATGATTCCTTAGGACCAAAGGACTGTCATTTAAATCCTTTTGAAAGTAAAACTAAAAACTGATTTGTATGGTGAATAAGAGAAATTTCTGTTGAATAATGCTTTAAGATATTACATAAATTATGAAAATAATATTATGGGGCGTATAAGACTATAGCACTGAATAATTCTATTTAAATTACTCATATTTTTAAAAAAAAACATGGTTGATTTCAGTAAAAAATGTTTTTATAGTAATTGTAGTATAATCATTTCCACTTTAAGGAAGGAATCCTCCTAATTTTTATTAAGGAGGTTTCACGCCTCCATAATAGTATAAGTGAATTATATGACTTTCAAAATTTGAAGCTTAGAAATATTTTGCTGAAGAAGCATTAAGGGATCAAATTACACAAAATATATTGGTGCCAAAAGCAGTTTAATACTATATTATTTGGCAATGTCCACCGAAAAATTTGCAATTTTGTTTACCATATTCGCAAGATTGCATTCAACATATAATTGGAAATCCTTTTTATAGGCTCACAAATTGAGATCCGGATATAAATTATATAGAAATTTCTGCTTATCTGCTAGTGTTCTATCTAAACTTAATAATCGCAAATTTTCTGATAAAATCAAATTTTCCTGCTTTTTAAAATTAATCCTTTTTCTCACTTCCTAAATCCAATTAAACATAATGCTTCTTTTACTAATTTAATTTTTTTTTTCTGATTCACAAAATTTTAGGGTTTTCCAAAGAAGTCACAAAATCTAATTATCATAACTTTACAATTTGACATCAATCTGCTATGCAATTAATATAACGCGTCCAATAAAAAGACAAATTCAACAATTTTCTGTATTTTTACTTCCGAAATAAGGAAAAAAAAATTCTGTCTCTTTATATAATCCCTATGTCTTCACCAAGAATACATACTTATAAATAAAAAGATAACGCATAAAAAATATATACAAAATTAAATTTCAGACTTATCCTTGTTATATTTCTGCTTTATCATTCAAACTTATTTCCTAATTTCATTTTTCTTTGGTGCTATCTAAAGGAAAAAGAATGAATATTGAGAATTATTGTTAGATTTAACCTTACTCCAGTGTATTACACTATTCTGATTCAACTTATGGGTTGTCTCGATAAGGAAAAATGCATGATAAGAAACACATCACCTACATTCCCCTTTTGGAGAAATCTTGTTCAAATGTAAACTATCTCCATGAATAAACGATACATTTGTCATTGACCTCAATCTAAAAACAATGTCACTGACATTAAATATTTGTTTCAAGAAATATCATTTTACTTGAGTCTTTTTTATTGACATATTTTGATGTAACTTTATTTTAAGTCCCATATAAGTATTATTTATCATATAGTTACTCTCAGTTTGCTGTTACATTTGTCAAGAGCATTTAAGAACTATTTAAATTTAAAAAAATCCAAGAAACTATTTTATAAGCTTGTAAGAATATTAGCTATTTTCACAGTAATGCTTTGAGGACAATCATCAATAATTATCTACAGATTAATAACTTGTGATTTAATTACATTTCACTATATAATGTAAATTTTGCTATTCAAATCAAAAGATTTCACTAGGATCTATTTGTAATTCTATACTATTGCTCCGTGTTGATTTATCTATCGAGTTTGAAAAGCTATTCCATTTTTCCTGACTATGTGGAGTCATGCCCTTGCTATTGAAAGCTTGCATAGTGAAAATTTTATATACATACTTTAAATTAATTATTTTCTAATCAGTGTTAAATTTAAATTTAGAAAGTACTTCGAAGCTGCGTGGGCTCTGACACCACATCCTTCTCAGAGTGTAATTTCTATAGTTTTAATCTCAAATGATAAGCTGCAGTATCGCATGAAAATTTTGCGGTAAGCAAATGAAGCCTCAGCTACTTTTCAGGAATAGTCCCTTCTTGAACACATATAAACACTTTCTTATGCTTTTTTTGTTTACTGTATCGCTGTGAGCATGGATAACATATGAACTGGCTTTTGGTAATGGTATAACAAAAGAAATTATTGAATAATTAAAATATTTTTGATTATTTATTAATTATTAATTTATTAATTATTTATTAATTTATTATTGTTAATTAATAATTTATTAATTAAAATATTTTTGAAGATGCTGTATTTGGCATGGGAATAAAGAAAATTAAAACAGATAAAAAATGAAACCGCCTTTTCTTATTTTTCGATTTACTTGTCATTCTCTCTCTTACTTACTTACTTATATACACACACACACTACTGAATGCACTATTTATGCATTTAATGTTATGTTTCTAATATATACAAAACATACCGTATTTTTAGTTACTTTGGTTTTGCTCACTTCAATTTTAAAATTATATTTATATTGATATTTTTGAGAGCTGCGTCATAGTTACGGCTCGTTTAAATTCTTTTAACAAGTTATTCTTTATCAAATGAGCATTTCGAGAAAAACACAAAATCAGTAAAAATATCAATATAAAGAGAAAAGGAGGGGGAGTGGACAGAAAAGATGTTGACCTTTTAACACTTGAGAAAGGAAACTACTAAAAAATTATTATTATTTTTTTAATAAAAACGAAAATTTTACGATAAGTATGGAAGCGAAATTTTATTCAATTCCAGGGCTTTATCAGAATCGGGGATGGTTTGAAAAAAATCAAAAAAGTACTTGTATACTTTCTCTTTGTATTTATGTATCAAATTCATTTTTATCTTCCTATTCTATCTGTAACGTAGATTTAATTTGCTGCTACTTTTGCGGTAGACGCTGATTCAACAATTTTACCAGAACCGCAATACACATAACATGTGTTATAGTTTTCTAAAAATAAGAACTGAAAGCTATCAAATACAAATTATACGAACGGGCGCCTTATTCATCTTTGGTATTACTCATTGATTTCTAATACCCAAACATTCTCACCAACACTCTATTTACATATCTAAAATTATCGTCTGTCGCTACATCTCTGAAACAACAATTCATGCACCACTGTTCCGCTCAACCCAGGAATAACAGGCCGATCGATATGTCTGAGTTAGTCACGTGGGTTTTCCTTTCATACGAGAGAAAGAGACAGGTGCGGGAAAGACTTGCTGCTATTGCGCAATTATTCTTGTTAAATGAGGATTTCCATTTGCTTCACTTCACGATGCGATCTTGTTCCCATTTGTTTAGAATTCGACTGTGAATTACATCCAGAGCTTTAATTAAATGAAGTACCGAGTGCCATCTTCGAGTTTTATTTAGTCATGGCATCTCCATTAGGGTTATGTTCCGCTTGCTGACTGCTGATAGAACGGCGTTAACTCCTAAAAACGATTTCATTCGTTAAGGGTTATCACATGCTTTTACTTGAAGGGGATTAAATAAAAGTTGACACTTCTAAATAAGTGGTTAATTAAGTCTGCAGACGTCTAATTTATATTTGGGATATTTTTTTAGTTTCAGATCATTTTCAGTTAATGGATTTGAAAATTGAGTTTAATTTATGTAATACAAGATGCTGCATAAAACAACCTTTACTTTAAAAAAAAACATTTGTTGTAAATCTTAATAGAATATATATAAAGAAAATCTATTAATTTTGCAAAATATCTAAAAAAATGTTCTCAGATGTGTTTAAAAATTTAGAATAATTGTTCATATTAGAATCTGAAAGAATGTGTTGTGAGAGTTCAACGGAAACTTGAATTCTATTTGATTCATGTTTCAAGAATTGACAGTTTTGAAAGTTTTTGCAATTTGACGCCATACAAAAACAATTTTTATTTTTTAATTTTCTCAATCAGTTAGTAAATGAAAATTCAGTATATCGTTATTAAGAATGCTGAAACCTTTTCACTGATTAATTTTGGCTCATATAGTTTTAAAATAATTTTCTGAACTTGTGGCATCATATATTCCATGGGAGATCCCGGGCCCTGAATTAGCTCAATATTTAAAATTAGTATATTTGGAAAAAGGGTATTTTGCCTTTTTTTACAATAAGATCTCAGTTGAAGTCACGGGAGAAGTTTGTTGTTTCCATTGTTACCACTCCTTATTTCCTATTCAAGATTAGGACACGAACTAACAGAAATATTTAGTTATAATAAAGCTCCATTTTTTTCCGAGATCCGTTCCCATGATAGTTAATGGGAACGGATCTCGCAATTCTGAGCTGTACTAAATGAAGAGGACAATATATGAGTTAGTAATCACTTTTTCAACTGTTAACTATTTCAACTTGAGGATATTTTACGATTTATGACTAGCTTTGAGTTTATCATATCTGTACAAATTGATCTTTAATATAATGGAAGTCGTGACTACTACATGATATACATGAACTACTTGACAATATATGAACAAATATTCACTTTTTTCAACTGTTAACGATTAAAACATGGGAATATTTCACAACTGATGATTAGCTTTGATTTTATCTTATCTAGACAGATTGAATTTTAATATAAAGGAAAACTTGATTACATGATAAATGTGATTAAAACCACTATGAAATGTTAGGTTCATATTGTTTACGCCTTAGTATCTCGTATTTTTTTCCCTTTGGCAAACAGAACAACGGAGTAGAAAATTAAAGTATTTATTAATAATTTGATCTGGATCACGCGATCATTAATTTATTAATTGGATATCTATTCCGTAATTCCTCAATCTCACACCCAACATGCTAACGTAATCTTTTTAAGACCGTTAAATTGTTTCCGCAAACATATATATATATATATATATATATATATAACCATTATTTTATGTGAAGCAGAATGCAGTTTGAAGACATCGAAGAGACTTTTTAAATTTTTAAATTCTTTTTAATATCCATCGGGAAAGCATAATTATTTACAAGCAGAGACGCGGGCAAGACAGAACAGCACAAAAGCCGAAGTGGGGAAAGAAGGGCCGAAATAAATTATCCCTCGCCTTATATAACCTTAGATTTTGATAGGGAAAATATTTTTTCATAGTGCTAATATATTAATAAGATTCTGATAGGGATTTCTGACGCATGTCAATCACATGTAAGTGAAACGCAGGGATCTTTTAAGAAAGAATATGCTTACAGGACATTTTTTACCCCTTCAAGCCGAGCGTGTGAAAGTATCGGCGTTTAGTCGATTCAGCAATTTTATAAAGCTTCTCTTGAATTAATTAAGTAGAGAAAGTGGAATTGGATCACGAAAATAAGAAAATGTTTTAGAATGAAGTTACTATGGGCTAAATTAAGATAAAATCTTGGAAATTAATTAAATTGAAATTAAGAGTTTAAAATATCATTATATATATATATATATATATATATATATAATTTCTACTGGTGATATTTTTTCCCCCATTTAGCAAAGAAAAAAAAATTCGTCAAAATTTTAACGAAAAGGTTAACTATACATAAGGAAGGGAAAAAAGGACTTGCATTTCTTTTCTATTTTAAATTTATTCCCATGATTTTTATACAAGGGACTGTTTAAACTAAATATAGCAAAATTTTACAGAGGTCGTTTCGAGTTATTTTTAAAACTTATGAGAAAGTGGTAAAGGATTTTTTAAACAAGAAAGGAACTGTTATTTTCATATTTATTTCATAAGTGTTGATGTTTCTAATACTACTTGCACAGGTTTAAGTTGTAAAATAAAGAGTGAATGTGGCATTTTCTATTGATGATGTTTTTATTTATTAGATGAATATTCTGTCAAATTAATATTGGATAACCTATATTGTGCCTGCTTAACGGTTATCGGAAAGGAATCCATATTTTAATTATAATCAAAATACGAGGACGTCACCAGCTTCAGTATTTAAGAAATCATTATTAGCTTTATTGAAAAATCCTTCATTATCAATTATTTATTAAGAAATCATTCATTAGCTTTGAAATATGTATATAGGAAAAGAGGACTGTCAGGACAAACAAGTTTATTTTTTATTCGGTACAAAAACATTTACCAGACAGCTGGGACGTAATAGACAATTCATTACTGAGTCGCTCATCAATTCACCAGTGATATTCTGATTAGAAAGACAGCCAAGGAATAAATAGAGCTTTTAGCCATTCTTCTCCAAATCATGTCCTTCAGTCATGCCATGCCTACATTATGGGAGCACTGAACTTTAATTTATATTCGAAGCTTTTTCAAAAGTTTTATCGAATAATGATACAAAATAAATACTGTATTTAATTTATATTCGAAGCTTTTTTAAAAGTTTTTTCGAATAATGATACAAAATAAATACTGTATTTAATTTTTCTCTTGACAATGACTGCAGAGATTTTAACGGAGTTCCCGAAGCTCATTATCGCGGTCCATTTTGTGTTGTGTCGGTTTAATCTTTCTTTGCATCTCCATTGAACAAGCTTGTCTCAAAGAAGTCATAAAAAAACATTTACTGATGAATTAAGTTAGTGAAAAAAATGGCATAACATATGTTTTGTTACCATAATTTTTTTATTTGAAAGTGAATAAAAATATAATAGTGGCTAAACCCGTTATCGTTATACATCATTCCATTGGTGTGGTGTGGAAATTTCGAATTGGGAATGGATATTTTGATGCCTCATCTCCTTTCTCATCATCTTACCTTGTCTTAAGGTAGAAGGTCAGCTCCAAAACAACTAATGCGTAGCTAGAAAATGGGATGTTAAACTAACTAAATTGAATTTAAGATTACATTAATTTGAGTATCGATATTCTTATTATTTAATACATTCTTATTATTTAATATATTCTTATTATTCTTTGTTAAAATGAGTAATTAACCTACGATAGATTGTGCAAAAATAATATAATTCCTACAACATTGTAGTAAACATTGTTATGTACTTTTATAGCTAAAACAAACATATATGATAAAATATGTTGGTTTTTTTTATTTCATTGGCTGGGAGTTCTTCTGTTATAAAACATTCCTCAATTTGAGAAATTTTGTAAAGAACGTTATCTTCCTTAGAAAATAACATTCATCTTTATGATAATTTGACATGAAGTCTCTGACTTAGAAATGAAAACGAAAGCAAAACCAAAACGATTAAAATATCGTTCTCTAATAGTTATAATAAAGAATAGTAATTAATCATCTCTGTGAAGGGCTATAAATTACGCTAAAAAGAGACAATTATAATTTTTGTTTGAGCGAGAAAAACAAATTTGGCGAAAGAATCGAAACAATTCGACTTCTCTTATCCTTCCCGTAATTCCAAATAAGATGGATCCGAAAGAATGATAAATGAGTTGTTCTATAATCACTTTTATTTTATTGAACTAGAGCGATTGCATTTGAAATAAAGATATCATTGTTTTTTTTTGTCTAAGAAATATATGAAAAAGTATTGTAATCGTCATAAAATGTAATCACATGATTTTGATGAATTTCTATGTTTCATACCTTTCTGATTCCAAATTATTCATTATTAAATTAATTACATGTATGACAGCTTAATGAAACCAAATTTGAAGGAATTAATATGGTTTGATTCAGTAAATGTTCTTTATATTAAAATGATTAATCTGTTTAAATTAGTCAATAGTAACATATATTGTTCTAAAGTGTGTATTAGATTTTCATCAATGCACGAAGAAGATAAACATAAGGCAATTACATTTGCTAAGCCTATGAGGAAGTTTAAAGAAAATCTCTCCCAAGTTTTAAATCTTAATTTGTTATTGTAATTAAATATTAGCCATTGCAGATTGGAATAAGGATAACTCTAAGTCATAGGTTCCCAAAGGGGTCCAGGTCGACCCCCAGAGATCCATAGGAGACCACACGGGGGTCCACGTAGACGTGAAAAGAAAACAGGGGTTCACACGTTGTAAGTGGGGGTCCACGAAAAATTTTCTGGTTTTCATAATAAAGAACAAAAATTTTGGCTTGGATTTACCTATCAACGTAGGCAGGTAGCATCATTCACTAGGTAGGTACTCAAAAATATTCGAGACTCAGTTCAAACACAGAATTGAATAGAACAATAGATAATTGTACAAGTGGGGAATAGTGGGAAATTGCGAGAAAATTCTTGATAGCGTTTCCCTCGTCATAACTTGTCAAAAGAAGTTTTAGTGCCGTTACCAACCTCTTAACAAAAAAAAAGGAGCAGATTGAACATCACAGAACGGGGAGATTTGAGATTACTTCATACAAACCTGAAGCCAAATATTGATAATTTGCTGTCAATTCATCAAGTACATCTGTCTCATTAAAAGTATGACTATTTTTTATTGTTGATTTACATTTCAGAGTTCATTGTTGATTTTTTTGTCAATTGTTGATTGTTTGTAATGATAAATGTTTATAATTTTGTATAACCACAAGTATTATTTTAATAAATAGGACACAAGAAAATGTGCTACTTTTTTTTCTTCTTAACAGCCCCAATTTAGGGTGATATATTTTAGGAGTTTTGGGAATACAGTAGAAATGTAGCAGCAAGGAGCCTACCGAAAATAGTAAAACTTTGAAAGTGGTCCACGAGAAAAAAAAGTTTGGGAACCTCTGCTCTAAGCGATATATCATTATTTCCAGTTAAATATTACTTTATAATCTAATATATTAAAATAGATAAATCTGCTTGATTGAAAACAGTGGACAGAAAAGCATAATAAGTTATTTATTGATGAAGTGTTTACTTTACTTTTGTTCATTGAAATGTTTTAATTCTATCTACCTTCAACATGAGTTTTCCTTTATTAGATCAGTAAAAACAGTTACTTATGCAATGAGGATTCTAGTGAGAGATTAATTTTTCATTCACTAGTGTTCTGATATCTTGTATAATTGTGTGTCACCTGTGATGATATAGTGTTTCAATCTTTCAATATATTCAGAGCTAAAATATCAATCAATCGAATTATTTGAGCACAATTTTGGCTATATATATATATATATATATATATATATATATATATATATATATATATATATATATATATATATATATATATATATATATATTGTTACGAAATTTTCGGGGCTCGTTTGGATAGTGGGGGTTATATGATATGAAGAACACTCAATCACCAGGCGGCAGTAGAAAATGAAACAAAGACGTTTATTTACACGAAGACACACAGGGCAGCACAAAGACGACAACTATATACAGCACAGAAGACGATCATATTCAGCCGAGACGTGCATCATACAACAGTATACACAGCATCTCTACTCCGTCGCTGCTCCGCTAGTGCCTGGAAGACGAGTTCTTCACCGTCGCTTCCGACTACTCTTCGACTCCACTGGTACACGACTCAATTCACGACCGCTGGGTAACCACCACTCGGCAGCTGCGGGTCACTCCTTTTATAGGTCTCAGGAGGCGGGCTAGAAGCCTCTCAACCAATCAGGAACGTTCGAGGCGTATCTCCGTTAATACTGGACGGATCGGGAAAATTCTCGATGTTTAGGGTATAATCTATTTTGGTGCCAAAGTTGCCAAATTCGTCGCCAAGTCGCCAAATGGTCGCCAACATTTTGGACCTCCTTTGGAACCCCACTATGCTCGGAAGCAGCATCACAGGTTCGTAACAATATATATATATATATATATATATATATATATATATATATATATATATATATATATATACACGTGTGCGTATGTGTTTGGTGTGTGTGTGTGTATGTTTGTATGTGTTTTGTTTTCCCACGGTATCAAACTCCTGCGTTCAGAAACTATTTTCTAAAAATATATAAGATCAGAGTATTTTCTTACAACCTCCCCCTCTGCTTTCTGCCTTCCTAATCGGTTAGCTGCATAACTGTCATCATGGCCTGGACTCAGAAATCTTGATAAACGTTAAAAGTGTAATTATTTCTTTAAAGTTATAAAGAATGAAAATCGTTAAGAGATTTTTATTGTATACACAGATAAATATAAATATTAAAGATCTAAGAGAAGACGATAATAAAAGTAAAAAAGAATCAAAATGTTAATGTTAAGGTTTTAAAAAAAGAAAACATTTTTTTAAAGAAATAATAAGAATTAGAACTAAAACAAGTCTAAGCAACAATGAATATCACAAGGATAAAAACTTTAAACCTTCATTAAAAATAAATGAAGGCTACAAATCAGAGTAAAATTTCATTTTATTTATTTCGATTCCACACGCTTTTATGGTTTGGTTTTTACATCTACTATCTTGGTAATTTTTTTTTTGCATTTATTACATTAATAAACATATACTTTATAATTTTTCTGTTGTATTATGTAATTTCCTAATTCATGATTATCAAGCTAAAATATATGTGAAAGACAGATGAAACACGTTCTTGGTTTTAAAAGCGAAATATTAAATCATAATTTTAGTTGTTAGACAAGCTGTTTTCAGCAACAAATCACCAATTATTGCTATCTTTTAAATAAAGCCATGCGTGATAATCACCCATAAAAATAACGAAAAACAAAGAAATGTATTTATTGATATGTCATCCATCTGTCGTCGATACGAAACAACAAGATATATCGTAGTTTTTCAATAACGGAGGTACCTACGATTTATGCCTCAAGGCCAAACAAACAGGTTGACTTGCGACAGCTGTTGAATCGTTATCCATTTAGTTACAACAATTCAGGTGAAGCACTTTCGAGAATCGTTTTAAACCACTGAAAAAGAACGATAGCAATAGAGAGAGGGGGGTATTTTTAAATATCTTACATAGTATATATATATAAATAAATTTGGCACTTTTTAAAAATCTATATTCGTGATTTAGGATGTTTACTAACAAGCAGCTAATTCTTCCGTCGAATGGTAGTTTTCCAAACAAACCGACTATTTAACTGCCCAGGTTGAGGGGGAGGGGCACAAGCAGGTCGATTAAACAATTTTAATTCTCTAGTTGCCGAATAAATAAGTTTATAAAGAAACAAAAATTATTTGAACGATGAAGTATTAGAATAATATCAATACTTTGTAAAGTATAAATTGTCAGGTCCATTACGTTCATTAAAAGAATTAATTTTAATAATTCAATTTCATAAAAACCGGGCGTCTATTTCAATAATATTGTGTACAAACGTAGATGTTGAGCAGTCTGCAGTCTTGACAGATAAATAAAAACAAATACATATTATTGAAGTTAGCAGAAAAAAAAGTAATATAAATCATTAATATGCTAAAAACCGTTCTAAATTTGAAAAGTAAAGATAAAAAAGGAGCTTCATAATGTGTACCGTCTTGGGCAAAGTATCTAAATACAGTAAATCCATCCATCTTCAAAAGTATTTTGTGACTTAGTAGGAAGAGAGATTGCCTCATAATATAATCAGTCCTTTATTTTCTGTTTCAGAAAAGAAGGCGGCTGAGAAAAAAGCATCGTGAGATTTCATTTCATTTCAGATCAGTTAAATTAATGTCCCGTTTTAAAGCAACGCTAGGGCTATTTTGGGACACACCTCGTAATTTTGAACTGCGGTCAAATAACGAGGACGAAACCTGAACTGGCACCAACTCGTAACTTCCCTTCCACACCTGTGGGAGGAAGTTTGGCCCTGACGGATTTAACGTGCACCGCTAACACGACGATTCTTCGATGGAATCGGGTCGAGAACATGATACCTTCCGCTTTCGAAACTGAGACCTAACCACCGCAGCCTTACCATGAGATTTCAGAAGAGTCTATTTTGATAAGTTAAGAGTAATCAATAGGATAGTGCTTTTTAACATACCTATTTTTCTTCCGCATCCCGCTCTCTGTTCCATACATTTCTCACTTTCAATAAATGCATATCACACACACACACACACACACACACACACATACACACAATGCGAAACAAAATAATTGTTATAAAGACCCAGCAACTAGAAAAAAGTATGAATATCATTCACTTTCTGCATCATCAGATTTTCAACCTTAACTCTAAAATGAAGAATACACTTATACATTTGAATCAACTTTTTCATTTTATCTTCATTAATCAAAAAAAATATCGGTTTTGAAAATTTATTGGTTTGAAAAAGTACTGTTGTTTAATTTACCTGAGAGAGAGCAAGAAAATGAAAACCGATTTTGGTTTTTATCCTAAAATAATTCATTCTAAACTAAATGATTAAGTGCGTTTCTTGTTTTAAAAACTTCATTTAATACCGATGGTCTTTTTTTTTTTTTTTTTTTTTTTTTTTGTCTTTTCAATAATTACGACACTATATTTTGAGATTACAGAAAGCAATTCTGATATATAAAACACACAAAAGAATGATTAATAAATACAGAAAAAATGGACACACAAAACAAAAGTAAACAACAACATTTATTTCAAATCTTAAAAATTAAAGCTACCACATTTCTTTTCGTATTTCCAATCATCGTGAACCTGTCAGAAGTCATCGGAGGCGAAACTAAAAGTCGGTTTCTCTAAGACTGAAATGGAATACGGCGTCGGTCGAAAAGTATTTTTCCCGCTGCTCTCCTGGGGGAATAGTAGTACCCTTGCCTTTGGACACGCACCGAAACGAGACCATTGAACTACGTGGGAGCCATTAATCACAAAAAGGAAGAATTTATGAGGATTAAGGGGCGCGAGAAAGAAAAACTGTTATTTGCTACCACTCGCATAATGGCGAGGGACAAGAAAATATGACGCCCTTTTATTTGTCACCTCCTTTAATAGATTAGGCGCCGAAAGAGATTGATATTTCTTTTTACTCATGTACTCATCTTTTAAGGAAAGTTATTGCAAAATGGAGGATTGGATGAAGCGCCCTTTGTCATCAGAAGGTGATGGCCTTAGAAAATCTTTCAAGAAAATGATCAAGAGAGGATTAGATTGACTTAGTGTACTTTTCTGGTGTCATTTGTGAGACGCACTTGATGGGAAATCTTTAGAGCAAATTGGGTTACGTCATTTCTAAATACATGAAGTAATTGCCTTTAATGCGTATTGGGTTGTGGCTTAAATTAATGATTAATTTCAAAGCTTAGTTTGTCTAGTTTATTCTGGAATTAAAACCTGTAAAATAAGTGGAATTTCGCCAAATATAAATAGTGTTAGTTAGAGCTCACGATTCTTGCCTTTTATAGATATGGACATAATATTGTTACAAATCTATAATGTTGCTTCCCAACACGGTTAGTTCGATCATTGGAACGACCGTTTTACGATCAACTCTGTTGGATGCTGATCTGATGCCGAATCAGTGCTGAGGGGTTGGCGACAAACTTGACCATTATCTTTGCGACTTGGCGGCAAAATAGATAAGACTGGAAACTTCCAGAATTTTAGCGATTGAGCCAATAAGAACCGAAATATGCCTGTTTGCTCCAGAACATTCTCTGCTCGCTTCCGGGAACTATAAAAGGTGGACAGTCTCAAGCCGCAAGCAGTCTTGAAATGAGCCGTGTATTGATTGAATCGGTCGTATATTGAGTCGTGGAAACAGACGGAGGAATAGTGAGATCAGTCCGGCGAAGAGCAAGCGTTGTGTGGAACTCAAGCGATTTCTGAATTGAGCTGTGTGCCGAGTCCTGGTATTTATTGTAAAAACAGCATCGAGTCGTGCGAGGAGTAGCCAGTTGTGGAGTATAATCGGCAGTTAGATACAGCAAAAGCGAGGAGACAGTGGAAAATTGCAGACGTTTGGAGAAACAGTAGAAACTTTCTACTTAGATTCCCTCTCCCTGTTGAATTCTGCCTGGCCACTTTGTATGCTGTGCTTGTTATTACTACCGATTTCTACTTGTGGGCTACTGTTTGTTGTAGTGTGCTGCTGTATATTGCCTGTGATTGTCTCGGCTGTATATTCGTCGTCTTTGTATTAGTGTCTTCGTGTTTAACAAACGTCGTCTTTTCGTTTGTTACTGAGACCTGCTGATTGTGTTTTTTTCATCGACCAGCAAATCGGTGAAAGAACTCCGGACAATATGTATACTCATTTTTGCAGCTCATTGTTAGTTATCTTTTGTAGAGCAACGTGCAATTTGTAGTGTTATAGCGGTTGTATAACGTGTATGCATAATGGATTGTATATAAGCCTACTTAATAATAGTTTAAATGTTAAAAATAAAAAGAAGCAAGAGTATGTACAATCTTATTAAATTTCATCCATCAAAATGACAGGTAAAAGCAGGTGTACTACTAGTCTCCATAAATTTAGTGTTAAAATGCAATTTCGAAACTTGAGGTTTTACTATAGTTGATTATCATCCTTTCTTTATTGAAGTCTTTCAAGAATTATTTAGCAACACACTTCGTCGTTTAACCACTCCGCAGTTAAAAGATTAACACACACAAATGACAAAACAGTCCATTGTGATTCACAGCGAGGTCACACAAAATATCCGATACCTTATAGGAATGAGAAAATTTTTTTCTTCTAAATCAATTAATTTTCGATCAAGATAGAACTTCTGTGAACTGTTCTCCGGTAAACAATTTCGGACAACGGGTGGCGAATAATATTTTTGCTTTTTCATATACATAGAGGAAGTATTGTAATCGTCAAAAAATCGAAATCTAGATTTTGACGAATCTTTACGTTTAAGATCTCCAGGAGTTCGAAAAACACATTCTTGGAAAACGTCCGTCTCTCTCTATCTACCTGTGACAAAGATAACTCATCTGTCAGCTTTGAACTAGACAGATAAAAATTTGATATAAGATCCTTACACAGATATTGCAGATTTCCGTCAAATTTTGAGCAAAATATGTTCAGTAGAAGTCTGCCTGTCCGGCTGTTCGAATATAAATTATCACTACAACTACAGATGAAGAGAACTAGAGGGATAAAATTCGGTAAACAGATTTAACATTAGTATTGCAGACACTAATCAAATTTTGACCTGAATCCAAAAAGAGGCTGAAAGTCTGTCGATCTATAATTTCAGAAGCATGCAAATAACTCAGAAACGAAGCGATTTTAATGCATCGAATTTGGTATGAAATTTTGCAACTACACGTGTAGTTCTATGCTAAATTTTTGTTTCAATCAGTTGGTAAAAAGAGGATCTATTCACGAAATTCGATTTGCGGTTTCAGCCAAAATCGATGCCAGAAATCAATCGCCAAATCAATCGACAAGGATCACATGATAGAATCGCGCCTGGAGTTCATATTTCGTAGCTATTGTGATACCATACAAGGCATTCTCCGAGATAACACCTGTATTATAGAATTATTATGCGACAAATGTTTGGAGAGACTACTCTTGCTGGTTACTTTTACTATAGTTGCCTGTCAACGTGTACAGAATGCCGTTGCTGATTTTGTGACAAAAGCATTTCGAGTGCGAACTATGTCTTCCCTCCCAAAGTGGTTAACAAGAAGCACACAAAGAGAATGATACATGAAAGGCGACAATACGTCTGCCAATTTATGCATCATTCTAAAGAGAGTACATTTGACTATCAAAGTATTAAATGTGTACCATATCTCATGAATTAGATGTCAGTCTTATAAATATATATTTACTAGCCTTATAAATGCTTCATGAAAAGTGTCTGTTTCTGAAGGCTTGCTACGCATATTTAGTTTTCTTTCAAAGTCAGAGTTTAATTAATTTTCATATTTTTATAATTCATTATGAATTTAACAAAATAATGAGCAAATTCACTGATATATAGATATTGATTGATCATTATCTTAATTCTAAGAAAATTTTCAACTTATTGTAGGTTATCAATTATACAAGTTCCCTAACAGACTTTCAAAATTTCTTTTTTATTTTCGACTACAATTATTCATTATTTAATTTCAAAATATGACTGAAATAATATCAAATCACATTAAATGAAAAATTCCGTTGATTTTAAATTCGCATGGAATATATATTTTGAATATGCCACAAAATAAAATTATTGTAGCAATATTTATTAGAATATGCCAGAATTAGAGGTGTTTTGTATTAACAATATTTTTTCAAAATAAAATTCTTACTTTATGGAAATTAAATGAAGTCATTTTCTGCTTAATCCAGTTGTGGAATCTTATTACACATCTTAAAAAATGAAAAAGGACATGACATCATAATTCGACGCACTACATTATTCTATTGAACATGAGTTGGCATGCGCAGTTACGTTTATTATATTAATGAAATATCGCTGCAATCGACTGCACTAATTGATTATTTGCCATAAAAAATCTCTTGAGGGCATGTTTCCAGTGATGCTATTTTTTGTGATTTGTATAAAAGTATGAGTAGAAACATTTCCACGAAAGTTATAACTTCAACAAATACATAGCTCAAGCGGAGACGAGAATTAAAGTAATATTTTGGAACCCCTGATTCTACACTAGATGCAATACAGAATATTTCTAGTTTCCAAGTTGAAATAAGAGATGTTATACAATCGAGATCAATAAAGAAATGTTCCAACAAAAAGAACTATCAAAGAATTGTAATAAGAGCATTTCCGATCAAAGAAAATCCGCTTTATATTTATTTTTATGCGAAAAATGATTGCAATTGACATTTGATATGTATGAATATATCTCATATCTATATATATGTATTATTACAAGTTTTCATTGTTGCTTGCTTTTGCTCGAGCTGGAATGTTATCGGTGGAATATTCTATAAGTAATATTTTACCGACTTTTCAAAAGGAATCGACGTATTTACTTATCAGAAAGAAATATTGGTATAAATTCGATATATCTAATATGATCTAGAAGCGAAATTGATATCTCCAACTGACCGCATACAGTGAAAAACCGGGTTAAAATGAAAAAAAAAGTTAATTTTTATATTCCATAAAATATTTAGCATATTCTAAAGCAACAATATGGATCAAGTTTTTAAAAACTTTGGGCTTTCCTTAAGATAATGGATTACTTTCTTGATTAACTAGAATAGACATATCATCACAAATTATTTAATAAATTACGTGTACATATTAATTGCATGCCAATAGAAACAGTATTTACGAAACAGTCTATAAGCGTGCGATATTTAACAAGTTTTTTTAATGATTAATTGCTGGAACGTCTTTTTTGAATATTTTTTACGACCAATCGAAACCAAATTTAACGTAGAATTACAATTAAGCCACAACAACACATGCCAATAAATCGAAGTTGATGAATTGGTGCAAATCTGATAAATCCCTACTCTAAAATTTGATAAAATACATATTATAATGAAATATCAAAATTTTTGGGAGTAAAAAACACGCACAGAAAAATTATGTAATTTCATTCCGTTTTTTACTGTGCGTAGTTGGTTTTTAAACTTTTATTTTTTGTATTATTAGACTTTTATTAGTTACTTATTTTGTTAGCAATTTAGCATTACTTATTATTTAGATGTTTAGTTTAAAAAGTTTTCGTGATGGGGAGAGTGGCTATCGACAGTGATGAATAATATATTTAATTGGCCTAAAAGTTTAATAAAAAATCAAATAGATAAAGTCAAGTAAAATGTGAAAAATTACATTTCAATAAATTTAGAAAATGTTTTCCTCTTTATAGCTAAGCTCTCCTTTATTGAAATATGTCAGAATATCTTCATTTTATTTGATAAACAGCTTGAATGTGCTGTTATATTTCTTCATCTGTAAGAATGCAATAACCTGTTCTCTTCTCTTCTGATTGATTATACAATAAATTATTTATTAGTGTTATGCCACAATGCCTAGAATTGTAGTGAATATAAATCTCAGAATAAATGCATGGTTATAACTAATAGCTGCTATTCGAGCAGAGCTCATATGTCTATCCTGTTATTACGTTTTCATTATGGAAAATCAAAAACATTGCAGCATAATTTATATTCAATAATTTCATATTCTATATATCTTCGTAACTTATCTCCACTAATAATAAAGAAGATTATGTGTATATGTATATGTTAGCCATATATACACATTCAACAAGCCAATTCGTTTATCTTAGAATACTGAATTTAGTATAACATACTTAGAAAGATGAAAATGTTCTTCAAGATAATTTTTTTGAAATATAATTCTAATTTAAATTACAGATTTTGGCATTTTCCGACATAATATAATTATAAGTATAAATGTTCAAAAAAATTAAAAAAATTAAAAGAATTACCTTTTTTAATGATACTGATTTATTAATAATGCATTTACATAAAGGATAAAAGTAATGATGTACAAGTAGAAGATACATGAACCGGACAGTTTAGTTTTCAATGGCAATGTGATGTTATGTGATATGACTTAATTAGGAAATTTTATTTACACAATATATAGTTATTTTAATTCTTTTACACTTGAAAAGGCACTGAAATAATTCATAACATACTATCCAACATTGTTGAAAGTAAGAAAAAATACTTTTAAAAATTCCTAAAGTTCAAAGGAAGTTTGTGCGACAAAATATGTAATTGGATATAATTAAAAAGACGATTTTATTAATTTTTAAGATGTGAAAATTAAGATGTGAGACGTAAAAATCATTTTTGTGTCGTAATGTTTTCGAAAGTTATGGTGTGAAATCACCAACAACATTCGTTCAGAGGTACACATTCTTATTTTCCAAAATATGTATGTACAGAGTTTGGGAGATTGGCCTGTAGTACGCACGCACGCATGCACACACACACACACATCATTATTACTACTAGATTGGTTCCTATTTAAATAAACGAAACCCAATGTAAAAAATAACAGAAAAATATTCTGACAAAGGTGTTTGGATACATATTTCAAATTCTCTCTAGCGGGGTTTCTATTACAGATCCCGATTTCATTAAAAATGTTTATTAGAATTTTATAATTTTGATATTGCGTCAAAGGAGCTGAATCATTTTCTTTTTGGTTATTGTATGTTAATGTTAAATTTTTCTGTTTGCTGAGAGATTGTGTTGCTTAGAAGAATCTGTTTCCAAATTAAGATATATCGAATATATGCAGAAATATAAAATATAAAAATTTAATGTAACGTTTGTTACTTAAGTACAGGTTTAGTTACTTTTGAACAGGCTATGAACTGAGTTGAGGAGAAAAATTTAGATTCTAGAGGGAATTTTGAACTGATCACTGTATGTATGTATTTACGCAAATAATAACTCCATCAACAAATAAGTTGAATATAATATTAATATGAATAAGCTTGTATCGGATCCCTATTTTATTAGGAATTTAATTGCAACTAATTAATAATGCTCGTGTGTCATGGATAGTAAGTTCCCTCAAATTCTTTTTTTACATTAATTGTTACTTTTTTAAAAAATATTTTTATAAATTCAATACAGACCTCAACTTATTGACCTTTGCCAAAATACAAAATCATCATAACAAATGTAAATAGGATGGGAAGCTTACGATCCCATATCTGATTTTTATTGATGTTTAGGCTTATTCGCACGTATATAAATAAGTTATTTTATATATTAATAAATCTGGTCAATTCAATTGAAGCCAAAAAAAAAAGATGGAAAATCTTTTCTGATAATGAGGCAGACCACACTGGTGGGGGATATTTTAATTCTACCTATTATTATAGACGATGGTCTATTATATTATAAATGCAAATGTCTGAAATAAGCTTCTATTTCTAAACAGCTGATTAACAAATTAATCATTTTATAAAGAGTAATGTCCTGACATTTAACATTTTTTTGATATTTATCAACTTACCGTTTATTATATCGCCACAGAGATATTCTTAAAACTGTCATTGTTAAGATTTTTTCAAGATATTGCATGGCATCCTTAATATTGAAGAAGATTATGGAGATATCGCAGATCTTATTTTAACAAGGAATGCTGCCGCAATTAATAAAAAGGTGTAAAAATTGATTTTTTGCATAATAAGTTTGCAAGCGAACTAATATTTACTATGGAATTTAATCAAGTGAAAATCAGCAAATATGCCTTTAATTAAAAGTTTTATTGCATGAGACATGTTATATTTGAGGTTAATGGACAAAGATTACCTACGGCATCTAAATTCATGTTGTATCAGAGATTACCTATTTCCAATCAATATTTAATATCTGATTTAGTTTTTTACTGTGGATAGTAATTTTATTAAAAAGTGTTCTATTGCTATAGTGATAGCTATAAAACTTTATAGCTATAGTTTTACATAATATATCATAAAAATGAAATTTTCAAATATTCGCCACGCCTCTCTTTGTTAGGGACTATTTGTAAATACACTAGCAACAATAAAATTCTCAAAAAAATCAACTTCAATACGAAAAAGAATTTAATAATATATGAAGAAAATTAGTCATTTTAAAGGAACCAAAGATAAAGAAAAATGATAGCCAAATGTGCTTTTTTTTACATTGTCTTTTCAAAGAAAAGGAATTGTTACCACATTTATTGCGCAGTTGCCGAAGAAAAGAAAATGAATAAAATGTACTTTTGTTTAGTGCAATATAAAACTTTTGGTTCATTTGTGCAAGAATATTTGAAAGTTAATTGTAATCAGAAACAGAGAAAGAGAATAAATTTTGAGATTTTTTTCACTTTATTAGCAAGAAATATTTTTATTTTGTTCATTGTCTGATGATTAGATTTTGCATTCGTACAGACCATCATATTCAATGAATATTAATAAACCCAAATTAATTTAAGATTATGATTGACAATCATTTAATTAGATTTTTGTAATAAAGTCCTCTTTAAAGACATATCAAGCTACAATAAGCCATAATTCAAACTAATTTTTGAACGATGTTGTGTTTCAATTAGTCATATATTATTTTAAAAGGCTATTAAATGCAATTAACTTTTGCATTTTTAGACTTGAATGTTCAATTATTATTGAAAATAACTTAGATTCTTTAAAAATGAGTTTTCAATGGAAGCAATTAACTAGGTATTTTTCTGTAAATAAAGATATAACAAACTAATAATTAAAAAAAATCCTTTTGACATCTCGAATAATTAATTTCCTTTTGAGTTTCCTAGAATTAAATAAAATAATTAATAGAGAGAAAATAATTAATTATCTTTTCAAAAGCATTTGCTGTTCCTTTAAACAAATTATCGAAAAAAAAAAACGATGATTGATTGAATCTCTCAGGAAAAGACAGTGATTGGCAATAAGTTACACGAGCTTATTAATAAGAATTTTGGAACAAAATTGCATGAATTTTTAGATGTACTAAGATTAATATTTTAATGAGTTTTAAATATGATAAATTATCATTCTGACAATAAAGGGACCGTGCTGGGATGTTTCGGTTACTGGATTCGAGAACCCTTAAGATACGCATTGTACTGCATACGCAAAATCTGATAGAGTCGCGTCTTTATTTTTGTTTGGTAAGAAGGTTAGTAGAAAGTGTTGCTGGTCCAAGTGTCATTATTGTTATTTGACCATGTTTAAAATGAAGCAATTTGTTCTAAAAAGCTAGTATTTTTTTTAAAGGGAAGGGGACATTTAATTTAAATAAAAGTCAGACAAAATATAGGAATATAATTTTATGTGTGTTTTTTCATCCATGACAAGAAATTTCAATAATCACGAAATACATCTGAACGTGATTTTCATTATTTTGCAGACAATTATTTTATAAAAACTCGATGATGATTAGAAATATTATAATTGTAATGGATACTAATCTCTATTCAAAGATAAATTTGCCTCTGAAGATTTTGATTACAAAAAAATATGTATGAAGATTTTGATTTGAACATTTTTAATTAATTTTGACGTTTTAGATCTCCGTGAATACAATAAAACTTTTTTCGGAAGTTTGTTCACGCGTTAGTCTCTCTCCATTACGCATGTACATAAGTGATTATGCATATTAAAAAAATGCAAAGGATTAAGAAATGGACATTCGGATTCCACAGCAAGAATTAGAGATACAACATACAAGAATTAGAGATCTCAGTCCGACAATTTTCCTTAATTACACTCCCGATTTTCTTCGATATATTAAGATGCTGAACATAAGAATGTTGGATTTAAGTTGTTTTTTTATATTATAATGTTTTCAGCATGCATCTTGCTATTCAGGTCTAATATTCAGGGAAATATATCATATAAGTTCCTGCATTTATTCAGGCATAAGTCACCAATTCCAATAATGGAAATATTGATGACTTTTTTATAAGTACTTTATAGTATTTAAAAGCAACATGAACGAGATAGATTCATTAGAGAAATATTATCTTTAATGAAATAATTGTCACGGTATAGCTACGGGAATTTCTGGTCGATCATGAAATAGTAACAATTTGCTGTAAAGCTCTCATTTAATTGTATTCTTTCATTTTCATATCTGTACTCTTTGGAATTTGAGGAGGAAATATTGAAGGAGGATGTTTCTTTATAACTTAAAGAAAAATAATCTACTTTCTCCTCCTTTTTTTTGTTTTGTTTTGTTTTCTTTGTCGTGAGACTATTTTGGGCTAAATTTTTGCTCAGTAGCTTCTGAGTGTAAAGACCCCTGAGCATCCGAGGGCAGAAGTCAGACTTCTAGCTCAAATAAAGATAGCACACACACACACTCGCTTTCACAACCCCTTTTTACATGGGGGCTCATTCACGCACCTCACAGAGTGTTGCAACTGTGGTCAATGGTGGTGCTTAATGAAGAAATTCCAACTCTCGGTGCCTTTAGATATTTTTTTATTAACAATAACAACATAGTTTAAAGCTCAGGGTAAATTCCATTACCGCTGAGGTCCGTGCCTGCCACGCAAGTCCCTGTTCACGGGGGTGGACGTTTACAAACATGAAGCAAATAACAGGCGGGAGCGCCATCTATGTACAATCCGCAACACAGAGAGAACACAAGGAAGAGAATAACCCTGCACGGACCAGGACTCGAACCCAGAACGCCTAGATCACGGGGAAGACGCGCTACCCTTAGGCCAGGACGCCGGCTTTCTCATCCTTCTAATTAATAGATAAAAATATTTTTGAAATCCTAATGCAATCCAGAGCCAAATGGAAAATTTTTTTGAAATTTGAACCAACATCATCAGATGCATGATTTTGTTTTTAACTTCTTTCACTCGGTAAAAAATCTCTTCTAAATAAATGTTCTGATAATTTAAAAAAATGTTGCAAAAATGCATTCCTTAATAAAAATATGTTATTTTTAGAATTGGAGAGTTATTCAAAATCCCTGATTCCATATGTATTGATTTATCCAAGAAATTCAAGCACTTTATTATCGTTTTTCATTTAAAATAAATAACTTTTAATTTTATCTTCTTTCTTCTTTTACTAAATTTTATTTCTCAATAATTGAATGATAGGTATCTTCTTTATTCTTTCTCAAAATTGTCTTACAGATTTCGTTTTTTATACTGAATATTGGTTACGACCTTATCCTATGTCCTACCAGATAAGGTTTATAAATTTTTTTTAAAATATCAGATATTTTTTTTTATTATATGCATTTGTAATTTAGATATGTTTTATAAACTTTATTCTATATTATATACCCTGTTACTACATAATATTATATTGCTATCCCTCCTTTCTATAACATATGTAATATATTATGAAAATATAAAAAAGATAAATAATATTTTGTAATATAATAATAGTGAACAATATTTCCTTTTTTATTTGTTTTCTATATCAATAAAATTATATGATTATGGAAAAAATCAGTACCAGCAGGGTACGATGAAAAGTCAAATACGTTCAATAACAATGAGTAATGTTTTATTCGACAAAAAATTGTAGGCAACAATATATAGACGAAGAGTACGAAAAGCAGCACATCAGGAAACTAATAACCAAAAAGTAGCAAATTGTTACTAAACAACCGCAGCTGACGCAAAATACTTGAAGAGAGTTTGCTAGAGATCTGCACTTCAAAGTGAGACTTCAATCAAATACTCACTCCTTTCTTCTCCATTACTACTACTGACTTCTTCCAACTTTATTAGTGTTTAAAACGAATTAAGTGTATTTTAAAACTTCTTTCACTGTAATTTTATATTACCATATTTTAATATATATTCACCATACGTTTGGCGCAGGATAGCCATGTTTGGTTTTTGTGCCATTAAAATCCAACAAACCAACCAACCATCCAACTTTATCAGTTGGCATTTTATAGCTTACGTAACAAGACAAAGAAGTTTCTATAAAAATATCGTATCTTTGTTGAAATAAAGTTAACACCAAAATTCCATTAGTTTTCTGATCTTTCGGTGTTTGTTACCAAGAGCAAAGGATCGTTGATCCGACGTATATTAATAACACATTAGAACCATCTGTAGAATTCTGTATCTTATTAAGAGAAAGCAAGGAAGTAATGTTATAGATTAGTAATAGTTTCCATCCTTGGTAGATATAATTTGTTTCTGTTGTTATTTTTTACTAATCGATTCGCGTCAACTTTCCAATCTTTTGGCAGTCTAAGTAGGTATATGAAACATTTTTTTTTATGTTTTAAGATGGTGTACAAATGAATCTTTACAAAGAGTTTGCTTCGAAATCGGTCTAATTAACGACTTGAAAAATAAGTTTTGATATTGAATAAAAGACAGTTTTAAATACTGTTATTAATTTCTATGGATGTTAATTGATTCATTTATTTCCATCTTATGTTAATAGTCCACTAAGAAATCGGGGGACTAACTCTCCAAATTTTCGCTTTCATTCTCTAGCCTGCTCTTGTCATAGAGACATTTGATTAATAGTTTTCTTATTTTTTTGTGAAATGCCAGTTAAAAGATCTTTCTTTTCCTGGCGCTATTTCCAGAGTAAGAGGAAAAGTTGCTTCAGGGGAACTTTCCTTCATTAACAATATGTTTAAGACTGCATTTGCATATAAATTGGCTCTTATATGAGATTCTGCCTTTCCCTCTCAGATGACAATCTCTTCGCATTTTGTCCTTCAGTGTTTGATATTCCTCCCTTCATTTCATTCTGTTAAGGTTGTTTTAGTTGTTGTATTATTTCATTTATCTTATCTTATTAATTTTCTTTATAATCGCTTATCAATTTGTATGCATAAACAGATAAGCTGCCATTTTATAAAATTCTATTTTCAGCTAGTGATGATTAGTTTCATAAACTCGTTAATGCTATCAGAAAGCAGATAAACAATCATTATTTACTTTTGTTGTTGGATCATTGGATATGTTATTGCTGTAAGATCAAACATCCAATAATTGTTGGATACTTTCTCAAAGCACTGCATAAAGCTCACATATAATATTTTTTTCTCTAAATTTAATTATTCTTTCATAGTTAACATATTGTTCTAAGGATTAGTTTTGCTTTAACTTTTTAAAGACAATTAGTTACATTAAAGGGCGCCCAAAACATGGGAATAAGAAGCTTCCAGTGTAGAGGTTAGTACAGAAAGGGTGTGGGATCCAGTTACCTCCTGATGATGACGGGACAAACCTCCTGTAGGAAGGGTTTTACCGTGACCGGTAACGTCCATTAGAACTCAACCACACCTCCAAGCTATGCTATTCGGCATTCTAATCATTCAATTTTACAGTATGCCTACAGGTGGATCGTGGTGGTTCAAGCATTCATATATGGATAATTAAGTAATGTTTACAATAATGTCATTAAATTCATAAAATGGTGGTTGATTTCTGATAAAATTCTTGCTGCTACTCAAGAAAAATGGATTTGGAAAATGCTTCCATAAATTTAAAAATAATAAGGAATATGGATTTCGTTTCGTCATTTAAATATCATCAGCATATTTTTTCTCTTAGAAAGAGTATGAATCGCTTTCCAAACTCTATCATATAATCTAAGAAGCAACGGAAAAGAATATTTCTTATAAAATGGGGATAGTCTTAAAATATTCAATAGATATGTTATGTTTCTAAAATTATTTTCTCTTAAAGTTCTTTAAAAAAGAACTTTATAATTACGCATTAATACTAATCTAAATCGGGATTCGTAGGAACTCAATGAACTTTTATCCTTAAATTAGAATTTTATTCTATTAATTAAATTAAATTTTATTTATCCTTAAATTAGAATTCTATTCTATTAATTAAATTAAATTTTATTTATCCTTAAATTAGAATTTGAAAAAAGTAAGACAAAGAATTATCACAGCAAGAGAAATGGATAATTTTTAATCTGAACGTGATAGCAAATATTTTTTCATAACATTTATAAGTTTTAAAACATAAAAATTCATTAATAAGAAGCAAGTAATGTTAATATATACATTAATGTTTATCATTAACTTTTAAAAAAATTCTACAAATATATAAGCAAGTTTTAAAAGACAGCATACAAGACTTCGAATATTATAGTTATAGAATCAAATTTTAAAATTTTGATTCACAGCTAATGCATTTAATGTGTTTTTTCAAAAAATGAGTTAAAAAAACAGACATTTTTTAATTGTGATGTAGATTGACTTAAAGACCTTTAGAAATTGTTTAATTAAGGATATAAGTATAAGATAGATAAGATAAGATAGGAGGATATAAGTATAAGATAAGATATATAAACAAATTTAAGAAATGTAACCAATTGTTGTAATAAACAAAACTGAAGTTTTTAGTTTTGATTTCAAATGAATTACAGATGGTATTCTAACTTTATGTTCTTTAAAATTTTCGAGATCAGACAATACATTTTTATTAAAAATATTCATATTGCCAAATTCTATTGCACAATTAAATCCGAATCCAGAAAACCCACTCATCATTCATCCACAAACCTTCATCATTTATCCTCAAGCTCATCACTTATCATCATCACTTATTCCAAACACCTTCAGCTTAGAAGTAGCTAAGTAACCAGAATTACACAGCATTAACTCGAGAAAAAAAAACATGATCTTTTATTATTAATATGAAAGGATGGAAATTAATAATTAATATTTATAATCAACTGAACTACAAAAGCATTTATTTTTAATAAATAAAACTGACTTTTTTATGAGGAACAATAAAGCAATATAATCGAACTAGAACTTTCTCTGTCCAGATAGAAAAAGAAGTATTCTCTCGGTCCAAAATGTGGTGAATAAAAGGGGGAAAGCGCAGAGTTAATTCCCACAACCACTGATCAATTCAAGACGGGATGCCGCCCGCATTCCATTCTATGAATTGACTTCGAATTCGTCCCGATTTCATTGTGAGACATCTTTCACTATGACAGCAAGTATAATCTAGCCGGCAAAGACTTTTATCCCCATTCGGTAGCCATGGTTACTGAAGATCCTCTCCTTCTACCTGCGCTGCTAGAATATTTTTATAGATGATAAGTGAGTACAATTACTTGCTTCTCATGTTTCGTCTCGGCCCAAGTGCTGAATTGTGATACATCTTCAAGATAAAAGAGAATGGTCAGGCCGTTCGGTTATGTATGGTCGTTTCGAGTGCGAATGGGTTCGATTTGTCCCGTGAAAGCTGAAATAAACATTCCAACACGACATGTTTCTGTTTGTTTATTACTATCTGTCACAAACTTACCGCTTTCATATTATCGGAATTAATTAATTCTCGGTTCGCATTACCTTTTCATAATTGCACAACGTGTATTTTAAATTTTATATTATAGGGTACAAAAATGTAAGCATCTTCTTACAATGAAGTTTTGCAAAAGTGTCTTTTTTTATTTCTAGTGCCGACCCAATCTGTCTAAAGGAGAACACACTAGTCTACAGATTCAGCGATGGCTTATTAGAAGGGACTGAGTGGCCGGACAATTGCTGTCCATCAATGATTTTTGATCATTGATGGACCCCTGCTCTGCTACAGAAGTTCGGAGGAAAAAAATCGAAACAGGGATTGTCCTTGTCGTCTGATTACTGTCAAAAATTAAGAGGTTTGTGTCAAGAATAGCTCTTCTGCTACATCAGTAACTACATAAAGTAAATCTCATTAATATAATTTTAAAGCAGAATAAAGATTTTGCCGGAGAAATAGTACTATTTTTATTCTTTTTATGTAAATGATAGTTATATCCTCTCTCAACGGCTTTAAAATTATCAATCTTATTTCCTGTTATTAAAAATTGACATATCCATCCGACACAGAATCACTGAATAAAACAGAGGAGTTGCTCAGCCAGTAAATTAGTGCAAAGACCAATTATTTCAATAGGAGGTAATCAATATTGATTGATAAGCAATGGTTAGTACTGCCTGATAACATTGACACACAGTCAATACTAGCTGGTAAGTAATGGCAATACATAATTATTAATGCAGCTTTATTGCTTATAATTAGGATTTTCAAAAAGAAGTATGAAAGTGTTTTTATTCCTTATTGCTCTTCATAGTATATAATGCATGTCTCCTATCTTACAACCAATGGGATTGCATGAATCGGAGGAAGAAAGTTGAGAATTTTGCCTGTGCTGCTATTAGTATTATTCAAAAAATGGCTGACAACAGTTTACTTTAACACCAGAAAGTACATTTCTATGGTGTTGGCGATAGTAATTTTCCTGCTTTTATCTAGGACTATGACGAATATGGCTCGGTTTCCCTTTAAATCAACTAGTAATTGTTGCGAAAGGCTTGCAAAAGGCGTCTTTCCTTCTCCTCTAATCAAAAGAGCAGTAGTAAATGACGTAACTGGTGACTGTTTTTTTTTTATGTCTCTCTTCATGTTTGTGATCTGATCGTGAAATGTTGTATTGCTTTTGTGCTCGTGGTTATTAAATGTGCTTTGATGATCCAAATGCCTACTTTTTTGGTATATAATTAATCAGCAATCACACGACATCGGGTAGATGTCAATCCACCGATATTTTGAAGCAAATTTCTGTTAGGTTTCATTCCACTAGTTTTACCTCTACTTCTACCTGAGTTTATCTCTAAATATTCTTGATTTTTCAGACATATTTAAGATGCTAAATAGGTCGATTTAATCCTATAATGATGGTTAGGGAGATCAGATGTCATTTAATGTCAAGGAAAGAGGTTCTGTTTTATAAAGGTTAATGGGCACAAGAGGGAATGTTCCCCCTTTATCATGAGTCCTTGGCTCCTATATCTCTTCGGAGTTGTCGAAATAACTGGAATTAAGACAATCGCCTTCAAGCATGGTGTGATACAAAAGACAAAAGCAGTATTTGCTCCCTTGTTAGAAATGCGGAACCACAGCAAACCCTGAAATTATTTTTTAAAAATTGAATTTCGTCTTTTTTTCTAATTGAATTTCTTTACTTTGTACTCTGAGCGACCGATGCTCAGCTTTTGATTACTGTATCACTCTCAAGAATTCGATAATCAACGAAAATAGAAAAAATAATCAATGAAAATATAAAAATAAGAGAAAAATGAGTCGACAAGTAAGTGAAATGTACACAGGAGCTATCTTTCTTGCGTCCCTTGAAAATCCACTGCGCACACAAACTGATAGTTCTATTTGAAAATCGACGTCACCTTCTCTCTCTCATGCAACTTAGAATTTGGCAAGAACTAACACAGCTGGCTTAAAATGCAACCTGTCGATCTAATTTTTTTCCACTCTTAAAGTTCGTCTTCGTTCTCATTTTTTTCTTCCTTTTGTTGTTTTCTAAAGGATGCTTATAAATTGTGACTTAGAACATCTTGTTGCTTTGACAGAGGCACGTCTAGTTTATTGAATATTCATTTTTCTTTTATCAGAGATACACTTCTAAAATGTTATTGTTGGGTTTAAAAAGGTATTCAGATGAAATTTTTATGTGGGAAAATTTATTATTACATGTAAAAACGTTTAATATTGTAGATGAACTATTGGATATTATTTCGCATTCCTTTTTAGACAATTATTATCTAGCTGATTAGGTGAAAATGGAAGAGTATGGATGAGCGAATCTCTCATAATTGTTTTTTCTGAATTGTTCTTTGGCATTTACATAATTGTCTTTTGACAAACAAAACAATATATTTATATCATCATACCTGAAATGAAACAGAGCTCACATGTATCTTTGTGATTAAAAATTTATTCTACTTGTGAGTGAAATAGTTTTCCAAAAATTTGCAATCTGTTGATAAATACTTTTGCAGAACTTCTGATTTCTGAACTCAGAAGTCAGGACTATATAAAGGAATATAATTGAAATTACAGAAAAAATTAAAGAAAATTCAGAGGAATTCCACAGAGGCAATTTAACTCTACCAATCAACCAGCCTGCGCTCAAAGGAAAAAGAATTTGTTGTGCTAGTATCTATGGTTCTCTTTAAGGAGAAATGTTATGAAGACTGAAGATATAAAAAACACTCGAAGATTATGAATTATATCTAAAGTATAATTTGCTTTAAATATATTATGTGCATAAAAATGTATCATAAAAGAAAGAAAAATAAGTTTAAAAAGAATTTCTACTAATTTTTATGATTTTAATTTCGAATAAAATTATGATTTAATTTCGAATATAACTTGTAAACTTCAAAGATTTTGAAAGATAAACTCCAGCAATCAGAATTATCTTGTTATATCAAGAAATATGACAAAAAAGTCTCACATGCCTTTTTAAAAATATTCTGTCCAATCATATCACTGTAACATGAAAAAAAAATCATAGAAATATGTCATTAAAGTAATTGCAATCTTGTGTGTTTTCAAACTTCTAAAATTAATTAATGTTTGAAAAAATCTTCCAATTATTTTATCAAAATTTTATCCAAATAGAGTAGGAAAATTTATAGTAGTTGAAATGGTAAGTAAATGATAACCGAAAATTCGTGTTAAATCAATAGACTCCTTCAAATTCATGAATGAGGCCCCAGATAAATTATAAAAAAATTTGAAATTTCGAATGGCATAGTTTCAATGGAAATATAAAAATGTATATGAAATTTGTAGACTCACCATAAATGGAGAGCTTGCATTTTCATGATTTCTGTATCTTAGATATAAAACAGAAGATGCAAAATATTTTTAAAAAATGTATAGAATTGACCAAATTTTCTGAGAATCTTAAGCTATAATTTATTAAAAAATATTTACAATGGAATATTTCTCTAAATCTTAAATTTCTTGTTAATATAATATTTTAAGGCTAAACAACAGCATCAAAACACCTATAATATTAATTATTTATGAGTTATGCAGTGTGAAATAAGTTGATTGTCAGAATTTCATTTAAGAAACCTTTCATATCAGCATAATAGTTTACATTTCCCTCTTCCAATTTTTTTTTGTTCTGCTTTTCTTTTCCATCGCCTACTCATTTCATAGCTGTTTCAGGTAAACTTCAGTGTCGCACTTTTATTTGTTTATATTTATAACGGTAACAAAAACAAATGGCAATAATATGAAGCTAAACAAATAAAAAACAATAACCATATTGTAGTTGCATTGCTATACTGTGACCAGTGTGTCTCAGTGCCACAATACAGCTAGTGTTCAATTACCTGTAGACAAATTAAATGTTCCTTGTCTGATTTGTTTCTTTTCCAATCGTCTGCTTATTCCCTTTTTATAGTAATTTTATTTTTCATAAATATAAATTGATTAAAAATATCGAAATGCTAATTAATTTGAATATACGTTAACTATATGCACTTTAGCTGGAAACTATTTGATTATTAATTGATTTCCATTTAAATTCATTTTCTGCACTTTTCATATTATAGATAAATGGTAAAGAGAAGGCATTTTTTCCCTTTGCTGACATTTACATAACCCCAGACTCGTTTTCGGTTTGCTTTCTAGGAAAACAAACTTTGGTGAAGGGAAAAGCTCGCAATTGATGCTTTAAGAGAAAGACGTCTCTCTCTTTCACAGATTTTTTTCTTTTGACGTTTCCATTAAAAAGGGTACTGGTCTTTTGTTCTAAATTGAAGTTTTTCCAAGTGTTATCTAAATTGGAGGAATTTATCGATAATTCGCATCTTAATGTTAAGTATTCTAGAAAAGCTACGAGAACCATTTTCCTCCCTTGCACAGTTCGTGAAGGAAAGAAAACATTTCAGTTAAAAAAAAAATCGATTTTTTTTGTTAGATTCTTCACTTAGGAGGAAGTTTCTTAATATCTGGCGTTGAGAAATAAATTAATGAGCTTAATACTGAAGATAATGGATATATAAATAGTTCTTTTTGCCATCCATGATAAGGCATCCGAATTTTTTAAAGTGACTAGAAAGACAGACACTTCTCAAAAATAGATAAATCGATATATATGAGTGGTCATGTGTTTGGAGAAATTAAATGTATATAAATATTGATTTTTGATTATTTGAATAATACTGATTCTTGTTACTGAGATGAAAAACTTCAATTTGTATTTTTATTTTATGATAAGCGAATACGCTAAAATGTCGATTTTTGGCAAAATTATTGAAAATTGTTTTGTTTAATAATCTTAATTTCTGGACAATTTTTTATAAATCCTTTTGAATTTTCTTATCTACGTTCAATCTTTGGAAAATTACATTGAATTTATATTTTCGTAACCAAAATTTGAATACTAATTTATATATTTAAATGTTATTTTCTCAAATTCTACATTTTGCAAAATCTTCTTATGAGAAACCTCATAAATTCCAATCCAATGCATACATTTTGTAAATATTTTGCATCAAAGTTCCCCAATTTGCCCTGTAAATAATGAAACACAGAATTTTTCCATTCAAAAGGAATTTACAAACATTTTAATATTTCAAGATCTGAAAAAAATGAATATTTCATGTTTCTATTCCTCATCTTTAATGGTTTCATAGAAATATATCATGAACTAAATTATATAGTAATATGTTTCTTGTGTTATTTAAAAAAATTGAATACATGATTTGATAAATTTTAGTTTTTGCTTTGTATTAATTTTTATCTAAATAAAGCTCTTATTACTTATTTTTCCTTTTCAAAATACTTTTGGTTTTTATTTTATATATTTTTTATTTCTTAAGTTGCAATTTCGGCTATATTTATTTTCCAGAAATTAAAAAATAATAGTTATTTTACGTTTCAAAATATTTATTCTGAGAATAATTACATACCTTAATTTATATGGTTATTTTTAATCTTATTTCAAATTACGCTTATAATTTTAAAATTTCCTTTTTTTAATGGTGCTAGAGATTAAACTATTAAGAATTACTAAATATTGTTTGTTAATTAGAAAACAATCATTAGTTTTGAAAGCAACAATTCTTTCATTTTAAATTCAAACATTGTATATTACAAAACTTATTTATTGAAAATATACATCATCCATTTTCTGACAGAAATCATTCTACAAATCATTCTACAATGCAAATATTCTTTGGTGCTGCAAAAAGAAGGAATATTTGTTATTTTAAAATAAAATCATTCCTTGGATTGAACTGTGTTTGTAGCATATCTTTATCTTCGTTAAATAGACATAGACCAGCGTTTCTCAACCTTTCAGTATTCGTGGCCCAGTTTTTAATCATAATTTTCATCGCGCCCCCCGCTTACAATAAAATGTATACAGCAATAATGTATATTGAGTATTTTGGATTCTGTTTTTAAACTATTTTTAACTAACTGCCAAAACAAGAGTAAAAGCGAGCCAACGTTGGCGAGAAACCACATCTTGCATTTTGGATAAGAGTGCGGTGAACAGATGAAGTGAATGAAAGTGGAGAAAATTTAAATATTATATTTGAAATGAAAGTCAAACGTTAAAAGAATATGAAAGTAGAAAAATTCATCAATGAAAGTTACCCTAGACGAAGTGAGCTAAATTTAGAAACTGGGAATACATTTTTTCGAATAATAAAAGAAATAAAAAAGAAGCATGACAAAACAAAAAAGTGAAAAAATAGCAATGTGTGTGGAAAGGAATACATATGACCGATGCCATCTCGAGCATGCGAGGAGCAAATGTTTTCTCATAGGAAGAAGGAAAATATTCGATATCGCAAGTTTCAATTCCAGTCAGTTTCATTCGAGTTGATCCTTCTATCACTATCGAATAAATTGTGAAATTATATGTTATATATGTTTTCGTGTTAACTGCAATTCGCCATATTAAATATTCACGGCAGCAGATTTATACAGACTCATGGATAAATTTTTAAGAGGAAGTAAGCAAGCATTACACGATAGTCAAGCATCAACAAGCACACAGACGAGCGTGGTTCCGAAAATAAAATCAAGGAAATATTCTCAAGAATACTTAAATTTTGGGTTTACCAGTACTGAAGTAAATGAAGAAGAAAGGCCCCTGTGTATCATTTGCTCAAAAATGTTGGCCGCAGACAGCATGAAAACTAATAAACTTAAACGACATTCGGAAACGCTCCATAGTGAGTACGTCAACAAACCCAGAGAATTCTTCGAATTAAAATTAAAATCATATAAAAAGCAAAAATCATTTTTTAAAGAAACTTTGTCTGTAAATAAAAAAAGCTTTAAGTGCATCTTACAAAGTTCATATAATTGTAGAAATCCTCCCACCATTGGTGAAGAGCTTATTTTGACAGCAGAAATTGAGATTGTAGAAACTATGTTTGGAGATAATTTTTCAAAAAAATTGAAGTCCATACCTCTTTCAAATGATACTGTTGCCCGTCGAATTGGCGATATAGCTGAAGCGTCAACTTTTCTCGAAGTCTCGTGACAAATTGTTTTCAATATAGCTTGACGAAGCAACAGATAGTAATAAAGATGGTCATTTAATTGCCTATGTCCGAATTTGTGATAATATGTCAGTAGTAGAACTACTTTTCTGCAAAACAATAGAATTCAAAACAACAGCGCTCGCATTATTTGTTATTTTAAATGATTTTATGAACGAGGCAAACATAGAATGGAAAAATTGTATCGGAATATGCGCCGATGGTGCTCGTTCAATGTCCGGAACATTTCAAGGTATACAAACACTTGTAAAACAAAAATCACCTCAGTGCAACATTGCATGATCCACAGAGAAACTTTGGCTTCGAAAGAAATGAGTCCTGGTTTGAATATTGTGTTAACTACGGTTGTAACCGTAGTAAATTATATAAAAATGAGATCCCTGAAATCGAGAATCTTTTCCGCACTTTGTAAAGACATGGGTTCAGTACATTCAGCGTTTCTATTTTATTGCGAGGCAAGATGATCATCACGTGGGAAATTTTTGCAACGTGTTTATGAATTAAGAGAATAAATCGCCATTTTCCTAGTAGAAGAAAACAGACAGGAGTTCAAGAATTTTCGCGATAGTTTATTTGTGATGAAATTGAGGTACTTGGTCAACATATTCGAGAAATTAAATAGAATCTTCAACTCCAAGGAGCAAATACACATATGTTGGATACGAGTGATAAAGTTAATGCTTTTTGTAGAAAATTGGAATTGTGGAGCAGAAATTTAAAGCAAAAAAACCTAACAATGTTTGTAAATGTGGATGATTGTACTAAAAATTACAAGGATGAAGAAGAACATGTAAAAGTTGTTTTTGTAACCATTGAAAATCATTTAGCCATGCTGGCAAAGAATTTTAAAAAGTATTTTCATGCTGACGACAAACTGATAGCAAGTTACGAGTGGATTAGGGATCCATTTCATAAGACTCCCGAAGGACTCTCAATTGATGAGGAAGAAAAATTCATAGACTTCACGACAAGTGGCGAAACTAAAAGGCAATTTTGTAATAAATCACTATTTGAATTTTGGGCAGGAGTAAAGTTGATTTTTCTGAACTAAAAACAAGGACATTTCACATTCTATTACCATTCAACACCCTACCTTTGTGAAACTGGATTTTCTGCTGTGGCTTCTTTCAAGACAAAATATAGAAACAGAACTGAGAGTAGCTATTTCTAATACTAAGCCTTCCTTCAAAAAACTTTGCTCTGCAAGACAGACCCAAGGAAGTCACTAATAATTATTAATTTTTTTTAATTTAGTATGTTTTGATTAAGTAAGTTGTTTTACTTTAATAAGTTATTAAATATTTCGAAATGTATTTTGTTTTCTATGTGTATGTGTGCTTTCCTTTCAGTCAGTTAATCAATTTTTTAAAATAATATTTTCTCTTGGATATTCTTGCGCCCCCCTTCTAGTGTGCTCGCGCCCCCCTAGGGGGGCGTGCCCCACAGGTTGAGAATCGCTGAAATAGACAGAAAAATTAATTCATGAAAACTTTTTACTCGAGGATTTTGATATTTCAAGTCTCTTAAAAACGAAAATCAGAATCACCATATTTGTATGTTTGAAAATCGTGTGTCTCTTTGTATGTTTTTGTTTTTGCGAACACAATAATTCAAAAGCGCAATCAATTTGAGGAGTGAATTATGCGTATAATACACACATGAAAGCAGGAACAATTCATATACACATTTTCTATTTTTCTTTGTAATTCAAAATGAACTCATAAATCGTCCTCTTCCAAAGCATATCGCCGTGTACTTTGCATAGAATCTACCTTATTCAATTTTAATAATAGCATTTACTTTTATGTAAATTCCCATTTCTTCCACGAAAATGATACAGTATATTTATCTGATTTTACCTCTTAGGTGCTGTAAAAAAATTAATTTGAGAGTTGGAGATTATATCAAATCAAATCAAATCAAGCTGACATGGACAATTCTTTAAATTTAGAAAGTCAGAAATATAAATTTCTTTTCATTGTAACTCCTGAAGTTTTTGCTGAAAAATTCCTGAATGTAAAAATACTAAATTATTTATTTTATCAAAGTTCATTAATAATTTAGTTTGTTCACTTTTTTTCTAATTTTCAAATACAAAGTAATAAATAATTTATTTTTAATTACTTAGTATTTCAATTATAAATTTTGTTCAATTGGAACACCTTTAAAAAAACTGATTTAAGTATGGAAATATGTAGAGCATGGAAAAACAAGTAATATAAAGTGTTAGATTAACGTTAATTCAGCTTGATCTAAATTTATTTAATACAAATATCATTTTTGAATGTTCTGAACTAAATTGAATAATAAAACATAAAATTATAGAAAGGCAACGAGAAAGGAAGCAAAAAATATGTGGGATTATACTAAAGTATAAATTGAAAAAAAAATGTACACAAAAAGAAAAATATATACTTATAATTATTGAAATTTTTCTTCTTAATGTATTAATAAAACAATGAGTTTACAAACATCATTGCGTAAAATTACGGTGTAAATTTAGTTACTATGAAACATAACTAAATTTTAAAGAATAAAATAGAACCTTAAATATACTTATTACATTTTTCCAAAAAAAAAAAAAAAAAAAAAACTAAAAAGGATGGATTTCGGAGAACAGATCACTCTAATTTGAATGAAATAAGAGTCAATTTATGTAAATATGGGCATACTGGATATATGTTTGAATATCTGTAACAGCGAATATTGGTAAGTATGGCGAATGTATCCAATTACCCTTATGCTAGACGAACGAGCCAATTATCATTCTTCCAACGATCAGGAAAAACGTCCAACAGCAATCATCATATTTCTGTACTAAAGCATTGAGATTTAATCACTTGTTGTGATTGGCTTTCAGAAAAATTGGAATTTTAAGTGCCTACAAGTTAAGCAAAAACTTGCAATCAGGCAAGACGAACAATATAATATTGATGCATAACTGTTTCTCTTTATAAAAGAATAATTGCTAGATACGATTTGATTACGGTTAATAACTATTGAAACAATTTGATGCATTAAAGTAACCATCACTTTCAAATAACCATCTAGTGCATTTAGATATAAGTAAGACAATTTTATTTAAAAACGATGAAAGATTTTGTGTGATAAACTAACAACAAGACCAAGAATATCGTTTAGGTTATGCGGTGAAACTTGTCTACAAACTTTATCTACTACTTATCTTGAAACTACCATTCGTGTTAAGTGATATTAGTCACATTGAAAGGTTACATTTTTGGAACGCAAAATGCGCTTTAAAACTAGTGCTCAATTATTATTTCTGACACATTGATTTTTGAGATCTATTTAATACGAAGTATTTCCTTCAAAGTTTGTTTTTATTTAATTATATTTGTTTTGAAAAATTAATTTTTGTTTTCGCGGGCTCTTAAATTTTTTAGCAAATATTTTCTCTTGGATTCATCTACAGTTGCTCTGGAGTAGATATTTTAACGCGATATATTCTTTCTCTAGAGATTCTTGATTTGGAATTTTATTTTGTTGATGGTTACAATATCAGAAGCTTTCCACCAGTGTCCGAGTTAGCACATGAATAGCACACACATTTTCCCGTATTTCCCTTTTTACTTAAAAGTTCTAAATTTAGTCTAGATTAAAAAAAAAAACGTTTTTGGACATTTTTCAGAAACAAAATACAATCTTTGAAATGAAAATACCTGGGTAGAGGGCGAAATTTTCTTTTAAATACATGCTAGGAAAAGTTGTGATTCATTTCAATTTACTTTAAGGTGTTGTTTTATTGAGAATGTACTTTTTTGTTCCCTTTTCAATTAATAAAATTTCTAAGGTCAAAAAGACGAAAGAAAAAAATCCTAACGAAGTATAAATGACGACCACTCTGTTTCTCGGAAATGTTCAAGTAGTAGTTCATAAGGTTATTTATAAGTATGCGCAAAAATTTCCCAGCCAAAAAAAAAAGTCACAGTTGAGAGAGAGAGATAATTACTTTACAAGAATGGAAAATAAGAAAAAAAAAAGTCCACACCCCTTGGTATACTTGTATTAATTTTTCTAGTTTGAAAAGATGTAATATTGGTGTATTATAATTCGATGAAGAATATATTTTAAAGAAGTTATTATGCAAAAATTCTTTTACGACTACGTTCGTTAAAGTCAAAGTTATAACTTAAAATCTGAATTTATTTTGTGTGTTCTGAATCTCTAATCATATTTGATGTATAAAAACAAATATAGAAAATTAGTAAAGGAGTCAAATGTGATGAAGTCACATTTATACGACGAAGATTATTATAATTATGATGTACTATCTCATAATATATTGTTTTATGCTTTTATGTGACGGAATGTCCTTTCCCACCTTGAATATTACCCAGCGACTTCACACACTTGGCATGTGTATCATAATATGAATTGATCTTGTGATCCCCATCACCCTTTTCGATTAAATGATTTTTTTGACATGTATAACATGATCACTGAAGCATTTTTCCTTTGATGTATGAAATCAGTAATTACATTTGTATCTTCGGATCAGAAAGTAGGAAAAGCTTATATTCTATTCAATTTCGGAGAATAATTTCCAGATAGTTAATTTATTGTGAATGTCAAAGCACACTAGTACCGACTGTAATTGAATAGCACAGCACACCAATTTCCCGATACCGCTAAAACCTCCTCTGTCCGATCAGTATTAATTAGTGATCTTCATCCTCCGACTACAGTGAAGTGTGGCGGAAAAGAGCATTCCGAGAAACATTCTACATTAATGAGATCTGCAATTATTCTAGAAATGTTTGAAGCCTACAGTTACATACTGCAATAATACTACTTTTCTAGGAATTACAAAGAATATAAAAATGCAATAATATTTATTATTAAAAAAGGAAACAATTAGATAGATGCTTTTATATGTATACACTGAAGTGGACAATATTTTCTTTTATGAAAATTATCATGATATATTTTTATTTTTAATGAATGCTTATTATTCTCTTATTCATTTTTTAAATAAATGTGCAATTTTATATTTCCTTCCTCATAATATTTATAATTGTTTTATGTACTTATTATTTTGTTTTCAGTTTTCTAACACTTTTACAATTTTTGCTTTCACCTCCAGAATTTTAATTAATATTTAATTTACAAATTAATTTTTGCCTTTTGGTACTAGGATGAAAGTGCATTAAAAATATTTTTTTTTATTCACTAAGAATCATTTTACATTAAATCTCAAATATATTTCTAAATTCTGTGCTAAAATCATTGTGAAATTAAATAATTTTTTTTATTTTCAAATTCATTACTAGATGGCATATCTATTATCGAATTAAAATATAATTGAAATCATTTGAATAATTAATAATTATTAAAAATATCATCAATTGAAATCATTTGAATAATTAATAATTATCAAAAATATCATCAATTGAAATCATTTGAATAATTAATAATTATTAAAAATATTATCATTTCACTGGTTTGTGCTACCTGTGTAGAGACTACCTATTGTGAGTCTCAGTAAGATATTATAATTTTTAACATATTTGAAACATACATATTTATCGTTTATATATATTTTGGGTCAACAGTTAGGAATCTCTTGTTCTTTTCTAGAATTTAAAATCAAAATTTCCTTTACATTACGTGTGGTGAGGGAGGTACAAATTTATTATTTTTTTAAGTGCTTAGAAACAATATATTAGAGAGATAAAAAATTCATAAACTTTATTTAAATAATTTTTTTAGATATGCAAAACCTTACTAGAATATTTATATTAAAATGAAAATTAGAGAATAATATGTCTGGGAACACAGGTAAATAAACAATTAAATAAAATTAATATTTAATTATTGACAATTTGAATTTGATATTCACAATGGCTTAGGGTATCTAAGGTATCTAGTGCTATCCTGAGATCAAAGACTTAATATTCATTAATTGATGAAAATGCAGAGTATATTTGTTTAATTAAATCGAACAATCGAATCACAATTAGTTCTTAATTTCCAAATTGAAGAATAATTTCACGTGCTACTACTACCACATGCTTTATTTTTCTATATTATGGTCTTCATTTATTTCATACAATTTAGTTCTGAAACCCTAATTCATCTCTTAAATTAATGCTTAATAAATACATTTGACAAAGAACGTTTTTTAATAATTTTCTTGTATAATGTTATTTTTTTAAACAGGTACAAAATGACAATCTGGTAAAAACAGACAAGTAATATACTTTGGTAAACACTTGTAAGGGAAAAAAAAACTGAAGTTATTTTTTTTAATTTTTTGATTAAAATAAAAAAAAAAGAAATAATGTGGTTCAAAATGATTAAAATTTTCTGCTGTTAATAGAAGAACACACATGTTCAGAATTTCAAAATTCTAATGTATCAGGACATAATAGAAAAATTGGTTTACAAAATTCTGTATTTATAAACATACCAGAAGTAAATAAAAGATGAGAGACAATTACTTCTCTCTGTTTTGAATATAAAATATCGGGTACATTTTCAGCGATAAATAATTGATAAATAGAAACTACAGCAACAAGACCAAGAGCGGAGTCACCCCTTTTCTCAAATTGCACATGTCAAATGTGTCGCATCATTTTAATTTCGAAATCCATTGCTTATCTGGTATTAAAAAATATATGGTGTTACTGAATAGAGTAATAAATTACGTACAATATATTCCCAATATAAATTTAAAAGTATTTAACGATCCAAAGAAGTAAAATTGACACAAACGTGCTCTGTTAGTAAAACAATAAACAGAATTTTAATTTTGGAAAATTTTTAACAATGGATGATTTCGTATGAATTATATGTCAATTGAAAGAAAAACTAATCAATAGAGTATTTTTTTATGGACGCACTTAAATAAAAAATGATTGGCGACAAAACAATAACCAACCAATTTATCGATTGCAGGATTTGCGTCAATTGAAGAAGATACGGATTTTTTTAATGTTTCTTTTTCTATTTTCCTAAAAGATAAAGCATTTTTTTTTCCTCCTCAATCTATTTTTTATCGCCACTTTTTATAACAGCACATACATACACGTAACATAACTATGTTATATGATTGGCAGTAATTTACTTATCAATTTTTAGTTATTAATATAATTTTAGATCGCAAAATTCATTTTGATGTTCCGTCAATTTTTTTACATTTTATTACAGAAATTTTGTAAATACTAATAGAATTATATTATTATTTTATTATTAATGTAAATTGCCGATTTTTTAAAATTATCAATGACTTCTGAACAGATATGCAATTTTGATTATACTCCCTTTCCTTTTGTTGTCTTATTGATATTTTTATTTCCTTCTTTTAAAGGTACATTTTCATTCGCTGAAAGAAATTTTATATTCTGATTAACAATTCAAAAATCTGAATGTGAAAAAAATTTGAAATCTGAAGGTTTTGTTAGTATGCCGCTCTCCTTTAGATCAAAATTTTAATAGGATGAAACATAATCATAATAATGAAATAGAATTCCATATTTAATCGTTTTCCATGTTTCATTTTACGTACATAGAATGTTTTTTAATTGAAACTTCAACAAATATGTATCATTGACAATAGGTTCTTTAAGTTATGATTCGTATACGATTTTTTACGAATCTGAAGGCTAGAATAAACACTGAAATGAAAGCTAACAATAATGGCAGCTTTACATTCTCACTTAATTAGCATACAAAGAGGAGATTTTGTAGTGATTTAAGAATGCAACCTCCATCTTTTGGTGAATTTCTATATCAAGAAGCTCTATGCCTCTAAAAATAATCACATGTGGAATTATATATGTCTTATCAATTTGTATATGTACACGATAAACCAAAAGCATAACAATGTAGACGGATAAGTCAGTTATGTAATCTGTATGCAAAACCTATGAATTTTTGTCAAATTTTGGTCGGGTTCCGGCAGAGCATTTCTGCCTACCTATCCATCCACGTGCATGTTGTTATTTTACTAGGTAAAGGCATACTTAAATTGCTATTTATCATGTTTAATAAAATTTTGTATCATTCATTTAAGTGTGTGCGTGTAACTCCCACAAAAATTTCAGCTTCTTAGAGTTTTTAAGAATATTTTAATATATCTTGCAAATCTGCCAGATGATAAAACTAATTGAAATGACATATTTTTCCCATTTTAATTAAAAATAAAGAAGGCTGTAGAAATATTTTGACTATTTTAAACTTAGAAACAATTATTTATTATAATATCTACATCCGTATCTATCTATTAATCTCTCTATATATATATTCAAATTTTGTTTGGACATACTGTGACATAATCATAAACAACTAGTTCGATCTGTTTGAAGGAACACGGAAATACTGAATGATCGGAACGCTGCGACAACATACAAGGGAGCTAGTTGCGGCTTAAGGGCCAACATCGGCAGCAATACAATTATTTTCGTTGGAAGCACGACCTATCATCGAAAAAGGGGAGCTGACCCCACACCATTCCTGTATCACCAGAGTAGTGAGAACCAGACATGATATCGGAAGCTTTTCAAACCGGAAGTTCATTTGAACCTCCCCCCTCGACGTCATATTGAGATATAAGGAATCTTATAATTAAAATTTCATGTCAATTAATTAAGTAGTGTATTTTTTTATCGGTAAGAAATATTAAAAAAAATAATAAATTCACTTCGAGCAACTGTTAATGTATCAGTAATTATATAGAATAGAGAACATGATCTGAAACGATGGGAAGAATTTAAAAATATCTTCAAGGATGCGAAATGCCACTTTTCGCTTTGCAGCACAACTTTGCAATGCAGTATAGACAGACTTATTGTGGGACATTTAGGTGTGATAATAACATTAAGAGTGAATAAAATTTAGGTACATGATCGTAAACTTCACATTTTTTATACAATCTTTTGTATTTGATTGTTGTTAACGTCAATGAGCTGATGCCTGTAATTTCTATTATATTCTCACTTTAAGGCGAATGAGATATTTTTTGCTTATATTTTCTTTTAACATTATTTTTATTTAGTATTCAACATCACATTTTCTTCTGATTGCATATTGCAACTTCGGTCCGATTTTAATGCCTTTTTTTAATTTAAGCGTCAGTGAACATTATAAATAATGTAAAGTGTTGCTTATAATGCCATTTTGTATTGCGTAAAATTAAAGTTTTTTTAAAGGAATTAATAAAATAATATCTCAGATTTTCTTTGTTGGCAGAAGAAACATACTAGTAACTTTTAGCTAAGCTTAGATGGTTATTTTATTTTTGGTTGGAAAAGTTAAATTCGAATGCGTATATAAGAAGATTATATATATATATATATATATATATATATATATAACTTTTCTTTTTTATATGTAATAAAACTAGACAACATACCTGTGCTTCTGCAATTTGATTTAGAATCTTGATACAAACGTGAAATAATCCAAATATAAACTCGAATTATCATATTATGCCTACGTCCGAGAAAATGAATTTAGAAAATTTTTTGAGATTTCAGTATTGTTTGATTATGAAGCTATAATCAGGACTTAAGCATATGTTGAATTTATTTAAAATGCTTAATGAGTAGGAAAAAAAAAATTCCGAGATTTCAAACTTAACTCATCTTTATTCTCATTTTTATTAATTTTCCTTATAATAAATTCATTCAGTAGTGCGTAAAATTCAGTTTCCGTGAATATGAAGAAGAAGAATTAATGCCTTCTTAATTAAAGGTATTATGAATTTTTATTTCACAGCTGTTGCAGAGACTCCCGCGTCAAACAAGACATTTTTAAAAATATGTTCACAATTTTTAATTTCTTTTTATAAGGATAATGTTTATACATGGAATGTAAATAAGATATTTATTCGTATTTTGTCTAAAAAATTTTACAATTTGTTTGAAATTGCAGCTTTTCTAATACTAAATAATCTTATTTGTTGAACAATCAAGTCCTTCTAATTTTATAATGAAATTCTCTGATGAGTTTTCAGGAAAGAAGAGTGCATAATTTTACAAGACAGTTGAAGATAATGTGCAGTTATTTTTTACTTGACCTGCGCAGTTACATCTGACATTGAATGTTTCATCACGTGCATTCATTTCATTATAAGACGTATAATATTTTCTTTTCCACTTCAAACTATTACCTATCAATTTACTTATCCATTCAAGGCAATATTTCTTAGGATATTAATGAGCCAGATTTTTAACATCAAAATAATAACCTGGAACATTCAATTACTAATTTTGTGAAGATTATTGCCAGTTTTAGCTTCAAAATAAATATTTCCTATTTCATTACATAACCCCCAAGTAGTTGCAAGGTCAAGCGGGCCTCAGAAAATGGTGCTTGTATTCTCCCGCTTTCATATTTGTGAAATAAATGCTCTCTCTCTTTACTGGCTGCAAAGAGTTAAAACGACTTTCACAACCATTGTTATCCACTGCAAGTATTATACTTATGATGACGCTATTAAACTATTTTAAAGGTTAAAGTTCCTTCGAGATTAAAATGTGACTTCACGGAGTCACATTTTCACATTCAGGACTTAATTACTAACCAAAGAATTCATTTTATGAGTTTCACGATTATGAGAAATTTAAATTAAAATATGAGAAATTAGCAATTATACTTCGAATCACTTGATTATACTTAAATTATGTTTAATTGTTCGTAACCAATAAAGTTTAAATATTATAAATAATATCGGTGACGAACAATTAAATACTCTTTATAATTGATTTCAGTTATAAAGAGTATATAATTGGCAGTATATACTTCTTATAATTGATTTTATCTTGTGAATAAATTTTGTCTTCTTTCTTTTAGGCCAGTGAGTTGCTTTGTTGAAGACATTTCAGCAGAGAATTGAGAACATACAGGATCTCCCAAAATTAACTCAAGATTGGAATTTTATACCACTTGTGCAGCAAAGTGTTGGCAAACTCTATTAAAAACCATTTGGAAGCTGATAGTTTATGGTCAGTAAAAATAGAGAGTTACACGATAGAACAAATTGTTTTCATTGTTGAACAATATTTCAAAAATAATGAATTTAGTGGCCACATATCAAAAATTGGAGAATTAGCCCTTAACACCATTGGATTTCTCTTTATGGGGTTATTTGAAATCAAAGGTCTATGCCAAGTAGTCTACAAGCACGCAGGCATTGAAGGGAGAAATTCAACGCTGCTGATTTATGTAGGAAGTGGTATTAACTCTAAACTTGTTTCAAGAATAATAATTAATTAAAATATTTAGTTAATTTCGATTGCAAGAAATGGCGTCGCCAATCATGTCAAATCAGATCTAGCTGAATTTCAGCATCAATGACAAAAGATCGCGCGCGTATGACATCAGGCGTCCAAGAATCTCCTAAAAGAGAAACACTCGATTCTTGTGTGAGGAATGGACATGTGAGGTCTGACATAGTTTACGTGATCGGTTTTAAAAAGAAAAAACGGAAGCAAACCTTTTTAGAACTTGACCATGTTTGACATCCCCATCTCATAAATGATATATGCTATTTATCACCTATCTTATTGCCTTTCTGTAAATAGTCTTAATACTGTAAATATTGAAATGTCTAATTCTATTTTATCTTAATAAATTAATTGTTTGTTTAATTCGTTTATTATTATTTCTTTCTCAAAAATTCACTTTACTGCAAAGACATGATAGCTCTTCCCAGTAATATCCTATATTTATTTGAAATGGTCATTAAAAATTTCGACAGAAGATTGCGTATGTGCCAACAAAACTGTGGAGGCAATTTGCCCTATGTGTCATTCCATATATAATCCTATCCTATGTACTTTAGGATTCAATAAAAACAATACAATTTAAGGGAGAAAAAACTTTGTCTTTTATTTAATTTGACTCTTGCGTTATCACGTTGTTGTAGCTTGTAATGCTTTATTTTTACTACCCTAAACTATCAGCTGTCAAATGTTTTTTTTATAAGGTTGCCAATGCTTTACTGCACAAATGTTGGCAAATTCAAATCTTGCGTTATTTTTGGGACAACCTTTAAATATTATTTTACAGGAAAATATTTTATTTTAGATTTAATGCATAAAACCGAAATCTTGACTTCTGATTCCTTTTCTATTTTCCAAAAAATAATTTTCAATTGAAACCTGTTCGAGAATTTGAATAAAAATTTCGGAGATGGCGCTTAAAACAACAGAAAGAACTTAACGAATTATTTTGTTAGATATTGCCACGTGATTAATTCATAAAAGATTTTGAAAAAGGAGAATAATGGTTATCTGCGATTTAAATGTAAAGAGAATGAAAAATTATGCAAGCTAAAATTGAAGATGAGAAATAAGATGCGCAATTTGTTCAGTTTCAAGAAGCAATTTAACTGTCTGATGATTATTACGCATTCAACTAAACTAATCTTTGATCCAAAAATTTGACTCGCTACAAAATGTTGTTACATTTAATTAAAAGAGAATGGATTGTTACAAAAATGAATGCCATTATTCTAAAGCTGTTTAAAATGATAGTACTTTCGAATAATATTTTAAAACTATTGATATGAACTAAAGTTTTTTCTTCTTGTCTGTGTTTAACTATTATAACTACTAATTATTAGATGTTATCAACAAAATTGTTCTCTTATTTTTTTATTTTCTTTGAAAATTATTAAATATTATGAGGACTTCTGATTAGTTAATTTAGGATGGACGTTGGGAAATTAAATAAATCATTTTAATATCAGTTTAGAAAAGACGACAATTTATCATGCGACTATTTGTTATAAATTCTTCACGACTTACATATTTAAATTATTTAAGAAACTTATTTTTATTCTTCAATTCATTTAATTTAAAAAAAAAATAGATGTTCGAAATTATTTTTAAACTGAAAGAAAATTAAAGCATTCATTAAAAAATTTTATAAAATAGTTTTTATGTATTTATTAGAAGGTAAGTGAATCCAATAAAATTAAATTGAATTTTAAATTCAAAATATAGCAATATTTTTTTATTGAAGTAATAGTGAATAAACAACTTCCACTTATCCTGAACATTAGGAGTAAATTTAAATTATTATCACAGCGATAGCAATAGGCAATTCAGATTGAAGTTCGAACGGCTATCACCAGTCACTGCCTAAGAACTTCGACAGGAGGTAAGTTCCGTCATAGGAGAGGAGGTAATTCAACCCCACACCATTAATAAATTCATCAAGAAAATAAGAAGATATTTCGTATATGTCAATTTCTCATCTATTCTTGGTACCATCCCCAGTAGGCATAGAATTGTAATTAATTATTAAAATCCAAATTAAATTAAATAGAATGTAAACACATTTTTCTGCTTCTCCTTACTTAATTACAAAAAAATAAATATATATTAAAATAATATATATAAAGATGCAATTTTTAGAAACATATATTTAAGAATGAAACTTCTTTTCTTAACTATAACTTTTTAGAACATTTTCGTTGTAAATTATATAATTTATATATATATATATTACTTTTTTACTATAAAGACATCTTTCTATTCACAGAAAATTAAAATAAAAAAGTTGGGAGAAATTCTTATAAATTCCCAGGAAATATTTTTTTTTTTTTTTTGGAATAAAATATAAGACATTCTTAAATAACTGCTACTTCCGTTTTAAATACTGAGAAAAGTATATTCAGAAATGAGACAGCGCTTTAATGGCAACATCATCACTTTGACAAATGATTGTAATAGAAATCGTTCGGAATATCATTTAACACTCTTATCATTTCCGTCTCCATGTCGTTATGATGATCCAGCGTTTATCGATAAAATATTGACTGCGTCACAGATACCTTCATTAAAAGAATTTGTAGTTTTTTCTTATTTAATAAGTCATCATTAAAAATTTTCCTAAACTATCTGAGTCCAATTTGGAAGCTGTCTTACAAAAAGTTTTAAAAACTGAAATCATTCAACTCGATATTTTTTCACTACATTTTCTTAGAATATTATTTTAGAAATAAATTGAATTGTTTCTTTTTGTGTAATTTTGTAAAATACAGTAAAAGAAAAAAATATATTTATGAAAATGGAACAAAAAGTAGATGATGTCTAAATATTCCTCATTTAAAAATATAAACATTTTTTAAAAAGTTATCAGTTAAATAAACCTTTATTCATTAACTTGAATGTATTTATTGGCAATAATGAATATTTTTTATTCTCTTTTTACATTTTGGAAATAAAATAATCTCCTTTACATCTAAATTTACAAACTGTACATTCATTGAGTGAAAATTGCTCAACTTTAATTTATTTTCGAAAATAGTCTCATTGTTTCTGCTTTTTCAGTGAATTTAAAGAAAAGTTTTGCATATTTCCAAGACGATATTCATATATAAGAAATTAATATCTATCACGGAATATCACAATTCGTATTTCTGAGTATCAGTATTGTGCTGATATAATTATTTGATTGTCAATGAAATATTTAAAAACTCATTAACTCATTATGGGCAAGTCGACATTAACCAAGAATAGGCTTCCTTAACATACAATCACATATCAATCACAGTTACGTATATCTCAGAAACACATTTTGACTTCAAATATATCTTGTAAAAATATTCTTAATATTCGAATTGTTCAATACGATGAAAAAATGAGAGAAGTAAACTGAAATACGAAATATATTGTTAGTCGCCAGAATACGAAATACGAGAATACGAAAATATATTGTTAGTCGCCAAAAATTTTATGAATCAATCATTCATTTTTTACGAATCAAAATATTTGTGTATTCATAATAGAAAATACTGCAATAACCTGTTTGAAGGAAGTAGAAAAATAGATCCATTTAACAAATTTAATAATCCCAGAATCCTTGAAATTTTTGTTTATTAATTATTTGGCGATTAATGAAATGTTTGGCGATTAATCGTTGACATTTTGTTGATAGTATCCGAGAATTGAATTTATGTTTTAAATATGTTTTGTTAAAATCTCGAGTTCGGATTTTTTAACGAATACTGTACTTTTTCTATACTACTTATATAAGAAAACAAAACAGGTCGTATTTTACTAAAAACATAGTCACAACATTTCAATGCCATATAAGAAATACTTTTATGAGTGAAATTTTCAAATGATTTTAAAATTATTAAAAATAAATTAAGTTTCGAAGTAATGCAATTTATAATAATTACTCGTTCAAAGAGTTGGAACCTTTATTTTAAATAGAAGCAGTAGAAGGGCAATATTTCAAAAAAGACAAACGAAGACAAACGAAAGACAAAAAGCGAAAACGAAAGACAAACGAAAAAGACAAACGAAAAGTGTTTTCCAGAAAAAAGAATAATAATACTGAATAATTGATCGGTCGTATCTGTAATAACGGTTCATCAAATTTCTTATCTATTTATTGGAGGAAAATGTTGAAAGCTCGTTAAGTATTGATTACAGGTATTTAGAGTACAAAGATACGAAAAATAGTGTCAGGTTATTATATGAGAGCCGACTTTACCGCTAAGAATGACACACCGGAAATTGACCATTGTTTGCTTTGCAAGATAAAGACTTGCGAAAGCTTTTTATCGCTGAAATTAAGTATAAAGTTTGAGTGTTAGCGCAATTTCTAACACTTGATCTTATCTGTTTCATCAAAATTATTAAAACTCAGAAGTTTACATTCAAGAAAAATGCATTACATTCATTTAATAAAACCTGATAAAAATAAAATCATAGATATTGTACTGGAAATGTAAAAGAATAATTTTAAAATGCATCAAATGTTATTAGAATTTCCATTTTAGTTTATACGTATGCTTCATTATACAAGTTGTCTCCCCAGAACTTTTCCCTTTATTCTCTAAAAAGATTTTATCCCAGAGTTCGCCATTGATGTTCAATGAGTACGAAATGTTAATCTTTGGTGTGCATTTAGTATTTTTACAGAATCTGTCGTTTGATCTTTGATAAGTTTTTTAATGATTAGTTTCTAGTATGCAGTTAATAGTGTCCACAAACTGAATTTTCATTTTCGATAAGTTTTTTTCAACCGATTATTTAGAACTACAATTCTAGTGAGAAAAACACATTCCAAATTTGATATATTTACACTACTGGTCAAAAGTATTGCAAGTTTGACAATTCTCACGTTTTTTCAAGAATAAGTCTCCCCAAAAGTAATATTTTTTCACTTAAAGTGATATTTTCTAATATGAATGTAGTGGAGAAGTTGCAAACTATTGCGCCATCCAATGTGAAGTAATCGTGTGCAGCTATTGAGTCCTCCCCGTAGTTTATTATATAGAATATCTCCAATTGCGAAGGATTTCGTTCCGTTTGTTGCCCGGTCGAAGTGCGTTCGTTGTGCATTGTTTTTCAATTTAAACTGTTCATTTCTTTTTAAAATGTGGGAATTAACTCATGAGAAGTGCCAGGCTGTTATTTTAATGCACCAAGAAAACATTCAAATGATAGGGTTGCTCATCGATGTGACCTCAGTGAGTCGACTGTTTCACGTCTCTTAAGAGATTCAAAACCGAAGGAACCGCAGATAAAAAGCCTAGAAGTGGTCGTCAGAGGTTATCTTCTAAACGTTCTGATGCTACTTTGACACAATTATGCTGCAAAAACAGATTTGTTAGTTCTTCTACACTTGCAAGAGAATGGAATGAGTCCATGCCTGTCATTGATAGTCCTAGAACAATTCGCAGGAGATTCTGTGAAGCTGGTTACAAGGCACAAGTATCTAGAAAAAATCCAGTATTGATGAAAGCAATGCGGAGAAAACGATTGGAGTGGGTCAACTTGCACAAAAATTGGAGTATTTCGGAATGGAGACAAGTTATATTCAGCAACGAAAGTCGCTTTTCTTTAAAGTCTGACAAACCTGACCACATTTGGCGTAAATCAAAGGCCGGAATGACTGGTTCGTACATAAAAACACCCAGAAAGCATAATGGTGTATGTGTGCATGTCACATCAGTCAAATGGACGACTTCATTTTGTACAGGGAACCATGAATGGTGACAAGTATGTTGTTGTGCTGAAGGATCAATTGTTTCATAGTGCTCGTGACATGTTCCCAAGGCAGAAATGGGTATTTAAGCAAGATCTAGCACCCTGCCAAACATCAAAAAAGATAAGACAAACTGTACAGTCAATTTTAAATTTCATTTCATTTCAGTTCTGACCTCTATATCGAAACATTCATTATTTTAGGTTAAGGCAACATTTGCAAAACATGGTATTAATGTTCATGCATGGCCAGGAAACTCACCAGATTTAAAAACCATTGAGAACTTAAAGAGTATAACGAGAAAGAAAACAACTTTGAATTACCCCAGAACAAAGCGAGAATTTCAGGGAACAATAATTAAAGTTTGGCACCATGGAATACTGAAAGAAGTGTTACTAAACCTTGTAGATTCCATGCCTAATAGAGTGGCTGCTGTGATCGAAGCCAAAGGTGGCCTACCTAAATATTAAATACTTTTCAGTTAAATTGAACTCTTGTATTATCTTTTCTGATCAAAAGAATTTGAAATTTTTCTTTACTTCATTTTATTCTAGGAAACCATAATGAATTCCGATATTGATAACCTGTACATTTTGTTTGCATTTTATTCTTTTTAAAAATAAATAATTTTTTATTCAATAATTTAATTATATCTTGCTTTTAAAATAATTAAATATATTGACATAAAAAAATATCAGTTTAAATGAAAAAAAAAATATTACTTTTTTTTTTTTTGGGGGGGGGTTATTCTTGAAAAACGTATAATTTCTCAAACTTGCATTACTTTTGACCAATAGTGTAAGTCCATTTTTAAGTTAACGGATTTATATGTTTCTGAAAGTACATATTAACAGACAGACAGTCAACCTTTTCTTGTATTTGGCTAAATATTTGGTGAGAGTCTATATTATAGATCAGCGGTTCTTAACCTATGGGTCGCGAAGCATATTTCTTGGGTCGCGCTGAGTCAAACCAAAAAAGTTAGTAATACACCAAATTTCAGACATTTTAGAAATGACGACTTGAATAAATATCAACAATCGAAAATGAATGTGATTAACAAGATCAAAAAATATCAGCTGATTAAAAAAGCGAGAGCAAAAAAAGTACGTTTGATGATAATAACGGTGAGAACTAAATGGAACAAAGCTGGCGAGGGCGTACAAGAGAAGCGCTCCAAATATTTGAATGCCATTTAATTTTGATGTAAGTGATTTGCATGAGGAATTTGTTAATATTAATCAATTTCAAGAACAATTAATAGAAATACAAAGTGCTTTCTGGTTAAAATTATAAACCGAAAAGCCAATAATTGTTAAAGAAGCCCTAAAAGTATTATTGCCCTTTGCAACAACATATATGTGTGAGGCTGGTTTTTCGGCTCTGTGTGTAATCAAAAACAATTACCGGAACAAGTCAAATCCTGATATAGATATAAGGTGCTCCTTGACAAGCATTCAACCGAGGCTTGAAGATCTTTCAAAATGTATTCAAGCACAAGGTTCTCATTAAAACTGTATGACTTGCATTTAAAATTTAAAAGACTTAACATATGCATTGATATTTCTTTTTTTTTAGGAATAAGTTAAAATGTCAATTATTTTCAAAAAGTTATAAATATATTTTAATTTGGTCAATAAAAATTATTAAAAACACTTGATTATTGATTAAATTTTCCTTGGATCGAAAAGTACTTTTGTTTATCTTTATTATTAAAAAAAATAAATAAAAAATTTGTAAGTTAAAAAAAATCATCATCGTAGGATTGAAGATTTTTTAAAAATACGATCTAAAATAAAGCAACGAAAAAATTTTGACTTTTTTTGGGTCGCGACATGAACATATTTCTCAAATTTGGGTAGCGGCTTAAAAAGGTTAAGAACCACTGTTATAGATGTTGTGTACCGAATTCTATCTCGTTCTCTTCCTCTTGTAGTTATTGTGTTAACTTATATTCCAACAGCAAGACAGATAGACTTCCTTTGAAGGGATTTCGCTCAAAACTTATGAGAAATTTACAGATTTGGTTAAAAGATCGTATATTCATACATCTAGTTCAAAGTACTTCTGATTATCTTTGTCAAACACACATAATTGTAAAAAAAAAAAAAAAATATGTTTTTCAAATTCAAGGAGTTCTGAAACATGGAGATTTGTTAAAGTCTCTATTTCTTCTATATATATATAAATAAATAAATACTTCGTATGCCGGAAAGAAAAGTTAACACTTATAATTTTGAAAACAGTAAAAGTCGAGGAAGGTAATTTGTTATTCTTCATAAGGAAGGTTAAATTTTGTCTTTATATAGCTAATACATGAAAAAAATGGTATATGGAATTATGTTCTGAAAATTATCGTTTAATAACTGATTAAATAGTTGAACAATTATTCGATTAAAACTTGAATTCAATTTGCAGAATGGAATTATTGAGTGAGTGTTTCTTATTGTATGTCTAACTTTATTAGATGAATCATTTTTATAAGCTAAATCACAGACAGAAGTGTTCTTACATTTAAAATGATCCACAATGTTTTTAATGAACTCGTGTACAAGTAGAGTCACTCCTGATATCCGATACAAGATAAAGCTAGATGAACGAACTAACAATGTAGGAAAATTGCAATATTGTCACGTAGGTTCTTTAGTGTGGAACTCAATGAAACGCACAAAAAGTAGAGCTAAACCAATTTATTAACTCAACTCTGAACTGAGAACACAGTGACTGATAAATCTTCTGCATTTATACTAGCAGAGAAAGTTCCAGAATACTTTTCTGGAGACAGTAAGAAAAGTCCAGAACACTTGTCTGGTAACTAAAGAAATGATCAGAATCTTCTGGAACATGAAATAAAGGGAAACATAAAATCAAGGAATTAAATATTTACACAAACTGAGAATCGTATTGTCTCTAGCGGGATTCGGACTTCCGATCTCTTGATTATGAGATCTGTGCTATAACCATTCGGCCATGGAGAATCGACTGCCTCTTTTCAATGCGACAATATACTTATATTTATATTTCCCATCAAGATTATTTCTATCGATTGAACACCTATTTCTATTTGACAGGTCATTTACATTGGTGGAATATTAGATTATACTGACTTTTGAAAGTTTTTAATTGACATTTTTTAATGGCGAAAATAATCTCTCTTCTTAAAAATTTAAAGGAAAACAGCATTTCTCAATCATTTCTTTGAGATTTTTTTTAAATGTCTTTCTGATTATCCTTGTAGAATTTTTCAGTAATCGAAAGTTTATTATAATCAATAAGACAATTTGATGTAGATATCAGTATTTTTACTTATTTTTTTTAAATATCGGATTAGAAGAAACTCTGATGTTCGTGTTGTAATGGATGTTGGACATAAACAGCAGCCTTAAAATAGATAATGAATTTTACAATATTAAGGATTTTAATAAACTGTTAAGATATTCAGTAAATTATTCTTAAAATCACTTCTCCAAAATAACTCAATAATTACATATTTTAATTCTCCCATTCCATTTTAAAATAATTACCTGAGAAAGATATTCCTTTCAATGGCAGTAACCATACACTTTTCCTCAGCTTGAATGTGAACCGGGACTTCAGTTACGGAAGTTTAGTTAAGAAAGTAATTCATTTGAAACCTGGCTAAAGAAGCCACTTAGATCAAAGTTTAGGAACGACTTGTTAAAGGTTTGATAAATTTTGAAGTTTTAATAAATATCTTCGAATAAACTAATTCAGCTCAGACTATCTTATTTAAAGATAGTTTAAGGAACAGAGATTTTCTGGTAGAGATATATAGGTATGCGTGCTTCTTCCCATTATGGGCGAGGTATGTTTAACTGAAGATGATTGGATAAGGAATATTCATGATAATATTGAAGAAATTCTTAGATATATGTAATTTAAAACTTTATTAATTTTCAGGTCGTTGTTGTTTCAGATTATTTCGCATCATCGTACCGAATCAATGATTTTTTCATTATAATGGCGCAATCATCATAGTAGTGGGAGATTTATTCTACATAATTTGAACATTCTATTGGTGCATTTTTGATGCAAGCCTACAGATTTGAGTCAGCATAAATCAAAATAGGTTAAAGTACTTTGATTCTTAATTGCAAGAACTTTAGTTTTTCATCAGAGTTTCTATCAGCATGGCATATTACATGTTTATTGAAACTGAAGGTTATCTCAAGCAAAGTCCTAGATGTGTGTTTTTTTTTTTTTACTTTTTTTTTTGTCTCGAAAATTGGTTGTCGAAGGAAGTTATGTCTTTGATCCATTTATTTAAATGTTCTTTAATTTTCTTTTTAGCAACCAAAAGTTCACATGATAAGCAAGACATTTTTAGATAGACTTTTTTTTTTTTTTTTTTTTTTAAATTAACATTTTAAATATCTGGTTAGAAGAATCTCAAATATGCTGATCTTGTAACAGATGCTGAGAATGAAAAACTGAGCAGGAATATTATAGTTCAAAGAAAATAAAGAAATTTCATAAATAGTTCAATTTTTCAATAGCATTTTCTTAAGATCTTCATCTATTAATGACTTAGACTAATATTTTGATTGAACTCCATTCATTTTCTTTATTGAGAATAAATGATATTTCATTCTGCGTAGCATTTAGGATTCTACATTCTCTCATAATATTCATAAATCTGAAAACTGGGGGAAGATGAATAAATATCCGTTTCTTTTTTTTTTGTGCTTATTTTGGAACTTTTATGCTATTAATTCTAATTTAGGAATAAATGCCAATATTTCTTCTTTAGTTCAGATTAAAATTTTTAGGAAGTGCAGGGATAAATAAGTTGTAATTTTTCTATGAACATATTTAAAAAAAGCACCTTTTCAAATATATAAAGCACATGCTAAATCTTCCTATACCTCTCTGGTTCTGATTAAATAAAACCACAGCAATTAGTAACTAATATTTATAAACATTACAGAGAAATTTAATTATTCCTGTACTAGGATACAATTTAAATGATATTTTATTGTAATTAGGACCTGAAATTAAACGAATCTGATAAATTAAATTTTAATTCATAAATGCAGGGTGAAAGTTTGCCTAGGCAAAATTCCCCAAGGTATAGAAATTTGGAATATTCGAAATATTTAGTAAACATAGTTGTTGAAATTCCATTTTAACGACATTCCATAATCAGTACGTTATTTAACGTTAGAGAATAGCCATAATCTACTGATTCCGGCGATTTAAATAGCCTCTTGATTGTGAGGAAGTCCAGACATTAGAACCAGAAAATTCTTGTTCGAAAATAAATTTCATGGAAAAATCTTGTTTAAATGGATCCGATGTCCTTTAAATAGGCTGGCACATATTAAATGTCCTCATGTTAGTGGAACATAAAATTTTGGGAAATGAGAAACCATTCAAGAATCGCCCTCATTATCTGACCAGAATAAAGTGTTTTACCCTAAAATATCCTCTTCGTTGAGTTCATACTGAATATCAATCTAACTGAATTGAACTGTGAACTGTAGTTATTTCAAAGCTTCTTCCTGTTGAAAAATAAACATCTTGTATATCAAACTGTCTTAGAAAAATCACAAATATGTGAAAAATATTGGGCAATAATTTGTAGTAGTGTTTGTCAGGTGGCATCATATGATTCCAATAACGGTTTAGAGAAATTACAGAAAATATATTTAATTTATTCCATAAAGCTAGAATGAAGAAACTAATGTTAATAACCATAGGATATGAGAATCATATAAGAGTAAGATATCTAATTAACAGCGAAATGCGGAGAAACTGATTAAATGTACAAGTGCAGATCACAATACAGATATTGCAAAAGACATGCGAAACAGACACCATTATGAAAATTCCATGTATGAAACTTCTTCAAAGATATATGTTCCGTTATAGGCGATGAGACTTTAATCCTCTGTTGAATTTTCCGTAATGTGACTAATATTTCGTTACTTTATCATCCTCGGCTCACTTATTGTGACTGAAAGAGATCCCGAAATCAGTATGATTATAAGTGTAATTTTTCAGCATCGTAATCAGTATGACTTCCCGTACAGAAAAATATATTACTAAAGAAAATATGAAATAAGAAAAAAATATTTCAAACAGCAAAATGTCATTTCTTAACAAACCTAGCAGTAAATGTTAATAAAGGATTCAAAATTTAAATGGGAAAAGCAAACGAGGATGTATACAAGATATAAAAATTAAAGTCTTTGCCCACTTTGTTAAAGTCATTGTATTGTTTCATTAAAAGATATACAAATGCGCATTACTAAACATAAATTTCAAAAATACCAAATAATGACAACCCGTATATAAAACATGATGTCTGCGAGAAAAAAAAGTCTTTACTATTGAAGGTAAAGAAACATCAAGAATATTGCTTATTCGTACATGAAAGCAAAAACTGTTTTATGACAAGTATTTGCGCTGTAATGAATCTAGCACGAGACTCGACTGATAAAGATCTCTGAACATAAGGTACGTTATTGGGTCGGAGATAACTAATCTTTTTTTAAAGTTTATAAACGAAAGGTTTCTTTTCCTTTCTTTAAAACTGATATCTAAATGGATGGATGTAAAAAGAAATGGCTTGTAGTGATTTTCGTCTTTTTTCCAAGTTAGTTTTTCTTGCAAGTTTTTTTTCCCTCGTTCTATGCAAAATATCGCTCTTATGAGGCGAAGAAAAGTTTTCCTTTGAAGGCAATTTTATTTTGAGGCAGTGTTATTGATCTCGTCACTCTGCTTAATGACGAAGATGTATTAAGGTTTATTGGGCTTTGAATGACTCATAGGTGCATAATTACGAGAGCGCGCAGTGTTGTTATGTTTCTACATATATATTAAGGGCATCAATATTCATAAATAATTATGTCATAAATATTCATCACCGTCGGAGTTATCTGGAAGTTGAGAAGACGCTCCGGCTTTAATGTATGTATGTATACTTTAGAGAGCCTCTAGACTGTCTGGCAAAGAAATTGCTGTTTAGATGGGAATTTGATAATGACTATTGGAATGAGATTACTAGAGCGGACAATTCTGATTTATGAGAAAAAGTGAATAAAATAATTAGTTTATTAAAATATAAATTATTTAGTCATCCGTTGTAGCATTCATTACGGAGTCACCTCATTTTTAATTTTTATTACAATAGGCATATATACTGTACCCGAAGAAATATTATTTGTATGTATCATTGTTACACACACACACACACACACACACACACACACACACACACACACACACACACACACACACACACACACACACAGTGTGCCAACAAGAATTTAATATTTCATCCCCTGAAAGAAAAGAAAATATATTTCCTCTAAACATTTCAAACATTTGATAGATAACTTATACATATAATCTACAAGATCAACTTAAATGTGTTGTACATAATTCGCTCATAATGGTTTGAACATAATGATAATGAAGGTGTTTTTTTTAAATGAAATATTAGTGGTGGTTAAGATAGTCCTCAGATTTTTCTCTTAATTAACAGTAATGGGAAAAGTATTTTTCTGTTTCCAGATTATAATCCTCGTTTTGAAAGATTTCTTTGAAATTTCATCCTACGTTATCTAAAGATAATACAGCTTTAATGGAGTTTTGATAATTTAACCATTTAGTTAGGATAGATTAAAACGTATGTGGGCCACCATGGTAAAGAAGAAGCAGATTGATTTCTTAGACAAGAAAGTCATATCTGTAGAATACCCCCTACAGAAAAAAAAATTGAATCTTAAGTGATGATAGGAAGAATGGATCAATACCTTAACGGGCATTCATCAAATCATACCCAAAATATATTTAATTCAGATCATATAATGGGCAAAACACAATCTTTGAAACATGCCACGGCCCATTCTTCTATTACTTCAAGATTTTTCACATCAAATATTTTGATTGCTTTAGTTCTGATGAAGTAGACGATTCACTAATATAACGTTACTAACTGCTTAATCACCACGTATTTTCATAACAGTAAGTTCATTCAGGACCTTGAATTTGAAGGAACGATATGTTGAAAAGCACAATACCAAGATGAAAATAATAAACCTAATGCAGGTATCCAGAATAACGAAAATCTGCCTTCCCTAGATCCAAGCCCAGAATAATTTATTTCTCATATATTTCCAATTAAACCCTTTTTGAAATACATTAAACATTACTTCAAATTCCATAAACTCATAGTTCTTCACCTCTATCATGTATTATTACATTGAATATTGTGTTTTGTTTTTCAATAAATCTTCCCTCATATACCTATTTAATTGACAGAGAGTCTAAAGGTTCCATAGTAGTATATACTGAGATGAAAAACATGAAAGTCATTATTATACTTCTCCAATCTAGTCTGTGTACCTAAAGCTTGAATTGATTGTTTTAATTTATCTAATTATTAATACAATTAAACTTTGTCATTTTTGCCACTTTTGTCATTTCCATGCGTTAGTTTACTTATTTCTATTTACATTCAAAGTCCCAGTACCTCCTATCCAGTCATTATCTCCATTCTATAATTAATTATCACTGGGTAAATTCTTTAATGCTATACATACCGATGACTACCATACAATCAATCTTACTAGTTTTAGGATTGGTTGATTTATTAATTTCTCCTTACAAAATTTACAAAGTAATTAACGAATCAGTAATATAACGTTAAGGACATACTGAGTTACAGAAAGAAGAGATTCATCAGCAAATTGTTTCCTGGTTTACAAATCCAATGATAATTTTACCAAAGTTTACGCATGCATGTATCCTTGGTATTAAATTACGAAGCTCTGAAGAGAATTTGTGAAGTATACATGACCTCTTTTTGTTAACATCAATTGTACTTCTATAAGCATGCTTAGTAAGCAGCAGATAAAATTATGGCAATACAATTAGGAGATAATCCACATCGTTTTGCCTTTGCTCTACGATAATAATGCCCTCCCTTCAAGTATCTTGTTTGAATTTCATAAGTAATTTCACTCAAATAAAAACAGCTATGCTAGGACTTCCTTGTAGAAGAAAATGCACTCAAATAGAATTTTCAGAGTATCAATAACATAAAATTTATTTGTGAAAAACTATTGACATTCGTTTGTTCCTTAGAGGGTTAAGAGCGTCGATTGAGAATGAAAAAAAATTACAGAAAAGGTTTGCAATGAAAATTATAAAAGAGAACTTTTTAGACGCTACTAATTCTTATCAATCAGTAATATACTTAATTTCAATAATTTTTCCTTATTTACTTGAAAGTAATACAATAATTAACACAATTTTCAAGCAAAAAGACAATGCAAAATATAATTTCGTTATTGAATGAAATTCTGTTTTGAAAATTCAAAACTTTGCAAAATTAAAGCAATGAAATATAAGGTAAACAAATGGAACGACAATGATATGTAAATATTGTCATTCATTAAATTCTAAAACTATTGTTACAATAATTTCAGTATTTCAAGCTTTGTATCTACGTTTCTATAAATTTAAAAGCATATTTGGTTCATACAATAGATCATTGCTTAAAAGAAAAGAAAGTATACGAAAGCAATAAACATATGATAATAAACACATTTGTAACTCCAAACTTAAAAATTCTGCCATTCTTATATAAATGCACAATTTACATCAGGAATTATGTGCGATATATTAAATAAATTTACATACTCAATTTCCATATTGGAGCTTTGTTTATATACATAAAATTTTTATCATTCACATGTGAAAGATACATGTGATAAGTGAATACCAAGTACTGCCATCTATATTAAAAGCTATTACAAAATAAAATGAAATCAATTTTTTGATAACAAGACATTAAGCCCAATTATAAAGATTTCGTCATGTTTAGTCATAGAAGAAAAGTTACGGTATGATTGCATATTACGTTTAAACAAGGAAAAGGGCACATTATGCTTAGCAGTATTTTGAATCGTTTAAAGGACGGCTTTCAGTTCAATTATTAAAAAAAAATATTGCTAAATATTGAATTAAAGAGCAGGATTTTATTTAAATATTGATTATTTCCTGAATATTTAATGATCTAGAATTTTTACTACTAAAATAATCTGATATCCTTTTATGAATTATTTATTTAACTATAGTGTAAAATAATGGGATAGAATTTAATGATATGCACATATTAAATGAAATGCCAAGACTGTGATGTTTAAAAATTTGTATAAAATATGCTGATGAAAAAACAAAACAAACCCCCTCCCCCCAGAAAAATAAGAAAATAAAATTCCATATGCTTTTGTCAGCGCCCCAAAAATAGAAGATAAATTTATTATTAAAAGTCTATAGGGGAAAATAGATTTTGTGAAGTCCCGAAACGTTGATAGTAATACTTTCAGTAAATCACGCATTTCACATAAGCAATGCTTTTCATTTGTAATGAATGATCAAGAATTTTATCTTATGGTGTTCATTGTAATATGTTCTTCTTATAGCGTCGTTTTCAGTATTTGTATTCGTTTGTTTTTACCTCCATATTTATCGCAGAAAATTATTATTCACTTTTTTAGAACCTTAATAAAAGTGTACTTTTAAAATTTATTTATATTATAAATAAATGTTATTATATAATGTTATATGAATGCCCATACTTCTAGGTGATTATTACTAGGTACTACAGTTGGGATAAAACGATATTTGAAATTACAATACGCCGACAACCATGTGCTATTTTTCATCCAGTTACTACTAAACAGAGTAGAGGTTGGCCAGTAAGCGGGAAAGCGATTGTTTTACAACAAATATTGTTGGGGTTTAAGATTTTTAGTACTTTTGACTCATGAGCTTTACTAGATTTATTTAAAAAATGATATTAATCGCAACAATAGATAGCCTTTGTAGCATAAAGAATCGAATAATGATAATAATAACACGTCTTCACGATACAGAGCGGCATTGAGAGACGAAAGGCATTATAGAGGTATTTATAAAATAACTTGGCTAAGGAACCACCTGCGAATAAAATGTTACTTGTAAGTTAAGATATAAATATTTGTTGTCGTGAATTTCCCCCCTAATTTTAATTATTGTCATTTAACTATTTTTAATTTCTTATATACGAAGTATAAAAAAAATATTGAAATTGGGATTTGAATAATTTCTACGCTTCGGCTTTTCCTGAGTTCAAATAATATATTTTTAGACATATTATAATATATATGTCTATCTGTCCGTTTGTATATGAAAACAATGACTAAAAATCGCTTTGTGCTAGACGGATGATATACAGACTTTAAATTAAATTTGTATATTTCTCTCAAACTTTGAACGAAATCCATTTAATGAAAATCTGCGTATTTGGCTATCCAAATATAAACAGGATAATTAGAAGATGAAGCGATGGTATGGTATGGCTAAATGGTATGGTATACAAGTTTAGCAGCTGAATTGTAATTTCTTATCAAATTTTGAACCAACCTTGTCAAAGAGTTGACTGTCTGTCGGTTTGCGCTTTTGTAGGTGCTTAAATGTGCATTTCAATAATGTGTTTCATAATTATTCTTAGATATGTGCATTTCAATAATGTGTTTCATAATTATTCTTAGATATGTGCATTTCAATAATGTGTTTCATAATTATTCTTGGATGTAAATCATTTTCATTGTTTCTACGGATATTTAAGTATTTGTTTTTAATTTTTAAAATGTATGATAACTAGATATAATTTATTTTTGTTTATTGTTATATATAGGTACAGCATTGATTAATATTTTGTTATTTATAAATAATGTACTGTGCATAATATGTTAGATTTAATTTTTTGTCAGTCTAAGTAACTAAAAGTCGTCGAAACAAATATTTAAGCTTTCTTAATTTTATACATTCTTATGAAGCCAAAATTTCAATATGGAGATATTTTGTATTTGTCTGACAATAAATTAATTTTAGAAAAAAGAATAAGTGAAGTAAAATATCAATTTTGCACGGATAAACTCAACTCAATTTATTTAAAGAACTCAATTCATTTGAACGATTAGATGTGAAGTTTATAGAAAGGGAAGCGACACCTCATGTAAGGTCAAGTGAGCCACTGAGACTTAATAATAAAATTATAGTATGGAGATGTGTTCTCATTTTTTTAAAGCTTTCTGGTAGGTTAAAAATGTTATTACGGTTAGCTAAAATGTTTTTCAATGGTAATTTACATTTCGTCTATAACTTTATGTACAAATTTATATCATAGAACTATTCGGTTTTCTGATAGTTCCAGAAAATTAATTAAAATTTCTTGATAATGAATAGGAGCAACTTTAAAGCTAATGAACTTTTCAGAAATCTGAATCTGATATTTAATTAGAAATTTTGGAAACATGGGAAGTCAGCATAAGAAGCATTATGCATTATGCTTTCTATATATTAATAGAATACCTAATGCATCTGTTAAATTATTGAAAACTCTTAACCCCCCCCCCCCATTATATTTCATGATTTCAAATGTGAAAGGAAGAGTTTTGCTGTATAAAACAATATAGAAAAAAGAAGATTTGTAAATATATAATTTAATTTGCCAATATATATAAATAACGTTTTATCCACAGATTCAACCTCCAAAAAACTTTTAATCTTTAAGTACAAAACCTGCACATTTCATCAGTAAATAAAATATCTGTAAGTAATTTCTTCAATTGCTAATAATTATTTTTAATACCTTTTTACATCATTAATATAATATATTATATAATTATTATAATAATCATAGAATGCAGAAAGCAAATTTCTGCAAATTGATTGTTGTTTGACTTCGCCTAATTAAGAAATATAATACATTAGAAAGTGTATTCTAATAAAAATTCCACACCTACAAACATAAAGTAAGTTGAATAAAATCTTACATTCTATAAATATAATCGTATAAATATTATTTCATTCTGATTATTCGTTAAAATAACCTATATCACCGAGTTAATAAAATCATAGTAATATTTATAATTATTTGCCAATGCATTGATATTTCATATAAAATTAACATTTACATCATTATCAATGGAAATTAATGGGAATATTAAATTTAACTAAATAAGTCTCACAAACAGGCCTTTAATGAGGAAAAAAAACACACGACATTCTATTTATAGATTTCATCTGTGACTTGATAGTTTTCCTCCACATTCTACATAGATTAGAGAAAAGCGATTTTGTTTCCCATTTAATGTTAAATGCGTCATTTACAGGGATTGTAAATGTGTAATTCCGAAGGACAGGGTCCAATGATTGAATTCAGAAATGGGTTTCCGATTTCATTTGGCATCGGATTCTGCACAAGGGGCTGTAGAAAAATAATGACAAAGTTTGTATAGTTACTTGGACGAATTTTCGTTTTCGCTCACTAACATGATAAATTTTCTTTGTAAAAATTAACAACAGTCTGTATTTATAAATTGATTTTGTATATATTTCGCTTTATTTTTTTGTATATATTTTGCATCAACTGATAAAAATATTTTTACTAAAAAAATTAAAGACAAAACATTTTAAACAAAACAATAATTTAAGAAAAGAATTAATATTTTTCAAAAAATGTAGGGGTTATTTAAAACCGTAAAAATATCTTAAGTCAGTGGAATTTCAACTACATACATACATATTTTTGACTTTTCACAAATATATAGGATTTTGTATTCAACATGGTTTATTACGATTACTTGGTTATGACCTCTGTATTTTTGATAATTATAACATTATATTTGATAATTACATTATTATAACATTAAATATTTATTTAACATTTAATTTCACAATTTTGTAATTTATAATCTATATGCTAAAACGGAATTCGGTACCACCAAATTCTTCCTAGTGTCATAAATGATTTGGTAAAATTCAAGTCACTCGCGATAACTCCTTTTTCTTTTCTCTATAAATATTTTATTTTTTTTGTCCTTTAAAAATCTTGATAATCAGATTTTCATTCATTTTTTTTGGTGTCTGTCTATTATGTAATTAAAGCAACAAATGAGATTGAACTAAATGTTTTTCACTACATCGGTAATATTCATGGTTATAAATACACAGAAAAGATATTTTTGCACACAAACAAGCAATCATCATTATATTAGTCTTTAATAAATGTCATAATTTATTATTTATTGATATTAGAGAAGTTTATAATCAATTTCTTTTTTAAATTAATCATCAGATCACACACAAAACCAAATATAATTAAAATTAATTGATTAATTGATAATTTAATTCAAAAACTTAAAAATAATGCATCTTTTAATAAACTCAAAACGAAAAAAAAAAAAAAACTTTTAATACTCTAATATATCAGGATGTGACTGAAAAATCTAAAGAAGAATTTTATCAAAAATTTACCATTTGTACCAATATGAAATGGTTAGAGACAAAATTGCCTGTAAATAAAACTTTATAAATCGAAATCTTAAAAATTCTACTTTGGAATTATATATAAATGTTTGAATTTTTTCATATATATGCAAAATGTACTCTAGAGGTATCATTTAAAAAATAATTTTGAATTGGAGAAATCTTCTTTTTCGACTTATCAGATTATTTGGATAAAATAATAGATTTAAAAGAATTAGAAAGAAATATTAAGCATTCGAAAAACATGAAATATATATATATATATATATATAAAGATGAAGAAATTTTGTCTCCAACTAGATCCCAAATTCATGTTTGATAAAATAACGTGTTTATAGTACGCAATATTAGCTCTCAGCAGAAATGCATTAAACTAATCATCAACTCCCTTTGCTTGAGTGTAATTTGCAACAGAATTGTAACATTGCATATCATTTGCAATTTGATTCTCTATAAAAGTATTCTTGTTTATTCTAAATTATCACCTGGTCATTATTTCCTGTTTTAATGTGAGATATAAATGAACCCCAAGTTATAAACAAAGTTTTTAAAAAACGAATATCGGCAACTAAGATGAAATACCGTTGTTACAAAATTTATTTTAGAGTGGAGATTAAAATCGCTTCAAGATATATAATTCTGTCAAAAAGAAAAAAAAACATTAATCGGTAGTAATATTGCAAGTTAGAACTAATGCATATCACCAATGTCTGAACAGAACGATATACAAAATGTTGAGTTTATTTTTTCGTTTATGTTTAGAAAATTTCTGATTTGGAATGTAACTGCAAACAAATAATTGGATATTTAAAAACAAATTAAGAAGAAATTAGGATTTTCTTTTAATAAAATTCCTCTAAACAATGTAATAATCCTCATGTGGGGTTTCCATTGTTCATCTATTTTAAGAAACGTAGTACTATTAAAATTGTAAGAAACGTAGAATGTAACATAATTCTAAGAAAACTTTAGACAAAAGAAAAAGTTTCTTATTTTTAGCTGCTTCGAACAGATGTCCAAGGAATATATGAATATATTATTATTTATTCAGCAAAAAAGAAAAAAAAGTCAATAAGGAGCAATCATAATTAAATGCAGTTAGTTAAAAAAATCATTATTCCATTATAATATAAAAAGGGATTACAATATGTAAGTATCAAACGGTTAATGACAAAAACAAAATCTATAAAAATAATTCAATAAGAAAGGATTATGACTACGATGGTAAGGATTACGATGTCTTTTTGTCCAGTTCAGCGGCTTGCCTGAATTATATTAATTTAAATTAATTCATTTTATTTGAGCTGTTAATGACAATAAAAAATGCAGCAATCATATTATTTTTATTACATATTTTTCAAGTATTAAATTAAATTTTTAATTAAGTAATTAATTTTGGAGATGAAGTATCTCTCACATTCCACCAATAAGATTTCAGTAATTTCAAACAAATATTTCTTCTTCTAATTTGCCGGAAAAAAGGAATAACGAAAAAATTGGACATATTTAAACTGTTATTAAAAATTTAAAAAAATGTAATGCATTTTATTCCTTTTAAATGTATTCCCTCACCTTAAAAAATGGCTGTATTTTAATTTAAAACATTACACGATGGAAAACACGTCTTTTATAGATGTTTACAATATATGAAAATTTAACACATATTCAGTTTTTTGCATTGTAATAATTAGATTTAATTCACTTATTGAATAGAATTAATTTTTTTCCATTTCGTTTGCAAGGATATAAATAACTTTAGTGTTATTCTAATTTTAATATGTATAATATACAATTAAAATATTTTCTCTTTGTACTCTTCTTATACGAGAAAGTAAAAATATGTAAACAGTAGTAATAGAACTGTTTAGTGTTTAATATTAAAAATTTTATTTTCAAATAAGATATAGCTTCAATTTCCGAAACATTAAAAAAATTTAAGCTCTTAGTATTAAAAAGTCGATTTCTTTCTTCCTGTATTAAGGTACATTATTAAAAAAAAAGAATTATAACACTGAAAATTGGTCCTTTTAAGAGAAAAAAAAATATATTCCTCATATTCAAATCATACCTGATTTGAAATATGAGGAATGATCGTAGCATGAGTAGTATCTTGAAAGATAATTCGTAGAAAGAAGAAAGACTGTTTCCCACTCTCAATTTCAAATTGCGTTTCTCGTTATATAAGCCAAATTCTGCATTATGAATTAAAAAAAAAGTTTATTTATTTATTTTTTATTTTATGAGCAGTTTTCGACGAAATTTTTCTGGTGTTGTTTTTAAAAATGAGTCATATTGAGAAATAGAAAATATCTCTTTGCCATATTTAATTACCAAATATAGTAAACATATGATTTCTTTTGGCATTTCTCGGAAACATAAATTTAAAAGGAATTTTAGATTTTATTTTACAAATTGAATCAATTAACTGTTGAACATATTTTTTATTCATTTCTAAAAATCCCAGAATGCCTTTTCTTCATCATTCCACCCATAAGACCGAAATTAAAAGACAAATATAAAAATAAATAAAAAGTCTTCTTAAAAACATAGGCTTCTGTATAATTATGTTTAAATCAGATAGCTACCATCTTATACTTGTTTAGTAGACTTAGTTTTAGTTTCAGAACTATTTTTAGAATTTAAAATTTAGAACTTGTTCTATTCCAATAGGTTCTAAATACTATAATTTCTAACATCGAAAATAATGCAGGTATTAAATTTATGCTAAAAATTGAAATTCGAGTTGGTTTTAAAAAATATTTTTCATTTATAAATACTGCAATTCAGCAATCAGCTAATTGTGAATAAATTCCATCCTCAATTCTATTCCTCCCACTTTGATAAATAAAATATTGATTAAATTAAGAAGTTATACCATCATAAAAAATTTATGTGAGCTAGGATATGATTTTTAAACATTCTAAAATAAATCATTAGTGAAATCGGAAATCCAGTACAGAGTATTTCAGTAAATTTGGTTTAAAATATAGAGGTAACCTCATCTTATCACTCTAAAAGAAAAAAAATTACAAAAGTGAATATTTTTCAGACATTTAACAGAAATTTCAAAGTTGAAGAATTAATGTTTCCACCGATGATGTGCTTAGTTGTGTTTGACAGGCACCTAATAAGCTTAATTGATCTTTACTTTAAGAAACAATTAAACATTTTTATGGACAACAGCTTTTATTATTTCAGAATTAATGAATTAGAAACCATTTTTATAAAGTTTTCTAAATAAATTTCGGTTATATTTATTTGTTCAAAATTACTTCTATTAGCTTCCGTCGATGTGAAAGTGGAAGTTATTATATTATTATAAGTATCATTTATGCAGTAATAATTTCAAAGCTCTGAAAAACATTTTTAGGAATCGACTGGACATGATTAATACACAATAGTACTTATAGTTACTTATAGTTACAACTAATAACACTAACTTAACCTAACAGAAACACAAATTGAAAATTCACTCGTTGAAGTTTTTTGGATTAAATCCTAATCCATTTTTGCTAAAAAAAAAAAAAAAAAAACATTATTCAAGTTCTCGGAAATGCAATGTCCTTGGATTTCAGTTGAGTGTAAATTATAACATTTTTTTATTTCCTAAAAAAAGTTACGAAAATTTTGTATATGTATATATATACTTTTTCGAAAGAAAAAATTAATACCTTCAAATTTCCGTTTCCTATCCCTTTTAAGATTAAAATATACACTTTTAGATCTCATTATCGTTTATCACTTTGGAAGTATTTTTCTAAAATTTTGAAAAATTTATACATTTTTCTTACATCTCTTTTTTTTACCGCTACACTGGAAATATTTTTATTGGGTTCTTTCTTTATTGTGCTCCTTTTATTTTATAGAAATATGTGCTTAATGTTCGAGATCAAATCCCTGTTTAAAATACAAAATATTATTGGTATTGCAGAATTAGAACTTCTTTCCTTTCACACACTTTAATTTTACAAAAACAAAAAAGCGGCTTGTGAATGATTTTGAAATCCAAACCTTAGAGCATTTTAAAAGGAAATGTGGTAACCGGCAATATTGAAAAAAAAACACCCTAACCAATTCGAATTTGGGGGGGGGGGGGCTTTACCGCACAGCAAATGTACTAAGTTTTTCAGACCTTCTAAAGAATATAAAATTCCTTAGAAGGAAGATAGCAAGTCTTTTCATTGTTCTTAGATTTTGAATAAGAAAATTCTACGACGGAATTTTATTTTGAACATTGAAGAAAACTCGGTGCATAACGTGACTTTTGAAAATTTCTCCTTGTTTATTTGTTTCGAATATTTCTGTTAAAAGAAAATACCGTTTTCATTAAACAGTTGTATTCGTATGTATTTATGAAGTATTTGAAAAAAAATAACATAACTCTAGTATTTCTTAACATCTCTAGCATTTTTGTTTGTTTGTCATTGTTTTATATTTTTCATATTCTTTACAATTACCTGTATATTTTTTATACATTCGGCAATTCTTTATTCATTGCTATAGAAGCGTACTCAAAGACAGCATTTTCAAAAATCATTTCCACATACCAAAATATTAAATAGTCTCTAAACAACAGCAAAAATGCACACAGGAAGAAAATTCATTAATTCGTTTCTTCCATCCGAGTTTATATGAATATTCTATGAGGGCCGCCTCTAACTCAATTTATGGATATCGAATACCAATAAGGATATCGCCATATTTCTTGTATTTTCTGGAACTTTTATTTTTTTTTCACCAATGTGATTGAGTCATCGAATGGTTGCCACAATGCCGCCAAACGAAGAGACTTTTACCTTGTATCCATTCAGCATCCATTAAAATATTTATTACTCTTTATTAGCCTAACTAATAACTTTCTTAAACTAACAGCGTAAAGAATTGATAGTTCAGATGAATAACAATATAAAAAGTTGAAAGGCAATTTAACGGCAAATTTTCACTTAAATTTCTATTAAAACTGTTATTTGAAAATCAATTGGCAAGTAAAATTAGTGTTATGGAGAAAGCGTTAAATTATTATATTAGAAAGATGAAATATACATTTAATCTTTATTATCTGTAATACGATCATCCATGATTTTTCTAGAAAAATAGAAAGAGAAATTTAATGAAATTTATAATTATAAAGAATAAATAAATAACTAGTAACCACCAAATTACTAGTAACGGTTGGCATTCCTACTAAAATGCTAGCTGTAATTAAATTAAAAAAAAATCAAAAACCGCAGAAAATTCCTGGATTAAATACCAGAATATTTCTGCAGAAGAATGTTATTCATTCTCCAGAGATCGTAAAACGATTTTTATTTGAAAAATAAAATATTCAATTACTTAAAAACGGAACTAATGCAGCCGGATGAAAGGAAACGCATACTATTTCCAACATATTCCCTAATAGAAAATTTTATATACATCTCTGCTTTTCTTTTCTTTTCCTTCTGCAATTTAAACCCTAACTTACAGGGTTTCAATGCACATTAGTATTTAAACAAGTAACGAATTATCGATTATCAAAGTAAATTCAAATTTTCTTAAATTCTTTTTTACAGTTAATTTATTTATTGTTATATTGAAAAGATTGCCATTAAATTTCTAATCATTTAGAGAAATATAAAAAGGCTTTTAGAGATATTTTTATTTCACAGAAATATGTCATATTTTCTGGTTCAATCCATCTGCTGAAATACAAATTATCGTCACAGTGAAACAGAATCTTCTTTCATTTGCTATTGTTTATTTCTTATTCTTTACAGAAAAAATAGTTTTTAAAATTCTCTTTAACTTTCATATAAAACTAAAAGCCAATGTTGAAAGCATTTTTGAAGGAAATTAGGTTAGTAGCAATACAAAATGCTTCATCACTATAATGTTTTTCTTTAAACTTTTTCATGCTGCAGATGGCCAACTTTTCTCGCTTTTTGTATCGGTAAGATAAAAAATTTACAAAATGACGAAGTATTTCTTTTCTTTTCTTTTTCGGTCATTTTGGCTAAGAAAATTTTACATAAGAAAGTTTGCCTTTTGCACTGTGCAAAATCTGATGTATAAGGTGAATTTTGAAAATAGAAAGCTTTTAGCTTGTCAATTTATTGGTACAATTTTTATTAAAAATACTTTATTTATGAATAAAATTTATTTTCTTTAGCTCCTAAAAGTAATTGAAAATTCATAATGATTATGTATTCCGAAAATGTGGATATCACATGCGAAAATTTATATTTGTTTATATATCGAAATTAGAAATCGATGAAATAAACAAAATCTTCAGTTTTTAGAAATTAGAATCTTACTCGATTTCGAAATATACCAGAAGGAATTTGAAATCCTATGAATCCAGCTGACAATGCAACTTCTTTTTAAATTTCTAACAACTAGAAATTGAATTCTGAAGACTTATTACAACACAAATAAAGGTTTTAATATCAATCGCTGATAAGAATAATTTTAAATTGTGAGTGGGTAAATTGCAACGAAGTAAATCTTGGTTTTTAAAGAACACATGATTTTTATTTTTTTGTGTAAATGCGTCATTTTCATGCAATGTAGTTCACAAATATAAAAAAAAAACTAATTCATCAGCTTTTACAAATACTATTTTGGAAACAACAAATATAAGAATTCTGGATGATTTTTTTTCAAAGAATACACGTCATTAATAAGGCTTTGAGTTAATCAAAATCAAATAATACTATAGAAATATCTGAATGAATCCCTCAATCATTCAAGTGTAAGAATAATATCGTAAATTGTAATTTAACTAAACCGAAATCAAAAGAGAAAGAGTAGGTCATACCAAGCAATATCATCAAGAAAGCATTAAAGCAAATCAATGACCATCAAAAGCCAAAATCGAGAATTTCCAATTGCCTCATTAGCACTCATATCATCTGGAATGCTAACAAGAAAATCAAAACCAACATAAGGACGGACTTGGATCATTCAATCGCCAAATGTTTTCTGTCATATCATTGTTAGAACTATCATATACCTTTGTTAGAATCGCTTGCGTGCAATAGCGAAAAATGGAAGGAATTTAAATAAAGTACAAGATAAATGAAGATAGAAACATATGTAATATCTAAGTAAAAGTAGAAAATGTAATAGCTGGGGAATCTATAAAAAATAGAAAATGCAAAAAAAACCCTGAAATTTTCTCACGTGTGCTTGTATATTACTAATTGCATGCCAAAGGCTAATAATAGTTACGATAGAGCCTAACAAAGTATTAATGTACTGATTAAAATCAAAATTTGGCATAAAATCTACTATTGTAGTCATAAGATCACACATTAATTTCATATATTCAATATATTTAAATCGTTTTGTTTTTGAGTTATTTGCGCTTATATAATACTGAAATTATAGACTGACAGACAGTCAACTTTTTGATAGATATGGTTCAAAGTTTGAAAAAGATATGCAGTTTCGATGTTAAAACTGTGAATCAGTGTCATTTAATTGTTGTTAAGTTTTTGAATTATCATGTTTATTGGCATACAAAATAGAAGTTAAATTGTCGCCAAGCCTTTAACGGATTTGGTTCCGAATTTGATATATTTCTACAGTTTGGATGTGAAATATGTGTGCCAAATTTTAATATCTAACATTCACTTTGGTAGTCATCGTATTGGCTTATATTCACACAGTCGGAAACTTCATGAATGGAAATTTTCGTCTGGTTGAAAAGATTTCATTCCAAATTTGATAGAAATCTACAAATGTGGTGCCAAAAAACCATATGCTAATTTTCATCTGCCTAGTTCAAACTGTTTCATCTGCCTAGTTCAAACTGTGTAATCTTGTTCTAACCCTGGCATAATCCTAAAAAGGCATTTTTCGGACTTGGGGAAGCCTAATATGCGGAGATTCGTCAAAATCTGGAGTAACATTCATCCACTGCTTTCCTGCAGAAGCACAGTTTTTTTTCCAATAAACCTTTTTACGTACCTATCGGTTAAGTAAAAATTCATTTCGATGATTTTGGTGGTGTCACTTCTATAAAAGAATTTCATGCATTTTTATTTAGCAGATTCGTGGCATTTTTTTGCCTGAATTAATCCTTTTCAGCTGCCTTCAATTTTAATTGCACTATTTATTGACATTTATCCAGAAGAGACATTTTATACTATTGCATTTCAAATTATACGTTTAGTATCTTTAATAAATTTCAGTTTTTTAAAGAGAAGGAATCAAACTACACTAGAATCGTTCCAGAATTAGTGTTTTTATTTTGATATCCATAATATTGTTACGAAATTTCAGGGTTCGTTTGGATAGTGGAAGTTATATGGTGTGGAGAACGCTCAATCAGCAGGCGGCAGAAGAAAAAAAAAGAACGACGTTTATTTACACGAAGACACACAGGACAGCACAAGGACGACAGCTAGATACATCGTAGGGAAGACAATTACCTTCAGCCGAGACGTGCACACAACAAGACTCTACTGCAGACAGTAGCGCACAGCTTAGTTCAGCAATAGCTTGACTCCGTCGCTGCTCTGCTAATCTCTGGAAGACTCGCTCTTCACCGTCGATTCCGACTCCTCTCTACTCTGGCAGCTGAAGACTGCCTCCTTTTATAGGTCTCAGGAGGCGGGGCTAGAAGCCTCTCAACAAATCAGGAACGTTTGAGGCGTATCTCGGTTCCCAATGGACGGATCGGGAAAATTCTCGATGTTTCGGGTATAATCTATTTTGGCTCCAAAGTCACCAAATTCATCCCCAAGTCGCCAAATGGTCGCTAAGTTTGTCGCCAAGCTCTGGGACCTCCGTCGCGACACCCGGACTCCGTCCAATACAGATGACTGTAAAACGGTCTTTCTGATGATGGAACCAACTATGCTGGGAAGCAGCATTACAGATTCGTAACAATATATTTAATTCCAATGTTTATTTGATTGTTTCCTACATGAAGAGGGTGTAATAGTCGCCTTATGTAAATATTTAACAATCAATGCCTTACTTGTTTTTAATAAAAGCAAAAATAATACATTAAACTCTATCATTTCATTTCTTTTTAACTATATATATGTCACCAAACTTTTCGTTTTCAAATATTTTACATATTATTATCGTTATAAAAAAAGTTGGATCAATTTCTCACAACCAAATTCTGTAACCCGTGAAAAATCTGCTTCCTTTTGTTTTCTTTTGCATTTGCTCTGAATTCTTGTACTTGATGTTTTTTGGAACGCCTCCACCTGTATAGTTGTCTTGAAAAATGGATTTTCCTATTATTAATTAAACTTATTTCTCTGATGACCTGTTTTTTAATTAACCATGTATCTATCCAATATATTAGCTTTCACAAAAAATCTGACAGATTTTCTGTTAAATTTCATTTAAACGAGGACAAAAATGAAGAATTATAATATCTAAATAATTTAAATGCTTTGAGCAAGGAATTATAAAAAAAATACTTGGGAAATGTGCAGGGTCCAACATTTTACTCTCAAACATGATAAAGTTGAACTTATTTTGACTAAATTTTATGAATTTTGAAATTTGAATCACTAAAGTTTATAGTAAATATTTTCTGATATTTTTGAATTGATATGATATTAATAATTTCATCAATATTAGAACATCGCAGCATATGCTTATTTTCAACTTAGCATAACTGATCTATTATTTCATTGAATACTAACAGCCAAATTGCATGTTGAGCTCTATTTATAAATCAATATTTTGCCAGTGCATTTTATTAATATTTGTTTCTTCTGAGATCACTCAATATTGTTTGAATCATTTTTTAAAGTCAAGTAAAATCGTACAGATAATTTTGTTTTCTAATCTGATAGCAATGATGAATTTTATATCTTTTTTTCCCAAAACACCAATGGAATTATGATTCTTTTAAAATCTTTGTTGAATTTCTTTTAAAACATCAGAATATTTCAGAAAACTCATGAGCCTATTTGTCATGAGTTTAAGATTTTACCTCAGTTAAAAATCAGAAAGGATGGGCTATAGAAATATATTGAATCATTTTCTTCATTGAGAATTAAGACTGTTTTTGAATTGTCCAAAGCCAGGAAAAAAGATTTTTTTCCGGAAGCAAAAATTATAATTAAGAGAAAACCAATCCTTATTTGCCAAGAAGATTTCTTTTTAAATTTCATTTGCCCAAAGTCTAGACAGGATTGCCATTTTTTCCATAGGTTTAAGAACTACTACTCTTTCAATTTTCTTAAAGTCTGGAATGAAAATGCCAATGAAATCAGATCTTATAGATTCAAAAGGATCTTTAATTCTAGTAAAATTTTGTTTTTATGTATGTGTCTCAACATTTCAATAAAATCTTTGTTCCCGTACTATTTTATTTCCTTATTTGATGGATCATAATACCCATTTTTCGAAATTTAATTATATTTTTAACTATCCAGATTTTATTTCTTGAGATTATTTTTTTCCAAAAAGTTTTTAAAAGTGTTTTGAATGTCTCAATCAATAACTATTAGTCTCTTCTGAAATCTAAGACTTCGAATTCAGACAGGATGCAATACCTAATGTAATACGTTTTTGCGCAATATTTTTGAAAGTTACAAATAGGTAGTTTGTGATCTTTGATTGGAATCTTAGAATGAATTTTCTAATTGATATTGTCATTAATAAGTATTTTTTCTATAGAATAAGATTTATAGAGCATTCGATTCTAGAAATAGCTCCCAGCATTGCTCTGTTTCATTCATTTAGTGATTTTGAATATCATGGCAGTTATTTCAATTTATTTTAGTGTATAAATAAATTTAATAATGGGACGCAGTGTGCATTGATAAAAATAAAATCAATATTACTTAGTAGAGAAAATTAAAAAAACATTGTTGAAAACTATTAATGGAATATATTTGAAATTGTTTTACTTTATGAAAGCATTTCTAGGTAAGGTAAGGCATCGTATGATATGGTTTATTGGCATAAGGTCCAATTTAGGAATCTGTGCCATTCACAGGAATTTTTAAACCATTCCAATGTAAAAAATAGTAAATAAAGCAAGGATTCATTGTAAAACGTCAAATGTTAAGATCCGTGACTTATCACGATTTGGCAATAAGTTAAAAATAAATCTCAAGTTTTAAATTCTATGAAAAAAACACTAATAATAATAGTATATAATGAATATATATATAAAATGAATGAAATATATATAAAATATGAATATATATATAAAAAACAACCTAATATCTTTTAAACAGTCAAAAAGTTTTTCCATCCACTAGGTCATGTATATTTAAAATAGGTGAATGAAAGTGAATTAAACAAACAGAAGTAAAATTGGAAGATTGAGTAAGAATATGGGCAATAGAATTGACCACACCACATGAACAGATCTTGAACGTACAATGAGGGGTCCATTCATCAAACAAAACATGTCTGGGTGTATACCTTGTATGTCAATGCGAGTTAATTTTACATCTGCTCATAGGTTCAATAATATTGACCTCATATTTACTTTTCTTTCGAGCAACTCACTAAATTCTTATACTTGAAGCAATTTTAATTTAGTTCAAGCATAAATAATCACGATTAAGTTGGTACCATTTTTAATGTCCTTCTTACAAAAATAATTTCAATGTTCAAATTTTGATAAATATATAATTCATATTATATTAGAAGCCTCAAACTGTTATATTTATTATGCCATATGTTTCTCTGATTTTCTGTCTAGATCTTTATAATTCAATTATATCATGGAAAAGAACATAATCTAAAATTTGTCATATTTTAGTGTTATTTTACGATTTCTTGATTCTGAAGTTAAATATTAATTATAAGTACAATAATATTTCAAATTTTTATTACGAACCTCAACTGAAACAAAGTCAGCGTGAAAAAGTAATCCGAAATTTTCATCTTCCTTTTTGGATTGATAAAGTTTCTTCATCATGAACAGATCATGATTAACAACATTTTATAAAAGACAGGATGAAATAATAGTAGAAATAATGGAACTGATTTGAATTTCACTTCAACAATAAAATATACTTTTGTAAAATATGCTTAAAATATTTTTGAAAATTGATCAAGAATTTCAATAAAGTATTAAAAGAATTGGCATCCCTGAAAAGATAATTTTTTTTTAATTATAGAGGACTTTAAAATAATTTTCGTGATATAATATTTTCAGGAGATATCTTTAAAAATATAAAATAATGTTGATTAATTTCTAATTGATGAAACTTCTAATTATAATATCAAAAATAAATCAATTGTTGGTGCATATTTTCATCATACAAAAACTATATATGCAAAGTTTGGTAACTCTAGGTTAAGTGCTCTAGCTTGCAGAGCGTCAAAACACACATAGATAGACGTGCATGTATGCATCTTTATTATTAGTAGAATTAGAGAACGAGATCGAAGGAATTTGAATCTAAGGAAATTTATTTTTCACCCATATTTGTGCTTATGAAATATTCTTGTTTAATATCTTCATCTTCGAATGCCACATCCTGTTCTTTTCAATTATTTATACCCTTCTTTAACATTTAATTACTACACAGCCTTATGTAACATTATTTTTAGTTTGTTTTTGACAGGTTTTCCATTTTCAGTGTAATTTTTCAATACCTCATTGTTTTCAGAGTCATATTTTAGTTTTGAAATATCCTCATCACTACCGCGGTCTAGATTTTATTGGAATCCTTTATTTGAAGATTATATAAATAATAATGCGAAAAGTGTAACTGCCTAAAAGGATAATTAATGATAAGGAAACGAAAATATATTATGGAATCACAAAAAGAAAGTGCAATATATTTTTGTTTCGATTTTCTAGTTTTTTTAAAACTCTTTTTTGAAGTGAGGTATTTCATGCTCTCCTTGTATTTTAATTTCTGAGTCAGTAAAAACAATTTGCATTAACCACAGAATTAACCAATTTACATTAAACATACCACGGAATTTATTAACATTCCATTTGTTTACAATTATAAAAAAAATTCTACTTCTGATATTTCTATATTTTGCAGACATTTTCTTGCCTTGAAATATATTATTCTAACAAACAATTAATCTGCCAATTGAAATTATTAGTTGTCATCATCATTTAGCAAGCAACTTTTTTTTATTTATAATGATATATTTTATTTTTCAGAGGAAATGTAAATATTTTATTAATCTTCCACTAGGTTCTAAAAACCAAAGCTGAATGAATTTTAGAAATAAAATGAATAGAGATACTAACATAGTTCTGCTTGTTTAATGTGCATTTATTGCTACAAAACTTATTTAAATGTGCAACATTTTTCAGTATTGTAAGACAGAAAATTAGAAAACAAAATAATACATTTTATATCAAAAAAATTTGTCTTGAAATTTTAGTAGAAGTTTCTTTTTAATATAAAACAACTGATGATAATATAATGAGTGTTGCTAACACAACCACTCGGTGGTTTCAGTTTAAACTTTCACCAAACAAAGACTACTATTTAGAAATAAAAACTACTATAAAAGTGAAATGAGGGAATTTAGTTTAATAGCATTTCCTAAGGATTACGACAATTGAGGATGACTCCTCTTTTTCAATCGCGTAAGTTTTTGTTTTCTTTTTTTTCATGAGCTTACTGAATTGAAGAATGTAATAAACTACAGATGAATCTTATAGAATTTTTAATGCTTTAAAAAACCATTAATATTCTTAAAATGTTTTTTTATTATCACAAACAATTTAATATACCAACTGAAAATTAATAAGATCACTCATGTTTGTAATAACTGCATATTGTTATTTTGCAAAATCTAAAGAACGTTTCAGAGCAAATTTTTATTTTAAAATATCTTAATGTGTTTGAAGTGATTGTTCCTAGTACTTTGAATGCTCGATACCCAACATAATTGTATTTATTTTATTTTTAATTTTTTTATTTTTGAACTCAAATGATCTTAAATTGAAATAAATAAATTTTTTCTTTATTATACAAATATAGGGCAATAAAAATCATATTAAATAAAGTTATGTCTTTTAATCATTATCTTTTTAAAATAATTCAATAAATTCATTGCTTTTATTATGAAACTGAGAAAAAAAATTGCAGATTAAAAAAATTAAAAAAAACTGGCCTGAATCATTACAAAGAGTATATGTTTTACAAAATTTTAAATTTAGAAAAGAAAGAGTGATAAAATAGTTTAAAATTTTAGCACTGTTTTTTTATTTTTTTAAACATCACTACAATCATCATCAATTCAAAACAAGAGTGACATATTTCTCTCAGGTACCAAAATATTTATAAAAGAATATTTTTTATGCAATTTCTTTTGAGAATTTCCTACTTTACACAATCGAGTTAACTATTCTGCTTATAATAATAATTCTAAAAATTATATTCTTGTTTAATGAAGCTTCTTATTTCAAAATGTTTAACCAAATTTTGTGAAATTTCATATTTACATAGATTTTTATAAATAAAAATCCTAATATATACACATATTTATTTTAATTATCAAAATTACATACATAAAAATGTTTGAATTAAAAATACTATTCATATTTAACTTTATAATCCATATGATAGTGAAATTTTAATATTAAATTCCATTCATGAAGATGATCGACTTTTTATATAGAAATTGCAGTTTGATATCTCTTTCACCATTTAGTGAGATTAATTTTAAATCTTCAATTACCATTAACATTAAACAAGAAATCTTTATACGAAATGTCGCAGGTTTATGAGGAGAATTATAAATACACACACATACAGAGAGAGAGAGAAAAAAATAATATCCTCCAACTGAGAAAGCTACTTTCAACGATAAATTTAATCCATTCAAAAATATTTTCTGGAAAGTAAATTACGCCATTAACATCTAAAATACAAGATTATAACAACTTCAGAAAAAATTAAATGCTGTGTGAATTTCGAAATAAACTTCAAAACCATTCCTCTGGAAGAATATACAAGCATTTCTAAAAAAATCATGCAATAGTTTTAATAAAATGTTAAAAAGTCGGGTTGTTTTAAAGCATAACTAATGTAAAGAAAATAATCTTATTAAGTACAAAAACGAGATCTTACACATTTTTTTTTTTTGCATTTTTTACTTTTTTTCATTTTAGAATAGTTATATATCTTAACTACTTATTGAGTTGTAGCAATTTAACAAGTGACAAACAACTACTTTACTGGCTATACTTATCTTAATACTTTTACTTACGCTTCATTTATCTGCAGTTTAACTTTGAAAATACTACCATTGATCTTTCTTTATTGTAGAAGTATTTTCCTTCCAACAAATACATCATTATCTTACCAGGCTCAGTCGATCGACTAAACTGCTTGCTGCCGCTGTTGCAAATCACCGAACCGTTTACATTTGCAAAAGTCTACGTTTATTTTACTTTGAGAACTTGAACATTTCAAAAAAAAATCTCTAAGCTCACATATGGTGCTGAAAACTAACGTTGAAAATGTTTTAAAGCTAAAGTTGAGGTGACTTGAAATATATAGAAGTTCCATCATTACTGACTTTTTTTTCCCCTATGAATTTCTCGCATCGTGGAATTGTCAGAATTTCTTACCTTCTGAAACTGAAAGATGAAAAAACAAAACAAAATGTCAAAATATGCTTATTTTTGTGCCATTCTGAATAAAAACTGTTTCCGTCAGAAAGTTCATTTTGGATTCAGCGACATCTGTTATACAATGAAATTTTTTAAGGGTGTATTTTCATTTTTAGCCTGAGGTATTATTTGGTAAATATATAATATTATGATATTTTGATCATGAACTAGTTAAATCATATATGCTTTGTAAAAATGTGTAATTCATATTTAGTAAAGTGTCTGCTGTTACATTTTTCTTCTCCTATGTCAAAAATTAATGAAGATAATGATAGTTGCTTTCCATAACTAGTTTCGTGGTATATGTATCCAATAATGTTTCAATAAACTATGATATACTTTGATTTCTATGAAGAGAAATAATTTTCTAATGACATTTCTTTAGTAAATAAAATATAAAAATGCAACGTTATCGCAAATTTGGAAAGAGATTGATTGAGGAGGCAAATTTGATAACCATTACCCTTCAACAGTTTTTTTAGTGATTTTGTTAACTTCTCTACAAACTAAAACTTTTGTATGCAAAGAAAACATGTCCGTCTATGATCAAATAACCAAATTTTTCCCTTTATTCCATAATAACTTTTTAAAAAATAATCTCAGGGAAAACCTTTTAACTCTATCTCAAAATTTAAACGTTTATCTTTTCAACGATACCTATTTCGTTTACTTATTATCTTAATATTATATGTTTTGTCATTATGTTGTTTTGGTTAGGGGCTTTGAAGCTCGAAATCGTATAGGCAATGAATAAAGCATAAATGGCAATTTTCAACATCGTCTTTTAATCGCATATATTTTTTACCTGCTTTTACCAGTATTGCATTATTATTATGTATGCTTCTTTGAAACCAGATGCGTTTTTAAAAGGTTGGCCTGTTTTTACCATTATTGCTTTATTATTACATATGCTTCTTTGACAACAGATGCGTTTTAAAAAGAACTATAATATCATAGCTGTTATTTCATCTCAAAATCGGTCGAGCTCCAAAACTTTGTTTGCCTGATAAAAAAAAATTGAAAATGAAAGTTTAAAAAAATTATATTATATAAGAGAGAGAGAGAGGGAGAGAGAGAAACCGATAGAGAAGTCTCGTGATTGTTTCAAACTGGTTTAAGCTGGTTAATGACTTAAATTAATTAAAACAAATAATGACTTAAAAATAATAATGTTCTCACATGATAACAGGAAATTTGCGATCGAAGGTTTCATTTTTTTTTAATATTAAATGCTTAAATTTCTTTTTAACTTCAATATATATAATTTATTGTCTGCCTTTATTTAGATAATTCGTTGCCTGATTTTAATTTTGTATTTTTACGATATCCAAAAGCAAGTTGATACGATATCTAAAAGTAAGTTGATAGCTGAAATTCAAATGAAAGCTGAAAAGTAAATCTTTCACGAGCAAATGAAGTTTTTACTGTTGATGATCCAGATCATATGTTTCCAGAACGCATTCGAAACATTCTAAAAAAATGCCTAATAAAGAATCAATTAATAATTTGTTTCAGTATAAACTATTGATTTTGTAAATCTTTATATTCTTATTAAGAAAATTAATTATTTAATTAATAGTTTAAAAATTTTCTTTAAGTCTCTTCTTAGAATTAAGCATTTATGATCAAAATTCGAATTCTAATGCAATAAATATTAATAAATCACTGAGAAAATAAATTAATAGTGGTTTTTAAAAATCGTTTAGTCCAACAGATATTATAATGCTAAGTAGTAAAGAACACTTCAGATGATAAGATGATTTTGAGTATTATTATTATATTATGCAAAAGTATTTTTTGTATATGAAAAGGATTTAATAACAAGCAATGCCGAGCATAATAACTAGCAATATATAAAATAATAGCCACCGCTTTTATGAACTAGCTGATATTTATTAAAGTTGTATTGCATCATAAAGAAAGAATAACAAATAATAATAATTGACAGAAATTTATTAAAGAATGAAGGTTATTAGATTATTTTGAAGATCTCACGTAGTCCCAGAGAATACTTAATCTCATTTCAAATGAAATAATGCACACCATTAAAGAACTTTCTCTACCTAACTTATATTGAAATTACTCCTAAATGCATACCGTTTTCGAAATTATGGTAACAGTTGTAAGTAATTTCAGTATTTGTTAAATAGATAAATGTTCATTCAAAATTATTTTCAAATATATACTAAATTTTTCAGATAGACAGTGTAGTAACAAAGTAATAACATAATTGGAAATTTTCGTATTCCTTTATTAATTGCATATATTTTGGTGAAGAACTGACGAATGATAGTGGACTTTATTTCAGCCTAACAACAGTAGCTTTACAATATGTCTTAATTACTTTTTTTCTATTATTATGCTCTTTTCTGCCTATAAGAACACAATAACTATCATTTCCTGTTTTACTATAACAATTAACTGAACTTCAGAACTGTCTTGAAATACAACAGCATTTAGCTCATAATACCAAACTTAATTTCCTGCAGTCTACATGATAAATTACGACATAGTTTCCTTAAATTAAAACGTAACATTCGTGCGTATTAAATTCTCCCCGAAATTAATTTGCGAACTTGTGAATTTGCTGCAAGTTATGCCATTCTGTATTTCTCTGTCATTGATTTCGCGCTAGCTAACACAATGGCATAAAGGTGTCAATAATTTGATGTATGATTTTATTTGGGATATATTTGTATGGTAATTTATCGTCTAATTGATTTCATATGATTCGAAAACAGTATGTGTAGAACAAGAGCAGAAAATAATATCTATCTCATTCAACAATATCAAAAAAGTGTACGTTAGCATTAAAATTTTTTGGTAAAATTATGCTTTTATTAAAGATTTAAAAAATTCATTAGAATTTTTATTATTTTCTTTATTTATAATTAATTTATTAATAATTCATATTTCATTATCATCACCAGTCTTTAATTTATAATTCATTATCTTAAAGTATCCGAACACGTTCGGAGAACTTTTTTTTAGAAAAACATGGTGTAGACATATTTTAATCCATATTTCTGGGTTTAAGAATATTCAAAATTAGTAATAGGATGTCAATATTTGAAATAAAAATTAAAACGTTTTGAAAATTGGCATTTAATAGCATAAATTTAAGCAAATTATTTAAAAACTTCAAATTGGCTACACCAAAAACTATTATTGTCATCAAACAAAACTTATACCAGAATAAACAGCATAGTTTTATCTAAGGAATGAATTAAAATCGTATGGTTATAATAATAAATAAAAATTTTAGAACCATTCGAAGAATTTATCATGAAATTTTTAGTAAATTCATGACGTTATTGTACAAACAATAGGCTGTAAATTAAAAAAAAAAATGTTCCCTCGATCTAAATTATTTTAGTTCATTCCATAGAAAATAGTATAAAGACAAAATCCACCAAATTTTACAGTAATATAATAATTATATTTTGAGTTATTTCAGTTATTTAAAGTTAGAAAAAAATAAGAAAAAAAAATTTGTTTGAGAAAAATGCATTTAAAGTATACACTATCATGTTTTAATAATAAATTATGTGTGTACATACTGAAGATTCACCACATTTATAGGTTATATCTTCTTCCTCCTCAGCAATTAATAATTTCCCGTTTTTAATAATTTTATTTTTTTTCTAGCAATTTTTGTGCTTGGCTGTGAATACCGCTTACATTCGTATATTCTGTTCTTATCGAGCTCAGCAAATTCTCTAATTGCATTTGAACTATTATACACTCCAATAACCTTAAGAACATTCAGCAATCCTATAAAACCTTCATTAAAATTTTTTACAGACATAAATGTCCCTAATCTGAGGGTTCCGAGTTCAACAAAGACATCTTTAGGTACAAAACATCGCTAAAACTCTCATTGGCATTTTTTATTTTGCAGTGCAACAAATGTTTTGTATTTAAAGCTAAATTTATGTTTATACAAATTTTTAACATGTTTTTAACCCTTTAAATCTTATTTCCTATTTTTTTAATGTTCATTTCCAGTTCACCGATCATTACGAAAATATTAATATCTTGACTTCTAATTAACGTAGACAAAATAATAAACCTGTTTTGGAGAGCTGAAAGACTGGTCTATCCAATAAATTTTTTTAAAAAAAAAATGTCATCTTTGGCGAAAATCGACCTTTTTAAGGTGCTCGGATACCTTAATAGTTACGGGCCGGCGTTCTGGCATAGGGGTAGCGCGTCTTCCCCGTGATTTGGGCGTCCTGGGTTCGAGTCCTGGTTTGGGCATGGTTGTTCCTCAACTGTTCTATCTGTTAGATGTGTGAATGTGCCCCCCTGTAAAAAGGGGCTGTGCAAGCGAATGTGATGCGTGAGTAGATAAGACGTATCTTGGCCTCAGTTAGCGCTACTAAAACAAGAAACGCTCCCATGGCTTAAAATTGCTGACTTCGTCAGCGAGCTTGTCCAGGTCAAGTGCCATTATGAACAACAACAAGAGCTATGGAAAACTTTTATTATTTTTTCTGAAATGCACTGCTGGTGGCGCCCTTCATTTGAAATAACAATTAAATTAAATTGATAAATAAACTGATAATAAGCATATGAAAATGTAAAAGTAATGAAATGTCAAAAATACGTACTGCACTAATTAACCAAATTAAGATATGAAGAAAAGAGGAAAATTCGATTTTAGAATCCCACCTTTTAAAATAAATGAGATCATGTTAAAGAGAAATAGACAATGAAGACTCGCTGAAATTTCGTCCCATGCTTTTTTAATAATGTACTTGCATATTATTAACCGCATGCTATAGTGAAAATTGCTATTTGAGCCTATTATAATGCTATCTTTAGTGATTTATTTATTTTGATGATATATCGCTGGGATGCGTTTGTCACATAAGTGCATGGAAACTGAATATGCAATTTGGACGCTTTTTATACACAGACTAAAATCAAAATTTCATTGCAAATTACAAATGTAGTTATAAAACTACATAACAAACCAAATATTTAAATTAAGGAGTTTGTGATTAATCACATTCCCATGCTTTGAAACCTATGCTTACAGACAGATAGATGGTCAACTACTTGTTAGGTTTGGTTCCAAATTTGATACATATCTAAACATTACATGTTGAATCTGCTTATCAAATTTTGTTCATTTAACTCTCGTTTTTGCAGCTATTTATTAATTAATATTCGTTAATTTATATTCGAACAAATAGGCAGAAACATTTTTCTCTGAAGGGATTTTACTCAAATTTGATAGAAATCTATAAATGTTGTGTAAAGACCATGTTCCAAATTTCCTTTGTCTAGTTAAGTGTTTTTCAGTTTTCCTGTTAATAGACAGAAATAATTCCAAAACTATGTTTTTTGAACTCAGGGGAGTCTGAAATCAGGAGATTTGTGAAAATCGTTACTTTAATTTTTTAATAATTGCAATATTTTTACTACAGTCAAAAAAAAAAAAAAAAAAAAAACGAATGTGCAATTTGGCTTTTAAATAGCTACCAAAGTTTGTTACAAATCTAGATCCAAATCCTATCAATGCATTTCCAGTTTTCCATTTTCTACCTATTTTTGTTTATTTAGGAGTTTAAGTTATTAAGTATAGTTCAAATGCTCAGGAACAGACAGACATAATTCCAGAAATGTGTATTTCTATCTCACAAAAGTCTAAATTGCCTAAAGTCGTGTTAGGGTTTCAGTAGAAATGTTGATAACATTGGAGCTTATGATAGAGTAAATATTTAACACATAAAATAGATGGTCAAAAGGCTTACATTCATCTTCTTAATATGTAGTTTCCATGTTCATTTACGTTATAACTGATTTAAAAATTGTATTATTTACACATTTTGGTATTAATACCTTAAGGCCGCCTTATGATTGCTTGGCAAGTAAACAGGTATTTAGGGCATTAAAAATATATGATGAAAATATATAGAAAACTAATATTAACATTTCAATAAATTGCTTTTAAAGTTTAAAAGATAATACTTCATAAAATTTCAACTATGCGGAAATCATATGAATAACTATGGTAATTATTTTTTAATCCATTTTAGTACCTCTAGATAAAAAATAAAGGAATTTATTAAAATATGAGACGTCTTTGCTCTTGAATTGAAATTTTATAACTGTCATCCGGAAAATATCTTAAGAGGAATAAGATGGAAGTAGAAAAGTTGATTAAATGTATAATTTTGTAACATATGTAAAAAAAGAAAAGTTTCCGATATTTGAATAAATATACGTATAATAAGTATTAGTATATAATAAATATTGGAGCATATACTTATACATGAAGCAATAAAACATCATGTATTAAACTACATGCAGCAACATTCATTTTACATTACAATACAATTAAAACAGTACATTCTATGTATGAAACATACGAAATTTATATTAAAATTAGCTCCTTTAAAAGGTAGCATCTGTGATTTCTTTTGAGATTAAGTTTTTAACTGAATACAAACAAAATAATTGTATTAATTAATTTGCTAATTTTAAAAAAAATTGTTAAATTAGTTACACAGAAATTAAAAGAATAAAATTGGAATCTCTAAAAGTTTTGACAAATGTGTATGTTTAAATACTTGAAATTTTGAATATTTTCTCTACTATACGAAATATGATAACTAAAGTTTAAAAATAACAGATATCTAAAATAATTTGGAATATTACAAGAGTATTTAAATGCAAACATAAATAAAACGTCCAGTAATTTTTAAACATCAAATAGTCAATTTTTAAAATTCGTAAACAATTTAATTTTTATATAATTAATATAAAATTTTTAGCAATCCGTTTTGTTAAATATATAAACAACATGCAGGGTAATGTAAAAAAATTTCATAACAACAGAAGTTATATTTGGATGACAACTGTTTAATGCCTATGTAGTTGTTTAGGATTATATCCTTAAAATACTGAAAAATGCTCCTTCCGATTTATTAAAATGAGCTATGAGACCATATTTTAAATTATGGAGTTGTTCTTTGTAAATTTTACTGCTTGCAAAATAAAAATAGTCTCCTTTGTAAAACAAAACTATTTTCGAACTCCTGGATTGTAAAAAAAATTATTCGACTTATTACCATTTGCATGATAAAGCCATTAAGTTAAATACAAAACATTATTATTTATTTATTGATTAATTGTGATAAAAAATGACAAACTTGTACTTGGTTAAAAATATCTAACCACATGTATTAGAAAATTTGATTTTCAAGCTAAAAAAAAGATTACTTGAAGATTGAATTTTTCTGCATAATCAGTTTTAAAATTCAAATAAAATCTTTAAAAGAATTGTTTATCATTTTCTCTGAAATGACTTATTAACTATCATATATTGCACTTTTAATATTTTTCGTTCAGTTCTAAATTTAAATACTTTACACTAGTGGCAACAGAAAAAGATAAATAAAAAATGTTATATCATGATAAAAAGAATAATAAAAAGTAATTTCATTAGAATTATTTTCTTCTGTCAAATAATTTCCATGGAAAAGCATAAACAGTTTCAATATAGTAGGCAACACAAGTCATCTATTTTAATGGTAACGGAGAGACAGTTTTCTTAGTAAAGAATTTTAAAAAGTTAGGTATGCAAATATTATTTCAGCACTAAACACTATAGAAACAGTATCTGAAACTGAAAAGATAAAGGTAAGAAAATAAACATGCTCAAAGTTTATACGAATCTCAAGAGAAAACAGCATTCAATTTTAGCTTAGCTCCAAAAGTTTCTTTTTTTAAATAAAAACACCGTGTATATGTTTGTGTTCTACAAGTCAGAAAATTTACCTTAAAGCTACCAAATTTAGCATAAATATGTATTAGAGATTGTAAATTTGTGCCTTGAAAGGATTTTTTTAAAAATCTTTTACTAGAATTGTATAGAATTGAAAATTAAATTAAGATTTTTGTTATCTGGTCACAGTGAGCTATTTAAATATTAGTGCACTAGACTTATTTTTACACCATTTTAAAATTAAAAAAATGAATATTTTATTATACTAGTTTAGTTGTTGAACTCTCTTGTTCTAAATTTTAAAAGTTAAATATTTTGCATATTTTTTTTTAAAAATTCTCTTAATTGTTGCAATGGAATTCAAACCCTTTTCTTTATTTCAAAATGTCATCGTATGATATTTTCTTCCAACCTTAAAAGCTAGAAAAGAAATCTTTCACTTATTTTTTGCGCTTTTTAGTTGAGGATGTAAATTTTACAGTAATTCAAACAGAATAGTTTAGAAAAAAGATTGCCTGTATAGTAATTTTTTTTATGGTTTTATGATGCCACATGACTTAATTTCATTAGGAAGGTTCACGTGCAATATGAACGAAACAGAAGAAAGACTATTTAAATAAGAAGGTGTTACTATTTATCACAATTTGATGATTAAAAAGTACTTTGTTGAGGAGATTATTCACAAATTATGTATATGATATTTAATTAAACAAAACCAATATTCCTGATGAACGAACTTGCCTTCCAAGAGAAGAATAAAAGCATATGCAGAATAAAAGCAGAATGTTATAAAGAAAAAAAAAATAAAGGGAAGAATAATTCAAGAATAAAAGCAATCATTAAAGTAGGAAATTTATTTCTATTTTATTTATAATAAATTTATTTCCAAAATATGAAATTTTATACTAAAATTTGTTAATTTACTATCCTTATTCAGAAAATTACTTGCAGTACTAACTTCTTTATGCATATTTATTTTGAAAAATTAACGTCCTATTTTTTGCGTTCAGAAGAATTTCTAATGACCGTTTGGACTTAACTTTAAACCATAATCTGATCACAAATTCTTCACATATATACCATTTTATATTCCAAGGCAATTGTTGCCAGACGTATTTGGAATTTTTTTCTACATTATTCTGTTCCTCATATTTTGAATTTGTTGTCACTGAAATTCAACTTTTTGAAAACTACTAAATTTCTTCCTGTATTCTTTGAATAAACAAACTTTAGTTTTAAACACTTGCAATTTCTGCTAAATTTTCTCTTGCAATGTACAAGTAAAAAACACATATCAACGGTAAAATTCAAAATGAACACTATACAATCTACGAACATATGCTGCTGCTGAATTTCACTTCTTCCTTATTATATAATATCCTTTATTGTTAACACTTCATATCATAATTAACATCATAGAACATTCGCAATTAATACAATTAAGAGGTAGAAAAACTTGTTTATTTGCATTATACAAAGAAAACTTTCCTTGATTATATATTATCGTTGTTGAAAGTTTTGTTACATTATTTTCATTATTAAGACCACGAAGCATAACAAACATAAATAAAAATAATATAAATAAATGACAGAGATAAAATAATGTAAACCATAAATAAATGAGAAGGATAATTGCTTTCAAGGTCAAATATAAGTGACATTTTTATCAGCTATGTCATCATTTAGTAATTAAAAAAAACATCTGAAATGACTGTTACATCAGATTCTTGACAGTTTTATCGTTTCATTATCATTAGTTTACTTAATTAAAAATATTTTATGCGCTTATTGTTGTTTATTCTATCCATTATATATTTTAATTAACTTTCATGAAAATATGTAGGTTCATTTCCTAGCAATTGATGACTAGTTTTATAAGTGCAGTGCTTGAAAATATTAATAATTTATGTATTTCACTTTAAGTTCAGGAAAAATAATGTTTATAAAACTGGAATTTACATCGGATTCTATTTGACCTAGAATATTTTTATTCGGGAATAATATTTATAAATCAAAATCATTGTTAGTATTTCAGCAAAAGTAAAATATCTCTAACATAATTATTAACTCGCGAGATATATGAAGTTTATTATGATTAAAATTTAATGAGATGATACAAATAATAAAAATAGTATCATAATTTTTAATGCACTTCTCATAAACGGAATGTTATCATGTCAGCATAAGCTTAATTCGGCATCTCTAATTTGCTTATTTTCTAGCTTTCCTTTTTCTTTATAATTGCATGGGCTCTCGGATCCAGAACAGTTGTATAATATTTTTTGGAAATCTGAAATTTCATCGTTTGCTTTTGATGTGATACTTCCGGAATTATCAAAAATTTAAAGAAAGGAAATCTAAAATTTTAATTCAACAAAGTAACCTCATTACTTTGTGCATTATAAGCGTCTAATAAGAATGTAATACAAAACTTGAAAATTATTTAACATATACTATAAACTAAATAAATATTTTTTTTGCTTTAAAAAGAATTAATTTAGTTAATTAACCAAAGGAATTTATCTGTGAGGGGACAATGTTTCAATTTATGATCAAAATGTTTTATTTATAGAAATGGCCATTTTATTACTTTTGTTTCATGGCAGATTACAAATACTTTAGTCCAGAAAATTTCTTTTTACATTTAATAACAAATCATATAAACTTTCTCATAATTAAACGTATTATAATTTTAATTCAATAATATTCTATATAAAAATATGATGCCGCAATTAAAAAATAATAATATCTAAGTTTATTCAGCTGTAATAAAATATATGTAATCTATAATTGAATTTGAAAACATTTAGCATGAAAATTGATAATTTAATAACACGTTTCCCAAACCTATTATTTTCTTCTCAAAGCATTAGTTTGATAGTCTATCTGAAACAAACATTTAAATTCTTCCTGGAAATTTTAAGTCATATAAGAAAAAATATAATTTCGTAATGTATTTTTTAAAGTCATTACAAACATAAGTGATTTCTAAAAAAATAAATGTTGCAGGAAAGTGTTTCCCATATAAAGAGATTTTTTGGGAGGGTCGTGAGATATCAACTCCTTGTGTGCCAAGAAGTATACGAAAAAGCTTACAATCGTAAGTGGATAACAATTAATAGTGGAATAAATATAATAAATTTTGCAGGAAAAGAAAACTGTAATTGAATTTATCATTTTAATTTTCTGTAATTATTTTATTTTTCATGGTTCGAAATTATTTTTAAAAGAAACGTTTCTTTCATTTTCTCTTCATTCTATTTTCCTCCTCGATAAATTTTCCTCTTTATCTTATTAGTTCATGAGATCGAGCAATTCTTTGTGATGTAAAAAAAAAACAAAATTATTATATCGATTATTTTCAAAATAAATAAATATACTCCCTCTAAGTATAGATTTCTCTAGCCCGGTAATCCACATTATAAATGACTCGGAGCGAATAATAATTTAAGTTGCATGATTGGAACCCTGGATAGCTTGTCTTTGCCTCCTCCAAGTAATCATTCATCTCCTTATTTCAGAATGGAATTGAGTAATATCAGAGGCGTCCTATCTCTTCACTGTCTGTTAATATTGCTGTCAAGATGTTTAATTGAAATAACATCACAGTGACACATGAGGCATCATTCTGGATTATATCCCTGCTATGTGGGCCCCATGGCAATCTTCTAGATTTTAGCCTCACTTAAGCCATTTTAAGCGCTATCTTAATGAAAAGGATTAGGATTATTCCTAAATCTTCGTTGAAGTTTCGTCATTTATAAATTTTATTGATGACATTTTCGTTGCTTAAGACCTTGAAGGAGGTTATTCTGTTAAAAGACGAAAATATTTGAACTTTCAATAAAATAAATATTTTTTTAAAAAATTGTTTACATTTAAATTAGAAATATTGCGGTCATCAAACCATTTATTTAAGTAGTTTCAATGCACTTTTATTTAGCTTAAAATGTTCCATGTTTACAAATCTCATATTTGTGAAAATAAAATTTAAAAATAGATTTTTCGCTCTTTAATAAACAAAAATTAAGATATTCTGTGAAGTTATGTGTTTTAGATTATAGTATATTATTTTAATAGCTTTATACTTTTATTATTGATAAAAAACTGGCATAAAATTCCTTTATAGAGACGCTATTTGGAAGTTAATTTGAGAAAAAAAATACAGCAAAATTTCGCAAAATTTATTTTAATCACTTCATACTTTTATTAATAACCACCTAACTGTTTTAGTTTTAATTTCTTTACTATCTAATAAGATGACACCTTTCATTTTGGGAATATTTTCTTATTTTGATTCAAATGGAAATCCATTGAATACTTGAGATATCTATGTATTCGAAGTAATTTTAATATTGAATTGTAATCGTTATGAATGTTTTTTTTTTTTTTGCTTACAACTATCAAAATTCGATAAATCGATACACGTATGGCATACGGGCAAAACAGTTAAGCGGTTAATAAATGGTAGATATTTAATTCCATTGCAGATATGCTGTTTTGGAGTTAATTTCAGAAAAACTGATTACAAAATTACGCAATATTTATTTTAATGAATTGAGGTGCGTTTTACAGTAGAAAATAATAGAAAATGTTGCACAATACAAGACCGTTTTTATTATTGTAGAATATATATAAAAAAGGTTTCAAATATTTCTTCATTTATTCATCTGATTCACACAGAAAGTGGATTTTCGTTGAAATCTGATCTTTAAAAAATGATCCGCTAAGTTCACAACCGAAACATTACCATTAAGTTAACGAAGTCTCAACGTTTTTATTTTACTACTTAATTAGTGAAATTCCGATACAATCTACCAAACTGAATGAAGTGAAACATAATATCATCTAAAAAGATTTGAAAACTGTTGAAGGAGGCATAAAATCTAATTTCTCCACTATAATGTGAGACACTGTGATTGAATGAATATCCTATGGAATATGATATACTGTAAAAATTATAATGAATATTTTAGTGTTGTATTGAAGACACTGCAATGACAGATGAGAATGATAATGAGGAGATATTATTATAATATTCAAAAGAATAAATGCTAGCAATATGAGATACATTATGAAAGGCATTTCATTTTTTAGAAAAAAAGTAACACATGCGTTTCAATTTTAATAGAATTGTGAACGTTTCCAAAAAATGTTTTATATGATACACTTGTAGAAAGCAGGATTACATACATTTTTACAGTTTAAGATATGTGTTAAAGTCTATTAAACAGATAAGCAAAATTCTGCATTTTTTTTCTTAATTAATAAATTTCAATTTAAAACAACAAGGTACCATCTAAACATTTTTTTTATTTTTAATATCTGGAATTAAATTATAATTACACTTTATGTAAGCTAATATTCAATAACTATCACCTCACAATTTTTTTCCGTTTTATTATAAAATGTTCAAAAATTAAAAATTTTTTTCAAGTACCACGTAATATAAAAGTATATACGCGGTTTTCACTGTTACCAATATTTATTTATCCTTTTTTTTTATCATAGACACACGGAAAAATACTCACAAACGTCTGAATTGTGACTTCAAAGATTTATTTTAAAAAGTCACTGCAGATTTTAGAGCTAATTTCATGTACAAGTTTACAAAACTTCAGCATGTTCATAAAAAATTTCGCAAATCTATTTAAAATGTTATGCCTTAGATTTTCAAAACATAATAATATATAACAAAATTACAACACGGAGATATATCAATTTAAAATTTCCATTCCTATAATAGCATTTTTTACAAATACAATTTAATTTACAAATCTATAAAATATTCTATAACTTTACTGGAAAATTAATACATTTATTTTAAATTCCTTACCGTAAAAAATTGCAACAACTTGAGGAAATAAATATTATAATTGCAACAATGAATGTATAAAAGAAAAAGAAAAGGCATCGATTCTCAAGTTTTAATATTAATGATCGTTAAAAAAAAAACAAAAACAAAAAACATATGCATGTTACAGAGTTGTAACCACAATTCTGCTAGATTGATAAATTCACAGAACGCACAAAAATATTTCTACTTTTATTTTCATTACCTTAAAAAAGGTTTCAAGCCTTAAATTTAACATGTTTAAAAAAGCGATTTTTTTTTCAATTTAAATTTTTCTATGCAATTTAAACTGTTTATCCTTAAAAAAAGTACTATATATAGAATATAGTACTTTTTTTAAGTACTTTTATAGTATTTTTTTTTGCTATTAGTATGTATAGAATATAATACTAATAATATAATAATACTAATACTAATAATATATTCAGTATATATAAAAATATGTTAAAAAATTGAATCAATTCATTCATAAATTTGTTTAAATAAATATATTAACATATTTCAATCAGCAATTGTATCTTAAAAAGCAATCTTTATAATGACCTTTCATAGCAAAATACTTGAAAAGTGGATATAGTAACATTGCTTATTCGCCTGTCATGCACTAAAAATGGTTAAATAATAAAAATATAGATACCGCTGCTCAAATTTGCAGATATAGTTAGAATGATTTAAGTTATCATATAAGCTTATAAAATATAACGGTATTTGGATACATTTTTTGATACCATATCAGTTTAAAAATGCTTATTAACTGAACGATGAAATTTCGAAAATTTGAGGCTCGATTGCATATAATTTCAGATAATATTACAATTATAGTGTATACTCAGCAACAATGCATTTTTCTGTAAAGTTCGTATTTTGTACTCAGTTTCTGTAGTTCAAATGTAAAAATTAAATTATTTTGAAATTATAATCTGCCACCTTTGGTATATTTGAATTATTCTATTTTCTTTAAGTCTTTTGAATTGTTTGAAATATTCACTTATGAATTATGCAACCATTTGTTTCATGATTTTTAATACCATTTATACTGAAATAGTGAACTACACATTAGATAGATAATCCTTAGAAAAGATTAAATTAAATAAATTTGCAATATTTGGCGACATTTATTTAAATTGAATGAGTTTGTGAAAACGATTTACTTATAGTTCGTTGCGTTCTGAGGGGATTTATTAATAGCTTCAATAAAATATTAAATGGGATGAAAAGTTAATAAACACATAAAATTGGCAGAAAAGTAAAAACATACGTTTTCATAAACTAAAAATAAAATTTTATCACTATTCATGAGACGTTGAACTATTTATACCAAAATTGAATTTTAATTTGTCTTTATTCTTTAATGTAATTTTAAGATTTAATCAATCACTATAATACCCTATACATAAATATTTACTACTTCCTTTAAGTATTAAATGTATAAAATTAATGTTATTTCGTAACTATTTTCAATAATTTGATCTTGGCTTTTTTTTTATATATCATTAAATTTAAATTTCGGACATGAAATAAATGGTATCTTAAATATTAGTTACTTTCAATAAAATTTGATGAAAACACTTTGAATATTATAAGTAACTTGAAACATAGCAATAAATAGTAAAATATTTAAATAACGAGAATGCGCAGGATTAAAAGTGGCCAGAACATGACACCTAATGCCTACTAAACCTTTAAGTTAATATTGACAAGCCACCCTTCTTAGTTCACAGTTGTTACTGTGGGTTTTCCTATTTCAAATGAAGTTATTGCTCATTGTGGTAACAAATCTTATCCCTCTATTATTCAGGATTTTAAATTGTGGAAAAAGGCATTAATTTTGAACAAATTGCTTCCCAAATTACCCATTAGAGGATGGAGATTCAGTTATCTGTTTGGATTGCTATCTGGTAAAAATTCGCTGGGTTCAAAAAATTACCAAATAGCTGAGCTTCGTGTTTGCTCTCACTGTTATAAACTATAAAATAAAATCGTCACCAGCAATCCTAATAGTTCATTTTTGCTATAATTAGTCAGTTGGTCGTATCAACATTCTGCCATGAACTACAATTACTCAAAGAAAAATTACCATGTATGAAAATAATTCAACTTAAAAGTTTCTTTAAAAATGGTGCTTTTAAATTTTTAAAAAGTGATTAATCTAACATAAAAGTGTACATCGCATTTCTTATTCTCTAAATTAAAATACACAATTATTTTTTAAATACTGATGCCAGCTATTTGGAATAATTGTGAAAAATGCTTTAAATTTAAAAAACCAGTAAACATTTCAATGAAACTGACATTCAATAAAAGGTAACTCAATCTCATTACTAGATTAGCAATAAAAGTGGTAAGAAATTTAATGACAATAAAAAATAATCAGTCATAAAAACATTAGTGTCAAACTGTTTCTTTGGGGAAACGGGACTGTGTTGCATTTAATATAGAATTTATGAAACAAACTGAAAATTGAAAACTGCTCAACAACAGAGATAATTAATTTTATCTGTACAAATAGCAAAATTTCTGGAAAAAATTCAACTTTACTTGCTTCTTATAGTACTGTAGCGTATGTTACTTTTGAAATTGATTAATCATACTTGGCAAATTTTAAGTACATCATATTATGATTTGATGACTTTTTTGCGGTTGTTTGTAGAGAATGTTGAGCATGCAACAGAATGTAGAATCTGTGAGAACAAGTATCACATTGAAGCTATTCGGTTTTTCTGGAAATTATATGTTATTCCTTATGTCGTTTTACCTTCAGTCGTATGAGCTTGAAAAAAATATTGTGTAAAAGATAGAAAAAAGGCAATGGACTTTTACAGTGATATCGATCTTTATTCTCAGTGAATGTTCTATAATGTTCTACAAATTGTATAATGTTTTATTACATTTCAGGCTTTAGTATTCATTTTTGTATTCTTTTTTCTCTCCCACTCTCTCTCACACTGTACAGCACCGCAGTTTTCGCGACAGAAAATGTTAAGACAATTGTTCTACGCACTCTTCCATCTCTAACATTATTCTTCTGTTACTTTAGATGCGATTTTAATTCCAAAATAATGCTTCAACGAGCCTTTCGAGTGTTTGATTAATATATTCTGTTCTAATGTCATTTTTTTCGTTTAGACAATTTGTTTCAATTAAGTGACATATCATATCTACACATTCATTTGCCATTAAACTTATGCAGAAATTTTGCTATATAATATCTGGTCAAAACAGTTATGGAAATGTTGACAACTGCAAGCATTAATAAATTCGGAAACTAAGCAAAACATTTGACTCTAATAAGCATACTTACAAATCATACAATCGAAAGAGTAAACAGTTTTATTAAAGAAGTACTTAACTATAAATTTAGTACTTCTTTAATTAACTGTTAAAGAAGAAACTGTGAAAGAAGTACTAAATTCTAAACTGAATTAGTAATTCTAAATTGAATTCTTTTTTATATTCCAGTAAATTCAATATTTTTAAAAATTTCTTTCACATTAATGTGCATTAGTTTTTTAATATGTTGAGGAAAACGAACAAATGAATATCTAAATAAAATACATTCTGGTAGAGAAAATGTTGAACTTTTTATATAAAATATAATTTTAGAACAGTTCTTAAAATAACCATATTCTAACCAAATTATAGGGAATTAAAAAATTATTTCAAATTCTGAATTGTACGTGTTTTTCTAACCAAGCATTTTTATTAAAATGCCACATACGTGTAAAAGTACGGAAAAATTTCTAATTGAAATTTATTTTTCATGTTATGATATTAACAGCTTTGAATGTATTTACACATTTTTTCCAGATTCTTGATTAGAGTATAACACTGACTATTCCTGTATTAAACAAAGAACACTGTGAAAACTATTAAAGGGGCTTTTGCTATTTTTGCAAAATATAAAATTTTGCATAATTACCAAACTTCGAGAATAAAGCTCATTTAAAGAATTCATTGTCTGTTTTATTTACCCAAAAATTTTCATATATTATCACAAAACAACAAGATATTTAATATTTTTCGTCAGTTTTTTTCAATCAGGATTAAAAGCAATGCTAAGAAATAATTTTTTATATTTTTTAAAGGCTCTATGTCAAATAAACTTCTGACACCTTTTCCAAAAACTGCTACTCACTTTCATTTTTTTTATACTTATCTTTTTCCAAAAGAGTAAAGAGAAGAAGCTTCGAAAGCGACTTTTTAAACTCACGCCAGTCTCATTGAAGTCTTAATGCTGGATCAGTACTTTTTCCTTCCTGGAAAGACAATAACAATCGGTCTCGGATCTTATAGCTGTACTCGAAATCCATCATCCGGATCGATTTGAGTGGCAATCTGATTCCAGTTTTACTCTCTTCTTATATATTCTTTTATTTCCCTATTTCCCTGTCTGGGGTGTTACTCCGACCTTCCCCTCACCACCCCCTTTCTCTGGTAACGCCATGAGAAATAACGACTAAATCTTATTTCTGGATCATGCGACAATGGAATTGAAAGTACACTTTGGGGAAAGTAAACATATTTTGAACTCTTGGTCGGCCAATGAATTTATATTGAAAAGCAATTCGAATGTTTGAATTCGTAGAAATTTGAAAAGGAGTCACATTTTGTGTTTCCTTTAAATTTTTTTCAATACTAAACACATTATTTCGCAATCGGATTGTTATTCGATGAACTCCTTTTTTTTTTCATGATGCAACTTCTACAGTGCGTGCATGTTAATATTATGTAATGTCATAATTCGTATGTGAAATACAGGTATATTTTCTTGCTCAATAATTTTTGAATAACGTCATTCCAATTTAATATAACCAGTGAGATTGGACTTCTAAAAACTTTCTTGCATACGCTGTAATGAACATGTCAAGTCAGAGAACTCCTTACATGGCACTACGAAATATTAATCGTTGGTAACAATTAAGCATTTTTACTGAATCTATCGAATCATCCTTGTCGAGTTATTTAGCAATGCGATTAATAACTGATATACGGTTAATAGAGTGTCCAAAAATTGAATTTGTGTTTTAAACACGTTTTTTTCAATCGATTGAAACATAGATTCGTCACAAAAGGGCATTTGTTGTCCCAAATTCCCATTCCAAATTTGTAAATTTAGGATACAGCATTTTTGAATCATCTCGCTTATTTATTTCTGAAAATGCAAACCGACAGACAGTCAACTCGCACTTAGATTTGGCTCAAAATGTGACAGATGTGTGTACTGTAGATGTAAAATTTGTCTACCGAATTTTATCTCTCTAAGTCTCTCCGTTTTGTAATTATCGTGTTAAAGTATATTCGGACAGCCGGACAAACGGATTTCCTCTAAGAAGATTTCATTCAAAATATGAGAGAAATCTGCAAATTTGGTGTGAAGACCATATACCAAATTTCACCCGTCTAGTTCAAATCGATTTCGAATTATCTTTGTCACAAACAGAGAGACGGACAAAAATGTGTTTTCCGAATTCAGAAATTTCTAAAACGTAGAGATTTGTTAAAATTTCGAGATCGAATTTTTTACCCTTAGTATACTTTTTCTATACTATGTATGAGATAAAGTAAAAATTGTTAATCTCCTTCTCTCAAGAGATTCATACCATTAGACTTGTGTTATACAATATTCTTGGGCCTTCGTAATGTAGATAAGAATATCCAGTATACAATTTGGACCTCCCCTTTCCAATATTTACATATTAACGGTATGCCATCAGTGAATATAATTAAATTTTAGCTATGAAAGAAACTATTAGCATTATAATCAAATCATTATTGTTAATAATAATCAAAATTACGAATTTCGTGAAATGATTCAAATTAAAGAGAAATATAAATTAACTGTATACCATTCATGAACATAGTTGAATTTTATTTCCTGTGAAAAGTGTTTAGTAATTGTCCTCATAATATCAGATGTATCTTTTTCGTTTGCAGTCCAATCTGGTAACGAAAGAACCTATACACCCTAATATAATAAAATCATTTTTAATAATCCAAATTAGAAACCTCATGAATCGATTAACGTTAAAAAAGTTTGTTACCACTTGTCATTGGAGAACATATTGAACTTTATCATCTGGTAGAACACGTTTAGCATTTAAAGTGATCAAACTTATCTTATCCAGTTATGGTGAGTGTTTGCCTCTCAATAAACTGTGTGCCCTATTAGCACAAGATATTGTACGATATTCTCATGATGTTGTTCGAAGATCTGAATGTCGGGTACATATCGAACAATATTATTCGACATTTTGTGCTAATAGGGTGAGGTTGTCTAGAGGTGGAGCCGAACTGTTTCTTCTATTATTTATTTCGCCATTCAACATTTTCTCAGTTGTTTTAATTTGTGTGTGTGTGTGCGTGCGTGCCCGCAGTGTGTGTGTGTGCGTGCCCGCAGTGTGTGTGTGTGCGTGCGTGCCCGCAGTGTGTGTGTGAGCGTGTGTGCTCGTGGTGTGTGTTCTGTGTGTGTGTGAGTGTGCGCGCGTGTTGTGTGTATTCGATGTGTGTGTGTGTGCGCTTGTGTGTGTATTGGCACTCTACACGCAGTTTTACGTAGAGCTTCAAAATTTGGCCCACATATATTTTGGTGGGTGGGATGTGTATCTCGGAGCGTAATTTTGAAATTTTTTGATTAGCTCAAATTAAGCTAAATACTGAATGCTCTTTAGCAATAACCTCCAAAAATAATCTCGCATAAAACTTATTCTTTCGGCTTTTAAAGCCCAAACCATTATCTTTTCAACTATTTCAATTTATTTATTGCATAATTCTTCAGTCTAGATTTAATTAACTTGTATAAATATATTTAAGTATATTTCACAGCAGCATTTTCACGTGTGTGTGTGTGCGTGCGTGCGTGCGTGCGTGCGTGTTCGTGTGTCCATTTTGGGATCAGCAAATTTGATATAATTTGAATTTTGCAATTGTTTTGTCTGATACTCCTCCAGTTGTTGGAAGAAATGATCGACTCTTCTTTAATATTCTTTTTGATTTCATTCATTATTATATTGATCAAACAATAGGGGAACACGATGAGAAATGTTTCACAATATATACTTCCAAAAAGAGAACATTCTTTCAGCATTATACTTATATCTCATGTACACACATTCGTCGATCTCCTCAATGTAACCGACGTTACCGATATTTCTCTTTCGTTGTTATTGTCCTTTCAAGGGTGCATACTTCTTAGATATCCGTAATCTCAATCCGTAACTGTTTTGACAGACATTCTTAATTGCTTTTAGCAGAATGTGGTCGATATTAGAGGTCTTCATGCCAGTAATAAAGGAATCGTAAAGCAGTTGTATATGTAATGCGACTTCTATAGAATCAATTTTCTTAGATGCATTATAGTATTTTTCTATATGTACAGAGAAAATACACTATAAATAAATGCGTTCTTAATGGATATTTAGGTTAATTGGGTGAGAAAATTCGCATTCTCGATTTCGTAATGGTATTCGTAACAGTAATTCCAGAAATAGCGAATTTTCTCTATTAATTTCGAGGTACGCCCTAGAGATACCTGCAGATTAAGTGTAATAACGAGTGTAATGTAATGTAATTCTGTATCAAAATTTTCTTCAAGTAGTTACAAGTAGCCAAAAATTTCAAGTAGATAACAAGTTTTACAATTATCTTATTGAACTACGCACTCAGGAATAAAATACTTAAAATGAAATAGGTTGTCATTCACTATGAAACTTAGCTGGTGATTTTTTGTAGCCATTAATTGCTGGCATGCATTTATACTTTTCCCTCCGGATCATCTAAATTTCGATACTAATTTACAATTTTATTTTCAAAACATATTATTTTATTAACTTTTTGACTATTACCTGACGAACCTCACCGAATACATTGAACTTGGGCTTATAGTGCATGCAGAATACCAATTTTTTCTTTTCAACTAAGAAATTAAAAATTTAAAAGTGGAATATTTTTTTTTTATAAAACATTTTTTTTCATCTGAAAATATGCTTCATTTGACATTTTTTTCCTCAATTTCAATGATTTCTGCTACAAGATTGCCTTTTATTTAATTTGCTGGTACCATATTAGGTTGCCAAAATATTGCTAAAAATAGAAAAAGCATTAATAAAGAAATTTACCTTTTTTAACTCAATTAAATCTGCACTTTTTCTCTATATTTATTTATTTATTCTTAAATTAACAATTCTTTAATTTTTTTTTCTTAGAGAATTATCATCTTAAACATGATTTTTTTAGCTAAAAACGAGTTGTAGCTACAATTAACTTTTGTAGCTGTCATAAACACGAACTTAAGTGATTTACTCTCTATGGAGAAACCAAAGAAAAAAATGCGACAGTTGATAATGTTAAGAGTTTTACGCATTTGAGATTGGTAATGACTCTTATTTTCAAAACGAGATTAGAGAAAGTTGTTGAATTTATATTATGGGGCTCTTGATATTATTCACTCTCTCAGATCAATTATATACAGCTATATTTATAATAATTAGATTTTGAGAGGCTTATTTGATAAACGAATTTATTTGCGACTCAAATGTTAAAGTAAAAATATTTATTTATTTGAATTAAAATTGTGGGGAAAAGAATCAATTCAAAAGTGTTTAAAAATTCAGCTTATTTTACACACAGACATAGATGTACATATATTGAAGGGACAATTTTTTTATAATTAACTTTTCAAAAGAAGTTTTTTCAACAGTTATATATATCAATAATGTCATAAACTCGAAAATTAATGATCCTAATTCGTTATAATAGTTTTTTTTTATGATTTCGTTAAATGTTTTCCGGTGTTTAAATATGGATTCTCAATTATTTGTAGCCAGTTTATTTGATTTTTTAAAATTAAAATTACTTTTATGAATTGCACTTTTAAACACTTAAATTTCTGTATTTAGTAGTATGTCATACGCTATCGAATCCCAGAATTTTAAAATTTTACAATAGAGTCAGTGAAAGGTATTATATTTCGATATAAAATTCAATTAGATTTATATGCAATTTTTAGTTTCATTGCGACAGTATAACTTCTCATCTAATTACATCATAAAATAAAATTAATAATCAAGCGATTAAGGTATATTTTGAGAACCCCCCCCCCCTCGTACGCATACACTTCCAATTTCTTTTGGGGAAGGATTGACTAAAATAGGGACAGAAAGATGCGTGGAAATTCAGTAATATTTTGCTGCAAACCACTTTTTAGGATTGTAATACTTCTTTTATGTATACTTATAAAATGAAAAATTGATCACAGAGACAATTTGTATTTATTGTTTTAAATTGTTTATTGAAAATTTACAACAATAAATTTTGAAATATTAAAAATTTGCAGCAATTTTTTAGTGATTAAAGAAAAAAAAATGATGGCGACTAAAGGCAAATATATATGTCGGAAAACCACTTTTTAAAATAAAAAAATACCCTGGAAAACAGGAGGTAAACTTTTATAAATCAGTTCTATTACTATATAGAGTATTTTGCTCATGTTTACTTACCTTAAATAAATAAATAAATAATTCACTCCCATTTAACTAATATTTAAAATGATTGTTTCTACTGAAAAGGTACAGTATTCTAGTGGTGAATATTCTGTTCACCCAACGATAAAGACATGATTATTAGAAATATTGTATGTAATAAATTTTTAAACTGGTTGCCATTTATATGTAGGGAATATACATGGGTGTTGAGTTTACTAAGATGCATTAAATGTTCTTTCCGACATGAAATATGATATAAATACTAGTTCTACTAGTTTCTACAATAATAATTTTTTTTCAATTGAAATCAATTATTTCTTTTTACATAAATATGTAATATTTATTTTGTTAGATGAAGATTATTCGTCACTCTTTTCAATTTAAAACTCAAATTTTAAATGAGATGACAGGTAGAGGTAATTGGGTAAATGTATAGGTTTATCAAAATTTCAAACCCAAACATTCTTTGCAAAGAAAAATGAAGTAACGTACACAGGATTTTATTGAAATTTCGCACATGCAATAATTTCGGATAACCAAAAAAATATCAAGGGCGTTTAATATTTAAAGATAATAAATATTTATTTTCAATGTTTTTTATTTCTTTTCATATAAAAAAAATATTTAAAAAATATGATCTTCTTATTCCCTAGGAGCAACCTCAACAATTCCCTTTTGAACTATACTTTCATAAAAGTGAAACTTTCAAAACCCAGAGCATTGTGAAAGAAGTGATATATTTAAACTTTAATCAGAAAAAGCTTTTATGCAGATTAAAAAGATCTCCAAACGCCGTCAGATTTCAATCGAAACCTACAACATTTGTGTTTATGTCGCAATCAAATGCTACAGGTCGTTTGCCTCACACAACAGCAGACACAAAATTGTCCCAGACCTCTGTGAAGAGTTTCATTCACACGCCGATAGATGGCGCGTCCTCCGACCCTACCGATTGGTCATCTCTGGAAACTGCGGTATTCTCTTTCGACGTTGCCTACGTACGCTCTTCTGACCGGCACGAAGCGAGTGAAAAACTCTGCATCTTCCCCCTTTATTACCGTGACATGTCCTCAGGTATTGTGTAAGTGGTCCAAGCTTACAGCCACCTTCAGTCAAAGTCACTAATAATTAGTCAAATCGCTTGTTAAGGGGGATATCATATATCAAGTGAACCTCCGAGCCGAAAAGGTAGGATGCTCATCATTTAGAGTTGATGAATTATAAGTATTTTTATATAAAATACTCAATACAACGTCATTAAAATAATGGATCATGTTTCGGAAAACTCTCTGCATCATTTGGTTCCTTTGATATATATATAAATATATATAAAGATTAGGGAAATAAATGTAAAGTGTAGGATGTTCATCATTAATAATGATGGATTATGAAAGTTTTTAAATGTAATATTAAGGATGAGGTAAATGAAATTATGGATCATACTTTTGTCAGTTTATTTTGTGGTTAGGTTGTATTAAATTATTAAAAGGAGGTTTAGGAAAAACGGAAAAATAGAAGTAATATGGATGCGATTTCGTTGTGAGTAATGTAGTTAATTTATTTTTCAAGGGAAAAAGCATAGGAAAATTTCAAAAACTTTATAGAAATTTTAAAATTATGTGAATATTTCTTAAATTAAGATTTTAAAATTACTAACAAACATTATTCTAAAAGCTGTAAAAAGTTTTATTGAAATCCCTTCAAATTTACAATCATAATTAATCTAATATCGTTAATTTGAAGAGCAAACTTATCCAAAACTTAAAATTAATTTAATTACAGGAAAAGATAGAAAAATCTCAGACCAAAAAAATTTACGAAGCTTAATACTTTTGTACCAAATTCGCTGAAAATGAGACCAAATTACTAAATATGAATTATCAGTTGAGTAAAGTGTTAATATACCGTATAGTAGATACTAAAATTCTTTGCTCATGAGTTTTCAGAGAATCTTACTTCATTTGCTTTATCTATGTTAAAAGATTTTTTTCTTTTTAGAAGCAGTGCAATAATTAACTGATTAAATACCTTAGAACGTAATTCTATGGGATTAGTTATTACCATTTAATGAATATTTATTAGATATTCGATTATTGAACTGGGAGTAATTTTTGGCACATATTTGATGAATTAATATTGCTGAAAGTTCACCTTATAATGAAATTATCAAAGAAATTAACTTCTTAAAACGTAGAGCTTTAAAAATTGCAAAACACCTTAGCATTTTAAAAATATATTTCAATTTTATACCATTTTTTTAAATGTATTTATTATAAGGTATTGTATGCTTTAGTATTTATATGTGTTATTTAATCCAATTTAATATTTATATATATCAGTTTTATGTATTGTTTAACCCTTGAAGAAGCAATGACTTTGGCTTAAAAGCCTCTTTCTTTCTTTTGATAAAAGGAAATAATAAATACGATAATAAATATTTGATGCTCTTGGGTTAGTTATATTCACAGTCGTTTTTATGTGGGCACCCTAAAGTAAAGTTTATAACTATTTTAAGCAAATCTTTTAAGTTATTTATATCCTCTCAATTTCTAAGTGGTTGCCTTTAAGAAATATGTATCTTATGAGTTTTGTTTGAGTATATTTAAATGAGAGAAGAATTCTTAATTTTTAGAAACGGATCGAAATTTCTCATTGCAGTTCTTCAAGGGTATTCCTTTTGGAACCCGGTGATTAAAGTATAAGAAATCCTATTTTTAAATCCATCCATACTCGAATAATAATATATTACCTTTCAAGTTTCTAAGTTATGATGCATGAAATGGACGATATATGTTTCGAATTTTATATAGTGTTCAACATAACAGATGAACAATATATATCATTCAATGTTCAATTTTATTTCTTCTATTCCAGATACGTAGTTTGTGAATTATTGATTTATCATAGTGTAACCGATCTAAATTTCTGATATCAGAGAAGCACTGCGAATTATTTAATTGCACAAATCTAAAAGTTTCTTCCATAATGCTTCCTTCCACAGTTTTCATTGTTAGTGGACTATGAAATGAGAGTCAAGTCAGATAATAGTTATACGAGAAATATTAAAGACTTATTTGAATTTATGAAATTTTGATCGGTTACACTGGGATTGAAAATATTGCTTTAGACTATGATTTTTATATGAATAGTAGTATATTCATCAATGCATATGAGTGACTGTTTAATAATTATATATGCGATAATGTTCTCCTTGCGTCTGGTATAAAATTTGGTTTTGATTCTAGATTTTCGTTATGTATTTTATAATTAAAATTAAAAATAGTTATTTTCTTTTAAGAAGAGATATTTATTAAAGTAATAAGTAAAATGAATTTGGTGCATTGTTATTCTACTAAAATCGAGAATATTATGGAAATTGATTAATCATCTGACATCATTACGGAAAATTTATATATTTAATTTTTATAAATATTATTGAGTTCGGTTAATTTAAAAGTTATAGATTCATTTACATAAATGGCTCAAGTGTAGTCGTATCATACGGCAATATGTTTTATGTAATCTAAATTACTTAATGGAATAGAAAAAAAATTATTTCACGAACAGAAATAATAGAATTGTGGATTGAATGATTATGGTTACGTCAAATCATTTATTATATTTTTAGCTTTCTCGAAACTGATTTTAAAGAGTAAGAAACAAATTGTTTCTTGCTGATTAATGTCTTATAAATGAATGAAATAATTCTAATTAAAGTATCTCTCTTTAAAGTACTATAGAGAAAAATATGATTGATCAAATCCAAATTTTAACCTTATTTATATGAGGACATGTTTGAAAATGAATGACGCAAAATAAAAAAGAAATGTAAAGGGGGAAAAAATGAAAATCCATTCGGGTAATGTCGATCCATTCAAACACCAATTCAATATTTTTGGCAATATTTGCTATCAATTCCATTCTTAAGATATTCTCAATTTATAGCTACTACTTAGCATGTCTAGGAACAACACGACGACGGATTATTTAAACTAGGTAATAGTCTTTCTATTTTCTGGCGTCAATTTTTAAAAATGTTGTAGATTATTTATTTCTGAAACGCGCGTCATGGAAATTTAACTTTTTAGCCACAATTTTTGTACAGTATTTGAAAAAGGACACTTTAATTGTAACAGCCTAATATATACAGAAAGAGCAAATCCTGTATTAAGAGGAAAAAACTAAATAAATAAATAGTACATCTACTTAAAATATATAAGTTTTGATGTGTTAAGAATTCTTGTGATTGAATGATATGAAGTGCTTATAATAGTTAATATTTGGTTTTGTATTTTTAAAAAATGAATTTCAGTTACGCTGGCATATTTGATATGGAACGAATAACTAATATTTCAAATAATGAAAAGAATGAAAATTGCTCTGAAAATTCTTGATTTGGAACATTAAACATAGAAAATTAGATAATCGATGTTTCAGTGCATTGATAAAGCAGGAAAAAAGTTGTTCAGTATATTTTCGGTATTAAACATCATATACTTTATTTTATATGCTTTAGATACTTAAAAGTTTTAGCATCAGCTTTTCAAAATGTCACGGAGAAACTGTGTATTCATTTTCAGGCTTCTCAAAAGGCATAGGTTCCACCATTTTCTTTATGGGGAATTCTTCCGTTTAAGTCAACTTTGTGAATTAATTTTCCGAGAACGATCTATTTGCATTTCTTTCAATGCTGATATTCGCATTTTTGCTTCAGAAAGCCAATCAGTTTCTAATGTTTGCATAACATTTTTTTAGTTGTAGTTAGTATTTTAAGAGGTGGAATAGAAACCCTTTCCGTTTGCTTTCATGCTATCTAATTGAATATTGGGAACAATTTTAAAAAAATATTTCTTTGATTAGTAGGAAAAGAAAAATTGTATAATTGGAGATGTTTAACTGAATCAAATTGTTTCGCTTCATCTTTTCTTCCCAATTATTTTTGCAAAATCAATTTCATTAATGAATAAATACTATTTAGGCTTTGAAAAAAAATCCTTTAATCCATTATTTTTCTGCTTCTCTTAATGACATAAAGTTTAACTGAAATCAGTATCTTAATTATTATAGTACTTGACTATATTATTAATACTTGGAGGTTCATAGCGAATTTTCATAAATATAACATGTAAGTATAGTAATATATAATTATAAAATTTTAGCATTTTAACTGCGTTTAAATACAAATATGTTGACATTTGTGCTTAACAGACGCGTTACAATTAGTTAAAAAGTTATAATATCTAAGCTAAATATATAAATATATAGGTATTGCAATTTTGACATTTAAAAAATACTTGAAATGCTGGACATTGTGCTATAAATTCAGATCAAAAAATTTTTTTCCCTCAATTCTTACAGATTCTTAATATGTTTGTTTCATTTAGCATGAATAAGATTATCTTAATCAGATGCTCGTCGAAAGAAAAAATTTAAGTACAGTTATGAAGGTTCTGAAGTAATTATGAAATTCATAAGAAATTTATGAAAATTGATAATAATAAGGATTTAATATCTACAGTTCTTGTTAATTGATCGAAAAACAAAATGTTTATGAAGCAATAAACATTTTGTTTTTGTGTGAGAGTGTACCCTCTCTCACGATTAAATTTTAAATGAAACAATAATTTAAGCGTTAGATATTTATATTACAGTGTTAATTTTTTTAAAAAAATTATTTAAAAAAATAATGAATTATATAATATATTTATCCTTTCGTTTTGGATAAATTATAAAAAACTGACGCCTTTCACTTAAAAAACATGCAACATACTCCTTTTAATTTGAATATTTTAGTTTTTTTAAGATAATTAATAAAGAAATATCTTAAAATATTTTAATAAATTTTTCATAGTATCATGCCTTTTTCAGAAATGTATATTATATTATCATAATATTTTACTGTCATCATCATCAATGCAATAAAATATCAATAGCCTTTTACAAATTCTAATTAATTTGAATTATTTAATAACTAACTAATAATTTTCGGATCCTAAAACAATTTTTCTTTTTAGAAATAAGTAAAGGGGAATTCATTGGTAGTTTAAGTGTTTTATAAAATTTTAATTAAAATTAATTTTTAAATTGGATTTACTAGAATTCTTCATGTTTAATTATGTAAATTTAAAAGTAACTTTTGAAGGAAAAAGCAACAACTTAAATTTGGGAAAACATAGCCCTTTGTTACATATTTAAATTGTAATACTGTAATTAATTTTATAATGTTATTAAATGATTATTAGTCATGTAAAAATTCTACATTTAATTTATTATGACTATACCCATTAACATAATTCGCTTTATTCAATGATTCTACTCGTGTAATGTGAGTGAAAAGGGTGACAAAAATTCTCTAGAGAGTTTTCGTCGTCTGTTTCTAATTAGTTTAAAGGTCATTTTAAAACAGTTATTCTGTTTGCAGCAGTTGTCTTTACAAGCATTGTAATATAATATTATCTCAAGGAACAATGAAAATTAATTTTAATACCACTACATCATTAAGGAGCCTTATTGTTCCTAATAATACCGTTCTGAAATATGAACTCGTGTTCTCGCTTCAGCTTTCCCAAATGCATACATAATTTGGTATTTTTCATGTTTAAAAATATAATGTAGAGAATCTTTTTGAATTTTAGATTTTTTTCTGTTTATTTATGATTTCTAAATTTGATAAAGATCTATAATTTTGGTGTCAAAACCGAGCATATTTTTTTCCACTGTCGAAATTATGTTCCGTGTTTGAAATTTGAGGATCAATTATGCGCTGATAATAAAATAGATAGACAATCTACTCTTTCACAGTTAGATCCGAAATTTGACTCAAATCCAAAATCCAATGATCGTATGATCCCAAAATGAAAATCGTCTAAGTCTTCTCCATTAAATGCTTTGCAGACTGAGACGTTTAGTGTAAAAATCAAAGCCAAAACTTTTTCTAGATTTTTAATTTCTGGAATTATCGTATTTACATTCATATTGACAGCATTCCAATTTTTATTTATTTTTTAACTCGGAGAGAAATAAAGCACGAAAAATCACCAAACTCTCGGGATCAATGTTTTTGAGCATTAACAGCATTTCCTCCTCGCATGATACTTAGCACATGAGGGCAGAATGTTAAATGCGGAGAATCAAAAACTTTGAAAGAAAGCTTTATTTTTAATTATTAATGACATTTATATAAAAAAAATTACTTTTTTTGTTATTATCAATATATAGCGATAACCAGTTAATTATAACAATTAAAATCTTATGACTAAAAAATCTCTTCAAATATTTCATAATTGGATATAGAATTTAATATTATGTTGCCATTTGTTTCAGATATTTTTCGAAAATTAGGAATGATATTTTTAAAACTTTATTACCTTTTTTCGAAAGTATTCAGCTCAGAAACATTTGAGAGCGTTATACTATTGCTTATAAAATCATAAATGCTAAAGAGATTTTGGAAGTTTTTAAGTCAAACACACATTTAGAACTCTTTTTGATTAGTAAATTCGAAAGAATTTACTAATGAATTCGAATTCAGAAATTTAACTTTATTTATAATAATTTATAATAATATTTTTTATTATTATAAATTGACACACTATAAGTGTGTTTTTAAATAACTGTGAAATATTTATTTTCACCTATTATTATACGAAATAGTAGAAAATGATTAAAGTGTTCTTGATGATATATTTAGTTCCTAAATGGTCTGGTAATTTATTTCTAAGCCATGACAAATAGATACTCAGTTTAAATTGAGACAAGATTTTATGTGACATAAAGTATTATATTATATATTGTTTCATTAAACAAATATACTATTGCGAAACTTAAAATTTATATAGCCCTTGGTTCTTTTTGTTATATCTAATAAAATATGTTTGTCCAATAATATTTTAAGCAAAAAAAAAAAAAAAAACTTTGCTGTTATGAATAATTATGATAATTCGTGATTGCATGATGACAAACGTTCAAGTGCATTAAACGAAATTGATTTTGTAATACACGGGTAGAATTTTATGAGGAGAAAGGAAAAGACGTCACCGTGTGACGTATGACAAACATACGATTAGAGAGCATTCGTATTTGTGTTTGCCGTTTTCATTCAATGTCGTTGAAATATCTAATTTTATTTGATAAAATCAATATTAATTAAATAAATGGCAATAAAATTTAATAAATAGCATTTGATAAGCTACAAAAACAAATTCTGTACAAATAAACGGAATTTTAAAACTTGATTTCAAGAAGTATTTTATATTTATATGTTAATATTGGTATGTACTGGTATAGTAAAAGTCTTTGCATTTTAAAATTGGTATCTTGAATGAAACTGTCTGATCAAGTTCATTAGAAACATGATTTAGAGTAAAAGGTTACAAGAAAAAAAGTTATGTAATTGCTTGATTTTGAAAGAAATTGTAAAATGTTTCTATTTATATGAAGCATATTATCACTATTATTTAAAATGCAAAATCAAAACACAAAGTAGAATTCTCTTCCCTCTGAGTATCAAGATGACAAACAGAATTTTTAGAACTTTGTTTGAAAATATTATAGGTCGTTATATATTGTTCACGTGTTTTACTTTCTCATGTACATTTCATAAAGAAAACATAATAATCGTAAAAAAATTCGAACCTGAGATTTTGGCGAATCACTACGTTTCAGACCTTCTTGAGTTCGAAAAACACATTTTTGGAAAATGTCCTTCTGTCTGTCTATGACAAAGATAACTCAAAAAAGGCTTTGAGATAGACGGTTGCAATTTGGAATACGGTCTTTACACTAAATTTGCAGATTTCTATAAAGTTTTGAATAAAATCTGTTAAGGGAAATTCGTTTGTCTGGCTGTTCGAATACAAGTTAAAACGATAATTACAAAATGGAGAGTAAGACAGATTAAATTCTATACGCAGAATTGACATCTACAGTGTAGACACCTGTTAAATTTTGAGTCAAATCCAACTACGGATTGACTGTCTGTCGGTCTGTACTTTCAGAAACAAGTAAACGCGTAATTCTCTTCAAAAGCATAACATACTTTTATATATCAAATTTGGTATGGAATTTGACTAAAAGTTCAGTTTTGTGTCAAATTCCTGCTTCAATCGGTTGAGAAATATTATCGAAAATCAAATTTGAGTTTTATATACTACTAGTCGCTTTGGCGACCAGCCGGTTCGCCAATCTTATTGTTCGTTAAAATTTTAATAATTAAATATTTTATGCAATTCCAACTTTAATAGATTCTTCAGCAAAATATGTTAAAACTTCAAATTTTGATAGTCATATAATTCACTCATAATATTATAAAGGCATTCAGTCATAACGTGATATGTATCTCTCTAATTTTCTGTTGCCCCTCGTAGAATTTATGCTTTAAATTAAAGTGTAAATGATTAATCTGCAATTAATATAATAATATTTTTTACTGAAACAAAGCATTTTTTTTAATAATATGATTACTGATAATACAGTCACTGAGCGTTTAAACTTTATGGGCACTAAATAATATCTTTCTTAATTTATGTAATATCTCAAGAATTTGTCAACAAAATTTTCTCAGATTCATCATGAACAGATCGCTTAATTAACAATGTTTAATTTTAAATGCATCAAACACTAAGAAAATAAAATGAATCGTTTAAAATAACCGGTCTAAAACAGGTTTAAAAAAACTACTTAAAAAACGATGTACTTAAAACTATAAGCATATACAAAAAAATATATAACTAACATAAATACAATTTAATTACAAAATCATGCAACTAACCTAAAAATAATTTAAATCGTCCGTTGATAATGGTTGCCATGACAACAATCAGAACACACTGCGCATACGTGAATTTTCTTCGCCAGTACGGTAACGCAAATGCGTGCATTTTTCTACGCCCGTTGGGGTAACGCTATGCAGATTATACATTTTTAATTTCCTTTATTCTGTATTATTTTAATTCAAAAGTACTTCAGAATGAATCTGAAGCATGGATTAATTAACAATGTTTAATTTTAAATGCATCAAACATTAAGAAAATAAACAGAATCGTTTGAAATAATCCACCGAAAAATGTTAACCTTAGCCTCATTACTGTTGGGAGAAAAAAAAACTGAAGCCTTACTTATTTGGCGGTGGGGAAAATGGAAGATTTTTTTGGCGGGAAAGTTAGTTTTTAATTAATAATTAAAATTTCAAAAAAAGGGACCCCAGGTGCACATTCCCGACCTCTAATGTATACATGTACCAAATTTGGTAGCTGTATGTCAAATGACCGGGCCTGTACAGTGCCAACACACACACACATCGAGCTTTGTTATAAGTATATAGATTAACGCGTGCCAGGGATTAATCGCCAAAGGACTGACCAGGGACGACATAATAGATTCAGTAAAAATGCTAATTATACGCCAAAAGTTAATATTTCATAATTATTGTACGACAATGCCATATAAGGCGTCTTCTGGCGTGGCAAGTTTATTACTGAATGCGATAAAGATTTGGGCAGACCACTTCCGCTGGTGGAAAATATCATCGCACTTCTACTCAACAGAAAATTGTGCTCCTACATGATTATAATTAATGGGAAAAAAAAATCTAAAGCTTGGATGTGTGGAAAAACTAATCTGAAGAATTTCTGAATTTTAAGAATAAATAATAGTATACAAATAATACAATTTCTGAAATAAAATTGTAAATCTTTCTATAAAATTGAAATTAACCAGACTGATATAAAAAAAGTAAAATAATATTAAAAATTTGGGAACTAATTTTATCAGATAAAAATCACGATGTACTATCAGGATACAATAAATTGAAAATCTTATATCTCTTAGCCATAAGCGTGAAATTCACAGCATGATTTGTATGATATTAAATTCTTAACAGAATTTGCCGTATGAAAAAAAAATATCACTATTGATTTCGGGAAAAAAATTGGGTGAAAGCTTTCTCATGACTGATATTCGAGTTTTAGAAACTATTCAATATTTGATAGTTTTAAAAGAGCCTTTGTTCATTTGCATAGTAATGAAATTAGAGTTTCATTATAATAAGATATATGGAATTTTTCCGAGGAGTCTTTTATTAATATTTCAATCTTTTTTATTCTTTGCTCTTATTTATATGTATAAGAATTTGGATAATTTTAGAAATAACTATTAAAATTTAACTATAAAGAATCTGATTTTAATAATTTCACTTAAGAAATTATATTTTATAGATAATTGCGATGAATATTTAGTTGAAATATTACTTTAATTTGTGTATCTCTTATAAAATTAATATATATGGTATAGCTTTAAAAGTAAGCGATACCTGTTGCCGTAATATTTATATTTAGTATCATAATTTCATAAGTGAATTGACATTATTAATAACATTAATCAATAAATAGCATTTATTAATTAATTATTAAATAACATTTAAAATAAATTAATTATTAAATTAAATAACATTTATTATTATTATATTATTATTAATAATAATGAAATTATTAAATAACATTTGCACACATAATTCCTCCTAGAAATTATTTTGACCTTCTTACTAGCATTGTATTAATATTTATGAAACATTTATGGAAATTTAATTTTGTTTCTCGATTTAATTTGAAAATACTTGGCCTTCGCTGAATATACTTATCTATTGATTTTCCTGATGATGAAATATTATAATACACAATATTAAATGTTAAGTAATACTGTATAACTATCCCAAATTAAAAAAAAAAGGATAAGGGATTTTTCCTCGCAATTTCCAACGTTTGCAACTTTCAGAAAATTTGATCAAAAATGAAACCGGTAAATAAATATCCAATAATGCCCGTGGATTCTTTCAACATGGAAAAAATCCGTGGATTAATCCATTGATATTTAGATTAGCCTTTTGTTTTTATCATTCGGAAATCTCAAACATGAATAATTTATGTATACTATTAACTGATCACTAAAAACGAAATATAGATAGAAGACCAGTGTAAATCATGCCGTAAGCACCTATTCAAATAAAATATGAGAAATCTTTGTATTGCACAGATATATTACTTTATTATATATTTTGATTCTTGACACTTTTGAAGCTACGCATGCTTCAGAAATATTAAGAAAGAAAACCAAACTGAATATCTTAGTGTCGAATAGGACATGATAAAGTGTTCTCTGAATTTATTTTTCCCTCAAAATTTTATTCTTCTATTTATCATTTATGGAGATAATTCAGCCGGTTTTGTGGAAACTTGTGTTCGAAAATGAATTTTATGACAGCATGTGTAAAACGATGAAATTTTATCATTAATTGGCTTTTGTATATGATAAGTTTCAAATTAGAAGATGCAAGCCAGATTTATAAAATATTAAATAATTTTTTTATATAATTGTATTGTTATTAAATTATGTTTTTAAAAATTTATGTAAGTATGCATTTATTAACTACATTTTCTTACTATTCGGTGCATATGTGGTAACATAAGTTTATTTTTCATTGCATGATAATATGAAGAGAAAGTGGTTGAGGGAAAATATTAATATTTCATTAATATGGAAGGATAACATTTCCTTGATTCTGATGACATTGCAAATAATTTTTTTTCCTATCCTGCTGCAAAGTTAAGATACGTGGTATCTGATCTTTTCATTAAATATAAGTGAAATATCAGAAGGATTCAATTTCGGTCATAAAAAGACAATATTTTGCTTTTATTCGATAGACTTTAAAATGATGGAAGTTTTATATCCTTAGTTAAAGTCTTTTCTTGAGAAATTTTTTCCCTGGAGTTGTATCTTGAAACGTATTCTTTACTAGAGAAAATTCTGGCCGAGTGCTGTATCTTGATTCTTTCCTAAAGATATTCTTTTAATGTAAGATATATTTTTTTACAAACAAGTATATCTTATTTTTCCTGGATATATATTTTTTTTCTTTGACATATATTGTTTCTTTGATACATAACAACATTTTTTTCTAAGAATGTATCCTAACATACACTCTTTCCTTGGGATAAATCTCGAGATATTTCTTTAAAACATATGTCCTAGAATTTTTTAAAACTATAGTCTTAAGATTAACACTAAGAGTATAGAATGAAAAAATTCCATGTGAAAATAAATAGACATCAGTATTTTTATTTTGCCGGATCATCTATTGAAAAACAACAAAAAAGATAGCTTTCAATGGCTATTATTTATTACTAGAAAACTGGTTTCATTCCTGGAAGATGAATGAATGCAAACAAACAATTTTATCTATAATGATATCTATTTGTAACGCATTTGGGCTATTGACCAATTTCATGTATGATTAGAAATTGAAGGAAGTTAAAACTAATCCCGTGGTTATTTCAAAATAGTAGCACTGTCATTTTCTTTCTTTTGACGGCTAATCTATTTAAGCGTGAGGAAGATAATAATGATTTTGAATTCAATTATTGATTAAATTGTCCAATTTGAAAAATCAAGGTGACATTTCCGAATAAATCACTTTATTTTGAAATATATAAAGTTGACATAGAGCATGGAATTCACACTCCGAATCCCGGATCAGCCATAGCAACTTGCTAGTACAAGCAATGTCGAAAATCTGAATGTTATTTTCTCTTAGTTGGCAAAATATTTATTTTCGATATTTATCTCGATATTTATTTCGATAATATCTTAAATTTATATTGCTAATTTATCAAGTCTGATTTCGAACTGAATTTTCCGTTTTGTGACCTCCCGTTATTAGTTAACAACAACAACAACAAAATGCTAATATATTTGATGTACAGTGGTTGTCGGAGTTTTCTGAATTCAAGATCCTTAACCTTTAGAACATTGTTATTTTATACCTTATGCTACTCTTAATAAATCTGAAATTGCTTTATTACTCTTAAAATTAATTCTTCTTATTTTTAATAAATAATGATAAGCAAAACAAAAAATTTTTAAAGAAAATTCACTCGGAAATTATTCTAAAGTATGGAAAAAAAAGCCATTTTCAAAAAATTTAATAGCTAAGTAAAAAGTGATGTTAAAAAAAATATTTTTCTTTGAAATCTTCAACGAAAAATATACTTTGAAAGAATAAATATTACTTTACCTTATTACTTTGTAAGAATAAAACTTGCTGTCTGCATATGTAGTCCACCTTTCGTCAAAATACGAGATTTATGAATGCAGTAAAGCATAGAGGTAAAAAGCGTTCATAAAGTTTTCAATGTTGAGTTAAATAAAATGTATTGAAAAATTTCCTATTAGCTTTTAGATAATAATTACTCTATATTTTTAATTTTTTAAAAAGCACATTTTACTCTTTGATGAATATACGTTATCCCATAATTGGAGAGGTGGAGATATTGAATTTAATGGGGTTTAGTTTTTGTTATATTAATGCCCCATTCCAAAGTAAAAACTAGGTTCGTTTTGTGGCGGGTCTAGAAATTTTGAGCCCTGGTTAGATAATGAGGGTGATACCCTAGCTGGCATCTCTCATCAAACTTCCGCACCGCTCTAGAGTTAGGATATTTCACCTCAATGGAATTAACACGTAACCAAACTCGATCACATAGCGGTGCTTCGGTAGAATCAGGCTCGAACTTGGAATTTTCCAGTTTCAAAATCGTGGTCATACCATCAGACCATTATACAAGACTGCATTGTTTTAACATTCATATAAAATTTTATAATAAACTCCCCATATCGGATTTTGCCTACGTACTCTATAGACATTTTATTAAAATTATATATATTTAAATTTTAGAAAATATTTTGTGATTAGAAAAATTTATTATTTTGCTATTATTTATATTTTTTTCACTGAATCTGTATGGTAATAAATATTAATCTATAAAAATCTTATTCATTTTTCCAGTCATATTTACATTTCTATGACATAAATGTGTATATAAAACAATAGTTTCTAAAAATTAACGATTATATGAAAAAAAAAAAATATATACAAAATTAAACTGTTTTCTACATGGAATAATTTCAGATTTTTATGTACAACTTCCGCATGCATTCTGAACACAGGCATTTTTTTAACATTAGATATAATTATATATTTTCCTACACATTCGAATTAAAAATTTTTTAGGGATTATCAATCTCTTCTGGATCTTCGCATTGTTTTCTAAAATTCACTTCATTGTAATTCAGAATTCTTGATTTATTCATAGATTTTCGATTTCACATTGTATTTGGGAGATATATTGCTTTATATTTTAGACAGAGTTTAAAAAAGAACATATATGAACTTGAAGTAATCATGAATCAATAGCTTTTGGAAAATAATCATAGATCATTTATATGGTAAATGTTTCAATAAGTGATTATTTAAAACGATTTTTCAATAATAATAATCTTTGCATAAAGATAGTTCACGCTCTTATTGTCTTTTTACCGTTTTCAAACGTGTTTATTTAATTGCGAAATTTTATTAAAAAATAATAAAATCTTCTGAACAATTATCTTCCGAATTCCGTTTTAAGTCTTGCGTCACAATCACAAAATAGAAATTTCGATGATATTCCGAGAATCAAGTTTCAGTCTCATTTCCTAAACATTAGAACACTAGCAGGAAGATGCAAAAAGTAAATAATAAAATTCTGAGAATTCAACAAAATATACGAGTGTTGACAAGGACGTGAAAAGAAAATCAACAGAATGAATATATTAAATTGAACCGAAATAGGAAGGAACAAAATAGAAAAATATTCTTAATACCTGCACCCTCTCAATTGAAGGTTAATCCACATAAATTAGATGTCATATAAAAATTCTGGCTTAATCACAACCAACATTGTTTACACAATAGTAAAAGTACGTGTGCTTTCTTAAGAAATTGACCACTGTGGTTGAACAGGTAACTAAATCCCCCAAACGAATTATGCATGTGGACCAGTGTTGAAAGTTCTCCCAAAAACCATACCACCCCTTTATATCAGATTTAGAGAGAGAATACAATATTAATTGATCAATTGCTCCAAAGCTGTTTTGACAAGGTTGATTGAATATTTATACTATATCCCGAGTCACTGATTTAAGAACATAGAGTTACTATACCAATTGGATCAGTAACTCAATAAAACCAGGAAAATACATGTCCAGGAAAATAATACACCGTTTAAAGAAAACTGCATTAATAAATTATTATAATCATAATATTAGTTCCAACGTAGTTTAATTCTTATAGATTGGATTTATAGATTATATTTTACGAGGCTATTTATAATCGTTAAAGAGAAGTTCATTCTTTCAGCAAACATAGTCCATCAAACAATTCTGTTTACTGTAACATTATTATTCCGTTTATTTTACCACTCGAATAAATATATATTGTGTCAATGACAGCACAGGGAATTTCAATTGAACCAGTGAAAGCTATTTAATGAACAGGCAGGGGAAACAAGTCAATTGCTTACAAATTTGCATAGTGATAGAGACACTTTGTATTGATGTAACAGTCTGGTGGTATTTTCGCCTGTAAAGTGAATTTATAAATGAAAATGGATATACTAAATATTTTTAATAAGGTAATATATGTATTCATATTAAATGTATATACGAGTAAAGTGGTGTAACTAGAATATGAATTAGTATTTAAAATGAGTTCGTTTTAATCTGCTTAAACACCAATGATACTAATAAGAATATATGTCTTTTTATCTGTTGGCATTGTATAGAATAGAACATTAAACCGACAACCAAAATTGGCACAGGCACACTTTAGATGTTGCTCTTTTTTAAAAACGTTTTTATTAATTCACTCTCTTGTCTGGGTGTTTGTTTGACTTTCGATACAAATGTTATGAATTTCAGATTTATCACAACTTTCCTTATCAACAGATGACGTCATAAGAAGTCGTAACAGTATTTTTGTATTTTATTAATTGATTAACACGTTTTTATTAACTCGCCTTTTTGTCTCTCTCTTTTCGATCCTTATTTTGCAATCGTATTTTAAATTAATTCACCGATGAGCTAAAGACTTCAAACTAGTTCAGAAATGGAGGATAACACAATATTAACTTACTTATATATTCGGTACAAATTTTGCCATCATAGAGATGCTAATTTTAAATAGAATACAAAATTTCATACACACAAGACTGAAAAGCAAAAAACAATTACATACATAAAAAAATAATTTACCAAGTTTTTAAAACTGACTAAGGATTATAAAATAATTTCTCCTAATTCCATGCAGATTTTCAGGGCAATATGCATGGGATTAGGAATCTGTATGGATCTAGGATATGTTATTTTACACTTTTTAATCTTCTTTAGGAAGGTGTATATTAATTATTTCTTTTTAAATACTTATTCACATTCTAATTATTTAAGATTATTAATGGTGATTTTGGTAACTAGTTCACTACTTCTTAACGAAAATATTCTCACACAAAAATAAAATTCACCCATTTTCAAAAAGTAAAATTTTGTTTTCCAATAATAATAATAAATATTTTGACGAAATATAAGAATTTCGGAAAGCTTTCGAATTCGTAAAGCTCAGTATATTAACAACTCACTACATTGTTCCAAAACAGTGTTTCAACTTGGTTGATGCAATTCTCTTTCTATAAATATTTTTTGCCAGAAGGTTTAAACTTTTTATAAGTTAAATTAAGTTAAGTAATTTTTTTTTCAATTCGAAGCCATTTTAAACGAGTTTACATGCAGTTTTCCTTTTTCATATTTTAAATAGCGAAATTTTTTATTTTCGTTAATAATTTCATTTATTTTTTTTAATATTTTGTATAGTTAGTCTGTCAATATTTTTACGAAAAAAAAACTCTATTTCACTTCTTAAATAAATTTAAAGAAGTGCAGGGCATATTTGAAAAATGAAAAAAAAATATATATATATATATATTTATCTTTAAATATTTATTTTTATATAGCTATATTATTATATTATGATTATATATTTTTTATACTGAGTCATATTTAAATAACTTACATTTTTGAAAATAAAAATCTATATTTATATCATATGAAAAAAATATTTAATTTTTGATACAATTGGCACAAAACTTTCTGGCACTTATTATCTCACTCACCCTGCATAAAATTTATGTATTGATTAAAATGTTGAATGACTTCCATGATGTTGGCGAACAATAGTTCCGAAATATTGATTTATGGCGTTGATTTATATTTTTAGATAGTGGCGTAGATTTATACTTTTATAGAATCCATCATATCATTTTTGGCGATTAATTCTGAATACGCAGTTTATAATACTCGAAAATCAAATTTATATTAAGATTCTTTGGAATCAAATTTGAAACCGGACAACAAATATAGTCACAAAATCACAAATCTAATTTGATATGTTTAATTCATTGCATTTACGTACTTGTGAAAATACAGGCTGACAGAAAGACAACTTTTGATATATTTTATTCCAATTTTGTTAGCTATCTTTCCTTTAGACGTTAAATATGTCTACCAAATTTTATCCATCTAGTTCTCTTAGTTTTATTGTTATCGAGTTCACTAGTACTCGAATTTCCAGATAAGATTTCTGGAAATGGATTTTGCCAAAAATTTGATGGAATATATGAATTTGATAATTTGTTGCAAAACATATATCAAGTTTCACCTGTTTTCCTCAAAGAGTTTTTATGTTACTGTTTTCACAGACAGGCAAATACGCTGGGAGATTTGAAACAGTTTTCACAAAATCTCGAGTTCGAATTCTTTGACTATCTCAATATTTTCTCGATACTTCGTATAAGATTATGTAATAAGTCAAAATTGTCTTCATTCTACAGTATTTATCAAAAACTGCGACGCAGTACTCATGCTTAAAATTAAGTGAACGATAACAAAAAATAGCAAACGAAATTATTTTATAGAATCTTTTTTGAGTAACAAATCTAATAGTTATATCCTTAAAAATTTTAGAATGCAACTGCTAAACATAGTAACTATTCATTCTGCTGTTAAGATAGTTACTCTTTACAAAAGGATTTGCATTGAAACATTAATGGACATAAGATAAAAGAAGAAGTTATTTTTCTAATGATTAATTTTTTAAAAAGATATTGTGAGTTGAAATATCATAATATTATACATGTATTTTTTAAATACTATTGTACTCATTATCATTTTATGATCAAAATATGAAAATAATTAATCGCATTTTTGTATAAATTTTGCTTTTTGTGATTGTCTAGCTTTATTTCTTATTAAGAATTCTTTTGCTTTCTTCCAAGTTATAAAATAAATCGTAATTTAAAAATCATTCTAGTGACGTATTCATAATTCCAGGAGATTTATTTGATCCCCAGTTATCCTCAACTTACCTTGCTGAGTTTTGAAGTTAGATAATGTTGTTAAAATTAAATTCGAACTTCTTTAAATGCAGATAAAAATTAAATTATTGCACATTAAATTCTGTTCTTGCAACCATATTGAAATCATACAGGTTCTGCATAAATGTCCTTTTCAGTAAACATGACATTTTCGAAGGCTTATCGTTTATGCACCTTTCGCTATAGCTATTTGTTGAAAATGTATTATGTATCCCCTCTATATAGTGAAATGCAAAATGCAAATTCTGAATTCTAGAAAATTCTTATAATCGTTTAAATAAAATTTTAGCCCACTTAATCTGAATGTCAATATTTACAAATATAGAAAATGTCGTGTTAGTTATTTTTAGTCCCGATGTTAATTTTATTCTGTCAGTTTTGTAAAATTATATGTTGGACAGATGCAGAAAAGAAATAAACTTTTTGAAATATTATGATGCTATCGACGAAGACATCCATTCAAAGTGATGGTTTTATTGCTGTACATATCTTTCGATAATTTGATTGATCTGTCATCGCTCGGACAGCGGATATCCCTTCTATTTAGACTAGACGAATGAGTTTTATTTAAGCAGTAGGGTTTTTTTTTCTAAAATAAAAGCATTTTAATTTTAATATAGAATTTTAAGCACTGAAAAATAAATAATTCAATCACATGACTATTTATTTTATAAATGTGAAGTGAAAATGACAAATAATTTAATATTAATCTGAAAGCAGCATTCTGTGTACATGGAGTCTATATACAAGACCCTTGATTTGTGAGTAGAAATTCACGTAGATTTTTTTCAAAGTGTAATATTAACATTCACTTGAAGAAAGGATTATAAGAAAACGGCATGCATTATAAAATCCATTTACAAGGTGATGAAGAAATAACAGGAGGTGTTCGGAGTCCTGTAGCGAGTTATGCATTGGACGAAATATAACAAAATTTAGCCACCATGCACATTAAAGTGTGCGGTTTCGATTCATAAAAAAAGTGCCAAAAATCGCCTATAGGGGAAATCCTAACGCTGTAAGCGCATAATGTAATAAAAAAGAATATATAACTGCGAATAACTAAATAAAAACACACCAAATACCAATGTTATTATAGCAACTTATAAATTTGACTCAAGGTGACCACCAGCCATATGTTCTAGTAATTAATTGAATGTGGTACACGAGGCTTTCGACGATGGCTCGCCATTTATTCGTCTGACATGTAACGTTATTTGTTCTTTTAAAGTAGGAATGTCAGGAACATGTCCTTGATACAACGCCTATCAAACTTCCAAGTAGCCCTCTACAACAAGAAATCGTCCTCGGCCTGGTTTAACAGCAGGAATTCCTGTTGTTTCAAATCTTTCTACCATTCTTCGTAAGTTAGTTATGGTCATCGGTTCTTTACGTAACTATTTTAAACACCAGTATTCACGAAGAGCAGCAGTGGCCTTTTCATCTCGCTGATGAAACAACTTCACTAATAAGGCACGTTCACGCAGTGACAACGTCATCTATGAGTGAATTCTTGCACAGTGACTTTAATTCCAGCAACCCTTCCTTTTATCCTCTATATCTTGCCACAAAGTACCTGGACATGCAAATTACATAATGAAGTTTTCGATCGCAGCGCTAGAATTTTCCCTATCGACGTTTTTTGGTACTATTTTTTTTTTTTTTTTTTTTGCTAAATCGAACCTTATACGTTAATGTGTATGGTGACCAGATACATAACACGCTACAGGGCTCCGAACACCTTCTGTTATTTCTTGATCACCCTGTATACTTAAAAATACTATGCTCCAAGTATCTTTATCTTTATTCTTTCTTTGGGTATCCAGTTTTCCATTCTCAATATCCGCAGAGCGGACTTTTGTTCCACGCTGCTCTAATGAAATTTGAAAATTTAATTAATGAATTTCAGAATACTTTTGGGTTGTTTAAATGTATTTAACTATTTCCGATGATTACATTTTATCTCTATATTAATGGAATGTAAATATTTTAGAATTAGCTTTTTAATTAATATTCTAATTTTCCCCCCTTTTTTTCATATAACTGAGGTGCCCTTCCCTTCTTTCTTTGTTATTTTATAACTCATTAGAAGATGATAATTCACAGACTAGAATGAGATGTTTCACTGCTTTATTTGAAGGGCCGCATTAAAATTTAATTCTTTTTTATCTATGCATCACATTGTACAAATTGATATTATATAATGTATAATTCAATAATAGTTATAAATTTTTATATTTTCATACCATTTGTTGTTTCTTAAAATTTTGAGTAACATTTTTATACTCAGCAAGTTGATAGATATGTACTTCCATCTTTCTAATTCCTTCCGTAGTTGTAACTGATCCAAAGAAACAATTTAAAATATTTTCTGCAGCTTTTTTAAATGAACATACAATTGATTTTTATTTGTGCATTGATATCCTTTTTTAATTTAGATATCTTTTATATCCTCATAAATAACATTATTACTTTGTCCATGAAAAGTTGTCTTCATTTTCAATCAGAGGCTTAATTGATTTTTCTAACCACTAGGGCTGGTTGGTTGCTGGGTTTTATTGGTGGAAGAGACGTGTATGACTATATTGCTCCAAACTTATGGTGAATAAACAGGATCATGGTGATAAAAAATATGATGATATATAATGGATGGTTGTTAAAGAGCTTAAAATCATTTTGTGATTATCCATAGTGATTAAAATCTTGGCCAGACATGATGGGAATTGCATGAAATCCTTTATTAACATCTGAAGAGCATTTATTAAATTTCCTGTTGCTTTTTTGCATCTCCTTGGACACAAGGCACATGTCCAGGCGGCATTTGAATTCATTAACGAATATTATACAACATCATCTTGCCAAAGGTAGTGATTACAGCATGGATATATTCGTTGAACTTTTCTAATGTTTTGATATTCCGGGTGCATAAACCAAATTCTTTATAAGCCCTCAAAGGAAGAAATAACAATGAAGAAATCGGAGATACCTCAGTTATGTGTCTTCGCATGTCTAGATTGAACATATTGAGGAGAATGAATATACCTTCCTACAAGGTCAATTCATATAGAGCCTCTGTTTCCATTCTATGGCGTTACAATAAATAAAAAAACAGGAAAATAAAAATTCTTTTATATTATATATATATATATATATATATATATATATATATATATATATATATATATACCAATTTTTATATATAAACCAAATTATTCTTTATGTGCCTTCAAGGGAAGAAATAATATATAAGTTGGAAATGCCTGAGCGATGAATCTCCGCATCAATAGATTGAGCAAATTCATCCTCTGTTTCCATTTTGTCGCTTAGAATGAATTACACTTACAATTAATATATATTGTTTGTTTCAATATATATATATTCATTCGTATATATATGAATGAAACATCCGCATTATAAATGGTATATGTCTATATAAGAATATATATCAATACAAGAAATTTATACCTTAAATTATATATATATATTTATAACATAATATAATGTAAGATATGCATTTTATTCATATATTATTGTGAGTCTTAATATATCAAATGTCAGGTGTTAAAAGTTATCATAAAACCTTCTTGAAATAGTTTAATTTCTTTGACATCTCTCATGATCGATTTACAATGGAAGCCTTTCAAATGAGAGAAAATAGAACATTTCGCTTCAGAACTAGACAGCGAGAAGTAGGTGAAGCCTTTCAACTTCTCGTACAAATTTTTCTACAACTGAGATTGTGTCTTTTCATTTGTATGCAAAAGAAAAGTTGATGCAGCATGAATTCTCATTTGAACGAGAATTGTAAAGGGAACATTCTTATATCTCCTGCTTTTGATTTGACAAAGAATATGAAGAAAGAATTCTTTCAGAAAAATAAGAATGAATATTTTTAGAAATTAATTATATTTATGTAGCATGGAATCACTGAAAGCATTTGTGAAAGTTTCAGTTGTAGCGAAGGAATATGGGAATTTTTTAGTATTTATTTTAGAAACACAGAGATGAAAGAAAGGTTATTGTTCTTTCTATGATGTTGACTTCTTTTATTTCAACATGCATAGAAATGAAATCAGATTCAGATTCTGGGAATCAGGACTGGGATTCTAATTTTTAGTAGAATAAAAAAATGAAATCAAAAATTTATTTTTTATTTTACGAGTTTTTACATTAAAAATGTTGAGATGATATGGCACAATAATTTCAATACTTCAGGAATTTTACTCAAAATATTAAAAACTAAAATAAAGCGATGGTATAATTAAATCTAAGATAGAAAAGGATAAAGCAGAGAACAATACAATAGCGAAAATTTTCAAAGGTATAACTGATATTTTATCAAAGAACATAACATTGATATCACGAAATTTATATTATATATATATATATATATATATATTAAATCAAACTCTAGTGTATCATTGCATGTCTTATAAAAGTATCTACATGACTGTTTTTTCCACTTAATTAATATTTTAACATATTTTTGAAGATGTGAATATAATAATCTGATTTGATTTGGAAAAAAAATCATAGAATCATTTGCCAAACATGTCAAGCACAGCACTCATAAGTAATAAGATTCATTTTCATATTTTTATAGAGAGTATTGCATATTTTCTGAACGATTATTATTACTAATAATTTTCTAAATGGCAGTTTGACGGAGCAAGATGTGGGAGTTAGAAAAAAGAAATGTACACATAAAGAAATAGCATAAGGCCTTGATCAATATGTTGTATACAAATTAGTATTCTAATCACATTTACAATATATTTTAATTTTTGGTTATTATACATAATTTTCTCTTTCTTTTTCAGTATGATGGTTTATTTTCATTGAGGCTCATTTAAGTGGAAATGTTTTACAATTTGATCTGATGACTGCATTTTTTAAAATAATATTTTCTGCTTTTTAGTATATTAATGTAACTATGTATATAATATGTATTTCTTAATTAATTTCTACTTTAATATACAGGGTGCTTATAATTAAAGTTCCACTTTGAAATGGTCATCAAATGAAAACTACTGGACCAAATGTTATCAAACTTGGTAATAATTTAAAGGAGGTCACATGAATTCCTTTTACGCACAAATAAAGTTCAGAAACTCACACCATGGAGGAGGAATGGCGCTGTATGCAATATTGTTAAACAAAATAAGACATGAAGACATCGGTTTAGAATGTGTTTAATCTTTTCAGAAAAAGGAACCGTTTGTGGGGTCATGTAAAAACCGCAATGTCTTGTAATTGGCTTACGGCAGGAAAAAGCAAGCAAATGATTTATGCAGATGCGCGTTTCACGTCATTTGATTTTCCAGATAAAATTAGGCCGGTTTCTCATTGATACGAATCTACAATGTCTATAACCATGCTTTTTTCTTCAAATGTTATTATGAATGCGATAGCATTGAACGGCGTGATTTGCAAAGGTATCGTTCAGTGACAGGAATACGCCTAGGGATATGCTAAGAGCTATTGTTGAGAATGCAGTAATGCGATTTACCTTGCTTTCAGAAAATGATGGATGCTACATTGAATATGTTTTGTAACATATTTCAAAAAAGATTAAACACATTTTAAAACAATGTCTTCATGTCCTATTTTGTTTAACAATATTGCATACAGAGCCATTTCAACCCTGGTGGTGAGTATATGAACTTTTTTTTTTGTGAGTAAAAGAAATTCCCACGAACTTCTTTAAATTATTACTAAGTTTGATAACATTTCATCCGGTAGTTTTCATTTGATGACCATTTGAAAGTGGAGCTTTAATTTAACCAAACTGTATTTTATAATTAATTATAATTGTCAGAATGTTAACATCAGCTTTTCTCTATTTACGAAATGTCTATTCATATGGTATCAAAATTTGATTTAAATAAAGCCATTAACTGATAACTAATTTCTGAATGCATTGAAATATTGTACTAGTTTATTAGTCGGTGCAAAATTTTAGAGTTCTAATACATTAAAAATAGAATCAAGAATCGATCATAAACTTCTGGTTTTAAAAACATGAAAAAAAACGCTTTAAATTAAACCACTTAATAGTGGAAGAAATTAAGAAGAATATTTTATTACTTACTCTTAATGTTTATTTCTCAAGCTAATTTTTTTTCCAGTTAATTCATAATAGGGTGGATTTTTTTAATGGTTGTAAACTAAGAGGATACTTCCTTCGAAAGTTAAAATTTGGTAATCGAATCTTTCTTCCTATATATAACATTGCTAAATGTGGTCTTATATGAAAAATAAAATATGAGTAACATTCACTTACAGTAACTCAATCATTGCGCCAACGACGCTAAGTCGCCAATTTCACCTTCATAATATGATGGTGATAAAAAAGTATATCATTATAATTTTTAAACCGAAATTAAATATTTGATTTTTTGCAATATAAGCGACGGTACGAACGATTATTATCAATAAAAAAATTAAGTAAAATCCTGGTGACAATCAAAATGTATTCCTGTTTCTAGTTTGAGACAATTCTTCATTTCAGAGCACATATGAAAACTAAGAAACTTATTGTTGTTTTGATATATTTGCATATTATAAAAATCTGATTATTAGTAGATATGACTATAATGTTTCTTTAATTAAGATGTCAACATTTTTATTTGCTAATTTAGTGTTATTTTTAATTATTATTTAAGTTTAGGCATAAATATTTCATGCAAAATGAGGCATAAATATTTCATACAAAATCAGGCATATATAAACTAAATATTTTTGAATGCTCGTGGTATTTGTTAGTGAAGTGATCTAAATGTCACCATGTAGAAGTGTTGCTTATGTTACTAACTTGTTTCCAAGTTATATAAGAAGAGAAAAAAATCATTTTAGAATTTATTATTCTGCAGTTTGTCGATAGATGTTAAAAGTCTTGTTTTTGTGAACATTCAATTGAGTTTTCATTTTAGTACGTATTGTTTTATCGATTATGAATTCTCTACTCTTTCAGCAACGACTAAATATCCAGTTTTATGAATTTTCGGTGCAGAAATCAATTTTTTCAGTGTTCTATTACATAAACATTAGTAATATGGATGCTATACATCGAATTGTTTCCAGTTTAACAGAAGTTTTAGCTTTCAAACAACATTCCATATAATTTTTTAAGGTATTTCTCTAAGTTTTGAAAGAAGTTGTACATCATATGTGTATGTGTGCATGTCAATCCTAAAAATGATTTCTTTATTGTTTTTGTGATAAAGAGAAATCTCTCATCTGCAGTTACATTTTAGAAAGTCTTTGTTAAAATTATGATCCGATAGATTCATGGACCATGGTGGTTTGGTGGTAAGGTCTCAGCTTCAGACCTGATTCCACCAAAGAACCGTCGTGTTAGCGGGTCAGTTGTACTTTAAATCTGCCGGAATCAAATGTCGTCCGTGTTATCTGACTATGGTTAAGAATTCGAGGTCTATCTGAAAATAGCTATAGTGTTGGTTTAAAAGAGAACGTTAATATAGCTGAAATGAACAGTTAGAATCGCAATCCGAATAGGAATGTAGGGAAAGGAGGGTTATAAGAATACATTTAGAATGTATATAACTTCAGAAAGAGATTTAGCTGAGACAGTTTTTATTTTTGTTGCATATAAACTATCAAAAGTGGGAACTGAAAAAAAAGCTCAAAATTTGAAGGAAATGAAGATTGAATTCAAGCAAATAAATAACAGTTATTTTAACTCACAGAGACGCACACTATTCTGGATATTAATTATAGTTAACAAATAACTTTTTATGAAATCGTTTTGGTTAACTTTCCTGAATGTAAACACAAAATTAATATTTAAGTTAATTTCAAAATATATTATCATTATGGAACATTAAAAAATCATCACAATGTGCATAAATTATACAATCATTATGCTATTTTCTTCAACAATTCTTTAGTTTGAAACTGCTAAACCATATAACAATTAGAATTCATGTAAATATATTTTATGAAATATTATTGTTATTTCCTAATTGAAGTTGTATATATTCGTAAAAATGAATTAAAATGAATGTTGTGCAATTATGTCACATCTATCATTCAATGTTTAAAGGTGCACAAATAAAAATAAAACTATTTCGAGCAATTAGTTGATGCTTTTTAGATTACAGTTTAAATAGCATCTCTTGAAACATTTTACAAATTCTTGGTATTTATTTATATGTAGATCGAAAGTGCGACCTTTGTATGAAACTTTCAATTTATTTCAAGTGTTTTATAACTAGTATTTTACTTCAGATAAATAGAATGCAGTGCTTCATGAAATAATTTTAAAGATCAAATTTTAAAAGCCATTGTAAAATTTCTTCACACATTTTTCGCTATTTCTACATACCTACGACATACGAAGGAATAATTTTATTTTGCCAGTAACGTGAAATACTTTGCTCCTTTTTGAAAAATAACTCGGGATATTCCGGAAATAGTTGATTAAAGTGGTGGATTTACGGCCTAATTTGAGTAACTCAGAGCTTGGGGGACTACACCTACACCTCACTCTCAATGCTTTTATATCATCTCTTAAGTGAAGACAAGTGAACCGTAGGCTGGTATAACGAGCACTGGGATCCATAAAATGATGTGTGGAAAAACAATTCAAGTCTGAGATGGTGAAGATACGATTCCGCTTCAGGCCATGAAAATCAAAATAGAATCATTTAGAAGAGCATTAATTCATAGAATAAATAGCAGTGTATCCAAATGAACATTTGAAACAGAATAAATTTTTATTTCTAAATAAATGTATAACAAATAAAAAGTTCTGTATCGTGAGATGCGGAACTTTTCCATTTTGGTATTTATAATAATTATCTTTAATATTTAGAGATTTAACCCTTTGTATTTAAATGGTGCCTTTCACTGACCATTCAAGACGAAGTATCATTTTGATTTTTTTTTCTATATTTTTCTATTTTGATTGTTAAAAATTCCTACAGGAAGGTAAAAAGACGTAAATTAATTTTTGAAAGAAATTTAACTTAAAATAATGATATATATTTTTCGGAGCAATATACAGAGCCCCCGTATTAGACGAATGATTATGCATCGGATTACTTTTCCTAGTGTAAAGGGAAAAATGCGATTTAAAAAATCAAAATAGGAAAAGAACTAAAAAGCTAAATTTTGAAAAGGCAAATAAATTGGATAAATAGGTTGAAATAAAATATTTATGCGATGAAGAATTATAATAATTAAAAAAAATATCTTTCAATGAATTTAGTTTATAAAACATATAGAAAAATGATTATTATAAAAAAATTTGAAAATATAAAGGCTTTTATCAATTTTAAATTCTAAATTAATGATTTACAACAAAAATAACTGATAAACAACCAAATTAAAAAACATATAAACAGCGTTTTCGGAACTGATAATTTCGAATAGCGGTATTTGAAATAATTGCAAAATTTATTTGAAAAACTTTAGTTTTAGTTAATTTTATACTACTCTAAATGTAATAATTGAAAAAGTCAGACTTCATTGATTTTAAATAGAAGTCTATTGATTGAAATTATAACTCTAGTTTTAGTTTTTGAAATGCGGACCAAATACTTTTAGAAGCGCGAGGCATAAATCTACAGTGTATAAGAAATAGAATTAGATTAAAATATAGGAAAAATTATAATTGAAGATAATTTAAATACATTTGTCAACTTCCAAAAGGGCTCTTGTTCAAAGTTCTTATATGTTGGATATTTTTTGGGCAGGATGTACAAAGATTGACTCTAGTGGGAAGAATAGTAATCCATATCAATGAGCAAACGTTTGTCCCTTACGGATTTCCAGTTCACCAAGCCAATTACAGGATCCAAGTCTTTTTTGTTTCTCTTCTATTCTGTAGTATTGACCATTCAGGAGAAAAAAAAATGTAGTTTTTTATCTAAGCATTGTATCAGTAAACCTTTCCGTAATTTATTCTTTGCTAACGAATAGATGATGTTTGAATAGCTTTGATGAAAGAAAGAGATAAAGAAAATAAATTGAAAAAGTTTTTAAAAACCATCTACTATATTTTTTTGAAAAGTAGACTTCTACAAATTTTCACTTTTGATGCTAAAATCTTCACTTTTCATATACTTTTTGTTTTATCAAATTACGTAAAATGTTTGAAAAAAAACTGTGATGATAAAAGAAAAGAAGATACATATATCTGTATCAAAAGTTGGATACAGATATAAGTTGGCGGTATACTTTCAATATACCGCCTTGCATATATACAGTACCATTTCTAGGTACTTTGTAAGTATGATAATCTTTATTTTTCTACGCAGGCTAGTAGTTAATGGAGAAGTTGAAATGTAATTTAAATGACAAAGAAAGCGAATAAGTTTTATAAACCCAATTATAAGCTAAATCTGAATAGCGAAATTTCTGAACATAAATTTCCGAATTATTTGATTTTTTTCGCGTGCGGCAACCAGACAATGTTGCTTGAAACTGTGAGAACCATCGAAGATTGTTTTAGAACTACTAACTTATGAATGAAAGATTATTTTATACAAGGGGTGTTCAAATGAAAACGTCATAACAACGTAAACGTTTACATATTTGCCTATGCCGCTACGGGAGAATGTAGCGAGATATCTAGGGATGCGATTGGAGCCTCCGGAGTAGATCGAAGCATGCGTAGGAGAGAGCAGACGCTCTTATAAAAAGCACTGCCCAATTGACGTTGAAGTGTATATGAGGATAAAATGACGTTCACATTGCAAAATTCGACGATTGTGGAGCAGAGCGGCGTTATCCGATTTCTGACAGCGGAAGGTGTTACACCAGCCGCTATTCATCGCCGTATGGTCGCCATTTGCGGGGAAAACTGTGCGTCAGACAAGTCAGTGAGAAAATGGAGTGCGCGTTTTCGTGCAATCCGTGAGAGTTCGGTTGATGATCCGAGACCAGGCCAGGCAAACGCAGTCATCACGGTCGATCTCATCGACAAGGCAGGCGACCTAGTAAGAAGTGATCGGCGTGTCACATTGCGAATGTTATCGGTGAAGGTGGATGTCAGCGTTGGAATAGTGTGGACAATTGCTCACGACAGCTTGAGTTATTGGAAGGTGTGCGCGCCATGGGTTCCAGCACAATGAACTGAGTATGGGGAACACTGCACTTCAACATCTGTTTCGGTATCATGAAGACCCCGCTTTCCTGGAGCGGATCGTCACAGAACTGGTGTCATCACTACGAGCTAGAGACAAAGCGGAACAGCATTGAGTGGAAGCATACTTCGTCACCTCCCCCTAAAAAGTTCAAAGTCATCACGTCATTAGGCAAGGTGTTGCTCACCGTCTTTTTCAACGTCCAAGTCCAATACTTGTTGAATTCCTCGAGCACAGAAGAACCATTAACTCCTATGTGCTCTGTGAAACAATCCGAAAACTAAGCAGGTCCATCAAGAACAAAAGTCCGGGGTTACTCCCGAAGGATGTGGTTCTGCTCCATGATAACGTGCGTCCACACATCTTCAGTGTCACACAAGTGGAAATGTTCCGTGGTTACAAGTTCCAGTGGAGGCAGCTCGACCATGCACCCTACAACCCGGACATGTCGGCCTGCGATTTTCATGTGTTTCGTCCCTTGAAAAAACATCTGAAAGGGAAGCGCTTCAACTCGGATGGCGAATTCAAGGACACTGTGAAGGACTGAGTCTCGTCACGGCCATAGCGATTCTGGAAACAAAGAATCCTTCGGCTCGTTAATCAAGGGGATCGTTGTGCTCAGGCCTATGGTGTATACTTTGAACAAAGTCTTCATTTATACCCACAGGGTTGTTTCGTACTTTTTCTATTTGAGCACCTCTTGTACTATGATGACCACTAAATTAACTTCGTCCAAATTTTAAAAAACATTCCAGTATTTGATGGAAGTTAGAAATATTAAGGAATTTACCCCATGAGTATAAGATAAAAAGAAGTCCAACAATCTCGATAAAGGATAAAAATATTTCATTTCATAAGAAAATATGAAACAAGCCGAACATAGAAAAAAAACAACGAACAAAAAAATGTATCCAAAGCATACGCAAAGATAAAACTTATAGAAAACGACAACAGAAACGCAAACAGCAAATAATTTTTAAATAAACAGTGCAGCTAGAGAGATTGCTCAACAATGAATACTTCAAAAAGAAAATCCATGCAATTGCCTCGATTTAACTTCTTCGCCTTTATATAGATTTTTGACAGGGCATAAAATTTTCTGAAAGAATATCGAATCACGAGTCTTAATCGTAATTACATAGTATTTTTTATATCTTCGGGAACTTTATTATTTATTTTTGTTACCAAAGTCATCAAATTCGTTACCATACGTTCCCGCGTTTGTCACGGATATCCGGAAGCATTTATTTGGAATCCAACCATTCAACATCCATTTAAAATATCAATAAATCTCGCATTTTTATCAAAAGACTAAATGCTCAGAATAGCAATTTATAAATTCGTAACTCTATTAGGGCAGAATTTTTATTCGAATCTTGGAAAATTTGCGATATTTTCATGCTCAAAAACTTCTAAAAATAGGCACATTTTTCTAGGCACATTCTGTCAAAATGAATAAAAATTTAATCGAGAAACTGTTTAGTATATATTTTTTAACAATTGTTACGTTTCTTTTCTTTAAAAAAAGACATTCTATGGTAACAAAGTTGATACAGAATGTAAAATCATGAAAGAAATAAATTAAATAAAAAGAAAAAAAAATCACTTTTTAAATTAACTTAACCAATTAATAAATCGTATCTCGCCAACTTTCTATGAAGAAAAAAAAAAAAGAAATTTACTAGCTATATTATATAATTTTATTTGAATGGATAAACTCAATAGTATTATAAACGCACTTCGCTGATTTTATGAAACAGATATTTAAAAGATTTCTTTTAATTTCTAAAAGTTTAACATGCACATAGTTCAGATAAAAAATATAAAACCTAGCATTTTTTATATAAAATTTGAATAATTTTGAAAGGAGATTTAGAAAAGAAATTGACTAATTAAAAAACGTGTCAGTTATATTCATTAAGATAAATTAAATGCATTTGCGTGAGTTATAAAGTCTAATATTAAAAACTTAAGAAACTATAATTATTTCTTTTTAGTCGATGCAAAATAAATGAATTTTGCAATATTTTTGAAATCAATAATAATAATAATAAAAACTCTCCCGAATTTTATTTATGAATGAATTAAATGTCCTTTTTTCGGTTATACACATTTAACAATTATGAAAAAAAACTTAGACATAGGAAAAGCTTAATACTTTGTAATTAAATTTGCGAAAGGAAAGATGAATAAGAAAATACATAAGAAAAATTACCTTATATAAATTAATGGATTTCTTTGAAGTAAATTACTTTTTTTTCATCACTTTATTCTATGAGAAACCACACTGAGCTCTAAATACACGAACTATGTTCTTTAATTAAATCTAATGAAAAGACCCTATTTTTTGCTCAATCTTTCATGCCGTGAGAACACGCCATTGAGTTCGGATGCTTCCGGGTGGCAAATATATCAACCAAATACGGTGTTTCAAAACCACAACTTGATATATCTGCGAGTTACATGACCAGAAGCCTTAAGCCTACATGCTGAGAATTATGTATTTTTTTCTTTATTTTATGCCTCCTGTGAGCGCTTCTGTCTCTGTTTTCGTATTCTTTTAAATTTATTAGCTCTGTTGGAGTTAATAATCAGAAAATAACGCTTATCTAAATCATATATTTGAATGGATTTTGGGAAATTTTGTATATTTGAATGGATTTGGAGAAGTTTTGTTTTGTGAGTAACTGACCTCTGACTGATGCATATGCAGATGATTTCCAAGAATATCAAAAGCTAGAAGGGATGTTAATTTGTGATCAGGTGAGGCATGTATGATATAGCGAATCAATTTAATTGTGTATTGCGTATCGTGGAGAGACAAATGATTATGATACTACAACATATCATAGCACAAAAAGAATTAAGTGCTAGCGATAATAGCTCTTTTCATTTCATTCATGGTTTTATTTAAATTAATTTCATCGCATTTCTAATCCTTGCTGGTGATTGTTGAAGCAAACTTACATAAATATTTAATAAAATAAATATAATTTTTATAAATAAATAAATAAAAATTTTGAATAAAATGAATTCATAATAAATAAATAAAATTATAATAAAATAAATATAATTTTTCATTGTGCCTAGGGATTGCAATACCGGTATACCGGGATACCGAATACCGGTATTTTGAGCCATTTGCACAATTTTGTAATACCGGTATTCACAAGTTTAAAAACCGGTTTTTCGGTATTTACTGGAAATTTTTAAAATTTCTCCACTATATGTTCAGGTATCGAGAACATAGCAAAATAGTATGCGTTTTTGTTTTTATGTCTCCATAACGGGGGCAATTAATTAGCTAATTAAATATCAATTCGAATTCAATTATCGAAGATTATGATGTCACTACTGTCGATAGTGAAAAGGAATTGTCTCTTGAACAAAAATTAGAACTAGCGATAAATAAAAAAATTTCAACGAACCAAAATACAATACAGAAATCAGCTATATCCAAAACCATCCGACGAGAAATCGATTTATTTGAAGATCAGGAATTTAGAGGTAAATACTTGGAAAAAAGTATATCGCGCATTGCTAACAGTACCACCAACTAGCGTAGATGCCGAAAGAGCGTTTTCGACAGCTGGTCATTTTTACACAAAATTGCTTTTCAGGCTTAATGATAGTACAATGGATGCATTATGTTTTTTTAAATCACATTTCAAAAAGTTGTAATAGTACCCCAGACTGAATAGTGATATTTAAACTTTTTTGTGATTTAAATAAATAAAATGTTTCTTTACTTTTTTGTGATTATATACTGTTATAATTTATAAGTTACAAATTATTTTTTGTGATATTTACACTCTCTAATAAAACAGGCAAATAAAACAAAGAAACACCTGTGTTTTCTTTCTTTTTCTAAAATTTCTAATACCGGTATTAAAACCGGTATCCCGGTATTGAAATTTAAAAAATACCGAATACCGGTATTGAACTTTTGGTCCGGTATTGCAATCCCTAATTGTGCCCTAATATGCAAATTTTTTTTAATGCAATGAACACCTTTTTTCTTTCTAAATTACTAATATAATTTTAAATAATAAAAAAAATCACTTGCTTTAGTTTCCGACTATGAAATACGTAAAAAAGCGAAACATATGATTAATAGTTCAAATCATGATATTGTAATAAACATTGAAAATTCTATTTAAGTATTGTCTAAATTATAGACATCTTACCGAAATATATATGCAAGTATTAAGGAATTTTTAAAATCTAATGCATTTACAGTTTATCTTTATGCATTATGCTATCCAGATATACATGCTTTAACTAAACAGTAGAGAAATAGATCAATATCCAAATAAATTGATGCATTAATACAAAATTATATGATATACATGAAAGTTACTTGTGATTTAATGAAAATAAGATAAATAAGATTCGTTCTTCTAATGAACATAAATTAATGTTCATTAGAAGAACGAATGAAAGTGTTTTGAATAAGTATAATTTCGTTTATTTTTTTAATTGTAAATTGTTTGTGTGCAATTAGGGCAGAGGCATTTGTTTCAATTGGTCTTTAATTTTATTTGTAAAGGCTTTTCCTTCATCTCTAATGTTGATTTGTGTAATTTTTATGAATATGTTTCAGCGATTTTTAGTTTTGGAAGCCTTTTATCGTATCAGGTTATTTGAATTATGATTAATTGGCTTTTAGAATACTTGAAATTTTAATTTCAAAATACATGTCAGCCTTAAAATATTCTGCTGTAAATTTCTAAGAACTCTTATAATTTTTCTTTTCTCGTGTTCAAAGTATTGAAAATTCGATCTCGAAATTTTTACGACTCCAAATCTTTCCGAGTTCGAAAAATTGTATATAATATTTTTTCTTTATATGCATATTTCGTAATCATAAAAAACATCGAGATATTGACGGATTCAAATTTCCTTGAAAACGAATTGCACTTTCCTGTAATCATGCATATCTGTCTTTCTGTGAACATCATAACTCAAAAACTGAACTAGATGGATGAAAATTGGCATACAATCTTTACCCTTAAATTTGCAGAATTCTGTAAAATGTTCTCTTAAATCTATTTAGAAGAAATCTTTTCGGTTACCAGTATACGATAAACATAACTTCAATACTAAAAAAGGAAAGATAAAATACGGTGCTCAGAATTACAATCTAATATGCAGATCTATATCAAATATAGAATCGCACCTTGATAGGGATTGACCGTCTGTTGATCTATACAATCATATAGCTATAACTATGATAATCTAAAATGCAGTGATATAAATAAATAAATGATATTTGGTATTTGGTTCTGCCCATGCTTTGATTTTAATCACTAGAATGCGTATTCTGTTTTCTGATGCTTGTGTATTTATTTTCTTCCCAGTACTTTATTGACCCCCCCCAAAAAAAAAATCACCAAAGGTGTTTAGTTAATAGGCCTTTTCGTAAATAACAGTCACCACTGTCAAGCGGTTAATAATACACTATAGTCTGTATTTTCTGTAGACTGTTCAAGGTCACATTTTCTACCGCGTTACTGGTACCAGACAACCAATAACGAGGTAGAAAATGTGACCTTAAACCGCCTACAGAAAATACACAGACTATTGTATTACTTTACTATAATAGTACACAACTCTCGTGCATAAAAATAAAAACTTCAGGACTTATGGCGTTCACTGCCTTATCCCAAGGTCTTTGATGTTGGGGACAAAGCATTTTAATTAGAGAGTATGCATAAACGTTTTAGGGAAACCACTTCCGCTTATTTCGAAGTACAAGTATAAAATTCGGTATGTGGTATTTTCAAAAAATTATCAAGTTTATAACAATTTTGGGCCCACTCCACCAATCTCTTTGGTCATCCATTCGATTCTAAGGGAAGACGATAGTTCAAAAAGAGAAACCTATATATTCACCATCAGAACAGTAGATCAGTCTTGAATTTTGAACGGAATCCAACCAATAATGTATCATTTATCAGTCTGTATAATTTTGAATATATCAACGCTACAATTTGGAAGTGCAACTACTTACCGAATGAAATTTCGTATCGCTTTGTCGCCAATTTTGTAAATCTATATGATATTTTGAACTCAATCGGCGAAAAGAATGGCATCTGAAATCCTTCTTCACTTTACTTCACTATATTGTGATGCCTAAAACGGGAGTATTGCTTTAGTATACGAAATAAGTCGAGAGGAAAGCATTTTCTCTTTAATTTGAAAGATAATTATGTTTGTAAAATGAAAGGATTTGTGAAGTTTTCAGCCAGTACTGGTGATCCGGTTTTCTAATGTCCAACAGCAGCAGCACGTAATTTTTAAAAAGCTGTTCGCAATGCAATGATTGATGCTTTAATTTTCTCAAATAAAATGTAGCTAATTGTTACTGTTTTTAGTTTAATGGTTTGGATGATCATAATTTTATGGTGCATGGTGTTCAAAATTTCTCGCTAGTGCGCACAATATCCCAACCAACTTTATAACAAAAGTACATACCTGCCAAATTTTTTTCTGCTACTCGGAGGTTAGACCAACTAATTTTAGTGTTTTTTATTAAAATATGGTAGTTATTGCAATTTTTGTAAACAAAGTATCATTTAAATATGTCTTATTATTATATAAAACTTATTTTTTGCTAAAAAAATTCTCGTCTTTCAAAAATAGCACGTATAAAAAACGACAAATTTTCAAAATATAGCTCAAGTTTCCTAGATATGAACTGTTTTGTAGTTTTCGACAGCATACAATTTTATTTTATGAATCGAATTGAATACAAAATAAAACTATAAATGGATTATATGCGTTTTTTATCTATTTTTCCTGGTTTTTTTTTTATAGATTTAGTATGACAACTTTACTTGACTTTATAATTTTTTTTAATTATTTATTTTTTGCCAGGTCCTTTATTCGGTAATGCATATCTTACAATTTAATCATCATTATAGTTATACTTCTTTAAATATTTTTGTATTTTTAAAAAAGGTCTATTGATATTTTTGAGCGCCCTCTATTATTATTATTATTTATTACGAGGTCTTTGCTTGCTGTTGCTCTTTAAAGTTCAGATTATTTTTTTCCTGTCTGTAACTATGGCAACAGACAGCAAACAAGTGTAGGAGTTTTGATGTTAAATTTTAATTCGAAATACATCTAAATATATTTTTAGAGTTTAATATTTTTTCCTAAGAATTCGAAATACTAGGTGTTTGTGAAATATTACTTATATATATACTCGAAAAACTAAATTAAAAAGTGTTTATAATTATCGTGAACAATTTTAAATATTTTAAATTTTTTTAAAAATATAAGTGAATGAATAATTTGCGAATGAAGTTAGAAATTTTGATATAACTAGTAATTTTTTTGTATAAAAGAAATTTTACTTAAACAATTAAATAATATTATTTTATATTTCTGGTTTCTTTAAAAGAGAAAGTAAATTGTGTGTTTTTTTGTTGTTGTTTCTTGAATTTAAATTTACTGCTAGTATCCAATATATATTAAAATTCACTGAAAGAAAGATTTACTTACAACTTTGTATCGGACTGAATGAAAAGAAATAATTAAAGAATATTATCGACTTTCCTTTTAGTAAATAAGTCCTAAGTATCATTCTTATAAAATATGCGTTTTTTTTTTTTGTTAAATATCAAAGAAGAAAATGTAGAGAAAAAATAATTATATGTTTGCACAAATTTTAAACTGTTTTAAAAATGCCGATAAGATTTATGAGTATTCATTCTTTAATTGAACTAATTAAAATTAACTAAATTTCCAAGTCAAAGTATCTCATTGCTTGGAAATTAATTTACATTCTTATTGATTAAATCATTGATGATAACATGAACATTTTTTTTCAAAAATAAAATCTAATTGATTAAATAAGCCTTCTTATAAGAGAAACAATTTTTTTTCTGTCTTATAGAAGTTCCTAGCCTTGAAGATGAAAATTAAAAATACCTATTATTTGGATGTTCCACGCATCTTTAATATGACGTATTTATAAAGAAAAAGAATGCTTTATCATGATGTGAATAAGTAATTACTCGCTTTATGATTAAAGTAAATTCTTAAAAAATATTCGGCAACCACTTCATGAAAATTAAGGAATAATTTATTATATATATTTATGATTAATATTAAATAAATTAAGGATAATTTATCGAAATTCGTCAGCTTTTGACTAAAATATTAATTGAACAAAAAAAAATTAAAAATCTCTTTCATTCATCTTTTCATTCTCTTAACCAAATTTACCTACACTGCTAGTAAATGCTGTTGCTCTATGAAAACGACAATACTATGGAAGAGATTTCACATTTGAGTTTAGAAATTAAAACTCTATTTAGGTCTCAAAATGAACGTTGTCACTTCTGACCGACGACATAATGAGAAGTCTTCAAAAGCATCTCAACTTTTGTTATTTAAATTTTCAGCTTCTGCCGACCGCGTATTGTTAAGCCTTGAGGGTGTTCCTTGAATGAAATTAAATTTGTAGAGTCAGATGCAGGGGGAGGAAAAGGATATATTCAGTTAACTACAAAGCTAGGTTTTAAATAAAATATTTCAACCGGTACTAGGATATTAAACTGACATAGGCAGAGAAAGTAATTTTAATTCCTGCAATCTGATACTGAAATTTCTAAAGTTTGACAGCTACTAGCTCACCAAAAACGTCCAAAAAGTTTAAGCATTCAAAAGTTACTTCAAATGCTTCTGGAGTTGAAAATTTAAAAGGATACTTTTAAAACTTTATGCGGAGAATTTTTTAATTAACTGATAGTTCCAACAAAATTTTAGGATTAAAATCTTTCTCGTTTGCATATTTTTATTTGATTTAGTGATGAATATATTATCGCATCATTAACTTTGATCATTGCTTTAAGTATTTAATCTCAGCATTAACTTTGATCAATAAAAAGTGGAAGATATTTGTAAGCATGAAAATTAAGGCATTGAAATGAACGCGAAGCATGCGTCTTACATAATATTTGCCACATATTCGTTTAGATAGCCGATTTAAAAAAAATGATTGTTTTTATTGGAAAATGCATAAATTGTCGAAAATGAATCACTTTAAGTACTTTAATTCGTGTGAAGTAATCAAAGACTACTTCTCAGATGATTGTTAGACACTCATTTGGAATGATTAGATATTTAAAATATCGGAGATATTAAAGCGGTGAAAATTAACAAGGCGACAGAAAAAGGATAAAAGGTTCATGTGTTGTAATTATAACATGTCATCTCATAATAAAATAATCAATATATCATCAGAATATGATAAATGCTTCACATATATTTAAATGTAGAAATTTTGATGCACAGATGTTATATTTTAAAACAAAAAGAGCTGATCAACTTGTTATTCTCTTTTTCTTTCGATTGGGGCACTTTCTTATAATTTCATTTTCAGGCTACAGGGAGTATTTTCATTTTATTTCTATGTGATAAATAATCACTTGCAGTTAGAAAGTTCTATGATGAAGGTAATAATTGAGTTAAATCTTTCCCAAGAGGTATAGGCTACGATGATCAATTATGTAGTCATTATTCCATAGGTATTGTTTTAAGCTAATGTTCATTTAATAGTCAGTTTTTAATTACAAGGAAAGTTTAGTTAGTAAGCTATCGTAGAAAAATGAATGTTAAATTAAAGATACAGAAAACCTTCACTCGGTTTATATATTCTCTTTTGCATAAGATACAGAAAAAATAGTCGCATAAAATTGTCTATTAAAAGTCTGTGCTGACTCTGAAGTCTCATCTAGTTTGAACACTTAGTTGTTTTAAGATCCATAGAACCCAATGAACAATGGATTTAGTGATTAAAAAATCTTATCTGGTTTCTTTTTTATAAATATTTACTTATTCAAATGACATAAAAATATATATATACTTTAAAAATTCTAGTACTGTATTCGCTTTTGCTTTATAATTTGCAAAATTTAGACACTTTTTTTTCCAAAATATATAAAACTAAACAAATAATATCCTAATACATATGTTCATGAATTATTCAATACAAAAGAGAAATATTTGATCATTTATAAAACAATTGTAGCGAATGTTATTTGAAATCAATATATCTATAATCCGTCTATCTTTATGCATTTATTCAATTGTATATAAAATCGCTTATGTATCTATAGAGTCAAAATCAGCGGACTTGCTTAGGAAACAACTTGTCTCATTTCTTTTCATTTCTCATAATAGGATACGCAAGCAATCTTAATAGCGAATAACAGAACATGAAATATCTAAAGAAGATAGGAATAAAAATTAGCAGCGTAGTTGCGCAATTGTTAATCTCCTCTTCACTATTAAATGTATTTTAATTAGTTGAGAACAATAGGCTTAGGCTTCTAGGAAATGTAAATAAATTATTCTGTTATCCTACTTGAATGCCTATGAACAGAATACTCCTGAAAAAACAGACAAGTCATAACCCCTCTCCCAATTTACTATGAAAAACAGATTTTAATTCTAAAAAAATCAACATGATAATTTATTACTATTCAATACTATAAAAGATTAGTTTAAATAAAACTTAAGAATTATTTATTACTTAAATAAAAATCATGGTAGTTCTTTCCCAGGTATCATTTAATGCAATATTATGTAATATAATAGTCAATAATAGTGTGCAATATTAAGAATATTGTTTAACATCATATAATATTGTACACTACATTTAAACTACTGGAATTTTATAGCTTTCAATCCAATAAAAGCTTTCATTTTAAACACATTTATACTTCTAACATCCTTTGACATTATATTTCGGGAAAATTAGTTTAAATGAATCCATTAGAACACCACTAAATATCTAATCTTTGTGTCGTTCTCACAAAGTCATCCAGATTCAATAATTTTTGTTTTATCTTTTAATAAAATTTTGCTGGAAATATTTTTTTACAATATTCTTTGCCATGGTCCGTTCACCTTTTGGAAAAGGGTCTTAAAACACATGTTTTTTTCTAAGAAAACTAGACAAAGTTATAGAATATTTATATCGTATCACTGTCTGAATCATGACATTCGGTATTTGAAGCATAGTTGTTCCCAACTTTTTTTTTTATCAGAAGTACTTTTATATTTTATGAACCACAATTTTATTTATTTAAATATGCAATAATCGTAAATATGAAGTATGCAAATATGGAATATGCAATTTATTTAAATATGCAATATGAAAATATGGAATATGCAATCTATTTAAATATGCAATATGCAAATATGGAATATGTAATAATCGTCTATAAGCTCGTAATAGCGATTGCGAATTAACCAAATGCGATATTTGAAAGCAAGTCTTATAAAGTGAGTTCGAGAAACAAGAACAAACAAGCTAGATTTTAATATCAGAATCATTTATATACGATGGAAAATAGCAATAGCAAATTTCTCGTTTACGAAGAATATGATCTCCAAAGAGATTTCAAAAGGATTAGTTCATATTTGATTGAAGAAATGTCTAAAGTTAGACTGAAGTCGAGGTAATGTGTTGGTGACACAATACCCACCATTCATTGCTAATTTCAATCATGTTCACAAATTAAATGTCTGGAAATCATTGAAGTTCAAAAGGATTACAGATAGTAACTAAAATTTTAGCCAAAAATACAAGAGGAATTATATAAAAATCTTAAATATAGTAATATACTATATCGGTAAAAACGAATGAATAAAAAATAATTATAAACTATTTTAACATTTTAAAACCACTTTTTATATTCTAACGTGGATATAAGTTTATCTCCTCTATCCTATGACTTATTTTGTCAGATAATAAATAGCTTTAGTCACATATTTTATTATTTGATATCTCTATAAGTAAAAAAGAAAGAAGCTTATGCCGTGTAAACTTTTATACGAATACAGTATATGTAAACATTCGTTAATTTTTTATATAAATCGGAATTAATATTTACGCTCAATAAATTTAAATAAAAGTCAAATTTCAATATTAAAACTGGCACATATTGTATCTATAGCAATCGGATCAATATATATATATATATATATATATATATATATATATATATATATGTTTACAAAGCACGGACTCATTAGTAATGGAATGGCGTTGTTTTCCACGATGACTTGAACAAGTAGGTTCGTATTTTTCTCAACTAATACTATGTCTCTTCTCTCGGGCAATGAAAATTTTGGCAGAAAGTGAAGGAGAGGAATAAACAAAGAAGCAATGATTATGTGTCGGATGTGAATGATAGTAGAGACATAAATCTGACACTAAGTCGTCTTCAGACATAGATTAAGTAGAATCTGTCAGTGAGCTCAGGGAGACATAAGCCGGTAGGGTAAGTCCACAAATATGCACTTCGGGGAAGAAATTAAAGCGGGCTTCAGATCGAATAGAATTCTATCTCCATCATTATTATCGTTCGGTTGGAGTGAATACCAGTTGACTTAACCCTCTATCAGGTATAAACTTCATTTCTGTCCGAAATCAATTGGAAATAGTTTGGAATATTATTTGCAAAAGCCTTGATAATCGAAGATTCAACTTGAAATATCCATTCTATTAGGAGTTTTGAAGATTAAGACTAAGATTTCAAAATTGATAAAAGGTTACTTCATTTCATTTGTAGTTACTATGGAAGCGTATACTATCATAATCGTTTAATAGAAAGTTGCTATTGCATTCGCTATAAAGATTCTGAATGGTTATCTAAAATTGATACGAATAATACTAATATGACAATTTTTTTAGTTTCAAGATTATCTATGACCTCTAAAAATAATGTTTGAGAAGAGCAAGCAATTAAAAAAATATATACATAAAAATATATCAAAATGACTTATTATAGATACGTAATTTTAAGAATTAAAACTTAATGCACAGTTTATAAGAGATCGCCATCCTAGATATGATGCATATAATAGTCCAGTCTATAGAAAGGTTAAATCAATAACATTCTTCGTATTTAATACTAAAAATATATATACACTTTATGCCTACTCAATGTAAAAATATTTCTACTCTACTAAATATTTAGAGATGGGCATATAATATCAATTGCAAAAATGGCTTAAAGGATGCAATCAATTATATTTAATGTTATTTCAGATAATAAATATACTTTTAACAAAATGGTGAATCCTGATTTTGTACATGATTTCCTGTATTGATTGGTCATATTTAGTTAAATATTTTTGTACATTTTAAAATTAATTAATAGTTTAAAGAAGTATTTTCATCCTCCTGAGATCAAAATGTAAATATCTCTGCATTTTAACTACCTAAAAGAAAATCATCAGATCAACGAACTGCATTTTTCTGACGGAGTTGGCGATTGGTTGACAGTTTTGAAAATTAAAACGCTATAACTAGATCATCAAAGGATGTAATATTTTTTATCCTTTAAAGCATTTTTGGAAATGGAACTGTATGTTTATATTTCACTTTTTTTAACATTAAAGTTAAATTAGTTTTGAGCTCTGTCTAAAGTGAACACCCTGCATACTATTTAGTCCATATGTTGTATAATCATAGACTGAAGGAGCATTCAAGATATCGCATGGAATTTTGAAGAATGGAGAATTGCGCTTATATTTAATTTTTACTTTTTCACTTATAGACTATTAAAAGCAATCTCAATTTGGAATTACAAGTTTTGATTTTAAGAAGATAAAAGCATTTAGTGAAATCAAATCATGATTTCTAAGTTTATAAGAAGATCGGAGTATTTGAAGCCTTCAATTGTAACTTTGAAATGTGAATTATTATTGGAATTTATAAAATAAACCTCAATAAGAGATATAAACTACCTTAAGCAAACATCATAAATATAAATAGATGGTATCAAATAAATGTTTACAAAGATTGTAACAGTTACCCGATCTGCACTTAATCGACACAACTCTTCCTGCATATTTGTAATAGAACATAAACGCCATATTTTAAACTTATACATCATAAACGATGCATTAAATTGAGCAACAAAATCAAACATACGGAACAAATTACTAATAAAAATAAGCTTACCTTCCAATCCATGTCATAAACGACAACGATTATTACTGATGCCACAAGAATAAAAGAAAAGCGATCGACAAGAAATCTCACTCACGTTTATTTCCTTTCTCTATAAGTCTATTTAGAAGATGGCAGACGACATTTAATGCGCAATGTGCATTTACTTCAGATCTAACTTGACAGGAAGGAATTTTTCAAGGTGACAACTGCAGTTAAAAAAAAATCCTTTACTTTTTAGAACTGTCTAAAACTAAGAAAATCCGTGATATAGTTAAATTTCATTTCTGAATTTTTTTTATACATTTGAAAGAAATCTCAGTTTATAAGGGATATTTCCCTTCTTGTATAAGTCTTGTGACGTAGTGAACGTGTTGTAAACGTTAACGACGAAATTTTTGAAGGATGGAATTTTATATCTTTCGGGTTTCGCACAGTAAGTATGTTAAAACATAGTTTCTTTACTTGTCTCTAATTTACGATTCATAATGGAATAAGCAAATGTTTTCTCCGACTTATTGCTTGTAATTTTATTAATGCAGATTCAAATTTTTATTAAATAAATCAATTAACTGATGGTAAAATTCCTAAAATCAAGAAAAATTCCTTAGAATTGTTAACAACACATTAGTATATAAAATTTAATAACTTGCCGGCGTCCTGTTGTTTGTTTGTTTGTTGTTTTATGGCACAAGAACCATATTTGAATATACTGCGCCAATCAAACGGTAAAATGAAAGCCGAATATTAAACTCTATGATATTAATATAGAACTTTATAAAAGATCGCATTGCAAAAGTTAAATATACGATATTACAAAATTAACATATATGCCGGCGTCCTGGCATAGGAGTAGCGCATCTTCCCCGTGATCTGGGCGTCCCGGGTTCGAATCCCGGTTCGGACATGGTTGTTTTTCATCTGTGTTCTATCTGTGAGGTGTGTGAATGTGCCCCACTGTGAAAAGGGGTTGTGCAAGCGAATGTGTGTGTTTCATCTTCATATGAACTAGAAGTCGGACTTCTGCCCTCGGGTGCTCAGGGGTCTTTACCCTCAGAAGCTACTGCACTCCCTTTCCGTGGTAATGCGGACACGACATCATCATTTATTAATTTTAGCACGTCATGATGTATGTGTAAAATCGATTACAAACTTCCATTTTACCAAACATGAAATATGTAGAATAAAATTACATATATATGCTAATTATGTATGGAATAAATTTTAAACGTCTTATTCTTTATTATTATATTTTATGTAAGCTTACAACCTGTATCAACAATATAATAAATAATAATAATAACTCTCTATATATACCCAGCTGTTTAAGGAATTAATGATTGTGATTCCATGCTGGAAAATGAAGTGGTGTTGCCTTGTTGTTGTTGATATGAAAAAAATATAATTCAAGCTTCCAGTTAAGTAGAAGGATAATTTTTGATATTTTAGGTTTTCATCGAAATAATTTGATGTTAAATCATTAATTAAAAATATAACAAAAATTCTTTAACAGATTATCAAATTTTTTCATTTCACAGTGAAATTCTGTACAGGGGGACAGTTGCTTTTTTTGTTCTTTTAATTCGTATGTTGCCACGAGTAGCAACTAGAATTATTGATATTTTGTGTTTTATTTATATCATCTAGAAAAATTATGATGCAAAATTTTTAGTAAATGCCTGTACTTACATGAACTTTTTTACAACAGCTTTTTAATAATATGAAAAACTTTGTTTTTTGTTGTTGAAGGACAAACACCTGTTGAATAATTATTTATATAAATTGTTAGAAAAAAATATTTATGTCTCAAAAAATGTTAAAAATCTTTATGAAATATTTATGAAAAATCTAATTATATATCCAGTAAGTCATTAAAATAAATCTTTTATTATAGCAAATAAAAATTCTTCTTTAAATATAAAAGGATTAAATTTTTAAGAAATTGTATTCATTCACTACCAATAAGTTAAAAAAAATTAAATGTATAAATTGGCAGTTTTTTATTCTATAGTAACTAGTAAAAAGTAATAAAATTTTAGTAGGCAGGGTTTTTTTGTAAAGTGAAAAAAATCTAATATTTTAATGTCACAATTTTAAAGAATTACAAACTGATAATCATTGCAAAGCACTGCAGAGAGTAGAAAAATGTTGCCTAAAATTATATTTGTAAAAATAATGCCAAATAAGTATAGTGAGATAATCATTGAAAATCTTCCCTGGATTAAATATAAAATAAATTTTGACATGAATAGGAAATGTTATTATTGTAAGAATAGAAGAATAGTCTTCAGAATGCTATTTTCTCATCTCTTATTTAATAAGCTACATATAACATATTTGAGAAGAACAATAAACACAACAACAACAGCAAAAAAAGATAGACAAACCACTTTTTAAATATTTCACTTTTTTCCATTTTGCAAAATAAATTTCTTGCTCAAAAAATTTAATTTAAAATTTTGAAGAATGTTTGAAGTATCAGTATTATCTCTATAGCGTATTTGCATGTAAATAGAATGAAAAGAAATGCTCATCAGATATCACTGTGAATGTTGGAAATATATCCATCATAGCATCTTTTCTAATAAAAATACATGGCGCCAGATTTTCCCCGATGCATATAAAGCATCGCATCTACAATTATATTATTCATGAGAAGATAAAGAAAGAAGAGAAACGGGAAAAAAGTACATTTATTCTGACTGTCCAAACAGTTTCAGATAATTTGCATCTTCACTTTGTTTGAACTGTGAGCTTTGCCTTTGCTACTGGCTACCAAACTACGCAATTTAGCACGAAAGGGGGAGATTCTAGGAAATAAATACTTTCAATCGATATACTAAGTTGACGTCCTTGGTCTACCCATACTTAGTTGTTTACCAGCCAGTGTAAGTGGTTTCAGAATATATATTTTTTAGATTCGATCGGGATTCTAGAAAGTATACTTTCTACTTTCGAACTGAAAGAGAAAATATCGTGTTTAGATTATTCATAAAAATATAAAATTATAAAAGACAGATTTATTTTTAAATATCTGTTTGATATGTCATAAAAGTAATCGATAAGAACTGACATTTATATGTGATTTTCAAGTCTATTTCTGTATGCATTTATATTTTTGTTTTTATATAAATAGTATTTATTCATAGGAATCGTGGAAAATGAGTTGTAACAGATATAATTTTTAGTGGCGAATAATTTAATTTGGGTACGGATTCCCTATGCAAAATTACATTTTAGAAACATTCACACGTATTTTTTCAATAAGTACTTGAACTTATTCAAGTTATTATTTAATTTATTTAATTACTTACAGAAGAAGGGCTTAGTCATGGTAATTATGTGGCAGAATCTTGACTTTGGATATGTGAGTTGTCGATTCAAGGTTTCTTGAGAGTGTGGCGGATTGAATTGCGCGAGGATAGAACCTGGGACCTTGTGGTTGATGCATTGTATTGTGGTAACATGACCACAATACAAAAGCAATTGCTCGAGTAGCGTAGCTGTTAACTGGCTTATAAGTTTTCACCATAAGAGACAGAGAGTGTAAATAGATGCAATGTATCCTTCAGGATCCTCGATAAGGTTTGGAGAGTTGTAAAGAAGAATGTCACGGGTAATCAGTCTTCAATTGGCAAGAAGGAATAGTTTGTTTTAAATTCATCTGATTCTAAGAAATTGTAAAAGGGAATACCTGTAAATTTGACCTATTACATTTATTCGTTGTCTATTCGGGCATACTTTTGATATTCCTTCATCTTTGACATGGATGAAAAGAACATTCCTCATCTCATTTGTAGCAATATTTTTAATTAAACCTCGTTGGATTGAAATGTGATGCAGTGTGCTGCGTCATAGGTTAATATATGATAGATCCGAGATATCGATTCTTATTTAAATGTGTCACGTTTATTAATATCCTTGGAATTGTTTTCAGTTTTAAAAGTTCTCTCACACATGGCTGAAAATTCCAATTAAACACGCTGTAAATTCTTTAGTCGTTTTAATTCATAACGTAGTAAGTTCCACATAAATTTCCTCTTAAATCATTAATAAGAATGGAGTTGTTATTTTTAGTAGAATATAGATGCCAGGAACAAGTCATATTTTTGGATATAGTATGTTGAACAGAGATTCCAATATTATTGTTGCTTGCCAATAGCAATTCAGATTACCAATTTTATGTGCTCAAAGCATTAAAGTACGAACGAGTAGTTGTTTGGATTTAAGGGTTTTCATTCTAGGTGTAGTAAATACTTAATCTCTTCTTTACAGGGGTACCGTCTCTTTTAGCTTTTCAGAAATATATATTTTTCTTTTTATAAAGATTGATGCAAATTTTGCGCCATTAAATGATTCAGTTTTCATTCCCATCATTGGCTTAAACAATATTCACTTAAATCAACTACCAAGTAAATTTATTCATCTAGAATGAATCATCCCATGCGGGATGCAGGAACTCAGTCTGAATACAGACTGAAACAAACCGCAATAAAGACACAGATTCAACCAGTCAATTATTTAATAAAGGGGAAAATACTTTCTTCTAATCTTCTTTACAATAAGATGTCTGAGATTTTGTTTACCTCTAATCTAAAGAATAAAGAGAGGAAAGGCCAGACGAAATATTGCTATCGTTATCGCCAGACGATAAGATAGAAACCATAATTAGAAATCTTCTGAATACGAACTGTTTATTGTTAACACTTTATATAGACCCTTATGCAGGCTGTTGCCGAATTCAACCGGCAAATTCAGAGGGGTGATAGTAGATATCGAGAGGATAAAGAATCACCATACAACATGGGGTCGTAAACGACGTTTAAGAGGAAAAAATCGTAAAAATATGTGGAGTCGGAGAACTATTGGAAACTGTAAAAAATTTATAAAAAATAACAAATGCTCTCCCAACTATGAATTTTTTAAAGTAAAATCACATTCTTAGAAGTTTCTTGCAGATTTGATGATTTAGGGAGTTGTAAATTACTGAAAACGAAAAAGTAGTTTAGAACCCATATTTGCAAAATATTAAAACTTGAAGAAAAGTAAAAGCTTGAAAATGTAAGGAATTAAATTGGATATAAGCGTGTAGTGTGAGAACAAGTGAGTTTTAAAGATATTCAAGAAAAATTAAAATGGGAACCATAAAACATCGCTGCAACATCAGTACTAATGTTCGCAAACTGCGTTGTCAAATTCGAAAGACAAATTCAGAGCAAGGATAATAGGCGTTAAGTAGATGAAAAATTACCAGAAAACATAGGGTCACGGAAACGTTTATTCAGAGAAAATCGTTTATTCAGTGAAAGAGAGAGATATTTGCATATTTTAAGTAATTTTTGTTACCTCATTTAAGAATGATGTTGGCTAAAAGATTAATTATACGATTAATCATTGCACGCATGACATACAGAGGATAAATCAGTTAACTGGTTAAAAAAAGAATGAAAATTTAAATTTCGGATATAATATGAGATTAACTTGAATACATCACATCTCATCGTTTTTTCGACAATTCTTTCAATCACGGAAAGAACTTATGAAGAAAACATATTACGAAGATTATTTAGTTTCTTCCATTACCTATTATTTTTCCAATAAATATTTCATAAAATATTATTGATTCACCGCCACATTTAAAGAAGGTAGATGGCGTTGAATAGATAACTTAAATGTCTGAATTATTTGAATTTAATATAAATGATGTAGTAGCTCTTTGAAATAATATTTGGACTGCTTTGAATGCTAATTTAATTTTTCTTCCGAAAAAAATATACATTTGCATACATTTCACGTGACTTTCTATAGGACAGCATATTGACTTCTTCTTAGCTATTTTAAAATAATATTGTAATTAAATTTATTTAACAAAGCATAATTTTAGCAGCCTATGTCAAAATAGGTAGCTAATAAATTCTAGCACTTAAATGAAAATAGATAAAAAGAAAAAACTTTCATTTAAAACTTTTATTGATTTATATTTTACTGAAGTATGCTAATGAGGATTTAACTTTTCCTAATGGACTCTTCATTATTAGAATTTTAAATCTTCTGTAAAAATGTTTCTTTCTACGATAACCCATAAAAAGAAGGGACATATATGGTCTCTGAGAAGTATATGGCCATGAGTGCCGAAAGGTTTAATACAATTCTTAATGATTTAGTATTGATATTTTTGATAAATTCTCAATTTTAAGTATTTTATATAAATGAAACAATTAGAATATGTTTTTTAGCATGGAAATGCAAACAAAAAAGCTCCATTTTTTCATTCAAGTTAACTACATTTTGAAAGAAAACAATAACGACTACGGACGAAGAAACGACAACGACGACACTTTATACTTTGTATTCATTTTTCCTCATATTTTCTTCTTTACGGTTGTCAAATATAATGACAATGCTAATCTTTCGAATCCTTTTTCATTGAATGCGTAAGTAACAGGGAATAAAAAATAATTGCGTGCCGTTACATAATGGCAGCGTAATATTATTATGATGAAAGGACTATTACAGAAATATAGTGACAGGTGAAATTTTCTAATAAAGTTAACAATTATTTAATGCTTATATACAGTTTACTTAACAAAGTAATGCTGAAATTCTTAAATATTGAATCATTTTTTTAAATGCAATATTGTGAAAAACTATACGATATTTACCGAAACAGTAACTAAGATACTTTATTTAATTCAAAATTTGTATATTTTTACAACGTTATGGAAATTACGTTTTTCATGTTTTCTAGTCTCACTAATTGATGCACACGCGCATAAATATGTAGTTTACTTTTTCCCGAATTTATTTTATGTATATATGCATTGATTGGAATAAAATTTTTGATTAATTGCAGACTTTACATGAAACGTTTTACCAGCATGCTATTTCATTTTTTGTAAAAATATTTTAATTATTAAAATTTATTCTATAAATTTATTGTTATAACATTATTTAAGATTACGAAAGCAATATTTGTTACTAAAAATAATGATTAAGTAGTAATATTCGAAATTTATGAACCCAGCATAATGCGTTTTTTTAAAATCTATCATCAAGTTATCTCTTTCTCAATGAATTAGCTTTTTGTAAACGCATTCCAAAATAAAAGAAAAAGAATTAAATAAAAAAGAATATTTAAAAAAAAAACCCTCAAAAATCTCATATTTGTTTGATTATGTTTATTTTTTTATATTTATCTTCAGTTTTCTAGACACACGATAGCTTAAACCAGTAAATTAAAAAGCATATTACTTCAAAATAAAAAAAAAGAAACAAAATAGTGAATTGTGAGAAGAGATTCTTCATTCAAAAACGCATTGAAACTGAGATACGCTTGCGAATATGTTTAAAACATTCAATACCTGAATCCAGAAAAAAGTGCTTTCGGTTGTATCCAAAGCTTAAAGAATAGCGCAGAAGATATGGATATCCATTTCCATATTTTTGGTTGACGTCATAAGTCATGTGACCCTTGGGAGAGAAGAGTGGCCAATAAATAAAAGCTATATTCAAGTGCGTGAGCAAAAGCCTTTTTTAAACACGATATTCTGAATGCAGCGGAATTTTTTTCGTCTCGCTTTCGAATTATTTTATACACATACATTTTCATTTTTACATATGCTCTCAAGAATTGAATTATGCTGGTTGCATTAAAAATCAAGCATTCTGGGACTAATTTCTGCAATGCTGTTTTTGAAGTATGTATTATTTAAATGTCATATTTTTAAGGAATTTTATAACATGGTGGAATATTTTCTTTTAAAATTTTCTTAACCTCTTCGGACCTGTTTTTTAAAAAAAAACTGAATCAAAAATTTGATTTCAAGTTCTTTTACTTTTAATTGATCTGAGCACTACGCGGAAAAAAAGATTTGTTGATCAAAACATTTTAAATCTCTTAATTTTAAGGTGCAAATATATATACCTCAGGTCATAAATAAGTAAAAGTATCCTCCAAAAGAAAACACTCTTAGTTTTCTTGGTTATTGAATAGCTATATTTATTTTCCATTTTAAGGACTTATTAAATAAAAAAATTACAAAAACTATTATATATATATATATATATATATATATATATATATATATATATATATATATATATATATATATATATATATATATATATATATATAAAGATTTTTCAAATATATTATCTGTATATATATTATCCTATTCTCTGTATTTTAATAACATCTATAATATTAAATTATATAACAAATATATTAGATAAATATTTTTTATTATTATATATTTTTAAAATTTTATATTTACGAAGGGGACATTAAAATAAAATCTATTAAGAAATCAATTCTTTAAATGCTATTTTATTGCAGTGGCAATAAAAAGATCTTAAAAACGTTTTCATTACAGGTTATCAGTTTTTAACAACTGCATTGTCTTTAGAAAATTCTCTAAATATAGTTGGCTCATTTGCTTAAAAATATAAATATTAGTTTAAATATTTTAATTCTTTAAAATTTTTAATTAACTTCAGTCTCAGTTTTATGGAATTAGAAAAAATGACATATTCTTATGAATACCTTTGGAAGTTTGTACGAAAATGTCTTATTTCAAAATGCAAAATAAATGAACAAATAAAATAAGAAAGGAATTTGCTATTTTTTATGAGAATTTTTATGATGTAAGTATAAACTGTAAAGCCCATTTTATAAAATGAATGAATTGTAATATTTAAATTATAATTTCCGAATGCTATTTTTGATTAAAATTATAGTTTTGTTGGCAAAGACAGGACGCTAGAACGGTGATAAACGATTAATTATTTCAAAATATTCTATTTCTTTTATTGATCGGTTTTACTGTGCTATATATTCCAGTGGGTGAATATTTTCTCATTTTAATTTTGTCTATCAGTTTAAAATTGAAATTGGAGGGTAGGGCGTTCAAAACTTAGGTCTATCAAATATCAAAGGCTCTTAATGCAGTTCAAATATCCATTTGTTCTGGTGTCGAGGAAGCTAAAGCATAATAGTAAAACATTTGAGTTTGTGTGGTGTGTTCTTACAATTTAAAATTGTGAGATTACACAAATAATTCGATTTCATACAATTTCATGACTGCACATCAATCTAACTAAACTGAACAAAGCGAAAGAGAAAAAATATAATAATTTAAAATTAAAACTCAAAACAGGCGGAAAAGAAAAACTGAAATTCCCTTTTTATAATTTTTTAAAAAATTTCTTATTTAAAAAATTGAAATTCTAAATTAAATTTCTTATTTAATGAAAAAATTATTTTTCTATAAAAAGTGAACACTATAGTCATTTTTATAATTTAAAAAGCAAGCATATTAATATAAACAGAAATTTAATTATGTCAGAAAGCAATAATAAAAGAATGACTTCACCAATCTTGATATTCTGATAGTCATTAAAAAAAGATGATAAATAAGAATAAAATAAAAGATAAATTGAAAAAGATTTATTCGTTAGGCTCATATTTTGCAAGTAAATTATAAAACAAAATACTTGAAATCTTGATTATAAAAAAAAACTAATCTGCTTCCTAAAATATATCTTCTTGACATCTACGAAAAGGTAAAATAATGGTACTGTTAATGAAGAGATTTCAGTTAAGACGCAAAAAAGCAAAGGTCAGACAAATGGCTGACGGGTAAATTATTTCTTCGTCAAGTTATTTGTCTACTTTTTCTTTTTACCTTTCCTTTTCTTAGGGAATACTTAATTCCTTGCTAAGCTTTTGTTTCCTGAAATAAAAAGAGGCAAAGAGGGAAAAGAAAAATATATTACAGAATTATTATCAATTCAGTCATTTCAACTTCAAAATAATTAAAATAAATTTTCGAATACCCGTTAAATAATTTATAATATTTAAATCTCTTAATTTTGAGCACAAAGAATTAAGAGATTTAAAAAGTCTTAGAAAAAGATAGCAATTTAAGTATAACCTATTTCTTCAACCTACACATTATGTCAGGGAATATACATTCAAATTATATGGTATTGTCAAATAAACTATGTTTTGTGTAGTATAAAATGAATTCGAATGGCGAAAAGATAGCCTTTTAGTCCTTGGACTGTCACTGCTTATCAACCAAATACCTACATTGTGACTTCAATGGACCTAGATATCAAATATTCCATATTTAAAATGTCTTTAATATGCTTATTTAAATTGATTAACAGTTAGAATACAGACGATTAAAAATATTCAAAAATAAATTTTTGATATCAAAGATACTTAGAAGGCTTTTTTAGCATACGTTTAATTTATTATCTAAAAGATTAGTGATTTTTTAAATGCTGCAAATATGGTAGTACTTTATTATTATTTGACACTATTTAATTTAATGTAATTACATTTAATGACTTTTTTTTTGTAAAACATTCAAGTTCCGAAAAATTCAAACACCATTCTTCATGTTAAAGTGGAAGATGAGCAGTGGTTTATAAAATTGATAAACATGAAAAATATGCTATTGTCTTCTGAATAATTCAATAATTTAGAACAATACCAATATCTTTTTTTTAAGCAGAAGAAGTTCGAACATTCATTTCGAACAAATTATATGTAATATCAAATGAAATGAATATCTCAAAACGTCAATTATATAAATATTTCATTGACAGCGCTTAAGCTATTTATAATAAATCCCTTAAGAAATGTGTTTTTAAATATTACATTCCTATTTGAATTTTTGAAAAAGAAATCATATATGTAAATAATTAATATAAGTTATAAAGATATAAAACATAATATTTCTAAGAATTTACAATCAAAAAAGGTGAAATAACGGATTAATTAATGCAGTTTTAGATAATCGAAAATACTATCACTAAATTGTAAAAGTTGTACTGAAATTACGGGTAGGCTTTCAATCCAAAGATAGTCAAAAATAATTTTGATTCAGTTTATGAATCTTTAATGTTTTACTTATTATTTGATAAATTCACATTTTATTCAAAATATCTTTCAAGAAATTAAAAAAACTTATTCTATTTTATAATATCACATATTATTATTTATAATACGGAATTATTAAATTTCATTTAATTTCACCAGTAATTTAGATATTATGTTTAAATGATAAAATTTTTGAAGCTTTCAGTACAAATTGTAGATAATAAATAAAAGTGCTATAACAGATAAAGAAACTGGTTTATAATTTTTATCGTTATATTTTATTAACGGTGAAACTGCAGAATTAAATTGTGATTCATGCTTGGACACACGTGACTAATTGTCTAGAAATTTCTGGTTCCTACCTGTAAAATATAATGACAGTTCATAGAAGCATGAAATTAGCTGAACAAACTGAAGGGAAAAGTCCTTTCCAACACGTCGTTTAACTTTAAGTGAAAACTCTTTCTTAGATTACTTTTCGGAACAAATTTTTTATTTGATTAAGAACTTAATTTAAGCTCTGATCTTGGGTGCAAATTAGATGAAATTTCAGGTAATTAAACACGCCAAACGGAGCAAGTGATGAAAGCGTTGGAAAGGTTTCTAAGCATTTTTAAATTTGCAATTAGTTGGCAAAGATAATTCCTGACCCCTTCCTGCAATCAATCAAAGTAAAATATTTGAAAAATGATTAATTATAGTTTAATCTTCTCTATTATTTTATAATGAATGGTTTAAGGTGAGCAACATATAAAATAATCAGGAAGTTATTAATTTAATGAAACTAAACTCTTCTGAGAGATATTAGAGAACGTTTGTTTTGCCGTGGTGAATATTCATCAAAAAATTTTGTAAGTCGATTCAAATGTTTTGCGATATCAGAAATTAAAATAATTTGAAATAAGCAGGAAGCTAACAATTTTATAAAATTAAATTCTTTTAATTGATAATCGAAAGTTTGTATTCCTTGATGAATTTCATTAAACTGAATTTCGTGAGAAGATTTAAATTGATTGCGATATAAAATTAATTTTTTAAATGCTTTACCATTATTTTAGTTTGGTGAAGTTTTTTGAACAGATTTTATACTTAAAGGAAAATTTAAAAATGTTTACCATTATAAATGATGACAGTTCTCCAGTGTTTGTGAGTGTGGGGTGGAGAAAGGTACTATGATCAGACAAGCTATTTTCTGCTATGAAAATTAACGCATTTTTTAAACATATGCTTATTTCTAACAGCATTTCTATTACTCCAAATTAATTGCGTAATGAAGACTTTGGTTTGTTGGTAAATTCATTGTAGATAGGAACACAGGATTAGCATGTTTTTATTGCATTGATTATTAACGGATGGTATAATGAAAACAAATGTACCACAGAAAATATTGCTCATCTGGATTAGATAATATAATCATTTTATATTAATCAATAGAACATAGCAAATATTGAAAACTATAGTGAAATAATCCATAATGTATTCCAACTTATGATGATACTGAAATGGAAAAATGGTTTTCTGTCATAATCTGAAATCTAATCATGATTAACCATATAATTTGGCAATTAAAAGAACGATATGGAAAATAAAGAAAACAGTCTTAGAAGTTGGATATTTAAAACTGGCGACTAATGTTAATGCCGACTAATGCTAAAAGGGAAAAGGAAATATTTGTTAGAGGAAGTAATGTAAAGTAAAAAATTCGAATTCACGATTTTGAAGAAACTCCACATTTTAGATCTCTCTGAGTTCGAAAAACGCCTTTTTGGCATTATGTTCCTTATATGTCCGTCTGTGCAAACATGATAACACAAAAACGCTTCTGAATTAAATAGATGAAATATTTTTATATAGATTTAAGACAAAATTTGTAGATATTTTATCCAGTTTTGAACGAAATCCATTCAAATAAAGTATGTCTATCTGACAATTGAACTGAATAACAACAAAACGTAAACAGGTAGGCAAATAAAATTGGGTACATAGGTTTAGAATCTGAAATATATATTGTTGTTAAATTTTGAACCAAATCTATCAAATGTTGAGTGCCTGTTGGTCTTTGCTTTAGCAAGTATGTAAATGCAATGATTTTAATTAATAAAATTTTGTATGCCATCTTGTGACTTCAATTGTTGTTCCGTGTCAAATTTTGATGTCAGTTTGTCTGAAAATATATGCAAAATGCCCATTTGAACGAAAAATGGTAGATTCAAGCCAAACATTTATGTTTCGGAACTATTATTCCCCATGCAATGCATTCGCGGCTTTACCCAAGATCCCCAATTTTATGGAGGGATAATGGGAACAACACCTTTACTGGAGAGCATATAAGAAAGCTAGGGGTTGACCATCCCGACTGGCACCTACCAGACACCGGCTTATAATATAATTTCATTTTTGTCTATCGTTCACCAGATTTCTATATAGATCTAACTAGATTACTATCTAAATTTTACCTTTCTTGTCAGTTTGTTTACCCAATACATTGGTTTTTTTAGGCTGCATATAATGCATTTTTCTCAAAATGTCAACTTTTTATTTGGTAAACCTAAAACCATTGAAATTTAATTGAGTCAATCTACTGCAAAGTATTGCATGTGCAAATTTAAAAGTGTAGAATGTATTTAATGTGTGTGTGTGTGACACGAAATACGGAATGAAAAATTTGGGTTGAATTAATGTCCGAAGAAAGTGATTCCTTTTTATCTTAGTTTTAACACTGACAAAAGCACGCAATTGTACATTGTGATAAATGTGTTTGAATTTCATCCTAACATTAAACACGCTATTACCGATTATGCCTCAAATTAAGTGAAAAATATTATTATAAACGAAGAAAAAAAACGTATGGGAATTAAACTGATATAATTAAAAAAGTAATTTTTAAATTAAACTAATATAGTTAAAAAGATGATTTTTTTGAATTTTAAAGTAATTCAAAAATCATTTTTGTGAAATAATATTTTGGAAGATAAAAATATGAATTTTTGTTGTTGTTGTTCATAATGACACTTCCCATAGACAAGCTCTCTGACGAAGTCAGCGATTTTAAGCCAAGGGAGCGCTAACTAGGGCCAAGAGTACGTCTTAGCTAGTCACGCATCACATTCGCGTGCACAGCCCCTTTTTACAGGGGGTCATATTTACACATCTCACAGATAGAACAGATGAAGAACAACCATGCCCGAACCGGGACTCGAACCCAGAACGCCCAGATCAAGGGGAAGACGCGCTACCCCTCTGCCAGGACGCCGGCACATCAATTTTTTTAGGCATGTAATGGAGGATTATTTATCTGACGGCCGTTAATATATTCATAGACATGATTCGTGTCTGATTTCCAAACTGTCTGTCTAATTAGATGACATCTTCTTTGCTAGCTCTTAAATGAAATAAAGAAGATGCTCCCTAATTATATAGCAAGTGTGAATTACAGAAGAACTAATTGGCAAACAATCTGCTAATCTAAGAATTTTCGCTCTCGATTATTGAGCAGGTTTATAATGTCATAAAGAAAATATATTAAGCTGTGGTACATGTTATTTGAATTAATCACTGAAGTTGAACAAAGGTAAAAGAAGAATTTTACAATTTGTAAAAAAATACTTTAAGGAATAGATATTATTAATCATTAAATAAGTTTAAAAAAACTGAAGCCTAAAATTAATGCTTTATTTACTGAATTTTGTGTAATAGATAAGACTGAACGCTGTTTATGACATTAAAGTAAAATAGAAAGTTCACAATAAAGGATTGTTTTTTCTACATAATTTACAAATTTGAGTTTTAAATTCGACGAAATTTGGATTTTAGAAATCAAATTATTTTTTCTTACAATGGAAGAGCAGATAATCGGTTCACAGTTAATACAGAAAAAAAATTAATTTCGAATTTTACCAAGCAATCATTCTAAAATAGTAGGATTTTTTCTTTTCTAAGTGAAACACTATAACTGCATTTATTCTTTCAGTTTTCGAAAATTTCATTTGCGTGTCTAGAATCATTAGGAATGTAACAACTGTCTGTTTGAATCATGATTGCTAAATATTGGAGCTTTTCAGGACAGAGAATACTTATATTTAGATACAAAGGCAATAAAGGTGGGTAAAGAGTTTAGGATTAATCTATTGCAAGATTTTTTAGTTTCTGAAAATGTACTATGAACTGTGAATTCAGTAATTTTCTTAATAAGTTGAATTATATATAAGGTAAGAAAATAGCTATTACGCAATCAATTCAGACGTTCCATAATTTTGTAATTGTCTTTTTTCTGTTGAACTGAATATAAATAATGAACATTCGTAAAATTTATGATTGAAGTAATCTTATTTCTAAAGTTGACTTTTAAAATATTTCAATATTTCTATCGTTTTTTTTTTTTTTAATATTTTCTATTCTTTGTTCAGAAATCGATTTGAAATATACAAAATAAGATTATGAATTTATAAAATAATACATTATTCACTGAGATTGTACAGTACAAATTTAAATTGTGAAATTCTATGACTTTATTTATTATTTAGAAAAAATCATTTCTAACTTTGAAGTCATCCATAGAAAACAATTATGTACACGAAATAAAAATAATAAAATTTAATAAAAAATTATACATTTAAAATTCTCTCGTTTATTTAATTTTTTTGTATTGTCTAGCGCCATCTAAGTAAGTCAAGTAGGAAAAATGTTTTTAATTCAAAAATAAAAATTCATAAAACTGAGTATAAAGGGAATTTGTGATACGACATGATTAAACCGAAAAACATAATATATGATATGGCCAATATCATACAAATAACATGCATTTATATAAATAACACATTTTTCAAAACTTGAATAAACCAGCATTTATATAGATTATTTTATTAAGCTGATTTACTCGGACATTGGTAAGGTAAAACTTTTTCAAAGAATGATAATATGTTTAAAAAAGTAACAATACCTCAACTGATACTCTAGTTGTAAAGAACTGACAGTAAGAATTTAAACTTTCTTTAATGTGAATTGTCAATTTAATATTTTTTTTTAATTCACAGCGATCTTACTAGAATAGCGTCACAATGTCAATCATCAATAGGTAAATTTGCACAATATATTAAAATGAAAAGCCCTATTGCCAATTATTATGTAATTGTAGTATTCCTTGAATGGAAACATATTGCTTTACATAGATGTGCTGTAAAATATGTATCAATTGATGCACATCTTACACCACATTTGAGTCTAATTTACATGTAAATTAAATAACTAAAAATTGTTTTATTTATTTTCACAATCAATGTGAAGAAGCTATAACATCGTATAATATTGTGATCCTAGCTCTCTACTCACATTTATTGCCTTTGTAGCTAAATGTAAGCATTTTCTGACCTCTAAAACTCCAATAAATAACAACAATGAATCAAACAAGTAACTTTTATATTCCTAACGATTTCAGACACGCAAATGAAGTATTAACATATTGAAGGAGTAAAGAGTGAGTTGTAATAGCGTTTTGCTTTGGGGAAAAAATTCTGATATTTTAGGATGATTGTTTATCTTGAAAAAGTTGTGAAAAGTGACCTTCTTTCTAAATTAACTCTTGCCCAAATGAAAAGAGAAGTGATAACATATTTATCTTTCATGATAAGAAAAAAAATAAAAGTATGAATTTTGTAGTTAGAATCTTGTTAGTTTCAAACCTCAAAGTGGAGTTACAAGCAGTTAGAAAAAAATTGACGCCTTTTCTGATGAGTTTAAATATCAGAAATAATTTTCAGATTTTTTTTATTAAGAAAAATACATAGAAAAATATTAAAATTTAATAAAATTTAAACATTTTTGTTTTTATTTTAAAATCTATTAATATTCATCTTTTTCTTACTGAAACTACATATCATTTTATATCGGAATTATTTGCGTATAATTGTAGGGAAAAAATTACTTAAGTTTGTTAATTATTTTAATATCCTATCATAATATATTATTCCACTAGTGTTGAATAGATTATTTTCTAAGAATAGAAAACAAAATAGGTCATCTTCCTTAATTTTTGCTTCAAAAATCCTTATTTTCACACATATTTTGAAATTTGGTACAACGACCACTTGAAGTTAAAATCAGTCGATAGTACTTTGATGAGTGATAAACAAAAAAAAATCATATTCGCAAATATTATTTCAAAATTCAGTTAAAGAGTTTTGCCATCATTAAATTTTCTTAATGATTAAATTAAAAATTAAATTTTTATACTGTTTTGCTCGAATATTCCACTTAAAAGACATTTTTGATTTATTTAAAAGATATTTTTTGTTAATACTAGCAAATATAAATATTAAATTATTATTATATTAAATATTTTTTGTTAATACTGGCAAATATAAATATTAAATTATTATTATATTAAATATTTTCTGTTAATACTGGCAAATATAAATATTAAATTATTATTATATTAAATATTTTCTGTTAATACTGGCAAATATAAATATTAAATTATTATTATATTAAATATTTTCTTTTAATACTTTCTTTCCTGTTAATACTGACAAATATATACCTGCAAAGGGTATGTGCTATGTAGAAGATTAGAAACATGATTCCAAGGAAGTTCCACCACGTATATGAGGGTACGTCCAATTAAATTTTCGATATTCAATTGCCCGTTATCATTCGTGAGATGTGGAAGTTTATAGCAGATGTTTATTCAGATATCGTCCTATTTATTTGACTCTAATTCAGAACTGACGGTTAAATCCAAACTAGCCTCCATCTGCCAATCTTCGTAAATAAATCAAATAGAATATTACATATTTGATAATAGGAAATTATTTATTCTATTTTTTATTATTATTTTACGTGATTTTAAAACATTTCTAGGAGAAACCACTTCCTTCAATAACACAGCAGTATTCTTAATAGAAAATTATTAAAAGCTCGAATTTAATGAAACCTAAAGGAAATTTGTAAAAATACGCAGATTAAGCTTACTTTGAAAATATTTTTGTTCTAGAAATCTTATATATACTAATGTTTAAATCTAATTTATATTTTTACTCTACAGAAATGGTAGTTATGCTTAGTTTATTATCTATAGCATTGCAATAGACGTTATATATATATATATATAGGCAGTGAAAGATACTTTTAATTTCGTGACGTCGTTTTATTTCATTTTGAAGAAGCAGCAGGCATATGTACAAGCGATGAGCACACAGAATGACAAAGAAAGGAATGAGGAAAAAGCTCTTGGACATTTTATCCCTGGTCTTATACAACCAGAGAAATTGATGGGGAAAATATTTCTTCATAGTACTACTATATTACGAGATTTCGATAGGGATTTTCGTTACATGCGCGGAGAAGGTAGGGGAAACACAGGGAGATTTTAAAAAATAATTTGCCTGATTAGCGGTATTTTATCTCTTCACGCGTAGTGTGGGAAAGTTAGTTTTAGCTGATTAAACAATTTAACAAAGCTTCTCTTGAATTAATTAAGTAGAGACAGTGGAATTGGATCACGAAATAAGAGAATATTTTAGAATGAAGTTACTATGGGCTAAATTAAGATAAAATCTTGAAAATTAATTAAATTGAAATTAGAGTTAAAATATCATTACACACACACACACACACACACACACACACACACACACACACACACACACACACACACACACACACACACACACACACACACATATATATATTCACATAAATTCACTCATAGTAGTTACATTTACCAATGAAACATTATTAGAATTTTTTTTAATACACAGAAATATAATTATATAGAAATATGTATAGATAGATATAGATATAATATAATTATATAGGAATATATATATTTTCCACTTTCAATAAAGATTTTAAGCTATATCAATAGTTCGTTATTAGTTCTGAAAGTCACTTATATGAAAAACAACAGGATTGACTTCTGTAATGTCTTATGAAAATATGAAAACCGATAAAACATTTTTGTATTACTTCCATTTTATGTTCCATAAATTCATTTCACTTTTTCTATTTTCCAGTCTTTTACTGCTTTATCTATAAGAATAGAAAAAAAAAATAGCTTTCAGTTTATTCGACGAAATCGTCGATTCAAGTCAAAATGAATTTTTAAGGAAATGTTATTAAATTCAGGAGAAGATCCAAAATAAAATACAATATCAGAAAAATAAAGCGAGAGAAGACTTGATTTTGAAAAAAGTATTGTTTCACAGAAACTCCAGTTTATGCGATCAGCGTCACGCAATGTTGAAATAAAATGAAAAAAAAAAATCTTGAACGATTTCGCAACTAAACTACGAAATTGCGCTTCTTCGAATTGTATAAACATATTATTGATTTGATATGTTATCATGAACATAGAATTGTACTATTCAGTTCATTACATTTACACAATGAATCCAAAATTTTGTAAAAGAAAATTAAAGACACACTTTGTCATGCAATTGTTGCTTATTTTTAACAAAAAAAAAAAAAAAGTCTCGTATGAAAGGTTTTATGTCATCAAACTGTGAATCGAAAAGAGCTATTAGACGACCTACTGGATATATTCTATAGTCGAAATGAAGTTTTAAGTCTTTTCAATTAACAGTAAGATTAAATTGTGACGAAATAAGTGTCTTATCATGTGAAATTAAATTTATTTATGATCATAAATTGGTTAATCATAATTTATTTTTAGTTCCTGTACTTCACAGAATTTAATTTATTCAAAGACTTTAGATCTATAACTATTTCTTCCGATGCAAACGAGCTGCTTATATTATTTTAAAGGCCGACAAATAATATATCCACCGAGATCAAATACGATTGTAGGGTGAACACAAAATTTACGTAAATAAACATATTGAACAATCAATGAAAAAATTACAATGCACAATTTCCTTTTGCGATAGAAGAAGGAAAAATCAATTGCGTGGAATAATAAAAAAACAACTTAATATTTTCTCAGATAAGTGATAAATTCAAAATTGATTCAGTACAATAATATTTTTGACTAAATATATTCCAAATGATAATTTTTATCGCAACTAAAATCGAGGAGTCTTAAACAAAATGTGCAAAGGTACTCGCTGTTTTGTAACATACAGCAGAAATATCGTATCTTAATTTGGTGAAACAGAATCTCAAAGCGATATTATAATGAAACTAAAGCACCATGAAAAATACTTTTTCAATGAATTATGGGTATGATAAATTTCCAATTCACTTCTTGCTTTTAGGTTTTATAGATTTTATGTTATTTGAATTTAATATTTTCTCGATATTTAATTAATTTCTATATTTTCAGTAAAACGTTTTTTCTCTCCATATGCTGGTAAGAAAAAACATGCGTTCTAAAAACTATTTTTGTTATTCCTCCTCTCACCTAAAGCATGAAGATTTTTCCTTGCATTTAAACACAATTATCGGCAGTACTAATAAAGTACGAAATGAATCATAGACGTTACTTTTCAATGATTATTAAAAAAACACATTTTCATTTTTTAATTTATAATTTAATTTGATATATCTGAATTTTCTGATAATTTGATATATCTGATAATTTATAATTTGAAATATCTGAATTTTCAAATAACTATAATCAAACGATTAAACTTTTTTATTTTATTTCTAATGATTGAATCCAAGTATAATAAGAGATAAGAAAATACAATTAAAAAGTAAATCGAAGTGAGTTTCATAATCATTAGATTAAAATTTAAAGGTTAGTCAGATCATTAAGAACTAAGATTTTAAACGTGAAATAATCACCGCATCATGATTCATCATCCGTTTTGGCACGTTTAACGTAAAATCAAATCTCCTCACCATTTTCATATCTATGCAAAACAAGTCTTTGATGTCAAACAAGAAAAGAGCTCTATAATGAGAAAAGCTCTATAACTCTGCCTTTTCCCGAGAAAAATTTAATCGAAAGACCTTCCGAACAAGCAAAAAGGAAATTCCACTTTAATTTACTGTCATCAGGAGAGAGTTTAGTTTAAAATACTTGGCCTCTATTTTGGAAACAGAACTGTTCAATTTTGGCGAGATGTATTAGCGAATATATGCACCCGGGGAACGATTTGAAAGTTTAGGTATTAAAATGGTAAAATGACTTTCGGAAATATATTTCTTCTTAATTCTGCATTTAAAAGAACTTGTGGTTATGAAAAGGGAAAAGAAAAATGCGGTTTCAACGGAAATCTTAAGAGAAATGAAAGTAATTTATTTCAAAGAAAATTTTTAACTTATGATGAAGTTTTATAAATAAGATACAATCTTATATCGCTTTGAAATAAACAACATTTGAATAATATCTTAGTACTATGTGGACATTTGATAGGAACATATGTTAATATGTTTATGTTTAATTTAATTTCAGTTTATACAACATATTTTTAATATTTGTTAAATATAATGGTAGAAATTTAATGCGATATTTTGTATATTCTTTAATGCTGAAATTAATAATTTACTGTTGCTAAAAGTACATTCCAAAACGCATTATATTTTTTCGGCCAGATGATAATATTTTTTATATAATTAGAGTGCTGTACCTACTATTTATTGAATACAATTGTTTTTTATTTTGTTTGCTGACAAGAATGATTTTAAAGACGTGGAACTTGTAATACATTATTTTTATTTTTATTGTTTTGTCACTTACTATGAGTCAAATTATTTACTTTATATTTTAATGTTAGGAAATTTTTTTTTTAATTATTTTGATAGATTTTTAATGGAGAATAAAATACCTTTGATACTTAGTTAGTATATATATTTCAAAATGCGATTAAATGAATGACAAAATGAACTTCAAAAATTGAACAATATGAAAAGGATGAAAAAAAGCCTTAACATAATCCAGTCGTACGTGCACACTGTTATTTATTGTCGTAAGATTTATTAATTTTGAATAGTTTGTTGTGAAGGAATGCTGAAGACACTAACAATTACCACAAAAATGTGACAATTGTTAGTGTCATTTAGTTAAATTATGCATATAAATTTAAGTAAATTAATGCAAGAAAATATTTTTACCAGATTTTTCTGTAATGCATAATTGCAAATTGGATATGGAGATGGAAACTTCCTGTATGGTAGTAGATTTTAACCTTCCTGATGAGCATAATAACATCGCGGCGATGAGTTGCTTCCAACTAATGACGAGACATATCTTCTACAGTAGGAATTGTACTGTGATAGGTGATTAGGACTCAAGTACAGTTCTCATTTCATTGCTGTCGTGGCGCCGAGATTATTCACTCAAATCCTTATGCTTTCGGTAGGACTAGCTTTAACTCGAACTCCATTAATTCATTACTAGCCATATTTGGTAACTAAGTGATTTGCCTGATTTATTTTAATTAAATTCCTTCTGTATAACTTAATATTTATATTTCCACTGCTTAAAATCTATTTTACATTGTAGTAGATATCAAAACTTTGTTATTTTATTACCTTTACACCTATTATGTTTATTGTGTACATGGATAATATAATGACCTAAGAGTTGAATCCCAGGTCATTCTATTATCCCAGGTCTTCATAACTGCATTAGAAAATTTACTATCAGTGTAATTTATATTTTGATTGTGAGATGTTTTTTTACTTGCTTTCTTTTTCATTCTTAGTACTAAATAATAAATTTAGTTTAGTTTAGTTTAGTTATATTAACGTCCAGTTGTAAAGCAACACTAGGGCTATTTTGGGACGGACATCGTAATTTTGAACCGCGGTCAAATGACGAGGACGACACCTGAGCTGGCACCTCCCTCTCCACACCACACCACACCACACCAGCGGGAGGACGTTTGGCATGGCGGATTTAACGTAGCACTAAATAATGAAAGAACATCTCAAGATTAAATGTTTGAGGAAACAATAAAACAGTATAAATCTTCTAGAAGCAAACAAAAGAGCTTTTGAAAATTCTACAAAAAAACATTAAAAAATTACAAATTTATAAAAAAAAAGTCTTTTTATACCCAATTTAAAAAGTAATGTTTTTTTTAAATCTTACAATAATGTAAAAAAAAAAAATTCTGGAGTAATAATTTCGAAAATTATTGTAATAAAGATCAAAATATCATTTAATTTTAACTAATTAAAATTTTAAAATATCTCCAAGTTACATATTTACGCTTTTCAAAATTCACTTGAACTAAATTTGGTAAGTCTGGATAATACGGTTTGGACTATAAGACACTAACGCACTTAGTGAAAGAAAGAACCATTCTTCTTTATAATTAGTACAAATGTAAATTTCCATTTTTTTTATGCATTTTATTTTTATTTGGTTTCAAGGCACATAACAGAGATTTGTCAATGTTATGGCCATTACTTTTTTACATTGCAACGTTTGAAAGAAAATACCTTCATTCTAAGCATATCGTGTATTTGAAAAAATATATTTGTAAAAGTAAATTTTTAAGTACAACCTGAAAATTTTGTAAAGAAAGAAAAAGTAAAAGTAACTCTAAAGCAATTACATGCAACTAATACGAGTATAACGTCTTCGATTTCAGAACACTTTCCTTAAAATTAATTATTACGGCAAATACATCATGAATTAAATTTTTTAAAATCAATTTTAAATATTTTTAATAAAGATTTCAAACTATTTTTCAAATTATTATTAATGTTACTATTTATTGCATTTCTCATTTGTTTCAATGTTTTAAGATAAAGGGAAAAAACCACAGTTAAATATTAAATCAATTTTATAACGATATTTAAAAACTGATTCAAAACCATTGCTTCTATAAAAAATTTTTAAAATCTTGCGTGTCTGAAATGTAATAGAGCAACATTACATTTTTAAGTGAAATTACATAAATATTCGAAAAAAAATATTCATTTGCAATCATCATTTGGGTTTTGAAAAAAAAAACATGCTTAGTTCACGAATGTATTTCACTTTTTTAAATGCACAAAATATTTATTGAAGATGAAAATGACGAGTCATTTCTTAAATATTTGAAATGCACCATTTATAGTGTCTAGATATTTGTTCAATTTCTGTTCAATATTTATTGAAAAAATATTTATTAACATCACATTGCAATTATTATATTACATTTAAAAAACTGATTACTTTAGAATTATTTTTGAAAGAAAAATGTCGAGGTAAAAGGAGAAATAGTTCTATATACCGCCTTCAAGTATTCTAAACATTCGTTTTTATTCAATGCTAGGCTTATCACATTTTATGCTAATAGCTAGCAATGAGGTATGCTATAAGGCAAAGCGTATTTCTTTCGCTGTGGAAGCTTTATATGCTCAATGCCAAGCAAAAGTTCGCTTTTCGATGCATGGAAAACATCTCTCTTGGAATAATCTCCCATGGTGCGCCAAGAAATCTCGCAGGATTTGGAAAGAAATAAATTTTCATGCATCGTTTGATGCCAAACTTGAAAAAAGTATAAGAGAATAAAAGTTTAAGTAGAAAAGGGAATTTTTTATTCAGAAACTGGTTTGATTTTTCAAGAACTAAACTTTAATCTAACATACAATTTTTAGACTGAGGAAAATATAACCAAAACATATGGTTGGTTTCTAAATACTAATGTAAATATTTTAACTAGTGGCATGCAATTTTCAAAATATCTATTTATTCAAATGATTGGAATATTTACATAGGTAAAAGCAGAAAAAAATGAAATTTTGTGTAATAATTATTGAAAAAAAAATATTGATGTAAATATTTTGCAAAAACATGCATGCTTAACCCTTTCTAGAGCCGTGGGAAATATGCTTCCCACCAAATTTATCAATCTTTGTATGAAATTATGTAGGTTGTCATAAGTTCTGACAAATTTTTTTAGTAAGTCAGAAACTTAGATGCTTCAGTTCTTTATCTCAAAGTGATGTGTCTTGATTTGTTACTTAATTATTAATTAACCAAGTTAATTAATTAATCAAATTAAATTTATCTAATAAGCTAAATGGATCCCTTTTCTTATTCTAATTTCAAGCCTAAAAATATTTTAATATAATATGACTAGAAAAAATGGTAAAGGCTTAATATAGCTACGTAATGAGGGTAAGTGGCGTCTAAAATATAACAATTTTTTTCACTCTCAGGCGTTATAAATATTTCTAAGTTTTAATGTCACATGGGCCATTAAATGGATTCTTCTCCCTCATCATATTTAGTTTTGATAATCGCCACTAATATTTTGCCAATATAGATCTCAAAGAAATAAGCGCTATTTTCTCTTCTTTCCTCATTGCATTAATGGTTTAAAAAAGATAAATATAAAGATAAAATCTAAGATAAAAAAAATATATGGAATACTAAAATATATTCCGCTATTTAAATTTTTCAATCAGAACTAATCTAAAAGTATTTAAGTTAAAATTAGACAGATTCATTCGTAATCGTTTTCATTCAAGTTCAAAAAATGTATGTTTTAGTTTGCTCATGGCAGTGGGATATTTATGATTAACGTACCAAAAATGTTCGGATGAGATGATGTGTTAAGTATAGAAGCGAGAATAGAGAATAAAAATAGCATATTTTCACACTAGAATATCTGTTTCAAATATTCTTTAATTAAAAATTAAAATTAATATAATACTCCTAAAAGATTTGAAAGGCTTAAAATTACTCAAAAAAGTTATTATTATAAACTTCATTTCAGAATTTAGTCATCAGTTAAAGATTATAATAATGAAGATTGACATTTGCAAATAGCAAACAGTAGTTCAAATTTAACATAAAAAAATTCCTGAAACTTTTTCTCAGAATAGTGAACAAATGTTTATAATTAAAAAAAATCCATACATGCCTTCGACACAAAAAATATTGGCGGATTAATTGAAAATTAAAACTTGTGCTTTATCCTAACAATTTATAATTTTTTAAATGATTAATTACGAGAATTAAATGTTTTATTTTTCTACTATGCATTCTAAATGAGGAAACGTTCAACTAAAAATTGTTTATACAAAAAAAAGAAAATTCGAATGACTGATCTGAGTACCCTGTATTCGGTTGGGGCGTGTACTAATTTTATTATTATTATTATTTTTTTTTTTTTTTGCTTTTTAATATATTTCTCCCTCTTTAATCTGTTTCAATATTCTTTTATTAAATTCTTTCTTCAAATATTCTTTTATTAAAAAATAACATTAATATAATACTCCTAAACGATTTGAATGACTTAAAATTACTCAAGAAGTTATTCTTATAAGCTTCGTTTCAGGATTTATTGAATGAAAGATTAATAATTGAGGTTTGATTTAATGCATTTTTTCAAGCTTCTATAAATTAAAAAAGATATTAAATGTGAAAGTGGAAGTATTCCCTACTAGGCCACGAGATTTGAGTTCAATTATAAATTCTTACCATAATACGAGATCAGAAAGAAATAAAAATGACATCGAAATAAAATTGAGTTAGTGATCAATTGTTCTCAGAAAAAAAAAATTCTCACATATATAATATCAAAACATTTTAATTTAATAAAGTATTTCTCTATAGCCGGAAGGCTCCGAAGAGGTCTAAAAAATAGCGGAGATTAAATTAAGAAATTTTTTTACTAAAAGGTAAAATACAAATTCAATAAAAGTTGATTTGTGATTTGTCATTTCCTTAAAACTGGGGAATATTTTCACTCTTCTCTTCTATTTTTTTTCTAAAGATTAGACGTGGTATTACATACATTAGACATTAGAAAGGGCTGTTAGAACTACGAAACTTTAGTTAGCTAATTAATTTTCTATTATGAAAAAAAATTTCATAAAATTTGCAGATGTTAATTTTTCGCTTCGCAAAGACTATAGAGAAGGAAATCATTCTATTTGTAGTTTTTCTACATATGCCGTAAAATAATGAAGAAAACTAAAACTATAAATTAAGCTTGAAGATTATATCTTTTTTTTAAAAAATCGCATTGCAAAATGACTTTTAATCAAGAAGATACATTTTATCATTTTTCATTTTCGGTAAATTCACAACCTACATGAACTATTAAAAAATTAATTTATATTTGATATAAATAATATTATTTTGCTCTTGATTTAAATTTTTATTTGTACTGTTGAGTTATTTCATCTAGAACACACCTCGGGGCATTATTTATTGGTATAAACGATTTTTTTTATTTCAGTTAATAATTATGACTAGATACTTACGAACAAATAGAATAAATAATTCATTTTAGTTTGTTAAGAAAATCAAGGAGTGTATAATTTTATAAATAAATATTTTCAATTCTGAAAATTTTTTAAATTCTCATTCTGAAAAAATAAATTCATTGAATTATTTTCATTGAAATTTTTTTTCAAAATTCTTACTAACAAAAATAAGTACTGAAAAGTAAATAATTAAACAGTCATTTTTAACATCCTAAAATTTGCATTTATGAGAAATTCAAAATTTTATATAATGAAAAAATTAGCGAATCAATTAACGCATAAAAAAATATAAAATTATGATAAAATAACTATTCAATGATTATACTAAATGATTTTTCTAATTCTTACTCCAAAATGATTGTATTAGTGTCAATTTGAATTATTAATTGAATAGCAAACAGTAAACGAAATGTTAAGCAATTTCATCGACGAATGAAAATAAATGATATTAACTACGTGACATGTAAACGTAATGACTACGTAATTGTTTTTTTTTCACAAGACATGCTTTGTCCAAGTTTTCAGTAAATGAATTTCTTACTTCGTATAAGAAAAAACAAATTTTATTATAAAATATTTTATATGTCTGGTTAAATTCAAGAAAATAAAAGGTACCAAATCAGAGAACATTTAATTACAGGTTGTTGCTTGAAAGAGTGATTTAAATTCAGAGACTTACTCCGTTACGAGTTATTTAACATTGAAGCTTACTGCTGCTAATCAATAATAATAGATTTTATTGAAGAAATAATTATGTATCTACTAATGAATAAAAAACTGACAGATGCTTTACTAAGAATTCCAAGAACACTTGTTTAGCATTTCGACACGCTTCAAAGAAACTATGGAAACCTCAATATATAACACTGTTCACGAATCAATAGTCCGGCACGTGTTGACAAGTTTACTAAATGAATCTAAGGTAATACCTTCAGAGATTCGAACGTGATATTCTTTGATGGAATAGTCAGGATTTTTATTTACAATTTATATGACATTTTGTCACATATTGGATAACAAAGTTTACAGTTACTGTTTAATGGAATAAGTTTTATAGGAACATTATTACGATATTTATCTTTTGTATGCGTGACTGGAAAGCAAGATTTTGAGCGTGATGCCTGGTATAGCGTATTTTTAATGAGATGTATCATCCGTCGCAGCGATAATTTCGTTTTAAAGCAAATTAAGATGCTTTTATAATACTCATCATAAAGAAATAGATTGAAGGGATTTTTTTCTTATGAATATAAAATTCGATATTCTCGCATGACATTCGACCAGTTAATAGCCTTACTTATTATACTAAGATAATGTTTTATGTATTTGTTATCTAAAAAAACAGTAGAGTAATTAAGATATCACTCTTTATACGCATTGCAACTTTAGATGAACTTATTTGATCACATGTAACTATGTTTCAATGACAAATTTTAAAAAAATGAACTAGTTTTAAATGAATCTCGCAATAGATGTTAAAAATTTTATATATAAGTCGCTATTAATTATTTGTTTTCATTAACTAACATTTCGTTGCAACTTAATTAAGATCCGAAATACATACTTTAAAATATTTCCTTCTAACAAAATACTTTAGAAAGGATTTTACTGCTACAGTGTATCCAGATTAATCAATTGAGAACAAAATCGATTAAGAAATAAAGGACCAATGAACTTTGGTTCAAATCATCGGCTCAAAATTGATTAATCTCTCTTACAATTTTTAAAATTTGATCTTAATTATGTCATTAATATATGCATATTTTTATATCATTTAATTTTTTTTTATCATTTTGTTATTTTTATATCATTTATATTAATTTATTTTATATCTTTGCAGTGCGTGTTTATATAAACAAAAGTACTAAAACCTCTAAAAGTATCGTTATATATCATACTTAAAATTATTTTTAAAAATTAATAATTTTAATAAAAAATATATAAAAATAAAACAGGTGTCAGTGAAATGCAAATGATTTTACTTTTAAAATGAGGTAAAAAAAAAGTATTTAGGCCTTAATATGCTCCTACACAATTGAGTAAAAATTTTAAAGCTTCGAATAAATTTTTTTTTCAAAATTCTAATTTAATTTTACTAAACTTTCTTTTAGGGAAACACCTGCTACCCATGAAATAACAACTTGCCAAATATGTTAGCTTTAGGTCCCACTATCTGGCCTATAACAAGTTTTGCACAATTTTCAATCTTTTAAATTGTATGATTCAATTTACGGATAGTATGTGACCTATTATATTATCGATTTGAAATGCCTTTTGGAGGGATTGCTTGAGAATTGGTAGAAATGCTAGGACATGAAAAAAATGGCTAGGACTAGAAAAAAATGGCCTATTAGGACAGCATGCATTTTAGTTGTATACAAATGATGCTAAAATATTTAAATAATTGAATTTTTTTGAACTTTTTTCTACAATGACTTGTTCCTGATCCAGTTTAAAAACATCTTAACATACTCAGTAGGAATGATTTTCAATTTGAATTCAAAGCCCCTAAATCATTAATTGGTTTTAGATTGCACATATGAATTTAATTATTTTTCTGTTCAAAGCTATATGTATGATTTTCTATGACATTATTAATCAGTTTTATCTAATGATATCAGCTTAGCACACTATACATATTCCAGATGTTGCATTTGGGTATAAGAAATGAAAATAAAATAAAAACGTGTGATTATAAGATGTATATAATTTCTACACTTTTTCAATTGCACATTCATATCAATATAAAATATTCTTAAATTATTCTTAATCTATTTCAAAGTTATGTATTTAGAATCTGGCAATATCCCTGTTGAGCCATATTTACGGAAATTTGACACATTTAAGAAATAAATCGATTCATTAAGGTACTTTAAGGACTTTTATTATTAAAGAAACTTTATTATTAAAGAAATAAAAACGTGTGATTATAAGATGTATATAATTTCTACACTTTTTCAATTGCACATTCATATCAATATAAAATATTCTTAAATTATTCTTAATCTATTTCAAAGTTATGTACTTAGAAAGTTATGTACTTAGTTATGTTAGTTATGTACAATATATTAAAACGCCATCATCCATCTTGAAAGATAAATCAAGCTATTTATGCTAAAATGATGCTTCACATTAAACTTTAGAAAGATCATACCGCATCTTGTCCTCTGAAATAAGTGCCAGCGACCTGTTCTTAGCCTTTGAGAAACTTCCGAAATTGCATAGCTTCGTTAATGAGATTTAACAACATTTGCATTTAGTCCTTTAACAAATAAAATTTGCTCTATGCACGCCGCAGCCGAGTTTCGCTTACAGGATGCATTAAATGTTCTCCTGAATGTCCCAGAAGACGTTTAAGTGGAGTGTTGCTATTGCATTGTGCTTCCCGGAATTGCATGTTCAATTCAATACTTTATTTGGATTTGCTTTGTGGATACAGACGGAATAATTTTGTTACTTTATGTTTCTGAATAACTTTCAATGGTATGATTAATGAATATTATCTAAACTGAATGGAAGTTATCAAATTATATTTTCTGTATATAGAACTAAGTTTAATAAAGAGTTTGAGTTCCCTGTTTGGCCATATTTACGGAAATTTGATATATTAAAGAAATAAATCGATTCATTTAGGAACTTTAAGGGCTTTTATTATTAAAGTTCAGTTTTATTAACGTCCCGTTTAAAGCAACACTAGGGCTATTTTGGGACGGATTTCGTAATTTCGAACCTTGGTCAGATGACGAGGAAGACACCTGATCTGGCACCCCTGAGTTGTACTTTGTCTAGAAAAAGAATTAATTTTAAATATAAATATAAAGATATATCATTGTTGCCTGAATATATATATAATTGGAATTGGTTTAATAGTTTATTAATCTTTACTCGTATGCTGGTTTTCACGTACAACAATGTATTTAACTGTATATTTCTGTATTTTAATCTTGGATTGTTCTATTTTCTATAGGCATTTGGGGGAGATATTTTCTGTTATTTTAAGGTTTCAGCATTAAATAGTCAGTTTTTACTTTCAAAAACCTTTTATGAATATGATCTGTATATTACTTTGCCTAAGATCAATGTGATTATATAATATTTTCGTTTTATTCTCCGTCTATATATATATATATACAAACAGTGAAGAGACTTGGTATTTTTAACTAATTTTAATATCCATTTCGTGAAAGCAATTTATTTACAAGCAGACGCAGCGCGGCACAAAAGCAGAAATAAGAAAAGAAGGCAAAATTGCCGAAAAAAATGATCACTAGTCTTATATAATCTAGGATTTCCGGTCATGCGTCGAGGGAATACATATTCTGACCTCTGCTAAGTGCAAAAGTATCACTTTCATTTGAGACGTAGTACTGATGGCGCATTAGTTTTACAGAGGAATTAATTAAACCGAAAGTGGAATTGGGTCACGAAATAAGAGAATATTTTAGAATGAAGTTACTATGGGCTAAATTAAGATAAAATATTGGAAATTAATTAAATTGAAATTAGAATTAAAATATCATTATATATATATATATATATATATATATATATATATATATATATATATATATATATATATATATATATATATATATATATATTATATATATATATATATATATAATATCGAATTTCAAGGGGAAAATTTACTGTATACATTTATTTTTACTTAGAAATAAATTGGGTTGAGGAGGTTTAGTGATCATCCAAAATAGAAAGGAGACGTGAAAAGCGAGGAAAGAAGAAGATAAGCATTGGCATTTAAGGAGTTCGTTTTTTCTACCTACCACCTTTGAAGGCACTTTCAAAGGTGCTAGCTACGGAAGTGCTTGAAGAAGATCGACGAGGAACGGATGCCATCATTTTGAAGTTGCTCCTTCAGAAAAAAAAAAAAGGCGCCGAACATCGGATCTTTTCCATTTGAAATTGTACGGAGGTTCATATGAAATCATCTTTTCATTTATTTTGATAAATCACTCATTATTGTTTGAGTAGTTTTTTTAAAAATTAATTATAGACTAACCTCGAAACAGTATATGTATCAATAAACAAAAATCTGTGTACTTATTTTATGGCCTTAATCAACACAACAATCAGTAGATGATATAACAATTCTGAAGAAAAATAATTTAAATTTTGGATTCTTTTTATTAATTTAAATCTCAAATAGAGTAAAATTTCGTATAAAAGTAAGGATTAGGATAGATATTTTTCTTTACGTGCACTTTTTTCGCACTGCAAAGATAAGTAACTTATCTAAAAGAGAAAAATCATCTTAAAAAAAAAATTTACATTTTAAATATTTAGTTTGCGTCTTGAGATAGAAAATATCCATATTACGATGATTCCTTTGATTATTCTTTAGGATATATAGAGTATTCTAATGGTCATAAAAGATAAAATATTGTATCTTTATTTTTTTCAGAAATTCAAATTAATAAAGCATATATTCTTCAAAATTAATGCAAATGTTACTTATTTACATCTGTTCGAATAAATGAAAGCCCTTTAATTTATATATTGGAATCTGTAAAGTTATAAAAATAGAATATTCTTCTTTTATTAAAAAAAAGTTTAGACAGTTCAGCAAGAGTACTTTTAAATGTTTTAAAATAATTTTAAAATGTTTCATAAAATTCATGTCTTTTTTATTTGTGTTTTCTTAAGCAAATTGTATAAAAATACGCCGACTTATTTCTGTACTATCGGTGGTAATAGTAATTTTTAAAAATAGATACTAACTATATAGCAATGAATATAATTTACTATTATTTCACATTTATGATTATTTTCAATTATAATAAAATTTATTTATGAAACTATGTATTTTGATTTTTGAAACTGTTTTTAAGAAATTAGGAAACATTATGAATTGAACTTTATATTTCTTTAAAAATAATTTTAATGAAGACTGCCATATCAATTTTCGGCATTTAAGTTGTCGGTTCATATAAAGATAATATTTAAATTATATTGTGCTTAAAACCAAAATATTTTCTATTTCAATATCCTTCAGATGATTATTAAATATTTACTTTCATTGAATTAAAGTTTGTATTGAAAAATATGTGATACATTTTAAACGAAAAAATATAAAGCAAATCCCTTTTTATTATCTACCTCCGTTTTTCTCTGTTACTCTTCTCAATAAGTATTTCTTTAATATGATTAAAAAATTCGATGATTTACTGAATCAGATTTAAAAGAAAAAATGTTCTAGGTAGCTAAAGAATAAAATACGTATAGAACATAATAAAAGAAATAAAATCCTCCAGAGAATTCGATTAACAATTACAACAAAATGCCTTGAGCGAAAAAACAACAACAGCCAAAGTTTCATCGGTTAATTGAAAATAATCTGAAAATGGGAAGAAACAGGTAGAAAACACAAAGCAGTCTTGTTGATTGGAATTGAACGTACTATCAAATTATTTTTTGGAACGAATTCTAGATGTTAAAAAATATATAGTAATAAAAACCAAATTCAATTTCATCAAAGAAGGTTCAATTAGAAATGTCCAACCTATTTTGTAGAATGATAATTTCTTTCATTTCAAAGTAATTGAAATACTTTAGAAGTTTTTTGTAGTTTGTTTTTTATATTAAAAAGGATATTAAATTCAGTAATCAAATATAAGATTATTTTCGTCCAAAGGTTTCTTATAATTTTGACGACTAAAGTATAGTTGATTATGTCTCTGAATAAAATCAATAATTATAGTAGGTAGATGTTAATTCTAAAAGATATAAAGTAACTTCAATGTGTATGTATATATAAATGGAATATTAATGATATAAATTCTTACAAGATAATGAAACACAATGGTGCTAAGGAACAAATTATTTTTATAGTGCTCGGAAATATATATGTATAATATCACTGACAAATTTACAATTTCATTTAAATTCGAGATAAATCTAGGCCAAAGTAATTTTATCGTAAATTGTATTTATATACAACAATTAAAGTAAGTATGTTAATAAATAACAGTGAAATGTTTAGATTATATAACTTGAAAAGGAAAAATATAAATTGCATTATAAAATGTGAAATGAGTTTGAGCAAATAAAATTTAATTTCTACTATAATTAATTTCCTAAACCATAAATAGTCTTTCTTTTTACTAGTTGCACAAATTAGTTTATTAAATTTTATTTTAAATTCTAACTTTTATAATCAATATAGGGTATTCAGACGAAATCATTTTATTGGGTTTCTCGCAAAGAAAACCTAATCAGTGAAGTTTTGAATTTGGTTTTGAAGAAACGGCTGATTTATTATAACAAAAATATTTTTAACATTTTAATTGCGTCTATCTTAAATCATTTTTTTAAAAATTCATTTTAAGGCTTCTTTAAATATGGAATAAAAGAGTACATCCGTTTTTATGAGAGAATATTAAATTTATTTTCTATATCAATTTGATCAGCATCAAAGAAACGTTAAAGCAATTTAGCTCTAAAAAAGTTTTCATTCCAATTTTATCTCTTACAATATCACCATTTTGAAATCTTTTAATTCAAATATATGCATAACAAAGGGTTATTTTTACTGCTACAAAGTGCGCTTGTGATGGAATTATCGGCTTACATATCATAAATCCGGAATTGAATGAAAATAAAAGAAACTCTGTATTTTATTTCGTGTTAAAAATTCAAAGAATGTTCTAGGAATTTTTATATTCGATTTTATTTTATTGCCGGGTTGTTCTTAAGGAAACTATTTTTTTAGAAAACCTTTTTTTTCTTTTTGTAATCTAGACAATGCCTTTTGAATGTTAAGAGCAATTCTAAAAAAGTAATCCATCCATTGTAAAAAAAAAAATATTTATCAGCCTTTGCTTTTTAGATGGATTTAGCTTCCGTTGGATTTAAAGCTATTTTCATTTTTGTGTGAACATTTTTCATTCGTTTTTTAACATTTCCGAATAAAGGGGAAATGTTTAATATATCTAAATATATTTTTTGAAGCTCTCATACAATTGCTTTTTCTTTAAGAGAAAATATCGAATAATATATATCATATTTATATCAGCATTTTTTTTCATTAAAGTGCTCAATGGCGTAGTTATATTTGAAAAAAAAATATTATATTAAATAATAATGTCTCGGAGTGAAAGCAGTGGAAGGAACAGAATATATTTTGCTGTCAATATTTTTTGTCGTCCTAATACAGTGGAATGTAATTTGTTTCTTGATGTCAGAATTACATAGTAAAATCACCTGCTTCTATCATTAACTGCATGCTCTATTGCGCTAGTTGTGAAGGAGTTCACTTTTATTCCAGGCAAAACATAAATGACCTACAAAACTAAATTCTTTCAGTATATTTCATAAATCGGAAATCAACACAATATTTCATAATAAAATGATTGTTTTATAACTTTGTTCGAAATATTTGTTAAATATTTTTCATGTTTTAAATCGAGCAAACAAATACAAAATCAAAGGAATAATTAGGATGAGTTTACAAGACATGCAGTCCAAAATGATTTAACAAAGCATTAACTAAGAAAGAAACATAATTCCTAATTTAATATTTGAAATTTACGTTACGTTCTTCAGATTTTATTCTAAATGGCATAAAAGCTCAACTTCGACTAAATGGAAAATTAAAATAGAAAAAAATTGATAGAAATCATGGGGATTGTAAAACTGTAATCACAAAATGCCATACCAAATTTAATATATTTATATCATTGCGTCTTTGAGGTATCGCTTCTATATGTTTCTGAAAGTATAAACCGACAAACGGTCCATCTCTTGTTGGATTTGGCTTAAAAATTGAAAGATTCCTAAACTATAGATGATAATTATGTTTATCAAATTTTATCTATCAAGCTCTCCTCGTTTTGTAGTTATCGTGTTAAATTATAATCAAACAGCTTGACAGACAGACTTCCTCTGGGAAGATTTATAAATTTCTATCAAATTTGTCTGTAAGTTTGTATCTGTAAATCTGTAAGTTTGGTATAAAAAAACATATACCACATTTTATCCGTCTAAGTCAAATCAAAATCCTGAGTTAGAATTTTTTGACGTTCACTGTATTTTCTCCTTATTATATACACGAGAAAGTAAAAAACAGAACTGGAATTCTTTCGTTTATTATGAATGTAGATTTGTTAATCAAATTATCTTTTAATTCTATAATTTTTGCAAGAAATTTTATGGTACAGAATTATGGATACAGATAATGTGAAATAAAAACATTTCTTAGTCAAACATGTATTTCAGCTGACTACAATGAAGGAATAAAGCGTTTTCAGGAAATGAACTTTATCTAAAATTTACAAAAAGCGTTACGTCTATTTTGAGACCATAAAAATTATCAATGAAAAAGCTCGAAGGTTACTGATATGCCTGAGCTTAATGAACAGAAAAGAAAATATGTCGGATATTGAAGAATGTTAACGGTGTACTTCCGCGCTTTTGCTAACTCGACAAACACTATTCAAAATTATGATTGCAATTTTATGCATTTCATATTGCTTCAATGAAAAGATAAGCCTCTGATTGCTTTAAACATTGTTTATCTTACATCCTGGCTGATATACTTTCAAAGTTCAACAAAAGTAACATAGTTTTGTTTTGAATTGTTCTAAAACTCATTCTCTGTTATACTTATTTGATTTTATCGTTTGTGTAAGACAAATTTCTGTTTAACGTAGTATATTATTATTAGCATACAATGTACTTAAAAAAATTAGCGAAAAAAAACTTTAAAATATATAAAGTGAAAGAACGGAATGTGTTTTAATTCAATAATTACATTGCAAAATATCTTATAATTGCCTTTTTCAAAATTTTGCATTAAATAACATAAAAGAATTATTTTGTAAGTTAAAAATAAAATCATTTATAAGAAAAAAAAATAATATTTTTATAAGTATTAGAATAAAATAATTTCTTCATAACTTTAATTTAAATATAAAAAAATAAGTGATATCTAATATTTAAAAAAATGAAAATCGTTAATATAAGGTAATTTGTACCTACATGAAAAGTTAAATTTTTCGCATTTTAGACTTTTTCAAATGAATTTGTCAAGATTACCGTGAAAATGTTTTTATATCTAGTACTTTTAAATTCGATTCTTTAATTCACCTATTATTTGGTAGTTTTTTTTATGTATTAACTAAATGACTAAAAATCATCAAAAAGAAATGGTGAATTCCAGTGAAAAATCTCTTTATTATTTTTAAATTTTAAAGCTATTTTTCGAATTTCAAAACTGAAAATTTATGCATCAAACGAATACCAAACGAAATCTTCGAAAACTTTAAAAATTTTTTCTCGGATAGAATTTTAAGTGATGCATATGTAAATACACTTCACTGCATAACCACAGAAATATTTGAACTTACAGTCAGTTACAGTTACATATTACAGTTGCATACAAAAAATAATTCCCATTTCTTTAAATAAAAAATAAACAAAAATTCGCTTGAAGTCGTAAGATGAATATTTTAACTTATCAGTAACTCTGTTAACTATTTTTTTTTATATTACAGTTGCATATAAAAAATAATTCCCATTTCTTTAAATAAAAAATAAACAAAAATTCGCTTGAAGTCGTAAGATTAATATTTTAACTTATTAGTAACTCCGAATTTAAAATAGAATAATATTTCTTTGCAATTTTTAAATCTTCTTACACACTCTCGTTTGAACAATTTTATTCATCTAAATAAGTATTCGAAAAGCAAATTGGCGTAAATATAGGATTTTATTTTTACCAGTTACTTATTTGCGTTTTAATAATTTGCAATTTTACTTGATATTTAGATTCTCTAAATGTTTAGAGAATTCTCTAAATATTTAGTGGCCTCCCACAAAGTAGTAATAAAATATATGTCGAAAGTAAACTGACCGAAAGCATTAAAAAAGAGAAAAGGAATGAATTCTTAAGTAAAATTGCAAATTTTGATTATTGAATTCAGATGTCCCCTACGAAAACTATATCCATACCATAGAAGTACTTTCAAGATAGTAATGAAGACGGTAACTGTATAGACTGCTCCAAAATGGACATCAAGATGGTCTGTGCACTGGGGTTCTCCAAGAATGGATTGGAAATTTTAAAAAAAAATATTATTAACTTTACAAGATTTGTACAGTTTTAATGGCTGAAGTTCAGGTACTTAATAGAGCAATTGATTTAGTTAAAGTAAGGAATTTAAAGAGAGTTAAAATTATTTCATATTCGCTTTCACACCTTTGGCCTTAAATTTTGTAAATGAAAGAAGAAACACAAATACGGAATTAAGAGAGAGCATTAATGAAAAAGAAGATGATTTTCAACAAATGTGGACTGAAACCCACCAAGAAAATATGCTCTTTCATTACTATGGAAATGAAAGAGCATATAAATTGGTCAAGCTAGCTATTCTAATACAGGAAATATATATTCACGACAATAGAACTATTATAAAAATTAGAAATCAAGGCAGATATAGAAAGAAAGAGAAATGGCAACACCAATGGAATATTGCTCAAAATATATTTAAAAAACAAAAGAATTTTTTGAGAAAGCTCAATCTAAATAATAATAATGAATAAATAAAGGCGATTTTTTTTTTCTTAGCTACAGAATTTTTAAAGTTTACTTAATGGAACGTTTTGCAAAAACGGCAGATAGAAGACAGTAGGAATGGTTAATGACCTTATTATAGAAAGTGAATTTGGCAAAGCAAATGAAGTAAATGGCCAATAAACTGGAAAAACCAATCAATTAAAGATTTACGGAAGCATGCAATTATCACCTCTTCGATTAAATTAGTCAGTTCTTGCAATTCCTTTTTTGGAACTTGATAAGTATCTTTTCATTAACTGATAAAAAAAAACACCTTCATTTACTTTCAGTTTAGATTGAAATACTTCCTTTTAAGGCATTGGCAATGGAGTTGATGCCCTACTGGAAAATGGATAGATCGAAGTGGTATTCCAAATGGAATTATTCCCACGGGGATTATTCTATTATGTAAAGGTCAGGAAAGCTTTAAAGCGAAAGAGTTGATTGATTGTCTCCAAATGATTTTTTTTGATTACTACGGCGTATTGTAGTACTTGGTAATGGGTGGAGCCACTTCACAACAGCCTGCATGACTTCGGAAAGTACGAAATATGCTTCTATGCATCGTTTAGAGTAGAGTAATATAAAACAGTATAAATTCAACGAGCAAAAAATGTTTTTTCTTTAAGATTTTTCAATATTTGTAAATTCTTATTTGTCATGATCGAATATGGCACTTTATATTTAATTTTTCCATTTGGGGGTCACAATAAACCGAATTTGGAGGAAATGAACCCTCGAGATTATTAAAGGGCCAAATGGGAATAGTATATATAGGACACCTAAAAGGAAATTTCTTTTTTTCTGATCCTCATCTTCGCACAGAATATAATCACGATATGAGCTATTATTTAAAAGGTGTTTTCATTCTTTTATATCCACAAAATATGAACTGTTCCGCTTGAGTGAGTTTCATTGGCCATTTTGATATATTTCGTCCATTGCTTTTCGAAAGTTACGGTACATTGATTTCTGAATAATGTGCATCTTGATCCATGTATGTATGTATATATATATAATATCACGAATTCTTTTATTATCTAATATTTTATTTCCTTTACATTTTATGACTTTATAAAATTTTTGAATAAGGAATAGCTTTTATTTAATAGTTAGGTCATCCTATGAAACCAGCTTCAATCTTCATGTTGTTTGAGACATGTAAAGAAATTGGGGTAGGCTTTTTATTGGACACACTTTCATATTTTGTCTGCTTGAATATGATTTTATCTGTAAAGTAGCCATTGAATACAAATAAGAATATGATCTTGCCACTTATATATTTGCCAGCAAATAATAATTTCCAATAAAATCATTTCTCAGAGGCAGTCTGTATTAAATCTTTAATTTCTTCCTCACATGCATTTATACCTCTTTAATATTATAAATATTACAGCTATTAATTTTTTTCTAAAATTGCATCTAATATATTTTAGTACGAAATATAAGGATAATTAAATCTCTGTAGAAATATATTGATCATATTAACAATCATGGTGCTGTTCATTTGCAGAACATATTTTCGTATTTTGGAATATGCCATAATTTTCTTTTTTGTATGAATAGCCATTTCAAATTCGGATTTATCAATTAACTAGAAATAAATTTTAACTAGAAATTTAAATTCAATTTCTAGTTAAAATGTATCGTTCATTCTTTTAATTGCAGATGAGGAAGGGACTTCTAGGGACGAGTTAGTTTGGAACAAAATTGTGTAAGCGTAGATAATTTCTTTAGTCTCACTTGGCACAAAAAAAGCAAAGGTTCTATTTCAGCAATACCTTTCTTCATAAAGTTTTATCAATTTATTAATATTAACGGAGAAAAAATCAGTAGAATATTTATGTATAACAGTTAGTTAATCTAACAAACTTTCATAATATTTTGTTCTAAAATTTTCGAATTGTTGCTGCTTTCGGATATTTGTTTCTTGGAATTTTGAAAACGTGGGCACAATTATGGAGTCGTGGCCGTGCCAATTAAATGGGAGTATTGCTTCCGGAAACTTTCTCGTATGTTCTCCAATACAAGGGCTTGATCATTATTAACCATAATGCATTGGGAAGCCATATTTGTGAAAAATCCTATTAACATGTGTATTTGGTGATTAATCGATGCGATTGTTAATGCATAAGAATCAGAAATCGAATGTTTATATTTTTACATTTCTCCGTAACGATTGAAACTACAGTTTGACACAAAACTACATTTTTATTTACAAAATCATTTAAGAAATTTCACATATTTGATTCATTACATTTGTGAGTTATCATATTAAATGCTTGCGGAGGTTCAGATTAACAGACAATCAGCACTTTGTGGGATGTGGTTCCAAATTTAATACTGATACACACTTTACATCATAAATCTGCTTGCCAAATTTTATACATCTCAATGTTTTAGTTTTTTTCTTCTATCGTGTTAACTTATATCCAAGCAACCGAACAGTCATTTGCATAGATTTCATTCAATTTTATAGAAATAAACAAATTCGGTATAAATACCATGTATCATGCTCATGTGTCTAGCTCAAGCCTTTTTTATTATTGTGTTTAGAGACAGATATATAAATTGATAGAGGGAGACATGTAGACATAATTATAAAAATGTATTTTTCCGATTCAAAGTTGTCTGAAACGTAAAGATACATCAAACTTTGGAATCCGAATTTTCGATAAGTGTAATACTTTTTCTTAAATACTTTGTATATTAATTAGTAAAAATAGTAGTAAATAAATAAAGCAAAAGGGTTAAATAAAGATATTTTAATATAAAAAATTGGTCCATGGACCCAGGATCTATTGAGATCTCGAGCATACGTCCGATTGATCTGTCGCAAATTTATTTTCTATTTTAAAAGTTTGAGTTTTTTCATTTCAGATGTTTTGCTAATGAATTTTTATTTCGCAAATAACTATTATATAGCTGCAAATGATCAAATTGTACTCTCATAAACTCATACTTTGATCCATTAAAATTGCATCCAATGATAAAAGACTTTTAAAGTTCTATTTAAAAACGCTTTCATATCACAGTCCATAAAACAAAAAAAAAGTGTTAAATAACGCTAGACAGTCTGAATTGTTTTCGTTTCGAAATGTCTCGAAAAATAAACGGAGTGAGTCCCAAGAGTGAAACCAAGAATCTTCGGTGGGGAATGTCACTTTTAGTCATTACTGCAATCGATTTAACATGGAAAAGTGTCAGAAGCCGCTCACCCACGCAGAAACTTTCCTCACTTTTCTTTGCTGCTAACTTTTCTTGTTATCTAAGGAAAACTTAGTACTTTCGCTGATGGTGTTCAGCAGAAATCGTTATGATCGTTCCGGAAATCGAAATGGCGCATTTTTTTCTCCTTGGATTTTCTCTCTGAATTATGAAGAAACTACCATGCTATTTAAATCATATTACATGAATTATGAAAGGAATATATTACTTAAAGTTTTATGCTAAAATTTCAAAATCATTAGCAGATTGCAATAAACAGTTCTTATGTTATTTTTATTTAACTGATTATACATTTTTTTACAGAAGTTTTAATTGTATATATTCGAATTTGTTGAAACTTATATAAGTTGCCATCATCGTTAAGAATTAAAATTGTCCCTTTGTTTTTGCCAACATGGTGTTGGTTTTTTATGTGGTGTTTCTTTATTTTCCGAACAAAATATTATATTGTTTTCCTTTCTTTATTTTTGAACTCTTATTTGCTTACATCTGTTATCGTAGATATTTTCTGTAAGTATATTTCTATAAAGAAAGAGAACTTTGTTTTATGCTTAAGAAATAGTGTTGCTTGGGGTAGATGTCAGTGGCATCTACATAAAGTTCACGAACAGTAAATAACGAACGCTAATGTCTCCAAGTCACATCAAAGAATATTATTTTGTTTATAATTAAATTAATAAAGCAATTTCATATGCAATATTCCAAAAGGTTAACAGGTTTGGTATAAATCCATATAGTTTGAATGGTAAAAGGTATGAAGATGATTAATTTACGATGTTTTCCTTAATTAAATATCTGATGCAACAGGAAATACAGAATTAAGTGAAAGATTTATCTTAAGATAATTAAAGGTCATTCTGAATATTATGTATGCTCCTCATTCCTTCTTAAGCAACATAATCAAATTCAGTCAAATTTTGCATATTTATTATTTAAAAGAAAAAATACTATGAGTTTTTCAATGTTCAGAAATTAAATAAATATTCAATTAGTTAGACATTAACTAAAATTTCTCCTTTATCCCTTTCACAGTAATTTCAGAGAAATTATTCTAGAAGAAATATTACTTAACCACCTTAAAATTCAACATTTTACCTCGTTAATTATGTTAATTTTATTTCCGAACAATATGTTTCAATTAAAAATTGTAAACATTAAAATTAACGTTCACTTTGAACTACTTTACCGTTATTTTTTTAATATATGTTGTATCTTCAAGCATATCCTTTTGTTATGTTTTCATTTAAATAGTGCTTTAAGAATGTCTAAAATTAAACGTAAGTCTGGTGCACAAAAGTAAAATCCGTGCGAAAAAATAAAGCAGATTATTTCGATGACAGTAGCAGCTTCATGCTATGAGAAACTAACAAATATTTAACCTTTATCCAGCAGGAACCCTATTGGAAATTATTTCGAAGGAAGTTTACAATATCTTAAAATGAAACATTTTTCCTTTTAACGACAACAATTTTATTTTTGTGCATTTTTCTTTCACTGTGTATTAAATGCGAAAATTTAATGCAGATGACTTTAAAATAGGAAAATTTATAGATTCCTCAATACTATATAACATTAAAAATTTTAATTACTATACCACTCTTTTTCTATTACTTTGTTATTGCAATACATGTTTCTTGAAAAGATTTGGCATATTGTAATAAATAAAAGTCATATATATGTTAAAAGTATTCAACATGACATAAATTTAATCCAAAATAATGGCATGTACACTTATTAGTACTTACTAATTTTTGAGAACGGATCATAAATGTCAAATAGAAGAAACAAATTTTAGTCCAATGGCTAGTGAATTATGTATTTCACTAAAATTCAACAAATTGATATTATTAAGGGGGACTACCAGTGTAAGGTTTTGTACTCCACATCTAAATAAAATAACATTTCTATGTGACAAAATAGGTTTAATACTGACATCTTTGGTTTTATCCATAAAATGAAACTTACAATAAAAATTATGAATTTTCTTCACGTTCTAAATGAATGTTGAAATTCCGCTGAAGTAATCAAACAATTCGATAAAACAAAAGATTTATTCTCATTACAAAATCAAATCCGAAGCCAAAGCATTCCCCTTTTGTTTGCAGTTTCCTAAGGATTTTTTTCCTCTCTGCACTGGAATCTGGAGACTCATTTAACCAAAGTGACTGTTTTTTCTGACCCGTTCTCCTGGAAATCTTCCCCTAATAAGGTCCTTTTATTTATCGAGCCTCGACTAAAACAAACGGATCACGTCTGGTGTCCCCTTATCTCGCAACAGCTGTGAGACATTCTTACGGATTCTCTGCGTCTGTTTTATTTAACTGGAAACATCCTAAGTAAGCTCAAGACAGGAAATGGTATCCTGGTATTGAGGTATTTCAGGAACGTGTTAAAGATAAGGATAAAGCAACCTCCACCCCACATAGGTGCTTAGCTCTGCTTGTCAAAATCCAATTTTGAATTAGATGATATATCGTATTCTGTATATTTATTACCAGAACTACTGAAAGTAAATTAAAAAAGGAAATATTATTTTGTTATTTAAGCAGAAAAGTAGAAAGTATGACACAAAGATGGAATATTAGTTTAATTTCTGAAATAATAAGTTTAAAAAAGTAATAATACGTTAATCTAAATTTTCAGTAAATGCAAGTCATATTTTTAGTACTCAAGCACTATTCGACGTTTGTTCCATTTTAATAGCTAGGAATAAGAGCAATGAATGATGGAAGGAGAAAGAATTGAATTAGATATAAAAATAATGAAACAATTTTTTTTCTACAAATATTTAATTCTGTTGTTTGCTATATAAGTTTAAATTGTCAATTTATTGTTTATATGTCTTTTACATTTTGAGTTAGTTTATTAGCAATAACCTAAGTAAAGAAAAGGAATTTTTATCTCAGAATTAAAGGGGAGAAAAGAAAATAGAAGATAAACACAGGATAATACTAATTTTTTACCAATAATTAGTTATCTTACTTAAAATGCGAATTCCGATTTTCTAATAAATATTTATACTAACAAATTCTAAAAAATCATGACTAATAAAAACTAAAAACCCATTTTATTTAAGAAGATTGAGGAATTTTAAACAGAGTGAAATCAAAATTTGAATTAAACGAAGGAATTTTTTCCAAGTCAAATTTATTTTTGTATTTAAACAATTTCATCACAAATATGCAAAATACGAAAGTGTTACTCTGGTATTAATATGCAAATGAGCAAATTAGTTACGAGATAAGAATTGGCGTTAATTTAAAAGTATGAAAAATTAAATTGAAAATCTATATAAATATTCAATACAATAATCGAAAATTAACGCAAATTTCACTTTTATCCTTTTCCAAAATTCTACCACTTTTTTCCTAATTTATACATGCGCTTGCTGAATTTAAAATTCTAATCTCAAAAACAATAAATAAAATGAAATATTTTTGATAAAACTATAGTTAATAGAAGAACGTTGGACTTAAAATTAATTTTAGTAACATAATATATTCTTTAAAAAACAATTATCTCCCAAAATCGCACTTTTCCATTTTACTTTTAGTTTATAAACTATCCTCCATGAAAATCTCAAATTTAGTTTATTTAAAAATATATTTAGTAAAAATTTGAAATTCCATTTTTTTAAAGCAACTGATCCATGATAACGAAAACTATCTGATCTATGGGCTATCCAATTGATTATAAATAAATATATTTTTTCCTAAGTAAAAGTTATTTTCAAAATAAGAAAAAGTATATGTTGGAAACATGCATATTAAATTTGTAGCGGTAAAACATGTAGTAGACCCATTAACATATATAAAATGTTCAATAAATTGTTAAAAATATATGTTTTTTTAGGGTATTTTGTTTTTAATAGCAAAATAAAAAAATAATTTTTATGTGAAAGTCGGAAAATATATAACGCAAAACTGGTATTCTTAGCATAAAAATTTCTAGAAATCAACTAAATTTAATGTAAAATGTGAACAAAGGGTTATTACCTACAATAAATCTACCTCCTTCTTTATAAAACATGAAAATTCCTTTAAATATATTATAAAAAATTTGAATATCTGAAAAATACTGTATAATTTTTACTATAAATATTATTCATAAATTATATTAAGATATTGCTAGATTTAATAACAAATAAAATAACAGATTTAATACATGCAAATTGTTTATAAATATTGAAACAAAGAATTTTATGTGTATTAATTTAAATAATAAAGTTGAGAAATAAAATTTTATAATAATATTATAAAATTATTATAATTTAATAATATTATAATTTAAAGTAATCTGCAAACAGTATGCAATTTTTTATTTCTTTTTGTTTACTTTTATCAACATTAATTTATAAGATTTTCTGCACTTGAAGCTTATACAAATTATATATACTTGAAATCACACAAATATTTCCAATTATTTATGGATAAAAATGAAAAACTGATTTTTTATGATACAAAGGATCCTATTTCTCTTGCATAAATAAGTAAATAAATGTGGGTTCCCTTTTCCGAGAAAACATTTTTTTTAATAGCCTTCCAAAATATCTCTTAGTTGAAGGTATTTTATTTTTTAACTTTTTTTTTCAGATGCAATTTATTCTTTTCCAAAATTTACACCATACAACAGTATGGTGCAAATTTAAAAATAACAGGTATAATAAAAACAGAATCCGATATTAAATAATCCAAAAATGATTGTTTTTAGTTTATCCAACTCATTCTTTCGGAAGATGAAAGGCGGAACTATTATTTAACAGCAGCATACGCTTTGCCTAAATGAAATAATCCAGGGACAAAACCATTATAGTTTCAAACAAACGTTCAAAAATAATTTTTAATTTTCAAATATTATGTTGTATATTAATAATATAGATCTTAGTCTTTCTAAAAATTTGCTTCCTTAATTTTTACAATTATATTTTAAAAGAAATAAAGAAAGGAAATACATAATTTCATGAAAACTTACATATATATTTCTTAAATTCTTAAGAATTATGTCTACAAATATTTAAGATTATTACAATTTTAATTAATTTTTCCAAAAACAGTATGGAAGATAAAAAAAATTATTTATTTATTTAATTTTAAATTAAAATCACTTCGTTTTTTATTGGAACGTTATCACTTTGAAATTTCGGAACAAAAGTTAATTTAAAGTTACCACACTATTATAAAAAATATTTGAGTTTACCATGTATTGTTGATAAAGAAATTAAGTATTTTTCCATTTATATTTAATAATATGAAGCCGTGTATATCTGTAACTATCAAATTGAATTATAACCAAACCATATTTTTTATGAGTTCGTAACCATAATATTTCTGTATTACAAACTCTCATTGCAGCAAAATATTTGCATCTTCAAAGGAAATTATTATGACCATAAATATAATTATTGTTTATTATGATTTAATTTTTGACGAATGCGTAAGGCATTTTTAAAATTAATCTGTATGATTCAGCCTCAGAATCATTCCAGATGAGTATTTGTCGAAGCAAGAAAAGTTTCAGAGGTATTTGCATTTATTATTGCCAGTTATTTCCTTGCTGCCTTTCAAGAAACTCAGAATATTAAGATCGAAACGGAAACTTAAATTTTCTGAAATTCTAACTTCTAGAATTCTTAGAGTTATTATTTTCCAACCAACGTTCACCTCCAGATTAGTTTTGCTATTCGATACTTGAAATTTCACAACGAATTATTTTAAACTTCTTCACCTCAACTTCAGTTCAGTTAAGCGTGATGGACATTGAAGATATAAAGCCGAAATTGCGAACGGCAGAAGAGTAGTTTCAAGAATCTTAGGATTTTATAGCACATCACTGGAACTAAAAGTTCTCGATTTTGACAAGTAGGTAGTGTCATGACATTTCGATCGATGGAACTTAACGTATCGATTTTTACCTGCACTGTGGGTGATTTTATGCACCTTTAAATGAGAATATTCTGAGATGAGTTTGGTATGCCATAGTTACGATCAAGTTACCTATAATGAGTCTAAATGATTATTTAAAGGATTTCAAAATGTAAATTAAAATTAATTAAGTTTATAATAAAAGATTAATAACTTCTGTGGCTTTTCAGTTAAATCATAAAATAATTTTAATTTCTGCCCTATTTCCTTTGATTGTGTTGAAGTTCTTATGTACTCAGAGATATAACAAAAATATTTTTTAAAATATTTTTTATATACAAACTATATATAAATATTATTTTTCAAAAATTATGTTAATAAATATTGTAATGAGGGATAAATTCTGACCAACGTGACATTCTTATTTGACTATTCCAAACTATTTCCTATCAAAAACTATACTAATGACGCTGTGGTACTGAATTTTTCTTTTTTGTTCAATTAAATTAACACTTAAAGTCAGTTTGAATCTTAGAATTTGAAATTATTTCTTTAAGTAATAAATTTGTTGACTACTAAATGTATATAAAAACCGAATACAAATTAAGAAGCATTTCAAACAAGATGACGAAATAGTCGACTTACTCTTATTGGAAACGTTACTATCTCTTTCTTTGATCAGATTAACAAGAATAAGAAGCAAATAAATGTTGACTACAAATATATATATATATATATATATATATATATATATATATATATATATATATATATATTGTCTAAAATAGTTAGGCATGACAAAGAATTCTTTGCTAATCACCAATTTATATTGCAAATTTTATAAATTAGAGCATGTTACTTATAATACATGAGCATCATTAAACATTCAACGAAATGGCAGCAATAGTTTCACTGTGCGAACATTTTAATGTTTAGAAAAACATATGCATAAGATTATTAACTTCTAGTAATATGCACTAAGTCAAGTCATTCTTTAATTTAAAAAGAATATCTCCCTATTTAAAACAATAGTTTTGTATTTTTATGTATTTATTTTCATTTTTGCTAAAAGAAAGATTCTAATACAAAATATTCAGTGCTAGGGATTATTTTTATAACTTCAAATATGCAACGAAAAAAATTATCGAAATAAAAGAAGTTTTGTATAAAAATTTAATCTGAATTTATCGATTTCAGGATTAACAATTGCGTTCTCAATTAACTCGGATAATAGAGTTGCCACTGCATTGTTTTTAAAAGGGCTAATCTAAATAATGCAAATCAAAACAAGAAGATATATAAAATTATGAAATAATTCATTTCAAATTAGTTATTTAGATTTCATTTGCAAACTAAATATTTCAAATTAGTTATTTAGATTTCATTTGCAAACTAAATATTTCAAATGTAGTAATTTCGTATGCTGCCAATAACCTGGAAAAGTCAATTTTTTGAAGCATGATCTTGTAATTCAAGCTCATTTGCAGTGGATTTTTGACTCATTAAATATGTTTTATGCCATTATCAAGAATTTCGATGACAAATATAATTGTAAATATATAATAAAAATGTTGCAGTCAAATGGGTTTTGAATAGCGTGTATGCCTTTTAAAAATTGTAGCATCGTTATACTTCAAACGGCTCAAAAAGGGATCATTAGTTTCGTGGAATACTTTTAGTGTATTGTAGAAACGATTTTGTGTGTGTGTTTATGAATGGATTGGGAGTTACTTTGCTGAAAGCCATTAAAAGAGGGCATTGACACTTTCGATTTATGATGAGTGAAACTTTCATAGAAATAAGTAACAGTTTAGAGGGAGTCGAAAAGTGTGATCAAGGATAAACTGCTTTTTTTGTCATTTATTTCGGACCATCAGTAATGTAATCAAAAGCTTCCAAAAGATATTTTTATACTCATTATTTTATTCCTGCTATCACGATATCTATCTTCTAATTTTTAAGAATTACACTATTTACAAAATAACCTTTGAAAAATAATCGTTTGATTTTTCAGTATTTTTTTTTAATTGACTTTTTGATGATTCGGGCACAATTTATTAAAATGACACTCTTTTTGGAATTAGGTCCTGTTTTTTTATTCAACTGAATCAATTTTGTAAAAAACATTTTACCGATTCATAGCATTTGCATATCTTAATAGTGATTTGTATTTTTAGAAATATAACTCGATGCAGTTATGTTAGTTATAATTTCATTTCTTCATCTTTAATTACAGGAAATAATTGAAAATTACTATGCTTTGTGTACATTTCAGATAAGTTCATTTATATGAGAAATGCAAAAAAATTGATTTTATTTATTATTATTTATTAATTTTATTTAAAATTTATTAATTATTTAAAATGTATTAATTATTTTTTCGATTTTATCGTTTATGTTTAATATGCGAGATTAATAAAATAATAATTAAAAATAATTGATTTAATTTAATAAAATATAAATAAAAATACATTGTTTTATCAATTACAATATTACGCATGATGACTTATAAGCAAGTGTTACAGCAGTAAGTATTCAGGCATCTCCCGGCCAAAAACCACAACCAAATATTGTGTGTATATTATATATATATATATATATATTCTTCTGAATACATGGTTCCGATTTCAATAGAGAAACATAATTTCTATTTTTGCCGATAGGGGAGAGTGATACTATTGTGCAAATAAGTTGTTTATCTGTCTATTTTTGAAAAACACCTTCAAGAACCTTTTTTTAAGAAAAAAATGGAACACCATTAAACTAAGAAACTCAGGCACTGTCTTGTGTATTTGTTGTTAGTTTCTCCTCTATTTCTATTGCAATTTCCTTTGATTTCTTTATTTCATTTGGATTACAGATCCATTAAAGAATAAACTGAAAACATTCCGTCTCATCAAAACTCAATATCCTTTGTCGGAGCAGTGTAATATTATAAGGACCCCGAGACAAAACTTCTATCATTTTCAAATGCTTTGAGGATGGCAAAAACCTAGAAAATGCTCCTGTAAAATAGTTAAAAGAGTGATGTTCAGTCTGGCTATATTAATGTCACAGCCACTGAAATCCTTATTTGACATAATAATTGATTCATGCATGCAGAAAGAAGATTTTATGCTAATTGCTAGCATAGCAGCGTCATTTTCCTCAATGGATGAATTTATTTTATCTATCTCTATTTGGAATATTTTTTCTTTCTCTATAATCGAAATAGCATAGTCAGGAGAATAGTGTATAATATTTTATATGCGAAACTTCAGACTGAAACTTTTTACAAGTGCAAAAATATTTATTTCATTAACATCGCCCACTAGCTTAAAACTTAAGTATTGTTTTTCAGAAATACAATCCTAATTTTCATAGTATTCCTTTATTTCTTTTGCTTCCTTCTTCCATTCGATTTCTGCAATTGTTTATTAACGGATCGAAAAAAAAATTCATGCTAATTTTAAAACCATTATCTATGACATTTAAAGCAATCAAAACTCTACATAGATTTTTATGATTTTTGTAAGAGGCAAAACTTTCTGTTTCTGTAAATTACTAATAGTTAGTCCAGGAGAGCTTTCTTTACGATGTTTCTATAAATTCATTACACCAAAAATCCACTGCCTAAGCCTTTCCAGAAAGTTGAACATAGATATTCTTTGAATATAAATAAGACACCTTGAATTAGATCAATATCTTGCAATGAGGCTAAATGGTAATCACTTTGCATGGGATATCGTGATCTTAAATAATAGTTGCAGATAGATTTGACCCCTAAAATATTAATGAAGCATTTTTCGAAATCTCTTGCCGACAAACTTGTTTTAGATTTATGCAATTTGGTTAAGCTTTGTCGGCATGAAAAATAGTAATAATTACAAAAATGGATTAACCGCATACTTTTCCCAATCTACACATTTTATATAAACTATATCAGCGCGAGAATAATAATAATAATAATAAACCCTAAGTAGTTCCACCGATTCCGGTACACTAAACTCGCAACAGACCCAGTATTACAACAGGGAGTGGAAACCGCGGAGTTGCAATCTCATGACCTCATAGAGTATATTAATCAGAATTATTGTTTATTTGCATAACAGCATCTAAAATCGATTTATACCTTCTTTTAAAGAACGTATATCGCATGAATATGTGAAAATAATATCAACGTTAAGTTTTTATTTAATTATCTGCTATGGGCCTTAGTCTAACCCGTGAATGCATTCCGGATGTATTCTTGAAAAATTTCAACGTTTTTATCCAAAATTTACATATTTCTTTAATATTCTAATATTTCAACATTGGCAGACTAAATAAAACAAAATTTTAATGCATATGAAACATTTTTTTTGTTTCATCGCAAATAACATTTATAAGAACAATGCAAGAGAAAAAAAACTCTCGGCAACACATCATATTCTTTGACAAAGCAACTTTTTCATGCATGTACTTGTTAGCTTATAAAACCATCAACTCGTCTTTGTGTATTTTTTTTATCTTATAGATAGTAAATATATTTTCATTTCAGATATTTACTTTGTCCTTTATCTTATCCGACGACGCCTTTTTATCATGCAGAGTAACGCCCTGCTTTGATCTCTGGAGATAAAGGTTTTAGACATATCTTGAACCACACCCAGTCTAAGAATTTTTGAATTTCTTTATCAATTTGGCAGTTTCGTATTTCGTATTTTTGTTATTATAGTAATTAAATCATTTGTCCACATTTCATAATGATAAACACTAAAATCAGAATAAAAATTAATGCGTAAAAATAGAAATTTGATTATTATTATTATTATTTGCGTTTAAGGAAATGGACATTCTATTAGAAACAAATTACGAAATGATTGGAAAAAATTTCCACTTCATTAGATCGCAAACTCTGTAATTTTTTTTAAATGAAAATATTTTTTTTTTGTGATTATATTGAATGAAGTAATAACTTTTCTTTCACATTTATAGAAATGTATTCAAAATAAAAAAAAGTGTAATTTCGGCCAGGAAATATTTAAAAAGGAATATTTAAAAACAGTAAACAAACAAGTGTATTTATGATTTTCACTTCTCAGATGTAATCTATTTCATGCATTGAAATATAGGGTCAATTAAATATCATACCATTCAATCATTTGAATTAGTGCATTTAAAATGTTTGCTCCAACTGAGTTCGATAATATCATATAATTCATTCCATTATCATATTTACATTTTAACTCCGGTAGAAAAAATTATATATGTTACTTGATGCCCAAGCTATCTTGGTTATAGCTAAAAATAAAACTGCTGAGGAAAGAAATAAAATTTCCCAGTAATCAAATGAGCATGATAAAGTATCTATTTCAGAATGCAATGAAAAATTTTTTTCGTCTCATGAAAGTTTACGGTTTAAAAAATAGCAGTAGTATAATGACAAAAGGAAAAGGTCATCTAGGCTATTTTTGCAACTTTTTAGGGAAAAAAAAGAATGATTGGCGTAATTATTGGCGTTTGATAGTATTTTATAAGTGTGATCTTTATGACGCAGTAACGAGAAAGTTCAAATAAATCCATTTTCGATATTTACATTGTTACTTTTCGTATCCTGATAAAAAAAACTGATATTAATTATGAACTATGACAAGAGACATTTTGTTATCTTTATTGTGCTTGATATTGTATCACGGATATTATTTTTGTAAATTATAAGTTGCTTATTTCCTGTTTGACTGTCGAAATTTACAAACAAGTTTGGAATGTAATTTAGATTTTTGTTATTGTTATTCACAATTATAAATTAATTTCATTTTTAGATCAAGTATGTATTCAAAAATAATTTTGTTCTCTTAAAAGAATATGAATGAATTTCTACGCTCAAATATTTATTGCTCTTTATTGTAAACGGTCTCATATTTTTAAAAAAATTGATAAAATGAATTTTATTAAATCGAATAAATTTATGTTTGGGTATAATGAGACTTATTCTTGGTTTAATGTGTTATATACTTGGAATTCGTTTTAGTATTATCGAATATTTTTTAGCAAATTAACCTATCTGACTAATTTCTTGATTGATTACAATAGTAATTTCAAGAACATCAATATATAGGTAAAGTTTATAGAATGAAAGTTCAGGCTCAGTATCATACTTTTTAGTGCCATATCATGCTATCTTTTGTATTACATATTATTTACTAAATCATTGATAAAGTTCACTTTCAATATTATTTTAATATGAATAAAATTCAAAGATTCGTCGTAACATCTTAAGAAATTTGAGAGAAATAAAAGGTATATAGGTATAGGTATAAAGGTATATAGGTTGTTCAATATCTAATTTTGAAATTTTAAGTGCGATCCAATAACTGATTCTTGTCATTTTGTGTATATATGTAATGATATTTTAAACTTTCAATTTCAATTTAATTAATTTCCAAGATTTTATCTTAAATTAGCCCATAGTAAGTTCTTTCTCTTATTTCGTGATCCAATTCCACTTTCTCTACTTAATTAATTCAAGATAAGCTTTATAAAATTGCTTAGTCAGCTAAACGCCGATACTTTCACACGCTCGGCGTGAAGAGGTAAAAATGTCCAGTAAGTACATTTTTTCTTAAAAGATCCCTGTGTTTCCCTTACATGTGATTGACATGCGCCAGAAATCCCTATCAGAATCTTAATAATATATTACCACTGTGGAGAAATATTTTCCCTATTAAAATCTAAGGTTATATAAGGTAAGGGATAATTTATTTCGGCCCTTTTTTAAAATATTGAATATCACTGAAGTATTATCAACTTACTGAAATATCAATTAGTTGATTTTAGACCTTTTCAATGATTGCCTCAATGGAGAGCCGTCTATCATTAAATTGCAAATGTTCAAATAGAACTTTGTTTGGCTTTAAATAAACAAATTCATATCGATCTTTCGATAAGTTTCGGCAGCAGAAAAGTGGGATTTTTTAAAATTTAAAATATTGGTTTGTAAAGAATATTTTATGGCAGGAGAACAGTAGGATTATATAAATATTTAAACATCATAATTTTCTAAATAGACCATGCATTGACTCAAACATAATTTTTTATGCCTTTTGATGTATTTTTCTAACTGGTAATACAAGATGTCCATTAATGTTCTTCTACCCCATATCAATTTGAGAAAAGCGGCAACTATTTCAGCAAACTTGTTGTTAAGTATTGTAAAATCAGATCGATTATAGCACCACTTGGTGGTAAATAATTATCCATATCTCGAAACCGGTGAGAAAGTCATTTACAAATTGCTAAATTTAGTTCGGAAAGAAAGCGTGCAATAATGCGAAGAACAAAATAAGCAGAATGCACATTTGTTTGGTCACGATTTCCAAAATTATTATGCCAAAAAAGTGCCAGGAATAAAACTAAAAGATTAGCAAATACTTCTCTTTTAGGCCTACAGTAATGACTACGGGTCGATGTTTCTTTTCCAAAATTTTTTTTCTCTTGTTGTAGCGAGTTGTTACATAACAAGTTTGCGAAATTGAGACCAAACAAATCTGCATTTTACACGTTTTATTTTAAGCGTTATTGTATTCAAGGTATTTGTTTATAAAAAGAAAGACACTTCTATAATTTTATAATTGACTTTTTCTCCGCACCGTCTGCGTTTTCGAGATACGGGCGCTAACTCCTTTGTTTGACGGTAGGTGGCGTTGTAATCGATCACACCGTGCAGCAAAATGCACTAAGTTTGTGGAAATAATTGTCGCCTGTTCTCAAGTTAATGTGGAGCAGGATGATTTTCGTGGACATCCTGAATATGTCTTCAGCTCCATTGCTACAGAAACTAAGCGTTATACTAGAATTAGAATGTACACTTTCATATTAAAGAAAAGAAAACAGTTAATTACTTTTAATAAGATCATATACAGCGGTGAAATTTAAATATATCAATTACATTTCTAAGTTATCTTAAATCATTTTTTGTCTAATCGATCTACATCAAAAAAGGCATTTTTTTCTATTAAATTTTACACAGGTTTCTAGTAAAATTGAATTAACCAATAGCTTTTGTTGTAGACCACCAATTAAACTAAGAACGAGAAAAAATTGCAAAATAAATTTCTTAAAACTGTACAAAGAAAAATAAAATTTTCGGTGGCTAACTGTGTAAAAATTGAAGACCATGTTACATTAAGATCACAGAAGTCATTAAGCCTGAATCAATCGATAAAATAACGAATATAAACTAATTCTTTCAGAAAAGTTCGGATGAGAGCCACGAACAATTTATCCAATTAGAGAGCAGTTTCCAATTTATTTTTCCAACATAACTGCATTCCATACCATTTAAATATAAATTCGATGATCAGGATAGAGAAGAAGAAAAAAATAAAGAAATTGGGAAAGCGCAATTAATTTTTTTCTACTTTATTCATAATGTTTACCATTCAATTAAATAAAATCGTCGTTTCGGAATACAAACATCGCTGTTATTTTTCCTTTATTTATTATTATTTGAGTTCTTTTATGTTATCTCTAAAGCCTCATTTTTGGATGAATAACCTGAAACATTATACCTTTTTGGTTTTGTATTTTATATCGTTTACTGTTTCCACTTGAAAGAGTTTTCAAGTTGGTAATTACCATCTCGTAAAGGTGATAAACGTGATTAGAACCTCATGACTTTGAAATGAGAAAATAGTTGAGACTTTAGATGATGATTTTATATGATAGGATACTTGAACTTTTTAATCCAATGTTTACTGTTATGAAGTTTCCTGGGCATAGAGATAAAAATATTGTATCTTGGAGTGTAAAAAGTATTTGGTACGCTCGATGTTTTATTATTTATTATTATTACTAGTAAATATAGTAATGTGTTTCGGTTTGCAAATAAACATAGTTGAATCATTCTATAACTGATAAAAAACTACAATTAAAAATTAAAGGAGCTTCATAGGTATTTTTATAATTTTAAAGTGCAGATAATCTAAAAAAATTTAATTGCAAAGTTATTTTTTTATTTACAATAAAAAATCATTATATTAATTTATTTAATTTTTACTAACATCTATAATCACTATTATTGTAAAAACGATATTTTTTGTACGAACGAATTCTTTCTTTTTTTAGGTAAAATTTAACAATTCATCTAATAATCAAAGGAAATTCAGATTGATTTTATAAAAATATGGTAAAAATAACAACATAAATTAGATGGAAAATTGAATAAAAACTACATCACAATTACATGAACGAAATCATTAAGTTTGAGTTACTCGGTAAAATAATGAATATAAACTAAATTTTGAAAGAGCACAATAGGTGAAAGCCTCAGACAATTTGTCCAATTAGCGAGCAAGCATCGCGTGCAATTTCCTTTCTTTTCAATTTCTTTTTAAATATGATTGCGCATTTCTTCCCGAATTACCGTGAATTAGAAAATAAATGGTAAAAACTGGCGTATAAATTTAAGGAAAAGAAAAAAAAATCATCAAAGTAACATTTTTTTAAAATCTTCATTCATGATGTTTAACATTTAATTAAATAAAATCGTCTCTTTTGAATATAAATGATGATATTTTTTTATGTTCTGCATCACATCTAGATTCTTATTTTTGAATTAAAGAGGCTGATTTATCCGAAATAGTTCTTTTTGGTCCAATATATTTTTTTTATTATTATTTTGTTCTCCATTTGGCGATTCCACTTGAAACAAAATTACCGATCATGTAATTATCATCTCATAAATTTGAGAAACGTACTTAAAACCATAATTTTGGAGTGCAAAACCGAAAATTAGTTAAAAGTTTAAAAAACTATTTGTATTTCAGCTTTACAACGAAGTTGTTTGCTTGCAACTGAAATGAAATTATTTAACTCAAAATAATAATTTTTAAAAGAGATATTTTTTTTAAATATATATAACAAATCATAATCGCTATTGAACTTGGATCTATCCATGTATTATCCACATATCAAAAATTGATAGATTTTTGATATGTGGATAAACCATAGCACTTTTTGATCAATTGCTATTTTTGAAATTATTTGTGGAAATAAGCGAGACAAAGGCAAAATAATGATGTTAAAAGTTGACCATTTATTATAAGTTTTTGCTTTTCTTTCCATATACTATTAAATTTTCTTTTCTTTTATTGTAACTAGATAGATGAATTAGAATTTCTACCCTGCCTTCAATTTACTTAGGTTCCGCAATTTAATCCCTTAATTTTTAAAATTTCCATCAGATAATGCATGCTCTGAGTAATAAGTAGACGGAGAGCGTAGTAAGTATCCATTGTGCTTGCATAGTTTCAACATACAATTTAAGCTAGGATTATAATTAGGATAGCAAAATATTTTTTCTTCATTTATTGGCCGTAAAGACCTATATCATCCATCAATTAAATCATTATTCTTTCATTTTTATATTTCCACAAAATTATATTTCCATTTTTCTGCAGAAGTAGGTACTATTAATATTATTTTCGATCGATATTAAAATTAAAAAAAAATATTTAATAGGTTCATTGGATCCAATGAAAGTTTTTGAATTTTTTTTCACTTAAATTTCGTTTTTCAATTCAAAACAATCTCTTTGTTAAATAGTTAAATTTTCTGTCCTTCTTGATAAATATTAAATTAAATTATTTCTTAAAACACACAATGAAATCTAATTTTACCCGCTTTACTTTTTGTGATTGAGTGAATAATACGATAATTTTATGTAATTCATTTTATAAATATGTACAGTAAATATATATATTCCTTATAAAATTAACTGAAAACAAGCACAAAAAAAATTATCAGATGTATTATGGATCTGGTAATTAATTCTGATAGGGTGGAATAAAGATAATTAAAACAGATAATTTATAATGATAGAAATGAAGAAATAATTGAAAATTATAAAGGTGAACATAAAAAAATAATTTTATCCTATTTAATTACAAATGCGGATTGGCATTGTATGCGTATGATCATTAAGAGATCTATTTAATTGAATATCAGTCATCCATTTCTCATCTTTTCTATTTAAATAAAAAATTGTATTTCTCTTGAATTAGTATCCATAAACAGACATGATATATAACTAATAAATGAAAGAGAAAATGAAATAAATTTTTAAAAAATAATCGATTTTCTTTCTCAGTTTTATTCACGCACTTGGACATTTTGCTGAATTATTCCTTCCTTTGAAATAGTATTGTTTTTATTTCTTTTATTTTCATTTCCTTTTTGAAGGTTTGTTTTCCTGAGCCACATTTGTCGATGAAAACTTCCTTTATCTAGTACATTGTATTTATTTTAATCTCAAAAGGGTATTCACTTAAAACAAAGTAAAGTGTAATTACCTTTGTTTAAAGCGATAAAATAGCAATTAAAATGAAAATGATAATAGAAAAGTAATTAACTTTTAGTAAAACTTTAGGATCAAAGAGAAATTTCTTGCCATTTTTATACCATTTTTATAATTATGAAATATCAAAACAAAAGAAAAGTAATTATCTTCAATTCATACTCATACTTTACTTATCATCAATTCAAACTTTTGATCTTATGATTATTACTTCTATAAGAATATGTTGATCTTATTTTTATTAAAAATTTCGAAGACGCTGCTTTTCTTGCAAGAATGACTCGATTTTAATATTTTTCATTTACTATTTCAAATTATTATAAAGGATTGATGGGAATTATCGTCTGATATATTTACTAAAAAATTCATTTTAAAAATATAAGATTTCAAATTCAGTTTATTTTTTATTCAATAACAATTATTATTTAAGGTTATATAGAGTTATTTCTTACATGCTTAATATCATGATATTATGACAGAAAAAAATTCCAGGTCGAGAGTAAAGCTGAAACATATTTGCAGTTGGTATCAAAGGTTGCACTTAATCAGACAAAATGAAGGGATGAATTCCTAAAAGGGATGAATTCTTAAATAAAAATCATACAAGAATTGGAAAATATTATTTTAAAATTAATCACTTCTGACAAAAAATATATTCTACTTGATTCCATTCGTATCCAACACAAATATTATAAAGAATTTCAGGTATTGCCTATTTTTATACATTCGTTGCTACTTCATTTGATAAATTCATAGAATAAATAATATACTTTTGAAATTATGAACCAACCTTTTAGGTAATTCAGGTATAAATTTATATATCAACATTGATTCGTAAATTTATAAGAAGGGGACACTGCAGGGTTTTTTACTAGTAAATTAAATAAAGGAGGTGGATACATCAGAAAAAGTGTGTTCCATCGGATTATAAGAAAGGATTTGCAATTTTACAAAATCCCAAGTGATTTATACATGGTGCCAATTATATGCCAGTGTTATTATACCACATAGGGTATAGTACCAACAACAAACTCCGTTTACTTTAAATAAATGCTCAAAAGGAAATAACGAAATTGTACACGCTTTTTATATTAATACCCACGCATTTGGGTTATTTTGTTTATGAAATTTATATTCCACTATTATTTTTTTCCACTGTTTTATATATCTAATATTTTTATTTAATTTTCTGTAAAGTAATTTTTATGGTGGTTATTCTTTGCGTTTTCGATCGCGAGTTGTAATGTAAAGATGCATATTTTATATCTTATCATTCCTTAAAGGTTTAGCATATATAGTTTCAAAATTGTAAAAATACCATGCGTTTATAAATGTTCACATTAATATGATTTTTAATGAATTTCAGCTTTTTAAGATCTTGTAAAACTCAGAGTAAATATCAGCTGTAATTCTAACTGAATCATTGAACATATCTTATTCTTTCATTTTTAACTGACAGAGATGGTTAACAATCTTTAAATGCTTTTACCAGTAAACATAAAAACGAACAGAAGTGCCAAAATGAGAACAGAAAAAGTTATTTTATAGTTCTGAAGTATTTCTATTGATAAATATTCAAAATCTATTGATCTATTATCTATTGATAAACATGTTTGTTGAACTAATTGTGCTTTGTTAGAAGAAAATATATTTGTAAAATCCCTTAAAAATTTACTATCATAAATAGAGCTTCGAAAATGTCGAGCAAACTTTTTATTCTTCTGATGGTTTCTTTATTTTTCTTATAATTGTATTCTAGAATAACAAAATTATAATGGAAAGGGACTGGGTTTATATTAAAAATTGCATTTTGTAATATGATTATGTCCTTTTCCTGTTCCGAATTTTAAATTTCAAGACAAATATGAATAAAAAGATTTTGCACCCATGAATGAAAAATATATACTGTTAATTGATAAATATAAATATGCACGACTATCATATTGTTTTGGTATGTCTCTCATTATAATATCCTTGTCACTTCTATCCATGTTCAAAACAATGTTAAAACAATTATATGCATGCAAGCCCTCGTAGCTCTGAAACGTAAAGTTTATTACACAATCACTAAACTAAATGCATTTTGAAATTTTGATATTTTTTTTTTAATTTTAAAATTTCTTTGCTAATACCTGGTAAAATTTTATGATATTTCGATGAAATATTGCATGTTAGGGGGTGAGACTATATTCTATATGCCTACAATAAATTTTCTGCAAACAAATGTGTAGGACCCTGATAATATGATGAAATGTTATAATTGTTTGATCTATCTGCCATATAGAAAAGAGGAGTTAGGCATATAAATATAAAATAGTTTTCTTTTTCAATAGGCTTTAGTTTCTATATTTGATCGCTAAGTTATTTGGGAAAGATATGTAGGCAAAATGGCCAATTAACAAACTTTGTGCATCCGAAAGAAAAAATATGTGAATTAGAAAATATGCTCACTCGAAACTTAATGCAAGTTTATAAAATATTTCATTAAAAAGAAAAGATTTGAATTTCAATATCTGTTTTATAAAAATAAATGGTCGAAATCCTACCTATTTGATGTTGAATCACCACGGCTTGCATATATAATATAAAGGTTCAAAATCTTCAAAATATGAAGCGAAATTTATGGCAAGAAAAAGTGCATGATATAATTTATATAAAAAATTCAAATTTACAACGGAATCCAATATTAACTCGATCAAAAATTTCAACGAATTTTAACTGCTTATGTATTCAGTTTTTGTATTTTACGTTTCATATAAGAAAGGAAAGCAATTTTTAATGCTGCATGAGTTTACAAGAATTATTTTTCCACATGAAATAAAAAAAGTTGCTGACAGTTTTGTATGGCACGACTTTTTTTATTGCTATTTCCCTTTGGGATCGAAAGCAATTTCGTCTGTCTTGAATGTATAAAGGTATTTCCCTCTGGCTTTCACATAACAGTTAGCTGGAGGAAAAATGCAGACTTTTTCATTTGTTCTGCAAACAGTTGGCCTGCATAGCCATAAAATATACGCAAAGACCTCTATGGTTCATTTCATGAAAGATATTTCATTGTGCCTTTGAGATGTTTCACTGATTGCATATTGGCCTTTTTTTTGACTGGAAAGACAGTGAAAAACTTCTTTTCTTATGATTAAATTTTTATGTAACACAGATTTTAAATTCTTTGATTTTAAAAACTCTTATTGCGTCTAACTTTACTTATAGTTGAATTTTAACTTGCTTAGAAATTATTTTTAATGAAGATTAAATATGATTTGTTCCATTAGATTATTATTGATCTTATTTAATATACATTTTGTGAAAACTGGAAAGAAAAAATTAATATGCCTTATCAATAGGAAATGCCGTTTTTATTATTTAAACTTGGATTAATTGTTATTTTTGAATATTAAATGCATATTCATTTATTTATATTTTTTTTACACATTTTAGAAAAATTTAATATTTATGTGTAAGGTATGTCATGAAAAAATCTTGAAAATGCACTGTAAGACCTTTGCGAAGATTTATAATCAATTTTCAAAACACACTATAGATTTTATACAAGTTAACATTTTATGCCATTAAACTCATATTTCACCATGATTGCTAGTAAACTTAATAAAACAAGATTTAAGATTAGAATTGTTGTATAGAAAAATCGTAGTGAAAAAAAAATTATCCATATTTATAATAAATCTGTATATGCATTATGGATCTAATAATTATAATTCATATCCCTAATCTCGATAAAAAAATTTCGCATTTTGAATTTGAATGAATAATAAATTTAAATTCATTTCTATTCACTTAAAATCAATAGAAAAAAACAGGATTCTAAAACTTTTAGAAAATGTTTTATATACATTTTACTATTATTCATTATAAGTATTTGTCTACTGGCAATAAATTCTTTAAATAAATTCTTTATTTTTTAAATAATTTTTCTATTTAATTAATATATCTTCATTTCTTGATTATAAATAGAAAATACAAAAAGAAAATTTTTTAAGATGGCTTACTTAGTTCTTATGAGTGCGTTTAAGTATTCTCCTATATTTGTCTCTTTTATATTGCTGGTTATTTTATTTCAAATACTTGAACTTCATATTTGGATCGTTCTGAGCGTGAGGAACGTGACATTTAAAAAAATGAAAATGAAGTTAACTGTTGGATGCATTTCAAAATTATATGGAAATAAATATGAATAAGGATCCTGACGTTAATGCTATTTACATAATTTTAAAGAAAGCTCATTAATAAAACAAATAATGCATTTCAACAAAATTTAGCATTTATATATTGGACGCTAGTAGAAATATTCCGATACTCCTGATGGGCTGTATATCATTAACTATTTAGCATATTTTTTGCATTTAGAAATTTATAATGTCAGTTTATAGGCAAATGTATGGCGAGTGAAAAAGTTTTGTATATCCATTTAGTTGTATTCTTAAAAGGCTGAAAATATTTTTTGAGGGGAGTTGTTGTTATGAGTGGAATGTCTCATTTTCTTTTAGTCAAAACTTAAAGCATAAATCGTCTCTACTCCTCCATATTAAATTTGTTCCATGTAATCGTGAAGTGAAGTAACTTGCTTAGAGGAAACAAAAAGGAATTTGGATGAATAATTTGTGGAAATTAAATTAAGCTCTCATATAAATGATACATTAATGTTGTAACATTAGTTTTTACCAGACTCAAATTAGCCATTGTTTGAGCTAAAATAAATGTCTGCACATTTTATGAAATGAATACATTCTGGATTACTTAATTGGAATGCGATAACAAATTTTTGATTAAATTTCTTCCAAATAATAACATTAATTTTTGAATTCTATTCATTTAATGACGAATACAAATTGAAATGTTGACCTTTTAATGACTTGGATTTTCATTTCTTAGTTTAATTGTATTTGATTATTATTTTCACAAGCAAAATTAATATATTTCATTTCTATAGGGTAAAGATTATATGAACATTGATTCGCTAAAATTAAATCATTTTATCTATGTAAAGAAAATATTCATATTTAGATAATAAATACTTTTAGCCAATCAGTACCATTTTTTTGTTCATTTCAATATATTTTCTATGACACATAAAAAAAAACTTGGGATGTGACGGATAATTGTTCTCTTTTAAATAAACCATTAATAATTACTTTATTTTTCAAAAATTAATTAAAGTATTAATGAAAAGTTTTAATTTTATTATAACTATCTACACCCAAATAAAAAGTAAATATCAAGTTTTTATTTCTTTAACATTTTTTTAGGATTTTTGCTATTATTATTTTTTTTATGCATTACAGTATCATGTAGATTATTTCATTTCGTACACCAACAGGATCAGTTTCCTGATATCAATAAAAGTTTGATGGATTATCGGACTGACTAAGAAATTTCAACTCTTATTTAATTAAGTATATGGCCTCTTTCAATGTATTTGTTGAAAGTTCAATGAGTGCACCAACAAGATTTTCTAGTATTTACAACAAATGAGGAAGGAGATTTTTTGATCTCATTTAACTTATTTTCAGCATATTTTCAATGTAGTTTCAGGGGAATCAAAATATGGTATATCAATGCAGTTTTGTAATTAATAAATATAACTCATTCATTTCAAGCATTTAAATCATTTGTATTGTATAATTATGATCAATCTGTCATATAATATGTTGCATTTTGCTTACGACATGTCACTTTGTTGGTAGTTATATTTATGCGAGCTTTTATGATTTAAAACAAATGCGTTAAGTTTTGACTGTTACAAAACTGAAGAAAAAAAATAGTATCGTATGAAAAACGTTTTAATTTTATATGTAGCACTACATAATAATTAAATAAATTCGCTGAGTATAGCGAAAGTGACTGAAAAACCTACCTCATAATATATAGTACATATTTTTCAGAATAAATCTTTTTAAATATCGGAACATATATTCACTAACTTATAAAAATAAAAAAAATACTTTAATAACAATTTTAAAAAATATGAAATTAACACATATCTAAACAATAAGTTGTAATGTGTTTATTAATGCTAATAATACAAATAATTTTGTAATGAATAGAAAAGGAAATTAAGTAAATTAGATAAAATTCGAGAACGAATAAGAAGCCCTAGAATTTAATTATATATTAATAATGCATAAAAAATTATATTATCGAAAAAAATTAAGCTAAAATATCAAGAATTATTTCACAAAGCATAAAGAAATGTATTTACTGTTGTGAACCACAAATAAACTATGTACAGTAAATTCAAAATTTAGAATAAAACATGTGATTTCGCGATTATTATATAAGCATAAAGTGTCATCAAATATTCCTAATCAGAATTATAATGAATATTAGATTTAAAATTATGATTTATAATTTAAAAATATATGCATTTCATTTTAAAGTCTTAATCAATTTGAAGTAAATAAGCTTGCTTAAATTACTTTTAAAAATTAGAAGTAAAATTTTGTTATTATTTAGTTTTGTTTTTAAAAATTTAAAATAATATTAGCGTGCTTTGTGGAAATTCTAGCAAAATATCTTTAGATTTTTTTGAAATTGAAAAACTTTGTTTTTTCATATTTTTTGTAGTTATGCTCTTGAAATATACTCGAATCTCTTTAACTAGATATTCTTATCTATATATGTAAAGAATTTTTTTTAATCGCAATTGTAAGACAGAAACACTTAAAACCATTTCCTCCACCTGCGAACTTCCGCGTGATATCCAAGTATTATTATGAGTTTACGTCGCTATCGACAAGTCTGGTCCATGCAGCATTTCCCAAGAGCTATAAACACGTAAATGTAACATTATAGAACTCCATCCGTGTGGATAAGTACAAGCCTGGAATCTTATCTGAAACTTATCTAGGCATGATCCCTATCAGGGATTATTCCTAAGCACTCTGGCTTTGAAGCTTGTATTTAGTGTGAGCTCAGCCCTCAAATTGTTTGAATTGTGATTTGAGGATTTGCTGTTTAAGAGGCAATTCTGCAACATGCAGCGATGAGAATAACGATTTGTAACTAACAAAGTGGATGTTGTTAATTTACTAACACTAATTTCTTCTATTATCGTAATAAATTGAAAGACGGAGACTTAATTTCAGAAAAATATATTTCAATGGTTTTCCTTATAAAGATAAAGTACTAATATTTTTAAAGTTGTTTAAATTAAATTAAGTAAATTGTTTTTTTTATAATTGAAAAATCGTCATTAATGAAAAAACTTCATTTTACTAAGACAGAATTTGATTTTATACACAAAAAGTTTACTTGGACATATAAATAGTATATCATGTAAATTTCTGGGGTTATAGAAATTTAAGAAGCTTTTTTTAAAAAGAGAAAGCTGTGAGTTTTCGTTATAATCGATTTCTTTAACATTTGAAAGTACAAAACTCTTTTTGTAGAAAAATGTTAATTATTTAATTACAACAAGGTTAACTAAAAATTAATAAATTATTAAAATTGTATGCATTTGCCATTCATTACAGATTATCTTCAAAGTTATTCATATGCTGATAATGATTCAGCTTCAAACCAAATGCCATGGGATGTCAATGTCTTTTTATTGCCTGTAATTTATCAACTACTTTAATTCCAATGTAGTATTAATGAATATTAAACTTTTGTAGTGTCGAATTATTTGATAGAAGTTGTTGTTTATTTTGAGTAGCAATAATTAAAGTCGAAGAAAATACTAAAAATTTTATATTTTATATATATATGAAGATAAAGCCATAGCCGATACATTAAATATTGAAAGCTTATGATTAAACATCTAATATTCATTACAACAAGGTTAACTCAAAAATTAATAAATTATTAAAATTGTATGCATTCGCCATTCATTACAGATTATTATTCATATGCTGATAGATAATGATTCAGCTTCAAACCAAATGCCATGGGATTTCAATGTGTTTTTATTGCCTGTAATTTATCAACCGGTTTAAATCCAGTGTAATATTAATAAATATTAAACTTTTGTAGTGTCGAATTATTTGCTAGAAGTTGTTGTTTATTTTGAGTAGCAATAATTAAAGTCGAAGGAAATACTAAAAATTTTATATTTTATATATATATGAAGATAAAGCCATAGCCGATACATTAAATATTGAAAGCTTATGATTAAACTTCTAATATTCATTACAACAAGGTTAACTAAAAAATTAATAAATTATTAAAATTGTATGCATTCGCCATTCATTACAGATTATTATTCATATGCTGATAGATAATGATTCAGCTTCAAACCAAATGCCATGGGATTTCAATGTGTTTTTATTGCCTGTAATTTATCAACCGGTTTAAATCCAGTGTAATATTAATAAATATTAAACTTTTGTAGTATCGAATTATTTGCTAGAAGTTGTTGTTTATTTTGAGTAGCAATAATTAAAGTCGAAGTAAATACTAAAAATTTATATTTTATATATATATGAAGATAAAGCCATAGCCGATACATTAAATATTGAAAGCTTATGATTAAACTTCTAATATTCATTACAACAAGGTTAACTAAAAAATTAATAAATTATTAAAATTGTATGCATTCGCCATTCATTACAGATTATTATTCATATGCTGATAGATAATGATTCAGCTTCAAACCAAATGCCATGGGATTTCAATGTGTTTTTATTGCCTGTAATTTATCAACCGGTTTAAATCCAGTGTAATATTAATAAATATTAAACTTTTGTAGTGTCGAATTATTTGCTAGAAGTTGTTGTTTATTTTGAGTGACAATAATTAAAGTCGAAGGAAATACTAAAAATTTTATATTTTATATATATATATGAAGATAAATCCATAGCCGATACATTAAATATTAAAAGTTTATGATTAAACTTCCAATATTCGAGGCTATATTTTCACTTCCAAATTATCTCTATATGGTTAAGCAAATATTAATTTATCTCGTGATAATAGAAAAGTATTTTATGGATGTAACAATAAATCTCACTTTTTACGAAAAATTCCAGTAGCTTCTAATGTAAATTCTTATTAATAAAAATTTTCAATTATAATAGATTATTTGTTTGTTATATACAATATTTCTTTAAATAATGATTCAATTCAGGTCAGGCTAAAACATCCATTGCATCGTCTAGGACTAGAATCCTGATTGCCTGTGTGGGTGGATAACATTATTTTTCATCAAATTTGATTTAGTTATTCTTTTGATTGCAATAGCCACTCTTTCTCAATCGAAGAGTTAAAAGGGGACCTTGTGAAAATTTAGGAAATTTATCAAAAGAACATTTTGTTTGACAACAAAAGATTTGATAAATTTTTATATTGTTAACCGAGTTTATTTATCAATTGATAAGGAATTTGAATAAATTTTAGAATGAAATGAAGACAGGAGAATTCAATTCGGAAATTTCACAAATTAGGATGGCTTGAAATTTTTCAGACACTGACGCATTTTTTGTCTGTTAAATAAAACCAACTCATTAATGTTTCAGCCATCGGGAGTGTTCTTTACTTGATTTTCTCTTATTTGTCTACAAATTTGGCATAATGGTGTTTAGTTTCATTATATAATGAAGAGAACCAACTAAACAATTTTGAATCTTTTCTCACTGACTGGATCCAAAATTTGTAATTTTTGAGGTTAAGATCACATATTGAGATTCATTTCTTCTGGTTCATCACCCACTGTTTTTGTGAGCTATTGTGTTTATATGCACAAATTGATAGATAATTAACAGCAGCTGAGTTTTTCGGAAATTTAACAAAGACCTGCATATATGATATAAGGGCAGTTTTTCCAACGAACGATAAAAAAAAGACAACAGTGGGAAAAAAATTTATTTCCAAAAATTATGCAGAAAAATGGTTACTTTTAGATGTATTCATAGTGAAGATTCAGGCATTTGTCATATAAGTGAATCAGATTTTTCATCTCCTCATCGAAAAGCGCTGGTATGAGATGGAGCTTAAAATTGCTTTGAAGCTTATCATTAATCTGTAAACCTTAACCTCCCTTTCTCCCTCCCTTTTTAACCTCCATTCAATTCAGCGAAGAGATGGCGATCATTATGTTGGAAATCGTGCTCTGAATGAAGGAGGGCAATTATGCAAGGCAACTCGCAACAGAAGATCTTGTTCAGCCAGTAAGTTGATGAAGTGGTCCGAAAGTAGCAAATGATACTGGAATCTCAGACAACGAGATGGTTGGCCAATGTATCAAAATTGAGAGTTTGGAACATGAACACTTTTATTCCATATTATTTCCTTAAAAGAGCAATCAGAGAACTTATAAATTAACAAAGAGCTTCAAGAAGTGCCACGTCCCATCTTTCATCACCGGCAGCAATGATTTTTGATGACGGAATCGAAAACATGGCACACCGATAAGACAAATACCTAGATCTTCAAACTGATTATATCGAAGTAATCATGTTTCTGCATAAATATGGTAATAAATTTATTTTACTTCTCTGTTCTTATCTTTTTTTTTTTTTGGCTCATCGGAGTTTGGAAAAATGACCCTCATATTAAACCTACATATCGAATTTTATCCAATTCTTTATATTTTTCAGCGATTATATTCAATTGCACACAGAAGGACAGGTAAAATTTTCTTTAGATCCAAAGTCCATCCAATAGTTTAATGTTATATTTAAGAACAGGCAACTGAAATATTTAAATTCCACAGAATTTTGAGGACAAGTTATTGGCAATCACACCATTTTTTTCTTGTTTGAGGAAGTAGTGATCGCTCCATTTTCTTTTCGAATGCATTTGTTATTCATTGTACGAGGAATTGAGAATTAAATACATACGACCAACTTGTAACTTCCTTCCTGTGTAAATTGTCCGATTAATGAGCTACAATGATGTTACTAGGTCAGATCACTAATGAAATCAGTCCAAATGCTCACCTTTCAATATGTAGTCGACCCCCCTAACGCCCCAGAACTGACCTTCCTCCGGAGTTGCTAGCATCGTCTGGAGAATGTCTGGCGGAGAGCCTGATACACGTTTCTCTATCGATTCCATATCTCACTGCTCAAAGATATGGAGTGGGGAGGCGATGGATCGGATATGAAGCTATGAAAAAGGCGAAAATGAATTTTCACGATCAATGGGAGACTCGAAAGTAATCCGAGAAGAAATTCGATATATTGTCTCTGCTTTTTACTTGGGCGAAGAAACTGTAATATATGCTTCATTAAATTTGGATCCGCGCACTTCCGAGATGAATACGGCTTCTTCTTTCTATCAATGAAGATAAATATATTTCCCTTACTCATTCTGAGGTTTCGCTAAGCAAATGGTGCTAAACAAATAGGATGCGCTGATTAAAATTTTATTTACCAAGATATATTGAGATGAACGGTTATTACAAGAATAAGCACCAGTTATGAGGATTTGAAATCATTTTGAGAAAGTGAAATTTTTTGCATGGAGTGTTCGCAGCTTATGCGATAATGATATGATTTAAAAATATAACGGTAGTAAGCTGGAGGCTAAAGTATTTCATCAATGTTGTACATATCTGATGTTTTATAATGAAGCGTCATTCTTTATTCTCCATCTTTATGTTTAATTCTTTTTTTCTGTTGACACTTCTTAAAATTATTTTTCTGTTCATTTCATAATTCATTTTTCACGACATAGGTTTCTTAAAATATGTAAAATCTTTTTCATTCTTATTGCACTGCAATCTTTATGACAGTAAATCTGGTCTGTTTTCTTAAAAAGCTGATTTAATCTGTTTTTCAAATATAACTGATAGAAATTTTTAACTTATTATTCATGAAATCTGCTGAGTACAAACACAATCTCTATATTTTCCCAAACTCTATTCGAAATAACTCGATATATTTTACAAATAAGATCTTAAAATTGTAAATGTGCGTTTTTTAATCAATAGATGTAATGTTAAGATTAATTTCAACTTATAGAAATAGTTTCAACTTAAGATTATCAGGTACTAGAAGTTTTATGTATTAAAGTGAATATGTTATTTGATTTGATTTTATATATGCTATCTACATTGCATTGAATAAAAATTAATTTGGAAAGCATTCAGCCTCATATTTTCCCATTTAAGATGTGTCAAATTTATCTGATAGAATAATTAATCGTTACTATTATAATAATGCTGGGTTTAATTTAAATAGTTGATACTGTTGATAAAAAAAGAATACGAGCACAAAAATAACTCAGAAGTTATTTATTGCACATTAAAACCGAAGTTTCTGCTGTCCCAGGAAAAAATTTCTTTGAAAGTTGATGTAATAATTAATTAAAAAAGTGGTCTTCATCATATTAAATTCGTATTAACTAGATTTGTTTAAAATCTGCCTGACATCATTTGCAATGTAAATTTAAATTCTCCTTCTATAATGATTCTAATACATATGAAAGTCTGTTATTTCAAAGAAGATTATGATAATAATAAGTATTTGAAATTAGGATTTCAAAATTTAAAATAAAATTACTATTTTCACGATAAAGATATAATAAATAGGGAATAATTACTTTTTATAGTTTTATTCTGCTATATAACTTAAATTGAAAATGTGCTGTATAATATAATGTAAAAATAATTTAAATGTAAGATAATGTCTTATAATTTAATCATACATTCAATTTATCTGAATCTGAGAAATTATTTCATGAAAAAACAGAAAAGTATGGGTGCTAATCTTAAACCATTGAATCAAAATTGTCCAAAATGTCATCCATTTCAGTTCAGTTGTTCTGAAGATAACAAAAAATTTCTAAACCTTTATTCTAGCATTTTTCAGTCCTTTCAAAGTATAGTTGCGATTTAAGAAATTGTTTACATAAAAGATAATATTGCCTAAAATATAATATAAATTAAAGCAGATCGTTAAACACTATTTTAAACTAACTATTAAGCTTTGATTCGACATTTTAATTTGTGAGCATTCCGACGAAATTGTTTCTGCTCGGAAACAGATTAATGTTTAGAAAAATTAGCAAAAAATTTATAATCTAATAATTGAAAGAAGATCTTAGAAATGATAGTTGACAAAATGTATAAATAAAATTGAAGACAAAAAATAATAAGATAGTTTTAAAAGGTAAGTAAAGCTATTCATTTTTAAATCCCTTTATGTATTTTTTAAAAATAGTATGATCAAATAAAAATATAAAGTTATATAATGAATCTATAATTAGGTTGAATACACGAATCACATTTTAACACAGAATCACATTTAGTAATTAAATAGAAATTTAAATATATAAAGTTTTATGTTTTTATTTCTTATTCTTTTATGAAAACGGAAAATATATACAAAGTAAATATTTTCAGAATTAAATATTTGCCTTTCATTTAATTCATTATTATATTTCATAGATAAAAAATATATAAAATTAATGATTTTTCAACTATAAAAATAAATCTGATATCAATCTAATATCAAATAAAAAAATAAAAAAATAGCTTAAGCTTTTTAACTATCGTTTTTTAATATTTTTAAAACAAATAGTATATTCAATTATTCTTTTAATTTAAACAGCATATAAAGAAAAATGTATTCAAATGAGAAATCATGGGGGTTTGTTAAATTTGATGCTATATATTGATAATAAAGAAGAGAGATTCTAACTGATGTACCCTAAATTTATTCATGGGTAAAGAAATGAATTAAAAATGGCTACTGTTATGTTTCTGTATACATTAACATATTGTATGTAAATTTAATTTCCGAAATTTTGATTTAATGTTTGACTAATAATCCAGTGCATGTTTTTATGAAAACTGATTAAAATGATAAAGTCAACTAATGAATTGTAAAATGCAAACGATCTATTTTGTACATTTACTCATGCATATCAAGGCAAGACTTCAGATAATTTTTTTTATATATTACTTGTTTTATTCATTATTTTTTTGGCTTCAAATCAACTAAAATTACTTGTTCGGAGGGTTTTTATCGTGAGAATGTGTTTAAAGGAAAAAAAAACGATTTTTGCTATTCGAGTATTTATCGGTAATATAAAAACATATAGGAATATGTCCTTAAATAAAATCAAAATGCATTGATTTTTTAACATCAAATTATGAGTACTCTTTACAGAGTGGAAAGTTGAATAGCAATAAGGCATGGTTTTTCTGCAATATATTGGCCCGAGAAGGTTTTTAAAAAGAAGTGATGCAAATGTGTGGGAGGATGATTGCTGATAGTTCGGTTATGATAAAAAAAATGTACAAATAATTTTTCGATTATTTTTTTAATTTATCCTTTGGAGGGAACACAATGATCGTCCCTGCTGATTTTCTTTTTGGTTTCTTTTTTCTTTTTAAATCTTTGCACAACAATTTATATTAATTATTAAATAGAATACAATGATATTTTTGACAAATAGAAAATATATTTTCTAAGAATGTGTAGCTCTTATTAGTTCTTATTTCTACATCTCCATTATTTTTATTCAGAAATTTTAAAATCGAATTTAAATTATTAAAATCATACTTTATGTTATAACACTGAGCATTTTTATTCTATATCGTATTCCAATGTCAATGAGATTATAATAATTATAATAATGGCAGTATTTCTAAATTTAGAAGAATGATCTTTCGAAAAATTACCTTTATAAATGCGAATTAAATAAATTGTTAAAGTAAAAATGTATTGTTCTATTAATAAGAAATGTTAAGCTAATAGGAAATAAAACTTTATAGCAGAGAATGGCAACTGATATAAAAACTACCGCATTACCCTTTATATCCTTGAAAAACAACTAAAGATAGAAATTATACAGTAAAATATAACCCATAAATAGAAATAAGCAGCCGTCATCTTGAATATTTTATCTAATGATAAACAAATATCCTCTGATGACTTCATAGCGAAATTCTAATTTTGGTAAGCCAACAGTCAACATTGAAGCTCTGAATGTCTATTATGCACATAAAATTGGTTCTAGACATTATGTTCAGCTAACATTCTTATAACCATCAAGCCATTGCCTTTCCTAACCAATGCACTTACGAATAAAATTAATTTATCGACAACTGTCTGGTTGCAATAACTTCAGCTCGCTTCTGAGTAAATGTAAATGTTGGCCTTCTAGACCAGAACAACAAATAACAATTTCGTTAAGGTTTACTATAATATAGCTGACGAAGGTTGATGCCCATTTTTAGTTCAAGCGAATACGTATGAAACAAAACTGCACTATAATTGATAAGTAGTTCGTCCAATGAGTAATATATTTGCCAAAGGAAGCAATTAATGATGTAGAATCTAGTCTGTAGATGACTAGAGAAAATTCTATCATAATAAATATTGTTCGTTTGGAAATTCAGTACAAATGCTTTCAAATGCAGTACAAGTACTTTCAGTTTGAGTATGATATAAGTTATGGGTATCTAAACTAACTGAAACATTTTGCATCTTTCTGGGAAAAGAAAGATTCATTCGTCTACTGATAGATTGGTAGCCTTAGATTTCTGAATAAAGGACATAATCATAACAACTTTATAGTTTTAGGAAAATCGAGGAAGAAATTGTAGCCATACAACAAAGAATGCTATCTTAATGTGATAAACAGGTTCTATTTAGCTTGTATGTTTCTTTTTTTTTAATGTTGGTAATAGTTTTATATGCGTATTTATTTTCTAACGCATGTCGCTTCTCAGTTTTTGATTTCCGTTATACTATGAAAAGGCTGGTAACATTTTTATCGCAATATTGCAAAACAGTACATGTCGAAAATTTAACTAAAAATAGACGTGAAATGCTAATACTTTAAAATGTTTTAAGTAAAAGAATTAAATATAATAAGTTCTGTGCTATATAATTTCTTTATATTTGATATTTTAACAAATGTATTTCAATTTTCATTCCGGTTTAAATTAGAATTCTCATGAAAACTAAGATTATTATATATTTAGATGTCCTTAAATAAGGCGAAGGCTTTGAAAAAAATCTTCAGGAAATACTATTTTCGTAAAATAGAAACGATATGATTAAAAATAGATTTTTTTTTTACGATTACATATTTAGTGCTTCGAATTGTCTAATAATATGAACGGAAAAGTTGACATCTTTCTTATTATATCCTTCAAAAGCTGCATGTGCTTATGAAAGAAATTTAATGATATTATTGAATGTAAATGTGTATATTTATTTACATTGGAAATTAGGAAATTATTAGTATTGAAAACGCATATATAATTTAAAGTAAAAATTTTTTAAAAAATTCTTTTTTACACTAATTATTTTTATTTATGTTTTTGCCTTTTTAATACAAAAAAGTGTGAAATGTACTGTACAAATTATAAGACTTTTTATTTTAATTAAAAATGAATTTATTCTGAAGAATTCCGGTATTTTACCTTAATACAGAAAACTAAATTAAATGATTAACGATTTTTATTCTTTTTTGAAAACTTCTAATGAATAAATATTTCGGGAAACTTTTATATATGGTTCCAAACATTTTTCAGCACATCTTCATTATAAGACACAGTGGTTATAAGACATCGAGAGATTTCTAATTACAGCATTTCTAACGTGACATTTTGAATACTATATTTCTTAGCATTACTATTAATATTTCCATATTTTCAGAATTTTTAAAAATTTGTATTTCATTCATGAATAAATTAGAATGAAAATTGAATTTACAGAATTTACAGATTTAACTATTTCCATAAAATATGGAAATAGTTAAATGCGCAAATATATATTTTGAGGAAAATTTATAACATTTTTTAATATAAAAGTGCGTCTTTTTTTAACCCAAATGTAAAAGACCTAAACGAAATGTAAGTAATTAAATGCAGTAATTCAACAGAACAAAAATCTGATTACAATTAAAATGATTTTTTTCTTTTCTTTTTTCGAGCTTATTTACTTCAGTATTAATTACTTTCTTTGCCGAAATTTTTATATTCTTTTCACATACCGACCGTACTGACAATATTTCTGACATGAAAGTTAAAAAGAAAACAATTTGTGAATCATCCAATAAATGCATTTTGTATATGAAATATCAAAATGAATTTATTTGCATTTACAATTTCTAGACAAGTTTCTATAACATGAAATATCAATAGAACTTTTAAAGAATGCTTATAAAAATATCTAGACAACTGTTCAGCATTATCAGAAAATTATTTCAGTATTCATTGCATATGTCAAAAATATATAAGTAAAAAATGATATTGTTATGGTCTTCAAGTTCTAACTATATGGAAGCTGACACTTTTCCAATATTTTTCTGTTATTTTTTTTCCTATTTTTCTAAAGGATTTGTACACGGGGTAAATATTTCAATCACTTCATTTTCATAATAGCATAATCTTCTATTTAAAGTTTATTGCTTAAATGTTTTTATTATTCTTGTTGTTTTAAATCATTAATTTGCAAAAATATAAATTCTCCAGAGAGAGAGAGAGCAAGCAAATTAAATTTGTTTTGTATTTTTTTTAAAAAAATAGCACAATCGTTTTAATTCAAAAAGGATCAGTTTAAATATATATTAAAACTGCTTCATTTATACTGTAAACAATAATTAATTTTAAAATCTAATATTGTACGTAAAACATTGGCATTAAAAAGCATTTTTGGGATGCTTTTTAAAACTTTACTCATCCTTCAGAAGATAAATCATATTAATTGCTTTGAAAACTAACATTTATAAAACATAAATCATCAGCTGTACATTATAAATTTACTAATATACTATAAATGTACAAATCTTCATTTAAATTACTATTGAGCTGCAAGGATTATGTTTGACACTTAACGTAAGAAAATTGTATTTTCAGAAAGAGAAACTTTTAATAGAGTTATACTAAATTGTGGGCAATAATCATGGATATATTTCCCACAATTTCTAGATGAATATTTGATTAAGAAAAACATAACATATGAGCATGTTACTCTTAAAATATTTATCATCACTTTATTGCATTTGAGAATTGAATATTTTATATGTATTCAGCATCATTGTGAAGACATAATTATTGTATTACAAAAAAAAAAAAAAAAAAAAAATCGTTTAACTAATTTTATACTGATATTAATTAAACGTAAAATGATATTTGGATATAACTTCTAATACTTTGAATTGAGACACTAAATTAAATTAATTCATTAATATTTTCATATGATATATGATTTGCAAAATCAACCTTTAGATTATTAATGGCTTGAATGCAAAAATTAATTCTTTCAACATAGTAGAGAATATATATATATAGATATAGAAAAGAACCATCATCTGCATAATAAGGTATTCTTGTTTCCTTTACTTAGCTATAAAAATAGTATTTATAATATAATAGTAAATCAAATACGCTTGATTTAATACTGATTACACGGTATACTAATTTTGCCGCGAGAGCACGGAGATTCAGTGCAGCTTTGCGGTGCTATTAACTGTATTCAAAAGAAAAATTCTACTGATATTATATTTGCGTCACATTCCAGATAGAAACTCACCACTGCCACAGCATCTACATTTAGAAGAAAAAATATTCTATAGGCACAGTATTCGCATAATATATCAGAAACTTTCTTCTACTATGGCATTTGTAATCAAAGTCAATAGGAAGAAAGATAATTATCTGTTTACCATATATACCATAGCCCATTCACATGGAAGCACTCTACAAACGCATCATATACGCAGCACTTCATTATAAAGAAAGCATTCTGCTGGTACGGTATAAGAACACAACCCTTTATGAAGAAGAAAAAAAAAATCAACTGGCATAGCGTTTGTACTACACTGTATCCAGAATTAAAAAAAAAAAAAAAATATTCTACTGGTACGGAATCTGTATCACTCTTAGGAGAAAACGGGAGGAAGAGTTATTTGCCCCTGAATCATCTACCCCAGGGTAGTATTACTAGTTTATTCAAGTTGGGGTAGAAGTATTTCAATCAACAGAGATCCTCGATGAATTTTTGTATAGCCCCCAACCGACCACTTGCGCATGGAGAGAATTGACCTTTAAGTCTCACTGGATGCTGCGCAAATCTTCTCGTCAAGATATAAAGGCGGGCAAGTGCCCACAATAACAAAAAGCTTTAATGATTGCTTCCAATTCAACCCCCCCCCCTCCAAGTTCTTTTGTCAAGATGTTCTTTTATGCGAAATACTGGTCGGAATTTTCTTAACATTTCTTGATGAAAACTCGGAACACTTCTGCTCCGAGAGGCGAAAAATGAAGTTCCACGTGGGCTGCCATACCACTGATTCTTTTGCTACGGTAAATGAACGGAAGAAAATTCTTGGAAAATCTTTCTAGTATTCAATTGTTTGGTTCCTCATACCTTGGCGAAGTTTAATTATTAATTAAATAATGGTTAGAGGGTATTTTTATCGGTTTGGTGGCTTAACTTCCTTAATTACATTCTTGAAAAATAAATGACTTTAATTTAGGTGGGTTATTAAATGTCCTCTCTAATTTAATATCGTGTAATCGGATTTAATAATGTTTTGGTAGTGATTAATGTGTGATTATTAATTCTGCACAAAATTTGGCATAGTAATTTATTTAATAGCTAAAATATGTATTGTATTATGACTCTGCATTAGGTTTGTCGGTTTAAATTAATTAAATAGCATGAATAAATAGGTAAAAAACGCTATTATCTCCGCAGTATAAAATTATTATTATTAAAAATAATAATTATATTAAAAAATATTATTAAAAGTTTATTACATCTGATAAAATCTCATTTAAAAAATAAATAAATTACTAAGTTCTTCTATTAAGGAATTTGGTTATTCCAAAATTAAAATATACTGACTTAAGAATAAAGTACTGCTGCTTTTTTAATTTTTTTCACAAAGAAAAAAAGGGATAACAATACTGACAACATTTTTAGATAAAAAAAATATATCAATCACTATATTACTATAGTTCGGTTCAAAATTTTATGCAGTAATTTATTTAAAAAAATTTATTGTTTTGTCATGGCATATATATATAAAAATAAATAACTTAATTGGTGTCAAGAAATATACACAAATATCTAGGGAATATAAAGTTCCATGTATGAATTTTAGATGAACCGTCCCATTCCTAATTGTTTCTCTCTTGGAATGAATCTTTGTTGTTTGAAAAACAATTTATTTTTGAGAAATGCCATGTATTTCAAGTTGTTTTCAAGAAATAATTTTCGTTGTCTTATCTATTTAACTAACGACTTTTAAAACAGCTTTTACTTAATGAGTCTCATACAATATTCAATGAATTGTTATTTATTTTTAAGAACGAAATTAAGTTATTGAAATATTTATCATTTTATTCGCTGAGACAGAAAATCATTTGTTTAGCGTGTGATCATTCGAAACATATCCTTTTACAGGAGATTTAAACAGTTCTGATATCGCATTTTCATCTTTATTTTTAAATAATGATGTATTTCATGAAGAATTAGCGAATCATTCTTCGCGAAAGCATGCGTTTGTTCTTACCTCCAGACTGAAAGTGAAATGTTCAGTTGATGTCAAAACTCATTTGTACATCTTGCTTTTATTTAAGAAATATACATTTTTTGTGTCCTTCTAAATGATGCAAAGAGTATTAACAGTAGAAATAATAAATATGGTTTGGTATAAAGTATAATATAAGATAATGAAGTAATTTGGAATTGGAAAGATATGCATACATTTTATTAAAAAAATTATTTTGAAAATTGTTTTAATCTACCCACGCACCGAAATTTTTGATTTATTTAAACGTGTATTTCTATTTCAGAGGCATGGAGACTAAACCTCAGGTGGATTCTCCTCAGAAATCACCTGTGTCAAAGACTCTGCCTCAGACTTCATCCAGTGATACAGACGCCAAGAAGACTTCTAGCAATGGAGTTGCCGGTGTTTCTGTAGACCAAAAACCAGAAACAAAAGAGCAGCCACCCCCATCTTCTACATATCAAGCCACCACTAAGACTGAAGGTCAGTCTGAATCCAAAAGTTCAATTGCCAAAGAATCAGAGGACACTAAAGATACTACTTCTGATGCGTCCAAAGATAAAGAGAGTGCGTCTCATCCAATCATATCAGTAGACATCCAAAAGAGTATGCCTTATGAAAGTAAACAAGCAGTTCCTGAAGACTCCAAACAAGATATGAAGTCAGATACAGCAGTTTCTCCAGAAGTCGTTGCTTCTGTAGTTACTAATGCAGTTGTAAACGAAGCGGCCTTGGCAGTGAGTGGAACAGATGGACTTGTTTTAAACGGTAACAAAATCTCTAGTGATTCCAGTAAAGTAGACTCCGTAGTTGAAAAAGAACTAAGTAAAATTAGTGAGGCCATAAATGGTAAAACTGAATTAAAAAGTGTTGAAACTACAAAACAGGATTCCAAAGCGCTACCAAATGGGGACATTGACCACTCCCCAGTCTCCGATGGGACTGTGGAAGCTACACAAAAAAATTCAAAAGATGTTTCTAAAATTCATGTTTCTAGTGCACAAGATAAAGAAGAAATAGCAACAAAGAAAGACGTAGTGAGTACTTTAGAAGATACCACATCTGCCACACAAATAACAACTCCAGTTAGTACAGATAAAGCACAAAGTGAGAGCCAAGATAGAACGCAAACTATAGATATTGGCCCTTGCAATGGTGTACCTGGCATAATAACTGTAGTAGGAATCACTAAGAAAGACTCAACTCAAAACATTAGCTTAGAAAAAGAATCCGATGGCTTAGCAACAGATTCAAAAAAATCAAGTGATTTGAAAGAAATAAAAAAAGTTGAAGAAGATACCAGTAAGTCAGATGCATCAAAAGATAGTAAGGATGATAAAGAACAGAAATCAGTAGAAGGGAGTCAAATTGTAGAAAGTGATTCTAAAACTACCGGTATCATTCTAGGTGGTGAGAAAGAAGCAGATACAAAAGGAAAAGATTCTACCGTTCCAGATGACAAATCTAAAACTGAAAGCTTAGCAACTACTTTCGCGAAGGACAACTTAACGGACAGTGCAAAATTGCAGAGTAGTACACTTAAAACTTCTGAACAGCTTGAAAGTAAAACACCTGATTCTTCCTCTGCAGATAAAGATTCTTCAAAGAAAGATGAAAAAATAGAAATTTCAGAAACAAAGCATGAGCCATCAGAGTCTCTTGAGACACATCTTGATGAAAAGGCAGAGAAAGTCGAAGCGATTTCGAAAGGCACTCATAAAGAAAGTGATCAAAATGCAGCAGACAAAGGAGATAAAGCTAAGCAGGAGGAGGAAGACGGTAAAGCAAAAGTGGAAACCAGTAAACAAATCGATTCTGATAAATTGTCTGGTGATTCGGATGTCCCAGAAGATAAGGCAGATAAAAAAACAGTTGCAGTTTCTTCTCATCCAGAAAAAGAAACCTCCAAAGAAGAAGAAAGTGCAGCTGCAAAAGAAATTGTGAAAGATGTAAAGCAAGACTTGCCAAAAGAGAAAACTGCTGATAAACATGAAGAACCACCTATTACAAAGGAAGAAAATAAGATTGATAGTGAAATTGTTAAAAAACCAGATTCTGTTCTGGAAATTTCGTCTGAATCTCCCGATTCTACCGATGTAAAAACTGAGCAAAAATCTACAAAGGACAGTAGTTCTAAATCTCCTATGCATGAACCTTCAGATAAACAAGAGGTTCAGGCAAAGGAATCTGAAAGTAAACCTACCGATAAAACCTGTGATATGTCATCAATGATGACATCCCAAATCCTAACTGAAGAGCTTCTTAATTCCACAGAAGAATCGAAAAGTGCCGACGAACAGAAAGAGAAATCTGAAACTCTGTCTTCAGAGAAGATTGTTCAGACAGAGACTCAACCAAAGACTGTAGAAAAAGTCGAAGAAAAAGTCTTATCTCGAGAGATTGAATCTTGTAGAATATCAGCTGCGAGGTATTCTCCTGAGACTTGTGATGTAGGCGTAGGAATTGATGAAAGGAGAATGGTGCGAGTTGCTGCCGGAGATGGTGGAGAAGAGGAGGTAATGTATAATTAAGCTTATTGACGTTTGAAACCTGTTAATTTGTTACTTAGAATACTGTTACTTCAAGTGTAAAATACAATTTATGATTTCGATGACTTGCATTTACAGTTTTTTAAAATTGATTTATATATTTATAATGGATAAAATGATATCAAATTTCAGGTTTTAGTTGATTAGTTTGTTATATGTATTAGTTGTTTATTTAGTCTGTTACAATTATTAGTTATTAGATTTATTTAATATCTGTTAGTTAGATATATTAAATAAATTGGATATTACAAAATGTTATATTTTAAATTTTTATATTTTCATTACAATATTTGTTTAGCCAATTTGGAATTTTAATAAGTAGAAGTTATTTGAAAAGAAATGAACTTTAAAAAATTTTTTAAAAAATAAAGAAGTAATATGAAGCATAAAAATGACTTTGAATAAATTTTATCTATTGTATAGTCTAGAAATTATTATTGAATTGATTTCAGATTTTTTTTTGTTAAGAGAAGTAAATTATTCTAAGTAAAGCTACTGTTTCAAGAAATAGAATTCTGAGGAAACATATTATGTTTCACCATCGTATTTTAAAAACATCACGGACCGTATTCCGTACATAAATTTCAAGTGAGACTATTTCAAGTAAATAATGCAATTATTTTTTTATTCTTTTGAAATATTTCAACTGTTTAGGTGATAATCTTTCTCACTCTAATATTAAGAAAAAGCAAATCTTACAATAAACAAACTTCGGGAAGAGTAAAGTAAATATAAAATGCTCCGAGTAAATGAAATGATAATATTGTATGTATGTTTCAGATAAAATGGCTTGTATTTCTTCACGTATCAGTGACAATATTTGCGGAGCAAATAGCATATCTAGCTTTAAAACAAAGCATATCTAGTTTTAAAACAATGTGAAATTATAGCAAAAGAAAATAAAAACAGCGCACATGATTGCTAAAGACAAAAGAAAAAATCATGTTTGCTTTTCCTTGATTTCCAACACTGTTGCATCACGAAAATATTCAGAAAAGGGTAAAGGTCGGGACGTACCGTTTTTCTCCTCCGAAAAGGGCTCCGTGGAATAGCAGCAACTAGAACATGAATTTTGTTTCCTTGTAATCAATAAGGCTGAAGATTGAATTAATTCGCCTAAATGAGATCAATCAACATTTATTAAAATTCTATTTGATTAGGCAAATACCAAATACTAACCTTGATATGTAAAATACAAATTTATTTATTTAAGTTACTGTCACATACAATGTGTATAATATCCAAATAAGAATGAAACAAAATATTTTAAAAGTAGGTATTAAAGTGTTTTTGAGTATTAATTGTTTCGAAAATGTTCTCGACTCTTTCACCATCTAGCGAATAGGAAAATTGACTGGTTGGACCATTTTAATAACAAACACCTCAACATTCAGTTCTCATCTTCTTATAATGCTAATTTAAAAACTGAGAGCATCCCATAATTCGGAGAATTACCTTTTTGTGCTATGTTATACTCTTTCGTATTAGCAAGTCACTTGACATGCTTCAAAATAAACAATTCAAGATATTCATTTGAAAATAAATATTTAATATTATGGGTATAATTTATGGTAACATTATTAATGGGACATTGTTTGAGAAAAAGAACTGATTTAGCATAAGCTAGTTTAGTTGTAATATCACTGTGTAAATCTTTAAAATCGTTTTTCTCAAATGATTTTTTTTTCTGAAAACATATCTATTATTAAATGCTACTTTGAATACGAAGTCAAATGCTTCGTATTCAAAGCCCTAGACGCTTGGATATCATTGCAAAATCTCATTTCCTTTTCGTTAAGAGATTGATTGTATATTGTTCTTTAGAAACGCTCTTCTAGGTGGGTTTTCGGTACAAGGAACGTATTTGAAATTATTTCTGAAAACTCTCAAAGTATGTCCTAGCATGCATTTGTTTGGCAGCCATCAGTTAAGAGGGGAATTTTTTTTGTATATCAAACTCTTAAGAACACAGCCTACCATTGCGGCTTTCAAAGGGTAAAAGAATGTTCTTAAATTTGGAAGAGAAATGCTAGTTTTCTAGTATTCTAAGGTATTTGGACTCGAGTGATCTTAGATATACAAATGAAGGGTTAAATTCATTTGCTCATCTTTCTCGTCATCTTGATTGTAAAACCTCGACTTCCGAACCAGATGATTTCAGATTCAAAACCCGAATCTTCCTAAGAATCTCGGCGTAAGCGGGTATTAGGCACGTTAAATATATTGGGATGAAATATTCTCATGTTGATACGATGCAGAAATTTACACAGGTAGTGCCAGCCTATGTATTGTCTTCATCTGACAGCAATTGAAAATAACGAGCCTCGTCCTAAGTATTTCAAGAATGGGTATTAACTTAACTACAATAAAGATCTCGGTACTAAGACCGATGATATAAAAAGTTCTCAATTTTATTCTATCAATAATTTTTATATTATATTTCTGAATTCTATTACTTTAGAAAATTATTTTTAGTGTATCTTTTTCTTCTATTCTTCAATTATTGTTTTCATACCAGTATATTTGTATACTGTAAAATAAAATTTCATGTTATGAAAAATCAGGTAGTCATAGAGGTGCAAGGAACTTTTTAAAAACCTATTTAAAGCTATCTACGTATTTCATGATGTAACAGTTTTCGATTTTTAAATACGTATCTTTAGGTAATAAATCGATTCTCTATTTGAGATGATTTGCTTAGTGCAGTCTTTCAAAAGTTTTGTTTCGCTTTTCAAAACTGTTTGATTATGGATTAGAAGTGAATTTATCTATATCAAATTGCCTTTTTAATCTAATTATAAAACAATCGTTATAATCGAAATATTATAAGATTGAAGAACATAATGATATCTACGTGCATTTTTTGACTATATAATTTATTACAATTATTTTATTTATATTTTTAATATATTCTGTAAGTCTCTTTTTTTTTGTTGTTAAGTCGGTGATTTTTTTCTCTTTCACTCTGTCGCTAAATTTTCTTGGTGATTTATATCTTGGAGTTTTTGAGCTGATTCTCACCTTGAGTCTGATACACCATTTCAGTATTATAATAAATGTTGTTTTATATTTCTTATAAACATTGAGAAAAATAACAAAATAGAAATAGGAAGAAATAACATTAAATGTTTTCCTATGCAATCTTTAGGATTTTAAAATACTATCTTAAAATAAACCAATAAAGATTTGTTCACAGAATAAAAATAACGCTCGAAGATTTTTTTTATTAAAATATTTACCATAATGAAATAAGATGAAAATATTATATAAGACTGAAAAAATTCATTTAACCCTTTCTAGGGCCGTGGGAAGTATGCTTCCTACCAAATTTATTAATCTTTGTATGAAATTATGTAGGTTGGCATAAGTTCTGACAGATTTTTTAGTAAATCAGAAACTTAGATGCTTCAGTTCTTTATCTCAGACAAAATGATGCTTTTTGATTTGTTACTTAATTATTAATTAATTAATCAAATTTAATTTATCTAATAAGCTAAATGAATCCCTTTTCTTATTCTAATTTCAAGCCTAAAAATATTTTAACATAATATGACTAGAAAAAAATGGCCATTTAAAGTGTTAAATAATCTATCAATTCAGTTAATATTTATGTTCAGAAAATTAATATAAAACTTACATTTTAATAATTATCTAACAATGTGAATAATTTTTCTAGTATAATAATTAGTTATAACTATCTCGGATATTTCCTACATTAAAATGTTATGTTAATTAATTCTGACAAATTTGTTTCGTTTAAAAAATTACTTCCTTATTTTCAAAATTTTTATTTTTCTTTCAAGAATGGTTTATTATTAACATTACATTATCAATAACAAAATATCAATTTAGTAGTAAATCCATCGTTTACAGTCTAGTAATAAATTAACGGATCAGCTGAATTTATGCCTCATGCCGATGGTAATGAGGATAGTTAACGTGTTTGTGGGGAAAATATATTTCATTTCTTTTGCCAGTATTATGAAACCTGACGCAGATGTTTGTATTACCTCCTCGTAAACAAAATCGCTATTGTGATACGGCACAGATGAATACGGTGAAATATGACTCTAATAAACAGATCAAGATCTTATTAAATTGCTATACATTGATATGACTCTTATAACTCAATATTTCGATATTATTACAAGCAACATAATATGTTATGTATTTGACATACTCTTGCATTGTTGTAAAGAGAATATATCTAATATGTTGCCAGAATGAAATACTGGTTGTATTTCCTAAGGATATTAGTTCAATTGGTAATAGCAATTTCTTAGTATTTCTGGCAGTATCACTGCTTTGAAACCTTATTTATTGGTATATTCGACAATATGTATTAATCGGGGAGATAATATGGAATATAATAGTCGTTCAGAAAGTATTCACTGAAAATAATTTAAAACAAAATTCACCATTTATGTGTATTATAATTTTATAACACTTTTTCATAATTTAATGAATGAAAGCTTCTTCAAATCCATACAAGTCTTTAAAAATTAAATTCTGAAATAACATTTTTTGATCGTTCAAATTTCCAAATATTTTATCTAGCATAATTAATAACATTTTTATTTATATACCTAATCTCTTGGCTTACAAGGGGAGGTCACGGGGTTGAAATCGGAGATCGGGATGAGAATTTGTATAATGATAATATACATTTAGAATATTCATTCATGAAAATATTAAAACACAATGGCCAGCCAATTTCGAGAAAATGGTCCTCAAACTTTTGGTAAAGCTTTTATACTGATAACTTGACTCCCGTCCCGATGATCCCGATGACATAATTGTCTAGGCAACCGTCTCGTATGCGGAAGGCCAGGGTTCGAAACTGGATAGGGTTTTTTTTTCAGTTTAATAACTTTTATTCAATTAAAAATTCACAAATACTCTTAACTAATATGTTTTTAATTTTTTCATCCAAATTAAATATTTATTATCGAAATACATAATAATAGATTAAAATTTAAAAGGAAAAAATTATGAATACAAATGCATTTTTAAACAAAATAAAATTATTTAAATTTAATTAACTATTAGTTTTACAGATAGTTTTAATTAATATGCTACTTATTTTTATGCAAGGATAAATGCTTATTATTTTAATACTAAAATTGCAATTTAATATTTAAAAAATAGTAATAAATATAACATAAATGGTGATAATTATTAATTATAAATACTCGCATCGTAAAAAAATTATTCAATATGTCTAAAAAATTATCCTACATACATTTACTTTGATTATATTCAAGAACCACAATGGTAACTATAGTAAAAATATTGGAAACAAAATATATTTCGACATCTTGCACAACTGATACATGATGATTGTCCACAAGAGCAAAATTTCCTTAAGAGATCTATAGGTAAACCAATTTCATTTACATTTAAAAATATATCTCTTTCATCAGAAAGTTGGGCAGCGTACCTTGCATACCTTATCATCTTATTAAAAATTGGTGATGACAATTGATGGTGTACAATTGATTTAATTTTTACTCTATATTCGCAAGAATTTATTTCTTGATCATGTTCGATTAAATAAAAATACGCTTTTGTATAAAAATATACTTTTGTATATGCTTAATACGCTTTGAACCATCTGCCTAAGCATTCAATAAATTAACAACTGCTCTTCTATTTCTTTTGATTACTGCAGTTGCTTACATATGTTTTGTTTGCTTACATATTTAACAAATATCAGCTGCTACCTTCAATTTTCGATATAAATACAGCTTCGTTGAGTTAGAATTGATAATTTATTACTATTAAAATCCATGAATTTGAAAATTAATGATGATGATGATTTGATGCAAGCAAGTTAAATTATCTGTAGTCATTAATGTTACGTTTTAAATTATTTTTTCTGTAAACAATAAATTATAATTTAAGTATTAAAAGAATAAACATGTATCCTTGCATAGAAATAAGTAGCATATTAATTAAAACTATCTGTAAATAGTTAATTAAATTTAAATAATTTTATTTTGTTTAAAAATTGCATCTGTATTTATAATTTTTTTCTTTTAAAATTTTAATTTATTATTATGTATTTCGATAATAAATATTTATTTTGGATGAAAAAAATTAAAAACATATTAATTAAGAGTATTTGTAAATTTTTAATTGAATAAAAGTTATTAAAAAAGAAAAAAAAATCCTAGCCAGGTTCAAACCCTGACCTTCCGCATACAAGACGGCTACCTAGACAATTATGCCGTTGGGACCATCGGGACGGGAGTCAAGTTATCAGTATATAAGTTTTACCGAAAGTTTGAGGACCATTTTCTCGAAATTGAGTGGCCATTGCGTTTTAATATTTTCAGGAATGAATATTCTAAATGTATACTATTATTATACAAACCCGATCTCAGATTTGGGAAATAACTCCTTAAGCATAATATATGTTCCAAAAGTAAGAATGACTATATTTTAAAATACTCAGACATTTTTTTTTAAAAATAAAACTTCACTTCACCAGTGCTGTTCAGTGGGAACAAGAACTTTGGTAAAAACAGTTTAATGGAGTTGAGTGCCTCTAATAGCCTTGGCCGACAAAATATCATTTCAAATATGGTTTACAATTGTTTTTAAAATTATATGATAATTTGCGGGAATGTGTACTAACCTATTTCTGCACTTCAGATAGCATTACTTTCAAAACTTCCTCATGAGAACAGCGCTCTTGACAGATTTATGTACCTTTGTACAAAGACATATTTTTTAAATAGAATATAAAAGAAAGTAATTTTACATTAATGCATTTTTATTTCACAATTCTGGAAAATAATTTTCATTGTAATTTATTCATATTTTCAATGTACTCAACAAAAGGAAATTTGCTCTACAGAATAAAAAGTTGCTTAATTTATAATTAAAATTCTTTCATGATAAATCCTTTCTTCAAGTTACAAATGTATTGTATTGATCATTTATTAATCTAATCAAAATTAATTTAAACAAGGCAAAAATTTTAGCGTTTACATTCTATATATTTTATAATTCCCTTATAAGTATAAATTAAAATTTAAAAAAGACGTTACACTGGGTCATTTAATATAAAGATAATAAGTTGTTCCATGGATGTGTTAAATCTTTTCAAATGTTTGCGTTAGAGGATTTGACATAAGTATATCATTTCTGATATTTAAAAAGAAATTATTCATATAGATTCTCTTTTACCAGTTTTTATCTTTTATCTAATAAAAATCGGGGAATTAATATATATATATATATTTGTGTTCAAAAACTTATTTTAAATTTATGAAATATTGTAAGGAACAACGCATTTATACCATAGTTCAAAATTGAATAGCAACGAATCAGAACTTGTAAGTTCAATAAAACATGCTTTAATATCTATAGTTTGGTTGACTTTGGTATCTTGATGACTTTGCAGAAGAAATTCCACGATATTTTGAATGAATTGTTCAGTTACATTCACCAAGACGTTTTAAATGTATATTGACAAAATGGTCTTGAATCTCATTTTTGTCATCAGGTTGACGGACAAGAAGCAACTACAGTAGTAGAAGTAACAGAAGACGCCCCCTCTGCCCCTGATGAAAGTAATCTAATAGCCAACGGATCATCTACTACAAGTGTCTCTCCCACCCCGTCTAAGGATTCTTCCACAACAAGCAAGCCAGCATCGGCCGAGAGCAAGAAAGATACAGATTCCTCGAAGGATGATCAAAGTAAACCTGCCTCAGCTGTGTCCCGATCTTCCATTCCAGAAGCCACTGTGTATGAACCACCTGAAAGGCGTCGATCAGCGACGTCAGTGGAAAGCCAAGAGAAAAAAGAATTGGCGACAGAAAAAAGCCAAGAGGACGGAAAAGATGCTGAACCGGAAAGTAAAGAAAAATCGCTGCCAGATGATAGTAAGGATACAGACACAGTCGTTGAAAAGAAGAGCGAGGAAAAGACTTCGTCTGAGGAAAGTAAGTTCAGTTACATTTTTACTGTTTGTATCAACTTGAGCATAGTAAGGTATTACGTTAAACCCGTTAATCGACATACTAGTTGTAATTAATTAAAGTTATTTTGCTTTTTTTCACATGTTTTTAGTTCTGCAGTTACAATTAATTCATTTAAAATGAGTTTTCGAATGATTGGATTATATTTAGGGAAATATGAGATAATAGTTAAGTTTCAAATTTATTTATGTATAGATAATTTGGTAATGATATATTACTACATTCAAAATTGCAATTAAAAACTAAGTTTATAATAATTTTACAATTTATTTTTTTAGTGTCATTGTTTCTTTAGTTATATATATCATTTTTATGTGTTATTGCATTTGTTTTATCTTCAGTTTTAAAATTGTTTTAATTCAAACTCAAACTCAGAATATTTACATATTGTAAAATTTTGGTATATATAGAGAGGTAATAAAGTTATAGAAAAAACAATAAATATCCGTAGTGTTTGCGGAACGGTATTGCAATAGTAATATGCAAGTGCTACAGTAACTTTATTTTGTAAGTAATAATAGTTTCGTTATTGCAGTAGAGATTGTCGGATGTCACTAACTTCGAAAAAGGTAATTGCTGCCATGCATATTCCCTATAATACATCTTCAATCTATTCATAAGCTACAATACCGAAAACCATGATCATACCATTTTTGAAAGTTAACAACACGAGTTAAGAATGATTTTTGACAAAAGACAAAGCTTAGTAAAATATAGAAAAATTAAAGCAAATTGTAAGTTTTCATTCTCGAAGAATTGAGCTAATATCAGCATACTCTTGTTTCACGGAAAAAAAATTGTAATTGCACAAATTAAAAAAAAAAAAATATGTAACGATTTCTGAAGGCATTTCAAATTGAGATGAATGCAAGACGAAGTCTCAATATCTCTAGAACGGAACCGGTATCAACATATCCCTGTTCCAGCAGATAATTCAATGGCAATAATTCAAATTAAAAGCAACAACAAATGAACAACTCTGAAGGCATTCCTGACTGATAAAAATGCACAGCGATGTCTCAAGTCTTATTCCTACCATAATTCATGACCAAAAGACGCATAGAAGAAAATAATATGAATCAAAATATGGACGTTAAGATTGCTTTGCACAACAAGTCATGTAAATCTGAATGCCTTCTCTTAATGCTTATTACCCGAAATGCCTTTATCCAGCTGTGAAAGCTATGTCATTGACTATATCTAGATTTGGATAGTGATCTTATGTATTTTGCAACCCCGGGAAAGCCGAATAACTGGGAATGAATACTAGTACTATGAGCCAACTATTTTTCACTCTATGGCACAAATATTGATTCATCTGGAAGTACGATTTTTCAGAATCAAAACTATGTAGTTCTACTCGCTAGATCTATCAGGTTGTAATTTAAAAAGCATTGAGTTCATGTTACAAATCTCCTTTGACCACCTTAGTTTCTTGCTCTCAGTATTAATCATTGGATAGTCTTTGGGAGAAGAGATTTTACATATGAAAATTTACATATGGAAACTTTCACATTTATTTTCCATTAAAAAATGGTTTACTATTTCTTTAGGTACAATTCAGTATTTGTGTAACTTAATTCCTCGAAACATTAAGGCTATTATCTATACTTAAGGTAGTCCGATGCTTTATTAAGGAAACGTTTTTTTTTTCTATTCATCAGCGATTAATTTATCTTTAATATGTATATTTATTACCTAATACACAGATAATTATTAATTTTGAACATTTATCTATTTAATAATTCAACTTAATACTAATAAAAAATATCCCATAAAATACACATATCAATAAGTAATTTTGTTTATATTAAAACTAAACCGATACATTTCTTTTTATAGTCCATATAGTAATTATTGTAATATAATTATCGAAGTTTGACACTAAATGTTTGTGTTAATACTGAAAAATGTATAGCTTGGTTGCCTATTTAATTTTTCGAAAATCCTTTTCTGTAATATCACTTCAAGAATGTATGATTGAATGTTAGATAAGTAATTTTTGCTAGTGAAAATAATATGATGGCATTCCTCTAAAAAATTAAACAAAACTTTATTCACAGAGTCTGAAGAAACTGTCATCAAGAGTGACGATGAAAAAGAAAAACCAAGCAGTGCCAAAGAATCTGAAGAAGCTGTAAGTGAAACAACAGAAGTAAAATCTGACGTGCAACAAGATGAAAAAGCGGCGGAAAGTCATATTAAAGAACCCCAAAGCAGTGAAAAACCAACAGAGGATGAGAAAGCCGATCAAGATGTTAAAACTGAAAAAAATACAGAAAAGCCCGCTGAGGAAGAAAAGGGAGAAAAAGAAGCAGCAGAAAGTGATTCAAAATCTGTAGAAGGGAAGAAAGACACACCCGTGACAGAGAAAACCGAGGCTGCAGAAGATAGTGAATCTAAACAACCTGATATTGAAGGGAAGGAACCGGTGGAGGAAGTTGGCGGTGATGTTGCTGAAAAGGCAAGTGAAGCTGAAAACCCTGAAACGCAAACAACAAAAGAGGATTTAGAGCCTTCTGAAAGTGAAGCAAAGCCGGAGGCAGAAACCACAGCAGCTCCTGAAGCAGTCCAAGAAACTGTCAAAGCAGACGAAGGGCCAGAAGAGATACAGCCTCCTGTACTCGAAACTAAAGAGGAAAAAGAGGAAGACAAGGACAAAGAGGAAGAGAAAGAAGGAGAAGAAAAGACTGAAAAGGAGGAAATAGTTAAAGTAAGCTGACTTCAAAATTTTTTTCATCTATTTTTAAATTCTATCATATAATGAAACAGAGAAATAACTTCAATGTACTCATAAAATGTCAATCCATCTATACTAATATTAAAGATAAATGCGCATGTGTGTTGGTTTTTGATAGGCCATATCATTTGATCTAAATATATCAAATTTGGTACATGATACCTTGGAGGTAAAGAATGTACAATTAGAATTTTAATTAATTAAAAATTAAGCTGAATTTTTGCGTTTCCTTACTACCAAATAAATTTTATACCGTTTCAAAATTAAAAAATATATATTTTTTCAGATACCATGTAAATAGTCGTGCGAATTTTTGCTCAAATTTGGTAATTTTTTTTAAATATATTTTTTTGTCTGATTTATTACTATAGATTATATTGTTGCTAGGAAATTCAAACCGTTTTCATTGTTTCAGCAATTATCTTCTTTTTTTCATTTTTGAAAACTAATGAACTAGTGTTCTGTTTAATATCTGTGTAGTTTATGAGACATATAAAGAGTGAAGTTACACTATTGCGAAATTGCGAAAGATAGATGAACTGAATATTTAACTATTATTTATTAGCCTCATGATGTCATGGCACTATCATTAGAAATATTCATGAGCTCTATAAGCAGAACATATATAAGTGACAATTAAAATAACATGGCTTTGTCTAATAATTCGCCAGAATCATGGACATTAAGTTATATGTATACGATTTAAAGAAAATTAAATCTAGCCATATTTCCCATTTGAAAGGCTGGTCGCCAAAGGCAAGTAATTTTAAATAAAATAAAAGGTTAAGACTATTGTGAATAAAATTGGGTGAATAATAAACATTTGAATATTACTATTTTATAAAAACGAGTGATTTTACACTATTTCATCAACCATCTTAAAAAATATACACCAATCAGCTCCCAGAATTTTATTAAGATTGACTGATTGACCTATGATGATGAAAGTGTTGATTGTTCTAAAATAAAAAATACAAATTTCATAATTCAGTCAGATTTGATCGCAGATAGTCAAATCAGTCAGATTTGATAAAGCTTTGTTTTTAAATTAAAAGTTGGAGTGTCAAGAATATTTCGCAGAATATGATTCTTTAGGGGCAAAGGAGTATACAAATTTTAGACTTCATAATTTTTTTGAAGTATGGTTATTGATCCAAACAAAATAGAATATTTTTTATGGTATTTAAATCGTTTTGAAAGTAAAATTAAAAACTGAATTTTATAATGAATCATATATATTTTTAATATTTCTTAGAAATATTGCATAAATTTTGGAAATAATTCTGTGACGCACATAATTGCTGAAAAATTGTTTTCTGTATTCATGTTTTGTTTCAGCAAATATGTGTGTGTATATATATATATATATATATATATATATATATATATATATATATATATATATACAGGGTGTTCATTAATTATTGTCGGGGTTTCCGTACCTCATAACTTTCGAATAAAAAATATTACGCAAAAACCGATTACGTATTCGTAAATTACAACTCAAAGAATTATGTATTCGTAAAGTACAACTCAAAGAATCGCCTTCAACTGAACGCCTACAAAGTGCAAATTGTGCAAGTTTTACACTTTAATATCATTAATAAAACTCTTTGAGTTGTAATTTACGAATACGTAATCGGTTTTTGCGTAATATTTTTTATTCGAAAGTTATGAGATATGGAAACACCGACAATAATTAATGAACACCCTGTATGTATATATATATATATATAATAAAAAAATTACTAGAGTTTCAGAAAATTAAAGACAATGAAAAGAACGACATATGACTGATACGTTCATAACAGTATGAGTTATATCAAAATTGCATATACTATATTATATATATATATACTATCAAAATTAGTAGTTTAAATATATTTTTCTGAAAAAGCTACTAAGTGACCCATTTTCATGAAATATTTAATTAAAAATTATAACATGCATTAATCCTGTGAAATAGGAAGTCATTAAAACCGTGTCAGTATCAAACAGCACAGAAACGTCTTCACATTTAATTGTGTCTACATTGAAATATAATTATTAAAATGCCTTATTAATTGTGGATATATGTTTAATTAATCGATTTTAAGATTTGGAGAAGGCCTTTTCCATAATATACTTCTTAATTAATTAAAACTAAAAGACTCTCTACACATCCGTTCTATATATGGGAAAAAATCTACGAGACTGAATAATGAAATTCTAATGTTATATGAAATAGACTAATTTAGATGGTATACGTTTCAAAATATGCACAAATGATATGCAAAATATTCTTTAAACAATCCTGGGTGGTGATATGTAGATAGTAGTTACATTTTATTTAATGATTTTATCCAATAAATTATAATCTTTATTCTCGATCAATTATAATTTGTAAGTGATGTAGGAATATGATAGATCTTAACAACTGTAATGAATAACCGAATGAAAAATTAGTTCAGATTTTGTAATTTATACTAAATTTAAATGGATGATTGCAAATTCCAAGGCTAGAGATCCAACATAATGATTAACTATTTTTACGGATTATTATTTTTTTTCCTACTTAAATTCTATTTACATCAATCTCCTATTAATTATTTGGATTTATAACTGAAAACTGTCTTTTTTATAATCGGTTGCTTTTCCATAGTGCTCTGAAAGGTTACTTTGATTTTAACAGTTGGTTTTATTTATTTCATACTAGCCGCCTTTGGCGACCAGCCGATTCTCCAATCTTAATGTTCGTTTAAATTTTAATAATTAAATATTTTACGCAATTCCTACTTTAATAGATTCTTCATCAAAATATTTTAAAACTTCAGATTTTGATAGTCATATAATTCATTCATAATATTATAAATGCCTTCAGTCATAACGTAATATATATCTCTCTAATTTTCAGTTAACTCTCGTAGAATTTATGCTTTACATTAAAGTGGAAAGAATTAATCTGCAATTAATATAATAATATTTTTTACTGAAACAAAGCATTTTTTTATAATATGATTACTGATAATAGAGTCACTGAGCGTTTAAACTTTATAGGCACTAAAAAATATCTTTCTTAATTTATGTAATATCTCAAGAATTTGTCAACAAAATTTTCTCAGATTCATCATGATCGATTCATTAACAATGTTTAATTTTTAATGCATCAAACACTAAGAAAATAAAATGAATCGTTTAAAATAATCGGTCGAAAACAGATTTAAAAAACTACTTAAAAAACAATGTACTTAAATCTATAAGCATATACAAAAAATATATAACGAACATAAATACAATTTATTTACAAAAGCATGCAACTAACCTAAAAATAATTTAAATCAAGAATCATCCTTTGATAATATTGTCAACAATCAGAACACAATGCGCATGCGTGAATTTTCTTCGCCGGTTACGTAACGCAAATACGTGATTTTTTCTACGCCAGTTGGGGTAACGCTATGCGGAGTAGAAATTTTTAATTTCCTTTATTCTGTTTTATTTTAATTCAAAAGTACTTCAGAATGAATCTAAAAGGTCGATTCATTAACAATGTTTAATTTTAAATACATAAAACATTAAGAAAATAAACACAATCGTTTGAAATAATCGGCCGACAAATGTTAACCCTAGCCTCATTACTGTTGGAAAAAAAACTGAAGCCTTACTCATTTGGCGGTGGCAAAAATGAGATTTTTTTGGCGGGAAAGTTATTTTTTAATTAATAATTAAATTTCTAATTAAAAATTCAAAAAAGGGACTGCAGGTGCACATTTCCGACCTCTAAGGTATACATGTACCAAATTTGGTAGCTGTAGGTCAAATGGCCTGGCCTGTAGAGCGCCAACACACACACATTGAAATTTATATAAGTATAGATTTATCCCAATGACGATATGTAATAATGAGTTACAAATATTTATTTCTCAACAGTTTTCTATTTTCAATTAAAAAAAAGATTTTAAAAAATCATGCATTAAGTATACGAATTAGTGGTGAAGGACGTTAAAAGTCTTTTAGGTAATTCTGTACATTTCAGGCTAGTAAATTATTTAACTGCTTGTATTAATTAAATTTTTAATCTGTTCTTTTTAATATATGGTAAAGTTACATAACATTTAGCTGGCAGTGTGAAATAGTATTCACAAAATATAAAAAAATAATTCTTATATCTCACAGCCTAATCTGCAAACCTAATTAAAAATCTTTACTTCACATAAAATACAAAAAAAAAGTGCTACATTAAAACCATATAGGTTGGGAAACTCTTTAAAAATTATTATTAAAAAATCATAGCTTTTATATTTTTATTTAAGAATCTTTAATATTTCACTATCATCCCGCTTTATAATTTTGAAGGGACCAAAGGAATAACGTTAAACGTGGTTCAAAATTACTTATATTAATTATTATTTAATCTCAGGGTACCCATAAAAAGTGTTAAAATAGATGGAAAAAGGTTAGAGATAATAGATTAATAAAGGTTAGATTAATAATAGTATATTATGATTATTTGTTCTCATTTCAATTACTAGCATTATAAAAATTACTAGCATAACTGGTTACCTAATATCGGCAGTTATTCACTGCTTCTAACATCTGGAAATATAAATATCTATTCATTTGGAAATTCTATAGTTCTCACCTCTTATTTTTTTATATTTTTTTATTTTATTTTTTTTTTTCTTCTGAATAACGCAAAAGGTGAAAATTGATTTTTTGTGTGTGTTTCTCCATGAATTATGGCTGATTTTTACACACATCAATACAATTATGTTTCCTTTTAAACTATAACAATTCAAATATATCTAGGAAGTTCAATATTTGCAAAATGTCTGGCTAGAATAATCATATTATTAACTTTAAATCGAATTCAATCAGATTATTTAGGATCTTCCATTTGTTTTATCTGAATACTTTGTTCTCTAAATAAATGCCTTGCTGCCAATATCAAGACTTTCTTTCTTAAAATAAATCTTAAAGGTGGGCGACTGAAAAAATTTTGAGCGCTACGTGAATCATTTCCATATTACGAATTTATAATACTGTTTCTCTGCACAGTAAAACTCTTGGCAAGGAAAATATTTTTACAGATATAGTAAAGGTTGCTGAATGGAAGTTAAGTCAATGATAATCGTTTCTGGCGACAAACTTGGAGATCTTTGGCAACTTCTCTGTTGCAATCAGAACGAAAATTTCCTGAAATTTCAGTAATTTTGGCTATATATTGATTCGGAGCGAAGATACGAGACATTATAGAAAGTCGATGCTTTGTCACAGAGATTATAAGAAATGTACAGTGCAGACAAGAGGAATTAGTAATAATTGATTCGAGAAACACAGAAAGCATTCGAGAACACAGAAAGCATTTTCAGCTAAAGTTTCTCCAATAGGTTCTCTCTGAGCTTTTTATACTATCGCGGCTACTTAATAGTGATTTTCTGCTCACGTAATGTTGATTTCTACAAGTGCTGTTCTGGATCTAAAGAATTTCGATTATGTATCCGTCTTCGCAGATAAAATAAAAAGTCGTTATTTTTTACAGTCTGTTGTACTTTTTCGCCCTGCACATACTAATGCATTTGGATAACACACAGGTGTTTATTTCCTTTTATTTAGATACTTAATTAACATTTTTTTAAAACACTATTTCGATTCATTTAAATTTTGTTTTAAAAAGAAGGAAGCGTTTTTTAATGAAAATGAATGGGGAATTCCTTCCTCCTTTTTGAGAGGAAGCTTTTCTTTCGTTTATCGAGAAGTCCATATTATTCCATTTTTTTTCTTCTGTGGTCTCTTAATAATCATTACTTTGATATTTTCAGCTTTTCTACACAATAAAGTTTGGTGTTTATTTTATTACTATCTCATATATGAAATATTACAACCTCGCAATTTTGATGAATCTTAACTTCAAACTCTGGAATTATTATTATCTGTCTATGAAAACAACTGTGATTCAAAAATGATTTGAGCTAGATGGATGAAATGTGGAATATCTTCTTTGCATCAAGTTTGGAAATTTCTTTCAAATTTTGAACGAAATCCGTGTAGATGAAGTCTGTCTATCCAAATATCCTAAAATAAGTTAGCACAATAGCTACGAAAAGACAAAAACTAAATGGATAAAATTTGATGACCAGTTGTAAGAGTAACTTTTAAAAATATCTTTAGTGTGTTAGTACACATCTAAAACCTATAAAATTGGAAACAAATACGTGAAAGGCACCACTTTTTATCGGTCTGTAGTTTCACAGGCTTGTAAACTCAATAACTAAAAAAAAGCATTAACACAAAACGTAAAATTTGCTACATGATTTTGTGTTTACAATATTAGTTTGCATCAAATTTCAATTTTAATAGGAAAGAAACATCCATACAAATTCGAATTATAGGCACTTGCGTATCAGCATCATCTGAAAGATTTAACGCCTAAAAATCCTCAACGATCGCATTCTATTAGTTCTTTCATAACTTTAGTTTATTCACGGCATACGATTAATAAAGAGGTAGTACACTTATTACAGAGAATGTAAGAAAATTTCAAGGAGACTACATTACGCACTCAATAAAATTTTCGCGGAAAAATTTTCAATGAAGTCTGTATGTAAATATATAAATTCTTTGCTTTCACATATCTACCGAAATTATTTTTGTATAGTTATTCAATAGTGAAAAATAATAAGCAGGATATGTACTTCAATTATGGATCATTCAACTATTTCTAAATGGTCAGAGATAAGTATGTGTTTACAATTTAAAAAAGTTTTTAATGTCGTAAGGAAATGTATTAAAATATAATAACATTATTGAAAAAATTACGATATCTTTAAATCTTTATAGAGTCTTCCTATCTTATTACTTATAATAAAATAATATTGACATGATAATATTTTAAATAAAAAGTCTTACTCATTTGCGAATAAAAATAATAAAGCTTTAAATGTGACTATTTAAGACTCTTTCAATAAAAAAAAAAAAAAAAAAAAAAAAAAAAAACAATCTGACAAACTGCGGGTCATTTTTCTTTTAAATTATTTTCTATGTTTTTAATCCGAATAATTTAATTTCTTTTCAAATAATTAGATACAATTTCAACTATAATCTTCATATATATATTTAAATTATTGGGAAAAATAAATACATTAAAAAATTTAGTCTTTATCATTAATAAACAATACAATTTTTATAAGGGAGTGAAAACTTGTTATTTGATCTCAGATGCTTTCTTTTTTACGCATAAATAAAGCAGTTTTAAATTTTAGTTAATTTCTAAATAATTATTTTGATATAATAATACTTGTATATGCTACACGAATGTGACAATAGTTTAAATGGCTTCTCATTTGAATATATTTAGGAACATTTAAAAAAACATTATGAAAAATATTTAAAGTATCAAAACAAGCTTTAATTTTTTTTTTTTTTTTTTTTTGCAATTTAATGAAACAAAATAGCAGTTTTTAATTTTAAAGGCAACATAGATTTTAAATAAATTTTTGTTTTTATGAACATTTAATAAAATAATGATACTTTAATACATTTATTGTGCAAAAATGCATCGTTATTTTTGATTTTACATTCCACTTCCCAGGGTGATTTATCTCTGTGATAAAGAATTTTTTCTTTATTTTTGAATCACTCCAATCTAAGTTATGTTCTCAATACGGTATCGTATTGAAAATAATGAAATTTCCAAGCAAAATTTGTTTAAAACGGAAGTAGTTTAAAATGATAAAAATAAAGTAAGTTTAACCCTTTCTAAGGCCGTGGGAAGTATGCTTCCCACCAAATTTATCACTCTTTGTATAAAATTATGTAGGTTGGCATAGGTTTAGAAAGACAGAAACTTAGATGCTTCAGTTCTTTATTTCACACAAAATTATGTGTCTTGGTTTGTTACTTAATTATTAATTGATCAAATTAATTAATTAATCAAATTAAATTTATCTAATAAACTAAATGAATCCCTTTTCTTATTCTAATTTCAAGCCTAAAATATTTTAACATAATATGAAAAAAAGGGACCTTTGAAGAGTTAAATAATAAAAGTAAAGTATTATTGGGGGCATTAAAATTTGCAATTAATTTTTTATAACAGATATTTGTATCTAAAACAACCGTAAAAGCATTTGTCTCTGAAATTGAATTTGAAGTACTCAAATTAATTTGCGAGTTTTAGCATTTATGATATTATTTTTAATTAATGCTTTACAATTTTTCTATTATAATGTTCTTTATAACTTATGTAAGCAATAGATGTCATATGAGTAACATCGTTGTAACAGTGTTTGTTACTACTCAGAGTTTTGGAAATTTTCTTGACTATTAAATCTTAAATAATATTAATTATTTCCTACTTTTAAGGCACTGATAAATGCGTTTTTAATTTCTATTATTTCTTATTTTTAGTTTGTAATACGTTTCATTACTCGCCATAACTGATATAATTTATTCTTGCAAAGTTTCTTTTTTCATTTTCATTATCAGATTTTTCTTTTAAAATGGAATCAAAATTTAATTGGAATGAGTCGATTAACTGATAATAACTTTCAAAAATTATTATACTGTTATTATTAACTTAGAGAAGACCATCGTAAGCAAATTTTCACAACTTAAATAAGAAAATGCAAGTAAACTTGTATATTACAAGCTTCCATCTTTTCAAACAGGAAATTTGCAGAAAAGTCGAATTAAATAAAAACGGGAAAAAAATTGCTTTGAACAAAATGATTTCAATAACATTTTTTAAATACGAAGTTTTAATTCCATTTCAATTTCATTATCATTGATTGCCATAATTTTCTTATTTATTTCAAAACTTTAGAGAAAAACTATTTCATTATGATATAAACTGGGTTACGAAGATGTCTCTAAATTTTTCCAACTAAAAAATGTCAATGGATACAGCTATTTTTCACTTTCATATCATCGTCTTTTGCTTTCATAAATTAATTTGTGGGTTAGCGTTTCGACTTATTCCTTTTATAAACTGTTTGATCGACGAAGCCAAACAATCAGTCAATCAGTTGCACTGATTTATTTAACTTAGGAACTGGAGGAGCCCAAGACTCTCGTAGAAGAAGAATCAAAACTCGAGGAGGGGGCAGCAGAAAAGCCTGAGGAGGCAAAGGAGGCAGATGACACAGCAGCGAAGGAGGCAGCGGATGAAGTGGAGGGTGACAAAGGAGTGGACCAGAAAGAGGAGGAAATTGCCGCAACACAAAAAGAGGAGGAAATTGAGGCGATTGAAGAACCGGAAACTATGAAAAATGAAGAGAAGGAAGTAGAGGTAAGATGTTTTGCTGTGGCTGTCTGTAACGAATATTCTTTTTCCGGGCATTCGTCGATAAGCTGGATAATTGGTAACCTCGATTGCGGACTTTGGGAAAATTGGCAAAATACTTTTCTTTATTTATGTGAAATATGAGTGAAAAAGGCAGATCATTTCTTTTAGAAGATTTGACGTCTCAACAAATATACCAATACTAATTTATGCTGGATTTGGTTAAACTGTAAAATATGGTTTCCCAAAATCTCCAGTAAAATTTTTTAAATTGGAGATTTTGGTATACATACCAAAAATCACTTATTTTTTCGTTAAGTCATTGGAAATTGAAATTAGTTTTTCACCTTCCTGTAGGATTACGATTCTTCTTTTTTCTTTATTGGTTATTAATCAACAATTTTAGGTTATGGATATCTGGGCTTAATTTCCTAAAAAAGGCCAATGAGTATAACGATTTATTGAGTTTTTAGATGCAATAAAATTACGATATGAAGATGAAGTTGGAGTAAATTATTATACACCAATTGTGCTTGTCAGTTTATGAATAGAAACAATTAATCTTTTAATGCCATTTTATCATCTCTAAGAAAAAGTTAGACACGATTAGTTCTTATTTTTTAATAAAAATATTTTTAAAAAATGTAATAACTATTTTTCCTAAAAGAAACGAAAATTCATTTATCTGCTGTATATTTTATAATTAATGATTATTTGTGTTTTAATCTATAATAAACTTATGATATAAAATTAGTTTTCTAAAAAAGTAGCTTCGAATTGTACCATTATTTAAGTAGTACCAGCAATCAGAGAGAATCAAATTATTAATATTTGTTAAGAAACTGTTTTATTATTGCTTACAAATGAATGTTTCTTCTTATTGCATTTCTCAGTATGAAAAAATTTAATAAATTCTGATGAATACCAAAATCATTGCAATTAAAAATTAGGGAACGATTGAGGAATAGAACTTTGAATACAAGGTCTCATATTTCTTCTGATTTGTTTCAGTTTTAGTGCATTTCTCTTTTCTTATTCAAATATATCATTTGATATTTAAATATGAGTGTATTCTATTAGATATGTTTTATGATTCAAATGAAAGTATGCCAATTCAATATAGCTTTTATTTAATAAAATTTATTTTATTATTGTTTAAAAATAATTCCGTTCGTTGGTATTTAAGGTTTCTTAAAAAAGATAAAATTCATAATAATTCCAAATTTCAATTAATTATAGACAAAATCCATTTAAGAAAAAACAGAAGTCATTATTTCATTGTATTTAAATAAATATAAATACGAAATTTGTAAAGTTAAAAAGAAAAAATATAAATAATTTCTTTTATTAGACGTTTAAAGAATGAATAAAAGTAAATGATGGAATGCATTTTATACAATATTTATTTATTTAAAATACCCATTTTAAAACAGCATATATTTCTACCATTATTTTGGAAAATTATTGAATTATCAGTATCCAGATAATGACATCACAATGTCAAAATTGAAACTTTTTTACTTTAAGAATTACGACAAATTTAATTTTCCATAAATGATTTTAAAGGAATTCTGATGATTTAATATGAATTGAACAATCAGAAAGGAAAACAATCAAAATTTGCATTATGCAACACTAATAAATTCATTTACAAAATTTTATTTATTATTCGAATTTTTTTTCAAAATCTCAAACATCGTATTCCATGGTAAAGGCAATTCTAAACAATGTGATCCATCAAGTTAAGCATTACATGAAGCATTCGAGCCAATAATGTGGTTAAATGGCCCGCATATGTTTAGATGGTTCGTAAAACCTTCCAACCGTTATTCACAAATTCTGAAGTCTGACAATACTGCTGGCCACTTCATTAAAACCTTTTGCTAATCATTTGGAATTCCGCGAAATGTTACTTGTGACTTTATGTGCCATTAGGTTTATGTGAGGGGCATCATATGCCGTATAAGCACAATTAATTCACGTTGAAGCAATTTTGCAATCACATGTATAACGAACATTTACAACATTTATGAAATGCCGTAGAGTTGAAAAAATAAGAGTTTTATTCTGGAGACATGTTTCTATACAAAATATTCAATTTGAAAAGAAATATTAAAGCTACATCATATGGAAATTCCAGTTGGATTTAATAGAATCTTCCGTGAAATCTGAAAAAATAATTTGAGAATCTCTTGGTTTTTGGATTATTAAACTGAATATTTCATATATAATTATAGCAATTCTCCTATGTAATAAATATTGAATTTTTCTGAATGTTAAAATTATGTTATCATTAATATTTGAACATTAATATCCAAAAAATAAATATATCGATTGAATCTGTCTGAGTAGAGCGTTTTTGTATTGGTTTACCGTTAAGTAGGGCAAAAAAATTATGGATTGATGTATTATGTATTTTAACTGATTTTGGCTTATATTTATGAGAAACATTTCATAATAGCTCAGTTGCAGTTTCTAAATGTGTTTTTATATAATTAAATTATGCTAGTAATTATAATCAGTCTCGTTATCCAATGTAATCCTAAGTAGGGGCGAAAAAAACAGAGGCGGTGAAAATCTTTAAGCATTTCTTTTTAAAAATGTTCTTATTTCCTGGTATTTATATTTTTGATTATGGCAGAAATTTTTCAAATCAATTTGAACATTTTTGAATGCTATTTAAAAGAAATTAAATGCAAACATTACATAAAATATTACATTACTTCAATATGCAAAATCGCATTTTGGGAGAAAATCATTTTTTGATTAAAAAACTATTGCTAGTTTCACTGTTTAAAGCAATTCAAATTTATCAACAATTTTTAGAAAATGTATTCTTTATAATGATATTTAAATTAATTACCGTTTGCCCTTCCATTTCTTATGGAATGGAAAGAAATTTTTTGTTAGTCATTTTTGTTTGCTTGTGACATAAATCAAATACTCGTTAGCTTAGTTAATTATGCTGAGATACTAAACAAAGAAATATTGTTTCAATTGAAAAGGATTGTCTTATAATTTCAGTCGTAATTAATTTTAATTTTTGAACCGAAATTCTATTTTTTCTGTAATTTTAATATATTGTTATTTTTTATATTTTAATAGAGCATTATTTTCTTCTTTAGTGACTTTATAAGCAATTCTCAATAGAATTAATTTAATCTATTTATTACCATTATTATTTAATATATCTGGAAACAATAGAATGTAGGAAGAGAAACGATATATAATAATCCATATTTTACAATGAAAACATTAAATCTGATTTCTGAAAATAAATCAAATTTTTTATAACTTGAAAATTAATTTTAAGCATAGAATACAGTTTTTGAAAACAAATGTCAAGGTTTGGAAATTCAATATTTAAAATGTAAAATCAAGTAATAATTACTCTAAATTTCAGGCAGAAATGAAATAAGTGAGAATATAATTATTCTATTTCCTATATTTTCTTAAATATAAAAAGATAATCATTTCTTATTGCAAATTAGGGTAATGGGCTCTATACTATTAAAGGAAAATCTAATTGTAGTTTGTATCAAGATACTATAGACAAATAAGTTTTTTTTTAAACTTTTTATTGAAAATATACAAAGTACAATTATGTTATTTAGTTAATCATTTTCTGCAATGGATTTGCATGTATTGCTCCCTATTTTTTTCTTGTTCTTAAGTGCCCTATTCATTATGTTTAATAATCTTTCACAGGAAGCTGCCCCAGAAGAAAAATCTGAAGAAAAGACAGAAGAAGAAAAGGCAACAAAAGAAGAGACAGAAAAAGAAGAACAAAAAGAAGAAGGACAAGTAGAAGCAGAACCGAAAGAGACAGATGAAGAAAAAGCAGAAGAAAAAGAAGAGCAAAAAGAAGAAGAACAAACAGAAGGAGAGGAAAAAGAAGAAGAGCAAAAAGAAGAAGATGAAGCAAAGCCTGAAGAAGAAGGAGAAAAACAAGAAGGGACAGAAGAAGGAGAACCTGATGATAAACCAGAGCCCCCTCCGAAATCGCCGACTAAGCGAATGAGATCGCCCGATAAAGCAGGAAAAAGAGGCAAGTTAATTATCCAACCGTCTCTTATAAAAACATGTTAATAGTACTAGAACTGTTTTTCTTAAATGGCAATAACAGCTGTTTGAGATAATTATTATCTCTAATTAGAAAATGAGATTAATGAAGAAGTATTATTGTAGACGAAGAGAGTGTCTTCTCAAGAGATTTTTGTTTGGATTAGCAGAAGAAAAAAAAGGAATTGTTATAATATGCATAATTATCGCTTTCAGAATTTTTTTTTTAATTTTTTTAGGCACTGTAGTGTTTGTGAATCTATTAGTTACAGCTTATTATTCTTTAATTTTCTTACTCAACAGCAATTCCAAGAAACATCATATACTCTTCAGTGATTTTAGAATAATTAAAATTAAATTTAAAACTGGTATAATCAAAACAAGTTAGGATATTTGAAATATTATCTTACAGTGAAATGTTACAGAACATATCGTTTATATATATATATATATATATATATATATATATTATTGAAAGAATATGATCCAATGAGAATTAAAAAAGCTCGCTTGATTTTTCTGTTATATATTTGTAGGAAAATACAGCTGCACATGTTTTTACAAAGATTATCTTATCACAAAATGGTATCTCATGTCTTGGTTGATATTTTGGGCAATATTCAGTAATATATCAGGGCAGGTGCATTGTTCGAATGATTACTACACTATTAATCAAAATATATTTGATAATTATAGGCTATAGTGGAATGCAGAATCATCCTTTGAAATTATAATCAAAAATCAATTCCAAGAAACATCGTATACTCTTCAGTGATTTTAGAATAATTAAACTTGAATTTAAAACTGGTATAATCAAAACAAGTTAGGATATTTGAAATATCATCTTACAGTGAAATGTTACAGAATATATCGTTATATCTATCTATATATATATATATTATATATATATATATATATATATATATATATATATATATATATATATATTATTGAAAGAATATGATCCAATGAGAATTAAAAAAGCTCGCTTGATTTTTCTGTTATATATTTGTAAGAAAATACAGCTGCACATGTTTTTACAAAGATTATCTTATCACAAAATGGTATCTCATGTCTTGGTTGATATTTTGGGCAATATTCAGTAATATATCAGGGCAGGTGCATTGTTCGAATGATTACTACACTATTAATCAAAATATATTTGATAATTATAGGCTATAGTGGAATGCAGAATCATCCTTTGAAATTATAATCAAAAATCAATTCCAAGAAACATCATATACTCTTCAGTGATTTTAGAATAATTAAACTTGAATTTAAAACTGGTATAATCAAAACAAGTTAGGATATTTGAAATATCATCTTACAGTGAAATGTTACAGAATATATCGTTATATATATATATATATATATATATATATATATATATATATATATATATATATATATATATATATATATATATATATATATATATATATATATTATTGAAAGAATATGATCCAATGAGAATTAATAAAGCTCGCTTGATTTTTCTGTTATATATTTGTAGGAAAATACAGCTGCACATGTTTTTACAAAGATTATCTTATCACAAAATGGTATCTCATGTCTTGGTTGATATTTTGGGCAATATTCAGTAATATATCAGGGCAGGTGCATTGTTCGAATGATTACTACACTATTAATCAAAAGATATTCGATAATTTTAGGCTGTTCTGGAATGCAGAATCATCCTTTGAAATTCTAATCATCAACGAATCCCACTTTTCAAGAAGTTATCAAATTAATTGCTAAAAAGGGTATATGTTCATCATGTTACTGCCGATATAAATTCGGTCGTAAATACTATTACTCTGGCAATTCTAACATAAATTCCGAATAAACATAAGAAATAAGTTGGTTTTAATTAAAAAAAAATATGTTTAAAAAAATGTCTTCATAAATTGTATATGTAGTTGATTTAAAATGAAAGCCATTTGTGGTTGCTTCTGCTCTTTTCATCTTTACCACTTCTACATTCCTCGTTTTTTCAATATTCATTACTTCTTTGGTAGTTTTGCTCATTGCTTTAGCTTGTATATTTTGAATTTTATTTGCATGTATCCTTTTCCAGAATTTACAGTTCTGTCATAACACCCATAAATTTGAAATAAATCCGAAACGATTCGAAAATTATCAATTTATCGACTCTTTTGGCATGTCTGCACAATTCTATATTCGTCTTCAAATCTTTTTTATGCACTTTCTTTCTTCCCTACTTCATATTTCTAAAGAATTACATTCTTGAGCACTTGCACTCGGTTTGCACGATTGGCACTTCCTGACCATTTTGGAATTTTGTGAGAGTCAGTTTCAAATATTTCTCCTCATAGGATCATTGCCACAACTAAGATTGCCACCAAAAAGTAGCAATGGATGGGCAGTTAAAGGGTTGCCACCTGTCGGAAGGATATCTCCTTATGAAGGTATGTTTTCAACAGCAAACTCCTCAGTGTAGTGTTATGGACTCGCACGCTTATGGGCTGTTCGCAAATCAGAAATTCGTATCTTCATTTCATAAACTTTACACTTACAGATTTTTAAAGAAAATGACAGACTTCTCTGCCAAGATTTACATTCTGAAATCTTTCGCTCATTTTCTATAAGCATTTATTCTTGGGTACTTATTAAATAAATCAGTAAAATATATAAAGGTTTTTCTCTAGCTTGAGAATTTAAAAACAATAGTTTTAAAATACAAAATGACATTCTTTTAAACTAATCAATCAAATTGGTCATTTCAAAATTTCCACATTTTTTACTCATGATTGAATTGGATATTGTAGGCTTACAAATTAATATTTCTTCCCGGGTAGAAATTATTTCCTATCTGCACTGGCATTACAATTTTCCAAATTCTGATATAATGCTCACAGTGTGATTGATACGCAAAACAAGCACAGTTTGGAGGCAACTATATTATTAATCGTAGTAGAAACCTATATGCTATTTTTAAAAATAGATCTGTAATCAGATTTCTGTGTTAGTTTTCTTTTATCATTTCTAAACTCCATAATATTTTATTTTATTTTAGACATGCTCAAATTTTAATACTCTGAATTCTTATTATATTATGAGATTTATAAATGATTGTCTTTAATCATTTTATTCCTATAAAATTTTAAAAACTCAGATATTCTCTAAATTTTCTTTTGAGCGAAATTGAATATAGTCGACTATAGTTATAATTAAATATTACTTGGCGCTGCATAGAAAAAATCGTGGCTAAAATCCATTTAAATCAAATTTATATTTTAGCTTAAGGCGATTTTTTAGCTTTTTAAATTGATTTAAATTTATTTGCTTTTTATCGAACAACTATTGCTATTTGCTTCAAAGCATTAAATTCACGTTCGCTATTTCTGTGAGAAAATAATGATTTAACGATTTGCTTTCATTGCATTAAAATTCACAAATGACACTACCATTTCGAAAGGAAAAATAAATAAATAAATGAATTAATCTTATGTTTTAAACACTTTCTGTGGCATGAAAACTTGGCAAAAAATAATTCGGTTGTATTATTATTGAAATTGATATTGCTGTTGAAAGGATTTTGCATTCATGTGTCTGTGAATGATTTCAAATTTTTCCATTCTCGAATTCTTTTACTTTTCGATTCATTGTTTGGTTTATTGTATCTGTGATTTTGTTTGGTTGCAGGATCATTCTATTGATAAGAATGGAACGAATTGGGGTATTTGTTTTGTTGTATTAGCTGATGGCATTGAAGCTGCATGAAGCATTTCTATTTTGAGATGGATTAAGAAATTTGGGCTTCGGATAGATGATAAAAATGTCCCTTAAACATTTATCTTCATATTATGTCAGTATGAAGCATATTCTACTCCATACTGACATGAAAATATTTGGTATACTGTGGAAAGTTAATTGAGAATGAGTCCTCATACACAACAAGTTTCCGTTAATCGAATTGGGAATCCAAGAATCACCAAATTCCATGCAAATTTTACCTCCAAGGAAATTTAATCTAGCGAATGGGATTTGAAAAATTCTGAAAGTAATCTTTATGAGTAATTACTCTATTAATTTTTTGTTTTTCATGTTTAATTGATATAGTTTCAATGAAAAGAGGTGTGAAGAAGTTTGCAAATGTAAACATCCTTAATCGTTCCATATCACGCCATTTTCGCTTAAAATTCTCTCAAATGTTTTTAATGCACCAAAGATTATTGTGCTGCTTTTTATAATTTTGTTCCCTTCTTGCACTATTTATAATCAAGAAATTTTTTAAAACTTTTTAACTATTTTTTTTATATTCTATGGAGAATATTAAATACAATATAATATTTTGTAACGTTCAGAAATTTAAAAGAGTTGGAAAAAAATTATCATTGTTAAATATTTTCCTGTAATTGAATAATATATTAGATGGAAGAAACGCAACATAGAAATTTTGATGACAAGACAAATGTTGTGCATTTTTTTTAAATTTGCATTTTATACAGTTGTGATTCATGAATTTTGGCTGTATATAAGGCACGCTTTGCCCACACCAAATAATAATTATACCAATAATGAATGCTTTGAATTTTTAGCGAATTGAGATGCGCAAGGATAGAACCTGGGACTTTGTGATTCACAGTCCAGTAACTAAACCATTATGCAAAAGCAATTGCTCGTGCAACGTAATTGTTAACTGGCTTATATGCTATTCACCACAAATTACTCGAATATAACAATTAATATGAATGTTTATTCTAAACAATTCATAAAAATTTGTTATTGTATCAGTTCTAGAAAGTATTTATTGTTAATTCTATTATTGTCTAAACGATACTGGTAAATCGATCGATGGAATTGGAAAAGGCACTTAAATGCCTCTCGATTTTAATGGCATCTCTTTTTAATAGATGTTCTCAACTTACTGAATGTATCTAGCATTTACCTGAAAGCAACATGTCACATGCATCGTTTGAAAAGTAATCATTTGGGGCCAAATACAGTAATTGTATAGAGAGATCAATCAGTGTTATCACATTTCTTTCTTTGTTATTAATATTTTTTAATTATTATATTATAAGAAAATAAATAATGGATCGCTAAATTACAAAATAATAAAAAGGCTAACGCTTTCTTTAACCATCTACTTATCAGAAGGCGTCAATATCGACAATGACAATGCGTGGAATCGTTCCATCTTGCTGAATCTCTGTTCTTCATTCTTAAACATATCCTAAACGAGTGTTTTAATTAAATGATTTTGGAAGTTCAAAGAGCAATAGCATTCTAAAAGAAGAAATGTCCAATTATAAACATGATATCCAATTGCCATACATAATTAACAGCTGTTATTTTAAGTATCAATTGTTAAAATTTAAATAAAACTAGGTGGGGTGGAGATTAAACAAGAATTTTCAACTTCCGAGTAGCTGAAATCATAACGATTTATTGATTTGTTTTGAAAGACAGTGTGTTATTCCCATAAAACTGTAATTTTAAAAAAATATATAACTGAATTGATTAATAAGAAACAAATATTTCGTATATATTATAATTACTCGAAAGTGGGTACATATTTTTAGGATGCTTTATAGAAAATAAATTTAGATTTCATTCTGAATCTGAAATGTGACCTACGAATGTGATTTTTGCTGGAAAGTTATCAACGATAGGAAGGAAACTCAACTCAACTCTGCTAGAAAGGAAAACAACTCAGAAAGACAATTAATTCTAAGATAAGATTCTTTTTCACTAAGAGTGCCGCAAATATACAAATAAAAATTCTTCCTCTCAAATTACTAAACATGAGACTTTAATTTATAGACATCGTTTTAAATATTAGAAAATACTTTAAACAGAGAGGGAAAGGAAAGTTATTTTTCTTTTAAAAAGAATGAAATTGCATACAGCAAAGAGCGGAAGTTATTTATTCCTAAAATTTTAAATTTTACGCATAGTAGAATGTTCTTCATTAAGTTAGAAGTAGCATTAGAATTGATGAAAATGAAATATTAATTATAATTCAGTCTAAAAATAGTTATATTATTTAATATATATTTATACTGATGTTAAAAAATCCATTGTGTGCAATAATTCGTTTCCTTGTCTCAGAAAAATCGCTTTCTAGAAACTATGAGTGTAGAGACATAGGTCAAAACGAGAAAAAAATATTTTTCCAGATTTACTAATCTTTTCATATATTCTCGACAATTAAAAAAAATATTGTTATAAAAGATGAAAAAAAAAAAACGAAAATAAAAAACAAAAATATTAGGAATATCAGAATTAGAAGAGACACCAGAACATTGATTTCACGAAATACGTTGTAAAGATAATTTTTTTTGGGAATCAGATACATAAAAAATAAATAACTTTCATAAGTTTCCACGAATATCAAGAAACCTATTTTACATAAATTCTTACGTTATATATCCATTTTATACATCCCAATTTCTAAGCAAATGATTAGTAATTCTTTTTCCTCTTGCGATAAGAAAAATAAGACATAGAATGTCACTTGTATAAGACATCTTTCTTTATTCACATCTCTATATATGGTACATATAATCTCATCAAAAATAAATATTCGGTAAAGAAAGCGTCGTTATGTTTGCCGTCTTCAATATTATTTCATGAAATATTCAATTCAGATTCACTCAATCCTTGAAGATAAAACGAATGAAAGCAATACTGTTATCATATTCAAAGGGAAGTTATAAAAGTGATTTCTCACTTTCTGTTCGTTGAAATTTCATGTTTACTGTGTATATTATTTAATGCCTAAGCCATTAGATTTGTCAACATTGCGAACTGGTTTTAAAAGGTTAAATAGACATAATAAATTATACTAAAAGAATTTTGAATTTATGCGGCAAAGTAGCATTAATTTCATAAAATGTTTATCTTTTGAGTACATAAAGCAATGTAAACATTTTTTTAAACTAAGGATTGATTTATATTATTTTTTTCGTAGGTGTTTCGCCCATATCTTCCCCACCGAAACCACTCAAAGTAAGTTTTTTCATAATTTTTTCTTCATAACTTATATTTAATTTTCGTTGTTTTTAGGGTCACTTAGTATTATCCACTATATAAAGAATAAAATTTAAATGATATTGTATGAAAGAAAATACTCATATTTACCGTAAGGCTATCACACAAAAAATTTTAATTTATTGTAAAATGTTTGCAAAATTTTAATTTCTGAAAAATATTTTTAAATTTCATGTAATTTTTTAAGGCCTTCTTAACAGTGTATATTTTTATTTACAAATCTTTACAAGTACCCCATAAAAACCAATGTTGCATAAACTGAGTATTTTCTCCTGTTGTTAATTTTTAATTATTTTTCCATAGTTGAATATATGCAAAATTCTCAAAAAGTATTAAGAGACTTTAAAATTTAAAATATATATATATATTACTCTGCTTAAACAGTGCCATTGCACTAATATTTGCGACATTCATAAAAAAATTCATACCCTTACTGCTTACTTTAATATTTCTAACCTTAGAATTCAATATATATATATATATATATATATAAATGCAAGATGGAGAAATATTTCATAAAATTTACAATTCATCAGTAATATGATAAAATCCATAGAATAGTCAGCAACTTTGAAGAAATGTTAATCCCTTTAATCTGCTTATAATAAAAAAAGGAAAGAATTTGGGCCAATTAAATAATATACTTAAATAATGAATATATAAAAGAAAGACATTTTTTATTATTATAAATTCATAACAAATCATAACCTATTTACACCTTTATTTCCATCATTTAAAAAAACATTATTGCAATAAATATTGTGAAAATAGTAAAATGCAAAAAATGCCATAATTTGAAATTTTTATTCATAAAAAAAATTTCATATATAATATATATCACAATTAAATAATTCTTTCAATGAGTTTGATGAAAGAAATAATTTAAAGAATTTCAGTAATAATTAAGTCATGTAATTATTATTTATTCAGACTCTAGAAAAATATCTGAAAAACTGGTATTTTAACATTATTTACTTGCCTTTCATATCTAAAAATTTACTTAAAACTTATTTAATTAAATTATTCCTGAAATTAATATAAGCACGATTTTCAATAATTTAAGGCTCACTAAGAATGATCCAGTTTATAATATGAGCATATAAAAAAACTATCGACTATTTGATGATTAGTTTTAAGTACCATGTCACCTTAAAAATCTATTTTATTGGAAGAATATTTTTTAATTAAATGGCTATTTTATTATGATAATAAACAATAATGAAAGTAAAGTTAAAGTATAACTTCCGATAACCGGTGGGCAAGGACATATGTTGTCAAAACTACGAGTACCACTTCAGTTTCAATATAGATCGAATGGAATAAGTTAAAATATCTGCGTGATTGATCATCAATTAATCCTGTAATTGTTACGTCATTGCTGTATATTTCAAACGGAAATTTCGAATGCTTGATAGTGCATTTTAAGAGTTAGTACGATTTAAATTTGGAAAATAAACACCATTTAAAATTTTTATAGAAAATATATCTGAGCTTTTTTATACAACTTATCAGAAAACATGAAAACTTTTATTTACAAATGTACGAAAAAATTTCGCTTAAATTAAGTTTGTACATATAAATTTGAATTCCAAGTATATTTAATACGTCATTTTTAATCAGCAACATGAGTGGATTGATTGTTGACAAGTAGTTAAATATGGCATTCTTATTGGCTCTTTTTTTTAAAATACTTTTAAAAGGAATCTGTTAACAAAAATTTGCTTATCAACTTTGAGATACTAAATCTCATATCCGAAATAAAAATCTCGATTGTGAATTTTAATCAATTTCAGAATCAATTCGACTCACAGTTTTTGAATTGGAAATGGTAGATATTACACTATCGAAATAAATAATATAGCTTTAATATATTCCGAATGCCAGATGGAGCTTCTAATTGAAACATTAAAAATAAATTAATTCTTAAAAAAATACATAAGAGATCATATGAACAGAAAAAAAAATTATAATCAAACCTCCTTTGAATAATTTTTATATATTTTTTTTTTCTTTTCATTATGCTGATTTATGCAAATGAATCTGATGAATGAAAATTTATTAAAAATCGGGAATATAAGGGAAAAATAAATATGGGTTGATCTTTGGTATTAATTACACTTAATTAAATAAGAATTATTAAATATTTATTTCAGATATATAACTTCATTCACCATACTGAAAATAAAACATCAAATAATTTATTAAACAATAACTAAATTAATCTGATGTAAGCGTACAGGTAAAAAAAAAGATTGGAAATCATTTAAAAATGAAGCATTGCATCGAGTTGCTATAGTTAAACTGAAGATCGAAGTCTCAGAGCCCTGACAATGAAGTCTCGAATTTGAGACACGCATTTCTAGGTTTGAAATTCGATTACACCGATGATCATTGACTGTTATAGAGGTTGATGGAAGGAAAATTTCTCATTATGGTAAAACTGCCCTCGGAGCCAAGACATAGAAGATTGGGAAGGACATTTCCACCCGTTAAGTCGAAAATTATGATTACGATGCCTGTTCCAAAATAAATCTCCGCTAGATTTAAAATGAAATTTAAACATAAAGCTTGCAATAAACACATTTAATGTACGATTTGGAAAATCAAAACAAGAAAGGATATATGCTAACTCAAATTTAAAGTTATTCTGTGAGAACATTGTTTTACTTAACTCACATGGTATCACCCCGACATAAAAACATCATGTTCTCATATAACTCATAATTCGCAATCACCGAAATTTAGAAAAGAGATATTTTTGATTATCTATAATCAATCGTGTTCTAAAATTTTTTTTTTGTCGAAGCCAGAATTTTTTTTTTTGTGAAAAACCAGTTTAAATTTGTTTTAAAAAATCACATGATTATCGGATTATGCATGTATCGACGTTTGAAAAACGATGATTTTATTTCATCTCAAAATCACTCGAACTCCAAAACTTTATATCGCGGCCATAATTATTAATTTATTTATTTTCGAAAATCCGGCTTAAACTTGTTTGGAACGATCTCGTGATTATTGAATTGCGCAATCGGAATCTTTTAGAAAAGAGATAGGTTGTTTTTATCCCATTACAAAGCTGTTCGAGCTCCAAAACGTTTTTTGCCAGATTGATTAATTGAAAATTAAATATATATAATATTCGATACCTCTCCTAGCTATTTCGCATTCATTCCCATTTTATTTTTTGTGCTTATTTGAGTGATAACTTCTTACGACTCTGACTTTTTATTGGCCAGATAGGAAAATCAGGTACATGGCGAACATTGGCGCCAAGCATTTTTGATGATAAATCTTCAAATATGACAACCGTCTTTATCATTTTTTGTAACCCTAAAAGCGAAAAAAAAAAACGATATCTCAAAGACGATAAATCGCCAATTTTCTGTCCTCGCATTTTGAGATTCAAAACAACCAAATCAAAAACATCATATTCTTACATGATACTAGTAACTGTAACCACCGTAGGCAGATAATATTTAACGAAATAGATAATAAAATAGCAAAATAGATTTTAAAAAATGAATATATTGCAGATATACGCATCCAAAGTCAAATATTTATTCTCAAGGGGTAGTTCTGAAAGCCAAGATATCCATGATAGACATAAATATGTTAACCCCTTAATTATTTAGTTTTTTGCTGTCGAATTAAATGGTACTTTGAATTTCAAAAATGTATTGTCTTACTTATACAGTTCATAATTCATAGAATACTTGAGAAGTTTGAGAATTATATGTAATTTTCTTAATTGAATTATAGAGTCTGTCAATTATCAATTTCTTCTTATAAGTTTGAGAAGCGATAATGGGATACACGTATGATACATAAGCACAATGTTAAGGGTTTAATTGTCAAAACCAATTCAAATCAAAGTATTTCTAATTACCTGTAGAAATTACTATCAAAATATTTACTTTCAATGAATCCTATTATAATAATGATTTAGTACTAATGTCATTTGAAGCAAATATGTATTATCATTATTTGATTATACTATCTTATTTTCCCAGTACTTTTGACACTTCCTTGAATTGATAATATTTATTTCCCAAAGAACCTTTCCCGAGAATTAATGTTAGTATAAAGATAGAAATCCCACTACTTGGAAGAGCAACCGAGCTTGATTAATACATCTGGAAGAGGAGCAACATTTGCTTCAGAACATCTTGATGTCAAGCTGTTCTGAGCTGCCGAATCCCGTTGCGCTGGCAGCTTTTAATGAAAGAACTTTATCATTGGATTTCCTGTGCAATGTTAAAAATGCAATGTAATTCTGGGATATAACATTGGATTACGCGTAGCAATTACCAATGGTTCTCCGTCTTTATACTTAATCTCCCATTTTTTATAAAAACAAATAAAAGGAAAGGAATATAGGGTGCACGATTACTTTCTTTTCAGAAGATTCCAGATTATCAAAATGAATAAATGCTTCTAATTATTTTTAGAGTATATTTCTTTTAAAGAAATTTACATAAGCTTATACTTGGTTTTACTTAAATGTTAATTACACTTTAAATTTATCTAAAAGCGATAAGAAATCATTTAAGAATTTTTCTAAAGATATTATATATGGTAGACATTTCTTTTACAATAGTATAATAATATATATATATATATATATATATTCATTTTTCCTTTAAATTATCAAAATGTAGTGCTTCTACGTTTTAAAAGAAATTTTCTAAATTTCGGTGCTGGGCAGATTTAGTTAATATAAAGGAAGAAAATATATTAAAATAATTATCATTTCTAGTTTATATTTTGAATTCCGTTTCAACAATCCTATACACTATAAATGTACGTGGATTTCTACATGTACATGGATTCATGTTAGACTATACATTGAGATGGAAAAAGTCTGTTTGCATTATTTACCAATTAATGGAAGATTTCATTTTTTTTATTAAATATTTTTTTAGATAAAGCATTTAAATAATTCTAATAAGACAATACGGGAAAAATATTTCAGAACAATTATTCGAGTATGGCAGGTAAACCTTCAAACATTGTTAAGTGATCGGTTTCAATAGGCCAGGCAGAATTAAAATCAAATGCATCTATCAGTTTATTATATGTTGGACTTTCGAATCTTTTTATATTATTTATAAAATTATCCTTTAACTCACCTGAAGGATGATGGAGGTCAACTTGCATCGATTTTCCCCCATATTCTTTATAAGGTGAAATGGATTGTTTTAAATGGGTTATGAGAATATAATCCTGATTGATAGATGCAATTATGAATCACGCCATAAAAGGCAATTTTAATGAATGAAAATTCTCATGCTTTCTGTCAGCTAACTGGCAGGTGAAGATGGATCGACTCCGTTTGGTCTGGCTGTAAAGGAAATCATTTTGCTACCTCCTGTCATTCCCTCTTTAATTTCAGAAGGGTTGGGTGTATGATAGTGAAAAAGCGTGGCAGATAACGAAACTAATGAGAGATTTCCAATAAAGTATGACATATTTAGGGTTGAAGAGCAGTGAAATTTAGAAAACGGAAATCAGAGTTTTGTTCCCAACTTCTAAGTAATTATTACCATCCAAAAACATTGTTCACGGTATAGTTCATTGTTACTTTGTTCACGGTAACAGATAATATTTCGCGTGATTTAATTTTTTTTCTATCTTCACTATCACGCGGCTGACTCCTCCCCCCCACCCTCACGGCAACATATCACTAGCTGAAAGAAATTCAAAGAAAATTAAATTACATCCCGAAGGGAGGGTTTCGGTTTTAAGGTTCGTGTCAGAACAGACAGTGCAAAATTTTCTCTATAATGTATCATAGAAATAATCACAAGTGGTAATTTTCCTATAAAAAACTAATTTACTTTGAATAAACTATAACAATTTGCTTATGAACACAATATGCATGAAATTAGCTAGACTGAAAGATATTAACTGCATTTTTTTTTTCATAATCTAGGTACTCTCAGAAATTCTAAGCAACCTGCTTCGTTCGAATATTCATATGTTATGCTTTTATTCTTTTATCCCGTAACTGGAGGCACGAATTTCCTTACGCTACCAGAGATATGGGGTCAAAAAGACACAATTGTTATTTTTCTTTTTAGTCTTTCGTTAATAGCATTAGAAACACAATACACTCTGGAAATAATAATTAACAAAAATATTAATTATGTAAAATGTTATAATATTAAATGTTGGAAATATGCTGTAAGGAAAACCTATACAATCTTTTAATGAGCATTTACCTCTTTTAAATATAACGGAATTACATTAATGTTAATAACGGTTTTAATTTAAATAAAATTGAAGAATACAATACGGATTGTAATGCTAAATTTGAAGAAAGTAACTGGTGCGTTATATATTATTTCATTCACAGTTTCAGAGCCGTGGAGTCAATGATTCCATAAATAAAAATAAAAAAATAAAACGGAATAAGCGGTTATACTCGCATGTTCATATTTAGACATTTGCCAACATACTACTAAAAACAGAACTTCAATGTACTGAGAAAATGATTGTATTCAAGAACAAAATACCATGTGATAATAAATGTTAATAAATAAGGCAAAATCATTTTGACTCCCGTTTCCAGTTACGAGTTAAGTATTCATCAAGTGTTTAAAAGATAACTGAAAGAAATTATTTCTGATTTATTCCTATAAAAAATTTGCCTAAGCTATGTTTATAAGCCAATATGAGTGAATTACTCAGAGTATAAAATTTCCTTCTTTTAAATTCAACATCGTTTTTGAAAAAATCTAAATAGCCATTATAAAATACATTAATTAAATCAATAGCTACTTTGGGTAAGTCAGTTAGTATTTTAGAATTTCATAACAGTTAATATTCAGTGCAAAAATTTGGAAATTCAATCTTTATTTACGGGCGAAATTATGCGAAGTGAGCAATTCTAATTTATAAGCAGGTTTGTGATAAATTTAGTAGAAAAAATAATTACAAATGCTTAAAGAATTTATCGAAGACTAAGCTCTCAACTTGAAACAAAAACATATAAATGTTTTATAAATTATAACTTTCATTTTATATTAAATAGAATGTTCATATTTTTTTTGAATTTCTCCACCAAACACCTGAGAGAATGGATGTTAACGTGTCTTCGAATAATAAAGAAACATAAATTAGAATTGTTCAAGCTTAAGCAACTCTTAATATTGTTTAGATTCTGTGTGAAATATTAAATTCATCAAATGCTCAATAAAAGAATTAACAATATTAAACTAATTTGTTTCACTAAATATAGCTAAGTGAAAATTTTCAGAAATTAATATTTTCAATTTAAATATGTGCTTATTAAAGTACGATACTTCAGATCGAAGAACACATTTAAACTTCTAAAACAATATATATACTTTAGACGATTTATACTGAGCAAATACAGAAATTAAGAAAGATAGCATAATTAGGGTATCAGGGGACAGACTTGTCCCCTTCAGACTTCAGACTTCACATAATAATAAAATAAATCACCAAAAGACAGCTTCACAGTCAAACGCCAAAATTTTCTTCATTATTTTGATCTGATTAAAACAGGAAAAATAATTACGATTTCTTGATGTCGTGATGTATCATGACTTTTAAACGTGCTATCATCCATGAGACTGGATTGCATTGCTTTACATTATTAAGTATAGTTGCAATTTTTAAATGCATATTTGCTTATGAATTAAAGGTGGTTGAGCATATGAATTATCATTTAATTTAACTAGTTTTTTGACATTAAGGCGGATATCTCAGCAAATATGAGATGTTAGTTCATTTTAGCAACATCCATTTTCAGCCAGATTAATTTTATTGAAACAAATTATTATTTTGCTATTGTAGTTTTATAGGGGAGATGTAGAATGTGATTTTAAACTTTTTTTTCTTTCATTCATTCTTTCATTTAAAATATTCCTTGTTCTAAGAAATATTTAAAACAAACGCCCATAGCATGATTAAAAGAATTTAATTAAAAATTCGAGAAGAATATAATTAAAATCGATCAAAGTAAAGCAAAAGAATACTTATTATTTTTGTATTTTTAATGTTTTTTGGATCATAGTTTTTCCAAATTTATCCCTGAAGTATACTTGTTCTTATTTTTACGCTTTACAAAAATAAGATCCATGCTCAATATATCACGTCTTTTTTTTATCTTCAATTGCTTCTTCCAACTAGCAATTTTTTTATCCTTTTCTGTGAAAATCTTTTCTCTTATTACAAATAAAACTAATTGTGTTATTTTTCTTCTCATAGAAAATTATTTTCTCCTGGGAACTCGTTATAAAAATACTAACGTCTTATCTCTTTTTACGTGAAAATTGTTTCTCAATTATCGAAATTCATTGAAAACTAATGACCGTAAATTTCTGAAGTTTTTAAATAAAACCTTAGAGATTAGAAATTTCTTTTTTTACAAGAGTTTTCTTTCTTTTTTGGTTACAAGAGTTACAAGAAAATTTGAAAATATCATTCAAAAACGATTATGAAGCCTAAATTCAGGACTTTATTTTCTAATTTAAAAAAAAAAAGTTTTTTTTTCTAATTAGACTGACGATTTATCTTTATATAGAGTTTCAAATTTAATTCCTTTACAACATTAATCTTTAGAAAACTAAAGAGTAGCAAAATTTTTACATATTCATTAATCTCAAAATTTTCAAATCTCAGATTCTTAAGATTTCAAATCTCAGTTAAAGCTAATTTATTATTAGTTGTTTGCAGCCGTAAATTCTTCAGAAAAGTAAGACATTTTATATATTACTTCATAAGGGAATCGAAAAAACATTCAAAAAATGAAAAAAACGGATTAAGATATGAATAACAGTAGAAGAATTACTTTCAAAAGAACATAAAGTATTTTTTATAAGGATGTCGAACTGTTATGAAATCCATAAGCGTTCAAGGATATTTTATAACTCATATTGCTGCCATCTCGAATATTTTGAGCTCTATCCTAATTTAACAGCAATCTTCTTTATTATCTCTACAGAAATAGAATTTCGTTCTTTTTAGACAAATATACAACGATTCTGTAATATCAAATTTCATGGAATTTTTTGATAGTTCTTTATTAGTGAACAGATCTATTTAAAGATTACAATCCAAAGTGTCAATTGAATAATTGGTGTAAAATTAGAGTTTCTGTAAAATCTATATAAGGAATAACAATCTCATAAAACCAAGGCTCTTGTGAGGGTTAACGAATGCCGATATTGCGGAGCAAACGTTATCTGCGAAAATTTTAAGATTGCTTAGCAATACTGGATCATATCGACAATTTTTGTGTGCTTCATTAGTTTCCACGTTAATACAAAATCTGGCGAACAAATTTGATTTTTTTCTCTTCACACTAAATTATTAGCCACTGAAACGAAAAAAAAATCTATTTCCTTTTTGTTTTGTTTTGTTTTTATTCGCTTAATTTATTTTCCCCACTTTTCCATTTAACGATGCATAATTGTTTGCACTTTTATGATGCGTAAGCATCACTGAATAGTGAATATTAATTGCTAGTAATTTTTGACGACCAACTTTTTCACCGGAACTATGTTCACTAAAATGTTTAATTCAATATTTTATGTGACTTGGTATATATGACATCTTCAGCAAAATGATTTTAAACTCCAAGTTTGTACAGTCAGATAATTTATACTATTTTAGACACCTTATTCAGTTTCCCTTATTGCACTATATATTTTCCTATATTTTAATCATTTTCCAAAAATATGAAATTAAATAGACTTAAACAGAAATTTCAAACTTCAATTAATACAATTATTTTTTACTATTTTTGAAATAAAACATGTTTTTTTTTTTAAATTATGATTGCAGAAAATAAAATCACTCGGCACTGAAGTACTATGTGTACTGCAGATTATGCAATTTCTCAAGGGTATACGATTTCTGTACAATCAGTTATAAATTTTTCTGAATCATCGTAAATTTAGTTTTAAGCTTCTTTTTCAGAAGGAATTTAATTCTTCTAAAGGAATTTAATATTTGTTTTGCTTTAATTAATAAATATAGTTTTGAAAATGATATAAAGGTTAAATTTTATACAATCCATCGATCCTATTAATCATATTCACCGAAATATTTTTGGCATTCTATCTTTTAAATAAAAAATAAAATAAAACTCTTGCTACCAAATCTGATTGATTCATGAGAAATATTATTTTAGGACGATCGACAAATTCATGACTTAAGGTCAATCAGACTCAGGGCTCTGATTGCCGTATCTTCATTAAAATGGTTAATAGAGTTATCTGAAACCAAGCGTTTTTATAGAATAATGATATTTAGAATTTCATAACTCAAATCAGCTTAACTCAAACATTATAATATCAGAAAAGTAAATGAATTTTGGGATCATCAGCAAAGTTTCTCTTTCCATTTCTCTGTGGTTTGGAAGTTTACTCTTGAAAGACAGAGTAGTGACAATATTTCAAAGTTACAACAACATCAATTTATAATTTGATCTACGATTCTTTTCTTACAAGGTAATAATTTAAACACATTATCAATTACATCCGACTAAGTCCTAAAAAACCTACACTGCTATTCCTTGATAATTACAAAATTCATGTAACTATTTCTGTTATTGAGTTGGCAAAAACAAATGGTATGAATATGATAAATCATGAAAATCACAAGACTAATTATCGAAAGCATCAATTTGTTATGAATACATTTGACCCATTCAAAAACTTATTACAATCAGGCAATGAACAACTGTATGTTAACACTAAGTAATAGAGGTAAACTTGTTACCCTATATGTTGTGGTTAAATTGGTTTACTAAATCTGACCCCAAATGTTTTTATAAGGATTCAATGTTATAAGTATTCAATGTGTTAATTCCCTTTCAAAAGAATAATTTCACTCATGACGAGATTCTTCCTTCATTTGCAATTAACAGACTGATGATTCTACCATATCTGAAGTATAATTGAGCTCTTTTTGGTTCGTCAACATAGATTCTAACCCAAATTCTTGTTTCAGCGGAGAATAGGCACAAGTAAAGGAAAAACAAAAGTTAGATCAAAGATTATCACTGATGTTTCTGAAAAACTAGCATTCAGGAAGTGAAGTCAAATGATGACACTGAAACTAAATCTACGGAAAGAGACTCAAAAGAAACCGCCTTTTTTTAAAAAGAAATCTGAAAATAGTGATATTTTTTTAATTTATAAAGTTTAGCAAAGATTCTTCTCATTAATTAAATAGTAGCAAAATAAATATATTTTTAAAGGATCAAAAATTCTGAAAGCTACAAACTCTTGTAAATTGCTTGTTTTTAAGTACACAAATTTGAGACTTAATTAAAAATAACTAATCATTTTATGCGACTAAATTATTTCTTGATCTATGTTTGTTTTAATGCAGATCAAATATACAATAACCCCGAGCGTAGGTATGACCCTATAATGCACCTTTGATCATCATTTAAGGTTTTAAAAGTAATTAAAAATGTTGAAGTTGAAAGTTTTGTTTCTTAATTTATGCAATCACTCTGCTTAGTTTTATATTTAAGATTAGCATTCATTACGGCATATGAAGCCAAAGATAAAATGAATGTTTAATATTGGTGAAAAGTGCAACACTCTCCCACACTCGGAAAATATTGAAGAAAAATTTTAAAGTTTTCATTCGTTTTTTCTTTAAATTCCTCTGAGTGTTTTTATTCATTACTAAATTTGAAAAAAAATCTTCCTTAAAGAGCGTCTATTATCTAAGAAGTAAATAACACTAAAAACATTGCAGCTTTAGAGTTGATTGAGCTGCTCTATAGAGTATTTTCCATGAATTTACATATAGTAGCCAACCTATAAACATTATGTTAAAAATAAAGAGGATTTTATTGCAAAATGGCTAGAAATTATGGTAGAAACAAAAAATTAAATGTCATTTAATTATTGCTACTTAATGACAAAATATATCTTAATAATGAAATTTTTGTATTATTTTTTTTATTTATTCTCTATGTCTTTATTCATACAAACTTATTCAAAACATTCGTTATAGTTAGAAAAGGAGTTGAATTTATATATATTTATTTCGGGCCGCTAAGCTGTTTAATTTGAAACTTATATAGACACTTATTAGACATATCTGACAGCTACTTTAGGGCAACCCATTGGACTTCTCTTTTCATAGGAATATTTATAATTCAGACACTTTATTAATGTACCATTCTGTTTCAGAATTTTTATATTTTTTGGTTAAGCTCGAATATTTTTACAACTTATAATAAAATAATTTAAAAGAAAAAAAAGTGCTGATAAAGGAAGAAATTTTCCCCATAATTATATATAAAATTTTTCGGCGTCAAATTAGTTACAGCGGCTAGAAAACAATTATTCTATTCATTTGCATATTAAAATGTTCTGCGATCACAAACAATGCAAAGCAATTAATTACTTGCATCATAAATGTATTGTTCTAGCAAATAACTAAACAATTATATAAATAGGATTTTCTTTCAATACATCCCGATATATTTTTCTCGTTTCAGCAACTAAAATAAGAAAATTAATGATTTAAACGAATAACTGACTTTACTGTCTTGTTTACGAAGCGCTCTAATTGATGCAATTTCTTTCCAAAATGTATTCATTATGGATGAAAACAACCTCTTTTGATAAACTGAAATGTGTCCGCATTCAGAATTGTTTGGCAGATAATTATTTTGTTTTATGTAATTACTTTAAGGCTTTCCACCTGAAATAACGATCATTGTTAGAGAACGGTTACAAAATAAGATACTGTTTCGTTCAAGTGGGAATTTGATAAACGATAACAAATTGCAATTTTCAACATTTCAATACATAACTTTCTGAAGGATGTTGCAATATTTATAGAAAAAAGTCGTAACTTGAAGAAACATGATAGTTTTCCTGAGAGATAATATTAAAACCAATTTTAACTATCGAGTTTCTTAATTAGTATTTTCATTGCTTAGTTATTAGTTTAACTAGTTGTCAAATTTATATTCTTGGATTTCAAGAAAACTGGAGATAATTCTATCCCTTTTCTGATTTATTCTTTTGTTTTGATTTTCTTTCAGTGTTTCGCAATTTCGCGTTGCAAATCGAAAAGAATTACATATTTTGTTCCAAATTAATATTTTTGTTGATACAACTATATTTTTGTGAAATGAAAAAAGCTAAGGAGAAAGACATCTTGTCATTACAAGTTTGTTTACGAAATCAATATTTGAAAAAAAATCACACATTTAAAACACATGTAAAAAGAGATTAAATGTTAAAACTGATAACCTTTCATTTTTCATGAATTTATAATATATTACACAGAAAATAAATTAAGTTGAATTAAGATTAGAAAAATCATACAAATGAAATAAACTGTGTTTAACACTTTTTACAAAACACGTATATTAATTCAAATGTTCTAAGTGAAATATGTTATCTTAAAGACAACATTAAAACATTACCGCTCAAAAAATTAACGTTTTTAAAAATTTCAAAAAAGCAAAAAATAATTTAAGTGAACCAACAGTTAGATTTTAGACTCGAATTTTTTTTAATATTCTTGTGTGATATGGTAAACTCAGCGTATTATAGGATCGCTTATAAATTTTCAACCTTTTTTCGTTAACCTTTTCATCTGAAATTTGGTACGGATTTACCATTTTGAAATCAAAATTAAGCTTAAAAATTCCTTTATTTACCCTTTATTTATAATATATTGTTATCGTATGTAACGTGGTACGCGATAGTACTTTTTTGAATATAATTTAAAAATAATCGCAAATCTGCAATATTTATTGAAGAATGTTATACTAAAATTCACTCATATAGGTTATCAGTTTTTTGAACCATCACAATATCATAATATAAGTAGGCAGAACGATTTACTATTATTCTATTGACAGATTTATCTAAATTTTGCTAAAAAGTTGCAATTCAATTAGCAGAGTTTTATGCCAAAGTTCATCTTTTGAGTGATCGGATACGTTCTAATACAATAACGTATGCAATTGAACCTATTTCATTCTACCAATTATTTTATTCATGAGTAATTTTTTTAATATGCAAAACTTTAAGTAGATGTTGGGAACGAGATTACATATAATATTTTAGTTGCACAGTTAGAAATACCTACTTAAAAGTAGTTTGTTTTGAGAAAAATAAAGAGATGTTTTGATAGATTTCAGTCTAATATCTACAAGTTAATAGATGGTGCCGAACGACACTCGGGAACGTATCAGAGACCTTTAGATATAGTAGGTGTTGCCAACTGGTCAACAAAAATATTATATGCAATCTGGTTCCCAACAGTCGATTTAATTTTAAAACGTTTTCACGCAAAGGTATAAAAAACTCGAATATTTTTGATAATTATAATTTTTTTCCACTTAAATCTGTTATTAAAAAATAAAAAATAGGCATATGAAATTAAAACGCTATTAAATCTATAGCTTTTCCTGTATATTTTAAATTATTTAGTTGAAAATAAAAATATGTGCTTGTATTCAAAAGAATAAAATAATAATATTCCTTAAACATTAAAAAAAATGTGATAAATAAATCATCTTTCTCAATAAATAAAATTCTTTTTTCTAACAAATTAGAAACAATTCTAAACATTATTCAAATTTTATTAAACCTAAAAATAAGCTATAAATTAAGAAATAAAGAAATATTTTCCTTTCCTTTACTTTCCTTTCCTCACGAATCTTTTCATTGATCGCAAAATATGGGAAAACAACAAAGTATTAAATCCATTTCGATGCAACCAATCAAACGATTTTGCTGTTGGGAACTGAAACATAAAAAGACAATCATGTTACCAATATTAGAGAAATAACTGATGTTCTACTTCTTTGTTATCAAGAGAAAAATATTCTATCTAAGCGAGAAAACTATCTGACTATTCACAATAAAAAAAAAAAAAATAGAGGAAGAGGAGGTTCCACAAATTTCTATTATTATTTTCTTCCTTCCGCTGACTTTTTTTTTCTTCACCTTTTTCACTGTCGCACAATTTTCTTTCTGTTACGGTGGAAGATTTCTATTTTATGCTATGTTCAATATATTTCCTTCCGTGGGAGAAAATGGATTGCATTGAGATTTCGAACTTTTAAAGTCAAGTCTCCATAAAGTTATATCTCTTTCTCAGAGGATATAAATGGCTATGAAAATTCCCTTTTTTTCAACTTTTTGTTCCATATGTTCTTAGCCGACGAAGATACACCATAATCTTAGAGAGTCTAGATACAAAATCTAACTTTACCTTTGCTTTTGATGATATATATTATTTCAGTACAAAAATAATATATATCATTTGCAATAAATTTACAGAGTAAAGATATTGTAGAAACAATGTTAGACTATGTTAAAAGTGCGTTGGTACAAAAAGCCCTCATTCGCATTTATTCGATTTGAAATTCAAAACAATTTATAAAATAAACATGATGAATATAGTATTTAACAAAATATGCTAATATATTATAATTGTTCTATAATATAGATTTATAATACAGACTGCAGTGGTGAATACAAGCTGTATTTTTTTTTTATAAATATGGCTATACATCATTAAATAGAACTAGTCATATTTTTAAAAAGAAAGTAATTTGGATCTGTTTGCAATAGGATCGTATGATTGATTAATCATTTTTGCTATAGTGTCTTAGTTGCCTCAATTTCATGTATAAAATATCATTATTGTTAAATTAAATTCCCTGATGAAAAGCTTACTAAAATATTTTTATTGATGCAAAGTATAAATATAGGTCTTATATTAGCACAAGTATGTTAACTGCATCTTATCTCATATTATTGCTTGTCATACACGAGTGCAAATGCTGTCAGACAATATTATGTTTCGTTAGAATTTTTAATTAATAAATCAAAATTTCGTATATTTTGCTTTGTGGGATTTTTTACATTTTACATTGTGATATAATAGCGGCAGTGTAACAAAGTGTAACATGAGTGGCTTTTTTAATTGACTGATATAGTATATGCCTGATAATTCTTTTAATTTAGCGAAATGTTCAAAGATTCAATTCGGTATTACTTTTTTAATTGTTCTGACTGTCTAATTAGTTTAGTTTTAGTTCAGTTATATTAACGTCCCGTTGTAAAGCAAAACTAAAGCTATTTTGGTATGGACCTCGTAATTTTAAACAGCGGTTCGATGACGAGGACAACACCAGCGAGAGGACGTTTGGCTTTGACGGATTTAACGCGCAACAAACCCTTACACGACGGTTCTTCATTGGAAACGAGTCTCGAAACTGAAACCCTACGACTCACGAGCCGAGCCGAGCCGAGCCGAGACCTTATCACTACGCCAAGGTGGCCCTGACATTTTTTTATAGAGCTAAGGAATTTTTGATTTCATGGCAAGCCTCTTTGGAATGCAGGATGAAAATATTAAGCTCAAAAATGCGTTTATACTAAATATTAATTCCCTCGATTTCGTTACACTCTTGCCGACTATAAGTCAACAGATAGATTAGACATATAGATTTAGAGGCCTAATTTACTTATAAATGAAAAATAAGATTAAATAATAATTATTAATTGTTTTTAATTTCCATCCTTGAATATAAGAAATTTCAATAATAAAATACGTAATTTATAATATATTTTCCGACTAAAGTATCCATATGCCCTTTTTTTATTAGATTATATTAATACGCTTAATACACAAAATCACTTAAATATTCAATGTAATATTAATTAATTTGTTGCTAAGGAGATGCGTTAATTATAAGATACTCTTTGTAGATATTCAGAAATAATTTTTTCTTTCAGACACCTCCTTCCCCCCAGAAACCACCGAAGACGACGTCTCCCAAGAAGAAAAATGGAATGTTGTCTCCCATTAAAACACCGAAGACGCCTGGTTCAGATACAAGAAGTAAGTAGATACATTTTTCTGGAAATTATAGAAAACCTTAAACCTTAGTAACATGATAGCTCTTCTTTTCATCATGTTTAAATTGCATTTCTATTCAATTAGAGTAGAACTATTAATCCAAACCAAAAAATTTGGGTGGGAAGTTTTGAATGGAAACAGAATGCCTCCCTTAAATATCAATAATCTCCACAATCCAGATGATAACATTTTTTTATTCACAGTTTTTTTTATAAACTTAATTTAATCTTATAACTTTAAACGAGCAATTCTTACATTAAATAGAATTACATTAGAGTTTAGCTACATTAGAGTTTTTTTTCTATCTGTCCTCATGCTGACAATGTTCTTCAGCGACACCTCAGACCCGATTTCATCATAATGAAACTGAGTGTTGGTTCACAAATAGAAGTAATGATAGATTAACTGTAAAATGAATACTGTAATGCAGCAGATTTATATAGTTTCGAATAACATGTTAAACTAAATGCACTCATGAATTTTTTTATTGAAATGACCAGTTCATTTACAGGTAAGATTGGTTAAGAAATATTCATATATAATCAGTATAGATTTACAGATTCGTATCAAAATAATTTGTGAAAAAAAAACACGATTTTACAAAAGAAAAACTGCTGAGCAAAGCTCCATCTTCCAGATATTTTTTACTATAATTTGAGAAATTCCATAATTTTGTAAAATTGGTTGAATTCTATCAAAAATGGAATCGGTTCGATATGTCTAGGATATAATTATACGGAAAATTTCATTACCATTTTTTCCGGATCATATATTATTTTTAAACTAACAAATATAACGTGTATGATACAGTGCATTGCTCTAATGCAATTTGAGAGTTATTCTTGAAAATCACATATTGCGAAATATTTGATTAAAGCATTTTTAATAACACTGAAATATATTTCTCTCGGGTGTTTCAAACTTGATACTGTTACCAATTTGTGAAGTGATAAACATCTGGTTAAATCGATGGATTTTAGACGAGTGATTTATTGCTAGCATCCTGTATCCTGACAAACTTGAAATCTTTATCAGTCCTATGAGAGCTCTCACGCATGATCACACTCAAGATATATTAAACGTAATCTACTTGAAACTGTCGTTAACATATCAGTTTACGAGATAATTGTTTCATTTGGAATTGTCTCTAAAATCCTTTGCAAGGGAGAAATTCATCTGTCTAATGGATAATGGCAGCGTGAAAGCTGAGAATATAGATTTTGTACTTCTTCGTCAGGTCCATCAAATATGTATGTAATTGCGTTGAATAAGTGAAATATTAGGGATACCTTGAGTCGAAACGCATTTATTTTTATTAATTTATTTATAAGCTGGTAGATCATATATAGATATTTATTAGGATAAAAGACATTTCTAGAACGAGATTTGTCTAAAATGTGACATACCTTTAGCCAGAAAAAATATATTAATGCTGTGACGAAATTGCGACCCTAATACCTTTCAATGTATTCCCCTTGCGCCTTCACACACTAAGCTCATCGATCCTTCCACTGCCGAAAACTTCTTTTGAAGATGCCGCTGAAATGATCCCGTTTTGAGAGGATAGATAATCCAGAACGCGAATCTCTTCTCTACTCTCAAAACTGGATCTTTTCAGCGGCATCTTTAATTTCAGAAAAAGCCGGAAGTCGTAAGGAGCCATATCTGGAAAGTAGGAAGATTGGGATCCAACTGGAATTCCGTGTTTCGCCAAGAAAGTTTGGATAGGATGCGACGAATGAATTGGAGCATTGTCATGATCCAACTTCCAGTGTTTAGTCATCCAATGGTCTGGACTTTTGAGCCGAACATCATCTCTGAATCGGCGCAGAACTTGTTGATAGTACACTTTTGTCACTGTTTGTCCTTTCTGTGCGTATTCGTGATGCCTTCGTGATCATCTCCACCGATGTGCGGCCATTTGTGAATCGGTTAAACTATTCCTTCACTTCCATAGCATCTACTTCAGACACTTGCTGAATCTTATGAATTGTCTCGCTTCGAAAATCACCAAGTTTTTGACAAAATTTGATGCAATATCTTTGGTCAACTCGTTCAGTTATTTTGAGAAAAATCAAAAACACAAAGAACACTTATAACAACATCTGATTCAGCGGCCAGCACGCTGCGGCTGAAACACTAAAATCCGGAGAAGAAAAATTTCAGCATGCGAATTAAACTGTGTTCTTACACTGGATATAGTGGCGCTGCTCAAGAATCGTTATAATACGCAGGAAAATTCAAGATCGGATTCTTTTTAGACAGCTCTCGTAAATATCCTAAATCCGAGTCTTCCACAATTATCGTGTCACTGTCATAATTTTTTATTTCTTCTAATGGATTATTTTTCTTACGATCGACAAAAACAGATGTTATGTATTATATTTGTGAATAGTAATGGTCTCCCCATTACTCTATTTATCCAGATTTAAGCATTTTATTTCCTATCGTCGTTAATGATCTACAATATAATTTGAGAGGAATCAGATAGTCAATGTTAAATTCTCGCTAAAGAACCTAGCTGCCAGAAAAATTCCCCAAAACTATTGATTGATTCAAAAAAATTGTGGATATTGATTTTCTTTATTCTTGTATATCCGCGATTGTAACCAAGCCTTCTAACTGGAGACGTATGGGAGTTGGAGATGCATCGCGGGCATATATACATTTTTATTATTAATAAATGCTTCATCGAAGATTGATGATAACTTGATATTAGTTCTGCTTTTTTTAGTAATTTTATTTTGGTAAATATATTTCATCAACTAAATATTATCTCTTAAAAATCTTCATAACTGCAAGGCGTTTGAGAACTCGGTATGTAACATGGACTTCGATTTATTTCTCTAAGCTAGTCGTCTTAAATTCATTCTGATAAATGAATCACAATAAAGCATACAATATTTCTCTTACGCCTTAATATAAATAGAATAAATCTCTTTTCAATATCGTCAAAAATTTTACACAATAACAAAAAGGAATCTCAATTCTTTTAAAGTTATTTTTCAGGGAACATTTTATATTATTGAATGAATGCCTTTAAAAATGTTTTTATAGTCCCTGGTCAAAAAAGTTCAATTTTACCGCGCTACTCGAAAGATTTATTTTAAGGATCAAGAAAAGTTTAATATCCAGATGGATTGTATATATATCCAGGAATGTTACACTCAAGTGGAATGCAGTAATTCAATGGGAAAAATAACTGAAATAAATAGAATTCATGATTTCTTTTCCTTGCTTTCTGTGCATTATACACGGCTTTTACCTGACTTTTAGCTCTGATGAATAATGCAGCATTTCCACCACTGCTTTTAGAACGGCCTTTTCTACCAGAACAGTACTTATTCATTCCTATATGAAAAATTTCTTTTTCACTTTTTTCGCTGGGAATCATTATTCTCCCAGAATTATAAAGAATGTAAAGTAAAAGGAGAAAGACTCAAGAATTTTTATTAAAGTCTAGGGTTGCAATAAAAATTGATTTACTTATGATATTACAGTTACTAAATTTCGTAAACAAGAATAATGATTAAAATATTCACTCACCAGGGGAAAAAAATTATATAAAATAAATGTTCTTCGAAAATTGTTACTTAATCCTCTGGCTGCGTAATTCTTTAAAATCAATATTTAGATGCGATATTTGCAAATAAATGCAAAGATTTTCCAAAGAAAGTGAATTGATACTATATGTTGCACGATAATATTATAATATATTAAAAATTTGTAATCTTAAAAATAAACATTTTAAACTGCGAAAAACGCGGGATGCAACAGAAAATGGACTGATTGCCAAGCGGCGTAAATCGTGGAATACGCAGCTGGAGGGATAATTTCTAGGCAAAATTTTAACCAATTATGTTGTCATACATTTATTTTACCGAATTGCAAAATGGGAAATCTAACTTATCACCAAATTGTTAAGACACTCGTTGAGACAAACTTTTATTTATAACATTTTTGTTTTTAATCTTTCGGTTTTATCTCATGATTACAGACCGTAATGTTTTATAGCTTTAATTGCTTAATTTCATTTATCTTTTTTATAATATTTAATTAAATCAATGTGAAATTTAACTTTTTATGAAATAAAATGTATTTAAATGTTTTTAGCTTAATTTAAAAAGTAAATCTAAATTTGGTTTCTATTTTTTTACGTTTATAAAATAATGTTTTAATGCTTTAGTAAGTGAAGAAAATGATCATAAATCATTATATATGTTCTCTTGTTCAATAACTACAAAACTAAGGTAATGTCTTTATGACTTTTTAAAAATGTCGTTATATTTATTCACTTCCTTAGAAAAAACACTATTTACAAAATTACAAAGAATTTGCGTCTCGGTTTTACATTGGATTTGTTTCTATTTTGTGTCGTTTATTTATGTTTTACGATCACTACATCTGAATTCTTCTCTAACTTTGCATTTCACTGAAATAAATTAATTTCTATATAACACCCTACAGCTGCTTCAATCTATACCACTCACCTACAATATAAATCCCTTAGATATGCAGAAATACTTTTTGAAATAAATACTTTGAAAATAGGAAAACGAAAGAAATAATTAACATTTTTTTACATTCACGCTGATTTATTTATTTTTGTATTACGCGAGGTTTTACCGATTTCCTTTTCACCGCTCTTCATAATTTATTTAAGAATGCGTTAGTATCTAATAGTATAATAAGCTCTGTTTTTACACTAATTCTGGTGTATTGCCCTTCAGTGCAAAGGTTATAAGAATTTATAAATATTGAACATTTTATGTAGTGATGAAGAAAAAGTAACGTCAAAGAAAATTGTTTATATATTTTTAAAAAAATTCCCAGAAGCTTGGAAAAACATTTTTATGAAAATAAGACGTCAATAAGCATGAAGGGCAGCCATGATAAGCTTTTATAAAACTTAGAAACTCTTCTAGGCTTAAATATTTCCATATGCAGACAAGAGTACCGGTTGGTTCAAAATAACATTCTTTGGCGAATGCACGATCATTTATTGATCTCTGGGCTTTTGTTGAGGCAATATCGCATATGCAGAAATGAAGACGCTTTTCTTTCTCAGTTGTTGCCGCCCGGAGGAATATCCTGTATGATTGATGTTGCGCGCAAACATTAACTGGCGCTTGATACAATGGCTTTTAGAATTGCTTTGACATGAAGAATGAAGTCTTGTCGAAATTCGACCGTTATTCCATTTGACAAAAGTTATGGAAGTTGTCTTCAAGTGAGGGGAATCGTTATATGTTTGAATATTTGGTTGAAACTCGCTGTCAGTTTTCATTGTGATCACTACATTATTGCATTAGTTATTCACGGAATTATGTGTTATAGCTATAGTGATAAACGTTTTAAGTGTAAATATAAATCAAAGAATAATTTCATGCTCTAATTTAGTATTTCTCAGTTGTATATATATTTTTTTGGAAGCTGAGATCATAAAAATGTTAATCTATGGTAATAAAGGTGCTATTTCACTTAGATAAATATCTAGATTTCTTTGTTAAATTACTGTATAGGTCTGGCAAAATATAAAATGTACAATAGCAATGTGTAAGTGAGTGAAATACATACGCAAAACAATCAGATAGTGAAATGAATTTTTCGAAACATGGATCATTACTCAGCAATTTTTCCCCCCGATTTCTATTCACTTAGGGAAGCATTTCTATTTCACTTAGGGAAATTCTAGATTCCTTTATTAAATGATTGTATATGTCTGACAAAATATAATATAAAATGTACTATAAAATTGTGCCATTGAGTGAACAGATATATCAAAACAATCAGATTGTGCAACGAATTTTTCCAAACATGGATCGTCACTGAGAGATCCTTTTTCGATTTCTATTCATTTACAGAAATCTTTTTTTGATTTCGATTTAACTTTGAAGAATTTCTAGATTTCTTTGTTAAATAATTGTATAGGTCTATCGAAATATATTATGAAATGTACAATAGCATTGTGCCATTGAGTGAATAGATACGTCAAAACAATCAGATTGTGAAATGAATTTTTTCAAATATGGATCATCAATCAGCAATCTTTTTCGATTTCTTCAATCAAATGGGATTTATTTCTTATAGTCATACAGCATTATTAAATTTTAAAATAGTGCTGTGATATTTTAAATCATGGCCATTATGAGCATATTTAGCATAGCGTGGACTAGCGTGAGCATATTTAGCATAACGTTTAGTCATCACTACAGCAGAGCTGCATCATGTGAACTCGCATTTCATTTTTTACACTTGAATTTCCATATACATTCGATTTCGTTGACTCCCTCCGCTGATAAAATAATTGTGTTAATGCCCGTCGTGTTGTTGAGAAGAATTTGTAATATGATGCTACATGTTTTGTCACTTTTCTCTAAATGTTTTGTCACCGTAATCATGTAATTAATACGATTTCTCCAGGCATGCACAATTAATTGCAAGAAAAATATCAAAGTTATATCAAGATTAATAATGTCACTAAAACTACAGTCTCACTTTCAATAAGATGCACCATAGTTGAAAGCATCATTTCACAGATGGGAAAAATTAATTATTAGTGAAAGATGAATGCATATATTAATTTAGTTCTTTATTTAAAATTTTAGGCAGTGAATTATTTCCAAAATGTGTGTTAATATAATAACTAAAGATAAAAAATATTTAATGCATAATGAAATAAATTCAGGTAATGTCATTACCGCATGACATATGTAATTACATATCTCATTTAACACCTAACTATAATTATATTACCCCAATAGTAAAATTTTGATTTTGATATTAGAGAGCGTCTGGTTTGAAATAGAATATAACGGAGATTCGCTGTAAATTAAGAACTAACGCAAATTAAATCCATTAAGTGTGAGATGATATTTGCCAAACAGAAAGTTAATGTACCTAAATTAAAATAAAGTTTTTACCCATTTCCACGTTTTCTTGTGCTATAGAAAGTTGACAGATTTCTCACAATATAATATTAAAGCAACTCGTTTTACGTGTACCACTTACAAATGACATTAATTGACTGATATGACATTAACTGATCTCACATTTACTGATTTAATTTGTTAAAAGAAATATTGTTTAAGAAATGTTAAAAAAAATTTCACCTCTACTTAACAATCTTTTGGTAATGAATTAAAAATATTCAATGAATCTAAGCATCAAAAAAAATCACAGTCAAATAGGTTTAGAAGAATTTAAATTCAAAGTCATCAACTAGCCCATAAGGACTTAACCTGCAATACAATACATTCTCGAATAGCAATAAGTAAATTAATTGTTATACAGGAAGGTATGTATAACAAGGTTGTATATCAAAAACCGAGTCAAAAATTTATAAATGAATGGATTAAATAACAATAGAGAAAGCGAAATTTTAATCATTCGAATGTTTAGGAAAAACAAAGTATTGTTGATATTACAATGGCACTTTTAAAATGTAAATTTCAAAACTGCAATTCATAAAATAATAAATTCATTTCGGAATATTACAAAAAATTCTGCAAGTATTCGTAAACACTAAACAAGTTTTCCACATAAATTAAATTCTTGAGTAAACATTGCATAATATACTAAACCCAAGTGATTCTGCTGAACGAAAGAATTAATTAATATTTCAGATGTTGTAATCATTCTAGCAGTAAAATCAAATTAACAGATAATTACTCTCCGTACCAACAAACTTCAAACTGTGAATATAGATTGCTTAAAATAAATTGTGTTGCACATTTTATTGTAAATGTTAATTTTTTTATAACACCGAGTGGTAACAATTTTAATCAAACCCCTAATTGATATCTTTTCTTGCAACATGAAAAAGCAAAACTATTTCAATGTTAGTTTTCAATAAACACCGTGTTATTGTGTTTTAATTATACTAAATAACTTTATTTCTCCTCTCTCCTATATTGAGCAACCCAAAATTTAATAAATGTTGGCGATTCATTCGTTTACTTTTGTGGGATTAAATGGACTTAAAATCTTATATTTTTTGTACATATGTTCTTTCTTCTAATTTCTTCAGTTTTTATTGTTTGAGGGAAAGATTAATTCGACACATATTAACGGTAGAGTTGTAAAAAACTATTATTAAAATCGAGTGAAATATCTTAATAATGTACCTACTTAATATTAGCTCGTGTTTTATTAATGCTTTATTTTAATTTGGTTCCGACTCATACTAGATATTAATCATCATAGTATTGCAGGTGTTTGGTAATAAATCAATAATTATGGATTTTTCTTCCAAAAAAGGATCATAAACATGATTAAATTCCTAACTGATCTTGGAAAATTATTCTAATTAGATTAACTATTTATTTTTCCGAATAATATTTTAATTCTCATTGCATTTTACTCATAATATAATCTTAAGCCTCCTCTAATACCCAATTTTTATAATCGCTTTATTTTTCTCTCATACTCTGCATTATCATGTTCCTTCATCGACCATTATTACCCATATATTTTGCATTCTAGTGTATACTATTTTCTGTTATGTTTTATGCATTCGTGTTTTATCACCTGCATGCTTTTTTTCAATTGATTTTCAATTTTTTTCTTATTTATTTTTATAAAGTAACCTACATCTATACCAAATCAGAAAGGGGTCACATGTACTTTGGAAACCAAGGTGTGGTGTGGTGTTAAATTACATGTTTTAAATCGTTTTCTTTCACGCTCATATTGTGTAATTTGTTGCAATTTGCATCAAATTGTGTAGTTGTCTCAAGCTTTTTGTGCTGGAAAAAGAATGCAAATAAAATGTTGCATTCTTTTTCCATTACAACAGAGTTAGCCAAGACAGTTTCTCACATTAGGAGACTTGAAATAATCATATTCTTGCAAAAATTAATTAAAAGGCGATTGCCGGTTACGGTGTGGAAAAGTTTTAGTAAGAGGCTTATGCCTGTTTTTTTTTTTTTTTTTTTTTTTTCTTTTCTTCTTTGTCGGACAATCTGTGGGAGAAATATGTTACTGCGCTCTGCACATTTTATAGAATATTAGTTCTATGGTTTCTATTACTAAATGTATGGGTTAGTACGATGGCTTCTTTGAACTCAAATAACTATAATTCAAAATAAACAATAAGCATTGAATATTTATCTTGGCAGTCAAGATCCACCGAAAATAATTAAACTCCACCTTGGAGGAAAATTTTTATTGAAGTCATCTCAAAACTGAGAAAATTATTTCTAGATAAAGCTAAATTTTTATCATTTCCTTTGCAAATTCTTTAAAAAAAGGAAGAAAATTCGTCAGTAACAAAGATAATCATTTTGATTTCACTATATGGAAAAAATAAAACTTAATATGCATCTACCAATCTAATAGTTTGAATTGCATTTTATTATTATCATAGGTGAGAAACTGATTAAAAGGAAGAATGAATTTGTATATCTAGTTAATTCAAAGTATGTTATTTAAATAAATTGTTCTATCATTAAAAATTCTCCAATTAATTGAACATCAGTGATTCTTGATCTTAAAATTTTAATTTATTATTATTCTATAACATAATAAATATACAGGGTGTCTCAAAAACCTTAACCGTGGCTTTTATTTCTTAAATATTGATAATGGATATATACTATAAATTACAAAGTTGCGTAAAAAAAGGAGCAAAATGTTATGAAATCTATTAAAATATTCAGGGGATTAAATTTTTAAAAAATACAAAATTTAAATTTTTATACGGACCTTTACAAAAATAATCCCCAATGAGTAAAATGTGCTTTATTCTCTAATAAAGTCATGTACAAAATTTAAGAATTTTATCATGGAACCTCTCAAAGATATGTTAAAACAAAGTTGGTAAAGGGTCAATCACAAATTAAAATGCAAATGTTTACAGCTTTAGTGCTGATGACGTGACGCGGAAATAAAATATGCTTCATATCTTTAATTTTAAATACATATTTTAAAACCTATGCTTCCTGAAAAATACTTTAAAATTTTCTTTCATGAATTACAGAATATAATTTAAAAATAGCACAGTCAAAAAATTTAGAAATGTTTGCATATGCAAATATATGTCTCTGATTGATGCCTTCCATAATCTCAACAGACGCGTCATTATATTATGTTATTTGTTCTCATTGATCAATAGCATAGCTTACAGAAGAATAACTTGAAGAAATATTTCACACTTCTGCTATATTTTGATAGTGCAATTCGCCTGTACAAACAGTATGTCACAATACAGCAACGAAGAACTTTTTGAAATCCTAATGCTTTACAGTTTATGCAATCTCAATGCTAGAAAAACCGCATGGGAATTTCGGCGTATATGTCCCAATTCACGACATCCTTCTGGGAGATTTCCCGATTAGGGCAATGAATGTGTGAAAGAGGAAGCGTATATCCTATATGTGGACCAGGTTGACCCATACTTCACTCAACTGATGGAGAAATTGATATTTTGACTTACTTTTGAAGTCATCCATATAGTAGTGTTCGTACTGTTGTTTCAGAAATGATGGAAAATACTGAGACGGAATGGATGGCATCCTTTTAGCATTTCTAACCTTAGGTGTGCAGGGACAGGGGCCAACAGATTATCAACGTAATCTATATTTTTGTAATTGGGCTCTTAATCAGGATAATTCTAATCCCCCTTTTCTGAAAAACATAATTTGGACAGACGAATGCTGTTTTAAACAAGATGGACGCATAAATCCTCAAAATGAGCACTTTTGGTTAGACGCAAATCCATTCATGGTACGTGCTATTCATCATCAGAGGCAATTTTCTGTGAATGCATCGTGTGGTATTTTCGAAAACCGCTTGCTTGGACCCATACTGTATGATGGTACGTTGACGGGAGACAGATATGTTAATGAGATTCTGAATGTGATTATTCCTGATTTTATGGAGGAACTTCCTCTAAAGTACTTCCACATGTTTGGTTCCAACATGATGGATCTCCAGCTCACCATACTGCAGTTGTGAAATACTGGTTAAATAACGAGTTTCCAGATAAGTGAATTGGCTTGCATGGTCCAGTCAAATTTCCCCCTAGATCATCTGATTTAACCCCTATGGATTTTTTTTAAGGAGTCGTTTACGTACAGCAGTTTATTTGTCACCTCCCTTAAATAAAACATAATTGCAACAACGCATTTTAGAGTGTTGTCGTCGCATTCACCGAACAAGAACTTGACAGAGTGCACAGAGATGTCATCAGACGAATACAGCTCTGTATTGGTATGGATGGAAAACATTTTGAACAAGTTATATAATCTTCCCTTTAAGTTATAATTTCTACAAATTTTGAATACTTTTGAGCCAGTAAATAGCAAAATTATTACTTATTTATTTATTCAGTCATTACTTTCTTTGTTAATTTATGTACGACCCCTAAACCAAGAACATCCGACATGATTTTTCCTCTGCGAACTCATATCCAGGCATCGAAAAGTGGTTTAAGTCAGCATTTATGTAGTTTCATATCTGAGACGTTTTGTGATAAAATGCTCAAATTTTGTACATGACCTTATTAGTCTATGAGGCACATTTTACATATGGGTTTTTTTGTGTGTGTGTGAGGGGGGGCGTATAAAAATTTAAATTTTGTTTTTTAAGATTAATCCCATGAAAATTTTAATTGATTTCATAACATTTTACACTTTTATTTAAGCAACTTTGTTATTTACAGTATATGTCTATGATCAATATATAAGGAATAAAAGCAGTGGTCAAGGTTTTTGAAATACTCTGTAAAATTATATTCAAATTTTACAAATTTTAATTATAATTAAATCTGTTTCATTGCATCAAATGAATACATTCAATAGCTTATTGCAGTATGAAATAATATAAAGTAATATTTGAAATATATACTTTTCGTAGTATTTCATTTTAAGGCAGTCTCTTGACTTTTTGCAAGATTCTTTGGTAATTCAAATTAAATAATTTTTTAAAATTATTTGTTATTTTTGATAAGTCTTCATATTTTAGTAATCAATCCTGATGACAAGGTATATTATATATAGGAAAATACAGTTGGGAAATAAAAGCTTATTATTTTATTTTTCAGAAATATTGAATACATTCAGTTAAATAAATTTCATTAAAATATAACAGAGTGTGGACACTTTTAACCCATTATTTTATTTTTTTAATGAAATTCCCAACAAAATTTCTACCTGAATATTCCATTTTTCAAGAAGCTAAAGAAATTAACAATTAAATACCATTATTGATACGAATAAAACAACAACAACAAAAAAGAAATTCTATTTATAAAATAAGCCTTTAAAATGTGCATTTGAATTTTTTTTAATTTTGATGCAAAAGATTATAACATTGTATAATTGTACAAATATTTGAATTTAAATAATAACAAAATCTTTAAAATATTCAGCTAAGTAATTGTAGCAATTCTCACTTTAATAATTGAGTTTCTCTCACTTGTTCAAGTGAATAAACTGTATTAAATTTTTGAAATATTTAACCATTTCTTCTTTGTTTATGATAAAAAATTCGATGCAAATATTTTAAAAATGATCACATATCGCGCCATAGCTATTTAGCAGTTTTGAAAAATCGAATTAACACCTACAATATAATGGACAGAAACTGAGACAAAAAACATTTTTACGGTTTCAAAAGGTTTAATCATCCGAATGTGAAAAAATTCTTCTATATTTGTAAAGAATTCGTCAATCAGCGCAGAAACATTTCTTATGAATGAAAATAATGTGTATGTAATAAATTCACGTGTCTAAATATTTAATCTATTTAATCACTCAAATTTCATTTTTATTTCTACGTTGTGCTCGGTTTTTACACGTCTCTCAGTATCCATATATCACTAAATTAAAATGCTTTGTTATATAAATTCAGAATATATGTAGGCATTGTAGGGTTTTGTCACAAGGTCCAACGCGAAACATGCTCTGACTGAGCTGTAAAAAAACTATTTCAAAAGTCGTCAAAGCAAAAAGATAAGAGATTATTTCTGTGTTGTAATAAAAAGCACGTTCAAATAGATAGAAATCATGACGAAAGGTAAAATTTCAAAAGTAGTGAAGGACACCAATGACCTAGAGAAAGTAAAAAAGTTCAGCGAGATTTTTACTAACTAGTTAGTAGTTCTAAATTCACGAAAATTCACTTTTAATGCCCCATAAGCTCTGAATATGCTGTCACGTTTTTTTCCTCTTCGTCCTTCCTAAAATTGCAGTGGCATCACTTTGATACTAATCTTCATCAGATTTATGTTTTCAATTACCTGATTTTAACCTTTTCAAGGGATTAAAATTATAATTGTGTAAATCTATTGCGAAGTACAATGCTGTAAAATATATGCATTTATTACCTTTTTACTGGAGGAAACCAATAAAAAGTGGGGTAAATGACAGGCAATCTAACATAAAAGCGGAACAGTCCATTTATGAAGATGACAGTAGATAATCGGATTAGTTAAAATGTTGAAAGTATTTTGATAATCTGTCACTGGAAAGGTAATATTGGGCGCTTTTAAGAATTTTTTTTTTAAATCCGGTTAGAGAAGTACAGTCTGGTATATAATACATCGTCAGAGCCATTACTGATTGCTTGCTGCAAGTAATATTCTTTTTCAAGATTATGTTGAAAAATTGCAAGAACAGCTTGTTTGTGATCGGTTCTTTATATATAAGCCTTCATAAAGAAAGGATTATGAAAAAAATTTAAATCTTTTTCGTAGTTATGTATAAAATAGTTTCTTTCTGCTTACGAATACGTAAACAAAATAACTCATAAAGGCCAAGAGCTGAGCTAATGCTACTTTTTACATTTCAGTCTCAATTATCATTATAGTTATAAACAATATTGTATGTGTAATTATTTTTAACATTCGTACCTCAATTCGCTTTGAAAAGATTTTCTTTAAAATGGTACATTTATATTTGCTTATACTTTACATCTCATGTCCAAGAGAAAATAATGGACTATATAAATCATAATCTTTTTTTTTATTTTTTTAAAAGCCAATCATCATGGCAGATATGATAATAAAACAATTATAAACATTTATTTCCACGAATGTGAATTTCATTAAAAATATCTCTTGCATTTATAAAAAACAGAATAAAAAAATGCTCTTTTCTTGAACTGGAAACATGATTTATTCAAAAAATGAAGAATACCTGGAAGTCTAGACGCTGTTGGAACTTAAAAAGGAATAAAAATTACAACGAATACACGAATGATGAATTATGCAAAATATAATTGATATTTAGATGATTAAAAATCCATATACTGAACTGAAGAATCTTACGAAACTCATTAAAAATAATAATAAACTCATAGAACTGTAATAAATGGGTCTTCTTTGATAATTTGATGGATTTCCTTAAGAACATTTATTATCTTTACTTTTCTTCGAGACAAATTGTTTACATCAACCTAGAAATGCACTCTTCATTTTAGGTTGTTAATAATAAATAATACAATAATTCTCCTGGGTCATATGTAATATTTTTATTGTGATGACTTTTCCTGTGTTCAAAGTATTGCGTCGGAGAAATTGTAGTTCTTTATGCATGGGATTCCTCTAACCAAAAACAGAAAGTTTAAGAAATTTCATTTTATTCTCCAAGTACGTTTGAAATGCAGATGCATCCAAACAGAAAAAAATAATTTAAAGTATATTATATCCACACACATTGAGAGGGGGAGAGAGAGAAAGAGATTTAACAAAGCAGGAAATTCGTATCTACCATATTATTATTTCCGAAATTACTGCCAGAAGGTATGAAAAACAATTGATTGAAAAATAACATTGGCTGATCTTTAATTCAAATGATTATAATTAAAACTTTTAGGATAATTTTCTTGGTACCATTTGAGAGTGACAGTTTGCATAACACCAAAGATTTTCTATTATATGAACATTGATATACGAAGTATTCGAAGAAAAATCTTTCGATTATTTGAAATCGTTAAATGTAATTTTGTTCCATATATAATTATGGAATATGTGTAATTTGGGTCTTCTTTGATAATTTGATGGATTCTCTTTATTATCTTTACTTTTCTTCGAGACAAATTGTTTACATCAGCCTATAAACGCACTATTCATTTTAGGTTGTTAATAATTAATAATACAAATTTTAAGAATTTCAATATGTCTAACAAATACATAAAATTATATTAAATAATTTCCTTATTTAAAATAATTATTCATAATTCTGTATAATGAAATTTTAACCTTTATATTAACGTTTGAGTCACACATACTAAAATATTATATTAATTTTATATTATTTAGAATGTTATTTTGTATTGTTGATTAAAAAACTCCATAATGATTATTATAATTTGATCTTCAACATACGATAAGTAAATAAATGTTACAATATAAAATTATATGTATATATTTCTTTGTTTTCCAGAGCTTCCTCCAATAAAGGCACCAGTAGGATTAGCCCCAAATCCAAATCTTAAGAACATTCGATCAAAAATTGGATCTTTTGATAATATACGTTATAAGCCAGGTGGTGGTGACAAAAAGGTAAGTAACAGAATTTTAGTTTATTTCTATTTATTAAAAAAAAACATTAATTTGCTTAATTTTCCTTGCTTAATTTTGCATTTCCAGCATTTAAAATATTTTAATTCTAAAACAAAGTCTGTCTTATCTTATTCTGTAATAAAAAAAATTGAGCATTATTTGAATTTACATATCTCTTACACGGGAAAATAGATTTTTAAAATAAAGCAATCTGGACAAAAATTATATTCAAAATAATCAAATAAAAATAGTTTTCAAAATGTTTCTTTAAACTCTGTTATACAAATGAAAAAGAATGAATGTAAATCTATTGAGAAGGATATATTAATGAAAACTTTTTATTCAATGATTTACAGAGCACTCGAAAATTATTATCAAATTAAACACACTCATTTTTTTAAAATTCTAATCACGTTCAATGGTAAAATTTTCAGAAAACAGAACTAAAAAGTAAATGAAATTTAAAAAAAAATTAAATAATATTAATAAAACTAAAATTCTTTTCAAATCATATTTGTAAATACGTTTCAGAGTTGAGAAAAAATTCTCTTTTTCAGGCTTAATAATGTTCCATTATTTTTCAATTATTTATAATCTCGTCTGTTTAATGCCGCGTGCTCAAATAATTTTTGTTGTTGTTTGCCATTAAAATATATTTTCATTCTTTTTTGAACATTTTGTTTGATTTATTATGTAGTTGCATATTTTTCGTTTCTACTATTTGAAAACCAATGTAATTAGTTCCCTTTTATCGATTTGGAGAAAATATTTATAGTTGAAGAGCTCTTTCACAAAATAGATTTTTTTTTTTTTTACTGCTTGCAGCTGAAATAAAAAAAAAATGGAGAATAAAGCATACGATAAAATTAAAAGGGCAATGTTCGATAAATGTGTCGAAAACTAAAATTCTTTAGCCAGGTTTCATAAACGGAGATATAATGAAATGAAATGAAAAAAAAATCACTATCGAATGTTAGTCAGATATGGAAAATTAACAAGATATTAAATAAAATTTTGGTTTTGATTTTTGAATACTTGTCTAACATAAATATTAGTGCATTTTATTTGTTCAGCATATACTGAATATTTTAAAAGTATTCCTTTTTGCAAGCGGTAATATGACTAAAAGCAAGAAAAAAAAATTATTTTAAGTTGGTAGCTAAAACAGTTGAAACATTTTCATTAGATAACAATATTTATTACAAACTTGGATATAGAATTTTTTTCTTGTTTAAATGATCACAATGTTTAAAAATTAACAGTGATAGAAAGGTCATATAAATCTGCCTTCATTTGAATGATTTTTCTTAAAATATGATTTATAAAAGAATTTTTGGATTTTAAGTAACTGTGGATTTTTCCCAACATTTATTTTTAACCAGATTTCTAACGATATAAAATATTAAAAATTAAATAAACTCAAAAGGATCGTCGTAATAAACATCGATCTTCAATACCAAATAATTAATCTGATTAAAAAATTTAAACTATGCATTGGATTTGAATTTGTTTTATAATACATTTTTATACTACATATATATCTTCGAGATATTTATAAAGTAAGAAACATACATTTCATTATTTTAAATGTCTTTATAATCTTCCAGAATAAATTTTACATTATTAAAAATTCTTATTATATTCTTATTAAAAATAAAAAGGTTCTCTAACAAATTTCGATTATCTTAATTATTCCATTCATTGTGAACTGTGTTATCTTTTAAGGATATACTATAAAGATAAAATATCTATATTGCTATAAATATTTACTAATTTAACTTCTTTAAAAAGCGCATCAATAATTTTGAAAAAATATCAAGTAATTCAATTAATTAATCATAGAAAAAACATATTACTTTAAGCTAAGTTTACATATTTAATTCACTTTTTTTATTACTTCCTTCAATTAAGGTGTTCGTGTCTTTTGAAAAAATGGAAATTGCTTCTTAACTTCTAACAGAGGTGTTTAAATTAAAGTACCCTTTCTTTCAATCAAAATCTCTTTGGGGTAATTTCGCTTTCCGTGATTAAATGATTTCGTTTAAATGAAGTTTCCTTTTATAAATTTATCACATGTAATTAAATAAACGAAACTTCTTTCATTAACGGAGATTCTATTTCTTTAAATTGGAATCTTTTTTTTTTGTTCGGAATGCAGGTAATTAGCACAAAGAAACTGGAATGGAAGGCCGCACCTAAAATTGGATCTCTTGACCATTCCTTTAAGAGTGGAGAGAAGAAACATGGAAAAGGTCATTCCAAAGGAGAAGCAAAAGAAGGAAAATTAGTTGATGGCCAGGTGAGATTTGCTTTCAGGATTTTTTTTTAGTTCATTTGTTTAAATGAATTATTCTATTCTTAGAAGTGCACGTCTGAAATAGTTTACAATAAATGAATATACTTTAGAACAATGAAACATATTCTGGAATTCAAGTTAAAGAATTAAGTTCACATATGTTAACAAATTAAACTCCTATTTATTGTAATTTGCCTTTTTATAAGTTATTTAAATCATCACAGCAAGAATGAAATGAATGCAATAAATGGAATAAATATCCCAGGTCGATAAAAATTTAAGATGAAAAAGAAATTAACGCTTTTCTAGATTTAGCAGTGTTCAAATGTAACGTTTCATCAAAATAAAAGGAGGTAACTTTTCACGTTATTTAAGTTGGATGTGTAAATTAGGTTAAAATAAATGTCCACAGCGAAGGACAATTTTTCAATTTTTAATTCATGTTTTACAAAAAATCTATTTTTACCTTTATGAGACAACATATATATAAAAAATATATCTATTATAATATATATGTATTCATTGATTGTTCCAATAAATGAAAAACAAATGTTTCCAATTACATTTTTCAAGAAATTTCTCATTCTAATTCAATCTGTCTGAACAAGAGCATGCACTTACAATCATTACAAAAAATTATTTAACTTGACGTATGTCTAGTAATAAGAATTGGAGATCAGTATCAGAGGCATAGCAAACAGGTATAGTATAATTCCTAAATACAGGTAATAATTTTCTGATTCTTAATTTGCTATTGATTATCGATATCTTATTTTTTCTACATGTAATCTTGAACTATTTTTATTCCATATTTAATGCCCTCGGGTAGGTTTTAATGCTTTTATAATAAACTAAATTGCCATTTTTATGCTAAGCTCTAGTAACATTACTCTAAAATGCATTAATTAAGTTAATTATTATTCAATTTCTATATTTCACAAAGTATGGTTAGTCACGATTTCGCAGACAGTAGAAAAAAAGAGGCAAATCAAAAATAAAGTATTCAATGAATCAATTAGTCTTTACATTTGAGTACATAATAATTTCAAAAGTTTAAATTTATATAAAATTCAATATATGATAATGTAACATGTAAATTTGAACGTTGTACATTTATATCGTATTACGTCTAAATGCTGGAATATTTTAAAGCATTAATGTTGCATTTCCTGTTAGTAACTGAGGTATTGAAAAATGGGGCCGTGGCAGATTCAACGATGTAAAAAACTGATAACAATACTTTTTGTTTAGTTTAACAATAAAATGTTTATAAAAAAAGTTATGGATTCTTATTTTCATTTATTTCTCGGAAAGTAATAATCAATAATTCATGATTTTTGGAATTTCCGAACAATAGAATAAATTCTTAAGTATTAAAAAAATTATAAAATGTAAAACTAGGAAATTAGAAAAAAAAATGCGAAAAAGTAGAATGGAATAATATGTAAATAAGTTTACGTGAGTCACTCCAACGCAGGAGCCGATCTCGCTTGAAATAATTTGTTCTTCATAATTGAAAGTTACGAATTTCCAATTTTATGATTGGAAAGCCGCAACAGCTAAGTGAGAACTATGGTTGATTCATAGTGGCCACCAATAGCCTTTTACAATTCCCCATAAGAGGCAAGTTCCTTCATCTATAGAAAATGACTCTATCCTACACCAATATTATACCCTCTAGGATGGCGAAATTATTTATCACACCGAAAACTTCTTTCTCAGTTTTGAGGCGCCTTATAAGTGGATATCAAATTTCAGCGGAATATCAAGAATTTTCATCTAAGAAAGAAAATTTAACTTTTCGTTCGTCTATGTGTATATGAAGAATTATGTGCATATGTATATGAAGAATTATGTGCATATGTACATAAAAATTGCATTTATGAAATTATTGCTATTTAATTGAAATTCGCCATACTGTTTTTTGCTTAAAGTTTTATTTAATACTGATTATGTATGATGTGTTTAGGAATAAAGCATGGATGGAATATGTTCAAAGTAGGATTGATTGAATATTTTTATTTTTAAATACAAAATGTTACAATGGTAATGGAAACTGAATAAAAGAATTATAAAATTTACTTCCTTCCTTCAAAATTCCATGTCATTCTTTATCACAACAAATCATGTGTTTCAGCAAGAAGATTTTTCTTTCAGAAGTTTTATTATATTTCTGAACTAGTTGGAATCTTTATTAATCATACTTGGATTCATTTAATAATTCTATCATTAAAGTAAATGCGACTTTCATCTGGTTCTATGGAATTCTATGTTTTGACCGTTAATGATGCTTATTTCTATATCGTCACGCAAAATTTTTGTTCTCCATTTCGGCCACACCCTTAAGCTCGTTTCATTACAATAGGTCTGTCATTTGTGCCTAAATTCAATCTGTGACTTACTTTGTGGGCGGGAATTTTGTATGGAAGTAAGTGCTGCCGAAAATACCGCTTTTATCGAACAGATTTCTGGAATTTTATGAATCAGAGTGTTACAGATGGAAACAAATGAGGGTGTGGAATTTTATAAATCTAGGGAAAATAACTCTGATAAAAATAACACTAGTTTTACTGTCACTTTGTTATGCTTTAAAATCAATGAATAACCCTTTGTTAAATTTTCCTAAGAAATGTAAATCAATATTAAATAACATTAAGAGATTAATGTTATTTAATATTATTAGATTATTATTAATGTTATTAGAAATATTGAAGAAGGTTATTGGATTTTAAAGAAGTTTATTTTAGTTACATTTGATTTACTTGACATCAATAATGTTGATAAACACAATTTACATGCATGATGTTTCATTATTAATGCAAGAATAATATTTTCTTTTAGTTGAACAATGATCTGTCGTTATTTAAGTTCAAGTGTTTATCTTTATGTAAGATAATTGTAAGATTATGTAAGACTCTCTTAAATGTAAGATAATTGAAAATGCATGCTTCATCGAATTACTTTAAAATTAATTGAATGTAAAAAATTTCGAAAATTCACTGGCTTGACGTGTTTCAATCATCTAAACTAAATGGAGTGAGGATTTAACTTTGTACCTTTCGTTTACAATCAATTAAATTCGTCGGCAAAGCTATTAATTAAAGCTTTTCGAACAGTTCAGAAAAACTTAAGGAATTTGTATTTCAATATGCATTTCACTATCATTTGATGATTCAAAATTCTTCATATTCAAATGAGCTATAAAGCATAGTTTAAGCTACACATTCAGCATATCTTCAACACAAGCGCATCAGTAATCCCACAGCTACCTAGGATCTGATGGAACTGATAGAACCTTAGTCGTGATATCGCTTAATCTCTGTGAAGCATTAACTGGCGTATGATAACCCTAAACAGATGGATAATAAACCTTGCAATCCAATATCATGGAGTGTCAGGTTTAGAACCGAATGCTGTTAAATTACAATTCGTATGCTCCATAACAATCCATTTGGCTAAGGTGTTTAAATTCATTTTGAAAGTAGTTACTGATCTTCTCTGTAAGGGTATTATGTAAACACTGTAAAAAATTGCTGTCAAATTTATGGTTTTGTTAGGGGACTAAAAAAAATATGAAATTATTTGTATCAGATATATAGATTTCAAAGCAAGATCATAAAACCGTAATTGGATTACAATAAACAAAAGTTTTCAAACTGAAATATTAAGAGCCCAATGAGCAAAGCCTGAATTGAGTTTATTTAATATATAAAAAAAGAACCTATTTTAATAGATTTTTTCAATATTTCGCCCATTAAATATTCAATGCTATTAGTGTGAAAGAATGAATCTGTTAAAGTGACTGGAAATCTATCTTTGATGAATGCTATGGTTTATTATGTACTAGCCGCCTTTGGCGACCAGCCGGTTCGCCAATCTTAATGTTCGTTAAAATTTTAATAATTAAATATTTTATGCAATTTCTACTTTAATAGCTTCTTCATCAAAATATTTTAAAACTTCAAATTTTGTTTATCATATAATTCATTCATAATATTATAAAGGCCTTCAGTCATAACGTAATATGTATCTCTCTCATTTTCTGTTAGCACCCGTAGAATTTATGCTTTAAATTAAAGTGGAAAGAATTTATCTTCAATTAATATAATAATATTTTTTACTGAAACAAAGCATTTTTTTATAATCTGATTACTGAAAATAGAGTCACTCAGCGTTTAAACTTTATGGGCACTAAAGAATATCTTTTTAAAATTATGTAATATCTCAAGAGTTGGTCAACAAAATTTTCTTAGATTCATTATGAGCAGATCGATTAATTAACAATGTGTAAATTTAAATGCATCAAACACTAAGAAAATAAAACGAATCGTTTAAAATAAACGGTTGAAAACAGGTTTAAAAAAACTACTTAAAAAACGATGTACTTAAAACTATAAGCATATATAAAAAATATATAACTACCATAAATACAATTTACTTACAAAAGCATGCAACTAACCCAAAAATAATTTAAATCATCCACTGATAACGTTGTCATGGCAACAATCAGAACAGAATGCGCATGCGTGAATTTTCTTCTCCGGTTACGTAACGCAAATATGTGATTTTTTCTACGCCAGTTGGGGTAACGCTATGCGGATTAGAAATTTTTAATTTCCTTTATTCTGTTTTATTTTAATTCAAAAGTACTTCAGAATGAATCTGAAAGATTGATTCATTAACAATGTTTAATTTTAAATGCATCAAACATTAAGAAAATAAGCAGAACCGATTGAAATAATCCGCCGAAAAATTTTAACCCTAGCCTCATTACTGTTGGGAGAAAAAAAACTGAAGCCTTTCTCGTTTGGCGCTGGGGATAATGGAAGATTTTTTTGGCGGAAAAGTTGGCGGTGGGGAAAATGGAAGATTTTTTTGGCGGGAAAGTTAGTTTTTAATTAATAATTAAAATTCTAATTAAAAATTCGGAAAAAGAAACCCCAGGTGCACATTCCCGACCTCCAAGGTATACATGTACCAAATTTGGTAGCTGTATGTCAAACGGTCTGGCCTGTAGAGCGCCAACACACACACACACACACATTGAGCTTTATTATAAGTATAGATAAAATCCCTATTATATAACAGGAATTTTAAAAATTCAGCTGCGGAATTTTAATTTAAAAACTGCTACTTACTGTATACTGTAACAAAAATACTTTTTTTGTGTAATCAATTTGATATCCTTGCTCTTCGCATATTAAAATGTGAATAATACTTAAAAGTATGGTAGGGTTTGAATCGATTATTTTTTCTCAAAATTCGAATGAGATGGCACTTGTCATAGGATTTAAAAGGCAATTAAAATTGATCTAATATATTATAAAATACAAAAATATTGCATTTTCTTCGAAAATATATAATTGTTAAAATTTCAGGACTATATTACATCAGGAATTGAGAGAAAAATTACAATATTCCATCATTTCAAATATATAAAAAGTGAAATTAAATAGAAACAAGTAAAAGATGAACAATTTACGTAAACAGAAACATCAGATGAATAATTCTATTCAGAAATAAAAATGGTTCGCATATCAGTATTTTTTTCTTTGTTATTTTCGAAGATTAATGATAAACCTATTTTTGGAGAGAGAATTCTTATAGAAAACAACATACTGAATTTAAACATCAAACTTTCGAACAAAGATCACTCCCACGCACACACACAAAACAATAATTCGCTGAAAATTACATTACACTTGAAGAAACAACATTTAATATTTTTCCGATTGTTTTTAAAAGCAAATTTGCAGCTGTTTACCTTTCTTATATGATTCAGGTAATACATAACTTCGTAAAGAATTTTTGGAATGGGAATATGAACTATGGATACGAAACTGTTCAATTTGTAATAGTTTATTCTAATCGTAATGAGTAATCTTATTGGAATTTTATAAAAATATTAAAATAATAAAATGCTGATTAAGATTATCAAAATATTAACTTTTTTTTCCATTTCTAACATTCTAAATCAGCGCATTGTAGTTCATTATGTATTATTGTGCTAAAATACTATAACTTACATCACAGTTGATCTGAAATTATGGTTAAAATTCTGCTTTTCCAAAAAAAAAAAAAAAAAAAAAAAAAAAAATTAGAGTAATTTGTTATTAGAAATCATTATCATTATAATGATATTGAAGTTTGCCTTTATATTTTTTTATAATTGAGTAAAGTCAGACTTTTATTTATAAATTCCTAATAAATATATATTTTAGAAATATTTTAAAATACCTTAATACAATTTATAAATTACAGAATTTTTAATTTGTAAATAATTCTAAAATTGTGACTTTTTTATTGTTGTGCTCTATCAGATTGATTCTCTTTTATTTGATATAGTTTCCCTCAAATCAAGTCATAAATAAGTTTCGAAATTTTCAACAAAACAAAATTTGAAATTTATATTTATAGAATCAAATATTCAGACTTATCTTTCCAAATTAAAGAATGGGGATTATGACAGTTTTATTTTTTTCTACAGAAATTTGGCTATTTTTTTAAAGATATTTAAAATTTCAAGTCCATTTCAACATTTTGAGTATAAAATTGTTTGAAAAATGTAATTTTCTTTGAATAGATATATTGTTTGAGCTATTTCAGAGAATTATTTATTTAATTATATTTCTGCTATTTTTCACGTCATTTACGTTAAGCGTTTTTTTTAAATCATTGTTGAATATATTGTAGACAAATCCCCTTTCATGACAAGAACCAAGGAAATATTTTATCGATCGTTGTTTAACTTAATTTTAGGAAGTTCTTTACAAACTTTGATCATGAGTTATTGTTCCTTTCTTAAGAATTAAAAAAAAAATATCAAATATAAATGAAGCAATTTTCATTTTTTTTTTAAATTTAATACTTCTCAACTTTAAAAGTTTTGATGGCATTTAAAATCAAATGATACGTATTCATCAGTAAACTAATTCACTTTGTGTAATAAAAATAAAAGGATTAAATCCCAAATGCACATTAATGTACGAGTTTGAATAAAAATGAAAACAAGTAAAGGGGACTCAAGTTTAAGATTCCATTCTGAATGCCAGGAGGACAAAGACCACAGGTTAGAAGTAGGGTTCAAGTAAAAAGAATTTGCTTAAACTAATTTCGTCATTATCGTATCATCAAAGCTCGGCCAATCATCCATCGTACAGACTGCTGACGTCAGGAGAACGGTCTTGGCTGCTTTATCACATTACATGGAAGTTCACCGATTCTCCTCATATCATTCAATTGAATGCGTTCCATTTGTGCATCGGATGTGCACTCTTCCTGCTCAAGGTACCTTCCGGATTTTGAATCGAATTCGAAAGCGCAATTGAGTTTTGTTTTTGTTTCATTCCGCATCGATGACGAAAGAGTTTCAAGGGTTACTTCACAAATTCAGTTTCGAATGTGCTGCTGTTAACTCTTGCACAGAAAAAGATCACGTAATAAGAATTCTCAGATGACAATTTTTTTTGCAATTCGTGGACCTCAAAATACGTGAGCTTCTTTATTTTCAATCGAAAGGAATAAAAAAATATTCTATAGATTTCTTTTGAATTTAAAGATGAATAAAGATGATTTTAAGATTATTTTATTTGTACACAAATAAAGATTTCCCTGACTTAATTTTATTTTCATTTGAACATTTTCTGAAGCTAAATAATTTCTTTGATTGCATATTAGTTATTTAGTTTTTATGCAAAGTAATTAGAAAAATATTTAGCCTTTTTCATTAAAATTATCGAATAAAAATACTAATATATACCTTTCCTCAAATGTATATAATCCATTCTTTTTTACAAATTCTTCCAAGAAATATTTTTATCCAGTTAAAAATATTTTGTTAGTAAAATGTGGAATAACATATTTAAAAGAAAATTACATTATATCAAATATTCACTCGAATTCTTCCCTAGCAGTCTATTTCTATGCTATTAGAGATAGATACTGTGAAAACTCTTCGAAAAGCTATTCTTGCATATCGGTCACTCCTCTTAAAGGATACCCTTTCGTGGCACGGATTTTTCGTCCAACAGATCAAATGTTAAAAAAAACCCTAGGACCGCCGCCGGGTGGGTTCGACCATCCCATTTTTCAGGAAAATCCTTTCCGTTCCTGTTTGAAACATTGAGTCGAAAGGTTCACGGTCAGGTTAAGAAAAGTCCATTATAGTTTTGCTTCCTATCAAGTTTAAGGATTCCAATAATTCTGGAAGGAAAACGTCATTTAAGTCTCTTTCATTCCTTAGTCAGTGATCTGAGTTGCAACAATATCGAAGTGCGTTTTTTAAAGCCTCGAGCAGCTCATTCAAATTCTTACAAAAATATGAGAATGGCAAATCAGCGAAAAAGTTAAATAAATTATTTTGATGCAGAAGAAAAAATCAATGAAGTCATTAAAGAACAGGATTTGATTTTGATGGAATACGAAGACTTCTATTTCCGTGATGTCAAAAGAACGAGACATGAACAATATGTCGACATATATTTCAGGCTGTTTTGGAATAGAAGTAAACAATTCATTAGAATACCCCCCCCTTCATTGGACCTTTGATTCAACACAAGACAAATGAACTTTTGGATGTGCTGGTAATTGAAAATTTCTCTACCAACAGTGAGTGGCTGGTCGGATTTTTCATACTGAATTACACCATCTTTCTGTCACAATGTGGCTGATGTCGACCTTAGCTCATATACAGCTTGAAGGAGTATTTTCCACTATTTATGGTTGGATATGATGCAAAGGACATATTCAGCATGCATAAAACGGTACTCTTTTTTGAGGACTTTGCAAAAAGAAAGCACGATTTAAAAACCCGAAGAAGCAAGAGGTGGAAAAATTTCGAAGGAGCGTCTGTCTCTTAGATTTTATGTGGACGCAGCTGGAAAGAAAGAGATACCCCTGAACATATAACAACGTCAAAGGCCAGTATGTTTCAAAGGATTAGATTTAAGCAGTCTTAGTGCGGTCGTGGTACCTAAAAACATAGATGACATCATACATCTTTGAAGAATGGATAGTACATTTCGATAAAAAATGAAGAATCAAGCCAGGAAATTTTTTCCTTATATTGGGCAATGCGATATATCATGCGCATGGAGTTCAGCTCTCACAAACATCAAAAATATATTTGCTAGCAAATGCAACATCAAAACATCTGCCATTGGATCATGGTATTATGAAATGTTTTAAAATGGAATATATACAGTGCGCACTGTGACATGCCATTTCATATATCGATGAATGCAAAAGTGCTAGGGAACTTTCAAAGAAAATTTCTTCCAAGATGCTCTTAATTGGATTAAAACCTCCTGGTATATCCTGAAGTCATCAGAATGCAGTAACAAAGGAATCGGCTAGAAATTTACTTTTTAAATTTAAAATCGAACCTGCAAAAATGGCTTTTTCCAAGAAACATAAAAACCTAATCTCAAATTTATCGTTTTTCAAAAAAACTTTATATAAAGTGCCTTTTTCTCTTTAGATAAATATCAAATTTCATTTTAAATAAGATATGGGTGATAGAAGTTGTTTATGTCATGTATTATAACAATTATCTTGCAATTGTAATGAAACCCTTTGAAAGCGGTCACAATCTATGAGCTGCCAAATTTTTTCGGGACGGGGAAGTGGCCGCTCAGGACATTTCACTGTACATACTGCCAGTGGAAAAGATACTTTAAATTATGTAAAAAGTTATACTTTGGGCAGTTCTGTTTACGTCAATGAATGTATATCTGAAAAAGTTATGGAAATTGCATTTTTGTACTATCATCTTTCATTTAGTCATATTTAATGAAATATGCATTGGCATTTGGAAGGGGAAAAAAACATCAATTTTTTGGGATCAAAGGTGAGAAAGAAATGAATTTGGTTATATTATACTAATCGATGCCTCGGTGAAATTACATGCGTTAATTGATGGGTATCTCTATCAAGGCCGACATTGACATTATAGATTTTTTGTAAAATAGTGGTTCTCAAATTATTTTAACTTAGCTTTACTAAGGAGGGAAGCTTTGTTTTATTTAAAATATGTTATGCCAAAAATAATTCATTGAGTATGCTTTGAACAACTGTGTAAAAATTGAATTTACAAAAATTTCTAGGAATATATTAACAAGTACAAACCACATAACATTTCATTGCTTATATTATTTAAAGAATATATCAACTGAAAATATACGTCTATCTTTAATATGTTAAAAATTAGCGTTTATACAACGATGACTTTGATGAACTTATATGTATATATTAAGATTATACACACAAATTTTACATATGATTTCAATTTATCGTATTCTCCAAATAATTATTTTCTAATCATTCGAACTGAAGCTTCACGTAATTTTAATTTCTGATCTTGATGGGGAGGGGAGGTTTAACTCAAAACAACTCGTCTAACTCAAAACATAATGGCTTAATCAGAAATATTCCGTTCTAAAACTCTATAACTAGGTAAGTTTCGACAACTTTCACTCTCTTTTCTTCTTACTTTCTGTTTCTTTTCGGACTTCGAACCTAGCCACGGTTCTAACAAAGAATTTTTTTTTAATGCATGTTAAAATTAAAGTCTTTAATGACAGTTTAATTCTTAAAATGTAATTATAAATTGAGCATTTAAGTGGTCTCGGGTCTCTTAAACTTCAAATTTTTCTATTTTTTGAAAAAAAAAATGTTAGAGTCCCATCTGTTCTGAACATTTTTATACTAAAATTTTAATGATACTAACAAAACTTTCAAAGTTATCGAGAAATAAACTAAAACAGCACAGATTAAATGTAAAACAAACTTCTCTGCCAGAATTCAAATTCCTCTGTCAGAATGTCAAAAGAAATACAACCGTAGTATTCTTTGATGCACACAAGAAAAAAAACTTACAATTTCAAAAGAAATTTAAGAAAGAACAATTTAAGCTAATTTAGGGTAAACCCTATATTTCTGATGGTTTTTAATTTGCATTACTTTGTTGAAATTCATTTTACTATTTTTCAACTTTAATGATATTTTTCTCAAAAAAATGAAGCTTGTACTCAGGATCTCAAAAACTACTTATTTTATTAATATGAGTTTCAGCTCAAAATAAGTTATTATATGAATTAATAATCAATATTTAGACAAATTATTCACAGAAAAAAATTGCATAAATTTTAATTAGAATTTTTTTCTTAAAATTTTATTTTTGTAAAGAAATATTTTAAAAATACTTCTTTCAAAAAATTTTTTGGAAAAAGTATCTATGACGTCAAAACTGAACATTCTTCTATAAATATTGATATAACTTCGGTATAATATTGATTTTTAAGATTTTGTAAAATATTCAATGTTTATATCTTTATAACCTTTAATTTTTTTTTCATGAAATTATATGAAAATATGGAAAGTAATGTAATTGCATATGAATATTCTATGTTTAAATTTGTAAATTTTACAATTGTTTAATTTGTAAATTAGATGGGTTGGAAAGAGAAAGGCTTCTTACTTCCTTGTTCTTAATTGTTAAGGGTTCAGAGATCCCTTAAACACATTTGTTCTCTTTTCTAAAAAAATACCGTACATATGTATCATAAAGAAGAACATTCATATAATTCATCTTCCTTTAATCCGAAAAGCACCTGTATTTCTTCGAATATAAATTTTAGTAAAATAACTTTTATAAATTCATCTATATATAGCAACACACAGCAATACTTTTCACCAAATTCTGTGCAACAGCCAGAAAGTGAAATTTATACTTTTCTTTCTGAAATAGGGAAAGGAATCATTCCAAAATCATTTTCAGAAATCAATATCCACATGCAGAACGCATGAGACCCCAGAATTTTGCAGCTTTCCGGCTTCCTCAATGCATCAATGTCTTGTGAAGTTAGTGAGGCCATCCTTCGAGAGTTGGCAGCTAGCAGATTTTCTCGTCCCTTAGGTATTTGAGCGAGACATAAAACCATAAATTTCTTTCTGAGTTTGTCTCCAATTTTGGATCAAACTTTCTTGCCAGACTTTTATAAATGTTACAAACGGTCCTTTCAGAACTCATTTCTGGTCTCGGATTGAATTTATTGCTGTGCAAAGTAAAACAGTATTGCAGCTTCACATTTAGAAAGGCAGGTACCTAAGCTTTTTATTTTTACATGAAAAATAGAAATAGCTCACATTTCGAAACATGAATGCTTGGATTCGGAAATATCCGTCTCTGTTTATTAATCATATTCGAACAGACTCTTCAAACTATTTATTATATATTCTCACAAAAAGAGTGCAGAGTAAATTTAAGCGCAGCCAAATAAAAAAAAGACTTTTAAATCAAGAAAAAGAGACATTGTAAGAAAGTCTACATAATATATTTTACATTTATAATAAAATGTGGCAAACCTGATTTTCATATATTATACTTATGAACTCTTATGACTCGAAACTGTTTTTTACATTTTATACGATTTAGAGTTTAGAAATGATTATATCGCATTATATAACAAAGGGAAACAATCATTTCTTCGCATTCATGATTTCATTTCTCATTTTAATTACAATTTAAATCATTTATTTATTGTTATACTCAAGAATTTTTGTAATTATATGATCCTACCGCTTTAAGACTGAATTTAATACATTTCCAAACCATGAGAAATATGAAGATGAAACCATAATTAATTTTTAGAAAGTGTTGGGATTTAGCATTGATATTTTCTAGCACATTCGCCTCTATGCATTGCTTGTAATTAAAATGTAAGGAAATATGTTGTTCGGAACGGAAAATTATTATATTTTATTATAAATGCACTACATTATCAATGCATATATAATTCCTTGAATTACTGTATATTCGAGGCTTTTATGTTTATATGAGCTAATAGTGTAAATGAAATTTTATTTACTCGATTTAAAAATATCCTATTTTTATATGTATTTCTGGATTATAAATGTATTAGGAATTATATATGTATTTCCTGAGAATAAATCGTTTTACTTTGTGAAATTTAAATGAGCTTTATTGCTTACAAAATGTGACCTGAAGATAAATTTTATTTTTCATATAAATTTCACAAAATATCTAAGTTTTAAAATACAAGGCTTTTAATAAATTCAATTAAAATTTCAAGCTGCAATAACACAAAAAACATTATGGAATTTAAGTGAAACTTTATAAATATATATTCAACCTGATAAAAGTACTTATCTGTTATATACACAGTCAAAATTACAAAATTAATGTTTTGTTTTTTTGAATAATTAATTACTTCTTCTTATACTTAGGAATGTATATTTGAAAATTAAAAAATATCAGCAAAGAGTTTAGAGTATGTTGTCTGCATGTTTGTTGACATAACCAGGATTATTTGGCATAGATTCCGGAATTTTGAATAATGTGGAAGAGATAATTGGAAGCCCCAACAATCTTTCCAGCCTTCAATATCCATTCAAAGATACATTTACCACATTTAATTCTTGACAGATTTGACATGCACTCAGATCGGATAAACAGTTTTTTTTTCCCAATTGGGATCTGAAACCCATGACTACTATTTTGTCTCAAAACAACAATTATCCTAAAAATTTTGAAAGAAATTGCCAAAACTATTTGAGGGTGGATTTTGGAATTTCGGAGGGTGTGAAGATGAAAAGATAACTAGAAGCCCCATCAATATTTCCAGCCTTTAATATCCCCCCAAAGATATATTTCATTTACCACATTTTATTAAATTAAATTCTCGACAGGATAAGCATGCATCAAGATCGGATATACAATCTTTTTACAGATTGGGATCTGAAACCCGGGATTCTACTATTCTGTCACAAAATCATAGCTATCCCTAAAATTTTGAAAGAAAATCACACACATAAACATCTGTTTTTAATAGTGGCATGTTGAGATGTGTATGTTCCAAAAGTAATTTTAGACTTTTAGAGTTCCTTATCAAACGAATAAAAACTTGTCAGTTTTGTGCCTAATTAGAACTTTCTATATTGCCATAGGGCTGTTCTATCTTCAACATTTTAGTTAGAATTTTTTTTAAATCATAATAGAAATTATGAAATATCATGCGATTTCATTATAATATTGGCAAAAATAATTCCATACCCAACATGGATATGTTTTAATATGTAAAGAATACTATTCAGTATAGATTTATTCAAAACTGGATTCCTATTTTTGAATTCATACGTAAGAAAAACTGCAGCTTTAAGATAAACATCATCAAATTCATTTGAAGTTTGGTTTTCTATGCTTTCAGAGTCCTTTGCCATCCGGCGATGAAGGAGAACCAGAGCACGCCAGCGGGGAAATTGCCACTGAAACACTTACCAAGCAAGAAGGATCCTCAACCACCGAAGCACCCGTTGCTATAGCAACGGAATCTTAAAAACGTGTCTTGCATAAGCGTAATTAAATATTAAAATAATTGAAATTGTTGTTCTATCTTGGTATAAAACATCCTAGGTCTTATAAATGAAGAAAATCAATCTCCATACTTAATATTGTCATGTGCTTCTATTTTAGTTTTGCCATATTCTGAACAGCAGTTATGTACTTTGTGTAAAGTCACTGTTTCTGATTTTTTGGGAATATTCTAGAGATTTCGAGAACAGACTCGCTTTGAATTAACACTACACTAAAAATAACGAATTATAAATGAAATTCACTAAATTTAAATAGAAAAATATTTAACGGAAACAAAAAAAAAATTCATTCACTATTAATTTCAACTTGTTTTATTGCAGAAACTTTAATTTAAAATAACTTATTTTGATGTATTTCCATTGTTAATAATTTGATGATAATGTTCCAATTTTGCAAAAGTATTGTTTAGAATCTGTTATAAGGAATCCATTTAAAATTTGCAACTTATCTAGTATAATTATTCATATATTTTATGCTAATTATCTTATTATAATAAAGTTTCTCTATACTGAAAAACATATTTCATAGAGTATGTTTCAACCAATCAGAAACAATGACGTGGAAACTGCTTAGCGTGTATGTATAGACGTTGATAATGCGTATTTTTTTTAATTATAATCCCTTCGATATAAATCTCTTCCTCGCTTTCTTAACAACTCCTTTGTCCGCACTCTCTAGTATTAACAATGGGATTTGGACTGAACTACGAAATGAGCTACGAAGAGATTTTTATTCAAATATAAATGCTTACGAATGAAGAGTGATAATTTTAAGGAATTCCGTAGGATAATGTTTAAATGAATTTTAAAAATAATCGTCACTAAGGATATTTACGTTGAGATACACTTTTGTATGTATGTAGCACAGCTTAATTTGATTACTACTTGCAAAAGTGCACTAAGAATGTACATTTACTAGAATGTTTTATATTCATATATATTATATTCTTTCCTTATCATGAACTAATTTAAGTTATATCTTTAAAATTTAATTGTCATGTTAACTGGATTTTATCAATTGGATTGTATGTTTATACCTTTTTACATATTCTCGAAAAGCCCATAAATTTCTTCCGTCTACGAAAAATTAGTAATATGTAAATAATTTGATTGCCAAGAAAAATTGTATGAATAAATTAATTTAGTATTTTATCAACGGAAGCTAATAATCAATATATTTTGTAGATTTTCTGACCTAGAATGTTACGATCAAAGTATTTTAATTAAATATTTATTATTTTCTTTTAGATATTTCATGCATTTAAAGTTGAAATTAATTAATTAGCTTAAATAATTATAATTTTCAAGGTATTGCACTTTAAGTAGCAGTTTAGCCTTCAGGTAAAACGAAATTGTGATTGAAATGTTATGATTAAAATTAGAACATAATTTGCAATCGCGAATTTATAATAATAAAGTGTTTTTAGATAATAGAAATTAATAACCAAAAAAGCAGAATTTTTTTTGAAATAGATAAATATCTTCTGTATATCGAAATAATTTCAATTAATTATGAATAAAATATATTAAATATAATTTTATTTTGGTAGATGTAGTGAAAATAACTGCTAATATTTCCGTTAACAAATTAAGAGCTATATTCTCCTTTTTTTAAATCCCTACATTTTAACAAATTAAGAGCTATATTCTCCTTTTTTTAAATCCCTACATTTATGCATTTAAAGCCAAAACAATCACTTACATATAAAGGTTGAATAACTAAATTGATTTCAGAATAGATATTTTCTTAAATTTTCAATCAATTTAGATATTTTTTAATATTTATAAAATTCAAAAAATATTTTAATTATTAGAAAATTATTCTGTTGATTAGTATATCATGATTTAAATAAATAAAATGATCTGAATAAAAAAAAATTAGCACAACTTTATTCAGTTTGCATAATTTACAAACTTATAATATATTTCAACTTTAAATATAATAGACTTTGTTTATTGAATAAAAAATTATAATATATTCAATAATAATAATACTTTTAAACTATCAAATAAATTCTATGTTTTGATTTCTGTTATTCTTTAGCAGTTATTAACATAATTATTAACATAAGTTATTTCATATGAGGCTTAAAACATTATCTGTCATATCAAATGCCTAAAGTGAAATTAATAGCTACCACTGTTACAGTTAATTCCTTCTAAAATTATGTTAGAACAACGAGCTTAATTTCTTGAACTTATTATTTAATCGTACTTATAAATGTAATAGCAAAGTTGGGATAGTTTAAATAATCATTTATGAAAATCGAATTTAAATTTTTTATTTAAATATAAAAATTATAAATTTCAATAATAAGTATAGTGCTCATTATTGAAAAAAAAATATCTCGCTTTGATTTGCCATTTGTTACACTTAAAAGTTAAACAATGCATCAGTTTTTAAATGTTATTTTAATCATTGGTATTTAAAATATCTCCTATTAAAAGGAATTCGAAACCTTCCTTAAAATAAGTGCCATTTCTGTAAAATAAATCACTTGCACGTTAGACATACGTATGGATTGTCAATTCATGCAAAGTTTCACGACAAGCAACTGATTTCAATTTAAAATTAATTTCAACCCTTTTCTTCAATTGCCTTGATAAATTTACAGCTTATTTACGTACTTAATAAAAAATGTAAAAAGAGTGCTAAATACTGTGGTATATTTTATTCGGTTTCAAGAGTGCATTATGAGGTTTCACATCCACGTGAACATGGGAGCTATGCTAACATATGTGTATTATCCTAGTCGCTTTATTATATTTTGGGAAACTAGTCATAGAAGGGGACGAAGTCCTTCTTGAAGTGTAAAGGATTATAGGAAGATTGAACTTCGTCTCTTAGTTATTGATGGCCTGTGATATATACATATTATCTATATTACAACATATATATGCATTGCAGTACCCTTTGATTGGTGCATTGAGTTTCGGCTATACCTTTTCTTTAACTATTTAATGCACAGTATAGTTAATTCCAGCTTTTACAGCCATTTACTGTATTGCATTGTCGTCTTCGTCTGTGTTAGGTCAGGTCAGAAGAAATGCAATCGTGTTTCGCTAATGAAATAATGCTTTAATTATGTTTCCACAAATAATTTTGTCTCTAAATTATGGTTCTGTGCCCAATAATTATCCACATTAAATAATTTCTTTTTAACTTTTCCACTTTTTGACCTGATCACGTTTTCGCAATATTTACTTGCCCATTTTTCGCTATTCATTTGTCTTTGCATTCAGTTCAAGTCAGTAGGTTCATACTCACATATGAATACTGAGGTTTTATTTCAAAAAGCATTTCATATAAGTAATTTTGCGATGACGTTTATGCATTTGTTTTATGGAATCGGAGAATTATAAAAGTATTAATTTCATGAGCCTTTTTAAATTTCGATTTCTGTTTAACAAGAAGAAAAGTTAACTAATTAGTAAAATCCACCTTTCAAATTATATTAGTAAACTCCCTATTAGTAAAAATATATAATTATTTATTTTTCATTAATAGTTTTACATAAAAATTAAACATATCCCAGAAACATATCCCATCAGTGATTTTTTGAATAAAAATAATTTGCTATGCTTGCAAAAAATTTGACCAAATAAAAAGCAAATATTTATTAATTCTATTTATTGTTTGTAGGTTTTACGAGAATCAGGCAACCATTATTTCTGTTATACAGAAATGAATTATATGTACGCCATCTTAAAAAGATTTTTTCTTAAAAATAGCGATGAGCTGTATTGAAATTATATAGGAACGTTTCATGCATAATATGATATTGTTATTACTTTTTACAATTTCTATCCATTTGTTTTTATTGATACATTGCAAATCTATAAAAAGAAGCCAATAAAGAAAATTGCAATTTTTCTCATGAAAAAATAACATTTTTCTCATTTCAACATATAACTATCAATGTTTATTCTTCATTTTTGCAAATGACTGTGTTTTCGATTGATACGAAAGTTACTGCTATGCTTGTTATTTATTCATAAGTTTATGTTTTCACTTTTAGATTTGTTCATTACTTCTGTAGTCAAACTGCTGTTAAGCTGGAAAAGGCGAACGTTTTGTAGAACTATTAATAAAATTTAGAAAAATGGAGTTGATTTCTCTTCAATTTCATTCACTCAAATACACTAATTTTTAAATATATTACGGCATAGATAACTGCCTTAAAAGGAATTGCGGGATTTACTTTTACAGAATAAAAATCTTGTGTACAATGCCATTTTAGATATTTTGCCGTCAACATTAGAGTCATTTTAGGCTTAACATTGTACATGTCAAATTTTACTTGTATTCAGATGGCGTGCGAGGTGATATTACAGAAACTGCCCCGATTTCTTTCAGTTACCAAGGCAAAAAATAGATTTTCCACTTGCCAGGGAAACGTTTAGCTCCATAAATGTAACGTGTTAACATACAAAAAAACTTATTTTCATTATGAATTTAAGAAGTTCTCTTTAAAAAATATAGAATTTGAATATTTAAAAATACGCAATTCTTAAATTAATTGAATAGAAACATTCACACATCCAAAACAATCGATTCCTTCCCCTCCATTTCATGATGTCTAAAACTCACAAGTGATTTTTCGACAAGCTGAGGAACTTTAATTTTAACTAATAACATGCTGAGAAATCTTTAAATTTACATATTTTATATCAAAAAAAGAATGCCGTTGTCAGAAATGAAAACCTATTTTAATATTACAAAAAGTTGTATTAAAATTTTTATTTAATATAAAATCATTATTAAGAATTAACTGTGCAATAATGAATTTCATAATCTAAAATATCATTTCATATCTAAAAAAATAAAATCAATTTAAATGATTATTTTGTGTTTTCCGTCTTTTTATAAATTTATCAATGAAAAAAAATAAAATATATTTTACAAAAAATATTAAAGAGAATTACCCTTTAAAATATGAGTGCTTAACTGTCATTATAGATCTTCCAGAATATTTATCTGAAGTTTCGAATTGTTCTTTAATGAATATGAACATTCAATCTTTAAGCTTTTGTTTAATGAATGGAAAATTGTTAAATAGCATAATTTGCTAGTCTGACCAAATTAAAAGTGTATTGCCGATTCTTTAGAATGTGGCTCATTTTACCATACATGAAACGCAATTTATCTGGCTCTAAGTAAATTATATGTGATGTTCTTTATTAACTACTGCTAGTTTGAATTTGGAAAAAAATGTGAGGCTGCAAGAGGGTGCAAACCATTCTTAATCACATTTGAATAAATAAACTTCTAGAATATAAATATTCAGAAAATGACGAAATACAACTTTATCTAAATATTATTCCATTGTATGTACAATTTTCTAATAAAAATATTTTTAGAAAAACGTTGGAAATTTTTCAGACGTGATTATAAAAAAAAATCCATATTATATTTAAAAACCCTAATTACACAGCTTTAAAATGCATTACATTGATAAAAAGAAAATATTTTGGATTCTAATATCACAGTAGAACACAATTGCTTCTGTAATAAATTAACCAATAGAAAAAATGTGCATGCGTTGGAAAGAAAAAGGGAAATATTTTGACTAAGATTTATAATCTTGGCCTTAAAGGTGTTTTCTCTAAAAATTATATACTTGCAGTTTTATTATTTCTTTAATGAGTTTTCTCTCTCTCTTGATATTTGATTAATGATCAGCGATTTTACTTTAACTACATCTTTGGCAAAATACTAAAATATTAGTCAAATTAGTTTTTATTTTATAGAGAAGTATGTGTTTAAATTTTGTTTCTCTTTTAATATACTAACATTACAAGAGATATATTTTCTAATATCTATTAAGATTATTTTACTAGCTGTCGATTCCTATATGAAACGATCATTTAAGTATTTAAAATTGTATTTTTCAAAATATATTAGTTTACAGTTTTTGGCTTATTTCATACAATTTTATTTCATTTATTTCTTTTTATTTTAATATGTATTGTCTATGATAATTAAAAAAACCAAAGTAGGGAATAGTTGATTTATATATCTATATTAATAAAATTTGAGAAATTTCAATGCAAAGGATTTTTTTTTTTGTATAATTCCTGTTTTCATTCTTTTATTCATCAGCTCAGAACAATTTTAAGAAATACAGGACAATAAACAACGCTGACGTAGGATGAAAATAACTTCCTAGATACACAAATGGATAAACGATAAAATATCATATCAAAAATTGCTTTAGAAGTCATTTCGGTAGAAACACTGAAAAAAACACATACACTCAAAGGCGGTTTTGGCAACTGTATTTATTATTATGAAACAAAACATCAAAACTGAATCACGTTTGTTGGAGCTTTGATAGAGAAGAAAAATTCTTTACTAGTATAAACGTGAAAAGATGTGATGACTTTTTTCTCCATACACATGCCGCTATGGAATAGAATTGAGTTGTCTGTTACTTTTACTTCGTGTTAAAATGGAATTTAGAACGAGTTTGAGAAACATCAAGTACCACAATGTGATGGTACGTCCTTGAAAAACTATCGGCACCCTACCTTTTACTCCAAACGCATCAAAATAAAATATAGCAATTGATTGGACAGTTTGTTGATGTGAAAACAACCTATTATGCAAATTTTATTCAAGTAAGAAGTTCTCATAATCACCTGCCTTTTTTTTTTAGAAAAATTAAGCAGAGACAACCCTTTTGATACAGAATTTTAAGTAATTTAATGCAAATAAACTGAAAAGCTATATAATAAATGGCAAATAAATGTAGAAAATAACTTGTTTTTGTAAATTTTTTACATTTTTTTTTAATGTGACCAACAATTTTTTTCTGTGCATTGCATTTTTTTTATAAAATATGTGTATCGTAAAATGCAAAATGAAGCCCTTATCAAAATATGAATCAATAATTACATACTTTTATTTTCCTTCTTATTTAAGGAATAAATTAAAATTTCTTATTAACAGAAGCTCTTTATATATTTAGCTTTTCATCCGTAATTCAAAAATGCATATATGAATGTCACCGTCTCACCCACATAAGACTAGATCATTTTACATTTCCTAAAATCTAGTTTTTTACACGTTAAACTTGTTATTTTAAAACTTGTCAAAAACCAAAACATAATCAAATAAATACCTTGAAAAACTTTGGTAGTTAATATTAAATAATTCATTAAACTTATGTTTAAAATAGCTGAAAAATGATAATCAGGTGGTTGTTTAAAAAAACATTTTAAAATAAAACAATATTCAAAATAATATTTTCATCAAACAAAAATCAATATAAGTTTTGTTTAAGCATTTACATAGAACAAAACATTTTAGTAAAAAAAAAGATAGGAAATAAAGATTAATATATTTTAAAATTTTTGTTTCGTTTTTATAAAATTATGCATTCAGTTATCAAAATCTGAGGGCATAATTTAACCCATTCTTAGATTTATTATCCGTATTTCATTGAAACAATATTTCAAATAATAATTTTATTTTCTATATTTTATAAATTAAATATTTCTCAAAGTTTTCTGCAATCATAACCAGCTTTCCTTCCTTTTTTGTGCTAAGTATAAAAACAATTTCAATCTATTGATAGATTAATTATATCCATTTATTGAATCAATTGTTTACTTTTCTGATTTTTGCTTATAATTGTTTAAAAAGGAAATATTATGTTAATACTTTAGATTAGTAACTAGGCATTATCTTAAGAATTATTATATTTTTTAAATCTATTAATTTAATTTCCCTAACATTTTTCGAAATTAATCCCTATGTCACTGTAACTTCTCAAAAAGAATCAAAATGGCGATAATCTGAGAGCTTTAAAATGCCACTGTATATCATCGAAGCAACTGAAATTGATGACAAAAATCCGCTCAGTGATGTTTGAGTTGTTGTTTTTTTTGAATGGCATACGAAATTTAATATGTAATCAATTTTTCAGATACAATTAAAATAATTGATTAAAATGATAAACTATCACTTTTAAATAATACAATTTTGGAAAAGTTGAAATTTTGATTTGTGTTGGCTGACAGTTTGATGTAAAGAAAGAATGATTGTAATCCATATATATGTCGGAAAATATTAATTTCTTGAAGCATCAGAAGGCCATATCTTTCACCGTCAAAAATTATTATCTGCTTTTATGAAATGATAAAGATTTAAATGTATTCTAATGAACACCGCAATTATATTCTAAAGAGGTAACTACCATTGAAAAAATAAAGCTAGTGCCATTTACTAAGTAAAATTATCCTTTTCCTTAATATTAATATATTAATTATATATAAATTTAAATGTTTTTTTAATGAAAGACAATATTGGATTTAAAGCCAGGTAGCTCACGATTAACAATCAATGTTTAGGTATTATTTTGATGGATTATATTCTGTTGTATGAATTCGGTAGTCTTTGGAGCTGTTAAATAGAACACAAATTTATAAATAAAAATATTAAACAAATTGAATAAAAGGATAGATTAAAATTAAATAATTAACTAGTTCGGTTTTTAAAAGGATTTGTAAAACATTTAAAGAAAGACTAAAAACAGGAATATAGGTGATTAGAAGTAATGAGATAAAGACAAGATAACACTAAACAATCTAAGTAATAAAGAAGCTTTAACTTTGGAGTAGTCACAAACTTAATTTCTCATTAATAGAATTTTACCAAATATATATTGCATTTCGAATCATGTTACATTCATTTCATTATATTTGTCCTTTATTTAATATTATATATATTTCTACACGCTACAATGTACTTCTACACGTTTCTTGTTTTCAAATTATTCAAAAGTATCCTCACGTAAATCTTCAAAAAAAATTTTTAATTACAATTGTATTATTTTTTCTTGAAACTAATAATAAATTATAAAGCAGATAATTAATGAGAAATACATTACGGCATTTCTTCCGTTTCATTATTCCATAAGACAGCATAATTACAAATCATTTATGACAAAAAGCACCATTATTCTACAAATTTGAAGCAGAAGAAAAGTACTCTTTTTTTATAAAAAAATTATCCAAATACTATAAAAGTCACTCGAAATATTTTGTTACGTTAAATTAAATATTTCATAAAACTGATGAACATATCAGTTCCATTTATTTCTTTTGCATTAGACTTTATGTCCGTACATCTAAAAGGTAAGTTATGGAAATTTTTTTAAAAATTCTTATTTTACCTTCAACTATCTGCATAATCTAAATGTCTATACCATTTGAAAAAGTTTTATCATTTTTTTTAACACCGTTTGAAAATTTACTGTTTTAGAAGAAAAAAATAAAGTTCGAAATCCGATTAATATAGTTTCTATTATCTCAAGGTATTGTACGATATTCCCTTGATGTTGTTCAATATTATGAATGCCTCGCAATATCATCAGAATATCATAGAATTGATGTTGGGGATTTTGTGCTCACAGGTTTATGAAAGAGTTTCAATAAATGTCAATATTTATTTATTCTTTTTAATATAATTGGGCATTGGAAACATTTAAATGGAAATTATGGATACAGAAATAGTAACGGCTCTAATTGCACTTGATTTAGTCATGACCATGTATCATTCCTTCTTGGTAAATGGTTGAAGAAATTTGCAGAGGAGGAAACAGAAATATGATTTAACCCCAAAGTGAGGAATAAGGAACTTCTCGGAGATATGCTAATAAAATCTTTAGCAACCACCTGACATCAACAATAGTGTGTAGCTAAAATAAGCAGTGAGTTATTAGATTTTGAATAGAGCTGATTTAGAAAGATGCCAGAATTTCGAATCTACGATCTTCTTCCTCCAGTTCATGTTTGACAGTCTCACCATGCAAGTAGTCTAGGGGTAAGCATGAATTCTGTATATTGAATCCTATTTACAAGAGCTTACATTAAAATTTTTCCTCATTTTTGTAATTTTTTTTGAAAACATATTTGAAGAAAAAAAATAATTATTGACGGTTTAAATATTAGAATATAGATCTCTACCACTATATTAAATTCTACATATCATTTTAAACTCCTTTTCAGCATTTATTAATTGTCGCTGCAACCACTGAACATACCAGATATCATACAATATAAAACATTATGTAAATTTTTATATTCTATTGTTCGAAATAAGAATTTACATATGATATGGTGTGCAGTGCCTCAAGATGCGATATTAACTCATTAAAATTAGAAATTTTTTCATGCTCAGTTTGAATTCAATCCTAATTTTTAACGTTTATACATGATTTTGTAACTACATAATTTTAAACCTATATTTACATATAATTTTAAGTATTTTATTTAAGTATTTAAGTATTTCCAACAGGAATTATAAATAATCATCGATCGTCACAAAATATATTCATAAATTGATTGTTACAATTTATGCATTCTCTTCCCCAATTTGCCATAATGAGTAGAGTTTATCATTGCCTTTTATTCTTAAGTTTAAAATATTTACCAAGAACTCAAAAATTGTTATTAATTTAAAGTAGAGATAAAAGCCTATTGGTATACGATATGATTTTTTTTAATTCCTCCCAAATTCTATAACTTAAGACAAAGTATCTTTCCATAATTCTATTTCGTGTTCACGAGTTAATGAATTTCTGTATTTGGATCAAGAATACCAACTATGGTAAAAAGAATATAATTTGCAAAAACATATGAATAATATCTGTTTTTCAATTCAGGTTAGATCTCTTAGTGGCATGATTTTGGGTTATGAATGTTTCATTTCATTCTATAAAATATACCCGACAGATATCTTCGACTGATATTCTATAAAATACACACATTCCTGTTTACAGATAAACTACTTCCTATAGTCAATAAGTCAATGGAAGACAGTTTAAGAGTTTCATTTTATTTCTTTACCTTTCAGGAAAATCTAGCTAGTATGCATTAATAATATAAAACCTCGATATAAACCACATTTCCTTGAATCCATTTGCTGTTATTTCTTATTAGTACCATACATTAATCTTTCATCCTGTGGTTTAGATATACACTTTAAATATTTATATTGCTTTCTATAGATAGAAAAATAGTCTATTTCCGACCTATAAGATAAAAATGCATTGACTCATATATATTATATATTCTAATAATTATAGATGTGTAACAACCACAGAAATACAAAAATGTATGTTGAGAATATGTCAGAGAAAATAAAAATGTCGTAGTTCTAATTTATTTAAAATCCTGGTAATTATTTCCATATTAAGAAATGTAATTACTTTTTAAATGCAAAAGTGGAAAATTGCGTTCTTTTAAAACCTGACAATGAAAAAAATTTTACTATATTCTTCATAATCAAATTTTATGACGAAATAATTCTTACTTCAACCCCTTAATAACTCACTTTCTTTGTAGAATCAGTCGTTTAATCAGATTATAATCTGGTTAAATTCAACTAAGAATACATAGACTGAGGTAGATGTGGTTAAATGCAATATTTGTATCGGATTACAGTATTTGTGTGAGATTTAATTTTATATGTCTAAAAAAATAATAACTCGATATGTGAATGAAGTAGAAATAAATGCTAAGGAACAAATTTTGAGTTATAAAAGATTAAACATCTGTGAATATTCCTAAATAGGCATGTTGTCTTTCTACTTACAGACTTAATTAGCTTTAATAATTATATTACGGGTATCTTTATGAACGCATACTCGTCTTCCAGAGAAATTATTACAATTAATAAATCTTTGTGATGTACATAAAACCGCCGTTCGAAAGCGGTGTTTACAGACAAATATGAATGAGACAGAATTATGTCAGAATGAATAGTTTCTCACTTGTGCGGTGAATAGACATTGGTGATCGGTCTATCAGTGATATGTTACCTATTCATACATGCCATTGCGAATCGTTGAATTCTACATTGGATTGCAAATATTAGTTATTCTGACATCTTCTACTGACAAAAATTGGATTATTGCTTCCTATGTCTGCTTGGATAAAATCCAGATTTATTATTATTTGTTCAATCGTTTTTGCTTCATTCAACGGAAAATTGCTATTAACCATTTTGTGATATATTTTTCCTAACACACAATGATGTAGCCGTTTATCAATATTTACACATTTACCAGAGATATATCAAAGTTCGAAGAGGGTGATCCAAAAAAAAGTTTACGAGGCAAAGGAAAAAGGATTTATTAACAACAGACTCAGGATACAAATGATAATTAAGAGACATATGTGGCGATCACTTCTCTACATAATCACCAAACCTGTTGAGGCATTTATCACACCTCTGGACAAATTTGTTTAACCCGTCTTGGTAATAATCAGGTCTTTGGCTGCTGAGACAGTTCTCGGCACCTTTTTGAACATCACCGTCTGATATGAACCTTGTTACGGATAAGTGTTCTTTCAATGCGGGAAAAGGAAATATTCACTGAGAGCCAAATTGGGCCTATATGGGGGAGGGGTGACTCCAGACCTCCCACCTATACTTTTCCAGCAATCTCTGCCCTCTTCAAAAGAGCGACGACACCATTTACGCCATTTGTTTTATACTCCTTGCTTCGCTCCCACACACTTCAATGATTTGTCTGAATGTCCGTTGGGGGCACATTCTTGACCCATAGGAATTGTATCACGGCGCGCACCTCTGTGCGCGACCACTTCTCTAGATGTCTTGTCATTACTATCGCTGTTTCAGGTCTCAGTGATAACACTATCTGCTCGAATCACCGGTCTGAGACAACTAGTGTCATCTGTCTCTACTCTGGGTAACAATATTCCCATCCATAATTTCTACTTTCCAAATACTGCTGCCTGTAAACTTCTTTTTTGGATTACCCCTCGTATCTTGTAGAAAAAAACTGCTAGAACCTACTTGACAACCGTATTTCAGTGCTATTTTATTACTAAAATTATTTATTTACAATGCAATTCTATGTTCAAACTTTTATATTAATTCTTTTTAGCTAGTATTCTGCCATTTTATATCTACAAAACCACGCATACATGTCAAACTTACTTAATACTGTCTCCGCCAAAAATATTTTTCCGACAGATGTTTTTTATAGTTTCCAAAACTCAATACATATTTTTTATAGGCTTTGTTTCATTTATAATGAAGCATATGAATCTAAATTCTTTAACCTATGACAATGCCAATCTAGTCAACAATTAGCAATCTATTCAATATTTGTTTATTTTGTAATATATGCAATTGTGTGAATTTATACAATTCAAAAGTAATTCATATTCTTGCGGAATTGAGCTAACAAGTACTCGAACAATACTTGCAAATTAATGACCAGTGCCTATGGAAGGGTGAATATTTGTCGCAAATGAAAACGGCTTCTATAACAGTGCATAGCTTTGCTTATGCAAGTGTAAGCAATCAGATTTTTAATTACTCTAATTTAATATTTTTAAACAGCAAAAAACAATTTTGATTATAAGCTAAATTAAACTGACAGTTGAACTATCTTAATATATATGAATGTGTATTTTTCAGGTTAAGTCTATCGTCAATAATTTAAGAATTTTCAAAAATTGATATTTTACAAATTGTCCTTACTTTTTTCCCCAAGCTTCTCCAGATATAATCAATTCGTAACGATAGATCACATTTTGCGATATAAAAGACAATGAAAGTACTTTTCAATTTTGAAGCGAAACTTAAATATAAATTAAAATTCCAAATAATTCAACAACAGCAAAAACAACATTGCACAGAGATTTTGCTGATTTTTCTCATTGTTTTCTTAGAAGTGCAATTTTTTTCGAAGGTATTAGAAGAACAATACTTTCGTTAATTTTGGGGAAAAAAATCTCAACTGCAACGATGGATTCTTTTAGAAAAAAATTCTCTGAAACAATAAAAACATGCCTTTTGATGTTATTTTAGAGTAATATTTTTTCACATTTTTTTTAAAGTCTTAATAGAATAAACATAAATTAATATGTTTAACATATTTGATTTCGTTTAAGTTTTTAATGAAAGAATAAAACGGAAATTGGGATAGGATAACAGAAGCCAAAAACTTATGCAAACATTTTAAATCGCCTGGAAAATTTTATATCATTGTTTGGATCTTTATTACTAATGCAAATATTAATAAGAAAAAAAAATTCTGAAAAAAATTGTATTGATAAAAAAAATCAATAAATAGAATTTTTATCAAATTTTGAACATACATATAGTTTATAAGGAAAGTCTGAAGGGAAAGGTTCCTCGGTCATTAATTATTTTAACTAATTTTGTTAATTATTTTTATTAATTATTATTTCCATTATCAATCAATTTTTTTTATTAACTATGCTTCTATATATAGGAGAATATTTGTACTAAATACTATCATTACTACCAATTCAGAATATTATATTTTGAATCTTTCAGTATATCCCCCCCCCTCGTTTTCACATCCAATTTTGGGCTAAAAGCTGCACATTTAAAGATCATCAATAGCCAATAGAAAAAAAAATTTAGGGTTTAAAATATCTTTTGATGCAGGCTATTATTTTCTAAAAAACTATAAGTTTTGACTTTGCTCGACATAATTGATATTCTCATTAATATTAAAAATCTGAAATGATATGAAGATTTTGTGATTGCAATGTTTTATATAATTGCATTTTTACATTAAATTATTGTTTGTGTTTTTTTTAAAAGTGTTTATTTTCGAATTCCTTAATATTGTTAAGGAAGATGTTTTTTTTCCTTCTGTAGAAGGAATCCTATATTGATGTCAATTGTTGATTTTACATATTATTAGTATCCTTATACTTTTACATTAAGTATTGTAGCGATTATACCTTATAGCTGTCAACGGATAATTCGGTAGCCATTCATCTGTAACCGTTTTTACATGATAAAAGATTAAAGGATGCATAAGGAATAGCTTGGTAAAAGTTTTGCATCAGTAAATTTAAAATATATTTTTTAATGTAAAAAATCTTGAAATTTTCGTTTTGATCAACAGTGGATATATCAATTAGTATATAATTAAGTCAATTTCAAAAACAATTTCTATCCGAGTCCGAGTGTCTTGGTATTATTTTCATCACAACTTATCTTTAATATTATAATTTTTCCATTAAAGTAGCTTTTTTCCTTCTGTGATAGGAATTTTAATATTAATGTAAATTGTTGGTTTTACATATTTTATTAATTGTATTGAAATGTTGTAAACTTGTTAAAAATATAACATTATAATTTTTTTTTTTAAAAATCATTGAATATACGATTATTCCTATTAGAAAAGAAGAAAATTATTGACGAATGGAAGTGTCTGAATTAAACACAAGCGCGCGTGGTGATCCAACCTATAGAATACAAGACCAACTAACCTCCATATTTTTCTTATGAAATGCATGAAGAATTTCGCGCACACGATAATTGAGCAATCCGTGAAGGATCGGTAAGCTGCCGCTACACTCGGTATTCAAGTGCATAGGTCGCTCTGCTATCTCAACTTTTGTACTTCTTATATGACGATCCAGGAATGTTCGTTTCTACGGTTTTCATAGTATATTTAACAAAAATCAGTTCTGTGACCATGCCTCATTACTGTCTGTGGCGCCTTTTGCAATCCTATATTTTCTATAAATTTTTGTAGATGTTATATGATTTGTATTACCCCCTACCTCATATTTGGATCATGAATTATAGAACATTTGGTGAAATATTAATTTAAAGTATTCGTTTAATTATTTTTGTACATGGTGTTACAACTACTATTACTTCTATTATTTCTAATTACTTCCATTATTTCATTTATTAATATTTTTACCATTTTGCAATGATTTTGATATATTATTCAGATTATAGAGATAAATTCTGAAATATTACAAACAGAATTTTTATAAAAGAATATTTATTAGGTTAAAATTGAAAAATATGCATTAAAAAAGTTTATTACCCCATTTTTAATACTTAGTGATTTTTTTTTAAATTGCTTTATTCTTGCCTTTTTTATTATATTTACTATAAACTGAAGTACTTGGCTTTTTCGAAAGAAGTTTCATAAGACTGATAAAATTATGTTAAAATATTAAACAAAGCATTATGTTTGAATTATATGCGAAAATTTTAAAAGCAAATTTCATTCTAAATATTTTTTTCTCTGATAGCGATCTTTTATAAGTGTACATTATTAATTGCTTATATGTGGAAAGTATTTTAACATTTAAATAATTATCATTCAGTAAAACTTTAGTGCTATTAAAATACGCTTGTTTATTGCAAATATCCCATCAGAATTTTGGTTGCAACTATAAAATAATATTCTGCATTTCTTATTTTTAAATTTGACAAAGAAATATCAATGATTATTGAAGATAAGAGAATCAAAAGTAAGAAAACTTTCCCAAAATCGTTTATTAATAGCTAATCTTTTTCGTCAAATTTCATGTGCTCTAAATTTAAAATATATAGAGGCAGCATTAGTTCCATATGCTACACCATGTTTTCGAGTTCAGGACATATTTTTATTGAGTTATGGTACAAACGACAGAAAATTCGCTACTTCGCTGAATTCAATTTCTCCACGATTCAAAAAGAAAAACTAAAATCGCTGAAAGCAGGAAAAGTCTGCAGAAGTTCCTTTACTTTTACATTATTCGACAATTTCTTTCTTGCTTAAAATTAAGTATGTCTACGTCTAGATAGAATCTGCAATGTTTGTGTAAAGAGTTTAAACTAAAGCAAGATACATTTAATTTTAGCAATAATATTTCTGAGATGAATACTTATTTGTGAAAATTCATTTAGAAAACAGAAAATTAATATTCAAACCAACATAAAAAATGTGACATGTAAGCTTTCGTGATTACATAATCAAAACTGAGAACAAAAATAAATTAAATGTAGATGACAAAAGTGAAAACTTCGACCTGAATGATGCAATATTCTCTTCCAGATTAGCTTCTTCACAAATGGATCAGAACTAAAACTAAAATCTAAATAACAACTTTAAGGTCATGTGAAAAACCCTTTGATATTGAAGACAAAGAACAGATCCATGAAAAATGTAGATTGTTTTATAGTATTTTGCCACATCATAATTTTTTTCTTCTGTTATATGCTCAGTCGGTGTCAGAATGAAATTGGCAAGGGAAAGTAGATTGATTCAAGAAATTGCAAACTCACAAAATGAACATGAATTCCAAATCTCGCCGATTTTTCCAGCCAATTGTGAGACATTTCGGAATCCGGAAGTAGACTTTTCAGAAAAAAAAATAAGATTCTTTAATTTATATTTAATGAAAGATTTAATTTCCAATTTGAATATAAAATCTTTAATTATATTATTATTCAGATATTTTAGGGCTATGCAGCGAAATTCTGGCATTTAAAATGATGCGGTTAAAATATTTTTTCTTTTATCAATATATCCTAAAACAGCTTTATTAAAATTTCTCAAATACGTTCACGTATGTTCATGAAACATTTTTGTTCGAAGTACAATCCATATACATTATGTGATTAAAACACATTACTCCATCAGTAAATGACCATATGCCCATATTAAGTAGGTTCAAAACTAAATTCCAATTATTACGTTTTAAATATTTCTGAATTTTGGATGGTATATGCTATGCTCATTTAATTTGAACATTCCCGTTCACTCTTTTGAAGCTGGAAATCAAACTTTTAATTGGAAAGCCAGCATCTAGAAAAGCATAATAAATTAATTTTACTGAAATATGTCGTGCATTTCATACCAATTTTATATAATATTATATGATATTTCATTTGATTAAGTATTTTACTAATAAATGATGCAATTTTCTGAACACCTGAAAGGTTCAACAACAAAAGAAAAGAAAAAAAAAGATATATTGTTCTATTATAACATGCAGGCACTTTCTAGGATCATTTAGTAAGAAAGCTGTAAATTGTAGAAATTGGATTTCAAAAGTTCTGCCTATTAACTATGTATTTCAGGCGAAACATTATTGAACTGCGATCTTTGTAGATCTACTTAGTACGTTTAAAAGTCTGAAAATATCTTTTTTTTTTTTTTTTTTTTTACTTAAAAGAAATACAATTACTTGTTAATAAGGAACTAACTATGATTTATGATAAATAGTCAAACATCCCTATCACATGAATAACATAATATCGGACAGATTCAGATCTACCATATCAAAGAGAACACGCACAAAAAGAATATTGGCAGTGTGGTTGCCTACTGCAACGATACATCCAGAAAATTTGTTGACAGTCAATAAGAAGAGGAAGAATTATGCACAGTATTAACAGAACTTCTCACATATTTGCTTAGTTTATATAATTCGGTGTTTCACTCGTATCTGCTCATATATTTAAGGAAAATAGTTATTCTAGAACGGAAGCTATTTTTCGATAGTAAATGCCTTATTTCCCTTTGTACAAATAATGTGGATTTTGATGATGAAAATATAATTCTTATTTAATCTGAATTTTCAAATAATCGAATATGCAACTTATAAAATCAAACTTTATATTTTGATGATTGATGAATATTTCAGTCCAGCATGCAATTTTACAAATATGCCAATTCTAACGCATTAGGAACAATATAACTTAAAAATTATTTCTCATTGAACAGGAATAGTAAAATTGCTGGAATTTCCAAGGAATAAAATATAATTAAAGAAGAATACGAATATTTTTGTGGTTTCACGGATTGCTCTTATTTTTTAGTACAAATATAAAAAGAATGTTATTGATATTCTTTTTAATGAAAAACCATACAAAAATATTAGTTTCGAATATTAAGTTATTAATATACATAAATAAAAAAAAATTGTTTTGAAAATTCTTGTACATAATTCGTCTATTTTTTTAAACTTTATTCAGAATTTGATTTAAAATGTTTTAATTTTAACATTTAGAAAAACTTTAAGAGGAATATACATTTTTGATTTATTTCATCAAAATATAAGCATCTGTTTTCGTAACAATTAATACTTCATTCTGATTTAAAGACTTTATTCAAAAACACTGAATTACTCACTAGTAATGTAAAAAATTTCAATGGTTTTTTTTTAATATTAAAGCTTTTAACATAAATCACGATAAATTTTTCAGATGTTTAAACTTAACAGAAAAAGAGGCATTATAGAAAGATTTAAGAGGAATAGACAGTTTTACTTGCTATATTTTCAGGAGACGCGGGAAAAAAATAACCTGGAAAAACAAATATTTTAAGTTTTTTTTTTCTCGAATCCAAGTATAATTCTAGATTCCTTATTCCTGATCATGTTTTTGTCCAATATCTAACTATAATCAATAAATATAATTACAAATATCTACATAATGATTCCCTGCATTATCTTGCTATCTTAATAATTACATTCCAAATTCATCGTTCATTTTTAGCTTAATTATTAAAGACATGACATTTTCTCCATTGATGTGATTTAATATAGTTATTGCGTCTCAGGAAATTGCCATCTATATTCTTAAAATTAATTGAGTTTTGGGAAATTTTGAAAGTATTTTAAAGCTCTAGGAATAGTGTTTATTTAACTAATACTGGATATCTAAAAATGATTTTTAGATAATTAAATAGGCTTCCCGAGTTTTCATATTTTTCAAATTTAAAGAATGCACTCCTGAAATAAGTATCATACTTGTAAATTTCAGAAAAAAAGAATTTAAGTTCTTTCTTTATAATCTCATTTTATCATTTTACCGTTTAATACGTTTTCTTCTGTTTGAGCCACAGAAATTCTCAAAATATATTCAAATAAACTAAAATCAAATATTATTGCGCAAAACAAGTTTTAAATCATAAAGGGTTTGTTGTAATCTCTTAGAAAATGTGTTTAAGTCATTAAACGAAAAGGACGATAGGAACCACCTGTGTTCCCTTATTTTTAAAGTAGAAATGCATGAGTTAATTGATGAACTTTAATTCCCATTTTTTCATACCGAGGAAAAAAATTTAAATAATCGATTTCATCACCAATTCCTTAATATTTTTAAATAAAAAGAAACTAAATTCAATTTTATATGGAAAGAAAAATATACAGAACGTTTAAAAACGTTTTCTGGTAGTAAATTTGATACTAGCTAAATAATAAAATGTTTTTGTAATTTAAAATAATTAACAAAATTTATTTAAAATAATTAATTGTTATTTCAGAAAGGATAGAGAAATAAAACTGTTGTTAATTACTGTAATCAAAGGGGAAAAACAATAAAAATTAAAAATATTATCTTGATAATGATATTAAAATCTTAAAAACTGAAAATAGTGCTACTAAAAGCTGAAAATTTGGAAAGAAGAAACTTATAAGTTATAATAATACAATTAATATATCGATTTATAAAAGATAATACATTTAAATGCTTGCTAATGTAATAGTTACTGCAAATCTTTAGAAAAATGTTTTTGAGTTTCAGAATGTGAATTAACGTTTTACTTGAATAAAATATATAAGAAACCATATTTTTGTTACTTTAATAGATTCAATATACTATTAAAAATTTCGAAAATATTTCATTACTGTTTAATAAATTGTTGTGAAGGAAAGAACTCTACGATTGCAATAAACACAATATACAAATGAAGCTTTAATTCAAGATATAGAAATATTTGCACTTTTAAATCACAATTGCTGATAAGAAACAAAAGTTTAAAACAATCCCTAAAAAAATACAATTACATGTAACTACAAGATTAATTCCTTCCTGAGGACAATCAAAATTTCACAAACAAAAATTTTTCCGACAGAAATTAATTCAAATTCCAGATTATTGCTTAAAAAATTACAAGTTCGACTTTCACAAGTACATTTACAATTACAAGTACTTTCGAATAATCATTAACAAAATCTCCAGAACTATAAAAAAAGGAAAACAAATTAAAGTAAATAAATTACTTATAGATGCAAATTTAGATAATTTTTACAATAATTGATAAAAAGAGAAATGATGCATTACGAGAAAAGAGATAAAGTGTTAAAACAGTATTATTTTAAAGATGATTGAAGAAATTTTCTCCATGTCTTAACAACTCTTCATGTGCGATTATACACGATTAAAAAGTAGTGAGAAGCTCTTTTCTCACATTTTAAATTTAACATATTAGGCATTACGTTTACAAACATTTATTCTAATGAATGATACTAGTTTCTGGGAGAAATATAATATATAATATATCTGATCCATCCTCTAACAATTCGATTAGAGAATTAATCAAATATTCAATATTTAAATTCTGTTTAGACTGAAATTATTTTAAATTTTATGTAAAGGCTGCTTTTAAAAGCTATGACCATCCGAATATATCCTTTCATACGAAATAAAGTTTTCAATCAAATTTGAAATTAAATGCTCAAAATAATATCAAATACTTATTTTATTAAATTAATTTTTAATTGTTATTTACCATTTCATAATACGGAAGTGATATAGGCAAATAATATTTTCATTTAATAAAAGCATTTGAAACCTCACAAACTCTACATATAATGAAGGTGGTATGCGATTTACTTAAATGAAGGCGGTGAATCCTTATAATTCTTTATAAGAATAAAATAGTTAAAATGTTAAAACTTTTAGTAAAATAACGCTTGTTTCCTTTTAATTAAAAAAAATTATCATTTGTTTCAATATGCTCATATTATTATGGGTTATAAATGCAATTTCAGTTAAGGATTGGAGAATTTTCTGAATTCAAAATTACTTTTAAAAGAAATAAATGAAATAGTTATTGCTATTATCAGAAAAATATAGTTTTTCTGAAGGAATTTTTTAAGTTAATATTTTCCAGTATCTATTACAAACATGCCAAAAAGAATACATTTGAAACAGGAAAATGGCAATTTAACTACCTTTTTTTTAATAAAGAAATAAAATTGTTAAGGACTAAACATTTAAAAAAAATTCTTGAAAGTGTCATTTTATATTTGTACAATCTAGTGAAACTTTTTCTGTTTCAAAGTACTAAAAGCATGTTTCTTTTCATATGCTACACCATATTTTTCGAGTTCAGGACGTATCTTTATTGAGTTATGATACAAAAGGTGGGAAAATATACTACTTTTCTGTATTCAGTTTCCTTTCGACGCAAAGAAAAAGAAATGCATTTTGTTAAAGCAGCATAAGTCTACCAAAGTTTGTTTACTACTATATTCTTGAAACATTTCTTACTAGATTGATGCTAATTCTCCTAATTTCCTGTCATGTTAATTATTTGAATATTCTGAAACTGGCTTTTATTTGAAAGAAAAATTAAAATATTTTAAAATACATGTCGTTGTATCTTCAGTAATATTTTATTAAAATTATTATAATAAGCAATTGCATTAGGAAAAGCTATACATTGATATTATTAACTTCTGTATTCATTCGACTGGAATATGATATATCATTTCTTGTATTTGACCGATTTTTTAAATGGCAGATGAATATGGAATCTAAAATAACGATAAAAATAAGTAAAAATATATTGATGAATGCTTATTTTTTTGTTTATAGTGCTGTTTTGTTTGTTTATAATATGTTTTTTTTAATTTATACGTTAATATTGTGTTCATGACTATTTGGGAAACATAGTTTGGTATATATTATCTTTTCAAACCTTCTGTTGCCTGTTAGTTGCACTAAAATAATAATACATTTCGAAATATAATGTCATTTTGGACATTATTTCATTTTTCATCTAATCTAAAATTAGAAGAAGCCAAATATTTAAATAGTGAAATGTTATTTTGATGTCCGAAAAAGAAGAACTTCTCCTGATTGAATGTTCTAAAAGGTGACATATACAGTTGAAAAGACTGTGATATTTTAATTGAAAAAATAGTTCAGAAAAGCAAAACACTTGAAACAACTAATGCATGTTATTGAACTGCTGATCATAAGCTTTCTAATGCTTTCTTGATGCTTAAATTATTGTAATTATTTCATTAATTTTAAATTTCGAATAGAATATGATTCTTAAACTAAAAATAAAGTTTTTTTTGTTCCTCTATAACGCTACTATAATTCGTACTAATTTTCTACAATATATTAAATGAAACAGAGCTGAAATTGAACAAATATAATAAAATTTTATAGCAGCCTTATTACAGAAATAATAGATACGATTATTGCATTTTTATGGTATTCCATTCCGTATTGTCAAAAAAACATTTTATTGCCTTAAATATTTCACTTTATTGCAGTCTTTATGTGCGTAACATTAATTCAAATTTATGTACTAATTTCATCTGAAATATTTATAAAGTTTTAAAATGAAAAACATAACTTATCCATTTTATTTCATTTAATGAAATAAAATATATTTTTCATCTTTTACTCTTAGAACATTTTAAGAAAAGTTCTACAAATGTTCTATTAAAAACTTATATAACATCCATACTAATATTCTATAAGTTTACAAACTTATTAAACAATATTGACTGAAAATTATAAAAAGCTCTTTTATATTGATCTTAATATATTACATATGAAAGTTATAAAAATAAGTGAAATTATAATCTGCTGTTGAAAATACTATACAAATTTTCTGAAAATGTTTTAGTACTAAACCAAACCTTTATAAACAAAAATATTCTACATATAATATAGAAGTTATAATGAATAGGTATGTGCACTTCTGCTGTATTTTTCAGAATCCCTTCATTAAAATCCTTGAAGATCTGCAATGCTCATGACAAAAACTAATTGTGAATGAATTGTTTAAAATAAATATGTGACTCTATATTAGATTTTGTATTCATATATTTCGAATGCAAAATGATTATTAAATTATTATGAAATGTCATCTTTGAAAGCATTTGCATCCCCCTCCATTCTGCAAGAGGTTTAGAAATATTGTAAAGTCTATGCAAAAGACAAAGGGCCAAAAGAATTAAAACATTAATTAAAAGATTTAAGAACAATTGATGAACAAGTCATAAAAAACAGAAAAGGGAAAAATGTTGGAGATCTCAAACGTTGTATTTATTTATTATTAAAATCCTCATTAAAAATCCAATAGTATAAAAGAAATAAATTATTCTCATCTAATAAAATTGTTTCAAATTTAAATACATTTTGATTCTACTATGTAGTCTTACTAATATGGATATCTAACATACCATAAATTATGGAAGATTATTAAAAAATCTTTTGATGCAGTTTATTTTATGATTTCATTTCATCTTTATTTAAATTGGATTTGCGAATACATCTTTTTTATTATGTCATTGCAAATTCTCTAAAGGATATCGCATCGCAGCTTCAATCATTTGGGCAATGTGACCAGGACAAAAAAAAAAAAGAGTAATCTTTTTTTTTTGTTCTTGTATTAGGAAATACTGATTGCAAAAGGAGAAAACATAAAATAAAAATGTTCCTTTTCTATTATTTTTTTTCCAAAATTATTAAACTATCTGTGTAATTTTTTTAAAATATAGAGCCTTTCTGGAAAGGCTCATGTTTATTCAAAATTAGAAAATCCCGTGTATAAAAATCCGAATATTTTCTAATGACAAAGTAAAGCAAATAAAAACTGGTAAATGAAAATAGTTATATTATACACACAGACACACACACACACAGAGAGAGAGAGAGAGAATATTTTCAGACTAGATTGAAAATACTTTGAAAGGTAATCACCATTGAAATAAATGAATGAAAGCATGAAAGAGTTTCAGCTTTTCCATGGTTTGTATTGGGAATTTGTTGGGAATTTTTTTCACATACAACAATTTCTTTTTACTGTTTATAATTTATTTGCTGTATTTTTTACAGCAAATAAATTTAATTTATTTTAATTTAATTTAATTTATTTAATTTATTTTTAATTTATTTGCTGTATTTTTTACAATCATTCCAAAGAAAAATCATCAATGAAAGTAATTAGACAATTTACAATTTTTGCATTTCTGCTTCATAAAATATAAAGAAAACTCTGTCTGCTAGACAGTCAAAACTGAATAAATTTTCTAAAAATAACAGTTTTAAGTTTCAGTAGAGTATTCCTTTTAGCTTTTCTTGTCTCTAAAACTAGAAAAAAATGAGAACATTACTTCCATATGCTACACCATGTTTGAGTTCAGGACGTATCTTTATTGAGTTATGATACAAACGACGGAAAATATGTTGCGACGCTGAATTCAATTTCTTCCTAAGCAACCCCCCCCCCCACACACACACAAAAAAAAAAATCTAAAACCGCTGAAAGCAGCAGTAGTCTACTAAATTCTTTTTCTTTTACATTATTCGACGATTTCTTGCTTTCTTTCTTTTTTTCATTAAAGTAACAGTTTCCCACTGGAATTTATCTTTTATTGTGAAATATCTAAATTGTTTTTAGTTTAAAAAATATATAACGAAGTACTTTTTGTTTAAGTTCAATTCGTTGCCACTTGCAATTGTTATTTATGACGACTAATCTATTATAACCTAGACTATGACCGAGAAAGTATAAAGCATGAAAAACACTCGACATTATAAAAACTACAGAGCGGGCGTGTGTGTTGGTTCTCTTTTTAATAAGAACACAGAGGAAATGGGACACAGATATTGCATGAATGCAGAATCATATCTGGAAATCGCAACTGGATTCGTGATGGACAACGCCTTACGAAATGTGTTTTTCCAGCTAGTATAGATCTCATTTCCGAATAATATTGAGTATGCTGATTTATTGTTAGGAATAGTAACATACAAAATATTTAAAACCTCTGTTCTTTCTTTAATGATTTCGATTTAAAAAACATGATTCATTATTCTAGTTTTATAATCAATCAGTAATGAATTTTGATAAATTATTGATGAAAATATTCATCGAGAACTAAATCAACTTCTGAAAGTACATTTTTATTAGCTTCAGAGCCTTTTTCATTTATTTTTTACTTTTTTTAATATTTTATTATTTATTATAGTAACTACTATGGAATATTTGATTCTATCAATTAAACTAAATTCATTTCAAAGTGGTGTCATTCCTGTATAAAAAAACAATTTCAAATCACTCAAATGATTCATACTTAATTTTGGAAAAAAAATAAATAACGTATCGTTAGTAACATCATAAAAGTGCATAAGGTTTAAAAATTCTAGCACAACAAAAAAATGAGAATAAGTTTTAGAGTGAATAAAAATTAAATTAACCTGGTTTAATAGAAGTTTCTAAGTAATAATACACAGGGTTGCCAAAAATGATTTTATATGTTTGGAGACATCTACACCTACATTTAACCAACGGAATAAAATCAATTTTCATATATGGGATATGGAAGACATGGAGAGATGAACTCGGATGTTTGCCATTGCTGTGACATCACATACCTATTGCACAATCGAGTAAAGAATTAATATTCATCTTCACATTTTTTTTTACTGTTGATTTGTTCAAAATAAGTGTTCTATCTTACCCGAGTCTTCTTGATTCAAAGTTGTTTTACAATATAAAGTGTAATTTTGTTGGGGGATATTATGCGATTCAGAAAGCTGCATTGATATAAGAAGGTGATATTCAGTGTATATTTTATCATTCATTTATGATTAACAAATAGAGGGGATTGAATTACCAAGACTTAGATTCTACAGAAAAATACAAACAGTGTCAATCAATCCAAGAACCATAGTTGACAATCATCTAAAGTTGCAGTTTACGATTAGCAATAGAAAATATCATATTAGATGCAGCATTTTGTTCAAAAGGAGCCACATTGAAACTCCAGAACTTAATACACGATTAATAAGCGAATTTTCCGTTAATTGTTTATAGTGAACCATTCTAGGAATCCGACAACACCAAAATCTGTCCTTTTGGAGAATTTTGGTCTTTTCTACGAAATTCATCCCTACTTCTTGTCTTTCACATCCTGCGTGCGAAATTTGGTTTCAATCCTTTCATTACACTTAGTTGCATACGTCTCTAAACAGGGAAAGTATTTTTAAAAAACTATGTTAGCAACAATTTTTTTAAAAAAATTTCTATTTTTTATTTTCTAGATATAAATATAATGAGTCTAATGCGGTCCCTATTACCAATTTTAATAAAGATTGAGAACACATAAAATGGATAGTCAGACTTACGAATATTCTTCTTTTAATATGCCTTTAATATTATTGATTAATCTCAAATACAGAGAATATTAACAGAAAAAGTCTGTAAATAACCATTATTTGCACGCAAAAAATATAATTAATTAGTGGTGCATAGAATATTTTCCTTCAGTCTGAAATGTAAGCTATGAATATGCTGTAATGATAAATATGGTTTTGATTTTCTCCTCCAAGGCCAAGACTGCTTACAGAGCAATCAATTGGGGAGAAACATTTTCTCGATTGATTGCTCTGAAAGTATCACTATTTATAGCTAAGACCAAAATTCATTTTAATGACAAAAAGGATAAGAATCAAGGTTTTGCTAAATAGTAAATATTTAAAACAGAGCGGCAGTCAGAAGAAAGATAATTTTAATTATTTTTATAGATTATATTTCTATAAAGATCATTAATAACAAAACTATAGCGTAATTTAAACAAAAAATTTCTCAGCATATACGGAATAAGAGTGAGCCGTCTACGTTTTGTTATACGAGAATCATTAAAAACAAAATCGGAAGTATAATCTATAAAAAATTATAAATGGCTTTTATAGGAATTTCGAGCTCTCACTGAAGTATTTTGTAGATGCCCCTTTAAAGTTTTTATCAGTCATTTCATATTTCGTATTCCTCACGTAGCAATTCTTTAAAGCTATTTTAATTTTTTCTACTTTAATTTATAAAAATAAAAACTGTGATTTATTAATCAAAAAAGTACCAAAATAAATTGTTGAGAAAAATTGGATTTTGAAATACATAATAACCAGGATAAATACCTTCTCAATTGTCTGTTGTGCATGCCACTCAACTATTTAAAACAACGTAATTTATTTAAAAATAAGGCAAAAGTTTTATTTCAATAAGGCCTTATTATATAGGGATGGCTTATTTTTAAATTTCAAATCGACTGATGTTTTATTAAGCATTTAGATTTACTAGAAACAAATATATTCAAGAATAGTTTAGGAGATAAACCATCTTTACTATATTTTCAATATCTGACGTAAAAATGAATCTGAATATAGGAAGCAAAATTCGAAGTTTCAGTATTTTCGTTTAAATCTCTGTCATAAGCAGAAACTCAATTTCAGAAATAGAAACTTTTTACAACGGTCTAGTTTTATAGAAAGTCTTTATATCAGTATACTTCCATTGTTATTGTTACCTCGTAGGTATTTCTTCACTTTTACGTTACATTTTTATTATCTGCGTTATTTTACAATAATATATTTTAGAACTAAGTATTCTTGTTATTTAGAATTTGTCGTATAGTTCGAAATAAAAAAATTCCATTACATAGTATATACAGGTACTGCGATGATGTTTCTTGTCAAATTAAGTGCCATAATTTTTTTTTTTTAATTTAAGTGATTTTAAGGAATATTCAAGGAAATGAATTAAGGAATAAGGTTCAATAGTATGAAATTTTAAAAGAATATTTAACACTTAAATATACTTAATTAACGTTTTGATTATTTGATTTGACCGAGTTTACAAAATATTAAATATAAAATCATACACAATGAGAGGAACGATTATTAAAAGAACAATCTTCAGATAATTCTATTAAGTGAAATCTAATGATAGATAGCTGGTAGGTAATTCAAGGTCAACGATACCCACAGATTGCCAGCATTAACCTTCATTATGTATAAATATTTTGTCCGTTCTTTCGACATGTGTAGAATGGAATGTAAATGGATGTTTCAAGTTATAACTTCTAAGACTTTGCCAACAATTGAATAAAATGTTCATGTTAAGAGAAAACATGTCACTAAAATGTCATTTGATGGATTGTAAAGAATGATAAATATTTAGTATATTGGGAACAGGATTCAAACTGATACTGGTTCGTAAAGATTTAAAAATAACTAAATACATTTCAAAAATTTGGGAAATAGCAAAAGATGATGATGCAGGAAAGCAACCAGACTACAATCTACAATATCCTAATACAAATACTTGGCCGATTATTCAGAGTCATTTACCAAAAGATATAAGCAATAAATACTGGCTGAAATTGGGAGGGATTTCTCTGTAAATAACATAAAATTAATTAGCTAATAAATGACAGCTGCATAAAAGAAGACAGTTTATAAAAAAAATCATCGATTTGGCTCTCTCCAATTACAGTTTCAAAATGTTGAAGGTTAAAGTAGAGCTGAGATAATCTTGATTGGAATACACAACATCATATAATCTAGCTTCTTTTACAAACGGAAATTATATTCTGTCCGGAGAATGACAACACAGAGGGCAACAAGCATGCAATACGCCTTTAAAATTTCAATACATTATCATACCTCCACTTTTAGATCACATCGTTTTTTCTTAGAACTTATGTGGCTGCCACCCATTTTGGTATAGTTGCAAGTAGATTTTATTAAAAAAGAAAAACATACTGAATTAATATTATGATAAAAAGGAAATTTTGGCGTTTTCAGTAGAAGAGTATTGAATAACTGAACATGGTTATGCGCCTATGAATAAAAGAGTGCAATAGTGCATAATTTCTTTTACAAAGTGAAAACGGAAAATGTTGCATTATATTATAAATTCAATGGTTAGATTGAAGACAATTATATAAAAGGAAATATTGAAGAAAGATTAAGAATGTACTATAAATAATATGCGAGGAATACACAAGCGGTACAAAAAAATGTAAATATAATTATTATAATCAGAGTAATTTTTCATTATCCATTATGAATTAAACTATGTTTATGATCCATTTTTAATGAATAATTGATAAGAACTGTTACCAAAAAATTATGAAGATGAAGCCAAGGATGAAGATATTATTTTAGGCTTAAAGAAAGTGTAAAAGGGAAAGATTCCGTAAAGTATATAGAATCGACTTTTCGACAAATCCAGTAGTCATTATGTAATAAATTAGATAGACGAAAGGAAAAAAAACAAAAAAAAAAAAACAGACGAGGCATAGTGACAAAAAAAATTTCTTCAATAATCCAAAAAACTGGGTTTAGTGGAGGAATAAGCCTTAAAGTACTTTAAAAAAAAAAAAAAAAAGATGGTGATATTTTTTGAGCATCATTGATCATTTCTTTAGCAATGCTTTTAATGATCACATTAGCATATAAGTTTTACCAGTGCAGTTATGAATACATTCAAAAACAAAGATGAGACTTTTAAGCGTCATACAACTTATTTGGGGCTGAAATTACCAAGAGCCACCTTCTAATAGATTGACAGCAAGAGTTCCCATTACAGCAGTAATGGACTATCATAGAAGTTAAGAGATGAGATTGATAAAATGACTGCACATTCTAAAGATTTATAACTTAAATAGCATGCGTGAGAAGCACCAAGATATCGACTTACAGTTCTAAAAGATAAACCACATAACTCTCACAACTTTCAATGCAACTAAGTAGAAATACTTTAGAATATATTAGGAGGATTTCCTCGCACTAGAATTTTCTACAGAAGTTTGATATAAATTCTTTACATTGCAATTCATGTTCTTATTTTTTTCCCTCAAAAATATTTCATTTACAAAGTTAATTCAAGTTGTGGAAATAATGTAATTAGCAGTTCATTATGTGAAATACTATTACTCTAGGCAGAGAAATCTAAAAATGAAATTGTTGAAGTGTCAGAAGAAAAAAGTTTAAAAAACAGAATATTTCAGACTATTAATTTCATTTTTCATCTGTTCTAAACTTGAAAAAATTAAAGAAACATTATTTCCATATGTTACATCATGTTTTTGTCTCTGGACAAATCTTCACTGATTTATGATATAAACGATGAAAAATACGCTTCTTTGTTTATTTGAATTTCATCTTGAATAAAATACAAAGATAAACGCCGTTGAAAGTAATCTACTCAAATTCTTTTATCTTTAGATTATTTTGTAATGTTTTTTTTTTTTGGCGCTAAAAATGAATGTGCCACTTTCCTATCAATATTAAACACTTTGTATGCCACAAAACAACTTAAAAAATAGATTGATATTTTTAAATAGGTATCATTGTTAAACATAAATTTCAACTTTGTTGAACCTTGTCATTAAAACCGTGCAAAATATTTTCACATTAAATATTCCTATCTCATAATAAAATAGTTTAAAGTAAGATGAGTATACTGTCAGAAATCAGTAAAAAAATAAGTAAATTTAGAAACTTTCTAAGCAAGAATGCCATTATCAAATGCTCATTAATTACTTTGTTTGGTGTATGGCGTTATGGGAATGCTTTTCATATAAGTAAAAAGAGTTACATCCGATTTCCATTGCATATACTGAAGCCTTTCATCAGCGTTTTATCCAAATTCTGTCTTTTTATTATCGAGTATAAAATATAGTCATATGATATCGATGCTATAAATGCTTATATTATATATTAGTAAAATCGATGTTTTGAATAAGCCAGTAATTACATAAATATTTAGAACATTTATATATTTAGGGATTCAGAAACAACATTTTAACACACTACATTTTAACTACGCATTTTTAACTTAGGTGCATGTCTTTTATACGATTTAAAATATTGAGAAGTGAAAAAAGTGAAGATTGATGCTGAAAATATATAATTTATTGTTAGATTGTATGACATAATATACTACCCGACACACTTTGGAACGTCGATGGATACAGTCTCTGAACCAGGATTTCGTATATTATTGTCTCTATATCACCTTCAAAAAAAAAAAAAAAGTAATCGGGTAATCAAACAAATCATGGACCAGACCCTCCCCCAAGTCGATCTATTTATGTTATTTGAGATGTTCACGTGGCTACAAATGATATTCCTAAATGAGTTCTGTGCACAGTAAAAGGGCTCTGTTTTAACAGATGTTATATAACATTAGGACTTCTCATCTGGTTTTGAAATGAAGTTTCTCCGATGACTATCACTTCCCCTTAATACCACCTGCTGTAGCTGCAACAAATTTATTACCTACAATAGCATGCGATTCTTAATCACCTGGTTGAACTCGTATCTTTCATGAAAGATTGCAAACTTGGTTTCTAGACATTCTGAAACAATAACCCTACGGAAAAAAAATAACCACACGGTTATGTATGACAGAAAAGGAAATCAAATCTTAATTCTCTTATACTCATGTGTTTTGAATAGAAAGATAGGTGTGAATTATTTCCAGAAGTTTATCAATACAGCATTTAAAAGTTTTGATATTTGATTTCAAAATAGATTTCTAAATCTTTAAGTTGCATTCTATAAATTAAAATAATAAAGGGATATACATTAATATTCCATTTGCTGGAATAATTAATTGATTTGTTTTATTCATTCTATATTTGAAGTTATTTTTGAAGACCCCTTCGAGAATCGCCTTTTTTTTTTTTCCTTTTATGTTCAATCTTCTATCATAACTATTTCTACTTCAAAACATTCAAAACTTTCCAAATGTCCGCACTCAAAATTTCTTGCGAGACACTCAAAAAGTAAAACAAATGGCTCAATTTCAATCTTATTGCTGCATGGCAGATGTGCCAAAAAATTCTTGAGGTTTTTCTTTATGGGTGAATGTCGAAACAGACACAGTCTGGCCATCTCTATGAATTTCTTTATTTTCAAATGTAGCCTTTTCATTTATTTTGTTAATTTAGAAGCTTTCATCATGTTTTGCGAACACAAATGTCATCATCAATGATTTTTTTTTTTCTAAAATTGAAACACTTCCTTTAAAATAAAAAAAAAAACAAAAACAATTTCTTTAGAGTTTCGTTTCTGACGCATTTTTCTTTAGAAACAACCCTCAAAGGCCAAAAATAGACTAAATATTCAGAATATCTGACTGTTAAAATTTTAATTAGCTGTTAGCATCTGCAATATTCTTATATTTTCAATATTTTCCCACTCATTAGCTGAAACAAGAAATTACTCGAATATTAATATCTAACTTTTTTTGATTATATATATATTATATATTCCAAAGATTAAATAAACTTATATTTACCTAATGATATAAAGCTATTTTTAACGAAGTCGCAATAAGTTTTCTTCCCGAAATTGCATTTCTTAGGACAAAGGAAGTTATATTTAGCTGGCATAAAATCTGAGATGTGTCAAAAATCTGAAAGTAGTTATCAAAATCACGTACTCTATTAACGTATTAAATGTATCTCAAGAAAATAACCTTTAAAAGTATACATCCTTATAGGTTTTGGATCTTCGAAATTTAGAAATGAGAGATGTTAGAAACGAGAGACGAAAAATTGAGAAACGAGAAATGTAAGAAAAGGTTTAAAGATAATTATCTTTAATGTGTTGTAAAGACATGAAGAAATATTAAGTTTTGCCACTGAATACTAAAATATTTATGTTATTTTCCTGCCCTTAATTTTTATAAGCCATTACTTCAGCTTTAGAATCTTTATTACACTTTAATATTCATTTTAATTTCTTTGCCTTGAATTCAAGTTGTTTGTAGTCATTTTTACTAGTAAAATATCCTTGTCTCATTATTATTAATGATATTCACGATTTCATAATAATTTCATCTTCCTCGTAACACGTAACCATGTTACGATTGACGTGACACGTACTAAATAACATAAAAATACGTTTGCTTTTGATGTGATATTTTTATATCAACTTCCATAAAACCAAATATATTTTCTCAATTCACACAAAATTCTTATACTGTGTTAATAGGAAAATTTGTTAAAACAGATAAAAACTCATTTTAAGTAATATTGATCTATCCTTTATTCTTACATAGGATTTAAGTATACAATACTTTACTCGTGTTAAAAACGGCATAACATCCATTTTACTGCTCAACATGTTTCTTCCGTTATTTTATACGTCATTTCATTGCATCAGTTTAAAGCTGCCACATCGTTATTATAAAAAGGATGGTAGCGTTACAGCAGATATGCAATGGTCTCCTAGAATATTCATGAAAACAAGAGCTTTAAAATCACCTTGTTTAGATTTTATTCAAAATCATAAGAAGCTTTAAAATAAAATAACGCATTTTTTTCTGGCCTTGAAGGACTTTTAAAGCAATCATTTGATTCACAGTTTCAAGACACGCAGTGTTATTTTTTTATACAGAATGAAATAAAAAGGAATTGGATTTTACAAAAAGAAGAAGCAAATTTAGGTTTGCTTTTAAAATAATTTTGTCACTAGTTTGAAAATCACCTGTTCTGAAAAATGATTTTATGCCATTTCTAATTTGAAACCAATACTTAATTGCTCTTGGAGACGAAACATATTCAAGTTAAAAATTCATCAAAGTAAATGTTATTTTATGTCTATAAAATACAATACTTGTGATCATGGAAATATCTAAATTAACAAATTGAGTGTTAAGATTTTCAGAAATAAAAATCTTAAATTAAATTTATCATTACAATTTTGATTATATTTATTTTGGTTATTATTTAATTTATTATAATTTGTATTATGAAAATATACCAATGATTATTTGGACTTGAAATGAATATTTGCTAATGTAATTATTGCAATTAATTTCAAAATATGCTCTGCTAATGCATGTCAAAGTTATGTACGATAACTTCTGAATGAGATATTGTTATGCATCTTATTACATTTAATTTTTAGCTTTGTACCTTACAAATATAAAAAAGTTATGCAGCTTCTAGAAATTATAAATTTATTTACATGACAAAGATTAAAATCTTTCTTTGAATAAATGCTTATATATCTTCCTTTTAAATAATAAACATAGGCAAAACATTTAATAATAAACATTTTAAATAATAAACACAAAAAATCTCAAAATTAATGAAATGATATTAGGGGAATAAGAGACAGATGGTAAGAAATGATTAAAGGGTTGTACTAGGCGACTCTGAAGAAAAGCGGTCCGAGATTGATTAAAACTCTGTATTATTTTTAATTATTGAAACTTCTTATGATATAAAGGAAAACAACCATGTATAAAGATCTAACATATAGCAAGAAGCGAAAGATTTTAAGTTCATTCTTTTCTTTATATTCAGAATCAATAAGATAATTTGAAACATATTAAGCAATATGTCAAAGAGGGAGATACGTATATATTATAAAAATGATTAAGCAATTTTTGGACAAATATAATCAATAGCGCTTCACAGATCTCGTCGCTAAGATCAATTATCAATTAATCTTTGTTTGCATGTCTAATTAGGGATGCACTTACATGTAAGTCTATTTTATCCTGAATAATTCATGTTTTACTTCAATTATTGTATTTTATTAAACTATGAAACAAACGTATATTGTATTTCAAATATCAGGCATATTAATAAAGACAAACATGTTATTGAAATATAAGTGATTTATATGCAATACGTCAATTAAATATTTTATAACGATATAGTAATTATTTTGGAAAAATTTAACACGATCATCGAACAGATTCTCCTCAAATGAAAAGTATCAAAAGAGCTAAAGAAAATGAATATCGTCTGACATTTTAAAATTTCTTAAAATGCAGTAAAACACCATAGAAATTTTTAAATGCTATTATATTATAGTTCTATTTATTATTCATTTTTTATTTCCATTAAAAGTAACAAAGTATTTCCCTTTTACTTCACTACTGAATCTCTAAAATAACAAACTTTTATTTTGTTATAAATTTTGAAAAATGTTATTACGAGTTCTGCAAATATAATATTGCTACTACAATATTAATATACGTCTCGAATAAATTAGCCGTTTATTCAGTAAATAGATATTCTCAAGCATATAATCTTTTAAAAGCTTATATTTAAAACAATTATATAAATATTAATTATAATAATTCAATTCCTTTTACTAAAAAGTTAAAAAATATTTTTCATTATGATTTCAAATTTAAGAATCATTTTGTAAAGCTTCCAATCTCTAAGCGATTTTGTTCAAAATAGTAGCATGTAATATTTTCTTGAAAATCAAGACAACACTCTGTTCCAAACCTTCTAACCCAACACCACTCCTTAATATCACTCTCCTGAGTAACATTTCTCAAGTTAGAAATGTTTCTCACATGTGAAACATTTCTGTTTCAGATAGCATTTTTTTAATAATTTGCATACTTTAAACTGTGTCACGATAAGTTCTAAATGTTACAATCAATTCGAAAAACAGAAATATAGTAAGAAGCATTTAATTATTCTATTATCGCATTTATATATAATAAATGCATACAATAAGTGCATAAATATAGAACAAATTTCTAGAATCACACACTAGATTCTATCATCTTTGCCGAATCATACGAATTAAATGAAATGGTACCACGTCTTTAAACTTCTTTCATCTGTAAACTTTCATATTGCGTTTTATTTAGATAATTCATAAGTTTCATAAGTTCAAAATAATATATTATTCTGATATTACAGAGGAGTTAGCTGATTTATTTACTCAGTGTTTTTAGAAGAAATTAGGAAATTTTTTCAATAAAGAATATGCAAATGATTACATAATATTTTGTTATAATTGAAATGAAAGTTATCAAATATTCCACAGTGCTTGAAGATTTTGTAGAACTTATTCTTTTGAAATAAATAAGTTAGATGCAAAATAGTTTGAGTGAAAAATTAGATTAGCTGATTTAAAAAATATTTAATGAAATAGTTCTGGAAAAATTAGTCTATTTAAAGAAATGATATTTGTGTTTATTTTATGGTAAATAAATGGGTTTTTTTCATATTAGCTGATGACTATTTTATGAATTGAAACTTCATATATAAGTTTTTGAATTCATTAAAAAGATTTTGAAGAATTATAAAGTCATTAAAGGAATAAATTTTCATTTTACAATTTTCCATTTACTTATAAGTTTTTTTGTCGTTTATTACATCGATCACTTATCGCTTCGAGCTCAAATATAAGCTAGAATAAGCATCTGAACAGGCAAATAAATATACTCTTTTCATATATTAAATTTTGTAAAGCAATATCAAAAGATCCAGGAAGTCAGAACTCAAAAAAATTCCTGAGGGCATGAGTATATGGCGTTTAAATATTTCTTTTTTTTTTTTTTTTTTTTTGAAATTTTGTGCACTTGAAAACTGGAAAAAAAACAGCATTGTTTTCATATGCTGCGCCATATTTTTGAGTTCAAGATTTATTGTATCATTACTTAGTTATATTCAAAGAGCGGAAATTACATCGTTTCAGAACAATGCAATAGCTTGGAGCTAAATAAAAAATATTTAAACCGCGCTTTATGAAGAAAGCTGTATAAATGTATCTCTGGTCTTTTATATATCAATTTCTTTGATGATTTACATTAGTATGTTTACGCCCGTCATATATTGAAATTTAAATTTAATTTTTTATTTCAAAAAATGGTTTTACTATTTTTAAGAAAGAATTGTTACTATGTGAATATTGATTTATATTTTTACGGGAACATTCAAATGAACTTTCGTACATTACACGTTTACGGTCTAAGCGAACTTGTTAAGACAAAATATTTTTTCCCTTCATAAATTGATGATTGAAAAGATATTTTATCTTTGTTTTTCATAAATCATTAGCTTTTTTTTATATATATAAAGTTTTGCTTATTTTTAGTTTTGTTTTCTTTTGAACATATGACATTGGTATATATACAGTATTTGAAGTATTGATTTCTTAGTATTTAATCTGCAAGTTCTAATGGTTTTTTGCTTTTACAAATAGAAGTATGTGTTGATAATAACTCGTTTAACATCGTTAAATTAAAATTATATATAAACAAATTCTATGAAAAGCTCAAAATATTTTATTACAAAGGAAGACTTACATGAAGAGTTTCAAAATTATTTTAGTTTACATTATAAAATAGTAATTATAAAATAATAATGGCAAATATCAAAATATTCTTTCTAAAATAATCAACGCTAAAAATTTCCTCTAATTTTGAAATATCAATATGAAATCAACGTGCTTCTGTAGAGAACTCAACAGAGAACTGAAAATGAATTTACAGTATCTGATACCATATCGGGTTTGTCTTCTATTCAAGACAACAATTTTATTTTTGCACAAAAGAAGCAAAGCAAGATAATTTTTTTAAAAAAATAAAGTGGTAGCATTTACTTTGTTTAGTAGGAAAATATTAAATCCCAGCCAGTTGTTTGACACAGTGGGTAATGGCAATCGCTATAGTCTAATTAGCATATTAGGCAGGTGTAAATCACCACTGTACTCACCCGCGAAATAAAAGATCGATTATGATTTGACTTTACCTTCTTGTTTGTTAGGAGCAAGACGAAATTTTATTACTCTTATCAAGTCTTGTACTTTAGATGAGTATAGAAAAGCATGCCAACGGGTTCAGGACGGTAACTCATAGGCTTCCGTTTTAAAATAATTGAATGAACTTATTTATAGTCACAGTTCATTTCTGCCCAAGCATTCCACGGGTAAACACTTCGTCTGTTCTCGACAAGATTCTTAAAGGTCCATCTTAAAACTTAAGTAGTTAACAGAATTCCTCAACGGACAAATATGTGAATTCTTATAACCAAATCTTTCTGGAAAGTACCTTGTGGGTTTGCATGATATGAAACAGGAACAGGCTGTAAATTCTGAATGGTATTTTTTAATTGCCAAATGTATTCGGAAATTGCAGGATTACATTCATGAACAAAAAATTCTCAGGAATCTGCCAGGTTCATCACAGAGCAGTTTAGTACCAGAAAGGCTTAAATCATTTTTCAGATTTGTTCGGATAATACTCACAGCATGGCCCTTTTCAGAATATTCAACCCACGTGATATGGAAAGGTAATAACATTTTAAATGTCGATGAACACCATACTATTTGAATTCGAATGATAACTTTTCGTTTTAATTTGTTGTAAACCTAAAACTTGAGCAAAAAGCTGAAATACAGATTTGATACAGTTTGTAGTTATAATTTCAGATAATCTAAACATTGCACATTAGTCTCCAAACATTATCTCAACACAAGTTTCCTCTTTCATTCTAGGGATCGAGATAGCTCCTGGCCAACTTGGAAACTTATCGATACATGGGAGGCAATAAGCATGCCCCTCTGATGGTAATAATCCTATGTCTAGCTGAATATAACTGAATCATATTGAAGCGAGAGGAAATTGGATGGAGACTTGGAACACCTCGATATTTTTCCGATTTTGCATTTTCTAGAGAACTAGATGTAATGTTTCTGTTAGGAATAACTGGTAAATTTGATCTGTTAGATGTGGCTTTTCTTGCAGGATGAGATAGGCAATGAATGCGATTGAAAATGGCTCCTCTGAAGGCTATTTTAATAGGAACGTATGAAGGTAATGTATTAATTAGAATAACACACCAAATTTGATCTATATGCGAGTACAACGATTTTAAGTTTCAATACTGAACCATTTTAATTAAAAAATATTTTCACATTTCTGTTCCCTAAGCATTGTTAAGTTGTTTCGTAATTTCACCTGGCAAGAAGATTTCAGCTTCACGAGAAAAAGCATCATCTGCTGCTTAAGAATATTTGAAATGCATTGGATACTATTCGAAGCTGGTTCAGGAAATCTAATTGTCTAACTTGACGATGCTAAAATTTGTTTTTTGGCAGAAAGTAAACTTAAGTGGTTTGTAATAGCAACAAAATACAAACTGTCTGATTTCCATACAATGATGAATAGCACAATATATTGCTAAAATTTCTCAGTCATACGCTCTGATTTTTTTTAATAAGAATTAATTCATGAGGAACAGATGCAAGTGTTTGAGTCTTGTTAAGAACTGGTTTAAAATGGTACAAATAAAAAAAATCGATGCAGTATCTAAAGAGGCGAATTCGCATCGTCTTTCTTGGTATGCAAGAAAAGCGACATTACCCTATTCAAATAAATCAAATTCGATGCATTGGGATCTTATCTCACTTTTTTATTATTTTTGACTAAATTACAGCGCAGAGTTTGTACATGTATAGCTTAGATCCAAAAAACAGCGATAAAAATTAATCCATTTTGGATAGCGACGCAAATCAAGCAGTCTCAGAAAATGAGAATTCGAAACAAGATCATTTCTTTTCTAATTAAATACCCAAGAAAAGACAGTTCTGATTGACCGAAAATGAATTTTTGAATGTTTAAAACAATGCGATATTGATCATGCCATTGAAAAGCTATAGAAAGTCTTTCAAATGTGTGTAAAATATTTAGATGAGACAAGAATACCGTCTAGAAAAATATAGCAATTTAAACCTCGCAAAACCTCATCTTTATAACAGTGATATATATGGCTAATATTTTTAAAACCGAATGAAATGCTATTGAATTTAAAAATCCTATAGGTGTTATTACAGCAGTATTTTCGATATGCCATTATATTTCATAAAAAACAGATGTTAAGGGGAATTGTTCAACATTCTTGTTAAATCAATTGATAGGACATTGCAACGAATTTAAAGATCGGTAAATAATTTAATTCTTTTTTAAAAATTCGGCACTCAAAACTGATCCATACAGACATCTGCAATCACAAAATCTAGGAAAATAATCGCCGTAGTTAAAGTTCTAATGTTAAATGCCTGGTATTGCAAATTCTGATAAAGGTGGAATCTGTAGCATACAAAACAAGGTTCATTCTTCTAAAGTTTATTTAAATTTGTGTAAGAAACTGGAAAAACAGAACAAGCCGTCCCAGTATCTGATAATTTAAGTATGCGATCGTAATGAAATAAACCGATCAATCGATTACAATCATCAATGGCCGCTCTTTCATCAGAGGATTTTTTTAAGTAATGAAATGATGCCCATCCCTTTTCAATTTCATTAACTTAACTTGTACGATATCAACACTCTTAGTATTATTATCCAAGACAAGATGTAACTGAAAAGGAGATTTTGATATATGTCTGTTACTACCATAAAATAAGTATACATTCACTGAATTTCACTATTTGATAAATCCTCAATTTTTGCCTCTTGTGCTTTTAAAGCAAGATTCATTGAAAACTCTCTAACCACTATGGTATGAAATGTTTCTACAGTTATAACTATGCAAATTGCAGATAAATTCATAAATTTTATCACAAATTTATGTTAATTTTTCCAAATCATTGTCACAAATAAGCAGCATTTGCTGCAGTTTTCACTGCAAAAAAAGTGTTTTATAAAAATTTTATTTAAACTTTTTTCAATTCCTGTAGCTGTATTAAAAGTTGGAAGTTTTATCTTTTTGTTGCTAGTCTTGTAAAAGTTCTCCAACATTTTTGGTCCCAGTATATTGTTTAATTATTTTATCTCTCAATGCGTATAAATTCTTAGGAACAAGGGAATGAATTAGCTTTCTCGTGTTAATCAAACTACGGCAATGCTATCCTCTCAAAATACACAATAAAATTTGGAGCCTCCAGAAATAGTTCTTGATATGACAAACTGCGATTTTAATAATTAATAACACAAGAATATTTTTCCAAAAAGAAGGATTTCTTTCTGCAATAAATCCTAACTGATTCATTTCGGTATTTCTTTACGGTATCCATTTATGATAGTTGAGACTAAGAGAAGCATAAAAAAACAGAAAAAATGATATTGAAAAAAACATACCTAACATTTGCACTTAGCTGGTCTTCATGTCCTATGTAAATAGTATTATTATCCATGCCATCACTTGTGGGGATATAAAGGTTTCACCTTTAATTGTTAATAGCTTCGACACATTTTATATCACTAACAAGAATAAAAAACGATGTTGTTTTTACACAAAAAGAGCAATGAAAGAAAAATTATAAAAGAAGTAGTAGTAGTTTCTCTCTAGCTGAGAAAACATTAAATTCTGGTCGGCCTTTTGACATAGTGGTTAGTGATAGTCGTTATAGTGACAAGTCGCTGCAAGATCATATCCTGTATCGAGATTCAAATCGGGAATTCGTTCTACAAAATCCTTTTTTGAAAAGCAAGGATGACAGAATTCTACTTAATATTCCTTCCACTCAAATTCAATTTGCCTTTCTCTAAAAAATTAAGCGAATTACAAAGTCAAATATGAAAGGATTCTTTTTATATAGTTAACTATGTATCTTGTAATACATGCGTGTACCATGACCATTTTCTCTCTTTTAAAAGGATAAATTATATCTATACATTCGAATTTATTTTTTTATTGCGTTATTTTAATTACAAAAATGTTTTTAACATAATAATTATGCTGAGAATATGAAATACATGACTAAAGGCAGCTAGCTATGAAGAAAAATTTTACAATAATTTGTCTTATATGAAATATTTGCAAAGAAACAGTAAACTAACTTCTACAATAATTTGCGATTTTTACTTTATGCCAAAGATGTATGATTGGTATACTTAAATATTAAAGTTAATATACGTTATGAAAATTTTCAATTCAATTTTGAAAGTTTTTAAATATTTAAAAATAAATAATGCATTTGATTTCATTTAAATATTTATCTAGTTTCTTTTTATAGGAGATTCCAAAAATTAAAGCTATTCAGAAAACATTAAAGTTATGAATTTTACAAACGGCAGGGAGAGTTGTTAGTAAAAGAAGTAGTTTTGATAATTTTTAAATGTTTTTTTTAGAAATGAGTCAAGAATATATTGTTTATTTCTACAGAGATAAAATAGTTTAAGATGATCACCAAAATTTAGACGAATTTAAACACTATTTAGACGAATTTAGACGAAAAATATATTCGTCTACTTTTCTTTTGAACTTGAAAGTTGCATTTTTAAATCATAAGATTAAATTAAAATTATTTTATGTCATATGAAATATGCCTGGTAAACTACTTCAGGGTTATTTTTTTTTAATTTCAGGATCCTTAAATTTTGGTCGATTTCTGATTTTACCTAGTAATATATTAAGCACTTAATTAAAAATTATTAAACAAAAATATTAATTTTATCGATTTATATGGTTTATGTTTCACTTAATAGAGATATTAGATGCACAACAATTTCATAATTTTCAAAAATTATAATATTTTTAAAATTACATTTAAAAGTAGAATAGAGAAAGTTTGATCAATTAAAAGAATTAGAAGTTAATGATAAAATGTTATTGGTTCATAAGAAAAAGCAAAAACTGATGAGAAAATATTATTCATTTCCATGTACGCATTCTACAATTAATTATAAAGAAATGCACAAAATGAAAACTAAATATGAAAAAAGCCATAAAATTAAAATCAAAAAATTGTTTAAGGCAATCAATACATCTGTATACATTAGACAGCAATAAAGAAATTTTGTAATTAATCCATTAAATAATAAAATAAAATTTCCAGATAAATTTTCTAAAAATGAATTATCAACATATAAGAAATTATAGCATATATTGTTTATATTTGCTAATAAATAATCAATAAAATCTATCTAATCACTATACATTACAACGATATATTAAATTTCTTTGCATTAATGCATTTGGAGAAATGAAAAAAAATGTGTCATTTAAGATCAAGAAATTCCATCGAGAAAAATATTACAACATACATCATAACCTTTAAGAATAAAAAGAGAATATAGATACTAAGCAAAATTTTCATAAAAGCCCTATGAATATGTAATAAAATAATATAAACAACGAAAAATAACATTTCTATAATATTTACATCCATATGAAATGCAAACAACTAAATATAAATGAAAAAGAATTTAAAATCCATTACTTCTTTTTGTCTTAATTGCATAATCGTTTACAGAAAATCTTCTCCATATCATTATATATGAGAAGAATAATTTATATATTCTGCAATATTCACATATCTAACGACAAACTAATTTTATGAAAAAATAAATTCAATCGAAATAGTGTTTAAAAATTTGAAAATACTGCTGTGACATTTTAAAACACTTTTTGTTTAGTATGGAAATAAATTTTTTTGCTATAATTATTTTCAACTTGTTAACTTAATTTATAATTCATCAAATTTTGCAAATAATATCTCTGAAATTGTTACTCAGACATCACCACTCATTTCGATATCATATTAAATTAATGCAAAATACATTAAATTAATCGATTAATTAATAATAAAGATCAAAATTCTGAAATATATGTTGTTATCTATTATAATTGTATTGTCATCTATAATAAAAGTATGCAAAATTACAGAGCTATGATTCGTTAAGGAAACAGATGAAAATTTCATCCGTACAAGAAAACCTGTGTAATAGCAGGTCATTTGATAATATTTTTTTTGTTAAAAATTTATACTTACCTTGCATTCGATCCTCTGGGTGGTACCTCGAAATGAAGATGAGAAGCTTCCGGCATGGTGGTTAGTTCTCGCCACCCTGGAGGGTACATGAAAATGCAGGTGTCTGGCTCCTCCCATCGATGACGGGACGCACTTCCTAAGGGAAGGGTTGTACCGTGGCCGGTATTGGCCCTCAGGACTCAACCACGGTTCTCGTCAGTTTTTCTGTAGCGGCTGTCCTGTCATTCGGTTATTTTATCCGTGTGCCTTCGGATGGGTCGGAGAGTCAGTGATATGACTTACCTTTCCCTTATCATCTTTCAAACGAAGGATAAATAATCAGATCTCACCATTAAATGCCAAATTAATTCCCAATATCTATGAACGGAAGAATCAAGTTCCATTTAACAGAGAGAACACTTATCAGAAAGTTTCTGTCAACCTACATTTTCCCCTTAATTAAATCGTTTATGCCAATTACGGCTTCCATTAGGACCATCAGAGTGCCTGTCAGAATTTTCCCATTCATTTGAATTTAAAGTAATTATCACAACGCTTCCTTCCTTTATCTGAAAGCCGTTTTGATTTACCCATTGCAATAAATGTTTTATAAACATGGTTTCGGAAAGAAAGTGTTGCTTTGTAGTTTAATACACGAAAGAAATGTTGTCATCATCATTTAGAAATTGCTTTCGTTAGAAATGCTTCTTTAACACCTGTAACGAAAAGATAAAAATAATTATTCCAGCTATTGAAAAAAAGTGAGACATTGAAATCTTCAATTAGGATTAATTAAATATAAAAATAATTCCAGATAAAGCGTTTAATAATTTAATATTCATTAAAATATCCACCTGTTTCTTTTTAGAAATATTTAGAGCTATTCACAATAATCTCTACGGAATGGAAATTAAAAATAACTCATAATTCGATAATAGATTAATCATAACCGCTCTGCTTAGTTTTTTTTTTTTTTTTTTTTTTTTTTACAAAATGAATTTATTTTGATGCTACGAACTATACATATATATATTATAAGTTTTTTCAAATTCAGAAAATTCATGCCAGAATAAATGTATCATTGAGCTCAAAATAATTTCCTATTCATAAAAAAATCTGAAATTAAAAGAATCTCACTATTTTAAGTTTAATATAACAAAAGAAAAGAATTAAGAGAGGAATCCTGAAGCAAAATAATTAATTTACACGGGTTAATAATTATTTATGAAAAATATTCTTAAATATCTTCTGATTGTTAAATGGTTTTACATTCATTCTATTTTATAAGAAAAGAATGTCTCCATTTTGTTTAAAAGATAAAGAACGTATTTTAATCAAAATAATTGTATTTGCAATGCAATTTTATTTCAGAAATACTGAAAGGCTCTTTTTATTCTATTTCTTTGAGAAAATAAAAGAAAAATGCTCATTTTTTTATTCACAAATTGGATAATTTAAGAGTTAGTTACAAATAATTAAATGTTTGCAATCAAAATGAATTATTTTTTTAAACCTGACTTCCTCGTTATGATGAAAAAAAATATTTTTATTTCCCTACTGAGACTTTTATCTCACATAACGACATTCGAAGATATTCGCAGAAAGGAGAGATGTATGCATTTAGTTATCAAAAACAAAGAGAAACTTAGTCTCGCAATCGAAATGAAAGCAAACGAAAAGCAAATTTTTCGTACATGACTGAGCTAAAATGAAAGGCTCATATTTCACGGACCGGTGGATTCCACATTCTGAACAACAGAAAAGGTCCTTAGGGGAGAAGAATAGGAGTTATATCCTTTGTTTTTTCTGTCGTTTTACACTTCCAAACCTCGCCAGGAGGAGGTAGAAAATGCATGCTTCTGTCTACCAAAATAATAAGATACAGGAGCTTTAAGGGATCTCTCGGTTCTCATGTGAGGTATCATTTCCCATATTTTATAGAAGACAGCCGTAATCTAATGTTAGAGTAAATGTACGGAGGCAAATCATTTTTCTTTGACTTGCTGGTTTTAAGTTTCTTTGAATGGTCGAATTGTTATTTCATTAAAATAATTTGCATAATGGTTCAAATTTAGGCAATGAAAATATTCTTTAGACTCGATTTCATTATTTTAGAATTAATGGTTTTAAATTCAGTTTTAATTTAATAACTGGTTGATTCAAGAAGAAGACCAAATGAAAAATTGAAAGCATCAAAGTGTTTATATCCTACTTATTACATTGCTTAAAATTATTATATTATAATTTTATATCTCTTTAAATATATCATTTATTGTTAAAATGAATGAAATGCCATAAATAGTTAAAGTTATGTTAATTAAGAGTTCATTTGTTTTGAAACTTAGAATAACTTCAAAATAAATCTCCAATGCGCTTTAATTAACAACTAATTATTAATTTATTATTAATTATTAATTAAAACTTTCATCAAATTGTTTCATGTCAATTCGTTATGTCTTGAATTCGAAAATTGTGAGAAGTCGAAAATGTACATTGAAAGATAAAGCAAAAATATTCAAATTTCCATATATATTTTTTAAAAAAATCTGTTCCTCGAATAGAAATCTTAATATACATTTCTTAACAAAAATGTGTTAAGATATCTAAAACGGCATGTCAAAATTTCAATAGGTATATATACCAGTACAGTAGAAATGTAATTTTTTTTAGTTACCTAAATTAATATAAGGACTATGTCCTTTTATTAATGTAGGTAAAATACACATAATAACTTAATGCTGTAACTTTTGATTATAACAAGCTAATCTCTTACTGTTTTTTTTTTTTTTACCTAACCACGTTTTTTACTGCTAGGAAACTGGCAATCGCGTACAAGATTTTTATTATTTCATAAAATCAATGCAGGAGGTCAAGATTGTACCCAGGTAAAATTCAGCAACTTAAAAAGCAAAAAAAAAAAAAAAAAACCGATGGATACATAATTACGTTTTCGAATTGAAATACTATAGAAATATAGATGTTTTTAATTATCTGGTAATTTTACACTGTTTATAATCGAATGTTTTTCTTTTATTTTTCAATGTAAATGAAAAAAAAATGTAAAAAATTCTCTTTTCAAATTTTTATGAATCTGTATTTAAATCTTTCTAAGTCAAAGGAAACACTTTTAGAAATTTATATAGGTTTCGGCCAATTCGCGTTTTGGCCAAAGTCTGAAATACTTGCAATTAATATTGTATATTCTACTTTGGATGGCCATTTCGTGAAGTGGCTGGGAATCCTTGCCCAAAGCCCGATGTGATAATGGTAGATTGACCGGTAGGCGGCATATTAAATAGAATACTTTAAAATAAGTAAAATGTACTCATTATTGAGTACTTCATGTTGTTATAATAGCTCCGAGTACAAAAGACAAATTTGAGAAATGTATGCACTCAATTTTTGAATACGTACAGGTATTCGAATATCAGTATGTATTTTTCCACATCTGAAGAAATTATGCAAACCTAAATTTTCAAAAGGAAATCTCGACTGACATGGTTGAACTCAGAGGGATTCGAACTCAGACTGTTCGATCTGCAGCCCAATTCGCTGCCAACTGGGCTGACTCGCGCAAGAGCGGTGCATTCCAATAAATTTTTTAATAGTGATCGTCAGTCTTTTTCTGCCCCATAGACCTAACGTTAAATTTTCCAGATTACATTCTCTTCCGAAATATCGATTCAAAAATACGAACTTTTTTACAAAGGAAAAACAATATTAAGAATCAATTAAAATGAATATAATGATATTTATGTAAAAAATATATTGTAGGTAAAATTCGACAGATGGTACCAACAACAAAACTATTTTTCCTTCATATCTGTTTTAATTAGCCCTTATATTTGCTAATTGCCTTTGCAAAAAAAAATCATATTTTTTGAAGCGATATTTCGAGAGGCAATGTGATCTGGGATCTTTAATATTAAGTTGACTTAACTATGGAGCAGTAAAGACTAAGGTTCACCTTTAAAGGTAGTTGACAAATTTAGTACACAGTTTGCCTTTGTATTTATACATGATTTGAAGGACTCAAATCTAATCTTCTTCAAGCTATCACGTTGTTAAAGCATATACGTTCAATGAATAATTTCTGTTATGTTTTAATATGTGAACAGAATAAGACGAGATCGTATTTTTATATATTAAAAGCTCATTTTTAACTGAGAGTTGTCATATTTGTACTCGTTTCTGAAACAATTGTACTTAAAAAAAAACAGTACACAGAAGTACACTTTTTTAAATACTTCATTTTTAACAGTGTATAAAACAATCTGCTCTTGATTTCTTTCTTCCTACTTTGGCCGATCGTCCCAAGCCACTTCGCGAATTGGCCGGCCAAAGCCCGAAATCAAGAAAAGATCGGACATTGGCCGGTAAGTTTACAGCAACGTTTGCCAAAACGCGAATTGGCCGATTTCGGGTTTTGGCTGTAACCTATATATATATACTTCTGTCTAGCTAATGGTGTACATGTAGCGCTTATTTTGAAAGTAGTTTAAGTCCATTTCCTAATTTTAAAAATCATATAATTTATGATTAATTTATATTAAACATTTTATTTGTAACTAATTAATATTTAATATCTAAAAACTGTTAATGTTTTATTCAGTTTTAAATCATTTAAAGAAATTATGTAGCTATTGATTATGGAAGTGGTGTTAGTCAAATTTCCATAGACATATGTGGCAGGCACACATAATTACATTTGCTTTATTTCAAAGCACTCAAGACGATCTTACTTATCTTATTTTTTTCAAAATGCATAATTGTATCTAAAGTCAAAAAGCAATGGGGGTAATAAGAGATGATAAATCAATATTAATTTCTATCGCTTGAAACATAAAATCTTATGTTAAATTTAACAGCTTACAATTATTGTTAAAAAATACTAGTTTTATTTTATTCTTTGTTATTATTTACAAATAAAATTAGTTTATTGAAAAATATTTTTTAAGTGATATTTAATTTTTCATAATTGAAATTGAATTATTTTTATGCCACATTCAAAATAAACATTCGATAACTTAAGGTAGAAACACAAACTCGCAGGACGAAAAATACAGAAACATTGGCTAGTTCATACATTGCATTTTAAACAAAATAAACTGTCAGGAAGGATAACTTTGGCAAAATGCATTCGCAAACAATAGAACATAAATTTATTCACTATGTTGAAAATTAAACAAAGCATCGCCACAATATAATAATATCATTTCAAAGATAAATTTAGTTGTAATTTGTTCTTTTATTTTCCTGCATATTTCTATTCCTATACGAGATAAATATTATAAACAGTTTTATATTTTAATTTAGTTCGTTTATTCGCACTTAAGTTACTATATTTTCAGATTTAAAATTAAGAATTTTATCTATTTTTTCTCACGCTGTCTTGGCAAAAATATGAACTAGCTTTATAAAAATATGAAAATTAGGGAAAAATACATTCACAGTTAAAATGAGAACTTTAAATATAAAATGTCTTTGAATGTCAAAAGGTTTCCCCCTTCTTTTAAATACTATCCAAACTTCGGCGGAATAAAAAAAGGAAACCTATAAAAGAAAAGTTATTAGCGTCAAATCATTCGTTAAAAAGTTGGTTTAGATGTTTTTAGATATTATATACTAATTAAAAAATTTCGATTACATTACAGATTGACGAAACCCATTTTGTCCAATGTTACGGATGACATTTTTATGTTGAAAGTTTCAAATAATCCAAAGGAGACTTTTTTTCTGTAATAAGACAATTCCTTAAAAAAACTCATTTTCAATTTCTTCATTAAGTTTAACTCTATTCCTTAATCCATTTTAGGGCTTTTAATTATTTTTGCAATGTTTCAGGAATTAATAAAGATTTAAGGCAAAGGGAAAGTTTAAAAAAATTACCGACAGTAAATAATTGAATATATACTATGAATATATACTATTCATTAACGCTTTTGAAGTATCAAAAGAAAAGTTAAATAAAACATTGGAGAGATTAGGAAAAGATAAAATATTTTTATAAAATAACCACGAGTTATTTTTAATCTTTCGGTCGTGTGCATTTCTTTAGATTTATTTTTTGCAGTATCAGTAGAAATGATAATCTTCTAGTTTTCACTCTCATCACGTAACATCGATCACTTGAGATTATTTCTAACTTCAGAAGTCTGTACATGTCCAGATGTTTCATTTCAAGTACGGTATCACTAACTTTTCAGAGTACTTTCCTCCTACTCTTTTTCCTTCCAATAAATACATATTTGTGAGTAATTCAGATGTCCATGATTCGAAAAAAGTAGCGAATAAAAGGGCAATAATTAAAGCAGTTTAGTGCAATTATTATATGAATTTTAACCATTCTGAAAAGAAATATTGCTTTTATTGCTTTGTTTTATTTTTACTTTCTATAACTGACAAACTGTCAGACAAAACAGCATTTGCAACTATCCACCAGGATGCCAATTTACCCAGGATTAAGAGGCACTGCAATGTAAATAAACAAGTTATTATTGAACTCGGTTGTCTTACAATAATGGCATTAAAACTGATTATCGATGCCATCTCAAATGAAAAAGTATACCTTCTTCGAAGGGTGTCGGATCTAAGATCCTCATCATAATGTCTTTTTTCCAAGATCCACAGTATCCATATTACTATTTACAGCAGTCCAGTCATTAACTTAATCTTTTATCCTCGTGACTTGGTGGATAAATTCTTTATTGTTACACTTTAGCTCTAAGATAAAAAGGCTTGCAAATGGATTCACATATCTTTACACAGAAACCTACTGTAATTTACACAGACAGCTTTAACAGTACAACCAAAATCAACATGATATTTAAATAAGCTGCACTTCTAACTCACGGCAGTTACGAGGTACAGAAAAAAATACGGGAAGTTCCAATCTCATAATATATGGGAAACTCTACAAGGCACTTAATTCACAAACTATCTGCTCCTGATTTAGCATAAAAGTTAAATTACAAGAAAAGCCTATACTGAAAGAAATATCCCATTAATTTAGCAATATTAGCTTTTGGAAAGCCAAAAGGAAGGGCTAAAAACGTATTTAAATTATTGACTTTTGATTAAAAGAATGGAAAAAAGTTACTGTTTTTTTCTGTAGGGACTTACTTTTTTTTCTGTTCCTTTGTTCAATTTTTTTTTACTGAATAATAATTTCCTGAAAATTATAAAAATATTAAAATACCTTGTTCTCGTAAATAGCTCAGAATGAAACCAATAACTGGTCAACACAGAAACCCTATATTCGGGTAATAGCTGCATTTCGTACTACTTTTTTCATTTTCAAGTGTAATTGATGAGTACAATTGCTTGTGGAAGTATCATTTCTTGTTAAAGGCCTAAGGTAATTTTCATCTAACAATGAATTTAAAATTTATGTCCTCTTTCCATATTTCATGAAAAGAAAATTAAAATTTTCTTTTCATATTGAGTTTGTTTTGAATTTTTTATTTTAAAATTTTACTTTCATTGCATCTAACACATTACTGGCGGAATGCTTTATTTTATGATGTTATTTCTAAATGTGTTTATGAACTAAAATTCTCCTCCGATTAATACTTTGCTTGATAGAATACACTCTCTTGATATTCAGCATCTGCGAAAAAGAATAAGTAAAGGATGATTGTAAATATTACCACTACAGAACTTCTTTCAGATATAAATAAAGGATGATTCATCAGGATCTAAATGGAATAATAGAGATGAAGAAATAAAAAAAAGGAAAATTTTTAGAACTGACCAAAATTCTGTCTCTTTTTCTATATACATATGAATTACAAAATGAAAGCTTTTGCACATTTTAAACGATAAGTCGTAAACGGTTACATTAAAATATTCCATGCTGTGTATCAGAACTAAATCTATGGATTAGATTTTTTTTCTTATATTTTGGAAAACATTCCTCATATCTGACAGCCAACGTGGTGATTAAATTAAAAACCGGATGTTTCATGAAGGATGTCCTAACTTTGAAATTAAATAATTCGGAAGCGGTGATAGAAAGTGGCATGAAACTATCTGTAATATGTTTATTTAATAAAACACACACTAGAATCTACTACAGAAACCTCAAAATTTCACTACAGGTGTCATTAAGGATTTCTGTGAAGAGAGCTGAGTTTGAGCTGTTCAAAAGGTGATGTATTAGTAGGAAATGGTTCCCATCAAATGGCTGCAAATGGGTATAACCTGATCACCCATATAAATGAGTGATCAGATTATAATATGTTTAGAATTTTACAGAACATAACATTTTAATGTAGCTTTAAGTATATTATAACTGAATAGAATTCAACAACATCGATATCATCTTCAACATTGCCTGTCTATTTTTCTACGAAGCGTGTTATTGTTTAGTGATAAACCAAAGCAAAATTCAAGTAGACAGAAATTACCGCAACCTATTTTTAATTAAACATTGGTAAATTTCTTTGGTGTGATGTATAGTAATAATCCGAGTCTTCTGAATAATCCTAAATGCATGAATTTTACCTTAAATTATATTATATCTTAAAATAAGCATTCTCAGTGAAGTCCAAATGGAAAGTTTCGTTTCAAAAAGAAAAAAAATGTATTGATCTTTCTTTAATAATAAACATTTTGTTCTAATCATTAATGACAAAATTTGATTAATTTTTCAAAAAAATTTTATACAAATTTAATGAATATTTTATTTATATATTTAAGATTTTATAATTTTATAGTTTTAAGTATGAATTGTAAAATTTTTAATCAGTTTCAAAATTAGTTTTCCGCAATAAAATAAGGAACTAAATGAAAATAAAATGTTCTGAGAAAAGTACGTGACAGTGTTAAAGATTACACTAAAAACCCCAACTTCCGACGAAGTTCTTAAGTTTCTACAACTACAGGAGCGAAATAAGAATCAGAGAGATTTATTTAAACCTAATGGAATTTTAAAGACTTCGATCTGATTTTCCTTTCATACGAATGGATTCCAATAACCTACTTCAAAACATTAATTAGGTTCTGTTGATATTATCATTTATCCGAAAAAATGCAATCATTATTATCATTTTGTGACTGAAAATTAAATATATTTTCCTTAAAACCACACAAAATGAAATAAGAATCATACATTTGTCGAAAGCGATTAACTGATGTTCAGTTCCTTCACGAATTTAAATATTTTATTAATAATTTAAATTTAATTAATACATATTAAATGGATGAAGAATGCTTTTTAGAACTAAATACAAATGGAATTTTGAAAAGTTGAGAAAAAAAAACCCGTTACTTTTACATGTGTATAATGAATCTCAAATAGTGAAACCACATGGTAATCGCTGCGTTTTCAATCTGGTTTGGGTGTACAAATTCCGAGAGATGCTGTATGGGTAAAGTATTGAATAGTCCTGGCTTATGAATTACTTGTTATTAAACATCTGTGACACTGGTAGAGAATGGCTCCAATGGTTTTTATTTCAATTTACTTTTGAGTATGTACAAGACGAATAATCATTTTGTGATTCATTTCACTGCAGTCATATGCTGCTTATCAGACAGATTTAATTTTGATTTGAGATTAATTATATGATATTATTTAATTATCGTACACTTCGTAAATCCAGTTTTCAAGGTCATATAACTTCTGTTCAATTTATATAGATGGGAATTATTTTTAAATTATTTCAAAGGATAAGAAAAGTAATTAAATATTCAAACACGAAACAAATACAAACATAAAAGAGACACAGAAAGTAACATAAGAAGTATATAATAAAATAGATAAATTTAAAAATTCATATAAATTTTTAAAAAAAGTCTGAAATGGGAAAATGTTCACTTTTTTTAATTTGTATATCATTTCTAAAGGATTGGTAATTAATGCAAACCCTCAACAAGTTCTCATCCCGTATTATGAGTATTAAAAGTCAAAAATAGGTTCTTGATAAAATATTTAAGAGGTTTTTTTTATCATTAGTATTTATTCAGTAATCTACGAGTTTGATAAAGTCAGAAGATAGTTATTTGACGTCATATTACATTGTGAATAGGATTATCGTTTTATCGTTTCTCCACCTCCCGGCTAATGTTGCAGTCGAAGATTGAAGTATTGAAGATATAAAAAGAAATTACCGCATCTTAAAATGAACATAACCTCTTCTGTACCCCCAACAAAAAAAAAAAATTTTGAGACTCCGAGTTTGAGTATTATTTCAAATCAATACTTTCTTAACAATGTAATTTTTTTTTCAAATGACAGACCTTATCGATATTCAGGGAATAATTGTAGTTTCAGACAAATTAACTGTAAATGATTTCAGGAAATTTCTTTTAATTCAAAAATGATTTAAAAAACTAATGTATGTAATGTTTTTCATTATATCTTTAAAACAAATTTGTTTCAGACACCTCAAAAAGTTCAATTTTTAACTACATGTAACTAAAAATTATTTACTTATAATTTACTAATAATGATAAATTAGAGGTAAAATAATGTATTGTATAATGTTTTTATTGCATTTTGTAATTACAAAACGGAGTCTTCATTTCTGTTACTGTTGTTTGGAAGAAAATTTGGGACTAACCTTTAACTGTTTTATATTGTTCAAAAATAGCGCATCTGACAATTGTAACTCGAATTCTAAAATTTGCATGAATTTTCAAATAACTAATTTAATTGATTAATGATGAAATAAAAAGGAATCCTATACACAAATGCTCTATGATTTAGGGATAACTTTAAGAAATTAGGAAATAACAATGACATTATATTAGTTGCAGTTTCTTTTCTTTAAATGTAACTATCTTTAATTCTTATTAATGCTTATCATTCACTCTTAATTCTTAGTAACTAAAGAATTGAGACATTCAAATTTTTAAAAGTTTTTCTCAGAAACATATTTATATATATTTATAATCAACTAAACTGGAAGGGAATTTGATAATTTTAATGCTATTCCTAGTTGGAGCAATATTATTTATCATCACCATTATTTCTTAGTAACGGGAACATGAGCATTCAGTTCTCATTTCTGCAATTGGCCATGCAATTGTTTTATTAATGTTTTATACTTTTTTTATCGAGTAACTCCATATACCTCATAACAACCATTTTTTTAATTAATAATCCTTCCTAATTTAAGCGTAATGTTAGCGAAATGTCATTTAGGTTTACTGGGCAACACTAAATCACACTGTCACTTTATTTAAAACATATTATATTATTATTTGTAACTAAATTTTCAGGCGAAAGAATAATAATTGCTGCCATCATGATTACTTAAATATTAATTTTGTTATTTATTTGTTTCCTAACCTTATATAACACTTACTTTTCTTTAGATATTAAATAAAACTCTTGTTGGAATAGCACTATTGCACATAATTCTATTCAGTACCATTATGTCATGTTACAAAAACACTTCACTTGCTTTTCTGAATCATGTAAAAACTTTACAAACATGAGTGATTTTCATTTTACAACAACTGTGCTGCTTTTCGTGTGCATTAGGAAAATGAAAAATAAAAACTTATAACGATATATCGGGCGCTTGAATTTATTAACGCTGTTATTTATCTAGACGAATATATAATAATATGGACAATTCTTTTTCATGTATTTTATTGTATATCCCTAAACTCTTTAATTATATTTTCATTTTCAGCAATAAAGTAAAAGTAAAAGAATAAAAGCAAGTTTTCCATCCAAAGTAAAATAAACAAATAACACGGAAATAGCAAACATTGAAATGGTGTTGTTGTTGTTGTTGTTTCTTATGGCACTTGCCATGGGCAAGCCCTCTGTTCGAAGACAGCCGATTTAAGCCTGGGGGGAAGCGCCTCTTGTTTTTATAGCAGCGCCATCTAGGGCCAGGAGAACGACTTAGCTACACACACGTCACAACCCTTTTTACGGGGCGGAATTCATTCACTCAACCATAGATCGTAATTTAGACCTGAATCAGAGAACGATCACCCCTGATCCAGTACTCCCAGTGGTATTACTCTCGACATGGAGGACTTTGTGACCACGACAGATTTAACGCGCGTCAGCCACCAAGCACGCGGATTGAAATGGTAATCATAGCAAACGATTATCGATTTGGTTGGTTTTTAACTTATTGGGCCTATTCTACAGTCAAAGTATTTTCATATGTATAAGGCAAAGAATTAATTCATAAATTTTCATGAATCTAAATTCAAGTTATGATCTTTAAATATAGTAAAACCATTGAGTAAAACCATTAATTTCTTAGACCCAATATATTACTGAAAATATTTAATAGTTTCTATTTAAAAATATCTGTTAAATTATTCTTTTAAAAAGAAAACGTTTGATTTTATATATGAAAAAATAAGTTCTAATAAATGCTTAAATATTAAAATCTGAATTAAAATTTCAAAACTATTTGCTGATTCACTAGCTTTTTCCAATAATTTTTTTACATTATTCATTTAGTTTTTTCCTAAACTGTGAGTTTTCATTGAGTATCTTAGCGTCATTACAGTAACTCTGAAACTTCTATTATGTTACTGTTTCTAGAATTCGATCGTTTATTTTGAACGAAAAGATTTTTCCATTTATGCTTTAGAATAAAATAACACTCTTAATATGTATTCAAAACCATTTTCAAATGTTTGTGAAATCAATTTATAGATACCGCATTTTATTTATAAGAATAGCATGTATCTTCAAAAGGGTTATATTAGAAAAATTGTGCGAGCGAATTGCAATTCCAGGAGCGATATTATGCAGAGACAAAATCAGCATGTAATTGAAAGAACAACTTATTCTAAGAAGAATAATTCAGGATTGAACTAAACAAAAAATTGTGTTTGAAATAAATATTATCGCTACGTGCATTTTGCATGCTTTTGCACTCTTCAAATAAATTAGAATTTCATTTCTGTTCCTTTATCATACACATCATAAAATGATGTTTTCCATATTATTTTCTTTCAGGTGAAACGAATCAATTTATGAGCATTCTAGGACAAGTAAACAATTTTAAATTATCTAAAATCATTCTCATGTTCTTTGAAAGAAACTCAAACAATCGTAATATTCAAGATTATGTCTTAGTAAAGTATAGAAATTGAATTTCACCCTTCGAATATTTCCAGCCATCGATAATAAATGCATCCTGTAATTGCCGCTTCGTGAGTATTTCGTAATTTATTTGTCATCCTGGGATTTAAAATGAAAAATTTAATTTAGAAATTCTAAATGAACATTCCTCCCTTACCAAAAGCAAGATTTTGGCATTTTCTGTGATAAATTCAGAAAATATTATTATACAAATCTGCTTTTTAAGTATTTTTAAAAATTTGTCTTATAAATAATACCATTTTAATCTATCATTTAATTATAAATTTTATATAAATTTATATAATTTTATTTTTTATTCATATACATTTTTCCTGTATGTTGCTAATATTTTACAAATACTTTTTCTATTACTGTCAACAACAGATTCATTATTGAACTGAAATTCAAATCTTTTTCTTTTTTCATTAAATTGTTAATCGCCTGATTTCCTTCCTTGTTCAAATCTAAAAAAGAAAATTTTGTTCTGCATTTGATTCGTTTACGTGAAGGATAAATAAAAATGATGTTACATTACCTCGAAATATAAGAGCTAGATTATTCGATCATTTATATTTTTAATGATATGATAATGTTAAGGGACGTGGTTCTTTCACGGTGGTTTATATACACAACTAACAGAACTGATGTAAGACTTATAAATTTAAATGTAAAAAACGTTTAACATAATTACTTGGGGGAATAATGAACATAACTTATGCATAAACGATTTAATTCAAAGTAAACAGAACCAATATTTCTATTTAACCAGCTAGTCATCAAATGCCACTAGCATTTATTAAAGCTCTTAGCTTTCAATTTAAAAACAAGAGAATAAAACAAAACTTGAATTATAAGGTGACAATTGCAAAAGGTTTTGAAGTTTAATTGATTCGATTTTGCCAGAAAGGATATTTTCAAACGATATCAACGTACCCATTAGTCAATATAATCAAAATAAAGACTTTCAAACCAAAGACATAGCCATAGCTTTAGCATTATATTACACCATGTTAACTTCAATACTATTTCTTGATGAATTGTATTAATAATTTTATGAAGTTGTATAACAAAATTTCCTCGCCAATATATGTTACAATTTTTACATTACATAGATAAATTTGTACCTGGTTTTTTAAAAGCTTTTTTATGTAAAACAAGTATGATTGAATTTATCTCCTAGATGTCCATTTGTGACATTATATTCAAATAAGCAATAACCACATTCCCTATGCACAAGATTATATCTGTTGAAAATATATCCCTTCTTGACTCTACTAGCATATTCTGATAAAGAGAAAAAAGAGTAAATCAGTATAAAAATATAATTAGAATTTCACATCGGTTATTTCGGTTTACAGAGTAAGATTTTAATGAGTCCGTATATACAAGGCTATTATAACTAACTTTTCCATAGTCAGAGGACTGTGCAGAGAGTTCTAGGAACTAGAATGGCATGAGATTTCAACACATGCTCTCGATATTTATTAATTAAAAAATAGCTCAACAATTCTCCAATAGGTGGCATAGCATGATCTGGTATGGATCATAATGACGTGAATTTGGACAGCATATACTACAGATAATTTTTTTTATATCCTGGCAAGGTCAAAATAGTAAGGTACCGGAAAGTTCGCAGATTCATATTCGAATGCTACAGGAAAATTTCAGCATTTACAATCAAACAGTATGCAAGCGCTTAAAAAAATGAAAAATCGATTATACTCTTTAGATTTAATAAATAAATAAAAGATTATAGTAAGCCTTCTCCGACATGTATATCTTTAGCTCTAATTACACGTGATTTGCATAAGCAGAGCAGTTCTGAAAGTATGCAAATTACAAATCTATAAAAGTATATGATAAGCATATTCGACTTTATTCAGTTTGCTGTTGTATCATGCTGATGGTAAAAGACAAAAATCTGTTAGTGAATGTTTTTTATACCAAAATGAAGGGAACACCCATGCTGCGTTAAGAATATTTCGTCGGCTAAAAAAGGTACGCCGTGAATCCATGACATACATCAATCTATGTAATATGATGAAAAAGTTTGTAAGAATCGGCAGCTGAGCCTTTTATTAGTTAGGTAGGTTTATTAGGTATTTTTAGAGGAGAGTAGCACATTCTGTCCTCTGCCTAGTAAAGTGCAGGATCTATATATTATAGAATCTGCACGTGCAGAAGATGTGACTTGAGCGGTAATGGAGGCATCTAGTCATTCTCTACATGGCGATTTCAGTCAACTAACTGTTTCTTGTACTACTGATATTCAATTATTTGGAAAGTGATGAGACGAACCCTACGTTATTACCCTGTTAAAATCCAGTGATTATGAGCTGTATGAAGGGCATGCTGAAGATCGAGAAATATTTAGAAAGGCAGTTTCTTGCTCGAATGAAACTAGCTTGGGCATGGAATATTCTGTGGACGGATATGTGAATTATTTTTCCTTAAATGGCCAAATATCTCATTTTGGGCAACAGAAAATTCTCTTGAAGTTCACCAAATGCCACTGTATTCTGCAAAGGCTGTGGTGTTGTGCAGTTTCATAGCAATTTTCTTCGTTGGCCCTTGTGTTTTTGAACAAGTGATAAAAAAAAATTAAGTGCAACTCCATCACTAGATAATGTTTTAAGGGTAAATTGAGAACATTTTTGAACCCCAATCTGCATCAACGTAACAGCCCACAGGAAGCATTGTTTTATGCAGAACGATGCATTTTATCATATTCATCGAGATGTAAAGTATTGTTATATCAAGTTTATAGTTTTTTCTCTCCACAATTGGCCTTATCTCATCCCAAGTGATTTTCAGGTTATGTTAGTATTTAAATGATCAAACATACAGAGAATAACTTACAACTTTGCCTTTGAATAACAAAACGCCTTTGAAATACTGCCTTATCCGGCATACTAGTGGAATAACAAGGGATTTACTGCCTTCTGCTATAGAACATAATGTTTTGAGACAGGAAAAACATGTGTAGAACAAAGTTACTTTCACAGAACAAAATTAGAGTTTGTTTGTAAATCTACAGCACCATCTATTGGCTATTTTTTAAATATTTTTTTAAAAATATTTAGTTAAAAAATATTTTAACTAAATATTTTTTATAATAAAACTCGAGAGTATTACCTCAGGTACAAGAATCAGTTTTGTAACGTCAAACTTCAAGTCATTCTAGCATAAAGAATACCCTAATGGAGAAATTTTAACATCACTGGACATCAGTAAACTTTTTAAAAAATATTATAACGTTTCATAGCACTAAAAATAATTTAAAATTCAATTTCTCTTTTCTCAATAATTAAAAAATGCATCATTTAGTAAACAACACTTAATATGTATGAATTATGAAATTTGAATCGGTTAAAAACTATGTTTTGAATTTTTCCTTGTAGTTTCTGAACTCTTTAAAACTTCATTCAATAAACCAAACAATTAGAGGTAAAAATATTTTATATTCAGTATTAGAATTATCTTAAAATAAAAAGAAAATGATAAAATAGTGAAATGATAAATGAAAAAAAAGAGATTATTTAATTTTTAAATGCAGGAAGCTTTTTTGTATCCATCGATATTTAAATTGAGATATTATTTCCTAAAGCATTCCGTTAAAATCATAATTTGAGTTTTATCACGGCTTTTCCTGATAATAAATGTAAATATATAATGCTTTCTAAAATAATGCAAAAGCTTTATATCAATAGTTTTTATTTAATAGCACAAGAATTCTTTGCTTATAAACTGCCAAGTATATTGACAAGAAACTTAAATTTTCTTGAAAGGTAATTGGAAAATGGCTTAGGAATGAAATATAGCATTGACTGTATTTTAAGAATCGAAAAAAAAAAAAAATAGAAACTGAGTAACGAACAAAATAATGGACATTTTTTAGTGTTTGACTTTTATAAGCTTTAAATTGCTTTCTAGGAAATCTTTGTATTCGCTTATTTACTTCAGAATCAATACCTCATAACCTTTCTTGCAATTTCGTTTTCTTTTATAAAAAGTATTGCTTATTTATCACTTCCGAGAAAAATGTATTATTTTTGTTATTTTTTTATACATTAAATTATTTTTACATAGTTAAAGCAGCAATTATTTTGTTTTTTCTTAAATATATTTTTTATTTAATTACAATATAAAAAAAATTAAATTAGTTTAAATAAATTGTGAAAATTTCGTAATTTAATTATTTTATTTATTTGCAATTTATTCAGCCTCTTAATAAAAATTATGGAAAATTAAATATGTATATATATTTCTTGTATTTCTCTAATGTAAGCAAAATAAATAGAATATAGCTAATGAAAAAGCAATATAATGACTTAAAATCATAAAATATTTAGGATTGTGCATTTTAGTTCAGCCTTCATTCTAAATATGCCTTGGTATGATGCATAGATTAACAACATTTTTTATCAGCTCAATATTCATATTTATTGTTTTTTAATTATATGGAATAAAATAAAGTTTTTAGGTTATTCCGACGAAGAAACGTTTGAAAAGCAAAATAGTTGAAGCGAGATTTCTTCGAATATACAGGAAAATAATAAATAAACAGATATTAAAGAACCACTCTATTTTGATTTATTTCAATTCATATGACATATTTTCAAATGAAAACAAATGAGAATTTCTCTTCCTTACCAATTTTTTTTAATCTGATAAATCTTTGGAATTTTAGTTCTCAGAAAGCTTTCCTAGGAATGGTATGAATAAATGATAAAGTAATTAGTATAATGAATAAAAAAAAGTTTATGTCTAGTAATAGATGTAAAAGTTTCTATCTAGGCAAAAAGAAAAATATATCATCCACAGAGAGACAAGAATTCCAAATAAAAAATGACTTCATAACTATTTCTAAACAAAAATTCAGAGCAGGAACTGTTATAAATTATATCTCCTTTAAATACATAAAATGAATATCCTACCAACTTTAAAAAAGTATTATATAAAGGCTATAAAAAGTGTTATTTAAATTAGTCATAATAAGCATATTCTATTTTATGATATCTAGATGTGTAGTATTATTGTTTAGTTTACAACTACTACAAAAATGAGAAGTATCAATACTGTTAAGATTAAGAAATCCCTACCATAATTTTTGTGTGATAGTATTTATAGGCTATTTTTATATTGTCTTATACAACATGTTTGCAGAAAATCATTGAAAATGCTCTATCGGAACATACCGTTTTATCTAAATCGACCAAATTTGGCATGTAAGTTTTTTTAAGGAAATAGTTGCTTACAAAAGAATTTCTTTAAATTTAAAAAAATACTTTTAAATAAAAATTTATCTAAATTTTAAACTTTTTCTTGAATAATTGTAGAGCATATTACTACATAAGAACTATTTTTATAGCATTGAAAATCTTTAAATGGACTTTGTTTTAGTGATAACAATTTTAAGTTCGAGGAAATGTTCTCTTATTTTAATATAAATTTAAAACTATTTTAAGTATATTTGGCAATAATGCTTTGCATTGTTTCAATTACTGAATTTATAATCATACTCGTTGCGACGGCGAAATATAATTTTTGTGCGCACATCATTCCTGATGTGCGCGTCATCATCATTTTTTATATACCTGTAATATTGCTTTCTTTCAGTTACTTTCATAACAAGGAAGAATTTTACAAATATTTTAATAGCTGCTGAATAGATTCCAAGTCAACCACATCCCGGCTTTAATAGAAAAACCATCAAACAGCTTTCCATTTGGCGACTTAGCACTATAAAATTACCGATACATCAATCAAGAGCGAAAATACTGTATCATCCCAGGAGCTTTTTGTTTTGTCACTGAGATTATGAATTCGAGACTTCGATTAGTATAATCTCCAGAGAACTCTATGTACACGATTCGAGATGTTCCAATTGTTTAATAAAGATTGGCTATTTGTATGAGGTTGATTTCTGTATGTAATATTTTGTGTACTCGCTTTCTGCATTTTTTACATGTTATCGTGTTTCCGTGTCTCAGAAAGCGCCGATGTAATATATATTCCTATAATAATAATATAGTTAAAAGCAGTTTTCAAAAGTGAAATAAAGATAGACCAATTATGACTTTTTAAAAAAGGTTTTTCTTAAAAACTCTTAAAGCTGAAGAATTGAATTGCAGCTAAGCCGAAAAACCAGTATGAGGATTACTCACTAAAATGGCATTAGGAATAGTGGAATTTTATTTATATTTCGTATTGATAAGCATCATTTTCCTATGTAACTATGAGATGGACTCTACTTATCTAGCTACCGTTACTAAATATTTTTCATTTAAGCTGCTAAGACTATAAAATTTATTTTTAAAAATATTTTCTTTGAAATGTTGGCGAAACTTTCTTATTGATTATTCTTCAATCCAAAGTGTAGGAATTTTTCTTCGCTTTAAACTTGAGTATCTTCATAATTATAGAATTAATTTCAAGTAAATTACAGAAACACTGCATTAGAATTTGTTCTGAAATTCAATAATGTTGGTTGTTGCTTATAAAAGTTGCGAATTATAAATTAATTCGTTTTTTCACTAAAGTTAAGGATATTCTATCTAGTGATAACTAAATACGAAAGTTAAAATACTAAATACGAATCTAAAGCAAAAACATATGCATTCAAAGCGGCAGGATTATTTATTTTACAGATCAGTGAATAATTTGGTCTATTCTATGAGACAAAAAAAAGCGCTTTTACTAAATCAATAAATATAAATAAATTTATCAAAGAAAATACAGGAAATTATGAATTAAAAATTTTATGACTTCTTTAATTAAAAAGCTTCAAAAACAATTTTCAAATTTATATTAATAAAAAGATTCATTTATTTTAATGCGATTAATTTTTCTTGAATGTCTCTGTCTCTCTCGCTTTCACATGATGTCTGAAACAAAAGGAAGGATATTGCACATCAAAAGATATTTTGCCATTTTCAGCTAAGAAAACTGCAAAAATCTGCCATACTTCTCTACAATAAGATAAATCTTGTTATTGTCTAATTTATTCAGAATTTTACTCGTAGATTATCTGGATATCTAAAGTCATATCAGATAAGCTTTCTCTAGTCTTCATTCGGGTCTTCGTCATTTATTTTAGAAACTTATAGAAACTTATTCACTGCCCAAAACTTTTCAACTTCTAAATTTTATATTATTTAAACTATATATATATATTATTAGATTTATTAACCGCATATTTATTTTTCGTGGGTGGGGAATTTTACAATTTTGAATTTCAATTTCAGAAGTTCCGTTTTGAATTACATCCTTAGCAATTGTTTAAAGCATCCTTAGTACATCGTTTCAAATTTTGTAAAAGGGATTTATAAATAAAGTGCAGTTGATTTTGCATTACGAAAAAAAAATAAAAAGGCCATGGTGGTTTTTTTTTTTTTCAAATCTGACATTTTTACCACCTTATGACTGTTATCGAGAGGCTTCAAATGCTTAAAATTTTAATGCTGTCATTTTCTATGATAATTTCAAATTTAGAATTGCCAATTCTGAACAACGACCAAATTTAAATAGTGTTTAAATTTTTATAGACCTATTCAAAGAAAATAAATGTAATAACATTTCGATAATGTGGTTTTATAATTTTTTTAATGCTGCATATAGTTTAAACGTATATTTAAGTTTCGTGTTTGAAGTTAATAAACCTACAACGTAACTATATATTATCTAATATGCTCCTATTTATTATTCGGCATTAAATATACGACTTTATTTTGAAACATTCGAGCTCAAATAGCAGATACATTTTTACGGCGTTTACGTCATGACTACGACATAAGATTTAAATTAAGGTAGAATTGCTTAGAATATCGATATAGTATTTTTAAATAAAAAGGAGCACAACTTCTATCATAAAAAAATAGCAAAAATAAAGTAACGATTATTTATATTTCTTTCACCATTAGCGAGAATAGTTTTTGTAATCCATGATTTGATATTCAATTCCTAGACGCGCATTAGGAACTATTATGAAAAGATAGAGAAGCTAAACTAGTTAGAACTGATAAAAAGAATAAGGAATGTTTTCCATTTAAAATAAATTCGCTATTTACAGAAATATAACATATTACTTTTAACATAAACTGAAATTTACAAAATTGCATAGAAAAAAAAATATTTGCCATAGAATACATTTTTAGCCAAACAATTTAACACCTTTTCTTCAAAAGTTTTAAAATTATTTTGAAAAAAATACTGCATTTTTTTATTAAGATAGAAATAATGTGCTTTTAATTAATCAAATTTACTTAAGCCCTTAATACATAAACGTTTATTTAATCTCTTTAATTCGTACTTAAATTTCTAATTAGATGAGACATCCTATTTAGGACACTTATTGCAATTTCGACCCAAATAAGGATGTAACGGGTGCTTCAGGTACTTAAGTACGTTCAGATGAGTTTTCTCTTTTATATTGATTGTTATTTTTCTCTGAAAAAATTCTTTAATTCAAAGCACCATAGAACGGTACGTTGTTACATGAAAGGACTTAATTCTATTAAGTCAAATGTTTGATCAAATTAACCTAAGAGCATTTTCAAATTGTTTATTTTCGTTAAAATAATCCTTTTATTCCTGAAAATTAGGAGAAATGAAATTATATGCAATTATATAGAAAATGTGTGATTCGAATTATGCCAATGATAGTTTCGTCATGTAAATACTTTATTAAATTCAGAATAAAAGCGGATATATATATATATATATAGTGTTAATATAATAGACGCTCTTTTATAATCACTGTAGAATCACTCATTTAGATATTCCTCTTAAACTAATACATCAAAGTCAATATGCAGTTCCATGGATTTCCAAAAACAATTAATAGATTCACTATTTAAATATTGTGAAATCTCTGAAGTAACTGCTTTAAGAATGCCTCAACTGATACTCTTTGCATGACTGCAAAGAATGAAATCATTATTGGTGTTGTGTTTGGATATCTAGAGTGAAATGGATATTAAGAAACATCGCATGAATTTATTATCAATATTATGAATGTAGAGTAAATTTTTGAATAAATGAGAAGTTTGACGGGTTATGTCTGCATTCCATAATAATGCAAAGGCGATATCACAAAAATGTTTGAAAATTTGTATGAGACCTTGTAACCAAAAATATAAATAATTATCAAATTTGAAACCGAATCATTGGGAAGGAAGGTTTCCAAACCTTGTGAATATTCGATATTTTTCGGTTTACGTCGAAGCGCATAACGCTCTGCATTGTGTTAACATACTAGAAAGTTCAAGAGAGAAGTCTAACTAGAATCAATATTAGTGATCACGAGTTATTTCATAACAAATCTGTGATTCACTTGCAGCATTTGTCTGTCCTTCCAAGATACTTCCTAGGGATGCAAATTCTTGAAAAAAGAAATGAACATAATTCTCAATGTGTTATTTATTTACTCCAAAGTTCAGGGAAGAACCCTCTACAATTGATATCAATGTCCTTGAGCATGTTTGACCATTGAAATATGTGAATTACCTGCAGTCTTTAGCCGTTTTTCTAAACTAGTTGACTTTTAGGAAGTAGACTCTTAAACAAAGAAATGAACATAGCGTTATTTGTTGTGCTAGTGTATTCGAAACTTCAAGGGAGAGTAATACATTTGTATTTGATATTAATATTCATGAATATGTTTCTTCATCCAAACATGTGATTCACTTGGGTCCTTTGACCACCCTTCTATGATACATACACAAGATGTAGATTCTTAAAAGAAGGGACGAACATAACTCTCCATCTTAGTATATTTGTGGGTCCAAGGAGAATAGTCTCTCTGTAATTGACATCAATGACCACAATCATACTTCATCGTTCACACGCATGATTCACTTGCAACTTTTAGCCCTCATTCTATAGCACATTCAGTGTATGCGAAATCTAAAAAGAAGAAATGTATACAATGTCACATGTGCAAAGTGAGAACAGTCCCTTTAGGGTTGATATCGATACCCACAATCATATTTCATTATCCACTCATCTGATTCACTTGCAATCTTTGACAGTGTTTTTCTTTATGATACATCCTGGAAATGTTGATTCCTAAAAGAGGATATAATAAGAACCTTACTGCGTTAGATTACAAAATCGTCGAGATGAAAATACACCTACAAGTTTAATATTCTTAATATTCTGAGTGTATATTAAGATAGAAAGACATAAATCAGATATTTTGTTTTTTAATACCTGATAACCTTTTTTCAGAATTTTAGATTCTAGTCTCTTTATTGATCAATCCAAAATTCAAAAAAAAAAAATTGTAAACCATTTTTTAATGTTAAAATCTATTTTTTTTCCATGCCTGCTACACTTAAAAATAAAAGTAATATTATATCCATATGCTGCATCATGCTTTTAAGTTTAGGAAATATCTTTATTGAGTTATAATACAAATGGCGGAAAATTCGCTGCTTCGCTGAATTCAATTTCGTTCCGTGCCAAATAAAGAAAATGCTAAATTCGCTGAAAGCAACACAATTCTCCGAAATTGTTCTTCTCTCTCAATATTTGAGGAATTCTTTTTTGTTTTACACCGGATATTTATGTACCAGTCTCCTATACATATTTAATATTTTATTCTCAATTGAAGAAATAAAGAAATGTTTCCGTGTAAGCAAATATTATTATTCTTTCTTTATACTGATTTTCTTTAAATAAGAGTTTTGTTTAAATGTTGACTCTTGGTTGAAAAAAATATATTAGCAAAATATTAAAAGTAAACTAAGAATAGCTTATGCAAATTTACTTATTATAATGGAATGTGAAAAATCTTATCTTCATCTCATAAGTTCGAAATATGTTTAATTGAAAGAAAAAATAAACTGAAGAATAAACATATTAAAGCCTTATACCCTATTACTTTCAATTTTAAAGATAGTACGTTTGTCTGATTACAAAGTGATGTAAGGTAGAGAGAAAGAATAAGTTGTAATACTATTCAATTCCATCTAATTCGAAAAGCCATAGAATGGAGCCATTCGGTAATCGCTCCAATAACATGAATTATAACTGATTTTCTCAGGCAGCTGAAGCAACGCCCTCTGGAATTGCGAAGTTTCAACAAGAGCCAAACGCGCAGCCATATATTGTTACCGAATATTTCTAAAATCTATGCTCTGCATACTTTTGAAATCAATGCAGTAAGCTTATCCGTCTGTAATTTACCATGATAAATAATTTCTTAGGTTGTTCGATAAATTCTAATAACCCCCCTCGCCCATACACACACCTGCCCCCTCCCCTCCCAAGCTGAGATTTGAAATCTTTTAAAACAAATTCTGTTAACTTTTGTTAGTTGATTTCTTTTATGTCGGTTATTTAAAGCTGGAAAAAAAAGCTCTTTCAATAACAATCCACATCTACCAGAAATTTTACAGATTCAAAAATTAAAATATCTCTGGAGCTCAAATGTGCTATGTACTTAATTCAGAACAATCTTAATTATGTAAAAGAATGTAAAACAAAAACAAGAGAGAGAGAGAGGGAGAAAGCTCTAATTAGAGTGCTATTTATTGAGATAAATCGCTGGCATGTAGTTAATACACAAGTACTGGAAAATTATAAAAGCATTTTGAATTCAATTTTTCTGACCGATTAAAATAAAAATTTGAAAATGACTCCTATGTATACTTACAAAATTACATACCAAATTTCATATATTTTAGGCGTGAATTTTTGAGTTTACATGCTTGTGAACGTAATGTGACAGATTGGCAGTCCCACAGAGGTGAGGGATTTGGTTTCAAATTTAATATACAGTTACACTTTAGATGTTGAATCTGTCTGTCAAATGTCATCCAATTAACTCTTCGGTCTGAAGTCTTTATTTTTTAAATTTATATATGAACATCCAGAAAATTCGTTTAAAATTTTATAGAAATATGTACATTTGGAGCAGATCATATAAAATTTCACCTGTCTTACACAAATTTATTATCATGTCAATAGACAGATACAATTCTACAAATGTGTTTTTCGGATTTGTGTGTACTTGGAGATTCATTAAAATCCTGAATTCCATTTTTTTTTAAGATTATAATATTTTCTCTTCGAATACTTTATCTGCGAGAAAATAAAAAGCATATTATATATTCTTCAATACAAAATCTAATATCGGAATTGCTCTCAGTTCAGCATTAAGCTGAAATACACAAAAATGAGGACTTCTGTGAAAGATTTGTTAAATAAGTGACCTCTCTTCCTTTGTATTCTCAACATTAACATTGAAAAAACAAAATTCATCTAGATGTTTTAAGCTCCTAATTTTTTATCAAACAAGTTAATCGATAACAATTAAGATTTTATTTTAGTGCATTGTGCATACTTAGTACAATCTATTACAATCACATAATACGTAACTTAATCTAATTCATTGCACAACAGACAGTAATTTTTAAAAATAATTGATATTATTCTTTAACATTCTACAAAATATTTGAATCTCAAAACAAGTGATTTGGAGATGGCCCCTATTCTTTTAAAGTGATTGCTAAATGTTTCTAATGTTTAACCTTTCCTAATTGTTTCTAATTGCATAACCTTGCCGATTTTATTTTACAGATTAAGAATTCACCTTAATAAGGAAGGTATTTTAATAAGATAAGAGAATGAATTATAACAACAATTTGCTTTTAATTCAGAAAAAAAAAATATTTCCCTGTCTGAAAAGAAAAGAATAAATGAATGAAAATAAAGTTTAAGAAAGTTTTCGTTCATGTTTCTAAATCTGATAGTTTAACAACGAATTATAAATCGCGATACAATAAGAATTAACTATATATTACTTTTAAAATCAAAATTGAAAAAAGAAATACTTCTCGAAATCTCATTTATTTTGCTGAGACATTTTGTGTTTAATAATATCGCGCGATATCTTGAAAATAGTGATACAAAACAATCGAATAACAAAGACAGCGGGAATGCTTGTTCCTCACTAGTATTCGAATATGAAAAGCAAATTCTTCTTACATAGCAAAATTGAAGTAACAGCTCATAGTCCTCGGTTTGGAAAATTCCACATTCTAAACAATAGAAAGTCTCCTTTGGGAAGAAGAATGAAACTTCTTAGCTCTTTCTTCCTTATTTTTCTGCCAGTTTTACACTTTCAGACCTACCCTTGAGACAGGTATGAAATACATACTTCTTTCTCCCAAAATAATAAGATACAGGAGCTTTAAAAGATCTCTGCGTTCCCAAGTGAGACATCTTCTTCCATGTTTTATAACAAACAACTGAAATAAAATGTTGAAATAAATTGAAAGACGCTAAACCATTTTGTTATGAAATAACTGCCACATTTCTGTGAACTACTTGACTAGAATTTCCTTTGTGAATCATTTGGAATGAATGAAAATATGTTTCATTAGTAGAATTTATATCACGTTGAAAGTTCTATGAATAAAAATAATTCATTAATGAAATTTTAACTATTTCTTTAAAATATTTTTGTTTATATAGTAATAATTGATTTAGAAGTTCACTAATCAGTTATTTTACTGGATAAAAAAGAATTGCACTGAAATTGACATTTTGTTATATTATATACTAGCCGCCTTTGGCGACCAGCCGGTTCGCCAATCTTAATGCTCGTTAAAATTTTAATCATTAAATATTTTATGTAATTCCTACTTTAATAGCTTCTTCATCAAATATTTTAAAGCTTCAAATTTTGATAGTCATGTAATTCACTCATAATAATATAAAGTCCTTCAGCCATAGCATAATATGTATCTCTCTCATTTTCTGTTAGTTCCGGTAGAATTTATGCTTAAAATTAAAATGGAAATGACTAAACTGCAATTAATATAATAATATTTTTTACTGAAACAAAGCATTTTTTTTAATAATATGATTACTGATAATAGAGTCACTGAGCGTTTAAACTTTATGGGCACTAAAGAATATATTTCCTAATTTATGTAATATCTCAAGAATTTGTCAACAAAATTTTCTCAGATTCATCATGAACAGATCGATTCATTAACAATGTTTCATTTTAAATGCATGAAACTTTAAGAAAATAAAATGAATCGTTTAAAATAATCGGTCGAAAACAGGTTTAAGAAACAACTTAAAAAACGATGTACTTAAAACTATAAGCATATACAAAAAATATATATAACTAACATAAATACAATTTAATTACAAAAGCATGCAACTAACTTAAAAATAATTTAAATAATTGAAAACAGGTTAAAAAAATTTACTTAAAAAACGATGTACTTAAAACTATAAGCATATACAAAAAATATATAACTAACATAAATACAATTTACTTACAAAAGCATGCAACTAACCTAAAAATAATTTAAATCATCCGTTGATAACGGTTGTCATGGCAACAATCAGAATGCGCATGCGTGAATTTTCTTCGCCAGCTCCGGTAACGCAAATGTGTGAATTTTTCTACGCCAGTTGGGGTAACGCTATGCAGATTAAACATTTTTAATTTCCTTTATTCTGTGTTATTTTAATTCAAAAGTACTTCCGAATGAATGTGTAATATGGATTAATTAACAATGTTTAATTTTAAATACATAAAACATTAAGAAAATAAACAGAATCGTTTGAAATAATCAGCCGAAAAATCTTAAGCCTAGCCTTATTACTGTTGGGAGAAATAAAAACTGAAGTCTTACTCATTTGGCGGTGGGGAAAATGGAAGATTTTTTTTGGCGGAAAAGTTGGCGGTGGGGAAAATGGAAGATTTTTTGGCGGGAAAGTTAGTTTTTAATTAATAATTAAAATTCTAATTAAAATTTCAAAAAAAGGGACCAAAGATGCACATTCCCGACCTCTAAGGTATACATGTACCAAATTTGATAGCTGTATGTCAAATGACCTGGCCTGTAGAGCGCCAACACACACACACACACATTGAGCTTTATTATAAGTACTAGCCGCCTTTGGCGACCAGCCGGTTCGCCAATCTTAATGTTCGTTAAAATTTTAATAATTAAATATTTTATGCAATTTCGACTTTAATAGCTTCTTCATCAAAATATTTTAAAACTTCAAATTTTGATTATCATATAATTCATTCATAATATTATAAAGGCCTTCAGTCATAACGTAATATGTATCTCTCTCATTTTCTGTTAGCACCCGTAGAATTTATGCTTTAAATTAAAGTGGAAAGAATTTATCTTCAATTAATATAATAATATTTTTTACTGAAACAAAGCATTTTTTTATAATCTGATTACTGAAAATAGAGTCACTCAGCGTTTAAACTTTATGGGCACTAAAGAATATCTTTTTTAATTTATGTAATATCTCAAGAGTTGGTCAACAAAAATTTCTTAGATTCATTATGAGCAGATCGATTAATTAACAATGTTTAAATTTAAATGCATCAAACACTAAGAAAATAAAACGAATCGTTTAAAATAAACGATTGAAAACAGGTTTTAAAAAAACTACTTAAAAAACGATGTACTTAAAACTATAAGCATATACAAAAAATATATAACTAACATAAATACAATTTACTTACAAAAGCATGCAACTAACCCAAAAATAATTTAAATCATCCATTGATAACGTTGTCATGGCAACAATCAGAACAGAATGCGCATGCGTGAATTTTCTTCGCCGGTTACGTAACGCAAATACGTGATTTTTTTCTACGCCAGTCGGGGTAACGCTATGCGGATTAGAAATTTTTAATTTCCTTTATTCTGTTTTATTTTAATTCAAAAGTGCTTCAGAATGAATCTGAAAGATTGATTCATTAACAATGTTTAATTTTAAATGCATCAAACATTAAGAAAATAAACAGAACCGATTGAAATAATCAGCCGAAAAATGTTAACCCTAGCCTCATTACTGTTGGGAGAAAAAAAAAAACTGAAGTCTTTCTCGTTTGGCGCTGGGGATAATGGGAGATTTTTTTGGCGGAAAAGTAGGCGGTGGGGAAAATGGAAGATTTTTTTGGCGGGAAAGTTAGTTTTTAATTAATAATTAAAATTATAATTAAAAATTCGAAAAAAGAAACCCCAGGTGCACATTCCCAACCTCCAAGGTATACATGTACCAAATTTGGTAGCTGTTGGTCAAACAGTCTGGCCTGTAGAGCGCCAACACACACACACACACACACACACACATTGAGCTTTATTATAAGTATTAGCCGCCTTTGGCGACCAGCCGGTTCACCAGTATTACCGCTCGCTACAATTTTCAATTAAATATTTTAAGTAACTTGTCTCTTAATAGCTTCTCAAACAAAACATTTTTAATCTTCAAATTTTGATAATCATACCAAATTTATACTGTTGTTTAGATCGTTTCGTTCAATTTACTATATATATTTTGCTAATTTGTTGCCATTTCTGGTAAAACTTCAACTTTAATTTAAAGTGGAAATGCTGAAATTGCAATTAATGTAAAGATATTTTTTAATGAAACCAAGCGTTTTATTTTATTTATCATTTTTGTTGTTATTTATTTATTATTATTATTATTTAATATGAGTACTGCAAACAGAATCGTTCGGTATTTAAGTCTTATGTGAACTACAAAATATTTTTCATAATTTGCGTAATATCTCAAAGAATAATTCAACAAAAATTTCTCAGATTCAGCATAAAATTCAGTTTTTAGTTTTGCTTTCAAAAGGATTGAAATGAAATCAATAATAATATTTTGTTCCGGCCTATAAATACATTTCAAAAATTATGAAGTCTAAATTTTATGCAGTAAGGTATCATATTCTGAGAAATATTCTGGGCACACCAAATTTTAAATAAATGAATGAATGTTTCTATTTTCCACGATTAACTAAGACATTTATGAAGTTTTGAATGTTAAAAATTTAGAAAAACTCAACATTTTCATAATTTTAGGGCAATTAATCTTGAGAAACCTGCGCGCTGATTGGCGTATTTTCTTTAAAACGATCGATGGAAAATCTAAAATTATCCTTTTTTTTTTTTTTTTCTTTTTTTTTTTTTTGAATAGTGATATTCAAATTTTTATAAATCAGTCAGTTTAAGTGATTGATTTTGTTGATTGGAAATTAATTCGTTATTTAAAATATTAGTGTTTCAAGAACATTTTGTAAAACGTGATTTCCACAGTAGAAGCTTTATGTAAAATCAAAAATTCGTTATATATTAAAGTATTTATTGGATCAAGTTACATAAAATATAATCATTTTCCATTTAGACCATTTTAGAAGATCTGTGTCTATTACTAAAGGTTTACAAATTAGCAGTGTGGCCCTGATTTGAATGGATATCCTGTTCATATTAAACAAAACTTGCCTTAAAATAAAACTGATTTATTGGATTAATAATACAGATAGTGTAAAAGATCATAAAATAATTTTTCTTGAATTTATTTTTTAGAAAAAAATAATATTTTATATTTGTTTCATTTCCTACAGACACGTGACGAAAATCATATTTTTGCAGATTTTATTTCCAAAAAGATTTAATTTATTTTTAAATGGAGCTTTAATCGATGTGATGGCAACACTTAGAAAAAAGCTAATTTTTTCCCCTTGAATGCGAAACGTGCTCGTGCAGCTTAAATTTTATTTTTATTTTGTACGAAAAAAATTGTTGAAAAATATAGTTAAATTATTTATTTAAAAATTAATTAAAAATAGAAATTTAATTTTAAGGTTAAAACATTGCTATCATTTGAAAGATAAATTTTTGATCTTTAACTTGATGTAAAAATCTTTTTTGTGTGTCAATATTTTCGGAAGTTATAGCAGAAACACGCTAAAATTTCGCTTATTTTTTAAATAAATAAAATTTTAATTAAAAATTCGAAAAAATAACCCCGAGGTGCACATTCCCGGCCTCCAACACGTGCCAAATTTCGTAGCTGTTGGTCGAATGGTCTGACCTGTAGAGCGCCAACACACACACACACACACACACACACACACATTGAGCTTTATTATAAGTATAGATATAGATAGATAGATAGACTACCAAACGATACTGAATTAATAATTCACTCACTTTCAGTGTATTTTATTCAAAATTAATATATAGAATTCTTTCTTCTTCATGAGAACTGGTATAAGATATTCACCTCTGAAACATTAGTATTTTACTTCTGAAGGAGATAAATTTTTTTTCTATAATAATTCGGTAAATAATTTCTCTTTACTGACATTATGACTCATGTAAGTAATCTAACATAAATGAATGCTAGATAAGTTACGTGTGCTTTTCATGTAACTTTGCTGAATTGTATTTTATTTTTTTCTAAATGTTTGTGATTTTATGGTGGTGTTCATTTAACAAATAAAAGCCCTCAATAATACAGAATTTTTTTAATGATTAATAACATAAACAATTTCTAAAAAGTACAATATTTTTTCTTCATGTTCATATTTTCAAGGAAGAAAAAATATTTTATTTACTATATAACCAATTTCTCTTCCTTATGTCCTCAAATAGAAATCATAATTCAAGACTTTATTTTTATTTCCATTAACATCTGTATCGAGATTAAATGTATTTGATGTTAAATACTTTGCAATATGAAAAAGACACACAATTTTCAATATTTCAAATTCTCTTCATAAAGAACTGTAATTTGCTTCATTTTAATACTAACTGGACTGTTTCCCTTAAAATGCCATGATTCTAAACATGCACAAGTTTATTACTTATATCATTCTGTGTGTCAATCATGATTTGCTGCAGTTGAAAAATGACAAAGTTTTATAGAATAATTATCTAAATCAAAGAGACAATTTTAAGAATAGTAGAGTTCATGGTTAAAAGCAATTTCTACCAGCAACTAAAATGTCAATGGAAAAAAGGGTATAAATTACTCTAGTTCTTAAAATCGAATTACAATGTAATTTTTGCTTCCTGTGATATTCTGTTTTTATGTTAATAAATTTTTTATAATAATTATTATTGCTTTTGAACATATTTAAAATGTGCTACATTATTGTATCTTTAAAAATATATATTTCTTTAAAGATACAATAATGTTGCTACAAATACATTGGACGATTTGTTTGAATGAAGTTTGCTAAAGCAAAAACGATGCATCATTAGATTGCTCCAACATATAGTGAGAGCAAAAACCTTGATTCAAAAGCAGCTTATTAAACAAATTGTGTCATACATCGTGATTGCTTTATTGAACAATCTGCAAAAATAACCCATTAAACATTGTAGTACATCAATACTCTGTAAATATTTGTTCATTTCATACTAAAGTATCCTTCGGAAAAACATTCGTTAGAATTTTAATTTTATTTTTTGGACATCTCTGAACATAGAAGTTGAGATCGACAATATGTTCAAACCTGGATGTGAATATTATAATTTCGATAGTCGAAAATGTCTCATTGTAAACAGTGATTTTAAAACTGAAGCGGGCTTTCTTTTGAATTTAAGATGGGGGATTCCTGCTAGAGTAATTCTCATTGACGTAATTATGAAATCTTAAACAGATAAATATAGAAATAGGATCTTAAAAAGAAAAAACAAATCTGAGGAATAAAGAAATCCTATATTTTATACAAATTTTGATGGTCTCTTTCTTTGGTCGCATACATGTTATGATGTATGTTCAATAAAGTTATTTTCTGATTCACTTATATTCACCTGAGTTCCGCAGGTCTCACACGTCTGTTGGTATGCAATAAAACTAACTTAACTTAACTTAAACTATCTTAAATTGGTTCTAAATTAATTCTCTAGTTTCGAATCCAGCCCCACTCCTGAAAACAGGGTCACCTTTATGAGACGCTAAAATGACGCACAATTATTTTTTTTATCTCTTTTTATTTTATATTCTTTTCTTAGAGGCGAAGTGGACCGCATTTCTCTTTGATGATAATTGTTCAAACAATTTATCAATAATATCGAAAATTATATTTAAATTTCCATTAATCATTCAAATTAATAAAGGGAGTATCGCGTTTATCAACGACTAAAATCAAGAATTAATATATTTTTCAAGAATTAATATATTTTTATCTCAACATTATATGTATAGAAAAAGAGTGAGAACAAGAAATTTTATTCTAAATTTTAAATGCCGATCAAAACAATCGCTTCGACTCGCTCAATATAAATGAATGAATAAAGCCAATTCAATCTTATATTACAAATATCAAACATAATATTGCGTTTGTAAAGGACTTCCATTTTGAAATTTGAAGAAAGGGAAGATGATACGATATTACCATAAAAATTAAGAAACCTTCTAGGTTGATCATATCCGTAGTGACGTTTGTCATGTAATCATGGCATCACCAGACTCCACTCCTTTTGTTTAATCACTTTATTACTTTAAAAAAATTTTATTTTAAAAATATTTAACAAGGAAAAAATCTGATAAATTTTGATATATGTAGATTTGTACCAACTTTTGGATAAAATGGCAGAACATCTTGTCTTAATATTGTGTGATTTTATATTTGAACTATTTTAATCCGGTTCTGTGAAGATAATTAAAGCAAGTACTGAATTTAATATAATATGGGCATTTGAGGGAGAAAAATCTTTCTTATTTTCAGTATTTTGACCTTTGGTGATTTAAAGTAATTTTTTATAGCATCAGTAGAAAAGGGTAATTCTGTATTTTCTATTCTTCTCACGTAATTCATACCCTAGAGAATATTTCGACCTCCAGAAATCATTACATGTTCAAATATTTCATTTATTATCGTAAAAGTCATGTTTTTTCCCTCTTGATCGTTATTATCTGACCAATAATTCCTCACTTTTTCCCCTTTCGATCAAAATTTAGGTTTGATTAATTTAGATACTTGCCGTTCAAATGGAAATAAAATAGAATGTCAGCAATTAAAACTATCAGTACAAAATACGCCTATCATTTATAAAGTAAAGAAATTATTCGAATTTTACTAGAATATTTAAGAAAAAGTAATATAGTTTTAACCCAAAGCATATGATATCATTTCTCATGTAACTTTCTAAAGACTTAGTAAGATTATGAAATTTCCTAGATAAAATTTCACTATTATTATGTGCGATATGCAAACAAAACAAAAAAAAAGCTTTGAAAATAATTTTTTTGGGCAATATAAAATATAATGTAGAAAGATATATGTATATATTTTTTTATTAAGCTGATTTCCTTTTGTGTGGAAATAATCGAGGAATTTTTTTTTAACTTTTTGCACATAATTCCATAATGCTGCTCCTACTGTGCCGAATTTAATCGTACAGTGCAGAGAAACAAATATGCATTTTGGAACTCATCTCTTTAACTATTCAACTCAAAACTAAATAAAATCCTTGAAACAAATTGAAAACATACCAAATTTCATTGATCAAGATTCTTAAGCTTGAGAATTGTCTTTTTATCCTCAGAAACGTACAAATAGATAGAGTCAGGTAAATAGTGGGTTTGATCAGAAACTAAATATAAAACTTGAATTCTAGTAATAAAGGTACATTCAAAGATTCTCCCGCCGAATTAATTTCACTTTTAAGTAATCATTTATACATGCTGACAGACAGACAAACTTCTTACAAACTGATTTCGTCCAAAATTTAAAAAGGTTTATAGTTTTGATCTTAAGGCAATATGTAAATTTACGTTATATCAAATTACTCCATTTTTAAACTTTCTCATTCACAGGCAGATTAGGTACACGAGAAAATTTCTTAGATTCAACAAATAAGTTTGGACTTAAAGCAAATTTAATATAAATAAAAATTTTGATTTTTACACAATTACTAAACTTTTAATTTGTATACTTCATGTGCGAAAAAGTCACAAATAACTCTCACCAAAATTATAAATTATATTAGAATAATGATAATTCTCACAAAAAGAAAAACCCTCATTTAAATAAAAACTGGAAATCAGGCATCTAATTGAAATATATTTTCAATTCTATATATATATGCGTATAATGACATTTTAAACTCTTAATTTAGTCCTGATCTATTTCCACTTTCGGTCAATTAATTCCTTTGTATAAATAATGTGCCATCAGTACTACGTATCAAATGAAAGTGATACTTCCGTTGCCCTTGTGGAAGGTCAATATATGTATTCCATCGGCACTTGGCTGGAATTCCTATACTATATAAAACTAGTGATCATTTGTTTCGTGCTATTTCTTACTTCTGTTTCTGTGCCGCGCTGTGACGGATGCGTCTTGTCCGCGTCTCTGCTTTTAAATAATTATGCTTTCACGAAATGGATATTAAAATTAATTTAAAAATCATCATCGTCTCAAACATGCCTTCTACTGCAAACAAAATATGTTACACACATACACATATATATATACATATACATACATACATATATATATATATATATATATATATATATATATATATATATATATATATATATACTATCTTTAATATCCATCTGGGAAAGCAATTTATTTACAAGCAGACACAGCACGGCAAAAGCAGAAGTAAGAAAGAAGCGCGATCACTAGTCTTATAATTATCACTAGTCTTATATAACATAGAGTTTCCGGTCACGAGCCGATGTTTTGACCTCTGATAAAGTATCACTTTCACTTGATACGTAGTACTGATGGCGCATTATTTTTGCAAAGGGATTAATTATGCCGAAAGTGAAATTAAATCACGAAATAAGAGAATTTTTTTGAATAAAGTTACTATGGGCTAAATTAAGATAACATCTTGGAAATTAATTAAATTTAAATTAGAATTAAAATATCATTATATATATATATATATATATATATATATATATATATATATATAAAATTTGAATTCTAAAAACAATTTTCAAAATCTACCATTTATTTATAATAAATCTACTTGTTCAGAAATATATATATTTCTGGTTGTGTGTGTGCGCACGTGCGCTATTTTTATGATTACAATAAGATTGGAAACTCCTTATCCAAGATGAATTAGGAATTAAGTTACAAAGGAAAGTGCGGAGTGAAGTGCGTGACTGTGTTAATAATTACTTCAAAAAACCAAACTTCCGTGAAGTTCTTAAGTATCAATAACTACTGGAGCAAAGTGGTCTGCTAACGATCTAATAGCATTTTAAAGGCTTCGACCTGATATTTCTTCCGCTCAGACGACTTCCACTAACCTACGCCAAACATTAACAGGTCCAAGATATTACATTAACTCAATGCACTGCCTGTTCGATGCTTTAATCATGTTCTCTCTTACAAAGTTAGGTTTCTATAATGGTTTGTCTCCACCGCAAAATAACTTGGGTAATGCAAATACTTGTTTAATTATAAACTAACGGCTATCAATTACTTTTCTAAATTAAAAGCTGAAGGCGCACATTGCTTGATGTTGAGCGCCTTGGGGCCTATCACTTTTCAACTCTACTTTGCTATCTAATTAATTTAGCCGCCGTTATTATGAGGAAGTCAGCAGCATGTTGCCACTTAAAATTCAAATATGTAACAGAACTTTTGGATAAATCACATTTTCCATAGTAAATTTGAAAATTTTACCATAAAACGCTAATACTGAAAATATGTCAGTAGAGCATGATAAATTAATGTAGCTTTTAAATTTATAGTAACACAATTAAGTTTTTTTTAATTTTGTAGAATACTGCATACAAGGTGGTTATAATTTCAGCAATCACATTCAGAGCGTTTTCGGTAATGTTCACAAGAATTTAAAATCATTGTGATATTCATTTCATAATTTAACATTGAAAAAATTCTAGAAACAGACTTATATTCTGACTAGTAATTTTTAACTTATTGAAAAATGAAATTACATCAGATAATTTCAAAAATAATAAAAAAAGAACCACAATCAAATAAGGGTGCATCATTAAATGATAAACGGAACAGGAATTCTGAAAAAACTTAAGAATAAATATATTTTGTCTTATTATCTTCTGAATTTTTTGCAACTTTTCATCCATTTATAATGGGAAAAATTGAGATTTTATAAACATTTTTAGTATTATTTTATTACTTATTAACTTCTTTTTCCCTTTTGTTAAGTTTGAATTTAAGTTGTTTTTTTTCCTATCGTCTAGCATTTTCTTTTTCTTTTATTTTTATGACGAAATAATGATCATAAAATATAAATAAAATTGTTTGAGAATTTATAGGTGCATAAATAAATGAAACGCCCAAGGAAAATTTTATAAAGAACCAAAGTCAATATGCATTTGTAAGAGAAAGAAGTGAAAACAACTTATATCGAAAAAATTTCAGTTCTTCACGGTTTTTGCATTTTCTATACTCTTCAAATATTTTAGTATTTCTATTTATTTATTGTATCAAAAACACATGGCACGAAAGATTTTTGCATTGTTTTGTTCAAGTGAAATGATATTTTATGCAATTCATTTCGTTTCAAATGAAATTATTGACATTTACTTTGAAATGTATTCAAAACTTCTAACAACTAAAAGAAAGTACTAAAAAGTTGAATGAACCAGAATTGTTGCAGATAAATATTTTAAAGAAATTTTACCAGTGAAGCATAAAGGCGAATTTATAATTGATTCTGTGTTTAAAGTTTTGCAGTTTACAGCTTCAGTATTTTGGAAACATATAGAACTATGAACAGATAGAAGAAGATATTGAGTTAGTTTATTAAAAATTTTGTATTCAAAGGCTGTTTTTTTTTGCATAAAAAATATCTGCACCAAGTAAGAAAAAAATTTATAAACATGCAAAATTATTAGCGTAAAAATCAGAATACTCAACGATCAATCATTGGTCATTACAACACAAAAATGCAATAATATGCAAGGGACCGTAAAGCAAATGGCACACATACACATAAAACAAAAAGAAATTTTTTTAAAAAATCAGATAAAAAAATGACTTATTTAATATTTGCCTTTACCTAATGTTTATCAATTTTAACAATCTGCTACTCATGACATTGAAATACATATATTGTATTCTTAAATTACTCAAGAGTTTTATTATTACGCGCATTATAATTATTATAACAATTTTAGATTATTGTGCAATTATACTAGAGACGGATAATTTATATCAGTTTTCTACTTCTATTTTACTTTATTATATTACTCGTTTTCATATTATGAAACATACACTGAATGGCCAAATTATTATGGCCACCCCCTCAATACAATATTGATCCACTTTTTACCTTAATACTGCATGAATTCTTCTTGCAATGGATTCTATGAGATATTGGTAGGTGATAACAAGAATTTGAGGCGATGCCCGATGAACTGCACTTTCGAATTCCATAAAATTTGATGGTACCAGCTGTCTTAAGTCACTTTCGATTTCATCCAACAAATTCTCAATTAGATTAAGATCTGGTGATTGTCAAGGCCAAGAAAGCAAAGTAAAGGCTCCCTCATGCTCTTTGAACCATCTAACGGCAATGTCAGCTTTATGACAAGGGGCATTGTCTTGCTAGAAGTATCCATCCTTGGCAGGGTATACCATTAACACTATACTTGATCTGCGAAAACATTTAGACACTCATGCGTATTCAGCCGTTGTTTTTCAGAATCAATGGACCTATACAATACCAATAAAACATCCCCCAAATCAAAATATTGCCTCCACCACCTTGAAGTGCTGTGGAAATTCATTTGGGGTCTATGCTTTCTTGCTGTTTTCTCTACATTAGCACTCTGTGTAGTTGGAAACGTGATTAATCGTATCACATGACCCTTTTTCAGTCATCTACTGTCCAATCCTTGTGCTCCATTGCGAACTGGAGATGACTTCTTTTGTTCAAGACAAACAGATATTGCAATAGAGGCTTTCAAACAAGAGATCGGCGTCCATGGCCTGTGCGGTATAACGTGCGGCGAACAGTTCGGTCAGAGACGATTGCAATTGCTCCTTCATTAAGATTCCCCCCTATTTGAAGTACTGTTGCTCTTCTATTGGACTGAACGACTCTGTGAAGTCTCATTTCAGCTCAAGCATTCGGTAACGACCAAACGCCTGACGCTGAGATCCGGTTTTCTATTTGTTAGTCCACTATCTGCAAACATTAATAACTGCTGCTGTCGAACAGTTCACAATTGCAACTGTTTTCCTAAAACTGGTTCTGGCGCTTCCAGAGCCTACAATCATCCCGAATTCAAACTCAGTTAAGTCACATTTTTTGCCAATATCTTCGCAAGAAACACTATGCACTTGATAGTTCACTTGTCCTGCATTCCGTTTTTGTAACTATCTCGCACTCTAGTGGCAACACTGTGACACAATAACTCATTTTCATAAAAATGTCAGGGGTTCATAATAAAGTGACCACTCAGTGTATATCATAAGATCTCATTGCTTTTACTGCTATCAGAGTTTTCCTTATAATACCTTAAATACAAATATTTTAATCAGATGTGGCTTTCAAATTGTTTTTTTTAACTGTGATAACTCAGTATAGCCACATTATAGGGCAGTATTTGCTAACAGGGATAAAACTTAGAGGATTAAGTGATGTCTTTATATAGTTATTTTATTTTTATGAAAATTGTTTTAGAATTGTACTGCTAAATGGAATTCTAAACACAAACAATTCGAAAATTGTAAGCCCTAACACAGCTAATATATGTATACTTTATTTCAGGTTTGTTTTTTTTTTAAATCTTTTATACTATTTTTTTCTAGGCATTCATTTTGTCTTAAATTAGACTCAGTCATTTAAACTACGCATTTTAAATGATCTGTGGAGTATAAAGCTTATTTTGAAAAATATCTTTTTGCAATGTTAAATATATGGATCTTATCTTTAATTGTCTTAAGTTATATGATAATATAAGAAAAAAGATATTACATTTGAGACATTGAATCATATAGGGCACTTCGCATACATTTTATATATTTCTGTATTTATCTATTTAAAAGATCATCAATCACAACTATGTATTTTTAGTTACTTAAGAATATAAAACATATTTTTGTGTTAATTGGAAATTTTTTATGCCTTTAAAATTATATTTCAAGGGGAAATATTTCGAAACCATTTTCAAATTGAAAATTTTATATAATATTAGTGACAATAATATTCTATAAAATTTTGTGCAATTTATATAACATTATTATATAAATTGTACAAAATCTTACTTTTCAATATTATTAACTTCATTTCTGTGCAAAATCTCTTTCAATTGCATTGCTTTTAAAATATGTAAATTCATTAAAATTAATATTAAGTTTGGATTACTCTACCACTATTTTTTATTTATTTTTAATGCACATCTTTTTACCTGGTTTTCATTTCCTTCAAAATAATGAATTTATTTTGAAATAGTCATGAGCCAATCGCTCAAATAGAGGGTATAAATAAAGCTCTTCACAGAAAGAGAAAAAAAGTGTTAGAGGAACTCTTGCGTATTCAGGAGAGGTTATGAGTTATTAACCAATATTTTGACTCTTCTTTTAAGCAAAATTTGGAGGGAAATATTCGTCGGTAAGTCGACAGATGGATGCTAGGTTTATCGCCAAGATATTTATTCGGGTTCATTGACCTGTTATACATTCAGTTACCACCTGTAAAACTTTTTTTACGACAGCAGCAGCTGCGGAAAGCAATCTTATAGATTCGCATTTTTTTTTTTTTTTTTTTGTTGTTGTTGAAATAAAAACATATTCTACTTTCAAATAAGATTATTTGCTATAATTCGTCATAAAACGAATAAAAAAAATTCATTTCGCTTCATTTCGTCATTTTTAATAGTAAGTGAGGGCACAACAATGAAATATTACATTAATTTAATTATATTATTATATTATATTTAATTACATTTTACATTAATTTAAATCATAAAATTAAAAAATATAATTTTATTTAAAACATTTTTACAATAAGGAGAAAATCCAACTGCAAATTGAAACACACTAAAACAATTATGAAATTTATTTTACTTTCACGTTTTTTATTTTCAAAAAATAAACATTCTTTAGTTGTGAAAGCTTGAAAAAAATTAACAGCATTGGTATTTTAATATTTTTCAATCAAAAAAATACATAATAATAAAATTATACAATGAAATGAAAAGATGAAAGTAATTTTAATAAGGACTATTTGCGTCTATTTAATGAATTAATTTGAATTAAAATTTTAACTTCAAATTAAAATTTTTTTGTTTACTGTTCATGCATTTTTTCAGCTAATTTATAAATAACAAAACTTTAAAAAAGAAAAATAAACTTCTATTTGAAATGAAATGAAAATCAAAAGAGATTTTAAAAAAAGATTAAAATTTACATGCACCGAAAATCTTAATTTCTCTAAACTGCATTAATACAAAATATGTGTAAATGCAAATTAGAAACTCAAATCTCAAAATTTAAATACCCAAAAAGGATTTGGAAAGGTCCATTTAGTGCTTTATTTTCTATCGGAAATATTAAATGAAATTTCTGGCTTTGCTTTAGCAATCAAAATCATGCTCTGCTCAAAATGTTATTTATAATCAACAAACACTTTCAGTCTCACAAAAATGATTTAGTTTGTATTCTTTCCTTCTAAAATTTGGATTTTATTAAAACATTTTTATTGGTATGAAAAAATACGAGTATACCAGAAAATAGTTTTATAAAAAAGTTCCTTCAGTTTTCGCCCTCGAAGTTATTTGCGTACAATCCCGCAGCAAACATTTGCATTTATTTTTTCAACCCACGCTCAGAGCATAAATCACTCTTGCCCTTCTCTCATTGAATGATTATTGCTTTTGGAGGTGTGAGACTCGAGTCGAGAAAGAAAAAGAAAAAAAAAATCCCCTTATTGAATGAAGTGGAAAAAATGCGGTACAGCCTGGTCGATAATGGAAAACAACTAACGCTCGATATAGCAGTCACTTCTTTTCTGGGAAATGTTTCCTTTCAGACAATATTCTCCGAATTTCTCGAATAGTTTTCCGGAAAACACGAAAGCAAGCTTTTAAAATAAATAATGTGTTTTTTTGTCAAAAAGAAATGCGATTCATAGATGAATACTTCAGGTTGCGAAACGACAAGATGTTTGAACTGACAAGATTTTTCTTATCCCAGAGGGAAAAAAAGGTGTTATTCAAGAGATTTTGAGAGCAAAAGATAGTAATTTTATGTGTTAGTTATTAGTTTAATATATTTATGACAGACGCATGTCTTTTGTTATGGATTACTTTAATAGTTTGCAATTTCGCGAAAGCTATTTGCGTTATTAGGATAAATAAGCTTTTATTTGCCTTTTCCTTAAAAGAGACACAGACCTTGTATGAAAAGAAATGAAAAAAAAAAAAAAACTACAGAAAAAAGAAAAGAAACGACAGAAAACGAAATGGTGCCAACTGTCGAATTTTTAAGTTCAGCAGAATTTTGAATTAGAATGGATAGAATAGTATTTTTTAGTCCACTAGCAGATTGATACTATATTCTAAATCTTTTAATCGGTTTATAGTTATTGCAAATATTGTTTATATCACATGGCACAGAAATTCTTCCAGATGAAATGCTTTTCAGATTATAAGCTGATACAAATGCTGTATTAGAAGAAATTTATTCATCATACAGTTGCTACAAATGCCGTACTAAAATAAATTTTTCCCTCATGATATTAGCAAGCGCAGATGAGGTTTTAAATATATGGTTGTTATAGATGTTATTTCACTACGTGGTTACACTTTTATTCCATATGTGGAATAAATATATTTCTATTTTAATCACATTCCTATTAATTTTAGGCCTCTTTACTATTATATTATCCATGTGTTATGGAAAGTTCATTATTAATGAACGAATCAAATGGAAGGAAGGCACAATAGCTATTAGAAGGATCTCAGATATACATAGGCTTTTATATCTGCCTTTGGTACAAAGCTTATACTGCAGCTGCCCCAGAAGAAATATTTTTTTCTAGCTTATAAGTTGTTACATAAGTAGAATGAATTCTTCCTTAGCATACAACTACTAAAACTGATGTACTAAAAGAATTTTTCCTCTGCAAATTAACCGAAGAAAGCACCATACTAGTACAGGTTTCTTGAAATAAGGTTGTTTTAGATGTTGTTTCACTAAGCTATTAAAATTTATTCTATCTGTGGAATCGATATGTTTCTATTTTAATCACATTCTAGAAAGTTTTAGATCCCTTTTTCTATTGCCCTAACCGTGTGCTAAGAGACTTTCATTGGTAATGAGAGAACCAAATGATAAGCCTACTGAGAGTTAAAAGAAATCTCAGATATAATCAAGCAGTGATTTAAAAAGAGAAAGAATTACTCCCTTTTTGTAAGAAATCTCCATTTTAAATTAATATTTTGAACGTCTATCTTCACTTAGTCTAAAGAATAACACAAATATAATATCACATGATTGATTCGATATTGCACGAAAAAAATCGCGTAAATAAATTTTTATATAGCCATGGATATGAAACCAGCAGAAATCATCTCCCCGAAACTTTCTCACATTTTCTTCAATAAAGGTTTTGTCCCCTTCCTCCTGTTATAATACTATGGATCTTAGATAAAGCCACGAATGCCTTATCTGGCAATTGACAGACAGCAGTAAGAGAATATAGATCTTTGGCGTTTTTAGCATTTTTATTAAATATATCTTAAGAAAAATATTTTAGAAACCTATTTTCTGATCGACGGAGATCAAAATTTTCACAGAACTAAAGCTATAATCAATAGATCACATACCGAATTTCATTGATATAAATCATTGTATTTATGAATTATTGCGTTTACATGCATGTGAAAGTATAGGCTGATACTGTTCGTTTCAGTATCTTAAGACGACCACTTTTCGATTATTTTATCTTACTAGGAGTGAGGCAAGGAAGGATAAGCGCACTTCCAGAATTCTTACTCATTCTTTGATCTAAATTTCCACTCTTTTAGCTACTTTATCGCTCAATTTTTTCTCACGTGTATAAGAGTATCGTGTGGTGTCTGATCGTATTATTTTATTTTAATTCAGTTCGCAAATTAATCTGAGTTTACTTTATTATTAAATGTAAGCATCTCCCCCTTTCATCTTTCCTCTTACCCCTATTTTGACGAATTAATCCCATCTTAACGCATACGCAAAAGTTTATTCGTTGTTTTAAGAATCCGTTGGCAAACACTAGACAGATTTGGTTCAAAACTTGATCATATTCTACACTTCAGATATTGGCATGCCAAGTTTTATTGATCTAGCCTTCTTCCATTGTAGTTATTGTGTTGACAAGTACTCGGACAGCCGGATAAACAATATTTTAGATCTTGTTCTAAAGTTGATAGAAATCTAGAAATTTGGCCTAAAATCTCATTCCATTAGATCAAAGCTCTTTCAATTAATCGTGTTCATAAACAGACAAATATAAGGCCATAAATGTGTTTTTCGAACTCAATGAGATCCGAAACACGGATACCTTGAGTTTGAATTTTTTGACGTTTACAATACTTTCTTTATACTTCGTATTAGTTGGAATATATTATGTAGACTCTTCTGCTTGGGCTATTTAGACCTCTCCACTTTTTCTTTTTTTTTATGCCTACTCATTTTTTTTCCTTTGTCAGTTTTTAGCTTCTAGTACACAAGATTATGAAAAAAAATTGAATAGCTAATCCTTTGATAGCTATTTAAATTCTATTTTACTTAAATTTTATTTATGAGCTTTTACCTGTGTAACGCCACTTTTGGCACACACCTAATCATCATCAGAATACTTCGTATATGAGAAAATGATATTATGAGAATATATCATTTGAATAATGATTAATTCTGAAATAAATCTCAAAAAGAATGTTAGAATCATTTTTTAGTTAAAATTCAGTCTTTAGCAGTTACTGCAATTTTATACTTATGCTTAAAAAGTAAAATTCTTTTCACAGCAAACTTTCTAGTTTAAATCAAATTATTTTTATATTAAAGAAACTGGAATTTTTATGTTTCTAACTGCAATTATTTCTCCATTTTTTAGATATGCCGTCATAAAGAAAATAATCAATAAATGTGTTGGGATAAAAATAACAGGAAAATTCGTTAATGGACTAAAGCAGCAACTGAAGTTTTTAGTATTGATCGATCAGAAAGTTAAGACCTTCCATTAAGCCTTAATCGTTCATGTTCAATTTAGTGATATATGTAAGGATTTAAAGATTAAAGCTTCTTCGTTTCAAGTTTTCAACTGCAAGCATTTATTTTCTTCGGTCAAGAAATTATGAGAAAGTATTCCTTAATCATCCGTAGAATTAATCATGAGGAACTAAAAGTTTGAAAATCATAATTTTGACATCTTTTATTCATTCTGTTTATTAGGTTTTTACTTATGATTTTCTCATATGCTTTAACACTTGTGAGCATGTAATATCTCGGAATTTTACTGAATATAGCACTAAATTCTTAAGGTATAGTTCAAATTTTTTAAAAGAGTATAATATATATATTGTGATAGTAATAAAAGTTAAAGATAAATTATCACTTTCCATCTTCCTAATTTATTTTACTCATATGATTTATCAAATTAAATCACAACGCAGATTGTGAAAATATCTCAAATATTTATATCTAAATAAGAATTGCTGGAAAAATTGCCAATGTGCCTAATGTATATTGTATATATTTGATTTTTCAGATTAAAGAATCATTATTAGACTGTTGAAATGACTAGATTATCTGGATGCTTAAATTTATCTTATAATATATTAAATAAGTATCTTATTAAATATCATATATATTTGGTGAAGCCGAATCTTGACGTATATATTATAAGCATGCATTTATGTCATTGTAGTAAACTGTTAACCCCTTTTCAGTCTTGTACAGTTTTGTCCATATATTCCATTTACTGTTTCAGTAAGCAATTAAAAGAATAGGTTTTCTATAAACATGATGCAACTTATGATAATTAGAAATTATGTTTCAGGAATTTTTTTAATGTCCATACTGCGCTTTATTGGATATTATAAAACAAAAATTCATTTAAAGCATTTTGTTGGATATTTGCTACATAAATTTATTAAAGCATTTAAAAAATGTTAGAATTCGAAGAAAGAAAAATGTCCAGCAATATTATTATCGCACCGATGATAAATAATTACATCTTTCTTGTTGCCAAAGACAGCACGTAAATCTTTAAAGGCAATACAGAATATTTCGTTTGCTTCAAAATAATTGTCATACCTAATTTCTTTTTGTTATGCGACAACAACCATACGCTTAGCCTTTTCACGCCAAAAAAACCGCCAACTTCTTTTACAGTATTTGGCGGTGTTTGGCGATTTCTTTTAACATACACTAATTTTTGTGTGTCAAATACTGTTGCAGTTTTTATTGTTCTTTCGATAATCATATGTATGCTCTGCAAATCATAATTTAAATTTTTTGAAATTATTTCTCATGTCTCCATTTCATTGACATATGCTTAAAATTCTATTTGAATACCTTTTTCATGCATCAGTAATTAAACTTATGATTAGCTTGGATAATGCTTCTCTTTATAGTGAAATGGACTACCATATGAAAGTTGCCTATAAAGGTCAGTTATTATGAAAAAAAAATGCGTGCCTTTGTACTCTATCAATTTTTTACATCGTTAGTAATAGATTTAATAAAATTAGGCACGATTAATATCAGGATAAAATGAAGTGTATCTCAAAATAAATGTTTGTTCATTTTTTACGGAAAGAAATTTTATGCTAAAAAAAAGGCAAAATAATATTGTTTGTGGCAAAATACTTTTAAAAAAATACCTTTAAAATCGTCTTTGAAAAAAGAAAATAAACTTTTTCTTTATTCATCTCTAGGGGTAGGTGTAAAAATGGAAGATCGATAGCTACATCTACATCTATCTAAGAAAAACTGTGGTTTGTAAGTGTCCGTCGTTAGACTCGGCTGCGGTTTACGGATTCCAGACACGAATATTCTATTCGGATCGTCGGATTTTCGAGTTATCGCAATCGTTTATACACAGGCATACATATATGCTTTTCATAGACGGACGTTTTGCAAGTTTTCACATAAAATTCCAGTATAAAGATTACGCACTGTATTTATTCCAACCATTCCTTCGTATTTACCAGTTGCAAAATATTCGGAACACAACAGATATATATGATTCTCAATTTCTTATTTCATAGGTTACCGAAAGATTTAAACTGGAGACATTTCTCAACATATCGATTTGAAATAATTTTTGGTAATTACAGCATTTTTTACTAGTATACTTAACGTACAAGAAAGTAATAAGACAATGAACTTTGGTCATTCTCTTAATTTTGAAAATATAGTGCTTCTCTTCCTAAATTGCTTCATAGCATTTAATCATATATTGCTTCATTACGTAATCAATCCCAAAATAAAATGGGAAATGCAGTTAAAGTAAGCGAAAAACACAGAGATAATCAAAGTGAATTTTCAATGAATCTATAACAAGTACTTCTTGCATAATGAATTTTAAATTAAAGCAAACAAAAAACATATCAGTGCCTTATCATAATAAAAAAAATTTTTATTCTTTTAACCGTTATAAATTGATAAATATTATCGTATTATCTTTAAATCAAGGTTAACCATTTAAAAAAAAAATCTAATTTACAACGACGGATGAACTAGAACATCCATTTTTACTGCCTTATATCAAAATTGGTTTTTCCTTATGCGATACTGTTCCCAAAATCTTTTAACATCCATGGGTTATCACTTTTCGGTCGCTTCTGTAAAGATTACTTTGTGATAAAAAAGAGAAAAAAAGAAAATGCCCGATCCCTTTTTTCCCCCTCTAATGAAAATTGATGTCCTCCTTAGGAGACGGCCATTGTTTCCTTTGTTGTACCCTATCCTTGTTTACCTTACGACAGGTTTTTCTATAGACACCTCTATACAAAGTTACCAGTCAATTTCAGAGAACGGCATCGATTCCTTTGCCCATTATGCTTTGCCTTGTGTAGGCCCTTTTTTTGAGGTTGTTAATAATTCAAATAAATGTTCAGAATAATGTTTCAAATGTATAAGCAATTCTTTTTCAAACTTTAAGAATCAAGGAAAATAACTATTGATATTTGCTTCTAAATTTAAATTTAGAAGAAAGAACTATTCCATCAGTAGCCATTTTATGCAATGGCTATTGATAAAATTCAATGCTATATTTGCATTATTATTTCAATGTTAAGTATGACTTCAAAAGTTTCAGATTTTTAAAGTCGTTCAATTATTTTAATGCAATGCTTGCTAAAGCTAAAAACACTTTACATTTTTTACTATAAATGCAAATTTTTGCAACATATATTATCAACTTCTCTTCTTCTAAATTGTGAATTTTTTGCAGTGCAAGATATTTATTTAAACTATTGTTTTATGTGATACATAGTTTCATATAGAGGATTCATAAAATAATGAGATAAGCTTTGTGAACGTGTTATAAAAAACAAAAATAGAAAGGAAGAGGCTTGAAGGATATTATTTCACTTAAATGTTCGTGAATATATATATATTCTTGAATTTGAATATAAAAACGCAAGTATGTTTATTTATTGTATTTATCAATGGAGGATATTTGATATTTGTACTGCAACTTCATTTTTTTTTCTCTTCAGTCATGTAAAAACTGAAGAATCGATTTTTCAACTTCAGTTACAAGAAGATTTTAAATGTCTGAAAATTATAACTTCTAATTACTCCTCTTAATTTTAATGGACTGTCTCTAAACAAAAACAAACAAGCCATATATTAAATGTAAGAAAACCTAATATATGCAACGTGTTACAGTAAGATTTAAGGTTAGTTTCGACTTCTCGTCAAACATAGCAAAATCATGCCAACTGTTCAAAAAACACATAAAAAGTTCGCCAAATTGAATGACAAGAAGGAATAGCAACAAACTTTTTAGGATTGCCATAAAAATTGGAGGATGACTTCGGTGAGAGTTCAAACTTTGGCGACCAGATATTAATCTTAAGTCTTATCCAGCTCCTTTGAAATAAGAGAGTATGAAATGCTATAAAATTCTAGCCCTCCGATCTTTAACAACAGTATACGAAACAAAAATGGATTCTCTATCTCATATAATATAATAAATTGCTTAATTTGTCATCAATTTTAATTACTAATAAAATGTTTTTGAAAATTTACTGTACAAAGAGTCTGTTTGAAACATATTTTATATTATGACTGATTATGATTTCACAATATAACGCTTATTTCCTCTCTAAAATTCAAAAAAATCATGGGAAAAGTTATTTGTAAACTATAAATAAAAGATTTTAAAAATTTTTCCTCTATGTAAAAAATATAAACAGATATGTCGATTTTTATGATTAGGTAATTGTTTGTAATGTTTTACAATCATAAAGAATCAATTTAAAAGTAATAACAATGTAAATAATCTGCACAAAGATTAAGTTATTGAATACTAACACGAAGTATGTTTGTCTTACATTCTGTAAATGAAGTTGCTTATAAATAAATTCAGAAAACACGTGAAATATGATTTATAAAACGGATAATAGCTTATAAATTCTTTAGAGATTTTCAAACCAACGAAATAAATAAAATTAGGTGATCGAATAAGTTTTATTTGACCACCTAACTTTGTCAGGCACTCAACTTTGTCAATTTGCACTCAATTTGGATAGTACATTAGAAATAATTCACTTCATACATAGAATGAATTTTTTTTAAAAAGAAAAGTTTTTTTTCATGGGATTTTATTGCTACATTATTGCTTAAATTAAAATTTCAGAATGAATCAGTTGAAAATGGTTGAAACGGGCTTTTCAAAAACACGAGGCTGCCAAAAGGAATTTTTCTTTAATTTTAAAGTTCTAACGTATCTTAAACCACTTGACCTAAGAATTTATTGAATCACTTAACTAGATAACACATTCGTTTGAAGAAATGCATCCCTATTTCTTCTTTCAAATAAACGGCAAAGGAAACATAAGATACTTCAGAGGGACCAAATGTCTTTTTTGTCTCTTCAATTATTTTTTTTTTTTTTACTTTGACGGAATTATAAATTAAAATTAAAAAATGTAAATTGTGGGAATTAGGACATTTTTTTAAAATCATGACATTTTTTTATAAGAGTATACATTCATCACGTGTTAGATACGTCATTTTTTTTATAAACGATTCAACTAAAATTTCTAACATTAATATATCTACTTCTCTTTTTTAATATAACATATTTCATTTTAAATTTAATTTACTTTACTATTAAAAATAAATTTAACTTGTTAAAATGAATTAGAAATATATAAAAATTCTGAAAATTAAAATTTCCATTGTAAGTGGATAACTTCACCAGCGATTTTCACTGATCTAGTTTTTCCTGAAAACAAATTTATATTTGCACATGTCAATAATAACACTTAATGAAACATGACTCTAACATATATTAAATTCTTAAGAAAAACTGAGAATCAGAATAAAGAGCAATGTGTTTTTAATTTGCGTTCTTCCTTCGCTCTTTTCCCTAGTAAAAGATATTAAAATGAGTTTAGTTTTAGCTATGGAAATGTTTTTCTTTTTCCCATAATATTAAAAAACTTCGCTTATCAGTGGCTGAAAACTCGAAGAAAGCTGAAATTGGTTTTCTAAAACTTTCCTTCCTACTTCTTTCTTCACATTCAAGATAAGAAGAGTAATGGTGGTTAATTTCCTACCTGCACTTTCCATGGTGTTCTTCTTTTGTGTTATTCTAGTAACTAAAATTATTTTTCCCTTTCGTAGCAAGAACCGCTGATTTTTAATCAAACAGACCCGTTTTATCTTGGTTGTTTTTTAAGAATAAAATTTGCACCTTTCATTATAAATGAAAACAAGTTAAAAATAGAAAAAGTAATGAGTTTTTTTTATCGTGAATTAAAGTAGTGCTTAATAATAATAATAATAAAACATAATCGGAAATAATGAATTCTGAACTCTATTGTGTTTATTGAAAGATGTTTGTATTATTTAAATTTTAGAGTTTTAAAAGTTGTATTGGATAAATAAATAACCGTTGCTAAGTGATTTCTATACAATATGTTACATTAAAATTAAAAAAGAAAAAAATATACAATGAAGAACTGATTACTCTCTCTCTCTCTCTCTCTCTCACACACACACACACACACACACGCACACTATATCAAAGTATTAAGTTACGAATACAATTAATAAAGTTAAACTTTGCCAATTATTTCTTCAAAGCAGAATCATGTATTCAAAGAAATGCTTAAGAAAGAGTCATAGTACTTCCAGCAGGATGGAAAACCTCCGTAGTACTTGTAATATTGTGGGTCTAACGTAATTTCTTGAGACCAGACTGTTAAGATAAAGAGGTAATAGTGACTTCTTTTCTAATTCTTGAATGAGTTCTTTTCATAGGGATACGTGAGACATAATATTCTGTTTTAACAGTAGCTAAACTAGATTAATTTTAAAAACACTGATTGAAAGAGATAGCCCAAAAATGCACAAATTGTATGATCAGAGCCCTTCTAATAGCATCTGTAGATTTTATCAGCAGTACTTGGTTATAGCGGTTGACATTTCTAGTATTTTTGTTATCCTAAAAAAAATTAAACATTTTTATATATTATTTTGAAATGCAAATCTTCATTAAAGGCTATTAATTTTTCATATTATACATATATGTAATGATATTTTAAACTCTTAATTTAGTCTATAGTAAAATATTCTCTTATTTCTTGATATCATTCCACATATGAAGCTGGGTAAAAATTACTGTGCAATTACTTCTACATAGCGAGTGAAAGTGATACTTCCATTGCCCTTCTCAAGGTCAACACGTGTATTGAATTGGCACGTGGCCGGAAATCCCATCTTATATAAGACTAGTGAAAATTTGTTAATCGTTTCTTTCTTCTTTACTGCTGCTTTTGTGGCGCTCTGCGCCTTCTTGTAAATAATCATGCTTGCCACTCGGAAGAGAGTAAAACGAAATTAAAAAATACAAAGTCTCTTCACTGCTTCGAACCTGCATTTTGCTTCAACCAAAATAATGTTACATATACATATTGAAAGTGTGTATCATTTTTTTTTTTTTTGCTTCTCCCTGCATATTACTGATATAAATTAAAATATGATACAAATTAAAATATTATTATTATTTCTTTAAAATGGAGACAAATCGCAAATTTCAGTACTTTTTAAGAATTATTGTATACTTGTCTTTAGTTATAAGTTGGTTCACTATTAATGTTGGTTATATTTAATTCATGTTATTAGATTATTTAGATATATTTTTATGTTACTGATTTGGCTAAATTGTCAAACATTACAGCAGTGGTATTTAAATTATTATATATATGTTTGTTCATCATGCTCATGAACTTTTCTAATAGAAACAAATCCCATGACATCATAGCGATATTAAAAAATGTAAATGTGTGATTCATCTTCTACTAAATTTTGCGGTATTGTAACATCACATTCTTTTCCTTCTTGAAAATTGCATAGATATTAAACAGGACCATTTTTTCTAAGTTTGCAACAATGGAAAGCAGCCCTCAATTAATAATTTGATGAAACAATAAAAATGATTTGAATTTCAGGGCAACAATATATATAATCTTTATAACAATATATATAATCAGGGCAATAATATATAATCTTTTGTAGGAAATTATGCAAAAGAAGGTTTTTAAACATTGTCAAAATTCAAAAAAAAAAAAAAAAGATACCAATCAAATTAGTTAACTTTTTAAATTCTAAATTGGTTGTAATTAACTATTTACTTTTGTAAAACTATTTTCAGAAGTTATTGGGAAAAATAAAGGAATCTCAATTAATATTAATTAATTAAGTTTCAAAGCATTTTTTATTTGTATTTTTAACTAAACAGATATCAAACTTCCTTCTTCATCAGCTTTCAACAATAGATGAAAATCACGTTATCACATATTTAATGAAGTAATGAAAATGATTTGCATTTCAAGGTAACAGTATAATCTAGTACTGTAAATTAAGTTCAAGTGTATATATATATATATATATATATATATATATATATATATATATATATATATATATATATATATATATATTAAATTACGAAAACTGATGAAAAAATTTATTCAATTATTAAATTGTTATCAATAAAAATACAAAAATACATTCAGTAAAAATGAATTTAGAAACTATGTAAATTTATTTTTGTGCAATAATAGTTTTGAAAGTTGTTGCTGTAGAATATCGAAATTCAGCTTAACTTTTAATTAATTAAAATTTCAGAAAGAAAGCCGCTTCGAGGTGCCCATTCTCATCGTCCAAGATATATGTACATATGCTAAATTTGGTAGAAGTAGTTCAAACTATCTGGCCTATAGATCACCAATACACACACTCACACATTCATCTTTATTATTAATGAAGATGTATTTAATTCATTAAATAAGCTGCTGATAACTAAAAGCTTTATTTCATTGAATGTAATGTAAAATGTATTTTTCAAAGATATCACTTGCTGTCTTGCATCATCCGTTATGTATAAAATTCAAACCATTACACCTGATGTTCGAATTTATTTCACTTATTTTCCTGTAGCAAATGTGATTCGTTTCTGAAATCACAAGAATTTTGTTTCAAACAACGATCGGCAAAGGATACGGGTTAGGAGAAAAAAAAGAAAATGAAAACTCCAAAATCAATTGCGTTGAAATGGAAGGATAGGCTGATGCGTTATCAATTGTTTCTCCTGAATTAGATGACCCTAAGGCTGAAGAGTCGTATTTCAAATTCCAACTGAAACTTCGACCGCAATGAAAGGTACTATTCTGGGAAAAAGGGAATCAATAGGGGTCTTTTGATAATAGAAAAGCCGTTGACACTTTAGAAAATACAGATAAAGTGATCCAAGTCCGATATGTTATTGATTTATTCATGTTATTACAGCTCATAAATATTGTAATAATTCTGCCTTTTTCATCGCTCTTTCAATATACAGTGTAAGGTGAAGAAACTTTAATATATATTTGCAGAAATGTCTGGAAGAAGGCCTTATGCTCCAATGAAAAGCAATCAGTTGCTACAAAAATAATAAGCAAGAAAGAAAAGCTTAAAGTACTGTTTAGAGATTTGTAGAGAAAAGAAAAAAGTATATAGATATTAATGCATTATCAATTATAAATATATCAGTAAGAAGGGAGTAGACTAATGCAAAAGAAAAAAAAATAATTAAGCAGATTATGTGATAAAAATGACTCATTTATTATCCTTGTATTCTCTTTCTTACAATGCATTAATTAAATCAGCATTTGAAAGTTACTGTCATTTATTAGTATCCCTATCAATCCCATGCTACTAAAAATTCGTAATTAATATGCATACCGACGATGATTGCACATTCATTCTGTGCTACATAATTGTAGCAATTATTTTTTACTAACCTACCTTTTCCTACCATTTATTTTTGTAAATTATTGCAATATGTTTCATGTATCCTGAAATGTATAATTTCGATAGTTATCACTTTTAGGACTGCTATTTTTTTCCTCACTTCGATCTGAAAAGAAATGTTTAATTATATTTATCCAAAAATTACTAGTAAATATAAATTGATAAATTTATAGAAACAAATGAGTTTAAGCATATCACACAATTCTTGAACTAAATATATATAGTAACTATTAGTATTACTACTACTACTACTACTTCACAACCACGCCATGTTTCTGTTGCTAGAGCATACATCAAGTTGAGTATTTCATATTCAAAAGTATTTCAAGTGAAAAGTATTTTCATATTCATTTAAAAATAATTCATCCAGAGTTAATATTCATAAAATGCACATATTATCACGTATATCCTTGAAATATAATGTGAAGATAATGTCTTCACTTTATTATTATTTTAAATGCTTTGTTATTTTTTTTTCAGAAATGTGGTGTAATTATGTTTTAAGATGAAGAGAACTCCAGTGAATATATGTGTAATTAGAAAATAAATATAATACACAATATTTAAAATTTTGCAACTTCTTATATCATAAATATTTAAAGAATTATCACTTTTATTCCTCTGTTCCACTCTTCCTCTGTTAAAGAGTAGATAATCATAATTGTTTCTTAAATATGTATATAAGATATTCTAAAAAGGTTCATTACATGTTCATGTGATAAGGTACATTTTCGTATGCTTGCAATTTAGTTTCTTAAATGTTTTTAAGAAACCTCATTTCATCCACCTCATTTTCTTTTATATTTTATATTTTGCATTTTATCTGTTAATTATTATTTTTTCTGTTATTTATAATTTTTATTTGTTAATAAAATTGTTATCCATTTTTTAGCAAAAAATATGTAATAATTTAAGTTACTTATAACATTGCAGTATTAATAAATATCTGATGCTCTACATCACGTTATATAGCTTTGATATCATTATAAATAGAGCATATTTATTCATAATGACATCAAAGTTATGTAAACATGTGCATCAGTTGGTTTATTATTTCTCCAATGTATTAATCCTATTTTTATGAACCTTTAATTACCTTGCTTTTTTTTTTGTACTCTTGTTAGATGACCTTACCGTTTCCAAAATTCACTGTCTTATACTAATTAAATTAAGAATCTATAGAAAACTTCAGGTGCTTACAGAATGTATGTGATTTTTGTATCGAATTAAATTGCCTTTAATGGTTTAATTTCAGTATATCAATTTGGGAAGCGATAATTCCAAGTTAGTGAAATTCACGGGCAAGGTCATTGAAGAGTTCAAAAGAAATATATTTTTTAGTTAAATGCAACCTCGAAGTCGTATCCTTCGGTAAGACCAAAATAATAATTCTATATTTATAGATTTTTCATAATATTTTCCGGTAGAATTGAATTTGGATAGATGGCAGCATTGGTCATTAATTATTCAGTCAAAAGTTGTAGACATATCCAATTTTCATGTGTTGTAAATTACATAATAATTGGCGTCATTAAAATTCTTTTATTCATAAATCCTTTGTCACTGTCATTATCTCTAATTATATTTTCAGTTTAAACACTTTTGGAAATTAGTTCCATTGTCAGTTAAGGATTTTGGATTTCAATCTAATTACCTTAAAATTTGAATGAATGAAAAAAAAAAAATATGTTAGGCTACTTTATTTAAAATGGGTAAAAAATGGTATACTTATATCTATGCAACTGGTATAATTGTATCTGTTTAAAGATGGCTGATTTTATACTTCCGAATGTTATTACTCTTCCGAATATTATTACTTTTCATACCCAAATGCTGTTATTCGTCCACAAGCATGGTGCAATAGATTATATTATAAATAAATTTAGGAATTTAAGAAAAAATTTCCATATAATAGGTTTAATGATCAAAATTAATGAGCAAAGTATGAATTAAATTTCCATTTTATATTAATTTAAAATTTTTAAAAATCATTAAAATTAATATAGAGATACAATACAGACATTATCGAAAATAAAATTTTATTTTTAAAAATTATTACATTTGCATTTTTTTTATAATATTACATGTGCATGTAATATGAATAAATTTTAAACAAAACTATTGTTTTCCTTCTGTTTTCCAAGAAACACATATGAAAATAACGATAAAATTTCACATAAATAAATTCATTTTGATACTCTGTTTGTAACCTTCTTGATGCATTTGGTGTCTAGTCATTCAAACGAAATTATGCACATTGATCAATGACTTCTACACTTTATGAAAATGAATAGAAAGAACGAAATAAAATAATAGTATAGAAATAAATTTATCAGTATACTAATAGTAATTAAGCGTAAATGAAACTTCACTATTAAATGATACAAAGCATAGTTCAATTATTTTTCCTCTCAGTGAAAACAATTTACAGTGCTAATTTTTAGATAATTAATTATAAAAGATACACATTATGCAATGCCATCCAAATCATAGTTTTTTTAATTCTCATGTTTGTCGCAAATAACTTAAAAGTTCTTTTGCCGATTTTCAAATTAAGAGAATTTTATATGAATGTCGTCTATATTTATTTTTAAAATAAAGTTATAATTCACTGCTTTAAAAAAAACCCCAAACCAAAAATATAAAGCATAATCATAGACTGAAGCAGAAATCGCAAAATAAGAATTGCGTAACCTGAATAATCACTCTCTTTAAATCAGGTCTCAAAAAACTTTTTTTAAAAAATAAATTCAGTATTATTCATAATGAAAAAACACTGCTTCAATATTAATATTACTTCAATATAAAAAAAAACTCTTATTATTCTTTGATGAAAGACTTTATATATTTTACCAATGGCTCGATTAATAATCTTCTTACGATAATTCCTGATTTCATTTCTACTATTTTGCATTAGTAAGAAAACTATTAAAATAATTCAAAATTAATAAATTAAATTTGTAATAGTAAATTTTAAAGGGTACTAAGTAAAAAATTTAGAATCGGCAACATTTATTTCAATTTATAAGTTCCTTTAAAAAAATAGATGGCAGCACTAAATCAAAACTATCTATTCAAATTTATACATCATCTAGAACTGTATTGTGCTGCCATCTACATTGTAAAAATGTAATTGAATTAACATATTTCCTCCACTAAAGAAAATAAAAAAAATATGATTACTTTTTATCAAATACAGATTAAGAACAATACTCCTGTTTTAATTATTTAAAAGCTGTGTTTCTATTTCGCTGTTAAAGTAAATTATGAATGGAGAGTGAATAAAAGAGTCAATTTAAATAACTAGATTGTTCTTGACCCTTCTATACTAACCACACTTTTTAATATATTTTATTGCTTATTTCATGTATTTTTTTTTTCCTTTTTAATATCAAATATTTGATGATTTTCTTTGACTATTATTTATTTTCGACCATTATGATCAAATTTTTGCAACATATGAAGTAAATTGATAAGGGAAATATTTATATTACTTTTTATAATATGTATGCAACTATGATTTTTAATGAAACATAACTACTCACTGCTCAAACTTTACTATATTAATGATATAAGCAAATCAATTGAGATTCTTTTTTTTCGGCACAGAAGATAAATTTTTCTTTCTAACTCTTGGTGTTCATTTATGAAATCAGAAAGAACGATTAGGAGTGTCTATAAAATAGTGACTTTATCTTCTTTTTTATTATTTTGTGTACTTTATTTTTCATTTGTAAGATTATTTATAAAAATATCCTAAAATAGATCAATAGATATAAAAATTACTAATTGTTATCGATTTCATAAACACTTTATTACTAATAGTAAAGGATAAAATATTTTTTAAAAACCCTTCCTTCTTTAAGAACATGAAAAATAGAATTTCAATGTCCCCAAAAATTAAAGGAAATTATTATGTAAAATTTTTTTCCCGAGATATATTGATCATTTTATTCTCTCAATTTATTCTCTCTATCACAATTCTGAGAGAGAGCGAATCTTGCTTGCTTTTTTAAAGGAATCGTGAGCTAATATCTCACAAAATCTATGAATTAATTATCTGTATATACGACGAGAAATTCCTTTTGATTTGTAGAAATCTTAATGTAAAAATAAATTTCGACATTACATTCATTTTTAATGCTCAGGATATTGAGTTTATTCACCGGGGCCTTTTATTTCCATGAGCTGATCGAAATATTTAAACACTATAAAATATAACTCTGATATCTTTATTTGGTTTTAGTAAATCGTAAAGTAAGTATCCTTAAAACAGCTCTTAATGTTTTACAAAATTTTCCTTATCGTTCATTTTTCTGAATGGGAATAATGAGTTAGAAAATCCATTTCTTGATCGATTTCCTCACATTGTTTTTTGTAAATGCATAAGCAACTATAATTTACGGAATCAAAAATTCAGAATTTTTTTATAGATGTTTTACGGAAACAATCTTGTGTCTAAGGTAAAAAGATTTCAACAAGATGGATAATGGAAAACGGCTATATTCCACTAATCGTTCAGCAAACACAAAGTACAGGACAGAAAAAAAAGAACCCATAACCAGATTGTACATAAGGAAAATCACTTTTAGATGGTAGCAATACTAACCAGGTGAGTAGACAGCAGATCACTAATTAAATAATAATAGCAGCAATATCAACACTCGACATTCATCAGACCACTAGCTTGTTCTATGAATAAAACTAACTCAGAAAGTATTAAATCATTTGGTTAATGTATTCTTTTGGCAAAGATGGTCCAAATGGAATTCTGCAGAAAAAATTCTAGATATCGGTTGTTAAGAGAGATAGAGTAATGAATCTAACCTTTTTTCAGAACCTTCATTTTATTACGAAAGTTTCTAAATTTCTCGCAAATTTTTCGAATAGCCACCATATATGTCGTTAAGAAAGGAGTACTTGATTCAATTTCTATAAATCTCTTTTTATCCAACATAAGAATAATAAGTCAAGGAAAGGATATTAAGGTTCTTTTAATTGCTACCCTTCTTCAAATACTACCATCTTGATTCTACTTTTAATTTATGAAACACGCTTTATTATGTAAGTAGAACGTTTCATTATTATGGAACGTCCCATTTATATGGATATGTGATGAGGAATCTGAAGTGGCCTTTCAAGTTCTTCAACACTTGTCGGATAAATTCAACCTAGACCACAATGCACTATATAAGTGATAGGAATTTCAAAGCGTTTTACATGACTGGTGTTCAACACCTGAAGAATTATTTAACTTAGAGATCCAAATTCATTGTCATTACGATGAATCAGTATGACACGGTAAATATAAACGGTAACAAGAATGAAGAGAAGAAAACCTTCCTATTGCCTTTAGAACAGTTAACAGAAATAATAACTTAACATAAGCACATTGTTACAAGAAAAATAATATTTTCGACATTTCAAACATGTTGGCTGAATTGATCGCGGAGAAAATCACTTATGTACAAAATAAAAGCAATTTTGATTTGCAGTCTCTATATTTACAATTAATAAACATGAAAGAGTGTGTGCGTGTATATATTGGCATTCTACAAGTCAGATGTTTGACTTATGGAATGACAAGTCAGATGCCCTTCAAAGCATTTTTTGAAATTTTAATTAATTTAAAATTAAGAAAAATGTTGACGTTTTTCCCACAATATTTTCTGAAAATATAACAAGACGAAAATTATTTTTATGTCATCTTAAAATTGAAAGGGAAAATTCTTTCATTTTTTGTATTGTTTTGAATATTGGATATTTATTGGTTTTTGAATATTGGTTTTTTCTGAATATTGGATATTTTTTAAATAATTTTTTACATATTTTGAAATAGCAGATTACATTGTTAATCAAAAAAGTCAAACAGTTTTCATTGTTTCGTCGAATATTTAAGCACATATTTTTTTCTTTCCAGTTTTGAAAGCTGAAGAAAAAGTATTCTGTTTAACATTTATATAGTAGAAAAAAGAATGGAATAAAGGAATTAAAAAAAAAGTTGAACTGCACATTCACCTTTTCAGTAACGCTATGACATAACTAAATTGGTCTTCAGTAGAAAGGTACACGAACTCAATCAACAGAACATACGTAAGAAAATGAAATAACAAAGATGTGTCCTATAATTTGGCGGATATGAAATTATATCGAAATGATTTAACAGTAATTAAATAAAACTAATATTCCTTGCGAATCAATTGGATAGCTGGTAATAAATAATGAACTAGTAATAAATATGCTTGTTAACTGTGCCAAAAAAATATATGTTTATTAATATTATGTTCTTTATAGTGGGCCTCCTAGGGATGTACTTTTAAACAATATATGAACAAGATTCAACTTTTAAAGAAATAAACAATTTATGTCAACTTTTTACATAAATATTGGATTTTTATTTTAATGAATCGTTAAAATATTTTAAATATAATTTTTAACTATATATTTTACAAAAATGCCCCCAAAAATGTAATTTTCAGCAATTTTATAGTATTTTATTTAAAAAAAAGGTTTTTAAATGTAGGGTATCTACTCTAATTTGGACCTAACAGCTAACGCCCAAATCGTTAATATAAAGTATATACATCCAATTAGAAAAATATTTAAATGAAGTGAAGAATACTAGTTTACACAGTTTAAGTCAATAATTGCTCTCATGAATATCGAACGTTGTATTTTTATATAGATTCTGAGACATATGAGTCATATATATAGTAATATATTTGATATATTAAAATGTTTAATAAAAAGAAAGGTATGTTCTTTTGTGACAAAAACTAAGTAAGGCATGAAAATTTGAATATTACTAGCTTATGTAAACGCGCGATTTTAGACTACTCTATTGCTAGTCTCAAAGAATATACGCCAATACGTTGGGGTTTTCTAAGGGTGATTAACTTTAAATTCTGTTGTTGATTGTTCTAAAATAATGATGTAAAAACACCATAATTCAGTCAGATTTTATCCCAGAAATTCAAAACGTTTATTGTCATTATTATTATTATTATTAAAAGTATTAGAATCAAGAATATTTCACTGAATATGATTTTTTAGAACCAAATGCTATGTAAAAAATTATGTTTTCAGAAGCATAATTATTGATCGAAATAAAATAAAGTATTATTATATCACTAATAAAATTAAAAATAAAACCTGAATTTTATGAATCTGGGAAATTTTTATAGAATAAATTTTTGAAAATTGCGTAAATCATAGGGAAACAAAATATTTTGTAGTCCATATAAGACTTTAGTTTTGAGCGAATCTTTTTTCTGCTGTCTTATTTTTAAAAACATGTTTGACTTAACAAAAAAAAGTTTTTGCATTAATTTAATTTAATTGTTTCCTCTTCAATTTAAAGTTCAAATTTTAAGGAAGCTGGTAGAAAACTGGTGAGATACTTAATACAGTGAAGAGAAAAGTATATGGATCCTATGCCTTGATGAATTATAAGACTATCAATATTTGAAACTTAAAAATATTTTGCTGAAGAAACTATTAAGAGACTAAGTTACCCAAAATATCTTATTGAGAAATTCAGCAAGTAATAATCCCGACGTACCAACAGGTCACCAAAGGCGTCTAGTTAATAATAATAATGTGTATTAGCGCTTAACGGGCCAGACCGATAGTTCTATAGCTATCAAGGTATATATAATTTTATATATACATTGTAGGGTATGTATATGCACTTTGGAGTGTGTTTAAAAAAAGTTAATTACAATTTTAATTAATTAAAAATTAGGCCGAATTTTACGTGCTTTTTTGTGATAACTTCTGAAAGTACTATTGCATAAAAAAGAATTTCATACTATTTCATAGTTTAAAAATATGTGGTTTTTTTTGCTTAATTATTTAAAATTGTTTTTAGTTCTGAAATTTAAACCGTTTTTATTGTTTCATCTAATATTAAGTTACATGCTGTTCTTCCATTGTTGAAAGCTATATATGAAAGATTATTTTTGATATTCTGTGAAGTTTGGAAGACGAATTTGAAAAATAATGCTATGCAACAGTATGATTTTTTTAAAAAAAGACATGAACAGCATAGTTATGCTTTTAATAGCGCTATGATGTCACGTGGGAAAAATTCATGTATACTGAAGAAAAGTTGCATAGATACATAGAAGAAAAGTTACATAGATAGATATAAAATAATACGGCTTTATAATCAAATAATTTGAGGGAATCACATACATAAAGTTGTATTTAAAGAATTTAATTGAAAATAAATGTGCTCAATATCTCTAGCGAACAATCTGGTCTTCAAAAGAGATTAGTAATTAAATATAGATACATAGTCAAAGAAAAATTATATTTTACATTTCTTAAATTTATCGACTGAACTTATTGTAGAAATATACCCTTATATAAAGAATGGGAAAATTATTTTTAATAATTAATAAACTTATTACTTGTATAGATATTGTTAAGTGTTTTTATAATTGTGATTCTAATGGAAACAGGAAACAATGTTTTAAACCTTAACCTTTCTTACTTCATGGAGTCTAGACTTCCAAATACCTTTAAACTGAAGGAAAAATACAAAAAAGAATAAATCGTGCTAAAAGAAACAATACAAATTCTTACGCCAATCATAAATTATAAAGCAGTCGTTCGATGACTTGATATTTGAGTTTTATAGTTTCAGAGCACTTCAACACGGCATTGATCTTAATTGATATTGATTTTATTATTAAAGGCTAAGATCAGGTGATTTCAGCTTAAATAAATAGCGCACACTTTTATGTACGCTATGAATTCTCTCTATTACGTAACAGATTTCTATTTTTTCCTTCATCTTCGCCTAGTAGATTGAAAGAATGTACCGCGCAATAAGAGAAATTTCTCGCTGTTTTTCATCCGTGGCTCGGTAAGTAAGAGTTTTAATAATTAAGGTAAGTAATAAATTAATCAACTCTTTATAATCTTTTCTTGTAGAATTATAAACTTCAACATGAAAATGATTTGGCAAAATTGACAAATAACGCTTTACAAAGGCGAAGAAGCTGTTTGTTACTGAATGTTTAAACTATTGTATTATTTTTGAGTGGTTCATATTTTTTTGGAAAATAACATTTACATATATTCTGTAAAATTTTATTTTATTTAAATATTATTTTATGTCGTTTTACTTGATTATGATCTTGGTTTAGTAAAACAGGAAATTTTAATCACTGGAAGTTGTTATTAAAACATTGAAAGAGAACGATGAATTAAAATTATTTAAACGAATGAACAACAAATTGTAATAACGAAATTCTACAGCCTTATTATTATTCTCTTTAATCAAGTAAAAGACATTGTCTTGTTTACTTGTTTCTTTTTTTGAAGTGAAAAAATAATTTTTAACAGATTTGATCGTAACATTTAATTGGCAATATATATTAGCAGCCAATAGCCAATACATTTTAATATTGAGCGTTGGGAAAAGCAGGTAAAATTATAAAATACTAGACAAAATTTCATCTTCTTTTCTTTACAAGATGGAACTATTTTTTATTAGTCATAAAATATCCTTCCAAAAAGTCTTCATCACTCATATTCCTGTTGATGCAGTCGGAGGAATACAATAATATGTATGATCATGAAACCTTATTTATACGTTTTTAATAAGGTAAGAAAATATTATATGTTGTTTCAGCCATTGGTAATTTTCAAAAAATGAAATGGTTATCAGGTTTTTGAAAAGGTCTTGATGTATTTAAAACTTTTCCAGATTAAGCTCGTCGGTTTTAGTGTTTTATTAAGTTATCTATTTTCAACAAAAAATTTTCTTTTCTAATTTCGAGAATTAACCGAATGTATCTTTTTAATTTACATTTAATACAAAACATGAGTTTAAAAAACTTCTTATACAATTAATCATAGCTGACATATGCTTAATTTTGCATTAAAAACTAGCAAAAATAGATATATTGCAAAAAAAGATCAATAGTCAGTTGAAAATATCAAGTAGCTCCTATTAAAAATAAGCATTTTAATTCAAATCGAGAATTGATTGGAATTCTTAATCTTTCAACTTTACAGACTTGCAGTCATTTAGTATATAATTTATTATTTTAGTAATCAAATTATAATATTTCAAATAAATTTTCTTACATTTCTCTGTTATTTTACTAGTTACCAACCACTGTTTAATATAAATGGTTGCTAAAATTTTCTAATTAAATATTTGATGCAATTAGCTATTTGGTATTAGGCAAGTGTTTTTAAGCCTCAGATTTTTATAGATATATAACTCCTACTCGGTTAGAAACCTTACGCTATTTTGTATGTTCTATGTATGGCCTTACTGTTTTGTCTTTTATTTTCTCTCATGTCCCCAAAAATTCGAATTTTAAATCTAAGCAGAAGTGATTAAATTTCAACAAATAAAGAAACGGTTTTACTGAAGCCAAACACGTTTTTTTTTTTTTTTAAAAAAGTATAAAAAAACAGAATCTTTCAGCTTTGACATTCTATGTGTTCAGCAGAATATTTATTTTTATAATTCATATGATATCTCAAAGGGTTATTCAATAAATATTTCTCTGATTCAAGTAAAATCCAGTTTTCAATTTCGATTTAAAAGGATCTTTATGACGTAAATAATAAAATTTTAATGCCCTTTTATTCCATAAATATATTTCTGTAAGTATAAGAGTATTAAGAAGTATACATTTTATACGGTCCTTCAAATCTATGAATCATTTAGAACACCTCAACTCATAAATTTAAAAAAAATATTTCAGTCTCCTGCGACGTATTCTGACCGAGTTATGAGGCTCTCAATATCATTGTTTTAAGACAATGAATGGTTTCATTATTTTAGGGCAATCAGCCTTAGGAACTGCGTGCATTCACTGGTGCAACTTCTTTGAGATAATGATAATTGGTGATTATAGGCAATGTTGTAGTCTATAATCTCGGAATTTTATAAAATAATGATATTCAAATACATATAACTCATTTAGTTTAAGTAGCATCATGTCCCTTACTTTTTAATCTAGTGTCTCAAGTATTTTGTATAAAATATCCTATAATCTTTATAAAAATAGAAAATCCATAATTCATCAGTATATTTATTGGCTTGAGCTACATAAAATATAATTTTTTATATTATTTAGACTATTTTCGTTATTTGATGTATATACTTAATATAATGTTATTAACTATTGGAGCTCGATTAAAGCTGATACACTGTGTATCCCTCTAAGGGGCTCTTGATAAAAAAAAAAATCTCACCCTAAAAGAACATACAAGTGAAATTGTATATCCTGGCAATGAAATATTTCATCCTTGAATATTATCCTTTATTTTCCTGATTTTAATTTTCTCACAAAGAGGTGGGGAATATATACTCAAGAGATTTTAAATACCCTGAAATCCATTTCGTTACATCGTTTGTTACTTCTCGTTTACACTGGGAGCATGAAACCTTATTCCTAGGGATTGCAATACCGGTATACCGGGATACCGAATACCGGTATTTTGAGCCATTTGTACAATTTTGTAATACCGGTATTCACAAGTTTAAATACCAGTTTTTCGGTATTTACTAGAAATATTTAAAATTGCATCCACTATATATTCAGGTATCGCGAACATAGCAATATAGAATACATTTTTGTTTTTATGTCTCCCTAACGGGCGAAATTAATTAGCTAATTAATGGCTTAATTAATTGCTTAATTCTAAATTAGCGAAACATGGATTATCCCTGAAAGAAAATATTGTATCCATAACGACTGATGGAGCAACAATTATGAATGTTGATTGGTGCAAATAAGCAGTTGTGCTATGCACATGGAATTCAATTAGGAGTAATAGATGTATTATACAAAAAAATATAAAGAATAGAAGAATCCAAATACTGTGGATATAGAAACTTCGGGTTGCAACTTTGAAAAGAGTAAGAGTGAGAGTGATATTGACAATGAAGATAATGACAATGTAATTGTGGAAGAAGATATTGCTAATGAGGATGAAATATTAACCTATCAAGAATTGCTTCCTAAAATTTATAAAGTTCGAAAAATTGTAAAAATATTTAAACGTTCCCCTATAAAAAGGATATATTACTAAAATATATACTAATTGAACATAAAACAGAATATATGTTAATATTAGATTCTAAAACACGTTGGAAGAGTTTACTCCTAATGATGGAACGATTTTTGAAACTGAGAAATCCAATCCAAAAAGCAATAATCGACTTAAACCTGTAAATTAATTTTTCAGATAGTGAATTCGACTTAATATCCAGAACTATATCAGCTCTACTTCCAATAAAACTGACTATTGAGGCATTATGTCGGAGAGATTCTAATTTATTAACAGCTAATGCAACAATACATTTCATGTTGCAGTCACTGAAAGAACAGCACACATTAGTATCTGAAGAATTATATATTACATTGAAAAATCACACAGAAGAAAGGCTAATTACATAATTCTAATGATTTTAAAAATGAAAATGAATAGAAGAAAAGAAAATAACCAATTCAAATCTGATTAAATTAGAGTAGAGTTTCTTTAAAAAAATTTTTCCACAAACCTATTCACATTCAGAATTCGGTTCAATTATCGAAGATTATGATGTCACTACTATCTATAGTGAAAAGAAATTCTCTTGAACAAAAATTAGAATTAAAGATAAATAAAAAAAATTCAACGAACCAAAATACAATACAGAAATCAGCTATATCCAAAACCATCCGACGAGAAATCGATTTCTTTGAAGATGAGGGATTTAGAGGTAAATACTTGGAAAAAGTATATCGCGCATTGCTAACAGTACCACCCACTAGCGTAGATGCCGAAAGAGCGTTTTCGACAGATGGAAATTTTTACACAAAATTACTTTTCAGGCTTAATGACAGTACAATGGATGCATTATGTTTTTTTAGATCACATTTCAAAAATTTGTAATAGTACCACAAACTGAATAGTGATATTTACACTTTTTTGCGATTTAAATAAATAAGATTTTTTTTTACCTTTTTGAGATTAAATACTGTTATAATTTATAAGTTACAAATTATTTTTTGTGATATTTACACTCCCTAATTAAACTGGCAAATAAAAAATAAAGAAACACCCGTGTTTTCTTTCTTTTTCCAAAATTTCTAATACCGGTATTAAAACCGGTATCCCGGTATTAAGATTTAAAAAATACCGAGTTCCGGCATTGAAATTTTGGTCCGGTATTGCAATCTTTACTTATTCCTGCCCATTTTCATCAGTTACTTGAAATACAAATGTAGCAGCGATAGTAAGAAAGGTTGTTCCCACAATCAAATTTCAAATCTGAAATCTTGTTTCGTAGTACCTTGGTGCATGTCATCTTCTTTGACAACTTCAGAAAATGTTGTTCACCCGTTGTCCACAGTAATTAACGGGGACCTGAAGGCGTCAGCCAACAGAACACCTGACTTCTTTGCACAACTTAAGGTGGCTGAGATTTATTGTGCAAAATGTTCCTCTTGAGAAAAGTATGCTTAACTAAATCACGTTTGAGGAGATACTTTCGAGGTTTTACTTAAAAACTTTAAGTACATGGAAACCACTGGGTTTCTTTACTAAAAACGTAATAACCAGAAACATTGAGGTTCTTTGCAAGAAAAACAAAACTCTATCTAGGGCGGCAAGAAGGGACTTACCCATGATTTCCCACCTTAGTAGATTGGGCCCTTCTCAGGATAGGATATCATTCTCCATAGACTTTCCGTTGTCAGTACAATTGTTTGTAATTATTGAGTTCTAACAAAGAAACCAAATTCAAAAGCTCGTTAGTGGACACTGAGGTCAGTGGAAAGTATTCCTTGAAATAACACGTTGTAAATGATCTACAAAAAAGAGTAATATGGATTTTCTCGGCAACGCAGTCAGTAACTTACTCATGCTCTATAGTGTATGCATAAGAAAAGACCGGGTAAGTTTTCGAAGGCAAAAAGAAATGATTAACTGAAAAATAACATTTGGATATTTTGAGAAAACGAAGAATATTAAAAAAGAAAAGAATGAAAAACTAGCAGCACAGTTTTGTAGAAGCTGGGAAGTTGGAAAAGTTATGAATACATATACTGAAGCAATTCCGTTTAAGCATATTTAGATTTCAGAATTTTTTTTTTTTTTTACAAATGTGTCTGCATTTTTGAGAAAAACAAATTTTAGTGAAAAACTTTTATTTTATTCTGCTATGAAATATATGTTTATATAAATCAATGCACAAGCCATCATTTTATATTACTAGTTAATGGAAATTTACAGCAAAAAAAAACACAAAGGTTAGTCAAGAATGCAATTAAAACCAACTGAATTTACGTGCAACATAAATTTACGCGCTGCTCTCTCGTGGTCGAAAAAATTTTGAGGGATAGTGGGACAGTTTCATCTCACTTTTTTTAAAAAATTCAGTATATATTAAGAAAATGGCGTTTTTGGAGAATGAATTTATTTTAAATATATTTCTTGGATTTCATAGATTTTTTATGTAGCAATTTTTTTTAAAAAAACACACTCTCTTTCATTAAAAATTTTAAAAAAATCATGGTCTGAAAATGCATCAATTTAAAATTAGTTTTAAGCAATTCCAAATAATTTTAAGTAATTCTGAATTTTTAAAAACATTGAATTTTTCGATATATATTAAATACTTTTTATCGAGGAATAACAACAATAGTCTTATTAAAAAAAAATTAAAAAGGCAGGTTAAATGCTGTCCCACGACGAAGGTTAAATGTCATTACGAAAAATGTTTAGCTTAAGTATTACATAATTATTGAATTAATAATATAGATAGTTTATTAAAGAATACTTTTTTGCCTTCATTTTAGAAGGAAACGGCAAGTTACGTGATTTTTTCATTTCATGCAGACATTCGCTGAAAATTATATATATTTTTAGTTTAAGTTCAATAACAACTTATTGCTTTAATTTGTGATTTCGCTAATGTGGCGATAGCATGTTTATAAAAGTTAATTTATATTTCAGTACGCGTAATCTGCTCGTACAGATTAAAATTTATTATTATTCCATACGAAAGATGCTTTAGAATATATCTTTGAAACAGATTTTGAAAATTAATTAAAAATAGAATAAAAATTCACTGGCAAAAAATTGCCATCAGTGAACAGACACTCTATAAGTTTTAACATAATTCAGACATTGATTGGTGCTGCATAATAATCCATAAGTTATCTCGAAAATGCAAAATTTAAATTATAAATTAATAAAAATTTCATAGAACTTGCTCCGAGGTACAAATTAACACCGTTCTAATTGTATATGTGTTTAGTAGCTCTAGGTCAACGGTTTAGCTTGTAGAGCGCCAAAACACACTCGTCCTCGTCACTTGACCGTGATTCAAAATTACGAGGTCCATCCTAAAATAGCTCTAGTGTTGCTTTAAAAATGGGACGTTAATATAACTAAATCAAATCAGTGAATGAAGTAAGTAGTGGGAAGGCAGGTGTTACTCGTATCTGTTCATAAAATAAAAGCATAGTCTTTTGCTTCAGTGCACGATTAATCAATATAATCCATAATGCCATCTTACTACCTTTGAACATTGAGATTTTTCTATGGCAAGATTTTAAGTTTGTGCAACCATCTAATGATATTCTTCCATGTACAGAAACACTATTTGTTGCAGATATGTTCTTTTCCAAATGTTAGACAGAAACTATAATTTTTCTTCTATTCATATGTAAAATTCTCTCCATATGGGACTCCTTAGCTAATAGAAAGGATCTTACCTGTTTTTTTAGTTCTGTTAACACGATTTACATGTTCAGTTTAAACCACCATTCACACACACATACTCCTGAACCGGAAGAAAAGCAGGTTGACCAATATATAGACTTTTCCTAATGCAGCCTTTTGTGTACCGTCTTGACTGATGGTAATTCAAAAAAAATCGATGATAATAACCCAAGATATCGTGTAAGAAATACTTATAAAACAAAACTGCATCGTGGAAGCCAATAAAATGTAAGATGTAAATAAAGAAATAAAAAAAAGGGTAGAGATATAAAATATTATAGAGAAATAAAGAAGTGATCAAGACTTGGACATATTTATTATATTCTAAAAACTACTGAAAAACAACAGGTAAAATATAAGAAATTTTTCATAAGCTATCACGGACATCAATTGTTTCATATACTTTAATATATTAAGAATGAAAAGAAACTTTATGAAATAAATATCTGTAATGAATTGTTTGCCATAAAAAAAATAAAATACATCATTTCAAGGAAAAAAAATATATATATTCATTCGCTTCCAGTGATTTTCATATCAATTTTGTATAATAACCGACTATTGATAATTTCTCAAAGGTAATAAAATATTTATTTTCTTAAAATTTCTGAATAATTTAAGAATATTTCATTTTACATTATTATTAAGGAATATATGCCACGTTGTGCCATTGATATATTTTAAGAGACTTGGTATCTTATAATTTTACGGTGTTGCACATTTTATTCATTTTTAACAAACTGCCATGCCATTTATGAGTAAAATTGCTAAAATTTATTAATAAGTTATATGGTTCTTAATTTTGCAAAGATGTTTAGATAAAAACTGTCTAAAATATCATTTTCACATAACATCTTTTATGTTCTAGAGCCGAAACATACATTTGATGAATATTCCTTTCTTATTTTACAGACAAAAGAATGTTGACTCAAAAAAATTGCAGAATTCTTCATATACTGTTAGATCGGTTAGAAGTAAAGACATTCCAGAATTAGCAGAACTAGCACGTGAAAATTTCTTTCAATTTCCAGTCTCAAGCTTAAAATTTTGGTCTCAGCTCGATCCTGATGGAATCAAAGTAGCTGTGAATCAAGTTGGTTTGTAAAATTTTGCAATCACTTTTAATTATCTAACGTATATTTCGTATCAGCGCAAAGTCTGAATGATACATTTCTTATAATCTAACGTAGTTTTATATTCGAATTAGAAAACTCCTTGTCATTCAGGCCTCCGATCATAAAATTATTATATAATTTATAAAGACTATATTTAAGTATGTATGAAAAAGGAGTAAACTTTGAAAAAAATCTTAAATATTTTCATATATCGAAATTTAATGATCCATATTTTTCTTAAGAAATATTACCTTATATTTCTTTTGCAGATTAGCTGCTTCACTAAATTATCAAAAAAAGTTTTTCACTTCATTTTCTTTTCTACTTGTAAACGGAAAGAATTGCTTAATAAGTCGTTTCTCGGTTCTGAGACAATTGCTGGCAGCAGCTCTAGTTTTCAGATGAGCAAGACGTCTTACCAACGAGAACGACTTATTTTCTTTAATGGAATCATGAGTTAATAGAGTTTCTGAAAAAGCAACTAAATTTCACATTAAATAAAATTTAATAAAAAAAATAATTGAATAACAAAAATATTAGATACATGAAACCTTATAATGTTTTTCCGACATCCGTATGATTATCTTGTATTTAATTTTTAATTTGTCTGCTTGAGTTCAATATTCAATATAAATATAATAAGATTGAATAAGATTTTGAATGATTGAGAACTATTAAATGAATCTTTTTTTGTATATAATTTATTTTATGTGCTTATGTAATTTGTTAATTTTAAATATATATACAAGGTGTCTCAAAAACCTTGACCGCGACTTTTATTCCTTAAATATTGATCATAGACATATACTGAAAATTACAAAGTTGCTTGAAAAAAGGTGTAAAATGTTATGAAATCGATGAAATTTTTTAGGGGATTAAACTTCAAAATATACAAAATATAAATTGTTAAACGACCCCGTACAAAAAAATTCCTAGTGAGTAAAATGTGCTCCATTCTCTAATAAGGTCATGTACAAAATTTCAGCACTTTATCGCAAAAAAGTCTCAAAGATATGAAACTACATAAATGCTGACTTAAACCACTTTTCGATACTGGATATGAGTTCGCATTCGTTTTAAAGTTAAATCCCCTGAAAATTTTAATCGATTACATAACATTTTGCACCTTTTTTTACGCAATTTTGTAATTTACTGTATATGTTTGTGATAAATATTTAAGGAATAAAAGCCAAGGTCAAGGTTTTTGAGACACCTAGTATATACATATATATCAAATTTGATATATATTTTATATTTTTTTTATTTATGTGGTTATATCAAATATGGTATATATCTTATGTTTCATATTAATATTGAATAAATGATTAAAACACAAATTTAATATAGATTTTAGAACAGAAAGAAGATTTTTTTTTAACTGAATTCAGAATATAAAAGTTTTTTTTCAATTTCAGTAGAACAAAAATCAAAATCAAAGCAGCATTTTTTTGTGTGTGTTTTTGTTTTGTTGTTATACGGGAGCTTCCCATGCCAATCTCATCTATTTTGTTTTAAAATTTAAAAACTCTTGCATTCATAGGTAAATTCAAAATCCAAATAATATATTATCCTAACAACAGGGCATTTTATTAGATATTTAATGTACAATATCTAAATGATTTATCATGAAATATTATACATTACATTTATAAAATCTTATCCAGATTTGTCACCTTAAATAATTAAATTTTTCAAGATAATTTTTAATTTTATCTATCTCAGGATATTATGGCCTTTGGTGTTTATGATGGTTGACTTTAATCATCTCAACCACCAAAAATATCAAATTAGTTGCACTATCTACCCAAATGAAAAAAGAAAAATATTTTGGATATTAATTTACAATTTTAAATTTCTCAAAAAAAAATTTCCGTAAGTAATACACTAGTCAAAGTCATTTGATTATATTTTTTACTTAGTTTTATTTCATTTAAACAAAAAGGAGAAAAAAATAATGAAACATCATAACTTTGTTATTATCACGACGCACATGTTTTTGAAATTTTCATATTTATTACCTCCTAACCGTGAAAGGCAAGAGTGAAAAATCTAATCAGACAGAACGGGTAATCTAATTACAAAATGGGAGTGAATCATATGTGATTCATGTGGCGTTGAACACAGTTCCTAAATGCAGTTCAGTTATATTGCATAACTTGATTTTTGATTCCACCCAATTTGGGACTGCTTCTAATACAAATTTTTTTAATGTTTTTAATAACTATTCTGAATGCAAAGTTGTGTTTCTCACCTAAGCCACTTACTTACCCTATGAGTTACTTTATTCTTATGGAGAAAAATTGTTTATATATGTTTGGAAAATATAGAATGTGAAAGAAATGAATTGGAAAAATATTCCTAAATGCTATTATAGATTAAAGTTCTGAAACTTTTTTGATCAAATATGCAAAGTCTATGATAAGATAATACAGACTAAATATTTAAAAACAAAATACTTGAATTATTAGAATATAACAGCAAACATATGCTATAGCTGTTAATGAGCTTGTTCCTCTACAATTACATTATTTTTTTTTAAATTATTGTTGGAAACATCAATTAAAAAATCTTCACATATTATTAAAGAACATTAAAGATTCCATTTGTATTTTATAGTAAATTATACATTATTGCTATCGATTCAATAATTACCTTTTATAAATGCTAACTGAAGAAATCAAAATAAGAATGACTAGTAAATTGGCGAGAAATTGTCATATTAATTAACATTGCAGAGCATAATGTCGCCATTTGGCTATATGTTTTTATTTACATATTAAGTATCACATGACTATTCCAAAGGGTAACAATGAGTGTTGATAAATCTTTTCTTCTATGTTTTTTGATTAAATAAATTGTAGAAAGGACCGATAGATGGCACTATCGGTATTAAAATTAGGTTTAAATTGGAAATTTGGAAAAATATTAAAATGGCTGCTGTATGAATAGCTGTTAATTTCTACCAATAAAAATGTTATAAAATTGTTTTTTACTTTATAAAAATATATAGTAGTATAAGGAAACTATTATTTTTATTGTGGAATTGTTATAATGTGATTTTTATCACTGGAACATTGTTTATTTCCTAATGAAATCATTCGCAAGATTTTGTCTAATTTCACGAAAAGCTTTAAAAAAATTATTTTACTTTACTTTAAAAAATTACTTTCATAATTTTTCTGAATTATATGCAGCCAATCATAAACTTATATATTTGTGTAAAAAAATAATCAGTCTTGCATTTTGAGATTAAGTTTTCTAAAATATCTTTATTGCTTTGTCTTCAAGATAATATAATTCTTTTTTGATAAAACTTTGAACAAACATTGAAATCGCCAAGTGGTTGATTTATCCTGGCAATATTGCTTTTAGACAGTTAATTAATATGCATATATATATATATATATATATTTAGTTTTCGAAGATAATGCTCTTTATAAAACTTATGCACTTACATTGCAGGAAAGGTGGTAGGCGTATGTTCTACAGTCAAGAATAGCGAGAACTTATATTTTGGAGGCATGTTTATTGTACAAGAAAAAAGTAGAGACGCAGATGTGGGGCGAAAGGTATTTACTTCAAATTATATTTATTCACCTTGCTTTTATTACCATATTTCTTCTCTTGGTACCAATAAAGAAGCCATAATAGTGCATCATATATCTGGGAAATTACGGCATTACCTTAAAAATGTAATTTTTGAACTTTTTATTCATTATCAGAGTTATCTTCAGTCATAAAAATAAATAGATAATTCTCTAAAATTCGGTAATGTCTAATTATTTGATTTATGTAAACTTGGAAATATTGACTGAAATTTGATATAAAGATTATCCTGTTATTCAGTTGTTAAATGTTATGATATTTATATAACGAAAACCCTATTATTCAAATAAAAAAATATGTAAGTGTATTCGCAAAAAAAAGGGGGGGGGATTTTATTCTGTATTTTTGCGTCAGAGTTTCGTCAGCTCAAAAATAAATAGACATAAAACATTATTTATAATGACAGACTTGTTATTAAACGCTTTCATTTCTTTCGACTTGTTTCATATTTGTTAAGATAGAATTTTATGATCAACTTTACCATAATCTTTTAATGTTTTAGAATACTGAAAATTTGTATAGTTTGTAAGTGTTTTGAAAGTGTTCCCAATGACGAAGCAATATTTTCAAATTTTCAGAACTTAATTGTGAAGGAATCCATTTATTTTAATTATGTTTTGATTTAACAATAATGACACTAATTGATAGTAATTTAAAGAAAAAATGGTTTTTAATAATGGTTTTTATTTAAAGAAAGATTAATTTTATAATGATGAATTATAAAATATGTCTAAAAGATCATCAGCAAAACCAAACACAAAAAAAGAGATTGCATAAAAACGTCCTCATTAGTGTACTAAAATGTAGGAAGCAATTTTTTTTAAAAGCTTGACCGAAAAAAAATTGCAGAAGCAAGAGGCATCAGAAACATTATTATAAAAAATTAAACGGCTATGAATATTATAAGAAAAAATTATAAAATTATAAATAAAAAATTAAAGACATTTTAAAATCGATAAAATCCGTAATTTTCTAAGAATATTTCTTATCGAACTTCGTATTTCTACGTTTTTATGCTCATGCATTGATAAAAAATTGCTTCTAATTCTGTAATGATTAATAAAATTGTTCTTCAAAAAATTTCATTTTTCTCATACACATGAAGCAAATCTACTTTTATTATATACCAGCTTTAAGAAATTAGTTCGTTTGCTGCAAATATTGTTTCCAGTTATATTAAATTAAATTTCTTGCACATAACTTGATGTGTATGATATTTTCAAAAAGATTATAAGCTTAAATTGTGATAAGCATTGTTAAATTGTGTTAATTGTGTGAGCATTGTTATTTTAATAACCTTACATTTGTTCTGCTTAATGTGTTCATGAATTTTCCTAATGAAGTAAAATACCATGACGTGAAAATTAATAGCCAGCCAGGCTTTTATTTAAATTTCACATGTTTATTTTGTGGTATTATATTTTCACTTTCATATTCTTCATCTGAAGTGGGCAGATAATAATTTTTTTCCTCTCTTCTATCAACCAAGAAAGAAAATTACGCGATTTAAAATTTGATGCAAAAGTGAAATGCCAAGATCTCTCTAAATTTTTGATTAACTAAAATTTTAATTAATCATTTTAAAAATACTTCAAGGCGTTTGGTGGATCTAGGCAAAAAGCTCAACACACACATTAAACACACACATCACAAACATACAGATACATATTCGCCCTTGTTATTCACAGAATAAGCAATTATGATGAGTTTTCTTCGGGCCCTTCATAACTGGTGAATTGTTACACATTTATTTCAGTTTAAAGATTTAAATAACATGACACAGGCATAATTCTACCTGTTTTTACAGAGAGTATCAAAACATCCTCAATCATTATAAATCAAAATATAAGAAGAATAATCAAATATAGGCGTAATACTTCCTGAAAGTTTCAGAACTTAAAAAATAGCATGACAGATATTTGACATTTTTTAAAGCTTCTGTGAGCAAACAAAGCAAGGATAATTGAGACAGGAGGAAAAAAAAAAAACTAAATATCAGTTCCTTTTTTTATTGCTAATTGTACCCGACAGACGGTCTTCCGTTGAACTTTAAAACTCCAATTGGAAATATTTATCAGTTCCTAACAGAAATCATAAGGCGTCTGATGCTTTAATTCGTGAAGGCTTACATGGAGTAACAGCAGTTATCAGAAAATAATGATGTATATTAAAGAAAGCATATATAAGAAAATAAACCAAAATAACAATCGCAATTAATCGAATCATATTACGCATAAATAAAAAAATCATGTGTTACATAATGAAGAGTATATTATAAAACTTGTATATCAAAGCCTGTATGTTTGTAACTTGCAGATCCTGCATAGTTGATATAATCTGCTTTAATATATTTCTTGTACTTATTACATCATTAGTTATGTAGTTTGGGGCATGAGCAAGTATTTGATAGGCTAAGATAATGTAAGTGATATTAAGGCATCAGTATTAAATAAATGTAAATCTGTATTAACTAAAATATAAGCTTTAAGATTTAACCCTTATGTTCATTTTGTGTAGTATACCATACATACAACTTTATAAAAATATACTATTATACATTATAAGTTTTATTTTATTTTTATGTTTGCACCCCTAAGTATGTATGTTTATTTTAAAATACACATGCCTAAATGTTTGTTCTTACACATTTTTATATATACCTATATACAATTTTTTTCTTTTCTTCAAAAAAGCAATCTTGCCACGATAAGGGTTAACTATTGGTTTTACAATTTTTTAGGCATTGAGATTTTTTTAAAGAAAAATTAAAAGTATTTTATATATTATTTAAAAAGGAAGTTTTGAAAAACATTGCAAGTATTGTGATTACCGAGGCACCTGGATAATTTCGAAACAATCTGGGAGACCTGGTATTACCCTCTTGGGAATTATAAAAAGTGAACTTTGTGTAAATGGAATAATTGGATTAACTAAACATTAATTAAACTTACATATTTTATTTCAAAATTCTTTTACTATGAATATAACAAGAAGTTAAATGCTTTTCAGATGCCTTAACGATGTCAAATTTATATTATAGAAATATATTACATTTTCTGCAATCATCCCAAAAATTATTTTCCCTCACAAAAGTCGCATTAATAGTTTTCTGCAATCATTGTTATCAGCATGGGCTGATTGTCACAAAAAGTGAATCAGTAACATAGTGGGAACAAGTTCCACAAATTGTACAAACTTTTTTGAAAAACACATCAAATGTTTCGAAAAATTTCAGCTTTGGTATTTTTAATATTCACTGTAACTTACCATTTCTTTTTATGTCTAGAAAATTTTACATTTTGAATAGTCATCTGTATCGTAATGTATTTTATTCTAATTGTCTGATTTTTGTATTGATAATGTCACAAGAATTGATAATTTGCTCGTTAACGCAAGTGTTTTCTATTTTGTTGACTATTTTTGTATATTTTTCTTTACTTCTGCATATTTTCTGTAATTTGGTGTCGAAGCAACAATTTTTTTTGTATTATAATTTTGTTCATATTCTAAAATTCCTCACACCGTTCACAAGTGAATACATAAATAAGCGTTCTATTGACGTCAATAATGTTAAAAAGAAAAAACGTTTATTTCTTTTTATGCCTAATCTAGAAATTATAATAAGACAACAAAAAAAATTATATGGCGTAACGAACAATCTTTTTTAATTAATGTTTTGGTGTATTCAGATAACTTCTCTAATTACTCGCTAAACTACAAATCATATAGAGTTCTTCCTATTGGCTATAATTTGCTGTTGCATTAAATCCATGTCATTATTTCTCTGGTCACTCCTAAAATTAATATAGCCCTGCCCTATAATGACACCGAAGTACTAACTTCTAAAATATTTAGAGTGAAGTTGATTTTTTTTCTGTTGATTGAGCATTAACCAAAAGAGTAGTTATAAAACCACTCTTCCCCGGACTTCTCTCAGAGATTAAAACGGCCACTATATATGGAACAGATATCATTTCGTATGCATATAATTAAAGATAGGCTAAAAGTAATTCTTTTTTTATATAAAGTGAATTACCAGAATAGTTATTTCCCTATATACATTAAACCTAATATAACTTTAGAATATATAAAAAAGTGAGTTTTTTTTTTTTACTTTGAAGCTTTTGATTTTCCTCTATATTCTTATATGCCATATTATGAAAATCTTATTCCTATAAATATTTTAGCCTATTCTTCTTTCATTCTACATATACATTGTTTTATCTATTAATGCCAAATACAAACGCTTGGAAGAGGAAAGAAAACAAGAAGGTTAGCCTGTCATTTAATTCCCACTTATTGGTAGTCTAACTGAAATTCATTGTGTGCATATAGCAATATAAACAGACAAAAAAAAATATTTGCACAATATATAGTGATACGCATAATTATGTATATACGGTTGAATGGTTATATGGGGAGGGCAGCGGTTGCCGACAGGGGACAGTTGTTCCTTTGCTCCACCAGCTAACGCCACCTCTGCTATAAATGTTCGCTTTTCTCACATTTTCTATCCACGAATTTGAATCATTGTGCCCTAAGCCTATGTACAGGAATTAATGGCATGTCATTCATTGTTCTGTTGTTTCTTATTTACTTATTCCTACAATATACAATATTATATGGCAGATTTCTCTTAGCCTTTTCAGACACCAAAGAAATTTCAAAGTTATACTTCTGTGTTAACATTGCTATATCATTTTCCACTTTTATTTGGTTGTATCTTAATGCCTTGTACTAAATGATGCTTCAAGACTTGCTTATCCAATTGTAGAATCTGAAATACTTTAATCTGTTTTCAAGTTAAAAAAGCATTTGAACTTAGAAAATAAAACTTGTTTGGACATAGTTAAGTTTCTCATATTTTTTTTCCGTCCAAATATGGGCAAAAAGAAAAATGGACGTCAAAATAAAATATGACATCTAATCAAAGATTTAAGCAACGTCGTGATTAGGGAGATACAAAATTAGAATAAAGATCCTATGGATATTTAAAATTAAAGAACAAATTTTCACAAATAGAATTATACAGGATGGTCATTCTGTATAATTCTATAATAATAATAACTGCCCCTGTTTGGCGGCATCTGCTGCTAAATTTAATGAACGAAATGAAGCCACATTTCATATACAAACTGTAAAAGGCATGAAAAGATGAATTCCGCAGAAAACAATAGTACCAAAAATTGAGTATAGAGGAAATACTGGCACTGTGGGAATGCAATTATAAATGAATTCATGAAATTCACAGAAAATAATCTTTTATTCATCCATATTAAGGTCCCCTGGACACCGTGCAACATTTTCTATATTCCGAACTTTTCTGTCTACAATATATTGCATACGGTATATAACGTTCTTCACTGCTGCATGTAAACTGTCAGTTTCAATGTTCATAACAACCCACCCATCTTGTATTTCGTTTCAAGACATTCTGGTTTTGACAACGGCATTACACTGTCTTATGTAGAACAGTTTTGTCAGTAAGGCAAGTTTAGGTAAATTAGGGCCCTTATTAAGCACATATCAACAGATAACCACTAACAATAGTCAAGAACTAATTACTAACAGGTCGTTTGCTCTTGCCCTTTTATAAGGAATGCATGTGTTGCTGTCACTCGAAAACTAGGAATTTTGCATAATCTATCTTAATATGCAAATATTATCGTTCTTATATGACAGCAGTGCCAATATTTTTCTTATCGGCAACTTTTGGAACTAATTTTTTCTCTGCGGAATTCACCTTCCCATGCCTTTCACAGTCTGTATATGAAATATGGTTTCATTTCGTTCCTTCATTTTAGCTGTAGAATCTCCCAAACAGGGAAAGTTATTTTATGGCCACTCTGTATGTTTGGTTTCCAATTAGCATTAAAACTGAAAGCACTTTAAAATATGTGAATGTTTTCTGATAGAAAACACGTTTAAATATTAATAACCTCTTTAAATAATATAATCTGATTATTTTTCAGCTAACTAACGAATGTCATGAACATGCTGGCAACAGCAACATTGGAGTCAACTGCAGCAGAACAAAGATGGGATTATTCAAGCGAAGAGGTGTAGAAATAATCGAAACCGACTGGAAGTCTCTTGAATACGAAACATATAATCCAGTGAAACCATGTGTGCTATCAGATGATCTTCCCGCAGGAGTTGAAATTCTACCTTTCCAAGCATCATATATGGAAGCAGTACTTACTTACGACCGTTTACTTGTAGGTTATGAGAGAAGATCCACCATCGAAACAAGCTGTACTGATAAAGAATGCAGTAAAACATTGGTTGCTATGAAGGATGGAAGATGTGTGGGATTTGGTTCCATTAAGTTAAATATCCTAGGGTTAGGACGTGTTGGGCCATTGTATGCAGATGATGCTTCTATTGCAGAAGCAATGGTGAAAAGACTCATTACCGATATGCCAGAAGCAAACGGATTCACAATGGTAACAGTCAGTAGCAACATACTTGGTAATATGATACTTGAAAAATTGCAAATACCAGTTCATGACAATATATACAGGTTGTACAAGAAAGAAAAACTGAAGGTAGATACTAACAAAATATTCGCACATTTTGATATCGATTTTTCATTTTTCTGATGTTTGAAATAATTACAAGGCAAATTTGAGCTTACAAGCTGAAAGTGATATCGAATAGAGTTTCAAGATTAATATGCATCTTAGGAATTTGAGATAGCTATTACTTTAAACGAAATTAAGTGAAGAAACTATGCATTATTTCTTTAACAAGATAATCCTATTTAGAAGTAATGTATATGATAATTGGAAATTCATTTTGGGACAAGATTTCTTCTTGGGAATACAAAAGCACTATTGAATCTCAAAAATCTTGTCTATACATAAATCTTATCTTGGTATATCCAATATTCAAAAGTGGATAATGTTGAAATTTAAGTCACACTTTTTATTTGATGATTGATTCCTTTCTGATAATAACACTTTTTATTGTAATGTAAATAAGAAACTAATTCAATAAAACTTATTTAATATAACCAAAAATTGATAAAGTTCCGAAATAAAAATAAAATTTTTTAAATAATGTTTGCAAAGAAATCAATCTGCAATCTCTTCATCTTATTAATAAAACAACTGGTTATTAATAGATTAACTGGTAGTGATTTCAACTCAATCATTGCAAAGTATATGCACTGCATAGTTAAGAAATTTATATTTATAAAATCATAAGCCTTATTTGTCATATAATTATTCTTAGTCAAAGTTATTCACATTTATAATGATTATAAAATTATCAGTTTTTTTCAGTGAGAAATGTTGCTCTTTCTTCTTTCTTTTCTTTAACACAATTATAAGGTTCTTTTAAACACAAGCTCTTTTAAACAAGTTCTTAAGGTGTATGTACACACTTGAAACTTCGAAAATCGTTCAAAATATCGAATATTTTTTTTATTGCTTAATAATGTTGTCTGATCCTTTAGCTTTCAAACGATATCAAGATGTTGTCCATATTCGAAATATTTCTCGAATTATAGTTATTTTTCTTGAGATGCTTCCATTAAAAACTCTAGTTACGGTGTTTTTAAAACTCATTTTATGAAGAATGATATTTTTCCACTATGTTGCTTCATTCAAACAATCAAAACTCAACAAGAAATGAACCAAATACAGTTATTTATATATCAAAATAATCTGTATGATATAGCGGATGTTTTGTGCCTCAATCAAAGTTATATTTATAGAAATAAATTTTTTATAGCTATTTAAAAGTTAAAATTACAGAAAAAATCTCGCTTTTTCTATTCATTGTTGATGAAAAAAATGTTTAAAAAAAACTATATATTTTTATAACTTGATTGAGGCAGACAACATGAAGATCAATATTAGGCATCATTTCCAACTAGAATTATGTATCTGTACAAATTAGAATTTAAGATATTATGTTTCAAAAAACAGGCTAATTAGCTCATTAAATATTAATTAATTAATTAATAATCAGTGTAATATGGTTTTTTCTCACTGAAATGAGTTTAAACATATATTAATGACCTACTGTGAAAAAACCGGATTTTTAAAGTTGAAATTAAAAAAAAAAAATTGCCAAGTGTGTACGTACACCTTAAGTCCCTTTAAACTCAAAAAGGAGCACATTACTTTATTATAGTAAAGAAAACCGAATATGCACTTTTAAGCTTTTTTAGAAAATTGAACTCAAACTGCGATACACAATTAAAATTTTAGTAATAAGATCAATTACCAACTTTCATTCAACTAAATCATAGCGTTTTTGGGTTATCCATTTATGTGCATGTGTATGTATCAACAGATAGACGCTCAACTCGTAAGCAGATTTAACATGAATCTGTACTGAACATGCTAAAACAATGTACTAAATTTTATTTGTCTAGTTTTTTTGTGTTTTGATGTTACCGTGTTTTGGTACAAACAAACGAGCTCTTTCTGAGTGTAGCTTGCTCAAAATTTGAGAGAAATCTGCAGAATTGGTGTAAACCCATATACTTTAAATATAATAATTTCATCCAAGTAGTTCCAAACATTTTTGCGTTCACAAAAAGTTTCTTTTTTTCGGGCCCAGGAGATTTGAAACACAAAGATTTGCCGAAATCTCGAAGTCAAATGTTTTACTGACTACCATACAAAGTATATCTTGAGTTTGAAGAACTAATTTCTGATTGGGTTTAATAATGTTAAAATAATAGAAAAGGGTAGATAATTTTCTACTGAAGCGTTCATCACATACAGATGAAGCCTCACATACATATATTACGCTGTCGTAAAATAGTTTGATATTTCGGCTTTAAAGCATGAGTCTACAGAATAGCAACTTGTATCACAAACTTAAACAAAATTCCTTTGCACTTTTATACTTTTAAATATTATTATACATACTAAGGTAGTCTACATTATTAATTTATGTTAAATAATTCCTTATTTTTTATGCAAAAAAATGGTACATAATGTAAGATATCATGTTTTACTAATGGTACAGAGTCAATAACAAATAAGAATCTGCTAGCATAGAAATAAATATATGATTATTTCAGCTAATTAATTATTCACTGCAAAGAATATCTATACTAGATATGATCTAAATTCATTTTTTTTTCTTTACACATTATTAAATAGCAAACTTCATTTACTGCTAGCAAAAAAATACAGTCAATTAAATTAGTTAATAAGTTAAAATCATAGATCTTTTCACATCGTCTTTTTATAAAAGCTGTTTTTATTCACACTCAACCTTCAGAAGCAGGAAAGGAACGATTGCACAGGAAATTACTTATCTTGTTATTATTTTTATGGTAAGGCATCAGAGCACTCGAAAGATATCCATTCATATATCCACTTCCGATTTTGATATCCTGTTAGCTCTAAAGATTATTTGTTTTTGTGAAGCATAAATGATTCATCTGTTTTGGAAGCAAATTAATTAAATAAGTGTTTATATTCTTTTTTGATTAATATTAATATTTTATATGAATATATTTCAAAGCATACAAACATTTCAAAGCATACATGATAATTTTCTGAAGAAAACTTTTATTAAATGAATCTTTACAAATGTTTAATTTAAAGAGAAATAGCCTGCTAAGAAAATGTCCGTAAATTCTTCACTTTTCATTTCGGGTCTGTGATTTGTCGACTGATTTAATTCAGCCATATATAAACTTCTGTGGCTATTTTTCTTTTATGGTTCTGGTAGTTTTTCTATAAAAAAGCAGAAATTCATTTTTATGGTAAAAATTCTATAGATGTGTAAATATGTTAAAATCTGTGAAAATAATATAATTTAATTTAAAATTTTTCATATTTGGTTTAGAAGATATGTTGAATCAATTGATAAATGAAACTATATTAACTTACATTAAATGAAACTATGTATAAACTTACACCTATTTTGACATCTACGCAGCTACGACCGAAAAAACTATTAATCATTAATTTGAAAAAAGATTTGTCAAATTCATTTTTAGATTTTTTTTCTTTTCAATGCATTAAATTCTATGTATGATTTTAACCAATCCCGTTGTCGAAAAGACATGACTCGGTGAACTTTTTTTAGTTTTAATCCTTGCTTAATATAAAATTATAAATTTAGGTAATGAATTACATAATGCCGCTTATTAAATAAATTAGGTGTTAGCTTTTTAGTTTTACGATTAAATATAAAATTATTCTTTTGTAATGCTTGCTTTTGATATGGGGATAAATTTTCATAAGAATTTAAGTGTTCAACGGCTAGAGGAAAATCGTCATGAATGTCATATAAATTTTTAGGATAAACTAAGTCAACTTCCATAATATACCCAGTTTCAGCGTCAGGTGAAATATCTAGTTTAACTATTTATTCATGATATAACCACTTAAAATCAGAAAATGGTAGATTAGCAGTCATGGAAAAACCATATAAATTATTAACATCAACTGAAATAATGTATTTATGAGGTTCGTTATGATTATAAGTTTCAGGTACATATGGGTTATTACATTTGGTACATTGGGTTTACATTCTTTTACCAATAAAGCAAATTCTTCCTCTAATTTCCCTTTCAAGCATTAAGTACATATCCTCCTCTGTTAAAAGCTCAAGATGCACATCTGTCATTTTTAAACCAGTACTCCATGCTAAATCTGGCGCTGATATAAATTGTAAAGATTCTAAGTTATATCTCTAAAGTTATTGAACATATCTGTTAACAATAAACAATCCACAAATAAATATAGTTTAAGGTATCTTCAAACATGCAACATCTGAATTTCTTCCATGCATTGAAATAATCCTCGTCTGATATATCTTCTCCACTTAAATTATTATAAAATCAGTGTTTTGGAGGAATCTTTTTCTCGGCTAAAACTTCAATATTATTAATCATATGGAAAAATCCCTTTTCTTAGCAAAAGATCAGAATGCTTTATTCCATTAAAGTATTCTTTAAAAATAGGGAAATCATAATTTGATTATTTTAAATCATTTGTTAGCTTAGACAGAGATGAACTCAGAAAATGGTAACTATCTAGGAACTTTAAATTTCCTATAGTGAAAGTTGTAAATTTTTCTTCGTTTATTGGTAAAACTTTAATTTTTTTCGGTGTGAAATTTTTTGAAAATTAAATGGCAGTCGTAGTTAGTAAAATTATGTAAAACAACTGGTATGAAATGGGAATGTTTATAATTTAAGTTACACGGTACACTGAGTGCGAAACCTAAAAATTTTCAGGAACAGTGACAATGGTTACGGACAATTATGTCCGTAACCATTTTTTTATTTTTTTGACATAAGTGATATTTTTTTAGATTGCATTGAATCTTATTTCGTAAAGGGGATATTTTTCTCCATAAACTTTAAAATCATTGTTTCAAGGTATTTTAGACATTCTAAAAAAAAAATTCAACTCAGTCTATTCCACGATAATAATTGTGAAAAATAGTTTTGCCTGTTGTGCATAGCAAATTGGCCCATGCTTTTGAGTTCTGACGGTAAAACTTCTATCTTTTTTTTTTGGTAAAGAAGTATGCATTTGTGTTGTAAGACATTCAAAGTCTACGTAAATACAAAAGAGATCTTTGAACATTTTTTGGCGCGAGTTGAATTTTAGAGTATTATTATTTAAAGAAGGCATTTGCAGTTTCTGAGGTTTGTTTAACAAACAGAACATTTGGTGGGATTTTCTTCTAAAACACAATAAACAATTCTTGAAGTAAAAACTGCACCTATTTTTTTCATGCAATAATCTGTTAAAATTTGTAATTAAAAAGTAATGTTTTTTATATAGCAATAAATCAACCTACTTTCTTAAATTTCTATTAGTCAAATAAATTGGAAACTATTTTTCTCAAACACTTAAAAATTAACTCCAATATTATTATTTATCTTCAAACATTTATATTTGATTAAGTGCCACAGGAAATTTCAAGCAGGAAAAAATTAAATGTTTTAAATGTTTTCTGTAAGAAGCTGGATTGTTTTTATTGTATTTTGCTGGAAATAATCTAGCAATTATACAGTAAAGAAAGCATTTATCATCACAGTTATTTATATTTAAAATACATTTTTTTTTAATGTAAGACATTTTGGGAGCGATATAAAACATCCACCGCTTTTACGGATCTTAATGACCAATATGAACATCAATAAATTTGTTATTATCGATTATCCAGCCGGTTCCAAATTTGATGAAAGTTTCAACTGATGAGAGAATTTTTTTAAATGCTTCTGATATATTTTTACCTAAATCTAAATTCGAAAATGATCTCTGACAAGATCAAAAATAAAAGAAACTGCTCTTGAATGTTATCATCATCATTAAATTAAAAATATATATTCCTATGCATATAACAAAACGTAATCGATGAGAAAAATTAGAACCAGAAAGAAGCTCAAAAATGTCTGCTTAATTATTTGATAGAGCAACTAATGTATCTAAACATACAAGCAAATCTTTCCGATAGCTTTCAAGAAAATTTTGGAACTCATGTTTCCTTTAAGTAAAACATCTTACTTTAGAATATGATAGTTTGAAACACTTGTATCTCAGCTTTACTTTGATGCATGGTCTGCCGCTAATTTTATGGCTTCTTTTAGGTTATCCTTCAAGCTAGCTGGTAAATTGAATCTGTTAGTTATACGACCGTTGATTTCTCTTGAAAAGCACATGTATTTACTATTCTGATATTCTTTCATTGTTAAGATGTAACCACGGCCAAGATGAACGGATAACTCGGGCATAGAAGAAGAAAAAATACCATCTTCTGATAGATCCACATCGAATTTAGGTTCAGTTGGTGGAGTGTCGAAAGATGATGCGGAAGACTCGCACGATAAGCATACCATCTGGGATTTCTTCTTACTCTTCTCAGCTTCATGTTCTTTATTCTTCTTTTTCTTGTTTTTCAGCATTCCTTCCAACTCTAGAGAAAAAAAAGAGATGTATATAAGACAACAATATAATTTTAACATTTAATGTTAAAAAGAGTTAGTTAAACATAGGAAAAAATCCTTAGTTTATCTATACCACAAATATTTAAGCGCTTACATTTTAAGAAATTGATATCTATGGTTTTGCAATTACAAGTTTTGAACAATCAAAATTGTTTTAAAAGTTTCTGTTGCATTTAAAAATTATATAAAATTTAATGGTAGAAAATTCAATAAGAATATTATTTATATTAATTGAAATATTGTAAAGCAATATATTAAGTCAAATGTGTACGAAAGTATTAGGACATTTCTTACCATGGTATGAATTCATCTTCAAAGTAGAATCAAGCTTAGCAAAACAAATTTTATCTTTACCTAACAGAAAAAAAATAAAACTCATAAGTTTTTCTTTCAAACAGGATACATTTATTTTCATTAAATTGTTAAAATTTTGTTAAAGAAATTTTAAAATTATAATACTCACTTAGAAAGTAAAACTTTCAGTAAATAGACTCCACTAGCAAATAGGGTAGCAATAGGCTCCACTAGCTATAGGCTTGTGGTTAAAATCAAAATTTTCTCAATCGATGGGACATATGGAGACGTTAATGGATCTAGGTGGTTTCTCCTATATGAATATCAAATCTTCTCTAGGGTTTATATACCAAATTATATTCAGATTTCTGAGTATTCCATACAGAATAAGTCTCTTCCTGTTTACAGAATTAAAATAACTTAATCATGAAATCGGATAACCAATAGCTGAAAACCCGGATATTTTTATTCCTTTATCAGTAACATTGAACACAATATCTTCGACTTAAAATAAACTCTAAAGTAGTCATTTCACCACTTATAGAATGTAAGTGATGTATATACAAAAAGAAAAGCTAAAACACGAAAGAAACACACATTTTTGCATAAATATTTTTTTATTCGCAAACAATTTTACAGTCGCAGAATTTACATATATGCAATATCGTATACAGAATATTGGATATTGTTTTACAGAGAAATAAAATATACAAAATTTTCCTTTTACAAAAGTAGGATACGTTTAACATCTCATTCGACTAGTTTTCACAGAAATAACACATATGAAATCTTTACTTTTACAAAATATGTAACAGTTGAACCACTTCATCATCATTCAATAATTTAAAATATCCAAATTGAAACCTTGGATAAGTTTCCACATCATCAAATTTTTGTTCTTTCGCTATCAATATACATTCCAAAATTGTATCAAAGAGATTCTTTATTGTTGTATGTACGGTTGAATTTCTCATTAGGATCTGTTCGTTGTAGTAGACAAAATCCAATCTGAAGAATTGTCTCTGTGAATGTAGTGAACAATTTCATAATTATTTAACACTGGAGAATAAATAACTTTTTTTAGAAAAATCCAGCGATTGTTGTGAAATAACATATTTTATTCATTCTACTAAAAAATTAAATAACGCAGAATGAATGCATACTTATTCTTACACAGAGAAGACGTCACAAATCATATATCCGTATTTTTCAATGGTTCAGGCTCTTCTGAATCGAAAAGGTTCGTAATTTTCATAAACATACCTTTTCTCATATTATGGCACATTCTTTAAAAAAGTATTTTTTTTTAAATTTCTTTATAGATTTTTTTTCAAGCTTTTGAACATATTTTCTGGAGATGAATCAGAACCATTCTCTTAAATACATCTTTAAGCTTCGGCAACCCGAACTCGAAAAAGTTACTTTGAATGCGGGCATTCAGTGAGAGAAACTAGAAGAATGCTTTCCCCTTCTTTTAAAGGCGTTTGTTGAAAATAACCTCTTCGATTTCAACCCCCGCCCCCGTAGAGTTAATGGGTCAACTGTCCCCCTCCGTAGTAAGCGGGTTGCCATTTTTTTGTGGTTTCGGCTCGTCCGAACCCTAGAGAATGCTTTTAATCTCAGTTTTATTTATTTTTTTTTCCTGAAAATTATTCCAGCAATTCTGTAGGAGAAAATATCGCATTAAATATTATGATACTAAATAAATTGCAAATACGATATCTGCTGAATAGTTTAATAGATTAAACAATAATTTCACAATTTTTCAATTATATTTAAAATTAAATCAATTTCTCAAGCATTACTGAAGCTGTGAATTTAGCTGACAACGCTTGAATACTGCATTGTGAATTTTATTCCATTTTTATAATTTTAATTCATCAATTATAATAAAATGTAACGATTTATATATAATGTACTAAAGATCCTAATTATTAATATATTATTTCTAAAAGTATTCACATCTCTTCGTGCATCACACAGATAACAATTATCTGCTGTTTTGTAAATTAAAAACAATATAATATTTAAAAGATTTTATAATATTATATTGCTCCCATAGAGATTGAATATAATTTTTATTCCTAACATAGTTTGAACGGTTTTTAATATAATTACTAGTAACGTTTTCCTATTCTATTGTCGATTCTTACAATTTATAGTAGTGATTTTTTTTTTTTCTGAGAATTTCAATTACTCTTTGCAATGTAGTATTTTTGAAAACCGTGCTCAATTTTGCAGACAATAAATACCTGAATTATAACGAAAAATTATTTTTCAGCAGAAAAGTTTACTAATACGTAGGTAATCACCAGATTAAAGACAATTAATTTTTTAAAAGTAAGATTAGATATGGTTTACTTAGAATTCGATACATAATATTACATTGCGATAATATTACGTTGAAAAGTAGTTAGCAAAAAACTTAAGACAATACATCTGGCATTCTAAATGATCAGCATTCGTTATTAAATATAAGTTTTACTAGCAGCTGATTTAGATTATCTTTTGCCGGCGTCCTGGCATAGGGGTAGCGCGTCTTCCCCGTGATCTGGGAGTCCCGGTTTGGGCATGGTTGTTCTTCTGTTGTTCTATCTGTGAGATGTGTGAATGTGCCCTCCTGTAAAAAGGGGTTGTGCAAGCGAATGAGTGATGCGTGAGTGGCAAAGTCGTACTCTTGGCCCTAGTTGGCGCTGCTATAAAAAATAAGAGACGTTCCCCTCAGGCTTAAATCGCTGTCTTCGTAACAGTGGGCTTGTCAGTGGCAAGTGCCATAAGAAACAAACAAACAACAACAGATTATCTTTCAGAAATGCTTAAAATTAAATCTAGAATTCCTGACTTTTTTTATGCAGCTACTTTATTTGATGTCAATACAAATATTTCTAGAATAAATTAAGTGCCTCAGTGGATTGAAATGAAGATATAAAGATTTTAATATTTTTCTTCTGATATAGAAGAACTACTAATCATTATTTTTGTTAGATTTTAACAACCTCCTTCAATATTTCAAAAGTAGGATTATAACTTTTAATGAATGATTAATTACAAATTATTAAATCAATAGATTTCATAAATTATGAAAATTAATGGTAAAACCGACAGCTTACTTAAAAATCAAAACCAAAATGTATTTTTAGCAGGAATATCCAGTTCGAGTATTAAAATTTAGAGCTGGAAAAAACGGTAGGTCGTTTTAATACTGTGTTAGACTAATACATAATGACTGGGAAGTATATATGCCCAATGCCTCCAGTAAAAGGGGGAGGGGTAAGCATGAAGACAAAACAAAGTGTTTTGTCACTTTTCAATGTAAAATATAATGACAGTGGAAAAAAAACCGAGGTTCCATTTAGTTTTTCTGCATCATTTGTGACGAATGGGAAAGAAGAAGTAACAATTTGTCTAGGGAGCCGATTACCTTCATAATACTATTCCGTTAGAAATTCTTCTTGTTCAAATGATTAGTGAATTCTTTCAAGTAAATTCTTGGTTCAAATATTTAGACAAATAGATGGGCCCAACTATAACCATATATTATTATAAAGTTACAAAATTATATTAAGTTAAAATATTAAGGAATTTATAAAGTTAAAAAATTAAGAAGCAGGAGGAAAGACGAAAGTTTTCAACGAGTATTTCCCACAAATGAAATTATGCAAACTCATTCCATACCTCTTAGGAATGTTACTTTAAAAAAAGCCGCCAAAGCAGGGTTCACAAGACTCATTATCGCCAACAAGTGATAATAACAACTGTTAGACGAAATCTCCTGACCTTAAGGGGTGCGACACAAAAGGGAAGCGATTTTACGAGGCAATTAGGGTTCATCTGGAAAGTTCAAGTGGGGGAACGAAATTCAAACTCGTTACTGGTACAACTGTTGTACCGCGCCGTAAGGAAAGGTAAAAATAAATCTGATACAACTGTTGTACCAGCCGTAAGCTAAAGGTTAATCACGCCTTCGTGTAATTGTGAGACAAATTCAAAGAATTGCTTAATTTTACTCAAATGAGTTGAGTAAATTGTACTCAAATGAGTTGAGTAAATTCAAAGGTGTTTTGTATATTCCTGGTTTAATAACTAAACCTTTCGAATGTTTAATAGATTTCACAAACGAAGGATATTCTTGAATGATCACTTTAAAAGAATCGCTATTGTTCACATGAACTAAATAATCAACTTTCAGTTTCTGCGTTTGCTTAGTAACAGTACTCTCTGGGAGATTCAGTTTGCGAAACAGTGAAGATCCTGAAGACCTTTCTATATACACTACGACATATTTCTAAAAAATGATGGAAACCTAATTTATGTCGATCATATTCAAATTTTATGAGCTCGTCCACATTTCTCGCTGCTAGATGTCTGTTTAATATTTCAAACAAAACTCTAGGCTTGTGAATAGTCATCCTTCCAAACATTGCAGACACTTCAATTTTTATTTCAAGAACTCTTCTAAGGGTAGAATCAACTCTTTTCACCACTATTTCTAGAGAAAATTGCTGAGAGATATGAAATTGATAAATCCTCGAAACGCTCAAAATTGTGTCTTCGTTAGGCAAATGTAGCATATATAACAGTTTCGATTCTTTCACAACATGCAATTCCACTCCTTCTAGAATGTGGGCTGCGACCGTTGCAACATGCGAATCGTATTGAAACTTTATTTTAGTTTTACCAATCGTTTCTACAATTTTTTTGTTCAGAGTAAACCAAATGACTCTCTGACTTATAAGCTCTCTGACTTATAAGTGATTTTTATTTCCTTTCAAATTTGTCCATAACGATAGCCTCTCCTCTTTCGTACAGTATCATATAGAAATTATTATGATCAGCATCGATACTAAAATCGATATATAGGAATAAGAATCGATATTTCAGATAATGGCACTTTCCATTCACCATTTAAGATTATTGCAGCTGATAAATTCGTTCTGTAAGATGATTGTGTATTTGAGGGGAAATAATTCATACTTGAATCACTTGGTAAAGTGACGTAGAACTCTTTTACGTCATCCATTCTGCTTTTATCCAAGAATTGAAACATTTATCAAATCCTTTCCACTTGACGAAATACTCTTTCTTTTTTCTGGTGCCTCTGCTTTTCAAAATTTTTCCTATTCTCCAAAAATCACTAGCTGTTTTTATTACTTTCTGAAATTTCTGCTCATAAAATCGCCGATTCACTAACTTATTTCTCAAGTCTTGCAGAATGTAAATAGGTGGATTTGAAGCAAATCTTTTTTGTATACTAAAACCCTAATCAGTCTAATTTGGTAAAATTAGAAATTCTGGGTAATTTTAGAAATTCTAACCTGATCTCCTAGGTTAAAGTTAAATTGAACTTCGCGATTTGAATCGTAAAATTTGTTAAAAATTAGAGATTGTTGCTCTTTTCTTACTTGAGAGGGTGCAAACCCAGTACTGCGATGAACGCTGTTATTGTAAGACTTTAATTCATGATCTAAAATGTCTGCAGATTTATAGGAACATCTATGAGTAAAAATACAAAATAATTGGTTTTTTAAAGTGCGGTTAAATTTTTAAATAACGCTTGCTTTATATTCACTATGAGAATTGTAATGGTTCATACCTTGTTTTTTAAATAGTTCTTGTATTGGTTTGTTATAAAATTCAGTTCCCTAATCTGTTTGTAGGTTTCGAATTTTGTTTTTCACTTTTTAAAACAATTTTTTAAAAGCTTCTACCAAAGAATATGCATTTTTTGTTTTTCAAGGGTATTACATAAGCATATTTTGGAAAAACATCGATTGCAGTTAAAATATATTTAAATCCTTTATTAAATTTAGAATATTTCGAAATAGTCACCAAATCACACTGCATCAAGTCTCCAATGCCAACGATAGTACTTGTTTTTTCTTAAATCTCAAATTTATAGGCTTGTGAAGGGTATATACATCTTGCTTCATAAACTATTCCTTTGTTTTCTGCGGTGTCACGTTCGAAGCCTTTGAAAGTCTTGCAATTCCTCCAAACGAAGCTGCGTGCTTTATATCATAGTAAATATTACTTAATATTCCATTAAGTTGTTGATGGTATGGCTTCTCATTTTCCATGGTGGTTCTGCTTCTTGTACAAGAGCTCTCTCGCTTGCTGACCGAGATCGTCGGCGGTAAAAATTGGGGTTGAAGATTTATAACTATTATCTTCTTTTCCGCTCTGGTTGATGTCGTCGGAAAATGAAAGGGGAAGCTTCAATTGACTTAAAACGTTTTTGTTCAATATCCACGAATACGGTATATTAACTTCTTTGATTGTTCTCACAAATATTTCAAGGTGTTGCGGTTTCTCTTGTTTTTTCGAATTTCTCATCACATACGAAAACAAATCTATAATTTTCAAGCATTTTATAGGAACTCCGTTTTCTGTCATTTCTCCATATTCGTTCCAATGATACAACCGCGTTTTGAGTTTTTCTACAATCATTGGTATATGTTTTTTCATAAGTGTGAGGAATTGTATATCTGATAGCTCGCGTTATTTCATCATCATCATGTTCTGTTGGCTTTTCTTCATCTAATTTTGATGTAGATTGTTCGGTTATGCTAACTGGAATGGGTGGTTTTGGTTCTCGTATCGTCTTTTGATATCTCATAATTAGATAATAGTTTAGCTAAGATAATAGTTTCGGCTTGTTGGCCATTAGGTAATTCGGATTTCTCAAGTAAATTCAATATGTTTGGTTCCAACTCTAATTTGAGCTCTTTTAGGTTATGGTATGCAGCTAATAACTTAGCAGGACCCAAAGCTATTTTTTAACCAAGTTCATTTTTAAAAAATTTCAAATGCTATTACAGACTGTACAATTGGCCACTTTAGCTACAACAGATGGAATTTCAGATAAATTTAATGATAAAAATATGCTAGCTATTGATCAGAATTTTCTAGTGAGTGTTTTTGTATTAATGAAGCATAAAGTGAAGCATCTCCTTTATATATGTTTTCAAGAAGCTATAAATAAAACTAGAATTGTTCTGGTTCATATGTATTTATTTATTTTATTATCTCAAATCCTGTTACCGACAGCTCGACCTACCATTTTAGCTAATGCAGAAACAGCCGCTGAAGGTATTAGCGGTAAAAATCCTCCGTTTTGATTCACCAAAAGTTTTTTCTTTTGTTTAATACAAGTTGATCGATCGGCAATTTTTCTCATACTTTTTTATATTTTGCAATTGTTTTTACATTCACCGGAATATTGTCTGCCAGCATGTTCAAACAAATTTCACATATTGACAGTATTTGGGATTAGTATGCATTTTGCAGCAGTGATCTTCTTTGTTTTCGATAAACAACTGATAATAAATGTAAAACTGAATAGTTCTTCAAGTGTTTCATCAATTTGGCTTATATACCCAATATACACCACTGTTATTTGGGAACAAACTGTCATGTAATCTGTATTCCTCACTCGTTAGAGGATCGAGGTCAACTACTAAATAAGTAAATGGTTTCTCTGTCTCCTTTTTATATGCACCCACCACAAATTTCGAATTTCCTGGATACAGTTGCCTATCAAAGCAATAAATTTGGCTCATATCTCTTAAATTTTTAAATAATATTATATAGTGCACGTTAAAGCTAATATCTCGCATAACTTTACCCTTAAGAAATAAATTTTGTAAAATTAAAATTACACTTATATTAGAGTGGTGTGAAAACTACAGTAAATATTTATGCAATTTTATCTTTTGCGTGATGCATAAAATCATCGATTATTATCAGATCTGTTCCTGTGTAGTCTTCAGGCAGACCATGAAAAAATTCAATGCCTGGTTCTTCAAGAAACCAAGGAGAACTATACGCACAACACCATTTTATTTTATTTAAGCCCTTATCATGAATATTGCTTTTTAGGATTTTCCGCACCAATGATGTTTTACCAGACTGACTTTGTCCAACGATTAAACATGCACTTGGATGTCTCAGCACTTTTAAATATATTTTTACAACGCAAAAAGATTCATAAAACAAAAAGTAATTAATTTGTAGTCGAACTTTTATAGTTTCTGAAATTTAACGACTATTACAAAACCATATAATGGTCACCGTTAATTACTAACAAAAACAAGTACTAAATTCGAACCGAGTTGTTCTAGAAGATCAGCTGGTTTAGAAAGTGCTGCTTCAACCATCCAAGCCATCTAATGCTAATACGAGCGCCTCTGTTGAAGCTATAAAAGTGTATCCATAAATGTTTGAAATCTACGCAAGAAGTTCATTCACTTACTCAAAACGTTGAAAATGGGCATCATTCAAAGGGTGTAGATCTTTAAAAATGGAAGTACGATAAAAATATGTGAACAAAACAGAAAGGTCGGTTGAGTTAGAAGTGATAAGCGAACATAAATAAATTGTTCATATAACGGAAGACGTATCTAAAAATTATCATTCAAACAGAAGCAAACGCTTTGATTGCAATGTAAGAAACATAGGCGATGTGCGCAGCAGACGCTGCAATCGCAACAAACGCCATGTAGGCAACAAATGCTTCAATTGCATTTGCAGAAAGGAACGCGATGTAATCCAGAAAATGACATGTTTTGTCAAATAGTCCAGAAGATGACAACCTATACTATTATCATCTAAATTTCTGCATCATTGATCTCTTTCAGAGACAAAATGATACTTGCACCCTTCTTTGATTTGGCATTCTTCAGCAACTTAAAAATAAAATTTATAACAGGAATTAGCGGAGAAAGAGTATAGATTATGAAAAAATCTTATTTAGGATTTTATGACCAAAAGATAGCTATAAAGGGTTTTTCGATCAGTAATTTGAAATAATTTTTGTCTTTCAGAAATTAATTATCGGTATTGCAATGAGTTGAATTTCAACTGTTCTCCGAAATATACTAAATGATAAGATGTTTTTTTAATTATTATTATTAATAAAAACTGATATTTTCTAAACTTGAATCTTCAATTAGTTAATTTGAATTATATTAAAGTGAAAAATATGCAGCGTATCCATACATGTTTATAAATTATGTAACTAATTTAAATTTAAGTAAAACTAGGTATCATAAAGAACAATACATTTAATTGCATATTTTTTTGTTATTTGCTTTAATTTTAGAGTTGCATTCGATTTACATTATAAGATTTCAAACATCTACATACCTTTATTGTCGCACACCCGACATAATCCTCAGTTAAAAATATGGCATGTAAGTTGCTAAAATGTTGTGAATTCCATAAACACATTGGAAAGAAAACGTACAAATTGACATAAAAAAATGACAACTTTGCCATAGAAACCAAATGAGAGCAAGAACTTATCAGTTTTATTTTATGAATGCAAATCTTTCAGAGAAATCCCAAAAATAGATAGATAGAATCATCATAAGAAAATAAAACTTTACAGTACAATATCCAATGTATATTAATAGATGAAAACGAGCAGAAAGATTTTTAACCTTCATTTTTCTAAGATCACTCGAATTCAGGTACCGCAAGAAACTGGAACAATCGAGTTTTACTTGCAAAGAAACATTCTTTGAAAACTACAATTACATCCCGTGTTCTTTAGAGTTTGATATGCAAACAAGGTTCCCACTTTGTTGATAACTACTAAGCAAATGTGCGCCAAGACATAATTGGAGAATTCTTAAAAAAATTCCCTGTTCCACTAAATTAATGGGCGAGCGTCTCTAATGAACAAAGCCCATGTCACTGGTATTTCATTAATCACACTAAATGAAAGGAGAAGAAATTTCACAGAGATATCCAGACATCTCATACCGCTCCTGGAATTTTGTTGAATGGGTGTTTTAGACCTTACGGCGTTGAAAAAGTTCAATTCATATGAATATGATGAAGTAAGTGCAAATTCTAACCTAACCAATAGAACACTAGGAGTATCCGCTTCAAGTTGCCTCAAGATGAGTGGATAGTTTTAATTATGTAGCTATATAATAATGCAATTCAAATGTCTGTGGAAAAAAAATAGGGATAACCATAATAAAATCTACTGTTATTTATGAAGTTTAAAAATTTATTGCAGTTTAATTGCTTGCTTAATATATAAATATGCAAAAATATTTAGCATATTTCTTACCTTTATACAATTCATTTCAACTATTCGAAAATACAAGAAACATCGATTTCTGTAAAATCCCTCTTTTTTTTAATTGCTTTCATTGGGAGGTCAAAATTTAGCTCGCTTCAATTCCAATATCTTTCAGAATTTTAATAATTTTCAACTGCAGTTTTTATATATAATTAACACTATGTATGTGATTTTGATATTATGTTAAAAGATATGCTTCACATCTCTGTAGTTAAAAATTATTTTCTTCAAATATTCCTGTTTCATGAGGTATTCTAAGTATTTACTTTTAATTTAATATATTACTGACACAATGACACACTTTATAAATTTCATATGATTTAGTTGAATATTATTTATCTTATAGGAGAAAAAAAATACTGCAAATTTTCAGATTTCTTAATAAATCCTTTATAATTTCTCAAATGTATGCAACATTTTTTACGAAAATTTACATAAATGTCCTGAATAATAATTAAAACTATTCGTGAAGGCTATAAACAGTTATCAACTTTCTGTGAAACTGCCTGAACCGAAATTATTTTATTTTTGATAAAATTCTGGACCATCTCCTAAATTCCTCTGATACTGAATTTTTTCACAATAAGATATGGGTTGAAATTTAAGGGCAGTTTCTCTGGTCTTCTCAGAGAAAATTCGAAAGAATGAACTAATCTGAAAATATTTGAATACTTTTAGGAAAATAATTTATCTTGTTTCTCAGAATTAATCATCTTGCCAGTACTTTTCTGAAAACAATTTTTTTATATATTATTTAATGATAGGTTATCTCTAATGGCATTCATGAATTACGCTTTGTAAGGCTCAGACTCTTTGAATTTACCATTAAAATTTGGCAAAGGTAGATCCATTCGATTAAAAATACTCTTTTGAAACGGATTAACAGCTTCTGATTCTTTACTCTTAGACAAAAATACAAAAAGGTTTGCTTGATTTACTGTGCTTGATCTAATATAAACACAATATCCGTTAAAGCCTTAAAAGCAAAGTTTAGAATTTCACAATATTTCAATATGTCTATTACTGAAATTAATTTTTTATTGCTTGCATTGAAATACTTGATTGGATCTTTCAGCAAGAAATCGCCTATATGAAGCTGTTTGTTCTTTTGATAGTTTCAGTTTTGAAAGCTCCTTGTTTGATATTTAATGTTTGTAAGCAATATTTTTGTAAGAAATTGCTCTGGATCGACGTATCGCAATATTTGAGATGGAGAAAGATTAAATGTGGCAATATGTTAGATCTCAAATTAAGTAGCGAGAACTGCAGTATAAAGAACGTATTGTATCTTGAAGTTAAGAAACGCTTTACTATTCTTAAAAGAAATATTACGTTCCAACAAGAATAACAGAATTAGCACGTACTTTCAAGCACAAATGATTGAACAAGGAAACGTCAAGACAGCAGAATAGCTCGGATTGGCGAAGCATATTTATAGAGTGTGCTACTATACGAATGACATAGAAAGTAAAAATACCATCAGTGCCAAAACTGATATCAGGAAAAATAATTGTTATTGGTTTTCATTTTTCTTATTAGCCGATGTGATAGTAAATTTAATTTTTCTAGTAAATCAAAGAATAGGCTAATAAAAACAAACTACTGTATAGTTGGTAATTTTAATTGCGGTTTTTTTCGTATAACTCATTTTTTTTATAGTAATATTTTTACAGAAAGCCTGAGACATAAACTCAAGGTTGTAGCAATCGGCAAAATTCAGCCATTCTATGAAATCTACATTAAATATTTAATGTTCTAATTTTGCAAAAAAAAAAAAAAAAAAAAAAAAAATTAAAATTTTAAAATTGAACAAACCTTTTAAAAGTACACTTGATTAAATAAACAGAAAAATATTCAAGGGAAAATCGCATTCAAGAGATATCAGGAGTGGTATTATTGAAATAATAAATTAGTTATTTATTTTAGTTATTTAATGTTTATCTTTTCAAAGCCAATGCGATAAATTATTTCAACCAAATGTTGGTTATGTTATTAATACTTGATGACACAAGTTGGACACTATAACAAATTTAGCTATTGTGAATCATGAAAGAAGATATATAGAGTCAAGATTTTTAAAATAATCAAAGTATCGAAATATTTTCTATAATCTTACTAATTATGTCAGATATCATGAGCATTCATTGTCACAAATCCAACAAACTTCTTGGGCTATGCAAAGCAATTCAGCCTGAAAAACACTGCATTCATCTCTTATTCTGAATTGATGGGTTTCAGTTTCAATATAATCTTGGAAAACAACAAATGCAAGCCCAACCTTATTGTTAATTTTACTACCATCTGTAAAACAGACAACAGGAAAGTTGTCTTTAATATTATTATGATAACTAATTAAATTAAGAGAAAATCTTTCAGCAGGACGGGGAAGTTCAGAAATTTGAAGGAAATCATTTAGATTCTTATGGGCCAGGTTCTTCGCTGCGTTCTTAAATTCATTACTATGGTTTATAAAAATGTCAATAGGTGGAAAGCCGGAGATAGAAAATACAGCTTCATAAGATATCGTTCGATACCCAGAAATAACTCGTAGCAGTATTTTCCTTTGAATTTTCCTCAAGAGCCAACAATTCATTTTTTTCTTCAGAGGAGTACCTCAGACTCAAGCTTCCTTGAGAATTTACTGTCAAGGACAATTCCAAGATATTTTAATTGATTCACATAGCAAAGAGGAATTCCATTAAGGGTGAGGTTACTATTACGAAAGCGGTTCTGTCTCCTCTCCAAGACCATAACTTTTGATTTGATGGTGTTAAACTCTAATTTATGATTCTTTGTCCAGTTTGATACAAAATCAAGAATAATCTGCACTTGTCTGCTTTTATTGTGAAAAGATCTGAAAAAAAAAGAATCAAGTCATCAGCAAAAGCAATCTTTTCTCTAAATAATTAATAATAATATTCCAGAGAAAAGGTCCAAAGACAGATCCCTGAGGACATCCTCTTTGTAAAATCCTCTCCTTTGAGGAATAGCCTAAGGATAAGCTTGCAGTTCTATCCTTCAAGAAACTAGAAATGACAGCAAATAAATTCCCTGGGAAGTTTGCTTTTTTCACATACACGTAATAGTAGGCCACCAAGAACTATCAAAAGCACCTTTAATATCCAAGAAAACCAGGATTGTATGAAGGTTTCTCTTTTTCCCTTTTAAAGCAAAGTAATTTTTATTGAAATAATTATCATTGTGCAAGAGAATTTACTGTCAAGGGCAATTCCAAGATATTTTAATTCCTTCACATAGCAAAGAGGAATTCCATTAAGGGTGAGGTTACTATTACGAACGCGGTTCTGTCTCCTCTCCAAGACCAGTACTTTTGACTTGATGGCATTGAATTCTAATTTATGGTTATCTGCCCATTTCGAGTAATCAAGAGTAATCTGTGCTTGTCTGCTTGTATCATGAAATGATTTTCCCTGAAAACAAAGATGCAAGTCATCAGCAAAAGCAATTGTTTCACAAGAAGAGAAAGCTGTGATTTTTTCCAATAAATCATTTATAATAATATTCCCGAGAAAAGGCCCAGAAACAGATCCCTGAGAACATCCTCTTTGTAAAATCCTCTCCTTTGAGGAGTGACCTAAGGACAAGCTTGCAGTTCTATCCTTCAAGAAGCTAGAAATGACGGCAAATAAATTGCCAGGGATGTTTACTCCTTTTAATAGATCCATAATAGCAGGCCACCAAGCATTATCTAAAGCACCTTTAATATCCAAGAAAACCAGGATTGTAAGAAGGTTTCTCTTTTTTCTTTTTAAAACAAATTTATTAAGGTTCAACAAAGCATCTTCAGCGCACTTTTGAGGCATAAAAACCAAACCGATTTTTATTGAAATAATCTTTGTGCAAACGCCAAGCTAATCTGTTAACAATAAGTCTTTCTAACATTTATCCAAAATTGACAGTAAACTGATACACCTTAGGTTGTCTAAATACGGGATACAGACATCGTTATTTTTGGAAATCAGAATAACTCTAGCTTTCTTCCAACAGTGGGAGAAAATCTTGAGACGAAGACATGAACTAAAAACTTTTAAGAAAAGATCGGGGTGCATTTCGTGTAATTTCTTGATAACTTCGTTAGGTATAGAGTCCAGACCAGGATACTTTTTAAGTTCAATTTACTTATAACAGAATCAATTTCGTGGATGGTAAGAGGTGAATCATTCGTTACGTTAGTATTTAAAAGAGCGTAGTGTCGTATTTTCTTATGACAATCATCATCATCATTCTCATTATCATCAGGAAAAGAATGAGAAAAAACAGCATTTATTGTCTCTTTAAAAGAGTTAGTTACTGTTCCACATGGAAGAGCTATTCCACTGAGTTCAACTCTTTTCTGAAACTTCTGTTTTATTCCAAAGGTATAAATTTTTTTCCACACATTAGTTTCATTAATTTCATCTAAAAATTTCTTCAATGAGCTTATTTTTGCATCCAAAAGTTTTAAATTATATTTAGTCCTTAATTCGTGGTATTTATTCTTATAAATTTCTTTCAAAGTGACATTTCTACATTTCTGAAATCTCCGTCTTGAAGCATTACATGCTTTCTCATGCAATGGATTTCTGTTGTCCACCAGGGAACACTGTGCAATTTTTTCTTTTTAATCGGAATGGACATTTTACAATACTTTTGGATAATGGAAATGGGCTCATCTGTGAGATCATGCAGAGTTTCTGGATCTTGGCAGGAATCAATAAGATTACCGATACTTGACAGCAAATAATTCGATTTGTTGTAAAAGAGTTTCCAATTCGCTTTTTTAAGATGGAAAGTGCAATTGCCGCCCTCTTTTGATGGAGGATGTGGATCCAGTATTACTTCATACTCAATTGATTTATGGTCAGATAGAGAATCATAAGTAGGTAAATGCCAACAAGAAACATCTTCCAGTAAATCTGTTCGAACAACAGTTACATCAATATAACTAGATCCTTGTGATTCACAAAATTTAGGACCGCAATCTCCATTAATGACAAAGAGATTATGCTTACTAATAAATTCGGTGAGTTTGATTCCTCTAGAGTCGGAAAGGGGACTGAACCATGTTTCGGATTTACTATTAGCATCCATAGACCAGATCAGCTTGTTTATGGGAACGTTGGAGAAGAGTTGGTTTATTTTTTGTAAATCAGAATCCATATTCTTGACGAGTTCGAAGTAATACGAAAAAAATAGATAAGAAATTCTGTTAATATTGAAATGCACTGTCACCATATTATAATCTAGATTATTTATATCCAGAAAAGCTGAAATATTTCTATTTCTGAATATAATAGCTGCTTTAATTAGGTCAGAGTTTTCACTGGAGAAAACTCTATATGACGAAGGAAATCCCGGAAGAGTCCCTTTATACGAATGAGGTTCTTGAACCAACGCGATATCAATATTCCGAGATTCCATATTCAAAATAAGCTGCTGAGTAGCACACTTTGATTCATGCAGGTTGAGCTGAATAACACGCAAAAGTGTTGGTGAGAGAAAACTATTCATACTGAGTCTGGGATACAGTAAGTTTCTCCATAAATTAATGGCATTTGCAGCAGCTAGAAAAGGGTTTATGATTCACATCAACTTTTTTATTTGGGGCTTTTGTCTTCTTATTGAACTTTATGCAGTTCACTCAAACCTGCGTAGACAAATTGTATTCACTACTTTTGTGGTCTCCCGCACACTTGAAACAGCACAAGCCATTTTCACAGTTGGCAGCTTTGTGGTGATAGCCGAGTCACTTAAAGCAACGATTGATAACAAGAAAGTCCTCTATTTTGCAAATGTTCCAGTTGGCTCAAAGGAAATTCGTTTTCAAACACACTTTCCGACATGTTGGATTGACTTCTAAAACCAAATGCCTAGAGTTATCGAATCTTCTCAGAGTGAAGCGAATTTTTGTTTCCTGCCACAATTCTTTTTTCTCTTCCAATTCAGGATTCTGCTTTTTCAAAAGCTGAAGAACCTCCTGATCACCAATTTCATTTGGAAGATTTTTTAAAAGCAGATTTGGATTTCTTCGCTTTGGGGAAGACGCATACAGGTTGTTAGTATTTTTTTTACAGCATTCAAAAATCTTTCTTTGTTATTTTTTGAGACACATTGAACAAGCACGCGGTTGTTGCTGATGGTTCTCATCTTTTTAACTCCTACTTGCAGTTCTATTCTATTTAACTGTGCTTTAAGATTTTTACGCACTTCCTCAGATGTAGAATTGTTATCATTTGAGCAGACAATGACATTGTTGTCCATTGAATGACTCGCATTTTCTACGATAGATGGCACCACGACACTAGCATACGTTGATTGTTTAATAGCCATTGTAATATCATGATAGATATCATTTTGTTTTATACCAACAGATCCATTCGAAACTTTCGTAAAATTCAACTTTAATTTACCCAAAGCAGTCATTGCACTCAACTTTTTGCTTAGGTTCCCAACGCAATTTAACACATTTTCAAACGATTCGAAACATTCCTCAAGAGACCGAAATAACGCATCAACATCAATGGCCGCCATGTTGGAGTCCATCCACTCATATTAACAGCAAAATTATTAACTTTTTCACCGCTATTGATAACTTTTTCACCGATATTGAAAAATGATACATATATTTTATTTTATTTATTTATATAAAAGATGGGAAATAATTATTTAGCTTTAACCTACATTAATAAATTAAATCACACTATGAAGATTTGAGTATTTTATTTAACTCAAATAATATAAATACATCTGAAAAAGAATTTAAACTTAGTTGCCAAAATTTTAGAAAAATTCTTTCGTTTTAATTACAACAGAATATAAACTGCAATAAAGTTTTAAAAGCAGACAAATTGGGTAAAAACTTTGAGTACTTACTATTTGACACAAGCAGAACACTTTTATAAATTTACAAGAATAATCAAAACAAATTTTCGGAAAAATCGGCAATAAGTTTGATTCAGTCATTAACATTATCTGTGGAAAGAGAAAAGAAAGCTGTCTCAAATTAAAATAAGTTAAAAAATTATTTGATATCAATCGCGCCACAGAACTTTTAGCTGGACATTCAATCATTTCAATTGCGAAGGAAGTCCTGAATTCTATAGTTGCCAAAATATTGAAGAATTTTCATCATCAAAAGCTAGACAGGTACTTTTGTAACAAAGAGGAAAAAAATTCATATTTTAATATTTTAAAACTATTTGTATTTCATAAAATTTCTGGAATATTATTCACTTTATTTTATATGCTTTCGAAATTTATATTCTTAATAAAAATGTTTACAAAGAAATGTTTTTTCCTATGTATTTTCATAAATGATTTCAACAATAATAATCTCAGTTATCAATTTCAGCGGTAAATACTATTTTCTTGTTGACTTTTTCCATGATACTTAATTTTATTCTATTATTTTTTCATTGCGAATTTTTAATTAAAAGTTTTGTTTTAAAATTTCTTAAATATCTTTATAAATTTCAATGTAAATGAATAAAAAAATGATTTATAAATATTTATTAGGAAAAAAAATATAATAAGTAGTATTTTGATTATATTCCTATTAATTTCTTCATTTTATTTTGCTCACTATTATTTTTGTAAAACGAAATTAAAATGATTATTGCTAGTCTCTGCGATAAATGTAATAGGGATCAATTGTATGTGTTTGCCTATAACATCAAAATTTTAGAATTAATCCTGCCAATAAGGAGAAAACATATAATATTGTTCTATAATAACATACAATGTACAGCTTTAGTAATAATCTTTCACCGAAAATTCATTAGAATCATGGTAAATTTTTAATCATTAAATTTGAAGAAATTTTAACAGAAGAAGAATATTATAGCATTACTGGTCAAAAAATAATTTATTCTTTTACTAGATAAAATTTAAGTTTTAAAATAACTTTGAAAATAATTTTTTACTATATTAAAATACATAAAAATGAAAATGTAAAAATTACTTTTTAATTAAATCTTTAATGTCATGAGCCTTTATAATGTAAGATCTTATTTAGCGCATTCCGAGTATAAGCGATTGAATTAATATGCGAAGATTTGTCTTATTTCCATATAATAAGCTGATCATTAATCGTTTATTAATATGCAACCAAGAGTAGTTTTATGTTATCAAAATTTTGTTGAGTTTGCAAATAAAAATACTTTAAATTTTGTTTGAGGTATCAAATAGTTAGTTGAGGTTTTCAACTAAAAACAGAATAGGTAATATATATATATATATATATATATATATATATATATATATATATATATATATATATATATATATATATATATATATATATATATATATATATATATATATATATATATATATATATTGGAAATATATTATTTTTATTTTTACATGTATACTTTCGAAGCGCTATAAAATCTGATAGACCACATAGCAATATTTAATTCAATAAATAAATACATTATAGCATTCGAAGCTGCTATTAATAATTTGTTCTGTTTATTGATAATTATAATAATTGTAAAACCTTCCTAATTAAAATTATCTTAAAATCTGCAATCGATTACATCCTTAAAGATTTTTGATACATGCAGCCAAATTTAATAAAATTTAATAGATTTGTTTGAGATATCATGTTTACCATGATATAATCCTTGTGAAATATTAATTTCTAATACAGAGAATGCAATTAAAAATGCATTTGCATGTTAATTCATCTTAAGGCACATACTAAAAAGAGTTGTAAAAAGTTTTTTACAAAATTTGCCTGAAATGACCAAGTATTCGCTGGGTAAATAGAGGAGTAATATATTTTATAAATATTAGTTTTGAAGAATTTTATAGTAAAAATAAAATGAATCGTTCAATTAAAGTTTCATTTTTATATGTTGTATGCTATTGCAACTTTTATATATATATTTCTGTACTACACAGATTAAAAATAAAGGTTTTTTTTTCAGGATCTATAACGTTTGAGATTTATTTGTGGACCATAAAATTTAATTTGAAATTTTCAGAAAAAAGGCCCTTTTGCAACCTAGTTGAATACTTTAAAAATATTTATTAGGAGAAGATATTTCTTTTATTTATTCGCATAACTGCAATGAAGGATTTGTTCACATTTTTAAGCATACAAAAAAATGGAATCCTAACTATTTTTCAAAGAATTAATGACTCAAAAAACTGCAAAAGACCATAATATATCTGATGTTAGAAAAAGAAATATATAATTAAAACTCCACATCACAACTATTTTAAACGGACGCGGACTTGATTTAAATTATTTTTAGGTTAGTTGTATGCTTTGTATTATATTAATTGCAGATTAATCATTTCCTCTTTAGTTTAAAGCATAAATTCTACGGGAGCTAACAAGAAAATTAGAGAGATACATATTACGTTATGACTGAAGACCTTTATAATACTATGAGTGAATTATATGACTATCGAAATTTGAAGTTTTAAAATATTTTGATGAAGAAGCTATTAAAGTAGGAATTACATAAAATATTTAATTATTTAAATTTTAACGAGCATTAAGATTGACGAACCGGCTGGTCGCCAAAGGCATTGTGTTGTGATTGTTGACAACTCTATTTTCAACGGATATGGACTTGGTTTTGAAGGCTTAAGATGTTTCCGACTGATTATTTTAAACGATTCTGTTTATTTTATCAGAGTTTCATGCATTTAAAACTAAACATTGTTAATTAATTGATCTGTTCATGATGAATCTAAGAAAATTTTGTAGAAATCTTTTTTGAGATATTACATAAATTAAGAAAGATATTCTTTACTCCCCATAAGTTTAAATACTCAACGACTCCGTTTTCAGTAATCATATTAAAAAAAAAATGCTTCGCTTCAGTAGAAAATGTTCTTATATTAATTGCAATTTAACCATTTCCACTTTAATTGAAAGCATAAATTCTACGGGAGCTAACAGAAAATTAGAGAAATACGTGTTACGTTATGACTGAAGACCTTTATAATATTATGAATTAATTATATGATTATCAAAATTTGAAGCTTTAAAATATTTTGATGAAGAAGCTGTTAAAATAGGAGTTACATAAAATATTTAATTATTAAAATTTTAACGACCATTAAGATAGGAGATCCGGCTGGTCGCCAAAAGCGGCCAGTGTATTAATAAAACACACATAGTCGTTATATTTTTGCTTCTTTTTCCTTTACAAAGAGAAGGACCATGTTTTCGTCATATTCTGTAGTTTTGTAGCCCAGGAAGGAAACTAAAATCTTACATTTTGTCTAGAAATTTATCAACTGCGGAGATTTTTAAACTGTAAGAGCATATTTTTTGGTTTTCTGTTTCGTGACAACTGCTCTAAATATCCGATTTCAAATGACATGTCATTGAATATAAATTCATTTCTGCGTAACTGTAAGGCAGCTGTCTCCGGTTAAATAAAATTTCAGTGAACGTCTTTCAAATTTCTTTTCAATCTTAAAATTTTTATTTAAAAATTTCTTGTTACCATTTAATGCAGATTTTTTTTTTTGAAAAAACTGGTTTGATAAAAAAAAAAAAAAAAAAAAAAAAAAAAAAAAAATTAAAAAAAATTAAAAAATTAAAAAAAAAAAAAAAAAAAAAAAAACGATAAAAAACGGTGAGTGCTACTTTGATTCATTGATCTCTCTCCATATGTCACGAGTAGCTTTGGAGGGTCTTAAAACTCGATGAAATGCTAAAGAAATTGGTGTCAAAAACTTTCATTTTTGATAACTTGACATTTTATTTCAATTATCTGAAAGCATGCAAAAGTCAATAAAATTAAAAACCAAAATAATCTATTAAGCATTTTGATTTCATAGCATTGTGGGACATCAAATTATCTGTGAAATAATATAAAATATTTTCCAATGCGTTTTGCTTTTGAGTACATTTTTTTAATTCGAAAAAAAGAATTGCTCGTGAATTATTGTACAGCTGAATGAAAAACCAACGGGATTTAAAAATTATACATACATTTGATCATTTCCCAAATGCTTCAATAAAATGCAGTGTATTATTTATATTATGCCCCCCTTTTTTTTCGGGACCTCAAGAAATATCACTATAATTATTTGTAATACACAACTTCTCATTGGAATGATAACCAATATATCTCTCAAAATCGTTCTGATTTTTTTGTTGTGATTTTTTTTGCATAATAAAAATTAATTTAATAAACCAACAAGAAACACAGATACCTATTGAAAGGATTTTTATTAGGAATTTTAAAATTTACCTCCAACAGCTATTTTTGAAGTGTAAGAATTTTCGCAATCTTCGCATCGGTAATCATTATGAAAAGCAAGCCTTGTTTATTGATAGTGAATTCAGAATTCTATTTGAATTAAAAATTCAGCTAGTAAATAATAAAGTGACAGAGGTGCTCCATTATATTTGTTGGCGGCTGCACAAGTGCCGATTATTATCATTTTGTAGTTTACCTCATTTCGCAAGTTATTATCAAGGCTATGGAGTCATAAAGACAAGAATATCTAGAGAGGTCGGAGATATATAATTTATGGTATGACGTCATTAGACCATTTACGAATGGCTGTATTTCAATTTATACATATGTTATTTAAAAATATGGCTGGTCGAATTATTGACTAAAGTATCAATTTCTTTTTCCCATTTCAAATTTTATGATAACTTGTGCAATCATTTATTTTATTTGAAAACAGAGTAATTTGTTTCTGGGCAGTGTTTATACAAAAAGAAGAGGAAGAATAAACGATTTGAAATGCATAAAATGAAACTGGAGGTTTAAACTTATTTTCATAAATAAATTACAATTACAGAATAAATAAAATGGTAACAATTTTTTGATTATTTTAAATTTATAACAGTTTGGTTGGAAATGCGTTTTATCTTTTAATGTGAGTCAGTCAGTAAACAATTTTGATATTCTTTAAAGGACGAGTCATCAGAATCATTCAACCGAAAAATCTCAGTCATCATTTGTTGATTTAATGCATAACTTTTGAATATAAAACCTTGTAAAAATGTTTGCCTTTAAATAATATTACTTTTTGTATGTTTCTGGAAGCAAGAGTTTTCATAAAGGACTGACAAAATATTTATATTATTTTTCGTTTTGAAGTCGGGAATATAATTTCTGTGATAACGAAATTATAATATTTGACTTTCTTTCCCACAAAACTCACATAATTCCCTTTTTTTAATTTTGGAATTATCAGAATTTTAATACGGTTCAAAAAGAAATAGTAAAACATGCTCGTGATAACGAAGTCCTTATCACTGAACATGAAAGTGTATTAATATCCTTTGGACTTTCACTTTTAATTTAGGCATAATTTTTGATTTAGACTATTATTCATTATATGCTATACCATATAAGGGTACAGAGATAATTCAAGTCTACCAAACGAAAGGGAGTACAAACGGATCATAAAATACTATATCAACCTTCTCTTATCTCTTACCAATTTATGCAGGATAAAAAGAAATGAATATGGTATCAATCATGAAAAATCCTGTTTTTAAAGGTTTCTCACAGATCTACACGTAAACTAAGCTCACATTTGGAAAGAGCAGCAAAAGTCCAATGTGATGTGACCTGTGTTTAAAGCCGAATTGCAATTGCCAAATTTATAAAAAAATTATTACCCATTTTTTTTCAAATTAAATATATCAAATATCATTGTACCAGCAATTTACCATTATCAAATTTACCAAGGATTTATGCCGACGTCCTGTCTAGGAGAAAAACGTCTTCCACGTGATCTGGGTCTCCTGGCTTCGAGGCCTGGTTCGGGCATGTCACTCTTTACCCTGTGTTCTATCTGTGACGCATGTGAAAGTGCCCCCCTCCCTGGTAAAAAGGGGTTGAGCAATCGAGTGTCATCTTCATATGAGATAAATCCAGACTTCTGCCCTCGGGTACTCAGGTGTCTTTACCCTCAGAAGCTAACTGCACCCCTCTTTACCCTATCTCTTGTCTTAGTTTGAATTGGTGTTCAATCCAAAGGGGGTAAAAAGCAACCAAGAATTGATCCATTCCATCCACTTTTGAATGAGCCTATAGTAAACCAAATCAGTGTACTAGCTCAAAAGAAATTTAGTCATTCGTTTGCAATACGTGACTGAAACAATCATCGAAAAGTCAGCAAATAAAAGAATGGAGGATAAATGAAGTGTATTAAATGCGGCAGTATAAATTTTTTCGGAGCTGAAGATTTCTTCCGAACCTCCTGCGCGCATATCCTATTCATGTATACAAAAGGCGAATCGATCCATCGAAGAATTTATAAGCGTATTCAGCTTTTTGGTAATTGCTGCTGCATTAATATTTTCTGGATGGATATGTCTGGGCTTTTATATGACAAAAGCCAACTTCAATGATAGATTGCTGTTTACACGGAGAAGATAAAAATACGGAATTTATTGTTAAGATATATAAAAAAATTTTAAAGAACAATTTGGAATTTGCCCACTCAAATGACATGCAAATGTATTACTGCACATTGTTTGATACACAGTTTTACAGGCAAAGATTTTGGCCGGAGTAATGACACAAAAATCTTTCATATGTTGTCTTCGAATCAGGAACACAGCCATCTGACGGGAAAACACATTTTCAGAGCACTATACAACTTTAATTTTGATCATGTTATTTCATACAAATAAAACGAGAATAAATTCAGTGACAAATAATATGTACTCAAAATTCAAGAAATGCTACATTTTCCATCGAATTATGGGGTTAGAAATTTCGTGTAAAGTTTCAAAGAAATGAATTCTCAAAAACGAAGGAGTTTAGAGGAGTCAGACCAAGTGATTGTGATGGTCACAAAATAGGAACACGCTTCTATTCTATGATATACCAAATTTTAAAGTGGGCAAATTTATTGCATTTTATTCAAAATAATCTCCGCTGACTGCTATACACTTCTGCCAATTATCAAAATATTCTTTAGTTTTCAAGAAAACCATTAAGAGTCCGTATTGTTACAGAAATTCCGTCTGGGTTCTTTTTCCGATTTGTTGGTCGATGAAATAAACACAATCAACAGACCTTAATAGAAGAAAAAAAACGACGTTTATTGAATACGAAGACACTAATACAAGAACAGCAAATATACAGCCGAGACGAACACAGGCAACACACAACAGCACACTACTACAAACTGTAGCCCACAAGTAGTAATCGGTAGTAATAACAACCACAGCACCCAAAGCTGCCAGACAGAACTCAGTAGAAGGAGGGAATCTATGTAGCTTCACCATTCGGTCTCCCCAAACATCTGCAATTCTTCACTGTATCTTCGCTTTAGATGTATCCAACTGCCGACTCACTACTACACGACTGACAAATCCACACACGACACGATGCTATTTCTATAATAAACATCAGAACTCGGCACACAGCTCAATTCAGCAATCGTTTGAGCTCCACACAACGTAAGTAAATAAAAGTTTGCTTAAATCAGTTGAAAAAAACAAAATAAAATTAATTTTGAGAAACTTGGATGTGAACGTGAGTTTAAAAATACTTGTTAACGTAACTTACATGTGATAATCCACTTTTCAGCCGACAGCAAGCTTCATTTATAAGCCCTCCCTTGAGCAGAAAAAACATTCATGTGTAATGCTGGTATATGAGAAATCTGGCTTGAGTAGAGCATTTTTTTATGTTAATGTGGTATGGAAATTCAGAGAATGAAGTGGTGATATAAATTTCGTTGTATTTCGATATGGTTCAGATATTTTAGATGCTTTTGCTTTTTCAGAAATTTTGATTCATCTTTGATGTACTATTCCCCGGATTTCGGCTTGATAAAAAGAATGGAAGGTGTCAATCTAATTTCTTAGAATTTCAGTTTTTTTTTTCTCACAATGTAAACAACGAACTCCTCAGTAGCTGGTTTATTTAATTTATCCGAATCGATAATCATGTCCGATTGTCGGTTCGTTTAATATTCCCTATTTCTGTTTGCTAAAATTGTTACAATATGAATTCAGTTCTCTTTGCAGTTTCCAATGATTTTGACTGTGAATTTTGAACTTGATCATTAGCTTTTCCTTAATTAATTTTTTTAATCTGTGAATGCATTATTGTATATCCATAGATTTATAATACTCAATATTTATAATAATATACAATCAATCAATCAATCAATGCATATATTCAATATATATATATGTGTGTGTGTGTGTGTGTGAGTGTGTGTGTGTGTGTGTGTGTGTGTGTATGTGTAAGAAGATGCGTCACAAAAATAGAAGACACTTTTGAAATTTTAAAACTTTGCTTTACTCCATCCTGGAAGGTGTAATTCGTACAAGAAACGATCATAAAAGATACGACAGTCTACATCGCGATACAAGAACATAAGAAACAAGAGAAGCCAAAATGTTTGCCTTCATTGGTTTTACTATGAGATTTTAATAGGGATTTCTTTGATACGTGCAGCCTTAAGAAAGGGAAATTTAGGTATTTTTAATAGGATGTTTTAAGCATTAAGGATTTATTTCCTCTCACTCAGAGCTTGGGAAAATGCAGAAACTTGCAGTTATAAAGAGCGCTTGTTAAGAGTAATTAAATAAAAGGTGGAACTGCGGCAGAAAATAAGAGTCCATCATAGAATGAAGTTCATATGGGCTAAATTAAGATAAAAATTAGGAAATTAATTGGGATTTAAATTCGATTTAGAGATATTATTACACACATATACACTCGAGCACGCACATACACGCACACATACTTACATTCTTCGCAGTAAATCCATAAGTAAAATATGGAAATAATTATGAATGCCCTATGCAAAACTTAGAGGGATTACTCTTAAATTTAGATTGAGACATTTATCGCAGAAACGCAAATTTACCCAATACTGAGAAACGGTCATTTGCAAATATTTATTAGTAATGTATCAACCAATTAACATGTTTTGAAAGCCATTCAGGCATAATGTTCTTCACTTTAACTGGTCGGCATTTAAAACTGGTTTTATACGGATGAGAAGGAGAACTTGAAAAACTGGGCATTTAAGATATTTCAGAAAAGAATGCCTGGCGAGGAAATAAAATACATTGCTCACATTTGTGCACTTTTTTAAAGAATGATATATTTCAGAATCAGAGAAGCATTCAATATTTAATATGCTGATGATTCATGCTCTATAAATCTGTAAAACTGCCTAATTATAGAAGAATGAAACGCCGTTTTCTGTATTCCCGGAATTCTACTAGGAATTGTTTTTACAAAATAGTTTCGCTCTAACATATTGCATGATCATTACATACCTAGAGAGGATCCGGGAAGATAACTTGTTAGAAAATATGACGCAGAAATTGACATTTTGGCTTATCTTCATACTAGAGTACCAAAAGTCAGTTGAAACCTCAACAATACAAAACCAACAATATTTAAGAGAATATATCAATTTAATAACTGACATTTCAATAGTATTCGAGGAGCCCATGGACTATTTCAACACTTACGAAGACATCAACACGACTTGTATCTTGAATTTTAAAGTTGGTCCTTATCTTAAGTAAAATCAAATCCTTATTTTGAGGGAAATGTAAGTTGAACTGACGAATCTTGCTTTTGAAACGGTAAAAATCCATTTTTCGTACAAAAGTTTTATCCTCTGGAACCATTTTCTATAAATGTCTAGTATGGCATTTTTAGTAACTCTTCGTTCCATTTTGTGCAATAGTATGCAGAAAGTTGAGTGATTTAGCTATTTTAATTAGTATTATGTTTGAACTAAGGGATGAAATGTTTTTTCAGTACAAGTGCTTCAAAACTTTCTTGTCAAATTCAAATTAAAAAAAAACCACTTTTTCATTAGATGAACTGAGTTATATAAGCTAAAGTTTTATAAAAAAAAAAGTGCAACTTTGTATAGATGTCGAAAAATGCGCTATTATTTTTCTATTCGTTACTTTTAATTATCTTAAATAATATGTATATTATCCTTACAAATCACAACAAAAGCCTCGCTCAAACACCAGTCGAAAGTAAGGAAAAAGGTCAAAATCAATAAATTTTAGCTTAAGTGCCTCAGAAACGTTCAAAAACAGAACCATGAAACTTTGCAATTTGTTCATTGACACTTTTTTGCTATGGGGACCATATAAAAATGTAATTTTGTAACTTTTTTTATTATCGATCTCTACTGAAGCCTAAATATTTATGTACATTACTTTTTGAAACTTTTCAATTTGAAATATATGTCAAATTGAAATTGTTAAGGAAGCAAAAGCCTATTTCACTGATTTGGAACAACCGGTACATATGAGAACCATAGTATAAAGAAATTCAAATTTCAAATAATTCTCAATCCATTTCTTAGAGATCATTTAATAATTTCTATTATTCATTTCTTATGTTATTCTCTGTGGCTTAGAATAATTATAGTTTTGATTTTTTAAATTTAAACACCTTATTCATTTATAGTTGAGTTTGACTTTGAAACTTTTTATACTGATATGCAGAAACACTTTCTACATCAATATGTAGAAAATGCTTCATAAAAACTTATTTTTGAAATGATTTTGTTTTTTCGAAAATTATTATCTACCTCCTTAGTCCTGAAAATATATTATAATTTAATAATACAAATGATATAGCAATTTAAAATAAATTTTCTTTTTCACAGCTTTCCTTACTGAATAGCTTCATAAAATAAAAATCAATAAATAAAATTTCTATGACAAAATTATATCAAGTATGGAAGAATTCGATTTCAATCAAAGCATTTAAAATGAAATCATCAAATTGATGCGTTCTTTAAACTTAGTGATTATTTTTGTTGTGCAGATTTTTTTTGATGAAATAATACCGTAGTCTTTTATTTTTATGAAACGTTAAATGTAATAAAAAAGTCGCATTTTATGTATCTGTTTTATTATCTAAAACGTGAAACTAAATATATCAGCATGGTATCGCGAACTATAACGTCAAATTTCCTATCCCATATTCGACTTTTTTCAGTTAGGTATGTATTTTAATATTTTTTTCCCTCGATAATTTTGAATTTTAATCTATTTGTGTTTTACGCACAAAGAAAAGAAATCTGGAGAATTATAATATCTGCAGTTTTATTATTTTGTGTGTATACTGCTAAAAGTCATCCAATTGAAAGTAAGAGAAAAGTGAATTTAGTTATTCTCATTGTTATAAGATGTTATTTTTGTCTTAGATAAAATCAATTTTATCATTACATAGTTAGTATATAATATACGATAATATATGCAGCTGATATATATATATATATATATATATATATATATATATATATATATATATATATTCTGTTATATATAGTCAAAAGGAATAATAAATTAAAGCGTGTTTGTGTGTTTCGTTCTAAAATGTCATAATATAATAGAAAGAATAAATGTAGGATATCAAATATAATAAAAAGAAAAAAAATGGAAGAAGATAATAATGAATAAAACTGCAAAATAATTATGTAATAAAATAAAAAAAATATATAATAGAAAAAATTAAATTTAAATATCAGTGTAATGTCAATGAAAACTATGTAGCATCCTGTATTGAAATACGCAATTTTTTCTGTTACCAAACAATGTAAAAATAATAAAGAATTAATGCGCCCTTGCTCTTTTAAAATGTTATGTTTGGCCGCAGATAAAAACTCTACAAATTAAACTCTTACTTTTGTTACTTTCTCGAATGCCTACTTACATGAGATTTTCGTTTTTGGAAATGAATCCTTATATTGATTCGACATAATATCCACAGAACACTTGAGATTTAGAATTTTGTATTGAATTATGGCATTTGTAAATTTCAGGAAGTAGGCTTAAAGCTGCAAAAATTTAGTGCTTATTAGAGACTTGTGTGAATTTGGCATTTTTGTATTGAATTATGGCATCTGGGAATTTTAGGCAGTAAGCCTAAAGCTACGAAAATTCAATGCAGATTAAAGACTCTGGTTAATGTATTGTAACTATCCAATATATATATTGCACTTATATTGATCATTTCAATATCTAATTCTTTTTCTCTCTTGAAGATAATTTAAGATAGCGTACAAATACAGTAATTCAATTTTCTTTTGTTTTCTTTTCTATTTGCGACATTTATCAATATGCAAATAGTTTCTATCAAATTTATTAACCAAGTGTATCAAATAATGTTAGTTTAATAGTTAAATAAAGTTTAATAATGTTAAAACATATACATGATTAGTTACATTTTTTTTATCCTTCATAATTTCATTTCTTAATCAGCTTTCGTTTCGCTTTCAAAGAATAAAAAATATGAATAAATTTTAAAATATTTAGCTCTACTATTTTTTCTAAATCTCACGAGCAAAGACCGAAATAAGAGTATTTTCATACGAAATGAATAGATCATTGGTTAATAAAGCATCATAATAACGTTTTACTTATATTTTGCCTATTAGTTCGATATTACCCTGGACCTATAAGCTCAATCGATATTACCTATTTTAGTTTGACATAAACCTATATTTATGTCTGAAGTATTGCTACTTTCTGAAAATAGCATACATATATGTCATATAAAAAATGTCCAGTTGAAATAAGCATCCCATTACTTGTCAAGTTTAATTCGAAGGGCTTGTTTTATTCACCGGGTTTTCAACTACCTACATCCAGATCAAGATACATACCGATTGAAGAAGACTTAAATTGAAGTTTGTGGTTTTGCTGTTTCTTATATAACATATAATTAGGTGAACCGTATAAATGTTTTTTTTTAATTCTGAATAAATTTCTTTATTTGAAAAATTCCATATCTGTCTCATAATCGTTGTTAGGATTGCTTTATATATGTATAGAATATATGTAGCATTTTTTTTAATATTTATAGTTTTATTATTTCTTTTAGATATATAAAATTTGCAGCTAGTATAAGATATTCTAACTATTCTGAATATATAATTCTTATTATGATTATATATTAATATTATTATTTTCCTTCTCTGTTATTCTAATTACCTAAAAATATTTTCAAGACTTACTTATACTTATTTTTTTAACTGACTTTTTTTATTATAAAAAATAATTTCTAATTTAGTTTTGTTATTCGTTTTAAACCACATCACTAATTTCAACTAATAAAAATTTGTTCAATTGAAATTCTCATCTGATTATTTAAATACAAACATTGCAATATTTCAATTCACTGAGCAACTAGATGTATCCATTTGTATTATTATTAGTTGAATTATTATTAGTTTATTCCCTCTGGTACGAATTAACGTCAGATTAACTGAGATAATTTTGCAATTTGTATAGGTTTCACGACGAATTTCTTTTTAAATATATAGAACCATTATTTCTTTTACAGCTGATTACAAAATGAGCAACATATTGTATCGTCGAAATAAATATTTAGATATATTAGATAAAAACTTTTTAATTATCAATTCAAACTATTTCCTTTAAACATTGGCTTATCAACTGGTTTCCAGTAAATTGGAATTTTCCAAAAATGCATATCAGTTTGCGGCTGAATTAATTTTAAATCCATAGTTTTTCTGTATATTTTAAATCTTACAGTAAAAGAAATGAAACTAATGCATTTCCGATTATATTTAACCATAGTTTCACATTTCAATTTCCTTCTTGAAAGCCGATTTCCGGAAATGTCGATAATCTTGTGGTTAAATGTGTTCTTAAATCTTTTGTTTTGCAATTATTTTAAAACAACATAAGCCGTTAAAGATCTATTCAGTTGAAATAAAGACCTGATTGTATTTAAACATCTCTTTCAGCATTTTAAATTTGTGGTATTTTCTATACACTCTGGCTTATATATACGTGTGTGTGTGGGTGTGTTTTATAATGATAAAATGTCTCGATGACAGATTAATACTTACTTATTTAAACTACATATTGTTTGGTTTTGTATTCTGCATATCTTTTTGTATAAACAACTCACTGCTTAAAATTGTACAAATTGGCATTATCATTTAAAATTATCATTGCATTATACATTTTAAGGCATATAATTATAGTATTCCATAACTTCCATCCTATAATTCATTATAAAGTGTGTAATTATAACTAAGTCATATTTACGACCCCATAAAGTTGCACTAATCCATTAAATTATATACCCATGTAAGGGCATTAATTCATTCTTAAGATTAAAGGCATTCTTCTGTATAATAACTCTTTTAATATATGATTATTTCTCAGGCCTGAATATAAAAAGCCCCCAAAAATGATACGTGTTAAGTTACGTCCATTTATGAAAGAAGACATTCCTGATGTAGTCAAAATAGCTACTCAAAGTACATTTCAATATTGCTCTGAAAGTCTGGAATCATGGAGTAAACACGATCCGGAAGGGATAAAGGTTGCTGTTTTAGATTCAGGTAAGAGTAATATTATACTATTCAATATTTTTATTTTAAAATCTATTGTTTTATTGAATATTTTACGATGGTGGTATTAAGAAAGAAAGTGAAATTATAAAGTCACCATTCGATCTTTTTGAATGCGCTTATAAAATAAAAATGTCTTTATTAATTTAGTAACAAGTATCTTTAAAAATGCTTACACGAATGAATGCTTGTAAAATGAATAATTAGGCTAATGCTTATATGAATTTAATCTGCCACACTTTTAAAAGACTTGCATATTGTGAATAGACGTGTACACACAAAAAAAAATTGGGAATTATTGAAACCTTAAATCATTTTGTTTTCAGGAAAAGTCATCGGGCTTTGTGCAGCAATTAATCACAATGAGAACTTTTGCTTTGGAGGAACATTCATTGTTCTGGAGGAATATCGACGGTTAGAAATAGGCCATCAGGTAAGATATATAATTTATCATAAATATCTGGCTTTTTCATTGAATACCAACAAATGTTTTCTCATCTGACACTCAAAATGTTTCTTTTATATAGTAAAAAATGTTAAATTTTAAAAGAATAAAATACATGCATATTAGAAAAGTTGTGAAATTTTTCTTCAAAATTGCTTTTTAAAGCTCTTTTATTTCGGCATTTTATAACTGCGGTTGAAAACATTTCTTATTATTGAGTTTATTATAGATTCAGACTAAAAAATCATTGAAAGGCGAACGAAACTGGGATTTTTTGGGAATATTAATGAATATTTGATGTAAGTAGACTAAAGTTTGGTAGGAAAAAATTATTCTGAACTTGCATCTGTGGAAAGGAGGTTTTCATTATCATGGAAAAGCAGCACTAGGTTTTTATTTTGCATTTTAGACATATGGTTCCTTATCATTCCGGTTTACTAAAATAATTAGAAATCAAGCGAAGGCTTGTTAAAGAAAATTGACTTGATGAGTGAATAGCTGATGGCGTAATGAAGTGGATCACACACTTTACAACAGGCACAATAATCAGAAGCTATGATGTGGAATAACTCTTGAAAAACCACGTTCAATTTTAAAGATAATACCTTGCATATTCCATGGTGTTGGTATTAAAGGAAACTAGTATAATTTGTTGGATGTTTCTTCTGTTGGAATCATTATCTCATTTGAAATCGCTGGATTCGTGACTTTTTTGGAAGATTCTTGCAGATGGACGTTGAAAGTAGAGGAAATGGTTCCACGGATGCGGCCTGCTTGATCAAAGAACTTGCTGCCTCTTAGTTTTTGAAGCCCACATAGAATTTAATTCATTCTAGTTCAACAGATAAAGGGCGTAGAATTGCTTATATTTTTTGCTCTGACACTGAAGACAAACATAAAATTAAAACCTCATCGGAATATGGCAAACATTGAGTATAAAGCAGTCACAATATCCCTGTTTATACGGTTTAGTTCTTTGGTAACATGATGAATGACTATAATTAAAAAAAATATGACAAGCATTAATTAAAAAAAACAATTCAAATTTAATATATCCTTTCAGAAACAAAATATTTGTCTATTTAAATGGATGATTTTGATAAGAATTTTAACAAAACGAATACTAGTATCCTTTTAATAAATAATTGTGCCTTATTTGTTTCAAATGCTTCTACCTATTAAGACAGAAAGCATAAAATACGAGCATAATACTTTCATAACTTTTATTTATGAGCATAAAACTTGCATTTAGATTTATTACATATAAAATAAAAGCCTAAATTAGCTTTTGTATCTAAATATGAAAAATGAATTGCAATCTCTATAAATAGGTACTATAGCAGTATGTTAAATCTTATTTTTTTTCGCCTGCATTTATTAGCTCTCTAATTTAAAAAATGTATGACGAAAGACAAACATTTTTTTTTTAATTAGAGAGTAAAACATTTTATAAATTAGAGAATACATACATTGCATATGTACCTGTGCATGAAGTCCTAAAGTCAATAAAAAAAAACTTTTCTTGACTTTATGACTTCATGCCCAGGTACATTTGCAAACGCATACATATACAAACAAATATGATTATGATTTCTTTGAGAAGAACCATAACTGTGTAAATTCCAATCAGTATCGTTAATAGTATATTAGGCAGGCAATTTATAATGTGCTACTCATCTGTATGTATATAAAAAATAATAGTTTTTCCATATTTCAGAAGCAGGAATAAGAATTTATATATTAAGAAGAATGTACTACTTTTTAATGTAATCTATTATCACATAAAAGTGCTATGGCCATTTCAGTTTTAAGCTTATTGGTAACTTTCTTTTGCTGCTTACAATAACGCCACTGCCTCGATTATGTCAAAATGAAATTGGATGTTATTTACGTTTGTCATGTAACTGTGTTATGACAAGGTGAAATTGAATGTTATTTACATTTGTCATGTAACTGTGCTATCGCATAAGTTCATACCTTTATTACCGAATAAATTCATGACAACACAGAAAAAATGATTAATACATTGCTTTTACATTTAAACATTATCACATACTAATTATTTCACATTTTCGATATGTATTTATAAAAAAGTATTCGTTGAAAGACATTTAAGAATTTTAATGTAAATTTTTTTAAAAATATTTTTCAGCTATTCTCTGCTTGTTTCGCACATGCGGGAATCAGGAATATAGGCCTGAACTGCCCATCCGAAATGCTGAATTCATATAAAAGGCGTGGATTTACTGTTTTTGAAGAATCTTTCTCTTCTTTGGAATACGAATGCAAAGGTAGATTGAACGCTGAACCTTTATCAAACCAGCTTCCTCCTGGAGTGGACCTAATACCATTTGAAGAGTGTTATTTGGATGCAATGTCTGCCTATGATCGAGCTCTCATAGGCTATGATAGAAAAACGATATTAAAGGCGCACTGCAAAGAAACCAACACAAAAACATTAGTAGCATTCAAAAAGGGCATTTGTGTTGGGTTTGGTTCTGTGAAGTTGAATGTTTCCGAAGCCGCCCGTGTCGGACCTTTATACGCCAATGATCCAGCTATAGCTGAAGTTATGTTCAAAAGACTCGTTGATGCGATGCCAGAGGCCAAAGGCTTTGCAGCTGTTACTATCAGTAAGAATCTAGCAGCCAATGAAATTATTAGAAAGTTAGGATTACCAGTGCATGATAATTTGCTTAGACTATATACGAAAGAAAAGATGTTCATCAACACAATGAAAGTATTCTGTCAATTTGACGTGGATTTTTCCCCTTTTTAAAAATCTATGGTGTATTTTTAGGGCAAAATGCAGCAAAATGTTGTGTTCCAGAGTTATTCGATGTTGGTTTTGCAGCATATTTTCATTATCTAAAAGTTGGAATCAAACGCAAAAGGTTAATTGGTGTAATAGTTGCCACACTGTAAGGCATTATTGTCACGATGGTACTATCTGAGAAACTTAAGCAAAATATGTAAATGGAAGGAGGAGTGTGTATTAATGCTAATCCGTTATTTCCATTTAACCTGTCTATAAATTGTTTTAGCTTAATATGTTTGAAATGAATAAAATTTTTTAAAAAACTATTTTTCTCTATATTTTATTAATATAATTTTATTTCTGGTAAAATAAATATTTGAAACACTAAATTTTATTTCTCTCTTTCACTATACTGATTTATTTCATAAATGAAATGCTTCAAAACTACAAGTAATGTTGCTCACTTTTCCTTGCAAAGTTGCCTTAGCTATATTTGTTCTTAATTTCATATTAATTTAAAAATAAGTTTAAAATGGTCAGGATCGAATAGAATTTGAAAAACTATCTATGATAATGAAATAAAAATTAGTGGATACACGATTGATACTACAAGAAATTTGCTCGGGATTTAAATAATGAAATTAAATCAAAGAGTAACCATAAGTGAGAAATTGAGGCTGCACATATATAATTATAGTGAAAAAAATGAATGCGAACGACAAATACATCACAAACACTCATTTTCAAGGAAAGTTGCTCGCGATCTTATTTTAAAGGTCATTTTTATTACCAATTTCTTCGTCCTAAGAACATAACAAATTATCATCGATATTTATCATGTGTAATTCATACTTTCAAAGAAAATAAAATTTATTTTTTAAACAATCATCAATTAAAAGACAAGTGGCTTAAAACTGATGAGTAAATTGATCATATCCTAATGAAATGCTGACCTAAGATCTGTCGAATAATCGTTGTGATGATAAATGGTGTTGTATATTAATATAAATGTTGTTCATTTAGTGTAGCAATGTTTTTTAGCAGTTGTCTAAACTTTTCTTTTACTAAAGCCTCTTTATACAGCTTATCAGTTTTCAATATTGTACAAAGTAATAAGGACATGAAATCTAACGGATAGCTTTATAATTTGTATAAATGCCATCACTTGCACATGCATGTTTCTTAAATATACATTTTTTGTTAATATTTTACAAAAAGCATAACCAGCAAATTATTTGTCTAGAGTATTTCAAAGCATAGCAATTAAAAATAAAGACACAATCCACTCTAGAAATGAATTACACAACTGAACACACATCCCTTAATGTTAGGGATTTTTAAAAACTGTTTTTGTGTGTTTTTCATACGTGGAAAATGAATACGATTTTATTTTTGGTCATAAAAATTTATTTAAAGAGAATTTTTGTTTTGTATAAGAATATTCCTTTATTATTATTCTTATTTTTTTCAGTGTTGAAATGATGACGTAAATGATGAAACAATTTCTTCATCTTATAAATTTTCACTAAACATTATCATATAATTTATTAATTATTTTCTATGCCACGAATACTCACAGCAGAAGATTTTAAAGACAATTATTTAATTAGAATCCGAAATTAAGCGATTAGCAATCGAAAACAAATATAAAATTTAAGAATTTCTATGAAATTTTGCCTAAAAAGAAGCAAATACCACGAAAGAATATTGATATAAAGACAAACATTTTCATTGCTGTATGTTGTAATAAAATATTGCAATTTATATATAACAATGGGTATTAAATTTTATTTTTTATGTACGCAAGTTCAATGAAATAACATACGAGTAGATGGTTATTCTAGAACGGTTGTTGCGATAAAATGACTATAACTATGAAATGAATTATTTCAAAATAATTCGTATTTCTTCCCTTTCATTAAATAAAACAATAATTTATTAACTTCCTTTCATAATATTTTTGACATTATAACCATAATAATAGGTAAATTTAAAAAAAAAACTTATTAAATAATGGACAAATGGAGTGCGGAATTATTGAATTTAAATCGATATAAAAATGTTTTATTTTCTTGAAATAAACATTAGTATATTCCTGCTTTTGTTTTCCTGCCATCACTTCTTAAATATCTGCAATCGTGAAATAAAGCTTCTAATATCGATATGTTATTTTAATTTTAATCGAGCACCTGATATTTAAATAAAATTTTTAATCTCCTCATTGATGAGAAATAGGATTTCCTAAAAAGAGTTTCCAGGCTTTATCAGTGTTAACACATCTATTTGTAAAGACAGGTAATATTGTTTCATGAAATACTGATAAATGTTATAAGAAATCAAATAAATTTATATTCATTCAATTAGAAAAGTTTAAAAAATATTGAATGATATTAGAACAGCGTTTCTAATTCACTATATAATAAGAGCCATTAAATAAACTTATTGGTTATCATGAATTCGGGAAATAAAAGTTTCTATAAATTGTTCTTCGTGTATATCGGAAGTTTATCATTTTGTAAGTCAGGATAAATATCCAATGAAATAGAAAATATTAAGAGTAGAGGATTGGCATTTTGTATTTTGACGCTATACATGAAGTATTTTGAGATGAGTCTTGCAATTTTTAGTTAGATTCATAAAAGTCCATACCAGAGGAAAAATCTTTCGATTATATGATTTCGATATTACCATGTACAACAATCGATATTAGGAAATACGAAGTTTCGAATTCATGGCAAAGAATATCATATTACATAAAATGTAGATAAATCTGATTCCAAATATTGAAGATAAAAAAATGCTGAGATGATATTGTATTGACAATAAACAATATATTTTTACATAAACTTAGTATTCTACATCTAAAATCGGTACAGTCATCAGTACAAAACAACAGTACAGTACAAAAATCATCTCAAAGTACATCAATATCGGTCATCCAACATCGATTGCACAGTCATCAATGCAGGCTTTGCAATATTTGAGGAGAAAGGTTGCTGAAAACAAAAATTATGCATGGATTATACAATATATGCGCTCAGATGGAACCATTATATGTTCACGTAATTTATACAAAAATGTGATAGAAAATTTAGTTACAAAAACTACAAATGAGATACAAAACTCACATTTCAGCCATTGAAGAGAAATGGGGAATTGTGCTGTCCTGGGCTTAAAAAATCATCGAATTTTCAGTTATAAACAAGCAAAATTTTTGACACGCAAATATTATATCAGGTATATAATTTAGTTTATCTATACAAAATAAGCTTTTTTCTTATAAATAATATAAAAATAATTTTTTCTTAATTTTTTTATCAGCAAATAGAATATATGTAGAGATATTATAATGTGCAAACGCGTAACTAAAAAGTTGTACCTCAAAGAAAAAAAGATTTCTGCATAAAGTCGCTTTAAAATTAAAATAATATGTAGTTTAGGTACAATAATTATACCGAAAATTATAAATATTGTAACTATCTACATAATTCATTTTATTTTCATTTTAATATATTTAAAATAAAAATAAGGCAGAATATTTAATGTCATGTTAGAGGGAAATTTAGAAAAAAAAAACAAAAAACATATGATATTTTTTTTTATAAATAGCATCTTTAAAGTATTCTATATTGCACTTCAGGAAAATAAATAAAAATAGGCCCTAAAACTGCATAATGCCTGCGATTATTATAACATAAAATTTCATAAATTTGGGCTAACAAGAATTTTATATATTCATACGGAAATTTGAAATGAAAGAAAAAAGAAACATGTTTTTAAAAATAGGCAAGAAATTCAGAATTATTTCATAGGCGTTCATATTAATTTTTAATCAGAAGATTTAAATTTTGAAGATTAATTTCATATTAATTCGAAGAAATTTTTAAAGATGAATTTATGAATTTGCAGTTTTTTAAACTTAAATATATTTACCTATAAACATATATCCATAATAAATTTTGTCTAGTTTATGAGACTAAATCAATTACTTTGAAACAATCCCAGCTCTTTTAAATTTTAATAAATTCTCTAAAATATGTGCCTTAAGAATATTTATTCTATGAGAATGAGAAGTGGAAAATGCCTTAAAAAAGCTCCATACGTTGTAATCTAATTATTTACATAAGAATAATCTAATCTAATTTACAAAGAAAAAAATCACGAACTATTTGATGTTACAGAGTTCTATTCGAATAAATGTAGGAAAAAGGCTGAAAACAGTTTTACTGGTAAATTACTTCAGCGTTATAAATGGAAATGAAGTGGCGTAGTAGAAAAGGGCAAGCATTTCAGTAAACACACAAATATAAATCAACTGTCAGTGGATAAGTTTACAGAAGCACTCATAAAAATAAAATTGCTTTTAAAATGTCATTCTTCATAATACAGGCAGCAAACTTTATGTTACTCCTTTATCTAATATTTGTTTAGATATAAAGTATCCAAAATAAGATGGTTAAATAAATCATGGAAATTCATTATGATTATAAACTGTCATTATAAAAATGTATAACGTACAACTAAAATCTGCATTAGAATTTCTAATACGAATCATAATACTAGTACATAATTTCAACTAACATTCAAGATTCGAAAATTATGAAGTCCTTTTTTTAATATTAAAAGGTTTAAAAGACTACACAAACAAAGTAAGAAAAATAAAGTTTGCTTACGTAAAAAGATAAAATAATATCAATCGATTTATTCTATATCAATAATATTAGAAAATGTATTTTATATATCTCTAACTGTATATAAAATCCACTACATAATATTATTTATACTTCCATTTCATATTGTTTGTGAGCATAAAGGACGAGAAGTCATAACATTGTGCTGGATAAGTGCAACATTCACTGTATACTGTACTATGAATTCACTGTATACTTCAGACAATCACCAATGTTGACACAAATATGCTTCGGAAACAGGAAATATACACTTTCAAGTTTTTTTTTTGAAATCTGAATTAATTAAAAACTAGGCGAGATAATTTCTAAAAATAACTATTTATGTAATACCTTTTGAAAATTTGTTGTAAAGAAATGATTTTTAACCATTTAAAAATTTAAAAAAAAAGGAGAAAAAAAAAGAATTTTCATTAATGATGCTAGTTTAGCTGTTATTCATTTTTTTTTCGTAATTTACTAAAATGTATTTTTTTATAAAATTTTACTTATTTCTCAACAAAATGCTTTTTTGTTGCAAAAACACTCTAAAACTTCTTATGGTTCCATAAATATTTTCTCGTATGAATTGAAAACCGATAAAGGAAGATTCTGATTATTATCTGCATAATTTATGTGAAGACGGTTCAGTGAATCTACTGATTCTTAATAGTTATAATTTAGATTAAATCAGAATGTTACGTTTTTATGAAGATTGTGATATGATGGAACTTGCCCTCCTGAGAATGATTAATATAAGTGGCGAATCGAATAACTACTGCAAGACTATTAAAATAACCCAACTATATTGTCTGTAATAATATCAAATCTTAAATAAATAATTCCAACTATTTATTCTCTAATTAAAACCCCAATCGTATTTCATTGTTGTAACATTTGTTTGGTTCTAATCAACTCAATTAATTAAAAGTTTTTCCAAGATTTTTAATAATTTCCTATTTAATCCCATTCAGTTTAATTTATTCCCATAATTAAATTGTAATCTAATTCAGTTTAATTATGAAACATTTTATGAATAAAGGAAGAAACCTTAAGGCTTTCATTCGCTAACTGAAAAATAATAATTTACTTTTCCCTCGCTAATCTGATTATCTAATATATAAAAATCTCGTGTCAAGGTGTTTGTGTTCGTAGTCCTCCGAAACGGCTGGACCGATTTTTATGAAATTTTTATGTGTATTTGGTAGTTATGAGAATAGGTCGCAAAGTGTATTTCATAATGCTAGGTAATTAGGGTGTCCCTATTTAGTCATTCCACGTTCAACGTACGCTGATGAGATCAACACTTGCTTGAAATCATCGCCACTGTTGCGTAATGTTGAAAAAGTCCAGCTAAAAATAAACATACGTCCAAATGCTACAAGATCCATCTGCTGACACAGTCTCGGACCAATTGTTAGATATCAGCTATGGTAAAGTTGCTGTCTATAAAAATACTGGATGCATAAAATTGCCCAATAACTTCTGCACTATCGTTGATTCGCATGCTCTCATTGACTGCATATTTCCCGATGTACGCACACAATACATAAATCATGCGTAGCTGGCAGAAAAAGCCATTTTGTCACCAAAAAATGTGGACGTCGACGATTTAAACTTCAAGATATAGCAATCGTTGCCAGGCGACTTGGTATCATACAAATCGATCGATACAGTTTGCGATGTAAACGCGGCTGTAAATTATCCAACAGAATTTCTGAACTCACTGAATTTTCCAGGCATGTCACCACACCTTCTACGACTGAAAGTTGGATATCCGGTTATTTTACTTCGGAATTTGAACCCACCACGACTGTGCAATGGCACGCGATTGGGCATTAAAAATTGATGAAAAACGTTACAGAAAACACCATTTTGAATGGCAAATTCCGAACTGAAAAGGATTTGCTACCACGAATTCCAATGATTCTCCCAGACGTGCCAATTGAATTCAAACCCTATCAGATTGGCATTCACAATGACAATTAATAAGTCGCAAGGCCAAACGATGTCTGTTTGCGGCTTAAATTTGGGCACATCATGTTTTTCACACGGACAGTTATACGTGGCCTGTTCTCGCTTGGGCAAACCATCGAGCTTATTTGTGTTGGCTAAAGACGGACTGACAAAAAAATGTACACTCAATTGCTCTTCGAAATCAATATTGATTTTCTTTATTTCATTTTTATACTTTAGGATAAAAAATATATTACTTTTTTCACTTTACGTTTAACTTTTAAGTGATCAATCAATGTATATGTTCGTTACGTTAATGAAATACATTTTATTGAGAAAATGAATTGTTGGTGTTTTTTTAATCGGCGATCATCGCCTACAGCGCTCCATTCTTCTTTCTGTCATAGATCCCATCCCCATACACTTACAATACATTCGTTATTTTTTAATTAACAACCAAAATATTCACTAGAAATAATTTGTATGGCAGAACAACGTTTGTCGGGTCAGCTAATTATACAATAAAAATAAATTCTTCATGTAAGAAGTTAATTCAAAATTACTAGCATAAATTCAAATAATCTTTACTATAGTAGTTATTTCACTTCCTGAATTATGATCTTATATAACTTGTTATATAACTTATTTAGAGGACGCATTTTTTCACTCCATATCTAAAAAATATTTTAAGGGCACCTGAGGCCAAAAGAGTAAAAAAGGGACTGTCTTCTAAATCTATGCTTTGATTTACTATAAATTTAAATAACAAATATACTTTAATTGCTTACTTTATACTTTAATTTAACTTTATACTTTAATTAACAAAATACTTACACAAATCAACGACTCATTCTAAGAGGTTAATATTTAAAACTGAAAATGTGGAATGAAGTTTTTTCCTTCAAAATTTTTCTGTATAGCTCCTTTTTATAGTTAAATACCAAATAAATGAAAAAAATTACTTTCTACTGGATGTTGTAGACTGCTTAATTTAAAGAAAATACTGAAATAATATTTAATGTTTTTTCAGAATCTATTTTCGATATTTCTGCATTAGACAGTTTACAGTTCGAGCTAGTTTTCTTAGCATCGCAAGTACGATTTAGTTAAGTTTATATCTTTCTTCGCGTTAATTATTAACGGAAATGCTCTATTTTGCCTCATTGTTTTTGACACGACTTTTCCTGTCTATGTAATGAAAAGGCAAAACTGAACTGCGATGCTTGCAACATCTCAAATAGGCATGAGGAAGAATTTTTTAACTTAAAAAATACCTTGGGAGCCAGAAACCTAGCTGTTTCACTCACACATTGAAAGTAAGAAATCTGCAAAATAGGTCAGATCGTGCTCCTGATGCCCAGAGGTGCCTTCAAGGAAATAACAAAATTCTTAAATTTAGTTATCTGATTACACTCCTTATTACATGAATACTTCATTTTATCTTACATCGAAGGTTGATTTCATAAGAACTGATGGATAATTTTGATAATTATTTAATACCTACATGCATTTTAATTCTGATAAGAGTCCTTTCATTCAAAATTTGCTTTACTGTAAAATATATTACAGCATGACAGTATCTCATAAATATAAACCACTATCAGTAATAAATAAATCGCAGAATTTGTAAAATCTACGTCAAAACCTTTTAATGAATTCAGTGTTCAAAATTCAATTATTATACATTCCTGAACACAGTTTCCACTATTCTTTTGTCTGCACCGATGTTTTCGTATATATAATAAAACAATTTCCACATCATCCAATTTCTTTACAAATTGATTCTTAAATTTGGTGAAATGACTTAGTAATCTTAAAGAATTTTTATCATTATTACATTGTAGAAGAAATTTTCTTCTTTCCTTTTTCACTTTCATGAAAAAGGAAGCCCTAATTACTATATCATTTATAGATGCTTTTGTGTAACAATAGATGAAAACACTGATTTTTCAAATTTGACAACCTAGATTTACCGTCTACCGTCCATTTAAAAAGCGTCGGATCGCAAACAAACAATTCAACCTCTTGATCTCCCTTGAACTTCTCAACCTAATGATATATATATATATATATATATATATATATATATATATCATTAGGTAATGTATATCATAGGTCATCAGTAATATGTTAATATATATATATTGTTACAAATCTGTAATTTTGCTTCTCAGTACGACTAGTGACATCGTAAAAAAAAGACAGGATGTACGATCTGTCTTGTGCATGCTGAGCGGGTGGCGCGTCAATGACCTCAGAGCTTGGCGACAAAATTTCGGTGCCTTTGGCGACAAAATGGATCATACTGGAAAGTTCGAGAAGTTTCACGATCCATCCAGTAGGAACCGAGATACACCCAGAGACGTCCTGATTGGTCTGAAGATTCTAGCCCCACCTCCCGGAACTATAAAAGACGGGCACCCTGAAGCTGCGAGGAAAGAGTGGTGGTGTGAGTGAAGTCGTGAGAGAAGTAACGAGTCGGCAGCTAAAGCGAGATGGTCAGCCGTTGGACAGACGGTAGAGCGAAGCTCCCAGGAACCCCTCTCCTGCTGGATTCTGTCTATCCGCTTCGTGTACTGCTGTCTACTGATGTGTGCTACTGTCGTCTCTGCTGTACATAGTTGTCGTCTTTGTGCTGTCCGGTCTTCGTGTAAATAAACGTCGTTGTTTTTTTTCTACTGCCGCCTGCTGATTGAGCGTTCTCCACACCATATCACTTCCACTATCCAAACGAATCCAGAAATTTCGTAAGAATATATATATATATATATATATATATATATATATATATATATATATATATATATATATATATATATATATATATATATATATATATATATATATATATATATATATATACATATATATATATATATAATTAACGATTGCAATTCGATACCCTACCAAAAACGTAATTATATTCTAAGGTTCATTCCCACACATAACTAGTTTGCCTTGTAAGAATATCCTATTCCGAACCATCCTAAAGACATGCGGAACTTAAGATTTCCGGTTATGTTCGAAGATCTTTTTTTTTAAATTGATATTTAAATCATTTTTTTTCCTTAATTTCAGAGATAATTCATACTCACATAAAAATAACACCAATTAAAATATTTAAAAAAAAATTAAAACTAAGAATTTTTCCACTACATTAGTACTTTATGTCAAAATTTCTCTATCAGAAGCAAGCAATCAAAATAATGTAATTTTTTGCATTATAAACATATGTGTGTTCACTAAGTCCTGTAGCAGAAGTTTTACAATAGAGTGGACCATTTCTAAGTTATAAAAGTTTCAGTACGAAATCAGAGGGTTTTTTTTATTATTATTATTTTTCCCCGTTTGGCAAAAATAAAAACTACACAATTTAATAATGGTTTATAATTTGACATATATTTTGCTACCGAATGCAATATTGCAATCAACAATTACGTCAAATTTCATAAAAACAGGTATTTGGTTATTCTCTATGAAAATGTTCACATTATTAAAAAAAATCACATTTTGGAAAAAATACAAATAAGAATTTTAGTACTATTTATAGCTGGATAATCTCCGTAGATGCGAAAATACTTTTAAACAGTTTTTCTTCTAATTTAATGAAACTTAGTATTTGGAGATATGTGTCTCCAATATTTAGAGAAATAAAATGTTTCACAATATATTTTAAGACACCGTGTATTTTTATTATATATAATTTTATATTATGAATAGCATTCTAGTTTTTATTGAATTATAAGTAACTATTACGCATTAAATAAAAAAGCACAAACAATTGTATTAACTAAAATTATGAAGCACTAATATCAAAATGAACAAACATTCAATTTGTACAACATATATTTCTTTTTTGGAAAAATGTACAGTTTCATTTATTAAACAAATGTCACAAAAATCGTAAAATTTTACATAAAATAAGCAAATAACCAAATGAAAATCCTATAACATGATTTAAAGATTTGTAAATTGGTAAAAAATTACTTTTAATACTTGTTTTCAGGCGCTACAAATGATATTTTACACAAGAACACTTACCAAATTACCAAATTTTACAAATCAATCCATATTTTATATAAAATATATGTATATATAAGATTTTATGTATTAAAATCGTGGAGCATCAGCATCAAAATGAGCAAATGCTTTATTTGTATTACATATACATTGATTTTAGATAAAACCACATAAAAACAATTATTAAAAAAGCGAAAAGTCGCATTAAAAACGAGTAAACTTTTTATTTTTAAACACATTTTCTTTTTCTAAAAACACACAATTTTATTCCATTAAAATGGTGAGAAATTCACATTAAAATGAGCAAACATTTTATCTGTGTTACATACATTTTCTCTTTAGATAAAATAACCAAATGAAAAATCAATTAGTAAAAAAAGAGAAAATTCACATTAAAAACGAGTAAAAATCTATAATTTTTTTAAAAAAATAATTTTAATTAATTAAAATGGTGAAAAATCCACGTCAAAATGTGCAAATATTTTACTTGTATTCACAAACATTTTTTCTTTAGTATATAGCCTGAGTAGATTCTGATGTATTGGTATCCCCATTCTTTTCGCACACCCATTCGCGATCAGATTTTGACTCATTGTGGACATCGCCAAACCCTTTGCGCTTGGCATCTGTTCGAGAAGTCTCTTGAACATCACTTCTCCGACATTCTGATCGTTGCAATACAGTGGGCCCACACGAGCAGCGTAAAAGATATTAATCTTTACGCAACCGTAGCCAACACAAATGCCTCTTCTGAAAGCGATCAAAGTCTTTGTGCTGGGTTCCTTGCAGTTTGCTTTCACTATTTCCCTTCTGTCGTAGCCTACTAGCATACGATCATATGCATATATAGCTTCAAGGTATGAGTCTTCAAATGCTTTTAGTTCAATTCCTGCTGGAAGGACGTCTGATAATACGCCGGTATTAAGAGGACCAAGGTACTCATACTCCAGTATTGACCAGGATTCCTCGAAAATATTAAATCCTCTATTCTTGTAAATCATTATCTTATCGGCTGAACAATTGAGACCCACATTCCTATCCCCCACATGTTTGAAATTCCGAATGTAGAGCTGTAAAATAGGAAGAAAGTTTTAATATATGAAATACATAAAATTATAGAATATAGACTATGTAAAATATTTAGTAAGGCGTCGTCTTTCATATATAATTTATATTCTCTAATAATAAGGTTCAATGTATCGACAATGTAAATAGTAAAATTTAATTCAGTTGCGATTAAATTTATTTTTCTAGTAGAGTATTTACTTGATTGTTTACATTTCCATGATTTCAGATTCAGAATACCGCTTTTCAAATGTGATAAATACATTAATATAGGAGTAAAAGTACCTTTTTCAATTATAATAAAATATTTATAATGAGATAAGAAGTTTTTTTTTTATTTTATTTTAGTTAAAAATTATTAATTGTCGACTAAAAATTTTTCATAGCGAAATGTATGGTAGTTTTTTATTACATATATGTTTAATTGTCTTTTTAAAATTAATGTTTACTAGATTTAGCAAATTTTAACTATCTGGTATAAAAAAAAAGCAAGATGGACGAAGGAAGCTTACTTATGATAATACATGATACAGTAGATTTTTTATGTAGATTTTTTTTCTCTTCCTGTCTCTAATTTATGTGGTTGAACTTTATAATAATGTACCGTCGCCAAACTTAAATTATTTCAGAATGATTTCTAAGGTCAGATGCAAGTGTGCCAATCTTTTATCACATCTCTAACTATTTGTTAACATTTCTGACACCCGTCAGAATGGTGGACTTTTGGCGAATTTTTAGACAATTGACGAGGTGACGGGAAACTGTAAAATAATCTTAACTCTTACAGTTTATATTTGTGTTCTTTAGACTAAACTTAAATAAATTCTTTCAACATTTTTTTTTTTACTTAAAAGATCTATTGTTTACTTTCCGATGTTTAATTTGATCAACCCTTTTAAGAAATGATGCCGAATCCCCAGAATAGAACTTTAGATTTTTAGAATACATGCCTGATAAAAAGAATTTAACTTCGAAAGAATCTAATAAATTTAAGTCATTTGAAAATAAACTTCATATGATTGGATAAGTAATAATGTAAAGCTTAAAAATATTTCGAATGAAGAGAAGAATTTTAAGATCATGCGTAACCAAATCGATTAATAAAGTTAATAATTCATTGGAATCCTAAGGTATAAATTATGATTCATCAAATGAATATTTACATTTATTAAATCAAATATTTTTAACTGTTGCAAGTATTATATTTCTTAAAATTCTTTCCGAAGTTGAGATTGCAGTAACCGAAGAGATATATTAAGAAATTGGATTTCGGAACCATTTAGATTGTAAGAATAACATTACTCTGTAGAAATTGAATATAAAGAAGAAAATTAAGAATTTAGGAAAATGATTGTGTTAATTAATATTTAAATGAATCGTTTGTTAAATTAAAAAAACAACAACCAAAGGAGTTGACGATGATGGAAACTTAGAAGACTCATTCTTAAATTAGAAATGATAATTTAGAAATACAAATTCATAGATACAAATTGCTTGATGCATCTTTAATGTTATATAAATATTTATCACGTCTTCTTTAGATTAATTAATTAATTCCTAAAAATTTTATTTTATTTGTTACTTTCTCGTAGACGAATTAAACAAAAAGAATGCATTGCAATCTTCAAAAAATTAAAACAAATTAGAGCATATTTTTAGAACATATATGCCTTCCTGTTCATATATTTACTCAAAAATGCTTTGAAGAAGGAATATGAAATTATGTCATATTTACATTAAATTTGTAGATTTTAATCAAATTTAGAGCATGATATATTCAGAGGATATCTGTTAATCTTTTAATCCAAATATGAATTCAATTATAACTACAAATCATAGAAGAAAAAATTTAAAAATTGCTACCAATCAAATTTTAAATAAAATCTGTCAAAAGATCATCTGTCAGTCTATCACAAGTATGCAAACGATATAACTCAAAAACGCAGTAACTTAAATGTAACAACTTTCATATGTGATTTTGCTGTATATTTTTTTATCGGTAGTTGGAAAAAAATGTATAATGTAAATACATTTGTATTTGTGTACATTTGTACACCTAAAATGTATATTCGATATCTGTTTATTATACATTAACCAGAACTCCAAAGATTACATTTTAATAGGATTTTTGTAATTATTATTTGTAAATGGCTTGCAGTTTTTAATGCAAAGGTACATTTATTAGAATATACGAAAAAGTTTCAGGAAGATCATTTGTAAGTGAATCAAGTTTGTTTTAGTAAACCTCTTTGGATGTGATTGAAAGTTATTATCATATAAATAAGCTATATAATATACAATATAATAATTTCAAGTGCGGCCAGTGATCGAATGAGAAAGATATTGCTCAGGAAGATCATTTGTAAGTGAAGCAAGTTTGTTTTAGTAAACCTCTTTGGATGTGATTGAATGTTATTATCATATAAATAAGCTATATAATATACAATATAATAATTTCAAGCGCGGCCAGTGATTGAATGAGAAAGATATTGCTCTTCGAAAGGTATTAAATCAAGCAATAAATCAGTTATTCCTGCCACCGTTGTATAAAATGTAAACAATGATTGAAGAAATTGCTTTTTTTGTCAAGAAAGAGACCAGTTGTCTAAACATTGAACTGAAAACTACAAACTGGAAGAGGTGGAAATAGGTTAAAGAAAGACGACAAATATATATATATATATATATATATATATATATATATATATATATATATATATATATATATATATATATATATATATATATATATATATTTACTTTTTGTTTCTCAAACAACTTTTTCAAAAAAAAAACTTCTCGGCAAGCTGGAAGGCAAAGGAAGATTCCTTTGCATCTAAGTTACAATCTGGCTAAGTTACTATATAACTGTTTCTAATATAAAATGATCTAATATAAATGATCTAATATAAATGAAGCTCTCAAAATAAAGGCTTGAAAAGCACTTTTTAGCCCGTAAGTACAAAAGTTGTTCGTCTTAATGAAGCTTTAATTCGACTAAATGGATTTATTTTTCCATCTTCAATATTAAAAAAGTTATAGCGAAATGAAAATTCAATTCCTCATTATTTCCCCCCCCCTTCCTCCCTTTGAGCTAGATGGGCCATTTACGAACTGCTCCGTGATTTTTACATTTTTAAAGACATATTCTAATCCAGGTAAAATCCAAACATTTGGTTTCTAGTATCATAACCGGTAAAGAACTGAAAATTTTTTCCCGAAGTCCTATCATGAGAACAATTTCAAAAGGTAGTCTTCCTGTAGGAATCTGCATATTTTAACCTGAAAACTGCGTTGTGGTAAATGCAATTTAAAGCATATCACTGTGTTGTTTAATAATGATTATTGATATAAAAATAATACTGAATCTAACAGAGTAATTGCATCTATCTGCGAAAAAAATTAGCTAAGTTAAAAGCTTTATTTGCAAGCAGTAACAACTGCGGGTTAGGGGGAAAATATGAGCATTCTCTTTGACTGAAAAGCCAAAAATGTTTTAATCATAAATCTAAGCAAATGAAATTGCAAATGCTTGGACAAGAACTAAAAATATGCGTAGTAGTTATACTCAACCCATAACAGAAAAACGGAATAAAGGAAATAATAGCGATTCAAAACGTATAAGAACTTGAAAGAGTAATTCATTGGATCCCTAGTAGAGGCGTACTTAGGATGGAACAGCTGTGATGCGTGTTCCAAACGCATTTTCAACAAGCGCAAAAAAAAAAAAAAAAAAAAAAAATCCGTTTTTGGAATCTTAAACTTTCAAAATCTTTAGAAGAAATATAACCCTTTTATTTTTTACTAAAATTATAACAAAGTGCAATTTAACATGTCAAAGACACAGAGACACACATTTATTTTTTTTACACAAAATTTTGCATTAATAACGTGTTATTTTTAATTGCACTTTGATCAGGTCTTTGAGTTTTTCAGTAATTGCATGCATTTTTGTTTCCTGTTGTGAGTTTTGACTTTGTTCTGGAGTGCTAGATATATTATTAAATCTATTTAATTGTTAATTTTGGTGGATGATATTAACGGTAAGTGTAAAATAATTCTGAAAGTTATTATAAATATTTACTTAATTACCAAGGCTTTTGAATATGTTTGCCTATGTTAACAATGAGTTTAGTAGAATATTCAGTGCCTTCGTATATTCCTAAGGGCAAAAATGAGATTTTTACACATTTCATATTTTTTGAATAAAATATAAATATAAATTATTTTTGATTTATATTTCATTAAAGTATTAAAAATTCCTTAATAACAACTATTTGACTTTTTTTATTTGGGCTTTATCTTAATTATTAAAATCATAAAGAAGAAAATTTTCTGAATAAGTATAGAATAAAACTATTGAACTGATTTTATAAAATTTGCTTTCTAAATGATTTTTTAAGCATTCTTATAACATATTTTTATTTCAAGAACAGTCCACGTATAATGATCATTGTGAAGTTAATTGTAATGCTTGGGTCATTTTAATTTGAAAATATATTATATATTATCATTTAGGCTTAGTTACATTTTCAGTCTTTGCACTCATCAGAGTGAGTTTTTCTCTTTATAATAACTTAATGTCTTCTAAAAATGCACAACATCACATTCTAAATACACATGAGAGGCAGCGATTCAGAGTGGATCAATCCTCTAAATTTAAAACATGAATTATATAATTTTCTTTTGATACCCTCAAAACCTGAGTGAAATAAAAGAAATTTAATCAAATTTTAATAGATATAAGAGTGTGAAACATGGACTTTTTTTTTTTTACATTCATGAAATAAGATATATAGTCCAGTTTTAGTACAAACAAGTTTCTCAACATCTTATAGCTATGTCTCTTTTTGTACGTATGGTTGACTTACTTTATTTCCAACATCTAAGTGTCTGTAATCTTCCAAAACACAAAATGCTCCTGCGAAAGCTATTTCTTCGTTAATTATAACTGCAGCGCATAATCCAATAATTTTACCTAAAGATTGGAAACAAAAAATTAATAATATTAGTATAAAATTTATGTATAACGCTAACGTACGTGGTACAGAAAGTGTAATTACTGCCGAATCACAGCAGTTAAATGTAAACAAATCACTATCGTTCCAGATTGCTTCATTAAATGTTCACGCGTTTTTGCCAAATGTTAAATTTTAAGTTAAAAAATTGCTTTTTTGGAATATTAAGTCCAAAATAAGATTTTTATTTCCACTTTCATTTCGTAGTATTCCTTGTACAACTGTTGTGGAAAACCGAAATTTTATAATGTCTATGAATATTTTGTAAATATATCTTCTACTCTATGGCAACAAACGCCGCTGAATTAAATGCATAAAAAATCAAAGTTTGATTACATGTTGAATATTAATGATATGTGAAGTAATTGCATCATATCTTATTCTCAGATATACTGACTGTCAGGTATGCTTTTGAGCCAGTTAGGAATATAATTTTTGAATGCCAATAAAAGTTTCACGTATTCTTTTCAGATGAGTCAAGATCCAGCCTTCGGTGATTATGTGGATGATCTCGTCTACGAATCCCTTTCTGATGCCAAAATGCAATTGAAATTACATCCAGCAAATTACATACCATGAGATTCTATTTCAAGAAATTGCAGGAATAAATGGAGTGATATCATGATAAATTACAGTACACATGGACTGTGATAGCATAACTTTAAGGACGTATACTTTAACCGAAATGATTATTATTTTTATTTCTATATAAGAAATTCCGACTAGAGATTTGGTAAGAGTCCTTATGCCCGAAAACAAAAGCCAAATCTTATGAAGAATTATTTCTAAGCCGAAGATGTTCGTCGAATAGACCAGTTCATTTAATCTCCGGATATCCTCACGAAACATATTTGGAACCTTTACTCGAAAATTTTACCCAGTCTCTACAATTTATTTGTGTAAAGGTTTTCAAAAATAACTTATTTGGCGTACAAATGCATTCTTTGCAACAGAATGCTCGAATAAATGTATATTTGCCATTGTAATTCCAAAAAAAAAAAAAAAAAAAAAAAACATTTAAAGTTATATTGATATTTTTTTCCCATAAGTAGTTCTTTTTTCCTATTCCTGCAGGTGCTGATTGCTTTATTTAATCAAAAGTTCTATATTTTAAATCAAAAGTTCAAAATTTTGTGAAGGAACTATTATTTATTCTTTCGTATAATAATCCCTACCATCAAGATGAGATTTCCTTCTTTTAGCTCTAACTGACCTCGGATTCAAAAAATGTACAAGTTTATACACAAGATTTATAGACACGTAAACTTACGCATTTAAAATATTAATTGATATTTATGAATATATGTTTAAAAACTGAATGGTACGTGTTTATTCTTCTTCTGCGTAAGTCATCAATTTCCAGAAGAGTAAATCAACTGGAAACACCTTTAATCTCCACACAGTTTTGTGTATTTATCATGACAGATTGCAGATAAATGCTAAAATTCATATATGGCAAAAACAAAAACAGAAGTAACTCAAAATATTTATATTCTTAATGCTAAAAATTTATTGCTACTGTTTTGACATTAAACTATCAGATTTTTTTCTTCAAAATTCAAAATTAACTTTCTTAAATTTTGATTTTTTTGGTACGTTGTTGCCACTATGCGTTAATATATTGACTTGCCAGCTTTTGTCAGATCAAGTCATAGAATAATACTTAATAACATTTCCTTTCAGAAGAAAAAAAATATTGTTTTCAATCTTGGTATTATTTATAATGATACCAGGTAATTTACTTGGTAATATTTATAATTAAAGGAAATTTAACGTTGTTTTATAAAATCTTGATCAATGCCATATTTACTTGAAGTTGCAGCGTCAAAAATTATTAAAAGTATAAAATAAATTAATTTTAGAAAATACTTTTCATATATATTCATCATTCATGTTTAGAGACATAATAATATATTTTTTTCAATACAAACATTTAACACTATAAAATTAGGATGGCATAAAGAAAGACTAGAGCTTATAAATTTATTTGATATCGAAAAATCTTGCATATGTATTAACAATTAATGAAAAGGGCATATTTAAAATTTATATGTTGTGTAAATGTATATAATATATCATACATATGAATTTTATTTACACGAAAAGAATAGGTTCAGAACTTGGATGCCATCTTTACCTGAATCTAACTCTGCTACTAAAATGCCTTCAGGGTCGTGTTTTATCCAAGATTCCAAACTTTCCTTGGAATATTGATAAGTGCTGGGCAAAGCCACTTTAAGGATGCCAGGGATGTCATCAGGCCGAAAGGGTCGTATTGTATAATGCACCATAATTAATTATTTTTAGTGTTATCTAAAGAAAAGAATGGGAGAAAGAGAAACATCAATAAAAATACAAATTTTAAAAATTAACATCAAATCTCACAAAGGATTGGGACAATCATCAACAAATTTAATACGAATTAATCATTTTTTTTATTTGTATCTATAGTTTTTTCTTTGTTTTGTTTTTAAAAAGGTATAATATTATTCTACTAAAAGGAAAATTTCTAAACATGTTCATAAATAAAGTTTCAAATGAATAACTTCAGAAAATATCTTGTTAAACACTTTGAAAAAAATCCTCGCAATTGTTTTTCTGTATATTGACTTCTGGATTTAAAACTGAAACAATCTATAGATTGTCCAGATTAACAGTTTCAGTACCACTAATGCATAGTCATAATAAGTGAAATTTATTGAAAGATGATAAAAATTTGTAATTGAAAAACTAAATCAGGGAATGAAGAATTAAGTAACAATATTAAAATATAGATGGAAAATGAAAATATTATCTAATTTTTCTTTATTTTGATTCTATAAACAATAATTAATCTAAAACATGTCTAACTAATTTTTACATTTAAAACAAGAATCATATACTTGCACACCTTGATATGATATGATATGATATGATTAAGAGAATTCTAATTATATTTTCATTCTCCGTGTGCTTGAATTTGCTGTCAGGCCCTTTCAGCGATTCTGAATACTGATTGTTTTTATTTTGATTCATAGAGCAAACGAAGTTTATGTTCCATAAACAATTATGCCATTAAAAAATTCGCTTATTTGTAATTGCATAGTGTATTGAAAATCTCTGTAAACTGAAGAGGTAAAATAGAGGTAATAAATAAATGATAAGAATTAGTATTGGGAAATTGTATGCAGCGCAGCAACTATGTCGCAATGGTCCAACTATTACAGTCACAAACTTAGAAAAAAGAAAAAAAAAATTCAATGGGTTATTTTAAAATTAAATTCATTACGCTCGATACTAATTTAAAAAAAGTGGAATGAAAAGGCAGGATAGGGATAGAGGTCTAAATAAAGTACTAAAACTAAGCAACAGATTATTATGAAGCATGTACTTGAATAAATATTTATGCTTATTTGTAAGATCAAGCAAATTAATCGTTTACTCAGGCATCAATTTACACACTTCAGCTTCCCTAAATTTCTTTTGAATTTTTATATTTCCTGTTTATAAACATTCAAATATAAAAATAAATTCTGTAACCGGTTTTCAGTTCGTTTCTTATCAACAGAGTTATGATATTTTACATTTATGCATGTGTGTTGGATGTCAATAATTCTCCGAAGTTAATTATTAATTAATTTGGGTATGGCACTATCTATTAGAAAAATCGAGAGAAAAGATTCTGAGATTCTCTAATAATTATTATAAAGAATTAAAAACGTATTAAAGAATAAAAAGTAGAAAATAAACTAAATGGAAGTGTCTCGGAAAATATGCTTTCATTGATATATTGAAATGTAGAAAATATTTTGTTTTATAAAAATTTAGAAGTAAATCGAAACGAAATAACTGACTACAAAATCTTCAAACATCAGTACATGAAAAAAATCAAGCCACAGTAAATATCAGAAAAAACGAAGTACATAAAAAATCTTAAGCACATATTATAAATCTGATGAAATTTCATTTTTATTTGTGTTCCACTCTTTTACGATTTGTTTTGTCTGCCAAACAAATTATTATTTGGCAAATTAACAAATATTATTTTGAAAATTGCAAGAAAATTATTTTATATTTTTAATATATATTAATAAAATAGTGCCTTTTAGCATACTTTTTATTATTTTCTTTATAAATGAAGAGTCCCGACTAGGATCAACATATTTGTTAAATCACAATTGAATCAGTACTTTTGGAATAACTCTCTTTTGTTGATATCGATGAACTAACTCTATATTTTAAACGCATAAGTATTGGAAATAATCTTCGAAATTTTATATAATTATTTTCAAAATAACTTTTTAGTTAATGGTAATTGAAAATGATACTACGCAGTTGTCACCGAGCAGTTTTATTCTGAATGTTTTAGGAAAAGTTCAAAAATGTAAACAACTTTCACTTAAACGTCAAATTTCGTTCTACAGAACATCAATCGAAGCTTTTAAAGCTCTAAATACATCCATTGCATTAAAAAATAAATTACTTTTCAATGCATCAAGATCCATTTCTGGAAGAATAATGTACGATACATCCTTCCTTAATCTATCATCTTGAATTGAGACAAATTATATGGTAACGTGCATAAATTAATACAGTTTTTAAAAAGTGGGGACTTAATTTTGTTTTAGCAGAATACATCAACTTTACTTCAATTACAATTGTATTTTTTCTTCATCATACCTATTTCGGTTTTCTAATTATATTGCAGAGTTCGATCACAATACTTGATAAAAAATATCTGCTATGAATTTATAGTTTATAGTATATGTGAAACCTTTCTAATTTATCGTTTCTTGAAATACTGAGCTATCTTAAATTTTACATTTACTGAAATTTGGTTTTGCGATACAAAATTCGTTTGCTGAGTTAAAATAATGAATATATTTTTTTTAATTGGAAAATAAAGGAATTTTTACAAATATACAATTTAAAAAATGAGAATTAACATTTTTTTTTATCTAGATTTCAGGAGTTTTTAAGTTTTATTACCATTGAATAACATATCATTTTTCTGAACTTAATAAAATATTATAGAATTACCTGTAACAAATTCTAGACTCTTCTGTTGCTTCGGTCTAACCAAATCTTGAAGGTGTGTTTACAAATTACAAGCTAAGATATGAAACTAAATTTTCTTTCACTTGCTAGACAACGTTTTTAAAGCAATTGATTTTCAGTTTATGTGATTGCTTACATGACTACATCACCAATATAACTAGTTCCAGACGATTAGTTTAAGGTTTCGAATTGATAGAATTGTTACTCATAATTTAACTCTCTATGTTTACAAATAGAAAAATGCTATAAAATCAGAAATGTGTTCAAATATTTCATAAAAGTTAAACGTAAAAGAAGGCTAAATGTGCGCATTATATGTTTGAGTAAATAAATTTTCTATTTGAGGATCTTAATTCTAATATGAAAAGTGATTAATACATTAGTTTTAAAATTCAATTATATTATTTAAAAGATTTATCTATGTTTTTATTGCTATTTCCTTTATATAAGACGTAAAAGTATGTAACGTATGCATTTTTTTATTTAAAAAACAATTATGCTTTATCTATTCCAATAAAGCAATTTTTCCTGCTTATTCAATGTCACATTTGGCTATAAAAATTGCTTTCATTCTAAATTTATTCATGAAATGGACCATATAAAAGTAAAATAAGACCGTTTATATGAGCCTTTGAATGCTGCGTGCTTTTTTTTTATTTTCATTTCGCTAGCAAACTTTACTTTCTTAATTGTGTCATAAATTCGCAAACTGTGAATTTGTTTTATCAGCTTGCTAACTTGAATGTGCAATTTCAAATTTCTTAAAACACTCAAAAATAAGTCAAAGATTTTACTTGCATAAAATAGATTTTCATTCTGAATAAGAAAATTGTCTAATATCATATTTTATTTTCCTCTCTGCAAGAACGAAATAAAATACAAAAATAAATTATAATTTAAAAAAAAAATCTTTTTTTTAAAAAAATGTAATAATATTTTTCTAGAAATAATACTGTCTTTTATGTATGCAAATCTCTTCCGTATCAAAAATTGGTTATGTTGCCCTAAATTATTTCTTTAAAATAATGAACAAATGAGTATAAATGCAATTTATTCCTTTAATAAAATAAGTTTAACAATAAAATAATACTTTTTTTCCATAATAATGAAGTTTCTTTAATAAAATACGTTTTTCAATGGATTATATAATTTATCTTAATGCCCATATAAATTTTTTTCGAAAGCGTATTTATATATCATGCACGTGCTTGTGAGAATATACAAAAAAAGATGTATTCAATGTTTTCTATAAACAAGACAGCAATAACTTTGCAACTTATTTACGATTTGAAAGATAAAATGCTAAATGTAATAATAAACATATTCCATATATGATATTGAAGAAAGATAAAATATTCTGTATCAATTTACACAATGAAAAATGGGACAGTTTAATCTTAAGAATTTCACGGGTGATTTACAAAAGGATACTGCATATAATATTTGATAAAAAAATGATAGTACATAATGCGTAACGGACTATAAATATGCATCCACTATTTACAATTAATATACATCCACTAAAAGTGATGATGTTACGATTCCTAGAGTTGCTTTAAAATCTCTATAGAACATATAATTAAATTCATTTCATGAAAATTTAAATCAAAATAAGATATCAGGCACTATTTCATAGAAAATATTCAGTTTTATTTAATACAAAGTTTTGCAACCCATTTCAGAATAAGCAAATATTTTTCTTATGCTTACATGCATTTTCTCGTTCTAAATTGGCTTACAATTTAATTTATCAAAATGGTGAAAAATCCACGTCAAATTGTACAAATATTTTACTTGTATTCACAAACATTTTTTCTTTAGTATAAAGTCTAAGCAAATTCTGGTGTATTGGTATCCCCATTCTTTTCGCGCATCCATTCGCAATCAGATTATTGCTCATGGTGCACATCGCCAATCCCTTTGCGCTTGGCGTCTGTTCAAGAAGTCTCTTGAACATCACTTCCCCGACATTCTGATCGTTGCAATACAGTGGGCCCACACGAGCAGCGTAGAAGATATTAATTTTTACGCAACCGTAGCCAACACAAATGCCTCTTTTGAAAGCAATCAAAGTCTTTGTGCTCGGTTCCTTGCAGTTTGCTTTCACTATTTCCCTTCTGTCGTAGCCTACTAGCATACGATCATATGCATATATAGCTTCAAGGTATGAGTCTTGAAATGCTTTTAGTTCAACTCCTGCTGGAAGGATGTCTGATAATACGTCGGTATTAAGAGGACCAAGGTACTCATACTCCAGTATTGACCAGGATTCCTCGAAAATATTAAATCCTCTATTCTTGTAAATTAGTAATTTATCAGTTGTGCAATTAAGACCCAAGTTTTTATCCTCTACATGTTTCAGACTTCGGGTCAAAAGCTGAAAAAGAAACAGTGTATTAGAAATATATTTAAATTCATAAAAAACAACTTTTATTGTCCTCGAGACAGCTTTAATAATAATAAGCAAGTTCATTCTTTTTTGTATATAAATTGTTTAGATTTTTTATGGCAAAAATATAAATGTATTATAATTTATGAAAATATCTAAACAAGATATTTTGTTTTCAAGTTTTCTTTTGATTAGGACTCTTTCCACTTTCAAATAACTAGCACCAGGTTCATAGACTTTTAGAACTATTTGTTGGGAAGGAAAAAGCAAAACGAGAATAAATAAGTTCTTGAAATCAATAACCGCTGCTTATGCCGCCTTTTTAGTATTAACCCCTTGCCTGCCGCGGGCGTATATATACGTCTCCCTTAGCCAATGTGTTAACTGCCCCTGGCGTATATATACGTCTCGCAACTACATACGTTCCACACTATAACAACATTCTACGTGGCACTGGAGACCGAATCTCGCAATTTATCATCGGAACGTAAGGGGTTAATTTAAACTTTAACACATACCAGTGGAAGTGGTATATGTGAAACCTCCCCGAAGTTTTTCGTCTACTCCCTGGCAAAGGTGTTATCCCCTCGAATAAAATTTGGGGATCTTGGGGACCGCCGTGAAAGCCGCGGGAACAGGGTTTTATTCTTAACGCAGGTGAGTCGTGGGCTTCATATTAAAATAAATAAAACCGACATTTGTGTCTGATCTGCGTGCCATTGGAGAACAAAAGTTTAGAAAAAACGACTACTGTATGAGTCTAGAGCGCAATCATGGACGAATTTTTTGGCGATTAGTCGCTGACATGTAATCAAAACACAAGTACAAGAAAATAAAATATGTAATTTGGATTCCTCGTTTTGGACGACTGAAATCAAAATGCGACCTAAAACTATAGTTACAATCATAAGATCACATACTAATTTTTTTCATTCATTCAAATAATTTGAAATTTGAATAATAATTTGAATTCGCTTTTGAATTGTCATACCTTTATTCATGATATTGTACAAAGTGATTTTGACAGACAGTCAAAATTTTGACAGATTGAATTGACAAAAAATTTGATTTGTATCTACATATTAGAGCTTAAAATCCGGTTTCGCATACCTAATTTATTACATTTTTTTTTAATTACGGTGTTTGAAAGCACGGAAAATTACACTCCTAAATTTTTTTTTTTTGTTATTTCAAAATTTGATACAGATTAATATTATAAAGGTTAAATCTGTGTACAATGTTGTATATATTCATTTCTTTACGTTCCATAGTTAATGTGTTTACTTGTATTCGGAATTACCGCTGAATGGCTTTTGCTTAAAATCAGCAGAAATTTTCATATTTAGTGCTAAAAATAAAGTAATTTTCATCCATCTAGCTCAAAGTGCTTTTGATTCATCATATTCATAAACAGACAGTCGTAATGTGCAAAATGTGTTTTTGGGTTTAAGAAAGATCTGAAATCTGGAGATTTATCAAACTCGGGATATCAAATTAGTTGCAAATTGCAATTTTTTTTTCTTATAATAGTTGTACTATTTTTTTAAAAGTAAGAATAATTTACAGGGATATACTGAGTTGTTTAGAATTGTAGTAAAATTAGAGAATATGACCTGCTTGGGTATATGAATTTTTAAATTTTCCTAAAGAGTGATACGTTTGATAAGTTGATACGTTTTTAATAGGAAATCAAACTAATTATTCAAAACGTTTTACTTAAAAATAACTTCATTCACTCTAAAATTGCCAAAATGTACATAAAAAAACCTATGCGAGAAGACACGCTTCGATTATGCGTAGAACTGGGTGACTCAGCAATCTCAGATAAGTAGAAAAGTATCAGATAAGTATCAAAGCATACATTCTCAATAAAATTCGGGATATATATATTTTTTCAGTTTACCTCAGGAGATTTATGTTTTCAACTGAGATAAATAAGTAGCCTATTTTTGCACATACAAATTTGCTATTTTATTTCTTTTTAAAAAAAATGTTTTTCCCCCTTATAAAACTAATTTTTTTTTTAATTTGTGATTGAAGTTTAAGAAGAATTATATGGCCACAGAATACCACAGATAATCGATAATTTGTGCATTTTATTTATTTCTTACACACATATATATATGAATATCTTACTTCATTCCCTACGTCGAAGAGTCGGTATTCTTCCAAAACACAAAATGCTCCCCCGAAAGCTACATCATTATTATGGATGACTGTTGCACATATTCCAATAACTTTACCTATAGATTTACAATGAAAAATCGTTGTATAAATAATAAATACCTTTAAAATAAACATTTGTAATGATATTAATTATATAAATCTGTACAATTCGTAGTATTTTAAATAAATAATCAACAAAAAAAAGTTCATATATAAACTTTTAAAAATCAAACAACCATTTAATTTTTCAGAGATTTTTTTTTAAATACTCTAGTTTTAAGTACTTAAATAACGCTACTTCATTATTGTGGATGGCTGTATCACGTATTCCAATTAATTTACCTAGAGATTTACAAGCAAAACTTGTTTAATAAATAACAAATATCATCATAATAAACTTATGTATGATATTAATTATACAACTGTGTATAATTTTTTATCTGTTAATTTGTAGTTCTTTAAGAATGTTAAATAAATAATCAACAACAAAAAATTCAAATATAAATTTTTTAAAAATCATACAATCATTTATTTTTCATAGTTTTTTTAAATATCATAATTTTAAATAAATTTTTAATACTTTGGTGAACTTAAACATAATTTTAGAAGGTGTTATCTTTTGTTTAATAATAGGAATAGATTCTGTTATATGACAAACATAAAATTTCATGTCAATTCATATCCAAAAACAAACTGCCTTACATTAGGCTATGACTTCATCTCTTTCTCTCTCTCTTTCCTTCAGAAAAGTGTACGAAAAATTTCAAAACTATACTAGGACAAATTATTTGAGTTCAATTATTAATTTTAAGTTGACATTAATTCGTTTTATAAACATTTCTGACTTTTATACATGCTAAAGTGATGTAATAAAGATTTATTTTCTTTAAATGGAGCAGCTAAGAAATCAATTATCGAATTCAATGTAACCAGCTTTGCAAAAATATAGAATAGTTAAATATATAATAATATGACGTTGTTAGGCTATATATTTCTTATATTTTAAATGCTCTAAGTTCCAGGTTGTGCTTGTTGATTTTTTTCTAATCAAATGAATTTTAAAATTACATTAAAACATGTATTAAGATTTAGTGAACCTTTGTAGTAGAAATCAATAACCATAATTATCAAAAAATTAAGAGATAAATAAATTTTTTATGAAACGAGTAAATTTGAAACATTTGTGGTATATTTTACCTGAATCTAAAACTGCAACTATTATTCCTTCTGGGTCATGCTTCATCCATGACTCTAAACTTTCCTTAGAATACTGATATGTGCTGCAAAGAGCTACTTCAATTGCATCAGGAATGTCTTCTAGACGTAAAGGGCGTACTTTATAATGGATCATTATGACTTCCTATTTTTCTCTAAAAAAGAATAATTTAGACAAAAAAACCAATGAAATTTTTTTTAAAAAGGTGAAAATTAAAGATGAATATCTTGGAAATTTTTAAAGTAAATGAATCATCTAGTAAATATTATCTAAGGTTAGTTAGGGTAATTTGGAACGAATTTTGCAGGCAGTCTTATTTAATTCATTTAACATGATTTGATGAGAAGAAAAGGGGTTGTAATTTATATGAATACATAATCGTGTTCTGGAAGGTTCATTAAATAAAACCTTCGTCCCAAATTAATTAATTAATGAATCATTCTTAGTTACAGAATGTTCATAATTATCCCGGTATGTTTCCAATTACCTAAGAAAAGATGGAGAAATTGGATAGATGTGTTTTGAATTATAGTCAGAGTAACGGAATGATTTAATGAGAATAAATTTGTAATTATGTGCTTATTTTCTTAGATGGTTTTTTACCTTAGGTTCCATCATTCCTCTACTAACTATTATTTTGCTGATTTTCATAAAAAATGTTATATTTTAGGGAATATCGTATATAAACTATCATAATTCGTTAATAACCTCAATTTGGAAACATTTATAATCACTCTCTCCCCATCTTATGGAGAAAAGCGGAAAATGAACTTCTTTAAATATAATTTTCTGAATAATTTGACATACGAAAAAATATATCTAAAAAGTTCTAAAAACTTATTTTAAAATGAATAAGGAGCACTCCTATTTCCAACATTCAGTCACTAATTTAAATAATATTTTCTAAATATTTACACCAATTCAACTGAAATATGAAGTGAAAATATCTACTTAGCAATAGGATCTGCTAATATATCTTTTATCTTCTTCCAGCAAATTTTTAAAGCAACTTTAAGAATCACAAGTTTTATTAAAACAAATGGCGTTCTTCAAATCTATCTCATTCAGCTGATCACTGCTAACTTCAGCAGTCTCTCAGACGAACGAATAATAGCCATTCATTCTAGTACTTACAACGTAATCTATTGAAATATACATATTAGTTGAAAAATCTAAAATGGAAAATGAAAGCTGTTACATTTCTCATCTCAATTGTCGCCATTTCTTATTGAAAAGTTTCATAATAATATTTATATTACTCATTCAGTATTTCATTTCTTTTCCTTTAGATCAGTTTTCATGTTTTGTTCTACATTTGACACCAATTAGCACCAAAACATATTTAAAAGCCGGCATTCTCAGTGAAAGATATTATATAAGTAAAACAATGGATTCTTTAAAAATATCAGTTGTTAATTTGATGCAAAATAATAAATATTATTGCAGGAAAAGGACGCTAAAGAGTTCTTAAATTTAATATTGTTTCCTATGATAATATAAATTATTCAAAAGGCAAGAAAAATGTAGGATTTTATTACATTAAAAGCCTTCCAATTACGCCATGGTGAACTCTACTCATGAACTACTGATGAGAACTCTACAGTGTTTGTCAAGAGAAAATCTAACCATTATTTTCCACAGATCAAAACAGTGTATACCTTGCACATAGCCGATGTAAGGCACTTGAATTACAATTTGCACATAAGTTATACGCAACTTGCTTTGCAGATAATTAATAAATAATGGCATTTAGAAAAGTTTGTATAGAGTTGCAATTGAAATAAGCAAATGTTTTAGCGAAAAAATGCAAGAAAGTGTCTTATTTTGGAGTACCTTAAGACAGTAGTGTATTTTCTATCTCTTTAAGGCTTCACCGTTGCAAACTTTTGTCAATACTCCCAATTCCTAATCTCCCACACTGACTTTATTATTTTGTTGGATGGCAAATGAAACATTTTGAAATTCTTGCGTTTTCTTAAACATTAAGATATTATTGATAGCTGTTTTTAAATTTATTATTGAATAATAAGTAACATGCTCTGCCATTGATTGAAGGTGCATCTGCAAATTGCATGCATTAGGTATATTCTGTTTAGTAAAGTTGAAATTTATAAAATGGGGTAATATTCTGCCTTGCATTTGCCTCCGATTGATTAGAAAGATAGTATTTCTGAGAAACAGAATAAAATTGAGTGGTAATCCTGTCTTAACAATTTTTCGAGATCTAAAGCAATTAAATAAAGAAAATTCAAAAGCAGCTTTTATCAATACAATGAAAAAGAAAAAAATTATCAAAATTCTGGAGGTTAAAACAGAAGTTACAGAAACATAAATCGAGAAAAGAAATACTTTAAGTAAATTAAAACTGCATTCACATTATAACATATTTAAATTTTCATAGAATGAATGAATCAATATTTTTTATTATGTTTTACGTTATAAGTTTATGTTACTCTCATTTTTTTTGCACTTCACGAATCAGCAATGTGGCTTCTTTCTAGATTTTTTTTAAAAATAATTTTAATGGATTAATAAAACCATTTATTTTTAAAAAGTTATCCATATTTATTATTTTCTTATTTTTAGTTTTCAAATCTATCAATACAAAAAAGCCCAGAACCATGCACAAAGAAACTGCAGCGGGCACCCTAGACATCCTATTATCACTGAGAATTTCATCTCCCTTTTGTAAAATATGATTTATTGAGTACTTGTGGCTTTGGTTTTATTCATTAGAGATGATCGCACAAATATGTTTTTGGAGATTTTCTGATAGCTCTCTAAGTATATTCGAGCATAGATTTGCATAATAACTTAATCTTGATAAACGAAGTCTTTGTTTATTTATCAATACTTAAAGTGAATGTGTTTCCTTTTTGTTTTTGAAGGCACAGAATTTTTTTTTTCTTATCTTTGAAAAAGACACATGTGTTCCAATATTGTGAGGTACCTGAAGAATAATCTAAGAAATGAGAAAGTTAAAACATTCATATAATAATAATAATTCATAATTCAATCAATGGTCACATGTTGGATCGATTCTACCGGATAATAGTTTTTATGTTATAGAATGTATGATGTTTAAGTGTATTCTTTGTTACCCAATATCTTATATCCTCATTCTAATAATTGAAATTTTTAACTAGCTCTTTGGATACTTTCTCCAAAGTTTAAATAACTAATTTTGAATACTCAAAAATCACAAAAGATTGATTGATTGCTAATGTTAAAAAAACATTGGTAATCTTAATAAAATAAATAAATTATTAAAATATTCATTGTATTTTTAAAATATATATTTAATCTATACTTGGAATTATAATTGATCACAAATCGGGAAGTTCCCAAATTCTAAGTTCATATGTATCATTTTATGGTCTGTATCCGTAGGTTTTTATCCGTTAATATGTATCCGTAGGTCTCTATATTCGAGATTCCCCATTTTTTTGAGTAATTAAATTGGTGTAATTAGTAATGTTAAATAAAGGAACTCTACATATATGAAAGGCATAAAATTCTGTCCATGCTTTATAGTGTCGGATATATTTAAATTATTAATAGCTATGAAACCAGTTAACATATGCCCTCTGGATTTATCTGAGACATGGCCTCACATTTTGGCTTTAAAGTTCTTCTCCAAATGAAAATTTGAAATTATTTATAAAGCCATCCAATTAGCGAAATAAAGACGTGGTTGAAATTGACAGCTAAAAATGAATTTCTACTGCCACAGAACAGATGTAATTAAATTTAAATAAACATTTAAAAATGTAGATAAAAGAATTTTTTTTTTCTTTCTGAAAGCCTTACACTCAAAATTATCTGTAGAAACATTACCATTTTTCAGATAGAGGTCATCAATTATAATAATTTTATATTATAAATACCTGATTTTCAAAAGAGATCCAGAATGAGATCTATTTATCTTGGTTATCAAAAAGAGATCCTTACAATGGTTTCAAAAAGAGATAAGATGTCATAGCAAAATATCTCTAAGAAAAATTTGTCACTAGAAATAATATATTTTATCCATAAACACGAAAAATGGCACAATAAAAATTAATTAATTATAGAGAAACATAATTCAAAAGCTAAAACAAGGTAAATAGAAAAGCAAAAATCAATTCAAAATACTTACTAAATTAATAAAACGCAAAGGAAATTTGATGAAATCGAACGAAGTTCGTAAAGATGTTGAAGTCTGCGAGTCAACAACAGAAAAAATTCAATAAATATATATGTGAAGAGAATAATCCAAGGAAAGTAAATATATAATTTTAGTATATATATCTCTATATATAATATAGTAAATATATAATATCTCTAGAAAACAGCAATCGTCTCTCTCTCGTTTTTTGAGTGGACACATCAAATCCTTCACCTTCCAACACGGATGAAGGATATTTGCTGAATGTCCTTGGTGCAAGGAAGATCAAGCCTCTCCCAATCATGTTCTTAAATGTTTAAATTTTACGATTTTTGAGATTTTAAGGGATCCGCTATTGTTTTTGGACTTTTTAGAGATCTTTGATTTGATGGAGGTGATATATGGCAGCTATACCATCTGGAGTCAGAAACAACAACAACATTAAAAATTTTTATTTTCCCTTATTAGTATTTTTATTAGCAATATAAACATTATTATTATTTTTTAAATTAAACTTATGCCTTTTATATATAAGGTCAAGCATTTTATACAAAATGTATCAAGTCTGCAGAGTATAACTATTTATTTTCTTTTACAGAATTAATGAATAATGATAGTTTAAACATGATTAATTATTAAACTTCGCTAAAGGAATACCTGGACCAATGTAAACGCGTCTGATCCTCTTATGCAAGGAAAATCTCTTTATGTATTGCGAATATATTCTTGCATAGTCAAATATAATACAACTAAATGAGAAACAAATTTTCTATATATATATTTTTTGAATTGACAAAACATTTAAAACATAAGATAGTTTTCAGTAATATTTATCACATTATTTACCAGGAATCATTTTTATAATACTTCTTTTCTATTGTATTTATAATTTTCAGTTACATTTACAATTATTATTAAAACAATAACTGCTATTCAATTATTATAAGGGGAAGAAAATTTTGTTTTGGAAAAATAAAATCGAGAAAATTTTGTATGATAGTCAAAAAATATCTATTATTGAAGCGTCTTAAAATCTAACAGTACTGAAAGACCCCAAATGCCCATGCAAAGAAACCATAGAGAACGCCTAAAATGCCCGTGTATTATTAATGTGGAATTTTTCCCTCAATTTCTGAGATGAGATTGATTAAATACTCATGATGCAAACTTTGTTGATTAGAAACGCTCGCTTAGGTGGGTTTCATGGAAAGGGAAATTTTCTGAAATTCTTAAAAAGGATCCAGCATACATTAGCTTAACCATCAACTAGGTGGAGTCCTCTTTCAAATAGCAAATCCATGGTGTCTCTTTGCTGTTTTTGAGAGGATATAGAATTTTTTATGCCTCTGAAAGAGAGACTTGGGGAGGGGTCTATTATTCGAATAATTTTAGGAATGAGAGGGTTAATTACTAGTCGCCTTTTGCGACCGATATTTTAAATGAGGATAATTATATTTAATTTATTTAAATATTTAATTTCTTATTAGTGATTATATTTAATTTCATTTAAACCATTTGAGTATATCTTCATGTCTTATCAGATGTAGAAAGATGTGTTATGATAATTGTCTTTCAAATGTTCTATTTATTTCGTAATAAACCTTTTCAGTGGAGACCAGTTCATGACCTCATAGCTATATTAAAAACTTAAAAGTGCAGTTTATGTAGCCTCTAAATTTTTCATCATTTTAATCCAAATTTTTATCGTCTTTTCGACTACACAAATTTGAAAACTATCCTTCTTTCAATAAGGGAGAAATTCATGCAATGAAAGGATTGTTAGAAATTAGAAAAATTAAGTGCTGAAATGCAATATTGAAATTTTATACTCAATTTTGAGACTATTAAATAGGCATCTTTGAATAGATAGTTTTTTTAATCTTAAGATATTGTAAATACCTTTACTCTACTGTAATATTTCTGCAAATTACCATCAGAAAGCCAAAAATTCGCTTTATTTTTAATTAATAAAATTTATAACTGAAATTAAAACAGTCACTTCAAGGTATGCATTAACACCCTCCCTTCATGGTATATATGTATGTTACAAATTTGGTTGCTGTAAATCAACATATTGTAAAGTGCTAACATACACACACATACATTCATCTTTACGAAAATAACATACATAAAAGTGTAGTCCTTGTTTATTTAATTAAAATACATCTGCTACTGGACCGTTACAATAAAATCAAAAATATTTAAGATCAATACCATGAAATATTGATTGAAGCTCTAAATCATAAACATAAATAATAAGTATATTAAATATAACAAATCAAAACTATTTTCATTCTGAACATATCTTTCTTCAATAAATTCAGACAATGGATTTGAAACATGGAAATTAAGCTTTTTCATTAAGAAAATATTAATTTCTTTCTAATAGACCCTAATGCTCATTCAACGAAACTTCAACAAGCTCCCGAGATGCTTGCATTTCACTACGAAATTTCTTTCGTTAAGTTTGATTGATTGAATATTTGTAATACGTGTTTTGTTAGAAACGTTCATTTAGATGGATTTGTGAGAAAAGGGAACTTTTTGAGAATTCTGAAAAGATATTCGACCTTCTTCGAAAAGGGCTTCTCTATAAAGGAGTCTGGGTGCAAGAAACCATTTAGGGGGCTAAATTTTTGGTATAGCAAAAAAAATCATATATTAGTATTGCACGGTTTATTTATGGCGTAATTTCATTTTTGCTGTTAATTACTTCAAAAAAAAATTACAAATGTTTTCGGTGTTTAAGCGTTGCATTTAAGCGTTCTGTACACATACATAGCCGAAGACAATTCTTTGTTAATTTTAATTTACTGAAAGCGCGCTCAGCACTCTCTATAGAAATAGGCAACGTAAATTAAAATTTTAACATGATAAATATATTTAAAAATAATTCATTATAATTATGATTTAGTATGTATTACAATACGTGTTGTGCGTTATTTACATCCCTTTTATTCGAAATCAAATCCGTAGTTAAACTATTTCCTGGATTAGGTTTTTTATTTATATCGTTGATATAAGACTTTACAAAGTTTTTGGAAAATTTTTCTAATTTCTGTTTTTTTAGTTTTTTTATCAGTGATTAATTTGAAGTATTTTTTAATCTATTTTGTGTCTGTAAATATCAGTATCAATTACAGTGTTAAAAAATCACATCTAAATTCCTCTCTCGCAGTTTCTATAATTTCCTCTTCTGGTTTTTCGGAAAATATTTTTTATCTTTTTCGAATTCGTTTTTCAGGAAAACGTTCTGAAATATTCAAATTATGTGCTATTACTTCTGCTTTATCGAAATATACGTTAAATTTTGGATTTAAGTTTTAATTATATTCACTAAATTAAATTAAATCAATTAAAAACGATTGTTTTTGTTTCAAATAGTTTATTGATAGTGTTAATTTCTGATAATATTGCAACTCTTATTATTAAACATAAGATGAATGGCATTTCTTGTATTGAATCCAAAAGACTTATAGTTTTGGATACCCTGTATTATAGTTATTTGCATCTAAAATTCTTCTAGGGGATTTATTACAAGTTTGTTCAAACTGTGTGTACACTGATTTAACTGAATCTATTTTGTCTCCCCAACGAGTGTCGTTGCATAATGGTTAAATATTATTTATTTGGTTTATATTTAACTATTATAACTATATATAACTATTTAAACTATATATAACTATTTAAACTATATATAACTATTTAAATGGTTTTTTGTAAAATTGTACATATTTTAAATACAGAAAATAAACGATAAAAACTTTGCAATATCGAAAAAAAACTGAAATATATTCTGCTGGAAGCGATGTCACAAATTAATAAATGGTTCATGGCTCATAAATTGCATGAGGTTTTAGAAAAATTATTCTGGATTGCACATCTATATTTTTTTTCATTCCGTATTGCTACCATAGCCGTGTACCGGTCCTCTACAATATTTAACTTAAACTCTCTTAATTAGAGCTTTTGCTAATCTTTCTCCAGTTACATCAGTTGTTTCAATAAACCCTCTAAATCATTCATTTATAGTTAATCTTTTCTCTTTAAAATTTGTATACTTAGTAATGACTGATGTTTGTTCCTTTAAAATATATGGATACTATAGTACTTTCATACTGTCTTTAATTTCGTTAATAACTTCATTTCCTAATGCAGAAACGATTTGTTCTTGTGATCTATTTGTTAAATGATGTACAATTCTGTTTCTCAAATTCTTTACTCTGTATATGCTATCCATTAGCATAGAGTAGTATTTACTTAATAATTCGATTAAATTTTACATTTTTCCATCATTAGGCGTTTCTGTTATTTCAGAGTTTCCTCGAAGTGGAAGATTATCACAAGCTAACAATAGAATCCCATCTAAAGTTTCTTGAAATAGTAATTTAAGTCATTTCGTGTCCTTATTTATTGTAACTTGATTTGTTTTATCAATAGTCGAACATAAATTTAGTAGCTTTAGAAATTCTTTCCGAGTAATAAACGAATTAAAGTGACAATATAAAACTTTCATGTTCTTGAATTACAAGCTTTCTCAAGTTATTCTAGCCACCTATAAATCGTGTAGATAATTCATTTCACCTTCTTTTGAAAAATAGTATACAGCAAAAACAATATATAAAGTCTTGTGTTTTTAAATAAATTAACCATTTACGAAGTTGGTTCACCTTTTGGCATTTTTAAAGCATACGTATTGGGAATATTTTTAGTAAGAACTGATTTGTGTTGTACAGATCCGATTTTATCCCAAAACTTTCTAAACTTATCGGTTATAATATTTGTCATAAACCTGGTTCACTTATATTCACTTGACCATATTTGTTATTGTCATTTTTGTCGTTATTTTCTTCGTCGATTCGATCATATTCATATAAACATTGTGTTCTTCAGCGAACTTCACAGTTTCCACATTTTTATTGTAAGATTGTGTAATTTTTTCAGTTGAACCTTGAATTGTAACTTTTAAAGTCAAAGAAACTTCATTACCAGAATTACTTCAAAGACAATGTGACAAACCTACTCATGATTTTTTGAAATTTAGCTTTACTTCTTTTTTCTTTCCTGTTAATTTTTTTTTTTTTTTGGTACCCAGAGGGATATTTTCTTGGCATATACATAATTAAATTTAACAATATTAAATATTTTATAACATGAATTTTCAAAATACTACATGCAATCTGACTGAGCCGGCGAGTAAAATGACCGTACTTCTACTTACCTTATGTTGCACACTTGCAATAAACTGTAATATAGTTGTAAACTTCATATTTTACTGCTTGATCATGTTGGGGCCACGGTGCATAGCATCCACCGCACCCCCAGATAGCTGGCCCTGAGCATTTTTTTGCTTAATAACCATCAGTTCAGCAGGGTCCCTTTTTTATATCAACCTTCCGGGTTATTATTTCGATTTTTGATCAGAAGGGTAGGGAAATTTTTCTGTCTTTGCAAGAGAGGTTCGCCTATTCTGAGGTAACTGAACTCGAATGATCTTAGAAATGGGCGGGTTGAACAATTGGCTCGTGTCAACTAATTCTAAAACTTTCGTCCGTATGAAAACGAAAGAAAAATAATTAAATTACTTGCTTACTAATAATAAATTTAAATGCGTGCCTGCACTCGTGTACGTGTAGGTTAGTGCGTTAGACTGTTTGATGTATAGCTATGAAATTTGGAGAATATACACTTCAACGCAATTGTAAGCCGTCTTGTAATCGACTGAAACATATTATGTCATTTAGAAAACATGTTGTCAGATAGGATAAGGGATAAAATAAATAAATATGGGAGTTGGGTTACAGGATAATAGTCAAGATAAGAATCGAAAATCCGAAGTAAAAAAAAATGTCCTTAAGAATTTTAATGCTATTTTACATTGAAATAAAAAATGGGGAAACATATAAACAATGCCCTCTCCAATTACAGAAATCATGTCAAAAGAAACAATTTCTTTAGTTTTACAAAATAAAATCATGCTTGAATTTGTAATTTTAAATTTTTCATGACAAGTCCAGACAATTATATGATTCTTTAAACTAATCAGAGTCTACAAAAAACATGAATGGTCAAATAGATAAAGACTGTTTCATTATATTAAGTTTTCTCTCAAGATCCATGAAGCTAAAATTTGATTTAAAAAATGAATTAAATACATTTTAATTCTAAATAGATATAATAGATTTATTTGATACTTAAAATCCGAAATAAAATTATTTAACCCAAATTAATTGGGAAGGATGTCGGTGTAATTTGAATTTTAGCCACATTTTCATGCTGAGTTCATGATCATTCCATAAACAATTGTGAAATCGGCATTGAGTCGCACAGTGGTATATTCTAATGAAAGAAGATCACATAAAATTACTCACTGTACCGAATTATCGAGAGTGATGTTCTTTGATAATTTAAATACAAATTCATGTGTTTGAAAAACGATAAATGCTTGAATTTTTCATTTAAATTCTAAAAATGTTGTCCTTTTCTGTGAAATTTTAACTGGTTTCAGTTTGATTAATCGGCCAATTCAAGTCAATTTCTTAGTATTAGAACTCAAAAACTTAGTCAGCGTACTTCTGTATAACGATAAACGTTGGTGATTTTTTCGAAACTTTAAGATCCTCAAGTATACATCAATTATTTATTAAAGATTCCTCAAGCTATTAGGACTACTAAAGCATTTACTAATTATTAAAATATATATAATAGTCTGCTTACCTAAATAAAAATAAAACCAACCAATAAAAATAATATGAAACCAATATTATTAAACTTTTCAAGGAATACTTCCAGAAATTGAATCAAAAGTTTTAGAAAAAATATAACAAATAACATCAAGGTGATGTCCATTTTCAAATGAAAAAATAATCTCATTTATTAAGCTGACAAATTAAAAGTCGTTGAACGTGTTGGAAAAAAATTCCTTTTTCGGCAATTAAGTTTTATTCCAATAAGAAAGCTTTCCAGGCATTATAATTTCAAATATTTTAGACGTGGAACAAATTTTCAGCAGGTCGAGGATTTTTACAATCATTTGATAAACAGGAATAATTTTAAGTCCTTTTCAAACATAAAAAAAGCACTTTTTTTTCAAAAAAAAAAAAAAAAAAAAAAAAGGTTAAATGGAATTAGCTGATAAGTAAATCAAAAATTTGCCTCCTCTTTAAAATTAAAAGCAGTTATATTATCATCTCCGACATTTACAAAATTGTATTTTCGCAAGTAATATCAGCATTATATTCCAGATCGTCAAGAAAAATTACGTTTGGCCCTATAATTTCCGTCTAGACATTATTATATTTATATTGAGTTAAAATATCTGCAAAATCGTTGGTGACGACGCTATCTTTTTCATAGCACATATCGATATAGAATAAATATTTTTGCAGAATGATTAGTTTTTAAAATATGTCAAATAATGACCCAAAAATTAAATTATTTCTGGAAATTAGCAAGTGCGTATTTTTTTATGCAATTCTTAATAGCAGATCTAAAACATCTTTTGTTAAAAACAGCAAGCTTTATCAAAAACGGAATCTTCTAAGAATAGAAAATTTTTCGATAATAATGAAAGAATCCTCAATTTTTAATTGAATATTGTGAACCACTAAAAAAGTTATCATGTTTCTTTTTAATAACATTTTAGTTTCATCTAAGTAGCAAAATTCTAACTTTTAGTTTTTGCTGATTCGGCATTACAAACATTTCTTTTAAACTATTTTAAAAATCTGGAATATTTAAAGCATTCAAATTGTGTAAAAGTTTTTGTCAATCTCCCAGATCAAATAACATAATACATAATGACACTCACTCTATTAAAATCATATGTACAAATATTGTTGTTAAGATTAATAATAATCTTATAATGTGCATAGTCTTATTAACGGCTTAAATTCTTAAAGAGAAACAACTTTCTAAAATTTCATTTAAACTAACATTTTTCATTCTTAAACGAGATTCTAAACTTTGATTTATTCATAAACTCAATAAGACTCATAAACTATATTTTATGCTAAATCTTTTTTATTTTTTATTATTTCATGAGAATTCTTTTGGCATATGAATCATTCTTATCATTTTTGTAATGAAATTTCTATTTGTATTTCCTCTATAAAAACTGTGAAATGGTACATATTTTTATGATAACTGCAAAAAGTGTTCTTGAAATAGTGATATATTTCTGAGAATAGTCCATTTTTTTTATTCCAAATACATTCCAGAAAAATGAGTTCAAGTTTACCAAAAGAAAACGTGATTCAATATTATAAATTTTTTATATACATAAATCAATTTCAGGTTCTACATTAAATTAAGATAATTATAATTCTATACGTAATAAATCTTATGAATTACCTGTAATAAATCTAGTTGCTACTGAATATTTTACTCCTGCGCATACGATTCAATCCGACCAACTCTGGATGGTGTGTTTGCAAACTGCAAGGTGAAGACCGAAAACTAAATCGTTAGCAAGGCATATAGTAAAGATCACATTTTGAAAAAATTCATGCCCAATTTATGACATTTATTTCTTGGTTGGTATCCATCATAACTGAATTATGTTAGATTTAAAGTTGAAGGTTTTGCGTTGATGGTTTGACTCATGCCTACATATATCTTTTGGTTGCGGTAGTTAAATCTGTAAAAGGGGCAACATGTTCAAATATTTCATACCATTTTCTTTATTTTTATATTTGAAAAAATCATTTCTTGTACTTTATACATGAAATCAATCTTTCATGTACTTGAAGATTTAATAGCGAATTTTATCTTTATATAAATTATATTATGTTAGATTAAAACATATAAATTTTTATTGTGAGTTAAAAAAATAGTAAAATATTTTATGCAATGTATAACGGTAGGTTTAAAAATGTTACGTAAAATATATGATCAATACTGAACATATCGTTCAAGGAAACAAAATAAAGTTTTAAATATAGATATTATATACGATATCCTCTCAAAACTGATGCGAAAAAGATAGTTCAGCATTACAATACAGCTACGGTGACAAAATTTCAAATAATGTTATTTTCGCCCTGAAACATGATTATCGAATATAATAAAATATTAAATCGAATTGGAACAACATTTTTTATGAAAAAAAAACTGTGGATAGATAGAAAAAGTAAAAGCAACAAAGGTGTCATTCTTCAGAAAATAATTTACATTCCTTTGGCATTGCAATTTACATGCATCTCTGTATCATTCTCTAAAATTGCTGAACACTACAGTTCAAAATTAATACAACAGTTTATCATAAAAATATAAAAAAAATTATATCTTGAAAAATATATACATTAATTTGTACAAGAATGTTGGCATGTGCGGCTCAACTATAAGTTACTTGCTTTTAACAACTTAATAATATAATTATAATGAATAAATCGATATGTAACACCCCCCCCTTTTACATATGTTATATACAGTTCAGTTACAGAAATCATTTAAGCATAAAGGTTTACATATAAATCCATATCAAATTCGTTAACCTTGTTGTTTATTTGAATAATTACTCACCTGATTGTTTTTATTTACATTATATACGTAATCTTCCACATGATCACTATTTTCAACTGTAAATACAAGACTTGAATTAATAACCAAACTTGGCTTGCTGATAATCATTGAGGATATAAGATGTTTCCTATTCCTGGTATATGCATGATTTGTAGCAATTACAACCCTAAATGATCTTTAATTATTATTTTTTGATTACAGCGTTAGGTTCCTTTCGAAAGTTTTGTAGAAAAACCTTACTCCAGGTTTGAATGGCATTAGAGCTTTTGTTATCCTATCAAAATGGAACTTTTACTTAGTTTGCCGTTCCTTTAATTTTGGAATAAATATTTCAGCATTTAATAGTTTACCACTTATAGGCAATTTAATCCTCATTCTGCGATTAAACATGAGTTGAGCAGAAAATAAACCTATACTTTAAAAGGCTTATTTCTGTACTAAAGCAAGATCGTGGGTCTTTTATTGTTCTAATGTGCAACAGTGCCTTTAATCCAAACAGCTTTTTCTACCCTTCCATTGCTTCTCGAATGATATGGGCTAATGGAAGAAATGCCACTGTTTCCCAAATTTCTTAAATTCATAACTATTAAAGGGATTGTTATTACAAACTATAATTTCTGGAAACCCAAATCGGACAATTATCACATCAAGTACTTGCATTATTTCCCCATTGTTTTATCGTTAACTCTTTCTACTTCAGTCCATCTTGTAAAATTATCAATAAGAATAAGATAATTTTGATTTCCAAAAATCTTTGTCTATTCCCGATTTCTGAAAAGGCCTTTTAAGAATGCTATAAGATAACAATGGTTCACTCATCTGGGTTTTTCGAAATTTAGCACATATGGCACATTCTGCAATAATTTTTTTCCATATCTTGTGACATTTCCGGTTAATACATTATCTCTTGCGTTCTGCGTTTGCATTTTTCTATGGCTAGATGAGATTTATATATTAATGACAACATTTCAGGTCTTAACTTTTTAGGGAAAACTAATTAATTATTTAAAATTAAAAGACATTCAACAAAATAAAAATCTTTTTTGTAGTTTTTACATAACTCTTTAATTTGCAGGTTTTTTTTCTTTCTTCTTTGATCAATCCTCCTTATAGTAATTCGAAAGCATATCTAAGTGCTCATAATCCTGAAGTGCATTTTTAAATTGATTAACCATAGAAGCCCTCATTTACAAATATTTAGCAAATGAAAGCATAGTATGTAGCATTTCTGAATAATCATGTACAAAATCCTTAAAAAATACTCTTGACAAATCTGCAAGGTATATATCTTTACCTGGAAAGTGCTTAGTAGTAAATTCGCATTTTAATAATTTTAATAGCTTTTTCTGAAGACATGTTGAAATTTTCCTAATTGGAATTTTTGTAATTGAGGTCAAAGGCTTATGGTCACTTTCGTCTACTATCTTATGTCCATTTACAAAATTGTGATATTTTTCAAATGCAAAAATAACTGCCAACAATTTCTTCTCAATTTGTGCAGAATTTGTAGACTTCTGGAGGTGAAAGATACAGGGTGACCTTATTGTAAAAGGATGCTACCGATGTATTCTTTAAACTATCACACCATTTAGTTATTTCTTTTGCATCATTAAAATGTTTTCGGACAGGGGCTGAATTACAGACTTCATTAAAGGCAAGACATTCCATCATCCTATAATTCCTTCCACGTTTTTTACAATTTAAAGCAACTAACCCCGTTTGAAGAACTTACAAATGCATTGTTAGAAGCAGAAACATTGTCCCTCACTTGTTCTACAGCATGCAAATCAGCTTTAACATTGTTAGACTGATTAATATATTTCAGCTTTTCCTTACTTAATTCCGCTGCCCTAATACAAACATGTAAAAAATGATTCTCGTTACTAAGCAATTTTGAGCAATTATGCCATTTCCAATTTGTAAGATCAGTGAACTGCTAAATGTTTATGTGCCGCATGTAAGATCTTTGCAAAATATTTGTTAACGCAACTTTCGTATTATTGGACAGAATTATTTACCACCCTGATTATTCAATCATACTCCATTGGATTTTTGAATATATAACTGCCTGATTAACAAAAAGTACTCATCATATTCTCAAATTATGATAAAAAATTTTATTATATGCCTATTATATGCCTATATTATATTATCTATTATATGCCTATGTTCACTAAGGGTTCATTCATAAACAGTTTTTTTTTTAAATAATATCTTTGAATCCGTGATATTTTATTATTTTTAAAACCGAATACGTGCTGGAAGGACTATTTTTAAACAATAAATTGTTGGAAAAAATGCCCTTAAAAAACAAAATCACAAATCAATAATATTACAAAGTACAGGATGTCCCACCAGGTATGCAGCGATTAACATTTACAGATTCGGACAGAACACGTCAAGAAGAGTATTTTTATGTATAACTTGTGGGGTCCTCGAATGTGCGGGCATCACAGTCTAATTAAGATGTGCCGCTTGTGTTAGAAAATTTCAAGAAATGAGAAAAAAGTCGAAAATCAATGTTTATTGACTTTCAATACAACAGATTTCCGAAATGTCAGCCGTTCTAACAAATGACATCGCAAAGTCTGGAATTGAATTTCACAATTGTTTTCGGTAAAACACCTGTTCCAATTTCTTCAAATGCTGCTATCAATTTGTCCAAGGTTGAGAGCAGTGTGAGATACACAGTGTCTTTCAGAAGTCCCTATAAAAAAAGTCCCACGGGTTAAGATCCGGGAAGACAGGTGGCCTCTCTATACCGTTGTCTGTTTGCGTAATGGAATGCAACCCGATCAGTTTATCGTGAAAATGTTCCTCTAAGAGATTGAAGTTTCACTGAGTGCGGTGAGGTGTAGCACCATCTTGCATAAACCAATAATCGTTTATCTTGTCTATACCATGCAAAAATGGGATGACACCAGTGACATTTTCGATAAAAAAAAATAAAAAAAAATCAATGATGCCTTCGGCATATAACGACATCAAACTGTAAGCCTAAGTGGGTGCAGTGGCCAAACTATTACACGATGAGAATTTTCAATGGCCAGAATCTCCAGTTCTGTTTGTTAACATATCCTTGGAGGTGGAAGTACTAAACCAGATCCGATTAAAATCATTATCACCACATTCAATCTTATTAGTCATCGTGTTTGCACAATCAGACCTCGTTAAGCCATCCAAATCGGATAATGGTTGATTGATTTGAATTTTGTAAGGGAACAGTCGCATCCCTTCTCATTATCCGATGCACCGTACTTTTGGACAGGTCGAGTTGCAATGCCCCCTGTTGTACCGAAGTTGATGGATTTGCTTCGAACACTTATTTTCACATACCTCCTTGAACGAATTTGTCTAACATTGTCTAATTAGCAATATTATTCATGTTTTGCCAATTGCAAATTATGAAGTGTGGACTTCTAAAAACAATCTCATTTCGATGAAAATTGCAATTTAATCTCTTTACATTTCAAGATATTAATTTGCAGAAAAGTTTGAATAAATTGTAATTGCCTGCAATCAAAAAGTAACGCAAACTATCTTTGTGCAGCAGATTTATTAATAAAGACTGAAGCTCACACAGGGGTGTGAACTTCAATATTTATTTACAGATCTGTTACACTAATTAAACATAGCTGTTCTAGAACAGAACAGTTACAATCAGAATTTTCAAACAATTTTTAACAGAGTAAAATGTAACAGAATCACTTTATTGGGATATTATTGTCGCTTTCTGTTTTTTGTACAAATTATATCATCCTTGGGTACCGAAAGTATAATTAATGGAATATTTCAAAAATCCAATATAAGTTTTTTCTTACATCTGTCAAGATTTATACTAAGTCTAGGTAAAATTATAATAAATGATTTTATAGGCATTTGTAGTTGTATTGCAGTTAATGTAAACTAACATAAAGCTTTTTTAATAATCAATTTTTTAGCTATAAACTGTCCATATATTATTGTTTTAATATTAAATCGTAACCTTAGCTTTTCCGTTATTAAAATTCAATAACTTCAAAAATAGCAATATTTCGATGTCATAACAAGAAATTTCAATTTTAATGTCTTCTGTATAGGTAAGTCATTTTCCTGAAAATGAAAAAATTATATCCAATGCTGTAATAAAGGAAGATAATATCAATAAGCGAAAACTGGTTGTAGCTGTACTTTTCTGTTACAATTTCAGCAGACAAATTCATATCTATGATACCTTTTTTTTCAATGTTGTATTAGATATAAGCAAACAAAATGTCAAACTGCCGAAGGCTCAGTTCTCACAAGTCTTTACACGCAGGAAGATTCAGTTATTAAAATCCATGCTGGGATAAACGTCACGAATCTACAAAAGTGAATATTTGGACTATTATTATGCTCATTACCTTCATGGAGACATGACAATTAGGGACAATATACTTCAAAAGGTTCCAATGCCAATAAACTTCACCCAAACTTAACGGATTATTTACTAAATATTGTTGAAAATTACACCATTGTCTATTTTCCAATAACTAGGTTTTTTGGGTACATTTGGTTTGCTTTAAAATTATTAGTTGTCTTTAAAATAAAATTCTGAATCATCAAAATGCTTTTAAAAATACCTGAAGATTGGAAAGGAATTGAAAAGAGGCCCAAGGGGGTAAGTCGAATGAAGCTTTTGATATAGTTTTACAGACGTCACTGAGTCTATAAATTAAAATTTAGATTTATATTATTTTTCATGGAATCACAATTTCTTCTTATTACATATTTTCTGCAATTTAATTTCGAATTCCGTGCACAGAAGTGAAAATGTCATTACATCTGGCATGTTCTGTTATTTGAAATCCTCACAATCTTGAGCGGCTACCTTCAAATAACAATATATCTGAAATTCCGTTCGACTGGGTTTGCATATCGGTGATTTTTTATAACTACCTTGTTTATATAAATGTGTATATGCAAAGCATTATTTAAAAACGTTTATTCTTTGTAATTTTATAAAAGTTTTCCAATTTTTTTATCTTTTCTGTTGTTGTGACTTATGGCACTTTACAAACCCGCTGACAGTTATCTGTCAGCGATTTATGCCAAGTGAACTTCTCTTGTTTTTCCAGTAGTGCCAACTAGGGCCAAGAGTACGACTTAGCTACTTCATGCGTCATATTCGCTTTCACAACCTCTTTTTACAGGGGGGCACATTCACACACCTCACAGATAGAATACATAAGAAGAACAACCATACCCGAACTGAGACGCCCAGATCATGGGGAAGACGCACTGCCCCTATGCCAGGACGCCGGCTAATCTTTTCTAAAGATTTATTATAATGTTATGATGAGTCTAATGCACCGAATAAGAAAGAAGACAGCAGGAAGAAGAAACAGTTTCTTGAACGTATGCAGTTTCATAAAGGAATTTGCCGGTGCAACATTTTGGATGCATGGAAGCAAAATACGGTCCTTGCAAGCTAAATTTAAAGTGAAGTCTTCGAGTTCGAAAGATTAGGAAATCATTTTTAGTCTTCACCTTTAAGAATTGCAACGCCAGCATGAATTTTCAATTATTTAATATTCCCTTAAAATTCATATATTTTCAGAACATATTAGATTTTAGATAATTCTTCTCTAATAATTAGATTTAAAACAATTTGATGCCATTTTATGCCCTTTTTATTTTGATATGATAAACAACATATTTTAAAGAAAATGCATTTACACAAGAATAAGATCATATTTTAAAATAAATTTATTTAAAAAAGACATCTCTTTACAGATTTTCTGCAAATTTTTTAAAAGATTATTTTACCTAATATGAAACTTATTTGTTTAAATTATTGCCAATATTAATATTTTACGAATATTTTAAAATTATTATACACTGAAATTTTCATTTTACTTTTGTAAAACGTATTTGGCAGTTAAAAGTGTTTTATATTGTATTACTTCCTTCATTTATAATAAGGCCAGGCGCCTTTGGAGACTATTTTGATTAAATTTTATGTACATATTTCCATGAAATTAGCAGACATTAGAGACGTATTATTTTGTTTGTCTTGCAAGCGCTCTGTTCATTGTGTACAAGAGCCTTTTAAATGGACTCTAGTCGCATATCATAATAGCGCTGTTAAAACAGACATTCATCGATCTTCGAAATTTCATGGTATTGTAACTTCACTTTTTGATTCGTCACGTGAACTGTTCAGGTATTTAAAAGATTCCTTCCACTTTAATTTTTAATACCGGAAGAAAATTACATAATCATAAATTTCATAAAACAATGGAAACGGTTTTGGTTTCGGCCAATAATACAATCTCTTGTTGGAAATTAGAGAAAACATGTTTTTTTTTTTTAAAGAATGTCGAAAATTTTCGACATTCTTTAGGATTTCGAGAAGGAAAATTTTCATAAATTAGTAACATTAATAAAGAAACAATTTTTAAATTTTGGAAAGATATAAAATTCATTTTGGGATAATCTTATTGTCAGACATCAATGTGGAAAAACAATCACATTTTGATAAATTTTTAATTAATGAAAATTCCTGTCAAAATTTCAAAAAAAAAATGCTTTTTACTTCTCAAAGTACATCTGAGGTAAATTTGGTAGATCAAACAGTCTGTTTTATATAACGCCAATGCACATACATTCTCCTTTTTTTGTTAGTAGAGGTTGAAAATGTCTTAGAAATATGGTAAACAGCAATTGCATTTAAATAATTTACAGTAATTAAATAGTTCTCTCATTTTTTGCATCAATATTTTGAGAATGTGTGAGTGTATGTGTGCAAAAAACATTGCAATACTTTTTTTTTTCCTTTGCATTTATTTATGCACACACATAAATAAATTTCTATGCAGACATATCGAAATTTCTAGCAATTAATAAATTGAAGAGATGTATTTTTGATATTTTAATTTTTTTATTTATTAACTTTCTCAAAACTATTATGAACTCCTTATTCTGCTCATTTATTTTTGAATTCCCAAAAATTTCTTTTTCTGTTTATTTAATTGCAAATATTCTGATAAACTTTAACATTTATCTTATTATTATTATGATTTGGTAACTATTTTAATTCGGTACAAAAAAAGAATTATTTTGTTCCATATTTAATGGAATATTTAAGATATTTAATCTGATGATTCCTTAATCATAGTTCATTTTTCATTTCGAAAATGTATGGTAAAAATTTTCCAGGAAAGAATACACATTTTTTTTAAAATGTCAAATTTATAATTTTATCAAGAATGTTAGTTTCGATATAAAGTCAATAGATGGCGCCACGACTTTTCCACTCGCATGTTATGATAGTTATGAATTTCTTTTCTTACTTTTGTACTAAATGGAAGCAGAAATTCTAATTTTTACAAGTTTGATTTGGCCAGAAACTAGCAATCAAATTAAAGAAAGTTTTTTTTTTCAATTTTTAAATGCATAATGCTTTAAGTTGTTTTTAGGTTTCTAAGATCATGATTTTAAATTGTGATGGAAGAACTCCGCACAATCATTAATGAAACATTTTCAGAAATTTATAAAAATATCACTATGAAAAACAAGATAATTGAAATTGATTTAAAAGCATAAATAATTGAGTAGCAACAGTAACATATAAGCTAAACTTTCCTTCCATGACATTTTTTAATAAAGTTGATCTGAGAGATTCTATATAAATTCTGAAATGATTTATCATGTTCTGTAAGAAATTTTATGCGTAAGATATTTCTTGTCGTCACGAATATTCTTCCAATCCTGATTTTTTTATTTGTTTGTTTGCTTTTAATTATAAAGGTTTTTGTTTATGTTTTCAATTTTTAACTATAATTATTGTAAAATTTAATTCTTCTCTTTCAAGATTTTTCTTTAGCAATATTCTAGAAATGATGAATTCTTTAAATTTACTTCCAATTGAAAATATGTCATTTGATTGATCTAGCTTTCTGTTTGGCACAAGCGTACATTTTGAAGCAGGAGTATCATTTTTAATGATTCTAAATTTATTTTACGTTCGTTTAAGCACAATTTTAATTCTTTGAAACCTGCAATATGTTAAACTCTATTTTACTTTTTTAAATTCAAATTTATAAAAGTAGAACATTAGTGGAAATTCAGACAATTATTAATTATTAAAATTGCTTGTAAAAGGGGCCAGCTAAATTAAATATTTTTCATTCAAAAACAAACATTTTATTATCCTATTTATATTAAATAGTGGTAGTACCTGTATGTCTTTGACTGTGGTATAAAAGTTGTAATAAAATGCAAACCATGATAATATAAATTAGAATAAATTAAGGAAATCTTATAAAAAATAAGTATAACTTTAACGTGTATATTTTTCTTATCGACAACGATATTGTGCGCGTAACTGCAGTCGATAAAAATCAATTCAAATAAGGGGAATGATGATAAAATATAATGTAATTTTAAAATTTGCTAAAACTATAACTAATATAATTTATATAATTCTGACTAACAAATATAATATTATTTAATAACTAATATAATTTAAATTTTATAAAAATTACATTCAAGATTCAGCATTCATTAATTCTTATTTAATTCTTTTGAAAATCAAACCTAGAAAGACATAACACGATAAGCCAATAATAATCCAGAGCAGAAGCATAATTATATTTTTTGTTGTAGATCTATAAAGAAAATTTTTTATTTCCTCAGAAAGCGATTAATTAGAAATTGATAATAAAGTTATTGTGATTGATTCGTTTTTTTAAAGTTGAAATCAGAGAATATTATTCCAATTATTATCACAAAACTTTTGAAAAATAACGAAATTAGAATATTGGATCCAAGACATTAATTTCAATTCTTACAGTTTTTCGAAAAAGATGACGACATTTAAGAATTTCTTAAAGAAAATTTAATAAGAAGAAAATTGTTTGTTCTATCCCAGTATGTAGCATTTTCTTTCGATCAGAGATTCTATTACAAGCAAATAATAAACAGAAATTAAGAATGTAAAGAAGAAAAACAATACAAAATATAAAATAAATATTTTTTGCATAAAATTTTAAAATTTGGCTTAGAGGTTTATTGAGTTAACCTTAATACCTGTGCAAATAATTTCATTGTTTAAATAATCTTTCATTTTCTTTTGTACATATACTAATAGTATTTCCCCCTTATTATTTAGACTTCATTTCTGTGTGTTTGCCTACATATATTTGCATATATATTTGCATATATATATATATATATATATATGATTTTTGTATTTGTATTTTGAATATTTTATTTTTGTTTAATCATGGTTCCCCAATTGTATTACATCATATTATGTATGTTTCCGTTACTATGTGAGCAATTTTATTTTATTTTTTGTTTGTATTTGTTTATTTTCTTGTTTTCTCCATTTTTCTTTGCATTTATGCCTGCGTCTTTATATTTGAAATTTCTTCCATCATCAATTATGTATTTTTTGTTTGATTTTCTCGATGTATAAGCTCCCTGTGTGCCAACAAGTACACCACAATGTTTACAAATGGAAATAAGTACACTATTGATAGTAGAATAAATTTCAAATATAAGGACTTAGATGCAAATGGGAAGAAAAATGGTTGAAACAAGAAAATACACAAATACAAACAAAAATAAAACAAAATTGCTCAAATACTAATAGAAACATATAGTAAAGGATATAAAACAATTGAAGAAGCATGATCGTATAAAAATAAAACATTCTATAAACAAATACAAAAGTATATATGCAAACAAATGTAGGCAAACGCACAGAAAAAAAGTTTAAATAATACGATGAAAAATACTATTAATATATGTACAAAAGGAAATTAAAGATGTTTTACTCTGTACAAAGGCAGATAAATGAAGAGGTCAAGATTGTTTTTAAGAATTCAGTTCTTCAGTTTACGTCTTTCCGGAATAAACTTGGTACATTCAAATATCAAATGATTGGCGTCTTGGACTGCACCACTGTAGCACTAACACCTATCAGTCAGCGACAAATTGAAGCGTTTTAAATACACTTTAAAATGTCCATGTCCAGTCAGAAACTGGATAAACTTAAAATTTGACTCAAAGCAATTAGCCTTTAAGCTTCTCTGTATGGATGGAATAAATTCTTTAATGAGCAGCGCATTAGTCGATGTTTGATATAAGGTACCCCGTTCAGATATAATCTTATCTTTAAAGACATTCTTTAAATGAGATTTCGGAGTACTCATAGGAATCAAATTAACTAGTTTTGTCGCTTCTTTGGCAAGCCAGTCGGTGCGTATATTCTTGTATTCCTGTATGACCTCCAACACAAGAATGAAAACTTGCACGCCTCTGCCTCGAAGAAAACACAGATTGGATTGTGTTTTAACAATTATTTGTTTTAAGGAATCGATGTTATTTAAGGCATGTAAAGATGAAAGTAAATCGCTGAAAATTAAGAACTTTGATGAAAAGTTTTTCATTATCACAAATCCAAGAAACTAATTGGACTATTCAAAGCAATTCAACCTGAAAACCATTGCATTCGTCTCTTATTCTGAATCGACGAGTTTCAGTTTCAATATAATCTTGGAAAACAACAAATGCAAGCCCAACCTTGTTGTTAATTTTACTACCATCTGTAAAACAGACAACAGGAAAGTTGTCTTCAATATTTTTAGGATAATTAATTAAATTAAGGGGAAATCTTTCAGATGGATGGGGAAGTTCAGAAATTTGAAGGTAATCATCTAGATTCTTATAGGCCAAGTTCTTGCTGCGTTCTTGAATTCCTTACTATGGATTATAAAGATGTCAATAGATGGCAAGCCGGAAATAGAAAACACAGCTTCATAAGATATCGTTAGATACTCCTAAGAGTATTTTCCTTTGAATTTTCCTCAAAAACTGACGATTTATTTTCTTCTTCAGAGCAGAGCCACGGAATCGTGAACCGTAACAAATAAATGGTACAATACCTTGTTTGTAGATGAGGGATGATGCATTAGATTTGAGTCCAAAACTATTTCTAGCAACTCTGTTAAGGCCAAGAAGAATTTTTTCACATTTATTTGAAAGATGTAAAATATTTTGCTTCCATAAGAATTTACTGTCACGGACAATTCCAAGATATTTTAATTCCTTCACATAGCAAAGAGGAATTCCATTAAGGGTGAGGTTACTATTACGAACGCAGTTCTCTCTCCTCTCCAAGACCATAAATTTTGATTTGATGGCGTTAAACTCTAATTTATGATTATTTGTCCAGTTTGATACAAAATCAAGAATAATCTGAGGCTGTCTGCTTTTATTGTGAAAAGATCTGAAAACAAAGAATCAAGTCATCAGCAAAAGCAATCTTTTCACAAGAAGAGAAAGCTGTGATTTTTTCTAGTAAATCATTTATAATAATATTCCAGAGAAAAGGTCCAGAGACAGATCCCTGAAGACACCCTCTTTGTAAACTCCTCTCCTTTGAGGCATAAATAACCTAAGGATAAGCTTGCAGTTCTATCCTTTAAGAAGCTAGAAATGATGGCAAATGAATTCCCTGGGATGTTTGCTTTCTTTAACAGACACATAATAAAAGGCCACCAAGAACTATCAAAAATACCTTTAATATCCAAGAAAGCCAGGATTGTATGAAGTTTTCTCTTTTTTCCTTTTAAAACAAATTTATTAAGGTGCAACAAAGCATCTTGAGTACATTTTTGAGCCATAAAACCAAGTTGATTTTTATTGAAATAATTATCTTTGTGCAAACGCTAAGCCAATCGGTTAACAATAAGTCTTTTAAAATTACCTAAATTTGACAGTAAACTGATACACTTTAGGCTGTCTAAATGCAGAATAGAAATATCGTTATATTTAGGAATCAGAACAAATCTAGCTTTCTTCCAACTGCGGGGGAAAATCTTGAGACGAAGAGATGAATTAAAGACTTTTAAGAAAAGATTAAGTTACAATTCAAACTTTTTACAAAAGATTAAGTTACAATTCAAACTTTTTACAAAAGATTAAATTACATTTCATGTAATTTCTTGACAACTTCGTTAGGTATAGAGTCCGAACCAGGAGACTTTTTTAATTTCAATTAATTTATAACAGAATCAATTTCATGAATGGTAAAAGGTGGGTTATTCGTTATGTTGTTATTTAAACGAGCATTGTGTCGTATTTTCATATGACAATCATCATCATCATTATCATTATCCTCAGGAAATGAATGAAGAACTACATTTATTGTCTCTTCAAAATAATTAGTTACGGTTCCAAATGGAAGAGCTATTCCACAGAGTTCAACTCTTTTCTGAAACTTCTGTTTGATTCCAAAGGTTTATATTTTTTTCCACGCATTTGTTTCGTTAATTACATCCAAAAATTTCTTTCGTGAAATTTTTTTTGTACCCAAAAGTTTTAAATTATATTTAGTCCTTAATTCGTGGTATTTATTCTTATAAATTTCTTTCAAAATGGCATTTCTACATTTCTGGAATCTCCGCCTTGCAGTATTAACATGCTTTCTCATGCAATCGATTTCTGTTGTGCACCAGGGAACACTGTGCATTTTTTGCTTTTTAATCGGAATGGACATTTTACAAGAATTTTGGATAATGGAAATGAACTCATCTATGAGATCATGTAGAGTTTCTGGATCTTGGCAGGTGTCAATGAGATCCCCGATACTTGACAGGAAATATTTCGATTTGTTATAAAATAGTTTCTAATTCGCTTTTTTAAGATGAAAAGTGCAATTGTCGTCTTCTTTTGGTAGAGTAGCTGAATTCAGAATTATTTCAAACTCAATTGATTGGTGGTCAGATAGCGAGAAGGCAAATGCAATCAAGAAGCATCTTCCAGTAAATCCGTTCCAACAACAGTTAAATCAATGTAACTAGATCCTTGTGATCCACAAAATGTAGGACCGCAGTCTTCATTAATGACAAAGAGATTATGAGTACTGATAAATTCGGTGAGTTTGATTCCTCTAGAGTCACAAAGGGGACTGAACTATGTTTCAGATTTACTATTAATGTCCATAGACAAGACCAGCTTTATTATGGGAACGTTGGAGAAAAGTTGGTTTGTTTTTGTAAATCAGAATCAATATCCTTGGAGGGTACTAAGTAGTAAGAAACAAATAGATAATACATTCTGTTTTTATTTAAATGCATTGTCACCATTTTATAATCTAGGTTATTTATATCCAGAAAAGCTGAAGTATTTCTATTTCTGACTATAATAGCTCTGACTATAATATAAGAAAACTCTGTATGACGAAGAAAATTCCAGGAAGAGTTCCTTTATAAGAATGAGGTTCTTGAACCAACGCGATATCAACATTCCGAGATTCCATATTCAAAATAAGCTGCTGCGTAGTATTTTTTGATTTATGGAAGTTGAGCGGAAGAACGCACAGATGTGTTTGTGAGAAAAAAAAACCCATTCATACTAAGTCTGGGATATAGTAAGTTTTTCCATAAATTGAGGACATTTGCAGCAGCTAGAAAAATGTTTATGATTCATATTTTTTTTTAAATTTGGGACTTTTATCTTCTTATTGAATCTAATGCAATTCACGCAAACATAAGAAGACAGAGTGCACTACTTTTGTGTTCTCCCGCACACTTGAAGCAGCACAAGCTATTTTCACAGTCAGCAGCTTTGTGGTAATAACCAAGGCACTTAAAGCAGCGATTAATGACTAGGAAGTCCTCTATTTTGAAAATGTTCCAGTTGGCTCTAAGGAAATTCATTCTCAGACACACTTTCCGACATTTTGGATTGACTTTTAAAACCAAATGCCTGGAGTTATTGAATCTTCTAAGAGTAAAGCGAATTTTCGTTTCCATCCATAATTCCTTTTTTTCTCTTTCAGTTCAGGATTCTGCTCTTTCAAAAGTTGAAGAACTTCTTGATCATCACTTTCATTTGAAAGATTTTTTAAAAGCAGATTTGGACTTCTTCGCTTCGAAGAAAACAGATACAGAGTATTCATTTTTTTTTTAAATTTTATTTTACAGCGTTTAAAAATCATTTGAATTGATTATTGTCCAATGAATGACTCTCATTCTGTGCGATAGATGGCGCCACGACACTAGCATATGTTGGTTGTTTAATTAGCTACGTAATTGATGATAGATATCATTATGTTTTGTACCAGCAGACCCATTCGAAGCTTTTGAAAAATGCAACTTTATCTTACATCAGTTGTGTATTAACTTACATTTGTGTGCCTTGTTGTGTACTTGATAGCATACAAGGAGTTTATACATCGATAATAATAATAATAATAATAGCGTGATAGATTTGTTAAATCTTGTAGACAGAGACTAGCACACTTATAAACATTTTTTTTTCTAAGGTGTTCTTTTATCATTTTAGTCGTCCTTCTTTTCATCGAAGTAAATTAATGAACAATGTTGCAAGATTCGAATAGTCGAATTCTAGTCACCAATTCTAATCTTTTTTTAATCAGGCTCTGCTCTGAATTTTCAAAGTTGTGACAACATTTATTTTTCAGAAAGTAAATGACGTACCACTAAAAATCATTTAAATAAAAAAAATTGTGGTATTATATTTTAAATATTGCTTTCTTTCATACAAAGTAGATAAAATAATGTTAAAAATTTCACATAAATTAAAATTTATTTAATGCATTATTTAAAGTTTTATTTAATTTTCCATAAAACTGCCATAAATTTAAAATTACGTAGAAATCATTAAGCATGTTTATATTTATTTAACATGTTTAAGTGTGTTTATATTTATTAAGTTTCTCCATCTTTATTATTATCGATTTCTAAAAAAATGTAGGCTTAAAATTCTGCTATTAATATTTAAATTGTTGAGAAAACAGCTCTTGGATCACTGTAGAATGTAATGTTGAAACCAGCTTTGAATTATTGACTGAAAAGAAAATTGGTGAAATAGGTTTGTTCCAAAATCCTTTTGTATAAAACAATCCCTTTTTTACTTCATCATAATAATTTGAATTATTTAACTGTTATTTTTTTATTCTGAAAACAATATCGTCTGCGATATTGTGTTTATGGAGGATGTTAATCAAACAATATTGAGATAGTTAACATGATTGTGAAGTATTTCAATAGGAAACATTTTGAATCTTCCCCATCAAACAGCAATCTTATTAAGAACTAAAATATTCAAAAAATTAATCCGTTTTCATTTTGCGATATGTAAACCATATTTTTATCAACAGCACTATCATAAATTTCACACAATAAGCTAAATCTAAGGCATAAAATATTTTGGTGGGCATACTATTTGCACCAATATGTAACCTACGAAGCGTAACTATTGATGATTTAATTTTTTCGATAGTTAATTCAATCCTTAAGGACAAGAAATGTAACTCAATGTACTTGAAATGTACCTATAAGAAATGTAATTCAATGTACTTGAAATGTACCTACAAGAAATGTACTTGAAATGTACCTACAAGAAATGTACTTGAAATGTACCTACAAGAAATGTACTTGAAATGTACCTACAAGAAATGTACTTGAAATGTACCTACAAGAAATGTAACTCAATGTACTTGAAATGTACCTACAAGAAATGTAACTCAATGTACTTGAAATGTACCTACAAGAAATGTACTTGAAATGTACCTACAAGAAATGTAACTCAATGTGCTTGAAATGTACCTACAAGAAATGTAACTCTATGTACTTGAAATGTACCTACAAGAAATGTAACTCAATGTACTTGAAATGTACCTACAAGAAATGTAACTCAATGTACTTGAAATGTACCTACAAGAAATGTAACTCAATGTACTTGAAATGTACCTACAAGAAATGTACTTGAAATGTACCTACAAGAAATGTACTTGAAATGTACCTACAAGAAATGTAACTCAATGTGCTTGAAATGTACCTACAAGAAATGTAACTCTATGTACTTGAAATGTACCTACAAGAAATGTAACTCAATGTACTTGAAATGTACCTACAAGAAATGTAACTCAATGTACTTGAAATGTACCTACAAGAAATGTAACTCAATGTACTTGAAATGTACCTACAAGAAATGTAATTCAATGTACTTGAAATGCACCTACAAGAAATGTAACTTTGATTCACACAGAAATTTGATTCACCGATAACAGGTTTAATGTCTGCGTATTCGTAAAAAATATCTTTATTTAAAAGAGATTTTCTTATGCCTGTAATTAATTTCCAAGTACAAACTATGAAATTATCAGTTTATTTCCTGCTTCATGATTCTTTCATACAATTTTTGTATTTCCATTTTTAATGAACATTGTAAATAGTTGTTAAATTATTTTACGTTATAATTTACGTCAATTAATCAGGAATATAATTTTCAAACATTAATTTAGTCGGATTATTTTCAATATTATCACCATTATTATTTCCTTTAACAAATTATTGATAAATTACTATTTTTATATAGGTGGTAAGGTGAATATAGTATTTTTTAACGGAAGCATTTACACATATAGGAGTAATAAGGGTTATCAGAAAATATTGCAGATTTAAGAGCTGATTTTTATATCCTTCTCTGTATACATAGCGGCGTCAGATCCGAAGTCGAAATTATACAACCGTCAGAGCAAAACCTTGTGTCAATTTAAATGTATCATAGCAACTCCCGATATCAGGTTGTAACTACGTGTAAAAAGGAAATTTGAACTCAAAGGAATGAAATGAGTTCTGAATTCCGTCAACTTGTTTGATTTATTACATTCGCTTATCTCAGTTTCATTACTCAGGCTGTTTGGTAAATACACATAACTCATATGGCACAGATGAATGAAGAGCTTTTTTACTCTCCGGTTTATTGTCTAATTGCTAAAAGCCAGTGCCGTATTTATGTATATGCTGCACACAGAGTCTTGCAGCACTCTAAAACAAGCTGTCTATGACCGTTTGTTTGGAAAGGCGTCATAAGGAGGCTGATTAAAAAACTGTGTCTTCCTAATTATTAAAAAAAGTGTTTAAATTTGGAATGATAAAAACACACTAAACTGTGAAATGTCTTTTAATAAATTACTGCTTAAGACCGCAAAATAATTAAATCCACCAGTGACTTTATAAATTAGAGGTTCGCGTCCGCTTCCTCCCAAAAATTTGTCTAACTGAGGAAGTGCCGTATATATTATATTTGCTAAAAGAGTGTACAATTTATCTCACCAAAATTAAATACGGTACAGTTAAAAAACATATGTGGAAACTTCTTTCACCCATGAGATTTTTATAGCTTCAAATAATTTGACCAGAGAATAAAAAATCACACTAATTGCACATATTTTATTAGAATCATCACGTTTTATTGAAATTTAAATTTAATATATTGTAAATTAGATACAAATAAAACAGTAATGAGCAGATAATGTCATGAGAAATAACTGAATAATTGTTTATTTGTTTCCGTATTATTATTCAGGCCAGTTATATGATAATATACATGTATAGATTTATAAAACATGTATAAATGTATACATGTTTAATATTATATAAATATGTATACATGTTTAATATTATATAAATATGTAAACATGTATAAATTAATAAAACATGCTAACTCTTGAAGAGCAATGGGACTAAAGGGATTTAAAATATTACAGAGCAAGCTTTTGATGAATTCTGCTTCTAGTTTAGAAACTTTTTTAAAAATTATTATAAAATTATTGTTAGAAGTACTTTTGGCAAAATTCATAGAGCTTTGGCAACTTACTTGATGATGATGGAATACAGTTGTCGTGGTGCCATCTGTTGTACAGAATTCGACTTAACCTTTAGATTACTGCAATTGTTTCTTATTCAAAAATGCTTTCACAAGAGTGTGTAGTAATAGTAATCAAAAAAGTAATTGATCAAATAAATAAGCATTAGTTACATAATTAATTCTTTTTTGTCATAATATAGTTATCAGAATCAATAGATATTTAACAACAGATAAAAAGAAATGGAATCCTATCACATGCCAGAAAAAAAAGCAGTACAAATATTATTTAAGAATTAAAAATAAAAAAAACGTAATAAATTTTTTTTAAATAAAACATAAACCATTTCTTTTTGTTAAAAGTTGACAGAAATGATTAACTTAAACCATTTTGAAGCATAGTAAATATAAAATCACCGTTTACAGTTCTCTGAGGCGGGAAAAGAAAGTTGAATGCATAAAGTAAAGTGCAATAATATTTTTATAAAATTTATAAAATAATTTATGTATAAATAATGTATAGTCATATATAAAATTTTAAGCCATACTTCATAATTTCCTTTGTTATATAACATCATGTATATCGGGACACCTTTAAAGTATTGTGCATACACAGGATTTTTGCATACACTTGATTTTTTTTTATATAATATGTGTTCTAAGTATTCAACATTAAAAAAATATCTCCCAACTTTTTATATTTTTTCTATAATCCAAAAAAACTGTTTCTAAAAATACTTTTTTATCATTTTTTTATACTGATGATAACGGATCGCAACTATTTGATGTACAAAAATATTATTTTGGTTAGTTGCAAATCTTTGTCATTTTATACATTACGATTATTTTAGATAAAACATAATCCGAATATTAGCGAATGTTTTCTAAAATCAAATCATGAACAAAGTTGTGCAATTTTCCACTAGGCTAAACAGAGATACCCATTTTATTGAAATTTAAAGACAATCTATTCATAAAGTACTTTGCTTAGGAAGAGAATTCTAAAGCTTGAGAGGTTAAAGAAAAAAGATAAAAGTCAGCTATTATACATTATTTTGGAACTTAAAATTAATAATCTTAAATTCCCATCAGCCATACTTAATACACATACAATATACAATACATACTTAATACAATAACACATTATGGAACATGAAATTTACTATATTTAATAAATTAACTTTGACTTTATATTAATCTTTTCAACTGATATCTGTCAGATAACAAACGTATATGCGCATGCCATTTAATGTTATATATTTATATCTTTATAACCTGTTACGTCGCAGCATCTTTGCAAAAATGTATTTCGCGTTTGCAGTGTATCACGTGAGCGCGATTTTAATCCGTCTCATGTGATAACATATTTTTAAAAAATGAATGTTTCATTTTTTTGTTTTCCTAAATTCCATGACATCTGATTCCTGACACAATAATTTTGATTTGCTTAATAGACTAAATTCACGTGACACCACAGTCACAGAACAGAGGCACACCCGATCCAGTTGCATATTTCTTAGGGTTGAACTGAAAAAAAAAGAAAATATGTAATGGATTATAAAATTCAAGTATACACAGCACATTCGACATATATAACAAAATAAAACTTATTTTTTAAATTTTAAACGTCTAATTAGAATATTCTTCGTTACGTTTAAATTTGGTGATAGAACGAATTGTTTATTTTTAATTCCATATCAGTTGAATCCGAAATTTTCAAATCAGAAAGCTGGATTCTGCTTCTTTGAATATGAATTTTATTTGCATTTTGCTCATTAAAAGTTTGGCAGAAAGGTAGAGCTCATACATAGATTTAAATGACTGTTTAGAAGTATGAAATTCCGTATTTTAATTGATTGAACTGAACTCTTTTATTGTTTGAACTCAATACAATTGTTTAAATATTAGAAAAACAGATTTTTCTTTGATTTGCATAGTAATTTTTATAACAACTAAATTTTAAATTTGTGTAAAAGAATAACTGCAAGCATTCAATAAAAGAATAAAAAATTGTAATGTCAAGTTATGCAATTTAGAATAAAATTCAAAATATTTATTTTGAGAAAAAAAATTCATAGGAGTCAGTTTAATAATAATATTGATCCAAAGTTAATGAATGATTAGTATCATAAAGAACCAAAAATAATTCAATTTCGCATTAAAAATTGCCAAACATATATATATATTTATAACAAATATACCAATTATTAACAATAACAAATTTTTAACAATATATATATATATTTATAAACAAACATGTTATAAAAGTTTTTATAATATACTTTTGCAATAACCAACATAATAAAATGTCTAAATGATTTGACATGTCTTCACGCATTCACACTTGATAAAGTCAGAGATGCACTAATATGTATACTATAGTCTATAAGCAAACCGAGTTGCCCTTAAGTCTTTATACCTGTTGTTAAATTCCTATGTAAGCAAGAATTTATTAAAAAAATTATATTGTTACGAATTCTGTAAATTGGTGTAATTTGTCTTATGATAATGAATGTTATATGTATCCCATTGTATTTCAATAGCAAGTCGCCAAATTGGCGAGATATTGGCTCATTGGCGATGTTTTAGGCAACTAATTTTTGTCGCCAAATTTGGCGACATTTCGCCAAGTTTGGCGACGGAAGTTGGAAACCTTGGCGACAGAGAGAATTTCCTAGAGGGATCCTGATTTCTTGAATTCTCTCCAAGGTTCTGGATTTTTCTAATATGACATAACTTCCTGTTAGTGACGTCACTTCCGGCAGAGAGCATATAAAAACAAGCACGAAAGATTAGGAGTTGTATTGGAGCCTTAGACAGCAAGCAAGCTGTAGGCTGGTGACTGAGCTATTGAATGCGCAGTGTTATTCTTGTAGTCTTCGTTAAATAAATGGCTTTATTTATTTTTCTTAAAGGATTCTGCTTATTGAATGTACTCTAAGCACGTCGCAGGAAATTCGTAACAAATTGGTGTCAGAAGTGGGTTCGAATAGTGAAGATAAAGGAAAATGGCTGATCTTCATCGAGAATCTCTGTCGAAACTCACTGTGGCCGCATTGAAAGACGAACTGTCGGCGAGGAATTTGCCTACATCAGGACTGAAAGATGACTTGATCGAACGTCTTCGAGAAGCTCTTGAAAGAGAACAAAGTTGTGGTGGTATATCCGACAACGTTGGTGAAACGAATGAGCAGAGTAAGAAAGCTGCGGAAGAAAAGCAGAAGGAAGAATCCGCATTGGAAGACAAATTAAGGCAACTTTTGTCATTCATGACAGAAATGAAAGCTGGACAAGTTGAAATGAAAACCGAAATGAAAGCAGGACAAGTCGAAATGAAAGCAGGACAAGCAGAAATGAAATCTGAGATGAAGGAAATTAATCACGCCGTGAAGGTAGCCAGTGCTAAAGTAGAGGAATTTGAAGGAAGATTAGAAGAAATGGAAAAGAAATTTGAGAAATTGAAGCAAGAAATGGAAGTTCAAGTTACTGAAGAATCAAGAGAGTCCTATGAAACTCCTCAAGAATTTGGATTGGCTGCTGCAAATCAATCTCAAAATGCTCGATATATGCCTGTTGTCAACAGACCCTGTATGAAATTACTGCCGTATGACGGACAAACATCTTGGCAGGTGTATAAGACGCAGTTCGCCATTGTCGCAGAAGCTAATGGCTGGGATCCAATTACCAAAGCTCGCCAATTGGCTTCTTCTCTCCGAGCCGAAGCTGCAGATATACTGAGGACCATTCCGGATAATGAACAGTGAAATTTTGATGCTCTTTCAAGTGCCCTAGAGTTGCGTTTTGGCGAGAAATGCCTGAAGGATTATAGCCGACTTCAGTTAAAGACTCGCCAACAAAAACCCAACGAAACCCTTCAAGAGCTCGCAACGGACATTGAAAAGCTGTCCCACCTCGCCTTCTCCGATTGTCCTACTGAAGTAAGAGAGACTTTAGCTGTGCAATATTTCGTCGATGGCGTCAGAGACGTAGAAATACAAAAGGCACTACGAATGGCGGAAACTAAGGATCTGAAGTCCGCTTTAGTCTACGCGATCAAGTTTGAAGCGGCACAACAAGCATCGAGAAGGGATCGTCACTTTATCAGAGGTGCGGAGGTGCAACGAGATGATGATCCTTTACTTAAAGCTATGACACAACTGTTAGAGGAGTTCCGGGGGATGAAGCAGAGGTCTGGAGAGGAGACAGGCAAATTTAAAAGAAACAACGCCCGTTGCTGGAAATGTGGAGCAGAAGGCCATCTCCAAAGGCAATTCCAGGCTCGCCAAGATCAACGGCCTAGGAGCCTGTCGAGGAATAATACTCAGGAACTAGGTAGTGGCGGTCTCGCGGGGCGGAGGTTGCCAGAGAATGAAAAGCCCCATTGTGAAGTGTTACAAATTTCATCAATCAGCGAGAATGGACTGTTTATTGAAGCGAATGTAAATGGATTTCCGTGTCGAATGGTCGTTGACACAGGGGCCAATGTCACCATTTTGCGCCAAGATTTAGCACAACAACTTGGCGTAAAAATTCTTCGGACACCGCCCTGCGTTACCCTTCAGGCCGTGAAAGGGAATAAAATCCCCATTATTGGCAAGATGCATATAACAATTAAGTTTGGAAATGTGTTATATGGCCATACCGTGTTTGTAGCCGAAATCACCGACATTTTTATACTCGGTTTGGACTTCTTAACAAAACATAATTTTGTAATTGACTTTGAGAATAATGTGCTACGCTCAAATTCGGAAGATGTAGCGTTATTCCAGTTAGGAGCTGTTGAAAGAGAACCGTATCATCGAATAACTTGTAAAAGTGATATTACTATTCCAGCTCGAATTGAGATGCTTGTAAGAGGGGCCGCTGAGAAAAGTCAAAACTTTCGACATGGTCTAACTGAATTTCCGGACTCTGAAGATTTTCCAAAAGATGTATTGGTTGCTTCCGCACTGGTAGACCTTTCGAAGGAAACTGTACCAGTCAGAGTTGTTAATCTAACTGGTAATCCTAAAACAATCAGGAAAGGCGACGTATTAGCAACATGTGCTCCAGTCACTTGTATACAGAAACATCCCGAAATCATGTCGAAAAAGCCTTCTAAAGAACTCGAACTGAATCTGTTGAAGCCCACTGAATTGAATGAGGAACAGAAAAGGGTAGCATGGATGCTTATTGACGAATACGAGGAACTGTTTTCCTGTACATCTGGTGACCTCGGGAGAACGAAATTGGCTCAACATCGAATTGAAACTGGGAATCACTCTCCTATTAAACAGAATCCCCGAAGACTACCAATTGCTAAGACAACAGAAGTTAAAGATCTACTAAGGGACATGCAGGAACGAGATGTCATCGAGCCTTCGTCAAGTCCCTGGGCTTCTCCCATCGTGTTAGCCCGAAAGAAAGATGGATCTACGAGATTTTGTGTAGACTATCGACGGCTCAATGATGTCACAAAAAAGGACAGTTATCCACTTCCACGAATCGATGACACGTTAGACATTCTTAGCGGAAACAAGTGGCTCTCTACCTTGGATTTGAAAAGCGGTTATTGGCAAATAGAGATACATCCTGAAGACCGTGAAAAGACAGCATTCACGACAGGAGGACAAGGACTTTGGCAGTTTAAGGTCATGCCGTTTGGTCTCTGTAATGCACCAGCTACCTTCGAACGCCTCATGGAGACAGTGTTGAACAGACTCACTCCTGAAGCTTGCCTTGTTTATTTAGACGACATCATCATTGTAGAGAAAAGTTTCGAGGAACACCTCAGCAACCTAAGGAGAGTATTTGAAAAATTGAAAGAGGCCAAATTGAAGCTAAACCCCTCCAAATGCAACTTATTCCGTCACGAGGTGAATTATCTGGGTCACATAATTTCTGCTGATGGTGTTAGAACTGATCCACAGAAAGTGTCAGCTGTAAAAGACTGGAGGCGCCCTAAAAATGTGCATGAGCTTAGAAGTTTTCTCGGTCTGTGCACATATTACAGAAGATTTGTTAAAGGATTTTCTTCAATCGCGAGACCTCTCCACAGGCTGACTGAAAACAAACAGAAGTTCTTGTGGACAGACGAATGCGAGGAAGCATTTAATAGCTTGAGGGCGGCTCTAACATCGTCTCCCATTCTAGTTTATCCGGATCCCGAAAAGCAATTCATTCTTGACACGGACGCAAGCCATGAAAGTGTCGGAGCAGTTTTATCCCAAGAAATTAACGGCCAAGAACATGTCATCTGATACTGGAGCAAGTGTCTTTCGAAGCCTGAAAGAAATTACTGCGTCACCAAAAAAGAATTACTGGCCATTGTAAAAGCTGTTGAGAACTTTCATAGTTATCTTTACGGTCGGAAGTTTCTGCTCCGAACGGATCATGCGTCCCTGACATGGCTTTTAAATTTTAAGAACACCGAAGGCCAGATAGCTAGATGGATTCAGAAACTTGAAGAGTACGATTTCGAGATCAAACATCGCAAGGGGTCCCTTCATGATAATGCTGACGCCTTATCAAGAAGACCATGCTCGAATGCTTGTTCTTACTGCACTACAGTCGAGAAGAAATATGACATGATAACACCTGTCATTCATCAAATAAAGGATTCGGTATCGACACAAATAGACCGTTGGAGCGATAAAGAAGTTAGAGAAGCTCAACTTAAGGATCCCGACATAAAACCTATCTTGGAACTTCTTGAATCATCTAGCACTAGACCCAGTTGGCAAGATATCTCCAGCTATCGTCCGGATAGCAAACGCTATTGGGCTCTCTGGGATTCACTCCATATTCGTAATGGTGTATTATACAGAAAATGGGAGTCTGAGGATGGCAAAACATCAAAATGGCAATTAGTACTCCCACGATCAAGAATACCGGAAGTGTTGGAACAATTACACAGTAGTCCAACCGGAGGTCATTTTGGAATATTGAAGACCATCCAAAAGGTTCGGGAGCGGTTTTTCTGGAGCAAAGTAAGAGATGACGTAGAAAGATGGTGCAAGTCCTGCGATGCATGTGGGGCCCGAAAAGGACCCAAAACACGATGCCGTGGAAAATTACGGCGCTATAATGTAGGGGCACCATTTGAAAGAATCGCGTTGGACATCTTAGGGCCTCTCCCACGTTCAAATGATGGCTACAAATACATCTTAGTTGTCAAGGATTATTTTACCAAGTGGCCCGAGGCTTACCCGATCGCTGATCAAGAAGCTACAACAGTTGCCGAAGTATTACTGCAGAACTGGATTTCTCGCTATGGGACGCCCCTTCAGATGCACTCTGATCAAGGCAGAAATTTCACTTCTGCTGTATTCAAGGCACTTTGTGTCCTTCTTAAGATTGATAAGACACAAACTACCCTATTACATCCCCAGTCAGACGGCATGGTTGAGAGATTTAATAGAACGATCTTAAACCATCTCTCTATCCACGTTTCCATGAATCAACAAGACTGGGATCGGAAGCTTCCTATGTTCCTGCTTGCCTATCGAAGTGCCGTCCATGAAACCACTGGATTCACTTCCTCCCAGATGCTCTTCGGTCGTGAACTCCGTCTGCCCTGTGATCTCCTGTTTGGGCGCCCTCCTGATGTGCCTTCTTCTCCTGAAGAATATGTCCATGAACTACAGGAACGTTTAGAAAGTGTGCACGAGTTCGCCCGTAATCGGATCGACATCGCAACGGAAAAGATGAAGACCAGGTACGACACGAGAGCTACAGGACATGAATTTCACGAATGTGACAAGGTTTGGTTTTGGAACCCGATTCGACGAAAAGGACTTTCTCCAAAGTTACAGACAAATTGGGACGGTCCATATACAGTCCTAAAAAGACTAAATGACGTTGTGATTCGTATCCAAAAATCTAAGAACTCAAGGCCTAGGGTAGTGCATTGTGATCGGCTGGCCCCTTATTTTTGTAACTCTAGGGACGAAACTAGCTGATCGAAAGAGCCACTTATATGCTTGTATGTAACTGTGTACTGTCGACCATTGTATATACTTGTAAATAATTTTTACCTATTCAAGGATTGTACTGCCCGGGACGTGCAGTCCTTGAGAGGGGGGCAATGTTACGAATTCTGTAAATTGGTGTAATTTGTCTTATGATAATGAATGTTATATGTATCCCATTGTATTTCAATAGCAAGTCGCCAAATTGGCGAGATATTGGCTCATTGGCGATGTTTTAGGCAACTAATTTTTGTCGCCAAATTTGGCGACATTTCGCCAAGTTTGGCGACGGAAGTTGGAAACCTTGGCGACAGAGAGAATTTCCTAGAGGGATCCTGATTTCTTGAATTCTCTCCAAGGTTCTGGATTTTTCTAATATGACATAACTTCCTGTTAGTGACGTCACTTCCGGCAGAGAGCATATAAAAACAAGCACGAAAGATTAGGAGTTGTATTGGAGCCTTAGACAGCAAGCAAGCTGTAGGCTGGTGACTGAGCTATTGAATGCGCAGTGTTATTCTTGTAGTCTTCGTTAAATAAATGGCTTTATTTATTTTTCTTAAAAGGATTCTGCTTATTGAATGTACTCTAAGCACGTCGCAGGAAATTCGTAACAATATGTTTACTAGCGAATAAAATATATTTCTAAGTCATTATTTTTTTTATTTTAATGCGATCATGGTTTCATGTAAAATCCGTTGGAATGAAGCATTCTCCCTTTGATAGAGAATCGAAGTTTGCAAAGGAGGCACATACGAAGTATTCTCTTTTTATCTGTACAAAGTTCAAAATGATGAAATTTGTTTACATGTAAAAAGGAAACTTTAAAACAGGAGGTTGAATAAATAAACTAAATTCACAATAATTTTTTTCAATGGATACCATATTTACACAATTTTTTTTTCTATAGAAATATTCGAATTTCAGGTTTGCTTTTTTTTCTCATAAAAAAATCTATTATAAAAAAGGAAAATATAAATATGTTGTTGAATTTACATTAAAAACATTTAATCATTGGTTAATACGGTAAAACCTTTGCGAACACCAGTTGCAAAACGATTTGTTATTTTAATTGCATCCGTTTAATTTGTCATACATAAACGTTCATTTCTTCTTGGCCACGTTGTCATGCTTACAATGAAGCAAAATAAATTTTACACATTTTAAAATTGGCTGGTGACTAAATATTTTTAAATATAGAGAAAAAAGGACAAACCAACGAATTTAAAAATGAAGAATTAATATCTGGATATTCTTGTAATACCGAAGGTTTGACAATAACGATAGTGAAGCATAGGCTCCTTTAACTTACAAGAAATTAAAAAAAAAATACTCGGGAAGTGTATCTTCCTTCAAAGAGAATGAACTCAAAAAAAGAAAGAAAAAGTCGGGCTATGGCAGTTATTACAAAACTTAGCTCTCCTTACCTTGAAACCTTTAAAGATATTTATCAGCTATTCACATGCAGAGATTATCAAGTTTAAAAAAATATATTTTATAACTTACCATACGCTTCTGCTTTTAAAAACATAATTTTATAACTTACCACATGTTTCAGCTTAAAAAAACTAATTTTATAACCTACCAAACGTTTCAGCTTAAATAAAATAATTTTATAACTTACCTACCTATTAAGAAGCAATGAAAATCCTTTCAATCAACATCTCTTCATTTGTGACAATAATATTTAGGTTTATCTAAATCATCCAATTTTTAATTAACTGTACCAAACATAGATTTTTTATAGAAAGTTAATTCTGTGGAATGCTAATTTGATGTGCGTAAAGTATATAAATTTTTAATGCTAGTTGCGATTATGAAATAGTAATGGGTTTAGAATCTAAAATAAGCTCTATTAAAATTTACATAAATTAAGCTTATTTTTAGATATATCTCATAGGTTTTAAGGTTATTTTTCTGTAATAATCTGTTAGGTTTAATATTTAAATCAACGGAGAGAAAAATAATCTAAAAATTTAATCATAATGTGTTCTTTAAGTTAGAGTAAAATAATGTTTTCTTAGATTATTTTATCAATTTATAAATTTGTAAGGCATAAACTTTATGGAAAAAATGTTGTTATGTTAAATTGATTTAGATTATCTTAGATTATAAAGCGTAGATCAAATTCTATTATGTTATTTTCTTTCTATGGCTTACTCTACTCCTGAATTGTTGAGAGGGATAACGGCTCGTTGGAGCCGCAGGCCCCACCATCCGTAAATCTAATAGTTGTTTACATTGGGGTGATGGAACTGATCTTATTAATATACAGTGCATCATACGTGGGTTGTTTTAATTTGGAGGTAGTGTTTTCTTACTCTTTTATACTAGCTTAGAATATTCATCTTAAAAAATTCTTCATTTGTTCACAGTTCAACAAAAAGCTTTCATTCGTCAGAGTATTCTTTTTTTTTTTAAATTTAAGACAAATTTTTTTATTTAAGAGCAATTTTTGAAAAAAGAATAGAGAAAAGGGGGGATAAGAACGAAAGTATAATTATATATGTTGAAAATGCTGTAAAAAAATCCGGTACCATATTTATCTCACTTCCATTCAATGTTTGTTGTACGCAAAAATTATCTTCTGAAACGGCACACCCACTTACAATAAAAAAAGACCTTGATATTTGTAAATAAAAATACATCTTGCTGCAAAATAAAATAAAAATAAACATTTTAATGCTTAAAGTTGAGATGAAGAAAAAAATTCGATGACAAAAAAGCCTTCAACATAATCATTAAACATCTGCGTAATTGTGGGTTTCACTGACAATGTATTTAACATTAACTTATGAGCAAAAAGACTGATATTAAAGGGGTAGGACGAAAAATTTAAGTTTTTAATTTTTTGATCTGTTCCTTTTAATCACATTTATAAAATTAGTGTAAAATAAATAAAATTCTTATTGCAACTTTATTTTTAATTAACCGAAAATTTATCTTCAATTCTAATAAAATGTGTTAGATATTTTTGTTATAAAAAACTAATGATTTATAAATATATTTTTAATTGTCTTTAATTATCATTAATAAGAAATTTATTATTTTATTAAATCATAAAGATGTAACAAGCCAGAAAATTCTAATTAATTAAATGATTTACATAAATTATTGCTATATATTCAACTGATAAAGTATTTGTATTATCTAAAAGGATAAAAATAACTATATATTATATTTCTGTAACTTTTACTTTAAAATTTGCAAAAAAATATTTCAGAGTGATAAATTAACTTCCATATAATAATTGAATATATCAATTCTTACTATATATTAACTTCCAATAAATATTCCATATTGTAGTTTATTAGATCCCACTTTTAAGGGCTCTAGAATGGGTTCTGTTGGTCTAAATGAGAAAAAATTTGAACAACAGATCATTCAAATGATGAGCTTGAAATTAATGAAATGAAAATATTTTAATATCATGATTCACCAATAAATGGTAGTCTAGCACAAACATTATTTATCTATATACATTTGAACCTCATTTAAAGAATATAATATATAATTATACTCGTTAAATACTCAAATATACAACTAATATAATTTGAATTCACTTAAAAAAGTAATATATAATAAGTAAAATAACGCTATAAGTATAAATCTTACTTGTATTGAGAAGCATTAAACAATACAATTTTTTCCATAGTAATCCACGCAATATAAAAGAATGAGTTCCTTTTCCTTCCTACCCCTAAAATAAAATTCAAACAAATTAATAATACTTTTATTTTTTATTTATAATGTTTTTTTGCAAGATTTTTAAAGACATTTATCTTTTATTACGTTTCAAAAGTCGGTGGAAATAGACACAGTATTATAGTTAAATGAATTTGTAGCTCGCATAGTTATTGCCATATTAGGGTGGTGCTTCTCAACTTACGATGCAGTACTTTCTCACACTTTCAGCATCTCAATTATTTGACTGGAAGATATAGACAGATTTCATTGGACACTATCTTGGGCCTATTATTTCCTTCTCTCTCAGCCAAAGCACTGTAGAAGCGTTTTGCTGTGACATAGAATGCACCTCTTTAAGTTCTTCGATAGTTCTAAACCATATTATTCCATCAGCTCATTGATGCAATTGTTATCCACTTCTAGCTCCATAATCTTAGTTAGAAAAGTTATCTCGTTGCTTAAGTGTCCACAAGCACTAACTCAAATCTTTCGGATTCGTATTTCGATAGTTCTGTTGGAGTAATCTTCCATGTAGCTTTCCAAGCGCTCAACACACGTTTATAATGCGAATCCAGCACGATGTCACCTCGCCACTTGTTCTTCTAAGCATTGCTTGTTAAGTTAGTCAATTTTCTACATTTTGCCTTTCTCATTATGTGAGGTGCTCATGAAACAAAATATGACTTTATACTGAAAATATGAAGCATCACTTGCGTTAGAGCGCGTGGCTATTAATATTATTCTCTGGATGAAAAGAAGGCGAATTTTATATGAACATTAGTTACTTCTTTTCCCATCATGGTTACGTTGCAAGAAAAAGAGATAATGGTACAATTATTTTGCCAGAACCAGCAAAATCCGTTGCAGCTGTGAAAGAACTAGATATGAAGAGATCTAATGTATCCATGTGCCCTACTCAAGATAATACCAAAATCTGGAGCAAGTGGGAAATTTGACATTCTTCTGAGTGGAGGACGAAAGGAAATTCCTGCATCTACGTAATTTGAAAATGCAGTTACTGCGCTCACTGAATTCAATAGTTAACTTCTTAATCATAGTACGAATGTGCCAAATGTTTCCTGTGTGTTGGGTGAACTATACTCCACTGTACGGAAAATCTTACCTTTCTATCTCTATACACTTTAACCTATGCATCTATTGTAGGTCGAGGAATCAGAGGTTTGTAAATATTTCGTACTTTGATTCCTTGCTAGAATGGTGATTGATGCCAGTAGTAATTGGATTATGGAACATTCTGCAGATGGAACACATATTTTATCTCAATGACTAGTTAACAACAATATTTGTAAAACTGGGAACATGGGAAATCCTTACGCTATCCAGGAATGCCTCATGTATCAAAAAAAAAATGACAGAAATGTGCATTTTTAAGGTTACTTTTATCGTTGAACCATTTCTTTTTGAAGAGATAACTTTATTTACCGTTATCTCTTCTAAATCTGTATCATCAAAGTACAATAGTACCGTGATACGCTGAAGGATTTCAATCTCATAACATCAACGACGTGGATGTCGTCAGGTCATCATTTTCATGTAGGATGGGGCCCCTCCTCATATTGATTGTTGTGCAAAGCAATTGCTAAGACAGTATTTTGCAGAAACACAAATGAATAGCCATCATTTTCCAGTAGCACGGCCACCTCATTTACCGGATTACATCCCCTGGAACGTTTGCTCATGGGGTTCCTTGAAGGTCAATAACTAACTTTAAGGTCAGAATCTTTTAAATCTGAAAGATAGGTTCGGTAACATTCGGTAAAAAGTACTCCGGTTAGCTGTGGAAAATATGGTTCTGAGATTAGAGCACATTTTTAAAAATGAAGGGTGACATATGGATTAGTTTTAATGCTACTTCTTTATATTATTAAAAATTTATAAAGAATATTAAATGTTATATAAGTATTCCAGCGCCACCTATCGACGGAGTTTTATACTAAAAATTTTTATTTAATAAATGACTAACGCATTATTTGAATTAACTGTAATTAAAATTTGCATCTCATATGGACGAATAGAGCGTATTATATAGTGCTTTGAAGTGGAAAATTTATTGATTGCTAATCCTTTACTTTTAATTCTTTCATACAGTTACACAGCCTCTTGATGACTTGCATGGTTTCTACGTATATAAGTGCAGAAATAATCTCGAATACTAATCGAACTGTAAAATTAAAAATTATATTTAAATGCGAAAAAAGAAATTTCTTTTGAATAAGGGTGATGAATTTATTTACTTTCATAGAAGATATACGAATAATAATAATAATCCAAAAATCCACTGTAAACTTTCTATTCCAGTGCTGCTTTAATCCTTGAGCTTTGAATTATATAATATTACTACAAACAATTCTTTCTTTCCTTGAACTCCTAAATATCATGATATATATACTTCTTTTTTTAGACATAACAGATTTGAATATGTGAATAATTAATATCTAATTGTCCAAAAGAATATGATGATACAATTTTTGTCGTTGAGCATTCATTTCCATGTTAGTGTATAAAAGATCATTCAACTCAAACTTGAATGAAATATGTTTTAAATAGAAAATTATTAGATGGCATTTAAACTATAAGAATACAGAAATTATTATATCCCTAAGTTGCAGAATAAAAAAATGGTAATGCATATAAATGAGAATTTTATTATTAGTAAAGAAAAAAAAAAAAAAAACCAAAAGCTCAGAATTTAAAATATACATACACTTATGGAATAAAAGGAAGCAACAAAAGGGAGTAATTAAACCTTAAAAAGCATATTACAGCACTACAATTAGCAATTTATTGGCAATTTAAAATATCAAGTAATAACTTCAAAGTTCAGATAGGTTTTAATATTATTTTAAAATATTTATAATGAAAATAACCTGTAAGGGCAAGTTAAGTTTTTGGATTCAACGATCTTACACAACAAAAGTCCCTTAGAGGTATACCTTCTTTAGATATCAAAGGCTTCACGAACCCAAGGTACCCTAGTGATCTGGTCTACCTTCCAGATTCCCCTCCTCTTTTTTTTCTGCTTTTCGGTTTCATTCTTCCTTCCCTCGAGGATAGACGAGGAAGCTCTCCATGAGAAACTGTCGCTGCTCTGTTTACTTCCTACTTCTCATGGACAGCAAATACCCCCATGTGTTTGCCATGCGTGACGACTCATTAGACGGGCTGTGCACTTTGGTCCCCAGTGTATCAATCGGTCGGTATCTAGCCACTTGAGTGATTAGTCTGTTAGGGACCAAGCGAAGGGAATCACTTCTTGGGCTTGGCGTAAAAGGTGATCATTGTCCCTGAGAGTGACTTCCAATGTATAGGCTCCAGTTAGCACTAAGGTAAGCGCCGAGTCCGACTTCCCATGTTGGGCTCCGTGGTGAGCGGTGCCGTCAGGCCCAAATCCCCATCAATGTCGTAAAAGGAAAAAAAAAGTTTTTTTTTTTTTTTTTTTTTTTTTTTTTTTTTTTTTTTTTTAAGTAGGCAACAATAACTCGAATCTTCACATTAACCATTTTCCAGCTTTCTCTCTAATTCAATGGGTATCTGATGCAAAGGAGTCTTTTCATAATGTATCCCCATTTCTTGTCAAGAAAGCCATTTCTGTTAGTGTTGATGAGGTGAAATCCACAAACTTCGATCTGGCGATTTTCTGGTTGAAGTTGTACCCTCCAAATAATCTAAGCAAATTTCTAAGCTTAAATATTTGTCTACAATTGCTATTCAGGTTAATCCCCACCCGAAATTAAACTCCTCCAAGGGAGTTATATCCTTCGGAAAGCTATTAAATGTTTCAACTGAAGATCTACCTAAAAGAATTTTTAGAAAATGTCAGGGAGTGACCCATGTACAGCGCACTCCCATACAGAAAGATGGCCAGCTCTTGAGCACAAAACCTTTAATACTGACATTTGATTCCCCTAAATTACCAGAGAGCATAAAAGTTGGATATATAAGTCTTTCTGTCCGAGAATATATTCCAAATCCATTACACTGTTTCAAATGACAACACTTCAAACATTCTAAAACTTCTTGCCGCGTGACTCTGCGATGCACCCGTTGTGCAGAATCTGGTCATGACGGTACCAACTGCCCTGCCGAAAAGAAGTGTGTGAATTGCAAAGAACAGCACAATTCTTTTTCCCGAAAGTGTTTTGCTTGGAAACAGGAAAAAAAAATAATTTAAACTAAAATCAAAAATTAAATTTCTTATTAGGCAGCACAGAAACTCATAAAATCAAAAACATCTGCAGCTGGAATTAATTATGCTCCTGCTGTTAAAAAATGTCTGCTACCATATCCACTCAGTGCGATCTACTGGTCTATCTTTTGGCAAGATTTTAAAACTATTAGACTTTACTCTAAGAGCACCTAGTTCAGTTAACTTGCCAAATCCTTCGTCTGTATCTGTTGCACCAATCAGTGACAATGCTTCAGCTTCACCGGATTTAACTGGTTTTCACATAATGACACTAAAAGTTTAAAAAGGCCTCTCCTGTGGAATAAATTCTTTAACCAGAGCTGAAAAAATTTCAAAATTTTTCTCTACTTCACCTCACCAAGTTCCCACCACTGTTGATAGCAAATTGTCCCAACTGTGAAACCCAAATTGAGTAATAAACCAATTAGGGCAGAAATAAAATTACTATCTTCTGCTAATACGGCTCTACAGTCTATAGATAATCTTCCTTTAGAAGGAACAAATTTACAACAACCTAAATTTTGATGCGGAAATGAGTACTTCCACTGCATCGGAAGGGGACATGTCCCTTGATTAAATCTAAAAAAAAGAAAAGAAAAAATACATTATTCCAACGAAATATAAGAACTTGCATCTTACTTTTATGCCTTTTCGATACTGTTTTCTGCTTTTAACCTTCGAAGATACACTACGCCTTAAAATTCTATCATATTCACTTTTATAATTTTTTTTTGCATTTTATCTATATTGTTGCGGCTCTAATGATATTTAAATTTTTATCCAGCACATTTTTTTAAACATATTTTGTATAGTTTTTGAAAATTTGCCCTGGCAATTTCTCTATTATAATCAGATGTGAAAAAGTTTTATAAATTCTCCATTTTTCAATTTCGCTGTAATTTTATAAAGTTTTTAGAATTTTTACTTCTTTTATATTGCATTACCATATGTTTTAAACCATGATCCGGTTAATCCTTAAGTTTGGCGCAGCATAACCAAACATGGCTCTTGCGCCAGTAAAACTCAATCCTTACACAAGAGTACGATTATTTTTGGCGCAACATTAACCAAACATGTCCAATTTTATTAGGATTTTACCACGGAATTCATTATTATAGGTATTAATTTCCTATCTTAAGTTGACAGAAAGAAAATTGCTTCTAATTGTTATTTTATTTAGATATATGTTTTTGATGGAATCAGCAACTATGCCGTATAATCACAATTTCTTATTATTTTCAATATTCATATATTTTCAAATAGTAATCCAATGTTGTAGGAATCGTTAAATATTTACGAATTGGAAAATGATTCAAACATCAAAATCACTAAAAGATTACATTAACTAATTCTGCTGAAATTATTCATTGGAGTTTTAATAAGGTAGCACGCAAATAATTTGTGATCGATCCCTATTTACCATAGCGGGTTTTTTTTTGTGTGTGTGTAAGCTCTGTCCTGTAAAAGTAATAAAATCCCCCGAAATGCAAATGGGAAAAAGAATTAAAAGGAGAAAAATCCTTATAAAAGAATACTGAAAGGAATTGCCCATTCTTAATCAACTGAGTTTCCTAAGAAAAGAGAAGAGATCATAAAAAAAACAACCAAAAAATTCGTGCTGAAAGCCCAATCATTGTTAAAGACAGCCTTTGCTCTCACACTTATAATGATGATTCGCTTCGAATCAAATGCATTGGGCGTGACTCCATAAGAGTGACTCATCATTAATTATAGCGTCACTGAGGTTTCTTTCACGTCTTCGTCCTGATAACTTTTATTTAATGATACTCTTCATGGATAAATTCAGGTGCAGTGGCTAAATCGTTACTGAAAAAATTTTATGAGGTGATGCCTTGTCTTAAAAAGACAATTTAGGCCTGCATGTTTGTTCTTAGATTTCTTTTTCTTTTTCATGTTTCTGTATTGTTTTAATTACTTGCAGACCATTTGGTATTATGTGAAAATAAAGCGCTAATGGAGTGTTTGGAAGTTGCTAAACGCAGCATATGAAAATACTGGGATGTATCTATCTTCAAAGGTGAATTATCGTAATTATGATGTTTTTTGCAGCTTCAGAAAGAATGGTTCAAATTGATGATAACAGGCTAAAACTTAATAATGTAGTTGAGTGTTATTTTTCAACCTTTCAACTTGAAGAAGTTAAATGTTTTTATAGCCATTTTTTACATTCTTTGTTAGAGTTTAAAATGCTTTACTTTGACAAGTTTTCTAATTATTATAATTATGCGAAGCAGTAAAGTGTGCCTAATAATTACGAAAAGTTCCTCGAATTTTTTTTCCTAAGAAAACTTCGATTAACTTCCAGCAAAAGAAATTCCTTTGTTATCGTTAGATAAATAACATTTTTTGTTTACATTATTTTTGTAGGTTGTAAGCGCAAAGTTGTATGGACTATCGTCTATACCAAAGTTTTAAATATCTCTTTTATTTTCGAATTATGAAAAAAGTACCGAAGCACATAACGTTTATTCTTTATACTTTTGCCCTTTTTTATCACGGTAAAAGTACTGAAGTTTGATTAAGCTTATGTTAAAATTGCTATTTTACGAAGAAAAACATTGCCAGCTTTTTGAGCCATTATTTTACTGAACTTAAAAGATTTGATTAATAATCAGGGAGCGCTATTCTAAATTTAAGTAGCTTTTATTCAGAAAAAGTTCATGAAAAGTTTTTGAAAAATCAGAATAATTCATTTTGGGAAATGAAAAACTCTTAAAGGCTTTTTCAAGTTGATTAAAAAATATTTTATGGATTTTGAAATTTTATTGATTGTTTAATCCTTCAGACATGGAACTCCTAATGATAGACGTAATAAATAAACAGTAAATCAATATCATTGGCCTCCTTCTGAAATACAGAAGTGTATTTTTATTATGAATGTATTTAGTTTATTTTCTTTTAAAACGGGGGGGGGGTAATCTAAGTTAAGCTACGATTTTAAAAAAAATGTCAGAATAAATCAGAAATTCATTATTTTTGTGTTTTTTAAGATAACTACATCACAGCTGAATATTGGAAGTGTATTAATCGGAGTATAGTAGAAAAAATAAACGAACACCAAATAAATAATAACAGAAGGAAAGAGTATGTCATCAAATGAAAAAAGGTTGAGGAGGTCTGGTAATAAAATTCAGATTGAAGCACAATTATACTAAAAGTACAACATGTATATATGCCTGATGTATTCTAAATCTATGAGGACGTAAAAAATAAACGTGAAGCGTGAAGAGGAAGTATCGTAGTATCTAGTAGGATTGTTTTCATCATCTGATTATGTCAAGAGTTTAAAGTGATCTATCCCAAATTAGCTTTTTGTTGTATAAAAAAGGCAAGTTTATATAAATAAATTTAAATCTATCTATTTCCAGTTATAGTTTTAATGTAACTGTTTTAAAAAATATTTTTTTTGAAGTATACCAATATTAATATTCTATTTCGTGATTACACACAGAAATAATACCACATTATGAATCGTAAAACATCACTACAATTCTACGTTCTAAATTAATTTTATAAAAAGGCTATGAATTCAGATGGCATTCAAATGATCTCTAATATTTCCTATACTCCTTCTAATCTAGGCATATTCGACATGGATGAAATATTATCATCATGTCGAATTCATTGACATAATCAGCGATCGATCGAACTTTTGACAATTGTCGACAGAAACCCTCACTTTTCATTTATATATATTTTATGAGCGAGGCGGTGCTCTAGAAACAGGAAAAGCATGAATCAGTCTATTTTATATGAAATGCGGCTGGATTAAGCAATAACTGACTCAAGAATACAATCTCCACCAAAAATCTGTTCCTTTGTCAAGAAATATTGGACAAGATGAATAACAGATCTTTTAATAAACACATCATTAAAAAATAAACTAATAATAAGGAAAAGACAAAAGTGTTAGTTGCAGTAGGATAATACAGCTCAAAAACAAGTTCAGATCATGATCATTGCATGGGCTGGTTCTATTCAAATTAAAAATAGAAGCATCTCCCAGAACAATTGGAAATTTGAAAACCGTATAAAAACTTCAGGTGAACGATCCACGTGACAAACCATAATAAACTTTAGAAGAAGTATAAAGAATTTGAGAACGTTAAGGTTTGGAGTATTACAGCTAATATATATTGGATTTATATTTCTTTACTATATTTCCGCATTGAAATGAGGTAGTCGACTCTCCATAGCTGAATGGTCATAACACTGATCTCATAATCAAGGGATTGTGAGTTCGAATCTCGCTCGAGACAATATGATTCATAGTTTGTGTAAATATTTAATTCCTTGGTTTTATGTTTCCCTTTATTTCATGTTCCAGAAGATTCTGGAACTTTCTTTTGTTTACCAGACAAGTGTTCTGGACTTTTCTTACTGTGTTCAGAAAAGTATTCTGGAACTTTCCCTGGTAGTTTAAAAGCAGAAGATTTGTTAGTCACTGTGTTCTGAGTTGAGTTAATAAATTGGTTTAGCTCTACTTCTTGTGTGTGTCATTGCGTTCCACACTAAAGTATCTACGTGACAATATATTATTATATAGTATTTATATTTCTTTACTTCATCTTCCTGTAGAAGAAGGCCCTCACATAGAAAGTTTTGAAAATTTCATGTTTTTAATAAAAATTAAATAATTAGCTTTGCAGTATTAATATATACGAACTATATATTAATATACTGAATTTTATTCTTTCATTTAAGTATTCCTTAACTATAGTAATTGGTTAACATTAGTCTAACCAACTAAAACATTTAAATTTTGAGTTTGCTATAAAACAGTTAATTACAGTTCACATTAAATGCATCCACATCAAATGCATTATTTAACTGGATTTTGTAAACAATCGCTATTCTTTTAATTGTTTATAATAGTATCATAGTAGTGTTCGAAAGATAACTCATATCCAAAATATAAAATGTTAATGTACTAAATGTAAATGTACGTTAGTAGCTACAAAATCTGTCATCAAGATTTCGATTGAACATCAGGTTTTAGATCTCCGTAAACTTAAAAGAATCCGTTTTTGATTTTGTGTCAAGGTATCTGTTTATCAACCTGGAGCATTACCTCATTCCATTTCTAGGAAATGGAAAGATGTAGATAAATGAGATTTGACTCGTTTTATTGGTGTCAAAATTTTATTTTGTATCGAAATTTGGATGAAATGCATGAAAAGAATAATCTACATGTATATAACTACAAGTAAGAATAGAATAATTAAATAAAAAAGAGCAAAGAGTATTATAAATGTCATTTGACTTGTCATCTCAATTGATGTCTTTTTCATATTTTTAATTCAATTCTTCAACGTGTTCTGTATATGGGAGCACTGTGACGCAAAAATCTGACGCAAATTAGGTATCTATTTAGATTTAATAAAAGAATTGCATATCTTAAATTTTGGAGTCAATATTCGTAAGGAGAAAGGAACAAAATATATGTTAATTTTTATTATTTTAATATGAATGCAAATATAAAATGTCCATAATAGGTAACTCAAAAATATGAGGAGACAGCATTCCTCATGTTCTTATAAAAATAATTTTCTAACTTTGCTGTCACAGTAAAATCCATATTTATATTTTCCATTATCTGCAGATCGTGTAAAAGTGAAGTTACATAATTACAGAACTCCGCTGATGGTATCTGAATAATTTAACTACTGATCCTGGCTTAATTGACATCCGATTAAACCTAAAAGTGGTCTAACCAAAATGGGAAGGGAGAGATAACTGAAAAAGAGGCGAAGTTAATGCATGTAATGCTTTATTCCAAGATTGCTGCGAGAAAACATTTTGTTGTAACCAACTTAATTATAGTAAGATTTAAATATCGAATTAAATTGTTAAGAACGAAATTGCATTTTCCCCTAATAGCACCAGAGTGCTCATTTAGATACAATTTAAAAATGAGTCATTAGTGATCGTCGATTAAAACTTCCTGATTAACTTCAGGTTCCAATATTTTTCTTAGCAAATTACTTCATAAACTTTAATCTCCGTTTATTCGCCGTTTCCAGCGTCCAAATAATCAGGTTTCAAGCTTCCAATTTACTAAATTATTGTCTTGATCAGCAATTTCGCTTACTTGTTTAAGATGCTCCCCGGAAAATAGCTTCGTGGTGTTTAGTGAAGAGCTAAATGAATCTGCATTAAAATAGATCTTTTCAAACGGTGATAGGGTATTTATCCATACGTAGATGTGTTTTTTTTATATAATTTGAAAATTCACGAGATTCAAGTCCTATTTTAAATACTGTACTATTTATTTTTGAAAAATAAAAAAATGAATATGTTATTGTTAAAACTGCGAGACTTAAATCTGGACCGCTTCGTAAATCATTAACGATTAATGGATACATCAAATAAAATTGTGAGAAAGATTGAAATACTTCTCATTCCCTTTATGACATCTGAGTGCGCGTAGTTCTATTTTTTACTACATTAAGTATAAAAGGAGAAGTCCTGTCAAAGTATTTTCTAGATTTAAACAAATCACTAAAATTACCCCTACAGTCAAAAAAAAAAAAGGAAGAAAAACATTTTCTGGAATTATATTTCTCCAGCTCTGAAAATGTGATTTAAAAACACAGTTTTACAGAATGATTAAAACTGTTGAATTGTCCATTGTATATTTTTGAGAAATTTCTTGCAATATCTATAGGTGGTAATTTGACTATCTTTCCATTCGTGCGCTTTTTAACTAGATAATTAAAGAAAAACTAGAATAGTATTTTCTATCTGTACATTTTCCACATCTGCCAATGGATTTCTGTATATATTTGTGAAATGTAGATCAGAAATTCAAGAAACTGATGGATAAATTTTAAAAGGTGATCTTTAACCTGAAAAAGTAGATATTTGTGTAATTTTGGATTAAATTTTTCAAAAGAATATATACGTCAGAAGAAGATATTTTTATGTGGTTCTTTGTGTATGACGGCACATATACTATATTAAATTAGCTGTGTCATTTTGACATCAAAATTGTAAATCTCTATCAAAATCGACCGAAATGGTCACCCGAAAGAGGTCTAAAATCATACTGCATTTGCTTCATAACATAAAGAAGCTAAATATAAAAAGAGATCATTCTGTAAGTTTTTCAGAAAATCGAATGGAGAAAGGTCTTGCTGATTCAGTTCGTTTTACACGACCATTATTTAATATATATTATGACATTTATTTAAATCACGGCCATATTCAGAAAATTCCCTAAGCACGAAAAATTGTCTGAAGTTTCATAATACGGCTTTATGACGCTTAGGGCGAAACCAGGGTACGCAAACAGATTGACTGATATTAATGGAAATTCTTGATATATGTTCATTGAATTGCATTTTGAGAATATTATTTGTTAAAGGCGCTGGGTGAAGCCGCTTGCTTTTTCCGTAGTCTTGAAAAGTGTTTTTTTTTTGTTCGATACACATAAAAAAAGTGCCATTTTGTTCATTAAACTAATTGAAAAATAAGTTATAATAAGTATTTTTTTACCCCAGATTGAAAATATGATTAAACAAATATAATCTAGGAATGTGAGATAATCTGTGGAATCAATTTTTAATCGGAATTTTTATTTATTTATAAAGAAATAATATCGAAATCGAATAACGCACATGGAGATATATCGATTATTTAAAGCTAATCATATATGAATCATAAACGAATTAATGTCATCTCCTGTTGGCAGTAGAGAAAGAGAAGCAATTAAGTTCTCTAATATTCTAATTTTGAAATAAATTATTTAGATTTCTATAAAATAAAACCCAGCAAAATGTATCATCTTTTTTCTTCTATTTATTTACTAGCCAGATTTATGCTTTTAATATTCAACTGAATTCTTCGCACCACAAATCATGCTCTTCCTTCACTTACCGTCTGGTTAGGAGGTATAAATATAGAATTTATGCAAGGAAATTTAAATGGCATGATGCCATTAATAAGTTGATTGGGCTTTGTTCATTTGTGCGAGTTCTCATTTTGAGAAAGACACAAAATATTGAAAAAAAAGAAGAAGAAGAAAAAAACTACGTTTTTGAAATGATTACTCAAATCTTTGCGGATTTGTTTATCAAATCGATGAGTTATAACTTATCTATTTGCACTTTGCTTTGATAAAAGAAATAATCTCAAAAATAAATTTTTGGAGATTGCAAAAAGAAAAAAAAAATCCATATTCCATTATTATCCAAAGTCCATAATTACAAAAAATTAACTTTTGGTAATTATGGAATTGCTAATAAGTAGTGGACATGGCTCACAATATATATATGCATACTTAAGTAATTACATTATACTTACTACTTATTAGTATTATGACTACCTTACTTTTAGTATACCTTATGCATTATGTATATCTTACTTTATACTTATGAATTATGTATTATTTTTATTTTGTTTTACTTATGTATATGTATTACTTATACTTTTCCAGAATGTCAGATTCAGGTATACTTTCGTCTTTTAAAGAGATAATATTAATAATCCTTTTGAAACAATAATTGCTTGCTTTCCACAGTTAACATTGCTTCATTCGCCACCAATCTCGAAAAATTTTAGTTCTTTAAAGTAATTTAATATAGTATTAATGGTTAGCCATCTTTATTAATGACGTGAACGAAATCAATGTGAGTATGCATTGTTCCATTATTTTTACAAAAACAATTTCACAGAAATTATCTTTGACAAGTTCACACCCTTCAAAAATATTTAAAAAACTAGATTTACCATATGTTTGAATTTTCCAAGAATCCTTGTCAATGTGTTTAAACAGCATTTCTTTTTTAGACAAAATTCGGCGATTTAAGTTACATTTTGACCACACCTAATCGAAAATTAACACGTGATTTCAGATCATTGCATAATGTCATAGAACTTTCTACTCAACAAAGCACTTGACCTACTTCTAACTGCCACCATTTGATATCCATTTATAAAACTACAACATTATATTATTACATTGCCAGAGGAAAAAGAATCATTTTTTAGACGTGAATGTCAACACAAAGAAAAAAGTAGCATTCATTCATGAAATCTTTTCACTGTTCATATATCTCAAGGTTAAATACTTCCAAGTCTTCACTCAGGCATGTCTTTCTAATGTAACAAGTGGTAAGCCGCATTGCAAGAAAAAGTTAATTTTTATCACACCCGAAAAGAGGTTAAACGATTTAATGACTCACAAAATTAAACGACATGGGAGATTTGTTAAATTATGCAACAATTGTAATGTTTACTAACGCGAATAAATATTTATTCAGGATTTAGAAATTTAAGTAGAATTTCGCATGATGCATCAATAGTGTTAGTGCTGCCTAATTGGGTTTCTGTTTCAGTTGAGCAGACTGTAAACAACGTAATATGTTTTGGTACTTAGTTGAATTTTTTACTGAATGCTGTGTAAATTTCATTTTCTAATTTTAGTCAGTTTTGAAATATTTTTGATAAAAATTTAACGATAGGATCTTTTATCAAATGAGAAATATTGATGTGGTATTTTTGATATAAATATTGATCCAGATGTCAACACCTTTCTATTTCTTAGTGAGACAGTAAATTATGAGAAATTCAAATAAGACTCTTGATTTCATACGTGTTTCTTAAATTTAAATAAATAAACAAAATTTTATAATTTTCGGTTAGCCGGTCTCAAGCTAAAAGTTACTACATAGTTTAGACCTGCGTCAAAAAAAAGTTTCCAAAAAAATTGTAGTTTTAGGTTTGTAAGCAAGTTGGTGCAGGTGCTGGCGACGTTTTTTAAAACAATTTTAAATTATTTAGAGATATTTCGCTTGCGACCGAGCGACCGGAAATTAGCAAAAATTTTATTTGCTTTTTGCATATTTGATATTTTAATACTACATAATTAATCTTCGCAACCTCAAAATAAATTTCCAACATTTCGTTTAAAAAGCAACTTATATGATGTTTTCCCTTGTGCATTATTATTAGAAAAATGTTTAACAGCTAAGTTTTTATCATAGATTTGTATTAAATTATATTTAAATGAAAATTATCTTTATCTTATTTGAAGTAAATTAAGGTAAAGTTTCCATATGGATGGAGAAGATATTTTTTCTGAACATTTTTATTGCAAATTTATAGAGGCGCTATGTAGAAATGTCTGTTACCAACTTGAGAGTAAATATAGACAAAAAATAATATATATAATTTCTCAGATTTTTTTTTGATGAATCTTTGTTCTTCTTTAAAATTCTGAACATATTTTTCAAGTATTTTATCATAAATTTATGCATTTCTACAACTTTCTTAGTAAGGTAAGTGCTTAGTTCAGTCCTAAGTACTAATTTATTAGAAATGTGGTGGAAGCTTAAGCCAGTTAACAGCTACGCTGCACACGCAATTGCTTTTGTATTGTGGTTATGTTACTGGACTACGAACCCTAAGGTCCCAGGTTCTATCCTCGTTCATACCATTCGCCACAAAAGGAAAATTAAGCTTTTCACTGCTCAAAATTAAGCAACAAAGATCTTCTCCATTGGGGAAAACAGGTTTTCCAGTTCTCTTACCTGAAGTCCTGTTTTTTTTATGTTAAGTATTTTGCATGGGCATTTCCAAAACATCTTCTATCTCTCTATGACATTCATCGTGTTAAATGGCATTAAAACCAACATTTACTATTTGTAAAATAATCCATATACCGACGAGATCTAAACACTCTTTTATACATTCTAGTTATACACAGAGACAAACTGTACATCTATTGATCTACTACTACATCTAAGAGAATATTGTTCTCATTATTAATTAATGTTAAAAATATGAAAAAAAAGAAAAGAATTACCCAATGGAGAGCATTCCGTACCAAAAGTTTCCATAGTGCAAATTTCGATACAAGATTACTCTTTTACATTTTCTTACTTTTGAATCGAAATGACTCCTTTTCGATACATGTTAATTAACATCTGAAAAATTTGATTTTACTTTAACAAATCAATATAATTAACAATAAAAACAACAGAATTACAGCTACGTTTATTGCTTTTGATAAAAAAAAATGCAGAATATTTTGTTTTCTTCAGCACAGACAAATTTTTCAAATAATAATACTTTTACTACGGAACTTATTGATTTCTTGTTCTGTGAGCTCATAAAATTTCTCAAATAAATTCTCTCTCATTGCTTAAAAATTATAAAAATATATTACATTGCTATATTTTTTAAAGCAATATAATACATTCGACAGCGATGCCAAAAATATGAAGAAAAAAAATGTTTTTAATTCATACCCATAATTAGTGGTTTCTAATTAAATTTTCAGCATAAATGTTATAAAGAGAAAAAGCAATCCCAAATTGTCGAGTTTTATTAATGACCTTTTATTATGGTGATATTTTTATTTAAAGAAAACATATTACTCTTCCTTCTTGCCATTTCAAGGACATAAACGCATGGAGTTCTGGGTAACTATTACGTTGCCTTTTTGAGAGAATACATGAAGACATTTTAAAAGGTTTTTGCCGACTCGAGCTAACATGTCTAATTATTGTGATAATTTATACATTAAATAATTCATTCTTAAGCATAAAATCGCCCTTACAAGCATATCATTTTGAATTTTCTTTTGTTTAAAAATGTATAAAAATGGCATTTCAATATCCTTCTATTTGAAACGGAATGAATTGCCAAGAGAAATTTTCAAAAAATTACTTAATATATAGGTACAATTTTTTTAGATATTCCTGCATAAATGATATTTAAAAATAGGAAAACTTTACAAGTTTTTGAAAAAAAATATATATATATTTAATTCTGTATAAAGTTCCTAAAATATGTCAATGATTTTATAGCAAAAAGAAGACATTTAATGATAGCCTTTGTACTGGTTTTAAGTTTAACCCTTATATGTTGTTTAAAATTGGCATTTTCGGCATTTTTGTTTTCTGTTTGTTGATTCGACAGAATCTTCGAAATCTGCTAAATTGTTTAAAACTAAATCTGTTTTATTTTAATTGTCTTGCTTACGCTCTATTTATTAACTACATCAACATTTCTAATGGTGACAGTCCCATAATAATAGCACTGTTAAAAGCATATTGTAATTTCACTTTTTTATTTGCCCTGTAAACTACACAAACATAAACAGACTTGTTTCCTTTATCTTTCAACTATACACAAAAAATCACGTAATTAAATATTTGATGAAACAATAAAAGCGATTTGAATTCCAGGCTAATAATGTAATCTTTTGTTGGAAAATAGGTAAAAAAATATTTTAAACACTTCTAAAAATTGAGCAAAAGATTGTACGATTATTGTATCAATGTTGATAAAAGCAGAATTTTTTTTTTAAATTTTAAAATGGAATAAAATTTATTTTGGCCTGATAATATTTTCGGATGTTATCGCAGAGAAATGACAAAATTTAGTTTAAGCTTTAATTAAATAAAATTCTAACTAAAATTTAAAAAAAATGACCCCTAGCTGCACATATTCATTTTTACAATATATATATATATATATATATATATATATATATATATATATATATATATATATATATATATATGCCAAACGTTCTAGATGTAGAGCGCCAACACACACGAGCACACACATTCATATTTATAATTAGTAGAGATGAGTTTCTTATTATATAATTTAAATTTTTGTATTATATAGCACATAGAAATAAATATATATCATCCTTAATTAAAACAGTAACACCTTAATTAAAGAATATCACATTTTTAACAGTAAAATACCTTGCTCAACGATGCAGAACAAAATTTACATGGATTTCAAACGAATAACTCTAAAATGGTCATATAATAGGTATATACCAAGCAACAAAATATTTGAGCAATATGCGTTAAAAATCTTAAAAATTCAGTAAAAATTTCATATATTTTATGATTAGAAATTAATAAAATATTGTGAAATTCATGACAGTGACATTTTAAAAATATTACCTTATTCTTTTCAACCTCATATTCTCATTTCTTATTTTTCTTCAGTGAATTCGACTTTAGCTCATTAGTTTAATCAATGTAACTTGCACTTGAAAAAATTAACGGCTGGAAAAACACATAATCATATGTAAATTTCTGAACTATTTCTCATTTACAGAGTGCATCCTGCGATGCCAGTGCCAACCTGACAAACTTAAAAAATATGGAATTTTTTTTTTTTCTGTAGCAGTTGATTCTTTTAGTAAATAGGATTCATTTTGGATGGCATTTCACCACAATATGCCGTTGATACAGATAGTGTTACTACGTACAGAAGTGTCTCGGGTTACATATGAAGCTTTTCCAGTGCTTTGGAGGACGATTTTATTTTTATGGACAACAAGGTGAGGCCACATTGGCTCAGGTTGCAGATTATTTTCTGAAAAATGGAGAGTAGTATGAATAAGCCAGATTACCTGATCACAGTCCCATAGAGCATGCGTGGGATGATCTATGGATACTAGACCTTGATTACATATTAATCCAATAATAGATCTTTCATGATTGAAAATGGATACTGTTTAACGAATGGAATTTTCGGATACAAGTATTGATCAACAATTTGTATTTTAGCAAGATGTAGTACTAAGAATACTAAGCAGGATGCCCAGAATCATTATTGATTGGATGATTCTGAAAACATAAGGTTTCACGATTGAGATATACTTTTAGTAACCATATACATTTTTTAAAGAAAAAAAATATACGTTTTTATGTTATACTATTTTACCGTTAGCTATCTAAAATATTTAATAGCATGTGTCTGAAATTTCGAATTAAACTGAGTTTGAAGCATTTCCTTATTTGCAACTGAACTCACAAGGACGACATATTACATTCTTTCGTCACTAATTACAGTTTTTACAGAAATTATTGATCCTTCTTTCCACATTTAATTTTCATATGAAACAATTTTTTTATCAGAAATATTGTGCTTTCTCCCTTCTCATTTTGCATTTAATCGATTTTATATTAGTTCTTACTTTATGTTGTTTAGACATATTTTGAACTTTTATCTACATTTATTTGAATTCAGTTCTTATAGTTTAGTTCTTTTCTGGCTTTTTTAAAGGTTGCAATAAATATTTTTCAATGGTAAATTCTGAATACTTTGTAAAATGTCTTTATTCGAAATATATTATTTCACTCATTGCCGAATTTAGCTTGCTAAGTGATATCTAATTATTAAACGTTAATTACATTAATTAATGAAAAAGTAATAAAAACAACTTAGTTACATTGGTTTAATAAGTATTAATTTGAAACATTTTTACAAATCTATACTTATAGTAAAGCTCAATGTGTGTGTGTGTGTGAACGTGTTGTGTTGGCGCTGTACAGACCAGACCGTTTGGCATACAGCCACCAAATTTGGCACGTATATACCTTGGAAGTCAAGAATGTGCACCTCGGAGCGATTTTTTCAAATTTTTACTTAGAATTTTATTTAATTAAAAATTAAGGGAATTTTTGGTATTTTTCCGCTATAGCTTCCGAAAATATTACAGCAAAAAATAAATTTTTACATCATATTGAAGTTAAAAAACCTATCTTTTTAATAATACTAATGTTTTTACCAAAAAATTAAATTTTATTTTTTATGAATTTTAAAAAAAATAATTTAATTATATTTTCTAACAATTTATTTCGCATAAAATAAAAATCAAATTTAACCTGCACTTGCACTCTAACGAGTAGAATGGGAAAATTATCTTTTATCAGCGCATTGCCATCATACCGACTAAACCTCAAATTAAAAAAATAAATGAACCATTATTGCAAATTAAACATATAAAAATGTAATTTTCAGCACGTGTCTGTATGAAATGAAATAAATATGAAATATGATTTTTTTCTAAAAATAAAATGTAAAGGGAAGTTTTTATGACTTTTACAATATCTAAATTATTTATTCAATAAATCAGCTTTATTTAAAACATATACGGTTGAATGTATATCTTTTCAATTTATTTCAATTATTTTAAATAAAAAGAGTTACCCTTGATTCAACTCAACTTTTATAATATTTGAATATCACTATTCAATGAAAACGAGCAATTTTAGACCATTTCATTCACCGTTCCAAAGATTATAGAAATGTTGATTGCTATAAACTGTTCTATTAAAAATTTCATAAATAAATCGAATTTGATAGCAGAAAACATAAAAGTCCATTTACTTATTTAAAAGTTGAAGTGTCAAGAATATGTCGCTGAATATGATTCCTTTAAACCAAAGGACAGCATAAAATTTCATAATATTTTTGAAGTATATTTATATACCGAAAAAAAAATTAAATAGTTTTATTCGCGTCATTTAAATCCTTTTGAAAGTAAAACTAAAAACTAAATTTTAAGGCGAATCTGAGAAATTTTTGTTGAAAAATTCTTGAGTTATTATATAAATTATGAAAATTATTCTGTAGTACACATAAGACTCAAATGCTGAACAGCTCTTTCTTCAATACTCATATTTTAAAAATGATGAATAGTTTCAGTAAAAAAAAATGTTTTTATATTAATTGTAGTTCAATCATATCCACTTTAATTTACTAATGAAATTTTACGGGAACTGACAGAAAATTAGAGAGATAGTACATTATGGCTTAAAGCCTTTATAATAGTATGAGTGAATAATTTAACTCTCAAATTTTGAAATTTAAAAATACTTTGATAAAGAAGCTATTTAAGACAAGTTACATAAAACATATTAACAAATTTTTTCTGAAAATTTTAATAAGCATTTTAACAATTTTTTTAACAAGCATTAAGATTGGCTAACTGGCTGTTGTCGCCAAAGGCGGCTAGTTTAAAAAATAAAAGAATCTCAAATTTTTTTGAACAAATTTGTGTTTTAATTAAAATGCATGCAAATTCGATAAACCTTTTAATAAGAATACTTAATATTAATTCTATTTATTTGATTTTAACAATATGAACTAATATTTTGAGCCAAAAAAAATTAAATTATTGTTTCTGTTGAAATAAAAAAAATAATACTTTCTTCAAAATATATTTTAATTTTCAAAATTTATCATTAAAAATTTCTTTATGGAAGACAAAATTATTATAAAATATTTCAGCCATATAATTAACAATATACACCAGCCAAAAAATGCTATGGATATTTGTTGGCATTTAATAGAGTACTTCATAATAAAAAAATGAAAAATAAAACTTTTTCAAAAAAAAAATTCTGAAAAAATCTTATTATTTCTTTAAACAAACTTAAATAATTAAAATACTATGTTACTGATATAAACTTATCAACAAAGTTTATAGAACAACAAATTGTTCCAGTAGGAAATTTATTTCGAATTAATACTCTTAATTTTGATACTGTTCATTAAGTTAAACCTTGAGAAATTTTTTGAAAAAAATTTGACGCATTTCTAATAATAATTTTAAGTCGTCAAATGCTTGATAACCAGGTTAAAACCAATTATTTCAAAGTCAGATTCAGACAATGAAACGTAAATGTAATAATTCGTAATGCAATTTTTTTTAATCCCAACTTTCCTTTTTTTTATGCTTCGTTGACGTTCTTCATGCTGTAAGCAGATAGAAAACTCACTCAAGCGAGATTTCTCGCGAGTATATAAACGAAAAAGTGAGACCAAAAGGCAATTAATTATCTAACTAATCATCACTTGGACAGGCAGCATTAATTACTTCAATATGATGAAAATTGTGGTAAGTTTTCCTTTTTTGTAAAATTAAAGGTGAGATAAAATTATCTTTATTTGTATGGACGAACAGTTTCAGTATACATAAATAAAAATTATCTACTCAAAAGTCAAAATGTTTCAATCATTCGCTTTTATTTTTTTATAAATTTGATATTTGAGTCAAAAAATTAAACTTGTCTTCTGTCTTATTTGTATAGTTAGTTTAAAACTCTTAATAAAAAACTAATTGTATATATATTGTGTAGTTAAAATATTCTTACACTACTAATCCTTCAAATCTTGTTATTCTTAAGTAAAATATCATCAGAAATGTTAATTACATAAATTTCTCCTTTTATTTGTTTTAAACCTTAAACCTTCTTTCCCAGTTTCATGTAAAATTTTCTTCTGTAGTAAACAATTCTTTATTTCTGCAGTAAACAATTTACATTATAATGCTATGAATCTTAGTAGAAAAGGCTTAGTAGAAAAAAAAGCTTAGTAGAAAGCTTAGTAGAAAAAAAATGAATACATCTTCTAATGAATTCATTTGAAAAAATGAATACATACATATAAAATGTTTAATCAATTGTGTTCTACTCTTAAAATTAAGAAAAAAATCATTACAAAATAAATATGGCCTCTTATATAAATTAAAGCTACCTTTGAAAAAAAAATAAAAATGCTTTGGGAGATAAAAACACATAAGAATTTTATTTCAAAGTAAGGATTTTTATTTATCAGTGGTTTCAGGAATCCTCATAAGTAGTGCTAAGATAGTAGTTGTAATTTAAACTAAATGAAAATAGTAATAGTAATCTAAATTAAGTATAAAATACAATAAATCGGCTATAAATCTTTAAAAAATATCAACTCAAACTTTATTAAAACGTTCAGAAATAATGCCTTTATTTAGATTCTAAAAAACAAAGAAATTTCATGAAATGTTTTAAAAATTTCACTTTTCATAGAGGTGTATGTATAGTATTATAAAAAAGTTACTGATAATTTATATCGAAAAATATGTCAAAAGAAGTTTTCTTCAATAATGCTTCCTCAGTTATAGTATAAACGATCAAAAAATGTGTGCAGGTCTTAGAAGGATAAAATTAAATGAAGGAAAATGTGGTCAAAGAATTAAAGAACCAACTCTGATTTTTAAGAAATATTCAGTATTCAGTTCTGTCAATATATTTTTTAAAGGAGTTTTGATCCTGCTAAAGGAGAATTTCTATATATGAGATGAAAGCATACTATTAGTATCCCTGTTTATGAACACCCGAAACTTTACCTTAATCGCGAATAAATTCAGATAAAATATTTCCTATCTCATTTGTCGCCATTTTTTTGTCAATACTAAACAGCAATTTTAAGGAAATGGGGGTTCCTAAATCTTACTTACCTGTTATAGATGAAAGTTACAAAATATCCTATAATTTGTATTAAAATTAAATGTCTAAACTAAACAATCGAATCTAGATGAGGAACGTAAGTATTGAAATAAATAACAGAATTAGAATTACGTATTGCTTCTTTGAAAGGGAGATTGGTTCGGCATAAATATCTACCAACACTTAAACAAAAATTCTGATATGAAAGAAATACAATTCATTAAAATATAAGCTTTCTAAATGGAATTTCCTTTTTTTTTTTTTTTTCACAGTTCGCTCTTGTTTTGGCGGTGGTAGCAGCCGTGTGCTCAGGAGATGGTGTCGATGTTATTCACCACAACAGCCATCATGGGCACGGAAATGGAATCAGCACCAGATATTTCTACAAAGGACATGGCTATGGGATAGGATCCGGAATCTATGGTTTGGGATACGGCGGCTACTACGGTGGTTATGGAGATGGTTATGGCTATGGTGGCTATGGAGATGGGTACGGCTATGATGGCTATGGAGATGGATATTATGGAAAAGGATACTACGGAAAAGGATATTATGGAAATGGATATTACGGAAATGGATATTACGGAAATGGATATTATGGAAATGATGGATATGGATATGGTGGATACGGATACGGGCCTTACAATTATTATGGAAGATATGGTCATCATGGGAAATACGGTCTTGGATATGGAAAATATTTAGGAGGCCTTGGCTATTATGGTGGTTATGGATATGGAAGCTACTTGTAAAGAATGTACCGGTCAGTAACTGAAGTTTAACTTCGTAGATTTTAGGGATGCATATTTTGTCTTTTGTGTAGGTAATTTGTTCTTATAATGTGTCTCCACCGTTAATTATGTGGTTTACATTATTCTATTCGTGACTCAAAATATCAATAAAAATGAACTTTACAGTTAATATAATATAAGAGTAATTTGCTGACAGTTAATGTGACTATATACATGGCTAATATTACTAAGCAAAATGTTAATGTAAGAATAATTACAACCCTCTCTTCAATTAATTAATTTTTATTAACAATTGAATAATGCCATTATAAAAATATGATGAAGAAATTCATAAGTTTAGAATTTTGTAGGATACTGCTATAAAAATAATAAAAAAATCTATAACAAATTGAAATATCACACATTTTATTTTTTTAATCGAATAACACTGTAACAGAATTATTCAGAAGAATGATAGCTCAAATTCTACTATTTTCTTGCACTTAAAATATTTCAAGTTTTGCTTAATAAAAAGAGTTAATGAGTGTTTACAAAAGTACTAAATCGCTTGTATTAACTTTTTTTAATATTGATATTTTCTATATCGTTTAAAACAAGACAAATCCTGCATAAATTTGTTCTAATTCAATTTCATTTATCTTTCAGGAAAACCAAAATGTTAACCAGCAAAGTGTCAGTCACCCAGAGATGAAAAGAAGATATTAATTTTAAAAACTAAATAAAAAATTGTTATTGAATACTTTTTCAGTTTCTTAATTTGTTCTTGAAAATCTAATACAGTTTTTGAACAATACGCTAATTATAGAATTCTATACGGTATGGAACGACTTGAGCATAATTATCTTTCATTTGAAACAAATTTAAGAAATTATTTTTGAGCATGTTATGAAAGTATACCGGACATATAAATTTTTATTTCTGGTGTTTGAAATAAAATTGGCAACTTTTAATCCAACGGAAAACAGATTTACTTTCTAATATAAATGAAAAAGGATATTGTGTGTTAATAAAGTTGTTTCCACTGAGTGATTACAATTTCTAATATTTTATTATTTGTAACAATTACAGTTGTTGCAGCCAGTTAACAGAGTTTTGATTTTTGAGATCAAATTAATATGAAATTTTATCTCCTAAACAATGCCACCACATAGTTTCCTCTTATTTTTTATTGATGTAATGATTTGCTGTATTAGAATTCAAATTTTGAAATTACCCGATGGCTATTTTAGTTTGAACCTCGCAACAAAAAAGATGATGCATGAGCCATTAATTTTCTCTGTAAACCTTCAATCTACAATATCAAGAGATGTTTTACCGGAACTGATTCAATGTATAAGAATGTTATAAATTGAAATAATTATCTATTATCTATTCAAATTCAATATATTGAAATAATTCTCTTGATCATTATCTGGTCTTCTAGATTAAAGAAATCTAGAGAGCTAGTTCGCATGTATTTCAGTTCATTTGCGTGAGCATTAACATTTCAGTGACAATTCTAATCAGAATAATTATAAAATAGTGTTTTTAGTTAAAGTTTTTTTGTTTTTCTAAAATAAGAAAGTTTTTCTGTTTTCCATTTGAGAAATTCAAGGGTTTTTTATGCCTTTGAGATCATGTATAAGTATATTTTAAAAAATCAAGTTTTACGCCAATAACAAAATTAAAATCAAAATAATTGTCTCTAAAAGAATTAATCAAAAGCTGAAATTTTTATATAGAATAAACATTTATATAAAATGGTATCAGTTCGAATTATCTCAAATATCGTCAAAAAATAAAAAAAAAATGACATCCAAATAATTATAAAATAAACAAAATTCATTAAATAATAAAATGAGAAACATGTAAATTTATGAGAAATATCATTATTCATGCAAACATATAGCTTTAAATTACTTTAATAAGGATAAATCCAATCAAAAAATATATGCATTAATAAATTATTCAAGTTCTTCAAATTATAAAAAATTAATTGAATCAAAGGCCTTAGGAATATAAATATCTATATATAGAAGGTGAAGTTGACAGACATTTTAACGAGTTACTTTTACTAAATAAATAAATACGCAATAGCTGAACTTTTGGGAATGGATTCTTGTCCATCTGAAGATTTTAAAATTCTAACTTTAGAAAAAAAAATATTTTATACTTTCAAAAAATTTTGAATAAAATTAAAATAAGTCGATTAATTTTGCAATCATTTGTTTCATTATTTTGGGAAGAAGAATAAGTTTGGTTTGCTTTCAAACATTTGGAAATGCATTTATTTTTTAAGAAAACTTAAAATGAAATTAGAAGACAAGAAATGAACTAAAATCGGTGGAGACAAGAATTCTCCACCGAATTTAGTTATAAAAACAAGTTAAATTATCAGCTTCAACATTTAAAGAAGATTTCAGCTCATTAATGGCCCAAAAAATATTGACAACTAATAGGTGTCAATGTTAACCAAATTTCCGGAGTAATTGTCATTATTCCATATATTTCTTTTATAAGCAACTTTGACTCCTATAAAAACCTGAAATAATTAACAGTAATATCATTATTATATTCGTAATATGCACCATTAAAAATAATATTTGTTTCTTGACAGTTTAATTAAATATTAACTGCCTTTCGCGACCGTCTGGTTCTCTGTAATAAATACTCGCCAAAATTTTCAATTTTATGTAATTTGACCTCTTAATAGCTTCTTCGGGAAAATATTTTTATACTGCAAATTTTGAAAGTTATATAACTCATGCAATTATATAAACCTTTAAACCTTATATCTTTTGTTCATTGTGTTATGTATCTTCCTCTGATAATTCTCAAAATATCTGAACTTCAAACTGAAATAGACGTAATTAAACAATTGTTATTATTGCTAACACCAAACAGATTAAAAATAAAACTCGAGTTCAGAAAACAGACTCGTTTAGCATTGAAGTCTTATGTACAATACAGGATATATTTTTTTTATAATTTATGAAATATCTCAAAAAAGTTATTGAATAAAAATTTATTTGATACAGCCTAAAATTCAGTGATTAGTTTTACTCTCAAAAGGATTGAGATGAAGCAAATAAGAATTTTTTTTTATCTTGATTCAGTCAATAAATGTACTTTTAAAAATATCAGGAAGTTAAATTTTATACCGCCTTTTCTTCAACAAAAATATTCTTGACATTTCAACTTTTAAATAAAAATAAAATGTTCCTATCTTCAAACTCCGTTCGATCATGTTATGAAGATTTACATATCTCTATTTTAAAACAATCAATAAATTCATAATTTTAAGTTAATCAGCCTTCAAGAAACACAAGGTGAAGATTAACATTTCTATGAAATATCAACTGAGTAGACGCGCGTATTTATAAGAGTAATATTTAAACTTTCATAATTCATTCGGTTTTAATCGTAAAAGAATAGACTACTTTTGATTTAAAATGCTTGTCACCCCTTATTAACTTTCATTTAATTGGAATTTCAAAAGGGAATTGGAAGTGATTGGAATTTCAAAAACAAACTCAAATAAAAGAAAAAAAAATTAAAATGTTTTTTTTTCTTATTTTATGTTTAATCCTGATCTAATTATCATTATGTTCCAAAGTTTTTTTATAAGTCTTTAAAATATCTACAATTTATTTTTTTCCTTTCACATTACTATTTTTTTTTATTTAAGCTGGAAATATTGATGTTCAATCTTCACAACTACCCCCCCCCCACTCCTTATATGGCATCATCTAAGAGCACATTTAGGGTAGATAATTGAAGCCAATAAAATTTTTTTACGCGTTTCTTTCCAGGTAAAGGTAAGATTCCTGTGGATTGTAAATACTATTTTCATGTAGTAAACAGAATATGAATATAATGAAAAATACATACAATGAATATTTACTCGTAGTAAAGACTTTAATTGAAATAAATTGTTAACAATTCAATAATAGACCCAAAATATTTAGCAAAGTTTTTTTTTTTTTTTTTTTTTTTTTTTTTTTTTTTTTTTTGTAAAATAAAGGCCATAAATGAGAAGGAGTGCAACAGAGAACTAGACGGAAACTAACTAATGGAGCAATAGACAATAGATGGAAACTAACAAAAATCTTCTGAATTAAAAAAAATAATTTAATTATTCTCAAAAAAAGCGTGCACTGTTTGATAAAAGTTTCATTGTAAAATCTTCACTTAACAAAACAACAAAAACTTAGCAATCAACTACCTTTATTGTATTAACTGGACATGAAATTATTTAAAATTAAATATAAAAAGAAAGATGACATTGAACGCAATTATAAAACAATATACAATGCTGTCAAAAATATAATTCCTTGTTTGTCTACCTGAAAGTTCGATCCAATTAAGAAAGAATGATGAAACTGTCTCACAATCGTCTTATCTTTTATAATAAAATAAAATAAACATAAATAATTTTATTAAAAATATTTATAGTTTGGTTTTGCCGAGATTTTGACTGAATGGATTTTTTCTTGCAGCTTTTACAGTTGCTTTTTATACCAATCTTGTATACAGAAAGGATGAAATTTCTTTTCTAAATAACAAACAACAAAGATTTTTTTTTATTAGCTTGTTGTTACAATATCAAATACATTTTTTTATTATCATGCTTTTGACGGAAAAATCAAGTTGTAATTCGTTTCACAAAGAATTTTTTTTGCGCAAATGAATCAGACTTTAACGCTATCACAAGCGATGATAAGTAAATTAAGTTTATGCAAAAATTTCAAATAAGATAGTTTTGACCTACTAAATAAACCCCGTATTTTATGGTCTCTTTTCAGCTAAGTGCAAAGCATTTAAAAAATGAACCAATAAGAGATTATACAACTAGTTCATATTTATTCCTGAATGCGTTAATAAATTCAATAATAAAAACAAACGCTTCATAAAAGCTCTTTTTATTACATTAAAAATCGGAAAATAATGTTTTATAAGTAATAACTAAGTTAAGTCAAAATCGTTACTGCTAGAAATGATAAAATGCTTACTATAATTTTATATGTCTATATTGTTAAAGATTTCACGTTTACATAACATTTTTAATTTTTTGTAATTTTTTGTTAAATTTCCCTTTATGTGATATCTATATATTTTAATTTTCTTACGGGAATATTCATAAAGCTTCACAAAAATATAGTTTTTTTAGATCTCTTAGTTTTTAATTTAAAAAATATTTTTATTTTTTATTTTTCAGAAAGATAGCAAATGTATATTTTAAAAACATACATTTATATAAATAAATAAAATTGTTCTTCTTAATTTTTTTAGTCTTAAATATATTTCATAATTCATTATTTAATATTCAAGAATATTAAAATCAGCTTTTCCCCACAAATTCAATTATTGGATAACGCTCTTCATACGAAAAAAAAATATTCATTTAATATCAATAAGTTAACTTTAATTCAGATCCAAAAATGTAATTATTTTGTAACGATATTAGGAGTTTAAAACTGAAAAGTATTTGAAAACTTTAATTCCTCAGAAAGTGTAATAAAATAAATTGAAAAATATTGGCTTTACCAAAATGAAGATTAAAGTTAAGGAAATAATGCAAACTTAGACAATATTTCGACAGAGGTTTCAAGACTTTGAAGTAGCTGAATTAATATAAAATGTTTTAAGCTAAATATTGTTAAAGTTTTCATAAATAATCTTCACAACATTAACAACTAAAAGTTGATTAAAAACTTTTAAATTTATTACATAAATAACTATATGATAGTTAAAAATTATAATGAACAAATTAAACGAAGCTTACCAGAGACACAAAATTGGTATAAGCTTCAACGAAAAAATAAGAATCCAAGTTAACTGCCTCTAGTTTTTGTATTCGAGGATTTTTCTTTTTTCCACCGAAAGCGAAATATGGTGAAATTTGATTGGTATTCTGATGATTGAGAAACGATTCACAAAAACGGGTTGTATTAAAATCTACAATCAAAATGAAGAAATCGGAATTTTAATGCTTCAAATAGTACGGTTTAAAGATAAGAAAACAAAAAAAGATTTAATTTCTTTGGGAGTGCCTTTGACCGAAATTCAATGCAGATATGAAAAATGTTCAGTATTTGAACCGTAACGGTTAGTATAAAATGCATTTTAGTTCGATAAATCAAACATTAGGTACATTTAGCAGTTCTAAGATAGTTAGAAAAATGATGAAAATTGTGGTAAGTGTTTTAATGAAATATTTATTTTCGCTCGGCAATAACCAAACTATTTTATCAGTTCCCCTTTCCTTTTCTGACTTAAAAATTTCTTATTTTATTTTGGAAAATGCAGCTACATGAAAAAAAATAATCACTTTAGAAATAATTATTATTATTAAAATTATTGGAGTTAAGCGTTTTATGGTGTGGAATTCCATATAATAATTTCTTTTTCTTTATAATTCAGAAATTAGAAGCATGTTTCTTTGGTTGTTTTAGTTTTCGGTAGCATTCGGTAGTATTAAATTGAAAGGACATTAAAGATTGATGAATATCTAGTTTTTGCAAACTTAAACTTTTATTTTTTGGTTAAATATCTCATATTTAGAGCTTCCAATATGAACGAAAAATGGTTTTCTTTTTGTATAACTTTGAAATAAATATAAATTGAAAATAACAAATTCAGATCTCAGATTTCAAACATAAATTTTTGTGGAAATCAATTTAATTGGAAATTATTTAATTTTTTAATATATATATATATATATATATATATATATATATATATATATATATATATATATATATATATATATATATATATATATATATATATATATATATATATATATATCATGATCCATAAACTGAAAGCAATTTTAGTGTTGTAACCAGCAAAGTAAAATATGTTACGTCTCTGTGCAGATGATTATTTAAAATTCTATCATAAGGGGAAAAGTAAATCAATAGGAATGAATTATTCAGAATTTTTTAAGTTGTTATAATGTATTTTATATACAAGAATTATCTTTTTTGAAAGATTGAACAATACCGAATTAAGTCCATTCGTCGAACTGTTCTCTCGGTATCAACAAACATTTGCTTCTTTAAAATTAAATGATGAACAAAACTTTCAGGATATGCTTTTTCTAACAGTAAGATGCAAAGTTTAATTTTTAAATTGTACCAATAATCAAAATATTACAATAACATTAAACTAAAGAAATAAAATAAAAATATCTAAATAATGACATTCATTAAAATAAATCTATATTTTTTCAAACAATGGGATTAATTCATGCTATATCATAAACAGCATGGCAAAGTTCATTTTGTATCTTTCACCGATCTATTTGCCCAATTGTCTTATATATGCAATTTCCAAATTCTTGATAAAAGCCAGCTGAAGTGGTCTCCATAAAACTTTCTTGTAAACTCTTTAATAAATTTGCTGTGCCAGAGAAGACTAATATGTCATTGGCGAAATATTTGGCGTGAATTTAGCATTTATGCTGAATGTATCGTATCCTCTTTAACGAGTTACTTGGCAATTAATCTCTGGCATGCGTTTATAGAATCCAAAAATCGAATCTTCGGTTTAAACTAGTTTTTTCTCAACCGATTGAAACAAAAATTTAACACAAAACTGCATTTTCAATCACAAACTCTCATCCCAGATTTGATATATTTAAGTCATTGCATTTTTAAATTATCGTGTTTACATGAGACTGAAAGTACAAACCGACAAACAGTCAACCGAAAGATGGATTTGGCTCAAAATTTGACAGATGTCTACTCTATAAACGTAAAATCTGTGCATAGAATTTTATCTGCCTAGCCCTCTCCGTTTTGTAATTATCCTGTTAACTTACATTAGAGCAGCCAGAGAGACGTACTTCCTCTGAACGGATTTTATGAAAAATTTGACGGAAATCTGCAAATTTGATATAAAGATATACCAAATTTCAGAGGTCTAGCTCAAAGCATTTTTGAGTTATATTTATCACAGATAGATAGACAGACGAATATTTTCCAAAAATGTGTTTTTGGAACTCAGAGAGTTCTAAAACATGATGTTTCGTCAAAATCTCGAGTTTGAATTTTCCCACAATTACTACACTTTCTCTTTGCTACCTATAAGAGAAAGCGAAAGAATCTTGTCTGACATATTTGATGAGTATCACATGCGAGTGAATTCACACCCTTGCGTTGCATAAAATTTATCCTCTTTTAAAAAAGTATTGAAAAAAGTACTTAAAAAGTACTAAAAAAAAGTGCTCAAAAATTTCTGCTGACATTTGGGATGTATTTTGTTACAATAATTAAAAATCGCTGATAATGCTTGGCTTTTATACTAAAAAATAAACAAATTTTTTCAGATCCTCGTCTTGGCCTTAGTAGCCATTGCTGCCTGTTCTCTAGACGTCATTCCTCATTACAGCCATCATGGACACGGACATGGAATCAGCAGCAGATATTTCAGGAAGGCACAAGGACATGGATATGGCGGATATGGTCTTGGATACGGAGGATACGGCTATGGTGGCCTTGGAGGATATGGTGGTTATGGTCTTGGATATGGAGGTTATGGATATGGTGGCCTTGGTGGATATGGAGGTTTCGGTTATGGATACGATGCATACTTGTAAATCGAAAGAACCGCATCCAGCAAACTTCATTTCGACTAATCTGTTTCTTTAAATTAAAATAGACTGATTCAACAGTACTTTAAGCCAAACAAGAATTTATTCATTGACATTGTATTGTATAAAATGATGCCATCTGAAATAACAGTTAAACTCTCTCAAATAAAAATATTTTATGAACTGTATATTTATTATATAATTAATAAAATGTTATTCAAAAGTTATCAGTTTTTCCATATGCTAATTGATTTATTTCTAGATTCAAGTTATTACTCTTAACAAACTAATTAATTATTTTTATTTATAAATACGACTAAGAGATATTTTCAACGACGTACAAGATTGCTTTCAGTTTTTGACAAACAATTAATGCAAATATCTTTAAATGATTGTTGTTTCAATAAAAATTAATTATATTTATAAGCGTTTGTTTCTTTTGTATGAATATTTTTGCTTATTTGATCTCTGTTAAAATTAAGAGAAAGTTATAAGTTATATTTTTTAAATATCAGCATTTCATCTCTATTAGCTTGAACTGCTATGCATTTTAAAAAAATCTATTCGTTTTTATATTCTTAAAAATAAGTGAAATTCCTCCAAGTAATATGAAATGATTCGAATCGAGAATAAGATATTATTGTATTTTTTTCTATCTAAGTTTTAGCAGGTAAAGAAATACAATCTATACTAAAAAAAACTAATTGCTGACAATAATTTATAGTGTTTTTAGCTTAACAAGATGCTAAATAGAAATGCATTCGGCTTAAGCGATGTTAATTCTGCAATGTAAGCAATTGTTATATTTTAATCGGATTTAAATATCTTTGAAAATTGTGATTTTTTTGAAATGAAAATAAGTTCATAAAATGCTATTTTTAAAATAATTAAGTTTCAATCTGAATTTTTTTTTCTATCCTTCTTTAACGCGTTAAAATTAACTTTCTTTTGGAAATAAAAAACAAATATTCAAAATTTATAAAATAAGATATCCCAAACATTTATTTTTTTTATTATTACGTACATTTACAATCATTTTTAGACGATTATTTAAGAATTAAATTCTTATTTTACTCACTTTATCATTTTAAAATAATTTCATTTTATTCGTTGGTTTTACCTGAAAGCATGTATTTCCTTAAATCTTTTAAAACTTTTGTATCGACATAAAATTGTAAGGAATTTCAAGCCTTCAAAACTGGAAAAGGCATACAGAAATTTTGTTCATTATGAATCAGTTATATAAATAAAAGAAATCAAAAGTAGAAGCTGATACTATACAATCTGAAATAGGATTATAATGGTATGTAATAGATAGTGTTTATTTATAGGGAAAACCATAGTGAATTAATTATGGTGTATAAATTTTTCTGTAATTGATAAATCAGTGCAAATAATTTTATTATTAATTAAAAGATAAGATTTAAAGGGCGCCATGGGATAGTAATATATATTGATTATCCTCTTAACTTCGTAATTAAGTCAAATTAATTCAACGCCATCATAAATTTGTTGAATGAGTTCTCTTTAGAATAATACGTTTTAAAGAAATTATTTTGAATAATGGAAAGAAAAATACTTTGAAATAAATAACAGAAAATATAAGGTAAGAAATGGATCATAATCAGGAACTAATTTTCTATGAGAGGGACTGAAACTTGTAATTATAAAAACGAATAATAATTTGTAAGTAAAAATTTATTAAAAATAAACCTGAAACAAAATTTGTTTATAAATCTTCTATTCTTCGCTTCTTAACATCTTATTATTATTATTCCTTAGTAGTTTATATGTTTATTATTGATTTTTATAGGAAATTAGCTATCATTCTGTTAAATGAAACATATCAAATTCTTACCAGTATCATCTCCGTTTTGCATATTGAAGGATTCCATAAAGTCAGTAAGAATAGGCATGTTTTATAAAACTGAAATGAAATTATTAGATAAAATCATTTAAAACTATAATATTGAGAAATTTAAGCACAGAAAAGATAATTTATTACGAGGTTAGGGAGGTTATTGTACAATAAAATATTTCATGGTATTCAGGATTGAAATAATAAATTCAGGCTTGAATAATAAAACAACAACAACAATGGAAGTAAAAAATAATATATCAAAATACCTATTTAATCAGCTTTATTTAACAACATTCTGAATTTTTAATATCTTCAACAAGGACGTTAGTCACATGTAAAATATCTACACAGTATTCGATCACGTGCAAGTACTGTGAAGCTTCTAAGTGTGTATATCTAAAACGATGGTAATGATAATTCATTTAAGATTACAGATCTTTTTCCAGACACCTATTCACTGAAAAGTCCAGAAAAAAATCTAGCTAAAGGAACAGAGTCAGGAAATCGTTCATGCTAAGTATATAGATCGAGCTAAGCTAATCCATAGTTCTGGAAACTTTCACTGCTAGTAGTTTGAGCAACGGATAATGTGACATATACAAAAGATATTTAGGAATGCTCTAATATTTCAAATCAAATAGAAGTTACAGCAGTTCTTTTATTTAATTTGAAATGGATTTAATATTTATTGACCAAGTTGTATAACTATTCAAGAATAAATAACCTTGCAAATGTAGGTCTATGCATTATGATTAGGGATTGCAATACCGTACCAAAATTTCAATACCGGTATTCGGTATTTTTTAGATCTTAATACCGGGACCGGTTTTAATACCGGTATTAGAAATTTTAGAAAAAGAAAGAAAATACAGGCGTTTCTTTGTTTTATTTGCTAGTTTTATTAGAAAAGGTAAATATCACAAAAAATAATTTGTAAATTATAAATTATAACAGTATCTAAAGAATCACAAAAAAGTAAAGGAACAACTTATTTATTTAAATCACAAAAAATTGTAGATATCACTATTCAGTCTGTGGTACTGATACAAATTTTTGAAATGTGATCTTAAAAAACATAATGCATCAATTGTAATGTCATTAAACCTGAAAAGTAATTTTGAGCAAAAATTACTAGCTGTCGAAAACGCTCTTTCGGCATCTACGATAGTTAGTGGCACTGTTAGCAATGCGCGATATATTTTTTCCAAGTATTTACCTCTAAATTCCTCTTCTTCAAATTAATCGATTTCTTATCGGATGGTTTTGGATATAGTTGATTTCTGTATTTTATTTTGGTTCGTTGAAATTTTCTAATTTAACGCTAATTCTAATTTTTGTATAAGAGACAATTCCTTTTCACTATCCACATTAGTGTCATCATTATCTTCGATAACCGAACCGAATTCTTCTGAATGTGGATAGGTTTGTGGGTGAAAAATTTTAAGAAAATTTACTATAAACTTAATTAGATTTGAACTGGTTATTTTCTTTTCTTCTTTTTCATTTTCATTTTAAAAATCATTATAATTATGTAAATACCATAAGACATTTTCTATTTCGATATGCCTTTCTTCTGTGCGATTTTTTCAATGTAATATATAATCTTCAGATAGTGATGTGTGCTGTTTGAGTGTGATGTGTGCTGTTAGGAGTAAACGGTTCCAACATGTTTTAAAATCTAATACTAACATATATTCTGTTTTATTTTCAGTTAGTATGCATTTTAGTAATATGCCATCTTTTACGTTTTATATCTTTACGTTTAACGTTTAAATATCTTAACAATTTTTCAAACTTTATATATTATAGGAAGCAATTCTTGGTGGGTTAATATTTCATCCTCATTGGCAATATCTTCTTCAACAATTACATTGTCATTATCTTCATTGTCAATTATCACTCTCACTCTTACTCTCTTCAAAGTCGGAGTCCAAAGTTTCTATATCCACAGTATTTAGATTCTTCTTTTCTTTCTTTTTTTTTTTTTGGTATAATACATCTATTGCTCTTTACTGAATTCCATGAGCATAGCACAGTTGCTGATTTACACCAATCAACTTTCCAACTTTTTTCATAACTGTTGCTCCATCAGTCATTATGGATACAATTTCTTCTTTCAGGGATAATCCATGTTTCTCTAATTTAGATGTAAGCAATTAATTAAGCCATTAATTAGTTAATTAATTTCGCCCGTTAAAGAGACATAAAAACAAAAACGTATACTATTTTGCTATGTTGGTGATCCCTGCACATATAGTGGAGACAATTTTAAAAATGTCTAGTAAATACCGAAAAACCGGTATTTAAACTAGTGAATACCGGTATTACAAAATTGTACAAATGGCTCAAAATACCGGTATTCGGTATCCCGGTATACCGGTATTGAAATCCATAATTATGATTTGTCTTGCAATTTCTCCAATTATGAGGCTTATAATTTTTGTAAAGATGTAAAGCCATTATTAAGTTAATAGGAATCAAGCCGAATCCATTATTTAGAATTTAAATTTAAATATGAATTTAAAAGGCTCAATACCATTAACTCTGTTTTTTAATTCTATTCTGAATATAAAAGCAAAAATCATAGAAAATCTTAAAGTTTTGCTGAAATAGGAAAGGAAAAATTCTAATTAAATGCAGATGGAGTTTTTTGTTCTATTTTTTGTTCTTCTTCTTTAATGGCAAAACACAAAATTACATAAAGTTTGAAATTACATTCAGCTATTGTTATTATACAACAAAAGACGACAATCAAAATCTACTGCGAATTATGTAAAATTATGAGCTAATATTTTGATTATAAATGCATTCTATATTGTGTGCCGTGAATGCTATCAAGGCAACATATCTTATATAAGCACATTATTGCGTAAAAGTTTTTATCTAGGTTTGTAAGAAAATCTTCTTTGCCTTCATAAATTCTAAAATAAAATGTGTTCCATATTTATACAATCAAAATAAAATGAAGTGCTAAAAAGTGATACCTTTAGGCTTGATGCCCTGATAACGCCACAAAGATGTCTAAAATATGATCTTTTTACTTCATTTTAGGAAAGTCTTATCGAGTAATATCGCGCTGTTTATAGTCTTTAAGGAAATTATAAGTGAAATTTAAAAAAAAAAAACTGAGATTCACTATAATCATATTATTGATTCCAATTAAAACAAAATAATTTTTTTAGCATGGGTAAAAAAAAAATATTAACACAAATAAACAAGTATCCTGATTTGGTAAAAGTAGCAATGGCAAAGAAATTAAAAGTTTTTTTAAAGATAAAACATCCAGTACATTGAAAACAATTCAGAAGTCATATCATAAAAAATTACTTTATTGAATATAAAGGGAATTATAATTTAGCGAGCATTTTATCTTTTTATTGTATACTGGGTAGATCCTGTTTGTTGAATTTTCATTGTCAAAAATGCTTCTAAAATATAATTTAAGACTTGGCTTGATTCCTTCATAACATCTCAAAAATGTCTTAAACATTATCTTTATTATTTCGCTTTAGGAAAACTTTTTCTAGGACTATCGCGCTATTTTTAGTCCTTAGGGAAATTCTGAGCTAAATTTAAATAGACCCGGATTCACTATAGTCATTTCATTCATTCCAATTAAAGTAGAGCAAATCCATAACATGGATAAAAAAAATCAATGTTAATACACATAAAGTAATATCATTTGGTAAGAACAGTAATAGTTAAGAAATTAAAGACCTTTTTTAAGATACTACATTCAACACATTGAAAACAATTGAAAAGAAATATCACCAAAAATACTTTATTGAATATAAAGGGAAATATAATTTGAGCACATTATATCATCATACCGTATATTGGATAGCTCAGATTTGCTGAATTTTCATTGTCATAATTGTTTCTAAAATATAATTTAAGACCAATAAATGTGATTTATTATCATTTTAAGCTAATGTTAATAACGTTAGATTTTTTAATTTTCCAGTTTCAACTATTTTGTTTCACATAAATTATATAAATTTTCATTAACAATGTTAAAAAAATGCCAAGTATGTTTTCAAATATATTCATGCTCAGTAAAATCTAGAGAGAAAAAAATTATATTCAAGTTGGTTTTACAAAAGATTTTGGTACCATTCTCTGAAAGGGGAGATAGTAAAATTCCCTGCTATTATGTACTACATAAAGGCCTTTAAACAAATATTATTTGACTATGAATATTTTTCCTTCTATAAAACTCAATAATATCTGGTCTTTTTGAATAAGAATCGAAAAATGAGACTTAAGAAATAGATGCATGTTTCAATAGCAATTAAAAGATTGATCCTAATCACTATTGAGAATATTGTGCAAGGAAAAATTCGCAACGATCCATCATATCACTAATGCCAAGTACACACAATGTATGAATTGTGTAATTTATCTTTGCAATAATTTAGTGCGTTTTCAAAATACTTTAATAATAAAGAATGATTTGCATTTTCAGAAGATGGATGCAAAATCACATAAAGTGAAAACTATATAATTTAGTAGATATTCCTAAGTACTTTTTTCTTTCAAAAAATATAATTTTCACAATTTTCTATATTCAAGAGAACAGACAGAGGACAATTTTATAAGATTCTGACAGATGTAACAAGCGCATGAAAATAAAGAAAAAAAAAGAAGTTATTGTTACAAATAATTGAAAACTTTGCCATTTCTTTTTGAAAGTTCAGTAAATCACAAAATAAATAAATTTTACGCCTGATGCTTTTATTTGTCTCAAAAGCAAGCATTTGAAATACTAAGAAAAAAGTTACAAAGCACAAAAATGAGAATATGGACTTAAAGCCCTCCAAGTATTAACTAGGATGGATCATGGATCATCTTATAGGAAATATGATATTAAATAAAAATGAAACTGTAACTGTTCATAGGAATGACCTATTTTTGATCACAAATTCTGAAGACAAGAAAACATTTTACAGAAATAGAGAAAAAAAATCGAAAATAGAATGTAAACTTTGTTCTTTTTTTTATTGGCAATACAAAAATTGAGATTAGTTTGAAAATCTCTATAAATGAAAACATATTTTTCATCGATACAAGGAAAAAAATGATTTCCTTAACTATTTATAAATTCCTTTTAGACATAAACAACGAATGATAACGAATAATTTTAGACTTAAAAAATGCACTTTAGGAATTGCAATTTGCTAAATTTTAAAATCAAAGCTCCAGAACATGCATTAAAACTCCTTTAATTCCATTAACTTATTATAGCTTAACTATGACTGTGTCTACCTGAAAATTCCAGAAAGAAGTTTTCAGTATTCATCAGACAACTTGAAATTTCAAAGTAGTCAATTTTTGAGGGAAAAATCCAAATGAATCCGAATGTAGAAGGAAATTAAGAAAATGTACAAGAAAATGTGATTTAAAATGTGTAAATAAAATCTTAAATTATGTTGTATTAAATTTTATTCAAAACGTGCTAATTGATACGAAATCTTAACCGTCAATTGTTTCCTTCTATTCTATATAAACGTATTTGTTTAGTTGAAAGTATTTTTCAGTATGAATCGTATGTTTATTTTATGTTTATATTTATGAAAAGAAAAAAGACAAATTTTTTTCCGTCTCAGTAATCTGTAATAGATTGTCCATTGAGAAAACATTATTTTTTAATAAGTATAATTATGTTTATATCTCCTTTTTAAACAATGCGAAGACCATTTTAGAGGGATTCTAATAATTTAAACTAACGGGGTTGAAACCAATTTAATCTGGAATTGATCTACTTGCACGATGGCTCTTAGTTGACATTCGACTTCAAATGCACAGTTCTTAGACTGTGCATTTGAAGTCGAATGAATACCTGAAATATTATTTAATGAAAACAAATTTTGTCAAGGATATAAAATTTACATTATCAATGCTTATAATTTAAAAGAGCTATCAGAAACATAATTTAAACTTTTTTTTTCAAATTACAACTGTTTTTCTTATTTATTAATAAGATGCTTTAAAAAAATTGCTAATTCAAGTATTCCTTAAAACTCTTAAAACTCTATTTTATTGACGATTATTTTTCTTTTGGACAATCATATTTTTTCCTTAATAAAAAAAATGGACAAGAAATTGCATAAAGGACTCTATACGGCGTGCATAAAGGACTCTATCATGCATTTTCTGTAGCTTACTCTATGGAAAATTGAACAAATTTCTTTTAGAAAATGTCAATTTTCTCTTTGACAGATGTGATTCAAAATTAAATGTATATATGCCATTTTTTGGCATTTAAAATATCTATCAAATTTCATTGAAATAGCATCTAATTCGTCGTTAAAATAATGCACCCAAATAAATAGACTTAATTCTAAAAATACATATTTAGACTAGTGAAAATTTAAAACGTAGATAATTACGAATATTTTGGTAACTATAGCATTTTTTCTTTGCAGACAGCAAATTAGAAATCCTTCAAAATGTATTCTTCGAACTACTACAGACTACAAAATATTACATTTTAAAGAAATTTAATGATCGTAAATAATTTTGTATGAAAATTATGCTGTTAATATTTTTTCCCCTCTAGATTGTTTTCGCGTCTTCATAAGGAATATAATAATTAAATAATTTACCTGACAAATCTTACTAGTTGACGTCTGACTTTTCCCACACACATACAAAAAATGATTTGAAGAAATAACTATTGGAAATATTGACACTATTTTACATTGTTTGCAAAGAAATCCTTCAGTAAACAGAATAATTTTCTTTTTGCCAATCAATTTCAACAATTTGTGTAACATTTTTTTAAATTGCAAATTTCTTATAGAATAATTTTTAATTATTTGCAGAAAAGGATTGATTTCAAATATTTTGAAAGTAAATATATGCATTCGTTTCCCCATTGGATACGCATCAACTAATTCAAGATTAAGATAAAAAAATATGAATAATATTATGTAGATAAAATCTTACTGCTCAAAGGTTTTTGTATACTACTGTACATTAAAGAGAGTTATGAAACTTCTCTCTGAAATATTGATGCGTATCTAAATTTCACTCAAAAATGCAAAAGCCTCAGCAACTCAGTAACTTTGATCTTGTAATGCCTCCCCATTGGCAATGAAACGTAAATAAAATATATAATAACATTATCTTAATCTCAATTTTTATGCTTTATTAAAATTTTTCTCAATGGAAATTGAGTAAAGATTCATTCAAGCGAAATCTTAAGAATATATATAAAGGGGGAAAAAGCCTATACTAAGCTTTTAACTAATTACCGCTGAAACCAGTAGTGTCAACTACTTTAACATGGTGAAAATGGTCCTTTCTACTTATCAAATCGTAATTATTTTAATAATAAGATTTTATTATAAAATATGAATATTCTTGACTGTATTTAACTAAATTCTGATAACTGATTTTCTATGTAATGAATAAATTTAAGTAAAACAAATTTTTTTTATTTTTATCAAAACATGTTTATTCTTCACTAAAAAGTAGAAATTCGGAAGGATTCACTTATTTTCTACTTTTCAGTTCCATCATTATTGAAAATGTAATGGAATCTTGAAATCATTTTGTAAAACTCTCAGCGAGTTTGCACAACACATAGTTGAATTAACGATGCTATATTATAAAATAATAAAAGTTAATTAAGCTTATTGACGCCATGAACACAAAAAGTGTACGAAATTTCAAACTCCTAACATATTAGGAAGTGAATGATAACTCGATCGCAATGCTGTATCCTTGAAAACATTAAATATATCAATTTTAATAAAAGTGTTTGACATTAAAGTTCAATTAAAATGTCATATTTATAAAAAAGAAATTTGTCTTCACCAAGCTGGTGATATTCCAAATATGAAAAATATTAGACCAAAATTTGAATGTCATGCCCTATCGATTTACCAAAGATGCTGATATATAATGATGGAGGTCGCATTTTATTTTATTATAACTGTGAAATTCATTATGAAAGAGCTCGTGGCAAAGTGGATGTGAGGGAATAAAAACAGATACAAATGGTGAAAACTAAAGCAGATAACTATATTCATATTTGCATAGAATTAGAATTAAAGTACTTCGAAGATTAAGAAGTTGTTTACCTTCTTAAATGTCAAATAAACTATCTGGGTGCATTCTTACATATTTTGATCCCTTAGAATCAAAAATATAACACATGCTTGAATCACAATATTACATCCCAATATGTATTCCTTTTTGCAAAAATGCATTTGTTTTGAATAGCTTCCATATAATTTAAGAAAATTATTTTGAAAAAATAATTTTTTCCCTGAAATCTAAAAAAAAAATTTTTTTTAATTAAATCAAATGACAGTATTATGATTTAAACAATATTCTAGTGACACAAATCACATTGTAGCAATTCTGAAAAACAGGTCCCTTTTACCATTTTTTTTTCACAATGCAAAAAAAGATTTCTATAATATTTTAAATTCTAGAACTATTTATACAACAATCATCTTGTTATTTTCCCAATTTAGATTTATTTCTGGTACCGCTATTGCCATATATCGGTCTTTTCTACGAATTTTTTATCAAAAAGCATTTAACAAAGGATTCAAAAACAGTCTATGTTCCGCTTTGGAACAGTCATATGAATCTTATGAACCGAAAAACAAGTGTGTTGCCAAATGGCTACACGGTCCACTATAAAGTTAAACTTAACCAAGCTTCTATTGTTTGTTAAAGTATATATATAGCCCACATTGAACTAAACTATTAATAGAGCAATTTTTATTTTTATTTAGAACCATTTTGAATTTTATTTCCACTTGTTTTAACGAAGAATTAATAAGTATATTTCACGAGTCGAATAATGAGAATTCGAGTTAAGATATTATATCATAAAAATAAAGACATTGAAGAACAATAAACCACAGGGGAATGAATATTGTTATCCATAAACTAGAACATTTTTCTTTTGCTCTTAAAGCAGACGTTAGTAAAATTCAACAAAGGAAGACAATTTTAAATTAAATTATAATAAATGACAAAATAAAAAAAATTATGGGCTTTGAAAATGCTTAAAAGAATATCGTTTTGGTTGTCATATTGTAAAAGAGATTAAAGTTTCTATGCAAAGAATAAAAAAAGTACTGACACTAATCAGCAAATGCAAACTTATAGGCGAAATTTCTGGCGAATTTATTGGCAAATTAAAAGAATAACTTTGAATTTCCCGTATTTCAACAGCTCGCTATTGTTTTGGCTATGGCAGCCATTGCATATGCCTCTGGCCCTGTTGTTCCCACACTACAGCCATTACGGACTCGGAAGTGGAGTAAGTGCCAGACATTTCTACAAAGGAGAAGGAATTGCAGCTGGAATTTATGGTCTCGGATATGGTGGCTACTATAATTATGCACCCTATTACAACGGTTACGGAGATGGTGACTACGGATATGATGGCCTTGGATACGGATATGGACCCTATGAATACTATGGAAGATATGGGCTCGGATACAGAGGATACTTAGTAGACCTTGGCTATCCTTGCGGATATTTTTAAATGCTTATGCGTAAGTGTTTAATGCTAATTTATGAAAATTTTTATTTTTAACTAACATCATATGATTGTAGATAAAAGCCATAGCCAATATCTTACAAATTTGAAAATTTTGTGATATTGAAACACAAAACTGAGATTGAGACATTCAACCGGAAGTTTAAAACATTTGTTGGTGAACGAATTTAAATACTGAAAGATTATAGTCATGTTGATGGAAAAATATGTCCTTGTTTAATTTTTATATCCTTTATTGACCATTGGTGACATTAATTAATTACAATTGCAGCCTAGCATCATTTTTTAGCCCCATGCTTCAAGTGACGTAAGCCCATTAATAATTTTACTCCATGGTCATTTGAGATTGCTTTCTGTCACTCCCATCCTGTCTTAGTGTAGTACGCCATTTTCCAAGAAATAATAATTTTTTTCTTTCTTTTAGACATATTAACTTTTCAAACAAATACATGAATCTATTTAGCAATTAATAAACCATCAAAAATTTTCATAATATATTGTTAATTTTTTAATATGGAAAGTCAAGTAAGAGTATTTTACAAAAAGATTATGTGTCCTATTTAATATAAAGGATTGTCATAACTAATTTCATTTTAATAATTTCTAACCAGTGCGACATTTTTTAAAAACGTAGTAAATTTGTTATTTTTCTATGAAATTAAACCAATAACATTGTCTTACATATAACAATTACAATTAATAGAATAATTAAAATATAGGTTTCCGTTTGAATGTTTAGATACTTTTATTAGTCATTCCATAAAATTTATGAATATTCTAAAAATATTAGAAATTTTAGATTAGACACTTCTAATAACAAATAATATCAATAATTCATTATTGCCATTATCACTCACATTTTTTTATAATATATCAGCATATTCTAATATTGTAAGAAATTCATTTTTTTTTATTTTTTAAAGATATTTAAATACAAAAATAAAGTTATAGTAGCTTATGAGATTATTAGTAATTTTTGAGCATGAAAAAATGGTATGATTATTAATAATACATTCTCTTTTTCATATAAACGAAGTAATTTCAGAAAAAGAATCTTCACAGCACTCAATAGTCCGGACATGAAGAAACAATAATAATATTGTTCTAATCATCAAATTAATATTGTTAAATAATTAATACTGTCATAAATAAATTTAATAACATTAATGTGTATTTTTCTTTTTGAATAATTTTTAAAAACTGATTACTATCTGAAACATTTATTGAAATTGAAGAAAACATGGCAGAAGTTACAGCATACGAAAAATTTTCTAATAGAATCCAAGTTTTAAACAGATTCTCTCACAATTATTAAAACTTTCTTAGCTTAGAAGACATAAAAAATATCTCTGCCAATTTAGGTTTCTCACTTTGTGCTTAGATGTGTTTTATCTATGTTATATTTAATACTTTAAATGATTAAGTATTAAAAAATATTACTCAATTTTTAGAAAATTTTCATTTACTAATTAATTAATAAGTAGAATTTTATGAAAAAAATTGCTGCAACAATTAATCAGATTTTCAAAATTTTATTACAAATCAAAATTATAGCTTGCTCTCTTAGAAAATTTACATATCTGTTAAAACTTATTATTACATATAATAAATCTTTCACCCAACAATTATTTCATTTTAATATTATACATAAATTTATTTACATATTAATTTATTTTATTAATTTCATTCTTTAAATCTCATCCACTTCCTTTATAACTACATAATTTTGGAACTTTTTTCATACAGTCTATGCATGCTTTGTAGCACATTTAACGTCCAAAAACGTATTACTTTACCATATTCTTCAGGATTGTATGATATTTAATTAAATTTATTACAAAAAGTCATTCATTTTAACAAATTATGAGCACAGTTAATATAAAAGGCTTAATGAAAGTATAAAAAATATGAAGTTATTTAACAGAGCATTCATTGTCACTAAGTATTGACTTACACTTTAGCGTCTAATAATATCCATCGTTTCTGAGGTAATTGATCCCTTCAAGTAGCATTTTAGCATATATAATAATTTATATTAGGGTAATTCTATCTTGATTTTAGAAATTTTTAGGATACAATTGTTTTCAATCTTTAAATTTAATATATTTTGCACTTAGTAATTGTGAGATATAATCAACTTAATAAATTAACTTGATTTAAATAATAATTAACAAATGCTATGATTTATAAATTAAATGTAGAGCCTACACTTCCTGGAGGATAAAGACAATCCTCTTTTGTTGATTTTGTTGATGATTACGACATCTGCTGCTGCTCTGTCGTAATCATCCTTTGACAGCCGAGATTGATTAACAAAAGAGGACTGCCTTTATGCTCCTTTAAGTGTAGGCTCTACATTTAATTTATCAAAAGAATATTACGACTTTATTTTCAAAAAAACGCGCTGAACAAATATTTTTTGTAACATCATTGTCTTGGCATTTTTGGCTTTTGCTGCTTGCGCTATGGACAACCCTTCCTCAACACCACTATAGTTATTATGGTCTTGGAAGCGAAATCAGCAGCAAATACTTCAGGAAGGATATGGTGGTCTATGGTATGGTGAATAGGGCTTTGATAGATGTGGTTCAGGATATGGAGGTTATGGATATGGTAGTTTCAAAAGATATGATTGTTTTGCTTATGGATATGGTGGTTTGAGAGGATATGCAGATTTTGATAATGGGTATGATGAATGTCCGACCTAATCCAATCAGAACCAAAGTTACACCATGAAGCCAGTGAAAAAATTTGATATCACAAGATGGGTACAACTTGATTAGTAAAATTAACATTTAATAATTATTTGTATAGTATCAAGATATTTTAGAAAAAAAACCCATAAAAATAAATTTGAATTATTTAATTTTTGTAATTATTCTAGTTCATGCTTAAAATATATACCATACATTAATTATAAGACATTTAATTAAATTATTGGTTCATTTACTGCTTAATCGATAATATATTACATTCTTGTATTTCTCTGTTTGTCGTCATTTGTTACAATTATCAACTAAAATTACTAACTTCCTAGCCTCATCAATATAGGTCACAATAAGTCATCAATATATTCGACCTCGAATGGTAGTTTATGGACATTTTAAGCAAATATTATGTCTGCATTTCTAATATTCTTTGTCCTATTGTATAAAAACACGCACGTTATATTAACTACTTCACATTTACTCTAAAGAAAATAAAATTCTTCAGCTTTTTTTTTTTTATTTTCTGATACGACACATTTCACTTCACATCAATTTTAATTATTTTATTTTAATTTTTAAATACTGTTTAATTTAAGTATTAGAATAAAGCGAATAATAATAATTTAATTTGAAGAAAACAAAGAAACAAATTACAAGTTTAAAATATAAAACACACATTTAAAGAATCTTGAATTGATAATAGTATGATAAGTTATCATAATATTCCTACAAACTTCGCGAATTGTCCTGAAAGGATTTTTCAAATATTGTAAGTGTCTAAACTTTAGCATTATATGAAGAAATTCAAAATAAATTATTCTTAAAATGCCATTTTATGGTTAATTAATACCTTTTTGATTAAGAACATGAAACTAGAACAATCATAATAAACTGTCACTTTCAGAATAAAATACTGAACTATTGTAACCATGAGTTACATAATGTTTATTAATACAATATTCTGAAGCTGAATTATTCTTTTATAATTATAATATTTTATGAATTGCCACAGTTAACATTTGTCTTCAATCAAATATATTCATAAACTCTATACTATGCATGTATGCTTCGATTAAAATTTTTTCAAAAATTGATAGAAGAGGACGCTTTAACAAGATCATTGGCCTGGTTGGATCTTAATTCTTAACTCATTCCTATTAAACATTTTGAGCGTAAAACACATAACATAATTGAATGATGTATATGCAAATTTGGAATTTCATGAGATTTTTCATAAGGGTTTAATAAGTGACCAAATGTTAATGTATGGATAGCATTAATTATATATTTAAAAGAAAGATTAATAGTCCTAATGCTGCTTCAAAATAAGGATAAATAAAAATAAAATAAGGTAAAATAAATTATTTTACTCTGAATATGTTAATAGAAAATTAATTTTATTTTTTAAATCTAAAATTCATTAAAATAATTAAAAAATAAAATTGGGTGATATTTTTGTATGACGATAAAAGTTGCTCAGTTGAACTTAACTCATTGCTTAATTAATTTGCTTACTTTGATGCTTTAAAATATTTTTTAAAACCTTTTCTTAAATATTTATATACTTCTTTTTCCTGTCAAAAAATCATATATGCAAAAAGCTGTTGCCCTAAAATTAGATTTATAGGTGAAGGTATTTTAAATTATTTTGATTTCTTTCCTTTCCCCAAAATATTTCAAGAGAAAGCTTTGATAATTGCAAAATAAATTTAAGAATAGCATCTATCATCAAGCTAAAATTACAGAAATATCTTAAAGACGCAGCACGTCTAATGTTGTTGAAATCACATAAAAGGATATTTTATGTTATTGATTGCAAGTCTATATATAACTTTGAAAATAATGCTTAACCCAAGTAGAAGAAAAATCGAAAATGTAACTTCAAAAAAAAATATATGAAAATTTTAAAAATATTTAAAGTATTTTTGTCTTACATATTTTCATTATCAGATCAGAAATAGTTCACAATCAGAAATAGTACCAAAAGAGCAGAACAATGAACCAGATTTTTTATCGTTTATTATTATTTTTTGTTTTTTTCAGAATCGGAAGATTTATCCTGTGAAAACGATAACCTACCGGGAGCTTTTCATTTCTGGAAATTTAAATATTTAGCACTGAAGGAATTGTACATTTTACAACAAATGTTACGAAATTCTGTCTTTACTGATATCTGTTTCAAATAGAGAAAAAGAAGGATTAAATTTGTATAAATATCTTTATAGATTATGAAGCAAGAATATAGGTGAAGCAAAACAATGGACGATTGACTTTTTTAAAATTACACGATTTTATCTTTATACACGTATCGAATCTGAAGCAATGTTTAGACGCTGAATATTTAATAGGCTATGACTTCCATTTTGATAGCCTAACTGAGAATATCGTAATATTAAAGAGCTTATACAAATGAAATATGCATGTATTAAACATGTTAAACATAGATTTTAATCTCAAATTTCCGTTTCTTCATGCTTCATTGAAAAGTGTCATTTTTGAAGGAAAAAAAGAAAAGAAACTCACCCAAGCGAATATTTTTGAATATATAGACAAACAAAAAACTTGAACTTAAAGAATTATTCATTAATTTTGGCAAAAAAGTGTGAATTATTTTAATATGATGAAATCCTTAGAAAATTCTTTCCTATACAAATCTAAGTCTTATTTTAAATGTTTAAAATCGTTTTGAAATGCCAAATCTTTGATTCGTTTATCGTTTATTTGTTGTTCCTACACTAAATATCAAATTGATTTGGAGTATGTAAATAACTTAAAAGTATGACTGCTCTTAATGTCATTTCGCTGGAAAATAACTCATTCAAAGAAAAGAGGAAATGCTTCACATTTATTTTCTTTACCAATTACCCATGAATTTTTGTGTTTTCCCATTTTTTTTATGCGCCGGTGATGGCAAATGACGAATGCGTAAGGATAATGGAATTCGCAATGGTCTCAATGACTAATTTATTTTAGGTCTGTAAACATCGGCTTTGAAATGTGAGCTCATCTTTTCTTTGATCCATATTACCGAAAACAACTGCCATCTTTGTAATCCGGAAAACTAAGTGTTTGACGTTCTGCTGATGAAGTGATAAAAATATTTAGAAAGGGTGGGGTATTTTATGAAGTGCAGTTTTATTAATTAAACTAAAGCTTTAAATGAAATATTCTATCCAAAAATAAACCTTGTGTAAATTTGAAAAGAGCCGTGTAAGCATTAGATGAAACTGTGACAAGCAATGCGCTGTATCTGATTGTATCTGATTAATTTCATCTTCCCGTTCCTTCACGTTTCCTATATATATATAGTATTAACTGCAATATCTCAGAAGGTCAGAAAAGTGATTTTCGAGCCCGAATTTTGCCTGAACACACACACACACACACATACTCTCTCTCTCTCTCTCACACACACACACACACATACTCTCTCTCTCTCTCTCTCACACACACACATATACTCTCTCTCTCTCTCTCACACACACACACTGTGTGTGTGTGTGTCCATGAATTACTTGGAATGATAGATTAAGGATTGTCATTTTTGTTCTTAAAATATATGAATAAAAATATCTAAATTTAAACACTTGTTTCTGAATACAACTGCATAGTGGTATCGCCAAAATTTATTCCAGAACCACGCTTATATAGCAGCGAATTGTCTTATTTCACGGCTGAATTATTTAATAGAAGTGAGAATACTATTAAGGTCCAAGGTATACGATGGTCGAAATGTCATATTTGTTTCCTTTTGATTTTAGGAAGGATAAATTTAGGAAAGTAAAAGTGAAAACATAATATAAAGTAATTTTGAAATTGTATGCTATTTCCTAGTTTACATGTACATAGAACAAATTAAAAATTAGCACTGGCAATACTTATAAAAAAATACATAGTAATATGCTATTTTATCCGTCAATAAAACTTTAATTTCTGCTAAATGTCTGAAAATCAAGTATTCCAAATTAGTACTTGCAGATACTGCAAATAGCTATTGATTGCGCAAACATAGGACGATGTTTTTAAATATGACAGTAAACGAAGAATCAGAACTGAATAAAATGTACGTTAAATAAGTTTTCCTACTTAGAATAAAATGAACTAATGTATTGCAGATTTGAAAGATTTTTAAATATTTTCTTATTAAAAATATTTTTTTAGAACTAAGCAGCGCTCTTATTTGAAATATTATTAATGAGTACTGTCTTATTTTAACAAGAACGCTTATTATTTTACAGAAAAATGCAACTTGTTTGAATAACTTCAATGTAAATAATACATTCATTAGCCTGTTTCCATTATTGGTTTCTGAAAAAAATATATAAATATATTTTATTATCCAAAAATTTCTTAAAATCTTTCAATAAAACGCAATTGGGGCAACTAAATAATTTTTGAGAGCGCATTGAAAAAAATAATCTACATTTCAAGAAAGATGCACATAGCGCATCATGAGCATAGAAAACGATAAGGTGCATAGTATTTGCTTTGAAATACAACCCGATTTTTGTTTTTCATTTGTTAAGAAAGGAAATATTTGAAATTGAAATTTTAAAGATGATCTAGTTTGATTTTTGTTTCTTATCAAATACTTAATTAATAATAAGTCCTAATGAATTAAAAGACCTGTATATTTTAAAAGTAATAAATGCATATTTTAAAAATTTCTGGAACTATTCGTAATAGTTTAAAAGAAAAAAAAATGTAAATATTTGAGGCGAACCTGTATTATAGTTCTTAGCTTGTGTAGTTTTGAAACCACAAGATTGATATCAGGCCTTGAACGATGCTTACTATTATTTTGCAAGAATCATTTTTTTTTTTACTTTTTAATAACTATAATGAATCAGATGTTTATGAAACTGTTCGTAATTTTTCAAATATTTATAACTGTAAAATTTATAATTTTGTAGAAGTTTTCAACACAATTTAGGTAATGATAGGTGATGAAATAGCACTTTCAATCTTTATTCATTAAAGTGATTGGGAATAAAGAATCTATGACATTTACTTATATTTAAATGTGTCTTCAAAATCATGTTGGGCACTAATCATTTTTAAGAAAGCAATAACTATCCATTTCATATATTTTTGTATTAATGAAACATATTAATACGTGAGTATAGCATTTTCCGCGATAACCTAATGAAACATACGTTTAACCACTTTAACGATTGATGTAAATTTCTTCATATTTGTCACTTAGGTGGAATGCACTAGAAGACAGTTCCACAGCTGAAGAATTTAGAGAAAAAAAATAAAAGAATTAAATATTATTTATATCTATTTAAACTTCAATTTAAAACATTTTCTAAATATTTTTTTTTCATTCTACTAAATAAATAAAACAAGTTATAACATTTAAATTTGAAAGATATAGAGATTAAATTAGAAAATTATACTTCAGTTTATTAGATTAAATTATTATTATGTGCATAAACATTATAATTTTTATGAAGTGTTCGGTATGGCAAAGTTTTAGATGTATCCTTTTTTAATAAATTCTAGAAGTAAATTTCTATTATTTTATTTATTATTTTCAAAACCTTTCTAAAACGCAGTATTAATCGTTCGTTTAAAAAGAACAATCATTTGGGTCATCAGCATTTTTCTACGGAAGCTCCATTCCATTATCAGAGACATGGAATATCATTTTCACATTGACTTCGATTGATTATCTTGCATCGTTCATTGTCAATGTGCCAAATCTTATATACAAAGATTAACTTTATAATATGGCAGCATTATTAATGCTCGAGCGCATACAGCACTTTTTGATAAGTGAGCGCAAGTGATACATAATTCTTTTTTCTCCTTTGTCGTCATCGTCACTTGCTTTCTGGGCAAAAACACTTGCTTCAGTCATTATGGCCATGGACACGGATTCAGAACTTTATACTTCAGAAAGGCACAAGGACATGGATACGGTGGTCTGGGGTACGGATGATATGGTTTCAGGATATGGAAATTTTGGATATGGATATGGTGCACATATGTAAATAGTAAAACATTTAAGCAATTCTTTGTATTCTGAATTTAAAAATTTAGTAAAGTATGTTCATAACATTTACAGCATTAACAAATTTTTGTGAATCATTTTAATATTGATATGTTTTAAATACAATTTAAAATAATTTGAATGAAAAATTTAGCAATTATCAATTTATTGCTCTTAAATTAACAAATTAATTTTGTTCTTAATAATGCACATGCTTCCTTTCTTTTGCTAATTATTGATTTACTTTATTGGTAGTAAGGATTGGAAAGGAAACTAAAGGAATACAAAATAACTTGTAATGGATGAAGAAAAAATTTACGGTGAATTTTTCAAAAGTTTTCTGAAATAAGTATCCTTTTTTATGCATTTTTGTAAGCTGCAATGTCATGTTAAATACATATTTATTTTAATCAATCTTTAGTAAAACGTCAAAGTACATATAAATGAATCTTAATTATTAATAAGTTATTCAATGCGGCATTCAGTTTGATGGTGGGCATAGCATCATCGGAGAAATGAATAATAATTTCAACGTTGGAATTTGAATGAAATAGCGTAATTAGGAAATAAAGTTAATCTTTAATTTTGTAATTAATGAGGCTGAAACTACACATAGTTATGCATTAATATCTCTATACTGAGTGTCTCAAAAAAGTTTATCAGTTAGAGATATGCAGACATAAATACTTACTATTCTTTCCAAATTAAGGTACGAAGTTCGATTATGTTAATAAAATCGTTCTACAGTTTGTTTTCAAAATATGATAATTTTTAAATTCTTGAGAATTGATCAACGGTTTTTTTACCTTTTACTTCACTTAGATAATAAAAAAAATTGCAAAATTGCAACTTCATAATTGTCTGAATTATAAACAAATGTCCCTTTTTGCTACTCTACTCTATAAAATGCTATTTATCATTGAAAATAGGGAATCTATTGAGTTAGATATTTATCACAATAAAAAATAGAAAACTTGTAATGTATTTTAAATCTTATATAATTTTTATATAAGACTTTTTTGAAAACTATTTATAAAAATATATCGTAAATACTTTACTCATGTCCTGATACCAATTTTAATGTCCAGATTTTTGACTATCTGAAACAAAATGCGTTTTTTTTTCGAAACAAAAGCTTGGCCTTTTAAAAGCACGATTGTAATAAATACCTAATTAATTATTTTAATAAAGTAATAAGTTTCGAAAAATCAGCCGAAAATCCTATAAACTTTTTAAAGAAATAACTGTCAACTAGTTGGATGAATTCTAATTATCCTTTTTGCTTAGATATAGAGCCTATCCATTGACATTGACCACATTCCCGAACAACTACTAATTGAATACTTTTCCTTAATAAATCGGAAGAAATGAAACCAGTACCTAAAATTTCAATTGGTTAGTTTAAATTTTAAAAATTTAGCTGGTTTTATTTTTTTTAATATTAAAATACCAACACTGCTCCGTGAAATCCATATAAAATCCAGAAAAATAAAATCCTTCCGAGTATTTAGGATTAAAAATAAACTAATCCAATATGCTTCATAAAATTGTCTTCGATTTCAGTTTATTTTTGTAGATATAAGTAGTAGATTAATAAATATAAAATCCTCTGTTTCGATATCATCATGAAAAATGAGTAAAATTATAGATAGGAAGAAAATGTTCTTCCGTGTTTTTTATTTAATCTGGATTTATTTCTTGAAAAATATTCGTATAACTCTGAAGCAATTGTAAAACTGGTTGTTCAATAACATATATCTACAATCTTGATGTCACATCTGATAACATCACTCTCATATTATTATATGGATTATACAAATGAAGCACATGTGTATTATTATGTAATAGACTGATTTTATCATAAATTACCTTTTCTTAATGCTTCGTAGCAATTTTCCTTTAAGAAACATAAAATTCATCCAACCGAATATTTCCGGGTATATATACACACAAACTATGCACTGAACCCTATAAATCACAATTTTAATATTTATTGTTGAGCCAAGCAAGTTATCTCAACATGATGAAAATAATGGTAAAATATTTCTAATTCTTTGAATATTCATAAGCATACCTTTGTGATCTTGTTTCAAAGCATAAATAAAACGTGATTATTTTGACCACAGCTAAAATAATTCTGATTAAAATTTAATATATTTAATAATTTTAATGTTTTTAATATCGTTCCTATGAAAATTAACTTGCTTGCAAAGTTAGAAGGAAATGTTTTTAACTTGATGTCCTAGCAAACTATAGACGCATTTTCAGGAACAATAATTATTTGTATTCCTTGGCGCTTGCTGGATGCGTAGAAATGAAGTTAGTGAGGTGTTAATTCAATAATAATTATTTTTTGTATGTAAAGCACATTGCCTGATAATTATGCTTCGGTTTTTGGACAGAAATTTGTGGCCATTAGTCCCGATTCCAAAGAAGAACAATTTTGCATACCAAATCTATAAAAATAAAAATTTTGAAGAATTACTATAGAATTTCGGAGATGATTAAGATATCTTTCTTATGTGTCGTTATTGTAATTTAACCCTAAATGAAAATTAAATAATTCTGGTTTATCATTATAAAGATAATTTAATTTAACCAACATTAGAGTAGCTGAGACCAAATCTGTCTATCTTACTATAATACTGTGCTACATTTATACAAAATGAAAGTGGCAGGATTGTTCCTTAATATAAAACAGCACTTTATGTAATCAGTATGTAATGAAATTTGAAATCTTTGCTTCTTTATAGTTCGTTCTAGTTTTGGCTATGGCAGACATTGTGAGCGCCCACCTGGAATTTGATGTCTTTCCTGATCACAACCATCACAAATATGAAAATGGAATGATAAATAGGTATTTTCATAAAGAACAAGAACACAGAACAAGTTACAATACTCACAGTTTTGGAAATGGTGACTATTTTGGAGTTTCTGGAGATGGATCCTATGACTACGGTGATGGAAATGCAGACGGACAATATAATAAATTTGGAAATAGACCGGATCCTATGTTTATTACGGTAATCATGGAGTTATAAGTAAGCCCATTTGATATTATTTATTAAGTAATATCAAATTGCTTAGTATGTTGTTTATATAATTCATATTTCATTAAACTTATATTATACGTTTAGTTATATAATTAAAAGAATTTTGTACTTTAATTCATTATGCACTTATTACTTTGTTATTTTTATTCAGTTGTCTTTTATTTTAACTTATTACCTTGCAATAGCTAGATAACATATTTAAAATAATTTAAGATACATATATTGAACAATTAATTTTAGCTTCCCATTGATATTTTATTTCATTTTATCTACATATAAAGTCTTTTTAGAAGTGCAAAATTTAGCGCGTTAAAATTAATAACTAAACATTTGTTTAACTAAAGAAATTTCTTGTCAATTATTAAAAATTAATCAAATTTTGTTTTAATCCATTTCAGCTTTATTTCAATTAAAAATTCGTGATACTATTTCTTTTTATCTAATTTCTTCAAGTGTTGAAAATGCTTTAAGAAAATGGCTATTAATTTGTATTCAATTTAATTTTTTGAGGCATTCCCTGCAATCTGCCATCCTTTCAGAAATGCAGGATATTTCTGAAGTAATTTAGTCTCAGAAGGAGTTAATATCTATACAGTTTAAAATAATTTTGCGCATTTTATTTATTTATTTATTTTTTGCAATGCTTAGATTAAGAATTTTATAAATAACAAATGTTTTTCGAATCTTTCATTTATTTAAATTAAATTATTTTCTTTTACAGAAAAACCAGGATTTTAGCCAGACAAACCGTCACAAAATCTAGTCATTGATGATTGAATAATTCAAATGAATAGTATAGATAATGAAGAAAAGGCTTTTGGATGAATTGTGCTTTATCTTCTGTCATTGTACTCTTCGAAAATAGATGTTAAATCTTGATATCAAACATTATTATGTCCCATGTGCTACGTGCCTGAAGAATCCAATTTTTATGAATTATTCCTTATAATTATATTTAACTATTAAATAATAATAATTTTTTCATGCAACTATAAATTTATATAGAAATATAGTTATAATATGTCTAAGATTGGAACTGGTAACCGAAGATCAACAAAAAAAATGGTGGTAGGAAATATATATTGAAAATAAAATTTCTATTCCCTGAAAAATAGCAATTCAACTGCAAAAAGAAGGTATTTTAATACTTTCAAAGCCAATTTACAAACATGAAAACTAGATTATTATAAAGTAAAAGATTTAATTGGAAAATAAGTTGTTATAAAACTGATGTTATAACAATTCATAAATGACGTTATAAAAATAAATGATGAATCTGCAATTTATATTTAAAAGCAATAAACCGCATTAAAATTGAAACACTGATTTGAATATTGCAAATTAAAAGTGAGATATGAAAGCTCGAAAAACAAGATTTTTATTTTGTACAAAATTAAGAAAGCAAATTAAAAGATATGGAATTCAAACACAAGGATTTAATAACACCAACAGTTTTGAAATTTTTTGTATCTGAATGGATTGAATTGATTATCTGTAATAGCAATAGAATTATTATATGCTATACTGCATGAACTTCATTCTATTAATACTATCTTTAAAACAAAGTGATCCCTCATCTTTTATCTGAAAATAAGAGCAATATTTTTTACTAAATGATAGAGGGAAACTCTGTGTTGTAATATTATATAAATGAAACATAGATTACTATAAAAGAAAAAAAATATTATAAAGATGAAAATTGTATAAATAAATTCTTGGAACTACATTTCATTATAAATGTTGGTGGGCTCTTTAAATGAATGTGAAGGGGCCAATAACCTTAAATATAATCGTCTGGCATAAAAACACACTTCATGAATTTCTCACAGTTAAGAGCAATAAACTTTATTTATGATTTACATAAAAGCAGAAAAATAAGGAATCATGTATTTTATTTGGCCGAAATAGATAGAGATAAAGCAACGTATCAGCAGTGGGTTATCATCGATATCCATCCAATAATTTAAATAATTATTGCATAGATATCCATCCACTAATTAAAAGAAAAAATTAAAACTCATAAATGAATAGTGACGATCGAATTATAATTTGTTTCTGTAAGCTATCATCTCTTAATAAATATTAAAATTTATCAAGAAATAACTATTGTCCTCGCAATACCGAAATTCCCAAAAAGGAAGTACACCTTCGTATAATTAAAAATATTTGGTTGAGGAAGATATCACAAAAAATAATTTGCATTCGAACTTTTTAGATTCCTTATTATTTTTTTTTTTTGAAATTTATGTAAACAAGTGAAACATTCTGTAATTAACGAAAAAGTTGATTTTGACTGGAAAATGTTTAAAAAAAATTATTGTGTTTCTATGTTATGTTTTATAAAAGATTATATATTTATGTTATGTTTACGTTTATGCTAAGTTTTATAAAGGATTATTTGTTTATGTTATGTTTACGTTTATGTTATGGTTTATAAAGGAGTGTATTTAAAAAAAAAATTAAAAAGAACTTTGATATTAATATTGATTGTGAACATATATTTTTTGTGTCTATGCTTCTTCCATTGCGCATTGCCATTCATTCCCAAGGACAATTTTTCTAGCGTTCATTTTTAATAAAAGTGGTTGTACCATATTCCTTCTATTGAAAATATAAATTATATTGATTGTGTGTTCACAATTTTCTACTATTATCTGTCTGCAATCCTATGTTTTTAAAAAAGTAGTAACTGGAATAAGAAAAAAAAATTATTTAAACTTTCAGATGAAGATACAATATGCTATTTCATATCATAGTTTCTGATTTTATTTTTTAGAAATGATGAAAATTATTAATAATAAATAATATCCATCTATTGAAAGGTTATTGTGGAGATTATAAGTGAATATATTTTTGATATTTCTCGATGTAAAATATAAAAATAATGTGATTTTGTAGTATAAATAATGATTTGAAATTATCTTTAGGCACAATAAAAAGAAATTAAATGACATTTAATTTTGAAAACATCATGCTTCATAAACTGTTATTAATATCTAAAAAGGCTTATCCTATGGGAAATGCTTTTTTTATGTAAATATGAACTCAAAAAGTTTTAAAAACTCAGTATTCATTTGAGTCAGAGGTGATAACTTTACTAATCTACAGAAATATTGCCCTAAAACTTTTGTTAAAACCCTTCGGCCATAATGGTCTTATTCGTTTCGCTGTTCGATGACCAGATTTGATATATCTTGTAAATAAATCTTAGTTTTACATGAGTTATAATAGGAAATATTGCATGGGATTTAAAAAATTAATCATGCAAAAGTCGGGTCAAAAGAGATAAATTTATTGTTATCATCATATTATTTGGTAATTAGATACTTTGATATATAGAGTAATCCTTAATTAATAGACATGAACACATTACTTTCGTTGCCAATTTGTGTTAACGTCTAAAGCCGTGCTAAGCAAATTATGAAGTAGAAAATAGTTTATTGATTTAAATCTCTATAGGAAGTCAGGTAGTCATACAAGTAGTTCCAATCTCAAAATTAGATTTTGTGTTCTAAATGCTCATAAATAAATATTCTTCAAAGAGAAATCTGAAAATTCCATTTTGAAAAATATGCGCATATTGATTACAGAAAAAATTAACTGTGTAAATTGTTTTTTAACGTAGCTTATAATCTTCTTTATTTAGTTCATTTTAATATAATTTTTTGGAAATCTTAATGATTAAAATGTTGTAAAAATCTAAGAAAAAGCCTTTTTTCTAAATAAACAGTCTAATGTGGTATGAAATTGAGATTATTTCTTCTTTCAAATAAAATAAAAGCTTTACATGAAATTTTTTTTTTACTTTATAACATATATATATATATATATATATATATATATATATATATATATATATATATATATATATATATATATATATACTATCTTTATTTTTATATTTAGAAACCTGAATTAGATGCTATTGATATTTGTAGGTATTTGATTTTCACCTTCGTTTCCTACTTAAATTCAAAGTTAAAACAAATAAAAATGTTTGATATAATCAAGGAATTAGTTATTAGATGAAAGTTTAATCTGACGAATTGGCACACAACATCATTTTTGAAACAAAATTCTGATAAAAACAAAAATTTAAGATGTATCGGCATGTAATGATACTATCACATTTTGTGATTAGCACTGATTAGCAGCTGTGGATGAAATAGGAAATAGGGTTGGAATGTGGTTATGATACAAACATCAGAATGTAAATTATTCAGTTTCAATTCCTTTTTTCGGGATGACTGAAATCAAATCTGACATAAGAATAAATACACTAGTGGTCACAAAATCGAACATCAAATTTTCCATAGTTATGTCACAGCATCCTTAATTTATCATGTCTACATTCTTGTGAAAGTACAAATCGACACACAGGCAATTATTTGAATTATTTAATTCCAATTTGTTGATGCTGAATCAACAACGGTGTCAACGGTGTCAAATATAACCTAATTCTATTCGCTTTTCTGGTATATTATTAACTTACAGAGAAACTTTCTCAAAATGGAATTTGTTCAAAATTCGATAGAAATCTTCAAAATTTGTTTAAAGACCATATATGAAATTTCATTCATTTGTCTCAAAACTTTTATGTGTTACCGTGTTTAACAAACAACAAAGCAGACAGATACCGTGTTCACGGCGAGACAGACATAATACCAAAAGTGGCATGTAGATCTGAAATGTAGAGTATCATCAGTGTTCAAATTTTTTGATGATTACATTTTTTAAAAATATTTTTTGTATATTTCGTACACGAGAAAATAAAAAGAGAATAATTCCTCAGAATATATATATATTTTTTAAATTTGGAAAGATTATATTTTTCTTAATTCTCCCTCCCTTTCACGAAAAATTTATGAGTTAAACACTACTATAAATTTTTAGAACATTGAATATCGTTCTTCAGATAATATTCATTTGCACGAATTAGAAAAAAAAATGCATCCAAAAAAGTTGCATACTCTTAACTTTGTCGGTAACTCTTTCTCTGGTAATTTGAGTTATTGTTGTTCTATTCGTTTGTTGTTATTCTGAATAACAAATAAACAAAATCGTAGAAATTTTTTTAAAGATTTTTTTTTCAAAAATGTTTTGGATGTAATTAAAGGCTTAACATTTTGACTTCGAGCGGGCCATCTCGAAGTTATTCGTCAAATTAAAAAATCTTAATTAAGTGAATTTAACAGACAGAAAAAGCGAATAGGCCGAATGCGTAAGCTGATGATGCGTGTTTAAAAAGGATAGCTTTAGGTGAGTCTTTTGCTGTTCAGTACTTTAAAGTTTCTTTGATTACTATATACAATGTCGATTTCCTAAAGACATTTACGAATAATGAAAACTGCTTATAGAGATCTTCCAAATCGAATGAATACAAAATTGAAATGTAGGCGATGAGCATATCTAGCTCAAAAATAATACGAAAATATAATAAAATTCCAGAATAGAGCTTTATTATATGGGCTATAATATTATTAAGAATAATAATTAAGATTATAAGATTCTTAAGATTCGCATGAGCCATTTAAAACAATGCCAAATAGTCTATACATTTGAACAATTAATCTCACCAATATTTAGAAAGAGCAAATTGTGTAAATAGAAATTTGTTTTTGAGTCGGCTGTATAAGCCTCAGGAGAATAACTTGAAAATATTTTCAAATGCTTCCTTGCATTGAAGGTAGGCAAACATGCTACGTTAAATTTAATTTTTAAGCAAAGCAAAAATCATCTCTGGCCATAACTGTGCACGCAATATTAATTTTAACAACAAATGAAACAATAAATTATAGGTTGATCCTTTCGAGATGAAAACCTTGGAGAATAAAGTTGTTCAATTCTAAAAATTGAATTATTTTTGTATTTAGAATAAAACGAATATATTATTTTTAAATCTTTAAGGGACTGACTACACTTTTAATATTTTCATCTTAGAGAAAAATCTATTGTCTACAAATTTCACAGTTTCTAAAATTGTTATTATCAGTTTTGGTGCACTAATTTTAAACAGGTTGTTTTGTGCCTTGTTAAAAATTAATTTTAATGTAACATTTAAATCCAAACTTCATTGAAATTAAACATTTATTAACATGTTTAAAGGTTTCTTTGCTTGTGGGCTATTCAGTTGGCCAAAAAGGGATTATTTTTTTTTATCTATATTAATTTATATTAATCGCTTCATAAATATAAATATAAATGAAATTTGCTATCAATTAGAAATTTTTCATAATTTGTTAATAACGCATGTTTATTCCTTATGTTATTATTAAATCATTTTTTAATATTGTTGCAAGCATTTTATTCAGATATGATCGATGCGAAATATTTTAGATGAAATTGTCACCATTATTATTCTCAGAATTTCCAGTTTTCACAAATATTACAGTTACTTTCTTGTAGTCTTTATTGTATTATTTTTGTCTGATTTAGAAATCATGTTCAAGTGATTTTCATTACTTCCTAAAAGTTGTCAATGAAGCTATTAGTTATGTGTTATGGCTGCAACTAACTATTAGCGTCATTAACCGATCGCGTATTAACAAGAACAAAAAAAAATTAATGTTCTCATTTCAACTCAGGCAATAATTATTAACCATGCATTTGAGGATTTTATGTCCATTAACAAAGTTTATTAGAAGTTAGTTTATTAGAAGTATTCTTTATATTGTTGCCGACATTCTTGAAGTTTGAATTTTGTGAAGCTTGTGGTACCTCAACGCTTTGATGTAGCAATGAAAAAGAATCAATTAACTACTGGTAGAAAGTGGCTGTTTTGCACAGTGAACCAAATCGAATTTCGAAAAAAGTGTTCTATCAGCCCGCCCTTCCTAGTATTCATTTTGAGAAAAACGATAATAATTGTGAATATTGATTTCCCATTTCAAAACAAATAAACAAAATATACATAAGAAGTGATAAAAAATGAATGGTTACAACGCAGAAAGTTACCTAATTTGCAATTATCAATATAATTAAAAGATTAAAAAACAAGATGTTTATCAAAAAACTGTTTTAAAGGTCAAAATATTCAACAACCAATTTAATTGATGTTTTTAGGTTTAAACAGCTGCTTTATATGCAATAAATTTTATCTCAATCTTAATCATTTTTTTATCATTCAGCAAAATTCTTAGCACTGAAAGTAGCGTGAAAACTTATTGAAGTGAAATTTTTCTAGGGTATATAAAAGACATACCAAAACCAAAAGCAGTTATCTGTTTAAAAAAAGCTAAAGTGAGGTGAAAGGACAAAGGAGGACCGAACATTCCAAGATGGTGAAAGTAGTGGTAAGATATTTTTTCCATTTATAAAAATGTTATAAAGTTGCAAATATCATATGCCTTTGTAAATGTTAAAAAAATTATAATAATAAATTCATTATATTTGAACCAAAAATAAATATCGTTTTAGAATTAGAATAAAATTACGTTAGACTTTTTTTTTTCTCCACCCTTTTAAATAAATATATTTCTTTAATGTATCAGAAATAATCAACTCAATCACAAATCAACTAAATCACGAGTTTAAAAATGAACTATTGGAATAAAAATGAAAAGAAATGCCATTTTAGTATTAATTTAGTTTGCATTCACTTGTTTAAAAAGAATAAGATTTAACATATTAACACGTCCTTTCATTTTATCTACTCTGACAGCATGAGTGCTTTGGAATTGCTATCAAATTATAATAATCGGATACATCCTATCGCTACTCGCATTTTATTCACTTTGCGTTTAGTGAAAAACAGTGGTTTTAATATCATCTTCTGTTTGGTTCCAAGTCATGTTGTCATTTCAGGTAATGAAAAGGCCGGCAAGGCTTCAAAATTTGCGATGTCTTTTTTAAGGACTGGACATCCGTTTTGTAACATTAAGATGGCATTTTCAGGCCATAAAATTTCATTCTGGCAAGAGACATGGATGAGAAGACGCATAATAAGCTACACACTATAAAACCTAGAATTGGTTTTTGACTTGTTCTACCTATATGTGAGATGGATGTCAAACTGACTCGCCTCCATATAGGATACGCACTATGCACCCATAGGCATCTCATTTTTGGTGAGAGTACACCAGTGTGTCTTGCATGACATGTTGATTTTTGCATCAAACATATTTTAATTGAATGCCCTGTTTTTAACCCTGAACGTGTTACCATTTTTCTACATCTTCAACAACTTTAGAGAACTTGGTGGGTGAAAAATTCCACCCAAACATTTTTAACTTTTTACGAGCCATTCCTTTTTATACTTGCATTCAGCACTTTTTACCGTTTGTTTGTGTTTTGCATGTTCTCATTGCTTCTCATTAAGTTTTCATTATCATATGTTAACAATCATGTTCATATTATACTACAGTACTGTATTTTAACCAGTTTTATGTTGATATCATAGATTTTATATTTTATAATCTGCCCTGATTTTACCGTTTGCTTGGCGCAGTATAACCAAATCAGGTACTTGCGCCATTAAACCACAAACAAACAAAACAAATTGTTCATTTTCACTTCTTCAAATTTATGGCAAATCATATGTATCTTTTAAAACGCCATCGATTTACTTTCAGTATAACATGGAAAATTTTATACTGGCTTACGGCGCGATTTTTATATTGTTTGTTGTTTGTTTCTTATGGCACTTGCCACTGACAAGCCCGCTGTTACGAAGACAGCGATTTAAGCCTGAAGGGAACGTCTCTTATTTTTTATAGCAGCGCCAACTAGGGCCAAGAGTACGACTTTGCTACTCACGCATCACTCATTCGCTTGCACAACCACTTTTTACAGGAAGGCACATTCACACATCTCACAGATAGAACAACAGAAGAACAACCATGCCCAAACCGGGACTCGAACCCGGGACGCCCAGATCACGGGGAAGACGCGCTACCCCTATGCCAGGACACCGGCGCGTTTTTTTATATGCAGACAGCAATATTTATCTCATACAATAAATTTTATCTATTTTAGTATTAAATTAATTTCACTTATTGCTTTCTACGTATACACACTTAGTCAAATCGCTTTAGGCTATTTTATAAACGAAATTCAAAGTATTCTAAATTGAAATTTTTATATAATATTTTAAGAAAGGAATAAAACAAAATTTATTATCTTTTTCATATTCAAACACACTAAAAGCCAATTTCGTATTACCCGATTCTTTATACAGATCGCTCTTGTTTTGGCTATGGCTGCCGCTGCATGCGCCTCGCTCATTCCATACAGATACGCAGATGGAGTGAGCGCCAGACATTTCTACAAAGGAGAGGGTCACTACGGAATTGCCTCTGGAATTTACGGTCTTGGATATGGTGGCTTCTATGGTGCCTATGATTATGCACCCTATTTCTATGACGGATATTACGGATATGATGGGCTTGGATACGGGTATGGACCCTATGGATATTATGGAAGATACTTCGGAGTTCCTGGTTACTATGGAGGTTACTTTTAAGTATCTTAAATCAGTGTTTGGTACGTTTTTTTTTCTATTTATTAATAATCATTCTAAAATATTTTTTAAATTGATAAAATGAAAGAAACAATTTACGCTTGCGCACTCGAATTCTGTTTTTTTATATTGAAAGAATACAATTAAATACTTAGAATTTTTTTGGCACAATAATTTGTAATTCTTCAATTGCATTCAGCTCCTGAAATATAATAGCTATTCGTCGAATAATTTAAAGACTAAGTTATACTTCTATTTTTTTTTTAAATAAGCATTTTAGGTGCATAAAATTTAATATGCTAGAAAATTTATAAGATAAATAATTCATTGCACTAACTTCTATTGCTGATTTGTTAAAAAACTTGGAAATTATCTTGCATAAAATATATTTTATCTATATTGTCCGATTAATAACTATAAAAAAATGACTTCTCTGTAAATGTTTAAAACACTTTTCAAAAGATTAACTACTGTATAACCCTATTCTAAATTTACATTAAGATTTTATTGCATTAATACTAATTATTAGTAAAAATTACACGAACAATTATATTGTGGAAAACTGTATGAAGGCATTTTTAGGGAACAATTTTAGAATAGTCACATTAGAAACTTTAAAAAATTATATTTTCATGTAAATTTGTCTCTCAAATGATATTATTATTTCTTCTTTTTTTACAGGTTTGCAAATATCTGATCCAGAAGATTACCATATTTATCATCAAAAATGAAATAAAAATTTACCTTTCGAAGGTGAAGAGTTATTATTACAAAAAAATAAAGAAATGTTGTTAATTGAATTTTTTTTTTTTTTTGCTTTATTTGAGTAGCTATTACACGCTCACCATTATAAACATGAAACTCTATTGAATTTATTTGCATAATGAATTTCGAAACATAATCTTTCATTAAGAGATTCTACATTTCAGAAACTAACTCATACAAACATTTAATAATATGAAAGCTCACTTCTATTAGTTGATCATATTTTGGGTCTTAGAGTTAAGTTTATTTTACTTAATTGTAAAACATATTGAAAAGTTTAGAAAAGATTATTTTTTGAGCCAACAAGTAAAATTCAAACCTCACAACGTAGTAAGTTCTCAAGAAACTGACAATTGAAATTCAAAACCAAACCAACCAACAAATGAAGTAGCTTGAAATCCAACAAGTGAAACTCAAAATTCATATGCGTAAATAAGTCCTCAATAAACTTTCAAATGAGATTTTTCAGAAAGAAAAGTAAAGGCACATAAGCAAATCCACCACCAGTGGAAGAAAAAGAAAAAGAAAAAAAAATTATAAAGTATATGTCTAGATATTTAGATGAAAGTCTTTTTTAGAAGTGGAGTAAAACAGTGCTCATTATTTAGTGAACTGTCTGTATTAAAAATGAAACAAAATATGGCTAATGATAGAGCGCGAGATAAAAAAAAAGGCTACATATGCACTTTGAAGAAATGCACATAATGCAATTACAATATTAAGGATGTCGAAAAAAATACTTTCCTTTAAAATATACAAGACCATCAGTTTTCATTTTATTTTAACAAAGATAGAAATTATAAGAGACAAATAATATTAATTTTCTGAGGTCTATTAAAATGTGTAATGGAAGTGAGTTTGGTGTATAATATATCCGTTGTTTAATTTTGTATCTTGCACCTATAACTAGAATACAATTAGATAGGATATATAAAAGCGTTTTAGGTCTGGTTTAATGGTGTTATTCATAGTTAGAAAATGTCACTTAAAATTCGTATCAAAAAATTCCCTTTAAAATGTTTTAGAGTTAAAAAAGGACTTTAGTGCCTCAGCCTTTTTTAATATTTAGCACAACTTATCACAGTCAAAATTCATCGCTATTATTTTTAATTTTCAGACATTTTTTACGAAGAATTATGAATTTTTTTCTTATATTTTCAGATAGTTTCCTATTAAGGATTATTTGTTTACTTAAGTTTAAAAAAATTAACTCATGTATTATGGAATTTTTTGTTCTTATTAGAATACACTCGTATTCACTGTTTATGTCATTCGACATAACAGTTATTCTTCCTTATTTTTCCTCATATAATTTACATACAATTTTGATTAAAGCTATGTTTTTGCAACATTTTCATGCTTATTGCAACATAATAAGCATGAAAATGATTCTTAAAAAATCAAAATGCATATAATCATGACATATTTTTAATATTTAAATAGTAATGTTTTTACTTGTGATGTTGCATTGGTTGAATTTTTCCCATCATGAAATGAACAGAAAAAAAATCCACAATGTGTTCAGAATTTTTTACGTTATTTAGAATAAATAATTTCCTTTTTATTATCAACTTAACTATTTCATGATAATAAGCAAACATAAAAGTAATATGACATAAGTCCAGCTAAACGTTAACCGAAATAAACCATCAACCGATTTTCAGATGTCCTTAAATTAAGAGTGACCTAAAATTATGAAGAAATTTCAAATGATTCAGGTTATTAACGTAATACATAATTATATGTGCTTACAAATATATTTTATATATGAAAAAATTTATAAGAATATAAAAACATTTCAAACAATTTAGATTATTAAAGTAATACAATTATTAAGTGATTTCATATTTATTTTTCGATAATTTTATTACTGTTAAAACGGATAATTATTGAATATTTATTAGAAACTATCCCTTTTATTATTTATTATTTATATTATGTTATAATTCAGCTTCATTATTTTATAATTCATAACATCACACAGCCAAAGAATTCACTTTTATATTTGCAGAAAAATTTTCAAAATAATATCTAAGTGAAAAACAAAAAGTATTTATGAATCTGAACTTTTCCTGAAACTGAAATCTAATTTTTTTTTATTCTCGAGAAATCGACAGAGATTTACATTATGTTTTTGTCGTTTCGAAAAAAAGCAACATCTAGTTCTTTAAACTGGTACTTTTCTTCTGCATATATTTACTCTATTTATCTTCGCATCAAACTTCAACTGTTTCGGGTGGTAAGGTATCGGCTCGTGAGCCGTAGGGTTTTAGATTCGAGACCCGATTCCACCGAAGAACCGTCGTGTAAGGGGGAATATTGCACGTTAAATCCGTCAGGCCAAACGATACCCCGCTGGTTTAGTGTGGAGAGGGGAGTGTCAGCTCAGGTGTCGTCCTCGTCATCTGACCGCGGTTCAAAATTACGAGGACCGTCCAAAAATAGCCCTAGTGCTGCTTTACAACGGGACGTTAATATAACTAAACCTAATCTAGATGATTCGATTATCAAAGACTATATCACATTAGAACACCACTATATGGAGAAGTGCAAGTATCGAATAACCCCCTTTGTGTTCGAACTTTAACCTGTCTGTTCAGTATGATCAAAAAGTTTTTCATATAAAAATAAATTTCTTTCTTAACATGTTTTGTATGAAGTGATAAATTTGTAGTGAAATTAGATAAGAGGCTACAAAATTCTAATGTGAAATAATGAGGTTTGTTAATTTCTTTCTTTACAACAATAGTTAATGAAAAAAATGAATAAACAAAGAATATATTTCTATAAATATATTAATTGTAACACTTTTATTTAAACGAAGAAAAATTTGACAATTGCATCCAGACGAGTGAAAATATAAAAAATGAAGATAATAATAAATTCAAAGAAATTATTACACAGTTACCTTCAAAAATTCAGAATATTTTCACAATGATCGGTCAAGATATTTGCATAATGTCTTGCAGACCAAATATATACCAATATATTCTAATATTAGTATATATAATATTAGTACTGGTATATACCAAATTCTTTGGTACATATTTTCGTACCTGTGTATATGCACGTAATGAAACTTGAACACACGTGCTTCTGTTTCTTTCTTTTTCCTCTACATCCATTTCAGAGCTAATGATTTAAAGGCATAATCTGTAACGGTTACTACTTAGAGGTCATTCTAAAGGGAATATGCAAGAATTCAAAAGCAAACGTCATATATAATATTTGCATAATTTTCAGAAAACGTTTAACTAAGATGTTTCAAATGTATTTTTGACAGTTGAGAGTAGGTTTATTTCATGGTTTGCACAATATAGTAAACGATACTGATGAGCATTTCCCATTACTCGTTCAGTTACACGTTCTCTTAATTAATGATGAAAACTCTGAGATTAGAAATGGATCCCTATTTTTTAAACACACGAAATTCGGGATATATATATATATATATATATAAGTAATTAAAAATAACATAAAAATGTATGCAAAAAGCTTAAATTACCATTGGAGAGATCCTAAGTTTCGCTAAGTTTACTATCCAAATTCACAAAATAATTATATAAGATATAATCAAGTAATTACAAAGATGTAATTGCTAATATCCGTTACAATCTATTATTAACATTTATATACTTATAAATTGATATGAAAAAATGAAACAGAAGATATCTATCGAATAGTTATTGCAAGAAATATCTCTTAAAGAATAACTAATATCTAATTTTGATTTTCAGATTTCTGGCAATTTAATATGTCACAAGGAATGTTGATTCTAAGCGTTAAATGTTCTTCAACAGGTTAACCAGTTGTTTGTCCTGTACGATCATCAGAAAAGGTCTAATGTAGATTTCTTTTTTAAATCTTGGGGAACAAGCAAAGCATAATCTAATGCACCAATAGGAATTGGAAAAAAGAATATAGTTGAGAAACATTGTTGCGTCTAAAAAAGTTTCAAACAGACCTTTAATTTTCGAAAATATATTGAAATCCATTCCTCAGGAATATGGCGCTTCTATCGATGTTATTGTTTAGAGCATCATCCAAAAACTAATTTAATTTCCTAATCTTTGTAAACCCTGGACAAACAACAATTAAAAATTTCCTTTCAGACGATAAAATGAATTGACGATTCTCGTTAGAGCTCTTTCACATTTAAACAGCCACTTTAAGAGTGTTCATCAAAATGAAATATTTTTAAACATTTCGAAACAAACTTAAAAGGATTCAAATAAAAAAATACCGTATCTTTTCATTTTTTAAATTTTATTTAAAGAAATAAATTCAATATAGGACAAAAGATAATGAATATATCCTTCATAGTGATGATATCAAAATTTAGTTCAGATGATGTGATATGAAAGTATAGGGAGGAGTTGTAGCCATTTGCAATCGCAATAAAACAACGTATCGTAATTACCACAAATAACCGTAATACAATTTATACCCTGAATTAATCCAATCAGAAGTGACCAGTTGCTGAAATTGATTAAAATTGTAATAAATTTTACGAATTACTTTTATAGATATTAGTAATTTTTTTAATTATTTAAACATTATTATGTCCTCCAGAAATTACACAAGAATTTTATATTATAATCAGTTAATGTCAGACAATTGTAAAATGAAAGTTAATAAGAAAATCTTGCATGTTGAAACCGATTCTTTAAATATTCATTAAATTCTCGTTTATAAATAATTCAAAAGTGTTTTAGATATGTGAAAGTAAAAAAAAAAATCCCTTTTCTTTTATCCATTTACCATCAATTGGTGCTCTTTTGCTCTCTTTTTAGAAAGAAACATACAATAACGAATAAATACTATTATCATATATTTAGAAAAACATGTTTGATTTGACTTTAGCGCCACATTACGATTAATTTTACTTAATATTATTTTTAAAGAATATTTAAAAATTACGGAGAGCATTATTGTTTATATTTACATAAATACTTCATAAAAATTTAAAAAAAATGTTAATGCTAATTTAAAAACGTGTAGATAATATTTTTAACTTCTATCAGGAATAATTAAGATACAATATTTTTATGAAATTTATTAGAAAAAGAATATTGTTCAGCTTTCCTGAAATTGTGCTGCTGAAATTGAAGATTTCGTTTCGTTTAGGTTGATACTCAAACAGTATTTCTTATGCCAATCTTTGATTATAAATTTTAAAATTGACAATTTCGTTTATATTAACATTTAAACATGATGATGAATATTTAACATTATATTAGCACTTGAACTTTGTAAAATATGAAAAAAAAATCGTTTAATTCTTGGAACCAAGCGGCTATTCTTGCATGGTTAACTAAATGGAATGTGAATAAAAGCACTAATTCAACACTTTCTAATAGTGATTTTTGGACTAAAATAAAAATGATAAATATCGATATTCATTTTAAAAACAAAGAAACAAAGGAAAAAAAAAAGAAAAAAAAACGAAAAAAAAAATGAACAAAAAATATAAAACAGAATGTTACTACAATTAGGTAGCTTTGCTAATTTGCATTTATCATTAAAAGGGAAAGAATGTTTTTTAAAAAACTAGATATTTATCAGAAAACAGTTTTAAAGCTCGAAATATTCAGCCCAAACTGAGCTACTGTAGCGTCTTATCGCTAACTTATGAATAATACAATTATTTTTATCTTAATTTTAGTCATTAATTTTTTATCTTTCATCAAATCAAAATTCTTAGCCTTGAAAATAACGTGAACACTCAGTCAAGCGAAAGTCTCATGCATATATAAAGGACGGAACAAAACCAAAAAGGTATCATATTTAATACCGCAAAAGCGAGGAGAAAGGAACAGAAGTAGATCCAACACTCCAACATGATGAAAGTAGTGGTAAGATATTTTCTAATTTGCAATACTTATATAAAGTTACGAATCCAGAACGTATTTGTGAATATTACAAATAAGGATGATGATAATTTCTTTACCTTTAAACCAAAAATGAATACCATTTTAGCATTATACAATTTAATGTAAATTTACATTTTTAGTCTACATTTCAAATAAAAATATTTATTTTATTTTTATATATAAAGAAATGAATCGCAAATGCATGTTGCAATTGCAATTAAATATTGAAACAAAAGTTAAAAATTGTAATTAGAAAAATTCTAATACTGATAAAAATTCCATTTAAGGAAAAATTAGTAACTGAATCCGGCAAGCTGTAAATAAGAAGAAAATTAAAAAAAAAAAAAAACTGCGAGAAGTGTTTCATGAAAAATAATGTAGTTTAATATAAGTGTGCAAGATGATTGAGAAATATGAATTTAAACGAGTGCTAGATCATAAAAAAATGACTACGGCTACAGTCAATAATATTTGAACTCAAATATTTCGATATTGATTTCATTTACTAAATTTCATTGATTGTATCATTACACCAACTTCATTTAATTTTTCGATTTCTAAAAAATGTTTAATCCAATCAAAGTTTCTTTTATAAAAATGACATTGGAAATATTTATACTCACTGTTTTCTAAAGGAAGAAAGAAAAAAAAATTATCTTACTAATTTTCACCCAAACTAAAAGATATTTCCTTATTACTCGATTCTTTCTAGATCGCTCTTGTTTTGGCTATGGCAGCCGTTGCATGCGCCTCGGTCATACCATACAGATACGGAGATGGAGTGAGTGCCAGACATTTCTACAAAGGAGAGGTTCCCTACGGAATTTATGGTCTCGGATATAATGGATACTATGGAGCCTACGCACCTTATTACGGATATGATGGACTCGGTTACGGATATGGACCCTATGGAAGATATGGCCTCGGCTATCTCGGATATGGAAGATACTTTTGAGATCTTAGTTACATCGAAGTTCACTTTTAAGTGAATTTAATCAACATTTGGTAAGTGTTTTTTTTTTCACTTTTGTTAATTGAGATTCTAAAATAAATTTAAAAAATAAATAAGACGAACATACTGTTTATTTGTTTCTCTTGAATTCTTCTTTTTTTATATCGAAAAAATGCTCTTAAATTTTTATTTATCGACTAAATAATTTGTGATCGCTAAAATATATTCACATCCTAAAACATAAAAATTATTCATTGTATAATTTTGAGTTCGAATTATATTTCAAATTTGGAAAGTACCATATCAAATGCATAATTTTATATAACCAAACATTTTCAGAATAGCTGGAATTAATTTTTTAAAATTATTTTTGTATAAAATGATATTATTTCGCGCAGTTTAATCATTTTATTTAAATTGTCTAAGCGTTTACGAGTATAAGGAAAAAAAATAAAAAAAATACTTTAATTCCTTCCCATCCATTTATCGGCTATCTCGGATATGGAAGATATCTTTGAGTCTTATTTATTACGTAAGTTCACTTTTAAATAACTTTAACCAACATTTAGTATGTTTTTTTTTTCATTTTATTAGTAGAGATTCTAATATATATTTAATTATAATATATATTCTAATTATATTATGTATTCTTATATATATTATATTAATATAAGTTATATTTTAATATATACTCCTTATGTTGTTTTTTTCGAATTATTCTTTTTCCCTTATACTGAAAGTATGCACTTAATCTTAAAATTTTATTTCTCGTCTAAATAGTTTAAGATTCTACAAATATATTTATATCCTGAAATTTAAAAATTATTAATTGAATAATTTTGAATAATTAATAACCATCATTTTAATAATTAATAACTTTAAAAGTAACATCTCAAGCGCATTAATTTTATTAAGCTAAATCTTTTTCAGAAAAGATGAGATTAATTAGTTATATTATTTTTATAGAAAAAACTACATATTTTCAAAGATGTCATTTTATTTAAATTATCCAACTGATTAAAAGAAATAGAAGAGCTAGCAATTCATTAAATTCTTCAAACTCTTAAAAATGATTGACTGTCATATATCTCTATACTAACAATATTTGAATTTAGTTGCTATTGTATTGATAATAATGTGTTAGTAAAATAGGTTTGACTATTAAGTTGTGAGTAGCTTTATGACTGGCCTCGTAAGGAAAAAAAATTTAAATAATAATTTTTGAATTTAAAAAAAAAAATTATAATTTTATTCTAAATTAGTTCCACAAGTCTTACTTAAATTTATTGTTATTGTTTAAAATATTATTTATATAATATATTCTTTTTCTTTTACAGGACTGCAAATTTCTGAAATAGAATGTCATCATAAGAACAATCAAAAGCAAAGAATGTTTAGAAAATTGAAACAAAATTGGTGAATTATTATTGCAAAAAAATAAAGAAATGTTTTTAACTGAATTATTTTCCTTCTTTTAGTCATACCTTTTTACAAAAAATGGTCATCATTATCAACGTTATAGTTTAATGAATAACATGCGTGAAGAATTTCAAAGCTTAAACTTTCTTTAAAAGATTCTATATTTCAGATAATTAATTATACAAACATTTACTAATTAAATACCCATTTATGCCAGTTAATAATATCTTGTTTTTTTTCATATTTTTAGCGTATTTTTCTCTTGGTTGTTAAATGTATTGGGAGGTTCTGAGAAGATAAAGTTTGACTCATATATACAAGTTAAGCATTTTTTATGTAAATAAATAGCCATAAACTATCAAAGGAGAATTCTTGTAACCAAATGTAAAGAAAAAAAACCAAATCATCCATTTCTAGAAAAAAAAAATACAATGAAATACGCAAAATTTGTTTAAAAGTTAGGATGGAATTTTTAATTTATAAGTAGAGAAATATAAATGCATCATTTAATGAACTAACTGTTTAAAACATAACTAATACGAAATTTTATTAGTGATAGACCGCGAAATAACGAAAATCTTGCTTGTTTGTTTGTTTCTTATGGCACTTGCCACTGACAAGCCCACAGTTACGAAGACAGCGATTTAAACCTGAGGGGGAACGTCTCCTATTTTTTATAGCAGCGCCAACTAGGGCCAAGAGTACGACTTTGCGACTCACGCATCACTCATTCGCTTGCACAACCCCTTTTTACAGGAGGGCACATTCACACATCTCACAGATAGAACAACAGAAGAACAACCATGCCCAAACCGGGACTCGAACCCGAGACGCCCAGATCACGGGGAAGACGCGCTACCCCTATGCCAGGACGCCGGCATGAAAATCTATATGCATGCATATTAAACATGCGTGTATATAGATTTTACAAATACAAATGCATTCACATACAAATACCTCAATCCTACTGATGTTGACAAACTACTTTCCTTAAAATCTTAGAGGGTAATAAATAATTTTTATTTTATTTTAAGAAAAGAGCATAAAGCAGAGCACAAGATGTATTAATTTTCTGTGTAGTATTAAGGCAACCGGCTCAAGTGACTTTGGTGCATTATATATCAAATATTTAATTTTGAACCTCGCAACTAGAAATTGAGCAAATTTTAATATTGGATGACACATTTTAAATATGATTTTAAGTTGGCAACCTCAGTTGGAAATTAAAACTTGAACTAAAATTGATACTTAAAAATCAATACAAATGATTGTTTTTAAAAAAAAGTCTTGAAGAAAAATACTTGTGCTCCAGGATTTTGTAATATATGCTACGTCTTCAACCTAGTGTAACCACCGTAGTACAACCTAGTAATGTCGTCTACCTATAATATTATCGTCAACCTACGCAAAATTCATCGTTATTATTTTTTGTTTAAAAAACGATTTGCTTACAAATAAATATGTATTCTTAAAATTAGAATCATTTTTGGGTTTTGGAGCTATATTTTCAAATTTTGAAATATTATTATATTTAGGAAAAATACTCTTTAAATCGTTTTAAAATGATAGAATTCGGGCGTTGTTCTTTCCATTTTAATCTTAATAAATTTAATTCTTATTTACAGGTTTTTTGGGCCTGCGTTTCTATTTAAAATTTTTATATTTTCTTATTTAAAAAGAAACAGCATTTTCATATTCTTTAAAGAATTAATAGAATTCTTTAAACTTTTAGATACATTTATTCAAGACTAATTTTTGAAAATAAATCGTACTTCTATTATTTTGTTGATGCATAGATTTAAATTTTCCCATCATAACATTAACACAACAAGAAACAATAAATCTCTAACTGCATTCAAATTTTCTTACATTATTTTGAATTAAGACATTACAGACTTACATTATTTTATCGGCATCCTACATTTTCCGGATCACGAGTGATTAATGAAATTATGAGTTTGAATTCATTAAATATCTCAAAAAGAGATACCACAATATATATATAGTTTAATAATCCACAAAATCCTTTTTTTATACAGCACTTTAGAAATTTTTAAAGTAACAATAGATTAAAAAGACGATAGATTTGAAATGATTTAGATAACTAATTTAATACATATTTATACGAGTTTGCAAGCATATTTTCCAACATTTGTATCACAAAAATTAAAAAAGTAAAATAATGAATATTTGTTGAAAAAAGTTTCATAATTAACTACATCAATTCGCAATTAATCAGTTTTTTGTATGCATTTGAAAAAAATATATAAGTGAAGGTTGACATTTTACAAACTTTAATTCCAAAAATTATAGCGTTAATATTTTTATTCATTACTAATTTTAGTGCGAGTTACAGAAGCATTTAATTTATACACTTGTAGTTTTAGAAAAATAAAAAAATATATTTTTTTAAATCGTACCTTTATTATGCGCATATTCTCTCTATTTATCTTCCCAATAAACCTTTGTACGATTCTATTATCAAAGAGAATATTATATTATCATATCAGAACACCAAATATATAGGAAAGTGAAAAAGTGTTGAAGCCTCCACTTTTGAAATCGGTTTTTAACCGGTATGTTCAGTATGATCAAAAAAGGGTTTGATAGAAAAATTAATTTTTTTTCTTAACATGTTGTGCACGAAGTAATTAATTTGTAATGAAATTAGATTAGAGCTCACAATACTCTATTGCGAAATTTTGGATTTGTGAAATTCTTGCCTCACAACAATAGTTAATGAAGAAAAAAGAATTTTGGAAACGGACTGAATATGTTTATGCAAATATATTATATTTAAAACTTTTTTTAAATAAAGCAATATTTGAGGATGGAATATGACAATTAAATCCAGACTAGTGAAAATATAAAAAATTAGTTGAAGATAATAACAAACTCAAAGAAAATATAACACTTTTAACGAAAAATTTCAGAATATTGTTACAATAATCAATCAGAAGATTTGTATAATATCCATGAAAAATTTTTGGCATTTAAAAACATTCACATTCTCTTGCGTATATGTACGCTCGTAATAAAACTGGGACACACCTGCTTCTCTTTCTTTCTTTTCACTCTACAACTTTTGAGGTAGACTGATTTAATGGCCAAATCTGTACGCTTACTACTTCGAAATCATTCTAAAGGGAATACAAAAAAAGTTAAATGCTAACGTCATATATAATATTCGCATAATGTTAAGAATTTTTACTGAGAAATTTCACAGGTATTTTTGGTAGTTGACAGTATTTTTATTTCAAAGTTTGCACTCTATATGGGCAACAATACTGACAAGCATTTTACATTCCTGCAAGCATTTTTCTTATATCATAATGAGAAATCTAAAATAAATAATAGGTCCATATTTATCAAGCACAAAATTATTGAATCATCTTGACAGAAAACTATCACTGTTCAATGAAACACTCTTCTGAAGAATTATTTCTCAGAAATATCACAAGTATTTTTGACATAAGATTTTTTTATGTTTTGCTCATTATATATATAATAATACGGATGACTATTTCACGTTCAGTCACACTCTTTCCTTAATTAATGAAAAAAAATTGAGAGTTCAGCAATGAGTCAATATTTCTCACACTTGGAATTCTGGTACCATCTGGACGGAAAATTATCACTAGTCTACAATAAAATTATCAATAGTTTGTATCCTTTCGTAATCGCAATGCAACCACATATCTTATTTATCACAAATAACCTTAATACAATTGAAAAGCTGAGAAGTAATCCAATTTGTATTCATCAGTTGAGGAGTTTGATTAAAGGAGTACGAAATTTTACAAATTACTTTTATGGATATTATTATTATTATTTTAATTATTCGAACCATATTATGCCTTCAAGAAATTCCAAAATTTTTTTTGTTATAATCATTTTTTATCAAAAACCACTATGAAACCAAAATAGGATATTTTTCGAATATGTGAATTTTTTGTCGATTTCTTTGTATATAGTTTAGAATATAATACAAATTCTGAATTTATTGTCTTGTTTAGAATTTTCCTATTTTTTTACCAACTGGCTCAAAACTGACAGCAAATTAAAACCAGGAGCGAGTACAGTTCTTTTGGAATTTAATGAAAATCAAATTCAGAGATATATAGCAAACAAAATAATACATTTCCCTTCAAAAACCAATATAACTTATTGAAAACTTCCCAGAAAGATGTTGAAATTTCCAAGGATTTGAGAAACTTGGCATATTGAGGCTAGAAAGATATCAGCGATATTCTTTATCAAAAGGTTTGGCGACAATTCGATTTGGCATATTGGCAAAGTTTTAGAGCTTTTAGATAGGCTTTAATTCCAGGTACTTAATGAAAATCCTGTTTAATTACAAGGTATTCTCTACCATATTAAAACGGGATCTTATTTCAAGGAAAAATCTGAAAAAAATGTTTTAAATTGAGAATTTTTTTTACAATTTTTTACTATTTAAATTATTTGCAAAAGACTGAAAACGTAAGACATTGCACGTGATGTTTATCACTACTTCCCAAAAGCAACCAAACAAACGTTTCTTTTTATGATGCGACTGCAGCTGATCATTATCGCCAATAGTCGTTTAATCGCGCATTGCCAAGAAAAAAGTTTTAAAAATTTCCTGGTAGGCGACAACTTTTAATCATGTATTTGATACATTTTTGACTATTTAAAAGTTTATTAAAGATTGTTTTTCGTAATTCTATCATTATTTTCAAATTTCAAATTTTAAGATGTTTCAGACATTTTAAATGACAGAGCAATTTCAGAAAAAGATAATTTAACACCTGATACAAGTGGCAATTGTTACATTGTAAACTAAACCGAATTTCAATAAAAGGGCAATTCAACACTTTCTATTATTTATTTTTAGATAAAAGATAAAATCGATGAACATTAATTTTAAATTTTCTGACAAAAAAAAATTTCGTAAAAAATAAACAAGAAGGTAAAACAGATTGTTACGACAATTCTGTAGCTTTGCTTAATTTGCAATCATCATTAGAAGTAAAAGAATGGTTTTTAAAAAGCATGATGTTTATCAAAACAAGTTGTTTGATTTGTAATTATCATTAACATGAAAGAAATTTTAAAAAAACAAGATGTTTATCAGAAAACAGTTTTAAAGATCAAAATATTCAACATAAAACTGAGCGTAATGTCTTGTTATTAACTTATGCATGATACAAGTATTTTTATCTTTTTTTTAATCATTACTTTTTTATCTTTTATCAAAATTCTTAGCCTCGAAAACAGCGTTAACATTCAGTCAAGCGAAATTTTCGAGTATATATAAACGATGGAATAAATCCAAAAAGTTATCATACCTAATACCGTAAAAGTGTCGAGAAAGGAACAAAGGAAGATCCCGCACTCCAACATGATGAAATTAGTGGTAAGAAATTTTCTAATTTGCGCTACTGATACGTTACGAATGCATTACGTCTTTGTAAATGCTCCAAATAAAAATCATAAGATTTTCTTTACCCTTAAATGAAAAATAAATACAAAATAAAATTTAATATACATTTAATTTCTTCGTCTACTTTTCGAATAAATTTGGTGTAAATTATATCTATATAAACAAGGGAATTGAGAAAGGAATTATATATTGCAATGAAATTATACATAGAAATAAAAGTGAAGACATGTAATTTCAAAATTTCTAATACTGATTAAAAAACATTCCATTTAAGAAAAATTGATTAACTAATTCGTAGAAGCAATAATAAAATAAATTCAAGAAATCTAGAACAAATTTCCGATTAATTGCAATCATGCTCCGCAAATGTGTGCAAAGTGATTGTAAAATGCTAATTTAAACGAGAGTTGTTATTAAAAAAATGAGCACGGGCTGCGGTCAATATAATTTGAGATAATAAATTTCAATACTGATTTGGTTTAATGAATTCATGTTTTTAGCATTACACTACTTTTAATTGAATTTTCGATTTCTACAAATGTCAAATCAAATGTCTACAAACGTCATTTCTACCTGCTGAATTGTCAAGAAAAAAAAACTTTTTTTTTTCTTCTAATTCTTATTCAAACTAAAAGATATTTTCCTATTATGCAATTCTTTCTATAGATCGCTCTTGTTTTGGCTATGGCAGCTGTTGCATGCGCATCGCTCATACCATACAGATACGGAGATGGAGTGAGCGCCAGACATTTCTACAAAGGAGAGGTTCCATACGGATTTTATGGTCTTGGATATAATGGATACTACGGTGCCTTTGACAACGCACCCTATTATGGATATGATGGACTAGGTTACGGATATGGACCCTATGGATACTATGGAAGATATGGCACCGGCTATCTCGGATATGGAAGATACTTTTGAGATTTTAGTTGCATCGAAGTTCACTTTTAAGTAAATTTAATAATCATTTGGTAAGTATTTTTTTTCACTCTGTTAATAGGGATTCTAAAATAAATTTAAAAATAAATAAGACGAATAAACTCTATGTTGGTGTACTTGAAAATATTTATATTAAAAGAATACTCTTAAAATGCAATTTCTCGACTAAATAATTTGCCACCCCTCAAGTATATTCAGATCCAGAAATATGAAATTATTCATTGAATAATTTTAAGATTAAATTTTATTTGTAATGCCTTCAAAATTATCATCTCAACTGAGTTAAGTTTATATAACTAAAGTTTTTTGAGATTATATTACTTAGTTGATAATAAGTAGTTTTATCACTTTTGTTGGGAAAATTTCAATTTTACTCAGAGATTATTCATTTTATTTAAATTGCCTAAGTGAATATCAGCAATAGAAAAAACTAAAAATTCTTCAAATCTTTTTCAAAATGAGTGACCGTAATATATCCTTATTCTAATGATATTTGAATGCAGATGCTATTTTATTAATAATAATAGGTTAGTAAAATTGCTTAAAATATTGTTGTGAATAGCCATATAAGTGGCAATTTCAGGAAACAATTTTAGAACGTTTTTTTAATTGATTTTATTTTCTTGTAAATTAATTTCTCAAATCTTATTTGATTTCATTTTTATTGTTTTAAAACCTATTTACATAGCATAATAAATTCCTTCTTTTTTTACAGGACTGCAAATTTCTGAACTAGAATGTCACCTTAAGAATAATCTAAAACGAAGAATTAATAGAAAAATGAAACAAAAATGAAGAATTATTATTGCAAAATAAAAAATAAAGAAATACTGTTGAATGAATTATTTGTCTAATTTTAGTCACACCTTTTCACAGAAAATCGTCATACTTATCAATCCCAGCATTACCAAATATGGTTCTTGCGCCATTAAACCACAAACAAACAAATATACTTATAAACTTAATAGTTCAATGAATAACATGCGTGAAGAATTTCAAAGCATAAACTTTCTTTAAAAGATTGCATATTTCAGACAAATAATTACACAAACATTTATTAATTAAATGTCCGTTTCTACCAGTCAATAATTTTGCTTCTTTTCATTAATTCATATATTTCTTGATTGTAAAATTTATTGTATTTATTGTTTAATTATTAACAATTACTAAAATAACTATCAGAGGAGGTTTCTTGGGACAGCAGTTACCGGCACTTAAACAAATCATCCATATCTAAAAGGAAAAGAAAACATGTGACATGATATTTAATTAGAATTTTGAACGTAATTTTTAGCCTCGAATAGGAGTAAAATAAATGGATTATTCAGTGAAATATCTGTGTTAAATATAAATAATTAAAAATTTTGCTATTAATAGATCGCAAAATTAAAAAAAAATCTAAATACACGCATATTAAGAAACACATACAAGTATCACAATCCTACTGATGTTGACAAAATACTTTCTTTAAAATCTTAGAGATTAATAAATGATTTTGATTATATTTTAAGAAAAGTTTATAAAGCAGGAATACTAGATGTATTAATTTCTTTATAGTATTAAGGCAACTGGCTCAATTGACTTTGTTACGTGATATATATATCAGATATTTTATTTTGAATCTCGCAACTAGATCTTACATGTTAGTCAGGGATGATGCGTTTTAAATATGATTTTAAAATGCCAATTTTAATTCAAAACTGAGATTTGAACTAAAACTAAAACTTAAAACTTATAACAAAATGTGGTTTCTTGAGAAAAAAACTTGTACTGCAAGAGTTTGCAATATTTGATACACATTCCAATCAAAATTCTTCCTTATTATTTTTTTTTTAAATTATAAAGATTTGCATATAAAAAGTTAGTTAATTTTTAAAAAGCGTCATTTTTGTTTTTTGATTATATTTAGATTTAAAAGAAATACTCGCGGTACATTATATTTAAAAGAAATACTTGCATAATATTTTAAAAATGATAGAATTAATGCACATTTAAATTTGCAAGTTTTGTGATTGAAACATTCTTCCACATTTTTCTTTTTTAAAAAGGGTATATATTTTTAATTAAAAATATACAGCACTGATATATATTTCACATAATAATAGATTTCATAAAATTACTATAAATATTTATTGAAGACTAATTTTTTATAATAAATTGTACTTATATTATTATTTTGATCTTGCAAAAATTTATATTTTTCCGTCATTCAACAACAAGACAACATCAACTAGAAGCAATTAATCTCAAATTGCATTCAGAATTACTTACATTATTTTCGATTAATAATTGCTTTTTTAGCGACAACTTACTTTTTCCCGAACATGGGTGATTAATGAAATTATGAATTTGAATTCATTAATATTGGTAGAAGAGATATCAGGATATGCATAAATTAAATAATTCACAAAATTCTACTTCAGACTATACTGTAGAGGTTTTTAAAGTAGAAATGGAATAAAAATGCGACGAGATTTGAAATGATTCAGATAACTAATTGATGCATGTTTGCAAGCAAATTTTCCAATATTTGTATCACAAAACCTAAAACGTTAATTGTTAAATATTTATTGAAAAAAGTTTTATGTATAACTTCATCAGTACGCAATTAATCATTTTATGTTTGCATTTCTAAATACTTAAGTAAGAATCACCTTTTGAAAAACTTAAGTCCCTAACATTATAGCGTTAATACTATCATTTTTTTTAAAATGAAGTACGAGGTGAAGCATTTGATTTATACATTTGTAGTTTAAAAAAATTTAACATCTAATTCTATTAAATGATATTCTTCTTTTGTACATATTTGATATATTTATCGTCACAACCAGATTTTTGTATGATTCTATCATCATAAAACATATAATGTTAATAAATATTTGAAATTTCTACTATTGATTAATAAAAATTCCATTTTAGGCAAGATTGATTAAATACTTCATGCAACTTATAATTAAGAGGAAAATTCAAGAAATCGACGAAAATTTTCTAATGAATAATAATAACATAACTATTTATAATAAAGAACGTATATATTAATAAATATTCTTAATAACGAAGTATTTGATATCAGAATTTGACAATAGAGCTCATACAAGTGAATATGCGAAATTAAATTGTAGATTATAACAAACGTATCGAAAATACAAAACCGTCATCGGAAAAAATTCCAACTATAAACAAGGATCAGTCAATATATTTGCATAATGTCTTGCTGAAAAAGTTGCGTAAATTCTTTGGTATCTAAAAGTACTCATACTTTCCTATATTTATTAATGTGCGTAATAATAATGGAACAAATGTGTCTCTGTTTTGTTTTTCTTTTTCATTTATATCTTTTTGTGATTTACTGATTTAAGGACATAATCTGTACGCTTAATACTTATTGATCATTCTGAAGAGAAGATGAAGAATTCAAATGCAGTCTTTATATATAATATTCATACAGTCTTAAGAAGAGTTTTTACTTAGAACTTTCAAGAGTATTTTGATAGTTGAGAGTTGTTCGTTTTCAAGTTTTGAACACTATATGGGCAACAATACTGATGAGCATTTCATGTTCTGCCTTTCTTTATTCTGATACCATAATGAAAACTCTGAGATCAGTAATGATTCCAAATTTTTCAAGCACGAAATTCTTGCATCATATGGTCAGGAATAATCATTGTACAATGAGGTAATAAAAAGTATATAGAAATGAAAGGATTTTTGCTAAAAATAACACAAAAGAAGTGTATGCAATGTAGCTAAAAGTTCTATTCTGGATACGCCAGTTCCGTAAAGTTTACTATCCAAATTCATAAAATAATTCAAGATATAATTGAGCAATTTGAAATATGTAATTACTAATATATATTACAATGAATTATCATCATTTATGAACTTATAAACTAATATTTTGTTATTGCACAAGGAACAAGTAATATCAAATTTTAATTGATTGGTGTGTGCGTGTTTTTTGTTTTTTATTTACTTATTTATTTGGCAATTTTATGATGCAAGGAAGGCTGATGGTGAACACTGCTGTGATTAGTTAAACCATTTGTTTGGTCACTACGACCATCCGTAAGTGCCTAATTATGTTTTCATTTTTTTATATGGTATGGAACGTGAAAAGTTCAATCTAATATTTCCATAGGAATTTCAAGCATCACTGTTCGTACAAAAATCTTTCAAACACATCACTAACTTTCGAATATGTATTGAAATCCATTCGTCAGGAAAGTGACGCTTATATTGATGCAACTGTTTTTAACAACTTTGAAGAAAACTTATTAAAAAAAAACTTTTTTGCGTTTAATATGATTTTGTTTTTAATTTAATCTTTGTAAGCCATCACTCCTGGATACGCAACATTTAAGGAAATATTTTCATTTAGAAGATAAAATAAATTTTACGCTCCTCGCTAGAGCCCTACAACATTTAAGCATCTAATTTCACAGTATTCATTAAAATATTAAAATTAAATATTTTTTTAGCATCTTGGATTAAAATAATAAAGTTTAAATTAATAAAATGTCTTTTCACTATTTGCATTTTATTTCAAGAAATAATTTCGATATATATATATATATATATATATATATATATATATATATATATATATATATATATATATATATATACAAGAGACAATATTTACATAATCATAGTTCAGGTGACGTGATATTAAAGATTAGGGAGTATTTAACACAAATAGCATTTCTACAATATAAAACCTCATCATTAATAAGTCATCAATTGCTGATTTTGAATAAAAGTGTAATAATTTTTTACAAATTAACATTATGAATATTACCAATTTTTTTTAATTGATAATATTTTTAATGATTGTAAGGATATAATAATTTTTATAAGGATAAGGATAAGGATATAATTTTTATAAGGATAAAGATTACTTAATGATCATAAGGATTTTAAGGACATAATAATTTTTTTCAAACATTATTATGTCCTATAGTAATACCAGAAGAATTTTGTGTTATGATCAATTTTTCTCAAAGACAATAGTAAAATGATATTGAAAAAATTAAATTTGCCTGTTGACATAGATTTAATAAATATAAACTCTTTAATAAATAATTAAATCTATTCCCTTTTATCCAACCACCATAATATGATATATTTTGAACTCTTTGTGTGAAAAGATACAACGATTAAAGAATACTTTATCGGATATTTAAAGTGCATCATCATGATATTCTGATTAATTTTATACAAGATTAGTTATAATTAACATTAAAAAGTTTCGAAGTGAAATTATTGTTTATATTTAGGTAAAAAATTCATGAAAGTCAAAAGCAATAAGTTTAACATCAATTAGAGTATCTAATAACTTTTAATTCTATCATGATACACTTAACGATATTATTTTTTAAAGATTTTTATTGAAATGAGTAACTTTAATCTTTTATGAAAAGGTATTGATCAAATTAAAGATTTTTTTTGCTGAGGATGATACTCAAAGAGTTCATCAATCTTTAATAATAAACTTCAAAATTTGAATGTTTCATGCAAAAAATTAACATTTAAATTTATTTTTATTTAAAATGTCTTTATGACAAATTAGCCAGAAATAGTTGGATAGATAAATGAAATTCATTAGTTGATGACCTATTAACTGCTGTTGCTGAATGAATTTTATTTAAAATATTAATTGAATTATTTAACCATATGCTCAACTATAAACATGGCTTTATACTAGTTTGGAAAAAAAATATCAGTTTTTAATAATTCCTTGTATAATCCGGAATTTAATTAATTGTATCTCCAAAAGTTATGACAGTTAATTTAATAATTTGAATTCAAATTCTTAATGTTGGTAATAATCCGGTTTTCAAGGTCATAAAATAGCAACCTTTACATTAACAGTACCAATATTATAGTTCAGAAGATAGTTTGCCTATTTTTACTAAAACAACATTGAAATTGGAAATTTCGAAATAGACATTCAACAAAAAGACCACAAAATCCACCAACATGATTTTTTTGGGATATGAAGATATTTGTAGAATATAATAAGTAGATTTGATGAATATAAAAGTCGAATATAATAGAAATTCAACTTTTCTTATTTAGCTTTAAAATTTTCTCTATTGTTGAAACTGTCTCAAGGTGGACAGCACATTAAAATAAGGAACGAAAATGGCACTCCTAGAATTTTCATTTTTGATGAAATCAAAATTCAAGGTGGTAAAACAAACGAAATATTAAATTTCTCCTAGAACACTGATATAGTTTATCGATGACTTATTTGAAAGCTGTTGGAATTTAGTTTGGTTTGAAAAACTCGATACAATGGAGCTAGAATGGTATTACTGGTACTCAATATTAAAATAGTATGAATGGACAGGATGATTTTCACTACTTCCCAGAAGTTATCAAATAACTATTCTCTATATGTTAAGCTGTAACTGATCATCATCGTCAATGGAAATTTAAACACTTATTACTTAGAAAAAAGTGCTAAGTTTCCGTTTCAGCTCAGGCAATAACTTTCAACTACGTATTTGATGCATTTTTGTCAATCAGAAAGTTTATTAAAGATATTTATTCACATTGTTCCCGGCACTAAATTTAAATTAAGTTAAATAGTAAGTTAACTACTAATTTAATTAAGTCAAAAGCTAATTTAGATAACAGTAAGTAAAAGTTTCAAGGCTGTTCCCGAATCTCGAAGATTGAACGTAGCAACGTAAGAAAAAAATCCGTTTAATTTTCGGTACCAAGCAGCAATTCATGCATAATAAAGTAAATCGAATTTCAATAAAAATACAGTTTCGACCCTTTTTAATAATCATATCTGGAAAAAAGATAAATATAAAGGATACTAATATTCAATTTTAAAATAAATAAAAAAAATTTGCCTAAAAGGATCAGAAAAAAAAAGATAAAACCGAATGTTACTACAATATGATAGTGCTGCCTAATTTGCAATTATCATTAAGAATGAAGTAATGTTTTTAAAAAAACATGAAGTTTATCAGAATTGATTTAATTCTCAAATAATCAACATCAAACTGAGCTACTCTAACGTCTTATCGCTAACTTATACATTTAATTTTATCTTTATTTTAATCATCACTTATTATCTTTCATCAAAATTCCTAGCATGTAAAATAGCGTTAACACTCAGTCAAGCGAAATTCTCGAGTATATATAAAGGACGGAACACAATCAAAGAGTTATCATACTTAATACCGCAAAAGTGAAGAGAAAGGAACGAAGGTAGATCCGGCACTCCAACATGATGAAATTTGTGGTGAGATACTTTTTGATTTCTAATACGAATATAAACTACAGATGCTCTACGTATTTGTAAATGTTACAAATAAAGAGGATGATAATTTCTTTATTTCTTTTCCTTTATACAAAAACGAATACCATTTTAGCATATTACAGTTTAATGTAAATTTACATTTTTCGTCTACGTTTCAAATATATATATACTATTTTTTATATATATAAACGAAAGAATTGCGAATGGATGTCCCACTGAAAATTAAATACTAAAACAAAAGTTGAGAAATGTGATTACAAAAGTTCTAATAGAGGTTAAAAAAAATTCCATTTAATGCAAAATTGGTTAACTGATTCATGCAAGTCATAAATAAGAAGTAAATTCAACAAAAAGATAAATTTCTCATGAAAAATAATTTATATAAATATTTTCTATAATTTATATAAAATAATTTCCTATAAATGTACCAAATTATTGAGAAATTTAAAATTAAACAAGAGCTAAAAAATGATAATAATAAAAAAAAGACCATTTGCTACCATTGCTACGGTCAGTTATATTTTCTGTATTAATTTCATTAATATTTCCATATTGATTTCATTTTTTAAATTTTATTCATTGTATCCCAATGCCAACTTCACTTAAATTAAATTCTATAAATATTGTATCAAATGAAAGTTATTTTTATGATATATATATATATATATATATATATATATATATATATATATATATATATATATATATATATATATATATATATATATATATATAATGTTTACTTAAATGAAAAAATATTCACTTATTTCTGGATTTTTTATATAGGTCGCTCTTGTTTTGGCTATGGCAGCCGTTGCTTGCGCTTCGCTCATTCCATACAGATACGGAGATGGAGTGAATGCCAGACATTTCTACAAAGGAGAGGTTCCCTACGGAATTTATGGTCTCGGATATAATGGATACTATGGTGCCTATAACTACGCACCCTATTACGGATATGACGGACTCGGTTACGGATATGGTCCCTATGGATACTTTGGAAGATATGGCACCGGCTATCTCGGATATGGAAGATACTTTTGAGATCTTAATTACTACTGAATTCAATTTTCAGTAAATTTAATCAACATTTGGTAAGTATTTTTTTCACTCTATTAATTGAGATTCTAAAATAAATTTAAAAAATAAATAAGACTAACATATTTTTATTTGTTTCTCTTAAATTCTTCTTTTTTATTTTTAAAATAAATTTTAAAAATAAATAAGATTTACATACTGTTTATTTAATTTTATAGTTATAGTTTTGTTTTCTTTTTATATATTGAAAGAATGCTTTTAAAATTTTATTTCTCGACTAAATAATTGTGATTTCTGAAATATATTCACGTCTTAAAATATAAAAATTATTCATTGAATCATATTGATATTAAATTATATGTAGTACTTTTAAAAGTAAAACCTCAAGTGAGTAAGTTTTGTTTAACTGAAATTTTGTCAGAATAAATGATATTAATTTTTTTATCACTTTTTAAGAAAAAATAGAAAATTTTTAATACAGATTATTCATTTTATTTAAATTTTCTAAGTGAATAAGAGCAAGAGAAAAAAAATGATAATAATTTAAATTCTTCAAACCCTCCTAAAAATCTTTCACTGTAATATATTCTCATTCTAATGATATTTGAATTTTGTTGCCATTGTATTAATAATAATATTTTGTTAAAACTACTTTGACTCTTAAGTTGTGAGTAGTTTTATGAGTATCCTTTTAAGGTAGCAATTTTAGAATAATACTTTCAGGAATTTTTTTTAAGTTTGTATTTTTTTTTAAATTATTATCACAAATCTTATTAATTTTTATTATTTTAAATGTTATTTATATTGTTTATTAATCTCTTTATTCTTTTACAGGGCTGTAAATGTCTGAACTAGAATATCATCAAACGAATCAACAAATACGAAGATTTATTAGAAAAAAAGAAGCAAAATTTACTTTAAAAAAGTGAAGAATTATTAATGCAAAAAATAAAGAAATTCTGTTAATTGAATTATTTGTCTCATTTTTGTAATATAATTTTACAAAAAATGGTCATTATTATCAACTTAAAAGTTGAATGAATAACACGCATAAAGAATTTCCAATCATAAACGTTCTTTAATAGATTGTATATTTCAAACAAATAATTGTAGAAACATTAACTAAATAAATACCTATTTCATGAATTCTTCCATAAAATACATATTTTACTTGATTGTAAATCATATTGGGTGGTCCTGAGAAGAAAAGGTTTTCGCCAAAAAATATAATTTAAAGCTTGTTTAAGTAAATAAATAATCAAACAAATACCACAGGAGATTTCTTGTGACCAAAGGTAAAGTCACATTATTAAAGGTAAAGTCTCATTAAGAAAAAACAAAATCAGTGAGAGACAAATATTTGTCTAGAAATTTTGAATGGAATTTTTAATTTACAGCTGGAGTAAAATATATCGATCATTCGGTGATCTAGCTGTGTTAAATATAAATGATATAAAATAGTGTAAGTGATAGAGTGCGGAGTAAAGAGCATTTATTTACATACATATGAATAAATACATACATGTATCACAATCCTACTAATGCTAACAAGGCACTTTCCTTTAAATTTTAAAGTATCATAAATGTTTTTTTTAAATTTTTATTTTAATTCTTTCAAGTGCCATGGGAAGTACGCTTCCCACCAAATTTATCAATCTTCGAAGGAAGTTATATAGATTGGGATAAGCTCTGACGTATTTTTGAATAAGACAGAAACTTAGATTCTTCAGTTCCTTATCTCGCACAAAATTCCATGTTTTAATTTGTTACTTAATTATTATTTAAACAAATTAAGGAATTGATTAAGTTAATTAATTAATCAAATTAATCCACTAAATAATCAAATTAATTAATTAATCAAATTAATCCACTAAATAATCAAATTAATTAAGTAATCAAATTAATCCACTAAATAATCAAATTAATTAATTAATCAAATTAATCCACTAAATAATCAAATTAATTAATTAATTAATCAAATTAAGCCACTAAATAACCAAATTAATTAATTAATCAATCAAATTAATCCACTAAATAATCAAATTAATTACTTAATTAATCAAATTAATTACTTAATTAATCAAATTAATCCACTAATTAATCAAATTAATTAATTAATTAATCAAAATAATCCACTAATTAATCAAATTAATTAATCGATCCAATTAAATTTATCTAATAAGTTAAAGGAATCACTTTTCTTATGCCAATCTCAATCCCAAAAATATTTTAATATACCAAGTCTAGAAAAAAATGTCCCTTTAAAGGGTTAAGTAAAATACTTAAAGCAGGAGCAGATGATATATTAATTTTGATTCAAATGAGTTGTCACATACTGCATCATATATTACAATCCTAACTAGAACTTGAGCTCATATTAGTACTGGATGGCGCGTTTTAAATATGAATTTATGTTGACTTTCTTAGTTAGAAATTGAAAAGTACATAAAGAAGGAATACAAGATATATTAATTTTTTGTGGAGTATTTAAATATACCAAACTGGAAAGGGACCACATGAGCTCTAGAAACGGAGGTGTGGTGTGGTGTTAAGTGTTAAGTGTGGAGTATTAAAACAACCGGCACAAGTAACTTTGGTACATAATGTATCAGGCAAATTTTTTTTATAATTAGACTATCAGACAAATATTTTATAAATTTTGAACTTATGAACGAGAACTTGAGCACATATTAATATTGGATGACGTGTTTTAAACATGATTTTAAGTTGCCAATATCAATTTCAAATATAACTGAAAGTTAAACTTAAAAATCAAAACAAATGGTTGTTTTTTTTAAAAAAAAGCTTTGAGAAAAAAATACTTTTACTGCAAAATTTAAAAATTTTGACACACATCCCAGTAAAAATTCCTCGTTATTATTTTTTTATATCAAAAAAGATTTGCTTATAAATAATTACACGTTGTTTAAAAAAATAGTAATTTTCGTGTTTTATGGTATATTTTTATATTTTCATATATTATTATATTTTGGAGAAATACTCGTTTAATATTTTTAAAACGATAAAATTGATGTGTTGCTCTTTTAATGTTATTCTTAACAAATTTCATACATATTTAGAAGATTTAGAGTATGTTTTTCTTTTGAAAATTTACATAAATTTTTATTTAAAAAATACAGTATTTTCATATTAGTCACAAAATAATAGAATGCTTAAATCTTCTAGAGATGTTTATAGAAGACTAAGTTTAGATAATAAATTGTACCTCTACTATTTTGTTGTTACATAGACTTGTATGTTTACCTCATAAAATTAACACAACATGAAGCATTAAATTCTAAACTGCATTCAGAATTTGTTGCAGTATTTAGAATAAAGAATTAACTTTTCATCGAAATGTTATATAATCCCGAGCACGTGTGATTATTTAAATTATGAATTTGAATTCATTAAATATTTGTAGAAGAGATACCACGACATGCATAAAGTTAAATAATTCAAAAAACCTAGTTCAGCCAACATTGTCGTAGTTTTTAGATTTGCAATGGAATAAAAATACGGCGATATTTCAAATGATTCAGTAAACTAATTTAATGCAAGTTAATAAGTGTTTAAAAGCATATTCTCCAACCTTTGTATCACAAGTGTTAAAAAGTGAGTTATTAAATATTTTTAGAAGAAGTTTTATAAACCACTATATCAGTAGGCAATTTAATCATTTTTATGTTTACTTTTTAAAATAATACCTAAGTGAAAAGTTCCTTTTGAGAAACTTCAATTCTGAAAATCGCAGCATTAATATCTTTATTCCTTAAGAATTGAAGTGCGAGTTGAAAAAACATTTACGTTATATATTTGTAGTTTCGAGAAATTCAACATTTAATTTTTTTAACAGTACCTTTCTGCTGTTCATATTTTCTCTACAAACTTTCCCAACCAACCTCTGGACGATTCTATTATAAAAGGCTATATTACATTATTTCAACAGGACACCGAGCATATGGAAAAGCAAATGTCGAAGAGCCCACTACCCTTTGAATTTCGATTTTAACCTCTATGTTCAGTGTGATCAGAAATGTTTTGGATTAAAAAAATTTTTTACTTAACATGTTGTGCTCGAAGTAATTATCTGTAGTGTAATTTGAATGGAGCCTATAAAAGCGAATATGAAATGTTGGGATTTGTGAACTTCTAAATTTACAACAATAGTTAATGAAAGCCAAGTAACTTAGAAAATGTATTGAATAGGTTTTTTGTAAATACTTTATTCTTAACTATGTTATTTAAATAAAGTAATATTTGAGGATGGAATTTGTAAATTGAATATAGATGTGTGAAAATACAAAAATGGAATTGAAGATAATAACAAACTCAATGAAAATACAGCATCGTAAGCGACCAAAATTCAGAATATTCTCACAATGATTAGAAAAGAGATTTGTATTTTGCCTTGCTGAGGGAGCTGCATAAATTCTTTAGTATATAAAAAAATTCACACTTTCTTCTGTATATGTGTTAATGTGCTTAATAAAAATGGAGTAAATATGCTTTTGTTTCTTTCTTTTTCCACTACACCTTTTTTAGAGCTATTTTTTTAAAGGTATAATCTGTACGCTTACTACTTATGCATCGCTTTGAAGGGAATATGCAAGAATACAAATGCAAACCTCATATATAATATTCTCATAATTTTCAGAATAATTTTTACTCAGAAATTTGTACATTTGTACAAGTATTTTTGACATTAAGAATAGTTCTTGTTCCAATGTTTACACACTATGTGGACAACAATACTGATGAGCATTTCACATTCTAACACACTTTTTCTTATTTAATGTTGATAACTCTGAAATCAACACTGAGTCAATATTTCTCAAGCACGAAATTAATGCATAATTTGGACAGAAAACTATCCCTATTCAATGAGATAACAAAACCTGTGTGGAAATGAAAAAAAAAATGTTTAAAAATAATAAATATAAAATTTATGCAATGCAGCTTAAAATAATATTTAGTTGTTCGGCAGTTCTTCAAAGTTTGTTATCCAAATTCATAGAATAATTCAAGGTGTAATCACGGAATTTGAAAAGGGCAATTGATATAAAATAATCATTGCAATTTATCATCATGATTTATAAGTATGTAATTGACACTTTTTTATTAAATATCTCCTAAAGGATAACTAATATCTAATTTTTATTCTTGGTTTTATGACAGTTAAATATGATACTAGAAATGTTAATGTTAAGCATTAATTGCCCTGATTATAAAAACCATTTGTTTGGCCACTGCGATCAACCAAAATTACTAAAGTACTATACTATTCCATTCTTAAATGGTAAGTAAAATAAATTCTGAAATACTGGGGAACAATCTATTGTAACTATCGGAACTGCAAGCATGAGTTGAGAAATTGAGAAGTTGAATTGAGAAACTATAAAAATCCATCCTTGAGGAATTTGACACCTGTATTTATACTATTGTTTTCAGCATCTTCCATAAACTGAATTTTTTAAAAATAATTTTCTTTCGATATGATCTGGTTTGAATTTTAATTTTCTAATTTCCGTAAGCCATCAGTCCTGGACACACAGCATTTAAAGAAATATTTTCTCTCACAGCATAAAATGAATTTTACGATTCTCGATTGAGCTCTTTCACTCTAAATAGCTGTTTTCAGAGCATTTCTTAAAATTAAATTTTTTTTTATTATACTGGATCAAAATAATAAAGATTCAAAGCATAGAAGTATTATATCTTTTAATCATTTTAATTTTATTTAAAGAAGTAAATTAGACATAGATATAAAAGATATAATTACATACATAATAGTGAAAATTATTAAAGTGTGGTTCAGCTGACGTGACATGAAAGTACAGGAAGTGTTTGTAGTTTATAACATCTATACAATTTAAAACGAGCATTATTCAAATTATTATTATCAGCTGATGATTTTGATTAAAAGTGTAACTTTACAAATTAATTTTATGAATAATTTAATTCTTTTAACTCTGCAAAAAATATTATGTCCTTGAGAAATTTCATAAGAATTTTGAGTTATAATCAACTTTTCTTAAAGACAATTGTGAAATGAAAATATGATGAGAAATGACATGAAGATGTTGTAGATTTGTTCTTATATGTTTAAAATATATTAGAAATTCGACTTTTTTTATTTGGCTTCAAATTTTTTTTTGGTACAAATTAGCTAAAGGTAGACAGTGATTTGATATCAGGAGCAAATATAGTCCTTCCGGAATTTTAATTTTGGTTGAAAGCCGAATTCAGGGATGTATAGCAAAGGAAATAAAAAATCCTTTATAAAAACTAATATAATTTATTGAAGACTCATTTGAAAGCTGTTGGAATTTACAAGATTTTGAGAAACTTGACACATTGGAGTTAAAAATATATTGGTATAGAAAGATATTATCAAACCCTTTGGCTAAAATTCAATTTTGTATTTTGGTTCGGAGGTAAAAGATAGGTTTTAAATCTAGGCATCTTAATTAAAAGTTTGTTTTCTTACAAGTTTCTCACTACCCTTTAAAAGCAAGTGTTTATTTTAAAGGATGTGCTGGAAGAAAGTTTTTAAATTCAACGATTGTTTTAGTAATTAGTATATCCGCCAGAGCCTGCAAACAGTAAGAAATTGGATAGTAAATTCCATAAGTAAGCTCCCCAAAAATCAGCAAATAATTTTTTCTTTATATGCTACGACTGTAACCAATTGTTATCTTCAATGGATATAAAATCACTTATTCATAAGAAATTTTTTTTTTATAAGTTCCATTTAGGAAACAACTATTAATCATGTATTTGATACATTTTCGTCTAATAGAATTTTTATTAAAGGATTTTATTTTCGTAATTTTGTCTACACTCTCGAAAATCAACTTTGTTCAGATGACACTTCAAATGACTTAGCAATGTGAGAAAAAATCCTTTAACTCCTGGTACCAAGTCTCAATTGTTGCATTTAATAAATGTTACAAGCAGCAATTGTTACATTGTAAAGTAAACCACATTTCAATAAATGCAATATTTCGACACTTTCTAATATTGATTTTTGAATTATAGATAAAAATGATGAATGTGGATTTTAAATTTTAAAACAATTAAGTAACATTTGTGTAAAAAAAAGATCAAACATGTAAATCAGAAAGTTCTAACAATCTGACAGTTTGTTTAATTTGCAATTATCATGAGAAGTGAAAGAATGTTTTTAAAAAAGCATGTTGTTTATCAGAAAAAGTTTTAAAGCTCAAAATATTCAACATCAAAGTGACCTACTGTAACGTATTATCACCAACTTATGAATAATACAAATATTTTTATCTTAATCTTAATCATTATTTTTTATCTTTCATCAAAATTCTTAACATTGAAAATAGCGTGAACACTCAGTCAACCGAAATTTTCGAGTATATATAAACAACGGTACAAAACCAAAAAGTTATCATACTTAATACCTCAAAAGTGAGAAGAAAGGAAAAGAGGAAGATCCAGCACTCCAACATGATGAAATTAGTGGTAAGATATTTTCTAATTTCTAATACTGATATACTATACAAATCACGTCTTTGTAAATGTTACGAATAAAGATGAAAAAATTTTCTTTACCTTTAAACCAAAACTAAATACCATTTTATCATAATCCATTTTAATATAAATTTATATTTTTCATCTATCTTTGAAATAAATATATTTATCTGGTGTATTTTATATATAAATAGTTGGATCTTGAATGAAAGTTAAAATGAATAATAAATATTGAAATCAAAGTGAGTAAACGTAATTAAAAATAACTAATGCTGATTAATAAAAATTCTTTTATGCAAAATTAATTAATTCTTGCAAGCTATATATAAGAGGAAAATTAAAAAGAATATGCGATAAATTTCTAATGAATAATTATTAAGTTTCACGTCATCATTCATTTCATGTAAATGATTGAGAAATGTGAATTTAAACGACAGCTAGGAAATAAAAAAATTAGCAAGGCTAAGATCAATTGAATTTCAAATAATATATTTTGATATTTATTTCATTTAATAAATTTTATTAATTGTAACATTATACTTATTTCACTTAAATTTTTGATTTCTACAAATATTTAATCAAATCTTATGTTTATTTTACAAATAAGAAAGGAAATTTTCCTACTTGCTAATTTGTAACGAAAGATGTAAAAGAAACCTTTTTCTCCCTAACTTTTACTCTAACTAAAATATATTCACTTATTATTCGATTCTTTCTATAGATCGCTCTTGTTTTGGCTATGGCAGCCGTTGCTTGCGCCTCGGTCATACCATACAGATACGGAGATGGAGTGAGTGCCAGACATTTCTACAAAGGAGAGGTTCCCTACGGAATTTATGGTCTCGGATATAATGGATACTATGGTGCCTACGCACCCTATTACGGATATGATGGACTCGGTTACGGATATGGTCCCTATGGATACTTTGGAAGATATGGCACCGGCTATCTCGGATATGGAAGATACTTTTGAGATCTTAATTACTACTGAATTCAATTTTAAGCAAATTTCATCAGCGTTTGGTAAGTATTTTTTTTAACTCTATTAATTGAGATTCTAAAATAAATTAAAAAAAATAAAAATAAAGAAGTCTAACATAATCTTGATTTGGTTTTTCTTGAACTCCTCCTTTTTATATCGAAATGATCCTCTTAAATTTAATATTTTATTTCTCGACTAAATAATTTGTGGTTCCTTTAAATATATTCAGATTTGGAAAGATGAAAATTATTCATTTGATAATTTTGGGATTCAATTATATTTATAATACACTTAAAAGTATCATCTCAAATGCATAAATTATGTTTAACTATTTTGTAAGAATAATTGATATTAATTAGTTTTAACACTCCAATAGGAAAAAAAATCAAATTTCCGTGCAGATTATTCATTTTATTTAAATTATCTAACTGAATAAAAACAATGGAAATAACTAACAATTCTTTAGATTCATCAAACGCTTTAAAAAATATTGGCTGTTATTTATCCCCATCCTAAAATATTTGAATTTAGTTGCTATTATTAATAATAATATGTTAGTAAAATTAGTTCAATTATTATGTTATGACTAGTCCTTTAACAAAAGATTTTCAGGATAAAATTTTTAGAAATTTATATTTTTATGTAAAATTAGATAACCAAATCATATTTAAGATTAGTGTAATTGTTTTAAATGCTATTGTAATAATTTACTAAGTTCCTTCTTTTTTTACAGGACTGCAAATTTCTGAACTAGAATACCATCACAAGAATTATCAAAAACAGACGATTATTAGAAAATGGCACAAAAATCTACTTTCAAAAATTGAAGAATTATTAATGCAAAAAAATAAAGGAATTGTTTTTATTGAAATATTTGTCTCATTTATGTAATATCTTTTTTCAGAAAAACAGTCATCATTATTAACATAATTGTTTAATGAATAACATGCATGAGGTATTTCAAAACAGAAACTTTCTTTAAGAATTTCTATATTTAACACAAATAATTAAACAAACGTTTACTAATTAAATACATATTTCTTTTAGTTAGTCGTATCTAGTTTTTTTCCATGCAGTCCATGTTTTACTTGACTGTAAAACATATTGGGTGGTTCCGAGAAGATAAATTTTTAGCCAAAAAATACAGTTTAAACATTTTTAAGTAAATAAATAGTAAAAAAAAACTGGTAAAGGGGGTTTCTGCTGGCTAAAGGTAAAATGCATATGCAAATCATCCATAGTTAGAAGAAAAAAATACAATGAGAGACACAATAGTTTTTGAAAAATTTAACGAAATTTTTAATTTACAATTGGAGTAAAATAAATTGATTATTCGGTGAACTAACTCTGCTAAATATAAATAAAACAAAATATTGCTAGAGATAGAATACGAAATAAACAAAATATATATACACACATATAAAGAAATACATCAAGTATCATAATTCTTTTGATGTTGACAAAGCACTTTCCTTTAAATCTTAAAGAAAAGCAAATGATTTTTTTTAATTTTAAGCCAAGCACATAAAGCAGGAACACGAGATGTATTAGTTTTCTGTGGAGCATTAAGGTGCACGGCTCAAGGGGATTAGGTACATGATATATTATATATTTAATATTTAACATCGCAAATAAAAGCTGAACAAGTGTTAGTCTCGGATGACACTTTTTAAATACGATTTTCAATTGCGAAACTTAATTAGAAATTGAAATTTGAACTTAAACTGAAACTTAAAATTTAAAATAAATGGTTGTATTTTAAAAATGTCTTGAGGAAAAAATACATGTGCCGCTTACAGAATGGAATATTTAACACTTCACCCAGTTACAATTATTTGTTTTTAAATAGAGAGTCATTTTTGTGTTTTGAATATTGTTTTTATACTTTCAAATAACATTATATTTAGGAGAAATATTGTCACGTAGGCACTTTAGTGTGGAACGCAATGACACACACAAGAAGTAGAGCTAAGCCAATTTATTAACTCAACTCTGAACTGAGAATACAGTGACTGACAGATCCTCTGCTTTTATACAAACAGGGAAAGTTCCAGAATACTTTTCTGGAGACAGTAAGAAAAGTCCTGAACACTTATGTGGTAAACTAAAGAAAGTTCCAGAATCTGCTGGAACAGGAAATAAAGGAAAACATAAAATCAAGGAATAAAATATTTTCACAAACAGTGAATCGCATTGTCTCTAGCGGGATTCGAACTTACGACCTCTTGATAATGAGATAAGTGCTATGACCCTTTGGCCATGGGAAGTCGAGTGCCTGGCTTCAATGCAGCAATATAATGTTTATATTATATAATCTTATTAAAAATGATAGAATCCGTGCTTTGTATATTTCATTTTTTTTCTTAACAAATTTCATACATATTTTTAATTTTTGTGAGTCGAACATTCTTCCTCACTTTTCTTTTTTTTAAATGCACATGTATTTTTAATTAAAAATATACAGCATCTTCGAATTTATCACAAAATGATAGAATTCTTAAAACCTTTAGATGCATTTAGTAAAGACCAATTTTTGATAATAAATTGTACTTATATAATTTTAATCGTGCATAAATATATAATTTCCCATCATTAAGTTAACACAGCAAGTAGCAATTAATCACAAATTGTATTCAGAAATGCTTATATTATTTTCGATAAAGAATTGCCTTTTTATTGACATCTTATATATTTCCAAACATGGGTAATTAAAATTATGAATTTGAATCCGCTAACCAAAGACTCTCTGTACACGGTGGTTGGTGTGCGTATAAATCTGTCTTAGATACAAAGTCCAAGTTGAGACAATGCCACTGGGGGAGGGGTACTAGGTCTGAGGTGATCGTTCTCTGATTTAGGTCTAAATTACGATCCGTGGATGAGTGGATGAAATGTATGAATGAAGTACGTCCCGTGAAAAGGGATGTGAAGCATCATTAGCTCAGTAGCTAAAATGAACTCTTTGGCTTAAATGGCGCTACTGGAAAACGAGAAGCTAAAACTCGGTTTAAAGTCGTTGACTTCGTCAGGGGGGTTGTCTATGAAAAGCGCCATAAAAAACAACAGGAACACCAATGAATTTGAATTCATTAAATATCTGCATAAAAGATACAACGATACGCATACAATTAAATTATTCACAATATCGTGCTTCATATAAAAATGTAGAAGTTATTAAAGTAGAAATGAAATAAAAGTACGTCTAGATTTTAAATAATTCAGATAATAATTTATGTATGTTTACAAGAAATTTTCTAACACTTTTATTATAAAAATTGAAATGTTAATCATGAAATATTTATTGAAAAAAGTTTTATAACGAACTACATCAGTAAGCAAGTAATCATTTTTATGTTTGCATCTCAAAGCAATAATTAAGTGTAATCTATCTTTTGAAAATTTTTAGTTCCTAGAATTGTAGCATTTATAATTTTATTTTTTAAGAATTGAAGCCCGAGTTGAAGAAGAATTTAATTTATACATTTATAGTTTCGAGAAATTCAAAATATAATTCTTTTAAATGATATTCACTTTTTGCGTATATTTGATCTATTCATCTACACAGCCAACCTTTGTGTGATTCTATTATTAAAGAAAATATGATATAAATAAATATTTGAAATTTCTAATACTGATTAAGAAAAGTTTCATTTTAGGCAAAATGATATCACTAATTCGTGGAAGTTATTAATAAGAGGAAAATTCAAGACATTTGCGTAAATTTTCTGATGAATGATAACAGCAAAATAATTTGAAATAAAGAACATATATATTAATAAATATTCTTAATATAGAAGTATTTGATATCAGAATTTGACAATTGAACTCATACAAGTGAAAACGCGAAATAAAATTGTTGATTATAACAAACACATGGAAAATATAAAACCATTATCTGCAAAAATTCAAATATTTCTACTATGATGAGTCAAGAGAATTATATAATATCTTGAGGAAAGAGCTATCGTAAATTCTTTTGTATCTAAAGAAATTCATACTTTCTTATATGTGTTAATGTGCGTAGTAAAATTAGAACAAATGTACTTCTGTTTCCTTCTTTTTTCTCTGCTCGCTTTTGAGAATTAAAGACATAATCTGTACGCTTACTACTTAGGGATCGTTCTGAAGGGAAGATAGAAGAATTAAAATACCAACGCTGTATATAACATTCGGCTAGTTTTCAGAAGAATTTTTACCCAGAAATTCCACAAGTAATTTTGACAGTTGAGAGTAGCTTTTTTCAAGTTTTGAACTCTATATGGGCAACAATACTAATGAACATTTCTCATTCTGTCTTACTTTTTTCTTATATAATAATAAAAATATTGAGTTCAGGAATTAGTGTATATTTCTCATGCACGAAATTCTTACATCATCTGGACAAGAAATTATCATTGTTCAATGAGATAACAAAAAGTATATAGAAATGAAATGATTTTAGTTACTAATAATACAAAAGAGGTGTATGCAATGCTGCTAAAAGTACTATTCTGGATTCGGCAGTTCCATAACGTTTAACATCCAAATTCATAAAATAATTCTAGATATAATCTAACAATTTCAAAATATAACAATTAGAAATATGTAATTACTAATATATGTTACAATGAATTATCATCATTTATAAACTTATATACTAACTTTATTATTAAAAAAAATATCCCAAAGAATAACTAATATCTAATTTTGATTTTTTGTATTATTTGGAAATTTAATATGATACAAGGAAGGCTGATGCTGAGCTCTGATCTGATTAGGTAAATCATTTGTTTGGACACTACAACCATCTTTAAGTGCCTAATTATCTTTTCATTTTTTTAAATTGTAGGGGAAAGGAATGTAATGCTCTCATAGATGCAAACATGATCTGGTTAAGACATGATGCAAACATGATCTGGTTAAGAAACACTGTTGTAAAAACTTTCGTACATACCTCTAATTTTCGAATATGTATGGAAATCCATTCGTGAGTAAAGGGAGGCTGGTATTGAAGCAACATCTTCCAAGTAAATTCATTTTTTTTAAAAAAAAGATTTTTATTTTCAATACGATTTGATTTTTAATTTAATTTTCTAATCTTTGTTAGCCATCAGTTTTGGACACGCAATATTTAAACAAAAATTTTCTTTCCTAATTTTCATTAAGAAAATAAAACAAATTTTACGTTTACTCTAGAGCCCTATACCATTATACCATTTAAGCAGCTAATTTCGGAGAATTCATTAAAATTAAACATTTTTTTAGTATATAGGTTCAAATTAATAAAATATTATGTTTCTCCTTTATTTTAATTTTTTAAAGAAATAATTCCATATATATATATATATATATTATAAAAGATAATCATTGCATACAACATAGTTTAGATGACGTGGTATGAAAACTTAGAGAGAATCTGTAGTTTTTTGTAATTGTAATGCAACGATGTATCCTATTTACCACAAAAAGCATTAATACAATTTAAAACCTGTCATTTAATATGCGATCAACTGAAGATTTTGAATGAAAGTGTAATAAATTTTACAAATTAATTTTATGGATATTATTTTTTTTTCAAATCTTTAAACATTATTATGTCGCAAGGTTGTGTTGTTATAATTAATATCTATGAAAAAAAAATCATATCTAATATATAAAAATGAATTTTTGCTTGTTCGTACCTTATGCAATGCCGTACCGTTTAACCGATTGCTATCAACCTTTGCCAACTTATTGCTTACAATTGCTCGGTTATATTTTAAAGCTGCCAGTTGACAAAAGACAAATAATAAACGACACATGTCATTCTGAGTTAATCGCAGATATAGCAAACAAAATAAAATTATTATGATTGATGAGAATTATTGTGAGAGAAATGAAAACGAAAATATTTAATGCATGCGCTAATTTTTTTCTTCTTTTTAATGAATAGTCATTTCGGCAGGATGTTGCCATTCAGTGTGCACAGTATTTTGTCGTAGCAAACCGAAAATGTTATTCAATGTTTATCTCACACATGCAAAATGGAATTATTATTATCAATGCCGATCAAGTTAAGTTATATATCATGGAATTTTTCAGTTCAAACGTATGTCGTGTTGATTGCTTCGACAAAAAAAATATGTCCCCAAACGTTCGTCACTTAATAGATCTACCAGCGCAGCACTTAGAAATAAGCCAATTTGAGCTTCTCAAATAAACGAGGAACGATAAGCGAGCAATAAAGCAGATCGTTTACGAATTACAAATTTACGTGCTTCAAAATTTCAAAATCAACAAGCGGCAAGAATCGAAAGTAAACTTTTATATGCTACCTGATTACGCGCATCAGAACTAAAAGACGAATATGCGGCAAGAAGCGAGGCAACTATTCTTGGAAGAAAGTCGATGGAAGAAGATGTGCTCATTCCACACATTCCCATTATTCCCACCGTCATACCTTTTGATTTCCAACGATTGCAGATCCCCATTCGACTTGCATTCTCGATGACCATCAACAAGGCGCAAAGTCAATCACTTCAAGTGTGCGGATTGAATCTAGATAATCCGTGTTTTTCACATGGCCAGTTGTATGTTGGATGCTCACAAGTCGGACAGCCAAGAATTATATTGGTTTTTGCTGCCGACGGAAAAAAATATTTTCTACCCTAAAGCACTTGAAGAATAATCAAGTAAAAAATGTTGAATAAATAATATTTGTACTTTTCCTTCATATATCATTAAAATCCAATGAATATATTCATAGCTGATAAGAAAATACATATCATTCTTTCTATCATTCCTAATTAAACAGGACAGCTATTTCAAATTTCGAACGATATTTCCAAAATTATTTCTTCTGGGGCAGTAACGCGTCGAGTACCAGCTAGTCTAATTTATAAAAAGGAATTTGTGTTTGTCCCTATCTTATGCGCTGCGTACCGTTCATCGATTGCAATAAAATCTGGCCAAATTATTGCTAGGACTTCCGCGAAGGTCATAGGCATAGTACAATTACTATAACTAATATATAAAAATGAATTAATTTTTGAGGAGAAACAAATTCAGAGATGTATAGTAAATAAGTCTCATTCGAAAGCAATTATAATTTACAGGGTTTTGAGAAACTTAACATATTGGACCTAGACAGATATTCGCGGTATTCAGTATCAAAGATATGGGCCATATTTCGATTTTGCACTTCGGCAAGGATTTGGAACTTGTATATAGGCTTTAAATCCAGGTATTCTAATGAAAATACTGTCTTCTTACAAGATTCACACCATCCTTTTAAAGCACGAACTTATTTTAATGGTCGGCCTGGAAGAAAATTGGCAAATTAAGAATTTTTCACGACTGTTTTCATGTTTAATTTATCCGCCAAAGCCTGCAAACTGTCAAACACTGAAAAGGATGAATTTTCCTACTTTCCAGAAGTCACCAAATAAACTTTTTGTCATATGCCTCAACTGCAACAGATCATTATCGATAATGGGTATTTAATCAATTATTACCAAGAAAATATTTTTTGATAAGTTTCCATAAGGCAATAACTATTAGTTATGTATTTGATATATTTTTGTCTATAAGAAATTTTAATAAAGTATTGTTTTCATAATTTTGTCGGGGACTCGTCAAGACGTTTCTGACATCTCGAATGACGTAGCAATGTTAAAAGAAAGTCATTTAATTTTTAGTAAACGTAGCAATTGTTGTATAGCAAAATAAATCCAGTTTCAATAAAAGTGCATTATCAAAATTTTCCTAATATTGATTTTTGGATAAAAGATGAAATTAATGAATATTAATTTTCAATTTTAAAACAAATAAACCAAATGTGCGTAAAAAATGAAAAAAAAAATGATAAAATAGAATGTCCCTACACTGTAGTTATTTAGCTTAATTTGCAATTGTCATTAGCAAAGAAAGAATTCTTAAAAACATGATGTTTATCAGAAAACAGTTTTAACTTTCAAAATACTCAACATCAAAGTGACCTACTGTAACTTTTCTTATCGTTAACTTATGCATAATACATTTATTTTTATCTTAATAATAATCATTATTTTTTTTTATCTTTTATCAAAATTCTTAGCATTGAAAATAGTGTGAACGCTCAATCAAGCGGAATTTTCGAGTATATATAAACGACGGAACAAATCCAAAAAGTTATTACACTTTTTACCGCAAAAGCGAGGAGAAAGGGACAAAGGAAGATCCGGCACTCCAACATGATGAAAGTAGTGGTAAGATATTTTCTAATTTGCAATACTGATTTAATGTTCCGAATCCAATACGTCTTTGTAAATATTACAAATAAGGATGATAATTTCTTTAAGTCTAAACCAAAAATAAATATCATTTTCGCATAATACAACTTAATATTACATTTAATTTCTTCATCTACTTTTCAAATAAATATATTTATATAATGTATTTTATATATAGATAAACAAACTAAAAGATATTCACAGACAATTCAAAGACATTTATGCAAACTAATAGATATTCACTCATTACTCGATTCTTTCTGTAGATCGCTCTTGTTTTGGCTATGGCAGCCGTTGCATGCGCCTCGGTCATACCATACAGATACGGAGATGGAGTGAGCGCCAGACATTTCTACAAAGGAGAGGTTCCCTACGGAATTTATGGTCTCGGATATAATGGATACTATGGTGCCTACGCACCCTATTACGGATATGATGGACTCGGTTACGGATATGGACCCTATGGATACTTTGGAAGATATGGCACCGGCTATCTCGGATATGGAAGATATTTTTGAGATCTTAGTTACATCGAAGTTCACTTTTAAATGAATTTAATTAACATTTGGTAAGTATTTTTTTCACTCTATGAATTGAGATTCTAAAATAAATTTAAAAAATAAATAATATGAACATACTCTTTTTTTTCATTAATTCTTCTTTTTTTAATATATCGAAAGAATGCTCTTAAATTTTATATTTTATTTCTCGACTAAATAATTTGTGATCACTCAAATATTTTCATATCCTAAAATATAAAAAAGTATTTATTTAATATTTTGAATTAAATTCTATTTGTATTTCTTTTAAAAGTAGTATCTCAAGTAAGTATCAAGTATTAAAAGTAGTATTTTGTAGAAAAATAATAGGAATTTTTTTTTTGGCGATTATCATTTCATTCAAATTCTGAATAGCAGCAATTGAGAAAACTAAAAATTTTTTAAATTCTTCAAACTCTTTTAAAAATGATTGACTGTAATATATCCCTATCCTAAAGATTTTTGAAATTAGTTGCATTTGTATTAATAATAAGACGTTAATAAAGTTATTTAGATTATTAATTTGTGAATAGCTTTATTAGTAGCTCTTTAAGGAAAGCGTTTTGGAACGTTTCTTTTTTAATTTTTTAATATTATGTTTTTTTGTAAATTAGTTCACCAATATTATTTAAATGTATTGTTATCGTTTTAAATGTTATTTACATAGCATAATAAATTCCTCTTTCCTTTACAGGACAACAAATTTTTGGACTAAAATGTCGTCAAAAGAATTATCAAAAACGAAGAATTATTAGAAAAATCAAATAAAAATGAACAATTATTATTGCAAAAAAATAAAGAAATGCTATCAAATGAATTATTTGTCTTCTTTTATTCACACCTTTTTACAAAAAATGGTCATCATTATCAACGTAATAGTTTAATGAATAACATAAAGAATTACAAAGTATAAAATTTCTTTGAGATATTGCATATTTTAGACAAATAATTATACAAACATATACTAATTAAATTCCATTTATACCATTTAATAGTATCTTTTTTTTCATGCAATCCATATTAGTCTTCATTGTAAAACCTACTGGAAGGTTCAGAGAAGATTAATTTTGTAACAAAAAGTTAACTTTTAAACTTTTAAAGTAATAAAGTAAAGTTAACTTTTAAGTTTTAAAGTAAAGTAAGTAAAAGTTAAACTTTTTTAAAGTAAATAAATACTAAAAAAATAATCAAAGGAGGTTCCTTGGGACCAAATTCAAATGCACATAAGCACATCATATATATCTAGAAAAAAATACAAAAATATAAGCAAATTTGTCTAAAATCTTGGATGTAATTTTTAATTTATAATTTGAATAATATAAATAGATCATTCGACAAACTAATTGTGTTAAGTATAATTAATGCAAAATATTGCTAATGATGGATCACGAAATAGGAAAAAAATCTATATACACGCATATGAAGAAATCTTTACAATAGTCCAATCCTACTGATGTTGAAAAAGCAGTTCCCTCTAAATATCAAAATATCATAAATGTTGTTATTTTTAATTTTAAGAAAAGTATATAAATCAGGAGCACTTGATTTATTAATTTACTGTGGAGATTCAAACGTGCGGCTCAAGTGAGTTTGGCACATGATGTATTATAAATTTAATTTTGAACCTCACATCTAAAATTTGAGAACATGTTAGTCTTCGATCACGCTTTTAAAATATGATTCTAAGCTGTCAGTCTTAATTTTAAATTGAAACTTGAACTTAAACTGGAAATTAAAATTCAAGAAAATGGTTGTTTATTAAAAATGTCTTGAGGAAAAAATACTTGTGCTGCAGGAGTTATGAATATTTAACACTCAATCCAGTCAAAATTCATCATTATTACTTTTTGTTTTAAAGGATTTTCACTAAAATTAGTTATGCATTTTTTTTTAAAAAAGTCTTTTTTATGCTTTGAAAATTATTTTTATGCTTTTAAATACATTATATTTAAGAGAAATATTAGATAATTTTTTTTTAATGATAGAATTCATGTATTGCACTTTTCATATTATTCTTCACAAAATCATTCATATTTACAATTTTTGTGATTCGAACATTCTTTCTCACTTTTCTTTTTTTTAATATACATATAATTTTAATAAAAAATATACAGCATCTTCACATTTATCACAAAATGATAGAATTCTTAAAAGTTTTAGATGCATTTATTCAAGACTAATTTTTGATAATAAATTGTACTTATATTATTTTGATCCTGCATCAATTTCTATTTTCCCATCATAAATTGATACATCAAAAAGTAATTGCATTCATAATTTCTTACATTATTTTCGATTAAGAATTTCATTTTTATCGACATCTTATATATTCCTAAAAATAGGAGATTGTAAAATTGTGAATTTGAATTTATTAAATATCTGTACAAGAGATGCCATGAAATGTGTACAATTAAATTATTCACAAAATCCTACTTCAGACAACAATGTAGAAGTTTTTGAAGTAGAAATGGAATAAAAATACGACGAAATTTTAAAAGATTCAGATAACTAATTTATGTGTGTTTGCAAGGAAATTTTCCAACATTTGTATCGCAAAACTTAAACGTTAATTATTAAAGATTTATTGAAAAATGTTGTATAACTAACTACATTAGTAGACAAGTTATCATTTTGTTTGCTTTCCACTATAGTACTTTAGTTAAAGTTACCGTTTGAAAAACTTTAGATCTTAAAATTACAGTGTTAATACTTACATTTTTATGAATTGAAGGGCAAGCTAAGGAAGCATTTAATTTATACATTTGTAATTTCGAGAAATTCAAAATCTAATTCTTTTAAATGGCTCCTTTTGCATATATTTGATCTATTCATTTAAACAGACAACCTTTGAATGAATTTAGGCAAAATTATTTAACTAATTCGTAGAAGATATCAATGAGAGGAAACTTCAATAAATCTGGAATACATTTCTGATGAATGATAATAACATAATAATTTGAAATAAAGAGCATATATATTAATGGATATTCTTAATAAAGAAGTATTTGATGTCAGAATTTGACAATTGTATTCTGACCAGTGAAAATGCGAAATTAAATTTTAGATTATATTAAACAGATCGAAATTACAGAACTGTTATCTGCAAAATTATTGCTACAGAATATGGTTACAATGATCAGTCACGAAATTTTTTTAATGTCATGCAGAAGCAATTGTGTAAATGATTTGGTATATAAAAGTACTCCTACTTTCTTATATGTGTTAATGAGCATAAAAAAATAGAACAAATGTGCTTATGGATTTTTTTGTCATTCTCCTCCTTGCCCTCTTGAGATCGACTGATTTAAAGTCATAATATGCACGCTTACTACTAAGAGATCATTCTGAAGGAAAGATGCAAGAATTCAAATGCAAACTTTGTATATAATATTCACTTATTGTTCAGAAGAATTATTACCTAGAAATTTCATAAGTATTTTTGACAGTTGAGAGTAGCTTTGTATCAAGTTTTGCACACTATACATTGATAAGCAATTCACATTCTGTCGTACTTTATTCTGGTATAATAATGAAAACTCAGAGATCAATAATGAGTCCATATTTCTCAAGCTCGATTTCTTGCATCATCTGTACAGAAAATCATTACTGTACAATGAAATAACAAAAAAGTATATGGAATTGAAATGATTTTAGTTAAAAATAATTCAAAAGAAGTGTATGCAATACAGCTTAAAACACTATTCGTGATTCGGCTGTTCTCTATAGTTTATTATCTGAATTCATAAAATAATTCAAGATATAATAACGCAATTAGAAATATTTAATTACTAGTATATATTACAATGAATTATCATCATTTATAAACTTATAAACTTATACTTTGTTTATGAACAAAGTATATCCCAAAAAGTAACTAATATCGAATTTTGGTTCTTTGTTTTATTTGGCAATTTAATGCGAGTAATGCTGATGCTGAGTTTTGCTCTGATTAGTTAAGCCATTTGTTTGGACACTACGATCATCTGTAATTGCCTAGTTATCTTTTCATTTTTTTAATCAGAAGGGAACATGAAAAGCTCAATCTAATTTCCCATAGGAACTGCAAGCAGGATCTAGTTAAGAAACACTGTTGCATCGTAAAAACTTTCAACCACACCTCTAATTTTCAAATATGTATTTAAATCTATTCATCAGGAAATTGATGCTTGTACTGATGCAACAGTTTTGGACATCTTCCAAGAAAACTGAATTGTTTAAAACATTTTTGCGTTTAATATGATTTGGTTTTTAATTTAATTTTTTAATCTTTGTAAGTCATCAGTCCAGGACACACAATATTTTAAAAAAAATACTTTCATTCAGAAAATAAAATAAATTTTAAATTTTTCACTAGAGCCCTATACCATTTAAGCAGCTAATTTTGGAGTATTCATTAAAATTAAATATTATTTTATTATTTTGTATCAAAATAATAAAATTTCAAATAATAAATTATCATGTTTTTTCTCTATTTTAATTTTATTTAAAGAAATTATCTCGATATATATATATTAAAATAATAATAATTACATACATCATAATTCAGATGACGTGATATGTAAGCTTAGGATGGTCTGTAGTCTTTTTTAATTTTAATGCAACCACGTGTCTTATTTACCACGAATAGCATTAATATAATTTAAAGCCTGATCATTAATAAGTCAACAACTGCTAATTTTGAATAAAAGCGTAATAATTTTTTACAAATGAACATTATGGATATAATCATTTTTTTTCCAATTCTTCAAACATTATTGTGTCCTCGAGAAATTGAACAAGTATTTTGTGTTATAAACAGTAATCAGAGACAAATGTAAAAAAAATTTAAAAAGGTAAACTTCGCTATTGTTATTTATTGGAAAAATATCTATTAAAGGTTCTTTTATAACCAATTCAAAATTATTTTAGCTATGTGTTGATAAAAAAAATCTATTGTCTTTTATCCAATCGCCATAATTTGATATGTTTTGAACTCCTTGAGTGGAAAGACACAGCGATGAAAGAATACTTTACGTGGATGGGTAGAAAAGTTCCCGTTCTAACAAGGAAAACAAAATAAATCTGTTTAATGGTTGCTTAATTTTTCAACGTAGTCTTCTTAGACATATACTTGCTCCAGCGGTGCGACAAAGCTTGGATCCCAACCCTGCAAGAGCTTTCTTCTAAGGCCGCAAAGTAGGATTTCTTCGCTGAGATGACTTCTATATCACAACAGAATTTCTTTCCAGCAAGAAATTTTTTCATGTTGGGAAGGGGTTGTAATCCAAGGGGACCATGTCAGGAGAATAGGGTGTATGAGGAGGAATTTCAAACTTCAGTTCATGAAGTTTTGCCATCACAGTGCCAGGCTTGTGGGCGGGAGTGCTGTCCTGGTGAAACAGGACTTTCTTTTTGGTCAAACCTGGTATTTTTTCTTTGATTTTGGAATGAAATGTATCCAAAAGATTAGTATAATATTCACCATTTATAGTCCTGCCTTTTTCTAAATAATCCAATTATAAAATTCTTTTAACGTCCCAAAGAACTGCTGTAATAACCTTTCCAGCAAATGGCGCACTTTTTGCTTACTTTGGTGGTGATTTGCTCTTTGCTGTCCACTGTTTTGATTGCTGTTTAGTCTCTAGAGTATATACAGAGATTGCTGTTCAGTCTCTAGAGTCCATGTTTCCTCCAAAGCAAGGATATGTTTCAAAAATCAATTGGGTTTGAGCTGTACAGACCCAATATTATCACACGTTGTAGTTTTTGATCCAAGGTCAACAAATGTGGCACTCATCTTGCCAACAACTTTCTCGTATTTAAAATATTGATTAAAATATGATATGATTGCTTTTTGGATATACCAACAGACTCAGCAACCTCGGTTAATTTCAATCGGCAATCATTTATAATATTTTTGTGAACATTTCTAACGATTTTATTTGCAGTGTTTGATTTTGGTCTTCAAGAGTACTCCGCATCCAGAGTGCTTGTACGATCACGTTTAAAGTCTGCAACCCATTTTTTAGCAATTTTAAATGAAGCAGCAGGTTCCCCAAGTGTGGTATGTAGCTAAGTTTTAATATCGGATGGAAATAAACCTTTTATATCAAAAAAATATTTTATAACATCTTGCACTTCCGTTTTCTCTATAAAGACTAAAGGCTAAAAGGCTCCATAAAGGCTAAAAGCAAAGAAGAGAATTTTAAAATGCTACAGTATAAAAGCAACAAAACACAAATCTTTTAAAATGCGTCAGAAGTGTTAAATAAAGATGGCAGAATATCGTGCTTTACTCAAAATAATTCTGGGAGCTCCACCTCTTGGTCAGTCCGGAAACTTTTCATTCAACCCACATATCAGGCATTTAAAGTGATCTGACTTCATCGACATATTCTGATTAATTTTATTTAAGGTTATTTTTAATCAACATTAAAAACTTTCGAAGAGAAATTATTGTTTATATTTAAGTAAAAAATTTATGAAAGTTAAAAGCTGTAAATGCAACAATAATAACTTGTATCCAATACTTTTAATTTTTATCCTGACAAACTCAATGATATTATTTTATTAAAGATTTTTATTGAAAACAGTATCTTTCAACTTTTCTGAAATTTCTAAAATTTCATTTGGTTGTGAATGGTACTCAAAGAGTGGTTCTTCCGTCATATTTGACTATAAACATCAAAATTTGAATATTGTGTTCTCAAATTAACATTTAAATTTATTTTTATTTAAAATATCTTTATTACAATATGGCTACAAATAGTTATATAGATAAATAAAATTCATTTGTGAAGGACCTTTTAACCACTGTAGTTGAGCGAATTTTATGCAAAATATTAATTAAATTATTTTACCATATATTATACTATAACATGGCGTTATATTAGTTTGGGAAAATATCAGTTTTTAATCATTTCTATCATTATCTGGCATTAAATTAATTCAATCTCTAAAAATTATGACAGTTAATTTAATCACTTGAATTCAAACTCTTAAAAGAGTATCTTCTACAATTAATCGAACCAGTATTCAAGTTTAGGAGATATTTTGCAAATTTTTCTTAAAACATCATTGAAATTTGTACTTTTCAAAATAGACATTCCAGAAAACCCCGCAAAATCCAACAATATGGTCTCTTTGGGAGATGAAGATATTTGTCGATTTGTTCCTATTATGTTTAGAATATAATAGAAATTCAACTTTTCTTATTTGGCTTTAAAATTTTCTTTATTATTGCAACTGTCTCTAGGTGAACAATAGATTAACCGTTTGACTACCAAAGGGATATATACATCCCACTTACCTTTTAAAATCAGTTTGAATAGCTTTAAGTAAAAGTAATTTTATTGGTGGGGGGGCGAGTATATTTGGTCATCATGTCCTAGCCAAGGGTGTTTAAAAACCTTTGAAAAAGAAATGGAATAGATTTGTTGAATACAGAAGCTATTATACTCATTTTCTACGCGATAGCAGCGTAAAAGATTTTTAAAAAATTGATAGTCAAAGGGTTAAAATCAGGAACGAAAATGGCCCTTCTAGAATTTTCATTTTTGATGAAATCCAGTGAGGTATAACAAACGAAATATTAAATTTCTCCTAGAACACTGATACAGTTTTTTGAATACTCATTTGTTTTCAAATGGAAATTCTGTTGAAATTTACATTGATTTAAAAAACTTGACACAATGGAAATAGAAAGTACTCAAAGTGGTACTCAATATCAAAAAGTTTTCATGGGCTGGATGATTTTCGCTACTTCTTCACAAAAATCACCAAATAGCTATTCGTTATATGATAAGCTGCAACTGATCATCATCTTCAATGGAAATTAAGTCACATATTACGAAGGAAGAAGTATTAAGTACCCATTTCAGCTCAGGCAACAACTATTAACCATGTACTTGATGCATTTTTGTTAATCAGAAAGTTTATTAAAGATTTTTATTCACATTGTTCCCGACACTAAATTTAAATTAATTGCTAATTTAATTAAGTTAACAAATTTAGTTAACACTAAGTTAAAATTTCAAGACTATTTTTGACGCTTCAAAGATTGAATGTAGCAAAACGTGAGAAAAAATGCATTTAATTCTCTAGACCAAACGACATTTATTGCATAGTAAACTAAATCAAATTTAAATAAAACTGCAATTTCGAGTCTCTTTAATATTCATATCTGGATTAAAGATAAATATCATGAATACTGATATTCAATTTTAAGACAGATAAACAAAATTTGTGTAAAAAAGGAGAAAAAAATAAAACAGAATACTACTGTTTAGCTTAATTTTCAATTATCATTATGAGTAAAGGAATGTTTTAAAAAACATGATTTTTATCAAAAAAAGTTTAATTCTCAAAACACTCAACATCAAACTCAGCTAATGTAACGTTTTATCGCTAACTTATGCATAATACAATTATTCTTATCTTAATTTTAATCATTAATTTTTATCTTTCATCAAAATTCTTAGCATTGAAAGTAGCTCAATCAGAATCATGAACACTCAGTCAAACGAAATTTTCGTGTATATATAAACGACGGAACAAAACCAAAAATTTATCATACTTAGTAGCGCAAAAGTGAGGAGAAACGGAGAAAAGGAAATCCAGCACTCCAACATGATGAAAGTAGTGGTAAGAAATTTTCCTGTTTGTAATGCAGATATAATGTAACGGATATTTTTGTGAAAATTATAATTAAAGACGGTAATATTATCTTTATATTTAAACAAAAAAATCCTTTTACCATAATACAGTGTAATGCCAATTTATATTTCTCATCTACGTTTCAAATAAATGTATTAATTTGATGTAATTTATATATATAAACAGCTGATTCCTTGAACAGATTTAACAATGAAAATTACATAGGGAAATAAAAGTGAAGATATGTAATTTCAAAGTTATTGATAACTGTTGATAAAAAAATCAATTTTATGAAAATGGTTTAAGTAAATCTTGCAAGCTATAAATAATAGAAATTTTTTTTAAAAGAACCTGCGGTAAATTTCTGATGAATAACTATTACACTTCATAAATAGGTGCACAATGATTGAGAACTGTGAATTTAAAAGAGAGCTAGGAATTAAAAAAATGCTATGGTCAATAAAAATTTGAGATAATAAATTTCTATATTGTTTTCGTTTAATGAATTAGTTTATTTTAGCATTACAATGACTTCAATTTCTACAAATGTTTAATCAAATCTTAGCTATTTTTATAAAAAAAAGGGAAAGGAAGCTTTTTTTTTCTAATTTTTACTCAAACTAAAACATATTCACTTATTATTCGATTCTTTCTATAGATCGCTCTTGTTTTGGCTATGGCTGCCGTTGCATGCGCCTCGGTCATACCATACAGATATGGAGATGGAGTGAGCGCCAGACATTTCTACAAAGGAGAGGTTCCCTACGGAATTTATGGTCTCGGATATAATGGATACTATGGTGCCTACGCACCTTATTACGGATATGATGGACTCGGTTACGGATATGGACCCTATGGATACTTTGGAAGATATGGCACCGGCTATCTCGGATATGGAAGATACTTTTGAGATCTTAGTTACATCGAAGTTCACTTTTAAGTGAATTTAATCAATATTTGGTAAGTATTTTTTCAATCTATGAATTGAGATTCTAAAATAAATTTAAAAAATAAATAATACGAACATACTCTTTTTTTTTCTTTAATTCTTCCTTTTTTGTATATAGAAAAAATGCTCTTAAATTTTTATACCTCGACTAAATAATTTGTGATCGTTCAAACATATTTTTTCCTAAAACATAAAAATTATTCATTGAATAATTTTGAGTTTGAATTGTATTTCTAATTTGCAAAGTGCCATCTCAAATGCATAGGTTTTATTTAACCAAACGTTTTCATAGTATCTGGTATTAAAACTTTTTTTTTCATTTTTTCATTAAAAAATAATTTTATTTCGCGCAGTCTAATCATTTTATTTAAATTGTCTAAGTGTTTAAGAGTATAAGGAAAAAAATCAAAAAAACACTTTAATTCCTTCCCATCCATTTAAAAATGATATACTGTAATATATCCTCATTCCAAATATATTTGCTTGTAGTTTGTATTTGAATTTGAGGAATAGTAACTACAATCAAATATCATTAGTTGAATAAAAATTTATTTTAGAATAGAAATTTATTCATTGCATATAAATTTATTTTATTCAAATGGAAGACATATTTTATTCAAATAGAAGACACATTTTATTCAAATGGAATATTTTATTTGGTATTTGAATTTAGTTCCTACATTGATATTAATTTATTATTTACTAATATATTGAGATTAATATATCAATAAAATTACCTATACAATTAAGTTGTCAATAACGTTATGAAAGTCATTTAAATGGAAAAATTAAACTAATAATTTAAGATTTTTTTAAAAATTATGTTTTCTTGGAAATTAGTTTCACAAATTTTATTTAAGCTTAGTTTTATTTTTTAATGATATTTATATAGATAACTAAATTATTTCTTCTTTTACAGAACTGCAAATTTCTGAATTGGGAAAATCCTTCTGAAAAAAATTTCTGAATTACCAAAAACGAAATTTTTTTAGAAAAATGAAGCAAAAATTTACTGAAGAAGAATGAAGATTTATTATTGTCAAAAAATAAAGAAATGCTGTTTATCGAATTACTTGCCTCATTGTAGTAATATTTCTAAATACATAAAATGTCATCTTTATCACATAATGTTTAAATGAATACTGCTTGTAAAGGATTTCTAAGCACAAACTTTCTTTAAGAGATTCTCTATTTCAGCGTATAATTATACAAAAAAATTCTAATTAAATTTCCGTTTCTACCAGTTAATAACATCTTGGCGTTTTTCATGCAATCTGTATTTTTCTTGATTGCAAAACATACTGAGAGGTTTCTAGAAGATTTATTTTACGCCTAAAAGTACAATTTGATCATTTTTTAAATTAAATAACTAATAATAAACTATCAGAGGAGTTATCATGTGAAAGGAGTAGGTAAAGGAACACTGTGCTAACTATAAATAATACAAAATATTGTTAGTGATTGCTCGGAATAAAGAATATCTATAGAATGCCTATAGATAAAGAATATCTATAGAATGCCTATAGATAAAGAATATCTATAGAATGCCTATAGATAAAGAATATCTATAGAATGCCTTTAGATAAAGAATATCTATAGAATGCCTATAGATAAAGAATATCTATAGAATGCCTATAGATAAAGAATATCTATAGAATGCCTATAGATAAAGAATATCTATAGATGCTTGAATAAATACAAACATCTCAATCTTACAATGTAAAATCAATCTCTCAATCAATCATTACTGACAATGTACATTCCTTTAAATATAAAGTCATTATAAATGTTTTTTATTTTAAGAAAAGTGCATTTAGCAGTGGCATTTGATATATTATTTTTCTGTGGAGTATTAAAAGTGTGTCTCATGTGAGCTTAATGCATGATATATAATATTTTATAATTTTTAATCTCGTAACTAGAACTTGAGAACATGGTAGTATAATTAGAACTTTATAACATGTTAGTATGAAGAGTTTTAAATATATTTTTAAGCTAACTTTCTTAGAAATTGAAACTTGAATTAAAATTGAAACTTAAAAATCAAAGCAAATAATTATTTCTTTAAAAATGTCTAGATAAAAAAATATTTTAGGGCTGTAGGACTTTGGAATATTTGACACTCAACTCTATAAAAATTCATCGTTATTATTTTTTGCTTTAAAAGATTTGCTTATAAATAATTATGCGTTCTATAAAAAGGAGTCATTTTTATGGATTGAAGATATATTTCATATTTTCAAATATTATTATATTTATGAAAAATACACGCTTAATATTTAAAAATAATATATAGAAATCATGCGTTGCTCTTTTCATTTTATTCTTAAGAAATTTCATGCAGATTTATAAGATTTGCGGTATGTTTTTTTTTAATTTACATACATTTTTAATTATAAGATATTGCATTTTCATATTTTCCACAAAATGACTGATTTCTTAAGACTTCAAGTTTCATTTATTCAAGACTTAATTTTCGATAATGAATTTTACACCGATTATTTTGTTCTTGAATATATTTATATTTTCCCATCATAAAATTAACACAACAAGGAGCAATAAATCACAAACTCCATTCAGAATATCCTACATTATTTTCAATATAAAATTATCTTTTTATCGGTATTCTACCTTTTCCCGAACACGAGTGATTAATGAAATAATGAATTAGAATTTATGAAATAACTTTAGAAGAGATACCACAACATGCATACAATTGAATAATTCACAAAATCTTAGTTCACGTAGCAATGTAGAAGTTGCAAAGGAATAAAATTACGATAAGATTTCAAATGTTTCAGAGAACTTATTTAAAACAAATTTATACGTATTTACAGCATATTTTCGAACATTTGTGTCATAAAACTTAGAAAGTTAATTATAAAAATAGTATTTAAAAAAATCCTTTTTTTATATCTCGACATCAGTAAGCTATTTATTCATTTCACTGATTGTTTTTATAAAATAAAACTTTATAGAAAGACTCATTTAGATATATTTTACTTCCTTAAATTAAAGCATTAATATTTTTATTCCTTAAGAATTGAAGGTCAATTTGGACAAAGATTTGCGCAATACATTTGTGGTTTCGGAAAACTCAGCATTTACTTCTTTTAAATTGCACTATTCTGTTCAACACATTTCATATATTTATCTCTACAACCAGCCTCTGTATGATTCTATTATTAAAAATTATACTACTTATGAGAACGCCAATTATAAAGGCATTAAGAAGCGCAAAGTATTGAATAATCATTCCTTGAATTCACATTTTAAGCTCTGTGTTCAGTATGATCAAAAATGTTTTTCATAGCAAAAATGTTGTTTTTTACTTAATGTCTAGTACACGAAGTATTTCATTTGCAGTGTAATTAGATTAGAGCCTACAAATTCTAATAATGTGAGTTTTGTGAGCTTCCTGCTTCATAACAATAGCACAAGCCTAGAAAATTGAAGTTTCTGAAAAATACATGAGAAGTTCTCTTTCATTTTTATGTTATTTAGTTTGCTGATTTCGAAAAATGATCTCAACTTTTTCCCATCACGTCTGGAATTTTTGTAAAATCGGTATCAATATTTTTGCTAAAATCTTATTTGAAAAGGAATTCTCGCTAATAATTTTGCGTGTGCTGTTTGTTAGCAGTGGATTTCATCCATTTAAATCTATGTAAAATCGATTCTTGTTGAAGCAAATTGATTTCCGAGCAATCATATAATTTTTATAGGTTTAAGTTGATGAAAATCACTGTTGCCAAATCACACAAGTCTCTGGTGGAAAGAAAAACAATAAGTTCCCTTCAGTTTAAACTTTTTCATCAAATTATGGTGCAGCTTCAAAAAGAAATTAACCAAAATATTATTTTAATTTGTTTTTATTAACCCTTAACTGGGAAGGTGAAAATTTAGGACTTAACTGGAGAGGTGCTGTCTAAGAAACAACATTTTCTTTACACTCAAATTAAATTTTCTAATGAAAGTATTAGCATGAAATCAGCCAATATATTCTACAGATATTTTTCTTCGTATAAAAATATGTTTTGAAATCTTTCAAAATGTATTATTATTGAATAAAGTAATTCCTATTGAACATACATTTTCTTTTCAAATTGCATGCTACAACAAATTATATTCTTGAAAAAGTATATTAACTTTTACTTTTTAAATCATATTTATTTTTCCAGTATACAAAAGGTATATAGAAAACAATATATTAAAAAATTCAACATTTATATGAAAATAAAAAAATGGCAATGGTTAAAATTGATTCTTATTTTTATTTTCAATTTTATTATCGGTTTATGCTTTTTGCGGGCATTTTAAACGTAGAGGTTAACTACTTGTATAAAAAGCAGACTGTAAATTCTGTAGATATTTCTCTTGGTATATTATTATATTTGGAATTTTTTAATACATTATCACTAGAAAAATTAATTATATTTAAACATACATATCAGAATCAGTCGAATGCGAACTTTCATCGAAAAATTCTTCTGTACAATTACTCTGATCACTAAAATCCCTTTCTGCTTCATTTAAAAGTCTCCGGAACTCTGCTTCATAACGAAGATCAGTAGTTTGGGTGATACTTTGATGATCAAATTTTAGAGCCATTTGCTAAGCCTTGTATAATACTGGAACACTAAAAGGGAGATGCGGTCTCACAGACGTCACGCAAAGAAATAGTTGAAACATCTAAACATGTATCCTCTGAAACTGGTTGAAAATGTGCACTTGCTGTGAAGATCACTAAACAGGAAGCTATAAGGTCAATCCATTCGATTGAGCTGAAAAAAGAAAAATAGAATAGGGGTGACCTAAAGTTAATCTTTAGCGTTCTGAGACACGCACATCCCCAGTTAAGGTTTAAAGTAATTTACATAAAATAGGCGATTGACCAAGAGGGGCAAATATTATGTATGTTTATTTGAAATTCTGAAAGAAATTTTAAACTAAGTAAAATAAAACGGAACAAAAGTTTCTATTTAAGTAGTACTATTTTATCTTTGGAACTTCATTTTGACATTCTACTTTTATGTTCAATCCCAGATCTATTCCGTGTTAACATAAAACAATAATCGGCGAACATGTTCTTTTTTTTTTTTTCCATTTTCCTTAATATTTGCACTCTGTATCTTAGATTTCTTGGATGAAACTTTTCGCTCACTGCCCCTAAATTGTCGGGGAGGTAATCCATATGAGTGAAGGAAATATATTTTGACAATCATGGTGCAATCCGAGACTTTAAATTCGTACAGCATTTTCATAACAATTGCTCTATAGTCAAGAGTCTTGTAATTACCCTGAAATTTATTGACAACATCTTTGAAGTCAACCAGAGCTTCTTTTTCCTTTGTTGTCATGGTAGTCTCAAATGTTTGTTTTTTTATCCTTAATGAGCATGCGGATATCTAGACCAATAAAGATTCACTCTTTCAACTTGGATTCGGATAAACCTAGGAAATTTTTCACAAGTATTTGAAACTATCGTTTTTTTTTTTTTTTTTTTTGAATAGCCTTGACAAACTTCTTCATTACGCTAATTTTGTGCAGAGGGGGAAACAATACATTTTTGGCAGAACTAAGCTGTTCCGATTAATATTCTTGGTGCTTCGTTCAAAAAATTGCCTGTTTCGGCCATTCTTTTTTGATACAATGTTGAGTTTTATGCGGCTTTCCCACTCACAAGTGAAACACGGGAGCTTTGAATATCCACTTTGTTGACCTAGATGCATTTGGATAACTTTCAAATCACCGCAAATGGTCCACCATGGTGGACATATTTTATTTTGTTGTGGACGAGAGCCAAGTTTCCATAGCGTTATTTCTAAATGCTCTGAGTATCGAACTCATACAGATGAATACTGGTTTCTGTGATGAAAAAGGAAAGCTTTCAGGCTGCTTTTCAATGAGTCTATAAACAGTCTGCATTCACCTTCATCATATGTGACATTAAAATTGCCCATCAATCCAGGAACATCAGATCAATAAACCAGATTCTCCTCTTTCTGAAAGTACATAACAAATTCCTATTCCCGATTCCTGTATCAATGAAAAAGTTCGTTTTCCCGGGGAGGTTTCGCAGAGGGGTATTACGTAGATTTCACCACAGTAAAATGCTAGATAGGAAGAGAGAAAAGAAATACGCCGAAATATTTTTATGGTAAATATTCATATATATCCAAGTAAAATTGAATTTTACTTGGATATTCAATTCTTGTGACGTTATAGAAAATTTTCATTAGTCTTTTTTTTATTTCAGCACCAAAAGATGCATAAAATTCAGATATCAATTCCCTTGTATTTTTTTCATCACAGGCCTGTAAAGTTAATGAAAGGCAATAAACTACGGCAATGAATTGAATATGTTTCTGTGAAGATATTATCCATAATATTTTTATGTAAATGAAGTAATATTTGTCGATGAAATTTGACGATTGAACCCAGGCAACTGAAAATAAGGAATTAAGTTTTAGATTGTAGCTAACACAACGACCATTATATAGAAAAATTCAGAATATTATCACAATAATCAAAAAGGGGACTGGTATAATATCTTGCTTAAGGAGACCATATAAATTCTTTGGAATGTAAAAGCACTCACATTTTTTTGTGTGTGCAAGAGTAGTAAAAATGGAACAAATGTGCTTCGTTTCTTTTCTTTTCCTTCTACTCCCTTTTGAGATCTACTGATTTAAGGACATGATATGTACGCTTAGTAATTAGGGCTCATTCTGAAAGGGGCGGCAAGAATTCAAATCTAAATGTCATTATAATACTTGCATGAACTACATAAATATTTTTACTCAGAAATTTCAGAGATATTTTTGATAATTGAGAGTAGTTTTATTTCATAGTTTGCACACTGTAAAGGAAACAATACTGATGAGCCTTTCCCATTCTACGAGATTATTATACGAGAAATGCTGATGGTAAGCATTAAATGCCCTGATTAGTTCAACCATTTGTTTGGCCATTACAATCACCCAACAATTTCTAATGTAGTTTTTTTTTAATGGTGGGGAACATGAAAAGCAAATATAATGCACCTACACGAACTACAAGCATCAACTAGTAAAAAGTACTGTTGCGTCATAAAAATCTCTATTTTTCGAAAATGTATAGAAAGAAATCAGTTCATTAGGAATGTGAAGCTTGAATTAATGTTACTGTTTTGAGCATCTTCCACGGAAACTGAATTTTTTTTAAAGACTTTTACTTTCGACATTTCCTTTTTTTTTACATTTAATTTTCTGATCTTTGTAAACCATTGTTTCCCTCGGCACATAAACATTTAAAGAAATATATTTTTTCCTAGATAAATAAATTTTAATATTCTCGCTATAATCTTTTCTCATTTATGCAGATACCATCAGAGCATTTATTAAAATTAGATATTTTTTAGAATCTTGGATCAAAATAACAAAGATTCAATTAATAAAGGATTATATCTTTCCATTGTTTTAATTTTATTTAAAGAAATAAATTCGATATTGGTACAAAAAAATAATAATTACATACACCATAGTGATGATTATCAGAAGGTAGTTGAAGTGACGTGATGTTAAAATTTGGAAGTGTTTACAGTCTTTTGTAATGCAAATGCATATCTTATTTGCCACAAATAACCTTAATACAAATTAAAACCTGAACTTTAATCCCATTATTAATCATTAACTGCTAATTTTGATTAAGAATGCAATAAATTCCAAAAATTACTTTTATGGCCATTATTAAATTTTTTTATTTATTAGAGCATAAATTTCAATTTTCAGTGTCTTCGAGAAATTCTACAAGAATATTGTGTTACATTAAACTTCTATCAAAGACAATTGTGAAATTAAAATCTTATGTTTTTCGGATATGGAGTTGGTTTCTTGATTTATACCTATTCTGTTTAGGATATGATAGAAATCCGACTTTTGTTATTTGGCTTTAAATTTTTATTTTTTTGTACCAAGTGTCTAAAGGTTGACAGCAAATTCCTATTGTGCTCTAGCGCTATCCAAACAGAAAATTATCATTATTCAATGTGAAAAACAAGAATATGAATATATATATATATATATATATATATATATATATATATATATATATATAAACAAAAGTATTAGAATCAAGTTAATAGGAAAAACTTTGTTAAAAAAATTCTTTTTTAATATTTTTTAATAATTTTTTTGGTTTAATTTTTATTTGAGTTTTGTTTTTCCTATTAACTTGATTCTAATACTTTTGTTTCAATTCATCTGTGTTTTAGAAGTAGCTGCAATTGCGCTCTCTAAATACTATGAAGTTCCTTTTTGGTTTTAGTTTAAATAGGTTATAAATTTTAGTTGCGATTTCGAAACTGTTTTGTTTCGTTTTCATTTTAGTTTCGTTTTCAAACTTTTTCTTACTTTAGATTGGTTACTTATATATATATATATATATATATATATATATATATATATATATATATATATATATATATATATATATATATATATATATATATATATATATATTTGGGAGACCTTTAATTCCGTAAGTTTTCAATCGAAATTCCTAAAATAATTCAAGATATAATCAAGCAATTACAAAGAAGTAGTTACTAATATCCATTAAAAGGTATCATCATTATTTATAAGCTTGTAAATTATTAATTTGTTATGGAACAAAATATCTCCAAAATAATAACTAATATTTAATTTTGATGTTTAGATTCTTGGCGGTTTAATATCGTGCAGAGAATGCTGATTCTAAGTGATAAAGGTTCTTCAACATGTTAACTACTTGTTCGGTTTAACAATCATCCAAAACAGAATAATGTAGGAATATGCAGCGAATGTTTTTTTTTATTATTATTCAGTGGATTTCAAAAGAAAAAGCACGATCTAACTTACCCATACGTACGTTCTTGAAAGTTTCAAATAAACCTCTATTTTCAAAAATGTATAGAAATCCATTAATCAGGAATTTGACGATTGTATCGGTTCTACTATTTCAATCATCTTCCGCTGAAACAGATTTTTTTTTGCTTTTGTTTATAATGGCACTTGCCATGGACAAGCTCGCTGACGAAGCCAGAGATTTTAAGCCAATAGAGTATCTCTTGTTTTAGTAGCGCCAACTAGGGCCAAAAGTACGTCTTAACTACTCACGCATCACATTCACTTGCACAACTCCTTTCTACAGGGGGGGGGCACATTCACACATCTCACAGATAGAACAGATGAAGAAAAATCATGCCCGAACCGGGACATGAGCCCAGGACAACCAGATAACGAGGAAGACGCGCTATCCCTATGCCAAGACGCCGATACAGCAATTTTTAAAAGATTATTACGTTTAATAAGATGTGGTTTTTAATTTAGTTTCCAATTTTTGTAAGCCCTAGACACATAACATTTAAAGAAAGATTTTCTTTCACAAGACAAAAAGAATTTTATGATTACCACTAAAACTCTTTCTCATTTCAGAAGCTAATTTCAGAGTGTTCAATAAAATTAAATATTGTTTTACTATCTTATATCAAAATAATAAAGCTTCCAACAATAAAATATTATTTCTTTTCATCATTTTAGTTTTATTTAAAGAAATAAATTCGGCACGGATTCAAAATCTTATAATTACGTACATAATAGTGATGATTTTTAAAGTGCCGTTTCGCTGATATGATATGAAAGTAAAAAGGGGGGTTTGTATCCTTTCGTAATCGCAATGCAACTACGTATCATATTTACCACGAATATTACAAATACAATTTAAAACTTGAGCATTAATCTAATTATTGTTCAGCTGCTGATGATTTTGTTTAAAAGTTTAATACATTTTACAAATTACTTCTCTAGTCATTATTTTTTTGTAATTATTCAAACTTTATTATGTCCTTGAGAAATTCCACAAGAATTTTGTTTTATAATCAGCTTCAGTCAAAGACAATTGTGAAACTAAAATATGATGTTTTTAGCATAAGAAGATATTTGTTGATTGTTCCTATTGTATTTGGAATATAATGGAAGTTCGATTTTAATAAATTAGCTTTAAAATTTTCTTTTTAGTACCAACTGGCTCAAGTTTGACATAAAAATAAAATTAAGAGGGAATATTGTACTAAAATTTTAATTTTTGATGAAAACTAAATTCAGAGATATATAGCAAATAAAATAATAAGTTTCTCTTTAAAAACTAATATAATTTATTGAAGACGCATTTGAAAGTTATTGGAGTAAACATGGATTTGAAAACTTGACATATTGGAGATAGAAAGATATTCGCTGTGTTCATTATTGAAATATTTTGCTACAATTCGATTTTGTTTTTCGGCAACTTTTCGGACCTTGTCGATAAGTTTTAAATCCGGGTATTCTAATGAAAATGCTGTCTTCTTACAAGATTCTCCTAAACTTTTTAAAGCGTCAGATAATTTCTGGTTCCAAGCGACTATTGATGTATAGTAAAGTAAACAAAATTTCAATAAAAGCACTATCTCGACACTCAAATATTGAATTTTGAATTTTAGATAATAAAGATAAATATTGATTTTCAATTTTAAAACAAATAAGCAACATTTGTGTAAAAAATTATCAAACATGTCAATCAGAATGTTACAACAATAGTTTGCATAATTTGCAATTATCATTAGAAGTAAAAGAAATTTAAAAAAAACAAGTTGTTTATCAGAAAACAGTTCTAAAGATCAAATTATTCAACAACAAACCTACCTACTGTAACGATTTATCCTTAACTTATGCATAATACACATACTTTTATCAATATTTTAATCACTATTTTTTATCTTTCATCAAAATTCTTAGCATTGAAAATAGCGTGAACACTCAGTCAACCGACATTTTCCAGTATATATAAACGACGGAACAAATCCAAAAAGTTATCATACTTAGTAGCGCAAAAGGGACAAAGGAAGATCCAGCACTCCACCATGATGAAAGTAGTGGTAAGACATTTTCTATTCTGTAATACTTATTTAATGTTACGAATGCACTACGTCTTCGTAAATATTGCAAATAAAAATGATAATTTTTTTTACCTCTAAACCAAAAATAAATATCATTTCAGTAAAATTCATCTCAATGTCACATTTAATTTATTCCTCTACTTTTCAAATAAATAAATTTATTTGATGAATTTTATATATAAAAATAACTAACTCCTGAATGTGAATAACAAAGAAAATTAAATATTGACATAAAATTGAAGAAATTTAAATTCAAATTTAGTACTATTGATTAACAAAAATTGATTTTGTGCAAAATTATTTAACTAATTTGTACAAGCTATAACAATACTCAAAAAATTTGTGCAAATTGATCATATATTTATGCAAAATGATTGAGAAATGTGAATTTAAAAAATGCACAGGGCAACGGTGAATTATATTTAAGAAGTATAGACTATACTTGTTGAAAAGGAATACGATCTAAAATATGGACAGTCATTTCGTTTTGATTTTTAAATTTAAATCACATCATTTTTCTTCTGTAAATGTCTCGGATTCATGTTATACGATGCAATTTTGATAAGCAGAGAATATTATTCATTTTCATTCAATAGTATTTATTTCAACATTACACTAACTTCACTTAAATTTTCAATTTCTACAAATATTTAATCAAATCTTAGGTATTTTTATAAAAAAAAAATAGTTTCAAATATTTCAACTTGCTTATTTCTAAAGAAAGAACAAAAATAATCTGTTTTTTTTTTCTTTCTAATTCTTACTCAAACTAAAGAATACTCACTTATTACTCGTTTCTTTCTATAGATCGCTCTTGTTTTGGCTATGGCTGCCGTTGTATGCGCCTCAATCATACCTTACAGATACGGAGAAGGAGTGAGCGCCAGACATTTCTACAAAGGAGAGGTTCCCTACGGAATTTATGGTCTCGGATATAATGGATACTATGGTGCCTACGCACCCTATTACGGATATGATGGACTCGGTTACGGATATGGTCCCTATGGATACTTTGGAAGATATGGCACCGGCTATCTCGGATATGGAAGATACTTTTGAGATCTTAGTTAAATCGAAGTTCACTTTTAAGTAAATTTAATCACCATTTGGTAAGTATTTTTTTTCACTCTATTAATTGAGATTCTAAAAAAAAATTTAAAAAATAAATAAGAGGACATACCCTTTATTTTGTTTCTCTTGAATTCTTTCTTTTTTATATCGAAATAATGCTCTTAAATTTTATATTTTATTTCTCGACTAAATAATTTGTGGTCGCTCAAATATATTCATACCATAAAATATAAAAATTATTCAGTGAATATTTTGAGATTAAATTCTATATCTATTTCTCTTAAAAGCAGTATCTCAAGCGCATAAATTATATTTAACTCATTTTTTTCTAGAATAATTGATATTAATTAGTTTTATCACTGTTGTAAAAAATCAAATTTTCAGCACATTGTTCATTTTATTTAAATTGAATTATTGATTAAATACAATAGAAAAACTATTAATTATTTGAATTCTTTTAAATTGATTGACTTTGTTATATATCTGTTTCTAACGATATTTTGATCCAGCTACTATTTGAATCATTTGGTATTCAGATATTTAACGATAATAGAATTTTGTCACTAACATATTAATACTAATATATTATGTAAATTAAATATAAAATTAAATCGGCAATAGCGTTATAATAGCCAATTAAGGAAAATAATTTTAAATAATAATTTCAAAAATGCATTTAAAATTTATATTTTCTTGAAAATTATTTGTATTAATGTAGTTTTATTTATTTTTATTAGATAAATTTTATTTATATATTTTATTTGACTCCTTCTTCTTTTATAGGACTACAAATTTCTGAATTGGGATATAATCATAATAATTACCAAAGACTACAAATTCTTAGAAAAATGAAGCTAAAATATACTTTCAAAAAAGGTTGAATTATTACTGAAAAATAAAGAAATGATTTTCATTGAATTATTTGCCTTCTTTTAATAATATTTTTTTACAGAAATTTTTTACATTTATTAACATAACTGTTTAATGAATACAGTGCTTAAAAATTTCAAAACTAGAACTTTCTTTAACAGATTCTATATTTCAGACATATAATTATACACATATTGATTAATCAAATATCTCTCTCCAGAAAAGAATCATATATTTTTCTTCACATGCATTCCGTATTTTGTTTCATTGCAAAACATATTGGGGTGTACTTGGATTGGGGGATTTTCGCCAAAAAGCACATTTGCACCAAAAACACATTTTTTAACTAAATAATTAATAAAAAAAATATCAAACTTGGTGCCATATCTAGTCGAAAATATACATCTTGAGAACATATTAATATTAGATGTCACGTTTTAAATGTGACTTTAAGTTGCCAATATTAGCTTTAAATTGAACTAAAACTGGGACTTAAAAACAGAAACAAAGGTTGTTTCTTAAAAACGTCTTCATGAAAAAATACTTCTGCTATACGATTTTGGAATAATTGATTCAGTTAAGTCAAAATTCCTTGTTATTATTTTATATTTTTAAATGATTTGCTTATAAATAATATTGCTTTTATAAAAAAGGGGTCGTTTTTCTGTTTTGAAGACTTTTTCATGTTTTCAAATAACATTATATTTAGAGAAAATACTCGCTTAATATTTTAAAAATGATATAATTCATGTTATGCACATTTCGTTTGTTTTCTAATCAAATTTCAAATTTGCGTATTTATAAGACTTCTGATCGGGTCATTCTTCCTCACTTTTTTTTAACCCATTTATTAAAAAAAATATATACAGCATTTTCAAATTTGTCTCACAATGAGAGAATTCTCGAAACTTCTAAATACATTTATTCAAGACTAATTTTTGATTATAACTTCTATTATTTTATTACTGCTTTGATTCATATTTTCCTATCATAAAATTCAAACAAGAAACAATAAATCTCAAACTGCATTCATAATTTCTTACAATATTCTCAATAAATAATTGCTTGTTAATCAACATCTCATAAATTTCATTACGCGAGTGGTAAATGAAATTATGAATTTGAATGCAAGAAACAACAGTAGAAAAAATAGCACGGCAGCACACAATTAAATAATTCTCGAACTTTTAGTTCAGACAGCAATGTAGAAGATTTTAACATGGGTTTCTATGATTCAGAGAACTAGTTTAATACAAAGTTAGACGTGTTTACAAACTTTTCGACATTTGTATTACAAAACTTAAAATGTTACTTAGTAAAAGTTTATTTAAAAAATGGCTTTTTTTATGTCTCGACAACAGTAAACTACTTGATCATTTTTCTGATTGCTTTATAAAACAAAACTTTAAAGAAAGACTCATTTAGATATATTTAACTTCCTCAAATTAAAACATTAATATTTTTATTTCTTAAGAATTGAAGTCCAAATTAAACAAAAATTTGCGTTAAACATTTGAGGTTTCTGAAAACTCAGCATTTACTTCTTTTAAATTGCGGTATTCTTTTTCGCATATTTAATCTATTGATTTTCACAGCTAGCCCCTTTATCATTTTAATGTCAAAGACCATATTGTTTTGTCACGTTACAACACCAAATATAAAGGAATCAAGAAGAGCAAAATATCGAATAATCCTTCCTTGAATTCACATTTTAAGCTCTATATTCAGTTTGATCAAAATGTTTTTCTTACAAAAAGTTGTTTTTTACTTAATCTGTCATGCTAGAAGAAACTAACTTGTAATATAATTAGATAAGTGTCTATAAAAATATAATAATATGGAATTTGTGAATTTCATATTTTAAAATGATAGTTAATGAAAGGAAAAAAAATCTGTTTCAATGAATTGAATATTTTTCTGTGAAAACATTATCCATAATACTTTTACCGAAATAAAATAGTATTTGATTATGGAATTTGATAGTAGAGTCCAGAGAAGTGATAAAATGAAATGAAATTGCAGATTAGAACAAGCACAGCGAAAATGCCAAACACTTACCTGCAAAGAATCAGAATATAGTCACAGTGATCAGTAATGAGAATTGTATAATGTCCTCCAGAAGAAGCAGTCTAAATTCTTTTGTGTATAAAAGCAATTACATTTTCTTTTTGTGTGTGTGCGCGTAATAAAAATAGAACAAATGTGCTTCTGCTTCTTTCTTTCTCCTATACCTCTTTTGAGAGCTTTTGTTTTAATAATCTGTGCGCTTACTACTCAGGGTGCTTTCTGATTTAAGGATGCAAGAATATATAGCACAGATAAACATGGCATATATAGCATTTTCAGCTTTTAGAAGAATTTTTGCCCAAAAATTCTACATATACTTTTAATTACTTTTGAGTTGTCTTATTTCAAGGTTTGGACACTGTATAGACAAGAATACTGATGAACCTTTCACATTTTGTAATTTTTTTTCTTCTGTCGTAATGAAAACTCTGAGATTAGAAATGAGCTCATATTTCTGAAGCAGAAATTTCTGGCGAAATCAGGATCGAAAATTATAAATGGGAGAACCAAATATTTATGGAAATGGAAATGAAAAATGTAATGAAAAATTATTTAAAAAAAATTGCATGCAATGCAGCTTAAAATATCATTTCGGGATTCGGTTGCTCCGTAGAGTTCGTTATCCTATTTTTTAAACAATTCTAAAGATGTAAAAAGAAATTAAAAAAAGTAACTGATATTAAATAATCACTGTAATTTATTATCATTAATTATTAACATGTAACTTGATTCTTTGTTACTGAATGTTTTATTCCTGAAGAGTAAATAATACTTAATTTTGATTGCTGGCATATGCTAAGCATTGCATGTCCGGAATAATTAAACCATTTTTTTGGCCACTAATATAACATAAAGATACCTAATGCTGTTTTTTTTATTTATTTATTTAATAGAGGGGTGTCTATGCACTATAGGAACTGGAAGCATGATCTGTTTGAGAAACAGTATTGCGTCATAAAGTGTTTCAAATGAACTTATAATTTTATGAGTGTATAGAAATGAAATCGTAAGAAATGTGATGATTTTATTAAAACTACTGCTTTGAGCATCTTCCATTAAAACTAAATTTTTTTACGTTTGATATGATGTGGTTTGTAATTTAATTTTGTAATCTTTGTAAGCTATCATCTCTAGACACAAACAGCTAAAAAATGTTTTGTTTCTCATGACAAAAAGAATTTTACAATTGTCGCCAGCGCCATTTCCCATTTAAGCAAACTCCCGGGACGGGGGCTCCTCGAAATGAGGATGAGATTCTTCCGGCATGGTGGTTGGATCTCGCCACCCTAAAGGGTACAGAAATAGGGGGATCTAACTCCTCCCATCAATGACAGGACGTACTTCCTACGGGGAGGGTTGTACCGTATCCGACGATGGCCCTTAGAACTCATAGTTCCCACCAGTGTTGCTGTTGCGGCGGGCCGGTCATTCAGTGTTATGGTGTAAATCCGTGTGCCTTCGTGGCTGGTCGGAAAATCAGAATTAAGACTTCCCATTTTAACAGATATTTCAAAGTATTCAATAAAATCCAATATTTTTTATTATCATGGATCAAAATAACAAATATTACAGTAATAATGTTTTATTTATTTTCACTGTTTTAATTTTATTTAAAGAGAGTCCTACGATATTGTTACAAAGGATAATAATTACATATTTTATAGTGATGATTATCAAAGGGTAGTTCATTTGACGTTATATGAAATTTTACAGGAGGGTTTGTAATCTCTTCTAATCATAATGCAACCGTATCTTTTGTACTACAAATAATCTTTGTATAATTTTAAATTTTTGCACTAAACTAATTATTATGCATCAACCGCTCTTTTGGGTAAAAGCTATGATAAATTTCAAAAATTAAATTTATGGACAATATTAACATTTTTAATTATTTAAAATAATTCAATTTTTTTAAGTGCTCTTGAAATTCAGCAAGAATTTTTTTGTTATAATCAATTTCTATCTCAGACAATTGTAAAATAAAATTCAGTAAGGTAATCTTGCCTGTTGATGCCTATTCTCATAATAACTATTGAATGTTCTTTTATAAACAATATAAAATTATTTTAAATATGTGTTGGTAAAAAACATCCATTCTCTTTTATCCAATCACCATAACTTAAAACTAATATTTTTAACTTATATCTCAACAAAATGAAAGGTTTTTTTTTTTTTTTGAATTCCATTTTAAAAATTATCTTTTAGCTTTTCTGAATTTGTTTTGCTGAAATTGAAGGTTTCGTTTGGTTGACGATGATACTCGAAGAGCGGTTCTTGCGTCAATCTTTTAGAATAAACTTCAAAATTTGACTAAATTTGGTCAGATTAACATTTTAATTTTATTTAAGATACCTTTTTGAAATAGGCTAGAAGCAGTTAAAAAGTTAAATGAAATTCATTAGTCAATGAAAATTTCGCTGCTTTAAATTAAAGAATTCTAAGTAGAATATTAATATTTATATTTAACTATATATTGTAATAAACAAGGTTATATGCCAGTTTTGAAAAAAAATATCAATTTTTATTCATTTCTTGTATTATCAGGTATTAACTTCGTTTAAACACCAAAAGTTATAACAATTTAATAATTTCAATTCAAAATGGAGCTCAAATTATTATTGATGTTAATAATTAGCTTTCCACTTTCAAAAAAGAATAACTTCTATATTTTTCACATTTGTCTAAAAAATACTTAAACATGTAAATCAGAATGTTACAGCAAAGCTGTAGTTTTGCTTAATTTGCAATTATCATAAAACGTGGGAAAAAAATTTAAAAAAAAAACGAAGATGCTTATCAGAAAACTGTTTTAAATTTCAATATATTTAAAATCAAACTACCTACTGTTACGTCTTATCGTTCACTTATGCATAATACATTTAATTTTATCTTTATTTTAATCATTACTTGTTATCTTTCATCAAAATTCTTAGCATGTAAAATAACGTTAACATTCAGCCATGTGAAATTTCCGAGTATATATAAAAGACGAAACAAAACCAAAAAGTTATCATACTTAGTAACGCAAAAGTGAGGAGAAAGTAACAAAATATCCAGTGCTCCAGCATGATGAAAGTAGTGGTAAGACATTTTATAATCTGCAATACTGATTTAATGATACGAATGCACTAATTCTTTGTAAATATTGCAAATAAAAATGATTATTTCTTTACCTCTAAACCAAAAATAAAAATCATTTTAGTATAATTCATCTTAATGTTACATTTAATTTATTCACCTACTTTTCAAATAAATAAATTTATTTGGTGTATTTAATATATAAAAATAACTGACACCTGAATGTGAATAACCAAGAAAATTAAATATTGACATAAAACTGAAGAAATTTAAATTCAAAATGACTAATATTTATTAAAAAAAATAACAAATGTAATACACAGAAATAAGCTATAACAAATGGAAAGGAAATACTCAAAAATCTGCGATACATTTCTGATGAATAATTATTAATATTTCATATATTTGTGCAAAATGACTGATAAATGTGAAATTAAATGAGAGCAAAGAATTTTAAAAAATGCATAGTCCTATGGAGAATTATATTTAAGAAGTATAGACCATACTTGTTGAAAAGGAATATGATCTGAAATATGGAGAGTCATTTCGTTTTGATTTTCAAATTTAAATCACATCATTTTTCATCTGTAAATATCTCGGATTCATGTTATACGATGCAATTTTGATAAGCAGAGAATAATGTTTATTCTCATTTAATAAATTGTATTTATTTTAACATTACACTAACTTCACTTAAATTTTCAATTTCCACAATCAATTCTTAGCTATTTTTATAAAAAAAAATAGAAATATTTCTACTTGCTTATTTCTAAAGAAAGAACAAAAATAATCTTTTTTTTTTCTTTTTAATTCTTACTCAAAGTAAAAGATATTCACTTATTACTTATTTCTTTCTATAGATCGCTCTTGTTTTGGCTATGGCAGCCGTTGCATGCGCTTCGGTCATACCATACAGATTCGGAGATGGAGTGAGCGCCAGGCATTTCTACAAAGGAGAGGTTCCCTACGGAATTTATGGTCTCGGATATAATGGATACTATGGGGCCTATGACAACGCACTCTATTACGGATATGATGGACTCGGTTACGGATATGGACCCTATGGATACTTTGGAAGATATGGCCTCGGCTATCTCGGATATGGAAGATACTTTTGAGATCTTAGTTACATCGAAGTTCACTTTTAAGTGAATTTAATCAACATTTGGTACTTTTTTTACACTCTATTAATTGAGATCCTAAAATAAATTAAAAAATAAATAAGACGAACATACTCTTTATTTTCTCTTGGATTCTTTCTTTTTTATATCGAAAGAATGCTCTTAAATTTTATATTTTATTTCTCGACTAAATAATTTGTGATAGCTCAAATATATTCATATCATAAAATATAAAAATTATTTATTGAATATTTTCAGATTAAATTTTATTTGTATTTCTCTTAAAAATGGGGTCTTAAGCTCATAAATTATATTTAACTCTATTTTTTGCAGAATAATTGATATTAATTTGTTTCATTACTGATGTAAAAACTAAAATTTCGTGCACATTGATCATTTTATTTAAATTGTATAATTTATTAAACGCAATAGAAAAAAAACTTAATTCTTTGAATTTTTTTTTAAATGATTGACTGTGTTATATTTCTGTTTATTATGATATTTTATTCCAGCTACTAATTGAATTATTTATTATTCAAATATTTAAAGAAAATAAAATTTAATTTCTAATATATTAGTACTAATATATTAGGAAAATTAAATATAAAATTAATCATCAATAGCGTTATAATTGCCTTTTAAGGAAAATATTTTTAAATAATAATTTCAAAAATTTAGATAAAATTTACATTAATTATATTAATGTAATTTTATTTATTGTTATTTGTTAAATTTGAAATTCATTTATATATTTATATATTTATTTAACTCCTAAATAATTTAATTTTATTTATATAATTTATTTAACTCCTTCTTCTTTTATAGGATTATAAATTTCTGAATTGGGATATAATCATAATAATTACCAAAGACTACGAATTCTTAGAAAAATGAAGCTGAAATATACTTTCAAAGAATGCTGAATTATTGTTGAAAAATAAAGAAATGATTTTCATTGAACTGTTTGCCTTTTTTTAATAATATTTTTTTACAGAAAATTTTTAGCTTTATTAAGCATAACAGTTTAATGAATAAAGTGCTTAAAAATTTCAAAACTAGAACTTTCTTTAAAAAATTCTATATTTCAGACATATAATTATACACATATTAATTAATCAAATCTATCTCTCCAGAGAAGGGTCATATCTTTTTCTTTTCATGCATTCCGTATTTTTCTTCATTGCAAAACATATTGGGGTGTACTTGGAAGACTAATTTTTTGTCAAAAAACACATTTGCACCAAAAACCCATTTTTTAACTAAATAATTAATAAAAAAATTATCAAACTTGGTTTCATGGGATCTAAGGCAAAGGTTCATAAGAAAATCATCCACATCTAGTCGAAAACATACATCAAAAAATAGTCAGAATATGTACTAGAAGTTTGGATAGAGTTTTAATTTACAATTGGAGTAAAATAAATAGATCATTCGGTGAACTAACTGTATTAAATATAAATAAAACAAAATACTGTAATGACAGAGAGCGAAATGGCGAAACCCTATATACACGTATATGGAAAAATACATACAAGTATCACATTCCTACTGATGTTTACAAAGTACATTCCTTTAAATCTCGAGAACAATTATTACGAGTATTAAGGCGACCGGTTGAAGGGACTTCAGCACATAATATATCAGACATTTAATTTTGAACCTCGGAACTAAATCTTGAGCACATATTAAAATTAGATGTCGCGTTTAAATGTGATTTTGTTTCCAATATTAGTTTTAAATTGAACTAAAACTGAAACTTAAAAATAAAAACAAATGGTTGTTTCTTAAAAAAGTCTTGATGAAAAAATACTTCTGCTATAGGATTTTGGAATAATTGACACTCAGTCCAGTCAAAATCTCTTGTTATTATTTTTAAAAAAATGATTTGCTTATAAATAATATTGCTTTTTTAAAAAGGAGTCGTTTTTGTGTTTTGAAGACTTTTTCATGTTTTCAAATAACATTATATTTAGGGAAAATACTCGCTTAATATTTTAAATTGTTCTGCACATTTCGTTTGTTTTCTGATCAAATTTCATGCATATTTACAAGACTTCTGATCGGGTCATTCTTCCTCACTCTTATTTTTTTTAAACCCATTTATTAAAAAAAATATACCGCACTTCCAAATTTGCCACACAATGAGAGAATTTTTGAAACTTTTAAATACATTTATTCAAGACTAATTTTTGATTATATCTTCTATTATTTTGTTACTGCTTTAATTCTAACTGCATATTTTCCTATTATAAAATTCAACAAGAAACAATAAATCTCAAATGCATTCATAATTTCTTACAATATTCTCAATAAAGAATTGCCTGTTAATCAACATCTCATATATTTCAATACGCGTATGATAAATGAAATTATGAATTTGAATTCATGAAATAACAGTAGAAGAGATAGCACGACAGCATACAATTAAATAATTCTCGAACTCTTAGTTCAGACAGCAATGTAGAAGGTTTTTACATGGGTTTCTATGATTCAGAGAACTAATTTAATACAAAGTTAGACGTGTTTACAAACATATTTTCCGATATTTGTATTAGAAAACTTAAAATGTTACTTAATAAAAGTTTATTTAAAAATTGGCTTTTTCATGTCTCAACAACAGTAAACTATTTAATCATTTTTCTTATTGCTTTATAAAACCAAACTTTAAAGAAAGACTCATTTAGATATTTTTAACTGCCTCAAATTAATAATTCAAGTCCAAATTGAACAAAGGTATACGTTATACATTTGTGGTTTCTGAAAACTCAGGATTTACTTCTTTTAAATTGCACTATTCTTTTGCACATATTTAATCTATTGATCTTCACAGCTATCCTCTGTATGCTTCTATTATTAAAGACCATATTATAATGTCACATTATAACACCAAATATACAGGCATCAAGAAGAACAAAGTATCGAATAATCCTTCTTTGAATTCCCATTTTAAGCTCTATATTCAGTATGATCAAAAATATTTTTCTTACAAAAACTTGTTTTTTACTTAACCTGTAATGCAAGTAGGAAATAATCTGTAATATAATTAGATAAAAATCTACAAAAAATCTAATAATATGAGATTTGTGAATTTCCTGTTTCAAAATGATAGTTAATGGAAGGAAAAAAACTGTTTCAATGAATTGAATATTTTTTTCTGTGGAAATATTATCCATAATACTTTTAACGAAATAAAATAATATTTGATTATGGAATTTGACAGTTGAATCCAGAGAAATGAGGAAATTAAATTAAATTGCTGATTAGGAGAAATACTGCGAAAATACCAAACACTTACCTGAAAAAATTCAGAATATTGTCACAGTAAACAGTAATGAGAATTGTATAATGTCTTCCAGAAGAAGCAGTCTGAATTATTTTGTGTTTCATTTTCTTGTGTGTGTGTGTGTGTGTGTGTGTGTGTGTGTGTGTGTGTGTGTGTGTGTGTGTGTGTGTGTGTGTGTGTGTGTGTGTGTGTGTGTGTGTGTGTGTGCGTGCGCGCGCGTGTGTGTGTGTGTGCGTGCGTGCGTGTGTGTGTGTGCGTGCGTGCGTGCGTGCGTGCGTGTGTGTGTGTGCGTGTTCGTGTTCGTGTGTGCGTGCACGCGCGCGTAATAAAAATAGAACAAATGTGCTTCTGTTTTTTTCTTTCTCTTATACTTCTTTTAAGAGCTTTTGTTTTAATAATCTCTGCGCTTACTACACCATTCTGAAGGGAGGATGCAAGAATTGAAGCGCAAACACGACATATATAGCATTTTCAGCCTTTAGAAGAATTTTTGCCAAAAAATTCTGCATATAGTTTTGATTAATTGTGAGTAGTTTTATTTCAAGGTTTGCACACTGATGAACCTTTCACATTTTGTAATTTTTAGAATAATAGATTAGAAATGAGCTCATATTTCTCAAGCACAAATTTCTAGCGAAATCTGAATCGAAAATTATCAGTGGGATAACCAAATCTTTATGGAAATGGAAATGGAAAAGTTTAACTAAAAATCATTCAAAAAAATTACATGCAATGCAGCTTAAAATATCGTTTTGAGATTCGGTTGTTCCGTAGAGTTCATTTTCCTATTTTTTTAAACAATTCAAAAGATGAAAAAGATATTAAAAAAAGTAATTGATGTTAAATAATCACTGCAATTTATGATCATTATTTATTAACTCATAAATTCATTCTTTGTTACTGAATATAATATTCCCGAAGAGTAATTGATACTTAATTTTGATTACTGGTATTTGTAATTTAATTTGGTACAAAGAATGCAGATGATAAGCATTGAATACGGAATAGTTAAACCATTTAATTGGTCACTGCGATAACCCGAGGATGCCTAATGCTGTTTTTTCATTAAATAGAGGGGTATATATGCACTATAGGAACAGGAAACATGATCTACTTCAGAAACACTGTTGAGCCATAAAGTGTTTCAAATAAACCTATAATTTTCAGAATATATAGAAATTCAAACATCAGAAATGTCTATTGATCCTAGTATTTTGAGCATCTTTCATTAAAATTAAATTTTTTCTAGATTTTTTAGTGTTACATGATGGGGTCTGTAATTTAATCCTGTAATCTGTGTAAGCTATCATCTCTAGGCGCAAACAGCTAAAGAAATTTTTTGTTTCTCATGATAAAAAGATTCTTATAATTGTCGCAAGAGTCATTTCCCATTTAAGCAGATATTTCAGAGTACTCATTAAAACCGAATATTTTTTATTACCATGGATCAAAATAATAAATATTCCGATTATAAAGTTTTTGTATATTTTCAGTGTTTTAAATTTATTTAAAGAAAGTATTACGATATAGATACAAAGAATTATAATTATGTATTTTATAGTGAGGATTATTACAGGGTAGTTCAGTTGACGTGATATGAAAATTTACAGCAGGCTTTGTAATTTTTCTAATCATAATGCAACGATATCTTTTCTACAAAAAATAATCTTCATACAATTTTAAATCTTCGCACTAAACCAATTATTATTCATCTGCTGCTCTTTTTGATTAAAGCTATAATAAATTTCAGAAATTAAATTAATGGACATTATTAAATTTTTTAATTATTTAAAATAATTCAATTCCGCAAGAAATTTTTTTGTTATAATCAATTTTTATCTCAGACAATTGTAAAATAAAATTCAGTAAGGTAATCTTGCCTGTTGATACCTATTCTCATAATAACTACTGAATGTTCCTTTATAAATAATACAAAATTATTTTAGATATGTGTTGGTAAAAAACATCCATTCTCTATTATCCAATCTCCGTGATTTAAAACTAATATTTTTAATTTATATCACGACAAAATCTAAGGTATTATATTTTTTTAAGAATTCCATTTTAAAGAAAATCTTAAAGATACTTGAAGAGCGGTTCTTGCGTCAATCTTTCAGAATAAACTTTGACTATATTTGGTCAGATTAACATTTCAATTTTATTTAAAATAACTTTTTGAAATAGGCTAGAAACAGTTAAATAGTTAAATAAAATTCATTAGTTAAGGACAAATTCATTGCTATAAATTAAAGAATTTACTATATATTGCAATAAACAAGGATTTATGCAAGTTTTGAAAAAATATCAATTTTCAATAATTTCTTGTATTATCAGGTATTAACTTAATTTATATACCAAAAATTTTAACAATTTAATAATTTGAATTCAAAATAGAACTCAAATTATTATTGATGTTAATAATCAGCTTTCCAAGATAAAAAAAATAATAACTTTTACATTTTTTACATTTGCGTAACAAATAATCACACATATAAATCAAAATGTTACAGCTATGCGGTAATTTTGCTTAATTTGTAATTATCATGAGAAGTGGAAGAAATTAAAAAAAAAAGATGTTTATCAGAAAACAGTTTGAAATTTCAAAATATTCAAAATCAAACTACCTACTTTTACGTCTTATCGTTCACTTATGCACAATACATATACTTTTTTATCTATATTTTAATCATTAATTTTTTTATCTTTCATCAAAATTCTTAGCATGTAAAATAGCGTTAACACTCAGTCAAGCGAAATGTTCGTGTATATATAAAGAACGAAACAAAACCAAAAAGTTATCATACTTAGTAGTGCAAAAGTGAGGAGAAAGGAACAAAAGACCCAGTGCTACACCATGATGAAAGTAATGGTAAGACATTTTCTAATTTGCAATACTGATTTAATGTTAGGAATGCACTAAGTTTTTGTAAATATTGCAAATAAAAATGATAATTTCTTTACCTCTAAACCAAAAATAAGTATAATTCTACCATTAAATAGTTTAATGTAAAATTTTATTTCTTTCTACTTTCCAAAAAAAAAAAAAATATTTATTTTGTGTAATTTATATATATAAACAACTGAATCGCAAAAGGAAGTTGCAATGAAAATTAAATATTGAATTAAAAGTGAAGAATTGAATTAAAAGTTTAAAAATTAGTAACGCTGATTAATAAAAATTGCATTTCAGGCAAAATTAATTAACTAATTCGTGCAAGCTATAGCAAACGGAAAAGAAATACTCCAAAAATCAGCGATAAATTTCTGCTGAATAATAAATATACTTCATATATTTGTGCAAAATGGTTAAGAATTTTGAATTTAAACGAGAGCAAGGAAATAAAAATATGCTCATTGCTACGGTGAATTATATTTGAAAAGAATATATTATATTTATTTATAGATTATATTATTAGTCATTTCGTTTTGATTTTCAAATTTAAATCACATCATTTTTCATCTGTAAATGTTTCGGATTTCTGTAATTCGATGCAATTTTGATAATCAGAGAATAATATTCATCTCATTTAATAAATTGTATTTATTTAAACATTAAACTAATTTCACTTAAATTTTCAATTTCTACAAATATTTAATCAACTATTTTTATAAAAAAAGAGCTAGAAATATTTCTTCTTGCTTATTTCTAAATAAAGAACAAAAAGAATCTTTTTTCTTCTTTCTAATTCTTACTCAAACTAAAAGATATTCACTTATTACTCGTTTCTTTCTATAGATCGCTCTTGTTTTGGCTATGGCTGCCGTTGCTTGCGCCTCGGTCATACCATACAGATACGGAGATGGAGTGAGCGCCAGACATTTCTACAAAGGAGAGGTTCCCTACGGAATTTATGGTCTCGGATATAATGGGTACTATGGTGCCTACGCACCCTATTACGGATATGATGGACTCGGTTACGGATATGGTCCCTATGGATACTTTGGAAGATATGGCACCGGCTATCTCGGATATGGAAGATACTTTTGAGATTTTAATTACTACTGCATTCAATTTTAAGTAAATTTCATCAACATTTGGTAAGTATTTTTTTTTTCACTCTATTAATTGAGATTCTAAAATAACTTTAAAAAATAAATAAGTCGAACATAATCTTGATTTTGTTTTTCTTGAATTATTCCTTTTTATATCGAAAAAATGCTCTTAAATTTAATATTTTATTTCTCGACTAAGTAATTTGTGATCACTCAAATATATTTATATCCTAGAATATAAAAACTTATTCATTGAATATTTTGACATTAAATTCTATTTCTAATACATTTAAAAGTAATATCTCAAGTGCATAGATTATACTTAGCTAATTTTTATAAGAATAATATTTTTTATCACTTTTGTAAAAAAAAAATCTTGCAGATTATTCATTTTATTTAAATTATCTAAATAATTAAGAGCAATAGAAAAAAAAAACTAACAATTATATTAATTTTTCAAACGCTTTTTTAAATGATTGACGGTAATATTTAACTATTCTAACGATATTTCATTGAAGTTAGTATTTGAAATTATTTTCTATTCAAATATTCTAAGGCGTAAAAGAGTTTATTTGCTATATTTGTATTATTTTTACTAACATATTTATGCTAATATATTTTTAAAATTTGATATACAATTAAGTTGTCAATAGCATTATTAAAGCCCTCTGATGATAAAATTTTAAATTAGTAATTTTAGAAACTTATAAAACATTATATTTTTTTGGAAATTAATTCCACAAATGCTATTTAAGTTTACTCTTATTTATATATGTTATTAAATTTATTCTTCCTTTACAGGTTTGCAAATTTTTGAATTGGAATATCATCATAATAAATACATTATAAGAAGAGTTCTTAGAAAACGAAGCAAAAATTTACTTTCAAAAAATGAAGAACTATTATTGCAAAAAATAAAGAAATATTTTAATTAAATTATTTGTTTCATTTATTATTTTTTTTACAGAAAATGGTCACTTGTGTTAATGTTATAGTTTAATGATTACATTCAATAAAAAATTTCAAAGTATATTCTTTCTTTAAGATTTGCTAAAGTACCGACATGTAATAATAGAAATATTTATTAATTAAATACCAATTTCTAGAAGTAATCTTAATCATATCGTTTCATATCGTTATTTCAGCATATCGTTTATTTTTCATGTAAAATGTATATTACTTGATTGTAAAACTAATTGGGATGTTCTTGGAAGATTAATTTTGTGCTAATATATGAAAGTTAAACTTTTTTAAGTAAATAAATACTCAAAAAAATATGAAAAGAGTTTTCTAATGCAAATACAGACAAGCAAATGGTCTATATCTAGAAGAAAAAAATACATCTAAAAATCTAGAATTTTGGATAGAATTTGTACTTTAGAAATGGAGTAAAATAAAGGGATGATGCAGCGAACTAATTGCGTTAAATATAAATAATACAAATTATTGCTGGTGATAGAGCACGAAATGAAGAAAATCTATATACATGCATTTGAAGAAATACGTACAAGAATAAACATTCTACGAATGTGGATAAAGTGCTTTCTTTAAATCTTAAAGATCATAAACGATTTTTTTTTATTTTAAAAAAGTACACATGATAAAAGGGGAACATGATGTATGATTTCTCTGGAGAGAATTAAAGAATTTGGGTAAAAGGAGTTTGGTACTTGATATATTATAAATTTAATTTTGAAGCTTGCAGCTAGAAATTGAGCAATGTTACTATCTTTAAATATATTTTTAAGTTGCTTTTCTTAGCTGGATGCTGAAACTTGAACTAAAACTGAAATTTAAAAATAAAAAAAAGGGTTGCTTTTTAAAAATATCTTGAAACAAAATATTTTATTGCTGCATGATTTTGGAATATTTGACATTCATAACAGTCAAAATGCATCGTTATGCTTTGTTTTAAAAAAAATTCTTTAAAATCATTATGATTTTTTTAAAAAGGAGACTCAATTTTGATTTATGATATTTTTTTATATTTTCAAATAACATTATATTTTGGAGAAAATTATTTAAAAATGATGAAACTCATGGATTGCACTTTTTCACTTTTTTTGTAAGAAATTTCGTGGATATTTGCAAGTTTTTTTTTTCATATATACATACATTTTTAATTACAAATATACCGTACTTTTATATTTATCACATAATCATAGAATTATTTAAAGTTCTAAATACATTTATTGGGGACTATTATAATAAAAGTACAATTTTCAATAATAAATTGTACTTTTATTATTTTGTTGTAGCATACATTTAAATTTCACCATCATAAAATTAAGAGAACATGAAGCAATAAATTCTAAACTGCATTCAGAATTTCTTAAATAATTTACAATGAAGAATTGTCTTCTTATCGATATCTTATATAGTCCTAATCTCATGTGATTAATGAAAAAATGAAGTTGAATTCATTAAATATCTATACAAGTGATACCATGATACGCATACAGTTAAATAATTCACAAAATCCTGATTTAGAGAAAAAAAGCAACAAGAAATAAAAAATACAATGACATTTTTCAAATGACTCAGATAACTAATTTAATACATATTTGTAATTGATCACAAGCATATTTACCACCTTTGTATCTTAAAAGATAAAAGGTTAATTATTAAATACTTATTTAAAAAGTTTTGTAATTCACGGCAATCATTTTTATGTTTGCCTTACAAAATAATACTTAAGTGAAAGTTGCCTTTTTAGAAGCTTCAATTCCTAAAGGTACAGCGTTAATATTTTTATTTCTTAAGAAGTGAAGTGGAATTGAAGAAACATTTACGTGATGTATGTGTAGTTTTAAGAAATTCTTTTAAACGGTAATTTTCTTTTGCACATATTTGCTCTATTTATCTTCACAACCAGGCCATATCCAAAGACCATAATACATTAAAATATCAGAACACCAACTTTAAAGGCATCATGAAGAGCAAAGTATCAAATAATCCTTCCTTTAATTCACATTTTAAGTTGAGTGAGTTCCAAAACTCATATTGTTGTAAAATACGCTTAAAATTTGTTTGATATGAGAGATTTTATCAAAAGACATTTTTGTGAAAAAGAAGTGGGTTTAAGATAACAGCCTTATAATTTTGATTTCAAGAAAATGCAATTCGTGAAATTTTCGAAAATATTAGAGTTATTAATTTTATCAATAATTAGCTTTGAATAAAAAATATCGAAATTAAAATTAAAAAAAAAATATTATTAAGATTTTAAAACTTGGGAGCATATTAGTAAAGCAAATTCATGGATGGACAAGATTCTTTAATTAAACATTAATAGAATGAGTGTTTTATCTTCTATATAATATGGTAGTATTCAGTTGTTTAATTTGTATATAATCCTGAAATTAATGAAAAAATTTTTTGCGTCAGTGCATTGATATAAGTAGTAACAGAATAAGTTAAAATTATATCAGTTGTCAAAAAAATTTGTATTTGAATAGTTTTTTTTTTTTTTCATTTATCTTTAATCATTAGTGAAAATTATTGACTTTCTGTTCCCAGTGACGTTAATTCAAGCATATTTGTTTAAAAATTGGTTACATTAAAATGGTCAAAGCAATAAAAATGAAACCAGATTTTATGCTTGAAGGGCCATGACATTTAAAGAAAATATCAATCAAATTTTGGGAATCCCCTTTGACCGAAAATTGACACAGATTTTTAAAATAGTTTGTAACTGAAGCGAAACGAGACATAGTATAAAAGTAGTTCATTCGAAACTTCAAACGTATAGATAAACTCAGCATCTCTAAAAGAACTACGAAAATGATGAAGACTGTGGTAAGATATTTAGTAGTCTATTTACTTCTAAAAATCCTTGCCCCTTGTTCAATTGTCCTAAATAGTATTTCGTTTATTTAATTATACAAATTTAAGAAAGCATTCTGAAAAATGAAATGAACAGAAATAATAATTTAACAAAGCAAATTTTATTAAGAACGAAAACTGGATAAAAATTCTGAATAATATACAATCATAAGAATTTGCCACCATTTTAAATTAGTAATAAATTTTAGATTATAAAAGATAATTTCTTGCACAAAAATTTTTAAATGGTAAATGAAAAAAATCCACAAAACACGGAAATTTTAATTTTAAAAACCGATTTGTTGCTAACATTCACCAGTTATTCATCCTTTGTGCTAAAACTTTGCATAAATACATTAAATATTTTATATATATTTTGTATTTCTTAAGTTTTTTTATTTGAAAATAAAAATCACATTCCACTAAAAAAGATTTCTCTACAAAAGAAACTGATATACATTTTCTATTTGTTGTTGCTGAGCTGGGATACAGAATTTCTTTTCTTAGTCCTGTTGTTTATTAAAATAATTTTTAGTAATACTATATTCAATATATTGAAAAGAGTTGCATAAAATGTTTTGGCAGCGAAATATTTTTAATCTTCTAAGCATATCATGATTGAAAATTGAATTTTTAATTTGGAATTTGAGTTGTGATTGCTTCACTAAAAGATTAAATTTATGAAATGATAGCACTAAGAAGATAGAAACGAAGCATTATGATTTTGTGATAAAAAGAAGGAAACTCTCAAAATAATATGAAGCTAAACGACATGAAGTACAAACAATGCAAATCTATAAAAAATAAAGGGTAAATAGCGAAAAAAAAATTCCAGGAAAAATTTGGTAAAACTTGCAAATAATTATTTCTAAAAATAATATATCATTTATAATTATTGAAAATTTACGGAATAAAGTATTTAATATTTGCAAAGAGGTTTTTCAATTAAGTTATAAATTATTCATTAATGCATATTAACCTTTTAAGTTTTTTGTTCTGTTTCAATATAACTAAAGGATTTATTTGTAGTACAGCTTGGCGCAGTATAGTCAGATATGACTCTTGCGCCAATAAACACCAAAATTCAATCCGTAGTACAGATTTTTTTCTTACTTTTTTCCCTAAAATTTGAGGATTTATTATGAAAAAGTGATTATTTTATTATGATTAAACTGTCCGTTGGTAACTACTAATTTTCCCGAACATTTTGGTAATTGTTGAATACCATCTTGAAAAAGAGATGCGTCTTTTAAGGCTATCTGCGAATCGATCCATGTTTGGACTTCTTCATAAGAACGGAAATGCTGATAAGCCGAGCTGTGTGCAATCGATCATCAATTATTAGTCGAAAGGTAAAAGATTTGGAGAGTACGGCAGGATGGATAAGATCTCCCATTTTAGCGCTTCAAAGTAGGTCTTTTCCCATCTTCTGACCTAAGGCCAGGCATTATCATTCTGGAGGATAACTGTATCGTGTGTCTCTTGGTATTGTCGCCTTTTTTTCTTTAATGCTAGACTCAATTACAAACAATTGCTTGTGATGTTTACACTCGATATCAAAGCTTAAAATACATATTACCAAGTTTGCCTCAACAAATGCGGATCATTACTTGGCAAACATTACTATTTGGACTGGCCGTTTGATGTGAAGCCGTATAGGGGCATTCTCCATGATTTTCGGTGTTTGGGATTACGGTAGTAGATCAATGTTTGTCGAAGTCACAACCCTCCCCCCCCCATCCCTGATTCTGGCTTTGAAGAAACTGTTCACATGCAAATATACGCCATTCAACATCTCTCGATTTCAACTCGTATGGAACCCAAATTCTTTGTATCTAAATCCAGCCCATGGCTTAAATGCAAATATCTTGTGCCACTCAGAATGATATTCTATATTTCCTTTTGTATTTGGCTCTGGTCTGTATCAAGTAATGCCTTAAGTGCGAAATCTTTCAAAGTTTTTTTCCCTTTCAGTCTTGTCAATTGCCAGTTCCCGACGATAAAATCATTGCTCTTAAAACTTTAAACTTCTCACAAGTTCCTTTACTATGAGCTGAATTACCGTAAAAGTTTGAGAGCATTCAATGCACCGCTGCAGTTTTCTTCAAATAATAGTTACAAATAAAAACTTTCTACAAATGACAAGAATTCATCAAGAAAACGATCTCCGATTGTAAAATTTTTGATACAAACACAGATTCATTAATTTGGTGCTGGTGTAGTTATGTTTATTGGTGTCCAAGTTTACTCTATGACATTTTTGATTTGCCTATTTCGACAAGTAATTGCCGTTACAGCCATCAAATCGAAAATGACATAACCAAAACTGTACATCTAATGATAATCATTTACCAATAAAATAGTTCAATTTTCATTTATTTTATTATAAGTTTTAATTAAAATTTTAATTAATTATTTTATTATAAATTTTAATTAATTATTTTATTACAAATTTATAATTAATTTAGAGTAAGATTATTTTTAAGGATTATTTTTATAAGAAGAAAAGAATTTATAAAAGATTATTTTTAATATAGATTGATGTAAATCAATCACAATAAAGTGGATAAAAATAATCAATGATGTGATTAAAATGCATTAATATTAAATTGAGAATTTCGATGTTGTGTGTTATTTAGATGTTTAAGTTAAGAAAAAAGTGTTCAATTTATTTGAGTTCTTATAAATCTTTCCATAACAATGTTATTTAGTTAATTATATTTAACTATTTTAATGCCTTGACAAAACCTCAATTTTTTAAAAATTTTTTAATAGTTTTTAATCTGAATATTTTGTTTTATTCACTTCAAATTAATATTTTGGTAAATTAATATGCATTACAATGTATTATGATAAGCATTCAGAAATCCTCTGTGCAAAAAAAAAGTGGTCAAAATGTACAAAATATATGTTAGAATTCGGGAGGTAAAATGTATCTCTAAATGATACGGTGATAAAGGTTGAAATGCATTTCCATATATATTGAAAGTCAGTTTCACGTTTAAAAAAAATCATAATTATGATATAATAAATTTTGTCAACTAAAACATCCTTCTCATACTGAAAAGCCAGATAATTTCCTAGAATCTTTATCCGTATATATATGTAATTGAGATGGTTTAATTTTTTTTTCCAGTTCCCATCTCCCAAGAGATTGTAGCTATGCTTCTTTATCAGTTAAATGAAATGTTGTTTATTTTGAAGATGAAAGTTTTAAATCGATTCGATTATTCTTGCAAATTATGTATACCACATAAAGTTTTTAACAAACTCTTAAATTTTTGTAGATCCTCGTCTTGGCTTTAGTAGCCATCGCCGCCTGCTCTCTGGACGTCATTCCCCACTACAGCCATCATGGCTATGGACATGGAATCAGCAGCAGATACTTCAGAAAGGCACAAGGACATGGATATGGAGGATACGGATTAGGATATGGCGGATATGGTCTCGGGTATGGAGGCTATGGAGGTTATGGATATGGCGGTCTAGGAGGCTATGGAGGATACGGATACGGTGGTCTTGGAGGATATGGAAGTTTTGGATACGGATATAATGCCTACTTGTAGATGGTATAAATAAATTCTACCTATTCATTTCATGTTTAATATCTTTATAAATCCCAGGAAATACCTTTCTTTCGTTTCTTCGATAAATTAATTAAAATATTACAATTTATGAATAAATACACCCTAAAATAATTATTAAAAATATGATTCTACGGAAAATTTTTTAATTAAATGAATTACTTATAATTTTGAAATTAATAATCTCACTCATTGTACCAGGTGTGCTGATAATTAATTCTTTATATTTTTTAAAGAAAACAATTGGGAAATAATGAAAAAAATGTTTTATTCAAATTATGCTAACTAAGAATATGTGAATCTGTTCTTTAAACAGTGAATGCCTTCCTAGAAGAAATGTCTGCATTTTTAGTTGCTTCAATAAGGAAACGTTTTTTAGGATACCTTCATAATTGTTGAAGTGTTGTCTGAAAAGTTCGTGAGACATCGATTGGCGCAAATGGTAGTCCGGAAAGACCATGTTTGGTGAATACGGCACGGGGGGAGGGAAGAGTTCCCAGCCATATGTAGAAATGGTGCCTCTGACATTTATCACTTCTTGGAATGAGACACAGTCTTACTGTAGAGTTAATTTTCAGAGTCTTTCAGACGAATCAGGACTCTTTTCGACCGATGCATAGTTCAAATCGATCAATTGTTTAGGATAGCGAGCGATAGTCATTGTTTGAATTGATTTTGGCAACTCATGAAACAGCACAACCTTCTATCCCACTAAGTTCAAAGATGTGGAATCATCATTTTTGAATTGTCTTAACGAATGGATACTTACATCTTGTATTTAGGCGTCATCACCATAAATTTTCCAAACGGTTACAACGGCTCGAAGTCATGATTTTCTTCAGATTAAACAAGAAAAGTTATATGTGCCACACATGTTTTTTCTATTTTGTTTGAAACTACACATATTTACTACAAAAACTTAATAGCATTCGAACTCGAAATCGCTTGCAAATCTACAGCGTTTTAACAGCTAAACCGCAAAATGAGAATGGGAACCAACCCTTACTTTCAACATCCTCAAACTAAGATATTAAGAATTATTAACCGACAAACCTATTATTCGCCTGTTCTTGATATAATATTGATTTAACTGTTTTACTATTTTTTTAGGAAGAAGTGGAAGAGATCTTGAATGGACAAAGTATTTGCAACAGATATTGGGGAAAGCAAAGACTATGTAAATATCTGAGAAAATTTTATAAAATAAAAATAATTTTATATACTTCTGGATGTTCTTTTTTTTCAAATGAAACACATGCTTAAGGAATTTAAATTTTATTTTAGTATAGTTGTTCATTGAGGCAATGGTTCCTGATCTGCGAGGTGATGTCCCACATCTCTCATCTCAAATGAGAGACGTGAGAGAAAATGCAATGAAAACGAGCTTGCCTTGCTATTTCTGCATTTAGAATATTTCATATAATTTTCACTAGAAAATATTTAGGCTCAGAAAAAGTATCAAATGCACCATTTTATTTTATTCTCACTCATCAGAAAGTACTTCTGTCTCAAAAGCACAATATATTTAATCTATAATCTCTATTTCTGAGATTTTCCCACATCATCAGCTTGACTTTGGAACGATAAAATACAACAACATTTTAAATATTTATTTACCACTTATAACTACGAGAACCCTAAATTCTTCCCAATTACAATCTCGTTATCTTGATGGCATGATTTTGCATTTATTTCTGAATTACTGGTTAAACTTCGGAGTGTTTCTTTTCTTTTTCTTTATTATGCTTTTTAAATCATTAACTGAAATAGCAGAAACAAAGGAACTGGTTAAGAGAAAATCACTCAACAAACAAACAAACAACGTTTTCATACTAATTTATAATAAAAATTTCATACTAATTTATAAAAAAATGTTAAAAAATTAAAAAATTTCGATATAACACTCATATTACCTCTCTCAAGACATATGATAATACAAGATTGTTTTAATTCCACCGAAAGAAAGCTCATATAGAACTATGAATGCTGTCTCTCTTTTATATGATTATTCGGCAATAAATAAGTATTTGAAAAAAAATCGCATTGCATTTTGATTAAATTATTTTTATTGATAATTATTATATATCTTATTTATTTTTATTATTTCATTTTATAGTATTATTTGAAAAGAAATTGATATTCTAATTCGCCAAACCATTAGAAATACTACCTTTTCAATAGATATTTCACTATTTCTTAAACTAGGATGAAATTTTCGTAACTTTAATAAAAATGGAACAGTTCTCACACAATTTTGTAGAAAAAAAATAAACTACAGTGTATGTACATATATTTTATATATAAGATGAAATTATATATATTATTAGTTGATAAATTTCCTAAATTTCATTCGTCTTTCATTTAAAATTCAATATAAGATTCTTATCTGCCATTAGTATAATTGTCGCAAAAAATATTTCTAAACAAATCATTATTTCATGTTTAAATCAAAACAAGAAATGAAATATTCTATGGTCATGAAACTGAAATTAATACTATGAAGTAAGCATAAATTACAAAGTATCTGCGAGAGAAATTTTAAAGCAAATGGTTTTAGAAGTTAATGCTTTTATCATATAAAATAACACTTGATTCTTAAAATGGCCTAATAGAGGACTATCAAGCTTATTGGAAAATGAAAGAATATAAATTAATCAATTTGATTACGTTATGTAAACAATTTATAATGCAATCCATTTGATGGGCAATTTCTCACTCTCTCTCAACAAAATGTCTTCAAGAACACAGAATATTGATCCTTATATCCATTATAAATTAAATAGTTAATAAATACTAGATACATGTTTGTATAACCAATAATATAAATCCCATATAAAAAAATGGGTCATGGATTTATAAGCGCAGGAAAATAAAACTTGTATATAATAATAATTTCATTGTTCTATTTTTATCATAATCACAGGAAATATTTTTTTACACAAATTTGCGACAGTTGAAATTGAATAAACCAATGTCAAAAATTTTTATAAATCAGTGGGTAATAATTACACTTGATCTTACTATCCATTCATATTTAGAAAAATACAAAATATTTTCGATTCAACATGCACCTTCTCATCTGGAGCTGCCTTGAAAAATGGCAATGGTGCGTATATGTACAGTATTGTAACTATAATCTTTGAATATTTACTTATCAATCAAAGAATTGCTAAGTAAATTTTTCAAGGAATACATTTTTTCAAGGAAATACTACAAGAAATTCACATTAAAGTTTTATTTTCTGTATTCTCGTTTTGTCGGAACAGAGACTTCAATTGACTTTTATTCTATAGGAAAAGACGAAAGCGTAATGATGAGTTTATTTCTTTTAAAAAGTTTATTATTTTTTTTATAATAAGACTTGAATATGTTGTCTTATTTAGATAATATTGTTATTTTAAATAAGATTCAAAATATTCAGATTTCATGAACTATACAGAATATATTCTAAAACAAGATTTTTTTCTACTAGTACTCAATATTAAAAATAATATGCAATCATTTTACCAAAATATGAAAAATATTCTATTTTATTTTCTGACGTTCATTGCAACTTTTGATTTTTTTATCAGGATATCTGTTCATATTAACTATCATTTTATGTTGAAATCAAACATAATCAAGTAAAATTCATGAATGATTTATCAACAATAATGAATGATTTAACAACAATAAATGCAGGCCGATGTGTCAGAACCTAATACCAAAAGGCTTCCGTAATACAGTGGTTTCCATATATGTCAATAAACATGTTGCATTCTATATACGTGCTATTTCCTAACAGCCATTTTCAGCTACGGTTGACTGATTGATATGATCACCATGATGGGCAGCAAGCTTGAATTTTATGGAATTTAAGTTATTCCACATGAACTCTATACCAACATGCACTCAAAGATATTAAATATACAGAATAATAAGGATATGTGTGTTCTGTTGTTTCTTGGCATATCAAGAAATCATTGCTTTCAGTTATAAATTCAAATCTATGAGTTTACATGCTATGTCAGCAATACAACCCACACTACCTCAGCCTCCATGGGAGAAATATAGGGAATAATGCAAATTCTGACTCATTAGCATTTTGAATTATTAATAAAGATCAAATTTTGTCATGTGATAACTATATTTATTATTTATATAGTAAAAAATTGCATACATTTGTATGGAACGGATTTAAAACTGTTAATTTTAAAATTAAAGAGATTCTAAAATATATTTTCCCGTTTGAAGTCATCAACAAAAGCAACGGATTTGATTACCGAATGATTTTTTTAAAAAATATTGAATAATAATAAATATTTATTTCCCACAAATGGATCACAGACATGTGATATTTCTAAGATCATGTATTTTTACTAAACGAATGAGAAAAACCAATAATATAACAAATTATATTAAACATAATTATGTTTTGCATTATTAAATACAGTGTGAGATGACTCACTTGATTTCACTATATATGTTATAGATAATGCCATTTATTAAATCACGTACTATTGCACTCTGAAATATAGGGTGGCCAGAAAAAAAACGCCCCAAAAGTAAAATGAATCGACAAAAAATGTTATTTCAATTACATAAAAAGATATATTTTCTAAATTTGATTCTTAGTATCGTTTATTCCCGAAATTTCAACGATTTATGTTTAATGGTTTACTTTTCCTTAGAAGGGCATTTATTTCTGGCCACCCTGTAACAATTAATATTAAATTACTTACAAAATACGAGAAATTTTGCATTAAAAACATCAAATTTGAGTGTAACCTATTGGAGAGGGTTCGAGGGAAAATGAGGAATTTATAAGATATCATTGAAATAATTTTATTCAAAAGCATAACCGTTTATTTATAAATGAGCTAAAAAGTAAATAAATTTTGAAGAAAAATAAATAAATGTTATAATCCAGAGTAAAATATTTTACAATCAATTTAATTCATAAATAAATCTATAGTTAATTATTAAAAATTTTTAAATTAAATTTTACTAAACAAATTTAATGGAAATATGCATTATGCATTTTGTTTTTCAGAAATGATAAACATCAGAAGTTGCCTTTCTAGATAAAGACTTGTTAATGCATATTAATTTTAGAAAATTAAATGCATAACTAAATGCTTATTAATTTCTGAAAACAATGTTGCATGTTTTGCAATTCTCATAAGGCTTAGCACTGAAAACTTTTCTCTGAAACCTATTCATATCTAAAAGTGATTTTGAGATACAGGAGATTCTTTAACAAGATAACTTATGCCAAGTAATCTTATTCAGTTAACAATGAAACACTTGTTATACATAATTAAACGCGATTGATTTAATATCTATCTTTATTTTATGCTTCGTTAATATTTTTATGCTAAAAACAGGGTAAACACTCATTCAAGCAGAGTCTTTTGCGAATATATAAGCGAAAACCTGAAGACAACTGCAATTATCTCAAAAACTTCTGCAGAAACAAGCGAGAGACACCAAGTGCTTCCAGTATGATGAAGGCCGTGGTAAGATATACTTCTCTTTTTCTATATCTGCTTACTCTAAATTTTAAATATGAATAAGAAATCTGCATTGATTTATATGCAGATGTGACTGCAAAAAAAATTGTACGCCAGTATTAACCTTCTCTTTTAGCGAAAAATCAATCCGTTTGAAATTGTAACATATATTATCAATCTTTGCCGGCGTCCTGGCCTAGGGTTAGCTCGTCTTCGCTGTGATCTAGGCGTTCCGGGTTCGAGTGATGTGCGTGAATGAGCGCCCCTGTAGAAAGGGGTTGTGTAAGTGAATGTGTGTGTGCTATCTTAATTTGAGCTAGAAGTCAGACTTCTGACTACTGGTGCTCAGGGGTCTTTACCCTCAGAAGCAACTGCACAAAATTTGGCTTAAAATAATCACACGACGAAAAAAGAATTGTCATCCTTTTTTTTTTGTATACTTTTTTACATCTAACCACATAATATTTTATTATTTTCTTATAATCATTACACCGTAGGCATGATTTCAGTGACAAATCCATTTACAAAAATTTAAAAAGTTAGAGAACAATATTATGAAGATACACATTTTTTTGTACTTTTATATTACTGCTCACTAATTTCCTGCTCCCCTAATTGTTTTAACACCTTTACATAAATTCACTATTGAATCTTTTTGAAATTTTATTTTATAAAATCGGACAGAATTCACCAAATATATTCAAAAACATTTACTACTGAGCAAAATTCAAATTCTTATGTGTATCATTGGCGACCAGCTGACTGGTTGGAGTTATTGATTAGATTGAAATTCAGTTCAATTGTATCGCCATAGCATCATGTTCATAATTCTTTCAAATTGTCAGAAATCAAACCTGTCTGATTTGAATTGTTTTTCATTTTTTCTGTTCATTCTGTACATGAACTCTTCTAATGGATATCATAACATCGTTGATCTATTAAAATTCTGTAAGTACGGTTCATCTGTTCTTCTAAATTTTGTGATACTGAACATTTATATTTATATTATAGGACTACTGGTTATAGTGAAAATTGATTCATTTTTTTTATTATTCTTTTAAAGTTTTAGTATACAGCATCGTTTACAGCAAAACATTTGTTGTCTTATTCTCTTTATTTAGAGCGTCTTTATAACCAGTTATTGAATTCCAATTTTATGGTTTAAAGTTCACCAAGCGATATCATTGTCATGAAATATATATATATATATATATATATATATATATATATATATATATATATATATATATATATATATATATATATATATATATATATATATTAATCATAATTTCTTTTATTTTGCAACATTCTTTAACAAACGTTCATTGATAATTCCATTTATTTTCTGGTTTAGAATTTGACAACAATCTTAAAGCTAAGGGCAACGGTATGTAGTCATAGCTAGTCTGATATAAAACCGCTATGCCTAATATCAATATCAATGCTTTTCCCTCGCATGCGCTTTATAAATCTATGCGTTATATGCTGTGTTAGTATTCATCGTATTATAACTAATGGTAGTAACTAAAAATGGTGTGACGATAGGAACTTAAACGTGCATATAGTACTATTTGGAGCAATTGTTTAGAAATAAAAAGTTTAATGATAAATATAAGCAAGAATTAGACGCTGAGAACACCTGAATATTTCAAAAGTTACTGTCTTCTCAACTTCTACGTCTCCATACTATCTCTCTACTATCCAAGAATCCTTTTGGGCGGTTCTGTTCTTCCCCCTCCCCTCCAAAAAAAAGAACAGACTATAGATCAGTAAGAGACAACTAATAATAATATATACATCTAACTTAGTATTTTAATAATTCTGATACAGAAAAATTAAATTTATACCCTTTCTTTTCTGTAGCTTGCTCTTGTTCTGGCTATGGCAGCCATTGCTTGCGCCTCGCACGGCGTAGACATAATTCGCCATCGCACTCTCGGATATGATGGCTACTTTGGTCTCTACGATTATGCGCCATATTACTATGGATATGGAAATGGATATTTCGGATATGATGCACTTGGATTCGGACCTTACAACTACTTTGGAACATACGGCCTTGGTTATCGAGGATATGGTCTCGGAGGGTATTTAGGAGGACTCAGATATTATGGTTATTTTTGAAATCCAATTGCTAGTAAGTACTTGTGTTTTTAATTTCCAAATTAACTTCCAAATTAAAAGAAACCTATATTAAAAAATAAATAATGTTTAAGCGATGAGTTTTATTTTGATCTAATATATATATATATATATATATATATATATATATATATATATATATATATATATATATATATATATATATATATATATATATAATATGAAGATAAAAACAATTCTTTTAATTTTTAAGATTTTTGCAACCTTTATACTTTTGAAAGATTCTGAAAGTATAATCAGTCACTTTTTTAATGATAAATTGATATATTTTATCTTTCTCATAGTCTCAGAAATTTTATATGAGTAATTTATGCAAATAGAGAAATATAGTACTAATTATCACATATTTAAATATAGAGTATTTTTTTTTTGTAAAAGTATGTTGATAAGGTATTTTATGATCATGATCATAAATTCTGAAATTTTATCTAACCTACATTAAATAAAGATATTAACATTTTTTTTTCTTTTTTCAGGCATGAAAAGTATCGATCAAGAAAAAAAATTACCACCAAAATTACTTCTCCGAAATTTAAAATAAGGAAAGTTATTGAGAAATTCAACAAAATATTATCAAATTAATTGTGAACTTCTTTTAATATCTTGCATAGAAATTGTTGACAGTTTAATGTTACTTACTCCTGAATATTTCGTATTAATGATTTTATTCTTTTCGAAAATAAAGGTATACTTCAAAAGATATGCATTATTTTGTAATTCATTTAAAAAGATACTATTTCCATGAGTTTAACATGCAATACTCTTTTACCCATATTCTACATTTTATTGATTTATTCAAAACTTTTGTGGGTCACGATAAAAGACTTGTCATGATGCAAGATTTGTGTTATAACATTTATTTAAGTAAAGTATGTTTTATGAAATTTAGGAAAAATCATTTGAGAAGAAAATTTATTAAATATAATGAATACGATTTTATGTAATGTCTAAGGATATATATATATATATATATATATATATATATATATATATATATATATATATATATATATATATATATATATATATATATATATATATATATATATATATATATATATATATAATATAAAACGTCTATACATCAAACTAATAATTGAAGCAAATTTTCGTACAAAACCAAAGCTAAAAGCACAGATAAATCTACAAGCAAATGTTCAATGAACAAATCTAGGTTATAAGAAAGGATAAAGAAAAAAACTGAAATTAAATATAAAAAATGCCTTTTCACTCAGGATAAATGAGTTAACATAAGTTAAATGTCATAAAAATCATGCACATTCCAATTCTCTTAGGCCCATTTAATAATGGTTTTTGATAATTAAGTTTAAATAGGTTCACATCTTCGGCGATCAAACCTGGACATATACAAAAAGTTAAAAAAATTAGTGCCAAATAATTAAAAATTTCAATTCATATTAGCATTTTTCATATGTGTTCTCAAATATTTAGTAAAAAGGTTTTGAAAATAATACTATTATTAACCATTTATAGTAATACGTCTGATTATGGCAAAATATCAAAATTTAGTTTTAAAGATGAAAAATTCTAATTAATCAAAAGTTACAAAATTAATTATTTTTTCTTTAAAATAAAACAGTAATTTTTCTGTTTAATTAATTAAAACAGGAATATGAAACTGATTTAAACTTAAAAAAAAATACAGATTTACATATATTTATTCACTCTCTAATTTTGCTACTTTCATTTTACCTTTGTTTATAAAATAATTACACATCAAATAAAAAAAAATTTCTTCCTATCACATAAATACTAATCAAATGATATTCTTGTGAAAAATAAGTAAAAATAATAAGATGATATTCATTTTGATTCATTTGACACAATTATTCAACTAGATTATGATATTTATTTTGAGAAATATCGACGCAAAAATAAATTTTGTAAATATTTCCAATTTAATGAATGTTATTAATTTTTAAATTATCTAGTTTTAAATATAAAATACCAAAATTTCAAACAATTTTTAAATTTTAAATTTAATGTTAAAGTTTTAAAAATTGTGATGTTATTAATAAAAGTTTTTTTTATTTATTTTCAGAATTTTTTAATTTAAAATATGATAAAATAAGATTTTTCTCTACTGTGTAAAATATAGTTGATTGGTCTGACTATGTAAAATATGGTCCATTGAAGTACATCATCACTATAATTAGTAAAAATATAAATAAAAGCAGATATTAGCTATCAATCAAATTTGTGTTTGAATATCTATTATTTAAAAAAAGTGTTTCTTTTCTAAGAATTGAAACCTATTGAAATATGGTATCGAGTGTCACACTCTCAAATGTATTTGATTGAAAATGCGTTACATTAAATTGATAAACGTAATAAAAGAAATGAAACGAAATATGTCATGCTTGAAATACCAAAGGATTAAATTAAACTATCAATGATATTGCGAGCGTCCCCTTTGACCGGAAATTGACACACATATCTAAAATAGTTTTTATATGAAGCGGAACGAGACGTAGTATAAAAGCACTTTTGTTCGACAATTGAAACATATAGCTAACCTTAGCAGCTCCATAAAATTACGAAAATGATGAAAATTGTGGTAAGTTATTTATCAATCCATTCTTTTCTATTAAAAATATCTGTCTTTTGGGCAGATATTCTAAATTGTATTTACTTTAATTGATGCCACAAATGTCATAAGGAATACTTTAAGATGAGATGAACAAAAATATTGGTTTCACAAATAAAAAATTTTTAAGTATCAAAATAAACAAAGATACGATTAAAAATTAAATAAATATAATGTATTCATGAGAATATGTTGCCACTCTAAATGGTTTATAAATTTTAGATTTTAACTGAATATTTTATTCACAAGTATATTTTTAAACTATAAGCAGAGCCAAAAATCTTTAGTTTTAAATACTCTTTCAGCCCTCAAATATTAGGGATTCTTGGAGTGCAAAGTGTATACAAATACACCACATATTTAAATACATTTTACATTGCTCATTTGCATTGCTCATTTTACATTGCTCATTTTTACATCGCTAGAATTATCCTTGTTTGTAAATAAAAAATTAAATCTTATTCCAGTAAAAATTTTCCTCTGCGAAAGTAAACGCAATCTATTGTATTTTATTTTATGTTACTGGATTGGGAGAAATATTTCCTTTCTTTTTAATTATAAGGTTATTATAATTTTTGAGCTATAATCTTGGAGTTTCTATTAAGCGCAAGGAATTGTTAAAATTTCTTTGTTTATGAAATAATTACACATCAAATAAAAAAAAATTCTATAAGGATCACGACTAAAAATTCAAGACTAAAAATTTTCATTTTAATTAGGAAATTGAGATGTAATTTCGTCACTAAACTCTTAATTATACATTGTATTGGCAAAAAATTTTGAAAAGCAATACGCAATAAAAATAATAAAAACAAAATGTCTTATGTTTCTGTCAAAATATGGAAACATTTTTAAATATTAAAAAATTCATTACATGAAGTTCCTATAGAACAAACCTACAAGAAATTGTGATGAGAAACGAAAAAAGTACAAATGTTCCTATTATTTTTCAATAACCACAAATAACGTTTTATCCGTGAATACAGGTTAATTCCTGATTATATACCTGATTTTGTATATAATTGCGTGATACCTGCAAAGAGTCAATTATAAAAATTATTTATTTATATTATTATAATTATTCAAATTTACTGAATAAGTAACTTTGTATTTGTAAAGACTTTTAAACTAAATTTTAAATTGTACTTTGATTCAGATTCAAAGCACTAAAATTTGCGCCTGTTTAATCTTATTTGTAAATAAGTTTTTTATTATTTAACACCATATATTCTGCTATAGAGGAACACTATTATTAAAAGGAAATATTTTTTTAAAAGATTTGCATATCAGTTTACAAAAATGTTGTTTAAAAATCGTGAGTGAAATATTATATTGAGAATTTTGGTGTTATATATAAATCAGATATTTTAGTACATGCTAACTGAAACTACTTTGAAATATCTGAACAACATACGTATCAAATTTTAAAAATCCTTCTGTTCCTCAATAGTTTCAGATTTTATTTTAAAAATTATTTTCTTGATTAAAATGGTAATTAGGAAATTTTAGTTAAAATTTTTTACTATCAAAAAATATTTTTCAATCATTTTATTTTTAATTCTTTTTTATTTATTTCAAATTTATGTTTTTATAAACTAATATGCACCATTATTATGCATATAAATCTATTTTAAACATTAATGAGGCATCTTCACAAATGAAATTGGCAAAATATAAAAGAGAAACAAATGTGTCTCCAAATCTCATAGCAATACGCAATAATAAGTATTCCAAAATATACTTATTCAAATTAAAATAACAGAATCAAGATATAGCATATTTTGCCGACTAAAGGGAAATTCAGGTATTAAAAGATCTTAAATATTACACGGAACCATTCTGCTCTAAAATATCCCCAACATAGTTAATATTTATTTTTTCTCTAAGGTGCTACTAATTATATTTCCCTGTCATGTCAAATGGTTCTGTTAAAAATGGAACTACTGATTGGATTTGACATACTTTGTAATTACATATATCAAATGAATTTTGAACATAAATCTTTGCAGATCCTCGTCTTGGCTCTTGTAGCCATTGCTGCCTGCTCTCTTGATGTCATCCCCCACTATAGCCACCATGGTCATGGTCACGGAATCAGCAGCAGATATTTCAGAAAAGCACAAGGACACGGATACGGTCTCGGTTACGGCGGATATGGACTCGGATATGGTGGCTATGGAGGCTATGGATACGGTGGTCTAGGAGGATATGGTGGATATGGATATGGCGGTCTTGGAGGATATGGAGGATTCGGATATGGCTACAATGCCTACTTGTAAAAAGTAATAAACAAATACAACAAATTTATCTAAAAATTAATATCTTTTAAAACCACAAGAGATAAATTTTTTTGATTCATCTGTAAAGGAGCCAAAATGCTACTTTTTATAAATGAATATGTTCTTAAATAATAAGTAGGCATGTTTTAATTTGTAAAATTTTCCACTTAAATCTATCGTAATTGCAAAGATATTTTCGATTATTAAATTATTGACTTAATTTTTTTATTGATTTTTAGAACTGGTGAAAGTGATTTGGATATGGCAAAATATTGGCAGATTGCTTTGGGGAATACAAAAACTATGTCAATATTTGTAAAAATACAATAAAATAAAAATAATTTTATATAGTTTTGGATCTTTTTTTTAACATTATATACATGTTTAAAAAATCAAATTTCCATATTTATTTATGGTAGACATTTATTGAGGCGATGGTTCTCAACCTGTTAGGTGCATCTCAAATGAAGACATGAAAGAAAATGAGACGAAAATCAGCTTGTACTGAAAATGATGCAATTAGACAAAATCATGTAATCCTCACAAGAAAATATTTCAATCCAATGTGTTTACCAAATATACCATTACGTTTTCTTCATTCAAAAGAATGTATTTCTGTCACAAAAACAATGTTTCTTTATATGCTTTTCCTACTTTCTTTGATTCTGCAAGAAAAAATAAATCCTACATCATTTAAAAAATTTATTTCTTATTTGGGACTATGAGAACCCTACTTTCTTTATAATAACAAAATAATTAACTTACGATTATCTTGATAATATAATTTTATATTCTTTTCTGAGCTAGGGGTTTAACTTCAGTCTAATTTCTTCAGTATAATATCCTGAGTCATTCAATAATACAACAAATGTACAAGTCGGATTTCAAAGAAATTGTCCAAAATGGAAACAAATATCATTATATAACGATAATATCTTCCTTGACATATTGAAACAAACATGGATAATACTTTTATTTCTGTCGAAAAATTCATTATTTATTTCAAAGTAAATAATATCAAACTAATAAATTTTATAAAAATAATATGTATATACAGGCTTTTAAAATAGTTATATTACTGAAAACTTTTGAAATTTTTAATCAAATCCCCAAAAATTGCTCCAGTCGGTGACGACTAAGAATTCATTTCTGATTTTAAGTAAATTTAAAGAATTTAACTGCGTTTTCAATTAATCTTCTTTCAATTATAATCAAATAATATAATTTATGAAAGTGCGAATTTATCATTTTATTTTTCATTTATTTTAGAGGAGAAAAAATTCCTCGGTTTGAGAAATTTAGTACTGGAATTAAGGTTTTTATCTTTTAAGATTTGGAGGTTTCAAATAAAACAATTAATAACAGTAAAAAAAATATATCATTAGTTTTTTTTAAAATATTGTTAGTATTTGTTTATTATTTGCATGACATTGGCGAACATTAGATTTAGCCGTGTGGCATTGGCATACACTGTTAACAGAATAATATGATGTCTTTTGGATTTTTGAGGGGCGAATAAACAGTGTTATGGAGTTAATATGATTGTTCATATTGCGGATAAATCTATAACAGTTTTCTTTTTTGATGCAGTTTTAATATAAGGCACTCTCATTAACGAGACAGATAATAAACCAAAGGACTACTAAATAAACAAAAATTTCGCAATAATGAGATTCACTTAAAAATTCATTTAAATAACAAAACAAATGTTTATTTCCCAAAATATAAAAATATATAGAGAAAACTATAATTTATATAATGAATATTGCAAAAGAAAATTAAAATTTTATGCTTTAGTAAGATTAGTGTCACTAGGACAGAAAATTAGTTGATTTTTGTAGTATTCAGTTTTGTGATAGGTGATTTCATTAGATAACAAAATACGAATTCAATTTTTCTTACAGTATTTAATTATATTTAAAGATGAAGTCTACTACCAGAAGACTAAGAGCCTGACAAATTTTAAATGAATTTCTAATGGTTAAGGAAATACTGTAATTAATGAGAGCATGAGTGATATTTACCTTTTTTGTATATTGTCAAGAAGAAAATACAATTTTAATAAATAATTTGGTTTTATTTAAAAGGAGAAGTGACCATACAGGAGCTTTGGGAACCAGTTGTGAATGGCGTCAAATCGCAATATTTTTCAATCGATAAATCTTTAATTGTCGACGATTGTTACACTTTTTTCTTAAATTTTATTTTATGAACTAGTCAGGCGAGTTTTGATAGTTTTGGCTAGACTTTATTCCGCCTTGGCGGGTAAGATGGTACGCGTTTCTCCTGTGTTACTAGAGAAATAGAATAAACGTATTCACGCTGTCGTTTTCCAACATAAAAATTGTAATAAGATATATTTAAAAGAATTAAAATGTGTGAAGTGTCCAAAAATTTTTAAGCTGATTATTTTGACTTAATACTGGCATTAAAACTTTCTCTTCGTTTATTTTTATTTAATGAGTTTTATACAAGTTCTTAACATTGTGCTCACGTACATTTAAATAATTTTTAAAAAAAGGGAAATAAAATAAAAGCAAGGAATTTGACTGATTTTTCAAATCTGGCAACATTAATTGTTGATAATAAAAACAGACAAAACAAGGGATTTAAAATCTCTTTTAAGTAATATATTTATATATATATATATATATATATATATATATATATATATATATATATATATATATATATATATATATATATATATATATATATATATATATATATATATATATATATATATATATATATATATATATATATATATATATATATATATATATATATATATATTAAAATATATACATAAACATAAGGAAACGAGATATTTTCTATAAAAGGGTAATGGTTCACAGACAACCACAATCAAGTGTGGATGTCATCACTATTATAGTGCAGTACGTTTGTGCAACAAGCATTAATTTTACGAAATTAAGGCGGAAGCAAGTGTATTGTGCTTAATATGCTCTCAAAGATATAAAGCATGAAGAAAAATTGTTGGTTCTTGGAATGTCAAGGAATCGTTGTCTTTAATCGGACATCGCATCGAAGAGTTAGGTTCAGTAATACAACAACACACTAAATTAATAGCCAAAAATATGTACCTTGGGGAAAATCTATGCTAAATGCTTAATATTTTGAATAATTCTGATAAAGGTCAAATTTTTGTCTAGTAAATGCAATAATCATTATATATGCATAATCATTATATATGCATAATCATTATATATGCATAATCATTATATATGCATAATCATTATATATGCATTTCACCATATATATGCATTTCATTATATATGCATAATCATTATATATGCATTTCACCATATATATGCATAATCATTATATATGCATATATAATCATTATATATGCAAATATTTCACATATGTGTATAGAACAGTTTTAATATTTAACCATTGGTAAAATATATTTTCACGTTTCAATTCATCAGCAAACGTAGAAATCTTGATTTCCAAGCATTCCTTGATTTCCATGAACATCTTTTAAAACCAAAATCGAATAATAATAACAACACTTCGTTTCTCACAAATGGATTGCCAGTAGGTGAATTCTCCCCTTTTTCTAATGACAACAAAATATGCAAAAAAATATATTAGTAAAATTTTTTATATCGCATTCAGTGACATATGTCTTCAATTATTTTTTTTATTCATTTAAAATATAAATAATAGTAAGGCAAAGACAAGAAATATTGTTATGACACATTTCCATGTTTCTTTCAGTGATATCAGAATATTTTGCATTAATTGCTTTTAACTAATGTTTTTTTTTAATGTTTCGAATTATTGTAATCTTAAAAAGTGTAAAAGTATTAAGAACTTCATAACAAAGAGATTTATGAGAGATATTTCTAGAAATAAATTTATTCCAAGCCATCAAAATACATCGAGAAACGAAGATAATATATAATATCATGGACTATATTAATCGTTTATTATAGATCAAAATATTTGGATGCAAACTTATATCACAAACAACTTGATATTAAATTGTATTTGTATTAAAAAATATCTTAATATCAGAATTCATTTACCAAAATTAAATAAACTAACTACGCTAATACGAACTACGCTTTCAAATTTTAATTCGGTAATGAATAAGCATTATTTATGCATGCCTAGATAAAGGAGAAAAATAAATATTTCATTTAAAAAACCCGAATTTCATTATGTAATATCTTAATTTGCAATTCATTTAAAGTTAAGCATCAAAAATATTTAGTCAATTTTTATCTGAAAAAGATTTTCTGTACGCAGAAGATATCTCAAACCGATAACATAAGTCTAGTAATGCCATTGTGCTTACAATGAAACACGTGCTAAACGAAACATAATTTTATGCAACTGTTTTAATCTCAGATATCTATCTTTGTTTTGCACTTCGTTAAAATTTTGCATGCTGAAACTAAGGTAAACAGTCATTCAAGCGAAATCTTCAAAGTATATATAAGCGACAAACTCAAGCCAACAGCAATTATTTCAAAACCTTCTGTTGAAAGAAGCCTGAAATATCCAAGTGCTACAAAATGATGAAGGCCGTGGTAGGATTTTCTATTCTGTTTTTAAACCTGATTTTTATTCATCGTGCAAATGATTGTATAGCTTATTTATATGAAAATATTAGTGTAAAAAAATGATATGCGATATATATGGTTTCTATTTTTGCAAAAATTAGAAGTTTGAACCTGAATCCCATTTTTCCGTATCTTTTATTTATTTCAAAGTATTTAAAACATTCCAATATTTTCTAAAGTTATTATTCCTATTCCTTTATAGTAGTTGAATTTTCAGTCATAAATGAATTCAAAACAATATAAAAGTTTGATAAAATATCACGGCCAATGCCCTTTTTTTACATCATTACTCATTAACTTTGGATTGATTATTAACTTCATTTCTAACTTTAGTTTATTGACTCTTTTGTTAAATTTTTTTTCGATTACACAAAATTTGATTGATAAATGCGGACCAGATCCAATACGGGAGAATGGATGAATAAATCCCAATGAACTGTAGAGCACGGGTTACAGATAAATTAAGGAGTATTTTATGTAATAAATTCAAAAATGCATTCTTAATTGTGTTATTTCTAGCATAATATTATATTTTTAACAGCAATGTTCTCCAATTTATCAATGACATTAGCTGAATGAGTCAATTTAGTTTCTTACTTTTTCTGCAGCTCGCTCTTGTCTTGGCTATGGCAGCCATTGCTTTTGCCTCGACCGGCGTCGATGTCATTCGCCACACTCCTGGATATGATGGCTTCTATGGTCTCTACGGATATGCACCCTACTATTACGGATACGGAAACGGATATTTTGAATATGATGGACTTGCTTTCGGACCTTACAACTACTATGGTCTAGGATACCGAGGATACTTAGGAGGACTCGGTTATTTTTAAAAACCAGTTATCAGTAAGCATTTTTTCTCTTAATTTTTGCATTACTTTCTACCTTAAAACCTACATTTCCAACATAAAAATTCCAGTGATATACTAAAAGAATTTTCATTTATTTATACAGAAATTATGGAATATAATATATGAATATTTTTTGCTTTAATTTTTTAACCATGTTCAGCTTCTAAAATTTCCTAGTATATATTTATTTACAACATAATATGATTGTTGAATTTTATTTTTTTAAAGTTTAAAGCAATTTTCCATATTAGTATAAAGAAAATAAAGTCTTCCTAATATATTTTAAAGCCGTATTTTCAAAGAAATTTATTTCAAATGTGTTAAGTATACTTTTAAAAGAAGTCCATCAAGTATTTAGTTTTTACTCTCATTAGAAAAAATCTAAATTTAAAATACTTTTCATTTATTCATTGAATTTACCATGCAATTAGGTTTAAAAGATTTAGTAATAAAAGTTTTATTTTAATTTCAAATTTATTTCTTATATGGATTCATTTCATTGTGCCTATTTTCTAAAGATTTTCAAAATTCTCACTTTGTTCTATTATCAGAAAAATTATATAAACAGCTTTTGCTAATAGTAAAGTATGAAAATGGTTTCATTGATATTAAGTATTTGAAAATCGATTAAAAACATTTCTAGAAGATTTTAAAATCAGTATTTTTAATTCGTCAGACAATTATTTGTGACTATTTTATTTTTTATTTTTAATAATAATATTAGATATTATTCTCTTTGCAGGATTGGAAAGATATGTGACAGAAAATTTGTCCTTGAATCAGTTATCTCAAAATGGAAACTTGTGTGATTAATGTAAAAAAATAAATAAAGTGTTCATTATTGAATTGAATTTATTTTTTAATTATTATTTTCTTCATAAACAGACAATTATCTTACTCTTTCTGATTACTACACATACAATTTTGAATGTGGCATATCAGACAGTTCAGAATGAAATCTTTCAGAAAAAACAATCTTGTTTTAATCTAGACATAACTTTAATCTAGACATTTGCAATAATTTAGATATATTACTCACAAAAATTCGCCTTTTCATTCTTTTTTTTTTTTTGCTTAATATAAATTTTATTGAATTATACAATGTTTGGGAGCCATGATGAGACAATTTTTGGAACTCAACAAATATATTATAAAACGCACAAAAGTAAAGACATTTCCAAAAAAAAAAAAAAATTGAAAACAAAACGTTCGAAGGAAAACTTAAAAAATAAATAAATAAAAGGGGATTATATGAAAAAAAATGATATAATTCCTGCCATACTTAGGAACATAATATAAATATAACGTAATTTGATATACTTTAGTAAAAAATAAAAGAATAATATTCTCTTATTTGATCATATAAATGCAAGAAAGAATTCTTAAAAAAGAAATGAACAGAAATAGTAATTTAACAAAGCAAAATTTGTTAATAATTAAAAAAGTTTAACATTTCTAAATATTACATAATCATAAAAAATTGCGTTTATTTTGAATTAAAAAAAAAATGTTGTATTCTAACCTAATTTCATTCGAGAAATTTATTAAATTATTAATGACAGGAATCCATAAAGAAGGGCAATTTTATCTCGAAATGAATTTTCTATATACACTGATTAATGATTCTTTGTTTTTACTTTTTGTACAAATACACTAAATACTCTAACATATTTTCCATTGCTTGAGATTTGTTGGGCAAAATTCTTCTTCAACTGTTTATTAAATATGTTAATCGGAGTCTTATTTATTTTTTTAATTATGAATAATATTCACTTTACAAAACAAAACGGCTTTCAAAAATTTCGATATGCATTAAAAAGCATTTTGAATTTTCAAACCGATTATCATTTCACATTTTAGCAAAGGAAATGTCTCGTAACCCTATTTATTAGCCAGGCCATTGATAAGAGGTGATTATAAGACAATATCAATATTATATATTAATTTCAGATATATATAATTTTATTTAACTGAGAATGAATTATTCTTAATTTGAGGAAGAATTTTATAACAAAAATAGTCTGTTGTTAATAGGATTGCCTTAACGTCATGAAAAACAGCAGTAATACGTTTCTATCTTAAACGCAACGTCCATTTGAAACTTAAAATAGAACATGATGAGAACAGAAAAGCATTTATGAATGAGTACCGATTCCTGGGAATCATATTTGGCAAAAAGTTAAAATTTTTGGCCCATTAATGGTTTTAAGGATAAAATGAGAAAATGATGTGTGCATTCATTCAACAAATGGAGTGCAGGTTGGTTACCAAGGATTCGCATTTATAAAATCATTCTGCTCTCTAAAATTAACTACGGATCTATAAATCTTCTAGGAAAACACTTCTTCAGAAACTGGATCCTGTACTTCATTCCGCACTCAGAATATTTTGGGTAATCTACAAGATTGTTTGCTCAAAATTTCTATTTTGATTATTATGATTTATTTTTTAAGTTAACATGACAAATCGGTCTTACATCATTATTTTAAAATTTCATCTTTCTGTAATCATGCTTTCTATAATTTTCAGCTTTGTCTCTTTTTAGTTCTACAAGTACATAGCAAATTCCCATTCCATTTTTTTTCACAAGGATGCCTAAACTTCAGCAATTGAAAATTATTTGCTCACGCAACAAACGGTATTCCTCTTGGGAAATTTAATGATTTTTATTAATTAAACGCTTTTAAAAAAAATTCCAAATGTAAAACAGTGTATATTATTTGACAGGATCTCTGTATTTTTTTTTCTGAACAAGGATTATATTATCGAAGTATTAATCCTATAATTATCGATGAATAAAAAAATGAAACCTTAAACAACTACAATGATGTTTCATTTTAGCACTCCTTCTGGAAAAAAAAAACATGTCTTGAAACTTGCCATTCATGTTCCACATTTACGGCAGAAATCATTGCAATTCAACTTGCACGGGTTAACATTTCAGAAAATATTTGTAACAAATAATCTTCTACAATGCTCATTTAGTAATCTACAATCACTGAAATCTTTTAACTAATGAAATCTTTGTAACAATGGGAAAACAAGCCCTCATTGTGACAGTCTGTCAACTCTATTTTGGCGGAATGCCCTCTTTTAAATGTTGAAAGATTTCATTTCATTCGGCAAATTCTGTTATTCGTTTGACATTCATTGGCAAAATACAACATAATCAACTGTCTTTTCCTTTCTAAAATGCATTAGATTTTACTCTTTAGTTTATTTTCATCTTTGCATTTTTTCCATGCATTTTCGACATTTCTTTTTTAGACAATTTTTTCATTTTTTCACTGCTTCTCATTATTGGCATAAAATATCTTTTTTTTTAAAAAATACAATCTTAACCAGGCACAAAAATGATCAAAGAATGGCTCTTGCGTCAATAAGCCAAAAAAATCAAGCTGAGCATTGCTTGAGTTCTCTTCATGTCTAAATAAAATTTAAATTGTATTTCAATAAAAAAATTTCTCTGCAAAAGAAGCCGATTTTTTTTTAAATTTTTTGTTAATTTAATTTTCTGGAATAGATAATTATCTTTTTTAAATGATTCATTTATAAAAACGGTCTTAAATGTAGCACTAAGTTTAATATACTGTAAATAGTTGTATACATTTCTGTGATAATTAAAAATTGCATTTTGTATCGCACAAACATATCAAGATTGAAAATATGATTTTTAATTTCGAATTTCAGATACGATTTTTTTACTAACCTCTTTGATAAATACTCTATCACTAAGAATGATTAAATAGTGAAATGTAGCCTTCAGAAGATGGTAGAAACGAAGCATTATACACTTGTGATAAAATGAAAAGATTTTTTTCAAATATTATGAAATTGATTTATATAAAGCAAATAAGAGAGCAAACCTATGAAAATGGCCGAAAAATACTCGAAAAAGTACAAAAAGTTCGGTGAAATTGTTTGCAATACTTGCAATTAATAAATTCCAAAAATAATATATTATTCATGATATTTGAAACTTTATTGAAGAATTAATTAAGTCATAAATCAATAAATTATTGTGCTTTGATGCCTATTAAATATATAAAAGCTTTTATCTGTTTAACTTAATTCTAAATTATTAATTAGGCATTCAACTTTGCTTCCGACATTTCTGTCTAAATTTTGAGGCTTTATTCTTAAAAAGTGGTTACCTTTTCATGATTCAAAGCACTGTCCATCGATAGGAACTCATTTCCTCATCTGTTTGACAATTGTAGAGCTAAATCTCTCTCTAAAAAAAAAAAAAAAAAAAAAAAAAAAAAAACGATGCGCTATTTGAGGCACAACAACACCAATCCGACCGTTTTTGGATTTCTACTTCTCTTTGGATTTCTTTTGGATTCTATGTGGAACTAAATAATTGGAAGAATAGATTTTTCATGTTTTCAATCATCAACAAACGCAGTGAGCTTAAATTCCTGATAAATAAGAATATATTTTTAAAATCTATATCGAATAATAATAAATCTTCTTTCTCAGAAATGGATTACAAATATGTCACCTGATTTCGTTTATTCTTTTAATTATAACAAAATATATAAGAAAATTATGTTAAGCAAAGTTTCTGCATCACATTCAATAACATATGTCTTCAAACATTTCTTTTGTTTAATTAAAACATGAATAATCGTTAAGTACAGACAAAAAATTAATATTTGGATAATTTTCTATATTATATCCCTTGAAAGCGGAATATTTTTACCTCATCAGATGCATTCTTATTATAAAATCTCAGACTAATGTGATCGAAAAAATCGAATAGTATTAAATGACATTCATAATAACATATTTGCTTTATCAAAAGCTATGAATTGTGTCATTAAATGCTATGAATTGTGTAAACTATTATTACATGGTGATATGTTTCATTCAGTAACGACAGTAGAAATTATGTGATATGTTTCATTCAGTAACGACAGTAGAAATTATGTGATATGTTTCATTCAGTAATATTTGATACATTTCATTTAGTAATATGTGATACGTTTCATTCAGTAACGGCATAAGAAAAAATTATTACAAGATATCAAAATGTATTTAAAATGGAGGATCACATAAATATATTATCCATCAAAATATATTAATTTTTTAATATATTTCCAAATATTAAGAATTAAATATAAATTTAAAAAAATAAGTCTATATTAAAATACAGCTATAACAATAAAAAGAAAACTTAATTTCAGAATTCAATGAAAACTTTTAAAATTAATTCAAGAATACGAACTATGCTTTCAATTTTTAATGAATCAACTTTACTTCATGCATTTCTAGATAAAGGATCAAAATGAATGTTACATTAAAAAACAAAAATTTCTTCACGTGATATCCTAATTTGCAATTCAGTTGAAGTTAAGCATCAAAACTCTTTATTCAGATTTTTATCTAAAAAAGATTTTCTGGCGCAGAAGATATCTCAATCCGATAACATAATTCCAGTAATACCACTTTGCTTACAATGAAACACATGCTGAACGAGACATGATTTTATATGATTTTTTAATCTGAAAAATATATCTTTATACATGTATCTTTAACATTTATCTTTAAATATGTATCTTTATTTTTCATTAAACTTTTAAATGTCGAAAATAAAGTAAACTGTCATTCAAGTTAAATTTACCGTGTATATATAAGAGAAAAACAGAAACCAACAACAATTATTTCAAAACCTTCCGTTGAAAGAAGCCTGAAATATCCAAGTGCTGCAAAATGATGAAGGCCGTGGTAAGATTTTCTATTCTGTTTTTAAACATGTTTATTCTTCAAGGTGCAAATGATTGTATTGTTCATTTATATATAAACATTAGTGCAAAAAAATGATGTACAATATATTGGTTTTCTGTTTTAGCTAAAAATTAAAAGTTTGAGCCTGCAATACATTTTTTCGTTTTTTCAATAATTTTAGAGTACATGAACTTTCCATTACTTTCTAAAATCATTATTCCTGTATAGCAGCTGAATTTTCAGTCAGAAATCATTTTGCAATAACATAAAAGTTTAAAAGAATATTACGGTTTTTATTTCATATGCATTGTTACTCATTAAATTTCAATTGACTTATGATTATTACTCATTTAACTTCATATCCTAACGTTAATTTATTGATGTTTCTTTTAAATTTTTGTTAAAACTCTCTAGAAGAAAATTTTACTGGTACATTTGGACCAGATCCAATACGGGAGAGTAAATGAATTCCAATTAACAGTAGAGCAAGAGTTAAAAAATAAATAAGAAGAATTTTATTAAATAATATGCACAAATACATTCTTATTTGTCCTCTTTCTTGCATAATATTACATTCTTTATCAGTGCCGTTCTCCAATTTACCAATGAATATAGCTCAGTTTCTGAAAAATTACACTATGACTTGTTTCTTGCTATTTTTATACTTTAACACTTACTTTTTTAACTAGTCCACCTTTGTAGTTAGCATCGAAGATTTGAAAAAAATGGAAAGCATGAGTTAAATTACATCAGTGCGTAATTAGAAAATCCTGATTATAATCATAATATATTTAAGAATAGTTGTAGAATTTGAACAGAATTTAGCTTTTATACACCATAAATAAAATTATTTGTATGAATGAATAAATATTCCTTGTACATGCGTACTTTATGCTTTGTACATATAGTTAAAAAAATTTCATTTTAAGAGGATCTAAATTTAAAAATAAATCATTTTAATGAAGAGAAATCTTTTCATTGACACGAAATGCTTATTGTTTGTTGTACCACTTACGGATGACATATTATTTTTCCTAACTATTGTTGATTTGACAATTAAAATTGTAGCCAATTACAGCAATTTTTGAATCATTTTTTTTAAATCGAGACAAAGTTATTTGGGTCAATAGTTATGAACTACTTATTTTAAAACATCTTTTTCATGAAGATATAAAATTATATAATTCATCTCGAATCCAAGGATAGAAATGAAAAAAAATGTATTATTAATTATTAATATTGAAAAATCTTTCCTAATTCATACATGCTTTGAGTCTTTTAACATCAATTTCTTTCTTTTTTTGGGTCTTTTAACATTAATTCATAGAATAATTTATTAAGCAAATTATTTATTTTTATAAAGATAAAATCTAATTTGTATTCTTTCTCCTCTGTAGCTTGCTCTTGTTTTGGCTATGGCAGCCATCGCTTGCGCTTCAACCGGCGTCGATGTCATTCGCCACACTCCCGGATATGATGGCTTCTATGGTCTCTATGGTTATGCACCATATTACTATGGATACGGAAGCGGATATTTCGGATATGATGGACTTGGTTTCGGACCTTACAACTACTATGGTCTAGGATACCGAGGACACTTGGGAGGACTCGGTTATTATGGTTATTTTTAAAAACCGTTTACCAGTAAGCATTTGTTCTTTTAATTTTTGCGTTAACTTTTCAACATAAAGGCTACTGTTTCAGCATATAAATTCCAATAAGATTAAATGAAATGTCCTTTTTATACAGAAAGTGCTGAATGCAATATATGAATATTTTTTCTTAAAGCTTTTAATAATATTTTCCTTTCAACACTTTCGAATGTTTATTTATGTACAACATAATATGGAGATTTAATTTCATTTTTTTTAATGTTTAAGCACTATCCCATAATAGTATAAATAAAATAAATTACTTCAAAAATTATAAATTTAGTTATTGCTATCATTAGAAGAAAATCAAAATGTAAAATGCGTTTCACTTATACATTTAATTTACCAAGCAATTAGACTCAGTAGATTTATAAATAAGAAGCGTTTCTTTAAATTTCAAATTTATTGCTTATATGGATTTCATTACAGCGTGTCTCTTTTCTAAAAATTTGGAAGCTCTTAGTTTATTCTATTATTCGAAAGATTATTCAAGCAATAATAATAATAATGAATATTTTTAATATTATTTTTTAATTTATAATAATATTAGACATTTTTCTCTTTGCAGGGTTTTAAAATCTGTAACAGAAAAGTGTGTCCTATGAATCAGCTAAACAAGAATGAAAAGTTGATATAATGCTGTTAAAGATAAATAAAATATTGCCGATTGAGTTATGTTCCTTTTTTTTTGTTATCATTTTCTTCAGAAACATATAATTATTTTGCTTTTTCTCATTACTATAATTACAGTATTGAGTATTGTGTATTGTATATTGCCCTCCGAAAAAAAAAAGTCATTTAGAAAAATCAGTCTGCATTTCAGAAAATAATTTAGATATTTTGCATAATACAAAATTTTATTGATTTATATGATTTTTTGGCGGCTATGAAGAGACAACTGTAACAACTCAACAAATATATAACAAAATTCACAAAAGTAAGGCAATTTTTGGGAAATATTGAAAACAAACAATCCCAAGAAAAAGTTCTAAAGAATATAAAAGAAATCAAACACAATTATATGCAAAAAAAAAAATGAATTATTCCTGCCATGCTTACGGGAATAATATTTATATAACGTTACATGATATACATTAAAAAGAAATAAAGGTTTTGCATTTCTTTTATTTCATAATATAAATGTAAAATGGCATTCTTAAAAATGAAATGGACGAAATTCACAATTTAACATGACATTTTTTATAATAATCAAAACTGAATAAAAATTCTTAATATTACATAATTATAAAAAATGTTGGAGATTGCTCTTTTACTTTTAGTTCCAATGCTTGTTAGAGCAGTTGGGAGAAATATATAAGTTTTTATAGCATTTTCCAACGAGAAATTACATTTGGCATATCGGTTGTTAGATTTTTTTAAAAATTATTAGCTTTGAATTTCAATAAATTAATTAAATTTTTCTCTGATGACGAAATATGCTCATGCGAGCATCAATATTAAAAATTTGGTTTTTAGAAAGCTGAGACGTAATTTAATAAGTAAATACTTCATAAGATACTATTTTAACAAAAAAAAAATTATGAAAAAGGGCAAGCAATAAAAACAATAGAAACAAAATATTGTAATTTTTTTAAAAATGAAGGCAAAAAAGACCTAGAACAAACCCAGAAAGGTAATGCAAAAATAAATGAGAAAAGTAAATATATTTCCTGAAAAAAGTTTTCAACACCTCCAAGTAATACTTCATCCATCCATAACATATTAATTCATGATTGTATGCATGATTTTATTTACAGGAAAAATATTTGCAAATAATCATTTATAAAAATAATAAATTATTAGTAATTATTGAAACTTTACGAAATGAAGGATTTTGTAGCCGTAAATTTTTTTGTAGGATTTTGTAGTTTCTAAATTGAAAATTAAGCTGAGCTAGATTAATACGGATACAGACTAGATTACGGTGGTTATGGTGTCAAATATGGTGGTTACGGACGCTATGGATACAAAGTTTTAGAAAAATATGGTGGATATGGAGGCTTTAGATATATCTATGGCGCTTACTTGTAAAATCTGTGTGCTAGATTATCAATTAATATACTCGATTTTAGAAAATTTATTATGCTTAGAATTACGAAAAAACCCCCGGAAATTTAACTAAGATATTTGCATACAAATTAGCAATAATACAGTTAAAAGAATCGCGCAGGGAAGCATCAAATTGAGAATTTTAATGTATATAATTCAGATATTTCGGTCTAGAAACAATACTAATGAATTGCATTAAAATGACCGAAAAATATCTAAGTTATATGTGTCAAAAAACATTTCGGCTTAGATTTTTTTTAAATGATATTTATTCTTTATTAAAATATTAACTTGGAAATTTCCGTTAAAATGTTTTTAACGATAATTACAATATTTTATTAAATTTCAATAATTTCAATTTGAATTCTTTATTTTATTCATTCCAAATTTATATTTTTGTAAAAACTTCATGCTCTTTACATTGTCATTTTTCATATAGTTTCATTATAAGCTTTTCTGGCATCTTCGCAAAAGAAATTGTCAAAATATCTAACATGTTTATGAGAAACAGGAAGGGAGACATGTGCCTGCAAGTTACATAGTGGTAAACGGTAAAATACATTCGAAGAAGCATTTATACTCAATTTCACATTACAAAAACTAAAGCAATATATGTTGATGTATTAAACCGGACATCTCATTATTAAAAGGTTGGAAATATCGTATGAAACCATTGTATATTTGTAGCGAATATTTGTAACATCGTTCCAAATATATATATATATATATATATATATATATATATATATATATATATATTCCCTTTGGAAATCCTTTTTTTTTTGGTGCGCTTTCCAAGATATTTGTAATTATATCTCCCTGTTATGGGAAATGTTTCTATTAACAATGGAACTATTGAATGTACTATATACTATATTGTAAGTACATACATCAAATATATTTTGATAATATTCTTAAATTTTTGCAAATCTTCGTCTTGGCTCTTGTAGCCATTGCGGCCAGTTCTTTGTACGCCATCCTCTACTATAGTCACCATGGCCAAGGCCAAAGGATCAGCAGCAGCTATTTCAGAAAAGCACAAGGACACGGATACTGACTCGGGTATGGCGGTTATGGTGTCAGAGATGGTGGTTATGGAGGCTGTCGATCTGATGGTTATGGAAGCTATGAATTTGGTGGATATGTATAAGGTTACTTGTAAAACGTAAGGATATGGATAAGGGTCTTGGAGGATAGGGATGTTTTGGATATGGATATGGCGCTTACTTGTAATTTATAAATACAACAGTTTGTATTTAAAATTTAATACTTATTGAAATTGCAAGGAAAAATTTTCAGGTTTATCGGTAAATCAACCAAAATGCTACAATTTATAAATTAATACATATAAAGACCTTTTTATAACGATTAATAATTTTAAAGCTTAAATGCTCAAGATATTTAATTGATTTAATCATTTATTTTTTTCTAATTTTGAGGGATAGGGGGAAGAGATCTGGACTGGCAAAGTGGTTTTCAGACGGCTTTGAGGAACACAATAACTATGTCGATATCTCTGAATATACGATAAAATAAAAATAATTATATATATTTTTGATCGTATTTTTTCAAATCTAATACATGCTTAAAAATTTAAAGTTTCACTTTTATTTTTGTGTATCCATTAACTAAGGCAATCGTACCTCAAATAGAATACATAAGATAAAATAAGACTAGCTAGTTCTGTGAATGATGCATTTTGACGAAATTATACTATCTTCACAATCAAATATTTTATTTCATGATATTCACTAAACGTACTATTTTTTCATCTATTCAGTTAAATGAATTTATTTCTGTCACAAACGCACACACTATTTAAACTATCATCTTTCATTAAATACTTTTCCTACGTTTGACAATGTGATTTTGCAAGGAAGGTATCCTGTATCATTTTAAAAATCTATTTCATACTTTTGACTTTGAGAACACTTATTTCTTCATAATTAATTCTTTTTATCTTATCTTATAGCTAAATAAATTATATAATTTTATTTTGTTTTCTGGTTTAGTTTTTAAATTTCAATGCAATTTTATTTTTTATCATGACGAGTCATTAAACAATAGAACTCAAGTAAAAGGTCATATTTCAAAGAAATTGAGTCGCACGCAGACAAATATCATTATAAAACAAAATGCAGAAGAGGGGCAAAAAAACACCAGAAATAATGTGATGCATGATTCGTGCTACTTATTTCAAGACGTGTCTTCATTGATTAGCTTCCAATGAAAAGAAATTCCTTCATATGCAAATTGTATCTTTTTTAAATGATCACTCGGAGAAAAATTTTTATAAAGCACAAATATTTGAATAAATTTAACCGCATTACATTTTCAATTAAATCATTTTCAGTAAAAATTATTATATGTCTGATTTATTTTAATTATTTCATTTTGTAGTACTGTTTGAAAAATAATTAATATTCTAAACCTTCAAACTTTAAATAAATGCAATTTCTCAAAAAAAGTGTTCATCATTTGTTTTTATGAGAAAATAATATTCAAAAAATTTAGATTCTATCTATAAATTAAAGATAATAATAAAGAAATTATCTCAGAACGCTTGAAGTCAAAGGTCAAATTCCTTATTCCTTAAATTCTTTACTATTTTCAAATTTCTTTCAATCCGAACCCAAAGCCAGCGGGATGTCTTGCGAATTTTCCTTATCAACTATACATATACAAATATGCATACCCGAAGTCATGTTATGAAATACATGACTTCGGGTATGTTATGAAATGTTATGAAATACATGACTTCATACCATTACAATATTTAATCTTCCTATAAGGAATTTACTTCTGTAAAACTGGAATGTAAGAGGAATGTCCGTGTACCATTCGCTGAGAATGCTTCGTGAAACTGCATTCGTCGAACGAATGTATTTTGGGAGAAAGAAATTACTGACGATTTATATTTAAAAAATTCCTATTTACTTCCTATTCGTAACTACCCCAGAAAATGCAATGAAACAAAAATACCGCACATGTACACAGCTATAAATATTATCTTTGATATTGATTGACTGTGATCTTTAATAATTTAACAGTCAAAGAACTGTTGTTCATCTCATAGAAATGTGTTATAGAAAATTAAAGATCAAGTATAATTTTGTAGAAAATCCGCATCTTCTGATTTTCTGTCTGAACAATCTGCATCTGATTGTAATTAAACTGGATAACCAAAAGGTATATAATTAGTTTACTTCTTTTAAATATTTCAATTTTTCTTAATAATCAGTTTAAAAAAACTTTTTTGTTTAAATATGATTTTTTTTTTTAAATAAAGCTTAAGCTATTCATTTTTTTATTTTTTAAAATACACAAAATTGATTCTAAACAAAATTCCTATGACTAGTATGCAATGCTAAAACTAGTGTGCAAATATTTTGACAAAATATAAAATGGATAGCATTTTATTTTAAGGTATTTTTTTCAACTTTCGAAACATTTTTTTTTTCTTTCTAGAGAACTAATGACGCATTGAAGCAGAACCAAAACTTGGTCATGTCACTCTTATTTAATGTTCAAGTGCAATATAATTAAGTAACAAACATGAATGATTTACTAACAGTTTAAAGGGTGGTCTCTCTATATATATCAGGTCATCAGAGCAAAAACATGATGTTTCTATAAACATTAGCAAACATGGTACCTTTTATAAACGTGATAATGATTCCATCACAACCACCATCACCTGTAGATGCCGTCGCCAAGATCGAGGAGTATGTCTATGCACCAAGTCTGAATTTTATTGAATTAATGCTACTGGTATATCATATATTAAATATGCCTTGAAAGTTATTAAATATGCCGAATAATTAGGCTATCTCTATGCATATCGCTCATGGAAAGTAAAACAATCATTGTCTTCAATTGGACGTCGCATCTATGAGTTTCTTCACGTGATATCTGTAACATAACGACACACTACCAATGAAAAGTACCTGGAAGTTAAACATATGCTAAATGATTAATATTTTGAACTGTTCTGATAGAGATAAATGTCAGTCTTGTAAATATGGTGTCCTTTAAATATAAAGTAAAAATTTCATGTAACTGTAAGGACAAGTTTTAATACTAAGTAACTGGGAAAATATTTTTTTTCGGTTTTGAAAACATTAACAAACGCAGTTAATATTGAATTCCACAGGTACAAGAATATATTCTGGAATAAATATGAAGCAATGATACATTTTCTTTTCTTACAAATAGATCGCTGATATGTGGCAAAGTTTCTATATCACTTTCAGTAAAGTCTGTCTTTTAGTGAATTAATATAAAAATATTATTTAGGCAAAGACAATTAAATGATGTTAATACAATTTTTTATATCAGATACTTGAGTATTTTAACTGCATCAAATGCATTCTAATATTTGTTAAAACGTCTGATTCTATTGTAATCCTAAAAAGTGAATAGAATTAAGCGATCGTTATAATAAGAGATTTGTTTCATTAAAAGCTGAAATGCGTAAACTAGAATTTAATGCGGGTATGTTCCAATGAATAAAGGTATTTCAAGTGAGATATTTCTTGAAATATATTTATTCCAAGGCATTCAAATGTGTTTAAAAGCAAGACTAACATATAATAAGTTATGCGTGGAAATATATTATTTTTAAAAATATCTAGATCAAAGTATTTTCATGTAAATATAGCTCAAGTCAAGACATTTAAAAATATTTAAATCAGAATTTATTAAACAAAATTAAATAAACTAGTTTGAAAATACGAATTCTGCACTGAGAGTTACCTCAATAATGAAAAGCTTTACTTCATGTGTTTCTAGATAAAGAAGAAAAATGGATATTACATTAAAAAAACAGCAAATATCATTGCATAATATCCTAATTAGCAATTCAATTCTAGTTAAACATCTGAAATCTTTAGTTAGATTTATATCAAAAAAGGAAATTCTCACTTTGAAGATATTTCAAACCGATAACCAAATAATGTTATTCTGCTTACAATGAAACACATGCTAAACGTGATAAGATTTTATGTCATTCTTTTATCTCGAATTTATATCTTTTTTTTATACTTAGTTAAAATTTTAAATGCTGAAACTAAAGATAAACATTTATTCAAGCGAAATCTACCACGTATATTTAAGCGAAAACTGAAGCGAACAGCAATTATTTCAAAACCTTCCGCTGAGAGAAGCCTGAAATATCCAAGTGTTGCAAAATGACGAAGGCCGTGGTAAGATTTTCTCTTCTGTTTTCAAATATGTGATTATGTACCGAGCAAATCATTATACATATTTTTCTTTATTTATATGCAGATATCAATGCAAAAAATTAAGAAGTTTGAACCAGTAATACATATTTTAGTATGTTAACTAATTTTTTTATTTATTGCACAGTACAATACATTTTTTCCTTTCTAGAATCATTATTTCTATTCCTGTATAGAGGTTGAAATTTCAAAACCAAATCAATTTGCAACATTATAAAAAATTCAAAGAATGTAATGGGTGAATCAACAATTATTTTTTATGTTATATTATAGCATATTAACTTCCAAATTATAATTCACTTCATTTCCTGTCTTGATACTTTCTTGATGTTTCTTTTAAATTTGTGTCGAGTGACTCAAGAAAGAAAATTTGACTTATTTTCGGACACGGTCCAGTACGGGAGAATGCTTATCGAATGTACTCAAGATAACTGGATTCAGAGAAAATAAACATAAATTTTTGTAGTTAGTGAAAATGCTTTCGGATTTGAACTCATTCTTGCGAAATATTTCATTGTTTGGGAACAACGTTTTGAAAACTTATCAATGAATTTAGCTGAGGTTCCTAAAAAATGAACTTCGGATTGTTTTCTCTTTTTATTATACTTTTGTATTTTATTTATTAATGAACTCATCTTTATAGTTTGTTACAATTGTTTTAAATAATAAGGGGAGTTAAATTAAGTCAGTACGTGATTAGAAAGGTCTAAATATAGTCCTAATATATTTAAGATTAGTTGAAACATTTGAACAGAATTCGGCTTTTAAATTTCATAAATAATTGTTCTTTTTCTTTGTAAGAATATTCTTAGTATATACTTCGTAAAAACATACTAAGCACTTTATAAATCTCCATATATGAAGTATATATTTTGTCATTTTCTCTAAATTTAAAAATCAAGAATTATAATGTCTAGAATTGTTCCTGTTTACTTGAAATTCGTATTCTTGAGTCAATACCAATGACATAATATTTTCCTAACTTTTGTTGATTCGAAAACTGTAATTGTCATCAGCTATAGTAAGCACTATATCATTTACTTTTGAATGAGACACACTTCTTGCGAGTTATATACCTTTTAAAATACTTGTTTTAAAATAATAATTTTGATAGAGATACAAGGCTATTAAGTTTCTCTCTTCCAAATAACTGTTATTCTCGAATCTGAGAATAGAGATATTTTCATAATTTACTATTAGTTCATTCTAATAAATTTCTTCTTTGTCTACTTTTAACGTAGATATGCTAAATGTACATCGTTTGATTTTCGAGGAGCAAATTCTGTAAAATACAGTCATAATTCGACTTATATCAGTTCGGATTATATATAAACATTATGCTATGGTCTTGTATATATTACTGTTTAGTATCCATAACTACGCTCGCTAGCTGTATGAATACTACTATCCGCTCGTCCCCCCAAAACAACTGAAAACAAAATTGCAACTATTAGTTAAAAAATCGCGTTCAATTCATAGAATAACTAATTAAGTATATTATAAAGTTTTATTCAGATAAAATCAGACGCATTTTTTCTCTTCTGCAGCTCGCTCTTGTTTTGGCTATGGCAGCCATCGCTTGCGCCTCGACCGGCGTCGATGTCATTCGCCACACTCCCGGATATGATGGCTTCTATGGTCTCTACGGATATGCACCCTATTATTATGGATACGGAAACGGATATTTCGGATATGAGGGACTTGGTTTCGGACCTTACAACTACTTTGGAAGATACGGCCTCGGTTATAGCGGATATGGACTTGGATACCGAGGATACTTGGGAGGACTCGGTTATTTTTAAAAAAACACAGTAAGTATTTGTTCTTTAAATTTACGAATAAACTGTCCACCTTAAAGGGTACAGTGCCATCATAAACACGATAATTATATAAGATTAAATTAGATCCTCCTTTTTTATATTGAAAGTATTGAATTTAATGCAAGATAGTTTTTAAGATTTTTAATAATATTTTTCCTTGTAAACTTTGGAATTTCCATTTATTTATAGAATGTTATGAAAATTGAATAATATTTTTGATATTTTAATTTAAGTATATACAAAATTTTAGTATAAATAATATAAATTATATTTGAAGCAGTTTTCTTCAAAGAAATTTACTTGAAATACGATATGCATATTTTTAAAGGATGAGCATTATTTACTTAGTTATTGCTTTCATTACAAGTAAAGCTTAGAGTGGAATGCGTTTCATTCACGTTTTCAAACTACAAAGCAATTAAGTTTAGAAGGTACAGATATAAGAAGCCTTTTTTTACATTTCCAATCTTTTCTTATATGGTTTCACTGAATTTGTCACTTTTCTAAACATAGTGGAAATTTTTTACTTTTCTATTATCGTAAAAATAAAAAAGCAGCTATTGCTAGTAGCAAATTATTAAAATGATTTCATAGATAGTTACGACCTCAATCACGTTCAAAATAATTTCAAGAAGCTTCTTTAATTAATAATTTAAATTTCTCAGTAAATTGTTTGCAACTAATGTTTATTTTTGATAATAATATTATATATTTTTCTCTTTCAGAAATTTAAGAATCCTCATCAGATAAGATGATTCAACTGGTATATAAATCAAGTATCCAGAAAAGAAATCTTGGAAGATTATTTAATATTAGTAATAAAATAATAATTACTTAAAATGAATAAAACATTGATGCTTGAATTCTGTTACTGTTTTATTAATATTTTCTTTAGAAACTCATAATTATCTTACTTTTCTGATTAATTAATCAGAAAACTAAGATTCATTAATCAATCAATAATATAATATTGAATAATCCTACTATTTCGAATACTGCAAATAAATTCCTTTACAAAGAAACCTTTATAGATAGTGAATCTACAATTCGGAAAACGTTTAGGTATTTTTATTCTGAAAGGTATTACAATGAGTTCGACATGTCATATTTTGTTTCGCATAATTCATATTTTATCGTTTTATATGATTTTTTCAGAGTTACAAAAGAACGGGCTTTGCATCTAAATAAACGTATTACAAAACACGCAAAAATAAGGCAATTTTCTAAAAATATTGAAATTAATTGTTTAAATCCGGATATGTTTAAGAATATAATAGATATATGATGTTATGTATATCTCATATACATAACCATTAAGAAGAAATTAATGTATTTTATTTGATCATACAAATGCAAAAGTGCATTCTTATCAAGTCAAAATTTATCAACAATCAAAACTGAATAAAAATTCATAATAATACATTATCATAAGAAATTGTCTCTATTTTAAATAAGCTAAAAATGTTATATTCTAACTGATATTTTCATGCTCAAAAATTGTTAAATGTTTAATGAAAGAAATCCATAAAACAATACGATTTTATTTCTAAATTAATTTTTTCGACATTTACCGATCCACAATTTTTGTCTTTAAATTTTGTTGGAACAAACTAAACATTTTTTTAAAAATATTAACTTAGTTTGCATTTTATTAGAAAGACCTGATAAGTTTCTTTTATAAGTGTTCATGAAAATCATTAATCGGAGGCTGATTTATTAGTTTGAAATGAAAAATATTAAAAATCAAAACCAGAGTTGCTGGAAAGAATCGATCCACCTTAAATAACAATTTATTTCTTCAGAAAGATATTGTTTCGCTTTTTAGCAAAGGAAACATCATACATCCATATAATTTGATATTGAGAAATCTAGCGATTGCAGATAGTGGTACGACATTCTCAAGGATTTATACTGTTTTAATTTGGGAGGAATTTTCCCATTTTTTTCTTAGAGAATATTTTATTGTATCTAAAATCTCAAGTCCGAGTTATTTCAGAATTAACTGACTATAATGTTCGGGAATTATATATCCATGAGATTAGTGCGCTGATAATTATATATTTTTTTATTCCTAAATAAACTGCATTTTAAGCCTTGCTACTTGAACCGAACGTTTTTGTTAATGACTTGCACAATAACACAAAAATTGCAGTAAATGGCGTACAAAAATAATCTGTGGTTAATGGGTTTACCTATATGCCATAAAAAATTCAGCAATACTTTTTTGTCTTAAGAGCAACGTTCATATGGAAACTGAAATAAAACTTGAAGACAACACAAACACTTTTGTGAATGAGTTCCGTATCCCTGGATTCCCAGTTGACAAAAATATATAATTTTTGTCCCATGTTTGTTCCTTATGTGAAAGCGACTTTAACATTCTATCAACAACTTCTTCGAGAGCAGATCGATAATCAATGATTCACATTTATAAACTGTACTTTTTATTTAAGTTTGAGTGATTGGATGTATGATTTATAAGTCTTCAATAAAACCTAATTCTTCAGAAATTGTATACTCTACTTCATGCCGATTTTAGAATTTTTTCGAGCACCGACAAAACATGCTCCATAAGATGATTGCTTTTGATTGATATCAGCCATCTTTTAAGATGACACATCTTATCTCTGCATCATTATATTAAAATTGCATCTTTTCCAGATAATCCCTTCCATAATTTTTCTCTATGGTTTTCTTTAGTTCGTTTATAAGCAGATAGAAAATTATTCATTCCAATCTTTTTCACAAAGATATAGGTGATTTTATCTCAACTAAGCTTCAGCACTTTAAACGAGTTCCTTCATGCAACAAATGGATTTTCCTCTTTCCAAAGTCAGTGATTTTCAATATTTAAAATATTTTGAAAATATCCACAAATATAAAAAAAGTATATTATTTACCAGGATCTGATTTTCCGAACACTGATCACATTACTGAAATATTGGTTCTATATTGGATCAAAAACAATGAGGCCTAAAACAACTGCGATGATATCTCGTTTCATATCATTTGCGTTACTTTTTAAATTTTTTTCAATTCTTGGAAAAAATACAATGGAATTGGTCTCCAGGAAACATTCTCGCTTACTTCCCAATTGATTCTTGCTCCCCCCTCTCCCCTTTTGAAGTAGTGGATATTGGGTGGTGGGTGAATACTTCGCAATGAACGATAGTAATGAAATACATACCTTTGTCATACATGTAGCGTTTTTGCTGAATCTATCTTAAAATTATGTATTTACAATAAATTTTTGCCCATGGAATAATATTTACATGAAACTATAAAATTTTTACATGAAACTATAGCTGTAGTCCAAAGTCGACATACTGAATTTCATGAAATTAAGTCATTATGTTTACGAATTATTACAATTAATAGAATGTTGTCAAACAGATCAAAATTTCAGTTGAATCTCTATTTTAGATGCTAAATCTTTGTGCTAAATTTTATTTAAATAAATATTTGTGTTTCATGGTTATTAAACTCATTTTTAATTAAAAATCAGATTAAATATACAGGGTGTTTATAAAGTCCCGGACCCATTTTGATGTTTAATAACTCATAAAATAATAAAGATATAAACACACTTATGACATTTATTGATGGAATAACTCATATATTTTCCTTTTCAGGTTTGAATATTTTTACTTTTGTAAATATCGTCTGCGCGTGTGGTTAATTTCAGATAATTTCATTTTCCAGTCTAAATATCTGTACTTTTCTAAATATTGTCTGCTTATTAATTGCATTTTTCTCTCTTTTGTTTTTGTCAACTATTGCAATGTTATGTTTACTTTTGATGTGTTTGTTCTATGTAGTACTTTTGTATGTGATGCTTTATTCGAGCGAATATTAAGGAGAATGCATACACCACAAGAGAAAGCACATATTTTATGGTGGATCATAGAAATGAAATCGATAGTGCAAGCACAGAGAAATTTCAGAAGAATTTACCAAAAAGATCCTCCATCCAAAAACAGCATCTTGCGATGGAAAAAGAATTTTCTAGAAATTGGAAATATCGAAGATAAGAAACGTTCCAGACGTCCTTGCACAAGTGATTTTGATGTTGAGCGTGTCAGAGAGACATTTTTACACAATCCTAGAATATCTGTGAGATTAGCGGAAACAGAATTGGATATGCCGATTTCGACGGTGTACAAGGTTATTAAGAAAAAATTAAGACTGCATGCATACAAAGTTCAAATTGTTCAAGTTTTGGAACCGAACGATAGACCTAGGAGGATGGCCTTTGCAACAGATATGCTAAGGAGGATAGAAGATGCTGCTGATTTTCTGAAGAGCATAATGTTCTCCGATGAAGCATCCTTTCATGTTTCTGGCATTGTTAATCGCCATAATGTGCGCAAATGGCTCTGTGGATGCCGACATGCTTGTCGCTACCTGGCGTGAAATTGACTATCGACTTGATATTCTCCGTGCGACGAAGGGGGCACACGTGGAAGTTCATTGACAAAGGTCATGAAACTTTTTGAGTCTATTTAACCATTTATGTTATTAATTTAAATCTATCTTTATTATTTTATGAGTTATTAAACATCAAAATGGGTCCGGGACTTTATAAACACCCTGTATTTTGGATAGAGAGAGTTTCAATGTTTAGACAAACACAATACTTCCTCTATACGTCAAAAACAAGAAATGAACAATGAAATATTTCATATTGAAACAAACCAAGAATAATATTTTTATTGTTATCGTTCAATTCTGCATTTATTAAAAAATAAGTAATATCAAAGTAATAAATTTTATCAAAATAATATACAAATGCAGGCCTGTTGAAATATTTATATTAACCGAAATTTTGTAATATTTAAGCAAATGCGAAAAATTTGCAACAGTTCTACAAGATTTAAATGCACATCTCAGCATCTGACATATATTTGATGTATCTTTATTATTATCTTATGTTTATTATCTTTTGCAATTACCCTTCTTTATATATAAACGAAAAATAGCGTTTTATGATAGAAAGTACGAAATTATCATTTGAGTTTTCCTTTATATTGAAGAGAAAAATAGTCTACTTGATGAATTAATGTGGAAATAATATCTCGTCTTTTGCTCTGTTGAATATATCAATTATAATTTTTAATTGAATTAAAAGGAAATACAACATCAATTTAAAAAATAATTCTTCGGTCTTTGTGTATAAAACTCATGGAATTGGAGAAAATGATCATGTTTGAAAATTCATGGGTAAAGGCTAAAAAAGTAATATTTATTTAGTATAGTAATTTTAATATAGATTTCTTTAAGTAACGAAAATGACATTTCAACAAAAAAAAATCAATAAATTAAATAAATTGCCTATTCATTAAAAAAAACAAAAAAACAAAGATATGTTCACTTAAAATGTGCAATTAAATAATAAAACTTATATTTATTTTACAAAATATGAAGAAAAATAAGGATAATTATTCTTCACATAATGAATATTGCAAAACATAATTAAAAAGTTGAATAGTTAATTATTTTATGTTATGGAAAAATAACGAAGTAAATTAGTTTATCTCTATTATAATTAATTTTACGATAAGTACTGGGATAACAAAACATGAATTAAATCTTCCAAACAAATTTTTAACGATAATTTTGTTTATTTTAAATGCATAGATTAAATTCCCATACCATAACATCAGGTACATAGTGACGTATAGAAACATATTGCAACTTTTTTAAATAATAAGTCACTAAATGTGTTGCTCTTATTTTTAATATGATTATATTACTTAATTTCTCGAATTTTAGACGCTTGGCTAGAGTTTTTTCTAGCCTTGACGAGAAAGCTAATAGATAATTCTGTTTTTCCAGGGAAATTAAACAAATATGCTCGCAATCTTGCTTCCAACAAAAGGATAAGAAGAAGACATAATTAAAAGAACTAAAATATGCGAAAATTCTGGTAATTTGAATTATTTCACTATCTTCAATCTTAAAATTTATGGGGAAATGAAATTTTAAATTTTCTTCTTGCTACCACCATTGAGCTAGACGAGCCCTTCCACGAACTCATGAGAATTCTTTGCATTTCTTACAAAATACAAAATATGATTAAAATACAATCAAAATTACACTAATTATAGCGTTAATAAAATAAATTAGGGAAAGCGTAATGCGAACTATAAATATATAAAAATATTATAATTAAAAAAATCTTTATATATTTTATAGAGCTATATTATATATATATATATATTAGAGCTTTATATATATTAGAGCTATATTAAAAAAAACTACTTTAAATCAGAATTCAATTAACTTATTTAAATATACACATTTGAAAATTCAAATTCACTTTAATTCATGAATTTTCAGATAAAGAAGAAATATGTATAATGCATTAAAATCAGATAATTTCATTGCATAAGATCCTAATTTGCAATTCATTTAAAGTTAAGCATCGGAAATTCTTAGTAAGATTTATATCTTAAAAAGAATTTCTGACACAGGAGATTTCTCATACCGATAACTTAAGTCCACTAATGCCAATCTGCATACAAAAGAAAATGCTAAACAACATATGATTTTATGTCATTTTATTTATCTCAAATACGTATCTTTATGTTATACTTCATTATAAGTTTAAATGCTGAACATAAAGTAAACAACAATTCAAGCGAAATCTACGGAGTATATATAAGAGAAAAAAGGAAGCGAACAGCATTTATTTCAAAACCTTCCGTTGAGAGAAGCCTGAAATATCCAAGTGCTGCAAAATGATGAAGGCCGTGGTAAGATTTCTATTCTGTTTCTGAATATGTTATTCTGTATCGAGCAGATCATTATATTTTTTTATATGCAGATATTAATGCAAAAGTTTATATTCGTGTTTTAACAACTCTTCTATTTATTTCACAGTACAAGAATCTTTTATTCCTTTCTAGAATCATTATTTCTATCCCTGTATAATGGTTGGAATTTCAAAACCAAATAATTTTGCATCATTATAAAAGATTCAAAGAATGTAATGGGAGAATCGCCAATTATTTTTACTTTTATATTATAACGTATTAACTTCCAAATGATAATTAATTTCCTTTCCTACTTTCTTGATGTTTCTTTTAAATTTGTGTTGACCTGCTCAAGAAGAAAATGTGACTGTTATTTTCGGACACGGTCCAATATGGGGGAAGGCCTATCTAAAGTATTCAAGATCACTGGATACAGAGAAAATTAAGAGTCCTTTTTGTAATATATGAAAATATTTTTAGATTTAAAATCAGTTTTGCAAAATTTTTCATTGTTTTGGAGAATATTTTGAAAATTTATCAATGAATTGAGCTTAGGTTCCTAAAAAGTGAACCATGCCATGTTTCTCTTTTTATTATACTTTTACAGTTTATTTATTAATAAACACATCATTACAGTTAGTGACAAATATTTAAAATAATAAGGGAAGTTAAATTAAGTCAATACGTGTTCAGAAAGGTCTAAATATAATCCAAATATATTTAAGATTAGTTGAAACATTTAAATAGAATTTGGCTTTTAAATTCCTAAATAAATCTTTTTTCTTTCTATAAATATTCTTAGTATATACTTCGTACATACATATAAACACTTTGTAGATATTCATATATGTAATAAATATTTTGTCGTTGACTCTAAATTTACAAATCGAGAATTATAATGTCTAGAATTCTTTATGTGTATCTGAAATTCGCTTTCTTTTTTCACTCACCAATGACATAACATTTTCCTAATTTTTGCTGATTCGACAATTGTAATGGTCACCAGCTATAGTAGGTGTTGCATCCTTTATTTTTCAACGAGACACACTAATTGCTAGTAATAATTATACCTTTTTAAATACTTGTTTAAAAATAATATTTTTGATGAAGATACAATGCTATTAAGTTTCCCCATGCGAAACAACTGTTACTCTCGAATGTAAGAATAGAAGGATTTATGGCATAATATTCTAGTAGCTCATTCTAATAAATTTCTTCATTGTCTACTTGTAGCTTAGATATGTTAAATACAGATCGCTTGATTTTCGAGGACCTACTTCTGTAAAATTCAGTCCTAATTTAACATGTATCAGTCCGGATTCTATACATACATTATGATATAATCTTGTATATCTCACTGTTTAGTATCCATAACTACGCTCGCTAGCTGCATGAATACTACTATCCACGCCCCCCCCCCAAACAACTGAAAACAAGATTGCGACTATTAGTTAAAAAATCGCGTTCAATTCAAAGAATAACTAATTAAGTATATTATAAAGTTTTATTCAGATAAAATCAGACGCATTTTTTCTCTTCTGCAGCTCGCTCTTGTTTTGGCTATGGTAGCCATCGCTTGCGCCTCGACCGGCGTCGATGTCATTCGCCACACTCCCGGATATGATGGCTTCTATGGTCTCTACGGATATGCACCCTATTATTATGGATACGGAAACGGATATTTCGGATATGATGGACTTGGTTTCGGGCCTTACAACTACTTGGGAAGATATGGTCTCGGATACCGAGGATACTTGGGAGGACTCGGTTATTTTTAAAAAAACACAGTAAGTACTTGTTCTTTAAATTTCCGAATAAACTGTCAACCTTAAAGTGTGCAGTGCCAAAATAAACACGATAATTATAGAAGATTAAATTAGATCCTCCTTTTTTATATAAAAGTATTGAACTCAGTGCTAGATTGTTTTTAAGAATTTTAATAATGCTTTTACAAGGAAATTTTGTAATTTTCATTTATTTATAGCATGATATGAAAATTGAATAAAATTTTTGATTTGATAAAGCAATTTCCATTTTTTGTATGAATAAAATAAATTACTTCGAATATATTTTGAAGTGGTATACTTGAAATAAATTTCCTCGAAATATGATATGCATATTTTTAAAAGATGAGCATTATTTACTTAGCATTGATGAGCATTTATTGCTTTCATTTTAATAAAAAACTGAGAGTGGAATGCGTTTCATTTACTTTTTCAAGCTACTGAACAATTAAGTTTAGCAGGTACAAAAATAAGAAGCATTTCTTTAAATTTCCAATTTTTTTTTCTTGTATGGATGTACTGTAATTTGAGTGTTTTGTAACCAGAGTGAAAATTTATAACATTTTTCTGTTATCAAAAAAATTCTATAGCAGCTTTTGTTAATAGAAAATTTTTAAAAAGATTTCATAGATATTTACGACATGAAACACTTTTAAAACCATTTAATGAAACTTTTTAAATTTATAATTTTAATTCTTCAGTAAATTGTTTGTAACTAATGTTTATTTTTAATAATAATCTTATATGTTTTTCTCTTTTAGGAAGTTAACAATCCTAATCCGAAACGATGATTCATCTGACATATGAATCAATTATCCAGAAATGAAATCTTGTAAAATCATTTTATATGATTAATAAAATAATAATTACTTAAAATAAATAAAGCATTGCTTTTTGAATTGTGTTACTGTTTTATTAATATTTCCTTCAGAAGCTCATAATTATCTTAATTTTCTAAATAATTATTTAGAAAAGTAAGATTCATTAATTAATTAATTCTACAATATTGAATAATTCTACTACCTTGAATGCAGTACAGGAATCTTTTCACCAAGAAACATTTTAGATAATGAATCTACAATTCAGAAAACATTTTAGGTATTTTATTCAAGAAAAAATATTCTGAAAGATATTCCAATGAGTTCGACGTGTCAAATTTTGTTTCAAAAATTCTATTTTTATCATTTTACATGATTTTTTTCAAAGTTACAAAAGAACATGCCTAGCATCTAAACAAAAATATTACAAAACACAAAAAAAGAAACTCAATTTTCTAAAAATATTGAAATAAATAAATCAAATATGAATATGCGACAAAATTTTATAAATTCTGATATGTTTAATAATATATAAATGATATTATGTAGTATGCATTAAGAAGCAATAAATGTATCGTATTTCTTTTATTTGATCATACAAATGCAAAAACGCATTCTTATCAAGTCAAAATTTATTAAGAATCAAAACTGAATAAAAATTTATAATATTACATAATCATAAGAAATTGTCTCTATTTTGAATTAGCGAAAAGTTACATATTCTAACTGATAATTCCATGCACAAAAATTGATAAATGATTCATGAATGAAATCCATAAAAAAAATACGATTTTATTTTGAATTGAATTTTTTTCTACATTCAAGGATTCACGATTCTTTGTCTGTACATTTTGTTGAAATATGCTGAATATTTTTTAATATATTTTGAATTTTTGGAAAAATCTCGCGCTAGGTGCTTCTATAAGTCTTTATGAAAATCATTAACAGGAGAATGATTTATTTGTTTGAAATGAAACATATTAGCAATAAAACAAGAGTGGCTTTCGATAATTGGCAAACAAACCATCACATAGCTGCATTTTTGACGTAAAGAATCTAGCCATCGTAGATGATGGTACGGCATTCTGAAGAATTAATATTATTTTAATTTGAGAGGATATTTTCTCCTTTTGGATTAGAATATTTTATTTTATAAAAAATTTCGAGTTGGTTTATAATTAACTGTTCAAGAATTATATGTCCATGAGTTAAGTGCACTGACTATAACAATTTTTTATTCTAAAAATTAACTACATTTTAAGCGAGTTGCTACTTGAAGCGAATGCTTTTGCTAATGACTTGTGTATTTCAATTTCATTGAACGAGAACACCAAAATGTTGTAAATAGTGTACAAAAATAATCTGCGGCTAATGGATTTAAATTAATGTCATAAAACAGGAGCAATACACTTTTGTCTTAAGAGCAACGTTCATTTGGAACCTGAAATAAAGCTTTAAGACAACACAAACACATTTGCGAATGAGTTCCGTATCCCTGGATTCCCAGTTGACAAAAATATATAATTTTTGTCCCGTGTTTGTTCCTTATGTGAAAGCGCCTTTAACATTCTATCAACAACTTCTTCGAGAGCAGATCGATAATCAATGATTCACATTTATAAACTGTACTTTTTATTTAAGTTTGAGTGATTGGATGTATGATATATAGTCTTCTGAAAAAAAACTATCATTCTTCAGAATTTGGATCCTGTACTTCATTCCGAATTCAGAATTTTTCGGGAACCTGCAAAGTATTCCCGATAAAATTATATCATTTTAATTATTAGGAGCCATCTTTTAACTTAAGATGACAAATCTTATCCCTGTATCATTATATTAAAATCTAATCTTTCCCAGATAATCCCTTCCATAATTTTCAGCTGCGTTTTTCTTTATTTCGTTTAGAAGCAGATAGAAAATTATTCATTCAATCTTTTTCACAAAGATATAGATGATTTTGTCTTCACTAAGATCCAGAAATTTAAAAGTGTTTCTTCACGCAACAAACGGATTTTCCTTTTTGGAAATTCAGTGATTTTCATTATTTAAACCATATTGAAAATTTCTCCAAATATAAAAAAAAAACTGGAAATTAATTACCAAAATCTATTTTTTGAACATTCATCACATTATTGAAATTTTGTTTCTATATTGGAGCAAAAACAATGATGCTTAAAATAACTGCAATGGTATCTCGTTTCATATCAATTGCGTTAATTTTTTGAAAAAAAGTCCAATTCTTAGAAAAAAAATGGAATTGGTCTCACGGAAACATTCTAGCTTACTTCCCAATTAATTCTTCCTCCCTCCTCCCTCTGAAGTAGTGGACATTGGATGGTGGGTGAATACTTCACAATAAACAATAGTAAGGAATTACATATATCTATCATACACGTAGCATTTTTACGGAACCTATCTTAAAATTATGTATTTTGAATAAATCTTTACCGATGGAGTGATGCAAAAATTTTACACGAAGCTATAGCTGCAATCAAAAGACGACAAACTGAATTTCATGCATTTAAGTCATAATGTTTATGCATTATTGAGAATATATGCATGCTGTCAAACGCCTAACAGATTTGGTTCAAAATTTGATTTTAATCTCTATTTTAGATGCTAAATCCACGCAAAATTTTATCTGCATAAATCTTTGTGTTTCATGGTTAGTAAGCTCATGGATATCGTGATTTAAACAAATCTAAAAATTTGAAAATTTAATTTAAAAAATTCATATTTGAAACAAATTGAAAAATCAGATCTTAAATCTATGTAACATATCTCATCAATTTTGCTCACAACTAATCGAGTTGTATATATTTTGGTGTGAAAGAGTTTCAATATTTTGACAAACACAATGCTGTTTGTCAAAATATGTTGGAAGCTATTTGTCTTCATATATACTTCGAATACAAGAAATAAACAATGAAATATTACATATTGAAACAATCAGTAATAATATTTTTATTGTTATCGTTCAATTCTGCATTCATTGAAAAATAAATATTATCAAATTAATACATTTTATAACAATAATATACAAATATAGAATTATAGAATATATATACAAATATAGAATTATAGAATATATATACAAATATAGAATTATAGAATATATATACAAATATTGAAATATTTATATCAATAAAAATTTTGAAATATTTAATCAAGTGCAAAACATTTACAACAGTCGACAAGGTCTACATGTGTATCTCAGCAACTTAAATATGTTTGATGTAGTTAATTATCTTTTGCAATGACTACTTTCAATTATAAACGAAGAATAGCGTTCAATTATAAACGAAGAAGAATAAAAAATGCTCACAGTCTTGCTTCCAAAAAAACGATGGAAAGAAAGAATTAAAAACAACTAAATTATGCGAAAATTCTAGAAATTTTTAACTTAACCATTTTTATTTAATACAGCAACAAAACATATCTTCTCCTTTCTTTTTTTTAATATATTTTATTCCAGTTCTTAATCTTGTGTCTATGTGTATTTAAGTAGTTTAAAAATATGGAAATGAAATAAAGGCAAAAGATTTAATTCTTTTTTTTTCTTCAAAACTTGCAAGTAGATCATTGACATTAAAAATCATCAGAATTAGGGATTTAAAACAACGGTTTACCCTCTAATTTCTAAGCAATTGCAGCATGGAAATATTTCAAGTACTAAAGTTCTTAGTCTTTATGAGACGCTAATTATGCCATTTTTTTTATCTCCAATCTTAAAATTTATGAGTTCTCTTTCCCCCTTTCGTTCTCCATTCAGCTAGACGAACCCATCAAGAGCTCATAATGAATTTTTATATTTCTTAAACCTACCATAAGATAATCAAAATAAAATCATAATTACACAACTTATAGCGTTAACAAGATATTACACACACACACACACACACACACACACACACACACACACACACACACACACACACACACACACACACACACACACACAACCAAACACTCGCATATATATATATATATATATATATATATATATATATAATTCTCAAAATCAAAATTTAGTTAACTAATTTAAATAAACAAATTTGAAAATCCAAATTATTCTTTCAGTTCTTATCTACATAATGAATAAACTTTACTTCATGTATTTCTAGATAAAGAAGGAATATGTATATTACATGAAAAATCAGCAAAATCCATTGCATAAGATCCTAATTTGCAATTCATTTAAAGTTAAGCATCGGAAATGTTTATTAAGATTTATATCTTAAAAAGAATTTCTGACACAGGAGATTTCCCAAACCGATAACTTAAGTCTAGTAATGCCACTCTGCTTACAATAAAACACATGCTAAACGAGATATGATTTCATGTGATTTTTTTTATCTCAAATATGTATCTTTATTATATACTTTGTTAAGATTCCATATGCTAAAAATAAAGTAAACAATCATTCAAGCAAGATCTACCGCGTATATATAAAAGAAAAACAGAAGCCAACAGCAATTATTTAAAAACTTTCCGTTGAAAGAAGCCTGAAATATCCAAGTGCTGCAAAATGATGAAGGCCGTGGTAAGACTTTTTATTCTGTTTCTGAACATGTGATTCTGTAACGAGCTTATCATTATATTTGTTTATTTATATGCAGATATAAATGCAAAAATATGATATTGGTAGTTACTCGTCTGTTTTAGCTACTGTTAAAAAGTATAAACCATGAATAAGTATTTTTTTCTTCTTTTGCTTTAACAGTTCTTTTATTTACTTCAGAGAACAAAACATTTTCCGATTCCTTTATAGAATCATTATTGCCATTCATGTACAGTGAATGAATTTTCAAAAGCAAGTCATTTTGCTACATTATAAAAAATTCAAAGAATGTTATGGAATAATCATATTTTTTAACTTTTATATTATTACATATTCGAATCAGTAATTAACTTCAATTCCTGGCTTGAATTTGTTGATGTTTCTTCTCAATTTCTATTCAAAGCTTCTAGATCACAATTGACTGATATTGTTGGACACGATCCAATACAGGTACCGATCCAAAGTACTCAAAAGCACTGGTTACTGAGAAATTAAGGAGCCGTTTCTGTGATATATGTAAATAAATTCAGATTTGAGCTCAATTCTTGCATAATATTTCAATTTTTTAGAAGCAACGTTCTCATAATTTATCAATGAATTTAGTCTTGTTTACTCTTATTATTATACTTTTACACCTTTATGTATTATGAACTTTTCATAATAGTTGATGACGAATGTCTTGAAAAATCGGGGGGAGTTAAATCATATCAGTGCGAGATTAGAAATGCTGCAATATAATTCTAATATACGTGAGATTAGTTGAAACATTTGAACAGAATTTAACTTTTAAACTCCATAAATAATTATTCTTCGTAAGCATCTATAAATATTCATTTTGCATACTTCGCACATACATACTTTGAACCCTTCATGTACGTAATATTTATTTTGTCGGTGTCTCTCAGTATAAAAATGAAAAGTTTTAATATGGAAAAAAATGTATAATTATATTTTTACATAATTCTTACATGCATATTATATACATTGTACTTTTTTACTTCATATATGTAATAAACATTCGTTGTATAAGTCTCTAAACATAGAAATAAAGCACTTAAATAACGATAATTATTTTTATTGATCTAAAATATGTATTCTTGGGCCACTCACCGGAGACATGGTATTTTCCTAATTTATGTTTATTTTTCATCTATAATTGTCACTATCTTCAGTATGTCTTAAATCATTTGTTTATAATCTACATACACTTACTGCCAGCAGAATTTATACTTTTTGCCCTTTTTCAGGTATTTTAAATAAGTTATTCTATGGCAAATAACTGTTATTCTTGTATGTAAGATTAGAAAGATTGGTGACATTGTTAAGTATTAGCTCATATTAATATATTTCGCTGTGGCTATTTGTTTTGAAGATATGCTTAAGGTAAAGTAAATGACTGTAGAATACTTACTTCCATAAAAGTAAGTCCTAATTTGATCTTTAAACATGTATCATCGATTCTATACATATATATATGCTCAGTTCTTCTATATCTCTCAGCTTAGTACCCTTGCTAGCAGAATGCTTACAAATAAAAAAGAAACTGAAAAAGGATAGCTTTTATTAGTCAACAAATATTGGCAAATATTTAATTCATAGACTAACTTATTAAGTATGTTATTAATTTTTATTAGATAAATTCAAATTTGCATTCTTTCTCTTTCGCAGCTTGCTCTTGTTTTGGCTATGGCAGCCATCGCTTGCGCTTCAACCGGCGTCGATGTCATTCGCCACACTCCCGGATATAATGGCTTCTATGGTCTTTATGGCTATGCACCATACTACTATGGATACGGAAACGGATATTTCGGATATGATGGACTTGGACCTTACAATTACTATGGTCTAGGATACCGAGGATACTTGGGAGGACTCGGTTATTATGGTTATTTTTAAAAACCAATTACCAGTAAGCACTTGTTCTCTTAATTTTCGAATTAACTTAAAATGTAGTGTTTCAACATTAACATTCCGATTATATAAGATTAAGCGAATACTTTCTTTTTTATACTGAAAGTATAGAATTCTCTACATGATGTCCTCTTGGATATTTTAGCCCTAAAATTTTATAATGCCCATTTATTTATATCATGATATGAAGATTGTGTGTTCCTTTGTTATTGATAAAGCAATTTCCCATTTTAATATAAATAAAATAGATTATTCCAATTATATTTTGAGGCACTATATTTCAAAGAAATATGAAAAGCATTTTTTTTTTTTTTGAAAAGAGCATCACTTTTTAAATTATTGCTTTCATAAGAAGGAAATCTAATGTGTTTAAGCGAAATGCGTTTGCGTTTCATTTACATATTCAAATAATTAAGCAATTTGCTTCAGCAGATTCGGAAATCAGAAGCACTTCTTTCAACTTCAATCTTATTTCTAATATGGATTTCTCTATATTATATCTCTTTCCTAAAGATGTTGAGATCCCTTACATTGTTCTAGTGTCAGAAAAATTATATAAGCTGCTTTTACAAAAAGAAAAGTATTAAAAAATATTTCATAGACATTTAAGGGCTTAAAATCATTTTAAAACTATTTAAAGAAACTTTTTAAAATAATAAATTATATTCAATAATAAATTGTTTGTAATATTTATTTTAAATAATAATAACATAAGTTTTTCTCTTTCCAGGTATTTAAGAATCCTCATCATAAAAGAAGATTCGTCTGACACATGATTCAATTATCCGGAAATGAAATATTCAAAGATTAATTTAAAAGAAATAAAATTTTGCTGATTGAATTGTGTTTCTGTTTTATTAAAATTTCCTCGGAAACTGATATAACGATCCCATTTTTTATATTTTTTTTTTATTAATACAATCCTTCAATCTTGGTTATTTATACAGTATTGAATACCGTACATGAATCCCTTCACATATATGGTACAAAATCAATCTATAATAAATAAAAGATTTTAGACATTTTAGCCACAAAAGCTATTCTGAAATTTTCCAATGAGTTCGACATTTCTTATTTTATTGCGCATAATTCAGATTTTACTGATTTATACGATTTGTATAGATTCATGAAGAAACACTTGTTGCAACTCAACAAGCATATTACGAAAATCACAAAAGTTAGGAAATGTTTGGAAAATTTTGAGAAAACTCATTCGAAGAAAATCCTTAAATCACATAAAAAATGAAATATAACTATATGAAAAAATTATATTACAATTGACGTGCTTATGCGAATAATAACGATTCTCTCTCGCGCTCGCGATTATATATATAAAATCCAAAAATGAACGATATTATATAAGTACGAAGCGTTTCTTACAGGAAAAGCTTTAGTAATAAACTGTATAAAAATTCATAATTGTACACAATTATAAGAAATTGTCTCTATTTTGAATTCGCAAAAATTTTTATATTCGAACTGGCATGACAATTTATGACAATTTTAAATAATAATTTAAATCTCTATATTTAGTTTTTCTGCATTCATCAATTAATGATTCTTTATCTTTAAATTTTGCACAAATGTGCTAAATATTTTTTAACATATTTTGCATTGCTGGAGATTGTTGGGTTAAATAGCTTGAGCAAGTGTTTATTAAAGATTATTAGCCAGAGGATGATTTATTTTTTAGAGATAAACAATATTCACAATCAAATCCAGAGTAGCTTTTGATAGCTTCGCTCGGCATTGAATAACATTTTAAATCTTGAGACAGATATTCTTTCCTTTTTATATCTAAGCAAACATCTCGTAGTATCTTTTGACATTGAGAAAGACTTCGATCTTACATGGAGATAGGGCATTTTCAGAGATTATATTATTTTAATTTTAGGGAATACACTACCATATTTTACAGAATATTTTATCGTAATGTAAATCTCAAGTTCGACTGGATTCAGAATTATTTAACCATTATATATGAAGTAGATGTCTCTAAGGCGAGTGCACTGAACATAAAATTTGTTTTTTGGAAAAAACATTTTAAGTCAGTTACTACTGTCGATTTAAGCTCATTATTTTATTGACGATTTGCACATTACTTGTACACGAATTCAAATGAATTTCAAAGAACGATAACTTGAAATTGCAGAAAATAACATTAAAAATGACCTATTGTTAATGGTTTTATCTTAACATCATCAAAAATTGTAGCAACACTTTTTTTATATATATATTCCACTGCCATATCTTTTCTCGGCTTCATAGTTACAGTTTTTCAAGCATTGAAAACTCTAAGAACATTACTGTGAAAAACTCCCCATAATCATGTGAGAACATTCTATTCTCTTCAACTGCAAATTTCTTCAAATGGAAGTTTACAATCAGAACTTCCCACAAATTGCGAGAATTTAGCTCAAAAATTGTCTTCGATCAAGAAAGAATGCATAATGCAAACAGAAATTCACTAATGTAGTTATGCATGTTATATTGAGAAATGTCCATGCTTTTTTAGCGATATTTTTGATATGCCTATTTGGTCTACCACTTATTGCTATAGACATCAATCGAAAATCGGTGGTAACAAACGTATACTCCTAATAATAATTATTTATCAAAAAAAAATAATTCACACTTTATATGCTTCATTTTGAGTAAAATTGTTTAAAAGAACAAATTGAATTGTTATTGAATTTCATCAAAATGTTTTAGTTCAGTTTAAAATAAGTGGCTAATTTTTTAGAATCTTTTTCCTTTTAAAAATATAATCGAGATAATTGAGCTTTTTATGTGTTCCCATATCCAAAGATGGAATGGGAACTTTGAGCTATTTTTCGTGTAAATGTGTCTCTATATAATTTAAATAAAATGAATATTTTGGAAATGAAAGTTTTGAACACATTCGATAATTTCTTTGAATTACATAACCATATAATACTTGTTATATATTCTTAAACTGCCATAGTGCTTCGTTTTGGTTGTTGTAGCTATTGCCATGTGTTCTCTAGATGTTATTCCCCACTGCAAAATCCTAGTCATAGAACGGAATTTGCACTACAGACGTCAGTAAGATACAAGGACACGGATATGGACAGAGATATTGGTGATTACGCTCTCGTATAGGGTGACTACGGAGGTTATGAACATAATGGACTAGACGGATTTCAGATTTTAAGATTTTGAAAATGAATTTCCTTGTTATTATGCATGTAGTCCCATTTTAAACATTTGTGACGCATCTTCATAAAAGAAATTAGCAAAATATATGAGAAATAAGAAGGAAAAAAAATAGATATAACAAAAGATAGATATAACAAAAAAAGCATTTCAAGAAATATTTTTTCATATTAAAAAATTCCAATTTCTATAAGCACTTAACTCATATTATTATAGAAACCTTACGATAATTTGTTCATTATACTTTACATCTCTATAATTTACAATCAGCTTCCGTGCAATCATGCAGAAAATATCATCTTTCATATTTATTCTGCAACATTACACTTCCAAACAAGTGCTGAACATCGCATTTTCCTGTGTTTAGCTTAATCGTTAAGTTAATTTAATCGTTCAGTTTGAGTTTTTGTCAACGAGACAGCAACACACTGATATACTGTTAGCGTGCACTTGTCGATTAAACTTTACTTTCATTTTGTGAGAAATAAATTGTAAAAAATATAATTGTAATATTTTTTTTTAAAAAATCATTAAAAATCGAAACTTAATTTATATATTAAAATATTGGTATCATTGAAAAAAATAATTTTTTGAACTTTAAGATAATTTAAAAGTTAGTTTTGTGTTGTAATATTTTAGGAAATTATTGCTGAAAAATGTCAAAATTTATTTTAAATGTTAATTAATTAAAATTTCAAAACACACACACACACTGAGATTTTTATTATAAATATAGATTTGTAGTAGTAAAGATGTGATTCCAAAAAATAAAAATATAAACCTCATGAAATAAGTTTATTATAAAGTTCAAAAGCGTTAAAAACAACATATTACCTCGTCGGTTCAATGATTTCAGTGACTGAAAAATGCTCAATGAATTATTGTTGATGATATACCTATTGCAAGGCTTCTCTGAAGCATTAACCAATAGAAGTAGAATTGCAACGATTTCTGCTGTAAATAGGGAACACGAATGACGGACTTTCAGGCATAGACTTTTTCTCCAGAAATACAACTGAAACTGCATATCATTGCAGTTGTTGGAGACATTATAAGTTTTGATTAATCTATAAGTATAAGAACAAAATTTTAATAATGTGGTAGGGTTTTAATAAAAGGGATCCTGGTAAATGACATCCATAGTTTTAGATTCGAAGAAATTCAATAAGGATTTAAATAGTGAAAATCACTGAGTTTCCAAGGTGGAAAACCGTTTGTGGCTTGAAAAAACAGTTTTAAATGGCTGAAGTTTATTTCGGATAAAATCATCTATATCCTTATGAAAATAATTTAAATGTACAACTTCCTATCTGCTTTTAAACAAACTCAAGACACAAGTGAAAATTATGTAAATGATGATTAGAGAAATTTAAGATTTTAATATAATGATGCAAAGATAAGATTTGTCATCTTAAAGTTAAAATATGACTCATAATAACATTCAACATAAAAGCTTTTTATCTGGCATGCCCTGTCTGCTCTCGACAAATTCTGAGTGCAGCATCATGTACAGGATCCTATTTCTGAAGAACTGCTTTTCTACAAGACTTAAGTAGATCATACATCCAATTAGTCATTCTAAAAGAAAAATGCAATTCTATAAATGTGAATCATGGATTATCAGTCTGCTCCCCAAGAAGTTGTCTATAAAGTCCTCGGGAATTCAAAGTCTGTTTCATATTTTGTCCTTCAGGGAATAGAATGGGGCAAAATTATAACGTTCTGTCTAATATGACTCCCAGGAAATGGAACTCATAGACAAAAGCATTTTCCATTGCCACCAAGTTTCATTTCAGTTTCCAAATGAAAGTTGCTGGTTAGACGAAAGTGTATTGTTGCTATTTTGGATGACGTTAAGGTAAAAAATTGAACAACAGACAAATTTTATATGTTATTTACTGCAATTTCCAATTTTTGTTCTATAGAATTCATTTAACGTCTTGAGTAAGAAATGTAAAAGTTGTCAATAAAAAAAAAATCATAGTAACTGACAGTAACAATTGATTTAAAATGCTGTTTTTCTTAATAATAAAAAAAAGTTACTTCCAGTACAATCCACTTTGTGACATCTACTTCCTCAACATAATAGTCAGATATTTCTGAACACACTCGGACTTCAGATTTTTCGTTAAAATATCCTCGAAAAAGATAGAAAAATTCCCTCTCACTATAATATAATATAAATATTTCCGTGTATGAGAGAATGCCTTCTCAATGTCAGTAAGTATGGTACGAGATATTTCTTTTGCGAAATTGCGAAACGAATATCAGTTTCAATATTTAAAATGTTATTTAATGGGGAACGACTTATTCAAATGTCACTCTTTATTTGAGAGAAAATATTTTTCATTTCTAAAAAATAAGTAAGCATCCGATTAAAAATATTTATTAAACGCTTACGTAAGCAATTTCTCAAAGCAATTTCCAGCAATGTAAAATATATTAAAAATATTTAGTGAATTTGTAAAAACATTAAACAGCCGTTAATAGGTAAAAGTATACAATTCATCTAAAAATAAGATTGTTCCGTTTTATATATTTCAGTCATTAATAAATAAAGAATATTTGTGCATGAAATTATCGATAAAATTTAAATTTTTGACTAATTCAGAATAGAGAAAATTAATACTGACTATTTCTAAAATTATGTATTATTATGAATTATTTATTCAGTTTTGATTATTTATAAATTGTATCATGATAAGAATGCTTTTTTTAAATAGAAATAAAATTCCTTTTTCTTAATATATATATATATATATATATATATATATATATATATATATATATATATATATATATATATATATATATATATATATATTATAATCATAAACAAGAATTATAGAATTTTTTGCTCACAGTTATATCAGATTATTTATGTGCTTTTCAAATTTATCTTCATACGTTTTTTATATATTTTTCAAAATTACTTTACTTTTATGGGTTTTGAAATATTTTTCTTGATTTACAGGAAGTGTTTTTCTCGTAACTATCAAAAATAAAGCATATAAATAAATAACATTTACATTATTCGAAATGGAATATGAAACATCGAAATCATTGGAGCAACTTGAACAATAATTTTTGTGAGTAAAATATCTAAATTTTATTCTGAAATGTAGATGGATTTTCTAAGGAACGAATTTATATTTCTTTGTAAAGGAATTTATATGCAATATTGCAGTATATAGGAATGTAAAAAAAATTCAAAAAAGTAAAATCATCATCAGTTTCTGAAGAAAATATCAATAAAAAAGAAACACAATTTAATTTTCAAAACTTTATTATTTTTTGTCAGTCATCTTGCATGTTTTCATTTTCGGATAACTCATTCATATGACAAACATTTCTGGAAAAGATTTTTAAATTCCTGTAAAAGGAAAACAATCTATTATTATTATTAAAAATAAAAATTAGCTCCAAAAATTTACTGAAGAAATTAAAATATATATTTTAAAAGTTTCTTAATATGCTTGTAAAGGATATTCCGGTACTAAATATCAATGAAATCTTTTTAATAATATTTCTATTAGCAGAAACTGATTATATAATTTTTTTGATATTGGAACAACATAAAAAATTTCAACACAAGAAAACATTTAGAAATTTAAAGAAATGCTTCTTATTTTCACATCTGCTGAGTCTAATTGCTTAGTAACTTGAATACATAAAAAAATGCCTTTTAATCACAGATTTTCTTCTAAGAAAAGTATAACTAAATAAATGGTGCTCATCTTTCAAAAATATGACTTAATCAAAAATATGACTTATCAGACTTAAAACTAATTTTTTTGAATAAAGCTGCTTCAAAATATAATAGGAAAAGTTTATTTTGTTTATACTAAAAAGGGAAAGTGCTTCAAAAATGACAAAACACTCAATATTTTCATATCATGGTATAAATAAACGGTCATTACTAACTTTCGGAAGCAAAGGGTACAAGAAAACAATCATTTTCAGAATTCTATATTTTTAGTATAAAAAAGAATTAATTTAATATTGAATAATTGGAATGATAATGTTGAAACTTTAGATATTAAGGGAGGAAGCGATTTCGAAAATTAAGAGAAAAAGTGCTTACCAGAAATTGGTTTTTAAAAATAACCATAATAACCGAGTCCTCCCAAGTATCCTCGGTATCCTAGACCATAGTAGTTGTAAGGTCCGAAACCAAGTCCATCATATCCGAAATATCCGTTTCCGTATCCATAGTAGTATGGTGCATAGCCATAGAGACCATAGAAGCCATTATATCCGGGAGTGTGGCGAATGACATCGACGCCGGTTGAAGCGCAAGCGATGGCTACCATAGCCAAAACAAGAGCAAGCTGCGGAAGAGAAAGAGAGCAAATTTTAATTTATCTGAATAAAAATTAATAATATACTTACAATGTTATTCTCCAAATTACAGATTTGCGAAAATTTGTTAACTGATTGTAGCAAGAGCAAGCTACACAAAAGTAAGAATACAGTATAGAAAACCTTATATATCGCATATTATTCTGTTTTTCACTAATGTTTGTATATAAATAAGCAATACAATCATCTGTGCAACAAACGATAATCAAATTTTATAACACTATAGAAAAACTTACCACGGCCTTCATCATTTTGCAGCACTTGGATATTTCAGGCTTCTTTCAACGGAAGGTTTTGAAATAATTGCTGTTAGCTTCAGTTTTTCTCTTATATATACTCTGTAAATATACTCGCTTGAATGATTGTTTACTTTATTTTCAGCATATAGAATTTTAACGAAGTATAAAACAAAGATAGATATCTGAGATTGAAACAATCATATAAAATTATGCCTCGTTTAGCTTGTATTTCTTGCAAGCAGTGTATCAATAATAAATTTAAATTATCATGTTGAATTGTCTTTTACTTCAGAAATTCCTTTCTAGATAAAAAATATGACTAAGAATTTCGATGCTTAACATTAAATGATTTGCAAATTAGGATATTATACGATAAAATTTTCTGTTTTTTAATGGGGTAAATATCTTACTTTTTATCTAGAAAAATATGAATTAATGTTTATTCATTATCGAGATAAAAACTGAATGCATAATTCGTATTTTCAAATTAATTTATATAAATTTATTAACTAAATTTTTTAAAATTATTTTTTAATATATCTCTAACTTAATATCCACTTATTTATGAGCTATGAGCTAATTTAGCTGATTTATGAGCTAAATTTACATTGAAGTATTTTAATCAAGATTAAATAATTAATGCATTACTAGTGATTATTTATACTACGTTATCCCCGATTCTAAATACATTTAGATATCATCGAATAATTCCATTTGAAGAAATATCTCATGGATTAACATTTCGCTATGGAATATATCCACATTCAATAGTAGTTCAATTCATAAATTTTAATGAAACACATCTCTTATTATAAAGTTTATTTAATACTATTCAATTTTTACAATCGCATTGGTCTGGGTATTAATAAAAATCTTTAACTATAATGTATTTGATGCAGTCTTATATCTTACTTAAATAAACTAAATAATGGAAGACAGATGTAACTGAATATGATATAGAAATTTTACCTAACATAATTTCTTTTATATTTTGTTGTCATTAAATTAATGAAAGAATCCTTGCCATATATCTGCGATCCATTTGAGAGAATGAAAATTTATTTAATTATTCGATATGTATATTAAATCTTATTCTTATTTACGTTGAATTCAAGTTCGCTACGTTTGTTAATGATTTCAAACGTGAAAAAGGATATTCTCAGTTGTTTAATATTAAAAATATTCCATACAGATGCATACATTTTTAGTGTATATTTAACGGACATCGTAAATACAAGGCAAAAATTGACATCCATCATAATAATTCAAAATATTAATCATGTAACATACATTAATTCCCTTCATTGGCTCCTTAGGTAAAGTGTAGTTAAAATACATACATAGTATCCCGAAATTCATGGATTCAATTTCCGATTGAAAACCGCAAATTTTTACTATTCGAAGAATTAACATCATAAGTACAGCCTAATAATTATCAATATTTAATATGTTTGATTGCATATTTAGTATACAGTGCAAGCCTGAGCATATGTATAAAATTACGATTTGGGTTAGTTTTGTTTAGTTTAGTAATATTAACTTCCCGTTTTAAAGCAATACTAGGGCTATTTTAGCGCGGACCTCGTAATTTTGAACCTCGGTCAGATGATGAGGATGACACCTGAGCTGGTACCCCCCTCTCCACACCACACCAGCGAGAGGACACTTGGCCCGGGCTGTTTAACGTGCACCAAACCCGCTTACATGACTGTTCTTCGATGGAATTGGGTCTCAAACCTGAACGTTCCGGTTCCAAAGCCGAGACCTTATCACCAGGCCACCGCGGCTCTCCGGGTTTGGTCCATAGACTTGTTCCACTTCTTAGTGACGGTATCCACAATAAAAGTGTTTGTGAATTTATAATTACCAACTTTCCTGACGTTATAGCATCCATAACTTTTCTGCTACAGTGACCTTATATATAGACAGCCCTTTAAATTGTTAGAACATTATTCGTGTTTGTTAATTAATTATATTGCATTTGGAAACTAAATGAGAGTGACATGACAAGAATTTGTTTCCAGCTGAATGCATAATTAGACTCCTGCAAAGGGTGAAAATGTTTTAAAAGGAGAAAAGAATACTTTAAAATAAAATGTGATCTATTTTATATTTTAGCAAAATATTTACACAATACTGTTATCTCCGCATAATAGTTTTAAAATTTTTGTTTAGGTTCCATTTTGCATATTTCTAAAAATTTCAGTACCAGTACTATAATAATAAAATGAAGACTAATCCAACAGAAAATAATAAAATGCTGCCTTTCTTTAAAACTATATCTGGATTTTAATTTGTTGTGGTATTACAATGATATTAACAAACATTCTTTGACTGGAAAAATAAAACATCAAAGAAATAATTAAAATTGTGGCCATGCAAAGAATTGTTTTTCATTGCTTTATCGGTCGTAGCTTTCAAATAGAAAGTATTTTGTAATTTTCCAAATGTATATTAATGTGAATAAATATTTCTTGGAATTCATTTTATTGGTTATTGCCATGTCAATTAGAGACGCATATTTTTTTCTTATTTCTCATATATTTTGCAAATTTCTTTTATGAAGATGCCTAATAATTGTTAAAATATGATTATATACATAGCAAAAATGCATAATAATTTTTAGAAACCTAAATCTAAAATCCCCTTAGACCACTCTGTTCTTAACCTCCGTATTCGAAATATTTTTCATCACTATATTATCATTACCGATATTCATAGCCATCATATCATATTAACCATTCATTGCCCTATCCATATCCATGCTTTTGGTCCTTCCTGAAATTAATGGTACTTATTCCTTTCTTTGACCAGGTTGTTTGTAGGGGGGGGGGATGACATCGAGATAGAAGAAGGCAATGCCCACAAGACCCATTAAAGTAATTTGAATGATATTCTAAACCATCAAACTTTAAAGAATACTACTTCTCCAATACTACTATTTACTATTTCTCTTTATGAGTACGTAGTCTGGCAAATTTAATAAATAATATCTTCTCTTAGACGTATTTACGGGACGGGATAGCCTGGTTGGTAGAGCTTTGGATTCGTGTCTCTTTGGTTGAGAGTTCGAATCCCACAGGCCGAAAATTCCTCTCGTGCTTGGTGGCTACCGAGCGTATAAATCTGGTGTGGTCACAAAGTCCTCCATGTCATGAGTAATACCACTAGGTGTCCTGGATCACGGGTGATCGTTCTCTGAGTCAGGTCTAAATTACGATTTGTGGATGAGTGAATGAGCCTGTAAAGAGGATTGTGACGTGTGTGTGTAGCTAAGGCGTTCTCTTGGCCCTAGATGGCGCTACTATAAAAACAAGGAACACCCCTACCGGCTTAAAAACGCTGTCTTTGTAACAGCGGGCTTGTACAAGGCAAGTGCCATAGGAAACAACTAGTTCTTGCAATGGATTAGTAAAAAATTCCTCTCGGCATATCTAGGAGTCAAAGGTAAATTCCTTATGATCTAAATTATTTTTTTTTCAAATAGTACTTCTTTCAATTCTAAGACCAAAGCCAGTGGATCAAAATACGATATATACCATGAAAATTACTGTAGTTGTCGCGCTAACAAGTTAGCATGGAAAAAGCCTTATACGGATGTGTGTTTGTTCCAGTAGTCATTACATGAGAACCATTGCAATATACAGTCTTCGGATTAGAATTTTTAAAAAAGAAATATCAATTTAAGATGAATGGCCATGTATCATTAGTTGAAAAGGCTTCGTAAGACTGCATTCGTCAGAGTAATGAATTACAATTAGACTGAAGGAAATTACTGGTGATATTTATTTAGGAAATTATAAAATATTTTCTATTCGACATTTTCGTATTTAGAGCTACTATATAGAAAATAATGAAAAAGGTTGATGAGCGTGTACACACCTATAATTCTTATCTTTGATATTTTATTTTAGCAATCAAAGGGTTTTGGTTCATGTCATCGAAATGCCATGACAAATTTAAATTTAAATATAGTTTTATAGAAAAAGGGCATTTTCTTATTTTTCATCTGAACAGTTTTCATCTTATTCTAATCGTACTTGCACTCAAAATTTTAGAAATGCTCAAAATGGATCCTAAACAGACTTTTTTTCAACAAATGTTAGGTGTTAAAACTATTGTGTAAATATTTAACCAAAATATAAAATAGATCATACTTTACTTTAAAATATTCCTTTCACTTTCGAAATATGTTTGGTCCTTTCAGGAGAGTAATTACACATTCAGATAGAAGCAAATCCTGGTCATGGCACTCTTATTTAATTCTCAAGTGTAGTATAATTAAATAACAATCATCAATTGTTTACAAAAATTTTAAAGGTTAATCTATATATCAGGTCATCATAGCAAGAAAGTTCACATGGCATTTAGTATAGACGCATGTCGAGTATAGGGGACATTTCCTTAACGAAACATTTCTGCATTATTCGTGAGAACATACCTCGTGCTCCTGTTTGCAACATAGCAGATGCAACAAGAAAAATCAGGAAACAGTTTTCTTAATTAATCATCCATTTGTTCACATTGAACCACTCCTTACTTTTATACAATTTCCGATAAGCAATTCCATATCAAGGTTACGAATATTTCTTCAAGACAATAAAAATCATTTTCTTCATAAACTACTAATTTCAAATAAAACTTTCTGGATTTCCATGTGATTGTTAAAATTAGTTTCCTCTGTTTTCCTCCGTGAGCTGCTGATCGCTCATACTCACGTGAAAGTCTACTGTTCTTGACTTCTAAGAAAACAAGAAATCCTTTCTGCACAAATTTCAAGACAACGGGAAGGAGCTGCCAACTGGGGTTAGAAAAGGGAACTAATTCAGACAACGTAGTAATTATACATTCGTAAACGTCTTCAACTGAGGATATCGTGCCTATGATAGTCGAGCAGGTCTAACCAAGCTTGAATTTTTAGGAATTCTAATTTGTACGTTTACCAAATACACTGAAAAATATTAAATATGGAGAATAATTATGCAGTTGATACTTCGAATAATAAAAACTCTGTCTTCAATCGGAAATCGCATACATGAATTTCGAGTTATTATATATGTAATACAGCCACAGACTACCTAAGCAGCCATTAAAAGGAAAGAGGAAATAAATGTAAGCTACATGCTTAATATTTTGAATTATTCTGATAGAGATCAATGTTTGTCTTGTAATTACGATGTGCGTTAAATAATCGCTAAATATTTCATATATCTGTATGGAATAGTCATAATAATAAAAAAAACTGGAAAAGCATTTTTTTTTTCACATTTGGAATCATTAACAAACGCAGTGACCTTAAATTCCACGTAAATAAGAATATATTTTTAAATAAATATTGAATAATAATAAATGTTTATTTTCTCAAATGGATCGCAGATTCTTTTAATGATGACAAAATAAGAAAGAAATTATGTTAGGTAAAATTTCTATATCACTTTCAGTGACATCTTCTCTCAATCATTTATTTTATTTATTTAAGTCATAAATTACAGATAGACAAAGAAAAGAAAATTATGCTACTGCATTTTTCGATATTATTTTCAATGATACTTGAGTATTTTAACTGCATCAAATACATTCTAACTAAGATAGTTAGTATTTCCTAGACCAATGTGATTGTAAAAATTGAATAATATTAAATAAACATTATAATAAGAGATTTATTTCAATAAATATTATGAAATGCGAAAGCTACTGTTGAATATGGATATGTTTTAATTGAGTAGCGATAGTTCATGAGAGATATTTCTTGAAATGCATTTATTAAAATATAGATAAGTGTGCATAGAAACACGACTAGCATAAAATAAGTTATAACAGGAAAATATTACTTTTTAAACTAGATTTTAAAAAAATCTATATTAAATTAGAGTTACATTAAAAAATAATTAAATAAAAATTTAGCTAAAAAAATTAAATAAAGTAATTTGAAAAAAAAACACATTATGCATTCAATTTTTATCTTGGTAATGAATAAACATGTATTTTTAGTTAAATTAGAAAATATATATATTACTTCATTGTATAATATCTTAATTTGCAATTCAGTTAAAGTTAAGCATCGAAACTCTTTGTCAGATATATATCTAAAATGGATTTTCTGACGAAGAAGATGCCTCAACCTGATAACAAATGTCTAGTAAGGCCACTGAGTTTACAATGAAACACATGCTACATGAGACATAATTTTATGTTATTTTTTTTATCTCAAATATCTATCCTCATTTTATATTTCGTAAACATTTTACAAGCTGAAAACGAAGTAAACAATCCTTCAAGCGAAATCTACAGAATATATATAAGAGAAAAATTGAAACGAACAGCAATTATTTCAAAACTTTCCATTGAAAGAAGCCTGAAATATCCAAGTGCTGCAAAATGATGAAGGCCGTGGTAAGATTTACTTTCCTGCTTCTAAATCTGATTATTCTTTGTCGTGCAGATAATTGTATTGTTTATTTATATGCAGATATTAAAGTAAAAAATGATAATTATTGTTCGTTTTCTTTCTATTAATTTCTAGAATCATTATTTCTGTTTCTATATAGTGCCTCAATTTTCAGTTGCAAATCATTTTGAAACATTTTAAAAGTTTCAAAGAAATCACATTTTCTTTATTTTTTTTATTATTATTCTTTAACTTCAAAACGATAATTAACTGCGTTTCCTAACTTTAATTTTTTGATCTTTCATTTATATTCTTGTTTAAAGTCTCTGGAAGAAAATTTCACAAAAAACTTTGGATTGAAAACCTAGTACGGAAGAATACTGCTCAAAAGTACTCAGGGGCTCTAATTACATAGAAAATAAGGAGCCGTTTCTGTAATATTCTAAGAAAATTCTCATTTTATAAGAATTCTTGCATAATATTTCATTATTTAGAAACAACGTTCTCGATAATTGTCAATGAATTTAGCTCAGTTCTCCAGAAATGAACTATTGCTTGTTTTTTCTCATTAATATACTTTTAAACATTATTCATCAACATACTTATGAGTATAATTAACTACGAATATTTTAAAGAATAGGGGAGTTAAATTACAATCAGTGCGTAGTTAAAAAATTCTGAATATTATCCTAATATATTTAAGATTAGTTGAAGCATTTGGGCAGAATTTAATTATACAACGAATCTTTTTTAGATTAAATAATTATTCTTTGTATGAATATTTAAATATTCTACATACATACTTCCTACATAAAACTTCAGATTTTGTACATTGGCACTTCATATTTGTAAAAAGTATTAATTAAATAATAAATTTAAAAATAAAGAATTTGAATACAAAAAATTCTTTCTATTGATCTGAAATTCATATTCTTTTGCCATTAACCGAGAACCTAGTATTATCCTATTTTATTTTTCATTTGCGATATAGAATAGTCACCAGCTACACTATATCTTATATCATTTGATTTTAATCGAGATAAATTTATTGACAGCAATAGTTATATCTATTGAACTACTTGCTTTAAAATAATCTTTTTCATGACAATATAAGGCTATTAATGACAATAGCTGTTATTCTTCAATGTAACAATAGAAATATTGGTGACTAAGTTTAGTATTAGCTCTTACAAATATACTTCGTCAATATCTATTTATATCATAGATGTGCTAAATATACACTTCCTAATTGTTGAGAACATACTTCTATTAAACTCAGTTCTATCAATCTTTCAACATGTATCTTTCGGATTCTATACATATATTATGCTATGTTCTTCTATAAATCATTGCTTTCTACCCAAAAAAAATCTTGCCAGGTGTATGCCTATATCTGCCCGACCCTTCACAATAATAAAATAATAATAATAATAATTGCAACTATTAGTTAACAAATGTCTAAAAATATTTAATTTATAGAATAGCTTATTAAGAATACTATTACATTTTACATACATAAATTAAAATTTGCACTCCTTCTCTTCCGCAGCTTGCTCTTGTTTTGGCTATGGCAGCCATCGCTTGCGCCTCCACCGGCGTCGATGTCATTCGCCACACTCCCGGATATGATGGCTTCTACGGTCTCTACGGATATGCACCATATTATTACGGATACGGAAACGGATATTTCGGATATGATGAACTTGGTTTTGGACCTTACAACTACTATGGTCTTGGATACCGAGGATACTTGGGAGGACTCGGTTATTATGGTTATTTTTAAACACCAATTACCAGTAAGCACTTGTTCTCCTTATTTTCAAATTAACTTTCCACTTTAAAATCTAATGTTTCAATAATAACATTCCAATTATATAATATTAAACGAATTCTTCTTTAATATGAAAGTATAGAATTCTGTACATAATTGTTTTCTTAGATCTTGTAATAATGTTTTGTTTTCAAATATTTGTAATTCCCATTTATTTTTAGCATGATATGAAGTTTGAGCATTATTTTTGTTAAAATTAACAGAATTTCCCACACTAATATAAATAAAATTAATTTTTTCAATTATATTTCAAAGTAGTTTTCTTCAAAAATTATATTTAAAATTTGTTAAGCATACTTTTAAAATGATGTCCATCAAGTATTTGGTTATTACTCCCATTATAAGGATATCTAAAAAGGATGTTTCAGTTTCATAAAGATACTAAGCAATTAGTTTCAGCAGATACAGAAATAGAAGTATTTCTAAAATTTCAAATTTATATCTAATATGTATGGAGTGTAATTTGCATCTTTTCTAGCGATATTGGGAATTCTTAAATTGTTCAATTACTAGAAAAATTATATGAGCAATTTTGATAGTAGGAAAGTACTTTTACTAGTATATTTCATAGACATATAAGGAACTGAAATCCTTTTAAAACTATTTCAAAACAAATTTAATTGATAATTTAAATTCCTCAGTAAATTTTATTACTAATATTTATTTTTAATAATAATAATATATGTTTTTCTCTTTCCAGGAATTTGATAATCCACTTCAGAAACGATAATTATCTGTAGTATGAATCAATTATCCAGAATAAAATCTTGAAACATCACTTAATATTATTAATGAAATAATAATTATTTCAAATAAATAAAATATTGCTGATTGAATTCTGTTTCTGTTAACATCACTTAAAATTATTAATGAAATAATAATTATTTAAAATGAATAAAAGATTGCTGATTGAATTCTGTTTCTGTTTTATTAATATTTTCTTCAGAAAGTGATAATTATTTTACTTTTTCTTATTAATGCATTAGTACAATCTGAATTCATCCTATCACATCTAATACTGTACATAAATCCCTTCACAAAGAAACCTTTTGGAATATCAATCTATAATTCAAAAAACATTTTAGATATTTTATTCACAAAAATTATTCTAAAAGGTATTCTAATGAGTTAGACAGACCATATTTTGTTTCAAATAATTCAAATTTTATCGATTTATACGATTTTTTTAGAATATTGAATTTTATGAATTTAGGTCATTGTGTTTATGATTTATTGAGATTATATGCATGCGGTTAATCCCTTGATGGATTTTGTTTAAAACTTGATTTGAATCTATATTTTAAATATTAAAGCTTATCTTCACCAAATTTAATCTTCATAACTCTTTTTGTTTCATGATTATTAAGCACATTTTCAATCAAACATCCAGTTAGACAAGCTTTCTGTGAATGGATATAGTTAAAAACTTAAACAAATCTGCGCATTTGGTCTTAAGTCTTTATATCGAATTTCATTAATTTCGCTCAAAACTTATCGAGTTATTACTTATAGACAAATAGGCAGACCTAATGCCAAAAATATATTTTTTAGACTTAAAGAGATCCAAAGAGAAGAGATTCATCAAAATCTAGAGTTTTAATATTTTAACGAAAAATATTTCCTCTATACTTTGAATATGAGAAATTAACAATGAAAGAAATATTACATATTGAACCAACTAAGAATAATATTTTTATTGTTATCGTTCAATTATGTATTTATTGAAAAATAAGTAATATCAAAATTAATAAATTTTATAAAAAAATTATATTTTATTTTATATATATACAAATATAGGCTTGTTAAAATATTTATATTATTAAAAATTTCGAAATATTTAAGCAAGTGCGAAAAATTTGCAACAGTCGACAAGGATTAAAAGCTTAATTCTGCGTTTTAAACATATATGATGTAATTAATTATTTTTTGCAATGATAGTAAGTACGAAATTATCATTTGATTTTTCTTTTATAATGGAGAGAAAAATTATTTGCTTGATGAGTTAGTATGGAAATAATATCTTGTCTTTTGCTATTTTGAATATGCAAATTATAACTTTTAATTGAAATAAAGATAATTTAATATAAATGTTTTTCAAAAAATATTCTTCGTTACTTCTGTATCGAATGCATGTAATTGGCCAACATAATTATGATTTAAAATGCTTAAAGTTATAACTTTTTATTTTTTTTAATATAATACTTTTAATATAAGCATACTCTCATCAATGAAATTATAACAAAGCATCGCCAAATTAAAAAAAATCAGAGATACGCTTAAAAAGCCAAAGATATGTTAGTTAAAAAATTGCAATTAAATAATAAAATTTATATTTCACAAAATATACAGAATAATAGAGAAAATTATTATTCATATAATGGATATTGAAAAATAAAACTTAACAGTTGAAAAGTGACATATTTTGCGTTCTAGAAAGATAACGAAAATAATTTATTGACAGGTATGAAAGTTAATTTTATGATAAGAACACTTTTGTATAGCAAAATAGGAAATAAATCTCCAGAGAGTATATAATCACAATGAAAGAAACAACAAATTTCGAAAGCATTCCTATTGGCTAAAAAGATCTATTAATCAGATATATATATATATATATATATATATATATATATATATATATATATACAGGGTGTTTGTAAAGTCCCGGACCCATTTTGATGTTTAATAATTCGTAAAATAATAAAGATATAAACAAACTTATGGCATTTATTGATGGAATAACTCATATATTTTCCTTTTCAGGTTTGAATATTTTTACTTTTGTAAATATCGTCTGCACGTGTAATTATTTTCAGATAATTTCATTTTCCAGTCTAAATATCTATACTTTTCTAAATATTGTCTGCTTATTGATTGTATTTTTCTCTCTTTTGTTTTTGGCAACTATTGCAATGTTATGTTTACTTTTGATGTGTTGTTCTATGTAGTACTTTTGTATGTGATGTTTTATTCGAGTGGATATTAAGGAGAATGCGTACACCACAAGAGAAAGCATAGATTTTATGGTGGTTCATAGAAATGAAATCGATAGTGCAAGCACAGAGAAATTTCAGAAGAATTTACCAAAAAGATCCTCCATCCAAAAACAGCATCTTGCGGTGAAAAAAGAATTTTCTAGAAATTGGAAGTATCGAAGATAAGAAACGTTCCAGACGTCCTTGCACAAGTGATTTTGATGTTGAGCGTGTCAGAGAGACATTTTTACACAATCCTAGAATATCTGTGAGATCAGCGGCAACAGAATTGGATATGCCAATTTCGACGGTGTACAAGGTTATTAAGAAAAAATTAAGACTGCATGCATACAAAGTTCAAATTGTTCAAGTTTTGGAACCGAACGATAGGCCTAGGAGGATGGCCTTTGCAACAGATATGCTAAGGAGGATAGAAGATGCTGCTGATTTTCTGAAGAGCATAATGTTCTCCGATGAAGCATCCTTTCATGTTTCTGGCGTTGTTAATCGCCATAATGTGCGCAAATGGCTCTGTGGATGCCGACATGCTTGTCGCTACCTGGCGTGAAATTGACTATCGACTTGATATTCTCCGTGCGACGAAGGGGGCACACGTGGAAGTTCATTGACAAGGGTCATGAAACTTTTTGAGTCTATTTAACCATTTATGTTATTAATTTTAATCTATCTTTTTTATTTTATGAGTTATTAAACATCAAAATGGGTCCGGAACTTTATAAACACCCTGTATATATATATATATATATATATATATATATATATATATATATATATATATATATATATATATATATATATATATATATATATATATATATATATATATATATATATATATATATATATATATATATATATATATATATATATATATATATATATATATTCTCTTTTTCCCACTTTGGGGGGGAACCAGGTACAAAATTCTTCTGTTTCCCTAGGAAAATGCAGCAAATATACTCAAAGTCACGCCTCCAAGAAATAATTTAAAAGAATATTTATTCAAAAGAAGTAAAATACTCAAATTTTCTAGAAATTTTTAAGTAATCATTTTCACATAACACTGTCATTAAAAGTATTTTCTCATTTATTTTTATTAAATTAATTTTATTGCATTTTTTAATCTTTAGTTTACTCTTATTTAATTAATTCCTTAGTTTGGAAATAAAATAAAAGCATAAGACTAAAGTCATTATATTTTCAAAATACCAACATATATTTTTAATGCTAAAAACAGTCAGAAGTAGGAATTTGAAACAAATTTTTAGCCTCGGACTTCCAAGCAATTACAGTTATGGTAAAAAAAAAAATTAAAAACATGCAATATTAGTTGAAAATGTTGTATAAAACTGCAGTCGTTGAAATAATGAGTTACGATTGTACAATGACAGAAATAAATTATTGACGATATATATTTAAAAAAGTACAACAAAATACCATCTATTTGACATCTTAACATTTGAAGTAAATCAATAAAAAGCAATGAAAAAAATTGTTGCACATGTACACAGCGATATGTTATCTTTCATATTTTATTTTAACATTCAAAGAATTGTCGTTCATCTCATTGAAATGCCACAACAAATTTAAATCCAGGAATAGTTTTACAGAAAACCCGCATTTTCTTATTTTCTGTCGGAACAGTCTCTATCTTATTGTAACTAACTAACTCGTACTCAAATTTATAGAAATACTCAAAATGGATCCAAAATTACTATTATGCGTTGTAAAAGTAGATATTGTGTAAATATTTTTCGAAAATATAAAGCAGATCACACTTTATTTTGAAATATTCTTTTCACCTTTCAAAACATTTTCTTTCTTTCTAGGAACCTATTACACATTAAGCTAGAAAGAAATCCTGGTCATCTCACTCTCATTTAATTCTCAAGTGCAATATAATTAAATAACAATCATGAATAATTTACTAACAGTTTAAAGGGTGGTCCATATATCAGGACATCATTAGCATAAACGTGATGGATTCCACAAACGTCTGGAAAATTGGTACTTATTTTAGTAATTATACGTTCACAAACACTTTCAATTGTGGATACCGTCAATAAGCATCATGACTGAGCATTAGCACGTCATACATCATGATTAAGTTTTAAGGAATTAGGAATTCAGGCTGCGACACGTGTACATATGCCAAAAGTGCTCTCTTGAATAGTAAGAGACCTTTGTCTTAAATCGGAAATTGAATCCATGATTTCCAGGATACTATGTTGTGAATATAATCTCACATTACCTAAGAAGCCAATGAAAAGTAACGGGAAGTAAATGTCAATTACATGCTTAATATTTTGAATTTTTCTGATAGACATCAATGTCTATCTTATAATTACGATGTGCGTTAAACATGCATAAAAATTTCACACATGTGTGTGAAATAGTTTTAATAACAAACAATTGGGAATATAGTTTTTTTACGTTTGAAATCATTAACAAACTCAGCGATCTTGAATCCCACGTAAATAAGAATATGTTTTAAAATAAATATCGAATAATTAAATAAATCAACATTTCTGATAAATGGATCTCAGATATATAACATGGCTTCTTTTATTCTTTTAATGGCACCAAAATATAAAAAAAATTATGTCAGGCAAAATGTCTATATCGCATTCAGTGACAACTTTCTTCAATCATTTAATTTATTTAATTAAATAATAAATAAGAGATAGGCAAATTGCAATTTCCTATATTACTTTCAGTGATAGCTGAATATTTTAACTGTATCAAATACATTATAGTTATAATTTGTTATTAACTCTCAAACCCCTGTTATTGTAAAAGCTGAACAGTATTAACTTTTTCAAGGCCACGGGAAGTAGGCTTCCCACCAAATAAATCATTTTTATGTAATGTTATGTAGTTGGGCATAAGTTCTGACAAATTTTTCAATAAGACAGAAACTTCTTAAAGAACACACACAAAAAATTCATGCTTCAGTTCCTTTCAAACAAAACGGTGCTTCTTGGCTTGTTACTTAATTATTAATTAATCAAATTAATTAATTAATCAAAAGAAATTTATCTAAAAAGTTAAAGGAGTCACTTTTCTTAAGCCGATCACAATCCTAAACATATATTAATATATCGTGACTATAAAAAAATGACCTTCTGAAGGGTTAAGTAATTGTATTATAGAATTGTTTCATTAAATTTTATGAATAGGGTCAACTACTTGTGAATATGGATATATTTTATTTAGTAATGATAGCCCACGAGAAATATTCCTTGTAATGAATTTATTCATAGATATCTAAATGTATTAAGAAATATACTAGAAACTGGGCTAGTATACCATAAGTTATCACTGGAAATATATTAATTTACTCACTTTGATTAAGGTACTTCATGCAAATTTATATATATCACAAATAAGTCTATTTTAAATTTGAGCCATAATAAAATATAATTAAATCAAAAGTTAGTGAACAAATTTAAGTAAACTAATTTGAAAAAACGAATTATGCATTCAGTTCTTTTTTTTTTTTTTTTTTTGATAATGAATAAACATGTATTTCTAGGTAAAGAAGAAAATATGTATTGCATCAACAAAAGCAAATTTCCTTGCATAATTTCCTAATTTGCAATTCAGTTAAAGTTAAGCATCGAAACACTTTGTAAGATTTATATCTAAAAAGGAATTTCTGACGCAGAAGATACTTCAATCCGATAACAAATGTCTAGTAATGCCACTCAGTTTACGATGAAACACATGCTACATGACACGTAATTTTATGCGATTGTTTTAATCTGAAATATCAATCTTTATTACATACTTCATTAAGATTTTAAATGCTGAAACTAAGGTAAACAATCATTCAAGCGAAATTTACAAAGTATATATAAGCGAAAACAAGCTAACAGCAATTATTTCAAAACCTTCCGTTGAGAGAAGCCTGAAATATCCAAGTGCTGCAAAATGATGAAGGCCGTGGTAATATTTTCTATTCTGCTTCTAAATCTAATTATGTTTTTTCATGCAGATTATTGTTTTGTTTATTGATATGCAGTTAATAATTAAAAAATAATAATAATGGTTGTTAGTTTTTTTTCTATTAATTTCTAGAATCATTATTTTTGTTTCTATTTAATTAGTTTTCAGTAGTATATCTTTTCACAAAATTTTAAAAGTTCCAAAGGAAATTATGGGGGATTCATGTTTTTTTTTTTGCTTTTTTATCATTACTCATTAACGTCGAGCTAATAATTAATTTCATTTCCTAACTTCAGTTTATTGATGTTTCTTTTAAATTTTTGTCAAAAGTTACTCGAAGAAAAGTTTACTGATAGTTTCGGACAGGAAAACTTGTACGTTAGAATGCCGAGCCAAAGTACTCAGGAGCATATAGAGTAAATAAGGAGCCATTTCTGTAATATTTGCTAATAAATTCTGATTTGAGCTCAATTCTTGAATAATTTTTCAATGTTCAGAAGCAACGTTCTCATAATTTATATAGGAATTTAAATCAGTTTCTTAAAAAGTGAACGATATCTAGTTTATTCTTATTAATATACTGATAAACAATATCTCTTAATGAACTCATCAGTAAAATAAGTGACAAATGTTTAAAGAATAGGACAGTTGAATTATATCAGTGTGTTGAAATGTTCTGAATATAATACTAATATTTTTATGATCATTTGAAATAGATTTAATTGTACAAGGAATATTTTAACTTAAATAATTATTCTTTGTATGAATGTTTAAATATTCTTCCTACATAAATACTTCATAGATTGCTCTTCATGTATGTAAAAAATACTTCTTTTAGGTGTCTCTAAATTTAAAAATACAGATTTTAAAAATCGGGAATTCTTTCTATTGATCTGAAATGCGTATTCTATTGCCACTCAACGATGACATGATATTTTCCTAATTAAAAAAAAATCTAGAATATTCGCCAACTTTAGTACATTTTATATCATTTGTTTCTAATGGAGATACACTTATTGCTAGTAATAAACATACCTTTTGATCTACGTGTATGAAAAATTCTTTTTCATGAAGATATAAGCTATTAAAATCTCCTTTGACGAATAACTGTTATTTTCGAATGTAAGATTAGAAGGATTGGGGACATAGATTTCAATTAGTTTATACTAATGTGTTTCGTAAGTGGCTATGTGCTAAAGGTACAGTGCATGACAGTAAAGGACTTACTTTTTAGAAATTTTTGATTGCTTTTGATCCATAAGTAAGCTTGCCAGACTTCAAATCTCCTCCCCCCAGAAAAAAAACTGTAAAAAGATTGCTGTTATTAGTTAATAAATGTTTGTATATATTTAATTTATAGAATAACTTAGTAAGTAAGTAAATAAATTAAGATTTGCTCTCTCTCTACTGCAGCTTGCTCTTGTTTTGGCTATGGTAGCCATCGCTTGCGCCTCGACCGGCGTTGATGTCATTCGCCACACTCCCGGATATGATGGCTTCTATGGTCTCTACGGATATGCACCCTATTACTACGGATACGGAAATGGATATTTTGGATATGATGGACTTGGTTTTGGACCTTACAACTACTATGGTCTTGGATACCGAGGATACTTGGGAGGACTCGGTTATTATAGATATTTTTAAAGACCTATTACCAGTAAGCACGTGTTCTCTTAATTTTCGAATAAAGTTTCTACCTTAAAATCTAAAGTTTCATTATTAACAGACCAATTATGTAAGATTAAAAGTATTCTTCCTTTTGTATTCTGAAAGCATTGAATTCTGCACATAATTGTTTTTTAGATCTCTTAATAACGTATTGTCTCCAATTCTTTGTAATGTCAATTTATATATGGCATAATATGAAAATAGAATAATATTTTTTATAAGTTAAAGCAATATTTATATAAATAAAATACATTATTCCAATTATGTTTTTATGCGGTTTTCTTAAAAGAAATTTACTTGAAATATGAGAAGCCTATTTTTAAAAAGATGAGTGTTATTTATTTAATTATTGCTTCCTTTATCAGAAACTCTGATAAAGTATTGATTATGTATGTAAAGTATGATTATTTATTAAAGTTACTAAGCCTTCAGGTTAAGCAAATATCTAAATAAGAAGCATTTCTTTAAATTTGAAATCAATTTCTTAGACGAATTTTTCTACAGTATGCCTCTTTTCTAAAATATTGAAATTATTTATATTGTTCATTTATCAGGAAAGTAATATAACAACATTTATTAATCGAAATATTATTAAATAAGTTTCGTTGATATTTAGTATCTGAAATTCGTTTAAAAGCAGTTTGTGAAAACTTTTAATATGAATATCTTAATTGCTTCAGTAAATTTTTGGAACTAATTTTTACTTTTAATACTAATAATGGATTTTTTTCTCTTTACAGGAATTGAAAAATATCTTCAAAGATTGTTTGTCATATGCATCAGTAATCCAAAAATAAAAACTTGCAAGATTAACGTAAAAAATAAATAAAGGCATTACTAATTGAAATGGGATTCTTTTTTGTTAATATTTTCATCAGAAACTAATAAATATCTTATTTTTTCTTATTATCATGAATCAATTATCCAAGAATGAAAATTTGCATGACTGTAAAAAATAAATAAAGAGTTGCTAATTGAATTATTGTTCAATTTTTATTAGTATTTTCTTCAGACATTGATGATTATCTTACTTTTTTGAATAACATTTTCCTCAGAAACTAATAATTATTTTACTCAATCCATACAACAAGAAAATTTCAATTTTAAATGAATTATATATATTCACTGATTAACGATTATTTGTCTTTAAATTTTGTACAAGTACACTAAATATTTTAAACTTATCTTACATTGCTGGAAAATGCTCGGACAAGTAGCTTATGTGAGCGTTTAATAAAAATTTTTAATTGGAGGTTTATTTCTTCGTTAGAAATGAATAATATTAATTTTCAGAGTGGCATTAGATTAAGTCGGTCCTTTTTAAATAATATTTCAATTCATGAGACATATATTTTTTTAGCAAAAGAAACATATCGTAGCCACATTTCTTGACATTGAGAAGGCCTATGTTCATACACGAAGAAATTTATATTTCCATCTTTCATTTATTTCCCATCTTTCTACAGATTATTTTATCATATCGAAAAATTTAAGTCCCATGGGTTTGAAACAGTTCTTTTGAAAGCAGTTTGAAAAAAGGTTTTTTGACACTGAATCCCGTGCATCATGCTGCTCTCAGAATTTATTCGGGAGTCTACGGGATTTCTCCGATTGACAGCTTGTATGTTGATACTTATGAGCCATCTTTAAACATAAGAATATATCAAAAACCATGATCCTCAAGCAACTGCAATGATATCCCATTACAATTGTCTTTCTATAGAAAAAATCAAAATCTTAAAATCCGCCACTCATGTTCCTATTTATGGCAAAATTCATTGTAGTTCATCTTGAAATGGTTAACATTTCAGATAAACCTTGAAATAGATATATTATCTGCAACGTTTCATTGAAATTTTTTCAATCACTGAAATCATTGAACCATCAATATGACACTTGCACTTTAACGTTTCAGAACTTTATTTCAAATCTATTTCTCTGGGGTTTAAATTTTTAATTTCTTAAATGTGATCTCATATGTGAATAAAGGAAATGAATCGCCAGACAAGGCATCAAAACTTGCAACTTAACCATTCCTCTTTTCCATCTTAAAAAAAAATTCAAGAATACTCCTTTTTATATGCTGGCAAAATGAATATTCTAATAAAACAAAGAATAAACCATAAGTAATAAAACAAGTTATAGAACTTTGGTCAACTTTAAAAAATAGATAAAATTATACTTTTTAACAAGATCATACTAGGCAAAACTAGCCGGCAGGTAATAATGAGAGGCCAAGTCAACACATATCCTCATTCTTATAGTCTGTCATCTGTTTCTCACATTTTGGTGGCTTGTCCTTTTTTAAATATGCAATTACTTTCAGGCAACTTCTATTATTCTCTTGACACTCCAAGTAATCAGCTTTTTCCCTTATCCATTGGATTTTTTTTTTCATTTAAAATTTATCATTTCACTTATTCTTATATATTTTTGACATTTATGAAATTTTTTTTTGACAATTTTTCGAAAAAAGACATTTTTATTGCACGATTGGTTTTTACCAACGGTGCAATAAAATGCTTTTTGGACAAATTGCCCAATATAAGCTTTTTACATTTTATTTTTTGATAAGTATTACAACTAAAAAAACATGCATTTTCTATCCAGTTTAACCTTAAGTAGGCCACATTATGGTCAAGTCGTGGCTCTTGCATCAAAAGGAAGAAAGCAAAACATAACTTGAGTTCTCTTAATTTTTTAATAAAGTTTAAATTGCATATATAAAAAATTATTTGTAAAAGAATCTGATATATTTCTTTTATTTGCTGTTCCTGTACTTGGATAAATAATGACTGTTTTTTAATCTTGTTATTTACCGTAGTTTAGGGATACGAACTCGGATATGGCTGCGAAAATAAGTATTTGTTGGCATGATGCTCTTGGAGGATGGGCTGATTATCAATATGATTATGAACGCTACTTTTAATTCGCAAAAAAATAAATTCAGTATATTCATTTCATATTTAATATCTTTTTAAATGGAAAGAAACACATATTAATATCTTTTAAAATGGAAAGAAAACTTTTTTTGAGTTTATTCGGTGAGTTTATTAAAATATTACAGTTTATGAATTAAAATGTTCCAATAAAATTCCTTAAAAATTTTTGTTTCTGAAAAATTTCCTAAATAAATGAATTATTATTTTTGATTAGTAATTTGTCTTTTTATGACAGGTGTGCAGCTTTATAATTCGTAATATTTCGTAATAAAAATGATTGTAGTCGTAAAAAATTTAAAAAAAAAACTTCTTCAAAATATTTATTATAACTAACCAAACAAATTGGCCCTCCGAATAATTAGTTGCAAATTTAATTAGATAAAGAGTTTGCCAATAAACTAGAGAAAGAATTTCCTAGAGAAAGAATTTTCTCGATTTTAGTTCATTCGGTCAGCAAGCCACTTTTCGATGTTCTCATAATTTTTGATGTGATGCCGTAAATGTACGTGAGACGATTAGGATAGTCCGAAGATGTCAAGTTTAGGAAGTACAACAGGAGGCAAAACCGGAGTTCTCAACAATGTGCAGAAATATTATGTCTGACATAAATCACAGTGTGGGATGAGGCATTCTCTTTTAGTATCTTGTTACCGAATCAAATGATTTTCGATCAATGAATGATTCGAAATTATCAGTATTTAGGATAGAGAATAGTATTCATTATTTCAATTGATTTTGGAAGATCATGGTAAAGTCGTGAAAAAAAAAGGGGACACATCTTAAACTTTTTTTCATTTATTGTCGAATCTTCACAAAATTGGTGTCAATGAAAATGACTCAAGGGAACAGATTTATTCCAACCTAAAAACTGATTAACCACTAACTATGTTATTTTCTTTACTATCTAATAAGATGACACTTTCTATTTTGGGAATATTTTCTTATTTTGATTCCAATGGAAATCCATTGGATACTTGACTTATCTATGTATTCGAAGTAATTTTAAATTGAATCATAATCGTTATGAATAGTTTATTTTTTTGCCTACAACTATCAAAATTCGATAAATAGATGCACGTATGGCATTCCGGCAAAACAGTTAAGCGGTTAACCGAGTTAATTGACATGGTTAATTAATTACTATCTCGAAATTTTCCATTACGGAAATAGAGGTTTTTAGTTGAATCAATTTATCAGTTTACAATTAGCTTCAGTTCAGTTGTTCAGGAAAGCGAACAGAATTAATTGTCTCAGTTTGATTTTAGAAGCTCATGCTATATCACATCTTTCTATCCTGCGAAATGCAAAGGTATGGTATTGTATAAACTGTATACTGCAAAGTACGTAATTTAAGATGGAAAGGTATTTTGAATGGTATAAACAAGAGACAATTACGTCTTGTATTAAGGCTTTATCGCCATAAATTTTCAAAAAAGTTACGACGGCTTACAGCCACGTTTATTTTTATTTATTTATTTTATTGAAGAGGAAATGTATTATGTGCCGAACATGATTTTGTTAAAAGCTAGACCACAGAATCACAATATCACGCAAATCACAAAATCGGTTCCAAGTCGACGCCGTTTTGACAGGTAAGCCACAAAAGGACTTAACAGAATGTGAACTAACCCTTGCTAATCTTGCTTGCTAAGCGAAAAAAAAATTCAAAATCATTAGCCAAAGAACATAGCATTTTCCTTTCATGATATGATATGCATTTAACTTTTTTCAGTTCTTTTAGGAATAAGAGGAAGGAATCTAAAAAGGACAAAGTGTATGAGATGATATTGGGGAAAACATAATCCATGAAAATAATATGACTGAAAATTTCATAAAATAAAAATAATTGCATACACTTCTATATATTATAATTTTTTCAACTGAAATATATGCTTAAAATATTAAAATCTTAGTTTTGTTTTAGTGCAATTTTTCATTGACTCAATGATTTTCGATATGTCGTGGTGCATCTGAAATGAGGGACGTGAATGAAAATGAGATGAAATCTAGCTTGCTGTGTGAAATCATCATTTAGAACACTTTATATGATTTTCACTAGAAAACAGTTTACACAGCAATTGCCGGAAATGTACAATTGTTTTATTTTCACTCATAATAAAGCATTTCTGTCACAAAAGCTTAATTTATTTAATCTATCATCTCTCTTTGAGAGATAATGCTACTCTTGTCAAACTACTTTTGCAACACCACAATCCTGAATCATTTAATTTCTCATAATTTCTATGAAAACCTTAATTGATTCTACATTACAGCCTGGGGATTATAGTTGAGATTATAGTTTTGATTGTATAATTTATTTATTAAAAATCTGTAAATCAAAGTTTATTCAACAAATTGAAATAAACTAGTGTGAAAATATGAATTATGCATTTAGTTTATATTTCATGATTGATAATCATCACTTTTTCAGTTTCTAGATAAAAAGAAAAAAATGTATATTATTTTTAAAATTGGAGAAAAAAACTTGTATTCTTTGTAATTTTTTTGTAATTCTTAGCATTAAAAAATTTTCTTTGAAACGTGATTCTTATCTAAAATTGATTTTAAGATACATGAGCTGCCTCAAGCAGATAATTAAAGCCGAGTAATCTCATTCAGGTGACAATGAAACGCATGTTATACATAATTATATGCGATAGTTTCAATCCTTATCTTTATTTTATGCTTCGTTAATATTTTTATGCTAAAAACAAGGTAAGCACTCATTCATGCAAAGTCTTTTGAGAATATATAAGCTTTAAACCTGAAGGCAACAGCAGTTATCTCAAAAACTTCCCCAGAAACAAGCGACAGACACCAAGTGCTTCCAGTATGATGAAGGCCGTGGTAAGATATCATTTGCTTTTAAATCTATTTATTCTCAATTGTGAGCATGAATAAGAACTCCAAATTGTAGATTTACACGCAAATATATATTGTGGATTTACATATTATGTTAAACTTCTCTTTTAGCTGAAAATTAAGCTGTTTGAAGTTGTAACATATATTGGTATTTTATGTTTGTTCTCTTATTTATTTTTGACCACATAACACTTTGTATGGTGGTAGTAGTAATGAGTAGGCGTATTTCGAACGCGAATTTTCACTGACGACTCTCTTTACAATAGTTTAAAATTTTCAAGAAGAAAATTGTGAAAAAACACTTTAATTACTCTTACTCCTATCCCGTTGCACCGCTCTTCATGCCTGTACTTAAATTCTCTGTTAAATTTTTCCTTGAAAAATTCCAGAATCAAATTTGATTCCGTAGTTGCAAACAGAAAAAAAAAACTTGTTATAAAGTAAATTTATAAAGTAAATTTAAATGCTTATTTGTATTAGCGGATTACTGTAGTCAAAATAGAAAACGATACGTCCTGTTAAACTTCAAAAATAAGTTGTCGTCATTAAACATAGATAAGCTCATACATATTCGAAAAAAGCAACATACAGATATTTCAACATGTATAAGTATTTATTCTTTTGAAAATCAATTATGGTGGTGATAATATATGGTATATATTGTGTAATTTTAATCATTGACGTTCATAGTAGCATAAACAAGAAAATTATCTTTTAAAATACAGAATTTAGAGCAAGCTTTTCTTTTGGCTTCCATTCACTTTATAGGAATGACGTCATTGTAATTTTTTGTAATATTCAATTTGGAAAACAGTACAGATCTCAAAAAGATAGACAGCATAGGAATATATGGAATATTTTAGCTTTATGCATAGAATTAATGAGAATTGCATACGAAAAAATTGTTCAAAGAAAATAAGTTTTTGTTGTTTATAACTGTTTTGTTTCAGCAACATTTTAATTATTCATCATTTATGTTAGTATTAATTTATATAAGGAGAAATTGCTTGTAAACACAAAATATATAATATTTTTTCTTTTCAAATTGCCTTTTTTAGCATTAGATTTTATAATAGATTTAGCCTTGCTACCATTTTCAGTATTCAGTCATTCGTATATTTCTGTAACGTTTAGAAGAGTTCCTCATTCTTCTTTTTACTATTACTCACATTAAAACATTCATGTTTTCTGCTTTCCTTACGCTTTTCGGATGGAGGCTGAATTTATTAATAGCAACCGCATATGAATATAATAATATCATTTTATAAAAAAATAATAATATCATTTTTTGAAATTTAAAATTATTTATATTTACTTTAAACAATTTAGATTTGTGTATATTTAAATTAGATGATTATTATATTTATTATTAGCAATTACTTTCAAAAACACTTATCTATACAGTAAGAGATTCAGAGAATCTGAGATCATTCAGTGATCCCGAACAATCACAACATGGTTCATGAGGATTATAAGCAGTGTAAGGAGGGCATGCATATATCTTTTAGCTATTTTTATATTATCAAGAAGTCACAGTCTAAATAACCGCTATTGACAGTAAAAAAGTGATGTTTAAATTTGTTTCGAATGTAGAAAGTGCAGGAGGACTGGTAGCCTTTTTTAACATTTTAGGATCGTTTCTCAGCGCTTCTTTATTTCTTGTTATTTAATTCGAATTTTATCGTTACCAAGCCGAGGTATCGTCACGAAATAAAATACAAAATCATAATTATTTCTTGACTAAATTTGAAAATTCTATCATCTATATGTATTTTTGTGTTTTAGAATTTGACAAAATTCGTAATGTCAAGAACAACTTCAAGCAGTTAAACTAGTGTGGTACAAAATTACATAACCTCTTAACCACTTTTTAATGTCTTATGCATTAAATTATAAATTTGGAAAAATATAGAAACTTTTTACGCGCTTGCACAAAATACATAATGGTGCGTTACATATTGTGTTAATATTTACTGTATGAATATTAATGATATAAACTACCGAATAAATATTCAATTGAGGTCTATGAATTTAAAAATTGTAGAAAAAATATGATGGTAGAAAAGGGAGTTTTACCGTTTTTCTCTCAGCTCCATTCTTAAAAACTATGTATAAATTGAAAGATTAATGATAAAAAATAATTGGATTGGATGACAAGAACACCTTAATTTACGCATATAATTTGTTTTCTTCTTGGACATCTCATGGTTCAGTATCTTTGAAGGTGCTTGGGAATCTCTGACAAATCTCCAACCAACCCCACCCAGCCGAAAACAAATCGCAAAGATTTTAGGTCAACAAGGGACCGCAAATATTTAATATATAAAATCATAATAATTATATTCATGTAGATGAAATAAAAACTGTACTCTTTCTTTTCTATAGCTTGCTCTTGTTTTGGCTATGGCAGCCATTGCTTTTGCCTCGACCGGCGTCGATGTCATTCGCCATACTCCCGGATTTAATGGCTACTATGGATATGCACCATATTACTATGGATACGGAAACGGATATTTCGGATATGATGGACTTGGTTTTGGACCTTACAACTACTATGGTAGATACGACCTCGGTTATAGAGGATATGGTCTCGGATACCGAGGATACTTGGGAGGACTCGGTTATTATGGCTATTTTTAAAGACTTATTCCACGTAAGTACTTTTTGTTTGTTGGTTTTCAAAATAATTTTCATGCTTAATGGCAATATTTCCAATATAATCCTTCAAACTATATAAGATTTAACAAAAATTATTATTTGTTATTAATAAATAACACTAATACAAATCATTACATGTTTAAAAGCAGAAAGTCTTTTTTCAAAAAATAAAAATAAAATACATTTATAAATCATTCAGGATGATTGTTTAGATTGGATAATTTTTGTAAATTATCTTAATTAATGATATTGACTTTTTTTCTTTTTACAGGAATGAAAAGGTCTGAGCAAAAAAAAAAAAAAAAAAAAAAAAATTATAACCAAGGTTAGTTATCCGAAATGGTGAAAAAAGAAGACTTGTTAAGAAATAAAATATAATATTTTGTAATGAATTGTGCTTCTTCATTTGGTAATATATTTTAGAGAATTTAAAGAAAATTAAATGATTTCAATTATGAAAATTTCATACCAATAATTTTATTCTTTTCGAAAATAAAGATATATTTCAAAAATTATGCGTTATTTTACTATGCAAAGGGCATGAATTTTAAACCATGTTATTTTCATGAGTTAACGTATATTACTGCTTCACATATTGCACATTATATTGATTTATAAGTATCAAGAAAAAAGCTTATTATAAAGCACGAACTACATTATAGGGTTTAATTAAGGTACATAATTACGGGCCAGCGTCCTGACATAGGGGTAGCGCGTCTTCCCAGTGATCTGGACTTCCCTGATTCGTGTCTCTGTTCGGGCATGGTTGTTCTGTGTTTTATCTGTGAGGTGTGTGAATGTGCTCTCTGTTAAAAGGGGCTGTGCCGTGAATCTGACACTTGAAGTAGCTAAGGCATATTTTTGGTCCTATTTGGCGCTACTGATAAAAAAAAGGGGGGGGGACGCTCACTCGGCTTAAATCACTGACAGTCAGCGGGCTTATAAAGTGCCTTATGTCACAACAACAACAAAATAATTAAGGAACGTTTCAAGATATTTGGAAGAGATAAATTTTTTAAGAAATATGCGTATAATACAAAAAAAAATCCAAACATCAAACTCATAAAAGCCAGCAAAACTTGGTATAAAATACAAATAAAAAAAGACAGATGGATCTAAAAGCAAATGTTGACTGAACAAATTTAGATATTTACACAATATAAAACTCAATTTTACACAGAATACAACCCATTTTTGCACACCTTTACCATTAGAGCTAAAAAGGTATTTATAGTGAAAAAATGAAATCCTTTTTCTTAGCAAAAACTGATATGTTCTGCCCATCAGTTTTAGGAAGCAATGTTAGATGTTTTTTTTTAATTTTTAAAGCTTACATTTTTTTAAATGCTTGATGCAATATGTTTTAAATCTTTGACATCATGGACCAATATACTAAAGCATAATCAAAAGAAAATGTATTAAATTATTTAAGATAGGTTTTCTTTTTTGAAACCATTTAGATACTGCTTTTGTTTAAAATTAGAAAAAGCTCTTCAGAAAATGTATTAAAGAAGCTTAGATATGTTTTCATTTTTTATAACATTTAGAATCTGACTTTGTTTGAAGTTAGAAAACGATTCTTATCCTTTAAATGTCTGATATTAGAAGACAAATTTATTAATGAAATGGATAATTGGTACAAATCTTCCTAATACACATTCATCTGTATAAATTTTCATCCATGAGGCATATCGATGCAGAATTAGCAGAGTAAAACAAAAAAGATTTTTTTCTGGATACAATTTTCAAATTTAGAATACATCTTCCAAGACTGAGAAAATAATAATTCATGTGCAATAAAATAATAATTCGAGAAAGATTGAATTTATATTCTTTAAAAATTTAGTGCATTTTGAATATACCAATAAATATGGTTCATAGGGGGTTCACAGAAATTCACAGGAGGATTACAGAAAAATTTGATGTCGTTAAAATGTCTTATGTCATTGCCTTGGATCATTTAAAGCATTCGTTTCCAACTACAACCACATGACTGCTTATAATGGTTTAAAAATTATCCGCAGGAGCCATGATGACAATCGATACATTAAATTATTAAATTAAAATTCTCCATCAGTACCTTCAGTAAATTCAAATGTTAGAAAGAAAAACGATAAAAGATCTAACATTTGAAATTAATTAAATTGAAATTAGAATTAAAATATCATTACATTTATATATATATATATATATATATATATATATATATATATATATATATATATATATATATATATATCTTATAATATATATTTAAATCTATATATATATATATATATATATATATATCTTATAATATATATTTAAATCTATATATATATATATATATATCTTATAATATATATTTAAATCTAGATATATATATATATATATATACAAGAATATTTTTTTCTTTTAAAAAAAGAGACAAAGACAAAAAAATAATACTCGATATTTAATTTTGCTACTTCTATTTTTCTCTCGTTTATAAAATAATTACGCATCGAATCAAACATGTGTCATTTGATGAAAAAAATTGAATGATATTTTTTATGGAAGAGGAATTAGATATAAGATAAAAATTTTATGATTTTTAATTTAAGAAAAGTATTCCAAGCGAATGCACTTAAAGAAAATCTCAATTTAAATTAGTTATTGATTTTTAAAATAATAAGTTTAAAAATGAAAAGGCGAAATTGCAAACAATTTTTAAATTTCAACGTTAATATTAAGATTTTAAAAATTTAGAATTTTCCAATTAATAATTTTTATTAATTTTCAAAATTCTCTTATTAAAAATATAACAGAATAAGATAATTAAACTCATTATAATACGAGAGCATTCACCGATTCATTTTGCATATAATCATTTAATATGTAAAATTCCTGGAAGCAGTTCATTGATTTAAGAAGTAAAATTATAATCAAAGTAAATATCAGCTAACAACAAGATTTGTATTTCAATATTTATTACTTTAAAAAAAATTTCTTACATAGAAATAAAAATCTCAAATTTATTGCAAACTCAAATTTATCTGATTGAAAATTCGTTTTAATTAAATGATAGGCGCAATAAAAGAAATGAAATGTAATATTTCATGCTTGAAAAACACAGGATTAAAATAAACTGTCCATGAAATTTCAAGAGTTCCCTTTGACCGTAAATTGACACAGATATCAAAAATACCTTATTAATGAAGCGGAACAAGGCGTAGTATAAAAGCAATTTGTTCGAAAATTGAAAAATATAGTTAAAATTAACATCTCAATAAAATTACGAAAATGATGAAGATTATGGTAACGTATTCTTTTCTATTAAAAATATCTGCTCTTTGCGCAAATGTCCTTAAATGTATTTAGCTTATTTGATGTTACAAATGTATTAAGGTTTATTTTAAGATTAGATGAACATAAATAGTAGTTTCAGAAAACAAATTTTATTATTTATTTTGATTCATAAAATTTATTAAATAAATAAAAACTATTATTGCAAAATAAATAAATAAAATGTAATCAAGCGGATATATCGCTGTTATGAATTGCTAATAAATGTTTTTTCAGGATGACTTTTTCAGGATTCAAATATTATCAATTCTTTGTGTGTAAAGCCTGTGCAAATATATCAGATATCTTACATTTCTCATTGCTAAAATACTTTTTGTTTCTAAATGATAAATTAAATTATATACCAATAAAAATATCTCTCTGCAAAAGAAAGTGTAATGCATTATATTTTATTTTATGTTGTTATACTGGGAGAGGTAGTTCGTTTGCTTTTTAAAGTTTTTGTTAGTAATTTAAAATTTTATATAGTATTATTTTGGAATTAGAAATCATGCTTGGCCTACAGACTTATTAGAATTTTTAAATTATAAACTTTGAATTTCTATTAACTGCAAAGAATTGTTTAAATTTCCTTGTTGATGAAATGTAATCCTTTCGTTCTCAAGACAGTATCAAGATTGAAAGTTTGAATTTTAATTTGAAATATCGTGATGTCCTGTCATCATTAAACACTTCACTAAATATTGTTTTTTGGGGGGGGAGGAATTAAATACATTAAAAGCAGCACTCAATAATAATCATGAAAAAAAACTCTCCATTACCTGTGAAAATACGGAAGAATATTAGCCTAATTTTATTATATGAAGTACAAAATTAAAATCCCGAGAAAGGTGATGTAGATATAAAGGAGAACATTATAAATAAAATATTACTTGAAAATGTTTTTCAATACCTGAATGCCGTATCCATACAAAGAAATTGATTCATGTTTATATGAATGATTGTACTCGGTTTCATATTACGAAACCCGAATAAGCATATTTTGCCGACTAAATCATACTTCTCATATGAAAAGATTATAAATATTACGCAGAAATATTATATATACAAATATCTGTAATATATGTCGAGTTTTAATTTTCGAGATGTTAGTAATTATGTTTATCTGTCATGGGAAATGATTCTATGAATAATGAGATTACTGGATGAATTTAATATTTTTCATAAGTACATCAAATAATTTTTTAACACACTCTACAATTTTTGCAGATTTTTGTTTTGGCTTTAGTAGCCATCGCCACTTGCTCCCTGGATGTCATTCCACATTACAGCCACCATGGCCATGGCCACGGAATCAGCAGCAGATATTTCAGAAAAGCACAAGGACACGGATACGGACTCGGATATGGCGGATATGGACTCGGATATGGTGGCTATGGAGGTTATGGATATGGTGGTCTTGGAGGATATGGATACGGTGGTCTTGGAGGATACGGTGGTTTCGGATATGGCTATGACGCTTACTTGTAAAAGGTAATATATAAATGCAGCAATCTTCATTTAAAATTTAATTTCTATTGAAACTGCAACGGATAAATTTCCACAATTCATCTGTAAATCAATTAAAAAAACTACAGTTTATAAATTAATACATCTTTAAATAACAAGTAAATATATTTTTATTTGTAAAATTTTCCAGTTAAATCTACTACTGTATCAAGATTAATAATTGCTTGCAAAAATTATATTCAACCATTCAATATATTTCATTGACTAAACAGTTTTTTATATATTTTTTAGGAACAGGAGAAAGAGATCTAGTGAAAGCAAAGTATTTGGAGATGTTTTGGGAGAATACCAAAACTTTGTCAATATCTGTAAAGATGAAATAAAATAAAAACAATTTTATTGCTTTTTGAACTTTATTTTTCAAATCATATACATGCTGAAAAAATTAAAGCATTACTTTTATTTTACTGTAGACATTTATTGAGGCAATGGTTCTAAATCTTCATCTCGAATGGGAGACCTGAGAGAACATGAAACGAAAACTGGATTGTTCTGCGAATGATACAATAATACAAAATCAGACAATCTTCACAAGAAAATATTTCGATTCTTCGATTCAGCATGTTTACCAAATATAACATTTATATTCTTTAAATAGAATGTATTTTGTTACAAAAGCACATAATATTTAGTTTTTCATCTTTCGTTATATGTTTCTCCTAATTTAGGCAGTCTGATTTTGTATTTAAAAAATTCCTGATTCTTATAAAAACTTTACTTCACACCTATCATTTCGAAAACCTTAATTTCTTCATTATTACAACCTTTTATCTTATCTTATATTTATCTTGATAGTATAATTTTGTATTGTTTTCTGAGTTTAAATTTCAATGTAATTTTATTTATTATCATGATACAGAGTCATTAAATAAAGAAGTAAGTAAAGAGTCATATTTCAAAGAAATTTCTTTACAAGCAAATAACTATTATCATATGATAATATGCAGCAAAGAGGTAAAAAAACGGTAAAAATAATGTCATATATATGATTTATATTATCAATTTCAAGACGCTTGTTCATTCGTTCGCTTTCAATGAAAACAAGCTCCTTCATATCATACCACACAAATTTCCCCTTCTTTATATGATTACTCAGAAACAATTATTTTATAAAGCCTAAATATTTGAATACATTTTGTCGTAAGGCTTTTTCAACTCAACAATTTTCACTGATAATTTTCATATATATTATTTGTTTTTATTACTCTTTTTATAGTATTAATTGAAAAAATAGGTGGTATTCTAAATCATCAAACCTTAAAAGATACAATTTCTCTAATAGGTGTCTACTATTTCTTTTCTTTCTTTATATAGTTTTTGCAAATTTAATAAAAAAAATTGTTTACTCTTACCGATTCTTGCAATGCACTAGTGGAAAAAAAAATGGTACGCTGGGCGGCAAAGGTCATTTATAGATCATTTATCAACCATTTACCCTTTTTAAGTTCCTTCAGTCCTTAGACAAAAGCCAGTGAGATTGGTCTTCTAGAAACTTTATCGCATATTCCCCAGTTAATTTATCCCCGTATAAAATTCTGGACCTTGGGTGCTGTCACGAAAACCTTGATTAGCGTTTGTGAACGATATTCATGGAATATAGGCCTTTCTCAAAAATCTAAAAGTTTTATTAAATCTATCTTAAGAATATGCATTTTGAACAGCATTTTGCCACCCGATCGATACCAATATTTTTCAGGGAACTCTTTTTATAATTATGGGTTATCATATTGAATTTCAAGGATTTAAATCATTATGATTATGAAATATTGCGATTGCATGGATGCAGACATCTGCTTGTCGAATTTGACTCAAAATTACGAATATGAATCTATATTTTAAATGCTAAACCGGTGTGTCAAATTTTACCTACATAAATTTCTGAGTTTTGTTGTTATTAAGTTCATTTTTAATCAAAGAACCAGGCAGACACACTTCCTGTGAATGGATTTCTTTCAAAATTTGAGAGAAAAAATCTGGTTTCAAGTCGATAAATATAATTTCATCCGTTTATCTGAAAGTGTATAGAGTTATCATATTCGTGGACAGAGGGTCAGACATAATGCCAAAGATATGTCTTTCAGACTTAGAGAAATCTGAAATGATCAAAATCTAGAGTTTGATGTAGCATGGCGAACATGAAATCAAAATCTCGAGTTTGAATTTTTTGATCATAACAATAATTTCTCTGTACTTAGTGTACGAGTTTGTGACACTGAAGCAAACAAGGAATCTATTTCTATTGAAATCGAGTAATTTCATTGCAAATATCAAAGAACAAAGTTTATAAAAATAATATGCAAATAGACTAATTACAATATTAATACTATTGAAAACTTCTGAAATTTTTTTGAAAGTTCCAAACTTTTCTCTTATTACATGGCACTAAGTTGAATTTTTTTTAACACAATTAGCCGCCTAATGTTAACCTTATTTTCTAATTAAATTATATTAATTAGTTTAGCAAATTGCGATAGTTTTTGAAAAAAAATTATTCCATCTTCGCCAGAAAGAAATCGATTCTCATGTTTTATCAGAAAAATAAAACAACACACTCATACTCTTGCTCCCCAGATAAAGTTTATAATAAATTATATCCAAACGAACTGAAATATGTGCGCTTTCTTAAAATATATAAGCTAACCATTTAAACATAATATTGCTATTAAATGTTTTTTCGTTTTAATTTTATTCAAATTCTTAACATTTAGTTGACGGGCCTTTAAATAATTTCCAAGTATGGAAATAAAATAAAGGCAAAAATTTTAATTCATTTTTAAAACTAGCACCATAAACTGTTCATATAAAAATTGTCAAAACTAGGGCTTAAACATAAACTAGTGGATCGCTGTTTCTAAAAACTACGTGAGGAACTGAACAAGAACCAAAAATTCGATATGTCAACTCCATTTACTGTTCAGGTACACTATAGGTTAAGTAACAATCATGAGTGGTTTACTAATAGTTACTAAAAGATATTTTATAAATCAGGACATTATAGCCAAAAGCTTTAGTATTGTGGTAGTTACCGTAAACTTCAGAAAACTTGGTACTTTCTAGAATCGTGGTAACTATTCACTTACAACCACTGTAAATGTGGATGACATCACCATGATAATATAGCACGCTTATCAGTACGCCTGAGTTCTATAGAATTGAGACTGTGACACGTGCACAATATACCAAATTAGCAATCAAAAATATTAATTATGGAGAATAAATAGGCTGCGTGTGTTCAATTGGTTCTTGGAATGTCAAGAAATCAATGACTTCAATAGGAAACTTCATCCATTAGTTTCTGCATGTGATGTGAGTAATATAACCACGCACTATCTAAGCAGCCAATAAAAATTAACAGGAAATAAAATCTATGCTACACGCTTAATATTTTGTATTAATCTGATAGAAATTATTGTCTGTATTGCAATTACGGTGTCACTTAAATATAAGCTAAACATTTCATATATCTGTATGGAAAAATTTTAATGCTAAATAATTCGGAAAGTATTTTTTTCGATTCTGAAAACATCAATCAATGCAGTGAGTATTAAATACCACGTAAATAAGAAAGTATTTTAAAATATCGAATAATAATAAATTTTCATTTCTCACAAAAAGATCGCAAATATGTCACATGGCTTCTTTTATTCTTTTAATGACAAAAAATGTATTAAGGAATTAGTTGGATAAAATTTTTATATCATATTCTGTAACAACTTCCTCTATTTATTTATTTTAATGAATTAAGACATAAATAATATTTTCGTAAAGACAAGAAAAATATGTTTTTTTCTCAATGTATAAACTCCTTGTGTGCCAACAAGTATACCACAAGGCTTACAGATTTAAGTCAGTACGCAATTGACAGTAGAATAAATTTCAAACATAAGGACGCAGGCACAAATGCAAAGAAAGTAAAAAGAAAAACGGGGGAAAACAAGTAGATACACAAACAAAAGCAAAAATGAAACAAAATTGTTCACATAGTAACTGAAACATACAGTAGATGATATAAAACAATTGAAGAAGCATGATCAAATAAAATATTCAAAATACAAATACAAAAGTATATATGCAAATATATGTAGGCAAACACACTGAAGTAAAGTTTAAATCATACGGGTAAAAATATTATTAATATATATACAAAACGAAATAAAAGATGGTTTACTCTGTACAAAGGCAGATAAATAAGGAGGCCAAGCTATATTGTTCTTTAGAAGGCAGTTCCCGAGTTTACGTCTATCCGGAATAAACAGGAAAATTATACTAGGTCAATTTTTTATTTTACATTGAGTGGAATCTGAATATTTTAACTGCATAGAATGCATTCTAGCTCATTTTTATTAAAAATTTCAGACCATTGTGATCTTAAAAATTGAACAGCATTACATGATATTTATAACAAGAAATTTGCTTCATTAAAAGACATGAATTGTGCAAACCACTATTGAATGTTCATTCAGCAGCGATAGTTTATGAAGGAAATTTCTTGAAATGAATTTTTTCCAAGGAAACAAAACATATTTGGAAACGAGACTAACATGTAATAAGTTATCCGGAGAAGAATATTAATTTTTCAATACAGATCAAAGTATTTTGATTTGAATCTAGTTCACAGGCCGATATTAAATAAAATGGTATTTAAAAATCTTAAAATTAGAATTTTATTTAAAAAATGTAATAAACTAATTAAAAATGCGAATTTTGCACTCAATTTTTATCTCAATCAACAATAAACTTCATTCCCTGAATTTATTTATGAATATTACATTAAAAGCAGCACATTTCATTGCAAAATATCCTAATTAGCAATTCAGTTCAAGATAAGCATCGAAAATCTTTTGTAAGATTTATATCTAAAAAAGAATTTCTGACGCAGAATTTCTTATTATTTTCTTATAATCCCTGATAACATTAGTAATGCAACTCTGCTTACAATGAAACTCATGCTACATGAGATATAATTTTATGCAACTGTTTTAATCTCAGATATCTATCTTTATGTTATACTTCGTTAAAAGTTTAAATGCTGTAAACGATAAATGAAACAAAACACTCATTCTAGCGAAATCTAGAGAGTATATATAAGAGAAAAAACAGAGCCAACAGCAATTATCCCAAAACCTTCCGCTGAAACAAGCCAGAAAAAAATCAAGTGCTGCAAAATGATGAAAGCCGTGGTAAGATTTTCTATTCTGCTTTTAAACCCGATTATTCCGTATCGAGAAAATAAATGCATTGTTTATTTATAAGAAAATATTAATGCAAAAATGATATGTGATTTTTAGTTTTCTGCGTCATTAAAAATAAGGTGCTTGAAACTGCAAAATATTTATTTCGAATTTTGACTACTCTTTTGTATTTTTCAGAATACACAACGCTTTCACTTATTTGTAGATCCATTATTCCCTTTCCTGTATAGTGGCTGATATTTCAGTAGCAAATCATTTCGCTGCAATATAAAAGTTAGAAAAAAAATATTGCTGGTGAATCACTCATTTTGCATTTACTCTATTACTCATTAAATTTGTATTGATAATTAACTTAACGTCCTAACTTTAATTTATTGATTTTTCCTTTAAATTTTTATGAAAAGCCTCTAGAACAAAATTTGATTGATATATTTGTACAGGATTCCATGCTGGAGAATGTCGATCTCATGTAGTCAAGAGCACTAGTTATAGAGAAAATAAAGAGCAAATAAAGTGCAAATATATTCTATGCTTTTTTTCTTGTATTCTTTTATTTTTAGCTTCAAATTTCGCGCAATTTATTACTTAATTTAGCTATATTTCTTTAAAAAATGTACTATGCTACGTTCCTTTTTATTTTTAAATATTCAAAGTATTTGGTTATGAATTCATTAATGATGACTCTTTTAGAGAATGGAGGGGTTTCAAATAGAACAGGGAGGATTTAAAAATTTATAAATATAATCCCATCATATTTAAGATTGGTTGAAAAATTTTGAATGGAATTTTGCTTTTAAATTTAATTAATAAATCATCTCCGTTAGGAGACAAAAATTTAAAAGTAAACACTTTTAATATTCCTATATTCTTTCCATTTCTAAGAAATATTTCTTCTTGTGCCACGCATCAACGTCACATTCACCCCCCCCCATTTTTGTTCATTAATCAACTAGAATTGTCACCATCTATATTTTATCTTAAATCATTTTAAATAGGGACACATTTACTGCCTGAAATAGATATACTTTTTGTACTACTTGTTTCAAAATAATCTTTATTCATGAAGATGTAAGATTATTAAATTCATCTATTCTGTGTATAATAATTATTTTGATTCATAAAAATAAGAATTGTACTCTTTCTTTTCTATAGCTCGCTCTCGTTCTGGCTATGGCAGCCATTGCTTTTGCCTCCACCGGCGTCGATGTCATTCGCCACACTCCCGGATTTAATGGCTACTATGGATATGCACCATATTACTATGGATACGGAAACGGATATTTCGGATATGATGGACTTGGTTTCGGACCTTACAACTACTATGGCAGATACGGCCTCGGCTATGGAGGATATGGTCTAGGATACCGAGGATACTTGGGAGGTCTCGGTTATTTTTAAAAATCAGTTATCTGTAAGTACTTGTTATCTTCAATTTTTAATTAACTTTCTATATTAACGACTGTAGTTCCAACATTAAAATTCCAATTTTATATGATTAAATGAATTTTTGTTTTTTTATTTTAAACTTAAAATATAGAATTCTATACAATATTTTTTTTTGTAACTTTTAATAATGTTTTCTTTTAAAAACTTTGCAATGTCTATTTATTTGACAGCATGACAAAAAGATAGAATATAATTTTCATTAACATTAAGCCATTTCCCATTCTTGTATAAATAAAATAAATTATTCCAAATATATTTTGATACACTGTACTTCAAAAAATTTGTTTGAAATATGATAAAAATACATTTATTGCATTATTTATTGCTTTCATTAGAAGAAAATCTGAGAGTAGAATGCGTTTCAGTTATGTATTCAAGTTACTAAGCAATTAGTTTCAGCAGATGTTGAAAAAAAAGCCTTTCTATAAATTTCAAATTTATTTCTTATATAGATTCTTTGCAATCTGCCTTTTTACTAACAAAATTGGAATTTCTTACATTGTTCTATTTATAGAAAAATATATAAGCAGACTTTGCTGTTACAAAAGTATTAAAACGTTTCCATAGACATTTAGTGATTGAAAATATTTTTAAAGGCCTTTCAAGAAACTTCTAAAATAAATATTTTACAATCTTCAGTGCAAATTTATGACTACTTTTTACTTTATTAATAAAAAAATATTTTTTTCTCTTTCCAGGAATCATATGAATCAGTTATCAAAAAATGAAGACGTGAAAGATTACTGTAAAGAATAAATAAAATTTTGCTGAATGAATTGTGTTTCTTTTTAATTATTTTCTTCATAATCCTACTAGAATATTGCTTCAACACTCATAGACTTCTCAACAATCACTTCATGGAAAAGACTTTTTGAAAATCAATATTTATTTCAGAAAATAATAATTTAGTTATTTTCTCACCAAATTTTTCTGCTTCTGGAGGGTGCTCCGGTGAATTCCACGGGTCATATTTTCTTTTTCGAAATATACTAATTTTATTAATTTATATGTCATTTTTTAGAGACACGAAAATAAAAACACTTTTTGTAACTCAAGAAATATATTACAAAACCCACAAAAGTAAGGCGATTTTCAGGAAACACGTAAGAAAACTGTTCGGATGAAAACTTTAAAACTATATAAAAAAAATCAAAAATGGTTGCGCAAAAAAATGGCATAATTCCAGACCTGCTTACGAGTCTAATATTATGTGGTACACTTGAATAAAAAATAAAAACATGAAGAAAAAATAAACATAATATATGAAACATACGTAAACTGAACAGATAAAAAAATCTGTTCATGAAGTGAAACAAAATAAATGAATAAATAAACTAGAAAAGTATTGAATTAATAAACAAAAAATATTTATGAAAATAACTAAAATCAAATATATACGTCAATTTACACAAAATTTATTATTGAAGTAATGTGAAAAAATTAACTTTCAACAGAAGAATACGAATTCAATTGCTGCAGGAATGTAAATAAAGATATAGCCGATATGACAGTAATTTTCATTCCAGTATTAATAAATGCATTTCATTGACAAGACGAGTTTGATTCATTATGACTTTTTGTTCGCTTCCAATGGAATGAAGCTTCTTCATATCAAACCATGCAAATTTTCTCTTCTTTACATGATTAATCGGAAATACCTTTTTATAAAACCAGAATATGTGCGTGTATTTTACCGTATTGCCTTTTCGGTTAAATAATTTTTGTTGATAATTTATATATATCTTATTTCTTTTAATTACTTCATTTTATATAATTATTTCAATAACAGATATTCTAAAATACCATACATTAAAAGTTATAATTTCTCCAATAGCTGTCAAATATTTATTTTTATTTTTACAAAGTTTTCGTTAATTTAAGAAAAATTATGTATTCTTGCAATTTGTTAGTAAAAAAAAATAATCTCGGCACGCTGGAGGACAAAAGTAGATTCAATTACCAACTAAATTTCTTTTTTAAACTCTTTCAATCTTTAGCCATTAGCCAGCGTTTTTGGTCTTCCGGAAACATTCACACACATTTTCCAATTAAATTATCACCCATATAAAATTCTGGACCTTGAGTACGGCCAAGAATATCCTGCTTGGCGTTGGTGAACGATTGTCATAAAACACATGCCTTTATAAACCATCTAAAATTTTTATTAAATCTATCATGAGAATATGTATTTTGAGCAGCTTTTTGCCAATCGATTGATACCAAAATTTGACGCTGAACTATTGTTGTAAACACGAAATATCATGCTGCTTTTCATGAATTTAAATCACTGTGTTTATGAATTATTCAATATATATGGATGCGGTCAGCCGTTTCACAAATTCAATTCAAAATTACATATACGAATCTATATTTTAGGTGCGAAATCGTTGTACCAAATTTTGTCTACATAAATCTGTGCGTTTCGTGGTTATTAAGTTCATTTTCAATCAAACAGCCAAGCAAACTTCCTGTGTATGGATTTCTATCAAAATTTCAAAGAAATCTACAAATTTGGTCAAACTAACATATCAAATTTCATTCGTTAATCTCAAGTGCATCGAGTTATTATATTTATAGACAAACATAATGTCAAAAATATGATTTTTAAAATCACAGTAGTCTTAAACGAAAGCATTTAACAAAATCTGAAGTTTATTTATTTATTTACTATTTGATGATCACAATAATCCCTCTATACTTCATGTACGAGAATGTGACAATGAAATATTAGATATTAAAGTAAAAAAAGAAATTATTTTATAGCAATACCACAATTTTATTGAAAATATTAAGTATATATTTCAAAAGAAACAATGTATATAAAAACAATATGCAAATATAGGCTTGTTACAATATATAGGTTATTGAAAATTTCTGAAATTTTTTAGAAAGTACTGAAAGTTTCTATAGGTACATGGCAGCATATGGCAACAAGTTGCAACTTTTTTAAGACAATAAGTTGACGAATGTTAATCTTTTTTTTTTCTAATTACATTAATTATTTTGGCAAGTTTTGATAGTTTTTGGCAACAATTGAATCCGCCTTTGGTTGTTGATATTTGGTTGTCGATTCTACTGTTTGTACCAGAGAAATAAAACAAACACAATAGCACTCTTTCTTGCAAGATAAAGTTTATAATAAAATATATTCAAAAGAACTAATATGCCTAATTTATTGATATATTTAAGCTAATCATTATTACATAATATTGCCATTGATTCTTTCTCTTTCTATACTTTATCAATTTTATTCAAATTCTTAATACTTAGTCCACGGGCATTTAGATAATTTCAAAGCATGGATGTTAAATAAAAGCAAGCATTTTAATTCATTTTTTAAAAAACTGATGTTCTAAATTTTTCGTGTAAAAGCAGTCAAAATTTGGAGCTTAAAATTTCCTTTTTAGCTTCTAACTTCCAAGCAATTCCAACTATGATAACATTTTTAATTCAAAATATTTTTTGTCCTTCTGAGACGATAATTCTGCATCTATCTTCAATCTTAAGAAAGTTATAGGGAAATGAAAATTTCACCTCCAATCCAATTCCAACCACTTTCAGCTAGATGGTCCATTCAATAATTCATTCGAATTTTTTAAATTTCTTGCAACATATCCAACGCCGGTTAAAATACTCTCAAAATTGCTCTAGCGATATCGCATTGTCATGAGCAAAGTGTGATACGCATATATAAATATTATTTTTTACATCTAATATGCAAGGCTAAAAGAATTATTCAAACATTTAACTAAAAAATAAAATAGTTTACATTTTATTTTTTGTTTCAATTATTGAAAAATTTTCAAAAAAGGAAAAAGGTTTTTAGGAACTTTATAAGGCACTGGGGCAAGAACCAAAGATTCGCCATGACAACTCTCATTTAATGTTGAAGAACAATATAATCAAGTAAAATAATCAATGATTTGTTATAGTTATTAAAAATAGATCTATAAATCAAGACAACATAGCAAAATGCTTCAGGAACATGGCAACAAAGATGGTATTTTCTGCAATAAACTTGATTTATACTACAGATGCCGTTACCACGATGACTGAGCTCTATAGAATTAAGTTTGTGACACGTGTACAACCGAATATGCAATCAAAAATATTAAATATGGAGAATAATTAGGTCTGAGCAATTGGTGTCAAAGAAATCGTTGTCTTCAATCGGAAATCGTATCCATGAGTTTCGACATGCAAGTTCAGTAAAACAACTACACATTAATTAAGCAACCCCTGAAAAGTAATAGGAAATAAAAAAATATATTAAATTCTTAGTATTTTGAATTTTTCTAGTAGAGATTAATACTAGTATTTAAATTCTGATACCAGTTAAATATATTTCAAAAATTTTATACATTTATGAGGATGTCTGAAATCATTAAGAATGCAGTTATATTCCATTACAAGTAATAAGAATATATTTTAAAATAAATATCGAATAATAATGAATCGTCATTTCTTATAAATGGATCACAGACATGTGGTATAGCTTTGTTTATTCTTTTAATGACCGAAATATAAAATAAGAAATTATGTTAATCAAAACGTCTATTTCACATTTAGTTCCAATATTTTTTCATTTATTTTATTGAATTAAGATATAAGTAATAGTTAGTCAAAGATAATTAAATTAGGATAATTTTCTATATTACATTTGGTGACATTTGAATATTTTAACTTCAAATAATGCATTATAGCTGTTATCTGTTTAAAAAATCTCATACCTTTGCAATCATAAAAATTGAATAGAATTAAATAAGCTTTATAACATGGGATTTGCTTTATCAAAAGCTATGAATTGTGCAAACTACTATTCAATGTGGATATGTTATCTTGAGTAACGATAGTTCATGAGAGTTATTTTTTCATAAATATTCATATATATGAGAGAGATAGACTAATTTAGGCCAAAGCATCAAAATGTATTTAGAATATATCATTGGTAGAAATATATTAATTTTTTTTTAATTTATATCAAAGTAATTTTCAGTAAATCTAGTTCAGAAATCGATATTAAATATTTTACTTGTATATAATGTATTCTAGCTAATGATTGTTTAAAAAATCACGCATCATTCTGATTGCAAAAATTTTATCTTGTTGAATGCGCTTCACAATAAAAGATTTATTTCGTTAAAAGTTATGAATTGAGTAAACTACTATTAAATGATTATATGTTTCATTCAGTAACGATACTTCATCAGAGATATTTTATAAAATAAATTTATTTCAAGGCTTCAAAATGTATTTAGAAACGACGCTAACATGGAATAAGTTATCCGCAGAAATATATTAGATTTTATTCTAGATAAAAGAATTTTAATAAAAAATCTAGCTCACAAATCGATAGTAAATTACAGAGGCATTTAAAAATCGTTAAATCAGAAATACAAAGTTAACAATAGTTAACAAATTTAAGTAAAGTAATTATACACTCAGTTTTTATCTCATAATTTTAATCCACTCTACGAATTTCTAGATAAAGAAGAGAAATAAATATTATATTAAAAAGTGGAACATTTTATTGCATAAGATTCTAATTAGCAATTCAGTTCAAGTTAAGCATCAAAAATCTTTATTCAGATATATATCTAAAAAGAAATATCTGACTCAGAAGATCTCTCAAACCGATAATAAAAGTTTAGTTATGCCACTTTGTTTACAGTGAAACTCATATTAAACGAGACATAATTTTATGCGATTGTTTTAATCTCAAATATCTATCTTTATTTTATGCTTCGTTAAAATTTTAAATACTGAAAAGCACTCATTCAAGCAAAATCTTCAGAGTATATATAAGCAAACACTGAAGCCAAACTCAGTTACCTCAAAACCTTCCGTTAAAACAAGCTTGAAATTTCAAGTGCTGCAAAATGATGAAGGCCGTGGTAAGATTTTCTGCTCTGTATTTAATCTCAACTATTCCGTATCATGCAGATTATTTCATTGTTTATTTATAAGCAAATATTAATAAAAAAATTATCTACGATTTTTAGCTTTCTGTTTCAGCTAAACATAATATTGTTTAACCTGCAATGTGTTTTTTCTTGTTTTGACTGTTCTTATATGTATTTCAGAATACATAACACTTTCATTCCTTTATAAATCCATTATTCTTCTTCCAGTTTATTTGATGAAGTTTCATATGCAAATATTCATGTAAGAATGATATTGGTTGTTAGTTTTATTTCCAGTTCTTTCGAGAATCATTATTTCTATTTCTATATAATAAGCTGAATTTTCGGTCGCAAATTATTTCGCAACATTATAAAAGTTTGAAAAATAGTACGGGAGAATCACTTTTTTTTTTTTTTCTTTTTTTACATTTACTCTATAAGTCATAAACTTCGAATTAATAATAAATTTCACATCCTGACTTTAATTTTTCAATGTTTCTTCTAAATTTCTGTTGAACGCCTCTAGAATAAAATGTGATTGATATATTTGGACAGGATTCAATATGGAAGAATGCCGATTCCATGTACTCAAGAATACTGGTTACAGAGAAAATAAGGAGACGTTTCTGTAATATGTGCAAATACATTCTGAATTGTACCCTTTCTTTCATAATCTTTAATATTTTAGCTGCAGCATTCCAATAATTTATTAATTTATTTAGTTAAATTTACTTAAAAATGTACTATGCCTTGTTCTTTCTTATTTTTATGCATCCATTGCAATGTATTTGTTTATTATTGTTGTCAATGATGAATCTTTTAAAGAATTAAGGTATTTAAATTACTACAGAGCGCATTTACAAATATACCTGAATGTAATCCAAGCATATTTAAGATTAGTTCAAACAATTGAAAAGAATTTAACTTTTAAACGTCATAAATAAATATTCTTTGCTAAGAATCTCAAAATTTGAAAGTAAAGCATTTTAATATCCTGAATTCTTTCTATTTACATGAATTGTGTATTCTTTTGCTACTTGCTGAAACATATATTTTTTTCCTAATTTTTGTTGATTTATCAAATAGCATTTTTACCAGCTATGGTATGTCTTAAATAAATTGTTCTAAATTGGGACACATTTACTGCCAGAAATCGATATATTTTTTGTACTGCTTTGTCAAAAATAAAATCTTTTGAAATAATCATTTTCATGAGGATATAGTGTTATAAAATTCATCTGTTCCAAAACATATTATTCTCGAATACAAAGTTGAAAAGATTGATGGCATAGCTAATTTTTACTTATAAATGTAGACAATATTACATGTATAACTAATAGTTAACTATTAGTTTTACATAGAATATACTAATACATTTAGTCAGTGGCTATTTGTATCATTAATATGCTAAAGATACATTTCATGAATGTTGAATATTTAAATGGAAATCAGTTCCGATTGATATCTGAGGTACGGTTTTCCAATATATATCAGTTTGAACTCCATTCCTATATTACATTATATTGTATGTCTTCTTTCTTAGTATCCGTGTTTACACTTCCCAGCCTTGTTCCTATTCATATCATACCCCTCTCCCCCAAATAAACAGGAAAATATCTAAGATGATTAGTTTACAATTGTAATAAAATATTTAATGCAAAAAAACAGTAACATGTGTGTTAATTTGCTTGATACAGAAAGAAAAATAAGAAAATGTACTCTTTCTTTTCTATAGCTCGCTCTTGTTTTGGCTATGGCAGCCATTGCTTTTGCCTCCACCGGCGTCGATGTCATTCGCCACACTCCTGGATTTAATGGCTACTACGGATATGCACCATATTACTATGGATACGGAAACGGATATTTCGGGTATGATGGACTTGGTTTGGGACCTTACAACTACTATGGAAGATACGGCCTTGGTTATGCAGGATATGGTCTTGGATACCGAGGCTACTTGGGAGGACTCGGTTATTATGGTTACTTTTAAAAATCAGTTATCAGTAAGTGCTTGCTCTCTTAATTTTTGAAATAACTGTCCATTTTTAAGACGGCAGTTCCAACATTTAAATTCCAATGATATAAGATTAAACGATTTTTCCCTTTTTTATACATAAAGAACGGAAACCAATATATGAATGTTTTTTTCTTTACTAATTTTAATAATATTTTGCTCCTAAAACTTTCTAATTTATTTACAAGATAATATGAAGACAGAATTTCATTTTTTGTGAACATTAAAACCATTGCCCACATAAGTCTAAATAAAATAAATTATTCCAAATATATTTTGATATATTTATTCAATATAAATATAATTATATATTTAACAATTATATATCAGAAATATAATTATTCAAAAAATAATTGGAAATATGATAAGTATATATTTAAAAGATTTGCATCACTTACTTATTGCTTTCATTAAAAGAAAAATGTAAAAGTGAAATGCGTTTTATAAATATATATATATACAGGTAATCAAGCAGTTATATTCATTATGTATAGAAATAAGAAGTATTTCTTTAAATTTAAAATCTTTTTCTCATATAGATTATCTGTAGTGGACCTTTTTTCTAACGATATTCGAATTTCTTATATTGTTCTGATATTATAAAAATATATAAGAATCTTTTAATATTAGAAAAGTATTGAAACATTTTCATAGATATTCAGTAACTGAAAACATTTTTTAAAGTATTTAAAAAAATTAAAATAAATATTTCAGAATCTTTAGTACATAATTTGTAACTACTTTTAGTTAATTATTAACAATGTTTGTTATTTTTTTCCAGGATTTTAAAAATCTTCCCCAGAAATGTTTGTTCGATGAATCAGTTATCCTAAAAAGAAAAAATGAAGGATTACTGTAAAAAATAAATAAACTATTGCAGATTGAATTGTGTTTCTTTTTTATTAATATTTTCATCAGAAGCTAGCAATTTACCTATTCATCTTGTTTAATACTCCTACAGTTTTGAATATTACATATGAATCACTTCATTTAAAAATCTTTTCGAAAATCAATCTATATTTCAGAAAATAATTATTTAGATATTTTCTCATAAAAATTTTCTGGTTCTGGAGTACCCTCCAGTGAGTTCGATGAGTCATATATATTTTTTTTCATGATGCAAATTTTATTAATTTTGAGAAAAAAAAACACTTATTGCAACTCAAGAAATTTAATACAAAACCCGCATAAATAAGGAATTTTTCAGAAAATATGGAAGAAAACTGTTCGTAGAAAAATTTTAAAAGAAAGCACATAAAAATATCAAGCATGACTGTATAAAAAAATACTATAGTTCCTGACTCGCTTGTGAACATAATACATATATGATTTTAAGTGGTATACATTGCCGGCGTTCTGGCTTAAGGGTAGAACGTCTTCCCTTTGATCTGGGCGTCCCGGATCCTGGCTCGGGCATGGCTGTTCCTCACCCTGTGCTGTATGGGTGAGGTGTGTGAATGAGCCACTCTGTAAAAAGGGGTTGTGCAAGCGAATGTGTGTCATCTTCATATAAGCTAGAAGTCAGACTTCTGCCCTCGGTGCCCAGGGGCATCGGCCCTCAGAAACTACTGCACCTCTATTCCACTGTAAAGCGGACACGGCATCATCATCAGTGGTATACATGAAAAATTATGATAATATATGAAACATGCGTAAGCATAAAAAACACGTACAAGATGTGAAACAAAATAAATTAATAAGTAAACAAATTAAGTATTGAATTAACAAATAAAAAATATTAAAAAGAAGAGAAAACTAAAATAAAACATACAAGCCCATTTAGACAGAATTTATTTTTGAAGTAGTTAAAAAAAATTAACTTTCAATGGAAGAATAAAAAAATCGATTGTTACAGAAATGTGGATTTTTTTTTTAAAGAAAGGCAAATAGAGAAATAACCGATATAATAACAGACTTTATTTTTCATTAAGGTATTAATAAATGTATTTCACTGACAATCGAATTTGATGCGACTCAAATGCTTACTATTCTTGATATTAATAGTAGAAAAAGAATATAGATCAAGATCTTCCGTAAGAACATATGTTTCCTTATGAAACGTTTTGACCTATATTAAGGAAAATAAATACATTTTCGAAGAGAAATATGTTAATGAAATTTAAATAAAGTTTCGATACCAACTTAGAGCTGATTTCGAATAAATAAAATTCTAAGCATTTATATATCTGCGATTGCGAGAAAATTTTTTAGTGAGATGGATATTTGTTATAAGTTTTCCTAATCAACATTCTATTATATGATGTTATAATGATGATGATGGAGAATCATAAATAAAAAATGAAGATAAGAAAATTTCGCTTTGCATGCATTTTTGAAATTTCTAATAAAAAGTTTGAAAAAAAATTATAACAAAAGTTTGAAAAAAAATTTAAATTGTATATATATTTTATACGAAGTTATCCATTATAAAATGCATTCACATTTAATGTGTCATTTTTTCTGTATGTTCCAAGAATTCTTCGTTTCTTTTTTTTTTAATTTGCTTCTATATTATATAACATAACATATTTGATTCAGTAGTATTGATTTGACTTTTTATTTCAAAATTTCAGTATAAAAATATTACCAAATTTTGATTACTTTTCAATATATTTTCTTAAAATTCTTAAAGTATATATTTATAAATGCCATATTTTATTTTTTGGATATTTCACTGACAACATTTTTTTCTGAAACTCACCATGAAATAAAAGTGGCAAGCAGATTATATTTGAATTTTTTTGCTTTATTTTAAAACAAGTGCTAATCTAATTTAAGAAATTTATTTATTTTGAACCTAGATGAAAATTTTAAAATTTTGACCTCCATATTTTTTGATATATTAAAAATTTATGCAAGTTCTGTTGCATTGCTTCAGAAAGTTATTGCTTCTTTGAAGAATATTTTTTTCATATAATTATTAAGTTCATCTTGCTATTTGAATCGGCAGAATAAATAATCCAGGATTTAAAAATTTTAAAAATCACATTAATCGCTTCGCTAGTATTTTGACGAAGAAAAATTTTACTTCCTATTTTATATATTCTAATGTGTATTAGTATTCAGCATGGCATTCTTTCTGAGGTCTAGAGTCTCTTCCAATCATTTGTCGTTGTTCTTCAAATTATTCATATAAGATCACTTTATAAAGAATTTCACTAATTATTCAAAATTCGACAATAAAGTGCTAACAAAATATAATTATCTTTCTTTAGAATTTTTAAAGTTTCCGATTATAAGCCTTGAATTCTTTGCCATATCTTGATATTTACAGATAATTTATTTTTTCATATTATACCGATATCAAGGCAATAAAGAAATAACAAACTATATTCCAAAATTGCTTGTTTTATCTTAAAACAAATGCTAATTTAATTGTTCAAATGTATTTACTTTGAAGATTTCAGATCGGGTAACAGCGATACTGTTTGAAAAACAATAAAAATGCATTAACTTAATTACTTTAATAATTATGAACTTGAATAATTACTTTAATAAACTTGAATGCGCATTTTTTAATTTATCAAAAATTTATTAATGTGTTATTGTATTATTTTATAAAGTTAATAATTTCTCTGAAGGAATATTTATTCATATAATTACTTTCTGATTGCCTTTCGAGTAATTTATATTCTTGTAATTGCTATGCTGATATTTTTTCATCGTCAATTGAAAGACAATGTCATGTGATAAATATATTGTTTTTAGAAATTCAAATCTAATTCTTTTGAATATATTATTCTTATTATTTAGGTTATTTATCTTTACAAATTGGCACTAAAAAACTCTGACTATGAGTGCTGTCGTTCCAAAATAACAATTTGTTGGTCATTTGGAAACATAAACAATTGTAACATGATTTCTTTCTTTCTTGTCTCTAGGAGGCTGATATGGTCCTACTGACAAAGTAAAAAAAAAGTCGACATTTTATTTAACCTTTATTACACTAGACAAAACCTTGAAGCATGTTTGTAAACAGATATTACATATGACAAATAACTAATTTTAAAGGGAAACTAATGGAATATAAATAAGTACGGAAAATTTTTTCACTTATCATTTAAAGAAATCCTAACAAATTTATTCTCAAAAGAGGTTTTTTTTTTTTTTTTTTATCAAAATTTTCTTACGAATTTAGTCATAATACATGCAAATGTGTGTGGAAAATAATGACTTTATGTAGCGAAATTTTATTTGCAGATTTTTAATTCTGTTTCTTTTTATTTATATTGAATAAGTCTTCATAAAATGCAATTTTTCTTAAACATAATGTTTGAATTATATTATTTGGAATCTTATAGAAATATATTCGAGATACTAATTACTAAATTTTTCGATGCTATAAATAAATATGTCTAATGATTACATTTTTAAGAATCAAAAATAAAACAAAATAAATATACTGAGGGACGAAAAATTAAAACTTTCAACTTGCGTTAGTATCGTTGATATCTAAGATATAATCTATATCTATATCTATCTATATACTTATAATAAAGCTCAATGTGTGTGTGTGTGTGTGTGTGTGTGTGTGTGTGTGTGTGTGTGTGTGTGTGTGTGTGTGTGTGTGTGTTGGCGCTCTACAGACCAGACCGTTTGACATACAGCTACCAAATTTGGTACATGTATACCTTGGAGGTTGGGAATGTGCACCTGGGGTTTCTTTTTTCGAATTTTTAATTAGAATTTTAATTATTAATTAAAAACTAACTTTCCCGCCAAAAAAATCTTCCATTTTCCCCACCGCCAACTTTTCCGCCAAAAAAATCTCCATTATACCCAGCGCCAAACGAGAAAGGCTTCAGTTTTTTTTTCTCCCAACAGTAATGAGGCTAGGGTTAAAATTTTTCGGCGGATTATTTCAATCGGTTCTATTTATTTTCTTAATGTTTGATGCATTTAAAATTAAACATTGTTAATGAATCAATCTTTCAGATTCATTCTGAAGTACTTTTGAATTAAAATAAAACAGAATAAAGGAAATTAAAAATTTCTAATCCGCATAGCGTTACCCCAACTGGCGTAGAAAAAATCACGTATTTGCGTTACGTAACCGGCGAAGAAAATTCACGCATGCGCATTCTATTCTGATTGTTACCATGACAACGTTATCAATGGATGATTTAATTTTTTTTGGGTTAGTGGCATGCTTTTGTAAGTAAATTGTATTTATGTTAGTTATATATTTTTTGTATATGCTTATAGTTTTAAGTACATCGTTTTTTAAGTAGTTTTTTTAAAACCTGTTTTCAACCTTTTATTTTAAACGATTCGTTTTATTTTCTTAGTGTTTGATGCATTTAAATTTAAACATTGTTAATGTATCGATCTGCTCATAATGAATCTAAGAAAATTTTGTTGACCGACTCTTGAGATATTACATAAATTAAAAAAGATATTCTTTAGTGCCCATAAAGTTTAAACGCTGAGTGACTCTATTTTCAGTAATCAGATTATAAAAAAATGCTTTGTTTCAGTAAAAAATATTATTATATTAATTGAAGATAAATTCTTTCCACTTTAATTTAAAGCATAAATTCTACCGTTTTCAACCGTTTATTTTAAACGATTCGTTTTATTTTCTTAGTGTTTGATGCATTTAAATTTAAACATTGTTAATTAATCGATCTGCTCATAATGAATCTAAGAATATTTTGTTGACCAACTCTTGAGATATTACATAAATTTAAAAAGATATTCTTTAGTGCCCATAAAGTTTAAACGCTGAGTGACTCTATTTTCAGTAATCAGATTATAAAAAAATACTTTGTTTCAGTAAAAAAATATTATTATATTAATTGAAGATAAATTCTTTCCACTTTAATTTAAAGCATAAATTCTACGGATGCTAACAGAAAATGAGAGAGATACATATTACGTTATGACTGAAGGCCTTTATAATATTATGAATGAATTATATGATAATCAAAATTTGAAGTTTTAAAATATTTTGATGAAGAAGCTATTAAAGTAGAAATTGCATAAAATATTTAATTATTAAAATTTTAACGAACATTAAGATTGGCGAACCGGCTGGTCGCCAAAGGCGGCTAGTACTTATAATAAAGCTCAATGTGTGTGTGTGTGTGTGTGTTGGCGCTCTACGGGCCAGACCGTTTGATATACAGCTACCAAATTTGGTACATGTATACCTTGGAGGTTGGTAATGTGCACCTGGGGTTTCTTTTTTCGAATTTTTAATTAGAATTTTAATTATTAATTAAAAACTAACTTTCCCGCCAAAAAAATCTTCCATTTTCCCCACCGCCAACTTTTCCGCCAAAAAAATCTTCCATTATCCCCAGCGCCAAACGAGAAAGGCTTCAGTTTTTTTTTTCTCCCAACAGTAATGAGGCTAGGGTTAAAATTTTTCGGCGGATTATTTCAATCGGTTCTGTTTATTTTCTTAATGTTTGATGCATTTAAAATTAAACATTGTTAATGAATCAATCTTTCAGATTCATTCTGAAGTACTTTTGAATTAAAATAAAACAGAATAAAGGAAATTAAAAATTTCTAATCCGCATAGCGTTACCCCAACTGGCGTAGAAAAAATCACGTATTTGCGTTACGTAACCGGCGAAGAAAATTCACGCATGCGCATTCTGTTCTGATTGTTGCCATGACAACGTTAGCAATGGATGATTTAAATTATTTTTGGGTTAGTTGCATGCTTTTGTAAGTAAATTGTATTTATGTTAGTTATATATTTTTTGTATATGCTTATAGTTTTAAGTACATCGTTTTTTAAGTAGTTTTTTTAAAACCTGTTTTCAACCGTTTATTTTAAACGATTCGTTTTATTTTCCTAGTGTTTGATGCATTTAAATTTAAACATTGTTAATTAATTGATCTGCTCATAATGAATCTAAGAAAATTTTGTTGACCAACTCTTGAGATATTACATAAATTAAAAAAGATATTCTTTAGTGCCCATAAAGTTTAAACGCTCAGTGACTCTGTTTTCAGTAATCATATTACAAAAAACAAAAAAATACTTTGTTTCAGTAAAAAATATTATTATATTAATTGCAGATTAATCCTTTCCTCTTTAATTTAAAGTATAAATTCTACGGGAGCTAACAGAAAATTAGAGAGATGCATATTACGTTATGACTGAAGGCCTTTATAATATGACGAGTGAATTAATTATACGACTATCAAAATTTGATGTTTTAAAATATTTTGATGAAGAAGCTATTAAAGTAGAAATTGCATAAAATATTTAATTATTAAAATTTTAACGAACATTAAGATTGGCGAACCGGCTGGTCGCCAAAGGCGGCTAGTATTAAATAAAAGAGGATGGAAATGATATTATTATTTATTATTTATTGCATTGCACTTGATAGTGTCTCGTAATACAAGACTTTTTTCTGTATATGTAAATTACTGGACAAAGAAAATGAAAATTCTCAATAAATAACAACTGTTCATGAAGTAAAAGTAATTCAAATAAACGATAATAAATACAGATGTGCTTTGGATCTCTACTTTTATTATTTCTATATTTTTTTCTTTCTTTATAAAATGTCTCTTATTTATAATTTATATAGTTAAACTTATAATTATGCATCATCAAAAAACTTTTTTTAAGAATCGAATAAAAATTTGGGGGAAAAAACGAATTGTGATTGGAAAAATCGTTTGAAGATTTTTATTTTGAGAGATATATTCCTAAAAATGTATTTCGAAAATATTTCAAAGAAGATAAAAGTTATTGATCCTTAAAATATTTTTTAAATAAAAAAATATTGAAGAATTTTAAATATAAATTTTTGTATAAGAGTTTTAAAAATTAGGAAGATATTAATAAAGTAGTTTCATTGAATATTGAATTTAGTTAATTTAAAAAATAAATAAGGGTTTTATTCGCTATAAAATTTGACAGCATTCACTGGTTTAATATCTCTATAAACATATAATATGTGAAACTTACCTGAGGCAGATCAATGATATAAATATCAAAATTACAAATAAAAATAGATTTTTTTTTAATTTGTATATGATACTTTTTTGTTTCATTTTTCTTTAATCAGAAATGAAACGAGGTTTCCAGTGACATAAGCTCAGATGTATTTGATTGAAAACCAGTTGTATTAAACAGATAAGCACAATTAAAAAATGAAAGGGGATTTTTTATGCTTGAAATGTTACGGTATAAAAATAAACTATTAATTAAATTTTGAAAATCGCCTCTGACCGGAAATTGACACAAATTTCAAAAATACTTTATAAATGAAGCGGAAAGAAAAGTAGTATAAAAGCAATTTTGTTTGAAAATTCAAACATATAGCTAACCTCAGCATCACCTAAGAAGCTTCGAAAATGATGAAAATTGTGGTACGTATTAAAAAATCTTTTCTTTTTCTCATATATCTTGTATTTTTTAAATGATCATACAGATGTAAAAAGATGCTCCTTAAAAATGTGATAATCAGAAAGAGTAATTTAACAATATAAAATTAATTAAGTATCAAAAATTACTGAAATATAAAGTAAATACGATCTTGAGAGTCCGTCAGTTATTAATAACCTTTTGATTTTTCTAATGATTTTACGGTCAAAACTCACATATGATAAATGCATTATACCAATAAAAAATAGCAAATTTTGTTTGGAATGCAGTTTCAAATTTCCACGGATGGATTTGCAATGATCGATTTCATGTCTTTTAATTTTGTAAAAATTCAATGAATACTCTTAAATACACTCTACATCGCTTGATTTCACCTTATTTATTATAAATAAATATCGAATTGACTATTTAGGAATAGGCTACCATAGAATCTACCACTTAAATTAGTATTACATGGCATGCAAGGATAATTATTTCGTTCTTCATTTCTGCAGTTCGTTAAAATTGGTAACTATAATTAATGTAGGATTTGTTCCTACATTTGATCAAAAATGGTATTAGAAATATCAAACCATTCGCTTTGGATTTCCTTTAATTCCAAAGGAGTTATTTAAAATTCCTTGCTGAAGAAAAGGATCCATTTTAAAAACTGAAAAGTTTTATAAATACAAGAATTTTTCTTATACGTCAAGATTAATCTTTCAATTATAAATTTGATTACCAATATTGCAAAACGTAAACGGTTCGTAAATGTTTTAAAACTATTTTCAAATAATACAACAATTTTTCGTCAGTATAAACACAATCATGAAAATCTTTGAAGCATCCATTTTGTCCGACTCGTAGTAAGCAAAACTGTAATCTTTCTAATTGGTTTTTAACTGTTACAATCAGTCTAAGTTGGCGGCATACGCTTATAATGCTTCGTTCTTTGATGACAAACTACGAATTAATCTTCGACAACTAAATGGAATATGTTTGAATTTAGCAAAATTTTCAGAGTAATAATTAAATTTCTTCCTGCGTTTATACTTTTTATTGTAGAAATATCCTAACAGATTTTTCCTTCAGCTATTAATAACACAAATTATACGTTTTTATACTGTTTCACTCTCTTAAGAGTTTTGAATATGCTTCTCTGCCATCTAAATGAAAATAATTTATTTAATGAAATTGCTGAATGTAATTGATTATTATTTTTAAGCATGTTTATCAATAGTTTTTTGAAAATATTATTAAATTTTTGTAGACCCTCGTCTTGGCTCTTGTAGCCATCGCCGCCTGCTCTCTGGATGTCATTCCCCACTATAGCCATCATGGTCATGGTCATGGAATCAGTAGCAGATACTTCAGAAAAGCACAAGGACATGGATATGGATTAGGATATGGTGGATATGGTCTCGGATATGGGGGCTATGGAGGTTATGGATATGGTGGTCTAGGAGGATATGGATATGGTGGCCTAGGAGGATATGGAGATTTCGGATATGGATATAATACCTACTTGTAAATGGTAAAAAATAAAAACAAATAAAATTTATTACTTTTGAAACTGCAAGAGATTAATTAACATTTCGCTTCTGAATAATAATCGTTAAATAAACTATTTTGTAAATTCTTTCGGCTTAAAGAATCACTCATTCTATTGCAAATTAATAACTGAAAATCCTAATTTATTTTGTTAACTATACATAGACCAATTTACTATGTTGTTATTAATTTTTAGGAATACTTGGAAGAGATTCGGAGTGGAGAAGATTTTTGTCTGCGTTATCTGTAAAGACAAAAACTCTGTAAAAATCTCAAAATTTGTGAAAATAAAAATTATTTTATATATTTGTGTATGTAATTACTTCAAATAAATGTGTGCTTAAAAAATTAAGATCTCACTTTTATTTCAGTGCAATCTGTCATTAAGACAACGGTTCTCAATTTGTAAGATGCATCTGGAGTATGAAGTGTCAGAAAAAATGAACTAGCTTGTTTTGTTCAGCATTTAGACAAATTATATAGATTTTATTAAAAATTCTTTGGCTTCAAATATATATGAAATATATCATTTTATTTTCTATCATTTCGAAAAAAGTTCTCTTGGCACCCAAGCATAGTATATGTAATATTTAATCACTTATTGTGCTCCTTTCGTACTTTCGCCAATCTAATCGATTCCAATACCATTTCAAAATTTTACTTCAAACTTGTAACTAAAGGTGCCTCCATTTTTCCATAACTAAAATCTGTTTATTGTGATATTATAATTTTATATTAGCTTTTGAATTACCAAGGAAATTTGGGTGCCATTTATCTCACTTTTTAAGTCACTAAATAAAAGGACCGAAGTATAAGAATTAATTTCAAACTATTGCCCATCACACAATGCTTTTTAAGTCATTAAATAAAAGGAATAAAGGTAGAAACTAATTTCAAAATATTGTCCACCACACAGTCATAATCTTTACACTAGTGTATAGTAAAAAAAAGAACCAAAATATTTCGATACTTTCATATTTGTAATACTTCTCTCAAACCACATGTTTATTTATTTCTAAAGAAGAAAAGTTCCTCCTTATTAATTGTTCTCTTATTTTTATATAAAAGATTATATAAAAATAAGAATATAAGAATATCTCTTATATAAGAATAAGAGATTATATTATTTATATAATCTCTTATTTTTATCTATCTCATAAAGTACAGATTTTTCAATTATTTATTTATATTCGATGATTGAATAAATAATTTTTTACTCATAATTAATAAAATTAATAGTTTAATTAATTTTATTACTTCATGTTATTTGAAAAATAATATTATAAGCCATAAAACCTTAAAAAATATGATAATTCTAAAGGGTTTTCACAATTTCTTCCACTAATATGCAGTTTTCGTAACTTCAAGAAAAACAAATGCTTTTAGAAATTCTTGCGGCAATTTTAAAAAAAAAAATTAGTACTAATTAAAACTATTTCGTATGTTTACGTTTATCATTTATTCATAAGCTAATATAAATTTTTATAAATTATTGGTATTTCATTTCGCAAAAACATATGTATCTAAATTATTCATTCTCACTTCTAACGGGGATTTTAAAAAATAAATAAAAAGAAAGAACTCTACTTGCAATAGTTAATAAGACAAAAATACATTATATATGCAGGAAAATTTATAATTAGTTATAGTCTATCTTTTACCGAAGAATAAAATTAATTGATGCATAAAAAATAAAATATGTTGGACAAAATTTGAAAAGGAAGCTAATACATGACCTCATTATTATATAAAATACAATTTGCATTTTAAAATTGAATAATAAATTTGGAAAGAAAATTATATATTTTAGTAAAATGGAATAGTATAATCTATAGATTTTTGTTACTAATATAACCAAAATCTATGGCTTATGCTCTTTCGGAAGCTTTATATTAGGCCCTTTTTATAATGCTGCGAAATTCAACTAATGGGTAAGTTAATCCATTCTTTAATAAAAATGTCTTGAAGAATGCAAAATTATTTTTTAAACTCATCTGCAAATTAAACAGTAAGTAGGTAGCAAACAAATTTTTCTATGATCCATAATGTAAACAACAATGATGAACATTTTATGGGTTAAAAAAAAGAAATACCACATGCATAAACTAATGAGTTCAAACTGTCGTATCAATGCTTTTAATTAAATGTTATCTCTCCTTTGTACAGATTTGTTGCAATTTCAAACTGAATATGACTTAAATGGTGAAACAATTGTATTTATGCATTATATTTTTATATTTTCCAACAATTATATTCCCCATGCATTGAAGTTATTGTAGATTCTTAGAAAAAGCATAGAAAAAAATAATTCCCATCTTTGCTTTTTATTCTTGAAGTTAATGAGTTATCGAAGACATTATCGATACTAAATTAAAACCTAAGTATTATTTTATAAAAACCCTTCAGTTTCACAACTTTTTTTTAGAACAAAATCTTCATTAGATCGCCTTAATACTAGGCAGGAAAACATGATAAAAATATTATATTCATTTAAAGTAACAATTGCTCATTTTAAGTATGATATAGACAGGCTTTTTTTTGTTTATATAAGATTATTCTTTTAAATAAAACTTAGCATATTCTAATTTTATTAGATTTACGAAATATATCAAAAAAATCATGTTTCAATTGTTAAACTGTCATGCAAAAAGTCCACTAATATTTGATCTTTAGCATATGGAATCACAGCTGCGCCATTTGTATATAAGACAGACGTCAGAGGGTACAAAACATACAAGGTCTGTACATGTGCTGCTATTTCTTGGAATGTGAAATTGTCTTAAATTGTATGTAGCGTGCAAAAAAAAAATCCATAAAGAATAGTAAATGCTGGGAAAGCTTATTATTTTAAATTTTTCGGTTGAAGTCAAACACTTGTCATCTTTTGTATAATTTTCGTATCATTTGTATAATTTCTCATCTTCCCGATTCTTTCCCAGGGAAATAAGAAATCAGAAGTTTGTTATCACTAAATGGTTCTGTTAGCAAACTTCTTAAGGAATTAAAAAACACTTGCATTCTTCTACAATTAGACTAGCATTATGATTACCTGCAGTATAAACTGTTAGCCTTTCCAGATGCTCTTTATTAAGAAATAAGCCATTCTTTTAGAAAGCGCAGCGTTACAAAGAAAGTTATTTGCTCATTCGGCAATCCAGAACTCCTCTTTTTTATAAATTTGAAGTTAAAATTATTAGTGAAAGTGAACAGTATAAATCTTGATCAGCAAATTTCTCTCAAATCCTGATGATTGGATGATGTACTTACCAGACAAATATTTGCATATAGTAGTTATACTGTAATGGATAAATTTGCTTTTCTGAAGTAAATAATTCTACTTAAATTTGAAATTAATCTCTCTAAATTTAAATTTAATCATATCTCTGAACATTTTGTAGACAGAAAAACTATGTACAAAAGGTGCAAAAAAAAAAGTGTTTGCTTAGATGAATGCAAGAAAATCACTTTATTTATTGACACTATTGCTTTAAAGGAGACTTATAAAAATTTAACTTTTAAAACTTTTTACTATTAACCTCGGCAAAAACTATGTTTTCATAAAATTTCCTACCTTATATAATGAAAACTTTATAATTGGATGCATTCTTAAATGTAGTATAGGCTTGCTCGACATTTTGAGGGAACACTGTATATTTTTGAGTTAAAGGTAATTAACGTAAATGCCAGGCAAAAAATCTCAGAATTCAAGTCACATTCTATGAAGAACAATATTAGATTTTCATTTGTCAGAAGTGAATATATGATGTGACTTCGCTTTGTCTTATTATTGAAAGGAAAGGGGGAAAATACAAGAATTTAAACTATGAATAATGTTTGTATCATTTCGCAAACGGCTGATAATTTTAACTAAAACCATGTAGAAGAAATTTTTTAAAAAATAAATCAAATATCTTTGTGATTATAGATAATAATTAGTATTATGTAAACTGCATAATAAAAGATTTTTTCTCATTTAAAATGAAAATTTTATTTGATGTTTTAATCACTGATGACAGTTCATGTCAGAGATTTCTTGACAAATTTTGATTCGAAATCTTATCCATGCATTTAGAAACGAGGGTAAAAGAACTGAAAAAAAATATTGAACAATATTAGAATTCTATAGATATCAATATGTATATAGGAAAATAAAATAAAATTTACATTAAGATCAAAATATTTTTCCAATAGATTAACAATTAATAAATTATCAAAATTTTGCACTATTTTTAATCAAAATTTAGTACGCAAATTCAAATTAGCTAACTTGAAATTATGAATTATGCATTCAAGTTTTATTTTAATAATGATAGGCTTCATTTGATTACTTTCTAGATAAAAAAAGAAAAGAAAAATATTACTTTTCAGAACTACGCAACATTTTATTGCCGATTCCTTAATTTCCAATTTTTATTAGTTTTGCATTGGAAGTTTTTTTTTGAAGCCCGATTCATATATAAAGGTGTTTTGAAATACAGAAGATATCTCAACTCTATAACATAAATCTTATAGCATCATTCTACTGACAATGAAACACTTGCTATATGACACATAAATATACACGATTGTTTCAGGTTTGATTCTAATAAGTATACGTTTCTCTTGATAAATTTCTAGATAAAAAAGAAAAAGTGTATATTACTTTTTCAGAATTATAGAGCATTATTAATATGCAATATGCATTATTAATATGCAATATTGCATCTTTAATATGCAATTCTCACTAGGTTTAGCATTGGAAATTTTTCTTTGAAGCCCGATTCATATATAAAGGTGTTTTGAAATACAGAAGATATCTCAACTCTATAACATAAATCTTATAGCATCATTCTACTGACAATGAAACACTTGCTATATGACACATAAATATACACGATTGTTTCAGGTTTGATTCTAATAAGTATACGTTTCGCTTGATAAATTTCTAGATAAAAAAGAAAAAGTGTATATTACTTTTTCAGAATTATAGAGCATTATTAATATGCAATATGCATTATTAATATGCAATATTGCATCTTTAATATGCAATTCTCACTAGGTTTAGCATTGGAAATTTTTCTTTGAAGCCCGATTCATATATAAAGGTGTTTTGAAATACAGAAGATATCTCAACTCTATAACATAAATCTTATAGCATCATTCTACTGACAATGAAACACTTGCTATATGACACATAAATATACACGATTGTTTCAGGTTTGATTCTAATAAGTATACGTTTCTCTTGATAAATTTCTAGATAAAAAAGAAAAAGTGTATATTACTTTTTCAGAATTATAGAGCATTATTAATATGCAATATGCATTATTAATATGCAATATTGCATCTTTAATATGCAATTCTCACTAGGTTTAGCATTGGAAATTTTTCTTTGAAGCCCGATTCATATATAAAGGTGTTTTGAAATACAGAAGATATCTCAACTCTATAACATAAATCTTATAGCATCATTCTACTGACAATGAAACACTTGCTATATGACACATAAATATACACGATTGTTTCAGGTTTGATTCTAATAAGTATACGTTTCGCTTGATAAATTTCTAGATAAAAAAGAAAAAGTGTATATTACTTTTTCAGAATTATAGATCATTTTCATGCTGATTCTTTAATATGCAATTCTCACTAGGTTTAGCATTGGAAATTTTTCTTTGAAGCCCGATTCATATATAAAGGTGTTTTGAAATACAGAAGATATCTCAACTGTATAACATAAATCTTATAGCATCATTCTACTGACAATGAAACACTTGCTATATGACACATAAATATACACGATTGTTTCAGGTTTGATTCTAATAAGTATACGTTTCTCTTGATAAATTTCTAGATAAAAAAGAAAAAGTGTATATTACTTTTTCAGAATTATAGAGCATTATTAATATGCAATATGCATTATTAATATGCAATATTGCATCTTTAATATGCAATTCTCACTAGGTTTAGCATTGGAAATTTTTCTTTGAAGCCCGATTCATATATAAAGGTGTTTTGAAATACAGAAGATATCTCAACTCTATAACATAAATCTTATAGCATCATTCTACTGACAATGAAACACTTGCTATATGACACATAAATATACACGATTGTTTCAGGTTTGATTCTAATAAGTATACGTTTCGCTTGATAAATTTCTAGATAAAAAAGAAAAAGTGTATATTACTTTTTCAGAATTATAGATCATTTTCATGCTGATTCTTTAATATGCAATTCTCACTAGGTTTAGCATTGGAAATTTTTCTTTGAAGCCCGATTCATATATAAAGGTGTTTTGAAATACAGAAGATATCTCAACTGTATAACATAAATCTTATAGCATCATTCTACTGACAATGAAACACTTGCTATATGACACATAAATATACACGATTGTTTCAGGTTTGATTCTAATAAGTATACGTTTCTCTTGATAAATTTCTAGATAAAAAAGAAAAAGTGTATATTACTTTTTCAGAATTATAGAGCATTATTAATATGCAATATGCATTATTAATATGCAATATTGCATCTTTAATATGCAATTCTCACTAGGTTTAGCATTGGAAATTTTTCTTTGAAGCCCGATTCATATATAAAGGTGTTTTGAAATACAGAAGATATCTCAACTCTATAACATAAATCTTATAGCATCATTCTACTGACAATGAAACACTTGCTATATGACACATAAATATACACGATTGTTTCAGGTTTGATTCTAATAAGTATACGTTTCGCTTGATAAATTTCTAGATAAAAAAGAAAAAGTGTATATTACTTTTTCAGAATTATAGATCATTTTCATGCTGATTCTTTAATATGCAATTCTCACTAGGTTTTGCATTGGAAGTTTTTTTTTGAAGCCCGATTCATATATAAAGGTGTTTTGAAATACAGAAGATATCTCAACTCTATAACATAAATCTTATAGCATCATTCTACTGACAATGAAACACTTGCTATATGACACATAAATATACACGATTGTTTCAGGTTTGATTCTAATAAGTATACGTTTCGCTTGATAAATTTCTAGATAAAAAAGAAAAAGTGTATATTACTTTTTCAGAATTATAGATCATTTTCATGCTGATTCTTTAATATGCAATTCTCACTAGGTTTAGCATTGGAAATTTTTCTTTGAAGCCCGATTCATATATAAAGGTGTTTTGAAATACAGAAGATATCTCAACTGTATAACATAAATCTTATAGCATCATTCTACTGACAATGAAACACTTGCTATATGACACATAAATATACACGATTGTTTCAGGTTTGATTCTAATAAGTATACGTTTCTCTTGATAAATTTCTAGATAAAAAAGAAAAAGTGTATATTACTTTTTCAGAATTATAGAGCATTATTAATATGCAATATGCATTATTAATATGCAATATTGCATCTTTAATATGCAATTCTCACTAGGTTTAGCATTGGAAATTTTTCTTTGAAGCCCGATTCATATATAAAGGTGTTTTGAAATACAGAAGATATCTCAACTCTATAACATAAATCTTATAGCATCATTCTACTGACAATGAAACACTTGCTATATGACACATAAATATACACGATTGTTTCAGGTTTGATTCTAATAAGTATACGTTTCTCTTGATAAATTTCTAGATAAAAAAGAAAAAGTGTATATTACTTTTTCAGAATTATAGAGCATTTTCATGCTGATTCTTTAATATGCAATTCTCACTAGGTTTAGCATTGGAAATTTTTCTTTGAAGCCCGATTCATATATAAAGGTGTTTTGAAATACAGAAGATATCTCAACTCTATAACATAAATCTTATAGCATCATTCTACTGACAATGAAACACTTGCTATATGACACATAAATATACACGATTGTTTCAGGTTTGATTCTAATAAGTATACGTTTCTCTTGATAAATTTCTAGATAAAAAAGAAAAAGTGTATATTACTTTTTCAGAATTATAGAGCATTTTCATGCTGATTCTTTAATATGCAATTCTCACTAGGTTTAGCATTGGAAATTTTTCTTTGAAGCCCGATTCATATATAAAGGTGTTTTGAAATACAGAAGATATCTCAACTCTATAACATAAATCTTATAGCATCATTCTACTGACAATGAAACACTTGCTATATGACACATAAATATACACGATTGTTTCAGGTTTGATTCTAATAAGTATACGTTTCTCTTGATAAATTTCTAGATAAAAAAGAAAAAGTGTATATTACTTTTTCAGAATTATAGAGCATTTTCATGCTGATTCTTTAATATGCAATTCTCACTAGGTTTAGCATTGGAAATTTTTCTTTGAAGCCCGATTCATATATAAAGGTGTTTTGAAATACAGAAGATATCTCAACTCTATAACATAAATCTTATAGCATCATTCTACTGACAATGAAACACTTGCTATATGACACATAAATATACACGATTGTTTCAGGTTTGATTCTAATAAGTATACGTTTCTCTTGATAAATTTCTAGATAAAAAAGAAAAAGTGTATATTACTTTTTCAGAATTATAGAGCATTTTCATGCTGATTCTTTAATATGCAATTCTCACTAGGTTTAGCATTGGAAATTTTTCTTCGAAGCCCGATTTCTATCTAAAAGGAGTTTTAAGATATGTCATATATCTGACTCTCCGACCCACCCGAAGGTGTTTTAAGTTAAGAAAGATATCTCAACTCGATAATCTAAATCTAATGATATAATTTCGCTGATAATGAAACACGTGCTACATGACACATAAATATACATAATTGTTCCAATTTTTATTCTAATAAGGATAAGTTTCTCTTGATAAATTTCTAGATAAAGAAAAAATATGTATATTACTTTTTAGAATAACATAACATTTTACTGCAGATTCCTTAAATTGAAATTCTGACTTTCCATTGGAAATTTTTCTTTGAAGCCCGATTCATATCTAAAGGGGTTTTGAAATGCCGAAGATACCTCAACTCGATAACATAAATCATATTATCACTTCTGGCGATGAAGCACTTGCTATGAGACACATACATACACATGAGTGTTTCACTTTCACAGTGATAGATTTCATTTGATAAATTTCTAGATAAAGAAGAAAAAGGATTATTACATTTCAGAATATTTTATTATTGGTTACCTAATTAGCAATTTTCGCTAGGCTTTGCAATGGAAATTTTTCTTTGAAGGCCGATTCATATCTTAAAGGTGTTTTAAAATACAGAAGATATCTCAACTAGATAACGTAAATCTAATTATATCACTCAGGTAACAATGAAACACTTGATATACACATAAATATACACGATTATTTCAAGTTTTATTTTAACAATGATAAGTTCCCTTTGATAAATTTCTAGATAAAGAAAAAAAACTGAATGGTACGTTTTAGAATAACAGAACATTTTACTGGTTCACTAATTTGTATTTTTCGCCAGGCTTTGCATTGCAAATTTTTCTTTGAACTTCGATCCATATCTAAAAGGAATTTTGAGATAAATGAGATAACTAAAGTCTAATAATTTTGCTATGCTGATAACGAAAACTTGCTATACGATACATAATTATATACAATTGTTTTAATCTCAAATCTCTACCTTATCTTATGCTTCATTGAAATTTTATATTCCGAAACTAAGGTAAATACTCATTCAAGCGAAATCTTTTGAGAATATATAAGCGAAAAACTGAAGCCATCAGCACTTACCTCGCAAACTTCCGCTAAGACAAGCGACCAACATAAAGTGCGCTAAAATGATGAAAGCCGTGGTAAGATTTCTTTTTCTGCTTCTAAATTTGAGTATTCTGTATTGTTGGTATGACTGAAAAATCAACATTGTGTTCCGTTTTGTAGATTTGTATAGTACAAAAGAATGATGTTTGATTTTGATTGTGTTTTTTAGTTTAAAATTAAATTGCTTGAAACTGTAAGAAATTTTGTCATATTTGGATTGTTATTCCACTTATTTCAGACCACATAAAACTTTGCATAGTTTTCTAGAGCTATTATTAAGCTTCCCAATTTGTAGATGAAGTTTCAGTAGCAAATAATTTTGCAACACAATACCAAGGAGGAAACATATTTATTTTATTTTATATCCCTATTTACTAACTTCAGGCACTGATAAATAACTCTATACCTTTATTTAAAATATTTATTGAATTCCTATTGAAAAAAATTTGATTCGATAGATTTTTACAAGATTCCCCAATGTATTCTAAAGCACTTGTTACAGAAAAAATAGGATTACTTATATTCAATATGTGCAAATACTTCAAGAGTTGCGTATTTTTCTGCATAGTGTTTAATTTTTAGCAGCAATACTTTCACAATTTATCAATGAATATAGCTGAACTTCTAAAATACGAGAATGAGACCATGATATCAATCATCTTCAGGTAAATAAGAAATGTATACGTAAAAATTGTTCAAAAACCAAAGTTTTGGTTGTTTACAATTGTTTGTATTAGGCAACATATTGAATTTTCCGCATTTATGTTAGATGACAATTATATAAAGATAAATTGCTTGCAAATATAAAATTCGCAAAACTCTCCATTTATAAAGTATTGTTACGAAATGTCCGGGTTCGTTTGGATAGTGGAAATTATATGGTGTGGAGAACGCTTAATCAGCAGGCGGCAGTAGAAAATAAAACAACGACGTTTATTAACACGAAGATACACAGGACAGCACAAGGACGACAACTACATACAGCATAGAGAAGACAATTATCTGCAGCCGAGACGTGCACACAACAAGACTCTACTGCAGACAGTAGCGCACAGCTTAGTTCAGCACTAGCTTGACTCCATCGCTGCTCTGCTAATCTCTGGAAGACTCGTTCTTCGCCGTCGATTCCGACTACTCCCCCGGCAGATGCAGACTGCTTCCTTTTATAGGTCTCAAGAGGCGGACTAAAAGCCTCTCAACCAATCAGGAACTTTCGAGGCTTATCTTGGTTCCTACTGGACGGTTCAGAAAAATGCTGGATGCTTCGGGTATAATCTATTTTGGCGCCAAAGTCGCCAAATTCGTCACCAAGTCGCCAAATGGTTGCCAAGCTCTGGGACCTCCGATGTGACACCCGGACTCCGTCCAATACAGATGACTGTAAAACAATCTTTCTGATGATGGAACCGACTATGCTGGGAAGCAGCATCACAGATTCGTAACAGTATTGTTACTAATAATTCATTTTTCTAGTAATTTACTTAGTACCATTAAATTTTTTTAGCATTCAACCATTTGTTAATTCTAGCAAAACGTTTTATTCTTCTGTTTTCAATAAATCAAACCATGTTTATATATTTACTATAATTTTGTGAACAGAGTCTCAGTTCCTTCATCTCAAAATTTCCATCATCAGAAAGCTTTACATTTTTTATCCTAAAATCTGATATAAAATTGTCATATCAATATCTGCATTACCTTATCTCTGTTTTAATGATCCATACATAAAAATATAAATTTAATAAATATAAAAAAAATTCATGCTCATAAATAAGGTAATGCAAAAAGATAAGGCATGAGTTACCTATTATGTTAATATTTATAGCATGAATATGATATACAAATGGAAACGAACAATGCGTGCTATTTGGCCCAAGTTTTCATAAATTGGAAATTTAATGACAAACCTGATAAAAATTGGATACAGACAAACTAACAAATATACTCTTTGTTTTCTGTAGCTCGCTCTTGTTTTGGCTATGGCAGCCATTGCTTGTGCCTCAACCGGCGTCGATGTCATTCGCCACACTCCCGGATTCAATGGCTACTATGGATATGCACCATATTACCATGGATACGGAAACGGATATTTCGGGTATGATGGACTTGGTTTGGGACCTTATAACTACTATGGAAGATACGGCCTCGGTTATGGAGGATATGGTATCGGATATCGAGGATATTTGGGAGGGCTCGGTTACTACGGTTATTTTTAAGTAACTTCTTGGTAAGTCTTTCTGATATTACAATTTAAAATCAGTTTTGCAACTATAGAAATAATATCACTGCAAATAATATGTAAATTTATATATACCTCAGATTAAAATTCATTTAAATAAATTTAGTTGAAAATTAACTGATTTTTTTTTGAAATAGTTATTTCAAATAGTAAATTTTTTAGATGCAGTTATTACCACTTAATGCATTCCATTCTTAAATTCTTTTTTATTTAACTGATTCTTTCCATAAAGATTGAATGCAATCCTTTCAATTTAATCTTTTTATAGGTTTTACCAAAATCTGTATATATTTTAGAAATGCAACTGAAAATATTAATTTGCGAAGTATTTACGGAAAGGCACTCATATATATATATAAATTATAACATTGAATTATTTTGCTAGTTTAAGCAAAATAAGAGGAAATTCATTTACTTGTGTATCTATGAATTTGGCTTAAGCAGAATGATATAAAGAAGAATTTACATTAAAAGAGTTTTTGGAAATATCCATGAATGGTTAAATTCAAAGGAGAAGGATTGAGAACATTCAAATATTATGAAAAATTTGGATGCAGATTCTTTGAAACTGTGACAGATTTAAAAAAATAATGCTACACATATTGAAAATAACGTTATGAAATTGATAAATATATTCTATGCAACAAAACTTTGGAAACGTTTTACGAAAAAAAAAGTTTTTTAATGTTTTTAGAATGTTACGAGTAAAACGAAATTTTAGACGCACTGAATCTTTTAGACTTTCTATAAAAATTGCATTATTTTAATAATCTAAGTATACATTTTTTTCTTTTCCAGTTCAACGGCAGAATGTGTTAGCAACGGCAGCGTGTGTTGTGAAACAGCTTACTACAAGATCCCACCATCTAGGTTGGAGAAATTACATTGTTCATTCTGAAAAATAAAGAGTTGTAATCACATTTTCTTCATTTCATTAATATAATTTTAAAAAAGCACAAACACAACTTTATATATATATATATATTTGAAACCTTCAAATAGTTTCATTAATATACATATCTTTTTTCAATCAACAACCATTAAAAAACATGACGCATTCTGTTTTGATATTTAGAGAACAGAAACATTTGACCGTTTGAGATATTCCTCCTCATACAATAATTTGTTTATAGTGTGTTGCATATTTCATTTTTTTTTTCTTTTATTAAGAGTGCTGTTGGGTTTTCATGCTTGTATTTTATATTAAAATAATTTTGATATAAAACAAAAACCATAAGAATATAAATAACTGAATTTGCAAAATGCATATAGGTTTCTATAAATTTTACTGAGTTTCTACAAATTTCAAATTTCTTATATTTAAAGCACGTAATATTTCTAATATTTAATAATTTTAACACATTTGAATACTTTTCTTTTAATAAATTCGCTTGATAACAATTCGCTTGGTAACAATTTTGATGAGCATTTAATTAAGATATGAAGTTCATTGCCATGTTGAACACAACTATCTGATAGTTTTATAAATCTGTCATAACATGAAATTTATAATTAAGATGTAATCACTGAATTAATTATTACAAATTAGAAAATATTCAAGAATAACCATTTTCCAAAATTTTGCATTTCCTTTTGTGAAATATAAGTAAATATACCTTTACTTACTTTATTAGAGAACTTCACAAAAGCAAAAATTTTATTTTGGGCATTCCGATATGAATTTCTCTCTAACTCTTACTATCAGTTTTCTCTTTTCAGTATATCGTATATTAAAGTTTCAAAAAGAAACAAATATTAAAACTTGGTCTAAACTTTCTCCCGCCATTCCCTTAGAAGTTACTTTAATTTACTGTTTACAAAAGACATCGTAAAATAATTATATTTGCTGACCAAGCATTGACAGAAATCATGATGATATTTAATTATAAGATAATATATGTCATATTATTAATGCAATATTACTTTTCCATTGTCAAAATCGCGCCACCTAATACTTACATTTCCTTTCCAAATTTTGAAAAAATTTCGATGAATACAAGCAGATTTTACATTATATTACTAATATTCATTTAATTTTTATAAGTTTAAAGTTATGCCAGCTGTTTGAGATATTTAAATAAATTACTACCTAAAAATGATGAATTAAAGAAGGGAATGAATAATTTCTGTATTTATCTAATATATGATTTGATAAATACAGAAGAAGAAGAATCTTTTGCATTTGTATTGCAATATAATTTATTAGTTTATATATTGAACTTTATTTAATTAGTAATAAATGTGATGTTTAAGTTCACAAGCACTCATCAGTTGGCATCGTTCTTTACTGCTTGATATAATGAATAAAATTCAAATCAAACATGTGAAAATAAAATATTAGTGGAAACAAGCGATTACAAGTGATTTTGAAATTATCTTTTAGTGTTTGTGATTAGATAATAAAAAAAAATCTCAAATGCTTACTTAAAAAGTTTTTAAAAAATCTCAAATTTAAAGACTTAAGAGAAAGCTTTTGCAAATGAATAAAATTTGAAGTACAAGAAATTTCTGTATAATTTTACTGCAATTACAAGGCAATGATAATGATGGTTTTTGTACGTTTCAGAAATATTAAGGGTTTTTCAGTTTGTTTCAATAGCCGAAATCTAATCAGTTGCACTTTCATAAATTTATTCATGATTAAATGAATTTGTCTACTAGTTGATCAATAGTTGATGTATACCAATTTCATCTGTCTAGCTCTTTACATTTAGTAGTTATCCCGTTCACTTGTATTCGGGCAGTTGGCTACACAGACTTCCTCTGAATGGATTTCCTACATTTCATTAAAATTCTATAAATTATGTGTAAAGACCATTTACAAATTTCATGTATTTAGCTTGAAGCGCTTTTGAGTTGTTGCGTTCACAGATAGATTGGTATAATTTCAAAAAACGTTTTTCTTGAACTCAGGGAAATCTGATACGTGTATATTCATCAAAATCAGGATTCGAATTTTTCGACAATACTCTATATTACTCTATCATTTCTCTACTCTATTAACTATTTCTTACTCTATCAACAATACTCTATCATTTCGTTTATGAAGAAGTAAAAGATAATAATTTATCATTTAAAGAAAAGTTAATACATTTCAAAATTAACGTAAAATAAATTTTCTTAAAACTATTTACGAATGCTGTCAAAATTACTAGAAAAAAAGTCTCAACGTTTTGGTTATTTCATTTGGATTACCAACCCATAGTAAGAACCCTCATGTAGATATATTAGTTGAATATCGTGCATTAATGAATGAATAAAATTTGATTTTAGATGTAAATTATTTATGTCTGTTTTCATAGCTATTTAATTTCGATAGATATTTAAAATCAAGCTATCAAATCATAACTATTTAAATTCGATAAAATCACTAACTAAAATTCATTACATTCATAGAATATTCTTAATTCTGGAATTAGCGATTAAAATCTGCATTATCCATTGTTCATGTTTTGTAATGGAAAACTCATTTGACCCGTCAAAAGTTACACTTGTCAAAATGAAATTTGTGACGCAAATGACGAGTTATGATAGATTAAAAACTGGGTCACAATAAAATAAAACAAATAATAAAGGTGCAGAAAATTATTTTTTAATGGTTGATAAGGCACGGCATTGAATTATAATGGTACAAATCGCATTTTTAGAATCTCCTGTGACCGGAATTCCATATTTGTATGAAAATTTCTTCCAATGAAGCAGAACGATTGGGTATAAAAGCTCTGCTGCTCTACGAATCAGACATATAGCTTAACTTGACAGCTCCAAAACAGCAATTAAAATGATGAAGACTGTGGTAAGTCATTTTACATTGAGCATTTGTTTTCTAATATGTATTGCTGCCTAAAAAGCACTGAACAATTTATATTAAAAACCCTGTCTTGTAATCATTTACTTTAAAAATATTTACAGCAGTTTAAAGTTCCAAATTCTTACAATACGTTTGGAATATTGTAATCAACTCTGGTTGTTATAAAATCAAACAGGAAAACTAATTTAATGTTTTATACAGAAATATAATTATATATTAAATGAATTGAAACATAAATTTGTGCTTAGTGTTTATTATTTTTTTTATTTTTTAAAGATAAAAAATCTGATCAATTACATAATATTTAATGAAAATTATGAAAATAAATATAAGACATCAATATTGTATTATAAGTTTTCATTCGCTAAATATTTTAAATTAATATTATATAAATAAAGTTGAAGCACGCATTCATTAATATTTGCTATAATCAGAAAATTGATAACATGTCCTTGCCTTGAGGATATAAAAATAATTATAAACTTACAAATTATTACTTTCAGCTTTAAAGTAAAGGGAGAGATGGAATCATTAAAGCACCTCTTGGAATATATTTAAGATTAAATCCGATACACTTATTTGAAAAAAACTAAGGCCAATTTTTGAAAAATATATTTTTTTTTTTTGACGAACATCATATTTTTTGTATCTTTTTTGTTTCGCCGTCATCATTCAATAATGACTTTGAAACCCCATTATTTTATTTTATCATTACAATAATCATCCAATTTTTAACATTTCGGCTCAAATTTTGAAATGCGATATTTAAATATTAAAAACATGCAATCATTCAAATTTATATGTTCGCATGTTGAAGTAAGAGCATAATGGATTCCACAATAACTTCATAGCATAATGTTTAAATTGATATGCGGTAACGCCAAAATTCAGCCATGTAAGCAGAATTGTTCGTCCGGTTAATGTGCATTGAATCCACATAATAATCTAAAATTTAACTATGGGTCTTTATCGTCAGAATGCTGATTTCGTTTAAAAACAATCATCTGGTTGCATAAAATAAGTAAAATGAAAATTTCATACAGTTAAAAGAGACAGATATAGAGTCATAAATAAAAGTATGAATGACTTTGCATGGAATTCAAATTAAAGATAAAATTCATTTATATATGAATTTATCTCTACTGCCAGTAATAAAAGATTATTTTTCATTTATTCTTCTGTTTTCATTTTGAAAATAAATAGTACCATAAAGGATTTGCAATGAATTAAAAACTAATTTAGTAAATAAAATGAATCTCTATCTAAAATATAATATATGGTAAATAAGTATCATATCCGTAAAAATAACTGAAAATCCAAAATGAATATTTTTTTTTTCATTTTACCAATATTTATTCAAATATTGCTAAATATTGTTCACAACTGTTACAAATTCTATTGGTGGCGTGCTAACTCATTAGAGATATTGATAAAGGTTTTTAACTATTTCAAAATCTTTCAAATCTTATAAAATGTGTATCTTTCATCATTCAAAAGGAAATTCAATAAATAATTAAATATATTTGCAACTAAATGAATAGAAATGCAATGATTTTTTTTCTTCTACAATTGATTATCGTCACTGGAAGTTTTCGTTCTTAAATAGGACAAGTATAAATCGTGTACTTTGCGTATCTTCATAGAACGAAATAAAAAGGCGACATAAAATATCTGTTTTACAAATATTCAGTGTGAAATATTAGTACTATTTTATACAAAAGATAGTTTTGATGAAGTGAGCTGTAAAAATCTTAAATATCTTATCTGAAAAGCAACAAGTTTCTAACCTGAATAACGGAATATGATATAAGCAATAATAGATTAAAACAAAAGGAATTTTTAACGTTATAATTATTAATGCTCAATAGGTTTAGTCTTCAAAAATATCACTTGCCGTAGTAGCTCGGTTGATACGTCTCGACTCCGTATTTAGTGAATATTATCTTTAAAAACCAATTTTTCCAAAGATTCCAAACAAAGTGGCTTTGATGCATCTTATTCTGACATTAAGTCAAAAATAAAAATTAAAATAAGATCAAAAGTAGAATTTTGATTCTTAAACAACCTTTATAATTCTTGAAATAAGAAACAATATGAAATTTCAAAGCATCACAAATAATTTGAATAAAACAAGAAAAATTCAACAAAAAAAATTAGATTCCCAAATAATACATCTTATCCAATAACTACAAATAGCAAATCAAAATGAAGAACTTTTGTTATACCTTCTTCGCAGATCCTCGTTTTGGCCCTCGTAGCCATTGCCGCCTCCTCCCTTGATGTCATTCCCCATTACAGTCATCATGGCCATGGACATGGAATTAGCTCCAGATATTTCAGAAAAGCACAAGGACATGGATATGGAGGATACGGATATGGTGGTCTAGGATATGGAGGATACGGATATGGTGGTCTTGGATATGGAGGATACGGATATGGAGGTCTTGGATATGGATATGGTGGTCTCGGAGGATATGGAGGTTTCGGATATGGATATGACGCCTATTTGTAAATGGTAATAAACTAGAGAATCTTTTCTGACTTGTATTTTGACTCTTTGGTTATTTTATATTACGTTCAAGTATGTATTGAGTAGTACATGAGATTTGGATTATGTACCTATATATCAAATTATTAAGCATTTATTGAAATGTAATGTAAAAAATAAACATCTCTGATATTGATTTCATATTTTAATTTTTTTTCTTTTCTAGAACAGCAACGTTAAGTGTGTTGTGACTAGGAAAATAAATGCCTCAGCTTGATGTATTGGGAGAAAAAAAAATCAATGTCCATTTTCCTTTGGATGTTATGAAATAAATTTATTGACTATATTTGAAATTGTCTTGAATTTGAATTAATCCAAGCATCAATATTTTCGATAACATTGAAAAATGTGCATATAACAAAATACAAAACTTCAGGAAAACAAAAATATAAATAAAATTGCTGAAAGTTAGCACAAGAATTCCATAAAATATTTAAAGTAGTGAAATTAGAGAAAATTATATTGTTAAAAAAATGAAATTATATTATTAAAGAAATAGTAGGCCAAACTATTTTTGTAATTATTGGTCAAAATTATACATGCTTATTTCAAAATAATTAATATTTTTTGAATTTTATTTAAATTTTTCCCAAGATATAAAAAATAATAATATTATTTTCTTTGAAACAAATATAAGTAGAACAAAGACTTATTTTATTCTAAAGTAGGCTGATAACAATTTTTAAAAGATAATATTATCTTGAATGATACTGCAGGAAAAAAAATGCATTTCTATTAAGAGATGCGAAGAAAAAGACATACAAGCAATATTTACGTTTATAAACAGAATTCCAAGGCACAGCATATTATAAACCCAGATAACATATTAAATTCTGAATATAATTGCTTTGGCATAAATATAGGAGTAAAAAAATTAAAGTTTAAATATACTGATAAAATTGAGGATCACAAATCTTCAAAAACAAAGAACAAACAGTTTTTTTATAGCAAATTTTTAAAAACTGTGTACATAAATTTTCTGATGAACCTGCTGTCAAAGCAAAACACATCTGCAATATAATTCATGTTCTAACTAACAACCATGAAATAACTATTTCTTTAATTTATTTAGTTTACATAATTAGTTTACATTTTTCAATGTATTTATATATGTTACCAAATAAGTTGATAAGTATGGATACGATTAATAAATAATGCAGACTGGTAAATTTTTTGATTTAATGATTTTTAATTTTTGATTTAATGTTTTGTTATTGATTCGAATCCGGAGGGATTTAAGCTGCTTAGCAAAGAGGTAAAAGTAAAGTTTAGCTTAGTAATGCATACTTGTAATTCTTCAGCAGGACACGAAGGGAAAAGAAAGTTAAATACTATTAAAACGTAAAAGTTTTCTAAAGATTAAAAAAAATTATTTATAACAAGAAATTTCTATCCGAGCAGTAAATGTTATATTGATTGATCCTTAACAGGGCCACAATGAATTTATTTTGAAAATTTCCTTACAATAGGCCCCAAAATACAATTTATAACTTTTACGTCCCAATTTGTTGTATGAAAGCAAAGCCAATAATCATCCGTGTCATTCCAGTTGATTATGTTATTCTAGATTTTCAAATTAATGCATATTAATTTTGTATAAGTTAAATTTGCAAATGTTAGAAATTTCGAAATAAAACAAAACTTAAAATTTTATTTTGTAAGAATCTTGAAAATGTAAAAGCATATATTAAATTTATCTTCCTAAGATTTCTAGGAACTGTGTTATTAAAATATTTAAATGTTTGAGAAAGGAGATACATACAAAGATACAACAATTAATATCTAATTATAGAAATTACTAATTATAAAATTATTTAAAATATGTAATACCTTATGTAAATGGTAAATATAATTTAAATAGTTATCGTTTCATTAGTGATGCATAATATTAATTTAAATTCAATAGCTTAATTTTAGATTTTTCTCTGTCCCCCTCCCTCCCCCAGAGAAAACGTTTTTGAAGTTGTGTGAGCATCAGTATGTCGTGTTGAACATTTAAGAACTGGACGAATAATGCGAAGAAATGTTAAATACTTACAGCTCTTGAGTCCTTTTTTAATCAATTACATGAAACAAAACACAAAATTTTGTATGACCATTATGCAAAATTATGTATATATTTTAACTATTGCATTATGGCACCAGTATGTTAGGAAACTATTACATAACATTTTAATTATTTTATTTATTTACAGCCCCCTCAACTTAATGAAATTAATTGTGAAAATATGTATTTTTAAGAATAATATAAAAGTGTATGGTTTTAAGTATAAATTATTGTTTGCTAAAATTAATAATTTTAAAGAATTGTAAAATTGAAAAAATGGAATCCATAACTGTTGATAGCGTAATTTTTTTTTCCTTTTTCTTTTTAAAGCGGTCATAAAAATTTCTTAATACCAAGTTCTGAAGTCCTCTCGAAAAAATTAAACAGGTGGTTAAAAAAAAAAAAAAAGATCAGAAACCGAGATGAAAAAAAAAATTGGGGGATGCGTTCAGATTGTTTTTTTTTTTATTGTTGTTGTTTATTTAATCTAGGATTGCAATAGACAAGAGCACAGTTATATTGCATATACTGATTTGGTTTTGATGTGAAAATATGTAAGATCGTTGATGGTCAGAATATCCACATATAGGTATTAAGAATGATTAACATTATTAAGAATTTCAAGAAAATAAGTGCAATTATTAAAGATATAAATAAAATTTAGTGTTGCGTATATGCCTTAGATACGCAGAATAGGTACAATTAAACTAAGGAATATTTAAAAAAATATATTGAATTATGAACCACACAAAGGTATGGATTATTAAAATTACTGTTGTAATTCTTATGAACCATACAAGTCAATGGATTATTAGAATTAATGTTGTAATTCTTATAAACCACACAAGTGTATGGATTATTAGAATTAATGTAGAAATTCTTTTGAACCACACAAGTTATTAGAATTACTGTTGTAATTTCTGAAAGACAGAAACATATTAGCAGAAATTTCCAAAACATATTAGTAGAATCTAAAATTTGCCGGAATGAGTTTTAAAACACTTCTTCCCACTGACCCTCAAAAAATATTCCGCTTGAAAAAGCAAGCATAACTCGAAAGTCTTGTACATTCGAGGTTTCGTGCTTTGAATATATCTGATAAAAATAGAAATCTCAGCCGCATTTTAAATACAAAATGGGTCGCTTTATACTTGCTAAACGAAATTTAATGTATCCAATTTTCAATAGAAGATTGAAGATTTGAATTTACTTTCAATACTTAGATTGAAAGTAAATTTACATTATTTACTTTCTATTATTTAGTATCTAGCTTATCATTATAAAGTTTGCGAAAACTTTATAATACTTTTTCTCAAATCCTTTTCATATGGAATTAATAAGCAATTAAATGTTAATTAACTTAAATATTAAGTGATACTTAAGCCCCTGAGAATATTAAAACAATGTATTTGTATTAAGTTCTCAAAAATATAGTAATTTTCAAAGCTCTAATCTGCGAAGATATGAATGAAAAACAGAAAACAAACCTGAAAATATACAGTGATTAAAAATTATATAACAATTTACCATATGAAAGTGAATTAAAATTACGAAGCAATAAAAAAAAAAAAAACTTTTGTTTAGTTGGAAAATGAACTGAATTGATGGTATTGACAAATATCAAACGAATATTGAATTGAAAAAAATTTATAAAATCTGAATAGAATAATTTACTTTTTAGATAATCGAACAAATATTATCACTGCAGATACAGAATTATTTTATCACTAAATCCGTGAATATTAGCTCCTTCTAGCAATATAAAATACAAAAAATGTATTATTTTGGGCCGACTAATTATTTAAGAACGTTATTTGATTTTTTTTAAACATTTCTCTTGCCATTTTACGAAGAAAGGATTCGATCGGTCTTCAGTTTTAACATGTTCAGGTTACAATGATAGCATGCTATTCGTAAATTGCATGATGTGAAAATCGTTATGTGGGATAAAAATAAACTAAAGAAATTGGTTTTATTGCATATTGCTATAAGGTAAACAAGCAGAGATAAACAATTTTTTCTGGGATTAAGAAAAGTAAAAATCACTAAGTAGGGTATGAATAGGCTGATATAATTAAAACAGAAGAAGCAGGCCTAAAAAATTTATCATAATACAGTGACTAGGACAGGGGGCTCAAAAATTGCCTTTCTCATTAAATGCCTAAAAAGTCAGTGTTTTTTATAAAATATTCTAAATGCGAAAAGCAAAACTGAGAGGTGCTTTTAGATATTGTTTGTTTTCTGTACCAGCATAAGTAGCATGTGGAGTTTCACTGACTGCCAGTCTTGAAAAAACGACCAAATATAAATGGTGCAGTAATAATCAATTTTGTTTCTCAATATTCTTTTATATTAATTTTTGAAAAACAAACACAATAAATAATGAAGTTTCGCAAAACAAATTATATTTAAAATAATATATCATGTGGGGCATTATTTATCATTCAAATTTTATTTTATATCTGTAGGCATTTTTAAATTTGAAAAACAAGAAAACCTTCGTAAAATATTACTCAGACCAATATATTCTTAATTCCCAACGACGAATATAATAAAATTTTTGTAAAGGTCTATTTATTTTCTGCTACAAATATAAATATGAATATGAATAACTTATATAGACAGTATATTAATATATTTGTAACATTCTTTTTGAAACATTTGTGCCAGAAAAATATTCAAACCGTAAAAAAGTTTGCTTTCAAATCTATCTTTCACTTATGAAAACAATATTATGAAGTTAATCTTTTTTTTATTTGGTCATTTTTTTATCTAATCAGCACACTGCTACTCTTACTATATGTGCGCATTCTATTTAATTTTTCTTTACAGATAAACATTAGACAATAGCAATGCTCTAGACATTATTTTTGCTACACATTTTATTAAAAATCATACGATAAAATATTTTTTTATTATTTATAAAAGTAAAAATAAGTTATTCAAGCTAAAGAATTGCGAGAAAATAGCAAATTTAGAATCATTTTTATATTGTCAAAATTTTTAATGCTTTTGTTAATAAGTTTATAAAAATCTGTAATGTTATTTCTTTAAATCTTAACCATACATATAAGATACTTTGTAAAGCATCAAAATTAATGCAATTTTTGAATATTTGGATGCGTATTTAGAATGAAATATCGCAATCAAAGATCTCTGTTCAGTGTATTATTTTCCTGCGCGGATTCATTAATATATTATTTACTTCATTAATTTTTGTCAATCCTTCTGCATATTTCAAATATCAAGAAATATTCTAATATTAGCTATTAAATAGATAGATTATTGTTTCAAATCATTAATGATTCATTATTTTATTACTAACAAATACAGCTATGAAGCTTCCAAGATTTTATTCACTTTTCATAAACGACATGTACTATACTTTCCTAAATCAATTTTTTTAAACAAATGCCGAAATTTGTGTTATATTTATAGTATTATTGCCTATAAATATAACCCAAACGATGGGACAGAAAATTGCAATAATCGATCTGTTGAGAGTATCTTATCTAGATATCTAATCGCACTAACTTTAGAAAATCTTGGGCATAGACATTATATTTTAATAATTTCTACAAAAAGATATCTATTAGTGCAACATACTATCAACCAGGGAAAAGAATTCAATATTACTTCTTCGGTCTAAGCGTTTCTTCTTATGAATTTCAAAAATTTTATTCTTTCTGGTATTTTTGAATGCTTACTTCCTGCTGAAAGGTTATTTACACAGTATTGAATATATATCAATATTATCACAGAATATTGTTTGAATCACAGAATATTGTCGCATCCAAATGTATTTTAATTGTACATTTTGTAAAATTTCACTAGTCATGATATCTTGAGAGGGAAAATTCATTTATTCTAACTCTGACATAATATCTTACATAATTGACACTTGGAAAAAATCAATGTTCTATTGTCATGAAGAATATAAGTACATCATTAATTGCAATAATGCAAATTAAATGAGGTATTTAATTTACTACAATAGTCAGCAAAATTTTTGGGATTGTAAATTAAAGAAAATTTTAGTGGATTTGATACCGAACCATTTGAATGATTGAAAAATACTTCACTTACATTAATTTAAATGATAAAATTGAAATGAGTGCTAACAGCTTTTTTATGTAATTATTAAAAGTGTGTTCCTATTTTTCATACATCATACATTTATTATTAATGTATTAAATAATTAGCATGTATTTTTTTTCTTTAAACTCTCAGTTTGTCAGAAATATTTTACAAATAATAGATAATGTGAAAGTCAGATTTTGAAAAAATTTAGATTTTGTAACATTTTTCCGAAAAACATCGATTGAAACAAAATAAAACTTTGTTATTTACATTATTCGAAAATAATTTCACCTGTAATTATGTAACTATCTTTTTGGGTTTAAAAATTAATATATAACCCCTGATTATAGTGAATACTATGTTATTACTATTTTCCTTTAAAGGGGAGGGGAGGAAATGCCTTATAAGTTATAAAGGCAGATATTTGAAAACTCGAATAAAGAAAACAATTGAGTTAACTTTTCAATATACAGATTTAAATATTGCAAGAAAAAATTATTTTCAATCCACATTATTTTATTTATTGATGAAAAAAATAAAATGAATGTTTGCACTTATTCTTTATCTTGCATTGATCTTTATATCCTTTGAAATATTGCTTTTCTTAGACATACTGAAACAAGTCAGAAAGATGAAAGAAATTAGAAACGCTTGAAAGAATAAAACAGGGATTAAGAAAATGACCGAAGCATTTCATTGATAAGAATCTGACTCACGGGAATAGAAAAATCTAATATGCAAATATTATAAATAACAGAAATATATAAATAGTCTCGATTTCAGAACAGAAAACAGTAGTTAACGTAGGTGTATTATATCACGCACTGAAGAAAATGTTGAAAACTGTCGTTAGCCATTTCTACCTCACTGTTTAATTTTACTGCAATTTTCAATAAGTAAAGGAAATTAACAATTGCATTTCTGTCTACTTCATTTATAAGATAAGCATTTTTTACAAAAAAAGGGAATTGTTTAGATACTACAAAATCGATCATTTACTTATAATACATTAAACATGATTTAGAAATCTTTCACTTGTCGGTTTGGTTGTTTTGTAAAGAATACAAAGAAAATAGTATTGTATTCAATATTATAAAAAAACTTTTCTGTTATAAAAAGCTATTGCGAAGAAATGACTTCTTATTAAGAAGCTATTAAGAAGTTATTATAATATTGAAAATATATATTCAATACTATAATAACTTCTTAATAGTAACTGCTGGGAATTAACAATTCTCAGTTTTATTTTTATTTTAAATTTAATTATGCTTATATTCTTAAAAATTACTATATGGATATTTTCAATGGCATTCCTTTGGATTATTAGCTCTTGCAATTTTACAGTTTCTGGTCTTAAATCATACAATGAAAACCAGATGTCTCATTCAAATTTTTGAAAAATTAGAGAAGATAACCAGAAAAAATATATTTCCCAACATAGAAATAAGTATTATGAGCCAGAGCCACTGTGAAAATATCTTTTAATATAATTCATCACTGCATAAAATGAATGTGTAATAATTACTTTAAGAAGGATATTTAATAAATATTTTTGCTTCTTCATAGCTTCTCGCCTTGGCTTTAGTAGCCATTGCTGCCTGCTCTTTGGATGTCATTCCCCATTACAGTCACCACGGCCATGGACACGGAATCAGCACCAGATTCTTCAGGAAGGCGCAAGGACATGGTTATGCAGGATATAGATTAGGATATGGTGGCTATGGTCTTGGATATGGAGGCTACGGTCTCGGGTACGGAGGTCTTGGATGTGGAGGCTACGGTCTCGGGTACGGAGGTCTTGGATATGGAGGTTACGGTTATGGTGATTTGGGATATGCAGGATATTTCTAAATGGTAAATATATGGTGGCTTATATTATGGTGGGCATGGTTACGGATATGGTGATTATGGTCTTGAATACGGTGATCTTGTTTATCGTGGTTTAGTTTATGAAATTTATGACTATGATGGTTATTTGAAATATTTAAAAAAATTGTAAATTTAATGTCGAAAAATCCTTTAAATTAAAAAGTATTTATTAATCTAAACAATATTATTGTTACTTTTTCTTAACGCATAATGAATTTATTATTTTAAGATTATCATTGAAAATTTGATTGCATTGCATTCTTTACTCCTTCCATAACAGCTAAATACATTCTTTATTAGTTGTATTTTTTGTATGTATTCCACTAATCTGAATTCTTTACAAATTTTTGTCAAACTTATCTGTAAATATTTCAGTAATATTGCCTTTGAAATTTCTTTTCAAAGGCATTTCAAAGGCTTTTTTTCTGTAATAAACTAGATCAGTTATTGTATATAAATCTGAAAATAAAGATAAAACTGATACAGAATGAATTTGATGTTGTTATTATAGTAAAAATTGCTTTTTGTTGTACCTGTGTATCGCATTATCAACACGTATCTTTCATTAGTTTGAATTTCGCTTTTTAATAACATTGAGATATTTAATTTACTTCAAAAGTTACCCTAGTCATCAAAATAAAGTCACTCAGATGTTTATGAACAAAAGCTGACGGATTTAATTCTTTGATGCAATTATTATATTACACACAATATTTAATTTGACAGGCTTTACAATAATTTAATGCCGATTTTATTGTATATCATATATGTTCCTTTATTTAAAACTACTTTTTTTGAGTAAAACAATAAATTACGTGTTCATTTAATTTTGCCATTTTTGCGAAACATCCATTCTTGTGTATTGCTCACCGACATATAATGCGACAATAAATGTGTTTGTTTTCGAACTCCGATGACTTTTTTTAAAAATTTTATATCATCTTCTTATTAATGCACGAATTTTTGAAACTATAATTAAAATCCAGAATTTTTTTTAATTAAAAAAAGATTTTTCTAGTCTATAATATATATTCACTATCATAAATCAAACAAAACTTTAAAAAAAAAACAGTTTTATCCTATAACAACACTTGAAGACTTTTTTTAAAAATTAGATTATAAAATACCATTGTATTTCTTCTGTTATTTTGGTTTTACATGTATTTGTTACTTTATATAAGGTTTTAATTTTGTGTATTGGCTACCAATTTGTAATTATCATTTGTAATTTTAATTTATAGACAAAATTATAGGAATGAAAACTTTTGTAGATCATTATTCGAAGAAAATAAAAAATAAATATTCTTTTTATGTATTTATGTGCCTTTTTATGTCTTATTTTTATATCTTATTTTCTGAATGTATTTATGTGCGACATTTGTAAATAGAAATGCAATTTCTATGAAATAATAGTAGTATATTATGCATTAAATTGCCAAAATTTATTAAATAGTAAAATTATATGAATGTATAATGTATGTACTATGAAATAATAGTAGTATACTATGTAGTAAATTGGCAAAATATATTAAATAGTAACATTGTAGACATATGGTGAATTGTGTTAAAATTGAAACTGTTATGATTTCAAAATTATTAAATGCTTTTTGGAATTAGCTATTATGCAATCATTGGATTTTCAACTGATTATTTTGCAACATATTTACCATGATTTCTACGAACTTAACGCAGATTTGATCATGAAGGAAATAATATTTGAACGTGAAAGAAAGATCTCAGATTTGATTTTTGAAAATAATTATAACACTAATATTTTCATTTCTGGGCTCAGCTCTGGAAATTCATATCTGTTTCAGTGATAATATAAAAATCATTTTATTGCTAAATTGCTGGCATATGAGACCCGTTTTGCGTCTTTCTTTGGATAGAATAAATATTATTCAATAAATCATTTAATCATATTTTTAAATACTGTCTACTATAATGAACCGAAATTAAAGCTTTAAATTGATTTCTTTCAAAAAAAAGGCTGTTTCTTAGCAATGAGTTTAGATTTCAAGGAAATAAACTGCAGGAAATTAAAGAAAAGGTAATGAAACATCAAATTCACGAAGAAAAGCAAATTGGGATATTTTTTATTCATTAGTTTGACATATAGATAAATTATATTTATAATTTTGAAAAATAGATAATCATTCATGCAGACAGCCGATTATTAATAGCATATTTATCATTCACAATTGAAATTAATAGATGAAAATTATAAATAAAATTATTGATTTCACTCGTAAACTCTTACATTCTAATAAAATTAGATAGATTTCTAACTATAAAGGTTGGTTTAAATGTTTAGAAGCTTGTATAAATTATAAATAATATTTTATAATATATATAAATAATATATAAAGTATATAACGAAATGCCTGTATAATCTGTTTTTTTTTCCTTATTAGGAAACTCAAGAAGCTTCAAAAAACTCACCATTCAGAACGGTGTTCGAAGAGTTCGTGTAGTTCAAGGGCTAAGATAGATTATACAGACATTTCAACAATGAAGAAATATAATTCAAAATAAATAAAAAAAATATATTATTTTTTTGTTAGTTTAACATGTTTATATTTTCTTAATATGCTTAAGTGCAAGTAATGTTAAGTATTATTTAAAATATGAAAATACACAAAAGTTTGACAAAATAAAATATCATTTAAATTTCTAAGCATTCGTTTTATATGTAATTAATATGAATAGAATAGTATATCAAAAACATTTTTTTTTAATTTTTGGTAATTTCTTATTTACTCAAACAGTCCATTTCACATTTAATAATCATAGCGATCACCATGGTGATCAGATTGTATATCTTAAAGGCAAAGGATTTCATATTGGCTTAGCAACCGAGTGATCAGTCTTCCTTTTGGTAATTTAAAATCTAAATTAAATTTAATTTTTAATTTATATATTTAAAGAAACTAAAATATTTTATAGATAATCACTTTGCGGTTAGAATAAAAGCAGAGAATTAAGCTTACTGCTCGATAAATAAATGCTTAAACTATTTGAAAATGGATGCAATTAATGGGCAGAATGTCTGAGTATTCAAATATACAACAACAAAAAAACGTATGAAATAAGACACAAATCTTCATATATATTAAAAACTGTATTATTGTGAATATTTTATCGAATGATAAATCATAAATTACTCAAAAATTAGGAATATTTGTTGATTATGAGAAATACAGTAATGTGATAAATAATAGAAGTGAAATACAATAAAAGTATGTATCACAGATTTTTTTTCTAAATACTTTGATTAACATTCCGAAACAAAAAGTGAATTTATAATTTTTACCATAGTTAAAAGTAAAAATAAAATTAATGTAAGTTTTGGTATATTTTCTTGTGTACATGTAAATTATTAAAATTGCGAGATGCTCGGAATATTAACAGGGAATATGAGATTTATTAAAATCCGTTAAATTTAATATTAGAATTATTAAACATATTATCGCTATACTTCCATCGTCCACATGCTGAGAAGTACTTAATTTTATGAATCTGAACTCATCCAACCTAAAAATAAGCAAAACATTTCAGGATTATGAAGCAGATTCATACTGAAAATTTTATTTAGCTAAGATTGTCTTCCAAGTTTAATCATTTATCAAGAAATAAATTAGTTTAATAATAATCATATTCCTAAAATGAAAATTATACACCATTTGAAAACCACATACTATAATGAAATAATCCATTGGGCAGTTATGTAGATATGACCCTTTTTTTCCAAAATGGAATTTTACATCATTAGATATACGAATTTGTGATATAAAACAAGATTTAATTTGATGAAAGAATTTTGTTCTTGTTATACATCAAAAGAACTTTTACGGCAAAGACATCTTTTAAGAATTAACATTTTTAACCATTTTAAGTGCATGTTTTTTTTTCAAGAAAATTTTTATAACGTTTAGACCATTCGTCATATTTAATGATGAGCAGGAAAAGCATATTTTGTCATTGACGCAGATCTGAACAAAAATAAGATTTCAGTTATAGTTCAAGTATCAATATTTTATATGCAAAACCAAATAAACTATCTAATTATACGATTAGAAAACATAATCCAATTCGTAAAGTAATACAAACTTTGAAGAATATTGCTAATACAAATTTAAAATATGCATTACATTAAATCTAAATTATAAGCAATCTATTGAATAACTTGCGTAATTGATTGTATTTTACTTGCACATAACATTTTAAGGTCATTTTCAAGCTTTTCAAAGGCTATGTGTTTTTCTAGTTATAAATATCCTATAATATTTTGTAACAAGTTAAAATTAAATAAATTCTGTTAGCTTAGTAAATAAAATTTGATTTACTAATTTACATAAAAAATAGTTGACAAGTCAGGAAGATCCATTACAGTTTGATAGAAGGTAAAGAAACATCGTTGCAATTTAGATGTTTGAAAAATTTTCTTTACTTTCTAGAATTTATTTTTTATATAAAGTTTTTTTAATGAAACTAACACTAATTAAAAGCTTTTTTTTTTAATTTGAAAGTGGGATAGAAATAACATGTACAAAAAGTATTGTGGGAGCAAAGTTCTATTAATTTCTGTAATTAATCGGAAATCTAAAATTTTTAAGATAATTTCTCAGTAAGCACCTACAGCCGAAGTCACTACCAACCTTATTTGAGAATTCTTGTTCCATCTATCTGCAATGTTTAACGCATTTAGGGATTTTTAAATTATAAAAGTCACAATTTATAAATACTATCTAGTCTATAAGAATGCTAAATAACACCTGATATTTAAGTTCATAGTTAAATATATTATAAGTGCATAAAGTCTTACTAGAGACATTTGAAAATTACTGATTCTTTTGTGTATATCCTATTCTCATACAATGAAAAATTAGTAATCCTTCTTTTGATAATTGCATTTAACTGACAAATTGACTCAAGACAGCTAATTGTTACTCGATCCAAGACAAACATTTGGGAATTGGAAATTTAGTTGTTAATTTAAAGTCGTTGGAACATTACATTAGTTTATCGGATATTCCACAACTTCCACATAAGAAACCTACAAAATTACCTAAATAGAGTCTACAAACTATCTAATGTACCGTTGAGCCGTTTTATTTTAATTTTTCAACAGGTTTCCTCATTAATATATTTTAAGTTGTTAAATATTTGTTTACAATGATAATACGCTGAAATATCCTTTTCTAGCATCTGTCATTGCATTTTTCTACAATACATTTCAACTTATTTGAATTGAGAAATAGTGTATCACTTCTGAGCATGAGCAGAAAAATCCAAACTACTCAAGTTCTCCTTCTGAGAGATATCGCATGCCGTCTTAATGTGTTTCCATTTATATTTAAAACAAATATTGCATTGAATTGCTGTTGGATTTATATAACATAAAATTAATTAAATTTCATTTAAATTAATAAAAATGAAAGTATATGATCGTGCAAAAGCTGCCAATGCATATGAGTGGCATCAAACCTAAGAGAGGGATAGATCAAGTCTTCTGCGCTCAGAGATGAATAACTCTCTTTTTCATTACTAACCGTAGAAATCTAATATGTGATTCGTATGTATACTACGGTGAACTTTCTTTCGGTCATTTAAGATTAGAAATAATCACATTATTAAGTTCATTCTATATCAATTGCTAATGCAAAGTGCATTAATCTTTTATATTTCAATTTTAGCTAATTCATAAGTATATAATACAGAATTATGAATAATTGTGCTGATAGAATCTGAATCCTATTTATTATTTAGCAATAGAATTTTATTTTCTATATTTTTGTAGGATATTAAGAAAGGCAGTTAATTAATCATATAAATTGCAGTTAAAATTATCGAAAATATTTGTGAATAGCATTACGGAGTCAGAAAATTTTCACTAGGTTTATTTAATTTAACTGGCTTATGTCCGTGATTATAAAATTTACATGCGATTTTTCACTCACTTCTTGATAAAGTACAGCTTTAAAGTTTTATATTCCCACTAAAGCCCATACTGTTATATTTTAATACTTTCAATACTTAATTATCCATTAAATAATAGATTAATTATTAATTCTGAACGAGAAGTTCATCTTTTAATGGATAAAAGAAGTCTTATAAAAATTATTAATTGTGATAATGAAATATTTTAAACATCAGAAACTGGAAAATAAAATCCTTTTACAAAATTTAATTTCCTATAAGAAGTAAAAAAAAAATCAAATGTACGAATAAAAAAAATTAACTGAAGGCATTTTACAATAATTCAAAAGAAGCATGAAACAGAAAATTTCTAAAAATTCATGAAATATATTTTAAATATTTTTAAAACTAATAATAAGCTTAAAAGAGTAAAAAGTTTCTGTAATTATTTATTATCAGGATTTTATCCCTCATATTTAATAAAAAAATTTCCTACCGTTAAATTTGCTAAATGTTTATAGTAATTTTATATTTTATAAATATATCATACACTACAATTACCAACACGATTCAGTGAGAATTCAGCTACTTACTGTCTCCAAAAATCAAACCGTTGAGTTGATTCTTGAAAACGCCATTTCTTCATTTTAAGACTGGTCTTTAAGATAGGCTCAAATCGAAATGATAATCATATCTACAGGCGATGAAAGATGTCTTTAAAAAAACTGGCAATATGTAAGATGGACCAGAGATTTCAATGCATAAAACAGATTCACAGAATAAAATATAAACTTTTCTTTTTTTTTTGACGTCCATCCTTAGGTAGTTGTATAAATTAATCCAATATTTTACGGTTCTAATCTTCTATTATTGAAACAGCTAATTTCTATTCACAAGAATCTTTAATGTTTCTTGTAAGCCGCTATGTAAACATGTCTTGCATTCAATCTTTTGCACTTTTCTATAAATAGCTATTGCAGATTTGCTTAGTTCTCATTTATTTGGTATGATAAAGATTGATTTTGTTTTAGACTATTGATCAAGATTTGTCTTGATAGATAATTTCAAGATATCTTTAATGTTTCTTGTAAGCCGCTATGTAAAAATGTCGCATTCAATCTTTTGCACTTTTCTATAAATAGCTATTGCAGATTTGCTTAGTTCTCATTTATTTGGTATGATAAAGATTGATTTTGTTTCAGACTATTGATCAAGCTTTATCTTGATACATATTTTCAAGATATCTTTAATGTTTGTTGTAAGCCGCTATGTAAACATGTCTTGCATTCAATCTTTTGCACTTTTCTATAAATAACTATTGCAAATTTGCTTAGTTCTCATTTATTTGGTATAATAAGGATTGATTTTATTTCAGACTAGCCGCCTTTGGCGACCAGCCGGTTCGCCAATCTTAATGTTCGTTAAAATTTTAATAATTAAATATTTTATGCAATTCCAACTTTAATAGATTCTTCAGCAAAATATTTTAAAACTTCAAATTTTGATAGACATATAATTCACTCATAATATTTTAAAGGCCTTCAGTCATAACGTGATATGTATCTCTTTCATTTTCTGTTACCCCTAGTAGAATTTATGCTTTAAATTAAAGTGTAAATGATTAATCTGCAATTAATATAATAATATTTTTTACTGAAACAAAGCATTTTTTTAATAATATGTTTACTGATAATAGAGTCACTGAGCGTTTAAACTTTATGGGCACTAAAGAATATCTTTCTTAATTTATGTAATATCTCAAGAATTTGTCAACAAAATTTTCTCAGATTCATCATGAACGGATCGATTCATTAACAATGTTTCATTTTAAATGCATCAAACACTAAGAAAATAAAATGAATCGTTTAAAATAATCTGTCGAAAACAGGTTTAAAAAAATTACTTAAAAAACGATGTACTTAAAACTATAAGCATAAATAAAAAATATATATATAACTAACATAAATACAATTTAATTACAAAAGCATACAACTAACCTAAAAGTAATTTAAATCGTCCGTTGATAATGGTTGCCATGCCAACAATCAGAACACAGTGCGCATGCGTGAATTTTCTTCGCCTTTTACGGTAACGCAAATGCGTGAATTTTTCTACGCCAGTTGGGGTAAAGCTATGCAGATTATACATTTTTAATTTCCTTTATTCTGTGTTATTTTAATTCAAAAGTACTTCAGAATGAATCTGAAACATGGATTAATTAACAATGTTTAATTTTAAATGCATAAAACATTAAGAAAATAAACAGAATCGTTTGAAATAATCCGCCGTAAAATGTTAACCCTAGCCTTATTACTGTTGGGAGAAAAAAAAATAAAGCCTTACTCATTTGGCGGTGGAGAAAATGGAAGAGTTTTTTTGGCGGGAAAGTTAGTTTTTAATTAATAATTAAAATTCTAATTAAAATTTCAAAAAAAGGGACCCCAGGTGCACATTCCCGACCTCTAAGGTATACATGTACCAAATTTGGTAGCTTTATGTCAAATGACCTGGCCTGCAGAGCGCCAACACACACACACACACACATTGAGCTTTATTATAAGTATATAGACTATTGATCAAGATTTATCTTGATAGTTAATTTCAAGACATCACAATCGTAGCTTCCATTGGTAGGTACTTATATTTTCATAGATCGATATTACCGAGCTCTTTCCGAGTCACAAATACCAATATCAAGTAGGATAAAAAAAGTTTTAAAAAATTCGGCCCTGTTAAGAATTAATATAACGTTGCACCCAACACTTTTTCTCTATCATTCAAAAGATCATCCAAAAATTGGTTTTAAGAAAAATTTATTCACACTATCAGGATATCATAAACGATCATAGGATTCATGGAATAGGTACACGGTATTCTGAATAATAGAGAATAAATAGAATCCCAATCATTAAAGAATCTATTAGGATGTGATTTTATTGCATTCAAAACATGTCTGACTGACTTTAAAGATTAAAATCTATAAGGCTCTATGATGTCATTTCTATGAATCATTTTATGAAAAGAATATAGATTGAGGATAGTCTCTCTAACCGAAATTATGCATTTGATAGTTTGGAATTGTTTCTCGTGACTATTCAAAATGTAGTCTCACAACGAGTATCATGATTGAATCTTATTTGATAATTTTTGAGTGTGAAATTACTGATAACTTATATTTTTGTTAAATTATCAAACTAATCTGTGATGTTTCAATTCCAAATGCTTCAAAAATATTAGGCATTAAAATCTCTTAAAGTTCTGGCTCAAAGAATTCTATGTGGATTTCCTCTTGTTAATTTGTTTAGTTTGCATTTATGGTATAAGGCATTAAATACATGTCATCTTCTCATTATCAAAGCAGCGCATATGTAACATTATATGCCCTAATTCTATGAAAAAAACGAAATGTTACATCATTTATATGTTAAATTACAATCCAAAAGTTCAGAAACAGCTCAACTTGATAAATTTTGCATTCGGAATTAAACAAATCTTTTTTCCATAATTAAGAAAATTTTGGCATCTATTTCAAAGCCATATCTGAAATATAAATTTATAACCTTGGACTATATTAAAGCATATTATAATTACAATGTCACCAATGGTAGTGGGACAAATGCGTACAACCATTTGCGTACAGATCATAAAAGGCCAATAAATCATGCTTATCTCTTTGAAAAAAAGGGGGTAGGGAGTGATTAGTCTAGGTTTGCTAAAACATATGTTTTCTGTTGGCAAAAGTATTTGGCGAGAAAATGTATTGCTATTTTAACTACATTTTGATACTTAAACATAAGGAAGAAACTTTTGTCTCTATGTGTGTATACTGGCTCTGTACACACCAGGTCGTCTGCCTATCAAACTTGGCAAATATATACTTTGGATGGTAGGAAAGTGATTTTTTGAATTTTTAATTAGAACTTTAATTAATCAAAAATTAAGAGAAATATTGACTTTTTTCTGTGATAACTTTCTAAAAATTTACAGTAAAAAATAGTTTTTACTTGCAAATCATATCAATTCTCTGCATTATTCATTCACAGTCAAAGTATGCTAAATATAGTTCTCAAATGAAAATCAATAAAGTTTAAAAGAAAATCTGAAACAGAAACCCCTGAACTTAACTATTACCATCAAAAAAGATTCCAATTGTTTTAAGATAAGTGGATTATTTAAATGTGCATTTCAGCTAATTAATAACACACAAGTTAATAAGAGAATTTAACAGTTGATAAATTTGCTATTATTTGAAATTAAATCTGTTCAAGGCTTTTCATAAATCTGGTAATCAAATAAATAATGCATATACACATGAAATAAATAACTTAAGAAGCCTGATATAGTTATAAAAATACATTTTATCTTATATTTAAAAATCTAGTATTCTCGTTTATATGAAAACTTTATCTTTTCATACGTAAATATAAACTGAAGATCTTGACTATAAAAAATACATGCTATCTAAGATCTGTATTCTTTTTACAGAATAAAAATACGCAAGTACTGATAAACCAATAAAATGAATGTTGTTTAAAAAATTTTAAGATAATTTACATTAGAGATAACATTATTTTTTGTATTAATATTTTTAAATGCACTGAATTGCATATTTCTTTCTCCCAAATATACGTGTGTTAAATTTAGTATCTCTACATCCAATGGTCGATATTTTAAATAGATTGATAGACGCATATATATACATTCATTTTTATTCTTGGAAGAAAATCTAATTTTATTCATTAAAACTGCTAGATTAAAGTCTGAATATTCCACACTTTAATTTTTGAATAATTTTAAACGAAAATTTGGAAATACCTGTGAAATTTAAAGTATATACTTCAGTGTTTAAAGTCAATTTTTTCCATTCCCTCTCCTCCCCCCTCCTTTGTGTGTGTGTGTGTGTGTGTATCGCGCGCGTGTATGTTATCAGGTATTTTGTTATTTAAGTTCCTAAATCAGTCCTTATTTTATTTATGAATTAAAAATAAAATTCGGGATATTTTAATTGAACATTACAACTGAAAATGGAATAATAATACGTAAGAAAGCATTTTTTAAACTTATCCCGAATTTACTATTTATTTGATTTTTATAACATCGCAATGTATTGAATATTATTTAAAAATATTCTTAGTGTGATTTCTTTTATCTTTTGTGACATTGTTACAAATTTAGATAATTTTGAAACGCTGTATTCTCTTATTTTTCCATTGATGATGTAAATTTTGAAAGTAGAATGCATAAGAAGCTTATAAAGAATACTTATGATAAATATTAATCGCAAATTGCATATGCAGGTAAGTTAACATAATATTCTAATTGGATGAAGAAGTATTTAAATATGACGAGTCTGATTAAATGACAAATCTTAACAAAGAGTGATTAGTTAAAAAAAGCAACAAAGAATTCTACCCTCAGCTCTTGATAATTTTTAGTAGTTGTAGAAAGGTATTATTTTTATACTTTCATTTATGACAGACGGCCCTGCAGTCAATTTATTCAAGTCATAATTAAGTATTTATTAAATTAATTTTGGAATTTTATTCTAATAATATTCCTAATTACCATTTACAAGTTATTCGTTATGCTGTTTTATAATTCTAAAAAATTTGGAGCTTTACAGTTTAAAAAAAATATATTTGCTCCTTTTACAATATTGTTTAGAGTGTGTAGATAGTTGTCTTTTGTTATCGATTTTTTGCTTAAAATTAATTTTACGTTTTGACTGTGCACTTTTTTTATTTGTACAATATTGAAATGGACTTCTTAGAAAGGGACATAATACTGCGACTTCAGTTTTCAAAATTTACTACTTAAAATTGCTGAATAAAAATTAAATTAAAATCAATTAAAAAATTTGGAGAGAAAAAGGGCTTTGAGATTTGCATTATTTCAGGGCCCCTGGAAGGTTTAAAGCGGCCATGAATTCTTCTGAAATAAGAAATAATTACATTGATTAAAATATGGAAAAAACGCATATCTAATAAGTAAACATTTCAATTAAGGTGTAGATGTATATTGTTGAACAGTGTATTACCAGAACTTCATTCAAAACTATTTTAATGATTTATTGTGAATATAAGAACGATCTTCAATAAAATTAAAGTTACTGAAGAACATATACTACATATATTAATATAAAAATCATTTTTCATAATTCTATTTTATTTTTAACAGTAGATTTGGATTATGGTTTAATAAATAGTGCAACTAGAAGAAAATTAAATTTGAATTCAGCTAATATCTCCTACAAATTTTCGCAGATACAAATGATCAGTTAGCAAAATATTAATATACTTCTGATTTAGTAAGTTGCTTATTTTATGCACTGTATACTTACAATATTTCATATACAAAATACAAAGTCATACAATGAACAAATAATTTATCTTTATCAGAGTACAGATTTAAAAAAAAATATAACAATATTTAAATTATATCTACGATGACAAACAGAAAATTTTAAATTTGTAATGGCTTTCTACTCTGGAAACTGATTTTTTAAAAATTGATATAGCATGGAAACTTAACATCCGTAATTGGAAGCTTTTCTTACTACTTACGGAATTTCAAGAATTGCTTTTGCAAGTTTTCCCTCCTTACAAATCATTCCAATACCACTAACCTCATTTAATTGTACTTTAAATTTAAGAAACAACTTTTTTAAGTGCCTATATTTAAATAACATATTTTAATGTTCAAAATTATTGAATTAAATAAAGGAATGAAGAAGAAATAAATCAAAAATTAATGAAACGCAAAGTCTTTCGTTTAATTCAAAACGTTATATTTATGTAAAGTAATGCATTTATATCTGAAATCTAGAAAAAATTATTATTATTTCGAAGTGAGTACACTATTTATATGAGCAGAAATATCATTCCTCAAAGTTTTTATCTTAGATTTTTAAATAAATACATTGAAAAGCAATCCAACATTCATAAAAAGCTAAGTGGAAATTACTCCTATAGTATTAAAACGCATGAAATTGTATTAATGAACGTATCATTAAATATTCGAAATTGTGTCAAACATCAGGCTAACTCTCGTCAAATATGACACTTTTAGATAACGTTTAAGATGTTGTAACCTCTTCTAGAACTGACTCTCATCAGCAACACAACCGCATTGTAAACGAGACAACTGATTGACAGTTTTATGATTCGTACGCAAAGTGTATTGTATGCAAAAGTCATACAACCGCCACCAATACAATTACAACGAATTTCAGAGCTATTAAATATGTATAAAAATGCTTTTGGAGAGAATCAAATGAAATTTGTAAATCAAATGAAACCAGACAAAATTAATATATATATATATATATATATATATATATATATATAAAATAAGCGTTTTTGATAAATAACAAAAATGTAGAAAAAATTCTTCAGACTAGAATATTTTTTAAAGTCTTTCAAATGAAAAATTCCTTACTTAAATAAATTCTTATTATTCCTTTAAATAAATATTACATTGCTTTTTTTCTTTTGCCTGACTATTATATTTTTTACAATAAATGCTAAGTAATTTCTCATACCCAACGAACTGCAATCACAAAAGAGAGATAAAATCTTCGATTCACCTTGATAATAATATTTAAAATGCGATTAGTAATGCTAGAATGGACACGCTACTGGTTTGTAGCACTTTTGTTTCTTATTACTGCACTTGTCAAAACTTCAGTGACCGGAATCTGTCATTAGCAACAAGAAAGTAACATAAATGCTTGATCTAGAAGGGGTATAAAAGACTCTCGATTAAAAGAAAAATCAGTATAGCTTGAACTGTCAGCTGTAAATCGTATCTCGTAGAAAATGATGAAAGTCGTGGTAAGTTATTTGCATGTGTTCTTTTGCTACTATGTTTTAGATCATTTCATTGTAAAAATTAACTATATCTTTAATAGGGAATAAAAATATATAAACTATCGTCAAAAAAAAACTGAATTCGATATTCGGTGAAATTTAAAATTTGTCTTTACTGATTTCTAAAGAATATTCAGAATAATGTATGTATGTTTTTCTACCCGTGTGCTCGACAATTCGAAAATATCAGGAAAATACGTTAACTAAACATATTCCTTTCATTTCACTTCACTTTTTTAAGATACTTTATTAAAAGGCGACATATTTAAATATAAAGACTGAATTATTACACATATTTCAAACTACTGCATTTTTTTTCTATATTTTGTGAAGACACAAGTAATAAAAGAATTGTTATATTTGAATTATTTCGTAACTATTCTTCAGTGCTGCTCTATCGTTAGAGAAAATTTTGTTTACATTTACTTATGAACTAACTGTTGTGCGAGAATTAAAACAGCTACATTTAAAATTGTATAAAGAAAAAAAATCAAAAAAAATTTAAATAAAATTTTTTTAATGTATAATTTTTAAATTTTAGCAAAGCATTAGAAATTATTTTTTTCATTAGTTATACTGTAAAATTATGGCCAAAGAAAGAAAATTTTCAAGATTGAAAAATGTGTCAGCCTTTAAATTCTAGGTGAAATTGTTCGCTTGCATATTACAGAGATACAATTCCTAAAAATACTATATAAGTGACATTCTTACATTGAAGAATAAGAGAAAGCTAATAAGCTATAATTCAGGCTATAAATTATAATAATAATATTTTAATTTAACTATTACTATCTTGCGTCGCTGTTAAGCTTTTGCAATAAAAATGAATTTCATGCTTAGAAAATAGAGCGGGAGTGATCTCATCAACATTTTCTGGTATACTCTCGAATGAACGTTTTAACACTGTTCCCCCATATAAAAGTTTGGCCACGAATGCCTTTTTAGTTAATTGCTAACAATATTTATAAAATATCGATATCTGGCTTGAATTTAGCATTTTACTGAATTGATATTGTGAATATGTATTTTGAAGCTTGTTTTCCGACCGTTTGTAATTAAAATTCAATGCGGGATTAAAATTACATACCAAAACTTACTCAGTTAAGTCGTTGCTTAATTGAGTCGTTTCATTATCACACATGCAAAAGAACAGACCAACAGACGGTCACCCGTTTAACATATTTGGTTCAAAATTAGATAAGAAGCTACGTTTTCGATACTATACCTATGCGCTAAATTTTATACGTAGCTTTTTTCCATTTTGAATTTATGTTATTCTTGAAGTACATGTACTTGAAAAGCCAGACAGATGGACTTCCTCCAAATGGATTTCAATCAAAATTTATATATATATATATATATATATATATATATATATATATATATATATATATATATATATATATATATATATATATATATATATATATATATATAAATTGAGTTTAAAGGCCACATAGCAAATTTAATTCATCTAGTTCAAATCATTTCTGAGATATCGTGTTCATAGACACACCGACAAAATTCTAAAAATGCATTATTCTAGAAGAGGAATGTCTGAAGCGTGGATATCTGTCAAAATCACAAGTACGAATTTTTAAATGATTACAACATTTTCTTTATGCTTCGCACACGGGAAAGTAAAAATTAATAAATATGACATCGCAAGAAATGATTTTAATTTATGTGAACTATGTATTTTCCAAAATCGGTCAAAGTGACGGAACAGTTTTTAAATTTATGATATGATAAATAATAAATATATTTTCATATATATTTATGCGAAAAAATTGAAACTGGGTAGAAATTTTATTCATCGCAGCTTCAATAGAAAAATATATCCCCCCCCATATTGATTAGGAAGAGACTATTTACATTATTTGGCTGCTTCTTCTTATTTTATGAATTTCAAAATCATATAAAATTACATGAAACCTTTCATCAAAATTTTAAAAAAAACTATGCAATAAATAGATGATGATGTTGTGCCCGCGTTACCACGGAAAAGGGGTTGCAGCAGCTTCTGAGGGTAAAGACTCCTGAGCACCAGAGGGCAGAAGTCTGACTTCTAGCTCCTATGAGGATGAAACTCACACATTCGCTTGCACAACCCCTTTTTATAGGGGGCACATTCACACGCCTCACAGATAGAACACAGAAGAAGAAAAACCCTGCCCGAACTGGGATTCGAACCCGAGACGCCCAGATCACGGGGAAGATGCGCTACCCCTATGCAAGGACGTAGGGTATGCAACAGATCACCAGACAAATGATTTCCCAAAATAGAAAAAAGAATTATGAATATAATAGCTGATTTAAAAAAGGTATTTTATTATAATTAATGACTACAAAAAAATAATAGTATAATAAACTTTAAAAAATATTATTGCATCTTGTAGCTCCTCGTCTTGGCTCTTGTCGCCATCGCCGCCTGCTCTCTGGACGTCATTCCCCACTACAGCCACCATGGCCATGGTCATGGAATCAGCACCAGATACTTCAGAAAAGCACAAGGGCATGGATATGGATTAGGATATGGTCTTGGATACGGAGGATATGGTCTTGGATATGGAGGATATGGCCTTGGATATGGCGGATACGGATACGGTGGTCTTGGTTATGGTGGCTATGGATATGGCAATCTTGGATATGGTGGATATTTCTAAAAGGTAAAGTATAAAAATATTAATATTTTAAAATTAGAAATGTATTTTAGAGGTTTTATGACATTTCCAGTATATTTAAGAAATTGAAAATTGGTAAGCTAGTCAATTACTGCTGAAAGAATTTTTATGATGCATGAATTTTATTGGTATGTAAAATAATCTTATGATTCATTCGACTAAAAGGCTTCATAAAATTTATATGAAAAAGATATCTCATGAAGGCTTATACTTGACTTATCAATATTCGTTTTATTTCATATAGAAAATAATAGCTGCACATTTTATTGTTAATTAAAGAAAGAAATATAATTTGATAAAGTAATTTGAATTTATTTTTTTAATTCTGAATTGAAATTGGTTTAAAAAATCTAATTTAAGTAAATTTAATATTAGCTTCTTCAACAATCAAGGCATTTCTTTCTACAATAAATCGACAATTTTTGAATTCGTTCTAATTAATCATTATATATTATTTTAAATATATTATATTATATTTATTTATATTTTTTTTACAGAATCATGGAATTCGGCCTCTTTAAAGTTTGATGGTGGAATTCGAGAAACATACTCTTCAAAATTGTTATCTTTAAATAAAAAAGAGAACAAATAATTTTGTGATATCTCTTTCTTTTTTCTGAAGAAAATACGCTAACAGAAGTGATTCTAAAGAAACAAATATTTCAGGAAATTTTAAATTTGTGGTCAAAAGAATTAAATTTATAAATTTTAGTGACATAATAATTTACTAAATTTGATAATTCATAAATATTTTTTTTTATTTCAGGATAAAATTTTGTTCTATAATAAATATAAGTTATTGTAAGTTAATAATAAAACCGTTTAAACGAATTGAAATTTATTTCTAAAAAGTAGAAAATATTTAAATAGGTAAAGAGAAAAGGCTTTTGCTTTAAATTTCATATTTTTATAGTTAAAAATATTCATAAGTAATAATAAAAATTGTTCAGAACATGTAAGGTGTAAAATTCTCAGGAAAAGTACTCTATAACTACAATTTGTAGGAACAATTTCTAGAATTAAAGAGTCAATTTTTAATAACGAGACCTTCTAAAGTCTCTCAAAATTTAAGTTGATATTTGAATTTCTTCAAAAGCAATTTTATTTCATAAAAATAATGCAGAGGCGCTCATCATAAATTAAGAGAAGATTTAAATGAAAATCTTTAAACGTTTAAAATAAAATATTGCTATGAAATCATTTATCGTTTTCTTATAAAAACTGAATAAAATAAATGATATTATGAATTATCAGAATTTATAAACTCTAATCATAGGATTAACAATTATTTCAAAGCATATTTAACTGTACAATATATTTAAAATTAACATTCAACTATTTGTCAACATGGATGTAAATAAATTGAAAATTTTCATATCATATTTCAAAGGCAAAAAAAATATTTATATATAATATTTATAAACCAAAAAATCATTTTAACATACATAGCCTTATTTTTATTACAAATAAGAATGTATATATTGAACACTGTAATTCTTAATTACAAAAAAGACATTTCTTCCTTACCATCCATTGACTTTTCACAAACAGAAAAAGCAGTGGGGACATTTAATAAATTTAACTGAAATCTTATTGAATAAAACACATTGTTATTAAAATACATTTCATTTCATTATTTAAATACATTATGTTATTAAAAATGTATTTCTGTAACAAACTGGCAATAATAACTATAAAATTCATCATTAGACTTACAGAATCGAAACAGTAATTAAGCAACAATGTAACTGAAATGAATCATGACATAAGTCCAGAATTATACATTAAAGCCAAAAGATATACACAAATTAAATCATTTTGTAATAGAATTAAAAATCTTCAGAAGAAAGTACTGAACTTTTAGGATTGCGATTTAAAATTAAAAAGATCTTGATAAGAAATGGAATCATCTTAATGCTGATATCAAGAAAAAATATTTACCTCATATTTTTTTTGAAGAAGGATCAATTCTATATTTTTATCTTATTGATTTTCCGCCATTGATCATGATCCGTTTAAGTGAATACTATTAATTCTTGCAAAAGAAATTTAAAAGGTTCACTAATAATCGCTCTTCATTTATTGTAACTTTCACAATAATTTTAAAAGAAAAATTGAAAAATCTTGATTTTTTCCTCATTAAAATGAAATAACTAGAATTCAGATGGCTAAATATTTCTGGTGACTGTTTAATTTGAATTATATTATCAGCCAAAAATTATGGCTACACAAAAGGGTCTTGTTTTCTATATTAGTTAAACAGTAGATCTAAAAATCAAGGTTGAATATGGATATAATGCTTTTACGGAAAATTTCAAATCTTGAATCAAAAAGTCTAAATAGATTTCAACTTTAACAATTTGATAAAGCTGAAGATTAAATTGATGATTACTTTTGACATCTAATTGATTTGTTTCATATTTCCCTGGTGGTAATGTGAAAGGAGGAGTGTTTACAAGCCCAGATATAAGACTGTAAATCAAAGAACAACATTTTCAAGAAAGACTGAAACCACATAGATGAAATAAACATATTTTTATTTCATGGACATCTCTCAGAATTTCTTAGGAAATTACAAGAGACATAAATATACAATAAAAGTGAGTAATATGTTACAATACTTTCTGAATTGGGTTATAACATAAATTCAAAATATACTTTTTACACATTCTTGCGTATTTTGCGAAACTCTTAGTGTTTTAACTGAAAAATAAGTGAAAGATTCATTTAGATATAAAATGCATCAGAAAACAATATTAACGGGATTAGAATCTAAATATAATGTGAGATTACTGTTGAAGACGAAAAAAGAGAAAAAAGACATGGAATCAATATGAAAATGCAAAGAATGAATATGATTATTATTATTAGAATTAAAAAGAATGATTATTATTATTTATTTGATTTTTAAAGTATTTTTGTAAGTAAATTTATTAAAATTACAAGTACTTTGTAAATTCTCTTTATATAATATTTCTAATTTTATAAATATTTCAAAAATGTCTCATATTCGAAATTTTTCTTTTCGAAATTGTAAGGAAAAAAACACTTATAATTGAGAAAGATAAAAGATATTTTTGAAATCCATAATATTAAATAATTTGCATAAATGTATGTACATTCCAGATAAGATGTTACATTTTATAGGTCTGTGAAATTCAGTAATATTCAGATCATGATAGAGATACCCATGATAAAAGAAGATGTTTAGAATATTATAAGATAACCTAAAAACAATGATTGTAAAACCAACTCACACTATTTAGGAAAAGAATGAATAAGTCTAATTACAAAGAAAAGGAGATTTTGGCACTGGAAGTACATGTCTCTGTGCTGATTAGCACATAGTAAAGGTATGTCTGAAGCAGAAATGTAATAGGGAATGCAAAATTCACTGTTATTCTATTTGCTGCTATTCTATTTTATTTCGAATTTTTAATCAATAAGTCTATGTGAAATAATAATTTAAAAACAAACATTATTTTGCAGATGAGAATACAGCTATTGAAATTATTGTGCGTGTTTTTTTAATTTTAGCTGAATTTTTCATTAATTATTAAATTAATTAATTTAGTGTGAAATAAGAAGAATTTATAATATTTTTTTAAATTTTTATTTGATAGATCCCAAAGTTATTAAAGCAAAAATAATCCTAGAATCAACTTAAAATTCAAAGTATTCTTTTTTCCTGTACTACATCAACAGCCATAATTTTTCTCTTATTTTTAATAAACTTAAACAAATATTTTTAGATTTATTTTACAATAACACTTTTCATTCTTTTAATGAAATTAAAATCGTTTTCATTATAAGTGCAAATATTTTATTCTGGAGTTTTCTGACATTATCGATATGGAATGATTGGTTTGAAAATATGCAATGATTTAGCATTTTTTCATTCGAAAGCCAATTTTTTTAATTTTAGAATTGTATAAATTTGTTTTGGGAGCAATGTTTTGAAACTTTTCCAAATAAAACGACAGAATCTCACTTAATTAATTTAATAAAAAAATTAAATGTTTAAAAATATTATTAATGAATGATTAAAATATTTTAGAAACCCTCCTAGATACATCATCACTTCTTCAAAGTACATTTGTACTCTTGTCAAATTTGTTAACTCTAGGTAAAATGGTCTGGTCTGTAACATGCCAATAAACACACACACATGCATTCTCCTGTAAGCAGAAAATTAAAAAAAAAATTGCATGCTTCTTTTTAGAAAATGCCATTTAATTTATGTTATGATGATCTTGAATGTTAATAAAATTTTTTTATTAATTGATTTGTTGTACATTATATTTTAATCAAATTATTATAGCGAAGCAATTTGATTTCATGTTTTAGTAGCATCTCCATTTTTTTAAACCATCCTAATTTTGCAAAAGTAGCATAAGGAACTAAGTCTGCTGTATTTGTGAACAAAATAACTCGCAAAAGGAGAAAAAAAGATTTATAGAATTTGGAATATGATCTTTCTATCATATATTTGAATGTGCATCAAATTTTGACAAAATTTCATTAAAAAGAAATGCTTTTTAAATTTTCCCTGACTCTGCACATGTAACCTACACACGCAATGAGCTAAAAGTAATAAATTTGGAACTTCATTTTTATATAGCTATGTCTGAAAAAGAAAACTTCGGCTGATTTATCAGTTTCCTATAGTTGGATCTAATCAATAAAGTTAGTCTAACAAACTCAACGACTGAGATAATGAAGTTGTTTCATGTTCTCACTATAAGCGACAAGTGCACCAAGTCATAAAAATCGCTCAAATCTTGAAATAAATCGCGCATAATTATGAAAGGAGAGAATATCATATCAAATAACTGATACAGCATGCATTTAAATTGTAAATGTCTAGCGCAGATCGGCAGCTGCAAATTATTTCTTTAAAATCAGCTGATGCAGTTTAAGATATTATGTAGATTTTTTCAGTGAGTGATTTTTTCAGTTTAACACTGATGTGAATGATATGTTAATAATCTCATATTGCCAATAAAACGTGGTTTTTCTCTGTACAATACTGAAATGTGTAAGAGTTTTGTTTTTATTAGAATTTAAATTCTATTTCTTAGATAATTGGTGCTTCTTTAGAGAAAATAGAGTACTACTTTCCCGCAGGCCCTTTCTAATTTTAAAAGAGTTTTAAGCATGCACATTAAAAGTAACCATTGCGCTTAAGACCAGGGAAACGTTTCGAAATAAACGTAATTATTTAAAAGTATTATTGAATTTTCATTCAAAGAAGATTTCTGCAGAACTCTGATTTTGAACAACAATTGCAGGTATTAACACTCCGCATTATGAAAAATAATATTCATTTAGTAAAAAAATTCTGATTTATTTTTTGCAGAATTTTATGACATTTTCGATACTAACGAAATTTGTCAAATTGAATTTTATTCCCTCATGTGCCATTATTCTATTGCAGAATGTATAAAGCTGTCTAATTTTCTTCCTGTTGATGAAAGCATTGAGACACTAAATATTCTGCGGAGTACAGAGGGTTATGCAAAATGCCATGAAAAATAAGGACAGCAAGACAGTGAGTGATGAAGATTATAAAAATGTGTTAATTAAAATACATCCACAAAAAATAAAACACCAACCGAAATCGAGACACTAAGAACGGGAATACATATTTCAAGGAAATGATGCAGAAAATGTTTTTCAATATTTACAAAAGTGTAAAAAACTTTTATTAATTATATATTTTTTATATTACTTACACATGTCCAACCAGAATTAAAGATGCTTTCGCAATTATTGATATACAATTAAATCAATTAATTGGGTAGAAAAGTAACAATCTTTGTGTTTTTCTCGTTTTCATAGCTTAATTAACAAATTTCCAACTTTAATGAATTTTCTTTATAGCGAGATTTTGAAATGCAAGAATGATATTTTTTAAAACCTTAAATGCATTTGAATTCAAAAATTTTGATTGTAAAAAGCTTAAAAAGAAAATTAATTACTATAATTATATAAAAAATTTTAAATTTTAAATTATTTTTAGCAGAGTCATTACTGTGTTGTGAATGTTTATGAGTACCTGGAATATTTCTCATTTATCTCTTCCATCGATTATTAGTATTTTTGTTATCAAATGCTTTCTCTCGAAACTGGTGAAGTTTGACACATTTTTGATGAAATAATCAAGAATCAAGAAAAAAACGATATCAATCAAGGAAAAAGAGATTTGTAACACTTGGATGGACATAACGCTTGTTTTTGTTTATTGTAATGAATGATTTCACTTACAAGAATCTCGCTAACCGGATTTCAGAATGGATTGCAAAAATATCACATATCTCACTCAGCCAAGTCAGATATAAAAGGAACACCGAATGAAGTGGAAAGCAGTATAGCTCAAATTCGTAGCTGCAGAACAATCGTTTAAGAAAATGATGAAGACTGTGGTAAGTTAGTTGTGGATTTCAACATTCGTGTATTTGGTATTGGTAAAAAAGAATTAAATAAAAATTTTACACCAGCTTAAATATCTTTGGAAAGTAAACTTCTTTCTATCTAAAATAGAATTTAAACCAATCTCGCATAGACAATTGTTATTTAGTTGAAAATATAAGGTAAAAGTATAATAAAATCGATTTAATTGTTAATTATGATTTAATATACATTGTAATTATCTAAATAAAATAAATTTCAGTAAGAAAGTTTTGCTAATTTTATTGATTATAATGAGAGCTGTTATATAAAAGAATTTTTAATTTAATGTTGCAAAATAAGAAGCCAATTTGTTTTCACTATTCCGATATTAGATTTTTGGAATATGAAAGATACTTATCAAATTTCTTTGCAATTCGACTTATAACTCAACATATTACCTTTTTTTTTTTTTTTTTTTTTCTTTCTACTCACAAAGTACATAATTTCAATAAATTTAGTTTGTCTTTCAAATTGTTTTTCTTTGTTTTACTCCATTCTCTAAGAACAATTTTATTATTACAGAATAATTCCATTTTGCAGTTGACTAAATAACTGCTATGGAAAGGAGATTATAGGCATTTATCCTCGGACTTTCCCCGTCTTACCACAACTATCAAAATAGGATATACTACTTTATTTTTGCAAATTATCATTAAAATAAATTGAAATTAAAAACACTAATTTTTGAGAATTTTACATATAATGTTGCATTTGCAAAAGTTCCAATCCCATTACTCAGTTCTCTCACTTATTCATTTAGTTTCAATAGCATAATATTCATTCAAATAATTAAGAAAAAAAACAGTTTTAACATAAAGTCATGGAAAAATGCTGCTTTGAAGATAATTTTATAAATTTCAAAATATGAATCTTAAAAAAATTATTAATCGAATTTCAAACATTAATTTAAAAGAGAATTTTGCAGATCCTTGTCTTGGCCTTAGTAGCCATTGCCGCCTGTTCTTTGGACGTCATTCCCCACTACAGCCACCATGGTCACGGACACGGAATCAGCGCCAGATACTTCAAGAAGGCACAAGGACATGGTTATGGAGGATATGGATTAGGATATGGTGGATATGGATATGGCGGTCTTGGATATGGAGGTTATGGTCTTGGATATGGTGGCTATGGTCTCGGATATGGCGGATATGGGTATGGTGGACTTGGATACGGTGGTCTTGGATATGGTGGTCTTGGATATGGATACCTTTAAGAGGTAAGTAAAAAGTTAATATTTATTTATGTTTTTAATAGAAATAAGTTTTGAAATATTAGAAGTCAGATTTCAAATTTGATACAACTTTTAGAAAGTTTAGAAATGCACAGTTAATTATTTGTTTCTTAACGATTAACATTGCTGATCTGGAATTATCAACATCATTAATACAGAAAAATACATGAATATTTATCTAATTATTTGTTCAATATTTCTCTATTTAATTAGCTAAAAAATGAATCAAGGTTATTTTTTACGGGACTGCATTATCTATAGAAATACAAAACATTCAATACTAAAAAAGTGACTTCAAAGATTCTTTATCATGTTTAATTAATTTTTTTTCTATTTATTGTTACCTTTTCTTCGCATTACCTTATTGTTCAATCTGAAATTTCATGTAAGCCTTAAAAACTTTACTTAGTCTTTTTAAAAGTCTTATAATTAGTCCATTTTAAAAACAATTTAATCCTTGAATTAAAATTGCGTCACTTAACAGATTGCTCCGAAAAAAATTATTTAATACAATTATTCATCATTTTGTTAGTGTGAAGTATTAAAAAATTAATTTTCATACAGTTACAAATGTCTTTCTATTCCATTTTAAATAAAATATTTTATCTAATTAAAATTTTCTGTTAACATTCTATTTTCTCGTTCCTACAGGAAAAACGACCTACACTTACGTGAAAAGCTGCTACCTGCTTTAACAAGACAAATGGAATATGGTACTTTTATAAAGGGCATTGAGAAGCCAGAAGACAATGCAAATGTAAAGAACTTTGAGAGAATAAAGTGTATAATGAAATAAAAATACTCGGCGTTTCGTCAATTATTGTCTCATTAATAATTCTACAAATTTTGCTTTGTAATTATAAAGTGTTATCAAGTCTTTAAAGTGTTATCGAGTCGAAGTCTGCGCATATATAAAATATTTTTCCTTATAATATAGCCATAAGCTACAATTCAGCACAAGCATAAAATCTGCTGTTTGGAAATTTTTAAATTTCATTATAGCCGTCATTAAAAGCAAACATATAAAAGAAATATTAAAATATATTTGGAAAATTAATTAAAGCTGATATATATTATTGATTATATTCGATTTAATTACTTTTCTTTCAGGAACACATTGCTGAAAACTAGAAATAATGATTATTCTTTAAGATTAAAAAAGTAATGTTATAAAGTTTTACTTTGAATTCTATATTAAGAAGTAAATTTCTTTTTATTTAATAAAGAAAAACTTATCTGCATAAAAATTCCTTTTGAAGTAACTCAAACAAGAAGAACTAATTAAATGTATGTAATTACATGTCTTCGGTCAAAATCCAGTGAATCGATTATTCTGCACATATTGGACAGCTACAGATCTTGCAAGTAGATGTAGGCTTTCCTAATAAAAGTCTAAATTAGTGTTAAAGATGGGCAAAACTGATTCCTGTTACAAACAATATTATCTTAATATGTTGAACTGCTTTTTTTGCTAGAGATATGCATAATGATACGTATTTGTTTAAGTAGCTTGGTTAGCTTTTGCAAGTAAGATATTTACAAGTAAACGCCCAAATAAATATTCTTTAAAAAATCAATTTTTTTATCATATTTATAAAATTCGCCTTTAAATTGTATACTGAATTGTTGAATAAAAAAAATTCAAAAAAAAATTATTTATTTAAGGGTACAATGGACGATAAAAATGTGAAAAATCGATGAAATCTGAGATTTTTTTATTTTGATCTTTTATGTATATTTAGAGTGTAAGCTATCGTTTGCAAAAAGAATTATTTTGACATCTTAATTAGTTCGCGCAATATTAGCATTTTTTTATTGATATTAGGATGCCACGCCCACTTGTTTACATTTGTACAGCTGCAGTATGACACAGTTTCGTTTTCCTCCAAGCGCTGCTAGTGAGCCTTATTCGCAATTTTTATTTTATCGTTTTGTTTTTACAATGACAGATGTTAAAAACTTCAACTTCTTCTTTTCTCTTGTTGTTTGTTTTGGTTTGTTGATTCGTTCGTCATAAATTTCATACTCAAATTACTCGTTTCTTTCTTTGAAACTGAATACATAAACAATTCTTTTCAGGGCTAAAATTGATATTTTTTCTATTTTAAATTACATTACAAATTAAATTACAAACGCGCCTAAAAGAAGTATTCATTTCAAAGAAAAGATTAGAGTTGAGTATAAGTAAAGCTGTGAGAGAGTATAATCTGGGATATTTAAAAAATATTTGCTTGATTGAAAAAAATATATCAAAAGATGATTCTCGCGCTATCATAGGTCAAAAAAAGAACCAGAAAAGAGCAGCACAAAAAAATCCTTGACATAATATAAAAACAAAAAAATCAAAAAACAAGCAAATGTAAGGTTAGAATCAAAACATGAGGCTGTAACTTATGCAGCAGGTGCATTTTGATTTGCTTCATATTTTGTATTGAATTTGTTTATGGCTGCATATATAATTTAAAAATGTTAGATAAATAAAAATTAATATTTATGGTTCATGAAATGATATTAAAAAATCTTTATTAGAGGGTTGTATTTTTTAAATGAAAAAAGGAGTTAGTTTTGCTTCACCAGTAGTATTTTCCTGTATATGCTTTGTGCATTCTTACATAAATATTATGAATGTATATTTGTATATATTTCATAAAATATATAATTCTTTTAATAAACTTGTATATTTAATAAATTTGAGTTGTTTTAATTTTGTTTCTGTTCTGTAGGGATCATTCAAATGTATTTTTAGCTTTTTCTCAAAATGAAATTTTATGATGCCCTTCAAATTTTTAAATACTCCATGCGCATCATATTTTTAGTTACAACTCTGAAACTTTTCTGTTATGCTGTATAAACATAAAATAATATAATTTTGCATTTATAGATGATTTATGAGTATTAAAATTTTTTATTGAAGGTCTCGAGTAATATTACTGTACTGATTTTTTCTAAATTTTTCAAAAAATGTCAAATATTTCAAGTTTTGAATTGAAAATCATATTTTCAATAAATTTAAGTATGCAAAATATTTTGTAGAATTAAAAAATGTATCTGAAAAAATAGAAATAATTAATTTATGTTATATTTTTATGCGCATGGAACAATTTGAAATTTTAGATTATTTAATTTTTTTTTTTTTTTTTTTTTTTCATTTTTTACCAAAAAGAAATTTTAAGTTATCAATGAATTTTGATGATTTTTTTTTCAGCATTAGATTGATATAATGCAATTACCATATAAATTTCAAAACAATATCTCAAAAATTGAGAAATTTTGGTTTCAATGTCTATTGTACCCTTCATAAAAAAAAAAAAAAAAAAAAAGTCAATTTTGTGATTCTGAATTTTAATACTTTTACATTAAATTAAAACTCAGCTTTATTACTTTTGCGTTTTCATCTTCTTGCCGAATTTAAAGAATCGATCATAGTTTCTTTCTTTGGTTATTAAGGTCTCAATATTTAAAAAGAATTGAAAAACATGACTATAAATTTAATTAAATAACCGACTCTCTTCGACTTCCGTGATATTTGCCTGGGTCGGTTTCTTCTCATATAACTTCTAATTCAGAAAACATATTTCTAAAAACTCCTTTTGAGAGATCTTATTTTACTGATTTTATTGAAAATAGGAAATTTGCTCATTAGGTCTATATTTACATTATTATGTTTTCTAATTATTATTTTTTCCTTAATAAATGGCATATAATTTAAATGCGTATACATATATATTTTTACACATACAATTTTGATTTCAATACTTCTTATACATAATACAATTTTTTTAATAATTATTACTTTAATATAAGTGCTTTTAAAAAAAAATTTAAAGTACGTAGATAATATGATATTTTATTTGCTAATTTTTTCACCTACATAACATTATACAATAAAATATTTTTTACTATATGGTATATATAAAATAGCTTTTTTGTTAGTATTTGTTCTGTCATATGAATGCTAACATACAAATACTCAACATTTTTAGTCACTTTTTTTAAAATTTTCTGTAATGAGTAAAATATAGCACCTCAATGACGATTAAAGCATAAGCAATATCAAATGTTGACAAACATGTTGTAACTATGTGCAATAAGTATATGTAATTAATTGAGGAAGATTCCTTTGATAAATAAATAATATTAAAAATTTTAAAAACAGTTAACTTATAAAAATTAAGTAATTAACATTATTAAATTTATATAATTCACTCGCACAATTCTCCTCTTTTCAAATAAAGGAAATGAAATTCCCAGCCTATGTTGAAAAATGATTCGATAATACGTTTGTGACTGTGTATATTTCTTACTATAATGCAAGTATCAATGCTTTTCCACTCAGATTATGAGAATCTTTGTAAATATCAACAGTGACAAACACTGCATTTCACAAACTTGAGAATGAGAAGGGGAGATGTCATTTAAAAGGCATTTTTTTCTTTTTTTTAATTGACGACTTAGATTAACCGAACATAGAATTCTATAAAGCATAATCGACAGTGAAGGATATAATATAATTAACATACATATTAAATGTGAAATTTAGATAACCATAATTTTGAGTCCTAATGATTCAATTTCTTTCAAAGTTTAGGAGTAGATACTATTCTGCTTAATTTTGCGTGATGATAGTAATAGTTTTCTTCCTACAACTTGACAGCTTAAGGTATCACTGACTAGAAACTGCGATCTACTCATAAATGTACTTTTCATAGAAAGAATTTATATTATGTTCGTCAATGATGCATACTTTCTCTTTAATTTATTTTTCTTATTTAGGAATATGTTTCAATTGGTTCTGAATTTTTTTGCCTATACACATCTTAAAATAAAATAGTATGGATGCTGCATCACTTGAACTGCATCGTATAAGATTAGCAAGATTTCCTTTTCAATTATTTGATTTCTTTCTTTTGAATGATGTGAGTTTTGTCAGGTTTACTAGATCATGGGATATCTGGGGACCTGCCTTATATGTGTTTTAAAATATAAATGAGAGGAATTTGACATCTCGAACCATTTCTTACCAACACGGAATATTCCACTTAAAAACAATAGTCTGAGGATAAGTTTTACGAAGACCCCACAGTTACATTAAGACATTTTAAATGAAGGAAAGAAATACGTCCGATTACAAATGGAAGCAGTGTGCTATTTAAAATATTCTGTTGAATTTCATGTTATGATTGTAATAAATAAACTATATCACATTAAAGATTCCGTTAACTAATTAATTTAATTTTTCATATTATAAAAAAGTAACGAGGAGAACAGGCTGAAAAACATGTTTTATATAACGCTTTTACTTAACTTCCTATGTTTAATATCTGTAAAGGTGAGATTTCATAATAATTTTTGATCACATTTCACATGTATTTACCCAGAAATTTTATATACTTATGGAATTTTCATAACTTTATAATATATAAAGCATGCATTGATCACGTTTTTCTTTCCACTTTTACAATAAAATTGTTAGGAGTTTGTAGATTTCAACTCAGAGTAGGTTAAAAATTGCAGAATTTTTTTCATCAAATAAGAGAAAGCATCTCAGAGGAGTGTTTTATGCTCCTCACACTTTATCATTAAAATTCAGTACAATGAATATAGTTATTAATATTCACTTTAAAAATATAAGTATATATTGATGTTTTATATATTTCTAGTGCTAACGAAGTTGTGAATATTATTTGATATCAAATTCGAACGACTTTTAATGTTACTCAAAATTTTCCAGCTAAAAACAGCTTTAAATTTTCTCCATCTAAGATGACAAATTATTATTTCATGGAGCAACCTCCTAAATCCTGAAATCCAACTGAAAATCACAAATTTCTGTTTGTCTATTAAATCCATATTTTGTGTATGGCATTTGATAAAAACATTAGCAAATCTTCGTTATTTAAAAGTTCACTAAAAGAAATAAGAATGAATAATCTAATGATTTTATAGACAAAAAATTTGGAACAATTCAGTCGTCCAAGATTTGATTTTTCCATCCATAAACTTTTTATTAATAGATTATTGCTTACGATCTATCTTATACTATAAAAATGACGATGCATAAAAAAAAAACCCCTGCTTATATATCAATACATCACACACCTTTTAGACTCTGTTCAGGTGTCTTAAGGATTTTACAAATTAAAATGTTCTCTTTTTAAAACTGTTAGCTGATTCCGGATTTTTTTTAAAAAAAAGAAATACTAACACTGAATTACTTTTTTTTTTCAATTTGAAAATCATTTATTGAAAATAAATGATTAAGAAGATAAGTAAAATCTTTAGGTACTTATATTCTATTAGATTAGAAATAAATTACTTTTTTTGTTCCCCTTTTGAAACTAAATTTACATGAACATAGAAAATTTTAATTTCTTTTGATTTAATAAAAAAAGGAAAAATCACCAGAACATGCAGCAACTAAATTATTTATTAAAAAAATTCTTTTTAATATCATCATAAAAATCAATTTATAAAAACTCCTTTATTAAAAAAATAAACTCCTTTTATAAATAATATAATATTATAAAAATTTATATAATAACTTTTTTATCATTTATAAAGCTCTATTAACTTCTGATTTCGGCTTTAATAAAAAAATACTCAATAAATAAAATTTAAAAAAACATAAAGGATTTGAAGGATTAAATATTCGAATAAACTGGAATTGGCTCTTTTGTCTCACAAAATAAGTCAATTGAAAATTTCTAATCTCGACAAATGATGGAACGATAAGAAAAACATTCGATACACATTATTTCTAACAAAATGATTTACATCTATTGTCCTTGGCATCTTGACATCGATCGCGCATTGAACTGCTAAATAGGCTACCTCAGAAGGAATTATATATAAAGACAGAGCTCTCAGTGCAAATCAATCTGCTTATGATTTCAAGCAATATCAGCAAAATGATGAAAACCTTGGTAAGTAAAATCTCAAGTTTTCTTAAATTTCAGTTAAAAGCTATGCCAATCATATAAGTGAATGATTAAAACGATAATATAATTTCATCTAATAGGTGAATTGTCTTTTTTAATTAATATTTGGATCACGAAAGTGAATTAGAGATTATTATTAAATATTTACATTCAAGTTAGTTACAAAATAACATTAAGATGGAATGAAAGAAAAATTATATTTCTGATAGTTTTCAGATAATAATTCTTTAGCACAATCAGTAACATAAAAAATTATTTTGAATGGGAATTTATAATAAAACAAAGTAAAATAACATAAATATATATATATTTTTTAAATTTAACTGCATTAATGACTATGCGTTTTGATATTCAATTCTCTAAGAACTTTCTGAAAATGCATGCTAATTTTATATAAATAAAAAGTGTATATGTACCATTTAATATTAAACTTATTGAGAATTTATAAGATGAATGAAAATTACTATTGACCAATGCAAAAATAAGATTTTGTAAAAGTGCTTCCAAACACTTAATAACGTGACAGATGGAAAACCTTAAATTTTATGTAGCAAACATAAAATTATGTACCTTTTCCTTCATGCACAAATTTAGGAATGAAAATAGACCTTCGGCAAATGAAACCAAACATGTAATTGGTTTGTTCAAATATTAAAAAAGATGTTGAAAGAACTGCTATATGTTTCATATAGCAGTGTAGGTATTCATATGGAAGAAAAACTTTTAAAACTGCCAAAGTAACGATATTTATATGTATGAATTTCCGTAATTAATTTTGTCCATTTCAAGATCGTCGTCTTGGCTCTTGTCGCCATTGCCGCCTGCTCCCTGGATGTCATTCCTCATTACAGCCATCACGGTCATGGGCACGGAATCAGCAGCAGATACTTTAAAAAGGCACAAGGACATGGTTATGGAGGATATGGATTAGGATATGGTGGATATGGATATAGCGGTCTTGGTTACGGTCTTGGATATGGTGGCTATGGTCTCGGATATGGCGGGTATGGATATGGTGGTTTTGGAAATGGATATTTTTAAGTGGTAAGTAAAAGGTTAATATTTTTTTTATATTCTAATAAAAAATAACTTTTTAGGTATAAGAATTCAAATTTCAAATTTAATACCACTTTTAGAAAGTTTAGAGTTTGGAAATTAGTAGTTAATTATCTAATCATTTACGATTTCCTTTCAAAAGAAATAATGAAGGATGATTTTATTAAAATATTAATATTGATAATGTAGAATTCTCAATGTCATTAATACACAAAAATACATAAATATTTATATAATAATTCATTCAATTTTCCTGGATATATTTGATTTAAAAAAAAAGGGAAGAATCAAAGTTAAGAATGACACCACTTTATTCCGGGATTTTATATTATCTATGAAAATACAAAAAAATTAATAGTAAAAAAGTTATTTCAATAATTCTTTAATATGCCTGTATCATTTTTTCTATTTATTTTTACTTTTTCTTCTCGTTTCCTTATTGTGTTATATCAAAATTCATGTTGCTCTGATCTAATTTAAAAAATAATTTAATCCTTGAATTAAAATGTGCAGCACATAACAGATTTCTAGATAATAATTATTTTCATGATTTTGTTCTTGTGAAGTATTAAAACATTAATTTTTATACTGTTACAAATGTATTCTTATTCCATTTTAATTAAAATATTTTATGTAACTAAAATTATTTTGTTGATATTTTCTCTCTCTTTCTTACAGGAAAAACGACCTACACTTACGTGAAAAGCTGCTATCTGCTTTTACAAGACGAATGGAATATGGCACTTTTATGAAGGGCATTGGGAGGCCAAAAGACAATGCAATTGTAAAAAACTTTGTGAAAATAAACTATATTATGAAATAAAAATGCTCAATGTCTCTTTAATTATTACGTATCAAGAATCCTACAAAGTACTGTATAATAATAAAGTGCTATCGGTTTTGTTTTGTGCATCATCTGGTTACATAGAAGACATTTTTCTTCATAATATCGCCTAAGTTACCTTTCAGCACAAGCATAGAATCTTCTGCTTGGAAATTTTGAAATTTCTGCAGAGTTGTGATTAAAAGTAAGCCTATAAAAGATGAATATAATACATTTGAAAAATGAGAAGAATTCTTTTAAATATTTATAATTTTACTTGATTTAATTGCTGTTATTTTAGGAACATAGCCCTAAACTAGAAATAATGATTATTTTTTAAGACTAGTGAAGAAATAATGATCCTATTCTTTTAATAAAGGAAAAATGTTCTTCATGAAAAAAATTCTTTTGAAGTAAATCAAACAATTTTAAGTAATTAAATGTATGTAATTACATTAGTCTTCGGTCAAAAAGTAGACCCACATTTATCTTGCAGATGTCAAACTGTTACAGATCTCTGAAATGGATGTAGTTTCTCTTAATAAAAGTCTAAAATAATAAATATGTGCAGAGATGATGCCTGTAGCTCGCAAATTATAATGATACTTCCCCGTTTAAGTGCCTTTCTAAAAAATATACACAATGATAAGTATTTATTTCAGTACCGACGCTTTTGCTTTAGTAGTTTAGTTATCTTTCGCCGTCTTTTTTACAACTAATTAGCCAAATATATATTTTTAAATCAATTTTTTTATCAAACTAATAAAACACATCTTTAAATTGTATATTGAAATATAAAGTATTTTGCCAATTATTACAGTCTTTAAATTCTAATGAACAATAATAAATTGTTAAAAGTGTAGAGAAATTATATTTCGGTAGACAACATGTATGAGGATTATTAGTCATAAACAAACATATGAATTTACCTTCATGAAGAAAAACAAAAATGGATACATATGGTCTCAGGATTTAAAAAGGAAAATCATAACAGAATTTTTAAAATGGTCAGCACATCAAAATTTAATTTTTAAATGAATTTTCGTTTTTTTCCCCGCTTGTTTGGAATTGAATTAAGCGTTATTTCATAAAACCTTTCAAGATCTACTAGAACCAAATACAGAAAGAGTAAGATTTAACGAATCAAAGATTATACACAAGCTTGCTTTAAATCTGTCATATTCATCATTTCCTGTGTAAAAATTTTACTTCAAGCCTTCAGTAAAATATTAAAGATAGGAAATATTAATTAAAGATAGGAAAAACGAACTATCATACTCTCTTCAATGCTTCTTTATAAATTCATGCACGAAAATCTTTCATCTATGCTTCGCATTACTGAAGATCTAATGTTAAACGATTTCTAATTAATAATTTTGCAAGAAATACAGGAGTCTATAAAATAGATTGCATCTATTTCTTACTGATTGCTTGGGCAATTTCCCTATATTACGTAATATACCTATCAAAAGTAAAGCTAAAATTTAGTTCATTATTCCAAATTGTCCTTTTTCTCCAACGGATACTCCATTGAGACTTTTTATTCGATCTCGTATTAAATATCTTGTTTTATCTATATATAAACTATTACATATTGTCTGAAAATTTACCCGAATTTATTTCAAACGGTTATTACTGAAAAGATATGAAACGTTAAATGTGCCAGAAGATGTAAAATAATTGCTATACTTTATGAAAACATGTGAAAGATATAAGAGAAATTTAGACACACACATTGTCATTTAATTGTCTCCAAAAATATGATAAGAATGTTTCGATATGGATATCGAATAGCATTTGTTACAAATGCATGTCATGCGTTTTACAGGTTTAATATTTGTTCAAAGTTTTTTCAATTAACTTCTCCATCCACCTTTAATGATAATGGTTGCTATCACTAATGAGGCAGCTTAAAAAAAATTACGTAATGTTTTATACAAGAACTTTCGATAATTTTCAGAGAAGACTTTAAATATTAGAAATGTATTTTAAAGATTAATAATGATTTGCATAGATCAGCCATCATCACTCGTCCTTGAATCCATTTAACTTATGGAATAATAATTGGCACTTTAGGAAAATAGTTTGATGTATCTTAATCTTAATAATTAAGTTATAAAAAAGTATCTAAGGTTTTTCTGGAAAATTGTGATGACTAGGAATAATTCTGAGATACTCTTTTGAAGAATTACTGAACAATTCCCGAGGAAAACTTGACATTATTGTGATTCCGCATTTTAAGGAAAGTTGCTTGATGCAATATAGAAAATTGTAAAAATTGCAATCTAAAAGATTATAATGTATGGAATTTCTGCTCTGAAGAAGGCAAGATAAAAAAAATTTCAATATGTAAATAAATTTAAATCATATGTGATGTAACATGATAAAATTATGGAGGTTTCGTACACTGAGTTTAAAAAAATTATCAATTTCAGTTGTAGAGTTTTAAGCAAAGCTACAATTAAAATTCTAAAACTCAGGATACTGGAAACTTTTTTAAACTGCTTCAAGTAAGCTGTTGTTTTTTTAATAAAATGTGTTTTTTTTTTACATTTTGCATCGAATATCAAATATTTCTTTACACAAAACTTATTATCAAGCTTTTTGAGTTAAAAATTGCAGTTCACAAGCTCATGACTGAGGAAAAAAAGTAATTTAAAAGGCATTTGCTTTCTTTTTTATTGACGACTGAAGTTAACTAAGAATTCTATAAAACAAAATCGACAGTGAAGGAAATAATATAATTAATTTTCATATTAAATGTAAAATTAAGATAAACAATCTTCAGTCCTAATGATGAAGATTAAATTTCGTTAAAATATTAGAATCATATACTATTCTGATTAACTACGTGTGATGATACTAGTAGTTTTCTTCCTACATCTTGAGGCATCTCTGACTATAAACTACAATCTATTCATGAATATTTTTTCATGGAAATAATTGATAGTCAACTTTTCCTTTAATCTATTGTTCTTATTCAGGAATATATTTCGTTGGCTGTGAATTCTTTTGCCTATGCGCTTCTAAAAACAAATTAATATGGGACCTACTTTCCACTTGATTACTTGAATTGAATCATATAAGATGAGCTAGTTTTCTTTTTCAGCGATGTGATTTCTTTCTTTTGAATTAAAGTGAGTTTTGTCAAGTTTACTTGGTACATGGAACATCTGGGCACCTGTTTTATATATATAATGAGTGGATTTTTTGAACCATATATTACCAACACTGGATATACCACTCAAAACAACGGTCAGAGAATTAGCTTTATAGAGACTCACGGTTAAATTAACTCTTTAACTTAACTCTTAATCACTTTTCAATCGGCACTTTAATTTCCAGACTTTCTGAGCGTATCGCTGGGAGACATGGACTCTTCCAAGCTCAGGGCAGTTACTTTCTGTGGGTCGAAGTAATAAATCTACTAACGTTCTACATTTTGTTTTCAAAAACTTACGCATTATTGTTTTTATGTAAGCCATTAAAAAATAAATGCGAGATAAATATACATTCCAAAAATATCTTTATTTTGCAACTCATTTTTACTTTTAAAATTTTTGCCTTGATTTTTTCCGACAATGAGTTGCCTTTACTACCGGCCTAAGTGTTTCATTCTAATGCATTGATATTTTTTAGTGTGAAGCAAGTTTCATTTTAGATTTCCAAACCCTTTAAATCATTGAAATAAAAACTGGCCTTAATATCAATCTCAAAAACATCTTTATTTTTCATCTAATTTTCAACAGACTTTTAGAATATTAATTCAATGTTTTAGGAAAAATTAAATACTTCATATTAGTATGCATTTTTTTTTACATAATGCATGATATACATAGTGTATATATTAATTCTATTAGGATATTTTTTACATGGTAAAGATGCCAATCCAATTCAGAAATTAATTTAAGACTGAAATAAAAACAACCGTTGAGTAGAAAAAAATTGTGAAAACAGCACATTGCAAGTCATTTCGAGATTGATTATACACTATGTACTTCTTTTAACACTCAGCTCAGATTTTTTTTTTTATTACCTTCAGTATTACATTTTCTAAATATGAAATATTGGTCTCATTGAATTTTTGAATATAAAATATTTTGAATTTTCGATCGTAATGCAAAGATATTGTTTTGACTCATTTTTTAAGGAAGTTTTTCACATTTTGTTTTCAAAACTTAGGCATTATTGTTTTTATTTGTCATTAAAAATTGAAGATGAAATAAAGATATATTCCATAAATATCTTTGTTTTGCAACACGTTTTTACTTATATTTTTAAATTTTTTGTCAAATCTAGAGACTACATTACGTCAAACGTTATATATCTCCTTTATCGAATTGCTGTGATAGATAACATGTTTTTAAAACTTCATTTTATACTGACGTACAATGAAATGCTCAATAAAATGCGGGTGGGGGGTGGTGGGGAATTACTCAGCGAAATAAATTTCGCAAATACATTCCTTCAGTTTTCAGCCTGATCATTTTATTTTAGTTCATCATAAATATTACTTTAGCATAAACCATCATACTAAATTTTTTAAGCTGGATTTCTGAGTTTGAAATGTTATTTAATTTTTTCTATAGTATTATTAAGACAAGAACTTATTAAAATGAAATAAAATTAAATTTTGAACGAAAGTTCCGAATTAAGTTTCGTCAAATTTACGCATGAGTGAATCACAATTTTTAGCAAAGCATTTTTTTTTTTTTTGAACAATGAAATAAAAGTCGGACAAATGCATATACACAAAATATAATCCTTATTTTTCATCTTATTTTCATTAAACTTTTAAAAGGACATTAAAACAATCGTTTGCCAATCATAGACAATATGGCCTACCACACAACACGCATGTCCTCTCAGGCATTAATCATGGAAGGCATTGAAAGTTATACTGAGAGGCATTTAGGATCTCAACAACCCATTGATTCCATAACGGCATGACAATAGTTTTGCGATTTCGACTAATGTGTCGGTATCATAGAGCGATAACCCACGCTGTCGATAGCAAACGTTCCTGCTTCGACCGAATTTCGATTTCCTATTAAAAATGCATTATTATTATTATTATTATTCAACGCATAACACGATATTGTGAGCAAACACCATCTTTACAAAGCGTTTTCCAAATGAGCAATCCCCTTGCCAATCTTTCTTTTATGCAGTGCTTCAGTCGTTTCTCCTCGCGTCATCTTAAATGCGCTGAAATGATGTTGGGATATGCAAATGCATTTGCATATCCCAACCTCTTTTTACTTTTATATGATTTTGACGTTAGTCAGATCGTTCCTTCGTGTTGCAATTTTTATGGTCAGCAGTGTACACAACCCTCTATTAGCAGTATGTATAGAAGCTATACTGGAGTATTTCAGCAAGAATTAGCTGTGATTCGGAGCCAAAAAATATCATGGTGTACCTTCATTGATTCCTATGCTACTGGGTCATTATGTTTTTAATGCTCCTTAAACGAAAATCCCGCTTATAGCATATAAAGTAATAACCTATAGTTGCAGATGAAATGAATGATAGGGCACCTTTGTTTCACCTTATCCTAATTTTCTAAGAAGGCAGATTTATTTTTAAATTTATCTTGCTTTTTTTCTTTTTTTCAAATAATTTTTATATTTATTGAGTATGCTTCTTTCTGGTTCGAATTTGGATAAATATTTTTGAATCCTTTTCAAAAAGTGAACAACCTTTAGAAAATATATCTTACTCCTCTTCGTACGCGCTAGCTGAGCTGCCACCTCGCACGAATTTTTAGAAGAAGAGGAAGCTTTATAAGAAATTTCTAGATCCCTATAAACTGATAAAAACTCAAAGATTTGATCGTTTTTCACTTTATCGTTGCGTGCGTTAGTAGAAAGATTACGTTTAACGAATTTTATAAAATGGTTCTGAATTATGTTAAACTGAGTACATTGTGTAAACTATTAATGACTCTTCAGAGATTGAATAAAAATGGAATCTTTTAGCTTTCTTCAACTCTTTGGTGTCATATTGAAAGAAGTAATAAGATATTCTTATCTTTTTCTGCTTATCATTCATACTGAATTAAATAATGGTAAGTTACTTAATTGTTTTAGTTCGCATAAATATAAAAATGAACTGTAATTACTTTCTTATGTATCGAAGATTCGAAGAATTGTTCTACTAAAATATTCTTTCACAATAATCTTTTTTTAAAGTTATTTTAATTATTTTAAACAACTTTTTAGAAAATCGAATATGTAGCAGAATTTATGCTATTATTGAATAAACCATTATTATATAAATGGTTCTATCATTCACTAGATGAATGAATGAACCAATTTCAAATGTCAAAGCTTGATTATTAGTTTTACGTAAATGGCTTGCTGTAAAACATAGTAGTATCATGTAGCTCATTTTTCGTCAAATATATTGGGAATTTCAGTTGGAAAAATCGCGATATTATTTTATTGAGACAAAAGCAGTCTAGAAGTTCAGTTCTTGTAAGCTAGACTTCATTCATAAGAATCTTGCCAAAAATGAATTTTTCATGATACATTTTACAAATATGGCTACGTAAATTAAATATATATATAATAAAAATTTTTAGAAATTTTTTTCTGCGGAAAATTTGAAATTTGAAAAAGCTCAAAACTTTGTCGTTCGGCTAAGATCTGTTAGTTTTAATGCTCAACTTAATATTTCTGTTATTTAGCGCCTTTAATAAGCGCCTTTATAATGTTGCAGCGTTAAAAAAGCGCCTTTATAATGTTGCAGATATTAGGTAGTTTGACTTCTAAACTTCTTCCTTTTACTTACTCATTTGAACGAATGTACGTATGATTGTAACTCAATTTAAGTCTAAAATAGAGGCATTGTAAAATCCTCCGGAGCTAAGCTAAAGCTCATTTCAAGTCTCTTGAACTTCGAAAACATTTTTTTCCCGAGCTAAATAAAGGAATCTGCATGTTTTTGGCGCAATAAAACAATCGATAGTTCTTGTATTATGGATTTGATACATCCCAAAGTTCAAATTTGATTGTTAATTTCCGCATCTCTACTAATAATGAATGTGCGTGTTGGCATTCTGACCCGCAAGGCAGGGCCACTTGAAATAATGCTACCGAATTTAGCGCGTATATAATTTTAAGGATGAAAATATAACTTCTCGGGTATTTTTTGAAATGCTAATGAATTTTTATTAAAGCTTAATTTTGAGTTTTGTGGTGGTTTTTTTTGAAATATTGTGATACAAAAAAAATTATACTGCCAATTTAATAATCAATGGAATTTATCAATTTTGGTAATTTTTAAATTTTTTATTTCATTAATATTCAACAATAGATTATATTGTTCCGAAATTTAAACCTCTTCATTATTTCATCAAACATTTAATCGAGTGGCTCAAAACATTGTTGAAAGCTAAAGATTCTGCTTTGAATTGGAATAGAAGAAATAAGTTGTAGCATAGTGAAAATTAGAAAGACCATCCGTGAAGTTACATTTGACTTCATTAGGATGGTTAATAAGCACTACGAAGTAAATGGATTAAAATAATATAGCGAACTTGCATCTCGTAATATCATGGTATTTTAAGCTTAAATCGTCGATCTAGCCCTATTTCATTAGCCAACGTATTCTTCTCGAAGTATTTTAGTCATTTGATTTGCAAAATAAATGCCAGTTTAAATCTGTTAGAAGTGAAAATTGTGCTTTGCAATTAATGAATACCTTCGCACCTTTTAAATTAAGATTTACCTTGACTAAAGCATGCGCTTGAAATATGTAACTAAACCAGTTCTTGAGTTTTATTACAGCGTATAAGCATTGTTACCATCTTCTAAAATTCGAATAAATTAAATGCACACAAATAAAATTATCATTGAATAGTTAATTTTACAATTTCTGTAAAGTGAGCTTTTCATTACAATTTTTGGAATGGTCAAGGAAAAATTTCTATTACTAAAAATAAATTTTGGTAGGAATTTAATTTTTAAAAATAAATTTTGTAAAAAGGAATCTCTCGAGTAATGCCATTTCTCGAAAATCACTATTTGCCAAAATTGACAGCTTCAGGTCCAAATCGTTATATTTTGTGCGTAATGCCTCTCGCGATTCATGACAAGTTTATCTTGAAAGGATTATTTCTTAATAGTGTCGAAGTGTAGCATATAAGTATTGACAGTGCAAGCTTCTGATAATATGAAATGAATTGAATGTCATTGCTGTTGCTGAGAACAGGTGCATGAACATGGCTTTAGCGCCGTGGGGCCACCAATGACCGGCGCGTCAAGATTTCTCGAAATGCATAATTTAAACAAATGAAGGCTTAAAATGTATAAAAGTACATTTGTTTATACTTAAAATATAGGCTCGCAGATTTTGTCTCCCTAGTTAATTGAATTTTAATAGCACATTTTGCAAAATTGTATCGGTTTTAATTTCATGTCGTATTTTTCTTGGAAATCTTTCATGTGGTGAAATGTAAATTTAAATTTCATTATCGTAACATCTTGTGAACACACTTAAAGCCGTGGGATTACAGGCGTTTCTTATGAAATGAAATCATTAAAACATGATTATACATGGTTTCTGAGTTGTAGGTAATACTTCAGCTTTATTCTCATAATAAACTTATTGCACTACCATGATAAACGATGAAACTTGCAAGGTTTTCAGTGTTTTATAAAACATCTAAAACGTATTTGTGCTGCAATCTTTCTATTGTAAAATTAATGAAAGCTGAATAAGGCATGTTCCGTCATTTTATAGAAAATGATAATAAAAGCATAACCCTGTAATGTTAAGGCAAGCTCTTGTGTTCTATGTAATGAGGCGTTCACATATTTTAATGATTCTATTATGTATATAGCATAAATGGTGCATCATTTTTGACGCAGTTTATCTAATTCTGGTCCTTTTGCTATAAAAAATCATTATTCCTATGAGTATAAAGCTACTCAAGGATAGAATTGTTACTCAATTCTATTAACAGTATATTTGGCTGCCTAGATTAATGAGAAATTAGAACCTCACTGAAGAACCATAATTCCCTCAAATCTTATTCGCGATGTGAAATATTCATTAAGCATAAAATTTTTCACAGAAATAGCTATAAAGTAGGACAACGCATCCCATTTCGTAAAAAGAAATTCTTAATTTATCATAACTTGCGCCAAGGTAACCACAATTTCTTTTTCAGGTCATTTCACAACAGGCAATTTGACTAAGATGTGGAAGCGACACCTGCATCTTTATGCCCGACTTTCCTTATGTGATGGACTGTATATTTTGAAGCTATCGCCGTTTTGTGTCATTCTTCCAACTTTTCGATTCAAAACTTAATACTAATTCTAAGATGGTGTAAGAAAGGAACACTATTACTGTAGTGTTGTGCTGTTTTTGGATGGAGGGCGCTATTTTCTCCTCAGTTTCCTGTTGTCGCATCGCATTGGACTAACCAGGTATGTCTACATAATTATGGTACCCTAGTTGCTTGGAGGTTACTTGTGTCGAATATTTGGATATTATGAATTCTTCCCTATTCCTTCAGAATACTAGAAGTTTAGATTTTAGTGTCTTCCATGAATTTGCGAGGTATCGAAAACCTTTTAAAGGAACAGTCTAGAATAGCGGGAAATCGAATATCATCTCAAACGAATAAATCTAAACCAATAATAACCTTAATTTTCGCAATTGTTAATTTTATTATTAGTTCAGATACTGAAAATAAAAGCACCACGGTCTAATTTTTTACGCTAGAGATCGAGGAATTTCCTTAAATTTTTAGAAATTATGTGCTCAATACAAACATTTCAGAGATCGAGGTTAAAATATACATTATATAAACGAAATTTTTCTTCCAGATGCTAAAGTGAATTGGAATGACGAAATTTTAAGTGATTAGTTCTTAATGATAGTGATAACGGAAAATCCAATCAAGCTAGGACAGAAGGATATAAGAAAATTAATGACACTCTAATTTTACTATCCATTTCAAAGGATGTTAAACGACATCATTTTCAATTAAGCCTGAAGTACTCCTCTCTAATTCGCATTTGGAAACCATATTTCGTACTGAAATTGCCGACTAATACCCTAAACATTCTCTTGCTGTTTGAACCCTCAACATTTTCTTGCTGTTCTTTGTATTTAGGTTTTTAATGTCATAAACAATTTTAATATAAGAATTCTTTTGCTTTTCTATATTAGTCTGTGTCATTATTCTTAATCTTGGCTTATTTTAACGTCCTTCGTGTAATCTACTTTAATGGAATAAATCAATTGTTTTGTATTTGGTATTTCCGCATTTTAATTCTATCCATTAAGGAGTGCCACTTAATTAGTATTATCTAGCTTCATTGTTTAGTATTGTCTTGTTTACTTAAATCACGAATTCTTGCACAACCTGTTACATAAATTATCGGAACATTCCAATGAAGATGCTTTTTAACCATTCCCGGCCAGAAACGAGCCATGTGAAATTAAAATTTTAAAATTTTATTAACTGGAATTTAGAACATTAGTTTTTCTTCCAACTGATATGAGCACAAAAAAATCTGGAATATTGAGATCGAAAATTTGAAACGGTAAATTAAAGAAATGCCAAGGAAAAAATTAGCGATATTACGGTAGCTTTCAGGCAGAATTGTACATACAAGTATATATTCTTAAATTTGAGAATCGGATCATTCTTGGGTCACTCGGTACAAATAGCGGTTCAACTAAAACTCGATTTCTTCGCAATATTTAATGATTGTAATGAATCGAATTGTTCAGAAACATGAGCGAGAATTGCTAGATGGGTTTGGATAATTTGACACCTAACTGAGGAAATGTAATTTTTAAACTCATGAATTGACAGAGGGAGCAGTACAGAATACTGGTAATATTTGTATGCATTATTGTACTTGTTATTTGTATGTAATTTGAACAAATCCCGTGCTCTGTTTCTATTCTGCTTCAACTGAACATGTTAATAAGAACTAGCATAAAAACCGCTGGATTAAGCATCTTTTAAATTGTTTTTAATTTTAGCGCAAAATATTTGGTCTTCACAGAGCAATAAGGATACTGACATGCATTGTAGTGGCAGGTTCAGATGCACTATGCTAATCAGAAAATTCCCTAATGTGCATCACGAAAGACCTCTCATTTTATGTACTAGTATGATTCACGGAATGAAATTAATGTACTTTGTTTTGGGAGTTCGAATGGGTGTGGAGTCTAATTTGTGCAATTTATCATCGGGCAATGAGTGGAGTGACAACTTTGTGGAATTTGAAAATAGTCAATGTGTGAAGTAGGCAAGCTACTTCACCATGCGTTATGGACAAGATATCATTGTCTTGATTAACTAGTCGTGATATCGGATATTGTACGTAATATTGAGTATTGAGATTTGGTGTTAGAGGGGTAATGTGTTTGTAGGTGTGAGAATTGTGAACTGTGGATGAGGTTGGTGGTGTGGATACTAACGAGAACCATGCATTGCAGGTAGAGTAGACGGCATAGGTAATGGGCACTTGAGTTGAGGTTTCGGGATGGTGATGGAGGCGTGGGCAATGTCTGTCTGTCTGTCTGTGTGTGTGAGTTGGGGGATTTGAGGCTGGTGCTGGAGGCGTGGGCAATGTGTGTGTGTGTGTGAGTTGGGGGATTTGAGGCTGGTGCTGGAGGCGTGGGCAATGTGTGTGTGTGTGTGTGTGTGTGTGAGTTGGGGGATTTGAGGCTGGTGCTGGAGGCGTGGGCAATGTGTGTGTGTGTGAGTTGGGGGATTTGAGGCTGGTGCTGGAGGCGTGGGCAATGTGTGTGTGAGAATTGGGGGATTTGAGGCTGGTGCTGGAGGCGTGGGCAATGTGTGTGTGTGTGTGTGTGTGTGTGTGTGAGAGTTGGGGGATTTGAGGCTGGTGCTGGAGGCGTGGGCAATGTGTGTGTGTGTGAGTTGGGGGATTTGAGGCTGGTGCTGGAGGCGTGGGCAATGTGTGTGTGTGTGTGTGTGAGTTGGGGGATTTGAGGCTGGTGCTGGAGGCGTGGGCAATGTGTGTGTGTGTGAGTTGGGGGATTTGAGGCTGGTGCTGGAGGCGTGGGCAATGTGTGTGTGTGTGTGTGAGTTGGGGGATTTGAGGCTGGTGCTGGAGGCGTGGGCAATGTGTGTGTGTGTTGTAAAAGGATGTTCTAATTCTAATTATTCTCAACTCTTTAATTTCACGTTGACAACCATTATTTCAATAGAAAGTAGGAATATTGGCGGCAATGAGCTTGAAACGTTGCTTTGATGTAGGAAAACAAGGGAAGAATGATTAGGCAACTCCGAAATTAGTTGAACATTAAACCTGGCCCTTTTTGGTAATTTTTAAAATCATTTTGGATTTGAATACCTTAAATTTGACAGCTGTGTATGTATATCTGACAGAATAATCGTCTTTTTGTTTCGAAATTTCCACTTTACATAGGAATAAGTTCGAACCGGATTGAATAATAAAATTGTTGTGATGTTCCTTTTGTGATATTTCAGAGAATCTCTCATAATTAGAACTGTGCTGAAATCGAAAATTAAAATGCATTACGATTTCAATAAATAATCGCAATTCTTCATGGTATAATGAGGATAGACAAATGGCACTTGAATAACATACTAATGAACAGAATAGATTCGAATTCCCATTGCAGTGAAATTAAATATCTAATTTCCAGAGTCTTTGGTTTACTACGTTTTCTTTAGGACTGAGCTCGATATAAAAAATCTATTGGCTCGTTAAAAAATATACCTTAAAATTCCTAATATATAAACTTTTGATATTTTTTCGAATATTACATTTACTTAGCCGTAGAGTGGTAATAAAAAAAAAAATTGTTCGTGTATTAAACAATTTATTCCTTAATTACATCTCGTTTAAAAGCTGCCTTTTTATTTTTTAAATTTCATCTCATGGTTCTTGCCATCTTGGGCAGTATTAATTCCGTATACGCGTAATCGTAAATTATGAAACACTTCATTCTTCTAACCACCCCTCCCCCTCTATCTTCAAAGTAAAATTATCAACCTATAATGTGAACATTAATATTGTGGACGTCGTTCTTTTCTTTTCTTTTCTTTCCTTTCTATATATGAATTTATTCCCTAGTTGTCGTTACAACGCCGTACCTCCTGCGGGAAAAATTCTTTCAATTCGTGCTCGTGTATCAATTCTAAAGTGGCTAGATATTTTTAAGGTGCAATAAAGTACAATTTCTACTGAATAAAATAGTTGAGTCTATTAGAACAACCACAGGTCCAGAAATTAGAAATAATTTAGTTCGTTCCATATCAAAATTCGAAAACAAAAGTTTGAATTATCTCGTGTATTGAATGCGGATGTATTCTAATTACCTCTTGAATTGCATGATAGGAAGTAATCAGCTAGATAAAAGATGGGAAAAAGTTTAGAAATGTAATTGAATTAAGCATCGGAGATATTGTCTTTAAATGAAGCTATTTTGAACGTATATGAAAGTACGAAAATTTCGTATTACATTTCTCTATCCTTTGATGCTTAAAAAAATAACTTATACCTGTTTAAGATTTCTGAAACGGATAAGATATAGGAGATTGTTTAATAAAAATTGCTTTCAAATCAAAGAGTAAGCGCTGTATAATTCTTGTAATCCATCGCCTTCCAAAATTTAAAATTAAACACTAAACTGCTAGCTGCCCATTCGTATATTTTTTAAACTTTAGGAAAGCTTCTAAGACGAATTGAAATCTGAACATTTAATATTTTGATTGAATACAGAAGAAACAATCTCTGGATATTCTACAAAAGTGGCTTTCAAGTGGCGAAAGTGCCATGATTATGTGGATTTTACTTGGTATAGTCTAATGATGTAGGAAAGTGCCATAGAGTTTTCTTGTGCAGTTTCTGAAAATATGCAGAATGAATATTTAATTTGATAAGTTTCTAGGGTTGAAATAACCTTAGAGATCATTAAACTGCCTCACTCATACCAGGAAGTTTGTTTTGGATTCATCAGATTTTTCACTCATTTAAAAGAAATGCAACCTTACAAACAACGCCTTTCCCCGTATGTGGAATGACTGCCAAGAGCCGAGTAGGCAAAAATTATGTTGATAGCAGCCATCTGGATGTCCAGGGGACTTTATCTCGGTTCCGTACAGAAGTATTATCGGTAAGATATACTATTTATAATTGTCATATCGAAATGAAGATTAAATGCAATAATTTATCAATGGTAATTGGAGCTGTAAAAATGTTTTATTTCATTAGTTTTTCATAGGGCGGACATCTTATCCTTGTCCATGCCATTTTGTTTGACAAAGGCAAGACGTCAGTCACTAGCCCTGTTTTCTCGATTCCATGTACATGCTATCCATCTGCGCCAATGCTGGATGCGAGGAAGTATTCTCTTAAGATGACAAGAAATTCAAGGACACAGTAAGTCTGCAAATTACATTACTAAAACTGCCAAACTTGGAAACACATTCTATTAGATCCGTCTCGAAGCTTTCTAGAAACTGCAGAGAAGTGAAACATAATTACTGGGAAACATTTATTGAAATATGTGTAACCGTTTGAACTACCTTCATGTAAAAACTACCGGTATTGAAATGCATGTTATACTATGATTATTTGCATGTCATCACCTGAGTAACACAGGGCCAGGAACTTTCAGATCATTTATTCCAACACGCATCTGTAACGGGACAATTATTCAAGAAAATTGTTTTTTGTCTATGTGGACTGAGGGGGAAACTTGCTTTCTAGAATGAATAAATGGATTACTATTTTAAAAAATCAATATTTTTCGATTTTGTAGTTCATTCCCTAGAGAACCATGCAATTTATTTCGGTATACGTTTTGTTCGAATGAGAGTAATAGTTTTTGGTGTATCCAATTTGAAATCTTACGAATTTGCCATTTAATAGCATAAATTTAAGCAATCTTCAAAAAGTTCTGTTTCTTCAAATACTGACATCCTATTACTAATTTTGAATAATCTTGAATCCAGAAGTACTGTTAAAGTATGTCTGCACCATGTTTTGCTGATAAAGTGCTCCGAACGTGTTCAGATGCCTCAAAACGGGAACCTTTTAATTTCTGTCAATTAAGTTGCAAGCAAATTCTTTAGATTTTAGAATTTTCGATTGAGATAAAAGAGCAAAAGTAAAATGTATATATTCTTGATTTCGTATCTAATCGTTATTAATTTATTTTCAGATGTTGAAAGGTTTTGAAGAAAGGGATCATGGCACAACAGATAATATAGAGCTTCAACAAGTGCCTATTAGAATTCGGATCCTATTCGGATCCAAAGATTTATTGGATAATTTATAAAGCCTGAAATATTAGACTGGCTTAATGAATCAATTTTGTACAAAAAAATTTACAGGAATTTTAAAAATGACCTGCACGGTGGATTGAAAATGAAGGAAATGTTTATAATACCTGCATATTATAGGAAAGTGGATTATAAGTGAAGAGTTTGAATTGCGTTGATTTCTCAGTCTGAGGTAAGAGGGAAAACCATGGCCATTACTTATGTTGTTTTCAAGAGGTGAACAGAAAAAACGAATGAGAATTTCAATTTTTAGAATAACAAACTTTGGAGATAAAATAAATTTAAATTACTTTACTTATACCCGAAAGTATTCTGGTGGAATTCTTCGTGTTTAACTCATGATGGAACGTCTTATGAATCGAAAAAGAGGTAGAATCTTCAATTTTGAATCACCACATTCTGCAAAGAATACATTAGAGGCCATTTAATTGAACAACGGCTTAATATCACTCATCTATGCAGTGAGTATCACTTCGGCTCCAGCCACAAATTCACAATATGGGAGATGTCTGGATTGGCTGAAAAAATGGTACTGAAGTGATATCGTAAGTTGCACGAATTAGAACTGTCAAATCGATTTGAATTGTATCCAGACACTTCTGATTATGAAATAATTAACCTATAAAAATGCTCTTATTTCATTAGGTATTCATAGGTCCGACAACTTACGGCCATTATGGATGCATTTTTTTCTTGGATATCATCAGTAATATGGCTTTCTTGGTTCCGTATAAAAGACATCAATACTCACCAATTTCCTGAAGACAATGAAATTCTCATGGTAAGTTCTTGAATCATTATAATAAAATTAGCATGATAATCGGAAGCTATTTTATTTGGACTCACCAGAAAGTATTTCGAAGGCACAAAAATGCATATACCATTGTTTCCTGGAAACATTGAAGTTTTAGCTGTCTCTGAATATCAGAACCGAATTACCGCTCGTGTTATACTGTGAAATCAATTTCTGTAAATAGATGTAGAAGTAATTCATCGCCCAAAAATGGAGTTGGCCTATGTATGCTTTCTTGTTCATAGGAAAATGTATGGTCAAACCTTTTCAGACCTATGAAAAATAAGCAAAATGTTTCTGAATAATTGTCATTTTTTCCGCTAAAATTATTTTTGGGGCCAAACCGAACGTATTGCATTTGATATTTAAAATTTCTAATCCTTCATTAATCGCAGTTACCAGCATATAATAATTAGTAAGGGTAACTCATTTGATAAAAGGTATAAGGTTAAAGTATATAAAAGGTAATCTAGGAAATTCGTTTGCAATCTCTACGGAAGGAATTCCTCTCATTTCTCAACATCGGGCCTTTCTTTTTTTACTATATAAGGATGCGTTCGTTTTCGGCGATTTTAAGAGTTTCTGTGAAAGTTTCGAGAACCTGGCAAAATCTACCGTATTATAAAATCTAAATGACTGTCGGACGCCATTAGAGCAATCATTTCTGACTTTCATAGAGAATAAAAACACGCATATGTCTCGGAAAATTCTGGAATAATTAAATGCTCAATTCTTTTAAGATTGCAACTAACCATTTAAATACATTTTCATAATGCGAACTGTTGGTGGAAAAAAAATCTTAGATGTAGATTCCGCTTCTATTGGTAGCAATTAAACAATTTTTTTCAGATTATTGGAGTGGGTTTAAAGATCAAAATTTAGTCCGTCATATTCTGAAATTTAATGGCATTCTCGATAGTTTGATTTAATCTATTAATTTTATTTTTTCAGATGTCTACATGTTTTTACCCAAGTGATCACGCCACAAGATACCATTTAGAATCTTCGACCTTGCAATTCGCAGCCTTTTTAAAGGAACTATGGAAATCCAATCTATGCAGTTGAGTTTGTAAAATTCATTTTGTCTTCGCCTAAATTTATATAAGTTTTTCAAAAAATAATGAATGCATAAATGCTCAATGGGAAATATTGACTACATACATAATCATATTACTTAAGGATATCAATACATCTTTGAAGTGTTTTATTATATTGTAAGAGCAAAATACTAAATATGTATATAATTTTTTTCGAACTTTGCAAATATCTGATGTGCAAAATATCTGATTCAAAACAAATGTTTTACAATTCAGTCAATATTTCAGCTTAAAATTGCCTGAAAATTTTTTTATTCTTATACCAACTTTAAAATGTTGATCTTCATTCCCTTCAAATGTAATACTTGTTTTTTTAATCTTTGTTTTTAAAATGCACATTTCTCAATCTATATTGGTTAAATGACCTTTTTTTAATATGGATAACTTAAAATTTGGTAGTGTCTTTAAGTTTGCTAGTAATCTAAACCAACTTTCCAACAAGACTAAATGTTTAATTTACATTTCAGATAAAATTCGTTTTAAAATTTCTGTATGATTATTAATCTTATTGGAACTCAAGTTGACAAGCAGAGAGCTCTTATTGACCCATCAATACAGATAGGAATTGCAACTGGCTTTTTTTTTTATTTCATAATCTCATTTGCATAGTGCATTATTTCATCAATGTGAGTGGAAAATCAATCTTTTCGTCATTAGATTTGTTAAGATCATTTTTAATCACTGATTACCATAGCAAAATTTTAAAAATGTAAATAATTTGTAAACTGATCTGTTTTTCACTTTACCTACATATTTTTTCAAAATTAGTCTTTTGGTATCATTTTGTACTGACTGTTAATGCTCGTGAAAACAATTTCATGATCTTGTCCATTTCTAGAACTCACTTTGTGATTTATAAAATGAGTTATCAAATAATTCAAAATGTTCTCATGACCATATGTATAATTCTAGTATAGCAAAGGATTTTGCATTTCATAATCCTGATATTCGCCTTTCAAATATTTGTTTTAAATGTGCAAAATTATTTTATGTTTAATATCATATGTATATTGTTTTATGCTTAATTTACTTTTATGCTATGTTTTCCAAGATATCTAAATTTTAAAAATGTTGGTCTCAAAGTAAATTCTGAAGTTATGAAATTTGTTATAATAACCGTCATATGCATGTTCGGCTAATTTTATATATAGGAATAGCAACTCTTGTCAAAAAAATGTCGAATGTGTATGGAGGATAAATCAAAACGTACTGCTAGCATGCATGTTTGTCTTCTTAAATTGTTTGAATTTTCGAAAATATTTTCAGTATATATTTAACAATCGTAAGTCGTGCATTTACGCACATGAAAAAGTTTTGTATTTTGAAGAGACGTTTTATGGTATTTTAAATTTAATCATACTTGACTTTTGAAGCTATAAATATGCTAAAATTGTTATAAAATAAACTTGCAGTTTCTTTTCATATGTGAATTTCATAATGCATCGCATTAATTGTTTCTGAATCAATTTAGACAATGTCAATGGTTATTAAATTTAAATCGCTAACATTTTAGATTTTTTTACCGTAACCTGTGTAGATATAAAATCTGTTCGTTGCATCCATTTGCAATCATTTTTTAAATTAACATTTTATTTATGTTAAATTTAAAATAAAACAGTAATAGTTACAGTAAGATTAATAGTAAATTTAAAACTCTAAATTTTGCTACTTCGACTTTAATTTCATGTAAAGTTTCCATCCGCGGATAAAGCGTATTTTGATTGACTCGGCCGGCCAGCCAATCAAAATATCCTTTGATTCTCAGAAAGCATTTGATCATCGTGACTGATCACCATGGTGATCAGTATGCTTTTAGAGAAAATAAGATGCTTTTTAATCATTAGTATAAAATATACATAAAATTCTACTATAATAGGTCTCTTTTGTTGACGGTAAAAAGTGAATGGATGCGATGAATGTTAAATAATCTAAATGTAGGGCAGATCACTTTTTCTTTTTCTAATAACATGAAAGTCTAGGATTCTGAACTATCAGCTTTTCAGTAATAATTTGCCAAAACATTTTTCTTTTAATTTAATAGAACATTAAACTTTCGCATATTCTGTGTTACATTAAGCATAGAAATAAAATTTCCTTAATGAATTTTCTATGGAAATTCTTCCAAATACATTAACTTATATAAATGCCCTAGATTTTCCCTAGTTATAGCAGTTCATGCTGCACAAAATATTCCAACTCTGGTATGTTTATTCAATGTTAAACGAATGCTTTACTTATGAAACTGATTTCTTCTTAAGCCTTTGCTGTCTTGATACCTGTACTGGATTCTTCATGCATTTATATTGTACTTTATGTTGTAATCTTGTAAATGACCTGTTCTCGTATATCATGCATGCAAATAAAATCTTATGCACTTTGAATTCAATTTTGTATTTAATTTCTGTATATTACTTGCTCCTCTGGCAGAAAAAATATTCAATGGGAGATGTCTCAGGGAAATTATAAATTCAGTTTACGAATTTGTTAATTTAAGACGCTGCATACACCCAAGTCGTTAGAAGAATATTGAATTGATTCAAATGAAAAGTAGAAATGCATTGATGAATTAATAGTTATTTGTTTACATCCTTTACTTGTAATCTTTTTAATTTACATAAAAATTATTAGAATTTGTTAGTTTATTGATAAGTGTAGATATGATTAGAAAGCTGATCATGCTTTAGAAATGTAGAATTTAATGAATTGCAGTTTTTCTCTAGTTCTTTTTAACATTGTTTTTCATGCAAATTTCAATGTCTTTTAATTGGGATTTATCTTCATCCGAATTTATATTCAAAAACGAACTTTCTATATTCCTCCCCAATCGCAAATGGCTAAATTTGGAAGGTTCTTTATTCGCGAGATTTTTGTGAATAAAATGTAACAATTTAAAAAAATGGTGAATTAATGTTGCTAGTGTTGATTGCTTCTTAATTTCTTTTCGATAGTAAAAATGCAATCTTTTAGCAGTTGATTATTTAGAATTCATTGGTATTAAATTTAGAAAAACATTTTCTTTAATATTGAATACAATATTTAATTTTCTTTAGTTCTAAATTGTACTAAACAATTGAAAACAATCGTTGAAATTTATAATTAAAAATTCTCTATATAAGCTATGCAGTAATTTAAATGTATGCAACTCTTAAGAATTCATTAATGGATTAATTAATAGTTTTATTAATAAATCTATTATTCATTAATAGAATTCGAAACTGAAGAGTCAGTTTATTCTTAAAAAAATGCTTTGAATTTTTGTTAGGTTTTGCAATTTTATGTAAAAAGATTAACTTATTGATACCTGTTATGAATTATTTCAAATGCATTCATATTTTCCTTTTTATATTGTAACAATCTTGTAAACTATCTGTTTTTGCCTAATGAAACTTGAAATAAAATTTGTTTCTAATTCAATTTTCATTAAATTACCAAATATTCTGATCTTTTTTTCAGATATTTGTTTTGATACTTAAATATTTTCTAGAAACTACATTACTAACATATTCGTAGTATAAATTTAAGATGATACATTTACATCGTCTGAGAACTATTCATCTATACTTATAATAAAACTCAATGTGTGTGTGTGTGTGTGTGTGTGTGTGTGTGTTGGCGCTCTACAGGCCAGACCGTTTGACATACAGCTACCAAATTTGGTACATGTATACCTTGAAGGTTGGGAATGTGCACCTGGGGTTTCTTTTTTCGAATTTTTAATTAGAATTTTAATTATTAATTAAAAACTAACTTTCCCGCCAAAAAATCTTCCATTTTCCCCACCGCCAACTTTTCCGCCAAAAAAATCTTCCATTATCCCCAGCGCCAAACGAGAAAGGCTTCAGTTTTTTTTCTCCCAACAGTAATGAGGCTAGGGTTAAAATTTTTCGGCGGATTATTTCTATCGGTTCTGTTTATTTTCTTAATGTTTGATGCATTTAAAATTAAACATTGTTAATGAATCCATGTTTCAGATTCATTCTGAAGTACTTTTGAATTAAAATAAAACAGAATAAAGGAAATTAAAAATTTTTAATCCGCATAGCGTTACCCCAACTGGCGTAGAAAAAATCGCATATTTGCGTTACGTAACCGGCGAAGAAAATTCACGCATGCGCATTCTGTTCTGATTGTTGCCATGACAACATTATCAATGGATGATTTAAATTATTTTTGGGTTTGTTGCATGCTTTTGTAAATAATTTGTATTTATGTTAGTTATATATTTTTGTATATGCTTATAGTTTTAAGTACATCGTTTTTTAAGTAGTTTTTTTAAAACCTGTTTTCAACCGTTTATTTTAAACGATTCGTTTTATTTTCTTAGTGTTTGATGCATTTAAATTTAAACATTGTTAATGAATCGATCTGCTCATAATGAATCTAAGAAAATTTTGTTGACCAACTCTTGAGATATTACATAAATTAAAAAAGATATTCTTTAGTGCCCATAAAGTTTAAACGCTGAGTGACTCTATTTTCAGTAATCAGATTATAAAAAAATGCTTTGTTTCTGTAAAAAATATTATTATATTAATTGAAGATAAATTCTTTGCACTTTAATTTAAAGCATAAATTCTACGGGCGCTAACAGAAAATGAGAGATACATATTACGTTATGACTGAAGGCCTTTATAATATTATGAATGAATTATATAATAATCAAAATTTGAAGTTTTAAAATATTTTGATGAAGAAGCTATTCAAGTAGAAATTGCATAAAATATTTAATTATTAAAATTTTAACGAACATTAAGATTGGCGAACCGGCTGGTCGCCAAAGGCGGCTAGTATAAAATAAAAGTGAAAATTCATAAGATGAATTGCTAATTTCTATTCTTTACTTAAAATCATTTTTTAGTTTCAGCTTGAATATAAATCAATAGCCAATTCAGCTTAAATGTAAATCAATCTTTAAAATATTTTTATTTATCTAAATATCATTATAAGTTGCTAGTTTATTGATCGAGTATAAATATGGCAAATTAGAAATGTTGATTCATTTCGCTGTTCTAATGATAGTATACATATCAGAAATTAGCTGAACTGTTCATGCTTTGGAAATGTAGTAAAATTTGGGGAATTCAAATTTTTCTTTGTCATTTTTGAAATTTCTCTTTATTAAATTTTAAAATTTCCAATTCGAATTCAAAGGTTATAATTACTAATTTAATTTTTTCTTTCTATGCTTCGTGATAGCAAGTGAATTTTTGAGGCGGTTTAATTATTTTTTAAATTTTGGAATGCGTTGGATGTGAATTGTACAGTTAATTGAAGTTTCGTTGCACTATTATTCCTCATTTTCAACTTTAAAATTTATCTAAAAATAAGCTAACATTTTTTACTACTTTATTAAAATCTTTTATGCAATATATGCAGATGTATTGTCATTTTTGATTTAAAATCGTATTTTTATCTATGTTGATTTTTATACTATTTTTCTTCGACTTGTATATTGTGGATGATTAGCTTTCTTCAGTAAAATTCGACTCGCTTCTCTAAGCTCAGAATTTGGCAAATTTTACTATATGAAGATGTTCTTTGTTGCCAAATTTTAAAATGCATTAAATTTTAATCAAAATATTTTATATATTTAAATATTAATCGAACATATTTGGAATTTTCCCTCTTAAAGTAAAATACCATGACTATAACTAGGAATCGAAAGGCTATCTCAAAGTTTATATTCCCATTGAAACAGCCATAAAATGTCGCCGTGAAAGATATTTATTCTCTAGATTTCTGAGTGTTAGACTTATACAGAAAATATTGTAAAATATCAAAATAATTTGTTTTATAAACCAACATGCATCAAAAATATTACTGTAAATTAAAAAGAACAGAAAGGAAAGCGAAAAGCTTCCAGATGGTTCTCAATCGTGATCATATGACGTAAATGGAATTTTGCGTAAATGCGCTTGTGTAAATCATTTTACGCATGCGCAGCTTTAGCAGTGTAACGAGAGATTCTATTTAAAGAGGAAAATGAGCATTGATATCCAATACTAAAAACTTTCTGATTTGTATATGTATAATTAATATTTTTCTATAAAAATAAATATTTTTATTAGTAATAATAACTAACATATCTTTATCCAAAAAAAATTTAGAAGTACTTGAAATTATATTAAATCTAATAGAAAGAGAATTCGATTTCATAGTTATAATAATGAACATAGAATTTATAAAATCGGGTATCAATTTATTCATGTTTAACGAATGCTTGAATAAGCTCTTTTAGTGTACTTAAAATGCTACAATATCATTTATTTTTTCATTAATTGCAATTGATATTTTATTAGTAAAATAATGGTAGTCTAAACGCATATTTTACTGTTAAATAAACCTAATGTACAACCGCGGAGAAAAAAATTGCCATCCAGTTTTATCCTGGAATCGATCATCCTATGTAAAAAAGAATAAAACACAGTTTTTTAAAGGTAGTAATGAAAATGGTAAAAGATGCCGTTCCAAAATATTTTTTGCAGGGGCTTGTGTACATATTTGAAATTGTACAAGAAATCTATATATTTAAAATAGCAAGGGAAAAAATGAACCAGTCACCCAGTCTGAACCACTGGTTCGATTTTGCTTCTTTCACCAAATTACTCCCATTTCAAAAGTTATCGAGTAATAAAATTATAACGCGGCCCACCGATTATGTCAGTTGCAACCGGATAAAGCTGATCGGTTAATGTCAGTTTTATTCGACAAATAATTTCACCACTTCGAATGCATGTATAGTTAATAAATTAATATGCTCTATATTTATTGTGCAGGAATGTTTTAAAATATTGTTGACTTGTTATGGTTATGACTACAACTGACATGGCTAAATTATTATTTTTATGGTGCCTGGGAGAACTTTGTCCACTCTCTGTATGATACTCTGTCCACTTAAGGTATATTGCACATTACATTGATAAAATTCTACTTTTTATTTCAGTATCTTTATTTGAAAATGGGAACTTAAACGTGGATGTAATTCAATCCTAAAGTTGCATATCATTGTAGTGTGGTTGGCAATAGAATTCATATGCGTCTGATGAAAATCATCTTGAACCTTTACCACCTCCCATGCTTGATTGCGGTGACCATGTCGTAAGGTCTCGGCATTGGAAATGAAAGGTTTTAGGTTCCAGAACCGATTTCGTCGAAGAAACGTCATATAAGCGTTTCTGGTGCACGTTAAATCTTTCGGGATAAAAGCCCTCCCGCTAGTGTTGTATAGCTTGGAAAGGCGGTAATAGCTCAGGTGTCGTCCTCGCCATCTGACCGTGGTTCAAAATTACGAGTTTCGCCCCAAAATAGCCCTAGTATTGCTTTACAAGGGACGTTAATGTAACTACAGCCGTATTTTTCTTTTCTGCTAGAATCGGAACTGCCAGTATTACGGAGATTCTGTTTTGTTTTTTTCCCAAAAGTGTCATCATTGCTCAAACCGGGCACTTCCCTTTTTAGGCCGAGAACTTCCATTTCATTCATTCATTTAACATCAAATCACTTAAACTAGTGAGAATAATATTAGAATTTATTTTTAATTAGTGGAAACAATCTAAAATCAAAGCAACGCTAGGGCTATTTTGGGAGGAGCCTCGTAGTTTTTAACCATGGTCAGATTGCGAGGACGTCACTTAATTGGCACCACCTCTACAAACTTTCAAACCACAGCAGTCCCATTTACCGACAGTCGGTAAACTGGACAGGCATGAAGAAACCCCAGAAAACCGCAAGTGAGGGTGAAGGGGGGGGGGAGTGTGACCCGTGTGAAGATTCACGGGTGATTGGAACACGGCTTCATGCATTGACATTTTTTAATGTGAAGCGATTCGTTCATAGACTTTTGGGGGTATTTATTATTACCAAATATTTAAAATTTATTTTATAATATAATTTAAAAAATAATATTTATAAAGTTTTATATTATATTTCCAAACCATTTAAATCATTAAAATAAAAATTAGCATTAATATCAATTTCAGAAACCTCTTTATATTTCATCTAATTTTTTATAAACTATTAGATACTAATTCATTTTTTTGGTAAAATTAAATAATGCGGCATATGTTAGTATGTAATTTTTTTACATAGTAATATGACATACATCAATGCAATTAAGATATATTTTAGATTTTATAGATATCAATGTAATTCAGTAATAGACAAGATAATGTTTTAAATCTTCATTTAATACCGAAATCAAAACTTCCGTTGAATAAAAAAATTATGAAAACAGACACCTTTTGAAAGACATTTCGAAAATAATACGTTCTTTCAACACTCAGCTAAGATTTTTATTATTATCTTCAGTATAACATTTTTTAATATAAACTGTTGTGCTCATTGAATTTTTGAATATAAAATATTATTTTTTAATTTTCGGTCTTAATGCAAAGAGATTTTTTTAGACCTTTAATTAAATTGTTAAAGAGGTATTAACATATTGTTTCCAAAAACTTACGAATTCTTGTTTTTATTTGAGTCATAAAAAAAATAGTAAATGCCATCTAAATATACATTCCAAAAATATCTTTGTTTTACAACTCATTTTATGATTGCATGATTTATATACATATAAATCATGCAGCATTTCACATATTAAAATTTTATATTTTTCGACTGTTAGTTGATTCTGGATATGAGACGAAATTCTAACATTGAATTAATTTTTAGAAATAAAAGTCTTTTTGTGACCTTACAAGATTAAGAAATAAGTAAAATTGCTAGGTATTTATATTCCATTGTATTACAAATAAATTGCAATTTTGTTGATCTTGGAAACATAATTTAAGGTATCCGAATACGTTGAAATGGCTATTTTTTTCAAAAAATCGTATTTTTAGTTTTTGGTTTTATTGAATAAAGCAGTTATTTAGCTTTACAAAACAGCTTGTACTTTGTTTCTACGTCAATTACAAGCCGAGATATTAGCAAATTAGTAAAGCTCGGTAAACCGGAAGTGGGTGTTCAAGTAACCGGAAGTAAGCATTTAAATGCCCATAAAACTGTCAAATTTGATTGAAATTCCGCGATTTTTTTAAAAAATAATTTTAGTATATTATTAATTTAATATTTAAAATAATTCTGCACCTTAAGGATATCTGGCAACGTAAAATTTAAGGAAATCTGGCAACATTAGTTTGTTTACATTTGTAGCGTGCGTTGCGATTTTGTTGTGATCTTCTTGTTTAGTTTTTACAAAAATAATAGTAATCTGCATTAATTTGATAGATTATTAGTGAAATTTTAGAAAGTGTTAGTGTTTTTAACAGTGCTAGTAATGGGTAATAATAAAAACAAGTGTTACTCTCGCAAACGGAAATTCGGAGGGAACAGATACTCCAGTAAAGCTACAAAAAGTAGTAAGTTAGATGCTTCACTGTTAACAGTCAGTGAAACAAAATTAAAACAATCTTCGAAACCTTCAGATATTCCTATAAACAACGAAAAGAATGTGCTTATTAATTTCCAAATCCTCAATGACATTATTTCATCATTATGTTGTCCTGTGTGTTTTAAAAGTGGAGTTAGCATTATCCAGGAGTCTGTATTTGGCTTAGCGATGAATATGACATTAAAGTGTAAAAATTGTGACTATTCAATATCTTTCTGCACCTCTCAAAAGGTAAATAAAATGCATACCATAAATCTTGCATTTGTTTTTGGTATGAGAGTTATTGGCAGGGGACATTCTGCAGCGAAAAAACTGTGTTCTGCGATGAATGTGAATGTGCCTTCGAAAAAGTCATTTGGCTATCTCGAAAAAAAACTGGAAGCTGCTGCTAGTAACGTGGCATCCAAAACAATGAAGGAAGCTGCATTAGAAATTAGAGGTGACTCAGTAACTGAAGAAATAGCTCAGTGCGGTGTGTCAGTTGATGGCACATGGCAACGAAGAGGGTATTCATCTCTGAATGGATGTGTCACGGTCATTTCAATAGACACTGGAAAGGTGTTAGACATTGAAGTGATGTCGAAAGTGTGTAGAATTTGTGACAAAAAAAACAGCGAAGCAATAAACTCTAGTCATACCTGTACAAAACATACAGGTTCGTCTGGTGCTATGGAACCTCTTGGTGCTTATCGTATTTTTGAAAGGTCTGCTGACATGAGGAAACTACAATATATAAAATTCTATGGCGACGGGGATTCAAAAGGATATGATGCTGTGAAAGATGTTTATGGGAAGGATAGCGTTACAAAATATGAGTGTATTGGACATATACAGAAGCGTGTTGGCACAAGGCTAAGAAAATTAAAATCGAAGCAAAAAGGTCTTGGAGGTCGAGGAAAACTTACAGACACCTTCATCGATAAATTGCAAAATTACTACGGAATTGCTATCCGTAGTAATGTGAATGATTTGGAAGGCATGCAAAAGGCAGTAATTGCAGCATTTTTTCACTGCTGTTCCAGTGCAAAACAACCAATGCATGGTCAATGTCCAGTTGGGCCCGAGAGCTGGTGTAGATATCAGCAAGCCATATCGAACGGAAAAAAATACAAGGAAAAATCAAAAGGGCTTCCAAAAAATGTCCTCAATAGCATCAAGCCTGTATACATGCAATTATGTGACAAAAATTTGCTACAAAAATGCTTGCATGGGAAAACCCAAAATGCAAATGAATCGTTCAATGGAATTCTTTGGAAATTTATTCCAAAAGAAATTTTCGTTGAGTTGTCAACATTGCGGTTGGGTGCATACATGGCAGTGATTCAATTTAATAAAGGATTTGAAGGACTGCTAGATATTTTAAGGCATTTTGGTGTAAGTTTGGGGGTGTTTACCCTCAAAGGTTTTGCTGAACTCGACGAAGTGCGAGTTAACGAATCCAAGCGACATTCTTTGCCCGGAGTTAAAGTTGCCAGAAAAAAAAATCGGGCAGCTAAAAAGAAAAAATTAGTTAAAAATGAGCAAGCAGAAGGTTTAACTTATAAATCTGGGACATTTTAGGTTAGTAGTCACATGTATATAGCATATATGTGGTAAGTTGTAATAAAAATGCATTTTTCTCAAAATCACTTTTTTTGCATATTTTGCCAGCGATAAAAATGATAACTTGAATTATTCTAAAGCAATTGCTTTGAAACTTGGTATAATCTTTCCTTATAATGTTTTCTAGAGCGTGACCTAAAAGAATGTTCATAATAGGAATATTTTTTAAATTATGGTATGTTATTTGAATAATGGTGTTATAAAATATGCAAAATACCCTGTGATGGTTCTTCGACTAGCTCTAGAAGTTTTATTTATTGGGGTAGCCTTAAAATTTTAGGTCATTCCCTAGGTAATTGCATAAGGATTATTTAAATACTAAATTTATTGAATTTGGTTAAATAGAATTTCGTGTACCATTTTTGAAGTTTTCCTAAAATTTCTTCAAAATTCACCATATATCTACCAATTTTCTAAAACTAAAAAAAATTATTGCAAATTTTAACTTATAATAGCTTATGTACACATAAACTGAAGTCAAAAAACATGTTAATTTGTTTCTATATGATAATTTTCAAAAAAAGTGCTCCGAACGTATTCGGATACCTTAAAAAAATCATTCCTCAAAATTTAATAAAAGGAAAAATTTAATCAAAATGATCAGTAATTAAATCATTTACAAAAAAAGAAGCCTGAAACAGTTCCGTTTTCATATCAAAATAGCTAAAATAAACTTCTTTGTAAATACAATATATCACGAGAATATATATAATATTTTTATTATTATTCATAAAGATTTATTAACTGCAAATTTCGGCAATGATAATGAAATATTTAAAAAAAAAATATGAATATGACTTTTATGAACAAATTTTTAATAGACCGATGTTGTCTCAAAGGAGACAATATCGGTATTCATTATTAGAGACGAAATTCTCTAATAATGAATCAATTGAGCGTTTCTAATCTTTAAAAATGATAAAACGATAAGAAAAATATTTGATACATATTATTTCTAACAAAAAAAAAAGATTTACATCAATTGTGCTTAGCCTTCTGACATCGATTGCGCATTGAACTGCTAAGTAGGCTAGTTCAGAAAGAAGTATATAAAGACAGAGCTCTCAGTACAAATCAGTCTGCTTACGTTTTCAAGCAATATCAACAAAAATGATGAAAACTTTGGTAAGTAGAATTTTATTTTAGACATCCTTTAAAACCATTCCAGTCACATTGGTAATTTTTTTAAATATATATATATATAATATATATATTTCTTTTCCTTTAAGAGGAAATGTTTTATTAATTTATTACTTAGAGAGATTAAAGTGATTGAATTATTATTATTAATATTTATATTCAAAACGTGTTAAAAAAATAACATTAATACAAAAGAAATGAAGGCACAGATAAATTGCAAAGAGTCTTCAAGAAATTAATTCTGCAACACAATTATTTTACGCATAAAAATAGTATTGAACGGATACTCATAATAAAAAAGTAAAATAATACAACTTTTTAAAATTAGTACTACATTAATAACTATGCATTTCGATATTTAGTTCTCTAGTAACTTTCAGAAAATACATAGAAACTGTTGATAAAGAATAAATGTATATTTACAATATGATGCTATACTTATTCAGAACTATCAATATTAATGAAAATTACTTTTGGTACCCTCAACAAAATTTTATGAAAATTCAGATCATTATGTTCCAAACAATAACATATCAGATACAAAAATTTCAATTATTATGAATCAAATATGTATCCATTAATGTATAAAATTAGGATTTCATAATTGTTCTGCCGAATTGCAGCAAAATATTTAAACCAAACATGTAAGTAGTTTCTTCAAATGAATTAAAGTATTAAAAAACATTTTGAAGGAAAGGAATTTCTGGTAGTATACTTATTCGCATAGCAAAAAACTTGTAAAAGTGCAAAAATAAAAATAGTTATTTGAGTGAATTTTCTAAATTTATTTTGTCCATTTCAAGATCGTCGTCTTGGCTCTTGTCGCCATCGCCGCCTGCTCCCTGGATGTCATTCCTCATTACAGCCATCACGGTCATGGGCACGGAATCAGCAGCAGATACTTTAAAAAGGCGCAAGGACATGGTTATGGAGGATATGGATTAGGATATGGCGGATACGGTCTTGGATATGGAGGCTATGGATACGGAGGTCTTGGATATGGAGGCTATGGATACGGAGGTCTTGGATACGGAGGATACGGTTATGATGGTTTGGGATATGGTGGCTATGGATACGGAGGTCTTGGATATGGAGGATACGGTTATGGTGGTTTGGGATATGGAGGTTATTTCTAAAGGGTAAATATATATCTTTTTTCAAAGCCTTTCGCTTTCAGATATAATTTTTTACCAAGATCTATCTTAATTTTGCCATTGGTAGATTGGTATAAAAATTAACTTGAAGTAAGATGAATTCATTACAATTCATACGCATTATACAACCCAAATAAAAAAAATCACTATTTTTTTCGATCATAATTGAGATATTATATTCATTGGGCTCTTCTCCAGACATTATAAAGTCTTTTGACACAAATGTCGATGATATAAAATGTGGTTTAATAATGCTTTATAATTATCATTCTTTATTTTGAAGGGGCGCAAACTATGAATTAATATGTATGCATTAACAGTTTTTTACACTTTTAAAACTATTATTGCAAAATAAAAATTAATTAAATTAGCTTTTACTTTTTGAATGAGTATAAATTCTACCATAATGCTGGGTTTCAGAATTAGAATTTCTCTATGCAGAAATAGAAGGATATTTTGACAAATGAAAATACAATTTTAAACTTTCTGAAAAATTACTTCCCAAATTGAATTATATTTTTATTTATAAATTGCTCTAAAGGAATTTCCATAATTAATTTGTATTCAAAGCTTTCATTTCTTTTCCAGGAGAAACTTTCCACAGGAAGATAACCAAATGAAATCTGGACAGAAACTTAAATAAAATGAGAGCACCACAACTTTACAGCCATTCTTTATGAATGATGAAATTTGGAATTTTTTTCAAAAATTGTATATTAAATAAATTTCATATTATATCTAAGATGTTCTTAGTTTCAATTTATTCAAAATCATTGCAATTCAAAGAAGCATTTTATATGATTACAGACACTTGAATTATTTCAAAGACAATCAAGGAGCTTTAGTACCTATACTCCAAGCAGCTTAATTTTTTAAGTTATAAAATTCGTTTATTAAGAAATAATATTAGTTTTGATTAAGCCTTCTGCTTTAGAAAATGCATTTTTACCCTTAAATAGTATTTATAATTTTATTTTTATGCATAATATATCAAGGAATTAGAAGACGAAATTAACATGATTGAAAATTAATATAGTAAAATCCCTGAAGTATATTATTCAAAGTATTAGTTAAAAACGATCTACCAAGAAGAACATCATGTTGTATGAAAATTAACGACATAACATGAGATTCAAAATACAAAACTCTAACTTAAATATAAAATATACAAGTCTATTTTTCCACAAAAAATATGTAATCATTTTAGAATAATATTATACCGATATTATAAGAAAATTTCAGAAAATTTTAATTTTTTTATATAATGCAACAACATTTAGAGAAAATTTCATTCCCTCCATTTTATTCAAAATATATATAAAAATTATGCTTAATATTCATATGGATATTTGGCATTTTCTATCACATTATCAATATGCAACACGTCATGATCTACCTCACTTTATTCTTCCCTTATGCTACTTTTACTGTCACTTCACAGAATCTGAAAAGTGCATGATTGATTTTTTTAATTAAGTAGTGCGATACGGAATACCTACAAAATTATAAGAATATTTAAAACGAAATTAAAAAGAGGAAACATGAATAAAAAATGACGTACAAAGAAGAATAACTAGAAAAACTTTGATGACTATAAAAATGTCGCTATATTGAGTCAAAAGTCGGAAAAACTGAAGATAAGGAAAAAAAGTTTCAGCATGATTTTGATAGACGTAATGCTGTTTTAAAATTATATAATATAACACAAAACACTACTTTCAAACTTATTAGTGAAGGAATAACATTAATACAGAATACATTTTCACAATTACTCTGAAGGAACAGTTGACTGTTTTTTATTTCATATACTTCCAAATATAAACTGAACAAATTAAAAATAGGAGTGAATGATTTTTTATTTTACACCTATAACCATAGTTTAAAGCTCTAAGCAAAAGTATTCTTATACTGACGTAAAAATGGAAATACAAAAACACCAAAGGGAAAGTAAGAAATTTCCACCTTGAAAAGAAAGTATAACTTTCAGGAACAATAACAAATAATTTAAGGATATATGAGATAAAAAAAGTTCGCGGATTACTTTTTTTAAGCAAATTAAAAGGTTGAAAATAAAAGCTTTTATATTCCCAAAGTTTAACATTCTATAAAATAAAACCGAGTCTTCTTTACGCTTACTTTCTTAGACTCTAAATGATTATCAAAAATAGGTTTAGTTTCGAGATTGATATATACAGTGGTGACCCGTATCAAAGAAACCTTTAGGAAAAAATCATTTTTTTGATTTTTTATTGTTCAAGAAACTGGGTTTTCATAAAGCAATGCCATAAAATTATATATGATAGAAAATACAATTATTCAAAATATTACTGGAATAAATCTTATGCATGAAATGTAATTAAGACATAAGTTATATTAGAGAAAATTGAAACACGCAGAAAAAAAAGTTGATATACAAACAATTTGACAATGCCAGTTAGGTAATCTTTAGCTATGATTACGACCTTAAAACACCTTCGAATGGAGTGAACTGACTTTTTTAAGTTCATCAGCTAGTATAATTTGAAACCTAGATTTAATTATTGCTTCTATTATCTAAGTTTCATCACTGGGTTGTTGCTCACGCACAAGTTTTTTTAGCCACTTCCATAAATTTTCGATTGGATTAAGATCTAGACTATTTGGAGGCCACTCCAGTAAAGGAATGCGATTATATTGAAAAATCTTTTTGCACACACTATCAACATGGCAATATTAGATGAATCTTTTAAAAATATAAATGCTGAATTGTCTTGTAAAAGATCATGAGAGGAAGGCTCCAATTTGAGTTCAAGTATTACATTTATGTATTTTTGGGCATTTACATTTCCATTTATCACAGAAATTCTACCTATATTTTTCGATGGCATGCCACCCCATATCACGACGCTAATTGGTTGTTTCAATGTAGGTGTAGTACATTCGCGATGCATATCTTCGTAAATTCTTCATATTATATATTTTAGACCATCGCTACGAAATAGAGAGATTTTGGTCTCATCACACCAAACAACACTTTTCCATTGCTACGTTGTCCAATTAACATGAGTTTTAACCCAGTTTAATCTTTTCAACCTTTGTTTCATAAATAAAAATGTCTTTTTTTTTCGTGGAATTCTAGCATTTAGATCAAATTCTTTCAGTGTCTGTCGAGTGTACTTGCACTAACCTTTACATTAAATTGTGCTATTTCTTCTTATATACTCACAGGTTATTTTCTTCTGTCACATAAGCTTAGTTTTTCAATTTTCTTTTCATTAGTTGATGTTTTGCATCTTTTTCTCCCTTTACCAATTTTGTTTTATAGGAATGGAGTCCCATTATCTCTTCAAAAATTTATAAAGGTCATCTTTGGTTAACTTTTCACCTATTTTTCTTCTAATTTCTCCATAACTGTAGTCTTGATCACGTAAGAGCAGTATTTTATATCGTTTTCTGGGTGACCAGTCAACTCTTTATGCTATTTCTATAATTTAATTACGTTTTATAAGTTTACTAAATGAAAGAAAACAATGAAAAACAACCAATTTACTAGCAATCACTTAACAACCTGATAAATGTTTTTGTTTGAATAATGGTATCAATAAATGATATCAAGTCAGTAATCCTTCTGTAATCTCATTAATTCTTTCTCAAAACAAAACGATACCTGATTGACTTTCTAATCGCTCAAGCTCATAGGCTGCATTTAATTAAAGAAATGCTTTTTGTATCAAATTAAATGAATTCTTTTTCCTTGTTATTTAGCTGTGCATTTTGATAGAATACAGATAATTAAACAAACTTTATTGCATTTTGTTTATAATTAAAGTATCTTTCCAATGATGTATAATTTTATGGCAATACTATAAATCTATACTTATATAAAGCTCAATGTGTGTATGTGTGTTAGCGTTCTACAGGCCAGACCGTTCGACCTACAGCTTCCAAATTTGGCACATGCATACCTTAGAGGTCGGGAATGTGCACCTAAGGTCCCTTTTTTTGAATTTTTAATTAGAATTTTAATTATTAATTAAAAACTAACTTTCCCGCTAAAATAATCTTCATTTCCCCACCGCCAAATGAGTAAGTCTTCAGTTTTTTTTTCCACGCTAAAGAGGATAGGCTTAAGAAATTTTTGGCAGATTATTTCAAAGGATTATGTTTATTTTCTTAAGGTTTGATGCATTTAAAGTTAAACATTCTGAAGTACTTTTGAATTAAAATAAAACAGAATAAAGGAAATTAAAAATTTCTAATCTGCATATCATTACCCCACTTCACGTAAAAAATTCACGCATTTGCGTTACAACAATTGGCGTTGAAATTTCACGCATGCGCATTGTGTTCTGATTGTTAACAACGGATACGGACTTGGTTTTGAAGGCTTAATATGTTTTCGACAGATTATTTCAAATGATTCTGTTTATTTTTTAGTGTTTGGTGCATTTAAAACTAAACATTGTTAATTAATCGATCTGTTCATGATGAATCTGAGAAAATTTTGTTGAAAACTTCTTGAGATATTATATAAATTCAGAAAAATATTCTTTAATGCTCATAAGGTTTAAATATTCAGCTACTCTGTTTTCAGTATTTAAAAAAAAATGCTTCGTTTCAATAAAAAAAATATTATTATATTTATTGCAGTTTAATCATTTCCACTTTAATTTAAAGCATAAATTCTACGGGAGCTAATAGAAAATGAGAGAAATACATATTACGTTATGGCTGAATTCCTTTATAATATTATGAGTGAATTATATGACTATTAAAATTTGAAGTTTTAAAGTACTTTAATGAAGAAGCAATTAAAATGGGAGTTCTATAAAATATATAATTATTAAAATTTTAACGTACATTAAGATTGGCGAACCGGCTGGTCGCCAAAGGCGGCTAGTACATTATAAATGCAAGCCCTCAAACCTCAAAAAGGAAATTTTTATAGAGCATTTCCACAATTTTGGCCACCACTCTCTCTATATATATACGTATGCATGTATTTAATGCTATTATACATGGTCTAGAAATCGCTGCTATTAATTATTGTTTGCTGATAACTATCAAATGTAAATAAACCACCATACGAATTACAGACTGTGTCATTGAAGTTTTTACAGCACCATTGCAGCATTTCATTCTGCGGTCTGGTGAATGAAATAAAGAAGCTGCAAAATATTATTCAAAATGTTCAGAACAGGATTCGCCATGTAACCAAAAGTTCCATTCTATCTCAAAAAAGGAAATGTAAAAAATAATTAAATAATAAAAAGGGAAATTTGCTTAAACTTTTCCCTTTGAATGACTTGCCTCAGAAAATCGATGTTCATACCTCACAAAACTGAAAAGCATAAAACAAATTATGCCAAAAATTAGTTTTGCATTACCTTAAAATTAAAAAATATTACTTTTAAATACTTCAATTGAATACCAGAAATAAACAAAGTACTCCAAAACCCTGAAATACTTATTTTTTATTATTTTTACGTGTAATTACCAAAAATATAGAAGAAAGAATTTAGAGGATTGTCTTATCCTCTAGAAGCTATTTATGTAAATCGGAACACAAACCAAAGCTAAAAATCTTTCCTTTCAAAGCTGGAATTTCATACAAGCATACATTATTCATTTGTGAAAGATATTGATGAGAGTGAAGAAATAAATGGCTGAAAGAGGGGTTTGAAAGGAAGACTAGACTGGCGCTAACAAGCACGTGAATTTGTTTTAATGTGGATCCACAGGATTTATTATTGTGTTAAGGAAGCAATTCACCAGTTTAGAAAAAAATTCTTAGTTAAATATTAATGTATTCCTTCTTAAACAGAACTTATTCAGAAAAAATTATTATCAAAAATCTATAAATATTATAAACATTTTCATATGAATAATGTCGTTTTACTTTTTATATGCAAATTATACATTTGAATTGTGATAAATTATAAGTGATGGAATTTTCTAATTATTTTTCTAGCAATCAGCATCCAGAAATTATAGGTAAAAGTAATTATCTTTTAAGCAGTAATTTCAATACAGACCTAGATAATTGCTGAGTGAAATAAATTTGAATGTGATCCTCGTTTATGCTAAGCAGATATTATTCTACCAATTTTAATAAAAAAAATACAAATTATTATTTTACGTGATAATTTTCAAAATTTTTAAATGCAAATTCTAAAAAGTATAAGTAATATATATGATAATTTGACCTGTAATATGCTTAAAAATTTGAATTTCATAATTTTGTCCAATGTTAATTTTACTGACCCAAACAATAGAAATAAAATTCTTTATTTGACGTGAAACATTAAAAGTATGGTTATATATCGATGATTTATATATTTCTTGTGTAGGAGAAGACGTAATTATATTCAGGATCAAACTTAAATGACTTTTAACGCTATTCAAAATTTTCCAGCTAAAAGTAGTTTTACCTTTTCTATGGCAACGGGTATTTTTAAATATTTTATGGAGCAAATTCTTGAAAATCAATTCCAAATCAAGATCACAAAATTTTATTTGTAAATGAAATTCACTTTTCAAGCACGGTATTTGACTTTAAAAAATTAGCACTTCTTCTTTTTATAAAAGTCAATAAAAGAAATAAGAATAACCTCTGCATATTCAGATGATTTTATCTTCTATAACTCAGAAACAGTTCAATCGTTCAAGATTTGGATTTTTTACCTCATAATATTTTCAATAATAGATTATTAACTTTGGTCTTCGCTTGTACTAGAAAGAGGACCTTTCAATAATTTCGGACATACTGTTTATGTACCAATACATGACACAGTTTTCAGACTTTGTACAGATATTTTTTAGGATATCCCCAATTAAAATTTTATCTTTTTATAACTTTTAGTTCATTCTGGATATGATGCTGCAAATGCTAATTCTGAATTACTTTTTTGAGCTATAAAAACTATTTTTGACACAGAATTTGAAAGATTAGTAATCATTATTAGGTACTTATATGCTATTAGATTAAATAAAATACATATTTATATCCCTTGACATCTGAATTAAGATGGATTTAGAAAATTCTTAACTTCTTGCTACTAAAATAATAAAAATTCTCAGCAATTAAATTATTTATAAAAAATCCGGAAAAATTTATTTTTTAATATCATAATAAATAAAATAAATGCGTTTGTAAGTAACATAATATCAAAAAAAATCTAAGTAATAACTTTATTAGCATTTAAAAAGATTTATTAACTTGAAATATCGTCTTTGATAATGAAATATTCAGAAAAAGAAAAAAAATGAATGATTTAAATTAGAAAAATATTCGAAAAGACCGGAATTAGCTCTTTTGTCTCAAAAAATAAATCCATTGAGCTTTTCTAATCTGTAGAATTGATGGAACGATAAGAAAAGTATTCGATACACATTATTTCTAACAAAAGAAAAAGATTTACATCTAATGTGCTTGGCATTTTGACATCGATTGCGCATTGAACTGCTAAGTAGGCTAGCTCAGAAAGATGCATATAAAGACAGCGCTCTCAGTATAAATGAACCTGCTTACGTTTTCAAGCAATATCAACAGAAATGATGAAAACTTTGGTAAGTAAAATCTTACGTTTTCTTAAATTTCATCTAAAAGTTATGTATTCACTATCTTATTAGTAAATGATTAAGAAAACATAGTATTCTGAATTTTTATTGGAAAATGTTCAATTTCTTTAAAATTAATACTTATGATGACGAATGTAAATATATGATTATTTATAAAAAATTCAAAGTCAAACTTTTTAAAAGCATAGAATTATTATGAGAAAAAAATGAAGGGAAAGTTAAATTTCAAACAGCCTTTCTGATATTAATTCTGTACCACAATTAATTTATGCATAAAAAATAATATTGACTGAATAGACATAATAAAAAAAAGATATAATAAAAAAAGTAAAAAAACGTGATTTTTTGTTTAATTTTACTATATTAATGTCTCTACGTTTGGCTTTTCAGTTTTAGAAGAACATTTTGAAAAAGCATACAAACTTAAAATAAAGAAGAAATGTATATGAATCTTATAATATTAAATTTATTGAGACATTATAAGAACATTGCAAATTACTTTTCGCTCATACAGTTATAAGAACATATGAAAGTGGCGATCAATAGCTTCCAAACATTTAATAACATGACAAATACTAAACCTTTATATAGCAAATACATATTCATTAATGCAGAGGTTTAAGAATCGAGAATTATCCATCGGTAAATCAAAAGAAACATGTAAAACGTTTGTTAAAAAAATATTTTGAAAGAAAAGAATTTCATATAGTAGTTTACGTATTCGTACAGAAAAAACTGTTAAAATTGTAAGAAATAACGATATTTATATGCATGAAATTTAGTAATTAATTTTGTACAAGATCGTCGTCTTGGCTCTTGTCGCCATCGCCGCCTGCTCCCTGGATGTCATTCCTCATTACAGTCATCACGGTCATGGACACGGAATCAGCAGCAGATACTTTAAAAAGGCACAAGGACATGGTTATTATGGAGGATATGGATTAGGATATAACGGATATGGTCTTGGATATGGAGGCTATGGTCTCGGGTATGGAGGCTACGGATACGGAGGATACGGTTATGGTGGTCTTGGTTATGGAGGCTATGGTCTCGGGTATGGAGGCTACGTATACGGAGGATACGGTTATGGTGGTTTGGGATATGGAGGTTATTTCTAAATGGTAAGTATATTTCCTGTTTTCAGAGACTTTCACCTTTAAATGTAATTTTTTTCTGTGATATATCTATTTATGAGTTACCTTAATTTTGCCATTGGTAGATACATAAAAATTATCTTGAAATAATATGATTTTAATGCAATATATAATGCATCATACAATATGAATAAAAAATGTTCTTTATTCTTTCTAGCATAGTTGAAAAATTATACTTTGATTTGGGATCTTCTCCAGATGTTATACGATCCTAAGTCGGAAATATAGTTAATAATATATCATTTTGTGTAGTAATCTTTATAACTTTCCTTCTTTACTTTAAAAGGGTGTCAACTATAGATAATATGGATGTATTAACATGTTTGGGCATATTTATAGATATTATTCTTGAAAAAATATATAATTAAATTAAATTACACTTCTAGAATGACCATTGCATTTGGCAATTATTCAGAATTAGTATTTCTTTAAACAGAAATATGAGAATAATTTGAGTGACGAAAATACAATTTTAGTCTTCCTTAAAAATTACTTTTTATAAATAAAAGCGAAGTTATATCATGATTGTATTTATAAAATTCTATAGAAGAATTTCAATAGCTCACAGGAATTAAATGTTTTCATCTCTTTTACAGGAGAAGCTTTCTACAGGAAGATAACCTGATGAAACCTGGACGGAATCTTAATTAAAATGAAGACAACACAACTTCACAACAATTTTTCATGAATGATGACATTTCGGGGAAATATAAATATTACAAAAATATTACATTCAATAAAGTTCTTATTATATCCATGAGTTTCTGGCTTTCATTCAAGTAATCCGTTTATAAAAAATCATTGAACTTCAAAAAAGCATTTTATAGGCTTACAGAAACTTCATATATTTTGAAGACAATCAAGGAACTGTAGTAATTAAACTCCATGGAAATTAACTTTATAGGATATAACATTCTTTATTTATTAAGAAATAATATGGAATTATAATTATGGAAATAGCGTGATAATAATAATTATGGAATTTAGTGTGAACCTTCTGCATTAGCAAATGTGTTTTACTCTTAAATGTTATTTATATTTCCATTTTCAAGCAAAAACGAATAAGAAAGATTTAAGGAATATATGAAGGAATCAAAAGAAAATATCAAAATTATTCAAAATTAATGTAGTGAAATCATTTTAGTATATTATTCAAATTACTAATCCAAAACGATCTGATGACAATAAATCAATGTTTTGTGAGCATGAAGGCCACAACATGTGGTTTAAAATGTCATGGTGTATCTTAATCATAAAATATTACGATAGAGGTGTATTTTTCAACAAGTTATCGTATTCAAGATTGAATATTATTATACATATACTATTAGAAAAAAAATCATGGAAATTTTTATAAAATTTTATTTTTTTAAATGATAAAACATCATTTAATGATAATTACTGTCCCTATTGTATTATCACTTTTTCAGTGATCATATAAACATTTTTTTATTTTCATTTTTTGAATTTTTATCGCAGAATGCATATAAAAATTATTTTTAATATTTATCTGACTATTTGCGAATTTTTTTCGATTACCGTTTCTATATACTCCCTATTAGGACCTACTACGTTTCTTCCGTTAATCGTCTTTTCATTTCTCAGTATATATCTGAGAAGATCTAGAATCACTTCATATAAGACCTTGTCCTGAATACTCCCACTTCTGTGAGGAAAAGAAATGCAATCACTTTATAGAATTTGAAATTGCATATTCGAGTTCTTTAGAGAAATTTAAATTAACCGAAGCAATACTGAATATCTAAAAAGCTGTAATGAAATTTAAAAAGAAATATAAAAGAGGAAACCGGAATAAAAAATAAATATATGATATACAAAGGAGAATAGCATGCAAAAGTGTCGCTATACTCTGCCAAAAGTTTAAAAAAATCAAAGATAAGAAGATAATTTTCAATATGATTTGGCTAATGCCTAAATAAAGTTTCGTAGTATGTTAATATAAAAAATAACAAATTTCATAATCATTAATTATGGATATATATTAATAAAAAATGCACTTTTTTGATCACTCAGAAGGTGCAATAAACTATTTTCAATTTGATATGCTGCTAATTAAAGAAAACGGCGCTAATTATATATATATATATATATATATATATATATATATATATATATATATATATATATATATATATATATATATATATATATATATATATATATATACTTATAATAAAGCTCAATGTGTGTGTGTGTGTGTGTGTGTTGGCGCTCTACAGGAAAGGTCATTTGACATACAGCTATCAAATTTCGTACATGTATACCTTAGAGGTCGGGAATGTGCACCTGGGGTCCCTTTTTTTTGAAATTTTAATTAGAATTTTAATTATTAACTAAAAACTAACTTTCCCGCCAAAAAAATCTTCTATTTTCCCCACCGCCAAATGAGTAAGGCTTCAGTGTTTTTTTCTCCCAACAGTAATGAGGCTAGGGTTAACGTTATTCGGCGGATTATTTCAAACGATTCTGTTTATTTTCTTAATGTTTTATGCATTTAAAATTAAACATTGTTAATTGATCCATGTTTCAGATTCATTCTGAAGTACTTTTGAATTAAAATAACACAGAATAAAGGAAATTAAAAATGTATAATCTGCATAGCGTTACCCCAACTGGCGTAGAAAAATTCACGCATTTGCGTTACCGTAATTGGCGAAGAAAATTCACCCATGCGCATTGTGTTCCGATTGTTGCCATGACAACCATTATCAACGGACGATTTTAATTATTTTTAGGTTAGTTGCATGCTTTTGTAAGTAAATTGTATTTATGTTAGTTATATATTTTTTGTGTATGCTTATAGTTTTAAATACATCGTTTTTTAAGTAGTTTTTTTTAAACCTGTTTTCGACCGATTATTTTAAACGATTCATTTTATTTTCTTAGTGTTTGATGCATTTAAAATGAAACATTGTTCATTAATCGATCTGTTCATGATGAATTTAAGAAAATTTTGTTGACAAATTCTTGAGATATTACATAAATTAAAAAAGATATTCTTTAGTGCCCATAAAGTTTAAACGCTGAGTGACTCTATTTTCAGTAATCAGATTATAAAAAAATGCTTTGTTTCAGTAAAAAATATTATTATATTAATTGAAGATTAATTCTTTCCACTTTAATTTAAAGCATAAATTCTACGGGTGCTAACAGAAAATTAGAGAGATACATATTACGTTATAACTGAAGGCCTTTATAATATTATGAATGAATTATATGACAATCAAAATTTGAAGTTTTAAAATATTTTGATGAGAAGCTATTAAAGTAGGAATTGCATAAAATATTTAATTATTAAAATTTTAATGAACATTAAGATTGGTGAACCGGCTGGTCGCCAAAGGCGGCTAGTATATTATAAAAACGCATGATTTTAGATCTTTAGTTCTTAGTTCCCGGGGAATCCTCAAACCTGATTATTAGATGAATGTGTGTTTGCGTTCGCATGTTTGTATGTGTGTATGTGTTGGCTGTCTATACGTTCTCTGTTGGACGGGAATGTCTGAGGGACTTGAATTTTTATTTCGAAATTTAATCAATTAAAAATTAAAGAAGTTTTGACGTTTCTACACAATAACTTACGAAAATATTCTAATACAAAACTGATTTTTACATCATCTTGAAGTTCAGAAAATAATATTTTCAATGATACAAAGTTTTCCATGACGATTTAAAATAGCTTTATTATTTAATCAATACTTCATTTTCATCTAAGAAATACATTTTATTATATATAGAATATCCACTCTAATCGGGGCTTAACAGTTAATTTCTAAAACTTTATTAATTGGCATATGTATATATATCTAATAAAAAATGGCTAAATGAAATAAATAATTATATATATATATATATATATATATATATATACTTAGAAAGAAGACTTACAAATATTTTTGTTGAAAAAAGTAATTTGTATAGTTATATATAACTATACAAATTACTTTTTTCAACAAAAATATTTGTAAGTCTTCTTTGCTTTTGATTTTACATGTAATTACAAAAAAAAAAAAAAAAAAAAAAAAGAGCATAAGGAGTTTAGTGGAATATCTTATGGGCTAGAAACTATTTCTATAAATCGAAACACAGATTAAAAGTAAAAAGGCTCCCATTCAACCTTTAATTTTATACACGCATACGCTATTTTACTATGAAAAATATTGATGAGTGTAGAAAAAAAAGGCAGAATATGAAAGCGCAATAATAAGAGGGGAGGGGAGAGGAAAAACGAAGGACATTAATGCACCAACAAGCTCTTGAGTTTACTTTAACTTGGCGCCACTGAATTTATTATTGTGTTTATCAGACGTTTCGCCAATTTAATTAAATATTAGTGTATTCCTTTTTGGGACAGAAATCATTCAGAACAAACATGTATAATCAATATGTATTATTAAAAATTTCATAGGTATAATTATATTTTGTTCTGAAATATACACATTATAATTTTGATTTATGATAAATTACTAGTTATGGAATTTTCTTGATATTTTTCTAGTAATCAATATCTAAAAATTATAGGAAAAATTAATTATCTTTCAAGCATTTACTTCAATGCAGATATATAATTAATTCCTGAAATGCATTTGAATCAATCATCCTCTATTTAAAACAGTTACTATTCTCTTACTTTTAAGAATAAAATAATATAACTTTTTCTTCTGCAGGTTAGTTGTCAAAATTTTTAAGTAGAAGTGCTTCTACGTACAATTACTAAATTTTTTTTAATAGGACCAGTTTAATGTTTAAAAATTTGAATTTCGTAATTTTGTTGAGTTTTAAATTTATTGACCCGGACCATATATTAATGGTTTATATATTTCTTAAGCAGGAGAAGACGTGAATCTCATCCAGTATCAGACTCGAACGACTTTTAACGTTATCCAAAATTTCCCTAAAAGCAATTTTACTTTTTCTACGTCTAAGAGGGCAATTTTAATTATTTTCTGAAGCAAACTCTTGAATCCTGAAATCCAAATCAAGATCACAAAATTCTATTTGTCATGAAATTCGTTTTTTGTGTACAGCACTGGATAAAAAAAATTAGCATACCTTCTTTATTCAATGTTCAATAAAAGAAATAAGAATAAACTTTAAATATTCTGATGTCTGTATATACTATAACTTAGGAACAGATCATTCGTTCATGATTTAAACTATTCCATCCGTAATTTTTTTAATAATAGATTACTTATTACATTCTACAGTTCTACCAGAAAAAGGATCTTTCAAAAATTATGGATATCCTGGTTATCAATATCTATACTTATAATAAAGTTGAATATGTGTAACCGTTTCACTTGCAGCTACCAAGTTTGCACATGTATACCTTGGAGGTCGGGAATGTACACCTCTGAGCTATTTTGTTTGAATTTTTAATTAGAATTTTAAGTGAAAGGGAAATTTTTATGTTTCTCGTGATAACTTCTGAAAATATTATCACAGAAAAGTGATTTTTTACATCAAATAAAAATTTAAAAAATTTATATTCTTAATGATACCAATGTTTTTAATTATAAATTAAGTTTCTATTTTTGGTGAATTTTTAAAAAATAATTTGAATATATTTTTTAACAATATATTTCTCACAAAATAAGAATAAAATTTAATTTTCACGAGCTTGTTAGGAGTCATGGGGAAAATATTAGTTTTTATCAACGTGTTGCCATCGCATCGACGAAAGTTCAAACTAAAAGATAAGTTAATCTATTACTGAAAAATTAAACATAGAAAAGAGTAATTTTAGACACATGTCTGTATGAAATAAAATAAACATTGTATTTTCTAAAAACTAATACAAGAAGATCATTTGTAATATCTACATTATTGATTCAATAAATCGGATTTATTTAAGACAAGCATTGTTTAATTTACACTATAAGATGCCCACTCTAATCAGGGCACAGCTAACTTGTAAACCTTTAGTAATAGGCATACATCTGTTAATAAAATAGTATAAATGAAGTAAATAATCATATTTTATATAACTTGAGTTGATAAATGGTCTGATGAATAGCGGATTTTTAATTTTTACTTAGATCATCTGCTGTGTGAATCATATTAAACAAAATATTCTTGAGACATTAATATTTTAAATAAAAAGTGTAGCAATCGAATTAACAAAATCAATCACTAAAGCTGTCTGATTAATGAACATTTAAATATCACTATTTTATAAAAACACAGGATTTTAGATCTTTCCATTAGCCATCTTAAAAAAAAAATTGTGCTAATTAGTTTCCGGGGTATCTCCAAGCCTGATTATTAGATGAATGTGTGTTTGCGTTTGCACGTGTGTGCGTGTGCGTGTGTGTGTGTGTGTGTGTGTGTGTGTGTGTGTGTGTGTGTGTGTGTGTGTGTGTGTGTGTGTGTGTGTGTGTGTGTGTGTGTGTGTGTGTGTGTGTGTGTGTGTGTGTGTGTGTGTGTGTGTTGGCTCTCTATACGCCAGACCATAAAACTTAGAGATATCAAACTTGACCCATAAGTTCTCTGTTGGTCGGGAATCTCTGAGGGACCTGAATTTTTATTTCGAATTTTAATGAATTAAAAATTAAAGAAATTTTGACGTTTCTCCGTGATAACTTCCGAAAATATTCTAATACAAGACTGACTTTTACATCATCTTGAAGTTCAAAAAACAATACTTTCAATGATACCGATGTTTAAACTTAAAAATTAGGTTTCAAGCTTAATGCTTTTTGTAAAAAATGTTTTATTTGATTTTATTCATATTTTCCAGCAATTTATTTCGCACAAAATAAAAATAGAATTGGATCTGCAAGGGCACGCTCTGAGTGCTTGGAAAAATTAGCTTTTGTCATCTCGTTGCCATCACGTTGACAAAAAACATAAATTAGAAGTTCAAGCTAACTGTTACTGTAAACTAAACTCAGAAAACTGTAATGTTCAGCACGTATTTGTATGAAATAAAATAAGTATGAAATGTAAACAAATGAATGAAAGAAAAAGTTTTCCGTGACGATTTAAAATAGCTTTATTATTTATTCAATACTTCAGTTTCATCTAAGGCATACATTTTATTATATATAAAATATCCACTCTAATCAGGGCTCAACAGTTAATTTCTAAAGCTTTATTAATTGGCATATATATATCTAAGTAAAAATGTCTAAATGAAATAAATAACTACACTATATGTAGTTTGCATTAATAAATATTCTGGTGAATCACAAATTTCAAACTTTTACGCCGATCCTCTATTCTGTGAGTCATGATTAATAAAATATTTTTTAGACTCTGATATTTTTAATTAAAAAGTTCCATACTTTTGCGTTTAAAATTGATTATAAAAATTTGAACGTCTATTCTTTAAAAACGAATAATTTTAAACTTCTTCATTGACCGTCTAACGGTAATCTAGCTTGGATTTCCCCAAGACTAATTGTCTAAAGTAATGAAATCGTTGATTTTCCTAAAATAATGATTCTCAATGAATTAAAACTCGGTCAGGCTTGATAGCAGAAGATTGAAACTTTATACCATCAAGATAACTTTACTGAATATGATTTATAGGTTCGAAGGGCTATGTAGAAAGGTATATATTACGAGGCATTGAATATCTATCTATAATAATATGTGTAATATGACTATCAAATCTTGAATCTTATTAAGATACCAAGATGCATAAATATTTAATTTTTGTGATTCTATTGTTATTTCATTACTAGTTGCAAGTTCATTTTGGATATGCAGCGGTATATACTAACTCTGAATTACATTTTTTAGATATGAAAGAAATTTTGTGACCTACATAAAAATAAGAAAATTAGTAAATATTATTAGCTACTTCTATGCTTAATTGCTTATATTCTATTATATAAAAAAAATATATTATTTTTTATTCCCTTTCACACCTTAATGTCGATGAACATAGAGAATTTTTAGTTTCTTCAGATTTTAATAAAATAAATAATAAAAATCCTTAACAATTAAATTATTTATAAAAAAGGCCTCAAAAAATTTTTTATTATCATAATAAACAAAATAAACTCTTCTATATATAATATAATATCATAAACATTTATATAATATCTTTATTATCATTTCTAAAGATTTATTATCTTCGGCTATAATAATTTCTTTTTTTTTTCAGGAATTGTAAAAAAGAAAACACAAACGACTTTAATGAGTAAATTTTCGAATAGACTGGAATCGGCTCTTTCTGTCTCAAAAAATAAATCAATTGAGCATTTCTAATCTCTAAAAGTGATGAAACGATAAGAAAAGCATTCGATACACTTTATTTCTTGCAAAGTAATTTACATTCTATTGTCCTTGGCATCTTGACATCGATTGCGATTGAACTGCTAAGTAGGCTACCTCAGAAAGAAGTATATAAAGACAGAGCTCTCAGTGCAAATCAATCTGCTTACGATTTCAAGCAATATCAGCAAAAATGATGAAAACCTTGGTAAGTAAAATCGTAAGTTTCCTTAAATTGCAGTTAAAAGCTATACCTGTCTTACTAATGATTAAAAAACACATTATTCTATTATCTATTATGTGTGAATTTTCTTTTTTAAAAAATTTATATTTGGATGACGCATGTAAAGAAGTTGTTATTATTAATTAAACATTCGCACTCAATATTGGTTAAAAAATAGCATTTGTATAAGAAGGAATGAAAAGAAAGTTAAATTCAAGATAAACTTTCAGAAATTAATTCTGCAACGCACAATTAGTTTATGACTAAAAAATAATATTGACTGGATATTCTTAATTAAAAAAGTAAAAATAACCCAAATATTTTTTTAATATATAATATTAAATGTATTGTGACTCTATTATTTATTAATGCAAATTAATTTTGGCCAATACAAAAAGTAATATTTTATAAAAATGCATTAGCTTCCAAGCACTTAATAACGTGGCAGATAAAAATCCTTAAAGTTTATGAAGAAATATATATTCCTTAAAGCATAAATTTAGGAATGAGAATTGTTCATCGACAAATGAAACCAAACATATTATTAGTTTGTTCAAAAGAATTCGAACATTAAAAAAAATGTTGGAAGAAATTCTATATGCTTCATATAGTAGTGTAGGTATTTGTATAGAAAATAAACTTTTCAAAGTGCAAAAATAATATTTATATGAATGCATTTTTGTAATTCATTTTGTCCATTTCAAGATCGTCGTCTTGGCTCTTGTCGCCATCGCCGCCTGCTCCCTGGATGTCATTCCTCATTACAGCCATCACGGTCATGGGCACGGAATTAGCAGCAGATACTTCAGAAAGGCACAAGGACACGGCTATGGAGGATACGGATTAGGATATGGCGGATATGGTCTTGGATATGGAGGTTATGGATATGGAGGCCTTGGATATGGAGGATACGGTTATGGTGGTTTGGGATATGGAGGTTATTTCTAAATGGTAAATATATATTCCTTTTTTCAGAGCCATTATCCTTTAAGATGTAATCTTATTTTTTGTTATATCTATCTATGAATTGTATTAATATTGCCTTTTTCTCTTGCCGATATTGCATGAAAACTCTCTTGAAATAAAATGATTTCATTGCAATAAATACAAATTATATAATACAAATCAACTTTTTTTTAAATTTTGCTAAAATAATTGAGAAATTACATTTATGGTTGTGATATTCTCCAGATGTCATGAAGCCTTAAATCGCAAATATAGTTAATGATATAACAAGTTGCGTATTAATGGTATATGATTATCATTCTTTATTTCAAATTATGTTAATATGGATTCGTTAACATATTTTGACCTATTTATCGCTAATTGGAAGAAAGTTTATTTAATTAATCTTCACTTCTAAAATGAACACAAAATTTTGTCACAATGCGGGTATTCAGAATTAGAATTTCTTTATTTAGAAATGCAAGTATATTTTAACTAGTGATAATACAATTTTAAAATTCCTAAAAATTACTTTCAAAATTGAAGGTTCAATTATATCATACTTATATTTATAAATTTCTATAAAGGAATTTCAATAACTAAGTTGTATTAAATGCTTTCATCTCTTTTACAGGAGACGCCTTCCACAGGATAAACGCCTATGGAACCTGGACAGAAACGCAATTAAATTGAAGACAGCAAAACACCACAACAGTTTTACATGTATGATGACATTTGGGTATCTAAATATTTCAAAATTTGTACATTAAATAAATTTTTTGTTATACCTAATATCCTCCATCTTTTAATTTATTAAAAATCATTGGATTTCAAAGAAGCATTTTATATGCTTACAGACACTTGATTAATTTTGAATACAATCAAGGAGCTTTAGTAATTGAACTCCAAGGATAAGAAAGAGTTAAAGTATTCTGAAATCAGCGTCAAATTAAAAGAACACCAATAAAAGGATAAGTAAGAAATTTACATCCTCTAAAGAAAAGAAATTTTTCAGGAACAATAATAAACATTATGCAAATAATTTAATGATATAAGACATGAAAAAAGTTCACTGAATATTATTTTATTGTACTTGGTCCAGAAATCACTGCTATTATTTATTTTCGAATGGTAATGGTGAAATATAATCTTTTAAAGATATAATGTTCTTTATCTAATAAGAAAAAAATATTATAAAATTTTGCGTGAATCTTCTGAATTAGCAAATGCTCTGTTACTATAAAATCTTTTTTTATGGTTTCATTTTTAAGCAAAAAGGAATAAGAAAGATTTAAGGAATACGTGAAGAAATCAGAAAAAAAAATTCAGAATTATTTAAAATGTAATGAAACATTTTTAGTATATCATTCAAATTACTTATCCAAAACCTTCTCCTGACAAGAACGTCATGTTATGTAAGCATGAATGAAACGACATGTTGTTCAAAATGTCATAGCCTAGCTCAGTCATAAAACATAATGATATAGATCTATTTTTCAACAAGAAATCGCAATATTTTTATAATATTAATACCCATATATTATTAGGAAATAAATTTTCAAAATATTTTAATTTTCTTAAATAATGGAACAATATTTAATGATAATTAAATGGTAATAAAATTTAATGATAATTAAATGTCCCTTATATTACAATATCACTGTTTCTGAGATCACATACGGATATATTTATCATTCTTTGTATTTTTACCTCAGAATTTATATAAAAAAATATCTTTATCATTTATATGGATGTTTTGGAATATTTTCTATCTATATTTCACGATCTACACCACATAGTCCGTCAATTGACTTTTCACTGATCAGTAGATATCTGAGAAAATCTAGAATCGCCTGATTTAAAAACCAGCTCGTAAAACTCCAACAATATGATGAAATGTTAGTATGATTTTAATAAATGGCTAAAAAAAATTACAAAATATGACACAAAAAAACTAGTTTCAAAGTTTTAAAATAAAGATTTTTATTAATACAAAAAGCATTTTCTCGATCACTCTGAAATGACAATTTTAATTGATATTTTTAATTGATTGTTTCTTATAAAATGTAGCTGAGCCTTTTTTATTTCACGTCTGTAGCCACAGTTTAATGTTTTTAATCAAAGTATTCTGATATCAGCGTCAAATTAAAAAGACACCAACAACTAAAGTAATAAATTTACATCCTGAAAAGAAAGCCTATTTTTCAGGAAAAAAAATAAATATTGTGCAAATAATTTAATGACGTATGAGAAAGAAAAAAGCTCACTAATTATTATTTTATTGTAAATAGTTCAGAAATAACTGCTATTACATATCGTTGAATGATAAGAGTGAAATAAATACCATACGAATTTGAGGGTATTTCATTAAAGTTTTTACAGCAACTTAGCAACATTCCATTCAACGCTTCACTTAGTTAATTAAAGAAGTTGCAAAACATTAATCGAAATGCTCAGAAAAGGATTCGCCATATCATAAGAAATTCTATTCATTCTCAAGAAAGGAAATGTAAAAGGATTGATGATAAAAATAAGGCTGGAAATTAGCTTAACCATTACGACATGGATAATTACTTGACTTGCCCGTGAAAACTGATGTCATATCGCCCAACACTTAAAAACAGAAAGCAAATTATATCACAAATTATTTTTACATTTTCTTAAAAAAAAAATCATTTCCTATTCTCGAACTGAATGCCAAAATAAACAGGGTACTTTTATGCTTCTGTGTTATTGTTTTTACGTGTTATTTTCAAAAGTATAGCAGAATCAATTTAGTAGATTATCTTATCTTCTAGAAATTATTTCTGTAAATTGGAATCCAGATTTAAAAGTAAATATATTTCCATTGAAACCTGGAATTTTATACAGACATATTTCATTGAACTCTGAAAGACACTAATGAGAGTGCAGTAAAAAATGACAGATAGTGAAAGCGCATTGATAAGAGAAGAAAGAGGAGAATAGAAAAACAGGCATGTACCAACATGTTCGTGAGGATGTTTTAACATGCTCCACTAGATTTATTATTATGAAGCTGCTATCCGCTGCTAATGATACCATTTAGGTAGCAGTTATATCCTTGTATTTTGCTAATAATAATATTCCGATAAGTAATGGAAAATATATGAATAATTCCAATGCTCTGCGGCGGGAAATAACTAATCTATTTCTAATTGCAATAATTTATATTTAAGAAAGAGAAATAAGAAATCATTCAAGATTTCAGTATTCAGTGGGATCATTGGGCAAAAAATAGCTTCCTTCCAAAATGAATGTTAGTAAACGAAAGAATTTGGGAAAAGACAAAAATATTGGCAGACTTTGTATGAAAAAAAGAGGAGAAAATGTATAAAGAATAAGAAAGAAATAAAAATTATTTATGAAAATTTATTTGCTATTTTTATTACTCTACAAGATGGAAAAAGATAACTTTGTTGTTAATCAAAAAAAAGATTTTTAATTAATTAAAACCATGAATTGTTTGGTATATCATTAGAAGCAATATCAATGAACAATGAAATGCTGTTTCTTTTAAAATTTCGACGCTAAACTTGATTTTATAAAGGAAAAAAATACTAGGAGCTACTTTTTCCCGCATTATACTTTACTTTTATGAAAAAGTACTGAATATCAAAATATTGATTCCTTGTTCCGTCTAGTAATCAAAATACAATAGATTAGAAATTATATAATATTACGCCGAAAAAAAATTCAGATTATAGTAACTGTAATCGACGATATTCTATGAAGCAGAAAATTTTCTTCTAACTTTTTATTCATCTAATAAAGTTTAAATTTTTGCTTTCAGTGCCTTTTAGTACTTAAAGAAAATGTGTGTATACCAAGTTAGCGTATGAAAAAATCATTGTTATGTTAATTTGATGCAAATAAATTTATAGAATTTTATAAAAAATTCAATTATTTACTACTTAGCAGATAACTTATCTTTAGCAAATGTTTAATGAGATTTGTATAATCGCGCTCGATATCAGTGTTTGTTATTTAATTATTACTATTTATTTCGGTGCATTAAGCGAATAATAAACTCAACAAAGCTTTAGATTGCATAAAAATTAATTAACAAATAGATATGAGTCGATTATAGAAAGCAAAAATAACCAACAATATGTTCTCAGGATTTTATTGAATTAGGAGGATTTTATCGAATTAGGTAATTGATAATCTGAATGAATGAACACTTCAAAATTCATGAATAATTTACGATTCTCATTAAATACCTATTCTTGACCTAATTTTGATTTAGAAAAATATGCTTGAATTGATTTAGGAATTTATTCTGTATTAATTATTATTTTACTATTATTACCCTCTTCATTATTATTTCCCTATTTATTGAACATTGAAATTATTTTAGGAAATTAAACTGGTTGACAAGAACGAATGAAGGTCAAAACAAGTGAAACAAAAGTAAACTAAGCTTACAAATAGTCAGATGCAAAATGATAAGGAGTTCTAAAGAATAATTTATCAATGTATTTTTGAATATTTCATTAGTTTCTGCCGATTCAAACATTACATTCATACAACGCAAGAAGTGAATATCAATCTTTTTTTTTTGCTGTTGTTGTTGTTGTTAAATTATTCATAGAAAGAATCATTTTGTTTAATGATTCATTTTATTTTGCGCTGTTTTTCAATTTTTCCTATCCTTTTGTTGTTGTTTTTTTTTTCAGCTTTTTCTTAAATTTTTTACAAAAAATATTAATCAGCTAAAAATAGAAACAGTGAAACAAAGATACAATAAATTTTTAATCGATGCTTTTTGTTATTTTTTTTGATAATTTTTTCTGAATATAAAACTTTAAGATCAAAGATTGACTTATTCACTCTTCTTCGGACTTTCAATCTTTCAGTAACGATGAAAATGAAGCCTGTAGTAGCAGTTATACCATTCACTTATTACTTACTAATGTACGCCGGGACAGCCTGGATGGTAGAGCGTTGGATTCGTGCCCTTTAGGTTGCGAGTTCGAACCCAGCCGGCCGATCACCTCTGTGTGTGGTGGCTGGCGCACGTATAAATATGTCGTGGTCACACAGTCTTCCATGTTGAGAGTAATACCACTTGGGGTACTGGATCAGAGGTGATCGTTCTCAGATTCAGGTCTAAATTACTATCTGTGGATGACTGAATGAAATGCGTAAATGAAAAAAGAAATGTTTGTGACGTCTGTGTAGTCAAGTCGACCCTAGTTGGCTCTACGATGTAAAGAACAGGCGCTCTCCCTCAGGCATAAATTAGCTGTCTTCGAACAGCGGTCTTACCCATGGCAAGTGACATAAGAAACAACAACAACACTACTTATTAATTAAACTAAATTCGAAATTCAACAAAATTTCATCTACCTACAAAGCAAATTATTCCAAAGAAATTTTTTTTAATTGTTTGAAAAAATAACAGTCAGATTACATCTGCATATTTCATTTCAAAGCAAAACAGCTTACCATTTTAAACAAAGCCAAGTGTAGACAATAATCATAAGATGATAATTACCATTTTTTTTATCTTTTCTGTTAATCGAATTTTGTATTGAATAAGATGTTGCTCATTAAATGTTAAAGTACATTGCATGTTTTTGTCACAAATTATCATTTTGGTTTTACAACCATTGCCGCCCGGTCTCTTGAGATCATTTCCACTGTATGTCATCCATGGGTACAGAAACAGGCACCAGATATATCGGGAAGGCACAAGGACACGGGTACGTTGGTCTAAGATATGGAGGATATGAATCTGGTGGAATGGTTATGGATGATATGGATATAGTGGTCTTAGAAGATATGGAGATTTTGGATATTGTAATGATGCATATTGGAAAATGGCAAAAAAATCAATATAATTCTTTAACAGAGAATAATATACTGAAATCATTGGGGAATTTTACAGCAGCTAGGAATAAATATTAATTTAATACTATACAATTTAACACATATTCACAATAATGTAATCATTACACATTTCTAATATTTTATTTATTAGTTAAAATATTTCATTTACTTTCTAACTGTTTTTAATTCAGATTATTTAAAACTTTTTTGCGAAAAAACAAGCTTTCTGTTAAATATGTTAAACTTTTTCTTTTTGATTTATCAAATTCTATTTTTCGAAAAAAGAAAATAGAATCTCCCATCAAATATTTCTCTTGTCTTAAGTTCTCATTTTCTCAAAAGGCTTAATTTCAATTTTAATCTATTTTGAGCTTCACTTTTCAGTTTACAACTTTCAGGAAAAGATATTTAGAAGTTCAAAACCTTTGTCTAACCGACCTCAAACAACATAATTTTTAATTGGGTTTATTGTTGGAGTATACTGATGCAAAAGCCCTATTTATAATGCTGCGGCAGTGTGTGATAGATTGACAAGGATATGATTTTAGAAGTATAAGACAAGGGTTCTGTTATAGGTGTGATGGTAAAAATCCTTTTCTATTTAATTTTTGCATTTTAAATAAGACGGCTACTTAAATTCAAAGAGTTAAGTAATCGGATCATTATGTGAATGCTCCAATGATATTATTTATACAAAAGCACCTTTAGTTTACTTCTATAATAATGCGAACATTGCTACATTGCTTTGTAATATTTACAACAGAGTTCTCTTTCATATACTGCTTTTATTTAAAGCATGTTGGTCAAAAAAAAATATTTCTTTCCTTTAAAATTTTGAAAATTTTTATTTATTTCAACCAATAATTTCATAATGAAATTATATTTTGTTTATTTTTTTCCTCTCACAGGAACTCTGGGGAGCATTTGTCCCTGTGGAAATAAATATGTACCTAGTATTGAAGACTGAACCTGAAAACTCATTCTACAATACATGTAAATGTCTTGAATATAAATAGTGAAAGTTTGAATGAATTAAGTCTTGCAATACTTATTTTTGCTCACGATTGCTACATTAAATTCAGAATGATTGTTTTAATAGTTCTCGAATTACCTACATTCACTGCTGTTTGTTTGTCATAAAGGGATACCAAAATAAATGTTTAAACTAGTAATCTAGTAAACCATTATATATCTTCAAGCGCCGGCCTCCTGGCATAGGGGTAGCGCGTCTTCCCCGTGACCTTGGCGTACCGGGTTCGAGTCCTGGTTTGGGCATGGTTGTTCTATCTGCGAGATGTGAGAATGTGCCCTCCTGTAAAAAGGAGTTGTACAAGCGATTGAGTGATACGTGAGTAGCGAAGTCGTACTCTTGGCCCTAGTTGGCGCTACTATAAAAACAAGAGATGCTCCCCCTCCGGCTCAAATCCCCGTCTTCGTAACAGCGGGCTTGTCCGTGGCAAGTGCAATAAGAAACAACAACAAGAATAATATCATTAAACACGTTATACCGTAAGAAATGTAAAAAATGCCGTATGCAAGAGCAATATCTTATGTGATTTTAGAAATTTTACATATTATGCATTCACTGATTCAAATAAATATTCTAAAAATTCATATCTACTTCACCATTTCCAATTGCTTGTAAAGCACACTATGCAGTAAGAGAACTCACTGACTTCTTCTCTGCATTTAACTTAGGACACAGATCGCAATCCATTTGCCTAATAGATGAAGATGCTTCAATTAATACCGAAGGGGAAAAAATGCTATTGATGATTCACATACGAAAACTAATAAGAATATAATAGAGTGTGATACTATAAACAACATGAAATTTGTCTAATGATACCTGCACCTACTTCATTCAACAAGTAAAATACTCCACATTATAAAATATTGTACAAAATAAATTTAATTTTATATAATTTTTATATTAAATAATTTTTAAGAACCATGGAATAACAAAGTATTTTTCTTAAATATGACAATTATGAAAAAAAAAATCTGTTTTAAGAATATAAATAAAACATATTTTCATGTATTAATTCACAACTGAAAACTAATAAGAATATAATACAGTATGATACTATTAACAATATAAAGTTTCTTTAATGACACCTGCGTATATTTTGGATAAAGAGAAATATACTCCATACAACAAAATTAATTTATTTAATTATTTTATATCAAAAACTTTTAATCAACGTGGAATAAAAAGAATTTTTCATATATATCACAATTATAAAACAAAGTACTTTAAGAATATAAATATAAGATTTTTTTCCATCGGATAAGATGGAGATTCTGAGGTGAGTTTTTTTTTAAATCTCACCTTTTACCATTAAAATTCAGTATATAATTAATCAACTGATATTTTCTTGAAAAGTATAGATACATATTGTTATGCATATTTTTGTTGAAGAAGAACACAGGAATCTCATCCTTTATCAAATTCAAAAGACTTTCAATAAAATTTTAAATTTTCCAGTTAAAAGCAGTTTTAACTTTTCTATGTCTAAGAGAGCAATTTTAACCATTTTATGAAGTAAACTACAACTGAATCCCGAATCCAAGAGAAGATCACAAAATCCTATTTGTGAATGAAATTCACTTATTGTTTATGCATTTGATAAAAAGAATAGCATTTCTTCTTTATATAAAAGCTCATTAAAAAAAAGAATAGCGCTGAATATTTTAGTTCTTTTTTTATATTATAACTTAGAAACAGATCAATAGTTCATAATTTCGATTTTTCCATCCATAAACTATTTAATAATAAATTACTGAATATGATTCCACGGTTCTGCTAGAAAAAGGAGCTTTCAAAATTAATGGATATCTTGCATATATACAAATACATCATGGAAGTTCCAGACTTTGTTCTGGTGTCTTTAGTATATCAAAAATTACAATTTTATTCTGCTTGGGCTGGTTAGTTGATTCTTAATATGAGACGGCAAAAGTTACTCTGAATTACTTTTTATAGATATGAAAACCAATTTTATGATCTACACAAGATTAAGACGATAATTAACAATTATTAAGTACTTATATTCTATTAGATTACAAATTAATTACATTTTATTGAAATTTACAACTTAATTTAGATGAATATAGAAATGTTTTAATTTCTTCAGAATTAATGAAAGGAGAAGCATAATCAAAATGTTTAGCAACTAAACCGTTTGCCAAAAATGCCTGAAAGATATACTTTTTAATATTACAATAAATGAAAAAAAATCCATTGCAAATAAAATAATATCATAAAAATCTATATAATTTTACTATCATTTATAAAGATTTATGAAAGGAAGTTCGGCTTTGATAATAGACTATCATGAAATGACAAAAAAAATATGAAAAATATTTTATTGAGAAAATTTTCGAACAGACAGAAATGATCTCTTTTGTCTCTAAACATGAATCAATTGAGCATTTCTAATCTTTAAAAATGATAAAACGATAAGAAAAATATTCGATACAATTCATATCTAGCAAACTGATTTATTTCTGTTGTCCTTGGCATCTTGACATCGATTGCGCATTGAACTGCTAAGTAGGCTACCTCAGAAAGAAGTATATAAAGACAGAGCTCTCAGTACAAATCAATCTGCTTACGTTTTCAAGCAATATCAACAAAAATGATGAAAACTTTGGTAAGTAAAATCGTAAGTTTCCTTAAATTGCAGTTAAAAGCTATTCCAATCGCATTGGTGAATACTTAAAAAACATATTACTCTATTCCTTTATGGAGTAATTTTCTATTTTTTAAATTAATACTTAGGATGACGAGTGTAAATGAGTGATTATTATTATTACACATTCACATTCAAAATGAGTTAAAAATTAAAATTGATATAAGAAGGAATAAAGGAAAAAATAGTCTTTCGGGTATTGATTTTTTTGAAATAGTAAAATGATAATAATAATAATAATAATGAACAGATATGCATAACAACAAAAGTAAAAAAATACGAAATTTTTAAAACTTCTACTGCGTTAATGGCTATACTTTTCCCCATTTAATTCCGTAATAACTTTTAGAAAATACATACAAACTTTAGACGAAAAAGAAACGTAGTAGTATTACATCATGCTAAATTTATTGAGAACTTATGTTTTAGTGAAAATCCACAAAATCCATTAATAAGCAAAAACAAGAGTTTATGAAACAGCAGATGATTCCTTAGAAAAGCAATAATATAAAGGATGCTCAAATTTCAATGCTTATAAAGAAGCAAATATATACTCATTAATGCATCAAAATAGGATTTGATAACTGTCTTGTGAAATCGCCGCAAAAAAAATGAATCCAAACTTGTAAATAGTTTATTCAAATGAATTTTAATATTAAAAAACACGTTGAATAAAAGGAATTCCATGTAGTAGCTAGAATATTCATATAAGAAGAAGAAAAATAAAACTGCAAAAATAATGATTTTTATTTTTATCAAATTCCGTAATTATTTTTCTCCATTTCAAGATCGTCGTCTTGGCTCTTGTCGCCATCGCCGCCTGCTCCCTGGATGTCATTCCTCATTACAGCCATCACGGTCATGGGCACGGAATCAGCAGCAGATACTTTAAAAAGGCACAAGGACATGGTTATGGAGGATATGGATTGGGATATGGCGGATATGGTCTTGGATATGGAGGCTATGGTCTCGGGTATGGAGGCTATGGTCTCGGGTATGGAGGCTATGGTCTCGGATATGGTGGCTATGGATACGGAGGTCTTGGATATGGAGGATACGGTTATGGTGGTTTGGGATATGGAGGTTATTTCTAAAGGGTAAAGATATTTATATTTCACAGCCTAAAGTCTTTTAGAAGTATTTTTTTTATCATGATCTATCTGTCTAGGAGCTATTTTAATTTTGCGTTTGGTATATTGGTAGATACATTACATGGAAATTCTCCTGAAATAAGATGATTTCATTGCATTTAAAACGCCAACGAACTAAATCAAAAATATTTTTTTTTTCTTACCTAATTAAAAAAATTTATTTAGGTTTGGGGTCTTCTCTAGATGTTGTGAAATCTCATGGCACAAATATAGTTAATCATATATCACGTTGCATATTAATGCTTTATAATTTTCATATAATTATTTTTAATTAAATAGTGCTAATTATTAATTAATATGTATGAGTAAACAGATCTTGGTATATTTATCGTTATTATTACAGGTGAAAATTTAATTTAATGACTTTTACTTCTGGAATTGGCATAAATTCTGCCAAAATTTAGGGATTCAAAATTTAATGAGCACTAGAATTTCTTTATGGAGAAATAAAAGGATATTTTGAGTAGTGAAAACACCATTTTAAACTTCCTTAAAAGTTACATTTATAATAGAAAGCTTAGTTATATCATGTTTCTATTTTTAAAATTTTATTAAAAAAAATTCCATAACTAAGTGGTATTAAAAGTTTTCATCTCTTTTACAGGAGAAATGTTCCACAGGACGATAGCCTAAGGAAACCTGAACAGAGGCATCATTAAAGTGAAGACAATACGACATAAACAATTGGCAGTTTGGGAATCTTTGAAATTTGGGAAATAATTCAAAAATTGTACATGAAATAAATTGATATTTTAACTAAGTGCTTCTGTCTTTCAATTTATCCAAAACCATCTGTTTTCTAAAAAGCAGCTTATATTCTTACGGAAGCATGATTCATTTCGAAAACAACCAAGCTGCTTTAGTAAATAAACTCCAAGGAACTTAACTTATAAAGAATTTAAAAAAATTATGCATTAGTAAATAATATTAGGATTTATTATCAAATGTTTTTATACACCTAAATGCTATTTTTAATTTCATTTTCATGCATAAATGAATCAGAAGGAATTAAGAAATATATCAATGAATGAGATGACGATTCAAAAGTAATGGAAACCTTTATATTATATAATCCAAGATATTAATCCAAAACGACCTTTTGACACGAAGGTCATGTTATGTAAGCATGAATGGCATGTTTGGAACGCCATAGCCAGAAAATATAAAGATATAGGTCTATTTTTCAATAAGAAATTGTTATCATTTTAGAATTTTATATACATATATTATTAGGAGATAATAATGACATTTTTCAGAGAATTTTATTCATTTTTTAAATAACTTAACAACATTTAATGATAATGATAATAGTTCGAATATTGAAACATTAATTTTTAAATGATCATATAAGTACATTTTTTTCTTTTTTGAATTTCAATCGCAGAATATATAAAATAAATTTTCGTAATTGTCCATCCGGATATTTGGCAATATATACTATCACATTAAATATACTCCTCAACGTGACCTACCTCACTTTATCCGTTATTCGGCATTCCATTGCTCGATAGATATCTGCGAAGGTCTAGAGTCGCCTTATAGAATAATTTTCCCTTAGACTACCACTGCTGTGAAGAAGAAATTTATCAATTATCAATCAATCAATTTATCTAATCTCAAAAAGAATAATAAATTTTATTTATTTATTTATTGAAATTCAAATTTGTGACGCAATACCGAATACTTACAGCACTATAAAAATTTTAAATAAAATTACAAAGAGGAAACATGAATAGAAAATAACGCACAAAGAAGAATAACTTGCGAAACTATGATGTTTTACAACAATTACTCACTTTTTTTTCAAGAAGTCCTCCAAACAATTTTGCTAATTTTAGGTTATTGTTTCCTCTTGTTCGAAAGTTTGAAAAAGGATCTTTCCATGATGAGCATCCGGTTTATCATTACACAAGGTTTTTTGACAATTCATCCGATCCAAACAATTTGGCCATTCTGTTCTCACATTATGCGAATTTTAGCAGTGAATAATTTTTTTATCGTGTTCTAAAGATATGTCAGGTGTTCTCTATTTTGGAGAACCATTTCAAGTTTCGTATCTGTTTATTCTACTTTATTATATAGATTCCAGGATGAAATGAGTGATTAAATATGATGAGGATTCGTTCAATGAATGTAATGCTCTTTTTATATATTTGTCGCAATGGAACTGCATCTTTTTTATTTTTTTATTTATTAACGCGGCTTGTCCCACACGAAATCCTCTACTTTATTTCTGTATTGCAAAGATTTGATTCCTAAACATATAAATAAGCGAAATTTAATACAAAAATCTGTATAAATAAAGCAAAGTATATAAAGTTATGAATATAGAAAATGTCACTAAAAAATCAGGAATACTTGTCAATTTGCAAGAGTAAGAATTGACGCAATTATAAAATAAGAAAATTATTCAAACAATCATTTAAAAGATGAAATGAATGATTAATATGAAATATTTAACACTAAAGAATTGGAATCATTGCGTTATCCATTGCGTATCCTTACGAACGAAAAAGGATTGACATCGCAATAAAGTTTCAAATAATGTGTAATTAATTATTAATTAATATGCGCAATGAATTTACCGTGTGAAAACAATATTTCAAAAGGAAAATACGAATGTATTACACGATTCTGGAAATAATAAAATATAGATAAGATAGAAATACAAAATTAACAATAAATAATAAACCAGTAAAATTAGAAATAAAAAATAATAAAGTAAAATAACACATCACTTTTCAATTCATTATTCCTCTTACTTCTTTTCAATATAATTATATATTTCACATTCCAAAAGCATCATTCTATCCATGATAGGCAAATTTTTTAACTTCAAATCATATTAAAATTTTAAAATTCAAATTCTTATATGCTTATAATGCATTATAGTATTCAGTATCATCTCCAAATCACTCATTGAGAAATAAACTAATTCCGTAAAACATTATAAATAAAACCCTCTGCAATGTTACAGGTTTAAATTTTGTATCAATGTTATTCGAGCAACGAAGTATAGTTTGTTCAATTTTGTTTTGAAACTGGATTGATAAAATTTGATGCAATGAATTCAAAATTCGTAAAATAAGATATAAATGAAAATGGGTATTAATTAAAATAGATTTAATTATAATTCCATTTCTGAATGCTCGTTGGATAGATGTTACCAACAAGCAGTTTAACAAGCTTTGTATATAAGGAATGCATTGTTTGTTAAATTATCATTGAAAAAAACACTTTAAGAAACTTGTGATAAAAAAATGCTTCTTACTTTGAAATTTTCCCATTTTATATTCCATAGTATTTTTAAAAACTAAAGACAATTAAAACCAATTTTAACTTTTATTCTTATTACATAAAGAAATAGTGAAAAACTTTCAAACATTTTCTAAATTCTGTAAATTAAAATGTTAAAATTGAAGTCTGAAAGGCTAAAAAAGAAAGAAGATGAATTATGAGATTTTTACGAAAAATACAAAATTAATCACAAGCAAAAATTATCTTATACTTTATGGAAGTAAAAATGAGACCTATGTTATGATAAAAAGGAATACACTGAAACTTTTGAATGGATTTTTGAATGGAGTAATTTTATGAGATTATTGGGGTTTTTTTTAGCATGAGAAATAAAAAACAGTACTCATAATATAATTTTCTTTTCTACTGGATGTTCATGAAATAAACTCATTTTTAAAAAAACACCGCAAAGCAATTTCGAAACAAATGTAATATATTTGTATCTAGTAATACAATTCTATTGTATATTATTTAGAATTCTCATTACTCTAACAAAAGAGAAGCGATTATTAATTAGTATGATGTTTCTGAGATCTCTGGAAGGTAGTTCGGGGACGAAATTAAGCATAATGCAGTACATTTACTCAAAGGAACTGTTTCAATTTATAGAAGTCAAAGCATAATCCCGAATGCCGCCTTCAAATATACTTTCACCTTTACACGTAATTATATTTTGAAAAACTAATAAATAAATTTTAAATTAAAAAAATTATGTATAATTTTTTAACAATGGTTGAGATAATTCCAATTGTACTTTAATTGTTAATTATACAGTTCCATATTCAAATCATTCTGGTGATCCAATAGCTGCTTCAAATATTCAAAATTATACACGTCATTTCAGAATAAAATAGCAGAAATATTATTATAACAGTTATAATAGTGTGATATCTGATATAATTTAAAATACTCATAGATTAATAAAAAAGAAATGTTCATATGAAGTGAGTGAGGCTGAAAGGCAGTTTAAAAATTGGTAATTCTTTCATTTATTTAATTGCGTTAATCGTCCCGTACACAGGTTTCCCAGTTACCAATAGTGGGTCAAGAGGTCCATTTTAAATTGAAAAGATTATCTAAAATTCCCTTAGAGACGATTTACCTCTTTTTGTAACTTTTTTCTATTCTATACTATCGACATCACACGTTTCTCTTTTCAAAGTCACCATTCAATAGATTATTCACATCAATACACAGAATAACTCATTTATTTTATGTTCACCTTCTATCGTATCAGTCAAAGAAACACACAACCCTCTATAAACTAAATCTTAAACACCTGGAAAGCATTCCTGTGCAAATTATTTCATCGTTGTCCATAGCCATCTAAAACCCTTGAAATTTCACCCAATCAAGATAACTTGTAAAATTCCGGCACAAGTGTACTTAACAATTTTAGTGAAAAGTGTATTCAATTGAGAAAAATACTAAAATTTTTACTTGGAGACCAAATAGTCTCCTTTATTAGAACATGAGGCAATATTTGTTCAAGATATGTTTCAAAGTCTGCATGATCTATATTAATATCTTCTTCAGGCATGTGATAAAAGTTCTGACTCTTAATGATTCGTACCATTGAAATAGAAATAAACTTATATATGTCGAAATGTTACTGAGTATTTTTCCATTTCAATAGATTTCTTATATTGAAGCAAACAATATTCGATTGGCGAAATTTAACTCCTGCAAAAATTAATGCATTATTATAATACTTATACTTATTATAATACTTATACTTATTATAATACTTATACTTATTATAACACTTATACTTATTATAATACTTATACTTATTATAAAATATACCTATACTTAATATAAAATAAGTATAATGAAATGATATCATTAAATTGGAAAAAAAATAATATTTTCAGAAACATATTCATTCTGTATCGAAAGAAAAATTAGGAGAATTATATGAATCAATTTTTTTTAAAAAAAATGGGAGAAGATAGCATTCAAAATATATTCCTAGGAAGACTTTCACAATTACATAAATTCATAATAGTGCCTCTTCTTGAGCTTCAAACTTCAATCTTTTTAAAATTATTTATATTATATTGATTCAGTCAACGATAATCATAAGAAGAAAAGAAAATGGACGTTTTTGTAAAGAAAAACATTTATTCTTTCTCACTATAAAATAAATCACAATTTTCTATTTATTAATTATCGTACTGAAAGTGCGTAATGCTATAAATGAGCTTACTAATTCCTAGTGCTTTATTTAAACGTTTTCAGTTTAGGACATTTGAAATAAGAAAAGAAAAAAGCAGCAAAAATGTAACAAGAAAATATATTTAAACGAAAACTGTCTAAATAAGTAAGTAAATGGAAACTACTGCAAATCAGTGATGATATAAGTAAATAATACAATAATTCTTTTGATATTATACATTTGGAGCTAGAATATTCAGTAAGAAAAAAGAACAATGAAATTTTAAAAACTAAAATCAAAATACTGATGATTAATTACTCCATGACACAATTAATTGTATCTCCATAATATAGCTATTCTTTTGCAGAAAACTATAGCTATTCTTTAGAAATAAATACACATATTGGAATTCTGCATTATTCAGAAATTAAATTATGAAACAGGAAAGTTTACGAATAGTATAAAACATTCGAAGAAAAGAAAGAAAACTATATGAAACACAGAGCTACTAATAATACCGTTTAGCTTCAAACAAGAATTCTAAAAAAAAGCGAGAAATAAAAACAAATTGGAACGCTTGGTTTTATTATAATTCTTTTTGAAAATTAAAGAAATCCATGATACTCTCAAATTGTGTTAAAGACTTTGAATGGGAGACCCATTCATTACTCATTGAAGAAGAAATTTTTTTAATGAAATTGCTTGAATTTACATTTTATTTAATGAATTTAAATCATGGGTTGACAGCACAAGCAAAGAAAAATAAAATGAAAATCCTGTATGAAGAAATACCAGATTTAGAAGATAATGACAAAATTATTCTATTCATTCATATACTCTCCATTCTAACTTTGAAAAAAGTACAGAATAAAAACTACTGTTCAAAAACTATTTAAATTTCCCAATACTATACAAAATAATTTAAGAAAAAGTTTACTCACAAGCATATTGATCATTATCAATATGCTCATTAAATGATCGAGTAATTGATTTTTCATAATAATCAAGAAAAAGAAACTTTTGAAGTCTTAAAGATATTAATATTTTTAATTATTGCTAAAGATTTCTTTTCTAATCAAATCCGTCTTAATAATTCTAACCCAGCTTTTCTTTTCTTCAAAGTCTCCATCGCTTCCAAAAAAATTATTGAATTTATCTCATTACACTCAGAAGAAGATTTTTAGCACTAAACAGAAATTAGAATTAATACCGATTCCAATTTCTAATTCTGATTCATTTTCTGATTCCGATTGGAATTAGAAAAGAAGGGAAAAAGTCTTCTATTACAAAGTCTTTAAAGAGGGATATTTGTTTCATCTCAAATAACAAAATTCTCCTAGATATAGAAAGAAAGAAACGATTGAGAATATCATTTATAAAAAGATAAGATAGTACGTTTTTATATTAATCATGATAATTTCCAAGAAAAATTAATTTCCCCAATAACTTTTACAATAACACACTTCAGTTTTTAGTGCTCGTCACAATTCCATTGCTTTTTTACAATCAGATGAGTTGAGTTAAGCCACAGATTACAGGAAATAACATTAATAATTTGTCACATAATCAGCTTTCTGAAAATAAAATTAAATCAATCAACCATATAATGTTTTATTCTGGTTATGTAAGAGGAATTTTATCAATACATTTATCATTCATTTTTTAATCCCCTTCCGGTTTGTGCCATAATCTTGATATGGAAATAAGGTCATTTGAACTGTCCTTGACATTTCCACTTAACTGACTCCCGCTTTCGTTAAATTGAATCTGTTGAAGAAACTGTATATAAAAGGAAGTTTACAAGCGTTAAAAGTATTGTTCTTGAATTTCCGAGCAAACATTCGAAAATGATGAAAACTGTAGTAAGTATATTTTGATTTTAGAACTTAAATAACTACTCTTATCTTCTGTATAAATAGTTCATAAGCATATATTAATTTGATAAAATGTGTTATTATACATTAAATGTAAGATTTTTCCAAACTTTCGCTAACATTTTTTTTTCACAGAATCAAATCTTTTCATATTGTAAGCAAAAAAAAAAAAAAAAAAAAAAAAAAACGATGTATACAAATTAGATCCTGTATACAAATTAGAATTATAAATGTGAAATTTTGAAAATTGAGATTCCCATACAGTTTACAATATTCGCGATCTCTTAAAAAACTATTTAAATCTTTAAAAGAAGTTTCAGTTTTATATTAAAGGAATTCGTCAAAAATTTACATTTATATTTCCAAAAATGTAATCCTAACCCTGAAAAGCATACTACAGAAATCTTTCATGATCTAAACTACAAATAACATATAATAGTCTAAACACTGAAACGGAATGCCCTAATAAGAAAACGCGGCAATTGAAGAACATGAACATAATAAAAATAATATAAATTACATGATAAATAACAAAAGCAGAATTTTTTTTACAATGATCTATATGGAAACTGGAAGTTGAACCAGATTTAGATACAAAAAGTAAAGTTTAAACTCCATTGGAAAGTTCGGCATTAATTCTAAAGTGATTTATTAGACAAATAATACAAAATCATCAATATTTCCAAAAAAAATCAAAAATATTTGATATACAATTTTACAATTATATACAATTTTTTTTTAAATGAGGAGGTTACGAATAATTTATTTTTTATGCAGATCCTCGTTTTGGCTCTTGTAGCCATTGCTGCCTGCTCTTTAGATGTAATTCCACACTACAGCCACCACGGCTATGGACACGGAATCAGTAGTAGATACTTCAGGAAAGCACAAGGACATGGATACGGATTGGGATATGGCGGTTACGGCCTCGGATATGGTGGCTATGGAGGTTATGGATATGGAGGTTTAGGAGGATACGGCGGATATGGATACAATGGTCTTGGAGGATATGGAGGGTTTGGATATGGATATAATGCCTACTTATAAAAGGTGAGATACGTGTTTTGGTTTTCAGTACAATAAATTATCAAAGCAAAGAGTAAAAATTTATTAATTACTTAATTTTTTTGATAAACCCACACACATTCACATATATGAATATGTATATATGTATAAGCAGAATTTTTCATCGAAATTTTACATTTTGGGGGTTACCTATTAATTTTTATGTTAAAAATATTAATTGATTTTTAAGATGTTTTTTAAACATATCTGACAATTTTATAGTTTGGTTGACTGCTAAACCATAGCATTAAAATAAAAATAATTTTTTTGTATAATCAGCTTGCAGCTACTTTATATTTTCTTCATTAAATATTGGAAATTATTTATCTTTTTACATATTTTCATTTACAGTTGCGATTTCCTAAGAGATAAAAGTGGATATTTGTATTTATAAAATCCTTTTTCTTTTAAATTTAAGCATGTTTTCAAATATTTTTGACTAAGAAAAAAAATCATAATTTTATTTTAATTAATTATAACTAATATTTTTACAGGATATGCGGGAGAAAATTGCACGTGCCACCTTGCAATTATAATGCTGCTTGAAATTGCTTTCTGTGGCAAAAATCGTATTTGGATTGTAAATATAAACTTTTGATGAATAAAAAGTTGTAAAATCCATGTCCAATTTCATTTTTCTTTTAAACTGATGCAAAATGTCTATTTAACAATTTCCTTACTCAATATTTGATTTTTTTGTCTCAGAAAAGAAGTTAGTATTACTAAGATTATAAAGCTGCTCCTTTTATTTGAAAATGTATTTCAACAGAAAACAAAACAGAATTTCAGAGAAAATCTTTATGAAACCGTATTAAAATTGAAAAGTAAAAGCCTTTAAAATTAAATTTTAAGAATTATTTTAGATGAAATTAATAGCTTGTTTTTATAAGTATTTAAGTAACAATATATATTAATTTTGAAAAGAGTAAGTAAGTGCCTCAAATGAATACATCTACACAAAGAATCACAGATTTATTCTGTAACTGAAAGAAACTGTAAATACTATTTACAAGCATTGCAGTATATATAATATTTTATACACATCATTAATTCAACAGAAATGCAGTTTTCAGTTACTTCATATTATTGATCATAATTCAAAAAGTGAAATATTGGGATTTTTAAAATTATTTTTTTGCTGAAGCGTTATTTCTCATGTTTCAAATATCAATTACTCTCTGATAAATCGAAGAACCGATCAGCCTTCACATTCTTCATATGACTCTCTCTTTTTTCTTTACAAATATTTATACCACTAACTCTCCCAGAAAAACTTAAATCACAATTAAATCTCTTATAATTCAATTAAATCTTGCATATTTTACCTGAAAGTAGAATTTCGTAGTCTCTGGTATTTCTAGAAGCTGAGGCAGTCACGTTTTTTCCGTTTACTGTACATTCTTCAAGAATATATGGGCCACAATTTCCCACCGCAAATTAAACCAATACTCGATATGGATTCTATGTTTATAACACTTTCATATTCACAAGTACAACAAAGATTTAAGTATAAGTACTCATAATCCATTGGTTAACATTTAACATACAATATTCTCTCTCATCCTGCTGATCCATTACATTATGTTGACCTTCAGTTTCTGGTTGTCTTCACTCCAGGTGTGCGTTATTGCTCTACTGTAATTTCTGTCTGTGTCTATTCTGCTTTGCTATTAGTATTTGCTTGAAACGTGCATTATACTGCTTGAACAGTTTTATGCACTTCATTATCTCCTTTCATTGAGTTTTTGTACATTTTTTTCTGCTTGCCCTTTCGTTTTGACTGTTCTTGTTTGCGGATATATATATATATATATATATATATATATATATATATATATATATATATATATATATATATATATATATATATATATATATATATATATATATATATATATATATATATATATATATATATATATATATATGTATGTATATATATATATATTTGCAACAAAAAAGTTAGGAAAGGAAATATGATTTTTTGGATACTTGTTAAAAAGTTCTGCTCCCTTGTACTTGGAGGTGCAAATAAGAGGACCGGTCTATCAGTAACACAATGAGAATAGATTATTTGATCTTACTAAAAATATAAACAATCATATTTAAAACAAACTAAATGTTGCATAAATATAAGTTTCAGTTTAAATGGTCCTAAAGTAAAAAAGAATTGAAAGACTAAAAATGAAATAATTAAATAAAAACTAATAAAGTAATAACTAATAAATTAAAAAACAATATAAAATACTGTGCAATTTAATTGGGACAAACACAAAAAGTTTCACCTTTGTTGTTTAATTAGTATTGGCTCACTTACATGTATGGTATAGCAATCTAGTAGCAAACATGTCCTCCTGTAACTTTAATGAGATCCTGTACATGTTTTAACATGGATTCCACTAATTTATAACATATGTTTTTGATGTTATCAAAATGAAGCCAAAATTTTATGATATTCTCAATCATATTTCTCTTAGTTTAACAGTCTGTTTTACTCGCACGTTTATTCACAATGCTTCAGAAATTTTTGATGAGATTTACATCTGGGGAATTACCAGGCCAATCCAAAAATGTTAATACCTTTTCTTGAAAAAAATTCTTTACCACCTTGGAATGATGGTTTGGAGCAAGATCTTGTTGAAAGACACCAACACCACCAGCAAACATTGGCATTGGAGGCACAATTGTTTCTTCTAGTATTGAAATGTATGTTTTAGAGTTCATTATCTCTTCAACTGGTACTAAGCTATCAGATCCTACAGTTGTAAAATGAATCCAAAATATCTGCTTTTGAGGGTGCTGAACTTTTTGATTAAGATGTTGTTCTCTGATGGGTTTTCCAGTACTTCGTCTGACAAATGTTGATTGAATCCCTTGAACAAAAAAATGTTTTTTCGCTGAATACAACCTTATCCCAGTCTTGTGCAGTCCAGAATTGATATTTCCTAGCCCAATACAAACGTTTTCTCTTCATTGCAGGTGTTGATAACTGTTTTTTTACTGGTTTCCTACCCATCCCCCTGCTTCATTAAGCCTTAGTCATATTGTTGATGAATCAATACTCACACCAGTAACTAATAATTCTCTCTGAAGATATGTATTTGTTTTGCAAAGGTGCATTTTACTGTTTTTTTACAAGAAATTTGTCTGTCTGAGGTGTTATATTGCGTTTGCATCCACATTTACTCTTTCGTTTTGGAGAAACTGTCCCAAACTTAATTTGTTGATTAATAATCCTTGAAACACTCAAAATTTTCCAACTCCAGCCGCTGCAGCAATATCCCTCACTGTTATTGAAGTGTGCTGGATGACGATACCAATTCGAGTCCTTTTCCTGGGAGTGATACATACATTCTTTAATATGCATTAGAACTATACACAATCAACCTCCTGCAGCAACTGAAACACAATTGATGGCAAACTTCTCTACATGTGATGATCACATGGACAAACCAGTTTAGACAAGTCAAGAACAACCCTTTTTTGTAAGAAAATGCATTTTAAACCGGTTTGTGGCAGACAATTCCCGAGAAATGAAGAAATTTATAAAAAATAGATTGTGTTCCAATTAATTTGCATAGTACTGTATATTTTCACGTAAGAAATTTTTTGTTTGAAAAATCTTCATACAACCCAGAGGCTAAATTTGTGAGGGGACTTGCTTTTCTGGACATATATATATATATATATATATATATATATATATATATATATATATATATATATATATATATATATATATATATATATGGACATATTTATGCGCAAATAACTATTATGGAAATAAAATTTCGTCTTGCGACCGAGTAATATTAGATAATAAAATAATTAAATGAAAGGAGATTTAGACAGCACTTTTAAATTTTACTTATTACAAAGGGAATTTTTTGAACCCAAAATCATAAATAAATTGTGATTCTAATGTAAAAATACATCCAAAAAAATTTGAAAAATATACAAATTTGCTCACATTTACCCATTAACAATTAATAAATATTAAATTAATTTGAATGTTCAAATAATTTTACGGTGTTTCATCTCTGCGCTTTGCTAGTCTATCAATGTGCCAATTAAATGGTCTCTGCATGCAAAACACTGATAAAAACGAATATATACACAAATGAGTTCTTACGTATTGTCGTTGTTTATAATGGCACTTGCCATGGACAAGCTCGATGACGAAGTCAGCAATTTTAAGCCAAGGAAGCGTCTCTTGTTTTAGTATCGCCAATTAGAGCCAACAGTACGTCTTAGCTACTCACGCATAGTATGCACAACCCCTTTTTACAGGGAGGGGGGGAGGGGCATTCACACATCTCACAGATAGAACAGATGAAGAACAACCATATCCGAACCGGGACTCGAACCCATGGCACCCAGGTCGTGGGGAAGACCCTATGCCAGGACACCGGCGTTTTTACGTATGGAGCTATTTAACATATATATGCAAATTTCCGCTACATGTTCTATAGTTTTTCAGTGGAAGCAAAAAATGAAGATATTTTAAAACAATGTTCATTAAAATAATTTTCGAAATATATGAAATGTATACCTCATATTTCTTATCACTGTACTTTAAAAGAATGTTCGCTGAATTAAAAAAATTATACAATATTTCAATCGTGATTAAAACGCAGCTTCCGAGCTATACTTAATTTCTCTCAATACTACAGCCTTTACCAAATTTATATAATCAAGCATCTATTTATATTTTAAATACGAAAAAACTTTTCTTCCTATCCAAATTTGATATTCAAATGTTTCCTCTGAAGTAAAAACAGAGAAAAAATATATTATAATGCAACATTGCAATGAATGTTACGTACATACAGTAGCTGTCTAAATCCGAATACATAAAATTAAATATAAGGAATAAAAAAAAGTAATTATGGACACACAAAAATAAAACTTTTCACCTAAAACTTCTCTGCAAAATTTGTCAATCCATATGAGTAGAAAATCAAACCATTATTAGATTAAATTAATAAAAATTTTAAAAATGTTTATAAAAATGAATGTTTATGATAAAGTTTTCTTAAGAAAAGTAAATTTATTTATTTTAATTTGCAATTTATTTTTAATTTTAAATTCTGCGGATAACATTTCAAACTAACTAAACAATGGAAATGAAATCGAACCTGATATCAATATGAATAAAGAATTAAAATAAATAACGGTTATTGAAAAAATACATTATAAAAGGTGAAAATGCAATATTTTCCACTCGTCTTTTTATTTTCAAAATTTATTTAACTTTATTCGCTTTCAGCTCCAAACGTCTCCTTTTATAACAGACATTACATATAAGAAAACAATTTTCTTTCAGAGCTTTCACATCTTTCTTTCTTTTAATTTTCCTTGGTATCACTAATATGTAAAAATACTAGAAATTCATGCCTATGCATGTTTCTTTACTATGATTAGAAAGATACATAGAGATTATTTTAAAAATTAACAAAGTCAGAATGAAAAGCAATACACTGTTCACTGTGATTCGGTAAAAAGGGATTGATAAAAGATATTTCATAAATAATAACAATGATATTTCGGAAATATCACGTGATCGGGTTTTCTGAATAGACTGCAAATCATTTAAATTCTCACAAATAAATGCACATTGGCGAAATTTTTTAATGTAATCATAACCTTACAATAGTATTTGATTCAACAAACTACGGCCGTCATTGTTTCTATTATATGAATGGTTCGAAAACTCTTCAGATGCGCATTTTTTTTTTGGGGGGGGGGGGATACGACCAAAGCTTGTTCCGGCTCATAACCGCTAATCACGCAGTATCCAAGTATATAAAAATTCAAAAATTCAATGACGTTTTGTCGAGATTGAATGAGATGCCATAGCGTTGCTTGTCAAACTAATTGGCCAAACCTGCAAATTTGTGCAGTATGTAATCATGCATTAGCTTGGCACAATTTTGTATCAATTGCGTATAATTGTAATTCTCCTATTTGTTAGATATGCTGCAACTTGCCCAAAGATAAAATATATCTTTCATTGTAATAATTACTTTACTTTCTTAAGTATTCCGACTGATCTCTTTTGATCCCGAATGAATATTACAATCAATTTGTAGTGATAACAGTTTTTTAAAGCATAAATCAATCGTAAGAAACTGAGGAGGTGGCAATCTTACAGAAAATTTAAAGGAATTCTATAAGAACATTTAGACTTCATAAAGTGTTTCGATAATTATTCCGAGTAGCTTCTCTGAAATAATTTTAAATGAAAAAATATAAGATAACTGAATAAAGGTCAATGCTTCTATCTTAAAAAATCGGGCTTTTTGAGTGCATATTATTATAGAAACATTTGGTTACTATTTATCCAAAAGTAACTTTCTACCAATACTTACCAAAGAAGTAACGAAGGTAAAGAAATGTAATGCAATAAATGTAATATAATTTCAGTAAACGTAATGTAATTCATCAAACAAGTCAATACAGTTCATTGGGATTATCCGTTCATTCTCTTATATAATAAAAAAATGCATAAGTTAAAAAACTTTTTAAATATACCATAAAATGTGCATTAAAACATGTGCATTAAATCTGTTTACCTCAGTTTCTGTAATTTCACATTAATTAAACCAATGCGTTATTAAAATTTACAAATCAACGGTTCTTTTACAACTAAGTCCAAGGTTTTTTAAAAACATAAAAATTTAGAAATACCTTAATAAGTATATATTATGATGGAAGTCTAAACTTTAATAGCGAATATGATTGTGGGATAAAAATACGAAAGTAAAGAGTGAAGAAAAAGTAAAAAGTGAGTAAGAAATTGTGTAAAAAGATATTTATTATTTAACTTCTCAAGATTCTATTTCTAACTTTTAAGATATTATTTAACATCTCAAATTCTATCAAACTCTCATTATAGCTTTTAAGATATTATTTAAATTTCAAAATAAGAGAGAGAAGTATAATTTTGAAAATGATTAATTCATGAAGTATTTTATGGAATCAACTAAAAACAGTGACCACCAATAAGAACATAAAATTCAAAGCAACACAGGTGATGCAAACATATTTATACACCTTATTAAAAATATAATCTATTTTACGTACGTGTCCAAGATCAGTTGATAGTCTAACAACTAAATTTATGTAAACGATGAATAATGTAAGAAAATCCGGAATATCAAATTTAATGACCGAGACTTAATCTGACTTTAAAAGAATCTATAATCTTTTACAGGGAAAAACTTCATTTAAGTAAATATTAATTATTAAAGCTGCATTAAATGAAATATGCATAAATAAAATAGCGAGAACTAACCAATTTCATCAGTGATTCAAGGCAATAAACAAAGCGTTTCATTTCATTAACAAATATTGAAAGAGAAAAAAAATTAAGGAATATTTGTATTGTTTTAGTATCTCCTATAATATTATATTTTTTTCTTTAGTGATATTTTTGAAAATGTTAATTAGTTTAAAAAAACTTATAAAATTTAATACGATTGTAGTTTTTTTTCTTTTATGTAAAGTCTGTGACTGATGGAAATTGTAGTAGAATTTGGATTAGAATTTCATTTTCATCCTTAACTTTAGCGTAAAATAATTTAACTGTCATTTCTATAACTCATTGTATTTTTGAGATATAATATTCACATACTTAAGAAAAAATAAGTTTTCCTTTTGAAGAATTTGGTCTAAAATATAATACATTTATTGTTATGAATACATACCAAATTTCATTTTTCTCCCGTTCTTTTTCGTTCTGTCAATTCAAGTTATACAAACTTATAGATATTTTGACAAAATTCCCGAAATATTTATGTTTTTTTCAGATTCTGGGAAGCTTAAATTTGACGAATCATCGAAATCAAAAGAGTAATTTTTTGCCTATTTCAATAAATTTTTTTTGAAAAATATGAAAGTTAGAAAGGAAATTTTTTGAAAATTTCATTACAGTGTTTAAAAAATTAATATCATACCATAATTTTAGTGTATATTACAATTATATTAAAAATTAAATAGTTACTTTCTAAAAGGCATTTGTCTAGAGTAAGTTATACTCGTACTTGTAACTAGAGGCAATATAGATTTAATGTCTTTTAGATTTCAATGATACTTAGAAAAATTTACTCTCATTTTAAAATTTATCATTGCACTTTCCTTATGCAATGTTTGATACTTTCAGATAACTCACTTAAGACTCAGATTACATAAAATTACATAAAAAAATGTCTCTATTAAATCCGTTGTCAAGATAAAGAAATGATCCGTAATACTTCAACTGATTACTATATTGATAAGCATTAATCACTTGAGGTATTAAAATTTTAAACCATAAATCCCTTAGTAATCTTGAATTTTCTTCCGTTTTTCATTAAGTAGTTAATGACATAATTTTGATTTCGAAATGCACATGTCGGAACCGCTTTTGACATTCTGTTTTGGAAAACTAGATAATTTACTAAGGGTATATATAAATGGAAACTTTTAAATAAATAAGCATAGACTTTAAATTCCAAGCATTAGTGTCCAAAATGATGAAAACAGTGGTAGGTTGAATTTAGATTTGAAAATCGGAATAAAATCCTTCTTTAGATATTTTTTAAGAATTATTAAGCTGCCTTTTATATCTTTCATCTTTTAACAAACAAAGTTTTTTTTAAAAAAAATCGCATGTAACAATAATAATAATCACATATTAGTTTTCCTATACAAAATTGCGATTTCAAATTTAAAACATGCTTTGATGATGATAATATTCCCTGGTTGAGAGTGATTAAATAAATATTAGTATATCTTGAACTTTATGATTAATAAAATAATTTTGTAGTTTCAAATTATTTTTTGATTTCAAAAAAGAATATTTAAAATATCAACTGTTTCTTTTTAAAATGTGATTTAATAACAATATGATTTAGAATATTAAAAAATATGCATAAATTGGATATGAAAATATCTTTTAAAAATAGGCAGTTTCTTAAAACTTTTAAGTCCAATATTGCATAAAATAATTGTCTTAGCTATTTGTAAATTCTATTCATTAAAATTATCAGCGTTACCATTTCACAATATTTTACAACAACCATGTTTCCTTTATAAGTACAAATATATTAAAATTTAATACTGAATACAATTTTTTGCACTCATATCAGATAGGTATAAAAATATATTAAGGATAATTTAAGATGAACTCGAATTCATATATAATTTAACTGTTACGTTGAACAATAATGATATAATTATCCTATGCATATGTAAAAAAAAGTCAGTAATTAAAATCTGAAAATTTCTCATCAATAATTAAGTTCATAACTAATACTGTCTCCATTTTTCAGATCGTGGTCTTGGCTTTAGTAGCCATTGCTGCATGCTCTCTGGACGTCATTCCCCACTATAGTCATCACGATCATGGATACGGAATCAGCACTCGATACTTCAAAAAAGCACAATTACATGGATATGGAGGATATGGGTTAGGATACGGCGCATATGGTCTTGGATATGGAGGCTATGGTCTCGGATATGGAGGTTATGGATACGGAGGTCTTCGATTTGGAGGATACAGTTATGGTGGCTTGGGATATGGAGGTTATTTCTAAATGGTAAATATATTTCTTTTTTTCAAAGCCTTTCGCATTTTAGATGTAATTTTTTACTATGATCTATGGGTTCGAATATGGAAGCTATGGTCTCGGATATGGTATATATGGTTCCGGATACAGAGGTTATGGGTGCAGTGGTCATGGGTATGGATATGCATATTTGTATATCGTGAACCATCTGATTCGTTTCTTTTGCTTCTTTAGATGTACAATGCGAAATTTAGCAAACAAATTGAAGCTTTCGGATATGGGACATCGAATTTTTCAATTCGTAATCCATATTATATCATCATACCTTCCTTCAATTCAAAATTAAATCACTTCATCACATGACTTGGGCCTCCGTAGTTCAGCTTACATTCTTATTATCTTTGCATCAGAGAGATGATGGTGTTCTATTAGGTTATATAGAATATTAGGTTACTTACTGCCTGCTTAACAATTTATTTTTATTTCACTGAGCTCAGTATACAAAACTTATCAACTAGGTTCTAAATATACTTCAAAATAGAATATCCGTGTATACAAATTGAATAATAGAAATCTTTTACAAATCAAAGGCATGATTTCATCATTCTCCATAACTGCCTTTAAATACTTTCATTGACCAATAATACCTTCTCTGTAGACATTTTTCTGTTCACATTGTTTATTTATCATTTTTCTTATTTTTCTTCATATCCAGATGAATTTATTTAAATGTAAAACTTATCAGGTTGGTTCTCTCTCATTCGTTTAACAATAATAGCATTAATACAAAAAGCAAATATATAAAGTAGCAAAAAATAATTCTCTTCTTAGAATCGGTTGTATTTTAATTGCTAATCGAATTATTAAGTAATTATGACAGATATCTTATCATTTTATAATGTATTGAAGAATAAAAAATAAATAAACTATGAATTCTCAGTTACATATTTGATATATTAGAATTGGAGCAATATAAAAGATATTTAACGAATAAAATGTTGAAATTATAACAATTTCGTATACACAAATTTCTTCAAATATTCAATATTTTCTGTTAGAAATATTTTAAGTTAAAACTACAACTGTGATCTCTATATCATACTTTTTATTCGTTTTTAAGTACTATTCTTTTAGAAATTTTCATTTGATATCTACAGGAAATTTAACATTTCAAATAGAGATTACTTTTAAAATTTACATTTTTTTTTCTATGACACTTTTAGAAAGGCTTTTAATTGATTCAGCTTCTTTTTAATAATTTCTTCAACTAGATTTAATTCGCTCGACTGGTTCTTATTTTGAATATTGCAGCTACATCATTAATTTTGTTCATTTCATTAGTTGCGATTTTATTTTCATTTTTTTAATTCTACAAATATTCTTAATTTAATTATAACTGACAATAAGATTTTCAGTCAATTTTCTAGATAATGTTTAAAAACATTTTTTTTTTTTTTTGTATTTCAAATGGAGTAATTATTTATTTGTTCGCGCTGGAAATTCTTTCTATGCAATTAAAAAAAACTTTTCTATTTTTTTTTATAAGTCAAGATATTTTTGCTTAAATTTTCTATATAGAAATATTTTATAACGTACTGATTTAACGTATTATTTATTTTTCATTACAGACATTTCAACCAAATGAAGGAAGATCTGTGCCAATTTCTCTATGTATGAATCGGCAGAATTGCTGTTTGATAAATCAAAGTTTCTAAAAAAATAAATGTTTTTAAAATTTTAAAAGCGAATCTTTCTTCATACCATTTTTACGTGATAAAACCAAACATTATTCTCTTTCTATAAATTTAGCAATAAAATATATAAATTTTGTATGTGCCTAAGTTTAACTTCATACTAAGATTTAACTAAATCCATGTTTTTAAACAACAACATACAATTTGAAATTCTAATTCAAATTTTACAAAAAAAAAGTACACTCTGAAACATAAAAAACTTTATTAATATAAAGTTTCGAATAATAAATTACGAATCCTTGCTATTCCAATATCCTAACATTAAATTAATACTCTCGCCACTTCTTCGATATATCTTTCTATATAATTGATCCACTGCAATATCTGTTGCTTAAATTAACGACACAACACAATCAAAAATGATTTTGTTTTTATATTGAAAACACTGTTTTGCAGTTTTAATTATTAAACGCGTCTTGCAACTGAAAAATAGTACTTTCACCACTGTGCAAAATTTCAACCATTTAATTGGGTAATTTTAAAAATATACAACGGAAAAGACATGCGTAATACCATCATTATCAACCTCTCCGGAAGGAAATCGCAATTTCACAAAGATTTGCTACAAGAAAAAAATATCTGTCAAATTGCGATTTCCTTCCGGAGAGGTTGATAATGAAACAGAAAATAGAGTAGATCTGTGAATAATTATTTAGACTAATAATTACCTTTTGATGTGAATCTGTCGTTTCAAAATAATTAAATAACAGAGCTGGACCAAGCAATTGATTCTGTAAATTGATTCTTATGTGTCTAGCCTTTCAACGTTTTTTTATACATAAAATATCAATAAAAATGGCAGCTTATTAGGATTTAAGAAAGTTTTGAGAGGTCTTTGGTCAATAAAATAATAATAATAAACTAAATATTTTAAGAAATGTGATAAATGATGTATCAATTAATGCAGTTACAAAAGTATGACGAAATTAAAATAATATTAATAAAGAACTAAAATAAAATAATAAAAGGCGTAGATAGATTTAATCTCTTCATTAGATTTAATATTGGGTCATTCTTAAAATTGAAGCTAGAATGCAAATACTTAGGTACTATTCCATTTCCTTATTAGTGATAAAACCTGCTAAAAACCCATTGAATTTCACATAAAGAAATTTAAGATTTAATATTAATATTTCAATAAAAAAAACTTTTCCAGAAAATTATATTTCTTAAATAAAGATGTTTTCCAAAAACCCCACGCAATTGTAATTTTCCAGCTTTTTAAAAATTAAATTGGTTAAAATACTTCTATTTCATATTAGTTATTGAACTTTACAAAATTATCCTTTAAATCTTCAAACTTAATATTATTAAATGAAATTCAAAATCATTTGTCATTGTAAATAAAGTTAAATGCATCAGAAATAAAGCTACAAATTTTAAATTGCTATATCCAAAGTTATTTATGCTTAGAAGATAAATAAATGATTATTATTCTTTGGTTTTAATTTTTCTTCCATAAATAAGCGTGAAAATAGAACAGCATCATTCCGATTTTACACTTTCCCAGTTGCCAGTAAATATTGAGAAAGTTTCATTCGGAATAAACAGCTTGTTTAGGAAAGAAAACAGTTATACAGTTTACAAATTCACTTTATAAATATTAGTTATTATATCTCATTCTTGATCTTAGTAACTACTACACAAAATATCCAAGCAAATTAACCGCTGCTATTATTTTGACTTTGTAATTTTGCTTATCCCTTTTTTAGATCAGTATTTAAAATATGTATAATATATTCAGCGTAATTAGGCTACTTATAAATAATGTGGAATTGCTAAGGTGTAATGAATGTAATAGTGATTTTTCTGCATTAATCATCAAAAATTTAATAATAACTAGTATTGTGATTAAAACTAATACTGCATTTACAATATTAAAAAGCATTTATTTTTGATTAAAAATTGCGTCTGTTGAAATGTGTAATCCAAAACAGAATTTTGTTTGAATCGTTTATTTCTTATGTTCTTTTTTTTTCTTTCAAATTCATAAAAATAGCCGAATTCATTTTCATTTCTCTGAACAGATAAATTTTGCTTGAATGCTTTTTCAGGTTGAAATATTCAGCTTAGTGTAAACATTGTGAATAATGAGATTTCATACATATAAACTTCAGAATTTCAAAATATTGTAAACATAGGTAAATTTAGGAGATCAACAATTTTAAAAACAGGATGGTAAATGCGAAGTAATATCCATAAATTTTGATTCATAAGTTACCAAATACTTTGGAATATACACAATGCCCATTACTTTAAGAACTACTGAGAGCCAAGAGCAATGTATCAAACTAACGAATGAAACGTGAAAAGTGAAACAAAGAAATATAAAAATAACCGAGTTTCTGCATTTATGTATATTGAGATAATGCCCTAAATATTTATACTTATGTATTGGGTTGCTTTTTTTTAAATTATCTGTTAATTTATATTTAAAGGGTTCCCAAAGTGAGGAAGACAAAAAAAAACTGAATGTTGTTTATAGAAAGATCTCAACATGATAAATAAATATGTGACTTGTCCTGACATAACTGCAATAAACATATATATAAGAAAGTTACGATATTTAATTAAATGACAAATTTTATTTGTTTACTTTACATTCATAAATTACCAGAAATTAGAAGTATCCGGATACCTTTTAGACAGACTTTAGTTCTCTATTAGTATATTCTTTAGTTTGATTTCTATTATTCCTACCAAAGAATATACATGTAGAGAATTGAATATAATTTGATGAGAAGCATCATCTAAAAGTTGCTTCTAGAAGAAGAGTGTACTTAATAATTATAATTAAGCGTGTTTATTAATAAATAATATGACATTTACCGGTTTGCTAATATATAAGATGCACGCAATTCTACTATCAAACTTAAGTTTGTCAAATTGATATGTAAGTTGAGTCTTGGTTTTTGGTCACTTGGTTCCAGTCACTTATAACAGTCAAAAAGAAGTTTTATTCTTCATTTGTTTGTATATGGTTTCATCAACAGAGAAAGAATTATTTACAACTGGGCATAATTTCCAAGCTTCCAAAACTGTACCAGACTGTTTTGACAACCAAAACTGTTTTGAGGCAGATCTAATAAGTGACAGCGATGAAACAATTAAACTATTCATTGGCATGAATTTCCACTAATCTGATAACAGGAAGGATGACTTTAACCATTATGTATTTTTGAAGGTTAATATAGTTGACAAAATGGTCTAAATTTCTGCACATTGCTCAGCGGAACTCTTTCAAGTTTTAAAGAAAGAAAACATTACAATATCTAGTTTCCAGACATACTTTTGATACTGCGCTAGACATACGCTTGACAAAGAAATACATAATTGCAATTGAAATATTGAGAAAAATATTTTTAACATTTATTGATACAATTCAACATTTAATGATATTTATTAACACTGCTCAATATGATCTTCTTTCTGATATTCGGAAATTCCTGATCATCCTGATGTTCCATCAATCATTATTCTCCCCAACGATTTGCAGCATATGAAAATGATTCATTGAAAATATAATGCTATTTTATCTTTTAAAGTTCTGATATCAAGAATATGGTTTAACTATTCAGTGGTTTTTAGACAGCTCCATAACAAAACGTCACAAAGTTTCAAGTCAATGTTTCTAATAAAAAATTTTAAAGCCACCGAGAAATAATTAATCTATAAATATCGGGAAATATTCATTTACTTTTATTTTAAGAATTGTTCTTCAAGATGCTCAAAGATGAAATTCTATTTGTTTCCTAATGAAAACAAGGAATAATTTTCACTAAACTCAACTTTTTAATACTTATTTTTATTTCACCTGTCTTTAAATATCGAAATAACATGTTTCTTTTTTCATAAACACCACCGCACAGATACTTATTAGAAGTTTAAAACATTTCATGTTATTTTAAGTCTACACTCTTGCACATAAATGGAAGGCGACACAGCTCGATTGCTTTGTAAAAAAAAATATTTATGATAAATCAATTCATGTGTAGTGGCATTTCCCTTTCATTCATTCTTCAACCTAACGCTATCTTGTGATCAAATATGGCTATTTCCCATAAGTATATTAAACAGACTTAAAGTAGAATGTATTCAAATGAGAAGATTAATATTTTCAATGCTCCAGCAATTTGTCTCCTTTTTCAGGCGTAAGGGATAATATTTAAATCTTGAATATATTATAAAACCCAGTATGAATTACATAATAACACTGTAAAACTTCATGATGCATGCTTACGACGACTGCATTTCGAATACTGTAGTAACAGAAAACTTACTCATAAATTATGAAATAATATTATCTATCAATGCATTTCAATGTTATATTTTATTTTGGAATATGCATATTAGATCATGATGTCATTTGAAAATTATAAATTTTTCTTAGCCTTTTTTAAATATTTTAAGAAAAATATTACTGGAAAAGCATTCATCAAATTGAAAAAATAGCATAAAAGGAATATGACTAAAAATTTATAAAGAATTTTAACCAAATTTTTTAATTTATTATGAATTTAAAAATTAAATCGATTTCTCGTCAGATTATTTAATTCATATATTAAGCCAGAACTAATTAATGTGTGATAGCAATTTAGGAAATATTTTTAAATTGTATTGATACTGTCTGAAATGAGAGAATATAATGTTCAAATCGAATTCCTAAATAAAAGTTCATATATATATATATATATATATATATATATATATATATATATATATATTATCGTGGTTATCTTCTTCCATTATCGTGATTCTTAACAAAAAATCTTAATAAAGGATGATAATTAGTAATTAAAATCCTGAAAAGAATGAAATTTACTGCTACTTTTCCTTCAAACAAAGAATGTTTTAAGGTCTGTGTTTGCTGTCTCTTTTTCTGCAACAAAATAATCATTCTACAAAAATAAAGATTAAATTAATTAGCAATAATCGTAAAAAAAATGGAAGTGTCGATAAATTTATCCATTTATTAACGCTTTGAATGCTTAAAATGCCGATCAATAAATCAAGAAAACTCAAAAAATATCTAGCGTTTCAGCAAGTCAATCCAATAATTTAAAAATTAAATTTTTTTTCTCTGCAAATAGATAATATTTGAAAAATTAAATAAGAATTACAGTCGTTTTCTATATTTATTTAATCCAGTAGTTTATTTAATCATTTTCATAGTAAAACATTTGAATTAAGTAAAGAAGAATGGCACTCAAAGTTTACGGAATACATCTGTGAAAAAAAAGAAGCAGGAATAGAAAATAAATGTCCAAAAATGTCTTATACAAATAAATAATTCAGAAGAAATTTCATATTACAAAATAGAATTCATAAATATTTACAACGAAAATATATAGTATAAATGCTATAAGTTGAAGAATTGTTATACAATATACTTATGCTTTTACTGTGAAAAAAACCGAAATATCTTTACATGAATTTTATATATTTCAACAACTTTGTAAATAGAAAAAAAAGTAAATGAAATGTATAAAATAACTATAACTGCTGTACATGTATACCACATCAAATAAAATGGTTTAGCTTTAACATTACCCGAGAATTGACTAAAAGCATGGAATACATAGCAAAATGGTACTCGGTTCTATTCATTTCTATTCAAGAATTAAGATAATCTTGAAACTCTCATGCGACTTTAAAAATAAAATTTATCTAAGTATTACTAATAAAAGAAAGAATTGTTTGAAGTAAATCTGTGCGAATTAAACCATTATAAATAGAGGGAAGATATCCTGAGCAAAACTAAACATATTGCATCAGTCATCACGATATTTAAGTAGCTCTGTTAGGATCACTTTTCCACTTTAAAGATTTATGATGCTTATCTAAATATGAGAACTTTAAAGGCAAACATTTAATAAAAGGACAGAATAAAATATATTTTAAAATCATAGAAATCGTCTAACTCTATTCAAATTGTGCTTCAAACGTATTTTTCACTAGAAATTCATATTGAGTTATTTAATTCATTTATTTAATCATTATCAATGTGATCTAAACCATCAATTTGTACAGCTTTATTCGAGAATATGATTTTTCATATTGATCAAGAAGTTGAAATTTGAAGAATTTAAAGTTGCATCTTTCTATTGAAGTCAATTTCTAATATTTATTTAGTTCCCATCAAAACCATTATCGCGTCCATAGATTTTATTTAAACTTTCTTCTCCCATTCAGAAGAATTTTTTTTAGTTTTAAGCAAAAAAATATGAACTTTTTTTAACAGGTACATATCGATAACATTGCAAATATATGCCGAATAGAAATAGAAAAAACAGTTAAAGAATAGTTATACATAAAAAAATATAAATATTTGTTTAACCTTAAAAAAATTGCCCACATAAAAAAATTACAATGAAAAGTATCATTCATAAGAACAAACGATTTCCAATAGTAATCTTCAAAATTTCTAGTAGCCATTAAAATTTCAAATAATATTTACAATGGCATTCTCAGTTTTTAACATCCAATTTTTAAATATTTCTCAAAATTCCAATGCTTATTATTAAGAGAACAAGATGATGTAAGCCTCTGATCACATGAGATAACATTAATAATCCGTAATAAAATTCTTGTAATGAAGATAAAAAATAAATCTATCAACCATACAGATTTGCTTTGATTATGTGAAAAGAATTTTACCCATACATTTATTTGATTTATGAATTATTTTCCGATTCGTTGCATAATTTTGATTTCGAAGTAAGAACATTTGAACTGACCTTGACATTTCCTCTTGACTGCCTCTATTCCCATTAAAGTGAATAGGCCTAGAAATTGTATATAAATAGAAGTTTTTAAGCATTGAATGTATTCTTATTGAACTGTCAAGCAGACTTTTGAAAATGATGAAAACTGTAGTAAGTAAACTTTGATCATAGAAATTTTGCAAAATCTTTTTCTTCTTTTTTATTTTTTTTTAATAATAGAACCTCTTCATGTTACTCTAATAACTAATACAATTTTCTATAGGCACTCTAACGCAAAAAGTTTTGTTAAACATCTCATTAAGAAAAAATTTTTGTTACTTTTATTTCTTAGAAATTCAAATTAAAATAACTGATTTAAATTATTCTTGCTCTATAAATATGTAAATGTTTACTTATTGTCCATGATGTTGTTTAATGCTATATATACCGCACAACATAGAGTAGACATCGTAATATTTCTATAAGCCATTTTATGTTTACAGGGTAAAAACATTAAAAATATTTATTTCAAGTAAAAGAAGTAACAAATTTAGATTTGAAAAATTCATTATAAAGATGCTTTTAAATTTCCACAAAAGTAATCCATACTATCGAAAAATATTTTTAAGAGTTTCTTATTATCTACATTTGAAACAAATATTAATTGTTTTATCACTATTATATAAAGACATTATTTAAAACAGGCCGATTCAACAATAAAAACGCATTAATACTTATATAAATTATATAGAAAATTATGAGACTCAGATAATATTTTGTTCTATAATGAGGTCCATATTGGAATCGGAAGTTTAACTAGCTGAATATTGTAAATTGCTCAGCAGAAAGTTTGGTAATTGGAAAACTGATTCTGTAAATTCCACTTTCCAACGAAATTCAAGAATAATTTGGAATCTATATAAAATATGTATATTAATCATGACAAACTAACCAATAATGTCTCTATTAAACAGATCCTCGTCTTGGCTCTTGTAGCCATTGCTGCTTGCTCTCTGGACGTTATTCCCCACTACAGTCACCATGGCTACGGACACGGAATCAGTAGCAGATACTTCAGGAAAGCACAAGGGCATGGATATGGATTAGGATATGGTTATGGCCTCGGATATGGTGGCTATGGAGGTTATGGATATGGTGGTCTAGGAGGATACGGTGGATATGGATACAATGGTCTTGGAGGATATGGAGGTTTCGGATATGGATATAATGCTTACATATAAATGGTAAGATACTATCATCGAAGTCATGTATAAAGATCTATTAACAACTGAATTTCTTTTATAATGTGTGGGAAGCAATTTTCTTCTTTAACTAAACTCTTCTGGGTAATGATACATATTAACTTTTGTGTTATGAGAAATGTTAATTATTTTCAAAAATACTACGATATTTTTTACAACGTAGAATATTATAATAATCTCTAAAAAAAGAAGAAATGCTTAATAGATTTTTTTAATCAACTTACAGAACAATTGTATTTAGTGAAGATTGGAAATCGGTTATCCTGCATGTTTTTTTAACTTTCAATTCCTATTTTTTGAATAAACAAGGGATTCGTTTTATTTAAAAAAGCATTTTTGTTAAAAATATATTAAATTTTACTTTTATTTTAAGCCTGTTCTAACATTTTTTTAAGAAAATAAAATAATTTATATTTACTTTAACCAATTTTTTTTACAGAAATTTTGGGAAAAGTGCCACATTCCAAGGACAAGATTTGATCGAAATTGCTCATTGGTGTTTTTTTTTAAATGTGAACCTTTGATTAATAAAAAAATATTAAAACCCATGTGCGAATTTTATAAAATTGATATAAAATGCACCAGTTTAATAATTCCCATTCTATGTGATTTCTTAATCTGATACACACAATATAGTATTATCATTAAAAACCTTAATTTGCTTTTTTGAAAAGAAAATACGATGCATCAGAAAATGCGTAAATAGAATACCATTGAAAATCATTATGGAATCATTTAAAAATCACAGTTCAAAACTCATTTCAAATCAAAATTTTGAACATTATTTTAAAATAAAATAAATAAAAAAATTGTAAGTATTCATATGACATTAAATATCTATTTTGATGAGATTTAACTACTGCATTGATGAAATACATCTGAAGGAAATTCTTAACTTTTCATTCTGTTTTCTTTTCATTCATTCTGTTTAACTTTTCATTCTGACGCATTTGTCACATATTATTTACATGTACTTTCCTTTTAATGATTGTTTCATGAAACAAATAAATTATTTATGTTATTTCCATTATATATATATATATATATATATATATATATTGATTATCATAATCTAAAATGAAAGTATTGGTTTCTTTCAAAAATTATCTCACTAAAATTCGAAAACAAATGTTGCCCAAATTTAAATTTTATTATTGTAACGTATATAAACCGGTTTGACTGAAGGATTTTCTTATATTTTTAGTAAAAACTGAAAACACTTAAAACTTATTTGATGTATATAGAATAAAACTGATTTTGTAATGCCTTGATTTTTTATTATTATTATTGTCTCAAGACTTGATAAATATTCGTTGAATTAACAAATTTTATAACTTTTCCTTGATCTTGTTTCTTCTAATTCGGAGTTTCGAATTATGTTTCATTTTGTCAGATGTGAGTAGGTTTTATAAGCGATATGTATTTATGCATTTATATACACTCCTAAGAAAAGATTTTTTTATATTTAATCCGATATTTACATAAATGTTTTCACTTTTTCTTAAAAATAGGACGAAGAACTGTTACACAATATTTCTATCGCTTAGTAAATCTCAATGAAATAATTCATAGTGAAGTATAAGTAACAAAAAGATGGAATAATGGAATAATACAAAAATAAAATCAACAAAAATTATTAAATTAAGAGAATAAGAGATGGTATCAATATAAATTCATTAATAAGCATGAAACAAATTTTTGACTATGAATTTATGATAAAACATATTGAAGGAATGTAAACTTGCTTCACTTTATTTAGTTTTACATCTAAATTTTAAATTCTATTCATTGAAATCTAATAATAATATTCTTTTTAGGACATGCATTTAGATTTTAAAGCGAATTATACAAAGAAAAGTAAGCTAAAATTGATGCCAAAACACATTGAAAGGGTTGAATCTAATGCAACTCGTAAAATATAACTTTAAAAAAGAAAAATGAATAAAAATTCAAATAATCCACCCGATTTTCAGTATTTAAAACTTAATAGAATTCACATGAATCTTAAAAAATGAATTCCATCTAATTGTAAGACTACAAAGTGACTCTCTTCAAGTGCAAAGTGGTTTTATTGGCACTAAGTACAGGAAGATTCAGAAACAGATGAAAAGAAAAATGAGGGAATGTAGAGAGAACCTAAATAAACAGATTTTAATGGCATCAGTCAGTAATTAATAGTGATATAAATGAGAAACTTTATTGGTATATGTCAATGCTGATGCGAATAAAATATAAATGACAGTTTAACTAGATATAAAATCCAAAGGAAAACATTTTTATGATTTAACTTCTCCAAATAAGAGTGTGAAAATGTAATATTAAATATAATTAATTCCTAAAATATTTAAAGAAATTATTAAAACTTGACCATCAACAATAATATCAAATTTGCAGTGGGACGGCAAAAATTGTGTATACTATCAAAAGGATAACGTATTTTAACAAGCAAATGACAGCTGTGCTATTAGATTTTCGGATAATTTTATGCTATCATTCATAATATTACGACTAAGAAAGAAAATATTCATATAAAAACTTGATAGCATAATAATAATAAGTCCACCCGTCTTATCTATAAAGTCTACTACCGTCTACCCGTCTATAAAGTCTAATGATATTAAGTATCGTTGGATACATAATATCATTAGGGATTTAATTTTTTATTAATTATTTTTTAATTAACTATCATTTGAGAAAATAAAACCAACTGGTGTCATTTTCTAGAGAAGGATCTGAAAGAATATTCTGATACATTTAACATAACACACGTGTAGACATTCAATTAACTCGATTGAAAGTGGGTTTTATCAACAGCTCTGTGCGAAAGTCACCTAAAGACCGGTGAGAAAATTCCTGATAGACGTAATATGATTTATTTGCAAGTAGTTTATTATGAGTCAAAAAATAAGAATTGTGGGAGTTTGATAAATTCAAATTTTATCACAAACAGAATCTCGTCATTTTCGTTCTCTCCTGCGTCAACGAACATGTATTCCATTGCAAAATACTTTTCTTTCTATTATAACTGTGGGTCTCTTAAATTTTTCATTTCACTTTATTCCATATATTGCATTTACTTTCAAAAGCAGTATAATTGTATATAGCAGCTAGTGTTTCGTCTTTATTTTCAAATTTCATAATAAAAAAAATCAAACCTTCAGAAACTGTAGGAAAATCCTAAATGTTATTTTCAAAGATTTTGTCTTTCTTAAAAAGACGATTGAATAAATATTGATAGAGAACTTTTTTAAGGAAACGATTGAATGTGGTAAAGATTCCTGAAGGCGACATTAAATGAAATATCTATATATAAAGAGAAGAGAATTCAGCAGTTTAGACAGATCTCTAAGGTAAAATTCCAAGTGTAATAAATTTAAATGTCTTTTTTCACGTGACTTAAATCAAAAACAAATTTTAGCAAGAGAGAAGCCAAGAAAATTTCATTTAATTCTTAATTTTCTTGTTAACTTACGTTTTCTCAATTATACATATATTAAGGTAAATTTTAAAATACCGTTACATAATGTCTGTTTTAGCAACTGGACATATAACGGACTCTTTGATGAATTCAAGCTAAGATTCCATATCAAATATCAATCATATATATCTGTCTGTTTCTGAATTGTCATTTTCGTGTATGTATACACGTAAAAAGAAAGGTACAAGTTAAAAAAAAAAAAACTTTATTCTGGATTTAAAAACTGGAAAATATGTTGAATTTTATTGTTACAATTTTGTTTTATTGTTTACCTTTCCATAGTAATTTCGGTATATATATATATATATATATATATATATATATATATATATATATATCTCTCTCTCTATATATATATATATATATATATATAGAAAGAGAGAGAGAGAGATAGTTATATATATGAATTAAAGGACTAAAGCCATGAATTAAAGGAAGAGAAAATGGTGTTCTGGTGTTTTTCATTTCCGTCTTGTAATTATAGAAACTAATATATAATATATTAAAATTGTTGAAAAGATGCCTACTTCCATAATTTCAAACTGATGAACATAAAATTATGTAACAGCAAAAATATCACCAAAATATAATGCCATTATTTGCGAGAATAGTTTGAAATTAGGCATATTTCCAAATTTCTATTCAGATTCAGATTAGTTAAAGCTTTGATTAACTGATGAGACATTTATTTAAAACAATTCGATTGTGCGATAAATATATGACCCAAATGATTTTATTCAGTGGTTCAAAATTCGGATTTATTACATTAAAAGTTATTGTTCAAGCGATTAAATCTGCTTATCTGTTTCTTGATAAACTAAAAAAACTCAATTGTACTCTGTTCTCTTATAGCATAAGTGATCTGTTCAAGCAAATATTGAAACCATAGTATAAACATTTGTCTGAACATTAGTTTCGACATTTGTTGAATCAAATATTAAAACCATAAATTTATTCACATAGTGCATTCAGGATATGAAAAAAAAAATCTGTCTTCCTTTGTAGAGAAATTGTTCTGTTTCTGAACATTGTATTATATAAAGGTAGTTAATATTTGCTGATGATCTTCAAAATGTCTTAGAAAAAGGTGGTTGATTACACATAAGATTGTTATTTTTAACTATTTTTTTTTAATATTTTATTAGGGTATTTCAAAAGTTTTTTTCTCATCGCGCTATGAATGGTCTTATCTGGCTCTGCTTGTGCAAACATGTAGGCTTATCTATTAGCCATTGGTGTAAGGACAATAGGCCTTCACCGACTACACCCTAAAAAAGTTCTTTTTCCCATTTGGTGTGATAAAAAGGTGTAATTTTCTATGAGCTCCTTTCTAAAGGTGAAATAATAAATTCTACGAAATACTGTCATCAACTGGAAAAATTTAAAGCTGCCATAGCAAAAAACGGCCAGAATTAATGAACCGACGAAGTGTTGTTTTTTATCATGACCACGCCAGACCACATATTGCATTAATCGTAAGAGAGAAGTCTTACATTTTGATTGAAATGTTTTATCGCATCCTGCATATTCTCCAAATCTCGGTTCATTTGATTATTTTTTCTGTCCTTAAAAAATTCTCTTCTCGATAAACGTTTTAAATCCCTCTACGAAATAAAAGCGCACCTCTAGGATTATTTCTTATCCAAAACACAACACTTTTGGAAAGAAGTCATAATGAGGCTTCCTGAGATGGGAAAAGGTAATAGAGTAAAAGGTCGTTTATCAAAATCTATTAGAGCATGGCTCACAGCAACTCTCTGGTCCACGCGTACATTGAATAACACATTTATGGAACAGTCCCATTGCCAAAGCTTATAGATAAATATTTGAATTAAGAAAAATTCTATTGTAAATTTTTATAGTTAAAAGCCATGTACTTTATAATCAAAGACATTCTTCATCAATATATTTATTGCTTTTCACTTTTTAATTCTTTTGCAGCAGCATAGTACACAGTAACTGTTAATATTCAATCGCCTATGAATAAGTTTTTTAATAATATGTTAAGTATATGCATCTGTTTTAAGACAGATTGAAGATAGGATTATTTTTAATGTTTATAAACTTAAAAATTTCGAGGAACTATCTTTTGGTAAAAATGACGATTCTATAAAGCAGTTATCGAGAAAAGCAAATTGTAAAATGAAAGCATTAATCTCTTCAAGCTGCATCCAATAATAGCTGAAAAATCTGCATTAAAATCAACCTCAAATCTATAAAAACCTCTGATTTTAAGAGGGAATTTATAAAATTTTGGTAGTATATTGCAAGAATTTAATATACAGCTTGATCACTGCATACGGTTCCTACTCACTTAAGATCTTCGTCGATCTGAAAATGATCTGCGGTTCCCTGTGTAAGTTTTAAGGCATTCAAGTCCAATAAAATTCAAGTGCAAAATAACTTAAAAGTAAAAAAAAATGCAACAAAAAATTATAATATAATTGCAATTTATTTATAATAACATAAAAATCGTATTTAAATAGTAAAAAAGCGAGCTAGTATTTTTTGCAAGAAATCGGTATTTTTATGTATGTGATATTGGAAATTATAAAAATAAAAACATAACTAATGGAGCAAAATGAGGATGAAGAACTCACTGTGTTAATGAAATAAAGTAACTTCATCCGTTTTTAAATATATCATCAACAGTTTCTTAAAGAACGGATATGTCTAGGAAACCGTATACCACAAATTTACTAATGTGTTAATACTCAAAAAATTTCTGATAATTTTTTTTTATAATTGGTTTTTTTTAAATATATATATTATTCAAACTAACTAGCAAAATTTGGAACAATAAAAGACATTTATGAAGCAAAAACTGATTTTTTTTAGAATTATTTCATTAAATCGAATTTGAATCTAACGTCATAAGCAGAGCATGTCGATTCTTGAAGGTCATGAATCCTCGATTTGAAGGTTCGGAAATCACAGTCATTTTTCTGTCCTATTTTCTTTCTTCTTGATTAGGCAGTATTTGTTTTTTTAAATTCCTATTAAGATTAAAACACTTTCACCTAAATTAATCCAACTATTACATAAAAATTGCTTTAAAAAAGTTGTAAAAAATCTACTTTGAAGATAAAGAAAAGCATTGAAGCATTTCTAAGCTTTTAGGAATTAGTAATTTTATTCTTAAATGGATATAAATAGCTAAATCCTCTTCCGATTCCAATAAGATAGCCATTTCCGACATGGTTTAGATTTCGTAAGCATGTTATAATCGCTGTCCTTGACATTTCCTCATATTTGAGTACTTCATAAAAGTGTATATAAAAGGAAGTAGTTGAAAGGAAAATTAATTCATTCGAATAATTCAATTTGAAACAAGTAAAATGATAAAAACCGTGGTAAGTAAAAAGTTTTGAATTATTTTTTCCTAGTCATTTGAAATAATTGCTAAATTATTTTTAAAATTGGCCTTTATTTGGAGTTTCAAATATGCATAATAATTTGTTGAGAAATTAGTTACAAATTTATTAAATTACTTCAAAAAAATTTGTTTTTAGTCGATCGTATAAAATTGAAGTATGATAAAACTATTATGATTAAGCACAAGTTTTAATTAGGAATAAAATGTATAAATACTAATTCCACTTATTTAAAATATATCAAACATGTAAAAAAAATATCAACAGATTAAAGTTCCTTCTACTAGTTTATTACTTTATCAATGACTTATCAAATTTACTCAGAAGTTATACAAAAACACTCAGAGATAAAATTTACTCCGTCATTTATTAATTTTTTTGAGCAAAAATTAACAATACTTTTAAATATTAAAAATACTTTTGAAAAATTAATAATACTTTTAAATATTAACAATACTTTTGAAAAATTAATAATACTTTTAAATATTAAAAATACTTTTGAAAAATTAATAAAATTTTCGACAACATTAAGTAGATTTAACAGAAGTTATCCAAATGTATCTTTAAGTTATAAAACCTTAAATGAAAATACTTTCAATATTTTCTTCCAAAACTTAAATAAATTCATGAAAAATTCTATTTACTATAATTACTACAAAACGCTTTTTATACATGCTACTAAGTAACAGTAATGCATATAAAATGTATTTGAATAAAATTCTAAATATAAATTGAATAAATTTTGTAATAATATAAATTTTTTTAAGGTTTGCTTCAAAATCCTCAAAAATCAACCAGAGTTTCTAAAAAATTCATTAAACAGAGTCATCATTTCTTTTCAATTTATGAACTCATTTAATAGTAATAAACTCAAAAAAATGCAAGGAAAATTCATTTAAAATTTAAAAAAGGCCTTTAAAGCTTCTGCAATTTATAAAAATATAATTTTTCCATTTCATAGATCCTCGTCTTGGCCCTAGTAGCCATTGCTGCTTGCTCTCTGGACGTCATTCCCCACTACAGCCACCACGGCCATGGCCACGGAATCAGCAGCAGATATTTCAAAAAAGCACAGGGACACGGATATGGACTCGGATATGACGGCTATGGTCTCGGATATGGTGGATATGGCCTTGGATACGGTGGTTATGGATATGGTGGTCTTGGATATGGTGGTCTCGGATATGGGGGTTATGGATATGGTGGTCTCGGATATGGAGGCTATGGATATTTCTAAATGGTAAAACACTTCAGAGATTTTCATTTTTTCATACCAGCTACACAAAATAATAAGTGTATCTTCTCAATAGAATTATTTATAATAACAGCCTTTATTTATATATTCTAAATATTTGTAGTATTTATAACTTTTGTTAAAAGATACGTCACCCTGTACTTGGTGGTTGATTGCCTACATTGATCTAGGTGGATATTACAGAATACATTTATATTATATTTAAAAAAATATTATTTGGTTACTTGTTAAGTATTAAATATTTCATATAAATTGCTTTTTTCTTGCGGGATGCATCTGTTTTGTGTTATGTGAACTCACTACATAATGTTATAGAGGTGCTATGAGCTCACATAACACATAATAGTTTTAGAATACTTCTGACAAAATCAAATTTTAAGAAATTATAAATTCTATTTTAAAAGATATAAATAAGTTGAATGCCATATCATTGAATATTTAAATATGTCACATAAATAGTATTCAATCATTTACTTGTTTACTAAGTTAAAACGAAATATTTTCAATCCAGATATTTTTAAATGCTACTATTTTTGTTTTTCTTTTATGATTAATGAAATTAATTATTAAAAAATATACAACAGTTATAATAAAAACTGGTGTTTTTTAATACTTTTAAAAATAATTATTAATCAAATTAAATGATTTTATCCATCATTTAGTTAATTACAAAATACTATAATAAGTGCTTTTAATTCTTTTCCAGACAAAATACAGAACCAACTAAGCAATGTTGTTTTCCATTGGTTAAGGAAACGGAACAATACAATTCAATCTTGATGTGAAAGGGTTGCTATTTTAATAAAAATGTAAATGTTCATTTACTTTTCTGTGTCTTTTTATTTGTGAAAATTTGTTTATTTAATTTAAATAAAAAAATAAAATAAAAATAATTAAAAAAAGATAAATAAAATTTCCAAAGAATAAATTATCCTTTACCAATTAACCATTTTAAAGATAGTTTTGTGCAATAAATCTGTGAAATAAGTTCCTATTTTCTTGCAATCCCTTTATGTAATTTTAATAATTTTTAAAAATACATTTTAAACAAATTTTATATTTATATGTTTCATTATTTTAGCCACTGGGTTTATATTAACTCGAATAATGCAATAATTAAATACTATTTTGTATGTAGATTGTAGATGCCATAAAATTAAGATTGTTTAAAATATGAGATCAAAATAAATTAATCAAACTCAAACATTATTATAATTCGGTGTTTCAGACTAAAAATTCAAATTTTCTTGAACTGTTTTTATTTATACTACTGAATGTGGTTCCATTATTCCATTTCAAAGAGCATTTGCTAATTTTCTTAACTTGCTATTGTATCATTATTTTGAAAGACATCACTTACATTTATGATACTTTAAGAAAATATTTTGTTTGTCAAACATCCACATTTAAAATTATGGTATCAGCACACACCAAGTAAAAGAAATACTGTAAATAAATACAAATTTGGGTTGCTTCTTCACTTGTTGGACTTAATTTTTTTACTTTCCTAACTTTTCTGTCAGGTTTTCCAAAAATATATGACTTTCACAAACTACTTAACTTACAAAGGTTCAATTTATTGAATTGCCAAAACTCTAAAAACTTAATATCTTGAAATAAAGTAAAAAAGAGTGCCTTTCAAAAAAATGTGTGCAAATTCAAAAAAAGGGACCTGGGGTCCCTTTTTTTGAATTTTTAATTTGAATTTTAATTGTTAAATAAAAACTAACTTTCCCGCCAAAAAAAATTTTTCATTTCCCCACTGCCAAATAAGTAAGGCTTCATTTTTTTCACACGCTAAAGAGGATAGGCTTAAGAAATTTTCGGCAGATTATTTCAAAGGATTCTGTTTATTTTCTTAAGGTTTGATGCATTTAAAGTTAAACATTGTTAATTAATCGATCTTTCAGATTCATTCTGAAGTACTTTTGAATTAAAATAAAACAGAATAAAGGAAATAAAAAATTTCTAATCTGCATAGCGTTACCCCAACTGGCGTAGAAAATTCACGCATTATCATAATTAGCGTTGAAAATTCATGCATGCGCATTGTGTTCTGATTGTTGACAACGGATACGGACTTGGTTTTGAAGGCTTAATATGTTTTCGACAGATTATTTCAAACGATTCTCTTTATTTTTTTAGTGTTTGATGCATTTAAAACTAAACATTGTTAATGAATCGATCTGTTCATGATGAATCTGAGAAAATTTTGTTGAAAACTTCTTGAGATCTTTTATAAATTAAGAAAAATATTCTTTAATGCCCATAAGGTTTAAATACTCAGCGACTCTGTTTTCAGTACTCATATTTAAAAAAAATGCTTTGTTTCAGTAAAAAATATATATATATTATTATATTTATTGCAGTTTAATCATTTCCACTTTAATTTAAAGCATAAATTCTACGGGAGCTAACAGAAAATTAGAGAGATACATATTATGTTATGGCTGAATGCCTTTATAATACTATGAGTGAATTATATTACTATTAAAATTTGAAGTTTTAAAATATTCTAATGAAGAAGCAATTAAAATAAGAGTTCTATAATATATTTAATTATTAAAATTTTAACGTGCATTAAGATTGGCGAACCAGCTGGTACATAATAAATAAATAATAATAATAAAGATAGTTAAGGAAATATTTTGTTAGTTAAAATCCATTATTAAAAGGCAAACAGAACCAAAGCATTTTGATGCTTAAATTGTTATGGGAATATTAGAACGGGTTTCTAAATATGCAACCATCTGAATTTCGGTTACAAATTAAGTAGAGTTTGTTCATCGAAAACTAAGAAAATGTGAATTCTATGAAAGATAATAATGGGTACTCCAATAATACAGAATGTATAGTTGAGAAATAATGAACTTAAATATGATTAAATTTATTTAATATCTAGTTACTTGATCAACATAACTGCAGTTATTTAGAAGCAAAAAATCCCATAAAATTTTGATGGTTGGACTAAATATTCAATTAGAACACACATGTGTTAATAAAACATATAATTTTAAATAAAAGAGAAAAAAAAGCTAAAATGGCTCATACTTACTTATTAATACTTATAAACGCATATTATTTAATAAGAAAATGCCTATAAGGAGTTATTATACTTTGTATAAAAAATATGCAATTAATATCCTCACCAAAAACGAACTCATGAGAAACACTAGTATTAACAACATGTACTGTAAACTGTGATGAGTCAGTCATGTGAGAGAAAAGTAGTAACTAAAGAACTTATATTGTGCTAATGATAAATGAAAATCAAATGAATTACCACTTTTAAGTGTTCTGCATTTTCGCAGTTTAAACATTGAGACTTACAAGTGTTATTCTATAATAGTTCCAGAACACTAAAATTCAAAAATAACTTGTAGCACTTTTTTGAAATCTCAATAGATCCTACATCACTCAGAGGAAGCCCATTATAAAGCCTAATTACAATCAGGAAAATAAAAGAAAAACTAAGCTGATGCTATCAAATAAAGAAGAGGAAAGGAGAAATATAAATTTTTATAATATCTAAAATTTTCTAAGTTCACGCTTCTCCAAAACAATTCAATTTCAAGAAATATAGAACAATGCACATATATTAGCTGAAAAATATAGGCACTAGTTAAAAAGTTTTTAAAAGTTTGTGTTATTGAAGTAGAACTTTTTAAATTAATTTAACCATAGAGTCTTTCCAGATTTGGGAATGAGAAATGTCCAGTATGATTGTTGGTTCTTGCTTCTTTGGTAGACATAGGTGTGAGACTGAGTTACCCCTACACCCTCCCACCGAAGAAGAGACTACTTTCTGTAGGCTTCTCCGAGGGTGTTAATAGCCATTAGAACTCATTCATAGTTCTACTTTGCTGATGTTATGGTGTCCGTATCACTAAATTAAACCTTTAGAACTTTTAATTAATTTTTTCTTCTACTTTTAATTTTAAATATATTTTAATAAATACTATGGACGCAGTATTTAATAAATACCAGTGACGCAGTTATACCATCATTATGCCCTGCGCCCTTATAGCACCACTACCAGATGACGCACGATTTCATTACAATTCGGTTTGAGAATCTTAAAATAGTGTATTGCCATATATACATGTGTACGAAATTTCAACACTCTAGTACATCAGATAGAACACTACTTTCTAGTACATTTCAACACTCTAGTACATCAGAAATTAAAATTAATTACATTCTTTAAAAGCTTTTAAAAGATCAAGTTAATTAAATGTATAAAATGTAAATAGAAAATTTGTCCCAAATGAAGACAAAAAAAAATGAAAAAAAATTATCAGAGTTGTATAAAACACTTCATTTAAGTTCCACTTAATTACCAATTTCTTTACTCGTTTTACAATTTGCAAATGTCTTTAACATTTTTAATATTTGATAGTCACTCGAATTAGATTTAACTTATACCGCTTTTATCGCCAAAATGTCGTTAAACACATACAATTCACTTATTATTCGCAAGTGTAATGATGTGACTTTTTTCTCTATTGAAATAAAATTGCACTGAACGTTTTAAAATGTGGTTCCAAGACATTCATCTCAACAAAATCTGCCATTGAGATCTTCTGTAGGTTTGATTTTCTCAACCAGTTTAATTCTCCCTTGTAATAAAATTTAGCATAAATATGAAAAATAAATATAGAAAGAGCATATTGTTGCAAATGATGTTGTCCACGAACAGACATTTCATGCAATATTATTTAGAATAGTATCAATTTTATGGTTCCTTTAAATTGAATACTTTCCTCCTTAGCATATATCAAGAATTTTAATTACCTTTCTTGTTACCCAAGGAACAATACTTTTTTTTATTGCTCATTCCAAACTGTATAAAATCAAGTCGTGATTTTTAAAAAAATTTTTGGAATACCATTTTTGCATCTCAAATTTAAAAATGATATTTCAAACATTATAATTTATATACCTAAATATATGCCAAACAATAGAATTTATATACCAAAATCGAATAGTTCGAATTGTTTTCAGAGCAAAAATATACTGATTGTAACATACAGTAGATAAAAATTAATATAAAATTAACAGCAAAATAAAGGCTTATTTTTGTAACTTCAAAATAATTTCAAACAACTTATTTTATTAACATATGACTTTCAAAAATAATATTAAAAGTTTATCAGGAAGTTTCCTCTCATATAATCAAAGTAAGAAAAACTGAAATAGAAGGGGATGATTTATTGTTTGTATATCTCTGACGACAGACAACAAAGGTGCAAAATTCTCAAATGTTAACATTATGATTTTAATGTTGCATTTGTTTCTGCGGTTGATGTTCTTCATCATTTCAGTTAAGTGACTTACGTATCTGCTTTGCAACTTGATAATTAAAAAATTACTTGGAGTTTAAGTGGTAGGAAGAGAATGAAATTGATAACTACAAACTTATGATATACATAATCAAATTTAAGTCTAAGTGGTAGGAAGAGAATGAAATTAATAACTACAAACTTATGATATACATAATCAAATTTAAGTCTTCTTATTTAGTCAAAAGCAATCTTACTTTGAAATAAATTTTATCAGTAAATCAGTTTAAAAGTTAATGGAATGAATCATTTAACAAAAGATCGTCAAAATTAAGCAACATATTAGTAATAAGAATACATTATCATCTTTAAAGGAGAAAAATATTTTTAGCTGAGCAATTAATTTCATAGAAAAATTTCACTGACATTACGTGCAAGGAGGATAAATAGGAAGTAAAATTATTTTTACGCTAAATAAGCAAAAACCAAAAAAATAAAACTATTAAGTATGTATAGGATATGAAATGAATACATTTAAAATTATTTAATAACAATGTAACCGATTTTGCCTTTCTGACCATAGAAAGTGCATTAAATTTTGAAATACAGGTCATTTAGATTGGTGCATTTATTGATATTCTTAATAAATTTAATAAATCATATATCTAACAATGCTAAAAAATATCCAATATCCTTTGCTGAAAAAAAAAGATTTACTGCCCTTCATTTAAAATTGCATTGTCATTCCATAAGTGTCATAGCCATAAGCACAAGAAATGGTGCTCAGTCAAGTGTTTCGACACTTCAAGGTGAAACAAACAATCAAAAAATTCATCAACAATAAAATACCTTCCAGGCAGGATTCATATAAAAATATCATTAATAGGACAGCTATTGCTTCACACGCTTAGAAATTGGGTGAAATTTAAATTTTATTGGATTAAAATTAAATTGACATTATGAGGGGAAAAAATATAAATATATGTCAGAACATTTGTAACAGAAGTTGAAGAACGGAATATTTTTAGCAAAATCTAAAGTAAAGAATATAAATTCATTTGATTTTACACATATTATTCTGATTCAATATTTAAATATTTTAATAATATCATACAAAAAAATAAAAAGAAAACTAATTAAATAATTAAATAAAATGCATATGTAATTAAAAGACCATCAGCCAATTTTCCTATTTCTAAAAACCGGGTGATTCAAAAGTCCATTAACGTTTGAAAATACAATAACTCTCCGAATAATGTAAGCAGAGAGGTAAAAATTGACACACATGCTTGAAATGATATGGAATTTTCAAGAAACAAAAAAGAGAGTGCAAAAAATTGATGAAGATGACGATTGTTTGTCTAAAGTGGATCGACTGAGCCTATTTCACACTCCGAGGGTATGTCTGCTACTGAAAATCCAAGAATTGTCTTGGAAACCTATTTCCATGAAGGTGAGTGAGAGGTTACCTGGAGTCGCGAGTCAACCGTGATGGTTCGACCTTATTAGGGGTGCTAAAAGACAACATCTGACTCTAATTTCTTACTACATCTACAGATATGCTGCATAATGAAGTTCACAATATTGTTCCTCGACACAGGTATTCTTGGCGAATGATGGTCCATATGTTGAGCATTTATTATAATGAAAATAGTTTGTAAAAATCTATTGTTATGCTAATTATTGCTTTTATTATCAATGAAAAGCCATCTATCGGCCAATTTTTTGCACTTTTTTTTAAATAAAATTCCATGTCATTTCAAGTATGTGTGTCAATTTTTACCTCTCGACATATATTATTCCATAAATTATTGAATTTTTAAAGGTTAACGGATTTTTGATTCACCCGGTATATGACTTTTACAATCAAGTCCTTCAGATCTTATATCTATACTTTTTCGTTAGCCGGGAGCAAATGTCGCCAATTGTGAACCAAACGCGAATTTGGCCTACAGTATTTGGCGATTTTTCTCTTGCTCCCGGCAAACGGAAAAGTACCCTTTATTCAATATATTTTTTGCAATGGAGAATAAACACACAATTTAATCCATTAAAAACCATATATTTAATTAATAACATTTAAAACACTCTTTCTGCTTAGTGAAGTAATATGCGATATACGTCTATGATCAACCAAATCCAAAGCTTGAACTGCAGCAAAATCAAATAGAAATGACAACATTGACAATGTTTCACCAGACAGTTATTTTAAATAATAATAATGTATTTTCGCTGCTATTGCCTGCGCCACAGGTATAATGTATTTGAGTCGAACAATTTTTGCTCTTGTTGCAAACGCCACATATTTGTTAAAGTCAATAAGTCGTTTTATGCCTGTTAAATCATTCGTATAAGCAAGCTACAATTATGTCCTTTGAAATCTTTAATTCATCCTCAAACAATGCCCTGAAGTTGAATTATGAAGTCATTCAAATTTGATAAAGGGCAAAAAGATGACACTGATATCTCGTTCCCAGCAAATTACCATTTTCTTTTTAAATTTTCTTCTCATGTTTGCATATATAAATTACTTATGTATTAATATGATACTGATAAACAGGTAATTTATTTTAATTTGTTCACAAAAATTCAAATCTTATTACAACACCAAAAGTTGTTCATTCCCAAAACTGTTATGCTAATATTAAATTTTAGAAAATTATAAGAAATTGATTTTTAATTATAGATATTATTAATACACTATTTAGATTTAAGAAAAAAAAATTGTTTAAAATTAATATTGTTTAAAATATTCATTTTGAAGGGGAAAAAACAAAGATTTCTGTCTAAAAAACTTCTTTTCTTCTGTGTTTACATTTTTGGATTACAAAATATCATCTTGGATAATAATAAAAAAAAAAATCACATTTAGCCAATATTGGAAATAAACACTTATACCGATATCAAATAACTTTTTTCGCAAAATTACATATTTTAAGATGAAATCTCTTTATCTTCATGAATTTTGGTATAACTGTTGAGAAGATAACTTTAAAAAATTTAAATTACAATTCAATTGTATTCTGGGATAAAATATAATATCTTAAGGTATTTATTTGTTTTCAAGTTATAAATAGAATCTTATTTAAACTGAAATAACATATCTATACCTACATGTCAGATCAAATTTAAATAATAAACATATTGCATATATGTTTATTTAAATAATAAACATATCTCATAAAATATGGTGACACTGCAATTCTTTGATGTAGATATCTGTTTCGTAATATTGCAGTGCTTGCGTGACGTTAATTGTTTAGTTTAAACAAACTAAGTTTTAAAGTAATTTTTAGTTTAAACAAACAAAGTAACTAAGTTTTTATATCATTCAGATCAGTTTTCTAAGTATCACTTGTTGAAATAATGAAGTCAGTATTAAACATGTAGAAATGTCTGCAGATATACAGTTTCAATTTCAATGAAGTATTACATATGAATTTTTCTAATAATTCCTTAACGATTATTAACTTATTTCAAAATGATATTATTACTATATTTAAATAATCCAGTAATTATAATAAAGGCATAACTGTCTTCTGAAAATAATTAATTTTACTTGCCAACCGTTTCATGCAGATACAAACTACATACATTGGTAGGAAAATCAAATAATAAATAATTCGCTCTCAAATTCAGACAAAGAAAAATATAAGTACTTATTTCAGGTTGGCGAAATACTAATTTAAGTGTCATTAATAATAGACATGTGAAAAATTTTGAAAGCGGCATTGTTAAATTGCTCTAATTATCATATGTTTCAATATCTTATCAAATTGAGCTATTTTAATGTGACATATTTTATAAAATGTTTTGCATTTTATCAATGAAAGAACAATCAATCATGTTCAGTGAAATGGAACTAAAATTCTGTATAAAAGACAAAGTTTCTTTGTGAAAAAATCATTCAGCTTGAAAACGAGTGAATTATCTAAACTACCTTTCTCTCTCTAATTTCAACATGATGAAAGTACTAGTAAGTGTCACTTATTTTTAAAAAAATTAACTCATTTTTTAACTATAAAAAATATCTTTAATCAAAAGGAGTTTTAATTTAATTATAATAGCTCTCATATATATAATCATTTTAATTATATTAATGAAATACATCATACTAAATCTAAATAAAGTAGAACTTGTCTAATGTGAGAAATACTGCCGACTTATAAAAAAAGTAGAATTCAGAAAAGCGAGATCTAAAAATAAATTTTAAAAAAGCATCATATTGTTAAATAAAAAGAAGCAAAGAAAGTAAAGGTTTATTTTTTAAATTTAGCATCTTTAATATTTTTAGAACGACTATTTTTAATAAACAAATAAATAAATTCAATAATTAAAAGCATGGGGAAATCTAAATGAAAGAGAAGGTATTAAGGCACTTTCTATGCTAAAATTATAGCCTAAATCAAATAATATTTTTTTTGTACATGCTTGCTTTCGTTATAAAGTTTCGTTTTCAGAAAAAATGGTTCACATATTGTCGATAGATAGAAAATGATGTTGCAAAGCAAATAGTTTTTTTTAAGTTCTTGCAAACAACTTTAAAAATAAAATTAAAATGAAATAATTAAACTGCTGGTGTACTACTGACATCAAATAAACAATTAAATTTGTTATTATCCAAAATTGCAGCAGCAATTTATTTAGTCTGGGCATTCAAGTTGGTGTGCTGACACAAAAGACATTCATTCTATTCCAGTATTAATTTAATGTTAGGGATTGTAATAAAATCATTTTAGATACATATTAATTATATGAATACAAATCTCAAAATATTTCATCTCTAAATTTAAAATTGGAAGATTTTATTATTGCTATCTGTCATTATTTTTACTATCTAGATTACAGCAACAAGCGTAAATGTTCTTAATAAAATCCATTTTGTAAATATAAAAAATAATCAAATGAAAAAAAAAGAACTGTCGTGAAATACAAGCATAAATTAGAGTATGGAAACTTAAATGTCGCGAATATTCTAATTCAAAACAAAAATTAATACTGATACACGTAGCTTGTTTTCAAATCAAATGCATTAAATTTTTTGATTGAAACTATATATAGAGAAATTTTTTAATATTCTGAAATTTATTTCAAGCTTTTATTTTTAAAAAATCATTGAATTAATTTCAAATTATCATTAAATCTCGCTAAAATGATTTTAAAAAAGACACTTGAAACGAACACACATATGTTGCAAAAAAAGTAATTGATTGAAAAATTTCTGTGCTTTTTTTCTAGATCTTCGTCTTGGCCCTTGTAGCCATTGTTGCTTGCTCACTGGACGTCATTCCCCACTACAGCCACCATGGTCATGGCCACGGAATCAGCACCAGATATTTCAGAAAGGCACAAGGTCACGGATACGGATTGGGATACGGAGGACTAGGATACGGCGGATATGGCCTTGGATATGGAGGATATGGTCTTGGTTATGGAGGTTATGGATATGGTGGTCTCGGATATGGAGGCTATGGTTATGGTGGTTTGGGATATGGAGGTTACGGATACGGTGGAGTCTTCTAAATATTAAGGTAAATTCAATTTTTAATTCTGAAGTGCAAATACTGTTTCACCGCAAATGTTTCTATCCTTTTTGCAACTAACAAGTAGACATTTTTTATTATTAATGTTTGCAAAATATTTGATATGTGTATGCAAATTTTTTCTTCTTCTTTTTTTTGCATTTAATAACTGCATAATTCTTAAAACGACTATGTTTTGAATAATGCAACATTTTTCTGTTTTTATGATGGGTTGATTACAAAGCACGGTTTGTTATTATGCAGCTCTATGATAAATGTTTTTAATTGAATATAATATTTTAATAAATTCCTGACCTAAAGTAACAAGATAACATTGTGTCTTCTAAAATTTATTTCCACTTTGGTCAATAATGCCTGAAAGTTTACAAATGTTTTTCATTAATGCCCAAATGTCTGAGTTTTATATCAAAAGTCAGGATTTATTAACTGGAATAACAAAATGAACGAAATGGTTGTGTAACATTTTCTAAATTTTCAAATGGAATTATAATAATCATTTAGTTCTGATTGTTCATTTTCATTGAATCATAAAAGAATTAGTCTTATTGGTTTCTGAAAATACTAAAAAGATTTTAAGATAGTCAATGAGAGCATAAATGTGTAATTTGAAATTCTACAAAGGCAAGCATTTTACTTTTTGAATAAAAAGCAATAAAGAAATAATGAACAACAATTAAAAATCCAATATTTTTATTGCCGTTTTTTAAATTTATTTTCCTCTTTTTTTATTTCAGGAGAACAACTGAAACGACAAAGACTTCTGCAAAGTCTGAATGCATGACAGATTAACGTAGACATTAGATTCTGTATTTTCTTTTTGTAAATAAAATTGTGTTGTTTTACTTAGAGTCTACATATTTCTAACTTCGAAACGTCTTTAAAATCATATTCTCAAATTCATAACATCATTTTTTTACGTATACTCCTTTTTAAAATTGCTTTTAAAATACCAAAAGGAAAAATGGACTTTAAAATTATCAAATAGCTTACATAGAATTCGAATGCAAAATCGGAAAGGAATTAACATTTCATGAATTTCAGGTTCACAATTCAAAATACATAAGTGTGAATAGTTTTGCATTTCAGATTGAGTCAACCCATTGAACACTATTTATAATCTGATAAATTATTCTTGAAATATACTTAGAAAAGAGCAAAATTTCGTGAAAACATCTCGTTTCCAAAACCTTCCAGCCAGATTTGTCTTTATTTTGGAGTTATGGAGTTTCAGATCCAAAACTGAAATGAACAACCATCCTCTGCAGTTGTGAAACTGATACATGTCATATTTTATGTTCAAGATTAAATGTTCTTCTATTGATTTGGCATGGAATTTTGGAGAGGCACCACTTCAAATGTAATCCTCATCATGTAGCCACGATTTTATAATGCGAGTTCGATCTCAAAATAATCCTCATGATGTTTCGAAACATAGCATTAACGTAACTGATAAAAGTAAAATAAACTAATCGTGATTGTACATATATATATATATATATATATATATATATATATATATATATATATATATATATATATATATATATATATATACACAGGGTGTTGCCGAATTCAACCGACAAATTCACAAATGTGATAGTAAGCAAAGCATCAAGGGAATTGAGAATCAACCTACAACATATGGTCCCAAACGACGTTTAGTGGGTGAAAATCACAAAATTATATTGAGTCCGAAAATCGTTGGAAACTGTAAAAAATTAATAAAAATATAACAAATGATGTTTCAACTATGAATTTTTAAGCGAAAGTACATTCATAAAAGTTTGTTTTCATGTAGGTAACATGCCGATTTGATGATACAGGATCGAAAATTACTGAAAACAAAAAAGTAGTTTAGAACCCTTATCTCAAAAAATATTAAAACTTGAAGAAAAATAAAATCTTGAAAATGTAAGTAATTTTATACTTTTAATTTAATATAAGCATGTAGTGTGAAAACTGAGGATTTTTTAAGATATTCAATAAAAATTAAATGGATTGATTTCTCGAATTCTGTTTTTGAGATTTTCGCCGAATAAACGTCACTTGCGACTCTATGTTTTCTGGTAATTTTTCATCTCCTTAATGCCTACTATCCCATCTCTGAATTTATCTTTCGAACACCCGCTGCAAACAGCGGTACCGATGTTGCAGCGATGTTTTCTGGTGCTCATTTTATTTTTTCTTGAATATATTAAAAACTCCTCAGTTTTCACACTACATGATTATATCAAATTAAAGAGTATACTTATATCAAATGTAAAATTACTTACAGTTTCAATCTTTTATTTTTCAACAAGTTTTAATATTTTTTGAGATAAGGGTTCTAAACTACTTTTTCGTTTTCTGTGATTTACGACCCTGGATCATCAAATCGGCATGTTATCTACATGAAAAAAAAAATAATTAAGAATGTACTTTCGCTTAAAAAGAAGTCATAGTTGAAACAACATTTGTTATTTTTTTTATTATTTTTTTACAGTTTCCAACGATTCTCGGACTCCCTATATTTGTGCGATTTCACCTACTAAACGTCATTTGGGACTCCATATGGTACGGGGATTTTTAATCCTTTTGATGCCTACTATCCCCTCTGAGAATTTATCGGTCGATTTCGGCAACACCCTGTATATACTGCATTTGGCTCATGTAAATTGTATTTTACAAGACCAAATTTAAAATACATGTTTCTTAACATCAAAGTGTTCGAAGTCATATATTTTTCCACTCTGTGTAAAATATGCATTGAAATCCAAACTTAAATTAGCGTAGAACTTTGTATGTATTACTTGATTAACCGACTCTAATAATATAAGTTTTAGGTACGTTTTGGAAGAAAATTTTAGAAGTTTTTATTTACATTAAAAATTTTAAAATGACACATAATTTTTGTAAAAAATATATTATTTTTTTAAATCCCCTTCATTTTATTTAATCAATTTCATCAATCAGTCAAAAGAGTATGGAAGTATTTTATACCAGATCAGTTCCCTGATTTCCTAATAAAAATGAATTATAAAATATACTATAAATAAAAGATGGGGATTAATGAAAAGGAAACTGATTGTTTTTGGAAATATGCTATTTTAGTACGCTAAAGAATAACGTGTGTGTGTGTGTGTGTGTGTTTGGAAAAAAAATATTAAAATGTGTTGTGTATACTATGATGTATAAAATTATAAAAGTGTATATGAGTAAAAAAAAGTATGAAGAGAAACGTATTAAGTATTTAGAACATAAGAAACAAAATTCCTTAATATTCATCAAAAAATCTAAAATATGAATATAATTCCAGTTTATTTAGAGAACTTATATCGTCATGTTAAATAGTTTAACTGCTTTTTTTGGAGGAGGAGGGGGCTCCACATTATTTTATATATACATTATTTTCTACATTTCTGCACTCAAATCAAATGGACTTTAAAAAAACTTATCTATTTTTATTATTATCATGATAACAAACTAGTATAATATGCCATATATTTTTTCTAAGCAGCCTATTAAAAGAAAAAAAAATTTTTTTAATGCAATCTTTTTTCAAATATTCGTTTTTACACCAAACGGCATCAAATCTGACATGATAAACATATTTCGGAAGTAAAATTTTCTAACAGTTTAAGGCAATTTAATAAGCTAAACATATGCTTAAAATGCTTACAGTGTCATTTTAATTCCGCAGTATATTTAAATGGAACTCTCTTGAATCCCACACTAAAATTTAAATAGCAGTACGAGAGGCGAAATTCACACGACCACGCGGCATCACGTTACCTTATTGTGATTGAAGTTGGAAGTGTGTAACCAAAGGCAGGCACGTGAGAGAGACACACCTCACCTAACTTGTGGCATGCATCGCACGCGTCCCCATCCCACATTGCCACAGCGGTGCAGTCCGGAGGAAAGAGAAAAACTAAAAACAAAAAAGCGAAGCTGGATACTCACACTGTATATTTGCTCTCACACATGTATATAATCATAAGAAGTTACAAAATGCACGGAACTCCAGTAAATACCTGCTTCCCAGCACCCTAATCACGCGCTCGAGGGGGGTAAAAAAACATCTGCACTTTCGCAGGACTCGCGTGATGGGTCGGGGGGAGAGGAAGAAATTTTCGCTATCTTTGCAAATTGCACCTCCCCGCACCACAGAACTCTTAGTACTTTTCTACCAACTGAAAGGGGGAGGGGGGGACTCGAGCGGAGCATCTACCCACCTACCTTTTCCCCGTTTTCTTTCAGTCAATAGGCGAGGGGACCGCGCAGTAAAAATGGTCTTTTGGCGAAGAATCGGGACTATTTTTCAATCCTTTTTTACTTGTCACAGGTAGAGGAAGAGTCAATGGTTTTTGAGAGGTTCGCTTCTCTTCTTGTGTGACTTATTGCGGAGTTGGGTCATTAGCGGAGCCGATGAAATCACTTATGTATTTTAGGATAAGAAGGACATTAAGGGAAGGAATTTTAAATTTGCCTTCCAAGCTCTTTCTTTATGCCTTTCAAGTATTATTCAATTTGAATTTAGAGTATAAAATATCGAGCATGGGGAGAGCCGTTTCAGTTTATTTAAAACTCTCTCCACCCAAAAGGTAAAGTTACTTTGTGGATTTTGATAGATGTAAATGAGGGTCGAGAGACTTATAAAGTCATTAGATCTAATGGAAGAATCTTCTAGAAAAGGGTGTAACCTTTCTTGAGTTTGAATTTTAAAGTTTCTTTTCTTTTTCATTATTATATTCAAAATAAGCATAGATTTGATAACATGATCCTCGGAATCAATCTTAGAGATAAATTACCGTTTTTTCGGAGTAAAATAATACTATTACCGATCCTGCTTCTATAATTTCTTCTTCAAACCATAAATATTTCTTAGAGCTGAAAGCAGTGTCCTTTATATTCTTTTAAAATCTGATATAATTCTATATCTGAATCAATGTTCACCTTCATCAATCAGACGTTGTAGTAATATTAAAGAAATATATGCTCTAAAGAGAATTTGTATAAAGTTTTATATAAAACTTTCTTTGTTTTGGTAACAGGTTTTTCGTTAATTGTATTTTATTATTCTAAATATTGCTCTTAATTTTGATGATATTTAGAAATTAATTAAAATTTAATATAAAAGCAAAACTATTTACTAATTGCTGATTACTTTAATGGCATTACTATTATCTATCTGACAGATTATTTCTTCTAAAATAAAATATAATGACAAATTTCTTTTTCTTGAAATAAATTTCATCAAATATTTGTCATCAATTTAAAATTTATTTTTAAAATTATGTTTTATTTAAAAATATAGCATAACAAAGTACAAAAATTCATTTTAATTATCATCATAATGGTTTTTTTATTAATTGCTAAAATTCCCATATCCAGAATTTAAGAAGTTTAATATTAATCGGCGCCAGGATTTTTTCTACTTTCTGCATTAGTAAAACCATATTTCACTGAAAAAATTTATTCTCCCTCAAAATTTGAAAATAATTTAAATTAATTAAAGAAAATTCAGTGAAAAAATAGTTATACATCAATATTAGAGGGTATATTTTCAGTTCAAATGATTTTCTTACTTGTTTAAAAATACAACTATAGAAGAAACAAGAGTAGAAAATGTTATATTAGAATTTTCATGTCCATGATTGGAGGTTATGACCTACAATTTAACAAATTCTGATGGGTATTATATAAAAAGAATAGAAACATGAAGTTTTGCTATTTGAAATTCTACATTAGAAAATAAATTTAATAAATAAAATTTAAATTCTTCCCAATTATTATTGAACTTTAAAGTAAACATTTTTTAAGGGATTATTTGTAAGTATTGAACATATGAATAAAGCATTATTTTTAAATATTATATCTATGAATAAAACATTACTTATAAGTACATATAACCTTCGAATTAAACTGTTGCTTATAGATTTTATCATGTTCAATATGCCTCTAAAGGAATATTGAAATATTCTCCTTATATTCCAAACTGTTTGTAGCATAGTTAAAGGAAATTTTAATGTTCTTTTGCAAGAATGTTAATGTTTTATCGAAGGCATATATTGCATTTCATTTGGTCTTGAATGCTGGTCTCCATTGCAATTGATTTGATTTGATTGAGATTATATATTGACTGAGTTTATGATAAAATTGAACCTTTTTGCTAATTATGAACAAAAATTAATTAATTAAATTTTGTCCATAATTTAATAAACCGATTAAATTTAATTGAAGCTTTATCATTTTCGCTTCAATTTAAATATTAAATTTTATTGACAGAATATTAGAAAAAAATGCATACTATGACGAACGGAATGTCGTAAGGCTTATTATCAAAATTTGAATTGACCAAAATTTGATTGAACAAAAAAATGATTATCAAAATGTGTAGCTAAATTGTATTATTCTAATAAAGCTATTAAGTAACCAACTTACATTAAATATTGAAATTTTTAACCTCGCATTAATCCCGATAAACCAGCTAGTCTTTAAACGCGGCTGGTTTTATTAAAAGTAAAGGTAAAAATTCATGGCTACTCTATCCATAATCATCGGTCATTTCCAATCTTTCCACTATCCTCCATTTTCGAGAGATATAGCAAAATTTCACTTTTTCGATGGCCCAGCTTCAACAATGGACCATCAGTTAGAAGCAGTTAGAATGCTTTTTGTTCGGTGTACAAGTATAATTTAAAATAGTTCCTTCTTTTGTTATAATAAAATGCAATTCATCAAAATGTGTTGACAATACTAAATAAATTCTATTAATATAGTGGCCATGCAGTTTATAGCTGAAGCTAGATAAAATTCAAAAGTTTCATTTCCTATGAAACCTTATGTCCCTAAACAGGTAGTCAGCAGTTGCCCACCCTTTACCCTCCTCAATTTTCGAAAGGAATTTTAAAAAATTTATGAACCATTTAAGGCGAAAGCACAGCAGAACTCCCCGACCATAACCAATTAACCTATTTTGAAAATTTTTATTTCATGTGAATACATATGACCCCTTCGATAGATCATCAATGATTGCCTGATCTAACTTATTTGGAGCTCCCTTGCTAAAACCCTTATATTAATGTTGCCAATTTTTAAATCTTAAAAAATTTCATGTCCCTTAGGTAGAATAATAACGATTGTCGATTGTGCTTGTAAAGCAGTGAGTTTGCTTGGCTACTATAAGTGGTGATATCAGTCGAGTTACTGAACTCAAGGCTGCATCCTAAATTAAACATTATCTTCGGAAGGGGCTAGAGTCATAAGTTTATTGAGGGCTCAAAAAGTTTCATCTGAAATAAAATTTAGCAACATCGATACCACAGATATTTTATTTGTGACTGGGGAACAATAACAAGGTTCCTTTCCACAAAGAAAGCACATGAAAGAAATGAAGTCTCTCTGTCAAATAGACGATATTGAAGGGTAGAGGGCCATTGAATCGTTTTTAGGTATCAATAATTTTATATGATACCTATGATATATGAATTTATATTATTACCTACGATTTTATATAATATCTATGTTATATGATTTTATATAATACTTATGTTATATGATTTTATATTATTACTTATGATTTTGTATAATAATTATGATATATGATTTTGCTCAGTGATTGTGATTGAAGGGCTGGTTCTTTGGTGTGTCAAATATTTAAAATATAAAGACGGAGGATAAAACACTAGTCGCTAGTCAATTACTCTATTAAATTACTTATTTTTCAGATATATTTTTGTTAATTTTTCAAAGCGCTATATATGCAAACTAGCATTGTCTTTTAAGCTATAGTTTTAGAATCGGGAACACTTTTTTAAATATTTTTTTTCTTGATTAAATTAATTCAAAATGAAATTCAGACTCTTCTGAAATTTTACGGGATCTATAATCCACAAAATAATAGTACGTAATGCTCGAAATTAAAAAAAAAAAAAAAAAAAAAAAAGAATCATTGCTACTCGCAAATTCATTATGCATGAAATAATGTTGCACCTACACTTTTGTATAAATTAATTAATAAAATTAACTGAATTTTATATTAATAAATATACCTCTAGCTGTTTAATTAATTTAATTACCAAGCACCATAGCAGTTTCAAAAAATAAAATTTTCGACTTTCTTCAAGTATTCTTTTTTTTATTTACATTTTTACAAATAATATTTTCTTATAATTAACTTAGAAGAAGTTATTCGGTCTAAAAGTTTAACGTGAGTGAAAAAAGATCATTAATGTTTCCACTTATGCTCCTGTAACGGTATTAGAATATTTTCGAAATATTGTTTTTGAATAATGGATCCATAAAATAATTTCAATTTACCGTCTTCGGTGAAATGCAGTTAATTTCCGAATGTTCGTGTTGGCAAACTAAATGAGATTTTTATCCATTATGGATAACATCATTCTACCCATGATAGAAATTTAAATATTTATTCATCGAATTTCAATGTAATGTCTGTTGAGAATTAAAATTTTATGAAGAACGTAAGAAATAATGATCTTATTTCATTTGCATAAATCACTTTTAGGTCTCAGAAAAATTCAAATTATTTTTTAATAAAATGTTAGGTTAAAAAATAAACTTCTCAAATGTGGAAAATACTCAGAGTGTGCATTTGAATTATCTAAAAGATTAATTTCACTTTAATTTTAATTTTTTTTTCAATTTTAAAAATTTATAATTTAAATATTTAAGCCAAAAATTAATGTACTGAAACAAATTATGTGAAACGAATTATGAATGCGCATGTTATGTATTTTATATTTAAATCATAGATGATTATATGACTGATCATATAATGACTATGATAGGTGATTATATGATTCATATGACAGATTATCAACGTGAGCAAACATCTAACTAATTATTTTACTTTGTACAACAATATCTTGTCGTATTTTCTGCCTCTATATTCCTAAGGAATTTATTTTTTCACTAAATTTACAGACTTTAGATATAAATACTTATACAATCTTGAATTATGGCGAGATTAAACTTCTACAAATAGTGAATTGAGAATTAGCAAAAAAGATAAAAGCCATTTTCTTCATTTTGACTGTAGTCGTTTTTTTAATTTATTTACAAATAAACTTGAATTACTCCTTGAGGGCCATAAATGTATTTCATGAGGTTGGCAAACTAAAATCGGAGAATTCAATTATTAGGAGTAAATATCCACTCTGATTTTTGCTTATTAATTTGAGGTCTTCCTTTCTATCAGTTACAGAAATTATTCAAGTGTAAATATAAATAATGTTATTTCTATATTATAAGATTTTTACACCTAATATCCAACTATTTTACATTGTATTTTTAATTTCTGTTTGTTGTCAATACTGTTTATTAGTACGGAGTCGTTCCTTTTATCAGTTATGGAATTTGTTCACATGTGTAAATATAAATTTATAGAATGAAATTTTTACTATTTTTATATTGTAATTTAAATTACTATATAAAAATAGTAATTATTATTATTATTATTGTATAACTATTTTTAGATAGTAAAATTTTTACACCTAGTACTCAATTGTTTTATCTGCATTCTTATTTTCTTTCTGCTTCCATTCTTGATTTTTTTATGATTTTTCTCTTTCATTTTTTATTAATAATTGTAATTTTCTCTTCATTAATATTTTTGCATTTTGTTTTAGAATTTCATATATTCCTGTCTAAAACTCAACAATTCAGATTCAAAACTCAACTGTCCTGTTCCTACATTCTTGGTTAAAATATTATTTCTTTATTAATATTTAAATTATAAATTGTTGAGGAAACTTCGTATTAAGAGTTATTTTTATTCTGCTTTTAACCTTGTTTTAACCCTCTTCTTCTTTAGTTTTGGTTTTTATAGTTATGATGTGTTAGCAAATAATTTCGAAACAAAATTCATGTGGAAATATTGTTATTTAATTAGAATAATTTTAATTATAAACTTAAATAGCATCAATTAAAAAAATTAATCGTAAAAAATGTCAAGGTATATTTTTAAATATATATATATTCGAATATAATAGCACGATTTTATAGAAAATTCTGAACAAGGAAAAAGTATCAGAAAAAATTAGGTAACATAATTTAAAATTGTACTTAAAAAAACAGAACAAACATGTTACAAGAACGCATATTTCAAGAAATAAATAACCAGAAAGTTCAAAATTTTATTTCGGAAATACATTTTCTACAATCATAAATAATGAGATAACTGTCAAGTGAAATCGAAAACTACTGACAAAACGTCTTGTAATCTTTGATGGATGACGGCAAAACACATTTATTTATGAGTAACGTTGCGAATATGTTTCTTCATCCATATCTAGATTAAAGACAGAGTTTAAAGAAAAGTAAGATTTGATGTGCAGATTGTTTAACTGAATTGATGGATGTTTCAGTTTTTTTTTTTTTTTCTATGTATGCCAAATACTTTATTAGCCTTTGTATCCGTGACCTCATCTACGTTTATTTGTTCTATACGTATGTAAAAAAAAAAACTTGTTAGTTGTACAGTTTGTAAATTAACTTTACAAATTGATTAAAAGCCTAAAAAAACTATAGTGAAACTGATATTACTATAAAACTATTTGTTTGTACTTTAAGATGGTTTAAAAATAATGTCTATGTGAGGATTTCTTCAGAAGTTATGGCAAGGTAATTCAAAATAGTTTAACTCTTGTTTTATCTCCCTTAGACAGAAACAGAAACTTTTTAATAGCTGAGTCAGTCCTTCTTGCTACTGAAAAGTATATGTTCTCAGTTTCATTTGAATCCGCTAAGAGGTATAGAATCAAATAAGGTTAAAATAAACGGATTCTACTTTTTTTCTATATAAATTGCATTGAATTAAGCAATTTAACTTTTATTTACAAGCTATATTACACTGTATCGTATTGCTTCTCATTTTACAATTTTTTTATTCTAAGCAATGGTCAAAAGTAAAATGTGTTATATTTTATTTTATAATTACAGTTACTAATGCTCTGATACCACTGAAAACCCGTGATAATTTTTACACAAGGCAAATCAGAATATCTATTCTCTTGAAGGCAAAAGCAACTATTGCTAGATTAGCTACTTTGAAAAGTAGTTTTTATTTTCTTCTGGAAATGAATTACTTTGAATTTTTATGCTAACCATTTTAGAAATACCACAGTTTTTAAACTGACAATATCTAATTTAAAAAGGGTTTGTACAGTGTATTTTTTCACGTTTACAAATATTTAAGCTTCAAAGCATGTTTTAATTTGTGACTGAAGGGAAATGTAAAATGAGCATTAATTTTTTAAAAAAGGAAGAAAAGTATTTGTTAATAGGAGGTTTGACATTTTTGACATCCTAAAGAATATATAAATTTTTTCTCCTTCTTCTCGAGAGAAAATACTTAAGAAATTATTTTAAAAAATGTGAATACAATATTCTAAAACGCTTTGAGCTAGGAGGATGAAATTTCAAAGATGGTCTTAAGCTCAAATTTATAGATTTCCATCAAATTTTGAGCAATTCTAATCAAAAGAATTTATCTTCCCGATTGTCCAAGTTAATACGATATCTAGAAAACGCAAAAAGCAAGTTAAATATAATAAATTTGATACATAATTTTAACACCTGTAATGTAAATACATAAGAAATTTGGAATTCATTGCCATTGTGAAAAGATTGGCTTCTATTAATTTATACTTCCATAGCAGGCAAATGCAATGGCAATGAAATATGACAAGCAGTGAAATTGTATATGATATACAATGAATGGTATAAATATATGCAATGAAATAGCATACAATGAAATATAATGTGTGATCTTATGCCTGAAATCATGGTCCTATATCAAATGTTAGGGCCAAAAAAAAGAGTCTTACTTATTTGGTTTTCTGATATTTGCGTAATAACTGCACATCAGCTATTAATCGCCAATAATAGCAAACTAAAGTCAATAAAAATGCTAGATTCACTTCAAATATCAATTTTTCAAAATTGTTATTCGCCAATGGCTTGCAGTTGATGCACTATATTATGAAGTGCACTATTTTCATGTGTGAAAATGGAAATATGGGAATTCGAGGGCTTCATGGCCTTTCTATTTTATGCTTATGGAGAGTAACACATTTATAAGAATTTATGTGAGAAAGGTATAGGGAAACTTCTCTCCTTGGTTTCCCTTCTAATATAAACTAGTGTTTTAATTGATTTTATTACCTTTCTTTAGTAATTCTTGATATTTAACTGATTTATTTCGTATCATTTTATATTTATGATTATTAATATCTGTTAATTTCATCATTGCAAATCTCAATTATATAGAATTTTTTTCTGGAAGGATAATATATAAATCATATTTTTCTGCAACTTTTATTTCACTTATTAAATGCGTTTCAGAAAAAAAATACAAATATTGTGTAAAATGTTAGATAAAGTAGCATGCTTTTTTTGCGTTAAAGAGAGACATTTCGTCACAAGCTTAGATAACATGCAATCAAGCTTGTTATGAAACTGCATGATCATGTGATTCCATTAATTTTGATGATTACAAATATTATGCTGATTTCTTATAACATGTTAGTTATACAGTTAAAAATTATAACAAAAGAAAATCTAAATAGCATAAATTTGCGATTCATTCGAATTCGACAAAGTGGGCCTGGCATTTGTAATTCTAAAACTTCTTAAAATTATTTCGTAATTCCCCATTCAATCTTAAGGCAAAACATCAATTTAAGAATCCCATCTAAATAAAGAGCACTACAAAAGCAAAACACAATGAATCACTTCTTGCGGGATGCATTATTCTTCCGGCACAGCAAGGCTCTTAAAACAACGGCAGTACCTATTAAAGCAAAGCCCCATTAATAATGAAGGAACATAAAATCGGATGGGAACCGGCTGTGCATTCCTCCCATTTCTACCTTGTCATCCTCCAGAATCAAGACATAGTTCTTATGAGGGAGAGTCTGCATCGCGTGATTTGCAAAATACCATTCGATGCAGATGAATATTTGAATCGTCCATAAATCGTTTACGACAAAACAACGATAAAGCAATACAATTCTGGAGATATTAGTCACGAAAAGCAAATTGGGAGACCATTGGAATGTTTATTGACTTGTCTATAGAATGTGAGTTCCTCTCACATCTTACAGTGCATTCCCAATCTATTTTTATGATTTCGGCTTTTCTGGATCATTTATTTTATTTCTAGAAAATTAGGAATGCTTCAAAATATGATGAGGCTGTTAGGCTCAGAGCCAATTGTAAAAATCTTGTTTATAGCCATAGGGGAAAAAAAGATAATGTTATTACATTGTATCTTCAGAAATTGGAGTCAATTTAAGAATTACAAATCTGCTTCTATTTAAAGGGAAAATGAAATATTAAGGAAGTAAAATTGCTTTCGACTGCGTAAATCTATGAGTTTTTTTTTTAAATAAATAATAAGAAAAAGACAAATGGAAATGGTTTCATAAGATAGAAATAAATATAAAATAAAATAATTAAAGCTTTTGTAAAACAGAATTTGATTAAATATATAATCTTTAGCATTTCAAAAATTTATATTCTATTCCTTTACTTAAGCAGCATTAGACCAAAGATTGTACGACCAGAATTTAAGCTTTAAGGACTTGTTTAATGGAATAATGTTCAAAAACTTAGATTCAAACATTGATCTGTGGTAACATTTGAAAAAATTATATTTTGTACTACTTTTTTACCCAGAAGATTTGACTCAGTCCAAAAGATGTAGAGTCATTTAATATCCTAGGACAGAAAGAAATCTGAGCACTAATGAAGGCTACAGCATTCATTTTCAAGTATCCTTGCCGTATTTACACGAAAAAAAAATTATTTTTATATAATAAAGGCGCTTAAAAATCAGGTAGCGCAATTTTTGCATTTATTTATGTCAGATATTCAGAAATAAAAGCTTATTACAATGTGGCTCACTAAAAGTTTCAAGACAAAAGAATTCACAGGCAAACGCATAAGAATGGGATTTAAACAGTACAAATGTTGACAGAACAAAGACGCATTGAAAAGAAACGATTATGATAAGCAATGTGTGAAATTTATACTTACATAATTTATCCTTTATTTTAATATGAATAATTAAAACTTACAAAAGCAATGTTATTTCCACAAATTTTGAATGAAAGTAAAGATTGAAGAAAAAAATGTTTTGAGTCAATACATAACAATTCACAAATAACCACACAGCCAAGATAAAGCAAAAAAAAATGATTAATTTTTTTACTTTCTCTTATATGAAGTATAGAAAAAGCATTCTAAATGACAAAAAAAAATTAACTCCAGTTTTTTGATAAATCTCCACATTTCAGAGCTTCCTAAGTTCGAAAAAATATTTTTGCCGTTATGTCTTTCTGTCTGTGAACGCTTTGAGCTAGGCGGATAAAATATGGTGCACGGATTTACAACCAAATTTGTAATTTCTGTCAAATTCTGAACGAAATCCTTTAAACTGAAATATGTTTGTCTGGCTCAAACTGAAAAGAACTCCAAAACGCAAAAAGTTAAGTAGATAAAATTTGGTACACAAGTTTAGCATCTAAAGTATAGATACTTATCAAATTTTGAACCAAATATGTCAATCCTATGTCCAATTTCACAAGCATGTAAGTCAGCCATCTAACTCTCCGACCCGCCACGAAGGCACATGGATTTAAACAATAAAAACTGAATGACCGAACCGCCGTAACAGCAACATTGGCGGGAACTGTGGTTGAGTCCTAAAGGCCGACACCGGCCACGGTACAACCCTTCCCGAAGGAAGTACGTCCCGTCATCGATGGGAGGAGTCAGATCCCCCACCTATTAGTGTACCCTCCAGGATGGAGAGATCCAACCACCATGCCGGAAGCATCTCATCCTCATTTAGAGGTGCCCTCCCCGGGGATTTCCACAAGCATGTAAGCACAAGGACTTAAATCAATGAAATATGTATGTTTCTTTGTGACTGTAGCTGTAGTTCCGTGTCAAATTTTGGTTTCATTCATTCGACAAAATCCCGTTTGACTTCCCTCCCCCTGCTTTTCTTTAAAGCCATTTTGTCCAGTGCAACGAGCATGAGCTTTCAGCCAGACTAAGTCGCCGAAACCTTTTACCATACAGTATTTCTTTAATTTCAGCTATGAAATCTGATATATTACTGAAATTCTTCTTAAAGGCTAAATTCAAAGAAGACTGTCCATATAAATGCTTGTATCGGTTTTCGAAAACTCATCAGATTTAATTCTGAAGTATTCGATTTGGAAAACGGTGTTAATTTTTTTATCTGAAACAAAAAGGGGAGGGGAGATAGATATTATTTTTATTTGTGCACAAAACATATCTACGCTATTTTTAATACACGTGCCATTAAAATTTGCATTATTTAAATTTTGATGATATTCAATAATTTTAATGTTTAATGTCAGATTCCTCTGTAAAAATAGAAATTGTTCAATACAAAATATTTATGAATTGAGACTTATCAATATAAATTTGAAATTTTTTGTGAGCTTTCAATATAGAAAAATGCAATGGGGGATAAAGAACATTTGCAGCGTTATTGAATGAAGTTCTATGACTATTATTAAATTTAAATGAAATATTCTTTAGGGAGGATATCTTTTTTTGTTAGATTTTCACCTCAAATTCTTGAGAATAAAGCAAAGAATTATCCATAACAGATTATTATTAAATTTTCCTAACAATAGGATATGTAGCCCAATCAAAGCCATGAACCTCCTAAAATGCATTTATCAATTCAAGTTTAAAATAACAAGTAAGTTGTCAGCTAGCTGTTTCACCTTAATAGATTTAAACCTTAATATGTCACCTTAATAGACATATTTTAAACAATCTCACAATTATATTCGGGAAAACTGAATCTGTTATATTACTCCTAGTTTATTCAACTTCAGTGACAAGACGTTAAATTAATGTAACTAAAAATAGATTAATTACGTTAAGTTAATGTAACTAAAAAATATTAATAAGCTATTAGATTGAAGACTGACGATTCACGTTATTTTGCCATTTTTAAGATAGTTTAATTTTACATGTTTTTACTTATCATTGAGTTAATTCATGTTATCAAATGATATACATCAAAATTATTGCACCAAATTCAGAAACCTTATGCTTCTTACTGCATGGAAAAGGACATGTCTTCACATAGTAAAATAAGACAAAATGAAATTAGATATCCTACATCATGACATTTAAAACATAGCTGTTATGTTTATCTCTGGATGGATAGTAGAATTAATTTATTCTCTTTTCCATAAACTAAATTCATATCAAATTATAGATAATTCATTTAAGCATGTATTTGCTCATATTTAGCAATACAGAATTTATTCGAAGGCCAACGTAAGTAAATTATCTCACAAGTAAATGATCTTTTGGTTTTTCTGAAGGTATAGAAATAATAATGAGTGTAGTCAGAGGTCCTATTTTTGATGTCAGGACGTAGCTGCATAATGATATGCTTGTAACTGTATCTATTTCGAATAGTTCTAAGTTCCCAAATCATTATCTGAATGCTTATTCATTCATTCTTTCCACATAGCTAGTCTATGAGAATGTATCATTAATTTACTACAAGAATATCTCTCATTAATGGTAAAAATTATAAACCATAAAGTTAAAACAATATTTATAAAACTATCTTGTAAATATTTCCCGAGTCAGAAATTATAAAAAGGAAGATACATTGTAATTAGAGAGCTCTAATGATGCTACATCTAAAACACAAATGAAGTTTACCAAATTAGAAATAAATATTAATTTTAGCTTGTAAAGAAACTGAGGAAAATTGAATAAAAAAGAAGGAAAAGATTAATCTGGCCCAGAAGACTTTATCACAGGCCGGCAGGGATTCAAACTAGGGATTTTTTCTCTGGGTTCATTAAAAGTAGAATTGCCATTGTAGCTATATAGTTTATTTCTTGCAAAACCTCCAATAGTGTTAGATATTGAAATTGATGTTTCACCAATGATCTAAACAAGACACTGATAGTAGGCCGGGATAGCCTGGTTGGTAAAGAGCCAGACTCGCGTCCTTTAGGTCGCAAGCTCGAACCCCGCCGGCTGAAAGTTCCCCGCATGTTTGGTGGCTGACGCGAGTCTGTCGTGGTCACAAAGTCCTCCATGTCGAGAGTAATACCATTGGGGGTGCTGGAGTGATCGTTCTTTGATTCAGGTCTAAATGACGATTTGTGGATGAGTGAATGAAGTCCGCCCCGTAAAAAGGGTTATGACGTGTGTGTAGCTAAGTCGTTCTCTAGCCCCTAGACGGCGCTACTCTAAAAACAAGAGACGCTCCCCCACCTGCTTAAAATCGCTGTCTTCGTAACAGCGGGCTGGCCCATGGCAAGTGCCATAAGAAACAGACAAGCATAATAAATGTGAGAATCTCATAAATTTCTCGTTAGAATGCAAAATTCAAGTGTAGTTCTGCAAATCTGACTATTTATTATAAATCCTCATTTCAATGTCGACCATTAATAGTCATAGTGTAATTTTAACAAAGAAAGATTATGTATTGAATACAATACTAAGTGTAAATGTAATCCTCAACTTTAAATTTTGTTTAAAAATTATAAAATTCTGTTCCGCTCCCCAATTATATTTTGTTATTTCGAAATCATTTAAGATCATGAATCAGTCCATTAAAAGTTGATCAAAAACGTATTTGATTGCATTTAAATACATCAAAATTTTTCAATAAGTTCATTTTTTTTTTGTAGTTATATTGTTTAAGAGTTAATTCATCCCGTTAAGACACTTTGATGCGCATACAACAATAGCGGTACAAATTAAAATTTTTATAAAACAGTGGTTATCGATTGAGAAAGCTCTTACTTTAAGGAAATGAAATAAGAATCAAGAAGGAAGAAATTTCTAAATTTTAAGAAATATTGCGAAAGAAACTCATTGTTGAAACCTTAAAAATGAAAGTATAACATACTAAATGAAAAGTAAAACATCATTTTTAGAAATCAGCAAATGAAAAATATTTTAATATGGATAAATTAAAATTTAAAAATGTATTTCCAATTGCTTCTAATGAGAACAATATATAAAATTGTTATTCTGTGATTAAAAAAACAGAAATAGCTTTGTCTACTTGTGTAACTTTGGGTAATAGTATATCTTTGCTTTGAGACTGATTAATTGTTTCTCAAATTTTTCAATGTTATCGTTTATTTTTTTTTTTTTTTAATCAAGCATGACAAGTCAAGTGTCCTCAGACTGGTGTGATGTGAAAATGGAGAAAGAGATTTTTAGTTATATTTTCGTATACTTGGGGTTTTATAATGGGTTTTAAATTTGTTAGACAATTGATTATTATTAATTTTTGGCAAATTTTAAATCATTATGGAAATATATTAGAAAATATTACTGCTTCCCGTAATATTTCTGACATTAATACAAGAGATTTAAACAAACAATGATTTTAATATTGGAAATAAAACAATTCGTTTTTTTCAAATTATTAATATATATATATATATATATATATATATATATATATATATATATATATATATATATATATATATAGAAAAATATTTATTAATTAGTGAAATTAGAGTTCAATTATTAAATATCTTAAGTGATATCACTGAAATACTTTTTTAGTAGTTAAAACACGCACACTCACACATGTAGATAGGTATATATAACACACTGATTATACACACACACATACGTATATATAATATCTTCTTTTTGAGAACATTTTATATTACTCCGCTTTCAAAAACAAAATCTATATGCGTCTGTTAATGCAAAATTTATTAAAATTGTGAAATATAATAATTGCTCTCAAATCAGATAATAATTACGAAATTCTCTTATGCACCAAATAAAACAGTTTGATGATCTTCAATTCATAAGGTGCAGAACAATTCATTTCCCGCTACATTTTAATTATACTTTACAGCAACCATTGCGATTCACACATTTCAGATATTCTAACAACAGAAGATCATTCAGGGGAAATTTAAAGCACTTCTCTATCTTAAGATGCAAGTTTATTTCACGAAAGTTTGCATAATCAAATTAAATGCAATGGATTGCTAAGTGGCTCCATTTATCTTGCAAAAGACGTAAACTTAAAACTTCATCTTTGCACATAGAAATTAAAGCAAAGCAATGAGTGTAAATCTAACAAACCATTATGAGTTTCGGTTACTCATCGCTACATCCGGTGCCGAACAACAACTATAAATTAACAATATCGCTTAAATCCATAAACAAATAGCAAACTCGTAGGCTGCAGATATATCGGTAAATATTCCTCCGCACTCGTTCCAAACACCTGCTTTTGCTGGCGCATAATAAAACATTGATCTTAGGTGCACCAATAATCATTATGAGTGGGCAATTAAGCCAATATGTTCTAATTGTGATTATCACGCAGTTTGCATTAATAACCGTCGATCGATGGTGCGTGCTCCAGATTCGACACTGTTTCCTACAGGGTGAAAGTAATGGGGGAAAATGTTCTGAAAGAGTTGTTGGAACTGACGTGATAAAGAATTTTTTTTGGTTAAAATATGTGGTAGATCCATAAAAAGGTTTCATAAATCCGTGCGAGGTAACTTTCGGATCCGCTGGAAAGGGATACAAATTCGAAGAATTACTTGTATCTCTCGTTCTAATTAGTAACTTTGCTTTAGAGGATGTTTTGAATTACTCCGATTCTGAATTTGGTAATGTTTCAAAAAATCGTTGCAAAATCTTTAAACTGAAGAAACAACAAACGTTTGTAAATTTCCTCTTCCCCTTAGAAGGTTAATATAAATGGAACTCAAATATAATGACGATTTTTTGTATCTCTAATTCTAATTTTTTTTAATAATTATAGCTCTATTTTTTATTTTAGATAATTAATTTTAATTAAATAAAATAAAAAGTTTATTCCTTTGTCCAATATTAGTAATGAAAAGGAAACATTTAAACGGAAATTATCAATGACTGCAGCTTTAAGTTATTTTGCAGAGCAAGACTATGATTTCGATCCATCCGAACTGTCCATAACAATTGCAATTTGTTTTAATACTTCTTTCATGTTTCATATAATATATTACAACTATTTTCTAATTTCGTCCGCTTATCAAAATCAGTTGTTTCATTTCAGTAGAATATCATAAAAGAGTTTTCTAGCGAAGATCGAGTAGTGATTGTTCAGTTCTTGATGCCTTAACCCTTTAAAGAGCCATTTTTTTTTCTAGTCATATTATGTTAAAATATTTTTAGGATTGAAATTAGAATAAGAAAAGGGATTCCTTTAGCTTATTAGATAAATTTAATTTGATTAATTAATTAATTTGGTTAATTAATAATTAAGTAACAAATAAAGACACGTCATTTTGTCTGAGATAAAGAACTGAAGCATCAAAGTTTCTGACTTACTAAAAAAATTTGTCAGAACTTATGCCAACCTACATAATTTCATACAAAGATTGATAAATTTGGTGGGAAGCATACTTCCCACGGCCCTAGAGAGGGTTAAACAAAAAAAGAAAAGTTGCATATTAACAATTATGTTAACACAGAATAATTTAATTGCAACAGAATGATAATATCAAAAATTTAGAAATGTGCTTCTGAAAATAAATGTCAAGAAGATAAATTTCGTGCTAAAGTTGATTCTTTAAAAAAATGAAAAAAAAAAGAAACACTGTGGGGATAAGTTTAAATATTAAGAGAAAAATTAGATATATTCCTCTTAACAGAGGAAGCACCATAATATTAGAAATTCCCTCACTGTAGTTTGCAAGTCTATATTATTTCAAATTTTTAAAAGAAATTTGCAAACTGCATAAAAAGAATATCAATCACCATCAAATAATTTCTAACAGAAAAGAATAAACTACTAATACCCAAGAATACCAACCTTCTAGCCTCGAAATGATTAAAAAAGGTGATAAACTATCTGAGCCCTCAAAATAAAAAGTAGAGGTAATATTTTTAATTCCCTGTTTACTTTATCCAGTTTTTTTATAATAAATATTGAATTCTATATTTACTCCTTTTCAGACAATTATTAGGGTACAAATTAAATTCAACAATATCTACCTATTATTATGGCATATAGGGAATATTATTGGGTTGGTACATAATTATCAGGTGTTTTTAAACAATATTATCAGGCGTTCTTGAACACTATTTATTATGAAAAAGGAAACAAAAATTCAACAGTAAAATTTTTAAATGATTAACCCGGAGCGTAGTCACCACATACTTCAATAACCGAGCGATGGTTGAATGGTCCACAAATCGAGTTGTCAAGCTTACGTCTCCTTCCATGGCTACCAAAACTGCCTGGTTTTAAAAATCCGATGGTTGCCCTCTCCCTGGCTTATCTTCTAAGCTAGTGTCGCCAGATTTGAAACGGGCAAACCATTCCCTACATCGACTTTTGCTGATTGTGCCCTCACTGAAAAGTTCGTTGAGATCGCGAAGTGACTGCTCTGCTTTCCACCCTTTCTCAAATTGTTACAGCAAATACGAGTATGGTTATCAACGAGCATTTTTATAACTTAAAACAATATTTTCATTCATACATTAATAAAATATTGTAAATTTTTATTAAAATGTAGTACGTGGAAGAAACGCCTGATAATTATGCACCAACCCAATAAATAATTTTCTAAAACCACTAATTAGATTATCTTAGTTAATGGATGTTTACAATGATATGTTAGGAAAGAACTTTTGTTCTAGAGGCAGAAAGAACAAAAAAATATGTAGTCTTTAAAATTCTCCATTAAATTTTCTGATCGTCTGAAAAATGTAAATATTTAAATACGAAATTTACACATTTTTTTTTTCAATATCAGAGTCAATTTTTGTTTCAGTTTTGGAAAGTTATGTCAGTAATTGAGTCACTAATTACTTCATGTACATCCCACTGAGTCTCCAATTACTAAATTGTCTTGGGACAGTATGGATATCAAAATAGATTCCAGACAGCATCCCGGTATATGTCCTTATAGCACACACATCTATCAGTAAAAGCAAAGAAGAAAATCAGAATAAGAAAAATTGATTTTAAATATTTAAGTAGAATTTGTTCAGAATTAAATATTCTTGATTTTATTTGGGGACTTCATGGTGTACGCGTGTAAGTTGCATTGCATTAAACAGATTCGCATTTTTCTAAAAATTTATCAGAAATAAAGTTAAAAAGGAATTCGAAATAAAATTATTTGAAGTAATTACAGGTAAAATAGTAATAACATAATAAAATGTCTATAAAAATACAAAAGTTAATCCAGTTGGGTGTATAAAATTCTATGAATTTTAATCAGAAATAAAGATCTACAAAATTTAGTTCTTTGCAAAGAACTTTGCCTCTAATATCGTTACTCTTTGGAAGGAAGGTAAGCTTTGGACATTGAAATGTAGGCATTCAATAAAAATGAGAGAACCTGTTGTGGCCCTATAACATTTTTGAAGCATAGACAAGCATCAATTTTTCTGCAAGTAAAAGTTACTTGTGTATAACTCTTGGGAATAGAATGCGCGAATTGGTTAGAATAAAGTTGTTTTTCTTGTTATTATTTATTTAGCAGGTGGACATTAACTATACTGGATTTTTAGATAACTTAGAGAATGATCTTAAATTGTTTTCCTAGAAAATATTCTAAGCGCAAGGTATTTGAATTCAAGATTTTGATGTACCTCCATGTTTCCGATGTTCCTGAATTCAGGAAACATGATTTAGGAGTCATGTCACCCTGTTTATCTATTTGATTGCATATGAACATAATAACTTCAAATTGAAATGAGCTAGAGGATAAAATTTTATATGTGGTATTTATATCAAATTTATAAATTTCGATCAAATTTTGGATGAAAATCCTTTATAAGAAATCTAATCTACATGTACCAAAATATTTTTTTAAAGCGGAAAGTGCTAGATAAATTTAGTGCACAGTTTTATCGTCAGATAAAATAAAAACTCATATTTCAGATTTATATCTCTTAGTGGACAGCTTTTATCTATCCATCAACTAAACATCGATAGGTCTGTATGAGAGCATTATAACTAAAAAAACGCAGCAATTTAGTACATGCAGTACTCGCTTATTTTTACAGCCCCCTAGATTATTTGGCGATTTTCAGATACACTAGAATCGCCAAGATTTTCTAAATTCCATTATACTTAATACGCCAAGTTTCACCAAGATATTGTTTGCATTTCTCGTTCTGTTACTTTTAAATTAATAAATGAAATAATTTTTCATGTTATTGCGATTTTAATAATTTTTCATGTTAGCTTTCGATGACTATATTTATGGATTTCATTCTACAAAATTTATAGACAAATTAGGAAAATTGATTTGCTTTTGCTCTTTCTGTAATCTAATTAAATATTTAGTGTGTGAATCCTTATTCCAAAGGATTCATACACTAAACATACCTTTCGTTTTATGTTAGTCATCCTCATTTTTTCCGAGTAGTTTTGTAGATACTGATTTTTATTCATTGAAAATATTTGAAGAAAAAGATGTGAGGGATATAGTTATAACTTATTAATTATTCATATAATCAACTATACGATATTAATGTTTCATTAATGTTGTTCATTAATATAAAAATAATTTCCATCTTGAATTATTGGCAAATTATTATGTTGTCGATAGAGTGAAGTTTTATCGATAGAGCGGAGTAAATTTTTCATGCATCATAAAACCTAATTAGTATACATTCTAAAACATGCATATTTAAAGTATTGTATTTTTTTTAACAAACTGTTATAGTTGAAAAATTATGCTTGAAGATTTACTGATTCAGTGCGTTTTTATAATCTTCATGCAAAAAAAAAAAAATGAAGAAAATGAAATGAAATTTTTAAAAAAAATTAAGAAAAAATTAAATTATGTATTCTTCTCTGTATGTGTACTGCGTAAAGTCACAATATGCCGAATAAATTTTGGTGCGTGATCTTAACAAATTCAATGTTTTCTATCATATTTTGACTATTATCATATGTGTTGCTTATTCGTCTGTACATTATTCGTGTACATTTAAATACAATAACTAAATAAAACTCATTGCTAAATAGATCTAATTTGGTTTATGGCTTTATCATGAGGATTATAGATATATACCAATTTTTTTAATAAATCCTTCAATGAATTGGTTGTCTGTCACCTTATTAGTACATTTGTAAATAAACAAGACAAACTGAAAATACAGCAAACTTCATTTACGAAATTTGATGCGGAATGATATATTTATGTATTTTTCATCAATACTGTAAATCTGAATCAAATTTTGATTTTCATTTTTCCAAAGAGAGAGACCCAAAATTATTATTCCTTTTTCTAGGCCATATGGCAAAACGTAACTCATACGTGAGACATATATAGACATATCGAGGTAGTCAAATTCAAAATTTCATTGCTTTATCCTTAAATATTACCAATCTGTAATTCATTAAATTATATGCATTTACAAATTTGATTTTTTTTCTACATTTGAATAAAATATAGAGCAAAAATCAATCTTAACAAAAACAGATAATTAGAATATCTAATATGCAACAAACAAATAAAAAATCACGACCCGAATTTCCAAATGAATTGCTCCACAATTCATTCCGGAGGTAGATTCTCCTTTATCATTGTCGGGAAAATTGAATTCTGATTCTGAATAATTATAAATTAAAGGTGAATTTAAAATAAAAAGTGTAAAACGTGCATAATATAAATAAATTGTGACGAATCGTTAACAAGATTCCCGCATCCATTACAATCTTATTCAGAATTCAGCATTTAAAAGCATTTAAACAGTTTCAATATTATTTCTACAAATTTACAACTCTTTTAAAAAGCATCACTAAGAATAGGAATCAACTATGATTTTAACAGGAGACATTAGATTTTCAATGAAATGAAATTTAGAATGATAGCTTCAATTTAATAGTTTGTAGTTTAATATTAATATTTGTATAACAGAAAATCTGGATATATTTTTTATGGATTTAATAAACTAACTACTGATCGTTTGTAGCAAAATTAGCTGAAAGTACTACCTGATCATAGCTTTTGCTGATTAAGTTAGCTCGAAAATGAATTATTGATTTCATAGTCGAATATCTTGAACTTCTTATTCTATTCCAAAAATGAATCCCCATGTTGTATAATCAAGTCGATTATATCAATCAATAAATCAATTTATTTAATTATTCAGCAAAGCAGTTCTTTCTTCTCTGTTAAAAGTTTAATATTGAATATTCTTGAGCGTCTAGCTATCACTATTATCAAGCGGATGCTTGTCTTTTGCTAAATTAGCAAATCTGCCAAAGTATTTTGTGAATAAATTTTATTTAATAAATAAATGTGGAATTGAAAAAATAGCATTCAAACTTGAAATTGAATCCTGAGCTTCTGATTCCATTTCAAATAATCAATCTTGCATGAGTTAGAACCTTAAGCATGATAATAAACAGCATTCTAAATATCCGCTATTGTAAAATGAAGAATGGTAACACCAATTTAGGAGTAGTCCTTCTTAGTTTTAGAATAGAGATTCTTTTTAAATAACTGCATGATGCACCTTCAAAAATTATTGTTGATATCCAAATATTAAATCAATCAAATTTCTGTAAACCGAAATACAGTTTTTTTTATTATTATTATTTCTCAGATAGGCCCCTGAGATGCATGCTTCGAACAAATAAGCTGGTTATCGCTTTCCTGGAGGGATCAGCCATAATGGGGTAGTTTTGGCTATTTCGTAAAGACATGTCCCATATGAGGGATTGGTGCTTGTTATTTTACAACTGACTTTGATACCTGCGACACCAATATTATTATCGTTCGAACATAGCGTACAGTTAAATGACGTAAAGAAGAAGGGGGATTTCATTTAAAATAATTTCTCCCATATATTACATTCCTTAGGTGATCCATCTCCAATAACTAATAAATCTGATAATGATGATTAATCTGTACGATCAGTGATCTTTTCCAAGACGACTCAAGTTTTATTTTGGAGCGAATCTAGTAATGATGCAAGATAACAAAAATTGCATTTTATAGTACAAGATATTATATTCATGAATTCATGGACGTGATTTATTATCACGTTTTTAATTTCTTATTTTTAACCTTTGAAACATCCTGTATTAAATAAAAATGCATTGCTGACAGCAGTATATGAAAACAAATGCATTGGGTAGAAGTAGTTCTTAGTAAATAAATTCTGGCAATCGTACAAATTAAGCGATCAAGTAGTCCGTTTCTCCCAACAAATACTGATACAAAAAGATTCCTTCTGCACAATTTGGCGTCAGATCATTTAATGTCAAAAGAGCACCGCGGAGAGGAGACGAAGGAGACCGACCCACCAGCACTAGCCAGCAGTGCGCGGAAAGAGGGGAGGGACGAGAGGGCGAAAAAAATATTGCTGACTGTTCGCTTCCCTTTTACCCTAGCATATCCCGTTATTGACCAATTTCTGTTCCAATGTACCTACCTTCTTGAAGCGGCATCACGCAATCTCTTTTGGCGAAAGCCTACCTCATCTATCTCGCCCAATCCCTTCTGCCCACCCCCCAGAGAGGCAAAGGAAATTGCGTGCAATTACCGAATGATGTCATGGACAATTTATCGTTTATTTCAAATATTTGCGGTGGATGCTGCACGATGGAGAAAACCACCTGCCCGAATTTCGAAGGGGCCCGGGGATGCTGGTTAATGGATTTTCGGGCAGACAGGTAGTCAAGGTGCGTGCGGGGGCGAGGAAGGGACGGGCTAAATTAGCGTTCATCGGATTTAAAGCCTTCTCTCCTCTCTCCCAAATTAACCATAAAATCTTTAACCCCTCATTCTAATGAAAGCTCCAAATTGGATGTCTGCCGGCCTGATAGGTGGAGTCTCCTTGCCAGACAAGATGGATCTATCGCGGCCCGCGGATCGTCGTCGGTTTCGCACCTCCACCATCTCGGCCCCCTACTCTGTCCATAGAAAAATAATTAAACTTTAAATCATCTAAATTTGTGATAGATATCGATGAAGATTAAAGTAATGATGATATATTCGACTGCTTCAAAATGAGTCGCTTATTGTAAGTTGATATTTTGAGATGGTCAAGTTTGGGAAGTTAGTGCGTACGCTGCAAACTTAATATGTAGACTGTAATTTCAGGATTCATATTTATTTATGTTTTGTAAATCAAATTTCATTGACATAATAAATTTTAAGCTATGTGGTATGATGCTGGAATAATGATTTGACATAAAATTTTAAAAACACAACAATGAGGATCAAAAGTATTGAATAATTCGAAAATAAATCTCTCAACAGTTTATAAACGCACTTATTTATGAAAATCAAAGAAATAGAAAAAAACAACTGATTCAAACTGTATGGAAGAAAAGAGAAGTACCTACAAATTTAATTTACGATGCTGGTTTATTAAAAATATTTACTTATTGGAAATATTATTATTTTTATATATTTGGAAATATTATTATTATTATTAAGCTAATTGAAAGATTTATTGCGATTATTATTATTTTATTGATAAAAAATAATTATTGTTTATTAATTTCTTTCATTTTTCTTAATATACTGTTAAAGATCATAAATAAATCTTAACTGTCATTCGTCATTCAGTGTTTTGAAATTGTCTTCTCTTCTTGATATATTCATTTCAACACTTTTTTTTCCTTGCATAAAATTTCTGCGGAAAATCTTGAAATCTTTATTTTTTTTTTCAGTAAATTTATATTTTTGAGTAGAAATAATTTTTAAATCTGCATTCCAAATACACATTATACGTCTTTTTGAATGCAACAAATAAATAAAAAAAACTTTTAAATAAACAATAGAAGTAAAATCTAACATTACAAATATGAGATTTTTAACTGCATTACTACAGAAGTAAAATTTTCGGGTTAATTAAAGGCCTTTACAAACTATTCACTTTGGATCATTAAAAACACATGAACATGTTTAACTAGGGAAAATAATGCAACAACTTTTTGAAATTTTCAAATTGACTAAAGTAAGCATTAAATAACGGATGATATTTCAATGTAACTTTATTAGAAAATTCAAGGAAACAAAGAAAATTTCAAAATATCAGTGAACTCAAATTAAAAACTTCCTATCGCTATATTTAGGGACTATATAGTATAGTTTCACTATAACAGCATTGAGTTACTTACACGAGTTACAAGCAATTTTTCAAGAGAACTGGATTAAAAGTGGAAATCGGATAAAAATTAGTCTTAAAGAAATAAAGAAAGCATAAAAAAACACATATTTTCAACAATTTAGATTTGAGGAAATCTTTACTTTCATGTAAACTTGATCTTAATGTTTAGATAGAACAGTAAATTCTAGAAAAAAGAAACTCTTTTTGTAGTTGAAACTAAAAAAATTCTTTCAGCGCAATCTACATAAAGTTAAGCATTCTGAAAGGAAATATAAAAGTGACATATCTCATTTGGAATGGAAAAAGTGAAATTCAATGCATTTATTAATATATATATATATATATATATATATATATATATATATATATATATATATATATATATATATATATATATATATATATACTATTTTTGTAGTTGAAACTTAAAAAATTCTTTCAGCGCAATTTACATAAAGTTAAGCATTCTGAAAGGAAATTTACATCATAAAAGTGAAAAATATCATTTGGAATGGTAAAAGTGAAATTCAATGCATTTGTTTATATATATATATATATTAACAAATGTATATATATGTATATATTATATATATATATATATATATATATATATATATATATATATATATATATATATATATATATATATATATATATATATATATATATATATTTCCTTTTGCAGAATATAGCAAAAATGAAAATGATGCTTGCGTTGTTACGTTGCACTTTTTCAAAACTAATAAATGCATCTAAAGTAATGTAACTGCCTCAGTTTATCATTACATATATTTAAGAACAATCAGCAATAGTGATTCCAAAATTGATAAAATGTTAGTTGATTCCCAATTAGAAATATTTTAGATTTACATCATAACATTTCTTCCTAGCATTATTCTGTATATTTAAATTCGGCGCATTTCTGAAACAACTATTTTTCTATTTTGCTAATTTAATACAAAGATAGTTTAAGACAAAGAATTCATTCAAAGAGTCAAAGACTCCAGTTCCATGGTATTCCAACTTCATCCTAAAATATACTTTTTAATTATATAAATATTCAGTTTTAGAAATTCAGCATAAGAAATATTTTGTTTCATTCTGCAAGATATTCTTAAAAACACCATAATTTTAAGATGTATTCAAGGCAGCAAGACTAGTAGGAATTGGGAAAGTGACCTTAAATACCACTCCAGGGATTTCTCGAAAATAGAAATAAAAATTTGTGGAGAAGGCAAGTTCTTGCTTTCCTGTAAGGTACAGAAATTATGATACATCCTACCACACTCTGGTCACATCTCCATGACGGGTCATACCTACTCTAGGTAGGGTTGGGGCATAAGTTGAAAATAGTTGTTTCGTGTCTGCGATTAGTACTGGGCTAATATTTGCGACTACAAATCATTCAGATATACTGGGCCGAATATAGTATAGGAGTGATTTCATTTGCAACTTATTCTTCTGTGAGATTTTCTTTAAGAACATGATAATTAACTGACATATAAAATTTTGGAAATATTTTTAGTCTCTACTTTAAAATAATCGATCTCTAATATAAAGTATAATTATTACAGTAATTTCTTAATTCTTTTTTTCATACGTGCACATATGACGATGTCTTTTTATGACAACATGAATTCATTCCATCTATCAAAACTTATCATTAAAATATTAGCTTGTCGAAAATATTATTTTATTTCTGATTTGTAAATGTTTTATCTAATGTTTATTTTTGTGAAGGAAAAAGATTTAAACTTTGTAGTTTTCGGATTATGAATAGATCATTGAAATTAAAACTGATATAACGAATACCTATTGAACAAAGAAAAAAAATGTTATATGTAATTATTTCTCTTCAGGACAATTATATACTTTCATTTAATTTAACTTGTTTCTTGGAAACTAAGAGAGAACTTTAAATCGATTTTAGAAACAATTCTGAATTAGAGCTCTTACAGTGATTGCAAAAAATATATTAAATATTAAAAAGCAGAAAAATATAATTAATATATTTAATATAAATTACTTTTTAAAATTATATAAAAAAAATTCTCCGAAACATAGCCTTTATAAGCCAGGAGTTGAAAATAAAATTATGCAAAAATAAAATCGCAATTAAAAATAGCTTCAAAACTTTTATTAAATATATTATACATAACTTAAATTTTCATTTTACTTAGAACATTTAAATATTACAGAAAATTTTGCAATTTTTCTCTTTGTTCCTGATGTTTGAGTTAATTTTTTTTAAATATATTTTTATACACTAATAAAAATCTGCTTTAAAAAATATTTTTATTATTTTTCCAGCATTATTTCAATTTTATTTTTCTGAATTCAACATAAAATGCAATCTTAAATTAAGTTGTAGAAACAGTCCTTTGCACGCAAAATACATTTACGTCATTAAGTCAGCTAATGTGTTGTTTTAAGTAATCATGACACTTTTATAAAAAGTAAACAAGTCTACATAAAGGTGTAACAGTTTAATTAAACAAACATGAGGAATTTAAAACTAAAAGACGCTTGTAATTTGAACGAACAAGTATGTGTTTTGATGCAAGATTTTTTATGATAACTTAACGTTGAAGAATATTCTTAGCTCAGAGCTGAAAAGCTAACTTTTAAAGAGTGGGTATAAGAAAAAAATGTTTTTACTATAATCCAAGTTTTAAAAAAATAATGCAACCACTTGTTTAAGAAAACAGTTTATGTAAATAAGACGCTTAAATATGTTTTTAAAAATGTAAGAACTAAACATTTTGAACCTTTCTATTAGTAAATTGCACTTTAAAAGTAAAACTGAATTCCTTGTAGCCGCTTTTAAAAGGAAGAAAATAGCACTCTGTAGTTCTTTCTTTCAAACATAATCTTAGAAATTCAATTAGGAATACTCTTATGTAAAACATTTATAATTCTGAAACTTAAAATTGTTTATATTGACTATACTTTTTATTTCAAATATGAAAACTTTTAATGCTTTTGAGTATGCATCGGTCAGTAATGTATAGATCGATTACACAAGTTATAAAATGAAGCAAAATTGGACGATTGAAAGTATGAATATCAATATTGAAAAAGAATAGCAGAAAGATAAATCCGCTTAATAATTCCGTAAAGCTCTCTTCTTTCTTCCTGTGTATCATCTCCCACCCCGCTGAGGAGTAAACTGTTCAAAAGTAATAAACGCGAAGTTTTAAATACATAGCACTTCTGTTTACTTCAGCTCCCTCCCCGCTGAAGAGTAAACTGTTCAAAAGTAATAAATGCGAAGTTTTAAATACTTAGCGCTTCTGTTTACTTCAGTTAATATAAGAATGTACTATTAAATTGAGAATTTACAATACACTGAGCATTTTTTTTTTATTATTAGATCATAATTTTTTTTAAAATAAGGTCAAGAAGGGTAATTGGTACTAAGGAGTAATTGGGTATGGTGTTTATTGTAAGCATCAATGAAGGCTAAGAAAGCTGGGAACATGTGCCTTCTTTAAGGCTCTTTAAGGGAAGATGACCGACACATTTTCGGTTTTTTTTTTTTTTTTTCCAGTTTCTAGCGCCTATTTGCATTAGTTGCAAAGGTCCTTAAAAAATGAATTTGCAACTTTGCAAAAGGTTTCTAATTTTCATTATTTGTTTCCTACATCGGTTATTTGTAAGGTAAATTTCAAGTAATAAATTCTTTTGAATCTATAAAATATAACGTTTACGAATAGGAATTAACTTTCATTTTTGGTTTTTCATCCGTAAAACAAAATGACATTTTCAGTTACCCCTGACAATTATCATAATGGAGTAATTAAGTGCAAGTTTTTAAAGCAATAAAAACCTATATTTTTTTTTATTCATTTGAAATAGGTGGAATTGATTTTTGAATCTAGAAGGGCAGTTATGTCCCATTTCAACAATATCGACAATATATTATTTTATGTCAAATTGGCATTTGAAATTTTTAAAGAATCAACCAAGTTATCTACAGATTTGATGGTATTTGAATTCAAATGGTAAAGTTAAGAAAAATATTGATGTCGAGGAAGCAAAAGTGTTGAGAGAAAAATCTGAAAATTCAGTAAAAAATGGATTGATTCTTTTCAATGAGAAATGAAGGTTATGGACAAGAAGGAATTAGCTGATCTGCAATCCCCAATATTTGATTTTTGTATGATTTGGTGTATTATGTTTACGTCATGTTTTGGTGATGATGTTTAATGGATTTTTGTTATTCATTAAGTTTGAGGGATTTAAACTGTTCAGATAATTAAAATGAAGAACATTAATTGGATTAAATCACAAATAATTTTGAGGCTTAAAGAGATTTTGCGTTTTTTGAGAGTCGCATATAGTTTATTATACCAAATTCTGTTGCTTATGTAGACTTTTTCTGGCAGCGAAAAGATCAAAGAACAATGTGTTGAATAGATGATTTAACGTTCTACCTGGAATAAAGGGTGTATTCGGTATTATTAGATCTACCAATCTTTACTAATTTCAAAATGCTTTTCAAGTCTTAGATTTTTCCTTCTCATATCTCATAAAATTTAATCATTTCTATTTTTATAAATGATCATTTCCCGACAAAATTCGGGGCAGAATGTTTTAAAATTACTTTGAATAGAAAGTATTAAATAATTAAGAGAGTTTGTATAGAATTTCCATGAAATAAAATGCACTTTTAACTTTAAAAAAAACGAAGTACTTTTCAGTAATAAGCGACGGGCAAAAAAAAAAAAACAATCCTCTGAAACAGTAAGCAATAGTTTCTTACCATTCCAAACAAATTCTCTTTAAAGCAGTTTGTTATTGTGATCAAAAGCCAAAACAGATATTCCCAAGTACGCCATTTTGTTTAGAATTATTGGGAACATACTGGTATAATTATGAACATCACTTTAACTGATGTTGGTTAGTTAATAAATTTTGAAAAAAAAGGCGTCCTTTAATGACCCTTCCAAAATCCGACAAAGCACTCATATAAATTATAGGCTATTTTCTATCTCATATAATTATTTCAAATAAAATAAAAGGACATAATTTGTAAGTTTCGTTCCCAGTTAGCTTAAATGGCCTTGTATGACCTTTATTACAATCGTGAGAACTAAACTGACGGTAGACAAAAAGGTACCATCGACCAGCAACCAATTTTATAAGAGATATTCCTTTGGAATTAAAGAAACAAATTCAATAATTTAGTTAATTAAATAACTTAATAAGTAATTGATTTAAATATTTAAACTCGAGATCTGATTCCACCGAAGAGAAGTAGTTTAAGAGGGCCCTGGCACACGCCAAATCCTTCGAGATCAAACATCCTCCCTCAAGTTTGCTGCGGGAGCGTGGAGAGGGGGGCGGCAACCAGGTTCATTTAACCGCGCCTCAAAACTACTTGGCCAGTCCCAAAATAGCCATAGTGTTGCTTTAAACAGAACATTAATATAACAGAATTGAACTGAACTTAAATATAATGTTTCAATTCATAGCACATCGATTTTCGGAATGTAAAATTAAATTTTGTTAAAATTTATAAATTTTCTCCTTTACTAACCGTAAACAGAGTATATTTCAAAGCAATGAAAATATTACAATAGTTACAAAATTTGACCAAATTTTATCCATATTTATATTTTAAACATTCTTAAATCGGGAAAATAATTTTTCAATAATGTATCCCTATGAATTCATTCTCTGATCTAGAGTTATCAAATACGACACAATTTTGCCTTAAATTATGTGAATATGCGAAAGTTGTGTATGTGCATTTTTTAAAAATTTTATTTAAAATTTTTGTGAAATAAAATTAAGCAAGATTTTTACTTTATTCTACGAAGACTTCTGAAAATAATACACAAAAATTGATTTTTATTCTATTTCAAAATTCAAAATATGACCTTTTCACGCATACTGATTTAATTGTCTAAAAAGTAAAAAATATATATACATATATATTAAGTATTATTTTAAAGCTTTATTTCGTTATTCGTTCGTCGAAATTCAATTTTTATTGTTTCATCAAGGATTTAATAACATAACTTTCTTAAATTGCTGAAAGTTAAGAAAGAAAATACAAATTTACTAAATGCAAAGTTTAAATGAGAAATCGAGAAAATTGAATTGCATTACCATAAAATAGATTATTCAGATATTTAAAGTTTTGGCAGTATTATTACATCAAATCACTAGACTCCATTTGAAAGGAACAAGGTATAATATCAAGTGTAAGGCTTTTAAAATAGCAATGCTTTGATATCGGTCAGAGTTTGATGTTTAAAACTTTAAAACTCTTCTGTTTGGAAGAAATTGAACAGTAAGTTATATATAAGAGATTTAATTGAAATTAAACATAGCCAAAATCCTCGCGAACCAAATGATCGTCATAGACGATAAGAAATCAAATAATTTCCGAATATTACTGAAATCAATTGCAATAAATTTGCAGTTGGATCAATATTATTACAATTAATTATTAGGAATGATTCCATTTAGAGTACTATCAAATTATCAAACATTATTCACCAAGAATGTCAACATAAAACATAAAATTGATTATAATATAAACATAAAATTAGGTAGTAGGTTAAAATAAAACATTAGTAGGTTAAAATAAAATTGATTATAATAAAAAAAGATGTTCTATAGGTGAAAAGTTGACCCTTTTTTAACACAATAAAAGTAGTTAATTCGCACTCACTTGATATCCTTCAAATCCTTCCTGCCAGTTTAATTCTGAAATCCACTAGTATCTTCCACAAAGAAAAATAGTATCGCTGCATAGAGCAAATCAAGGCACAGTAAATTGAAAATGACTTTCACAATTACATTTGTAAATTGACTATCACTTTACATCAATTCATTTCATTAGGTGAACTTGAAATTTCTTCTGATACCATTAATGATGTACATTTAACCTAAGCTTAATTTAGCTCTTTAAAATTCGCACTCAAGGCAAATTTTATGTCTGTATCGAAATTTTTGGATGTGATCCTTATAAGAAAATAAATTCTATCTGTCCGACTATACGTTTGTGTTATAAACACCATAGTTCGAAAATGCATCAAAATGTATAACTAAAATTTGGCCTAGAAATTTAACAACAGAATTTTACTTGTGAATCAGATTTTAAGTAAATTTCTTGAACTCGTTGTCTATCTATTCGTGTATTGTGAACTTTCTGACTGTCTATTTGCATGTAGTAAAAAAAGTAATATTCTGAAAAATTAATTAACATAAAAATGTAACATTCTGACAAAAACATAACATGCAAAATTAAAAATGTAATTTAAAAATGTAGCAAAAATTGTAAATGTAAAAAATATTAAAATGCAATTTAAAAAATGTAACAAAAATTGTAAATGTAAAAAAATATAAAAATGTAACATTCTAGTGAAATAAATTTCGTCATATGACCTTAACGTAAAAACTGTATTTCTAATCAAAAACAAGATTCATACTGAATTCTCTTCAATAATTAAAATTTTTTGTGGAATTGAAGTATATCGTTGAATAAATGAGAAAAGTAGTGAGGTTAAAAACTAATTCAAATTTTCCAAATTTCATGCTCTTTGCCTTCCATAAAATTCTGTTTTTTATACTTATAGTTTTGAAGCAAATATAACTTACAGCTAATATTTGAAATTCATTTAGAGTTTTGAAAAAATAACAATTGAATGGATTGGAAACATCCAGATTGAGGAAACCTGGCTTAGATTAAATTAAAGGAGAAAAATTCCCATCGAGGATATTTCACCAGTAAAACAATTGAAAGCCCTTAGTGGATAAGATATTAAGCAGACAAGTCCCTTAGAGTCCATAACACTAAAGAGTCTATTCTTCATTTACTCTGAAACGTAGCCAATATGCTCTTTTCATTCCATGGCACTTAAGAGGCGAGTGGATTTTAAAGTAAGCAAAAATGGACGAAAATATGAATTTCCTTTTTATTGTTTTATCACCAAAATATATATTTATATTCAATTAAATAAAATTATAAAATGTATTGTCCAATAAAATAAATACTTGAAAGACATAAAAATATGCATTTTAATTACTTTTTCAAAATGATATTCTAGTTAAATTGAAAATTGAACTATCTTTAAACGTTCCAGGTATCTTAATTTTTGAGGAAAATTAAATAAAACTGGTGATGAAGATTTCGGTTAAACATTAAAAGAAAACTGGGTATACATTTTACGTTTCGAATTTGTTTAGATGGTTAAAAATTAATTTTAGTTAAGAAAAACGTAAAATTCTTATGAAAATTCAATGCATGTGCATAAAAATATTTCTAAAAAATTAACATTTGATTGGAGTTATAAAATCAAACACAATTTTGTGTTTGATTTTATAACTCCAATCAAATGTTATCGCATATCAATTTTAAATAAATTGATATGCGATAATATTGCAAAAATAATAGAAGAAAATTAAAAGTTAAGTCGCTTGGAATATTTTGAAATTTTTAAAAGATTATACATTTTTTAATCTTTTAAAAATAATATATTTGTTTTAAAGAGTTTTTTAAAGACATTTTATGCATTTACAATTCATTATATAATCACAAATAATTTCATAATACTAAGTGAAGAATTTTCAAATGTGAATAAAAGAGTACATCGTCTCCTTATCAGACATATCCTTCAAGAACCGGGAAACTTAGCCATTATGTCTTTTTGGGTCCATGGCACTTAACAGCCATCTTCTCAGGCACTGTGAAATATTGCTGACATTTTCTTTTTGATTCCATGATATATAACCAATAAATCCTTCAAGAAACTTGAAACCTTACCGATATTTTCTTTTAGGGCCAGGATTCATTGTCGGCTTGCATATAAAAATACATTTCGTCTTTTTTATAATTCATTACTATCACTGATACATTACTAAGCTGCAAAATCTTAAGGAAAATATTGGCTAAATATCAAGGGTTCTAAAGAAATGAAACAGCACTTAATTTTCTAATTGTTTTAACATTTGTTATTATTTAACTAATAATTACAATATTAAAATTGACATGAGAGACAGAAGATATCATAAAGCCACCCGATCACAGAATATACTTCTGAAACCTTTGGAGGAAAATTACAAATTCAAATGTTTAAGATTGTAAGACTGAAATTATTTTTGTAAGAAATTTTAGTAACAATTCTAGAATTTCAGTTTCTGTAAAGGCCAATAAATAGAAATCGGAATATTTCAAAGGTTATATACATTAAAGGTTTATAAAGGTTCTCTCAACTGCACAATAGCAGATCCGAAGTTGTTTTTGCCTTCTGTAAAACTAGCGAATGCTTCACCCCTCTTTAAAGGCACACTCACGCGTCAGTATATTTCCTGTGTCAAAACTTGCGATTATATTTTTCTGCTTTATCTCCTCTTTTAGTTAAATGTCTTGTTTCATTACCAAAATAGAAGTTATACCGTATCTATCGCAGATAGAGACACCCATGCAGATTTATTAAAAATAAACTTCACAAACTTACACAGTATTGTGGCTTGTTCCAATGTAAAGTCGTGAAAATTTAAATTAGTTCAAAAGTTAAGGGTGGGGGAGTACCTAATCAAAAAGCAGCTTCGTGGACTCCTTTTAAACACCTGCCGTGGTCCCTAAAGCCGAGAGAAGAAAACGGTCAGCGACGGGCTGGAAGGGGGGGGGGATATAAAAAGGAGAAAATCCGCCTCGCCCAATCCGCACGAAACAGCCACTTTAGAGGTAATCCACATTAAACACGGAATGGAGAAAAAAGGCGGGGAGAATGAATGGTTTTGGCAAGAGAAAAAAAAACTCCGACTTTTTAGAAAAAGGCGATATCAGCAGAAGCGTTTTCCTTTCTTGACATACATTGTTTGAATAGGTTGCAGCATCAGTGGGGAAGATACGTAATTTTAGGTAGGTTAGGTTAATATGGTAGTACTACTTATTTTTATTTCATGGCAAGTATAACAATGATATGTCAATGGCGTCAATTCGCTTTGAAAAATTTTATCAGCTTTCAAATGAAAAAAAAAAAAAAATTGAAAGAATTGTACATCAAAAAGCAGAAACTCTAAAAGACTTATTGTGTATCAGACCTAACAAGTAAGGGGAGATATGATTAAATTTGCTATGTTCTTCATAAACTCGACTTGAAATGCTTAGATAGATATAAGATGTAACTAAAAAAAAAATCCTATCTGACTTGGTTTCTATCAAGGAACACAAATACATGCTAGTTCCAAAGAAATTAATTCAAGTAAAGGGAGAAATTTGTGGAAACTGTAATTGTGTAAATCATCTGACATTTAACTATACGTAACTTTACTGGCTATGGTGACATTTTAGCATTTGCAAGACGGAGAATGAATTGCAGGACTAAATTCTCACAGCGCATTTGCCATGTATTATGTAAACCTCAATTAATTCCATTCTAAATTTCTCTAAGATTGCAATGTTTAAATACGGTCCAAGTGCAATATAATCTACTATTCCAGTATATATTCAGATCAGTTTCAAATAACAGGAAGGCAACAAGATCTTTTAAATATCTTCTAGTTCAAACTCAAACTTTTATGCTATGAATTCTTTTTTCAGACTACTGATGTTCGGAAATAAATTTATGCTGCAAATAAATAACATCTACTAATAAAGAAAGTATTAATGTTGATAAATAATTACGATGACATTATAATTGGTAATGTCAGCCATAATTACCATTCAATGGCCATATTCCACCATTCAATTATCATTCAATGGTAAACATACTGCGTATTTTATCAAACATCCAGCTGTAAACTCCTTATGTTGTGCTTGTGACATTACGGTCTATTTACATTAGAATACGCACAAGGAATTCCAAACTGGCCAATATGGCTTATGTGATGTGTATCGTGTGAGCATGAATTTATCCTCCAAGGAAATGTGAAATACAATTATTGAAATTTCAAAAATAAATAAGGTAATAGCTAATACGTATATATTCCATTTAAAAAAATTCAATCTTGTTTGGAAATTGAATATATTAATGAAACAATGATTCATTCATTAAATTCATGATTTATTTAAATTTTATTTATATATACTATACACATGGTTTATGTACAAAAGATAGTTATTTCTCACAACATACATTTGTTCAGGATAGCTAAAGTTAAATGTAGTGCTAAAAATAAACACAGTAAATGTATTCATTTCAAGGCACAATGCAACAGCATTGTTTCATGCAATTAAAATTCAAAACTTTGAATTAAAATATTTCAAAACACTTTATTGAAGATTATGAATATAATAGTCTTATGCACGATAAGTTTAACAAATAGAAATAATTCAAAATCAATAATACAACTTTTTAAAGTATGCAACATAATGTAAGAAGTGCATTAGCCTTTTTTAATTTTATATAAAAAGGACATTGTTTAAAATCAATCGTTAATTGTTGTATTTAATTTTTTCTATAAAATTAAACACAGTTAGCTAAGGAGAATTAGATTTCAGCTCATGCTGAAAAACATGCGAAAAATAGAGTGCACAGAACTACATGTAAGCAATATTTGATGTTATTAAAATTATTATAAACCTCTTAAATTTACCTTCAAAATAATTATTATAATTTCCAATTCATATTGCATATGTTTAAATTAATTTCAAATCGATTACAGAATTCTTGCTCAAAACTTTAAAGTATAAAAATAAACATCCGAATCATGATTATTCTAACAAATTTTCAGCTTGCGTTATTTAACATTCAACTAAATTATTCTGAAAAAGAATTACTGCTTCCAAGTAATAATTTGCTTTCATTTGACAGTGATTATTTGCATCAACATGAAAAAAAAGCATTTTTTTCACTAATACAAATTGAAATATTCTTCAGGAACCATTTATAACCAATACTGGTTTTCACTCTAAAAATCTTCAAAACAGTTTTGACTCATTCACTTTTGAAATAGTAATTAACGGACCATTGCTGCATGCATCAATTCATATTTTCGGTATCTTGAGGTTCTGAAGTTCCCTTCTTACGCTGATTATGTCTGCGAAAATTCATTGTGCTCGTCTAAAATATAAAACTACTATACAAAATGTACACATTAACTGATATTACATAATTAGTTAAAAATCAAACGAGCAGTAATATCACCTTTTGCCCACAAAATTGTCGAAGTTTAACATTTTATTATAAGTGAGCAGTGCATATCGAAAGAAATGTACACAAGCATCCATTTATATGAATGACTTTCGAGTCACCTTCAGTTATGGAGTTTTAATGCTCCAAAAGTTCATATTCTTGGTAAACTTTATAGATTAAGAATGACTAGTTGTCTCATCTTTGATAATGAGTAATGTCATTAAAGATATCTTCTTGTAAGTCTCAAGAATTATTAAAGTTGTCAAAGGATATTGTTGTCATCTTCAATTGTTTCCGCATAAAATTTATGAATTCTTCATAAAACGAAAATCATTTTTTTGTAAAGTAATCTTAAAAAGAGAACATTAAATATGACGTGCTGTTTCAATTCAACATTATTTTAATACAAATATCTGCTCATATCGTTCCTGGATAGCACATTATGACGTCAGTTGATGCAGAGTATGAAACGTCAGAATACAGAAAACTTATGGTTACAGAGTTCTCTGCAACTCATTTATTAAAAGTCCATTTTGAAATGAAACTTTAATTTATTATACAAATAAGACTTATTCAAAAATAATTTGTTAATATTCATACCATTTAATAACATAAAGTCCAATTTCTTTTTGATAGAATCATTTTTATAGTTAAATCAACATTAAAAAAATGGGGAGCAATGTTTTTTCCCTTGCATATACTCCTTAAAAATGAAGTATATTATCAAGTATATCATCATAGCATCTTCACAACGGCAAAACCATGAATAATTGTATGAGCATAGCATTTGTTAATGATTTTGGTTTTATACACGGAATTGTCACCGGGAAAATTTCGATTATTTGTAATTTACACGTCTTCTATCTTTCAATGTTTGGTAATCCAAATGAATGTTGATATTGATTTCAATTTCTAAAACCTGGAGGTCAACATTGATGTAGGAGTAGCAGATGTGGAACTCAAAAGCGGTGATGTACCCGGTTTATAGTAACAGGTACCACAAAATGAAGGACACACACCAGCACTTGAAGTTGGAGGAGCATACAGTGATCCTAGTGAGTTTGCTAATGCCATGCATCTGTAAAAAATATGTATATTAGATTAAAATTCAAACAACATTAAGAGTATGAAATAAATATAATTTCTTTAATTAACATTCAAGTTTTAATAATCATGAAAAGAGTGTTATATCAGCAAAACTGCTTTTGAGGTGATTACTGGAAAGAAAGGCATTTTATAAATTTTGAAAATACCTATCATCTTACAGTCGTTGATCAGTGTCTACTAACATAGATAATATGTTATTAGTTTATTTATTCTCATTCAATAAATAATTAAAGAATAATACTCAAAAAAGTTACAGAAATCTTCAATTTATTATTATTTTTTTAATAAATATTTTATTTTGAAAAAGAAAAGAATATGGGAAGAACAAGATTATGTTTAAGATATACGCTAATTCCGAAAAGGCTCAGAATAAAAATGTTAGAACTAAAATAAGGACTTGAATATAAAATTCACAGGCTCGTCTTTTTGATTTTTGAATTGTTTGTAACTCAATTCATTTTTAATCTACATTTCAGAAACTAGCTTCATTTCATTGCATCAAGTTCAGATCAATATCTTGTCCCATGCATTTTTCAATACATTTTTATATTTTCTGATTTATTTAATGTTGAAATTTTTTGTTCTTCGCCAATTTCTATTTATTTTCCCCTTAAACTTTGTTCCCTGTTTACTTTGAACATATGTTTCTTATAGTATTTCTTAATACTTTTACAAGCCATGTTTTTTCCTAAACTAGGATCAATAGAACCTTGTTGCCAATTTGTTTATATATCAAGATTTATTCCAAACACATAATGCTGAAAAGGTTTTCAATTAAATCCGAATTATTTTGTATAATTTTTTAATATGGTAAAAGTTTCTGAGCAGTCTTCGACTGAAATAAAATAAAATAAAAGGCATGCAGCTCGTCTTTGTATTGAAACTGAAAAAGTAAAATCACACAAATGGCATCTGTCAGATTTAATTACGTAATTTCTATGTTTCCAGTGAAATGAAAACGTTAAATCGAACATCTGTTTCAGGTAATAAACACTGCGGGGGAGAACTCAACGTATCGAACAACAAAAGAGATGATACTGCAGGTGAAAATGATTTCTTATGTAAAGAAAAAAAAAGGAAGATGAAAAAAAAAAAAAAAAAAAACTTGTCAAAAGATTATATTTTTTTAATTGTACGCAGTAAAAATGATATTGGTTATCAAATCTGAAATTAAAACAGAATGTAATATAATATATAAATATTACACTTTATTAAAGAATAAATAGTTTCTACACAACAGCTATTAATGCATCTTCAAATATAAAAAGGATCATATAAAAATCAAAGGAAAAGGATCATATAAAAATGTAATTAATCTTAAATTCATTTCGAAATTTCCTACTCATGAATCAAGCATTTTTAATGTTTCTAAAATATCTTCTGATGGAAATTTTGAAAGAATAAAATTTTATGGAAAAAAAAACATTTTCAAAGGGAATTTTTTACTTTTTTTAGATTAAAAGTTAAATAATAGGAACAATAGTTGTACATGTTAAAATTATATAAATTTATTTGAATAATTGTTTGCTTTTATCAGTGCAAGCAAATCAAATTTGAATTTTATTTTAAATACTTCGATATCAAAACGTCGACCACTATTGTCTTTTAAAGATTGATTTATTCTGAATTATTAATTTGATTATCAATATTTTTTTTCCAACAAAAGAAAATCTCTTTTCAATATGAGTGACAGTTCAAACGAAATTATAATTATAATAAACGTTATATCTCAACCGTCTCTAACATTTATCTGTACGCTATATAACGCTATCTGTTACAATGTGTTCCTCCTTTTCCTGGGATGTTGTGGAATACATTTTAAAATAATATTGGAGGGGGCTGCTTGAAAGGTATTAGTCGGTATATATTTAATGATTTCGAAATATTATTTGTAAACAAATTAATACAAATCATTGTTTAAATAATGAATCATGCATTAAAATCCGCGTTAATTTATAAATAAAAAATAACAGTATTTATATTATTAAAACTATTAATCTGAAAAACTTATGAGATGTGCAGTTACATATTATGTAAGCTGATATAATTTAAATAAAATTGAATAAGATTAACTTACGAATGAAATTCGTAACGAATTTCTCATGCATTTGTAACAGTCAACTACTTACCAACTACGGCAATATTTTTCGTTCATGCATTTTCAGAAAAGTAAATTTAATAAATTAACAAGCAAAAAAAAAAAAATTGGATAAGAAAAGAAAACCCTGAGGAAAACAATTATTCTATTTAAATATATTTCTTTTATTATTTTCACACATTCAATCAATTCATTTATGTTCACGATATACAGGTCAAATGCTCAGCGGCATTTCCATTTTGGATTCCAGTGACATTTTTGCATGAGGGAAGCAAAAATAACATAGTTATGCGGCATAAGATAAAGTACAATCAAACAGAGTATGATATGTGCTTCAAACAACGATATCATGTGAATGCTCCTCATTCTGATCACTGTAATGTATGCCAAAATATTTTAAGCAATTGCAAATATATTAAACAATTAATAGAGCATGATATGTGCTTCAAACAATGGTATCCTGTGAATGTTCCACATTCTCATAACTATAATGTATTCCGAAATATGTTAAACAATTACAATGTCAAGCAATTACATATTTGTCATCAAACAATGAATCATGTAAATTCACCTCATTCCTATCAAGTTAACGTACATCAAAACAATCATTTACAGATAAACACTAAAAACATATATTCCCTGAACATTATTTTCTTTTCTTTAGAATTAACCACGACAATTTTTCTATAACAAAGTAACAATCTCATGAACAAACTTCTTGCAATGTGATCATTATTATTATACAGTTAGTTTGACATAATTTTAAGTTGAACCAGATAGTTCAAAGTCATATGAACAAAATTCTGAATAAAGCAGGAAGAGTGCCTCTTCTAGAAAAGTGCTTTACCGCTCTTAAATGCAGATCATTCTTCATCGCTAACCTATCATCTCCATGATCATAACAATTTGACAATTGGCAACTCTATCACATGCACGACGTTTAATAAGGGATTTACCCGGGCAGGGAATGAAAGCGAAAGGGACCAACGCCCGTATCACCTGCTTGTTCCAATCGTTCACTTAATCATCTGGTGATCAACATTAATATTAATTAGGTTATAAAGCGGCTACTTTAAGCGGAAGGGGAAATTAAGCCCTCACTTCAGATAAGCTCAAAGTTACTTCGGAATTCAGCACGTAATTGGCCTCATTGGAGGGATTGCTGGAAAAGTATCTATGGAAACTACTTATGTTTGAGCAATGTGTAATGGAAAGGAACCACACTTCCGTTAAGTTTTTTTTTATTCATTTTAAAATTTTAGTATTTTTTTATGATGTTTAAAAATATATAGGGTATCACTAAATTAAACAATTAGGCAAAATAAAAATTTAAAAAATGTTGTAAAAACTATTTAACGAATAGTTTCAAAATGCATAAATGTTTAATGTTATATTTTGGTTCGAAAAGTTATTGTCTGTATGACAGAAGAAGAAATTTTCCATTTTCATTTACGAAAAAAATGGAGGGAAACTTCTGAAAGGAGGAAGTTGAAATAGCATTCAAATTACAACTAATGTTAATGTTTTAAAGAAAAGGAGTATGATATTCATGTTGGAAATGTTTGATAAATAATGAAAATAAAGTTTAAAAAACACGCTTTTATTAATTTGCTAAGTGATAGGAAATAGTTTTTCTCCATCAGAATTAATGGTGTCAAATCAAAATCATGAAAGCTAGCGATAGTCAGTATTTTCAATTCACAGATGGCCTTTTTGTATTTCATTTTTAAGATTTCAATTTTATTTATTTATTTATTTTCAGTAATTTCAAGACGCTAGTACATCTAAAATGAATAAAATTTGTATTACAAATTTCCATCCCCACAAGCTAGAAAAAAGTCATTGCAAATAAAATATTAGAAAAATCTTTAATTTTGTGATTTAAGCCAAATAATAAATATTTTGTCTATATTTAGTGGCACAATTTTTGTATTATTTTTGTGCCTAATGATTATTTCACAGACACCTTGTGTCATTAAGATGCTGTAATATCCTTTTCATGAAATAATTTCATTTTCGTAGAATATACTTCAAAAGAGACGATTGGTTTAATTTTAAAATTTCATTGGATATCTTACAGCATGAAACATGTAACGTCACAATGCTGAGAAATTCAATGAGCAATCAGAATTTAAAGAGAGTGCGCAATTATACTTTTCATTTGATTAGATTCATTAAGTGTAAGCAACTCCGTTTCACAACATGACTAAATAAAATTTGTTAAAATCATCCCTTGTCTTATTCAGTTCTTTGAACTGTTTTAATATTTTAGAGCTAAACGCTTCAAAAAATTTGAAATTAAACTAAAAAACAAAATCTTGTTCTTTTATTTGTCGAGAAAGTCGTCGTAATACACAAAGTATTTATTTTATTATTAAAATGAACTATAATAAATATATTATGAAACAATGTGCCTGCTTTTAACACAACAGAAATACAAAGAGATACTTTTACTAATTATTATACTGCCCCTAGTGTACAACTAACATGCATAGTTTTAAAACTTGCTATTATCGTATTTTTTTCATTTATTGGAATTGCACAAAACAATTTATAGTTAAACGTTTTTAATTTATGTATTAACTTAATCAGATAATAAATAGAAATTAATTATAATCAAATAAGGAATATAATCCGGTAGTGGAACACAGAAATCCATTCGATAAGAAATTTCCTCATCTTCACCTCTAATTCTGAATAATTGGCTCATTTAATATAAATGAATTTATATTATAAATTAATTTATTTTTAGAACATATTCCACATTTTTCAGGATAAAAATAATGCGACTACAAATTTTTTAAATATCTTGCAGTCGAAATGTTTCTATTATTCTAAATATTTTTTTTAAAGAATTGCAACTGGATTAACTGTAAAATACTAAAAGCTTCATCCCATATTTTGAGTATCTAGGAGAATGTTGTTCTTTTTTAAACACATGTTTATTTTTTAAATAATGATCGTAATTATTTCATTTGAAAAAAAAATTCAGCTGATTTTTAAAAGATCGTTAAATACTTTGACTAATTATCAACAATAAAAGGTTGTCAAATGAATTGTTAAGCAATGAGGAAACATGTTTTTAACCAGGCGTTTAAATTTCTAGTAGAAAGTAAGTGACATTCTCATTCTTTCTTTATTATGTATATGAACTCTAATACACTAATTACGTAATTTGCAATGAAGAGCAGAGAAAGTTTAGTTATGTATCTTGTTTCTTTCTCTTCATCAAATGATTATTTTTCTTCCCGAGATACTTAAAATGCTTTTTTTTTTTTCAAAATATATCAAATAATATCTATCATTAAAATTTGATTAAAAATGATGATATCAATTTTTTCTCTCTCTTCGTAGAAAGTTTATGAGATTTGAACTCATGCTTAGTGTTTTAAAAAATACATACTTATCTGATAATTATTTGATAATATTAATTTATTCAATTAAAAAATTGTAATAATAAATTTATTACAAATTTTTAACTGAAAAAACATAAACTGACTCGAAATACTTTTAAAAAAAATTTTTTTTAATATATCAAACAATATCTATTATTATCAATTGATTAAAAAAATGATATCGATATTTCTTATTTTACTCTCTTAGTAGAAATTTAATAAAATATGAACTCATATTTAATGTTTTAAAAATATATAATCATTTGATACTTTTTCAGGTTTTTGAATCATAGAAAATCCATATAGTAAATTCCAATAAATTTAATACAATTTTTTAATTGAAGAAACATAAAGCTGACTCATAATACTTAAAAGACTCTTTTTTTAAATTATTATCAACTAAATAAAAATAATGATATCAATGTTTTATGGCTTATAAAAACAATAACCTCGACAAAATTACAAAATTTTTTTTTATTTATGTGCATAATGAATCAAAAGAAGCAAAACAATATATTGCATCTTTCAAATTCACGCCTTGCTTTTGGTTATAGAAATTGAAAAATGGAGCAGGTGGAAATTAAGTTTTCTGCAAGTACAATTTTCATTCGATTAACAACAGGTAGTTATTTAGAAACATTTTCTCTACATATTGATCAAACAATTGTGGCTCACAAGGCAGTCCCTCCCCTCCTGGGCCGTCTTATTGGCTCCTAACATATCACCTGGACAATTTCCGTTTTGTTACTGATGACGGAAATTGTGTTAAAAAGCAATCATATAAATACCTCACTTCACTCTGTAACACGCATTATTCTTAGAGTCATAAATTCGAACCTTTTTTCATGCTATAAAGGACATTTTTGCAGGTGCTTCCGAATCTAAAAAGAATTTGCATTTCCGTTGCTAGTGGCGATAGCTTTGCAACAGAAGTGCAAAATGCGTTTACGATATTGCTCATTGTTTTTCTGATATCCGTATGCCTCCAACTGCAATAAAGTTTGGTCAGTTTCTTATTGAAACATATCCGTTTGGCCTCAAGTTGTGTCGTTAAAGTGAGCACGTAATATAATTGAAAGTAAAATCATTGATTTAGACAAACACTTTTTAGATTGGCTTCATTTACTTTGGAGGCGTGTTGAACGAATGTTTACCGTTTAATACATGTAAACAAGTACTAATAAATTAATGAAAGAGTATTAAAAATGAACTGAAATAAAGATTTTTTTCCTTCACAAAGGTAAAGGCTTAAACTTAGTTTCATTTACTCATTACGTGAAGAATAAAATCTGTACTCTTTAAATCATAAAAAAACTTCCAATTCCTAGAAATTTTGTGAAATGAAAGTGTTTAAAAAAATTTAATGCGTCAGCATATTTTAAAGCAGATTATTTTAATAGAAAATCATTGTAAATATTCAACCCACTTTAATTCGCTTTAATTTTTTTTTTTTTGTTTTGTTTTGTTTTAAAGAAGTCCGTTATTATTCCCATTCCAAGAATGAAATAAAAATTTTAAAATCCTCATAGAAACGAATATTTTCTACCAGGTTTAGAAAAATATTAATGTCAATACAGTTTCTGCTTTAGATCATATTTTAATTACGGTATTTCAAAATTTTAAATTAAATTAGAAAATAAAGGAACCTATGTCATTGAAAAGTTTTTTAGATGCATAAATGCATTCGAAATGCCAAATCGGCGGCCCTTTTTTATAAAATGCAATGACAAAAATCATGGATAATTTTTATGAAATGCATTATTTACAGAAATATTAAAACACTGTTTAGTATTAATTACTGTCACTTTCAACATTAAATCAATATATACATGTTGTTACTTGTTATTTAAAACTAGTCTAATACATTATCAAAATATCGATGTGAGGAATGCCCGATTGAGATTAGCATAGAAAGTGAGATATTAAATTTGAAGAGCCTGAAAACTTTTACCTTAGATCAGTTCCAGAATCATTCGTTTTGAAACGTTTCATAAAAATCTTCAATATCTTTTATTGAGCAATAATACAAACTCCGTTCTAGGTACATCGAAACAAAGAATATTGGGGTAAAGGATTGAAAGAATAAAATTCCCCGATATAAAATAAGGAAGTGTTTCTTTCTCTAACATATATTTGTATTAAGGTTTACAAGTTTTTATTTCAAAACATGGGTTTTAAATAAGCCAAAAATGTCCTTTTAATACGTTACTCATTACTCCTTTTAATTAGGAGTTTTTACACATTACTCCTTGTTTTTAACAGCTCTTTCAATCATTGGATGAAATAGAATAGCATAATTTATCTAAATAAACCAGTGTAAATGGAATAAAGAAATTTTTGAAGCAAAATCTTCAATCATGATTTTAAAAACTAGGCCGCAAATAGTATTATACAGAAGTGATTGTTTATACTTAGAATCACAATTCATCACCAGTGTTTCATCAGTTCTGAACGCCAATTGAACATTGGAATATACAACCTTTCATCTGATTGGTTCTTTGCTAATTTTTTCTGAAAAGTACCTCACCTAAAAATCACATTCCGAGGTTTAAAAGTTGTTCGATATAAAATGTTTACTCTTCTAATATATCAAAGGGAATCAGAAAGAAAAATTTTAAAAATGCATGCATATATATCATCTTACATCTCCACACAACTTTATAAATATAAAATGGAATAAATATAACTATTTTCTGCCAGACTGTACAAATAATTCCTTGAATACTTTATGATCCTCTTAAATTAAATTTGAGCATTTAAAAAATCTTTTAGTGCTTCAAATATGCAGATGCAGAAAAGATTTTTTTAATTAATATGCTTTGGACATAAGAAGTTTTACATTTGCATTATACGATAAGAGGCTTAAAGTCATATTTTAAATGGAGACATGAATTTCCTCACGCGGCAAGACACGTGGAGTCAAAAAGACTCCATTGTTATTTTTCTTTTTTGGCTTTTGTAAACAGCCTTGGAATTTATTTTGGAAACAAAATGCATTCAAGAAATTACCAAACATATTAAAAATATTGATATTAAGAATGTTTTAGTATTAAATGTTGGAAAGATGTTATAAGAAAAATACAAACAATCTTTTAATAAGTATTTATTTCATTTAGATATTACGAAATGACACTAATGTTAATAACTGTTAGAATTTAACTAACAAAAATGAAGAATATAATATTTTAAATTATTATTTTAAGAATATATTTTCATTTCATTATTCAAATTTAAAAGCAGCAATGCAAAAGAGTACGCCCGTAAAGTCGCGTCATTCTACTTTATCCAAATCACGCGAATCTGACTTCCCTTGTTCTGTATAGTTTTGCCTAGTTGAAATAAATTTAAAATTTGTATATTTTACAATTCTAAGCAACCTGTCAGTCGAGAAAATGTAGGCCTAGACTTCATTTTGAGTCAGATATAGCAGCTGCAAATTAGGACGAATTCTGGGTAGCTTCGAAATAATATTGTGTTGAGGCGTCCGGAAATGCGAACTCACTAACGGCTGTTTGAACCATTTGAATCTATTTTGTCCTTAGAAATAATTTTCCTAGTCAACCAAATCGTCTTTCCCTTTTTCTGAATCTACGTTCAAATTTTCTTCATTTTCTTGTTCCCTTTTTTCTTCGTGATCGCGTATAATCGCTTCTACATCACTAATATCAAAATCATGTTCCGGCATTTCGCATTTTTCAAATCATTGCATTATAGTTTTATTAAAATCTGTATCAATTTTGTATCTGAAATTTTTTTCTTGAAAGGTCCTGGTTGAGTATTATTCCTTTGTTTTAAACAACAATATATTATTTTAGGCAAAGGAAGCGAATTGCAATACGAAATAGGTAGGAATTAACTGGTGCATTATATATTTTTTGCAATCCCCAGTTTCATAGACGTGAAGTTAATGACTCCCTAAATAACAATAAAAACTTTGAGATAGAATAATTCGGTTATATTCACATGTTCATTTTTAGACCTTTGCCAACATACTACTAAAAACTAAAAGAGCAATTGAAAGTATTGGGGAAGATTGTGTTCAAGGCAAAAAAAAAAAAATGTGATAATAAGAGCTTATGAGCAACGCGTATTCATTTTGACTCCCGTCTCCAGTTACGGGTTAAGTATTCATCATAATTCAAGACTTTATTAGACTTCTGCTCTTATTAACACCATTTTACTTCAATAAGGCCGTTGAATCAAAACTTTATTGGATTATTTATTCCAATCTTATTAAAGATGTTATTAATATTATTTCCAATAACTCTATTAAAGCAAAAGAAGAAAGATTTGCTAACTCACCGAAATTGTTGATCCATTTGAGCTTTTTCTATCCTTTTATCTTTCGCCCGTCGATTTTGAAACCAGATTTTGATCTGGGTTTCAGTGAGATCCAAAGATTCTGCCAATTCGAACCTGCGCGGCCGGCTGATGTATTCGTTCCTGTGGTATTCCATCTCCAGTCGAAGAGTTTGCTCGCTTGTAAAAGTGGTTCGCTGACGACGCTGACGTCCATCCTTGCGCCTGCGACGGTGGACTTCAGGATAGAAAGGAAAAATGAAAAGTAAGTTATTGTTATACAGAATCATAACTTTTCTATAAGATATCACTTTAGAAATTCATATGGTGTAAATAGAAATTTGGTTCATTCGACAAGGGAATCTTTTTTTTTTTTTTTTAACTTCTAGATAGCTGAAAATGAAAGCTTGAAACAAACTTCAGGAACAAGGATTTTGGTGATGAAACAAAAAGTTGATTTTTCCATCAATACAGTTAAAGACAAATAAGATCTGTTATCTCCTAAGATTTTGTGTGGTTTATTCCTTTCTTTCTTATTAAGATTAAATCATTTACATTACCGCTTACGTCTTGATTATATAATACCACGAAAGCGCAAAATTACTACATAGCAATTAGATTACAATTAGTTACTTAGATAAACAATTAGATAAACAAATTAGTTACTAATTAAAAATTAATTTCTTATAACTTAAAATGTCTTAAACCCATGCATCCGTCATTGTGCTCAACAAGAATTTTTTTTACTAAGAATTGATGCTGCATCGAAGAAGAAAATTAGAATTCATGAACTAAATCACTGTAACCAAATCTGTAATTCTGATTCCAAACTGAATCAAGGAATTTAAAATATAAAAGTGCCATATCAATAAGCTATAGGCGTTTTTCTTCTTCATTTTGAATGTCTCTGTAATAAGTATTTTTCAAAAGAAAAAAATGTAAATTTAAAATTCATTTCTTTGTTAAGTGGTTAATTATATTTTACAGTTATTTATTATCGAAACAATTATTCACGCTTGAATTTTTAAAAACAATTAGGTATTGAAACTTTAGATTTATACCTACTTTCAACTGCATCTTAATATGTAACATCATGAATAATGAATTGTAACTGGCATTTTTTTTAAATTTATACAAACTTCATCGAAAAATGAAAATTTTCCAAAAATGAAAGCTAAAGTTTTAAAATATAAGTAATTGACAAGTGGAAAGTTTTTTAAACTTTAACTTTTAATAAAGTAAACAAGATTGATAATCAAATTACTATTGTATCAATGAAAAATCTTTCTCCGGCCTATATTACCATTTTAATAATTCATTTCTAAACTAAACTTTGAATAATTATCAAACATTTACTATTATTACTATTTCTTTTTTCATCAGAGCATTTCAAAAACATCTTTGAAGGCATACAGTAAATGAAAACGGAAACAAATTTTCAATGAAATTTTTTCAAGTACTTTTCAACAATAAAAAAAATGTTTATCTATGTTTAAATCGTTGTTCAGTCTCGTAATAATGTTTCAGGCTGAATCATACAAAAGTAACAGCTTTTTATTTAATAATCTACTTATTTATTTATTCTCAGTTTTAAATTCTTTTAATACTTAGCATAATAAAAAGAAATTAAATGAGAGTTTTAATGACAAACTGTTAAACACATATAATCAATCAATTACAAATTAATTAAGTTTTTACTTCTTTTGCTTAGTTTCCGTTTATTTTTAATAAGCATGTATAAGAAAAATAGCAACAACAACAAAAAAAACTGAAACTCAAAAAATTTAATCAGGTAGCTAGGTAATTAAACAAAAAAATATCTCATACAAACTAAGAAACAGTATCGAAAGGAAAATAAACATTCAGTCGATATGCTTCGTTTTATAAGAAAGTTTCCAAAGAGTAAAACTATATTCTCTGGTAAAATACAGCAAAATGCAATCATTAATTGTTAGTTTTTCACCTGTCATATATGAAGGCTTAATTTGTTTCCTCACGGAAATAGAATGCTGCCGGCAGCAAAAAAATTAAAAACCTTTTAAGCTCCCTAACTACTTAGTACTGTAAGAAAGGAGTAAAACAGAATAGGATGCATTTTGCTTTAAACGTTCTTTTTTATCTTATTTTTTGTATCATGTTTCTAACGCATTCTAATGCAGTAATTAAGACTTATTATAATTTCCATAATTTAATGGCAATTAGAAAAATTAGCATCGAGAGACTAATTATGAGAGCGAACAAGTGGTAACTGTAAAAAAACATTTTAGTGAAACTAGGTTTTAAAAAACTCTATTTTGTGTGAACTCAACGTTTTAATTTAGAAAGTAAATTTTTTAAGATTGATGTTTGTTTATGTATAAACTTTTCTTACTCTTGTAAATAAAAAAATAAATGAAAGTTTTGTTTTCCGCTTTTTAAGCATTTCTGAATAGTGATTTAGAAAAATGTGGTACTTAAGCACTTTCCTGTAGATTTCCTTAATTAAAAGTGCCTACTTTTTCTTGGAAATTCATGAATGTAGAACAGTTAGAAGATAAAAAATAAAACATCTTTGAAATAATCTGTTTACAATAAAAAGAGAAAAAAAATACGACGAATTTTTGATAATATAAAACTTTTTTTAATTACTGAATTTTGTAGGGAATAAAAACGCCTGTGAAGTTATATAGGCAAAGATTAAACAAGTTTATATAATTTATTTATTTTCATATAGAAACAGATTTTTAAATTTTAATTGAAGAACTTCTGTTGATACGTAACAGTAAATCCTTTAATAAAATAGATAGATCTATTCAATTAGATTGATTATTAATTCTTTATATGCATACGAGCATGAAAATAAAATATCTACATCTTATTATAAAGGGTACAATTAACATTTAATTTCTTTCATCTTTCTTTTTTTCTATGAATCTACTTTTTATTCAACAATATTTAAAGTCAGCAACTGTATTTTTACTAAAGTATATATAGAATATCCGCCCTTATGGTGGCCCAATTGCTAATTTTTAAGTAAGAGACAGACAGAAAATTCCATTTGGAAAAATGCTTTAAATGGTGAGAAAGAAAATATTTAAATAGTTTAAGACAATAAACATATTTTAGAGAAATGCAGGAATTCCACTTAATATACGGTTCCCAGGCTCTATCAGTCTAATTTAGTTTTAAAAAATGTTGTCATACGATAAAAAAAAATCTCCCAGTGTTTTAAAATTAAACCAACTAAGTTATAGGGATCGAATAGAACTTTTTCGGAACAATTTGGAGAAAAAAAATATTTGGATGAAATTGGAAAGGACATTGTTTTTTTTTATTGTTGTTGTTGATGTGTCAAGTAGGAAGGTATAAAGTAAATTTCCAAAAACAAATAAAATAAATTTCCATTGTACAAAAAAATAATAGAAATATAATACATTTTCATCACTGAAATATATAACGGAAAGTAAATAATTTTTTTTTTTTTTTTTTTTTTTTTACAAAACAAAGTAATATTTAAAAGGCAATTCAATCAACTATTCTAAAACCGTAAAGTAAAAGTCACTTTGCTGCTAACTTTTAAAAATTACTTACATTCAAAATGATTTAAACTCTCAAATTAATCACTGCTTTGCCACATAGAAGAAGTTTAAATAACAGTAACAAAAGTGTTAACACACAGACGCATTTTTAATTCAAAAGTAGTCACTACATATAAGAGAAAATATAAGAAAAATTAAGAATAACATATCGCTATAAGCAGCTGAATTTTTCATCGTAGAAGGAAGGTTTGAATTTTCATTTACCTAGTGACAACTAGTCTGAGATCTGTTAGGCATAACTAACGTTATCATTTAGAAATAGATATTTTAGTTTCTTTTCTTTCATTCTTCCTTTTCCCCCCTTTTTGAGTAGTTAATAATTTACAATCTCAAGCCTTTTACAATCTCAAACACAAAGTGTAAATTTTGAATAAAATAGATTAGCTTAAAAATATTAAATAGATTAGCACAAAAAGCATTTATAGTCCTATAAAATACAAATTCTGCAAATATATGTTCTTCTTAAATATAAAAAAGCGAATATAAAAATTGAGGAAATAAAATTAAATAAAGGATTGTTTTATAAAATTCTTATTCATTATAAATATTTTCAAACCCTTAGTAATACTTCTTCACGTAGACTATTAGAAAAAATCTCAGCTTAATAGCACAGCCATGTATAATATCGCATTTGCAAACGATCCTATAATATCTGCCATAATATATGTCCCGAGATCTCAAATATAACAAAATTCGTCTAATATAGAGATTTTCAATCAGTTTGGATCAGTCGTAGTAGCAGTATAATAATATTTTTTTTGAAGTGTAACAATGTCAAAATTATTTTGCTAAATATGATTTATAGGAATGGTGAAGAGTAAAAACAAAAAGTTGGATTTTGTAAATTTTTGGCATATGCATTTATTGACTAAAACAATTCCTTCATTTAAAATATTTTTTTCAGTTGGAACTGTTGCCCATCTTTAAAGGCTCAGAAATTATTTTCTGGGCCAAGTTAAGAGTGGATAACCTTTGTATACAAATTTAACAGACTTTACAGCTTAATTCCTTCTTATCTGGTATGACATACATATGCAGGTTTTTGTTGTTTATTCAGTGTTATGTCTTTCTATCACATGTCATCTGTAGTCGTCTCAAATATTTATTTTAAACAAAGTGTAATGCATTGGAAGGACTTAATTTGTGCAATACAGCGTATTTTTCTTATACCTAAAAGCGTTTTTTTCTTATACCTAAAAATATTTGAAGAAAGTATAAACATATAATATTTATTTGAATTTTCATAAATTGCTTTCAGAAATAGTAGTGATAAGCAGACACTTTAGTCTTTTTGTTGTTGTTGTGTGTGTATGTGTGTGTGTGTGTGTGTGTGTGTGTGTGTGTGTGTGTGTGTGTGTGTGTGTGTGTGTGTGTGTGTGTGTGTGTGTGTGTGTGTGTGTGTGTCTGTCTGAGTGTGAGCATAATATTTTTCAAAGCAGAGTCGATCCAAAGACAGAGAAGACTGAATTATTAAGTTCATTTTATTGCATCCCGAGAAGCACGAATTATGTAGCACAGAAGCGACGAGCACAGCACAGAATGACATAAAACAAAATGAGGAAAAGCTAAAGAAAATTTTATTCCTGTGAATATATATATATGTAATGATATTTTAAAATTTAATTTAAACTTGATTAATTTCTATTTTACTGCCAAAAAAAGAAGCTTTCTAAAATTTTAACTTTAATTTATTTCACTATGGGACTATTATTACAAACAGCAAAAAAAAAAAAAAAAAAAAAAACGATCAGAGATGTGTCAGTCAACACAGCGATGCAAGAGCTAAGCGACCGAAATTTTTTTCTTTCAGTGATTCTACTATAAGATAGGGATTTCTTTCACACGTGTAACTTAGGAAATATAATCTTATATATTTCTAAAAAAATGTTTATAACATGTTATAAAAAATATATTATAATCCCTATAACATTATAATGTTATAGGGATTTTTATTCCTTTTTTCGGAGTGTGAGAAAAAGCAAAATCATCAATTTCTTAGAGTGTGTTTTAAAAATAATTAAATAAAAAGTGGGAACTGGATCAGAAAACAAAAGAACACTTTAGGCGAAATCAACATGGATCAATTCAAGATAAAAACCAAGAAATTAATCAGGATATCATTTAGATTTTAAAATATCATTATATATATATACACACACACACACACACCATAGAAATCTTAATGAAATCATACACAATCCTAATAAACGCGAAAAGGAATGTAGTTGCATAATAAATGATTGCTAAAGACACGCAGGAAGATACTACTTAAAAATTCGAAATATATTCAAAATAGAAAACCTTTTTTTATTATTATTACTAATCTTTTTAACTTGAACTTTGACTTTTAATTTACGCGCTATGACATCAAATAACTGAGCTTAAAACCTACATTTGATACAGAATTTTGGAAGAAAAAACATTTCAATATAGTGAATTTTTCTAAAAAGTATTTGGTTTTCTTGTGTACCATGGATTTAAGACATGAAAACGTTAGCAAACTTTAGCATATTTAAAGCTATCTGCCCAAATGCAAATGAGCAAACTAAGAACATAAAAATCATCTTATTTTCAGAGAGCAATCAACGAATTTTCCAAAATAGAACACCCATAAAACGTTTTCTTAATAGACTTAATAAACATGAAAGCTTCTACCTCAAAGAGTAGGAAGTAGTAGCCTAAAAATTATAACTTATCATTGGCTGTTTGGCAGAAAACCTGTAATTTTTAGACAATACTCGTAACGCTATAATGTGATTCACGTGTCGGAAGTCACAAGTAAGCGCTGACTGCTCTAAGTGCTTCTTAAAATGGTGATGAAATAGTGCTGATTGGCGAAGAAAATAAACTGATGACGATCATAATGGGCAAAACCAGTTTAATCACTGTGATTAAACGACTCGAGGGGACAAGACTGCTTGCTGCGCACGACAGATTAGTATTAAATGGTACTTAAGTTGTTGCCATTTTGTTTGGAAGAAAAACGCTTTTTTTTTCTGTTCTTGCTTTTGAAATTGATCGTGTAAATGCAAAATAATGTGCTCGTTATTTTGCAAGATGATAGAAATATGAGCAGTTTCACAGTTTTATAAATCAAATTTTCCTTCCTTAAAAACAGTTGTAATGTAAATGCTTAAAAATAGTTAAAATTTAAAGTTGCTTAGTTTTGTAGGTAATTAAATTCGTTATAACAGAACAAAAAGTGAGATGATGAGAGGCAGATAGAAAGATGTGGCGGAAAGATAAATAAAAATACATTTTTAATGAAAGCAATTTTTATTTAAAAGCAATTTTCTGTTACATATTTACGTTACTACCCCTGCAAATATGAAAATAGGTATGAAATAGCTAAATATCCAAACGTATTTTTATTTAGTATACATTCATTTTATTTTGATTTCTACTAAAAATCTGGGTATAGTTTGGAGCAAACCATTGTTGAATTCCTTGTTAGCTCTCAAATTTAAGAAGAAAAAAAACTTTTCACAATGATATTAAAGTATTTTAAGGAAAATAAAATGATATTCAAGCATTTGGATTTAATGTAATAAAAATCAGTTTAGGTGAGGTAATCGAATAAGTTTGTGGGTAATCGAATGTATAAAAAAATATATAAAAGAAATTAAATTTTCAATGGTAGGTTCGTTCATTAGTATATTAATTTTATCATAGAATCACATTTCTGATTTTATAACACAAACAAAGCTCTTGATCCTACAGGAATATTCAGTGCATTGTAGTATCATGGGAATGAAAATAGCTTAAAATAATGAATTAAAATTCATCATCTCTCAGCATATGGAAATACTTTATTCTAGCTTATAGAAAATTACCTTAACTTTAAACTGATGCAAGAATCAATTTAGCTGGTTTAATCATTTTTAAACGCACTAAATTCTTATAAAATATACTTTTGTCATCATTTATATACTTTAAAGCTATGAATACTTGTTAGAAGTACATATTATACTTTTAAAAAGAAGTAAGTAAGGTAAATGAAGTTGATATAAAATCAAACTGAATGATTTCAAATCAACAAAGCGAGTTTTTTTAATCCTTTCTAGGGCCGTGAGAAGTATGCTTCCCACCAAATTTATCAATCTTTGTATGACAATTATGTAGGTTGGCATAAGTTCTGACAAATTTTTTTAGAAGGTCAGAAACTTAGATGCTTCAGTTCTTTATCTCAGACAAAATGATGTGTCTTGGCTTGTCACTTAATTATTAATTAACCAAATTAATTAATTAATCAAATTAAATTTATCTAATAAGCTAAATCAATCCCTTTTCTTATTCTAATTTCAAGCCTAAAAATATTTTAACATAATATGACTAGAAAAAAAATGGCCCTTTAAAGGGTTAAGTAAAAAAAAAAAATGATATCACAAACTTTTTTTATTAAAAAAAAAATAAGATATTCCGCTAAATATGTTGAAATAATTTTAAAATAAAGAGTAAAGCAGATAACAATTTATTAATGTACAAAGTCTAAAGCAAAATAATGTAAGATTTGAAACGCTAAATTTCAGGAAATATTGCACCGTTTTAGCTATCTTTATACATCATCAGATTTTACAACTTTTGATCACACTAACGAGTTAAGAGAAAAATTATACAAAATAAAATATATATGTATTAATAAAAAGAATAAAACCTTCTTAAACTGTAAGATCTGATAGCTGTTCTCATTTGGTATGACATCTGTTGAGCTCTTCTGCTCGAGGTCTGACCATCCTCTGACCTTAAAGTAAAAGATAATCAATAGAACAGATGTCACGGAGAGGGAAATTACACCTCCGATCTTGGGGCTGGTATCCGATCCTAATAGTTATTGTTATGAGCACTTGCGGAGCTTCCGGTAAAAAAATCTGACGGTTGACGGTAGAAAATGGGATTTTAAATAGATATTTGGGGAGTCAATCGCGATGCCCCGGATAGTGAACTTTAAAAGGCCTTGCTTTTAGAAAATAAAGCGAAAGATGTATTTCTTAAGTAAGAACATATAAAATATATGCTTTTCTTGAATTTTTTTCTTTTTAAAATCTTTATTTAATTTTAAAATGCATGATTAGTTTTAAGATTAGTTGCTCTTAATTGTAAAATTTTAAATAATGAAAATTTGAAAAGGAAAAAGAATGAGAAAAATATTTTTAAAAAAGCGAATGCTTCAATATTTTTGCAAAAAATAAAATTTTTATTGGATAGTTGACAAGTACCACATGCGCATAAATTTATTCTGTTTTCTGTATAAAATAGTTTAATATTTTATGGGAGACTAAAATTTTAAATTTTCATTTTCTTGAATTCCCTAAGAAATTATACAAAAAATACGAATCTAATTATTTATATTAACTTCAGTTCAAAGGAATTCGAAGTATAAAACTACATTTGTCTCAATGTTTTGATGTTTTTGAATAACTTCATCAAAACAAAATTGATAACAAAAATAACAAAAGAATCGCTCTGCCTTGAACACTGATTCTTTGAAATAAAAAATAAACGAATTAGTAATTTTGATTAGATAAAATTTCATATATTTCATTTAGCAATAAGAAATCATCAAAAATTTAATACATTTCAAACTTCTAAATATAAGTAACTCGTTCAAAAAATAAATCCCACTTTAAAATATATAAAAATCATTAAGTTATAGCCAGTTATATGTTCATTTCTATCATGAAAACAGTGGATTTTATTCCAGAGATATTAAAACTTAGTTTTTTACTGAAGCTTTTGCAAATGATATTCTCATATGTACATATATATCGTTAAATATTTTAAATTGTTTCTCTTTTAAGTCTCTTTTAAGATATCTTGCGCATTTAAATGTTATGACGCATGGCATTGTGAATTATGTAAAAATGATTAGTTATAAATTACGTCAAACATTACAATCATTTTCTTGGTAAAAATTATGCCTGAACAAGTTGTCATAATCATGTTAGCTAGTTTATAAATTCGGCTAAATTTTTACAAGCTCACTAATTACTATCTAGTATCTAGTATTTATCTAGTATCTATTTTGACTTTGAAAAGGATACTAAACCATAACTTAAAAAGGTCTAGATTTTATCGAATTTTTAACTATAAAATTATGAAGAAAATAAATGTTTGAAATAGTGGTGTAACTATTTTATACTTTAATTTATAAGTAATCTTCAGAAACTAATCGTTAATTGAGTAAGAAATCAGAATTTCGTGTAATTCTGAAAAATTGCTTTAAAATAAAAAGACATACACATTGTGTTTTATAAAAGTTCTACGTTTTCATCTTCATTACTATCATTCTTTTTCAAAAACATCTGTTGACATTCAACGGTTGATAACAGTCACTGGTACGAATCGTTGAAATCTAATTAACTGTCAGAAAGGCGCACATAGCTTATTTTTCAATCACAAAAACTCTACGGTAAGCATTAGAACATTATTTCTACTGTCATGAGCGAACAAATGTTGAACCAATCTATTTCACTCGCTTTTTTTTTAATCCCAACTTCCCTTATTATTATACAAGAGACACAAATAGAAAAAGGGGCCAAGGAAGCGTTTGACCCATTCCCCCTTTCTCCAGTTGGGGGGGAGGGGAAGTTCAGATAGTAACAGATGGAAAGCGGATGGCTTCCGTTTGCCCTTTAGTAGAAGTGTCGATCCTGCCGAATAGGTGGATGAGAAAAAAAAAGAAAACTAATTCTATGCCGATGCCAATGATTGCACTCATCACACAGTAAACGGTACTGTTTGTAGGATTCTTAAGCCTTTCTATCCTTGTTCTGGTATTAAGTTTCAGCTACGCCAGAGTAAGCAAGAACAGAGAGTAAACACGCAATAATCAGAATATCTTTTCTCAGATATTAAGACAGTGCGTTTTTTTTTATTGTCCTTGTATCAGATGTTACTTTCGAAACTTTGGTTACAGTAAATCATCGATGTTCCAATAAATATCTTGACTTTAGAAGTGTGTATGTTAAGATGATGCTTTTTTTATTGTCCATGTATTTCATGTTACTCAAGAAACTTTGGTTACAGTCATCGATATTCCAATAAATTTCTTGACTTCAGTAAAGCATATGCACGTTTGATCATCAACTTAAATTTTGCGCAATAGATTTCCGTGAATTGTTAAAATTAGAAAAAATATATTTGTAGACAAATTATCATGTAGCCATCATTAAATGTGATAACTAAATTAATGTAGTTTTTAACAATATCAATAATATTTTATGCTTTATTTTATAGATAAAAAATTATTATTTGAATATAAATTAAAAATATTTTTCAAAAAAAAAAAAAAAAAAAAAAGATCAAGCTCAGAATTGACCTTTTTTTTTTTTTTTTTTTTTTTACATGTTTTGAAGTTAAAGGCCTGCAAATCTACTTCTAATTAACGTATTTTGTTCCAATTAAATGATTTGCTTAAGTTTTAACATCTTTCTTAAATATATCCAAATCGGGTTGGAATGCGATTTAAGAAGTAAAAGATTTTTTTTTTTTTTAAATCTCATGTTAGTATTGCTTTTTCTGCCGCTGCTGTTTGAAAAGTTATTAAAAATTGTATATTTATTGTATATAAGTTGTATATAATTGTATATAAGTTGATATCAAAAATAGTCTTCGTGTTTTTATTTATATAGTCTTCATGTTTTTATTTCCACCGAAAACTTAGATAATTTTGAAAAATTCGACAAAAAATTAGCAAAGAAGCTTTTTCATGTTTCTAACATTTCGATATAAATTTTTAAATGTTAATTAAAAAAATATTTTATCTATGAGTAAATGTAACGGCGTTTTTTTAAAAAAAAAGATATTCTAATTGTCGTCCAATACAAACAAGAAAGGAAAGATTAGAAATTTAAAAAAATACATACATGTTTGAAAAACCATTGTTGATTCTGTATTTATTTTTATAATTTCTTTATTCATTTATTTGTATTTTTTATTTAAATACACAATATTTACTTTTTTATGATTATAAATGCATTGATATAGGTTGAAACCAAACGTCAGTTATAAAGTCTAAGAAAGAAATTAGTACTAATAAAATTAACTTTCACAACAGTTTTCTTTAATTTATTTTCCATATAAATTAATGGTTAGGAATTTTTATGACATAAGCAAAAGAATTTCTGATAATAAACTAGCAATATCTGAAATCGCAACGATAACTTTTCATTAAAAAGTTCTTAGTTTTGGTTACGAACAGAAATACATGTAGAATTCATGTCTTATTTCGAAGCCCTATAAATTGTCTAGTTACCAAAAAATAAGATTAAAAAATCAAAATCACTATCAATTTATCAGTTAAAATCGTGATGCCTAACTCAATTGAAATGCAAAAAATTGGCAAACAGGCTTCAAGTCATAATAAACAAAATCTATTTTAGTTTAAAATACTAAGTGCTTTATCGCGTTTGAAAGTAATTGTAATAAGGTTAAAAAGAAATATTTCTTTGTTTCTAAGGCTTTCTCAAATTTAAATTTCTCGTTAAGCTATGGAAAAACCAAAAACCAGGCTTTCAACAAATTTGCAAGATTACACAAACAGTTGTTCTGCGCAGTTCTTCACTTTTCAAATACCTTTTTTTTTATTTTATTTATTTATTTATTTTTCAGTAGTTTTATCTAAAATCATATATTTATTAGCTTAACATATTTAAAAGCAAAAAAAAAAAAAAAACTTATAATTTAAGATGTACAACAATGATATACAACTATCAACTAAGATGTACAACTATTGTTGTACATTATTATTGTTACTAGTGTACGACGATAGTTGAAATCCTCAGTGTAAATGATCATCGCCAATTTGTTACCAACAGTGCATATCTAAATAACAGCAACCCACATCATATTTAAATATACAAGAATTTTCTTCCATTTCTTTAAGATCTGGCTAGCTAAATGAATAGATAGAAGAAAAAAAAGAAGAGATATTAAATTTAAAATAAGTACAGTTGTACTAATAAAAGTCAAAGCCAAATTTTAGTTCCCGTGTCTTCTATTATACATATAAGTTATTTCTGAAGAAACTCAGTCTATATTTTTAATCTAATGCCGAAACAGTAAGAAGGAAGCATTGCTTAATGCGTAATTTAACCCATTAAGCAATTTACACTAATGAAAATCGATATATTTCATTGACATGTACTAGTATAAAAAAGCATAATAATGAAGTATTAAAATAAAAATCTTGTTCGTTTATCACATTTAAATGACATAATATCAAATTCTCTTGCATTCGTTTCATTCATCAAACTTTAGTAGAACGCTTTCAATATGTATTTTTAAACCTAATTTAAATTCCAAACGAAAGCTGAGGCACTTTCTCCGAAGTGAAAGTCATAATCTTAAGTTTCCATTAGCCTTAAATTTCGAAATGGAATTCCACAGAATTCATTTGCATTTGGTTACAAATCTTTTTCACCGGACTACTCTCACATGCAATAACATCATATTTAAATATACAAGAATTTTCTTCCATTACTTTAAGTTTTGGCCAGCTAAATGAATAGATAGAAAAAAGAAGAGATATTAAATTTAAAATAAATACAGTTATGCTAATAAAAGCCAAAGCCAAATTTTAGTTCCCGTGAGTTCGATTATACATATAAGTTATTTCTGAAGAAACTCAATCTATATTTTTAATCTAATGCCGAAACAGTAAGAAGGAGGCTTTAAGGTATTAAAGCCATCAAACGAAACACTGTAGTAATGGAATAAATTTGAATATACTGTGGTGATAAGAGAACAAGCTTTTGATTATGTATTATCTAAGTCTGGATTGTTTCGCTATCATCTTTGAATATAAACGAGATTGCTTTTGAATAAATAAGTTATTAAGCAACGAATGTTTTTTTAGAGGGAGAAATACGAATCCGCCGCTTAATTTATATGCATGAAAAATTGCTTGAGATCTAATCTTGTGACGTGGCTGAATGAATTTTATCTAAGCAGTATTAAGATGGAAGTACCGTTTTTAGTTAATGAAGCGAAGGTTTTTGAGTTTACTTGGACCAACTTCAATTCCAGTTTATTGTAATGAAATGTTTCAATTTGGTGATAAATGAATGCCAAGAATGGTTTAATGTCTTCTTATTGGATTTTGTTTTTTAGTTTGGATTTTCATCAGATTGAAATTACCATTTTACTAAATTAGATAGCATTTTTTTTTATATCTTGCTTAATAATTTGCTCCGAAGTAATAATAAGATACAATACTTTTACTTAACTCATTTATTTTATAAAGTTAAGAATTTTTTTTTTTTTTTTTTTTTTTTTTTCCTTACTAGATAATCTTCCAAAGTTTCGATGAATATTTATTCGCAGTATTTTTATTAACAAAAATAATAAGTTTCTTTGACTTTGATGAAGAAATATTTTAATGATCAAACTTCATGAGTTCAAATTTTTCTTTTGAGCCAAATAATGTTTCTAGTTTACAGTGATAACTAAAAAATATAAAAAGAATGTTATGTGTTCAAAAACTGTGATTAGATTTTCCAGACTCATTTTCTATCATCAGGGACTGATTATAAAAATACAGATAGTGACTATCACACTAAAGCTGTCATAAGGTTTAATTAAGCTGTAATCAGGTCATTAAATCAGGTTTAATTAATGTTTAGAAAGAGTAGTGAATAATTATAAAGTGAGATATTTTTTTTCAAATTATCGCTCATTAACGTGATTATTCTGAAGCATTCATGGAATATCTATATATATATATATATATTGAAAGGATTTCATGAAGTTTAAAATATTTAATTAAGTGAAAACGAAAAGCATTTCAGTTCAAATTGGAAATAAAATAATATTTTTCATCACAAGCGAATTTTATTTATTTTACTTTTCATTTCGCTGATTTCAAGTTTATTTACTCATGGCAGATACTGAAACTTTGTTTTCGGATCTAATCCTGATCTTGATCAAATACCATTATCCTGATCTTGATCAAATACCATTGTTTATTAGCATTGCGCTTATTTAAACTCTCTTTTATGTGTGTGGCAAGTAGCGTTTTTTGCACCCCAGAACTTCCGACCTCGTGCCGTGGCACGTGCTACCCTTCACCGCCCTCGTTGATTGGCCACTTTTCGAAAGTAATATGGCATTATTGGCCTATTAAACAAGAACCCATCCCCAGGATTGGGCGAGTTGCGCAGAGCGGAACAAATTCAATTACTATTCAAGTCCTCTTCCTTCCTTTATGCGGTGGTTCTGTAATTGAGTTTCCGGGACTAAATGGTGGCAGTCTCCCCCTCCCTCTCCCAAACCCCATAAAAGGAAACACTTTTCTTTTTCCCATCTTCCCTCAGGTATAGTAAGTTAACCTCTCAAAATGGTGACCGATGAATGTAAATATTATGAAAAATAGAGCAGCCAAGAATAAATTCACAAATTATTTTAAATATTTAAAAACTGATCAAAAAGATCACCAGGTGAAGTGAATATGATATAATTTATAAAAAATAATAGCTGTTTAATTTTACTATGAAAAAGATAACATTTCATTTCGAAAACGCAAGGAATGCACTTCGAAAACTAAAAAGATATTATTTTAGGATGAATGAATGAATGAAAAATTTCGAAATATTTTAAATTTTTGGTTTTATCGAAAAAGAGTTGAGTTCACCAAGGGAGACAGAGACGGGATCAAAAGGATTAATTAATATTATCTGAAACTCTTCTAGTATTAAAAAGATGGAAATACTTCACGTTAATGACAACACGCATTTTGGAAATAATGGATGGACATTTTTTCGATTAAGTGTTACTTTAAGTCAATTTTAAAATATTAGCTGCCAAGTAAAAATTTGAAATTGATGTAAAAATTATCACTATAAGTATATAATTCAAACAGAAGATGGTAAAAAAATTTTCCTATATGTTTCAAAATGCTTTATTCCCCCCCCCCCTCAAATGTCTCCGCATCAAGAAATATAAAAATTTATGAAAAAAATTGCAAGTTTATTACAAAATAAATTCATCTTACTTTCAATTTTTGTTACTTAAGATTATTCGTGTTACTTTAATTTGCTTTGACAGTTTCTTCCACAATCAATTCAAAGCTATTGCATCTCATAATTTATAAAATTTAAAATGCAATTTCAAAAAGAAGGTGTTTTTGGAAAGAAAAAAGGGAAAGGGAAACAGATACAGGAATGGATTTGATCTATTGACATTTAAGGATCTATTGACATATTAAGTTAAGGTATCCTACAAGGTTCGGAGGGGATTTTTCAAAAAAAAAAAAATTATTATTTATTCTATGTGTTTTTATTAATATAAGGAAAAAACAACGAATAAAAGTGAAATTATTTAAAAATATATATGTAGGTTTTGAAGAAAAAGCCTACTTTTATATAAATTTTAGCATTTATTTACAAAAACTAAAATTGTTCCAGAACAAAAAATTTTTGCAATTTTTCCTTTTTCTTTGTAACATTACATGTGTAATATATCTTAAAATGTAATTAACTATTATCTAAGAATTATATTCAAAAATAAAATTTTTGTGCGCAGTATATGAAATTATTTTTGAAATTTTGGAATTTTTTCTATTCATAGAGCATCTATTCATAGAACATTCAACACCAAATCCATAGTTCATTACATTCTGCATAACATATCGAGCACTAGTTATAAATTTCATTAAATATTGATTTTTTTTTTTTTTTTTTTTTTTTGAGATATGATGATAAAATAGAACTATGAAAACATTCGTTCTTCAGAAGTTGTATTTAAAGTGTTTAAATGCTTGTAAATAAGAAACACTTACATGCCAATAATTTGCTATAACTTGTCTTCTAATTGATATAAGGACAAAATAAAGATACCACAGGAAACAGAAACGTATTTAGTTTCTGAAACTGCAAAAAAATAAATCAATAAATAAAAAGAAAAATGTGAAATTTCATCCATATTAACCTAGTCTTTAACCTAATCGGATACCTTAAAAGAGATGCTCTGTATACTTATTTATTAAATGTCCTTCAAAAAATCAATCATTATATAATGCAGTTTAGCATCTTCTTAACATTTGACGAAATTAAATATTCTCACATTAAAACGGATGCTTCAAAACGAACGCCCGAAAACGATTTATGAATTTAAATCAATTAAAAATTTCATTCAATGTCTAACGAAAGATACTCGAAACGGAAGAAAATTATGTCATTTCTTCACGTGAAAGCAATCAATTAACAAATTAATCAACGTTTTGTTTTCATTTAAAATACTATTTGAACATTTTTCAAAGATCGCGTTTTAATCAGATTTGAGTTTTCCCAAAATCCATTTACACGAAATTCGCATTCATTTAGGAATGAAGTAATAAATTCTCGAAAAAACAGTTTGTTTTTTTAATAACCGAATGTGTCTAGGGGTAAATTGAAAAACGCCAAATCAATGCCGTTCATTTAACATCTTCAGAATAGAGGGATACGGGGATTCGAAGAGAAAAAATCTTTCTCCTAACCCCACGGAATCATTAGGAAAACGGCAAAAGTTAATTTTTTTCATCAATTTCATCTATTTTTTTTCACTAAATTCTTCTCGAATAAAAACGGACCGGCTCTGCGTGAGAATCTGCGAAAAAAAGTTAAATGACTCTAAAATAAAGTAAGATAACTGTTTTATACGTACCTTTATACATTTTTTTAACTTCCATTTTCCAATGGCTTCTTGAAAACTCATAAGTTTTTTCAAATTAAGATGGCAGAGAAAGAGCAGAAAACGTTTTAAGTCGTAGAGGAATTACAAGTTACGAATGTAAAAGAAAAAAAAAAATCTGCTCTTTCTTTTCTTTTCGTGCATTTTTTTTTCTCTCTCTCTTTCTACCTGTCTTTGTATTAGAAAGAAAGAACTACCGCCAGCAGCGTTCGGATGATTCCTTAAGCCTTAATGATATTGCAGATTAAACACTAAGAGAGCATTAGCAAAAAAGAAAAAAAAAGACAAAAAAAAGTGGCTGTAAGGAAAGAAGAAGAAGCTATTCGCCAGACCCTGCATAGCTCTCCCACACGATAGCAGTCTAGCTTTTTTTTTTTTTTTTTTTTTCAGCCCGCCTATAGCACCATCCAATCTTAATGAAAAAATCCCGTTGAGCTCCGGGATTGGACGTAGACCGGAGAGGCAAGTCACGCCAGAATTTTAGCTTTCACTCGTGTTAAATTAAAGAGCGAACGAGAAGGAGAGCGAGAGAGAGAGAAGAGCAAAGTCAGGCTATTTCAACGTACGTTTCTCCCTCTTTTCATCTGACAAAAATTTAATTTGCCCTTTTAACTCAGACGGAGCTAGACTTTAAATCACATTGTAGAAACAAATGAAAATTACGCTGAGCCAGGAAATGCAATTAAATTTAATGGGCTTTTCCTCCCTCCACCCACTCTTCTCCTTCGCTCCTTCCCCTTTGTTTAATTTTCTCCTTCTCCAAAGGAGTCACTCCTGTTAGGCCTTTTAACTTTTCCTCCCGCGATGGAGAAAAGAATCAGAGGCTCCACACGGCACGAAAAGTGCTCTTTTAAAAGCTTCTAATCGGCTAGCTATTAGGCAACAATTAAAACGTTGTTAATTAGGGGGGAGCAATTAAGCAGCCCCGCTCCATTCATTAGTTAAGTCGGGAAAATAAATGTAGTAATTATAATGTAACAACGCTGTTCAACATCACGCGGCCCCAATTAACTTGCGGCTTAGTGTTTTAATTAGGCAGTGGTATGCTCTCTTTCGCTGCTAGGCTCGATAGAAAGGGGTAAGCTTATAAGTCCCTCCCCTTTTCCATCTGTAGGACGCAGTATTAAATTCCTCGAGTTTTCAAGTATTTCGGAGCTATGAGAGATTGAGTTTCCTTTACTCAGAATTCCACCGATTGATGAAGTCTTTGGAGTATGTTTCCAGTATGGGAAAGATGTATGTAGATTAAGATGAAAGTTATACATTTTTTTAATAGTTGATCTTGAAATATTACGCCAAAAAAGAGATAAAGCAATTTATACTTATAATTGAATATAGTTATGCAGTTAAAAAAAATCAGTTATTATTTTAAGACTACCGTATTCACCACCAAATATTACATTAGCGTATCAATCGACTCTAAATGAATCGCAGCCGATGAGTTGAATTTCAGTTAAAATATGTGATCAAAAATTAAACCAAGCATCCCTTTGAACAACAGATTATTTCTAATAACATAAATTTCATGAAAATACAGTTTTAGAATTTATTAAATTAGAATGCATTACTTTGTGGGAAAAAAAGATAATTTAAATAACTTTGTTGTATTTGTCGTATTGTGTGAGTATTGGGTACTGAGTATTATATGAGGTGCACAGATATATTTTTAATCCATTCGAGACAGATTGCATACCGTGTACGCAAAAATGATTATTGTAATTTCATATTCTTCACCCCCACCCCCCCAACAAAAAAATGCTCTGTCTCGAATGAGTTAATGTAATGTCTCCAATAAAACTAAACTTAAAATTAAATTCTGGCAAGCAGTAAGATTTTAGATCATGAAATAATTGAAACAGGAATTTATAAAGCTAAGTTTATTGAGATTCTGGAAAGTTAGATGAAATTTCTAAATTTCTAATTTTAAAAAAGTGTACTGAAAAGTTTTGATTTTTTTTTTTCATCTGGAAATAAATACTTCTAAAACTGATCTCTTTATAAGTGAAAAGATACTGTGAAAAACTGATTAAACAAACATTTAACTAAAACATAAATTACATTAATTTATGCTATAGAAATTGAGCAAAATATGAAAAATATTGTTAAAAAAATCGGTGAATTCTTTTTCCTCGGAGTTCTACCAATGCAAATATTCTACGATTTTTTTTTCTTGATGTTTTCTATTTCACAAATGGCATTTCTAGGTACTGTTTTAAAACTGTGCTAAACAAAATCCTTTTTCCTTATATTACAGTAAATTATTCTCTTTTTTTTTCAAGGAGAGTTATATTAAAAAAATTTTATTATATTTTAGGCATTGCTAATGTTTTTATATATTCTGCATAAGAAATATATTTATGGACCAAAAAATAACTGGCATAATACTTGGATTTGAAAAAAATGTTATTATATGAGTAATAAACTTTGAGTTGTTTTGTGTGTGTTTGTGTGTGTGTGTGTGTGTGTGTGTGTGAGTGTGTGGTTCATACTTTCATATTCCTATCAAAAATATACTTATTTGCACGACTTAATTATAAAAAGATTAAAATTGGCAATTTGTAATATATAATTATACTAACTTCACATATTATAGAAAGGCGAATAGTACTAGTTTTAGAACTCTGAAAAAAAAGTTCAGGCAATAATTATTTTCTTACATATATTAGCTCTGAGCTGAAAACATCATGATTAAACATGAGAAAAAATTAAAAAGTATTACAATTTTGCTGAATTTTTTTAAATATCTAATTTTATTAATATAAAAATAATATAAAGTTATTAATACATTGTTTAGAATATTTGCAATGAAACAGAAAGATTTGAAATTTTCAACAGTTGTAGGAATAAAGAGAAAGTAATAATGCATAACCCACTGGGAAATTACCAAAACAAATTCTGACATGCTAACAGATTTTCCGAATATCACATATCAGTGCATGTTTGAATGGAACTACGATAAGTGGAAAATGATTGATAAATCTAAGATGAGTAAAGAAATATTTGAAAAAAAAACTATTATGAATTTGCAAAATTTAATCTGCCTCATGTTTTATCTTTTGAATGTAAGAAATAATTACAGTAAACTAAGAAAATAAGACGCTTTAATTTCTGAAACATAGTTCATTACCCGATTTACGTGGTGTATATATATATATATATATATATATATATATATATATATAGGCTACTTATTCTGATTTTCATGTCATTCAGCAAATAAATTAAAAATTTTAAAAGCCTCATTCTTACGAATCCGTATAAAAAATAAAAAGATGAAAAAGTAAAAAAATCAAAAAAGTAAATTCTGTATCTCTTTCCATTGAGATAAAGCCAAATAATGCAAAATGTTTATTATATTAGACTTGTCTTGAATTTTTTTCTAAATTAATTAAATAAAATTTTGACATTTCTCTTGCTAATATAAATCAGGATGAAGTTGAAGATATGAAATCTGAAGTTTATATGCATTCAAAATAAAAGCGAAACTAATTCTGTTAAGTGTTAACTGTTAATTTAAAAATAAATACTTACAAGTAATGTGAATAATGAAAAAATAACCTTTTTAACCGTTTTGAAAAGTATCATATAATGTTTCTTTACAAGAATCAGATTTTTTAAGTAAATTTTTAACATAATACCTTAGAGTGTTAAATTTTATTGCGAAATTTAAGTTACAAATAAATAATTTAGAGCTCAATTTCATTAATTAGTTCATTTCTTTCACACTTAGGAATAAAAATGATATCATCGCGATTAATAAAAAGTAAATTTTTAAAAAAAATTATGCCACTGTTCTAAAATACAGCATTAACCAGGTAGTGGTCGGCATGAAATTTTCCCAACGTACTCTCTAATGAAGATCTTATTCCTTTCTCAAAAAGTGTTCGGCTTTTGGAAGGCCGCGAAAGCCTTATATGCCTCCTTATATTATATATATAAAGCATTAGTAAGCTATAGTTACGACGTATAGATTTTTCTTAATTCAATCTAACATTTTACTCAATTTATAGTGCAAATATGCATTTGAGTGTTTTTTTTTCGAACGATGGGCACCATAGTTTGATACTGAATTATATAGACTCATACCGAATTTCATTGATTTATCATTGCAGCCTTTACGCGCATACAAGAGTACAGACAATCAAGATTTTGACAGATTTGTTTAAATATTCGACAAAAATTTACATTTTAGATGATAAACATCTATTTTATCTATCTCACTTTGTTCACTTGTACTCAAGCAAATATTTTCTCAAAATTTTCACTTGTATTCGAGATGAGCAAATTTTTTCCCTATAAGATTTCATTTTAAAGAGTGATAGAAATTTGAACGCGAGTCGAAAAATGAAAAATCCGTACATCAAATTTGGTGTTAAGTTCATACAGCAAATTTCAACAGTTTAGCTCAAAGATTTTTTTTTTTTTAATTATTGTATTCTCAAATGGACAGTCAGCGTAATTCCTAAAATACGTTTATAGGAAGCAGGAGATCTGAAACATCGAGATTATTCAAAATCTAGAAATAGAATTTTTTGATAATTAACAATATTTTCTCTATATTTCATATGTGGAAAAGTAAAAAAACGCTGCAATTTTTCAGATTAATATTTTCTATAATAATTTTGAGAACTTTAAAATCTTATAAATATATGTATATAGATCATCCAAGAAAAATTTTAATTAATTTCATGAAGCATGCTGAAACGTACATTATTGCAGTCAGTTAGGTAGATCTGAATATAATCATAATAATCATATTATTTATTAAAGAAACTGATATGTTTGAAAATAGTTTAATTTCCAATTGGCAGAAACAACAACATATTTACATATTTAAAATGAAAATAGCATGAAATCTTGAAAAGAAAATTCTGATCTTAAAGGCACACAGAATTTTAATATATAGTATAAGAATTTTTAAAAAAAAATTGATGCACTACAGAAAAGTTGCGAATTGTTGATAAATATAACGATGAAAAAAAATCATAAAATTGATTCATATCTATCGCTTTTGCATGGGACGTAAAATCGCAAAATGGGCGAAAAGCGACTGTTTTTTTTATAAATTTAAATTTTCTCCTGATCTGTTAATTGTGACAATGTTCAACCTCTTAATTGTAACAAATTTAGTTTATTAAAATCGGGCTGTATGTACATTCCCCTCGAATTAAACAAGAAATTCGTGAAATAACCTAATTATGAAATTTTTAACTCCTAATCCTCATCATAACTTGTTCGTGTCATTCTACTGATCAATAATTACAATAACTGTATGAATGCACAAAGTAAGATATTATTTAGGTCTTAAAAGAAATCTTCATTTATTTTTAAAATATGCGGAAGCACGTTGCTAACTGAGCTTCAAAGCTAAAATAATTTGGGATGAAATAGTAAACATAACGATAAAAAGGTACTGAGAGTAGCAATGAAGAACTTCAATTATTAAAACAACTTTATACGTTTCAAATTTTTAGAATACATTTCACTCTCTTATTCTCGCGCCAGACGAAGTGTGGTAATTCTAGAGAATTTAGGCATTATTTAAATCACCGCTTATGTTGACTAGAAAACACCCAGTGGCAATCACAAGTACATTTTCTACATTTTAGAAATTATAAAATGTGTAAATTGTATTAAGGAATTGACTATTCACAATACTGGCAAGTTATCTCATTTAAGTGTCTAGTTATTGCAAATAAAATACTGTTTTGTTTAAAAATAAAATCCTGAAATGATATGAAAATTAAAAAAAAAAAAAATGATACCAAGATAGCACAAAAAAAAGCTAAGAATACTTAAAGATTTTTTTAAGCTGAAATATTTTTGTTACTTTCTTTCATGCGTGATATTTAATTTTTCCAAACGAATGGTGTTCGAGTTTTGGAATTCTGTTTTGCTTTGAGTGACCATAAACAATAAACAAAATATATGAACGAAAATAATCTTTTATTTAGACCTAGATAATATATTGTTAAGCATATGCATTGAAGAATTATAATTTCTTGGTAAGATGATACGCGACATTTGAACAATTTGCTCTTATCACTTTGATAAAAAGCTTTGAATCTACTGCTTCCGATCTCGAATCGTCTTTTTATCAAAAATACAATAAATCGTAATTTTTCGACACAACGTTTCGTTTTGATAAACAATCACATCAAGTTTAATGAAATAGCATCTTCGTTATTTTTTTTTTAAATATTTTTTTTATAAAGAGAAAAGGTGGTTTTTACTAAAAAATTTAATAACGAATTTATGAAAATAAAACATTTATGCCTGATTAAAAAAAATAATAACCGAATGTGTTCCTGTTCCATTTTTGTACGTTAAAGCATTCTACCAAAAATATTACATATGAATATTAATTATTTATAAGAATTTTCAGTCTTCCATGAAGGGGAATGCTATTGGGATATTGTACATATATCCTTCACTTAAAAAGAGTTTTCAAAAATCCTGAATTATAGAATGAATTAATTGAAATTTAAAAATCTTTATAACCAGCTAAATGACTTTAAATGCATTTTAAGCGTTTTTGTTCAAAGAAATAATAAATGAGTCTGATAATTTATCAAAATAATTCCTGGGGCATTTTAAGACCATCATCAGATAATTTCTTGAACAGTTAGTTACCTTTGAGAAGGAAATTTCACATCAAAAATGGTAATAATGGTAATCAGAAAAGACTAGCGGGAGTGAATTCCCCTAACCTTTCTCGTACACTTTAAAGTAAAAGTCTTAGCCTCCTTCTATCATATAACATTATGGTCCTTGAGCAAGGCTGCGAATGTATTGTATTACACTAGCGAACAATAGTATGAAACATATATATATATATATATATATATATATATATATATATATATATATATATATATATATATATATATATATATATAGATAATATTCCGAATTTTATTAATTTGGTTTATTGCGCTTATGAGTTATTGAGTTTACACGCCAACGAAAGTCGGTAAACTGTTTATGAAATTTTAAAGAAATCAGTCAAAGAATTTCATAAGAATCTAGAGGCTAAACCTATGTATCAAATGTTATCTATATACCTAGATCTTTGCATTTTATAGATATAAAGTTCACTTGTACTCGAACAGCCAGACAGACAAACTTCCTGTAAATGGATTTCATTCAAAATTTAATAGAAATCTACAAATTTGGACGTAATTACTTACTTAATTTCTTCCGTGTAGTTCAAAATGTTTCAGAATTATCATCCTCATAGACAGGTAGGTATAATGTCAAGAAAGTGCTTTTGCGGGGCAGGGAGGTTCTAAACATGAAGATTGATAAAAATCTCGATTTTGAATTTTTTGAAAACTGCAATACTTTTTCTATACTTCTTGTATGAGTAATTAAAAATACCAAATTAGTAACAATTCCGTGTTTGAAGGTCAAGGATCGTAGGTCGTAAGATGAAGCTACTTCTAAATGTGTTCATATTCAACATGCTTGAACTACGAGTTGGAATTATTAAAAGCGTTCAAACAACAGGATACTCAAAAAGGTTTACATTTAGATATAAACTTTTTAATTTAAGGATGGTGAAACTTTTTCAAACACCTTTAGGGGCCCTCATTAAGAATTCTAACTTTTACTGTCTTGAATGTAGTATGAGCCAATTTTTTTCAATAGATTTCAAGGAATTGTTAAAATTAATATATGTATTTGCTTATTTGATGTACATTAAGCTTTCGTGTGTCGATCATGCAGATGGGTAATATTGCTCCGAAAGGGACAAAAAGAAATGACAAGGCTCAACAATTCAATAAGGCGATCTCCTTTTATGTTCTGCGTCAGAATGTGTTTAAAAAAAAGTAGGACCTGTCTCACCGAAACTTTCTCGCATACTCTCTTATAAATACGTTTTAGTATTCTTAACCGTACTCTGTTGGTGGATATTAATTACGAATGAACTTATTAGAATGAGATCTTTGGCAGTTAATCTCGGGGATATGATTAGTACAAAAGTATCAGATAACTGAATATTTATTTTGGAATTTTCCGGTCAACGACATTAAAATTTAACATAGAATTATAATTATAATTATAATTACAAAATAATATAACATATTTTATTTATTTAACTCAATGCATTATTGAGTTACTACATGCTTGCGAAAGTACACATCGGTAGACGGTCAACTCTAACACTTTTGATTCAAAGTTTAATAAGGATCTATAGGTTCTAAAACCATTCTACCAAATTTACCCATCTAGATCTCTTCATTTTATTGCTATCGTGTTTTATTGCTACATTTAGATAATCGAGCAAGCAGACTTTCTCAGAATCGGTTTTGTTCAAACTTGGTTAGAAATTTGTAAATTTGGTCTTGTGTTCATATGTTAATACTTTTATAAGCTTTCATCATATATGCTAAATTCATTAAAAGTATTTTTGAGCTATCAGATAGTTTGATGCCAAACTAGAGAGATAACTCTTGTTTAGACACAGATAGTTAGATGACAAAAAATATACTTTTCAGGCTCAGATAAGTCTGAAAACTGCAGTTTCTTTAAAATCTCGACTACGAATATTTTGATGGTTACAGTCTTTTTTCTTTGCATACTTCATAAAAGAGGAAATCAAAAGTGATTCCATAAGAAAATTCAAAACATAAAATATTTAATTATACTTTTTATTGAAGGTAAATATATATAATTAAAATTATATTTTTAATGACATATCTTTACCTTTCAGTAGTCGAAAGGAAATAAAGGCAATCGTCTCTGTATTATTACCTGTGGTTCGGCTCTCTGCCCGCCTACATCGACTAAGGGTGTCACCACGTGACATGTTTCATTAAGGTATTATTTCCCATAAATATATTAACAATTCAATGATAAAAAGTTAATTAAGACTTTTAGAGTAAAATTTTGCTTAATACATTAGTTGTCGTTTAACATGTTTTTGATTCACACCTACTATTTGATCATTTCACTCTGACTGTTCAATTAAATTACCCCTTTTCTACTACATTTAACAGGTCACATATTTAGGTAGATAATTCTAATTACAAACGTAAACCATGGAATTGTTAAATAGTCAATCGCCAAATTGCGATGAAAGAACATTGAAGAAAGAAAGCTTTCTAAAAAGTAGTATTACTAAACTATTTAATATGTAATTGGTTTTCATTATAACAAACTAAATATATTTCTAATTTTTATTGATCTTATATTAGTAGATATTTATTTTTTCCCTTTATATAGTTCCTAAATAGGAAATTTTTCCGAGTTTTTAATATATGGTGTTATGGTTTACCAACATAACTTAAGAAGAATGCTATTAATTTACCATAAGTGAAATGGAATTCAGTAGTTTTGTTAGATTAACAGGATTTTTGTTAGATTAACAGGATTTATCATTATCAATAAATACTTTCAATTAATCTCATTATATTTACTATAATATTATCAAAAAATACTTGCAATTAGTTGTATTATATCATGTACTAAAAGTCACAATTACCAGCAAAAACAGAAAAAAAATATTTATGCATTTTATATTTTTTATTTCTTAGATTTGTTAAATTAAACGCTAGACTTTTATAAATATGCATGACAAACATTATTACTTTAAACTTAGTTATTAATAATTTTAGTCTCTTTTCTTGAGTTAAATTAACTGACATCATGGCCCTCCAAGTATTTGGTGAAAGAAGAAAAGATTTCATCATTTGGAAATGTAACGCTTAATTATATGTCTGAAGAAGAAGATTTAAAAAAAAAAAATCTTATTTGTTTAAAGGTTTTTTTTTTTTTTTTTGTCAATTTATTTCTATTTAACCATTTTCTACTTTACCATTCAAAAGTTTAAAGGGTTTTTTTTAGTCCAATAAAACTTAAAACAAATATTAGAAATTACGTAAAATGCCAAAATAAGCTATCTTATATTATGGAATAGGTTCTGCTATTGTTAAAAAACAATAATTTATTTTTTACATATATTTTTAACAATCTTAAGAAAATCAGGAAAATACTTCTATTTTTATGAACTTTTTTAAATATTATTTTGGAATCATATAAATATATATACATATGTTATATCATTGCCGCACATTATTTCAATTTCTTCTCATCCATATTCTTTCATTTTAACCTTTCTTCAAATGCCTCTTTTTTTTTTTTTTTTTATGCATCCGAAATTTGGTTCATCTTGTTTTTAAAGAAGTTATAGTTTTATCAACATAGAAACAAATAAATCATAATTTTTTTTCAATTAAAAAAGTAAATAATAATATCACAATGCTTATAAGAATATATCTAATAGAATATGATTACAGCAATGCATTCAGAATTTTTCTTTAAATTTATTTTTGGATAAATAATGCATAAAAGATTTTGATCATATATAAGATTTGTAACTTATTCTTTTTGTATTTGAATACAAATAGTAAATATGAAAGATAATATTGTAGTATAAAAAGAGAACCAGTAAAATTCAATTAAAAAACGGATTATACTTCTGTGACATTTTAGTGAATTTATAATGTAGATTAAATGAATAAATAAACTAATTTTATAGTCTTAAAATGTTTTAATTTTACAGTCAATTGTTATAACATAAATCACAAACAGATCGTTGATTTCCGTAAGTATACTTGCTTTCTGAAGCGGGAAATATATATATTTATTCAATCAATATTGAAGATATCTTTATCAATACAGTTTTTCCTTCCTTTAAACATTTTGACTTTCTTCTAAACATCACAACAGAAATCAGAAAAACACACTCACACATACCACAAAATTATCATGCTTCATAAGTGTCATATATTTTAAATAAAGAATTGATTTAACTTTTTCAAGTACAATAAGACATATTTACATGCAAAAGAATCGAAAGTCATGCAACCAATTATAATTTTTATATATTTAATTCAAAATAATAATAAAATAATAATTCAAAGACAAAATAATAATTTTCTTATTACTTATAATAAAAAGTTTATTTATAATAAAGCATAAGGTTTCTCAGGTCCTTTACATTTTTACTTGAATCGAAATAACTGTTCTATATAGGATATATCATTCATCTATAATGTTGAATAAGTTTATAAATAATTATGACAGATTGAAAAGAGGAATTGGGATTTTAAAACAAAAATTTCTAGAAACTTCAAAATTGACCTTCTTTTTACAGAAGTATCATAATTGTTAATTATGAAGTTTTTAGGTGAGATAACTATTTTTTTCTAATTTAATGCTATATTTTTAATTATAATATTTGGGAAGAATTATAGAGAAACCTGAAGTGCTCAGTTATGAACTTATTTATTAAAGAAGAAACCTATTCAGATAATGCATTCTAAATTTTGTAATTACCATTTCTTAAGGATGATATTCGTAAATTATTTCATTCATTAAAATACTCGGCTAACTTTATCATAACAATCAAGCAAATAAATAAAAAAATAATTTTTTTATCAGAGAAACAAAATTATTATTATAGTTATTTACTTATTTATTTGCCATTAACTGATATTGTCTTTTCTTAAACTTTACGGTTCACTTTTTTTTAAAAAAAATTAATACTTCGAAATAATAGAAAAGAATTTAAATAAATGAACTTACAAAATGCAGGAAGACCAGTGGGAGCTAGAGGGAATTCTCCAAGTCCTCTGTAAATAAGTGCCGTGTCTGCTCCTGGAAAGAGTCCCCCAGGTGGGAACATGGGACGGAAAACAGGTGGGAAACTGTCGGGAGTTGCAGACGCCCCATCAGTGCTTGAACCGCTGACTACGGATGATCTACTGGCTAGTAGGGTAGAACTTTCTGCTTGGCTTTTAGCGGCCAAGTCGGCAAATTTGGCGAATGGTAGCATTCTAGAGTTCAGATATTCGGATAGTCCGACAAGAGATGGTGTCAAACCAGGCAGACCTGGTATTTGATGCCCTGCTGATACAGGAGTAAAAGCTGATAGTCTTGGTTTAGCTTCTTCTGACATCAGACCCATGGGTGGAACTTTGCTTGAGGATACGACAGTTGGTTGGTGTTCTGAAGGATCCCGACTGTCAGGAGACGCGGGTAAGGAAGGAGATTTCGAACTGTGGTCGTCGATCTTCACGCTTGACATTATGATTTAGTCAGATGTCGTTCTTGAGAAGATCATGGCACACGGGAACAAACCAAGGATAAGTTTAGGACTGCGAATAAATGTCTTGATAGCAAATGCTTTCGGCGTTCTAATAATCTTGAACTGATACTCCTGTTGATGTAGTTGGAACTGTCATTTGTAGATGTTAATTTTCAGTACAATTCAATATTTATATTATTCTAAATAATTAAAGTATTATTTATACAAAAAGTTGAAAAGTCATTTCTTTGATCAAGATGATAAGAGTCTCAGAATTTTGTTTCAGGCTACTAGAGTGAAAATTCCTTTTCAAAGTCATATCAGAAATTTCAAAAACAGAAATTGTTTTAACTGTTTATCGTTTACCTAACTTCAAATACTCACAAAGTTGGAGATTGTTGAGTCTTGCTTAACTTTTGAATACTGATGTTCATCAATAGAACTAAAGATTACCAGCTTCAAAACTTAACTCTAACAAACATTAGTAATGAATGGTGGATTAAATCTAATTTGTCTTCAATTATCTCAAATGACACAGTTTTTACTTTACAATATTAATAGATGAATATCAATTGCAATATTGAATTGTCTTCCAAATTGATCGATGCAAGGTGATGTCAATATTCAGTGTTGACGGCTGACTATAAACCGTCAAAACAAAACCTATCAGACAGATTCGAAAGAAGCTCTCCTCTCATCTGCGCACAAAAATAGATTGGAGCTCCGAGCGAACAAGGTGCGCTTTACCTTTTGAAATGCACGTGGACTTCGGGCTACGAACTGCTATTCGACGGCGGCAGAGCCAATCATCTTGTCGATTGGGGGGTGCGTCAATAACCATGGACCCTCCCCTTTGATTTTTTGTCCACCCCTCTGATCAGGGGCAATAGTGGTCTTTATCGGTAAGATAATTTGTTTTTGTGGTTTCCCCCCCCCTCCCCTTTTTGCGTAGAAGTGGTAGCTATCGCAGGTAGTAAGAAGTATTGGAGGATGGGAGATTTTTATTTATTTATTTATTTGAGCTCGCGGGGCTGGATCAGCGAGCTTGTGTTGGAGAGGGCAAAAACTGTTTGAGAGACTCGATTTTTATATATATTTATATATAAAGATAGACTCTGGAGAAAAAAAAACCGTTTTCTTGTATAGGTGGATCGTGATAACTATTGTTCTTTGATAAGACTTGAGCAATCGATAAGTTTCGGTCTTTCTTTCCTACCAATTTCTGAGAGGCTAAGAGTAAATGCTTGCATTTAACCAGCTAAAATAAAAGAAAGTTTGAATTATATTTCATTTATTCTAGTTTTATCTCACGATTTTTTTTCGTAATGTTAATAGTTTTGGTTTATTAAAGAAAGAGTTTTATAAAAATATAAACCTCTATTTTAAAGTCTGCTTTTAAAAGAACTTGATTTTAAAAGAATTTGTATTCTAAAAGTTTGGAAGGTTTTTTTATTTTTTTTTTTTTATTTTTTTTTTAACATTATAAATCTTTAAAATGATTTTCTTTATTTTAATTAAAGATATACATGCAATTATATTTGATTATAATTAATATTTGAAATATATTTTACTCCCATTTATGTGAAAGAAAAGCTTGAAAAATATAAATGAGTCACTAATTCAAAAAAAAAAAAAAAAAATCAGTAAATGTGAGGGAGCTAAAAATAAATCTCTTAAGGATTCCTTAAACATTATTTTATATTTAAATGCTTTAAAAAAAGAATGAGCCTATAAGATATTTAAAATTAAAAATGTGCAATTTATTGAAAAATTATTATTTAATTCAGTTAATTTTACAAAACAAGCATTCGTTCCTCAAATCCTTTATGAAATATTTTATAAAGAGTTATTAGAATCTCTCTGATTTTAAAACTTTTGAAATTAAACATTTCGAAGATAAATGGTTCGCTATAATAATTCTATATCGATCTTTTCATTCAATTTAAGATTACTAAAATTTCAGTTCGATATATGATTACATGACTACAGTAAAGATAATAAACATTTTATTTTTTGATCATCTGTAAGATTCAGAATTTTTTTCATACATTTCTTTTTACTTACTAATAATGATTTCATAAATATTTTGTTTATTGAACAGTCCAACGATTTTGTACCCATATTTTGAATTGATAAACTTTCTTTTATAGTGAAAGATATAATACCAAAAATACTAAAAGAATTCGCTTCGATTTACAAACTGTGTTGGAATTTTTTTTCAATCGATTGCAAAGTTATACTTGCCTCTTCTTTATTACCAATAATTTTATGCGGAATTCATGGTCTTTATACCATCTTTTTATAATGGAGGAGGAGCGTTTTTTCTTAGTTCAAAAATCTTGCATCCATTTCTTATCGATAAGCGTCCTTATATAATCAATAATATTTCGCAATATCAGATGATAATTTAAAGTCTAAGCATATAATACAAAAAAAAAATATTTTAAACAAAATAGTTGTTTATATATTTCACTAAAAAAATTCACGGAATAAGAAAACAGTCTGTGTTCAAACTTTAATAACATTTTTTCCCTATGAAATATCTGTTTATAAAATTCCCATTTAGAAATGCATAATTGACGAATTGAAATCGTTAATTGACGAATCGGAAAATAAAGGGGCTTGCGTGTAAATAATATAAACGGAAAGTAATTTGAACCAAACGTTCAAATAATCCCCCTTTGTCCCTCCTGGAGAATAATTTACGTCCACCCCTTAGACGACTTCATCAATGGGAAACCGGGAGATCTGTCGGGAATTTTACCTAGTGAAAATCCCCAGCTGTTTAGAAGGATATGACGGATGGTGACGTCATTAGGAAAACTCTACTAATAAAAGCACTTGGAGTCGACCACTGTCCAGTTCGATGACGGATAGCTGCAGATACCTATATTTTTCGTCCGACCCATCTCTTATCATCATTTTTCTGCTCGCAAGGGAACACGTGTTTCTGATATTAAAGCTCCAGAATTGTCTCCCAAATATTCTATAGACTTAATAGTTGATTCTAATTGGAAGAGAATCTTATTGGCTAATGCATCAGAACATTTCACATCACATGATTTATCAATTAAAAACTTTAAAGTAGTGTTGATTAGCTAATCTATACTTATAATAAAGCTCAGTGTGTGTGTGTGTGTGTATGTGTGTGTGTGTGTGTGTGTGTGTGTGTGTGTGTGTGTGTGTGTGTGTGTGTGTGTGTGTTGGCGCTCTACAGGCCAGACCGTTTGACCTACAGCTACCAAATTTGGTACATGTATACCTTGGAGGTTGGGAATGTGCACCTGTGGTTCCTTTTTTCGAATTTTTAATTAGAATTTTAATTATTAATTAAAAACTAACTTTTCCGCCAAGAAAGTATTCCATTTTCCCCAACGCCAAATGAGTACGGCTTCAGTTTTTTTTTCTCCCAACAGTAATGAGGCTAGGGTTAACAAATTTTCAGCGGATTGTTTCAAACGATTCTGTTTATTTTCTTAATGTTTGATGCATTTAAAATTAAACATTGTTAATTAATCGATCTTTCAGATTAATTCTGAAGTACTTTTGAATTAAAAGAAAACAGAATAAAGGAAATTAAAAATTTCTAATCCGCATAGTGTTGCCCCAACTGGCGTAGAAAAAATCATGTATTTGCGTTACGTAACTGGCGTTGAAAATTCACGCATGCGCATTGTGTTCTGAATTCCGCATTGTGTTGACAATTATTATCAACGGATGCGGAATGGATTTAAATTATTTTTAGGTTCGTTGTATGCTTTTGTAATTAAAATATATTTATGTTAGCTATATATTTTTTGTATATGCTTATAGTTTTAAGTACATCGTTTTTTAAGTAGTTTTTTTTTAAACCTGTTTTCAACCGTTTATTTTAAACGATTCGTTTTATTTTCTTAGTGTTTGATGCATTTAAAATTAAACATTGTTCATTAATCGATCTGCTCATAATGAATCTAAGAAAATTTTGTTGACAAATTCTTGAAATTTTAAATAAATTAAAAAAGATATTCTTTAGTGCCCATAAAGTTTAAAAGCTAAGTGACTCTATTTTCAGTAATCAGATTATAAAAAAAATGCTTTGTTTCAGTAAAAAATATTATTATATTAATTGAAGATTAATTCTTTCCACTTTCTTTTAAAGCATAAATTCTACGGGTGCTAACAGAAAATTAGAGAGATACATATTACGTTATGACTGAAGGCCTTTATAATATTATGAATGAATTATATGACAATCAAAATTTGAAGTTTTAAAATATTTTGATGAAGAAGCTATTAAAGTAGGAATTGCATAAAATATTTAATTATTAAAATTTTAACGAACATTAAGATTGGCGAACCGGCTGGTCGCCAAAGGCGACTAGTATAAAATAAAGTGTCGAAGTTTATTCTACATTTGTACTAAATATCATATTACTTTTAGGATTTGTCATTCTTCTATTTCTACATTTCAAATCACCCCGAAATAGAAAATATAAAAACAACAAATAAATAAAAACGAGAGTTTTGAGCTTGTTTATTTCTTTGTCTTTATCTGTGAACACCAATCTGTGACCTAATTCAAAATATACACCAAGCTGGATAAACAAAATCTGATATGAAATATTTGTCTGCTTAAACATTAAACATTTCGAACGGTTTCCGTTCATAGTTATCTGTTTGTATGCTTATAAACATAAACAAAATTTAACAAATTCAATCGATATAGGTTTCACATGATTTTACTACCATAAATAGAGATCAATATCAAATTTTAGACCAAATAGATCCACTGGCTGACAATCTATCTATCTATTTATCCATATATAAGAGAGTGAGAAAACTCTAAAACACATGTTGCTACATAAGTGAAATTAGGTTTATGGTCTCGTTATTAAACCTCTCTCGACCCGACTACTGTATGTTTAAAATTTTAAACCCCATGTAAAAATCGTTTTTTCTGCTATAAAAAACCATGTAAAAGTAGGATTTTTTTCCTTAATAGGGAATTAAATCTGATATCAGGGACTTATATAAACCTATTAGAATCGAAAGAGTTAAAGGTATCTGTTATTACTAATTCTGTAATAAAGTTCGAGGCCATACTGGTAAAAGAAAGGGTTCTGAAATGCATAGTCGATTCTCATCGCTGTATTACGATGCTATACAAGCTTAGAAGCACTATAAATAAAAGAGGACGGAAATTACATGTTACATATTTGGTTATGGAATAAAATAAAAATAATCATGCGTAACATTTTATATAAAATCTTGACTCATGAATATAAAAGAATGATTTTGTTCGAAAGAATAAATGATGATCTATCTTGCGTTTGATTGCAATTGCCATTTCACCCCACAACCGTTTTCAGTTCTGAAATTCGATATTTTTACCACTAAATGACCAGAAATGATCAAAAATATTACACGGCCAACTGATTTGAAAGAATTGCTTAAAGTTTTCTTTTCTATGTAGGTTTAATAAATGCTTTGTTATTAGAATATCGGGTTTTGAAAAAGGATCAACTTTAAGGTTAGTTAGTTTCTGAATGTAGTGCCGCTTTTTATATTTCTATTTATATTAGAAACTCCTTTGTAGCTTTTCGTGACTAAAATTTCACTCTGAAAGATAAATAAGAGGAATCATTTTTACTAGATAATAAGAGATACTTACGCATAGGTAACTTACGTAAGAGGAGAGAACCATGTGTATATAAAATAATATTTGTTAGAAGCCAATATGAAATTTTAGAAAACAAAATGATTTTTTCCAAAAAATAAATAACTGAATCTGATGTTTATACATATTTTCTATTACTATTCTATGCATATTTTCTATTACTATTCTATACATATTTTCTATTACTATTCTATACATATTTTCTATTACTATTCTATACATATTCTCTATTACTATTCTATACATATTTTCTATTACTATTCTATACATATTTTCTATTACTATTCTATACATATTTTCTATTTGGGAAACAAAATTCTTTAAAAATTAAGAGATTGCTAATAGCATTGAAAATTCTCAGTTTAAGAAGAACATTATATGGTAATGCAGAATTAAATAAAATTATTTCGTTGTATTATTTTTTGAAATGAAGCTGATATTCCAAATGCAGATTTTTAAGATAAAAATATATAATATTCTGCATAAAACCTTTGAAAATCAAACATGTTTTAAACAATAATATTTCCATTTTGATAACACTAACTACGTTGAGAGTATAAAACGGAATTGAAAAAATTCTGGGGGAAGTTCTTCGGGAAAGCAAATAAAATACAAGCTAATGATGCACAAAAAAGAATATCACTCATTTTAGTTATTTAAAAATAGGGTGAAATATTTTTACTTGTGATTTATAATTTTTCTTGATTGAAAAAATAAAGACTGAAAAAATTTGCGCCAGAGATTTATTACGACAAATGTTGTTGTTTATGCAATTATTATGAGCAATTGCTTTTGCTTGGTTTTCTCAAGAAAAGGCATTTATTTTTTTAGCATCTGATTTTGATAACTCAAATTCAAACATTTTGTTTTTATAAAGTATTTTTTTATAAGCTAGCATATTATCAGTAAATTTTATCATACAGAAAAATCACTCAAACGCTCAGCATGGTAGGCTGATGACTATAGAAATACAATAGCTGCCACTCAATGTGATCATTTGGGGTCTTCAGAAATTTTATATCAACAATTTTATAACATGATAAAAATTTATTGATTGTTGCATATTGATAATTAATCCTTAATAGCTTACTTATAAACTGTCTATACTTGAATTATCTTATTAGAATTTGCTGAAAGATTACTATGGATTCCATAATATCAAAAGTTTTACGTATTTTTAGCGTTCGTTGGAAGATTCTTCGACAGAAACAAGATTTCACAAAGAGGCTATGAAATTTTGAATTGCATTATCTAATTTTAGATAAACTTTTATGAACTGAGAATTTTATTTTTGTCTTTAATTCTCAAATAATTTTTTTTCCATCTTTTCATACTTCTTGTTTCTGTTATTCAGTCGCATGCAATAATGGTTCACATCAGATTTCAGGCCAGACCCCACAGCATAGCTATCAATTTAAATCAATCCAGAGAATTTTAATTCAGATTAAAGAATGTGAACCTCATCGCATAAGAAAAATGTCTACCAAACTTTACCTAAAACATAGTGCAAGCAACTCCACGAAGGTGAAATATTAAAGGCTGATTGAAAATGAAAGATTGGCGAATTATCTACTCCAAACCTGATAATATAAAACATGTAGTTATCATATTAAACAAACATTTTTATTTGAATATGTTGATACATAATCAGAGATTTTTGATTACTAAAAGCAAATACTAACGTTAATTCGATCACTAATGTACCAAATTTAGCATGTAATTACATTTTAATTTTTCAAAATTTTTATTAAATTTTCAATGAGAAATTAGTCAACATTTGATTTTATTAATTTTATAGAATATTATCACACAAGAACCATTTTTACATAAGTTTTAAGTTAAAAAAAATATTTTTCCAATATATTAATTTTATTAAATTTTTAATATATCTTTCAATATTTTTCATTAAATTTAAGCGCGTTGTAAAATGTAGGTTTTTTTTTGTTTTTTGTTTTTTTTGCACGTTCGTTTTAGTTTTTTATGACGATGACGAATACTTTTTAAAGGAAAGGGAATCAATCCTTATAAATGACAGATGAATCAATTCGAAACCATTATTATCATGCGATATTTCGAAATAGAAATTTGAATCTACTTTAGTTTTATTTTTCTAATACGTACTCCTCTACTAGTCAATGTTTTCAACGAAACGATCACTCAGTGTTTTGCTGTAGAAATTATATTTTGATTAAATAAACTCTTCTCATTTGATTAAATTGCATCATTCATAAAGCGTAACCGTGAGAATCGTCCATCGTTTTTATTCATACAAAGCAACGAACTTTTATAGATATCATTTTTTTTCATTCAAAGAATAATGCTCTATCAAAATAAATCAAACCGAAATCTACACCGACGCACTTCCACGCATAAAAACCCATCAACTGAAACCCGCGTAAAAATACATCATCCTAAAAAACGTCATTGTCCCGAAGCCATCCCGGGGTCTTCTTCCCCGAGATAAATGCGAATTTGCGAGTTGCACATAAAGGAGCTAATAACCAATCATCTAACCGTAACTGTGAATCCAGGTGTCTATGAATCACATGCTGGGATGGTCTCCCTTCCTCACGGGGATGACCGCCCCCTTGCGTTTTCACATCTTTCCGCATCCAGGAGGTAATTTTATGCACGGTGGAACTTTTTTACGTGTAGTTTTTAAATGATATTTTCATCACAAACCTTCCCAATTTTTATTTCATGTGTGTTTGTTCACTCGACTGCTTCGCTCATCATTAGCATTGTTATCGAAAACAAAGCCGATTTCCTTTAAAATGCTAAAGTTGTAAATTAAAGCTAAAACAAACCATCTGTATTTTTGAATTAAAGATATACCAAGAATGTTTGCATCTCGATATTGAAAGTGTGTATCGAAACTTTATATTTTGCAATCAAATGCTCTGAATTGGTCTGAAAGTCTAGAAAAGTTCTATAAAAGTATCCAAATCTATTTTTGGGTAAAAAGTCATTGATATTTCTAGAATTTCGTCAATACAACAATATTCGACAGTATTTTCGAAAATAATATCAAATGCCTACAACAAAAATATCTGAAAAAAAAATTGAAAATTGATTTTATTTTGATGACTTATGTTTTTTTCTTCCCTCTATCTTTTTTCCCCCTCTATCCCTTAAACTTTTTCACAAAACGATTTTATACTTTATGAGAATTAAATTAAAATATTTTGATTTTTTAAATTATTTCCACATTATAAATGCACGATTCCCATTTATATCATACCTAAATCATGATTTAAAAAATTGAATATGTCAATGAAAAAAACGATAAATCAATATAATATTTTTTTTTCAGGACATAACAGGACAGCAATGCCTGAACAAGATGGTGATCTAGTTATAACTTGCTTTCTTTGAATTTACTGCTGAATTTAAGTGAAAGTTTATTAGTATAGATAAAACTTCTTAGCGAATAATCATTTATTCCTTCTTGGATAAAACTTATATGCAGGATTTTATCATTTGAAATCTATATACAGCTTTACTAAATTCAAAAACCATACTGCTCAGGAATATATAAAATTCGTTAACATGAAACATGTCATTTGTAACAAAACTGTATATCATAGAATTTTTTAATTATTTTTTTTCTGTTCAGAATCAAAAAGATATAAAAGAAACTCATTATTCCTAAGATTGTATAATCAGTTGATTATTGTACTATATGAAAATTAGTGTTAGTTTTACTGTAGTTCTATTTTGTCTTAATTTTCCAAACTTACCCACGCGCACATGCATATATATATATATATATATATATATATATATATATATATATATATATATATATATATATATATATATATATATATATATATATATATATATATACAGAGTGTACCCGAATTTATGGGCCAGCTTTTAAGGATAGGTAAAATGCATATAAAGAAGCAAATTTTTGTATACCAATATGAGGCTAGAAATGAAAAGTGTAGGCCCAAAATAACAGGAAAGGCTGAGAACCCAGCGGCCCACCTCCATATCTTAGCATGAAGGTGTAAACATGAGAAAATTTTGTGCTCCGGTTTTTTTTCTTACCGGGTAGCGTTCATGATACAGTCTTAAAGACTTTACAATTCGCGTCCCCGTGCATAGTATGATTGTCTGCTTTCACAAAAGAATAAATCACTCCATCATGCAAAAGTATTTTATAATAAATAATCGTTTTGAACTTTTAATATCATTCAAACTCAATAAAATTGTTTTGCAGATGATTCGATAATGGAAATTAAATAAATTTTCATAATTATTTAATATTTTTGTTACCAAAAATTCATCTTTATTTAAACTATAATAAGGTATCTGAGCTTCTATGCTGCGTGCTCTAAAAATTATACTTAAATACATGTTCGTTCTTTCTTCAAGAGTTCTTTTTTTGTATTTATTTCCTCGGATTTTTTTGTTTTTTCCTTATTCACTTTTCATTTCCAACCTCATATTGCTGTACAAAAAAAAAAAAAAAAAAAAAAAGAGTTTTTCTGTACGTATTTTACATATTTTTGAAGTTTGACCTATGAATTCTGGTTCGTCCTGTATATATTAATAACTTAAATAAATGATAACTTACATAAATTAAAAAAAAATACTAGCCCAAATGGAGTGAAACGTTTATTTAAATAAACTCAATAGCAATGATGTACATGTGATTGACATTTTGTTGGTACAGAACATCATGTCTGGGCAAAAATTTCTTAATTCAAGCTCGCTGAATACTTTATTTTATTATAAAAAAATTTGAACAGATAAATATATAAACATATATTAAAAGAATTTATAACTTGAGTGAAAGCTAAATTAAGGAAATTATTTAAAATTTCTGACAATTAGAATATTTCTCAAATGAAACTAATCAATGTTAACTGAAAGAATTTTCCAGTGCATTAAATGATTGTCAGAAATGAATAAATGCACGCAATATAATTTTTTATTATATTTCAAAACGCCGCTGTACAATTATGATAGAATATAATAATTTGATACATAATTTTCGATTTGATTTTAATTTTTTTTAATAAATGCATAGAACATCCGAACTCTAGATTTTTGTTTATTAAATGATAGTTTATTAAAAAGTTAATTACTTTTTTTAAAGTTGCATAAAAATAATAGTTTTGATTAAATAATAAAATTAAATCTGAATCAAATTTTCAAATTATTTTACAACTTTCTCTTCAATGACAGTAAGAAAAAAATAATAATAAGGATACCGGCCAGCGACCTACTACTCACAGTGTTTAATTTTCAATTTGCCTCCGCAATGTAACAGCAAAAATGTCAATTTAAGGTATCCGACTAGATAGAAAACATGATTTTTCCTTTTCATTTATTTATTTTACAATTTCAAATGATAGATAAGTTGCAGTTTCTAGTGATACCTTTATTTTGACTCCACATCACTTAGAAGCCATGTTATGGCAAATTATTGACATGTAAATGGTTCTTACTTAAGCATTTAAGAACTTTAAATGCATTTTTTAAAGAACAAATTTTTCATAATTCTACTGTACGAGTATAGTCATGTCTAAAAAAATAATCAAAATAATGAAATCTATAATTAATGCTTGTTATGTTATGAAGAATGTTATGAACTATAGATTTGAATGCTCCGGAAGTTGATTTGTCATTATTTAATGCAAATATTGCTGAAAAAATTCCAAAATTTCTAAGATAATTTCATATATTACACACAAAGATTTTATTTTTGAATCGAATTCTTAGACAATACTTAGTTACACTCTAATATATGTTTCACATGTAATGGTGCAAAGAAAATGAAAAACTGTAAAAAAAATTTTTTTTCTCTAGAATGATTCTGGTTTTTGTAAAAATATGCTAAAATTTACATCAAAATCTTGTCTCTTTTTTTTAAAAGCTATACATATAATTAAATAATTTCATTTTTATTCATCATTTATTAAAAAATACCTTATAATATTAAAATATTTTTTAATCCCCTCAGAATCTAATCGGATGCCTTAAAAAATGATATAGTCACACAGCAACAATAACTGCGTTTATTGTTTAAAATAAAATCTAATTGTTAGCATCGTGTAGTGTGTATTGGCTTCATATCTTTTTTTTTTTTTTTTCCCCTTCAAGATACTCAATAAATTCCAAAATTAAATTTGTGCAATTCATTTGGAGTCTACGACAGAGCAAGGATTGACTCCTATCCTAGTTATTCTTCTTAAGTAAATTTACTTCCTTTCGTTCTCCATAACACTATTGTTTTTCCTCCTCGCATAATGCAGATTATGATTCCATCCATGGCTCCGGTCACTAATCACGATTCGCTCACCATAAAAAGACCGGGTTAAGAGCCGATAGCTGAGTAATAGAAGCGATGTGGATGAACTAAATAAATACATTATTGGATCGGTGCCCGCAGCTGCGTTTTTTTCCTATATCTATCCACCCCTTAGCAATCCTTATAACCGTAACCGGGTAAGTACGAAATAAGGATTGAGGCGCATGGGTACGCATCCAGATGCGGAGCAAAACCATCTGATTTGTTCCATTATTGCGACGGTCAATACCAAAGTGATAAATGTGGACGGGAGGGGGTAGCAGGAAAATGATGCTATTGGTCGGTTCTTCAGCGATAGATAGCGTGACGGAAAAAGGTCGCCATTAACTGCGCTTCGACGTCGATTATTACCTCCAGCCCCAGTCACGCGCTGTGACAAGCCCTGCCTCTCACTATCTTCGCCGCAGCCAATGAGCAGGCAGGGAGTGATGCGCTCTCGAGTCACTCAGGAGAAAGAAGGAAGCGCAGGATGAAGCTCTGGGATGCTTTCTTCTCCTTTTTTTTTTTTTCCCTTCTTTTTTTTTTCTTCGTACTTTTTTGTCTATTGTCGCGATTTCTTGTCTTAGACTGCAGTTTATTTCGTACCTCTCTTTATAGAATATCAGAATGATGTTAACTCACGAATATAAAGCAATGACTTTTTTTAAAAAATAATTTAAATTTAAAATAAAAATAGTGAAGCTTATAATATGCCTGATATTACTTAATATATCTGCTAATTTAAAAGGTAACTAAAAGGATTTAGAACAATAATTATTTCTCTTTGTGGTTCCTGCATATTAACATTTTTAAGGATAAAATTAAAATTAACATTCTTAGTTAGTACTAAATATATTTTGTCGTTTGTACATTTTTTTTTCTTTTTTTTATCTGCTTCTTATTTTATAATGCCATTGCTGTTTGTGAATAAAATAGGGAATGCAGGATTAGAATTATAGAATAAAAAAGAACGCATCGTTCCCTATTATTTCATACAAAAAAAAGTGTATAAATACCAAAGTTTAGAACCTTTTATTTCAATATTTTGATTATTTGTCCTAAATTTTAAAAGAATGTTCCAGCTGTTTATTTATGTCAATTTAGGAGCTTTAAGAACAAAAAATAGAAAATTACATATAAACAAGAATTTTCTGCATATCTAATTTTGCTGAAAAGAATTCGACCTATAACAAGATACATATAACTAGAAATCTTTAACTAACGATAAACTTATTTTAAATAATCGGGAAGAATATTTAGGAAAGCTATCTTAACTGAAAATAAGAATTTTATTTCATGCTAAACTGACTTTTATTAACTATAGATAGTACATTACTAATTCATCTAAAGTGTTGCCATTCGCAAAAAAAATTAAATTATAAAATAATTGAATTGCAAATTTTACAATCAAATGGTATGAAATGAAACCTTGGATTTCGTCAAGGAGCCACTGAACACTTGTGAGTATCCTAAAGACCTTGTCAAGGAACAAGAATATGACAAACGAAAAAAAAAAAAAACTGGATAGGCAAATTTTAAATAAAACAAATTTTGAGATTCAGTTCAAGCGTAGTCTGTCTTAAGGAAAGGTACATTAAAAAATACAAAACAAAAATTAATGTTTTAGTATAAATTAATAATAAGTTTCAAAAGACAGCTGTTTTAATATTATTTTTCGATCTTGTCAAGATTATCTGGCTATTTTTTCCTTTGAAAATCTCTGAAGTCGACATTATATATTTGATATGATGTCAGTTTGTGTCAGTTTGTATTCTGGCAGACAGTACATTATTTTATATTTTCAGAAATTTGAAATTAATTAAAGTTATTTAATTTTTGATTTCATTCTCATGGAGCGAATTTAAGATTTTTTTTTCATTTGAATTCCATAATGTTTATGATAATGAATTGTCAGTTAAAATCTGAAAAGTAGAAAACAATAAAAGAAAATCTACTTTTTAACGTATTAATAAAGGTGTACATTAAAATTATGTTTTGATTAAATTAATTAGCCGTTGATACGTATTAAAACAAAGATGACTTTCTGAAGATGCAACTTTTTAACGTATTAATAAAGGTACATTAAAGTTATGTTTTGATTAAATTATTTAACCGTTGATAAGTATTAAAACAAAGATGTTTTTCTGAAGATGCTATTTTCTAACATATTAATAAAGGCGTACATTAAAATTATGCTTTGATTAAATTAATTAGCTATTGAACAGTATTAAAACAAAGATGATTTTGTAAATCAAATCTAGGTTAATTTCCTTGTCTTTCTTGTATGGTTAGCGTCCACATTTAGTACTTTCATTTGCATGTTCTTTTATAAAACATTATGTTGATTTGTTCAACATATCAATTTATTTAATTCATTTTTACTTTAACAATAATTCTAATGCTCTTTTTCTAATTATCACATATAATAAAGGGAGCTGCGGCACGGATTATTGAGGTGGTCTGGTATAAGGTCTACAAATCATAATGATAGTACGATAATCAATTAAACGTAGTAACGTCGCTTCTTATATTTGGAATTGAGAGTGAAACGTTCATCTGCAAATGCAACGTTGAATATTATACAGAAAATTGAAAATCAGGTGTCGTCCTTATTTTCTGATCAGGGTTCAAAATGGTGATGTTTCTCCCAAAGTAACTACAAGATTGCTTTAAAACAGGAAGGTTAAAATACTTGGGCAATTTGATACGATAAAAACTAATTACTAATTCATTTTTTTTAAATTTTTAAAATTTAACTCTTTTTGAATAATCTCATATTTTAAGCAACATTAACCACAAAGTGAGATTAATACTATTATTTTGAATTCCGTAACATTAGCTCCCATTTGCACTAAGATCTAAACATCGAATAGCCATTTATCTAGTTAGAGTAAGTACCCGAAGCCACAGTGAAAATTGGAATTAGATAAACTGCGAATATAGTCCGTTATCGAAATCCGAATACTCCACCTATACCTATTTGCTTGATTAAAATTAAGGTTAATTGGACGAGAAAGCTATCGGCAATATTGCCCGCTCCTGCTCTCCCGGAGTTGTTCAGCTTATCAGGAAAGTGTCAATACATTCCTTGTAATAATTATTTCCATTAATCTATTTTAACATTCATGACTCGAGTTTACTATGCAAGTTATTACATTAATCTTAAAATTAGCAAACAGACTGCAATATAGGTTTGATCGAAATATTTAAATACTATTCATTAAACTTCTACTTTTAAGGTAGAAAAATAATTTTTTTTTCTAATTAAAAGTAAAACTAAATAAATTTTGTTTCATTATTAATATGTTAAAAATTTTTAGATCAGAAATAAAAGTTTTAAAATTTGGAAACTTTTGAAGTTAAATAGAGAATATTTATTTTAACGCGATCAAATTAACAAAATTTAGGAGCTAATTTCCAAATTTTTAGAAATAAGCATAATTTCGAAATTGAAAAATGTTTTAAATGATATAAAAAGTTATATTTTAGGTTGTTTGAGTCAATAAATGTATTCCGAACAATTACAAGATTTAAATTTTTATGCAGTTCCTAGATTCCATCATTATATATGATAAAATATTAACAATTATGTTAACATTTTTAGCAAAAAAAAGATATCCTTCAGCGATTAAAATTGACGGATTTATGAAGCTTTTGAAAGTCATTAGTTAAGTCCGGGAAAAATACTGCATTTCAATGCCATTAAAATCGTCTAAAATCACGTAAAGCTAGTTATAATAAAATACTTAAAGTCCAATATGTCCGGCATTTTTAGACAGTTCTTTTAGAAGTGTATGTTAAATTCCTTTGTTTCTGAGGTAGCATTTAGTCACAATTTTATAATTTTAAAAAATAATAAAATCCTAAAATTCCTTATCCGTTCAAATAAAACTGCTATTTTTTTAAAACAACTATATGAATAATGAGCCAAAGTTTTTCACCTATTGTTCAAGATTCATATCTTATTAAATGAAATTTGTAAAATATTTGATATCATTGAAGTTATATTCAAAATTTTTATATAGAAATTATTTTTCGATTTACTTTCACAGAATCAATTTAATCATGCATAACTGTAATGAGATATAAAGTGCATTTGAGCAAAATTTTAGAAATAAAGAAATACAAAAATTGAAAAGAAGAATCATGAGAAATTAATTTTAGAATTTGGCTCTACAAAATAACCTTTTTAATTTTGTAAAAATTTTGGTGGCTCATTTTCTGTAAAATTAAAATAATCACGATTAATTCATATGCAAATAGCCAATTTACATTTAAAAATGTTTTTGAAAATAATTTAATTAGAATTTCAAAGGAAAATTAATCAGCTTTACTTTCTCTCTCTCTCTCTCTCTTTAAAGGAATTTATCTTTCTAATTGCTCGTAATAAAAATAATCAGATAAAAATAATAATCGGAGTATTTTGTAAATTTTAATTAAAAATTAAGTAAAAGTTTGGCATTTCTCTGTGATAACTTTCAAAAATCAAACAACAAAAAATAATTTCTTCTTCATTTAAAAATTTTAAAACTTACCTTTTCAACAATACCAATTTTTTGTCGTATAAATATTTCTGTATTAATTAATTAAAAAAATATTTTAATCACGTTTTCCTGAAGAATAGTCTTATTCTTAACTAAAAATAGAAATATTCTTAACTTATCCTTAACTCAGATTAAGAATAAGAATAGTCTAATTTTATATATTACGAATAACACGATATAGAGAATTGTATATTCAATATATCATGAAAGTTAATACAAAAACATAAGATTCTTGGGCAAAAGTCAAAGTTATTGATAAAATTAAGTCTTTAAACTGCATATATATATATATATATATATATATATATATATATATATATATATATATATATATATATATGCAGTTTAAAGACTTAAGCGATATATTTATTTAATTCTGGAAAATATCTATAAAAAATTTTAATTTATACTTAAAATACTATTAATATGAATAAAAAGGCCATATTTTAGATTACTGTAGGTTAGAAATTAGGTACACTGTTTAAAACGGAACTCGGTACACAAATATTTTTTTCCATAATTTCCAACAAATTTTTTAAGTCTTGGGATAGATAGACGTAAACTAAGCACAAACTTAAGATTCTAAAATATTTTTCAGTTTCAAAAGTTACAAATTTAAATATTCAATTTTTTTTTAATATTAGGCCTTTTTAAGAAATATCGTACAATTTCCAATATTTTTTCCATAATTTTTTTTAAGGGATTCACAATATATTTAACAGAATCGGGAATTGGATTTGTGATATCTATATTAGTTTCTGAAAAAAAAAGGAAAAAGAAAAAACTTGATCAAAATTTTGTGAAATTTTTTGGAAAAATAGTAAAATTTTTTGGAAAAATAGTAAAATTTTTCACTTTGTATATTTTTAGAAAAAATTCTTATCAAAATTTTTACAAATCCATCCCTTATTTTATTAAGCATACATTTAAGAGTAAGCAGAAAAGATTTCCTGCAATTACAATACAATTTGATTGACTTTTAACAATTTGTAGCAAAAAGAATTTTGGAATAAAGCGAATTGAGATTACTTTAAAGTTTTCAACACAATAAAATTGTACTAAAAACAGTTCAGATCAAGCTGGATTTTTTTCTGATAGAAATAATGTGGCATTTGTAAGCCCTAAGGTATCAATTTTATTAATATGTATTATTATCATTTTTATTAATAGGTATTATCATATATAGAAAATATTAGAAAAAATTTAGACAATTTTCACTTTTCTTGTTCGATAAAATTTTTTTCGTCAAAATATTTATTGCATCAGCTGCAGTTTTATTTTTCAAATATTTATTAATATACAGTAAGAATTCTAGAATTCAAATGAAATCAGTCATTTTGAAGATGATTATAATAATCATTGAGAATTTCAATCGAAAAGAAAAACGAATGCAATAAAAAAAACACCGATTTAATCGTTATAGTATCAAAATACTGTCCTTATTTTTATTTCATGGGAAAAATTAAGCGGCTTGGCTACTTGCACGTGAAATATGTTTGATGTAAGCACTGAAAGTGGGCGTGGCACATGATATCGTGTTAGACAAAATAATTCCATATCTCACTAAGTGCTTGCCCGATTATTTTGAAATTATCAGATTATAAGTCGGAGGTCGAAGGATCCTTTTACACTAACAATTGGAAAATCAATATATTCGACGATTTTCTGAAATTCGCAGTATACCGTATCCCCTCAGGCTAGAAATAGTAAAGTGTAACTATTTGTTACGAATTTTAGGAGAGCTGACAGAAATTAAGAGAAACACATAATAGTAGAAAGAACAGAAGGGCATAAGGCTTCTAAAATAGTATGTATTATATATCTATCAAAATGTGAAGCCTGAAAACATTTTGAAGAAGAAGTCTTTAACACCAGGTTATATAAAATTTTTATTTATAAATGTTAGCTACATTAATTCGGGTGAATCACCAAAGGTGATTAGTTTGAAATAAGAGGGTAACATCATTGGGCTTAGGGTTCCACTTTCTGCTACAAAAAGCATGCTCATTTTTTATAAATCGCATCTTTGAAAAATAATTTTATAAACAATTTCCTTTTAAATAATTCTAAATAGATTACATACCAATTAGAATTATAATAGAATTGATTTTAATGATGCAAAATTACCAGAAATCAATTTTTAAGGGGATTTTTTCACATGAAGAAAAAGTAAAAAACATTCATTATTATTGTTCAGATTACTTTTAACAATATACTATTTTATAAAATGAGCGGTTTTCAAAATGAGAGAAAAAGCAAACTCTATTCTAACTGTTTGCAGAGCTCTCTCTCTCTCTCTCTATATATATATATATATATATATATATATATATATATATATATATATATATATATATATATATATATTACTTTGAATTACAATAAAGTTTTCTACAAAACGAAATATTTATTTTCCTAAAAAGTTATTTAGTTATAAATAGTTAGCACTGATTTAAATGCCTTCCACCAAAGGCAAAGTGTTGACTTATTGAGCATTTGTCAATAAAAATTTATTTTAAAATATTTTAACAATTATCATTTTACTAAATTGTAGATTATACAATTAAATAGATTACGTATAAAAATATAGATTATACACATGATTTTTTTTTGCACGAAGTCCTTTTTTGCATCATTTATATTATTATTAGATTAAAAGAAAATAAACAGAAGTGGAAAAAGCAATGAAACTTCCGATTTCATCGAATAATTTGCAGCAAAAAAGACATTTATAAATGATGTTTATAATTCAAATTAAAAAAAAATCTTTAAGTTATTAATAATTTTTTTCCAAAAATTTGAAATGCACAAATTATAAATACTATGATAATATATGAAGATTGGTAATTTTATATTTTCTTGCACTTAACGTTAAAATAAATAAATTTTTCAAATTGGTTGAACAAAAATGTCCAATGTGATATCTATAACGAATATGCCTTTCTAATTAAGAAGGAAAAAAGAGATTTAACATTTTTAACGATAACCAAAATTTTAATAGCATAAGTTTGAGAACGCTCTCGTGGCTTGCGGTCGTGCTTTAGAATTATTACATAAACTGAAACCAAAGAACAAATATAAACCGCAATCTCAGAAATAAAAAGAAAGATCTCAAAATAACTTCAAGAGAAGTACTTAGTTGATAGTCAGCATAAATTGCGACAAAACAGAAACTAACGATAGACATTTCTCAGAAACACTCACTACCATTTACAAATTGAACGCACTTGAGGATTTTACTTCGTAAATATTCGTAATTATTTTTACAGTGTATTTCAAACACATAATTTTAAATCTCTGACAAAAACAAATATTTCCCAAAATAATCACTACTTAACCCTTACCCCAACAATTTGGCCTTGCCATTTAGCACTCAATAAAGACATTCCTCCAAAATGAGCTAATGGTCGTAATCCAACGCCTAGCATCTCGCCCACTGTTATTGGATAATTTTTACATAAAACCATTACTTACATCGCTTAGATGAAAAGAAAGAGAACAAAAGAAAAAGGAGAAACGAAACCTCAGCGTTCCAACTTCATCGAACGATTTGCAGCGCGAAACCCTTTTGCGTATAATTGTCATCATTTGGTTCCACTAAAGACCATATCAAATCACATTTGCTAAAGAGCCAATAAAAAACTCCCACTGAGCAGCAGCAGCAGTTTATTTCGATCTTACGAAGGACCTAATGACGTAATAAAAGTGACATTCGAAATCTTGCCCGCAAAACAAGCATTAGTCCCAAAAGATAATTGAAGTGTTTTAAAAACTCTTCCCAGTTTTGTGCCCCATCGTGTTCGCAGTCCCTGTGAGAGCGTGGCAAGGTGTTTGACGCATTAAAGCTACTTTCTATTCTTATTCATGTTGCCTTTTTTTATCGAAAAGTCATCACTGTTTCGCATCCAGGAGAGGAGAATTTCTTTCGTTGTTAGGACAACTTAACAGAAGTAGAGTGATTTAAGTCACGCCATTTCGCTTTCTCGATGGGGGGAAACTTTTATTTCTCTCATTAGAAAACATAACGAGGGGGCGATATCAGATAAATGTTTGCGATTCTTTCTTTCTTTTTTTCTTTAAAGGTCCCATAAATGGCAATTAAATGTTGCCCATTTAAATCTGGAAGATTTAAATGACTTAAAATCAAGAACAGGTATTCGCAAAAAGGAACCGGAAATGAAGACTAGTTTTTCCTGATGAAGAATCTTGTAACATTTTGAATATAATGCTGTGAAAATCTGAAAAGCAATACATTTCTGCTGCAAATAACAATCAATAACCATAAATGGCAATTAAGTATTGCCGAGTTAAATCTGGAAGGTTTAAATGACTTCAAATAAAGAACACAATATTCGCAAAGAAGGAACCGGATATGAAGACTAGTTTTTTCTGATGAAGAATCTTGTAACATTCTGAATATAATGCTGTGAAAATCTGAAAAGCAATACATTTCTGCTGCAAATAACAATCAATAACCATAAATGGCAATTAAGTATTGCCGAGTTAAATCTTCATCAAAATATTATTATTTTTAAATACAGTCTGTAATCCCAAAAATAGCAATGCTATTTAGAATGATGGTTTAATACAGCATTCTTGAAGTAAGTTTTTATTGGTTGGAATTAAAAACTTTAGAAATTTCAAGCCTATCTAGTTGAAAGAGATTATGATAATAATTTTATTCAACAAAGCAAATGATTTACGCGAGGTTTTATAATATTCAGTCCATAATAAACTGTAGTTGTTTTTTTTTCTATTCATTTGATGAAGCAATTATCTAATGCTACAAACAACAAAATCATGGCATATAAACAAATGAATTTAGATTTGATGAATATAAAACCATATTTTAAACATATAATTAAGTCTATAATAAAACATTTAAAAAAAGAACATTATTTTATTGCGCTTCTTTTTCTATCTTATAGCATTACTTTATGCAACTCATCGCACATAAGTTCAAAAGGCGACAGCATTATGAAAAAATAATTAAAAAATTGATGCACATGGAATATAAAACTTATTATCTTAATAAGGCATTTCTAACTTCCATATGTAGTTCAAACAAAAATGAATAATTTAATTTCTTGGCAATTTTTAACTTCAGAAGAAAAAGATTTTATTGTGTTATAAAATCCTTTAAATTTTATGTTACAATTTTCAATCATATCAACAAATAAATGCTAAAATTATAGTTGACTACCATTGATTTAAATAATTTTTACTTTATAAAGAGAAATACACAAAATATCTTAATTTTTCAATAATTCAAACAAATAACAGGTTTTTTTTTTTTTTTTCATCTTTAGAAAAACTGACTATGTCAAATTAATAAATTTTTCTTTCTATTTTCACCCAAAAGAGTAATCCGTTGCAAAATGTTCAGTAATGAATCATCATGTTTAATTTTATATTTCTAATATTGTTTTCATCACTGAATAATACTAAATATATTAGGATTCTAAAATATATAAGGATTATAAAGAAATTAAAATATTTTTATTTAATAACTTATGCTCCTTCATTAATGTGTTAATATAGAATTATTGATGAATTAAGGTATTCCAAGTTGAAAAACCCCAGAAATTATTTTAAAAAAAAACATTTTCCTATCAAGCCGTCATTTTTTCAAAGTGGTAATTTCTATCGGAGAGAAAGACAGAATTTGTAACTGAGCGTGTTCTTAATTCGTCAGAAGTGATAAAACTAAGGCAAGTGTACATCCTTTATATAACAAATGTATATTCTTTATAATTTCAAATAATTAAATTGAGTTCATTAAATAATTTGTATGAATTAAAAAATTTAAATATCTAATAAATGCTAAATGTGACATAAATTTCTAAATTTTGCTTATTTTCATTAAATTAAAATGACTCATAACTTAAATCGCATAAATAAAATAATTATATGACAATTTTTTTGTCTAATACTTTTAGGTGTATTTTGGAAATTTAAGCGTCATTATTCATTAAAAAGTTATTGCATGATCCAATTTATGGCTATAAAATTATGAATCAAAAATGTTTATTTATAATAATAAAACTTATATAAATAAATTATAAAATTTTTATAACGTGATTGAAACATTGATAGCACTTCCTTATATCATCTTGCTTTGAAACAGGTTTTTCCTACAGAAACAGATTGAAAATTTTCATTTATTTGAGTATTATGTTTGTGTTACAAATTTCAGATTTAAAAGTTTGATATCAAGTAGTTGATTAATTATTAACAACACTTTTTGATTAAATTAGAATTTTTATCTTATAACTCAATAATTGCTTTAATTTTCATTTGAAATAATGGTTTTTATTAGAAAAAAAAAATTCCGTGACCATTTTATACAAGAAACAGGTTGCAATTATTTTATATTCGTCCAATGTAGTCACACTTATAACACTAATTTCAACTGGAAATATCATGATTTTCTCTATAAAGCACTAATGTGTCACTCACGCCATTCGGCCTCGAAGTGCGGAGCTCGAAAGAGCTTAAAAATGACCCCCCACAAAGTCATTATACTCGAGAGTGAGGAAAAACGAAGCGACAAAACATTATTCAAAGTAGTATGACGACATCACGTGAACGAAGCACCCCCGTTTTTGCTTTCGAAATAAATGCAAATGGTTCCGAGTATTTTTGTACCTCCTGATGGTGTCTCTTCACTGTAACGTGACAATTTCCAACACCCCCCTTACCCTCCCTGTATCTAACACTTCCCTGCCAAAACTTTTCGCTCAGATCACAAAATTCAAAAATAAGTATAACGTAAAAAATAACAACAGCTGAGTTGCAGTATCACCGTGAAAAAAAAAAGAAATTTTTCGTCTTAAATAGGAATGAAGGGGCAAAAATGCGTGATACTTTGCGCTTTTCTTCTCTGATGCATGATTTTAGGAAAGAAATGCAAATAAATACGCGAAATGTAATCAGAATCACACAGAAAATGGCGAATAACAACTAAAACTTTTATTTTTTTTGGAAAGAAGATTTGCTGGTTTAAAGATGTGCTGTAGGTAGGTGAATAATTGGAATGATATGTTGTTGAAAAGACATTAAGTAGAGCTTAGAACTGTTTTTTATGCGTTTGGATGTATGTTTGCGTTGAAGCATAGTAATGCTTAGAATTATTAATAGAACGGATTATTGACATAATTAATTCTACTTATTTTTTCAATTTTAAACAAACATTGAAAAGGAGGTAATAAAGATTTATCAATTACTATGAAATATATTTTCAGAAGTTTGCAGTTAAAAACGCTGAAAATTAGCCTCATTTGAATGTTTTTATTTCAAGAAAATGCAAAAACTGACAAAAAAACGTAGTTAATACAATATGAATGAAAGATTTTGTTTTGTTTTTAAAAAAGTTCGAAAAGACAGTCATTAAAAATTTAATATGCAGGGCTTGCATATGACTGTCGAATTCAGTCATTAATTTATGCTGATAAATTAAACTCCCATTTCCTTTAAAAAAAGAAAATAATCTTAATAGCTAAGTGCAGAATTCCAAAGAAAATCATTCTAATATTTTGATCGTTACCCTATAATCGTCGTTCCCCCAGAAGGATTATAAATTAGAAATAGTTCGCGGACTTAAATTAGCATTGAAAATAATTCGTAGCACAAGATTATTATTATTATTTTACTTAAGCGTAAGAAAAATAAAAATTTATTTTTATCACCGTTTTTAATAATTATTCTTATTATCTATTTTTACTTCCTCGTATGAGACATAGGGAGTATCAAAGTCATCAAAAAATACGAATTCGAGATTTTGAAGTATCCCCACGGTCTCCCCGAGTTCGAAATACACATTTTTGGCATTAAGTCTATCAGACTGTCTCTGAACACATTAACTCAAAAACACTTGGAAATGAACAGAAGAAGGGCCTTACACCAGATTTATAGACTACTAGCCGCCTTTGGCGACCAGCCGGTTCACCAATCTTAATGCTCGTTAAAATTTTACCAGATTACACCAGATAATAATTAAAAATTTTATGTAACTCCCATTTTAATAGCTTCTTCATCAAAATATTTTAAAGCTTCAAATTTTGATAGTCATATAATGCATTCATAATACTATAAAGGCCTTCAACCTTAACGTAATATGTATCTCTCTAATTTTCTGTTAGCTCCCGTAGAATTTATGCTTTAAATTAAAGTAGAAATGGTTAAATTGCAATTAATATAAGGACATTTTTTACTGAAACTAAGCATTTTTTAAAAAATATGAGTACTGAAAACAGAGTCGCTGAGTATTTAAACTAAACCTTATGAACACTTAATTATGTACTTAAGTAGGCACTTAATTTATGTAATATCTCAAGAAGTTTTCTACAAACTTTTCTCAGATTCATCATGAACAGATCAATTAATTAACAATGTTTAGTTTCAAATACATGAAACTCTAAGAAAATAAACAGAATCGTTTAAAATAATCGGTCTAAAACAGGTTAAGCCTTCAAAACGTCCGTATCCGTTGTCAACAATCAGAACACAATGCGCATGCGTGAATTTTCAACGCCAGTTATGGTAACGCAATTTAGTATAAGGGCCTTACACCAGATTTATAGACTATTATCAAATTTTGAACAGAGCTCATTGAAAGGAAGTCTGACCGCTTGGCTGTTCAATACAAGTGAACTCGATTATTTCAAAGCATAGATTAATTAAATTTGGTATACTAGTTTAGAATCTAAAATGTAGATTTTTATCAAATTTTCAATTAAACATGTCAAAGTTTGAGTATCTGTCAGTCTGTACTTTTGCGTGCATGTAAACGCGACGACATATATTAATAAAATTCGGTATGTAATCTTGCAACTTAACTGTTTGTTCCATATCAAATTTTAATAACACTCTGCGAGTATAAAAGGCGCCTAAAATGCATATTGACATCGAAGATTCAGTGAAAATGTTAGATTCATGTTAAAGATCCCATTTCGGAATTAATGTTTGTCATGTAAAACATATGCGATCTTATTCAATTCCACAATTTCATGCTGGAGTTTGGGGGAGGGTAATGGCACGCCTGTTTTTGGTGAGTTTGCAAGAAAATTTCAGGGAGGCTCCTGCTGGTCTTGTAACGTAATTATATTTAAGTAATAAAAATGTGACTAGTTAAGCAATCCTTAGAAACAGATTAAATTTTTTCTATAACTTCGAAATTAAATTTTCTGTTCTTAGTAACACAATAGAGAGAAATAATTAAATAATGTTTGCTGCCTCTCTGAATTATATATTCACATTAAAAATAATTATTAATAATCACCCATTGTTATTTTTCTTAAAATAAAGCATTTATAATGAATTAATAATTCTATTATTTTAGCCAAAATAGGTCAGTAGTTCAGAGAACTTATGAAAACAAGTTTCAAGATATCAAATTATTGATTTGAAATCAATTTAGGAAAGCTTTTTTTAAAGGATATTCATTGTAGTGTGACTAATTGTGAAACCTAAAATCAAGTTAGTATTCACATAATTTTTAAGTGATTTTATTATGAATTAATTTAAATTAGGTGAAGTGCGGTTGGATGAGCAAGAAAAATTAATTAGAGAGTTGACATTGAGAGAGAAAATGTAAATTATGATGAGGAAGAAAACAGCTTATCTTCGAAACGAGGCAAGACAGACTGGTTTAATGACTTTTAATGAGATAATGGTTTCAGTTCAAGAAAAATTGCATATTAATGATAAATTTTTCCCATCATGCCATTTCAATATTTTTTGTAATCGGAATTCTATTTTTCCCTATTTTTTGCGATTTTGATCATAAATACATCATTTATGACAGCATTGCATATTGCAATTCAGATTTTATTACAGTTATTGACTTTGAAATATATTAGCAAGCATATGAATTTCACTTTTTAAAATCTAAACATTCTATATATTTCTCACATTTGTGGAAAATAATGGTTATGATGTTTTAATTACTTGTATAAGTTCATAAAAAATTCTCTTTTAAAAGGAAAAAATTGGTATTTTTTAAATAACTTTTTTTTCCGATTTATTTGCTACACAAAAGAAGATTGCGTATATATAAATAAATGTCTTCAGCACTGATGTGGTTATTTATGATCATAAAATTACGTGTTCAAATACAAAAGGTTCTCAATTTAAAAAAAAAAAATTATGATATGGATTCAAATTTGAAACGATGCCAAATTGATGTTGAATTCAAAAATATAAATGAAATGAGTGTTCATAAAAGGCTTTTGTTTTATTATAAATTGTTACGTTATAATACGTAGATAGTTAATTCGTAGATTGATTGAATTTTTTGTTTTTAAAAAAGAAAAAAAATGAAATATTAAAATATTTTCTATTTTTTTACTGAAACATATTTTAAATTTTATTAATTTTTTATACTATTTTTAAAGAATTTATGGACATTTTTTGTTTGTAGATAAAACTACAATATATCAATGAATTAAAAACTGCAAAATGTGAAAAATTTCAAATATGTTTCCACTTTCAATAATCAGTAAAACAGAGAAAAGATTAATTAATTAATTAATTTTTCCGTTAAATATCAGATTACTCGATCATGCACCCAACCATGCTTTGAAAACGATATATTTGCTAATGTCAAGTTGGACAACTGTTAGGAATAATGGTTTGTGACCCGTTGGACATTAAAATCACATCTGTCATAACGCAGGTCAGTTTGTGACGCACTAATGAATTTATGATTAATTTGCTTAACATAACAGAAGGCAGTGAGGTTATTGATTTATCCACAGGTGTTGTGAAGTCAGACAAAACAAACCTTGCGCATTTATCCTTTGACTTTACTGCCAAGTATAGACAATATGAAGTGGATAAATAAATACAAAACAGAAAATATTAACCCTTAACTGGGGAGGTGAAATTTTGACTTAACTGGGGAGGTGCTGTCTACCAGACCGCATTTCATTTACATTCAAATTAAATTTTCTAATGAATGTATTAGTATGAAAAACTGCCAATATATTTTGCAGATATTTTTCCTGATATATAGATACGTTTTCGAAATTTTTCAAAATATATTATCATTGAAAAAAGTAAATGCGTTGGAACATGCATTTTCTTCTCAATTACATGTTGCAATAAATAATATTCTTGAAAAAACACATTACTTTTTACTTCTTAAATCATATTTATTTTTATAGTATATGTATTTATTTTTATAGTATATAGAAGACAATATAATGTAAAATTCAGCAATTATATGAAAAATAAAAAAACTGACAATGGATAAAATTGGCCCCCTTTTTTTTATCGACTTGTGTGACTTTTATAGCACGGTTTCCTAGGGCATTTTAAACATTCAGGTTAAGAACTAGTATAAAAACCAACTTATAAATTCTGTAAATATATCTCTTGGTAAATTAATATATTTTATAAATTTTTCAAAATACATTATCACCAGAAAAATTAATTATGTTTGAACATACATATCAGAATCAGTTGTATGCGAACTTTCATCGAAAAACTCTTCTGTACAATTATCCTTATCACTAAAATCACTTTCTGCTTCATTTAAAAATGTCTGGAGCACTGCTTCATAATAGGATCAGTAAATTGGATGATATTTCGGGGCCCAAGTTTTAACACCATCTGCTAAGCCTTGTTTATCACTTGGACACTAACAGGGAGGTGCAGTCTGAGAGACCGCGCTAAAGAAATAAATGAATTATTTTAAAAACCATCCGCTGAAATCGGGTGGAAAAGTGTACGTGTATTGAAGGTCACAAAACAAGAAGCTACCGAGTCAATCCATTCAATTGAGCTAAAAATAGAATAGGGGTGACCGAAAATCCATCGCTAGCGGTCTCACAGACCGCACGTCCCCAGTTAAGGGTTAAATAAAATTTTCAAAAAAAATCGCTCTTCTAAACTAATTTTTAATGTAAAAACTTGTATCTTTTTGAAAATTCGAATTTCGAAAGAATATTGGAGATTAATTCTCTAGCTGGTGTGTGTTTTAAAATTCTCGATCAGTGTAGTAAAATCCAAACTTTAAAAGATAATTTTTTAAAATAAATTTGAAATATTTAAAGGCATTCTTTAAATTATCATGTTTACAATGTTAAATCCAATGAAACTGGAACACAAAATGTTTGCAAAACATTCTCATGAAAGTGAGGACACGTAAAAATATAATAACTTGAAAATCTTCAGACATAATTCAAACATAATTGAATTGTTTAATTATTAATTGATTTCCAAATGGTGTATGATTTTCGAGTTTTCTAAAAAATGCGCTTTTTATGTTTGTAGGTGCACAATTTTGAGTTTCATAGCCAATTCAGTATTGAAATAAAATAACAAACAAATGTTCAATACATACAATTACCCCCTTAGTCCAAAGCAATGTGTAATTATGGATATTTTTTTTATTCTTAAATTTGGGTTGACACTTAATTCGGGGTAACTTTAGTTTAAGATATCCATTCTCTAATTACTTTTTTTTTTAATTTGCAATTTTTAAAATATAATAATTTTGGAAAGTATATATGTTTTCAATATTTGTGTTCTTTTATTTATGCATTCTTTGTTTTAAAATGTTTTATTATTTAAGCTGTACAGAACTAATAACCCATTATGAGATTCTCCAAAATTTTCAGAAGCCATTTGCCCATTTTTCATTTAGAAAGACTATCAGCTCTGTCACTATTGCACTACTCGAAACTAATTAAATTTAATAATATATTGAAAAATTAATAATCAAATTTGCAAACACAGAACAAACGTTCAAGGTTATCACTTTATAAATAATTAATGTAGTCGATTTATATTCAAGTGATAAACATCAAATGTTCCCCCAACATTTTTGGAATTTTATTATAGTGGAAACAATTTTTTATTTTTATTTCAGATTCTTTTTCTTGATTAAACATGCGATTTACATAATTTTGGGATGGTGGCAACTATCACAGAAAATTAATTGCAAATGAATTTTTAAACTTTCAATCTAATTTAGAATACTGATTTTAGAGAATAGCTGATAAATACTCTAATCGCATTAAACAGTTATAAAAAATCATGTGATTTTATAAAGATGTCATCATCAATAGCATTTTACATTTTTTTTACATTGACATTTTTTTTTATTATTTGCAAGCAATGAGGAGACAAATAATTTTATCAAATGCAAAAAACACAACAAAAATTAAAATTGATGTTTATATTATCATATAACTCTTGAGTCTCTACTATTATAATAAAGTAGAATGTGTGTGTGTGTGCATGTGTGTTGTGTGTGTGTGTTACAGTTAAAAAATTAGTAGCTTAGCTTAATAAATCTATTAATTTCATTAGCATATTAATAGCTTAATTAAAATTAATGCAATTATTTTTTCTATGAATTATTTGAATTGAAAATGTAAGCATTTCGCTTCATAAAATATTTAATTCTGTATTTAAACTTAATGGTAAATTCACTTATAATTCTCAATTTATATTTTTGTATACTGTGTGGCAACCAGAACACTGTGTGTGTGAACGCACGCTCTGTGATTCAGAAATATAATATTACCCAAACATGTGTTGTAATGTTGTAAGGCGGGAATATGCACCTTCTAGAGATTTTATTTTTTAAATTTTTATTAGAATTTTAATAAATTCAAAAGTAAGCGATATCTCTTTTTTTTTTTTTTTTTTTTTTTTTTTTCACGATAGCTTCTAAAAATATCTAGAACACCAAAATAATTTTTCTACCATTTTAAAATTTTAGAAGTTATCTTTTTAGTAATTCCAATTTTTTATTATTTATTTTTTTATTTCATATCAACTTTTCAAATCAAGACATATTTTAAGCGTATTTTACAATATTTCTCATCGTTAATGTGAAGCTAAAAAAAAATAAATCATTGCTGCTTTTCAGAACAGAATGCCGTCTCATACCCCATATCCATAACCATTCTGGTCACAGTTAGCATTTTGTTTTTCCATTTTTGATAAATAAAAATGAAGATTCGGCTTATTTTTTCATATTGAGTATGTCCCAATATAATAGTCTTGATAAAATTTTCGACTTTTGTTATACTTACACTTAATATTTATCCTCAGAATCAAGAAATAATGTCCTCAGAATCATAATTTGAAAGTGCGCACATTTATAAACGGGCTACTTTTTCTGATAATATGATTGTATGTGTAAAGATATAGATAGAAAATTAGGAAATGCATTGCATAATATGCAAAGAGGTGTAGAGTTTCTAAAATAGTATGAATTATGTATCATCGAAATTTGAAGTTTAATTATATTTTGCTGAGGAAACCATTAAGACATATTTACGCAAAAAGTTCAAATCAAATCTTCATCAACCTTAATCCAGATGGCGCTAAAAGCGGCAGTAATAAAATAAAAATGAATATCCTATTTTTTAGTTTTTTTTTTATTATTTTATTTCTCATTCTTTCAGAAACAACAATTTCTATTATTCTCAGTTTTTTTTCGAGATTATTATGCTATATTTTCCAAGTGGATACAATACTATTTCTTATTTCTGCGGTATGTAAATTTGAAGTAATGATTCATTTTTAAAAATGTTTATTTATTTTAAATTTACACATTGTTTGTTTCCAAATGGACCTCTAAAATTCAAATCCTTTCAGATGACGTGGGAAGTACCTGAGTTCTCGTATCTTCCAGACTTCCATTCCATATCGCCTGTAAAAAATCTGTACCTGGCGGATGCAGCATGTAACAAATTCGAGCTCACAGCAGCTCTAAGGTAGAGTTGGCTTTCGAGGCACAAATCATTTTTGTTAAAAGACGTAAATTAAAAAAAATATCCAAACAAATATTATTAGAACAATAAACTGCTATTTATAGAATATCTGAATTTTATCAGATGAGGAATTGATTGATTTGACTTAGTTCTATTTCTCCTTTGGAATTATTTAATGGAAATGAATTTTGCAGGGGCATGACTTTAGAACACGATATAAGACAGCAGTCATTCGTCTTTACATGAAATGTGCAATTACGTTTTGTCATAAGTAATTAATTTTAAATGAATTGAGTCAACTATATAATATCACAAATGAACGCTCCTTTTTACTTTTCAAAATTCACTTTACTTACTGTTGATTTTTCATATCAATTAATGAGAATTGTTAATAGTACAACAATATTATTTCAACTCAGAATGCTGAGCATCATTTACACTCACTTTCCCTAATACAGCAGAAAATGAATTGCCTTTAAAATTCCCAACTTCCCCTATGCAAACATTACATTTCATTTCAATACATCGAACGTAAAATTATTGGTCAACTAACATCCACCACTCGCTTCAGGGCCAAAACTCGCCAAATCCGCCAACCAAACTGAACCGTGCTCACCTCATAACACTGAATCCTATGCAATACAATAACAACTGAAACACGACAGTTTAACCTCATCAGTTGAACTTAAATGCTAATCACATACCGCGCAGCCATGTTATACCTATTCTGTCCGATTTCCGCAATCTGTTAATCTCATTATCGAACACGTCGTATCGTTCGAGTGTTACATGGAGAGGGGGAGGCCATTTAAATCCTGCTCTAATAGTGCTTTCACTCCCGTTTGACTATCCCCCCTTTCCATTTTCGATACAATCATACATATATGCATATTATTATCTCCCTCCGATCTCCTGTCCGTTCTTACCATACAGCACGCAACATGTAGAATTGATTATCGTCTATCGAACTATAGTTGTTGGCTGAGTTAGATACACTTGACTGGTGAGGCGTGTATATGGGAAATATTCTGTATTTTTAGTCTGGTGGTGGTGGTGGGGAATCTTCCGAGCTCGGTCAGTCGGTTTTATTGTATTTTATGGGATTGATAGCGTTTATGGTTCTGAGAAAAAGGTATTAGAAAGTATTAGTGTGTTGTTTATATATTTAAATATTCCGCAATTTATCTATTCCTCTTACGATGATATAAATTCAATTTAGTTACATTAACATATCGTTTAGAAGATGTATGAGGGTTATTTTAGAACGAACCTCGTTATCTGAAACCGCTGCCAAACAAGAAGAATGATACTTTAGAAGCGTCCCCTATCCAAATTTCTACACCGCACTGAAAAAAAGGTGTTGAATCTTTGAGTTATTTAACTTGATTAAGCCCCTTTTAAACAGATAAAACTTATGGGTATCAGGTCTAGAACATAAAACCCAACTATGACGAAGCGAAACGGTCCCGCACTTGCACGTGGGAAAATAAAAATATTAATAAAAATTCAAAAATTTCTGAATATTGATTGTTGAAACCGAAATCATAAAAGTTGCGTTGTACAAAGTAAGTCTATCAAAAATGAAATTAAAGAAGTTACTTAAGAGATTAACAAGATAAAATAAAGCTACTGCTTTTAATCACTATTTAGGTAAATTAGGTTAAAAATAAAATAATACGAAACAATGAAAGTAAGTAGAAAGACAGATTTATAAGTTTTCGAAATAAAATCTTTTTTAGTTTCTAATTCTAAATGTCTAATAAATTTAACTATGAAAGAAAGGTTAAAAAATCACTATGAATGGATCGTAAGTAAGCATTCAATTATTGCTCTTAGTTCAAAACTAAGTTAGGACATATTTAAATAACACAAAACATATATTTTAAAACAAAATTCATTTAGAACGAATTTATATAGAGAGTTGCATTTTATAAGCTAAAATAAACATTGTTTATAAGGCTTTTAATCTCAATACTTTAACAGCTAACTAAATTTGATCTAATGATGCATAGTAAATGATAATGGAAAAATTTATTTATTCGTAATATTATTTATTTTAATAAAATCATCATCATTTATTTAATTTTATTTTAATAAAAACGTAACCTTTATTGCGCAGTTTTTCCATATTATTTGTGAATTTCATAAAAATGCATTATCAAACTTTTTGATCAATTATTTAAGAACATCTCATTCGTGAGTTTTTTCATATAAATAATAATGAAGATGCAATTCATGTCGGCAAAAATTAATATGACCGCGATATTTCCAAATTATTACTGCGCGATATATCCAAAGCAGCTACATTTTGTTTTGACTCCATTGAAACAATACAAAGAAAAAAGTTATATGAACAGGATCTGCAATTTGAATTTCACTTATTTTTAAGCCATACTCAATTTTTTTTGTTAATTAGCTATTATACTCATCAAATTAATTATTTTAAAAGCATATGCTCGATTTTTCAAAACACAATGCTGCTAATTTCACAAGAACAAAAAGAATATTTATTTTTTGCAAACTCGAGTCATGGTGTTGTTGTAAAACTTATAAATCAAGTAAAGCAATGCCATTTTTCAAATTTCTGAGTTACCAATAAAAATTCTAAATCTTTTATTCAAAAAATATTCCTTTCTGTAGGAGTATATATTATTCAATTTTTTTAAAGATATTTTCAGTCGAAATTTATTCGAAATTCCTTCAAAACGATTTTAATAGAACCAGGAAGTGAAAGAAGCATTCCATTTCGTAATTCTCCCCTAAAGGGCAATTAAATTTATCAGTGGAAGGTTGGGGGAGGGGGGTCCACCGTGAGCATATAATATAGCCGTCGCAATATCACGCCAACGATTTGGATTCAAAGTTTGCCGTAACACGTGGCCTTTCTCGTGCTAAATGAGGTATCTTTGAATATTCATGAGACGGGCTGGGGGTTTGCAATTGTAATGATGTAGCAGTTGAGAAAGCTTCTGCGTTCGTATAGAGTGGTGGGAATCGGACCTCCTATCCGTGCAACAGGAGATTCTTGACTGCAGCACGGAACTTGCACGGAGGGCCCTTACCCGCAACATTAGAACACAACACATAGATCACGATTCGTTGGAATGCGTGGGATTTCCAACTTATTGGAACATGTGAGCTTTCAGACTTAAACATTGCAATGCGTAGAATTGATTCATATGGTAATATGTGTCTCAATTGTCATTTCAACAGCCATTTTTGTTTAGCTTGTGGTCACTGAGAAGCCACAAACATGTGAAAATCTATAAGTAAATCTCCTAAAAGAAAAGAAAGGAAACATTTTCTTCTTTTTCAGAAAAAAGCTTCAGTTTCCTCTAATATACAGCAAACGAAATGTTTCTGAAAATAACAATTTCCTTTTCCTTTCTAAAACATATATAGTAGTTGTCTAAAAATGTATGCATATTGTGCATAATCGGAAATGAACAAAATAAATTTTTAAATTATTGTTTCCGATTTCATAATAGCAAATTTAAAACATGACCAAATATCGTAGATTAAGTGACAGGACAAAAATGTATTAATATATACATTGTCTCCCAAAAATTAAGTATATTATTGAAGAACTATTGCATAAGCAATTGCTAAAATACAAGAAAGTTTCATAATTCAAATTAATTTATTTAATTGTAGAGCTTTTCAGTTATCTGAAATCGTCCGATTATAATAAATTATTTTCCATTATTATTTATTCTTGAATAAGCTATCATCACACTCTTTAAATATCTAAAAATACTGTATCAAATAATTTCAATTGTGAACATTCTTTATAATTGCTAAGATAATAATGGTATCAACTAACTTCACTATATTTAATTGACAAGATATAACTTGTTAAGTATAATTTACAATAATAACAATTAGCAAAAATGAAGTATAACAAAAAATTAATTGATATAAATGTAGAAAGTATTAGCAGCTACTTGTTAATAGTCCAAGCTTCTATGAATTACCCAAAGGATCTACAAGGCTCAAGTAGATAAGTCGACAGGAAAAATATTTTCTTAACTATAACGATAATGCATAAGAATAAATAATGCATAACAAAATAATTGTAACAAATTATATCTTGTCAATTAAGTATAGCTTGTAAATTATATATTAGATGCAGTATTTTTAGATACTTAAAGGGTGTGATAATAGCTTATTCAAGAAAAAAATAATTGTGGAAAATAATTGATTATAATTGGAACATTTCAGATAACACAAAAACTCTGAAATTAAATAAATTAATTTGAATTACGAATCTTTTTTGTATGTTAATAATTGCTTATGAAATAGTGCTTCAATAATATATACTTAATTTTAAGCGCAGGTATAATATCTTTTTCTTTCCTATAATTTAATCCAAGATATTTGACTTTTTTTTTTTTCAAATCTGTTATTAGAAAAACTGAAAGAATGATTTAAAAATCAATATTATTCATTTCCGATTATTCCACGATTATAGCATGATTTTACATTAGAACATTAAGAAAAATTCTTGTATAATATATATCATATTGATCTGTTTTGTCAAAAAAATTCACGTCCTGAAACATTTAGAAGTTAAAAATCAGGAAAATATTTAATATTCTTATATTAGCTGAGACATCTTAATTTTCCTTTAATTATTCATTGGCAGAGTTTATTTATGATTGTGCTAAAATGCATTAATAATATCTTTGTTACTATATAATTTTATAAAAATTTTTAAACTAATTTTTATTTTTAAATCTGTTTTGAGAATTAACGCTGAGTCATAAATTGTAATTACATAATTTAATGCATTCTTGAAAAGAATGCAAGGATTGGGAATATCACATAATATAGTCAAGTTTCTTACCAAATTTTAATAAATAAATACATAATAAACGATTCTGATAACTCTTTTGATTCGAAACATTTTCTCAAAATTTAAAAAACATTTATATGCTTTTATTATAATTAATTAAAACTATCGATACTATTTTATTTTGTAATTTATATTAACGTTTAAGACCATAAAAATTTCCAGATTATACTGAAAAGCATAGATTTTTTTTTTTTTTTTTTTTTACTTCTAGAAATTAAAAAGTCAAAAATAGAAAAAGTTTATAACATATAAAGATTTTGACTGAACCAATATAATTTCAACTCTTTTCATTTACTTTAAAGTTATCCATTCTAGAAAAATTTGAAAAATCTTCGCAATTTGCAGAAACTCCCCCACGAAAATGGCGACAGCTAAAGCTTACTCCTTTAAACCCAAAATGATGAGGCCTGCCAGAAACTTTACTTCCAAGAATATTACCCGCAGTTATGAATTTAGATTCACGGAACATTTGATTTTCCAGCCGGCAAACATTAAAGAGAGGATCATTTTCGATTAAAATACAGTTAATATTCAGCAGAAACTGTTTGTCTGCGGAAGTTGCACGCCAGAGACAAAGAGAAAGCAGGCACACGCGCTATCCATTTCCTCTGCAGGCGTCAGCTCGGAATGATACCTTCTGCAAGAGGCAAATCAGCTCGCAGAAGAGTCAATTAGAAGGGAGCCCACCAAGAATTTTCTTCGTTTAAATGGGAATAAGTTGCATAATCAGGCAAGATTTAACTGAGATTTAAAGCAAAACTTCCGAATTGAGTTTCATTGGCTCTTTCAAATGGACTGGCAGGTAGGTTGGATCTGCTTGCTGTTCATTAATAAACATTTATAAAGGAAAGTTTAGGTGAAGGCTTATTGGAGTTGAATTTAAAAGCCAAGGGTAAACATTCAATCTCTTGCCTGTCAAGTGCTTTAAAAAGGGAATGCGTTTGCTAAGGGAATCTAGTGATGCAATTCTTGATATTTATTTGTTTAAGGAAAATGTAATCAATGTATTAGCGGTAGTTATACATTGCACAAACTTGAATATCCATTTTTTCAATGTTCAAGAGAGAAATTTCAAATGAAACCGTTTCGTTGATAATGCATCTGCATAATTAAATTCTAAGAAAAAAATTTCAAAACAAACCAAATTTTTCAAACGTTATTGGATGGTTCAAGAATTTAAAAGCAACAAAAAAAATCTATCTGAACTTGGAAAAAAAAAGCAAATAGCTTTACATTAAACTTTTACTACAAGTGAAATGATTAAAATTGAAATTCAAAGTTTTAATTTGTGGAAAGGGAAGGCATAATCTTCATTTTCAGAATTGGACAGATCCCTTACTCTGCTGTGGCTCAAACATGAAAAAAATATGGAAAGTAATACGAAATATCAAATACATATGAATTTTTTGCCATATACAAAAAGATCAAAATTTCAGCCATTCTTCAGCTATACAACATGAAACAGAACGCTAATTAATTAATACTTTCATATAATTCCTCTTAATATATCCAAGACAGGGGTGGCGAATCTTTATGGATCAACGTGCCACTTTTTCTAAAGAAATGTTTAATGAGGTATAGAAGTACCGTCAAATAATTTTGACTTCTAATTATAAGGAGAATAATAAAACTAAATACTAACAACTCAAAACTCTTTATTTACTATGAAAAAAATACATTTTGCACCGTATGGTACTAAATGTTTGAGTTATATGTGTAATTCAAATTAAAGTAACATTAGTGTGACCTCTGTTGTTAGATGACAAATAACTTATAGTAGGATTGTAAGATATAACTTTAAGCATACTGCATGCTGAATTGGAAGTCATCTATCAAACGGTATCTTTAATGTTATTCGTCTCTGTAAATAATGACTTGCAGGCTGAAAATAAGGTAGATGAAAATAAGGTTAAAATAGCATGAGCCAACTTCTTCAAACAGTTAAATGTGCCTGGAATCGAATTGCATGTTTCCAAAATTTCGTTACTTGCATTTTTATTTATATTATATATTATTTGTTAATCTTTCTGTTTCAATCAATTCTAACTTTTTCCTTGATTCAAAAAAATTTTGAATTCATACTGAACTCGATTTGAAGTCAATCAGTTGCATTTCAAATTCTTCAATTTCCAACCAATCGAGTTGGGACAAGTTCCGTTTATTAAATGAAGTCACATGCAAACCGTTTTGATCGGTGTCGTGTATTGTGTAGCGTTACATATACCAAATATTATACCAAAATATTGTTTAGCGTGCCATCAACGCGTCATCCTTAGTCTGCCATCCCTGATCTAAGAAATCTTTTTTTTTTCTGTTGATTTGTTAAAACATCAAAAGCTAATCAATTGTGCTCAACCAAATTATTTTAACAATGAATATGCTAGGGCGCAAATTGTCTTTATTGTTGGAAGCGAAATTAGCAGGGTATGCGTAAGCAATCTGGAGGAACAACACAGAAGTTCTTCTGGATGAATAACATTAACAATCAAGAGGCAGCGGCTCCCAGTTTTAAATATATAATTATTCATATATCATTAATATAATTATTAATATAGTTTGTATATGAATAATTATATTTACAACACTCCAGATTAAATACTTTCATATATAATATTTTAAAATTAAAAATTACTTGTGCATAAAATATTATAATTATAAAATTAATAATAATATTAATATAAAATAAAATATTATTTATAATACTTAAATAATTATATAATTATAATTATAAAAAGCTCCGAAAGCTGATTTTCTCCATAAGTTATTAATATTTGTTATATTAATATTACAAATACTATTCACAAATGTTGAAGTATTATAAAGGTTTAAAAAATATTTTGAGACAATGAATTAAATTGTTAATTTTTCATTAATAAACAAACTTGAAAATAAACCAAAACCAAAAATCATTCTTATACAAATTGGTAATCGTCTTCTTTTAAGTTTCCTTTCAGAATTCTGTGAATGTGATCTGGCTACAGCTTTTCTAATGTATTCTAGTTCTTCAACAACAACAACAAAATATTTTATTTACTTGCAAAAGCTTTATTTCCTTTGCCTTCGCTTGAATCTGACAGATGAACTTTGTTTTCTTTTAGTCATTGTTGAAGCACTCCTTTTAAATAAAAATAATAAAAAGTTGCACCAGAAGATGATTTAAAGATAATTTTTAAAAAAATTCTAAAAATATTGGTAGAATAGCTTGAAGTCTTACCGTTGCATCGCGAAGAAATAATAATTTTATTTCCTGATATCAAAATTCCCTGTGTAAAATTTTTTTAAAAAACGTTATTAGCAAGTGAAGGAAAAATTACCCAGAAATGAAATTGGCGTTGTTGAAAAAATGCAATTTTCTAATTCCAAGATAATTTTAAAATGTTCTATGTAATTATTTCTGCAAAATTTATTGTGGGAAGCTTTTTAATTTTAGATAATTTCTAATTCAATGAATATTTAATAAATGTTTGCACTTGGAATAATTGACAAAGACCTTTCGTTTGCCTTGAATAATATGTTTAAAAATGCCACTGAATTCGTCTTTGTTGTAAGGAGGAAATGTGGAACATACAAATAAAGTAACAATGAATTCTATTTATACTTAGTCCATATAAGCGTTCTGCTTTGTGCTATAAGACAAACTTCGGGGGGGGGGGATAATTACTGAGCATAAACACGAATTTAATGTTTTCGCAATGGCTTGGAATTCTTATTTTATTAAAAGATATGAATTAATCAATTGTCACATTTGTAGCTATTAAAAATAATTTTGATAATTCCATCAAAACGGTAATTAAATAATTCTATTAAAGAGTTATTCAAAATTAAAAAGTAATTTTCTACCGGGGATTATTAAATACAGAATATTCTCATAAGTAAATACAAAATATTTCTCATAATTAAGACCATTTTAGATGAAATTCTATAACTAAGGTCTTGCAGAATGAAATATTTTCATTTCTGAAGATAAAATTAAACCAATTTTATCTCCAGAAAAGATTTACTGTATGTCATTTATTTCTCTATGTATATATTTTATAATTTGAGCAGTAATGAAATTTGAATAGTCAATTTTCGTTGAGTTCATAGCAATTATTGACCTATTTCCAGTTTCGACACCACCAAAATCTCTCATATTGGCGATTTTATTTCAGGAATTTATTTCCAAATGTTCACAATGTGCATTCAAAATTTGTCTTCATTTCATTCATTAGTTTAAATTTCAGATGTTTCCAAGCAGAGAAAGCGGCTTTTATACTCTCTTATATTATTAATCATCCAAGAAAGAATAAATCTGATATTGTTTAAGGCAAGATTATATTGCTTAAGCAAACTTCCTCATGGTCTTAAAATGTTTTGATCTAAATTGAAATTAAAGAAAAGTGATAATCGAAAACATATATAGGCATTTTAAATCTCTCATAAAAATCATGTAAACCGGCATACCTTTTTTTCTGTCAATAAGTGGAGATTTTTGATATTAGAGATCCTGTTTCGAAAACCGAGAATTAGGGTGAATATCAAATTCTGATATTATCAAATATCGTGTATCTATGGGTCTGCCTATGTCTATTCGTGTATCTATGGGTTTGGTGTCTTGGATTAAAGGCTTTCATGTTAATCTGTTTTCTGCTTATTATTATTCCAAATAATTTTTCAAAGTTGAAAATCCTTGTAAACGGTTTCATCTCAATATCATTTCTTATATGCTTGTAAATTTTGCGCATAGTTATTTTTGTTTTTATTCTACTGTAAATATTTTGGTATTTAAATAAAATTCCCGTAGCATGCCCACCAAACCGTTCAGTGACCAGTATGGTTACGGATACGGGGGTATGAGACGGCGTTCTGTTCTGTTAATCTGTGTTTTAGTGAAATGGATTGGCCAGTTGTCGTCCTTGTCATCAGTACAACATAAACATTATGTTATCATAAAGCGTTCTTTTTGTAGTTTCAAAAGCGGGACGTTAATTGAAATAATTGCGCTAATCTAGATCATCAGTAATTTCTGATAGACAATTATTTTTTGTGTACTTTCTTAACAATAACCTTATAATGAAAACAATTTTTAAGTTATTCTGTTCTAAAACTTCATATTCTAGTGTCCAACTGCAAATAATACAGAAGTGAAGGCGGCTGTCTAAATCAATTCCACTTCCTGCACGTGCGCCGGAGGGCCGTCAACGCTCGAGTAAATTTAGTAATTCCCCGTTTTCCATCACATCCTTCCTCCTCACGTGCCGTCGTTTTGCCCGGTAACACCCCTTGCGAAAGAAACGGTGCGCAATTACTGAATCACAGAGTGGAGCCGCCGAAGGCCATCCTGCGAACAACAGATGATCGCAGAGGAAGGTGTCGGAAACTGGTGTAGAATATCGATGAAGAGAACGATTTCTCGCCAGATTAAACAAGATTAATACGAATTTTCTTTTATAGCTGGAAGGAATACTTGCTTTGATTGAAACGTCCTGGATGTGCGCTTTCAACTTTTTATTTGTATAAAAATTTAGTTTTTTAAATGAAACTCAGTATTATTCTGGTAAGTTCCGTATCTCTATAGCTATGTTCAAATACAGTTTTGAAACGGAAAGTAATGTAATTGTTGAAAGGGGTGTTCATACAAAAAGCTATAGATGAAAACGCTTCAGAGATTATTAGATAATTTTGATATTCATTGATAGATAAGAAATTTCAACTCATAAAGCATTTTCATAATGTTCTATATGATCAGCAATTTCACAGCTAAAGTGCATATGTTCGTAAATTCTTCTTGATTCATAATGATTTAAAATTTATTCAAGTAAATTTCTGTTTGCTCTGTTATGATTATTGAACTCCATGATCTTAATATCGTATTTCTCCACCCTTCCACCTTTCTTCCTATCGAAACTGATAATGTATTTGTTTGATTTTCACATTTACGCCCTGTTTTAAAGAAACGTGATGGCAATTTTTAGATTACCATTCAATGCTGAATCATAATCAAAGGACTACAATTTAATATCGAAGGATTTAATATTGACATGGTCAAAGCTTTAAGGTCACATGAGTCAGTGTGACCACTCCAAAATCCGTACCGTACCATAAGTCATGACATATTCAACGCAATTCTTCAGTGGAATCGGGTTTCATACTTGTATACCTATGACCTTTTAAAACCCAGATCTCAGCATTAGGGGTGAAAGATGTATATTCGGCGGACTCATACCATAATGTAATCACCAGAACGTTTTTCTTATAAGGATGGGTCATTACCTGCATTTACTAAGGAAACTCAATGAACAAAGTAAGTAAAGCTTCTTGAGAAGGATTTTGCACGTTCGTTTTATGTTTTTATGATTTATGCTAATCAGGATTTGGTTCGTTCGTAATATGGTTTATCATTTATATAATAAGAAATAAAGAAAAGTACCAAGAATATGCTACTCGTTCTGTTAACTAATCTCAAGACATTCTGCCACCTCAGGAGCAAGGTAAAATCAGAGAGGAATTAACATTTAAACAAATTTAATCATTTACAGACTGAAGGACAAGAAAAAAATTCCTTATTAATAGTGATTCTGTGAAATGTAAATCAATGTTCCACCTCGAGGGATGATAACTGATTAATATGTCATTATTCACTCTACTTGTAACCATAAAAATTACTCTTTTTCACATATTCCGTATTTACGATCCCAAGCACAACAAGAATATGAGGAAAATGCTTCGTCTGATCTGTGATTAATACACCACCAGCAATTTTATCATATCCACATGACTCTGTGGTATTTATTGATTATTTCATTACATAAAATACACTTTATTTTCATTTCTCTCTTTTTCTTTCAATATATTTATTCAATTAGCTTCAATACTAGTGAAACATTTTTCTACTGAGCACAACCATCTTGCTGTATAATATTCTTGTTAAATCCCTTCTTTTTCAACCAACTGTAAAGCTAAGAACCTTTAGTTTAAGAACTATATCCACTTTCTCGCAAATCGACCTTAGATGCAGCATAAAAAAAAATAGTAATTTAACAACAAATGAGACTAATTATAGGTGAGACGGTTAATGATTATAGAAAAATTATTATAGATAAATGTATCTGTAACTGTCGATATATGAAAGCAGACAATATACAGAAGTGTGTCTAGGACAAACTATGAAAAAGAATTTAGTTAAATAAATAATTGGCAATAGTCTTCATATTTCCGAGAAACGTTTCGCGAAGACTAAGCATCGATGTAAGCATGTTAATAATTCAAATTATGAACTGACCATCAGCTGTTGCATATAGACAAATATCGCAGCTGTTCGTAGACTTTAAAAATGATACATATTTGTAACAAGGTGCATCTGATCCATTTAAATGTGTAATGGATGGAATCCTAGGGATTACTTGTGTGAGTGTATGTGACGTGTGCCCAAAACGAGTGTATTTTACAATATTCGGTTATCGGTGTATATGTCTTTAAAAGCATCTCAATTGGTTAATTTTGTAACTATTTTTTTTTCTTTTTCTTACAGAATCGTCCAGTGCATACTTTGAACAATATGCGTAAGAGATTTGGCATCTCCCTAACAGTCAAATACTGCAGCAGAATTCTTTGAATAGGCAATTTATTTTTAGTTCATCATTTATTGCAAACTTTAAATGTTAATGTAAACGATAATAGTTACATTAATAATAATTATTTTTGTAATAGCATCCGAGCAACACAATTTCGAAATTATTTTTTCTTTCCTTTATTTCGAAACCGCTGAAAACCTACTTCTCAATAAAAACACAAATAACAGAATTAATCTGGCATTAGTTGTTGCTGCTGAATGCTCAGAATAGGCCAGTTATTTTGCTTTCATCTTATGATACTTTTTTGATTTTTAATCTACAAAGCTAAAAATTATTTTTTTAAATTGTTATTTTTATTTTTTTTTCAGTTAATCAAGGATTTTTTTATACCCAATACTATGTAATTACTTTTTACTGCCAATTTCTCACATTTACGTCAAAAGTTGATAAGACGTTTTCCAAACAATACGACAGAACTTATTTCCAAGACAGAAGAAACATCACCATTTGAGCACATTATCCTCATGAGAACACTAGTAACTTGCCTCAAAATATTCAGAAAATCATAACTTTCAACAAGCCCCCCTCAGGCTGTTTGCAGGCAGGCACCCCTGATTATTTCCTCGACAGAAGAGCCCTTTACACAAATTGTCACGGAGAGGACGCGGCAGGATAAATCAAGGCACTCTCAAGATGAGTGTGATTGTTAGGCAGAATGAAGGCTTCGCAGACAAAGGATGGAATTACGGGAGCATTACCATAAAGTCCCCATTAGCCAATGACCGGTCTTGCTACCTTAATGCTGCCACGAGGTACGCTTTATTATTTCTAATGTCTTCATTACAATGTGCGTTTATTCATTTCGAAGTTACGGACACGAATTAAGACATCAGGGAGCGAGATTTGAGAGGCAGGGCCGAAATTAATTCAAAGGTAGGCTGGTATGTAGTTAGGGAATGCATTAACCTAAAAGACTAGGCAGATCAACAATAATTGTAGGCATCTGCCTTTAGTGAGAATTATTCACTTCGATATCTTCCAAGTCTTTGTAATAACAATGCATTCAGCTTTTTCACATTATGAGATGCTGCCAACGGCATTCTTCGGAACACCTGGTATGATTGTTAGACATTATACTAAGACAAGTAATTGAAATTTATCTGATTACCCTCCATTATATTAATCTGATATTTATGGAATTGCTCTTATATTCCGAAAAAACGTATAAATATAACTGATATATAATATATATATATATATATATATATATATATATATATATATATATATATATATATATATATATATATATATATATATATATATATATATATATATATATATATATATATATATATATATATATATATATATATATATATATATATATATATTCATACACGGGTGTATGTATGTATGTGTGTATGTTGTGTATATGTATATTGTGTGTGTGTGTATGTGTACTCATACAAGCAATATGTTATTTTTTACAGTTTTATTAAAGCTGCTTGGTACACCATTTGCATTAGGTACTGTATTGCATGTTTCTTTGTAACCATGGAATCAAACTCGCTACTTTTACAGCATATTCAAATAGAGAGCACTAATCATGGGTAGAAATTTGAAAATTCTCCTTTTTTCATTTTTTAGAAACTTTTGATTAATGTATTTCCTTACTTAAATATACGTAACAATGATTTAGAAAGCTAATGATTTAGAAAGTTTTTATTATCTTTTGATATTAATTTGTAATGGGAATAATATCTATATTTATCTCAGTATATACTGAGTATATAACATAAAAAAGATTCTCAATTACAAGAATTATTTTCCAGAGACTCTAGAGCCTTGGCTTAATATCATTTCATAAAATGAATGCATTCATGTCACCGAGAGAAGAAATTCTTTTAAGAAAGCCGTTTCTTGTAGGAAACATGGAATGTCTTAGGTGCTACAAAAGCCTGGTTTAGTAGCACCTGTGAAACTTCTGAAAGTTTCTCAATCGACTGCTCAATAAAGGACGTGGTCTTCAATACTGCGAATTATGCATGCATTTTTTTCCTTAGCCAACTATAAAAGTCTGTATGCTACAAAATTTTCAGGGTTTTTTTCACAATTGATGTCACAGTTTATGACACAATTTATGTTATGTATATTTGGATTTTTCACATTTTTTTTCTGATAACATATACTAGATACTAAGAAAGAAAATAATGGCTATTATTAATTTACTGATTTTTATTGTTTCTGGTGTAAAATAATTTTAAAAACCTTTTCAATTTCAGTGATTTATCACAGAAGATTTACCAGTGCATGCCTAAATTGTGCATTAAATTTAACTTAAAATAGAAGGCATTTTCATAAATGCTTTTAATCCTAGCTCATATTTATCTCAACACATCATTATAATAGATTCATTGGAAGAAACATGTTTTAAATAAACATATTTCAGCGTAAAACATTATGTATATTTATATAATAATCCATAATTGCACCATATATTTTGAATTATTTGTTTTTTCTTGATACCTTTTATTTTATATTTGTGTGAAGAATGGTGATACATGTTCTCCTTTTGTTTTCGATTTCGGCCTTATTATTATTATTTGTATCAGGTTAAAAGTAAACTTCTCGGGATTATTTATTGCTTTATTTTGCTATTTTCTCGATGTTTTTATTCGATTTCTGTACTCAAATCCAAATAGTATTGCATGCCAATTCTTATGAAGTTTGTAAGGAATGTCGTTTCAATAAAAAGAATAAGAGTAGACAAAGAATATCGTTTCAATAAAAAGAATAAGAGTAGACAAAGAATATCGTTTCAATAAAAAGAATAAGAGTAGACAAAGAATATCGTTTCAATAAAAAGAATAAGAGTAGACAAAGAATATCGTTTCAATAAAAAGAATAAGAGTAGACAAAGAATATCGTTTCAATAAAAAGAATAAGAGTAGACAAAGAATATCGTTTCAATAAAAAGAATAAGAGTAGACAAAGAATATCGTTTCAATAAAAAGAATAAGAGTAGACAAAGAATATCGTTTCAATAAAAAGAATAAGAGTAGACAAAGAATATCGTTTCAATAAAAAGAATAAGAGTAGACAAAGAACATCGTTTCAATAAAACACGTCGTTGCATTGGGATGTGCAATATTCTTGCATCTTCCTGGTATCTTTCGCGCCGAGACGATTCTGTTTGCCGTCGGATATACAGATAACTTTACATTCGTTGGACAGACATGTGCTTTAAAAAAGTCCCCTAAACTTTATATCGTTAGTGAACCTTTTAAAAAAATATATATAAATCAAATTAATCAGGAAACTCATTTAACTCCTTTATTTCTGTCATTTCGATAGTACTTATTTTAGTTGAGAAAATGCATAGAACATAGAATCAATGATTTTTATATACGTGATCAAAATTTTTTTCGGTTCTAAATATTATTAAAACGTATACTATCTGTTTATTTGTTAGAAGAGGGAATTATCCATTTGTGCTTTCTTTTTCTATTTTTAACATTCTACCTAATCACACGTTGAATCAATTATCCAGCCACTCAGTTATATTCGCTGGAATTTTTTTTAGCATTTACGAAAAACGTGTCTAAGATGTAGTCTTTTGAAAGAGCGTTTAGTAACTCCCCAGCTGTGCCCCGTGTGTTATCACTTATGATTTATGCCAGTAGGAAAGGGTTCATTTTCCCCTGAATCTCACTATATAGCGTTTTTTTCTTTGTTACAGTGATAAATTGCATATTACCGCTAAACATATTTCATGTAATTAAAATTTATCTTTGCTTCAAACATATCTCAAAATATCATTAAAAGTTGCTCCTAAATAGATTCTTTTTTAAAGTTTTAGTAAAAGAGTCAGAATTTCTTTAAATTCTGAAAAGACTTAGTTTTCGAACCGCAAATTCTAAAATTTTCGTTGCTTTTCAGTCCGATAGGATATTCAGATTGAAACATTTTTAACTTCATCTTCAACCGAGTCTAGCTATATCGAGAAATGGTTCCTCTAACATAATTCTGTTGTGTCTAATTTTTCTCTCTTAAAATTACAATTTATTGAAAAATGTATTTGGAATATTTAAAAAATTCTATAATTTTCGAGTTGGATTAAAATAGTTTTTAAACACTAACCTGTTTTATGATTCCTCATTAATCTAAATTCATTGTATTTTTTTTATTATTGTAAAAATATCATATTATATGTCGAGTTCATTTAGATAAAATGTAATAAAAGTCACTATTTTGAAAAGAGTTAACTGAAACTTATGAATTACATTAATGTAAACCATTTCAGTCTAATCCGTCCATTTAATGCATATCTATATTTCTTAGGCCATTCGCTGCATTTTATGCATTTAATACCTCTTTCAAATATATTGGGCGAGAATGAAGCTATTATAACAAACATCTTTTATAAATCATATTTTTAAAATTCATATAAAAATGTTTTCGATTAATTCTTTCAAAACGGGAAATTAATTATTTTTAAGGATCAAATTTAAAAACAAAATTCTATATTCCATCGAGCCTAAAGTTCTTTATCAATAAAAATAATTGTGCCGAATTTGAAAATTTGTACTGATTATATTTAATAAAAAAAAATTGTTTGTAAACTGTTGAATACCTTAAAGGGATCATATTATAAATTGATAGATTTATATTCAGTTTTCGATTAATTCTATCACACTCAGGAAGTTAATCAATTTTAAAGACCAAATTTAAGAATAAAATTCTATATTGAATTGAGCCTAAAATTCTTTATCAATAACAATAATTATGCCTATATTGAAAATTTTTACTGCAAATATTTTATAAAAAAATTATACTTAAATTGATGAATACCTCAAAGAGATCATATCATGAACTGATAGATTTATATTCAATTTTCTGTTCCAAACAATTTCTTCCCCAATCCCCACCACCTTTCAGCCACCAATAACATTCAAAAATCTAAGAAACACTCTCGAAATATTTGATAGAGTTTAAACTCGTCCGCACGCATTACGAGCAAGCGTGCAAAACAACAGCGAAACTTATAATATTTTCCATCCCTTTCGAAATGCAAATAACATTTTGAATAGCACATATCATAAACGAATGCAAAAATGAAATGGAAAAACTATTTGCTACGGAGATAGAACTTTACAAGTATGGAGAAAATATCAGTGATGAGTTTTAGGATAAAAGTAGTGCAACATTCGGATGCTTGTGTAAATATATGAAAAAATATAAGAGGAAAAACATAATCAAATCCTTTCTTTCTCTCAAGAACCAGCGTTTCTGAGTGGCGGATGATACAGTAAAATTGAAACTCACGAAGAAAAGTATGATATGAAAACGAAGAGAGCGTCTGTGATTTACCTATTTTCCCGAGACAGTCTCGCTGTGATGGAAAATGTCTCCCGTTTAAGCAGAAAAGTACCAATGTATTTTGGTAAAATTTTTCTGCAGTTGTATGAATTAAGAATTGATTATTAATTTTTTTCCAAAAAATATTCTTCATATTTTTATAAATAATTCAATTTAGATTGAAAAATAAGACACATTAAGTTATTAAATTACTCATTTATTGGTGATTATTCTCAATTTTATATTTTGATTCTCTACGTATAAACTTCTTGTGTGGCAACAAGTATTCCACAAAGGCTTATAAACATAATTCAATACACAAATGATAGTGGAAGGAATTTCCAATGTAAAGGACGCAGGCACAAATGCAAAGAAGAATGGAGAAAAAAAAAAGAAAATGCATAAATACAAACAAAACATAAAACAAAATTGCTCACATACAGTAAATGATATAATACAATTGAATAAGCATGATAAAATAAAAATAAAATATTCACAATACAAATACAAAAAGCATGAAAGTATATATGCAAATAAATGTAGGCAAATGCATAGAAATAAAGTCAAAATAATACGAGGAAAAATACAATTGATATATGTACAAAGGAAAATGAAAGATGATTTGGTGGATAAATGAGGAGGCCAAGGATTGTGCTGCTATATTTATTACAAAGAAATGCTATATGATACATTTTTTTTATCTCAATAAAAACAGAATTTTGAGATACAATTGGAAAATTAAAAAAAAAATATGGACAAAGAAAAAACTATGCTATTATTTTCATATTGTTTCATTTTAAAGAGGAAATACACAGTGATCCTTCATTCTCTTACACTTTTCATTTTTATAAATTATACATATAAATTAGTAACTGCAGCTATACGGTTAAGCTATAAATGAAAAAAATTCAGAAATTAAAGGTTTTTAAAATATAAATTTTCATTGTTATTTCGAATGCACAAGGAAAAGTAAAATGAAATTTTAATACTAATTTTTACTCACATTTTTTACTTAACAAAATAGCATGCGTGATTATTGCATGATCTCCAAAATGTCGTATGAATATCAAAATAGAAGGATATTGCTTTCAATTTAAAGATTCTTTTGCAAAAATATTTATGTTATTTAATATCAGACAGATTTTTCTCAAAACAATTCAACCAACCTCTATAAAATTCGTTTCGATTTTACTTAGATTACAGCAGTTAATTTAAATACGAATTGGGGAATAAATTACAGTATAACTCCGATTCTACGAAACCAAATTTCCAATTATCTGAAATTGTTATTTTAATGTATACGCATGTATGTAATAAAACCTCATATATTATTTAATTTATAATTTTCTTAATGTAAATCTTATAGTATTTAAGGATAGTTTAATTACAGATAATGTATCTCATGCTTGATAAATTCATTTCTTGAATTTTATTTATTCGTTTTTATGAGTATGACGACTTTCCTTCTATCTAAATTTCTGAATATCTGAATATAATCACTTTCTATTTAATTTGAATAATTGGATTGGTATTATACTCTTAAAAATTTACTAAGCATTATTCATAATCGAAATGTATTTAGATCATAAAAACGCAATAAGTAAAATTTCAAAATCATATTCCGTCAAATCCTCCAAACCGTATTTCACAGAACTGCATCTTGCCTCACCATGTGGTACTGTTTTGAATATTCACATGAAAACACTTCGATATTTTTCTTAGAGTATGAGTTTGCGGAAGCGAGCAGATCGCAGAAAAACACGTCGGGTTGAAAGGGAGGGTGCTGTGCCTAGAGAATCGGTTGAGAGAGAGTCCTTTTCTGAAAGAGTTAAACAGTTAAATTAGAAAAACTATGTGAAAGGCGTGATTGAAACCGTTAAAATGCACGAAAAAAGTTGAACGGCGAGTTTATGTCTTCCGAGGTAAAAAGGTTTCTTCTGAAGGACTGACAGTCTATGGGGGTCGTATACTTTTTTCTCTTTCTTAGTACCTACTTCGAAGGAAAGAAGAGTCGAACCGCAGATGGACGGCAAACATTTTTTATTATGGCTTCAAAATTTATCACTAGTTTATTCTATTAATCTTTAAATTTAATATTAACAAAGTAATTTTAGAAACAATCCTTAAAATTATTAAAGTGATTTTAAAAATACTAAGCTATTTATAAATCGTAATATTAATTTTTATTAGACAAAAGTTACGATAATATTGATACACATTTTTGCATGATTTTTTACTTGACGATCAAATTTTCATAATGACTATAATTTTGCATTAATTTTAAAAAAAATGAAGAAAGAAAGGAAATATTTCTATAAAATCTAGAATTTATAGAAATTTATATAAATCCTATAATTTTTATAAAATCTTGAAATTATTGTTGTCAAGCTATGCCAAATGTGAGTAATAATACGTTTTAAAATAAATAAATATAATACAGAAATTAAATCAAATTTGCACTTTAAGTGCTTTTTTCTTTATCTTTATTTAAATATAAAAGATCATTACAATACAAAAAGAAATAAAAACGATTCAATTCAAAATTAATGAGTACAAAGTTATTTCAAATCATTCTCAGCAAATAAAATCACCTAATAACTGGTTCTTAATTAATCTTTTAGCATAATTTTTAGTATTTTCTAAAGTTTTTGTTAAAATAAAAAAGTTAAATTAATATAGCCTAGGTATAAAAGAAAATATTTTTTTTTTTTTGGGGGGGGGGGCAAAAGATTTGTGAGTGTTTTTTAAGAATGCTTGTTAAAAGAATTTTTGCTTTTTTAAGGGGAAATCAAAGAAGAAATTACAAATTCTTATACACTTGCATGTTTTTATACACAACATTACTTAGTTAAATGCGAATTACAAAAACTATTTCAATAAAAGTTCTTCCTCATATCTTCATTCACGAAATTATGTCATTCTTATATTAATCTAAGGTTAAGTTTACTCGTTTTTCTCATTTTTGAAAATTTGAAAATTTTAGGATCCTTGAAGTAAATAAGAATTAAACAAATGAGAATTTGAATTAAGTATTATTTTTCTTCGTTTTTTTAAATATAACTAAATTATGCCATGTTTTATATTACAAAATATATCGGGAAGTTACATTATAAATTTTATGAAAGTTCCCTCTACTTTCCCATGAAAAATATGTCTCGTCGAACTTGAAATGCGATGGAGGTAAAAGCAGCAAAATTACGAACCACACTTTTACAAGAGAGTAAATATAAACAAATCACAAAAATTTCATCCAAAAGAGGAAACTGGATTGTTCTATCAAATATTTCAGACATTTTACCTACATCTTTGATTTAAGATTTCACATATGTATATTTTTTTTCTTTTGCTTTGTATTTTTTCCAATCTTCATGCATTGATGTATCTCGTCAAAAATCACGTGTTAGAGTGATTCTTGACGTGTTGAGAATCATTTCAACTTCTGTGCACAAAGTTATTTAGAATAGTTCGTTTTTGCTACAAGCAAAACTATTTCGTTTCAAATATAAAATAGGATAAAAAAAAAAGGATAAAAGAAAAAGCATTAAAATAGGAGTGATTTTTCCTTCAGTGTTGGTGTAAATTGAAAATGTTGAGTTCTTCCGTAAATGTTCAATGTAACAACGCTAGAAATGAAGAAACGAAATCTGGCAATCAGCTAAGGTTTCGTACAATTTCCTGGGTGATGCCATTAAAAAAAGAAATATTGCATATTATCAATGATTTCCCCTACTAAGAAGATTAAAGATTCTTAAATTGGATTTCCGAAACGAGTTAGCAGTAAATGACATCTAAAGCTTTGATTTTTCCTCCTCTCCGAAATTGTGTTTTGTTTGAGAAAAGAGTTATTGATTGAAAGAAAAGTTAAATGATTTTTTTCTCGCTCTTTTACCTGAGAGAGTTCTGCGTTGATTATTTGTTAAGGAAATTGAAAGAGGAATAAAAAAAACAGATAATTATTTAAGCGCTCTCGTAATGCTTCAAATAAAAGTATCTTTACTGTTAATTACAATCATTAACGTGTTTGCCATTTATTTTAATTTGGAAAGAAATGAAACGATAATTGCTTTCTTTAAATATATTAATGCGAAAGGCTTTCTTTTCCCTGCAATACGATAATTGGTTGCATTTGTAAATGCTCCATTATTTATCAAAAGGTTTATTAAATGGATTTCTTTTTCTTCTTTTTTTTTTTCGATTCCGTATTAAATAGTTCTTTTGCTTCTTAAAAATTTTCGAATTCCTCCAATTGCATGTTTTTTTTGCATACATTTTTGTTTTTAAAATACTTTCCTCATTCTGTTAAATGATTTTATGAAAAATGTAAAGAAATTATTTTAAAGGTCAGAAGTAGGCTAAAAGAAAAAGACGAATTAATAAATGGCAAATTGATAACGGAGCAAATGTGTTTAAATACTTGTTGAATACAGATTTATAATTTATATTTTTAAATATCACAGTTTGAAGATTTTTAGAATACAATCATTTCATTTGAAATAAAAATGGTAGATTTAATATGTTTTTAAACTTCAATGCCATTTATCAAAACGTAGACCAAAAAGAATATTATGTATGATTTTATTTAACGTGAATAATCTAAATAGATATTTTCTACGAACTAATTCTATACACTTTGTAATTATTCTCTTTAAATTTCCTTTTCTTACGTAAGATGCTAATTGCAGACATAATTAAAGAAAACTGGGAAGGAGTTTGCAATTATCGTTGTTAATATTTGAATAATTATTAATGATTTATTTGAATAATTGTTAATATTACGATGTATTGATATAAAATCTATTTGGTGGAACTTATGAATGCAATTAAATGAAAGTTTCTTTGCTTTATATTTTCTTTATATTTGAAAGTGCTTTATATTTTATTAAATAATTGTAATTATATTAACAAAATATCATTCTGTTGCTCTTCCTTTATATTGTCAAAAAAATTTTTTAAAGACATCAATAGAAAAGAAGGTTGTCAAAATATTGTTTTTAATTCAAAAAGTAATTCTTCATATTGCAAATTATTTAGAAATCAATTTTTAATTTCATTTTTCCTATGTTGTTCTAAAAATTTTTCTCATACATTTATTATTTATATTTAATAGATGGCAATGATTATTTTAATACAGCAACCAATTCTTTTCTAATTCTAATGATTTTTTTTCGTTCATAGCCTTTAATTATATCGCTTCACAGCTTAACAACACGTGTTGATTCTAAATTATTCCTTTAATTTCAATTCTACTTCTGATATAACTTCCATAGGACCACAAAAGTGTAAATTCAACATAATTTGTAATGCAAAATATTTGTTTTTCGTATTTTCAATGTGTCTGAGCTTATCTTTACAATAATATTAAATCATTTGAAAGTATATTTAAATTTTTATTTATTTATTCAAATAATTCAGGGCATGGCAACTTTCTCTCGAACCTAATCACTTAAAAAAAATCCATTCCAAATTGTGGAAGAGGCCTTCGAGTGGGTATCATCCCTTCTTAAATCAGAGGCAAAAAATAATACTCGGTGCCGCAGAAATGACAGTGATTAGCCTTTGGTGAGAGATATTAGGTGTCGATTTTATTGCCGGAAGCGCCGAGTCCCAGTTTGCACCGTGGGTGGTATATGCGAACATGCCTATTACAAGGAACTCGTCATGGGGTACAAATGTTGTTTACAACTGTTACTTTCTTCACGAACCATTTCGTTCAGGTGGTACTCCATATTTGGCACTTCACCGCTGTTTCATGAAATGGTATGTTTTATATCTAAATCCGACTGTAAATCTCAATTTTTTTAAAAACAAAAACGGTGATAGAAGGTAGAAAAAGTTATATAATTATATAGCCGTGTCTCAATATAAAGATGTCTCATCGCTCGAATTAAAAATTCCGTTATACAGAAAATTATGCTTATCTAAATAAAAATCTGTAAATTGAATTATTTATAACCTAACGACTGAAAATTACCTACTTTTTAATGTGTTTCTAAATATTTTTTACTGGCATCAACACATATTTTAATCTGTCAAAAAGTCTGTAATCCTGCTTTGTGCAAGCTGGGACATTTGAATAAGTTGTTTATTCCTTTGTAAAAAATGTCAGTTATATTTTCTTGAAACTGTTTTACTGCTTCAAATATCTATTTAACATATTTCCTGCGAACTTCAGCTTATTTTATTCAATAAAAAACGATAATCTTTTTTTTTTTTTTACGATATTTTTTCAAACTTTCCTTTAAGAGAACGCTGCAGTATTCTTTGTTCTTCGACAAAATAAGAATTTCAAAACTTCGTTAAAGAAAGCGAAACTTTGCAAACATTTATGGTGAACGCATCATTATGTAGAAATAATCTTTCGTAATAGGGAGAACAAACAACATATACATGTCATTGAAATCAAAGTTTTGCCGAAAGTCTCGCAGAATGAGAGTTTGTTGAATGGAGATTTTTCTTTATAATATTAATTTTCAAACTGTGAAATATGAAAATCATTAATAATATTTATAGGTTTACATTCCTTTGCTTTATTTTTTCAATATAAGGTACAAAAATAGCTAATATATTGACAGTTTAGGTAAGATTGACAGAATGGCGAGAGGCCATCATGTTGGGGATTCTAAATCTAGATGTTACTAGGCCTTACACAAGCATTGTTTCTATCCTTCTTTCTAAGGCTGAAGAATGGGTCTTATCTTATGCATTTGTTGATGACCTAATAATCTCTATAGACTCCATCGTATATGATAAAGTATTCATGGTGATTCGTCGCTTAACAAACAACGCGATCTTCTTTCCCCAAGTTCCGCAAAAGAAAGAAAAAAAAATAAATCCTTTCTAATAAATATTTCTGATTTATTTATTTTATATTTTTTTTATTTTTATTTATTTTATTTATTTATTTATTTATTTATTGTTATTTAATATAAAATAAACTGTATATATGTGCCAAGCGAAAAATGTGCCAGTTGCGCAAAAAAAATCATCAGAAACAATCGTTATTGGTTAAGGTAAATTCATTTTTTTCTCCTGTTTGGACAAATTATGTAGGTAGTATTGCTTGTTAAAAGGTAACACCTTTCATTTTGAATGAAGTGAATCAGGATCCAGTAAAATATATATATATTTTTTTTATGTTCGTAAAATATTAATTAAAAGTTATTTAACTGACTTTTCCAAATTTTATCATTTTTATGGTAATTTAAACTTTTTCGATTTGCTTTACAATATTCAGAGACATTTTAGCAGATTTTTGGCTGTAAATTTCAAATTCATAAGATACAGTAAATAAATTTCAATTTTTGAAAAAATTGTATAATTCCTAATTATAACTATATCCTTCCATAAAATGAAATCATTTTCATATTTAAATGGTTGTAACATCACCGATATTAAACCTATTATATATACTTATCCAGGTTTTTAAGTTTTTCTTTCTAGGATTAGAATGATTAATCTTATTAAAAATCTGAGGAAATGAATATTCTATGAGAAAAAAAAATTGAATGAGTTAAAAGTCCAATAAAATAACTGAAAAATGGATTATTGTAAACTACATGCGATCTCTTAGATATTGCGATTAACGTAATGTTTAAAAATATAACACTGCCATTTAAAAAAATCTGCCATTAAAAAACATTTTAAATTGGTGTATGGTTTCTTGCAGGTACTGTAAAGTTGAAATGAAATTAATTACATTATAAATATTTTTTTAATTTTTATCTTTAAAATTGGGATGAATCTCATATTTAAGCCTACAAAACAATCATTGTTCTAGTTATTGCTGAAAAATTTCGGCAACTGAATATCCTCTGTTCAGTTAGTACATAGAATATTCGAATCAACCATCAGTTCTCTGTGAATGCGAGTCCACTTCATATATCAGTTGGTCAAAAGTCCTTATATTGAAGATATAAAGAAATTTAAATACTGGATGCTCTCCATCAAGTATTGGCATCTTTATTCAGCCATGTTTTAAAATGTGGAAGACTTTATTTATAATAAAACGGATTCAAAACATGTCATTAATTAATAACGCTTTTTCCAGAATTTCATAATTAAAAGCTTTAGCAAAAAAAATTAAATATAATAAATTTACTATTCATATAAAACATACTTTTACTAAACAATATATATTTTTTATTTTAATTATTTTCTGTTTAACTTAAACTTATTATAAACCTTAAGGAATCTAGATATAAATTTTTTTCTAAAATATACTATAAGTTGGCGCTACTCTTCTACTGCTCAAATTTTTTCAGTATGCTTCAAACTGCTCAAATTTTTTCAGTATGCTTTTTTACCTAAATGCATGTATGCTGACAAATAATTTAGTCATCAAACAACAATTTAAGTTTTACGAAACTCAGTATAATTCAATTAAGTATGGAGGAAAAGAAATGTTCTTATTTTTTTTCTATAAGACATTAATTAGAATTGAAATGAAATTCGATGTTCAAATATTGACATAGGTAGCAAAAAATCAGTCTACGATTCACAGTATCATCAGCAATAAATGAAAGTATTGGCGATCAACGAAAATATTAAATAAATTTAGATTGCACTTACCATGGCTGTAATTAAAAATTAATTTTTTAAAAAAAATATTGGAATAAAAAAAGTGGGAAATAATAGAATGTTACTTCAATCAAGTTAGCATTCTAGACTTCACATTTTTTAAAAATATTGTAAAAATAATTAAAAATGGGAGAAATAATTTTTTTTTGTATTATATTTTAACGAGAAGTATCACAAAAAGAATATAATATCAAAAGAAAACTGATAAATCAGCAATTAAAAAGAGAATTATTTGCACTTTTAAAGTTTACTAATAAATATTTATTGAATTTGCTTTATTTTGAAGATGACCTGTGTAAATGAAAATAGAGTTTTGAAATCAATTTCTTTAAATTATTCAATTGAAGATTTGTAATTTTGACGTTTTCAGTGCTTTCAGGCCCACATAAATAATATTATTATCTTAATATACCACTACTTACTGCTTTCAAACTTTAGAAAGATTCATTATTTTAATATGTTCAAAACTTGGACAGTATTATTGTTTTAATATCTGCATATTTTAAAAGAATATCACTACTTTAATAATTCTTAGAATTTAGGCAATATCACTGTTCCTGTAATGTTAGAACTTAATTTCTTATTATTAATATTTTTAGCTTGATTTTGATAACCCTATAGTGAATTTAATACAATAATTATTACAGGATTCTATAAAATTTATATTAATGAATTATAAGTTAAATGTGAAAGTACAAAATATAGTTAACATTTTGAAAAATTGCTCTCTAATGCAATAATAAACTTAAAAAGACAGTTCTTCTTTTATACTCTATTACTTTATTGTCAACAAAGTTGCATTACACACACTTATCATTATTATTTTATTATAGGGTGAAAGTGGTGTTTTTGTATGAAGGAAAACTAAAATGTTGAAGACAGAACATTCCGATTTCTACTTAGTTTTGGAGAAATGTAACGCTTTTACGCTTCAGAAAAGATTCTAGTAACCCCATGTGAAGGGTCAGAGAACAACCCCCCTCCCCTTTTCCAGTTAATAGACACGTATTAGGGGTTCACTAAGCTCTGAAGTAACTGCACACCAGGTGCTGCAAAAGAACCATTACCTGGGTTTTCACAATGAGGTTCACTCAAGCTTTAGAAAGAATATGAAGGAAAAGGTAGTAGCAGTAAAAGAGATACCTTCATTTTTATAATAAAAAATAATTCCAAACATTTTTAATTGCTTTTTAGTATAACACTTATTTTAATATATATGAAAATTCGTTTAGAAATTAATTGCAAAATTTAACCTCCTCCGGAACCTAATATTTATTAATGTACTTTCAGTTATTTTTTAATTAACAATTTCCAACATTATTTTAACAATTTCATGTATCCAGTTCCATGTATTATTCTAACAATTAAAATATAAAATTTGATATTATAAACAAAATATGAAGAATGAATTTAGTGCTCTATTTGCTACTTATACTAAATAAATATAATAAAAACATACATGGAATGTTTTCTTATTTTGCTTATAAAAATAATTTTATAAATTTATTCCTGAATAAGTTAAATGTATATTATTGATTATATTAAATTCTCTTTACTTTTAAAAGCTGTTTAATATTCCATTTGCAATGCTATTTAGTACTGTGTAATTTTTTATTTATCAAATAGAAAATTACAGAAATGAAATATTCAAACAGCCAGGATTGCATGCTCACCATAACTCTTTCTTTCAAAAAAATATTAATATAGGCCATTTAACTTTAAAAAAAAAACACTTATTTTCCGCAGTCTTCCATACAGTCTTTAGATTAAACTGAGTTCAAGGAATCTATCACACTTTGTATGGATGACAAGAAAAACAAACATAAGATACCTTCAGAAATATTTGAGTCACGAGAAAGTTCAAATGCACAATCTTTTCAGATCTTCAATATAATTTATAATTAAAAATAGCTAAGATGATCATCAGTACTAAAAAATTATACGAATTTGATAATTAACTTTTTTTAATTATCCTTACATAATGCATAATTTTGTATTTGTTTCTGGTCGGCTGCCAAATATTTCCTACAAAATGAAAGTCAAATTTTATTTGGTAGAAAAGAGGTTGCAAATGGAAATGTTAAGAAGTCTTGCTGTATAAACATTTTGAAAATAACTTTTCCCGGTGCAAATAAGGTACCGATAAACTAAAAGAAAAAATGATGCGGTTATTAAAAAAAAAAAACATGCAAGACATACATAACTTATAAAATATAAGCAAAACGTGCATAGCTTGTAAGTGCTTCCTTCTCCGAAATAAACAACTAGAATTTTTTTTTCAATGCTTGTCAATTTAAATGCTACTTAAGCAGATATATCGTTGCCTCTATTATAAAATATATCGCTGAAATTTTATATTAAATTGTAAATGTAATACATTTATAACTTAATAGTCAAGTAATGACTACTTTGCTAATTAATATCCAAATATTTTCTTTGAAATATTTATTTCGATGACAGAAGGAAAATTTTGGCTTAATTGTGTCTAGCTAGTCCAATTGAACCAGCAGTTAAAGGTAGGGAATAAGAACAAAAAACAATAAGGGTTATTTTTTTTGTGTGTGTGTGTGTGTGTTTTGTTTGTTTGTTTTCCCCCATCCAATTGCTTTTTACTAAATTAAGAGCTATTATTAGCTATAATAAAGGGAAAGAAGATCACTAAATAAACTACTTATTAATGAATACATAAAAAAAGTTGTCCTTTTAAAGTGTTTGGATTCCTTTCTTTATTTAATCTGCTAATTTATTTGTGCGGATGTATAAAGCTTCAATCTTGTATCTTAAGTACTAATAAATTTTTAGATAGTCATTAAAATTCTCACTAATATTTTAAATTCAGGAAATATAAAAAATAATAGCAATAAATATAATTATTTCTATCATAATAAATTTCAATAATTTTTCACAAAAAAAAAAACGATATATTTAGAAATCCCCAACATTTCAAACCATTCAAATGTACGCAAGTTTCTTTTTTTATTTTTCCAAATTTGTTCTGTATTCTGTTTTGAAAAAATAACCATGGCCGGGGATTTTATAATATTAATAACAATAATCATGCGCGCTTGGATGGGCAAATTTCTGGATAATTTAACTTTTTAGTATTTACTGATAAACATTCAAGAATTTAGAAATTTAAACTAGGCATAAAATAAAAGTTTTCAAATCAAAAAATGCCGACAACATCCTTGAAAATTACAGTGTTACCTTAAATATACTGAAAATGCCCGCTGTTTTAAAAAACATTATCTTTTTAAAATCAGCATAGCAATTCAGTGAATGGCTTATTGCAAGACATATCATTCTTTGCAATATAAAAATTTTCCAATTAGCATAGACGACCAGAGGGAGCAGTTATAAACAAACTACTGCATGCTCATTGTGATATCAGTGTGTTTTATAAAAAAAACACTTTTATAAATAATTTAAATAATTTTTAAAGTGTTCCAACAATACCTTTCTTATGTTTCAGATTTTTTTTTCTATATGAGTAATAACATTGATTATAATTATAAACTATTTTCAGGTATTCATTTGTGCGTGATAGATTTTTATAATTATTATGGTATTTATCATAACGCAATTAATTTTCAAGCCTGGCAGATAAAAAAACTGTTCGAGAACTGTGTCGTGCCATCAATGTGTTTTTCATATTAAATCCATTAGTGCTCTTTCTTTTGCGATTTCATAAAAAAATTAGTGTTTTCCCCTCTCCTTAAATCCATTCTCGTTTAAAGGAATCAAGCGGGCAGCAGACAAAATTCTAAAATCGAATTATAAAGGAAAGAAGAAAAAAAAATCCCCACCCCTAAAGCCACAACCATTTTTTATTTTTCATAATCAAAATGAAGCATTATTTTTGCATTAATGTTTTTTAAGTATGTATTATGACGGACATTTAAATTCATATCTCAAGCTACCTAATGTAAAAAAATAAGTTATTTTTTCATAACCTTTAATAACATAATAGAGTTTGATTTTTCGTGATTTTTTTTTACCTCTTCCCGTGCTTAATGTTGCTTTAAATCACTGGCAATAAATGCAAATCACAAGATCGTCCGTTTACTAAAAGTGGCTGAGATTTCAAAGTCGTTTACTGACGCTTTTAGCCTCTTAAACGATGTAATTTGAATAGCAGTCTCATTACAATTTCCATTCCTGCTCTACACAAGCTTGATTGCATTGTAATGGCTTTTATATTCAAATTACTCCCTAGCCCCTGGGTGTACTGCTCGAATAAATGCTTTTTAAAAAATACCGTAACCCGGAATTTTTTTATAAGCAACTTTTGCCCTTCTCTTAATTTTAATATTTTAAAGATCTCAACGCAAAATAAAAAAAAAATGCCCCGTTTTTCATTTTACTCGGTCTTTATAATAAGTCTGGAAATTCAGAATTTTATTTTTGTAGAAATGAATATGAACGCGAGTGGATGCTATAAGATCAGACAAATGGTACTGAAAATAGCAGGAAATAATGTTTTTATTATCAATGTCTGAAGCAGAAAGTGTTTGATCCTCTAAATTGAAAAAAAAAAAATTACATGGCCAAACGAGACCAAATCCCTTTTATGGGCTCTAAAGAAACGAAAGAAAAAGGTCCGCAGTAGCTAAGAGGAAATTAGATCAATGAATCGGAAAATAGATCTTTAATCTTTAAATTGACGAGTGTGCTTAGTAGCAATTGCCGAATTAAGGTTTAATGCACAATAACTAGACTTGAAGTAACGTATAGAGAAGTAATGAACAAAAAATTAATTGAACCCAAGAAATTAATCAAAAACATAATTCTATGAAGAAACGAAATCAATCGAAAAAATATTGAGCAGAGCAATTATTATGTAAATTACTTACAGTACAGAGTCATTTAAATCATTGTGTTCTCTTTTAAAAACATCGTAGAAATATATGCGGCGATATAATATCATAAATAAGCCAATTTTTCTCCAATAGATAGCATTTGATGAATTATTGTAATTGCTAAAATTTTGATTCCAGCATTTCTTTAATTGAATCTTTTCGAATCTCGCTTTCTAAAGCCCCTAAAGCCACTCTTCTTGTTTCCACGAATTTTTTTTTTTTTTTTTTTTTTTTTTTTTGAAATTATATCGGTTTGCTCGCATGAAACTCAAGACCAGAAGAATATTGCGAAATAAATTTTGCACGATGCCATAACAACGAAATTATTTAATTGCATTAAACTTTAGAGGCATTCCATCTATTTCGCCATCTGTATGTATCTTCGCATTATTTAACAGCCATAACGAATATTAAGGGAAAGTTTATTGGTGTGCTTCCTAGAAATAAATTCTGAAGAAAGAATTTCATTTAAAGGATTTTTTTTAATTTCTATAATATCTATAAAAGTATTGTTTTTAGTATTTATTTCAACTAAATACATTCACAAAATCATTTTTTTTACATTTAGTAAAAAATTTCTTGATAAATGAGAATAAGAAACACAATGATAATTACTGTGAAAATGTATTACAAATTCATAATTAAATTCATTGAAAGTTAGTAATACAAAGAAAGTAATAAAAAATTCGCATATGGATTTAATGATGAACAGATGAAATTTCCTTATAAATTATGTAAGTACATTTAAAATAAAAATTAAAACTAAAGAAACAGTTCCCGAGCCTCTACCATCTGTCTTATTGTACAGAATATTTATTCTATGCGATCTCATAACTTCCAGATATCAATGGTCACCTACCCATCATTAGCCTCCACATTCCAAAGAAATCTTTAAAAAAAAATTTAAAAAATCACATAACAAAAAATTCTCAAGAAAAACTAGTCCATCAGTTCCAACACCTGTAGCGATTTCACCTATTTTCCTTTCGTATGAAAGACACCAAGATCGCTTACCTCCTTCCCCCATTACACTTCAGCTTTGAGATATATCACGAAACAAAACTTTGACGCAGTCAGCAGTTTCAGTAACTGAACAGATTCGCTGTTTAAAATTTCACTATTTTGTAAGAATAACTAATCAATCACAATAGTCTACGTTTATTAAAGTCTGTGTATTTTCCCTATGCAGTTCAAAGGCCACATTTTCTATCACGTTACTGGTTGTCTGCTTCGCAACGCTAAGGCAGATAACAATGTCACTCTTTTTTTTCTTTTACACAGCTGTTAAGGTATTCCCGAAACGTACTGGCGTAGAAAATAAACAAGCTTTGTCGAAACCGTGCAACGGAGAAGGAGAAAGAGTTAAGAGTGTCCTTGAAACGCTTACAGAAATTACACAGACTGTATAAAAATATATTTTAAAACAAAACTTTTTTTTTTTTTTTGATAAAACGTCATTCCTCAAAGTCTGTCTACGTGACTAATTTGATACTGTTAATAAGGTGGACCAACAACTGATCATCAAAGACACTTAGTAGATACAAAACTTTATTTACTCGCCCTGAAAATGAGCTATTTATGAATTTATATCATTTCTACCCCTTTTTTTAAATTTTCAGTGCTTACAAATTTGGAATTTCTTTAATAAATTAAAAATAATATAAATATCTTCATTCCCACTTTTGAATTGTTTATTTTCATTATAATCGTTGTAATGAAAAGTCCAAGCGAAATCCATATGTTCATCACTTGATTCTATGAAATAAGATAAAAATTTTCAGTTATTTTTTTTCTATGTTAGAAAATTATCGCTTGAAAGGAAATTGTTACTTGCTCATTTCATCTAACATTTTCAATGGAAATCTCGAAATGTTTTTCCATCTTCAAGTTGTTAGAAGGATATGAATTGGGGTGTTTTCATTTTTGTTTGTACCCGTGGTATTAATTCTTTTAAAAATTTAATGGCAACTAACATAACCTTTTATTTAGCAGAAAAGTGAATATAAATTGGTCAAAAGAGCTGTACAACAAAGCGAAGAATTCTTGTTCTTGGAATTCACTCTAAAAATAATTTCTCTTCAAACGAATCTATTAACATTTTTAAAGGCGTAAAACAACAAGGATCCGTAATTAAAATCAACCTTCAACAAATTCTTCTTCCACTTTTGGCTGATGATCAACATTAATCGAAACTGTCTACAGCAAAGCGGTTTCGAATCCTTTTTTTGTGCTTGGACCTAACCTCAAATTCTTTTTATATTCTCGAACCCCACCCATTTACGAAACCTGGCGTCATCATTTTAAAACTCCATCCTGCCTTCCTGGTAACGAATTCCGTTAATAAACAGGAGCAAATCCAAATATTGATAAAATAGCATCGATTAACGCTGCGCCTGGTGTTTTTGTGATTAATTGGCGAGTCTCCAGAAAGGCGCGTTTTCAACATAAGTCTCATCCGTTATAAAATTCCCCTCCTGGTTAAAAAGGAAGAAGCGAAGTAACTGAAGCAGGGTCATTAGGAGCCTTATTATTATGGTAATGAATTGGTGATTAATAGGACCCAGTGTGTTTGCTGTTTCCTTATGGAAATCTATAAGGAGTCCCAGTGCGTATTTTTCACCTTTTCTTGTGAAAGAGTATCATGGGACAGTTGTTAAGCGCGGCTGTTGCAATTGAGGTGGTAAATCATGGCTGTTATGGTTTAACCATGATGCATCCGATGTGCTGTGGAATAAGACACTTTCTAGAAATAACCCCGTGCTGAGCCCGGACTTAATTTTTTGATTCCTTTAATGGATAATTAGAATATTTTAAAATCTCTTGATGCATTTTCTTTACTTTTTCTGTTGAAATAATGATCTCACTTACCGTAATGCTGGCTGTTCCATTTTCAAATTAATGGGTAAGAATAATTAAGCTAATTATGATAATATCTTTCAGAACTTTTTGGTTGGCTGTGACAAGGTATTATATCAAATGCAGAAAGGAATTTTATAAAAAGATGTTATTCTTTGAATAAAATTTGAGACTTCAGTAACATAAATGAAAGGATATTAATAATGTAATGAAATTAAAGAAACCTGTAATTACTTCCATTGTTTTACATCCTTGATTAACACGTTTTAATACGTGCATGCCATAAAATATATGTTTATTTAAGTATCGCGCTTTTACATGCAGAGTTTCTATTCTAATCATGGCCTTAGAGCTAATTTCCAAACCGTAGAAGTACGCATATATTTGAAATTCGAAAAAGATCTTAAATGATATAAAGAATTATACTTTGGTTAAGAATTAATAAATGTGCTTCTGAAAAGCTGTTAAACTAAATTGTATTAGTTTATAGTTAGTAAAATATTCATGAAGACATTACCATTTTAAGCGAAATAGTTTCACTATTTATAATTAAAAGTAATTAAGTTATAAAGTTTCGAATATCAATATTTTGGGCAATTTTAAAACATTTTAATGGCCACCTTGATGACAATTTACCAATTAAATAGTGCTTCCTCGAGGCGACCATTGATTATGCTAAAATATGGAAATTAAAAGCTTCATATCTCAGGTCAGTTTTGGACATAGAATAGAGAAATATCATTGTCTAAAAAATATTTTATTAAAAATGACTAAACGGACTTAGGACGTATAAAATGCTAAACTTCGTTTTCTTATTGACACAAAAAAACATAAGATATTATTTTTGCTTTTTTTAGAATATTTCAGCATTTAGAAATGCATGCATACCTCTGACGAATTTGAAATTAATTTTTATGATAAGATTACAGTAGATGCTCTATATATCTAAAAATTTGCAGAAAGATAATGGCAACCAGCGGAGTTGATCAAAGCTTTCTTGCCTACTAATAAATGTGTTAGCTCTTGCATGAAATTGTGGACCTTGTATAAGACGGCGAATGCCTTTCATGGCATTGGAATTAGGAAATATAGGTATTTTGCATGGATCTAGAAAATTTACTGAATATATCGATAGATCTTTGGTCTTTAATCCCTAGCATGCGATGAACATATAAATAAATGGACATCGAATTCCTATTTTGGATGTCTTTTTTCCTCGATCAATTGAAACCAAAATTTGACATATAACAACAATTAAAACCACAAGATCACATATCATGTTTCATTTATTTCCTTAAATAAAGGAAATATGAAGTTATTTTGTTTTTGTGCTACCGCATGTGAATACATAAGAAAGTATAGACCGAAAAACGGTCAATTAATTCAAAATTTAATATGGATATACATTTCAAATTTTAAACCTGTATACCAAATTGTATCCATATAAATGTTTATGTTTTATATTATCGAGTTCAATTCTTCTCAAGAAACCAGATAGATGTTCTCGGAGAGAATTATTTTTCCATTTAGTGAAATATTCTAATCAGATTATTTTATATTCTTGGTATTCCGTTATAGGTCTCTTGTAGAACAGTGAGTAATGTTGATTTCTTAGCTCAATCTTTATCCAGAATGTGTTGCAAGTTGATCTTAATTGTAAACTCTAATTATTTAGAAATAATATCATGATATTTTGAAAAATAATTCCAAAATTTATTAAAATTATTTTATTTATGGTGGACTAATCATGAATTAAAGGTTATGCAAAATAATTATAGTGAAATATTCTAATCAGATTATTTTATATTCTTGGTATTCCGTTATAGGTCCTTGTAGAACAATGAGTAATGTTGATTTCTTAGCTCAATCTTTATCCAGAATGTGTTGCAAGTTGATCTTAATTGTAAACTCTAATTATTTAGAAATAATATCATGATATTTTGAAAAATAATTCCAAAATTTATTAAAATTATTTTATTTATGGTGGACTAATCATGAATTAAAGGTTATGCAAAATAATTATAGTGAAATATTCTAATCAGATTATTTTATATTCTTGGTATTCTGTTATAGGTCTCTTGTGGAACAGTAAGTAATGTTGATTTCTTAGCTCAATCTTTATCCAGAATGTGTTGCAAGTTGATCTTAATTGTAAACTCTAATTATTTAGAAATAATATCATGATATTTTGAAAAATAATTCCAAAATTTATTAAAATTATTTTATTTATGGTGGACTAATCATGAATTAAAGGTTATGCAAAATAATTATAGTGAAATATTCTAATCAGATTATTTTATATTCTTGGTATTCTGTTATAGGTCTCTTGTGGAACAGTGAGTAATGTTGATTTCTTAGCTCAATCTTTATCCAGAATGTGTTGCAAGTTGATCTTAATTTTAATCTCTAATATTTAAAAACAATATCATGATATTTTGAAAAAAAATTCCAAAATTTATTAAAATTAACTTTATTTATGGTAGACTAATCATGAATTAATTTTTATGCAAAATAATTATAGAAAGACTGTTTATTCTAGCAAATAATATTTTTATATATAATTATTCATTTCTCCTTTAAAAGCTTAGCTGCATAAGATATCTTCCAATTGTTCTGCTTTTCTCTTGTATCGGTATCGGGAATCACTACTCTGGTTTTTAAGCGCAATCGGGAAGTGAACCAAATTTTAAAACTATATTTATCAAAATTATTATGGAGATAAATTTTTCTTTATAATTATATATTTAAAAAACGAAAATTGTAACGATTCTCAAAAAGAAACTCCAATATATTATTCTGATTTTTCATTAAAATGAGAGTTTTTGCAAATCAAATCTTTTTATTTAAAAAAAGCTTTATTTCATTACCATTAAAAAAAAGAGTATTAAAATAAAATAACGGTCCATTCCAAACTTTCGTTAATTATAAACTCGCGAAGTGCTTAAATTTAAAATAGAATTTATCTTGCAACACTTGCCTTTATTTTTGAGGATGGAAAAAAAGGTTAATCTGTCATGAGCTTCACGAATTTTAACAGGCGCATTTAAAACGAAGAAGAGGAGAAAAATTAATTCTTGTTATAGAAGAATATTAATCGGGTGTATATTCCTTATACTTTTTCCAAAGAAATATTCTTAGACACAATTAATAACAGTTTATTCTATGCGTATTTAAATACACATATTGTAAAATTACATTTACTTACCCGATTTGCTTTAAACTGATTTCATTCTTAATTAATTTGCAGCTCCGCGCATTGAGTATAACATTAAAGCAATTACCAAACTTTTTCTATCCCTTATACTTTAAGCTCGTTTTATTTATGGCCTTAGCAAACTACAAGTAGCCTTGGTCAATTAGCAAGTTAATTTTTTAAGCCGGCCCTGCAAAATTAATTGACTTTTATTTTATTACTTACACCTAGCTAACACTGAAGGTTCGTTTAGTGCTTTATAGCTCTTAACATAAAATAAAGTTTTAAAAAAAAGTCTAGCCTATGCGCATTATTTAAGGGCTATAAGTGGCCGAGTTAAAAACATTAATACAAAAAAAAAATATATTCAGCTGTTTAAAACTCCGTTTCGCCAGAATGAATAAAAAATTTAAATTAAAAATTAAGGGGGAAAAAATACGATAATGAATTATTTGGGAAACGATTTTGCCCATCCTCGTTCTAAATTGCTTAGTATAACGGTAGGGAGTTTAAAACCGATATTGGTGCATAAAAACTTCGCTTTTATTTTTCCTATACCTTTCCAGTAGCAATTTATGGAAGCTAATAGCATCGAGGATGGTAGGTCAAGTAAGTTCCATCTTTTTTTATAAGCAGGATGAGGTAAAACTTATCGGTGTTTAGCATTAATAATTCAATGAGATTTAATTTGCTTAGCTGGAAGTCATTACGAAGCAATGGGAAGCACAAATGTTTTCTTAATGGCCTGCTGGAATCTTGTGTTTTTTCCCCCTACTTCGCTTTGCCTTTCTTCAACACGTTGCTTTTTTAAGGGGTTCGCTAATCAAGTTTTGCTTTAAGTGCTCTTAGTACAGAGACTAAGCGCTGGGGTGTTTGGTAGAAGAATCTTAATATGAAAAACATTCCTCCGATTAATGTGTATGAAAATGCGAACTAAATCCATTAATCACCATAGCTTAGACACTCTAAAAATAGTTACAAAGTGTTTAGTTTAAGGTATCTTAGTTTGTTGTTAATTGGAAATATCGTGGAAAAAAACTGAATTCAATTTGGAGTAATAATTAATGGAAGTTCCAACAATTTAATGCTAGAAGATGTCGCCAAGGGAAAATTTTTAGCCCCTTTTTTCATTAATACTGAAAAGCAGAATAATTAAATGTCCAAAAATAATTTAAAAAGTCCTTGAAATTAATGAAAACTGTGTCTTCAAATATAATTAAATAATTTTTTGAATTCATTCATATTTTTAAAAAGCATCAGTGTTATCACAATCTGACATCATAAACATCGCATTGTAAATTAGACGACACATTCATTCCATAATATTTCTTGTTGCTATGAATTGGAAGAATAATCCTGCTATTTTACATGAAGTATGAAAAAATATATTTCATCGTGTGTCAACATGTAATGTAACTTTAAATTTAAAAAAATTTTAAAAAAATGGATGAAAAATTCTTCGGAATTTACAAATATTTGTTACACATAATAGAGAAATATAATTTCTAAATAAAGGAGCTATAATTTGTGACAATAAATAAAAAAAAATAACCACAGTCACTTTTCAACCAAACTTACGATCACATGAACTTACTTACAAAATTTAATAATGTTCAAAGGAATAATAATATGAATCATTTAACAGTGATAAGATGTTAGTTATATCACTGTTCTTAATACTGAAAATATTTAAAAGAAATACAGAAAATATTTTCTCAGATTAGTATTTGAAGCTTATACCTATGCTGAATCTCATTACCTTCTAGCCGAAGCCAAACAGGCTTGAATGCATGAAGGCTGCCATGAAGCATCTTTAACCAATAACAGGGTACTCCAGTATCCAGTTGGTTATCAAAAATACAAACAGGAAACAATCAACATCTTCACTTTAAGGCCTTCTGATTTATCACATAATAGAACGAAATCAGGAAAATCTACATTCGCCAATAGATGCTCAGATACATTAACAATGCCCTAAAAGTAGAAATTTTACTATATATAGTAAATTGTGATAGTTCATTGTATATAGTTTTTCAGACTGTGTGAATGAAAAGTGTGTAATCAGACATCTGCAAGTATGATTTTTTTTTAACTGAAGAGATGGTGATAGTTTGCCTTAGCAATATTTTGATTAATTGAATTTCCCAGTTAATTAGCCATCTGCTTCTTTTGCTTTGTCAAAATTACCATCCTTTAATCAGGTAATCAATCATTCTCATTGTCTTTTGACACTGGTATTTGTCGTCTTTACTAAAAAGTCTCGTTAGGTGAGTTTTAAAAATTTTATAAAGGTTTCGTCGAGAAAAAAAAGTTGATATTTATTCGATTTAATTCAACTGTTTCAAAAAATTAAAATAAATTAGTTAAACGTTAATTAATTTAGTTAAACTGATATGATAAATGGTATACTTCCTCTTAAAATCTGTAATTAATTAACCCAATTTTATTCTGTAATAATTTGTCTATATGTCTCGCAATACAGCTTAACCTTGAAATCTCTAGCTAGATTGAGTCATGGTTTTAACAGACTAAAGACAGTATCTGTTCTCACTGCCCATCTGCCTTGGATGTACCTCTAATTTCAAGGCGTCAAGAACATGAGAGCTGATTGTTTTTGCTCGCTCTTCAAAACAAGAAACCATTTTGTTCGGAACCGAACGACCGGCAACATCGCCATTCATCTGTCTACCTGTCACTCACAGCCTTGAGGCGTGTCCTGTAAACGGTTAGTTGCGGTGCCGTAATTGTTTTCAACGTAAATGATCCCCCGGTTAACCTTTCATCTGTTTCCTTATCAGTGTCAATCAAAGGCGGGTAAATGGTATTTAAAAAAGCGAAATAAACAAGTTCCGTTACTGAAAGTGGATGTCATTTACTGGAAGTACTTTTCAAAGGTGGTTTTCTCTGCCGGAAATGTTAAAATTAATTGAGCTACAGTAGGAAGATGCAAAAATTGTTTATAATGATATATTATGCATTTCCACAGAAGAAAAGCTTCAACTGCTTCTTCTCTTAAGGTCCTTGTCTAATATGATGTTATTATTTTGTACAGCTGTAGTCAAAACTATATATATTTATCAATACTTACCAAGTTAAGCTTCCAATTAACTTTTACATTAATGATTTCCCCAACACAAGCAAATACAAGATTTAATTTAATTTTATTTTTAATTTAACAAATATTAATTAGCTGTATTGTTTAAATATGATGAATCATCATTAATCTGTGTCAACGACTTGAAAATTCTGGCTGCTCACGCTCCTTTAGCTTATTCTTCTAAATTGTTGAAATCAAACTGATAAGCCCTTTAAATCCATCTCCTTAATCCCGCTCCTTAATAAGCCCGCTCCTTAAGCTTATTCTTCTAAATTGTTGAAATCTAACTGATAAGCCCTCTAAATCTTAAACTCTTTTTTCATTTTATTTATATAATGTAAATGTCATTTAATAACATTTGATAACATTTAGCTTAAGGGTTTAACAACGCTTGCCATTCCTTGGCCGTGCTATTTGTTTGATATGAACATTTATAATGATTGGACCTAATATAGAAAGTCTGTATGTCTGACAGTTCACTGAACAAGGAGAACTCAAAAGTTTTTATTTTATAGCAATTCTGAGAGTTTAATCAATATAACAATGACAAAATCATTAGCCAAAGTTGGTATAAAGGAGTAAAAAAGTGGCTGAAGAAAAAAAGATGCAGATTTCTTATATATCAGATTAATAATTTTCAATCACTTTGATAACTATGTATAAAGGTTTTTGTTGTTTTATAATATATCATCATGGCCAAATTTACAAATTTTATTTTATTTTTTATCTTATTTTTTTCTATTTTATACCTGTCCTTTTAAAGAGCAGTCCAGAAATTACTTTTGGAAGATTTATACTTACTTTTTAAATGCAATTTAAATCTGAACTGATTAAACTTAAATATCTGCAGCATGAAAAAAAAACGCATACAATGAAGATAGAGACAAAATTTTGATTTTAATAATATTTTGTTAAAAACATCGTTTTTATGAAACGTACATACAATTAATCGCAGTCATCAATATAAATGAATCTTTAAAATTACTTATAGTCAAATCTAATTTTTATGAGCATTTTTTTAAAAAAAATATGCTGCATTCAATAAAAAACACATTAAAATATTAATATTTTGATGAATTTATAGTCTGAAAAAAGAAAAGGAAGGTGACTTTTATGATACTGGGGTATAAACACTATCTGAAATTAGAATTAAACATTACAAAATTATACCCTCTTTTAACTTGCGCCATATAACCTTTTTCTGGGATTTTGACGCAGTTTATTCCAGAAATAGTTACAATAACACTCCAGTATTTTACATTACTGATGAAATTGTTGCAATTTTGGGAGTTTAGCTATGTGGCTTCAATTATTTTTTTTTCTTTTGCTCTGTTCATTTTATATAAAAATCTTTAACACTAATTTAATTTTTCAAAACGCGCAACTCAGTGATGTCTGTGTAAAAGCATTTTGATAATTCAAAACGCAGAAAGGAAGTTGACAATTCCTGTTTCAAAATATCTGATTGAGAAACTTCCGCTTTTTAGCTTCTTTCAATCAGTTTAAAGAAACATGGTAAAAACATGGTTTGTTTGGTTCACAATATGTGCATATTCAAGTAAGCCTTTTTTTTTAAATAATAATATTTGTTTAGTGAAGCATTTGGCATAAAGATCGTGTGCATAAAAACATGTAGATTATATAAAATAAGAATTTTTTTTTTTTGCTTTAAAAATATGTTTTACTTCCTTATATAGTTATTTATTTATTTATTTTTTCTTATAACCAGTTATGTAGTAAATTGGTTGGAATCCGTATTATTAAACAAAGTCGGTTTTGATGTGGATTGTTTCTAGGACAACATATCCTTGATAAGTATTTATATATAAAAGCATATTTGAACTTATTTTGTACAACATAATTTATATATAAGAGCATATTTGAACTTAATTTGTACAATATAATTTATATATAAAAGCATATTTGAACTTATTTTGTATAAGAATAATTTTTGTACAACATAATTTATATATAAAAGTATATTTGAATTAATTTTTACAACAAAAAAATATGCAAACATTCATAATATCAGTTAGAGCTGAATTAATGCATTAATTTAAGTCCAATTACCCCGTAATTCATTAATTATGTTACATACAAGCAAAATAATTTCATGTTTTTATTGTGATATTATTTTTTTATTTTTAATATACAAAATATATAAAGAGAAATCATTGTAATCAAATTAAAGTCGAACTCAAGAATTTGTCAAATATTCACATTTTCGACTTTCTTGAAAAAACTCTTTGAGCTAGATGGATAACATTTGTTATATTATCCTGATACCAAATCTGCAGATTTCTAATAAATTTTTAATGAATTCCAAGTGGAGGAAATTGACTTGTTTGACTATCCAAGTACAACTGAATATGATAATTAAAATATAAAGAGTTATATCAAACACACAAGTACAAGTTATATCAAGTACACAAATGTAGCATCTAATGTACAGATTTGTATTAAACTTTGAATTAAATCCGTCCAAGGATGAGCTGCCTGAAGCTCTGTTATTTATCATGTAGATAAACGCGGTAACTCCAAAACACAATAATATAAAATTTGGTACACAATTTAAGCTTTTAAAATGTAGTTCCGTATCAAATTTTTGAACAAGTATGTCAGTTGGTTGACCATCTTTTAGTTTGTACAATATCGTACATGAAAATACAATACTTCAAATATGCAATAACTTAAAAATTGTTATTTATCATGTAAGTAAACACGGTAACTCCAAAACACAATAATATAAAATTTGGTACACAATTTAAGCTTTTAAAATGTAGTTCCGTATCAAATTTTTGAACAAGTATGTCAGTTGGTTGATCATCTTTTAGTTTGTACAATATCGTACATGAAAATACAATACTTCTAATATGCAATAACTTAAAAATTGTTATTTATCATGTAAGTAAACACGGTAACTCCAAAACACAATAATACAAAATTTGGTACACAGTTTAAGTGTTTAAAATATAGTTCCGAATCAAATTTTTGAACAAGTATGTCAGTTGGTTGACCATCTTTTAGTTTGTACAATATCGTACATGTAAATACAATACTTCAAATATGCAATAACTTAAAAATTGTTATTTATCATGAAAGTAAACACGGTAACTCCAAAACACAATAATACAAAATTTGGTACACAGTTTAAGCATTTAAAATATAGTTCCGTATCAAATTTTTGAACAAGTATGTCAGTTGGTTGACCATCTTTTAGTTTGTACAATATCGTACATGTAAATACAATACTTCAAATATGCAATAACTTAAAAATTGTTATTTATCATGTAAGTAAACGCGGTAACTCCAAAACACAATAATACAAAATTTGGTACACAGTTTAAGCATTTAAAATATAGTTCCGAATCAAATTTTTGAACAAGTATGTCAGTTGGTCGCCATCTTTTAGTTTGTACATTATCGTACATGTAAATACAATACTTCAAAAATGCAATAACTTAAAAATTTGGTATGTTATCTTGTTCCTGAAATTGTAATTTTGTGAAAAATTTTGGTTTTGATCGATCGAAAGAAATGTGTCCAAAATGTATGTTTGGTTTATACTATGAAGCACTAAACTCTCATTTACAAGTCACTAAAAATAAAAATCTGAGCACTCATGTTTTTCATGATCTACTCAAAGTCTCCAATTTTATACGGTAGGGATGGATGCAAAAGCTTTTATTAAAAAAATATATGAGGAAGTTTATGGGAGACCACTTCAACTTTTCTAAAATATGTACAACGTGAATCATATTCTTAAATTGATGTAACTAAAAATATATAAAAATGTTCTTTCAAATGGAAAAAAATATATATTTTATTCGTTTCGAATGAGTCTTGCATAATAAATTTCTATTTATAACTGTTTTTATTAACATTTGTTACAGCAATTTTATAAAATTAGTATAAAAAGATTGTAAAATTTATAAAAACTGAAGTTTGATAAAGTATAATATACATCTTAAGAAGAGAAAGACTTTCATAATATTATTAATTTACTCTTTTGATATTATTATCAATTATGTGAAGTGTCTTAATCAGATATCATATTCATATATTTTTGTAAAAATATAATAAACAAGGCTTCTTTTTTTGCTCTGAAAAATATTTTTTAGAATTATTAACTTTTAAAAGAGTCATGATAGAAATTAATATACATCGATTTCTTTAGTTTTTTTGTCATAACAATTTAAAAAAAATTGTGAAGTTTTTATAATTTCCTGCAATTTTAGAAAAATCTATTAAAATACAAACAACGATTTAACAAGCGAAAAACTCTAGATATTTTAAATATTTATTAATTTAGCTTTAATATTCAGCAACAAAAAAAAAAAAAAAAAGAAATGTCATCTCATTTCTAACTAATCTCCTTATGCTAGTGGCATGATAATTCGGGAATATTGTTTTATTTATTTACAGATAAATCATTCAGATATAACTTCATGTCCATGTTTTTGTCAATTTATCAGACATTAAATCCTTGTCATTTTAATTTTCTATCATATGCTCTATTTATTATGTTTATGAACATACTTAATGGAGATCAGTCCCATGACATTGTGGTGATGTTCATGTAGAGTGTAGTGTAAAGCATTTCATCGCTATAAGAAAAATAAACTCTTTATTACACTAACAACTATCGGAACATCGCTGCTTAGCGCACGTATACACAGAACGGGGATTCCCCGGGAGAAGTATATACATAGATTGTATTAGGGAAAGTAGATAGGTAGCGCTTTAGAATGACATGAATAAAAGATGGCGCTACGATCACTACATGAGTATCCCCCTAGTGAACAAGGAGAACGACAAATGTAATAATACAAGATAATTATGCGCGCATAAAAATAAAACATCACATAATACAATAAGTATAATATAGGATAATGATTTCAATGGTAAATAGAAATTGAAGTAAATAGATGCAATAATATATGAAATACATAAAATTACAGTTACAATATATATATATATATATGCATAACAATTTATATCTCAGTAATTAATCTCGTTGGAAAATGGACATGACGTCCACTACGAGTGGTAGTTGGTTCTGTCGGTAATTGCTCATTTTTAGAAGAAAGTTCACCTTGAGTTTTATGAATAGTTGCAGGTATAGAAGGTAACGAGTCATTAGATCCTGTCAACACATATGCAGGTTTGACACGGTCTATGGAAACTGTTACATTTTTATTATTAACTTTTAATACAAAAGTTTTATCTTTCCTGCTGATTACAAGGTGTGGACCAGTGTAAGGAGGTGAAAGAGGAGGTTTAACACTGTCCACTCTCAAAAATACATGAGAGCAAGTACTTAAGGATGGATGAATATAAATAGGTTTAACCGAGTGTCTAGACGTAGAGATAGGATTTATAGATTGCATTAGTGCTTTGAATTTTGATACATAAGTATCTGTTGGTACTGATAGATCTACTTTTGAGGTTAAAATGTCAGAAGGCAATCTGAGAGTTGTACCAAAGACTAATTCAGCACATGTGGCATTTATGTCCGGTTTAATTGCAGATCGAATTCCGAGTAAAACTATGGGAATAGTTTCAGTCCAGTTTGGTTGACAATGGGCTATAATAGAACTCTTAAGAGCCCTGTGGAAACGTTCTACAAGTCCATTGGATTGGGGATGGTAGGACGTTGTGCGGATTCGATTTGTGCCCAAAATATTATTCAAATGTCTAAATAGATGTGAATCAAAATTTTTACCTTGATCTGTAGTTATAGTTACTGGACAACCGAAACGAGATATCCAATTATGAATTAGGGCTTTACATGTTGTTTCAGCAGTTATATCTGAAGTAGGAATAGCTTCCGGCCATCTGGTAAATCGGTCAACTATTGTCATACAATATTTATAACCATCAGATAGTGGGAGTGGTCCTATGAAATCAATATTTATATGGGCAAATCGAGCATCTGGCAAAGCGAAAGTGCCTATAGGAGATTTTGTATGTTTTTGAATTTTAGAACGTTGGCAATTATGACAAGATTGAACAGAATTTTTAATAAATGAATTCATGTTTGGCCAAAAATAACGTTTAGTAATCAGCTTTCTTGTTGCTCGAATGCCAGGATGAGAAAGATTGTGAATATTTTCAAAAACTATTGAACGAAAAGAATTTGGAATGTACGGACGAGGTGAATTAGTAGATAAGTCACAATACAAGGTTACATCCTCTAAGGGAAAATATTGCTTTTCTATTTTACAATTTGAAGACTTCAGATATTCTTTAAGTTCAGAATCATTTAACTGTGCAAGTGAGATGTCATTAAAATTTAAATTTTTCTTTGAAATTGAATTGATTTCAATGCGAGACAATGCATCTGCAACAATGTTTTCTGTACCCTTGACATAATGAATATCGGTAGAAAATTGGGATATGAAGTCTAAATGTCTCAGTTGACGAGGTGAGCATTTATCCGGCTTTTGTTTAAAGGCTTCAGTAAGGGGTCTTTGATCAGTATAGATTGAAAATTCCCTACCTTCAAGCATGTGTCGAAATTTTTTTATGGAAGCATAAATAGCAAGAAGTTCTCTGTCGTATGTTGACCAATTAGTTTGACTTTTAGAAAGTTTCATTGAGAAGAATGCAATGGGTTCCCAAATTCCATTTGAAAGTTGATTTAAAGAGCTTCCGATAGCAAATAAGGATGCATCAGTCCACAGACTTAAAGGAGCTCCAGGAATCGGATGTTTGAGTAGGGTAGCTTCGGCAAGAGCTTTCTTAGCATTAGAAAATGCCTTGTCAGCTTCCTCAGACCATTGCAGAGTAGTTTCAGATTTTTTTGCTGGCCGTGGTGATTTCTTTTTGTTAGTATGGCCTTCAAGAAACTTAATCAAAGGTGATAATATGTGAGCTGCCTTGGGAAGAAATCTGCGGTAAAAATTAAACATACCTAAAAATCTACGAAGTTGAGTAAGTGTAGTGGGTCGTGGGAATTCTTGAATTGCACTAACTCGATCAGGAATTGGAGAAATACCTTCTTTGGAAACTTTAAATCCTAAAAAATCTAGGGTAGGAACACCAAATGTACACTTAGAAGATTTAATTGTAAGTCCATAATGGTCTAATTTTGAAAAGAGAGCTCTGAGATGTTGTCTATGCTCTTCGATTGATTTTGAAGCAATTAATAAATCGTCAATAAAAGCATACACACCATCTAAATCTCTAGTAACTTCATCAATAAATCTCTGAAAGGTACTTGATGCATTGCACAAACCAAATTGCATCCGAGTGCTCTCGAAGAGTCCGAACGGAGTACAAATAGCTGTTTTATGAACGTCCTCGGGAGCAATCGGAATTTGATGAAAAGCTTTTACTAAATCAATATGAGAAAAAATTGTGGTTCCATGTAGTTCGCTAGTAAAATCCAAAACACTGGGAATCGGATATTTGTCCTTTTTGGTCTGAGCATTAAGAGCTCTAAAATCACCAACAGGACGCCAATCGTCACTTCCCTTTTTCGGAACCATATGTAGAGGAGAGGCATAATTGCTGTTGGATGGCCGCATATGGCCTAAATCCAACATATGCTGAAATTCCATTTTAGCGATTTTTAAGCGATCGGGTGCTAGCCTACGAGGTTTTGCATAAACAGGAGAACCAAAAGTTTCAATATGATGCATAACAGAATGTTTTACAGTTTGGTTTGCACATGGAGCTTTAACAATATTAGGAAAATCATTCAATAACTTTGAAAAATCATCATTACAAAATACAGATTTTACAGAATGAACATCAGTATTATTAAGAATAGCATGAGCATTTATATGTGTATACATATCATTTAAACAACGATTTCTTAAATTAGGTTGCAAATTAAAATGATGTAAAAAGTCTGCACCAATAATTGCAGTTTTAATATCACAAACATAAAAAGGATAAACAAATTGTTTTCTTAAACCTAAATCTAAAGATAATAACTTTTGTTTATAAACATTTATGATGGAACCATTTGCTGCAAAGAATTTTTGAATCGGAATACACAGTTTATCATTTCTAGTCGCAGGAATCCAACTACAATCACTGCCAGTGTCAACAAGAAAATTTACATTTGATTTTCTATCGCGAACAAAAAGGCGACGAGAACTACTGGGCGAGGCGTATGTCGCCGCTACTCCTTGCCGTTGTGGTTTGGCTGATAATTGCAAGGCGGAATGCATTTTTGCGCTTTGGAGTCGTACTTCCGATGATACCAACAAATATCATCATTACTGGCAGGACTTTTCCGTCGAAAACGAGGTTGGCGATTCCGTGAATGACTTCTGGAATGGCGACGCATCTGTGCAATTTCTTTACGCAACATTTTAATTTCTGATAACAGTTCAGAATCAGCTGTAGCAGTTGCATTTGAAACAGCACTTACCTGGTTTGGTGTTATATCCAGTATTTTGTCGGCTATTTCAGAGGCTTTTTGAGGTGTCAAAGGTTGTATTGAGGCAAGAATCGATTGCACATTAGATGGTAGTTGCTGAAGAAATAATTCCAGTAAAAGAGAATCGGCAATATTGTGACTTTCGGCACGTCTTTGCATAATTCTTAACAGCTCGGACGGCTTTCTATCATGCAACTGCTCTCCAGCCAATAACTTACGAATTTCCTGAGATTTTGATTCTCCGCATCGGGAAATTATCTCAGATTTAAGTTGGCTGTAAGGGTCAGTTGCATCTGGCGAAAGAATGATATCGCGCACAGTTATCGCGATTTCAGGTGGCAAAGTGCTCACGCAGTAGTTGAATTTAGTGCGAGAAGCTGTAATTGGCTTTGGAATAGCCAATTCAAATGTTGACTCTACCATCGTAAACCAAAGTGAAGGGTCGGGCGGAATGAAGTTAGGCATCTTCACAGCTGAGATTTCCTCCATCATGAAGTGCGCTTTCGTTTCAAAACGAAACTTAGTAAGATAATATTAATCAAATTAAATCAAAAGAGATGCGTGATTTCTTATCCGGGTCACCATTTGTGGTGATGTTCATGTAGAGTGTAGTGTAAAGCATTTCATCGCTATAAGAAAAATAAACTCTTTATTACACTAACAACTATCGGAACATCGCTGCTTAGCGCACGTATACACAGAACGGGGATTCCCCGGGAGAAGTATATACATAGATTGTATTAGGGAAAGTAGATAGGTAGCGCTTTAGAATGACATGAATAAAAGATGGCGCTACGATCACTACAACATCATAGCACTATTCAAACGCAATTGTCTGATTAATCTCTCTTTTAAAATGCGGTATTGAAAATTCATTTTTTTATCTTGAATTATATAGATATTAAATAGAATCCTTCTTCTTCAGCTTCTAACAATGGAACAAAAGTACGTAATTAAATATTTTATGAAAAAATGAAAACTGTTTGGATTTTAGGCCAATAATATAATCTATTGTTTGAAATTGTGTAAAAAAATATTTTCAAAAATTTATCAAATTTAGAAATAATTAGCACGTTTCTTAAATTGGTATCCTTTTGTAATCGTATCTAGTATTTGAAAACGTTGTAAAGCGTAAATATTTTTATAAAATAACATTTTTGGAAGTTACCATGGAAGCACCAAAATCAGGTTAATTTTTAAATTCCTAAACGAGGTCACTCTGAAGTGCACATTTCCACCCACCAAGGCCAAATTTTGCAGTTGAAAATCAAACGACTTGGCCTGTAGAATGCCACAATTTCATACTCCTTCATCACTGTTATCAGCACAAATGAAATTTACGATTCTGAGATTCATTTCTTTCTAGTTTAAATTACACTATTATTGAAGCATTAAGAGTAATTTAATTTTGCTATAAGACATTTTTGTATGACATCAAAAGGAAGGAAGTATACAATTCCGACCCAATTTAAAAGCACACAAGTGTAATTAATTTCGCAAATTAATATAGAAAAAAATTTAAAATCTTGCTTAGTTCCAAAATTGTTTATTTCACTATTAATAATTTATTATCGTCTAATTAATTCATTGTATAATGGAAATGGAACTAGATGAACTTCCTTAGCAATGTTGTTGTTGTTGCTAATCTCCATGGCCTGACTTAGTTAGACAAAATCCAAAAATTCGTCGACAAGAAGAAAGTCAAAAACGAGGAAGGGAGAAGAATAAATTTCTCACCAAAGAAGTCCTAAACAGTCTAGAATATGTTCGGCAGAGGCCTCATATTGGCGGCGTTTCGGGCAAAGAGGGTAAGATTTTTCACCCTTTGAGAAAAGAAAGCCCCCCCCCCCCTTCCCAAGTCCTACAGATTGCCTCATCGTGGTGGGAGGGTGTCCCTGGGCGGAATGGGTGAAGTACGTCGGGAGCTTGCTCCTGGTAGGGTCACCCAAGGCATGAAGGCCATACCACTATGCCCAGCTAAAATCTGCAGGCGAAGGAACTAAGACAGCCTTCTATCTCCTGGTGCTCCAGTCTTTTAACTCACAGAAGTTACACTTCCCTCCCCATGAATCGGTTGCTTAGCAATAAATGATGGAAACCAAAATTGAACAAGCAATTGATTTAGGTTGCATAATACGTCTTTTATTGCTTCACTTCCATATTTAATTCAAAATTTGTTTGAAAATATTATTCTAAACCTTCTATTAAAATCACTTCAAAAATCTAGTTTTCTCGAAATATTTATATATGAATAATTCATCACTTTAGACGCATATAAATACGTGTCATAGAAGTCATTCTTGAAATTTATACTTTTCTATGAAGTATATTAAAATCATCCTTATAAATAAAGAACTTATATTGTTGTTTTTTTAAAGTTATTAAAACTGTTTTTTGTTCTTGTTGCTGAAGATAACGAGAATGAAAAGGTTAAATATATTTATATGAAAGAGTATTTTCGTTTTTATAATAAATACATATTCAAATTAACATGAAGTGAAATTGCATAGATATTGGTAAACGCATATTTATACCCTTTTCATTAAAATATGATGAAAAAAATTATTGTTTCCTGAAATTGCAACTTTTATTTCCAGTTCATATTTCTTATGTGCTTGGCATAGAGGATATCACCTTTAAAAATGGACAGGTTGATATTAGCAAGGCCTTCACTACTTGCAGCAGAGGGTGGTTTACCTTTGGTATGTAAAATAATTTTTTACCTGAAACTGTAAAAAAAATATAACAATATATAAGATAATGAAATATATTTATTTCTCTTAACTATTTTATGCTTTGTATAAAAACAAAGCTATACAAGTTTTAATACACAATCTAAGGTACTAATAATTATTATTACACGAATATACGAATTATACGAAATGCTCTAAATGACCAAAATCAAAAAAAAAAAAAAAAGAAGAAGAAGAAGAAAATAAATAATTTTTAACTAGTGTTTTAGAAAATAAATATATAGAAGAAATAAAATGGCCAATTTTTTTTTTTAATCAAAACTAAATGAAACAAGTAATAAATGAGAATTTTGATTTATATATTTTGCAGTTACTTTCGATTCGTTTCGTTCGATTCGTTTTTTTTTCCTACATGCTGAGTATTCCATATAATTCATATTAGAATGATACTACTTTATACAGATAGTAAATATTAGGAAAGAGAATTCTGCAGGTATTAATTTTTTTCAAAATTACCGTACGAATTTTTAAAAAAATTCAAATTAAAAATATTAAATTAATTAGTTTTTTTTATTTAAAAAAATATTAAAACTGTTTGACAGTCGCTTCAATAATCGACGAAAAAACGAAAGTAAAGAATGAACTAATTATTCTAAGAAATCTGGCAGGCCGAAGGAATCGAAAAGAGAGATAGAGAAGGAACAATCTTGTAAATTTTATATCCATTTAATATTAATATTCTTAATTAAAATAGTTTTATTTAAATAGGAATTATTTAAGAAAAATTTGGGGCAATCCATTACGTTTCATTCCTATTAAATCTGGGATAATTTTTCAATCTAAGACTGATACTTTCGAACTCCAACTGAAATCCAAATGGATGTTTAAACTGCGTCACATAAGCCATTATGCAAATCTCAATTCTGAAAACAAACCTGTTTTGCATATTTAATTTTCTTTCATCTTTTTGCATGATATTTTAAAATTTACTCAATATTGTAAGCACATATTGATATTATTGAATCCATAAAAAAGTTATTTGTAGTAAGAAAAAACGCGAAATAATAAATTCTTAAAAACAAAAGAAAATGTATATGTGGTTGATTTCAGCACAGAATGATTATTCTAAATCAATAAAATAAATAAATAATGAATTAATCAATAAATGATTAAATAAATAAGTTAATATTAAATAATAAGTTAACATAATCAATAAATGTTGGTACTGGAAAAAAAATTCTTGTTTATTTGCTATTAATAAATTTAAATTTTTATAGCATTTGGAAACATAGCTTTTCAGTCAGTAATTTTTGAAAAAATTCTCAGACACACACACACACAAAAAAATTACACTTTAAATTTTATACTCAATGAAATAGGTACAATTTTTATACGAACACGATATTTCTAATCAATTTTAATCATTAATAGTGCATAGCAGAATTTTAAATAAAGAAATAAACTAAATGTATAAAGTGGTCAGCAATTTTTTTTATTATTATTATCGTTCTTTCAACGCTATTGCAAAGTTGTAGACACTATTATTATTTATCTTTTTTAATTTAAAATTTAGTTGTGATAGTATTAGTATTAACTTTATAAAAATTGTCATTTTCAAATTAATTTTCTTTAATTTCATTCATACATTTAAAAAAATAATTGTCTCTCAATATCTATCTCTTACTCTAAAATTTTAAATCGGAATTGTGTCAACCTTATAATGAACTCCCTTTATTACTTCTATAGACAAACCAGAATATGTATAAAATTGTTCGCTTTCTTTTGTAAAGTTCGTATAAGAAACGCACAGGAACTATAAATTTAAGCTTACAAATTTTACCATTTCACATCGAAATATATAAATGAAAATATCGCAAGATTAAAAAATTTCATTAACTTATTATAACAAAATTGGTAATACAAGAATGCCTTAGGTTAAAAGCTGTTTGATAAGTGACATTCCTTCACTATAAAACACAAAATTATCAATGCATATAAATGTGTATCGAAATAACTAATGACGCCCATTGTACACCTTTTTTTTGTACAAAAAATATTGCAATATCAAAAAGTTTCACTAACTCATTGTAACAAAATTGGCCATAAATTCAAGCATGTTTCAAATTAAAAGCTGTTTGATAAGTGACATTCCTTCACTATAAAACACAAAATTATCAATGCATATAAATGTGTATCGAAATAACTAATGACGCCCATTGTACACCTTTTTTTTGTACAAAAAATATTGCAATATTAAAAAGTTTCACTAACTCATTGTAACAAAATTGGCCATAAATTCAAGCATGTTTCAAATTAAAAGCTGTTTGATAAGTGACATTCCTTCACTATAAAACACAAAATTATCAATGCATATAAATGTGTATCGAAATAACTAATGACGCCCATTGTACACCTTTTTTTTGTACAAAAAATATTGCAATATTAAAAAGTTTCCCTAACTCATTGTAACAAAATTGGCCATAAATTCAAGCATGTTTCAAATTAAAAGCTGTTTGATAAGTGGCATTTCTTCACTATAAAACACCAAAATATCTATGTATACGAAAGTCTACCAAAATAACTAATGGCGCTCATTATACACCTTTTCTTCTACACCAAATATTGCAATATTAAAAAGTTTCATTAACTTATTATTCAAGCTTATAAATTCAAGCATACCTCAGATTAAAAGTTGTTTGATAACTATCAATCTTTCATTATAAAACACAAAACTTTGAAAGTGTAAGAAAGTATACCAAAATGACTAATGGCGCTCATTGTACACCTTTTTTTACAGGAGAAATGTGTTACAAACTAGGAGGTAGAAAGAACATAGGGAAATTAACTTGGGACGAAGCACAGGAGGCTTGTAAAGAGGAATACAACGGTAATTTGGCTACTGTTTACTCCCAGAAAATACAAGGTAAATAGGAATTTCAATGTATACACTTGATATTATGTATCTAAGATTCATTTGCTCGTGGCAGTGCTATGAAACTGTGAATTACCGCATCAGCTTTGATACAAATACTTTTCCATTTCTCTATGTAGAGATATGTACATATCATGAAATAAATGCATGATTTCAAATTTAGGGATTTTTTTTCAAGCAAAGTATGATGTATAATTAAAATTAAGCTGTGTTCAAACGTTTTAATTACTTTTAAGTGCTTTAAGATCATTCTGAAAATTAAATTCTTATTCCCAACATAAAAAAAATTTTAGCTAGAAGAAATTTGTATCTTTCTTACTTGAATCATGGAAGAATAAATAAATCTATTTGTTCAACTTAATTATATACTAAGAAATAAATCTTTTTTTTTTCACTACAAAAACTCTGAAATTCACATTAACGAGTAAATTCTCACAAAATTTCACAAGTATCACTTAATACTTTTATCCAAATATGAATAATACTTTTTTAATGCAAATATGAATCCTAAAACTGGTCATTATTTTAAAGACCAGATTACTATTTAACTGAATCTCCTTTCACACATATTAGTAGAGTTTTGACCATCTCCAGCTATATGTTATAGAAGATCATTTAACCCACCGAATTCTTTTCTTTTAAAAATAGAAATTTAGAAAGAAAAAATCTATAAAATATCAAAATAATTCTTAACTGGAAAAAAGTAACCACTTTAATAAATAGGCGATTTATTTAAAGGAATTTCACTTTTATTAGAATACTGTTCTTATAAGTCATCAACTTTCAGCCCGCCATTCCTAGTAGGTTGATAAATAACAAGGTTGAGAAAGAAGAATTGGAGCAAGAATGCTGGGAATAATAGAAAACAGTTTTATAAAAGTAGATTTGCGATCGGACTGGCCACTGGAAAATTTAATGGAGTTAAAGAAACTCTGTCAAGTAGGTGCACAGTAAAAAATCCAACATGCTTAACCATATATTACGGTACTTTAATCCACAAAAACGCACAAAATCACTAGTGATAAAAAAAACCTGAAGAGTACACAAAATCAGAAGTTGTAGAAATCAACTACAAATAAACATAAAAACTTTATTAAACAATCACAACTACGCAAGGCGCTCAGAGAATACTCTCGCTGAAGATCAATACTCTTTATAGAAAATTCACTCAACACCTCCTCTTTTATCGTACTTATAGAAGTATCACCAAAATACCCCTGATTTCAGACAAAACATTTTTTCAAGTCAAAGCTAAATCGCCTGATGCCCGACAAGTTTGTTGTCAATGCTAGAGATCTTTGACCCGGTATTCATTCGCCATCAGAGTCTTCTTTAAAACTCTCTAAAATACTAGCTGTGCAAGGAAACAATATTACAGATTCGCAATAACAGAATCAATTATATTAACCCTTTAAAGAGCCATTTTTTTCTAGTCATATTATGTTAAAATATTTTTAGGCTTGAAATTAGAATAAGAAAAGGGATTCATTTAGCTTATTAGATCAATTTAATTTGATTCATTAATTCATTTGGTTAATTAATAATTAAGTGACAAACCAAGACACATCATTTGTGTGAGATAAAGAACTGAAGCATCTAAGTTTCTGTCTTACTAAAAAAATTTGTCAGAACTTATGCCAACCTACATAATTTCATACAAAGATTGATAAATTTGGTGGGAAGCATACTTCCCACGGCCTTAGAAAGGGTTAAGCTCGCTCGTCTGGCGATTCAATGAATGAATGCAGGTTTTTATGTACTGCTCATGAAAAGGAGCAGTTTTTATGTACAGTGAAAAGGAGCAAATAAAGTATTCCAGAAAAGCAAGTCACCTTCATGGAATGAAATTAAATCAGAATTTTAGCTAAAATTTCTCATTGCGCAAAAGAAGATCCCATAATTCTTCACTCAAAGAATCATGGGTTTTGCTAGTTATCTTACAGATCATGACAGATTAGAGGCACATTACATAAGTCATTCCTCAAAAAGTTACATTCAACTTTGCTTAATGCTCATAAAAGTTTCTTGAGGCTTCCTAATAATTTCTTTCCCTCTAGCGAAAAGCCATCGATAGTACAAATGCGGACAACTGATGAAATTTAATCTTAATAAACGACATTAAAGACTCAAAAAATTTATTTTGGGAGAAATTTTTTTTTTTAATTTTATTTTATGAGAAATTTTTGTTCTTAAATTTGATATTAATATTAGGATATTTAAAAAAAAAAAATTTCCCTTCTTCATCCCAATAATGAAATTGGTATCGATTAATCGATAAAAAGCAGTGAATATAATTGAAATAGCTTAATTTTCTTTAAATTTAAGTATCACTCTTTTCCTAATGATATTTGATACTGGATACTTTGTTATTTCTTTTCTGTTTTTCTTTCATCAGGGGCTATTTTAGATAACAGTTTACCAATCGTCAAATATTTCTTGGATTCTCTTATTTTTGACCTTGTTAATTTTTTATATTTTATTTAATACATTTTTATCTTTCTTTTGCTTGACTTTTCCAATGGTTGAAGTACTATCTTGTGTTCAGTGTTTGCAGTCTAATCGTAACTATGAATATTTCCGGATGATTGGTTGTTTTGATATCGGCTAGATGGTTAGATTTGGATTGAAACTCAATTTCAATATCTTGATAGTTGATTTTGCATTTGATTTATTAAAAACGTGGGAAAGGAGGATTCTAATGCATGCATATATTGTTTAAAATGTAATTTCTTACATTTTCCTGAAAGCTTATAGTTAATAATGTTTTTTTTTTTTTTTTTTAAGATTTTTTTAACACTTTTTTGTTGTTGAACGCACAATCGAATGTCTGGATTGGACTTCATGATAAAGGCAACGAGACAGATTTCAAGTGGGCAGATGGTACAAAGTATAATTACTCTAATTTTGAACCTTTGGAACCTTCAGGCTTCGCCAAACAGGAGGTGACTATTAATTTTTAATCAACTTATTTCCTCATTTCTGCTTTTGTAATCCACAGTCATTGGATATACAAACATACATTATACAGTGTATTAAAGTAGTTCTGAGTATGATCACAGTGTAATTTCTAAACAAACTATATAATTTAAGAAAAAAATATCTTTAAATACCGGTCATCGATATTTTGCATCATATATTTCTAATTTTAAAACGGAAACAGTTTTTTTTATTTATTTTTTTGTTCAATGAATTTTCTAAATAACCCTAAGATACATAAAAATAACTATCAAATAACTCTTTTTATGTATTACCGTCTTAAAATGTCACTGATTTTCATTTGTCTGAAGTCTTCAATCGGTTCAGAAGCCATTTATGCGTAGCATTCTATATTAAATTCTTTTCAAAGATTTGACATTTCGCCTTACAATGACGACTCATGACTGACGCAATGGAATTAGTATGACCAATTTAGTATGTTGATTGGTATTGACAAATCATAATAAGTCTAACATATAGGATCAAAGATTTCCAGTATATTCCCTAATGCTAACATTATTTGATTCATGTATGAAATGCGTATGCAGGAAAATATGAAGAAATATCGTTGATTAATTAGGATGTGACGAATGAGGATGTGAGAGTTCTTTTGACCAACTTTGAAACGTCATTAAAGAATGTTTGGCAACTGCATGATTCACTCTCACATGTGTCATCAATTCATGAAAAGCGTATGCATATAAGAATAAAGTCATTAATTAATAAGTCCATGTCTTTCAAAGCCATTTTGATCTAGTTTGAGGTGATATTGCAACAATGTTAATTCATATGATTTGTGTCTAATGTGCAGTGCAAATTCAGAGTAGAATAAAGATTGTTGTACATTTTGCTATTGGAAGGAGGTTATTGCGATTACGTTGTTAAATATTTTTTTTAAATATTGAAATTAGGAAGAAAAAATTTCAAGGCATTAATTAATTATCAGGATAGTCTAAAATGTAGCGGATAGTATAAAAATTATTTTTATGCGGCAGTTTTTTAATCGAATAAGATTTTGTGCGATATATTTCGGAGTTATAGCCAAAATAACATCAAAATGTTGCTAAGTTTTTAATGAAATTAAAATTTAAAATTTCTCCAAAGTGTTATTATTAAGCTTAGTAACATATATTTGCCAAATATGGAAATTTTGTGTCCAACGATCTACCCTGAACGTATTAACAAATATACAAAAATACACAAAGTATACACAAACATCTTCTTTTGCTGATTTTAGACAAAAAGGAAATTACAAATATAAAATATTATTCGCCTATATAAATTTATTTTTATTTCCTGGAAGGGTACTTCCGTGCGCGCGAGAGAGCGCACGCGTGTTTTTAAACTAGCAAATTAGTAGAAGAAAAGTTCACTTTAAATTAGGATTAAATACTGTTAAAATTTTTTACAGCTTTTCATATTTCCTTATTAAATACATGGCTAGAGAGTGATGTTGTCGTCAATAAAAGGTAGAAAGCAGAAAAAGAGAGTCTGAGAACATATTCAAAGATTATAATGCTTAAAATTTCAATTTTCTAGAATTCTAATTAAAAAAGCAGTTACTTTGTCTATATCATTTTCACGCGATATTGCAGATTAATTTCGGGTACTTAAAATTACAGAATTGCCTCTGGAAATTATGAGAAAGCCAAAACACAGAAGATAAAAATTATAATATATTGAATTTATTGAAAAGGTTTAATTTTCATAATAGTTCTTTGTTAAATCCGTAACTCGAAAACAGCACAGTTCGATAGGAAAACAGAAAACAGGAGAAAAAAATTTATATAGCTTCAAAAAAGAATTTTGCCTAAATTTATCTGAATTAGCAGATATTTTACATGAGTAGTGTGCGTTGTAAAATTTTATTTAAAGTATACTCAACTATATACGCATCATTTTAGGAAGACTGCATTGAAATGACTTTCAAATCTACGAGACCACTTGGGAAGCCAGGCCAGTGGAACGATATGAGGTGTAGTAGAGAAAATCAGTTCATCTGTCAAAAACCAAAAGGTAAAATAACTTATTTCATTGAGATAAAATTCCTTTTTATTTTCAAATTAATATTCACATTATAAAACTCTTTAGTATTATGTGATATCATAAATTTATTTTGTATACGAGATATGTTAATTCTATCAAACAGATACGAGATATTTTAATATTAAGGTCACGCTAAAAAGCTCAAACAGATGTTTGGGTAAAAGTAGAGACTTGCTTTTATTTCTAACCGATTTTTTCTGTTATAATAATAATAATACACTAAAATACAACAGAAAATTTTTCTTATAAAATTCTCTTCAAAACTATGCAGTTAAAGTATTTTATTTTCCGAAACGTCTTTGCAAATTAACATTGACAATTAAAATATCTAATGAAATTTATTTGAAATATAAAAAAAAATAATTTGATAGAAAGCTTTTTCTTTAAAATGTATTCATAACCCGAGTACGTTATGAATACATTCCCGAAGTTTAAGAACATAATTATTTCAAAAAAAAACACAAGAAGTGAATCAAAATAATTGTGAACACAATTTTTTAAAATTTGATTCATATAGGAAAGTACAAATTATGTAAAGAATTGATTTACACGAATAAAGTTTCGAAATAAAATCTGTATTCTAAAATCACAGATAACTATAAAATTTTGAATAAAATCACTCTGAAAGAAATATATCTATTTGTCTGTCAGTCCATGGACATACATATACGATATTACAAAAATGTGTCCAATTCCATGCATATGAATATTAATTTTGTTCTAAATTCTGTAGTTGGTTGGCTAGTTTGTCTGTTCGTGTTATTCTGAAGGTGATAATCAAAGGCGCCATTAGCAAGATATTTAAAATTTGATGTAAATAAAATGTGATAGCTATATCTTTAAACATAAATTGCAAGTATGTATCAAATGTTGAACATAATTTTACAAAGAGAAAAAAATTCATCTCTTCATTATATGATAAAACTAAGCATATAACATGGCAAATTGCCGAAATGCATGAGAGAAGGCTGTCATTGTTTTTAACCCTTAACTGGGGACGTGCGGTCTGTGTGACCGCTAGGGATGCATTTTCGGTCACCCCTATTCTATTTTTAGCTCAATTGAATGGATTGACCCTGTAGCTTCCTGTTTTGAGACCTTCAATACATGTGCACTTTGTCAACCGATTTCACCGGATACTTTTTTAAATAATTCAGTTATTTCTTTTCGCGCGGTCTCTAAGACCGCACCTCCCTGTTAGTGTCCCAGTGATAAACAAGGCTTAGCAGATGATGCTAAAACTTGGGCCCCGAAATATCATTCAATTTACTGCTCCTATTACGAAGCAGTACTACAGACACTTTTAAATGAAGCAGAAAATTATTTTAGTGATAAGGATAATTGTATAGAAGAGTTTTTCGATGAAAGTTCGCATTCAACTGATTCTGATATTATGTTCAAACATAATTAATATTTCTAGTGATAATGTATTTTGAAAAATTTATAAAATGTATTAATATACCAAGATATATATATACAGAATTTATAGGTTAATTTTTATACTAGTTCTTAACTTGTATGTTTAAAATGCCCAAGAAAACCGTGCTATGAAAGACACACAAGCCGGTAAAAAAAGGGCCAATTTTACCATTGTCAATTTTTTTTTTATTTTTCATATAATTGTTGAATTTTACATTATATTGTCTTCTATATACCTTCATATATTATAAAATTAAATATAAATTAAAAAGTAAAAAGTAATAGGTTTTTTTCAAGAATGTTATTTATTGTAATGTGAAATTTGAGAAGAAAATATATGTTCCAACGCATTTACTTTTTTCAATGATAATATATTTTGAAAAATTTCTAAAAGATATCTATATATCAAGAAAAATATCTGAAAAATATATTGGCGGTTTATCATACTAATGTATTCATTAGAAAATTTAATTTGAGTATAAATGAAATGCGGTCCCAAATCTTATCCCCAGTTAAGTCCCAAAATTTCACCTCCCCAGTTAAGGGTTAAGAGCATATTTTCACGAAATAAGGAAATAAGCAGTAATATATAATTAATAATCTTTACCATCCTCTGACTAGAAATAAAATATGAGATATTATATTTTAAAAAAATCCAAGATTAAATGATTAAATCCCTTGAAAAATGTCTTTGCAGACAAACAAAATAGTGTAAGTGTGCTGGATCCTCGTTACTGCACTACAAAACAAGGCATAGGATGGCGTTTCGAGAAATCGTGCTTTTATGTTGTTACAGAAAACAAAAATTGGTCAGAAGGCGAAAATTTTTGTGTCGAAGAATACAATGGACATCTAGCGACAATCGACTACCGTGTCAACGAATATCTGAAATACGTTCTCCAAAAAGTTACAGAACAAATGTGGATTGGAATTAAAATTAAGGTAAGTTTCTTTCATATGAATGGATAATTAGAAATTCATAGAAAATATGACCAAATGTTATGGAATAGATGAGATAATCTCAGGATTAGGTTTCCCCCTATTTTCAATAAAATCTCAGAAATTGCTCCATTTTCGCGCTCTTTTATATAACTTATCTTCTCTTATTATTGTAAAAATGTAATTTATAATCTATTTTTCAATCTCTAGATTTCGTCGATTTTCTAAATTTAAAAATAGTGAAATATTTCCATATTTTTCGATTTAATTTATTTCTGAATTCATTTTAATGAAGTCCTTAATCAGCTTTAACAGCGCCATCTGGCCGTGAATTAGAAAAGGAATTGATTGTAGGATTCTATAATATTTATAATAATGAATTATGGAATGCATTAAAAAAAGTTTCAAACTTAAATAAAAAATGTTTTAAAAGATTTTAGTAGTGTTATGAAAAATAGAAAATAATTTCTGTAACGTTCTTGTAAATATCCTAATTGTAACGTTTGAAAAATACGTTGTTCCATTTATATATAGTTTAATTGAAACTTGAAAAGCAAAGGTATACCATCTACCAAGATAAATTTCCTTCCCTTTTTATTATCTCCTTCCAAAAATCTGAAGGTTAAAGTTTTGAGGTTCAACAATTAACCATATTCGAATATTACAAGAAAGATTTACCCGAAACATAGATTAAAAATTAAATATATATTTAAAGGTGTTTAAAATTCCATTGAAAGATTATTAATATTTTAGTACAAAAAAATATTAATATTCTAATTTCAATTCTGTTTTAATTGATATCTTTTATTTAAGTGAATATTTAGCATAAAATATTATTTTCATATAATTTCTTATAAATTAATTTCTGAAGAATTCTTTTTTCTCAATTTTCTATGTCCAATTTTAATAAATTATTAGAACTTGATCTTTAAAATCTTTTGAATATATACTTTTAAATTCATTTATGACAGTTTTAGAGAAAAATTAACAGTCCAAATAGCACTTCAACTTATTCTTTCAGTAATGATATTCTTATGCTATTCTTAATAATTAACTTATATAATGAAGCTTTTCTTCATTATGTTAGGCACTATGTTGAATTTTTCTACTATAAAATTAAAATCTTTCATTTATCATGTTTTGGTTATAAATTCATCTAACGTTTAACTATATCTTCCAATTTAGTTGAAATTAAATATGTAGTTCAAAACATCTGAACCTCTCAAGAGATGGCGACACAAACAAATGACTATCGAAAGAAACATCTCTTTCTTTGGCGTAGATTCTTTTTTTTTTTTTTTTTTTTTTTTTTTTTCCCTCATTCAAACATATTTTTCTTTTTCCCCTCCTCCAATTAATTAGCAGCTGGAGTGGACATCGTGTCGTAAAGTGTGAAAAATGGAGATTTGCTAAGTAAGGTAGTAAAGAATGAGATTGCTACTAAGGTAAAATGCTCTTGAAAGATAGCATGAATATAATACACCTAAGAGCTGAACTTTTAAATAAATATAAACTAATTAATGTAAAGTTTTGATTTCAAAAATTAAATGACGTGCATTTTTGTGATATCATTTTTTTTTTACCTCTATGCTCTTGTAGCCAGAAGCATAACAATGAAAGGTGTGTGTGTGTATGTGTGTGTGTGTGTGTGTGTGTGTGTGTGTGTGTGTGTGTGTGTGTGTGTGTGTGTGTGTGTGTGTGTGTGTGTGTGTGTGTGTGTGTGTGTGTGTTCGTCCCGTTATCCTGTTTTGAAGAGTTTTCAGCAATTCACATGATGTTAGGACGTTTATTTTAGTTTTAAAAGCATTTTTGATTAGTTAAGCAAAAAAAAAATTTTTTCAATATTACTGCATTAGTAATATAATTTATTTGTAAGTAATAATATGCATGTGTGAAAGGAAACTTATTTTTGCTTGCATATATATAATCTGAATACTTTGCGATTGTGTCGGATTTATACTACAGGAAATAAGTCTCAACACCATTGCATACAGAGGAACTTAAAATGTTTGACAAGGAACTTTAGAGTATTGGGCATTAAGTATTTCAACTTTATTCTAGGAAGTTCCCCAGCAAAAATGGTCCTCCGGATGGCTTGTATCTTTCGAGAACTGGCCGCAACAAGACGAATATGTGGACGGAACATGCGTATTGCGAGATAGAAATGGCACTTGGCTGATAAAATCTTGCAAGAAGAAACTGTGGTTCCTTTGTGAATATTCCACTGGTAACTGGATCACTGCTCTTATATATTTTTATTTAATTTCTTATGCGGAAAACTAGAGGCAATGGTTTTCCTGAAAGTTTATAGTATATTCTCTAAAAAAGTGTTATCTTCCTTCTGGAGCATAAAATTAAGGAACTTATGAAAGTATAAAAGCATATATTTATTTTTAGAACCAAACCCATCAGAGTTGTCCATTTCATAGTTCAGGAAACTGATTTTAGTGTAATATTAACTGCATATCGTTAGCAAATACTGTTACAAAAAGAGTCTATCAGCGTGAGTTTTTATCGATTTATTTTTCTTTTCGCCATTTATTTGTGGAATACGGTTAATACACGTGTTAGAGAACCGAATATATATTTTGGAAACCTCTTTTTCCTATCAATTCAAACTAAAATCTAATAAAGTTCTATAACAGCTTCACAAAAGGACATACCAAATTTCATTCATTTAAACAGTTTTGTATTTGAAACATTGCATTTGCTTGCATCCGAAAGTACCAATCGACAGGCAGGGCGAATTTATTTCAAAACTTGATAAGAATTAACATTTTAGAAGCTTGACCTATGAAACAAGTTTTATTTATCTAGCTCTTTGTATTTTGTATTTATCGCGTTCGTTTGTAGGAATAGGACAGACTTTCTCTGAAGGGATTTCATTCCAAATTTGATAAAAATCCCTAAATTTGGTACAAAGTTCATGTATAAAATTTCATCCTCTAGCTAAAAGAATTTTTGAGCCATCATATCCATAAACAGTGAGACATAATTTTAAAAAAAAGGGAGAGAGTTTTCGAACTAAAAAAGTCAGAAATGCTGCCAAAATTCGAGTTTAAATTATTTGATTTTCTCTTCACATACTTCGTATACCAGAAAGTAAAAGGTGATAATTGATATACCTTTTACTTTCTATTTCGTAACTACTGAGAGAGGTTAAAATTCGACATGTAATTTTGATCATAGGAATTTCGATCCGCATAGAATTTTTGATCAGATCTGTCAGCAGATTGATGGTTTTGCATGCTTTCTAGAAAACTACCCGTTTTCTTAAGCTTCAAAATATAGCTTGCAGAACATCTTAAAGTCTTAAAACTAAAATAATACTCCAAGCAATTTAGAATTCCATCGGCTTGTTTATTCTTTCAATATAACAGCGTATCTTACAAACACTGGAAACTGTCGAAATCAGGAGATTTCTCATTATAGCCAGCGATGAGAGAAGCGAGCATGAATCTTTTCCATAACGCTGATATTCACTTTTTAAAATTGTTTGCCAATACAAGCAAGGTACATGTCAATCGAGTATCAATGTCTGTGGAAGAAATTTCGAACATCTCCTTTGATGCTTTTATTTTCTGTGTAATAAAACACTTAATATTGCTTTCTGTATTATGTATCATGCTGTGTCTTTATGTTTATTTTCACTTTATATTCACTTTTAAATTGTTTGCCAATACAGGCAAGGTACATATCAATCGAGTATCAATGTCTGTGGAAGACATTTCGAGCATCTCCTTTGATGCTTCTAACTATTTTCTGTGTAATAAAACGCTTAATATTGCTTTCTGTATTATGTATCATGCTATGTCTTTATGTTTATATTCACTTTTTAAATTGTTTGCCAATGCAGGTAAGATACATATCAATCGAGTATCAATGTCTGTGGAAGGAATTTCGAGCATCTCCTTTGATGCTTCAAACTATTTTCTGTGTAATAAAATGCTTAATATTTCTTTCTGTATTATGTATCATGTTGTGTATGTTTATATTCACTTTATATTCACTTTTTAAATTGTTTGCCAATACAGGCAAGGTACATATCAATCGAGTATCAATGTCTGTGGAAGGAGTTTCGAGCATCATCTTTGATGCCTCTACCTATTTTCTGTGTAATAAAACGCTTAATATTGCTTTCTATATTATGCATCGTGCTGTGTCTTTATGTTTATCACTTGAGGGTGCATTTGGTATCTGCTTTCCTATGCGATTCTGATTCCAATTGATATTTTCTAACTCTTCTCCAAATTTGTGCGTAAAGCACTGAAACTCCTGTATTTTCAATTAGATTTTTTTCAGAGATACAATAATGTAGATGTAGTAAGAGGTTGTAATCGATACAAATGAAAAAAACCGTTAAATTAATATGATTAATATAATTTAAAGCAAATAGTGTAAAATGCAATTGTTCTAGATCTTTACGATTATTTAAACTACAAATAATTTTACATCCCCTGAATGTCACTTGTATTTTAGCAACTCCACCTGCATTAAAACCACCTGTAGAAAACGTACATTGTCCAGAAGAGCCAGCAGGATGGAGAGACTTAGATTTAGATCTTTGTTATTACATCGACTTACGTGCACGTGTCAATTGGTATGAAGCAAATTTCAATTGCATGAGACGAGGTAATTTAATGCTTTTCATTGTTTTTTTATTATAATTTTGTATCACAAAGTTGCTGAAAGGTGTTTAATTGTGTGGTTGAAATATGTTTATTGCCAACGTCACGGAGGCAAAAGTTTCCAAAATATGTGTAATTGAAATGCTTAAAAATTAGCTGTTCGTTTAAAATGTCAAGAAAATAAAGAAATATAATCACTATTCTAAAAAAACGATTTCTTTTTCTTGTCCAAATAGAAAATTTTATTTACAAAGTTATATTTATTTATTTATTTCAAAATATATTTTTAAAAAAGGAAAAAAAATGTTAGTTTCATATTGCATTTCAAACCTAATAAGGATTGCGCTTGATTGCAAAATATGAAGATTTTTATTTCACTAGATGCAATTCAGAGAGATTTCTTTGAAATTCATTTATAATTTTAAATAAGTAAAAATTAAAAGAAATTTTCACTTTTTCTCCTTTTAATTTCAAAACATATTAAAGTACAAAGCTGAATTTTACAAGATCTTAAAAATAATATATATATATATATATATTCAATATTTCTAAATATCTTGAGGCAAAATAATTTCTATTTTCAATTATTTTCGAAGTATTTCAAACTTATGTGACAGAAATTTATTTCGTTGTTGATACGATATTCAAGTCATTTTCAATGCTGCCATTATAACTTTATCTGGATTATTTTCCATTGTCAATGAAGATTCAACTTTCTAATTTTAAATAGATTTTAGTTCAAGTTACTATTTTTTTTTAAATTGTACTTACAATTAAGGTTGAAATTAAAAATCCTACAATGGTGAAACATTTTTTAATCTACCCATTTTTAAATATTGCTCTTCTTTCCTATGATATAAGTGGTTGTATAATGAATTAGACCAAATGCTTGCAGAAATATAGCACAATCAATAGAAAGGTGAAAGAAAAATAACCACACAGTCTAATCACAGTATTATTATAACCACGCAGATTAACATAAACACAGTTATGGGCAATCAGAGGTAGAACTGAGAAGCCTGTTTGTTGAAAGGCATGTAGAAAGGCATATGACAATGAGAAATCTTTGAATTGCACATTGTCTTTCAAGGCAATGCAACTTCACTTTCTTATTTTTCATGTAAATTTAACAATTAATAAGCATAATCTTTCTTCCTTAGATTTTAATCATAAAAGAAAATCTTGGTATTAAATACTTGGCAAAATCATGAAAGCGATTTGAATTTCTTTGAAATAACGAAACCCAATTTTAAAAATTATGCAAAATAAAAAATGTTTTTAATTGTCAAAGTTCAAGAAAAACTCGCATAGTAATTAAAATGATATCACTTAAAAAATAATGTTTGAAATTTTAGAGTAGTGTAAAAATATCTCTTCTGCGATCATATTATTGGAAATTATTGTGGAAAAACTTATGAATCTCGGCAAAATTGTTAATTAATAAAAATTTTAAAATAATTGTTCCGAGATGCATATTCCCATTCTTCAAATAATAAAAGTACCATATTTAATAGTTCTAAATCCGAAGATATGGCCTACAGAGCACCATCACATGCACGTTTGTACTTATTTATGTTTAGTATTGTATTTTTTGTATATGTTATTTTATGTATAGTATTGTATTTTTATGAAACATGCAAAGTACAAATCTTTCAGCATATACAAATCACTTATACAATTAAGTCTTTTTTAAAAATATAAAATTTATAAGATTTAGTTTAGTTATATTAACGTCCCGTTGTAAAGCAACACTAGGGCTATTTTGGGATGGACCTCGTAATTTTGAACCGCGGGCCGATGACGAGGACGACACCTGAGCTGGCACCCGCCTCTCCACTCCACACCAGCGGGAGGAGATTTGGCATGACGTATTTAACGTGCAACAGACCCCCTTACACGACGGTTCTTCGATGGAATCGGGTCTCGAACCTGAAACCGCACGGTTCACAAGCCGAGACCTTACCACCAGGCCACCGCGGCCTAAAATTTATAAGAATGTTGAAAATTAAATAAATTTGTACAAAATAGGACTTGCGCTTAAAATCATAATTCAGATCCTTTCAAAAACAAACTTTTTTTTTTCTTGTAGGTGGTACATTAGCTAGTATTCATTCGCAAGAAGAAGTGGATGTTTTATTTCAGTTTCTTCGGTATAACCCCAGACTTGCAATATACATCGGTCTATATCGTTTTATGAAAAATGGTAATTACTCATATTTTTTTAAAATTTGTTAAAATTTTTATTTCATTCATTTTTTTTATGATTGATTATAAGAATAATTATTTTATTTGCTTACTCTTTATTTATTTATATTACATTTATTTTGGTAATTTATAAATCAGTTTCTACAAAATATTTTTGTATAATATGCAATTGCGTTCCATTCTTTTTACTTCTATTTATTTATCCAGTTTCTTAAAGCAAAGACTCCTTCTTTTCATTCTTTCTTTAGATACTTTTAAATTTAATTTTATGTATGTTTTCTATCCCAAAAGGAAAATTTATTTTCTGCTTCGACTGAATTGTCCTCTATAAGACTCAGAGGAAATATCGACTAAGTGTCCTCTATAAGACTATCAGACTCATCCCTTTCTCTTCACTAAGAAACAATTTTACACTATAAAGTATTTTAAATAAATAAAATGAATTATGTTATGCTAATGAATACCTTAATTTCCATACATAATGCACATACATTCCAATACACAATTACGTTTGCCATGGAAATTCATATTCTCAAGACAAATGCAATTTTGAATGCAATCGAATATCAACAACACATTTTCTTACGCTATGTCACATACTTTTTCTATTATGTGCAATAGATGCAAAAATTAAACTCACTCAACCCCCTTTTAACATATGTCATATGAGCTTGCATCTTTTCCTCATGCATATAATTTAATTTGTTGAATAAATTTTTTCTTTATAAATAAATCTTTTATTAATTAAATAAATTCGCCTTTATTAATTAATTTCTTTATTAGTTAAATAAATGTGTCCCAGAAAAGCTTATTATTTTACATAGTTGTACGAGTTTACATACTTATACACTCATACAGTCCTCAGGCGTATAGTTTTTAATTATTGAATAAAATCATTCCTTATATCTTTGCTGCTTTGATTACCCAGCAGGCGTGCCTTTTATATTAATATGTCGCGCGTATTTCCTAGATTCGTTATTGCATCATTTTTAGTTTTATCTCGTTTTGTAAAAAAGTAAGATGCTGTTCTCTCAACGAATTATATTATAACGTTATTTTTCAGCTTTTGAAGATGTTTCCTTCTATCTTTTCTTTATTGTTTGTAGATTTTATTAGCTGTTGAACGCAACTAAATTATTTTGAAAACAATTACTTAAAAAAAACAAAGAAAAGACGATACACATCATATAAGTTTAGTTTAGTTATATTAACTTCTCGTTTTTAAAGTACCACTAGGGTCTATTTTGGGACGGACCTGGTAATTTTGAACCACATTCAGATGACGAGGGAGACTACTTAGCTGGTCCCACCACCTCTCCAAACTTTCACACCACACCAGCAGAAAGAAGTTTGGCCTCAATGGATTTAACGTGCACCAGACCCGCTTACGCGGCGGTTCCTCGATGGAGTCGGGTCTCAAACCCGAAACCCTCCGGTTCCGAAGCCTACATATCACATAAAAATAGCTGATTCTCATACTTCTATTAACATTTTGAATTCCAAACGTTAGATAATATTCTGTAGAAAGGAGATGTGTAGAATAGCCCATGCCAAGCTTTCGTAAAGTCCTATATTAAAAAGTCTTTTTTTTTTTTTTTTTTTTTTGCACTATCATATTTCACATACATACACGCGACCTATAGAGGGTTAAATTAACTGAATTAAATCACTCCTTATAAATAGGCTTTTCTTTAAATGACTGTTATATTTTAAATATAGTGGTTCTTAATTTTTTTTTCTTTCTTTCAGACCCTGGAGCAGACGAAGAATTTGTATGGGCCGATGGATCGAAGTTGGATTTCATTTACTGGGACGTTGGTGAGCCAAATCTTCTGAAGGAAAAATGCTCTGAAATATGGATAGAAAACATGAGATGGAATGATCAACTATGCACTGAAAAAAGAGGGTATATTTGCTCTGTCCCTAAGGGTAAATATCAGATCTATAATAAGAACGTGTCTAAACCTTTCACTGATAAATTGATTTCAGATATTCCAATGATTGCATGAGGCAGTAGGGTTAAAGTCAATGAATTAATTTTGAATGCATTTTGAAGATAGGATATAATTAAGAAAAAGAGACATGGTTTACTTAACAGATATTAAGTACATGAATTTACTTGAAATGGCATATATTGTACCGACGGATAATCATTGATCCTCTTAACAGGAATGGCATCAATAGGGTGTTAGAGGTGAGGGGCTGGTCTCCCAGCAAGCCAAGATGCTGTCCTCCCCTTTCAAAACGAAAAAAAAATCTTGTGGAAGAAATGTTCTTTGAGAAAAGCGTTTGTGATTTTCTTCCCGTTGGCAACATTTCTTTTTTCATTACAGACATTACGAAATTTACTATGTATGGGTAAAGTGCTTGGAGCAGTTAGGCATAAAATCCTTGGCACAACGATCACCATCATTACTGAAAATCTAAGATATATCTACTTTGGATTAATTTTACAGTTGCAAATCACAGGATTTAAAAGGTCTCGATGATATGCGTCTGGATAATAAGGCTAGATGCAGGATGCATCTAACCTTAAAACATTAGTACATTTCTTCAGTTGTTGATGCATTTTATATAACGTGCAGATTGACAAGAGTTATGATATAAGGAATATATCGGATGAGTATATGTATTCAGTGTTAAAGTGTGAGTAAGAAATTTCAGTACATTTCGAAATGTTAAAAATCATATAACTATTACCAAGATAAGTTACAATATTTGGAATGCATAATAACTGGTTGAGAAAATTAGATTCACATAATATAGTAGAAAAATATGATAAAATTCATCTAAAAAGCTGAATTCAAACACACTAATTTATTAGTACCTATCATCACTACGAGATGGCTTATTATATTTTCCAATAAAAAGCAGCAACTTTGTGTAGTTGTATCCATCTGTAATGTCATATTTATTATCATTTCACAATCCTATTTTTTACTCTCTTGCATACGTAGTGTAGAATAAGTATAGTAATCGTCAAAAAAAATTCGAACTCGAGATTGTGACAAATCTCCACGTTTTAAACCTCCATGAGTTCTTAAAACGCATCTTAGGAAAATGTCCGCCACTCTGCCTGTCTGTGACAAAAATAACTCCAAAACGCTTTGAGCTACATGGATGAAATTTGTTATACGATCTTTATACCAAATTTGTAGATTTCTTTCAAATTTTGAACAAAATCAGTTCAGAGGAAGTCTGTCTATCCAGCTCTTCGAGTATAATTATAAAACGAATAGATCTAAAAAAATTCGGAACGCAGAATTAACATCTATAGTCTACACATTTATCGAATTTTGAGCTAAATTGAACAAGGGGTTGATTGTCTGTCCGTCTGTATTTTTTAGAAACATGTAAACGCAGTAACTCGAAAATGGAGATATTTAAATACATGAAATTTTGTATGGAATTTTGTCATTACAAGTGTAGTTTTCGACAAAATTTTGTTTCAATCAAGTGAAAAAACGCGTCTAAAACACAAATCCAATTTTCGGATACTATAAGGGATTAATCGCCAAAGATGACACGATGCATTCAGTAATAATTCTAAACTTGCACCAAAAGGTTAATATTTCGTAACTATCGTACGCCAATGCTATGCCTCGGGATAAAACTTTTATTGCGAGAAAATTTTGGAGAGACCACCCCCGCTGATTTTTGTAAACGATATGGTGGACTGGATAACTGGGAATGGAATGCCTAACTGCACTGTATATTTTTAACTAGTTAAATTAAATGTTCTTCTCAAATTTAGATATATTAAAAATACTCTAATATTCTCACATGTAAAGCCTTTGTGGTGAATGCAATAAAAAAAAATCTGAAAGTATTTTTTAACTTACTGAGCTATATAAATAATACGTACTAATGCAATTTAATTTCAAGATTTAAAATTTGACCATCAGATTGTATTTTTGTGTTTTGTTTGACTTCTGCTTGAGCTTCAATAAACTTTTAAAGTAATCCACACTAAGAAAACAAAATGACGAAATCAGAGAATTACTTTATCAGTGACAATAGTGGTGGTTGAGTAGTTACTTCTTTTGAAATTTTTACAACCAGTATAATATGTTATTAGAAATAAAAAAAAATATTAATATATTTTGACTATATTTTTATATCTCGTTTAGCAATGAGTATTCAGCAAGAAGATAAATACAAATCTGAATAAAATTTCAAAGAGACATCATTTCATCCCTCTTCCTGTACAATAAGCTGTCCTCAGCCCCCTTGGACCGTCATTAACCCCAGTCCGGCATACTCTAACACCAACTGATAATAAAAATTTCGCCCAGGGGTTTAAATAAAGCAGGAAGTTCATTCGAAAATTACAAGTATTCATTGAGGTGCGATGAAAAGAAACTCGTTCTCCAAACTTCCACACCAGGCCCGTGGGAGAGCGATAGATTTTCAAAATATTTAACGTGCACTATGCCAATTCACACTGTGAATTTTCCATGAAATTGGATTTAGAATCTCTAACCTTCTGACACAACACTTTGACACTCTGCCTTAACACTTTGGCAAAGTTATCGCAACCCCTTTTCCATCCGGGAGGAAATTACAGAATATCCTTCATTTTCTAATTCGAAAGGAAGCACAAATAATTTGTTAAAAATACCATTTATTATACCTTGATATTTTTAAGTGAAGTTCGATTGAAAAAAAAACGATGAGATAATAGATGCAATTTATCTTTATTACGTACCTTCACTGGCACCTTTTTTCAGACGGAGACCTTTTCTTTTTCAGTGCTAATGATGAATTGATTTATTCAATGCAAGTGAAAATGGAATAAGGAGCGAGGAACAAAGTGTTTCCAATTATTTATTTTCTATCTTTTGAAAATATGAAAATGGAATGAATCATCGCAAAAATGGATGGTACTGCTACTATATATTTAAAAAAAAATTGAAAATATTCCGATTGGTTTCGCTGATTAAACCCAATAAAAATTATTTATTTTCAACAAACAATCGTCTTCGAAAATTAGTAAAATGTAGTTCCTACTTTTAAACATATAACTTCTACAAGACACGGACCTGAACTAGAGAGCCTAGTGATAAGTTCTTCGCTTTTAAGATGTAACATTCCAGGTTCGAAATCTTTTTCCATCGATGACAAACTGTGTAAGGGGGTCTGGTGTTGGAGTTAAATGTCCTTCTGTTTGTGGAGTTCAGTAATTTTTAGAGGTGTTAGCTCGGGCAAATCATTTTCATTATCTGATAGCAGTTAAAAGTAGCAATCAATTCCAAAGTAGCCTTAGTTTCGCCTAAAATAAGACGTTACTATAGTTAAACTAAATGAAAAGAGATCTCAGGAATATTAAGGACGTAAAAAGGAAGGGCATTAAGTATAACTGTAAAAAAGCCTTTTATAACATTGAAATTGAAATGATATATTTAATAAATGCATACTTGATTTAATCAGTTGTACGGATTTTATAGATAAATACTTCACATTAATAATAAATAAATATATGAAATTTTTTGAAACTAATTTTTTATAAAAGGAATTTTATGTCACATATTTAAAAATGAAATTATTGAATTAAAATTCATTAGAAAATTCCTACTTAAAAACTATATACCTATTAACCCTTTCTAGGGCCGTGGGAAGTATGCTTCCCACCAAATTTATCAATCTTTGTATGAAGTTATGTAGGTTGGCATAAGTTTCTGACAAATTTTTTTAGTAGGTCAGAAACTTAGATGCTTCAGTTCTTTATCTCACACAAAATGATTTGTCTCGCTTTGTTACTTAATTATTAATTAACCAAATTAATTAATTAATCAAATTAAATTGATCTAATAAGTTAAATGAATCCCTTTTCTTATTCTAATTTCAAGCCTAAAAATATTTTAACATAATATGACTAGAAAAAATGGGCCTTTAAAGGGTTAAATACATTTTAACAATAAACCAAAGTGTTGAGATTTGCACAAAATGCTCATTTATTTGAAAATTGCATAAGATTTTTTGTTTATTTTGATGGACGGATATATAATTATAAGGGAAATGATGTGACTAATTTCATTTTCTTTGATTTTCCTGTGTGATGTTTTCGTTTCCGTTCTTCTCTAATTGGCTGTTTCAAATGTAACCTTGCGTACATTTATGTCGTTCTTGAATGAAAATTATTTGGAACAATAAAATAAAAGTTTTTGTATCGATCTGATGTTTGTTTTTCGTTGCCTTTATTCTGATCAATTCTAAAATGAGTTATGGTAACTATTTCTTTTAAATATTTTAATCTAAAATTCATAGTTGTCTATTTTCCCAATAGTTCATTGAATTTTTTTTTTTTTGTAGTCACACAGAACAACAGCACGACATCTCCATTTCAATCAACATGTAAAAGTAAGTGAAAACTTTTTTTTAATTTTAATTAAGTTGCATTTTTTTTGTTTACCACATCACTGGAGTAATAAATATCTCAGAAATGGGTAGCCTTTAAATTATTATGAGCTTAATTTTTATATATTACGATAATTTTTGTTCCTTGAGAATTTTATGATCTGATGAAGGGGCAGGCTATCATGCTTAGTTTAGTTCAACTAATGTCCCGTTTCAAAGGATTCCATTTTGTAAATGGAAATGTGTCATAAGCAAATAAATGATAACACCTGAACAGACACCCCTTTCCATACTATACATTGCACCAGCTGGAGAAATACATTTCATCATACTCTAAATTCCCATGCAGGTGTATCTCTAATAAAATTGGGCCTCAAATAAGCGATCCTATTGGTTTTAAATTCCCGATTCTACATTAACCAGACAATCCCCCAGAATTTATTTTTTGTTACTTTCAATGACTTAATCTAAAGTCAATAATAGTTACTTATATCTTTACATTCTCATATCCCGTATGCTAAATATGTTGTCCAGGTTTAATTTTAAATGCATTAAATATCTTGCAAGATGAAAAAGAATCTAATTGTATATCATAATAAGAGACAACAAGCAACTAACCCTTTGACCTCGGGAAAGTAATTCGATGCATTATTATTCAGTTAATACGAGGGCTTGTTTATTGTTCCGAAAAGTAAATGCATATAATTGTTTTAAGTTGAATTTCCCTGAAAAATTTATTTACATCTTTTACTATTCTGTAGGCGTTTTTAATAATCAAAATTGCAAAATGCATAAATAAAACGTCAAAATGAAGCACCATCTTGAATGGTAAGTGAAAGGCACTATCCGAATGCAAAGGGTTAAATTTCTTCTAATCTTAAAAATTTCGTTAAATCATCATTTTAAAAAAGAAACATGCTTCTGTTGTGGATTATAAGCATACACTTACCAAATATATGGTACAGAACGATCAGAAATGATTTTTGTGCTTGTAATCCATTTGACTCAAGCTACAATAATAAAGCAAATATATTTGTATTTGCGTTCTAAAAGAAAAGTGCTTGGCCTATAGTCTCCAAAATTGACGCACATGTACTTTAGAAGGTATAAAAATGTACATTAAAATGATTTTTTTAAATTTCAAATAGTTAAAAATGAAATAAAATTTTATTGATGAAAAAACTTTAAAATGTCAGGGTGTTCAGCAAGATTAAAAAAATCATCAAGGTTTTTTACATCACTAAAAATTATTTTTTCTGTCGTGCTTATTTAATCTTTATTGAATTCTTTTGTCCAATACCAAAAAAATGTGTTATACACAATTTACAAAATTACTGTCATTGTTATAAGGAAATTCAAGCTGTTTTTATTGTTTATGCAAGTTTGTAATTTCATGCGTCTCTTCCATAATTGGAAGATAGGACAGTGTTGAAAGAAATTTTACTTTCTTTTTATTTTAGTAATTTTTTAAGTAATATGTTAACAAAATTCTAAAAGATATTAAATCAGATAATAATATTCTCAAAGATATTACCTGATGAAATCACTGATTGTAATTCCTAATCTTTAATTCTTTCACTTAGCTTGTTTTAATTCATCAGATATGTTGTTGGATATAAATTATATTAAATAATCTTAATGTTTATTTCAAATACAGTTATTTTCCCTCTTGAATAAGAAAGCGGAATAGGCGCCGAAAGGGAATTAGTTGTTAGATGATACATTATTCAATACGGATATTTATATAGAAAATGAATGAATAGGTGTAAGACTACTATCATCAGTTTAATGTGTATCATAAATGAAATTTTAAATTACTTTATTATGAGAACCATGAATATGAAATTGTGTCCTAAATATTCAAATGAATTTAAACAAAATTAATTTAAGCGGACAAGTTGATCGCCCAAAACGATAGAATCAAGTTTCTTGAGTGTGAGGCTATGTGAAATTATTTTATTCTTAGCATATATTTAAATAAATAATTTTCATTATCTATTATCAATTTTGAAATGTCCAAAGAAAGGTTTAACTTTTTTAACGAATTGTAGCTTTACTTCAATAACATTATATGTATTGTATTAACAACAAATCTTTTAGATATTGGCTTCCAATGTGAATGACTTCAAACTGAATTTTGTATTACTTTATACGATTTTTTCTGGAGCCTTTATAAAATAATAATTTTTATCATATTTTGTATAGATACAATTTATTAAATTTCTGTATTTTCATTTTATAAATAATTTTCTTCAAGTAATCATAAAAAATGTATTTGAAAATTGATTGAATTTCCAGATATTTAAATACAGAATTATTTTCAAATATTATGTCAGAACTTTTATTTTCTGAGTTATAATACAAAAAGTGAGACATTTGAAAATAACAGCAATAAGCATTATTTTAAAAGTAAATATATATCAGTATGAATTAAAACTTTTCTTTTTTATTCTTCTGTAATATCTATGCATTACTTTATTTTTAGTAAAGTTTTTCACAGCATCTAATTCTGTTTGATTTTCATTTGTTAATTAGTAACAGAACACTCAAAACATTTCCCGAGATATGATTAATATAAAACAAAATTAAAACCAGAAAAACAGGAATAGAAGTTATAAAATCGTAAAAAATAAATATGGTTTTACACGTGCGTGCGCGTGCGTGTGTGTGTGATAGTAATAAAGCTTGTGCTACAGACTATAAAAGTTGAAATAAATAATTGAAAATGAAGGTGCTCTATAAAGATAACAAGACAATTAATTTAGAAAATTTTATTTCAAACGATACTATTAAAGTTTGAATTATGTAAAAATATCTAAGGGGTTAATATCGCCTGTTTAATATCTCACAAAGCCATAAAAATCATTTTATGATTATTTTTTTAGGTGGGGGGGTGGAGGATACAACGCGGTTCCATCTTGTCATGCAGTGATGATTAATATTAATTAAATATAATTATTAATATTAAATATGTTAATTATTATCAAATATTATATAAAAATTACTATACTTTTTTTTAAAGAAATTTCTCCAACGAGAAGTTTTACTTCTTCACTAACTAAACCAAAGAAGAAAAAAACCTTTGAACTCATTTTGGAAACAATTGATTAAAAATCAATGGACAAATGTATTTTTATTTTATTTTTTTATTTTAAATGAGAGAAAAGTGTACGAATGATGGCTCTGAAAAATTTAAAGAATAAAGGAATTAGAATTTCTAATTCAAAAATTTTAGTTTCCTTTTTTTTTTTTTTTTTTTTTTTTTTTTAAGTTTTCAAGTTTGTTGACGACGACTATTAAAATTTTTCGAAATTCCGAAAATTACATTGGTGGTACGAAAAGAATTTCATCAAAATAACAATTGTTTGTTTGTTTCATTGTTTTTCTTCTTTCATTAGAAACCATACTGTGAGAAAGAATGATTCATAATATCACGAAAAATTAAATTAAAAAATAATGTATTAAATTTGAAAATTTGACCTTCACCATTACGTATAACTGTCTGCCAAATTTCATGACTGCGATAGATTTGTCTGGACTTCGCAGACACACATTTAATTTATTTTATACTAGCCGCCTTTGGCGACCAGCCGGTTAGCCAATATTAATGTTCGTTAAAATTTTAATAATTAAATATTTTATGCAATTTCTACTTTAATAGCTTCTTCATCAAAATATTTTAAAACTTCAAATTTTGATTGCCATATAATTCATTCATAATATTATAAAGGCCTTCAGTCATAACGTAATATGTATCTCTCTCATTTTCTGTTAGCACCCGTAGAATTTATGCTTTAAATTAAAGTGGAAAGAATTAATCTTCAATTAATATAATAATATTTTTTACTGAAACAAAGCATTTTTTTTTATAATCTGATTACTGAAAACAGAGTCACTCAGCGTTTAAACTTTATGGGCACTAAAGAATATCTTTTTTTAATTTATGTAATATCTCAAGAGTTTGTCAACAAAATTTTCTTAGATTCATTATGAGCAGATCGATTAATTAACAATGTTTAAATTTAAATGCATCAAACACTAAGAAAATAAAACGAATCGTTTAAAATAAAAGGTTGAAAACAGGTTTAAAAAAAAACTACTTAAAAAACGATGTACTTAAAACTATAACCATATACAAAAAATATATAACTAACATAAATACAATTTACTTACAAAAGCATGCAACTAACCCAAAAATAATTTAAATCATCCATTGATAACGGTTGTCATGGCAACAATCAGAACAGAATGCGCATGCGTGAATTTTCTTCGCCAGTTATGTAACGCAAATACGCGATTTTTTCTACGCCAGTTGGGGTAACGCTATGCGGATTAGAAATTTTTAATTTTCTTTATTCTGTTTTATTTTAATTTAAAAGTACTTCAGAATGAATCTGAAAAATCGGTTAATTAACAATGTTTAATTTTAAATGCATCAAACTTTAAGAAAATAAACAGAATCGATTGAAATAATCGGCCGAAAAATTTTAACCCTAGCCTCATTACGGTTGAGAGAAAAAAAACTAAAGCCTTTCTCATTTGGCGGTGGGGAAAATGGAAGATTTTTTTGGCGGAAAAGTTGGCGGTGGGGAAAATGGAAGATTTCTTTGGCGGGAAAGTTAGTTTTTAATTAATAATTAAAATTCTAATTAAAAATTCGAAAAAAGGAACCCCAGGTGCACATTCCCAACCTCCAAGGTATACATGTACCAAATTTGGTAGCTGTAGGTCAAACGGTCTGGCCTGTAGAGCGCCAACACACACACACATTGAGCTTTATTATAAGTATAGAAGTATGGGTTTTTATTTTCCTATTAGTGTTATTTCATTATATTTATTTTTAAATGTATACGTAGTAAAAAATATGATTTTTATATTGTCAATTAATGAATGTAAATTAAGAGCTGAGTTGTTTCCCGAATATATTTTGGTGAAAGTCAACTTATCTTTTTCAGGTATGACGTTTTATTTACTGAATGACTTATAGCAAAATATAAATTAAAATTTTAATTAATTAAAATTTTCTTTAAGTAATTAATTTTTTAAATATTTAAAATAGCAAGTATACTTTTAAAGCTTTAAAAATACTTTATTAAATACTTTTGATAATATATTTTTAAGCACTAAATACTTTTACGTAAATGGTACAGGAAATATGACATCCTGTTTAAAAATGTAGTGCATTATTCCTTGTAAGATTCCCCCAATGAGACTTTTATTTTTACAAAAGCACGGATATTAAATATTCAAAGTGATTCTTTAATACTGATAGGTAAAAAAATTCTTGATCTTTCTTGATTTGAAATATTCCTTTAAAATTTCTTACATATAATATAAGCTTTCATTGGACTTTTTTCTTCAATCACTCCATACTTTTTTTTCCTTGAGATATGTGTATACCTTTGGTCTGATAGGTTTTTTCGTTATAAATAGAATCGTGCAATATTTTTTCTGATAAAATATGACATAGAATAGAATAAACTGATGTTCAGTTTTAAAATATACAGATTGGTTCAAAACTATTTGATAAAAATATAATATTAAATGTTATTTCAATAGGGCATATGCGAAAAAGTACATAAACTGCCAATATTGAGGTATATCTGAAAGTATATGCCTGCACATAGAGAAAATATGAATAGCAGATAAATAAAAATGGCAGGTAAATATTAAAGAACTAAGAAACTTAATGATTCTTCCTTTTAAGGAGATGTTCGAAAATGTGAGTTCGGGTAGAAATACAAGAATACCTTCTATTTCTCGTAGATTTGATTAATCTTGCAAGAATTTTTGCATTTCTAATAAAACTTGAACAGCCACTTGATTTTCATAGAAGTGGAGGCTACTTGTAGACTATGATTTTAGAATTCCTCTGAAAGAAAAAGAAAGTAAATATAAAATCTAGAGACCATGACCAACCAAGGAAAATAGTAATCCTTACGAACAAAGAAAAAAGATGGCAATGTAATTATTAATGCTACTAAGTGAGCTGGTGTTTCGTTGTACTACAACTATATCCACAAGTGAAGAACTGGGGTAATATAAAAGATGAGCGTTCTTATAAGCAAGCTTATTCTCTTGACTGACTTGGCATTTCTAATCCCAAACCAGTTCAAATATAAATGAACTTTTCATTATAGGCTTGTGATTTCGTAACACTTGGATTTACATGCCAGCAAAGGTAAAAATCGGTGACGAAACATGTCAAAACATGCATAATATATAGATGTCTCCAACATAATCCTTCGCCATCTCAATGCAACATTTATGTTCTCACATTCCATTATTAAATGCTCAATTCGGCTTCATATTTCTGCAAATTCTTTAGAATCACTTTGCAAAGTTAAATTTTATTCAACAATATAGACGTTTTGAATTTTCGATTGTTTCTTTCAATCTTTTAGAACTCGTGTCATGCCCATTTTATTTTATTTATTTATTTGTGCTCACCATACTATGAATTGATAATTGCTCTTTTTTTTTTTTTTTTTTTTTTTTGTGCTGTTATCGTTAACTTTCTTATGATCGAAAATAGCTTCAAATTCATTTGTATATTTTTTTAAAGATTGATATTATTAAAGTGATAAGCAACTTTTTTTCTTCTAGATTCCATCTCCATCGGCTCCTTGTTGGGTGTCATAGCCTGTGTTCTCGTCTTTTCTCTTCTGATCGGGCTGGTGGTGTACCATTTCAAACTATGTGACAGAGGATACGAAAGAGTCAAAAAGCTATCCGGGACGAAATTGCAGCCGCCTTTAGAATTGGATAAGAAAAAAAGATACCGATCAGAGATAATAGTAACCGATGACACAAATTATGATAATATGGCATGAATGTTACTTGTACACCGAGGTTACTTGTAAAGTACCCACGTCACACTATGTTTTGTGCAAACAAACGTGATCAAGCTATGTTAAAATGACCAAATTTTCTAAATAATTAGGCTGAGAAATATAGAATAAAATCAAAAATAATAAATAAAATATAAAAATTAGAGAAAGAAACAAGCTGTTGTAATTTTTATTAAAAGGCAGGCAGAGTTAAATGAGCATACGTAAAATACATGATGGTCATAAAAACGTTTCCCTATATACGAATCTTTATAGATTTATCCGCTCATCCAATCAAAAAGAAATTTCAGTATGTTTGTATTTAAAAGCATTAACTCGAGATTGCGATAATTAAAACAGTAAAGCTCTCACAGTTACAGTTGCATTGAAAGATATCACAGTTGTCGAATGGCTGTACCCGCTTTTGGGATTGAAAAAAACTGAAATTGATTTGTGCTGCCACTCGAAATCTTCGAAAAACAGCACAAATCCATCAGCGTATTAAAAAAACCATAAATAACTTTGAAACAATATAAATTTGGAGAAAATTATAGGCATAAAACGTTTACAAAGAAGATAATTATAAAGGATTAGTAACAAAACAAGTGAGTCGAAGGGAAAAACTTTTATTGGAATGACAAGTTTTGAATATGCTTACCTTAGCAGGTGATAAAGAATTGCATGCGGAAAACTGTTTACAACATTGAAGAACCTTAACATGGCAAGAGAAATCTATAAAACTTCGCATTTTATGACCTCTTTGAATTCTGGCAAATCTTATGCATTTTATATGCACACATTATCTTTCAGATAATTGCAGAACATGGGATTGTTGTCTGTGGATCTCGATAGCCATGAGACTGAAAAGTTATCGGAGATTACTATATCGCCAAAATGCTGTTACAACACTGGCCAAACACATGTGGCGAAGGGTGCAGAAATACTACCTTGCATCTAAACAACATCATTAATAACTGTTGCTGTTGCAATTCTGGAATTACGTAATTTGAAGCAATGTTGAGTGCTGATACTTGTGATGAAGCTCATTTTGATACCTGTGGAAGTGACCTCTTCGAAGATTTATGGACGGAGACGAATGTGCTTCCGATGTCACACCACATAGTCATTTTTGCTTTGTGTAAAGGAACTGTGGCTACATCGTTCGGATTTTAGATCAGTCCAGTGAGCATAGTTGTTGATGTTTAAGTTCCCAATTAAGAAGAAATATGCTTCATCAGTCCATAATATCCGTACATTCCCTTGATGTCTTTATCTTATCTGAAGGAAGGAAGAGAAATTCGCAAAGTCGACATGCTGTTCCTCGTCTCCAGGTTACATCTTGATGTGCTGGAATCGACAAAGAAATATCAATAGAACAGAGCACTAAAGCTGGTTGACTGTGGTTAATAAATATGCTGTGGTTGCAGATTATTAAAGGTTTTCCACTAGCTATGCTTTGCACATGATGCTTTATGATTAATAAATAAGCTGTCTACTATCAATTGTGCAAAGTTCGTCAGTGCAATTCATCTCTATGTGGCCTTTGATCTTATACAATTATGTTTCAATTTGCAAATGTTTTGCGTCACCAGTTTTCATCACACATATGTGGTTTTATTATCATTGATGGCATTTCAATGCACTTATCAATTTGGGCAAGAAAAAAATAATATTGCCTTCCAAAAATTTTCGTTATAACTATAATCGTAAAAGATCTATTGTTTTAAATCCTCATTATTTCGAGCGCATACTTTCAAATAATAATACCTGAAATTTCTTTTAGATTGGTGTAATGGATAAGCCGCTAGGAATTCATAAGTCGGAGAGATTTTATTTTCTAGCCATCCTGCATTTTATTACTAATTTACTATTCACTTTTCCCTTGATTGATTTACTTTTGTTATCTTCTGAGGATCACATTTTATTATAAAAATTTTTAAAATAAGATTTCTTTAGCAGCTTTTTTAAAGTTAAATCAACACATTTCGCATGAAAATTCTAATTAGAAAAATAAAATTCATTATGGAATATATAATGCTAATTCTCTAATTCTAGCCAAATTTATCTAATCAAAACAAAGTTAAGATTTAGAAATTAGGATAACCACAGCTTATTGGAAAAGATTAGTCACTTTAACTACTATGTATTAGAATAATAAATGCTAGTATACGTAAAAATATTTAGTTATGTGACGAAAATGTATATAACGTCGTTATTTTTAAAGAAAAATGGAAATAAAGCTTTTTTTTAATCAAAAATATGTTTTAATAGAATATGTCATGTTGGCTAAAAATTAATAATGTATTTGAATAATAGCTAACGATTTTTTTTCCAAATTTTATGAATAAGAGAATATTAAAAATAAAAAATGCATGATGTATAATAGTGATATACTAATATGATGGCCTAGAAAACATAATGATATTACTAACCGCTGTCTCAGCAAAAGTTTTTTGCGAGAGATGAATGCATTTTCAAACATTCATGCTGTATAATGTTTTTCTTTACATGTCGTCTAAATTTTAGATCTTTTTCCTCGAGAATGCATTTAGATAATTTCTTACAAATTGTATTGCAGCCCTTATATAAGATATAGTTTTTCATACAAAATCAGTTATCACAGACGAGTTTACTGCAGAGAAAATGAGCTGTGATTATCGATTAGCATTATCAAGCAAGAGATCTTCTTAACATGACACGGAGTATATAAGATAGCGGAGGCCAGTTATTTGAAATTTCTGCAGCTGCTTGTGTTAATTTATTCTTAAAGCCATGGAACCACAACTAAAATTATCAGATTTTTGAAGTTTCAACCAAAACATTTCTGTTGATAGAATTGGTCTGACAAGGATACTTGCTAAAAAGAAATGAATAAGGCAAATTTTAATAATATGAAAATAAATAAATTAAATTAAAATTATGGAACAGTAAACTCATAAACTATCGAACAAAATATTTAAATGTATAATATATTTTACTATTGCCTTTAAAAAAATTCGATAAAATTCTTATGCATTAGTTTTAATTAAAGAGAAAATATAGTTATTTTCAGAAGAAATTTTTAGAAAAATTAAATTTAAGTATTTTTAATATAAATTACTGTTTGATTTAAAAAGAAAGAGAACAATATGCGACACCTTTACAAGAAGGACCATCAAGAGAAAAATTAGTACTGTCTCTACCTATTCTTGAAATTTTGTCACTTCATAAAAATAGCAGATGATTGGAACTTAAAATTAATATTTATTCTAATATTTTTTAAATATTATTAATATTTTAGTATGAACTTTAAAAATATCAGGACAAAAAAATAAATTAATAAATCAGGAAAAAAAAAAATATTTTGGAAAACCTAACTAATGCACAGATGTCTGGACACCTTAAATGTAGCTAAACTAGTTGTTTGACACACAACTTTCCTGTTATTACATGTATGACTGAAATAGGAATGTTTATTCCAAGCCGTGAATATAATCTTTCAATTCATTTCTTTCAAGTCGAAACGAACTATTTCGAAAAATTGTCAATAGAATCATGTTGATTCATGCAAGGACCTCTGCTTGATACAAAATAAAAGTTTAAAAAATAAAGCCGTTCATTATGCTATGTATTATAGCCGAACAAATATTGTTGATTTAATTTTGTTAATTTAATAAATACTTTTAATTTAATTTTGAAGCTCACAATTACAAAATTTAATACAATACAAACACAATTTTTAATACAATACAGAATTTACAATAACAATTTTCTGCATCATATTCATTGAATTTTTTGCATTTTCTATTCCATATAATTGCTATGTAATTCTTGAATACTTCGCTTTCTACAATGCACTCTATATGCCCTCTCATAGTCACTGAATTAGAAAGCAAAGAAAAATATTTTCAGATAAATTATTCATTTCAGATGCTTTAATTTAAATCAGCATAAAATTTTATAGCAATAAAATAGACCTTTCTCAATTTTTTCAAACATTTAGAAAAAAATTCTAAAATTAAATAAAGCTAACAAAGGTTTTAATAGCCACTTCATGATAGCTTCACTTTAATTTCCTCCGTTTCTTCCCTGCTGCCCTTAAGGCATTCCAAGCCTTCCTTTCCCAATGGCATCCAAAGGGTACAGGTTCAATATCTAGGATTCCAGTCCATGCTTTGTCAATACTGGCAAGATATTTTTTTCTTATTGACAATAAATTTTGAAACGTCACCCCTCAATTTCTTGGTATAAAGTTTTATTGAATAACGCTTGATGGCTTAACATCATACAGAAGAAAAAAATATTATAACTTCAAATAGTTCACATGGTTATTAAAATAGAAGAGAAACAAAATACAATGGTATTCCTTTTGAAACCAAATTATGTTTTATTAAAATCTTGCAAGAAGAAAAAATGCTTGGTTAGAGCGTTTCTGCAAGCACATCTCTAGACATATGTGTAAAAATATTTTTAAATTGTCGAATTTTATATTGAAGTCTAAATGAAACAGAGTTATTCAAGTTTGTCTGAAATCAATTGAATAAAATATCAAATTTTTAATTCGAATTTGAATTGTACACGAAAAAAATGGGAATTTATACAGCTTTCTCTTTTGAAAAAATATAGTAATCGACTTATGAAACTCAATTAAATCCAATCTGTTGGGATTTAAACATTATTAAAAAGAATCGAAATAGCTTTTCTGACAAGGAGAAATGCAAAATACTCGTTTTGATTCGATTAAAAACTGCTTTCTCTCAATTGCAGCACCATCATTAAAAAAATTATTTGTTATCAATATTTACACTAGATGGCGCCACTAAATTAATAACAAGGGAAGATTTGATTGATTCAAGTGTTCAATAATGTGTAATAGAAATCTTTTAAATGTTGCTACTGAGGCGTTTTATTAAAATAGTTTTTGATGTAGTTAATATTATATACGGCATTGTCAGTTATATTACAATAGAGCTTCTGCATAAAAAAATAATCAATAAACAAATCAAACAAATCTTTTTTAAGAAAAAAAGTCTTATTTTTTAATTATTTTAAAGAAGGATGTTGGATACCATAAAAATTATAAAAACATCCTTCGTGAATCTGAGAATTATTCTGAACTCATAATATAATTATTCCTTCTCACGTAAAAAACTTATTTTTATTCAAATATTGACATATACAAAGTAATTGTATTGACTTCAAGTAATTTGATTTTGTTTTATGTAGCGTTTTTTTTTTTTTTTTTTTTTTTTTTTTAGCGCAAACTTTTATATAGTTTGAATTGCTCAGCAAAAGCTAAGATGATATACACACTAAAATAGCTAAAAATAAGAAAGTGAACACTGAAATTAAATATGCAGAAATGAGCTAAAATATTCCTTGAATTTTCAGAGCTATTGAGAAATAAATACAATCGCATCAATACCAAAATCATTAGAAGAGGAATGTAGTCCAAACATGGTAAGGCGCAATCCCATGATAAGACACATTTGCAACTATTATCTAATATTTAATTACTTAACTCTCACTTATAATGGTATGTTTTTTTCCTCCTGCACGAGGCCCACTGAGTTTCATTGTAACTTAACGTGCAATATGAGGAAAAGAATTGAATCCGTTATTTATTAACATAAACTTTTTTTCTATTTGTTAAAGCTTTCAATGAAGTGATTTCATCATCTAATAAATGAACAGAATTTTCCATTGCCGTGATATTACAAAAAGGGACAGTTCATACATTCTGCCCCGTATTAGTTTGATAAAATTGTTGTTTCAGTTCTGAACATTTCTCTGAGGACTTCGAAAATTTGTCAACTTTTTCACAAAATGAAAGCAATTATTATTAATAACGTTTTCCGGGATGAAGAAAATGGTGATTTCTCGTTAGAAGCAGCAACCAGCTAGTTTTAAAAAGAGAAATGTCAGTTTGCCAGGAGAGACCGTTGTTAATAAAACATTCTAGAGGAAGCATACAGCCAAAAGTAGAATGATAGTAACAGAAAGTTTGTACCTTTTATGCTGTAGGCTTCAAAGAGTTTCATTTTTAAAAAATTCCAGTAAGTACAGCTTTGCAAAGGAATTAGAAGTAAGAACTGAAATTAGTTTTAAACACAAGAGATTTTTCATATTAAATAGAATCAGACCTTGCTTAACGAATATCTCGCCTTACGAGTAAACAAAATGTTACGAAAAATATGACTAGCTTAACGAGCGATGTTTCGCCGAACGAACAGCCAGGAGACACTATGCCGTCGCATTGGCTTCTAAAAGTTTGTTTGAGCACTTGTTTGAAAACACACTTATATCGAAAGGGTGTCCCAAAATTAACATGGGGAAGAAGCAAGAGGAAACTCCTCAACTCATGGTGGAGAGAAGCAGGAGGAGACGACTCAACTCGGAATCGGTAGTGAGGGGTTTACTACTAATAATGAATATATATTTGAATCTCTTAGTTAGGTAGAGTCGAAATGTGCGAAAATGTAAATTAGTATCTTTCGTTGTTTATTTTCATAATTTACGAATCTCTTTCCTTGACCAGCCGTTAAGATTAATATTTAACAAAGGTAAGGTTTGATCAGGTAATCTAAATTTGATGAATTGCTTCTTATCATAGGAAAAGAAAGCAGGTATTTTATACTAGCTGCCTTTGCAAACCAGCTGGTTCGGCAGGAATATTTTTTGTATTGTTTCTAACTAAATCTCTTATGTATAATTTAATGTTCATAATTTTGCCAAGAAAACACATTTAGGCAATAATTATACCCTTAACAAACATCAAAATTGTATTTTATTATTTTTGTATGTTTGTTCATTGTGAGTATAAACCACCTTAATAAAGTCAAATTCTATAACTTGCTTTTAAATTTTCACGTCAGTGCAATTTTATTTTCTTATTTCTAATGTAAACTACATTAAATATTAAACACAGTTCTTCTTTCTTAGCATTCAACAATGGAATTAAACAGTAAACTCCGAGATTAAATATTAATGGAAAGGAAGGAAGGAGGGTTTGGCAGTTTTGGTTTCTAGGCACCATGAGCGGTGAAAATCTACAGAAATCTTTCTTGAAGTGTTATGAGAACCATTGCTATAAATAATCTTCCTGTTAGGAATCAACCTGAATTATTTTTTCTTTCATTATTTTTAGTTTTGATGTGTATTTAATTAATGCATATTCGAATTATAAAAGATACTTTTATATAAGCTTAATACACATCTCTACCAATGAAATATAATAAGAAATCTTAATCACCAATGAATTCAAACTAAAGCGTTTAAACTAGAAAATTTCAGCTACGTAATCCAATATTAAGAAATTTAATCTTGTATAATGAGGTTTGTTCGTATTGTATTTCTTTACTTTTCTAATCGTGCATTTGAAACTTTTACTACTTTCAATTACCAATCGTTTTCAAAAGTAATTGTTATTTTACCTTTCTATTAAATCTATAAAAATGTTTTGGAAATTGGTTAAAATCTTTTCCATGACGACAAATTCAAATGAAGTTCAGCATTTAAAATAAACAAAAAAGCAATAAGGTCTCCTGAAAGATTTGCTGGCGTAAATCGATTATAGTATGTAAATAAGAAATAGATTAAAAATCATTTTATGGGATTCTTGATTAAAAGAAACTGCAGTAATATTTTAATATAACTTTTTCGTGCTTGACATTAAAATGTACTAGTATTTATTTTCATAAAAATATCTACGAGTACGCCACGTCACATCACAGTTTCTACAGCATAGATCGCTCTTGATCAGCCACAAAAATATATTGAAGAGGTAAATAAAATTGTGGCGTATTTTCTATTTATTTCTTCAAGAAAATATCATACTTGTCAGTATGATATTATAGATATGAGATATCAGTATGTTTGTTTAATAGTATTACATGTTCGAGCGGATAGATATTAAGTTCAGATTTATTTTCAACCATAAAATACGGTATTTAAGCCATTCATTTTACTAACTGTAAAATACTATACAGCCTGCTCATACATTCATACGGACTCAAGGAGAAAATAAAATACTATACAGCCTGCTCATACATTCATACGGACTCAAGGAGAAAATAAAATATTATACAGCCTGCTCATACATTCATACGGACTCAAGGAGAAAAAAAATACTATACAGCCTGCTCATACATTCATACGGACTCAAGGAGAAAAAAAATACTATACAGCCTGCTCATACATTCATACGGACTCAAGGAGAAAATAAAATACTATACAGCCTGCTCATACATTCATACGGACTCAAGGAGAAAATAAAATACTATACAGCCTGCTCATACATTCATACGGACTCAAGGAGAAAATAAGATATAAAAAATTGTTTGGAATAAAGTATTTGTTTACTAAAATACAATGAAAGTGAATATCAGACTTATGAGAAGTGAAATATTGAAAGAAATGCCTCTAAGTGTATTGAAATGTGTATTTTTTGTTTTGGGTTTGGATTTAAGCAAAAAGGCTAAGAAAACTGCAATTATTTCCAAATTGTATTTGATTATTCTAGCAGTTCTATGGATATCATACTTCATTCATACTATAATAACCTTATATTGTTTCGTTTCCACAGGGAATTCAAAATTGCATACCTTCATAATCCAAAAGATAACAGATATCAACACACTTATTTTATGGTTTTACATTTTGAAGAAAAAAGATAAAATTCGAGCTACGGTTGACAAATTATTCCTTGCTGGAAATTTATCAGAATATTCTAAGGTGATGTTAACATGCATTAGCATTCTGTTAGTTGCAATAAATATTGTTGGTTGGTGGATAACTGTGCCGAAGTACAAAGACGAGTTTTGTTCTCAACTTTTGAAAAATTACTCATTTTTACTGTCCGAAAATACCGATAATTGCAAATTATTGCATCTTGTTATAGCAATGTTCATTTTAGTAAGAACGCTGGAAACAGTAGTCGCCATATTGTTTATAATTCTTTGCTATATATCCCGAAAGATTCTTTTGATGCACTGCTCCGAGAAACCAAAACCCATGGCATTAAGCCAAACAGGATTTTATGAAAATAAATTGAAGCAACATTTTATCAAATACTGGTGTGCAATGAAAGTTCTGAATTCTGTTGAACAGGAATTTGCGTTCCCTGTATTCCTGTTGCAAATGAATGATTTAATGGGAGTATTTACATTTTTAATTAGATATGCCGGGTATGATCCTGGTTTCACTGTAAGCAAAGCAGGACCAGCAGCATTTACGGCAGTGCGATCCATTCTAACTTTCTTGGTAGTTTCTGTAGCTGCTTCTAGCGTTCATTTAGCAGATGAAAGAGTGAAAAGAGCAGATGAGGATATGTGGTACATTTTGCTATGTCGTGGAAGTATAATGAAAAACAATCAAATGGGAATTTCCGTGGTTATTAATAAAAAATCGTTTGCATTTAGCGCATGGGGATGTTTTCGCTTCACGAAAAGTTACATTCTTTCTGCTGTAGGGTGCCTTTTAACTTATTCGCTTCTGATTATTCAATTATATTATAGCATTAAAGACGAAAAATATGAGTAAAGAAAGCATTTAATTCAACACAATATGAAATGGCTAGTCAAAGGATGCCATTCAATTTTCAAACATAATTTTTGTTTTTATTTAATTACATTTTTTACGGCATTGAACTTTAGATCCTCAATATAAATATGATTCTTTGGAATGAACATTAGGTCCTCCATTCCATTATGATTCTTTCGAATGAACTTTAGATCCTCAATACTATTATGATTCTGTGGAATTGCTAAAGAAGACATCACCTACTTAACATTCAAGAGATAAATAATATCGAAATATACATAGCTGTCTTAATTATTATACTAGAAGGAAATTTTGGATTTCTGAATTAGAAGAAAGACATTGACATATTTAATTTAATGAGAAATATCTTATCTTCTGAATAACTTACCTCAATTTTTACTGTTTCACATGACTGCTCAAACATTTATTTGAGTCCATTTTTCTATATCCTTTAATAAGCCTTATCTTCTGGAATTGTAGGAAACTGAAACTTTTCTCAACTTTCGGCAGAAAAAAAGATACAAATTTGCTTTATCTGTGTTTCAATTCAATGTGTGCAATTCGTCCTGAATGTCTTATTGTTCACTGCTTCAAGTGGCAAACTCAAAAATGTTGTCAACACCAGCTGATTGAAATCAAACTTTATAATTCATGCTAATGAAACTTCGTTGTATTATTAACATATTAAAAATAGTTATCAAACGTTACTGTCCATTTTATTAAAATAGTCGAAAAAGCTTCTTCAAATCACTCTGTTAAAATCGAGAACTTTATCAATAGTTTTATTTACATTAATGTGGGGAAACTGTATCAACGCTCCATTTTTGATATATCAAGTAAACAATACAGAAAGTTGTTTGGAAAATAAAGTTATTTATTGGATGATAAAATCGAGTTATTATAAGCTTTTACATAAATAATGCCATGTTTACAATTAAGGGATTAAATTCGTATCCATATATTGCACAATGATAATCCACTCCAATTTAATTCGTTGTGCATGCTGCTGAAGGGAAAAAATATTACATCTTGGCTTATAGAAAAAAATATTATAGATAAATATTGCTAACATGTTTGGCCTGTAATTGCTTCGTCTCTTTTTTTTTTTTTTTTTTTTTTTTTTTACTGCATTCCTCTTTTGTTGATTCAATGCATTTATGTTGATAATGTATCTATATCTCAATTGTTATGAAAACTGCCAGAATATTGTACTTCCTTTCTATGTATATAATTTCAATCTTCCTTTCTTGCTCTAATTTTGAACACTCTGAATCTGTATCTCACTTTAATTTTTGCTGAATAAATAAAATTGTATAAAAATTTTCAAGTAATATCTGTAAGTATCGATTTTATAAATCATGTCTGTGAAATCTAAATTTTCATGTTATTGTTCTATTCCGCTAAACAATTTATTTCCTCTTTCTTTCAATTAGTCATATCGAAGATAGATATAAAGAATTTAAATAAATAAAGTTGTATGCTTTTGTAATTAAAATGGATTTATGTTAGTTATATATTTTTTGTATATGCTTATAGTTTTAAGTATATCGTTTTCTAAGTAGTTTTTTTAAAACCTGTTTTCAACCGTTTATTTTAAACGATTCGTTTTATTTTCTTAGTGTTTGATGCATTTAAAATTAAACATTGTTAATTAATCGATCTGCTCATAATGAATCTAAGAAAAGTTTGTAGAAAAATTTTTGAGATGTTAAATAAATTAAAAAAGATATTCTTTAGTGCCCATAAAGTTTAAACGCTGAGTGACTCTAGTTCAGTAATCAGATTTAAAAAAAAAATGCTTTGTTTCAGTAAAAAATATTATTATATTAATTGAAGATTAATTCTTTCCACTTTAATTTAAAGCATAAATTCTACGGGTGCTAACAGAAAATGAGAGAGATACATATTACGTTATGACTGAAGGCTTTTATAATATTATGAATGAATTATATGACAATCAAAATTTGAAGTTTTAAAATATTTTGATGAAGAAACTATTAAAGTAGGAATTGCATAAAATATTTAATTATTAAAATTTTAACGAACATTAAGATTGGCGTTATATATAATCTATATCTATACTTATAATAAAGCTCAATGTGCGTGTGTGTGTGTGTGTGTGTGTTGGCGCTCTACAGGCCAGGTCATTTGACATAAAGCTAATAATTTGGTACCTGTATACCTTAGAGGTCGGGAATGTGCACCTGGGGTCCCTTTTTTGAAATTTTAATTAGAATTTTAATTATTAATTAAAAACTAACTTTCCCGCCAAAAAAATCTTCCATTTTCCCCACCGCCAACTTTTCCGCCAAAAAACTCTTCCATTTTCTCCACCGCCAAATGAGTAAGGCTTTATTTTTTTTTTTTTTTCTTCCAACAGTAATAAGGCTAGGGTTAACATTTTACGGCGGATTATTTCAAACGATTCTGCTTATTTTCTTAATGTTTTATGCATTTAAAATTAAACATTGTTAATTAATCGATCTTCCAGATTCATTCTGAAGTACTTTTGAATTAAAATAAAACAGATTAAAGGAAATTAAAAATTTCTAATCTACATAGCGTTACCCCAACTGGCGTAGAAAAATTCACGCATTTGCGTTACGTAACAGGCGAAGAAAATTCACGCATGCGCATTCTGTTCTGAATTCCGCATTGTGTTGACAATTATTATCAACGGATGCGGACTGGATTTAAATTATTTTTAGGTTCGTTGTATGCTTTTGTAATTAAAATGTATTTATGTTAGCTATATATTTTTTGTATATGCTTATATTTTTAAGTATATCGCTTTTTAAGTAGTTTATTTTAACCTGTTTTCGACTTATTATTTTAAATGATTCTGTTTATTTTCTTAGTGTTTGATGCATTTAAAATTAAACATTGTTAATTAATCGATCTGCTGACGATGAATCTGAGAACATTTTGTTGACAAACTCTTGAGATATTACATAAATTAAGAAAAATTTTCTTTAGTGCCCATAAAGTTTAAACGCCCAATGACTCTGTTTTCAGTAATCATATTATTAAAAAAAATACTTTCTTTCAGTAAAAAATATAATTATATTAATTGCAGATTAATCCTTTCCACTTTAATTTAAAGCATAAAGTCAACGAGTGCTAACAGAAAATTAGAGATACATATTACGTTATGACTAGGGATTGCAATACCGGTATACCGGGATACCGAATACCGGTATTTTGTGCCACTTGTGCAATGTTGTAATACCGGTATTCACAAGTTTAAATAGCGGTTTTTCGGTATTTACTAGAATTTTTTTAAATTGTCTCCACTATATATTCAGGGATCGCCAACATAGCAGAATAGTATACGTTTTTGTTTTCATGTCTCCCTAATGGACGAAATTAATTAGATAATTAATGACTCAATTAATTGCTTAAATTTAAATTAGCGAAACATGCATTATCCCTGAAAGAAGATATGGTATCCATAACGACTAATGGAGCAACCGTTATGAAAAAAGTTGTAAAGTTGATTGGTGCAAATCAGCAATTGTGCTATGCTCATGGAATTCAGTTAGGAGTAATAGATGTATTATACCAGAAAAATAAAGAACAGAAGAACCCAAATACTGTGGATATAGCGACTTCGGATTCCGACATTGAAGAGAGTAAGAGTGAGAGTGATATTGACAATGAAGATAATGACAATGTAATTGTTGAAGAAGATATTGCTAATGTGGATGAAATATTTACCCATCAAGAATTGCTCCCTATAATTTATAAAGTTCGAAAAATTGTTAAGATATTTAAACGTTCCCCTACAAAAAATGCCATATTACAAAAATATATACTAACTGAAAATAAAACAGAATATTATTAATAATAGATTCTTAGACACGTTGGAACAGTTTACAACTAATGATGGAACGATTTTTGAAACTGAGAAATCTAATCGAAAAAGCGATAATCGACTTAAATCTGTAGATTAATTTTTCAGATAGTGAATTCGACTTAATATCCAGAACTATATCAGCTCTACTTCCAATAAAACTGACTATTGAGACATTATGTCGGAGAGATTCTAATTTATTAACAGCTAATGCAACAATAAATTTCATGTTGCAGTCATGAAAGAACAGCACACATCACTATCTGAAGAATTATATGTTACATTAAAAAATCGCACAGAAGAAAGGCATACCGAAAAATTAAATGTCTTATGGTATTCACATAATTCTAATGATTTTAAAAATAAAAATGAAAAAAGAAAATAACGAATTCAAATCTGATTAAGTTAGAGTAAAGTTTCTTAAAAATTGTTTCCCACAAACCTATCCACATTCAGAATTCGGTTCAATTATCGAAGCTTATGATGTCACTACTGTCGATAGTGAAAAGGAATTGCCTCTTGAACAAAAATTAGAATTAGTTATGAATAAAAAAAATAAAAAAATAAACGAACCAAAATACAATACAGAAATTAGTTATATTCAAAACCATCCGACGAGAAATCGATTTATTTGAAGATGAGTGATTTAGAGGTAAATACTTGGAAAAAGTATATCGCGCATTGCTAACAGTACCATCAACTAGGGTAGATGCCGAAAGAGCGTTTTCGACAGTAGGTAATTTTTACACAATTACTTTACAGGCTTAATGACAGTACAATGAATGCATTATGTTTTTTTAGATCACATTTCAAAAATTTGTAATAGTACCACAAACTGAATAGTGATATTTACACTTTTTTTGATTTAAATAAATAAGATGCTTCTTTACTTTTTTTATGATTATATACTGCTATAATTTATAAGTTACAGATTATTTTTTGTGATATTTGCACTCTCTAACAAAACTGGCAAATAAAAAAAGAAACACCTGTGTTTTCTTTCTTTTTTCCAAAATTTCTAATACCGGTATTAAAACCGGTATCCCGGTATTAAGATTTAAAAAAATACCGAATACCAGTATTGAAATTTTGGTCCGGTATTGCAATCCCTAGTTATGACTGAAGGCCTTTATAATATTATGAGTGAATTATATGACTATCAAAATTTGAAGTTGTAAAATATTTTGATGAAGAAGCTATTAAAGTAGGAATTGCATAAAATATTTAATTTTTAAAATTTTAACGAACATTAAGATTGGTGAACCGGCTGGTCGCCAAAGGCAGCTAGTGTGTGTGTGTGTGTGTGTGTGTGTGTGTGTGTGTGTGTGTGTGTGTGTGTGTGTGTGTGTGTGTGTGTGTGTGTGTGTGTGTGTGTGTGTGTGTGTGTGTGTGTGTGTGTGTGTGTGTGTGTGTGTGTGTGTGTGTGTGTGTAAGCCTCATTTCATGTAAAGTAGAATGCAGTTTCGAAGTCAGTGAAAAAGCTTTCGATTTCGTGACGTCGTTTTATTTCATCTTGGAGAAGCAGGCATGATGCACAAGCAGGAGCGACGAGCAACACACAACACAGGACGACACAGAAAGAAAAGCTCTTGAACATTTTATTCCTGGTAGATTTTGATAGGGAAAATATTTCTCCATAGTGTTTATATACAAGGAGATCTTAATAGGGATTTTCGCTACAAGCGCCAAAGAGGCAGGAAAACACAGGGATCTTTTAAAAAAGAATGTGCTTATTGGACATTTTTCTAGCCCTTCAAGCGGAGTGTGGGAAAGTGAGGCTTTTAGCTGATTCAGCAATTTTACAAAGCTTCTCTTGAATTAATTAAGTAGAGACAGTGGAATTGGATCAGGAAATAAGAGAATATTTTAGAATGAAGTTACTATGGGCTAAATTAAGATAAAACCCTGGAAATTAATTAAATTGAAATTCATTAATTGCGTGTGTAATTACCATTACACACGCACACACATATATATATATATATATATATGAGTTAAGCCATATATTATAGAGCCAATGTAGCTGTGTTTCGTATGACAGCAAAAGGCTGCGCATATGATTTGGTCAGGAAATGAAGAAATAATTCATGCAACAAAGCAATCACTAGTCACTGATATAAGGGAGATATAGAAAACATGAGATATTATTGCATCGTTTGTAGAAAAGCATCTTCCTGATAAGGCAGTAACTATATATATTGTACAAATTCATTTAAAGATAATATTCTGTCTCATTTTTGCTACACTTTTAACCGTAAACAAAGAAAAAATGTCTCTAGACAATTTTCTTGTCAAAAAATATGCATTATAAATAATAAATTACATTTTTATAAATTAATTTAATAAAAAAAATTGTTTCGGAATGGAATGGTCGTGTTTGTATGTGTGCACGTGTGCGTGCGTTTGTGTGCATGTGTGAATTTAAATTAATAAAAAATAAGCGAAATTTTGGTATTTTGCCTTGAAAACACTGGAGAATATTTATGTATAAAATTTATTTTTACACAATTTTAAAATTCTGAAAAAGATGTGTATGTGATTTTTTGAAAGTAATTATTTCTCAAATCATTAAATTAGTAAAATAAATTATATGTTTTATCTTTTTCACCAAATCGCGCCTGTAGTTTTTTCAAGCAAGAAAATCGATACTGAGATCGTTGATTCAATTACAGGCTTATTTAACATTTCGTTCTACCTAAATATGAAATTTCCTAGTCAATGCATTTAAATGTTAGTATTGTTTCCAATCTCAGCAATCTAAAGGTTTTCATTGATTTCGAATTGTGATGTTGCCATTATTATTTTGTAATATTTTAATGAAAACAGCATTAAAAGAATCTTATATAAATATACTTTTATCGTAATTCTCTATATTAACCTGACTTTGATTTCGTTCTTTTTATTATCTTTTCGTTATTAATTTACCTGAGAATAAACATTTAAAGATTATTGAGACAAACAACAAGAAGAAAGGGTCTTAAGTATTTAGATAGCGACAAAATGAAAACCAATTCTAATCTGTTATAACAAATATTATTTTGATCAGAATGAAAAAGGAAAAATAAGATACGACTGTCAATCTATTCAAGACTTTTTTATGATCATAAAGACATAAAACGAAACATTTAATGAATATACTTTGTACAAATATATTTTAATAATAATTCTTCTATTTAACCTTGACCTATATTTTATTTTTATAATCATCCTATTTGATTATTTTTTAGTAAATAAATAATAATAGATTTAAACAAATCGCCCAATGAAAAGTGCTTAGCTTTTAACATTACGATAAAAAGAAAACTCAATAACAAGACTTTTAATCTATTCTGGCAAATATTATTTTGATCAAAATGAAAATGGAAAAATAAGATATTATTGCCAAACAGACCTTTTTCTGATCAATAAGATATGAACTCTAATATAAATACCTTTAACATACGGTAAACAAATTAAGTTTATGCTCAGAAAACAATTTAGATGTAAATGAAATAAAACATGAAAGTGCATTAAATTTTTATTATTTAAATAACATAAATCTTTTCCTAATATATTACTGTACTAAACACAAAGAACCTTGGGTAATTTGATTTTTTTAATATGAACTCTTTGATAATTGGTATTTCCTTTGGCGTCTTGAATTTTCTGTTGACTTAATGTTAAAATATCATATTTAATTCAATTAGTTCATATTTTTCTCTTAATTTTCTATCAATACTAAAAATTGTCCGATATTATTTTTTATTTCTGCTTTATTTTACTTTATCAAATCATATACAAAAAAGTTTTGGTTAAAACTATTGAATTCGTCAGGATTAAACTTTACTAAAAATTAAATTATTTCTGAATCTATATCCCAATGGTTTAATCAATAAAACATTTTTAAGCAGAGTTTCATGAACATGTATTATTATAAGCCTTACCCCGTTTCCCTAATTTTTAATATATACCTTTATACAATGGGATATGTATATTACATTTTGAATTATATTGTCACGTAGGTTCTTTAATGTGGAACTCAATGACACACACAAGAAGTAAAGGTAAACCAATTTATTAACTCAACTCTGAACTGAGAACACAGTGACTGACAGAACTTCTGCTTTTATACTAGCAGGGAAAGTTCCAGAATACTTTTCTGGAGACAGTAAGAAAAGTCCAGAACACTTGTCTGAGAAACTAAAGAAATGTCCAGTATCTTCAGGAACATGAAATAAAGGAAAACACAAAATCAAGGAACTAACTATTTACACAGACTGTGAATCGCATTGTCTCTAACGGGATTCGAACTGACAATGTCTTGATTAAGAGACCAGGGCTATGACCATTCGGCCATGGAGAGTCGACTGCCTCGCTTCAATGCGGCAATATTACATTGTAGATTATTTAGTACATTAATGAAATTAAGTCTTAAATGGCATGTATAGTCCATCAGCAAAATATCCACACACTGCTCTTTATTCTGTAACTAATTACCGTCCAATAAAATTGCAAATGCCAGGCTCTGTAGGCATATTTTCTTTATAAGTGCATGAAATAGGTCTTCATATAATGTCGTCTCCATATTTAGATTTACACAAATCGATTTTTTTTTCAATCAGTAACACCAAATTTTCCAGATTCAAATATTCCAAATGCTTATAGCATTTTGTAATTTTGAATATATGTTTGATTAGCTATAAGAAATCTTGTTATGCATTAAAATACACAATAAAAAAGACAACATTTATAAAATTATTTAAAAAAATTTTACAAAACATAGACAAAAGATTTTTAAATATTCAAATATTATAATTTATTTTCAATTAATTTTTAAGTTAACAACTTAACATTTTCGAATGTAAACTCGTAAAATTGTTAACATGTTACAGATGATTTTTGGAACCTTATGGAACAAGATATCTGTGAAAAGTACAGCTTGATAATTTTGTATATTTCTAAAATTTACTATAATCAGATTTAAGTCGTTTGGAAGAAGTGAGGAAAAACAGATTAATGTCTACAAGGTGTCAAAGCGCGTTCATGAGAACATAAGGAGACAAAAAAAAATGTCCTTCATTTCCCCTAATTTTCTTCCAATTATATTAACTCAGTATTAATATAATTATATTAATATAATCAGTAAAAATATTAATTCAGTATTAATTTGAATCAGTAGATAATACAAAAGGAAATATGATTATAGGTAATAAAAACACTTAATGTTATATTCAAAAATCTATTTTGATAGAGGAGCGGACAATTTAACCAATTTCAATTATTTTTACTGTAAGTCAAAAATTAAAATTAAGATAATGTCGCAGATGATAAAAACAGTTAAATAATATAATAATTATTCATTATTATTTTGTATAAAACATCTTTATGTAAAAAGAATAGTATAAGTATGTCTATAATGCATTTACTCCTTTTCGTGTTAACATTCATTTGAACCGTATTATCAAATATATTTTACTTTTCAGGTATGCTTTATTGTACTCGTAGTCTTTGTTATTTTACAAATGCATGATATCCATACATAATTCCTCAAATAAAGATTTGTTACAAATAATACAGAATAAGCGAATGAAAGGAAAAAAAGGATTTATTGATTTTTATTTAACAGTTCAAAGAATGTTATAACAAACACTTCAATTTGAGCAATATTAGTTTACTCGAAACATATTAAGTCTGCTGTTCTTCCTTTTCCGTCGGACTTTAAACATTTTCAAAGTCTTAGAAGCTGTTCCTATGATGACCCGATTTCACAATCCTTCAAAACAGCGAAATTCTGAAAATCATCAACGGTCGTAAGTGCATCTCGTTATTGAAGTAGAGGTAATTCGACTCTAACATATTAGGCGCCAAGGAAGCAAGAGGCTGCTTACTTATCCGACAACTTTCTCCAGATGTTAACACCTCCATTAGGAGGCATTGAAACTTTAAAAAAAAGATTTATGACAATTAGCTAAATAGTTACTTTTTTATTATAGAAACATGAAGATATTTTTATCAGTAATAGTTCCTTTTACACCAGCTAGTCTGGTATTTGGCTAATTACATGATATTCGAGAATTTCAAGCATTTAAAACGTGTCGCTTTAGAAATTATCAAAAATCAATAAAAAAAAAACAATATAACTTTCAAGAACTTGAAATTCATAATTGGTAAAAAATTTACATTTGAAGAGGAAGTGAGCAAAACTAAAAATAAAACATATTAAAAAGTATTTTTTCCATTCCTTTAAAAGTGATTATCAAGAGACACAATATTGGCGTAATCAAACATTTGAGTTGACTTTGAGTGCATTTTCAAAGGCCTTTCTATGAATTTCAAGAGTATTTTAAGAATTTTTTAACAGCTAATCTATTTTTTAAATATATTTATTCATTGCCAGTCTATTATCTTCTTGATGACTTTGAATACATTATTAACAGTCTTTCTATTAATTCTGGGGGTTTTCTTTGCACACCTTGAAGTAACTTTCCTTAAATGTTTTTTCCTAACCGTATCTGTAAACCCGTTCTTTTATTGCTGTCCGCTTTCTCTTTTTAATGTTGTAAAAAAAGAATGAAAGAAATATATTGTATAAAATCGATGAGATCATTGCAAGAATAATTTATGACTTGGGTACTGTGCAGAAGTTCGTTTTATATTCCACTGATTCATTCGTCATCGGTGATTGTAAATCATTATCAGGATTAACTGAATATGTTGATTCAGCCAATGATATAATATTTATATTTATCCTTGATATTACGAATAAAAACAAAGGGGAAAATTACAAAGCACAAAAGAACAATAAAGACTTAATTTAATCTAAATTAATTAAAATTAGATTATACAAAACGAATATTAAAATTGATATTCCAAGGTCTTACGTGAAACTTTTTATATAATTTGTATTTATTCAGCCAAAATTAAAGTGTGATACATACTTGGTGAGTAGAAATTAAATATGTAAAGTTGAAATACAATATTGTTAAAATGTTCATAGCAATCGTGAAATTCAATAAAGAACCTCGGCCGGACCTAAGCCATTCGAAAGAGAGACGACTGTTCTACTTAATACATATCTTTCAGCATAAAGGCAAAAATACATGACACACATACATACATATATATATATATTTATATCTCTCAATTTAAAAGCACAATATTTGCAGAAAACTTATCAGTACATTAAACATAAACAAACTACATTTATGCTTGTTATTTCTTAAACAGACCATGATAACAAAAATAACAAAAAATAAGAAATAAGTAAATATTAATAACAAAATATTTGCTTATTAATAACAAAATATTTACTTAAAAAGATTAATAACAGAAAATAAGAAATATTAAATACATAAACGAAGTAAGAAGTAAAAATACATTAACAGTAGAAGATCAGAAATAATTTTGAAAAATTCTAAAGTTATTGGAAGAAAATATTTTTAGATTAAATAATAAAACATTAAAAAATAAATTAAAAACAAGTAATTAAAGTTAAAAAAATAAGTAAAAAACAAGATAAAAAAGCTTAAAGTCAAAATAAGCTCTTGTCTAATCCTAAATGATGTGTAAACACCGAATAAAAATTCTGCCATTGCTATCAGTGAAGGAAAATACAAAGTCAAAGGAGAAATTAAAGAGGTTGACCCATTTGGCTAAGTTCAGTTGTCATGACTAACAATAAGTGGATAATTTTCTTCGGCTTTCTTTCTGTTGTCGAAAGAGAGGAATAAGCACAAGATTTTGACACCTAAATTTTTTCAGGTTTCTGACCACAAGGTATTCTTATTTTCCCAGATGGAGCATTCCAAACGATAATGTTCAACCGAATTTTCTGTATGTTCCCAGGCATATTTGCTGGTTTATTGAAGAGCCGTACCTCACGTTTTTCAAATACTCCTTGATTGGTTAGATTTGATTGATATAAAAACCTCTTTACAATCTTGTTGTTTTACATTTTTTGCCAAGAAATCTATTGTTGAAATATTCCATCTTTTTATCATTCCGCAATTATTTTTTTATTATTTCTGTTTTTGATTTGGCATGAAAAAAATGGTAATCAATTAATTCTTTCGTTGATGGTATACTGGCTAATTTGACCACTATTTCGTTTCCTTTACATCCGTAATCTAGAAAAGAAGGACTTTATTGTTGGAAGAGATGATACAATATTTTAATTCATCAATGAAAGGGCCTTCAGTAGATGCTATTGCCATTCAATGGAATCAGTGACAATTTTGCCATCTAAAAGCTTGTTTTCAAAAACATAATGAACTGCTTTTTTGTAATGGCAACTATTTCAGTCAAGAAAACCGTAGGACTAATTTTCAATCCGAAAAGTTTTGAATGCATTTCGTTTTTCTTGAAGCAATTTGTAAAAGCACAAACAACTGCATCATTAATTTTAAAGCCATCTGTTAAGAGCAGAATTCCTGTCAGTTGACTGTTGTCCTCATTTTTTTCCCGTATTCATCTTTTTTTCTTTCTGTTTAAGATTTTTTTTAGTTGTTCAAAAATTAAGTCCATATCTTGATATATAAAGGATGGCAATTACAAAGAATTTGTAATGCTTCATTTGAAACTATTGAATAAACTCTGTTAGCCAATTACTACCTGGTACTTTATTTAAGTATTATGGTAAGTAAGTATTTAAGTGTAAGTATTTAAGTAAGTATTTCGTAGAATCCTATCGAAATATTATATTTTTGATATTTTACGTTATAATTGAACCATATTTCTAATTCATATATTATTACTTTTTCTATAACTATCAAATACATTTCACAGTTCCTGGTTTCAGACCCTGTGCATCTCTTGTGATTCTCCTGGCATTTTTCGATGACATTTATTTGCTTTGATTTGTGCAATCGTGAAATATAAACATTCGCATCAGTACTTAAATCAGTTCAAGAAGAAATTTAGTCACTAAATAAGAAGTCGCAATCACCTGATAAACAATATCTAACTGTCTTACTTTCTCGAAGCTATCATGGCATGTCTTTCTCGTCTTTCGAAATTCACACTCAATTGAAGTGGACAGAATCACTTGATGTGATATTTGTGGATAAGAATTAAATCCATTATTTGTAAACTTGGTTCTTTCTATTTGTGGAAACTTACAATAAGGCGAATGCATCTATTGATGAACAATTTTATTGTTAATAAAATATTTTTATTTGTCTTCTTCTCATAAAAAAAACCATTCTATATTTCCCACATTACTTTCATAAAACTTATGATGAAGATTTTAATACAGTGCCCGAAAAAATTATAAGGACACGCGAAAAATCTCCAAATCTAGAAGCCTTGTTTACAGAATCGTATGCAAATTTTTGCGGCAAAAATAGAAGTAAAACTAAAATATTTTATGCCTAAAGTAATTAAAATTTTCAATTTTAAATCTGCTAAAATTTAAATTTTGATTTTTAAACCTAAATGAAAACGGAAAAAAGTATAAGGACATTGCTTTTTCTCCAGTAATTATTTAAAAATTTGCATATTTGAAAGCATAAAATGACAATTTCGAGTTAAAAGATTCATTTGCGAAAAGAATTTCCCACTCGTCGACTTTCAGTGTGAATTTTTAAACGATGCCCAAAGGAACTCAACTTTCTTCTGAAAATTGTTGCTTTTCGAGAATGTGGATTAAGTGGATGGGAAATTTCAAAAAGAATCAAGAGATCTAAAACGGTGGTTTATAATTTTCTAAAAAATCTTGGGATGTATGGTATGAAAAAGCGAACTGGGAGACCAGAAACTCTCACTCGTCGACAAAAAAGAATGATTGTAAGGAGAACTTGCGAGAAAAGAGAAACCACAAATGAAGTTAGACAAAATTTGAGTTTACCATGCTCAACAAGGACTGTTCAAAATGAGTAAACATCCTCAAGTTTCTTATGGGAAATTAGTGTCACGCCCCCCTCTTACAAATCATCATAAGAAAAGAAGAGTTTACTTTGCCAAAAATACATTTCTCTTGGTCAAAAGTGGGCTGATGTAATTTTTTCGGACGAAAAAAAGTTCAATCTTGATGGGCCTGATGGTTTTCGTTATTTTTGGTATGATCTGCGAAAGACCAAGGAAGTGTTTTCCAGGCGTCAATATGGTGGTGGCTCGGTTATGGTATGGGACGCTTTTGCGGCAAATGGAACCACTCCAATTGTATTTATCAACCATAAAATTAATTCGGACAGGTATGTTGATATGTTAGGAGAAAGTTTGTTACCTGAAGCGCCACTAATTACTTCAGGGCACTATATTTTTCAGCAGGATAATGCTTCGAAACACGTTTCTGCGAGTGCAAAACTCTGGTATGAAGCTAATTCTGTAAATTTACTTGATTGGCCGGCCAGAAGTCCCGATCTTTATCCAATCGAAAACTTATGGGGACTTCTAGCCCGAGAAGTTTATAAAAATGGCACACAGTATCAATGTAAACAAGATCTTGTCGTCGCTATCAAAGACGCTTGGGAAAAAATATCTGTGGACATTTTAAAAGATCTTTCAGGATCTATGACATCTCGGCTTATTCAAGTGATTGAAAAAAAAGGTAGTTTTCTTGATTATTGAAACATTTTTAAGTATTTTACAACATGTCCTTATAATTTTTTCCGTATTTCCTTTAATGTTAAATTTTGTAAAATCAATATTTTGAAGCTAAATTATGTTTTTTATGTGGTATAAGTGTTATCACAAAATTATGCAGCAGAAGTAAGAAATATAAAAAGTTCATTTAGGTGAAATGGAAATAAAGCATATTTTCATGCAATTACATGTTGTCCTTATACTTTTTTCGCGCACTGTAAATAACTAGTGTCTGAGTATTTAAAAAATTAAAACACATTTTCATTAGTATGAATAATTAAGCTTAGCTTCAAATAGCTAGTGTTGACAAAAGTTTTGAGTTCGACGACTCACAATAAAATATTTTAGACAAAATAAACAGTTTGAATCAGACTACTAAGCACAGTAAATGTCGGAAATTTACAAGAAGTTTCAAATTTTTGTTTTAGAGTAACAGCAGGTAAGACTTCGCAAGAAAAAACTTAGAATAAAGAAAGTCAGATAAATATTAGAGAAGCACATTTAAATAGCAAATATGAAGTTAGATAGAAATGAAGATTTTCATATTTACAATCTCAGTTTAATTTTAATTTATGTAGAAAACCAACATTTCTTAAGAGTTGATTTTCTTCTGATATAATAATTAAGAATATATCATATATGTTGATGCTTATTATATATTAAAGCTGAGCAAGTGACGGCTTTTGCAATTGCACACAGAAGTAATGATTTTTGAGAAATCATATTCAAAGCCAAAAGAAATGTAATCAACTAAAGAAAAGATAATTTATTTGGACCAATTTGAAGTGCATCTTGTAGCTAATTATTTCATAATATATTGAAACAGGTTCCTTTTTTTACTCATATTTCTCACTTTTGATGCTATTACACAGTTGCGCTATCAGAAGCGAATATGTTAAAAGACAGCCAATGGCAGAAAATATATAACTTTTAGTGAAGTGAAAACATCCCCAAATACTAAATGCAAAAGGTTTCTTATTCGTGATCATGAAAACCCGCAATTTATGCGTTTCTACGTCGCTTCCACGGGATACTAAAACATGCCAAAGTTCCTCATTTGCACTCTTCGCTTTGCTATCAGCTGCATGAACACAGGAAGCAGCTGCAGAAACTAGCAAGAAAGATAGTATGGATCGCACGGCAGTGAACATTGCAGGTGCTGGGTAACTTACAACAAGGCGAGGATCATACGATGCATATAAGACTAAAAATGCAAGCATTCTCATTAAATCATTCATTTGCAACAGGAAAACAGGGAAGGAAAATTCCTGTTCAATAGAACTAAGAAGTTTCATTTCACGCCGGTATTTGGTAAAATGTTGTTCCAACATACTTTCAAAAAATTCTGTTTCTCTCAGTGCTCGTATTCTTGGCTTCTTAGAACAGTACATCAGAAGAATTCTTCGCGACATATAGCAGAGAATAATAAAAAATATGGCGACTGTTGTTTCCAATGTAATATGTAACACAATAAAAATTGACATAACAGGATGCACTAATGCGCATTTATTATTATTTCGGAACAGTAGAAATGAGTAATTTTTCATAATCTGAAGACAGATTTTGTCATCTATATTCGAAATATATATCCACCAACCAGTGGCACTTATTGCAACTACCACAAGACTGGTGAATGTTAGCATCCTCTTATGTACAGAGCATTGAAATGAATTGACAGTTAAGAATAATTTGTCTGCAATAGCTCTAATTTTATTTCTTCTCTTGAAAATGTAATACCATAAAGCAATTGTGCTCAGATCTGTTATCCTCCGGAACATATTAATATGCAGTTTAAAATACCCTGAAGAAAAAAAAGGATAAAAGGACCATATTGTATGAATGAAATACAATACCCACATAGACGCAAAGATGATTGAATGCAATTTAGAAATAATTGAAGATATCTTATTCTTTTTGTACAAATCCAGTCCCAAAAAGAAAAATATACATTTCATTGCTGTTAGAGGTGATATTCTTGACATTTTATTTCTTTTAATATCATGCTTGATTTTTAATATTTTTGACATATTAATACACATTTGCTTTAATCCAAACATTTCTTTAATTCACTTATTTATTTTTCACTTTATTATTGTTGAATGCAAGAGCAAAGATAACAGTAATTAACAATTAATACAATGAATTATTCCAGTTTGAAGTTTGATAGTAGAAAAATAAATCTAAAACTACTGACTTTATCTCTTCTCTTGAAAATGCAATACCATTAAGCAAACAAACTCATAACTGATTTTTTTGGCAGAATAACACCTCAGTTCAGATCTACGAATTCCGTCCCAAATTGGTCAATGTATTACTTCCAGATGGAACACAAAGGTAACTGAACTAATCTGAACTAGGCTATTCTTAACTTCTGCGTCATCATTATTAGTTGATTAAAACACCCAAAGAACATAAATAGAAAATTCAAAGAATAAAAAAATATTCAAAAATATCAAGAAACGCTTATGCTATCGATTGTGAAGAATTAGTAATATAATTTTATGGCAGTGGGCTGTCCGAAAACTCCCAATCTATGAAGAGAATATAAGCCTTCATTTTATTTTTTTAAATCACTGCTACCTTATTTACTATTTCAGTATATTTCGTAACTCATTGCAATATGAAGAACGTAACATAACTATTAGTTTAGTTAACAGGCTCTTTGCACAAAATAATCAATAAAATTGTTTTTAATCGATTTTCTATTCACAGACATGTATTGATAATGGATTTTCATCATTGCTTAAACATTGTAAAAGTTTTTTAACCACTGTCTAGCTTTAAATGTCGAACTTCATTCGTGATGAAATGAATTTATCGTGATGAAAGGAATGGGAGTCTCTTTCCATGGCTTTTTCAAAAGTTTTAATAACAGGTACAATAACAGCATCAACAGAAATCCATATATCACCGATACATTAAAACTTCCAAATGCACAATTAGAAATTTAAGGGGGGAAAATTATATGAAAAAAATCATTACACCAGAGGATTTTCTTTAATATTCGTTTATATATTTGAACTTGTCTATGAAAGCTTTAAACTGAATTCAATTTTTTTCTCTGGTAGGTTCAATTTTGAATCAAGCTGATATATATATAAATATTTTAGGTAGATTCCTATAGGAACACTACCTATCCTTACCAATGGTTCTCATGATAAGACTTAGGAAAAATTTCTTCGTTTCTTTACCGATCAATATATACATACATGTGTATAACGCTTTACCCATGTTATCTTGAGAACAGGATAACGAGAGTAATTTTGTTTGAATTTTAACTGGTTTGGAATATGTTGTTAAAATTGTAAAAATATCGGATGAGTTTGTAAAGGGCCCATCTAGCTCAAAGGTGGGTTGAAACTTTCATTTCTCTATAACTTTCTTAACACTGAAGATAGAAAAGTTAATCCAACTAGCCAAATTAGCGCCTTATTAAGACGAGCAACTTTTGTGCTTAAAGTATTTCAATAACTGCAATTTCTTAGAAGCTAGGGGCTGAAAAGGGATTTTCAAGCCCTAATTTTGATTGTTTCTAACATCAATAATTTATGTCGCCAGATGGTAATTTAGATGTAAAGAAAATCTATCTATACCTTCCAGCTTGGAGAGAGGATTTTTTTTTTTTTTGAATATGTATTAGTTGATTAAAAATAATGGAAAAAGTAAAAACAATATGAACCAGTGCTGACACGAAATCATGTAACATCACCAATACTAGTTTAATATCAAAATCTTGTTACAACTGTTCCAAACAAGGAAGTACCAGTAATTAGAATTTAGGCAATTTAATGGCAATTTTAACGGTTGGTGATAATTTTGGTGCCGATTTCAACTCTTTCATAATTATGAAGATATTAAACCTGAAAAGAAATTTCAATGCCTTACTCGAGGATTACATATGGGTTCATTATTCGAAAGGTTGAAGATTGTACCCACAAAAAGGAAGCCAAATAACCAAATCCGTGGACAGCGTAAAAGTAAACAGCTATGAACTTTTCGTTTAAGTAACAAAAATATTAAAATTGATATTTTCGGTCAGAAGCGCAATGATATTTCTCTATGATATGCATGAACCTTATCCAAGAGTACTGAAGTCACCAGAAGTGGTTACTAATAGATATATTTCAGTACTTTATCCTGCTTTTCTGGAAGAATTCCTTAAGACATTAGCACTTACTTAAACAGAAGTGCTATTAGGAAGCCTCGACTTTTTAAAAAACTGTTAACTATTTTGATGGCATTCATTAAGACAGAAAGTGAAGGAGAAAAAAATTAATCTAGAAAATCGGTGGTTCTCAATTGTGCACAAATGAAAATCGTCAATCATTTGAGAAAAAAAATGAAAAGAATTTCCAACAAGAAAATTATCTACAGCTGCTAATTTATTTATTATATCCTCAAATAATTGCAAAGAAAGTTTATTTTTAGTGTAGGCAGCAGATAGAGCACAAACTGTCAACAACAAAAATTGATACTAACTGACAATACATTATAAATCTATGTTTAAAAAACTCAGATTTAAAAATTATTTTTCGAACTCTAATATCTAAATGCTTGCAGCAACCTTAAGCAGGGATAATTTTGCCTCACGGGACAATTTTTGTTAATTTTTGAAAAAAAAAAAGATTCATGTTCGTCTCCCTACTATTGATAGTTTCCTGCTGAAACAATCAATAAAGGTGCCAATGATTTCATCGTACGGATAAGACATTCGACAATTTTTTTTTGTTTGTTTAAACCGTTTTTTTTTAAAGCTTATGATTTTTACAAATTTTAACTAGAGCTTTTGTTTTCGACTTGATGAAAAAGGGATTTTAGCAACCAACTTAAAAAGATTCGAAAAGCCCATTTATTCAAACGTAAGTCAGCATATAGCTCCATTTCAGAACATTTTTAGATTTTAATTTTATATTAAATTCCGGTTTAATAATATAACTTGGCAAAGTTTCACTAAATATCAGTGTAAATAGGGGACAACTTTGCCAATCTATAATTTGTTTTTACTCAAATTTTTGAATGTGTGAAGTCGTGCGTTTTTCTTTTTTATTTTATATGTATTTAAAATGCCAAGACACTATGTTGGGAGGACGTAGGTATTAAAATTTTTGAAATTTTCTGTCTCTGTTGTGATTAATAAGGGAAAGACCAGTGGGAAAGATTTTAAAAGTGCTAATATTCATAAAATCTTTCAAAGAATTATTGAGAATAAAATCTCAATTTGAAGAAACTAAGATGCTTCAGGCAATAAAAAGGGAAATGAAATCCTCGGTGAAATCCTTATTTCAGACTGCAGAATGTCTTTTGATGCTCTTCATGAGAGATTTCCTAGATTCTCTGCGGAGGTAGATTTCACAATTCTGCAGTTGATGAGAAAAACTAATTCCTTCCGATTTCTTCTACAGTAAATGTTGTGAATGGAAGAACAATAACATAAATGATTATAAAAACAAAAGTGGATCTGGTTAGGCATTTTGTTTTCAAGACACATCTGACAAACTTGATGAAATGTTGAAGGTTAATGTGACCAGGAGACTGATTCTTCAAAACTAAAACATAGAATACTTGTTATGGTAAAATTCGCTCTTGAGGAAAAAGAGAATCAAGCATTTTGTTGATTCAATCAATTATCCAGAAACAAAAAGTGTAATATAGCATATCTTAGTATGAATGACTAAAGGAAAATCTTTTACTTACCAAACATGTATGATGAGATTAAATGTATAAAATATCGCGTAGGTAATTTATTCTCCTTACATTTAAAAGCGTGAGATAAATACTTTTTTTAAGAAATTATTAAACAAATTTATGGACTTCGATGTTTTTGAATTCTATACTATACAATTTTTAAATTTTGAATATTTTTGCGTATTTTCTTTAAAATAAAATAATGATAATAAAATTTAAAAAAATGCTTTAATAGCTTTAAAAATCTTGTATTTGTAGGATATTTCAATTGATTTCAGCCAGTAAAATAATTTTAAGCTTCAAACTTTGTTAGTTACATACTACATTAACCATACTTACGATATTTTGTTCTTTGCATTGCGTTCCTCTTTAATTTCCAGTCAGCTACCGTAAAATTTGAACTTGACATTGAAGAGAAAGTGATAAAACTTCAGTAAATACAAAAAAAATCTTTTACTGAAACCAAATATATATATATATATTAAATATGACCACAGAAAATAGTATCCTTCAATATCGAAGTCTTTTGAATACGACAGAATATTGTTTTATAAATTATAAAATATTTCAAAAAATTATCCCATAAAATTTTATATATCCCATAAATAGTTCATAAAATTCATTTTTCAGCTTTACCTTCAAAAAAATTTAACTTGGTAAGTAATATTCTGTTTTATTACAGTCAATAAACGCACTTCTAAACACAATTATGAAATCAAATTTTTTGCAATCTTTCCATCTTATGAATCCTATTCAGTAAAATAATCTTGACAATCTAAAATTCCAATCTTCTGCGATCAAGTCTGATCGAGTTATAAAATTTTGTAACTGATTATTTTAAAAATATCAACAATTTCATTATTTCAGACAAGCAGTCTTGGGAAAAGTTTAAGTACTGATTGGCATATTTTCTTCAAGAGGGTCGATGGAGAAGTCTAAAATCAGGTGTTTTTATAGAATAGAGACATTTAAATTATCATAATTTAGTAGGTTTCAGTTGCAAAAGACTTGAACTTTTTTTATTTAAAATATTAGTGTCTCAAGAATATTTTATTAAATATGACACACAGAATGGTGGATCTGTGTAACAATCTAAAATTCGTAATTCATCAGAACATTTATTAATTTAAACTACATACAATATAACATAATTATTTAGTTCATTTAGAGAATTTATATTAAATGTATTTCTTAGAAATTTGCTGCTCGATATCCACTCTAACCCAGATTAGAGTGAATATCCTGTATATATAAAAGTATGTTTGAATTAATGAAAGTGAATCATTGAATAAATACTATAGATATTTTAAAAGGTCATCGAAAACTTTTTCTTGTATTTAGGTTGTTTTTTTTTTCTACGAAACATCGCATTTCTTATTTATTTCATTTCGTGCAAACGAATGCTGAAATTGCACTTTTCCACATTTAATTTGTTTTTCCAAGTTAACTTAATCTTTTAATTTCACCTTTTTTCAACATGGTGGGTGATAAAAAAAATTTTCTAATTTCTAATTTTTCACATATAAGTATAACGTGCTCGTGTTGGTCTAATTTTTATTTTCTGCAAAAAAAATTGTTGAAAATATAGTTTAAGTGTTTTTTTAATTCTTTAAAAATAGAAACTTTATTTTCATATCAAAAAATTACTATTAATAAAAATATAATTTTTTAAATTTTTTTTTTAATTTTAAAGTAAAAATTATTTTTGTGCTGTAATATTTTCGGAAATTATCATCGAAAAATGTGAACATTTTCATTTAACCTTTAATTAATTAAAATTTTATTTATTTCAGATTTCAGAAAAATCGCTCCGAGATGCACATTCACAACTTCCAAATTATGTACGCTCGGCGATTGATGGCTCCAAGTCAAACGGTCTGACCTGTACAGTATATATATATATATATATATATAGAGAGAGAGAGAGAGAGAGAAATTTAATTTTAAAATGAATGAAATAAAATGAATGTGAAACGATATTTTCTATAAAAATGTATGCAAAAATAAGATGTCCATGACTTTTAAAATATATGCATTATAAATCAATAAATCTGAGTTTTTAGGGCAAACAGGGTTTAATATGATTCTATTATTATGAGATATATGTTTGTCAAAATTTGAAGTTTAAAAATATTTTACTGAAGGAGCCATTCAGATTAAGTTACATTAATTGAAAATTTTAACTATCATTAATGCCGGCGAGCAAGTTAGTCTCCAAATGCAACTTGTAAATATTCCAAGCTTATACGAAAGTGCTTCTGTAAAATTTGTATTTATTCAACAAAAATCAAGGTGAAATACATATTCGATTAAAAAAGAGTATAAAGAAATAGGATACAATATTGTTGGAATTTTTGCAGCAATTGTGAAAGTGATATGTCCGTTCAGTACTTGAATCAGCAGAGGAGGAATGCAGTCAATCAATGAAGTTATTGCTACATGATAAACAAATCTGTAATTTTCATCTAGTATCTAATAACTTCATTTATTTTACGCAATGATATAAATTTTTGACTCCTGTAAAGCTCACAATACATTGAATTTGAAAGAAACTCGTGAAGTACAATTTATAAATAGGAAATGTATCCATCGCTCTAAACATGATTCTTTCTGTTTGAAGAAATGGGCCGCGGTGGCCTGGTGATAAGGTCTCGGCTTCGGAACCGGAGGGTTTCAGGCTCGTGACCCGATTCCACCGAAGAACCGTCGTGTAAGGGGGTCTGTTGCACATTAAATCCGTCATGACCAAACGTCCTCCCGCTGGTGTGGTGTGGTGTTGAGAGGGGGGTGCCAGCTCAGGTGTCGTCCTCGTCATCTGACCGCTGTTCAAAATTACGAGGTCCATCCCAAAATAGCCCTAGTGTTGCTTCAAACGGCACGTTAATATAACTAAACCAAACCAACCAATTCTGTTTGAAGAAACTTACAAAGAAGTGATTTTATCGTCTAATGAACAACTTTATTGTCAACAGAACCTTCCATGTAGCTTTCTGGATACAACGGAAATAAGTCGTCAAAATAGTCTTCCCCTCACTACTTTCATAGAACTGATAATGAAGATTTCAATATATGTTTTGAATGATCAGAAGAAGATTTTTCGATTATTTCCACATAATGAGTAGCGTTAATTAAGAACTCGTTTTCGGGGATTAAAAATACGACGAATTTTTATAAGTTTGAGTAATCAGATTTTGTTTCAATTCAGCAAGTGCTTCTCAAAAAAAGGTTTGAGTTTGTTAGGTGAGGAAATTCCAGGTTATTGCAGACCAAATGCACAGCAAACACAAAATACACACAGCTTGAAGTATAATTTTAAGCAAATTTATACCTTCTTTTTTTTCCGAAAAATTTCCAGGTTTATTAAAATAACAGCAGACAAGGCTTTTCCAAAAAGATGGAAAAAAGGGAATCTAGTAAATGTTTGAGCAGTTAATTTAAACATTAAAAAGCGAGATTTATTTTCAATACTAGAAGATATGTTTCATATTTTGAAATATTCCAATTTCTTTTTTGATTATGTAGATTATGTAGAATGTAGAAATTCAAAGTTTCACGAGCAATGATGCGCGTTAAGAATAGTGATTAACACAATAACATACACAAATGCATATGACGATATTTTGCACTTCTTGAATGCATGCTAAATGCAATATGAAGTGAATTCATTTTGCAATTCCAAATAGACATAATGGCAGGATCCTCGCGTCTAAAAAAATTTAATTAATTATAGAAAAGAGATAAAGTTCGTACTGATTGAAAAGCATCGTGTGGCTAATTATTTCATATTGTGTTAAAACAGATGTCCTCTTTACTCATTTTCCTCACCTTTCATTCCATAATACAATTGTACAATTAGAATGGAATATGTTAAAAGACAACTAATAGCAGAAAGGATATAGCTTTGTGTGAAGTGAAAACATCCCCAAATACTAAATGCGAAGGGTTTCTTATTCATAAATGTGAAACTTACGACTTTATTGTTGCTTATTTTACTCCGATTGGATAGTAAAACTTGCCAAAGATCCCCATTTGCACTCTTTGCTTTGTTATCAGCTGTATGAACACTGGAAGCAGCTGCAGAAACTAGCAAGAAAGATAATATGGATCGCACGGCCATATACATTGTCAGTGCTGGGTTCCTTACAACAAAGCGAGGATCAAACGAGCCGTATCTAATTAAAAATGCAAACATTCCCATTAAATCATTCATTTGCAACAAGAAAACAAGGAAAGAAAATTCCTGATCAATGGAACTCAGAATTTTCATTGTGTACCGGTATTTGGTAAAATGTTGTTCCACTTTATTTTCATAAGATTCTCTTAGCGCTATGAGCCTTTGTTTCTTAGAACACTGCAGTAAAAGAATCTTTCGGGACACATAGCAAAGAATAATAAACAGTATGGCGACTATTGTTGGCAATGTATCACGCAAAATTGCAAAAGTAAAAAAGACAGGATATATTAAAAGGCAGTTTTTATCATTTTGAGACAGTAAAAATGAGTAATGTTTCTTGACCTGAGAACAGTAAAAGCTGCCGTATTCCAAAACGAATAACCACCAACAAACAATAATTATTGCAACTCCGATAAGACTGCTGAGTGTTAATGTTACCTTAGGTAAAGAACATTGAACTGAATGTGCAATAGAAAGTAATTTATCAATAATAGTTCTAATTTTATTTCTTCTCTTGAAAATGGAATACCACAAAACAATCGTGTTGATGTCTGTTATCTTCCGGCTTATAAGAACATGCATTTTAAAGTGTCCAGATGAAACAATAGCATAAGAGGTTATTATTGAATGAATGAAGTATAATGCCCATACAGTCGATAGAATGATCAAATATAATTCAGAAATAATTGCAGATTTTTTAGTTTTTTTGCTTAAATGCAATCCCAAAGCGAAAAATATACATTTCAGTACCTTTAGAGGCAGTTCTTTTGACATATCACTTCTTATAATACCGGGTTTCACTTTTAGTGTTTTTATGATAGTACAAAAAATTTTTTTAAATCCAAACATTTATTTTTTTATGTCACTTACTGTTTTCTTGCATTTGTTGAATGTTTGAGCAATATTAGCGGTATTTCAAAGTTAGAAAATTGAATGGCTTAGGCGGAATGGATGGCGAAAAGTATGTCTAAAACTACGAACTATTCTCTTAACTTGTTCAAGGTGCAAATAACATAGCATCGAACATGCTCGTATATAATATTTTCCGCACCAGTATCATAAGAATTCTCAGAGAAAATAAAGAAAAAAATTCGGTGAATAAAATTAATTAAAGATAATAAGCAGCGGTCTGTAATAAGAAGAACTAGCTATCAATACATTTTTAAGGCTGTGGCCAATGCAAACGCTTCCAATCTGTAAACAGAGTAGAAGTACTCATTTTATTTTTGATGGAGTCAACGCTATCTTATTTAATGTTTCAGTATATTAAGTGAATCTTTACAATATCATGCACGAAACCACTAGATTAGAATATTACAGAAAGCTCTTTGTATCAGAAATCCCACAAAAGCATTTTTAATCATTCTTTTATTTACTAACATTGTATCTATAATTGATTTACAACATTTCCTAAAGTTTCCAAAAAAATATTGTGCGCGCGCAAATAGGGTTTTTTCCCCCAATTTAAATGCTAAATATTTTTTTTTTTTTTTTTGTGATGGAATAGATAGAACACTTTTTATGATCTTTTAAAAAGATGCATTAAATAAGAAAAAAAGACTTTAACTGAATAATAGCATTATTAAAAATTAAAAATGCACAACTACAAAATTAAAGAAATACATTACATGAATACATCATTATACGAAAGGCCTTTTTTTAATAATAGTTTATACTGTTGTACTTGTCTAATTTGAGTTTTAATTTATATTCATAGGAAACTTTTATTTAAACTTTTATTCATTCAACTTTTTATTTATTTAATTCAATTTCTTTTATTCATTTAAACTTTTATTCATTCAACTTTTTATTCATTTAATTCAATTTCTTTTATTCATTTAAACTTTTATTCATTCAATTCAATTTCTTTTATTCATTTAAACTTTTATTCATTCAACTTTTTATTCATTTAATTCAATTTCTTTTATTCATTTAAACTTTTATTCATTCAACTTTTTATTCATTTAATTCAATTTCTTTTATTCATTTAAACTTTTATTCATTTATATTCATAGGAAAAAATTTTAAAAAATCATTTTGCATTTGTATTGATCTGGTAAGTTAAATTCGTCAGTAAATTGTATTCTTTTTGATCGTGTAAGGATTATTTTAAGTTCCGTATTTCATTCGAGGATTATATTACGGCACTATATATTAAAATAAAAAAAAAAGGCAATAAAAAACTGCTCCCTGAAAAATCTTTCAAAGGGTTAGACATGAACAATATTGACTATGTTCAAGATTCGTTGCATAATTTTTGAAATATTCTACAATAATTTTTCAATAGCAATTATTCATTATCATATTGAAATTATTAAAAATGTTAGATTTTTATTTTTTATAAAAATCATATTTAATTTAGTTATTATGCTTGATTAATTAAATTTGTTAAATAATAAAAAGCAGATCTTTAAGCCATTTTTAATTTGTATATTTTCGTTTACTCTTGCCATAATTATTTTTATCCGGTTTTTAGTCATTCGAATTTTAAAATATATCGAATTCTTAGTTATGTTTCATTGGACTCCAAATCATTTATTTCACTATAACTCTTTTCTTCCCCTTCTGTTCCATTATATTAGCTGTATTTCAAATCCACTTATAAGATAATCACACCTCTTAATTCTTTGGTTAATGCTGTTACTAACATTCTTTGCGTATTTTGCATATTTGCATTGCATATTTTTTTTCTAATAAATATCCAATATTTTAAAAGAATATTAATGAAATTAACGGCTTAAATAAATCTACTAATTTTATTAGCATATTAATAGCTAAAATAAAAATGAAGAAATTATTTTTTTCTTGTAATAATTTGAATGAAAACTGCAAGCATTTTGCATTATAAAATATTTTATTCCATATTTAAACTTTATGGCAACTTCACCTACAATTCTCTATTTATATTTTTGTGCTTAGCTTTATACTGTATGGTAGCCAGAACCGCATGTGTGTGAAGATGATGATTTTGATTTTCTTGATAAGAAACAGAGATTGTTATGGCGGAGAAAATAACATTTCGAATAATCCATGGTTGATTTCTCTCTCTCTCTTTATTTATATATATATATATATATATATATATATGTAATATTACTTGTGGTGAAGCATGATGCAGTTTGAAGACAGTGAAGAGATTCCTTTTAGCTTTTTAAATTATTTTTAATATCCCTCGGGAAAGCATAATTATTTACAAGCAGAGACGCGGACAAGACGTCCGCCGCAGCGCAGTACAAAAAGCCGAAGTGGGGAAGAAGGGCCGAAATAAATTATCCCTCGTCTTATATAACCTTAGATTTTGACAGTGAAAATATCTGTCCACAGTGCTAATATATTATTAAGATTCTGATAGGGATTTCTGACGCATGTCGATCATATGTAAGGGAAACACAGGAATCTTTTAAGAAAGAATGTGCTTACTGGACATTTTTACCCCTTCACGCCGAGCGTGTGAAAATATCGGCGTTTAGCTGACTAAGCAATTTTATGAAGCTTCTCTTGAATTAATTAAGTAGCGACAGTGGAATTGGATCACGAAATAAGAGAATATTTTAGAATGAAGTTACTATGGGCTAAATTAAGATAAAATGTTGGAAATTAATTAAGTTGAAATTAAAGTTTAAAATATCATTATATATATATATATATATATATATATATATATATATATATATATATATATATATATATATATATAGGATGGAAAATCAACAATGCTTTACCACATACACAACCCCCTCAGGAGGGGCACCTCGAAAAGAGAATGAGATGCTTCCGGTATGGTGGTTGGATCTCGCGACCCTGGAAGATACATAAATAGGTGGGGGATCTGGCTCCTTCCAGCAATAACGGGGCGTACTTCCATCGGGAAGAGAAGTATCGTGGCCGGTGATGACCCTTAGAACTCAACCACAGTTCCTGCCAATGTTGCTATTGCGGCGATCCGGTTAGTCAGTTTTCTTTATCCGCGTGGCTCCGGATAAAGAAAACTGAATAATCTCTGAAACTCCGATGTGCGTGCGTGCGTGCGTGTGTATGTGCGTGTGTGTGGAGTTCCCTGAAAGGATTTCATTCACCTCCATTTCAAAACTTGTTTCAAACAACAAAAAATCACAATTTCGGAATTTAAAGAAATTATTTAAAAGAGTAAAAATTCTATAAAAGACCCTCAACTTACAAGAATTTCGTGTTGAAATATATTTTATTATGCGCTTCACGCCGCTAATGCGGATAACAATTGCAAGTCGCCACAAGTCACAGTTCAAGGTTTCAGACAAGGTAACCAATACTGTGCGTAGGGTTTCTCACAGAATTATTCCATTTCCTTGTTTGGGTTACCATATTGGCGACAAACGCGCTGTCTACTGGAAATTAAAGTAGGATAGGTTTCAACTTTATTTGCTTGCAGTTGTCAGAAATCGGAAAACAATAAGAAAAGGACAGACTATGACACATAGAATATGAAAACTGGAAAAGATGAAAACAACAAGTACTGGAATTAAATAGAAATAATGTAAAACTGCCAAGTAAAACTGCCAGTAGGAAAATCTCAAAACTCTATTACCCATGGTTCTAAAAGAAGAGTTAGCCAAAATTAGTGTTTCAACAGTTTAATGAAATTTTAAAGATTGGGGATCATTTTAGAATCGATTCCGGCATATATGAAATAAAAAAATTATACCAGGGAAGAAATGTCAGAGGTTTGATTAAGCGACTACATGTGAATTCATAGTCCGAAAGGCCACAGAAGCTTTTCCGACAAAAAAAAGTCAATTACTCTAAAACCGTGGAATAATTAAAATTTGGCAGAAATGAACTTTCGGCAGAATTGTATGTATGAGAATAATCAAAACTGATAGTTAAATTCAGAATCATGTAAAAAATTATAAATATATTTATCTGTTTAAACCAGAATAATATCAGAGAGCATTGAAGACAAAGAGCACTATAGGAATTGACGACTGACAAATGACTCATACTTTATCATATGGTGAGTTTCGTTTCAAGAAATCAAAAAAGCATGGAACAGAAGACAAAGGCAATTTAAATTCAAGCAGCAATTCTTGTCGGACAATACTCAACCTCAACTGATGCTAAAGAACTGTTAACTATTTCGATGGCATTTCTTAAGATAGAAACGAAAAGAAAAGGAAGAATTAATCTATCAAATGGCGAGGTTTGGATTAGGTACAGAGAAAATCGCCATTGATTTGAGAGTCGAAATATATTCCCTGATGAGAAAAATGCCTAAAATTGCTAATTTATTTACAGCATCATTAGGCTATTTTATCCCTGTTTTTAAAGTGAAGATGTCCCTTTCCTGTTTTGAATGGGTGAAAATGAATTTTATTTTTTAAGCGAAATATAATAAAACAGTACACTATACCGAATAATAATAATAATAAAAGATGTAAAAATATATCATAGATACTAAAATAAAAATAACAGAATGTCGAATTTTTGGTTGTGAAAGTCAATTTAATCAAACATGCTCAATGGCTTTTCTTTAAAAGAAAAATGTTATTTTCACACATGAAGAAATCTGTTTCTTCAGGAATTATTTCTGATGATGTTTTAATTCTTTCTTTTGAATTGTTCCCTCTTTCTTTTTTGTTTTATTATTAATTACATGAATTCAAGGAAATACATTTTATTTTGAAGCATTTTATACTTTTAAATTCTAGGAATAGGAAGTATATTTATGATTATAAAAAACCATTTACCATTATAAAAAAATACAATTTAATGGCGATAATTTTTCATGGAAAGATGAGATGCATGTTGTAATGCACTAGGACATCCTACATTCTGCACGCAAGTAGTGGAATATCTTTCTTCGGCCTTTTTTGCTACAATTCAACTACAGTTGAAAACCAACTCGGGTATATGATTGCCGACACTCGCTAATCGTTCATCATCCGGTACCACAAGACTCTTTGTTTGATAGCTAGTCTTCCTTTTTCTTGGGGAATTTATCTATCTATTAGCTGATGAATTATTGCTCTATGGAATGTTAGCTAGTCTAAACTTCTGTCACTTTTGTTCATTAGCTGTAGTATAAAATATTTATAATACAAAAATCTATAAAGAAATTTTTAAAAAATACCGTGCCACTATTTTACAGATTTTTTTCCTATTTGGTCCCTTTTTTTCGTTGACAGAAGCGATTAATAACTTCCCATAATATAGTTATAAACAGCTACAGATTTGAGGCAAAGTACTTCTATTTTAAATACCATCTCTTTTTGTCTGCTTTATAGATATCATAATCGTTGGATTATGTGCAATTGTCAACAAAATAATAGACATTGTTTATTCACTTTATTGCAGCAACACCTGCTTTAGTTAGAAACCCTGATTCTTTGTAGTTTGTAGGAATTACTGTTCTCAACCACGCAGCAGTGAGGCCAATATAGTACGGTCCGATTCGTAAGTTTATGTAATTGGGAGGTAATTTTTTCAATGCCCAAGAAAGTGTTTTGCCATTGTAGTTTATTTTTTATTGTACCGGTTTGGAAATACCAGGAGACTGTTGGTGGATATTTTGTTACTTTGTGCATTAGATCACTTTTTTCATTACAGCAACAATTATCGTTTGTTATGAAATGAAGAAGGTATTAAGAGAAGGAACCGCATCCTGAAATGAACATTATTTCTTTACTAGTTTAATTTATTGCCTAGTTTGAAAATGGGTCCTATTTCATATATGCTTCTATTGTTTCTCTTTTGTCTCGATTATCTTACCAAAAGCTTAAACCACCTATCTTAATTTGAGATTCCAAATACGTCTATCATCATGGCCTATTTTATTAATAGGTCTGCACATTCATTGCCCAAATGCCGACATATGACTTGAACCACCCTACGTATATATGATATATATATCTAGGTATATATTCTATATGAGACACAACAGACTCTGACTTTCCGTAGTGCGTTTTAAAGTTAAGGAAGTCACCAATTGGGAAACCTACGAGACCATATTTTAATAGGGACTTGCTGAGCAGAAACAGTTTCAATAACCATTTTAATTGCCAGGATTTCTGTTTGCAATACCGAATTGTTCCAATTTAGTTTATCTTATCATGAAGCTGTAGCTTTAATATTTTCGAAAATCCAAAATGCACTTGGACACCTTCTGCTTTGGTTCTGTTTTTGAATTATCTGTATTTTAAATTATCTATATCATTCCTGAGGAGTTGATATATAATTATTATTTTGAAAGAAATTTATATAAAAGCCTTTTTACTTAATGAAATACTATGCATGTTTTAATGCGTATATTTGCAAGCTCGTTCGCATGAGAAAATAAAATATTATTTTCTAGTATAAGATGTTTACATTATGGAGCGGGAATGAAAAGATATAATAACTCTATCCTTTGTTGTAAATGCATCGTATTTTACTCATTTCGTTAACTGAAAGTTAGGAGACAATAAGCTAAACGATAATTTTTTTAAATCGGGTCCGAGTAATCGTTCATATAATATGGGCTTTTAGGAATTTGATTAAAACAGTGATTTTTTTTTCTACTTTTGGAATTTTTTGGTATTACAATAAAATTGCGTAAGTTTCTTGACCTAGAAGGGAAGCAAGAAGTGAAAAATTCAAATTCTATAGAGGAAAGAATTTAAAAATGGAACATAGAATAGCTTGAATAGATACTTTTCCGTTACTTCGAAAGTAATTATAGTATGCAAAGACACTGGGATAAAAATCAGTCTCCGTTATACAGCGGAAGATGGCCTTCAAATGTCTATCGCATATGTGATCCTGGTGCTCGTTAAAACGGAATTCTAGAGTCTTACGTCATCTCGTTGGTACAATGGATAATTCGAAAGACGGTGGAAGGTACAATTGTTGTCGTCATCATCGAGCTCCATCTCAAAATTATTCAGTTTGTCTAAAATTTACATTCCTTAGAAGTTGATATAACTAAATTAAACAGTACAGGTAGAAATCCATAAATTCCAGGTAGTATCTCATAGTAGCCTCAGTTGGCACAGCATGGTGGCCCATCTCAATATTTATTTGTGCTAGGAAAATTTAAAGCAAATTTTGACTTTCTAGCGAGCTAACGTAGAAATGCCTTTTACGAATATAGTTAATAGAGGAATAGACGGAAGAAAATTATATATCCATAATGGAAATAAAAACATAAGAATGTAGATCGCACGTAGACAAGTATAAATTATGCGCGAAAACTCTGATAAAATATTCAGCAAAATGTAAGGTGAGATATCTATCTATGAAATTACCTGTCTCGAATCAATATTCGACTCAACAAAGGAAGAATGCAGTCAGTCCACAGGTCGCAAGATAAACAGAATAATACCAGTTATCTAATATCTAATTGGTCCGTGTTTTGGTACAAACCATCTTCACTTATACAGTACGCAACAAGTTCTAAAATTAAATGGTACACTTGGCATGAATTATATAGAAAAGAATGTTATTGTTTGTAAATCTGGAATTCTTTCTGTGAAGTTGTGCATAAAAGTGATTTTATCTTCTTAGCAGTTTTATGTCAGTGCAGTTTTCTATATTATTTTCTACAACAACGAAATTGACCCTGACAAATCTGATGCTGAAGAAATTAATATTTGCTGGAATGCATCAAAGAAAAGTTTTATTATTATTATTTCAGCATAATGGACAGAAGTAATTAAGAACTAGCTTTCAGAGTTTGACATTTTTCTTATTATGAATAGTTGAATTTGTTTTACAATTATCTAATGTTGATGAATTTTTGTATTTGCCAAGTGAGGCATTTGACAATTACACATTTTTTATGAGGTTATACTGTTTAAATAACATTAACTGACTGATCCGATGCGCGTGAAGGCACACTAGAAAATTTGAATGACAGGACCGCCGCGTAGCAATATTGGCGGCAAACTATGGTTCATCGCTTCATGTTTCACAGACGTTTTTTCACCGAAATGTCACATTTCAGCGTTCACATAAGACATGACAAGGGATGAAAGAGGTAAATGTTGTAAACGCCATAAACAAAAATACAGAGAAATTACAAAGTACTCATTAGAATAGCCGTACGAAAGTTTTAAATAATGATCTCCTTATAAGCTCTTTTAAACTACTCAGAAGACTATCAGGCAGTTTTTTAGGTTTTCCACGCATTGTTCCTTTAAACTTATGTGAAAAATGGTACATGATATTTGAACTAAATTATTTATTTGTCTTAGTCTTCAAATGCTTAAGAAATTATTCTCCAATATTATAAAGAAAATATTGATTGTATAAATTTAGAAAAAAAAAAGAGTCGGAATTCATAAATATATTCAGAAAGCTATAATATATATTACTTTTTCCAAGTAAGAATGATAATTGCAAAATAATTGCAAAAAGTCTAAACAAATTTCTGAAATAATTAAATATGATGATTTTAAAAAATAACTATGATACAAAAAATAAAACAAATATAACGTAGAAAATTAACAAATCCCATAAAAATAGAAATAATGATGCAGAAATTAAAGTTACAGGAAATGTTTATGCATACTACATATTTCAATTTTAAAAAAATTAACAATTGCTTAAATCCATTGTAAAATTACACGTGTCATTAAATGCAAATACTAAAACTAATATTTAATCCAAATTTTGTACTGTAATAAATACTGAAGTATTAAAATAAATGATTATAAAGAATACAGTATATATATTTTAAAAATGGGTAAAAATCTAAAAAAAAGAGGCTGATTTATAATAAAAACACAAGCAAGCAAAAAAGAACAAAAAAGAAAGATTAATTAAAAATTATATAAAAAATATAAATTAATGAAGAATAGATTTAATGATAATATTTAAAGATAAGCTTTCATCTGTAAAAAAATTCAATTTTCTATTCAAATTCTTTAAAGGTATGAACAAAAATATTAAAAGAGGAGATAGTCGCATATCTTTCTTTCACCAAGCTTTTCCTAAGTATTTAAAAGGACACTAGAAGGTGAACGGCAGAGGACAAAGATGTGAGCAATACATATTTTTGTACGTTTTAACGTTTGCATGTTCTAACGATGTTTTGCTATCCAACAATATTCTATTAAACAACGTCTTGAGAGCAAGCTGCATTTTTCATCATTCTATCAGAAAAATATATTTCAAATCAATGTTGTTGTTGTTTTATTTAAAAGAACAAAGGAAGTTTGATTTTCTTTTGTACAGCCTTGAAAGTATTTACTATTAAGTATCCAGAATCATTAGAAAATGTCTAAAAAAGGTTAAGAATTGTGGATTTGATTACATGGAAATAAGCATCTTCTTTATTAATTGAGAAGTATTTTAAACTCTTTTCACAGTTTTTTTTTTTTTTGTACATGCATACTGTTAGTCATGAAATTTTTTTCTAATTTTGAATAAATTCACATAGTTTAAATTTTTCAAAAAGTCAACATTTTAATTATTCAAATATATCAACGGGGGATCAAAAACGCTCTAATGTTGTTGTTGTTGTTTTCTATTTTATGTAAATAACAAAAATGCTGACTTTGAAAATATTTACTAAATAAAAAGCATATTAATTCTTATGAAACAACTATTTAAAAGTAATTTTAATTCATCTCTCACATTTTTTTAAATTTACGTTCTATTGTGGTTTTTTATAATTAATAATTCCTATTATATGCTTTTGCAAAAGGATTTTTAGAGATCTTGCTGTACAAAGATATACAATAGCAACAAACTGAACACTTTCTTTTTAAACAACTACATTTTTATTACAAATAACGTAAAAAAAACTAAACAAAATCTTACATTTGGCTACACTTGAACCAAGCTACGTTCTATACAATGCAAGAACAATGGTCAAAATCTTAAAAATATATAATAACTTTGATGAAGAAGTCAGCAATCTACGATGACTTTTGCCATGGAACAATATAGTACAAAAGCACACATATTACAGCTAATACTACGGAGCCACAAATAATAATGCCAATCAGTCCTTCAATGTAGAAACTCTGCACAATACCTGCAAAATATTCATCACAGTTAATTTAAAATTTGTCAATATTTATAAAATCATCTTTTTTTCATAAAAAGCTAAGCTTGACTCTTCTGACAGATAAATAGTTACTAAGAATTTTCGAAAGATATCCAAGTTTAATGTGTTTAATTAGCAATTTCCGTTATATATCAGTTATATTATCAAAAAAACCAGTTCTGTCTTGAAAACAAAGTTAAATAGATCATACAGCAACATATCGACTCAATTAATCTACTAATTTTTCCAGTGGATGAGAAAATCTGCATTTGCTTGTTTGTTCCTCGAAATTAAAGTTCCTTAATACATAAAGTACCAAAGTTATTTTAATGTCTTTTTCGTCAAACCCGCGATATCTGATTTCTCTCAAATGCAGACAACCAGAGTTCTATGTAAATTTGCCATAAGACTGCATGCATTTAGGTGTTTTATTTTATGATCTTATTATAATTTATTAAGAAAATAAATTTTTAAACTTATATCGTCAATCAACAATAGCTAATGCAACTTGAACGAGCATTATATTATCTGTCAGTAGAGCTTAAATGTAACCCGAGCGAAAAGTATAAAATCAGTCATCGGTGAATGATGCAGTCCGAATGAGAATTTTAATGTTAGCCACCAGTGACTAACATGGCGCTTAATGTATTAAAATTATTTCATTCTTCTAACCATTGGATTCTTCTTAAGGTATGAAAGATATTTTTCATGTTTAATAGCATAAAGGTTAGAATAAAAACATTATAATTTTAGGAACTTTAATAATATTTAATACAAAAACTTTTAATGGCAGAAGCAGATGTGGGAAAAAATACATCTCAGAATTCATTCATTTCACAGATAAAAACATGTATGCGAAAAAGTATTAACTATTTTAAAAATAATATTTCTGAAAAGCTTTTAATTCTTGCATAGACAAATATTTTTTATCGTCTTCATTGCAATTGCCGTCATCTCAACAATTCTAATTTCGGAACTTGATTTAGGCAAAAACAAAAAAAAATTGAAGAATTGTAGTTAAAAAGTATTTTATTTCTTCTTTTCAGTATTTGAATGACGTGATGCAAAATATCTTCCACATGTTTTAAGTTACCCAATATTAACTCTTTGCACTCGGATGGTGCCTCTCACTCACCATTCACGACGGTGCATCATTTTGACGTTTTATTTATTTTTCAATTTTGATCGCTATTGGCGTCTACAGATTGGTAAACAGATGTAGACTAATTTTTCAAAGAAATTCGGCTTAAAACAATTATGCATATTTATTTTCCAGAGCAATAAACAATTTTTTGTGTTAGATAAATAAGTATGCATCGAATTATTTTTTCAACTGCAAAGGGTTAAGTATCAACATTTAACAATTTCTTTTAAAATTAAAAGTTAAGAATGAAGCATGAATGTTTCTTCCATTTGATTTATTCCTTGCCATATTCTAAAGTTAACAAAAAAATATAATATTTGGAATTGTTTCGATAAAAAAATTTCCTTACTTGAATTGCAAAAATATAAGAAAAACAATGTTCTAGAATCGCCAAGTAATGCAGTTTTTCTTAATATAAATTTGCAATTTATCTAAAACGAGCTTATTTAAATCATCATTTCTTGAAGCGTACAGATGTTTATCTTAAAGATTAAAAAGAAAAAATATTTAAAGAAATTTGATTTTGGTTTGTCTTTACAGAGCCGAATTTGTCTACGAGTACAAATATTCTTTCAGGAATACACTAATATCATAATACGTATACCTCTTTCAAATAATAAAAAATTATTCATTACAGAAGATTTTATTTCGTGTGAAACAGCTAAGTAGATAAACATGATATTTAATTTTTTTTAAATGTTTCAAATATTTCTTCTTTTATCTTCCGCAAAAATGATTAATATAAATTATTGAGATTATATAAAGAGAAATCAAAATATTTACAGCAACATTGATTAATATTTTTTTTAATTTCTTTGGTTTAATTTTCTGAACAACGACCTTCCTCGTTGTATGATTATTAGGATATTTATATCAATTATCTGAAACACTGGTAGCAAATGAATTTAGAGCAAGTTATTTTTCACTTTTTCTCTCGCGGATTCATGCATGTAGATTCATGAAATATTTTAACTTCTTAAACCGACATGTCCGTGCATTATGTTTGTATTAAAATATCGCATTTTTAAACTTATAAAATTAATTCCTCAATAGGTGTCAAGACGCGATACAAAAATTGAAAACGCTAAATGTTTCTCATTTAATAATATAAAGATTCTCGCTTCTTCACAAAATATAATTAATAGCAAATTCTTCTTTCAAACTAAATGATAATAATGAAAAAAATTTGGATTTAAACAGTGAAATCCTGATATTGAAATCTTATCTCCTAGTATATAAAAATTTTATTAATTTAAATTAGATTTTCTAGATATTTGTTTCTTATAAGTAAATAACTCGTTTTAAAAAAATTATTAATTAGGATTAATTTTTAAAATGTTAGTTGTTTTTTTTAGAATTCTCCTTTATATCTGTCATTGCTAATAGATTTCTGTCGTCTTTATATTAAATCATTTTTAACAAGGAAAGATAATATAATAATAAATATACATCTATTTTGAAGTATTGTAATGAAATATAGATTTTCTAAGTGCCTCATTTTGTTAAAAATATTTGGGGGGGGGGGGTTGTCTAACACATCCTTCTTCTATAGCAATATCAAAGTTTATAAGCGGAAGTTTCTGAACCGGTAGGAGTGAAGTAAAAAATAAATCTTAGTAATGTCCCCCAGTTTCAGGATTTCAGTCAACTATTCACAAATATCACATAAAATTCGTTTTGTGATTCAAATAAAGATCAAGCACTTTCAAAGCGTGTTTATTCCTGGAAGATTAAAAGTGTCCAATACTCAACTGAAACCAAAAAGGAATTAAAGATTATTTTAAGCAAACGTTTACTTACTTTCTTCTTTGATCAATGACGCATCTTCAATGCCCGTGGAATTGTGCAGAACTAAAAAGAAATAATAAAAATCAGTAACAAGTTACAACAGCTGATAAAAAAAATTATGTGAAAATGATATGACCCCAATACATGAAGGTTGCCCTTCAAGTACGAAAAGCCAAACGAAGACTGGTCAAGGCCTTAAATAATTGAATATATAAGGAAAAACGATTTGAAATTAACAGCAAAATAAATGACGAAATGAAAAGAGAAACAGCAATCAAATGCTATTCAATTATAAGGAATCTAAAAGTAGCTACTTATGTTGATTTGATACAACTTGTTGGATAAACTTACTGTTTTATACTTACTTCAGAATATCTGTTTGGTATTATAAATATCGATAATTCCCAGGCAAAGTTCCAGTGACAAAAATTACACTTGAACTAATATCTTCCGCTTCCAGAACTCCTATTAACGGATATGATAATCTTTGGATCATATTGGTACCTTTAAACGATTCGCTCATACGAAGAATTTTGGAGGATTGAATTTGAATTCTACAGTCTGAATGTCAAGGGTTTTTTTTTTAAATAATAATAGTGACCCATCTTGAAACAACACGAGAACTATATTAGAATGAAATCTCGTTGTCACAAAGAAGCGAACAACATCAAAGCACCAAGCACATTATCAGCAAGATATTTGACCCTCGACAGCTTTAACGCTTCCAAGGACCATATATATGGTGAATCATTTCCAAATCATGTATGATAAAAATCCTTTCTAGACATGAAATTCTTCAGTCCTAAAGCCAGAATCTTATCACCAGATCACCACATCTTGAATTTGATTTCAACCGGGGTTGCATAGCATTGTGATAAATTGCAAAAATCAACCCATTCAAGTTAATGGTTAATATTTGTCATATAAAAGATCCTGATATAGGTCCATAGTTTTCATGCTAGTAGAAAAGTATAAATTTGAAATCTTAGAACATAAAACGTATAATGTTTATTTTGTAACGTTTAGATATTCTAGCAATTTAAAGAGAATTTGGAATTTAAGGATTCAAATTATTCTTAAGAATTATTGGTATTATATCTATACATTTTGATGTATAAATGAATACTGTGTAAATGACAATTTAACGAACTTACTGCAAAAAATTAAAACTTTTGTAGCAAAGCCTTATATTAATTGATCACATTAATTAATTAATGATGTTGATTGCAAGCCACGTTTGCTAAAGAATAGACTTGTGAATGCTTTTGTCAATTTTATGATGGCTACACAATGCTATCGGCTCTATTTCTGATGCTATGCAAGTAACTGTAACTATAGCATTCACATACAATCGAAGAATGATGCAGTCCGAACGAAAATTTCAATGTTAGTTACCAATGACTAACATGGGGTTTAATGTATTAAAATTATTTCATTATCCTAACTGTTGGGATTCTTCTTAAGGTAGGAAAGAAATTTCTGAAATACGTACACGTTCCTTTCACACAGGAACCACCTCTTTATGCATCTAAATATTTGATCCATCAAGTGTATTTGTTTCCAATTAAATTTTCCAGCTGTTACCATAAGATACGATAGCAAATCGGATGGATTTAAAAGAACCAGGTAAACAAATTCAGGAATCATTCAATCAACGATTCGGGCACAATTTTACAATTGCATCAACGAAATGTCTACGTTTATAAGTAAATAAAAAAACTATACTGAACCATTAAAAAACATCTAGAACATGAAAATTTATAATTAAAAGTTTTATCGATAAATCACATCAAGTACATAATTGTAAATTTGTAAATACACCAAACTGATAAATGTTCCAGCCACGGGACAATTGCACTAAATCCATTTAGTATCCAAACCCATCCCATTCTTTTGAAGCATAACAGTTTTATAATCTGGCATGCAGCAATTATTCACCTTCTGGATTCTATGATTAACTGACAAATATGATACTATTTTTTGTGGAGACATAGCTTTTCTAAGTTTAGGGGGGGAGGGTATAATCACAATACATATTGCAACGTGTTATATTGCATCTAGAAATCATCAACATTAGTTGACATTTTCTATCAATGACAACAAAGAAATAAATTTCATTCATATAGTATGATTCGACAGAAGAATAAATGAATGATTTTATAGCATTCATTATCAAAGTTCTAACGCCGTATTTCATTTATATTCATTGAATAAAAACTACTTTGATTTTATAATCAAAGTGGGATTTGCTTTTAATTTAATAAAATATATAAGAGATAAAAAATCTGAATTAATTGTGCACCAATTATTTAAACCCATGGGGTACAGGATTTTAAAGAGAGAAAAACAGCCGATTTTCAAAAAAACTTTTCACAACTCCAGTAATGCTATGATAAGAAGTACGTAAAAAAATATACCCATAGATAAAAATTAAACAGAAATAGGATCTTTTTTAAAAATTAAATAAGAACATTTTGTAACTTGGTAAAAATATCACAATAATCAGGTTTTAAAGAAATAAAGCGTTTAATTATTATTTTTTTAAAACGCTTAAAATGTATTTTATTTAATAAAAAAAGACTGTAAATGCCTAAAAATTATTAATAATACTTCGAAAAAGTTTATTTTTAAATATCAAGCTCAAATTCAAATGCAATATCTTTTACGGAAGTTTAATCGTAATTAAGGAAAATCTAGCATGATACATAACATAATCAAAATTCAGTTAGTGAATTTCTACCGTTACCAATGCTACTATAAAGATAATAATGTTTCTGGAAATGATAGCTTGCGTCCTTATGAAAAATAATTATAATAAGATTTTCGAAATATCATCTACAAGGAAAAACACATAATATTTCAAAACATAAACAATTCCGGAAATTAAAATCTGCAATAATGCTCCTCCATTCATCTGCAAACTTTTCCAACCTCCAAATAAACAGTACAAACAGCCTGCCATAAAAATAATGATAACAAATTATGATATATTTCATAATTTCTGATAATTTAATACTTTAAGACACTTCAGAAGGACTGATTTTTTTTTAATCAGTTGGAAATTTTCTATTCGAATTTCTCCTATATGTGCGTACCCTTTCTTTTCATGATTTCTTTTTCTTTTGTGAAATAAATCAGGGCGATATAATTCATGTTCTAGATTAAAGTAAAAAAATGCTTTAAAAAAATCCTAGTATAAATATATAATAAAATAATTAAAAAATAGTATGGTGGAAATATCATGCAAATTTACATATTAAGCTCAGTATAAAATCTTCAATGTCCCTCACTTCTAAATTTCTCCACTCATTATCACTTTTATTAGCAAAAATCTCAAATTAGCTATAAAAAAAATATCAAAGAAAACGCACGTTTCTTTCAACCGCAACAAACAGCGGAATGACAAAATCTAACCCGCTGTAATGATTGCGACATTCGATTTTTTTTATAGTTACTTTCCTTATTACGCAATAGTCGTGAAGAAAGTTGCCAGCAACAACCAATTCACAGTACACTTATTTTGAGTAGAATTTTTTGTTCTCTAAATGTTATGATGGAAATTCCCATCATCATGCAAAGAAGCGTTAACATTATAGATTTTATCTTTAGTTTTGTACAATAGTGATGGACACCAAGTATGTAAATTGGATTACTTCACGATGATTGATTGGATTCAAAATTTGAGACAGATCAGCAGTTCGAAGAGCAAAAATGTACTAATAATCATCTATCTCGATTGTTGCTCTTTTGTGTTATGGTATCAAATGTGCATATGGACGAGAATTTAACTCATTGTGGGATATGGCACGAAATTTGATAACATCTGCAATTTCAGCAATAAAACCATAAAATTAATTGTTGGTTGTTGAAAGAATGAAAATTTGAAGTTCAGTTTGCAGTAAATCGAGTCTTCAAATGCAATGACACACTTGTATTATAAAGTTAATAGAAGTCGATACCCTACTTCTTTTAATGTTAACTCTTTCTTTTAAAATCATGTGTGAGCACCGAATAATGAAATTTTAAATATTTAAATCTGTATTTAATTAAAAGTAGAAATTAATTTTAAAACAAAAAAATTGACTTGGAAATTTTTTAAGCATCGCAGGTGTCCTTTCCGCTCAAGTATAAAAATAAATTATATTAAATACTTAAAATAAATGTATTTAAATAAGAGATTAAATAAATTAGCAGTTTAAGGGATTGACTAAAAATTGGCAAACATAATCGTTCGGAAAAAAACTCAAAAATGCTGATTCAAATATTGAATTTCAGGAAATCAAATCTATTACCGAGTGTTATAAAGAGTTATGATGTATACCTTAAGTTGCTTCAATTTCTATTTCATGTATTAAAAAGGAAAGTAGAATTTAAAAATAAAAGTAGTTAGGAAATACGCTAAGATATTCAAAATAGTATGTCTAGAAATAATTATAACTTTCCTTATTGTTTTTTTAGAAATTGCGCAGATTCAAATTCAGCAAAAATATTAACGTCAAAAACAAGCAAAAATTGTGAAACCTCCACCTTAAGCTGAAAGAATTGTGTTCACAGCGTAAATTGGGGCGCTGAATCCGCTGTCACGTTCCTCAATAATTTATACTTTTTCGCTTTTTGTGGTTTTCTCAAACGATATTGTAGATTTTACTACGAAATAGTATTAAATTTGGAAAAATAAATCTTTCAAAAAAGCTCATTTATGAGTTTCTTTTATGTCAATTTATTTTTTTAACAAATTTTTAAGAAACTGTTTCAGTTAATTTTAAATATTTTAAGTAAATTAAAAAAGTTATTAAAATCTGTTTTTATTTTTATTTAAAAAAATATTAATATTGATTCTACTAAATATTAATACTAATTAATAATAATTCTTTAATATTAAATTATATCATAAACTATTAAATTATTATATATTATTAATATTAAGTTATATAACACATTATAAATTATATCATGAGCGCCTTTCTATCAATGTTTTCATATTCCTCAGTAAATCTTAGAGAAACCTATATATATTAATAGGTGTTGCCCATTTTCTGCTTGGTACACATTGAAAAGCAACGAACCATCAAACTTCATACGAATAACACTCAATCACAGTCAAACCATCATAAATACGCCACCATGAAATATAAAAGGTTATTTATTGCATCATATAGGCGAAAAGACTGGAAGTAATAAATTCAAGGTTTATTTCATAACGTTAAGGATTTTCGTTCGGACAAAAAAATCTCGCCATAAAAAGGATAATAGCCAAAACGCATGAGTATCTTATAGCAAATTCTTTTAGAATGCTACTATTCATTTATGAGGATATTCAGTTCAAACTTAACAAAATAATTCAATTTATCTGCGCCTTTCCGTGCACGTGGAAGAAAGGATATAAAATTCATAAAAAAAAAAAAAATAAATAAATAAAAAAGAATACAGCAATCACACAAATAAATCTCCACACAAAAAAAATGTTCAGATTATTATTTTAAAAATGCCACTAGCAATAAAAAAAACTCTTTTGGAATTCTTCAAATGGATTTGGAATTTTCAAAGACAAAATAAGCTAAACTATTGAAAATATAGCGTATGATTTTTACACTAAACGTGTTTATCTCCGAGAAATTTTGAATGATTAGTTATCAAAGAGCATTCTGTGTGTCCGTCAGAGTGGCTAGATATTTTAATTAATTTTCTCCGTTATCTAATTATCAAATGACTGCTTCTGTTCCGTGTATGTATGAACGATTAGATTTAAGTATGCATCTATAAAACATTTAGGATGCTTACTGAATCCTCTCATTGAATTTTTACTTTGGTGTATACGTAGTATAGAGAAATTATAGTTAGCGTCACAAAATTATAACTCGAGATTTTGATGAATTCCACGTTTTAGACCCCCATGAGTTGGAAAAACACATTTTTAGAAAATTTCCATTTATCTGTGACAAAGATAATTCAAAAACACTTGAAGTTACACGGATGAAATTTGATATGCAGGCTTTTTATACCAAATTTGTAGATTTCTGTCAAATTGTGAGCAAAATCCGTTCAGAGGAAGTCTGTCTGCCTGGCTTTTCGAATATAAGTTAGCTTAATAATTATAAAATGAAGAGAGCTATATAGGTAAAATGCGGTACACAGATTTAACATCTTCACTATAGACATCAAATTTTGAGCGAAATCCAGCAAGGAAGGGGTCGTCAGTCTGTCGGTCTGTACTTTCAGACACATGTAAACGGGATTCCTCAAAGATGATATGACTTAAATATATTAAATTTGGTACATGATTTTGTAACTAGTGTAGTTTTATGTTGAATTTTGTTTCAATCGATTGAGAACAGCGCGTTTAAACCGAAATACCAACCAAACATAATTTTTGTATCAAATTTGAAACCCAAATTTTTGGAAACCATACCTTTGACCCCATGATAGGGATTGATTGCCAACAAATTTGCCAAGGATGACCGATTGATTCGTTAAAAACGCTAAATTCACGTCAAAAGTTAATATTTCGTAGTTATTGTCCGCCAATGTCTATGAAGGACTTTAGTTTATAATGATAATCCTATGTAATTATCAAAATAATTAAATAATTTTAAATACAATAAGCTACTTGTATTCAATTTGGTACTACGTGTTTTTGAATACAATAAGCTACTGGTATTAAATTTGGCGAATGGTTTCAAAATAGAATGGTAGATATATATATCAGATGCTGGACCAAGTAGGTCGCAAGGTTACAATCTGTCGATTTTTCTCTCCGTGCACATGCGAAAGCAATAATATTGCAAAAATGCAACTAATTAACAAGAATTTCTGTACGTTATCTTTACATCAAATTTATAGGTTTGTATTTAATTTTCGAGTAAATCCATAAAATGTAGGCAATCTGTCTGCGTGTCTGTGAACACGAAAATTCAAAAAAATTAGACGTTGATTAAATAAAATTTCGCACGTGATCTAAAAATAATTTTGAATCTAATCAGATAACCAGACTATACTATACAGAAAATGCGTTTTATCGTGCAACTATACTAGAGTGCCGAAGACAAAAAATGTCTTTTTTTACACAACATACCAATATTTTATATCAGACATTTTAAATCATTAAGGTGAGTGAACCAATAAGAATGTAAACTTTAGAGGTTCACAAAACAATAGATTATAAAATATGTTTTAGAATTTTCATGATATCGCACACTTCTGTTTTGCTTGAAAAATTACCAAAACAATTCAAAGAAAATCAAATATGAAATGCTTTTTTGTGTCATAAGATATGGGTGCAAAACCTTACAGATTAAAATTATACTAGGATCTTTCTCTTTTATTTTGTTAATTATCTTAAGTTTTTAAAAAAAAAATCAGTTTTTTTAGAAAACCTCGAAATCAAATGCATATTTTGCAAAAGTAATAAAAAGAGATGGGTTACAAGTTGCCTTTCATATTTCAGGAATTTATTTATTCTTATTATTTTATTAATAAAAAATATCTGCGTGTTCTAAGAAATATAGCTTGCATTATAAATAAAAAAAACGAATATATATGTAAACTATCAAGAGATGTTTGCTATGTATCTATAGGTTTACTTTGTATTATATACAGATACACAGCAAAAATACAAAATTTATACTTTTATGGGAGTGGGATTTTAATTTATGCCAGTAACAATTTATTTATAAATTTATTAATTTATACCAGGCGAATTTACCAAAATTTATACCAGCGGGATTGATTTCCCCAAAACTTTATCGCATACTCTATAATAAATGTTATCCCAGATAACGTTATGCCTGACATCGACGTACAATAATTACAAAATATTAAACTTTGGCATGAAGTTAGCAGTTCTATCGTGTGATCCTTGGCGAGAGTTTTGGCGATAAATTCCTGGTGTACGGTAAATACTATCCGAAAAACGAATAAGTGCCTTAAACGCTTTTTATCCAAACGATTAAAAACAAAATTTCAAACAGAACTACACTTATAGCCAACAAAATTACATACTAAATTTGATATATTTAAGTCATAGTATGAGTTAACGCGCTTACGTGATTCTAAAAGTACAGACCAACAGACGGCAAATCCTTTGTTAGATTTGGCTCAAAGTTTTCTAGATATCTATAATATAGATGTTTAATCTCTGTACCAAATTTTATACATCTAGCTCTTTTCATTTTGTAGTTTTCGTGTTAATTTATATTCAACAACTTCCTCTGAATGGATTTTGCTTAAAATTTTATAGAAATCTACAAATTTGGTGCAAAGACCATATACCAAATTTCATCTATCTAACTCAAAAGGTTATTGAATTACCTTTGTCAGAGACGGATAGACGGATTTTCAAAAGATGTGTTTTTCGAACTCAAACAACAGGTCTAAAGCTTGGAGATTCGTTAAAACCTCGAGTTCGAATTTTTTGATAACAAAACTTTATACTTTTCATTCGAGAAAATGAAAACATAAAACTCAGGATCCCATTTTTCGCTTCCAAAAAATAAAAAGAATCGCAATATCATAATAAAAATAAAAAGAACTCGCAATATAATTTTCATTCACTTCGAACGAGAAATATCACTTCTAACATATATAAAATATGAATTTTCAAATAAATATGAAATTTAATAACTTAATTCTGCGAGGATAGCATAAGTCTGACATTTGTAACGAAAAGGAGGAAGTTTTTATTTTCGTGATTTTATTTAAAAGTGAGTAAAAAATTATATTTTTAGTTTCTCGTCAACGAAAAATAAACAAGACGCCAGGAAGGAAAAGGAAAGATAAAGGAGTCGTAACAGAAGAGACTAATAACTATAACATATTTCGCATGATCGATGATATATGAATTGATTAGACATACAATTTTATTGAACTTTAAAGATCTAATTCGATTTCTCAAGAATACACGCAGTTACATAACAATTATTTTTTAATTTTAGTAAAAAGGTAGGGAAATTGAAAACGAATTTAAAAATTATTAAATAGTTACAGTTTAATAGAATAACCTTATTTCCAGTGTTTCTGTATTTCAACACTTTGCCACCATGTTGCATAATATATGACCTAATCGCAGGTGTGACGAATTTAAATGCAATTATTTTTCATTTCATTACTTTAAACGTCAAAACTAATCAGCTCCTTTTCCTGGTAGACTGATTTGACAGGTGCCTAGTCCATAATTGAACTTCAGTTAAGCTTCCTGGTATTGTCGAATGTTCAGGAAGAACTATCCAAGCTGTCATGGGAAAAACATTTTACGCAATAAAAGTTTAAATAATATAAATACTTTGAGCTCTTCAACTGATTTTACTTGCTTTAACATTTGCGACTTTTAAGTAAAAGTGACTCTAGTAAAAGTGAAAAAAATTTATGTTAAAATGTTCTTTCCTTTTTTTTTTTTATCTCCTCCGACTCTGAAGAAAATAATTTTTGAAATCATCTGTGTTTTTCTTTATGTCGTTTAATTTCTGAAAACAACAAATGAAAAAATGAATGAAAGGTTGGGTGAAATTGTCATTTTTTTTGTAGCAAAATTGTGAGATCTAAACCATATTTTTGACAAATTCCGATTTAAAAAAAAAAAATAGCAGACGTGCTAATTGTCTATCTATATTGTCGTCTATCTATTTGTGTGTATGTGAAGCTGAAAACTCAAAACGACTGAAATTACACATCTATGTCAAATTTTGGATTAAATGATGATGATGATGTGTCTGCATTACAATGGAAAGGTGGTGCAGTAGCTTCTGAGGGTAAAGACCCCTGAGCACCCGAGGGCAGAAGTCTGACTACTAGCTCATATGAAGATGAAACTCACACATTCGCTTGCACAACCCCTTTTTACAGGGGGGCACATTCACACACCTCACAGATAGAACACAGATGAAGAACAACCCTGCCCGAACCGGGATTCGAACCCGGGACGCCCAGATCACGGGGAAGATGTGCTACCCCTATGCAAGGACACCGGCTTTGGATTAAATCCGTCAGCAAATAGATCCTGATTAATTCATGAGCATGGAAACACAATAATTTTTTAAAAAATTCATTAATAAAAATTTAATACAATGTAATAAAAACATACATTTGAATAAATGTTAATAAAAACATACATTTGAATAAATTTTGGGATCAATCGATCGACAGAAAACCATCCAAACTACTTTCTCAATTCTCTTCATTGTTATAAAAAGCTGAATTGTCTATTTGAAATCAATGGGATTTGCCTCCTCAAATTTTCTAATAAATCTCCTCGAATTTCCTCTATTTTCTAATAAATATTTTATTCCACTTCTTCCAACACATAAAATTTTGGGACCTTGGGTAAGATCGCGAATAAAATTACCAACAGTTATGAAATAACAGATCTTTGGTATGAAGCTTGCATTTTTATCGAATCTATCGAATGATATGTGTGGATTTATTCCAGGTCTGTGGTTAATACACAAATAAACGAAGCTCGAATATATATTTTAGACACCTTTTTCCCGACAGATTTAAACCAGAATTTGACATAAAAATACTATTGCAGTCTCAGGATTACGTAGAAAATTTCATTTATTTAAGTTAAGGGATTTGGGAATTATTGCGCTTACATTCATGAAAAATACAGACCGATAGATGGTTAATCGTTTGACAGATTAGATTTAAAATTTGATTAATATAAGCATTTTAGATGCTAAATCTGTGCATCAAATTTTATTAAACTAGCTCCTTGCGTTTTGTAGTTATAGAATTCACTTACATTCGAACAGCCGAACAAGCACACTTTGTTGCAAAGGATTCCTTTGAAAATCTAGAAGTCTACAAACGTAGCATATTGTGCACCTACCAAATTTTATACGTCTCTTTCAGAGAGTTTTGAACAAACAGATATAATTATAAAAAAATATGTTTTTTTGGACAAAAAAAATTGAAGCGTGGAGATTCGTCGAAATCTAAAGTTCTAATTTTTTATCAATTACAATTTTTTCTCTTGTATATATCATATACAAGAGCAAAAGTGGGAAAAACTTGCTTTCATAAAGCACAAAATAAATAAACTCAAAACAGTTCGATATTTCAATAAATAGTCGAACCTCTCACCTTTGGCATCGCAACGAACCTTTCCTCGCAAGATGGAATATTTTCTGGGACATCGGAATGGAATCTATGAAATCTTCATTGTTAGCTACCATTTGCGGATAAGACCACCGAACAGTTGATAATTTTCCAATGAGTTCATTTTCTACATCCCGAGATAAATTTGAATATAAGTGGCGAGAATAAAAACTCGCCACTGCAAAGGAGAAACCATGTTTGCGTTTCGTCGGCAAGCAAAATATCCAATATAGATCGATCATTCTGTCCCTGAATTGTACATCTGTCACTGAACACAGCTTCAAAGGACAGATCGTGTTTTAGATAGGTGACACTGTATATAAGAAAGTCGAAGGAACACTCGTTCTGAATAGGAATGGTTTTTGTTTGAAGAGAATTAGACATTTTATATTTTAGTATCAAAATGTAAGTGATATTTTACAGGATTTTGGAAATATGTAATATGTATAGACGTTGGCAAATTTCTGACTGTGCAGACTAGACTTCTGTCTAAGGCCAATGGCCTGAGAAGGAACCACAAATCGATTAAAAACTTCATTTTCCTGGTTGTCAAATAAATAAATTTGTTAAATTTATAAATTCTATTAATTAAAAAATATCAAGAATGTATTAACACTTTATAAAATATAATTGATCAAGCTAACTAAGATTCATTAGGTTTATTAAGTTAATACATTTTTATAAATATCGAACTTTTTTGCACAAATATTTTATACCAAAAATATTTTGTACAAACTGAATGCTGTACAATCTTAAGATATAGTAAATATAGGCCTTTAATTTCTCAAAGTTAATGAAATAAAACTTAACCAAAAATACATCGTTAACAAATTGTTGTTGGTTTCATTAAAAGTGCAATGAAATGTGAAACTAAATTGACTATTTTACTAACAGTGGGACCTGATAAGGTACATTCCCTGGGACCACGAAATGCATAAATCCGCAGCTATGTATAGATTTGAAAAGAAGGAAGCTCATAAATTAACTTTTAAAAATGCTTCTAACAGGATCCTTGATAAAAAAAAAAAGTAGTATTTCCCCCTTCAAAATTATTAATTCTTTTCTTCAAACGCGTAAATAAGATTCCTTTCACTGTAATTTATTGATAAGAAATTTTATTCTAAAATATTTATAAGCAAAATGTCTATAAAATTTATTTTAATTCATTTCTATTCTAATGAAAAGTATTGTGCACTTTTCAGATGATCAAGATAAAATATTTTTAAATTTTTATTTTAAATACAAAAATGATAAATTTAATGCCCTTTTTAAATCATATTTCATGCTATTTTTTTTAGGTGATTTCGTTGGTAATTCTTTCTTATGGGCGAATAGATTTGTGCGGATGAACTTGCAGATTATCAAAATACGATTTCGATTATCAATGCAGAAAACAAACTCTAAAAAAATAAATTTTTATTCTGTTTCATAGTGAAAGCATTATATTCTTACTATATAATTTATATTTCACATCAGACATAACTTTTACTAGAAAAAATACCTTCTTTAGTTGAAATTCAAATTTTGACAATTTCCATTACAAAGAACAACCCAATTCGCTTTAAAATAAAATTTAAACTTTTCATCTTTGTGTTATTACAATTAAATTTGAACTGTTTCATACATTTGCGTTATTATAGTTAAATTTCCGCAAAATAACCATTTTTAAAGTCACAGACAGCAATAGAAAAAACAGAAAAATGCATCATCGAACTTCTGTCCAGCGCTGATTCATCAATTATCCTGCAAAGTCCTGGATTCTAGCATTGTTTAACGTAGTTTCGTCCTTGCTATCAACCTAATTTTGTGCTCACCAGATTTGCAGAATGTTTTAATGCAGCTAGAAATACTGCACGAAATTCAAAATTCTTATTCTATGCAAAATGCATACATACATGTGATCATTTTTTAAATAAATAGTGATCCAACTAAAGATTATTTTTAAGGATATATTGTGCATATATTAACAGATATTTACATGCATTAATAAGGATCCTTTTCAGACCTCATCATACAAATATTTCACGAAATTGGGGATAAATACATTGTGTTTGGTCCTTCTTTACTTCAGTATTTTGAGCCAAGCATATTTGCTGAAGAAAAAAAAATGGAAGCCCTAAAAAAAATTCGCTACCGGCTAGCCAGAGAACGAATAAATTCTATTTGTCCAAAGATATGTAAATAAAAAAAATCCATTCAGCAATTTTCTCCTCTAATTTCATAGGCATTGGAGCCTGTGAAAATGAAAAAAGTTTTTAAAAATGCAACTGAGGAATGTTTTTCACATGTTTCACATGCAAAAATTAAAAAGAGTCCATAAGAAATCATTTTTTAATCCATAACTCTTACGTAATTACAGCTATCGAAAAAGTTTCCGTACAAAAGTTATTCATCATGTTAAGACCACAATTCGCATATTTTAAATTATTTCCATTTATTGGGGAGTTGTAAGGAAATTAGAATTTCAGCCTCCTTCACAGTTTTCAATCCTCTTGAGTTGGATGCTCATGTACTGACTCGGCAGAGATTTTCACCCTCCCTATAGATATCATTCATAGATTCGAATTCTATCAAAACAATTTGCTATGATATTCACAAGATAACAAGAGCATTGTTTAGTGTTCTACGAATCATGATAAGAAATGATGCACAGAAATTTTCACAAAATCGTGACATGAGGGCCATGCAATAAATAGTATACCTAATAGAAATCTACATAAAAAGTATTGCTGATTCATTACAACTTCAGGAAATAATCAGGAAGATGTCAATTTCTGAACAATGATGCATACTAAATTCAAATTAAATTCTAAAGTTAAAAAATTAATTTTTTCATTGAAACAAACTTTTGTGAGTTCGAAGCTTTAAATGAAGGTCTTTGTTTCATCATCAAGGAAATGAGTTGTTATAAAATATATTTAACTTTAATTTCACGAGAAGTTTATTCTGTTTTGTTAAAAAGAGGCAGGGTTATTTAAAAGCATTCTTCTTAAATTTAAGACATTTCAACGCGTTTAGAAATATCAAAGCAAAAGTATAAAAAATTTCTTTAAATCCCGTTTAAGAATCACCGTGTGATATATCCTCATTAAAAATTACATTACAAATGCATAGAATTCTTAAATAGTTACAAATTTAAAAATATCAGAAAATTGGCACACTAATATCCTGGTTAATTTTTAACTCAATTTAAAGTTTAATGTAATGTTAACTTTATAAAGTTAATTTAACGTTATAAAGTTAACAGAAAATACGGATGAAAAATGTGTTCATATCATAGCCTTATATATTATTCCAAAAGTAAAAATAACGATGTCAGGGTAAATGAGAGATTTTGAAAACAGGCTTTTCACTCTAATAAAATTCTGATTGGAAAAACATTACGCGACTCATCTATGAAAAAAAAATTATCTCATCGCATCACACTAGCAAACAAACATAAGTATAAACGAAAAAAAAAACACATTGAAAATGAAATTTTATTGATTTTGATTTCATTATTTGTAAATTTAAAAGAAATATTTTAAATCAGAATATTTTTTTATTATTACCATTATTTAACAATCTGATGAAAAACTAACAAAACTTTCAAGCTCTTGAACTTCGATTCATATGGAACCAGATTCTTTATTTTTAAAAATCCTGATATAATAGTGAATGAATTTCAATCAAATTTAATATCAGTTGAAATGAAATATTAATTTTCATTCAATGAATCGAAATATGGAACATAAAATTGCTTTAAATAGAGCTATTTTTTTAACAATATTTCACTATGAAGATAATAAAATAATCAAACATGGGACTCACATTTATGAAAAAAATATCAAGATTTAAGTAATTGTGAAATTATTGGTGAAAAATTCTTATTGAGAGCTAATCATATCAATGAAACACTCTTTTTCAATACCTGTAATAAAACTCAGTATTAAAGTATTCATTGAAGTAAAATGAAGGTTCTCGCATTTCCCTGTCATTTCTTCCACCATTATGAAATTTTTATTACTTTCTTGGAAGAAAAAACATCAATATAATAAATAATTTTTAAAAATCGGTTCACTAACAATCCAATTCAATCAAATCAATTTAATTGCTAAAAAGCCAGTAATTTAATTTAAAAAAGAACTAATATGTAAGAAAATCCTTTATTTTCTTATAAATAAATTATATAAATTTCTTATTTTCTTGTTGCAGTTTAACCATAACACTAAAAAACATACAATATGAAAAAGTTCTAAATGCACACATCTTAAAAGCCCTACCGTCAGTGATTAATTATAGAAACAAATATATTTATTTATTTAGTACCTTTTTGACTGTATTGATCTATAGGAAATAAATCTAATCAACAAACTTGAAATGGGTCAATGGAGAGAAATTTTTATACCAACTCCTACATTATTAATACAAAATAAATAATGCATGAAAAAAAGAAAGAAAAACTTACTCCCTGCTGCCATGTTTAAGTTACCGATATATTCCCATGCTGCTAAAAAACGTGACTGAAGGAAACAAAAATCCGAAACACAGCGCTAATATTTTATCATCTAGCGTAAAACACAACTTCACGAACTATCTATCACAGCAACTGAAATACTTTCGCCAGTTTGGCGCTACGCATTCACGAATAAAAACCAACTCTAACTGTCTTGGCGGTAAAAATTTATGCCACTTTCAAAACAATGAAGTCTTTGCATTTCAATAATAAACGCGTACACGGTTAGCTTTTATCTCGCCAAACATTTAGCACCTGAATACAAATCAAGTCGTCACGCCTGTTAAACTGTGTTCCCAGAAAGTGGTTTCCTTTCTCCGTAAGGATACCTTGATGAATTGGATGGCGATACAATGACAGTTAAACCGAGGAGGAAATTGGTGACTGCCTGACTATTTCCTCCCTTTTCAGGGTCAGTAGAAAAATAAATTTTACTGCCTGTTATTCTGCAGCCTTTTATGGCCACTTTTTCTGGAAAGTTTATTTAATAAACTCTAGAGCTGTTGACCACTAAGATGATAATTTCTCACTTAGAACAAAGGCGGCGAAAGCGGTGCGTTGTAAGTGGTCAGTAAAATCAGAAAAGCTACGTAACAATTCATTGTTTGAGATCAATCGAGCTGTGTAATTTAATTCCGATTACAGCACAAAGTGGCACAGCTGTATTATCGTGTTACTTTAACAACTTTTTCTTCGCCTTATTTTCTTTAACATCTAATTAGATGCTACTTTTTGTTTTAAGAAATGCATTAGCTTTAATTTAACTCAAAGGCAATAGATTATCTAAAATGCTTATAGAGTACACATAATTTTCATATCGAACTATAACACCTATGGCAGGCATAATTATAGCTTAAAATTACGATCATTCGTGGCGCATACAGAGAAGTTAAGCTTAATTATATTAGATAATCATCTATTACGTTCTCCTAATACCTAATGAAGAATTATGTATAATATTGCCATTTTTTCAATTCATTCATATTAATGATATTTAGCACAAAACTCGGCTTGGAAACAAGTGTAAATATCAATTTCTTTATGTTATAATTGTTATAATTTCTGCAGTTAGAGCTTTGTGTTTGAAAATTAAATTTTAACTAAGTTATTCTAAAATCTAAATTGAAAACAACACATAAAATATTTTGGGATGTATACTGTATTTTTGAAACGTGTCCAGATGTCGCTTGAGAAGACAGATCTCTACACAAACTTTCACACCTCATCAGCAGGACATCAAATAATTCCAACAGATATTATGTGTATCAAACCAGTATGAACTGCGTATCATTTATGGAACTAGTTCATTAAACAGCAAATCTCTAATACCGAATTTCTAACTTGATCCCTCATATTTCAAGAACAACCGATTCAAACTATATTCCATTTATAAAAACCTGCCGCTTAGATGGACATCATGCATATGCAGTTTGGGGCCACGAATTAGATACTTTCTGGTTGACGTAGCATTGGATGTAGAAAGAGGGAAAGATATCACGTCCGTTATCATCCTTACTATCTAAACTGAATTGCTATAAAAATATTCATTCCGAAACAGCTCCCGTCTAGCATTTAAAAGCAAATTAAACTAGCAAATTTTTATGTGGTCTATGATGTCGTTTCACATAAATAAGCTCAATTTAAGCTAAAGATTCTGGGGATTGTTGGATGTACATAGTATTAATAGTAGACACTAGGTTGGAGATTGACCTCAAAACCTGTGTGCATGTGACAAAATGATGTCGCAACCGAAAAAAGGTGCTATAGCAGTAAGAAATCATCTCCTGTCCAAGCAACACCATCTGTTAGGATTCTTCAAATTTTATATTGGGAAGAGAAAAATAAAATTTTTAACGATCTGTAATATATATCTAGAGATTTTTATGCATGATCATGTAGTCATCATACTAAATGTAAAAAAAGTCAATTATTCTTTGTGAGTAAAAAAAAATCAGTCTTTAACTTGCTGGAATATAAAATTTAGAAAATTGAGGCTTTCGGTGTCACTTGCCAAGCAGTTAAATTCGACTTGAAATATCGAAACTATAAAAATTCAAGAAATACCACAAAAGTTTAAATAATTTTTTTAAATATGTCTAAAATTTTTAGGAATAAAATTGCCATTTTTTTATATTTTTTAGAAGATGATATCAAAGCATCCAATTAACAGTCGAGATACCTGATATAAACTGAAATATCAAATGAAGATTCAGAAATTTTTATAATTAGATGCTTAATACATAAAATTTTTATCATTTTTTTTTCTGTTATGACTTTGGTGGAATTGAATATATAAATATGTTATGACAAAATAAAAAAATTCTTCACTTTAAAGTGAACAATATTATTCCTTTATTTAAATAAAATAGAATAATGATTTGATGACCAATTGGGAAACCACGCGAAGACATAATTTTTGGACTATGACATAGATAGTCGAGTCCTCATTAGGTCTAAGCAGGATATTAATATAATAATTCTTGGCCGCAATGATTCAGTGATAAAGTCTTGATTCCGGCCGGAGGAATCTGGGTTCGAAATATGATTCCACTATGATCCATCATATAAGCAGACCTGGCGCAAGCCACATCCAACGCAACGGGTTAAATATCTTCCTCCCTTCGCCATCTCGGAGCGAAAGCCTGAAGAGGCGATGCTAGTTCAAGTGACGTCCTCATCATCTGAACAAGACATGGAATTATGTAGTCAGTCCCAAAATATCCCTAGTGTTATTTTCAAAATTGGATGTAAATTTAACTGAATTAACGAAAATAATAATTCGACCGTTATAATATTTTAGGCACATCTTATATATTCTGCTGTATCGCAGGAATCAAAGCGGCATGCTGGCAGATTCTCGAGGTAGGAACAGAAAATCATAGGTTCCAGATCTGATCCCATTAAAGCAATTCTTTCATAAAAATAATTTGCACAGAAAAATTTATTGTTATCAAACACCCTAAAAACAAGCGATCTTGATTCCTACATCCTTCTCTTATAAATGATTTTTACTCTTGGCATCAATTAAAAGGAAGGATTTTCTTGAAGAAGTCAACATTTCTTTCTACATATGAGCCGTTTACTTTGAAAATGGGGAAAGTCCATTTTTTGTTATTTCGAGATGTTTAAAGATTTGCATTTCAATAAATTTAAAAATATTGTTAAGCATCAATATATGTATTTTGTGGTACCAGATAATGTAAGTTTATAATCCAATAGTGTTTAGAGTGCTGATTAAAAAAAATAAGAGTTTTATTATAACTAAATGGATTTGCCACACTTTCAAAATGAATGAATTATTGTAAACGTTCCTTTAATTGGGAAATATTTCAGTTGCATCAGCCATTTTTTTTAATAATGAAACCAAAATACTATTCAAAAATTTATAATTATTTAGTCATTCGATAAAAAGGGAAACAAAACAAAGAATATTCTTGTAGAAAATATAAGACAACAAAAAACAATTCAGTTTTATTAAGAATTTCAATGAAATTATAAATTTTCAGTTTTTACATAGGTATAATTAAATTGAATTTTATTAAGGATTTAACATTTTAAAATGTTCATGATGAACAGGAGGTATATATGGTAATAAATCCATCATGTCCTTGCATTTTTCAGATGTAATAGATCTCCTTTTTTCATACATAAAAGATAATTTAATATTTCTGAAATTACTTGATCTTCCTCGTTGTGGTGGCAAATAGATAATTTTAAATTCAGCATCTCCTTCTACAGAAGTTTTGTAGAACATTTTGTATGATGCATCCCTTGTAAATCTGATCCAATATATAGTTAAACAATTCACGGTTTCTCCATCGGTATTTTTATTTCTTTTTAAAACCGCCTTGTCCAGAGGTAGGGTTGAAATAAATATCCGCGTTTCATTTCATGTATTAAACATTTATTATGTTTTCGACAATTTCATATTATTTTATAGTAATTCTGGGATTATACAAGGAACTAGTTTTCCGGATTGCCAGTTCTACCACTCCAAAATCACGATCGTTCGGTAAAATTGAAAGTCCTGACAACAAAAATTTGTGGTCAATGATATTTATTTTATTGTTACTGAACTGGAAGTAAACGTATTATAATCGAAACACAAAATTAAGATATACTTTTTATTATTTATGAAATACATTACAACCACCGACTTTTATTATCAAAGATAGATAGATAGATAGAAACACCCTAGATTTCGGACATAATATCAAACGGCCACATTTGCTTCACCATACAGCAACCGGAACTAAATTTTTTCGTAATATATTCGGTTAAAAATAATTTCAATCTAAGATGGACTTGCACCACTTTCAAAATAAATGGCTCAATGGTTATCATCAACGTTTTAATAATAAAGCTGCAATTATTGTGATATGTCTTTGAATTATAAAAAAAGGAAAATCCATAGTCTATTAAAATGACTGCTGTTAATTTACAAGACAAATTTCCTGCGAAAAAAATAAAAGTTTGCGAAGCAATCGGTAGACTAAGGTTAATTTCACAATCAACTCATAATATGTAGGTTATCTGCGTTATCAATGCGGTCATCAGCTCTACGTGAACTAAATACAGATGGAATGTTTTTTTTAAAGAAGTTTGCATGAAAAAGAAAATTGCGAAAGCAAGAATGTGCATTTTTTTCTTATAGTAATAATGTAAGAGAAAACAAAAAGACTGAGTTAAAGATGTCGTTTTATAATAAATGACAAAAATTCAAAGATGAATTATATATTTGTTAAACAAACATTTTTTTCAATATATCAGAATTCTGACCTGTTTATAAATCAATATTAAAATCATACAAAATCAGAAAATAAGGCAATTACATGTATAGATTAGCACATATTTACTATATTATTTTTTAAAAATTAAGAATTAGTAAATAAGAACTTTTTACAACCCTACCAAATAGCATTAAAATCGATTAAAACACTAAATTGTAATTCATATTTTTACAACTTTAACACTATCACTTTGGAAAACTAACTTCACTATAAAATGTTTGTTTCAACAATTCGTCCAATTAAATTGGACAATCAATAACTTCGAAAAACTAATAATAAATTCCCTAAACGGTTTATGAAAGTTAGATATGGTCTCAAATTTGTTTATAAGTTTAAAATTTAATAAAATTTTAAAAAATATCGATAATGATAACAAATAAAACGTCAATTACAAATATTCAGAAAATAAAATATAAATTTGGGAAAGAACACTTTTTAACAAAATTTATTGAAATAAGTGCATTTTTCAAAAAAAAAAATGAAAATAAAACGAGTTATTTGAAAAGCATTGAAATCAATTTATAATCACGTCATACACATAAAATGAGCCGTGACAATTCAATTTCGGAATTTGCTGAGTATTTTGCAAACATAAAATTAAAGGCATGTCATATTATTATAAAATAATATAAATATACAGATTAATAATGTAAATATACAGATTCGATTAATTATTATTCAAAATCAATAAATTGTTTTGCATACAATTATTTTGATAACATTATAGAAGGCCCTTATGAGATGGCCTTTGCTTCTACTTCCAACAATTAAACCTTCTGTTTCCTTAAAAATTCTTAGATTCGCTTAAGTTTGGGTGTGCTCTGATTTCCTATTTTCCCTTCTTATAAAAGATTTTCTTCTATTTAGACTCCAGATATAACGATATAATAGTTCCTTCCTATAAAAGATTGAACGATTAATCCAAGATATTTCATGATAATGTTTAATCTTGAATAATCAATGTGTATTTTTATTCTTAATTATATAAAAAGGATAAGTTATAAGCAATAAAATGCATTTAGTATCGTTGAAACGAGAATCGGAGTTAATTCAATAACCAAAACAATGAAAAATATTGTTGTAAAATATAATTTAAATTCTTTTAAAAATTTATTAATATCAAAGAAAAAATTATAAGTTTTTAAAGCCAATTAAAAAAAATGTAATGCGTTGTAAAAAAACATTTTTATGTAATAATCTGTTTCGAGGATATTAAAGAAAAAGCGTTTAAATTTAAATTAAAAATCTAAGTATGTTCTTAAAACAGTCTTTCATAATGACTCTGCAGAGCTTTTTGAATTTTCTTAATAATATCATGCATCATAATCATCACAATGTAAAAATACTATAAATAAATAATATAATATCACAATATAATGTAATGTAGTCATAATGATCACAATTCATAGATAATATTTAAGCCTATAAGCATTATCATATTAAAATGTAAAGACAATTCGAGTTAAGCCTAATACGGATTACATAAAATAAAAGCTTTAAAATAGGATTTGATGTAACAATGAAACTATCTTGTTTTAATCTTAAAATAAAATGAAATGGAAAACTTTGATTTCAGATAATTTTCAGCAAATAAGGCACTTATATGGCAAACATTCTAATAGATTAGTTTTACGTTCTTGTATACAAAGGATATAAAGAGAATCTATTATAACTGTCAACCAGCGGGAATGATGCCTCCGAAACTTTCTCGCGTATTCTCTAATAAACTTGTCGTGCCAGAGAACGCCTCACATGGCCCTTTCTTAAATAGTTACAAATTATTAACTTTTGGCGTGAATTTAGCAGTTAATCTCTAGTATGCGTTAATAGCATACAAAAATCCTTGTGTTTTCTGTTTGAAGGCATACCTGAAAGATCGTGTTTACGGAGAAAGCATATGGATTCTGCATGAACTAAAAGCAAGAATAACACGCTATGTTGCTGCAGTTCCTTAACAAACACTTTGCTCAGCAGTCGAATACGTTATAATATGCTTTGAACATTTGATTGGCGCAAATAGAATACTGAACAAATTATGTGATTAAATTAAGTTTTCGTTTTTGTTCTTTATGAATCACCTTTTCACTTGATAGTTGAAATCTTAATTATTAACATTTATTTCAAACTTCTTTTCCTCATGGTTTAAATAACGTATATATCAAGTTTCAGCAAAATTCATCCATCGGAATGGTCTCTATATAAAGCTGAGTACATCACTTTAATTATGACCACCTTATATTTATGTTTGGATTCAAATTTGAACATATGGAAATATTAGTTTTATGAATATAAAAGTAAAATCCAATTTCCAATTTAATATTTCAGATCTTCATGGAGTAACTTTTTATTTTCAAACCAGCTTGTTTGCCTTCAATATTGGTTATATCTAATTCCATTTAAATATTTTAAGCACAGCTTATGCCTCGCGACTTCTACAACAAAGCATTGTTAAGCACCAGATTGTGTTAGACATTTCAAGCTGTTTTATTCAAATAATTTTGCACCTGCTGTGTTTATTGTGCACTGGAACTTTCCTAATCGAGTCCAAGTCTCATGACGACACAATGCCATTAAACTGTCTGGGTAAACTATCTTCTAATAAAGTGTTAAATTTCACAATGCGGTAATATCACTTCTTTATATCTTACTGTCTGCCTTTGGCACTCATTTGATTCGATGGGATAAATGGTTGCTTAAAATTTCAATAAAATGTTTCCCCAGCAAAATTTTTTTTATTTCAAATTTTGATACTCTTATAACTCATACTATTTCGAAAGTTTATATCGTTCCATTTTTTGTGCTAAATATTTTCCTAATTTTCTAAATATATCTTTAGATAACTAATTATATCACGAGAAAGATTTGTAATATTTAAAAATTGGCATAGTTTGTTTTTTTGCATTGCTTGATTCTGAAATTAAACTTTAATTTTAAGTACAAAAATATTCCACAACTTTTATCGGAAACATATCTTATCTAATCATACACACCTGAAACCTATTCATCATGAAAAAAAGCTATTTTGCCCATTAATAATGGAAAATCATCAGGGCTGGTCTCCCCAAAACTTTCTCGCATATTCTCTAATAAACTTACATGGCAATGGCGTACAGTAGTACGAAATATTACCTTTTGGTATGAATTTAGCATTTTTACTGAATCTATCATGTCATTATTGGCGAGATTTTTGGCGGTTAATTTCTGGCAGGCGGTTCATTGTATCCGAAAATCGAATTTGTGTTTAAACACACTTTTCTCAACCGATTGAAACAACATTTAACACAAAACTACACTGTAGTCACAAAATTCCATACCAAATTTGATATATTTTAATCAGTATGTTTTTGAGTTATCGGTTGGTGTTTGTTTCACCAAATTTGCAGATTTCTCACAAATTTTGAATGAAACTCAACAGCTGGAAATATGGCTGGAAATTCGAATAAAAGTGAATCAATAGCAATAAAACATAAAGAATGAGATGAATAAAATTTGGCACAAGTATTTAAAATCTAAAGTGCAGATTCGTATTAAATATTGAACCAATTCCAACAAGAGGTTGATCATCTGTCTATATATATTTTCGTATATGCATCATTCTTAAGACTCAAAAAAAATAATAACTTACACAAATGAAAATTAGTATATTACATTCTTATTAAAATTGTTGTTCTGTGTCAAATTTTGAATTTAATCGGTAAACAAAAAAAGTGTCCAAAGTGTCTTTTCTATTCGTTTTCTTTTTTCCACCAAGAAGAGTAAAACGCTCATATGCGAGATTCTGAAAATTAAAGTCTGAGCACTCCTGGAGTTCAGGGCTTTGCCCTAGGATTACAATTTTATACGGGGAAAAGGGAATAACATTTATTAGAAACATTATTAGAAAGTAAGCGAGAAAGTTTTGTAAAAATAAGTTGTTTTCTGATTTTCCATATATTATGCTTTGTCTTCAATTAAAAAGATTAGAAGATTTTTGCAATTTTTTTTTTATTAATTCTATCCTTTCCTTCCATATTTTCCTATCTTTATCTTCCTTTCTTTTGCTAAATTTAGAGAGAAAAATATTTATTTTGATTTACTTTGCAAAAAAACAAAATGACAACACTAGAAGTAAAAAAACTATGGCGGATAAACCAACTTAATTTGAAATAATTCAAATTAAGCCTTTCTTCAAATGAAGCTTTTAACATCTTCCACTACAGGTATAAAACTCTAGAATAAAAATATCAAGATTTTTCGAGAAGAAGCGCATTGTTATGCTATTGCACAACTTTTGTTGATTTCTCGGTTGAGTGAGCGCGACAACTTTTAAAGTGAGATAGAATTGAGGGCAGAGGAACAACATTAGTCGTATGAGGAATGTTGCAAAAAAAAAAAAATAATCAAACAGATGTGCAGAATAATTACTGCGATTAACTTTAATGACAATGCTATAATTTCGTGCATTCATAAGAAAGAAAATTTTTCTTAAGTGATGAGAATTTCTAATAGGAAGATTTTTGTCTTAAAATATTCTGCTCTACAAATTTGAGAATAATGATGAATCACCAGAAAATGACTTATCAGTAATTATGTACATTACTATTACTAGATAAGAAGGATACGTGGAAAAAGCAAGAATAATTGGAATAGTAATATCTATAAGGGAATGAAGGGTGGAGATATTTTCAGAGCTCATAATTTGTCCTGTTTTAATACTCACATAAATAATATTATTATGTGCAAGAAAATGGTAAAAATTTCGAAAAATCAATGAGAATATTTTAACATGTCTCTAAACAATTATTAAAACAGTTCTATTTTAATTTTTTTTTTCAATTTTCTATCTTAAAAAATTTAATATTAAACGTTTCAATTTATTATTAATGTTAGGCTTCTATTGGTTGATGGAACTATAGCAAAAATTCAATCTATTCCATTTTCCAAAGTAAAAAAAAATTTTTTTTTTTAAATGGATGTTAAAATTATTGAAATAAAAGACAAAGAAAATGTTGAATTTAAAAATGGCTATAAAATTTTACTTTTTATATAAAATAGCTTTAAAAAGTACAAAATAATTCTAACAAAGTAATGATCATAATTTTATAGTTTTAATAAAAGATGTTAACGCACTTAAACTTGGGCACTTTAACAACTGCGCAGCAGTATTTCAATGTAAACCCTAAAATTCATACATCAAATATTTTAAAAATGAAAATTTTTGATTTTTTTTTTTTAATACCACGTAAAATGAAGCATACACTTATTTTTTTTTATTATTAATAAAGCATACAATAAGAAGAGATTTAATAACAAAATCACTCCCAAAATACGTATACATTATTTTTTCCATTTTATAAACGATATTTTAAAAAATGGAAATTCAAAAGAGTTTGATAAAAATTTAAATTAAAAACATTCGAATTAGCAAAGTTCAATTTATTTTATTCTTTATTCTAATGGCATTGGATTAAATTATTCGTATTTTCATTTTATGAGATTGCCTTGCTATGTTTGCACATATTTTTTTTAATTTTCATTAGTTTTTTTTTTTTTTTTTTTTTTTAACTAAATAAAAATTTATCCTTTACATTCTCAGAAATGTAAAGCATAAATCATTTACTGTCATAGAAGTTCACAATGACAATCCCCGTGACGGAACACTTTTCAAATCGTTGAGGAGTATTTCTTAAAAAAACCAGCGGGAGTAGTCTCCCTAAAACTTTCTTGTATACTCTCTAAAAAAACTTGCCATGTCAGAGAAAGCCTCACGTGGCATTGGCGTACAACTGCTTCGAAATATCTACTTTTGGCGTGAATTTAGCATTTTTATTGAATCTATCATGTCATTCTTGGGCGAGTTATTTGGCAATTAATCCTTGGAAAATGTTAATATTACTAAAAAATTGAATTTGTGTTTTAGATACATTTTTATCAACCAATTGAAACAACAATTTGACCAATTTTTCTACCATATAACGTTTTTTTATTTTCACTCAATTGTTAAATGTTATTTCAATTGTACTTTACAAATATATATTTTCAGTATTTAAATGAAACACAAATCACTTTTATTGTTCATACTAATGTTTTATCCTTTTTACGTTCTCATATATGTATTACAGAGGAAGTATTCTAATCGTCAAAAAATTCAAACCCGAGATTTTGACGAATCTTCATATTTCAGACCTCCCTGAGATCAGAAAACATATTTCTGAAAATGGTCTGTCTATCTAATCGGTGACAAAAATAACTAAAACCACTTTGAGCTAGATAATTGAAATTTGGTATATGGTCTTTTCACCAAATTTGTAGACTTCTATCAAATTTTGAGTAAAATTTATTCAGAGGAAGTCAAGTCTGTCTATTCGTCTGTCCGAATATAATTTAACACGATAACTAAAAAAACGAAGAGAGCTAGATAAATAAAATTCGATACACAGACTTAACATCTATATTGTAATTGCCTATCTATATTGCAGTCACCTATCAAAGTTTGAGAAAAACTTACGACGGGTTGACTGTCTGACCACCTGTACTTTCAAAAACATGCAAACGCATTAATTCGAAAATGCGATGATTTAAATATATCAAATTAGGTATGGAATTTTGTGACTACAAGTGTAATTTTTAATCAAATCTTTATTTCAATGGATAGAGAAAAATGTATCTAAAGCACAAATTAGATTTTCGGATACTATTAACCGCATACCATAAATTAATGGCCGAAGAAATCGCCAAGGCTGATACAATAGATTCAGTAAAAATGCTAAATGCAAGCCAAAAGTTGGTGTGACATATAAATGGCGTACATATTTCATAACTATTGTCATGCAAAGGCGTTATCTGGTATGACAAGTTTATTAGAGAGTATGCGTCAAAGTTTTGGGATTATAATTAACAATAGAAAACCAGCGAGAATAATCAAAATTTAAAGACCCAGCTTTTTTCCATGATGAGTAAGTTTTCAGTAAGATTTTTGTTTCTATAATGGAATTTAATTCTACAGTATAACTTCAGAATCAAACAATGGTATAAAAATGTGTACCCATTTTTAAACACTACAGCTCTTTCCTGTGATATAATTGGATATATAAAGTTGTAGTTAGAAAATTAGGAAAATATAAAGGACAAAAAATTGCGCAGTATAAGCTTCTAAAATAGTATGTTATATGCGTATCAAAATTTGAAATTAAAAAAATATTTTGCTGGAAAAATATTTGATTGAAATTAATGGAAAAACAACCATTAATCCCATCGAATCAAATGAATGCCAAAGACAAATCCCTACAAAATCCCATACCAAATTTGATATATTTAAGTCATTGCGTATTTGAATAATCGCATTTGCATGTTTCTGAAAGTACAGACCGACAAACAGTCAGCTCATAGTTGGATTTTGCTCAAAATTTGAGAGGTGTATGTCTACAATATAGATGTGAAATCTGTGTACCGAATTTTATGCCTATAGCTCTCTTCGGTTTATAATTATCTTGCTAACGTATTCCAACAGCCGAACAGACGGACTTAATCTGAACAGATTTTGCTCAAAATTTGACAGAAATATGTAGCTTCAGTGTAGAGACCATATACCAAATTTCATCCGTCTAACTCAAAGCATTTTAGAATTATCTTTGTCCCAGACAGATGAACATTTTGAAAAGATGTGCTTTTCGAAATCAAGCAGGTCTAAAATGTGGAGTTTCGTTATAATCTCGAGTTCTAATTTTTTGACCATTACTGTACTTTCTTTATACTATGTATACGAAAAGGGGTCAAAAAATGAAATCAGCAGTGAAACTACACTGTACAGTGACCAGAAGCTTTATATGTCATATAAAGCCTTAGGATATGCAGTATCCTCTTAACGATCATAATTTGCCTAAAACCCTTTCTACTTTTCATGAAAACCTCCCTTTAATGGACAAAAATTTAAATCATTATTTTTTTACAATTTTCTTTTCCCTATTGTCCAAATAACGCGTAAACCAATTTTGAATGAAATACCTCAACCGGAATGGGCTTTACATAAGTGCAAGTAGTGTCATTTTAATAATAACCACCTAGTATTTTAATTGTTCTCAACCATCTACATAGATTTATATATCAGAAATATCATTTAATTACTGTTTTATTTCTCATCTTTTATGACATTAAATATATTATTCGGTTTTTCAGTTTGTGAGATTATGCTGTGTTTTAGGTGTAGGTATGTCAGGAAATAAGAAAACTGAAAAAAAAAAATCAAAGCAAAACGAAAATGTGGTAGATGTGCAGACTGTGATAGATTTGCTGTTATATAGTTTATATTTTCTTAATACCTAAAAATTAACGCAGTTTTACTTCCGTCGCATTAATAAGTAGGACATTCTAATAATAACATGCTTGAACATGCTAATGTTAAAAGGTTGATGTGTGCATGTACAAGGTTGATACATGATGCATGCTTGAATCATATATTTGTTTTTATAACTAATTATGAATATTTTAATAATTGATGAATTAGATAATTTAAGTTTAAAATTGATTTGAAATCATTGTTCCTAATTATCTTATACTTATTTCATAGAATTACATGTTTCAACCTTTTTTAAGAATACTCAATGAAGAATCATTATTTCGATACAAGAAATTTTTTCCATTCAATAATTTTTAACTGAAAATTATTCATTAAAAAGAAATTACATGAAACAATTAAAATTCATAATTCTTATGCAGGAAGAACTACATTTTATCAGTACATTTAATATTTTATTATGTATATGTTACTCTTTCTAGACTCTGAAATTTTAGCATTTTTCTGAATTCCATGTTTTGCAGTCATCTCCTTCCACCGATGAGAGCATGCTCCTTGTCTTCCAACAACTGCCTGATTCGAATCCGTTGCTTTTCAGTGATGACATGATGTCCAGGAAGATCGGTTAATCGGACTCGTTCCGCTGTAGAAGGTAAAAGAAGGATCCGATTCTTCAATTCCAAAACACCGTCAAACTGCGATTCGATCATTTTTAGAACATCGGGATTGTTGATTTTTGACATGGCTACGAGAAAGGAATATCTGACATTCTCAGAAAATTCCACGTTTAAAAAAAAAAAAAAAAAAAAAAAAAAAAAAAAAAAAATTAAAATTGTTAAGATTTTGGAATCTGTTCGATTTTCAGAAAACCACAAAACAATACCAGCAAACACTCTCGACTAATACAAGAGTATATATGCTTTATATTCATCTGTTTTATACTTTATTTTTTTAACTCGTCAGTGCTATGCAAGCAGATGACAGTATTGAATATTCCACGTCTTGAATTCCAGAACAAATATTTAATTTTTGAATTATTCAAACCATAAAATATTGTTCTCATCTTAGAAGATTAAAAAAGATTTTTAAAAAATATTGTAAATATTAAAGTTTTTTGGGGTTTTTTAAAACAAATAATCTAGGTGTTGAGTAATTTGACACGTAAAAGTCAATCAATTTCTATTCATATCGAAGGACATTTATAATACATTCGTATGTTTGAAAAGCAGCAGCATTAGAATATATTTTCATAAAACCTTACAGAATAAATATCTCAAAAGGTGGAAATGATTCATTATGATTATTGCGTCCAGTATTAATCTATGAAAGAATAGATTGTTACAAACATCTTTAAAAAATCCTAATTTTAGTGCCATTTAAGAATGGCATTTTGCGAATCGCCAATACTATGCTATGACTGCACATCTTTGTTCTCCTACAAAATGTTTTTAATGGATCTCAAAAGTAGATTTATGTTGCCACTTAATGTATCACAAAAACAAAAGCTGAATCCATTGACAATTCCCCGTAATTTGTTATTGTTAGAACCTTTCATATTCGACTTTTTTTCCGTACACGAAGTACATAAAATGTTATCATCAAAAATATAATAATGAAATTTCAATATACACTATGTTTTGTGAATAATAATTGGAAATATATATAACTAGAATGAATGAAATCTTATATATAAGATTTTTTAACACAAAAACTTCGGATTTTTAACAAATTTTGTGCAAATTTCGTCTACGGATTATTTATCTGTCCATCCGTGTATATGTGAATACTATATTTCAGAAAGGTATTGACATGGATGAATGAAGTTTGACTTAGTTTTTATTACTGGAATTGCTGATTTATATTAAATTTCGAGCCAAATCCATCAAAGCATCGATTAATAGCTTATTTGTATATTGGTGAGCATATTAATGTGATGACTGAAAATTATATAAAAAAGAGAAATGAAATTCTCTCTGGAGTCTTGACAGCTGAATTATATATCTATATTCAATCCGGGAGTAAGACGATTAAAAGAGCTTCATTTTTCCAGTTGGAAAATAAATAAATTTATAAAAGATATAAATTCTTTGAGTGATAAAGTATTAGAATAATATCAAAACTTCATCACACATAATTGGCTAGATTCTTATATATGTATCATTACGTTCATATATTAAATATTTATAAACAATAAAATTTCGCTTCAATAATATTTTGTAAAAGCGTGGAAGCGGAGCAAGCTGGAATCATAATAAGTAAAGACAAATATTTTCACTATGTTAATAAAATTTAAAAAAAAACAGCTATAGTCTAATCAAAACTTTCTCGCATATTTCTAATAAAGATGTTATCCCAGTGGATGCCTTGCATAGATTGGGGTACAATAGTTACGAAATATTAACTTTTCGCGTCAATTTAGTATTTTTACTGAATCTATCGCGTGATCCTTGGTGGGTGTTTTGGCGTGCGGCCAAAAGTATCCAAAAATCAAATTTGGATTTTAGACGCTTTCTTTCCAACCGACTGAAAAAAAATTTGATATAAAACTATAACAAAAGTCCAAAATCACGTATAAAATTTGATACATTTAAGTGATCGTGCTTTTGAGTTATCGCGTTTACATGCTTCTAAAAGTATAAACTGACAGATGGTCAACCTCTTGTTGGATTTCGCTCAAAATTTGGTAGGCGTCTATACTAAAGATGTTAAATCTTTGTACCGAATTGTATCTAACTCTCTTTGTTTTGTAGATATGGAGCTAACTAATATTCGAACAATCGGATAGATAGATTTCCTATGAACGGATATTGCTCCAAATTTAATAGAAATCAATAAATCAGTTTTTAGCCAGTATACCAAATTTTATCCGTCTAGCTCAAAGAGTTTTTGAGTTATCTTTGTCAGATACAGACATACATACGGACATTTTCCAAAAATGTGTTTTTCGAACTCGGGTAGGTCTAAAACATGGAGATTCATCAAAATCTTAAGTTTGAATTTTTTGACGATTATTATATTTTCTCTATACTATATAAGTAAAAAGGATTAATCTAAAATAAATCATTAAGATAGTAAAACGTCCGGAAATGTGAAACTAAATTGATCATCTTATTAGAAGATATCTTTTGAGGCTTCAAAATGTACACTGCCCAGAGCTCCAAAGTACCTAAATCCACCATTGTTTGCATTAAATTTTCGTCGTTAATGTTTTAATAAGAGAGATAAAACCGGCATTCGCTTTTTTTTTACTGTACGACAGCGCTAAATGCAAAACTCCCCATATTGTGTAATTGTATGAAAAAGAATTTTCTGTATGGAAAAAAAATTATGTAACTGTTTAGAAGAATCTTCCCGTTATTTTTCCCCTTCGTTTTTGTATAAATGTCATTTAGCTAATTCATAATATTTCAAACAATAAATAAGGTATAATATCAACAATTTAACAAATACAGGAAATAAAAATGACATTTTATGTCGTGTTATGACACGTGCTGAGATAATGACTTTAATTTTCCTTCTCCTTGACCGCTGCCAAAACAAATGATAAAGGCAATTGAAATAACTGGTCTCCGTCCGTACAATGGCTCCGGCATCCAACCATGACCAGATTTGTCGGATTAAATCATTATGTCAATTTTCATCGTAAATTTCCCAAGGCTAAACGAGGAAATTAAGAGAAATTGTAGATAGTAATCCCTTCAAAAAGACAACACGGTCGAGATCTTTCCAACCAATACAAAAGATTCAACAGTCATCTGACCACCGTTCATAATTACGAGGTCAACCCCCGATAGACTTTGCGTTGTTTCAAAAAAGGGACATTAATCTAAGAAATGATCTCGATTAAAGAAATTAATTCAACATTGAAATTTGTCCTTTAACAGTAGAGAGGAAAATGCGTCATTAAAGACAATTCAAAAACATTTTAAAAATGTGAATAATAATGCTCAAAGAAAATAATAAGTTTTTAAAATAATTTATTGCTTCGTTTGCGTGAAAATACGATAGAAATCTTTGGCATATATTAAAACGTTTCATTATATTTGAATTTACATGGATGCTGTAATCGCGCGTGCGTTTATTTTATCGATCATAAATTATTCGATGGATGTCGTGCTCGTATTGTATTCGAATATTGTTTCTTCTTATTTTCTCTTCAATTTCTTTAATTCTTACAATATATATTCGATACCAAAATATAAATGTGTGTGTGTGATTAAAATAATAGCTATGAATAAAATGCTGAATTTAAAATAAGCAGCAATAGCCTCCAGCCAAACTTTCAGTTTTGTAATTTAAAAGATCGTTACTCCGAGATCTGATTCCACTGCATATATATACGCTAGACTGCATGTTTACACTACGGTGAACCAAAATATCGAAAAACTTTTTACAATTCTTTATTGCCTCAGAGAAGTTGCCAATTTATGAGAAATATAATGCGAGAAAATTAATAAAATTGCTTATAATCTTTCATTCCTGCATGGGGTTAAAACGTCGAAAAAAGTGGTAAAAATCGATTATTTTCATTATTTTTAATTTGAAATCTTTTCTTTATTTGCTTATTATAATAGCACTAGCCGCCCTTGGCGACCAGCCGGTTCGCCAATCTTAATGTTCGTTAAAATTTTAAAAATTAAATATTTTATGCAATTCCTACTTTAATAGCTTCTTCATCAAAATATTTTAAAACTTCAAATTTTGATAGTCATATAATTCTCTCATAATATTATAAACGCCTTCAGTCATAACGTAATATGTATCTCTCTAATTTTCTGTTAGTTCCCGTAGAATTTATACTATAAATTAAAGTGAAAAGGATTAATCTGCAATTAATATAATAATATTTTTTACTGAAACAAAGTATTTTTTTGTAATATGATTACTGAAAACAGTCACTGAGCGTTTAAACTTTATAGGCACTAAAGAATATCTTTCCTAATTTATGCAATATTTCAAGAATTTGTCAACAAAATATTCTCAGATTCATTATGACCAGAACGATTAATTAACAATGTTTAATTTTAAATGCATCAAACACTAAGAAAATAAAACGAATCGTTTAAAATAATCGGTTGAAAACAGGTTAAAAAAACTAAAAAAACGATGTACTTAAACTATAAGCGTATACTAAAAATATATAACTAACATAAATACAATTTAATTACAAAAACATGCAACTAACCTAAAAATAATTTAAATCATCCGTTGATAATGGTTGTCATGTCAACAATCAGAACACAACGGATGATTAAAAATAATTTAAATCATCCGTTGATAATGGTTGTCATGTCAACAATCAGAACACAATGCGCGCATGCGTGAATTTTCAACGCCAGTTACGTTAACGCAAATGCGTGAGTTTTTCTACGCCAGTTGGGGTAACGCTATGCAGATTAGAAATTTTTAATTTCCTTTATTCTGTTTTATTTTAATTCAAAAGTACTTAAAAATGAATCTGAAAGATCGATTACTTAACAATGTTTAATTTTAAGTGCATCAAACATTCAGAAAATAAATAGGATCGTTTCAAATAATCAGCCGAAAAATCTAAAGCCTAATCTCATGACTGTTGGGGGAAAAAATGAAGCCGTACTCATTTGGCGGTGGGAAAAATGAAAAGATTTTTTTGGCGGGAAAGTTAATTTTTAATTAATAATTAAAATTCTAATTAAAAATTCAAAAAAGGGCTATCCTATCTTTTAAGTTAGATCAAACTGCACACGAGTGCAAATTTGATAAAAATCGGTTAGGTAGTTTAGGAGTCCATCGCGGACAAACAACGTGACACGTAATTTATATATATTAAGATTAGCTGTTAAGTACTCAACATATTAAGAATAATAAAATTAATTTTATCGAAATTGGTCCATAATTTTATGTCGCACATTTCTTTTAAATATAATTGCTTGTGCATTTTTTGGTTCCTAATCAACACCATAATTTTATGTATCCTATTATCTATGAATTTGAACAGTTCACCATATATTATTAGCAAAGAATTCTTTATTTAATTTACTTTCTCGTTTACTGTAGCAATCAACTGCAGAAATTCAACATCAAAAATTAAAGTAGAAAATCTTGTGTTTACAAAGAATCAATGACAAGAATACAAAAAGTAACACGATCACGAGGCTTTAAATAAATTAAGTATTAACACACCTTATTGTTGTTGGTTTTTTTTTTTTTTTTTTTTTTTTTTTTTTTTTTTTTTTGCATGTCAGTTAAATTTGTCTTCTCACCAGATCATACTTGGAAGTCTAATTTCTCAATGAACTTTATGATTGCCACTTAGTCACCTATTAGAAGTCTTTTATCAATGCCAACGATAAAAACAATCAATCTGAAGCCGATTTTATTTTGACATAAGCAGCTTTATTTGGAATTTAAATTGATTTAATGAATGCAGATGTATCACTCCCATGAATTTTCCCAAATTTTACCCTTAAAAAAACCCTTTGGCACCTTTTGATTTGCTGAATCTGCTTTTGATCTTTTGTCTGCTAAAACTCCAAGAGTAGTATATATGCTTTACAAAACGGCATCTCTCATTAAGATTGAAATTAACTGATCCAAAATGGCTAAAACCTTTCTCATAAACAATAAAACTTTTTTGAATTGTACTGAACTGGCACCGTCTAGTTTGCAGGTCCTTTCAGACCAATGCTATGGACATGTTTCAAGTATTGAAGATTTCAGGCTATTCATAGTCAAACTATTCATTCCATGCTATTCACTCTTCAAATTTCCATTTCTATTTAACATCTTTTGCAAACACTTTAATGAAAAATTAATAAATTTGCTTATCTTTGTGATAAGCTCATCTAATCTGAAAAAATAAAGGATGTACAGACTTGATATAAACGTTACTTACCAATATTTTTCTGATAACTTTATTCCTGAAGATGACGTAATAGGAGAGTTTTAACTTAACCTTTGACTTTCCTTCGGCGTATCAAATACAGTTTATTTATTATTTACTAGCCGCCTTTGGTGACCAGCCAATTCGCCAGTATTAATGATCGCTAAGATTTTCAATTAAATGTTTTATGCAACTTGGTCTCTTAACTTTTGCTGCATAATATTTTTATGCTTCAGACTTTGCTATTTATATAATTCTGTTATACTGTTATGTTGGCCTTAAACAGTTCATTGTACTACTTATCTCTCTCTTTAATTTTCTGTCAGCGCCCATAAAATTTCAACTTCAAATTAAATTGGAAATGTTAAATTGCAATTCATATAAAAACATTTTTTACTAAAATTAATCATGTCTATTTTTTTTAAATATGAAAATTTGAAGCAGAATTGATCGGCATTGAAGCTATGTGTGCAGTGCAGAATAGTTTTTGTAATTTATACAATATCTTAAAGAATTATTCAGCAAAAATTTCTCTGGTTCATCGTACAATTCAGTTTTTAGTCTTACTATCAAAATATTTAAATAATATTTAAAAAAAATTATTTTGTTTTATTTCAGTTAATAAATGTACTTATGTAAAAAAAATAGGAAGTTTAAATTTTACACAGTCCTTTGTCCTAAGGAATCATATTCTGCAAAATACTCTTGACATTTCAGTTTTTAAATAAATAAATAAATGTTTCTATCCTCTGATATAAAACTTGACCGACTTATGAAATTTTTATATACCAGTTTCAGAACAATCAATATTTTCATAATCATAGGCCAATCACGGTTGAGAAACCCTGGCAGAAAAACTGGTGTATCTTCTTTGAGACGGTCGATGAAGTGGTCTAAAATCGCCAGTTTTTATAGAAGTGTTATTTATTTTCAAATTTCATAAATTAGTCAGTTTAGGGATTGATTTAGTTGATTGGAGTACAACAATTTTTATTTAAAATATTGGTGTTTCAAGAATGTTATGTTAAAAATGATTCAAAAGGCAGAGTATCTATGTAAAAAAAATTTTAATTCATAATTCATTGGTACATTTATTGACTCAAGTTACATAAAAAATAATTATTTCGCTCATTTAAACCCTTTTGTTAGCAGATGTATGCTCCAAATTAGCTGATGGGCACCGATTAAAAATGTTTATCCTATATATATTAAACCATGTTTGCCTTAAATTGAACTATTTATTGAATTAATAACGTAGATATTGTAAAAAATCATAGAAAACTTAACCATTACTTTTATTTAGCTCCTCCATTACTTTTTTTAACTCCTTCATTACTTTTATTTATTCCATTTTCCTTTTCTCCTACATTTACTTTTTAGAAACTATCATGCTAAAAAAATTTTTTTTACTTCATACTGACACGTGCTGAAAATTGCACTGTTATATATTTAATTTGCAATAAGAGTAGATTTATTTTTTAAATTGAACTTCTGTCAATGTGATGGCAACATGTTGATAAAAGCTAATTCTTTCCCATTGATGTGCTCGTGCAGATTAAATTTTATTTTGTGTGAAATATATTGTTGAAAAATATGGTTAAAATAATCCTTTAAAAATTCTTTAAAATTCGAAACTCAATTTATAGGTTAAGGAATTGGTATCATTAAAAAGATAATTTTTTGTGCTTTAAATTGATGCAAAAATTAATTTCGTGCTGTAATATCTTCAGACGTTATAGCGGAAAAGCGTCGCGATTTCACTTAATTTTTTATAAATTAAAATTATAAAAAATTCAAAAAAAAAAATCGCTCCGAAGTGCACATTCCTGGCCTTCATAGCTGTAGGTAGAACAGTTTGGCCTGTAGAGAGCAAGCACACACGCACATTGAGCTTTATTATAAGAATACAGATATAGATTACTTTTCAGCTGTGTGAATTAATCCTAAAACGTTAAAGCTATCTACGAAATATCACACAAACAGATAAAAGAGGGTGCAAGGAAAAGCTTTTAAGTTATTATTTCATGTTGGATTTAGATTTATTTAAACTTACAAAAGGTTGAAAAAGAATTTATTCAGACAAAAAGCGAAACTGTTTTTCTCTTACTCTTTTTTTCCAGTTGGCTGAATTCCAAATTTATTTAACATAAACGTCAGTGGGAAAAGATAACACAATGCTCTGTTTTGAAAAAAAATTTCAACGATGGAGTTCAAAAACGTTATAATAAAAAGTATATAACAGTATAAATTAATCATTATTTAAATTTATAATGATGGGTGAAATTCACGACTCAGACACCAACCATCCTAGACTAAACAAATTTCTTCGGGTAAATGTATCCGAATACCTAAGAGATGTACAGCGCTCTGATATATCGTTATCCAAAATATATTTGAAATCTACATTTCGATACGGCATTAGCAGCTTCGTAGAAAATCGTAAAACAAAACGTCTCATACAAACAACCCATTTGATTGTTAGGGTTTATTATCATATCGGAAAGTAGATTTACGGAAGTAATAATAATAAACAGAGAAACTATCTTATCGTTATCTTAAAGTCTACAGGGCGTGACGGCTTAGGAGGATACTATGTATTAAGTAATAAAGTTGCATGTAGAACTTGCTTTTCTAAAAAAAAAATTTAGAATCTTGTATTTATGCTATTTTGGGCATATTATTTTGTATATATTCACAATTCAAATAAAATCTTTTTTTATTATAAATAAACGTGTCAACCACATAATTTGTAACACTTATTTTAACAAAATATAATGTTCGTTTATGATATAAATTCCATCGTATAATTCACTCTCATTCTTACGATATATTATTCATTGTTTTAAAACAAAAGAATAGAAAATATAGTATCAAGACATTACGTAATAAAAATGATTCGTGTAAGATAAGAATGTTAATGAATATAAACGATAGAGTATCGGTATTCGGAATTTTTAATCGATATATCACCCATGCATAGCTTAAATAGTTCCCACTTTTTTTTTTCTTTTCAAGATGAGAGAAAGTTTAGTAGTTAATATTTCCCACTTGTAGTTCACTAATTAATATTTTCCGTCCATTTAAAGGAGGGTAAAACATAGAAAGGAAAAAAACAATTAATTGATTAAGGCAGTAATTTAAATATTACAGCTTCCAATCTTTGTATCATGCGACCACAGTTTAATATATAAGGATAGAGGAAAATAATTTTTTCTATTTAGAAGGCTCTAAAATGTGCTTCATTGACCAAATGGTATAAAATTTGAGCTACAAGTACTTCAAAGGATGCTCTTGACATTAAATAAAAATTGTAATGTGAAACTCCACTGACAAATGATACTGTAATAAACAAAATATGGTTTGTAAATGTTAAATGCCATCAAAAACATAACTTGTAAAAAAACCAAGTCTCGCAACTCAGTTCTTCTATCGTAAAAAGTTGTGAGATCCATGTAATACCAAGTCGGTCTATTTATTCAGTCCCTACTTAAGGGTCCTTCTGTCTTAAGTTATTACGTAATTAGCTAACCTAACAACATCTTATGGTGACCATATCAATATTAAAAATCTTTTATGGTTTAAATAAATAGATTGACTTGGCCATCGCATGAAAACACAATGTATCTTTACATTAAATTAGATTACATTAACATAATCTTTATTAGATTGTTTAGTGCGATTGCCAAGTCAATCTATTTATTTAAACCATAAAAGATTTTTAATATTGATATGGTCACCATAAGATGTTGTTAGGTTAGCTAATTACGTAATAACTTAAGACAGAAGGACCCTTAAGTAGGGACTGAATAAATAGACCGACTTGGTATTACATGGATCTCACAACTTTTTACGATAGAAGAACTGAGTTGCGAGACTTGGTTTTTTTTACAAGTTTTGTTTTTGATGGCATCTCATTTCTTTTTGTAGATAGTCCTTTTCTTATTTTTGTATGTAGTCTTCCCCTTTTTCTTTTCCGGTACTACTTCTTGAGATTCAGCCACAGTTTTTCTCAAAGCCCAGTCTCTGTCTCTATGGGTTTTTCTCGTAAGCTTTGATGTTACAATTTTTGACAAGTCTGGACGGTAAATGCTTCTTAGTCTGTTGTATTCACAAATTGAGGATTCTTGCGCTTTAATACTTGCAAAGTCGACATTTATTGATGTAAGCCATCCAGACTTGTAACTCTCGGAAGTGCCACGTAAGCTTGACCGGATGTGAACGCTGCAGAACCAATATCCATCAGTGCATTATTTAGACTCAGACCGTGACTTTTGTGTATAGTTATAGCATAGGCTATACATATGGGAAACGGTTCGCGATGAACATAAGCTCTATTAATAATTTCAAATTTAGTTTTGACCGGACTAAGCTCGTAAACATGTTCTTTATTAAATGCAATGTATATTTTCTTAATTATTTTTTGTATTTTCCTGATCAACCTTTACTCTTTGCACTATACCGATAGAATCATTAACTAAACAAAGACTCACGTCAATATTTCGCCTTAACATGACTTTTGCTCCTATTTTTATAATTATGTTCTCTTCCAGGCCTGCAGTTATAGAAGCATCGTCTTCATATTTTTTTATGCATTCACGAGCTCTTTTTGTTAGGTATCTGGGGAAATTTATGCTATCTACAGCTGTAAGTTTTATTTTGGGATGTAGAAGAGATTTAAGCATTGCAGTATTTAATTGTTGACACATGTTTTTTGTAGATAATAAGCAAACGATATCATCAGGAAGTTTCGAGAGGTGTTCAATTATTTCAATTAATCTGTTTTCATTTGAATTGGATTTGAGAGTTATTAATCTAGTCGAGAGTAAGTCGCGGTCTTAAGTAAATACATGTTAAACATTGGATATCATCGACACTTCGTCTATTATAAACAACACTACTTCTTTCAAATCTGATCTCAGAAGGAGCACTTCATCAGAAAGTTGTTTGTACTTCGGTATTTGCTTGTGTTCTACAGGCAGTTGCAATAGTCTATGTATAGTCAATCTATTCTATGTATAGTCAGCTATTCCTGTTGGAGTACTAACTGCCACTTTTTTTGTTTAAATAAGTCTTAACCCAAATTTTCAGAGTTTTTATTATAAAGCTCTTTCCAGTGCCAAAAGTTCCACTCACAAAACAGCGTAAAACGTCAGCGTTATTATCGGTTGTGTCCATTTTATTTGTGATCATATCGAAGACTCTTTTTTGATCGACATTAAGTTTTGCGATCATACTTTGAAGATCAGTTTACTTTCTTCTACCAGATTGATTTTCTGAAAGTCACCCATTGCGTTCGCAGCTTCTACAGCTTCAAATTCAATTATTTCAAATTAGATATTGTTAGAAACCTGTAATTTTGAGATTTAATTAATTTTTCCCAGCGAGAATAGTGTCATCATATGAAAGACCATTTTACAGTAATCTGTATTGGATGCTGCCGGATACCGAGCCAGTGATACGAGAGCTTGGTGAAAAACTTGGCGACCATTTGGCGACTTGACGACGAATTTGCCGACAAAATGGAAATGCTCGAAACTTCGAAACATTTATCGATCTGTCCATTATTACACAGATATTTTAGTTTTTCCTTGATTTATAGACTAAACACTAATTGTATTCTAAATTTGAAGCTTCTATGTCTGCTAGAAGTGCCTTAGAGTTTTGATGATCTGTCAGTCAGTCAGTCAATCAGTCAGTCAGTGACAAAATTCACAATCTTTGACTAGTTATAATTCTTAAACTACTGGTTCAAATTTAATGAAATTTGAAATATACCGTGTTTATATAATGCCTGCTTGGTTACTGAAAATTCAGGCTTCTAGTTTTATCCACAACGAAGTTATAGGGGATTAAAAATGGCCTGAACTGCTTCGAGAAAAGGATAGTACGGCCGTGCCGCTTGTTTTTGCTCGACTTGGCGGGGGCACTGCCGTGCCCCCAGATAACATAAAAACAGCATAAAAACTTTTCAATGAGTCTCCCTTTAAATTCAACAATGTGCTTTAATCGCAGAACCACATTTCTTCAGATAAGCGGTGTAAGTCTTCCGGAATATCTATAACATGTGGCCAAATGTTATTTTTCAGACCTAGCATAGATATTGGCCTTCTTTTGACAGAAGACATTGTCCTTCAGTAAATCCCACAACCAAAAGTCGCAGGAGGTGCTATGTGGCGAACAAGAAGGCTATGCTATTCGAACATGACAGCTGATCAATTGTGCATCAAGAGAAGGTTTTCTTGGTAATTGTATTAAATGACGATCAATGCCGAGGAGATACACCATCTTGCTTGAAAATGTTGTCCTCAAGACATTTATCCTACTGAAATAATGGAATTACAAAATTCCCTCAGCATATCATGGTATCATTGTCCTGTGACTGAATAAATTTGGATTCCATTTGCAGTTATCTTGAACAAAAATACGGTCCAATGATAAAGATAGCTGTAAAACTTCAACATATTGTCACTTTTTCTGGAAGCAAAAGTTGTCCCTAAATAGCGTGAGTGTTTTCTGCAACCTAAATTCGACAACAAATGTGCGTTAACTTGCCCACTGAGGCAAAAGTGAGCTTCATCACTTCACCGAATGTTCCACGCCCAAATGGCAACAAACAGGATTTCAGTAAGGAAACTGAAGTGCAAACGTTTTATAAACCTCTGAAACCTGAAATAAGAACACAGTCTTGATTTTGTAGGTATAAATAGGAAAAATCCATTGTAAGATTTTTTTTTCGTACAGTATAATATGGTACATCAAATACTCGATCATATTAACATGCGGCAATTGATTTCTATCCTCAATAAATGCAGTAGGCCACATTTTTGATTCTGGAAGACGGAATTTGTTTCCGTTCCCTACTAGAAGAATGACAAATCACACAATTGTTTCAAATATCTGAATCATTTTGTTGAAAACTCATTGGACCTTTTCGTATGTACTTCATACGAAGGAATTCTTTTACAATTGCAATAGAGTTCTGCTAATTCTGGCAGAACAATTTTACTAATAGCGGTTTTAATTGCAATGTAGGCATAATGTACAGAGAATCCGCCATCTTCTTATCCAAAGGATAACGCTAATAACATGCGTTGTAACACAAACGATTATTCACATATTTAATGTATGCAAACAAATACCATTTGTGTTATAATGCCATCTATTGATGAATTTTGGTGCTATTTTTTTTTTATTTCATAAATGTCAAGTGCATCATATGAATTATCTCTACTAATAATTTTATATTATTTAGACCAATCGGAAGCATTCTAGAGTCCTCTTAAGTGTGAACTTACTTCTTACGAAGCCTGTCGATTAATGTAGAACAACCACACAAAGCTGAATTTTTTTTTAATTTCAAATCGCCTTGGAAGAAGAATTGTTAACTCATAATTATGATTTCCATGCTTACTTTATTTATATAAAATGAAAAATACTGGAAAAAATCCAATTACAATGTGAAATGCAAATAAGCAACAGCAACAATTAAAGAGAAAACAGAAAATAGAGAAGAATAATCCTCAATCAGCATGCAGCACACCAAACAAGTTTAAAAATTAGACATTTATATTTAAACCCATTGAAAGACATACAGAAAATATCATCATCTTCAAAAGTATTTATTAAAAAAATTATGTGATGTTGCTAATCAATCTTTTTATAACGCACTTTCTAAATAGTGTATTCAATGAACAGAATATATCCTTATCATTGATTAACAAAACATTTTAATTTCACAATAATTCTCAGATAACTTGACTATCACGCAAATATTGATTAAAACATGCATTGAAACATTAGTTGTAAAATGAATTATTTGTAGGAAAACGATTTCAATTTCGATTCAACAAAGAAATATATTTTTGTAAAATATGCTTAAAATATTTTTATGTCATTAAAACTAAAACAATTATACAACAATTAATTTAGAAAAGAAAGAATTGAAAAGAAAATTTTTTAAGATAATGTAAAATCATTTTTAAGCTGTAATAATTCCAAAAATTATCGCGAAAAAACGGCAAAATATCGCTAAATTTTTAATTGTTATTAAGATTTCAGAAAAGCTCCAACATATGCACATTCTTAATCTCCTAAGTATATATGTACCAACTTAAGCAAAACTAGATTAAGCGATCGTCCTGTAGAGCGCAAATATCCCCCCCACACACACACACATTCTCATTTATTATTAAAAAAGAAAACCAAACAATATTTCTTTTCCTAAATAGGATCACAATCGCATATTAGTGAATTTCCCTACCTTTTAACCAATCATTAAAACGTTCGTTGCCATGAATCATGCCTGTGATTTGGACCACTAATAAGATGGTTGTTTCTATGTTATCTCTTAATTTAGTAAATAATAACTAAACTTCTAATAACATAGAAACTTTTATGTTATTTCTTAAATTAGTAAATAATAATAGTAGGTGTGAATCAGGGGCGATTCACACGGTGAACAATGGGATAAAACAATGAGATATAAATTAAATATGGACTTGTTTACCTCGCATCAAATTCTCCAATGAATGTCAACTTTTTCTTTCACTCAAATTTGAGTGACACCTCATTCAGCATGTTAACGATCATTCCATATCATGCTTTACGAGAATCCCGCTTTACATCCATACAGTGGCATTACTCTGCGCCTTTCCATTTCTTTTTCTGCGGATTTACGTTCATTTTAAATCAAGTTTCTTCTAAACTCTTAGGTGAACAATTTGATACAATACGCCAGAAGTCAGCCCCAGGCTCACCCGAATACAAAAACGCAATGGTTTTTTATTGGTCTAATAGGATACATATACTGGTAGATATCTAATCTATTAGTCCAGTTCTGACTGGTTTCTCGCATTGACGGAAGATTTTGAAGTGCCACCCCTCCTTTAATATGGTAATCAGCGTGAATGTCCATCTTTGCATTTAATTATTTTAATAATAACAAAATTATAATTCTTCATACTCTATTACATAACATTCTTTTCAGTCATTATTTTTGACAGCAATCTTATATTACTTCATTTGAACAAGTTTAATTGCAATAAATAAAAATAGCTGTAAAATACATTTTCTGAAATTTAGTAATGTTATAATTAACGATTTCCAACACATACATGTAGATTCTTTTCCTTGTCAAGAATAATCTAAAGCAATTTATTGGTTTTAAAAATATTCTTACCTTTATCAGATGAAGAGTTCATTCTTTCTTGATCGGAACAACATATAAACTCATTCAATCTAAAAAGAAATAATAAATAGAAAGATTAATAAAGAAGGTAAAAAAGGATAAAATGCCGAAAAATATTTAAAAAATTTATTTAATGATAGTAAAAATATTTTTTTCTTATTTGGAGGGGGGGGATATTTAAGTATCTTCTTTATAATTGTTTCATAACTTTTCCGAGAATTATTTCCGATTCCGCAATTTGAAAATGTTTTGAATTATTGTTTTTCTATCGAATTCTACGTTTTACTCTAAAACTTTTTGGCAAAAATAAAAGTAACTTTGGATATTGCATCTCATGCCTTTAATGAAACATCCAAACTAAATAATTTGAAGAAAATAAATAAATTTATGATAAAACATTCTATCAGACGACCGCAGATTTAAAATTTTTGAAGAATCGCGATTTAATAATAAGTCACGAATTTCCTTAACACTGAAATTAACTTCCCAAAGTTTCTTCCGTCGACTTTATAATATATTTTTGCAATAAACAATTTTGGATTCTAATTTACCTTTTATAAATTGTATAAAGAAATATGAATATGCATTCGATTTCTAGTCCGATTTTCCGAACTGGACACAAAATCCGACATAAATCTAAAATTCTGATGAAAAACTATTGGTAAAATCCTAGATAAGCCCACCTCTTGGCGGCTTATTTGAAATCTCGCCAAGTTGACTGCTAATTGAATACTTGTTATTATTATTATTATTTTTCAATTAAAAAACGGTAGTTGAAAGCCAGAAATAATAAATAAATAAATAATAATAAAATAATAAATAAATAAATAATAATAAAATAATAAATAAATAAATAATAATAAAAAATAAACTAAAAAAATATATTAAAAATAAAATAAGTAAAAAAAATTAAAAAATTAGTTTAAAAAAATTAAAAAATTAAAAATTAGCCACATTGGCGACGTTATCGCCACTCGTTTGGCGAGAATTCAAAAAGATGCCAAAAGGTGGGCTGTGTATGCACAAATATTGTAGATCTAATGCAATGCATAGAATTTTTTTTTTTTTTTTTTCAAAATGCTTGATCTATTTTTATTATTAAATGACGAACCTAAACACAAAATGTGCTACTATGCACATGTATACGAAAAAATAAGTAGAACAGATCTTAATATGTGGGAGCACATTTAGTAATCATAGTAAAATATAGCTATGATTAACACATAAGAAAATAGAAAACAGAAAATACATAAAAAAAATGTCTTCATATTTATAAAAAAAATAATAAAATCATATATATATGTAAAGCTAGAAAGTATAGGTAGTATGCAAGGAAGTAATCAGAATTGCATTAAAGTACTTACATGTATTTAAAACTTTTAAGAAATTCCATATCTTGAACAAGATAATCAACGCTGCAGCTAAATAAATTTAATATCGCACAAGTTGCTACAAAATATTTTAATTTAGTAGAATGTAATAACTTTTCTTTCTTTTTTTAAATAATCTAATTTATATGCTGATTTCAGATTTGGTAATAAAATCTGTTGGGTAATTACAAATCAAAGATTTTCATATCATTAATTATTTCAGCGATCATTTAATAATCATTTTAAAATTAGTATTCTTTTCAGTAATTTAATTAATTAAGTAATTTCAGTTTCGTTTTCGTTTCGACTAGTTAAAAGCGAAAGATATTTTCATTTTATGACTTTCCTGTCAAAGAACCATGTTGTAACCGTCTGACAAGCACCACAGAAGTATTACTGCTTGCAAAAATTTGATTCAAAATACGCCTCAACCAATAAGAAAGTGTTCTGTTGAACCAACCATCAAAAAAAAAAATTGTAGACTAATACATATCCTTTAAAATGACTAATATTAGGAATAGAATCATTAAACCGTCATTTTAACGGATTTCCAATAAAAATAGAGCAATACTTACAGGAAGTGAAGTAAAGACCTATTTAACAAACGAAATATAGTATTATAGTGCACAAAACTAGATTACATATTCACGATTCTACTACCGATCCACGAGACACTCCATCAAGTTGTGTTTATGTGATGAAAAATATATTTTGGCATTCCAAGTTTAGCAGTGACCTTCAATTTAAATAGCAGATGTTGCGAACTGTAAATAAGTCGTTAAACCTTAAACGTTTTATTAAATGATCTGTAATTGTTTTTCTTCCTTCATCAACTATTCGGATCTCTTTGTGAATTCGGAATATCGGAATGAATTTTTCTTGTTTTACGCCTTCGTCATTAATTATCGTTTCTGTTATATGAGAATCTACTAAAAGATGATTTAAAAGAGATGTAGTTGAAAATCAAGGAGTGATGCATGAAGCTCGTTAAAACTTTTTTTCTTATTAATCTTTATTAACTCTTTCGCAGAGTTAAAACTTTGTTTCCCTTAAACAAGATGGCGAAGAAAGAAAAACCTGAATATTTTTACGCTGGCATACTTTGTTTAAATCATGATATATGAATCATAATAAACAAAATGCAATGTTCTATAAATGGACTATAAGATTAGAGCTACTATAATTGATATGCAGATATTCACTTAGGAACAATTTATTAAAATTTTTATTAAATTTTTAATTCAATAAAAATTAATTAAAATTTAAACATTTTTCTAAAATTACTCCGGAGAATATCATCGTAAAAAAATTATGTTCACACTTCAAAGTTTAAAAATTTGCTTTTCTGTGATACAATTTTTTTTTATTTAATAATTTTTCAGAATTAATTTTAACATGCTTAGAGCAATATTTTTTTTGATACGTTTTAACGAAATTTAAACTAATTTTAATGTTTTATCAAGTGTTTTATTCCACTACTTTTGTTAATGCTAATGTTAAGATTTAAAAAATTAACTTTCTTTGGAAATTTTTTAATTTTGTTTTTTTACTACCTTTTTTATAGCTTGAAATTGGCCTTCTTTGTATAAACTGCAAATTGTAGAAACTGTTCCTTCGAGATTACAACGGCTGAAATGGAGGAATTACAGACGAATCAAACTTAAAACAATATCATACTACAATGTTTTGAACTAGAACTTGGTATTGCCAACTTTTGTTTCTGTTATTACTTATAAGAAATGGCTTCATGTTACGACCTTTTAAAACAGACATAAGTAATATACTTCAGAACTTCACCAAGTACTTCATCCCAAGTAATAATGCTAAACGATCTGTTGTTCTTTTTCCCTGTTGAATTGTATATTAACTACAAGAAATTAAAATGACTTATAATTTTATAAATCGTCAATTTATATTTTTATTTGTATTCCTGTATCGATTTCATTTTATTTATATCAAATGCTTATGATGAAAGATTTGAATTGTTTTATTTTTTCGGAGATAATAATTGCCTGTAATCTTTCATAATCGTCTGCATTTAACAAATGATCGGCCATACTTTTTTAATTCCGTTTTTGAATTTTGATTGTACTACTACTCACCATGTGCTACGGTTTCTAGACTAATTTTAATAGAATTCTCAAATTATAATTTTAATCTTCGGACTAGAGCAAACTGAAGTTAAATGAGTTGTAAAGATTTATTTTTAGTTTATTGTAGTATTTCGGCATAAATGGATTTTCAAAATTTGTTAAAACATAAATTTTTTAGTGAACTAATAAACAAAGTGTGTGTTTTAGATTAATGGAATATAATGATAGATTAATTAATAATGGACTTCATAGAAAAGAAATATTGTTTATGAGCAAGTATTCTCGATTTCATTTCAGGTAAGTGTTTATAAATTTTATGTTGTTGGTTTTTCAGAATATTTGGTTTATCATATAAATGCTTGTTTTGATGATCATTTTTTTTTATGAAAATGCTTTATTTCAAACATGCTATTGACTTATGAAGTAAATATGCAGAATTAAGAACATGTTTTAGTAAAATTTAATCACTTCTAATTATTCAATTAACATAAAATTCAACAAAAAAATTACTCAATTTGAGCAGTAGTGCAACCAATTTATGCATAAGAAAGGTAAACAGAGAACATTGATGGCAAAAAGTAAGATGGAAAAGGTAGTAATTAATATTTCGACTGTTTCTAGATATAGATGCCATGACTTTTATTAATTCATGACAGACTTTTTACCATTTTTCCACAATAAATTGCTTTTTTCAATACTTGCTGATATACCATATATTCAGCTGAGCACCATATATTCAGAAATTTTCAATAAGTTAAATTATAGGGACTATTGCTGTTAAGGTATCAGGTAAATTAACATTCAGAATATGTTTGTGTGTTTGCATCATATTTAAAGATCTGAATTCATGAAAATCCTGATTTCTCAATGCTATGGACAAAATTTTCTTTCAAGATAATTTAATAAGCAATTTCTTTTCTAGTAGATTCCATGAATACAAAATTTTCGAACCTTCTTTCAGTACATCCAGACTATAAAAGAACTTATGTTTAAATTTCTACTTTTTTGCTGTTAAAGTGAAGATTAGTGTGCCCCCCGAGAGTGTCGCCAATATTGCAACCCAACAGAACACTCTTCTAGCAACCGAATGCCGTTTTGTTTCCTACTTTTTAATGGTTGAGTTGTACATGAACTACAAGTATTTTATGAAAAATGTAAAATTAAAAATAATATCAATTAAAGATTTTAATTTTGTTCTTTATTATAATTAAAAGTTTTTTTTTTACAACTTATAAGACACTGCAATTTTATTTTTAATGTGAATACGAACAAAAAATATGTATTCTTTTGCAATTTTTAATTGTCAGAATGCGCTTTAAAAAATCGTCTGAATTCTTACTTTACGAAATCGTCTGCATTCTTTTTTTAAAAATCTTCTGCAATGGAATTCTACGCAGTTCTCGTAATTCTTTTGGTGCTCTAACGGTTGGTTCTCTTGATAATTTGTTGTATCGACAATTATGCAAGAATGGATGTCTGGTGAATGGGATAGCATTAAGTATTTTGAATCTGCAGAATGAATGAAGAGCGAGTGAAATATATATATATTTACGAGTTGATGAAGTTAGGAAAGGATGTTTGTATGTACTTGTTCCTGTTATCCTCACAGTCCTTATGTTCAATGTGCTAACGAAGCTGCTAGATTTCCGCTCCCGCCGCTAGCGAATCCGTAGGATGATTTTTTTAAGTTAAAAATTTCTGCCCGGTATCTTCTTCAGATGCCGACAGGCATCGCGTACTCTAAATTTTGCTCTTTACACAACAGACAGGCACAGCCGGTTTGAAAAACTTCTTCGAATTTGTTAAGATAAGCAGCGATAATGATCCCAAAAGTTAAAAAAAAATTAAATAAAAATCACAGATACACATTAAATAAATCTCAGATTAAAATAAAAATTACAATACTTATCACTACAGATCATAATTTTAATGCATAAAATGGTAACCATAACTGTTTCACAGAAGTGTTTGTTTATTTTGTCCGCCATCTTTATTGGCGACTTGGCATCCTTGGGCACACTAAATTTCACTTTTACCCTTTTTTTGCTAAATTCGTTTTTCGGACTCCATATTTTTATCCGTTCCTTTGTGCCAAAAGTTTGGACTTATTTTTTTCATTAGGAAAAAAAATGTCATTCCAAAAATATTTATTCTTATTATTTTAATGTCTTGTAAATTTCAGATTACTGTTCTGGTTTGCTAGTTGGTCTGGTTGAATTCTTACTCGGAATCTAACCATATTGCCCATATTAATTTAGAGCCCTTTTGATAATATTTGCTCTTGACGTTTTCCATGATGCTTTAAAAGTGTTTTACGATTTTTTATTTATTTATTTATTTATTGAAGCGGGCGGTTGCTTTGATCTCTCGTACTAAGTTTCTCCTTCTGTATCAGTATGTCATATTTATCTGCCTATTATTTGAAAATTCTGCACCTAAATATATTTGTCAATGATTTTCATGGCCGTTCAATAGCTTTTATTAACAGTTACTCCTATTTAATCAAATAATTTTTCATTTTCATTTGAATTTATTACTTCTGTCGTTTCTAATAATGTTTTTTTTCTGGTGAAAAAATTTTTTTTTCTGAAAATTTCATAAATTAAAACCTTTGCATTAATTTCTGTTCTCCAAAGAGCTGTTTATGTTCATATCGGAAATTGAATTTATCGTAAGACACTTTTATGTAAAAATGATAATACATCCAAAATTGAAAAAGAAGCGAAAAAGAGGAAAAAGGAAGATTTATCAGTATTTGCTTTTTTTATACGTGAAAATGAATGCATTTCTTCTTGTAATTACAACTTTCTAAAAGTTGCAAGCTGTTAAACATATCGTAAGGGATTATTTAATTACGCAATATTACTTTCTGATATTGGTCAATAATATATTTGAATTAAATTATTTCACAAAAAAATTAGTTAACTATTATATTATAATTTTTATATGTTATTATAACATATATCAATTTTTTGGTCGAATCCGTCAGCAGAAAGTCTACCTATCCTTTCACGTCCATATAACTTATTTTAGTTGAATTTAGCTTGTTAACTTTCTGCTTTGAAGCATCACAAGGTCTATTCTGGGATGGACCTCGTAATTCTGAGCCACGATCAAATAAGGAATTCATTGCCAGACCTGGAATTTCCTCTTCAAACCTCCTCATCAAACCAGCGAGAGGGTGTTTGGCTTACGATGCCTGAGACATAGTATGTAAGCTACGAATCGTTTGTAGAATTATGTTTCCAACTTCCAGCCCCAAAGCTGAGGTCTTACTACTACTTGGCAATCCATATAAATATGATAACTCAAGAATACACGGAGGCAGATAGATGAAATTGGATGCAAAAAAAAAAACTTTTTTCACCAGAATTATAAGTTTGTATAGAATTTTGCATCAAATTGGTCAAACGTTTGATTGTGTGATCATCTGTCTGTCCGCGTGTATTTTTGAGCCCTAAAAACTTATTAAAGTTAATTTAGTTTATTATGTGATTTTTAAGCCTTTTCAACTGAACTGAATACTGCTGATAGCTTGCCTGTTTGTCTACATGTTTGTATGTTAACACGATAATTAGATGCTCCAAAGAGCTATCCAATTATAATAAGTTATTTGGTAAATCTTAATTGTAAATTTGCTTCAAATTTTAAATCAAATCAGTCAGAGATCCAAATATGACCTGACTTAAAACAATGTGCATTCCTTAAAATTGCACTTTTTTGTAGGAGAGGGCGAAGTTTAGCGAAATGTAATCCTGATAATTTTTATAACAACCCTGTAAGCCTTTTGTTATCACTTTCACATCCATCCAAGGTGGTGGATTTCTGGCAATATTTTGAACGGTTGGTACGATTTTCTCATCTTTGACAAGACTGAAACTTATGCCTTACGGAAATAAATTCTCTTCTCTATAGAACAAAATTAAATGTTAAATTCACCATGTTGCTGAAGAATGTGGAAGGGAAAACATTCCCTCTGTCTTTCTATTTGTAAAGAGATAGATTATAGAAGAGTTTTTGCTGAAACATTAGTTTACAATATCGCCAGTGGTGCACAGGTGTGCGAAGTCTCTTATATCATAGAATTGATGCATCTTAGCTCTATGAGTTAAAATATTACATATGTGAGATGAATTAATGTTAATCTGCAATTTAGCTAAAGATTAGCGCTTTTTAACCGCTTGTAATGAATTTAGAATTCAAATGTTTATTCAATGATAGGTATTATATGCCTGATAAGACATATTAATAAGTTACAAAAAAGAATTTATACAGAATTTCAAAATTAAAGCGAAAATTGGCAAAGGCATTAGTCATTATACATTCTTTCTTAATTTTTTTTTCTTAGAAATATTTTCAAAAAAAAACTTACCAATTTTAAGCAGGAAGTCAATTTACAGTTGTACCCAGAATTAAACAGTTTTGTTATGTCATTAACTGAAAGAAATTTGAAAACGATGTTTCATGGAATATCCATAATTAAATCTGAAAAAATAAATAATATACAAAATATACCATTATTATGAATACAATCATCATTTGCAGTAACATAAACCACAATATTTCCAAACAGTATAGAATAAAATGAAAAAAGAAGTATTTACATTCGCGTAATATAATTGGAATTTTCATAAGAACTGCCTTCAAATTTCAACATTTACTGTACTGATTAGCGTATGAAGCAAATCTGTTAATAGCATACAGTAGATTTTAGTTGATAATGTAAGTAATTCGTTTTAACATCAGATCAGACAAAAAAAAAATTAAAGGATTTTTATACTATTTTTTAATCTCAATTATTTTTATGACAGATTTATCAGTGCATTAAAAATACTTGCAATTAAAAGTTTATTTTTGTCTTCTATTGCTATTAAAAATTTAAATTTTTAAAAAATAGATGCATTCTGTTGTGAATTTGATGTGGCAGCCCATATATTTTAGATAGATGAATGGCCGAAACTTTATAAACATCTAATTATTATACATTTATCATACATATTTATAATATTATTAGCAGATTTTACATGTATACATCATTAATACATTGCCGTATTTGAATGTTCAATAAAAATTCTACACTAATAATGTTAATGTTCCCAATTCTAAAATGTTAAATAAAACAAAAATTATAGATAATCTAGATGTCAAATTCAGTACTTTTGAAGAATACAATATATTTTAACAGAAATTTTCTCGTAATCTGACCATCGCTAAATTAATTTTCATATGGGTGTCTGTCGTTGGAAATGTTACTGTATTTCAGGTAGAGATTAAAAAGTGGTATTTAAAACTAAACAAAAATGTATTTTATTCTTTTTCAAAACCTTTCCTTTGTTTTTTACTTTTTAATGAATAACGAAGTATTTGCTTATTATTAAATTCAGAATTGTCTGAAGAAAGGACGATGAATATTTTGAAACTAGACACAAGGTGGAAATTTTATTTTATTTATATATTAACATTGGCATGACAGTAAAAGAAATCGTTTTTGACTATGCCGATCAAAATTTAAATGAAGTCATTTGTCTTGATATAAATGAAATAAAAATTCAAAAACTGTACCAAAAACAGTGTCCCCTTCAAAAAAATCCATTGAAATGAAGTTAGAAATGATGAAACTATGGATTAGTTTTTCGCCTAAATAAAAGCATAAAATGTGTACTTGTTGCTACAAAATGAATATTTTATTTCTGCAGAAAAGAATTACAATTTAATTGTGGGAGGAAATGTTTTATAATTTTAATGGCAACAATTTAACTTTCCTAAACTTAACTAATGGAGTAAAAAATAATTGGGGGAAATAGAATTTTTTCCAATATTTTAAAATTTACTTTTTTAGCATTGATTCAGCTTTCCAATATAGTTTCTGATATGTTGATTAGAATTATCCTTCTGGTTGATAAAAATACGTTGTCGTTTCATAACCATTACAACATTTGTGATTTCATCCCTTAAAACTCCTTCCAATCTTAACAATTGAATGCGTCAAACATCTGACGTAACAACCAGACTTCTGACCTTCGTTGAGGTTTTTTTATTGATCCGGATTTCCGCATTTTAATTCAAGCAATTTCTTCAAACCAAAGTTAAAAATGTCCGTACATTTCCTAAATAACCATTTTCTAGAAAGACAAAAGAGAATACGTTATTTAGACTCTCAAAATATTCCTAAATACATTGCTAAATCGCTTTGCCACTAAAACTATTTTTGAACGGATTTTGTTTTTGAATGGTCGATGAAGAGGACAATACTAAAAAGAGCAAATAATCTATAATGACTAAAGCGAAACTGAAGAAGTCTTGTCGTCATACATTAGACTTGTTCTTATTCAAATGAGTAAATCAAAAGACGACTTAATACTTACATGGCATTAAATATACGATAGAAGATTGACAGAAGTAACGTTAATGCATATATCAAATCTCTCGAACAAAAATAAATCAACATAACAGAGTTGAATCGTCACACAACTTCTAAGTCCAATAATAAAATGTTTTAAGTTGCGCGTGAGTTTAATTTTGCTTCTTCGTTGCCTGACAGATAGTACAAATTCCACAGTCGGAAAAATTGAAATCCGTATAGCAGATACAACGTATTCCACTTTCGCGTAAGTTTGGCGTATGAGTAGTAGAATCGGGTCTAGAATCTGAAAATTTATCATCAGGTCACAAATGCCAATAAATTTTACTACTATAATTTTTTCGCACTTTTCATAAACTATTTCAATGTTGTTCTGTTAAATTATTGCGATCTCGTTGTAAGAGAAAACTTTTCCTTAATAATTTGATAAAATATATACATGTTTTGTTAAAATTTAAGAATTTTGGTAAAAATTTAAGTTTTAAGCGAGTTGTTACAGAATTTTCATCAACGCGATATAGCCATTTGGCCCATGTTTAAAGATCTCACTACAAACCATGGAGTCACTTTTAAGGGATTGAAATGGGCGAGAGGATAGAACCTGGGACCTTGTGGTTCGCAGTCCAGTAACATAACCAGGATACAAAAGCATATGCTCGTGTAGCGTAGTTGTTAACTGTCTTATATGTTATTCACCACACACTTCAAAAGAAATTAGATTATTCATGATGAAGAAAAGGCTAATCTATAGTCCTTGAAAGATTCAGATAAAAATCTGTCAAGAACCATAGCTCAAATTATACGCAGATTCATCAATAAATACAATATTTCGTCCCATTTCTCTTGACTCCATTAAAGGTTAATTTTCGTGCGAAAACTACAGTGCAATTATAAAGTCTTTCCTTGATTACAAAACATTATTACAAAAAGGACAATAAAAAAATTTCAACCATACTGTGAATATTTTACTATAAAATAGTCGTGTTCTTAACTTTTCTTTTAGTCCAGCATATAATGTAAGCACTGCAGAAATGGTAATTTTATGTTCTCTTGTAATCAAAATCGAGTTAGAGGAGGAAAATGTTCAATAAGTTCTTTGGTTCTCTGAATTCAAACCTGGAATTACTGTTAGTGTTAATTTTGATGTTACATAAATAACAAAGTGTTTGCAACTCCAGTTGAAGATATTGATTGATACACTCAAAAGATCCCAGATGCAGTGTCAAAAATGTCACAATCAAAATATCAGACAATACTTGAGAAGAATTGGAATATCGTCTTGACATACAAGCTATCATACAAGCTATTACTGCTGTAAGTGGGCCGGGGTAGCCTGGTTGGTAGAGCTTTGAATTCGCGTTCCTTAGGTTGCGAGTTCGAACCCCGCCGACCAAAGATTCCCCGCGTGCTTCGTGGCTGACGCGCATATAAATCTGTCGTGGTCACAAAGTCCTCCATGTCGAGAGTAATACCACTGGGGGTACTGGATCAGGGGTGATCGTTCTCTGATTATCCCCGTAGAAGGGGTTGTGACGTGTGTGTAGCTAAGTCGTTCTCTTGGCCCTAGATGGCGCTACTACAAAAACAAGAGACGCTCCCCCACCGGCTTAAAATCGCTGTCTTCGTAGCAGCGGGCTTGCCCATGGCAAGTGCCAAAAGAAACAACACTGATGTAAGCAATTTTTATCAAAAAACTTTTGAAACTTTTATACAATATAGCGAAGCAACTATGTGCCAAAATTATAATCATTTTTTACTTTCTCATATGCGAAGTGTAAAGGAAATATTGTAATTATCACAAAAAATGTAAATTCGAGATTGTGAAGAATTTCCAGTTTCAGACCTCCTTATGTCCGAAAAACATATTTTTGGCATTTTGTCTGTCTGTGGACGCGATAACTCAATAAAGCTCTAAGCCAAACGGCTCAATTTTTTTTATATAGAATTATGATCAAGTATGTGAATTTCAATCCAACTTTGAATGAAACTCATTCACAAGTGTTCAGTCTGTCTGGTTACTCTATACAAGTGAGTATACTCGACAACTACAAAACACAAAGAGCTTGATAAATAAAATTCATTATAAAGATTTAGTATCTAAAATATAGATATCAAGTTTTGAACCAAATCCATCAAATGTCAGATAGTCTGTCGGTCTGCATTTTCGTATGCGTGTGAACGCTATAACTTATAAACGCGCGCAATTATTTAAATCAATAAAATGTATGTTATCTTGTGAATGGCAAACTTTTGTGTTAATCAGCCGGCAAAAAGGCCACAAAAATACATATTCTCACTTATATTCTGTAAAAATACTACATTAATTCCAAAGATTTATATTTCGTAATTATTGTTCACCATTGCCATGATGGGTATTCGCGGCTTAATCCAAAGTCCCAAATTTTATGCTGAGGGAGAAGGGGGGTAAAACCTTTATTGCAGTTACAGTTTCGAGGAAACCACACCCGCTGTCCCTATAATAATTTTTTTATAATCAATGAAATAATTTGTTACCATTCTATATTAGAAATGCATGCCTATGGGAGTCTCAAATTATAGAAGTGTTCAGTTATTTCATATTTTTTTCCATCAAATGATGAGACGAAATGATACACGGGTATAGTTAATGCATTGCATATTTCTTAACTTGGTTAATATTAGCTTAATGGCTGCCTAAAAAGAGATTCTTTCATTAATAAGCCATTTAAAAAAATACTCAAATCTTGAGGGATGCACTGATACTTAAAGTTATGTTACAAACGCAGAATGATTTTCGGCTATTCTTCTTCAGAGAACATTCAAACCCTTTCCACTTATACAACATAATAAAGACCGGTCATTTCGATAGAAGTGGAATACTTGCGGTTAGAGGGTCTGTCGTATACTTTTACATGTCTTCTATGCAATTCTGTGACCACTAAAAAAATTCCGAAATTATACAGAATTCAGTTTATGGATTAGCTTTCTGTAACCAGATTATAATTGTCAAATAATAAGGCTGGACAGATCATCGAATCGCAATCTGTCGAGCATATGTGGAAGGTTTTTAGAAGAGGCTTTATATGGCATCATCAGCTTTCAGCTTTGAAATTCCAGTTGTTATAAAAAAGGGATTTGTTTTCACGAGTGTTGATCAATAATCACATTTCCGTATGTTAAGCTATTAAAACTCAAGCTATTAAAGAACGCCCACACTCTTTATTAGCCTGCCGATCCTGAAAATATTAGGCGTCATGTTCATGTTCATCATTTTTAATTTTCCTTTTAAAAGAATATTTTTTTAAATAATTATAATATTACTTTATTTTTAGTTGCTCAAAAATACTAGATATATGTGAACAAAATTTCATTCCAGTGAACTCTAAATATAGAATATATAAAATAATATAGAAGAATAAGAATATAATATAAATAAGAATATATAGAAAATATCGCATGTTTAGTCTTTATGTCCTGACTTTTTGCCATCATTGTATTTACTGCCATTTGAAAATATGAATTATTCATCACTTTTGCTCTTCCTTCAAATAATGTATTTGAATATAGCTAATGAATAGGAATGAATTTAGTCAACTTTACTGACTTTAAAGTACATTATACAGTTGAATTCCAAAATGGGTACATTGTACAAGAAGTTTTCAGCCACCTAATTTGCATATTGGGTGCGCTGATGTGTTTAGAAGTACTATTTGGAATTCATCAGCGGATAATTTGTATATAGTGCGATCATGTTCAAAGGCTATAAAAAACTGATATTTCATCTGAGTATCCATTAAGCAAAGGAAATTTGTTTTGAGAAGTATATATATATTAGTTCAAAATTTGGCCTCTAGATGGCGTTTTAATAGTCATAAGATACTAATTAAAAGACATGACATGTTTTTTTTGCCATTCCTTGTTCAATGACCATCCATCACGTCAAGGGGTTGCCGTAGCTTGAAAAGAAAAATCGTTTTTTAACAGTCCTTAGGCCAAAAACATTAGAAAAGGAAATCTGAAATCGGTTTTTAACCGTTGCAAAGGCCAAAAACAGCAGAAAAAGCAAAAGCTGGTAAAACCATCTAGAAAAGAAAGTCAGCGACAATTTCCTTAAGAAATATTCTGTGTGCTGTCCACCGTATTCTCCTACAAGCTAACAGCGCAAAACTGCATGTTTCACAACATGCAGGGAACATCAAAATGTTTGGAATGTTGCAGTAGTAATATTGCGAATGTGTTGCATAATACGCGTTTTCAATTTACCGAAGTTCGAAATCGGATTCCCTTAATAACATCTTTTAGGTAAACTCGCATTCAAAAATTTCAAAACTTCATATCGAGTGATCATAGCGACGAGGCTGTTAGGAAATGGCGACTAATAATTCTGTCGTTTCTAAAATGCAGATTCGACAGTTATTTCACAAGTATTTTCAATGTGCGGAGTAACTTCATCTTGCATAAAATTTGTGCTATTCACATATCTGTACTGTTGCAGTGCTTGAAGGAACTGGTTGCGCGAAAGATATTCATAACATTTCTCATTAACTGTATAAGTTACAGAACCCAAAGGATCAATTTCCTCAAAAAAGGTGGGGAGGGGTTTGGGATAAAAGATGCCGCAAACTCCACACAGTGACCAGTTGAGAATGAAGAGGCAATGATTACATTCTTTCTTGCGATTTTCTTGTCCCAGTTTTGAGTATTGACAGAACCTTGAGGATGAAAATGGGCTTAATCTGTCCACAAAATATTGTTCCATGGTCATGCATTGTCCACTTCCATCCGAGCAAGAAATAGCAGAGCGAAGGCTTCTCGTTTTGGCAGGTGAGTAGGAAGCAACTCCTGAGCATACGTAATTATGAACGGATAACATTGCAGGATGTTTCGTAAACTTTTGTGAACCTTGCTGAGAAGTATGTCTAAATTTCAAGTAATTCTTCGTGCACTGGACGATCCCAAAGCATTGCTTGCTGCTCCCTACATTAATATAGCCGCATCCTCCATTGATGTCGAAGCAATTGCTTTTCTCCCAGTATCACATTTCAAGTCAAATAAACCCGCCTCTTCGAACTTATGAACCATTGTCCTTGGAGCGGAAGAAACGCTTTTTATATCTTTTAATATCCAGAATTTCTTCAATGAAATTCCTTAACATTTCAACTTTCTTGTAAAAAAGGCGTCACAAACAGAGCCTAATCTTTCTAGGATAGAGATATGATTATCTTAGACACAGAATAAAGAAATTGCCAGTTCCCCATCTTTTTATCATGAATGTAAAGTGCAGTGTACATGTTGATTCTTTTAATTTGGATCTTAAAATTAACATATCTTTTAAGGCTTCTTTCTTTTTTAAGCTTCTTTAATCTCTCTTTTAAAGTTATATATAGTCTTATAGTGACTATAGCGCCATCTATCTGTCAACTTTTGAACTATATATAATTCTTTCATAAGTTTACGCATACTTAGAAAAAAATATTAGGTCATTCTGGCCAGTGGTTCTTTTATAAAGCTTTTTGAAAGTGCAACTTTAACAATGATAATCCTATTACTAAAATGCTACCTATGAAGCACAGAAATCGATCTTATTAGTTATAACATGTATTTTCAATGACAATCAGTAATAAATGTAAACAAACCGTCATACGACAGCTTTATTGAATGCCTTTACAGCTGCACTTAATTCAACATTTCGCTTAGCTAATTAATGGTGCTTCAAAATATTATTAGAAATTTTTCTGTAGAGGTTCCGCTACATAACCAGAAACTTCATTCAGTAAGAGGAAAGAATATATAAAGGACAAAAAGAGGGTAGAAATGGACGTTTAATCGAAAGCGAAAATTGGCCTAAACGTCGCCAGATGGGTAATTGTTATAACTTGTCCTCCAAAATTATAATATCAAGGAAATTGATTTTGCATTATTTTAAAATTCAAAATAGCACTTTTTTAATGATATCAATTTCATTTCTCTACAATTTGGTTTTAAATATTTTTAATTTAATTTGATATAAAATCCTTAACGATTTTTTAATGTTACGATGATACATTGATTGATGGATGATATTAAATCCAAACTCATCCACCAAAAAATTCCTTCAGGTGCTTTTTACAGATGTTAATATTAAAAAATTTCTTTATTTGAACAACCTCAAAATAGAATTTTCTCTTCCACTTTTATTTCGTAGTATATACACTATTCAACTTTGCACTTGCGATAATTCATAAGACACTGATTCAATTAAAGTCGTGTCTTTCAATCTTATCAAATAACTAGGTGAAAGTTTTAAAAAAATCCAATTCATATTAATCATTTAACAATTTAAAAAGTCGTTCTGGCTGAATATGCTTGCTGGTTGCCAAAGGTGGCTAGTAAAGAATTAATTACATCTTAGCTTTGATTTAAAGCGTTTTCAGATTATTCTCTCATTTTGACGAGAATTGTATATATGAAAGTTAAAAATGTTACTTATTACAAATAAAAAGAATCAGAAATGATTGTACATTCTGTAATTAATTTTATTGACTTCTCAAATTAATGCAATTATACAGGATGCGGCAGAAAAACCCGGACAAACAATTTTTAATATAAATTGATTAAAAATAAATAAACAAGATTTAAGTAATAATAATAAGAGTAGACTTCCACTAATAAATAAATTTAGTTTGTTTAAACTTTTGCAGCGATGCAGAGGCACAAACATTCATTGAAATTTTCAGAAAAGGACCGCAAGTCTTCTACATTTAATCTATGCGATTCCTGTCGAAGCGATTGCTCTGGAGAGTCGAAACTTTCGTATGGTTTAGTGCAATCTTTAGACTCCAAAAGGGACCATACATTGTAATTCATAAGATTGGGATTCGGCAAGTTTTGTGCTCACACTCTAGATATCAGGTCCGGAAAATGCGCCTTGCACCCCGCTTCTGTCTTGCTGAAACTCCAACTTTACATTGTCGAAGTGGCGTTTTGGCCCACGGAAATGCAACAGCTTCTAAAATGTCCCGTTGGTACATTTTTTTTATTTATTTTAACGCCCTCATCCACAAGATCCAGAGATGTTTTGTCGCTTGCGCAAATTTTTGCCCTAAACCATGACCGACATTTGATTTTTGCGATGTTCAACAATTGCTGAAATGCTTGGAATTCTTTACTGTATAGAAGTTATGAGCTTCTTTACGGTAAAGAACTTCTCATTAGTGAAAAGGAATCTCTCTCAACACTGACTTGCGGCCCATCTCAAAAGTTTTCGGCATCTTTGGGTCCGCACGAGTTTGTTTTCTTGAGTCAGAAGCTGAACTTTTTGGAACTCGTAAGGTTGAGTCCAAGCTCTGTTTTTGAAATTAGCCGCATTAATTGGTCATTTATTTCCATTTCACGAGCGATGCGATCCTTCTCATAAAAACCTACGGATTTCGTTGAATTCGCTTTTTGATGGCCTTACGATTATTGGAAATGTTCACCATACGTTTTCGTGCACTTCCTGGACGTGGACCATCATTGCCAAGCTCTTTGAAAAGACAGATTGCATCAGACACTGTTTTTCAAAACATATCAAGCAAACGAACGGCTCATTTTCCTTGCTTAAATAATTCTAAAATTACAGATTTTTTTTCCTTGACTTCGTCAAAATGCCAAAAAACAATATGTAAACTAGAAGATGCATTATAAAATATGTTATAATTGAAGAGGTAGACAAAATGAAAGGAACAAAAATTAAAATGACATTAAGTAACTTCTATTCTATAATGTATAACTTTATCCAAGTTTTTTTGCCGCACCCTGTACAATATTTAACCATGCAACCACAGAACAAATTTTCTCAGCACGTACATCGCGAAATTTTGCTACGAAATTTACCTAATAATTTTTATTACTATAAAAGAATGTCTAATGACTAATACTGATGAGCAATTCACAAAGGCCATAAATGAAATATTCTTTTATTTAAAAATATATATGATTTATAACAATTAAAAATATATCTGTTTGCTAGTTATGCTATTAATTAATAAAGATCTTTTTAATGTAGCTTTCCCATTAGTCAATTTAGCTGAAGTTGTAATTCATTAGTGGCGCCATCGTACGGCCTTATTTTTAAAGAAAGAAATCGCGATATTATTTCATCGGAATTTTAAACTGCTTAAATTTCCGGGCAACAATATAACATATTATTGGAAAATAGGCCAAAAAAATATTTTTAAATCTATCAAAAATTACAAAAAGTTTCCACGACTATTAAACTGAAATCATTAAAGAGACATTTTTTTAGATTTTGAGGCAGTATAATCTTCATTTTTGTGCAATAATAATTTTGGAAATTATCCAGGGAAAACGCCAAAATTTAGCTTAATTTTTAATTAATTAAAATTTAAAAAATCCTTCTGAGGTGCAAATTAATGTATGTACGTGTCAAACTTAGTAATTAGAGGTCAAATGATCTGACCTGTAGAGCGCCAACACACACAAGGCACACACATTCATCTTTATTATCCATAGTAGGGAAAAGATATACATGAAAGTAAAAAAGATTAGATTCTTTTGAGGCAATACTTAACAAACTCTTGAAACAAAACGCATAGAAATTATGCTTTTTCTTATGCTTAACCTCATAATAAATAATACATTTTATATGCTCCGATTATTTCATCTTAATTGCTGAATGTGTTACAGTTGAAAAGTCAGATTCTATTTTTCATTTATCCCGTTCAAACAAGTAAGAGTAGATACAATAACAAGCAATCAGCCCGAATATCGACTAGAAATTAAACCTTATACATTTATACATTCCTGGTTATAATGCCATATACTATGTTTCATCCATGTAGTTCATAGCATTTTTGAGATTTTGCTTTTATATGAACATCTTACATTTGCTTTTTACAACTCTTTTGGAAGAATTTGATCTAAATTTAATAGAAATTTACAATTTTAATATAAACAAAAGGGATTAAAGGTTAAGCTCTATATCACTGCATTTATTTCTCTTGTTCACAACGACGCAACTTATATATAGTCAGATATAATTGCAAGATATTATTTTTTTAACTCGGGAATATCTGGAATGTGGAGATTTGATAAAATCTCGGTATCGGATTTTGAATAATTACAATTTTTTTTTTTTTTACTTCTTAGGCTAGAAAATAGAACATACGGTTTTCTGGCTCACAGAAAAACAAATTTATTCATTAAAACAATAACTCAAATTCATTTATTTTTTTAATTTTTACTATTTGCATATCTGTTAAATTTACATTATGTTGAAAAATTTTGGTATACTTCGGTGAAGTCTTCTCTGATAATAAAAAGCAGAAGTTTCTTTTAACCTTCAAAGAAAAAAAAATTCCTTGTGAAAGTCTAAATAATAAAATAGATTCTGATAGAGGTCTTAAATGACTTATAAAAAACGTATATAAAAAGTGCGTCTGAGTTTGCCAACATGGTCTACTGATCAATAAGCATTGACACCTAAAATAAAAACATTGTCTCCAGTAGACTGTTCCGTTCCAAGGTTATCTTGTAGGCTCACCTCTTCCTCAAACTTGCATTAAAATTCAGAAAGCAGCGAGCCCTTTCTATTTCGCAGCTGAGCGTGACTAAACAGAAAAACGTACGTCGTATTTCTTTGGGGACAAAATAAAACAGCTCTCGAAAGGAATGGCTATCAATAAATCCTATATCCAGATAAAAATATACCGGCTGGGAAACTCAGAATTTCTGTTGTGATCAAAGAAATTTCCTTTTAATTATTAGCATGCCTATAAAACAAATTCGAGATGCGCGAAACCTTTTCACATTTCATTTTGATCCCACATAACATGTGATATAATAGATAAAGCATGGATCACATTTTCTAAAAATAAGTGATTAAATAAATATTACATCTAAATACATGTTAATTCAGTAGGAGCTAAATGATTGACCTCCACGCATTGCAAAACCAGGCTCTATGGTTTCTGAAAATCATGCTTATCATTAGAGACTAGTTTGATGTATTCGTTGGGGTGTTAAAAATCTTAATTCTGAGCTACGGGAGATACGTGTTTATACCATTAACAATTTTTGTCTCCATTAGTTTAATCCATTATTATCTAATTAATACTTGCGAAACGTTAAGCATTTAGTTAACATATTTATAGCATGGTCCATTCAAATAGGTTGGTATTTGAACTGACTCATTTTAATAAATAATGTAAGTTCAAATTATTTTTTTCAATTTCTTTTGCTTTCTTGCTACATATAGAGAGAGTGATTCACCTAGTTGCAACAGAAGAATGAAATGATAATGTAGTGCAGAATTAAAATAATTTTTAGCAAAAATTTTAAATTATGTAAAAATAATCAAAATTAAACACTAATTATTAGTATTATCAAAAATCTACTTAGAAATAAAATCCATCCTACTTGCCTTGTTTGAAACAGAAACATCAAAATATTTCACATATTAATCATATATTTATTCAAAATATTTTATTGTTAATATGTTAGGAAGGAATACTATCTCTTAAAATTACATAGATATAAAGTAGTAGTACTTCTAAGTATAAAAAATATATATAAAGTAGTAGTAGTAGTACTTCATACTTCTAAATTCACTTACTGAAAAACAATAAGCCGATATCAATCCAATATCTTTAATGTATATTCTTGATGGTTAACGAACATATCACAACGCGTCTGAACTATAAATCAGGGAGAGTTGTCTCACCAAAACTTTCTCGCAAACTCTCTAATAAAACTTGTCGTACCAGCGACCGCCTTGCATGATACTGGCGTATAGTAGCTAATAAATATTAAATTCTGCAGTGGATTTAGCATTTTTACTGAATCTATCGTGAAATGCTTGTCGAGAATTTTTGCGATTCATCCCTGGAAAGCGGTTAATATAATCCGACACAAAACTTCATTTGTAATAAAAAGAAACCCTTACCAAATTTGATATATTTAAGTCACTGCCTTTTGAGTCATTGTGTTTTCATATTTCTGAAAATACAGACTTACAAACGGTTAATCCCTTGTTGGATTTGGCTTAAATTGTGACAGATATCTACATTATAGATGTAAAATCTGTGTACTGAATCTTATCAAACTTCGTTTTGTAATTGTATTCGAACATCCGGACAGACGGACTTCCACCGAACAGATTTTACCCAAAATATGATAGAAATCTGCAAATTTCCTGTGAAGACCATATACTGACTAGCTCAAAGCGTTTTTGAGTAATTTTTGTCATAGACAGACAAGTGGACTGACATTATCCAGAAATGTGTTTTCAAACTCAGGGAGGTCTAAAATATAGAAATTGGTCAAAATCTCGAGTTCGAATTTTTTGACGATTACCATACTTTATCTATATTACGTGTACGAGAAAGCAAAAAAGCACTATGAATAATCACAGACCAAACACTGCAGAGTGACTACTAGGTATCCTTACAAATAACAGGTCATTTTATTTTGGAAATATAAAAAAAAAAAACTTAAATATGCCTTTTTGAGGAATATCATACCCGACTGTTCACCATTATTTTTTATTTTGAATATTGCAGTTGCTCAACATCTTCATTCGTTCTCTATTTGTGTCAGCGGGTAGATTGTATTTGCAGATATCTGACATTTTCCAAACAGGACATCATTTACCTCAAACCGGTTGTAGTAACAGGAAGTTTCCGTAAACTAATTTTATGCAAAGAATAACCACTATCATAAAAATTTTCAGATAATTTCGTAATGCAGTTTAAGAGTAAAGCACAACCACGTAAATGAAGCATTGCTTAAAAATAGTTTTCGAAATAAATGTAAAAACAAACAATATAACACTGAGTAAAGCACAATCACGTAAATGAAGCATTGCTTAAAAATAGTATTCGAAATAAATGTAAAAACAAACAATATAACACTGATACTATTATATTAAGGTAATGTTATTACATTCCTTGTAAAATGTTAATGAAATAGCGTCCTTTATTCATAATGTCATCTAAAACATGTAATTTTTCATCTGTAAGAGTGGGTATTTATATCATATGCATAGATATTACTCCTTCCATGGCTATTATATAGATATATAATATTGAAATTCAAACATATAGAAAAGATTATGCTATAACTAGAAAATATGCCTATCTAGACAGGATGTTATCCTGTTAACCCTATATCGGGCGTAGATTAGCTAATGAACGTTGTAGCAGAAAATCTCAAGCACATTGCTGGAGTGCTAAAGAAAAAAAAATTATTATTTGTAGTACACTTTGAATGTAAATATATAATAACATTATTCATTATAGTAGGTTCTTCTCTATCCATAATGCTCATTAATACTCAAGTCAAAACTAATTAATAAATTTGTTTTGAAGCAAATAGTGATCCACTAACAGAAAATCAATGCAAGTGGTCTTCCGAAACTTTCTTGCTTACTGTCCAATAATTGTTTAATCCACCTCAACCCCGCATAGAATTATGAACCTGGGGTAAGACCGTGAAAACTTTGCACGAAGTGGGGAAAAAATTTCGAAATACAGACCTTTTGGGTGAATTTAGCATTTTTACTAAATCTGTCTTGTGAATGTGTATTTTTCGGAACAAATAAAATCAAAATGTAAATATGGAATTACAATTGTAGTCACAATATCACATTTTAATTTGAATTAATTTCAGAAAAAAGTAAATTTAATTGAATCAATATATTGCTAATACTGAGTGTAGAAATTAAAAATATATATATACTTCAAAATAGAAGCGAAAGAAAAAATCCTACTTTGTGTTAATGGCCCAAAAAACAATTGTTTTAAGTTTTTACATTGTCAAAAACACGCATTAAATATAATGATGGATGAATTTCATTACAACTTTAAAAATAAAGCTACAGATGCACTTGACCATCGTATTTGACGTTTTGTTTAAATGGCATGATTATGGACGAATAAGCCAAAACTTTATTTTCTACTTTATTTAAAGGATCATTAGCAAAGCCTTGTTTTGCAAGCAACATTAGACAGAAAATTTAATTTATCAATTTATTATAGTTTTACCGATTGTGTATTGCATTTAAAAATTTTATTAAGATAAATGTACAGAAAGAAAATTGATTAATTAAAAAAGTAATTATTTTAGTGAAATTTAAGATTAATGTACGATTTCTCGCCAAATACTTAAACAGTGTGTCAATCGTCCAAAAACTCGCCAAGACTCTTTCATTTTGATTGATTATCAGAAATAGTAACTAATGGCTTCCAGGGTTTCAAGAAATAGTAATTAATGGATTTTAGGGTTTTTAATGAGAAATAACACAAAAATAATTAAATTTTTGCAGCCGTACATTAATCTGAAATCTTTTCTTTTTAAAGGTAAGTTTAAGGTAACAATCAGTTTAAAGATAACAATAAAACTATTTTTCTGAAATAATAGTTTTGAAAGCTATGTCATCAATTTCAATTGAAAAATCGTAGTATCGTAATCCATCTGGTTATTGTTAAGCCTACTATAGTGTTAGGTTATACTTTCTGTGATTCCTATTTCTTGATTTATTTTACATCTTTCCTCTGATTGAATAGAATTTTTAGAGACATAGCGAGTTCTCTTTAGGATATTTTTAGCAATATTTTGCAAATACACTAATTAGAGAAGCGTTGAATAAGTGCAGCTGTAAAAACGTATTTGTTCACATTTGACTGTTGCCATTCAACATTAAATAATATGAGCGATTACTGGGGCACGTACTTAAAGAGTTTTATGTATAGATATTCTGGTGCACAAAAGTGCTTGGTGCATTTTTTCATTCCGCTTTGCTTTGCTCTTTTACATACTGAATTTTAATTTTTTTTTTTTTTTTTTTTTTTTTTAGGTTTTAAACGACGAATTTTAACGTAGTGTTTTTACTGGAATAAATCCGCTCTCACGCCGCACAAGAAGGAAAAAAACGTAAGGCAATTTTCAGTGTGATGTCATACACATTCACACTTTTGCTGTCTAATTCTGAAGCCACATAAGCAATCTGACTCAATTCAGATTGCTTGTAATTATTCTATATATCCATTTTTTTTTTAATTTGAGTGTTATGTTTTTTTTTTTTTTTTTTTTGTTTTTTTGTTGTTGTTTTTCAAATGAGAACATGATTCCTCCGCCTCTAAACTTTATCACCCAAGTACCACAAATCTAAAGTATTGTCAGTTCATTTTATGAATACTCCACGTTGGTTATGAACAAATTTTGACGAAATTATATTTAATCATTAGAATACGAACTGCTGAACCCTGCATCTCACAGAAGTCCACAAATTTTCTTAACTTTTCGATTTTAAATTTGACTAAGAGAGAGAGATTTGGCATCCAGATCTTTTGTTACTATCACCAGTGTTCTGAAAATCTACAAAGTCTGAAGCATGTGATTTCGTGTTCCGGGAAGGAAGTGACATTCTGGCAATGCACTTCCGATCGTTATTCCACGGTTAGCCATTATCAAAGGACGAAGGCAGTGCAGCAGAGGGCAGCTAGCTATCATGGATAAGATGCACTTTCTTCCGTTTGCCGTCTTCTTTTTCGTTGTGTCCGCCGGAGGTAAACACTTTACGCAATGAAAATTTCTTAACTCTTAACATAACTTTGTTACAGTCTGCCGCTAGTGTTCTGGTAACATATAAACGAATGTCCCACTTTGTGGATGTAAATTATTTTAGTACCTTTTCATTTCCGTTGACTCGATGCTAAATAATTGACAATTCATCGGCATGATATATCAGCTAGTTGATAGATCTAGCGTTGCTTGTAATTAAAATCCTTTCTAGTAAATTATTTTTAACTTTAAATCCTTTAAAATATAACTAGAACTCCCATTTTATAGCATATGTATAGTGAAATAAAACAGAAATTTTTAAAAATTATGAAAGAATAATTCAAAGTTAACATTAATTCTAAAAACATTAAAATTTATTTTTTTTTAATTAATAACAATCGAAAGAAATATTGTGCAAAAATGAAGCTGATGGTATTGAACTTATAAAAATTTGAATTTTAAAATAGTTTAAAATTATTTCTTCTGGAGTAATCTCCCTTGAGGTAAAAAACGAATATTAATTCACTAATAACTAATTCATTATTTAATTAATATGTGCATTTTGAATAACTGACAGCGTATTTCTATTTTTTTAAATAATAAGCCTGGGAAAAGTGGCTGAATTCTAACCAGTTGTTAAACAATTGATATGGAATATATATGCATATATAGTTTTTCATAATAATAATAGGGCATAATGGATTATTTTTATAAATATATTTTTCCATAAAAAGATGATAATTTATTTCATGAAATAACAGGTAAAGTGAGTTATAGAGTAAAGCATACTAAAACAGTATGTTTTAATAAGTTATTTCATAGAATTTACCTTCAATACTTTTAAAAGCTTAAAATGAAGAAAGATGAAAAGCTATTTTCTTTCATTTAATTATTTGTGTTTAAACTTTTGTTACATAACTTCACTTGCTTGCATTTGTAAAGATAATATTTTGTATTCGATTTTTTTCCCACTTGCTCATTTATTATTCTGAAATTTTGCACAGTTATTGTTTTCGATTCTAATAGAATATTTCAATAATTTTAGATTTCTTAATTATCATTTAAAGTATTTATTTTGGTGGATTCAAAGCAGTGACAGCATTTAAAATTAACTCAAGAAATATGAATTTTTTAAATCCCTATAATTTTTGCAACTATGGATTTTTTTTAAAATTAAGAATCACCAAACTAAAAGTTATAAAAAAAAAAGTTTTAAACGCCAATTTGTTCGTACAATAAAAAGTAATAAATTATATTTTTATTGGAAATCAACCAATATCATAAAGGAAAAAAAGATATAATGTAATGTAATGTAATGATAAGTAAATTCTTGGATATACATTGAAAGTTAAAAAATATATAAACGTTATTAAAATCCCTATTCACTTATTAATGTCACACTTTTAAGGTTTTGACATACATATTTTAGATAAAAATGATTTCATTACTGTGAGAAATTAAAAATATTATAAAAAGATAAAATACTATTCTTAGAACAGGAACTTTACTAATGCTAACTAGATTATTTAGTATTTCTGCAAAATATTAAATTTGTAGATTGTCTACAAATTGAAATATTTGTTCTTAGAAACCTAGAGTATTAATAAAAGGATTATAACTTATATTAATATGATACACTAATACCATACGCCTTCTATCAAAATGAAGTAATTATCTCATCAATATAAAATTTTATATCATTTTTAGAATAAGATTATAAACTTAATGAAGGCCGATCGGTGTATTATAATGATATGTGCACAGCATGCCCACGTTCAACTTCATTTTCAGAAGGAAAAAAAAGGGATTAAAAACACTTCTACCATTGTGTTAAAAAGGTGAAATAATTTCATAATAAAATTCTGGATATCAAAGGGGAAATCGTAAAAGAGAATGGTACTGAAAATTATAGATGAAACTATAAAGTTACAACGAATAAAAATTTTAAACATTCAATTCATAAAAATTAAAAACATATTAAGTTTGATTCCAATTCCAACGATTCCGTTTTACTTAAAGCTTTTCTATCTGCTCCACAGGCATTTACGATTTTTCTTTTGACTTCCTGAATTTTTATTTCAAAAAATATTTTCCCTTTCTAATACTCTGAAAAATAAATTTTTCTAAAAACGTTTTTATATTTATTATTTCTGTTAAAGTACAAAATATTAAAGAAATGTTTAGCTGCTTGAATAATGAACTCTTTACGTAAAGTAAGAAAAAAATTTTATCTTTACTAAGTAATTGGGATGTGTGATGAGTTTTTCATTTATATTAAGAAAGTCATCTGTGAAAATAATTATGATTTGAATATTTTTTACTTATTTTTCTACAATCTATGTAATTATCAATATTTCACTTTTTGAAAACAAGTTAAAGCATGTAGCTGATAGTATATTGCATCCTTCAACTGTCTTCCATTACTTTAGCCGAGTGCTTATAAAATAAATATCGATACATTTTAAAGATAATATACAGACTCTACAGTTTGGTCTGTTCTCTACAGTCTATTTCATACAATCTCTTGATTCTATTAGTCATATTTAGAAAATTATTCCCGACTACGATTTTAAACAACAATATATATATATATAATATATGAAATGATATCTCTTACTCTAATTTAAATCTTAATTAATTTCCCAATTTTTATCTTAATTTAGCCCATATTAATTTCATTCTAAAATGTTGTCTTATTTCCTGATCCAATTCCACTTTTTTTATTTAATTCCACACACGCTGTAGAATACTGCTTAATTCTGCAGGCTCTGACGCTCTGAGTGAAGGGATAAAAACTTTAATACTTACAACATTCTTTTAAAGATACCTAAATTTCTCTTTCCTAAGTTTACAACTGTCAAAGAAATCCTTATAAAAATATCATTGTAAAAACCACTAAAGGAAAAATTTTGGTCTCTTCTGCTCTTGTGTCCCGATCCAAATGGACGTTAGTTTTATCATCGCTTCTCTTACATAATATGCCTCCCATGATGGAATAAATCAGTCTTAAAATTTTCCAAGGTTTCTTCTTCTTGGCCACGCAACTGCTAAAATATGTTTACGTATATATTTATAGTATGTTTTTTATTTTGTCACATTGCTGAAATATTTTTTAAAATTTATTTTCTGATAATCAGCAATTAATATTTTTTTTAATTTTTATTTAAATTTATATTATTTTATTATAATTAAGAGCACAACAGTTTTCTCAGATATAAAAAAAGTCACGAAAAGTTTACAACTTCAGAAGAAATCACAAGTGAAGAATGCTTAAGAATCTCTCATACAAAAATTTTATTGAAAATTTATCTAATTTTGTATCAATATTTAATGTGCGTAAAAAACTTGCGTCATTGCAAATACTGCTAATAACACTAAATTTTTGTTTGCACCGGTAGGGCCTTGTACAGCAGACAGAAAGTTGAATTATCCAAAGTTAGAATTTGGTGTTAACATTTCACTGAATGTTCCATCACTGCTGTAGAATCTCTATTTCCGATTCCCCGTTCAAACTGAAAAATTTGTGGGGATGTTCTTCAAATTAATTTTTGTTCCTGATAATCATCTATTAATATTTTTCATTTATTTCTCACCTTTGGATTCAACGAATTTCTCGAAATACAGAAATAATTCAAAATCCACATAACAAATAACAAACTCTGTAGGTTTCGCTATCGTTAGTTTTATGTTTGCGTCACATCGGAAGAGTGTCAAGGTCAGATCGGCAAGTAACATCCGGTCGGCCATCCAGTTGATATCGCTAAGGGTTGAGAGCCTGTTAAACTCTATGGTGGGGAATACTGTATTTCATCTTTCATTAATTTTTGTATCTATACTAGCTGACCCGGCAAACGTTGTTCTGCCTTATAAATTATTTCTATTGAATATTTTGGTTGTTAACGAATGCATTGTATGTGTGTGGGGTTGGGATCTATGACAAAGAGGAATGGGGCGCTGTAGACGATGATCGCCGATAAAAACAAAAAAAACACCAACTATTCATTTTCTCAATACAATGTATTTCATTAACCTAAAGAACATATACATTGATCTCTTATAAGTTAAACGTAAAGTGAAAGAAGTAATATATTTTTTGTCCTAAAGTATAAAAATGAAATAAAGAAAATCAATATTCATTTCGAAGAACAATTGAGTGTGCGATATTTTTTCTCAGTCCGTCTTTAGCCAACACAAATAAGCTTGATAGTTTGCCCACGCGAGAACATGTCACGTGTGAAAAACATGTTGTGTCCAAATCTAAGCCGCAAACAGACATCGTTTGGTCTTGCGACTTATTGACTGTCACTGCGAATGCGAAACTAATAGGAAATTGAACGCGTTTGAATTCGATTGGCACGTCCGTGAAAATCTTTGGAATTCGTGGCAGCAAAACATTTTCGGTTCGGAATTTATCATTCAAAATGGTGGCTTCGATAACGTTTTTCATCAATTTTTTAATGACCAATCGCGTGCCATTACTCAGCCATGGTGGGTTCAAATTCCGAAGTAAAATAACCGGAGATCCAATTTTCAGTCGTAGAAGGTGTGGTGACATGCCTGGCCAATCCAGTGAGTTCAAAAACTCTGTTGGATAATTTACAGCTTCGTTAGCATCGCAAACTGTATCGATCGATTTGTATGATGCCAAGTCGCCTGGCAACGACTGCTGTATCTTGAAGTTTAAATCGTCGACGTCCACATTTTTTGCTGCCAAAATGGCTCTTTCTGCCAGCCACGCATGATTTATGTATTATGTGCGTTCATTGGGAAATATGCGGTCAATGAGAGCATTTTGCAAATCAACGATAGTGCAAAAATTAGTGGGAAATTTTATGCATCCAGTATTTTCATAGACAGCAACTTTTCAATCACCGATATCTAACAATTAGTCTGAGAATGTGTCAGCAGATAGATCTTGTAGCATTTGGAAGCCCGTGTTTATTTTTAGCTGGACTTTTTCAACATTACGTCACAATGGCGATGATTTCAGGCAAGCGTTGATCTCCTCAGTGTGCGATGAACGTGGATAGGAACACCCTAATTACCTAGCGTTGTGAAATATACTTTACGACCTATTCTCATACCTACCAAATACACATAAAAAATTTCATGAAAATCGGTCGAGCCGTTTCGGAGGAGTTCAAACACAAACACAGTGACACGAGATTTTTATATATTAGATTGTCCTTTAAGCAACTAGGGATACTTTTGTACACGAAAATTTTACTTTCTGGTATACGAAGTATACAAAAAAAGCATGAAAAAAAAAATTTTTTTAATCGAACTTAGATTTGCATGAATCTCTCCGTTCCAACCTCCCTGATTTCGAAAAACATCTTTTTGGAATTATATCTATTCGTCTGTTCAAACAAAAAATGAAAAAAAAACTTTTTTTATCTAAATTTGGAATATGGTCTTACAACAAATTAGTTTTGTCGTTGTTGTTATCCAATTTTTATCCCATTTTCAAAGAAATTCATTCATAGGAAATCTGTCTGTCTAAGTGGATGTGAAGTCAGTAATTGAAAATGTAAAGAGCCAAATGAATAAAATGTAATACACAGTTTTAGCACCTAAAGTGCGGTCTATTTCAAATTTTAAATCAAATCCATCCAAACATTGGCCGTTTGGCTGTCTGTTCTTTCGAATAAATGTAAATGCAATACAAGAATAATACTTTTATTTAAAAATATACGAGAAAGATTTGGAAAAACCATTCCCTCTGTTTTTAAATCAATTTTTAAAAAAACAGAGTCTTTTCTTTTTCGATTGCCGAACTTGAAAAACGGTCGAGTGAAATCAGATATGCTAAACTGAACCTTCAAAAATATTAAATAGAGGAGGAAGTCGTAAGTCACGGATGCGATGCCTTTACTTGATGACATCAGACGACAGTTAGAAAACGGATCTGCAAAAGGCAGCTTATAATTATGAATTTAAAAAAAATGTTTTAAAATTTTAAATGTTTAATGCCTCAAATGTCCATATTTAATGCTGCTTGTGTAGATGATTTTTTTTTTGATACAACCTCTTTTTATTTCGAAGTACATAATGTCATAAAAGATATTGAGTTCCATCTGGGATACAGCGTTATTTTACATTGAAAATTATTATTTTTGACTTTATTATTTATTGTCTGACACTGATAATTTCCATAGTACCGAATAGGGTCGTATCCAAAAGGTGGCAAGATTTACTTTCTCCAAGGGTACTGGTAGAGGTGGATCATTAAAAAAATTTAAGAGCAGAGTTAGAGGATCAGCAGGACTCGCTGAGCACATAAAAAAAATGAGCATTAGCCCTCTGCGCCTAATTAAAATTAATAGTTAAACCAAAAACTTTTTTATATTATTATTTTCAATGCAATAATATATTTAATTTCTTTTTAACTGTATTTTCAGTCTATATAGCTCATTAACCCTTTCTAAGGCCGTGGGAAATAGACTTCCCACCAAATTTATCAATCTTTGTATGAAATTATGTAGGTTGGCATAAGTTCTGACAAATGTTTTTAGAAAGACAGAAACTTAGATGCTTCAGTTCTTCATCTCACACAAAATTATGTGTCTTGGTTTGTCACTTAATTATTTAATCAACCAAATTAATTAATTAATCAAATTAAACTTATCTAATAAGCTAAATGAATTTCTTTTCTTATTCTAATTTCAAGCCTAAAAATATTTTAACATAATATGACTAGAAAAAAATGGCCCTTTAAAGGGTTAAAATATTATTTTCAAGAATAGTGCATCCCATTTACTAAATCTACTTATTAATAAATTCTAAATCTATGAAGCAAAATCAATTGATGTAGATGGTTTTCCGAAAAGATGAAAAATAAATAAAACTGTTGCATGGGAAAGGAGAAAACTCGACTTTGTTAGATTTGTAAAGGGTGTAAGATCATCTCGATACTACCTTGTTTCGAAACTCTCCTGTGTATGAAATTTAGAGGAATGATTCAGAATAGTGATGGATAAACATTTCCCGTCCATTGATCTGATGTTGTCCCTGAAAGTCTGATTAGACGGTCCCTTCTTGTTTCAGTTTCATTCAAATCATCAATCATTCTTGATACTGCTGAATATCATGGTTAACTCAGTTGCTGTAACAGATTCTGTTTCTAGATTAACGGTTGATTATTATCGAAAATGAATGTTATTGTAAGATATGTTATTTAATAAATTATGATACTGTGTTAAAAATAATAACAAATCACAGCAATTTATATCCATTAATTAAAATAAAATTATCTCAGTATTTAAAATACATTAAATGACTTTGAGTAAAATTATAAATATAATTTAAGCATTTATCTTTGTTTTGAATTTTTGTGTGGGCAGATATTCTCTTCTTTCAGCCTAATTCAAGAAGCTATACATATATAACTAATTGGTTTCCCGTCCGATAAAGATGATAAAATATGAAGAGCCAATAATAATTATTCCAGTTAGTACAACATTTTTATGCCTTGCAAAAATTTTAATTTAGTTCTCTACAATTAAATTATTTATAAATAAAATATTAAAGACTTTTGAACATAATTATGACAGTAAAATTCAAATTAAGTAGATATCATGTTTCCCATAAATAACTAGACTTGGCGTCAATGTTTATCGAATACATTTATACAATAATAATATTATGTTTAAAAATCTATGGATTTTTTTTCCAGCAACTAATTTTATACCTGTTTATACATAAGAATTTTTCACTTTTTCGTATATAAAATATACAAAAAAAGATATAATGAGAAACGTATTATTAAAAAAAAATTAAACTAGAAATTTAGAAAAATTTCAAAATTTTAGACCTCAAAGAGCAAAAAAAAATCATTTTTGGAATGAATTAAGTCCATTGCCTGTCCAAAAATTTGATAATTTAAAAAAATGAAAATATGGTAAACTAATGAAATTAAATGTATGATCTTAAAATTAGAATTGGACGAACTACATCTATAGGAAATATGGATCTCTGTTCTATCTTGTAATCACAATCGCTCAAAATTTGAAGAAAAAAAAATGGTATGTAATTTTGTCAGCAAAAACATAAATCTGTAACAATATGACGTCAACCGAAGAAAGGAAAAGGATGCAATATTTCTATCCGATTCTGCCACGAAGCTAAGCTTAAAACGTATTGAGAAATACACAATAAAAACTGAGAAATAAACCCTTTCACTGATTATAAAATATATTTTAATAAAGCGAAATGAAACCAGTTTTTTCACTCTAAAGTGTACGCAATGTGAATTATTGAACGTTTTGAGAAAGTATTTTAACCATTTCATCCCCCTGTGGTAGCAAATGAAATATAATTTGCTATATTTAGCAGAAGCAAAATAGAATTTATAATATTTCGGATCTTAATAATATTTACATTTCTATCATTGCTTTAGCTGTTACTGATGAAGAAAACCAGAAACCTATCAAAATATTGAATTTTGTAATAAGTTAATGCAGCTTTTCTTTCAAAAAGTCTACATAATTGCCAAAATTACCATTTAAAAACATCTTTGTTAGTAAATTAGATGGCTCTAGTCTTAATTATTTCTTTAATTTCACCCAATTTCATGGAAGTACAAGCTTTTGGCAAAGGCAGAATATTTCCATCATTAACATTACCTATCCTCATCCAGCGGGAGAAGTCTTGTCGAAACTCTTTCTTGCACTGTCTAATAAAAGTGTTATCAATTTATTCTCGCATAAAATTGTGAACTCTGGACTCCACTTGTGCTCAGATTGTCATTGCATTATTTTGTAGTACAATGTATTACTTTGTAATACAATGTTTGTAAAAAAAAACGGGACTTTGTGTACTAAATGCTAGACTCTGGTGAACAATATTTACGAAAGATTGTTCTTTAGCGTGAATCTAGTATTTTGTTGAATCTAGCGAGGGATCTTTAGCGACTTTTTTTATGATTAATTGCTGACATATGGTTAATAAACAAGTACCAGAAAGTTGAATATGTATTTTGGACTCATTTTTTTCCAACCAACCGACTGAAACCAAAATTTGAAATAGAGTTACAATTGTATTTAAAAGATCACATATCAATTCGCATCATTTAATAAATTTAATTGGGTTTTTAGATTATCGAATTTATATAAATAAACGGACAAATGCTCAACATTTTAACAAATTTGGTTCAAACTCTGATACGAATATACATTTAAGATGTTAAAACTGTGAATCAAATTTCATTTAATTAGGTTATTAAGTTTTTGAACTATCGCATTCACGTACCTGCAAAAGTGCAGACCGATAAACGGTCAACTCTCTGACGGCATTGGTTTCGATTTACATTATAGGTCCTAATTCTGTTTAGTGTGTTATCATGTTTTATCTAGCTAGCTATAAACTTTCTAGAATACGAACATGAAATTTTGATGATTTTCCACTCCCGTTCTCCTTTTTTTGAAATTTTGTTGATTCTTCATACCTCTTTGAATTCGATACACACATTTTCGACATTGCGTTTTCATCGTGTTACGTCACGTAAACACGATCGTTCAAAAGCACTTTGAAATGGACATGAAATTTGGTATATGAACTTTAACCCCTTGATTGCCGCGGGCGTATATATACGTCTCCCTAAGTCGATGTGTTAATTGACCCTGGCGTATATATACGTCTCGCATCTATATACGTATTTATATATGTGGCACTGGGGACCGAATCTCGCAAGTTATCCTCGGCAGGTAAGGGGTTAAATCAAATTTGTAATTGATCAGATCTTGAGCGAAATCCAAGCAGTGCTCTCTTTCTATTAGTGTACATGTGAACTCTATGACTTCAAAACATAAAGATATAGATAAACAAACTTGATGTACGAATTTAGTATCTACAATGTAAATTATCATATTTTGAAGCAAATCTGTCGAAGGTTTGACTATCTATTGGTCAAGAATCTCACAAACTTGTAACCCATAAACGCAATGATTTAAATTAATGAAATTCAGTTTTCAATCTTGTGACTATCAATTTCGTGTCATATTTTGTTTACGATCAGTCGAAAATAAAGACATCCTAAATACATATTCGCTCGATTAGATTCAGTAAAAACGCTAGATTTACTCTTTGTACTTCGTAAGACAGTTCGCAATTTCCGTGCAATGCATTCGCGATCTTAGCGAAGGACCTTTATTAAAGAGTGTGCAAGAAAGTTTAAGGGAAACTACTTTAGTTCGTTAAACTTTGCAGTTATCATGTTCATTTGCACTCAGACAACCAGACAAGCCCTTCAAAATTGTATAAAAATCAACAATTTGAAGCAAAGATAGTATTCCTTAATTCCATCCGTCCGGCTTAAAATGTTTTTGTATTATGTGCAGAAGCAGAATAGCAAACAAATAAATATAATTTTAAAAGTGTGTTTTCGCATTCAGGAAGATCTGAAATGTGGAGATTCATCAGAATCTCAAATTCTAATTTTTTTGGCGATTGTGTACTTCCTCCTGTGTGCTACGTATGTGATAAAAGTAAAAATGAAAATTCTCTTTCATCGTTAAAAATACAACAAAAAGAACTGTTCTTACTCAGAATCCTCATAATAGTTGTAATGTTGTTCATTAGGAATATGTGTTTGAAATTAAAAAAGCTAACAAAAAAAGGCTTCTTAACTCAATAGTTTCATTAGGCAATATACGGAATAACTGTAGAATTTCTTATAAATGGTCTTAATAAACGATTTCAATTTTTATATTATGAATTCCTTTCTGCTCTTTCAGTTAGCTTTTTTTTTAATCCTCGCATGGCACATATAAAAAGCTTGGTGCCATTTTAATTCTAAAATTCACTACTATTTTCGTTCATCTTGCATCTAGAAGAAGCTTCTGAACATAGATTTTTAGCTTGATGTGTTAAATTTATCATAATGAATGGATAGAAACATAAGATTATGTGTTCGTGGCAACTCTTAAAAGATTATTCTTGGATACCTAAACCACCCCCACAACAAATGACAGTATATTTTGCAGGAGTGATACAATAAGATAATCTGTAGTATTATTGTTAATGACATGCGCAAGAATTTTTATGTGTATGTGACGTCACACATTTAATTGTTCTAGAAATCAGCAAATGTCTATCTTTGCTAATTTCTATATGATTTCGAGAAAATGCTGTTTTAAGCATTGTCAATACAATCTGATAAAAATTTCTTCAATCCTTCAAAATTCCCAAAAAATTATTCTAAACAAAGTGTCACTCGCGAATACTCGCCAATCTCCAAGAGTAATATAAAGCAATCCATCCAAGTTTACTGCATAACTCACCTGTTTTCGGTCTTTGCAATGAGGGAACTGCGCATCCTATGATGGTTGAACATATTAGGTTTGCTTATCATGCTTTGATTTAAAGCAACGGAGAGCAGAATGTGTTGGCTTAATAAGGTTTTCTTTTTCACTAATTCTGTAGACATTTAAGAGGCAAAGTAAAAAATTAAATGAAACTAGTAATTATAAAAGGGTTGGTTGTGTGTGTGTGTGTGTGTGTGTTTAAAAGACAAATAAAAAAAATGAACTCGCAATATAGCGAAATTAAGTAGATAGTGCTAAGATAAGTTTTAATAATGCTATCATATTATGCTACTGTTTCTATTAGCAAGATTCATGCACACAATAAACAGAATTTTAATAAGATAATTAAAATTATTTGGCTTTAATATCAATCATTCTGATAGAATCAGGGACATGAAATTATATCTAAATGATTTATTTGAAATAAAATATAACTAATATTCCCGACAAATCAAATACCCGCCTAAGGCGAAGAGTAATGAATGAATACGAATGCATGAATAAAATTAGACCTGCATGACAAATCTCTGTATTTTTAAAAAGACTGCATACATATATGATGCATGTAGTCGTTTTAATAAACTTTTTTTCACAAAATTACAGATTGTTAAACTGTGTGTGTGTGTTTTTTAAGCTTTTGGATGCAATCCAGATTGGATTTCCTACAATGGAGGCTGCTATAAATTTGAACCAAGACTATCGGATGTGCGTATGGCGCGGAAATTTTGCCAGTTACTCAAAGCGGATTTAGCTTTCCTAGATCAAAATGCGACTACTTTAATTGGCGTCGGTAAGATCATTTTACGTTATGTTTCTTTTCTATCTTTTTATGCTAAGCTAGTTAAATTGTAGTAATGTATTTTATTTCATTAAAAGAAATTTAAAAAATCAGATTTTAGACATCTAAGAACAATATTACATTGATGTTATTCATAATTTTCTCTTATGTTGTAAATATTATTTGCACAATATTATCCTTCGCATGCAATAGTATGAAAGCAATATTATACAATATTCGTTTTGATGCTGAAAATAAGACCTTGAACTGGAGCATTTGTTTTTTTTTAACTAATATCCATTGAAGTTACGAATCCTGTTGATAAATTCAAGTATTTTTAAGAAAAAATTAATAAACATTCTTATTATTCTTAACTATAAATCATGGCAAATTTGTAGAATAAGTGCCCGTTTATATAGTAACATAACATGCACCTTTATATAATGTCTTTTAAAAATGGTTTTGCTGGTTTTGTTCAATTTCTTTGACCGTTTTTGATAATCTTGTCTCATATTTTAATACTTTTAAATGTATGATGCCTCCAACTCTTTATCATGTTTCTTTTTAATGACTCGTTTTTCTCACGTGAATTTGCAGTGGCCTGCGTAATATTGCGCTCATTTTAAATATCATTTTGTGTCCCATTTAATTTTATTATTCATTAATTCCATTGACTATATTTTTTATGAAATGTCGGTGAGATTTTATCTTTGTATATAAATATAATCTTTTGTTTTTCTTGGAAGTTGGGCAACATAATAAGTGTGAACATATTATCATGTGAGAACATGATGTTGTTTTGGGTAGGACGTTTTGAATCTCGAAATCGCGTAGGGAATGAATAAAGCATAAATGGTAATTTTCATTTTCAATTTTTTCTTGGCTGGCAAAAAAGTTTTGGAGCTCTCGTAAACTGGTTTAAATTGGTTAATGACTTAAATTAATTAAGACAAATAATGATTTAAAAAATAATAATGTTCTCACATGATAACTTGAAATTTGAGATCGTAGTTTTCATTTTTTTAATGCTTTTGATATTTCTTTCATAAATAGCGGATGCTTGGGAATAGATGACCACTAGTAATATAAATAAGGCTCACGAGCTTTAGCACAAAATAAAAATTGACGAAATCGGACTAATGATTGGAACTAGAGCACTGTTTTTTCTAATTATTTTAAATGCGTAGATATATTAATTTGTTAAACGATTATAATTATATTCAATGTAAATAGATTTCCAATTTTGATAGTCTAACTGATTTGGATAATATACCTTCCATCTACATATGATTTCTATTAATCTGATTAATATAAACGCTTACTGGATAAGGTAAACTTAAATTAGTATATGTAATCCCTATCAACATTTAGTAAAGCAAATATACAAAGTTATAAATTTATAACATCAAATAAATTATTATCAACAGTCCAAACTCTTGGTAATCCAGTTAAAAAATACTTTTTGATAGATAATATTTGAATAAACAAGTTTAAATATGACAAAAAATTACCATAAAACTTTACACGCATTTTTTAAAATTTATAAACTCTTTTTTTTATATGCGTTATTGATAAAGAATTCTACTTTTAGAAAGTGGGAAATAATAAATTTGAAAACCAAAGAATAACTAAAAGAAAAAAAGATAAAGATAAAATACTGTAAATAATAACAATAATCTTCCGCCTCTCTCCAACTTCTTCGGTTTAAATGCGAAAACTGAATAGTAAATGAAAATTGATATTTTTTTTATTTATGTCATTTGTTTCTAAATTTAATATAATGAAACTGAGAAATAAAAAAATATTATTTGTCCAACGTTTCTCTTAGCTTCATTGGTTCATTTTGTTTAGATCCAGCCCAAAAATATTGGATCAGAGAAGACAGTGTGCGTACAACAGACTTGGCTTCAGTACCCATATCACAATGCCCTTACCTGTATCAACAGGTAATTTATTTTTATTCTCAAATCATATAATTACTGATAATTTTTATGGTTTTTTTTTATTATTCAGCTTGATGTTTTGAAATAACTTCATAAATAAATAAATAAATAAATAAATAATTCCTTAGAATATTGAAACGCATGATTCGTAAAAACACGAAAGGTTGAGTTTTTGAGCTTTATGATCAGTCATAGTCTGTTCATATAGCAATTTTGTTTTTACGATTTAAATATTCATGTATTGATTCCTGTTTTTGTATGTTAATTGGAATTTGAATAGTAGAATATGTATAGTCTGAATTTTCTTTTCTTTCTGTTTAAACTATTTGTTTTACTTCATTATGAGTTTATATGTATCTTTCTTCCGGCTGCGAAAACCTTTTTTTTTTTTTTTCTTTCTGCAAATAGATTTCTCTGTTCATGTGTTTCCATTAATCATTTCATATATCTTTGTAGAATTTCGAATATGGGGACTGCAATGAAATGTATTTTTTCATATGTGAAGAAATACAAGAAGATCCTACTCATAGATGTCCTGAGGTATAAAATTTTTGATTAATGCATCTAGATGCTAAAAGAAAAACAAAGGAATATATTCCTTCTTACTTAAGTGTTACTTCCTTCTTACTGTTAAGTGTCAGATTTAAGACTCTTAAGAAATGAAGTGTGTGCGTGCGTGTGAGAGTATGAGAGAGAGAGAGAGAGAGATAACAAAACGCATTCATGTTTTTTAAAAATTCTAACATTTATTCATCTAGAAACCTGTATATTTTAATAAATGGATTAAAATTTTCAAAGTGAATTCTTGCATTTGTTCTCTGAATATGATAACACGTTAATTAATATTATAATCACTGGACAAACACACGAATGCGTGTCATGTAGTATTTATCTTGGGATTTTTTTCTACCATGAGATATGTAGCGATTGCAAAATAATATTGGCGAAATGTATTTCTTTCATATCCAGCGGCTAAAAAGTGACTCCTTTATATGAAGCTGTGGTTAATTTTTCTATCTTTTGTTATGAACTATCACTTTTTTTTTTCTTTTTTTTTTTGCAAGCCTAAGTATATGTTCATTCTTTTGCGTCTTCGTCATTTTGACATAAATTAAAGACCAAAAAAAAATACTGAAAGGAAAATAACATATTAATCCTTATATTACTTTATTATTATTATTTGGGAAGCCTTTTTAAATCCGAGCCTTTTTCTTTTCTTTTCTTTTTTTTTTTTGTAAAAATATATTAAATAGACTCTGTATAACCCAGTCATATCTCATCATAATCATATTATGAGAGAGTGGGTAATTTAGAGAGGTGACACATATATATACCAGTGGTATTTATCATCTGGAATCATTAGGTCCCACTAGCATTCTAGTTAAGAGGGAAAAAAAACAAGTATTTATTTTTTAGAATTGTTTACAAAGAATGTCTATAAATTAATATCGTATGTGATAAGGAGCAAAGCGTCGAGCACAAAATGGAATGCGGCATATGGTACATAAAGTTTTGATTATTTTATTTAGTTTCTAGTAAACTCTGAAATAGTGGGATAATATTCATTGAGATTTAGAATTGGTATAATCCCCACGGTGTTTATATTCTATTTCGTGAGACATATAACAATAATTATTATCTAAGATTAAAGTATGGTAGATAAGATACAACAAGGAAAATTGATTGGGCTACCTGAATGATTTAAAATATTTTTATCTATTTTTAATAAGAAATGCGTAAAAATAATACCTATAGGTAAAAAGTGGAGAAAATGTTTTCATGAAGAAGAACGTTACAACTACAAAAAAAAAAAAAAAAAAAACTATTTAAAGGGATTCATTCCACTGAACCCTACACTGAAGAACATCCTAGCTGTAAGATTACCATAAAAGTGGAAGTTTTGATGCTGTCGGTGCGTTAACGCGAGAATTGACAATACCAAGTGTTTCAAAATTATCGTTACTAATTTTTTTAAAAAAAAGGGATTTACTTTCTATTTACTATCAGCGAACTTTTGAGTTGCCTACCCTTACAGAAAATTTTCCTATTTAGGAGAACAAACCCTTTGCTAAAGAATAAATACTTCAAAAACCTGATAATCAAGCAAAACGATGGATAATCCAAAGCTTGTACTCAAAATCATTACAAAATGCTTTTTAGGTTTTTTGTTTTCTAACAGATGATACAGTTTGAATTTTGAAAAAAATAGAATATTAAACTGTAACAAATAAACTTAATTCGATTTTTCCACCTCGAAATTAATATTAAAGAAATTAATATTAAATACTCGACCTATGAATATAAAATTTCCTAATTGGTTGACCCATTCTATTTAGGACTTTTATTATTATTTTAATTCCTATTATAATCTAAGAGCATTTGTGGGATGTAAGCACTTTAAATGAGTTTTGAATTTAAAATTACTTAATGGTTTCACTTAATTGCAGATTTAAAGTTAAAAAATTTAGTAATTTGATGCAAACTCGTCACTATATGTGAAGGGGTTAAAAAAATCTACCCTTTTTAACCCATCTACAAAAGAATGAAATATATTTTTCTGTTTCCGTTTCTCTACATTGCATTGAATTTGTTTCTTTTTGCGTATGCTTTATCCAAGAAAAAAATCTAACCGCAATATGTTACTCGCAAAGTATGTATTAATCATACAAATTTTTAGTTCAAAATTTTCGATACCTATGTACCTATATATACCTAAAAAAATTGACAAATACGACTAAAAAACCAGATAAATACTCCATGTATGAAATAGTTCAAATTATCGTGATGGTTTATTATGTTCATCATTACAAGGGTTATTTTTACCGTGAAATTATCGAAGTTGGTAATTTTTATTTAAAAGAAAATTTCATGACTTCAAGATGGGTCATCAGTGTTCATCTGCTTACCATGATCCTGAATTTTTGAGAGATATCTAAAAGATATCTTTCAGATATCTGAAAAATATCTGAAAGATATATCTCAATATTATAATTTTTTCTCCATATTCCCTATGGAGAAAACTCGTAAGGTAGTCAACGAACCAAACCTTTTGTAACACTTTTTTTTATCTCAAATGAAAACACATGACTCTAAATACATCACAAACAATCATCTTCCTTTCCCCCACTCTCAAGGCAACCTTTATTATGGAGAACTATCACAAAATAAAACGACACAACTTTTAGCAACAAAAGCTGGTTTCACAATTTTATCTGTCAATCAAATTCGGAACTTCGGAAACATATCTACCGCTCAGTGTTGCTCCAAATTTAACACGCTAATATAATTAAAAATTGTATTTTTATATAGTGTGATAAGATACAGTTCATTAAAATTTGTTGACATGAAAAAATTAATACTATTAATATGATGGATAGTCCAAGGTGGCTATCATATATTTAACTGAAAAGAAATAGCAGAGTAAGAAGTAGTTTATATGTACTGAATCTTTTCTTCCAGGGCTGGGTGTTATTAGATGCCAAATGTTACAAAGCGGTAGATCATCAAAGCAATCTCACTGTTTCTGTAGCAGCTTGTCACGCTGATCAAGGCCAACTTGCAGTTCTTGACGATGAGTATGTACCTTACTTTCATGTAGGACACCTATTGTATTGTTGTTTCTCTTTACGTATAATATGATTGAATAGAATCCCAAGTTTCAAAACAAAAATTAAAACGCAACAGAAGTTCACGGATTCATAAAGGAAGCATTAAATTACTATGCAACAGTAATTCTCGTCAATTAAGAATTTTTCATCCAATGGTCTATAAAAGTTTTAATGATCTCTTAATAATACATTTTGAAATTGCGGTATCCTCTAGCCGGAGTTAGTGCCTTAGGATCGGAAGATCTTTGTTCATCTAATGCAAACGAAAGTTGAAAACTTTCTTTCATATGAATATCTAGCATCAAAAAGTATAGATTTGATTCACCAATTTGAAAAAAAAAAACAATCTTTTGCTGAATAATTCAACAGCGGAAAAAACAGGCAAAGTAAAATTGTTGTGGGATTATAAAACGTTGAAACGAAATAATGGTTGAAAATATAAAATTTATATTACTCCAGAGACTTATCCTTAAAGTTTTCATAGTTGAATAAGCAATGAAATTAATCCATATTTGAAAGCAAAGAATTAAAAGTCAATTTTTATTTTAAGATGGAAATGCATTTTGTAGTTCTGTAAAATTAAATAAGACAATTTCAGTAAAAATAAGTTTACACATTATTATGGATTTGCACTTAGAATGTAAAAAACATAAATCATATTTCAATTCAACATATCTCCTAATTTGGATTCATAAGAGTTTCCTGTGAGATGAATGGATATCGAGTACATTATTTGGCTGTTTATACATCCTAAACTGAACTAAATAAAAAACATGTATATACAATGAATATTAAGAAGAAACATTATACAAGCTAATTCGGACAATAATCACCTTTTTTTTATTTCAATAATCCCTTTTTATTAGAATTGTGTGGCTTCTGCGTTTCTAACAGCTTTTTGTTTTGTGTTAAAAGGCTTTTCATTTTACTTTTTGTATCAAATATGAAGTCATCAAAATAAAGCTGTTTAATCGCCAATATAACTTAAAACTATAATGATATTTTATCAATATTTGACTATAGTGAGCACCATGCATCTGAAGATAAGCTACTGCATCTCACATAATTAGATTCCAAGTTGGTAAATCCCAAAATTCTTTGATTGGCCGAGAATACAAAAATCCACTAGCGCCCATTTTTGATTTGATACGATATAAAAATATCCAATTTTAGTCCAGATTCAAAAGACGTTCTCTGTTTATCCAACGCATTCTTTAATTCTGAACATTTAAAAATTTTCACCTACATTTGTTGAGTAAGCTTCGAGGAAAAGAAGTAAGGAAATTGTTAAATAATGATATGAAATTGAGACTTTATAAACTTTTTGGACTTGTAGCAATCAAGTTAAATAGATCAAATAAACCACATTAAATCAAACAAGAATCTACAAGAGGGCAAATTATTCTCCTATTTCTTCTCCCATTCATTTACTTTTTGTTTCAGGAGTAAGGAAGCCAACGCACAAGCTGTCATCATCGGAAAAAACACCACTTTCCTCGTTGGAGCTGAACGTGAGAACGGAACATTTAAATGGTTTGATGGAAAGCCATTCAATCCATATTGTTCACTTTGCACCAATTTTACATCAAATGGTAATTTCTAGTTTTACTATATTTAAGCATCTATTAGTTGTTATTTCTGGGGAAAACGAGGTTTTTGATATTCCAGTTTATTAACCATGTAATAAATAACCATCTTTTTTCCTTTGTTTATTTAGGCAATTGCCTAGGAATTAAATCCAATTCTAATCATCCAACCATGTTCAAATGGGTAAATGTCGAATGCAGCGCTGTTAATTCATTTCTATGTGAAAGAGAAGCGATCTCAGAAAACATGACATCAACTCCTCTTCCTACCACAACTTCTGCTTCGTCACCACCTCTACTGTGCCCAATAGGTTATAATTGGAAAGCATTTAGAAACACGAATTACTGCTTCTGGGTGAGTTGAACTTATATATTGTTACGAATCTGTAATGTTGCTTCTCAGCACGAATACTTCCGACGTAAGAAAGACCATTTTACGATCAGTTCTATTAGATGCTGATCAGATGCCAAATCAGTGACCCCCGGGCTTGGCGCCACTCGTAAACGGGTGAGCCCTTTAATTATTTTCCCATTTATTTTCCCTCAAATCTCATTGTCTCTAAAAATAGACAGCATTCTAAATGTCTGACATTCATCCTCACGTCCCGCTCTTCGGAAGACAACTTGTAGATAAATTTACAAGTCGATGCCTATTTGGCTAAATACCTAATTAACAAAATAATGGATTTTTTTTCAGGAAAACAAATATTAAGCATGGAAATTAAAAATGGATTTCCTGTATTTAAATAATCAGAAAAAACGTGATATAATCTTATTATTTTTTATTGTCTCTTTTTAAAGATAAATTCTCTATCTTAGTTAGAATTCTGGAATATCACTGCTATAATTTGTTTCAAATCACATGTAAAAATTTCTGTTTTTTTTATTTTTAAACAATAATATTTAAGAAATAACTATGTTATAATCATTAAAAAATGAAGCGTATGATTCATTTAACTGCTCAAAAAACCATTTTATTTAAGTTTTAATTCACCTGGAAAACACTGTGAATTATTGCAGGAAACAACATATGAAACCGAACGGCTTAATTGGTACCAAGCACGACAGTTTTGTCAAGCATATGGTGGAGATTTGGCTACTTATAGAGATTCACAAGAAGAAGACACTGGATTAGGGTGAGACTGGCAAGAATTAATAAGAATTTTTTTCACCATCAGCATTATGGGCTTCCACTATTCCTATTCAAGGCCCCTGAGAGTTGCTTTAAAAAATAATTTAAAAAGTAATAACTCGTGCAAAAAAAAAATCGATTTAATACTATTATTTTTGCTTAATACGAAAAACTAAAATATTGGCACCAATATTTACCAATTGCTATTTTGTAACCAAATATATGCGACAAAACAGTGTTAATAGCAGCCAAGCATAGTAGTCAAATATTGGCTTAAGTCCTTGGCGTATTAACACTGATGACGCACAGTTGGAAAAGTATTTACTTGTTTTGTGAAAAAACAAGTAAACAAACACTTCACCCGCGCCGCACCAATTTTAACGTATGAATGGTTTGTACATATTACATTTTCTTTGCTTTTAGCCCAATGCAAAAAATGTGTAATTAGATGATATATAACAGGAAAGAGTAATTTCTTATGAATTGATATCCATATATCTATACCTTTTGTTTAAAATTAATCACAGTCTGATCAGTTGTTTTCGAAAAATCAGCCTTCTGGCTGTTGTTAAAAACCAGTGCCTCATTCAAGAATCATTATATTATGACTTTACATGGAAAAAAATTCATTCAATATAGAAACTATTATCTTACTAATAACAAAATTAATATTAAATCTCTACTTAACTCAATACTAAATATACTCTTCTTCTCATAAAACCTAGCTTTTAAAATTATAAGTTCTTAACAAAAAAAAAACAGAAACTTTAGCCGCATTAGCAAAAATTATATATTCCACTTGTTGTAATTTCTGCTATTTCTTTCGTTAGTTGGAAGCTATGCCTCTGAACCAAATGTAAATTATATGTCGTATAGAATATTTAATACTAAATAAATCAATTTTAAAAGAATGGAGTCAATTCATCCAATGTCACAGTAATGTAAAATGACAAACATTACTTTCTAAGCTATACAATTCATCGTTTTGTAACGTTATGAATTTTTCCTTGTAGATACTTTTAATGCGCATCATGTACTGACTATGTTATGAAATTTAAAACGTTTTTTAAAAATATTTTCAGTGCATTTCTTTAGATTTTCGAAATAAAACTTTTTTTAACCGATTTTCCCTTAATTCCTCATAAGCTGGAGCTCTGAAATTTTCTACAGATATGGGTTTTTAATAGCAGTAAAATGGTTTAATAATTTTAGAGCTTAAATGTCAATTAATTGATAGATTTGTATTCCAATTGCGAAGCTAAGAACTAAGCTACAACTAAGCTAAGAACTAGCTATTAACTATACTATAATTCTGCGAAGCTATTTGTATTCCATCTGCGCACGAATGTCTACTAACATCTGGTAGATAATTTAAGAAAAACCAAATAGAGAATTCAATAATAATGTATTACAAAATATATATTACAGATTCTAAGTTCAAAATAGTTCTTAAAAAATAATAAATTTCTTTTTATCAATATTTGGAAGAGTAGGAAAATCCATCTGGAAGTTAATCTGAAAACAATAAAAATTTGAGGTCTAAAGCAAAAATGGAAATACGTCACATTTATAATCATAAGAAGGAAAAATTTTTAGTTTAAAATTGTATTATGATTATGATTAAAATTTCAATTTTTTTAAAGTATTTAAGGACTTTCGTTTTTTTAATTTGTTTAGATTTTCGATTTAAAAAAAAAATGAATATTTTTAAAACTCTAGTAAAATTATGTGTTGTTTGAACTTACCAAGACTATTTCAAAAATACATTTTATTTTGAGTTACTTACAAATTTCCTCAATTTACAGTGGAGCTAAAGGACATTATAAAGGTCTCTGGTTTGGTCTAAAACGAGGAGAAGATGATAGTAGGTAATTTTTACAATAGCGATAATTTTAGTTTCAACTATTTGAAATAAAACAATTCTTTTTAATCAGATGTTTATACTTCACGCAATCTAGGGCAAATTTCGCATAGTTTATTATTTTTTTCGAATTGTTTTGCTTTTGAGGTTTGATGTTCACTTAAATAGAAGTTGAAATTTCAATACATTAAAATTTTTGTAAACTTGTTTTATTTTTTTTTAAATGGTCTAGGAATTTCAAAAAATTTTGACATGATATAAAATAATTTTGGATCAATTATTATTTTTTTTAAACAAAATGAACCACAGTTTCATTGACAAAAGTATTCTATTTCTTCTCGAACATATACATAAAATTGATTATTAAATAAATTTTATAAATATTTTTTTAATGTATTCCCTTTTTTTAGTGAACTTAAAAAACATTTTTTTTTCAATTATTTATTCTCTAATTTTATAATTCATTTCATAAATATTATGTAAATTTGAATTCTTTTTCAATTATTATATTAACTGATAATCAAGTTCTGACAACTGATATTATTAAGAAAGATTGTGTGTGGGGGGGGGGCTAAACTGTGTAGAAGTCTTAGAATTTTTTAAATTGTCTTTTTAATAACAATTTAATAGTCGTGCGGCTAGCAATTTAATAATTACGTTCTAACAATCTATATTTTTATATTATTATTTTTACTAAATTTTGTCAATTTTTTTAATATTTTTTTCCTGACTGCTAATGTAGATTACATTGTTGCTCTGAAATTCAAATCCTTTTTATTGTTTCATTAAATGTTTTATCACGTTAATTTTTCTCCATTGTTGAAAGCTAAAGATAGATTCTGTTTAACACCTGCATAGTTTACAAGGTTTAAAAAAAGTTAAATTAAGTACCGAAGACAGGTGAACCGAATATTAATGTTTAACAGTATGATTATGTTATGTGATGGCATTCATTAAAAAGGTCCATGTACAAAATACAAAGAGTAAGAAAAACTATCTCATTTAGGCAATTAAATAATGCAATTTTTAATGTCAAACAATTTGGTAGAATCATAGATATGAAATTATATCAAAATGATTTATCTAAAAACAAATGCAACCAATATTTACAGCGAACCAACTGCTCACCTGAGGCGACTAGTACTGAATACTTTATTGTCATCGAGAACATGCAAATGTACAAATTTTGAAAACTTCAGGACAAAAAAAAAACTTCATTATAAATAATTACAAAATTTCCTTTTTACGAGCAAATAATAAATTAAATAAAAGTATGTTAAAAATCAAAACAGTTGATATGAATATCAAGATATTGAATAAAGAAACATAAATATCAGTAATGATATATAGGTAAACTCTGCATAATTCAGGGTTTCTATAACGTTATTTCCCAACATGGCTCGAGAATCAAAAGAAACAAGAAACTAATATAGCATGCGGTCCTTACTATAACATGGCTTTAGAGTCCAAAAACCACTGGTTGTGCAAGAAATTATTAAGCAAATTTGACGGATATGACTTGAAATAGGGCTATATAATTTCCAGTTTATAATAACATAGGCTAAATAAAGATTTCATTCTAAAAAAAAGTACATTTTCTTACTTTTCCAATTTCTTACTTTCTATACCAACATAAAAAAACATAATGATTTTTTTAGGGGTGGGGGGGTATTTTTAATAAATAACTTGAATTTTATAAATGTCAATTAGACTTAATTTATTAAATCATTCATTTTCATTAATTCATTCAATTCATTTTTTCAAATCATTTAAAGCATTCATCAATGAAGAATTCTCCCCTACACATTGTATATGTCACTGACAGACAACTCAATCTTATACTACCTTTTAATATTATTAATATTTTATAAGTATTTCCAATTATAGATGTTTGGCCTGAGCAATCTACTTAAATTGTCATTAATTTGAAATTGTAACTGATTTCCTCGTCGTCTCCAGACGACAGCTCTCGATCTCAGGTCTATTTCTAATCAGTTTATATTTTGGAATGATATTTATGCCTTATCTCACTTATCATTCACAGTGTTCCTTATAACTTCTTCACTATTATTTCAATAAATCACTGTATTGTTATAAAATACGCAAAGAATAACCACTCTTTACTACACCTTCTGTAAAAGGATAAACAAAATGCTTCAAAAAGCTACAAATGGACATTTCGTTATTGCATGCAGCGATATCTGTTCATTTTATGGATAATCTTTTCAATTTCATCAGCACTCAGCGACAAATACATACGCAACTTCAATGTATAAAATTTAGGGTCTGGAAATATATGGTGCTTTAAATATATAGTTTTAAAATAAACGAGGGATATTTTTTTCGTTTGAGCTCCGATAGACAGTAAAGAAAAAAAGACAATTGTACCGAATAGAATGAATTTATTACCAAAAGTTATATATAAACGGTTATTTTCCGATATAACCGCCATGAAAATTCATTCATTTGTCATATTGGTGGACCAGGTTTGTGATTCCCTCTTTAATGAACGTTGCCACCAAGGATATGATATGTGCCTTAAAGTTCCTTTGAAGCTTTTCATAAGCCTAGTAGCTTTGGCCTCAAGGCTAATTCAGAGAAGAGATGAAAATCAGTCCGTTCTAGGCCGCGTTGTCGATGAAGGGGAATAGGGGGGGGGGGTAAATTTGCTGCAACAGATCTTGTGTAATGAATAAGTCTAAAGGTTCGAATAAAACGGAGGATGCTGAAATCACTAGCAAAAATCTAGCTGACTACCATGATAAATTACGAATTAAGATGAATGTTTAGACTTTCATGTTCCATACTCTTTTCTTAAGGTAGGTGACTAGGTACGTAGGTAGTCGGGGGGGGGAGGTCCCTTCTTTTTTTGTGTACAAAATTATGATTTTTTTTAATTTTCTTAATGTTTGAATAGGTGTCTTTATGAAACCTTTGGAATTTTATTTTTAAGTCTTTTTTTTTTTTAGAGTTACATTGATTTTTATATTAGCATTTACATACGTCTTAATGCAATTTTACAAGTTAAGAAGCTATTTTCTCAAATTCTAATCTTTGATAGAATTTTTTTTTTTTTTTACGTTTACCTCATTAATTAAAATCTAATGCATAATTTTCGTTCAAATATGGTATAATAATTTCTCAATATGTTTTGCAGTTCCTGAACTAGAGAATAAATAAGAATCATTTAGAAATATTTAATAGTTGTTTTAGTGCTTTACAATATGAGGAAATGGGAAATGTCTTGTTATTTATCAGTTGAACCACAATATTTAAAGAATGGATAGAAATATAAATTATTTTTAGTTCAGGAATTAGATAATATAGTTCTTAAGCTATCAAGAAAATTTTAAGCAAATCATTGGATAAACCTTTAAACTAGAAGAATTTTACTTTATACTTCTTTTTAGCCAAAAAAAAAGTCCTTTTTCTAATTTTTAAAAAAGCTTTTGTCGCTTAACTGGTATATTTCGGTTTTATAGGAGGTTTTTTTTTACAATTGTTAAAAAAATATAACTATTTTCGTACATTTTTCAAACAATTCATTCCGAACGTTGTCACATAATTTAAAAGAAAATTCAATGAACTTTCAAACTAATAAGAAGTTTCAAATAAGGGTTAAGGCCCATCTCTGACCAGTAGCAACAACGTTTTGCTAAGCTTGCATAGAAATCCTGGTCAACTGGTAGGACAAATACCGAAATCTTTGAAGCGATTCCGTCGAAAAATAACCATATATGTTATGATAATAAATTCATTTTGTCTTTTTTTATGGCCCATCGGAGATTTAAAAAAAAAAGCCCATCTACGTGAATTATATTTTTTGAAATATTTAACCAAATGTACCACTGGACCATCGCATAACGTTATTTGCCAATTACAATAGTACTCTTCCTGCACATTCTGTAGTTTTTCGTTGGGTTGATGGAAGCGAGCTCAATTACACCAACTGGGATTACGCTGAACCAAACCTCAGAAGCAGATCCAAGTACTGTGCCTCTCATGCAGCCGGCAATGCTAGATGGGAGCTTGACTACTGCGGCGTCAGAAGGTGGTTCATCTGCAAGGCTCCGAAAGGTAAAAATGGCACTATTACTGCCGAACACAGCTTTTCATATAAACTAGATATTATTGCCCAATTTCGTGTGGTTTTGTTATCGTTTCCTTTCTTTTTTTCTTTTTTTTTTTTAGTGTTCTTATTTTTAAATAATGTTAGTTTTAGATTTTGAAATAAATATACAAGAATTTTTGATTTAAAATTTGAGAAAGTTCCTTCTGGAGATTTTATTTTATAAATGTATGTTCCTTTTAAAATATTAACTTGTGTATTATTTTACGAATTAAATATTTTCCAATATAAGTTTTATATGAAGGATGACTAGTGTAATAACAACTAAACGTAATGACAAATAGGAATAGAACCATAAATAAATATTTAGTACTTCATATTTACTATATATGTGGTACCCTCCATGCTTTACAGTCTTGCAGTTTAATAACATTAAATTGATCACTTTCGCTGTTTCAAATATTCTAAAATTTTACTGACACACTCACTTTAATAAAACCTCAAGCAAAAAAATTGTCGCACGCACCTAAATACTACTAATGAGTAAGTTACAAGATTTATTGCTGTGATACCCATTAATTATGCTCATTCTGTATAATTTTATTAAGCAAAATAAATAAATAGGGGAATCAGCCTCTTTAATGATATTAAAATCGATAACTAATAGTAAGCGATTCCCTCGGATATTATATCCATCCACTTATATAAGCAAAATGGAAACAATTTGCCATTCATCTAAGCTTTTATATATCATTCAATATTAAAACAGAAATTATTATACATATTGTCAAAATAATTCAAGTGGAATAACACAAAGATCTGTAACAGTCATAAAATCTACATTCTTGAGTAGTTCAGATGCAAATCTTCTAATATAAAATGTATCTTTCAACCACGTGGAGGGACACCCAACTGTAAAATATCTGCTAAATCTCAAAATGTGAATTCAGAATATCTTAATCAATTATTTTTAATGCTAATTTAACATTGTTTTGACTTATTTGTTCATCTCAACTTTATTTAAGATGTTACACTGATGCTGCACTTTGTAAAGGAATTTAGACAATTTAAATCATTAATTTAATAAAAATAAATGAATCCTCAACATTGAGAAATATTATATTAGTATTTTACCTTGCTTTCGATTGCCTCTCTAATTGTTTTTATTCTACGTATAATCTTGGATAATTCTTAATTAATTTGCCATTCTTGTTTACCGGAAATTCTTTTTAAATAAATTTGTTTAAACCTTTTTAATTAATATCAAGAGTTATCTTTTTTTTTTCCAAGATTTTTAAAACAGTAGCGTTTTTTTTAATAAAATACTTTCTACGATATATAAGGAACTTCTTTCCAGGGATATTTTTGAATAATTAACAATTATCAATAAAAATATCTAATTTTTAATTTTTATTTCAGTTCGAAATCCTATACTTCCCGATACAACATTTCCCAGTAAGTATAAATTCACGTTTTTTTTTTTTTTTTTTTTTTTTTGTACAAACTGATTTTGAAGTCATGCTTATTTACAAAATTAAATTGAAATAAATAATAAATATCTCATTGCTTTTTTTAAATCTGATTTCAATATTTTAAATTTTGCAGTTCAGAGCTTTGCGATATTTGTAGCATAAAATACATTTAATTTTATATATTATAAAGTATATACTGAAATGTTATCGAAAATATGAACATAAATAATCATAAAATGTCTGTAAAAAGATAATTTCTTTTTTATATATTAATTTCTTTCGATTCACTGTTGCAGTCGTGAGGTGATGTCTTTGAATTTGCAATTTGTAATTGCGTACTAAGATGCCTAAAGAATATCCCAATTCTATTACGTTAATGCATTAGGTATAGGAAAATCATAAAACATACGTTACTTTATACGAATTGTACAATATATGTCTGAGCCTAAAATATTTGCTAATAGTTTATGTGATAAGAAATTTCTTCTCTTCCTTTTGGAATGTAAACATGATTTTGTAATTAATGGCATTATATAAATGCATGTTTGAACAAAATCTATCTGATGAAGTTTTATATCTCATATAAATATGAGATTAAAAAGTATTTATTTTTAAAAGGCGGTTTTTTAATTGAATAAAAAGCATAATTTTTGAAATATGATTACACAGTCAATAAAGCAAAAAGTTTTAAATTTCAACCTGCTAAGTAATTAATAAAAAAACATTTATATAAAAAGATGGAACCATTTGCACTGTATTCTATTTAAAATAGTCTTTTGCAGTAACTTTTAGTTTAGTAGTTTTTTAAATATAGAGTCTTAAATTGTGTCATAAATTATCCACTGAGTTTAAAGATACCATTAACAATAGTTTTAACAGAAGGTTTATATCGATAAATAAACAATTTAAAATGATTACTAATTTGAAAAGTTTTATTGTCATGCTTGACAACAACGGAAATGTGTTTCAAAATCTATTTACCTGGGGGGGGGGATGAAAAAAACTTTATGTTCTTATTTTAATTATTTTATTTTAAAATATTTTATTATGAAAAATGCAAATTGTTAAAAAACCGGTTTGAATTGTTTTATTATTTCCTTCACATTTTTTAACAATTCTTTTCACAGTGACTAAAGTAAGGACATACCGCATTGCTGTAATGTAAAAAAAAAATACATTTTATGTTATCTGTTTATCTTTCTAAGATAAATTGCAATTAATACTTTTACTGTGCTTTTTTGCTAGAAACCCAGTGCAACTTTTCTAGTTCGCCTTTCTACCACCATCGATGGTATTCGCACAAAAACTACTGCTATTTAATTCATGACGAAGCAAAGTACAGTTGGGATTTGGCTCATAATTTCTGCAAAGACAACGAGGCTCATTTGGCATCCATACATTCCTTCGACGAAACTGACTTCATACTTTTTGCAGTGAGTATACAGTTACATTAAATGAAAACAAACATCTCATTTGTATATAATTTTCAATGCCGAATTTATAGAAAGTATTGAATGGAATAGTTTATCCAGATAAAATAAAGCATCAAGATGTCACTGCCGTCACTAATAAAACATTTATGAATTGAGTAGATTAGATGTTTTATTAGTAACAATTTATTAAGCTAAATTGTGCTCTTCCATATCAAGTATGAATTTTGTAATACTGAATCTGTCAAACTGGCGACTGTAAATTAGCCCTCATGCTTGCTTACTTCGAAGTATTACATCAAAATCAAAAGAATAAATTATTAATTAAAAAAATATTATAATTACAGAATAATCAGTATCAGGATGCATAACTCTTAAGTTATTCAAAGCTACTGACTGCTTTTGATTAAACACTTATGATTAACCCAATATGTGGAATAGCAAAAGTCGATAAAGATTTTATGTTTATAGCATGCTGTTTCAATGACTGCGCCTATCTCTTTAACATAAAAGGTTATGAGTTCTGCACATTAGATTCCAGGTTATTTAAATATCGTCAATGCTCTGATTCTTTTCAAAATCTACATTTTCATCAGAATTTCGCTAAGGTTAAGTTTTAGCTCTGTAGATGCGATTGCTGAATTCAATATTTTGAGCTATAAAAAATAGACACAGGTCATCAATTTTCATGCCATAATTGTTCAAATTACGCATGATTTTTTTAGGCTATCCAGCAAGTTGAATCAGCAGCTGAAATGTATCCAATGATAATTTTTTAAAAAAAATTACACATACCCCATTAATATGTTAGATGTAGATTACACATAAAATAAAATCGTCGAAAAAGAAGCTTGTTCCTCTAGAACTTTGTAAATTAAATATAACATTCACCACTGGATACGCAGAAAATAGTATTAAAGTAATACTACTATGCAAAACATTCTTTAAAGCTGGTGAGCCTTATTTCAAGTATCCTGTACGAAAAACTTAAAATAGCTGTTTCTTCTTTTTGAAAGCATTGAATCTGGGATGATTTAAAATGGGTTTATAATTCATCATTTTTTTACATGTCTAGTGCTTTTTTTGAAATTTTATTGTTATAAGATCTTGAGAAAAAAAAAATCTACTTATACATGGAATGCTTCTTGGTGAATATAAGCTTTAACCAAATGTTGATCATATTTTATGCATCTAAAATAGTATCATTTAGATATGAGTCATATATACCATGCTTATTTGAGAAACGATTTGTTTAAAATCATTTTTATTCTCTGAATCTTGGTAATGAAATTCTATATTCAGTTTTAATGAATTTCATGGTTAAAAAAAAAAGGTTTTTCTACAATCTAACAAAAGCAATAAACTCTTGTTAAAAGTTTTCTCGAAATAAATTTGATTTTAATAAAACTTATGCTGATGTATTAAGGAAATTTGTAAATGTATATCTGCTGAAACGCTATTCTCGCCATCTTCTATAAAATATAACCATAGTACCCTTTCACAAAATTTATAAATATCTAATTTAAAACCAAGAAATAAATCAGTCTTTTTCTATAGATAAAGACAAAGTTAGAGCAAAATGATAGCAGTAAAAATTCAAAAGAGCAAGGACGTATCCAAAAAAAAAAAAAAAAAGAAAGAAAGAAAGAAATGAATAAATATTAATTTTCGATGACAAGGAAAATATTATTTTTAATGCATATTGAAAAGGTGCATTTTTGTTAAAAATTATTGTAACATAATAGTTTTTTATCATAAAGATATAGGAGCAATATTTTTTGTAACTTAACCTCTGTGGGGTCTATTTTTTCCCCCTCATTCATCATGTATCATTTTTTCAGTATCTAAAGACCATGTAATTATGCCGTCAAGCACTCAAGTACTTGCTTAAAGCAGAATTGTATAGCAAAACTTGCTGCTGCATTTAACTGCTTTTTCTAATTATCATAAAGCTATCAAGTATTTTACCGATTATTGTAATGAATGATTTTACTGAAGATCTGTACTTTTAAAAAAATGTATGATATCATTTTCCTTCTTAGAGTAATATAGTTTCAAGTTCAGACTATTGGATTGGTTTGGCTTCTAAAGGCTTAGGGTCGTCTTTCACATGGTCAGATGGAACGCCTTTGGATTTCTTGTACTGGGTCAATGATTCCGGTCCAAACGAAACGGAGAGTATGAATACATGTATTTCCTTTGATCCATTAAGAGGTAATGAAAATAGTGTATTCACTTTCATGATACCATTTTTAGCTGAAAAGTCTTATTTTACCTAAAGATGTTATTTCCTATAGTGTTAAGATAATCTTTTATTGTTATTATTATCTCGTAGATATAGTTGAAAAAAGGAGTTTTGTTGATAAGTTTCATTTAAAGAAGCAACAAAACAAATCTAAATCAAAGAAAAAGTCAAAAATATACTAATATAAATGGATATAAAAGCACGGAACCTCATTTGATTATTGAATTTTTATATTATCTCAGATTAAATTTAAGCTATAATATAAGTTCACAAATTTAAGGTGAATTTTTTTGAAATAAAGAAAAAAAAACGATTCAGGAAATAAACAACCAAGACAGGGAATAGGCCTTCTATTCAGATAAATAAAATATTCTTCCAAAAAAAAAATTAAACCAGTGGAAATGATCTCCTTAAAGCCGAGTTCCAACGCGACTTTCGAATTTTCCAATAAAAAAAAAAAAAAGTGTTCTTTCTTATTTGGTTTGTGCTGCCATCTATTGTAGAAACTGCTTAACAAAAGTTTTTTGTGTTAAATTAATTTTTTTAAAGTGAAATATAATTTTGATGATTCAGATTATATACTAATTATATGAATCAATAAAAAATGATTTAAGCTGAAAGTAAGAAAATTTTTAAAATGTCAATTACTATTCATTTAAATTAAATTAATTTTTTTAAACCCTATCCTATTATTATAAAATTACTTTTTTTATTATTCAGTATTGAAAGCAGCATTTTATTTAGAGAAATGCTAATTTTTTAGAGTATCAATTTAATTCCTTTAAAAATTTATATTGATAGAATTATACATTATTTGAAATTAAAGGTCAGCGATATCGATAAAGGATAACATCACGTTTTGTATCTAAAAGTCTTAACAAGATTCCCACATGGCCAGTATCAACTAATAATTTAAGCAATTTTCTACAAAGTAGGTATTTTGGAATGCTGACGTTTGCCTGGCCAGGGCAAAAGGTAGTAGGGCTTTTATTGCTTGTGGCATCTTTAAAATGATCGTTTGACTTAAAAAATATTTGCATCTAGCATGATTTGAAAGGCTCTTAACAGATTTCATAACAGAATAAATAGTATTTATTTCTGAGCAAGAATACTACTATCAATCATTTCAATACATGCAAAGTCAACAATGGTTATCTTCGTGACTTGACAAATTTTAAAAAAAGGCTTTTGCTATCCTTAATAAAACTGAAATTTGCATATTGTCATCTGTGATTCTTTCAATAGAATTTATTACTTGTCAATACTTTCTGCAAAAAACATTGTATAGCTTCCTTCAGTTATTCAAAGTTTTTCTGGCTGTCTTGCTATAATAATAAATTCTTGGCTTGAAGGCCGGAGGGTTTTAGATCCAAAACTAAACTTCACTAAAGATCTGTCATATGTATAAACGTGTTTTCTGCTAAAGCTGACATTGTGAATTAAATGTCCTCCAGCTGGTGAGGTGAGAAAGCTTATAGAGAAGAAAGTCAGCTTAAATATTTTCTCTTCATCTGACGTGGTTCTGAATTATAAGATTCATCCCTTAAAACCTCTGGTTTTGCTTAAATCCATACAGTATAATAAAATTATAACGAATTCCGGATATTTTCAGCTATATGAATAAAATTAGATTCATATTCTTATTATGGACCATATTCTTATTATCTTATCTTAATAAAATTAGATCCATATTCTTATTATGGATACTTATATATAATCTCTCCTCTTGCTTTGAATGTGTATGTTAATTGAATCTTCTAGGTTACTGGAAAACTACTCACTGCAACAAATTACAAGGAGTCATTTGCAAAAGAGGAATTAATGCTAGCTACGATTTCCCTACTCAAGAACCTGCAGTAATTCTTCCTGGAAACTGCGAACATGGGTGGTATCCATTAGGTTTGTTAGAATAAAAATCCGTTGGTTTTTTTTTTTGTTTGTTTGTTTGTTTGTTTTTAATTTAAGAATATCTCAAAATTTTATGTCAACACTTAAATGAATAATAAAACGATTTCCTGAAAAGAAATCACTGGTGTTTACCAGAGAGCAGAAAAATCATTTTGTTATTAAATCAGTTTAAATTTAACCATATAGAGTAATAAACAAACACTATAATGTTTGAGATACTATATCATGATAGTTTTTAAAAAATATTCGAACACAATTCTATAAATTATTCTGAAGTAATTCCTTTGATAAGCAAATAATGTTTACTAAGAGCGCTTTAGGAAAGGTTCTTTTTCCATCTCACGTCCAGATGTTAATTGTTAGGCAGAACACATTCTATGCAGGTGAATCAAAAATTATCTACACTTACATCAAACCTTATTTGATGCTGTGCGTGTTGACTTCTATCTATTAAATGATTATTATATTTTTTTAATAATATGAAAGTTTAATCCAAATTCCTTTATTTTTTGTCTCTTGGAAATAAATCGTTCCATTAAAAGCAATCCTCTAAAATTGCTTATATATCCAGATATCCAGGCAATCCTAGATATCCAGGCATTTAATTATTTAGGCTCAAATCAAAAATCCCAGGTTAAATTTTTAAAATGTTATAAGGTTTCGGAGATTAAGGACCTACGAGTCCAGGTGCAAACACTCATCACGTCATCGTCGTCGTCCATTAAAAGTTTGCACCAGAATGGAACAACGAGCAAAGAATCAATTCCTCTAATCGTAAAATACCAAAGGTTCAGAAATTCATCTTAGACTATTATCGCATTAAAGGGAGAAGGTCGCTGTCACGTATAACTGTGTTTTTATGAATCGAAAAACTTTAAAGTTTTCAAAACAAATGTAATGCATGAAAAATGTGCAAAACAACCATCGATCTCTATTACATATAACATTCAGCAATCTCGAGAGATGGTTCTAACGAATAAGCGAAATACACTATTGCAACAAGTCAACGATGAATTTCTGACTATTGTTTCCCTTTGGTAGAAACTTCTAAAGGAACGGCTATGATCTATCTGCAACAGAGAGACAAAAAAAGGCGGAATTTCGATTAAACTTTCATATTATTACCACAACAGTACAGCAACAAAATAACAGAGGACAGAATTCAGTGTGCTCAGTGTAAGAATAGTTATACCAAAAGTTTAGATAATATTTCTACTTATCTTCGTATGTATTAGATTTGTTTTTAATCATTTAAATTGATTTGTATTCAATCGCCTAAGGCCACGATATATGTTTCGTTGTAAATACGAAATTCTGATGCTGTAGGCTAAATAAAATCATCGTAAAATAAATTAGTCATAACATATTTCAGCTGCACATATGTAAACATTTAAATATATACAGAAACCACTTAAACGACGATATGCAAAAAATATTTTCTTAGTATTTTATAAAATACTACATCATGTAGTTCCATTTTTACACACTTTTATTTAGCTTAGCTTTTTCATATTTATTAAAATAGAATTTTACAATTTTTTCTCGATGAAAATACACTATTTTAATATTTTGGTAACTCAATTTTCAGTTAATCAATTAATTTCGTTTAATATTTATTTCATACATGGTGTTTGTTATGTGATACCAAATTTGTAAAAAAAAAAAATATTTCTAGTAAAATAAAAAAAATATATAATTTTAAGAATAATTTTTTAAAAAATTGTATTTACACGCATAATCTATAAATTATTAGTTTAGGAGTCAGCAAATAGCCATAAATCGTTTTTAAATCAATAAAGCAACTAACTTTAAATTCTAAAAATAATTCATAATTAAATTAACGCTTACTAGGCATATTTATATTTATTTCTTATATTAATAATATAAATGTTAATTAAAAAGAAATTGATCTGTCATTTTGAGAACATTTATAGTGTCTCTTCCATGCTTAAACAATGACTTACATGAAGTCGCTTACTGACTTACAATTTACAAAGTTTGTAATTAAATAGAAATTTAAGCGTACTTGCGCGAAAATCAATTGCATTAAATGTATCAAAATGCGTTTAATTCTGTTTTAAAATTTTGTTTTTCAACTTATTCAGCGAAAGAGATCACTTTAGATAGTAACAAATATAGAAAAAAAAATTGTTTAATTCAAATAAGTGCAAACATAAACATTATTCATTGATTTGCTTATTATTATCTTTTGATTGCACTGAATCGTATCATTCGTTTAGTTTTAAAAAATTATTTCTACTTCTGTTTTGAATATTAGAAAATTAAAATGCTTGATTCATAGACTAATACTATCGATTAAATTTCAAATTTCTGTTTCTTTTCCATCAAATTATGCAATATTTTTCTATTTCATGTTTTGTTTTAGGCAATAAGTGCTACAAAGTTTTTGGAAAGAAATGGACACAGAAACAGTCCTGGACCACCGCACAAAAGGAATGTGAAAAAGAAAACGCCACTTTAGCATCTATACACAACGAAGACCAGCAAAGTAAGAAACCATAGGAGAGTTCCACCTTCTATAATTGCACTCATATCGCAGTTTCGTCATATGATGGGAAAATTAGCAGCGTTTAATAGATATTAAAACTCAAGAAACAAAATCAAAGAATTTACAAATCATCTTTATTGTTGCCGGCTAAAATGAGCTTGTGAGCCAATACTTCTGTTTCAACTTAAAACAGAATGATAAATAAAGGCACATGCCGATGGTTAACAGGCCAGCTGAAATAAATTTTTAAAGGCGCAAGAAATACAAGACACACACTTTGAATGCACGCTCTTATCAATGTCACAACAAATCGAAAACTTGGTTCATAAATTATGTCTTGCATGGAATGCGCATTAAAAGGAGTAATAAGTTGCATGATTGTACAATTTCATTTCCAATCATATAATGAAAAGAGTTGAACATGCATTTTGTAACAATGTCTCTTACCTTTCACCGAATGCTGTACTGCGAATTCGCTATTCTGTTTCACTGTCTTTATTTTTGTATTTTTCAGAAACAGAGTTAAAAAAAACGTAAAAATGCTGCATTAAGAAAAAAAAAATTATTTCGACTCTTGGTTGTGAAAATGCACACACAAACACAAAAAAATTTTAAATTCCACTTAAAGTCTATTCGGGATATATGTTTACAAAAAATTATACTGCTATATCTCATAATTTAATTCAAATCTTTATTAAAATAAACGATTAAATAATATTATTATTTTTTTGCTTATTTCTAAATAGAAATTTAATACATATAGGTTTCAGATAAGTTTCGTTGTGACTGCCATTCATAACATATCGCCCTTTTTAGGCTCATAATTTAATTAATGTTTTAGTAAAATTTTCAAAAAAAAAATTCCGAACGAATGAATATTGCAGTTCGCGAGAATGTTATGCGTACATTTGTCAGAATCTTGTTTTAAAGTGCTATTAATCGATGAAGGCTTTTGTTTATTTATTTTTATCATGTAAGAACATGATGTTGTTTTGATTAGAGGGTTTTGAAGCACGAAATCGCGTAGGCAATGCATAAAGCATAAATGGCAATTTTCATCAACATCTTTTAATCGCATATATTTTTTGCCTGCTTTTACCAGTATTGCATTATTATTATTATGTATACCTCTTTGACAGCAGATGCGTTTTTAAAAGGTTGACGTAGAACTATGACATCATAGCTGTTATTTCATCTCAAAATCGGTCGAGTTTCAAAACTTTGTTTGCCAGCTAGAAAAATTAAAAGTGAAAGTTTAAAAAAAATATCATTTATATATACAGTGGTGGCCAAAAGTGTGGACATTTTTTGAAAGTTTCATGTTTTTCAACTTTGCGTGCTTGGAGAATATATTAATTTTCATTTAAATACAAATGTTTATATATCAAATTGAAGGTCATTTAATGTAGAATTTAATAACAAAAACAGTATTGCAATATCTGTATTACAAAAAAAAGTTACGTACATTTTAGTAAAACAAACAAAAACAAATCGTTTTGAATAATGACGTGTTTTGTAATAAAAGCGTACTATCCAATCACAAACACTGTTCTGAGGACCCATTAAATGTCTGTAACTATGGTTTAGGTTATTTGTATGGTAAAAGAGTTATTGTAGTGGAAATATTTTACGGAATGATGCAAACTAGTACAATTAAATAGTGTATTGATGTTTTTGAATATTTTAAGTCCTTTTTTTTTAATTAAACTAATTTTAAACAATTCACCAACAAGAAGAACTGATTGGACATCTACAAAAAGAAGCTCAATTGTCATATTGAGAGAAAATGACCTCTCTTATACTGAAATTGCAAGACAAGTTGGTGGTTTAGTGACTTGTTCTGGTGTACGAAAGCTCTGTTTACGTTATGAAAAAACGAAATCAGTGGAAAATAAGGCCAAATCAGGCCGAAAAAAATGCACAAGTGCTACTGCCGATAGAAAAATCAAACGGCTATGCCTTCAAGATAGAAAAATTTCATCAGATGCCATTAGATGTGAAATGAATGCAGCGGGTATTTTAGTAAGTTCAAGAACAACAAGAAGAATGTTATCAGGATTTGGACTACAAGCTAGAATTCCAAGGAAGAAACCATATTTAAATCAAAAGCAAAGCGAAAAATGAGTTAAGTGGGCAAAAGAACACATTAAATGGTCAGAAAATAAATGGAAGCAAGTAATCTGGAGCGATGATCGCTCTTTGGTAGTGATGGTAGAAAATACGTGAGATTTTCTACCATCGAGGTGAAGCGCTTCATAACGATTGCATTGAAGCAACTATAAAAACAACAACAAATGCCATGATTTGGGCATGTATGTCTGCAGATGGTGTGGGCCGAAATCAAGTGATTGATGGCATCCTGAATACCAAAAAATATATCGAAACTGTCATGGAACCAAAATTGATACCTTCTATCAGGGATTTCTTCCCCAACAAAACACCATTTATTTTTCAGCAGGATTCAGCTCCATACCACACAGCAAAAGCATGCAAAGTATGGTTTCAAAATAAAGGCATAGATGTATTACCATGGCCAGGAAACAGCCCTGATCTCAATCCAATTGAAAATTTGTGGCGAGGTTTGAAAATTCTTGTACGAAAAAACATCCATCCAATAAAAGACAACTTATTGAATCTATAATTGATTCTTGGCACCATGTGATTACGAAAGATGAACTCCAAACACTCGTTCACTCGATGAAAAGACGCTGTGAAGCTGTCTTAAAAAATAAGGGTTATCCTACTAAGTATTGATTGTGTAAGTATCACTTTAAAAAAAATGCAAATCTAAGATATATCTTACTAAAATGAGTGAAACTTTTTTTGTAATACAGATATTGTAATACTGTTTTTGTTATTAAATTCTACATTAAATTACCTTTAATTTGATATATAAACATTTGTGCTTAAATGAAAATTAATATATTCTATAAGCATGCAAAGTTGAAAAACATGAAACTTTCAAAAAATGTCCACACTTTTGGCCACCACTGTATATATATATATATATATATGTGAGAGAGAAAGAGAGAGAAGTCTCATGATTGTTTCAAACTGGTTAATGACTTAAATTAATTAAGACAAATAATGACTTAAAAAATAATAATGTTCTCACATGATAACTTAAAATTTGCTATCGTAGATTTCATTTTAATTTTTTTTTTTAATTTTCTTTCTTTAACTGATATTCTAAAGAAGTCTAACGTTGCTTTTTCTTTCCGGTTAACACATTGTTTTCCTGCTTTGTCTATTCATCTATTCTACTGCAGCGCCAATAGATGGCGATAGGATATTCAAAAATGTTACGCAAATAGTGTCAAATTTCTTATGTTTGTTCTGTGGGGTGACGGTTATCCGAACTATACTCATTACAATCCAAACTGTTTTTTAATTGCTCACCTGCTGTCTTATGAATAATCTATAAAATTTGAATCATTTTTGTAAATGTTCTTTAATATATATATATATATATATATATATGAATGTATGAATTTGATATATATATTCTCAATGCTGTAATGCACAAAAAGGATGAATCGCAGCTAAGAATTTTGTTTCATTTAGATTTTCTGACCGATCTAATACTCGAAATCGATGACGACGCATGGATTGGCCTGGAAAATTTATATAGAGGTAGCTTATTTCAGTGGGTGGATGATACAGCATTAGACTATGCTAACTGGGATGTAAATGAACCTTCAGTTTCGAATGATGTAAGTCAGGCGAGTAGATTTGTTTTGTATAAAATGTATTAATTATTTTATTTATTTCTTAGATAATGCTCATAAATAATTATAACATTTTCAATACTAAAAGTTTGAACTTAATTTAAAATTAAAAGAGATTCTTATTGTAAAGAAAGATAATTTTTAATTTCGCAAAAAAGTTAACGTTATGCTAAATTAGTTAATGTTATGTTAAAACGTTAATTTAAAACATAATGTATTGATTTCTATAAAATTTTTCCGCCAAGTATATAATCATTCTACAACTTTTGAGAAATCAAGTTTCAATCATTTCTAAAGGTTAATATCTTTTTTAATTAAATGGAGATTATCCAAGTGATTAGACGACGACATCATATCTCTAGCTAGAAATATATCAGTGGGAAAAAGATATTGAACTCCAGAATTATTGTACTAACGGATTTATTGTGCAAACTATTGTTAAATTAAGTTATATTAATAGTACGAATGGAATAAACACGAAAGAAGAGGGACCTCCTCACTTCGAACCTTGGCCAAAATGTCGACACCTGAGCCACTACTCACCTTTCCAAATTTTAGCGCTTCGCCGCCAGCAAAACATTTGCCTCTCGACGTCTGATGTAGCATGCAGCATGCTCATATATATTTGGACGCCCTTACTTCTATGATGGAATCTATTTTGAACCTAGAACCCTCCAATTCAGAAGATAGAATCTTACCATTCGGACTTCGAAGGCCTATAAGCTGCAAGCCATCAGACATGGCATACCTTTGCTGAAAATGAGTCTGAAACTCACAGTTGCAATATCCAAAACAAAGGCTGAGCCACCAAATCGTTACGACTTTCAAGCCCAAACACTTGATTTTATCGGGCGTCAAAAATGCTCTCGTCGAACATTCAAGACGACAGTGGCATCCCACAACAAAACATAAACTAGCCACATGAATCTTCCTTTCCCATAAAATGTCGATATATCGCTTCAAAGAAAAAGGGACAAGTCTCAAGACATGAATTGTCTCAGATCGGGTCACTGTTTGTTTCTATTATTATTGAAAGCGCAAAAAGGAAACATATCAACTTGCATATATTTCCTGTAAATATTCATGATGAATTAATAAAAATTATCATCGATACATTAAATGATTAATTCAAGTTTTCTTCTATCAATGAAAATTTTTATCTGTTTAATTATCATATGATGTTAAAGAAATTATAAAGTTTTTCTTTGGAATAAATAAGTTTGGAATTACTTTCGGGTCGGAATTACTGTCATGTGATTGTGAAATCAAATAAAAATACGAGAAGTTATATGAAAATGGAATTAGTAGTTACTTTTTAAATAAGAATAATAGCATTGCTGTCATCCCGATAGTCTCGCAGCAGTGAATCGACATATATATATTGGATTCTTTTTGTATGCATACGGGCATGGTATCCTTTAAATTCATTGAGTTTCAAATGTCATTCCAATCTAACGTGGCATTGAACTTTGGAGAATAGCAGCGCAGGCTGCTTACTTGTCATCCAATCACATTTCAAATTGTCTAGGTCCTTATCTTGTAGTTTCTAGCATGTAACTTGTAATCTAACAAAATAATAATAATAATAAACATACAGCATTGACATATCTGTAGAAACTTATAATAAAGCCATTGAAATATTAAATTTGTCTCATTCATATTCATTCTAAATTCTAAAAGGGAGTCATTCTGAATCATAATTAATTTTTATTGTTGAATAACTATTTTTAAAAAGTGCGATCAACTTTAAATACTTTTGATCATTGAATTACATTAATCACATATTTCAATTCAAGGTTTTTTCCAAAAGAAAATAGATTAATGAAAATATTTGTTAAGTATTGGGAGAAATTCTTTATTTTTTGTGTACCAAATTTTATTAATATAATAAAAAAAATGTTTTGTATCTATTTAAAAAGGATGAAGACAGTGAATTGTTTTACACATCAAGTTATGAGGTAAGTATTTGTCTTAAATTTCTTTTACAAATTGTAGAATTATATAATGAAAGTCATATATCATTGATTGTGAAACATTGATTGCTATGAAAAATTTACTATTCTTGTAAGAATATGTAGCTTCATATTTAAATAGCATTCATTCAAATGTATATACGGCAATTGTTTTCAAATTTTCAATTTCAAAATTTCAATTCAAATTTCAAGTTTCAAATTCACAATTGCAAAACAATTGTGAATTTGAAATTCACAAGTACTTTTATTACAAGAATTAATAAAATGATTTTTTTTATTCTTTTACAATCAGTCCTTTAGAAAATGCAACACCAATATTGCATCACTTATATTGCAAAATTACACAAAAAGAAGATTTAAAATATATATTTCGATCACTTATTTTGTACGGCAATAAATAAAAGATACATGCGATGCATTACTGGATAGGAGAGAGTTCTAAGCTTTATTCTATATATTCAATATGAGTTCCCTTTCTTATAGGATAAACATCGAATCGAAGTCCTTTTCTTGCCATATGTGAACAAAAGGACTAATAAGGACACGCTGTCTCGGATTATTGAACTCACTCTTGTAATAATGCAATCTTGAAAAGTAGTAGGCTTAGATTTCTAGGCTTATGGTTAAGTTCGAAATTAGTTCGAATATACTCAGTGTTTTGACATGAAAGTCAACTTGGAGATATTATATAGTGGACAACTTATATTACTCCTTTATATACCAACCATCTTCTGCGAATTTCTTGTATCATCTGCATACTGTTTACGATGAGGCGACTCAAATATTCAAACATGGAAATATAAAGGAAATGCACTAGAGATTGTCTGAATGCAAAAAAAAAAAAAAAAACCTTTGCTTTTTTTACTGATGTATCAAATGTGTCATTATTTATTGTCGTTCCTTAGAAATAAAATTCTTTCATCTGTTCTTTTTATTTTATTTATAAATACTGTAGTCAATTACTTAATACAGCAAATATGCGATGCAAAATCGTATTTAATCGGTATACAAAATCAATAGTATTTTTTTTAACTTTCGGAAATTAAAAAAAAAAAAAGCAAGTTTTAAAACTAATTTTCCCAAATACTCATTTATTATAATTGCATTATTTTACAATTAATTTAATTGCATTATTTTACATTTTTTATTAATTAATTGTATTTATTTTACAGCGTACGTGTGTTGAAATCAGTTACGGAAGAGAGAACATGGGAAAATGGAATGATGTTAGCTGTTATCAGTCTAACGCTTATATTTGTCAAAAATTCAAAGGTAATTCGTGTTTAATTTTCACAAACGTATCAAAATGTACTTCCAAGATTTGAATTTTTAAAAGAAAGCAACAAAATCGAACTTTTAGAATTATAACCGAAATATATATATTTTTTTTTCAAAAACGCTCTTTATTAGCATACTAAAAGAATTAGAAAATATTTTTTATTTTAAAAAAATCACAAGATTAAAATAAATCTAAGTGTAATGATGATAGAAATTTTCTAAATAAATTTCATTTAAAACAACACTTATTACAAATTTTTATTTTACTGAGTATTTAAAGACTTTCTTTCTTATGATTTCACTGTGGCTTAATGTCCTTACCAATATGTTTCCAACGATTCACCTTCTGCTGTTTTCCTCACTTCGTTTTTTTTTTTTTCGAAAAGCCAAATTATAATAATCAATTTATTAATAATTATTTTCTACTTTTCATATTTGAATACATTCATATTCATTATCATAATTTTTGTGGGATCTTATAATCGATTTTTTTCTAAGATTTCTTCTATATGATGCTCTCATAGGGAATCATAATTTGATTAAAATCAATCTATTAAATGGTAGTTAAATTTCAAATATAGCGGAGAATTTTGTATTTTCATCAAAAGAACGAAACTTCAGAACTATAATGAATGTTTCAAAAAAAAAAAAAAGAAGAAGAAGAAAGAAAACTTAAGAAAGAAATTGAGCTAAATAAATGCATTTATAAAAAACCTATTATAACATGGTTAAAAAAGTCAAATGAAGATATGACATTGATAAAACCTATTATTCACGTTTTAAGTAAATCATGTGTTGTAACAGCGCTCCTAAATCCATTTCAAATAATAAATTTTTACTTTTACAGATCCTAATATCACCACACCTTCTGAAGATCCTTTTACATGCACCGACATTCCCGGCTGGAGTCGTCTGGGTACTTCGTGTTACAGTATTTTTGAAGAAAAAGAAGGGAAACTATCTTGGACAGAAGCACAGAGTCGCTGTAAGGCAACTGGAGCCGATCTAGTGTCTTTCAAAAACTCTGCTGTCGCTGTCTTTCTGGCGAAGAGGATCAAGACGAAAAATGAATTCTTTTGGACCGGGATTAGGGAAACGGTAAGACTCTGAACAAGAATCAATTAAAAGATTTTATCCAGCTCCAACGTAACATTTCTAACACATTTTAGAGTTGTGTTTTAAAATCATTAACTAAAATTTGCTAACTATAATTTCTTTTACTATATTACTTAGACTCTTTTTAATTTCCTGGTACATTAAGTAGCTTTCGAAGAAGGACAGCTCTGAGCCTCACCACCACAGTATAATTATAACTTTTTTTAAAAAACTGCAGGATTTGTGAAAACATTAAGCAAATGCATCTAAGTTTGGCTATAACAAATATAGTACAGATGGAGTGCTAAGAAAGGAAAATCTTTATACTTTAATCCTGAACGTTCGTTTGTTATCCAAAATTTAATTAGATGCTTGTAATGCTTTGCTGGTCACATTTGCCTGTTAAATTCCTTAAAAGACAATTAGCAACCGAACAATTAGTTAGACACGATAAAGCGATATTTCATAACTACTGCTCCCTAGTGACATGCAATTAATATACAAATACTGATTTTCTTTATTATACGATTAAGTACACAATTTTCATGTGTGGGACTCTGAAAATAAAAAGCTGAGTGCTTGTGACATTCACTACCTAGCCCAAGGTCCTCCTTTTTATGCCAGGAGAGGGAAATAACATATTTATTAGAATTTAAATGAAAGTTTCGGAGAGATGACTCCCTTTGTTTTTACTCGTATATGTATGACAGATATACAGGATGCCCATTCGTATTGTTAGAGATAAGTATATAGTTTTAGCTGGATAAATGCTTTAAATAGCGGAAAGAATTATATTTTATGTTGTTTGAATCAATCAATTTAGTTCTCATAAAGTTAAGAATTCTAATTTTTTATACGGTCCCCTGGTTTTATCAATCAATATTCTTGACACTGTAACATTTTAAACAAAAATTTCCGATTTTCTTCGACTAAAACTGACCGACTTACGAAAAGTTGATAATCACTGCTTTAGATAAATTTTACAGATAATTTCGAAGCCTCGAGAGAGATTTTAAGAGATCGTATAGAAATTGAAATTAAATACGTTGTGTTATTTTTTCTGCTCTTTCTTCAAATAAGTGTGCATATAATTCAGGTTAAACAAATATAACTCCGTCAATTTTAATCAATTTGACCACTTTTTCGGATTTATTTATCTCATGTTTTGGAATGCAGTCATTTTTTTACTAAATATGATTGATAGAAATAAGGGGGAGGGGATATTAAAGAAAGTTCGATTTTGTAATTTTTGAAAAACATATTTATTAACCCAAACGACATAAAATATAGTTCTTATAGTCATTTAACCCATTTTTTTTCAACTAGAGTTATATGTCTATCTGTACAGATTTAGAAACGAGCTATTGGACTACGATAAAAGTGGACACTTTGTATACGCCCCTTTAAATAATCTGTGGTTGTGTCATGCAATTTAAAACTGTTCACAAGCGCACTGTACTGGCTAACATCGGAAACGATTAAAACCATGTTTATGAATTCAGGGTTTCTCTATTATTCAATGTGCGCATAAGTTGTAAAAAAAATAAATCCGGTAGGCACATTTTCATTCTATATAACAAATCTCTCCTCATCCTGAGGTATTTTGCATACAAGAAATCAAGAAATATATCATACATGTATTAAAGTTGCATCTCCTTCTTACAGGAAGAAGCCAAATTCGGAACTTTCAATGGTAATAAGCTAAAGATCTCTAACTGGTTGGCGGAGCAGCCCAAGTTGGTGTCTTCATTTATGGATAACTGCGTGGCCATGAACTCGCAAGCAAAGTGGGTAGTGAGAAGCTGCCGGGAGAAGCTTAATTACGTTTGCGAGTGGAATTCAGGTATGCATGTAACAAGTATGTTAGATTATTCAAGTGCTTTAGGAATGTTTAAAATCATACAGAAAATTTCTGCTTTAAACAACGTTGATGCAGAGAGTATGAGTAGTGATTGTTATTCATTAAATGAGATTTGTTAATTTAGTTAATGTTTCGTTTTGAAGTTACACCAGGATTCTTTTGGTATTGATAATTTTCATATCTGTTTAATTCATGTGCATTCCTTTGAACAAATTTCTTTTCAATTCGTAACACAGTGGTATTGGAATAATCTACCTATCGATACTGTCGGAAGAAATTAACTTACACTTTCAGTTCGTCGGTTTGGATAGTTATCACTTTATTTAGAATTCCACAACTTGATATATTTTTTAAATCACTTTGCGAGTGGGAATAATTCTGTAACCGTTTCCATAATCCGAAAAGTCCAAACAGAATCCCGCGATATTCACTTTAATGCATGATAGCCTGAAAATTGTGCTTTTTGTTAACATATTTCAAATTTTATACATTCGAGATGCAACAGATTAATTGATGAGAGATGGTGTCTGTAATACCTGAAAGTTCGCTAAACTTATTATTTAAAATTGAGTATTACATTTAAAAATGTATTAAATAAGTTTAATAAACATATCATACTAAGAGCAAAATATTTTTGCAATTACATATTAAATGTGCAAAAAAGGAAGGAGAAGAAGAAAATGATAAAAAGTACGCAGACTCATCAGAAAGATGAAAAAATTCTTGTCGACAAGCCAGACACCTATTGTCGATATAAGTACATTGTCTATCAATACGATGGCCTTCTCCTCAACCGAGCCTCAAACCCATGATTTCGCAATTGCGAAGCCTTAAGGCAAACGAAATGAACAGAAACCAAAAATCAAATGTATTACAGTGTTATTAGCTACTAATAATATTATTGACTCGTTGCTTTTTAAGGGTTGGCAGCTCTCAAAAAAACGTTCAATACAAAAGTGAATTTGAATATTCCGATATTCAGTATTTATGAAATTGTAGAAAAATTATATATAAGAATTTACAACAATGTTCCATCTCAGAACTCTGGCAGAGTTTGAAAGGAAAAATTTTCCGGTCGTCATATCACGAGAACTAACTACTTAAAACTATCACCCATCTCCAACATTTCTTCTGCTAATTTCATCAGAACTGGAGCTATCATGATAATGAAGGGCGAAAAGAAATACAACAAGGACAACCTTCCAACGAGATGTCATAAAGTAGTCATATGTCAACCTTCAATAAAGTAGACATAAAGATTGAAAATCACTCTGAACCCGCTTTGATTGTAACTATCGAAAAACTTTCAGTGCAGAAGTCGATCTTTATACTAAGGAATCATCTTTTTGTTTTTCAACATAAGATATTATAGACAAATTAAAATTCCCATACCATACTATTTTCAGCCTTGAAAGCTAAATTGGCCATCTACGAACCTGGGCCGAGATTTTCATAAAAAGAATTGTAATAGGTAGTACTCCTAAAATAAATTCATAATAAACTTCAAGAACATTAATCAAATTCTGTTCGTTGAATCTAAAATCCATTGATTCGAAGTTTATCAAATAATGAGATATTATGTATCTACAATTTTTAATGGTTTTCTTGAAAATTTTATTTTTTTATTTTCTCGTATGCGTAGTATAGAGAAAATAAAGTAATCGTCAAAAAATTCGAGCTCGAAATTTTGACGAATCTCCACGTTTCAGACCTCCCGGATTTTGAAAAACGCATTTTTGGAAAATTTTCGTATGTCTGTTTGTCTGTCTGTGGCAAAGATAACTCAAAAATGCTTCGAGCTAGACAAACGAAATTTGGTATACAAATTTGAAGATTTTAATCAAATTTCGAACAAAATCCTCTCAGAGGAAGTCCAACTGTTCAAATATAAGTTAACATGGTAATTACAAAACGAAGAGGACTGGATGGAAGACATCTATCAAATTTTGAACCAATTCCAACAAGAAGTTGACCGTCTATCGGTCTGTTGTCTCAGGAACATGTAAACACGATCATTCAAAAACGCAATGATTTAAATGTATCAAATTTTGTATGAGATTTTGTGACTACAATTGTAGTTCTCTATAACATTTTTGTTTCAATCCATTGGTTTATGCATCTAAAACACAAATTCGATTTTCGGATACTATTAACCGCATGCCAGTGATCAATCGCCGAAGAGCTCGCCAAGAGATCACTCGATAGAATCAGTGAAAAGGCCGTAACCATTATATGCCGATTCCACGTAAGGCTTTCTTTCGGATCACATTTATGAGAGAGTATTCGAGAAAGTTTTGGGGCGACTACTCTCTCTGGTTTTATGTTGAAAAAATAACTTCTGTTGTAACTGAATTATAATGGGACGATTTAACATTTCAGATGCTGAAAATGAGATTGATATTGACGAAAGCCACCTATGCCCGAAATCCAACGGTTGGCAAGATATCGGAGGCGATATGTGCATCAAGAAATTCTTCGTACGAAAAACCTGGAACGATGCCATGTATGATTGTTTCCAACATGGTCAGTAAATGTCTAGGTTTAGTTTTATTTTGGGTTGTTACATGTTAAGTCTATTTTAATTTTAATTAATCAGATAAAAACTGCGTGGAAGAAAAAATTAATGCAATTTTATTAGTTAAAAAAAACATCTGTTTTGCGATAAGAATCTCAATTTAAGAGTATTTTTACAAATGGCCTCAAATTTTACAGTTGCAGGAAAGAAAACCAAATGTCGCAAGTAAATAGCACTTCTTTTTTTTTAAGTATATTTCAGATTAATTTTTAAAATATTAAATTCAATCCATTATACCGTAAAGATTGAGTGATTATTTTTTTATTTATTTGATTTTTAACATGCTCATTGATTGCTGCATGATTTTCTGTAATTCTGTACCTAATTAGATGTCCCCTTTTCTTACAAGAATTAAGAGATATAAAAAAATGATTATCTAATTAAATAGATGATGATTTCATGGACGTGATTCGAACATGTTATTACAAATTCTATTAAGAAACCATAGTAATCTTCTATTGAATCATAGCGGCCTTTTAAAGCAGCGTTATTATTAAAAGATTTCTTTATTAAAATCAGCTCACGTTATTAAAAACAAAGGCATAGCAACCGAAGGGGGGGAGAACAAGAGAGGCTTAGATCCTCTACCCGGAGCCCCAGTGTTAGGGTTACAAAATATTGGTGCGTTTTTGCCATTTTTTAGATAAAATATCATAAGTTAATCATGAAAAGATGTACCTGGCAGGCATGTCTTTATCCACTAGTTAAAAACAATTTGTATCCCAGAAAGATCAGCAAGACAAAATATATTTCTCGGTATTACACAATTGAAAAGCAATTGCAAAAAAAAAAAAAAAATTATCTCCTTACAATCCAAAATTTATAACTGTAATTATCTAAACTGTATTTTAGAAAATTCTCGATGTGTCTTTTTTCGATGAAGGAGTTTTAACAAATGGAAACTAATTTGTTAAACCAGAGATATTTCTTTCATTATGAAGGCAAAGGAAGAAAATGCGAAAAAAAAAAAAAATACAGTAGACTCCCGATTATCCGCGGGCGGGTTATCCGCGGAGGCTTTTTTTTTTTTTTTTTTTTTTTTGTACAAGCTTAAAGCAAAGAAAATAAAAATGTTCACAAAACTAAGCGAAACATTAAATTTGCTAACATCGTGTTTATTTATGGCAAAAATATCCCAAGCCTTCTCGGAACCTTCCCCTCAAGCAAACCCAAATGACTGATTTCTTCAAAAAGGTGTAGTTTTACAGTTATGCTTTTGTAATTACATAATACATTACAGTATCAAAACAGTACATATGTATTCATTTTTCTGTGTATCCTTGACGCCTCTCGTAAGTACAAAGCACTTTTCTGTTTTCATTAACAAAATGCATTTTAGGTTAATTTTGAGTGATATACTTAAATATTAAGCGTTAGTTAAACATTTCCTGCTGTTTATTTTACGTTTTATTGTACATAAAACGATTTTTCAATGTTGGAATGACTGTTTTCTCTTTTGCTATACCCATTTTTAGCTTTTATCGGATTATCAGCGATTTTTGTTATCCGCGGCGGCCGCGCCACCCAATTTCGCGGATAATCGGGAGTGTACTGTAAATAAAGAGGAAAAAGGTGTTCTTTGGGTGAGAGAAAACGAAAAAAAAAGAGCGGCAGTTTATCCAGCAGCACACAAGAGCAGTGGAAGTCCCAACTTATTATAGAGCCTCATTTAAAAGTTGTATAGTTATGCGCAGTTAGTCTCCATGGTCCCAAACGCTGTTAGATGAGTAGTCTCTCACCCTATGCTTCTCCTAATTTTTTTACGTGATTTTGACGAATATACATGTTTCAGACTTTTCTGAGTACGATTTTTTGCCATTATGTTTGGCTATCTGCATATGTGAACCCGAAAACTGAAAAATGTTATTAATTAGAGAAGATATCTGGTGCAAGATCCACATCAAAAATTTAGATTTCTAACAACTTTGAACGAATTCTATTAATGAATTTAATCCACTATTTTAATTTTAAATAAGTTAAAAATAGAAAACGATTCAAATGCAATTTAAATGCAAATAAAATTAAAAAGCTAAAGCTACGCTACAAGCCGAGTAAGATTCTCTTAAGTACTTATTCAGATCCTTATGCCTCTAGTTGTCATATTTCTGGAGAAATAAAACTAAAACATTAATTTTGCTGTCACTGAAATGTAGCTGGTTTGTGAATGAAACATTTTTTTTAAATATTATTAATATTTATTTTAGGTGGATCTTTAGTGACGTTCCACTCCGCAAAGGATCTTCACCAATTTGTAGAACACGTGAACACAAATTATCGCTTTACATCTGTTCATATTGGACTTGGAAGACGCAAAGACGGTAAATAATGAGTAATAACATTACAATCATTTTGCGATTTCAAAATTGCACCAAATTTTCTCTGAAAATTGAATAATTTTTACATTATTCTGTGATAAAATGACTTTTAATTGATCTTATAAACAGTATCCAGTATATAAATGAGTTTATAAACAGGAAAATTTGATGATAAAATTTTTCTCCTCTTATTCAGAAAATCCAAATCACTCAAATTCCCTGTAGATGGCGTACCATAGCATACAAAAGAATTTTTATTCTTAAATTAATTTCTCAATCTTAAATTTATTTTGAATTTATGTTAACTATCTGTTTGCTCATCTTTCTCTCTATATATATAATAATTGACAAAACCAAAGAACCAAATCTCAACCCTAATCACCTTATAGATTTAGCCAATTTTTATTTTATATGAAAGTTAATGACGCTTAGATATGGTTTGCCCATTTTCGAAAACATTGATTCACATTACAGTCTTTGCGTGAAAAAACCTTGATATAGTTCCCCAGTCACAGCCCTTGGATAAAAATATCTAAAGTACCGCTTTCGCAAATTTTTATTTCATATGAAAGATTATGGCCCCTTATATGTCATCAAGGATCAATTGCCGATTCCACCTCCATTTTCGGAATTGCAAACAAATCATAAACAGGGCCCCGAAACATCAGCAACTGGAATAATTTTGCCAATTTCATTTACCACTTCATTTCGCCACTTTGAAAACATTAATATCATCTTAACTTAGTGTTATTTATATTATTTTAGTCTGTCGATCAACTTTGATGTACTGCATTTTATCAGAACAAAAGAAACTATTATTTTAAATTATATTGACACAATAATGATAAGTCAACCATCTAACTCTCCGACCCGCCCGAAGGCACACGGATTTAAACCATAAAACTGAATGACCGGACCGCCGCAACATCAACATTGGCGGGAACTGTGGTTGAGTCCTAAGGGCCGTCACCAGCCACGGTACAACCCTCCCCGAAGGAAGTACGTCCCGTCATCGATGGGAGGAGCCAGATCCCCCACCTATTAGTGTACCCTCCAGGGTGGCGAGATCCAACCACCATGCCGGAAGCATCTCATCCTCATTTCGAGGTGCCCCTCATTTCGGGGTACCCTCATCCTCATTTCGGGGTACATAATAATGATAAAGCATACTGATTAGTTATAATTCAAAGTGCTCACAAGTTCACAGTTTTACTCACAGTTAATATTTCAATATGGCGAAAATAATTGGCAATAGAAATTGGCGAATCGGGTCTAATTGTTGAAGTTCAGGTTTTTTCAAAGTTTAATTCTGTTACATCCCTTTAAATAGAGGAGAAAGTGTAGAAAACCTTTGATAATGTATCCAGGGTTATAAGATTTCATATAAAATTTAAAAAAATTTCAAAATCGGCTTAGTGGTTGTTGCTGTGGAACTTTGAAGCGGATTTTTCCCGTAAAGAATGTAATGAAATAGTATATTCTTATTATTATCGCCATTTCTCTGAACAATATATGTGGTAAAGAGCATGCAACTATTGACAATACATCCAAGAAACATAAGTTTTTATATAAAATTTTAAAAAATTGTAATCGATTCAGAGTTTCCATTTGAGTTAATGGTTCTTTAATTTTCTAAGTTATAAATATATAGATATTTCATATAAATATTTTAGCTCCCATTACTGCTATTTTAAATTTTTAGCATTCTTTCATAGATCTTTCTGAGAAAATGACAAACATCATCTTTTTGAGATCATGTTTGTCATTTTTTCTGCTGATTATTTGAATTGTATTCTATTATTCTGAATATAATCTGAATTTCTCTCTTTGATGAACTGGGCAGTTTAATTAGCATTCCAACATATTTTTAATTTAGCAGCTGATTAACCCTTTATATGTCGAGGGTACTTGTTTAAATCATGCTGATATCTTCGTAATATTACTATATTTTTCTGTCGGAATTCAACTGAAGATGCAGAGCGTACCTCCAACAATAAACGATAGATAAAAATTAAAGACAGAAATTAAGAATCTGAAAATTAATAATTAACTTGATTAATTAATTTACTTTAATTCATTTTAAAAAGTTTTTTGCCTCTTTCCCGAGCTTATTCTGTAACAAAACATTTAATTATGAAAAAATTAAATTGAAAAATCAATAATAAAATAATTTGGTAAATAAAGGATTAATCGCTTATTTTGGTTTGTTTGTTTTAATAGCTTTTTGAAAAATGAATATTCTTTTTATTTATTGATCGTTGCGCAGCATTCATGTTTCTTCACAACATTATTTAAATAGGTTTTGTTGTTTCTTATGGCACTTACCATGGACAAGCCCTCTGTCAGGAAGACAGCGATTTTAATCCTGTGGGGGAGCGTCTCTTTCTTTTATAGTAGCGCCATATAGGGCCAAGAGAACGACTTAGCTACACACACGTCACAACCCTTTTCATGGGGCGGACTTCAGTCATGCATTTCATTCACAGATCGTAACCTATATTTACGACCTGAATCAGAGAAAGATCACCCCTGAACCAGTGCCCCCCAGTAGGTATTACTCTCGATATGCAGGACTTTGTGACCAGGACATTTATACGCTCGTCAGCCACCAAGCAAGCGGGGAATCTTCGGCCGGGGTTCGAACTCGCAACCTAAGGGACGCGAATCCAACACTCTACCAACCAGGCTATCCCGGCTTTTATTTAAATATGATGGGCATTTATAAATATTGTATTAACTGGATGAGCATATTGAAAAGGATTAGAACCTGACAATTACTAAACGTAAGCGCTAAACATAAATTTTAGAATTCAGGTTGAACAATACGAGTTAATAATGATAATCAAAACTGGATAGTTGAATTTATAAACAAAATATCTGACCGATAGAAAGGAGATTGACTTTCATATTTGTCAAAAGGTAATATTATTTTAGAATTAATAAAAGTCGCATTTTTTACATCTTTTTATTTGGCAACTAAAATCATATCTTTTGATCGATATATCTGCGCCCCCTTCCATAACCCATCGACTCAAGGTAGATACCTAGTCGGAAATCTTCCACTGACAGTTACAACATCCATTTTATGATTTATAGCTGATCTGGTTTCGAAATACAATATGCGACCGCAAACAAATGAATTTTTAAATGCCTGCAGCAATGATAACAAATAACACTACGACAAGTTCTTAAAGCACATGGTAAAAATTGAATACCCTGTGGCGAATTGTTATGAGCAATGATAGAACCTGGGACCTTGTGGTTCGCAGTCCAGTAACATGCCCAAGATACAAAAGCAACTGCTCGGGTAGCGTAGCTGTTAACTGGCTTATAAGCTTTCACCACAACCCGGACCGCAAAACATATTAATATGGATATAGAGAACCATACATAGCAGATGGTGTCACAAGTGCGGAATACTTCCAAGGAGGTACTTTCCGTCATAAAGGATGATTTTTAATTAGCCTCCCCATTGTTATTGTTGCCTGCAGTTGAGTACCTATATGGCAGTTTCTCAACTGATTACTTGAAGACTCTAGAGGTTATCCTTAGAGAGAAAAAAATATTTGTAATGCTTTCAGTTTACAATGAATATTATGCCCAAATTCAAAGGGGAACTTTCACCAACTGCTTGGTTCTTTCTCTGGTGACAACACTTTTTTTTAATACCATCTTGATTCCTGCTCGCCTCTTCCTACCTTCACCGTAACCACCAAAGAAACATCTGCAATCATTAGACTCTTTTCATCCTCTCTGCCACAATTCATTTCAGTAGATGCTCCGTGTAGTCCAGCCGGAAATCATCAATCGACAGGAGGAAACAGTGCGATGTTCTCCCAATTGCATCGATTCACTTCTCTTTTCTCTTTTTTTCCAGCTTCACACATGTTTCTCGAACTATTTTGTTTGAAATATTTATGTACTCAATCTTCAATGGCATGAAAGAAAGGGACTGAATTTTAATTGCAAAATCTAAATGAATTCGAAATGCTCATTTTACGATCTAGTGGCATTGTTTATGAAAAAATCTTCATAACGAATGTAGTGCATGGTTCGTCAGTAATGTACTACAATATTTGTAAGTAATGCACTACTCGATATTTATGTAAGTCAGTAATGTACTACTCTATATTTATTAATGTCGATTAAACAGCATTATCAAAGGTGATACTAAGTTTCTTCCCTGATTACAAAACGTTAGAATGGAATAACCTTTGAAGATAGACTTCATCATTGCTTAACCCATTCTCAAAGTATTTTTTTCCCTTTATCGAAAAGGTAGCAAAATGAGCCCATAAACGAGAGCTCTGAATTGAAATTAAAATTTTAACAAAATGGCTTCGATTAAGGAAAAGCACAATACGTTTTGTGGTACCATCAAACACGGTCGGCTATTTGTGGCCTTCAAATAAAATCATTATTTTTAGTATTTAGAAACTGTTATGAGTTATTTTCCGTTCCAGTTCGTTATATTGAATCATTACAGTATATTATATAGTTAATTATTCACAACTGCTCCACACCACGTCATTCCATTGTCTCGTCCATCCCTGATCATTCCATCACTTTCTGTAGAATGCATTATAAAATCCCTCTTTCTCACGAGCGCTAAGTCTCCTCCTGCCCATCCTTATTAGTTGGTCGTCCAATCCAAATGGTACGGTTTCTGTCACGCTAGCCAAATATTCAACTTTTCATTTATGTCATAACAATTCAGACAGATCTTTTTCGCTTTGAGAATAGATTTTGAATTGTCTCACTTCATTGGCTTGGTGTAAAGTATTCTGAAAGTCAAGTTTAACAGAGGATGTGTGATCATACAAATGTTAGGCAACATTTAATAGAAATTAGGATACAACCTTGATATTCTCCTTGCTTCTAGCATGTTGACATTTTTTAGGACAATTGATATTATAGCAAATCCAATTACGATATTTACAAAAATAAATTATGCTTAAGTATAATAGTTTATTTACAATAAACTTTTGTAACTAAGAAAGAGTTTATTCTTACCCTGTATTTGGTCTAGACACAATCATTTTCCTATTTCTCGGATCAGTTGACATTTCTAATGTAAGTATCATTGAGTATTTCGCAGTAGTTGTCATTTATGTATGCATTACTCCAATAGGAAGTTACATGTGGGCTGACTATAGTCCGGTCGATTTCACTGCGTGGGATCCTGACGACCCTCCAAGCACAACAAAAGACTGCGTCGAATTGGATATGAGAACGGAGAAATGGAGGAAGGTCCATTGCGATGATCTCAGGAGAAATTATTTCTGCTCCGCTACAAAAAACAGAAGTATATTTTGTTTTGCTTTTTCAATATGAAATTCTTTCAGAGACAAATAGTAGGCAAAATGTCATTATAGAGCCGACCTATCTGAAGAGTGCAATATATATATAATGATATTTTAAACTCTTAATTTAGCCCATAGTAAAATATTGTCTTATTTCTTGATCTAATTCCACTTTCGGTTTAATTAATTCCTTTGTAAAAAAAATAATGCGCCATCAGTACTACATATCGAGTGAAAGTGATACTTCCGTTGCCCTTCTCAAGGTCAACACATGTATTGAATTGGTGGGTGGCCGGAAATGCCATCTTATATAAGACTAGTGATCATTTGTTCGTCTCTTTTTTCTTCTGCTTTTGTGTCGCACTGGCCTTCTTGTAAAATAATCACGTCTGTCATCCGGAAGAAAATAAAACGAAATTAAAACTACAAAGTCTCTTCACTGCTTGTCAAACCTGCATTATGTTTCAACCAAAATATGTTACATATATATATAATAAATGGAGAATTAATGATATAATCAAAATTTCGAACTAAATACAAGCTAGAGGTTATGAACTTTGACATGAAATTAAAATTTTCGAAATAGTTCAGACAACAAATACTCAACAGTATATGTTGTCTTCAAACACATTATCAGATATTAAAAAAAAAAAAAAAGTTTTTTTTAAGTTGAATTTTCTTGGAGCAAAATGCATCTTATTACTTTTTATTATTTTTTTAATTGTGCGATATTTTGATTTCAGATATAGAAGAAGATGTAATAACGTCGAATTTTACTAAAGCAGAAGACAGTAAGTATTTATTTATTTATTGTCAAATGTATTGTACAGTAGTATTTATTTATTTATTACAAATCTTTTAATCTTTGCATTATGATGATACAAAATACTAAACAAACTCTTGCGGAGATAGTCTTGGCTTGTTCAAAAAGTAAAAAGGTTTTCTCAAAAGTTATTAGACTTTAATATTAGAAAATTACTTGATAAAAAAAAACGATATTAATACGGAAGTCTGAAAATGCAAGTTGAGCAATTTAATTGTAGAAAAATAAAAAATAAAATGACATCATGAGAAAGAGACAACCTCCATTTTCTCTAAGTTGGAGTAAAAAGGTGATTTATATTGTAATCTTTTCAAATCAATATAACGGGTTAAAATTTTAAATCATTATAATTGATTGTAAAAAAAAAAAAATCTTAACTAAGTAATAAATCTAAGATAAGATCATTGGCACATTTTTTCTTCTATCGTTCTCCATTGATTTCAAATAACATGGGTCAAAATTTCAAATTTGATTTATACATTGGGCTATTTTCTATTCAAATTACATTAACCATATATTAAGAAGAAAAACATTTCATATGCATGTGTTAATTTCATGTGCTCATTTAACTGATTATGTAATTGATAAACGGTGAGAAGTAAAATATGAATATAATTTAGGCGACATAGCAAGATTTAATTAAGTACTTTATTTTAAACATGTAAAGAAAGGCCAAAATGGGGTCGAACAATTTGAGATATATCTTTAAAAAAGAACTTTTCTTTGAGAAAATACCATTTTGGAGGGGAAAAAATCCTTCATTACTTTATTATATAATGAAATTTATAGTTATATCTGTTAATCTGCGAGAAAGAGTGCGAGTCGGATAGTCCATTAAGAAATAATATCCACCGATATGAAGAATAGAAATAATACCTAGAATAGAAAATAATTTGTATAAATTACCAAGATTCATGAAGTTTTTTTTCAAATTTTCAGTCAAAATAGCGTTTCCATAAAGTTTCTTTACAGCATTCTTATAAGCGATTCTTCGGGCTTTAAAAAAAGTCTTCCTACTAAATCTTTTTTTAAAATACAAATAATCCGAATCAGAGGTTTGTACCATATTATCATCCGGATCCTAGCCTTCATTGGTTGATGCATGATCGCTACATCAGAATAGCTTCACATTCTTCAGTAATGCAATATTCATGTGACTGAACTTTAGCAAGCAGGTACTCGAACCATGACATTTCGTTTTTAGAAGAACGGAATAATTTGCATGAATTTACAAAACAAATCCTTTCGAGTTGAATCTTATTAAGCGCGGATGAAATGACATATTAGATGGAAAACAAAGAATAACCTTGAAAAATATGACAAAGGGCGGCACTAATTTTGAATGAGGTTATGTAGTAAGGAGCAGATATTACTATGGATGTAAGACATTTTACATCATTGTTAATGTGTTAAAAGGAAGCAGTCTAAAACGACAGCATTTTACACGCTGTGCAGTATAGAATTCATGATAAAAAGTGCATAAAATAAAGCAATGAATTATGTTTAATTGTATTAATATATCATTGTTTTTAGAAAACATTACATGTGATCATGAATATATAATTATATACATATTTTAAACTTAACCTCTTTCTATATTCTAGTTCTTTATTTCGTTAAGCACTAAGTCATGCGATACTTTATATTTAAGGATTATACAGGAAATACTTAATCTGTTAATAGTTGAACTTATATAAAACTTTTTTCATTTATCACCCAAAAATAATAGATACTGTACTAATTTTTTTCGGTGTATATTTCAGTTGTTAGTAAGAAACTTGCTGCCGGCGGAATTGTTGGGATTGTAATATGCTTATTAGTAGTTTTAGCCATCATTGGAGTTACAGTGTACTATGTCTATCCAAGAGAAAGGCATGGAAAATTATTAGTGCCTGAATCACAATTATAGTATCCTGAAGGAGCTTTTTCGGTGTAATAATTAAAGAACTGTACAAAATGTGTAATATCCTTAATAAATATGTTACCAATGTACAAAAATTGTCTTTCTATTAGTAAATTTAATGATTCCTCTTTAATACTTATATAACATGTTTAGTAGTAGCATGGCCAAAGAGAAGAAATTGTTGAAACTTCCATTTATTTCAACAAGGGAGGCATAATTTACGCACTAAGAATGAGTGATAAAAAATACGCCAACCTTCTTAAACAAGAACAGAAGAGACTAAAATTTTTCCCATCGGTGATTTTACTATAAGATTTTGATAGGGATTTCTTTGCCAAGTGTCGACATAAGAAAGGGAATCTTGGTTATCTTTAAAAGAATGTGGAAAACATTAAGGAATTCTATCCTTTCACTCAGAGCGCGAGATGTTGAGACCAGCAGTTTTATAGGAAGCGTGTAAAATTAATTAAATAAAAAGAGGGAAATAGATAGAACATTTTAGAATGAAGTTAATCTGAACCAAGAAAAAAAATTAGGATTTAAATTAAATTAAGGATTAAATAAGATTATATGAAAGAGAGAATAATGTATATTAATAGTACACAACATTGTTCTATTTATCTTCTTGAATATCCCTCGGTTAAATTTTCTTAAAAAACAAATTGAAATCTAGGTAATTTACAAAGGTGAAATTCTCACAGTTTCATAATCACAAGTTTTCTTTTCCTTCTATTAAAATCTCACGACTTCAAAAAGAAAGAATCTTTCAGGCAAAAAAAATTTTTTTAATATATCATAAACATATACTCTTTAGTTCCTCAATTTTCAAATGCATCTTTCTTTAAAAATAACATTGATTACTACGCGATTTTTTACAAGCATAATATTGGGGTTTAAAAGGTCAATGTTTCAGTTTTAGCATTTTAATTTCTAGACAAAAACGAAGATGTGATGAAGTATCGATTAACTAGCATAATCCATTTCAAAAAATTCAGTATTATATATTAATCGATATTAAATATTATAGATTTGATTAATTGATAATGAAGAGCGAAATTTCAATTGAATGAATCTAAAATTTCGTATAGATCTACAATTTAGATGACAATGCTATTTACCAAACTTCATTTATCACTGCATTTTTGAGTTACTGCGTCCTTCTTCATGCGAATAAGCAAACCATCAATTGGCCAATTCGTTAATTGAATTCAATCAAAATTTGATACAAATCTACTCTAATGATAAAGACACATGTTAAATAGATATCTAACTACTTGTCCTTTTGAATTATTGAGATTCCATAAACAAGGTCATCCCATAGGACTTCAATCAATATTTTATTTAAAATCTACAATTTTTGTATTAAAAAAATCAATTTTAATTGCTATTTACATACAAAACAAAAAAAGGCAGATAGTAGCTTCTTTTTTTAACTCAAGTATTACAAGTATGAATGTTTTTTTTTTAGGTCGTAAGGGTTTTTGTTAATAAAAGATCTAGAATGTAATGAAAAAAAAAAATTTATAGTTCACAATAAATACCTTAGTTGTTAAAAGAAATTTTTTAAAAAAAAAGGGTGATTTTAAATAATTTATAGTCAATGATGATTTGCTCTCATTCTTGTAGAAGCCTCATTATTTGACTTGCAGAAGTTTTATTTTGAACAAAATTTTGGCACATCAAAAAGGTTTTTACATTGGGATTAGTAAAATTTTCATTTTGCTAAGATTTTTATTATAGAGCAGAGAATTAAGTAATGGTCCATGGAATCGCCCATGCACTGATCTTCACCATGCACTGATCATGAGAACATTAGCTGAATCTGGAGATGGGCAACAAAGACCTCTTGTAATGAATTGATTAAAATTTAACAAATCTAGAACACAAACACTAATTGTAATTAATTTTTCTATTATAAAAGTATTCATTATCAGAAAAAAGGATATCCCAGTTAAAGTAAAGAAATTTTTTAAAAAAATCACTATTTTTACACCAAAACAATTCATGATTAAATTATATATTTCAAGGGCAATTTGGTTTTATAAGTGATCATATAGATTAATTCTGTTTCAATATCAATTTAAGAAATTAATGTTCTGTTGCTATTATTGATTTCATTATATAGATTTTTAAAACTTAATTTCATATTTATTTAATTAGATATTCAAATGAAATAATGAGAAAAATGGAACTGATAATTGACATATATGGTGCATATATTACACCATGTTTAATAACAAACATATAAAATGCTTTTAATTTTTTTTTTAAATATAGACAAGTACACTTATCTGTATTATGAAATTAAATAAATGAAGACACTTATATAAAAATATTATAAACTTTAATTTATATAGATCTCATAAGATAAATACAATAGAAATGGCAATCACATTTACAGCCATCTTTATCTACAAGTTTATACAATTTACAAAGCTTTGAATTTTTGTGAAGGCAGTGACATGAGGTCACAGAGCAAAACACTTTGCCCAGATTAAAACTGTACAAACTATATATTTCAAAACAATAGTACAAGAAAATAAATAAATAAATCTCGCTCTATTTAAGTGTCATGTTGTTAAACACAGTTAAAAGATATTTTAAAAATAGTTATCTAACAAAATATGTAGATATGTTAAAATGAAAAAAAAAAAATTAAAATATAGGCTTATTCCTTTGTACTGAGTTTTTATATCTACAAAAAATTAAGCAAACATATAAAAACATAATCCCTGAATTCGAAGAGATGCAATGATCTTTGTAAAAGATAAACAGGCAGTAGATAAGACTTTAAATGATTCCTCAAATGTGCGTAGGATGGTCTTAGCATTAAAAAAAATATATATTTATATATTAACGCATATTTTACAAAATTTTAAGCGATATTGTACAGAATGAGAAAAATAAAGTTGAGGTTTTGTGATAATCAGAATTTATTGGAAAAGTTACTTTAATTTTGATTCTTCAGTTGAAAAATGTTTTCATTTAATAGAAAAAAATTCATCAATAAATACAGATTATAAGTGCAGCAATGCATTTGAAAAAATAGTCAAACAAAGGGAAAAAAAATCTAAAAATTTATAAATATTATTTTTAAGTAAACTCATTTTTTTAGAGTCATGAATGAATTCCACCTAAACTTACATATGGATTTTTTTTTTCACAAAGTGTTAAACATAATTATAATTCTGTAATTTAGAAAACTGATTGTAAAATTTTTGTGCCTCAAAAAATTTGAAATTGCTACTTTAATCAATTTTAATTATTTTGATTAAACAAGATAATATTTTCTCAGAATTAGAACAAGCAATAGCTATGATTCTTTAATAATAAAAGAAATCTAAATGAAAACTGAATTGCTAATCAATTCAATTTAAAAATGAAAAAAAAATTGAAAAATTAAAATTTTTTAAATTTTAATCCATATTTTTCAAACATCTAAAATCTTTTAAATCTTGCTTCACACACATACACCCAGACACACACAAAACCAAATATCTTTTCCCTAGTTAATCACAGTTTTTAAGTTCATGACACAAACTCAATTCAATGTGATACTAGAAAAAAAAAATCTCCCTCTAATAATCAGTTAATAATCTATTAATTCCTGGTAACGGTACATATTTATAAAGAATGGCTTCTGTCAAAAATAAAAATTTGCAAATGTGCAAACATTAAATTTATAATAAATTCACTGAATTATTTAAAAGTAGTTATCTAGAAATTTATGATAACTTGCATCAACTTATAATGAAAAATGCATTTACAGAGATATAAAAGGTGAGGTAATTTTTAAATTCTATATTGATAAAATATTTATAAGGCAACTTTTTTTATACAAAAAAAAAAAGAACTTAAATGGTCATTTTAATAATAAACCAATAAACAGCCAACTTCTTTTATAATTAGAAGATATAACTTTTAAATCAAACAAATAATAAAACATAAGCAAAACAAATAATAATACTGATTGATGGTCTAACATTCCTTCCATTCCCATATTTGCAAAAATACTGTTTGTTCAAGAAAACATCACAGTAAATGCAAAACATTCATACGATATTATCCAGGCAAATTGCACAATATTTTTGAGTGTATTTACTTTTTTAGTATTTTTCAACAAATAAATGAACAGGTGTTTGTGCTCTGAATTATGATGCAACACAAGAATATTCAAATATAACATATATACAGACAAGAAAAATGATTTTTAAAAAATGCACATCTCGGACGTTTTGTCATTCAGTCTTATGATTGGAATGTGATTATTTTTGTAAGGAACAATGAAAAATGCTGACAAATCTAATTGAGAATGATAATATTAAATCTGAGGGATGTACAAAATAATATCTACTGCAAATTTGTTATCTAGAAGAATAACACAAAGGTAAAAACATAACAGGAAGAAGGATTTTCTACAAAAAAATCACTCCAAAAAACATCCAAATAGTTCACTAATAAATTAAGAAGACAAGGAACAAGTATAGTTAACCTCTTTTTTTTCCCTAGTGACATAGTTCAAGAGTTCTATTTGAGCAATTAAAACAGAATGAAGGTAAAAGGTTGATTTGACATGTGTAAATATATACCTTAAAAACTTTACTGCATATTAAAATCAAAATAAAGTTTCCTATATTTTTATTTTATGTACAGACTAGCGTCGCTTTTTGATTAGGAGTCATATACAAAGGAGGTGTCCATAAAAATAGGATGTCAATTTTGCAGCAATGAGATTCAATAGAACACCACATTTGGCAGAAAAATGCAATAACTCTGAAATGACCATGCACTGGACAGAACTGCCAAATCAACCTCTTACTTGAATGAGAATCTTAGCAAGAAGTTACACGGCCAAGCCAATAATCCCAATACCAAGTTGCTCATGCAACTAGCATTTCCAGCTAGAGGAGTTGTCAGTTTCTACAGCATTCTTATCTGCTGGAGGGAACCACTGGCTTCCTTCTCTGTAAACCAACAAAAATAGTATCCTTGGAATGATGTTTTAAGACACTGTAAAATGAAAAGAAAAGTTTCAATCAGAAAAAAAGATAAAATCTACCAAAAAAATACAATTTAAATTGCAAATATCATTTTAAAAAAAAGAAAATATTCCATGTTATTCAAAATTTAATCCAGATCACGGGCCAATTTATAAAAGAAAACAATATAGACATTCAAATACATTGATACTGTTGTCTCTTGTCCACATTATTCTAATTTAAAGTTGTTTAATAAGTTAGTTTGGTTTAGTAGAAAAGCATTCAGTGCTAGTTTTCAAATATCTCAGCTCAAAAGAAAAATTATTCATTTGTTTAATTGTGGATATATCAATTAAACAAGGAAGGGGGGAAATTATAACAACTAATACACCTGCTTTTTGCTCATAATGAAAATATTTTTCTTCCATTAATAAAGAAAACTAATTGTTAAACAGCATTTTTTATACTTCAGTACTTATGATCATTATTGGATTAATATCTAGTTAACACATGTTTTAATGACTGTATTATAATAACAGGCTGTTGTATGGTAAATGTCTTCCATCAGAATTCAAAAATATATTTAATAATAACCTTAATTTAAATGCCAATACCTAACCAACATATAGTTTGTGTGCATACTGATTAAAAGCATAATAATATGCAGAAAAACCATCTTATATAAAATAATTAAAATACACAAAATCCTCTAATGCTATGTTACTTTTAATTAAAATGACAATATCTTTTTAACAAACCAATTTTTTTAAACCTCATTGCCTGTCAATAAAAAAAAAATAAAGAGAATTGCTAGAAAACTATCAAAAGCTAATTTTCCACCTTAAATTTATTTAATTTTTAAAGAATGATACAAAATTTAATTAAACATTGGAAGTGGCAGCTCAGAAGTAAAAAAACGAAATGATTTGAAATATATCCAATATTTGAATAACAAAACTTAAGATGATGGCAACACATATGCTAAACTTTTTTTTTTTGTAAGTGAAAATAATTTATTTCTCAAAAACTAATTAATTCATTGTCATCAAATTTTCACTAAAATCTTCACTATGTTTTACATACAATATTGAGAAGCAACATTTCACGGCATCTATTAAAAAATTTACATTTCCATAGAATTTTAAGAGTACCTATTTGTCTCACTGTTAATAAAGATTTATAAACAATTTATATATTGCAAGAGATTTTCTTTTGTTGTCTCTTCTCTATCAATTAGATTTTTAACCTCAATTAAACTCTTCTATATTTTCTGAATAAGACATTGTCACATCACAAAAGTTTTAATCATCTCTAGGATTTTTTAAAATTATTTTCCAGACTACTTGCATCATCTAATTAAATAAAGATATACAAATCGATTCGATTATTGTAACAAGTTTTCAAGATTGACATTTAGACAGCCTTTCCCCATTTTTTTCTTTTTTTTCTATGAAGATTAATAATAATTCATTTTAAGATTACTGTTTGCCTCAAAATTCAAATATTTTAAAGAAAATTAAAAATATGAAGAGAAATGATATTCAACACTTGAATCATATAGAAAGTATTTTTGATATCCGAATATATTTAATAGCATTCAAGATTTAATATATCAATAGTACCAGTTATTGCTTTGGTTTAAACTGAATATTCTTTTTATAAATTCACTTAAAAATGTGTTTTCTATCATTTTTACTTTATTTATCTATATGCATACATTTCAAATTTTCTGTCAATGTAAAGACTTTTGTATCTTTTATACTTATGATCAATTCATTATATGAAAAATGTATAAGGTTATGATTAAACTGAAGACATAAACAAATATAACAAAGAGAGTTAAGACATCTTAAATCTGATTAGTTAAGATGTCTTAACTCTCTTGATTTGACTTGTTTATTTCTTCAATTTAATAAATCAGAAATCCCTTTGCAAGTATTGAAAGATCAGTACAATAATTTAAAAATAAGCTTTTATAGAAATTATAAATTACCTCAAAATTTAGGTTGGTGAACTACGAGCACTTGAGCTTCTAGAAGAGGAACTATCTCTTCTTCTTTTATGCCTTGAGGTGTCCAAATTGCCTAGAAAAATAAAAGATTAGCAATAAATTAAAAGTTCTTCTAAAAAAAAATCAAGAATAGATATGAATATTTCACCTTAATATTTTGCTTTTCCCCAAAATAAATTTAACTCCATTTTATTTAAATATATTTTAACACTAACTAAAATATATTATCACCAAAAAGCATTCAATTGTAATACAATAATTTTTATTGTTTATTTTTAAGTAGCAATCTGATTGAGAGTGTAAAACATAAAAATGAATATAAGTGAAATCAAAATTATAGAATGAAAAAGTGGTTGTACTCACTTGAATATGGTGAATGGACTTCAACCTTAACTTTAGCAGTAGCTTTGACTCGAGTAGTAACTGTTGTAGTTCCTGAGGGCTGATTAGCAATATTTGAAGTGCTACTACTAGTAGTAGTAATATTCTCACCACATGGTGTGTTACATTTTGAACTATCTTCTGACTGGCTGTCCGTATTCTAAATTCATAAAAAAATATATTTAGTTGAATTTTTTCTCCAAAACCTTACAATTTGTTATATTGTATTTCATAAAGCTATTGCATTCCAAAAAATATTCATGTTATAATTTAAAATTGGATAAAATTATGAAGGTTATTTAAGATTATAAAAGCAAGAAAGGTTATTAAAAAAATTATAAAAAATTTTAGAAAATATTTAAATTTTTAATCTTCTGAAATTTAATCATGTATGACAAATAGCTCTATTTTATCATACCATTTCTTCTGTTTTAATATAAAATAATTATTCTGTCACATGAACTGCAATATATATAATCTATTTACAACACACAAAAAGAAAAAGGAAGGACATTTTACCACATATCAGACAATCATGTAACAGAAAACTTATTCCAATTACTGATATCAAGAAACAATGTATTGACTAGCTATAAATAAAAATAATGAAACTAACCTCTGGAGAATTTGTAGTTGTATTAACAGTTGCAGCACCAGTTGTAGTATTTGTAACTGTTGTTGTTTCTACAACTAATTCTGGCTGGACAACTATTTCAGGTGAATGTCGAGACGTAGATTCTTCCGTGATCGTAGATAAAGAAATTTCAGATGGCACACGGGGATATATCCGTCTTGAAAATGGACGAGCATGTTTTACTCTCAACCTAATAGGTGAAGGTTCTGGGGTAGGAGTTGATATTCTATCAGGATTGTCATAAGGAATAACCTGAAAATTAAAATTGATATGCATAAAATGAAATAAGTTAAATAATTTTTTTACAAAATAATTTTTTGAAATTCAGATAAATAAGAGAACTATCCAAAAGTAGATTATAAACTGTCAATATTATTTTGTTCATTAATACTAAAAATGTCTTTTCGCATACAAAAAAAAATTACTAACTCCTTCTCTTAAACTTACTTATCTTAAACATCATTTTTAAATGTACAGAAAGCATTATTATAATAATTTTTATACCAATTACAATTTGATTATATTTTTTATGCCATAATTCTGCAACATTTTCATTTTGCTATGAAGTTTTATTATTATTTGTTGTTTCGTTCGCTATTCTGAATTGTAAACATTCTAGTATTATATAAATCTGATGCTCTAACTATAATAAATTCCAAACATTCATGAAATTTTAAGCAAAACTCTGAAGATTCTTCTTACCTCCCCAGGAGGTCCAATGACAGACAGTAGGATAGGAAACACAATCATTCCATTAAACATACCAATGATGATAAACGCACACAAGACAGTGAAAAAATACCTGAAAAAAGATTATATTTATAAATAAGGGATTTTAGTGTTTAAACAAGAATTTCAATAAAAGACATTGGGGGGATGCTGTCACATGTACAGAAATAAAATAAAAATAATATCCAAAAATTTTATTTCCAAATAAAACATTTTTTAAACAAAAATTATTTTGAAACTAATCGATATGCTTGGAAATAAAATGTTTTTTATTAATGAAAAAAATTTTAAATTCAATTTTCAGAATACTTTCACACCTTTCCTTATGCTTTAAAGAATTTATGAGCAAAATTTGAAGAACTATTCAGTAGCTTGGATTTGAATAGCATTCAAAATATTTACTAATTTTAACTTTTAATTTATATAGATAAATTTATTAACTTGCTTAATAAACAAAAAAAGCATGAATTATCATTCATATATGCATATTTATAAAAAACATTTTAAATAATGATGCTTTACAAGAAAATACTATAACTTGCTTAACAAACAAAAAAGCATGAACTATCATTCATATATGCATATTTATAAAAGAAACCTTTTAAATAATGATGCTTTACAAGAAGATACTACATAAAAAAATAAGCTCTTTCCAAATTCATAAAAAGAAAAAATATTACATTAGTAGGCCATTATTTTATTATTATTACAATTTAAATCATTACTATTATTTTTTTACCATTTTTTTAATGAACATTAATATTGTTTAAAAAAAGATTAACAATAAGCACATACCATGAAATAAAATCGAATTCAGAAAATGATAATGCAATAACACCAGCTAAAAATGGCAAGCCAGTATGTAATACAGGGCGAAACATATACTCCAACGCCATAGCCATTCGATGTTCCCGACAGCCAATACTTGTTAAAAAGCCCTAAAGAAATGAGGTAAAAATTAACTTAATATATCCCTAAAAAACATACAAAACTAATAATAAATAAATAGCTATCACAAATTTTTTTGAAGTGATAAAATTAAATCTGAAAAAATAATAGTTAATTGTCATGATAATAAAACAACTTTAAAATGTGATAATGCATACAATTTTGAATGAAGTACAAATGTCAATGATCAATTTTAGATCAGGTAATAAAACTTACCATCAACAATTGAATAGTAAATGAAACGCCCATTCCAACAGCACAGATGAGGATAACAGATGTGACAGCATTTAGTCTAATTCCTACTATTCCCATGAAGCCAAACAATTCAACAACTATCAGAAATAAAACAGCAACCTAAAACAAGTTTTTAAAAATTAGACAATAGCCAATAAAACAATAACTAAACAAAATATTGTTAAATATTCAATTCGTAAATGTGGCTAATAATGATCAATTCATCTCGTCATTTGAATTAATGTCATTGTTAATAATGTTGATGTATCATCAGATAAACCATTTATTACCATCGTTTACAATTGTGATTCACATTTTCTATCTTAATAGAGACCTCTTCTTTTTAAGTACAGCCAAAAAGGAATAATCTAATTCGATAATAAATATGAATTGAATAACATCAGATGCGTATTAATAACTAACTAATAAAAAAAAAGACAAGAAAATGTTTCGTAATTTTTTTTATATTTCCGATATTAAAATTCAAAAATCAACTTTGAGTGAAAACATCCCCAAGGCATGTTTGTACAACATTACAATGCAATACCTAAAAATATTCATAGAATAAGTGGATAATTCAACTTTTGGATTTTCAACTCGAACTATATCACTAACTCTTGAAAGTACTTGCCACAATTTTTGTATTTATAAATATAAAATTAACTGGAATCAAAATTAAAGATAAAACTTACCTCAACAATAGCAGCCCATGGATTTAGTAGAAGCAGACTTAAGACTGCCAATATAACAATGCACACATAAAATATTGAAATGAAAAGATCTGTTCTGAGATTAACAAATTGTTCCCAATAAGTAAAAATAAGTCCACTGGGAAAGTTCGGCAACCCTCTGGCTTCAAATTTTTCACACACTGCTCTGATTTCTCGTATTGTTGCAGTTATTTCTTCAGTGGTGCTCATTTCATCAAGGAAAAAAGGCATCTGAGCATAAACTAAAGGTTGAGATTTTGGCATTTTTAAGTCAACATCCTGAGGATCATGGATCCACTGCCGAGGCTCTGGTGCAAAGTAGGCTCGAGAAGCAGAATATGCAAGTGGATCATTGGAAACCCAAGCAGAGAGGTAGTTGTAAAATGGCTTAGTATTTATAATACCATTTCCATCAACAAGTCGCATTGTTTTAACCTAGAATAAAAATAGTTGTCAAAATAATTGGACATTATAATAGTATGCAAATTAAAGAATTATAAAAATGTATGCCTGCCTGCTTGACTTTTGCAGGATATGCCATTTAGACTCATTACAAAAAACAACCATAGGTAAAGAAAAATATATTATTCAGCACTTTGAAAAGTTTTTTTTTTAAATAAAGTTTCTGTTTCTTTTATTAATTTTAAAAAAATCAATATCTTGTTACTTACCAGAGATTTATCCACAGGATTATCAATGCGACCAGTCTGCACTAGAAGTTTGTATGCCATAATAGCATCATCTGTAGCATTAGGACACCAACCTTCTTGAGTAATACAACCTTTATTCCACTGCTCATCAAAGGCTTTTTGTAATCCTAAATAAATATTATTTCATTCAGAAACAATGTTTGATTGAAAATGTGTTTATTATAAGAAAAGTTAGGTTGAGAAACTTCTTCTAATATAAAAAAACAACCAACAAATAATTATATAAACAGCCACTCATCTTTGCTATTTTATTATAATTAAAAAATAATTCAATTTACATTTCTGTAAATATACCATCTATGTAAAATTATTACATAAGATATTCTATTCTTAAAATCCACTATTCTATGAAAAGATGGACAGATATTTATAAAATCTATTGCAATCTATTCTTAAATTCAAACTAATAAAATCAAAATAAATTTTGCTGTATTAATTAATAAAATAAAGATTTTTTCAGAATAATCTGTGATGAAATCTCAGTTGAATCTACTTTTGCTATTGATTAAAAACAATACAATGGATATTATTGATAAATTTAAATCCAAAATTCAAACCAATGGGTTCTTTTGATTACCAACCATATTGCTATTTCCCTTAGAAATATCCAGAAACTAACCAAACTGGTAAAATTTCAACCGCAATTTATGCTTAAAACAAAATTAGTTTTGAGAGTTATAAATATTAATTCATAATTCTTTTGTTATAGATAAGAATAAATCTTAGCAGAAAGGTGTAATTACTCACCTAGCAGCCAATCTCTAAACATTGTTAGCCAAAATTCTGGTGGTTCTCCATTCTCATGTTTAATCTTCTCTATTCTAGTGAACGCTTCATGATAGTCATACAGAAGTCGCTGATTAGTCGGATACTTGAAATTTCCTTTAGTGACTGCATACATATTGAAAAGACCAAAATACTTTGTTCTTTGACTTAGAAATTCATACTCATTAGTACCCTTAGGAACAAAATCGGTCAAATCTAGACCATCCTTAACTCGATATATGCCCCAGACTCCAAGAAAAATGGAAACACTGCATAATATCATAACCATCACCTTGAAGGGGAAAAAGGTAAATAAAATATAAATAAAAGCCATAATAAAATGAATATATCTTCATAGTTACAACAATGGATTCATATTTTATAGACAAATTTCCATACAATATTTTTATTGGGTATATTTTTAATTTGATATAATAGATACAACAGATATCATAAGTTTTATTTACAATCAGAATGAATAAAACCATTTAATGCTGCAAAGAGATTATCATCTAAAATAAAATCATTACTCTTTTCCGTTATTAAGAAAATTACTAATTTATTATGAATATTTTCTGTTAGTCATTTAATGCTTCCACGTCTTCTAATTCAGAAGAAGAAAAAAAAAATATTCCCAAAGTAATTAAATACTAATGAAAAAGTAACAGTGCTAATATGAAAGGCCAAATTTTAATCAAAAAATATATACACACACAATTGGATGATCCTCACATGCATAAAGCCTATAATTATCTAGTAAAACGGCAATTAATAAAAAGTTTTTTAAAGAGATTTTTTTTATATCATGATTTTATTATATCTTCAATGCCTAAGTTGTAAACCATGTCCTTAAATCTCTTTTACGTTTAGTATCATCTTTCATTAAATTTAATTAAGAAATAAAGTGCACAAAAACAAAAAGATTCATAGGTAATATTTGTTACATTTCTCAGAATATGTATGAAAAAAAAATTATAATTACTTTCACAGGTGTTCTTTGTAAGGCTGGAATTAAAAAATGCCTCAAAACCCATATCAGCAAAGACCCATTCTGGCATTCTTTAGTAATAGATATGGTATCACCTTTTGAAACTGGATCTTTGTTTGGCGAATTTAGAGAAGACAAATTATCATATGATGTTGCTGAAAAACAATATAACTAAGTTACACTGCTCAATATTCAGTTTACACTGTTATATTAATTATGTACTTCACAAGGCAATATTATATACAGGGTGGTTATAATAAAACTTCCCCAGTAAACAACATCCTACAAGGCAAACGGGTGAATGGATTGCTGAGAAATTTGGTATATAGACTATATATGAGACCCGATCAAGGAATTTCGGGAAAAAAAAAAAAAAAGTTCCAAAATGTTTACTAGTGGGCGCCTTTTCCCGAAAAACATTAAATTTAACACAATAAACGCCCAAAACGGGATATAGAAACGATATTAACAATCCATAACAAGAATTATGAATAATAAAATGTATAAACCGGAAAAAACTGTCATTTCTGGGGGAGGGGGGGGGGCGAATGTCGAGATTTGCATGCGTGCAAAGTAGAGGAAGCTTTATGCAAAACAGGTTAGAGTATGAAACGTTTGCGGCCGTTGTCATGTTTTATGTCCGTGCGATTTCTGGTTATGGGGCCACTTAAAAAGTCTGGTGTATCGTGGATATTCTGCAATGTTGAATGACTTTAAAAGCTTCATAACGCTTTATGTGCGAAGCATCACAACTAAGATCCGCTGTTGAATAGACTGTTCAGCGAATTTTGCAAGTAAAAGAGGGTGGTTACATGGAACACATTTCCTTACATCGTCTTAGACAAGATTAACAACTGCTCCTCTTGTGCATTTTCGTCCTAATCTGTTCTTGTTTCTGCAAACTGAACTTTTTGTTTTTCTCAAACAGCTTATTGTTCTTTTTTCCTTACCTTTACTTAATGTAGTTCGATGACTGTGTGTTCGAAACTAGTCGATATTGTTTCTGTATTCCGTTTTGGTCATTTATTGTGTTAAATTTAATGTTTTTCCGAAAAAGGCGCCATCTGATGGAAATTTTTGATTTTTTCCTCCAAATTCCGTGAACTCGTGTATAGTCTGTATACCAAATTTCGATACAATCCGTTCACCCGTTTGCGTTGTATAAAGCTGTTTATAGGGAAGTTCAATTATAATCACACTATATTTATATAATACTGTGAATGTTCTTCAATTTAATATAATACATAATAAACTAAAATAATCAACAACATATACTATTAAAACTTTAGTCACTTTTGATCAGAATCACTAGCAAGTTAATAAAAAATTAAAATTTGCTTAAAATTGTAACAACATTTTATAGCTAAAAGGCAATTTTTATCATCCAAAGACTTGTTATTAAGCAATTATTTTGGATAAGAGTCAAACTGTAAAGAGAAATCAAGTTAAATAACAAAATGTTGTTTATGAATTCTTTCTTAAAAATATTTCATTACAATTCCACAATTTTTTTTTTTTTTAAGTTCGTAACACTTCCTTCCTTTGATTCTACTGATCAATAAATTATGAAAATGAGCAAGTTATATTTAAATGCAGGAGCATATTCTGTAACATTTAAATACTAAAAAAACTAAATTCCTAAATTGCTTTTACAATCATTCCATTATTAGTTATAATAGTTTCTGATAAATATAAAAATTGACACTTTAATATAAAATTTTAAACCTGAAAAACAGCAAGGAAGGTTTTTTTTTAATTATTAATAAAAAAGATTGAATTCAAAAATGAAAATGGGGTTAGAAAATTAATAATTGTTGTTAACACATACTAGGTGTTCCTATATGAGGCCATGCATCATCTCGTTGATTGCTAGTTGGAGCCAGTACAGTTACGACATGGCTACCATCTGGAGGTAAGGCATGTGTTACAGCTTGCCGCACTGGAACTAAAGCAGATGAATTGGAATAAGGCTTGCTGGTAGGCCTATATAACATCTTTTGTTTCTTACTAGATGTTTCCTCACTAAGAGTAAAAAGTAAATAAAGAAAATCAAGTGTTATCAAATTTGAAAAAATAATGTTTTAATACCGATACAGCATTTAATAAAGCCATATAAAAAATACAAATTTTGAATATTTTTACAGATTAGCAAATGCTAATTTATATATATATAAAGTTTATGTTAAGCTGACCTCTCATGCAAAATTTGTATTTAGAGAAATTTCCTGAGATATGTTTATATTCCTATAAACAAAATTAGAGGAATTATTTATTAAATAATTTAAAATAAAATAACTAAAAATTTGGAGACTATCCAAACATTCTATGTAATTCAATATAACCTTTCATTTAAATCTTAAACAATACAAGTTTTGAATACATACATTTATATAAGAACCGGGCATGACTTTTAGAAGGTGTTGAAGACAAAACACAAGTATGCATACAGTATTGAGAAAATATAGCATACAATCCTTAAAATAATTTTATTACTGGTATACCACTGTTTTAAAAGAAAGGGAGAATAGAGAAAAAAATTACCATTTGAATTGACTTTTAGCAGCATAGCTAACCAAGGCTGGAAATATAAGAATAATTGTAAAAAAGTTGAAAGCCATTAGCAAAGCCAACTGAAAAGCAGCAGTTCTTAGGGCAGGCATTGGAATAGTGCCAGCGATGCAAAAAGCACATATTTGGCAGATAGTCGTCAAAAGAATATTAACACCAGTTCTTCTTAGTACTTCTCCAGTCAGATGGTCCTGAAAAAAGAATAAATTTTTAGTTAAAAACATATATAAAGAAAGTTTTTTGAGGATCCTTTTCAGAAAAATAGATTTTAAAACAAAAATAAAATAAAAAAGTACCTCTGGAATGAATTCCAATTTTAAGCACTCTTTATATTCATTGATTATAAGGAATATATGACTCATTCCCAAACTTAGAGCAATAATTGGCACAACCTAAAATGTAAAAAAACATGAAATTAGGTAAGACAATTTATTATTTTTAAACACAATTTCTTAGGAAAATAAATGCAGTTTAGCTCAACAACTGATTTTTCTCTAAAAAAAGGCAGTTAATTTTTTTTTTAATTGACAAATATACGAGACAGAAAAAGGCATTCTTCAAAAGATATGGTATTTTGAAAACTTACCTGAATAGAAATAGCATTGAAGACAAAAATGGAAGCACTGATGTAATACCCAAATGTTGTACAAAACACAGAGCAGGCTGCAACAGACAAAGCTAAAAGAATCAATCCCACAATTGGCAAGAGGCATGAAAATGTAAATGGTCCAGAGAAATTCAGCAATAAGCAAATGCATCCCAACTATAAAATAAAAGTGGCATTCATATTTACAGTAAAAGCCAAAATGAATATAATATATATAACCACATAAATAATAAGCTAAAATATAAAAACAAAAAGCAACTAAAATATTTAAAAATAAAAAAATTACTTATAAATATTGCTGCTGGTAAAGAAAAGTAAGAATTAATCAAATATTTTATTTCAAATTCCTATTTCATGATTAAAAATATTTTCTCTAATTACAAAAATCATTATAAATTCATATAAATTTAAAAAATTAGTGGTAATTATTTTTTAGATGATACTTCTTAGATTGTAAAAATAATGCCTTTTTCCCACTTTTAACAGGAAATAAAATTCACATCAGATTTTATATATGTATATAATTTACTTAATTTTAAATAACTAATCAACAACTAAGACAAATGTTTTCAATCGTTTTTTTTTTTTTTTGAAGTGCTTGTAGAAGGAAAAGTGTTGCAATTTTTCTTATGCCTCATGTTTTTGTATATAGACTACCCAACTCCCAGTGATCATGATTCACAGTTTAAAAAGTTTATTATAAACTTGAGCAAAAAATAAAATGAACCAGTAAAACAAATACAAATTAGAATATATTTTAAAGTGTTGGCTTACCATAGCAATTGGACCAATACCCAGTCTGCGAAAGTTAGTGGTAGAAAAGTCCTTCATTCTATCGTCCAAAGAAGTATGAGAGAACACATTGATAGCATTGCGCAGTTCTAAATTAGAAGCTTCAGCTTCCCTTAAGACAACCTGAAATACAATAGCATACTTGTAAGAATTATAAGCTAATAATTCAGTTTAAACTGATACAGAAAAACAAATGCCATATACTTACAGCATTCCTCAAAGAAGCAAAGAAGTCAATAAATGTTAGTAAAAGATAATGAAAATTAATAAGTAATAAAAAATCAATTTGTATTAATGTAAAATAAAATAAATTATATTATTAGCTTAAAAAGAAAGGCATAAGTAATTACTTCTGTTATTTTTCGCTGAATGGCCTCCAAAACTTTCTTAGCCTTATCAACATTCCAATCCAGATTATGAACTTTGATATGATCTTTCCAAAACTTGTATGTTTCTTCTTCAGACATCAATTCAATTATACTTTGTAATGCTTCAGCTCTAAAGAAGAGAGAGAAAAAAATTTTTTTTAGTTTCTTAGTCTTTATATTTTATATTATATATCAAAATATAAAATAATGCAACATATGTACCTTACTATATGACCAGTTTTGTTTTTTGTAACACCACCCAAAAGAGCTCCTTCAGGCCACTGCATGTACTTTGAAGCAAATCCAAAGCAACCACCAGTAAGCTCTGCTCCAATATTTAAAGGCTTTAAAACAAAAAGCAAAAAATTATCAAAAAATACGTTTTTTTTTTAAATAAAAAATTATGCAAAATTCGATTTAGAGCAAAAGATATCCACCTTGGAACTTTTTTTGTTAGGAGCTGTTTCGGGACATTGGTCATCATTTGGATTTAGACATGGTTTCTCTTGATAAGCTGTGGTAATACCCGCCTGTAATAAAATGAATAAATTCAAACAAACAGCAAAAATAAAATGATGTCATTTAAAGATTTATGAATCAATCAATCAATCACAACACAAAATGCAAAGGCAAATATGAATATTTACAAATACATATAATATCAAATACATAACTTTTTGCCTTTGTATGTGTGTATCCATCGGAATTTTGATTTCCAACATGAAAACAAATTAATACATTCTAAATGGTACCTGTAATAAAGTTGTAAAAAATTTGATTTGAGGGAAAAAATATAATTTAACAAGAAAGCACAAAGGTTTAGTTTAATTATAGTAACGTTCCCTTGTAAAGCAACACTAGGGCTATTTCGGACCTTGTAATTTTGAAACGCGGTCAGATGACAAGGACGACACCTGAGCTGGCACCCCTCCCCCTCTCCACACCACACCAGCGAGAGGACGTTTGGCCCTGATGGATTTAACGTGCAACAGACCCCCTTACACGACGGTTATTCGGTGGAATCGGGTCTCGAACCTGAAACCCTATTGCTCACGAGCCAAGACCTTAACACCAGGCCCGTAGAAAGCACAAAGGAATAAACATAATAAACTGGTTAAGTTTAATTCAATTAGTTTGGATTTTAAACAAGCGTTTCAAAAGGTTAGAAGATTTCACACCATTATTTTAACTACGCATGATAGCATTTTAATTCAAAAACATATCCTTTCCATTTTGTTTGTCATATTTATTTGAAGAAATCAACTCACGGAAACTTTGAAATATACTACAAAAAAAAAAGGGATAAAAAAATCTCAAAATTAACAATCCCCTCAAACCGACAATTTCCTGATTCGCATTCGCAAAATTTCCATACATTTTTTCGAGAATTGTTAATCGCCATCTCCATATATTCCAAACAACAATTTAGCAAATTGCACGGAAGGGCCGAGGTAAGAAGATAAATTTGTAGAACGTACTCCTAACCCACACATTGATGGAGGACCACACAAGAAGTCTTGGCTGACTGCCAAAGCATTTTTCATCACGAGGAAAACGTTGCGCTTTTCGGCAACCGAGTGGAGCAGCGAGTGTGAAAAATGCAATTTGACAACTCTGAAAACTTCAAAGCGTTCAACACTTATTAAACATTTTTACCGCGGAGAGAAACAGAGGTGTGTTTTTTTTTTGTTTTTGTTTTCCCTGCTTCTTTAAACGACGGTAAAAATTCAACCTTTCCACAAATAAATGTCCTGTGATGCATCGCATTTTTTTTCTATGAAAATTTTTACAGTATAAGACTGATTATCTCACTTTTTTTTTTCCTCTCCATGCAGCATGACACCACAAACGCACTAATGTAAAAAAAAAAATGGTCAAATAGTAAAAACATAGTTTAAACTGCAAAATATATTTGATTCACTTAATAATGATGTGTTAGTAAATTATCGAGTGAATTTTGTTCCATGAATATTATATATGATATGAATATTGAAGTAACTAGTATTTTTATTTCATGATATAAAATATAAAAACTTATTAAGGTTTAACGTAATAGTAAAATCTGATGTTAGAGAATCAAATATTCATTAGTATTATTAATTATATTTATTTACAGATAAAACAGCATCGGCAAACAATTACCGTCAGATAAAATAAGGTAGGTGACTAGGCTGAAAATATTTTTAAATAAATCTTTTCTGAACAGTTTTTTTTATGAAATCGTTTGCTTCCAAGTTCATTCTTGGAGAAATTACATTCGCTTTTATATTTATATAAATTACGTTTAAATATTATTTTGCATCGTTAAATAGTTTTCTTCAGTTCTAAATTCTGATGACATTTTCTCATTAAAAACACAATAAATTAAAATCTAAGCATATTTTTTTAATTCAAATGTGATGTAATAATTTCTCAATATGCCGTGCAGTTCTTGAACAATAGAATAAGCAATCTATTAATTTTAAAAAAAAATTACGGTTATTTTTAATACTTTATAAATTCGAAAAAAAAAACTAAAAATTAAAAATTATGTCACTCGAACCCTTATATTAAGATAAAAAAAAATGTAGCTTATTCCTTAGTTCAGTAACATAAGCCAATAATTATATTTCTTGCGTTGTACGAAAAAGTTTCAGCAAATCATTTGAAAAATTTCTAATCTAAAAAGTTTTACTTAAACCTACTTTTTAACCATAAAAACTTATTTTCTAAACATTGTTACCTTTCAACAGATATACTTTTGCCTCATTTGTGTTAATTTTTTATAACTAATTTCAGAAAATACGTCTTTCAATTCTTGCGCATTATTATTACTTTTTTTTTCTTCAAAAAAAATTCAATTCAAACATAGTTTCTACTATGCAGCACGGACGTTGTTAATATTGCTCGTAAAATGTAAGTCAACTGTTATTTAACATCTTTAGCAATACTCAATCACAACCGTATGAATCACTTTCTCCAATTACGAAACTACTTTTCTGAAGCATTAAAAAGGAACTACAGAAATCCGCACTGAGAAATGTGGGCACAATTCCGAAATCCTGACTATTTGGCAACGCATGAAAGAAAGGACAACATTCGGAAAGATCCATGCCACACACAGACATACATTTTCTTTGAAATCGGGGCCTCTCCTCTCGTAAAAACATCGGGTGAGGTCAAGGAGCCGCAAGCAAATAGGGTTTCTTTCACTGGAGAAAGCTCTTTTCCATGGGTTTCTTGAGGGTAGAAACGGGTATTTTTCAAAAGAAGACACCCTGCCATGTGTGGGAGGTAGAAAGTCCCGCTTCTGAGGAAAAGAGGTAGGTATCCACAAAAGCCAAGACGGACAGCGTTATTAAAGGATTCTTAGGATAGTGGCCATTGATATGCATAAGCACTATGTCCGAATTACTGCAATGCCAAAATTGGAATAGCAGGGTGTTTTAACAGGGATTTGTGTTTACTTATGTCGCAACTTTATTAAAAAATATTGTTCATTTATTTGTTTTAAAGATGCACAGAAATAGGTAATAGTAACAAAAATCGGCCTTTTTATATGTTTAAGCATAATGAATGAGATAACAGTCCTCATTTTTACACGTTCAAGCATAATGCACGCGGTAACAGTCATCATTTGATAAATGCAAATGATGACTGAAAAACTTCCAAATATCCATAAAAATTCACATGCAAATTAAAAATTGCCTTTTCTTTACCTTCAGAGATTTTATTTTAAAAAATTGTTTTTCTTTTTCAGAACCTTTATGCTTTTGTTAAAAAAGAAAGGAAACTTTATTCTTTGCTTTAGCTAAAATCTATGACCGCTGTCCATAAAAACTTGAGGAATTCTTTTGTCTTTGCAAGGGTTACTTGCAAGCAAACTTTTATCAAAAAAATTTAAGTTGCAATTCAAATTTTTTTAACAGAAAATTCGCTCTCAATTTCCTTTCGCTGATACTGCAATGAATCGAATTATTCATCCGGAAAGAAATCTCAATTGCTTCCAAAAGTTCATTTAAGGTCGAGTATGAGAAAGTATCAGTTTAAAAAAAAAAGAGTTAAATGTTCTTATATCTGAAGTTCGGTCTCTTTGGGCAGACAATAAAAGTTCGCTTTCCAATTATTCGTCAGGTTTTTACAACTAGGTAGGGAGAAAAAAAAAGCCTTTGTTTTATGGTATTGATTAAAAAATAGAAAATCAAAGTTTAAGTTCAATTTTTCCGTTTGCATACAAATAATACTCTAACAAGATGTATTGATTAAAATTATTATTTTGGAAATGGCAAAATAGATATTTACAAGAAGGAGAATAAAGAAGGGGAAGACATGATGAGAAAACTAAATAAGGTTCTACATAGAAATTATTAAGTAAATGCAAAATTTTAGTCTTGAACATCACATAAAACAGGACTCAATATTATATATCCAGTATTTCAGTTTTGTGTCATTCTCATTAATCGAAGCGTTATGCTTTCATAAAATTTCGAAATTGCCATGATTCTATTATTTAAGTGACACGCACATCAAAACTGTTTTATTTATTTTGATGAACCTAACGGATAGCATGAAAATCAAATAGTAAAATAGTCCATGGCAAACGTAGTAATACATAAATGAAAGTTATTATGTTTCCATATTGGTAATATAGAAAATGCAATATTAAGGCATCAACTTAAACGCGAAACACATAGTACAGATTAACCAACTTTATGCATATCAACAAAAAAAAAAAATTGATATTCTGTATATATGAAGTAAATTAAGTTATAACAATATATGAATCAAATTCATTTATTCTTAATTCAGCAAAGAATTTTTCACTGTGGTCGATTCCTCCGAATTCCAAAGCGTTTCACATTTCATATAATACACAACATAAAAACTAAATAACTACAGAATGACAATCAACTCTCTTCACGCGGTCAACATACAATTGGCGCTTTAATTTGTTATTCCACATTTTGGGATGGCGCTGTTGTGGTATTGTAATCCATTTCGTACGCAAAAGCATTTGGACAAAACGCAAATGTTGCATTAAATCAACGACAGAAAAATGCCGACAATTTTCTATTGCAATTTTGTCTGCTATACAGGGAGTAATATATCATTGCCAATTTTATTAGTATACCACCTCGACCAATAAAATAATAATAAAAACGAATGTAGATTTACAATCAACTGCGAACGTCGAAACAAAAACAAAAAAAAAACTTGCACGGTTCAGTTTGTTCAGCGCTCTTGATGTCTCAATTATTCACAGGTAAAACGTTTCGCTTCGTCCAAAAAAGAAATAAAACCAGGCACCCAGCGATGCCTGCAACTAAGGTGGCTTTATGTCCCTCACTGAGCGATGGAAATCGCTGCAATCTCAGTTCCCGTAATGTTTTATTGTGGCTTTGGCTGGCAGATTCAGATGTAAATGGTTAAAAGTTTGCAATGCCATTAAACCTTCTGACAAGATACTCTGGCCCATGGCTACGAAAACGCCGAACAAAGAAAAAAAAAACCACTGCATGAGGATGCAGGTCACAAGAAAAGAGGATTATAATACCCGCCACAGAATGAAGAAGAGAGGGGTAGAGGAGAGGGAGAGAGGGTGGGGCGGCATTTCTAGCTACGGTGGTGGGCGAAAAGGGAGGTGGGGGGAGAGAGAAAGAGTATGACGTAGTCGGGGACCACCCCGATCGTAAAGCGGGTGGTCAATATCAGCGAATCCTGGGGCTATTTCTCAGTTTCTCCCACTGGCGTAGGGATCTTTTTCCTTCTCTTTCTTTCCCGCTAATGAAAAAAAGAAATCGGCTTCCCTATTTTCTGGCAGTGGAGAAAAAGGAAAGATTCATTCAAGTCGCTGCGGTGGAACGGGTTACCTGAATTTACACTACTACTAGAGCATTCCTGGAAGATAGGAAAAAGAAATTCGAAGCTCATGCACTGAATTCATCGCATGGCAACCTGCCTCGCAAGAGCAGACGGACAGCACTTTCTAATTCGGGTACATTTTAATACAAATTAATATTATAATGATTAAATTGGATTATTATTTAAAAATGTGAGCATAATTTCAGCGTTTAAAGAAATGCATTCAGTAATTCTTGTAAAATCTTTAATCTGCTCGCAGACAATACAAAATATACGGCATTATACGATTGAAATAAGAAACTTCTTGATTGTGCACGCATTTCTAGATCTTTTTCTTTCATAGCTGTTTATAAATATTGGCACAGATAATCAGTGCCTTCTTTATTATAAAGAAAATAAGATTGGATTTCATAGTACATTCGACACAAATTAAACTTTTCATTTTAAATAATAATGATGATGCCCTTTATAAAAACTCTAAAATATAATATTTTTCTTAAAAGGAGGAGTAAGTTCCTTTCATTATAATACATGACGGCTAAAAAGATCTAATTTTCCCCCTATTTATGCTCTTATGCAGCGTTCACACGAGGTCAACTATTGCGCGCAATGGAAGGCCACGCCTACTTCAAGATCACGTGACCACGATGGGACAATGGCAATTTATTGTCTCATCAGGACAACTAATTGTCATTATCCCATTGGAATCCCTTGATATTCTTGAAGTAGGTGTGGTTTTCCACAGCGGGCAATAGTTGGCCCCGTGTGAACGCTATTTTACAGTTTCTAACAATCTTGTGCTCGCCTCAAAACGTCCAACAAATTAACCAAGGTAATGTCATTTGAGACAGCAGTATATTTTTTTAAAAAATTTAAAAACAATTTTATAATTTAGTGATGTAAATTGTAAATTTAAAAACATAATTATATCATTTGGTGATGCAACACCATCATCCGAAAAAATTCAACATAAAGGAATTCGATCATTTTTATTAGCTCGAAATGGTAAAATATGCAGGAAGCACAATTAAAATTTTCTTACTCTTTTCATGAAGGCTTCCATGGCTTGCAAAGTATTTGACGTGGCATAGTACTTTTTGACTGACTCTATTAGACTCAAAGGATTCAAATTAGACCACTGCACAGCATTCATACTCAAACCTCTGTAAAAGAAATTGTATAAAATTTACCAAACAGATTTCAAACATGTGATGTATAATTGAACTGATACTATTTTGAAATCTCTAATATCTAAATAGATAACACCATCCACTCAATCGACAGCGAAGGTAACTGACACCCGGAGCATAACACAATTTCTTTGCTCCCTATCAACATTCATGGTTTAACAAGTGCAAATGATGCCTGGAGCACAGTATTACTTTTGCGCCCTCGTTAGATAAACGTATGCTTTGTCCTTATGGCGTTTTCGTATGACGCCTAGGCATCTCCATCCCACCCTTAGTTCAACGGTCGTTGTTGGTACTATATAAGCTTTGGAAATGTAATTGGACTAACGGTTCTTGGAAAACTGAGATACTTACGGATTTTGTTTTATTTTTGTCTTGAATTATGATGTCTATGAAAGACTTTATTATTCATTCGAGTTCATTAGTTTGAATATATAGAAACTCGATGAACGCAAATGTCAACCAGTGATACACAAAATTTATTATGGTAGTAATTCCAACTATTTGATTGAAATGGGAATGGGTCGATTCGGATATGTGGTAATTTGGATAAAGCTCCGAAATTAGTTTTTAAAAAAAGGCAGAGAAATGTCCGATACCGAAAAACAATTTAATTCTCGAAATTAAGAGAAGGGTACAGAAAACTATAATAGTGTTGAAATGAAAAAGAAAAAAAACCTACAAACCAAATTACATATAAAGAATCTATACACATACATCAAAATTACTTATGAACAATACAATCAATCAATATGTACTCCATTTTGAATGAAATATGACGAAGAGAATCCTTGATCAGTTTAGTTTAGTTATATTAACGTCCCATTTTAAAGTAACACTAGGGCTATTTAAGGACGAACCTCGTAATTTTGAACCGCGGGCAGATGACGAGGACCACACCTGAGCTGGCAGCCCTTTCCCTGCACTTCCACACTACACCAGGGGGAGGACATTTGACCACGACGGATTTAACGTGCGCCAGACCCGCTTACAAGACAGTTCTTCGGCGGAATACGGTCTCGAACCTGAAACCCTCCGGTTCCGAAGACGAGACCTTACCACCAGGCCATACTCATTTCAGCATACATACTGTTCTGCAGTTAATTGCCATTTTTATGACAATATACTTTTTTTTTCAAGCATCGTAATTAAAACTCCTTTTCAGTGCATCCTCAATTTTTTTTTTACAAATAATAAGATAAAAGATATTAATTAGATGAAATAATTACATTAGATAAAATTAAATATTTCCTTCACGATGGTTTCATTTTAAATCAATTGATAAATGAAATAAATAAAATATTCAGAGAAAAATTACAAAGACAATTGCATTGTTTAGCATAGCTTATGAATTATTTAAAATCTTAATAAAAAAAGCCACAATTCAGGGAATAAAAGCATTAAATTCTTAATATGAACCAAGAAAGTAAACAACTACGATGAGTAATCTAGAAAACATCTCTAAATACAGAAGAAACGCATGAAGATCTCATTTTGGGAAAAAAAAAGAAAAAGAAAGAAAGAAAAATAGAAAGTCACAAGAGGGACGAAAAGGAGATGCCTGTCACAATTCATCCATCCGAGAAGAGGAAGCTTGAAGAGAGAAGACATTTTTGCCACCACAGTAGACGAATACCTCCTGTTACGTAACGTACGTTAGTTGATAAGCCGGCAACAAAACTCAAGAATTCCAAAAATCAAACCCCGCCTGTTCATTCAGCAAGATGACATATCAGTCACACTTGACGAAAGGAAGGGAAAGAGAAAATTCATTCACGGAACGTCGACGAAAAGTAGAATTGCTGAGATAGTGAACAAATTGATTAACGAGAACAAGCAATTTGACGAGAAGTAGTTAATCCGGTTAAATCATTTTTTAGCATCGTATATTACGAGGGGTTCTAAAAATAACAAGCTCTTGGCGTTATTTACATCGTTACGCCATTATTATTTTTCAGCGCAATAATAGAAAAAATTACAACATGGCTGTCTTTAAATTATACGCAATTTACATCATATTCCATTTATTTCGGATATACACAATAACACGAATTTAAAAAAAATTATTAGTTGAAAACGAAAGAAATTGCAGCGTCCATACACAACATCAAAACGTCATGGATGAGAAAACTGGAATATATTCACTTCAGAATATTCTTATAAGAATCTATTTTATATTATTCATAATTTCCCAATTACAGAAATGAAGTCGACAATCTAACCGGAAACATGACATTACAAGAAAAAAAGTCTTCAATTCGTAGGTGATCGAACTTGTGCCAACTATCAATTCCAAATAATGACAGTGTCGAGGAAAAGAAAAAAAGTCACTTCTTTTGCAGCTTATTTACAATCGCTTCTTACTTTATTTTGCAATTGGCTCTAAGAAGTCAATTTCCAGTACAGATAAGACAAGGCACAGCTTCTTCACATAACTAAATAAATTTCTTGTAATAACTAAACAGAAGAAAAGTGCCGAGGATTGCAAAAAACGCTTCCTCAGAGCGAACACACATGAGGGAAGTACCACAAGGTGGTCGAATCAAATAAATCGAAGGTCAATGACAAAATCCTAAATCGTTGGTATCGCAATAACATCGCCCTTCATCCCGGCAGCAACCATTCGTACTTTGTCATCATTATTCGGAAAGGGAAGAGGGTAAATAAAAAATAAAAAAGGCGTGCAGTGACATTCCTTTATCGTTATTGAGACGTTACACAATGGGACCACCCAACCAAAGGACCGACTCCGAGTAACCTGGAGGGTAGGTAAACCGTTAACTGCTAAAAAAAGAAAGGAAAACTGACAGAAAGGTAGAAGTGAAATGAAGACCCTCTGGCACTCATCTATTGAGATCATCTCAGATAGTTCGTTGTGAGAATAGACCATGTAATAATTTTAAGCTTTATTTTTATGGGAACATAGAAAAAAAAAGCGTCTTCGAAATCAGAAAAACAAAAGAAAAAAAAAAAAACGAAAGCGCGCGAAAAGTTATCGAAACCATCAATTCTCTAAACTGTTCAAGACTTTCTAGAAAAATATCATCTTTAATTTATGATTTTTAACTGAATCTCCCTCCAATTATCAATTACTGCTTCCATTTCAAATGTTATTTGGGATAATAAATTAATCCGGTGTTAAAAGGATTTGTCAGTGGCAATGGGTTTACTGGCAACAATCGATATTTTATGTATTTCTTTCTATTAGCAAATTTAACATAATATGAACATTGTGTTAAGGTTCTTTCCTTTACTCAACTGATTACAATATATATACAATTATACAATCTATATTACAATTGTCAATTTCAGAATAAGAATTTTTTTTTTCTCTTCATATTGTTATCAAACAGTTATTTCACAAAAATGCGCATTTCGAAGTCGATTTCCTGTTGCACAAAAGTTTCCAGATCATTATATTAAAAATATTCCAACATATCCCTTTTCTTTAGAGCTGCTTATATCTCTCAGCAATAATAGAGCATTTGATAACGGATGGATAACGAAAGAAAAAAGGACAGAAATTAAAATGTACATGTTTAAAATATAAATTAGAAATTATACTTACGGTATTTTCACCGGATATTCAGGCCCTAGAAGTTTCGAACCTTCCCAGAAACAATCCAAAGGGGTAATTATCACACAAGGAGATAGGTTTTCTAATGTCTATAATAATAATTTTAAAAAAATCAATACATTAGTGAATCTATAAAGATAAGTTAGAGAAGATTTTTTTTAAACTGCAATAAAATCAAGTGAACGCACCATATCTAAGTAGTGCTCTTCAGAGAGCGGAAAACTAAGAGAATTGCACACGTCTTTTAAACTCCATGATCTGAAACAAAAAAATAAAACAGATATAATTACAAAATAAGAAGGCAATAAAATAATCTCGCTAGACATAACGAATGCTTATCTTGAAATTAAAGAAAATCAAATTATGATGTGGACGAGACAATTAAACGCAGTTTCGAAATTATCTTTATAACAGATAAAGCAGAATCAATTAATCGAAAAATGAAATTCTGTTGAAACCCAAATCAATTTGTATCTTTCGCAATTCCAAATTTTTTGAAGATATATGGAGCTTTTTAGCAATTTTTCGTGGTTCAACGAAACTGTCCTTTTTTTATTATTATTATTTTTTAATCCATTATCAAAACATTTTGACAAAGCCATCAAAAGCGCAGCGCAGAGAACCACCTAGATAGGAACGAAAGCAAAAAAAGGATATCATGAGAAAGTATTTTGAACTTGTATAGTTTCAGAAAGGAATTCGCCAACACAGCGTTTTGGTTCTGTGGAAAAATAATAACCACATAACTTAGAAAATTTTGAAAAAAAGAGATGGAATAATCAGGAAATATTTTTAAAATGCAGATATTTAAAAATTATAAAAAGTATAAAACAAAAGCATATGATATTCATTTATAATTCTTAATGAATGTATTCAAGTAAAATTATATTTCTTAGTTATTTTTACACAGTAGTCGGGAAGAATTTTAAATAAAGATTAACAACCATTAAATTTTCCCACGTGATCACTGAGAAATACGAGTGTTTAAAAAAATTACTAAAAAAATAAAATTAATTTTCAATCCAATGAATAACAAATTCAATAAAAATACTTCTTGGAAAATCAGTTATTAAATAGAACAAATTAGCATGAAAGTTAAGTCAAGGTTGTGAGAAAGTAAGATATTCTTTTACAGAAATTTCAAAAAATATTTTATTATATGCTAATAAAGCATCTCGCATATAATGGAATCTTATCTAAGTTTTCATTAATTTTCTAAACTCAAATATAATCATTTTGCATTCGTCGTGCATTATTTTTTGAAAATGGGAAGATATTTATAGGCTTCACCCAAATATATTTTCAAACATTCAAAAATTAATACAGCAAAGAATATCAAACACTTTATATATATCAATAATATACTATATGTGCTCTTTTATTTCTTAATAAATTGAAATTAAGCCTTAATAGACGTCTACATCCACCAAAAATTTAGAAAAATAAGGGCAAAATTAAAATCAGTATTAAAGTGGCAGGTTTGGAATATGTAAAAGAATTAAAAAAAATATATAAAGAGATAGTAACGGCTCTCACATGTCAAAGACTTCCACCGAAACATCTACGGCTGCCTTGAGCACTTGTTGATGAGCTAAAAGGGTGTCAGAATGAAGAACACTTGCCCCCTTCTCCTTCAGGGTATGCGTTATCATTAGGTCTCTGCTGCCAACTCCTTCACCGTGGTTCTCTCTCGCGTAAGTGAGTTCCTCCTCTAGACGACCACCTGCTGATAAATGAAATAACCATAAGCATTTAAAACAATAAAACTAAAAAAAAAATTAATTGGGGAACCTTAAGAATATGTTCTATAATTCAAGGAAAATACAAATAAAACAATACAATAACACTGGTGGTGGTCTTTATAAATAAAATTATTACACATGAGGTGAATGATGCAACTTGATGAGACATGAGACTCGTACATTTCCTGATAAATATAATTTTAAAGCCAAATATGAAAACTGGCACAAGAAAATACAAGCATTTAAATGACCTATACACGAAAACTATTAAAAACAGGAACAATTTCATTTCTTAAATTATTCGTATCTTTCTATTTGTGGTACTTAAATACCAGATAATAATTTAAGCATCATCCCAAACACGCAGGATCTTCTTTATTTAATGAATAATTTTTAACTGATACCAATCAATGAATTCAAAAAAATATCTACCCCTTAAATACACTTATTCAGTTAATTATCTTGAACACTACCTGTACTCTATCATAATTATCAAATTCAAATTATCAATCTCTTTCAAATTGCGGATGAAACTGAGAAGTGATTAAAAAGTACTGATCCCTTTCAGAGAACTTTCAGACAGATCGATTAATACAAACATTTATTTAATTCACAAATCCAATAAAGTATATTTAGAAATGTGCCAAAGGATAATAAAAAAATGCAATTCATTTAAAAAACATTAATATCAATTTAAAAATAATATGGTACGATACAAGCCACTGCTCTTAATACGAGATTTTTTAATTACCAATTTCAGTTCGCAAAATGTACTTGATTGTACAGTGCACTACATGATTATACAAAAGATTATTTCATTAGACAAATTCCAGACACATCAGTTGGAACCAATTATAAGGAATATGAACTGAATGTCGTTCAAATCTGCTAAACGTTCGGTAAGATGTAAGCGATAGTTGCAAGCCATTGACTGAATAAAGCAATTCAACAAATAAACAAATAAGATATCCGAGGTTATCCGCACAAATACATCCCATTCCTAATAGAATCACCGGATAATAATCCAAGCCTTTCCTTCCAGTCATTCATAATGACATTGTCGACCCCACGCGTGCCATAATTAGTGGTAAGTAGTTCCAAGGCATGCTTCGACCTCTCTCCCCGCCGCATCCCTTTCGAGGCTATTAAGAAGTTTTTATTTACGCAACTACTTACGCTACGAGAATATATTTTTGTCTTTTTCATTCAAACCGTACGTGAAGAATGAGAAATAAGAGGGTAGTTTTATCTGCCAAGGATGCCATAAATACTGAAGAAGCGACAAGTGTGAATGTTTACGGAACTGTTGCGCAGTGGATAACTAAGAGAAATGCATAATAAAAAGAACCAGAGTGTTTTACCAGTTGTTGGAAGTGTAAATGAAAGCGAAATACATATTTAGTCGACAAAAAGTCCATAAACATTAAAAAAAACCTTAAAAATCGAAGAATCATCGGAATGAAAATCAGTTCTAAGGGTGAGCAATCAACATACCGCGATTTTTCCCTAAGGAATTTAGTACAAAAAAAATCCCTACTTGAGGGGTTTTTTTAAAGACGAGAATGAATAAATATACAAAATAAATTACAATTTTAACATTTTTATTGTAAGTGCCTGCAAGAAACAATACAGTGCAGATTAGTTATAACTTTACCAATAGTGGATACAGTAAATTAGTTAATTATATATACGTCCCATTTTGAAGCAACATGAAGGCTTTGCGGAATGGACCTCTCAATTTTGAATCGTAGACGACGAATACGACATCTGAGCCTTCCCACCCCTTCCTCTTCAAACTTCCATGGTACATCAACCGCAAATCATCTAGTTCCAAAGTAATTTACAAGTACTAGTCCTACTTAATGTTCATTCTCGGATTCGAAAACCCATCGAGTTTTTGCGCATCCATAAGGAGACGTTTATTTCGTCAAAAAGGGGTAAGAGGAAAGATGAAAGAATGAATTGTTTATATTTAGCAATAGGTTAAACGAGATTATTCTTGGAATCAGGATGCGCAATAATTACTCACTTTTCTGCATAATAACCTTTTGGAAAGTGTAATAATCGAAAAATGCTCGGGAAAGGACACTTTTCAACTATTACGCAAACATTTTCACGGGATCTTGAAACAACAGTGCAAGGCAGTTCTTCGATGGAGCTGGGTTTCGAACTTCAGACAGTTTGGTTCCAAGTTTGACCTAACCATCAGAACACCACGGACAAACAGCAGAACGAAACAGATGTCACGGTGTACAGTTCACCAGAATGCGAGTTTCTTCAATTCACTGAACAAGTTTAATTAACGGCTGAAGGCTGTTTTAAATTTCTTATTCTTCTGCTGTGAAAATTTTCGCAAAGAAATCGGTATCGATTATTCATGACTACCATAAAACTTTACTGACAAGGTTTTCTCCAAGTTTGTTAGCATTTGTCTTCAGACTATATTCATGTAATATTCTTAATGAGAACCTGTGGAGTTAGTTAGGTAAATAAATAATAGTGTATTTCATATACCAGCATAATCATTCTTCCTGGCGTATACAAGATAGTATCATAAACATGAAACCTAGAAAATTGTAGACTCCGTGAATAGTAAAGAATAATAAATGCAATATATGTAGTTCTCTCCTTAGAATGCTCCTATATTGCTGAATAGATTGACCAAACGCCAACTATTCGAATCGATGAGAACACCATTGACTGCGGGATATACTAAAGATTAAAAAAAAAATGAAAGGTTCGTATATAAACATTTTTAGACAAACAAGACTAATGGATTCGTATTTAAACCAAAATCTTTTTGGTACTTAAATATATATGTTACTTAGTACATTTAGAATGTCATCTGTCTTGTAAAGTTAAATAGCAGAAGCAAGAAAGGAACGCCCAATACGTGAATAACTCTTCACAAAACATGAGGAAAATCTCAGATCTGCCTCCCAACAGATTATTCCGACATTCCTTACTAACAAGCTCTAGTAATAAATCCTAAAGTAAACATTAATTCCCCGTTCGTGAAAAAATAAATCCTGGATGAACTTGCCATACTTTTGACTTCTCAATTTTGTAGGACTAAAAGTCATGTTTATTTACACATCCACCTCCCCCCTCCAAAGAAAAAAAGAAATGAAAATATCTTCGAAAGCTGCCTACCATAACACAGCCGAAGAGAAAAACTTTTAGCACTAGTCCTAAAAAGAATTTCTTTCCTCCCCCTCGTAACGTGTGAAGGAACCGTGGCTTTTACGTTTCCACAGCAATGGGCATTTCCTGCCCATCCCACTATGGCGTCTACTGACTATTGCATTCCCTCCCCTGCGATCCTCCATCAGTGCAGCTGCCTAAACCAGGGACTCCGTGTGTGGTCGAGAGCCCGGAGTTTTCATTCTTTCTGTCCTATATCAGGGTAAAGAAAAAGAGCCTACACGTGTGAATGGGAATTCTTTGGAAGCCCCAGCTTTTGCTGGTTTTGTTTTTGGCTCACACAATCAACAGAACGAAACCCGTTCCAATTCAGTGAATGAAGTAGTAGTTCATTAATCTAATATCAATAATAACTGGAAGAAGTTTCATGGAAGTGAGAATTCAAAGGAGTATGCCCGAGCCCTTAACTAGAATGGTGCTTTTCCATCAATAACGCTAAAGGCACATTAGGAATAAAGGACGGAGATTTGAAAATTTTTAAAAACCATTCCTGCATAATCCTTTTTTATTGGTTCTTAAGATGCAAGTCTTTAAAAAAATATTTAATATACAGCTGCAGAGCGATTAAATAGTTGCTCAAGTCAAATTGAATTATTTTTTTATCATTATTATTTTTTTCGTACTTAGTTATTTTGGATTTTGTGGCACAAGAGCCAAATCTGGCTAAGCTGCGCCAAGCATATGGTTAAAGATAAAAAAATATTCAGTGGAGTTCTAAAAAGTTAAAGTAAAATTTGCAAAACCAAGAAATGTGGAGATAAAATTTTACTAGTTAAATAAAATGGAAAAAACCAATTTCTTTCAAGAAAGTAAAAATATTTGGATGGGGATGTTCTCCCACCAAGTCAAGAATGTTTGAAGATGATGTACCGAATAAATGTAATAGATGAGAATTAAAAATTGGACATTCTGATAAAATATGAATGACGCATTACAGACTGGGCATCGCTCACCAAATAGAAGATGTTTATGTGTGAGGCGAGTATGGCCAATGCGAAGCCGAGTCAATTTGACGTCCAACTCGCGTACTGGAACTACCGGCCACAAAGTGATGTCAGGCTGAATAGAATGCAGCTTATTAGAAATCTGCAAATCCCATGATTCTTTCCATAAATAAATACGTTGAGAAATATATTTTTTTAAATCTCTGTATGGAATGCATGGAATAGCTCGTTGTAGAGAAGTGGATGCTGCTTTTGCTGCAGCATCGGCAGATTCATTGCCAAAAATGCCAGCGTGGCATTTCAGCATGATTTTTTTCGTACGGAACGGAAGATAAAAATGTGGAAATGAGTATATTTATTCGTCCCTTTCGCTAATTTAAATATTCAGATTTAAAAGGAATGAAATTACGGGAAAAGAACAGAAGATAACAGCTTGAAATAGGAGATAATCAATTGCTGACAAAGGAAATGGTCATTTGTTTGCAGGATAAAGACACTTTTTACAAAGGATATCTTGGTATATGTTTATTTTAAACACTATTGTTTACTTGGTAATTATTACAACTTTAATGATTTTTTGGTAATATTTTATGTTTACATAATTTGAACTCCATTACACAATATTATAATTCAATACAAAAACTATATTATGGCTGTGTAATGTTACTCGAACGATGTTTTAGACAAGATCACTAGTTCCTATAAATTAAAAAAATTCCATGCACCTTTTATCAATATGTATCATTATTTTTACAAGCACAACTAAACCAAATATAGCCAAAATCTTTTTTTAAATAAACAGATTTTTAAAAATGAAGCATTTTTTCAATAATCTCTTTTCACTCGTGTTCTAAATATCAATGAAATCCAATGCAGATTTCAATTTAATATTATTATCAGAAACTTATTACAAGGCCATTTATTAAAAGACAAGGACAAGCACCTCATTATTGTGGTGCTTCTAAAGCAGTTATTCGATGACAAAATCAACCCTGGTTTTAGAAATATTTCTCTTAATATTATGATTGGATTATGTTGATAGCTCTGTATGATTAAGAACTTATGTTTAAATAGAATAATCTGCAAGTGTCGCATCATCAACTTTTCATAAAAACATTGATTCATTGTATCAGATTAAGAAATTATCCAGTGCTACATCAAATAGTTTCAAAGCTGCCACAATAAAAATGAGAAGTTCTTCGAAAAATTTTTTTAACTCTACTATACAGGCGATATCTGTTAACAATTCTGCTGTCCTTTTTGATAATTTATATAAAGGTAATTGATTGATTTATGCTTTTTGACACAGTAAACAATTTTGGTCAGGCTGCGCAATCGTGTGGAATTAAAATTTTCTAAGGTAAAAAAAGACCGCCTTGTGTTCTTTTCCAAGTGAAATAAGCAAATCATTTTTCAAAATAAAAATCATATCCAATAAAATGTTATGGTACACGTATAGCACGCAACGATCTGTTAAACAAAGGTAGCTGAATGCTAAATAACGAAGCATTTATGAATTTAACTGGAAATCAGAAAGGAACATCAAATTTTATAATACCATTCAAACTGCCCATTAATCAAAAGGGCGGCCTTTAAGGCCAAAAGCCGCCTTTCAAAGTAATCTGTCTCCCCTAGTACACACATAACACGGCCAAGCTTAAGAACATTATCCCTCCAAGAATGCTACCAAAAATAGGTTAACAAAGGATCCTGTGCTCCCCTACGCCCATAAATAGGGAGCAGGCCCAAAAGTAAGCGAAACGTGCAAGGCGAAAATAAAAATACGGCCGCGGCACCTGTGATTCCAAGACATTTATGTCACAAAAGATGTCTGCATCTCGCGATTATTATCCACTGCACAATAAAAATGAGAGATGACAAAATAGTGAAAAAATAGTTAAGCCATAGAGAATGCTATGCCAATATTTCAGAAAAGACATCATTGAACTAAATTGTCCAAAAATGTACATGTCTTATAAAACAAAGTAAAAATTACAGTTTGATGGAAAAATTTATTATATATTAAGGCTGATTTACTATATATTGAAAAGGAAGGGACTCGCTTTCACAATTGTTTACGGACTTCGCACAAACTCATCGATATCTATTTGTTTAATGATTTTAAAATTTTTATTTGCCTTTCTCGTTCCTTTATTATTTCTGAACAGAGTAAATTAACAATAAAAATAATTTGAACAACTATAAACACGATAATTTCCATTCACAACCCAACACTTGACTGTAAACAATAGTTAAAAGAATATAAATAGTAGAAAGTGGGAGAACATAATATTAAATTAAATCCGTATAATTAAGTAACGTCACCAACTGAAAAGAATATCAATAAAAGTTTTTTTTAAATGCATAAAAGTAACCATTTATGAATAACATCTGATTTTAGCAAAACTGCTAAGAATTTCATGTTTACTATAACTGTAGTTTCATTCATTAGTTATTACTGAAAAGTAATGATAGGCATAATTAGCCCAAATATAAATGAACATTTAACGTACAAGAGGCACTAACATTAGCTACAAAAACATAGTATGAAATTTATTACATCAGAAAAACAGAAAGTCGAACTTCAATTGAAGTCCTAAAGAGTGCATTATCTCCAAACTAAAGCAACACCGTTCGAGCCTAAATTTAAAAATTAATGTTTACCTAAATTAAATGTTTTAATTATAACTGTAGGATTTCTTCATAAAGTATTTAATATCTTTTAGACTTGAGAACAATTAAATTTTCATATTTAAGAAAGATAAATACACATAAAACACACTTCCACAAAAAAAAAATTTCAAAACTATTTAAGGTTACGAAATAGAAATACCAAGAACATAAATTTAATGAAAGAGCAGGTAACGCCAAAGATTTTTCCTCTGTAGAAGATCAGAGCAAAAGCACACCTGTTAGCACCAATCCAGATCCTTAACCAGATAGCAAAAGAAAGAATGAAACATCCCCACAATAGGTCCGTGTCTAAATGCATCCCCCCCCCTCTTCTTATACTCCATCAGAATGAGGAGGAAGAAGACGATTTATACGCTGCAAGAAAACGCGCAAGAAACACGATAATGACTTCATTCCCAAGAATAAGAAAGAAAAGGTACGTCCAGGTAATTTAGTGGTGTGCCCCCACCCCCCACCCCAACAATGCAATGCGAAAGGGTCATTCTGGCGGCAACCAAGTACTCACCTACTATCAAAATTGAAGCGACCTTCAAACGGACCGCTTGCCGCAATTCCGCCTCCCACCGCGGGAGGGAAAAGGAACTCATTCAAATTAAGATCAAAACATACGCTTTATCACAATTTAAGTCTCCATTCGGTCAAGAGAAAACTAGTTAGAGAGAAAATTTAGATATCATAACTGACAGGATGGAGAAAGAAACTGAATGTTTCCACTCAAAGGCAGAAATGGCAGTCTGGCTAAGATAGGCGTTTAACTCAAAAGAAAATTGCTGTTTTTAACGTCTTTGTTAATCAATATCAGATAACTTTTTTATAAAAATTGAATAAATGTTGCATCTATTATATCTGAAACAAAAAACGGACTTTAAAGAATGTGATTAAAATTTAATAATATACGTTAAGTTTATTTGAAAAAATTCCCTAAACATAATAATTAAATTAAATTACTGAATGATCATAGTTATTGATTATATAAAACCAATTTAGATTCATTTAGAGGGAAGAGAGAATTCTCTCAATTTTACAAAAATAGAAAATCTATTTTCAAAAACTCATGCTTTCGCTTTCAATGACATGTCCGATATGTGCATCGAATTGCTGAATTTTCAAGTATATAAATCTACAATTAAGTGAAAATATTAATTTAAAACATAAAAATCATTTTGAAACCCTTCAATATCTTAAGTGCCTTTATAGGGAATTTAACAATAATAAATGTCCCAAATAAGACGTGTCATCTATTAGGAGCTAATAGTAAATTCGTAAATTAAGGGCTAAAAGCAAAAATAGACAATATATTGAAATACAACATTACTTACAAATGATACTTGGTATTAAAATATAGTAAAATTAACATAGTCCTGTTATAAAATTGAACATACTTGCAGTCAGTGATATAGTGAAAGTAAGAGATGACAGGAGCATTTTTTTTTTTTTTTTTTGCCCCTCTTATCATAAGCAGCATAACAACAATAAACTACGTAAGTGTATGAAAATAAACATACTGTCATATTTCACTTTAAAACAAAAATTGGGGTGGGGGCTATCGTTTTGTCCCCATTGAGCCTCTAAAAATTGGCGTTCGGAAACATCTATAACCTCCTTTCGCCATTGCGCCTAAATGCAGTATTAAAATTTTTTTTAGTATTTAAAAGGACACATTTTAAGAACAGAAAATTTGCTATTCGCATAAGTTGTTCGGCAATGAACTTCAGAAGCAGGAAAATTTAATTAATCTTAAAATAACAAAATAATACACACATATCATCCTTCCTTCTAGCACAAGGCCAATATGCTTTCTTTCAAGCCTTCTGTTTATTCCCAACCAGCTGTACAAAAATTCACTTCTGAATATTTTACGAACAGATAGGAAACCATAGTTCTAAAAAGAATCATAAAGATAGAAAAACGGGGCAAAAAATACGAAAAAAAAAAGCCTTGGGCATAAACTGACTTGGCATTATAAAATTTCGGGATCAGATAGACAGTATGAAGACATAAAAGACCGCCGAAGGAAATATTAAAAAAAAAAAAAAAAGTACAAGGAAACGGAAAGCCTTATCTGCATCGGCAGCCAAAACATTTCTTATCCTTCTGATAGGGTGCGCGTGAGAAGTATTTTTATCAGCCCACACACGGCGCGGACATACGATCTTGGGCCTCACAATACAACCATTCACAAAAAATATACAATTCCTGTTAGACTGCTGTAAACTTTCGAAATCTGACAAGCTGCAGGGAATTAACATTTTATTCTAATGCGATTCATATTCATTTTGTTTTAACTATCCGAAGTTAGAATTCATTCAACATATTCTAAGCTACAAAAGCCAACCTGATTTTTTTTTTTTAATGCAGCAGTTAAAAATATTAACTCTAGTAGAACAACTGCATAGTAAAACATTAATTTACACGAATAAGGAACTGATTAACAAAAAATGAAAAGGTGAAATATCGCTGTTATTTTTAAATGAATGTAGATGATGGATAATACGATATGCTTGCAAACAAAATACTTAAATTGTAATTAATACAATTCCCAAGAGATTGCTTTCCAAATAAACAATTAACTTGCAACAGCAAGAGTACTGTATAACAGTTTAAATTAAATAAATTTATGTAAATATGGAATCTTGTTATTGCTTATGGCTCTATAGGAAGTGCTATTACTTATAGGTCTATTACTTATCCAACAAACTACAAGTCAATTACTTATACGTTATACATCTTAATTTGCCTTAAAATGCAAAGAATTTAAAATGCCACAAATATAATCCCTTGTCATATGCAGTTTTATTTAACCATTTAAATAGACACATTTATCATTTCCATCCATTTAAAAACATAAAGGACACTCAAAATACTTAACCTGTTAACTGCGTAATTAACTTATATTCAATTCGTTTTTCATTGAAATATTTCGTCATACCCAGATAATAGGTTAAGCATCTTCCTCTGATTTTTTTTGTTTTGTTTTTCTAATTTCTTATTATTGATTTAAATTCCGAAAGTTCTTGTCCAACGAATGCATCTAGCACGTCATTGTAGGCAGGCAGAGGGGAAAATAAAGAGTTTGGAAAGATTAGTTTCCTTGAATTAAACCCCAGTCCACGGTAAAATTGATTTAAGCTTACTCCTCACATTACAATGGCTCTTGTGCCATTAAAACAGACAAACCAAACCATCCTCATATTACAAAAACGTTTTCAATATAATTATTGAACACTCTGTAAATGCTTTTATATTGTGACCTCCTCATTCTCCGTACTTTCATCTTTGCTAAGAATTGGGAATTAAGTCTAACTTCTTTCATTATTAACAGCTGTATGCTTCTCCTGTTACTTACAAAAATTTATTACTTTCTAAGATAAGATAAACCAACAAGGACTCTATAACAAAAGAAATCGTTAAATGGCCACCCTGAAAAAAAGGGGAAGTGCTTTCACTACCCAATGACAGTAAAGAACTTTGTAATTTAAAACCTGGCAGGTTCCATCAATAGAGATCTCACCCCCCAAGGATGGTCATTTGCAGAAGTGTTCAATACTACTTCCTTAGGGCAAAGGGGACGCTCTCATTGATGAATTCCAGACTGAATGTCGTTTGCTGTAGGGTACGACTCAATTAGGCGGATTGAGCCTCAATGGAGGAGTGTAACTAGACCCTCCCGCAGCAGAAAGGGAGAGATTTCCGGCGACAGAACGAGTGTCAAAAGATCTCATTGGAAAATAACTTCAAAGCAAGGGGAAGAAGCAGGGTTCGGGGGAGGGGGCAAAAAAGGGGGTCTGGGATACATAGACGCAAGTTTTCACAGAAAGAGGGTGGTTGATATGTCTTCAGGCGGTTCCTGTGAAAAGGGAAGATATATCACTTTCCTTATCCTTCCCTTCCTCAATTTACAAGAGGCAGGGAAGTACGAAAATATAAATGAAATACAATGTGGTTGCACAAACTTTTATTATTACTCACAATGAACTGAATTTAACAGAACGATGACAAATAAAATACTTGAAAGAAATTATACTTTAATTTAAAAAGAAATAAGAATACGGAAAATATCTGGATCGTTCAAACAATATTATTACAATCTTTAGTTCATGGCCATGCTAACCAATTTCAAAGAGAAGTTTAAAAACCAGCGGGGTGGTTTCCCCAAAACTTTCTCACATACACTCTAAATAAGGTGTTATCACTGAAAATGACTTCCATGGAGTTGGTGTACAATAATTATAATAAATATTAATCTATGGCATGAATTCAGCATTTTTACCGATTCTATCGGGTGTTCTCTCGGCGATCAACCCCTGTATGCAGTTTTTAGTATCCGAAAATAAAATTTGTGTTTTAAACGAGATTTCCTCAATCCAGTGAAAATTTGACAGAAAATGACACTTGTAATCACAAAAATCGCATACCAAATTTGGTACATTAAAGTCATTACGACTTTGAGTAATCGCGTTTATTTCTTTTCAAAAGTACAGACCGACCGACAAACTTTTCTTGGATTTAGTTCGAAATTTGAATGGTGTCAATACTATAGATATATGTACTGAATTTTATCCATCTAAGTCTCGTTTCGTAATTATCGTATTAACTTGTACTTGATCAGTCGGACAGTCAGACATCCTCTGAACGAATTTTGCTCAACATTTCATAGAAATCTATAAATTTAGGTAAATATCTTATATGAAATTTCATCCGTCTAGCTCAAAGCGTTTTTGTCACAGACAAACAGAAGGACCTTTTCCAAAAATGTGTTTTTCGAACTCAAGGTCAGAAACGTGGGAATAAGTCACAATTTCAAGTTCACATTTTTTAGCGATTACTATACTTTCTATATACTACGTATGCGAGAAAGTAAAAATGACAGGTTACTGTCAGATTTATTTTAAGTCACAATATATTATAAACTCTTGAAACCGCCACATTCATCTAATATATATGGGCATAATATAACATTCATTAAAATTAAACATTCAATTAAAAAACGTAACTAAGACAACAGCTTAGAATAAACGGACTTCTAACTACGATAAGGGTAATTTTAAAAGTTAGTAGTGAATGAAGTACGAAAATATACAACTACCATACCGGCGATTACTATTTTCAAACGTTTAACAAAAATAAGATCACAAGCTACCTTGGTACTACTCAAATTCAAAACCAGACCAGACGATATCCATCACGAACGGGGAAGTTCGTTCATACTATCATTTTTCTTTTTTATCTTTAGGAAGAGGTTCGTTTTTTGATGTTTATTTAAGGCGATCGCGTTTTGGAGGGAAGCCAAAATGTCCGGATCTCGGGGAAGAGATTTTCTATCTTTCTTGTCAATGAACCCAAAAACCCAGAGTTGCTATTCTTGAGCGAACTCTTGCATAACAATAAGATCTTTCACTCCATTCCAGTTAAGATTTAGTGGTTGAGCTTTTTCCTGGTTACAAAAATTCCACGTTGGTTTTAATACAAGTTCAGATAAGAGCGCCATGAGTACTTCTTCAACGGGAGATCTTTGGCGACTGTGTGCAAAAAGTCACGAACGCCTAAGGTCAAAGCAAGGTTTTGTTATGAATGGAAATGCTCTGGAGCTTAACTAACGTCCTTCGATTAAAACACTAGAGAATAAAATTTCCCTTCCGATTTAAAATTGTTAATGAAGCCACATTTATATGCAAAATAAATAAAAGAAACAGTAAAATATACATTTAAACAACAAGTAATTTTGATCATTTTATCATCAAGTATCATTAAATAAATACAAACATTTTAGTTATCTTTTTCTTTTACTAATAGCATTTTGAAAATTTTGTACTTATTATACATTTGCTAACAAAATAATTAACGAAAAAATAATTCTGATGTAATTCTTTCTTTTTTCTTTTCACAATTAAAATAATTACCCATAATTGCCAACAGTATCAAAGAAAAAAATGATTCCAATTCTAACCAATTTGCATAAATAAAAAGATGCAATTACTTGTTCTCATCAATAAATAAGTTTCAACCACTATTTTGAAATCCGAAATTTCATTTACCATGCTCATTTAACATCATTAAAATATTTGAATTTCCATTCAGTGTAATTTTTAAAAATAAATGTATTGCACTGAAAAAGATAACTTTATATAATAAAGTAAATAAGTAATAATTTTTAAAACAAATATTTTTTTACTCATTATAATAATTTTTATATATGAAGCTGTAGATACTTTATACATAAAAAATAATTATAAAACAATAGTGTTATGTAATTAGTAGTAAAGTAATTTAATTAAAAAAAACACTCATAATTTAAATTCTTAAGTAATAAATACAAAAAATTATATCAAATAAGTCATAACTAGTATAAGATTCTGAGTTCAAGTAAAAAAAAATAAAAATAATATCAATATTATAATGAATAACAAAATACTTAAAGAAATTTACAGAATACAATTTATATTTTACAGGAAAAACTGCATAATGTTTCAATTTGCAGAAGAAAAAAATAATTAATGTATTCACAATTAGGTGCCTTTGAAAAAAAGAGAAAAATGTATAAAGGAATTTATGGATTTAAATGAATAGCTACTAATGTAGTACTACATGTTATATTTTGTTTTTCAAAAAGAAAAAAAAAACCTTGCAGGAACACGGCAGGTACCATTTAATGATTCTGCTTAATTTCATAATCAAGTACATTGCATTAATTTGCTGAAATTTTAAATTGAGAAAAAGAGAAATTAAATATCAATTAAGTAGACACATACACATTTTTAAATGATCAGACCAAATGAAATCACAAAAATTTGTTATTTTCAAGGTCAAGGTCACCAAGGAAAAAGAATTTTTTATATTTTTTCCCCAATATTTAAAATTAGCATAATGTTAGCATCAATAAAATTAATGGAAAGATTTATCAATTCTCATTATTATCAATTATCGATTTGTATTGGTTTATGTATAACCACTTAAGCAAAATAGTTCCCAATTCTCTGTTATACATAAATTATTATACAGACCAATATTATTATAGCATAATGAAAGTTCCAATACAGTACAAGAGATTTATAAATAAGAAATTTTCATAGCTGAAATATTATGAATTATTTAACGAAGATTTATTATTTCTGAAAACTCTTTAATTCTTATTAATATGTTAGGTTCAATACTAAGCTTTCATTTATTAGTAATATGTTAAACTGATGTCACCTGTAATGTTAACTATTATTAAATCTAGGTTTCATGTTGAGCAGTAATCAATAATTCCAAGAATAAGTTATATATTATTACAAGAAATCTTAAATAATAAGGAATAATCTTTTCTAGGTATCTTATAAAGTTATTCATCCAATTTATATATTATAAAAATTATTATAATCTTAAATTTAATTTTTCTAAATAAGATAATCTAATATCAGAATATTTGTAATTACATACATGTTTTTCGCTATCATTAATGAAACTACAATGATTACTGCTAATCATTTTTTGAATCATTGTAAAATATATTAGATATGATTTAGATACAAATGGATGAATCAAAGCAAACACCTAGTTTAAATATATTAATATTTAATCATGAAGTAAATTAAATGCCAGACTGGGACAGATTTTAAAATTTAAAACTATGGTGAGCTAAACCAGCATCTACTTTTCAAACTTCCACAACAACCGAAGGATTGGTCTTATATTATTTAATGTCCATCAATTTTATACACATAATGAATTTGGTGGATTTGAGCTTAAGACCAAAATCACTTCAAATCTCGAAGTGAAGACCAGGTCACTTCAGCCTAAGTCGACTCACAAAATTTCTAGATTTTTGCACCATTTATTAAGAATAAACGCATATTTTTATAATATGTAAAGCAAAGAATTAGTAAAAAAGTAGAGAAAAAATATATTGAAATTTGCTTGCCAAATATTTAAGAATAATACTATTTCAAAAAAAATAAATTCAACTTCTGTATTTGATAAAAGAATAGATGGTTTTGTATAATCAAATAGAGCTGTAGAGAGGGTAATATGTGAAATTACCCTCTCTAGCAATCTTGTTAGCATAATTAAATTTTAAATTGAAATAAAATTTAATTTTTATCATATGCAATTTATGAAGTTTGATAGACAGAAATGTAAATACAGATCATTACCTCAAAAGGATTTTTATATATTACTGCTGTTTAATTTTACAGATAGAAAGTAAAAAAATAAGAGAACACTGATCAGTAATGCACATTAATAATGAGCATGATAATTTATAACACAGCACTATATGCCAACTATTGTACTGAACTAACAAAAGAGAATTACCATTCCATATTTCTTTAATAGACGGTACAAATTTTCATATGTGTTCTGTATGCTAACTTTCTGTGCAATTTTATTATAAGTATATGCATATATATGCGTAGAACGTATTTTATATTTTATTCATAAGCAATTCGTAAAATTATGTCTAAATTAAATATGTGGTAAAATTACTATCTTTAGCAATCTTGTTAGCATAATTAGAATTGTACAACAATTATTGCAAAATGAAAAAAGAACTCTGCTGTATACAATTCTTGGATGCATCTTTTCTTAATCAAAAAACATGAATGATTAAAAACATTTAAAAAAAATAAAATTAATCCTTACCTGTAACCCAGAGTTTCTTAATATCCGACTCAACAGTGCATGATAATAGTCCAAAGCACACGCACACATATAAAATAATTCCAATATACAAAAATAGTGTTCTTTTTTTGTATATATAACATCCAAGTGAAAATAGTTCATTTTGTAATTTAACCCTGAGACGTAGAGATCGTCTATTTCCAGTTGCTTTGCCCTGAAAAAAAAGATAAAATATTGAATACATTTGCATTTATAAATTCCAAACAAAATAATGCATATTAACACATATGTTTAAAGAAAGTAAAGTGTGTCAATATGTTACTTTTCTTCAAACATGCAAGAATGGTTAAAATATTAAAATGTATATAAAAGAAAGAATTTTTTAAAATTTGTCACTTAAAAAACCAGGCATTAAAAATTTCCCAATATTTTACTTCACTGCTGCAGCCTGAGATTTTTATGGGAAATCTGCAATATTATTTGAATTAAAATGCAAAAACTGATTAATATAAAACTGCCTATTATATAATAAACAAGTACATTAAAAGTAGACAGATGATAAAAACTGTCAAATGTCAGAGCAAAAATTCTAATTCTTCAACAACTTAAATGATAAAACAGTAGTAAATTCTAATATCTTACAATTGCCCCAAAAGAAATTCTTTCATTTCTAAAATATTTGGTTAAAATCAAGCAAAAGTAAACCGCTGAAGCCTCAGAAATATTTAACCGGCATATGACAGCAAAACAAACCGCTGACACAACTTGTTTACATTACGTTATTTGTTGGTTAGGCTTAAGTAGCAGTATATAAGTAATTTAAAATAAAAATATGTATAAAGCATTATTTCTCACCTTTCGTATCTGATCATATGCCAAGGAGGCATTTGCCCAGCTAGTCCTTGTTAAACGATCACTGTCGGGTCGTAGAGATGCCTTGCGATTGGAAACTCTAGTTCCCTGATTCGATATAATGTTTGCTTTTTGCATTGGAATCATTTTGCTGCTGAAGCCATGTTGCGTACGTCCAGCGATTCCCGCTGTATCCTAGCGAGGTTAGAGCTGGGCGAACGACGCTGAAGCTAGGAGTATGAATGGATCCACAATAATTCCCGCACACACTATGTACACAACATCATAACATTATCGTATGCACTATCCGGAATGGTTAATGAATTCATGACGATCGCGTCAGACCACAGCACATGATTTGATGAAGGCGGTTAGTTGTGTAGTAAAGTCTTCAGCACTGAGGGTTGCCACATATTCAACCACCGCCAAATTGAAATTCGAGCGCTATATGTTTGGCAACATATCGTCTCTCTAATCGCTCAGTACGAAAAACGGGATTTTAGATTTAAATTAATGATATTCTCTTTCTGAGTAGAAGTTAGAAAGATATAAAATACTTTTTTTTAGATAAAAACTTCCCTAAGATATATATTTCCCAAATTTTTATGATGGAAATACTTTTTTATTTTAATATTTTTATTTCAATCTTCACATAAAATAAATTAAGAAACAAATATAATTGTTTAGAAACAATAAAAAATTGTTCTTTTCTTCTTTTTTCGACGTATTAATATGAATCATTTTTCACCAAATTTAATTAAGGTTCATTAATTTTTCCCGTTAATCATTTCGAGTAAAAAAAATATATATATTAGAGTGATGCGCGAACTATTCGACTCGTATTAATATTGGTTTATTCTAACATTTGTAGTGAGAATATAGAAGCCAGAAAATATGTTTCTCTTTTACCAATTGCATAAATAAAGAGGGGGAGGGAACGAACAATACAAATATTATTCAAAAATTTCTTAAAAATTCTTTACATATTTTTGAAATATATTTTTCTGAGAAACATATCTTAAATGATTTAAACAATCCTTTTTCTTATCGAATTATAAATATCCCGAAATAATAAGAAAGTTTATGCAGTAAGTAACGAAAAATAAAAATATATATATAAATGAAAAGAATATATTATACAGAAGTAAGAAATTTCCCAAACTTACTACACTGATATTTTTAGTAAAAATATTTTAATTGTTGCTCTAATCAGGGATTCTTACTTTGTTACCGGGAAATTTGAAAAAGTGAGTATTGTCTTGCATGTCATCTTATGCTTTGAAGCTAGGAAAACAATCTCTGTTATCTCTATAGTCAATAGTAGTAAATAAATAAAATTAAAAATGATATTGTAATGGTTTAAAAATTTACTATCTCATAAAAAAATAATGTGTTAAATTTTATAATTAAATAGAAATAAAAACATAACCGTAATTATTTATTTTCATTAATTAATATACACCATAAAAGGTGTTCTGTTTGATACAGCATTAAAGAAATAATATTTTCAAAATACATGCGAATGAAAAATAAAAAATAAAAAGTTTCAAATCTACAGAAAAAGGAGTACGGATTTTAAAAATATTTTTCTTTAAAATTACCAAAATATCGCAAATCTTATATTGTCAGTAATAAATTTATGTCATTAACGTTTTTCTCTTTTGTAGAGTGATTTGAAGAAAAATATTCAAATAATTGTTATTATAATAAAAATTTTAAAATGAAATTACAAATTGAAAGAAAAAAAACTATTATGTTTTGATACCTTCACTTCGCTGGCGGCCAAAAGGGACATATGCACTCAAACACGCCAATTGGCGACATAAAAAAAATATCTATTAATTTCCCAAAACGCGATAAATGTGCTACCCTTGGCTCCTGGCATGATATTTACATGAGATGCTCCACCCATCAAACTGTCTGTCATAAGATAGATGAGACGGCCGAATCCCCTGCGATTGGCTGATTGGCTGAAAAACATAACAACCCTCTAGGAGGAAGATACGTTCGTATTAGCATCCAGGCTTCGAGTCACCAACATCGCGGGACCACACACGAAGTATAGAGAAGTTTTGGAAAATACTACTCTGTCTCAAATACGATGAGTGAGAGCGGGAAAATGAGCGATAAGAAAAACATTAACTGGGTTCACGACGTGTCAGTCGAAAATTACGAGTTCTTGCATTTTTAATAGGAAAAATATTGATTTCTACACTTGAACAAACTGTTTTTTTTTTGTTTTTTTTTTTTTTGAGGACGGGAGAATAAACAACTTTAAAGCACACATTTTACACAAATTCATATAATTAAGAATGCACGTGATGACGTAATTTTAACTTTTCAGAATAGACTGAATATATATTATGCTGAAAAAATTAATTGACACTTTTATTCTTAAGTGCTTTATATTTATTTTATTCATAATTAATTCATTAAAAAGAAGTTTAAATTAGATTTAACCATTTAATATGTAACAAAATGATATACGATGTTATTATAAAAGATATTAAGTGATTAAATCAAAATATTCCGATTGTCTAACTAGAAAAGCTTATTATAAACTTCATAAAAAATAATTATATTTTCTGCCTAAACTCATTGATTGATACCATTACAATTAATTAAAATTTATGAGTCGCAATGGATAACTGTCGATAAAGTATGATCAGCTACTAGTATAGTGATTTTTTTCCCATTAAGAATTTTTTATGAATTGTTTAAGATTTGGCTGATAGATATTTTATATATGATTCATAAAAAAACAGTTAGTAAATTTCAATAATGCACTGAAATCTTAAAAAAAAAAAAAAAAAAAAAATATCAAGGGCTTTCTCCCTTCCCCCTCAAATAAAGCGAAATTATATACAATAAATTATTTGATATATTGATTGCAGTACTTAAAAAAATGAAATGATAATTACTTTGAAAGTTCTAGAGCACCTCTATTCTTTAAAAATTGGAAATATAAAAATAGGTGTAAATTAATGGTTCTGAAAAAGTTCATAATCTATAACTTGATTGCACAAATGAAGTTTAAAGTTTTACAGCAATTATTGCAGTTAAAATTTTCAATATTAAATAATGATATAAAAGAAACGATGTCAGTTTCAAATATGTCATTAAAAATTACGAAATAACTAAGCTAACTTAATTTTCTTTTCGTCTATCAATCATGAAGATATTTGATTCATTATTATTATTATTATTTAAATTAAATCGGCGTTTGCATTTATGAAAAAATATTTTCTAACAAAAGAATAATAGAGAAAAATTTCGCATGAAAAAAAAAAAAAAAAGAATGTTTAAATGGAAACAAGAAAGTCGTAAAAATACAACTTTCATGATTTAGGTAAAATCGACCTTTTCATTTATGAGAAAAATTTTCTAACAAAAGGATACTAGAAAAAAGTTATTTTTTAGCGTGAAAAAAATGTTTTAAATGAAAACAAGAAAGTCGTAATAATGTATAACAATTGCAGTTACTTCAAAAAAAAAAATAACTATGTATTGAAAAAGCGATGGATTCGATGTACAATATCTTAGCAAAAATTCAGATGTAAAGTTACTTAACTGTACACCACACCTCGACATCACATTCGTCATATTTTCTCCAAATTAATTATTTCCCATTTATAAAATTTTCGAATTAATAATTAATTTAGAACTCAGATTCGACCTTGAAAGTGACTCAAAATTTGAAAGTTGATCCGAAGCTAAACTATTAAAAAAAAAATGATTCCGTTGATTCGACAATATTCAATGTGAGAATTTTTTTTATTAGCATCCGTTCGCTTTAATATTCATGAAAATAGTCCATTGATATAAAAATTAAATTAAAAACAAAGGTTTCTACAATATTAAATTTTGTTCAGAAAAATTCGGGAATTGTAATACATTAGACCTATGTACTACAGACCTACATTAGACCTTATTTTATATCCTTTCTAACTTCATGAATTATTTTAAAACAGAAAAAAAAAAATGTCATAAATTAGAAGCGCTTAACTAGTTGACATAACTTGAATCGCATATATGTCAGACCTCAAAAAACTTTTATTTGTATGCCGATTCTGTTTCGATAGACGTCGCCTTCTGAGAAAAAGTAGTGTTAATAATATTGTCAAATTGGGCATTAATGTGTAAAAGATAGTTATTATTAAACTCTTTAAGGTATTTTATACTGGCTGCTATTTCAAATAACTAATCCGTAAAAAATTGTCAACAATTTACAGGCAATTTGTGCGGTACATTCTTTCACATATCTCAGGCTTATAGGAAAAAAAAAAAAAAAATCTATGATTATCTGAAAAAGCTATATTTTTTCTGAAATGCGATATAGCAAGTTAAAGAATACGGGCATTCATTCCGGGATGTTGGTACAACAAAGGTTTCGAAATAAAAAAATTAAATTAAATTAAAATCTTGAAATGATAAGGAATCATTTATTAAAAAAAAAAAAAAGCTGAAAGTGCTAAAGAAACATTATATCAATGCTTTTACTACTTCGATTCGGGACTTATTTATCCACAATGTTTCATCTAATCACCATATTTTTTATATAATAAAAATTGCTGAAATGGATATTTAAGAAATAAATTTTAAAAAAATTAAATCTAGTTAATCTTTTTTTTTTGTATATACTATTTATAGAATCAATAATAAATAAAATAAATCAATGTCTTTAATTCACATTCAAGGCGCTCATTCAGCACAAGATAAAGAATAGGGAATCAGCACATACAGCTAATCTAGGATGCTTGATCACCTTATTTAATTGAGTTTTATTTCAAATTAAATTTTTCATTATACTGAATATCCGTAATTAATGTTTAAACAATAATTATGTTCAATTATTTCAATCATGTTTAAATGCATTAAAATTGTATGTAGTAGAATTTAAATGAAGATGAAGATATATTCTATTTGAATTTCACCACATTATCATCGTTGACTATAATTAGAATATTTCTTCCGTGTACTCTGCTTTTTTTAAAGTGTAAAGAAACTTCGACTCTTCGATTATGCTGTTTTCTGAAGAATTATCGTAATAGCCTTATTTGGTAATATCATATGAAATTCTCGAACATTTAAAAAAATTAAAAAGGAACATCCCATTTAATTAGAGAGCGCATTGAATTCATAAAGATAAATTAACTCAACGGAGATTAAAATTTCAATTTTATAATTTATCTCTGATTTTAAAGACTATGAAAAGATAATATGCCCCTCATATAAGACAGAAATTCTAAAAGTGTAAAATTCCTAAGAATGAGAATGAGAACTAAGCTAGTGAAGAGACAAGCCATTAACCCACCCCCCTCCGAAAAAGGGGGGATTTGTGATGAACACTTCTTTGATCTTGTGCTTCTTTAAATGCGGAATAAAGACTTTAAAAGGAAATGAAGGTTTTTTTCAAGTAAAATAACCAGAAGTTCCGGATTAGCCAGAGCAGTCCGGAATTTTAATTAAATTTTTGGATTGCTTACGATAATTTTTGTCAGTAAATAACTTATACTGAGGGAATGAGAAAATGAATGCGTTTTTTAAAGCTATTTTCTGAAGAAATCTGCTCTCCAAATTTTAACTTGCTTATAATATAGTTAACATTAATATGACCAGTATAGATTATTAACAGCAGAGAACAATTTTCTATTTTCTTTTTTTTTTTTTTTTTTTTATTATTATTACCTATGTCATTTGATTCCGGGTTTTTTTTTAATCTTTTACCTATTTATTTTTTAAATTTATTATTGGATTTTGTTCGACATCCCCGTCTTCAACCCTGTGCATTCAGCTGCAGGTTCCAGAACATCTTGGATTCAAATTCAAAAAACTGGTTACCTTAGTCATATTTTTGTACCAGTATTTTGCATACATCATTTGCTCATTGAAACGAATTGGGGGGGGGGAGTAGTTGTTAGGTCACAACTTCAGAGCTGAACGTTCGAGTTTCAAAACCATAGTCCACTGAATAACTGCATTGTAAGCGGATTTGATGCTGTAACATTCCCCGTTTCTCAGTACTGATAAGACGTTTACAGCCAGCTGTGTCGACGCTGTTAAATGCTACACTCCTCGAGATAGCCAGATGGTGGATCTTTTCACCTGGGTGGTCTCGCATCTGTTCATTAGCGACTACAGTGAAAGACCACATGTGGAATTCCTCGTCCAAGAGGTATTGGTCGTACCTTCAAAGAGAAAGGGGTGTCCAAACATTTGGATGCTAAATGTTTCTCATTGTGAAAGGACTATGATAACTTCGTGTTCCAGAATAGTCAGTTGTGAAAGGTGCATCACACAAAGGGCATTCCCACGACCGACTGGCGTCGCTGAGAGAGCATATTTCTGAACTCCGATTGGACGAAAGAGAGCTCAAATGACCAATGTAAATTAAGAGGCGGAGATTGTCTCCGAAATAAAGTGCGGAGATTTTTTTTTTTTTTTTTTTTTTTTTTTTTAGGGGAGAGAAGAAACGTATTGCAGGCAGACTGTTGGACTACGCCCACGAGTTCGGAGTCCGAGAACCAACTGAGTTTCAAGAAAACCTTCGACTTTGACTGTTGTATCAACTACTACAGGTGTAAATAACTATTTATTTAACCAAGATTAGAACAAGTTGTTCTTTTGTATATATAGGGCTGTAAAATAAAGAATTGTCTGGAAATTCTTCTTCGTTATTTGATCAGTCTATATCAAAACATCACAATGCACACCAAATTCGCTCTCACTTTGATGTAGCGCTAAAACAATATGTTTAGATGACAGTCCTCCTTTTTTTTTTTTTTTTTTAATTCCTAAGCTTTTTTTGGTGAATAATTTTTTAAGTAAACTTGAGACTAGCACAGTTTCTGATTTTCAATTTACACTGTTTCTTTACCAGGCATAGGGACACAATTGGAAGATGACTGCTCAAGTGGCATTCTCATCATCTGCCACCCTTAAAATTGCGATGTCCGTTTCCAAATATTGTTCATAAGGACTCCAAAAACTAGCAACTTTTGACGATTGTACTTCGGTAAAAGGTGGTGAAAGGAAAGATGACCGGTTATTACGCCTCCTGATTCTGCGAATAAATTCAGTTCATCCTTTTGCTAAGAGTAAGCATCTATCCTTTTCATTTTTCCTCTCATGTCTTTTTTGAGGAAATTAATACTTTTTTCATAAAATTCAAGCATGCAGAAAATTTTGGAAAATTTCAGAATCCGAAAATGAAAGTCCTTTGCATTACTTCAATGTATTTAAATATGACTAAACTAAGGTTGCTGAAGGATACATATGCTGCATCACCTCCAGCTCAAAAATGATTTCAGCATTTAAGATCTGTTTCTACGTAAAACTACAGCATGAGAATATGAAAGCAATAAACATTAGAGCACTTAATAATTAACATATTTTGATAAAATAAAGAAAACTTTAAAAAATCCAAAATGAAACCGTTTTAAAGAAGATTTGGATTGTTCTCTTTGTTAATTCTTTTTCATACAGTTGCACTCTCTCTGTGTCCTTGTCATTTTGTCTCTCTTCTCTTGTCATCGGCCAAAAATTTTGCTTTTTGTGTCCCTAGAAAACAAAATCTGGAATGTTATGCAGTTTCTACAGGAAAACGAATTTTATCAGAGCCACCTGTCAAGAAGATCTCCCAGTAGCAATATAAGCACGCAGGTGCAACAGGTGGTCTGTCAGTCACAGAGGCTTATGATGATTGCCGGTCCTGGTTTTCGGCTCTTCTCAATTGTGTATATATTTATAGTTATTTTTTTCATTTTATTATAAAGTATGAAGTCTTTTTCTACAAATTTATCTAATTTCCTTTAAAAAATGCCTTTTGTATAGATGTTAATTTCTTAATTTTATTTTGCTAGGAAACGAAAGAAAAAATTATTCCAAATTCAAATCATTCTACGGATGTAATTTTTGAAGTCATAGAATTCCCAGTTTTCAATCCCAAATCTGAATAATTTCAATTTCTGAAAAAGAATAATTTCAATTTCTGAAGGATGTATTTCACAGAGAACTGAAACTTACTTAAACTTAGATAATGCACAAAGCCTCTCAAAGTTTAAAGAAAATTTGTCAGTTTATGTTTTCAAGAGAAATGTATAATGATAAGCATGAATTCATATTTTGAATTTGCTCTTGTGGATTACTCAATTGTTGCTCATAACGATAAATCAATTTTTTATTGATAGAAAAAATTTTTACTTCTTTTTTAATTCAAGTTCTTGCTTTTCCTTGCTTTTCTGACTGAAAACATTTTCTTTAAAACTCATAATCTTTCGTAAAAATATGTGCCAATTTAAAAGAATCAACAGTGAAGTTTTTTAAACCTATCATACATAATTTTCAATCAATAAGTTGCTTTTTTTTTCTCTACAGATTATAATAATTCTTATGTTAAACTTGATACACCAAAATAAGAAAATTGAGAAAAATTATCAATTACTATTAGTTATAAAATTACTATTAGTTAAATAATAATAGTTATGGGCACATTGAAAAGTCTATCCTGTAAATAACAGAAAATTACATTATGCGCATATTTCAACCATTAACGCAATGAAAAAAATTCAAAATGTTATTTATACTCTAAACGCCAGTTTATGATAGTGTCGTGATGGTAAAAATGTATTTATTTTTTAATGTCAAAAAAAAATTATATTGTTGCTACTTTATCATATTCTTAAAAATCCCCCTGGAAATTCTCATTTTCTGAAATTTTTTTAAAAGGTTCTATCTGCATGGAAGCATGAATAATCCGAAAGCTTTTCAACAAAAATTCGCGGCTAATTCAATTTTTTTTTTTACTAGTTTCTTAAATTTCAGAAAGGAAGTGAAGACGTCTATAATTCGATTATGTTTTGGTAAATTCGATCCCTAAATTTAAAAAATGTAAAGAAATATATTGATTTTTGAGTTATTTTGTATTCATATAAGTCCTTTTTTTCTATCTTATAGTGACTGTAATAAAATAATTTTTTAAGACCCTTATAATCAATTTGGAACAACGTTTATAGTATTGCAAATGAACACAGGCAAAAATTTCCAAAACAATTATACATTTTTTTTACTGTTGGAATATTATGTAGACTCTTCTGCTTGGGCTATTTAGACCTCTCCACTTTTTCTTTTTTATGCCTACTCTTTTTTTTTTTTTTCTCTCTTTGGCTGTTTTTAGCTTCTAGTACACAGTTCTAGTTTTTTAAAATTTTATTTATGAGCTTTTATGGGTGTAACGCCACTTTTGGCACACACCTAATCATCATCAGAATACATTTTTTTTAATAATTTAAAAACAAAAATAATTCTAATAATGAATTTATTGAGTTATTATATTTCCAGCAAATTTAAACTAAAACTTCTATGTTTAAATTCTTTTTTTTTTTAAGTCTTTGCCATTTTTAGTGAAATGAAATAATTGTTCAATTAAATCAATAAAAAAAACCCAATCCTTGTTTTCGAAATTTTTTCATAACTCTCTCATTCAAAAATGTTTTTAAAAAAATAGAATGTAGACTTAAAAATATTTTAAAATTCAAGTGAAAAATACTTGAATTGTGTTGATTTTTTTCAAAAGTATCATCTAAATTATAAAACCTTGTTATTATATAACTTGAACTTTGAAAATTGTTTGGCTCGTTTTGACACCACTTTTATCTCCACCAATTCGTGATAAATAATTTAGAGTATTAAAGGTTAATTCTCAACTATAATTGTACAACAATTGGTAATAAATGTTTAGATATAATGAATGTTAAATTAATAAACTTGCGCTATACTGTAAAGAAACGATTAAACTTCCGTAAAAAAAAGAAATACCTAAATATTTTGGGTAGTTTTAGGAGAAAATTTTTTTATTCTAAATTAAGAAAGTTAAAAAAAACAATAGGCAAATAACTTTGTTTTCAAATTATATAAACATAAGTGATTTTATATAAAGTTATAAAAGATAAATCAAGGATTTAATTAATTTTTTTTGCAAAACTTTTATGCAAATCACTTGGTTCTTATATTGCAGAAAAATGATTCCATGAAATATTTATAGTGAAATGCTAAAGAGCAGCAAAATGATATCTTAAATAAACCTTACTGACTTTAATATTTTCTGAACTATCATCTATTTCGATACTATAAAACTTTCCATTGTAGAATGGGCAATTATATAAAATATATTATTATATACTTACATATGAAACATATAAGTATATATATATAATATATATAAAATATATTATTATAGTTATGGGCAATTATGTAAAATATATTATAATTTAATAAAAGAAGTTTAAAAAAATATACGGCATTGCTCGTTCATTATGAATAGTTTAATTTAAAACGCTCGATTTAGCTTTTTATCTCTAACAAGCGATGACCGTTCGTTCATAACTGAAGTGCAGTAATAATGTTATTCAACAGAGATATTTTATTGAAATTTTCTAACAGATTTTTTGAGATTACAGATTATTACAACAGCGTTTTCACTTGCGTGTTTTAAGTTTAAAAAACAACAACCCCGAAAGGTATGTTATCAGCATTGAAGACCTGAGTGGTTGATTTTGTTTCTTTCGACATTTGGATCATTCGTAGCAGTTAATTAAATGAAGATGGTTATCTAAAAATAGATAGGATGACTGAAATATTCGGTACTCATTAAAATTCCAAGGAGGGGGATTAAAGAAAAGCCACCCAGCTTGAAAAAAAATAAGTTTAGTTAACCTGGGAGAGAGAGAGAGAGAGGACATTGATAAAAACTGCACAAAACAGTGTGCTATTCTATTGGATTTTACAGGTAGAAAATTTGCAAAATGCACACAGAGAATTTCGTCAGTGGTAAGATCTATGCGAAAGTCACAGTTTTTCACTTCTTTCTATCTTTTCTATAGACCTTCGTTCTGAAAATAAATTCGATATATTAAGTCCTTTTCCTCTAGTTTCCATTGCTTCGCCCTGAAATCATCGAGTCTACAATAAAGTGAAATGCTCCTCTTTAGCATACATGTGGTGAGTTATTATGTTTCTTATTTCAAAAGCATTTTCTATATTGGCTTGTTGGATACATACTAGGATACTGAAAGAAGATGGGTAAAAAGTAGGTACACTGAGGTTGTATATTGTAAATACCTAAAACTGGATATTTTCGATCACACCATTTCACGCTACTGGAGTGATGTCTCCCCGAAATCGATAGTTACTCTAAAAACCTACCAAGAATGACATGATATGAAGGGAAAGGATAAATATTCTCTGGCCGAATTATCAACAATCCATTTCCATCATGCCTTTTGAGATAAGTGCTCAATAGCTATAGATGTAGAGGGAGAAGCTTATGATGCGAATAAGATGGAGGATTTGCAATGTGCTATTGAAGGGGTAGATGTTAGATTGTTATAGAGGGCACCAGAATGACCGATCCATAATGAATGGGCTAAATAAGGGAGCTACGTGGTGTGGTGCTGAATGAACGTGAATATTTAAAGTAATCAGCATCTTATGCGTTCACAATTTACAACTGTTGTAGTACAACTCTCTTTCAAAATGAATATCCTATGTGCATATCCAGTGCGTCCTTAATTTAAAGCTGAGGTCAATGATTAAAAAATGGCAAAGAACTTTTCATCCTTTCGGCACACTACTTATTATCAATTAAAGATTATACCAAATTCTAATTTAAAGTAGAAAAGCTAACATTCAATTTTTGAACGGTATTCCTTAAAAGAAGTTTCGTTGCCGTTAGATGAAAAGTGGATTCTATTTCATCGCGCCTTTTGAGATAGGCGCTCAGTAAATACGGATGTGAAGTGAGAAATAATTAAATAAATAAATAATTTATCAGTTTAAATGATATTCCTTCGGATTCTTGAATAGCTCTGCAATATAAAGCATTTTTTATTTAACTTTATCATATAGCGAAGAGAAAGACATCTTTTCCTTTTCACCATTTGGGTTGAGAATAGAATACTAGTCTACAACTTTGATATAAATATCACATACTAAATATAATTTATCTAAATCGTTAGGGTTTTTTAAAAAAAATGTGTAATAGTATGTATACACTCAAAAACAGATATGAAGGCAGACAGTCAACTCTTTAATTATTTCGTGGCACCGAGGCCAAAAAAATAAGCAAATATCAATTTCATCTAAAATTTGATATAAATAAATGAAATTTGGTTGACAGTTTGAGCATCTAAAGTGTAAATTTTTATCACATTTTTAATCAAATCTATAGGGATTGGTTGTCTGCATTTCTGCATGCATGCAGACACAATAACTCAAAAACGGAATGACTTGAGTATATGATATATAGTATAAGGAGCTTATGAATATAATTATAGTTACAATTTCGCATGCACTCAGATATGAAATTTTTATTTCAATTGGATTGAAAAAAGCATCCAAATGCATAATCGATTTTCGGGCACTTGTGTATAGACCCCATGCGAGCGATGAATCACCAACAATCGTACACAATATTGTTACGAATCTGTGATGCGGCTTCCCAGCATAGTTGGCTCCATAGGAGGTTCCAGAGCTTGGCGACAAACTAGGCGACCATTTGGCGACTTTGGCGCCAAAATAAATTGTACCCGAAACATCGAGAATTTTCCCGATCCGTCCAGTAGGAATGGAGATACGCCTCGAACGTTCCTGATTGGTTGAGAGGCTTCTAGCCCCGCCACCTGAGACCTATAAAAGGAAGCATCGCGAACCAGTGGAGTCGAAGAGTAGTCGGAAGCTGAAGAGTAGTCGTCGTCGTGAACCGGTGGTGAATTGAGGAGTAGTAGTCGGGATCGACGGTAAAGAACTGGCCTTCCAGAGATAAGCGGAGCAGCGACGGAATGAAGCTAGTGCTGAACTAAGCTGTGAGCTACTGTCTACAGTAGAGACTTGTTATATGCTGCTGTTTTGGTTGCTGTTGTATGCTGCACGTCTCGGTTGAAGATAATCGTCTGTTGTGCTGTATATAGTTGTCGCCTTTATGCTGTCTTGTGTGTCTTCGTGTAAATAAACGTCGTTGTTTTATTTTATACTGCCGCCTGCTGATTGAGCGTTCTCCACACCATATAACTCCCACTATCCAAACAAACCCGGAAATTTCGTAACAATATTTAGTAAAAATATTAGAAGCACGTTAGTTATTGTTCGCCATGCAGGATATTTATGGCTGTACCTAAGGTTAAAAATTGAATGTGTGGAAATATGAATAACGCCTGTATCTGAGAGTCAACGAGAAATGTTCGGGTCGGCTGTTTATACAATATAAATTGCAGAATATTTTTTATTATGTATATTTTTAAATTCCGTTATACATTAAGGAAAAAGCATATAAACGCTTAAATCGATGGATTTGGAACTATCAAATTCGGCAAATAGTTAGATATTGCGATATTGCTTATTAAAAGAATGTACCAAAATTTTTTTGTACTAAGAAAGAATTTATAAAAAATTGTATTATACTTTAAATTAAAAATTAAACAAAATGTTAACGTTTTTCTTCAATAACTTCGGAGCATATTATTGCGGGAAATTCTCTTAGTTCCATTTAGAAATTTAAAAAGAAATTAGAATCGAATTCCCATGCATTATTTTCTTTCAATTTTTAATTATATTTTACAGCAAAATTGTTCATTCTTTTAATATGTTTCATTATTTATGCTCTTATTGCGATAATATTAACCATTGTGGTTCATTTATTTCATTAGAATGTTAATTTCCATGTACAAGTTAATTTATAGAACGAAATTAGTTAATTTGAATATATGAAAAAATACATCAATTTTAGAGAAACTAAATTAGAAATTTAATATCCAATAATACTGGCCATTGGACTAAAATGTGATGTCCAATGACACTGAATAGTGTACTGGAAAAATTAAATACAGTTTTTTTGTGCATGATATCACCACTGTATAACTTAGAGTAAATTTTATAAATAATATCAAAGAAGCGGATCAAACACTGTCATTCTACGAGATTTCAACAAAAGATTCGATCTCCTTTTAAGTTTTTATAAAATTAGAATACAAGATATATCAATTCATTTCATGCTGATTTAAATTTTAATAAATATCATTAAAATGTAAAATTTCAAATTGAAAATCAAAATATTTCTATATTTAAGAAATTAAAAACGTAGGTCTTGATAAGTTTCCGAAATGCGTCCATCTGATATGATCTCCGTGCTCAAATCTGATTCACGCTTAATAATTTCATAAATAATTCATAGAAGAATCTGAGTGATTTACAAGACTTATTCCATCTCATAATGACCAGCATCAGCTGAGAGGGTAAAATAACCAAAGAAAAAGAAAAGGAAGGGGAAGGCATCGCATTCCAGTAATGTATAGGGGTCATTTGTAAGAATAGGCCACTTAGCCTTAAAGACTCGTGGCTATTAAATAATGAAACCTGTTTCATTAGCTAAGAACATACCTTCTGCAACTTCCTGTAAAGAATTTATAGGAGCTATTTCGGTAATCGCCTAAACAAGTAAACATCACGCTCAGTTCGAAAATGCGTTGTTCAAGGGACGAGTTAAAAATCACGTTTTGAAAGAACGTACCAGATACCCGCATATGTGTTCGTTGTATATTTAAAAATATGGTTTGTTTTGCATTTAAATTCATTGTAGAGAGCTGAAAAGCGAATATCCGTTTTGAACTTCTTTTGACTGACAGACTGGATCCAAAATTTGAAAGATTTTTTTTACTACAATTTTCGCTTTAAGGCTACATACTGAAGTTCATTTAGTTTGCTTACTGTGATGTCGCGCTCAGATGCAGAAACAAACAGAGAAATAAATATCTGATGGTTTTAATCAAAAATTAAATGTAAATCTACAGTCGTGGTATTCTAACTGAGTACTAAAATTCATTCGTCATCCGTAATCATCAAAGATTCATCAACCTGTAATCATATGTTGTTGTTTCTTATGGCACTTGCCTATTGGACAAGCCCGTTGTTACGAAGACAGCGATTTAAGCCGGTGGGGGAGCGTCTCTTGTATTTTTTAGTAGCGCCAACTAGGGCCAAGAGTACCACTTTGCTACTCACGCATCACTCATTCGCTTGCATAACCCCTTTTTACAGGAGGGCACATTCACACATCTCACAGATAAAACAACGGAAGAACAACCATGCCCAAACCGGGACTCGAACCCAGGACGTCCAAATCACGGGGAAGACGCGCTAACCCTATGCCAAGACGCCGGCTGCAATCATATAAACATCATAAACAGGATTATAGAATATTAGCCAAAGAAAGGATTTAATCTGAAATTTAATAACTTCCACAGTTGAACTGATAAACCATAGACTAAATTTCATTTATCTAGTTCATCATGTTTTTGAGTAATCTTATTTTTTTTTCTCTTAGTAAAATAACAATTTATATGCATATAGACTTCTTATAATTTCTTCTTTCTCATGTTTTTGAATTGTCATATTTCAGCGCAGATAAAATTCCTGTTTATTTTAAACACCTTTAAAAAAACTAGAATGTGAGCATTTATTAACACTTTCATGTTGAATTTTTTGACAATTGCAACAACATATTAGTATACGATAATGTAAAAATATCCACAAAAGTTGAAAAAAAAAAATTCAAAATTCTGTAGTATAGTAATATTCAAATAGACGATATTACTATACTATAATATATTTTAATACGATAATGGAGTTAATTTTTTTGAATCGAAAATATATTTGCCTCAACTTCTTCGTACAGTGAACGTCAATGAAATCGCCACGCAATATTTTTCTGCGATTTACAATATTTTTTTAATTCATTTTTATTCCAGTCAAGATAAGTTGCCATAGTCAAAATACATATAAGCATATTTAATTGTAATATACTCAAAAACTGCATGTATTTTTTTTTTTTTTGATGAATGAAAGTGGTAACGCGCATACAAATAAATTAAAAAATGAAAATATATCTGATATTTTCCTTTAGACTCTAAATGATCATGTAATTCCATGAATTAAAATTATGGTCACAAATAAGTTAAATCTTCTATTTAGGTTCGTTGTGTTTTGAGAGGATTCATGAGTATAACTTTGGGAAAAAAATGTCTTGTTTGTCCGTTGTTGACAAATTTGTTCTAAAATTTGATTACACGATCAAAGGAAAACTGCAAAAAAAGGTTTAGAAGTTTCGTAGCATCCACCACACAGCATCGACTTAGAACCATCGGATTTTCATCTGCTTGGACCCATGAAGAAGTTCCTCGTTAAATAGAAGTTTGACGATGATATCAAGCAAATCGTGCAACAGTGCCTTTACTCGTAGCCGACAGGGACCGACTCGTACCGACCGGGATTTTCAAATTGATCCAGCACTGGGACAATGCTTCAAAATGAATGGCAATTATGGCGAAAAATAATAAATTGTCACTATTTTCATTTTCGTTTCAGAAGGTTTTCAATCATTGCCTTTTCTTTATTACCGTGCTCAAAATTATGTGAATTGTTCCATCGTTTCGAAAAACATATGGTGACAATTGAGATTTGCACTTACACTGGGTCAATGACGGAATCTCCAAATTCTAAAGTTAAAAGCAAGCTCCGTTCTAAGGAAGTCGGTTGCTATATGATAAACTGGAAAAAAGTTGTAGATGTTCCCAACCCGAATTTCTCTTACGCTTATTATAGGGCATTTTGCGCAGATTCCTTTTTAAAAAATCCGCCGATTAAAAAGACAAGAAAATTAGTGCTTTTTGCCTGTCAGGAATCAATGTTGCCTATCATATTAAATAGAGTAATTTTGATGAGATTTCAATTGGCGAAGGATATGTTTAAGGGAGAGGTGAAAATATGGGACGGGTTCGTAGACGTTCTTCCCACTCAAAAGAGGAGAAAACGGTAGGAGAATGAAAGTTTCATTTCATTGTAATATCTTAATTACAGAAGGTGAAGAAATCTTTGAAGTAAACGAATAATTATCTGACCATAAAGAAAAACTTTTTTACTGGGAGTTTTTATATCTCTGCAACCCTTTAGAAGTTAAGAATCGATAGTCTTAGAAATAGATTAAGAGGTACGAAGACTTCTCAGTGGAACGTCGGTTTCGGAATCAAAGAGATACGAATTAGAGACTCCATTTTACAGATATGTCTTATATTTAAGTATAAATGCCTGCATTTTATTTCGGTGGAAAGGGATCCATCTTTCCTTTTGCCAATAAAAGTAATAGTGTTTCTTTTTCATTCATAATGGAAAAAATCGTATGCATTTTGAAAAAATACCTCCTCTCTTTGGCAAATTTTTCTAAATTTCATTCAGTAATATAATTTTAATATTTGAAATCAAATTTCATTTTTTTAACTTTGATGTATACGAAGTATAGAAAGAGAAAGTTCAGTGATAGTTTTAAAAAATTCGGCCTCGAAATTTTGATGAATCTCTCCATTTCAAGGCTCCCTGAATCAGAAAAACGCATTTTTTTAAAAATTCTGTCTGTCTGGTTGTTAGCATTATAACTCAAAAGCGCCTTGAGTTAAAAGAACGGAATTTCGAATTTTTAAAAAAAATGTTTGAGTAGAAGAAGAAAAAAACACTAAATATATTTGATTACATGGAGACTGTTCGAAAATTTACTCATAATTTTTTTGTAATCATTTGTTGATTAAAACAACATACAATATAATTTTTTACGGCATTGACAGCATTTTTTTCCAAATATAATTTTGTATCTATCTCTAGCGGCTTAGAAATCTCGGTTAGAATGGACAATCCGTACATTTTTCTCTTTTATTCTTTATAAAAACCACTTTTTAATGACTAAATTATATAGTTGGTTAAATAACCATCAGACCATTTTATTAAGTTGCACATTTTGTAAATTCCCGTTTAGAGGCACAGTGGTTTAACTTAATTCTCAAAAATCAATGTTCCTGCATTTTATGTTATACTTTAATCGTTCTATAGAACAATTAAATGTGATTTATTTTCACAAATTAAAACTTGTAATCAAGTATAGAACACCTTATAAGATAGAAATATCTGTAATTCACGAATTTGCATCTTTTACTTGTCATTTTTTTTAATAAAATTTATTCATCTGAACTATCAACATATGTAAATATCTAATTTTTTTTTGTCTATTGAATATTAAGTGATTATAAGAATATTTCCCCTCCTTTATCAAAATATTTTTATTTATTATTTTAATTTTATTTTTTTAGTTATTTTTTCATATGTGAAATATGCAAAGTGAAAATGTTATAATCATTAAACAATTCGCCCCTAAGATTTTGATAAATCTCCTTATTTTAGACCTTTCCAAGAGAGAAGGCAATTTTATTATTATTGATATACATGAGTGTTGACCATAATTCGTTAGTGACACCGTTTAGATGGGTAAAGGTTAGTAAGTGTTATTAAAACCAAAAGTATGGACATATATCAAGTTTTAATGGAAATCTAATCTCAGAAAAATATCTATCTGTGCGTGTGTATTTGAAAATAATGCGTCCAAAATGCCTTGATCTAAGCGGTTACTTAATATCACTTCAGCCTTAATTAAATAAAATTTTGAAAAATTCTTTCACAATGAGCAATTACCTTCCTAAAACTAATTGCATGCCAAATTTGGTAAAATTAAGTCTACTTTTTTTAATTAATTTAATTTAAGGGCTTTGGATTGTTTTTTTTAAAATCTTGAACCTGGTAATAATAAATTGGCCTATAAACAATATCATCAATGGTAAAAAAACAGTAATAAATATATAAATATAAAACAGACCTATAAAAAGAATAAAAATCTGGTCAATAATTTCTAGTTTCCTTTGCTTTTTACTGATCTTATTTTAAAATGATTTTTTTTTTTTTTTTTTTTTTTTTTTTTTTGCTGTAATGTATTGAATTAAGAAGTGAAGTCTTATTTAGAAATTCTTTTTACAGAAAATCAGAATACTAAGCATGTATAAAAAAGAAACATGAGAATAAAAAAGCGCTTTAAAAGTACAGTTAGCAATTAAAATCTGGAGTTTAAGAAAAAATCATGAAACCATGAAACACTGATTGCAATACTCTTTAAATTGGATTTTAAAAATAATATTTAAACTATTTGTAATGAATGTTTATGAATTTACTTTTTTTTATGATAATCATAGTGATTGCTTCTCTTAATGTATTGCCTCATACTTAAAGAATTTCACTTCGACCTCCAGATTTTTAAAGGAAAAAAAATATATATTTTGCATTTTAATAGATTAATAAAAACTAAGTTTCTCTCTCACACTGTTTTTTTTTTTTTTTTTTTTTTTTTACTTTTTCATTTTTACTGCATTTTATTTTTTAATATTTATTTATCAATACAATTTTCGGACTATCTCGCAACTCAATTATCTCACATTTAAATCTAGTTCGTAATGAATAAAAATTATATAAAATTAAATAATTTATTTTTAATTGGGGGGGAATAAAAGAAAATTTGAATCTCTAACCCGAAGCATCGTCTCATGATAATTAATGTTTGAGGCTTTATTCGTTTGACTGAATTGAATCAACCACTACATTCTGTGGAAACTAATTTTACATTACATAATTAAAAGAAAAAAAAGCAGGTAAAATTGTATCATGTTAATAAAAATATAAGTGTTAATCTTGTTAATAATCCGTTAAAAAATCCGTTTTCAAATCTGGAAATATATATATATATATATTGCATTTTAAGAACATTAAATGAGAAAATTTTTATCCGTTCTTTCTCCGTCTGACATGATTGCACTAATTTAAATACGTACAGGAAAAAATAAATTTTCTTCCTAAAACGTACTATAGATGAAAAAATGGATTTATAACAAGAACATATAAGATTGTTCCCCCCTTCGACTTTCTTGCATACATTTCGGAACGTTTAGTTTTCAACTTCGCATTGTAGTGAAGAGAATTGAGTTAAATTAGGTATCACCTTGTTGAATGTAACATATAATATCAATTATAGTATCAAGTCAACTTGCAGAATTTCATTTATTTGTTGTGTTTCGTCAGATACGTACGATCAAATAGACCGATAAACACTCAAACATATGAAGAATTTGGTCTAAAAATAAAACAGATTTCCAATTATGTTGAAAAAAAGGTTACAAATCATTTATTTACTTCTTTGCATACTAACAGTTATCGTGTTCTCACTCGCATTCGAACAGATAAAAAAAGACTGATATCTCAGCGACACATTTCGTCCAAATTTTAATCGTTTAGACTTCGGTTTTCAAATTGCTTCACAATATTATCGGCATAGCTCTTTCGTTTTCAGGCTCGCAAACAGGCAACCAAACATTATATGAAAAATATTTCCCCCTTTTTTTCCTCGGAGGTCTGAAACACGGAGACTTTTAAAAATTTCGAATAGGAATTTCTTGATGATTATTTCACTTTTTCTTTGTTTTTTTGATATACCAGACAAAAGGAAGAAGAAGGAAAAAAAAAAAAAAAACACTTGAAGAAAAAACAGATAGATGAAGAGAATAGTTTTCTGAATATTCCAACGATTAGAGAAAGATATCCGAGAGTTCAACAGCCCAGATCACCAATTTCCAACACAATTCTGAGCTCAGTTTGGCACAGTTCGAGTTATTTCTTTGAACTCTGCCGATTTGAAATTCCTCAGAACGACAGCATATTTTTGACGCCAAACTACGATTTTAATGTGCGATTTCAAAAAAAAAAAAAAAAAAAAAAAAAAAAAACTAGTTATTCTAAATTGCATAAGATCACCAAAATTTTAACAAGGAAATGTTGGTAATCGTTTAGAAAAATGCATCAATAAATTTTTGAGTTAATTACAAGTGGTTAACAAAAAATCTGTCTGCGAAAATTTCATTGTTTGCTTTCCATTATCTTTCAGATAAGTCTTAAGTAAATATAGTTTCAACTTTCAGATATTAAATTTTCAAAATTCGCTAGTAGCTCAAAGGAAAGCAAAACTCCAAAGTTTAGAAAATTGTAATTTTAATCGAATGACTGAATTTTCCGGGAATTTCGTCGTTTTCGATATCTATTCGGTTCTTATATTAAAAAAAGAACCGAAAAGATATCGAAATAATTTTTAGGAAGTTACCTTATAATAATCTTTATTTTTAAGCAGTATTAAATTATTTTAATTTGCTCTGAAATTTTTAATTTCATGTTTGATGATAACTTCTTTCTATGAGTCTAGCTTTTAATCGGTTTTCGTAAAACTGTCAGGAACTGACTTTTTTGAAAACTGTCAGGAACTGAATACTTTTGTCTTTATTGAAATTCTAGAACTACACTTCGGAAAAAGTAAATTAAATTCCTATTATGAATACTAATTATATTCCAATTTATTGAATTTCCAATTATTATTGAATGATGTCAAACAAATTAATCGAATTAATGGTATCTCCGTTTACAAACCATGATGATTGTTATGTAATAAGCTTGACATTCATTCATTTCATTAATTTCAGTAAAAATATAACGCGGATTAAATTAAGAGAAGTGCATATAATTAATGGAACACTTTTTTTTCCTAAGTTCTTAAGTATTTGGGTTGGCAGCTTTGATAGAAAGGTGAAATAAATCAGCAGAAGATTTGCTTCACATTGATAGAATCGATATTGATGGAATAATCATAAAAAGAATATGAAGAACATTGACAACGTGCAGCGATTTTTCAGAAAATGTAATCAATTTATGTAAGGTCACAATCTTATGACTAGTATAACAACGCATGTCATCTTACTGATCAATTATTTTTGCTTTTATCGGACATCCCGGGCTTTTTTTTCTTGCAGAATGAGCGGCAAATTCATAAATTAAATCAACGGGGAGGTCACATGAATATAAGCATACTTTTTTTCTATCTATTTTCATATTTTTGTATCCATTTTTCGTTAGCTATAGCTGATTCGGTAGCTATTATCAAATAAGCAAATTCTTTTTCTTCCATCAAAGCATGCTATTTTAACACTTTTTTATAACTTTTATAATGGCTTTATCTGGAACCAAATGTAGTTATGTTATTTTTTATAACCTTTTATACTTTGAGTAATTCTGAAATTTTCTTCTTTGATTCAAATAAATCAGCTTACAGTAATAAAAATTTTTCCTATGGCCACATTATAATCAAGCCTCAGCTGTACAAATTTAAAATGTAATTCGGTTAGATTGTTCATGATACGTCGGATTATAAATACAGTCAGAAAAAATATTTTTTTATTTGGTCCTGATTCATTGCTATTTTTTCTCTCTTTCATGTCCAATTAAAAAATAATATTGCATATTACAAATTTCATTATAGAAAATGATGCATGAAAAATATTAAAATAAGTGTCATTTTGGATAAAAAGCATTGGAATTTGCATCAGAGGACACTGCCCTTTGTATGTGAATCTATGACTTATTTTTTTAGCTTTAAAATGAATCGAAAAGGAAAAATCCTTGTACACATAAAAATGTTCTAATAGGCTTTCTTTACATATAAATTCTGTTCTACGGGTCTTTTTTTTTTTTTAATGGAATCAGTTTAAATGACATCACAATCACATAACAAATCTAAATATGTATACCGTCTGACTACTTATTTTTCCATCCCCAGCACTGTCAGTCCTTTTTTAATGTTTTTAATTTGTAATTTGTCTCTACTGACAGCCAATATACCTCATAAAAATATTTTTCGATTTTAAAATCCTACGAATGAATCCCATCCGACCCTAGCGATTCAAAACAGAGGAGTCCATTTCAATTGAACCATACAAGGAGATAGAGTTTTGGAAGAGCTGAATTGCCCTGGGGGAGGGATAGATAGAAATGAAACATCACGTGACATTGGCCACCCAAGTGGTTGAGGCCGCGTGCCGCAATGGGCCCGTAGGCAGAATAGGCTTGCTTTACCTGCCGCGATTAAGATCCCGTGGTCCGTTCCTAGCAATTGCTTGATCAACGGATGGATGCTATTTCCAAGAATAGGCAAGTCTCCTCCCTTCCAACAACATGACGTTTCAATTTAGATACGCCCCAACTCATTTGGCGATTTAGGCTTTCTTTGGCGAATTCCTTACAATTAATTTTTGCATTATTTCTTTTGTAAAAAAAAAGAGAAGTATACATTTTCTTTTTATTAATCGAATGAAGTATGATTTCAGAAAAAGATATTCTATCACAGAAATGAGCTTTATCTAGGATTATGAACGATTTACAGATCAACAAAGTTTTATTATCGACAAAAAAAATTTAGGTAAAAACTTATAGGGAGCAATGGTGGATTTCCGGCTAGACTAAGGCGGCACCCCAACCACTAAAGAAATGTTATCACCAAAATCAATTTTTAAAACATACAAATTTTATAAATTATTAAATATTATGATAACATTAATATTTAGTCTAGCATAATTGATCAGATTTCTACCTATTTCTTAGTTATAAATAACATGCATTTGCTTAAATATAATTTCGTTCAAATGTAGATCTCCGGCAGTTATGAATCAAATTACATATGTTAATAAAATTATTCATCTTCGCAAAGTCATTAAAATAAAAAATTAATTTAAATTAATTCATTAATAAACTGATTAATTTAAAAATGTGTTGAAATCTAAAATTAAATTAACCATCTTATTAAGAGCATCTTTATAATGTGCCATACTTAGGGTTGCAAAATGGCTAAATCCGCAACAGTTAGAGAGAGAATTTTACGGTCAATAACTTTATTTTTAATAAATTAGAAATTCGATTTTCTGAACAGTTTGAAACCGCAATTGTTGCTGATGAATGAAGAATCCATTAATGGCGACTAAATTTTAAATGATAATCTGTTTTCTTTTGGCGATGTTTATAAAAAAAGAAACGAAATTTTTAAAAAAATAGAGCCTGTAAATATTAATATCTTATCAAACTTTATAAAACAACTTAAATGAAAGTGAATGATTTCTCCTTGGAAGACGGAGTTGTTAATTTACAGAATAAAACATGTTTTAAATATGCATTTTGGATCTTTTTCCTTTGGCCGTGTGAATCTAAAAATTGCTATAGATATTTAATTTTGGTATCAAGATAATGTGCAAAATATTATATTTCTATCTTATTCCGTGTTTGATACATACAAAAAAAGACACATGTGCCGGATTTTTTTCTATAATTTTATACAGAATTTGCTATTCTGGTGATAAAAACCTGTGTATAACTCTAGGTTTATAACTTATGTATTTGTATAACTGTAAAAATATACACACGAATGAATATGCAAATTTCTTACTGAGGGTTTTAACATGATACCTACCCGAGTCTCCTTTTGTCTCATTTCCTTTTTTTTTTTTTTTTTTTTTTTTTTGCCTTTATTTTTTAAGAGTTTTTTTAAAAAATAAATTGACATAAATAAAAAAAAAGTTAAATTAAATTTTAAAAAAAACCCTTTTACCAGACGAAGTAAAGTACAAAATGACTAAATTAGCCCAAATCTCGATGTTTAATTTCTAAAAAGTGACAATACCTTTTCTTTGCATGTTTATCATGCCAAAAAGTACAAAAGAATGAAACAAAAAAAAAAAAAAAAAAAAAAAAATGGAAGAACCGTATTCAAAATTTTCTAAAAGCGGAAATACATAAAGAGATTAAGCACCAAATCTCGTTCTTTGTCTTTTATAGAAAACTTTCCACCTTTTCATCAAATTACTTTGCAAAAATTAAAATGACAATACTTTAGTGTCATAAAATAAAGCAGCAATTAAGCAGGAATTTCCAAATCTCCTATAACAGCGTTTTCACCTAATATTTCATTTTAAATGTATTTCCAATTGAGAATTTTACATTCTCTATTATGTATCTGTCTATCTCTTCTGTATCGTGCATCTGTAATTTAGTCTGCACATTCCTTCATGTGATGTACCATTACTCCTTTGTTAAGTAGACTTTGTTTTATCGTTAGAATAATGCAATAAAAATCAGTTAGCTCTAATTATTCTTAGTTGACTTAGATATATTCATTTGAATGGCAATGCACATTCCACGGGACCTTGTGAAGATTATTCATTAATTTTGAAAATGTGTAAATAGACTCCAAACAAACAAAATTCAGCTTATATTGTCTCAAATCAGAGTAGTTTGAAAGGAAGGAATCATTTAGTAGTTCTATTTGAACATGCCCAATTGTTATTAAATAGGATATCCGTGTTAATGCACTTTCTGTTTTATTTCATGGAGCATCCCAGTTAATCATGTATCTTTAAAAAGTGCGGTTTTGGACTGCTAAAAGAACAAATTGATTTCACTTTCATTTCTTAGGTAATCTTTTAGTTTGCTCCTTTCTTAGCATAAAAAAGAAAGAAACACGCCATCGCAAAATTCTTAAGTATTCAGTTTCTATCAGTTTAGGGTTAAGCATAATTCGATTGACCCTAAATAATTGAACCAATGTATGCATTGTAAATGGTTATTCGAGTTAAAGATTGCGGGTTAAAACAAGAATTTTTATTTTTTTTTATTTTCTTTACCTTATTAAATCAGATTAAGATACTTTAAAAGAAACATTATAATATTGCAATTAAAAAAAATATATAAGTAAAATTATTAAGAGTGTTCGCACTTTAGCAGAAGTGTAAAGTTTATATGCTAAAATCTAGCTCCGCTCAAAAAAAAAAAAAAAAAAAAAAAAAAGCAGTAGTTGCAAATGTACTTAGTCATCCTGCACAGTGAGAACTGTATAATGCTGTATGGACATCAATTTCTTAAATTTATTAAATACTTTTGAATCAAGAGAGAAAATTCTAGAATAAAGTAAAATCGCCTCATTTAAGATTTAAAAAAAAACAAAGAAAAAAACAGGAAATTAATTAGGATTTAAATTTTGGGAGCGTTGATGCTTCGCATTAAAATTTTCGACGTCGATAGCTAACTTCGAATTACTCATTTTACTAAAATAGTTACGAAGATACTGTGAATGATGCAGATGAGTGTAATAGAAACATCTCGCAGAAGATGAATATCGCAGGCTATTAGATGAATATCGGTCTATTAGATGAATGTTTACTTATCTACGGTTAAGATGAAATTAAGATCAGATTGTCAAGTTAATTGGATATGCTAACATACTAGCAATCATATCTGTATACGCCCCTTAAAAGAAGTAACTTCGATCATTAAGTCGGAATATAAAAGTTTTATCTAATTTTAAAATGAAATAGCTGATTTTAATAAATAAGCTTATATTATTTACTAATAAAAATGAATTTATAATACAATTCGATTAAATTTACTTAATTTTTTTAAATTATAGGTTCATAAAGTTACTAAAAAATTTATTTCTCAGCAACAGGTAGTTGCGTATAGCTTAATACGAATCGTTATGACTGTGGCTAATGTACTTTCTTTCTGCAAGCATAGTAGTCTCTTAGATTGATAGTGTGGATTAGGAATAATTAAATCTCATGTTAAGAAGCAGTATCTAGCGGTTACTTAATAATTCAAAAAGTTTAACAATTACCAATAATCATGAATTCTAACTACCATTCATGATTATTGAAAAAAAATTAAAAAATATCTTAAAATTTTAAAATTCAGAGTACATAAGATTAGAAAAGAAAAGAATCAGAGTAATTTGTCTCTTTAATAATCTTTTTATGAAATGTAACACAAGTTTAGGAATCCAAAATGAAAATTTAAATCGCACTCGCAAGTGACAAAATATTTGAAATTAATCATGGTCATATAATTGTTGAAAAACTATTGAAATAACTGGAGAATATATACAGATGTGCATTTAGAAGAATTTTATGGTCAACAACTAAGCAACATTTGAATCTGAGATATAATCTTCTTTAAAAAACAAAGATATCATTACAGTCCCTACTTACTATAAGATATTATACTATCCCTAAAGATATTATTACAGTATCATGTGTCTGGCATACAGGACTTACAGGGTAAAGGGAATAATTGCTTCTAACAAAGTAGAATCTGATGAAGGCTTAAGTAAATATCTCTTTCACAATAATGTAGAAATAGAAGTTCTTTGAAATATGAGGGGGAGGGGGCAAAGTTACTTTTTCAATATCCAATCACTCCTAGCTAAATCTTAAGAAACGAGGAAGTAGTAGACAGATCTTTGTCCAACATTTCTACAGTACTATTCGTTTCAGGATAAGGATGTACCTGGGTAAGGGCTGGTAAGCAGAAACATGGGAGGGGGAAGTTATTACACCTCCTAATTCCGCGGATAATCGAGAAATGAGTCCGTTCAAAATAATAGAGTTTAAAAAGCAATGAATTTATGGTTAAATAAGAAAAAAAAAATGCTTCGATTTTAGTTTCAGAAACCTGTATTCCTTTAAAGATTTTATTCGTAAGTTTTTGTTTTTACTTTGCTTCAATAAAAGTGAAATCCTGTCCTAAATGCATTTCATTTGTCCTCTAATAACGCAATTTCATTTGCTGATTTATTATTTATTTGTTATTTATTTGATTTGTTATTTTCCTCTAATAAATAATAATAATTTTATTTTCCTATAATAATAATTTGTCCTCTAATAACGCAGTTTCATTTGCTGATTTATTATTTATTTGTTATTTTCCTCTAATAACTAATAATAATTTTATTTTCCTACAATAATAATTTGTCCTCTAATAACGCAGTTTCATTTGTTGATTTATTATTTATTTACTATTTATTTGATTTGTTATTTATTACTAATTGCTATGTCCTAGAAATAAAAAAACGAAATAAATTTATTTAAAAGTAATGCATAATTCTAAAATATTAAAAACTGTTTCTCCATCGTACATCATCTAGAACGATATAATAAAGTGCTGCAGCAACGGAGAAAAACAGGAGAATACAGATACTTTTGGAGAGCGTCAAGATGGAAAGTATTAAATATTTTTCTTCACTTTTTTTGAGACAAACTAATATTTAAATTTTTACATGCAGCTTTTTATGCATTTGACTTAATGAACAAAAGATAAAAGATCTAAAAGAGTTTTCAGCCTCTAGTTCGGAGCGTAGCAGCATGATAATGTTTTAAACTTGGTTCGTTCATATTTATTTTATTTTTAAAATGTATTTTGAATTATACAATAGCGATAACAAGAGCACAAGCGCAAAAAATGTGCCGCAACGTATAGGAGTATAAATGCAGTGACTGAAACAATGGCGGGTATTGCTACAAATTATACTAAAAAATATTTTAAAGAAAATTGTTATCTTAGAGAAAGGAATTATAAGAATATCAAATCATATCATTTTACAATGCAAAAATAGTTTTTATGCTATAAGATGCGAATTAGTGAAAAAATCTACATTTTGATTAATTTTCACTTAAAAGTTTAACTACAATTTTAAATTTTTAAACATTTTATAGCGTTCTTTTAATCATTTTTTTAGTGGTAGTATACTGTTTAAAGAAGTTGTACAATAAGATATATAAGTTCTATAAGATTCATAAGTTCGAAATCCTGGATTTTTTTTCCGCATGCATTTTCTATGATGCAGTTTACAAAAAATATACCAATATAATGTCATTATCACTCTAAAACCTAACAATTGATTATAACCCTGCAAGAATAAGAAGTAAGAATCCAGTATATTTGAATTACACATTCATTAAGTCGCCTCTTACCTTACACGAACTTTTTATTTGGCGAATTGCAAGAATGATTTCCGCCAAGTTTATCATGGTTGCCATATGCACTCAGCTTTTAGGTACGTACATAAAAAATAACAAACACGGCGTTTATTTTACTTTTCAAAAATTTACTTCCGCGGCTTTTAAATCACCATCATTACTCACTAGTTATTGATTTATGTTCCATTCGACCTTGTAATTTGATTGAATTTACTTTTATTCTCAACTGGAAGATGGTAGATTGAAATCTGGTTCTCTTTCTTTTTCTTTCTACATTTTTGAACAAACTGAACTATAATCATCATTTTGTTTATAATAACGACAATTACATCTTTATTGTTTTCATTTATGCGAAGGATTATTTACTAAACTGCATTTTAATTTTCTATTTCGCTTTTTTTATTTTTTGTGATGAACCTAAATATGTATATTTGCAAATTTTTTGAGTACTTACCTTTCTTTTTTGCTTTATTTTAAATTTGAGACGATTGTCATGATGTCGACTTTATAATGCATTTGAAATATCTGTAATTATGTTCTTTGTTCTATAATTTATAGCTGATGACAATTAAAAGCGGGAGCTGATCGAAGTTTTTCTGTTAAATATACGTACTGTTCTTTGAAGATATAAATATTTCTTGCTTATTTAAGGAAATAAAAAAAAATATATATTACATTTAAATTGTAAGATGAATTTCGAATGGTTGCCCATTTTTTCCCCCATTTTATTTTCTGCCCATTTTATTTATTCGAAACATTCAATTAATACTCTCTATATTTGAAAAAAGCAGACATAGATTTTTAATGACAGTCTTTTGCAAAGGCTATTCATATTTTTTTTCCAATAGTCGTTTTTCCAAGTAATGCCATTCGGCTATTCAACATTGATGTAAGTCATCGATGTCCATTAAAAAAACTATAGAACTGATTGCGGTGATATGTATTGTAGGTGTGAAAAAATATGTAAAATAAATAAAACAATCTTTAAAAAAAAACATGCTGTATAAATAAGTGAAAAAGAGTATTTCTTTTAATTATAATTATCTTTTTTTTTTGTAATCCATTATTATAAAAATATGGAATTTTGCAATAATTTTTCTTTAGCTCCATTACCAGGTGATGCCCTATGTACGGAATTAAAATTCAATTAAATCAACGGATTTAACTGATAAATTCTCGGTATTAAAACAGTGTATTTTCAATATATAAAATTTGGAAATTCTAGAACGTAAAGAAGAGAATGGAAAATATCTATTCAAAAATTTAATTTTTACAAACGTAAAACATAATAATTTAGATAAGTATAAAAAAACAACTTCTGCAAAAAGTACGAAAATTTCACCACTCAAATTAATGTTATGAATAATTTTGTCAATATCATTCACGCTATTTTTGGTTCTTGTCAAAGTAAGTTCTGCTGTTCACAGAAAAATTTAAAAAAGTATTCTCCAAGAAGAAGGAGGGGAAAAATTACTTCTGTATATCTGAAGTGCTGGCCGATACCTGAAGAAATTCAATGTAATTACGATATTTAACTATTATTATTAAATAAAGTATAATACATATATTCATTGTGATTACAATCTGAAAATTGGAAAACAATTAAGTTTATTTGAGAAGAAAGAATCGAAATAGAAATTGGTAATAATTAATATTTTTTTTAACGAAATTCTTAGAAATAATTAAATTTTCTAAATTTCTGGACGTTAAAGATGAATCAGGGCTAATTTTTTCCGACAAGTGATAAGATCTGTGATAAATTTCAAGAGTCAAAATTCAAGACAGATATAGATAATAAAGAGTATTCTGGATACAAATAAGAGTTGACTAACATTTGAATGAATTAAAAAAATAAGAGTTGACTAACATTTGAAATTTAGTGAAACTAATGTAATGAGAAAAATCTAATTTGGTTGTTTAAAACGCTCATAACTATAACTAAATAAATTTTGTGTAAGTATGATTAAATTACTCAAAACTTTTACTGAAGTAGCGAAACATCACAGATATTTTTAAAGTTAAAATTAATTAATGGAAATATTGTCGAAATCTGAATAAAACTATCAATTAAAATAAATTATCCTGCTGAAAACGATGATTTGATTACAATTAAAAATAAAATTTCATGACAAGAATTATAGCATCTGCTTTTGTCAAATGCTCTGATTAGCAATAAAAATTTCTTAAAGAATTTATCTTAATTAAAAAATTAGCCCTAAACCTTATAAATTAAATATCATTAAATTGCTTCTGATTTTATTAATCAGGGATAAATTCATCATTTACTTTTTTTTTCATTTTTTTAAAAACATATATGGGCGTGTAACATCATATCGCATCTTCACTTGTGTAGATGGTTGTGGCTAAGTTATGAATGGTTCTGGAACTGCTATGGTTAAGACATAAAAAAAAGAAAAGGAGGAGGAAAAGAAACAGGAAGAGTAACACAAATGAAATATAAAATTATTAAGGGAATTGTTTCTTTGCATGAAATACGAAAGAGAGAGAGAGAGAGAGGGGCAGTAGAATTAATTGTGCCCTTAGCATCAGACTGCAAATTGATGACAAGATTTTTATGAAAATCTCTTGTCTCCGATTACATTAGTGACAGTCGCAATGTTAACATAGCTCAAAAGGGTGTTAAGTCAGGCATCTAACTCTCCAACCCGCCACGAAGGAACACGGATTTAAACCATAAAAACTGAATGACCGGACCGCCGCAACAGCAATATTGGCGGGAACTGTGGTTGAGTCCTAAGGGCCGTCATCGGCCATGGTACAACCCTCCCCGAAGGAAGTACGTCCCGTCATCGATGGGAGGAGTCAGATCCCCCACCTATTAGTGTACCCTCCAGGGTGGCGAGATCCAACCACCATGCCGGAAGCATCTCAACCACAATTCGAGGTGCCCCCCGGGATCCAAAAGGGTGTTAAAGCTGGGTTTACATAATCGGCATAATCACTGGCTGCATACGAAAGCGGCCAGTGATTTGCCGATTATGTAGACTATTCATCTAGGTAATGCATGTAATCTTTTAGATGGTCATTTGATAACAAAATTTCTGTACCTACTTTTTTTTTTTGTGCATACTAGTTTTATTACTATCAATAGTTAAACTATCTTGATCCAGTTACTTCGTAGCTTGCTATTACCCTAACTAATTGTTTCATAATAAACACATTTTAAGGGATTATTTCTTCATGAAAATTGATATAGATAAAACTGTTATTCTTTTTCATAATCTTTAAGCAATATTTATTTATTTACTTTGCTGTTCTGGTATCTTTTTCTTTCCTGGGTAGTATTTAATAAAAGGACTGATGGATCCAAATATTGTTCATTATTTTGTATATTTGCTCCTTTCTATCCAACTAGAAATCCAGAGCCTGGTTACAAACAGGCAAAGAAAGTAACCTAGCAGCACCGAAAACTTGAGAATTACTTGTGTTTTCATTTTAATATATAAGGAGTATATATTTGTTCATATTCCAAGTAAAAATCAAGTACCGTTTAAATTAAAGAATATATTACTTGGGATTTTTTTTTTAATGATTGAAGGTCAGTATGACTTTCGTTGTTGTTGTTCATTATTACTGATTAACTGACTCCAAGTCAACAACTTTGGCAAATTTAATGTTAAAAATATAGGTATTATTGAAAAATATTTGTAATTTTTTGCTATTTTATTTCGAATTATTTTTTAATTATTTTTTTTTAATTCTCAAAATATTAAAGTCAATCTCCTTAAAGTGAATCGGATTCAAGTGTGCATTTTCAATTTCTCCATAATTTTTAATTAAGAATTGATAAATGAAGATTGCATTAAAATAAATAAAAAATATATGATTTTGAAAGTAGGGGAGGAAAAAAAGAGGAAAAAACTTACATTGCCTCAGGTCCCCTGTATGGATTAATCCGAGCCAGTGGAAATCAATTAGTATATAATCATTCAAATAATGAATAGATGTTCGATTAATTATTGCTCAATATAAAAGATGGAACTCATTAACATTTACATTAATGGTGCTTGCCTTTTTTGCATTAATGAATGCCATCGAGCAATTATTGATGATATTTATCATTGCAAAAGAACAAAATTATTAAATCAAAAAGCATACAACAAGTATGCATGTCTGTTTGGATTCATTAGCAGGTTAATAAGGTAAATTAAATATTGAAGAAAATCAGGTATTCTTTTTCATTAAAATATTGAGTTGTGGATCTCTGTTGAAATAATTAAAAGCTGCAAAATAGCTTATATTGTTCCCTTTGAGAAGTGCAAAATTAATATATAGACATTTATTAAAATAATTCTGTACAATTTCAGAAAATTTTAAATTTAAAGTTGTCTTGTAGGATTTTAGAGATACCATATTTTTGATAAACCACCCTTACTTTGATATACTGAGACTCAAATACATTTTAAAGTGAATCTCAGAATCGATCAGATTGGAACAATTGCTTCTAATTGGGCCCTAAGCTAAATGAATTCTGCATAAGAGTATTATTTACTGCTGGTAGAAATAATATTTAGAATAAATAATATAAGACACATAATGAATGTGCCCTGTATGTCATCACCACAGTAGAAGTATAAACTGAGATTAAAAATTCAATCGAACAACTTTTATTTTTTTATTTTTTAACTATGCCGTATGTGAAACATACAAATGCAAAAAATAAGAAGAAGAAGAAGAATTCGATCTCAATTTTGATGGATCTCCATGTTTCATACATCCTGAGTCCGTTTTTATTTATTTATTTATTTTTGAGCTATATATTTTCAGTTGTGAACTCGGGGAACTTAAAAACGGAACGAGTTGACGGAAGACATTCATAAATCTTTGATGAAACCAGTTATCGTAAATTCTATGAATTTGTCAGTCCAGAAGCATGCATATACGATGGAAAAAAAAGTTCAAATTTATTAGATCGGTTTATCATTAGAATTGCAGATATGTTTGAAATTTCGAATTATGTCCAACAGAGAGTTTACTCTTTATCGACTTGTCTTTTAGTGGATATGCAAACACTATAACTCAAAAATATTAAATAAAGATAATATAAAAAATATTAAATATTAAATGAATAAAATTTCGTATGTGATTTTGTTATCAGAATTATAGATTTCTATTAAATTTTGATTTTAAATTTAAAATTTAATTCGAATTTGAGTCATTTAAAATGCATATTCGAATTTCTTCACTATAACATAAAATGCATCCAATTTTATTGGTACATGACAAAACAATATACCAAAAAAATTGGACAAAATTATCTTTAATCGGATCCTGTCTCTCCTTAAATTTGTAGTAATTTCTGATTAGACAGACGCCTAGGATCGTTAGACTGATGGTAACTGCAGGAAAGACAATTAAAATATACAATCAGCTTGATTTACAAATGAATAAATTTGTAAAAAATCTATTTAAATGCAATGTATGTAATAAATCTAGTTAAATGATTAATTTTTATTCCAAAATATTATAAATTTGTCATTTAATGAACTTTGATTTGTTTAATAATGATTTTAATAAGTGGAATGGGATCAGGAAATAAGAGAATATTTTAGAATGAAGTTAATATGTGCTGAATTGAGATCTAAAAATTAGGAAATTAATTAAGTTTAAATTAGATTTTAAAATAATATATATATCCACTTTGATCAGATTTATCTGATGCACACATTTTTATTATGAATGCTACCTAAAGTTTGATGCCCGTCACCTCTCTAACCCCATCTCCACCTCCGATCCAATGACTACTCCACTAGAGGACATGTATTAATATCATAAGCGTAACATAACAATCACACAAAGCAAATAAGATATTATAGATCATAACAATGAGAAGAATAATGGATTCAAATGGTTGATATTTATTTTTTTCTGTCACCGAAAGCAATGATATATCTGAACTTATTGACGAATAAGTTCAGGAATTGAATGTGACAGTATAATTTGAGAAAATTTAAGAGGAATTTGATTAATAATTGTATTCATAGAATTCACCTCAATTTTATTCTTTCTTCATTTAGTGGTTCTGTTGCTTGCAAAATATTGCTAAATCTTCTTCACAAACTTTATTTTCCAAAAATACTTTACAGTTCAAAGCCTCTGATTCCTCTTAGTGTAGCGTCGTTTGATTAAAAGAGCTTAGGCAACTAACTGACTTGAGATGTCTAAAAGCCTCGAACAGTCGAGATTTTTTAACAGTTATTTAATTTTGTATTTTTATTTAGTTAAGGCTGTTAAATCGAACTTATTGAAATAAAAATTAAGTAATTTTTAAAAAAAATTGTGAAACTTTATTCTTATGGCATTCTTAATTATTTACTTGTATATTGTCTAACTATACTAGTATAATTGCCTGTAGTAATAAATTTAATTTACTTCATAAATTCTCTTGTAGTATATTTATATTCAACTGATATGTTCTTTACCTTTATATCTCATTCTGGTTTTTTTTTTTTTTTTTTTTTTTTTTTTGCTTTTATAATTTCATAAGTGTTTTCGTTTGATCCAATTTTGTTGTGGTCTTGTTTAGATCTGTATTTTGTGCTTATTATTATTGTCTAATTTGATGTCATTGCTTTATTGATATTAATTCTGAATCTAATCTAATTTTTCAAAAAAAAAATTAATTGCTTGGGATTTTCGGGTCGCGAGAGGTCAATATTTTGACAAAAGTCAGATCCTTACACACACACACACACACACACACAAAAAAAAAAAAAAAAAAAAATCCCTGTTTTGAATCCGTGCCTCAAGGCGACCCATAATAAAGTCTTCATGTAAGATTCACCATTTCCTTCTTTTTTATTTTATTTAAATCATTTTTGAATTTTAACTTAATATTTATTTCTAATTTGATTAAGTTGTTGCTTAATTTATGTTTTAAATGTGGCAGCATTAACGCCCTCTAAATACAGCGTATCTTCCTTTTAATAACTTTGGCACCGGAAATATTCAATTTTAAATTACTTTGATTAAATTGCTTTAATTTTTGGTTGATAGTTACTTTTTAAATGGCAGTTGCACATTTTTTTATTTACGCGATATACTGAAATCAACTTTTTAGAAAGTGATCTGCAACTAAGCGTTTTGGTTCTGGTTCCGGCTTAATGGTGTTTTCATTAATCCAGCCTAAGACGACAAATAAACAAGTAAGAATTGCTATTTTCATGTCCTTCACTATAAACACCAAGATTTCGTCAAGAAATAATGAATGAATGCTACTACGTCGACAAATAGAGAGGGGGGAGGGACGCGGCGGCAGAGAACGTGACTTCAAAATCTAATATGAGTGGCATGCGAATCGAACCTGATTACCCTTGGATCTTGACATAATCGTGCACCGAATTCAAAGAAATAGTTCCCGTACGTCCATCCGTGTTACTTTCTGAAGCGATCACCAATTAAAGCATGCCTTTATGCCACAGCGTTTCTTGGCTCATTAAAGCGAATTTTCATATTACCCGTGAAAAGGGTTTCGCTGCGGTTGCGTACTGGCTGGAGGAATGTTATTTTGAAAAAAGTTTCAAGGCAAAACATCTAATGGCCTTTTTTCCGGTAGGTTCGAGTATTAATAAGTTAGATCTGAAAGTGGAAGGGAGAGTGGAACGGGTGCGTATGAAGAATGATCCATTTAAATCTTTAAAAAATAAATCAGATTTATTGATTATGGCATCAGTATCCTTTTGAATTTGAATTGACTTAAGCCATGGTTTTGCTGTCGCTGTGATGTTTCGAAATTCAAATATGGAGAAAATAAAACAGAATAGAAGTTTTCTATTCTTATAATAAAGCTGGATTGTGTGTGTGTGTGTGTGTGTGTGTGTGTGTGTGTGTGTGTGTGTGTGTGTGTGTGTGTGTGTGTGTGTGTGTGTGTGTGTGTGTGTGTGTGTGTGTGTGTGTTAATGTGTTGGCGGTCTACAGACCAGACCATTTACTTGCAGCTACCAAATTTCGTACAAGTATAGCTTGGAGGTCGGAAATGTACACCTCGGATCGATAGAGAAGTCTCGTGATTGTTTCAAACCGGTTTAAACTGGTTAATGACTTTAACTAATTAAGACAAATAATTTTAAAAATAATAATGCTCTCACATGATAACTTGAAATTTGCGAAAGTAGATTTCATTTTTTTTTTTAAGTTGGAGTATTAAGAATATTTTGCAGAATATGATTCCTTAAGACCAAAATACTGTCTAAAATTTAAACTTCATAATTTTTTGAAGTATAAGTATAAGCCGAAAAAAAAATATTATTATTGACATTATTTAAATCCATTTGAAAATAAAACTAAAAACTGAATTCATAATGAATCTTTGAAATTTTCGTTGAATTTAAAGACTATCAAAAGTTGGAGCTTAAAAATATTATATTGAAAAACCTATTATGAGATCAAAATACATAAAACATTTAATTAAAAATTGTAGCGAGCATTAATGCTGGCTAACCGGCTGGTAGCTAAAGGCGACAAGTATGTAATAAAAGTCATATTAAACCTTAATTCTCAACTACCAGCGTAACACCAGTAACAACAAGATGGTGGGAAAATATTGATCTTCATTCTGAAAGGAGCGGAGCCGTTAAAATAAAAACAAAATTTGTTAGGTTTACTTTAATTTCTAAAGAATGTCAATGGTACCAAACTATGTTTTTGGTACAATTATTTATTTATCCTAAATGACAACTACTAGTCACAAATCTAAATAGATTAACTTAGAAAAAATTCGAGTGAGCACTTTATATTCAGATTGTTTAATATTTATAAGTAAATTCAGTCAGACAGGATTCGGTTTAACAATTCTGTAAATCTCATTTAATTTGTTTTTCAGAAATAAACATATTGCTTGCAAAATTGTTGTAATGTTATTGTTTTAGAGATTCGACATGGGGAAGGAATTAAATTTCTGCATGGGTTAGAATTTTAAACTTAAATTTTTAAAGAACACTTTGCATCACTGTGACCTTAATCCGTTCAGTTAAGAAAAAGATTTGGTAAAGAAAGTTTCATAAAACCTAAACTTTTCGTAAAATAACAAAGTGTATATTATCGGAAAAACTCTTCTCATGTTTTTGATTCACATTTAATAATCTTAGATGACATATTTGTTTTTTATCTCTAATTATTTTGTTATGAGTTGGTTCCCAGTTTGAATTTGTTATTGGATCCCTCTGTCACATTTTTTCTTTTTATTAATAGTTGTTTTGTATATCAGCTAAATAATGTTAATTAAAATTAATTGTTAAATGCACTTACTATCCTTATTTCAGAAATAAATAGAAGGATATCCCGCATATCCCGTACAAAAATGAATCAAAATGGAATTTTACTTTATATACAAAATATACAAAGACAAAATATTACCGTCAGGAAATTCGACATTGAGAATTGAGAATCTTATAGTGAATGCGTCTTTTAGTTTTAAAACCCCCTTTTTACTGTCTCGTATTTGAAGTATAATAAAAGAAGGCATTTTAGTCGCAGAAAAATTCACACCCCAGATTGACATTTCCATGTTTCAGACCTCTCTGAAAAACGTTTTTATTATTATTACTATTATTATTATTATATCTGTTTTTCTGTGAGCATAATAACTCAAAAAAACTCTTTGGGATAAACGGATGAAATTTGATTCACACCACATTTTTAGATTTTTATCAAATTTTGAACGAAATCAATTTTAAAAAAGTCCATCTGTTCGGCTGTCAGAGTGCAAATAAAAGCGATGACCGTAAAACATGAACAGCTAGATAAATAAAATTTGATGCATAGGCTTATTATCTAAAATGTATATCAAATCTTGTCACCGAGTATTGAAATAAAGGAGTCTAATTGTTGTCCGCCTGTTCTATTTCATATATATAAACGAAAAACTCAAAAATACAATGATTTAAATAAAAGAAATTAAGTGAAGTTCTATGACAGTTTTTGAATTTAATTGGTCAAAAAACAAATCCAAAATATAAATTCGATTTCCCGATGCTTGCATTTTAATCTCATGATAGCGATTCGTTGCCAAAAAAATTACCTTAAATCACTCGATATATGATATATTCAGTAAAATTACTAGATTCACGCCAAAGATCAATATTTCTTTGTTCGCCAAGGCCATGCAAAACGTTTGTCCTATTACACAGGGTCCAAAATTTCCTGCGGGAATGAGAGGGATAACTACTCTCCTTTTTTCAGAAAACAAGAAAATTTTGAGAAAACCACTCCTGGATATTTTAAACCATCAGATATGTAGTCGAATTTCGGACAACATCCATGTACGAAACTTCTGTTTGCGTGTCAGTCTATTTGCAAAGGAGATCATTCAAAAAAAAGGATCTAACTAGATGAATGAAATTCAACAAGCTATCTCTGCACTAAAACTGCCGCTCAGTTGAAATTCGTTACCCAGATTTCTCAGACAATTGGCTTCCCGCGAATTTGTCGATTCGTGTTTTTGAATTCAGAAATTTAAATTCAACAAGTCAAATAGTCGAATTTTAGTATAAAGTGAAATTATATATTTATACTTAATTATAAATTAAATTCGTCAACGAACTATATCTATTTGTGTGTCTGTTCGTAAGTAAATTGCAATTGTTATTACAAATGAATATATGAATATAAAATTAAATTAAATTAAAACAAAGAAACCAAAAAAAATATAGATCTTGGTATAGATCTTTACCAAGATTTTGGTTCAGTCAAACAAAGAGAGACAATACAATGAATCGAAAATGTATTATATTTGCCATTATACTTAAATAAATTACTCCCCTCTGTTAGTTTAAAATATGTATTATGAAATGCCTTAAATCTTTACTAATTACCTGTTCCACATAAAAACTATGCTAAATTCTTTTAAGGAGAACAACTACTCAATATGCATGTATAAAAAATTCACTGAAAGAAAATCCTCCCAAAAAATAAATTTTATTCTTACATCAGATTTACACAAAGCCGTATTTTTCAGAACAAGCTTTTGTGACAATAAAACTCTGAAAATAATCTCGTTTTGTGCTCCTTAATCAATGAACAATAGCTCTGGGAAACATGCTTCGCGGGAATTTATGATCCTTTTTGCTATCAGTGTTCACTCATTATGATGGTCGAAACCACTTTCATACCATTTTTTTTAAGGTTTTCCCCATTCGAAACTTTTAAATACCACCTTGTTTGCTTAATACATTTATATATAGGATATTATTCAATTCAATGCATCTTTATGAGTTGGAAATTTTCTCATTTTATTTTCCATTACTGCCGGTAATTGGTCGGTAAGCCCATTAAAGGAAGACTTTCAGTCATCTCCTTTAGTTCAAAATTACACATAGATAAAGAAAATTATCTTTTTCCGTACGGTTAAAGGCCATTGCCCTCTTATTAGAGTTTATTCGTAATGTTTTGGGGCCATAGTGCCTTATAGGTAAGGGACTTCGTGGTTAGAGGAATCCTATAAGAAATGGACCAAAGAACAACTTTACAGCTTGGTGCACGTTAAATCCATCGGGGTATGTTGCCGAAACTTGAAGACAGGGGATAGCAGCTCAGGTGTTGTTCTCGTTGTCTGACAACAATTCAAAATTGTTAGATCTATTCTCAAATAGCCTTTTTGTTATTTCAAAACGGACATAAAAATGATTATCCTAAACTAAAACGAGAGGAATTTGACAATAACCGACATGGATCTCGCAATTATTAGATGGCTTAGGTCAAATGTATGACAGATTAGGATTATGGTCTTTTTTGGCTGATGCATGCCTTTCCTGTGTACGGTAGGCATTTTGTTCTAATACAAAGTGAATTGAGGCAATTTGTTGAAACCACTTAATGAGATGCAAATTTAACGATTGAAGTTAAATCTCTTAAAATGCATTGTAGTGTTCTACAAGGTAACGGTCTCGAATGATTTCCAAAGAATTGTTGATTGGTTTCTTCCCTATAATAGATCTATAGTAATATATTTAAGCAAAAACCACGTCCGCCCTTCAAAATTTCGAGCTTCAGCTTCAACAACCATTGTAAAGTTTCCGACAAAAAAATTTTAAAAAGCACCGTTTTTGACATTTAAAATACAAGGTAAATGAGGATTATTCTTAGAAATTGTTTAATTTGAAAATATGGGTAAAATAAGAATTAAATATACTTATTCATTGTATTTATGTGGAATAAAAAATTGCTAGTTGATTTACAGGGTTCTTAATTTGATTTAGGTTTAATATTTTTTTAGGAGCTACATGATCGCTTTTGATAAAGGAAATTTTAAAAATCGATATCATCTGAGTTATCATTTTATTTCCCAAGCATCACGCTGTATCAATGTAAATATCCCGTAGACTTTATTTACCTAACCCTCCTTTTTATTAATAGTTTAAGAGAAATGAGACTAGAAACTCACCATTCCATATTTTGTCATATTTTATACAAGAGGACAACGCCGCTATTTAAAGGATGACTCAACAATAAAAATGATGATGCAACAATGCGTCCTACTGCAATTCGACTAAAATTATGATTTTTTTCATCAATACTGTTTGCCGAATTTAAATTTATAAAACCTGCTTCATAAAAAATTTAGGTGATAATTTTTCAGTGCCACTTCTGCTTATAATTTCAGTTATTTCAAACATTAAATTTTTGTTGATTCAAAATGAATTTTAGCTTAATAATGGTTATTGGTCAGCATAGTTTTTTTTTTAAATTGAATTTTAAACGATTTAACTACAATTTTAATGTTCTTTCGCTGTACTTTTGGAAAATATGGCACAAAAATCATTTTTATGATATTTAAAATTCAAAAATGTGCTCCTGATTGTTATGCTAATTTTACTTTCATGCAAATTCATGCTAGTATTACTTTCATGCAATTGATGCCAATTTTACCTTCATTGATAAAGTAGTTTTTAAATACAATTATGTGCCAAAAGTTTTCTTTTTCGTAACTAGGTGCAACAAAATAACAAGATTGTGAATAATCAATAAAAATATTTTGATAGCTTCGTACATCTCCGCAAAACTAAACAGATTTTTTGGTTTATTATTAACCAATGCGTTCACTATATCAAAGCAGTGGATATGCTTTTTTTTTTTTTTTTAGTATGATAATATTTTGGGATTAGTATTCTTTCTGTAAATTTCCATGCCGGGAAAATCTTTATGAACAAAATGCAGTGATCATTCTTCTGCAACAATGAAGCTAGACGAATGAGTTCTGTTTCCAAATATATTTCACTGACTAAAATTTACATTATTCAATATATTTTAAGATCATATATATGCATTTATTTTGAATTAAATATGTTACACTTTTTCTCTCTGCAAATATTATTTGTTATTATATTTAATTATTCATTTTGAATTGAATGTTGCTATTGAATTTGGAATCATGTCCAAAATGCTCACTGTTTCGCATCCCTACTCCCCCTCCCCCCCCAAAAAAATTATAATATTCTATTTTTCAAAAGTTATTTTTTCCGCTTTAAAATCGGTTGTTTGATATAAGTGGAGTTCGTTCATTTTGAAAAACAAACATCGTGACAACAGTGAAATCTGTTTCAGATATGCAGTCCTGAGATTCATAAGATGTTTCTCGGTCGCTTAAATAAGTGAAGTTATTTTATTTATAAAAGTACATTTTCAGCAATTCGAATAGGTATCGGACCAATCCATTTGGATTAACGAGTGGTGAGCATTGTTAACCGCATTGCGCTATGTTGCATGCAGTTATTGCTTTTCTTGCAATATTCAAGTTCCGTTCCGGCTTAACTGAGGCTCTGAATCACCGGCTTTATGGTTTTGCCTTCGGAAATGCAGTGCTGTTTAAGAATTTACACACACATACAAAAGAAAAGCCACTCGCATACAAAAGAAAAACTGCAACTAAAACTTTTAATGGGCATTGCAAATCAATTGGTTATTTCAGTCATGCTTTCAAAAACGCTGCGGTCCTCTAATTCCGTTCCCAGAAAAACTTTCGAGGCGATTTAAAGGCGCTGCCATATCCTTTGAGCAAGAAAATGCCACACGCATTACTAATTGTTTAACGGCAGCATAAAAACAACCATAAACTTCAACTTGGGGGTCATTAAGAATTCAGTTCCATCAGAAGAAAGAAACTACCGCTAAGGACTGACCACACAAAATAAACTTGAAAGCTGTCCACTAACCTTTGAAAAGGGCCTCAAACCCGAAGCACCCGCAATAGTTGAAACCGACCATAAATGTGACAATCCGAATTCGAAATCACAAATTTATGGCTTCGTAGATTCTCTACTCAGACCAAAGAACCATGACGCCGTAAAGGAGTAAAGGAGCTTGCGTGTGGTCATTCAGAGTTAACTAAGCCTTGGCATTGATTGCCTCCTTGGTATTGGGGGGCTGTACTGAGGTAGGCGCATACCCTGCAGTGGTTTTCTTTGTGCATAGGAGAATCACAAGAATGTTGAGTACTTTCACCGCTGTGGTTAGCCTTTTAGGGTTTATTGGTGATGGATCTTTCTTCAGGAGGTTGGTTGTTAAAAGAAGGCAAAACAGATGTAAAGTCAGAAAAGTTTATTTCTTCCGTTTCTTTGTAAAAATTTTAACCAGTAAAAGGGAGGTAACAAGAGTTAATGAGATGATCAGACAATCCCCAAGTGTAACTCTCTCAAATTGATATCATCTGGTGCAACATTCAGATTAAACTGCTTGAGTCCTCTCCCCACTACAGTTATACTGTTATGGTTATTGGTTATATATCCATTTTTTAAAAAGAGAGTCGGACGTCATAAAAATGCAAAACAGGTGTAAATTAAAAAGAGTTCTTGTCTTGAGTTTTTTTTTTTTTTTCCCTCGAAAAATTTCATGTAGCAGCAAAATAGAAAGTGGGAGAGAAAATTGAGGGGGAGATAAATTTCCAAGAATTAGGTCTGCCTGATTGGTCAGACATTCATATAAAAGGGATTCACGAAGTAATTTCGCATATAGCTTTACTAAATAGTAAAAATGGAATCCCAGTTTTATAATATGTTTAATTACCTTTCATTATTGGATGAAATTTATAAAGAATGCAGATTAAATTAATAGAAATCTACACACTAAACAAGCAAGCATTTGAGAATTGGATAGTTAGAATTAAAGTATCCTTGTCCAGAACATTGTGAAGGAAGTGGTTATAAGGAAGTAAAATATATTGGTAATACATACATTTCAAAAGTATGGAATATAGGGAAACAGTACTTAATACAAGTAAACATGATTCATTCGTCATCATATAATAATTTAGCCATTATCGTGAGGTGTACGATAATGTCACGAATCAAGAGTAGTACAAGAGAGTAATAAATATTTACATTTGTTAATAAGATCTGAATGTTAATTTCATTAATGTATACACTATAAAGGGAATTAGTTTTTTTTTTTAAAAATAACTATTTCAACTAAATGTTTCTTTATTTTTACATTTTTGCACTTTCTTGTATATTTAGTATAGAGAAAGTATAGTAGTAATCGTCAAAAAATTCGAATTTGAGATTTTGGCGAATCTAACATTTCAGACCTCTTTGAGTTTGAATAACACATTTTTGGAAAATGTCCATCTGTCTGTCTGTGGCAAAGCTAACTCAAAAACGCATTGAGAAATATATTTGAAATTTGGTATACGGTTTTTACACTAAATTTGCAAATGCCTATCAAATTTTGAGTAAAATCCGTTCAGAGGAAGAACATCTGCTTGGCTATTTGAAAATAAGTCAACAAATTAATTACAAGGTGGAAAGACCTAGATAGCTAAGATACAGTAACTTCCTGTGACTACTACTGGTTTTGGGTAAAGAAATTATGACTACTACCTGTTTAGAAAATACCAGATATCTCCAAATGCATTCTACCCAGTGACACAAATCGAGAAGATGAGCAATTTCAATGGCCAAAGTAAAAATAGTGAACAGTCGGGTATGATATTTACCATAAAGACATATTTACCATTTTCTATTTTATATTTCCAAAATAAAAAGACTTGTTATTTGTAATGATACCTTGTAGTCACTCTGTAATGTTTGGTCTGAGATATTCATAGCGCTTTTTACTTTGTTGTATACGTAGTATAGAGAAAATATGGTAATCGTCAAAAGATTCGAACTCGAATTTCCATGACAAATCTCCATGTTTCAGACCTCATGAGTTCTAAAAACACATTTTTAGAGAATGTCCGTCCATCTGTTTGTCTGTCTGTGACAAAGATAATTCAAAAACACTTTGAGCTAGATGGATGAAATTTGGTATACGGTCTTTACACAAATTTGCAGATTTCTGTCAAATTTTGAGTCGAATCTGTCTAGAGAAAGTCCGTCTGTCCGGATGTTTGAATATAAATGAACACGATAACTACAAAACGAAGAGATCTAAATAGATATGATTTGGTACACAGATTTAACATCTATAGGGTGGACACTTGTCAAAGTCTGATAAAACCAACAACGGGTTGATTATCTGCTGGTCTGTACTTTCAAAAACATGTTAATGCGATAATTCAAAAACTCAATGACTTATATATATCAAATTAGGTATAGGATTTTCTGACTACAAGTACAGTCTTATGTCAAAACTTTGTTTCAATCGATTGAGAAAAACGTGTTTAAAGTTACAAATTCTATTTTCGGATACTATAAAGCACATGCTAGGGATTAATCATCAAGAAACTCGCCAAGGATAACATAACAGATTCAGTAAAAATGCTAAATTCACTCCAAAAACTATTTCGTAACTATTGTACGCCAGTGTCGTCCTTGCGTTCTCTGGCATGACAAGTTTATAAGAAAATACACGAGAAAGTTTTAGGGAGACCACTGCTGCTGGTTAAGCTCTTAATTTACATAATTTATTTCCCCCTTTTCTGAAATTTATTTCACTGAAATTTTGAGGTTTAGCCCTTTTGAGATAGATTCTCTGGTGATCAAATTTAGGGAAGGTCATGGAAAAAAACGTTAATGAATATTGTAACACAAACCCTTTGTAAAACAAAATACGACGGGGAGGTGAAAAAAGGTAATAGGTCAAGGGCGCTTTTTACATTTGCTAAGCCATTAATGACAATCAGTATAAACAATACAGCATAATACACTCAGGGTTATGCCATATGCCACTACTCATCACTAATGTTTTTTTTTTTTTTTTTTTTTTTTTTTTTTTTTGTACAAGGTACTTTAAATCTAATTATCCTGTCTATAAAATTTCTAACAAATTCAAAAATCATTAAATTTTAAAAGTTATTAAACACTACTAACTGAAAAAAATTATTACCACTTTAAAATTATTAAATTTTAAAAGAAGGCTGAGGCGTAGAATTATTTACCAATAATCAGTCTTTTCTAAGCTCTCCGAATATTCCAGCTCTACTCACTGAGTACTGAACTATGAATAGATCTCAAAAATTTTTTTTAAAGACTTTATGCACAGATAATATATTTAACATTTACTTACGATATCCTGTAATTTTTATATTTAGAGAACTGAAAATAAATTCAAGCAAATACAATACAAAAAAATTGGGTATATTTAGGCAAATACTCACTAAAACAGCGAAATATTACAATTAACGGTATGCTTTGAAGGGAAAGGATTATACATCGTAATAAAATCAACCACGTAGTGGTGTAGTGCTAGAAAGTGGGTGAGGGCCATAGGGCATAAAATTTCAGACGCCAGTCTTGAAAGTGAAATATCACGGAGACAGAATATCAATTTGTTTATTTCACTTTTTATAATCGTTACGGCGAAGATAAGAGCAAGAAATAATATTTTGTCTTGCTGCCATTTATCCTTGATATGCCATAGTAACGACGAAGTATATAAATCATTTTACATGTTGTTCTTTCTAATGCAATTATATAATTGATAAATTACTTAAATCAAAAATAAATATTATGGTCCCATGAACACTTAAGTCCCTAAGGACAGAAAAAAAATAATAAAATAAAATAAATGCTTTTTCTTACCAGAAATTGTATACATTAAAAGCAACTGAATAAAAATAATGGTTACAAATTTTTCAATAAGATAATTAAAATAAGTCTCCATTTTTAAACTATAAAACTTTTAGTAGGATATATAGAATTATAATGGCCATAGGTGCACAATGTATTACTGATCTCATCTTTGACTGATGAAGATATTATAAAATTTATATATGATGATGAGTCGTCACGAAATGTTTTCAGTAATTGCCCTTTTGTTCTAATTTAAATATTATCCTGGATTTACATTAAATGGCCGAATCGCCGTGTTTTTTTTACAAATATATTATAATATTAAGTTGTTGTTTCTTGTGGCTCTTGCCATGGACAAGCCCGCTGTTACGAAGACAGCGATTTTAAGCCGGTGGGGGAGCTTCTCTTGTTTTCATATTAGCGCCATCTAGGGCCAAGAGAACGGCTTAGCTACACACACGTCACAACTCTTTTTACAGGGCGGACTTCATTCACTCATCCACATATTGTAATTCAGACCTGAATCAGAGAACGATCACCCCTGATCCAGTACCCCCAGTGGTATTACTCTCGACATGGAGAACTTTGTGACCACGACAGATATATACGCGCGCCAGCCAGCAAGCACGAGGGGAATCTTCGGCCTGCGGGATTCGAACTCGTAACCTAAGTGACGTGAACCCAACGGTCTACCAACCAGAATAAGTTAATTCATTAATTAATGCGACTGCATACATATTTTAAAAAATTAACTAGATTTAGTTTTTGAAGAATATTCTTTCCCATCTTTTACGGTTGACATGTAGAATTACTCTTAAAAAATCAGTGTGAATGAATCAAATTGAGAAACTTTCTCGCATACTCTGTAATAAAGGTGTTATCTCAGAGAATGCCTTGCATGGAACTGGTGTATAATAGTTACGAAATATTGAGCTTTCGCTTGAATATGCCATTTTTACTAAATCTGTCATGTAATCCTTGGCAAGTTGTTTGATGATTAATCCCTGGCAAGCCGTTAAAAATATCCAAAAATGTTATTAAATTATTTTTAGACGCGTTTCTCCCAACCGATTGAAACAAAAATTTGATAGATAACTACAATTGTGGTCCCGAATCTCGGGAACCTACAAAATCCTGAATTTGATATATTTAAATCATTGCTTCTTTGAGTTATCTCTATTTACTGGCAGTCAAATCCTAACTCGATTTGCCTGTTAATTTGATAAGTGTCTGCGCTATAGATGTTAAATATGTGTACAAAATTTTATTCATCTAGCTCATCTGTAGTTATAGCATTAACTTATATTCGAATACCCGGATAGACAGATGGACTTCCTCTGAATGGATTTAACTCAAAATTTGATAGAAATCTAAAAATTTGGTGTAAAGATCATATACCAAATTTTATTCGTCTAGATAAAGGCGTTTTTGAGTTATATTTGTCACAGAGAGACGGACGAACATTTTCCAAAAATATGTTTTTCGAACTCGGAGAGATTTAAAACGTGGAGATTCGTCAAAATCTCGATTTCAAATTTTTTAACGATTATTATACTTTTTCTATACTACATATACTTGAAAGTAAAAAAAAATTATTTTCTTTCGTTGTTTTGAATTGCAATAGAATGTTTCAGTTCTGCGTTCTCCTGGATCTTTCAATTCTATTTTTTCGTTATTTATTATTTATCTTTTAATTGATAAATATTTTAGTATGTCAATAACCATTGTAACTTCCCCTAGTCAGTGTTCCAAATTGCTTTCATAGGTTTTAGAGGGGTTTAGGCTTGAAATTCAAAAATTCAGATTCTAAAGTCTGGCTTCTTTCAAAAAAAAATAATGGAAAAAATAGAACACGGGATTGTTCTAAAATTACTGTTTTATATATATATATATATATATATATATATATATATATATATATATATATATATATATATATATATATATATATATATATATATATATATATATATATATATATATATATATATATATATATATATATATATATTATGCAGCAGATTGGCAAACTGTATACATTTTGGTATATTTGTAAAAATGAACCCAAAATCTATAAACCTTAAGATTTAAAAATTCGTGTCATTTTAGATATAATTGTTTTTAACAGAACAATGGAGAAAAATTCTAGTGCAACAGTATTCTAAAATTAATAAAAATAAATAAATAGACTTTTACGCAGCGGATTGGCAAGTTCTATTTGGTTCCTTATAAATTCGATTACTTTCATTCTGTATGGCAAACTATGCCTACTTTGTACAGTTTGTAATAAAGAACTAAAAGACAATAAATTCAATTCTAAATTACATAACTATATCCAACTAGTGACACATGCTGTCTTCTACTTTTGCTTGACATAACTGTGTCAGACCGAAAACACCGAACGTTTGTTCGAAGACCAAACCCATCTCGTAATGATAAATAATCTCGTGCATAAATTGTTCCATTCTTGTAGCGAACGTCGCCCAGAATCCGATCCTCGTGGATTCGATCCCAAATGAGAGGCGCATTAGTATAAGATGTCGAAGTCTGTCAGTTTTCGGCGGACACCTGCTGTTCCGGGAAGGACAGGCCGTATGGAATAAATGATATTTCTTGTTGCTCAACGGGAGTGCAATTTGATCGAAGTGTGTGTGAGGTTTGGCGCGTTTTTCCTCCTCAGAGGCCGTCCGCTGTCTCTGTTCCGGGATTAGGTTTCGCAGATACTGATCTGTTCGGTGTTTCATTAGAGATCTGATAAGGCCAAGAGAACAGGATTAATAAACATCACGTGGATCTCTGACGCAGATCAGTGAACTAAAAAGGTCTCCAAGGAAAATACGATCAGTGTTCGAATGCTGAGTTGGTGTTCTTTTTACTAAAATGGAACAATTAACTTCGCTGGTGCTTGTTATAGAAAGCATAATTTTAAATCAAAAAATGTGCAGTTACTTAACAGTGGCGTAATGATGGAATGGAGTGGGTTACCGAGAGTTTCTAGTCTAAAGAGAGTTAGTTGTATTGAGAACATTCTCAAACAATAAAATATCTTCCCTAAGAAACAAATAACATAGAATTTCGTATCAAATTAGCGACCATTAAAACTAGACGCAGATATTCTGACAAAGAGTAATGCCTAGATTATTCTTTTTGCAGGTTATTCGCAATTGTTAATCCAAAAATTTTTTTTTTTGGGGGGGGGAACTTCAATCTCTACTTATAATTAAGATGGACGTGTATGTGAACGTTGCTCTTCTTTCTCTCTCTGTATATATGTGCGTGTGCGTGTGTGTGAAAGAGAAAAGGACTTAAAACATCCTTTATTTTTTAAAAAAATTTGTGAGTGAAGTTTTTCAAAAACATTTTATTAAATCATAAATGGCTCATTTCCAACTATAAATATAAATTCTTTTCAAAATTATTTTCGTGTTGATTTATAGTTACTTTCGATCATTTTATGAATTATCTGTGATTGTGGTAATATCCGATTCCTTGAATAATCTGGAGTTCCCAGTAAACAGTTTGATATCACATATTTACTTATTTTAAATTTTATTTTTCCATTTAATCAATATATTTCTATCAAATTTCAATTTTTTGTACTTAATGTGATAAATATAAATTTTACTCGAAATGGGGAATTAAAAACTAGCCCATCCGCTTCTTAGCTTTTTATCCATTATGAAACATTTTAATTTACCTTGATAAGTTGAAATTGTTCATAATATGCAATTTAATATTTGTTTTCCTATTTTCAATATGCTTTGAAATTGCGGTAAATATGCAGAAGCAGTACCTTAAACAAGCAGAATCGCATTAGTAATTTGTCAATACTTTTAAAATTGGTGAATTGTCTAGTGAGGATAAATATTGTCTTTTATAAAGGTAAACAATATCCTTTTTTAAACAATTAATAATAAGTGGAAAAATGGTTAATGACAAAAAAAAGCATTATCTGATGTTTTAAATAAATCATCGGATTATTTATATTCTTTCATGCAAGATATTCAGCATTATAAATTAAATTATAAATAATTGCAGATTATTTTTACCTTGTTAAGTAATTAAAACGATCTTTTTTTCAAAACATTATTTTTATAATAAATAATTTAGCAATTTTTTTTTGTGTGTATATTTGTATACTTTAGAGTTTAAACAGGTTACGAACAAAATATGACTAAGGAAAAATTTTGAATCACGTAATTTATTTCATTCTTTGATACCACGATTTTATTCACAGTTCAGGATTTTTTTAGGACTTTTTCATTCATGATTTCCTTGCAGGGTAGATCAACAATGAAATGGCCTAAATAAATAGAACCTTTGTGCATTCTTTGCAAAATTATCAAGTTTTGAAACAATTCGTCGATGGGAAGTCTATCTGTCCATATGCATATGAATGGTCCGTCCACGTGTCCAAAAACTCATCAAATTAAATGAATTTGTATGAAGTCTTTGCACCAAACTTCAAAAATTGTTATCAAATTCGTTAAAATAAAAATACAACTTTTCAAAATGCACATTTGATGCTCTTCACTACAAGAGCATCACAGAATGAAGCATATTGAGGAAATACAATAGAAAATTGAAGAAGATGGGAAACACTTCATATTTTGGAATTTAATTGGAATTATCAAGTAGTTAAAACTTGAAACTATCGGTGAAAGAAATAGCAATATAACAAATCTTAAGCATTAGTTCACACTTCGATTAAGACCTATCCCACAAAAAATTTGGGATCAGGAAAAAATTTAGTGTTTTCTACTTTACCCAGGAGTTAACACTAGAAAACTAACTACAAAATAAATGCATTTTAATATTAATTATTTCTGCAAAACACTGAAGAAAAAAATTTTAATGACTCAAATTGTCTAAATTAATTACTTTTTTTAAAAAAATAATTTGATACAAAACAGCAGATTACAGTTAGTTAAGTTTTGAATATCAAACTGCATACACTACTACACTAATATTTAGATACTATTCTCAAAAATGAACTGGGGATTCGTCCTACAGAAAAGGATTTTCACTCGTGTAACAACATTTAATTTATTTATGTAAAGTTAATATAAGTAAAGATTTTAAAAACACTCATTTATTAATGTAAAAATATTAAAAAGTAGAAAATACCACTTAAAAAAACATGAGCGTTAAAATGAAAAAAGAAGAGTTCTTTAGGCATTTAGAATTAATAAGAATTTTAATCACATTTATTATATAATTTAATTCTTTAGAAATGCTGAAGAATTTTGATTTATGATACTCATTTTGGCTTAATTTCCTTTATGTATTTTTCAACTCCACATGCTTTTGTGCTTGTTTTGAATAGAATATTTTGAAAGAGGGGAAAAAATTTATTTTCCATTTGTTTTAGTACACAAAAAGCGTGTTTCAAAAAATGTCATCCTTTTAATCATTTTCTACTTTTACGACTTTAACAAATTTCATAATTTTTTATTATATAAATTATAGAATTTTAAGAAAATTTTTCTTAGTTTCATAGGCAGATGGATCTGCTTATAAGGAATTGAAATTTATTCAAAATTGATTAACTTACAATTCTAAAAATACAAAAACATTACTCTGCCTTCGAAAACATAAAATCAATGCAAACCTTCAAAGCCTTAACAAATTAGCATCAATTACTGAAATATCAAGAAGTGCGTGAACAAATCTATTACAAAATTCATTCGCTACAAGATTGAAAGATAATGCTAAACAAAAACGTGTATGTTTATCTAATATATTTTAATTTTAAACAGTTCGGTTACATTTATATCCGATTTCGAGACGACACAAAGGACGAAAAGTCGGTAAACTGAACAGACATCAAAGAACTGAAGAAGAGAGGAGAAAGAGAGGAAAGCGTGCCTGTCTCCAGACGCGCACAGGTCGTTGGAATGGGATTTTAGCAAACTACACTTAGCCTGCTTGTGGATTTCGATCCTCAAACCCTCTGATTCTGAAGCCAAAATTTTAAGACTATGTCCGCGGTAGGTTATGAGACGAGAAATTAATTAAGTTGAATTTATTGAATTTTATTAATGCTTCAAACATGCATTTTGGCCCCTAATTTGCATGTGCACTTGGGATTACAAAATTCTGATCGATCGAAAAACTTTACTAGCCAATTGACCAAATAAATTATATATATATATAATCACGGTTGTTATTATTCTGACACTTTGCCAAGCTTAATTAAACAAATTTCTTTCTGTTTCATTACGTCATTATTGTATTTTCACATGACCAATGTCTTCTTAAATATAATTCCGCACAGATTGCCAAGTGTCAATGAAAATCTACATTACATATTACTTCTTCTCAAATTGCCAAAATAAAAAATAAAACATCAAGTTGAAAAATGTTAAGACTAATTATCTAGTTGAAAATTAAACTATCCAATCAATAAAAACAGGGGGCTTAAAATGTGCACTGCCTAGGGTTGGAAAATGCTTGAATTCGTCATTGAGCCAATGCTACAGATCCATAATACAATCCTCTGAAATATTTTGAAATATTTCCAGCATAGTTGTAACTTTCAATTATTCTACCGCGAATATTCTTCAATAAAAATGTTGAACATTATGCTTAGTTACCTTTAAAGAGACCGACCTCTTTGAATTCGTACAGCCGAAGAGGTCAGCAACAAAGGAAGCATTGCCCATATGACCAAAAATTCAAACTGTGTATGCACATTAATTTACAACTGGCAGCAATAAGCGCAAATCATCCCCGTCTATTTATTTGTGTGCGACGCCTCCCGCCGGCTCATTTTCTTGCCGGAGCAGCTTCGTTATGTGCAGAAGCAGTCCCAATAAATATCCCCAAAGGAAAAAGTAATGAAGCGAAACAGTTAATAAAGCAAAAGTCGAAAAGGAGAAACCCGCCCCTCAACTGGGCGTTGGGCAGCCGATGTTGTGTCACCTGTGAGTTGTACGCATTGGCTAATATCTCCATTAGTAGTCTCCGAGATCAAAGGCGCCGCATGCGGTTTCTGGACCACCCAGAGGGGGGACTGCGTTTTGAGGAGAAAGAAAAAAACGGGCATAAAGTTCCGATTGGTTCCACTAGCTGCCTGGGAACTATTTTCCCATGACTTCTGTGCAGGAAGAACCAATGTGTGACAAATTCACATCTTCTACAGGATCTCCTCATTTTTTTCCCTTCTTTTCTTACAAAGAGGAATCAGGTGGTTTCTTACGATGAGGATTGTCAGAAATCATTCATTAAGGAAGTAGCATTCTTTCGTTAATTTTTAGTTACTCTTTTAAGTTCAAAGAATCACCGGACTTTCTCAAGAGGCTATATAGATTTTTTGGATTAACAAGACTAGAATTTGGATGATCTAGAGAATGAATGGCCGCGCAATGCGGGATGCTCAAAACGGGCGAGGGTCGCAATATGTGCCTTTAAAAAAATATAAATAAATACATAAAATGTATCAAACTCAGATATAACGAAATGATCAGTTACTTTAAAAAAAATGTGTTCGCATACATTTAGATTAACTGACAAAATCAAAGAACAAATCTCTCAACCCTAAACATTGATTTGAATTAGCATACTTTTATTTTATTTGAGCATCGATGACTGCTGAATATGTTATCAATGAATGACTGAACCCACCTTCCTTTTGTGAAAAAAATCTTAAAAACATTGTTTCACTGCACATTCTGAGAAGGGGGGGACCTTATCAGAGTTCCACAGCCATAATTACTGTATCGATTCCGCCGTTTTTTATTTCATCCCCGTTGTATTTTGCTGCTAACTGGCTTTCACTTTTTTTAGTTATAAAAAGGTAATGTTGTTTAGATTGAAGGTCTTATTTAAAATAATTATAGATTTTATATTTTATATTTATTTGAAATAAAGCTATCCGATGAAGTAATTTGAAATTTCTGAGCGAAATGAATTTGAATCTTTGATAAGGTTTGTAGGTAAGACTGAAGGTACATAGAAATGACGACAATAAACAGAGCAAAATATTTAGAAAAACGTGGATGGCACAAATAATTCCAAAATCAAAATTTTGAATTCAGGTGCAATAAGAATATAAAGATCATCTTCAGGGCCACTTTAATTCAAATTTTGAAGAATAAAATGCCGATAAACAAAATCTGAAGTTGGCAAAACTTTTTAAAAATTGTGATTATACGCTGCTACGTATAATACGATTTTTTTCTACGTCTCAAATATTGATTTAAGCTTCTTATTACATCACTGAAACAATTTGAAATACATTTTAATTTCAAATAGAGAAGGCATAAAAATAAAGAGTATGTATTATTCGAAATAAAAAAAGATATTAATTCTTATAACGTGAAGGAATATTTAGGACAATCATGTCAAATCATAAAAAGTTCACAAATTTTTGTATTTATAAAACATCTAACTGCACGAAAAGAATTATGTTTTCTGAAATGAAACTATAAATTTCACTGATATTCGATTGCAGAAAGTATAATGCACATCAATAGAAAATAAACTGAAAAATAATTCATGTCAATTTAATTTTAAATGCATATCTAGAAATATACGGTCATTTAACAATAACGTGGTGACGGTAACTGGATGAAGCCCCTAATATTGAAAGAATTGTTCTGGACCTCTTCTTATATGGACTGGGACCTCCGCAAATAATGAATTTTCTTATCGAAATTTAAAAGTCTGATTCTTTCAGAAAATTACAAAATTCATTATTTATTTATTTCAAAAATTATTAATAGATATAATAATTAATCTCATTTGTCTTACACTGCGTATAATAAAATTTGTCTTTGGTATATTGTGACTTTAACAACAACGTCGAAATTGCAAAATATTGGTGAAGAAAACTGATCTTTTCTGTTCCCTCCCTTTAAAAAAAAATATTCTTCGAATTTGAAGAAATGAAATCGAATGTGCCGACCTAATCTGTCTAATTTAAATCTAATTTAAATCAAGAAATGCTGCAATAGCAAATACCTTGTTTTTCAAAAAATAGGACCTCAACAAAGAAAGAGTCTCACTTTTAAAAATTAAAAAAATAAAATTGTCAAAGAAATATTTAGTCTACATTGTTTTCCTTTGTCCTAACCGCGGTTTGTTTTTATTTACTTCTCTTGAAATACATTATTTAATTTATTGTGAAGAGAAATCAAAGTATCTGCTTGTTGGCAGAGCTAATATTCAAGCATCTGAAACTACAATGATACCACATATTTAGGAGATTCGATAACCCCCAAATTTTTTTCAACAATTTCCAATAAATTTTTAAAATTTTGTGATAGATAGATGTTAATTATGCAGAAACTTAAATTTCTAAAATATTTTTCAGTTTCAAAGGTTAAAAATTTAAATATTTTAATTTTTTTAAAAATGTCAACCGTGTTTTAAAAATACTTCTTTTCGTTCAATTTTTAATATTTCTCCCCCCCCCTTCCCAAATTTGTTTTAAAGGGACCTCACAATGTATTTAACAAAAATAAGGATTAGATTTTTTTTATCTATATTAGTTTCTGAAAAAAAAAAAAAATGTTGCTCAAAATTTGTGTGAAATGTTTTGGAAAATATGGGATATTTTTCACTTTGTGCGTTTTTAGAAAAGATTGTAATGAAAATTTTTATAAATCCATCCCTAATTCTATTAAGCATGTATTTAAGAGTGAACAGAAAAAAAAATTCATGCAATTACAAAAAAATATGATTGACTTTTAACATTTTGTAGTAGACAGAATTTTAGGGAAAAAAGCAAAAAACGCAATAAACAGCTTTAAAGTTTTCAACATAATAAAATTGTTATAAAAACAGCTCATAACAAGCTGATTTTTTTCAGAGCAATAATGGGGCATTTGTAAGTCCTAAGATATCAATTTTATTAATATAATCATATTTATTAATGACTATTATCATGTATTGGAATTATAAGAATTTTTTTTAAAAAAAATTAACTTTTTTTATTTGATGATTTTTTTTTTTTTGGCAAAATATTAATTAAATGATCTGCAGTTTTGTTTATGAAATATCTATTGATACACAACAAAATTCTAGAAAATTTGATCGAAATTCAAATGAAATTAGTCATTTTGAAGATGATTATAATGCCCAGTGAGAAATTAAATCGAAAAGAGAAGCGAAAGCAGTAAAACTATAAACAAAGATTTAACCGTTACAGTATCAAACTATCCTGCGTTTTATTTCATGAAAATAAATTAAATGGCTTGGCTACTTACACATGAAATATATTTAATGCAAACATTGAAAGTGGACGTGGCACCTGTTATCGCGTTAGACAAAATAATTCTGTATCTCATTAAATACTTGTTCGATTGTTTTGAAATTTTCATATTAATAAGTCTAAGGTTCAAGCATCATTTTCCACTCAAAATTCAAAAATCGATACCTTCATCAATTTTCCGAAATTCTTAGGGTACCGAGTCCCCTTTATAGCCAAAATTCAAAGCATCACAGCACAGAACGACTTCTTTCAGCGTTATAAACTGTGAGTTTTTGGCAAAAAAGATGTAAATTGTTCCAGAAAAAAAAAAAAAAAAAAAAAAAAAAAAAAAAAAAAAACATCCTTTGAGAAAAAGATCGAATGCATCTTTTTGTGCTAAAATTAATATAATACTAGGTCTTATTTTCGGAAAAAGTACTGTACATACATAAAAAAAGTGTATGATGAATTATCTAAACCGAGTTTTTCTAAATTTGAAATCATTTTATATTATTTGTAAATAAAAGGGAAATTACACGGTTTGAATAATTGTCATCAAAACCTTTTTATTATTATTATTATTATTTTACTCATTCATTTTTTATCTATTTATAACGGTGATGTTGCAATTTTCGAAACACACACAAAGAAAAGGATATTCATTTTATTTGATCTCAGTGCTTCATTTTATTGGTCTTCGCGTATCACCCTTCTTTATTGCTTCACGTCCCATGAGGAGGCGGGCCACACAGGTTGAAGATCATCTGGGATTCCCAGATATTGCGCACAAGAAAGGGAGTTAATCTACAGTAAAGTTTCATGTAGTTCAGTAGGGTATTCTTCAGATTCTGCTTCAGGCTGCCTTTGATAATTTACTAATTCATTTTTTCCTCAAATCATCAAATAATTTATTAAAGTTTTTACATTTTTCACCTAACAATTCTTCCCTTATCTGTGATATAACAAAATTAAATAATCCTGGAGCAATAACCCGTCTTCATACCCTCATCAAAAAATTTGATATGAAAAGGTTAATGCAATTACTAATGTTTTGTATTTGCAATAGCAAGATCATTAAACTAAAATGCATTAATTGCATGTGAATCACAGAATTTTAAACAAGCGAGAACGTTCCCCTACGAAACTTTCTTGTGCGCTTTTTAACAGAGATGTTATTCCCCTGTACACTAAGTGAAAATTTTGGATAAGGCCTTGAACACTACGATTACGTAATTTTTATTTTCTCGTATACGAAGCATAGAGAAAGTATAATAATCGTCAAAAAAATTCGGAATCCAGATTTTGATGATCCCCACGTTTTAGACCTTCCTGAGTTTGGAAAATGTCTCTGATAATGATAATCAAAAGCGCTTTGAGCTAGATGAATGAAATATGGTATATGGGCTTAAAACCAAATTTATTTTCTATAAAACTTTGAGCAAAATCCGTTTAGAGGACGTCTGTCAGTCCGCTGTTCGAATATAACTTAACATAATAACTGCAAAACAAAGAGTGCTAGATTGATAAAATTCGGTACACAGATTTGTTATTTATAGTGTACACACTTATCAGATTTGAGCAAATACAACTAGTTATTAACTGTCTGCCGGTCTTTACTTTCAGAAACATGTAAACTCTATAATTCAAACACGCACTGACTTAATTATAACAAATTTGGTACGTGATTTTGTGATTTTTAAGTGCAGCTGTATGTCAAATTTTTGTTTCAATCGGTTGGGAAGAACACGTCTGAAACCCAAATTTGATTTTTGGATACTTTTGACTGCATACCAGAGATTAATCGCCCAAACAATCGCCAAGAATCACAGGATAGACTCAGTTACATAATTGAAGTCATCCAGCCACTAAAATGATCAAATTGGTCAGCAAAAATTAGATGTAAATCACGTCTTTAATACTATTAGCATTAGTGATTTTTTAATACCAAAGAAGACGTAATATAGTTACATATTTATTTCTATTAATTCATAGTTTTCTTTTGATGATATGCTAAACTTGATAGATAACCATGAGCACTTGAATACATTTAAGAGATAATTGATGCCATGTCAGGCTTTCTTGCCTCTTATTTGGATCATATTCTATGATTGACTTGAGTTCTGCTAGTAAACATCTTAGTAATTATTCTGAGAAAAAAATCGTACATCCCTGAGCGCACTGAACCAAAAAATTTTAAGAAAATCTGAGCCTCTCGCCAAAGAATTGCAACGATATATTCAGTGCAATAACAACACGGCTGAAGGAAAAACCCAGACCCCCAGAGGGCTTCAAACCTCAGGGTGCCTCGAGCATTTCCCAAGAACACAGTGTCACCTCAGGCTGGCGTCCAAATAGCCACTCCAAAACACCTGATTCTATTGTGAGCTCCTGCATTTTACCACTTGTCGTGGTCTTTGCGAGACAAGTTATGGGGGTCCAGCAGTCACTAATATTGTAACTGGACGTATTATCTCGGGTAGCACGTGGCTCTGACAAGCGGCCACCCAAGTTGCTTGACAGGAGGGTGGCCCACATCTGTGTGGGAGGTCTGCAGACTTCACACTCTCTCCCTTGATAGAGACACCCCATAGATACGGAATTGTGTTCTAATGCAGCAACCTGTGCCTCATTCTCTGGTTGATGGCCTTGGAAGGTCAATCTTCGTTCGATTTGGTAATCGCACACACTGCTTAGCCAGAAACAAGATCCGCAATGAAGGATTTATTATCATATTCTGCTTTTTTGGCATTATTTGTAAGCCGATGCGGTAGTTTATTCGATAGCTGAAAAGGACGCGCTCAGTTCTTCCTTTTTCGCATATTAATTACATGAAGTTATTGGATGCTGAGAAAACAAGTGTATCATCTATTAATTAATTCATTTCGAAGTTGGTTAATGAAAGTAGAACGTCGGAAACTCATTACTAATAAGGGTTTGATGTACGGAGAGCATTTCCAAATTCAATGGCAAGCCGAAAATATAGCTTATGTCAACTTCACGTTAGATTGATAATGCTACCTATTTATTTCACTTACATGAAAATAGTTATGCAATTAGGAACCACACATTTTATAGATTTCATATTCACTTTAAAAAATTGCTCTTGATAATGAAATAATACTAACAGCTATTCCTTACTTTAAAACTATAGCGAAAGACAAAAACGTACATTAGCAAGCTTTGCTTAAACAATTTAAAAATTATGCAAGAAGAATAACAAAAAATAAACCTCAGTCTTTACTGAGAAACGATATCAAAATGTGATAAATATATAAACATTAAATACAGCAAATTTTATTAATCTTTATATTAAATAAAACTGACTAAAAATTATTACGGCGTTAAATTTTTGTTTAAATATCCTTTAATAATATATGAATGAACTTAATTTTTAAGTCTTTTATCGCTGAGACAAGTGAATTTATATAGTCCATACTTCTATCAAAGCAAGTATTAGAAATATTAATTTTAAAATGGTAACATGTGCCATATTGCTTGCTGCTGGGATCAGTCCCAACAGTGTCAAAACCTTATCTTTCGAACTTAAATCCCTTGCAAACCATGCAAAGTACTATTTGTATTGAAATATGTCGAGAAGTTGCTTCTTTCCACATTCATGCAAAACTCCATCTGGTTCAACAGTGTAAAATTTTGATTCATTAGAAAAGAAAAGTCCTTAACCATGCTTTGACTTCCATTTGCATTATTTTTACCTATTCTTAATTTTCACAGAGTTTTCTTACCTAGGATATCTTCGGTCTTTAAAAAAAAAAAAACCACTTTTTTCTAAAATACTTTTGTGACTTAGTTACTTTTTAATTTCAGAATGCGTACTGCAAAATAAATTTATAGAATCGCATGACATAAAAAATGCATAAATTTAGGAAAAAATATACAAAATAAAAAAAAATGATGAATTGCAAAATAAATGCAGAAAAAAAATATATTCGTCACAGAATAGTAAAATCAAATAAACACATAAATATCACAAATCATTTATGAGTTTATAAGTTAAAAGCAACTAACACTAAAAAGGTAAGAAGATTTATTAAAAAGATCAATACTTTCAAAATATTTATTAAAAAAAATCATAAAATTTACTCAAAAAACTTTGTGCATGTAATTAAATTTTCTGAAAAACTGAAATAACTTCCGTCTCTCAATTCTCTGGCCATTAAGACAAAACGAATAAAGTTAAGTATTTCAAACTCATGTTTTTAGTAAATTTATAGAAAAACAGAATACAATAAATCTATCTAAAAAAGATTTCTAAAAGTTTATCTGAAATTAAAATTCTCGAGCAAATTAATCATGCAACATGCAGGAAGATAAAGTCAGAATTATTGCTGTTGAATGTTTTTTAATAATACTTTAATTTTATTTGTTGAAGCATTTACATTGACATTATTCAGGAATAATTGAAATATTGAATGTTTTCTTCTTGATAATTTTGATTTAAATTCACTTTTTTTTACAATGATAAATACTTTCCACATATGGAATTTAATTCATCCTTTTATTGATTTGGGTTTCTTGTTGTTCATTGGTCTTCATACGCATGTCTTAAAAATTTTCAGTCTTGTTCTGACTATATCAAACATTGGAATAGAAATTGCATGTGCAATGGGGAAATCAAACTTATCAAAAAGAGACCGTTTAACAGGTTAAAAAATAACAGAAATTTAATTCAGCAGATCTATTCCAAAATGCCCTCCAAATTCAGAATAAGAGATATTTTCAACATCCGAAGCCTAAATTCGTTTTATTATTATTATTATTATTATTTTATCCAGTTGACTATCAAACCCATATTCTAAACAATATTTGAAATATTAAAATTAACTTTGCAAAAAGTTTTATATACAATTGCAAGTTTCATATACAGTTTGCAGGCAATAAATTTCAATAAAGAAATTTAAGAACACAAATACATCAAGATAAAATCTTGCCACTTGCTTAAAAATCCAAAATAGCAAATTTTAAGCATATCCAAAATAAAAAATGCGTGATTTGAATATAAAAAAAATAATTAAATTCCATTCTCTTTTTTAATAAAATTGCTTTTTAAAAAAATTATGACAGAGGAAATTTTGTCGCAAAACCGAAGCTTGATAAAATTTGTCTACCATATATGTACTTTCGATGTGAGTGCTACCCACATGTAGGCGATAATTCTGGTAATGCAAATTTAAAAAGAAACTGTTCACTTTTTATGTAAGAGACAGTGTTATCGGTGAAGACATTAGACTAATCAGTCCATTAGTTTCGAGACCACATACTCTTATCATAGACTTGTAAATGTATCACTTGGAGACCTTTTCTCCCACCCCCTCATAAGATACCGCTTATGAGGAGGATTTGGAAGAGGTGATTCGTTTTTAAATTCGTTCTGCTTGTATTATCAATCTAACACTGAATTTTTTTTTTTTTTTTTTTTTTTTTTCATTTCTGATATATTTAAAAAGCTATTAGGTGCAGTAGCTAAAGTTTATGCATCGGAAACAAAAATAATGATAAAAATGTAGGTAAGAAATTAATTCACTCATAAGTCGACTTCTAGATTGATTTCTAAGATCCCAGATCTTTTCTCTTTGATTCTTATTTTAATAATTTTAAAATGTTTGAAGTAATAAGGGAAAAACATTTAACTGAATTATTCCTACCGATGTGTAATTTTTGCATATACTTAATTTCAAGATTGAAAAAAAAAAGAATAAAAAAACAAATAGATCGTCCATTTGATTTTTCTTTTGATTTTTTGCTTGTTTTATATCGCTTTGTTTTATATCGGGCCGTGATTTCCTTCCCAGTTCGCATTTAACATGAATTATGTGAATATTAAAGACTTCATTTTCTTTTTCGCATTCCTGTTCAGTTTTAATTTATCGATCATTTCATTTTTTATAGTGCTATCTGAGGAGAAATTACAAAATAACTCTTTATAAATGGTTAAAAAATCTTTTTTAAGTAGTATAAAAAGAATGAGGAAAAGGCCAGTTCCAATTACTCTTATTATGTCATTGGAATAATTATCATGAAATAATGCCTTTCTTTTCGTATGTTTGAAATTTTAATACTTTTATTAAACTTCACTCATTTCTTCTTTGTACAGATGGAATTTTATAATCGATTTTTCATTCCCTTCTCCGCTGGATCATTTATATTTTACACATTTGTGTATTCTCGACGGCAATAGATATTTTTTAAAATGTCAAGTTTAACTGAAGCTTTCATATTTATTATCCATTAATTAAATCAAATTTCTAAATCGAAAGTCCATTAATTAATCACAAAATAAAAAAAATAGTTTAGGCTGTACAAGCATGCCACGTATGCAACAGAAAAATTAGTTTTTATCAATATGTTGCCATAATGTTGACTAAAGTTCAAATTAAAAGATTAAGTTACCTCTTACTGCAAACTAAACCTAAATATTTGTAACTTTCAACACGTGTCCGTAATAAATGAAATGAACATGATATTTTTTGAAAGATAAAATGCAAGTAAAAGGTTTCTGCGAACTATTTTTTAAAAATTCACAGAAGTCTTCATATAGATAAACAGAAGTTAATTCAATAATTCTGCAGTATATAAGGTTTTTATATAAACAAGGTTCATATATAAACATAACGTTAACTCTAATCAGGCACCAATGCATGATTTCTAAATACTCAGTATTAGGTATTTAAATTTAATAGAAAAAAAGATTTAAATGAAATAAATAATTATATTTTATGCTGCTTAAATCAATACACACATGAAATAAGTTTACATAGCAAGAAATAAGTTTTTCAATTCAGAGGGCTCTAGAATATATTCTATTGGTCCAAATGAAATAAAATTTGAAATGGCGAAATGAAATAAAATAAATAAATGCAAATGGCGCTGTAACACAAATGTGTGTGTTTGTTCACATGCAATAAAAATATAAATACCATTTGCATTATACGGCATGTCTATTAACATTGCACTTTTTGCCGATTTGAGGGGAGTGTCCCGGAGTTCTTGACCTCAAGGCTCTTAACCTCCGGACGTGACCGGTGAATAGAGTAATAGCAAGATAATGAGGTTATTTAGTAAGTGGTTGCATTTAGATAATTAAAGATATTATTTAGGAGAATAAATCATAATAGCAAATCCGGAAAAAAAGAAAAAGAAAAAAAAAAAAAAAAAAAAAAGGTAAAAGAAAAAATGTAAACATTATTCTTTGAACAAAAAGTTGGCGGAATCTGCACGGGCCTGACCTTCTTCTTTGCTCGTTGTGCCGATTTGCAAGATAAAGAATTACTAGTAAAAGTGAACAATCAAAATCAGCAAATGTTTGTCAGCATATCTGTTGCAGCTGTAAAAGAATTCCGTCCTATGAAGGTGGATACAAAGTGGTCCAGTATCTCCATATACCCAACGCACGTTTTTACAGAAATAATAAACAACTGGAAAACTTGGCATTCTTTCAGGTAGAGCACAAAAGCAAATGCCGTCTTCTAGTGACAAAAGTGTGGCTGCTTACAAGCCAAAATTTGGTTGCCGAAGGGTATTGTGTTGATTGTTTCCCGTCTATTAGATATGCCGTATTCCACTGTACGAAGAATCTTACTGCCGATTCAACATTTTTATCCCGACAAAATCAAATATGTGCACCTATTATAGAGGGACTCAGAGATTCGATAACTTTTAACACTTTAGTTCCTTAGTAGAATGATGATTGACGTCACTTGGCCATGGAACATTCTGTGAAGAGACAAAGCGCACTTTTGTCTCAATGGGCAAGATAATACTCACAACTATCGAATTTGTGCAGCAGAAAAGCTTGACTCTATCCAAAAACAACCCTTGCATTCTGAAAAATAACAGCATGGTATGATTGTATGGCTCCCTATTGAATCCAAATTTGTACAGTCACAGGATAAGGATACCGTGAAATGTTGAGGGATTTTGTAATCGCACAACTTCAAACTGCATGGACGCCATGAAGGCATCATTTTCATGCAGGATGGCGCACTTTCTCACATTGATCATGGTGCAAAGCAATTGCTAAAATAGCATTTCCCAAGTGCAAGCTTGATTAGCCGCCATTTTCCAATAGCTTGGCCTCCTCATTCACCGGATATTATCCCTGTTACTTTTGGTAGTGGAGTTTCCTGAAGGACAGTAGCTACCCGTGGCCAGCATCTATGCCGGATCTGAAGGACAGCATTCGGCGCCATGCTTTTCACATTCCAACAGTTTTATTCCAGTCAGCTGCTGGTAAAACGGTTCTCCGATTAGTTAATCTTGTTGAACTGGAAGAGTGACATAATGATTAATGTTACTTTTTTATATTATTTAACAATTATTAAGCATATTAAATTTTTTATGCATATTGCAACACCACAAATCGGTAGGTTTTTCTATTAATTTTTTTTATTTAATAAATGTCAAGCGCATCTTTTGAATTATCCGTAGGTCAAAATTCATCGTATTTAGGCCAACAAAATGCATTCCGGTGCTCCGAGAACTACGAAACTTATTTCTTGTTAACCCTGAATTTAATATCTTGTCAATCAGCAAGAGTATGAATTCCGCAGGTGAAACAATGAAAACTATCATTGCACAATATAATTAAAAATATTTTCAAGAATTTTATTGTTAACAAATGTAAAAAATAGTATGGAAATAAAAATGATATCACTGTAAAGCTTGTTTTATTTTTTGTTCTTAAAATTATGGTGGAATAAAATAATTGGAGTGGAATAAAAATAATTTTTCTGTCATAATATGTTTTGAGGTTTCTGAAAAAAAACAAAAAAAAAAAAAAAAAACAGTAAAATGTTAACTAATTTTCAATTAAAAATCCAATTAAAAGTTTGAAATTCTTTTTCTTAGTGAATACCTATTGCTCAAGAAGAAACTTCATGGTAAATTTGGCAGTTTTAAATCCGGCATTCCACCTTGTAGAATGTTTATTTCATCATGCATGTTGCATGTCACAATTTGCAGATAATATCCAGCTAAGAAACTGATAGCAAGTATTATCATGATGAAGCATCTTTAGTGACATGAGATGCATCATAATATAAGGAACTTTTCTTTAAAACCTTCTTAGCGTTTTAAAGCAGTAAATATACAGGAAGAATTATCGTCATCAAAAAAGATTTTATTTCGAGATTTTGGAGAATCTCAACATTTTATATCTGACTGAAACCAACAGAATAAAATAAACTGAATTATGCTTGTCCTAGTGGAATTTAACATTAGATAGTTAGATCAAAATTGCAGATTAACATGTTTTTCAACGAAGTTCATCACCGGAAAAAGGCATTTCTCCAAAATATGTGATCTATTTTCTTCTTGTATTATGAAGGTATGCCATATATATGTGTTATGAAATACGCCATACATTTTTCAACAATGAATTTGAAAAATTCTTTTCTAAATAAAATAAACATTTCAAAAGAAAATAATATATATACATCTTTTGATATTATGTTTCAATACACGCAAAATGCAGCTGCAAGATCAATTAGTTTAATAATTAATTAAATTATTTCCATAAGTTTTAAGATAATATAAAATTTTCTTATTTAGATGTTACGACTGAAGGTATTTTAATTACAAAATCGAAAAAATTGCATCTTCAAATAAAAAAGACAATTTTAAATACATTCAGAGCATTTTATTCATGTTAATCGAGAATGAATTTATTTATACATGACTATCCTGTGATACAATAATTTCTTCATTACACATTTTAAGATACTTTTATAAGGAAAAATTTTTTGTCAAAAGATTTAAATTACTTTCTTTGCTCTTGCAAAGAAACGAATTTATCAAGATTATAAAATAGCAAAGACGGAATCGACAGATTTGGTTGAGATGTTCGTGTGTTAGGCATCTAGGAGTACTCGGGTGTAATCAAATTTCCTTTTTTCGTTAGCAAATAATTCTTTCTTTAAATGTAAGATGTTGGTTGCTACAAACTTTTGAACAAAAAAAAATTTTTTTATTGGCTTCAAATTTAAAAGATATACAGCGGATGCCGGATTAATGTGATCGCGGTTAATATTATTATTCGCTTAATATTATCAAAATCCCCAGTCCTGAATTGATGCATTGAAATGTACATAAAAGTATTATTTTAGTATAATCGTTGAATTTTATTATTGAAGTAGAAAAATGACAGATCCTTCACTTTCAGTCTGTGATTGATATTCGTGGAATTTTTTTGCACAATTTGTAAGAAAGATAAGAGATCATTTTCCTCTAGAATTGTCTGAACAAGAATTGCCTGGCAGTTAACTGTTGAAAGGGAAGCTTCACTGTAAGCTAATGAAAATTTTGTTTTCGGAACAATTTCCTCCGAAGTTTTTATGGGAACAAAACACGAAATATGAATTAATTTCTCAAGCGGCTGCTGGCGGCATACATCTATTTCATTTGCTCGTAAGAGTCTTGCTTTTCTTGTCTCCGCTTCAGCGATTGACTTATGCCAGTTTTTAAGCATTGCTAAGTCACGACTTTGAAGAAAATAATACCTTGCAAAAAATATACATACTAATATGAAACAAAAATTTTTAATGCATAAGTAGTTAATTTTAATGGGCTTACATTTTTAAAAGTTAATAACAATCAGAAGAACTGCGCAAAAATGAAGCTGATATCATAGAACTGATGAGATTATGACTTCTAAGATGGTATTAAAATGTTTCTTGTAAAATTATTTACTCAGAAGTTACTTTAGAAAATCAGTGAATTTTCTGTCAATTTCTAATTAATTGAATATTTAATTAGTTTTTGCATTTTGAAAGATTGGAAACATTTTTTTCTTTTGACTTAAAGAATAGCTCAAACTTTGGTTGAAATCAGCCCACTTCTTAGGAGGAGATGTTTAGCTTACGTGTACGTACACATACAGACATAGCAACATTTTTTTTTTTTAATATGAAGATGAGTCAACGGAACGCTACAGCAATAATTAAAAATTTCATGGCTCCTTATTTGTGAAATTTTGAAAATTAGTGATCTTTTTATGAGCAAAGCCAGACAATAAACATTGATGACTTAGTCAGAGACGAATATGTTGAAAAAAATACTTGAACAAATCCTGAAATTTCTTAAGCATTTGATATTTTGAAAGGGAGCATGCATCATTGTTCAACAAATTTTAAAAAACGATACAAATATAAAAATATATAAGTAAAAAGTTAAGAAATAATTGTCGATAAGTAACAATTATTCAAATTTTTTATTATTATTTTCGTTTTGAAATGGTTATATTAAATCCGTTTTAAAGCAATACAAGGGCTATTTTGGGAAGGACCTCGTAATTTTGAAGCGTGGTCAGAGGACGAGGACCACGCCTGAGCTGGCATCCCATCTCCAAACTTCCACACTACACCAGCTGGAGACGTTTGGCCCCGACGTATTTAACGTGCATCAGACCCTCTTACACAACGGCTCTACGGTGGAATCGGGTCTCGAATCTGAAACCCTCCGATTCAGATCGTTGTAATAAAAATATAGCTGATTTTCACCAATTCGGTTATTATCGGTCGATTAATATTGCCAAAATTCATATAACCCGAAGTGATTGCATTAAATGAAAGCTACTGTAACTTGTTTGACATGAATTTTTTTAATGATTTTTTTTATTTGCTTTAGAGTGAATATTTGAACCAATTCTATTCTATATAATTTTCAAAATTTTCATAGCTGTGTTATCTGTTTAGACTATTAAGATTTTGGTAAACTTTGCTTTTTAGGGCAGCCAAAAAATCCACCTGGAGTAGTCTCGCTCAAACTTTCTCGCATACTCTATAATAAACTTATCATGCCAGAGAACATCTTACATGGCATTGAAGTACAATAGTTACGAAATATTAAGTTTCGGCATAAATTTAGCATTTTTACTGAATATGCGTTACCCTTGGCAAGTTATTTGACGATTAAGACCATAAATAATTTTTTCGAAGATATAAGGAAAAGAACAGTTCTCTCTGCCCTTTCCTACTTTTATCTGCCATTTCTATCTTTAATTTGAAAGGGTTTACAACCATAAGGATGGAAATAGATAGAAAAATAATGTTACTGAAGATAGCTTTCCCAAGAAATCAGATAAGTTTAAGCTAAAAAGCAGTCGGAATTAAGAAAATATAACTTATACGCAATTGTAGCTGTAAAAAAAAAATAGTGAAATGAATGATTCACCTTATATGAATTACCATCCTACCTCTAATGAAAAGAGATTTTAAGGAATTGAAATTTAACTTCCGCTATTTCTATCCCATTCAGCTGAAGATTCCATCTACAAATTTTAACAATTTATACTACATATCCATCATCTATCGAATTCCAGTGAAGTTTACTCTAGTCAAAAGTATGAAGCATTACATTCAAGCATAATATTTATAGAGCATTACATTCACACATTGATAATGCATTTTTCCTTATAACATCTTTTAAAATCTAATTATCAAGTCAAAACAAAATTCATGAAAGTGTGAAACCGCGATTACGATGCGGAAATTAATCCACTATAAATAACAGAAGAAAGAAAATCCCTAAACATGCATTAGTAACTAAAATATATTATGAATATCATTCATTACGTTCATATTTACATAGAGTATTTAATCAGCACATCACGTGTTTACCATTTTTAACCAGATCTTCATATTTTTTTAAATTACTTTTTAAACTTTTTAGTACCTTTATCAAAGTTTTTGCGAAAGAACTCTTTATTGTTAAGTTACCACATTTTTCAAATCGGGAATAATTCAATTAACTACTATTTTTTCCGCAACTGCACAACTTTTGTACGATAATCATCGAAAGATTTTTTCAAAAAAAAGCCCAGTATTTGAAATCTCTAATTAATGCCATCCTAATGAGAGAAACAAATTGAACTCGATAGTTCGAGTTGAAGAAATGGAGATATAAAAAGCAAAAACCGTTGTATTCTTCAAGACCACCTTTAACAGTTCGCCATGCTTTTATCTATTCTTTGCACGCGATGCACATCGAAGACAAGAGAGAGCAAAACAGGAAACGCTACATCTAAATTTTTCTGAGAACATCGTCGTTTGACGGCCCACCCAAGTGTTTTATGTGTCGTATATTTTATATTTACAGATAAAAATCTTTCTCTTTCGAATGAAAATCATGTTCATGTTGTTTACTTCAGTTTCTCTCTGAACGGCACAAATTCTTATTTTTAAAGTTTTTTTTAAAAAAAAAAATCTTTGTAGTTTTTGTGTAAATTATAAAAAAACAAATAATACAAAAACATTGAAGTTTTATAATTAGTTTGGCTTCACATTTTTTAAAAGCTAAAAAATGATGAAAATGAAGAATAAATAAATTTTTAATAATAACTAATAAAAAATAAATCTTAAAAATAATAATAACATTATTTTATTAATAATTAATAAAATTCAGTTTAAAATGATTAAAAATTCAGTCATTTTCTATAAGTTTATAATATAATATATAAACAATTCAAAAACTCACCGATGAAAGTAAACATATAATGCCGCCGGCTTGTTATCTCATGAATTTCTCGTATACTTCTCGTTAATTTGGCCTGCGACGATGCAGAATCTTTTCAAAATATCCAGTTCTATTTAAGAAACAACAAGTTAGCAATTGGCGATAAATATACAGCCAGTATGTCTTACTTATAATATTTTTCATTGATTTTTATTCTTTTATCGATGAATTTCAAAGGCAAATTTTTATTATTTGCAACTGCAATCCAAACTATAACAGGATTATATTCTTAACGAGATTAATAATTAGGTTTAAAAATGAAATATAACCTTGAAGCTTGTTGAATCCATGACATCACTTTTGGCAATATTGCATAATTCAGAGCGAAATAGCTTCTCTTTGGAAAATATTATTCCGTCAACAATTTTGCTTCCATGTTCGTTCAGTAAGATTTTCGTATCTTTTTAACAAATGGTTAGAAATCAAACCTTGAATTTTACTTTTGAGATAGAGCTGAAAAAAACCGTCATTTTTGATGACTTGCATAATTCTATGGTTCACATTATTATTTGCTGCCACTTTATTACAGGTATTATTTATCAGCTCGGACGACTATATCTAGTTAGAGTTCTATAGCCATTAATATCCAATACTCTCTTTACTATTTTATTAATATAGTATTATTAAAACTAGGGCATTTTAGCTGCTTAAAGATTTTACTTGCAGAAAATCTGAGATCAAACCTTCTTTTATCATTATTCTTTTTACTTGCATCTTTAAAATGATTCTAAATATTTGTTTTCAACGAAAAAAGGTCGTCTGCACTTACAGAAAGTTGCCAATCGAAGAAATACAGAAAAAAAAATTAGTTGCACCAAAAAATTAAAATTACCTCTATTTTTTTTTTTTTGAAATGTTATAGCTTTGAGTGTCCAGTTTTTAAATAATTCTTTATGCGTTGAGTTTTTTCATAAAATGATATGAATTTAATATAAATGCTGGATTAATATCTCTTGCTTTTCAAGATTTAAATCCAGAAATATATAGAGGAATATAATGATCATATAAAGATCGCATTGTAAAACTAATTTATCAAACTTGTTGAATTCCGATTTTTCATGGTTATATACACATTAATGGATATATGGAGACATAATTAAACGTGTGATGAATTTTATCCCAAATTTGCTAAGCAACTTCAATTTTTGGTGATACTTCCATGTATCAAATTTCACCTTTTTGAATGCGTGTTAGCGTTTTCATGTTAACATTTCAGTTGGAGGATGGATTAAAAGACTTACAGGGGAAAAATTTGATCTCAAAATTTAAGATAATTGATAATTTGGATGTAAAGGTAGAAGTATTAAATTTCATCTATATTTTTTTCTCCCTCTCTCTATTGTAGAATTTATCATGTACTGAAACAGATAGACATAATTTCAAAAGTAGATTTTCAAAATGTAAGAGATGTAAAGCATGAGTTATCGACAATTTGAGGTAAAATTTTTTGGCGATCTCCATATACTTCTCCATTTGGTAAAGACAAGAGTACTGAGAAAACAGTATGGGGTTTTTAAGAAAGTTTTAGGGAACTTATTTATTTAGTTAGTGACATTTTTTCATAAAAATATCTTCGATTGAAATTTCTCTATTTTCAATCTTTTAAAAGAATTTTGTAGCTAAATGAAATTATGATATAAAATACATAATTTCAAAAAAAATTAATCTTAAAAAAACAGTATCTATTTGAGATTGCTAAATTTTTTTTTTATCTAATGTTTTCTTTAAACATTACTGTTGTATTGGAAAATTGGCTTATTATCCATTAGGCCAACGCTCTGTTTTTGAAATTACACAAGAGCTATTTTAAATATGGATAGATGATGAATAAGATACATGAACTTATGAACATAAGATAAGAACACACTATCCAAATTACCACTTTATATCAATCCCAGAGCATTTGACATTCCACAGGTTTGAGAAGAATCGAGTTTTAAAAGAGAAATTGTTCCCACAAGAAGAGCGTGACCTGGAAACTTCCATTCCAAATGTCATCCAATTAAAAACAAAAACAAGTCTTTTTGATTAAACACAAAACATAATTTAGTCCTAACAGCTAGAAATTCTATGAATTAAAATAGAGGATTTTAGCCTATCGACTTTTTCGAAATGGAATATTTTGTATTTAGCTTAGTAGCATGTAAAAAAAATCAAGTAAACATTGTGTCTTGTTTCAAACTTTGATACAGAAATATCAATCAGGATCAATCTTAATACTAATTTGATAATAAAATCCATTAAATCGATATCAATAAAACATAATATGTGGTTCTGATACCGATTTAATATTATTGAATTGTTGTTTATATAGACACTTAATTCGTTGGTAGATCTGGTCCAAAATTTTATACGATTCTACGATTTTAATAATTAATTCATGAATAAAATTTAATCTGTCTCCTATTAGATAATTGCACCTTAAAATTCTTTATTTACATTTATGGCAAAAGGACAAGTTCCCTGTAAACTGATTTCATCCACAATTTGAGAAATATTTACAATTTTTATGCAATTCTCCCTCCCCCATATTAGCTTTCTACTTTTTTTTTTTTTTTTTTTTTTTTTTAAGTTACAGTGTTCAAAGACAGGTAGACATTCATAGTTTCCCAAAAGAATTTTTCGGACACATGAAGTTCGGAAATGAGGAAATTCATTAAAATCGAAGTAAATTTTTTTGAAGATTAAAGGTATTTTTTGGTGTGTGTGTGTGTGTGTGTGCACGAAAAAAATAAAATTTCATTTTTAGACATTTATTTGTAATGGTAATACTTAGCTATCATAATTGAGGCTCTACAATTTTAAGATAACATGCATTAATTCAAAACAATCGTGTTTCTCACAATTAATGGATAACGCTTAGAATCCAATGAGGCTTTAACATTGTATATGAGGCTAGTTTCCTAAGAAGTGGAATATGTACGAACTGCACAAATTATTTTTAATGTAAATACAAACTATATAAACAACTAGCCGCCTTTGGCAACTAGCTTGTTCCCACGAAATACTGGCTTTCCTATAAGTTAAATTATTAATATGATATGCATTTTATTTAAAACTTCATCTTGTTTGATAAGTTTGAAAATCATAAAGTTAACGGAATTAACTTATTACAAAATACAGCATGTGCAAAATAAAATTCAATTACACTAAACATTATTCCATCTATGCAAATATAAAGTCAAATTATATTTAAAAAAAGTGTTTAAAAGAATGGGAGACGGAGAGAGCAATTTTAATTCATTTAAATTAAATTGTTGTTTGCCAGTAGCTCATATAAACACATACTTGTAAAAATGCTTGTCTTTCAGATTAATATCAGATAACCTTTATTATGATTTCACTGTGCTTCAAGTCACTTGATATAATGTTATAGGATAATTGTTACAAATATTTAAAAGTCATCACTATTATCTCTAGTTACATTAGGTTTTATTTTCTCACATACAAAGTATATTGGAACTGTCAAAAAGAAAAAAAAATCGTAATTTTGACAAATATCCATGTTTCAGACCATCATGAGTCAGAAAAAATACAATTTTGGAATCATGTCTATTTGTTTTAAAGCACAATAATTCAAAAGGCTTTGAAATAGAAGAATAGAATTTAGACGTTGTCTTTGCACCGGATTTATAAATTTATATCAAATTTTAGATAAAATTTATATTTAGGAAGTTCGTATGTCTGTCTAAGTTCAAACGAACATGGTAACTACAAAAGGCAATGCCATACGGATAAAATGCTATATCCAGTACAAATGCTTATCAAATTCTGAATTAAACCTGTCCAAGGGTTGACTGTCTGTTGGTCTGTCCATTCGCATGCATGTAAACGCGGTAATTCAGCCAAAGGGAAGGATTTCTCTGAAACTTAACCAATATTCTTTAATAAAGACCTTATTCGCTTAGTTTTAGTTTAGTTGTATTAACGTCCCGTTGTAAAGCAACACTAGAGCTATTTTGGGACGGACCTCGTCATTTTGTACCGCGGTCAGATGACGAGGGCGACACCTGAGCTGGCACCCCCCTCTCCACACCAGTGGAAGGACGTTTGGCGTGACGGATTTAACATGCAACAGACCCCCTTACACGACAGTTCTTCGGTGGAATCGGGTCTCGAACCTGAAACGAACCTACGGCTCACAAGCCGAGACCTTACCGCCAGGCCACCGCGACCTTGTTCGTATACCTCCCTCCTAAAATTGCGGTTTTGGAATAAGATAGAGCATATTTTGCACAGTACTGACAAATAACAGTTACGAATTATAGATTTTGGCATGAATCCAACTTTTTTATTGCATTTGTCGTGCCAATATGTATTCTGAATATTTTTTTTTTTGTTGACTAATGGAAATCAAAATTTGATATGGAGCTACAATTGTAGTCACAAGGTCACGTTCCGAATTTCATTGATTAAGGCATTCCATTTATGAATTATTGGATTTTCACGTATGCGGAAGTACAGGCTGATAGACTAAATCAAAATTTGATAAGAGTCCATATTTTAAACATTATATCTGTATACCAACGTTTATCGAACTAACTCTTTGCGTTTTGTGATTATAGAGTTCACTCAAGATGTGTGAACAGCCAGACAGATGGGATGATTCCTCATAATGGGTTTCGTTCAAAATTTTACAGAAGTTTATAAGTTTAGTCGTAAATCTAAAAGCCAAGTTTCATCCATCTAGCTCAAAATATTTACAACGTGTTTACAAATATAGGCGAACATGATTCCAGAACTGTGTTTTTCGAACTCCAAGGTAGTTTGAAACGTGGAGATTCGTAAACAAATTCGAATCTCGAGTTCGAATTTTTTCATGATTACAATATTTTTCCTGTATATCGTATACGAGAAAATAAAAACGAAACTTAATAAATGAAATTTGGTAGGCGATCTTGTTAGTAAAATTATAGTTATGTGTCTAATTTTACTTTTAATCGGTCGCGAAATGGCGATCAAAATGTTCAATCGGCTTTCTTCACTGTACTATGTTGTTGTTGTTTCTTATGGCACTTGCCACGGACAAGCCCGCTGTTCAAAGACAGCCTATTTAAACCTAAGGGTGAGCGCCTCTTGTTTTTAGCGTAGAGCCAACTAGGGCCAAGAGTACGACTTGACTACTCACGCATCACTCATTCACTGTCACAACCCCTTTTTACAGGAGGGCACACTCACACATCTCACAGATAGAACACGGAAGAACAACCACGCCCAAACCGGGACTCGAACCCGGGACGCCCAGATCACGGGGAAGACGCGCTACCCCTATGCCAGGACGCCGGTGCTATGCTATGAAGTATAAAATACTCATATGCGAGACTGAATATAATAATTTGAGCATTCGCGTCGTTCTTTACCTTGTCCAAGATCATCAACTTTTACACGGGAGGAAGACGGAGGAATAACACTTTTATTAGGGGGATGCGAGAAAGTTTCATGGAGACCTCACACGCTGAATTAGTTTCTCAAATTATTGCCACATTTTTCAGAATTTTTCTCTTTTTGCCTAGACACATTTCTCAGCGATTTTTATTAGGTGGGACGATTTATTTTCGAATTACAAACCTAAATTCTTACAGAATGTTTCTATAAAAATTTTAAAATGATACTCATTTGGAGGTATATGTTATTTGAACAACAAATGTTGAGATAATTTCACTTCAAAAAGCCAAATATCTGCAAATTTAGCCACTTGCGGTGGCAAGAAATTCACAGGTGCACTTACTAAAATCATGCCTCTAACTCGCAGCGAGGCCGCAGAAAGTATTCGATATCTTTTAGAAATCAGAATAATATTTATATTTTCTAAATGAATTAATTTTCTACCTATGACTATGCTCCTGTAAACTGTTTTAGATAAACATTCTCAGTTGACAAGTCACGAACATGATTTCTACTTCTATGACACTTGCCTGCTGATTGGTGTGTGTAGCACGTCGTTGGCGATTTTGTAACAGCAGCATTTCGACGTGTTTGGCACGTATTTCCAACGCAAGTGGTTAAATATAATTATTATTCAGCTCCTGTGTTTAATTAAGAAAGAAAAAGAAAGAGATAAAGAGGGAGGGAATAAATAATATTTAAATATTTATTTATAATAAAGATGAATGTGCATCTGTGTTTCCTATGTGTTAGTGTTCTGCAGGATAGATCATTTAAGCTTGAGCTGTTCACACTTGGCACATACATACTTTGGAGATTGGAATGCGTCATTCGGAGTGATTTTTTGTTAAACTTTAATTAACTGAAAATTAAGCTACATTTTCGCGTGTTTCCACCTAACATCGGAAAATATTACAGTATAAAAGGGATTTTCGCCTCATCTTAAAGTTTTTAAAAAACTGTCTTTTCGATGAAACCAATGTTTTAAATTACATATATATATTACTTTCTTGTATGCGTAGTATAGCGAAAGCAGTGGTGAGGATGTCATGTCCGCGTTACCACGGAAAGGGGGTGCAGTAGCTTCTGAGGGTAAAGACCCCTGAGCATCCGGGGGCAGAAATCTGACTTCTAGCTTATATGAAGATGAGACACACACATTCGCTTGCACAACCCCTTTTTACAGGGGGGCACATTCACATAACACAAATGAAGAACAACTATGCCCGAACCGGGATTCGAACCCGGGACGCCCAGATCACGGGGAAGATGCGCTACCCTTATGCCAGGACGGCGGCCGCAAAAGTATTGTAAACTTCAAAAAAAAAAAAAAAAAAAAAAAAAAATGAATCTTGATTTTGACGAATCTCCATGTTTTAGGCTTCCCTTTTCAAAAAACATATTTTTTGAAAACTTCCGTCTGTTCCGTCTGAAACAAAGATAACGTACAAACTCTTTTAGCTAGATAATTGAAATTTGGTATACGGTATTTATAAAAAGTGTGTAGATTTCGATCAAATTTTGAACAAAACTTATTCAAAGAAAATCTGTCTGTCCGGCTGTTCGAATATGTATTAACACGATAACTACAAAATGAAAAGAGTGAGATTGATAAAATTCAGTACACAGATTTAACATCTATAGTTAGAAACCTATCAAATTTTGATTCAAATTTAACAAGAAGCTGATCGTCTATCGGTTTGCACCTTTATACGCATGTGAACACGATAACTCAAAAGCACAATGATTAAAGTATATCAAATTTGGTTTGGTATTTTTCCAATATAAGTGCAGTTTTCAATCAAATTTTTGCTTCAATCGGTGGGGGGAAAAGGCGCGTAATACGCAAATTCAATTTTCAGATATTATCAACAGCATGCCAGAGATTAATCATCCAAAACTCGGCAAAGATCATATAATTGTTTCAGTTAAACTGCTAAATTCACGCTATACGTTAATATTTTGTAAATATTGCACGCCAATGCTATGCAAGGCGTTCTCTAGGTTAACATCTTTATTTGAGAGTATGCAAGAAAGTTTTGGGCAAACCACTCCTATTGTTTTAAAAAAAATATTTTAAACGTATTTTCCAACAAATTAATTTTTACAAAATGCAAATAATATTTAACTTGTATGAGCATGTTATGCATCGATGGACAAAAATTAGCTCTTATCATAATATTGCCATTACATCGAGAAACGGTTAAAGAAAGATTGAGGTTCTAACTTCAAACTAAACATAGGAAAATGCAAATTTCATTTGTTGCATGCCTTATTTTACATTTCATTTGTTGCCAGTTGCATTCATTTCATGCCTATATGAAATGAATTAAATATGACATGTGATATTTTCTTTAAAAAAATGCAAAAAAAAATTATATAAACTTTTGAAATATCTCTATTATTAATTCAATAATTCAGTTTTATTCAAGGCAAGCATACTTTTTAGTATATACAGAACATCCTCACTAATCAGTGTGTTGCACCCAGTTTCTAAAATATTATAAATAGATATATACATCTAATAAAAATTATCTAAATGTACAAAAATTATAACTTATGTACTGATTATATAATAATTTACGTACTGATGAATTATGCATTTAAAATTTTCATACAGATCCTCTGAATAGGGAGTCATATTTAATAAAATATTCTTTGGATATAATATTCTAAGAAAGAATAATATTAATAGTTTCTAGAAAGATCAATGTGAGCAAAAAGTACCCTATTAGTCATACTTTGTAAAAAAATTTTGAGACACTAATATTTTAAATAAAAAGAAAAAATCTACTCTGTTGTGATTAAAATTGAGTGAGCTATGAAAATTTTAATATTACTGCTTTATGAAAATGCGCGATTTTGGATGACTGCATTAACCGTCTCAAAAATGATTAGACAATCAGAGTCCGGAGTTTCCCCAAAATTAATTAGTCAAAAAATTACGAAATGTTTGATTGTTCTAAAATAGTAATATCCAAAACTTCATAACTTGGTCAGATTTGGTCGCAGAAGATATATTTGCTTTTCTGATTTAAAAGTTGTAATATCAAGAATATTCCGCAGAATATGATTCCATAGGACCAAAGGACTGTATAAAATGTAAACTTCATAAATTTTTAATGTGCATCCATTGGCTGAAACAAAATAAAATATTATTTTCGTCATTTAAATCGTTTTGAAAATAAAATTAAAAACTTAATTTTATGATAAAGCAGAGAAACTTTTACTGATAATTCTTTGAGATATTATATAAATTATAAAAACATATTCTGTAGTTATTCATAAAACTTCAATGCTGAGCAATTTTATTTTTTGCATTCATAAATTAAAAAAATTTACATAATTAACATAACATTATAAATTGGTATAACAAACATAATTAATTATTGTTTGGTTTTAGCAAAAAAAGGTTTTTGAATTAATTGAATTTTTATGACTTCCGCTTCAATTTCAAGTAAAAATTTTACGGCAATTGACAGGAAATACGAGATACACAATACAATGAACAGAATATCATAAGGGTTCCATATCAGTAGGAATTATTTTGCTGAAGAAGCTATTAAGAAACCAAGTTGCATAAAATATTTAACTGAAAATTTTAGTGAGCATTAATCTTGGCAAACCAGCTGATTGCCACAGGTAACTATCAATTAAATAAGATGACATTTTTGTAAAATTAGTCATATGAAAGCGATATATGTTTACATAATAAATATCAAATGAAACGTATCAATTTAATTTTCGAATCTATTATGTATTTTGTAGTAAGAAAAGCACAAGACAGTTAATGTGTGTGCTATTAAATGGCACACACGTTTAAGTATATATAGTAAACGTGCGGACCATTATTAGGATGTTAAGTGGACTAAATAACCAATAATTTTCAAATACATAAAAAATGGTGGTATTTTTATTTTATATCATGTTGGTTTCATTAAATTCAAACTCCTGAAATCGATAAAAATAAAAAAATTGCATATGTTATTGAACTGTTATTAATAATGTATATATATGGTATTAAGAAAAAGAAAATGTTTCATTCTTCCACGAAAGCAAAATTCTTTTTTCTTCTCATTGTAAACATTCGTCGTCGTACATCCATCGTCGCCAGATACGCTCCGCATACATTAGTGATACTAATCTTCTCCTCTCCTAGCACTTTATAACGTGTTAACTAACTTTTTCACTTCAAGACTAGATAAGACATAAAAACAACTTTCACGAAATTTTCTTATCGGCACTACGGACAGCAAAATGTTTTTAATGAACCAATACCGCCTTATCACTCTACTTCCTCTTTAATCTATAGCGGCTGACCTCACTTCCTCAGGCAGGTTCATCAAAGCAATACGAAACTCCACAGCGGAAGAGTGTGCCTGATAAGGCAGCACCATCCAACTGAAAAACAATTAGGACGTGCTGATTGCACCCGGTTGACCCTGAGAGAGCAGAGACATGCGTTCTGTGGCTTGATTCCACTTGGGTGGCAAAGGGGACCACCCACGCCTTCGAGCTGCCAAGCGCCTAATTGCACATTGCAATGCCCCAAAGAGAATGGACTGGGGCACAGATGATGATTTCAGTTATTAGTCCCAAATGAGGGGTGGATGAAGCAAAAGTAGCAAAAAGGAGGATAGTAGGGGTTGGTTCTTTCTTTTTCTCTTTTTTTTTTCAAGTCATTTTAGCCTCGTGCCTTTCACACCCGTCAGCATGCCCACCCGGGTCGGAGGAAGACGTCGGAAACAATCACGGGTGGTGGCAGCATTGCTGCAGGAAACATGCCAGGAATTCATTAGAGAACACACGGTGTGATGATAGCTCAGCTAGAGAAATCATCTGTGGTTTATTATTTGACGATGGAGGTAAGAAGATGGGGAAATCATCTGCTAATGAGGTATGCTGAGATTTCATTGGATATATATCTGACGTGTCTGGCTTTTCATTTAATTGGAAAACATAATTGTTTGATGAACTCAGCAGCCATTCGTTGTAAATATGATTTTTTGTTGTACAATTACTATTTTTTTTTTACAACAACTAAAAATTAATAGAATCTGATTTTTGATAAATATTAAAAAACACTCTTAGTGCACGAAAATATATATAGTTATTTTATTAAAAATCAGGATGTGAAAAGAAAATTATCAAGAATGATTTCCCCGAAGCTTCTTCGCAAGCTCTCTAATGAAGAACTCCATTTCTTCACGTAAAACAATGGAACTTGAAAAGACCATAAATATCTTGAATGGTGGTGTTAGCGAACAATGGTGGCAAAATATAAATCCCTGATATGCATCAACCATTTTTATTGAATCTAGCGTGCAAGATATGATGATTAACATCTCGCAGCTAATACAAAGCTATGGAAGATCGATCTTTGGATGGATTTAGAATTTTTATTGAATATAGCGTGCATATTTAACGATTTCTTTTCCTTGGAGTTTAATCGCTGCCATATAGTTAATACACAAATATGGAAATTTGATTATGTACTTTGGTTGCTTTTTTCCCCGGTCGATTGAAGCCAAACTTTTACATAGAACTACAATCAGAGTCATTACATCACAAAATAAATTTCGTTTATTTAAATCACTGCATTTTTCAAATATGACTTTACATGTGTGAGTATTATAGAATATGATTAGGGCATTTTTAGCAACTTTGGTATATTTTATTCACCGGTAGGTCTATCGTAATGATATAAGTTCTGCTACATAGTCATACAGGAAACATCTTGCTTTGAAAAACTGGAGCGACATTTCCAAATAGGGAAATTTTACATTGAAAAATCGCAAAATATTTAATCAGAGCATTATACTGACAATTTCTATTGCTTCGAAAAACAGGAAAGAGAGCACTGTTCAGAATGCAAGAGTACAATTTGGTGTTTCATGGTTCCAAAAATACTCGCTATTAATCGAAGTTTTAGATTATGGTGTCGGTATAAAAATTAAAACACCTTCTAGAACTGAAGTGGGTATTTGCGTATCATAGTTAATAAGAATGTGCTTATATTTTTATTTCCCTTTATTAATAAAGAAATCATACCGAACTTTTTTTCCAGTTTCTTTGATCTATAACATCTCGTTCACACTCATTGCTTGCATAGATCATACGAATGAACTAATACTCCTCTTTCTTTTATCGTTTCATTTTGATATCCTCATTAGTTGCTATCAACTCTTATAATATAAATATAATTTTTAAAATCAATCGACTATTCGTCGAATAGTTGCTAATGAAATGACGAATTTCTGGAAGTTGAAACTCTCGGGATGTTGATTTGACATAAAATGTTTCAGAATAATAAATGTGGTATTTTTCACCTGAAATTGATTCGAAATTGCACTCATTCCCACCATTTGGTAGCTTCTCAGTTGGGTACTAATATTTTAGTGTTCACTCATGAATTAATCACAAATCAAAGGAAGACAAATAATAAATGCATTCTCAATGGGTCACTTATCTATCATAAAAGTAACAGATAGGTGTATTAATATAATATAAAAATAACAGATAGAACATGAATATAAATTATTTAATATTTAATTACATTATTAACTATTAATTAATTTTTATTCTTTCTTAATCATGAGTAATTTATCCTTGAAATTAATCATGAGTATCATATGGCTAAACAAATAAAAACCTCTAAATTTCTGAATAAAAAAATTTAATATAAGAAATTAAATACTTTTTATTTTATTTTGTCGAAAGGAATAAAAATTATCTCTTTGTTGTAATTCATTTCTGGAAAACTTTGTCAAAGATCGTTTGCGTTTGCAAATGTGAGCAGATATCATCAGTAAATATAAGGTGACCAGCAGAGCCAGGTTATCCAAAATAATCCTGAATTACTCTGGATTAAAATGTAAACTGGAATTGCCCAGAATTTCAGCTAAATATTCGAAATTTTTGTAAAACAATTTATGAATGGAAATCTCTAACCAAAAATAAATAGATCATATGTTATAAATAGATCTGATTTTATAAAAAAACTAATTAAAATAAAAGTGGCACTTTCTCTCCTATACCAAGATTCCTCAAACTACAATACTACCACAAATGGTAGGTTATGTTATTTTAGTAGTAAAGTTTAAATACAAAAGGACAATAAATGTTCTAAATGAATGTAAAATGGCGCATTTTTTTTAATCATTTGTTTCCATTTTTATTTCACAGAAATATATAGTATATAACATGTTTTAAATGGCACTCCTTTAAAATGATATGTTAAAATGTTATGTGTTAAAGTGTTATATTTTATATTTAAATTTATATTTAATATGATATGAGTCCGGTGATTTCTTTAGTTCTTATCAAAACGAATAATAGAATTTTCATAGAATGAAGGCCAATGAATCATAGTTTCACTGTGTTTCATCGTCTTCCTTGTCTTGCGCACTTCCTTATCTTGTAATGATTATATTTAAGCGCTTGAAATAATAATAAACCACTGCATATCGAGATTAATTACAATAAAACAGTCATATTCATCTCACTTTTTTTTCATCGGTAATAAATCTCACTATTTGCTATCATGTATTATTACCCATTATTTAATATATTAAACAGGATATCCTTTATAATCATAGTTTAATAACTAATTTTTACATCTTTAGAAATAGATGCATAATTCCAATTGGGAAAAAGCTTTAAATGACGGGAAGAAATATCTTTTATAGTGCTCAGTGGAACACCGTTTTATGACCCCCATGTGTATAACCATATAAATGTGTTGCTGAAAAAAATTTGAGAGTTTAAATCTGTATACAGTCCCACAGGCCTACAAATCAAATTCGGCAAAATATTCTTGACACCCTAACATTAATTTTTTTTAAAAAACTTCCGTTTCTTTACGATTATAGCTGCCCAAATTATTAAACTCTGAATACGAGATTAGATGATTTTAAATCATTTCAGCGGCTACCTCGAAAAAGATCCGTTGATCAATGATAGGGGCTCAAAGATTGCAGACTCTGATTGTTTAACATAATGAAATCTAAAATTTCATATTTCATTCAGTTTTAGTGACTGACTTATTATTTTGATTAAAATGTCAATAAATCCCAGTTTTTACTGTATTGAGCAATAACATTCAGTGTGCAGAATCTATTTGTCAGTTGAAAGGAAAATGAAATAAAAATCAACATCTTGGAGTTCTTCAATGGCATTATAGTAAGCAATTGCAAAGTTGCAAATACCGCTTTCAATACCCGCACCTAAAATCTGCATGGCATATGCCTGCGAACATATTTTCAAAAAAACTCTTCTTACTTTTTTTCTATCACAAACATATTTTCTGGATTTCCCTCATTTATAAACTGGGCTATCGGTAAAGTCATTTTAAGTCTATTAAATTCAAATCGAGATCTCGTATTATCGAGATATAATTGTAATCGAGAGTAGTAATGTGTACCTATAGTAAAATGATTATGCTGAATTCACTGACACAATTACAGCGAATAAATATTTAATTTTTAATAAAAATATGTAAATGTATAAAAAGGTTAAAGGACTGGGAAATTGTATGAAAAATTAGGCTTCAAAATTCCTTCAGATGTACATTTATGGCTTCAAATAAGATAAAATGACATTTAAATGTCTTCATATAATTTAAAGAATTTTTTTTTTTTTTTTTTTTTTTTTTTTTTTTTTTTGAAATCGTAAGCCTATTTCTAAGGATTTAAAACTTAGATGTAGCATCAATATTATTGCAGCCACTTTATGTAGTATACTTATATTTTGTAAAACTGTTAAGAGTTTTATATATAAATATCATTCACTGAACAACTCTTAGAAGCCATATAATAGGTCAATTTACCGGTCTAGTTATAGTTACCAATGGAGATAGGCAATGGAAATAGCAAATAGAATATATATATATATATATATATATATATATATATATATATATATATATATATATATATAAACATATAAAAGTAGTATATATGTATATAAAAGTAGTAGCAAAATATTTTATTTATGTTTTTTAATTCTTTTCATTTTTAAAAAAATTTTTATAACAAGCTCTTTTATTATCGCAGATTTTTTTAAAATTAATTTGTTATTTTTTAATTGAGACCATTTCTCTCTACTCAGTGTCTCAGATATTATACTGAGGATTTTAAAATTTTTTAAATCTATTCACTTTCAAAAACATCATTTCTTTATGAGAGTTTTTAAAATTTTATATATTTTTAACAGTATAAATTATATATATAAATATATTTTAATATTCATTATTATAAACTACATACATTTTTATTGTTATATAATACGAATATAAAACCTTGTCTAAGATTTGTATGAATTTTATAGGTATTATAATATAAAATTTTAATAAAGCAGTTCCCGATAGAATGTTGCGTGTTTCTGAACTTTTTCACCGCCATAAAAATTCTTAATGAATATCATTAAACTTTACTTCTTGATATTTTGCATGCGTTATTAATACAGGGAGTAACTGGAAGATGCTTGACAGAAAATTTGATAAGCGTTGAATATTACAACTGCAGCCGTAAGGCAAGATGTGGGACTTCAATCCGCTACTTACTTCCATATTAATTGTCATTAAAAACGAATCACAATCAGAACTATTCTCAGAAAGCGACGTATATAATAGTACATTGTATCCAAATCAAGCACATTTAGCATTATTGAACAGAGAAATCTTTCTTCATTGATAATCGTTATCTTATGCATTTCTTCCTCATCCATATATTAAAATGTATTTTATTCAAGAAAGATTGCAGAGAGGTGTCGTTGAATTGCTCCGGCTTTGAGCAATCACTCAAAAACGTATAAGGGGTTGTCACAGGTAATGATTAAGAAAAAGAGAGCCCAATTGGAATTAAATAACATTTGAGAATCAGTCTCTGAGACATGGAAATGTGTCTGATGTCTAGGACTCATGCCCTTGAGCTCCTGGGCTGTTATCTTCGGGACGAATATTAAATATCTTTCACAATTTTGACACTCAACAATCATATTTTCATCTTTTTATGGTTCATTCGAATGTTATCAGCGACGGCGAGTTTGTTTACGAGGATTCTGTTTTTCGAGTTATTTGGGACCACCGGGATATCTGCGCTGATGAAGTTATTAAGGCGTAATAGTTTGTTAACAGATGAGATTTTTAACCTCACTGTGGCACAAATAAAGAATGCCAAAGAAATTCTATTTTTTTAATTCTTCTTGTTTTGTTTAGGTTATAATAACCATGAGTCAATGCTCCCTCTTTTATATATATATATATATATATATATAGGAGTTTGTAGCTTTTTATTATAGAATCGGTGCTTTCATATTAAGCATGATTTCCGGATAATATAACTAATTATTCTAGGCAACTAAATCTAGGTTCATCAGAGGGATTTTGAAACTAAATAAATGAAATTGTATAAAATATATCTTATCTAATAATAATCTTATTTGCAATTAAGAATTTATTAATCCATAACCACTGATACTCGAATAAGAACCGAAAGAACAATTTCTCAAATAAGTAGAGAAAGTACAATAACTGCCAACAGATACTATTATGAAATTTTGATGTTTTCAGATTTCTTTGACTCTAAAAAAGCATTTTTAAACGATTTTTTTCTTTTATTTGACTATAAATACGTGAACGCTCTATAACTAAAAAATACAACGTTAGACAGATGAAAATTTGCATGCAGGTCAAACTTGTGTGTGTGTTTTTTCCCACGAAATTATGAACATCTTTAATAAAACAAATGAATTCATGTGCACCTAGCAATTTCGAAGAGGATATTTCAGAATCCAATAAAAAGTAAGAGGGAGAGGAATGCTGGAAAGTGCATATTGATTTAAACTTTTTCCTTTGAAATAAATACTAAATTTAACCAGACAATAATTATTATTACTAAGTATTTATATCTATACTTATATAAAGCTCAATGTGTGTGTGTGCGTGTGTGTGTTGGCGCTCTACAGGCCAGACCGTTCGACCTACAGCTACCAAATTTGGCACATGCATACCTTGGAGGTCAGGAATGTGAATCTGGGGTCCCTTTTCTTAATTTTTAATTAGAATTTTAATTATTAATTAAAAACTAATTTTCTCCGCAAAAAAATCTTCATTTCCCCACCGCCAAATGGGTAAGGCTTCAGTTTTTTTCCCCCACTCTAAAGAGGCTAGGCTTAAGAAATTTTTGGCAGATTATTTCAAAGGATTCTGTTTATTTTCTTAATGTTTGATGCCTTTAAAATTAAACATTGTTAATTAACGATCTTTCAGATTGATTCTGAAGTACTTTTGAATTAAAATAAAACAGAATAAAGGAAATTAAAAATTTCTGATCTGCGTAGCGTTACTCCAACTAGAGTAGAAAATTCACGCATTTGCGTTACCATAATTGGCGTTGAAAATTCACGCATGCACATTGTGTTCTAATTGTTGAGAACTATTTTCAACGGATACAGAGCTGGTTTTGAAGGCTTAATATGTTTTTGACCGATTATTTCAAACGATTCTGTTTATTTTTTTAGTGTTTGATGCATTTAAAACTAAACATTGTTAATAAATCGATCTGTTCATGATGAATCTGAGAAAATTTTGTTGAAAACTTCTTGAGATACTATATAAATTAAGAAAAATATTCTTTAGTGTCCATAAGGTTTAAATACTCAGCGACTCTGTTTTCAGTACTCATATTTAAAAAAAATGCTTCGTCGAAGCAAGAAAAATATTATTATATTTATTGCAGTTTAATGATTTCCACTTTAATTTAAAGCATAAATTCTACGAGAGCTAACAGAAAATTAGAGAGATATGTATTACGTTATGGCTGAAGGCCTTTATAATATTATGAGTGAATTATATGACTATTAAAATTTGAAGTTTTAAAATATATTGATGAAGAAACTATTAAAATGAAAATTCCATAAAATATTTAACTATTAAAATTTTAATGTGCATTAAGATTCGCGAACCGGCTGGTCGCCAAAGGTGGTTAGTATGTAATAAAAGAATACTCTGCTGTGTGAGACCGGCATGATGTTCTCTATGTAGAATAAAATATTTGAAAAAAAACAAAAACAGTGGCAGATCTTTTAACAATAATTTTTTTTAACTGATAAGCACCGAATATAACTGTCTGAGCGGTATGGCGATTTCCCTTTGAGTATATGTTGTGAAAAAACACTATACTCTGTATTGATACAAGTATACATAACTTACTTATATACTTACATTTTACTTCGATACAAAATATACCTGATCAATACGAAATGAATATATTTTGAATTTTAATTTATGCGTTAATAGTTAATGACCCTCCAAGATACTACATAGGACGTTGCATGAACAAACACAGGATATTCCTGAAGAATGCTGTTGAAATTTTGTCCTAGTACTAATCGCGGGCAGAATCAGTAAATTATCCATCCGATTTGGCGGCAATCTTTTTATTAGCTGATATCATTTGCTTTTGATTTGTCGCCTCTTCAAAGTCCAATGTCAAATTTTGAGCGAAACAGCTCTTTTCATATGGAACAGGAAGAAGTGATCCATGTTCACAGAATACTTGTCCCTGAACAATAAAACTTTTAAGCCTTGAACCAAAGTGACGCTGTTCAATCATAAAGTGTGTCACAGCCATGATACTGGTTAGTTGACAGATATGTTTCAAACAAGTCCTCAAATTAAAATTCAACGCCAAAGATCTTGTTAATTTCTCAAATTATAAATGGATTGGTCTAATTAATGAATATGTCAAATTAAAAATGGATTGGTAAATATGTCTAACATTTGACTACCAGCTGGCTGTTCAGGATTAATGGTCGTTAAAATTTTCTTTTAATACTTTTTGTAACTTTTTCTGAATGGTTTCTTCAACTAAATATTTTCAAATTTCAAATTTGGTAAATAATTCATGCTATTTCAGAAATCTTAAGTTGTTCTGTTCATTTTGCTATGCATTTCCCATATTTTCTCCGCCATCTTCCCAAAAATTTCCAAAAATAAAATGGATACTCTCTGCTTTTCTAGCCTTTTAACAATATAATCTAATTTTTAACTTGAAACATTGTTAAATTTAGAATTTTTTTGTGATGTTCATAGTATTCTAAAAGTAAATTTATATCTTTTACAGATTCTTATTAAAATTAATTATCACTTTCTTTCCTAAAATTTGATTTGTAAATAATAATTTGTTCTAAGAACAGAAGTTCAATTTCATAATTTTACATGTTTAATTGAATTTTATATTAATATCCACAACAATTCGGACTGTAAAACAAAAACAAAAAAATATTCTACATTTATTAGTAACTTTTATCAATAAGTATTCTTCCAGAATTCTTATGTTTTTTTATAATCACTCTTATCGTTTTTGTATTATTTTATAATATTCGCACAGAATGCTTACGTATCATCGTACCCTTGTTCGAAAATATGTTAAAAATAATTTTTTAATTAATTAAAAAATAGAAAAAAATATACGGTAAAAAATTGGTATTATTGAAAAGTTAACTTTTATTTTTTTTGTATTTTAAGATAATGTAAAAATTATTTTTCGGCTGCAATATTTTCAGTAGTTATAGAGGAAAAACGCCAAAATTTTGCTTTATTTTTAATTAACCAAAATTTAGCAAAAAAAAAAAAAAAAAAAGCTGCTGAAAAGACACAAAATACAAATTTGTAACGCATTTTATTCGAACGTATCAAACATTCGGTAACAAGGACCTTATCGATGTAGAGGAAACTGTTCGATATGGTTCAGATATAAAGATCCAAAATCTGCATTCTGTAGACAGCTTGTTCAACTGCGGATCAATTGGTGGTTTGAGATGCTTCTCCCACTCAGAGTGATACTGTCTTTCAAATCTTTTACGTTTACCAGACGTCCTCTTAAAACAAGATTTTTTTAAGTATCCCCACAGCCAAAAATCCCAGGGATTAAGATCTGGAGAACGAGATAACCAGGAAACGCACGACAAATTACTCTATCATTGTCGAAAAAACTGCTATACACAGAGTCCAATGTGTGGAGGCCCTCCATCTTGCAAAAAGGTAATTGAATCAAGATGATGTATTGGCGCTATTGCACTTGGAGTACAACAAAATTTTCGAGCATATTTTAATACCTCCTGGCCGTCATGGTGCATTGAGCATAGCCTCTTCGAAAAAGAAAGGTCCAAGAGTAACTGTGGCTGGGAATCCACAGCAGACTGTAATTTTTGGTGAGTGAAGTGGAATCTCTTGGAAGATACGAGAGTTTTCTTTGTCCCGAAGACGATTGTTCCACTTAAATGGAAATGTGCTTTATCGTTCCATAGAATCTGCCATGGCCACGATGTATCCACTTCAACATCAGCCAGAAATTTAATGCAAATGTCAGTCGCTTCCCAGGTCAATGGGCAGCAACTGCTGAGTGTAACAAATTTTGTACAGGTAAAAATGAACCATTTTTTTTTTTTTTCAGTATGTTCCACACTGAACATCCAACTTGAATCGAAACAAATAAGTGCCGTGGCACTGCAAATGCACTACTACAGCTGGAAACGTTATTCATTGATTTTTGAACAATAGTGGTGGCAACATCTTCAACGTCATCTGAAAGAGTCAATTTGTTTTGGGGGTGGGGATTTGATATGTTCGTCTCTTGGCAATGCTTTTTCGTTGCCACCTCTGTTGAAAAAAGGAAAAATTTTCATGATCTTAATATGGAAACTTTGACCTGGCTTAACAATTTTCGCAATAAGTTTCCCCCGTAATGGGGAGTTAACTTATAAAGACATTGTACAAATTGTGGATAATGTAGTTTGAGTAATGCAATGAGAACGGACGAGTTTATCATCTTATTTTCCTAAATATAAAGCAGTACAGTGCACATTCTTTATACTTATTTTTAAATAACCTTTTATGAACAAAGAACTGAAAAGTATGCAATTCAGAAAACAAATAGTAGTAAATGAAAAATGTGAGTAAAAAGTCTTAAAAAAATCATGTGAGGGAATGAACAGGAAAACTTGTACAATTTAAATAATCTCGACTTAAGTTTGTTTCGCTCATTACGTGATTTGAATATGAATTACCACATTGAAAGTTTTTCTTATTAATTTTAATTAATTTAAATTTAAAACAGTGAAACTTATGTCTACTAGACATTTCAAAAAAAGGATTTTAAACCCGTTTTATGAAGTAACTTCATTTCCGGGTCATTATGTAACAATTTTATTCGTAACATGCGCATGAATGAGACATGAATTATGCAGTAATTACATGGCATACTTTTATCTGAGGAACAAAGAAAAATTTTGGAGCAGCTAAAATGGTGTGAAGCATCTTATCTTACTCAGTTTAAAATACTTCCTGATTTCTATAACAGTAATGAAAGCTGAACAATAAAAATAATAGAAAAAAAGGAATATAAAAACATTGTAAAAGATACATCAATTCTGAAATTCGAAGTTGGAGCATTGGTATAATATATGTTTTCTCTTTTGGTAGAAGTGAGAAATGAAATCATAATGAAAATTTTTAGTCTAATAAATCTATGGATTCGATTTTTTTATCATGAGCATTCAATGATATTATACTATTTGATTAAATCAATGCAATTGCAAGATATTCAGGTGTTGTTCTTTTTTCAAAATTCTTTTTTTTTTTAAATATTTTTTTTAGATTTATGAATACATTTGTAAATTCTAGTATTTGGATACTTAATATAGATTCAAATAATAAATGTATTCAGAAATTCCAGAATTTGAGTACTTAATATAAATTCAGATAATGGATATATTCAGAAATTCTAGTTATTTGGTGTGAATATGATTTTTTTTAAAGAAAATGTTTTTATTAAGAGACATTTATTTTTTTCTATTCGGTTACGACAACCTACCATTTCTTAAATCAACCATGAAAAATACAGGACATCAAAATAATAATAAGAAAAGATACTTCCTATTCGATATCCAGCATTGCCTGCCTCATTTTTTCAGATTAAGTTTTTCTATGGTAAATGGAATAGATGATAATCAATAAGTGCTGAGTGACGTCAGTATGGTGATTAATCATCAATTCCTATTTAAGTTCCTCCAATTTTAGATCCCTAACTGATAGTAACATGTTTTTAACTATTATTCTAATGAAATAATACTCCTCAGTCCTTGCAAATTTATGTCAGTCCTTTTACAGAGTTGTCATGTCAGTTTTTAGCAATAATTCGAAGATATAAGCATTGAATATTTTAGCAGACAGCAAACATAATGACATGTATCAAAAATTTCATAAAATTTTTGGAGCTTGATTTTTAGAATCCCTTAATGAATGCCTTAAAAAAGGCGACAAGTTTTAGGAAAATACAAGACTGTATCTCTATCATGAGCCGAAATCTAGAGATTCTTCTGGAATTTTCCATGTGATGTCCCTCCCTCTTGTGAGACTTTGTTACATGAGGCGTCTACACTAAAACTAAGATGTTTCCGGAGTTGACATCGTAGAACGAGCAGAATTATAGTTTTTGAGTGGTATTCGTAATTGTCTAAGTAGTGGATTCTATTTGATTTTGTTGTTAGTATCTACAAGTACTGTTTTCTATGTTCATTTTGGTTATATTTTCGTTACTTGAGCTCCATTATTTTTGGAATAAACTCACGTTTTCCATTATCCAGCTTGTTGCCTTCCTTTCCCCGATGCCTAACGTAGATTTTTTCGTAACAATATAGTATGCCAGACATATGCAAATAGAACCAGTTTGGATATAATGCTGTTAAAATTTGAAGGCAAAATTTAGTAAAGTTAATGCGCCTGAATTTAGTAAATATTTGTCAGATAAGTTTGAAAATACTCCAAAATTTGCATATGACAGTATTTTCATGTTTAGAAGTAAGTGGCTGTGCTTATTATTCACATAGTATGTATATTTATTTACTCATAGAAAATGAAATAGGTTTTATTGTAAGATTTAAAGTTAAAAAAAGATTAAGATTCAAAATTATTCCATTTTTATTAATTTTGAAATTAATTAAAGCGGACAAGACATCACAAGATGTAGGAAAGATGGTAGCTTAGTAGAAATACCAAGCAAGAAAGAAATCTATATTTTTATCTCGCTCCTAGATTTAAAAAGAAAGTGTCGTCGAAATAAACTAAATTTCTATAAAAATTTATTCTTTTTCCGGTCTTTATAAAATAGTCGTATTTATTTCCAAGTGTCAACAATTCTGTAAAGTTCATATTTTGACGCAGCGACATTAACTCGATAAACCTCCAAAAGATTTCCAAAGTACGATTTTTCTGTGTTTCTATTCCTTGACATACGTATTGAACTGCTTCCTCAACATAGACCATAATGGCATATCTTCTCTATATAATGGCATACAGAAAAATGCCCAATGTGCTTTCATTGCTATCTTCTAGTGGAGTAACAAAGGGAAAGCAAGGAAGAGTAGAGTTGCCTCGGGCGTCATTATTAGAGATTATCCAATTTTTTTTTCGCCCTCTTAACCAAATATGATAAAATTAGGTTTACACTCAGCCAGTTATATGATTCCATTAAGTCAGGCACGCGCTGAGAGAGTGGACAATAGCAAGTTCTTTGTCTCGATGTGACAAGTACTTGCTTCTGTACAGTTCTACGCATGCGTAATCTTACTGGATGAGTAGTAGCTGGCTGATTGTAAAACCACCTTAAGAGGGCGAAAAAAGGATGACTAGTCACAATTTAAAAATTATAATTTCTAAACCACAAATGACTATTAGAGAGTAAAAAACACAGATTATCAAGTATATCATATGCTATTGCTACGTACTGTTATCCTTTGTCACACTGAAGCAACAAACGATGGTTAGTACTTATTTTATTATATTCAGCATCCACCCTTCAAAAAGGGATTTAGTATAAAACGTTTGCACCATGCAGCAGTTATGCATATTCTTAAAAAAAGTGCTGCATGAATTGTTTGAATCTTCTTTGAATAAAAATATGTCAAGAGAGAGTGGCGCGAATAAAAAAAATAATAGTGAAAGAAAGAAACAAGGGCCGGCGTCCTGGCATTGGAGTATCTTGTCTTCCCCGTGACCTGGGTTCGAGTCCCGGCTGTGCCATGGTTGTTCTTCATCTGTTCTATCTGTGAGATGTGTGAATGTGCCCCCTTGTAAAAAGGGGCTGTGCAAGCGAATGTGATGCGTGAGTCACATTCATATATACTAAGACATACTCTTGGCCCTAATTGGTACTACTAAAACAAGAGACGCTCCCTTTGCTTAAAATCGCTGACTTCGTCAGCGAGCTTGTCCATGGCAAGTGCCATTATAAACAACAACAGAAACAAGGGGCAACTCTTTATAATGACTGTGATGAAAATTTCAAGCATACTAATTGATAGAAAATAAATGTATATCCAAAGTTCTTCAATTCATCATCCATTAGAGTCAATAAATTTATAAAAATATCCCTCTTTAATAAACAAATATTCCCATGAAATTCAATGGTAATTTTGTGCATTTTAGCTTGAATGTTCGTCTTTTTTTGTTATAATTAATTAAAGAAATATTATATTACACAAATACCAGTCTTGGTAAGAATTATTTTCAATTAGTATTTAAGTCACATCCTGAAAAAAGAATATTAGCTATTTTATTAATTTCTGGTCTTCAAATAGATCTATCTTTGACGGGAACTTTTAATATGTAATTTTGACATTACAATATTTGTTAAATGCATTATTATTATTTAATATTTGTTAAATACATGTATATGTAATGCTCTAGTCAATTTAATCTTGTGAATCTGATTATTGGAATAGCTTTGATAGGACTTGGAATGGTAAAAGATATATTGTAAGACAACAGATTTTGTAGATGCCTGTCCTGATGAAAGACAGGATGAAAATGAAAGAAAATTGGCACTTTCACTTCTCCATAATTCTTTTATTCTTGAAGATAAAAAGATAATTTATCGCCTTTTCATCAAAAAAATTTAAATTGAGACAATTTAGCAAATCAAATTTGTATTAAAAGCTGTTCGATCGCTAGAAATTAGAATCAGAAATTTGATTTCCATTCTTAACATAGACTTCTTTTTATAAGCCTTAAACATATGGTAGATACCTCGTCGAAGAACTCTCATCAGTTGTATTCTTTTTTTTTTTTTTTTCAGCATTTTTCTCTGATAGTCCCAGCTTTTTCTAAATTAAGGAAGAAAATGGTATGCATGTGTATATTCTTTAAATGTCAACAATAGTAGAATCAATGCTCGCCTTCAGGCTTGTTTTAATCCGTGTTATAAGCACATTTTAGAAATTACAATCATGGCCTACATAATATATGCCTTAAAATCCACCAACTACTCATACGATTGTTGCATTTTAAACAGTCAAACTCAGCAAACTTCTGCATTAATGAAAGCAAAAGCAACATATAATTCTTTCCTCCAATGACCCATTTCGTAGGTTTTCTTTTGCAGTAGCATGAAAGTCTTCATGTAACACGATTTTTTAAAAGCTTATTTTATGAATAAAATAAATCTTAAAGTAGAACAGATACACTCACAAAAAAAAGAAAGAAAATGAACGCATTAAATACAATGAAATGTGTACAATTCCCCAGAACGCGAACATTGTGATGTGTGTTTGGAACTAAAATGCTCACATTCAATTATCACTGAGGATTCAGCATACGAGTCAAAAACTGATAATTAATTTCATAATTCTTCATAATTCATTGTATCCATTACTTCTTTAAATTTTTTTACAGTAAAATTCAACATTATTTCTGAGCATAGGTCCCTTATTTAAGAAGTCATTAATGATGGTTTGTCTCTTTATACGTCTACTAAGTAAGTAATATTTATATCGTTTTATTAAGCTTCTTGGATTAAATGAAGGACTTTGTTAGTTTGAAGGCAAATTTAAATCTGTTTGAATAAAAAAATATTAGTTACTGCATCTTCATAAAATCTGAAATAACATTTTTTTTTCAATACAGATAAAATAGTATGAAAAGAAAGTAAACCACTTAAATCATATTGAAATTATGGTTAATTCACTCTTTATAAAATTTATTCTTCTTCTTGTAAAAGAGGTACTCATGGCATCGATTTATTTAAAATTTTAAAATAATATATATGTATATATATATATATATATATATATATATATATATATATATATATATATATATATATATATATATATATATATATATAATTTTATGTACTTAATACTATATAATATTACATTTAACTATTATTTATTGATATATATGTATATATTAAATTTATTATTTATTATTATATTTTATAAATATATATTTATTTAATATATATTAAAATCATGCATTAGAATATTGCAGTTAATTACAATTTTGGACTCTTATGCCCTTTTTATATTTAAATTTTACCATATGTAAGAAATTCGATTGAATGCATCTGTTTTTTACTTCCTTAAATATAAAATATGAAAAGAGAAAGTTTAGTGAAATTCAAGAAAAAGTAGTAGATATCAAATTGAAGAATTAAAGAGTTGCCAGATTAAAAAATTGCCTGTTAATAAAAGTTCATTAAAAACACAGGCATCTTAATAGCCTATACTTGTTGCACAAAATATTATAAAATGTGCCAAGCGGAAATGTGTACAATATATAACAAATACTACAAAATATAATTAATTTTGGATCTTTAAAAATATTATTTATTTATATCTATATCTACATATACATATTTATACACTGTGTAAAGAAAGCAGAACATAAAGTAGAAAAATAGTTTTTCGTAAATTATGCTGTGTATTTTTGTCGTCATATTCTTTTGTAGATTTTGTTTAATATCATTTTCTTTAATTTCAAGTAAAAGTAAAACATCTACCACTAAAGTTAATTTAACAAAGAATTCGTATATATAATTTCCACTGTATAAAAGAAGTAGAAGAACATCTTCTAATTTTTTTTATTTGGTTGATTATGCACAAGTAAAAGAATAACTATGAACTTCTCTTTAACTGATTTTGTCAAGAAAAACTTATTTTTATTAAAAATTGCTCTATTTTTATTTTTATAATATCTAGAAGATTACCTTTGATTGGTTTTCAAAAAGACCAAATTTTTGCACATAAAAGTGATGGTAAACATGTTAGAGATATTGCTCACATCCTATACGTCAGTCCCAATATAGTTACTAATCAGAAATCCAGATAGAAATGGAAAGAAAAAGAATAAGGTCTTAAAAACATTGACGCCTCACAATGAAAGAAAAGACTTCACGATGAAGATTAACAATTTAAAAAGAGTAGTGCAAGTGCTGTCAAGGTTCGAAATCAAGGAGGACTGACTCATGTGGTAAGGCAATCAGTTTACAACTACGTAAAAATTCATTTTCAAAAAGCGGAAAGATAATCTAAAAGGGAGCATATATTGTTAGCCGGAACACATTGCATGATATTTAAAGTGTAGGTCTGCATCAAATTCTAAACCAGTTCCATCGAAATATTGACCTACTGCGGATCTGTTTATTCGCAAACATATAAACACAAAAACTCAAAAAAGTAAGGACTTAGATGAGTTAAATCCGTTGAAAGGAACAAGAAAGAACTGGGATGGCTGATACAAACCCGTGCTGGTAAAGGCTTAGCTGGCTGGGCAAAGTGTTTTTTTCTTAAGGCAATATGGATGTGATCTACAATTAGGGATCTGTGTCAAATTATGATTTCAATCAGTCTCAAAGATGCAATTAAATATCTTGACGATCTTCCTTCATGTTAAAAGGCAGAAGTCGCTCATCTTGCCAATTTTTCTCCATGTTAAGAAGCAGGAGTCGTTTGTGTACGGAATTCTGAAAGTAAAAATCAGAGCACTTGAGGCATTCACAGCTTTGCTTAAGGCTCACAATTTTTATCTAGAGAGGAGGAGGGAATAAAGTAAAGTATGTGAGGAAGTTTCTGGAAGATCATTCCCTCAAGTTGAAATTATATTACTCTATCTATTATAATTGAATCAAAAAGATAGAGATCTAGAAGGATACAATTTTCTATACTGTGTTAACAGTCGTTCGCGACCATCACACACCAATGAATTCGTTCAACGTTATCTTAATTATTTTAGCCTATTCGCTTAGACCAGTAGTTCACATGCCGATTTATATCCAACCCCCTCAGTGAATGTCTTACTTGAATATACCACAATCTCACCCCCTAATGTCCACCGGCATTCACTGAGTGCCCATTCTAAATGGCTTTGCAGATTAGACATATAAAATCAACCAAACTTCAAAAATATTGTACTGCTCATCAAACCTCAAAAAAAATTGTAGTGCTCATAAGCACTATTAACTACTAATAGTGCTTTTGTTTTTGTTTATTTATTACAACCAATACTTTACTTATTGTGGAGGCGGCGGGTTTCCCGATCCAGAGAATTAACTTCTGCTCATCTCCGGTTGACAATTGCATTCCACTTCCTTCTTGCCCATATGCTCTGGACTAGCTTAATGCGGGAAGATACGTGGACATTTGTGGATGGGATTTTGAAACACCACTTGTTTGTTGTGCGAGTTATATTGCGCCTGGCTACGGGTATTCGTCATTTGCAGGAGGAAGTGCGGCAGGAAGGACTGATCCCGTAAGTCCACCAGGTATGTATGTGGGATAGCTACTTCTCTAAATTTGTATATGTAATAATGAAAGCAAGTCAACTCTCAGAACACATAAGGGACAAAAATAAATACATAAATGAAACGCCACCGAAAAAATAAAGATAGCAAAGTCTCAATATTTCGAATTTTGGAAAATGTGGAAATAAATAAAATAAAAAAATCAAATAACTTTCAATTAATTTTTTTTTAAATAAAACAACATACGATTGAGCAACTAAAAAAAAAATATGAAACGATTTTTTACCAAAAATCTGAGGATCAAAATAAAAATTGAGAAATCATTGAATTTCAGATTTTTGATTAAAAAAAATATGTTTACTAGCTTCAAATAGCAAATAGAAATAGGCATATATAATAGCAATAGCATATTCCATTCCGGCCGTCTAATTAATTATATCACAGTTGTATATTAATTAAAAATGGAAATGATATAAATGCCCAAATATCAACTTATTTCTTGCATATAAAGATCTATGTTACACACACACACACGACATTATTTAAGCAGATGTTTCTTTGATTCCTCTTCTTTTTTTATTATTATTTAATTTGCTTATTCCCTGTATTCTGAAATGCATACCAACCAAGATTTAAAATTTCTAAAACTACCGGTTATTCTGATTCCATTTAAAATTGAATAACGTTATTTTAGCTTTGACAAATCCAGTATTATTTTTCTTTCATTTGTTTACCTCTTCCATTTTGCTAACATTACTTTGAATTTCATTTTTTTTTCTTTTGTCCTGTGGCTATTTTAAGCCAAATTTTGCGCAGTAGCTTCTGAGGGTAAAGACCCCTGAGCACCCGAGGGCAGAAGTCTGACTTCTAGCTCAAATGAAGATAGCACACACACACTCGCTTGCCCAACTCCTTTTTACATGGGGGCTCATTCACACACCTCACAGAGAGAACATAAGGAAGGGAACAACCATGCCCGAACCAGGACTCGAACCCGGAACGCCTAGATCAGAGGGAAAACGCGCTACCCTTAGGCCAAGACGTCGGTTTGAATTTCGTTAACGTGTGTGATTTAGAAGAAAAAGCATGGTGAAGAGTATATCCAAAAAAATATTTTCTTGCAGTTTCCCTTATCTTCAGAGTGAATCTCACTAGGGGCATCTCAGATAAGGTGATTGGTTTTCAATGGAAACATAGCAATCTTGAGTAGCTGAATTATTCGCCGCCGATAATGGGAAGTACCTCGCATGTAGAGGGTTGTACCATGGTGTGGTAAAGGTTTTCAGAACTTAAGTATAGTTCCACACTTCACTGTTGTCAAGTCGTCAGGATCCTTTAACCCAGAACCTTCAGATAGGGAGGATATAACTCCAATGTTGTTATCTTCAAACAGAGTTTCAAAGGACACCTCAGATGGGGGAGGATGCTCACGAAGGCCAGATGGTACGACAAAAATGAGGATATCAATCGTGCACTGAGAACCCCACCCCCATATACACAATAACTCTTAATTCAATATATGTAAAAACTAGCAAGTAAATTCTACAGGGATAACACTATAACATCAAAAGTCACAAAATATGATCTAGGCAACTGCAAAAGACCCCGAAACCTCGGCTTGTCTGGTCTAACCTTCCACTGGTTATATTTCTTCTCTCTGTTTGAATGGGTTTATTTCTGGACTGTTTCTTGTTTTGTTCCCTGTTTCATACTGGTACATGCTAATTTGGATATTTTGCCAACTTACTCTCTCCCTTAGAAGCCCCTGGCTCTATATAGGGCTGCGGTGGCCTGGTGGTAATGTCTCGGCTTCGGAACCGGAGGGTTACAGGTTCGTGTCCCGATTCCACCGAAGAACCGTCGTGTAAGAGGGTATGTTGGGCGTTAAATTCGTCATGACCAAACGTCCTCCCGCTGGTGTGGCGTGGTGTGGAGAGGGGGTGCCAGCTCAGGTGTCGTCCTTGTCATCTGACAGAGGTTCAAAATTACGAGGTCCGTCACAAAATAGCCCTAGTGTTGCTTTAAACGGGACGTTAATGTAACTAAACTAAACTAAACCAAACCTGGCTCAATGCACGCTTCCATCTTGGACTTCTTGTTCCCGTTACCACCTCTCTTACTGCTTACCTCTTGTTCTTCATGACCATGACCCTGTATTAACTAAAAAGTGAACGCTCATCATCCCAAGTCTGAAATTTGTCAGATGTATTGTTTGTCAACGGATTCTAAAACCCTCCGCGCTTTTGCGCATGCGTTAGGATGGGTTTAATTCCCCATAATAGGGCTGGGATGAAAGATAAAAAGAGGGTATGTTTACATTTAAAAATAAAATAAACTCGGATTACTCGCAGACTGAATTAAAATAATACGGTCAGAAACTAAACGATATTCACGTACACGTGAACAAAAAAGTATCTAATATGGCGAAAATCAATGCCAAAATATGATGAAGAATTCTGGAAATGCACTCATCCTTCCGTGTCTCTCCCCTTAATGAGATAGAATCGTCGAAAAATGGCCGTCTCCGAAAACTGAAACGAACAGTATAAGAGGTGAGACCTGCAGCTTCAGTGAACCATACTGTCTCCATGAAGTATCAGATGAAGAGATTAGAAATTTCCGTTGTGGTGGTTGGTTCTTGCTTTCATGGCTCATAAAATGATAATGCGGAGTAGAATTACTCTCATTTCGGGGATTGGTTTTTACTTTTATATGAGAAGTAAATTCATGAGCCGCACTGTAATGCAGGTTGTAATATGCTGGCCTCAATGTCTGTGTTGATTTTCTTGACGACTCGATTATTCAATTCACCCCGGATGATATGGTAAGACTGGAGTGACTCCTTTGCAGTTATCTTTAAATGAAACCATACGGGGCATCACCTCAGATTTGGGGCTGAGAAATCCCCGTAACGGTGGTGAAATTTCACTGTCCGGATAATGGACCACCCTGGGCACAGCAAGCATGATGCTGTTCTCTGGTCCTTTAATCGATTATAAGTCGTATATTTGTATGAGACGTAGGTACGTTAGTTGCTCGTAATGGCGACTATTTTTCGTGAAACATAAGAAACGAAATATTTATAATGGCGACTCGGTTATTCAATGCATCCCAGGTGACAAAGCTGGGCAAGATATATCATTGCGATTAATTCAAAAAGAATCCTTGGGAGTTAAAAAAAAAAAAAAAAACCATTTTCGAAAAGAAGATTAAAAGATGCAGGATTTTGTTGGCATACTTTTTGCTTCTCTTGGGGTTGTATTAATACTGGCTTATTATGCATACATATATAATGCGTAATATTGGCTTGATTAATGCATACCCATAATGCGTCTGACAGTGGAACATACCTCCTTAGCGGCGTTCCTACGACCTGTCCAGACGGCAGACGAGGCACGCGTTCCCCCTTCGAACCCTCTTGTGGTTTTCTGGGGTGCTTTGATGTTTGTCCAGTTTACCGACAAATTGTCGGTAAACTAAACAGGCATCAAAGCACCACAGAAAACCTCAAGAGGGGGACGCGTAGCCCATCTGAAGATTCTCCGGTCGTAGGAACGCCGCTTCAGATTGGACCGCTCTTAATGGGGACTCTTTTCCTTAGATCGCAATATCCATATTATTTTCCTTTCGGTCCTCGATAAGTCAAACGAACTAGGCATGCATAGCGACAAATGAACATAGGCACTAATGAATTTTATATTCGCAAATGATAGCATCTCATTATCTTTGATACAATCTAACAAGCCAGCGTCCAGACCTAGGGGTAGCGAGTCTTCCCCGTCATCTGGGCGCCCCAGGTTCGAGTTCTGGTTCGGGCATGATTGTTCTTTACTCTCTGTTCTATCTGTGAAGTGTGTGAAAGAGCACCCCCTGTGAAAAGGGGTTGTGCAAGCGAGTGTTGACTGTCATCTTCATATGAGTAAAGCGGCGTTCCTACGACCTGTCCAGACGGCAGATGAGGCACACGTTCCCCCTTCTAACCCTCTTGTGATTTTCTGGGGTGCTTTGATGTTTGTCCAGTTTACCGACAAATTGTCGGTAAACTAAACAGGCATCAAAGCACCACAGAAAACCGCAAGAGGAGCTCAAGGGGGAGACGCGTGGCTCATCTGAAGATTCTCCGGTCGTAGGAACGCCGCTTTAGAAGTCGGACTTCTGCCCTCGAGTGCTCTGGGGCGTTTACGCTCAGAAGCTAAGGCAGAAAACTCGACTTAAAATCGATGACTTCGTCAGCGGGTTTGTCTATAACAAGTATCATAAGTAACAACAACAGTCTAACAAAAAATGGCAATTTTATAATCCTATGACTAATTTTTATTCAAGCTTAGTTTTATTCGAATATCGCTAAATCAGTCAATTCAGACATATTTAAGCTTGTTTCAATTATTAGAAGCCAAACCACAAGTTGGGATTTCGAATCTGGTAATGAAGTAGAACAAAAAGGTTGGGTTAGCTTTTACAGACGTCTGCGGACGATTATATATATTGATGATGAAAGTGTGAAGATTCGACTTACTTTTCAATACTGAGAAAGATTAAATTTAAAATATGGCTCTAATCGAATTTTTTGAAATTCTTACATTTAAAGCCTTGTTTCAAAACTATGCAATAGTGAAAAATTTTCTTTCTTCCTTCTTTCTATTGCTGCTCATTCTTATAATATAATCGGAATTATAAAATCATTCTTGTAATTTGAAAATTGCTTTCTTATTGTAATAAGTTGATTTATTTTATTTATCATGTGACAATCTGATGCTGTTTTGAAAATGAGGCTTATGATGCTAACAAAAATTAACCGATGTCGGAAAAAATAGGTCAAATATAGGTACTGACTCATTGAAAAATATAAAACGTGTAACTTACTTACTAATTTTGAAAATAATTAAATGCACGTTGAGTAAAATTTAACAGCTTGAAGAAAACTAGTTAAATCTATACTTATATAAAGCTCAATGTGTGTGTGTTGGCGCTCTACAGGCCAGACCGTTTGACCTAAGCTACCAAATTTGGTACATGTATACCTTGGAGGTCGGGAATGTGCACCTGGGGTCCCTTTTATTGAATTTTTAATTAGAATTTTAATTATTAATTAAAAACTAACTTTCCCGAAAAAAAATCTTCTCATTTTCCCTACCGCCAAATCAGTAAGGCTTCAGTTTTTTTCCCCCACACTAATGAGGCTAGGCTTAACATTTTTCGGCCGATTATTTCAAACGATTCTGTTTATTTTCTTAATATTTGATACATTTAAAATTAAATATTGTTAATTAATCGATCTTTCAGATTCATTCTGAAGAACTTTTGAATTAAAATAAAACAGATGAAAGGAAATTAAAAATTTCTAATCTGCAAAGCGTTACCCCAACTGGCGTAGAAAAATTCACGCATTTGCGTTACCATAACTGACGTTGAAAATTTATGCATGCGCATTGTGTTCTGATTGTTGACAAATATTTTCAACGGATGCGGACTTGATTTAAATTATTTTTAGGTTAGTTGTATGCTTTTGTAATTAAATTGTATTTATATTAACACAGAATAAAGAAAATTAAAAATGTCTAATCTGCATAGCGTTACCCCAACTGGCGTAGAAAAATTCGCGCATTTGCGTTACCGTAAGTGGCGAAGAAAATTCACGCATGCGCATTCTGATTGTTGCCATGACAACCGTTATCAACGGATGATTTAAATTATTTTTAGGTTAGTTGCATGCTTTTGTAAGTAAATTGTATTTATGTTAGTTATATATTTTTTAAATATGCTTATAGTTTTAAGTACATCGTTTTTTAAGTAGTTTTTTAAATCTGTTTTCGATCGATTATTTTAAACGATTCTGTTTATTTTCTTAGTATTTGATGCATTTAAAACTAAACATTGTTAATAAATCGATCTGTTCATGATGAATCTGAGAAAATTTTGTTGAAAACTTCTTGAGATATTATATAAATTAAGAAATATATTCTTTAGTGCCCATAAAGTTTAAATACTCAGCGACTCTATTTTCAGTATTCATATTTTAAAAAATGCTTTGTTTCAGTAAAAAAAAGATGTTCTTATATCAATTGCACTTTAATAATTTTCACTTTAAATTAAAGTGGAATTCTACGGGAGCTAACAGAAAATTAGGGAGATACATATTACGTTATGGCTGAAGGCCTTTATAATATTATGAGTTAATTATATGACTATCAAAATTTGAAGCTTTAAAATATTTTGATGAAGAAGCTATTAAAATAGGAGTTGCATAAAATATTTAATTATTAAAATTTTAACGAGCATTAAGATTGGCGAACCATCTGGACTCCAAAGGCGGCTAGTAAATAAATAAAGGAACATTATTTACTTATATAACTGTTATTTACTAACAGCGTTATATAAAAATTATCTACTCTAGAAAATTCCTTAAACTGCAAGTGATGTAATTCTCTTCGTCGTATTTTTTATCTTTATGATTGAAATGAGATTTCGAGAGTTTCTTTTTGTTCTATATTTGTTTTACTTTGACAATAAAGCAGATTGTTCTGTTAGACTGTGTTTTCTTCTTGGCAATTTTGTGAAAATGCCGGGATACAAATCCCTGTTTGGGCTTGAAATTAGAATTAAGAAGTTAGAGAACACAATAACGGAGAAAGTTTCCACACGATAACTCAAAATTTGCCATAGTTTAGTTTAGCCAACGTCCCGTTTTAAAACAACACTAGGGATAATTTGGGGTGGATCTCGTAATTTTGAACCGCAGTCAGATGGCGAGTTGGCACTCCACTCACCAAACTTTACACCACACCAGCGAGGGGACGTTTGGTCCCGAAGGGTTTAACATGCACCATTCCCGTTTATACGACACCTCTTCAGTGGAATCGGGTGTCGAACTTGATACCCTCCGGCTCTGAAGTTGAGATCTTACCATCATGTCACGGCGACCCCAAAATTTGTTCTAGTAGATTTCAATTTATTTTTATTTATTGATTGATTGATTGATCCAGAAAATTTTTGTATTGAGTACCTCTGAATTATATATTTGTGTATAGTGTGAAACATATTCCGTAATGCTCGCAAAGGTTCAACGCTTTATAAAATTATTTTCAATCTGTAGTTTCAGTAAAAAAAAGTCATCAGATTAGGTGAAGTTTAATCAGTTTTTATTTCAAATTAAAACTAAAATTTTAAGTGAAACAATAAATAATTAGAGAGGTACATAGTATAATGAATAAAATTATATTTAAAAAAAAGTGCAACTTACATGTCTATCAAAATTTTAAATTTAAAAATATCTTTCTGAAAAGTCATTAAGATCGAATTATGCGTAAAAGATTCAATTGTCATTGAAACTATCTATTCCTGTTAAACTATCCCCAAAGGCAGGTATAAATTATAAAGATAGCTTTCTCGTGAGGAAAATGTCTTGTATTGATCTTTGTCTAATTTCTTATTTATATTACATTATCCAATCACAATGTTTACCCCCAGGCTGCGGTGTAAGAAGATTACAACCAAGCCTCTATTACGGTTTCTATGCTTCCGGATATGAGACTGCCGCTTTCGGATATGCTGGCATAGGCAGAACCGCTTATGCTGGAGGCAGAACTGTTGTTGAGAAATGGCCCTGGATGGTAAGCAATTATATTGATGTTTATTAATATATTAAATTTATTTATACTCAAGCCAATGCTAATAATATGACAGTCACGGATTACTCGCAATATATATGAATCTAAGTGCTTATTTTATTATTTCCTATAGGCAGCAATATTTTACGGAAGTGCAATAAAACAACTTTGTGGAGGAACTGTCATAGACGCCCGGCACGTTGTCACAGCTGCCCATTGTTTTAGAGGACGCAGGTTTTAAATCTCTTTATTTCTTATATATTTTTAATATGAAAAGACTTTTAAATAGGCTTACCTTTTGAAAAACAGGAGATGTAGCCGCGAGCATTAAGTACAGAATGCAAAGCCATACGACGGATCATTTGATCTACGGTTTATAGTTTAATTTAGTTTAGTTACATTAATTTCCCATTTGAAAGCAACACTAGGGCTATTTTGGCTTGGACCTCATAATTTTGAACCTCGATCAGATGACGAGGACGACATCTGAGCTGGCCTTTCCCTTTCCAAACTTCGATACCATACCAGCGGGTGGATTCAATGTGCACCAGATCCGCTTATACGACTCTTCTTCAGTGGAACTGGGTCTCGAACCTAGAAATTCTCAGGTTCCGAAGCCGAGACCTTGCCACCAGGCCACCACCGCCCCTCTGGTTTGTATCTTTAACATGCAGTTCCTTCTCAAAAAATGGGTACTCGCAACGAAAAGTTAAAAAAAATAATTTAATTAACTTTTAAGTTAATTAAAAATTAATCGAAATTTAAGGCATTCTTTAATTTCGGAGTAAAACATTGTAAAAAAAAGTTTTTAAACTGCTTTAAAATAAATGATAGTCAATTTTATTTCCGTGCATTTTTTCGAAAAATTTAATTCTATTTTTCTGAAATCAATTTTAAGCAAGAAAGGAATTTTAATTACCTATACCATTGATTCATATGAAAAAATTTCGGAAAATTTTTCTGTATCTTTTCCTATCATAGTTCTATTATCAATTCTACCATGGCCATTTATATATATATGTGTGTGTGTGTGTGTGTAATGATATCTCTTAATTTAAATCATAATTAATTTCATAAGTTTTTCTTAAATTAGCCCCTGTTGACTTCATTCTAATATGATCTCTTATTTCCTGATCCAATTCATACTTTTTTTTTATTATTTAATTATTTCTAACGTGCGCTTACCAAAATTACTGACTCCGTCTTTCCCACACCAGGAAAAAAGGGACAAAAATTCTTACTACCTGCACATCTTTTTAAAAAAGTACCTAAAATTCCTCTGCCAAAATCGTAGAAATCAGGATTTTATTATCAGAATTTCATAGTAAAATTACTGCAAGGAAAAATTTCGGTCACTCTGCTCTTGCATTACGATGTAAACAGACATTTTACTATCGCTTCTCTCTTGTTCTACAAATCATGACTCCCGTGATGATATGAAGTTAAATTTCAAAAGACTTCTTTTCAGGCAGGCATTTGCAAAATTTTGTAACACAGAGGGATCAATCAAGTCCTTTGAAGAGCTTTAGATTCAAAGCGGAGTCTTGTATATCCAGAGAAATAATGTATACCTATAATAAAGTGGTTATGCTGAGTTTATAAAGACTAGTAACAGAGCCCTTGAGGAGAAGTAAGTTTAATTTCATAAAAAAATAAAAGCGATTGCAGAAGATATTTATTTAATGGGAAAGACCTTTTTAATTATTATCGAGTTCTTTTAGAATAATAACTGGCATTAAATATCTAAATGAAAAAAGTTAAGATTCTATAAATTTTGATTAATTCTTGAAATTTTAACACATATAAGAAAATATCAATTGAAAAATGATTTGTTTTTATCTCATTTTCGAGCCTTCTTTAACCACTTTACTTATCTTGCTTCATACTAAAACCAAAATAATTTCTCGTAAGCCTGAGAAAAAATGCCTGAAGTCCGATTTCCATTTTTTTTTGTCTCTCTCTCTCTCTTTTAGATTGACTTATAAGATGTAAATCCCCAAAAATTCGTGTTAATATATAACAAAATTCAAGTGCTGTATTCATTATTAAATGCATTCAATTTCCCTTTCCAGTCTTGATAGCAGCTGGTATACAGTACTAATTGGCGAAGTTTATGTAGGATCACAAGAAATTAGGTACCAGATAGAAGAAATCAGAATACATGAAAACTACCAGGCCATTTATAATTACGATGATATTGCTGTAATACGTTTGGCCCAAAACGTGCCAAATATTGTTGCAGCCTGCTTACCAGAAGACGATTTACTGATAGACGGAGACAACTGCACCGGTTTAGGTTGGGGACTTACGAGTTATGGTAAGTTCTGCTCAAATATATAGGGTGTTCATTAATTATTGTTGGGGTTTCCGTACCTCATAACTTTCAAATAAAAAATATTACACAAAAACCGATTACGTATTCGTAAATTATAACTCAAAGAATTTTACGTGGCAGCAATGCGATCTTAGCGCATTTGCCGTCTGGGTAATTATGACGTCATAAATAAAAATGGCGACCGTGCAAGAAAAAGCAATGTGTGTATTGTGGTTTTTCGAAACTAAATCAGTCATAACTACTCAACGTCGCTTCAGGACCACGTACAAGAAAGATCCTCCTTCGGATAATTCTATCAGACGCTGGTTAACACAATTTCAGGAAACTGGTAGCGTTCTACACCGAAAGGGAGCGGGAAGACCGAGCACATACGACGATATGGAACGTTCTCCATAACCGCCTTCCACTGAATGCCTACAAAGTGCAAATTGTGCAAGCTTTACATTTTAATATCATTAATAAAATTCTTTGAGTTGTAATTTACGAATATGTAATCGGTTTTTGCGTAATATTTTTTATTCGAAAGTTATGAGGTACGGAAACCCCGACAATAATTAATGAACACCCTATATTAACATCAAAGAACTTTTCTGAATTTGAGTAGTTCAAACATCTGATATAACTATAATAACGATGAAGAAGTTTGATTGAGAGAAAATCTTGATGAAGACAGTTCCATTTTCTTCAAAATATGTAATTTAATATTTAAGTGTATGAGTCATGTCTTTCAACATTTGTAAATAAACAAACTGGAGAGAAATTTGAAGATATGTTAGATGCTCATCCGATACACCAATCTGACTATCAAACTACACTCCGGCTCAAAAAATAAGCAACAAACACGAAAAGGTAAGATACACATTTCAAAATGGTGAATAAAAACACACATTTTACAATATGATACAGAAGCTGCATTGCCGATTGCAAACGGATAACCAAAATTTGCATAAAACGCAATCCCGCAGTGACATCGTAACACCTTAAAAAGGAGCTTAACGGGTATATACTTCTGTTCGCAAGTAGGGATGACGAATATTTTCAGAGCGGTTATTACGTAACCAATATCAAAAAGTCACAAATACAAGTGATCAATACTTTTCAAAGAGGGGTGTGATTCAAATCCTTGATACGATCTTACTGATGATGTTTCGATTACAGGTTTTGGATCACGATAGAAACTAACAATCGATACGATATCACTGAAATTTGCCAGAGCGGTGCCTTCACTGGAAAGTTACAATCGATACGATCTGTCCAATGGAAGCTCTCGAAAGAAATCTGTGATTGGATTGAAAAGTGAACGGACCGGTTATTGGAGTTATCGTATCGTATCATTGAATTGCATATCACTGAAATTTATCGGAGCGGTGATTTCACCGTAAAGTGCGAGGCTTCACTGGAAAGTGCGAAGTCACCGCTCCACTTTACGGGAGTGCCCGATATTCGTATTTGATGATGCACTATTCCATACAGATCATTTTTAATTGCTCGTGACATGATTGACTTTGATTACATGTACTACTCTGTTTACTGCTGGCGCCATCTATTGGTAGAATATAGGACTAAAGTAAACATTTTAAAGAAATGACATATATTTTTAACTCATCTTTTCCAGAAAATGGTTCACTCTAATAAATAAATTAAATAAATGGTTTTGAGAAAAAAAATAAAATTTAAGAAGTAAGCTGAAACAGATAAATTAATTCAATCACACGTTAATTAAATTAGTAAGTTAAGTATTAATTACAATTAATAAATTTTATATTTAATATTAATTAATATGATTGAAATAACAGATATTTGGAACGCATATTTAAAAATAACAATAGCAATATTATTTGTTATTCAAAAAATCGTGGATTATGCATCTCTATTCGCAAGCAGCAATAATTCCACGAAATTCGAGATAACCAAAGGGAAGGCATGAGTAATAGAAACCATGACGCATTGGAGGGCTGTCGGTATGTGTAAAACACTCTGCTGTTACCAGAGAGCTGAATGTTCATTACAGGGCCATCCATAGACTGTGGAGCGATTATTAAAGGAATCAAAACTCTAATTGTAGACATGGGTCTGGACGTCGGAGAATCGCCATTTCGTCAGGCGATTTCTACCTGTTGCAACGTGTCAGACGCCGGAAGACAGTAACAGCACAATAACAACATACACCGCCAAACTATGTACTATGTAGTAGTGCAGACCGCATGAAGGCTGGCTGTCTGTATGACGACCTGTGGTTTGAGTGTCTTTGTCCACAGCGCACATCAGAGCATGGTTGCCTTTGACCAGTGAACATCGCAGTTGAACATGAGATTAATGAAGCCACGTACTTTTTCGGATGAGTCTCTATTTAACATCCAGAACGATTCCCGAAGTGCAAGGATATGACGAAAATCAGGGACACTCTATTGGCTCTCTTTTTGATCAGAAGTGTATATACGTAGGGACATTATGAAACATTACTTGGAAATTATTCAGATGCCTATAGCATATCTAGTTTAGAAGAAAAAGTGTTCTCTTCAATTTTATATTCAACTTTAAATAATTTTATAATAGCTCACACAATGAATTACTGTGATTCCAATCGTCAATAGTTTGGAAAATAACAAAGATTGCATTTAGTCACTTCTTCCTTGACAGCAAGAAAGAATTGCTCCCTAACTATATCAGAATTAATTTATATAATTGCAATATAATTAGATAAATCCTGTATAATCAATTTGCCAAATATACAGGATCTAATTAAATTATCGTTCCTGTGGTAGTTGCATAGAAATTGACGTTAAAGTCCAAAGGGCAATCACCTTCACCAGTTATGTTTCAATTTCTCTCTTAGGAAATGCGTCTCTTCATCTAATAGAAGGTCATTCGATCCCAAAGAACTAGCATACAGCCAGCAGGAGCAAGAGCAATTTAATCATCTGGCAACTTCTCAGCCCCAGATTCAAGGTGCCTTCCTTCCTCAGGATCCTTCTTTGGCAATAAAAATTCAACAAGAAAAAAAAAACATTAGCCGAATGTTTAGAGCTTTCATTTAGCTTTTTTTACAATCGTCCTTCTTTTTATAAGTTTGCATGATTCTGGTGCAACCCATTCAATACAAATGCAAAGAATTTAAAACGGAAACTGGAACTAAAAAAGACAAATATAGCACTCTAACAAAATTTACCTGCTGCTATAATTTAATTGTTACCTTTCAACTCTTCCATCCCAGTAAATACAGAAATGGTGTTGGGGTTGCCTATTCCCTAACGATGACGGAACGTGCCTGCCATGGGAAGAATTGTATCATACTTACAAATAAAGGCGATATTCCTTAAGACTCAGCCTTTGTCTTCGCCAGTGTCCCCATGGTGTTCCGGTTTATCCAAACGCCTTCTGGTGGTATGGAATAGCCTTTTGGTAGTTACCCTCAATACTAATCTTTAATTCTATCTTATTTAATTTGCTGGTAACTAAAGGAAACTGCACGTTCAGAAGTATTAATCAATTAACCGTATTCTCATAAACAATTTTTTGATAAACAGAAAATTTGAAGCTGAGATAAACTGTAAAGTAATGCTTTGATTATCGATAATATATAAAAAAAATATCAATTAATTGACTTATTTTTAAATAGTCACACGGCTATTATCAACAAAGAGTCGAAAATCAGGTAATAAATTTGAATGCATAATGATCCTTGATTATTATAATATACTTCCGGTAAACTGTGTAATTCAAGGTACAAAAAATTCCTCAAAACGAAGACCGTTGGGATGATTTTAGAGTTACTAAAAAATGGGATGTATTATACAAATGGATAGTAGATACCTTCTAAAGAAAAACAAAATGTTTAAATTTTAATTAATTAAAAATTAATCGACATTTTAAAGCCTTTTCTTAATAACTTCGGATTATTATTGCCGATAAACCATTTGTGCACTAATTTAAAATTTAAAAAACATTAGCTGTTTGTGATTTTATATTTATATCCACGTCGACTTTTCCATAATTTTAATGCCTTTTTTTCAATTATTTTAACTTTTATGCAACAGATGAAGTAATAGATGTTTTCTATTCACTCGCAATTTAAATAATTAATTAATGCATTTAATTGGAGTCAGCTTTTACAGTAGTGCCTATTAATTGAAAGTAGGGCCGGCGTCCTGGCATAGGGGTAGCGCGTCTTCCCTAAAACAAGAAACGTTCCCTTGGCTTAAAATCGCTGACTTCGTCAGCAAGTTTGTCCATGGCAAGTGCCATTATAAACAACAACAACAATTGAAAATAGGGCTATAACAGTAGTACAAAGCTATCTTACCTAAATATGAAATTTGCTTGCGTTTGTTCCATTCTGAAAGGAAATAATGAAAGGACATTGATACAATTTTATAAAATTATAAATACGATTTAGAAAACGACGATGACAGTTTTATAAAAATACAGATGATAAAATAAATAAGCTATTTAACAGAATAGTATTATCATGCTACAAAATCTCGGATTAAAAGTTCTCAATTCCTTTTTTTTTTTTTTTTTTTTTTTTGGAGCCGTGATTGGACTTTTTCAAGCTATGCATTTATAAATGTCCATGCTATTACATTCACTTTTAAGAGTGGCATAAATGATAATGAATCAATACTTTAACATTTCAGATGGCCGGAGCGCCAGATGGTTGCAAGAAGTCGAATTGCCGGTAGTCGCAACCGATGTGTGCGATGATATATATGCATCATTACCAAGGGGCCGATTTCCTCAAGGCATCACGGAAAATATGATTTGCGCAGGAGGCTCTCTGGGTAGAGACATAGGTGCTTGTCAGGTAATTCGTTATTAGATAAAATAATTCATTCAATTATTATGATTATTTCCCAAGCCAGCCCAGCATACTCCAAGGCTGCAAAGCTTGAGACGAGACGGTGAGAAGTAAGTACATACTGCTCAATTTCTGTTCAGAGTTGCTTTATCGTTCCGCTTAAAACCTCGTTCTAAAGAAAATGCATCATTTAATAATTTGCATGGTAAGTTATATAAATGAGAAAAAAATAAAATCAGATTCTGAATTATTCAAATTATACACATATCACAAACCGTAAGACATCTACAATCACTCTTTCAGTAAAGATTGAAACACATAATTTATATCACTTTTTACTTTCTCGTATGCGTAGTATACAGAAAGTACAGTGTTCATCAAAAAAAATTCGAACTCCAGAATTTGACGAATCTCTTTGGAATATTATGCTTTGTAGGGTATTCAGAAATCAATTCATTATTCAGTATACAAAACAGTCCACAGTCGTCTATAACGTTGGATGGAGTTTAGAAATATTCCTTCCCTTTTTATCTGCAACATCATCAGATACGGAAATAACAACTTCTGTTGTTGCATCAAGCAATTCAGCAAGACTTTTTCCACTTGAAATAACAGTTTCTGCTGTTGCATCAAGCAATTCAGCAAGAGTTTTTCCACTTGAAATAACAACTTCTGCTGTTGCATCAAGCAATTCAGCAAGAGTTTTTCCACTTGAAATAACAGTTTCTGCTGTTGCATCAAGCAATTCAGCAAGAGTTTTTCCACTTGAAATAACAACTTCTGCTGTTGCATCAAGCAATTCAGCAAGACTTTTTCCACTTGAAATAACAGTTTCTGCTGTTGCATCAAGCAATTCAGCAAGAGTTTTTCCACTTGAAATAACAACTTCTGCTGTTGCATCAAGCAATTCAGCAAGAGTTTTTCCACTTGAAATAACAGCTTCTGCTGTTGCATCAAGCAATTCAGCAAGAGTTTTTCCACTTGAAATAACAACTTCTGCTGTTGCATCAAGCAATTCAGCAAGAGTTTTTCCACTTGAAATAACAGCTTCTGCTGTTGCATCAAGCAATTCAGCAAGAGGTTTTCCACTTGAAATAACAACTTCTGCTGTTGCATGAAGCAATTCAGAAAGAGTTTTTTCACTTGAAATAACAACTTCTGTTGTTGCATCAAGCAATTCAGCAATAGTTTTTCCACTTGAAATAACAACTTCTGCTGTTGCATCAAGCAATTCAGCAAGAGTTTTTCCACTTCCCCTTCCTCTTCTTTGTTAATTTCAAAGTGACTGATTTATCAATATGCGAATAAACATAAATAATGTTTATGTTGATTGATTATATTCGCTCTTTACGGACCAAATTGAAGCTTTTTATTAATATTTTCTTCCAATATATTTTTTTAATTTATATTCGGCATTGTAGTTTTCTGTTAGTTATCTAGTTTTAGTTCATTGGTTGATCATTGAAATTAGATAAGTATTTGTTTCAATCTGATTTCAATGATTAATTTTGGTTTGAGTGTTTGTAAACATTATGAATAGAGAAGACCCCCATTGCAAGGGAACAAAACTTCTAAAATTATTATATAGTTACATCTAGAGTGTCATGTAAATAATAATGCTTTATTTGTTTACTCATAAAGCACTCTGTCAATGTGCATGAGATTTTCTACTGCTCTTTCCAAATTTCCTAATAAATACTAAAAGGAAGACCAAGGGAGATTTGAGAGAAAATTTCGTAAAATAATTATTTTTTTTAATAAATAATTATATTTTTAATTATTAAAAAACTAGATTTCCTTTATGCATGCTGAGCATTGCACCAACAAACATGATTTTTATTTTTTAAATTATTAACAATATATTTAAATCAAACAACCAAATCATTGACGTTTTATATTTCTTTAAAAAAATGTTAACAATTTATTGGGAAAAAATTAACGCTTTGTGATGTTTAAAAATCCTTTCGGATAATCTGTGCCCCTTTGGAAAAACAACAAAATATCAGAACTCTTTGGTGCAATAGACTTTCGAAATTTAATTGAAAATAATGTTGTAGACAACAGGAGAGCTTCGGAATAAATAATATTTAGTAATAACTGTAAGGAATATTTTATTTAAAATATGCATATATATGATGTTTCGAACTTTGGTCACAAATACTGGAGTATAAACAATACTTTAGCGAAATTCTGTGTTAATTCATTGAAATCACTAATTAGTAATAATTACTCATTAAAAAAACATGAAAATGCAATCCCAAGCAACGCTTGTTTATCAGCAAATCTATACTTATAATAAAGCTCAATGTGTGTGTGTGTGTGTTGGCGCTCTACAGGCCAGGTCATTTGACATACAGCTATCAAATTTGGTACATGTATACCTTAGAGGTCGGGAATGTGCACCTGGGGCCCCTTTTTTTGAAATTTTAATTAGAATTTTAATTATTAATTAAAAACTAACTTTCCCGCCAAAAAAATCTTCCATTTTCCCCACCGCCAACTTTTTCGCCAAAAAAAATCTTCCATTTTCCCCACCGCCAAACGAGTAAGGATTTAGTTTTTTTTTCTCCCAACAGTAATGAGTCTAGGGTTAACATTTTTCGGCGGATTATTTCAAACGATTCTGTTTATTTTCTTCATGTTTTATGCATTTAAAATTAAATATTGTTAATTAATCCATGTTTCAGATTCATTCTGTAGTACTTTTGAATTAAAATAACACAGAATAAAGAAAATTAAAAATGTCTAATCTGCATAGCGTTACCCCAACTGGCGTAGAAAAATTCGCGCATTTGCGTTACCGTAAGTGGCGAAGAAAATTCACGCATGCGCATTCTGATTGTTGCCATGACAACCGTTATCAACAGATGATTTAAATTATTTTTAGGTTAGTTGCATGCTTTTGTAAGTAAATTGTATTTATGTTAGTTATATATTTTTTAAATATGCTTATAGTTTTAAGTACATCGTTTTTTAAGTAGTTTTTTAAATCTGTTTTCGACCGATTATTTTAAACGATTCATTTTATTTTCTTAAAGTTTGATGCATTTAAAATTAAACATTGTTAATGAATCGATCCGTTCATGATGAATCTGAGAAAATTTTGTTGACAAATTCTTGAGATATTACATAACTTAAGAAAGATATTTTTTAGTGCCCATAAAGTTTAAACGCTCAGTGACTCTATTATCAGTAATCATATTATTAAAAAAAATGCTTTGTTTCAGTAAAAAATATTATTATACTAATTGCAGTTTAGTCATTTCCATTTTAATTTTAAGCATAAATTCTACCGGAACTAACAGAAAATTAGAGAGATACATATTATGTTTTGGCTGAAGGACTTTATATTATTAAGAGTGAATTACATGACTATCAAAATTTGAAACTTTAAAATATTTGATGAAGCTATTAAAGTAGGAATTACATAAAATATTTAATTATTAAAATTTTAACGAGCATTAAGATTGGCGAACCGGCTGGTCGCCAAAGGCGGCTAGTATATTATAAATTTAGAGAACATCGATTTAAATGTGACAAACTATAATGATGCCATAAACATAAATGAAGCTAAAAATAAATAGTAATCGCTATCGAATAAATTGAATAATATTTCAAAGCTAATAAGAGATACTAATAAGAGAGAAAAAATGTGTTCTGATGTAAGCCTAGAATATTTGAAATAATAGAAAAGCATAACGATAGAAATAAACTGAAAAAGAAATTAGATGAATCAGACTGTACATTTATCATGCGTTCAGGTACTCCTTTCCAATATTTTTCTCATGGACAAAAGAAATTCGTGTTTAGAATTTCTGGGTATTCTATGCTCTCTGAGCATGCATATAAGCATATTTTGTTTAGTTTTATGTTATTGAATATCATAACTCTTTTAATAAAATTTCAGATACCTTATTTAAAATTTCTTTATATTTTTATGCTGTTAAAAATATTTTATCATATTTGAAAAATTCTGTCTTTTATGAAATAACGAAACTAAATTCTAAATAACGCGAGCAAATCATTTAATCATCATATTCTTGTCTTTCTCAAATACTGATATTAAAATTCCTTATTTAATAAGTTTAAACATGCCGACTCTTTTAAGATAGAATAGTGTTAAACTCATGACTCATAACGTGTACTTGTGTGGTCCGACATGACAATATATAAACACTCTTAAGCCAACCCAAATACCTTCAAAAGCATATGGTTGAATTAAATTATTATAATGTCGCAGCAGAATAGGCGGGAACTATGGTTGATTCCTAATGGTCATCACCGGTCTCGGTACAACATTTCCGATAGAAGTAACGTTCCGTCATTGGCAGGAGATGATTCGACCCCACACGATACTATAACCCCTAGGCTGGTGGATCAACTACTATGTCAGAAGTTTCTTATTCCCATTTTTTAAGGTACTTCCAGTGGGTCATGTAATTATATAACAAAATTTTTAATTAAAAATTAATAACTTAATTTTTACGATATTTAATTATTACTAATCAGTCACTTCAGTTCCACAATTTTACGAAATTCTTAATAATAGCTTATGTGTGATTGCTGTCCATGGCACATGGGTGCGCTCTTTCACGTAAAGAATATTTGGCCCTGCAACAAATATTTTAAGAGCCAATCAAAAAATATTTACTATGCCATTTATATTCTATTGCTATTACAAAGGGTTTGAATTTTACAAATATTCTTCAGACGAATTTTGCTTAACTTAATAGTTTAAAATGCTATAATTTTTAATTTATCATCATAATTTGTATCCAGCAAATGAATTCTTTTATTTCCAGGGTGACTCTGGAGGCCCTCTGCTTCGAAACATAGGAGGACTTTGGACTCTGGTGGGCATAGTTTCATTTGGCCTTCGTTGTGGAGAGGCAGGCTATCCTAGTATCTATACTAGGATCTCTGCATATTTGCCATGGATAATACAGTACATATCGGATGCCGGAAATGTAGTGAATTATATCCAAAAATAAAAAATTATACATAATGAACAAGTGAAAATTATTGAATTGTACTACTAAACTAATGAAATTAATATTGGCTATTTAAATTTGTGAAAAAATACATTATATTAACCCTTTGTAAGTCTATGCACGTATTCTTATAAGTACAAACAATAATCTATTTTTATTTCTGCGAAGTATAGATAAAGTCAATACTTTATCTATACTTCGTATAGACTTACGTCCAAAAATTCAAACGAATCTCCAAGTTTTAGACCTCCCTGAGCCCAGAAAATAAATTTTTGGAAAATGTCCGTCCGTCTGTCGGTCTGTAACAAAGATATGGCAATCTGTGTGCCCAGTTGTCCGAATATTCGTTAATACGATGACTATAAAAGGAAGAGAGCTAGATAGATAAAATTTGGTACACATATATAATGTAGATACTCAGTAACTTTCGAGCGAAATCCAACAATAGGTTGACCATCTGTAAGCCTGTCCTTTCAGAAACACAAAAACGGAATGATTTAAATAATCAAATTTGGTATGGGATTTTATGACTACAATTTTGTATCAAATGTTTGTTTCAATAAATTAGGAAAAACGCTTTTAAACACATTTCTAGTACTATTAACCGTCTAAAACTCACCATGGATCACACGATAAATTCAATAAAAATGCTCAATTGACGCCAAAGTCAATATTTCGTAACTATTATATGCCAGTTCTATGCAAGGCCTTCTCTAGGATAACACCTTTATTACAGAGTATGCGAGAATGTTTTGGGAAGACCACTTCCTCTGGTTTCCTTTGAATAAACTAAAAAAATCTTATGATGAAAGCGATATCTTTAAGTAAAACTATATAAACTCACTAAAAAAGGAAGTCCGCGTAGAAATACATAGTGTTGCGAAATTTTCGGGGTTCGTTTGGATAGTGGAAGTTATATGGTGTGGCGAACACTCAATCAGCAGGCGGCAGTAGAAAATGAAACAATGACGTTTATTTACACGAAGACACACAGGACAGCACAAAGACGACAACTATATACAGCACAGAAGGCGATTATCTGAAGCCGAGACGTGCAGCATACAACAAGACTCTACTGCAGACAGTAGCGCACAGCTTAGTTCAGCACTAGCTTGACTCCGTCGCTGCTCCGCTTATCTCTGGAAGGCCACTCTTCACCGTCGATCCCGACTACTCTTCTCTGTCGCTTCCGACTACTCTCTCCGATCTGGTTCACGACGACCCGGCAGCTGCAGGCTGCTCCTTTTATAGGTCTCAGGAGGCGGGACTAGAAGCCTCTCAACCAATCAGGAACGTCTCGAGGCTTATCGGTTCCTACTGGACGGCTCGGGAAAATTCTCGATGTTTCGGGTATAATCTATTTTGGCGCCAAAGTAGCCAAATTCATCGCCAAGTCGCCAAATGGTTGACAAGTTTGTCGCCAAGCTCTGGGACCTCCTATGGAACCCACTATGCTGGGAAGCCGCATCACAGATTCGTAACAATAGCAAATATTCAGGATTAAAAAAAGAAAAAGCATGTTATGATGAGAAGCTTAGTTTCATTTTTATTCCTTATATATTTCATAATATGTTAATAACAATTTCAGAAATATGGTACACATTGCAATTTTTAAAAATTACGTACAAATATGATAAAAAGATATCCAAAAGTTAAAACTGAATTTTCTTGTAGATGCTTATTAAATGTAAATAATTGAACTATTGCATTTTCAGAGATTTTGAAAAGTAAATTGAGTTAAGATAATGGATCTGAAAAAAAAAGATTACACCTTAGGAAAGGAGTATTATTTTATAATTACGAGATAAAGACAAAACTCCTCAGAAAATTGTCAAGATTATAAGATGAACTCCTTCCTCTACACAGAGAATTATGAAAACTACAATTCAAACGTCGCTATCTCTAAACCATGTAAAGGGCATGGACATCCAATCAAGTTGATTAACCGTGAATGCATCTTTAAATTCGAATGTTTAAATCCTATTATTACTTCATCTTAAATTGCAAATTAAAGAAATCTTAATTGCTTCATCCTAAATCTTAAATTAAAGAGAGATTTGAATACAAGTTTCGAAAAGATATCGCAAAGATAATTTTGAAAATATATGATTATCGTGGCCGTGTAGCTCGTAGAAACTCTCATTTGTTGCCTGCTAAATAGGAAAACTGTTTAGATTTTGCGACTGAATATGCTGATAAACCTCCGCAGTTTTGGGGAAAGTTTTCTTTTCTCTGACGAGAGTAAGTTTTGTATCATTGGCATCAAATGGGGTAAGTAGGCTGTTACGGCAATAACGAAATACGATTTTTGAGGAGTAGAATCTTGTGCCGTGCAATTAAGCACGGTAAAGGAGGAGTCCTGGTTTGGGAAATGTCGCAAACAGTGATTAAGTCGTTTAAATTTTACAGATTCGGCATTAAATCATATAAAGTATATAAATATTTTTAAAGAAAATTTGAAATAGAAAGCTCAGCAATTTAATCTTGAAAAGGACTTTTGATTTATGGTAATAATCCTGTATAATAATAAGAATAATTATCCTGCAAATCAACACTACATCCTGCAGGATAATATTCCTTGGAACATTCCCCGTTTACTAATAAGACATTTACAGCCAGCTGTGTCTTCGCTGTTAATGACTAAACTCCTCGAGATAGCCAGATGGTGGATCTTTTCACCTTGGTGGTCTCGCATCTGTTCATTAGCGACTATAGTGAAAGGCCACATGTGGAATTCCTCGTCCAAGAGGTATTGATAGTACCTTTAAAGAGAAAGGGGTGTCCAAACATCTGGATGCTAGATGTTTCTCTTTGTGAAAAGACCTTCCCACGACCTACTGGCGCCGCTGAAAAAGCATATTGTTGAACCCCAATTGGCCGAAAGAGAGCTCAAATGACCAATGTAAATTAAGAGGCGGAGATTGTCGCCGAAATAAAGCGCGGAGATTTTATTATTATTATTATTATTATTATTTAGGAAGAGAGAAGAAACGAATTGCAGGAGACGGTTGGACTACGTCCACGAGTTCAGAGTCTGAGAAACTACCCCTGGAGTGATCATGTTGACGTGATGGAGAACTGAGTTTCAAGAAAAACCTTCGACTTTGACTGTTGTATCCCCTACTACAGGTGTAAGTAACTATTTATTTAACCAAGATTAGGACAAGTTGTTCTTTGTATATATAGGGCTGTAAAATAAAGAATTGTCTGGAAATTCTGCTTCGTTATTTCATCAGTCTAGATCAGGATATTACATCCTACATAAATCAATACCGTATCCTGCAGGATAATAATCCTGTATAAATCAACATTACTTACAATGTCAAGTCCTGGCTGTAGTACAATATTAAGAATGAGTTGCATTCTCAATATTTTCTGGACTTAAACCTTATCAAACATTTATGGGACTAATCAGAATGCAGAATTCAACAACATGGCATAACTTCGAAAGACATGTTAAAAAAAATTATCACAGAATGGGAAAACACTTCTTTTGAAGAGCCATTCAAATTTGTCCAATTTATGTCCAAATTATAGATTGAGCTCTTTAGATGTGACGACTTTCCAACTAGTAACTAAGGTTTAATTTACAGTTCAAGGTAATAAATTTTTGAAAGCTTATACTTCTGAAATTGTTATTAAAATATAATAAATTATCTAAGGAAAATAGTAAATAAAAATAAAATTCTATTACCATTATGATATGCTTTCTTTATTCTTGAGTATTTGCTATGTGTTTGTGCTCAGATTGTTTTTGCCAAGTGTAGCTTGCTATATATAATTTCAATTCAGTCCAATTAATTGTCATTGTGATATTATTTTATTACTAACAACCTTAACCCACTGGGATAGCTACAGATGTGAAATTGAACTATTTTGAAATAAGAGCATTGAACGTTGAAAGTAACCTTGAACGTTATTTAACATAATTCTCTGGTTAGTTTCCCTTGGTAACACATAATACTGTAAATATAAACAAAGAAAAGCAATATCTTGCAATAACGCCAAATCCTTTACTAACAAATCAGATTATAATTTCCATGATTAGTCTGATTTATACCTGAACTGATTTAGCTTTACTTATAAGACAAGCTTTACACTAGGTCACCCGATTCTCAAATCTTCTATTACCTTATCTAAGGAGTTCATAAGTGTCTGCATATTTTGTCCTGCACTTTCCTTCAAATCTGCAATAGCTCAGTGTCCCTCAGCTCTTAAAAAGTTTCACTTTAATGGTCTGGTAACAGTTCTTTTGTCTCGGCATTGAGATATTTGTTCTATATTCACTTAGTTAAAAGCAATTTTTTAAAAATCATTCACTAATTTAAACCGAATCTAATGAGTTCATTCGGAACATGTAGAGTTTAATCGTCAGAAAAAAAGAACGAGTTGCAGTATTTGCAAAGACGAAATTTAAAAAAAAAAAAAAAAAAAAAAAAAAAAACATGTTCATAATTCCAAACCCACTGTAGTTCCTTACCTTTTGGATAGATTCGTTTTAATGCTCTCTCTGTAATCTTTTTGATTTCAGCTCGAAGGACATTTTATCAGTCATTTATTTTCTATTAGCGGATTTTTAGAGAGATTCGTTGTTAGTTGCTGATATCACGAAAAGTAAATAAACTTCATGTAGTTCAAAGGTCAGAAATCGGAGCCGAGAATGTCATATTATTTGCATCAAAGACAGAAAGTACTCGAATCGGACACTCAATTATCCCTGATTTTCTGAAACGTAACGGACCACCACTCTTGCCTTATGTTTCCTTTCTTTTCTAATAATGTCGTTTTTTCTGAAGCGTCCTTCAATGCACTTTAATTGCATTAAGAATTTTTATTTACAGTCTCTATGACAGCCCTGAAGAGTTCAGAATAGTTGTTACCCCCCCCCCCCCCCCCCGAAGCTGAACTTAGTTAACAGTTAGAATGGTGAACATTTCACAAAAGATTTTATGTTCTAAAAATGAATATCTCATAAAACAAATGTAAGAATTGACGCTAGGGTTTGTAGAACTATATCCTACCACCATCTGTAACGAGGACCGGATTATCGCATGATCAAAGTAAACAACTTCCTAAGGGCTCCATCACTTTGGAGAGGTACCTCAATTTTTTTTATATATATATATATTCTCAGGGTAATGTCATTTTGTACTTTCATTTAATTTATATAGACCGTAAAGTAATTAAGTTTGCAAATTTTATGTTATATTGCTTTTAATTCTAAAAAAAAATATATCTCGTTTTCTAATTTGCAGAATATTAAGTACTATTATTAAATAGCATTTAGATGGATTTAGAATATTTTTTGTAATTTTGTTGTCTCTGAGATCCCTATATCATCCCTCTTGAAGGTGATTCCGAATTTAATGTTTTGTTATTTTAGTTTAAAAATTTGTGATGTTGTTGAGGAGGAGCTGTTTTTATAATGATTACAATGAAATTGGCAGAAAATATACGAGTTTGATGGTAAGAAAAAAAGGAAAATAGAGAATCCGGGTCCTGCATAGCCTGAGAGCCTAAAATGATGGTCCTCACAACAATGCTATTTCATAAGAAAACGCATGGCATATTTTTAAAACTTCTCCCTCCTTTTTTTATTCATTGGCTCTTTGATTCTTCTTTTTAAAAAATCATGATATCGGGGACATGTCTTATTCTACTTGATCTAGCATATCTGGTCGATTTCCGGAGTGAAAGATTCATGATAAAAAAGTGTGGAAACGCCATCCCAGTTATAGAAGTTCAACACTTTCTGTTGCTGAAAGTAACAGTCTGTTTATGTGCATGTGAGCACGACAATTCAAAAATGCTGATAATGAAAATTGCTGTTATAATTTAATTACCAGAATGGGAGGTAAGTATCCAAATTTGGAATTAAATTCATCATTGGTTTGCATATCTATTCGCAAAAGACCTTCCCCCATCCTGCCGAAGCATCTGGGAAATCTGAGTGATCAAGCCACCACGACAATAAATCAGGCACTCAGATGAACTCAAAATGGGCCTCATGATGATGCAGCCCATACATCCATACCAAGAAAGATGAATGACTCGACAGTGGCATGGGAGCAACTCAATCCCACACCATTGCTAAGTGGTCTGTCTATCTGATCGTGTATTTTTGAACACAATAATTCCAGAATGCAACAAGTTGATAAATGTATTTTCGTGTGTGATATATGATTTTCACATCAGCAGTGTAAACCTGTGTAAATTTTGGAGTAATTTTATCAAAAGGTAGATCATCTGTCTTTGAGTATGCCACTACAATAATCTAAAATCGCCAGGAAATAGATAAATTAAATTTGACACTACATTGGAAGGTCTATATCAAATTTTGGATCCATTCACTTAAAAAGAAGAGTTAATATTAAAAAATGCATATTCTTATCTCTTTACTTTAACTACAACACATAGCACGTAATCAGCCATATAACAAAAATGTACTCATTTTCTGTGAAAACGTATTAAGACCATGTTTAAGACTAATTAGTAGATATTATAAAATACTCGTAAATACCCCTGTAATATTCACTTAAACTATTTGTGGCAATCATTATTTTTTACAAAAGAAAAATGCTTGCATTTCGATATTTAACATGAACTTTTAATACGAAATATGCATAATGCCTATTCATATCCTTGTATCATTTGACCTTTTTTACTTACAACGATCTAAATTTTTATTCTGCTCACATCTTCACCTTTTATTCATATAATCTCAATAAAAATAACTAAGAGTAAAACCTTATCTCGAATGAATCCCATCTTATTTCATCTAAATGATAGAAGTCGATTTGCATCGTGAAAGCTATGAATTGTCAAAATGTTGTGATACAGTCGCCAACGCAGGATGTGCATCATTATCATCCGTCATTGTCAAGGCATGTTGCGATGGTAAAGTGAAGGGAAATTCACTGAATGATTTCAATTACTTCAGTTTGATCATTATGATATTGGATGAATGAATGATGATTGATGGATAATGAAAAAGTCAGAGATATGATCATATGATCTGCAGACGGATTCAAAGATTCAAAATCAGTCGTAAAACATGACGGAAACGAATGTTTGCGTTTCCGCATAAGGTTAGGTCCCTAATTACACGGTGAGTTTTTTTGAGGCAGACTTTGAAAAAAACTGGATACATTGTTGCAGGTGATTAAGTGATAAACGAGTTTTAATAGAGGAGATTACCATAGGTTGGACAACACTTCATCTTAATTCATCAGATGGCTGTCGTTTCGGAAATTATTGCCACATGAAATTGTAATGGCATTGGCCCTCAGCTACATGAAGATCTTGCAGATACAGCTGAATAAGTCTGAGTTCTAATCACGCTCTTCGAGGTAATGCACTGCAAAGAAACAATTCTTCTGGATCATGCACGCAAATCATAAGGAACTCGCGAAAGAAAGACATTTTTTCAATCATGCGTGAGTAGGATGTTATTTTGGGAACAAAAAATAATAAATAAAAATAAAATGAAATATACGAACGCAAATTTTAAGTTATCATGTGAGAACATTATTATTTTTTAAGCCATTATTTGTCTTAATTAATTTAAGTCATTGACCAGTTTAAACCGGTTTGAAACAATCACGAAACTTCTCTCTCGGTCTCTCTCTCTCTCTCTCTCTCTCTCTCTCTCTCTCTCTCTATATATATATATATATATATATATATATATATATATATATATATATATATATATATATATATATATATATATATATATATATATAATTTTTTTAACTTTTATTTTCAATTCTTCTAGCTGGCAAACAAAGTTTTGGAGCTCGGTCGATTTTGAGATGAAATAACAGCTATGATGTTATAGTTCTACGTCAACCTTTTAAAAACGCATCTTCTGTCAAAGAAGCATACGTAATAATACAACAATACTGGTAAAAGCAGGCCAAAATTTTAATAACGCATCTGCTTTCCAAGAAGCATATATAATAATAATGCAATACTGGTAAAAGCAGGTAAAAAAATACATGCGATTAAAAGATGATGATGAAAATTGCCCTATATGCTTTATTCTACGCGATTTCGAGCTTCCATATTCATTGTCTATGTGATTTCGAGCTTCAAAACCCCCTAACCAAAGCAGCATCATGTTCTCACATGATAAAAGATTCGATACAAATATAAAGACCATGTTCATCGAAAACAATCGACTATGGGAAATGGCTTTAATCGGGATAGTAGAAAACATAAAATATCAGAAAACCTTCCAAATTCAAAATCCTTGAGATTAGACTCTGAAAAACCACAATTTATTGTAATTTCGAATCATATTATTAAAAATATTTCAGCAGCAAAATTATAATAGAAATTTCAATTTACTTTGTTCAATATACTCAATATTTAATTCAATTCATTAATTCATTGTGTGTGACTAAAATTGGTTTAAAAATCTAAAATGACGATAATAAATTTCGATTTTTAAAATTTGAATCTTTTTTTTTTTTCCCCTTGAAATTTGGGATAACAGATTTCATTTCCCCACCCCACTTCTCCTTTCTTTTCTTTTCTTTTTTTTTTTTTTTTCTTTCCTTTTTAGATCCTTGAAAAATTATTTTTAAACTTAAATAATTTTTTTTACAATACTGACAAAATATATTAAAATGGAGCTTGGCTACTTCAAAGCTGACAGACGATAATAATAAATCGATTAATCCAAAAATCCCATTATGAAAAACTATTCTAAACTAAATTTAAGATGTAAATAGAGCGAGTGGCAATTTTTAAGCTAAAAATTCAGTAAAGAGTAAAGATTTTTCTCTACAAATAATGAAGAGGAATATATAAGCGTGTATGTCATTGTGATGACTATTTGACCTAGAATTACTGAATAAACTGGAATAGTGGGAATGTGGCCGACAAAGCAATCAAAAACCAAGCAAGATTTTTTTTTTTTTCAATTAGAATTTACGAAAATATTTCAGTTCAGAAATTATTTTTACGTGGTTTTAAAACTGAAAAAAAAAAAAAAAAAAAAAAAAAACTTTTCATTTGGCAAATGTTTTTTTTAAACAAATTTTTGATTCAAAAAATAAATTAATTAAAAATTGTGCCTTGTTGTATCCTATGTTTAAGCTATTTTTGCGGAAAAATAAAATAATATGACCCCAATTGAATTAATGTTTTAAAAAAAAACAGGAGAAAATTATCGTTCCGGTCAACAAATCAAAGAATCATCCAAACTAAACTCCATCAGAATATGCTGCTTAACTGTTAGACTTACAGATATTTAATTCTTTACAGAAGTTATTTCTATTTTTCTCCTATTTCCACAAAGGCCCTAGATTATGTGTAAAATCGATATGTTAAACAAGTAAAATAATAGCTGATTTCATTTTATTGCCCCGAAGCACGATTTTTCAGTAAAATATTTCAGCTTTTCTTAAGCAGTCTGTTAACTGCTAGAACTTCAAACAGTAATGCTTGATAGCAAGTTTGATAGCAAACGATTATTTTATTAAACGGTTTATTCAAAACAATTTCATATTTATTTTTCAGATTTTTTTCTTTATTCTGATGATTTTTTCTGAAGTGCAATTTCACCTTATCAATATGAATAATTTATTTTTTTAACCATTTCGTATGAGTAAAATTTGAATATTCGTCTCACCAAAGAGAATATACTTTTTATTTTTCGTACCTGAAAAAAGACCAGATGGTCATAAATTTATTTCTTTTTCTTTGAATGCAAGTTTGATACTCGCATGAACGCTTGAGTAGGAATCAAATCAAAAATGCACCTGCGTATATGGATAGGAGAGAATTTCCTTTCCTCATTTGTTTTTAAACAACTTTGGTGGTCCATGTTCGAAACAGTATCGTACGAAGGTCTTTTGCTTCCTTTATTTTTTTTCCCCCATCTGCCCTCACAAAAACAGCACATGAAGTAAATCAGGGAGGTCTTCTATTTTTTTTATTGCTTTTTTTTTTCACTACCGCTTTAGCACGGGACAATTTTATTACCATTCGGAATCTAGGCACAAATTAGAATTACTGGCGTTCTACGAGATGAATTCCTCCCTCTCCCCAATATGCGTTTCCATACAATGGTTCTTGATGTAAGTTTAGAACCTTAAGTAGAACACGAATATTTATATCTATTCTTATTGTTCTATTCTATCTATTCTTATTGCCCCAACATTTCCATTATTCTATGATTTCTAAAGATTTTGTTTCAGCACCGTCAAGCTGTTCTAAACTAATACGAAAAATTTTCTTTTTAAAAAAAAGATAATTTAGTTTATGAAGTCGAAAGTTAATCACGTTTCATTTTAAGTCTTCCTATTGTCTGTCAAGAGAAGAATAAGTTGTCCACAATTTGTCTTGAAAGCATGTAATTAGCAAAATTTGTGGCTTTCATTTTGAAAAGTAGATGAGGAGTAACTCTGCAAGCTAAGGTGTGGAATAGCTCATCCATTTCCATTTCTGTTGTAATGTAAGTCTGTAATTTCACTTTTTAAAAAATGGCATCATATTCTGAAGCCCTTTTTCCTAAAATTATATTTCCAAATTTTCAAGATAATTTCTCAGTATTTCAGTATAATATATTATATTAAGATCTTAAAATTTGATATTTCTCACTTAAAAAAACTTCTGAATTTCAATGAAAAATTTGTCAAAATTAAAAATTTTCATGAGATTTTTTTTATATCAATTATAGCAAAAATAAATCCTTAGAACAATGAAATAGTCAATAGAAATATAAAAATAGGTTTTGGTTAAATTTGTTTAATATTTCTCTTTAAAGCTTCATTTGACTAGAATACACCTCACCCATTAACCTCATCACAAACTTTTCCCACCAGACAATTCTTAATACTTTTCAGATTTCAAAGGCATCGTTTTGCACTCTAAAATTCCAATAAAGTTAAGACTCATATTAACAGATTTCTCTAATTGACGTAATTTGACTATTAATTTATAACTTTCTGAATGTAAATGTTTGTGCTCAAATGCCATGTGAACAGATATTCAAGTAAGCATTTAATATATCATAGTATTTAGTGTATCTTTTAATTGAATTTCCAATACTCTAACCTCAAAATCATGATAATCAACACTCCCTCCCCGCTAGCCCCTTTCGGTCATCAGAAAGCAAGTACTTCCACTGTCCGCGTGGCCTAACGGATAAGGCGTCTGACTTCGAATCAGAAGATTGCAGGTTCGAATCCTGTCGCGGACGATTTAATTCTTTTTCTTGCTTCTAGTCCTCTTTTATTGAAAGATTTTTTTTTTTTTTTTTTTTTAATTCTGCAAGTGTGAATAGAAAATATGTAAGGATATTTAATCTTTTTCCATCGTTCCATGAACAGTTTAGAGAAAATGTTCGTATTCTAATCAATGAATCATTGAATAGAAACCTACAGTTTGTAATAAATCAGTGTAATATTCTGTTCGTTTCAGTATTCTGAGGTGACCACTTTTTGACGATTTTATCTCTTTAAGGGGAGAGATGCGGAGGAATGAGCGCATTTCCGAAATTCTTCGTCATTCTTTGACCTTGATTTTTGTCCTATTAGATACTTTTTTTTTTTTTTCATTTGCATGGCATGTCGTTTCTGATCGCATTCAGTCTGCGAGTAATTCGAGTTTATTTTATTGTTAAATGTAAATCTCCCCTCCTTTCATCTTTCCTCTCACTCCTATTTTGACGAATTAAACACATCCTAACGCATGCGCAAAAGCGCGGAATCCATTGTCAAACAATAATAACGCATGCTTCAAAAGAAATATTACATATTCTTGCTTCTTGTATAATATTACAGTAAAACTTTATCAAATAGGTTTAAAGGAAATGCTCGTATTCTAATCAATGAATCATTGAATAGAAATCTACAGTTTGTAATAAATCAATGTAATATAATAACACATGCATAAAAAAAAAGATTCTTGTATAATATTACAGTAAAATTTTATCAAAATGTTCAAAGGAAATGTTTGTATTCTAATGAATGAATCATTGAATAGAAACTTACAGTTTGTAATAAATCAGTGTAATATAATAACACATGCTTCAAAAGAAAGATTATTGTATAATATTACAGTAAAACTTTAGCAAATAGGTCAAGGTAGCATTCTAAAATGATATATCAACTATCAGAAGGTACTTCAAAATGCAATAAATTACCTACTTCAACTAATTATTTGTATATTTTTCAATGAGATTTCATAACGATTTTCGTATATTAACATGTTTATGATTTCAAATAACATAAATATAATTTAAGTTTAAAATCTTTCTTTCTTCTTTTCTTTTTCAATTTTTTATTATATAATGACTTTTTTTTAGCACCATATTTCTCCCTTTTTGAATTTCTCTACATCACTGTATAGAAAAATGCAATTTTCATTATTGGCAGTACAGTGATATTTTAGATAATTTTAAGAGACAAATAAAAATCATTATTTTTATTTCCTTAGTAACTGTAACTGGATAAACACTCCTCGATAAAACATTTTTTAAATTTAGAAATAATCCACAGAAAATTTAAATTTAAAAATATATCGAAAAAATTAAGTAAAACATTCATGTTATAACGAAATAATAATAATAATATTTTAAAGAATCCTTGCCATAAAATATATTAATTTGAAGTTTCATAAAATATTTAAATTCAATTGAACTTGTCAGTAAAATGATTTTAGTTTTTAAATTTTGAATATGTGTTTTAAAAGAATATTCTAAAATCATAAGTAGCTGTTTACTAATACTTGATGCTTATTTTTATATAAACAAAACTTATTGCTTGTTAGATGATAATAATGAAGACAAGTTCTGATTCAATAATTCTATAAAAGAAATATCTTTCCCACAATTATTGAAAGACGTGGGCCAATCGCGAAGGAGATAAAACAACATCCGTTTTTTTCTTCCCAGAATATTCGTGAGTAATTGGCGCGAAACGCTTTTACCACCTCTTCAATTTCCTGTCGAACTGTAGATCTCGTGGGGGGTCTGCTAACCAGGTGAGATGCCCAGCCACACACGATTGCAGAAATCCCCGGAATAACAACTCGCTCACTCGTAAACATGGCAATTAATGACCGCCATTTCCTTCTCCGACACCTCCGCTCCAATGAAATCCCGCTACCCCATTGTCTGCTGTTCCCCTCTGGGTGCATTTTGCATAATCAAGGTGATGTTTGGATCTTAAGAAATTTTGTCAATGTAAGCCTATGTTTCATAATGAATGTGCCCTTCTTATGACTGCCGGATCAGAATGATGTTTGCCAAATTTGCTTTGAAAAAATGCCAAAGACAGCCAAATTTGCGCAATTTCGCAGAAACATTGACTTTTTGAATATTCTTAAATTTATCTAAAAAGATTTCAATAAGCTATTTTACACAGAATAAAGTAAGAGTCAAAAACAAAATTTCTGATAACAATATAAGTTTATGTTTAAAATGAATGTGTTCTTCCTTTCAAAAGCTGCCTGGTCAAAATGACAATAATAATGCTAAATTTTTTTAAAAACCTTTTAAAACAAGCCAAATTTAGATTATTTGATGGAAGCATTGGTTTCTCTGTTATCTTTAAGTTAATTTCTGTAAAAAGAATGCAGTAAGCTAGTTTATAAAAAATTGAAATTTTCTCGAAAATAAAAATTTTTATGCAGATATGTTTTTCAAAGAAAATTCAACTCGTATTTAAGCATCAACAAAAATTAGAAACTCATTTTAATTTATATTATTTACTTAAAATGTATAACAATTTTATTACAATCAAATTTACCTTCATTTACTATTAACCTTTTATTATTATTAACAATAATGTATTTTTTAAAATTTTCTATGCTAACTAGTAACGAGAAATTTTTCGTTTGTTAAGTTTCTTGCGAATTTCAAGAATTTTTTATCGATAAACAAAAAAGTCAAATAAATGGAAATTAATTTATCTAACATATCATATTACGGTTAAATTCACCTAAACCAATGGCAAAATTCATATAAAGACCAGCGGGAGTGGTCTCTTAGAAACTTTCTCGCATACTCTCTAATAAATGTACGTGTATATTATTAACTGCAATGCCATTAGCGAACACTAGTTACGAAAGTAGCGGAAAGCAATTTTAGCCACTACAAAACCGATTAAAATTAAAGTTTAACACAGAACTATAAATGTAGTCACAAAATCATATACTGAATTTCATCAACTTAAATTTTTAAATGATCGTGTTTATATGCTTGTGAGAAAAAAAGGCCGACAGGCATCCTACTCTTGACGAATTTAGTTCCAAATTTGATGCAAATTTACATTTTAGCTATTAACTCTGTACTCCAAATTTATGTATGTCTGTTATATCCAAATATCTGTTGATGTAAAGATTCTCTTAAAATCGAAGAAAATTCTGGTTTTGGAAACTGAGGATAGGAAAGAGCGTGCTCCAAATTTTGTATGATACAGCGTGCCTCTATAGGATTTTCTCTGTTACCTGAAAAGTCTGGAATGGTCTATTGGACTCTTCGATAAAAGTGATTATTAGTATAAACACAAAATAGTACATTCTTTCCACATCAATTCCAAAATAGTATTTCTTTCTTTGTCTTGACAGCCGAGTCCTGATAGGAGAAAAATGCTATATCTCTTTTATTTATTTATTTTTATGAATATGTGCTTCTACAAACCCATCGGTTATATATTCTTTGAAAAAAGTGTCATCTTAAAATTTTTTTAAGAAGGTGACAATAATACTCAATTGACAAAAGTTTAAATTTCGCTTAGTTGCCGAAGAAGGGTTACTGCAATAAAAAGTTCTAGTTATCAATAAATCTTTGTAGCGTCCCACAATAATTTAAAAATGGAAATTTTGAAATTTTCTTTGTATTTTAATCATAATATAAAAAATGATTACGGATTTCTATTAAAAATTTGATCCATATTATTTAATTATCTCACTAAGATAAGTAGCTAATATAATTTTGAATTAAGTACCTAAGAATTTCATGTATTACTAATTGAGGTAAAGGTTGCATTTGCATTTATAATAGGTCAGCGTACTATGGAATATGCCCACAAATAAGGCACTCCGAAGACATTATAGTTATTAAAACTGTTTGAAATGTAAAAAACAAATATTTTGCCTTTACAAGATATATGGTAGACAATAAATTAAAAGCCTCCCCCCCCATTCCCCCCGTTTTATTGACTTATTGTAGGGTTTATTTTTCATAATCATTTTTGGCGCATCGTTAATTTACTTCGTTCAAGATTTCTTAGCTGAAACCAATATGACACGTATACAGCAAAAAAATAATAAAGTTTAGTTTAATAACTGGTCATTTGGCCAATTTCAGTGAAAACAGATATTAAGTGTCAGTGAGTGTAAAGTTAAAGAAATGGTAACAAAATTTGGTTCTTTCAAGCAATTCTATCAAGATAACATTGAATTTAAACATATTAAGCAGATCTTTCAAGCAGAGTTTTGACATGATATGCCAATGAGATATTCATTGCTAATACAATTTAATATTAAGCATTAAAATTAATAAAAAATGCGATAATTGAAAATTGAGCAAGTAACTAACTGTACTTCTTAATTGATTAATTCTGTCACATTCCGATATCACATATTGTCACTACCACCTTTGTTGGAAGAAAATGATCAGTTATTCCTATTATGTTTTAAAACTTTTACATTGAACTCTGAATAATTCAGATGAATTAAACGACACTCATCTGGAAAGGGTATCTTGATTTTTGTATCGAAGTTCCAATCCATTCCTAAATAGCCAAATAGAAATTTTCAAATAAAATAAAAAATGAATGGATGTAAATGAGTGGTGAAAACTTATTTAATAAAATTTAGGAAAGAATGAACTTCGTAAAATGCTTAATTATTGAGAAATTTTCAATATATTAATTAATCGCACTCATTTCAGGAAGTTTTGATGAGAGATTTGGGATTTTTGAGTTGCCTCTATCAGTTCCACAGACTAATGAATAAGGTAACAAAAACACAGCACTACATCTTCATTTACCGATGTTTAAAAGTAAGTCCAATGGCCCCAGGAACACATTGCGAGTCATCTAAAAAACACCATTTTAATTAAAACGGAGCATTCGATTATAGTTACCTGCATTCACCTGTTTTTCTTCGACATTCACGCTTGAATAATAATTCTTGATAGAGACATAAACGTACACCCTGATGAGTAATGACCTGTAATACAGACATTACCGGGGCCTCCAGCCCATTTCTTACCACTGAAAGAGCATGCCCTGTTATTGTCACCCCGGTAATCGGCAGTTGTTAGAATAAAAAACACCGAATGACTTTTGATTATACTCTGCAAATCGCGGGCTCTTAGCCAAGCAGGTGGCATTTTTTCCACAAATAACAGAACACGTGGTTAGGAGGCCAAACAAAGGGATCCCGGCTCTGAAAAAACATAACATCTCTGTTAGGGAATGAATAGAATATCGTCTGGAGGAAACAGTCGGTTTTTGTTTTATTTTTCTTTGACCCTAAATGGTGTTCTGTTTGACGATTTAAACAAGTATATTTTTTTTTCATTCTGGTATTGTTTTCGTCACTGATGATTTTAAAAACCAAAAGATAAATAATTTATTGAACAATGAAACTTAGTAAATTCGAAATAAATTCATAAATTATTTATTCGAATTCGTTAATAATCGAATTCTTCTCTGATATCACGATCTTTTTCTATTAACAGAGTGTTAAAATACCATCTATCATTCGTAATTGAAACCAAAACTGAAATTGAAAAAAAGAAAAAAAAAAAAGAAAACAAATTCTTGCGTTGTTTTTATGAATTAAATATAAATACTTTATGTCCGCTATGACTATAAAAATAACAACTATTAAGTGTCCATATTTCGCTCAAATAAGTAAGAGAATAGAGTTGTTTACTAATGCTTTAATAGTGTTGTTTACTAATGCTTTAATAGTGTTGTTTACTAATGCTTTAATAGTGTTGTTTTATTTTTCTCTATTTATTTCGCGAATCTTTATTTTCTGCTTACTTTCTATATTCCTTCGATTATTTTGGATAAAATAACAATAAAATATATATTCATAAATACAAGGAATAGTTATTAAATTCAAATAAAAAAAATATTTTTAATGACATATTCCTCAAAATAGCGTTTTTTCGAGATTTTAATGTCTAAAAAGCTCTGAACGTCTTAATTTTTTAGGAAGTTGCATAAAATTTTAAACAAGGTTATCTGTTGAACATAAAAATAAATTCACTTATCCATTTTATCTTCTAGATAGTTAGAAGTTATTTTTAGCTCAGATAAACACAAAATTCTACTAGAAATTCTGCACATACCCATAAATTTAAAATCAACTTCCAAAATAATAATTCGTTCTGTTCCAAATGGGTTTTCAATACAAAATAAAGTGAAAAAAATTAAAAATCAGAACAAATGTGGCTTTTAAACTTTTGATAAATCTTTTTTCAGACTGATTAATTTATATTGGCTATTTTAAAGACAGAATTTTACACACAATAAATGCTGGCAAGTAGAATTTTTAAGAGGCTAATATAATCGAATCTATATTTGAAAGTCTAATTCATAGACTTCATTCATGCCTTTTATAAAGAAAACTTGTTGAATACAGATTTGCAATTTAAGTTATAAAAGCAAAGTGATAAAAGAATGAAAACTAAAACTAATCCACTTTAACGATTTTAACATACATACAGTGGCTCAAAAAATTGAGAGTACACCTTACTTTTACTTGATAAATCTGGCTTTCAATATAAATAACACATTACCGGGAAGTGCAAACATGTTTTTATTTTTATACATAAAAAATGGTTTAATTTAGAGAAAAAATAAAGAAAAATCAACGAAAAACTTCAAAATTGAAAAGTTTCAGAAGCATTTTAAATAAACATACGTAGAATTTTGCCTCAAAAAAATTGAGAATACACCAATGAAATTTTTGCAATATCACGCATAAAAACAAAGTGTCACTATTAAGTTGCATGTCTTTTGGCTCTTAAAATGGCCCCTAAACGTGATGGTACCATTCGACATATTTTTGGTGGTATTTGAAGATATTTTACCCCATTCTTCTTGCACCACTTGTTTTAAATGAGTTTTGTTTCTAATTTTGTGTTTTCAGACCACTGCTTCGAGTGTGGTCCACAGATATTCAATAGTATTGATGTCGGGGTACTGTGGTGGTGTGTGTAACTGCTGTTTACAAGGAAAAAGACATCATATTTTGACGTTACGTGCATTCTGTTTGGGGTCATTGTCCTGCTGGAAAATGGAATTTCCATCTAAATCCAAATTTTTAGCACTTTCCTTTAGATTGCTGCGACTATATGGTTCATCCAACTTGTTTCAGAAACTTTTCAAATCATAGGCAGAAGTGTAAGTGCTGAAACTGTGCTAAATACCATTAGACAAGCTGGATATAAAAGTCGCATTGTTAGATAGAAACCGTTCATCAGCTTGTAAATCCAGAAAAAGCATTTGAAGTTTGCAAAAACTCATCAATTGAAGACCAATAACCTTTGGAAGAAATCTATATTTAGTAATGAAAGAAACCTCAACATTTTTGGCAGTGACAACCATCTTACTGTTTGGAGAAAGCCTAATACTGCTTTGTATCCAAAAAATGTACGTCCTACAGTTAAACATGATGGTGACTCTGTGATGATTTGAGGTTACATGGCTTCATCCGGGGTAGGAAATTTAATTTTTATAGATGGCATTATAAATGATACGGTTTACTTGGATATACTTCGCAGCAATCTAAAGAAAAGTGCTAAAAATTTGGGTTTAGATGGAAATTTCATTTTTCAGTAAGACAACGACCCCAAACAGAATACACGTAACTTCAAAATATGGTGTCTTTTTCATTGTAAATAGCAGTTACACACACCACCACAGTACCCCGACATCAATGCCATTGAATATTCGTGGGCCGTACTCGAAAAAGTGGTTCAAAAACACAAAATTAGAAACAAAACCCATTTAAAACAAGTGGTGCAAGAAGAATGGGGTAAAATATCTTCAGATACCACCAAAAATTGGTCAAATCGGTACCATGACGTTTAGGGGCCATTTTAAGAACCAAAAGACATGCAACTTAATAGTGACACTTTGTTTCTATGCGTGATATTGCAAAAATTTCAGTGGTGTATTCTCAATTTTTTGAGGCAAAATTTTAAGTATGTTTATTTAAAATGCTTCTGAAACTTTTCGATTTAGAAGTTTTTCGTTGATTTTTCTTTATTTTTACTCTAAATTAAACCATTTGTTATGTGTAAAAATGAAAACATGTTTGCACTTCCCGGTAATAAGTTATTTACATTGAAAGTCGGATTTGTCAAGTAAAAGTAAGGTGTACTCTCAATTTTTTGAGCCACTGTATATCCTTAACTTTAAAAAATTCAAAATTCTCAAGTATCGTACTATAAAGAGAAAATTACATTGCTAATTATATAAAGCAGGTCATAAAAATTTTTATACGTTCGTAAAGACTGAATTATTTCAATTGTAATATTTTCTTGAAATCTCCCATCTTACTGTATTAAATGCTGTTGAAATTTTTTTGTGAAGATTTTTTTAATGATTTTTTAATTCCATCTTCATTTTTCAATATACTGCTTTCATTACTTTTCGTTACATTCAGCAATATTCCATCTTTGTAGGATATTCAGCATAATAACTTAATTATCTTGGAAAGAATTAGGCATCTTCTACCTTCTTAACAGCTTCTATGTCCTTCAAATATTGCCATTTTCCGAAAGAAACTGATTTGATTGATTTTGTTGAAACTTGTAAAATTGAGGTATCAAACGGAAGCGCTGAAGAAAAAATAATAAACCTTCTTTGTATAGAAACTATCTTTCGTAGTACGGAAGCATAAATAATATGCAAATATCGTACAAATTAAAATCAAGATTCTGTGCGAAATTTCGTTACATAGAATAGTTCGTTAAAGGGAAACTTTCTTATTTACTTTTTGAAGATAATTCATATTCTAATGCATATGTATATGTATATATATATATATATATATATATATATATGTTCCATAATTCTAAAACCATAATTTGCAAAAAGCTCTTTATAAAGTATACTGTTTTCCTTAAAACAATAAATATATTTGCAATCTATTGTGGAATGGCAGCATCAGAAATTTGATACATAAGACTGCATTTGGATCGACCAATTGCAGTTTCAATTCCATCGAAAATCTGTCATATTTCGGGATTCAATTCATTCTAAATCTGTTGTGGTGTGTCGAACATCCTCATGTTGACTGAGGCATGGAAGTTCGAAGGTGCTGTCCTTGCACATCTTTACTATTCAAAAGTATGAAATTCACTGAAGTATTTTAGATACGAGACGCCAGTTAATTAAATCTAATGCTTTTTGAAAAATGATATTTTAAGAGAGATGAAGTAGATTAAATTATGATATGTTTTCTTTAAAAATGAAAGAAAATGCCTGAATCTTAAATCTATCAGATTTCTAGAATAAGTACCTGATAAATTTATTGATATATATAAAATTTTCAGTGACTACTGTAGATGAAATCCTTTTGAATTATTTACGCGTTTACTTTAATTAAGCATTTATAAAATAAAATAAAAAGTATTTCTTTAGAATTGCATTTTTAAGATGAATAAATTAAATCAAAATATGTTTTGAAGTGGCTTAGCTAGTTGAAAACATTACGCTAAAAACAAAACTGAACTTGAATGGTGGAATATATAGCAAACTAGACTATTATTCTCTGTAAAAAGAAATAAAGAGAAAGGAAAGAAAGAAAAGTACCAACTTGCAATTTGCGGACATTTTTTTTTCAAACTGCTGCCATGAAAAGGATATAAATAATTTCGTAATTACTTTATTTTATTACAATATTGTAAAAGGTAAAAGATAGAATTATCACGTACGTACAACTACAGAGATTATTCTTAAGGATTTTTTTTTTTTTTTTTTTTTTTTTTTTTTTTTTTTATGAATCATGTAAGCAATTGTGTATTTAAAACAATTTTATCCTATACTTTTATTTAATTTCATGTTTGTCAGGAAAAAAAAAGTTGTAACCGCTTTTTTTTTTACTAACTTTTTGATGTGCTAGAATCTTGAAATTTGTGCATTGTGCATTCTCTATAAAAATATATTATCTTGATATTTTTAGAACTTTGTTACCTATTAATTGGTTAATTTTAATTAAAACTTTATTCCATGAGCCTTTCGTCACCTGAAGTATATTTGAGAAAAATATTCTAATATCAATATTTCATAATATTAATAATAATAAATTATAAATCAAAGGCTAAAAAGTAATAATAGCAAAACAAAAAAAAAAAAAAATAAGTAAAAAATAAAAATATATATGTTTTTGTAAAGTAATAAAATATATTTTAAGACCTTTTATTCTCTTAGTAATATTTTATACAACAAATTATCGTCTGATATTATAGACTTCCCTTTCATTGCGAAATGACAGTTGTAAGTAATCAATAAATTGAGAATTATTCTTTTCTTTTTATTAGATGAGATCTAATTTCATTATATTATTCAAATCACTGTAAGAAACATATCTATCTATATCTTTAAAATTAATATATCTAAAATCAGATACGAATAATTGTTTATAATAAAGAAAAAAAAAACATTTTTTTTTTTTTTATTTTAAAAAAAAATCGTTCAAAATGCATACTAAAACAAGGAAAAGAAAAAAAGAAGAAAAAAAGATAAAAAATAATAATAATGAAATCTGCTATCCCAAATTTCAAGTTATCATGTAATTTTTTTTTTCTTTTTTCGATGAATTGCTTAGAGCTAGAAAGCGATATTTGAAACTCAGAATCGAAACGGAGACGTTTTTCATTGAACGTTGACGGTTGTGATTCAGAATACAAATGGATACATTCTGTGTTTGAAGTTGAGTGTTGCGATTGAAAATCTGCAACACACTGCAAACGTTTACTCTTTCTTCTTTCTCGTTGTAAAGCTATTTTGCGTTCATATTTAATTCGATCAGCTTCTAATTTTATATTTTCATCATTCTTTTTTTTTAATTGAAGGTTTTATCTCTAAAGGGTTGATTGAAGTTTTTGTTCCGGCCTCTGTTTTCTCCGGTCTGACCAGAAGTTGACGTCATTGACATCCCGAGACCCTTAAGAACTATGTCATCGATCCGACATTGATTTGACCAATATTAAGGAAAATCTGTAATGCGCGTGCGCAATAGATCCAAAATTTTGGGAGGCTTAGAGGACCCCCGGGGGTACTTCTAAATGAAATCCCTATGTCTCTAACATATGTAGTTTACGAGATATAACGAAAACCATCTGCGCATGCGCAGTAGATGGCTCCATGAGGGATCTTCTATAGCCCCGTAAGATTACTATGGTGAAATTCCCATATCTCTAACATATGTAGTTTACGAGATATAACGAAAAGCATCTGCGCATGCGCAGTAGATGACTCCATGGGGAAACTTCTATAGCCCTGTAGGACTGCTATGGTGAAAACCCATTGCATCTAACATGAATAATTAACGAGATATAACGAAAACCATTTGCGCATGCGCAGTGGATGACTCCATGGGGGGGGGGTTCTTCTATGGTCTCATAAGATTACTATGGTGAAAACCCCATGTCTCTAACAGCAGGTCAACCTTTTAAAAACGCATCTGCTTTCAAAGAAGTATACATAATAATAATGCAATACTGGTAAAGGCAGGTAAAGCAGATGAAAATGAATATTGCCATTTGTGCTTTATTTATTGCCTACGCGATTTTGAGCTTCAATTATTCGTTGCCTTCAATTATTCAAAACCCAGAACGAAAACAACATCATGTTCTCATATGATAAAAGAAAGAAAAGAGGGAGAGAGAGAGAGAAATATTTCTAAAGTAAGCTTTTTAATTAAAAAGAAAATGGCCAATTCAACGAAATGTGGCAAAATAATTAAGTTTTCCGTTTCAATTGTAAATACAATAATAAGTAAATGTAATGAATGTTGAACTCGATGCCGAATTTTGTGAGATACAATTATCTGTTAAAAATGTAAAGTGCTGAAATATCTTTTTTAAATATGGGTACCTTTAAGAAACTGCATTCATAAATGATAAATTTATTTTCAAAGCATAATTTATAATAAAAAGATAGATTATTGTGAAAGAGACGTGGTGAATTTGAAATTTGGGCTCAAAGAATCAAAACAAATTTTAGTGAAGAATTTATACTTGAAGAAAATCAAACTTAAGGACAATCGATAAAGAAAATAAAAGTCGGATCAAGTTTACAAATTTTTTTTAATGCTTATCTCAGAATTTGAATTTTTGATTGAAGCATCGAAACACTTCACTAATCTATAATTTTATGTAATAAAACATCGCGATTCAATAATAATGACCAGAAGATAACTCAGTTGTAATAACAGAGAAAAGAAAATAGATGCACATTATAATAGTAAAAACAATTATCAAATAGCAGCTCATTTTAAAGGCATGTTTCAAAATATTTTTATTTTATGCAATTTAAATACAAATTATAGTAATTTTTCAGACAAATTACTTGTGTACATTTTAATATGTCTTATACATCCATAACAAATTACCGCCGTCTCATTAATTCATCAATTACAATAACTATCAAGCATTTATCGTAATATCAATTCAACTGCCATTAAATCTTCTTCCTTGAATTAGTTTTGCTAATCAAATCGTTATGTTCTTATTAAAGCCCCAGAATGGTAAATTGCATGTAAAATTAGCTATAAATTTTTCTGTAGATTAACCTCGATACCTTAATGATTTAACATTAATTTAATATTTCATCTGGATAATGACAGGTTTATGTAGTAAATTGATAAATGAGTTATAACTTGGTAATAAATATTTCCTCTTACCTTTCTTCTTTTCATTGTCTTTCTTTCTTTCAGTTTCATAATTTATGTAATTCACTTCTCTTTAAATGCGTTTTGTTATATCCTCAGGAAATAAGGGTGTTTTTGTACTTTTTGAACTATTTTATTTATATGAATAAAAATAGAATTAATAAGTGGATAAATAATTTGCACGCTATAGAAATACTGATTATGTTTTTATTTCTAAATCTCCCTAAATCAAATGCTATTAATATTAATAGTGTTAAGAAAAAAAATGATGAAAATAATAATTTTTTTTTATTAAATATAGTTGTTTGCAATATATATATATATATATATATATATATATATATATATATATATATAACTCAGGCCCAATTTGTTAATCCCTGTTTGGCAAGACTTCGACCTCGCCCGGGAACATTATTTTTTGAAATCTTATCAAACAGCGGTTTGATAAGATTTCAAACGAACGTTATTCTTGCATCGGTTTGAAAATTTTTTAAACAAAAAAAAATTAACGGTCAAAATACGGACACACATTTTTACGATGACTTTAAGTCGTGCTGTATTGATTTTAAAAGGAAATCGTCGAAAAAGAGAAGACAGGTCGAATGAAAATGCTCAAGAATCGTTCATAAGAAGATCCAGTCGTAATGAACGTGATAGGGTTAAACGCTTATGTGTACGGAGCGAAGTTTCCGAACTACAGGAGCATAGTTGTGGGACTATGTCAGGACTCTGTTCTTTTCGCCAGGAACATTACTGGGAAAAAAAATAAATACAAGTGGCAAATACACGAAATGTTGTCACGAAAAAAAAATTGTTTTGGAATATCTGTTGAATCCACCGGAAATATTGAAAAACTTGCTGATCAGTGATTCAATCGAAGGAAGAAACTATCTGAAACATATAAGAGAATATTTTGTACAAGGTTATCAATTTTAAAAAGTCAGAAATTTATCATGATTCCAGGTTCCAATTTCTAATTGGCAACATATTTCAGGACATATTCTCTTCCCTAACATGTCTTTTTCGGTTTTATGCCGTTGATTGTTCACGCTTTAAGCCACTCTTACCCAAAATTCTTTGTAAATAGTGATTTTTTTAATTCTATTTCTATGGTATAGTTCCCAAATTTGAAAAATTGTGAGAAAAGAGCAATTTTTTAAAATTTGTTTCTGTGGTGGATGTTTATAGTTCCTTAATGAGAAGTTATTTGTGTTTACGAAGAACTTTTCTAAGGTTCAATTTCCGAGTATACTTTTTGCCTTACATTTTTTTTTTTTTATTTCTTTCATTGTTTTATCTTACTTTGGAATGAACCGAATTTGGATACAGCTGCTTTCAGGCAGTTTATTTATTTATTTTGTAGATATAAAATTCTTGTGCTGTTTCTGTAGTGTAGCTTTCAAATTTGAACAATTGTGAGAAAAGCACAATCTTTTTTTGTAAATATCAATTTTTTTTATTCTGTTTCTATGGTATAGTTCCCAAATTTGAAAAATTGTGAGAAAAGCACAATTTTTTTTTTAATTTGTTTCTTTGGTGGATGTATATAGTTATTTAATTGAAAGGGTATTTGTGTTCACAAAGAACTTTGATGCAGGTGATTTTTGCGAGAGTACTTTTTGCTATACATTTTTTTTTTTAAATTCTTTCATTGTTTTATCATATTTTGGAATAAATTGAATCTGAATATATATGTTGCTAGACTAAAGTGGTTTAGTAGATGGCAAAAGAGCGAAGCGATCCGAGAGGAACTGCATTAGCAGTTAGTTCCTAGGGTTTGGAGCCCCCTAGTAATTATAATGTTTGCATCAAAATCTCATTCGTTTTTTTTTTAACTGTTTTTAGTTTTTGTGTTCACAATCAAATATATTGATAGGCATAATTTCAATAAATTCAAAGAAAACCGAAACATATTTTATAAAATGCGCTATAAAGCAAAATTTTATAATTTTTTACTACTATTATTAGTTTTTAATATATACATTATTATTATAAATATTATAGAGTCATGATATGATATTTTTCTCAATTTCACCACTTTGTTGCAATATTAGTAGATATCAATTTAGATTAATCGATAGACTGATTATAAAAGTTTGATAATTTTTAAATGACGTATTGGCACTGAAAATACATAAGTGAATAAAATTTCAAAAAAAGAAAATCGCAAAAAATATATATCAGAAAATCTCATCAGAAAATAAATAAAAAGAAAATCCCATCAGAAAATAAATAAAAAGAAAATAGATTACAAAATTCTCCATTTGTAAATAAGAAACAATTCAAAAAGAATTTTTTGATTTTTTGTTTTTCTCCAGATTTATGGATTTTCCGATTCATGGAAATTCATCAAAATTCTCAAAGCTATATTCTTTTTTTTTTAAGATGGCAATATTTTCTCTTTTTATCTACTTAGTAATTGCTGATTATCGTATATAATCAGCATTAAAATCGGTATAAGCTTTCTCTCAAATATAAATCATTGCGCATTTAAAATTTTAATCGACGCTTTCAATAAATTTTTAAAAAAACTTTTATATGGTAGAAAAGATTCTGTATCCTGCAAGATTATATTAAATACTTATTTATCGCAATAAGACAACGCTTGATTCGTTTTTTGATAGAAATTATTTTAGTTTTTCCTGAGATGGGAAGGAAATTCTGCAGTTTTGAATATGAAACATATCCAGAAATCAAGCAACTTCAAAAATCAATTATTAGCAAACTAATAATGATAGAAGAATGTCGTTTATACGGAAAGCTGGAGATGAAACGTTATTTTTAGACATATTTCTTGTAAAAAAGTCTGCCTTTTACAATGATCCAAATGATACGATTTTTGGAAAATCTAGATTTAAACCGGCGGAGGATATATTTTAAGGAGGGTGAAAATCTCAGACGAGTTCGTAAATAGGCCAAAGGAAAGAAAATGGAGCAAGAGTACAATTTTCATTTGCATTTAATTCTTTAAATACTGATAATCGAAATATTATTTAAACTAGGACATATAAAAACATCTATAAGTAGGATATATATAACCAAGGACATATATAAAAGCATATATATCTAGGATATAAATAAACTAGGACACATATAAATACATATATAATTAGGATATAAATAAATTAGGACATATATAAAAACATACATAACTAGAATATATATAAAATAGGACATATATAAAAACATATATAACTAGGATATGTATAAATTAGGACATATATAAAAACATATATAACTAGGATATGTATAAACTAGGATATATATATAAAAAATACATAACTAGGATATATATATTTACAAGAACATATATAAAAACATATATAATTAGGATGCATATAAACTAGGGCATATATAAAAACATATTTAATTAGGATACATATAAACTAGGGCATACATAAAAACATATATAACTAGGATATGTATAAATAAGGACATATATAAAAACATATATAACTAGGATATGTATAAATTAGGACATATATAAAAACATATATAACTAGGATATGTATAAATTAGGACATATATAAAAACATATATAACTAGGATATGTATAAACTAGGATATATATAAAAAATACATAACTAGGATATATATATATACAAGGACTTATATAAAAACATATATAATTAGGATACATATAAACTAGGACATATGAGCCGTTTATTTTGAAAATGGGGCAATTCCATTTTTTGCTATTGCGAGATATTTAAAGGTTTGCATTTCGATAAATTTAATAATATTGGTAAGTATTAATAGATTTATTTTTTGTATTTTGTGGCACCAGATAATGTAAGTTTATAATCCAATAGTGCTGACTTAAAAAATAAGACTTTTATTATAACTAAATGGACTTGCCTCACTTTCAAAATTCATGAATTATTGTAAGCGTTCATTTAATTGGGAAATATTTCAGTTACATCAGTCTGTTATTTTGAATAATAAAAACTAAATACTATTCGAAAATTTACAATTAATTATTCATTTGATAAAAAGTGAAACAAAACAAAGAATATTCTTGTAGAAAATATAAAATAACAAAAAACAATCAATTTTATTAGGAATTTCAATGAAATTGTACATTTTCAGTTTATAAGTAGGTATAATTAAACTGTATTCAGGATTTAACATTTTAAAATGTCTATGATGAACAGGAGTTATATATGGTAATAAATCCATCATGTCTTTGCATTTTTCAGATGTAATAGATCTCCTTTTTTGTCATACATAAAAGATAGTTTTATATTTGTCAAATCCCTTAGTCTTCCTCGTATTGGCGGCAAATCGATAATTTTAAAATCAGCAACTCGCTCTATCGCAGTTTTGTAGAACATTTTGTACGGTACATCCCATGTAAATCCAATTCAGCATATGAGCCATTCATTTTAAAAGTGGGGCAAGTCTATTTTTGAAAGAAAAAAAAATGGAGATAATGGTAGCATAGATAAAACTTGTTATGATATTTTTTATGCGTAAAAAATTTAAAGAAAAAAACATCAGATTCTAGTATTTTGGAGATGGCAGTTTCAGCTCTTAACAAGATTGAAAATCTGTTTATTTTGAAAGTGGTGCAAGTCCATCTTAGATTGAAATTATATTTGACCGAATAAATTACGGCAAAATTTAGCTCCGGTTGCTCTATGGTGAAGCAAATGAGGCCGTTTAATATCTGTCTGAAATCTACGGTGTTTCTATCTATCTATCTTTGAAAGAGAAAAACGGTGGTTGTACAGTGTTTCAGAAATAATAAAAACTATATCTTAATTTTCTGTTTAAATGATAATCCAGCATCATGTGTGTATTTCTGATATCTGATCAGAATACACACATGATCCTTATCTAATTAGGTCCGCTTAAGGTATGCATCAAAATAGAACTGCATCTAATTATATCTCTATCAAGTTCGCATCTACTTAAACCTGCATCAGACCGGCATCTAATTCCATCTTCATCTATTTAGACCACAGATATAAACGAGATATATTTAAATCTGCATCTAATATGGCCCGCATCAGGTCTGCATCAAATTAGATTCGCTTCTAAATAAAACTGCATCTAATTAGGCCAGCATGAAGGCTGCATCTAAATAGGTATGCATCAGATCTGTATGTAATGAGATCCATATCTAAATGGATCTGCATCAAGAATGCATCTAATTAGATCTGAATCGGGTCTGCATCTAATTAGGACTGTATGAAGTCTGCATCTAATATGATCCATATCTAAATAGATCTGCATCAGGTGTGCATCTAATTAGGCCCTCATCAGACCTGCATCAGATGTATCATCTAAATAGAACTGCATCTAAATGAGTTCATGTTTAAATCTCATCTAATTAGGACCGCGTCAGTCCTGCATATAATTAAGAGCGCATGAGATAAGCATCTAAATAGAACTCCATCTAATTTGGCCCGCATCTAAATAGATCTGCATCTAATTATATCTGAATCAGGTCTACATCCTATTGAACCATTATCCGAACTGCATCCAATTACATTTGCATCTATTTAGAGATGTAAATAACTAGATATATTCAAATCTGCATCTAATTAGATCCGTATCTAAATAGAACTGCATCTAATTAGGCCAGCATCAGTCCTGCATCTAATTAAGCGCCCATGAAATACGCATCTAAATAGAACTGCATTTTATTAGACCCGCATCTAAAGAGATCTGCATCTAAATAGAAATGCATCTAATTAAGCCTGCATCAAGTCTGCATCTAATTTGTCCCCCATCAGACCTGCATCTAATTAGATCCATATCTAAATCTGCATCAGGTTTGCATCTAATTAGATTGGAATCAGGTCTGCATCTAATTAGGCCAGCATCAGTCCTGCATCTAATTAAGTGCCCATGAGATCCGCATCTAAATAGAACTGCATCTAAATAGATCTGCATCTAATTATATTTGAGTCAGGTCTGCATCTTATTAAGCCCGCATCAGAACTGCATCTAATTAAGAGCACATGAGATCCGCATCTAAATATAACTGCATCTAATTAGTCCCGCATCTAAATAGATCTGCATCTAATTACATCTGCATCTAATTAGATCCACATCTAGATAGAACTGCATTATGTCTGCATCATATTAGGCGCGCATCTAAATAGATGTGCATCTTATTATATCTGAATCAGGTCTGCATCCTATTAAACCCGCATCAGATTTGCATCTAATTACATTTGCATCTATTTAGACTTATAAATAGCTAGATATATTCAAATCTTCATCTAATTAGACCCTCCCATCATATCTACATCTAATTAGATCCATATCTAAATCTGCAGCAGGTTTGCATCTAATTAGATTGGAATCAGGTCTGCCTCTAATTAGGCCAGCATCAGTCCTGCATCTAATTATGCGCCCATGAGATTCGCATCTAAATAGAACTGCATTTTATTAGGCCCGCATCTAAATAGATCTGCATCAAATTGATTCGCATCTAAATAGAAATGCATCTAATTAAGCATGCATTAAGTCTGCATGTAATTTGTCCCCCATCAGACCTGCATCTAATTAGATCCATATCTAAATCTGCATCAGTTTGCATCTAATTAGAGCGGAATCGCGTTTGCATCTAATTAGGCCTGGCTCATTCCTGCATCTAATTAAGCGTGCATGAAATCCTCATTTAAATAGATCTGCATCAAGCCTGCATCTAATTATATCTGAAAAAGGTCTGCATCTAATATGATATACCTGATACAGATCTAATTGAATAGATCTGTATCAGGTGTGCATCTAATTCTGCCCTCATCAGGCCTGCATCACATATATCATCTAAATAGAACTGCATCTAATTAGATCCACATCTAAATCTGCATCTAATTAGGCACGCGTGAGCCCTGCATCTAATTAAGAGCATATGAGATCCGCATCTAAATAGAACTGCATCTAATTTGGCCCGCATCTAAATAGGTCTGTATCTAATTATATCTGAGTCAGGCCTGCATCTTATTATGTCCGCATCAGAACTGCATCTAAATACATCTGCATCTAATTAGATCCGCATCTAGATAGAACTGCATTATGTCTGCATCAAATTAGGCGCGCATCTAAATAGATCTGCATCTAATTATATCTGAATCAGGTCTGCATCCTATTGAACCCGCATCACATTTGCATCTAATTACATTTGCATCTATATAGAGCTTAAATAGCTACATATATTCAAATCTGCATCTAATTAGACCCTCCCATCATATCTGCATATAATTAGATCCATATCTAAATCTGCATGAGGTTTCCATCTAATTAGATTGGAATAAGGTGTGAATCTAATTAGGCCAGCATTAGTACTGCATCTAATTAAGCGCCCATGAGATTCGCATCTAAATAGAACTGCATTTTATTAGGCCCGCATCTAAATAGATGCGCATCTAAATAGAACTGCATCTAATTAAGCATGCATCAAGTCTGCATCTAAATTGGCACCCATCAGACTTGCATCTAATTAGATCCATATCTAAATCTGCATCAGGTTTGCATCTAATTAGAGCGGAATCGCGTTTGCATCTAATTAGGCCTGGCTCATTCCTGCATCTAATTAAGCACGCATGAAATACTCATCTAAATAGATCTGCATCAAGCCTGTATCTAATTAGATCTGAAACAGGTCTGCATCTAATTAGGACTGTATGAAGTCTGCATCTAATATGATCCATATCTAAATAGATCGGTATCAGGTGTGCAGCTAATTATGTCCTCATCAGACGTGCATCAGATATGTAATATAAAAAGAACTTCATCTAATTAGATCCATATCTAAATCTGCATCTAATTAAGCCCGCGTCTGCCCTCCATCTAATTAAGAGCACATGAGATCCGCATTTAAATAGAACTGCATCTAATTAGTCCCGCATCTAAAAAGATCTGCATCTAATTATACCTGAGTCAGGTCTGCATCCTATTAAACCCGCATCAGATTTGCATCTAATTACATTTGCATCTATTTAGAGCTGTAAATAGCTAGATATATTCAAATCTGCATCTAATTAGACCCTACCATCATATCTGCATCTAATTAGATCCATATCTAAATCTGCAGCAGGTTTGCATCTAATTAGATTGGAATCAGGTCTGCATCTAATTAGGCCAGCATCAGTCCTGCATCTAATTATGCGCCCATGAGATTCGCATCTAAATAGAACTGCATTTTATTAGGCCCGCATCTAAATAGATCTGCATCAAATTGATCCGCATCTAAATAGAAATGCATCTAATTAAGCATGCATCAAGTCTGCATCTAATTTGTCCCCCATCAGACCTGCATCTAATTAGATCCATATCTAAATCTGCATCAGGTTTGCATCTAATTAGAGCGGAATCAGGTTTGCATCTAATTAGGCCTGGCTCATTCCTGCATCGAATTAAGCGTGCATGAAATCCTCATCTGAATAGATCTGCATCAAGCCTGCATCTAATTAGATCTGAAACAGGTCTGCATCTAATTAGGACTGTATGAAGCCTGCGTCTAATATGATCCATATCTAAATAGATCTGTATCAGGTGTGCATATAATTATAACCTCATCAGACCTGCATCAGATTTATCATCTCAATAGAACTTCATCTAATTAGATCCATTTCTAAATCTGCATCTAATTAGGCTCGCGTCAGCCCTGCATCTAATTAAGAGCACATGAGATCTGCATCTAAATAGAACTGCATCTAATTTGGCTCACATGTAAATAGATCTGTATCTAATTATATTTGAATCAGGTCTGCATCCTATTGAACCCAAATCAGATTTGCATCTAATTACATTTGCATCTATATAGAACATAAATAGCTACATATATTCAAATCTGCATCTAATTAGACCCTCCCATCATATCCGCATCTAATTAGATCCATATCTAAATCTGCATGAGGTTTGCATCTAATTAGATTGGAATCAGGTCTGCATCTAATTAGGCCAGCATTAGTCCTGTATCTAATTAAGCGCCCATGAGATCCGCATCTAAATAGATCTGTATCAAGCCTGCATCTAATTATATCTGAAACAGGTCTGCATATTAGGAATGTATGAAGTCTGCATCTAATATAATCCATATCTAAATAGATCTGTATCAGGTGTGCATCTAATTATGCCCTCATCAGACCTGCATCAGATGTATCATCTAAATAGAACTGCATCTAATTAGATCCATATCTAAATCTGCATCTAATTAGGCCCGCGTCAGTCCTGCATATAATTAAGAGCGCATGAGATCCGCATCTAAATAGAACTCCATCTAATTTGGCCCGCATCTAATTATACCAGAATCAGGTCTGAATCTAATTAAGCTCGCATCAGAACTGCATCTAATTACATATGCATCTAATTAGACAAGCATGTAGATAGAACTGCATTACGTCTGCATCTTATTCGGCCCGCTTATAAATAGATCTGCATCTAATTATATCTGAATCAGGTCTACATTCGATTGAACCATGATCCGAACTGCATCCAATTACATTTGCATCTATTTAGAGATGTAAATAACTAGATATATTCAAATCTGCATCTAATTAGATCCGTATCTAAATAGAACTGCATCTAATTAGGCCAGCATCAGTCCTGCATCTAATTATGCGCCCATGAGATAAGCATCTATATAGAGCTGCATTTTATTAGACCCGCATCTAAAGAGATCTGCATCTAAATAGATCCGCATCTCAATAGAAATGCATCTAATTAAGCCTGCATCAAGTCTGCATCTAATTTGTCCCCCATCAGACCTGCATCTAATTAGATCCATATCTAAATCTGCATCAGGTTTGCATCTAATTAGAGTGGAAACGGGTTTGCATCTAATTAGGCCTGGCTCATTCTTGCTTCTAATTAAGCGTGCATGAAATCCTCATCTAAATAGATCTGCATCAAGCCTGCATCTAATTATATCTGAAACAGGTCTGCATCTAATATGATATACCTGATACAGATCTAATTAAATAGATCTGTATCAGGTGTGCATCTAATTCTGCCCTCATCAGGCCTGCATCAGATATATCATCTAAATAGAACTGCATCTAATTAGATCCATATCTAAATCTGCATCTAATTAGGCACGCGTGAGCCCTGCATCTAATTAAGAGCATATGAGATCCGCATCTAAATTGAACTGCATCTAATTTGGCCCGCATCTAAATAGATCTGTATCTAATTATACCTGAGTCAGGCCTGCATCTTATTAAGTCCGCATCAGAACTGCATCTAAATACATCTACATCTAATTAGATCCATATCTAAATCTGCATGAGGTTTCCATCTAATTAGATTGGAATCAGGTCTGCATCTAATTAGGCCAGCATCAGTCCTGCATCTAATTAAGTGCCCATGAGATCCGCATCTAAATAGAACTGCATCTAAATAGATCTGCATCTAATTATATTTGAGTCAGGTCTGCATCTTATTAAGCCCGCATCAGAACTGCATCTAATTAAGAGCGCATGAGATCCGCATCTAAATATAACTGCATCTAATTAGTCCCGCATCTAAATAGATCTGCATCTAATTACATCTGCATCTAATTAGATCCACATCTAGATAGAACTGCATTATGTCTGCATCATATTAGGCGCGCATCTAAATAGATGTGCATCTTATTATATCTGAATCAGGTCTGCATCCTATTAAACCCGCATCAGATTTGCATCTAATTACATTTGCATCTATTTAGAGCTATAAATAGCTAGATATATTCAAATCTTCATCTAATTAGACCCTCCCATCATATCTACATCTAATTAGATCCATATCTAAATCTGCAGCAGGTTTGCATCTAATTAGATTGGAATCAGGTCTGCCTCTAATTAGGCCAGCATCAGTCCTGCATCTAATTATGCGCCCATGAGATTCGCATCTAAATAGAACTGCATTTTATTAGGCCCGCATCTAAATAGAACTGCATTTTATTAGGCCCGCATCTAAATAGATCTGCATCAAATTGATTCGCATCTAAATAGAAATGCATCTAATTAAGCATGCATTAAGTCTGCATGTAATTTGTCCCCCATCAGACCTGCATCTAATTAGATCCATATCTAAATCTGCATCAGTTTGCATCTAATTAGAGCGGAATCGCGTTTGCATCTAATTAGGCCTGGCTCATTCCTGCATCTAATTAAGCGTGCATGAAATCCTCATCTAAATAGATCTGCATCAAGCCTGCATCTAATTATATCTGAAAAAGGTCTGCATCTAATATGATATACCTGATACAGATCTAATTGACTAGATCTGTATCAGGTGTGCATCTAATTCTGCCCTCATCAGGCCTGCATCACATATATCATCTAAATAGAACTGCATCTAATTAGATCCACATCTAAATCTGCATCTAATTAGGCACGCGTGAGCCCTGCATCTAATTAAGAGCATATGAGATCCGCATCTAAATAGAACTGCATCTAATTTGGCCCGCATCTAAATAGGTCTGTATCTAATTATATCTGAGTCAGGCCTGCATCTTATTATGTCCGCATCAGAACTGCATCTAAATACATCTGCATCTAATTAGATCCGCATCTAGATAGAACTGCATTATGTCTGCATCAAATTAGGCGCGCATCTAAATAGATCTGCATCTAATTATATCTGAATCAGGTCTGCATCCTATTGAACCCGCATCACATTTGCATCTAATTACATTTGCATCTATATAGAGCTTAAATAGCTACATATATTCAAATCTGCATCTAATTAGACCCTCCCATCATATCTGCATATAATTAGATCCATATCTAAATCTGCATGAGGTTTCCATCTAATTAGATTGGAATAAGGTGTGAATCTAATTAGGCCAGCATTAGTACTGCATCTAATTAAGCGCCCATGAGATTCGCATCTAAATAGAACTGCATTTTATTAGGCCCGCATCTAAATAGATGCGCATCTAAATAGAACTGCATCTAATTAAGCATGCATCAAGTCTGCATCTAAATTGGCACCCATCAGACTTGCATCTAATTAGATCCATATCTAAATCTGCATCAGGTTTGCATCTAATTAGAGCGGAATCGCGTTTGCATCTAATTAGGCCTGGCTCATTCCTGCATCTAATTAAGCACGCATGAAATACTCATCTAAATAGATCTGCATCAAGCCTGTATCTAATTAGATCTGAAACAGGTCTGCATCTAATTAGGACTGTATGAAGTCTGCATCTAATATGATCCATATCTAAATAGATCGGTATCAGGTTTGCAGCTAATTATGCCCTCATCAGACGTGCATCAGATATGTAATATAAAAAGAACTTCATCTAATTAGATCCATATCTAAATCTGCATCTAATTAAGCCCGCGTCTGCCCTCCATCTAATTAAGAGCACATGAGATCCGCATTTAAATAGAACTGCATCTAATTAGTCCCGCATCTAAAAAGATCTGCATCTAATTATACCTGAGTCAGGTCTGCATCCTATTAAACCCGCATCAGATTTGCATCTAATTACATTTGCATCTATTTAGAGCTGTAAATAGCTAGATATATTCAAATCTGCATCTAATTAGACCCTACCATCATATCTGCATCTAATTAGATCCATATCTAAATCTGCAGCAGGTTTGCATCTAATTAGATTGGAATCAGGTCTGCATCTAATTAGGCCAGCATCAGTCCTGCATCTAATTATGCGCCCATGAGATTCGCATCTAAATAGAACTGCATTTTATTAGGCCCGCATCTAAATAGATCTGCATCAAATTGATCCGCATCTAAATAGAAATGCATCTAATTAAGCATGCATCAAGTCTGCATCTAATTTGTCCCCCATCAGACCTGCATCTAATTAGATCCATATCTAAATCTGCATCAGGTTTGCATCTAATTAGAGCGGAATCAGGTTTGCATCTAATTAGGCCTGGCTCATTCCTGCATCGAATTAAGCGTGCATGAAATCCTCATCTGAATAGATCTGCATCAAGCCTGCATCTAATTAGATCTGAAACAGGTCTGCATCTAATTAGGACTGTATGAAGCCTGCGTCTAATATGATCCATATCTAAATAGATCTGTATCAGGTGTGCATATAATTATAACCTCATCAGACCTGCATCAGATTTATCATCTCAATAGAACTTCATCTAATTAGATCCATTTCTAAATCTGCATCTAATTAGGCTCGCGTCAGCCCTGCATCTAATTAAGAGCACATGAGATCTGCATCTAAATAGAACTGCATCTAATTTGGCTCACATGTAAATAGATCTGTATCTAATTATATCTGAATCATGTCTGCATCCTATTGAACCCAAATCAGATTTGCATCTAATTACATTTGCATCTATATAGAACATAAATAGCTACATATATTCAAATCTGCATCTAATTAGACCCTCCCATCATATCCGCATCTAATTAGATCCATATCTAAATCTGCATGAGGTTTGCATCTAATTAGATTGGAATCAGGTCTGCATCTAATTAGGCCAGCATTAGTCCTGTATCTAATTAAGCGCTCATGAGATCCGCATCTAAATAGATCTGTATCAAGCCTGCATCTAATTATATCTGAAACAGGTCTGCATATTAGGAATGTATGAAGTCTGCATCTAATATAATCCATATCTAAATAGATCTGTATCAGGTGTGCATCTAATTATGCCCTCATCAGACCTGCATCAGATGTATCATCTAAATAGAACTGCATCTAATTAGATCCATATCTAAATCTGCATCTAATTAGGCCCGCGTCAGTCCTGCATATAATTAAGAGCGCATGAGATCCGCATCTAAATAGAACTCCATCTAATTTGGCCCGCATCTAATTATACCAGAATCAGGTCTGAATCTAATTAAGCTCGCATCAGAACTGCATCTAATTACATATGCATCTAATTAGACAAGCATGTAGATAGAACTGCATTACGTCTGCATCTTATTCGGCCCGCTTATAAATAGATCTGCATCTAATTATATCTGAATCAGGTCTACATTCGATTGAACCATTATCCGAACTGCATCCAATTACATTTGCATCTATTTAGAGATGTAAATAACTAGATATATTCAAATCTGCATCTAATTAGATCCGTATCTAAATAGAACTGCATCTAATTAGGCCAGCATTAGTCCTGCATCTAATTATGCGCCCATGAGATAAGCATCTATATAGAGCTGCATTTTATTAGACCCGCATCTAAAGAGATCTGCATCTAAATAGATCCGCATCTCAATAGAAATGCATCTAATTAAACCTGCATCAAGTCTGCATCTAATTTGTCCCCCATCAGACCTGCATCTAATTAGATCCATATCTAAATCTGCATCTAATTAGGCACGCGTGAGCCCTGCATCTAATTAAGAGCATATGAGATCCGCATCTAAATTGAACTGCATCTAATTTGGCCCGCATCTAAATAGATCTGTATCTAATTATACCTGAGTCAGGCCTGCATCTTATTAAGTCCGCATCAGAACTGCATCTAAATACATCTACATCTAATTAGACCCTCCCATCATATCTGCATCTAATTAGATCCATATCTAAATCTGCATGAGGTTTCCATCTAATTAGATTGGAATCAGGTCTGCATCTAATTAGGCCAGCATCAGTCCTGCATCTAATTAAGTGCCCATGAGATCCGCATCTAAATAGAACTGCATCTAAATAGATCTGCATCTAATTATATTTGAGTCAGGTCTGCATCTTATTAAGCCCGCATCAGAACTGCATCTAATTAAGAGCGCATGAGATCCGCATCTAAATATAACTGCATCTAATTAGTCCCGCATCTAAATAGATCTGCATCTAATTACATCTGCATCTAATTAGATCCACATCTAGATAGAACTGCATTATGTCTGCATCATATTAGGCGCGCATCTAAATAGATGTGCATCTTATTATATCTGAATCAGGTCTGCATCCTATTAAACCCGCATCAGATTTGCATCTAATTACATTTGCATCTATTTAGAGCTGTAAATAACTAGATATACTCAAATCTGCATCTATTTTGGCCCTCCCATCAGATCTGCATCTAATTAAATCCATTTCTAAATCTGCATCAGGTTTGCATCTAATTAGATTGGAATCAGGTCTGCCTCTAATTAGGCCAGCATCAGTCCTGCATCTAATTATGCGCCCATGAGATTCGCATCTAAATAGAACTGCATTTTATTAGGCCCGCATCTAAATAGAACTGCATTTTATTAGGCCCGCATCTAAATAGATCTGCATCAAATTGATTCGCATCTAAATAGAAATGCATCTAATTAAGCATGCATTAAGTCTGCATGTAATTTGTCCCCCATCAGACCTGCATCTAATTAGATCCATATCTAAATCTGCATCAGTTTGCATCTAATTAGAGCGGAATCGCGTTTGCATCTAATTAGGCCTGGCTCATTCCTGCATCTAATTAAGCGTGCATGAAATCCTCATCTAAATAGATCTGCATCAAGCCTGCATCTAATTATATCTGAAAAAGGTCTGCATCTAATATGATATACCTGATACAGATCTAATTGAATAGATCTGTATCAGGTGTGCATCTAATTCTGCCCTCATCAGGCCTGCATCACATATATCATCTAAATAGAACTGCATCTAATTAGATCCACATCTAAATCTGCATCTAATTAGGCACGCGTGAGCCCTGCATCTAATTAAGAGCATATGAGATCCGCATCTAAATAGAACTGCATCTAATTTGGCCCGCATCTAAATAGGTCTGTATCTAATTATATCTGAGTCAGGCCTGCATCTTATTATGTCCGCATCAGAACTGCATCTAAATACATCTGCATCTAATTAGATCCGCATCTAGATAGAACTGCATTATGTCTGCATCAAATTAGGCGCGCATCTAAATAGATCTGCATCTAATTATATCTGAATCAGGTCTGCATCCTATTGAACCCGCATCACATTTGCATCTAATTACATTTGCATCTATATAGAGCTTAAATAGCTACATATATTCAAATCTGCATCTAATTAGACCCTCCCATCATATCTGCATATAATTAGATCCATATCTAAATCTGCATGAGGTTTCCATCTAATTAGATTGGAATAAGGTGTGAATCTAATTAGGCCAGCATTAGTACTGCATCTAATTAAGCGCCCATGAGATTCGCATCTAAATAGAACTGCATTTTATTAGGCCCGCATCTAAATAGATGCGCATCTAAATAGAACTGCATCTAATTAAGCATGCATCAAGTCTGCATCTAAATTGGCACCCATCAGACTTGCATCTAATTAGATCCATATCTAAATCTGCATCAGGTTTGCATCTAATTAGAGCGAAATCGCGTTTGCATCTAATTAGGCCTGGCTCATTCCTGCATCTAATTAAGCACGCATGAAATACTCATCTAAATAGATCTGCATCAAGCCTGTATCTAATTAGATCTGAAACAGGTCTGCATCTAATTAGGACTGTATGAAGTCTGCATCTAATATGATCCATATCTAAATAGATCGGTATCAGGTTTGCAGCTAATTATGCCCTCATCAGACGTGCATCAGATATGTAATATAAAAAGAACTTCATCTAATTAGATCCATATCTAAATCTGCATCTAATTAAGCCCGCGTCTGCCCTCCATCTAATTAAGAGCACATGAGATCCGCATTTAAATAGAACTGCATCTAATTAGTCCCGCTACTAAAAAGATCTGCATCTAATTATACCTGAGTCAGGTCTGCATCCTATTAAACCCGCATCTAATTACATTTGCATCTATTTAGAGCTGTAAATAGCTAGATATATTCAAATCTGCATCTAATTAGACCCTACCATCATATCTGCATCTAATTAGATCCATATCTAAATCTGCAGCAGGTTTGCATCTAATTAGATTGGAATCAGGTCTGCATCTAATTAGGCCAGCATCAGTCCTGCATCTAATTATGCGCCCATGAGATTCGCATCTAAATAGAACTGCATTTTATTAGGCCCGCATCTAAATAGATCTGCATCAAATTGATCCGCATCTAAATAGAAATGCATCTAATTAAGCATGCATCAAGTCTGCATCTAATTTGTCCCCCATCAGACCTGCATCTAATTAGATCCATATCTAAATCTGCATCAGGTTTGCATCTAATTAGAGCTTAATCAGGTTTGCATCTAATTAGGCCTGGCTCATTCCTGCATCGAATTAAGCGTGCATGAAATCCTCATCTGAATAGATCTGCATCAAGCCTGCATCTAATTAGATCTGAAACAGGTCTGCATCTAATTAGGACTGTATGAAGCCTGCGTCTAATATGATCCATATCTAAATAGATCTGTATCAGGTGTGCATATAATTATAACCTCATCAGACCTGCATCAGATTTATCATCTCAATAGAACTTCATCTAATTAGATCCATTTCTAAATCTGCATCTAATTAGGCTCGCGTCAGCCCTGCATCTAATTAAGAGCACATGAGATCTGCATCTAAATAGAACTGCATCTAATTTGGCTCACATGTAAATAGATCTGTATCTAATTATATCTGAATCAGGTCTGCATCCTATTGAACCCAAATCAGATTTGCATCTAATTACATTTGCATCTATATAGAACATAAATAGCTACATATATTCAAATCTGCATCTAATTAGACCCTCCCATCATATCCGCATCTAATTAGATCCATATCTAAATCTGCATGAGGTTTGCATCTAATTAGATTGGAATCAGGTCTGCATCTAATTAGGCCAGCATTAGTCCTGTATCTAATTAAGCGCTCATGAGATCCGCATCTAAATAGATCTGTATCAAGCCTGCATCTAATTATATCTGAAACAGGTCTGCATATTAGGAATGTATGAAGTCTGCATCTAATATAATCCATATCTAAATAGATCTGTATCAGGTGTGCATCTAATTATGCCCTCATCAGACCTGCATCAGATGTATCATCTAAATAGAACTGCATCTAATTAGATCCATATCTAAATCTGCATCTAATTAGGCCCGCGTCAGTCCTGCATATAATTAAGAGCGCATGAGATCCGCATCTAAATAGAACTCCATCTAATTTGACCCGCATCTAATTATACCAGAATCAGGTCAGAATCTAATTAAGCTCGCATCAGAACTGCATCTAATTACATATGCATCTAATTAGACAAGCATGTAGATAGAACTGCATTACGTCTGCATCTTATTCGGCCCGCTTATAAATAGATCTGCATCTAATTATATCTGAATCAGGTCTACATTCGATTGAACCATTATCCGAACTGCATCCAATTACATTTGCATCTATTTAGAGATGTAAATAACTAGATATATTCAAATCTGCATCTAATTAGATCCGTATCTAAATAGAACTGCATCTAATTAGGCCAGCATTAGTCCTGCATCTAATTATGCGCCCATGAGATAAGCATCTATATAGAGCTGCATTTTATTAGACCCGCATCTAAAGAGATCTGCATCTAAATAGATCCGCATCTCAATAGAAATGCATCTAATTAAGCCTGCATCAAGTCTGCATCTAATTTGTCCCCCATCAGACCTGCATCTAATTAGATCCATATCTAAATCTGCATCAGGTTTGCATCTAATTAGAGTGGAAACGGGTTTGCATCTAATTAGGCCTGGCTCATTCCTGCTTCTAATTAAGCGTGCATGAAATCCTCATCTAAATAGATCTGCATCAAGCCTGCATCTAATTATATCTGAAACAGGTCTGCATCTAATATGATATACCTGATACAGATCTAATTAAATAGATCTGTATCAGGTGTGCATCTAATTCTGCCCTCATCAGGCCTGCATCAGATATATCATCTAAATAGAACTGCATCTAATTAGATCCATATCTAAATCTGCATCTAATTAGGCACGCGTGAGCCCTGCATCTAATTAAGAGCATATGAGATCCGCATCTAAATTGAACTGCATCTAATTTGGCCCGCATCTAAATAGATCTGTATCTAATTATACCTGAGTCAGGCCTGCATCTTATTAAGTCCGCATCAGAACTGCATCTAAATACATCTACATCTAATTAGATCCATATCTAAATCTGCATGAGGTTTCCATCTAATTAGATTGGAATCAGGTCTGCATCTAATTAGGCCAGCATCAGTCCTGCATCTAATTAAGTGCCCATGAGATCCGCATCTAAATAGAACTGCATCTAAATAGATCTGCATCTAATTATATTTGAGTCAGGTCTGCATCTTATTAAGCCCGCATCAGAACTGCATCTAATTAAGAGCGCATGAGATCCGCATCTAAATATAACTGCATCTAATTAGTCCCGCATCTAAATAGATCTGCATCTAATTACATCTGCATCTAATTAGATCCACATCTAGATAGAACTGCATTATGTCTGCATCATATTAGGCGCGCATCTAAATAGATGTGCATCTTATTATATCTGAATCAGGTCTGCATCCTATTAAACCCGCATCAGATTTGCATCTAATTACATTTGCATCTATTTAGAGCTATAAATAGCTAGATATATTCAAATCTTCATCTAATTAGACCCTCCCATCATATCTACATCTAATTAGATCCATATCTAAATCTGCAGCAGGTTTGCATCTAATTAGATTGGAATCAGGTCTGCCTCTAATTAGGCCAGCATCAGTCCTGCATCTAATTATGCGCCCATGAGATTCGCATCTAAATAGAACTGCATTTTATTAGGCCCGCATCTAAATAGATCTGCATCAAATTGGTCCGCATCTAAATAGAAATGCATCTAATTAAGCATGCATTAAGTCTGCATCTAATTTTTCCCCCATCAGACCTGCATCTCATTAGATCCATATCTAAATCTGCATCAGGTTTGCATCTAATTAGAGCGGAATCAGGTTTGCATCTAATTAGGCCTGGCTCATTCCTGCATCTAATTAAGCGTGCATGAAATCCTCATCTAAATAGATCTGCATCAAGCCTGCATCTAATTATATCTGAAACAGGTCTGCATCTAATATGATATACCTGATAGTTGTCCCCGGCTCTGTCCTGCATCTTATTAAGTGCGCATGAGATCCTCATCTAAATTGATCTGCATCAAATTATAAATCAATCAGGTCCACATCTAATTATGCCCGCATCAGACCGCCAGCTAATTTCATCTGCATCTATTTAGACTGCAGATATAAACTAGATGTATTTAAATCTGCATCTAATAATGCCCGCATCAGATCTGCATCAAATTAGATCCGCTCCTAAATAGAACTACATCTAATTAGACCTGCATAAGATCTGCATGTTATGAGATCCATACCTAAATAGATCTGCATCTAGACTGCATCTAATGAGATCTGAATCAGGTCTGCATCTAATTAGGACTGTATGAAGTCTGTATCTAATTAGGCACTCATCAGACCTGCATCAGATGTATCATCTAAATAGAACTGCATCTAATTGGATCCATATCTAAATCTGCATCTAATTCGGCCCGCATCAATCCTGCATCTAATTAAAAGCGCATGAGACCCACATCTAAATAGAACTGCATCTAATTAGGCATGCATGAAGTCTGCATCTAATTAGCCCCCCCCCACATCATACCTACATCTATTTAGGTCCATATATAAAACTGCACCAGGTTTGCATCTAATTTGAGCGGAATCAGGTCTGCATCTAATTAAGCGCGCATGAGATCCGCATCTAAATAGAACTACATCCTATTAGGCCCGCATGTAAATAGATCTGCATAAAATTATATCTGAATCAGGTCAGTATCTTATTAGGCCCGCATCAGAACTGCATGTAATTACATCTGCATCTATTTAGAGCTGTAAATAACTAGATATACTCAAATCTGCATCTATTTTGGCCCTCCCATCAGATCTGCATCTAATTAAATCCATTTCTAAATCTGCATCAGGTTTGCATCTAATTAGATTGGAATCAGGTCTGCATCTAATTAGCCCAGCATCAGTCCTGCATCTAATTATGCGCCCATGAGATTCGCATCTAAATAGAACTGCATTTTATTAGGCCCGCATCTAAATAGAACTGCACTTTATTAGGCCCGCATCTAAATAGATCTGCATCAAATTGTTATGAAACTTGTTATGATCTTTTTTATGCGTAAAAAATTTAAAGTAAAAAAACATCAGATTTTATTATTTTATAGATGTCAGTTTTAGCTCTTAACAGTATTGAAAATCTGTTTATTTTGAAAGTGGTGCAAGTCCATATTAGATTGAAATTATATTTGATCGATCATATTACGGCAAAATTTAGCTCCCGTTACTGTATGGTGAAGCAAATGTGTCCGTTTGATATCGTCTGAAATCTAGGGTGTTTCTATCTATCTATTTTTGATAATGAAAATCGGCACAGTGTTTCAAAAATAATAAAAAGTATATTTGAATTTTGTGTTTCGATAATAATATGTTTACTTCCAACACCGTTGTTCAGTCTAGTGACAGTAAAATAAATATCATTGATCATAAATTGTTGTTGTCAATTTACCGAACGATCGTGATTTTGGAGTAGTAGAACTGGAAATCCGGAAAACCAGTTTATTGTATATTACCCAGGATTACTATAAAGTAATACGAAATTGTCGAAAATGCAATAAATGTTTAATACATGAAATGAAACTCGGATATTTATTTTCAACCCAACCTCTGGAGAAAGCGGTTTTAAAAATAAATAAAAATACCGATGGAAAAACCGTGAATTGTTTAACTATAATATAGTTATTCTATTATTATTATCGAATATAAAATTATCGATAATAATATTATTATTATTGAAACACAAAATTAAGAAATACTTTTTATTACTAATGAAACACTGTACAACCACCGATTTTCATTATCAAAGATAGATAGATAGAAGCACCCTAGATTTCAGACAGATATTAAACGGCCTCATTTGCTTCACCAAAGAGCAACCGGAGCTAAATTTTGCCGTAATTTATTCGGTCAAATATAATTTCAATCTAAGATGGACTTGCACCACTTTCAAAATAAACAGATTTTCAATCTTGTTAAGAGCTGAAACTGCCATCTCCAAAATACTAGAATCTGATGTTTTTTACTTTAAAATTTTTACGCATAAAAAAGATCATAACAAGTTTTATCTATGCTACCATTATCTCCATTTTTTTCAAAAAGGGACTTGCCCCACTTTCAAAATAAACGGCTCATATATAAAAACATATATAACTAGGATATGTATAAATTATGACATATATAAAAACATATATAACTAGGATATGTATAAACTAGGATATATATATACAAGGACATATATAAAAACATATATAATTAGGATACATATAAACTAGGACATATATAAAAACATATATAACTGGGATATGTATAAATTATGACATATATAAAAACATATATAACTAGGATATATATATACAAGGACATATATAAAAACATATATAATTAGGATACATATAAACTAGGACATATATAAAAACATATATAACTGGGATATGTATAAATTATGACATATATAAAAACATATATAACGAGGATATGTATAAACTAGGATATATATATACAAGGACATATATAAAAACATATATAATTAGGATACATATAAACTAGGACATATATAAAAACATATATAACTAGGATATGTATAAATTATGACATATATAAAAACATATATAACTAGGATATGTATAAACTAGGATATATATATACAAGGACATATATAAAAACATATATAATTAGGATACATATAAACTAGGACATATATAAAAACATATATAACTGGGATATGTATAAATTATGACATATATAAAAACATATATAACTAGGATATGTATAAACTAGGATATATATAAAAAATACATAACTAGGGTATATATATATACAAGGACATATATAAAAACATATATAATTAAGATACATATAAAATAGGATATATATAAAAACTTAATAACTGGGATATGTATAAATTATGACATATATAAAAACATATATAACTAGGATATGTATAAACTAGGATATATATAAAAAATGCATAACTAGGATATATATATACAAGGACATATACAAAAACATATATAATTAGGATATATATAAATTGGACATTCATTATAAAAAATAACTTTTGTACTATTGTAAAATACATTGTTATATACCTGCCATCCCGTAGAAATTGAGAATCGATAATCCAGTTCGTAATAATAACATCGGAATATGAATTCAAGTTGTTTTGTTTATCCTCACCAAAGATAGGGTAGTATCGTAGAATCGCGCTTATGAGATCAGAGGTTTGTAGGATCGTATCCTGCGGAATGGGAGCTCGAAAGAAGAAAACGGGATAAGACAAGGTAGCTGAGACTCGAAGACCTGTTAAATCTAGAAATTATAGTTAGTTAGAACGTATTTTATCTAGAAATAGTGCTATTTTATTAAAACATTCGTAGTGTTATTGAATACAATATATAATTCTTGAAAATTTGTAGTTAAACTACTTTTTCCTATCAATAATTTTTTTTATAAAAACAAATGTTAAATCACCCATTTATATTCCACTAATGCTTATACTATACACGCTAATTTTAAGAGAATAAGAAAAACTGTATTTTAACTTAATGGTACCAGATATTTTTATTTTATATGAGAGTGCAAAAATATTGTACGCAAAATTCACTTGAAAAGTCATTACAGTACACTCCCGATTATCCGCGGAATTGGGTGGCGCGGCCGCCGCGGATAACAAAAATCGCGGATAATCCGAAAAAAGCTACAAACGGGTATAGCAAAAAAGGAAGCAGTCATTCCAACTTTGAAACATCGTTTTATGTACAATAAAACATAAAATAAACAGCAGGAAATGTTTAACTAACGCTTAATATTTTAGTATATCACTCAAAACTAACCTAAAATGCATTTTGTTAATGAGAACAGAAAAGTGCTTTGTACTTACGAGAGGCGTCAAGGATACACAGAAAAATTAATACATATGTACTGTTTTAATACTGTAATATATTATGTAATTACAAAAGCATAACTGTAAAACCACACCTTTTTGAAAAAATCAATCAAAAAAAAAAAAAAAAAACTTTGTGCGGCAGGCGCGGATAACCCGCCCGCGGATAATCGGGAGTCTACTGTATCTTCTTCCGCCGCTTCGTTGCAGAATTCGTGGGTCTAACCAAAATAGTACCCATATGAAATCTTATCATTTTATTTTCTTTGAGTTAGAAAATACATCGCAATACAAATAATCGTCATCCGATTTGTTTTAATGATCTTCATCAGAAGGATCATCATCAAAGATTTAAGATTTTTTTAGATGAAATTATTTTATTATATTGATTCTTTATATATCTTTCTTTTTTATTGCTTTGATTTCTTTTATATAACCATAAAACAATCATTTTCCTCTATAACGCTTTTTAGATGATTTTAATTGATATTCCAATTTAATTTTACATGGTAAAAATATTATACTGACAATTTCCACCTTTCATTTTCATTTGTTTCCATTTTCAAGTTGCGGTTTGAGGTGCTGAACATTACACCTTTAGTGATATATATATATATATATATATATATATATAATGATTAAGTAAACAGGTTTCACTCTCCAAAATTTGTTGTTTCAAACTTTTAGAACAACAGGGCTAATTTAGAAACAGTTTGGTATTCTTTGCTTACAAAGGAGACCTAGGCTTACCCAAGCTTCCAGCCTTTTCTAGAGCTTTGTAAGAGTTGGGTCCTCTTTTGGATATTGGTCCATTGCTCTTGGAGATGGATTTTTATTATAACTTTATAACTTTGTAACGGGGGTTGTTATCTGGAAGAACAGAGCAACTGACAAACAAGTGAGCAGGAAAAATACGTCTGGTGAATGAATGAATTATTCTTTACTTGAACTCACTTACTGTAGATTTTTTTCTTCCATTTGCTTGCACCAGATTTAAGAAACGTAGCAGTTCCGTAAAATTTGAAAACTTACCGAACAGAGAGGATGGTTACAGTCTATCCTCTCCCAGCCGAATGTCTTGCGATCCACCCATAGGCACCTGTTAACAGAAAGTGTTCAGATGAGACAAAATGTCACGTCCAGCTGTTGTATCTTAAGGTAACAATGTGGAGACATCTTCAATAAAGTGGTATTTTTTTCTTCGGTCTATATTGATCAGAAGACAATATAGACCGAAGAAATCGTTCTATATTAATTCGAACAGAAGGCCCTCTGTATGAATAGTATAGAATCCAAAATCAAAGCTACTGGTATTTTAATTGATGATTTAAAAAGCAGTATAAAGTTTCGAAAACGATAAACAAACAGTTCTGTTGGCATAATAAGCTAGCCTCTAATAAGTTAAAAATTTCTCTAACATATTTTTTTTGTATCATTGAAATCCATAGTTTATTTTAAATACTCTCCTGATAATCGCAGAGAAAATTTGTTTATCTCGTTATCAACTTAACTTAAAATGCCCATTCTTTAACATCAATATATAATCTACTAATTTTTTTTCTCGTTGTTCAGAAAATACAAGGGTGATAGTGTCCTTTATTCACCTTTAATAGCCGCTAGCTTTAGATGATTCACTGCAGCCCTTTTTACTCTAAAGGGCCTCTTTACTCCACCCTCCTAAGGTACTCTGTGGCATATCGAACGTTTTGAGGATTTGAAGTACTCCATCCTATAATACGGCTTCTGTACTTATGCTTTTCATACTTCATGAGGTTTCTTTTGGTAAGTTTTCGATTTATATATATATATATATATATATATATATATATATATATATATCAGGTAAAGATCAGATACTACCCGGTTTTGCTCCTCTTTGCTTATACTGTTTTATCACGAGTACAGAAGCAATAAAAAAAGGAAACAGAACCTGCTACTTTCTAAGCCAAATCTTTATTGTTTGTTAAGTTGTAAGTACTCAATAAACGCATAATAAGTTAAACAAAATTAGAATTTTTATAGATTAAATGACTATTAAATTAAAAATAGAACTTGGGAAACGTATCATAATCAATAACGTATTGATTATATTCATATTGAAACAAACACCAAAAATTCAATAGCAAGTCAATATGACTTTCCTTTCTTGATTAAAGAATGTAATTCAAAATATATTCTATAGAAAAATCAATAACATATCGTAAAGCAAATTCATCTAGACAGACGCCCAGAACACAACAGCAAGTCTATACGGCCGTCCCCACTTGATTAAAGAATCTAACTTTATTCCATTTAAAAAAAAAAAAAAATAACGACGCCAGAATCAAAGTATCCAGTCTAAAGTCATTTCATGATCTGGCAGGCTTAATGATCCACAAATGCTCAGGATGTGACGTCGGTCTCTGTTTAAGAGCTCAATTTAACAGAAGAGAAAGCTGCCCAAAATGAAATTTCTGATATGGGAAAACATGAACGATTCTTTTTTGTCTAAATGGCACTTAGTTGTTTGTGAGTTATTGATTTTTAAAGTATCTTCATATATTTACATACCTCTCTATCATTATGTCACTACATAATCATACTGACTGTCTTGTACTACTGATGTTTCATTTCTGTTCCTTTATTTCTCTTCAAGATTGATAAGGATAAATTTTGGATCTGCTTATATATTTTCCTATGCCAAAAGAAAGAAAATCTAAGGGAAATTTATTACCTTTTGATATTTATATACTTCAACATCAATGAGTGGTGTTTTCTAAGTTTTATTTTTGCTATACCACCTGTATTACACAGTATAATTAGTAACGCACGAGTAACACCGATCACTCCACTTTGGGGGGTCCAGCACAGGTTTTTTTTTTCCAGTGGATACTAAAACATTAGAAGCAATTTAAATCTCATTAAATATAGATCTGCAATTGAGGAAAAGGGTTAATGACGTAAAGTTTTTTCTTTTTCTTATTTTTAGGAAAAGGTGTATCGAATCTCAATTGAATCTTTTCCATGCCACGATTAAGAATTGGAATCGCATCATAATAAAAAGCACTTTTACGTGAACTTCTGAACTACTAGAAACTGATTGCTAATGACTTTAGATTTACAATGAATAAAAAGAAAGTTTGAATTTGTAAAAATTTCACGTCATATTCAAATCATCATGTTTGGGTGTGCTGAAGTATAAACAATTATAATCATAGAATGAGTTTTTAATGTCTTAAATATGCACTAAGCTTGATAAATTTTTTAACTGTAATTATGCGTTCAATCGCTTAAATCGTAATTGATGATAATCAAATAAGGCTTACTTGAGTCTACTTTTAATTTAAGTAATCAACCAATCATAAAAATGGGTGTGCTGTTTGCTCTATTCATCTAAACAGTGGTTATAATCCATCCATTAGTGAAATTACCAACTTTTAATTTTTTTTAACTACATCGAATCTGTTGATGCTTATAGTAAATCAGCAAGTATTTAAAGCAACTTGAAGGTTGGACTTAGTGAATGAAATAAATCAGAATTTTTTAAAAAATTCTTACTCGACTTTAAAATTTCTTTATTCTTACACAAGATCCATTTATGGCCAGCTGGTTCATCGGGAATATTGGACACTTTAGGTCCAATTAAATCTCATATTCATGATTACCTCCCCGTTATTTTAAGCCTTAAATTGTGACAGGAATTAAAGCCTCATTAGCCATCTCCATTCATTGTGTATAGGAATCATCCTAATGCAGTTAGGACCCATGACATTACAGAGCTTAAAAACGTAATTGTCTGATCCATCTGCCTAATAATTTTCGCTATACTGTAACTCCAATTTATAATTCATCGTATAGAAACATTCATTTGCACATATATTAGTCAGATTTCTTTTCCTTAACTTTCAAAAAAGGTGGAAAATCACCGGATTAAATACTTGACAGATTTGTGTTATACTTGGTGGTACACAGAAGTTCATACCTAGACCCAAATAATATATAAATATATTTGACGAAACAAGGAAAACGGCTTCAATTTTAGAACAACAATGTAAATTAAACAAAAAATACTTTTTTTTTTAAATTGTCAAAATTAAAGAAAAATTTGAATGACAATTCAGTTGTTTTTATCAAAAAGATAATTTTTTTAGTGTTAAGGTGGTGTACAAAATTAATCTTTGTGTTGTAATATTTTTTTTGAGGAAGGGGGTGGTGTTATCGCGGAAAAACGCCAAAATTTCATTTAATTTATAATTAATGAAAGCTTCAAAAAAATCGTTCCGAACTGTATACATTCTCGCCTTGCAAAATATATGTGTGTTAGGTTTGATAGCTCCAGACTTAATGGCTTGTTCTGTAAGGTACCAACATGCACAAAGACATACACATACGCACATTCCTTATCAATGGTGCAAAAAAGGAACATTTTATGTTTAGTTCCACGGTATATTAAATATGTATTTTTATCTCTTCGTGTCAATCGATTTCATTCAATATTTGATACAAATGTATATTTTTATTGTCATGATTAAATGCAACATAAATATTAGATAATTTGCTTGGTTGCATGTTTCTTGAATTATTGCGTTCCATACATATGAATATACAAACTCAAATAAAGTTTGCAACTATTTTATAATGATATATATGAAAATTCTCAACAGCAAAACAATATTACCAATAGTATGCTATATGACAAATCAAATAATAAATAGGAAACTACATAAACAGCAAACCTTTTGAATATTTAAAGTAAGTGTTAGCGAATAGTAAAACAAATGCCAAACCAATTGATCTATCGAGTATATTTTTAGATTTATGACTTTTTTTAATTAATTCAGATATGGATAGTACTTAAAATGAAATAATAGATAACTGAGATTATATCGTATTTTAAGTATGTCTTCTCTAGATTTCTTCTTCTAGATTTTAATTTTTCTAGATTTTAATTTTTCTAGATTTTAATTTTTAACCCTATGACCGGAATATTGATCAATATTACCGCTAAAATGCATGATAATTAAACGAGTTTTCAATGAATATTTCAGAAGAAGCTTAATAGCGTTCTATTGTACTGAAATTAATAAAATTATAAAACTTAAGAAATCTCTTATCATATGATACAGGAGAGAGTATCAAATTTTGATTGATTTCTGTAAAAATGTATGAAACCTGGGTATTCGCTCTCCCTTTCATCGAAATCAAATTTCAAAATAATAAAAGTAGGGTATTACAAATTGCTCTTCAATGCAAAAGAATGATATAAAATAATATTTTTTAAATTTAAAATACCCGCAGTATGTGTTTAACATTTGATTGATTTCCTGCTAAATGTATGTGAAAGCATTATGAGCAATATTTCCAAAAAAAAAAAAAAAGAAAGAAAACATATTAATTCAACTATTGTTTTCCGCAAACGTTAAAGTTGTTCTTTTCGAAGCAGTAGGTGAATTTTTTTAAGTTACATAAATCCTGTTTCTTCAAACAAACTCATCTAATTAAAAAAGGAAAGCACAGAAATGGAAATTAACTAAAAGAAATAATCCGTGCAATTAATATAGAAATGTAATTAGAATCCCGATTTTGCTTTCTGCTAAGACTAAACAAACAAACAAAAATCGAAAGACTCCTTTTATCTTTATATTATTACCATACTGTTTTTACACACTGTTATTTAACGAATTATTTCATCTTTGTTAAGATGAATTATTTATAATAATGAACTAGCCGCCTTCATTGATCAGTTGTTCGTTCGACATATTAAGAGTAACATATTAATTAGTAAAACCAATTAACTTTGATGGGCTACATCGTATCACATCAAAAGAAAGCATTATTTTTAACTATACTTGCACAATAAATCCAGAACAATCTGATTGGTTCGGTAAACTTGGCGAATTAAATCGGCGACATCGATTCGGATATTGAGACGGTCGGCTGTGTTATTATTTAATTTGCAATATCTCTCTAAAATATAGGATTTACTGAGGTATCGATAATATATCTGCTCATCATAAAAATTTTGAATAAAACAAAACTTGGTGGAATTGGAGCTATGATAAAAGATTATCGTTCGCTTCACATAGAGAATGTACAATGAGATTTCTCTCGAAAATGAAGTTTGGTTGCGAACAACGAAAATCGATTTATCTAAGGATCATGAGCTTTCATATGTAATAAAAACTGTTAAAATCGGTACAATAGTTGAACCTGGGGGTGACTATCAAATATGTGTGTGTGTTTTCATGCAGAATATATAGTAAAAAAGTTCTTTTGAAACTTTTCTCAAAAATGAGCGATGGGGAGAGGGGGGGGGCAGTGACGACCGATCTTTCCATGGACTAGGAATCATAAGACACAAAAATTGATGAAATTGAGAATTAGAAACTGAGAACAAGCATCTTTGGTTTTCTGAATTATTTTAAATGCATAGATTATTAATGTATTTAACATTAAAAAGCAAACAGTAATTTAAAAGAAACATTCTTAAACAGTCTACTGTAAAGTAGGAAATAAACATTTATAAAAAAATAAGATCAAGTCTAAAACATAATAGTGTTAGGTGCTGAAAACAGTATTTTGAGAAAGAATAAAAAAAATTAAATCACAATGAACATTGTTGGCGCATGCGCGCTCTCAACCGGTCATGTGATCACGAGTGTAAACAAACAAACAAACAAAAAAAAAACCGGGCAGACGCCGTCGGGATTTCGGCAATAACTGATGTGGGTAATCACGGTGCTAAAGTAAGAATCGAAACCCACAATAACAAAATTTATTATCATCTATATTTATGTTTTATGTTGTCTTGTGTGATGTCAATAAATAATTTAGAAAAAGGCAACACTAGTCCGTCGTTATTTTATCAAATGGAAACTGGATTTTAAGCCAGACCAACATCATTAAAAAGAAAATTCCGAATACTCATTAAAAATTCAAAATATATCATAGATTGATTAAAATTCCTATAACTTAAGAGTATTTCTTAATGCTTCAATTTTTTTTAAATTAGTTTTAATATCCATATTTTCAATTTTTAAAAAATTAATCTTTTCTACTTTATAGTATTTGTATAATATAGTATAAACTCATTTTTCAAACTATTTTATTTTGATCGTTAACTTTCTAGAAAAAATATTAAATTGTTCATATTAAAATTTACCAAATGAGAAGGCTGTATAAGACCTTCAAACAGTCGAAAAGACAAGAAATGTGAACAAATATTTCAAATGATGCTCAAACCATCTGTTGAATAAAGAAATATTAGAAAAATTCAAAGAATTATTAAAAAAATCATATGAATTTCAAAATAAACATGATTTTTTTTTAAGAAGCGCCATATCCAAAATCAATATCAGGTTAGCGAGAGAGACAAATTGATGCAAAACAATCACTTATCAACTATTATTGTATGGAAGTTCGTCTTGTAAATGTTGAATAGTTCGAGTTACATGGAAAAGCTCAGCCTTTTGCATGCATATTGTATTTTGAATGTATCAACGTTATTGGTGTTCTAGGGCTACAGAACTTGCCAATATAGCATAATATCATCGCCAACAAACAACAGGTTTTTATTTCTACAGAACTCACTTCTTTAAAAAAAATAAAGCTCAAAAATTTTTTTAGTTTTTTTTTTTTTTTTTTTAAGAAATTTTTTTATTTATTTCTTGGTTTTTGTATTTCTTACTTATAAGCTTATGATATATGATTAAATATAAGAATAAAGATATTGAAATTGAAATTTTGGAGATTTCCTTCAATACAACATCATCATTTGGCAAATTTTTTAAATATTTTTTAATGTACAGCCTAATGCATTCAAAATATAGTTTTTGTGTAATTTCAATTCATTGATAAGTTAAAGTTTAGTTAATTTACTCTCCAAAACCTACTAAATTGATGAAGAATAATTTGAAAAATTCTGGAATAATTAAAAAAAATGTATGTGTTTCTCTCATTGTGGATATATGTTGACATTCTATGGGATAGATCGACCTGATGCTACTAAATTCGGCACAGATATAGTTTATACATTGGTGATATACACCTTGGGGCAATTTATTTATTTATTTTGACATTTTAATTCATTAAAAATTACAAGAGTTTGAGATAAAATACCAGATTTTAGTATTTGTCTACAATAACTCCCAAAAATATTACAATTTATGTACAATCAGTTCTATTAATTTACGTTTTTAAGTTAATATAATTGGTTTTTGTATTAATTTAAAATAAAAATTACTTTTAAAATTATAATTGTTCCAATTTAGTTGCTTTGCAGTTGGCAACTTTTTAAAAATATTCCACCAAAAGTTTTCATTTCAAAAATAGTTTTCATTGTTGCAACTAAAGTAACACCTTTTCCATTGTTTCACCAAATATTTGACTATGAATTTTTCCCCATTATTGAAAGATAAGGAAGAAAGAGTCTGTTGAATATATCCGCAGTTTACACGAAGAATCAGAAAGGAAAACCGTATTTTTGCAAAATACAACATGCAATTTGAAGAAAGAGTTTGGGCAGGGAGACCAAACATTCTATTAATATTATCAGTAAGTATTCTATTAATATTATATATCATGGGACTTGATTCCCATGGTTCGTGTACACAATAAACAGAACAAGTGCAAGATTATTAAACGCAGTTTTATGGTCTATCCATTGTCATTGTCTATAACAATTTAATGCGTAAAAATACTTTGTTAACATCAAGTTATGCATAAAGGATTTAATCGAATAAGAACATTGCACTATTCTTATGGAACTAACTGGTATCCAAATACCGACGTTCGAATAAAACGAATGGTTCTCCATCTATTGACTTACAATGGCGTATTCTGATTTAGTCTATGTTTTTTATTATTATTATTTATTTATTTCTACTAAACTACACACATAATAATTCTTAAAATTACAAAAGAAACAGAGACGAATAAATTCTTATGTAAATGATCTTAGTTTTTAAATTATTTCTATTTTAGCTTTATAAATTTTAAATCCGCATTAAAGGATTTTCAACATTAGAATATTTTCCATTAATACCAGAAGTAGCTTCCCTTACTTTAGACAGGATTTAATACATCTTCCTTTTAAAATTATAAGATTTCTTTTCAACTTTTGAAAGCTTTCTATGCCAAGTATTCAAACCTCTAAATAAGATTATTTTGCATTGTGAAGAATGCATTTTTAGCTTTTCTTGAATAGTAACACACTGATTTTTACACTGTTACATGTAATCGAAATTAAACATTACTTTATTATCAGTTAAACAGGTGGTCGCTAAAGGTAGTATTCCATTAAAAAAAATATATTGTGCTCGTATTTACTGACTTAAAATCGCTGATTTTTTTTAAATTCCTACTAGACCACATACATGGTAAATCTTAGAATTACAAAAGAAATTGCGACGAAGGAATTGGGCGACCTTTCAAACATAAGGTCTTAATTTTTAAACCATTTCAATCTCAGCACTATAAGATTTAAATCCGGATTACAGAGGTTTCAACAATCGGGATATTTTCTGTTGGAGCAGCTTAGATGGGCTTTATCTCGCATTCCTTTCAAAACTATAGGATTTTCTCTTAAAGCCTGAAAGCCGCTTATACCACGTGTTCAGTCCTCTGAACACGTGGCTTTCAACATAGAAAAACGCATTTTATTGCTTTCTAGAATTATTGCATATAGTACTTCGGTCTTGTTTTTTATGCTAAACCTAAGAATTTAAAAGATAGAGTTTGCTTTGTTTTTTTAGCTTTAAGAATCATCCTAATTAAAATCATAGAATCATATATTAATAAATATTACATGATATCAAATGCAGGATCAAAATGAGGCGAATTATTCACTTTGATAGTAAAAGGTGTCCGAAAATTAACGTAAGATTTGAATTTGCCAGAATTCTGACAGTAAATTGTTGGCAACCTATTAAAAAAATTCATCTGACAGTTAATAGTTTAGGGTTAGTAAAAATAGAGCGTTACACGATAGAACAACGTCTTTTCACTGTTGAACAATATTTCAAAATTAGTGAAAGTCTTGCGGCCACAATTCAAAAATTTGAGAATAGGCCCCCTAGGTATAAATAAGATTTCTGAATCATTTTAATATTTTATCATATTTTTAATATTTGACAATATTAATAAATTTTAAATTCGCAATGTTATGATATTCACTTATTAAGGATAATTATTTCAATAATTACATACAAGATATTAAGGATCACTTTGAAATGAATCAAACGAAGTGATTATTTTAACACTTTGTTTTATTATTATTAATAATAAGTCAATCCTTGTGCACCACAAAGTACAGCACAAGGCTTACAGAAGTAAGTAGAAACAACTACATACATAGATAAAAATATGTACAAATAAAAATAAAGATAAAAACAACAAGAAAAAATAAACAACAAAGTTAATTAAAAATTGAAGCAGCAAAGGCAATAAATTTACAGAATGAGAAAAAAGCCATTTTGTGGTCGATCAAAACATGAAGCGGAGGTGGAAACTTAATATTACAGGCATCGAGATCCACAATAAAATCTCTTCTCCCTTCAGTAAGTTTGGAGCAATCAAAAAGCAAGTGTTCAACATTTTGAACTCCACCCACGCTGCAAGAGCACAGATCAGTGTTCGATAATCTAAATTTCTTGAGATAATAATTGAAATTACCGTGTCCAGTAAGAAATTTTGTTAAGTGAAAATCACTGAAAAAATGCTTGTTATTCAACCTTTGAGAAATTGTGGGGAAAAATAATTTAGTTAAAGAGACAGTTGACGAATTTTGGTACAGCTCGTTCCATAAGGGAATGGTCTTCTTGTGATTCTCATTACGAATGTGAGATTTGGGGATGATCACAGGATCAATGATGTTTAGTTTTGTAGTTTGCTTTGCAAGTCAGTCGGCTCTTTCATTCCCTAAAATGCCAGAATGACCTCGTACGTGAGAAAAACAAACACTAATTCCTCTTGCTTTAAGCTGGTAAAGAGTGATTTGAAAATTAACTGTAATTTTGTTGCAGGAAGTAATATTACTAAGCAAAAATAAGGATGAGAGAGAATCAGTACAAATGAGGAACCTGGATGACAGAGAACAGTTGTTTACGATCCATTTGAGCGAGTTACTGAGGCATAGCAATTCTGCTTGGAACGCACTACACTCATCAGGAATTCTAAACATAAAGTGTTCCATTTCAACTGCGTCTTGAAACACAACAAAAGCAAGTCCAACACGGTGGTTAAGTTTACTGCCATCAGTAAAACACACTACAGGAAAATTGCTAAGAACATTGTCCTTATAATCGATAATTTCGATAGGAACACGCTCAGCAGGATATAGAAGATTGGAAAAAAACACTTTGGAATCTTGGGTAATTTTTGCAACATTATCTTTGAAATCTTTATTTTGCAGGACGAAAAGGTCAATTGGGGGAAACCCCGCAATGACAAAGCAGGCTTCGCAGCTTACAGTTCTGTAGCCAAGTATAACTCTAAGTAAAATTCTTCTTTAAATTCTACGAAGATTTCGGCAGTTAATCTTTTTTTTTTCAAAGCATTACCCCAAACTCTAGAGGCATAGCAGACAAAAGGAACAATTCCCTGTTTGTAGATCAGACCAATAACATTGGATTTCAATCCAAAGGTGTTGCAAGAGACACGATTAAGTCCTTTCAGAATGTCTTCACATTTTTTGGAAAAATATAAAATGATTTTTCCAACAGAATTTGTCGTCGAGCATTACCCCTAGGTATTTGATTTCGTTTACCATTTCAAGTTGTATGTTGTCAAAAAAGAGTTGCTTGCTGGAAAAGTCCACGTTCTTTTTCTTAATTGCCATAACCTTCGATTTTTTCAGGTTCAATTCCATTTTGTAATCTCTTGCCCAGTTTAAAATATCATCCAGTGTGCTTTGAGCAAGTTCAAAAATATCATCAAGACATTTTTCCTGAAAGTAGATGAGCAGATCGTCCACGAAGGCTATGGTTTCACATCCTGTGATCTTCGAAAGCTTAGCAAGAAGGCTGTTCATAATTTTAACACTTTAAATGCAAATCTTCATGAATAATTGTATATACAATAATTTTTATCATAATATATACGATCTAAATTCTCGTTTTAGAGTTTATTGTAATTTCTTAGATGAATTTATTTGCAGAGAAATTAAAATGTCTTGTTTATTGATATTATTTTTTAGATTGTTTCTTTTGATGGAAGTTTGCCAGCAAAAGCTAATATTTTAATTTTACTTTTAGTTTGTTTAGTCACTTAAGTTAGCAGAGCTCGCTCTAGCTTACGTTGCTCAAGATAAAAAGACAGATCGCAGTTCCTTAAATAAATACTTTTCTTAAAAATATGTTATATTTCTTATTTTAAATAAAAGTCAACCCGTTTCAAATTACGAAAAGCACATATATTAAGAAAAACAATCACTACAATATAAAATTGATAATCAAGTTTTCTAAAATAGTAGAAATTAATTAAAAAATTCCTGCACCTAACTTAAAACTGCTAACCCCAACAGGGTGTTTTTTTAAAACATTTTTAATGCTATTAAAAGGGTGATGTGGCTACAGCGGACGTGGCTATAGCGGACACATAAGATTTCGTGGTCAGAGCGGACACTCCGAAATTCATCGTAGTTAGAGCGGACACATTTTTTCCCTCATCTTAAAACAGATAAAAGGTGCAGATAAATAAGTAAATAAATACTTTTAAAAATCACAAATATAATTTAACTTTAACTTTCTTTTAATTTCGATATCAGCAACTTTGGGCACACAGGAATGTTCAGTTTTCTTCAGTACTTCGTATTGAAAATTTGTCTTTACATTTCCTTTACAACGATGTGTCTTTTCTTTTACACATACCCAACTCATTCCTAATTTTTTTTCGGTGTAAACGGTGTGGGTAATCATTTACAATTAAATATTCTTTTCCTTTTTTTTGTAGAGAGTAATTTTATTGAAATGACTGTGGGTTCCATCACAGATTTTTTCGATGATATAAAAAGACATACACACTTCATAAGGATCAAACATCTACTGAGAAAATGAGAAAGGCCTTCTCCTTCAAAAATATCGGCTTATCTCTACAGCAGGTGCAAAGCTCGAAACTACACAATAGATGACATGTGACTAATTAGGGAAACAACACAATAGGTCAAAAATGTCCGCTCTGCCCACCCAGCTCCTCTCACGTGTCCGCTGTTGCCACTGTCCGCTCTGGCCACGTAACCATTAAAAGTAAATGTGTTACTGCACAATCAAACAAAAATAACATCAACCGCGCTAAAACCACACACAAAAAAGATTTCGCTCTTACTTTCGCAAATTTGTTATCACATCATTTGAGATTTATTTGATCAGTAATCTCGTGCTCAGTTGCCAAAATGACCAAACCATTAAGGTAATTTTCTATGGTTAATTCTATGGTTTCTAAAAATTCTGAATTAATTATAATTTACAAAAATTCCTTTCACCACTTGCTACAGTTATTAATACAATTAGCAATATTTTTAAGGCAATATTAAGATTTAGGACAAAATCCATTTTTTTTTTCCGATTTGTATTTTGCATTGAGTTTTCTCTTTTTCTTAAAAACACAGATGTTGATGAAATTACTTCTGATAATTCTAACTCATTTATGTCAACATAATTATAATTAATAACAATCTTCAGTTAAAATACATTCCAAATTCTAAGAGTGATGTAATAACATGTTTTTAGATATTGTATTTAAATATTTATTCTCATATACGATATCAGAAATTAAATTAGTTTTTATAGAGATTGCGTTATTCAAGTCTAGAATCTAATGCATTTAGTGCTTGATCAATTGTAAAAGTTTTTTAAAAAAACGTATTTTCCTTTTACATCTTCGATTGATTCATCTCATGCTTTGTACAAGAAATGACATTTGTTTCCTTTTTACACAGTATCGAACTATTATTGAATCAAAATTAGCCTCTTCATCAAGGACGTTCCTTCGCATCAGAAATAATTTCATTGACGAACTTATTCGATAATATGATACTTACTTAGTCCCATTTTGAATCTACATGAGAATTAATTCGGTCTTATACTCTGAATGCACTAACGTTGAGGAAGTTCTTGCTTGCAAAATTTGTCAATATACAGGATTAGCAAGAAATAAGTTACTCACTTCAGAGAGAGTCATTTTCAAAATTATTGTGTTGACAGACAGTCAGAGATGATACAAAAATATATATATTTAAGATTCAGGGAGATTTAAGACTCGAATATCCATTAAAATTTTGAGGTCAAATATTTTACCAATTACAATGAATTCTCTCTCTCTGTGTGTGTATGATCTTTCTATAAAAAGAAAACGATTTTCGTTTATAAACTACTCTTAGAACTGAAATAAATTAATGAACCAAAATTTAGTGATATTTAGAATTATTGATAAATTAACGGGAAAATAACTTCAAGGTTTTAAAGTTAAAATGGCAATGATGAAGCTTCGTCGTTAATCAACGACTGTCCATCTGCTCTAACCTCGCAGGAAAAGTCAAATGTTCTTAATCCCTCAATCAGCCCTTATTCAAGCGGCAGATTTCTTGGGAGTCCAAACATGTCCTTTGCGTAATTTTCCCCCGTAACCCGGCTGGACCTTGTAAATCATGGATAGTTAGCTTGTCATGTGATGTGTCAGATGCAGATGCCGATTGATCGATCGGAAGAGGGAAATTAACCACTGCAAGGGAAGTTGACAGTTAAGACAGATCAAATTGTCGCACGTCACTCAACTCCAGAATGAAAAAAAAAAAAAAAAAAAAAAAAATGACTTCCAGGTGAGAAAATGACACAAAAACTTATTTCCCATGCACCTTGCCCCTTCTTTTGTTTGTTTATTTTTTTAAAATTGAACATTTTGTGTGATTTTTTTTCTAGAATATCAATAACTATTCCCATAAATCTTGCAGTTTTATGAATAATTCGTGAAAAATCTCAAAATTTCTTTATTCAACGTTCAGTTTTTTAAAAAAAAATGTTGTTTTGCCGCATCTACAATGAAATACGTTGCTAAATTTTTCTTGGGATAACTGAAAGGCTGCAATTTTTTTTTCTTTTCTTTTTTTTCTTTCTGAAAAAAAAATGATTTTTTATGATCTAAAAATAAAGCCCATAGTTTCTATAGAACTTCCTTTTTTTAATATCAGCAGTATAGAACTATAGATAGAGCACTTTCAATAATCTATAGTTGAGAAAATGAAATTGGAAATTTTCAGTAAGAAGTGAATGATTTATTTCTTTATTTTAATTTTTACCGCTAAACTCTCCAAAAAATAATATTTGAAATGTTTATACTAATCCTGTACCTGCCCAACCACATTTTGCTTGTTTCGTGTAAATCTGTTTAAAAAAAAGGTATAAAACGGCATTAGTTTTAAGTATATCAAGATGAATCTAATATATAAAAATCTCGTGTCACGGTGTTTGTGTTTGTACTCCTCCGAAACGGCTCAACCGATTTTTATGAAATTTTTTATGTGTATTTGGTAAGTATGAGAATAGGTCGTAAAGTATATTTCATAACGCTAGATAATTATAGTGTCCTTATCCCGTCATTCCACGTTCAACTTACGCTGATGAGATCAACGCTTGCTTGAAATCATCGCCACTGTGGCGTAATGTTGAAAAAGTCCTGCTAAAAATAAACATGCGCATCCAAATACTACAAGATCTATCTGCTGACACATTCTCGGACTAATTGTTAGATATCGGTGATGGAAAAGTCGCTGTCTATGAAAATACTGGACGCATAAAATTGCCCACTAATTTCTGCACTATCGTTGATGCGCATTTCCCGATGTACGCACACAATACAAAAATCATGCGCAGCTGGCAGAAAGAGCCATTTTGGCAGCAAAAAATGTGGACGTCGACGATTTAAACTTCAAGATACAGCAGTCGTTGCCAGGCGACTCGGTATCATACAAATCGATCGATACAGTTTGCGATGCTAACGAAGCCGTAAATTATCCAACACTTTTTGAACTCACTGGATTACCACACCTTGTAAGACTGAAATCACCGGTTATTTTACTTCTGAATTTGAACCCACCATGACTGTGCAATGGTACGCGATTGGTCATTAAAAAATTGATGAAAAACGTTATCGAAGCCACCATTTTGAATGGCAAATTCCGAGCCAAAAATGTTTTGCTGCCAGGAATTCCAATGATTCTCACAGACGTGCCAATTGAATTCACACGCGTTCAATTTCTTATTAGATTGGCAATCGCAATGGCAATCAATAGGTCGTAAGCCAAACGGTGTCTGTTTACGGCTTAGATTTGGGCACACCATGTTTTCCACACGGACAATTACACGTGGCATGTTCTCACGTGGGCAAACCATCGAGCTTATTTGTGTTGGCTAAAGACGGACTGACAAAAAATATCGTACACTCAGTTGCTCTTCGAAATGAATATAGATTTTCTTTATTTCATTTTTATACTTTAGGATAAAAAATATATTACTTTTTTCACTTTGCGTTTAACTTTTAAGAGATCAAACAACGTATATGTTCGTTAAGTTAATGAAATACATTTATTGAGAAAATGAATGGTTGGTGTTTTTTTTTTATTTTTATCGGCGATCATCGTCCACAGCACTCCATTCCTCTTTCTGTCATAGATCCCATCCCCAAACACTTACAATACATTCTTTATTTTTTAATTAACAACCAAAATATTCTCTAGAAATAATATATATGGCAGAACAACGTTTGCTGTGTCAGCTAGTCAATGTATATTTTTTTAAATACATTTTCTGAAGAATGGGTTTTTCACTATGATTGGTTCAAGAAAAAACATGATATCTCAAAAGAAATTCAATAAAATTTCACGAAATTTAATTAATGTCAAATACTTTCGAGGGTGTAATAAGCCGCGAATTTTAAGAAAATTTTATTTAGCCTTGTACTTAAGACGATTTCAGTTCAAAATATAAAGAATTCTGAGGTGAAAAATTATTGATGGCAACTTCAAAGGTTGAAAGATTATTTATTTATTTATTCAATAATTTTTATTTTGAGGTCTACTACAATCAAAGTAGTTTGAGAAGTACACATTTCAAATAAAAATTAAATATTCCATTATAAGTTGAATTCTCATATCTTGGTCACAACAATGAAGGGGGAAAAAAAGCTAAGATGATATATTAGTAGAAATAATACGAGCGGCTTCAATAATAAAATTTGTTATTGTAAAATACGTTTAAAATATTTTTTAAAAATAAATTCAAACAATGCTATAATGGGAACTATATAGCTATATTTGGAATTTTAAAATACTGTAAAATTATTTTTTCTACTATATTATACTATATTTTTCAAAATTTTAGTAAAATTATTTTTCTACTATACTATATTTCAACTATATGAAAATACTTCAAAATTTTGTTTAATTTTCAATTAATTAATTACAAATTGGTTGTAAATTGAATTTATGCATTTTTTTTCAACACTAATTTCACTGTGCAGGTAAAAAAGTTTGTATACATTAAACCTAAAAATTTATATTATTATTTATATATAATCTTGTAATACAGCATGTAATGCTAGGTTGCAGTATAATACAGTATGTAGTATCATAATATGAAGAAAACATAGTATATACTCTACTTTAAAACAAAACTACAATTCTCTTTTTATTCCATTTGATTTTTTTTTGTTTTTGTGGTAGATGCATCTGATATATACAGCAAAATTGAAGATTTCCCTTTAATATTGGACTAATACTATCGGTGGATAGATTGTCAGTTTATATATGAAACCGATCATTGAAAAATATAAACTACATTTGTTTTGGTATAATAATTGTAAATTTATATCAAATTTTGAGAATATCTGGTCTATAAGACGTGCAAAGTGCCTTTTATATTTCTCTCTCTCTCTCTCTCTCACTTATACGACAAAGAATTGCTTTGAGAAGTATATGGAACACATATGGAGAACATATGAAGGAATTACATCTACTCATTATTTATTAACAACGAAAATAATAACCAGCTTTATCTAGCTTTCAGAATTTCGGAAGCAGTGGATCCGGAGCACGCTAAATCTGTGAAGACCAAATGTCTTCTCGCTGGCATGGTGCTGAAGTTTCGAGAGAGGATTGCCAGATCAGGTGTCATCCTCAGCACCTATCCACTTTTCAAAACTACGACATCCGTCCCAAAACGGTCCGCGTGTTGTTTAAAAAAAAAAAAGGAAACTAATATAAGTACAGTACACTCCCGATTATCCGCGGAATTGGGTGGCGCGGCCGCCGCGGATAACAAAAATCACAGATAATCCGAAAAAAGCTCAAAACGGGTATAGCAAAAGAGAAAACAGTCATTCCAACTTTGAAAAATCGTTTTATGTACAATAAAACGTAAAATAAACAGCAGGAAATCTTTAACTAACGCTTAATATTTTAATATATCACTCAAAACTAACCTAAAATGCATTTTGTTAATGAAAACAGAAAAGTGCTTTGTACTTACGAGAGGCGTCAAGGATACACAGAAAAATTAATACATATGTACTGTTTTAATACTGTAATGTATTATGTAATTACAAAAGCATAACTGTAAAACTGCATCTTTTTGAAGAAATCAGTCGAAGAAAGAAAAAAAACTTTGTGCGGCAGGCGCGGATAACCCGCCCGCGGATAATCGGGAGTCTACTGTAAAATAAATGTCGATTAAATAACCCTGTCCAATGTTACACAGAAAAATTTTAGATAGTTGTAGTATAAAAGAGTATCCAAAATGGGGAATTTCTCAATTATTGAATAAATCCCAAACATTCTGAAAGAGAAAGAGATATAAAGTAGAAAAGAGTAATAACGTGTACAGAAGTATAAATATAACGTCCAAAATGAATAAATTTTGTAATTTGATCGATCGCTGATGTTGTCCAACAATCGCGATGATGAGCGACTTTTCAATACAGATTTATCGAATCTAGAAATGAAGCAATCCCGTGACCTCACTGGGACTTCGAAAGTGACATAACATGAGTCATTATAACGAAGGCAGAATGAAATGGTTCTTGTCAAAGACTTCTACTCAATAATAGGAAATCTGTCTCGAGTTCCAGTTAGATTACAAAACGCCTGAATGCAGACCACCAACATGGCTATGTTCTGATAAATGGAAAAGCGCGTAACTGTTCAGTGTGATCATTTTTTTTTTGCTAATCAAATGCCACTGGAAGACAAATGGCTCTGCGGAAGACAATCAACGAATTCGCCGAATTTGTGGATCGAGTAAATATTTTACTTCGTTTTCACTTTCCTCAAACGTATTTTCGATATCGCCCTGCGATAACCGCCGCAAAATTGAAATTCAAGACACTGTCTCAGCGCCCATCATTTAAACAACCAAACGATACCGAGCGCACACACCACCACACACTTATCTAATGAAATATCACAGTTTCGGCTAGGAATAAAAGCCTGAAAACCCGTTCTTTAAAGAATATTTCGATTCTGCTAGGGACAAGCATAAATCATTCGGACAGCGTGATTCATCTTAGTTTTATACCGGGGTATATTTAAAATTCGACACACAAGAGCCTTAATGCGTGGATTTTCAAAGAAAAAGAAAGAAAGAACAAGAAATTGCAAAGTAAGAATACATATAGAGAAATTATTTTGGGAAGAGCATTAGTGCTATCGAAAGGTCGCTTAGGTTCTGAAATGTCCTAATGCATTTGAACGCTTCGCGATTAAATGTTGTTCGCGCAAGGTTACGAGTTGTTTACATGCGCCCAGTTCAGTGACATGCGATGACATTAGGGTTTTGTTCTTACCTATCCTTGCAGTCATTAAGAACAACCTTTTGTCCACTGCGAACCGGATTTTTTAATGATTTGGATGTAAGTGGCTCACCCATGCTTATTAGAACATTTTGAGTAACGAATCCCAATACCTAAGCATTAATTCCTTGATTCGGCTAGGATTTGTCTTTGGCCTAAATGCAAAATGACAAGTCAAACTCAATACCAAAATTAAACTCTATATCAGAACCGAAGCAATATCTAACTGTTTATCTTTGTCGATTCCCTGCGATGAAAAATTTATTTTCTTTGTGCGTTTTCCGAAATAGAATGGTAACTTTATTATTTTAGAATGTTTAGCTTTACTGCTTTGTATCTACTTTACTTCGAAATGTAGATGAATTATAGTAATGGTAAAAAAAAAAAAAATTGAACTCTAGATTCTGACGAATCACCACGTTTCAGACCCTTTTGAGTTCAAAAATCACATTTTGGCACTATGTTAATCTGACTGTGGTCATGATAACTGAAAAATTCTTTAAGCTTGGTTGATGAAATGTGGTATATTGGTTTAAAACAAAATTAGTTGGGTTCTGTAAAATTCTGAACAAAATCCATTCACAGAAAGTCGGTTTGTCTGGCTGTGCGAGTATAAGTGAATGAGATGACTAGAAAACTAGATAGAGAAAATCTGCTATACAGGTTTAGCATCTAAAATGTAAACTCTTATCAAATTTTTAATGAAATTTGTCAAAGATTGATCATCTATCGGTCTGTGTATTTGCAAGCATGTAAATGCAGTACCTTAAATTAATGAAAGTTTGTAAGTTATCTTCTGACTACTATTGTAATTTCGTGTCAAATTTTTATGTCAATCGGTCGGTAATAAGGTGTTCTAAATACATATTTGCACTGTAGTTGTAGTAAAAAATGCCCGATTCACCTCACTTATCTCTATTTCGTTGCTATTGTTTTTTTTGAGTTTTGCAAGACATTTGCGGTTTTACTCAAGATGAATAATCTAGGGGAGAGGAAAATAATATCTTTACTGGAGAATATACAAGAAAGTTTCAGAAAACCAATCCTTTTGGTTTTCTTTTTTGTTGGTCTATTCTATTAAATGAATTTTGAAATTCCAACAAATGGGAAATAAAATGAAATCAGTGTAAGCACATCGACATCCACATTTTTTATCAATACTTCAAGTTACAATAATTTTTTTTACATTTTCCAATTTCAATATTTTTATAGTATGGCAACATTATTATTTTTTATCGTTTTCTTGAATTTCATTACTTTTCCTTTCTGATTTTCAATTTGAAAAGTTTTGAATTTTCATCCACATAGAGAATAAAATGGATTCAGAAATTTTAATTTTATGGTTGTGTAATTTTTTTTTAATTTTATAAAAAATATTTATGTATAATTATCTACTTATAATATTAGGAACAGTGAATTTATGTTGTAATTTCTTTCCACAGCGGATACTTGCATGCTTTGCAGAATATACCATCTTACAAAATTACTAATAGTTTGCTCTTGGTATACTTTAAATTCGTTTCCATTTTCTTTCTTTTACAGTTCTAATTACATGATTTCTTCCCTATATATTTCTGATAATTCTTCTTAACAATGCTTTTTTTTTTTTCTGAATCAGGCAAATTATTTCTTTCTACCAGTTTTAGCAAAATTACTGATAAACCAGAATTCCTATTTTGACTTTCTCTTTCTACATCTGACACTTCCCACGATGCTTTATGCGCAATATCTTAACACTTGCTATATGCCAAATGCATCCACAAATTTTCCCTATGCAAGAAAATTTCGAGAATTTAAAAGAAAACATTTGGAACTAATTTCATATTGAAGTTAAATCATTACTTGATGTTAAAAAATAAAGTATCATATATTACTTAATACTATTTACTATTTGCAATATTAATAACAAAAAGAGATACCGCAATAAATAAATATATGAAACTTCTATTTCACCATTAAAATGAGTTTAGTTTAATTAAATTTATGTCTCGTTTTAAAGCTAAAGAGTTATTTTGAAGCGGACCTAGTAATTTTGAAGCTTGATCGGGTGGTGACTCATCATCAAGGCAAATCTCGCCAACTTCAAATCGAATTCATCAACAGTAACAATGCATGATTTAAAGAGAATCTCGATGTAAAAAGCTCATTTGAAGCACCAGTACATCAGATTATGGAACAGAGAATTTAATTTGCAGCTAGCTAAAAAATCAGAATCTATTTAGAATATTTCTAGATGAAATATTTGTCTTTTATCAGAATATTTAAAATTTTCGAAAAGGACTATTAGCGTTTATTTTGAAATTAAGATGTGATTGTCATTGCTCATGCATTATTGAAATTTACTTAACCGTTTGGTAAACTGCGATTTCATCATTTTAGCTATTTAAGGCCTCAATAGTATAAAAGAAAAAGTGAATCGTTTTGCTTAGTGTCGATTATTATTATTATAGTGTCTTAATACAGATGAGAAATGTTCAAATATCTGATCCGATATAGTTAATGTCAAGTCTTCCAGCTGATTACTTCATAACCAGCTATGAGTAACATATTATGAGCTAGTCATTGTAAATTTGTTGCGAATATAATCATGTTTTTCTTTTTCTTTTTGAAAAATTTCATTAAGTTTCTTAATTAAATTCCAAAGCAAGTTTAATTTTGAGATCGTCATGTACCTTACATTTGAGACTTGATGCGATTTGTGTCGCAGAGTCATTAGATATGTAAAAGATTGGCTCTGTGACTTCCATTCTTGTATGAAACAACTTTTTCTAGGAAATGTATTGACATAGTGTCCTCAACGTTTCTTAAAATATCTAGAGAAGATATAAGCATGCGAATTAAACTTCATATGAAATTATTCAAAAGAGATTAATTAAATATGAATAATTTAGGCTTAGAAGAGAGAGAGGGAGAACGTTTTAATATAAGCATAAAAATTGACTTACTTTTTGATTCTATTACCATTGCATCGTCACCTTCTTGCAATGTACATACATGGTGATTCTGTTACCATTATCATTATAATTATCATTGCTTCATACATGGTAATTCTATTACTATTGCGTCATCTTCTTCATCATTTGCAAACAGGAAAATTTTAACGAATTCTAATTAAATAGGATAACTGTATTTTCAGAACTGATAATGATTTATATTTTTATAGTGAATTTATGTTATTTTAAATTCGAAGAAAGATTTAACTATGCATGTTGCTAAAGTCCATGGCAATATTTTATTATCATGAGGACGTATATTTTATTACAGTATATAAATTTCTCATTCTGAAGAGTAGACTCATCACTGCAAATTCTCCACGCGGGCTCAGCAGATTTGCAAAATTCATCAACTCTGCCATTTTATTGAAACTTCTCAAATTCCTTTCTCACAATTGACCGAAAGGAGCCAATTGATTTATTTGCAAAGGGCCGGGAACCAGAAAGGAAGAGGAGAAGGCTACGCCATGCCCGTACCGTTCTGTGAGGGACACTATCTCTCCTACTTGTCCATTTACAAAAGCTTTTAAGAAGGGACCAAGATAGGTATCTTGGCGAGAATGGAGCATCTCCAGTTGAGACAGATATCTTAATTGACTTCTCCGAAGTTAGTTGAAGGCATTGAAAGGAAAGGAAACGCTTTATGAAAAAGCGGGAAAACGTATTCTTAAGAAAACGATTGTTTCTTTTGACAGCGAGACCTATTCAAAGTAACTCAAAAAGTGACATAGAGTGATTCCGGGGCGACACACACTCCGGATGCCTGAGTAGGACGGTAGATGTGAGATAAGCGCAGGAAAAGGGAAGGGTTGTCTTATTTACACGGTGGGGGTGGTAAAAAAAAAGTAACTCATTTTATTTTTATTTGTTAACTTACCTGTCACTTTTCTGCTTGTCTGCACAAAAGGAATCTAGGTGTAGCAGATTCTGAGAAATATTGCTTTTGAAAAATGGAAGGGGGAGAGGGGTACCACCTGCGGACATCTACAAAACATTTAGTTACACCCAATGAAGTAACGATGGAAGAGCAAGGTAGTATCGATTTACCGGGTGCTGGATGTTGTGCAGATGAAATATTCATACATTTATTTTCCGTTTTAAAACTCAAATATAACGAGAGGGAAAGAAAGAAAAAAAAATGATTTGAACGGGGTTGATTCCATTGATCTCACCCATGATTTTATGTATTTGAAGTTATCCAAGAAATGTTTTTCTTTTTATTGCATTTTTATCATCTCCTTTTTCCTTTATTCATATTTTTAAGCTTTAAATAAAGCAAAATAAGTTTCGGATATTTTTAATTTCAAACAATATTATAGAGGGACGAGACTCTTTATAACTTCATTATAAGGTAGATGAAAATAATAGACGAGTTTCAGAAACAGTTATTTAATTATTTTCTAAGTTCCACATTTCACAAGACAAAACAAACACGAACACGAAAATACACGACACTCACTAGAATACAGTCTAATAATGACCCCTAAGAAGGATCATGGGAAATATACCTTTATGTTAATTAGGTAAACGCCATCTGTTGTATCAAAAGAGATGGTAGCAAAGTTATGTAACTGCTACAATATTATTAAATCAAATTTATAAAATATATTGACATGAAAACAAGTTAAAGCCTAAGAACTTAAAAATTCAAATTATTGACGAAGTTGGGCCGCAACGGCAAAATTTCAGGATCGGAAGGTTCAGGTTTCAAACTCGAATTCACCAAAAATCTACCTTGTATGTGGGCCTGATACACGTTAATTCTGACGTCAAATCTCAAAAGTTCCCTTCCTTTTGTGCAAAAATTTAAAAGAAGGGAACCAAATCAAGTGTTGCCCTCGTCATCAGACCATTTCAAAATTACAAAATCCATCCCCAAATAGTCCTAATGTTCTTTCGAAATGGGACTTTAATATAGCTAAACCAAACACGACTGATCTACACACATAATATCGATTCAATTAATATCAGACAGAAATTAAAATTATATCGTGGAATTTTAAATGATTTAAAACACAATGATTCATACGAAAATGCAGTTTCTGTGTCATATTTAATTATATTCAATACATTAGATAGAGAAAAAGAATGGATTCTAAATTGTACATTAAAAGATTTAAATTAAATAGCTGTCTGCAAGAAATTTACCAATATTGTAACCCATCTTTAATTTGGAATTTTAATAATAGTTTGTAAAACAAACATGCTCGTATCTTTAAAATAAAAGAAAGCATCCCAAAGCTTAGCTATTCATATGAAAAATATAGCTAAGCCACGCCTCCCGCTTTCTATCCAAGACGACAGAGCAACCCGTTTAATCTGAAACAAAACTCTGATATGCAGAATTTCTCCCTAATCAACTCTTGTGCTGGGTAATTATGGAAACATTATAATTATCCTTGAAATAATAGAGTAAGAAAATCAACGTTAGTGGTTAGTCTCTGACCTATTTAAATTGCGATCGTCCCTCCTCATTTTCTGTATTCTCTTTTACGTGGCAAAGTGAAGTGAAGGCATTCGTCATTCTTAAATTCTTTCAAGTTCCAGAATGAATAGGAGCAGAAAAAGATGCATTGATTGAGCATGCGCAAAAACTTAAAATAATTCTTGCATTTGAAATTCATTTACAATTTTGTCAAAATCAAATAGTAAGTAGATATTATATAAAATACGATTTTATTTGCTTTATTTCCAACACATCTTTCTTATAAATCGTTGCCAACAATTACGAATCATGATGCAGATGAATTATTTACTATTAAATATTATTCAATTTTAAAATGACATAATAAAGAAATCTTACCTTATTGATTATAAAACATTTTCGTGAATTTTCATGTTTGCGGAAAATAAAATGTACCAGTAAATCGTCTGCAAAGCGTATTTAATAATCATAATGTAAAAAAAAAAATAGAATAAAATCGTTTGATATAACGTATTTAATTTATTTAATAACTTAAATGAATAAATAAATTATTCCTCATGGTCTAATAAACCAAAATAGTAAAGCAAATAAATATCTACTAATAAAAAAGACGGATGTTTGTGTGTGACTTATTAAGGTCTAAAACGCACAGATTTAGTAAAATCTCGAGATCAAATAATATAACAATAAATTTCTGCTTATTGCCTTGCTTATAACAGCGAAGAAAGAAGAAAATAAACGAGAAAATATAATTTGTAGAATTATAAAGTTTTTTTTTTTTTTTTTTTAATATGCAAACTTTTAACTACGAAGGTGGAGCACTGAAAATCCTGATAATCTCTCCTTTCAAAAATATTTCGTTCTGTTCGAACTCAAATATTCTTGCTCATAACACTCAGACAAAATCGGATCTCATGCCGATTTGGATTGATGTTGTATTCGGTTTTTTAAACACTCTGCTGGATCACAAGCGTAGTAAAGCGGACGACCACATGCTCAGTGAATTGTCCTAAGTGTATTCTAAAAGGGAGTACCGCTGGTCTAAAAAGGAGTACCGCTAAAATCATTTTCAGAGTTGCGGTAATACCTAGAATAATTCTTTTATTCCCAACGGGATTACTAGTACGGAAAAATTCTCTGCGTTGGGGGTATTCGTATTTGTGCTTCGTTTAAATCATGTTCTGCTTTTTTATCCGGATTAATATAATACTAATCCCGGCAAACGCTCAGCTGCCAAAGCCAGCTTGGATTAATTTAAGCCTTACCTGGGATTTTACTTAGGACATATTTTCGTTGAATTATCTAAAAATTTTTCTCTTAATGAAATGTTAAAAAGCACTTATATGTTTCGCAATTATTTGGTATTGTATTTAGCGATGCATATTATTATTGAAAAATTAAGTGTGGTTGGCTATTTATTTTATTTTTGCTATCGCATATTTCTATCATATTCAACTTACTAATCGTATTCAACAGTCAGAAATAATGATGCTGATGAATTATTTACTATAAAAAATTATTTCATAAGTTTGATGCATACACAAATTAAAGCACATCAGTAAATCATCACCAAAGCGTATCTAATTTACCTAAGTAAATAAAATAATTTGATATAGCACACTTAGTTTAGATAATTTGAACAAATTATTAAATCATTCACTACGATGTAATAAATCAACATAATACAAAAAAAATTAAATAAAAGAAAATGTTTACATAATAGAGTTTTTTTTTTGTTCATACATTTTTTTTTTTTTTTTTTTTTTGTACAGTGATGGCATTTGAAGGAAGGCACTTGAAAGAAGGCACTGATAGACACAGGAAATGGAAAGCATAATATTTCTTTCGTGTTTCATTTTAAGGTGAGGTGAAATAGAGAGAATTTGTTAATTTCATTCTGAGATATTTTTATTTCGACGCATGTAATGCAATAAATTTATCAAAATGTAAAGCAATTTGTAGCGGATTGGAATGAGCGAGGATAGAACCTGGGACCTTATGGTTCGCAGTCCAGTAACATGACCATGATACAAAAGCAGTTGCACGAGCAGTGTAGTTGTTAACTGGCTTATAAGCTATTCACTACAGACTCTTCCTCCAGTGAGTCGGATGTGAGACGAACGATATGGCTGTTGAGTAGTGATGTATTAGTTGTTGATTCTAATGCGCCTGTACCCATTTGAGTAGCACCAAGCGTTATGGCGAGTGTGCGTGGGTGGTTGCGGGTAGATGGCGCCACAACAGCTGTAAGAAGGTTTAAGATTCATCGTTAGAGGTCATCAATGCCGCGAATGGGCATGAGCGAAGATAGAACCTGGGACCTTGTGGTTCACAGTCGAGTAACATGACAACAATACAAAAGCAATTGCTCGAGTAGCGTCGCTGTTACTGGCTTATAAGCTATTCACTACAAATTTAACAACTGCAATCTCTTTCCATTTTTCGTATCCGAAAAAGAAATACTAAGGAGGAAATAAATAGGGATACGAAATTTGGTAAGTTAAATATTTTATATTAATGTTTACAATTAACTCGTATAATTTATATTTTATATTAATATTTGTTATTAAGTCGTAATATTTTGTCTTAATATTACGAGTATTCTGCTACGAAGATAGAGAACTAAAAGTTTTTCCTTCCAAAATCGTTCCTTTCAACAACTGGCCATTTGTTCATGGCACTCAAGAAGCAAAATCAAATTGCAAGCCGATTTCGAATGACTTGCAAATGTGTATCTTGTTTACTAGTTCTTTTAAAACTTTTCCAAATTACATACACAGAAAATCTTTCTATATGTAAGTATTCTGTGCATACACATAAGCAGGAAGGGAAACGATCATATGCAAAATAAAATTTGCAACATGTCATTCAGAAGAAAAAACAAACAAAAAAACACTGTAATTACTATCGGAGTTGTATTAATATGTGAAATGAATCTTTTAATTCCAAGCGAGATTACTAATGCAGAGACAGAAAAATTCTCTCTCTTAGTAATATTCGTAATTTGAAATAAGCTCATGTTTTTCATCTGAATTGCTATGATATTAATCCTTCTTGTGATCGTCTTCTTGTAATATGTAAGTTTACCATGAAAAATTACTGCATTGTTTTAATTCATTTTAAGAAATATCGCTCTATATGATAAAGAAAATTCAGGGTAAAAATTATGATTTTTTTTCATAGCATTTTTTCCCTCTTTGAAAGAGTATGTATTATTATTTTATATATTACAGAAAGTACTACATAATTAATTATTTCAAAGAGTCATGAAATTACGGCAAATAATATATTGCTACTCAAATTTATAAAGATTTTCTACATTTTTAGTTTTTCATTATAACTGTCTACTTTTACATATTATCAAAATTTATTTCTCTGACTTTATTTTCATTTTGAGGACATCTCTTTATTATTTCGTCTCTAGTAAAATTCTAATGAGCTATAACAATAATCTGCTCTACTTTTAAAAATATACTTCAATTATTCGAATCCTTTTAGACTTTATTACTGTTTAATGCGTAATTTTCAATGCATGATTAAAAAAAAGATGGAAATAATTGAAATTCTTTTATTGCTAATTTCTTCACTTCTATGAAATCATCTTATTGGATAAACTAAAAACAGAAAAAAAACATTTTTTTTTTTAAATAATTTCTTTTCACTAGAATATAAAATAATATATCGTTGAAATGATTTTTTTTTTCGTACTTATTCTTTGAAAGAATTTACAAATCTTTGCTATAAGGAGGAAAAGAATTCGTTTTTCATGTCACTGTCACTGTTAATGGTCCCTATTAATAATTTTCGAAAAATAAACAATAGTAAAATAGTTTCGATGTGAAGCCAATGAATTTCCATATAATTCATCTTCCGGTGTATATTTTAGTTTTGCATCATGGAAGAAATTTAGTAGTTTCAAAATAATAGCTCGATGTGAAAATAAATAAGGAAACGAATCAGAATTTTCTAAAATAAGAATACACCCTTTTTTTTCTTTCTTATGAAATTTAACTGCTAAATTTAAAAAAGAAATCGAAATTAAATTTTTGCATTTCATCAAAAAAAAACGAATTTTTCTACTGTTTAACTAAATCCCAAATTACCAGTTAAAATTCGAAATAAAATTGTTCTGAATAACAGAAAAATAGTTCTAAATGTGATGTAATTTACTTTTCTGGAACACAGCAGAAGAAATTTTGAGGGAAAAATAAATAAATAAATAACAAATAATGATAATAAAATAAAAATTAATTTTTGTTCTATGCTTTCTATAAAAACATTTTTAATTTTTATTCTTTCTGCAATTAGCGTAATCTAAAAGCTAAGATGGCAATCTGGCTATTCAGTTTTAAATCACCCGAAGTAAAATTTCCCACTAATTTCAAGACATGCGCACAACGCACAGCTTTTACTGTAAAGAAATTGGTTTTTCTCGGAAATCACTGATTGTAATTGTGCTAACATAACAGTTGAAGATTGTTTTAGTCAATTTATCAGTAGATGGCGCTTACTATCAGATGCTCACTTAATCCGCAGAAATTTAGCAGGCGGAGGGGGAGTGAGAGAGGAGGGGGTAGGCACAAGAAGTCGGAGACCACCCAGGGCGAGACGCTGTGGGACTTGCTTGGTGGCAGGACCACCCAAGTGGCGGTACGGAGCCTCGTACAGCATCCACTGGCGATGAAATTTCCTCTGCAAGATCATGTTTCCTGATCCGAAGCGAAGCAAAGCGAATTGAGTCAGCCGAGAGATGTTTTGTTCGGGCTGACATTGTAACCACGCCGATGCAGCTATGATTTAATGAAATGGGTAAAAGAATACAAAAAGAGCGAGGAAGAGGGAAAAAAAATAGAGGAGAGCGCTACTCGCTTTAAGTTATGGTGCATGCTGATAAAAAGAGTTTCCCTTTTTTTGTGCGATATTTTCCACAGCTACTTTCAATTAGTCTCACGGAAACGAAGCAAGAAAGGCCCCAGCTTTTTGCAGCTGGGTAATGCCAGGAGGTCTTGTACAGAAATTGCGGTTGATGTGAAGTCAGCGATTTGATTTTAGTGAGAATATTATAGAAGATTGCGGCGAATTCTTCAGAAATTTTGATTTTTTTTTTTTTTTTAACTTTAAAGATTATATGGTAATCGCCCACTTTACAAAGAAAAGAAGTAAAATGAAAGCGTTTCTCGAAGAAAACAGAATTACCACCTTGCCTCTTTTTAGCAAAATAAATAAATGAATGAAATAAAAGGGTTTAATTGTTTCAGTTTTTAAATAAAAATAAACATAATAACCACTGAAAATAGGAATATATTAAAAATAAATTATCAGAATATTACCATCTGGACTCATTTAGGAAAATAATTTGCAGGTTCACTTAAATCCTTTTGACTATAAGGTTGTGTCTAACTTGTTCATCGAATGACAGATTTTTTATATTTAGCTGCTTGCTGCTTTAATTACTGATAGAATCAATAGTTAAATCAAAGCAGGTAGTAGTTTAAAAGACAAAATTCCCTTCTACGTACTTAAGGCTCTCAAGTTAACTTTACTTTTTCATTATATATATTGAAATAACAATAACTGTCCCAAATAGGGTGTATTTTTTTATTACTATTCATCATATAATTAACTGAAATAACCGATTCATCAAATTATTGCCTCTTTCAAATTGTGAACTAATATTCATCAATCTATGACATTAAAATTTGATGCAAAAATTACATAGAATAAATTGTTGTTGTTTCTTATGGCACTTGCCAAGGACAAGTCCGCTGTTACGAAGACGGCGATTTTAAGCCGGTGGGGGAGCGTCTCTTGTTTTTTAGTAGCGCCAACTAGGGCCAAGAGTACGACTTAGCTACTCACGCATCACATTAGCTTGCACAATCTCTTTTTATAAGGGGGCACATTCACACATCTCACAGATAAAGAACAACCATGCCCGAACCCAGGACGCCCAGATCACGGGGAAGACGCGCTACTCCTACGCCAGGACGCCGGAGTATTTAATAAATAAACATGATAAGTGTTCTAAGGACACTTAGTTCAATCAACATAGCATTGCATTCACAAAACTAAAGGCACCAAGCAATCAAATATCCATATATAAAAATTAAATAGCTAAGATGATTAGTTGATGATGTTATATTCTGATTGTTGATTTTCAGTTACCATTGCATTTAGCAATTACTTCAAATTTTTCAGACTTAATGAGAATTAGCCTGGATTCAATTATCTAGAAATATTATGGCAAAAGTATAAATTTTAAAGGATATCAGATATAAGACTAGACTTCGAAAACAGTTAGATTTTCCCTCCTATCCTTTTCTTGTAAAATGTAATGACAAAGAAAAACAAAAGGAAAGATCACTTAAACATAACTTTTAAATTTAAGTAAACCAATAGTATTTCATGAAAATACTGATTATTTAAAAGCAAAGATGAAACGAAGTTGAATGCATTAAAGAATCTTGTTAAAATACTTTCTCGGCAACTGCAACAATAGAAAAAAAAATATTTTTACTTTTAGTCTTCCATGCAGAAAATTTTCTATTTCGTAGATCGTAATAAGATCAGAATAGATTAGAGTACAAAAAGAAAAAAACTAAAGACTATCATAAAACAAATTTTGGAATCCTTTTTTGAGATATGAAAGCATATAGTGTCTTCTTAAATTTCTGGTTCCTTTTCTTCTAACTATTGTATATTTTAATGTAACTTAGAAGTTTTATTTAGTAGATTGCATATAATAAATAAACTTTTGTATTTTTGAATTATTAATATTTTGCAGTAAGAACTGTTTCTTAAAAGAAATTTTTGAGAATTTGTTTCAAAATTCTCAAAATAACAATATGCTATACAACCACCAAAAGCTTTTTGCAGCTGCAGTCATAAACATTATTCTTACACTTTTTTTACTTCCGATAATGTATGTATATAGCAATGATACAATAAATTTTCGGATTGGAAATAATTATAAATAATTTAACATCAATAAATAATAACATTAATAAATTATAAATAATTTAACATCAATAAATAATAACATTAATAAATTATAAATAATTTAACATCAATAAATAATAACATTAATAAATTATAAATAATTTAACATCAATAAATAATAACATTAATAAATTACAAATAATTTAACATCAATAAATAATAACATTAATAAATTACAAATAATTTAACATCAATAAATAATAACATTAATAAATTACAAATAATTTAGCATCAATAAATAATAACATTTATAAACTAGAAATAATTTATTGATGGGTTTTTTTTTTATTTATTGATACGTTGATAATCCGGTTTCAATTCATGCATTTTTGAAAATTCTATTTAGACATAAAAATTGAAACATAAATTGCAAGTGTGAGTGAGCTCCTATTGTCTCAAGGCAACTAGTACTTCCAAATGCAGTTAGCTGCTGAGGATAGGATTCCATATTTTAAGAATCTGATTAATTTGTTTTAATCTCATTTCAACCTTACTGGTTTTATAACAAAGTTTGAATTAATTGTATGTCGCAAACTTTCCCGTTTTATCAGTCATGATCTTCAAAAAGATCTGTGAGTCTTAGAACTGCATGAATAAATATCTAAACATATTAATTTAATTACAGGATGGTAATAAATTTTCTTTCAGGATCTTCCTCTACGTGGAAGAAATAAAGTTCCTAATTATTACTAAACTTATCAAAACTATTCAAAAAGATTTTTTTTACCTCTGAAAATAAGCCATCTTATCTAAAACTCTGTATTTTATAAAGCATTAGTACTATGACAATATAGATTAAAAAATATTTTTAATACCCTTAATATTATATTAGTTTAAAGTTAATATTGTTAAAGTTAATATTCCACTAAACTCGACTGGTTCGCTGCAGTGGGTGTATGGCGACACAGTCTACAGGCTTCAATAACAAATGATGACATTTAATAACTCAAAGTCAGAAATGCGCACCAAACGTCAAGACAACCAAACAGAAACAAAACATACACAGGCAATAAACAGCAGTATTTCTTGTATATATATATTATAGTTAATAGTTGAACTAGTGCTCTCTCTGAGTGCTTCGAACTGCTTATCATTGTTGTGCCGCTTCTTTTCTGTTATCATAGAGCTGAACTCAAATGGCTACCTCCAACTCAGCCTCACGGTCTTTTATAGTTTCCCACCTTAAATCGCCAAAATTCTAGAATTATCCATTCTAAATCCATTCCATCTATCATAATTTCAACCATAATCATCCACTCCATAACTATCACCCATTCTCAATTATAAAAGATTCTAGTATCATCCATTTCGCAGCCAAATTCGTCGCCAAGCCCGAAGGTCATTGATCTGGCATCCAATCAGCAACCACTAGAGCTGACCGTAAAACTTTCTTTCCTACAGTAGAACAACGGTGCTGGGAAGCAACATTACTGATTCGTAACAATATATGCTTTTGTTGTATGATGTAAACCAAGATAAAGCATTTTGTACTATTAAAAAGCTCTAAAATTATCTCTAAGAGAAAGGGATAGCCAGATGGTTTATTACGTTTAGTTCTTCCTTCCAATCTTTCATTCATGTATATGAGACATGTTGGTTCCATCAAGTGTCCCACTGGCGCCAGCTCAGATCAGCCAAATCGTAAAAAATGGTCGGGTTTTTCTACAAATTAGTTTCGGATTTTAGCTTTGAGATTTTACTTGCAAAGGTATTCAGGGCCATACAATGGCGAACGGACTGCGTCCAGTTCTATTTTTATCCCCTGAATCACCTTTTATTGGTAGTTTCTTTTTTAACTGTCTTTGTTGTTATTTTTTAAATAGAATGCTTTTACGCGAAAGAGCAGGTCCATTCTAAAAAAAAATGGCATTTCGAAAAATGATCTCTACGGGACTTGGAAAGTATTATGTAGAAATAGAAACGCATTTTCAAAGTCATGCAGTCTAGTAACTAATAATCTTTAAATAGATTAGAATTAGACACCAAATCCATTTATTATGCACGTTATTATTATTATTTGAAAAATTGAACGATGTGAAGTAGTGACTACTTGATATTACTACACCAAGCAGCAGCTTCATTCTAAAGCGTAGATCTGTCTTAATAAGTTCGGGATGAATTTAACTGGAATGAATTGTCTCAGAATTTAATGAATTAAAATCTGAGACAATTCTATTTTCTTTTTCTCGTATGAGTAAAAAAAATAAAACGAAGAAATCATTTTTCATTCCTGCCAGAGAGTTGCATAGTAACAGCCCGAATGATAGCAACATCTCAGGTTGGGACCCCTGAGACCCAGTGGAGTAGCAAATATGAGTGAAAGAAATAAATGAAAGATGAGAATAAGAGGTCGAAATATATTTTGATTTCTTTTTTCCATCTCAAGCAGCTTAGCAAATGTATATGGCATCCCCCCCCCTCATATTATATTTGACTCGATAAGGTAACATAAATACATTAATATTTTGTCTCTATGGCGCTTCCAATTTTGGCACTTGGAGCAATTATACTTCCTATACTTCCTGTTCTATGCCAATACTAGGACCGTTGTCATAGACCATCGTATTTTGTCAGTCCAGTCACTCTATCGTTAGGCGCTGATTTAAAAATTTATGCATATACTCTATTATGCAAGCGAAAAACAACTTAAATTTTATTGAGTTCTAGTTCACCATTGAAAACTATCTAAGTATATCTAGAAACACAATCCTTCAAATTCTTTTCGCAAAAGACTACTCATAATGCTGTAAAAAAATTTGAAAAAATTGAAACAGGAAATATTTTTGTAATGCTTTGCAAAAACATATACATCTCCAAATTCGTTCATTGCAAAATTACATCTGCATGAAATTCAGTCATATGTAGTGAGTGCATTCACCCTTAATATGGTTGGGATAAAATATAAATTATCTCACCTAATCTTGACAATTTCCATTATTAAAAGACATAAATAATAATAATTCGCCAACAAGCTGAAATTACTACAATCACGTCACTTCTTACGAGTGCTGGAATAATATCTTGATAGAATATCATTATGATATATATTTCCGACACACATGAGAGTTGCATGAAATGAATAAATCGATGTAAACATTCATCCTCTCGATTCAGATGGACTTACTCCAGTAATCCCTCGCACGCTTATCAGCAGTATATCATTTGAGTTTAAAAAAGATGTTAAAATTACGGGTTAGAAACTAAAAGTATTGTAAATAAGCATTAATTAGGAAGCATGGGCCATTGTTTCTATTCCTCGTACCCAAATGTATTCGTCTCACGTCTCTTTCACAGATGCTCAGGTTCGTGTTCGCACTTGAGGCCGAAATTTGATAAGGGTTGTAGCGCCCATTAAGTTCCGTCACGTAGCCCCACTTCGTTTGTCATTTTAAACGGCAATGATTCAAAAACTGTCCTGGAAGGTTTACTGTTCGCTTTTGTTTTCGATCATAAAAATCATTTAGCTCATGTATATGCAGGAATTCGAAAATTTTAGATAGTCTTCCGAGGAGAGGAAGAGACAGAAGTGATCACTACATGACACGATAAATCAACAAGTGTTTTTTCCCATCGCCTCCCTCGATACCTACATAATGCAACGTGTTTAATATTAAAATTCACATCGTAGCAAACAATGGAATTTGTATTTTAGATAGCGACAAATTTCAGATTAGATAGACTAGTCAGCTGCCCAGGGCAGCTAGATGAGATGCAGTCGTCAGTATATTCAAAGGAATATACTGATATTTTATTTTTCTTGTTACCAAATAAATAATTTTGTAAAAAAAAATACAAATTCTAAGAATGATAAAAGATTTGGATGCTTTCTGTGAATTAATATTTAATAGGAATATTAAATAATCTGTATGAATAAAGAAATATTAACTCTTTAATGCAGGTGCGACAAGCAGTGAAGACACTTTACTATTTTTAAATTCGTTTTATTCTCTCCCGGGAGATAGGCATTATTTGTTTACAAGAAGGCGCGGACAAGGCACCTCCGCTCTCTTCGCGGCATAAAAGCAGAAGTCGGGAAGAGAGAGAAATAAATTATCCCTCGTCTTATATAACATGAGATATTGATAGGGAAACTATTTTTTACAGTGCTAATACATTATTAAGATTCTGATAGGTATTTCTGGCGCATGTCAATCCTAAGTAAAGGAAACACAGGGATCTTTTCAAAAAGAATGTGTTTATTGGACATTTTTCTAGCCCTTCACGCGGAGCTTGAGAATGTGTCGGCGTTTAGCCGATGCAGCAGTTTTATAAAGCTTCTCTTGAATTAATTAAGTACAGAAAGGGGAATTGGATCAGGAAATAAGAGAATATTTTAGAATGAAATTACTATGGGCTAAATTAAGATAAAACCTTGGAAATTAATTAAAATGAAATTAGAGTTTAAAATATCATTACACACACACACACACACATATATATATATATATATATAAATTTATTTCGTGTATCTCGGAAACGGCTCAAACGATTTGGATCAAATTTTATATTTAGATAAGATTTTTGCTTTTTTTAAGTTTATTTATATAGGTGTCTGTCCTGAAAAAACGCGATTTGGCTCATACACACACACACAAAAAAAAAAAATTGTAACTAAAAATTGATCTGTGGTTATACATGACGTGCATAAGCGTGTCTGAACTGGAGTAGTGGTTAGTGCTTTTTCTCTTGTTCGACCCCGCGTTTGCAATTCAATTAGATTTTGCTTGTACCTTAAAACGATCCATAGGATAGAATTTTGTTTGCAAATTTACAAAATAAAAAAAAAATAACTACCATTAATAGATAAATAAGTAAAAATACATACTCAAACATTTATTTAAAAAATATTAAACTACAATAAATAATTAAGATATTAAAGATGTGCTGAAATGTGAAACTAAAATAATCACCTTGTTTAGAGAGAATCCTCATAATATCCACTGCTTAAGGTCATAAGTAGCTAAATTCGCTGCTGATTTTAGAGCTCTTCCCAACAACAGAATGAGTCCTAAGTTTATAAAATCAATAATTTAACAAATTTTGGTGTGGCTATGAAATTTAATTTCTCTTACATTTTACATATTTAAATTGTCCTATTCACAATCATATGAACAGAGGCTCCAGTATAATCGTGTTCGGTTATGATCCAAAATGAGATACAAATCTACAATTTTACAGTAAGTCATATCACTGACTCTCCGATTCGCCTGGTGAGCCACACGGATAAAAAGTTACTCAATGACCGGAGCGCCACAACAGCAACATTGACGGAAACTGTGGTTGAGTTCTAAGGGCCATAACCGGTTACGGTACCCGAAGAAAATACGTCCCGTCATCGATGGGAGGAGCCAGATCCCCCACCTATTTATGTATCCACCAGGGTGGCGAGATCCAACCACCATACCGGAAGCATCTCATCCTCATTTCGAAGTGTCCCCCCGGGCGTTTACAATTCTAGCGTAAAAAAAAACAACGACCTAATACTGTCAATTCACCAATCTAGGCTCTTGTACTGCAGAGTTATCGCTTTCACATATATCCGAATAAAAAGTATATCGAAAGACAATCTTCGGTGAATTTTATCAAAATTTGATACTGTACTTATCTCTAGTAGTAAAACTAAGTTCCAGATTTCAAATAAACATTCGCACGTTGTTGGAAATTGCAATATTAGGCAAACAGGCAAATAAATCTGTCTCATTTCATCTAAAATTCGTTACAGATCGGTAATTAGTGTGAAGACTACATACTAAATTTCATTCATTTAACTGCAAAAAATTAACTTTCTAAACTAAAAACTTTCACTACTCTCTTCAAAAAGAGCTGGGTTTCAAATATGGAGAGTCATCGAAATCTCAAAGCTGATTGTTTTTTTTTTTTTTAATTTTACCGATTTTTTTTTTCCAAAATTTGTTTACAAGGAAATAATAAAAGCTTATATATAAAAATGCTGTTTTTTTATATATATATAAACAAGATTATAAGAACAATATTGAAACTTAGGTATGTAATGATTTTTTCGATTCGCGAGTGAAAAATCGAAAGTCTTTTTTTTACGTAGAATGGAAACTTTGCTAGCAGAACAACTGCTTAGATGAATTCCATATATATTCAAACGCCTTTGCAACATGCGCTGGGAAATTGCGCAAATCAAAATGTCCAGCATTTACAATATTTTCGAAAACTTAACATTTCATTATTTTCCTTATTTGATAAGATATTTCATATTCAACTTTTTGCATTTTTAGTGGTGCATCCACTCATTTAAATCTAGTTAATATTTTAGAATATCTTTTTATATTTCCTTTATGGACTATTTTAAACTGATACAATTTTATTTATTGTTTGACGTAGCTTAGACGACATCACGGCTCATGAGCATGGTTAAGCAAATCAGCAATATGCTGTGGCTTGTCAAGAACAAAAACATACAAAAAGATCTGAATGTCTCAACTTTGGAAGACTTCCACAACTCTCGACACGATTCTTCGAAGCGATATCATCTCGTTTAAAGATCGCATTTAATTAAGATAAACATCGCATATAAATCAGATAACATCGATTTAATTAAGAAATTGAAGTACACGACCCATCATTTCCAAAGAATGCTAAGCGACCTCACAATCTCCTACATGTCTAGGACATCACCATAGCTTTACCACCGATTTGATTCTGAACAGAATTTGCTGAAATTTATTCATGTAAATTTTTCTTTTCTTCTTTTTCTTTTTTTTTCTTTCTATTTATTAATTAATTGCTATCCAATAAATGAATTTCAATTTATCTTGCTCAACCACTTATTAAATAATCACATTGCCGTGCCATCACTCTGTTCACCTGTTATGTCCGGAGGTTAAGAACCTTGAATTCAAGCACTCAGTGACACTCCCTTCAAATCGTCTCTTGTATCACCGAGAAACTCTAACAAATAAACAAACGCCTGAAGCTAGAACGATTCAAGGTTACGGAATGGTGTTTCGTCGATCTCTATTGATTTCGATTTAAACATTCGATATTTGTTTCATGCTGGATACATAAAAAAATCCTCTAAAATATCACAATAATAAACTTTGCACAAGGGGAACAGCAGAGCTGGAACATGTTTCCAGCACTGCTTATTATTATTATTTACAAGAATTAAACAATACAATTTTTTAAATATTTCTTTAAACGGAGAGAACTTTGTCTTATCCCTGTCTTTGAATATATGATTGATATTTAAAATAAATAAAAGTAACATATCACTGGTGAGCAGCAAGTTTAAGTTATTAAAAGCACTTAAGTTATAAGCTTTTAAATGCATTCGATATTTCATTTAAAATATTTTTTATTTTCTATACTAGCTGCCTTCTGCGATTATTTGTTCTCTTTCATATTAATAATATTACTTTTGTCATATCAATCAATTTTTATGACCTATATCTTATCATAATAAAAGGAAATACCATTTTAAATTGTCTATACTTACATAATAAACATATTATCTGATTGATAGTTATGTTGGCCAAGTGATACCACTAAATACAATTGGCGAAATCTTTACATTGTTGTGGTTGGGGAATTCTGTCTCCCTTTGTGAATATGCAATGAAATGGTACTCTTGAGATTTCATTTGAAACTGGAGGATGATGATTAGCAGATAAACATCGGTGATATACCTGGAGATCATGAGCTTTTGAATAAAATAAAAATTAGTGACATCGGATCTGTAGTTGGGGTTTTATACTTAACATATCTAACTGGATGCGGTTATACTACTGTTACTTACTCTAAAACAATCATGCTTTTATAGCATAAGCCATGAGTCTTGAAAGTTGATTTTCCGTTTCGAAACTAAAGGTTGAAAGGTCCCAAGTTCGATTCCGCAACGTATACTGCCTAATTGGCACTAAATCCATCTAGTAAGTATGATGAGAAGGCAAAACGAGCTTGCCAATTCAAGCTTTATCCTCTTCGTCTGAACATGGTTAAAAATTTAGGAATTAACCGAAGTATCCTTCTTCTAGCTTCAGAAATGGGATGTTAATTTTAGTAAACTAAATTACGACAAAATGCAATGTTAATTATCAACTATGGAGAGAAAAATCAAAAGAAGTTAATACTAAATTTTTATCTGGAAATTTATTATTAGGAGAGCTTTTTTATAAATAAAATATTAAAAACACTAGTTCAATATTCCTTGCTAAGAATTTAGTTCTGAATAATCAGTTAGTATAAATCCAAACAAAAATGTATTCATCATAAAACATTTTATAAAATTCTGATTTAAAATATCAAATAAAAAAGCATTTGTAAAAAAAAAAAAAAAAAAAAAAAAATATTAACTAGCATATGTTATTTTAATTTGAATAAAAAATTCTATGAAAAATATTTTTAATGAATATTAATGAGTATACAGTTATTTTAATCCGTTTGTAAATAACTTTTCATTTATTTAGTAGTTTTGTTCAGTAGTTCAGCCAAATGTAAATAATCAAAACAATCTATATTGTTCCAAGCACTGAAAAAAAAAACGTATCTATGTTTACCAGATTAATTTTTATTGTATAATTTGCAGTTTGAACATTCTGATCGAGTAAATTTTAACTTTTTTTTAGCATTTACTGTTATGACGCACAGGGCCTCTCTTCTATTCCATTTAAATACAAAAATATCTTGTCAACATTGCACTCATAAAACTTCTTACTAATAACAGCGATAATCTTCTCTTCAATTCCCTTCGTTATATCAGCGAGAAAAAAAATCGAAAATGATATCAAAAATTTTGAATTAAGGCAATTAAGCAATTAAAAAATTATCAAAAGCATAAGTTAGTTGGATTAAAAAGAGAGAGAGAGAAGAAACAGAAGAAAAATATTTTTAAAGGGAAATTACATGATGGATAGATTACAACTTTTCATTTAAATTTGGAAAAGATTATATTTATTAATTTTTGGCAAACTATATAATAAGACGCTGAATTTCACGGAAAATCATAAATTAAAATGAGTGTGCATAGCATTATAATCAGTTAGCTTAAGATCTCAGAATATTAAAATACAAAAATCTTGACGTCTAATTAAAAAATTTTGTTGAACGAATGTCAATGTACTGAAATGTTCCTCGCCATCTCTCTCATAAATTACTCCCCATCAACTTGTCTTCAGTGCACTCTTATTATCTGACACTGAATCATTGCGCCAAAAACCGCTTCTTCAGATGTTCCAAGAAAACTCGAACGAAATTTTTCGAATCACTCATCAGCAAAAGCCTAATCCGGCAGAAACAGTTTACTTTATTACGTGAATGAAAATGACCATCGATGGATTAGTCATTTTCATCACGGTTTTTCAAACTTCGTTGTAGGTTCCGCATCAATTACAGGACAAGAATTGTTCCAGCGCGGATAAATATTTACGACGACTGTCAGCAATTTCGTTACGCATAAAGAACGCGTTGAAGAGACAGACTCGGCGGAGGAGGTGGGGTGGGGATGAAATCTGTGTGTGGCCTAAAAAATAAAAAAAAATTAAGAAAAGAGTGTTTTTCTGTTATTAACAACATCTTGGAGAATATATCCTCAGCGGCATTTCTTCGTCATTATTACGGTCGTCTTCAAATCTTTCATCAGATGTTCGTCTTCTCATTGGGTCATTCATATCAGTGCTATTTTATTGGTAATAATTGAATGTGAATTGGAAAGAAAATCTTGTAATAGTATCGAATGAATGATGAGGCCATTATTTTCGAGAACTTCTTAATAGCACCTTCTTACTTTTTCCTCAGGTTCGCCAAAAGAAGGAGGGGTGGCAAGATTAGCAAAATTTCGGAAGTCGGGACTCAATGGATCGGCAGACCTACCATGCTTACATTGGAATAGCAGGCATGGAGTTCTATAATGATTAATAGTCTTTATAATTTCAAAGAAATAGTCATTTTTTATGCATTATTAAATTTTTAAGTCATAGCGAATACAGAGCAGAGAGATAGAGTGGTAAGAAGCAGAAAAGACAGAAAGTGAGAAAGTATTTTGAGCTTATATATTTTCAGAAAAGAATTTGCAGACACGGCATTTCGATTAGGTGAAAAAATCAAAACGAGGCCTCAAAAGTTAAAGTTTTTATAAAACAGTGGAGTTCGAGCAATCAGAAAATTATTTTTAGAACGTAGTTTATTTAGAAAGTATAACATATACGTGTATTAACCATTATGTCATAAATTATGAATAGTTGTTTCATAAAATAAGTAGGCAATCTTTGAAAAATATATTATACACTTTAACTATAACATATATGTTAATAATAAAGGAAAATAGGCACGCGTTGAATCTTTATTGGGGCGTGGCAAGATATAGAGTAAAGCAATGCATCTCAGTACGATTTTTTTTTTAAATTTTGGTTAAATTTTTAATTAATTAATAAGTGATTTGGTATTTTTCCGTATTAACTTACAGTAATATTATTGCACATAAAGTGTATTCCATTCTAAAATTCAAATATTTATCTCTCCAATGATATCAATGAAAGTCATAACTTTTTGTTTAATTTTAAATAGATTATTAAAATATTTATAACTTATTAATATATTCGTTTCATTACTGAAAACGCTATCATTAAAGTTAAATTTCATTATTGCTATTAACATTTCTTCCTAGTTTTTTCCCCCCTTTCATTGTGGACAGTCAAGTTATAAGATTCGGTTAATTTTTCAGTATTGGAAAAGTTTTTATATAACGCAAGCTTTTAGTAAAAATTGTGAACATTGTGACAGTACAGTGACATTAACTGTAGAATTAAGATAATACTCTGAATGATTTATAATATTTTTTTTTAATTCGCACATTTTTTCCGCTTACCGTTTTGCATTTTTATTGTAATATCTTTTTTTTTTTATTAAATTGCAAAATTTTTTATTGAACAATTTTCTAATGAAATAATTAAAGCATGAAATAGATTCTATATTACATATAAAACTTCAATATAAAATTATTCTTTCTTTCCAATTCTTATTACATTTTAAAATCGTACTTCGACTCAGCAAGCATATTATTGGATTAGTAGAAGTTCAGTTATATTTTTGTATAAATGAAACTTTACATTTTAAGTGAAATGATAGAAAATTAACGATGCATAATGCTATAAACTTATCAAAGTAAGGATCACCATTCTTGAATCTTTATTTTTATCATTCATCATTATTCTGGTCTCCAAATAACCACAAGGTTGGAATTTATTGGCTTTTTATCTGTTAAGCATCTTTGTAAATCTAGGTTTAACATTTCAGGGAAATGATCTTACAAATTCGTTTGGTTTAGTTTAGTTTGGTTTAATTATATTAACGTCCCGTTTGAAGCAACACTTGGGCTATTTTGGGACGGACCTCGTAATTTTGAACCACGGTCAGATGACGAGGACGACACCTTATTATTATTATTATTGAATCGCAAAAATTTTTATTGAACAATTTTCTAATGAAATAATTAAAGCATGAAATAGATTCTATATTACATATAAAACTTCAACTGGCACCCCCCTCTCCACACCACACCATACCAGCGGGACTTACAAATTCGGAAAAATATACATCGGGGAAAGGGGAAAAAAAATGGTTGAAAGAGGGGAAAAAAAAAAAAAGGCGCGTGTCAAGCAGGAAACATTTTACTTTACCTCTTTTTTTTTGGTCCTTTGTCATCCTTATTTTTCAAAATAAACCTGTAAACATTTCTTTAGTTTTTTTTTCCGAAGCCGATATCTTACCACCAGGCTACGGCAGCTGCATAAGAAAATTGTTGTAATTGTCAAAAAAAATTCGTACTCGGGATTTTACGGATTTTTAGCGTTTTAGACCTCCCTCAATTTAAAAAACATATTTTTAGAAATTGTCAGTCTTTGACAAAGATAATTCAAAAACGCTTTGAGCTAAATGAATGGAATTTTGAATTTTTAAAACCGAATTTCTAGATTTATATCAAATTGTGAGTAAAATCCTTTCAGTGGAAGTCTGTCCGTCCTAATGTTCGAACATAAGTTAACAGTATACTGCAAAACAAAGAGAATTAGACAGATAAAATGGGATACAAAGATTTTACTTCCGCAGTATGAGACACGTATCAAATTTTGAGTCAAATCCAACAAGAGGTTGAGCGCCTCTCCAAGGATCACCCAATAGATTCAGTAAAAGTGCCAATCATTCAAAAATGCAACAAGTTGTATTAATGGAATTTAATATATTTTGTTAGCAATAAAATAATAGATCTTTAAGAAATTTTGGGTCTAATCGGACAATGGGATAAGCTTCAAAATGAATATTCGATTCTTATTTTACTAAGCGCGGAAGCTAAGGGCAAAATCCTCTATATAGAGGAAGTACACGAAAACTCTCTAGCTGGTTAACATTAATTAATGCCTCTCTTTCTTTTTGTTTCCTTGTTTGGAGTTCAAGAAGAATTTTTCATTTTAAAACTGACTCTAGGAAATTTCTTTCGCACTGAAAGAGGTCACAGCTGAAAATAATTGAAGTAACCCTGTTTTAATGAGATAATATTCAACAAAAATTTACATTTTTCTCGATTTTTTTTTTCATGTTTTTTCATTATGCATTCTTTCAAAAATGATTTATAAGTTTATCTCCTTCTGGAGTTTCCTTTCTGTTTCGATCCTACAATTAAAATTAAAAAAAAAAAGTGAAATGTAATTTCTCACATTATGACACACTTTGTGCTAATATATCGACTAATACACTTTTGAATAATATCTTTTTACGTCGATTATGTGATCTAAAATTTGTCATAGTTCAATAATTGTGGTGTAAAAATCAATTACTAAAATTTACATCTCTCTCTTTTTGCAGTCTTGGGTAACGGAAAAAGGAAATAGCAATCAACACAGCCTACGATAAACAGAGTTGGATGTTTTGCACAATGATATTCATCGTGTGACTTAGACATCATTTGAATTGCCTTATTCCAGATGGCATTATTCCATAAATGATAATTAATCAAATTTTAAAAAACGAATAAAATTTAATTTCCAAAGCGTATTGCTTCATTCCTGAGGTTTGAAATTTAAATGCAAATGCAATAATTATTTCCATTTTTTTTTTTTTTTTGTCTTTTTATTTCTTTCAATCATGTCACAATCTTTTGAAAATAAGAAGGAAAAAAAACATATATTTAACTATCTTTTCTAAGTATAAACTTCGCTGTTAATAACTGCATTTTAAAAATAACTTCCAAGTTATAAACATTATTCAACAATTATAGTTTTTTTTTATTATTATAAAAATGAACTATTGTAGATATACATAACATTTTACTGCTAGCAACATAGTCAATAAATTATTTTTTGCTTATACTTATCCTTAATTCTATATAACTCAGCCACAATCTCAAACTATTGCTTTATATCATAAAAATGAAATAATTCGAAGTTAAAAACATTTCAACATAGCTTAATAGTATTAAAGCCAATTCAACCTCAATAATACTAACCAAATGAATTAGAAAACATTTCTTTTTACTTTCCTCCAAATCTTTATAAGAATTTTTTAAAGACCTGATTTATATCTATTCAGCAAACGATTTCATGAAAACAGCAAATCATTTTAAAAATAAACATATTTTTAAAATGAAATGAAAAATAGAATGCAAAATGAACTCTGAAATTCCTTGAAAATTAAATCGTCTGCTTAGCAGAAGGATAATTTCCATTTTTCAGCGACATTTCTTCGTTACTAAAGTCAAAAGCAAACTACGTTAGCGATTGAAGCAAGAAAAAATGTATTTCAATGATTTCATACGAATTTTACGATTATTGCCCACATTTGCAAGGAATTGTTCTTCCATTCTAATAGTAACACGTACGAACGTTATGGCTATAATGAATATTTATGTATTCCCCATACTTTAATAATCACTTAAAATAGATTTACAAGCAATAAAATAGCATCTTTTTAACTGAAGATAAGATTGCGGGTGGTCTTCAGTTTTATTAATTCATATCCGTTACGGATTAGAGTATAAATTTATTTTACGATCATCAGTGTATTAGCTGCAACCGTATTTTTATTTAGAAGCAATGAAGTCATTTTTGTCTTTGATACTGTGATATGAATACTTGATGGATAGGAATCTTTTATTTTTATAGCATTTAGCTTGTGAAATAAACTTATTTGTTTCAGAAAATTTTAAAAGAGCATCCGTTAGTTCTGTTTGGAATATAAATAGGGATTTTATTAGTAACAGAATTATGGGATTCTTGTTTTAAATGCATGATGCATTTCATTTGAAATGTAAGTACTAAACCACCAATTTAATAATTCATAAAGTTTTGTAGTGAAACAACAAATTGCTTCAATAACTTAAGTCTGTAACAGAACGTGATATTTTTATATAAATACATTTTTTTTTCTATACAATTTTTAAAGTACGCGATGATCTACAATATTCGATTATCATGTCCAGTTTGTTGAGTTTTCGAAATATTGCTCCTATGCATCCGAATAGTTTACGCTAAAGGGTTTTATCCAAAATTTAAACATTTCTTGTTTAGCCTTTTCGATCCAATTTTTGCATAAATAAAACTAAAAATCCCTTGTAAAAATTTTATTCTATGATAACCCATGTAAAATTAGGATTTATTTATCCTGTAGAGAACGGACACTGATCTTCGAGATATACATACCCATTAGATCAAAAAGGGTTAAAGATTGCTTGTTGAAATTTATCTTTCTAGTTTGCTGTGTTTTTGAGTTACCGCGTCCATATAAATGAAATCCACGGCAGTTGTCTCCCCAAAACTTTCTCGCATACTCTTTAATAAGCTCAAGAAAACGTCTTACATAGCATTCGCATACAATAGTTAAGAAATATTAACTTATGGTTTGTATTTAGTATTTTTACTGAATTTATCGTGTCATCTTTGACAGTTATTTTGCGATTAATCCCTGGAATGCTGTTAATAGCACCCCAAAATCGAATTTGTGTTTTAGATGCGTTTTCCCCAATCGATTGATACAAAAATTAGAGACAAAACTATACTTGTAGTCAGAAAATCCCATACCAAATTTGGCATATTTAAGTCATTACGTTTTTGAATTATCTCGTTTATATGTTTTTGAAAGAACGTACTAACAAACAGACAGTCAACTCGTAGTTGTATTTGGCTCAATATTTAACAGTCGTCGACACTGTAGATGTTAAATCTGTATACCGAATTTTATTTATCTAGCTTTCTTCGTTTTGTAATTATCGTGTTAACTTATATTCGAACGGTCGGACAGACGCACTTCCTCTGAACAGATTATACTCAAAATTTGAGAGAAATTTGCAACTTTGATATAAAGACCATATGCATGATTTCAACCGAGTAGATCAAAGAATTTTTGAGTTATTTTTATCATAGACAAATAGGCGGACATTTTCCGAAAATGTGTATTTCTAACTCTGGGAGGTCTAAAATATGGAAGTCATCAAAATATGGAGTTAAAATTTTTTTGACGATTACTGTACTACTATACTTTTTCTATACTACTTATATACGAAAGTAAAAAAAATGAATAAATAACTAATTGGAAAACTTCACTCTTTTGGTAGTGAAACCATTCACTAAATTTTATTGTTATAACTAACTGATTATGTTTTTGAATTATCATACTTCTATGCACATACAAATGGACATATAAGCATACAGACCGCTCGTGAACCATGTAACATTCCCCGTTTCTCAGTACTGATAAGACATTTACAGCCATCTGTATCGTCGCTCTTACTTACTAAACTCCTCGAGATAGCCAGATGGTGGTTCTTTTCACCTGGGTGGTCTCGCATCTGTTCATTAGCGACTACAGTGAAAGACCACATGTGGAATTCCTCGTCCAAGAGGTACCTTCCAATAGTACCTTCAAAGAGAAAGGGGTGTCCAAACATCTGGATGCTAAATGTTTCTCATTGTAAAAGGAATATGATAACACCGTGTTCCAGAATAGTCAGTTGTGAAGGTGCGTCACACAAAGGACCTTCCCACGGCCGACTGGCGCCGCTGAGAGAGCATGTTGCTGAACCCCGATTGGCCGAAAGAGAGCTCAAATGACCAATGTAAATTAAGAGGCGGAGATTGTCGCCGAAATAAAGTGCGGAGATTTTTTTTTAAAGAGAGAAGAAACGAATTGCAGGCGGACTGTTGGACTACGCCCACGAGTTCGGAGTCCGAGAACCAACGAAGTTTCAAGAAAGCCTTCGACTTTGACTGTTGTATCTCCTACTACAGGTGTAAATAACTATTTATTTAACCAAGATTAGAACAAGTTGTTCTTTTGTATACATAGGGCTGTAAAATATAGAATTTTCTGGAAATTCTGCTTCGTTATTTGATCAGTCTAGATCAAGACATTAAAACAGATTTTGTCAAAATTTTTTTACTGTTTTATTATTCTGGTATATAAAAACCTCATGCTGATTTTCTTTGATCTATCTAATTTTGTTTCTGATTAAACACTTTCGTACACAGGTAAACGCATCTCTAAAAATTTTTAACGATTAAAATACTTTCTTTATTCTAAATACTTGGAATATGAGAAGTTAAGTAAAAAATAAATGCCTCAGATAAATTGCTTTATCCGACCACCTTTATTTAATTCCCATTTAGAATCCTTTTATAAATAAGAATGTATGATCTTTTCTAACAATAACTTTTCCGTAACTTCAAACTGAATCGGTAAATCATTTCAGAATCACTTCTCCTTTCAACATCCCATAATTCTTTCATATTTTCTATCAAAGAAATATTCTGGTAATTTCCCTTTCAGTCCTTTGCCCGTTTTGGCTTTGTTTCGAAGATGAGTGTTGTAATTGTTCGAGGAGTAAAACTTTTTCAAATTTACTTTAAAATGCTGATAATTTTTAAAAAGGTTGAAGGAAAGGTTTATCTAATTAATGGGTAGCTCATTTACAGAGTTTATATTTAATGTATAATGTTCCGTCACTTCAAATTAGTAAGAATATTTTCATTTCTTTTTTTTTTTTTTTTTTTTCCTTCTTTTATTTAAGAAAATCACGAATTAACAATATCAATCAGTATAAATATCAATTGAATCAACGATAAATAGTTTCCAATACCCTAATTAATATTTCCCACATTTTAGAATACCTTTTTAGCCAGAGTGAAAAAAAATGCAATTGTCGGAAAGTTAGTTGAATATCCAAAAAATTTAAATAGGATTCGAATCTCTTGTCCGAACGATCACAGCATGCTAACATTCTAAAATTGATTAGTATATCTTTATTTCATCTTTAAAGTTCGCTCTTAATGATATAGCATTGCTAATAAGTACACGTAAAAGGCATTCAATACATATTTCACCATATATTGTATTAATACATATGTGATACTGTATTTACCATACATATTCATCGGAACGATATATGTATAATGAATACAGTAAAGTGTATATGAATGCAGTAACTAGAGCAATAAAAATATGGAAAACTACACACGGAAATATTTTTTTTTAATTTTGTGGAGGAAAAAAAGTGCCTGTAATAGTATGGAAATCGTAGTGAAGTAGCTTTTTACTTTTTCGAATAGTAGTGTAGATAAAGTATAATGTAATGTCTTGATCTAGACTGATCAAATAACGAAGCAGAATTTCCAGACAATTCTTTATTTTACAGCCCTATATATACAAAAGAACAACTTGTTCTAATCTTGGTTAAATAAATAGTTATTTACACCTGTAGTAGGAGATACAACAGTCAAAGTCGAAGGCTTTCTTGAAACTCAGTTGGTTCTCGGACTCCGAACTCGAGGGGCGTAGTCCAACAATCCGCCTGCAATTCGTTTCTTCTCTCCTCCTAAAAAAAAATCTCCGCACTTTATTTCGGCGACAATCTCCGCCTCTTAATTTACATTGGTCATTGAGCTCTCTTTCGGCCAATCGGGGTTCAGCAGTATGCTCTCTCAGCGTCGCCAGTGAGTCGTGGGAAGGTCCTTTCACAAAGAGAAACATCTAGCATCCAGATGTTTGGATAACCCTTTCTCTTTGAAGGTACTATTGGAAGGTACCTCTTGGACGAGGAATTCCACATGTGGTCTTTCACTGTAGTCGCTAATGAACAGATGCGAGACCACCCAGGTGAAAAGATCCACCATCAGGCTATCTCGAGGAGTTTAGTAAGTAACAGCGACGACACAGCTGGCTGTAAATGTCTTATCAGTACTGGGAAACGGGGAATGTTACAATAGTAATCGCCAAAAAAATCGAACTCTATATTTTGACGAATATAAACGTTTTAAATATCCCAGAGTTAGAAAAACATATTTTGGAAATTTTCCACCTGTCTCTTTGTCTGTGACAAAGTTAATTCAAAAATTCTTTGGGATAGACGAACGAAATTTAGTGCATGGTCTTTACATCAAATGTGTAAATTCCTATCAAACTTTGAGCAAAATCTATTCACAGGAAGTCTGTCTATCCGGTTGATTGAATATAAGGTATCACGATAACTGCAAAACTAAAAGAGCTAGATAGATAAATTTCGGTACACAGATTTAATATCTATAGTGTAGATACCAATTAAAGTTTGAACCAATCCAAGAAAGGGGTCTGTCGGTCTGTATCCTCAGAAATATGTAAACGCGATAACTAAAAAAACGTAGTGATTTAAATATAGCAAATTTGGTAAGGGATTTTGTGACTAAAGTGTAGTTTTGTGTCAAATTTTTGTTTCAAATCAATTGGTATAAATGCCTTTAAAACACAAATTCGATTTTTGGGTAATATGAACCTCATGCCAGGAATTAATCACCAAAAAAATTCACCAAGGATACTATAATTCATTCAACAAAACGCTAAATTTATGCTAAAGATTGATATTTCGTAACTGCTAAACGCCAATGCCATTCAAGACGTTTTCTGGGATAACAAACACCTTTGTTTTGGAAAGAATACGAAAAAACTTTTGGGAGACTAGTAGAGATCACTTCAACTGGTTGAGTTTTAATCAGTGGCATATTTAGACATTTACGGTCCTAGGCAATGTGCTTTATGAGGATGACATTTTAATACTCAATCTAATTTAACATTTCAACATTTTTACAATTTGTACAACCTAATGGTCTATTTTAGTTTAATATTCTTTATTTTAGTAATTTCATGATTATATGTTGGTTTTCATTTATCTATTAGGATTCCAGAATACCAAGACGCTTGTACACAATATTATTGAAACAGATGTTCAGTTTTACGAATATTCTAATCAATAAGTTTACATAATGAGACATACCAAGAACCTGATCAATTATACTTGCTAGGATTTTAATATTATCCTAATATTTTATCATTCACAGAATTTGCATTTTTTCTCAAGCTTATTCATATGATAATTAGGAAAATAAATATTTTCAATCAATCATGGCTGGAGCAAATTGTTTTACGTTAAGCCTCATCTTTTCTTTCCCTCATAGGAACTATGACTGTGTGACTAATCTAATAGACGGAAATTTTTCTTCCGAATTTTCGGAGAATACTATTGTTGTTGTTGTTTCTTATGGCACTTACAATAGGCAAGCTCGCTGTTCGAAGAAAGCGAATTTAAGCCTGGGGGGGAGTGCCGCTTGTTTCTATAATAGCGCCATCTAGGGCCAAGAAAACGACTTAGCTACACACACAGCACAACCCTTTTTACGAGGCGGATTTCATTCACGCATTTCATTCACTCAAACACAGATCGTAATTTAGACCTGAATCAGAGAACGATCACCCCTGATCCAGTACCCCCAGTGGTATTACTCTCGACATGGAGGACTTTGTGACCATGACAGATTTAACGCGTGTCAGCCACCAAGCACGCGGAGAATCTTCGGCCGGCGGGATTCGAACTCGCAACCTAAGAGACACGAATCCGGCGCTCTACCAACCAGACTATGCCGGCGGAGAATAATATAATGGGAATGAATGAGTTTTTTTTTTAATTCAGAGGAATTAAATTTGAATATATATTGATATATACTGGTTCAGGATATATTTCACACATACACACTTACTTCCACCACAGAGGAATATTACCTGTAACTCCATTGCTGGATTTTTTTTTTTTTGTAATCGTTTTTATACTAAATGTTTGGCGAAAGTGTTATACAATTTGATGATTATATTAAAAATTATTCAGTTTCATGATTATACTAGAAAATGATTTCTTCTTTACTGATGGTTCTTAATTTCATCCAGTTTTGTCTTAATTTCACCAAGAAATATTTCAGACTGTAACAAAAATTAATTCAATTCTGTGACCCAATTTAATTAGTCAACGAAACAATGTGCATTTATTCCATGTACAAATAAAATAGCTCTAGCGGCTTTATTCTACGTGGTAGAACTTTGAAATTTCTCTTATAAATGTTTGTAAATTCCTAGAGAAATTTATTATAAAACATCAAGTGTCTATCTATCGTTAAGTCAAACAAAAGTGATAAAAGTAGTAATTTTGTGCCATAGATTTCTTTATAGGGACTTACAGCACAGTGATCCAGTTTTTGATACCAAGAAATGGTGATGCAGTGAGTTTCACATTAATGACAATATGTGATTGACCGGTTTATGTCATACATCTCCATAATTAATATCCATTGACCAAAACTTCATTATATGACTGCGTTATGTGATAACTGCATTATATGACGTACACTCAATCCCATGGCCATTCTTTGTTAAATTTCATTATCCACTGCAAAACAGATTATTTACTGAACTCTAAATCCGTTTTGAGGAAATCCATGATACGCATTTATACCTTCTTTGTCGTTTTTGTTTTATTCAATGACACATCGCCATTGTGTTTGTTTTATAAAAAATTTCTCTCGATATATACTATAATATTTAAGAGAAATCTCGGAATTTTATCCCGTGAGAAATTACCGCCAGAAGCATATTCCTAATTTTAATCTGGAGCACCGTGTACATTTTTATATTCGGTCTAATGCTATATCCTATTAACTGTTTTCAAAGGGGATTTATTTTTATATCTTTGATTGATTTTTAATCTAAGAGAAGTCACTGAATTCAGAATTAGTTCTAGGAATGAAATCAATCATCAGTAATAACTTCTGCCCCCTGAGGCAATGAAGTGATCCTTTACACTAATACAGAAATAATTACGCATGTAATTATTACGCGGAGTTCATAAGGTTAAAAGATATTTAATTTATACAAAGCCATTTATCAGTAATTACTTCTCATCAAATATTTTTAAACCCTACATAACAAAGAAATTGATTAATAAGTGAAGTCAACTTTGACTTGCAGTGTTCCAAATATCGTTTGTGTAATATATCCTGTTTACAAATAAACTGCTTTCATACGATTATTTGCATGTTGCCATTAATCCTTAGAAGACATAGGTCAAATATAAAAAATCCGGACACTGTGTGCTATCTTAACCCTCAACCTCCAGAAGAAATTGTTTTGTCCGACTCACTTCAATCTAAGCAGGTGTCGTTTTTCAGTAATGACGTTTTATCAGACTCATTTAAATTCAAGCAGATGTTATTTTTCAATGATTACTCATGGCTTAATGTAAGTGTTAAAAAAAATATTATATGGAATTGAAGCTTGTCGGTTTAAAGTATTTTAAAGAATAAAATCACCAATGAAATCATAGCTGCTCACATTAGTGATTCCATTGGTGATTTTATTCTTTAAAGAGAAAATTATAGAAAATATCTTGAAAAATATAATCATAGATTGTGTGTGTGTGTGTGTGTGTGTGTGTTTAGAATTAAATTATCACTTTTCAGAACAATGCAAAGAAAAGACAATCCTTAAGAATGCCAAATCTCGATAGAATAATGAATTGATTAAACCAGCATTTGGATGCAAATGGCAGTAGTGCCAATTCATAATCGCACCAAGCAGATTTTAAAGTTGTAATCACTAACTTAAAGGAAAACAAATGTGAAAATACAGAATTGATTAGCACTGAATTCATTGTTTTTATTCTTTATATACCCGCAACTGTAATATAATGCACATAATTTTCATTGGATAATTTTAGGATGTTTATATTTTTTTAGCGTTCATTTTTAGAACCTATATGTGTCATTCATTTTCTCGTGATCTAAAATGCATACCAGTATTATTTATTAGTCCCCCCCTTTTTTTTCTTGGTAAAAATTATTAAATATAATTTTTGCCTCTAAAGGCAGTCTTTTAAAATTGCTTTGATTTTGTTTCATAAGCCCCTTCAAATTTTTAAAATGCCCATTTGGCAGGTAATAAATTTTTTAATGAATTTTAAAGTTCTGTATTCGTTAAAAAATTCGAACTCAACGTTTTGACATATCTACATGTTTTAAACCTCACTAAATTCGAAAAAATATTTGTGGAATCATATCTGTTTGTGAACACGATAAATCAAAAATGCTTTGAGCTAGACAGGTGAAATTTGGTATGTTGGTCTTTATAACAAATATATAGATTTGTATCAAATTGGGAAGGAAATTCAGTATGTCTACCTGTCTAAGAAAAAGTGAACAAGATAACTACACAACGTAAAAAGCTGGACGGATAAAATTTGGTATATAATTTTAGCATCCAAAGTATGAATCCATATCAAATTTTGAACCAAAATGGAAATTTTCATCTGAAGAGTATTATAAAAAAATTTTACGAACATTTTTTTTCAAAGAGTGACCTCTGATAAAAGAAATTGTAGCACCTCTTTTTCCCCTTGAGCAGAGAGCGCCCCCTTGTGGCGTTTACAGACAAGCAGTTGAACAGGAGACCTGCATCCTGAAGTCGACTTTTTCTATGCGCAACCCTTACGCTAACGCCGAATGCTTTCGGTTGGAAACGGTGAAATCCCTCCACCATACTGTTTACTTTAACTTACTTGTCTATGTTTTTTTTTTTTTTTTTTTTTTTTTTTGTAAATTTTGTAGTGTAGCTGTGTTTGTGTAGATTAAAAATATTACATTTAAAACCGGGCAGTTCAGTAGAAAATCGCAACACACTCACTATAAAATTAAATATTCAATAAATTAATTCATTAAATAAAAATCGTTTCTGTCGAGACGACAACAGAAACTCATAAATAATAAAAGAAAGCATTAAAAAAATATTGAGAGAACGAAGGCAAATTTTGGATGGAAATAGGGTGGAAAGAAATAAAGGATCAGATTATTGCGCTCCAAACTAATCTAATTGAAATTCTCGTGTCCCAAAATTCAAAGGAAGATAAAGTGGCTTTTGATCTTCAAATATGTAACTCATATTCATCTGTGTGAGTAGTGACCGATTCAGGTGCTTTCATGGGCTGCTCGTCGAATAGTCCCAGCATGTATTTATTTTGCTTGTATTTTCTTTCCTTATTTCATTTTCACGTTTTCTTTTTGATTGATCTCGAAATCTCATTGTAGAAAAATAAAAATAAAAATGAGCTCTCAGAATAGAAAAGCAAAGAAATAAAAATATTAATAAAAAATGAAAATGCAGTTGTTACAAATAATTTCAGGTGTTGCTACAGTCCTACTGATGAGCCGCTACTGACTAGCCGTCTTTGACAAGCAGTTGGTTCAATATTTATTACGTTTAAAGCAGTTAAATCTCTTAAGTATAACTTATTTATGATTCCGTTCATAAATTACTTTTAAGCATCAAATTATGATAGACTTTAATATTCTTGCACTTGTTCTAATTAAATCCTCCTAACGAAGTCAAGTCATATGATATCATATTGCTTTTAAAAGTACAACTGGTAGGTAATCTTCTTTCTAATTACACATTGTCTTTCTCACTTTGTTCACTTCACTCTCTTAATCCTCCTGAAAGCTACTCAGATAATAAATAAAATATTTCTTCCACAGTTGAAAAGTGTGAAAGGAAACCACAGGATTAAATACTGGATGAAAACAATAAAAATGGTTCGAATTTCACTACAACAATGAAGACTAATGACGAAAATTATTTAGGTAAATGTTGACCATTATTTAAAAATATTTTTAAAAAATAGCCAAAATTTAGAAAAATAATATACCATGGCTTTTGTATCATTAAAAATATAAATTTTTAGAATTATAAAACAGTATATAAAAATAATTTTTGTGAACTACTACTTTCAGAAGGTATTGAGAGGAAACGCCTACTTCTAGATTAACTTTAATAAATTAAAATTCTAATGACACTTTTTTTTTGAAAAAATCATTTAAGAATACATTTTTTCCAAAGTATTTTTCTACAAAATTTTGGAGCTCTGTGTCAAACGCTTTGGCTTGCTGAGCGCCAATGCATGTATACAGTAGTGAATTCAGTGAACAATTCTTATGTTGTAAAATTCACTGAATTTTACAGCATAAGATAGTGTTTATTATGCGATTCCTCTTTAATAAAATAATCAACTTAGTTCCGCATTTAAATATATACTGTTCAATATTTTGCCTAAATTAATGAAAAGAAACATTGACCAATTGTCTTTGTCTTAATATATTATCCTAAGGATTTATAGAATTTGTATTTTTTACAAACATTTATTTATAAACTAGGAAGATAATATTTCTAATTGACCTTCACGCAGCCTAGAGGTCTAGATACGCAGTACTGTGTTTTGCATTGTCATTTCATTCAATAAATAATCTAGTACTGTGCATGCGGCTCATTTATGCATCGTTAATAAAGTATTAGTATGAAAGATGTTTTTCTGTTCGATATAAAATCCAGCTCTCATACTTTATTAAAAGGCTCTCAGAAGTTAATATCTGAATATATTTATCAATTAGTTTCATATTTAATGGAATTAAGATTACTATGTCATACAGTATAATCACTTTTATGGAAAGGTGCAAGAGGGCATTTTTTTTTTTTTTTTTCTGTAACATATGGAATTCTAAAATCATAAATCATAAGATTTCAGGTTCACAATCTCAAATTTCTATCCCACAATGTTTTTTGTTTGTTTTTTCCGTGCACAAAAATATTTTTAACAGCAAAGCCATTCAAAAATATGTTTGAAATGAAGGAAAAAACACTATATGAACGTTTTGCTTATTTGTAAAGTTCATCTAATAGTTTACGAAAAACGGAACTCATCCCTAAATAAAACACATAGTTTGAACTCTAGCTTTAGCCTTTGTGAGTTAAGTATTCCTTTTTTTAAAAAATTGACAGCATTAATCATATATTATCTAATTTATATCACATCAATAAATTTAAAAATGTATTTATTTATTTTTTATTATATATATATATATATATATATATATATATATATATATATATATATATATATATATATATATATATATATATATATATATATATATATATATATATATATATATATATATATATATGGGGGTTGATGATCAAGCAATAACAAGTCTAGATGATATTTTAGAATTTAATGAATAACAATAAAATTAGGTTAATGATGACCAAATGATGGCTAATTTACAGGATGGAATTGATAATCAAGTTCAGCGCTAACATGCAAGTTCGTCTTTTTAAACACGTCGTAATCATCTCGCCTCGTCTAGGCGTCAACTGCACGTCGCTCTTATTTCCTCCATCGGAGGCGCTGCTTAGAGAGGGGAAGTGAGGTCAGAGGCCTCGCTCAATGGTGAGATAGCACCACACACACACACACACACACACACACACACACACACACACACACACACACACACACACACACACACACATATATATATATATATATATATATTGTAAATATTTCGAAACATTTGGGTTTTCTTTTGCTTTAAGCATTAAACATTTCTTGTTTAAGGTATTAATTATACAGAACAATGTTATAAAAATCTTTCTTTTGTTGTCTAATAATAGAAACTTTTAATTCCTTTCTGTCTGTTGCTTTATCGTAACAGAAAAGTTTTTAATTGATTTTTTTTTATTCATGCGGCGAAAGTAAATTTTAAAATACATTATGGCCACTAACAGCTAAAATGAGCAGTAATACCAACAATAAGACACGCTTGTATCTCAAAGCACAATTCGTAATTAACAATTTAAAGATAGTTAGCAAAATATTACCTCCAGCGCGCTTACGCCTAGAATCCAAGAATTGCCTCTAGAATACAAAACTTAACAGACAGAAGAGGAATAAAGAATTTTATATCATCTGTATCTATTAACTATCAGCCTTTCATCCCTTCAGTGGGTCGATAAACCGAGGACCAAGCATGCTTGGGAATTAAACTCTGGGGATTCCGCGTTAGGCAGATCATCTAACCGGGACATTTGCCTTGCACCCCAGGGTCCTCGGTCAAGAAAGTAGATATGGGCACTGTAGGCCTTGGCCCACATTGTTGTCGTGCCACTGAGTTTAGTTTATCTATAAACTATATAATATATTTTTAAGAAATATTTTATGTTGTGTCAGAATACCTTACAGAAAGATAAATTTCAGTAAACTAGATTGTTATGTTCAGTTGAGGGAAGGTGTTGACACATAGAGACTAAAAACTAACCCCCAATATCTTATGATTCTCTGCTTTTGGGACAGACAGTTAGCCATAGCTAGATTGCAAATATCAAAACTACCCTGCATTTTAGAACTTCAGCTGTTGAGAAGTTTATGAGATTTCTTTCTGCAAAAATCTGGATGCAGATGGCTTAGGAAACTAAATGACATCTGAACAAAAATGTAGACATTGTAAACAAACCTTCATCAAGACCTTATTTGCAATCAAACAATTGCTGAGTAATGTAGGTTGCCACGTGGTCCCACAAAAATCTCGCCATCAATCCATAATTTGAAATTAAAAGAATACATGTAGAACCGTTTGGGATGATAAACAGTGGGAGATCGGATTAAAAACGATTTGCTGCTGTCCATTCTTTAGCACTCTAAGCCTACGTATTCATTGACGAGGAATTATTTAATAACTAGTTGCGAGATATTTTGGGAGTCATTCGATTGTTCGAGAGTAAACGCAGCTTTCAGCCTTTTGGTACTCAAAGCTACATGACTACAAGCCTTGAAATTTTTCCTCTCGTAAAATAGACATTCAAGAATTTCCTGAAATTCTTATAGTACCATTGATGGCAGGTACTATTGCCATTCACTTTGTATTTTACCATTATTTTTAATTCAGATAATGATATAAATTCAATAGATTCAGCGATATTTGTTTACATGCAATGGCTGATAGTGTGTTAATTTCATTGTCCTATTAATCAACTTTCCCTTTTGTCCAATAATTCAATTATCTTTGTTTCCCAGCTTTTAATCGATCTCCTGTTATTATCGAAGTAGCAGCAAGTTCTTTGTAAACTGTTGTATTTGGTAATAAAATAATTTTTAACTGCCTCATTTGCAAATTTTTCTTCCCTTTCAGACACACTTTTCTTTCTTGTTGCAAACTGTCTTTCAGCCTTGCATGAGTGATAAATGTTTAAAAGCAAAATATTGTAAGATGATTTTCAATAATTAAAATGATTATGTTTTGATTGATATAAATAGTTTTTTTTATTTTTTATTTCTGAAAGGATTTTTTTTTTTTCCAAAAGCATTTTATTGCTTTATTCTCTTGCCGCTTTAGCATTTTGTTTCTATATGCAAGCAATACCCTGACCTAGCCTGCGGCCATGCGAGAAACTTGATATGACCGCCAATGAGCAACCCCACCTAATATAATTCAGCAACGGATTGTAAAACCCTCCACGTTTTTGCGCATGCGTTAGGGTGGGTTTAATTCTTCAAAATAGAGGTGAAAGGAAAGATGAAAGGAGGAGATGTTTACATTTACTAGTATCTAATAGGCGAAATCCAAGGTCAAAGGAATACCGGAAATGCACTCATCGTTCCGCGTCTCACCCTTTAATGAGATGGAGTCGTCGAAATGTGTTCGTCTCAGAATCCATTGACGAACTATACGAAGAAACAAACGACATTTGATGGCATTAGACACTTGCAAACAACAAAGAACCCTCTAGAGAAAACGCATATTGGTACATAAAAAAGAATTAAATAAAAAAAAACATTACATATTGAATTGTGAAGCATTAAAAATGCATAAAATACATTAAATGTATGTTAACTTTTTACATTAAGAGAGAACTAAGTCAAGAGTTGTGACAAAATATGCCTAATAGAAGATTTAATGGCTGGAATTTTTATGAGTTCTTCGATCTCAAGAGACATCCAATTTCTTGACCATCTGTGTGTGTTTTCGCCATACTGTGCAGGCATTGATTACTTGATTTACAGATCCTTCTTCGGTGCCACACTTACAAGTCGAACTTTTGTCAAAGAAATGCCTTTAATGTACAGAAAATACACCATGTCCAGTATACACTCGATTAAGAAAAAAATCACCCGCAATTCGGTTAACAGAAACGTTTTTAAGATGTTGATAGGTTGTTCTCCCCTTGATGGAATTATTCCATCTATTCTGCCAATCCTTAATTATCTTGATTCCATATGATCATTTCTAACTTGATTTTACAAGAAGCAGATTCTAAGAACAAAAGACTAGAAAACACACGAACTACACTAGATTTTGAACCACACAAACAGTTAAATTTCTCTAAGCATTATTTCTGTAAATTTTTGGCTCGTTTTCTCATTTTATATCACCTGTTTCCAACTGAGCTTTGATGATACTTTTTACTTTACTAGGAAGCAAATTGTCAATTGAATCTCAAACATTTGTGGACTCAATTTTTTTTTTGACGTTTAATGTCGTGCTGCCATCTGTTGTAAGAAGTGTCAACAAATCGATAATTGTTAAAGGTAATGATTTAATGAACTGCCTAACGAGTGCATGATTGTCGGCAGAGCCAGCTTTTAAACAATTAGATCAATTGCTTAGTTTCTTATCTTAGATTCGGTTTAAGCCTTGACCACTCTGTCACACCGTGGAACTCCGAAACATCATGACGTTGAATTGGGATTAAGCTCTCTGGTTGCTCTTTGTCAATGCGTTTGAATGCCCGTTTGTTTCTTATCTCTCAAAATCAGATTTTTTTTTATTTATTTATTCATTTTTTACTTTTGTTGAATTTCTCCATAAATATATGGAAGAAACAGATTGAAATAGTAAAATATTTCGTTGCGCGTTACATTCACAAGAATGTATTTAAGATCTCAGGCACAAAAGAAATCGAAATTCAAATTCAAAAGCAATATTGAACCAAAATATTTTAACACAATCCAAATACTCTTTAATAATAGGATTAAACACTTTTTTAACTCATAAAATTACATTTTTTTTTAATTACAAGGCAACATAGTATAAAATTTGCAGATAGTAATCAATTACGAATGTTGTTAGAATAATACTCTGGTATTTAAAAGATATTTGATTTTACATAGAATGAGTTTGACGGTATTTCCCTTTTATAAATCAAATTAAAGTAAATATTCAATTGCCATGAAAATAAAGAAAAAAAAATCTAAACCTTGGGTTCCCTCAAAGTTATAGACCTGTAAAGAATTATTAAAATAATTCGACTTTGATAATCAGGCATTGCCTTATCTATGGTTTGTGGGACTCGAAGCCAGAATATTATCTGCTGTCCTCTCAATTCAGTGGAGAAACCAGGATAGAGACAGAAAAACTTAAGGCTGTTATTAAAGGATGCAAAACTGAATGTAAGAATTTAAAAGAGAGCTTTTTTTTTCTTTCTATATAATACGCGCAGTTTTAAAAGGAAAAAATATTGCAATCGTCAAAATTCGACTTGGAGATTTTAAGCCTTCTCCGCATTACAAAATCACCCTTAAACGTCCGACAAAAATAATTTTGATATTATGTTTGTTAAGCTTTATGTGAATGCATCAATTTCAAAACAAGATAGATTGACAAAATTCAATACATGGCCTTAGTATCAAAATTATAGATTTTTGTCAGTTTCAGACGGAATCCGAAAATTTGTCTGTAGGACCGTCAGTATGCATGTGGATATGATAAACGTATCAGAACAGAAAAATTAAATGAGGCACATGGTTATATTTATAAGACAATAAACAAGTATAAGACATGGGTTTCAAGTGAGAAAAAGAAGTTCAAATGGCTTCCCTTTTCTACGAAGCATCAAACTCTTCATAATGTGCACACTTACGAACGAGAAGGTAGAAGGCAATTACAATTGTTTCGAATTGGATTAAATTTTTTCTAAGATTAGTCATGGGAGAATGTGACGGTATTTCTAAAATCTTCTTTACTTATCACAACAGAGATCAAAAATTTGAAAATCACATTTTAAAAACAATTAATAAATGCTGTCGTTTTATTATTGCAATCAATTTTTTTTCTTCATTATAACTGCAAAATCATGGAAAAGCACTAAAACTCAGGTAGAATTTTTATGTTTAGATTAATACATCGGGTCATAGACGTCTCTGACCTAAATAAATCAGTTGTTCTCTCGCTTAAAATGCAGAAAATTTTAAAAACTGATATTAAAAATAAATTTTTATTTTATAAAAAATAAGTCTACAAGAGGAAAAAACACTCTTAAAAAATTTTATATCATTTTGAGTAATGATACCAAAAATGAAATCCATACATTTTTTTTTCACAAAATGATTTCCTATTTTGAAGGATATCTTAAAAAATATTTTAATAATTCTTATTTTACATTACATCCGAAATAAATGCTTTGCATTTATATTCTACTTTGATTCCAATGAGAAATTAATTTAAAAAATAGTTATAAATCCTTAGACAACAGATCAACAAGACAAATATGCATCAACAGCTTTGTGATTCAGTTTTTTCTTTGGCTGAAGAGTTGTTTTCAGCAGACAATTTATTAGACAAGGGAAAAAAAAAAAAAAAATCTGCGCATATAATCCCTTTTTTTTTTTTTTTGATATATTGAACATCGGAGTTTTAATAGCAGATTACTATTTAAAATCTTTAAATATATTTAATAAGTCCATACAAATAATCTTACATTGCATTTAAATATTCAAAGTCCATTGATTTTGGACAAAATTTTAGACAATGGAATGGTTGAATTATTTTTCTAGTAATAGTAGTTACCTTTTAAGACAATTTTTTCATCCCTACTTGTGAATATATTTTGCAATAAATGAAATGAAATGTTGACTTAGCAATATCTAATCCGAATTTTGAATCAACTGATTCTGTATTAATCCATCACGGCATTATTTACATTCAAAATATGATTACAATGTTCTATGCTCTAATATAAAAATAAACTCTAAATGAAAGTATTTTAAAATGCGAAAACAACAACAACACACACCTGCATTTTGAAATAAAACTACAAAAAGGAGTTCCCTATTTCATAATTACTACTTATTTATAAATAAATATGCCAAACAAAATTGGATTAAAATTCATCAAATAAATGTTAATGATTAAAGATAATGAATCAGAATAATTTTCATACATAAAATGTCTAAAACATATAAATCAGAGAATTTATATGTTTTAGACATTTTACCAAACAGATAAGATATTGCTACGGATTTAAAACTGTACGAGCTTTGAAATCACTATTTTATACTGGACAAAAGAATTCATTATCATTCTTAAAATCTCTCTAATACAGAAATAAAATTTTTTGAGTAGCTTATTTGAATCAGACTACAAATATATAAAATTTCAAACACTTTCTGTTAGATAGAATTTATGGAACAGACTCTAAATGCACTGGTAGTATTTTCATGATTAATTATTTCAGTAAAATAAAATTTCATAAAAATAGAAAACCACACAAAGAAATAAGAACACAAGACACATACTTTGGAGTCTCAACTTTATTTCTAGATTATCAGAGGACATGTTAGAGAAGCCATACTACCAATAAATCAGTCAAAGAAAGTCACAACATAAAAAGACAAATATTTATTCTTTGGATCACAGAATCATTTATGTACATATATCACATTTTTACAAATATTTAAAAAAAAAAAAAAAATAGTGTCATCTACATTATGGTACATAGTGCGGACAATTCTGTTCCTTTCATAACAGGTGGTTGTACATTAAAGCGAGGATCTGGAGTTGGGGGACGGAATTCATCTTCAAAACTGTCTAATTCTGAATCAGAACTTGAAACCACAGTCTTTTCTGGTTGTACTTCTTTAATGGGTTCTTCTGTTTCTGAAGCTTGTTGTTCACCAGCATCCACCTCCATTGTTTCTTCTGTAGTAGGTTCTGTTTTGGCTGTAATAAGTTTATCATCTTCAGGCTTTTCTTCTGTGGTTTTTGTTTCTTCATCCATTGCGTTGGGTTCAGGATCGGGCTCAGGTTCAGGTTCTGTCTTTAGTTCTTTCTCATTATCAGTTGGAGTTTCTTTTTCGCTAGCTTCATCAAGTTTTTCTTCTTTGACTTCTTCTACCTCTGAAGTTTCCTCAGACAATGCAGACTTCTCTTCTTCTTTAGCGGACTCCAATAAACTTTCTTCTTCTTTCTTTTTAGCTAATTCAGTAGCCTGTTAATGGAACATAAAATAAGTTTACTTTTATAAAAATTATTTAAGCTGAAAACTTTAAGTACAAGTTAATCATAACTTACAAACTGCATATTGATAACATTTAACAGAATAAAGAAAAAAGACAGTAAAGTTTTTTTTTTTTTTTTAAACTAAATGTTGAGTCTTTTAAGAAATTTTAGTGATTAATATAAGAAAGCAAAGAATGTTTGAGTATTGAGCAATACATTCATATACAAATTTTTTTAGTGTTTGTTTTTCCAATTAATTAAAAAGATACTGTGAAATTCAATGACTGTGAGACCAATAGACATGCATTGCTATTTAAGATATTAAGACATTAAACAAATAACAATCTTGTAATCAAATACCACAAAAGCATTGAACTAAATTCTATAAAAAAAAAATATAATGTTTTTACTCCACTCCTTCCCCTTTCATTCTGAAACACTGTTAGAGAAAATTAATGCATTCATACTTGAATGCAGCAAAATTTTTATGAGAAAGTTTCAAATTCAACAAGGGATATTACATCACATTTAAAGGACAAGATAAAAAGAAGAGCATTTATAAAGCTTTATTAATAACTAAACAACCATTATGTACATTACATTTGGTTAAATAAATAAACCTGTAAATCTGAATTCATAGAAATAGAAAGATATTTCATAAAAATTATATTTAAGTTCCACAATACCTTTTTGAAATCCTCATAACACATTGGATGATAAGCCTGTAAAAACATTTTACAATCAATTAATTGGAAATATGCAAATCATAAAAAAACATATGTGCAGATCATTTAAATAACAGTACACTCAATTTTTATTTTTCGCAATTGTTAAAGCACCAGGGTGTTGTATTAGCCATTCAGTGATGCAATTTTAATGCATATTAGATGTCACTTATTCGCTAGAACTCAAAATGTGCCAATCCCCTGTTTGATTTAAAATCTGGATGTTTTCCTTTAATATGAAAATTAAGAAGCATTGCAGAACTGTTTCTTTCTTTCTTTCTTTAAACGTAGAGATGTTAAAAATTTAAACATTAACTATCAAATATCTCAAATTTAATTTTAACAAACAGATACATATGGCAGATAAATAGAATTGTAAGTAAAGAATATTTTTATTCCTCTTTTTCACATGATATAAACACAAACATTTTGCGGATAAATCGTTTTTAAAACTGATGCCAGAGATACTAGTGCATCCCTAATACTCTCCCCTCCGAATAATTACAGCATTGACTTTATTATATTTTATAGGGGGGTACAAAATTTGCTGTTTCTATTTTAAAATAATAATTAAAAAAAAAACTCTAAAAAATTATATGGTTCTTCATGAGCAAAATAGCCAAAGTTCAATATTTAAAAGCTTAATGTTAACCAATACATATAATCTAAAAGCTTGTTAACACTAGAACTTTTAAATGCACCTTCCAATTTTGACACAAGAATAAACTCAGAAAAAAAACCTTAAAAAATAAATTAAAAATTAATTAATTTTAACTTACTTCTCCATCATGACTGACAGCATGCTTTAAATGCCACTCTTCTTCTTCTTCCACCCAAAATAATTGAAACTGTTCATCACAAACAGAACATTTCTGGAAGAAAACATAATAATTTAATTAGTAATTTAATAATGTAGATTTTCTACACTCAAAATTTAGATTATAGTTTCAAATTTTTTAATATTTTATAATTAACCTCAGAAGCACCTTGATTTTTTATTTTTATTTGACCCTTTCCTACCACATAACTTTGTCTTAATATTGTTAAAATTATCAAAAATGGTTTCAAAGACCTAAGCGACTTATTTAGCTGCATTAAAAGCTATCATATTGCAGTATTGACAGAAAAACATTTGAGTGATAAAGCATATTCCATGGTAAATAATATATATATATATTCATTCATTCACTGCTGGATTTAAATTTAGGAAATTTTCCATGTTAAAAAAAAAAAAAAATTGTCATCTCTTGTTAAAAAATACATTTTTAAATACTTTTATTTCCTTAAATAATATGGTAATTGGGATTTCATAGAATGCTGATTATACTTAAACATTCATATATTTCATTTATTATGCTAATGCCAAGCTGCATTCCGTGATGAGAAAAAATCCCAAATATTACACATAATTATTATTTTTAATATTTAATAAATAAGATTTTTTAAAATAGCATACCTCTGTTTCACATTCACTTGCAGGTACACTTTGAATTTTTTCTTTTTCATCATTCTTTGCCGTATCTCCATCTGCTTGAAGTTCAAAGTAACTAGGTGCTATAAAAGAAAATTAAATCCAGTTATACGTTCTATAACTCTACACAAATAGAAAAAATAATAAATTCGGAAATATGCTAAAGCTTTGATGAATGAATTAGAATTGCTTAATGACCTTTTTAATATATATTGAATAATTACCAAATATCCCAACATCATAAAAAAAACGCTAAATATTGATGCTTCTTTCTTTAATATCCTAAGATCATTTTTAGGATAATTTATAATAGAATTATATGCAATTAAATAACAAACAGTAAAAATTTCAAATTAGCAAAACTAAAATTATAAAAGAGCTACCTTTAAATGTAAAGAAATGCTTCCATTTAGAAGTTTATATTAAGTGCAGTCTTACATATATGAAATTTAAAATCTTAATAACAATTCTTATGTACATCTACTAAATAACTGCATATAAAATAAATATAAATGACTTAAATATATATATATTAGGTGTTTGTAAATAATTAAAAATGAACCTACTTCTTTCTTCAGCTTCTTCAATCTCATTAAACTGAATCCAATCCTAAAAAGAAGAAAACATAAACAATTTTTTTTTTTTTCAAATGTTTTTAAACCAAATAATTATCTACGAATATGTTTCAATAAAGATTTTGAATTCACATTTTTTTTACTAAAAAATTTAATAGATCAATTGGTAATACTGATAACCAAAGATCATACAAGAATATATGGAATCAAAAAACCTGAGCAAGAAAAGAGACCTTTGATTATTTACAAAAAATTTAATTAAACAAAATGAAACAGAATGTTAGGTTTTTCATTTAACTATTCAAGAACTCAAAATGAGCTAATCTCGTCACTACAATGCAGTCTGACAATTACTGATCACATTTTCAACTCAAATATTTTAATATTATTTTTAGCATAATTTTCAATATTATCCAATATAATGGTGATTTTTTCTTTAGAAAGGCAAGGATTTTTTAGCAAGATTTAATAATCATGAATTACTGCATATACTGGCATACTATTTCAATTTAAATACTTTTAAATAAAAAAAACAACAACATAATAATAGAGTAATTCAAAGTCTTAATATTGCCCAGAAAAGGAGCAGCGACTTAAAAATTTCCTTACTTCAAAATTATGTGCATTCACTTTTCTAAAGAATTAATAATAAAAAGGATATCAAAAGGAAGAAAAGAGGAAAAATGTGAAAATATAAAAGGAAACAAGGCATAAAGTGAAAATAGGCAAAAAGATTGAATTAAATAATCAATATACTGAATAAATTATCAAAATTACAATCTAATTGATTTTTATATTCATTTCAAAATATTTATAAAAGTAAGAAATCAACAGCATATGAATTCACCAAAGTCACCTTAACAAATATATTCTCCAGGAAAAATTTAAATGTATAAAGGGCAACAAATATAATGGGAAGGCCAGTACTTTATTGTAAATGTACCTCACTAGTATATTTTTGCAAACATTTCTTTAATGAGCAGTGGATCTTTGTGGCATATTTCATGCATATTAGTGGCTTTTTTACCCCAGATCTTTTATTGGTATGACTCAAATGGTGTTTCATAGTTTGCTTCTGAGGATCAGATGCATTGGTATATTAAACAATTTTATTTTGTGTACAAGAATCAGATGTGGAAGAAATTTTTAGACTTGGAAGCTCATTTTCTTCAGATAAATATTTTTCTCAATTTCGCAGCTTTGCCAAATAATTTCTATGCAGCTTCATTGGCACTAACTTTTACTTGGACTTGGTTTTCATAAACATTATTATTTTTTTAAAGCAGGAAAAGATGGGAAATCCAAAAAGGAGAAAACTGCAAATCCTCAAAAGAATTACATTTCTGTAAAAATTAAAAGAAAAATTGCATAAATATGAAACTACCATTGGAGAGTTAAAATTATTAATTTTTTTGGAATAATTTCCAGAGGAGTTTCTGAAGAAAAAGCAATAGTTTAACTTCTCACAGGCAGCAGTTGTCATTGTATATTTATTTCATTTTTTGCCTCTATTTTAGTGATTGACTAATAAATATCATTAAAATCACTATTCTGAAACAAATGAACCTCATACTCTATAATAAAAATTACTGGATTCAGCATGTCAGAACTATGATTAAAGTCTGAACATAACCTTTTGAGAAATAAAGTGACAGAATAAGATAACTCCCAATGTCATCAAACTGAATATCCATATCCAATAAATGAGTACTTACTTTAATTTCATAAAACAACCTCCTTGAGTAGGCTTTTTTAGCACCATCTTTTTCTCGCCTATTCATTCTGAAATGCCAATCTAAGTGTCGACTGTACTGCTCACTTTGAATTTCCTTAAATCTCATACCACATGTTGCACATTGAGAACCTTTGTACAAAGCAGTAATAATACTTGGTCGGAATCTGAAAATCATTAATACAATATATATTTAAAGAGAAAAATAAACAGAATTTAGTAACAAAGAGAAAAAGTATTTAGCAGATAAAACATTTAATAATTTGGAACTTAAAAGCTATTGATCTATATTTTGTGAACTGCAAAATTAAAATAACATAACTTGTGCTTTGTATATTTGCAACTTCACTATATTCAAAAAGAAAACAAACAAATGTTTTATTATTTCCATCTTAAAAGTGATTTTTACAAGTTAATAATGAAAATAATAATAATAATAATAATGATAAAAAAAACCTGAATAAGAAAATTCGGATACAAAAAAAAAAAAAAAGATAGCAAAATCTTGCAAGAAAAAGTTGTTCATAAAAATTTTATAAATGCAACAACAGATGTAAAATTTTACACACCAATTTCAAAAGCAATAAAAATCTAAATTTTACTAAGAATTTGAAAATGTAAATTTAATAAATGCATCCAGTTAAACAAATCAAAAACGGTTATTCAAAAAATGCGATAATAAGATCAAAAAATAGGATTTCCTTAAAAAAAATTTTTATTATTATTGTTGTTGCAGACAGATATTAATAAGAATTAAAAACTAGGGAAATTTATCTTAACAATTTCAATTATTTCTTTTTAAATAGGAAAAAAAAAGTTACAAGAGAAAAATTATTATCAAGATAAACCTTTATGTTTCACATAAAGAAAATAAAGTTTTAAAGTGGTCAATATAATTGACTAGTCTAAAAATGTCAAATCTTATAATTATTTAATTAAAGCAGTAAATTATGGGGACAAAGATTTGATGCAATGATGTTAATATCTCATTTTAAAGCAATACAAGAATTATTTAGGGATGGATCTCAAAATTTTTAGCAGCAGTTAGATGACAAGAACAAATTGCAATAATAAAAATACTGACTGTCTTAAACTTTTTGGTGTTAAAAGAATCTCAGGTTCTGGAACTTCTTCTTCTGATGCGGCATCTTTCTTTTCTGTAGAAGTGTTCTCATTATATTCTGTATTCTCAGATACTTTTTCTGTTGATTCTTTTGGTTTTTCTGTAATAATGCCAGCAGCAACAAGTTTTTCATAAATTGTTTCAACATTTATAGGTAAAGTAGAAAGAGGTGCAGCTGTTGTTGCTGTCATTGCTTCAGGAAGAATGTTTGTTGTACCTGAAATGAATATAAATAATTCATATTATTTTTAAGTCACAGAAGTAAAGAATTAAAAATTATGAATCATTCTAAAAGTTAACAACTCTTTCGAATTGAGAAAATTTGTTAAACTTAATATGAGAATATATTTCAATAAGTAAATTTTCACAGAACAACAAAATTGTGTTTGCTTCATGATAGAATAAATGGAAAATATAAAAGATTGTGCTGACGCTTATAATAGTTTACATTATCACTTATTATTTGAAAAATACTGATATTATATATATATATATATATATATATATATATATATATATATATATATATATATATATATATATATATATATATATAAACGAAATAATATAACAAATTCAGTAAACTTAGAATACAAAATTTCCTAGTTTAAACGCTTGACTTGCAAAAATTTGATCGAACCTAAAATGTCCTAAACATTTCCAAGTTTTTATGCACTATTAGTTGTTTGTTTTATATGCCTATGTTTTAACATTTTCTGAAATATGAATGCTTAATTCAAATTCTAAACAAAAATAAATAAATTATCTTATCAGGTAAAAGAGGTTAATAGAATTAGTGAAAGTAATATTAGAGATATATTTTTAGGGTATTCACATTATTGTTTTATCATCTGACATTTATAGAACAGAAGTTATCTATTCACTAAAGCATGCTTATATTTTTCTTAGACATCAAAAGGTTAATTTTTTTGGTTTCATCCAGTCTCTTACAAGCAAATTTATATTTTTAACAGGTATAGCAAATACTAAGAGTTAGAATATTAGATACTTTGTCAAAAAAATTTTCAAAAACATGTGCAATTTATAATTGAAATCAAATTAATAAACACACTTCTTTAAATTCTTTTCTTTTTTCTTATAATTATTATAAAAATTTAAAAATTGCAAAAAATCAAATTTTAATCAAATTTACCAACAATTAGTAACACACTTGAAATTAAAATTTAATTAAACCAATCAATTAATTGATAATTAAGTTCTCAAAATATTAGTATATTGACATCAAAAATACATAAGGGAATAAAATTCCATTTTTCCAAGCTTGAAATATGAGTAAAAGTATACAACCTAAAAAATAGTTACCTTCCAATAAGGAAAGTAACTATTTCTAGAATTAAGACCTTTTAATAAGTACTTTTTAATGTTTTATTGAGCAAAATTGACTTTAATTTATTTTTGTTATCTTATCATTTAAACATTCAATTGTCATTGCAAATATTTTTTTTTCAAGGGAATACATATTTTGAAGCGAAAGAATTGAATTATAATACTAATGTCAGGTAATTTAAAATCCAACTGAATTGATAAAGATACAACCAGCTAATATCAAATGTAATTACATCACAGTTACTAAATAAAAATATTTATTTTGCATGAACATGCTTTTTAAAAATTATTTTTTATGAGGTAATGCTCAAGCACAGAAAATCAAAAGTTACTATTTACAAAATGCAATGATAATAATTTTATAATACATTTAACAAGTCCTTATTACTTTGTTTTTTAAACTAATCATACGGGATATCAATTTTTCCTCCTTTTGTAGCCTTTTGAATATTAAACTGTCTATAATTTGGTTTTGAACTGGTTCTGTCAAAGTTAAAATTAAAAATTGATCTTAGTTCTAAATTATTCTTGTTGATTAAATACATTCACATTTTGTGTCCAAGAGACTTATAATTATTTTTAAGGCCCTTAATTCACTTTTTAATGCTTTACAGTTCATTCAATAACAACAACAAAAACAAAAAAAAAAATCTTTGAAAAATTAGCATGTTACATATGAACTGTCCAATTTATTTGGTATTTTTGTTGCATAATTGTTGAACTCAAGATGCTGCATATGATTTGTCTCTTGAAATGGTCTCTTTTCATTCAAGCGTATATTAAAACTATTAAATATTGATGTTATTAATTTTAGTTTAAAAATTGCTATTCACTCTTGCTGTATTCATGTCAAAACATCTTTTAGAAAGCAAATTTTTAGGGAGTGAATCAAATTTTCATTTTGGTTCCATATGTTTCAAATTAGCCATGTTTGACAGAAAATTCAAAAATGATAAGTTTTTATTTAGTTACAAATTCATCAAAAAAAGAATAGTTATATTATTCTTTGAGGCTGCAATTACTCAGTTTTCAAATAAAAGCTTTCTTTAAAAAAAAAGTACTTACTTGAAGCAACAGGCACTGGTTTCAATGAATCAGGAAGTGAGCATGTAAACATTGGTGGGGGAGGTAATGGATTCCAAGAAGGTGGAGGTACACTAACATTGGGCATTTGTTGTATAGATGTAGACAGATTTGACAAATTTGGTGGTAGAGTTAAATTGTTGAGTGATGGAGGCAGAGCTGAAGGAGGAGGTAGAGAAGACTGAGATTTTAAATCCCATGATGAATTTGTGCTTGGAATAACTTGTGCTTGAGTATTGACAGGTAAAGATTGGTCAATCAAAGGTCTATCTCCAAGTGGCATCCTTTCACCTCCTCTATAAGAAGAATGTGGCCAAGGAACTTTATTGCTTCTTTCCATATTAGAGCCATCACTGTATTAAAAAAAAGACAAACTTAAACAGAATAGAAAAAAATTTAAATGTTTTAAACATTGAACAAAAGAATATTTTTAAACATCTCGTTTAGTTTTATAAATTTCAATTATATTAAAAGTAAATATGTGCAAGTCTGTCAGCAATCTTCAAGAAACTATTTAGATATGGAAATATTATGTATGACAGCTATAATTTGGAGGCAATCAAATAATAATGTAAATTAACTGAATATTAAGCAAAATTTTGAAACTTTTGTTTAATAATTTCAGAAAGAATTACAACATAAAAATGATATTTAAAATAACTTAAAATTTTAAAATTACCTTTTCAACGATAACTGTTTGATAAAGATATATATTTCTTTTCTAATTTGAATCAACAATAAAGCCATTTTTTTAAATTAATATTTAATACATTTTTAACTATAGTTTCTATTGTTACAATAGAATGAAGCCAATTTCATTATTTTATCAAGAATTTAATAGCAAGCATTTAATTTTTTTCCCCCTCCCACAGCTAAAAACCAGGATGAGAAAATGTATGTGGTTATATGTTTTTAGATTGTGGGTGAACAGAGGTTTTATTAGCATTTTGCTTTTTTCATCTTTTGAAGCTATCACAACAGCATAACTTCAAGCAGGGAGATAACTTACAAGAACAAATATAGCCTAAAATTGAGCAGGCTAAATACAGGGTGATTATAATTAAACTTCCCCTATAAACAGATACCTACAACACAAAAGGGTGAACGGATTGCAACAAAATTTGATATATAGACTATACACAAAATGCACTCATAGAATTTCAAAAAAGTTCCAAAATGTCTCCCAGAGGGCGTCTTTTCCGAAAAAATATTAAATTTAACACAAAAAATGACCAAACAGAATACAGAAACAGTATTAACAATCCAGAACAAGAATTATGAGTAATAAAATGTAAAACCGGGAAAAATTGTCAGTTCTAGGAAGTTCTATGCAAAACAGGTTAGAGTATGAAACATTTGCAGATGTTGTCATGTTTCATGTCGATGTTTCCGGCTATAATGATAACAGCATCTTTAGTTGAATGTGCATTATTGATGAAGTTGTTTTACGAAAACAAGGGGAAAGCTTCTGTTGTGCAGTTCGTGAATTTCGTCATATAAAGAACCTAAGCATGGACCAATGTCTACTAAAGGTATACAGGTCATGATTAAAAGAGATTTGAAGGGATGAGGACATTAGAATTTCAACCTGCAAGAGGCCGTAAATCTGTCACACCGGCATTTGTTGATGCCGTCAAGACAGCTGCCGTACAAATACATGAGAGTTTGGGGGCAGTAGCGCATATGCAGTTTCTCTACAGAGGCTATTCTTACAGCACTGTGCTCAGAAACATAATGCACTACTTCCATGCAAGATCCACCAAACCCAAGAGCCGCTTGACAGGGACAAGCCACATCTTTCATTCACAATCAGTTTTCTCAACAATATGACTGTCAATATGTCATAGCCTTGGAATATTCTGTGGAGTGATGAGGCTCATTTCTACCTCAATGAAATAGTCAACACACAGAACTGCTGCATTTGGCATAATGAAAATCCACTGATGCACACTGAAATTCCCTTACATTCTCCAAAGGCGACTGTCTGGTGTGGATTCATGGCGACATTCATCCTTGGGTCATTCTTCTTTGAGGAAATAACTGCATGTGGTCCTGTCACATGTTCTGTTACGGGCCGTCAGTACCAAACGTTTGATGTGTTGCAACTACAGCAAAGGCAGATCCTTACATCGACCATTTTCATGCATGATTTGATGATAAGGTGATCAGAAACTAGTCAATAAATATTAATATTGTTTTGTATTCCGTTTTGATTAAATTTAACGTTTTTCCAGAAAAAACGCCCTCTGGTGAACATTTTGGAACTAAAAATTTTTTTTGTAATTCCGTGAGCCCATCTCGTGTATAGTCTATATACCAAATTCCATTGCAATTTGTTCACTCGTTTGCATTGTAGGATGCTATTTATAGGGGAAGTTTAAATACTTTTTTACAAAAAAAATTAGTTGTTAAATGAAATTAAATGATTAATAAATATATTACTACAGAAACGCATATTTTGGCATAATAGAATTTTACCATTCCTGAGCTTGATCTATTTCTTTTTCTATTAATTTTACAGTATTATTATTTTAAGCATTTTTTTACATACGTTATCTGTCTTATTTGCAATTAATCATACATATTTCATTTTCCAGGGTTTAGGTTTGGCACAAATAATTATTTTATGAACAATATTTTTTTTAATGCAGGCGTATTTGATATATCTATTCAATATTTAAATCAGTACAAGAATATGTACTTGAAGTGTGAAAAAATTGTTGCAAATTAGTAATAAATCATTTACAAAAGCAAAAAATGAATCCTATTTATTGGTAAAATTTATAAATTTTCATACACCTCATCTGAGAGGCTGAATGTCATACATGCCTGCCCTGAGTGGTAAATATTGTGTCAAGAAAATTGCAGATATGGATTTAATATATCACATTTAAATTCATGGTTGTAAACCTTACATATATAACCAGTTTGCTCCTGTGAATATAGTTTAGGAAATGGAGGCAAGAAAAAAAAAAAAAAATCAGAACCTCCTTATGTAATATAACTACCTGCATTAAAGAAATCTTGCATACAAAAGTCAGATATTAAAATTTACATAAAATTCAAATGCATTCACCAACAATTTAGGATAAATTAGATACAAATGCAGGAATTCATTTTTCCAAATTATGCAAATATTTCTGTTTTACTAAAAAAATTAAAGTAGCATTTAATTTCAGAAACCAACATTATTAAGCGGATAAATATTTAAAGATAAATAATTCATACTTGAGGATTCCTGGATTGCTACTACTATCCCAATGTGAAGAAATTGACATCTATTTGGAAGAAGAAAAAAAAAATTATTATATTTAGCTGGAAATCATTCTTTTCCAAAATAACATTTCAATATGTGGAAGAAATTTTGTTAAAAAAAATAACTTTAAAATCACAGTAATTGAAGAAACTCTTATTAGATAACAGAAGATTAGGAGGGAAGTAAAACAAGCACAGGAAATATAATATAACAATGACATACCCCAGACTGGCTAGAATAATTCATATTAGAAGCTACAGAAACATCTTGAGGCATATTCCAAGGAATATTAGAACCTTCTACTAAAGGAACACGACGCCAATCTACATCCTTCATACTTTCAGGTAAAATGGAAGACTTCATTACATGACTGGATTTTGATCTCATATCAATATCTTTATTATTTAAGTTTGTATCCATGCCTGGAGGTATTGGTGATATCCTTTTATCGCGATTGTATATCTCATATAATTCATATGCAGGTTCATCACTGATAACAACCTGGGGAGGTGGTCCATCAATACGAATTCTGTGCTCTTTCTTATCCTCTAATATAGCAGTGAAAGGCTGTCCTCCAAAGTAAGCTTCATATGGATAATTGTTTACATATACCTCTCGCGAAGGAGCACCAAAATGAATGCTGTTTCGTTTACCATCAGTTTCAAATTCAAGTGGTCGTCCACCAAATCCAAGTACTAATGGTTTAGGCTAAAAGAATAAATAGAAAAATAGATTAATAACATCAAATGGTATTTCAAATGATATCAAAATATTAAGTAAAATTAGCGACTTACAAGGCCTTCTACATATACATTCCTTGGTCCTCCATTGAAAGTAAGTTCCCTCGGTTCATTGTTATCCATAATGGTGAAACAGCGGTCATTAACAAAGTAAAGTTTTCTATTTTTGCCATCTAACATGAAAGTTTTTGGTTGTTGTGTTGGTTGTAATCTCTCATCTAAAGATTTTGGAAAGAATTATTTCATTATTCAAAATTAGAAATACAATCAGAATAACAGACAGAATAGCCCTCTTTGTATTAAGAGAAACCCAATAAGCTTTATGCCCATAAAAATGTTTTTTTAATATTGCTTCTGATACATAAAACTTTTATTTTCCCACAGTTTAAAAGAAGAAAAAAATAATTAAGACAAAAGCTTTTAACAAAAATTTAAAAGTCATTCTAATTTAGTCTTAAGACCAATTTCACAATCTTTATTTTTGTCTGTGTTTTAATTTTTATGCCCATCAATGTTTTTTCATTAAAAAAAAAAAACGATCAATAATACATTTAGCATACAAAATTTCAGATGCAGATTTAACCTTTTGTGAGGCAGTTTCCACTACATGGAACATCTAACTTCACTTGCTTCTAAAAGTATTAAATTCTACTATAAATGGGGGGTGGGGGATGAAGATTCACTTTTAACCTTTTTTAATAATAGATGACAATTTAAATCAAACTGATATATAACTTTCAGCTATAATGCACTATGTAAAAGCCTACTTTTTAAAAGGAATTGTTATTTTTTTCTAGTAAAAAATAATTATTGGAAAAATTTTCAGCATTACTTTGTTGTTTGTATATTAAACTATTGATACTATTAACTATACTATTAAACTATTTATACTATATATTTTTTAAAATTTTATAGATAAAGCATACATATAATTGTTGGATAAAATTAGGTGTTCCATCAGAACACTGTGCTGATTGTGTTAGTCAGCAGAACACTATGCCGGAAACAGAAACCCTGTTTGTTCCTTAATCTTCTCCCTTTTTCATAGAAAATGAACTTAATTCAAGGAATATTGTTTGGAAGGATCAGAATTCTTTCTAATGACCGACCCTTACTCTGTGTCTCGAAAGTGTGTGTGTTTTAAATCAGTAGCTTTGGTCATCATTACTTAGAGCTGCACGAAGTTTTCTGCTCTTTATTTTGAGTTTCAATAATGTTCATTTCATATTTAATTATGAAAATATTTTTTTAATTACATATATTATAGCTTATTTTCTATTTTAAATGTAACTGAATATTTTTTATTGCAATGAAAATGGCACAGGAATCAAATTGCAAATCTGAGCATACCTCCTTCTAAAGCATTTTGAATCTGCTATACAGGTAAAAAGTAGACTTAAAAAAAAATTACAAATGCAAGAGATTTTACTCATTTTCATGCTTTGCTGCAAAGTTTACACTAGCAGCACAGAGCTCCAGCTGATGCAACACCCCAAAATCATAATTATAAATACAATCTTCACGAAATTTAACATGTGTATCCCCTACAGGCCTTAATAGGTTGCCTACAAATTAAGGCAGTTAAGGAGTTCAAAAATTTAAAGGATAGTATGCCACAAATGGCTAAATAATCTTCAGATATATATGTATGTAACATAGATATATAACATATAAATAGATACATACATCTATACTTATGTAACAATATGTATCTATTCTTCACCAAAGGCATTTTATAACATAGTTTCTATACACTTATCTGTTAAACTATTACCTCCACATATCTATTAATAATGCACATTTATACAATATGGAACAGCATGCTTCAGTTAAAACATACAAAAATATTTATAAAAAAATATCACAGAGCAAAGGAAATACATACGAAGTAGAAAAGGCTTAGAATTGTATGCTTGATCTGGAATTTCTGTTTTTACAGTAACTCGACTTGGATCAATTTCAGGTACATTCTAAGATAAAACAGAATACAATACAAATTAAAATTGTATATACAGAACAAATTAAAATTAAGTAAAACAAATTGAAAATTCAATGTAAAAAAGGTGCAATAAATTCAAAAATTACCAAACAATACAGAGGAAAAAAAGTGCAGCATTGAATCAGTGTATTAAAGAAAACAGTAATTGCAATGGCATAAAGTAATGTTTATGATGGTCTTGAAGCAATGAAAAAATTCAACTGGTGTCTTTTCTGAGAATGGTATTTTAAGTTAAATTAATTTCCACAATTCAAATTTAGAAAAAGAGATGGAGAATTGTGCTTGAAATATACAGAAACTTTTTAGCTTCCGAAAATTCTTTAACTGCTAAATAAATGGAAATTTATGAACTGAACATCATAAAGGACTGAGAAAAAAATAAACTGTGCTTTATTTTTTTAAATATATGTTATTTAAATTTAATTATAAGATCTACTAAATCTACATATGTCTATAAAATTTCTGCTTTGTTTTTCTTTACCAATGAAAAACAAATTATATATATAAGGTTAAAGCATTATTAAACATGTTTTAAGCAAAAAAAACTCAAGGAATCAGATTGTAAATTAAAAGAGGCTTACATAATAAAGACCATAAACTACACAAACCTGAGGTTTGTCTAAATTATCAATATGCTGAAACTCTTTATTCCTTACTAAGCTTTCATCAGATTCAACTTTAATAGGTGGGTACTTTTGATCCCTACAAGTAAAAGAAAATTCAATTTATGGATATGAAATTTTTTTTAATACACAAAAATAATTTAAATCACAAAACTGATCATTACAAAAGGAATAAAAAAATAATGAATAGTATTTACATACCTAACATTCATGTTATCTTTATTGCTACCTCGTGGAAAGTAGTTGTTTGGTGATCCTATGAATAAGAGAGGAGAAAGAAAAAAAAACTAAATTTACAAATAATTTTAAAAAGATAATTTAATAATTTTGAAACAGTCTGTTACCATTCTATAGAAATTGTAAATAAAATTTCAATGAATCAAATACTATTGTATTATTCTTATGGATAAAAGATAATAAAATTCAAAGTTATTAAAATGAACAATCTTATTTTTAATATTTATTTTTTACAATTAAAAGCATCTATAGAAGAAAAATCTTGTTTAATAATTTTAACTGAAGTTGCTGATCAATGTGTAAATATCCATTTTTTTTTCTTATTTAAATTTATTTTTACAATTCTATGACACATCATTTTATTATTAGCAAGCATATAGAAAATTATGTTATTAATACTAAAAAGATTTTAAAGTCACTTTAACACAAAATTAGTTTTGGTCTTCTGTTTTATTCTGAATGTTAAAGCTGAATTATTCAAAATATACTGTAACAGAAATTTATTTCATTTAGAAAAATATAATGATATTAAAATGATACAGAGATGACTAACAAAAATGAAACAAAACAATGATTGCTTAAATTCAAACAATGCTGCATCAACACCAAATATAACAAATAAAAAATAATCATTTCTTTTCAAACTTAAAAATAGCCCTGAACAGGGTTTAATAATGTAAACCTAATTTAAAAAAAAAAAATCTGATAAAGAAATAAAAATTCAGTAATCAAAATTTCATTGTGCATTTTTTTAATGGGTGCATAGATTTAGCAGGACCCCCCCCCCTCCTTTATTTTGACAAATTACTTTTTACAGAATTAATCATTTTTTCCCATTATTGTTTCACATACTAAAAAGAATTTGGTGATTTTCAATGAATAAAACTTTCTGGGAGATCTTTCTAAATTTCAAAATGGCAAATTTCTAGAATGCTATTTAATTTAAACATTTTACACAAAATAATAATAATATATGTGTTGTAGATGAATAGAATAGATAAATAATCATTGGCACAAAATAAAGATTATAAATAACAAAAACCTCATTTTAAAAGAGACAAATTGTACAAACAGCATTGCTCTCTTAGTTGAAAGTAAGAGACAAAAATTATTATCTATTTCTAAGCAATATATTTAATCATACTTCTTTGATGCATTCTTCTACCTTGTTGGAGCCAAGGTTTATTTTTTGCAATGTTAGCATTCCTAGGATGATGACGATAATCCATATCTTTTTTTCCTTGATATGATTCTGTTAATCTAAAAAAAAAAAAAAAAAAAAAAAAATGTTTAAACAATGCACTATACATAATCTCTTTTAGAGAATTTCTTGTTACTTAATGGGCATTAAAGATGTGCACTTCAGAAGCAGAGAATAAAAGTGACATTTGATATCAATCAATCTGAAAATTTCAACACCACATTAACAAGAGGTGTTTGATCCCCAAAAAATTTAACATGCTACAGGTTTATAGAATCAAGTTACAAAACCAAGATTCTGCCACCAATCCACAGCAGCCTCAATATAGTTATATGAGAATATCAGGTGTCTATTATAATTATGGACCAATAACTATTTTTTACACTAATAATCTAATGAAGATAATCTAATAAGCATGCCTTTACAGTTTTTATTAAAGGATTGATCCCATATATTAACATTTCTCATTCCAAAGCTCATTTGAGGTTGGGTGTCTTTAAAATAAATATAAACAGGAATATGTGTTTGCTAATGTAAAGGGAAACATGCTCATTTTGAAGAGAGTAGATGTTATAATTAATGCTCTTATTTGGGATAGCATATTATTTTAACAAGGATTTTATTCCGCTCAGTTTCATTCGTGCAGTCATGGCTACAAGACCAGTTATCTTTATGAAGACGGGTGGAGTATATAAATTTATGGTTAAAAAAGTATTAAAACTTTAAAAGAAGCACTGCTTACACAACAAACACTGCCAATCACAAAATATAATTTTATTATATATATATATATATATATATATATATATATATATATATATATATATATATATATATATATATATATATATATATATATATATATATATATATATATATATTGGTATTAAATATCAAGTATTTTAATTTTTTTAAATCATGTTTGAAAATAAGACATCTATTGTGAAATATTCAAAAAAACTGTTTCCTTTCTATACAAAGGGTACTTTTTAGGAATTATCATGTACATTTCTATGCAATATAATGCTGACTAATCATCATCAACCTGTACAGACAGTCAGTTTTAACTTGTTTGATTCTTGGGTGTGCACTTTTTTTCCTGCATGCATTTATCCTGAAGGAGTTGATGATTTTTCTGTTTCAACGTTTTTTTTTTTTTTTTTTTTTTTACTTCAAAAAAATATAGATTTAGTATCAAAAATAATTTTTTTTAAATAAATTTTTTAAAATAGTTTTTTTTAAAAAACTAATCCGAGTTTTAGATAAAAATTTTCTGAATTCTACATGATGTTCACATATTATATCAAATCAATATATCTTAAGAAAAATTGTTAACATGTGTTGCATATTTATACATAGCATTTTTATTTCAATTTAGCATTTGACAACAGCAACAACCTATTAAATTTAACAGCTGTAAAATTGGGATTTCCTTACAGAAACTACTAGTATAAAATTAAAACAAATTTTAGTTGATTAAATACACATACAATACATTCATTAAAAACAAATTTCAATGAAAAACCATCCCAATCTTATCTCTCATGATCTTTAATAAATGAACAAAAGATCATGAAACACATCAAATACACTTAAACAATTTTTGGAATCCACTGCACATCTTGCCAATGAAAAATGGCTGTGATATTACACCATATAGTAAGCTATATAAAAACACAGCTATAATTGAAACATAGCTCTACAAGTAATAAAAAGAATAAATAAACTAATGCAATAGATTTCTTGCAGACATTTTGTCAATGAAGCAAATAAAAAAAAAACTTTTATCATAACTTTAAATAATAAAATACTAATTTTAGGCAAAATTTAAAAAAAACCTAAAAACTTACCAACACAGCTAATGTGCCAATGCAGCAATCTAGCTATATATATTTACAAAAAATTGATATTTCACAAAATAAAATAAATAAACATCACAAATGGTGATAATATCCAAGTTGCTTCATCATAGGTAAAACCTGAAAGAACACCAGCTAGTTTTAACATTATCAGCTAGCATTAAGCTTCAAAAAGTTTATCTTCTTTAGAATATCAAAATAAAAATGAAAACAGAATGCCTATAAAAGCTATTAAAAAGCGAATAAAGAAAAGTGAAAAAAACCCCAATCCATTATGAAAATTAAAACTTAATTTTAACAGAAAACATTAAAACAAACTGGTGTTTGTTATGTTCATCAGTTTTATTTGATTATAAATCAATTTTTTGCATATATTATGTGTATAAATAATAAAAAGGCATTAAGAGCTCACCTTTGATCTGATGTATGTATCTCTTTATTGTGAACAGCAGGTAATGGATCGTCTGTATAAGTGGATATGTGAGATTCTGTACCGGGTTCAATTTTAACTTTTGGCGCTTCAAATTTTCCCTTCTTAACAGAGGGGCCTGTAATTTCAGGATTCAATCTTGTATTATGAATAGGTCGCTTCTTATTTAAAGAGTCCTTACAAAACATTTTAGAAGGCATAGATTTCTTTTCAGGACTTAGTGGGTGCTTCTTATTTTGAAATTTGGCATTTCTGTTATTAACATGTTCTCTATTAGGAACGGGTTTCCTTGTGTTATTTTCTCTAGGGATTCGTTCCAAACCTTCATCTTTATTAGAATTTTTAATACTTTCTGGACCTTGATCAACTTTTGCAGCAGAATGACTTACTGCATTAGTCGTATTTTGAACTTCAGGTTTAGGACTACTTTTTCTAACAGCTTTAGAAATTTCACCTTCAATCTGATTAGTATTAGATTCTGAAGGCATTTTTGGCACCACTACAACAGACTGAAGGGGAACAGTACTTTTTGAACTTTCAACAACTGACTGGGAAGTTAACATACTCTTCTTCAAACGAGGATCTCGATGATTTAAAGGCTTCTCCTGAAAATGAATAAAGAATCAATATCAACAAATTGAAAGGGAAAAAAAAATCCATAACAAACATGAATATTGCTGTGTTTCTAAAATTTTTTTGTGCATTATTTCAATTGAAAGCAACTGGTAATAAACATATTACTGTAACATTATTAATGTTACATCATGTAACATTATTAATAATAATGTTAACTGGGTAAAAAGATTAATAAGAAAAATCAGTTAAAATTAATTAATAATAAATGAGGCGCAAGCACATAAATTTCAGTTTGAAAAAGTAACAGATTTATGGTAATATCCTCATGTTATACTTCATCACTATATAGAAGAATCCAATCTCACGTCAATAAGTTTTTATACATAGAAATAAATACATAAGTTTCATTTTAAAAACTTTTTAAATTGCATTAACTGTCAGAAAGTATGATATCAAAACTTAACAATTCTAAAATCTATGGATTAACTAAAAACGTAATGAAATTTGTTTATAATACTATTTTTCTTTCTCAATGTTTTAATTTATCCACAGTTGCATTATAAAATGCTTATTTTAAGAAATACTTCACATTTTTATTATTGCATTTTAGTAACACTTTTTCTTATCTGGATGATAAGACATTTTTCTGCATAATACTGTATTTGTATATTATACAGTATTATTTGTACATTATACTGCATTATATTATTATACTGCATCATATTATTACCCTACATTTTTTATTATACTGAATCACATTTTTCTGCATGAGTTTTGTTTAAATTCAAAATTGCTAAAAAAAAGCATTTGCCATGTTTGTTGTGAAATGTTTCACAATAGTTTGGGTAGAAGTGCCAATATGCACAAGCAAAAAATACTTTTTATCATATAGACACAGCTGAATTTATTGAAAAATTGAGAAAGCAGCTTCATTATAGATTTCAAATAAAAAGCCAAAATATACACCAAGATAATAATAAAACTTATTTATTAACAACCAAATTTTTCCATTTATCCTTTTAAAAATTTATGTTTAAAATCTGTTAGCACAATGTTAAGATATATTTAGTCAAATTTATAATGAAAAAGTAACAATTGAATTTAACATACATTCTTGGACAGTTTACATTTTTGATTAAGACTACTTTTTGGATCTGAATTAAAATATAGCAATCAGATTTTAAAAACAGATATAAAATATTAACTAGTTTTAAAAAGTTAATTTTTAAAGATTCTCCGAATCAACTTTAGTATCTTAAAATACAACTATCCTAATTTGTCTATTGAATGAAGTTTATTTTTTACATTGATCATGATTTATTTATTTAATATTAAATTTTTAATAAGAAAAAATATTTCAATGTACATGGGTATAATTAAAATAAAAAAATAAGGAACAGCAAAAATTTTTTGAAAAATCGTTTGCTTTCAGAAATGTTTATTATGTTAAGATATATATGCAGCTATAATAACTCAAACTAAGCAGAAGATTTTTAGTTATATATGTTGGCCTGAAATTGAATATCTCAGACTTTCTCATTAATTTTAACTATAAGTAAATAATTCACATTGAAAAATTAAAAATATTAAAATGCAATGACTTTATTTTTATGAAGCTTGTTCTAAAAAAATTATCCTTTGGTATATTAGCGTGGAAAAGTCATCATAGTTTAGTGTTAAGTATCAATTCGGCACTAAAATTCATTTGAAGAGTAATTTTTATTATGTATAAGTTGAACCATCACAGTGCTTAAATAATGTGATTAAACATTCTAATTTATTCAGGACAGTCCAGTTTTTTATTTTATGTCCTTTAATTATTAACTTTACTTCTAATTCTCCTTAACCAACTGAACTTATGTAATTAGAATCTCTAGTCATTTTTAACATAATACAGAATAATTCATCAAATGATATTTTTCGCTTTCCCTTCTTTATGCACCATAGAAGATAAGAACCAAACCTCAATGTTTGGCTGAGGTAAAACCACTGCTCCAATAGCTGACTTTTTCCTCTGTTTGGCAGCCATTTCCAGTTTCTTTTGTGTAAGTGCCTTCAACTGCATTTTCTTTTCTTCAATCATTCGCAGCATTTCGGCCTGCTCTTTCTTCAATTCAATCATTTTGTCCTTTTCAGGCTCTTTTGCAACATTCTGTAGAAGCAAACAAATATTGCTTGTGATTACAGAGTAAAGTATACACTCTATATTTTACAAATAGCAAATCTAATTAAGATTGCAGCCTTACTCTCTTCATTAAATTATAAGTAGAGAAATTAAAAATCCAACCACAAAAGTCTTCAAGATATGGTGCAATAGATTCACCGCATGAAACATTTTAAGCTTAACAAATAATTTTGAAGACTTGTATTATATATATAAAATAATAAGTGAAATCAACAAATCACTATCCAGCCCTAACCAGTGAGCTAATTTTATCAAATTGTTTCGTATAAAAGATCATAACCACTAGATGTATTATCAACGGTTGCTGATTCTCTCCATCTCCTATTTTCTAAAGAGATAAAATTAAAAAAATATATTTTTTCACTGTATCTTCTCTCTCTCTCTCTCTCTATTATATATATATATATATATATATATATATATATATATATATATATAATCTTGCAACAGAGTTTGCCAGCTCAAACCATAAAACTGATTTCAAGAAGTTTTATTCATATGAAAGTTCATGAATCTTAAATATGGCATCAAAGGCCATTCATTTTTAGGAGAAGTTGAAAAAATACAATCCCAAATCCCACTATACATTCTTTAAGAGAAATCTAGCAAAAGCGTTGACCAGCAAGTATTAAATTAATTATAAAAAGTTTAATTTCTTATGAAAATTTATAATCCTTAGATGAATGTTTGCCTGCCCCCCACTGTTCGCCATTTTCATCATAAATCAAAATTGCACTAATTCTCTATATGTTCTGCAAAGAAAATCTGGACTTTGTTCCTAACCATTGCATCAAGGTCGAACATTTTTTCTTTTTTCTTCTTTACATGAATACCCCTAATACTGGTTCGATCATCCGCACCCTTGCTTAACATTTAAGAAACATTACAAATTAAAATGCTGACATGGACTTCAATCTTAACAGAAAGATATAAGTGGCAACAATATTTTTATTACCAACTTGATATTTTGAACTAAGAAATCAGAATGGTCCATCTTTATTGTGTAATTTTTATAAATATTATTATAACTATAATTTTGTTATATTTTAGTTGTGATAAGACGTAGTTCATCAAAGCTGACCGATAGGATTACATAAATCTTTTTAACAACAGCAACTTCAACAATTATATTAATTACATTAATAAATCATATCAATGATTTTTAATAAAATGGATCTTATTAAAAAGCATTATTTTAAATTATGAAAGTATAATAAAGATAGAACATTCTCTAGTCTGTGTATTTTCAATAGGTGGTTCAAGGTCACATTTTCTACCTCGTTATTAATTGTCTGGTACTAGTAATGTGGTAGAAAATGTGACCTTGAACTGCCTATAGAAAATACACAGACTATAATTTGTTGGCATTGTTAACAAATGAGATGAAAATTGATCGAACGAAAATTAACTATTTAGTTGTTTATGTTCGGGGTCTTATTGAAGCTTTATTTTACAGTATCTCTCAAAAATTAAAGTGAGGAAGCAAACGGCTCTTGGCAACATGTCTAAGAGAAATGAGATTTCATATGAAACAAAAAACAGTTACATTAACTATTTTATTTAGTGGTTGTAATTGGTGAGTTTTTTGTTTTTTTTTAAGGTTTTCAACAGAGAGTACATACAATGCTTTTGAAGTATCTCCTGAAAATTGATAGTGGTTGCAAGAAAGGCATTAATGATTTGGTAAGAAATTCATATGATCAATGGTGAATTTAATTTCATAAGACATTAAAACTGGGATAATTGGTATTGTGTTTTGGCTCTGGGAATGGTCCTTAGTTGGGTTAATTACTTTAAATATATAGGTTATGGTCAAACAGATGATCATTCAAAGCAGTTATTTCGCCCAGTTCCAACCATTAGTATGATTTTGCCAGTTTTTATTTCATATGAAAACTCATAGTCTCTAGATATGTCATCAAGCATACCTACCATCCTTCATTTTTGAGTAAAATTGAAAAAGACTTTATAATGCATTATTTATAGAGGAATTTTATGAGCAGAATTCATCATCCAAAACCACAGAATGTATTTCTATAATTCTAGTTTTCTATGAAACTAGAACCTCTAAATAAGTCACAAAGGACCATGACTATCAAGGTTTCCCCCCCACCAGAGAATATACAACTATGTAATGCTTTTAGAACATCTCTTGAAAATGGACTGTGATTAGAGAAAAGGCACCACTAATTTCAAATGGAATAAAAATTGAAGAAAACGGTACAGTTTTTGTAGTTGAGAGGGGGATAGTTCTTTGGTTTATCCAATTATTTCAGATATACAGATGATGGACAAACTACTGGCCACCAAGGGCAGCTAGTTTATATGTAAATAATATTTATAAAGATTTTTAAAATTTTCATCTGTCCTTTTTAGAGGGAGGGATTGTTTAATACAACACTTTTTCCTCCTAGGTTGTTTATTTTACAACTTAGAAGATTTCAATCTCAATCTGTAAATTTTTCATGTTGCTAAATTATCTAAATTTTTCAACACAAAAAAAAAGAAAGAAAGAAAGAAGAAAAAATAAGGAAAAAAATATATTGTAGGAGAAAAAAGTAAAATTTTTGAATATAAAATTTCAAATGTGATTTAATCTAAATTGAATTTTTAAGAAAATTCTCATATCTGTTTGATAAAAAATGATGTTGTGAATTTTTACCTGATTTTTCTTTAAAGTATTTGGTTTGGCTTGATTTCTTGGTGGTTGAGGAACCTGGTTATAAGTAAAGAAAATTAAATAAAAACAAATCTATTCATGATTATGATGCCTTCTAAAAACGAACAAGACTTCTTTTTTTTTTTTTTTTTTTTTTTTTTGTTATTCTAATGGGAAATATAATTTGTTACTGAAAAGTTAGATCATCAGAACACTTCAAAATAAACTAAGACTACAGAATTCTCCAAACCTGACATTTACAATAGAATCAAATAATACAACAAAAATTAAATTTTTAAAAATAAATAAAAACAAGAAAAATACAATTGAAACATTTTTTTTTAAATCTATATTTTAAAACAGATATACCCCCTCGCCCCCCCCCCAAAAAAAATGAAATAAAAACTAAAAGGTCAAGGAAAATTCTTAAATTACAATAAGTCCTTACCTGAGCAGCAGGTCCACCAAGAAACTTAGGGTTAACATGAATGGCATTCTTTGTTGGGGCAGGATTCGCTACAGGAACTTTTGCAGCAACAGGTACCTTAGCTGTTATGGGCCAAGCAGGATCAATCGCGTTCACTTGACAATCTATTTCATACAACGTATTCTTTGATAAAATCTCATTCCATGTTTGTCGTAATTTATAAAGTGCACTTCTAGTTGCTTCATCAACCTACCCAAAGTAACATTGTATTTAACTTATTAAAAATTATTACAAACAAATAAAAACCTGATCTTGGGAACGTGAACCAGGCATAAAAGCATCAGGTATTTTTACATTAACTTAACAGCAGTAACTAGTATGATAAACATTTGTGTGAAAAACCTTTTTGATTAATGATACAATCGCCAAAACTTGCACAAACAAGCACATCAATCTTAACTGTGGTGTTTACTTCATATTGGCTGCTGTTTTCGAAATACTTAGGCTGCTGTCAAGCTAATGAAAAATTACCAGACATTTTCTAGCAGAGAAAATCAAAGTATATTACTTCATTTATTAATAAATCAGAAAAAATAAGAAGTAGAAAATATAGAGAGAGGAATAAACAAATAAATGCAAATGCAACAATCAGAACTCCAATTATCTGAATTAAATTAGAAATTGAGGTAAACTAGGTATGTAAAAATTAGAATAATTGGATATAGGCCTGAAAATAAATTTAAAAAAGGTATCAGACATATAAAAAAAATTTATAATTCATGTAAATAAGCTTAACAAACAATCTAAATTGAACTGTTGTATATCAAAAATCCTATTATGCATAACAATTCATTACATTCATACATTTGTATTAAAATTAAATATGAATAATATAATAGGTATCCTATTTTAGTTGCTATAAATATCTTCTTTCAGTTTGGAAGTTTAGACCAAAATTATTCATTTCATTCCCATTATTATTTTTCCAAATGTAACATTTTTGTTGTTATTGTTTTCCCAAAATTGATTCAGATTATTGGAATCTATAGTAATAAAAAAAAAGTAAATAATCATAAAGAAAACAAATTAATTTTTCAAATATGTATGTATATACAAAATTAGAGAAAAAACATTCTAACATTAAAATAAATGCTTTATAAAGTCCTACTTTAAAAGTCACTTTTTATTATTATTATTATTTCAAACATTATCACCAATAAATTCAAAAACGATACTAAGATAGCTATAAAAAATTACTAACATGAATCCAATGAAATAATTATAATTTAGAAACAAAATAACTTCAAGTATCTAGAGAAAGCCATGAGAAATATGAACAAGATATAAAGTTTAACTGTATAAATACTCCAGGAAAAGAGTCATCTGAAAATATTAATACAAATTACATCTTTTAATCAAAAAATAAAAACACTAGATTAAAATTATTATTTTCAGAGAAGAAAAAAGATCCTAACTATTTCACATCTATGTTTAATATTGTTGTCTAATAGTGAATTAACACAAATATAGACAGAAAACACACTTGTATCTTATTCAGTCACTAATTTCAATAAACATACAAGATTTTTTTTAAAACACATTTCAAACAGACAAATCACAATTGGTTAATACATTTTATTTATTTCAATAAATAAATTCTCACATTCACTTAAACAGATTATGAAAAAAATAGCATCACTTTCAGATTATAATCCACTGAGAACATTGCTCCTTTAAAAATTTATAAAATAAAATTACTAATGCATATATTAAAACTAAAATTTTTAAATTTTGATATACCTTTTTACTGTTACTTTTATTTGTAAAAAATTAATCAAAAACAAATGTTCGAAAACTTATAAAATGTATTCTAACTTCTTATTCAAATCTTGAGCAATCATTATAGGCTATTTTAAAAAACAAAATCTTGCATTAAAGACAACAAAACATTTAGGTGAAACAGACTAACTCTGTATCTCCTAAATGATTTTCAAAGATATTAAATAAAGATGTTATGAATAAAGATATAGTTTCATTAAATTTTTATTTAAATTCCTTTAAAAAAATTTCCTAAATTTCTTTTATGGAATTTTTTCTAAAAAATATTTTTTAAATAATCTCTCAGTAAATAGTAATTTTTAATAAATTTAAATACATTTCATATTTAGGATAAACGCAGTTTGAAATTGCTAAGAAAAATAAAAAATGGCTGATATTCATGTAATTTCAAAGTATTTCTCTTTAATCAGAATAAGTACCAAAAAAACTACAGTCTACATGGAGGCAAAGTAGAATTAATCCAAATTTTAAAAAAAATATTAAATATGATTAATAAGCATTTTAAATGGGTTTATGGTAATTAAAGCAAAATTCAAATAATTATGAAATAGTCATTACATACAGTTAATGCAATTCTTATTTTCAGACATTTTGCAGTAATTAATTTCCTAATAGAAGGACAAAAAATAAGAACTAAACAAAACAATATAATTCACCTAATCAATATTTATGGATATTTTGATTACATAAAGTAAGTTGTAATTAAAATGCATTACTTTAGAATAAATATAAAAGACTTTCTAGAAAAAAAAGAGAGGAATCTCTCTTAATAACAAAACTTCAAGAAATTTAATCCTAATTAAACATTTATGTTAACCTTTAATTAATTTATACTAGTCACTTAAGATATATATTTCTGATATGAGGGATATGAGGCATACAACCAAAACTATAAACTAAGAAGCAAGCCAAAAATAGATTAGCTACTGCAAATAGTAAATTTTAATTGATATTTTAATCTGATCAACAGTTTTTGTCTGGCACTTATTAGAGATTTTGATTAATGGGGGTGGGTAAAAATGCTGTAAGTGAAGCAATTCATCTCTTTCATCTCATCTGAACTATACAATACATTTCTGAGCAATAATTTTTATTAGTTTAAATGTCATCGTTAATATTTCTTGATTTAAAAGTTAACAGAATAATGCAGGTGAATGAAAGTCCAAGAAAAGTAAAAAAAACATCTGCTTGGAGCAGATTCAGGAATAATGTTTACAGAAAATTTAACTAGGGGTACACTTAAGACCAGGAGGAATTACTGTCATCATCATTTTTCAAAAGTAATATTAACCCAGGGAATATAAACCACATATTAGAAATTAAATAATTAGGCAATACTTCTTCATAAATTTGTAGTGAAAATTGATAGAATAATGCAAACATTTAAATCACACAAAAATAATTAAAATTATTGCCAATTAATACATTTTGAGACATTTTTTTTTTATATCAGCCTTTCTTTTGTAGACCAAAAGGATAAAATTCAGAAAAATTAATACTGAGTTATTCATACATAATAAAATATAGAATAAATATAAGAAATAAGCATTAAATTATTTTTAAAAGGAACAGAACACACAAAACAATAACAAAATTAATATCTTCATGATCATAACAATTAACAAATCTTTTACATGTCTAATCAATAAAAAATTTTAATTTAAAATATCAGAAAAATCAGACATAATTGTTCAGAATTCTTTAATAAAATTTTATTTAAAAAAATAAATAATGATAATACTTACAACTGTATGATAAACATATAATTTGTATGTGGCAAAATTGCCCATCTACAATCATCCAAGATAAATTAATTAGAAATTATTTTTTAAAAAATGAGATTTTATATTCATTGAATGATATGAAACAAGCTCTTTTTTTAACCTGAAAATTTTACTTGTTTCAAATCTTTTAATGGATTTAAAATCAAGTTCCTAAAAAGTTAAACACAATAATACGTCACTAATGCACTTACTCTATAAAACAAAGTAATTTTAATACTTTTTACATTTTCAACACATTGAGGTAATAAAAAATAGTCTTCTTCATATACTAAATAAAACTATTCCAAAAGTTTTATTTCAAACAGATTTGTAGTTTCAGTTCATAAAATCAGCAGCATTGAAGCAAAGCAATATAGTTCACACACTGTACATTACACAAGATTCAATACAATGAATTGAGGAATCAGCAGTATATTTCAATAATGCTGACATATTCAAAAAAAAAATTTTTTTTTAAAAGCCAAGCTTATACACAGCACTACTTAACTTCACTGATGACTCCTAGCAACTGATTGCAGATCATTGTTCATAACAGTTCCTTGTTTTCAAGTGTAATAGTCGAATCACATGTATTTTTGTTAAGATATATACCCTATTAGACATGGAAAATATCATATACATTATTTTTTAAGACCGACATTATATTATAAAATATAGAATAATATATTCATAATACAGAAGTATATATGTTTTTTTCCTTTGTATGAATTTTTTTAATTAAATGAATGCTAAATCAATTCTTTAAATATTTCTCTTTCACCTTTATGATATATTTAATGTTAAGGACCATATATTAAAATTAGAAATCATTATAAAAGTTTAAAAATTTCAATTGTTTTTTTAATAGTATTCCATTAACTGGGACCTACATTTTTTTGACATAAAGTCGCTTTTTTAAAGATAAAAAATTATGTGTAAAACTAAAATGTAACATATTCCTAATTTCTTTACTAAATATATGGTATCTTCATTTTCCATATATACCAAAACCGTTTGTTTTCTTAGTACATATGAAATAATTTTTTTTATTTATGTAAAATTCTTCTAGCTTCTTTTATTTTTGTCTGAGATTCAATTAACATATCAGGCAGTTTAGTTAAAGTATGTGTAACTTAAAAAACAAAATTGGATAATAATAACAAAACAAATTTTCCAAATTTGGTGTCACTAAAAATACACTTAAAACCTTAAAAATGCTTGCATAAATTGATGGCAATTCAATTTTTATCCTTCTTTCTAGAACTATCTTTTTGGAAAATTAAGTCAATGAAAAACAATTATGGATTACTTAAATTTTATTTTAGATTAATGACTGTTTCTAGAAGTGCCACATTTATTTATTTATCAAAATATTTTTTAAAGAAAATGTTTTGTTTTTCTTAATTTTTCATATCCTGCATTACACAGCATATTTACAAATTACTTCAGTCACCTGAGAAATGTTGTATCTACAAGTTTTTCATTTTTAAAAATGTCACAGTATACAATGTTTACAAAATTCAACAGTATAAGTGCAAAAAGCAAATAACACTGACTGTAAATAAAAATTTTAAAAAAAAGCATATGAAAACATATTAAAAAGTTCATGAGCAGCACATTTTCTTCAGTTTATTAAAATTGTCTCTTCTGTGGAATATTTTCTTCTTTCAAATAATAAGAAAAAAAGTCTTATACCATAAAATTCTCAAATAACTGTTTTATTTATGTTGAAATAAAAGTTATTGTGCATTGAAAATAAATGAATTTTTTTAGATATTTGATTTATACAAATAAAAGTCAAAAATGTATAAAATGCTATAGTAAAAAACACATAAGATTTTTACAAGAAATTTTATTTCAGAACTGTTATCTTGTAACAGGTTACATTCATGTATTTTATACATGATACAACCAATAAAATATATCACATTCATTTCTTTGTATGTTTACAAATAAGCTGTGTAAAATTTGTATAAAAATATTCAGACAAGCTGAACGAGAAATCAATATTGCACTTCATAAAAATATGCCAAATATATTTTATTCATAAAATATTCATCTCCATAAACTGAAATAAAATCTACTTAAGAAAAAATCTTAGGGGGGAAAAAAGCAATTGACTTACACACAATTTAATAGGAATAAAGTTAAAAATAAAAACAACTAAAGAAACCCCCCAAAAAAAATAATAATAATAATAACCATGTAAACATTTAAATTATCAACTAACAAAAGTATTACTATCAGAAACCATCAACTTTATTAATTTGAAAATAAATTTTTAAAAAGAGATTTCTCAAATAACAAATTTGTTTGATTTTAAACATTATATAAAAGTTGTATTAAAGGTTTAACTCTTACTCTATTCAATATCTAGACCTTACTTTTTTTGTTAAGTATATGATGTACTTTTAATTTCTTAAGTGAAATAAATGTTGAAAACCACAATTAAAAATGTTCATAAATAGTTTTAAGGCAGGAAATTTATATGCTTTCATATTCATATTTTATCAAGAACAAAAAAATTAATGTAAGCAATAACTTTTTTTTCACTAAAAATATTCAATAATTTGTTTATATAATACAAAAATATACTTTGAATAACTAATATAGTAATGATAAAGAGACACACCCAATGTATCCTAATAATAAAATTTAAAGAAAAAGAGCTAAATTAAATTTAAATATTAATTCAAAGGTTTCTTTTATTATAAAGGAATAATTTTATAATATTTTTAGCAAACGAATTGTAATAATTTAATATTAACTAGATTACACAAATTGTTAATTCCTTCTTATGATCATAAAGAAATACTATTCATCTTTAAAAAATAATTAGTCATCTAATTTCACAAGTCGATTATTTCCAATGAAAACTGATCAACATTCAAGATAATTCCCAATCCCAAATATTGGAGAAAGATTGTTTACAGTAAGAGATCAGGTGAAATTATTCTTTGTAAAGTTTTGGAAAAACCTCATCAAAGTTCTTTTTATTATTATTATTATTTTAATGAGAATACAGCTAGCAAAAAAATTATAGAAAAATGTATTTTAAAACATAAAAGATAGAATTTTTAAGCCTATTCAACTAATGACTTTTTTAAAAAATAAAGCTTATCCAAAAATAACTACTTTTTTTTTGCCAGAAAGAAATATTTTATATTAAATATCTGGACAGAACTAATTATAATTAATCAGAATTATAACTTAATAAACAATGTAGAATTTTATATTAAAGACAACCGCAATTCTTTCTTTCAACATGACATAATACAAATTATTTACTCTACAAAAGTGAAAAAAAAAAATGGGCATATATTTAATCTACAAAAGTGAAAAAGAAAAGGGGCATATTATATTTAAATAAAAAGGTAACAGTTCAATTTTTAATTTCAGAAAATTACCAAAAAATGGCAACATGAATGTTAAATTTCAATGAAATTTATTCAGAAATATATAGTTATCCTGACATGAAAACTTTACTTAAAAACTTTGTACGTTTTCATATTTTTATTGAGTTACTGCATTAATCAATTTATTGTAACAAAAGTTTTCAGTTGATTAAAACCATTTCTGAAACTTCTATAAGACAAAAAAATATTTTAGTAAATAGTGTTTTAAAATTATTTTTTATAAAAAAAAAATATTTTTTTTAGCTTACGACTTTGGTATATTTGCAAAATATTAACAAAAATATGATAACCACTTCAGATGTATCAAAATCAATTACACATACTTAAATTCATAAGCTGCAAGAATTAATAAAACTATCCTCTTCAACTTACTTTTTAATTTTTAAGCATGTTAAAATAAGTAAACTTAATACAATGCTATACTTAAAGAAAAATAAATAATAATCATAACTCTAGTAAGTGATACCATTTAAGTCTTGCCCTATATTATTTCTGACACACTGCGAACCAACTGATTCACATTTTCTGTTGCTATAAATGTTTCCAAAAAAAATGTTTTTTTAATGTAGTATATATATGATTAATATATATAATTACCACTGATTTAAAAATAATAACTTCATAATAGACCAATTCTTAAAATATTTTTCAGAGAAAAATCATAAAATGAAAATATATGTAAAATGTTTTTATTAAGACAAAGATTACTAGAAAATTTTCTTTTTACTAAACAATGAATTATTAGAAAATAAGGAGAGAAAAATTATTTATAATTTTTTATGATCTATTTTTAACACTACTCAAACATTTGCTCTTTAATCAAATCATGTCTTTTGTTGCTAGCAAAATTAGGCATAAATTAATATAACTAATTTCTATTTTTAAAAACAATTAAATTTCTAACTATCCAATACCCATTAAGAGAAGTTCTTTAATCTTCATATCAAGTTCATACATTAGATCTAGTTTTTAATAAACTACTAAATTTAATCTTCAGAAAATTAATTATATAATTTTCTTAAAGTTTAAAATAAGAGTAAAAGCATTGCTTTAGAAATCATTTGAGTTGAAGCTACTAAGATTTGGCTTCATTATAAATAAATGATTTATTAAAACAATGATTCTCATATTTGCAATTTGCCAATTCAATATAAAATGCCTAATAACATAATTATATAAATGACATACTAAAAAAAATTTTATATTATGTCAAAATTTATTACATAAGTATCATTTGTTAAGGAAGGGTAGGAAAAATTACTAAAAAAAAAAGAAGAAAATACAGATAAAATGGGTTTCTAATATCCTACAGTCATTAACTGTAAATTAAAAGATATACTAAATTCACTTCAGTTTAGTAGTATAATCTTTTAATACAATAACTTTAATCAATTTTTTTACTACTTGTTTATATCAATTACAAAAGAATATTATTAAGTAATTATAACTAATTTCAAGTAATTTTAGTCATACTTCAACAATCTCATTTCTTATATTTAAAATATACTTATGCTATACGATTTGAATCTCATTAAAAAAGGCAATTTCTATGCAAGAAAGTGAAAAAATTAAATTAAATCTTGTACTTAAAAAAATTACAAGATTGTTCCACAGAAATATTATATTTGTGTCATAATTCTTTGATATGAGAAAAGGAAATGAATTGTAATCTGCGTTATTACAGGAAATTACACAATACAAAATATGATTTAATAAAAAAATATTTCCTTTCAAGATAAATATAATTTTCCAGATGATTTTAATACATGATTTTTCTACAATACCAAGTTTTAATCATGTTAGAAAGTTTTATATTTAAGTTTTATATTTTAAAAATTTATGAAAAGACTTTTGCTCATTATACAGTATTATGGCATAAAAATTAGGAAATTGCTTTAAGGCTTCATTAAATTAAACTAAATCTATTTTTAGTGTTATGATCAATCATGCACCTAGAAGATTTTTACTTAATAAGGAAAAGCAATCCTCAGTATTTAATTAGTTTTGAATAGAGATAGAAATTAAAAAATAACTGCAATAATCAATGTAATGGAGATCTAATTCCTCAAGTGAATACTTAGTCTAATTTTATATACCATTAAGTGAAATCTCCAAGTCAATTACATGAAACAGGATAATTATTCTATTTTCTCAAAAGAAAAAGTACAAGAAAATTCTATGAATAGTGCTTATTAACTTATTATCTAAAATTTAAAAAAAAAAAAAATTAGGTTGAGTGAATTGAAATCTTTTTTCATTTCTAAAATCTTTCAGCATCAACATTAATGAAATCGAATATACATCATCAGCACAGAATTAAAATATACAAAGCCCTCAATTTTACTTTAAATGTATTAATATCCAAATGAAGAAAAAACAAAAATATGGAACCGTAAATACTGATACCTTAATATCATCATTAAACAATTGCAAAAGCAATTTTTATAGACTTATTATAAAGTAAGAATATTTAATGTAAAATAAAAAATTTACCCGAAAAGTTAAATATTTGAAGATTAAAAAGTGAAATACACAAATAGATATTTTTAACTCCCAATAATAAAGCATATGAAAGTATACATTTACCTCAATAGCAATCCAAATGCATAACTTTTTTATTAAGTACTAAACAGAAAATTGAAAACTATATATATATATATGGATATATCAATATATAATTTTACAAATATCAAACATATATAGGGGCAAACATACTTTCAAAAAATATAAAGAAATCGAGCCTTTAATGTTTCTTCAAGTTCCCTAACTGAATTATTATGATTTTTTGGACAGATTTTAAAATGTTTGTAAATATTTTTTAAGTATATTAAGTTTAACATCACAGAGAAGAAATTAAAAGAAAAGACAGTAATAACAATTTTAATGCTCTTTTATATTGATATGAAATTTATCTTATTACATTAAATTCCTATATGAAATCTGAATAATTCCCATTATCCTGAGCAACATCAGATGAACAAAATGCCAGAAAATAAAAAATGTCCGGTGTGTAATGTAGCAGGCCTCCACTCGGTGCAACCCTGGTTATATGCTAAATCTACTATGGCTTGCCACCTTCCTTCATTAAAAGGCTAGAGATCTATGGGGTCATAGTCAATCTTCTGGACATTTGTAATAAATAATATAAAATGTCATGTTCAGAGTCAAGGTATTAATATTATAAATAAAAATTAATTTGAAATCTTTAAGTTTAAATATTGCAGATATATGATTAAAAAATATTGCAATTGTTCCTGTTTTTCAAATTTAATACACATTTTCTTCTGTAAATGAAATTATGGTGTTTATTTTTTATTATTATATTGGGAAAGGGAACTAAAAAATAATTATCAAATATTTTGAAAATAATATTAATATTTCAAGATTGCAAGTCAAAAAATATTGAAATTAAGAAAACACATAATTATCAGTTGTGGGAAAGACGAATCTTTTTTTTTTTTTTTTTTTTTTTTTTTTCTTAAACTGGCATACTATACTAACCATTCTAAATATTTTATTCCATAATGTAAAAAGATATTGAAACATTTGTATCTAAATTTGGAAACTTTTATATTTTTGAATATAATGTTGCTGTATTATCTAATAACACTTTATAAAGAGCTGATACAGTTGAACCAACCTTACTTCCTTATAACAAACAAATGAAAACTTTTAAACAATATCAATTACTTTATCAATTTAAAATTTATAACTATGAACTCAAGTCACTAAGTTCAAAGTAAAAACCAGCTATTATTTCTTCAAAACTTAACATTATAATTAATCAAAATTTATAATCATCATTCCTAACAATATTTTTATAAAATGAGGAATTTATGACAAAATTTTTAATGTATTCAGTTATATGTGACAATTATTTTAAGTTATAATTATGTCTTTTGATTGTACAAAAAAATACCCAGCTGGTGAAAGTGGACAGCTACTATAATTAAGATTCATTGCAATCAAAATAAATTGTAGATGTTGCTCTATACTTCACCAAAATACAAAGAACCAATTGTGAAACATATGCATTTGTGACATATTAAAAACACATCGCAGTATTTAAAAAGAGTTAAGTACTACATAAAACAAAAGGATTTGCATTTTTAATAGCAAAGAAGATAAATGCATTAAATCCTAAAAATGCACAGTATGTTGCACTTGTGGATTGAATTTTGTTTTCTTTTTAAAATTAATATTAAAAATATAGATAATTTGATTCGTTAGAAGATATTTGAATTCAGAATAATTAAGAGGAATTTATAATTTACAAGAATTAGTTTAAATTTTAAGAATATGAAGGTTATGATTTGGGAAATAGCCATACTCTCCATTTGTTACCCAGTCATCAGAAGCACTTCTTACAGATCTATTACATTTTAATGAAGTATCAACAAACTGTTGAGTAGATCTTTCCAAAGAATTTCAGTCAATTAAGACAAATATTCTCAAACATTATTCAAAATTAAACATACATTTATTATTAATTAAATATATAAATGAAGCAATTTAAAAAAAAAAAATCATACACAGCTATTTTGTTGATGAATCAAATTATTTGTAAGACATTTAGCATTTTCTTCATTAGACAGCAAACACTTTAAAGTCAGCGTTTCTCAGTTTAACATCAGCTAAGCTTTTTTTAAAATAATTTTTTTGTAGTTTTCTACTATATATTCGTCGTTCCATAGTTTTCACACAATTTCTGTAGCAAATAAGGAAATACCATAACTATTGGAGGTTATGAATGTGTTATTAATTTTCTACCAGTTTGCCTTTTTGTAAGGATAAGTCACTTGCAGGCTGAAATTTTACAATAACATAAAATATTGAAATAAAAATTACTTGTATAATTATTAAAGTTGCCATTTTTTTAAGCACACAATTAAATTAAAAATCAAGAACATTATAGGCTTATCAGGAAAAAAAATATTTATTTTGACTAACTGCAATTAATAAGTTTGCCCCTATATATTTACACAAAAAACACAATGTCAATAATAATAATTTTTTTATTAAATTATGTAAAAACTTGAATTCAAACCTTGGAAAATACAGATGTGAATAGTGAAACCACATGTTTGCTAAATAAAGCAATATAATGTCCGCCAAGATTTTTCATTATTGAATCTACCAAATATAGACTAGGAAGCTTCAGATCAGGTTGAACCTGTAAAATAAAAAGAAAGCAGATAAAATTTATTCAAAATTAAACAGATCTGTAGCTATAGTACTGATGTATCCAAATGCTAAAATATATAAAACTATAAAACCTCAAAAATGTAGATTCATAATATCCACCACAGATGCCGATTCATTACATAAGTACATAAAAAATAAAATAGCCAACTTTATTCAGCTTATGAATTTGATTAAAAAATTAGTTTAAAGTGCATTTAATAATTTAGTCTGATACCAATAATTTGATAAGGTATTCCATCTAGTGCAACAAAATGAATACTACTTTTAAAAACACATACTAGTGTGAATTGATAAGACAAATGATTTAAGTTTTTCTCTCTTAAATGACATTTTCAGATAAAAATAATATTTAACCGAGAAAATATATTTAATACATGATAATTAAAAATAATTTTAATTAAAAATTATAATTAACTGTTTATTCTTATTAAAATTAAATATTTTTATCTAAATTTTTTCAACATATGAAAATAGATCTTCAAGAATTTAAAAGAAGCCGAGTCAAAATATTCACAATTCCAATATTATACAGCATCAACTTTAAAGTATATCAATCTTCAAATTTATAAACATCATAGCACATGAATCATTTAAAGTAATATAATAAATTTATCATATTTTCATCATTATTAACTGCTGTAATTACATCAGAATAAAATGATTGATTTTAAACATTAAAATACATATTTTTTCCCTGAGACACAATATATCAGAACAGGTTATATGCTTACAATAATTTCGATAAATAAAAGATTTTTCAAATCACCTGAATATCAACAAACAAATGATTACAACAAAACAAAGTAGAATTTGATTTTTAGAAAAAATTAAGATATTGAAAAATATTCTTTATTATTTTTTAAAATTTTAGTTATAATTTTTTCATTAAATATAAAAATTTCCCAGCAAGTATATTTATTCTAACCCAAAGATGAATAACCTTTCTATTTTCCTAGTTATTTTAGAAATGATAATAGAAAAAAGATAAGAAAAAAAAATAAGAAAGGAATTAACTTTGAACAGAGTTTTTAAAAAAAATTAAAATGTATTAAACATTCAAGGGTGATTAAAAAAATAATAAAATGCATGATATATGCTAATAAATAATACAATTCCCTATAGTAGAAATGCTTGAGCTGTGATTGCTATTTATATAAATTAGTCATTTAATAATATTGCTACATTATCTTAATGCTATTACTTCTTTTAACATAATATACAAGTTTAAAGAATGTAGCATTTAAATTCATTTTGATTAATGATATTTCAAGTTAGTATATTCATGAAACATAATTAAAAGCCTTAGAAAAACTTTAAATAAATCAAAGTCAAATTTTTATTTTTATAAAACTTTAAGTAAATGAATATTCTCAAAACGAATTAAAAGGCCCTTAAGCCTAGAATCATGTTATTCTATTATTAAACAGAATATAAAAAGCGATTTGCTTCATTAAAAAGTACTCTGACTAATTCTGAAAGTGCTGCATTTTAAATATAAATAAATTGACATTACTGTACTCTGTTTCACCCTAACTTGGCAGTATTGTAAAAGGTAGAAAATGTGACGCTCTGCGTTGGGAAAGAGTTCCCCATCAATTCCGACTTTAAAATAGTTAAAATGCGCAGAAATTTATCAAATAATATCATAAATTACAGAAATCCTTTTTTTATCAGTATGTATTTAAAATTATTCTCAAGTTAGAAGTGCTTATCTGTTAAGTATTTTGTAAATAAAGCGAATGAATAAAACTAAAGGATTGACATAATGAATTCCACTTTGGCTTGAACCGGTCTTCAAGGTCAAATATTTGGCGCGCTTTTCTTTTACCTCTCCGCCAACTCAGCTTCATTTGCAACCATTATCATCTTTCGTACTTTTTTATTCTCGCTTTTTTACCAGCTGATATTTTTGATACTGTTAATCACATTAACAGTTATTAGTTTTGATTGTTGAATATTTATTCAATTCGTCATTTCTGTTCACTTCTAAAATGTCTGAAAAAGAGAAAGTGTTATCACCAACTACGCTGTGCACACCTTCAAGACGAGTGAAACCAACAAAAAACTGCAGCATGCAGAAACATATTAGATGTTTATTCTCAACTCCGAGAAAACCCTCAAGATTCTATCAATCAAATCGTCAATAAAGTTTCGCATCTTACAGGTTTTTGCAATGAACAGTTTTCCTTTTGAAAAAAGATATAAAGGCATCAAGTCCTTTAAGTACCCCTGGAAAGAAGCTACCATTATCAGTAGGTGAACATTCAGGTCTTGTAAAATATGATGATTTTACATTATCCTGAATTTGACTAAAAATCCATGCATTTTTCGTAGAAATGAGATCCCAACATTAGATAAAGTTTTAAAAGATGTGAACAATGATACAGATATCTTTTCGAAAAGCATTAGCCGAACTAAGCTTTACAGAATATTGAAAGATTTAAGGTTTTGTTTTGAGAAACAATAAAACGAAATGAAATAACTTTAATGATTTATTAAAATAATGTATCAATAATATTGAAAAAATAATGAAAATAAGGAAACAATTAATTCTCCGATAAAGTGATAATATAATAAAGTAAATAAATATTTACTATTTGGCGAAAAATTTGCGAGATAAAGTTTCGCCAGTGGTCTGCATTTCTAGTAACTTTTTACTTTAAAGTAACCCAGTTCCCCTGACAGCGACTGCGATTCGGCATGCCTAGAATATACACTACTGCCAAGTTAGGGTGAAACAGAGTATAGATTAAAGATAACTGACTAAGAATGCCTTGTTGTAATTTCTACCTGAAACTATATTTGTTCATCACTCTGAGCCATAAATAAAAGCAAAATTTAATAAATATATATTGAAATCAATATAAGAAATATTAGTAACCGAACTTTTAACCATGGTAATAAGAGTAAAACAATATGACAATGCATAATTATTAGTATTAAAATGCAGAAATTTGTTAAAAGTAGAATTATATATAAAGAAAAGCATACGAGTTAAGTCAAACATACACTGTCAATATAAACTGTTTACAAGAAAAACAGTTACTATATAGAAACTGTTTACAAGAAAAACAGTTACTATTGACTTGACTTACAGACAGCTAAATTATATACAAACATCAACAACAACCATTCTTGCAGATTTCAGAAAGAAATGCTAGAATTTTCAAGGAAAGATTATTCAGTACTTAACTACATCAGAAAAGAACAAACAAAACGAAATCCACAAAAAAACTCATAAAATTAAATCCTCTTAAAATTAATAAAAAGGCCCAAATGAAGCTGTAAATAACTTCATACAGCTACACAAAACCCTTTTATTTATTGCTTTACATTAAGAAATTTCTGCTTAAGTCTTCACATGCCGAAATTTCTTGTCTTGTTCAGACACACAATGTGCAAAAAATGTCTGGGTTCTTATTGCTTTATTTGAAGTGAATTTCTTTCTTACTTTTTAAATATGTTCTCAACATCTCTTCTTCTAACATACAATATGTTATTATAGAAGATTACTATTCCATATTAAATCATACATTCCTATAATATAATTTGATATCTCGGATTTAAGATTTTGAAGAAACTTTTGAATGCTCATTCCCTTCATAAATAAAAGTAACTATACGAAAAAATATCTCCAGCAATTCCAGTTTTACAGCTGGTTAAAAGCTTTAGAAATTTCACAGTTTCTACTACACCAGACATCGACTTGAATGGAAAATAAATTATATCATATTTCACTATCAACCAATGTTATAGAAAATGTTAATGAATATATTTCAAAATGCAAGAAATTCAGAAAAAAAAATCCAATATGCCATTTGTATATTTTAAAAAGAATACAAAATTCCATATTAAATGGAGAATCTTCCAATAGGAAAAGAATCATATTTTGTTTGATTCCAATTCTAAAAAATATAAGTTCCATAACATAAATTTAAATAGGTTTCAAAACCGTATTTCATATATAATTTAACTTTAAAATTAGAGTATTTTTTAAAGCATATTAAATTCAAATTCGCTTTCGTTTAAATACAACCACGTTGTTTTAAAAATTATGGAAAGTAACCAGTATTGCAAAAGCCATTGCAACCAAGCCTATAAATTTAGCTTCCAGTAACAGAATTTAAAAACAAAATAACTTAAAAATTTTAATTATCAAGCTAGAAGAATGCGTACAATATTCGTTGAAATTGACAATGTAGAGATAAAACTATTATACAATACGAAGTTTCAACACTTGATTAAGGCATAGCATTACAACATCTATTTTCACTGAAATAAACAATATTTGATAAAAGTTTCATATTAATAACCTAAAGCTTACCGTTTTAATATGATTAACAATTGTATCGACGATCAATGGAGCATGTTGATTGTTTTCTTCAGCTAACATGGTCAACATATTGATATGAGGCTTGCTATTGAAGTTCAAGTCTTGCAACGATGCCTTGTATTCTTCAGCTACAGATTCCGCCATTTCACTGCGCAATTCTTAATGACGACTTGATTTATTTCTCACTAATAATACTAATGCCTTCTACCTAAGTAATTCCAGTCATGCTACACAAACACCATATTTTAATCCGTAAACAATTTTCATCTCCAAGTCACAAACCAACAACGAAATGAACGACACAGATGCTAAGGACAGATAGGTAGATGTGATTTCTTCTATGACGTAGGGGACATACTTGATGAAAGGAAGATTCTGATTGGTTCAAAGATTCGATTGAACAGGGAAATGGAGGTGCCAGATTTGGCAGGGTAGCACTTTAAATTATTTCACTTAATTTTTTCAAGCTGAGACTAAAATTTGACCTATATAAAAAGCACGTGCTTTTTTCCATTTCTTAAAACCATATTCTTTCATTTTTTAGATTTTCCTTCTTCCTTTTATTCATTTATTTTTATTTCTTACCTTTTTATTAATAGAAATGTAATTTCTTCTTTTAAACAAGCAAAAATGTCTCATAATTGAAATAGCGAATAGCTTTTTTTTTCTCGAATTCTAGCTCCCAATAACAAAAAACATGTTGTGATACAAAAGTCAGAAAAACAAATTTTAAAAATTTAAATTAATTAATTATAATATTGATAAATTTAATCTTGCACCTTGTTTCTTCTAATTTGTTCTAAATTTAAAAGTTGAGAGAAGCGCTAGGTGGCACTTATGATTATTATCATTATGTAATACTCATTTTAAAGGATGTACATTTTTAAAAATATTCGAATTTTTCAAAAGCGAATATTATATCGAGAATACTTTTATTTTCAACAAATATTTCCATGGGTTTTTTTTAACATAAAATTTAATTTTTCTTAAATCTATGAAATTTTTAAAATGAATAAGTTTTTATATAAATTTTTAAAACTCATTTTATTGAAGAATATGGCAAAAAATATCCACGTTATATTATCAATAGACAAAGAAAACAACTGCTTAAGGACAATGCAATTTTGAATAATCTCAAGAACAGCAGATTTTTTAAAAAATATTTTCCAAAATTTGTGTGTTGTGTCTTACAAGGATCGAATAAAAGCAAAATTAGAGTTTGATATTGTTTAAATTTCAGGTAATTTTGAAATTTACTTGCAGATAATTTTTTTTTTTAATTTGCTTTCATATCAATATCTCCTCCCCCAATTAGATTTTTTTTTGACTCATTGATTCAGCAGTTAAAGACAGATTCACCATTTTCTTATTTAAATTATGTTGAAATGTTTTGAACATTTCTTTACATTTGGAGTTATTCTCGAATTTAAATTTATCAACTATATAGAAGATGATTCCCAATTTAAAATGTTTTGTTGTTTAAGCTATCGCAATAATTGTTACTTAAAAGTAACTTACGTAGATGTTAAATTGCAATCAATTAAGAAAAATTTGCTTTTGAAAGTTTGGATAGGAGGGAAAAACTTGACAAGGTCTTCCATAAGGCTTAATCCTGTCCTGGCTGTCATTGGTGACTTATTAAGAATAAAAGTGGAGGATTATGATTTTGCTTTTCAAAGTTTTCACTTTAAAAAAAGAGTATAAACGCACGAATATTTAGTTTCAGCGAAATATATATTTCCCTTCTTCTCTCTCGTTTGCTACGTCACTGCGTCTTCGTTTATTTTAAATCTAAGCATGATACGTAAAATAATGGCATGAGGTCTATTTTCAAAGATACCACGGGAGAAAAATCTTTGGGAGGGTCAAGGAGTTAAAACCTGAATGCTTTTTAAAGCCACTTCTGATAAGAAAGCTTTAAAAGGAAAAAAAAAAAAAAAACATGCCCATAATTTAGTTTTGTTGGGCAACTAGCCACTTCAGATGCAATTTAAACAAATTAATTCATTTTTTTTAATTCCTTAATGAGATCGTAATCTTAAAAGAAAGTTTTTTCAAATGCTTCTTATATTCCTGATAAAGAGCATAATTTTAATATTTCCCTTTGCAGAAGGTTGTAAAAACTATAGGGTAGCGAGACATAATTTGGAAACTAAATAAAAACTTTTATGCGGTTTTCACACTTTTTTCTATTACACTTCATTTATTTCAAATTTGTGAATTTTATATATAAATTTTTCGTTCATTTCTTTACGTGATAAAGTTTTGCAATTTGAATATTGATGTATTCTGGATGACAATGCTCCATTTTAATATTTTCAAAAATTAATCGATTGGCCATTTAATAGATTAAGTTGATTAAATTTCTATTCTGTGCGAATAGTGTAACTTGACGTTGAATTTTAGAAAGCATCCAATAAAAAAAATCATGCTATTTATAATAATAAATAAATAAAATATTAAAAAAAGAAAATATTTAAAAATTTATCTTTTACTATTTTAATAAAAATGAGATTTTTAAAACCGTTCCCAGTATATATACTTGCCATTTACACTGGAAAATGAAACGAAATTTCTTTATTTTTAAAACACTAAGATTTAGCAAATAGCTGCTTGAAAAAAGATTTTTCTTTTCTCATTTAACTTGGAATAATTTTCGTTTAAGTATTTTATAGCCTTATATCTGATCACAGATTACTGGAAATCGTAAAAACAATTCCCATATAAAAATAAGATAATAGAAAAAAATTTTGTTTTAAGATTTGTCATTAGTGTCAAAAGATTAAGAAAGAGACATCATTTTCTGTTCCGCCTTATATTCGCAGACAGGATTTGAGTCAAAAGAAAGCAACGAATGCTTTTTGTTTGAATTTGAGGTTGGTTGGATTAAAGCCTGCGACAATAATAAGTGTGATAGATATCTGCAAATTACAACGACTAATCCATCCCATATTTTCCATTATTAATCCACGTCCTATTTTCCATTATTGAGCTTAAAAAAATTAGTGATGTAATTTGTGGAATCATTTTCTTTAATTGATCCGATGAAACGATTTTAATAGACTATATTTTTTTCTACATTAACGCGTATTTCTCAGAGTGTTTATTACATTTTTAAAAGTAAATAAACTACAAAAATTTACTGTTTTTACTTTATTGAAATTATTTTTCTGTCAGATTTCATTAAAAACTATTTTGATGATTCAAATATGACAAACTTCCCTTATTTCTACTATTTTGAAAATACTCCTATTAAAGTAAGCAATATCAAACTAATTTTTTTTCTTAACCAATAAATATAATTACGAAGGAAACAAAATCTATAAAATGATGTGGAACGCCCTAATCATTCTATTTACTGGCCAATTACATTAGATTTTTTTTTGTTGTTGTTAATTGATATAGTTGTATCACTAAAACCTGAATTTGAAGTCAAAACTTATGTCTTGTCGTAGCCTAAAAATTCAATTCCCTGTGTATTAGATATCCTATTCTATCCTAGATAAGATATCCTATTCCTTACTTATCAGATATAAGACATTTCTTTGCATAAAAGCAGAATTGATTTTGTAAATAGAATTTACATGATTTAAAATATTTTTTAAAAGAATATTTAACAAAAAAAGGGAGTTGAAATAAACAAAAGTAGGTTTTTCCAAACTAATGTATTGAAAGAAAAAGGCAAAAGAATTCTTGAAATCTATAATATAAAACTGGCAGATAATTGGCAGAATCCTATGTTCAAATTAATCCACTTATGTACATTTTTTTTTTTTTTTTACTAAAATTTCTTTTCTATTACGAATCTAATTTCAATAAATGTTAAGACAATTTTACTTTATGACATAAAACATGAGTACTATTGAGATTTTAAAACATAAAATTGCTAAGCGAACTATTGTAATATATAGACATACACATACATTTTTTCCCTTTTATGAGTAAGAATAATAGCGATTTTGAAGAAAATTCATTCAGAAATATGAGATTGTTCAAATATTAGTAAATAAAACAGCTATAGATTCTCTTATATCTTACTTCTTTTTAAATGCATTTAATTCCGCTATTTATTTTTCTGATAAAAACAGTCTTACTTTTCTATTAATAATAGAATTAATTATCATTTATTGCAAGATATATGAATAAGATAAATGTATGTACAAGATCTTATAAATGAAAGATCAAATAAAATTTTTACAAAAATTATCGCCATTCCATTATTACCAATTAGCCCGACCGGAAATGCAGCTTTGGAAAACTAAAAACCGTTACCCGCGCCAAGTTTTCTTGCCAAAGGTCTAAATCCCAGTAAACCTACGATGCAACAGGGGTAGGGAATGATTTACCGAGCGCAAATGTTCCGATACCGTCCGCTCTGGCCACGTAACCTATGGGATGTTACTGATTGCATTATTGTTCGGGGGGGGGGTGCTTCTTGGGAAGACTGTCACTTATTATTGTCACCGAGAGAAGGGACGAGCAAAGTGTTTCTTGAACACATGGTCGCAATTCAGTTGTCATGCTATTAATCATTATTTTCCAGTTCCAAGAGAAAGACGAAAGACTCTTTCATTCGTATGGGAACGAAATTGTCCAATCAGGTTTTAGGCATTTTTCCTAATTTTCAGAATTGAGAAAAATAGAAAGGGCGCATAAATTTTTGCTTCGAGTTGTCCCATTGTTAAAGTCGACCCTCCACAGACTTTAAATATTTAGAATTCAGAATATAATTAGAGAACTAACGGAATTCTTAAGGCATCTCTGCGCAAACGAATTTCAGCCGTAAACGTAGTTGTGAGCCCACCTGTGAGATCATTTTCTTTCTTCACAGCCCCAAATATGCATAAAAGTAGTGGGTCCAAATTAATATATAGGATAATTCTAAGAGAACCTCATGGCATAACCTCTAGGAATTGAGAAGGTGTGAGGTTTCAATTTTATTATTTCAGTTTCCTCTTTTTGCTATATTTTCAGAGTAATATGATTGTATGCTTTTAGTTGATTTACAAAAAACATGCATTCGAACTTATTTAAACGAAAATCAATTATCATTTAAATGCTGGTATACTATACTAATGATAATTCTGATTAATCACTTTTTGCATATTTTGTATTATATTGTTTCAAATTCTTTTAAACATGTCTGATCGTATAATTAAATAAAATTTTAATTTTTTAAAAATATTTTTTTTATTATTATTTTATTTATTTGCTGTGCGAGAGATATTTAAGCTAACTGTACTTAAATAATCCATAATTAAATGTTAATTCAACTTGTCAAAATATACTGCTTAAAATGACTTAATTAGTGAATAAATTAAAACCAATAAAAAAATGTCTGATTTGTAAATTAAGTGATAGGAAAAGAGGGCTCCGAAATTTGCATTTTCTAAAGGCCTCTGGTAGGCTCAATCCGGCTGTGAAAAAATGTCACAAAAATATTTAGAAACTCTTCAAAGTCATATTACTTTAAAATTACTTATTATTTTTCGATTAAATATAAATAATATACTAAATAAGATATCAAATAATTTACTGAATTTCTTGGTATTTTTCATTTCAGAATTTGATTAAAAGTACTGTCATGAATTTTAAGAGGAAATGTCTAGAAAATAAGAACTGTAAGGATATGTATTAAAAATTAAACATTTAAAAGTTTCAAAAAGGTTTTTGCAATGAAACAATATAAGGTAATTATTAAATTTTTCATAATAAATTATTTCTTTCGGGTTGAAAATGTGGTATCACAGGAAAAAAAATTATCGGTATTACAAATACAAAAAGAATTTTGTTCATGGATTTTTACTATTATTAAAAATAAATTCTATTATGCTTTTACCCATCATTTTCTAACAAACAATTAAAAATTTCTGAAAAAAAAAACTTTTTAATCGATGTAGTGTATGGTAAAGCTATTTTTGCTATTTGAAAAAAAAAGAAAAAAAAAGGTTTGTATCATGAAAGAGTGAAATGAAATAAATGAATAAATGTCTTCAAATAATAAACTAATTCGACAATAAATGAATCTGAATTCTGCTATGGTTTTAAATATGAATCATCTGATAAAAAGATTTTTTTTTTTGAAAAATATGATAATGTTTATAGACTGTAAGTTGTAAGATGCTGCTTAGTGCAAAATTCGTTCAAAATGTTCTACAGGGCAAACCATTGAATATATAACAATAAAATCTGACACGTAGTTAGTTTTAATGTAATAGATATTCAAAATTTTATTCTTTAAAAATCTATTCAGTGAACCAAATTTATTTCCTTGCTATTTCTTTCTTTCTTTCTTTTTCTTTTCCTTTTTTTTTTAAACTCTAACTAATTTTTGAAATCAGTTTTAATGTTTTTCAGTTAACTACGTACACCCAAATAGCAAAATTGGGAATATTCAGAGTGTGCATGTTTATAGTTGCCGTGAGAAAACGCATAATTAAATATTAGATATTTCACCTTATTATTATTATATTTCAAAAAATTGGGCATTAAGTATACTTTAGACAGGTATTCTAAGCACTACCCATTTGTGTTATGTAATAATGACTGCGCAGAGAATGCAACAGCTTATGCAATCAAACCTAACTCATTATCATACTGCCATATTTCGGCCAACCAGCGGCTGACTAGATCTGAAAATATTGTTGCCAGGAAAACAATCAGAGCCTCACACTCACATTTAAAATTCTTTCTTACAGTTTTTATAGCGAATATATATATAACTTTCTCGCATATTCTCTAATAAAGGTATTCACATTGTTTCAACATTCTAAGTTATATTGAATATTTTAAATTAAAGTCATAGAACAAAATTGTTTCAAATTAAAAATGACTGTCTTGTTATTTTTAATGGAAAAAGCCCCTAATGTTTATAAATATGACTTTTATAAAACAAGTAAAATATTAAAGAGAAAAAAACCGAAGGAAATTTTAAATTATTTCAAATGGATAAATAGATTTCAAAATACAAATTTGTAAAAAAAATCAACATAATTTGCACACATATTTATCCATTGGGGATATATATGTGTGATATTGATAAACTTGGCGGGAAAAAAGATATGAAATTTTCAGATTAAATTTTGAATCCACATTATATAAACAGCACACTTTTAATTTCTTTTTTTTTTTTTTTTCAGTTCCATTTGTCAATTTTTAGTGGAAGTTAGCAAATGAACTTTCCAAACGAAAATCGACACAATGCATAATTTTTCATGGGAGAACTGTTTATTTTTATTTCGAATACCATGTATTCCAATAACTAAAGGTAACTATATTTTTTATTATTATTGATGGATGTTCAACGAAAAAAAACGTACATAGCTTGTCTTATACTCATTTATCTGTGAGTACATGCACTTCCCCCTTCCCCGCTCATCCTAGAATTCTTTACTAAGACACAGCATTATATAACCTTAAATTCGACGAAAGGAAAGTCAGCTGACTTCGTTTTGAGCTGGGAATCTAGACTGACCATCAATGGACCTTTTCTCTTTCGTGATAGAGAACTAAAAAAATTGTGAGAGCATATTTTAGCTATTTTTTATAATAATTCACACACATCCATATATATATATATATATATATATAACACTGATTATGTAACACAAAAATCGTCTTATTATTTATTGCCGAATGACAACAGTCAAATGTAAATAAATCATTATAAAAATTTCAGCCTACTTCGATGAACGTTTTTACAGCTGCACTGAATATAACGCTTCATTTAGCTACTTAACAGAGCTCCAAAACATTATTAGAAATGTTCTGGAGAGAGCTCGCCGTTTCACCAAAAAGGGCATTTAATCAGAGAAAAAAAGATACATAAAATAAATAAGAATAGTCTTCAAACAAAAAGTTTAATTGCGAGCAAAAATAGGCTTAAACTTTTCTAAATGGTTAATCGCTATGACTTGCCTATGGAAAATGAGGTTCATTTCTTTCAAAACAATTATCTTATACAACTAGTCTTTGTATTAAATTAAAAGTCGAGGAATTTCCTTTTTAATGATATCAGTTTCATTTCCATATAATTTCTCTTTAATTTTATGGTTTGATAGTTTTTTATTTGCGCATAAACGTAGTATCGTGAAATCGTCATAAAATTCGCATTCTAAATTTTGACGAATCGCCACGTTTTAGACCTCCCTGAATTCGAAACGCACATTTTTGGGAAATGTCCATCTGTCTGTCTGTCTATGACAATGATAACACAAAAACACTTTATCTAGACTGAAGAAATTTGGTATACGATCTTTATATCGAATTTGTACATTTCTATCAAATTTTGAGCAAACTCAGCACAGAAGAAGTCTGTTCGTCCGGCTCTTCGAATTTAATTTAATACAATAACTACAAAATGAAAAGATATATAAAGATAAAATTCGATACACAAAATTAACATCAATAGTGTAGACATCTGTGAAATTTTGAGCCAAAACCAACAACGGTTTGACTGTCTGTCGGTCTATACTTTCAAAAATATTTAAAAGCGATAATTAAAAAGCGCAATGACTTCAATATATCAAATTTTGTGTGTGACTTTATGACTACACGTGCAGTTTTGTGTCAAATTTTTTTCTATCGATTCAATCTAAAGCACAAGTTCGATTTTCGGATAGGTACTATTAATCGCATACCAAAGATAAATCGCCAAAAAACTCGCCAAGGATGGAACTAAGATTCAGTAAAAATGCTAAACTCACACCAAATAATATTTGGTAACTTGTACGCCAATGCCATGCAAGGCATTCACTGGGATAACATCTTTATTAGAGAGTATGTGAAAAAGTTTTAAGAGATCACTGCCCCTGGTTTCATTTCCTATTCCTGAAAACCACTCAAACAATAAATTTAACAAGAGATCTTTAAATGATGACTGTATGACAGAACGGAGGAAATATTCTTCATATTCCTTGTTTTAATCTTTTGTACTAACCAAAAAAACACCATGATTCCTTCGTTGTCATCCCCTTTCACCACATTCCCGAGGAACGCACACGTAGCGAAAGGGGGGGGGGATGGAGGAATGCAATTCTATCCTCCCCTGCATTTTCTCCGAATCGGCATTATGTTTACGAGCTGCAAATTTTGAAGGGACAATTAAACATACTTTATTCCGTTGGAAGATGATGTTTGTTTATGATAATTACGATTGCAGTGTTAAAGTGAGAACATGAAGTTTTATTTCTCAAATCACTAGTTTTACGAATATTTAGTGATATTTAGATGAAATAATTTGCGAATCGGGAAAAAAATTTGTTATCGATTCACTCGAAAAATGTATCGAAATGTTATCGAAAAATGCATGTTTGCTTCTCGGAAAAAAAATGTAAAAGTGATACTCGAATTCGTCAACAGAAATTCGAGCAAATCGAAAACAATGTCAACAATTGCGAAAATATGTTATTTTTGTGCTGATAAGAAAATGGTAAATATCGCTGTTTTAAATATCGACCGGTTTTAGTGAATTGAATTGATATTGATATCAGACTGCATAATCAATTTTAATAGTTGGCTAAAGATATTGATGCTTAAGGCATCAGGTAAGTAGAAATCAACTGCATGAAAATTCGTAAAGAGGAAACACATGCAGGACGAAGAAATTCAACAGAAAAAATTTTTCGAAACATATTGCACAATTTTCAAAACAAGTATTTTAAGTCCAACAATTTTACCTTAGATTTTTTACTGGGTGAGTCGCATCATCCAAACATTTCTTCGTACATTAAAGATGTTGGTATCATCCATGAAATTTAACTTACAGTTTTAATACCTTCTTTCCTTAATTTTTGACTAGTTTGAACACTGTCAGTTGCACTTCTTGTAACGATAAACTACTTTTTATCTTGCTGTGGAAATTGTAAGCTGCTTCGGCGCAGCATATTCTGCAACAGGATCTTGCGCCAGAAATCTAAATCTAAATCAAAACAAGTATATATTTTTAATCTCAACGTACAGCAACTATTTTTTGAATTGTATAATTTAAGCTTGATGTGTCAAAAAAATATTAAACCAGAGGGAATATTCTCCCAAAAACTTTACCATTTATTCTCTAATAAAAGTGTTATGCCAGAGAACGCCTTCGCATTTTTACTGAATCTATCGTGTCATCCTTGGCGAGCTATTTGGCGATTAATCCCTGACATGCGGTTAATAGTACCTATCCGAAATCCAATTTGTGTTTTCGTGCGTTTTTTCCAACCAATAGAAACAAACAAACAAAAAAAAAGATACAAAATTACAAAAATACAAAATCTCATACCAAATTTGAAATATTTAAGCCATTGCGTTTTTGTGTTTGCATGTTTCTAAAAGAACAGACGAACAGATGGTCAATATCTATTGAATTTGGCACAAACTTTGATAGGTGTCTAGACTATAGATGATAATTCTGTATCGAATTTTATCTATATAGCTCTCCGTTCTGTAATTATCATGTTAAATCCTATTCGAACCGCCGTACAGACGGACTTCCTCTGAACAGATTTTACTCAAAATTTGATAGAAATCTGAAAATATGATGTAAAGACCGTATACAAAATTTCTCCTGTCTAGATCAAAGCGTTGTTGAGTTATTTTCGGCACAAACAGACAGACGGACATTTTCAAAACATTTGTTTTTGGGGGATCTAAAACGTGGAGATTCGACAATATCTGGAGATCGAATTTTTTTACTATTACTATCTTATGCTATATATACGAGGAAAAAAGAGAAGAAAAAAAAACTCAGATGAATTTTTGTTTATTAAAGAAGTTATTATGTTGAAAATAACAGAAATAACCAGAATGCTTAGAATTAAAGTTAAGAACGCAATGGAAATGTTCATCATGAAACTAACCGAAGATTGTACATATATCTCAAGCTTAATCGATAAAAGGCCTGTTGATTCCCTGAACACTAGTCTTGAAAATGACATGATAGTAAATCTCCATTTCATGTTTTTAGAAAATAATAATGCCAACGAAATTGGTTACCTTGAATTTTTAAAAATTACTCAATAATTTTTCTTGAAATGATGCAAAGGGTTCTATTTGTAATGATATTTGGTAATCGGAAAGTGTTTCACTCAAATTTTTTGGTAATTTGTTAATTTTCTTTTCGGTCCTGTGAACCATCTATTGAAATATTATCTACAATTCGAATATATTTTAATTAGTATGGAATTGAAACTAAAAATTTTAAATTTCTAAATTGTTGTCTCATTTAAGTATGTCAATAATTTTCGCCTTCAATGATCATAAGAGAATTTTCGGACTTTAAATACGCGTTAAAAAAAAGATAAATGCATTTATCCTATTCATGAGATAGTCTTCATTTTCCAAACAGCAGGGCTAGCTCAGAGGATTAGGAATTATGGCGGCGCACAAGTCCCTATGAAAATGACTAGTTTTGTAGAATAGAAATGCCTACCTTTTACTTTCTCGTTTACGAAGTATAGATGAAGTATTGTACTCTTTAAAAATTCGAACTCGAGGTTTGGACGTATCTCCATGTTCCAAATCTCTGTGAGTTCGAAAAACACGTTTTTGGAATTATGTCTGTCTGTCTATGAGCACGATAACTCAAAAACGTTTTTCAGATGGCTGATGAAATTTCGTATATGGAATTATGACCGAATCTGAACGTTTCTATTAAATTTGGAACGAAATCCATTCTGTGGAATTCCATCTGTCCCTCAGTCCGAATATAAGGTAAAGCTACGAAACGAAGAACGCCGGATGGCTAAAATTCGGTACACAAATTTAACATCTGAAGAATTGATATGTTTCAGTTTTGAAATCAAATCCGCTGAACGGTTAATCCGTCGGTCTTTTCTTCACAAACATGTAAATTCGATAACTCAAAATATGATAAAAACATATTAAATTTGTTACCTGACTTTATGGCTACTGTTGTGATTCTATGCCAAATTTGGTTTTTTATCCGCCGAAAAAAAGATGCTAAAAATATAAATTTGGTTTTTGGTACTTCTGTATTAACCAGTGATCCATCACTAAAGAGCACACGTTAATAGGTTCTTTCGTACTTATTGTTCGCAATGGTATTTGGTTATTAATACTTAGATACTTTAGTGAAAGTTTCTGAAAGACGGTTCCTGATGATTATTTGTTAGAATCGTATATATTACTAAAAAAGTGAATTTCGTGATTTTGTATTGGCTAAAATGCAGGGAAAAACTGCATGTGTGGCCCTGATAAACTGAAGGAGAAAGAGAGAGAGTGAAAAAATTTTGTATCTTGTTTTAAATACTTTGTGAAAAAAAAAACATTTTTTTTAATTAAGATTTCATCTGATAAAATACATTTCCAAACTTTATATTTTCTGATCAAAATTGCATGAATTTATTTCCAGTTCATTAATTTTAATTATAAATATAGATGAAAAGAAATTATTTATTAATGAAAGATTAAAAATTACTCACAAACTTGAAACATCGTATAGGTTCTAATATAAATCGGATAATGCGTGCAAACTGATTGAAGACGATTTTCTTAAATATTGCAGAGTTAAATTCCAAGTTGGAAGACGAAATTCAATGCATTGATTCATTTAATTAAATAAAAATACATGTCGAGTTTTGCCTGCCAACATAACAATTGTGCAAATATTATAATATTCATTTAATTAACTTATTTGAATTGTGTTCAAACATTTTTACTGTTATCAAAATTAAATTAAACTAATTAATTACCAACGCATCTGCAGGAATTTTTTACTCACAATTGAGAAAGTAAATGCATAAAAATTGTCGACAATCTATTATTAATCCAAAAAGACTTATTTATTTATTTATTAATTATTATTTTTTAGAATTTATATCAATCGAATACGAAATAAATAATATCAACGATTCTGTGTGCTACTATATGTGAGGAATATTTTTTTAAATTGGTTATTGTAACCTTATTTTAAAAGTTCGCAACCCACTTATATTTTACAAGTTTGTGAAGTAATTATTTTTATAATTTGAATTCTTAAAGATTTTTTTTTGTGCGAGTAAAATTTTGACTTTTTTAATTAATTTGTGATTTGCCAGTTTTATGCATTACTCAGATCTTTATCAAATCCCTTTATGAAATGTAATAAACAGAGAAAAGCAACAAATTATGATTTTGTTGTGCGAAATTTCTTACCAAGCCCTGCAAGTATAGTTCGCGCCAGGCCGCTCACTTATCGAGGTCAACTCTGTCAAGTCATGAAGTACAAAATATTTTATTAGAAATTGAAACGAAATGCCAATCCGAAAAATGTCTGACAGTTACAGCTTAATATTTTTTCGAAGAGAGTTTTTACACGTGAAGTTGATGAATATAATATTACATAATTACAAAGTTTATAGATTAAAATATATTCACAAGATTTTTACTATGTCGAATACAAAATTTACAATGAGAAATACTGTCAACAAATTCGAACCCGATATTTTGACTAATTTTCATATTTCATTCATTCCTGAAATATCTGAATTCGAAATAAAAAAATACAATTATGGAATTATATCTGTCTGTTAAACTTCGAGCGAAATTTATTCATAGGAATCTGTCGATCGTAGTTGTCCGAATACAAATGAATAGGATAGATAGATAAAACTTGAGTAAAAAGCTAGATAGATAAAATTTGGTACAGATATCTAGTATCCAGCATGCATATTCATATTAACTTTGAATCAAATGCATAAAAGATTTGAATAATTGTTTGTCTGCATTAACGCAGGCATGTAAACTCAAACAAGAAACAAATTGGACAAATAAAATTTTCTACACGCATCTAAAGTATACATCTTTATCAGACTTTGAAAAAAATCTGTAAAGAATTTAAGACTTTAGTGTAGGACTTAGATATAAAGCGATTTATAGCCTATCGTTCGTAATTTCGTCTGCATGTAAATGCGATAGCTCAAAGATACATTGAGTGAAATAAATAAAATTTTACTGTGTGATCTTATTATTATAATTTTAGTTTTGTGTCACATTTTGGCTTCAAAGGATTGAAAAAAATGTTACCTAGAATGCAAAACCCCGGGGGGGGCACCTCGAAATGAGGATGAGATGCTTCCGGCATGGTGGTTGGATCTCGCCACCCTGGAGGGTACACTAATGGGGGGTAGATCTGACTCCTCCCATCGATGACGGGACGTACTTCCTTTGGGGAGGGTTGTACCGTGGCCGGTGATGGCCCTTAGGACTCAACCACAGTTCCCACCAATGTTGCTGTTGCGGCGATCCGGTCATTCAGTTTTTATGGTTTAAATCCGTGTGCCTTCGTGGCGGGTCGGAGAGTTAAATGGCTGACTTACCTAGAATGCATATTCGATTTTCTACACCAATTTACGAAGCACAAAATTCTCAGATACGAAATATAAAAATAAAAATCATGTGCGATATATATAAAATAATAATAATAATAATAATAAAAGAACTCACGACCTTTCTAAAGCTCAACATTTTGTGCTGGAGAAGGGGAATAACATCTTCATTTGAGAATATCGGAGAAAATTTCGAAGAGACTACCCCCATTAATTTTTATCAACTATCTGCTTTATTGATTCAATCGGTCCACAAGAAATTCTTTGTTGTTCGCGAATTTGGCGCAAAGTATAATGTTATTTCACGTACATTATGGAATTCTAAACTATTTTTCGAATACAGGTTTGCTCCTCTAAAATTCAACAATTATTGAATTCAAATCCAGTAATTTGTTATCAGGCTTAGTTTAGTTATATTAACATCCAATTTTAAAGTAATTTTAGAGCAATTTTGGAGTGGGCAATCTTGAACCGCGGTCAGATGATAGGGACGACATCTGACCCCCTCTCCAAGCTTCTGCACTATAGCGGGAAGCCGTTCGCCGCCAGCTGATTTAACGCTCATCGGGCCCTCTTGCATGGCGTTTCTTAGGTTGTCTCAAACTTGGAGCCCCCCGGTTCTGAAACTGAGATCTTAAAAGCAAGTCACCAACCCCTTTTAATCTCACATTAATAAAATTTCTCCAAAAGTAAAGCCATTTTTAGGAAAAAAAAATTCTAAGAATAAAATATTTATCCTCATTTAGCATTATTTTTTATAAGAAATACTGAATAATTTACTGTGGACGATATGCTATTTGCGGGAATTAATACGTTATGTGCCAAAAACAATGGTGAAGTGAAATTGATTTTAGGTTGATATCTAAAAGCACTATATTCTAATCTTTCCAGAGGAAATATCATAAAGGTATTACGCTTATTTCATTCTTATCTAAGCAGTTATAATTCGAAACAGAATGTCTTATTTTATCTGAATAACGGAGTGCTTTTAGAAGACCATTTGCATATTATCGCAATTCGTTCATTTCGAATCGATATGGAGTTGAAGAGAATTCTGTGATTAAGAAACGGGAAGTTAACTGTTAAAACGAGTGTTTTTAAAAGCAATACGTCAAATCTGAAATTAAGCTATTTGAAATTAATAAATGTAAATTGAAAAAGTATTCCCAGTCTCTCCTAGATTTGTTCTCTCTTTCTCTTCTCGATTGTGAGATAACAAAAATCACGAAAAAGAATTATGTTCTAAATTAGAGATACTTACGCGGATTTTTTTAATAATTTTATCCCCCCCCCCCTGTTTTAGCAATCACCGGAAATTGGAATTCATAAATATTACATGAGTCTTTATATTTAAAATTGTTTTCAAAATCAAAGAACCAGAACTCCATTTCTAATCACAGGTCTAATTTCGCCAGTTTCTATTTCATTTGGTAGCTCATGATGATCGCTTACCCTAATCAGTCATTCATTTTCGAGAAATTTTCACAATAAAACTTTGACACTGCCCTCGTCCTCAACAATTAATTGATTTTCCCAGTTCTGCAATCAGTGTAATCAGAATACTCTATTTGCAAGTATAATATAGCCGGCTCAGGTGACCAGCTTGTTCGACGATATTATTGACTTTTTAAAGTATTAAATATTAATGAGGAATGCATATTTTTATAAAAATTTCACCAAGTATTTGATAAGGCTGGAAAAGAAAAAACACGAATTTATTCTGAAAGAGACAAAACAAATTGTAACGTAAGTATTGTTTCTAAAACCCTCCGCGTTTCTGGACATGCGTTATAATGAGATTAATTTGATAAAATAGGGGTGAGAGGAAATTAGGAGATGTTTATATTTAACAGTAAAGTAAATACCGGAAATGCGCACATCCTTCCGCGAGTCACCCCTTAATGAGATAGAATCGTAGAAAAGTGGTCGTCTCAGAATGCTGAAAAGAATAGTAACAAAAAATGTACATATTACAAAATGAAAGCGAAAGTGAAAATTTTACTTCGGAATTAATATCGAAAGAAAAATTCTTTTTTTTTTCTTTCTTAAATCTTAATTTTAACATTGGCAAAAAACACATTAATTTTTTTAAGTCAATTAATTTTTAATTAAAAAATTAATTAATTATAATAAAATTTAATAATTACAAACTAATAAAAATGTAGTTAATTACAAAGTCATAATTAATTTTTAATTTTGAGAATGTTTTGATGGAAATTCATAAAATTAAAAATTAATTGTAACAAGCTGTGTATTGCATTTAAGAAAATTATTAAAAGCAAAGAAAACGCTGTATTAAAATGATAACAATATTGTAATTTTTTTAAAGTTTTATTATAATACAAAGATCATTTTGTGAGATAATAGTTTTGGTAGACAGAGTTATCAATTTCTTTAAATAAGTCACAACGATTACCAACCTGGCAATTTTCAGGCTGAAATAAATTGAACATTTTCTTTTCTTTATTTCATAAAATTACTGTCATTTTAATTGAACACAAATTCTGAACCAGATTATTATAATTATCATCCATTTATATATATAGAGAGAGACAGACAGATAGGTAGATAGAATTATTATAGTTGTGTTTATAAATATTTTGTCATGCACAGTTCTGCATAACGCATTGCTACTTAATATAAATAATTATGATTATGTTATATGATAAGTGCAAAACTGAAATTTTTTTCATGAAATGAAGCAGAGATAAAAAAAAATATTTAAACTTTTTTTTCAAAAGAATTTTAATTATCTTACTCTAAAATCATTCTATTAGTTTTAAAATAAATTATAAGAAACAAAAAGAAAAGTTAGGATAGAATCCAGCAAGACAACTTATTTATTTGTTTCAAATTAAAAATCGACCGGATTATTGTTATTATTATTTTTTTTTTTTGGCGAAACTGATCGTACTAATGTAACCCTGTAAAAACATTCAACTGCTGCTTTTCCTTTCAATTTGATTTCTAGGTGAAAAGAGCCTGCCGGTCTGTAACAGTTTATTCCATTATCGGAAGTAAGTCACTTCACTTCTATTTTCTGGATGCATGTCATAAAATGAAAATAATCAATAGCAGCTCGACATTTTGTAAATTTAAATTATAAAATATAAATTTGAAAAAGATAGCATGAATTAAAAAAATAAAACTTTAAAGCATATTATTCCATTATTTTGGTGAATAAAATTTGATATGGCAAGTCATGCTCCACTACAGACTAAAATTTTTACTAAACTGGCAACATTTGTATATATGCGCACGCAAATATAATTTTTTTTCTCTTTTTCATTGTAATTCTCATAGCTCGTCGAGAAATTTCTGGCTAGTGGTTAGAAAATTTTTACCTGATCACAGCATAGGTTTGTAAATCGATTTGTTTCTTGGAACTTTTTTGTACTATTTTGGTGTATTACAGAGTTTTTAAACAGTTTCTAATCTATGAAATTTTGTTAATCAGCGATATACGAATTATTTTACTGTTTGGAATCTTTTTTGTTCAGTATGTATTGTATAAAATGGCTAACTTTTATTTCACTTCCTTTATGTAAATTTTACTGGTCTTTTGTCTTAATTTTTGAGTATTATTTGTTGCAAGAAAATCTCCTTTAATGAGCAAGATAAACAAATGTATATATTTTTCAGAGCCATTTTAAATTTGCGTATTAAAAGTGAAACCGATTTCAATTGTGTATTTTAAAATGAAAGAATTTTGAATTTCTTTGTAAATGCTGATTTTATTTGCTGATATCCTAGTAAAATTATGAAATTTTCTTAAATTCAAAATATGGTAAAATTAAACATTAAGAACTTGTAAAAACAATTACCTTGCAATGATTTATATAACTTGTCAGATGCTAATTTTGCATTAAGTTGAAGATTTAATTGCCTGATTTGGTATAAATAGTGTAATTTTTATGATCATACAAATCAGTGTTTATATAATATTTTTTACGGTTTTTGAGCATATTATTAAACTGATAACTTAATGAGTAACCCTGACGGAGGATCTTAATGAGTTACCCTTTTGCTTTGTTTGTTTCAGATTTTTAAAAAATTTGGTTGGAAATTGATCATTTGCTTGTCTGATTATGTATTCTGATCGTTCGTAATAATGTATTTTTCTACCATTAAAAATACGCATCATTTAAGAAGTTATTGCATCATTCTACTATAATTCTCAGATTGTGGAATTTTATTAAAATTATTTTTTTATCCTAATTGCTCAGTAGTCAAACCCTTAAATTTATCAGTATATAATTATTTTTAGGGAAATTTCATTGATTTAATTATTATGATCAGACATTTTTTGGATCAACAAAAACGGTTCTGAATTTCGACTGTTTGTTTTGAATTGAAAGTGCACTGAATTTGAACGAAATTTTTAATTACTGGCAAATATCTTTATTAAAAGATTCATTAGATTTGATTTTTAAAAAAGGCAACTGAAAATAATATAAATAACATAATTGACCAGTCATCTGGATTCTTCTTACAGTTCAATTTCTTTGATTTATGTTGTCCTAGTTTGAAAAAAAAAATAATATTCAGTATCTTAAATTGTCCTGTTTGTATTCATTAATTAACAATTTTAAAAAAGTAATCTCTAGATTTACTTTTTTGCAAGTTGTGTTTTAAAAGTATTTATGTTAATTAATTTTATTTTTAAAAATTCCAATATAGATCAATTAGTGTCAATAGAAAAAAATTCTAGCCAAACATATCAAAATTTTCTAATACAATGAGAAAACTTTTAGATAAGATTAACATATTCGATAGCTTGTTGTCTTTAAAAAAGTTAATTTCCCACCATTAGTCACTATGTACCAGATTCTTCTATATAGCTGATAAATTAATAAAATGCTTTATATGAGCTTTTTTTACTTGTTCTTCCATTTAAAATTTTTTTGTTGAGTTACATCTTTAGTGTGTTGTTGTTATTCTGTAATTACCGATTTATATTGTGCGCTTATGTTCTTTGTATGGTTGTTTAGAAAGTATTTCTTTTTATGATAATGAAAGATGATTTTTTTTATAGCTAATAAATATTTTATTGAATTATATATTGTCTATTCTAGTCCAATATCTTTTGCTATCTTTCTGGCAGCATGATTCCACACTAATAAAATTTTTGTTTTTTTCTGGCACAAAACTGACCTAGGTAAATTTTGACCTCCTCATTTGAAATAAAGATTTTGACATCTAAAATGATTTGTAGAAACCAGAAGAAATAGTAATCAGAAAGGGCCAGATATGGTAAATATGATGGGTATAGCAGTATATCCCATGCAAGCTGTAAATCACTTGGATTGGATAAAAAGTTTGCAAAAGCTTTTGGCGAATTATGAGACTTATATGAGGTCTTGTGTTATCTTGGTGAAGCACTATGTCTTTTCTATTGGTCAGTTCTGTCTTTTTTCTGTTAAAGTGAGCCACTCAGTTTGTCCAGTTAATGACAATACACTTCAGAAATGATCGTTATGTTGTCTGGTAGAAGCTAAAAAAAAAGAAAGATTTCTTTAAAATCTCACCAGACAAATAGTATCTACTTTTTATGATGAATATCAGCTTTCAAAGTACTTTGAGCCAGTTCACCTCTTTTTACTCCATGAGCTCTTTCTCTAGAAACCTATTTCTTCTCCCCAGTAATAATGCATTTCAAAAATACATATTTTTTTGACGTTGAGAAGGAAATCGCAGATGTCAACAGGATGGCATAAATTTCTTTTTGTAAGAAAGTGACAGTCTCATTTCTCAAGTTTTGAGATTAAACTTAGCATTTCAAATTATCTTGAAGAGTCGAATTTGATATTGCAAGTTTTTATTTGCCGATCTACATCAATTAATGCCTTTACTGCGTCTTCATTGGCTTCAACTAGCCTTCCTGAATGTAGTTCAACATCGCAATTCCCAGATCGAAATTTTGCAAACTAATTTTGGCAAACAAAATTATGGAAATTTCTACCTTAAATTAAGTTGAATTTTAATGCATTGACAATTTTTCTTATCAAAATATGTACTTTTTTTTTTGATTTTCAGCATATTAAATATTTATTATATATTAAATTATATAATTATAATAATAATAATTATGATTTATGTAATTATAATAATAATTATAATATAATAATAATAATAATAATTCAGCATATTAAATATTTATTATATATTAATATTTATTATTCAGCATATTAAATATTTATTAATATTATTTATTAGATATTTAAATTGTTTTACTCTAGTAGATTACATTTAGTGCTTTAATCATTAAATTGCTGCATAAATGTCTTTGTTTTTAAAGAGAAAATTACATTTTAAATTTTGTAATTATTCCAGATCAAAAATGGTTAAAGAGACGACTTATTATGATATTCTTGGGGTGAAACCCAGTTGTACCCTAGATGAGTTAAAGAAATCTTACAGGAAGCTTGCTTTGAAGTATCATCCAGATAAAAATCCATCAGAAGGAGAAAGGGTATGTTCTAAAATAATCAATTTTATATATAATATAGATATTTTATGATAAATGTTAGTATTCTAGACTAATTTGAATTAATAATTTTCATTTATTATGAATATTCTACTATGGATAGTTGTATCTAGTGTAGCTTTTGATAAGAAATAATCAGATATTTTAGTTATAAATTAACTTTTTTTTTATTATATGCTTAACAAATTATTCACACATTGAACGGATGCTTATGAGTTGCTTAATGAGTGGTCTTTCTCAGAATGAGTGGCAAGCAGAACATTATGATGTTACAGCTAGCTGCATTGACCTTTGTCACTCCAAATAGTATTATCAAATGCAACTCTGATAGGTTTGGACAGTGCCTATAGAAACTTAATTGATGAGATTGTATCTCTGATCAGGATTGCAAGACTAAGATGGAAGCAATGAAATCATTGAGCTGATAGGTGAAAATATCCAGGGCTATATTCTATGCCGTCACAAAAGGCTGTGGAGGAGATTTGCGCAAAAGAGGAGGAAATAATAGTCTGTGATGTACTAACATTCCAATGAAATAAGAGATATGAAAGCATGGGAAATTACTTCGTATGCACAGTAATAATAAGGCAATAGCTATGTATACAACAAATTCATTTAGTGATGTTATGGGTCATTTGGCTAAAGTTTGAAGCCTAGTCAGTCTTTAGACAATTTTCTTATAAAAAAAAAAGCATGCATTGTAGCACTGTCTTATTTTGGATTTTTATTCTTGGAAAGCATTGTCTTATTTTGTATGGGGATGTATTTGTTACGCGAGTAATTTGCAGTTGTGCAGCCTTTGCTTATGAGCTTATCAAGCTCAATGCTGAAGTTACAAAGTGTTATTAACATAATTTGTACTAACATTTAATTTGATTTCTCTCTCTCTCTTATAGTTTAAGCAAATCTCTCAGGCTTATGAAGTTCTTTCAAACCCTGAGAAACGTAAAATCTATGATCAAGGTGGAGAACAAGCAATCAAAGAGGGTGGTATTAGTGGAAGTGGTGGCATGTCATCTCCAATGGACATATTTGACATGTTCTTTGGTGGTGCCACTAGAAAAAGAGACAATAGAAGTGCAAATGTAGTTCACCAATTAGGTGTAACTCTCGATGAACTATACAATGGAGCTGTGAGAAAATTAGCTGTCCAGAAGAATGTTATTTGTGAAAAATGTGAAGGTGAGTTTTCTGTTTTACATTAAAAAGATAAATGTATTTTTATTCTTTTTTAGTGTAATAACATTTGTTTTAAAAGTTAAATTTTGGCATAGATTTTATTTTCTACATTAACCAAAAAACTATTAAAAATGTGTTAATTAGATATTTTTATCTTTGAAAATATAGGTACTTGCATAATAAATTGACTCAAAATTCAAACACTATGTTGCATTATGTGTAATGGAACTTAGCGATCTTAGCATAATTCCAAGGTCATGTATTAGGCCTGTAATTCATTATAACATGCATGTATCAAAATATGAAAACTTTCTCATTTCCTATGATAATGCTCTTGTTACATTTAGCTCTTGTTGAGCTTGTCTTTCTAGGAACTGCTTTTTATCTTTGTCTCGCATATCCTGTATTAAACATTATATGCTTTTATAATGAGATTTGCTCATTACAAATATTAGGTCGTGGTGGCAAAAAAGGAGCTTTAGAAAAGTGTACCAAATGTAATGGAAGTGGCATGCAGACGCATGTGCAACAATTGGGTCCAGGGATGGTGCAACGAATTCAAAGTATATGCCAATCTTGCCAAGGTCAAGGAGAATACATAAATCCAAAAGACAGGTGCAAAAATTGTCATGGCAAGAAAGTGGTTCGCGAACGAAAGTTACTTGAGGTGCACATTGATAAAGGTAAGGAGACTTTCCCCGTTTTATTAATTTTATTTTTCAATTTTCAGTTATTTTTTTAAATTGGTAATATTTAAATTTTTTTATTTGTATTGTATTTTATTCTTAGTTTTTCATTTTTCTAGGCATGGAAGATGGGCATAAAATCACTTTTGCTGGAGAAGGAGATCAAGAACCAGGTTTAGAGCCTGGTGATATTATTATTGTATTGGATGAAAAAGAACATGCTGTGTTTAAAAGACATGGCTCTGATATTATTATGAAAATGGAACTCACATTGGTGGAAGCTTTGTGTGGTTTCCAACGAATTATTCGGACTTTAGATAAAAGGGAACTTATTATTACAGTGTTGCCAGGTAAAATATGTTCATTTGGTTTATTCTGTAATTAATTGTTCCTTATTGTTGTAATTTTTTTAGATATGATTTTTGCAATAGTGTTAAGAAGAAGAAAAAAAGATTCATTAAATAACCACTTTAAAAGCAAATTATTATTGTTTATTGAAAAGAAATTGAAAATAGTACTAATTAAAAATGTTCCCTGCCTTCAGTGTTAATTATTTATCAAATTATGGGAAGATTTTTCAAGACTAAAATAATAATAATAATTACTATCTAATAAATATCAAGGATACATTTTTTTTTCTTTTCTTTTGTAAGATCAGGCTGTGTTATACCTGTAAGCTTTTACTTCTGCGAATGAATGGTTTATGTTGATATTCATGTTTTCAGTTTATGGTTCTAAAAGACCTTCAAGAGCCTTGCTTTGGAAGTGATATTCTTATATGCTTAATTTTCTTAATTCTCTTAATTTTGCAATTCTATTGCCATAAATCAGTTTTTTTTCTTAAGCACAAACTTTGTATAAAATCAATTTTAATTAATTGTCTTGCAAAGGAGTCCTTTTTTTTCTCTGCCAATTGTAGGAGGAAAGCTCTGTTTAAATTAATCTTTCCAAATGTAAGCATTTTATGCTTAAATTCCTGCTAACAAACAATTGATAAATTTAATTAAATTCTACGTTTTTTGCATTTCTGTATTGTGTGCAGATTTGATGCATAATTTTCTTTCTTATCACTAATATTTTTGGGGAATTTTTTTCTCCATTTTTTTAACAAATGTATTGAATATGAGTAAATCTGGAAGTGTTTATGACTAGATGTATAGATGGTACGAAATTATTTCCTTTCAGCGTTTTTTAAAATATGATGTATCCTTGCATTTTTTTTTTTTTTTTTTTTTTCCCCTGTTAGTAAATCGTTTGCTTCTGTATTTTATGCATGTGTTTGCAAACGCTTTCTAGTTATGGGATCATAAATTTTATTGACATTTTTTTTTTTTTTTTTTTTTTTTATATTGAATTGCAGCCAAGGTTAATGAGCTGAGGTCTACTTATGTTTTATTTCAGTATTTTTGTTCTGAATTTAAAATAGCATTTCTGGAAAACGGCATATTTCAGCATTTTTGGGATTGAATTTCCCCATTCTTGAGATCAATTAATTTTCATAATTCTACTACATTTGTATTATCTTAAATACTGTAGTAAAAATTTATTCATTTTTCTGTCCGTTCATTCATACTTATTTTATTGTTATGAAGTTAGGTTGAAGTTAGCTTTTTATTATTATTATTGTTGTTGTTCTAAACCTGTATCATTTCTTCTGGTTCTGGTTTCTTTTTTCTAATGGATCACTATTTATTTCAAACTTATTTTGCTAAATAATTTTGATTTAAGTGTTTATAAATGTTATAAGTAGAGAAAGCTCTAATATAAGGAATTCAGTCCTTTATTATTATATACGAGCACTTAACACCTAAAGAGTAATTTATTAAGTATGCCAATTTGCATGTAATTTGCTACAAAAATTTTTGTTAGTTAATCTGACAATCATGTCTGCAGTATTGTTTGCAGAGTAACAATTTATTAAGATGGGAACATCTTCCCATTCAAACAGAAAGCTGAATAATCTTGTTGGTGTTCATAACATTATCTTCAGTCATATTGCTTAGTATTTTTTTAGATAATTTTTTTTATTGATTATTTAGTTCAAATTTTATTGCTATGAATAAAGAAAATTGAATGCAACTTTATATAATGAAATATTATCATATTGTTTATTATTGCTTGAATGAAAAATGAACGTCATATTTATTTTTGCTTTTATTATTGATATAATGTAAATTAAATATATCTTCATATTACAGAATATTAATTTCATTATAGGTGAAGTCACAAAACATCTATCATACAAATGCATTCTGAATGAAGGTATGCCTCAATACAAGAATCCTTTTGAGAAGGGCAAGTTCATTATTAATTTCCATGTCAAATTCCCTGAAACTCTTTCCACTGATGCTATTGCCCAGATAGAAGCCCTTCTGCCTCCTAGACCTGAATATATTATTCCTGATGATGCTGAAGAAGTGAGTATTTTTGTTTGGTTTTATATATTTTAAGATTCTGTTAACAGAGAAAGAATTGATTTTAAGAACATGTGAAGGGTTTCAAAAGTATTCATTCTTTCTCATGAACAAGCATCTATTGAAGCAGAATTCTGCATTAATTTAAAGAAAAGGAAAATTTGAAAAATTTGCTTCATGACATAATCAGGACAACCTGGCAGAATCCACTTGGTAAATATTAAAGAACTGAGAAAGTTAGCAATAGAAGTCCATTCAAAATATTGCCTACTTTCGGGGAAACATGACATAAGAAATAGTTGTCAATAATATTAAGAAATTTAAACCCTGATTTCTTGATCCCTTTATGGAAAAAGAAATTTCTCTTGGGAAAGGACATTGCTAAAATTGAATATAAAGCTAATGCACATATTTGTTTGAGGAGCTCGAAACTTTTCATTGCCAAAAAAATCAATTACTGGGAAAAGCTGTCAATGAAAAATTAAGTGAATTGAAAGTGTTTGGAAAAATATCTAAAGATAAACTTTTATTTACATATTTTTTAAAAAAATAGCATGATTTTTATATTCTAGGATTGTTTACTTGTGTTTTTAACCTTTCTTGAGGAATGGAAATGTTAATGAAGTAGCAGCATAACTTTTTTTCCCCTTATGCTATGAATTGCAGTGTAATAAAATAATTTAAGATATGTGATTGTTTTGGATTAAATTTAAATAAAACATGCATAAAAAACATTTTAAATAATTGTTTCAATGTTGGTGAAAAAAGTTCAGTGATTTCTGGTGGTATTTTATGTGCATATTTGTATGAAATTAAGGCATTGCTTAGTTAATACCAAACTTAATTTATTTTATTTCAACTTATAATTCTGTAATAAAAAAATTAGGTTAAGATTGGTGCTTTTTCTTTCTTTCTTTTTTTTCTTTTTAAGATAAAACTAGTCTACACATCCTCATACCTGCAGGGAGGAACATTTCATTGTTTTTTTCTGATGTTCGAGACAATGTAGTGTTCCTTCAAAATTTTATTCTTAATGATGCACTTCCTGAGATATTTTGCAACATAATCAATATAAAGTCAGCCAATGACTTGCTTTCAACACTTTCAGGATTTAAGTATATTAGAACTTCAGGTAGTTTCTTGTAGATAATTATCGCAATAGCAAAAGAGCATATAGAAAAAAAGAAATCTACCAGATATAGATTTTGTTGATTATTGTTAATAATTCTGATGATGTATATAAAAAAATGCAATATTTTTAAAGTTATTTATTTATTTTCGGGATGAAATTTTTTTACTTTCAGTGGTAAATGAGCTTAAAATAAGTAATTGAAAACAACATATGGAGGGGAAAAAACATGGAATATGAAATATAAAGAATGTTTTTAGTATCTTATTTTGAGAAAATTGTTAAACTGTAGTTTAGATAATTAAAAAAACAATGACTTTAAAAAATGCTGAATATTTTATCTTTTTTTTTTTTTTTTTCTCTCTTTCTCTCCCCAGCTTCCTCTTATGGATATTAATCCCGAGAATGATAGGCATTCAAAATATAGGCAGCCACTTGAAGATGATGATGATCGTTATGGTAGACCTCAAGGTGTTCAATGTCAAACTCATTAGTACCGATTTTAAAACTTAAAATCAGTGATACATATACATACATGTGTGTATATATATATATATATTTATTTTCTTCTTCACTTGATTGTAATCATTTTTTGTAGCATCAGAGGAAGAATATTTTAATTCTGGGAACCAAATTTTTTGTTCACTTATGTACAATTAAAATGTATATGCCGAAACCTTTTTGGTCAATTTCTTTTATTCGCTGAGTTTAGAATCGTCATACTATGTTTTCAAACAAATCTTTTTCCGTAGTTGTGAGATACATGCTTATACTGAATTGAAACACTAAGCTTAAGTAGTTTTATAAATTTTTGTTTTTACTCTATTTATCTTTTTATATGCATAAAAACATTTGAAACTGTATTCTTAAAAGTGTTGAATTATTTCCTGTTATTGCTAGATCATCTGTACTGTTTCTCTTGCACTTATTTTATTTCTAGGTATTAGTATGGATTAATTAATAATAAATATCATAAATGTGACATTTTAGCCATTTTTAATATTTAATTCCTGCTTTTAAACGCTTTGCATGGTTACAATGTGATGAAATCTACAATTACTGTGGTTTTCTCTATCTTTAGATTTTGTTCAAGAAACATTGTTTATACAGTAACTTTTGTTGTACAATAAATGAATAAGTCACTCTCTCCATGATTTTTATTTTCTATTATTAATGAGATAGATTATAAAATGAGATATGAAATTTCATAAAAAATATTTTTAGAATGTTAACTCCGATAAAAATGAATTTAGCCATTTGAAATCCATTTTTTAGCCAAATTTAGCCGTTTTAGCAATCTTGAAATGAATTGCTTTCTAGAATATGTAGCTAATTTCAAAATCTGTTTGTTATGCTAAATTTATTACAAAGAAACCAAATTATCACTTAGTTCGAAATAAACATCAAAATTTGTAACTACAATTCTTCTAAATGTGGTAAAAAATGGCCTGTGAACAGGTTTTTTTTTTTTTTTTTTTTTTGTAATAAGATTACGTTTGTTACCAGCCAATGTGAATTTAGTGTTTTGAGGAACAGTTTGGATTTCAGCCATTGTTTGATTTTTGTGTTGAGGTTTTTGAAAGTATTGGTAGTACTGTGGCTGAGATACAGATTCAAATCTTGATTCCATTTTAAATTTACAATGTTTGCAAGTTCGTAGTGATTTAGAACCTTGATGTTGGTTTGCAGTTTTTTATTCTGTTGTTTTGCTTGTCATTTAACCAAGATTTTAACATTTTGCTCCAATTTATAGTCTTGTATTTTTAAAATTCATTAACTTCTCTAAGGATACTTATTCTTATTTATTTATTTAACTTCCTTTTTAATAAAAACTTTATGTTTAAAAAATGAAATACTATTGCATAAAAATTTGAAGGATTAATTTTTATGTCTAATGATATTACTAATAAATAAATATTATGAAATCTAAAAAAAATATATGGAATAATCATTAAAAAATTTATCCTAAAGATTTAATACTATTAAACTAATTTTTTTTAAAATCTGAAACTTGCATGTATTTTCTAAAGTTTTCTATAAATAATGAAGTGACAGATGGAATGCAATACTTATCTTTAGAGTTTAGTTCTTCCTTATTAGATACCTGATGTAAAAAGACATTATGTATTTAAATCATTAGAAAATGTATTTTCAATAGAAATAAACCAAGCATTTATGAGTTATTACATCCTTCTAATACTAAAAATTCTACTCTCTTTTATCATTTCTTAATATACCTTAACCTAATAAATTATTTTTATCCCAAATATAATGCTAAGTATTCAGCTTTTTTAAATCTATGTCAGTTTTATTTGCACCAGTGATTTATTTCTAGTAATTTATTGGTAAATATTTTTTTTTTCTCCTTCATTATCAGTTAGAAAAGTATTTTGATGTCATATAAAATTTTATATATTATTGTTGTCATTATCATTCTGAATTTTGTGACTAATTGCTTCTACCTTCTAATCGCATTATGCTAATAAACATAAATCTTTCAAATGATTGCATTGTTTATCATAACAAGTATGTATCCTAAGATGGAAGTAGGCAGTAATGATTTAGAAAATTCATAATCGCATGAGCTGCAAAAAAATCACAAGCAAATTATTTGTTCATTGTTTAAAATTGACATTGTAGTGTAGTTTTTTTATTCCTTTATATTGACAGATTTTATATATCAGCAATTGTTAATGAATTTATTGTATTTTCTTCTAAGAACCAAAATCACTGACTATATGCAAGCGTCAAGTTTTTATTTAAATTTTTTACAGATATTTTCCTCTGTTTGTATCTAGTGAAGCATTCTACTTGTAACGGTTGAACATTCATGCTCTCTTTAAAATTAATTAGACTTTCAAATGAAATTGCTGAACAGTCTTGTAAATCCAAAATAATTGTTAGATAGAAACCTAGTAGCTCCAAAATAAGTTTTTCGTTTCATTTTTCTTAAGCATTAATTACAATTTCTTGAAAATATTTTTCTGCAAGAATTTATATGGATAAAAAAAAATAGTAAATAATTCTTACAATTGCATCAAAATAAAAAGCTCATTGGTATCTTATTACGGAGTGATTAAAATTTCTAGTCAAAATAATCTCCTTAGATTTTTTTTGGGGGGTTGAAATTTTTTTTCTTAAATTTTATTATTCACTAAATTGTTACACAATTTTTTATTGCAAATTCTTATGTTAGCTTTTAATTAGAAGTAAACTTTTTAATGTGTGGATGTTATCTATAATATTTAATTCAATGATGGCATAAAAAAATAACATCTTTATTTAACGGAACATTAAGAAGAAAAAGAAAAAAAGATTCAGGTGCAGTATAATAAATCCGCTTGCAGAGGATCTCACAACTTAAACTGTGACGTCATTTTTGATGAAAGCTGGTCCACCACAGTACTCCTCCCTCTAGAATGCAGCAGGCACTGGATTACATTACAGATAACGAGGGTTAAAGCGTACCCGACGGCCAGATATGGTTACATAAGGTGGTGGAGCAGTATTCGAAGGTAACTCGGGAGTCGACGAAGTCTCAAGTGCTTTGAAGATGGAACTACAGCTAATGGTGGTGATATGATTGGGGCATGTGACTGATGAGAATTTTCGAAGAACGCGGGCTTCACACGATCAATGCTGATCGTTTATTCTTTACCGCTCTTTTCAATTGTGAAAGTTTTATCGGTACGTCTGAGTACACAGTAAGGGCCATCATACTGTGCTTGCAAGGGTTTCTTACTTGCGTCGTGGCGCATGAAGTACAAACTCTAAAGCCGGATGTATGAACATCTTATTATCGTGAGATGCTGCTGTTGCAGGTTTAAGTTGTTCCATCACAGTTCGTGATTTTTTTTAAAAATCGTGAGGTTCGACGTTAAGTGAAGTGGTCTCAACAAATTCCGTAGGTAGTCTCAGGGTTGAGCCATAAACCAATTCTGCTGATATGCACCGCAGATCTTCCTTTTATGCCTGAGTGCAAGTAAAACTAGTCGAATTGATTCAGTCCATTTCGCGGGTGCGTGACATCTGATATTTTGCTTTAACAAACGATGAAATCGCTCGACTATTCCATTGCTGGATGGGCGATAATGAGTTCTGATCTTTTGGACTCCCAAAAGTTTGCTCAGCAAGGAAAACAAATTGCTTTCCAATTGCCGTCGTTATGACTGAAGGTAAACCGAGGCTTGAGATCCACTGACCAATGAATGCACGCGCAATGGTTTCGGCAGAAGTGTCGGAGATGGGAACTGCTTCAAGTCATCGTGTGAAACGGTCTATACAGGTGAGTAAGAATTCAGTTATTTGAAGGTGGAAGAGGTCCTACGAGATCAAGATAAACATGACTTAATCTCGCTGATGGAAAGATTTCAGAGGACTATTGGTGTGTCTAATTACCTTGCATCTTTGACAAGTTTTGCATGAACGAGCCCAATTTGAAATGTCTTTTAGCATAGATGTCCATACGAATTTCTACGAAATAAGACGTTTAGTTGCACGGATACTTGGATGAGACAGATTGTGCAGAGATTGGAAAATTATCTTTTTGAAACTCTGGTACATAAGGTCTGAATGTCCTTCCTGGCGTCACAGTAGAGTTTCATTGAAGTAGGATCAGTCGAGAGAGGTTTTAAAACAAGTGACATTTCATTCTTTGATAAAATTGTTTGAAGTTCTGCATCAGAAACTTGCGCATTTGCCAAGGCCGAAAACTCAACTTTTGGTAATTGCACGCCGTTAATTCTGGACAATGTCAGCAACTACATTTTTTGAACCCGATATGTGCCTAATATCAGTGCTGAACTGAGATATGAAATCGAGATAGCTTAGCTGTCCTGGAGAAGAAGAATCTGAATTTTTAGTAAAAGCAAATGTTAGAGGTCGATGATCAGTAAATATTATGAACTTTTGACCTTCCAATAAGTATCGGAAATGTTTAATGGTTGCATATATCGCCAAAAGTTCCCCATCATACGTACTATATTTACGTTCTGAAGGTGAAAGTTTTCGCGAATAAAATGCAAGTGGTTTTTGACCATCGGATGTAGTAGTATGAAGGACGGCTCCAATAGCTAAGTCAGAAGCATCGACCACGATGGATAGTTGCTGATTAGGTTCATGGAAAGTAAGAGTAGCTGCGTTAGCAATATCAGTTTTGCATTTCTCGAAAGCTTTCAAAGAGATGTCTGTGCGGGGAACAGGTCTCTTATCGTTCTTTTTTTAATTTTTAAAAAGTTCAAGTAAACTAGCTTGTGTTTGCGCGGCATTAGGCAAAAAACTACGATAAAAATTAAGCATTGCCAAAAAACGCTCAAGCTCAGTAATATTTTGAGGTTTGGGAAATTGAGAAATAGCCTCAACCTTCTCTGGTAGAGGTTAAGACACCTTCGGATGTGATCAGACATCTCAAAAACTTTATTGAAGGTTGTCCACGAAGGGTTGAGTCTTAAACCATGCTGAGAAAATCGCTCAAATACTTGTTTTAAATGCTGTTTGTTCTTCTGCGTTATTCGATGCAATTAGTACATCATCAAAATACGGCACACAGAAATCCAAGTTAGACAAAGTTTGATGTAGGTATATAGCGTTGAAAAGTTTGACCGGCGTTACGTAAGACAAAGGGTATAAAAACATATTCGAAAAGACCAAATAGAGTTGTAATAGCTGTTTTTGGTATGTCAGCCGGATTAACCGGAATTTGATGATAAGCCCTCATCAAATCTAGGGTGTAAAAAATGGTTTTATTGGATAAAATTTGAATGCAATCTTGGATATGAGGTACCGGATACCTATCAGGAATAGTAATTGCATTCAAACGACAGTAGTCACCACAGGGTCTCTATTCGCCGTTAGATTTTTTTTTTACAATGTGTAGAGGATGTCCCAAGGACTGCTAAAAGGACGCACAGTCGCTTGAGACATTGAATATTCAAATTCATGACGTGCTATTTTAAGCAATTCGGGAGGTAAGCGACGAGGTCTCGAAAATACTGGTTGACCAGTTGTTTCAATAAAGTGATGGATTTTAGTGGGCTTATTGTTTTTTGTTGTTTGAGAGCTATTTGTGAGTTCCGGAAATTGGGATAAAATTAATTTAAAAATAACATCTTGAATTAACGGAAACATTAAGAAGAAAAAGATACAGGTGCAGTATAATATCTCGTGCACGTATAATAAATCCGTTTGCAGGATCACGCAACTTAAACTGTGACGTCATTTTGATGAAAGCAGGTCCGCCACAAATGCTTGTGTTGTATATTTATTTCTTCTGCACTTCTTTGATGTATTAAATACAAATCATTTTAACATTTTTTTAATTGTTATAACAAGAAATTGTGAAAATGGTAGCATCATATTTTTCTCTTGGGTTGAAAAAACAAATCTTTCAGTTAGTATTGACTTAGCTGTAGGACAGTAATAACATTCAACTTTAGTAGCATGACACTAGAATGGAAATTTTTGTCATAAAAATTAATGAATAATTTATGAAAATCTATTTATGAAACGCTTACGTGGACGCAAAATCAGGCCGAATTTGTTAATCGCTGTTTGGCAACACTTGACACCACCAAATGAGTAAGGCTTCAGTTTTTTTTCCCCCACGAACGAGGTTAGGCTTAACATGTTTTCGACCGATTATTTCAAACGATTCTGTTCATTTTCTTAGTGTTTGATGCATTTAAAATTAAACGTTGTTAATTAATCGGTCTTTCGGATTCATTCTGAAGTACTTTTGAATTAAAATAAAACCGAATAAAGGAAATTAAAAATTTTTAATCTGCATTATATTACCCCAGCTGGCGTAGAAAATTCACGCATTTACGTTATCTCAACTGGCGTAGAAATTCAGGCATGTGCAATGTGTTCTGATTGTTGACAACTGTATTTTCATAAAACGCTTACATGGAAGCAAAATCAGACGGAATTTGTTAATCGCCGTTTGGCAACAATTCGACCTCGCCCAGGATTATCAACATGCGGTTTGGTAAGATTTCAAGCGAACGCTTTTCTTGCATCAGTTTGAAAAATTTTTTAACAAAAAAATTAACGGTAAAAAAAAGGACAATTTTTTACAATAGGTTTAAGTTGTGCCGTATAAAAAAAAAAAAAAAAAAAAAAAAAGGAGAAGACAGGTCGCTTAAATCAAACCTCATCCTGGAACAGGGCCATATTGCTATAAGATTCACGATCAGATATACCACATGGTTTCTCCTTGCTTCCATGGGAGCTCAAATTAAACCTCCTGGAACAGGGCCATATTGTTATAGGATTGATGGTCAGATATACCTCATAGTTTCTTCTTTATACAGTGGTCATAACAGGTTAGGGTTAGTTATATGTGTTTGATACCAGTAAAGCCATTGAAAAACGCACAGAGAGAAATGAAGGATGTTTGCTCTCTGTGATGGAAAGATTGGATTCTAATTTGAGAGCAATCAATCCGTTCATCGATTGTTACCTGTAGATGCATCATATACTTGAAGAAAATCGTACTACAAATATCAGGATGGTTTGCATGGAGACTTGAAATTTAGGTATAACCAACCTATTATAAAAACAAAAATTACAGCGATATTTGTTGGAAATAATGGGGACCACATGCTAATCGAGACGTCTGTATTTATCCTGTAGGTGATAGCTACAAAAATATTTCTCCATTAAACCAATGTTGTGATCCCATGTTCTAGCCCTTGCTGTTTCCAAGAGGAGAATTAGGTTCAATTTTCGAGTGTACTTTTTACCATGCATTTTTTATTTCTTTCATTGTTTTATCTTATCTTGGAATGGACTGAATTTGAATATAGCTGCTTTTAGACATTTTTTTTTGTGTGTGTGTAAATATCAAATTCTTATTCTGTTTCTGTAGTGTAGCTACAAAATTTAAGCAATTGTGAGAAAAGCACTTTTTGTAAATATCACTTTTTATTCTGTTTCTATGTTATAATTCATAACTTTGAAAAATTATGAAAAAAGCGCATTTTTTTTTATTTTGTTTCTTTGGTGGATGTATATAGTTATTTAAATGAAGGCTATTTGTGCTTACAAAGACCTTTGATACAGATGATTTTTGCAAGTGTACTTTTTGCTTTACATTTATTTATTTCATTATTTAATCGTATTTTGGAATAAATTGAATCTGAATACATCTGTTGCTAGGAACTGTATTAGCAGTTCCTGGGAGTTGGCGAGCATAAGCCAGCAGGGGATGGAGCCCCCTAGTATTATTTAATACTGAAATATTATGTATTTTGATAAATTAAATGAAGCAAACATTAATTCATCCATTTCCCATCTTAAAATGGTGCTGGGAAATTTATATAATTACAGGGTTGCCACTCAAAACGGGGGGGGGGGAATCCCTGTTTTTCCCCTGTATGCATATTCATTCTCCATGTCTAACCAACTGTTTGAATAATCGTAAAGATTATAGTAGCAGGGGCATGCAGAGGTGTTATGTATGCATATTCAAGACATGAGGAAATGCGCAAATAGTTTTACTGTGCATAAGTGCTATTTGGAGAAGAAAAAGCAAGGGAAGGAAGCAACAATTTAATATTCAAAATAATGGCATATTGAAAAAAGATTTATATTTACATTAAAAAAAATTCTCCTTATTATCTAGAATTTAGCAAGACATAATTTGTATATTAAGGGTGGGGATAATTTACCCTCTCGTGCTCTTTAACTGCGAGTCACACAACATTTTAAGAATGCAGGTGAATTAAAACAAAACATTTTTTGTTATCATGATGCAAATAATTTAACAAGCATTACAAAGCAAGATTACTTTTTTTATTTATTCATTTTTGCCAATTCATGTATTTGGGCTTCAACTTCTGCTACGACTTCGACCTAAACTAGAATGCAACTTCTTCAACTTCTGCAGATTTTCAGCCATCAGTTTCATGGAGTTAATCTTTAACAAATAAAATACGACTTATTTGTATGACCTTGCGTACAAATTTTAGCTAATTCACTTTCAATGTATACATATGTGAAAATATTTCTGATATATTATTGAATGTATTAAAAGACAAATGTGATGCAATAAGTTTTAATGGCCATAAAAAATTCAGCTTTAAATTATTGTTCTTTAACTAAAAAGTTCGAAATAAGATATGACATGTTATCTTTTCCTGTATTCCTGTATTAATAGCCAAGATTTGATGTTAAAACGTTTTTAAATCTCTATGGATCCAAGAAACTATATCACATACATTTCTTCTCAAAATTTTTTCCAATTTATAATCCAAAGGGGAGTTTCTATTCCGTAGGTAGCAATGGTTCAATTCTCAATGCATCCTGTATTCATGCTAAAAGCAGGAATGGCATTACTGGCCGGAATTTCATTGCCTACTGGTACCAAAGCGCACGATATATTATATAAGGGATGCTTATCTAGGGCTGAATTTTTTAACCGGGAAGAAAATATGCGGCTTTGCATATTTTCAGATGCCAAATCTCTTGGGAGGGTTTGATAATTAGAATCAAATTACACATTGTTTGCAAAAATGCACACAAAATCAGTAATCATGTCCAATTCGTTTCCTATTGTCAAATTTATTAGTAATATAAAAGTGTCCAAATACTTATCTATAATCTTGGTTTGTACAACAAATGCGACCTGAAGAGTTATTTAAAATTGTGTGGATTGTCAATATTAGTAACTTATCGCCTCAAACGACAGAGTTCGGGTGAATCTTTTTTATGACTACAAAATTGTCTGATATCAAAGCCATGTTACTTTAATTCTCTTTGTTAAATTCTGTTTATCGGGTATATGAACTTTTCTAATTAGAGACAGTCTCTTAACATCATAGCACTATTAAAAACTGAAAAGTTCAATTCATCTATCTTCTAAATTTTGAGATAGTGTAACTTCACTTTCTTTGTCTAGTAAATTGCAGAGATATTAAACAGAATCATCCTTCTTCAGATTTCAACACCGGAAAGAAATTGCGCCATTAAGTATTGGTTAAATCAAGGAAAACGGTTTGAATTTCAGGGCAAAAATGTAATCTGTTGTTGGAAATTAAGTAGAAATTGAAAAAGGAATTAAGACAAGTTATCTTGAAATTTATTTTTTTGAAACTTTAATAGCTCTATGCTAAATTTCTTTCTTGGATATTATTGTTATAGTTTCAATAGAAAAGTAGAAAAGTAAGCCCCAAAACAGGTCCATATAAAAATAATTTCAAAAAAATATAAAATTGAAATTTGCTATCGCAAATTTCAAGTTATGTGAGAACATTATTGTTTTTTTAAGTCATTAACCTGTTTAAATCAGCTTGAAACAATCACGTGACTATCAGATTACGCATGCGTCGATATTTAGAAAATGCTACCCCCCCCCCCGTCTCAAAATCATTCGAGCTCCAAAACATTTTCTCAAAGCCAGATTTTTTTGCGGAAATCCGGCTTAACCTGGTTTGTAATGAAACGTGACTATTATATTGCGCAATCATCAACTTTTTGAAAAACGATGGATTTTTTTTTTTTTTCCCCATCTGAAAATCTTTCGAGTTCGAAAGCTTTTCTTGCCAGCTGGAAAATTTGAAAATGAAAGTTTAAAAAAATGATCATTCTTATATATATACATTTCGGTACCTCTCTTCGCTGTTTCGTATTGATTCCTGTTTTCTTCTTTTTGCTTCTTCAGGCCATAACTTCTTATGACCCTGCGCCTTATTGGCCAGAGAAGAGAATCGGGCACATAGTGGACATTCGCATTAAGTTATAACTTTTTGCTGGCGATAAGTTGCCAAATGTGATAACTTTCTTGCTCGTTTTTTAATAACCCTAAAAGCGAACAAATTCATACCTCAAAAGCGATAAATCGCTAATTTACAACCCGTGCATTTTGTGGCTTCAAAAACCTCAAGCCAAGATAAAAGTAGATCTTTGCGTTCACTTATGAATAGTATCAAAAACGTTTCCGATGTTTAATCGACTTCTGTGAAAGTACAGCTTTACTTTTATAGAAATTGAACTTCATAGAATTTATAATTTAAAATAAATAATTATGTGAAAATGCTGAGAAATACATACAAAACGTAAAATCTTCTATAGAACAGGTTTGTAAATAATGCCAATATTTCAAAACGGAACGAATTGTGAGAAAAAAAAAAGGAAAAGAAAGAAAATAATTTGCAAAACAACAACATTTGCATTTTGACAACATGAAAGTAAAAGAACGCAAATGAAATAAAAATTACTTATCTAGTTATGTTTTGTTTTATGATGTTAAATGTAATTTATTTAATTGGAATTATTTTAGTAATCCTGTGTTATTACAAAGATAACAAATCAGCATAGAACAGATATTAAAACCCTCATTCTTTATTATGAATGGAAAACAAACGTAATGTAATGGATTTAAAGAAGATTAAAATGCTACTTTTTTAATGAGTGTGATGCTGAACTTCGGTATATGAAAGTATTTCACAATTTTTGAAATTCACGCGATTTTCTGATACACGTTCGTTAAGGGTATTTTAGAGAAATTTATCTTTGAAATACATTTTGTAAAATGTGATTCAATGTTCACTTTAAATATTTTATTTAATATTACAGAATTTAAAGGATTTGTTTCTATGAAAGAAGGCCAACAAAAACATAAAGACTTAATATTCTATCGTGCAGCAATTTGAACTTCTGTCAGTTTTTGAACGTCATTTATCAAATTGGTATATACTTCTAAAATTAAAGACTATATTACTATAGTTGAAATTATATATTTAATTTATAAGCATGCAAAAGTATTCAGCATACTCTGAATTTTTATACAATTCAGTATAACCAATAGAAGATTTAAATTTCAAAAATATCAGTGTGAAAAATTGCTCATTATTTAACTTATTTCATAGAACGAATGAAAAGCTCTCTGCGATGTCGTTTTCTTTCGGAATCTAGCTGGAATTTTTATTCAAGTTCATTCTAAAAAAAGTCAAGAAGAAGTAGCAGTTTCATCCTTTAAGGAGAAAGGAATTGTTTAAGAATGTAATTTTATGTTTTCAATTATAATAAGAAGAAATAGGGAATTATTCCTTTGATGTCCCGTTTAAAGCCATCAGTGCATTCGTTCGGAATGTCTCGGACCTCAAGTGCTGTATATTAGCTCGATTTTGATGTTTTTGTTTATACGACAGCCGCACTATGGGACTGACACCCGGATTTTCGAATAGACCAGTCGAAATCGACCTAAACTAGAAGGCTTCACATTAGTGAGAGCTTTCCAGTTTTGTTTCACAAGAGTGGCAAATGATTTCTGCAGAAAAAACTAATGGATACCTTTCCTCATTGAATAGCAGTCATCATTACAGCAAAGCGATGGTTGAATTATTCATAACGGAAGCATATGCAGGATAAGCAAAGTTGAAAGGTGCTCGATCTTTTCATTCATAATATATATTTATGAAGTTACTTGCCGGCGTCCTTGCATAGAGGTAGCACATCTTCCCCATGATCTGGAAGTCCCGGGTTCGACTCGTGGTTCGAGCATGGTTGTTCTTCATTTGTGTTCTATCTGTGAGGTGTGTGAATGTGCCCCCCTGTGCAAGCGAATGTGTGAGTTTCATCTTCATATGAGCTAGAAGTCAGACTTCTGCCCTCGGATGCTCAGGGGTCTTTACCCTCAGAAGCTACTGCACCCCCTTTCCGTGATAACGTGGACACGACATCAAGTTACTTAATATTACAATTCCAGTGTTTGTGCTAGCAACATAAAAAATATATTAAATTTTAATGTTATTTAAAGTGCTTAATTTACTATAGTTGAAATTATATATTTAATTTATAAGCATGCAAAAGTATTCAGCATACTCTGAATTTTTATACAATTCAGTATAACCAATAGAAGATTTAAATTTCAAAAATATCAGTGTGAAAAATTGCTCATTATTTAACTTATTTCATAGAACGAATGAAAAGCTCTCTGCGATGTCGTTTTCTTTCGGAATCTAGCTGGAATTTTTATTCAAGTTGCTCCCTATATCTATTTTGAAGCTATGAAAGACGAGATATGTTACACATAAGCGCAGTTGTTTATTTATTACCAGTATTCGTTTTTTCTAAAATTCAAAGTATTTATTCTTTTAATATGACGGGATATTATCAAAAATGTCAGGTTTGCTAAGATTATCTCAAATCAAATTTTCGTGCAACCCGCTGCTGGGTAAATGAATACAAATACCTAGATATATTTTTGAATGCTAAATCAGTCTTTAACAGACAAATTAAAAGATGTCCTCATCAAAGCTACATATGCTAATTAATTGTTTGATGGAGTAAGCTATTGATTAGACTCAAGCTACTGCTCCATAAATCAATAAGACGTGCTATTATGTATGGCTCCCGGTTTTGGGATCCCATTTCGACATTTAATATTAATAGACATTTTTTTTTTTCAGAATCAACAACTGATGCAAGTAGCGAATACTCCTTAACGCTATTATTTAAAATAATGTCCAAACTGAACTTTTTTGGGGGGGGGGGATTTTATTAAAAGAATGTCTGAAAAGTTATTTGAAAAATTAGCCCAGATTCGTAGCGAGCTATTACAATGACCAATCTATGATAGTCCTGTTCTCAGTTCTAGGATTAGGATTAGAGCTGCTCTGGATAGTATCCTTATTAATTACCCATTCCTAAAAATTCCGAAAACAAATCATACCGTTACCAATCTGGTGAATTAAAATTTTTCCAAAATTATTTCCTGTTTAGGGTCTAATAGCAACGCAATCAGTATGCAATGATTTCAAAAAATTTCACCAAATAACTAAAAATAAATAGTATCAGGGGTTTATTGAACAAGGCAAAAACAACGACATTCTATTAAATACAACTTTACCCGTAAATAATTTTTATTAAATAGTAATAGAAATTCAAAAAGAAAATTGAATGAAATACAACGTTAAAGCTTAAGGCACTCACCTTAATTGAACCAAGTTATTTTCTCAAATTTAGAAGTCAGATACCCCTATTCTAAATTACGCTGTGTATGTGTCTGTGATAAATTTGTCACGTCGCGGAAGTCCGAAACATTACTTCATTACCATTGTAATGTTTTGTTATGTATTCTCTAAATTTGGTATTATTTGGTTGAAAACAATGCATATAAGCAAAAAAAGTGGGATACAAAAATGACGAATTTTATATCTTCCCTATGATGTTTACTATTTGCACGAAAACGCATAAAGTATTGCGTACAGCACGCAAAACCCTTGATGAAAATCAGTTATCAGCTTTTTGTAGGACCAATTCATTTCCAACGTCATCAATTTCTGGCGGTTCCCTTAATACCTTTGTGACCGAATCTTCACTGAAAAATACGAGTTCAAGCATGTTCTTAATAGGATAGAATTTCAACAGCAGTTCGTCTAGCTTTTTTATAGAAATTCGTTGGAGAAAATGTGCAAATCCGGAATTGACCGAATATTTTCTATTATATAGCAGATAGAATACAATGAGAGAAAACCCAGGAATTCTGGCCCTCAGATAAGCATATATACGGAAGGCCGTGACAGTATTTACTTAATTTTTGTTGTTTGCTGTATTATTTTTGTAACTTTATTGTTTTGTTGATCACTTTTTACGACCAGCTTTTTCATCCGAAATGTTAGATGGTTTAATTTCGATTAAGTCTTCTGTAAGCTTTCTCAGGGAACAGTTTCTGCTCGTTTCATCTAACTTCTAACTGCACATTGTCTTACACACTATGTCATTTTTTTTTTATTTTCCTCATTGAAAATCCACATTTGATTCAAGCACCAGACTGATGCGCATTCTACATTCATTGTGAGAGCATATTCATCAACATGTTGGTTGGGTTGAAGTATGTTGATAAAAATGAAATAATATCAAATATACATAATATATTTATCTAGTGTTCTTGATAGATAGTTTCATTTACAGTTTCGACAAAAACTTCGGTGAAATAAAATAAAAATTCATGAACAACATTGCCAATACTTAATTTTTAGCAATGAAGAAAAAAGCAGTCGATAAAATATTTTTTTAAACAATGGAAAGAGTTTGAATTTCATTGAAACGATGGAAAGTAATATTGCAAATTATGCTTAAAATATTTTTAAAAAGATTGTCAGAATTGAGGGAAAAAAATTAAATATTAATAAATTGGTATCAATGAAAAAGATAATTTTTTTAATGCTTAAATGGTGTATTCTGACAATGTTTCTGGAAGTTACCAAAAAAAGTCCATATTTTGCTTAATTTTTAGTTAACTTCAGTTTCAAAGAAAAAAAAAGACGCTTTGATGTGCATTTTCATTTTTCTCCTATGTCTGTGCCAAATATAGTGACACTAGGCCTAACATTTTGCCATGTAAAGAGCCAGTAAATACATTTTCACCTCTTTTATTAGTAGATATTTATATATTAAGTACTTTTACAATATATAATTTTAATAAGTCTTGTTTCCACTGTAAAAAGGATTTTCCTATAAATGTTAATTATCAGAAAATTAACATTAATTTTTACAATTAACAATTACCAACGCCGGCGTCCTTGCATAGGGGTAGCGCATCTTCCCCGTGATCTGCGCGCCCCGGGTTCGAATCCCGGTTCGGGTATGATTTTTCTTCATCTGTGTTTTATTTTTGAGGTGTGTGAATGTGCCCCCCCTGTAAAAAGGGGTTGTGCAAGCGAATGTGTGAGTTTCATCTTCGTATGAGCTAGAAGTCAGAATTCTGCCCTAGGGTGCTCAAGGGTCTTTACCCTCAGAAGCTACTGCACCCCCTTTCTGTGGTAACGCGGACACGACATCATCCACAAATACCAACCTAAATGTCGTTTCTTTTATTATATGATTTAATCTTGCTACAACAGTTTTTTTTATTAAAAATTTTGCTAATCATTTTAATTTCTTTTGTTGTAATTAGAGAAAAGAAATTATTTACTTTTATTTAATAACTTTTCACCGTAGCTTTATTTAACTTTTAACCGAAAATACAGAACTGTATATAATTTTAGGCAAAATTCAACATCAGTATAATTTGTTAATTCATATGCCGTAATTGCATTTGAAATATATAATCGGAAAAAAAAGCAGGAATAGCTGCCCCGAAACTTTCTCGTATATTCTGTGATGTTGCTATCTTCCACATCAGGAAATTGGGAATCTTGAGCAAAAGCGTGAGCACCACGAATGCCCAGATTTTTATTTACAGAGTCTCCCCCCCCCCCTCCTCCCATGAGAGTTCCGTGCTTCGTATTATAATAATAATAAAAAAACCCGGCTTGTGTATGTTATTAGCGGCTTGCCTTCGGCGAACAATTGTCACGAAACTTATGATCTATTAACAAATGATCTTGTGCAACTACTTTTCTTGGAGGGGCTGAGAGATTATTCGCTGAGATGTGGTTAATACACAAATGGCAGAAAGCTGAATATATATTTTGAAATCTTTTTTCCACCCAACTGAAATTAATACAGAAAATATAGAGAAATACAACTGAAGTCGCAGAATCACATACCAAATTTTATTCATTTAAATTATTGGGTTTTTGGTTTTTCGCATTTATGTGCATATAAAAACACAGACGGACAATCAAGTTCCGTTGAGGGATTTCATTCAAAATTTAGTACATATCTACCCTTTAGATGTTAAATTTGTGTATTAAATGTTTTTTCCATCTAGCTCCTTTCATTTTGTAATTATCAAACTAATTTACATTCGGCAGCCAGTCAGACAGATTTCATTTAAAATTTGATAACATTCATGAAATTTGGTATAAAAATCATACATCAAATTTCATCTTCCTAGCGTAAAGCATGTTTGAATTGTATCATGTACACAGGCGAACACATAGACATGATTCCAAAAATGCGTTTTTTGGACTCAGAGAGATTTGAAACGGGGAATTCTTCAGAATTTCGAGTTCGAATTCCTTGACGTTTACAATATTTCCTCTTTGCATACTTTATATATGAGAAAATTTGAAAGCAGCAAGCTGATTGCATGAATGTTAATATCTCTTCATTCCAAAATTATAGATCAGTGTGAAATATTAGGCCAAATTTCTCAAAAAGAAGCAGTCCAAAATCCACTCGCAATTCCCGTCTTTATAATATGGAAATGAAACAGAGAACGTCCTCAGATGTATAAAAAGGACCAGGGAAGAATTGTATCCTTGTTTAAAGATTGAATTCACTAATATTTATTGAAGGAACTAATATTTCTTTTAATGTAAAACATTTTTTAAATTTCCTAAATTTTGGCCTCTCCAAAACTGTTTAACACGGCTCTAAAGGGAAGACGAGATAGGCATTTTTTTTTTTCAAAATGTAGCATTCTAGATTGCTAATGACATGACTAGTTTAAGAGGTTACAGACACAAAGAGCTGAAGTCTTGGCGAGAAGTCAACATTTCGAAATGCTTATCCGTGTTGCCCTAATTTTATAGAGTTACAAAGGTACGTTTGGCGTTACATCAGCTTTTGTTTTAAATTTACATAATGGCTATACTAAGACCAATCATTTAGATCAAGGTCTAGTAGGTTCATAATTTAGTTCATAAACTTATCGATATAGGCATACACTCCGATATTTTGGTTTAATTCTCGATACTAAAGTTAATATTTACGCAAATTAATTGTAGAATACGAATATGAGTTTAAATTATTATCTGTTTCTTGAAAAAATATTTAGTTTTAAGCATGTAAACTCCTTCGTTAATTAATTATTAGTTCCAAATATGCTTTTTTAGATGGTTTAACTTACTATATTTGCCTTAATCAACTGTATCTGTCTTCTAAACTTTTTAGAAGATTAGGGGACTAATTTTCTTTTAGATGTCTTTTGAAGAATTTGGATATCTAAATACTCTTTAAAAAAGGTCACTCTTCCCCCTCCTCCCAAATATATTGAAGTTAATATCGAATGATATTAAATTTTCTAATGAAGTCTTGCACGTAATTCATAAGTACCACTTTATATCATTAATGATAATTTATATCATTAATTTTTCTAGTAGGTTTCGAGTTTTTGTTTTTCTGAATTCCATTATAAAACAGATGTAATAGAATTATCACCCAAAACTTATAGTGATGCCCTGTGGTATTTGAGTGAAAATTTTCTGTTTGAGCATAAATGCATTCGATTTATAATGATGTTAAGTAGATTGGTTATTATGTATGATCCAGAATCAGATTAAACACTGTCAGGATACTTAGACAAAAATAAATTTTGTTCCTCTCTTTGTCTCGATTTTTCGATCAAGTTATTTTTATCGATTCAAATTTTAAATTTATAAACAATTTATAGGTGATGAATTGAAATAATAAATTATTTAATTCTAGATTACTTTTAAAAGAGTTGATATCAGTATCTCCTGCAATAAAAAAAAGAAAAATTTAAAGAAATTTTAAATGAAATGATAAAAAAATACAAATATTTTTAATGCAATATGAATACTGCAACAAACACAAAAAATCCTATTAATATCATGGATTGGATGGATTTTATGCAACATTGTTATTTGCTCATATACAAAACATAAAAAGAAAAAGAAATCTATTCATTAAAAAAAAAAAAACGATTTTGAAATTCTGAAATATTAAATTTGTTTCTGTCTGAAACAAAAAATCAGCTTTAAAATTATATGTTTGGAGATTATTCTAATTCTAAAACGGAAAACGATAATCTAATGACATTTGGTATACGATCAGTAAGTAGTAAAATATCAATATTAGTGTAAGACAACCTTTTTACCCGTCTGAGTGCATATTAATAGAACAACACAAAAAAAGTAATGGAATGAAAGGAAGAATATAATTTTATTCATATTAATAGATTTATATCTAATTTCAGATCAAATCCGTCAGTGGGTTGGTTTTCTTTCCGTCTATATGCATTTGAAAGCAATAACACAAACATGTAAAAAACTAGATTAGAAAAATATGATATGTGATCTATCAAACTTTAATTACATTGTTTCAAAGGAATCGAAATTGTTTCTTAATTTCATTATTGTTATTATTATCATTATTATTTTGAAATCTAGGGACCTATAACTATTCTTTGAACTATTCAACTGTAGAATTTCATTGTAACATGATAACGTGCATAGCTTGCCATAACTTCAGGCAACTGCATGATATATAAATTGTAATTCGCAGAATGCAAGGATGTACATCTTGTAAATTTGGGATGTAACGAATTTTGGAGGTAGCAAGTGCTTACCAGAAAACGGTTCCCAAAAATTTAGCTAGATTTTGAATTAAATAAAAAGCAAGCGGAATTTAAAATATTTCACTCAACAACTCTGGACCTAGTTATCGCACAAAATCTATTTTCTATCATAAAATTAAAACAAAAATGATAAAAATAAAACAATTTTTAGTGATATCAAATTTGTTTCTTTTTAATCTAGAAAAATCTTTAGTTTTCAAAATTGATTTTTAGCAAAATTTGTAGCAATGTTTTTATTTATTTATTTTTACTGTTAAAATAAAATTCAAAAAAAAAAAATTACTCGCTTCTTTAAGTGATTCATTCGCTTGTTTTAGTCAATATTAAAATTATAATAAAAAATATTTTTGTGTGTATCTTAATTCCAAAGTAAATTTTCGCTTTTATTGACATGATAATAAAGCTGGCATTTTTTCTATATAAATTGATTGATATTTTATACTCAGAATGCAATAGCCGATGCAATCAAACCAATCGAAGATATCAGGTGTAAGAAGAAATTTTCGAACAGGAAAGGGACAAGAAAAAATTCTCGAATTAAACTTCAAAATAACATATGATAATTGAATTTATATTTAATTAAGAGTAATTTATTCAAGTATAACAGATAATTATTTGCAATAATTAATTATTTGTACAGTATCAGGACAATATAAATTGCTCAAAAGAAATGAAGAGCAATAATAGAAAAGATGAATTAAAAACTTAATATCAAATGATCTAAGGTATTGGAAACACATTTTCACAGTATTAATTAAATCTCATAACAGATTAAAATAATAAGCGAAACAAATGAAAATGGTTATTAACTTCTTATTATACTTTATTATTGAATGATATTTTACCAAAAATCAATAAGCATATGTTAACGAAATGTGCATTGTATTGAATGAAATCAATCAAGCCAAATCAAGTAATTCATTGAACTTTTTAAAATTAGATTTGGATTTCTAACCAGAGTCGATTATAGTTATTACTGTTATTTTTCGGAAAATAAATAAATAAATAAAATAAATTACTTCTTTTTAATACAAAATTAATTACCTGTTAATAGTTGTTCGTTAAAAACCACTTTTGTGAGAATATTTCCTGTGACAAATTTCTATATCTAATCATATTTAAAAAATAACAGTTTGGTATTTTTCAGTTCTTAAAATAGATTATTAACAAATATAATCTACTTTAAAGGTAAGATATATGAATAATAAGATGAAGTAATCGCATGTTACAAAATTCATGTTAATTTCTTGAAGATTCCAATTATTTGACTTTATTAAAGCAAAAAGAAGTATTATTTACCACAAGATGAGTTTTCTTATGAAGTTCTGCAAGTTAGCTTAAATTTTTGCCAAATTTTCTGATGAAACAACATTTTTTATTTTATATCTCACACCATAATAAATTCTCTTGATATGAGAATTAATTATTAATTAACTTAATTAATTAACAAACTAAATTATTTTGTTTGATGAGAATAATTTACTTTTCTTAAATCAATCTAGAATATAAAAAATTGGAAACAAAAAAATTTTACTATACCCTTCTTCAAAAGAAAAAAAATAGGGGGGGGGGGAGGGAAGATCATTAAAGAGTTTAAAATGTTTGTTTTTCTCTTCTCTTCATAGGTTTGATGCGCATTAAAAGGTAATATTTAAAAATGTTTAGTTTAAATATATAAATTACACAAGGCTATAATTAAATTATATAAAATACAAAAAATAATTTCATTTAGAATTTCAAAATATGAAAATGAAAGAAATTTAGAATTACCTTTAACTGTACAGTCAAGCACACAGACACTAGTTCAATATTTTTGACAAGTTACAATGCTAGCTCACACATTCACTACTAAAAAAAATTTAGCATTATATGAAGATGATCTTCTTCGAATTTAAATATAATAATAAATTCAATTATTAAAAGTTGAATTTAGTCTTTTTTTAATTTAAAAATAAGAAATCTACCAATGACATAATTGATAAAAAAGACAAGAATAAAAAATGACAATCACTCGATCAAAAATTAGTTTATATTATGAACAGCTTGTTGATAGTTTCGTTTTAGAGCACTTTGAATCAATCTTCAAAATTCTTCACACATTTTTCAATCTATCCAAATTATTTTCTTTATTGTTTTCCAAAAATAACAAAAAGGTTCCACATTATCAACATTTTATGATGAAAAATTTACTATATGAATGAATAGAAAGCAAAAACTATCGTTTTCAAATAAAAATTAATTCTTTTACCTAAATGCTTACAATTAATTACGAATACTTAGACAAAAAGACGAAAGGGAAAACTCAAGACTTTAGACTTTTATTCTTTCGCTCAGGACTTGGAAAGTGCACAAGTGATCAATTTTTTAGACTGCATGTTAGGAATAATTAAATAAAAAAATGTGGGATTCGAGTCAAGAAATAAGAGAAAGTTTTAGAATAATGTAATATAGACTAATTTAATATAAAAATTGAAATTAAATGAGATTTAAATTAGATTTAAGAGATATCATTTCATACAAACACATATGTCAGTTACAGTCAGTAGTATTTTATTAGTTGAATAATTGTAGTTTTATCTATTAAATCTCAAAAACAAATATTTTATTGCTAAATAAAAATATTTTCTGTTTATGCATTTATTTTTCTACTAGCCGCCTTTGGCGACCAGCCGGTTCGCCAATCTTAATGTTCGTTAAAATTTTAATAATTAAATATTTTATGCATTTCCAACTTTAATAGATTCTTCAGCAAAATATTTTAAAACTTCAAATTTTGATAGTCATATAATTCACTCATAATATTATAAAGGCCTTCAGTCATAACGTGATATATATCTCTTTAATTTTCTGTTACCCCTCGTAGAATTTATGCTTTAAATTAAAGTGTAAATGATTAATCTGCAATTAATATAATAATATTTTTTACTGAAACAAAGTATTTTTTTTTAATAATATGATTACTGATAATAGATCACTGAGCGTTTAAACTTTATGGGCACTAAAGAATATCTTTCTTAATTTATGTAATATCTCAAGAATTTGTCAACAAAATTTTCTCAGATTCATCATGAGCGGATTGATTAATAAACAATGTTTCATTTTAAATGCATCAAACACTAAGAAAATAAAATGAATCGTTTAAAATAATCGGTCTAAAACAGGTTTAAAAAAACTACTTAAAAAACGATGTACTTAAAACTATAAGCATATACAAAAAATATATATAACTAACATAAATACAATTTAATTAAAAAAAACATGCAAATAACCTAAAAATAATTTAAATCATCCGTTCATAACGGTTGTCATGGCAACAATCAGAACACAGTGCGCATGCGTGAATTTTCTTCGCCAGCTACGCTAACGCAGATGCGTGAATTTTTCTACGCCAGTTGGGGTAACGCTATGCAGATTATACATTTTTAATTTCCTTTATTCTGTGTTATTTTAATTCAAAAGTACTTCAGAATGAATCTGAAACATGGATTAATTAAAAATGTTTAATTTTAAATGCATCAAACATTAAGAAAATAAACAGAATCGTTTGAAATAATCCGCCGAAAAATATTAACTCTAGCCTCATTACTGTTGGGAGAAAATAAAATGGAAGCCTTAGTCATTTGGCGGTGGAGAAAATGGAAGATTTTTTTGGCGGGAAAGTTAGTTTTTAATTAATAATTAAAATTCTAACTAAAAATTCGAAAAAAGGAACCCCAGGTGCACATTCCCGACCTCCAAGGTATACATGTACCAAATTTGGTAGCTGTAGGTCAAACGGTCTGGCCTGTAGAGCGCCAACACACACACACACACACACACACACACACACACACACACACACACATTGAGCTTTATTATAAGTATAGATTAATACAAAATGCCCAAAAGTATTGTTACGATATCTTCTCGATATTATACGGTATTCAGAATATCCAACAGCATTGTGGAGATATACAATATTTTGTGGTTTATGCGGGATTCATGTCATTTTACATTTCTTTGTAATATTATATAATTTCTTCATTTTTAATAAAATAGTTGCTTCTTTCTTTAAGTGTTCTGTATAATTTAAAGCAGGGAAAACAAATCGCAAGACTCTGATGTATTTGCTGTCTTATAACCTTATTATTGCAAAATACTAATACTTTAATTTCCCTATAAATTTCACTAATAAGTGATTATATAAATCGGTTAAAGTAATAATCAATATAATTTTTTTTCCGCAGTGCATTTTTAGCCGATTGTCCAAAAGCAGTCGGCAAGAAACGACCTTCTCCTTCACTTATTGCTATGTCCATTGTTCTTTCAAAAATTGTCATTATTCTTTCAAAAATAGTTTTAAACTATAGATAGAATAGACGATAATTGTATTAAATGTCCAATACCGTTGCAACAAGGCTTAAGAGGAATATACATGCTCCTATCCACGTTTTAGGAAGTATCATGAAGTCATAACCTTAATGTGTCGACAGTCAACTTTTAAACTAAATATGATGAGAATGTGAATAGTGTTCCGAGTGCCATCATCCCGATATTCTAAGGTGACCATTCGTACTGATTTTACCAGTACAGTACTGGTTTTCAGGGCATAAGTCCTGGTTAGTCGTTAAACAAAACCAGTACACGAAAAGTACTGGTTTTAGATTAGAAAACATAAAAACAAAAAAAAAAGTAATAAAATAAAAATAATAAAATTAGAACTTGCAGCCCTGATAATTCCATGTGATATCGTCAAGTGTCGTATGAGCAGGACCGCCACGACGTCATACAAGCCAGTGGTGTCTGATGTACTAACTACTGTGATGTGCCTACCTTATTATTATCATGGCGGCAAAACGACGAAAGTGAGTATTTAATGATGATTGAAAATTAAAATATACATTGATTAAAGAAAGTGATAATATTGATCCTAGTGAAGTATATTGTGAAAAATGTAGAAGTACGTTTTCTATTGCAAATAGTGGAAAAAGCGACATTGAAAACCACATAAAAGCAGTTAAACACAAACGAGTAGTGTCAGCAGTAATTGCAAGTTCGAGTATGACATCATATTTTAAGAAAAAAGAATTAGCTGCAGCTGAAGGTTTGTGGGTATATCATACAGTTATGCATAATCAATCTTTTCGATCAATGGACTGTACCTGTAAACTTATTAAGGCATATTTCGATGCTAAATTCACATGCTCTAGGACCAAATGCGAAGCTATAATCACCGATGTACTTGTCCCTTATGCAAATCAAATATTGGATGAAGATTTGAGAAACGTAAGTTTTATATCATTGTATTCAGACACCTCAAATCACAAAGAAATTAAACTTATTCCTTTACTTGTCAGATATTTTTCATACAAGAATGGAATACAGGTAAAAATTATTGAAGTAAAGGATTTGCCAGGAGAAACGTCTGACATAGTTACCAAATATATTGTAGAGGTCTTAAAAAAACATAATTTAGAAAGAAAGATATTAGGGTTTTGTGCCGACAACACCAACACTAACTTTGGAGGCATGCGAAGAGCAGGGGAAAATAATATTTTTACCAAGCTAAAAGCTACTTTGGACAGACGGGAGCTTGTGGGAATTGGTTGCTCAGCGCATATTTTAAACAATTCTATACAAACCGCGGCGGACTGCCATCCAATTGATATACAAACTTTAATTACCAATATTTACTCTTACTTTTACATTTATACTGTGCGCGTCAGTGAATTAAAAGAATTTTGTAGACATAGAATATTAAAAACTTTTGGGTTACAGTGTTACGCGGTGGTTAGCGTTGCGACCAGCTATTGAGCGCGTGTTGGAAATATTTCTGCATTAAAATCGTATTTTGCGTCTAATGAAAAAACTCCGACAATTATTAAAAATTATTTTGAGAATCCTGACACCGAATCTTGGCTTTTCTTTCTCCATAATGTGTCGCCAATGTTTCATAACACGGTTTTAAAGATAGAAGGACCGGATACTTCTATGATGGAAACAAATATCATTTATAAGGACCTTAAAACCAAAATTGCTGACAGGATAGCAAGTGTGTTTCTGCCCCTGCGAGTTCGACAAAATTTAAAAAGGCTAGAAGAAAACGGCTTAGTTAAATCAAATATTTTCAAAAAAAAAAAAAAAAGTGGTGGAATTTTACAACACATGTTTTCAGTATCTGGAAGAATGGGAAGGCCATTTTGAGGGAATCGAGAAGTTTAATTGGATTACATTAAACATGAAACCTACGCATCAAATGGTTCAAGTATGCAGTGACTATTTAATTCAACATTATCCGGAAATAAATTTAATTGAAGATGAGCTCTTTGATGAAATCTGTTTCATTCAGCGCTACACCACAGATGAGAAACTTGGGCATTGGAAACAAAATTGTGTTTCGGTATCGGATAGGTGGATTGAAATTTTTAAAGCCTTTAAAGAAAATGACGTGTCCAATAATATTGGCAAATTGGTAGAGTATTGCCTCTGTATGCCAGGAACTAATGCACCGACCGAACGGGGTTTTTTCTTTATTAAACAACATCTGGACTAGCGAGAAAACTCAAATGAAAGTGGAAACTTTGAAATCCTTGTTGACTGACAAAAATAATTTAAATGCAACTTGTATGGAATTCTATGAAAATATACAGGAAAACAAAAATTTGTTAAAAACAATTCACTCCTCAGAAAAATATTTTAAAAAAAACAAACTAAATTAAATAACTCCTTATGTTTTATTACGTTATTATATTAGGTATGGCTTATCATGTTATGTTATGTTTATTATGTTTTATTTTTATATTGTAAAATCCTATTTTAGTTTTCACATTTCTTGTGTTTAAATAAACGCAACATTTTTTGATATCTAAAAGTTTTTTATTTACTTAGGTATACAGGTTGGCCCTTGGGTGAATTTTTGATAAAAATTTATAAAATTTGGGCGTGGATGGTCAAAATTCATGTTGTCCTGGTTTCAGGTTAAAAAAAATGGTCACCTTACGATATTCATAACAGCATGGGGAAGGCCGAATAAAGTATGGGCCCTTGGCAATTCAAGTTCCTGGGTCACTGTTCTCTTCTCCAACTTTTAAAAGCAAATATTTTTAATTCATTTAATTCTCCACATAAACAGTTCTAAATGACGAAATTTGACTAACTGAAATGCTAATAACATTTATTCACTTACAAGAGTTTCAATATCTTGTAAAAAAAAAAAAAATCAGAATTCGAGTTTAAAAATAATTAATTTAAAACCAAATTGTAATAAAAGAACTGTTAACACAATTTAAATAATATTTATTTAAAAGATCGATTTAAAAAAAAAATTATGGAATATAATAACAAACTTGCTAAAAGAGATTAAATAGAAATGTTGTGGTAATAATGTTTCAGAATTTAAATATTACTTGATTTAACTTTTAAAAAATATCGATTGCCCGGTCAAAAAACCTTGATGTCTAGAGTGTCTCTCAAATTTAAATGGCCTTTAAGCAATCGCTTATTTTGTCTTTTTACTTCTCGTACACGTAGTACAGAGAAAGTATAGTAATGGGGTCAATTCATGTGACGTAAAAGTCACATGTCATGTACCTCTTGCGCATGGCATTTAAGTTTCATCCGCGCCGCTCTCGTCGATCAGTCTGCCATTAACGTTCTCCGCCGAGTATGAAGCGGATTTTTTTGTTTACATTTGAAGTTATAATTTTTGAGTCGTTTTCTTTCCTCTTATTATGTATTAACAGAGGAAATACTGGTGTGTTGATGCATGCTTTAATGCGAAATACAAGAGTGACTGTCATGATAAAATGTTTTTTTTTTATTTTCCTTTCAACAATCCTGACTTGGGTTGATAGCTTTGGTATAGATTTTTTCAAGCCTTCGAAGTCGGAGATATGTTCCGATCATTTTGAAGAATTCCTTCAGTGTGTGTCCATTTATTAAATATAGCTGTTTCAGTAATTTGTTAGAAAAACTCTTCGAAGAAAAAGAAATCGGTAAGCGATTTGCCACCAAAAGCAATCAAACAAAATCATGAGTGCATTTCTAATTTACTTCATTCACATTTGATGAAATTTCTGATAATTTTGAATATGCTTAGAAGGTTTTCAAATGTTCACATGAGTATTAAATTGCATTTTTTTACAAAATCTTATCTAAATTTATATAATTAAGTAAACAAACTCCTATTGCAAAAATAACAACTGCTATAATCCTAAACTTAGGTGGAAGTGAATATTACTAGTTTTCTAATTACATTTGCAGATTTGTGATGGATTCAAAGTGAATTTATATCAAATATCTTTTCTATTGTTAAAAAATGAAATGTCAATAGTTTTTTGTATTTAAACTGAAATTCACTGTTATCATAATATCCTGTTATAACACTGTGCACCTCAGTTATTTCTGTTTTAATAAATAAAGGTCTTTTCATTGAAAATCAATTTCCATATCAGCATTTATTATATAATTTTTATTCCCAACTTCATTGCTACATGCATGTTTCACTTTCTTTTTTTTCTATTTCTTTAACATCAATTTTGAATTATAAAATTCTGTGAAAGCATAAAAGTGTTTCTTTCAACTCCTCTTTATATCCCATTTAACTTCTCTCTCTCTCTCTCTCGCTGTATATATATATATATATATATATATATATCATGACCTTATTCTTGTTTATTAATTCAATATAATTTTTATCAATGTAACTTTAGCATTTAAAAAAATTTCATAAATGTTCTGCTTTAAAAGTATACTGTTCAACATTATGTTTTTATTAGTGATAAAAAAAAACCTGTTCTTTAGTATCTAGGATGTTTCTGTTAAATAAAATTGATTTCATCATTTACATTGACATTCTTGTCATACTGTGTTTATATTATTTCTAAGTGTCTAGAAAAATAAATGTTGATAAATAGTTAATAGGTTTTTTTTTTAGTTTTTTGTATTAGTGAGTACATTGAAACATATATTTGATCATATTTTTTCAAATAATTATCACATATATTTTCTCTCTCTCTCTCTCTCTCTCTCTCTCTCTCTATATATATATATATATATATATATATATATATATATTTGTAATGTGTAAATAAAAATTATGAAAGTGTGATTTTGTTTGTTTTCCTTTAATGATTTCTACAAATTAAAATGAAATTATTTATTCATAAGTTGCATAGATTTAAAAAAAGGTATCCATACCTTTTACATTTCATAATTTGAAATTGTAAACATTATTTATTTAATATATACTAATTTAAGTTTCATGTTCTTTCTTCTAAGCAAACTGAAAACATCAAAGTCTCAATATTTATAAAAGTAATTACATAAGAAAAAAAAATACAATAATTTCATTAGTAAGCTTTAAAATATTAACTTATCTAAGAGTAATAATTATTTTAAAAAAAGAACTAACTGGGGGAACTATATTCCTAAAATTCAACATTCAATACTATTTAAATAATATGTAAAAAAGAACATATGTAATTTTTCAAAAACACTGCCATAGTCATTTGTCAAAATGTAACCTTCGGATAAAAAAATGGGGGCGGGGGGATTTGGGAAAGAAAAGAATAAAGCGGCACCAAACGAATTAAAAAGCGATGTTAGTTAATTTTGCATAAACAATAATTCTATTAAAAATACTAATTGAAATTTTAATATAAGAAATAAAATTATATAACTAAGAAAATTTGGAGAAAATAATTCAAAATAATATCTTTAAAAAAAGTCAGAAGTTTTTAATAATTGATCGGCTAGCTTAATATTTACTAAACAATGTCAACAACAATGTAAACAGTGTCAACGTTATCGGCAGACATCACGACATGCGCAGAACGATTGAAAATTGAACAGAAGCGGTTTGTTTGGTACCTGACACGTGACCATGAATTGACCCCATTGTCAAAAAAAAAAAAAAAAAATCGAACTCGAGATTGTGACGAATCTCCTCGTTTAAGACCTCCTTGTATTCGTAAGATACATTTTTGGAAAATGTCCACATGTCTGTGACAAAGATAAATCAAAACCTTTTTGAGCTAAATGGGTGAAATTTGGTTTACGGTCTTTACACCAAATATGTAGATTTATATCAAATTATGAGTAAAATCTGTTCCCATGAAGTCCGTCTGTTCGAATATTAGTTAACAAGATAATTACAAAATGAAGTGAGCTAGATAGATAAAATTCTGTACACAGATTTAAATTCTATAATGTAGACACCTATCAAATGTTGAGTCAAATCCAACTCCAGTGGTTGATAGTCTGTCGGCCTGTACTTTTAGAAACATGTAAAAGTGATAATTCAAAAACGCAGTGACTTAAATATATCAAATTTGATATAGGATTTTTAAATTATAGTTTTGTGACAAATTTTTTTTTAATCCATTGAGATAAATGTTTCTAAAACTCAGATTCTATTTTTTGGATACTATTAACGCATGCCAGGGAACAATTGATAAATAACTTGTCAAAAATGGTCAGAAAAAAATGCTAAATTTATGCAAAAAGTTAATATTTCCTAATTATTATACGCCAATGAATAAAGCGTTCTCTCGCGTGACAAATTTATTAGAGAGTATGCGAGAAAGTTTTGGGGAGGGAGACCACTGTCACAGGTTCATACGTCATGATTCGGATAATCTATCTAATTAGCCGATCCCTTCTTTTGCTATTACTGAACTTTAGGGGAGAAGAAGGTCATTTGATTAACAAATGAATTAATTAGATTGAGATATGAAACACACGCGAGTTGCGTAATAGCTCTTCTTAAAAACCCAGCTCTGGAAGGGGACTAAATGATCACATTATTACTTGGACGCTACTTAATTATCACTACATGTCTTTGCAGATGTCTATCTTCCTATCGCCTTAACTGTTTTTGGTCGTCATATTCAGTCAAAATACTTTTATTTCTATTTTTTACGATATGATAGTCTTATGAAGAGATTTGAATTATTAGATTCTTCGATGCTCCACCTTAGATTCTTTCCACCTCCCTTCTAAATTAGTAAAGATTTTTGCCGAATCAACGAGGAAAGATAATTACATCTCCCCCACGTACAGCATCATCGCCCATGTCTAAAGCATTACCATTCTACGATATTCTTTTGAAATGATATTATCTGAGGTTTTTCTCTCCATATTCGAAATAAATATACACCGCTTTGGTCCTTAAGATATTGATAACAAACTCGGATAGTATAATAACTCATAATATGAGAAAGAGAGACAAGCCCGTGGAGTCGGCACTTAAAATAGATAGATCCTCTTATCTATCGGAGGTGCCGGTGGAGATGACATATGGCATTGACCATGGAAATCAGAACATGAAGCACAAAAATCAGAAATCAAACGGAATTCCGATTACGATTAATTTGATGATAGAGGAAGAATTTTTCAACATGTCATTGAACATGGCACGTGTTGTCTGCTAATAGATTACCGGCGTTCGAAGTGCAGGGGGTTTACATCAGATATCAGAGCTTCAGAACCAATACAATATTGCTTTCTTTATCTTGGAATTTCAAGATATAGATAGTAGTTTCCTTCCTGTTACATACGAAAATAGCTTTACACGGCTTTAAACGATTCATCAAGCCCATAACAACCATGGCTTCTAGGATCACGGCCCCCTTTTCCTTTTGGTAAATATTTTATTTCACTTTTTGCACACTGCGGCCCCCTTAAATTTTGTTAAACATTTGATTTGATTAGTCCGTATGATTAAGCTTAGTTTTAATCAATAATTTCATACTTCAGAATGTTAATTGGGAGACTGCTAAAAATCATACTAGATATTTAAATAAATATCCATTATTTATAATAACTTAAATACAGACTGTTTGGTGTCTGTCATACAAACTTACCCTATAACTATGATTCATTAGTGCGATCTTTAACCCATGTCCACTTAGGAAGCAAGTATTATTCTATTTCCAGATATTTTTTTTCTGCCAGATGAAAATTTTAATTAAAACAAGCATATTTTATTATTTTTTATTTCATCTAAACTTAAGAATAAATCAGTTAATATTTTTTCGCCTGCAATTCTTTTCCAAACCTGTGTTATATTTGTTATTAATATAAGAAATTTGTTCATAATTATGAACTAATTTTTATTACTTGTTGTTTTGTGTGAAAGAATTACTTTTGTCAAATAATGGTAATAAAAGAAATTCCATTTAAAGTCTTGGATTGTAGAAATTGAACGTTTATACAATATGCATTGATTAATAAAATTAGTTTCCTGAAGATATGTATTTTTTATACTGAAATTGGAATTTTATTTCTGTTCTTATAATGCTTCATTTCTTTTTAATTTTATAAGGGTGGGGCTATTATATTTCTGATTAACTAGACATTTCTATTTAATTATTAAAAATTAATAAAAAAGGGTATTTCTACAGTTGTATCAAGTCTTTTTTAAATATAATCAAAATAATAATAGCATATTGTTTAATTTTATTATAGTATAAATTCTTTTTCAATGAAACATTTGATATTATTGAAAAACGTTACAATTTCTATTGGCATTTGCAGGACTGAAAATCCCATTAAACTTGAGGCTGGTTCATCTATTGACAATTCAAAGTATAACTTTGATTCTATTGTAATAGTGTCACCAGATATTACCAAAGTAAATCCACAAAATTCTAGTTTTCTGCAGGGCTTTGTACAGACATTAAAGACTCAAAAACAGGTAATTATTTTATAAAAGTTTTTTTTAATAATTGTTTTTCATTTGCATTTTGAATGAAAATATATAGATTTTTCATAATATTCCAGTTTATACATATATTTTTGATGAAAGATCAGTTATCTAAATGTTAGTGGGCTTTAAATTGTTTTTTGCCTTTAAAATGCAAATGCTTATTCATTTACTTTTTTAAACTTGTAGTATGATTCAGCTTTTGAAGATGTTGAAACTTTCCTTAGTCCAAACATAGCTGAATATGAAAATATTAAAAAATTGGTATGTATTGCAATTTTTGAAAGAATTCTTTACATTTTTTTTTTAAATTTCATATTTTTTTTATTTTATTGCTAAAGAATAATATAATATAATATGAATATATAAAGAATATAATACCATACTTATTTTAAAAAGATTTAATATATGCATTTTCATTTATATTTAAATTAGGGAAATAATTCTATAATAATCTTCAAATATTCTTACTGACCTTACTTTGATTTATTCTTTTTTGAAAACTGAGCTCTCTTTCTGTTCTTTATTGATAATATGATTATTAACTGCAAGTATAGTCAGAATATCATTTCAAACATTGAAGTTATAAGAGGAATGCAGTTTGAATGAGATGTAATAGGATTTGGTCACAATCAAATTATTATGGTAATCATAATGTGTTCAGTACAAGAAATAAAAAGAAAAGAGTAACAATTATTATCAATTATTTCTATCAACTGCACTTAGTTTTTAAAATGCATCTAGGAGAAGAGCCTTCTGTTACATTAAAATTGAGCTATTAATGTATTTTGTGTTAAAAATTCAGTTAACTACATGGTCTTCCTAGTCAGTAAATATCACGTGGTCTCACTGTTGATGTTAGTGTATTTTTTTCCCAGTAGAAGTGAACTTGACTTGTGTACTATGGGGAGTGTGATCTGGGCTCTATGGTGTAATCATGTGCCTTTTGTTGTTACCAATAAACCACATAAAAAACATGCATCTTCAAGTCATGTCACCCACGCAACAATCTTCACTATCAAATAAATTATTGTGTAATCAAGAAAAATAGCAATAATTTTTTTACATTTTGGTCAATATTTTTAATTATTTCTATCAATTGTATTTTACAATTGATTTATTTATGTGCAAAGTTTGTATCAATCTTCTATAATTTAAATTTTTTAGAAATGCCTTGTGCATCATAAATTTGCTTTTTTTTTTGTATTAAATTATCTAATTTCACTTAGTATTGGTTTGATATAAAATAAAATAATCATATTTTAGTAAAATTATTTTTTTTATATTTTGAAAACAACTATTGTTCTAAATTATTTTCTTAAAATAATTATTTATTTATTTCATTTAAGGATGTATGTATAAATCATAATTTAAAATTGCTTGATTTTAAACATTTCAGATATAATCTAATTATATATCATTATTAATATCATTATTAAATGTTCTGATATAACAACATTTTAACTCTTTTTCTTAAATAAAAATTTAATCTATAATGCTTCTTTAACTTTAAAGGTATATAGTCCAACTGGGCCATTAGATAGACATTATGATGATGTGCGAAGATTTGCTGATGCTGCTGAAAAGGGTATCAAAAGGTAATATTTTTATATTGCTGACATTCTCCTTTAGCAAATTTATAAAAACTCTTTTTTGCAAATTAAAAATCTTTCTTTTAAAGAAATTTAAGTATATAAATTAATAACTTAGATTAATTAATGCAAGTTTTCTTGTATTTCAATGATCATTGAAATTAAAGTTTTCCTTTTCTCCAGAATCTTGAAAGCAGGAGGTAAGCGTCCAATTTTGGCTATTCTTTATCAGAATCCTAATGATGCAGCATATGAAAAATATCAACAATTTGACATTGCTTCTGCCTTGGGAGCTGCTGAAGCTGTTTATGTGGTAAGTTTCTTGAATATATATATATATATATATATATATATATATATATATATATATATATATATATATGTGTGTGTGTGTGTGTGTGTGTGTAATAAACCCATTTAATTCATTCGCATTTAACTCCCTGAAGGCGAATTGATGCTCTAAAACCAATAGGTGTAGCAGATTTTTGTGGATGTTGAAAACATTTAAATTCAGGAGTGAATGTATATTTTAGGAAAAACTTGTAAAATATACTAAGCACTTTTTATTCATTATTTTTAAATATTGCTGTATTATTCCCTTTAACCCATTAGTACACACACTAAATCTTTTTGACCACATCCTCTTTTTTTTTGTTCAGAAATTCTATAATTTATAATAGTTACACCTCCTATATCTTCATAGGGAAGCTAGAAAACTGGAACAGCAGAAATAAATGAAACAGTGTATCTCTTTTTTTTACTGGAGGATTGGGGACAAATTGACCTATGCTTGTTTTAGCATTTCAGATTCTTTTAATGTTTAGAGCATATGAATGTGAATAGCAGAGATTCAGAAATCTTCTCGCAAATGTTCCTATAGATAGTTAAAATGATGATAGTTCAGATTCGTCAGATATTAATGAAATTTTTGAAAGTGATCATGATACAGATTCATCACAAAACAGATTCCAAATAGAAAATTTGATGAAAAGTCTTTTTCTGCTTGTGAAACCAGAAGCAAATCCTTTCATAAAATGTATTCCCTTATAATATGAATAAATTGTCTTGCAATTCATGTTAAAAATTTATTTTATTCTAAAGAGAAATAATTTTTTTTTTTTTTCGTGTATGTACATCAAAATGAAAGACAAAAATTATGAATTTTCAAAGTTGTATGTTTAAATTTCTTTTTCCAGAAAATTTCAAATGTAAATGGTATATAAAACATTAATTTTCTTATTTTTTAAAAAATGTTTTTATACAAGAAAAAAAAAAAAACTATTTATTTTGAAAATAATAAGTTTTAAAGGAGTGGAAAAGGGAATACAGAAAATATATGGGGGGAAAAAAGAACTAGGTTCAATTTTAGTTTTTCTTATTAAAAATCATTTTTATATCTTAAATAGAATATATTTAAATATTCATCTATAATATTCATAAATAAAATAAATCTAAATAAAAATATTCATCTATTCTAACTATATTTTATTTTTATGCTAATAGTCAATAAGATAAGGACAAATTGCTTGACAATTTGGAGTCAGAATCAGAGCCCGACTTAGCATAATTGGGGCTCGGGGAAAAAACTTCTTTGGGAGAGGGGGCCCTCTGCTTCACCACTCCGGTAATGATGAACCATGCATAGAAGTGCATAGAACTTGTCTATGATATTTTTCGTTAATTAAATTTGTCCATTGTAATTGTGAAAATTTAGCTAAAAGCCATGAATTTACGACATATAGATTTTTTTTTTGTGTGTGTTCATATGATAGATTAATGAAGAAGCTAACATAAAACTGACGAATTTTACACTGTACTAATATTTTGTTTAAAAAATGTTTATTGAAGAAGGAAACGTAAAATAAACTTTCTATTCAATTGGGGGGGGGGCTCTGATGTAAGGGCCTGGGGCAACTGCCCTGTATGCCCTTGCCTTAGACAGACTCTAGTCAGAATGACCTCCCTAATGGGTCATGTGCTGAAAAAAGTGTTAAAAAATGGATGTATATGCTGAGGGGTTATAACTATATATCTGCTGTAAATATTTGCTTGAATTGTACTCACATCTGATATAGCATTAATTATGTATTTGTATGTGATGTAAAGTAATTTTTTTTAAAAGAAAGTTGAGTTGTAGAAAAAATGTTTATATAATTTTCCATTTTAAAATTGTAAATTAAAAAAAGGAATAATAAAAGTAATTTATCATTAAGCTGAAGTATATATTGATAAATGCATTCCTCATATTCTAACTAATAATTAGATGACAAATGTTACTTGGGTACATTGTTATTTATAAATAAAGTATCTGCTTTTTTTTTATTTCAAAAATCATGAAATCTTTTAATTTTCTTAAGTATTTTTTCATTAAAAGATTGGAAGTTCATGTATTATTAAATTTTTAGTTCTTCTTTTTTATTGATTTATTCCTCCTCCCTATATTTGAAGTTTTATCGTAACTATATACATTGCTATTAATTATTATTATTTTTAAAAAAAATTCTTTTACACTAGAAAAAAGGTAAAATATAAAGTTTCAATTTGTAATTTAAACTTATTTTATTGGAAATTAAATTTTTTGAATTTATTTGAAGTTTTAAAAATGTTGATGTGTAATTTTATGTAAATGAAAAATTAATTAATTAAATATATTGTTCTATTTTCTTTCTTCTACATTTGAGGTTGTGTTTATTTTCTAAAATTTCATCATAACATTCCTTAATTAATTATTTTAATTAGTATCAATTAGTATTGCATTATTAAGCGAAAGACTTCAAACAATACTGGATGAAACAACATTTTTCTGCTGAGCGAAGATTAATGAATAATGTGATTTATTCTTTTATTTGATATATTTTCTAATCATTTGAGAAATTTAAATGTTTTTTTCTTTAAATAGTCACTTTAAGATTATTCTGGCATAATCTGAAAAGATTGAAAAATTTTCTATTTCTTCTTTAAATTTACATTTTAGATTTATGATCATTAAGTAGTAGGTCCTAATATTTTATCTTTTATTGTAAAGTTTTGTTCCCAAATGCTACATGTTGTTTTTGCAAAAATTAAGAAATTTTTTGAAACTCTTTGAAAGGCAATTGGAGCTTGTTAAAATTTTTATATTTTGATAGGTGTTTCATTTTGCGGAAAGTTTATGAACACAAAATCTTTTAGAATGAAGCTTTGTAGTGCAAAAATATCAAATAAAATATGTAAGATTTTAAATATTTTGTAATAACATAGGCATTTAGTAGTATGACTTTATTTACATGAAGGAAATGTGTTTGTATAGGTATTATATAACTGATTTTTAGGCTTACAATTGGAATATATATGATCATGTTATGCATTTCAAATTCTTACCTATTCCTCTATCTAGCCTTTGGAAATACGGGAGGATGTTCCTGATAAGGCAGCAAAAATTGAAGCCCTAGGTTATACTAGCATGGGATCTTTACAATCTCCTGTGTTGTCAGGAATTGAGCTTGGCAGGTATGTTTTAATAATTTGTATTCCTGAAAAATTAACTTTTAAAATTTTATAAAAATGTTATTTTATTTATTTTTGTATGTGTAGAGAGAAGTTCATATCTTTCTATGGTTCCAAAATATTAAACAAATGGCTCGTATATTTATGCTATGTTGTATAGTGAGTAAAATGGCACTTAAATACTGCACTTATTCTGTGTATATAGTTTGAAACTTATTTGTGCATTTTAATAATGATATGTCTGTGACACTTTAAAAGAATATTTGTCATAGAAGTTAAAAGCCCATGAACTGTTTTTTTTTTGTTTCTCATCTCTATTGTTAAATGAAAATAATTAAAAAAAAAGTAATGAAAGAAAATGAACAATGAAGTATAAGGCTGCTCATAATTTAACATTGAATCAACTTGACCCATTTTAATCCATTGCAAGACTTCTATAATAATCGAATCTCATATCTTTCAATATTCTTAAAAATAAGGGGAAAAAAATTCTGACTGATAAAATTAAAACAAATTTTCTAAAAATAACATGGAAAATTGAATTAAATGTATAACCTTCAAACTTGGATATAAACATGTAGTTTAAAAATCAAATATTGGCTACACATCGATATAGTCAAGTACAAAAATAAAATTGCTGTTAAAATGTGCATTTGGAATATTGCATAAAGCATGCTGTTTTCAGAATAAGATTATATATTTTCTTTTTAAATTTTCAACGTTTTGTCAATGAGGCTTTTAATTGAGACAAAATTTATTGACAATTCATGAGACAAAATTTATTGAATCTAAAGTATCAAAAAGTAAATAAATCAAATGCAAAAAAAAAAAAAAAAAAAATCAACTTTTTGAAATGGGAAGAAAAAAAAAAAAAATACTAGAGTAAATTATCCTCAATATTTTTACTAGCTTAAAAATGTTAAATGAAACTACGATACTTAAAAATGATTCCTTTTGAAATTTTTTTATACATATTAAGAAGTAATTTGTTAATTTCTAATAAAATTTAATTGTAATATTTTAAATCCCATTACAGTTTTCTTTAATAATTTTAAGCAAATTTTTCTGAAATTCTGAATTTATTATTGTATGCACCATTTTATACACTTTGTATGTCAACTAATTATTCCTAAATTAATGTAGGATTATGTGTCGGGATATTGGTGGCTCTGATCCTGAGCGTATGGCTGCTCCAAATGTTGCAACATATGTAAAAGAGTTGTTTGTTAATACATGTATCAAAATTGACATTATTCATGATCAATCTGTGATTGAAAAAGAATATCCTCTGTTAGCTGCTGTTAATCGAGCTGCTAAAGGTAAATTTTATTAGGTTTATGCATAAACGATACAGTTTAAGAAATAATTTTTGTATTTGACCTTATAATTTAAATTTTATTTTTTTATGTGCTTTCTTAAAGTTGAATTTAGGTTTCCAATTTTTTTAGATCAAATTTATCATTTAGAGATTGATTATGCATGCAATATTATGACATTGTTTAGAACACCTAAGAATATTGTTATCCATTATGGTATATGGAATGCTATCCTTGTTATATTGATATATTCCTTGGGCAAAATCTTTTTAAAAGGACTTTGTTGGATAAAGATTTTAGATTTATCTTAATAGATTGACAGTATAACAAATATAATATGCCATACATAAAAAATTTTTCTTGCTAGTGGTTTGTCTTTTCCAACAACTTTAATTCTACAAATTTCAGATTTCTAATTTTCTTCTTGAAGAGAAAAAAATTTTTAAATTAATTTTCTATTTAATTTGATTGGAAAGAAGATTATAAAAACTGTGTTTCTCAGAGATAAATCTTGGAATCAAAACTAGGATGTCTCGTATAAAAGCAAGTTAAATTTAGCAATCGAATATATATATATATATATATATATATATATATATATATATATATATATATATATGTTTGTTGCGTTATCCCCCCCCCATAAATTGAGGAATTGTTGAGGAAATTATTGGAAAATAACTGCTCGTGGAGAATTGTGTATTAATATGTATATATGTATTAATATGTGAAATTGTATCAATATTTTGAATTAAAATTAAATTGTATTAGATTTTTTTCTCTTTTTAATTGTTTTTTAGATTTTTGAAATGGGAATTGCAATATTTCCTATTAAATATTTTACTCTCAATGTACATACATTTTGATCTTATTACTGTTTCATACTGTTCACTGAAGAATATTCTACTAGTCCATACTATTTAGTGTTCACACTGCTTATAAGTTTGCATATGCACCTTTAATTCTTTTTGTTTCATGTGTAAAATTTGTTTGATTTTGTCTGATGATTAAAATAATAGTGTTTTTAATATATATCTGAAAATTTAATATAGATTCTTTATGCATGCATTAATAATTTATATGCCTTTCTTTAGGTGTTGAAAGACATAATGCCCGTGTAATATTCCTTACTTATGACCCGGAAGGACCAATTGAGAAAACAGTTGTACTTGTGGGAAAGGTATAGATTTGTTTTTTATTAAAAATAAAATTTCCCATTTTATATTGAAAATATTTTAATAATATCTGCACTTGTTAATGCATTACTTTGAAGCTTTATTCTACCTTTCATTATAAAACAAACTTATTTTAGTGAAGAAATTAAATATTTACAATTTTGGGTTACTTAATTAAATAGTTAAGTAAAAATTATTTTTACAAACGCGTGGTAAATATGATATGAATTAGTATCATGCTGATGCAGTGTATAAAAATGAAAGTAAAAATAAATCTTGAATGTTATAGAAATTACTTTTGATTTCCGTGAAATAAATTTCGGCTTATAATTGTAGCTCTTTGATTATTAACCAAACATATATGTGGAAATTCGCATTTTCTTTGCTAATATCCATTGCTTACTAAAGACTTTAGTTCTACATGTATGATTTCATTTTGATAATCTATTAAAAAAAACATTGTATTTTTTTTTTCAAAAATAGTGATTAAATATTAAAATATATGCAACTGATAATATTCAAGTTTTTATGCATTAAAAATGTTTTTTTATAGAACTACTATAATACCAGTCTTATATAAAAGCCATTGGGGGAAAGAAATTCCAAACATAATTTTGTTTATTTGGAATCTATTATCTTCATATATAGGAAATATGAACAAAAAAAATGTTATAAAATTGTGGTTGGTCAAAGAGTTCTGATTTGCATTGACATGGAAATTGTCTTGTAAATATCATATTTCATGTATAGCTTGGAATAACTAAAAAAAAAAAAAACAGTATTAAAGGAAATTACTCTTATATATTTGTTAAATTTTGCATTTACAAGCAGCATATGCTGATAATTCCTAGAAAATTTATAAGAAATGAAGTATTTTACTTCACTTAGATGCACTTTTTTGATATTGCAGCATAAAGCCATGTTATGGACTCCAAATTGAGAATTACTTAAAGTAACTAGATAGCTAATTATTACAAAAATATTCACTTTTTTAATTTGAAAAATATACACCATAAAATAATTTTTATTTAAATATATTTTCTTTAGAATTCGTACATTTTTCATTAGTTTTAAAGAATTTTTTTAAAATTTCTTTTTAAAAACTAGTTAGATAGGGTAGAGAAGAAAGAGACAAGATAAATTTTATAAAATTTGCTAGAATAAGGTTTCACTTTGAAATTGTAAAAGGTTTATTAAGAATTGGTTCTCTTGATAGCGACTTAAGATTGTAATATAAAATGTTAAGAAAGAGGAATAATAACTTCATATTTCAATATTTTTTATGCAAATATTTTGTAAAATGTAATTTAAATTAGATTTATAATATGCATAATATATTCAATGATTCATTTTCACCATAGGGTGTGACATATGACACTGGTGGAGCTGACATTAAAGCTGGTGGTGTAATGGCTGGTATGCATAGAGATAAGTGTGGAGCTGCTGCAGTTGCTGGATTCCTTCGAGTATATATTTTTCAGACTATTGTAGTTTTAGTGAATATTCTATTGCATATTACAAAAATTATAAGAACTAGAATTTTGTCTTCGAGTTGCTATTATTAATAAAACAGTTTGTAATGAATATTTTTAGAAGTATCGTTAAATTGAATTTCTACTGCAGTTTAAAAAGTTATAAATAGTATTTTCCTTTGTCTTTAATTTACCTTGATGTTTTTTTAAAAAAAGTAGTAATTAATTACAGTTAAGGAAATATATTTTAAAAATATGTATCGGCTTGTTAGAGAATGGAAGTATATGAATCACAACTAAACATAAAAAAGTAATTAAATGATTAAAACTAATTATTATTTTCAAACTTAATTATTATTTATTATTGGAGAAAAAAGATCATGAAAGTTAAATGATTTGAAGTTTATTTCTATATTGATAATTAATTGTAGTGTTTCTGTAATTTTTATTACTCAAATTTATTTTAAAAATTTATCTGTATACATTAAAAATAAATGAAAATGTACTAAGTTACTTGAAAAGGTTTTGACAAGTCCTTATAGGATGTCAGGCATACAGAAACAATTTGGTTTTGCATAGGAACTTATACACAAAATATTTCTACTTATGTACTTGCAGTACAGGAAGAATGAAAAATATTGATAGTAGATATAGTATTCTGCATAATATTTTGGAATATGCTTGAGACACATGATATACTTGACCACAACAAATGTTAAATATAATAATATAATTTTAGTGCAAATAGATTTGCAATCTGTTGTATATAGTAGAGTATGCTTTATTTTAAAATAATACTATAATAAAAATATGCCACTACTCTCCAAATATTTGTAGCTCTTCCATGCATTAACGGCATGCATCATTTCAATAATGCAGTATAATTTTGTCCATTTTACAATTGAATTGTGACATTGAACTCACTGTAATCTTAACAATACTCTTTAACATGCCCACATGATAATTTCTTCTATCTGTTTCCGACCTAAAATTTATTAGTCTTGGTATGCTTGCTTTTACCTGAAAATTTGTTTTAAACTTTTTTGAACCAGTATTGTTTTGTCATAGTCATTTATTATTTAGCACTGTACTGTTCTGTACTTTTGATTGGAATCCATTTTATAGGTTCATCATTTTGACTTCACTAAAAACTCATTGGATACTTGAGTTATTGAGGGATTTAATATAATTTTTGCATGAAATTATAAAGGTTGTCTATTCTGATCATAATGCAATAATAAATTTCTAAATTGTTAGAAAGTAGCCCTTACTTCCAGCTGAAAAGAATGTTCTAAATGAAATTTTATGTTGTTTGAGTCAATAAATGAGCTGCTTAATAAGATTATAATGTTAATTTTTCATAACATTCATTGTTTCTATTAATCATTATTAGTAAAATATTTTTGACGCATTTACTTTTTAAGCAAAAAAAAAAAAAAAAAAAAAACTCGTTTTTATGGTCAAACTTGTTACTTTAGATTGTTTTAGATCATTTCAATAATATTACAAAAAAAAAAAAAAAATTCCTTGAAGTAGCTGGTTATTGGTTTAAAATAGTGAAAATCAAAGCTTCATAACTTATTCAGATTGGAAGAAGAGAACTAAGTTTTGTTTTAATTATTAGTATGTCAAAAGTATTTTGCTAATTATGATCAATAGGGATAAGGAATTGTTTAAAAATTTAGACTTAATAATCTTTTGAGCAGCAAATTCATTGACGCAAATAGCCTAAAAAACAATTCTTTACATTATTTGGAGCATTTTTTATGTTTTGTTTATTGCTTTTATTTATAATGAAAGAAAATGCTTAATTTATTTATTCACTTTTTAAGACTGTAGCTGCTTTGAAGCCAAAAGGAGTAAGGGTGCTAGGAGCTATGTCAATGGTCAGAAATAGTGTTGGTTCGAGTAAGTGAAACCTAATTGCATAGTGAATTATTTTTTACTTTATAGGTTGCTTGAGAAATACAGTAGACTTGAAATGAATGTGAATTCATATATTTTTCAAAAAAATCTTTTTATACATACAATGCAATAAACAATCCCATAATACATAGCACATAGGATTAACTTAATATTTTCAAATGGATTTTAACTTTTTGTTTGCTAAATTTCATATTTATCTATTGTTTATATATGATTGATATAGCTGACAAAAAATGATTTTTGTGAAATAAAGAATAAACACATTAAAAAACATGAAGCAAATATTTTTATTCAATTAAAATAAAAATATGTCCTTCATTATTTAATATTTAATCATTATTGTCTTTTGTCATTTTATTTTTTGTTTTAATTATGAATTTTTGTTATATAAACTTATTATTAAGTTATATATAATATTTGCTTATAGTTTAGTTACTTTATTCTATTTTGATTCTCCTTTATTAAAAGAAATCTTATTTCAAATTGGATAGTTAACATTCTGTTATAATGGTGTAATATTTCAAATGGATGCAAATCCAACTGACAATATACCAAGTTAAAAATAGAGATATGCTTGAATTTGCATAATTTTTTGCACTAATATGCATCTTAAATAATACAATTTCATAATATTGCCATGCATCTTTCATTCATGATTTTTATACTTAAAGTTTTAAAAATCTTTTTTTAATTTTGATTTTTCTAAATACTAAAAGTATTTCTAAATGATAAGAATATTAAATCTTTAAGAACATTGAGTCCACTTATTAATATACATGAGACATTCAGTTAATCAAGAAAATGCTTAAAATTTTAAATATGTTTTCTAACTTGAATTTTATTTATGCATTTCTTTCCATTTAAAATACTTTCTATTTTGATATGATGACAACAATTAAAATATTAAGTATCCCTTATTAAGCTTTATAAGCCTTCTGATGTTAGTGTTAATATTTTGGAATGGAATTTTATTTTATTGTTTTAATGTTTGCTAATTTTTGTTGTATCTGGTTAATGGTTATAACTTATAATTTTACTTATAATATCAACAACTTATTTGTATTGTTTTTAAAATTCCTTTTGCCCACTCTTTTTCTGCTCATGCATTGTTGTGGTAATTGATGTTTTATATTATTAAGTATGTTGCGCTAGAAAAAAATAGTATAGTAGACTCATTATATGTAAAGACATTATGTTGTGTCAATTAAATTCTATTTTTAAATTTAACTTCTATCCACTTCCAGTTTTAAAAAATGCACAAGTTTTATATTCTGTTTCAATGAATAGACTTATTAATTACTAAATAAATAATAGCTTTTTTTTTGGAATAAAAGACTTTTTTTCTTTCTTTGGGAACTGATTTTGAAAATGTTATAATTTTTAATTTAAAGGTAATTAAAATTGTGAAAATAATTCTTAATCTAGGTTTCTTTCTTTTCAGATTGCTATGTTTCTGATGAAATTATCACCTCCAGAGCTGGTGTTCGTGTGAGAGTTGGAAACACAGATGCTGAGGGTAGAATGGCTATGGCTGATGTTCTTTGTCACATGAAAGAAAAAGTTAGTTCTTTTCTTTATCTTAGAATATAATATGGAAATGTGGAATATTATGCATGACTCATAAGACTACTGTGTATGTAATATTAATACCTGTTTAGTTATATTTATGTTGGTGAATTATTGGAAGTTTAAAATTGGAATGTGAATTTAGATATCACTGCAGTTATTTGATCTGTCAAAAAAAAAAAAAAAATGCACAGTTTTTCCAACTGTACATACCTTTTCAGGATGGGTTGTCATTAAAATTAAATTGATCTGCTGAATTGTGATTTTAAAGCAATTCTTAAATTGAGCATTAGTAATAATGTAACTTCTTTTAATCCTTTAGATTCTTGTAGACTCTTAGTTTTAATAATTATGAAATTTAATTAAGTAAATTGATTAGTAATTAAGAAATTATATTTAAATTTTTTTTTATATATATTCTTCAAATCTCGCAAGGAAATTATTGAATATCATCTTAAGTTAGAAGGTCAAATTAAATTATTTTTTAAGTGAATACCATGATTATAACTCTTGTTAAGAAATTGATTAAAAGCGAGAACAACCCAAAAATAGAATTTGTTGTTTATCAAACAACAAATTGTATTTTTTGTTGTGAATTTATTGCAAATCGATTATAAATAATGCTAAATGTAAATTCAAAAGTTTTTATACTTGCTTCTCTTTAGATAATTCATAACCTTAATTAGCATAAACAAAGTACTCACTGCCAAAGTAATTTCAAAATTGAAATAAGCTGTCTTTTTACTTTAATACACTTACTTTACTTTAATAAACTTATTTTATGTTTGTTTTTTAACCAATTTTACCCTAACTTCCTGATGAGTTTTGAAATTTTATGTATTTTTGATGACAACTTTGTATTTTAATATCTTCAAAACTTAAAAATCATTCAATACATTTTAATATTGAATACATTTTAATGGAATTGACTGGTAGTGAATTTAGAAAAAGAATGCTCATGACTTCATAACATTTAAGATGATATATTTTAATTTGGAGACTATAATGTACAAAGTAACATAGAAATTAAATTTTTCTGATTTTTTTTTTTTTTTTTTTTTTTGTGTGTGTGTGTGTGTGTGTGTGTGTGTGTGTATGTTGTTAAAATAGTCATAGATTACTAATTTTAAGTTGCTGAGAAAAGTATGGCAAGGGAAATTTAAATATGGCTCCTATTCTTATTTGTAGCATAATGTTTTTTAATAAAAAGTAATGAGTTAATAAATGAATGCTCCTGTTAGCATCTATAAAGCTTTTAAAAAATTTTCTTGGATCTTATACTTTCAATTTTTTTACACATTTAATGTCCATGTAATACCTATTTGCACCTTTTATATACATTCAGTTTATCAGATGTATTTAATTTTTATGGAAATTACTGCATAATTTACAAATTATTTTAATTATGTGATATGTAATTTTACGTATTGTGTTTTTGAAAGAAACTGAGGACCAACAAATTCCATATCTGCAAAACAAAACTTAATTGCTATTTTTACTGTGATATTTATTTTCTGCATTAAAAAATTTGTAAGAGATTACAGTTATCATATTTGGGAAAATTAGTATGCTGTGAAGTAATTATTGAAGCATTTTTAAAAACTATTTTTATTAAATTTATTCAACCTTTGTAATATAGTTCATATAAGTCATTATTTTTTCCTTCAAATTACGAGGAATGAAAATCGGATTTGTTAAATATGGTAATTAATAGGTTCAGTATTTAAATATGTAATAAAAATCTTATGCTGTGAAAGTTTTTTTTGTTTTTTTTTTCCTTTTCAAGTGATAATTTTAAAGTGATCTAATGCGAGTTCGATAAGTGATGCAGTTTTCAGTTCTTTCAAAGTAATTTTTTAGGACAATGAATGCATATAATATGTGAAAGAAAGCTCAATCAAAACTGGTTTGACTGGTTAGCCAAAAATGATTTTACTTAAACTGCATTCTTATATATATTTTAATTGCCATTTTCTTTCTCATTATGATTTCAGGTGTTAAAAGAGAGAAGTCCTAACCCACATTTGTTTACTATCGCTACTTTGACTGGCCATGCTTGCCTAGCTGTTGGTGAAGCATATTCAGTAAGCATTTCTTCCTGTCTTTTGCTTATATTCTGTAGTAGTGTGCTGGATTTTTTACAAGATGTTTATGGCATGGCATACTATTTGTAAATTGTGTGATATAAATGTTTGATTAAAAATCATGCAAAATGCATCTACAGTTACCGAATTTGGCACATAATTATATCTTGGATAATATGTGCTTGTTAAGAAAGGGAGAGAAATTATTTTAATAATATTATTACTTTTTAATACCTATTATTTTAATACATAAAAACTTTCTTTTATTATTTTAAAATTAAAAACTGGACTCTTCAGTAATACTAATTTTATTTCTATGCACTTTATTCTCTAATTCAATAAATTTAAGTATATGTTTAACATTTAAAAATATGTTTTGCAAAATATTTTCCTTTATTTCAGCAATTGCATTTATTCATATGCTGATTGTAACAGTATTATATATAATTATGAGTACATTTAAAAAAAAAATGTAGATGAATCAAGTCTGAAACTATATCATGCTATAATATTTCAAATTAAAGACTCGAATCTCCTTATAACTTTTTTTTGACACTGTATATTAAATTGCATAATTTAGTTCTAAAAAACAAAATTAAATGCCACTTTTTGCTTAAATAGGTTTTTAAATTTTTTTCCCGAAGGTATTAAGATTGTTGAGGAAATCAAATTTATTGATTGAGTTGATTTTACCATTGAGTGAGTATAAAATGATTCAAGAGAGTAATGAGGTTAATTTTGTTGAGGCTACTTTTACACGTTCATAGTGGATTAATTCACATCATTCTTATTTTTGTGTACTTGATAATCCCTAATTCGTTAAAAAATTAATTTCTAATATTTACTAGTTTAATCAATTTAAGCATAATATATTCATTAAATTTGCTGTTCTATGGGATTGTATATGCCTTGACTATTTCAAAATCATTCAAGGCCTGCATTAAGTTTATAAGTTTGAATAAATTAGATCTCAAAATAGTGAAAAGATCAAAGAAAGGAAATGCACTACTGATAAATTAAATGATTTAAGATAAATTAAAATAAAAAGAATTTAAAATAAATCTTTAAAATAGAAATTAAAGAGACAGTGTCTTCATCGCAGTTATCTACAAAAAAGAGAGAGAGAGAAAAAAAAAAAAGATGGATAATTAAAATATTTAAAAGAAAGCATCAGGGTTTGTAGATATTTTTAATATGGTTATAAATATTATTATATGACTTGTTAGTGTTTTACGACATTTAATGGTATATGGTGACAAATATTTTAATAAAAAATGCAGGGTGATTATAATTAAAATTTCACTTTGAAGTAGTCATAAAAGTAAAACTACTGGACCAAATGCCAAATTGTTTAGGTTATCACTATAAATAGTGCTTTTGAGATAACCTCATAGCCAGAAATTGCAGGCATTGCGGTGTGGTGCCCGTGGTGGCCAAGAAGTGAAGTTTCCACCTGTAATTCTTCAAACATTGTTTAAGTAACTGTGTGACACATGTACCAATGTGTGGTGCCTTCCAGCATAAAAAATGTGATGTATAAAATGCCACGTTACTTAAGTTCAGTTATCACAAAATGTCTTAACATTGGCTGTAAGCAATGTCACACTGCACAGTCTATACAGTCACACTGCATGTAACAGGTCCAGCTGTCTGCAAAGAACAAGTAATATATATATAAAAAAATTTAAGTCAATTCCTACTTAGGTAAACAAAATTTTTTTTATTTTAGTTACTTTTTATTAAATAATTACAATTAATATAAATATGTATATACATATGACAGAATTACAATATTAAGTGGCAAAATAGAGCTTGGCAACCATTTGGCGACATGGCAACGGATTTGGCGACTCCAGCAACCAAATAGAAATTACTGGACAAATTTAATTAAATTATTAATATTTGAAAAAAAAAACGGTATTAACATCAAGTGTCATCCATTACAAGTTTAAAAAAATGTATTTGAACTTAAGGAAGAATAAAAAGTATTTTATTAACGATTGAAAATTTGAACAAGATTTATATAGATAGAGTGCGAGCTAATAGTAGGAATTGAAAAATGGTCCAATTGTGAAACTAGCTATTATACCAGATTAAATGGCGACTTTAGAAGAATGCAGTGCAACTGTGTAGATAACATGAAGGATTTGTTTGGCCCAAATCCTGCAGTTGTAGCTGTCAAAATTGCCATTTAGGTAAAATTGGGCATCATGTGTTCACAAAATGTTCTGTGGCCAATGTTCGTCCATTTCCATCTGTGCAAGGAATTACAAAGCGAAAGATTCTCTTGCAGCAGAATAGTTATGTTGAAGTTCTTGAACATGTTTGATTTTGCATGGGTAAAACTGCAGTATTTTATGGGCAATTTTGTACACTGTTCTCCAAGATTTGTTCTTTTGACATGCAACAACACTACGCTATACATACTGTGTGTACTTCCCATTGTTGCTTCCTCCACTGTTAATACAACAGCCTCCTCGGTTTTCACAGAAGCAGGTTTCCTCCCCCCCCCCCCCCTCAGGCTCAACGAATGACAAACCCAGGCTTCAAAATTTGCAATCATTTTCCTCAAAACCAGCAGTGTCATTGGCCCTCAAGTGTATTCCTTTTACTCTGATTCCTTTGCAGAGCATGCCATTCATAATATTTAATAAGAAAAGCACATCTTGCATGGTTAGTGACATTGCTGATTTGTAACAATGAGAACTCTGACAAACAGGCTCATTTTTATCTGGAAAATTAAATGTTGTGGAAAGCACATCTGCATAAATCATTTGTTTCATCCTACCATAAGACAATTGCCATTGCGGTTTTGCGTAATCACACATACGTTAGTTTCTAATGTATTCTAAACACGTTTTAAACCGATGTCTTCATGTTTAACAATATTGTACACAGTGCCATTTCTACTGTGGTGGTGAGTTTTTGATTTTTTTTTTGTCGGAAAAGAAATTTCTAGGACCTCTTTTAAATTATTATCATGTTTGATAACATTTGGTCCAGTAGTTTTTCTTTTTAAGACCATTTCAGAGTGGAACTTTTATTGTAACTACCCTGTATATAGCTAAATTACATTTTAGAATCTTTCTATAGAATAAGTTAAATGCAACAAAGACTTAGTAACAAATTCAGTAAAAAATAAAAGAAAAACATAGAATATATGAAAATGAAATATCATCTTGTAAATAAATTAATGTCTGAATCTTACTCTTAATTTTTGTTGCCATTTAGATTATAATGGAAAATGGAGCTGCAGCTCGAGAGAATGTTGGAAGAGACCTTCAAAATGCTGGTCATGCTGTTGGAGATATGTTTGAAGTTTCTACCATTCGCAGAGAAGTAAATATATTTTTATATTCTCTGTAGCAACTCCAGATTATTTTTTTAGCTCTTATCTAGAATATTATTAAAAATGTTTAGCAATTCTCTTGATGATTTATTTTAAATATTATGGATTTTATGTGACGATTGTTAAAAACTTTAATAATACTTATGAAAATGATTTGATCTCATTATATATATATGTATGTATTGCTACTCAAATTTGGTAAGAAATATTTTCTGTTGAATTAGACTTCAAATTATTTTTTTATATTGAGTGAACAGTTTTTGATAAAGAAATGGTTAGTTAAGTCCCTTTTTTTTATGTTATATATAAATCAGAAATAAAAATAAAATCATAAAAGTTTAAAAAATCTTTTTATAAATCTGTAATAATAGTTTTAATTAATTTCTGATATTTCTTTTTTTGATTTTTTTAAAGCTGGAAAATTAATGTTAGCTTTTAATTTGCAAGTGATTTCATTTGAAATATTAACTGTAAAAATATTTTTCCATAAGGATTCCAAATAAAATATTACAAACTTGGGTTTAAAAAAAATAATACTCTTTTCCATATAAACATAGTTTAATTTTTTGAGACAAGATGTCAGCATGAAACCAGATAACTACAGTATGTGTTCATTAATCTGGCTGTCAGTTTTTTCTGACTTTAAAACATTGGCAGCATATTCAATAGCACTTTCAGATTTTCTGATTGATGTTAATGCAATTTAGCTAGTAAAATAAGTTGCGAGCATCATATTTATATTTTATAAAATAGTCCTGAACACATAATTTAATGCAAGTACAATTCTCATTTTGGTTAGCAGGCTCACTGGTAAAATCTTCAAAATGCACAGAGTTAACCTAAGAAACCATGTGACTAGCTTGAATAGAAGTTTAATTTACAGCTCAGGATTGAATTTGCATCCATAAGACAAAGTTATGCATAGAAAAAGAAACAACCTCGACTATATTAAACTGCAATAATCTAATTGTACTAATTTGAATTGACATATCAGCCTCTTTATATCTGCTGGCAATAAAAAGGGTTCTATTACAATACTATTTGCATCATGATCGTTCAAATTATGATACACATTACTGGTTACCACCACCACCACTGGACACATCAATGGACTATCACGATAGTCCAATGTTTATGTATTTTAAGCCATTAGAACTGTTTTTGCTCTTGAGCTTTTATGATATTGGGGCTTGTTTTGAGTATTCAACAAAATTCAAAGTGTAACTTCTAGGACATAGTGCTTCAGAAATTGATGATCATGGTCTAAGAGTAACCTTCTGTATCAATTGATTACTGTTTGGAATAGATTAATGGTAGCCATTGATCTAGCATTCTGACAATTCCTTAAAGATGCCAACAGCTTATCGTAAGGAATTTTTTCCCTTCAAATTGTTTTTATTGTTCTTAAAATAGAAGCTGTTTTTTCTCAAGAATTTCAGTCTCTGTATGTTCCTGACCTGACATTAGGGCTATTATTTTTTGGGGGGGGGGACAGTTGGTGATATTTGCCTTTCTGATTAGTAAGGACAATCGGAAAGAAACAATGATCTTAGGATCTATTACAAAAGGAACAATGATCTTGGGATTTTGCACTAAACTGCATGCTTTGAATTCCATTTCCTTTATATTTGCATATATGAATGGGATTGCAATAAAGTACATTTATTGTGGCAAGTTGATATAAATGCTAATTTTGTCATATTTTGTCCAAGATGTTATTTGCAATTATTCTTTTCCACAGAAACATCTGTTTATTAAAAATGTATACTAAATTGTTTCATTTTGTAAAATAAATTTAAAAATTTACTGACATAAAAAAAGTACACTTTTTGCATGCAATATAGTCCAAAATTATCTGTGATTGTTATAGGCGATTTCAAAAATCTTGACAACTGCATTTTATAAAAATTTCTGTTTTAAAATAATTCAGAATATTAATAAAATATGCATTCATGTATTCATTTTAATAGCGGAACAAAAAAATATAACCTGAAAAAAATTCATTAAAATTTTTTTATTGCAACTTTTTACAAAGTTGCTTATGTTTTAGATTTTTCAATTAAGCAGAAACATTCCCAAACATGGTTTGCCCTTTAAAGGCCAGGTTAAATCTTGGATATTACTGCATTTATAATTTTCTTTTTGAACACTTTTAATTTCAATATGATCCATAAGAAATGTTGACTTAACCAATGGAATAGTATTAGAATTGGACTTGAAATATTCATATTAACAGGTTATATCATATATGAGATAGGAAAATAGGGGAGGTTGAAATTGATAAAAATTAAATGAAATTGAATTTTCATAATTTTTTTAATTAATTACTCTAAAATCTTTTATTAGTGAAGTTCTGAGAGGAATAATTTAATCAAAAAACTGTTTTTTTAAACTGAATTAATGATTCATGTCTGGATCGACTTTTAACCTATACATTCTGTCTTAATAGTACCTGTAATTTAACCTAACTTCCAAAAATAACCTGTTATTTATAATAATGGTAATAATATTGGTAATCAGTATAATAATCATTAATAATCTGACTGAATAAAATTATTGCTCAAAACACAATTGGATAAGGCTATTGAGTCTTTCACAAATTCAGAAGTTTCTAAATTCAAAAAAATAAAAAAATTAGAATTTAAACCAGAAATTTGATGATAATTTTCTTATATTGCATAAAAGGATGTACTTAATACCTTTTTTTTAATTTAGGATTATGACTTTCATAAAGGCAAATCTGAATATGAAGATCTGCTACAGTGTAATAATGCTCCATCTTCACGTACTCCTCGTGGTCACCAGACTCCAGCTGCTTTCCTTATCATGTCCTCTGGATTAGATAAAGTATGTTTATAATTTCTGTAATGGGTTTTATTTATTTAAAAATTATCTTATTTAAAATCTTGCTCTTATTTGATATTCAAACTGCTTTAAAAATTTTTTACAGGGTTTGTCATCCTTAAACATATTTATACTAATTCAATTAAACAACCAGGCTTTATTTGAAAAATTACCAGATGTGCCAAAGTTTGCATGTTTTTAAATAGCTTTTGGTTTTGCAATGAATAAAAGTTGATTAGAGAAGATAGAAAGAGTTTGAATTTTATGAGTTTTAAAATCTTTGTTTCTATTTAAACTATGTAAGAAAGCCCAACTAGCTCACTCAGATGGTGTCTTTATCATTTGATATATGCAATTATTACATTCCTTTATAATAAATAGATATAGCTTAGACTAGAATAAAAAATTAATTTACAGGATTAATAACACTATAGCAACTTAGTGTCAGAATCTCAACTTTCAAACTAGAGGGGTCCATGTTCTCTATTTCACTTATCTAGGAAATGGCACATGTTAAAAAATTGAGTTCGGGATAAGATTTAATATAATCGTAATATGCCCATAGGACATTCATTCATTAAAACATTATAGCGCAATATCCAGCCCATTTCAAGAAAATGGCCCTTAAATTTTCACTATGGCTCATATATTAATAATGTGTTGCTTTTGCCGACTGCCCGAAGAGCATAGTTGGTATGTTTAACATTCACGAGATTTGATTTTCGTTTTGGGCTAGCATTTTTTATTTATTTTCTTTTTAAAATTATTTTAAATTAATTTAACAGTTTACAAATAATTTTTATTATGTTCATTTTTTTATGCAAAAATAAATTTTTTTCACCTAATTCTTAGACTATAATTTAATTTTTAGAATAAAAATAATTATAAATTTACATGCGTGTTTTAAAAAATTATTCCAAATTACGTAAATTAATAATTTAACGATGGTTTTAATTAATGTGTTACACATTTCTGTATGCAAAAATAAATATTTTGTCTCATAATCCGCAGGCTGTTTTTATTCCAAAAATTGAATTATAATCCAAGAATTAGGTAAATAAACATTTATTTTTGTATAAAAAAATGTAAAACATATTAGGCAAAACTATTTATATATTGTTAAATTAATTTGAATAATTTTAAAAGGAAATAAATAAAAATACTATCCCAGGACCAAACTCAGATCTTCTGAATACCAAACCAGCGCTGTACCGACTGTATTGTACAGGCACTTGGTGACATCGACACATTATTAGTATATAAGCTATACTGAATGTCTGAGGGCTATTGCTCTTAATGTTTTAATGAATGAATACTCTAAAGACATACCACTATTATACTAAATCTCATCCTAAATTTTCCAATCCATACCTTCTGCTATGCCAGATCCTTTGAATCTGATGCATATTAAATAAACTAAGATTATGTAACCTCTTAGTGGCATGAATATTTAGAAAAGATTGCTGGCTCTTTTGTCATTAATATCTAACTGCATTTTAAAACTGTGAAGCCATGCCAAAACAGGTCTTCTTCAATGCTTTGCCTCATGATGGAACATTAATATAATAAAGGATTTTAAAGAAGATATGGTTGAAACAATAAGTATGCAATTTAAAATTTTAGATGTGGGCAATTTTTCATTCTCATCTTGTGAACTTCTGTGTGAAATAAAGATTGCTAAACCAGGATTTCATGCGACACTCTAAATGGCATGTAATAAAACATAAATAAAGTATAACATTTGCTTATTATGAGAGAATTTCCATAGTATGTTATTTTTTAAAAATTAAACTTTAAAAAAACATAATTTTTTGTTAGAATTTTTAATTATTTTATACTTTTCTTCATAAATCTCAATTTAATGAATATTACAGAAATTTACTTATGAATTGTTGTTGCTTCTTATGTTTCAAAAGGATTGAAAGTCAGTGTTTGATTTCTGAGATTATGTTTATTTTTTCAGCATGATGTGAATTCACAAAGTCCTTTGAAGTACTCTCACATTGACATTGCTGGGTCTTCAGGACCATTCCCAGGAATTCCAACTGGATCTCCAATTCCTGCATTAACTGCCAATTTTATTTTAAGAACATAAACAAAGAAATTTTTCATAGGCATTCTTGTTTTTTATGAATAAATATTTGTATTTTACTTTCTGTGTGTTGACATTTAAATATATATTTTTAATTCTCTTGAATTTGAAATAAATTATCAACAATTCATACGATAATTTTGCATTGTCAAATAAAAAACACAATTTTTTGGTAGTTTTTATATGAATTTAAAAAAAAAGCTTAACATTGATATTTATATTTTGTCTTAACAGAATGTGAAAAAGTGTACCTTTTTATAAAAACGACATAGAAAAGTTTTCATATTTTTTAGCACTAATGTTTTTATGCAATGCTTAATTATGCATTCAAGTCTTTTGTATTTAATCTGTTTAATTCCAGGAGTAATAAGAGAATTCAAAGTATATATAATGAATAAATATTCCAGAAAATATCTGTCAGTTGTTAATGCATGCTATTAAAAAAATGCTAATTATTATTTTTTATATCTTATAAAAGTATTGAATTGCTTATTTAAAGTGATATAAAATTTCTGTTGCAAAAGAATTGCATGATTTAAGAATTAGTGACATTTGCCAATTTTTCTCTACATATAAGTGAATTACCAGTCTGTATGTATGTTCCTTATACCATTTCCAGATTTTCTCCACATTTTGATAAAACTAGATGCATTTGCTCTTCTAAAGGAGGGAAATATCACAAGTAACTTTTCAAAGTGCAAAAGTTAATTGAAATGTCAGATATAATATTATATTTATCTGTTGTAATACATATTATATGTAACAATTTGCAATGGTGCTTTTCATGCTATGAAAATATTAATTTCATTTTTTATGAATAAATCTGCAAGATTTTATTTTGAAAATGCTACAGACAAAATTTTAATTTTCCTTTTGATTATTATTGCACAATATGAAACACTGTTCTTTTTTTAAACTTACAATTATTGTATTTGTCTTTGATATCATATTTCGTAAATATTTTTGGAAAGGTTTTCTCTAAATGGGGGGGGAGGGGGTTACAAAAATTTACAAAAAAAAAGTTAGGAATCTACTAAGTTTGAGGCCGTCTTGAGACCGAAAAACTCATTTTTGAAATTGTGTCCAATACTTTAAAGTGCTTTATGCTGGATTAATGAAATTTGGTGAGGAGTATTTAGAACAAAGTTGTTGATTTTTATCAGATTTTTAACAAAGTTTATTTGAAGAAAATTTGCTTGTCTATTCAAATGCAAATGAACACGATTATTATTAAGCTTAAAGAGTTTGATGGATTAAATGTATTATTATTATTATTATTTTGTAGCATTTTGGACTTTTATAAAAGTTTGAATCAGTTCTGCACTTATGTCAACACTATAACTAAAAAATATGATTTTCTTGCCCAAAAATATGAAAATTTGCCCATTTTATACCTCTCTGGATTCTAAAAACACCTTTCTAGAAAATGTCTGCTTGTGACAAAGGTACTTCGAAAACGTTTTGAGCTAGACGGATGAAATTTGATATACAGGTTTAATACCAAATTTGTAGATTTCTATCATATTTTGAGCAAAATCCGTTCAGCGGAAGTCTGTCTATCCGGCTATTCTAATACAAATTAGCAAGATAACTACAAAAGGAAGAGAGTTAGATAGATAAAATTCAGTACACAAAATCAACATTTCTAGTCTAAACTTCTGTGAAATTTTGAGCGAAATCCAACAAGAGGTTGACAGTCTGCCAGGTTGTATTTTCAGAAATAAAAACGATAAAAAAAAAAAAACGCAGTGATTTAAATATATCAAATTTGATACGTGATTTTGCGACTTTGAGTGTAGTATTATGCCAAATTTTTGTTTCATTCGGATGGAAAGAAGGCGTCTGAAATCGAAATTCAAAATTTTGGAGACTTGGTCACATGCCAGGGATTAATCGTAAAAACACTCGCCGAGGATCGCATGATAGATTCAATAAAAATGGCAAATTCATGCCAAAGGTTAATATTTTGTAATTATTGTACGCCAATGCCATGTTAGGCGTTCACTGGGATAACACTTTTTATTAGAGAGTATGCGAGAAAATTTTGGGGAGACACTTTCGCTGATTTAATCAGTGAGTGTTTCATTTGTGCTTATCTGTACAGTTGCTTCATTATAGCGACTAAAAGAATTCCTGCACTTGGCGATATTTCATTGAAAGATGATGATTGTATAAATGTTAATGAACAGTCTGCAATAACAGATGATGAAATAATTAATATTGTTAACAGTGACTAATATGGGCATGAAGAACATACTCTGATATTAGTGACAGTAAAATGACTCATATGCGTAGACAAACTGCTATTGATGAAGCCTTGAAATATATTAAACAGCAAACGGAAGCTTCAAATTATGATGATGTCTTTCATGAGATGACATGGTTGTTGATCTGCAAGGAAAATACTTATATTCACAAATTTAATAAAGATGGAAAGTAGTTTTATTTTTATAGATATATTTTAAAGGTGCTTTATTTTCTTTCTGGCTGGGAAAGGTATTGATGATTCTTTTTTGTTTTTATGACTCCTCCTTTTTTTCTTGAAATACAATATATCATGAATGATATTATTATATGGCGATGATCATACCCCCCCCCCCCAAAAAAAAGGGTATCATTATTTCCTTCACGAATTATCCGGTATTTTTAATCATTCGGCATATTCAGTTTTCGTTTATTAAGAGTATCTGCCATAATGGTTATTAATTCATTAATTATTGGTTATTATTCACCGCAATTTAAGATTACTAAAATTGAAATTAAAAATTTTTGTGATTTGTTCTTTGTGACTCATCAGCAAAATATATTTAAATTTAAATTTTGATAGACATTTATCTCTACTACTTTTAGAAGCATTAAATCGTTCTATACATTTATACATCCAATTATAGAACATTAAAGAGTGACAGTATTTAAAAATAGGTGCACTTTAAACATTTTTGGCTTAAAATTAAAAAAAAAAAAAAAAAAAAAAACCTAACTAAAAATTGTAAGAAATTATATAACAAAAAAAAAAGTATGATATATATTTTTTTAATTTTAAAGTGATATAAAACTAATTTTTGTGTTGTAACATTTTCAGAAAGGCACCAAAATTTTACTTCATTTTTAATTAATTCAAATTTTAAAAAAATCACACCAAGGTTCCCTCTGCTAACGTGTGTAAGTATCAAAATTGGTAGCTCTAGGACAAGAAGGTCTGGCCTATGGGGTGCCAATAGCATATTACATTATAACAACTTAGTGTATTATTTATAAACAACTTAAGGTAAAATGCTTACCAATCAATACTCCCTTGAAAAAAAAACCTTAAAAATGCGAATAATAATGAAAAAAATTATATAATTCTTTTATATCTATAGAATCTAAATATTGAAAATTTGAAATTGATTCTCTTTACATAAAAAAGAGAGGAGAAGTATTTTTTTTTTCTTACTTTACTCTATTCTCTGAAAACAGGAATGATATTTTATCTTTAATCATTTGTCATGATCTTAAGTAGTGGATATCCAATCGCTATGAATATGGAAACTATCGCATTTTATCTCCATGTATACTGTGAAACCCTGGGATATCATCTCCGTGTATATAGTAAGAACCCTTGAGACATTTTCTGGAGTTAATTGATGTCTTCCCTTTATTAAAAATATTTAAGGATGGTCAAGTATATCCTATCCTTACCCCTTCATTGAAACATTAATCTTTGAAAAGACTTTCAATGAAGTTTCCTTTTTACAGATGGGATTTTGTTCTATTGCATAGTACTATTTATATTTTTGTTTTGAGAAAGTTTGAATTGCTTCCAGGTTATAAAATGGGTAGTACATTATGTATTTTGTTACTTTTCTTCTTTGTTATGATGTAAGAAATTATGAAAATTTGAACTACCTCTGAAAATTATATGGAGCTGAAAAAGAGAGTAATCAAAATAATTCAAAAACTTGCGAAGCAAAGTTTTTTTTTTTATTTAAATCAAGTAATGCAATGCATTTAATTCTAAAAGGCAATTTAAAAATCTGCTTTATGTAGAATTTTTTGGCTAATGTAAATTTAAAAATAAAAACAAAAAGTTTTGTTTAGAATTTCGAATCGTTTTCTTTTTTTACTGAAATTTAACAGTCTGAACGGTAATGGAAAAGTTTTATAAAACATAGAATGTATTGTAAATTTAATTGCAATAATGAAAAATATTGTTAAACATTAAACATTTATTTAATATGTTGGTTCTTTAAATATTTATTCGAAAATATTTTATTTTAAAACTTGCTTTTAAAAATTCGTTAAAATTAGAGAAACTGAAAATTTCTTTGTTGGATTTTTTTGTATTTTGAGTTAGTGTAAAATTAAATTTTGAGGTATAATGCAATCCGAAATTAAATTCGCTAAAAAAGAATTTTTTTAATGAGTTATAATTAATCAAATATTTAATTATAATTTCGAAAAATGGGCACCGAGCCGTAAACTATAATCCTCAAAGATTATTTTTGTCAAGTATCAAAAAACGGTTGTAATATTAGATGCAAAAGTATTCCTACAGCCTAAATAGATACCCATTTGCTTCTATCAGCATTAGAGATTTATTTTACATAATGTATAAGTAAATGTGCAAAAAAATAATCCCCCAGTAACTTCCGAAAAAAAAAAAAAAATTCTGGAAATAATTAATTTTTATATTTTTTAAAATTTAAAAAAATTTTCTGCACATAACTAATTTTTACATTTTTTTTAAAATTAAGAAAAATTCTTTTTAATAGTAATAATTTAATTGTGAAAACTTTTCTTGAATATTGTCAATATTGAATTTTTTTGCTTGATTTTCAGCTACAGTTTCTTTTTTATTTTACTAAAATTCAAATCGTTTTCATTGTTTCATCAAATACTTAATTACTTGATATTTCTTCCATTATTAGAAACTAAGGAAGAAGAATTCTCTCTAATGTGTGATTAGACAATAAAAAAACACTTAAATAGATAAAATTTCAGTATTACGAAAACTAGAAGATAAATGAAGCGGACAGCCATGATTTTAATAGCACTATAACATCATGGGATTTGATTCCATTATATTAATTAATTTATTCAATGAATAGGACTGACATTATTAAATTAATACGGCCTTATTGTCCAACATATTTTAACATTTAAAAAGTTTTCCTTGAGGGGTTTATGAACATCAAGCTAAGCATAAGAAATTTATTTGAAAGTAAATGCAACCATCATTAACAGCGAGGCAGTTGCTTGCCAAAGGCAGCTATCAGATAAAACAAATGTGTACTTCTGCTGCTTTAATAAGCGCACAGTCTATCTGACTCATGAACCGAAACAATCCTGCAGGATGGTTCCGTGGATTATGAAAAGTAATAACACGGTTAGAGATCAAATCAATAAATATTCATATGCCCTGTGTGTCATTCTGGTTTGATAACGAACTCATTTCCTTTATGAATTCATTTATAGGCTCAATTTGTTCCTTCTACTCTAACAGTTGCCGTAGAAACTAAAAACACTCCCCTCCTTCGTGTGTATAATACTTGTCTTCCACATTTTAATTTCCGTTTTTATTGTTATATATAGAGAGAACAGAGCCTAATCTCGACCTAACTCTGATCCGAAATCTAGAATGCTAATTTCGGGGATCAAATATCGTGCAGAAACTAGAAACATTGATGTACATGTTCCCATTCCAAAAGCAGTATCTGTTTTCAAGTAAGGAGTGGAAATAACAAGCCCAAAAGAGATTTCCAACGACAGATACCATGGCAACACAGAATATATAAGTATATGATACCCCCCGCCCCCGAAAAAAAAAAACTTACTTTATTTTGGCCCAATACCCTTATTTCAATTTTTTTAAAAATAAAATAAAAAAATCTAGAGATATAATGCTACATTTTTTCGAAGAACCATTTTTAAAAATTTTTTAAATGAAAATAAGAGAATTAAATCAGTTTTGCTTTTAAAATCTATACCATTCCTTAAAAGTAAGAAAAATGTCGATTTTGATTAGCCAAGGCAGTATCGTATCTTTTTCTGTAATAGCATATTTTTGTAATTAACCAATATGATTTTGTTTGCGTTAGATGGTATGCGTTGGCTGCAAAATGCTTGAGGAACAAATTAAGAACTGTATTATCTTCAAATACTATCCCATGAACAGCTCAGTAATAACAATACTTAGTAAAATTAGCGCAAGTGTCCTTCCCTCAGTTTTCAACCTACATAATATAGCATATTTTGAGTTTTGCTTCACAAAATTACCAAAAGAATCGGGTATACATTTGGAATATCTTTTAGTTGACAAGTTAGCTTCAAAATTTAATATAAATTTACAATTTTGATATGAAAACAAATATCAAATTTCATTTATCATCATCAGAATTGAAAATTTGTAGCTGTCTCCAGGATTTAAGGATTAAGACTTTAGGAGTGCTTCAAGTTCACATTAGGATTGCAAATGCTTTGTCAAAATTTCGTCAACGTCTTGGTGATTGCTTGACGATTTAATTGTGTGGGGCGGTATAATAAGGAAATACTGATTTTGACAACATAAAGAGCAAGAAAAAAGAATGTTTGGTGTCTTTTCATGTATCCAATATAGTAAATCCTCCATTTCAATGTATGATGAATAGATTTTTGAGGTTTTCTTCTCTTTCAAGGTTCAAAGGCACGAAGGGAGTGCCTGCGCGAAAAACAGCCATTGGATATGCATGAAATATTGGGAAAATCCATTAATTGTTTGTCAGCCTGTCTATTCATAAGTTTTTAAATGTTACTTGAAATAATACTTGAAAAAAAAAACCCAAATAAAATAAAAGAACCTTGGAATGTGATATTGACATCAAAATTATAGATATGGATATATGAATAGATGTATTAAATATATATAGAATTACAAAATATAGATATATATCAAATATAGAACTTATCTGTCAAAAGAAAGATGAACAAAATGCATATTCAATTCTCTTTAATTTACTGCGAAACTAAACGATATTTTGTAAATTTATGAGCTAGTGAAGTTTACAACCTTTAGTTTAACAACATGGTTAACAGCATTTTTTTTTTTTTTTTTTAATCTTTCGTGTTCAAATAGGAATGCTTTCGGAAATGAAAATACATTTCATCCATGAAGGCAAAACGTATTCACCATATCAATCAATGTGTGATGAACATTTATTTTTGAAAATTTGATTGTATTAAATTGAATTTTTTTTTTAAATTTTAGACGCATGTTTTCTTTTTCCTTTATGGATTTTAATCCGCATCAATGAAATTTAACTTATACAATTTCATATCACATTTGTTACATCTTTGTTGCCAACGATGTTCGTAATTGATTTAATTCTCAATTTTAATGTATAAAATTCAAATCAAATACAATAAAAATTGGGGTAAAAGTAGCTTTGTAATGATATTTTGATTGATTATGATCTATGAACAGATAGCTCAAAGAAACAAATTTTCACTTCAGCATTTTTAACGGTCATCATTTGATGAGAAATTTCATAAAACGTAAATACCGGAAAAGTGTACTCAAAATGATAGCAACCATCATAAACAAAGCATGTGTCCAATAGCATCCATAAGTGCCTAATAGCAACCATATTGGTGCATAAAAATCTGCAGTTCACTCTTATTTGCTATATTAAAATATATATTTTCTTCATTTAATTAAATTGTTGATAGTTTCTAAATCTTTCAAATTACTTTCTTATAAGATTGTAATCATTAATTTATTTTAAATTTGGTGATTTTATTTCGTAAAACTATGTATTATGTTCTTCAGCAAAGTTGTTTAGTCATATCATTTACTACGTTTTATTTTTAATCCATTTCTATATGTTCCTAAATCTCAATACACAAATGATATCCGTAGTATGGTGAACAAATCGTTCCAATGCCATCAGGAGACGATATTATTTGCCTCTCAGAAAATGTTGAGATAGAGGGGCTCTTGCTGGGTGCTCATTCCATTGGTAATAAAATCCATCCTTATCGCGTTTGTTACCCATTTACAAACCGATGGTCTGACAGTTGTTTGAAGTTAAGGTTTCATCATGTGATTGGCACTCAAGGCGCAATAGTACGAATAGTTTTTTTTTGTTTTGTAGCAAACGTACTTTCAAGCCAGACGAAGGAGACCATCACAGTAGAATTTCAGAGAAGTCGAACCAATATAAGAAGCATCAAGAGACAAAGTAAGTAATTGCCTCTCATGTAAAAAAATACTTGACTAATACTGAGTTTAAAAAAATACTATGTTGTACTAAAATTATTTTCAGTAGAAGATTTCACAATAAAATTAAATACTTGTTCATATTTTCTAGAAATGATTTACTCCAATGTAATTTTAGATACTTTTCGAAAACACAAGTATTTCTTGTCTTAGAATACTTATATTTTGTTTTCAATATTTCACATTTCGGTCGATTATTTTTCATTTAATTATTTCAATAAATTCGAACTTTTATGTCTCTAATTAATTTTAGTTAGTATGTTTATTCTGTTGGAAATATATATTAATTTAATTTTAGTTCTACAAAATCAACAGATCTTTAGATCTACCATCATCTTAGCAAATTTTGCTCAAATAATATTTGAATGCTTGTTGCAAATATATTTGAATTCTCATTCTAAAAGCTGAATTTTTTTATTTTGCATTATTCTGCTTTTTTGAAAATAAAATATCAGTTCTAATTAACTACTTTTTTGTAGAAATATAATGTTATTGCTCTTATTGCTGGGAATTTTTCAGAATTGTTCAATTAATCATTGTGCTTTGTTGTTAAAAGGGTAATTCTAAAATAAGTAGACGACTTCATCTCAAACATTATGAATCATAATTATTATTAAAACGTTACAAAATATGAAATGTAAGAATATTACTTAAAAAATTTAATAATTTTAATCATATTTTGTTAGACATATACTGTTTGACTTTGTCAATTCAATTTTATAGAATTATATAAAAAATTACCAGAATTATATCAAAAATTATCAAAATATGAAAAAAATAAATCCAAACAGATAATGCGATAAAAAGTTTTTTAATAAAATTTCTGATAAAACTTCACAATTTTGATTCTAAAATTAGAGCTATGTTCAGTTGAAATTGGAAAATAATATTGTCTATTGAATTTCAAGAAAAACAAATTAATTTTAAGTAATTTCTTAAAATTAACTTTTCTAACTTTAACTTTTCCTTTCTGAGAAAATTGTTTTCTATTCGAAAACTTATTCTTAGAAAACTGTGTTTCAAAATATTCTGGATTTTTCTTTTAATTCGAAAAATACACAATGCAACTATTTTTTTTTCTTTTTCATAAGAAAAATGCGAAAAAAATCTAGAAATTTGATTGACTCAAAAATTAATATAAGCAAGGAGATTTATTTTAAAAGTATAAATCGTTTTTCTTATTCAATTTACAACATTTCTTTAAAATTTATGTTTCTGATTTTTAAAATAAAGTATTTCAGGTCCGAACATAAATTATTTAGTAAATGAGTAGGAATACAAAGCTTGAGCACTCAGTGGTCCTCCAGAACATGATTGAAATATATATTGTAAATCATATGATAACAATGCTATGTAATTATTTGAAGTTGTGTCCATCACCGCTAGGGATTGCAATACCGGTATACCGGGATACCGAATACCGGTATTTTGAGCCATTTGTACAATTTCGTAATACCGGTATTCACAAGTTTAAATACCGGTTTTTCGGTATTTACTAGAAATTTTTAAAATTTTCTCCACTATATGTTCAGGTATCGCGAACATAGCAAAATAGTATACGTTTTTGTTTTTATGTCTCCATAACGGGCGAAATTAATTAGCTAATTAATGGCTTAATTAATTGCTTAAATCTAAATTAGCGAAACATGGATTATCCCTGAAAGAAAATATTGTATCTATAACGATTGATGGAACAACAATTATGAAAAAAGTTGGAAAGTTGACTGGTGCAAATCAGCAGTTGTGCTATGCACAAGGAATTCAATTAAAGTAATAGATGTGTTATACAGAAAAAATAAAGAACAGAAGAATCCAAATACTGTGGATATAGAAATTTCGGATTCCAACTTTGAAAAGAGTAAGAGTGAGAGTGATATTGACAATGTAATTGTTGCAGAAGATATTGCTAATGAGGATGAAATATTAACCTATCAAGAATTGCTTCCTATAATTTATAAAGTTCGAAAAATTGTTAATATATTTAAACGTTCCCCTATAAAAAGGATATATTACTAAAATATATACTAACTGAAAATAAAACAGAATATATGTTAATATTAGATTCTAAAACACGTTGAAACAGTTTACTCCTAATGATGGAACGATTTTTGAAACTGGGAAATCTAATCAAAAAAGTAATAATTGACTTAAACCTGTAAATTAATTTTTCAGATAGTGAATTCGGCTTAATATCCAGAACTATATCAGCTCTACTTCCAATAAAACTGATTATTGAGACATTATGTAGGAGAGATTGTAATTTATTAACAGCTAATGCAACAACAAATTTCATGTTGTAGTCACTGAAAGAACAGCACACATCACTATCTGAAGAATTATATATTACATTGAAAAATCTCACAGAAGAAAGGCATACCGAAATAGAAAATGTCTTATGGTATTTAAATAATTATAATGATTTTAAAAATGAAAATGAAAAAGAAGAAAGGAAAATAACCAATTCAAATCTGATTAAGTTTAGAGTAAATTTTCTTAAAATTGTTTACCCACAAACCTATCCACATTCGGAAGAATTCGGTTCAATTATCGAAGATTATGATGTCAGTACTGTCGATAGTGAAAAGGAATTGTCTCTTGAACAAAAATTAGAATTAGCGATAAATAAAATCTCAACGAACCAAAAATACAATACACAAATCTGTTATATCCAAAACCATCCGACGGGAAATCGATTTATTTGAAGATGAGGGATTTAGAGGTAAATACTTGGAAAAAGTATATCGCGCATTGCTAACAGTACCACAAACAACCGTAGATGCCGAAAGAGCGTTTTCGACAGCTGGTAATTTTTACACAAAATTACTTTTCAGGCTTAATGATAGTACAATTGATGCATTATGTTTTTTAAGATCCCATTTCAAAAATTTGTAATAGTACCACAGACTGAATAGTGATATTTACACTTTTTTGTGATTTAAATAAATAAGATGTTTCTTTACTTTTTTGTGATTATATACTGTTTATTATTTATAAGTTACAAATTATTTTTGTGATATTTACACTCTCTAACAAAACTGGCAAATAAAACAAAGAAACACCTGTGTTTTCTTTCTTTTTCTAAAATTTCTAATACCGGTATTAAAACCGGTATCCCGGTATTAAGATTTAAAAAATACCGAATACCGGTATTGAAATTTTGGTCCGGTATTGCAATCCCTAGTGGCAACTGTGCTGTATAGTAGTTTATAGATAGCGCATCATAATTATTTCATAACTTCTTTTAACTGACTGACGCATCGTACAGCATATCCTAAAAAAATATCAAACAGTATGCAATTATTGTCAATATTTAGAAAATGTGTATTTACAATAGCTGCCAAGAGCTCACTGACGAGTTTTTATAAAATATTATTCTAGTCATTATTGAAACTTAATACTTCAGCATTACAAGTAGAATATTTTAACAACATTTACAACTGTTTCTTTATAAAACTTCATTAAATATTTTAGAACATACAATTATTTTTTTAAAAGAAACAGTAAGCAAAAAGAAACAAAAAAGTTATGCCACAAAGATTTTCGTACACTTTTATCTATACTTATGATTGAGACATGTCGGCTTATTAATACTTAGTAGGATATCCTACAACAACCAACTGCTTTTAAACGCCTGAGCATAGACTGCACTAGTTTATTTATTTTTTATGCGTCAATTACTATTGCAATTTGGTTTCGTATTAATGTTGTGTCATTGTATGCTAACTTACAATTGTATTAACTTAGAGATAATAACGTTAAAAGCAGACTGTTTCGAATCATTATCTTGATAAAAAAAGCATAATCTATTTTTCAATTTCTAAATTTTTGGCTGATAATTTTAAATTGCTCTTTAAAATATTTAAATAAAGAGAATGATTCGTTGTTCCATTAATAAATACCAAATTATCTAATCTCGAAGCTGCCACGCACCTTTACATACGAACACCTCCTCCGCCATGTCTTACTATTCTAATTAAAGTTCTTCGATTAAAGTCCTCGTTTTTTCTTCTCAAAACAATTAAACGCCCATCAGAACTAACAATGTTCAGTTTTGTTTTCATCTGCAAATAAGACATCACTCCAACATGTTTGGAATTATTTATCATTGTTTTTGTGAAAAAAAGCCTAGTTTTCTTTTCCACCGAGTTGAATGAAAGTTTAATCCGATTGATCTAAGCACTCGCCGAGCAATTTTAGATGAAATTGAAATAAGAAAATTTGATACACTCCGGAGAAATTTGTACAGCATTCAAATGTGAATAATTTTTTTTAACTGTAAATCTTTCATTACGTTGAGTTAACTTTGCTGGACTACTTTTTCTTATTTTGTTTTTGATTCGCTTTTTTATATTAATCGTTTTATTACATAAAGTACTATAGAATGAGATAAATTTACTAATCTAGAGATATGTTGAATTGATTTACTACTATTATGATGAAAGATATTCATTTTTCGAATGCTGGTTGTTTTTTTTATGACCATGAGCCGTTTACAAATAATAAATAGAACAGAGAATTAAGCAAGTAAAAATTAAAGCCAAACGATTTTTAAAATATCACCACAATAAGTGACAGATGATAATTTTTGTTATGCATATTTTTGATGATTTTTTGATGAACGAACACTTTTGTTGGTACATCGAAAAATACCGGCTTGCATTTTCTTTTTATTCAAATATTAAACAAGATAAAATTGATTTTTTTTAAAAAGAAGTATGAAAAAAGAAAAGAAGAAGAAGAAAAAAAAGCACGTGGAGATTATATGAAAAAATAGTGAAGTTCATATTTGAATTCAATTCCAGGTTGCAGCGGTTTTTCTTTACAATAATTTTTACAAACATTTTTAAGAGCCACTGTGTGAAAAATTATGAAATAGAATTATGTTAATGCAAATAAAAACTTAAAAAATAGTACCATAAATTTTATTTTTTATATTATTAATGTCATCTGTCTTTTTTTGATAAGCTGTTAAAGGCTTTCATTATCATTTGGATAATTGGACTAAAAATTTATTCTTTCCGCTAACTAAATAATATTGTTAAGAATATATTTTATTTATTTGTAAAAAATATTCAAATATTAACTTGGAAAATTCGTTAGTTTTAGTATTTATGTAAATTATCTATGTTTGGCAACATTTATAATTTTTCTTTAGAATTTCTTGCCTAAATCGTTTGATTTTCATTCTTTTTTTTAATATTTGCATTAATTTTAATGTAGTTTGATCCTGAAAGTAGCAGAATCTTTTTTTATGTAAAGTCAGCATATATTAATCACAGAGATTATATCTGTTTTATATTAATTATTTAAATTGATTCATATTTTCATGTTTAGTGATTTCATGATTAATTATATCTAATTTTTTGTGCAATTCTACATTTTATATGGAAATAAATTACAAAGTATTAGAGCTTCTTTGAAATCTAAAATCATATTTATTCTTATAAATTATAACTGCTTCAAAGTATATGTTGAATTTTTAACGAAGAGCCAAACAACTTTTCCGCCATCGTAGTTAGCACTTTAGTAACTGGTTATTATTTTTTACATTATTTTATTAATAAAAGAATTGGATACAAAATGAAACCTATTACCAGGTTTTTCTCACATCTTTACCAACAAAATAAGGAACACCATACTGATTCATTATGGAAAAGGTATGTATGCTTTTATATAATTACATTTATAAAATGCATGAAGATAACTTATAAAGGCAAACTTAGAGATCTATCTATTAGTTTATAAATTTTTCACATCTCTTTTATTATTATTTTGAAATTTTCCATTTTATCTTCTTCATTTTTTTCACTATTGTTTAAAGTCTGTCAGTTGAATCTCAAAAATTTGTGCAAATTATAGAAATTTTATAAATTGTGAAATTTTACTTCAGCTGTTATCAAGGGTTTTTAATTGAAATATCAAAAATAATTTACCATATTTGTGTAAGTATAAAAGAGCCAATTCATGCTCACTTTAATACACGTTAAATGTACTGCGTCAATTTAATATTTGAATCCATTTAATCTTGCTGTAAGAAAAATGTGACATCGTTTCAGCACAGTGTCAACTAATATGCGCTCAAGTTGCATGTCATGTGACTATAATGGCACAAGAATTTTCTATATTATATTTCTTTAGTAATATTTATATATATATCTATCTTCTTGTTGTTGTTGTTTTGTATTAAAAAAACAACACTGGAATCGAAAATGTCATAAAATATATGGTTGGGAATAAGCAAAAGTAATTAATAAATAGCCAAAAATGATAAACTTATGTATAAAAGTATGTTATATTGACACATGATTAGGTGGCGGATGAACTCATATTTCCTTCTTTAAACATTCGCTTCTGTACTAGCAGAAAAACATTTATATTTAACTTCTAATTCTGAGATTAAATTACTCGACAGCTGTTTCTTTGGAACGGGTTTCAAGCTGGAATCTTCCTGCAACGAAACCGATATCTTATTATCAGGCCATTGTGCCTTTTAAATTAAGTTCCGGGAATATAAAAAAGTATATTGTCACCAAGAACACACAATTGTGCAAAATTTCAAGCATCTAACACATTAGGAAGTGAAAATTAGATTGCAAAATTCCATTTATACAAGTACAAAATACATCAAATAAGATTGTTTAATCAAAAAACAAAACAAAAAAAAATGGATCATAGGCTGAACGAATAATTTCTCTCCGGTGCTAAGAAGCCCTGAAAGATATTTGTTGATGTCTGAGTAGCTTTTTATATTTTTCTACTGCGAACGAAGTTTCAAGGAAATAAATACAATTTTTGCTCTCCGATGAAGCATGTATCTTATCTCAATTACGACGAAAAATTGTTTCCTGGTTTTTTTAGCACTGAGATGTTGATGGAAAGTAATTTAAAAGAAAATAAACTTATATAAGCCGGATAAAGGAATCAATATCAATTATATGAAGGAAAGCGCAGTTAGAGAACAAAATCAACAACAATGAAAAAATATAGATACAGTTCTTAAGAACAATGTCAGTGAATTTTTACATTTAACTTTAAATAACTAATATTTTTATTAAGATAATTTATATTTCAATGATTTGGTCGGATTTCATATTCAACTAAAAAAAATCTTAATTAATATATTGCTATTTACATTAATTTTATATTATACTATGAAATTTAAATACATTTTGATGTATATTATTTCTGATTTCTTGTTATAAGTAAGCATATCCCAATGCTTAATTGAAAATTGCGATAGAAATAAGGCAAACATTGACAATGTGAATTGATAAATATTGAATCCTTTCCGGATTTTCAAATTATTATTATTTTGCATTTAGTTTTGCGAATTCATTAAAACAATATCGAAAAAATAATTTACTAAGTATATAACTTTACTGGAAAATAGTATGTAAAATAGCTTAAAAATTCACATTTAATTTTATCTTCTGTTGATTCCTCATTTTATGTTTCATTCAATGAATAATCTATACGTTATTACTTAGACAAATGCGAACGGAAATCAAAGCGCAATTGATGCTATCAGCAAAGAGCCCAAGCGTTGCATGATCAAAAATCGCAATATATATGGCTCTTTAAGAAGCAAAACAAAACAAAAAATATTTGAGTAGATCACGAATCCGATTGTCAATCACTCAATTTATTTCGAATGTGTGTATATGAAAGGCGATGACATAGTAATTTTCGCAGTGGTGTTAAGCAATCCATTTCCAACTGAACAGCATCAGCGCTGTTTTCAAAATCAGTTACGAATAGCGAAACGTAAAATTTTTTTTATTGAAATTTATTTGCTATTCTTTTCTCTTTCCAGATGGATGTATAGTGCAGAGCTCGGAATATATTCGCTTTTTTTCATATTATATATTATATGAAAAACATATTCTTTTTATCTATCGATATAAATAATTTTATCTTTTGTTATGGAAAATGAATTTCTATATAGGTTTCAAATTATTGAAAACTTTTTTCTTTTATATTACTTTATATTAATATCTCTTTACAATTGAAGAATTTCTTTTATTGCTGAGAAATGTTTTCAAAAACTACACTTTGTTACTGATCTTAAAATTACAAACGAAACAATTTATTTACTTCAACAATTTTTTTATTACCTTTACTTGATATGCCCCATTTTAATGAAAATCGAAAAGTCTTTTACGCTTGTCCTCTTTTTAGTTGGATTATTTAAATTTACAATAACATATCAATTTTAAAGAAATAAAATAATAGGAGAATAAAAAAAGAGTACATAAACTAATAGAAAGAGGAGAAATCTGAAATTCAGTGGCTCTGAAAATTGGTAAAAATGCAAAGCTATTTTCCATAGCTAATTACAGAACTAGATACAAGTTTTTGAAATATGTTTGCAGTTAAAATGATCACCCCCGCCTTTCAGAGGTCAATAATATTTATAAATAAATAATTTGAATTTCTCAAATAGATTTGTATTATAATGTGTAATAATAAAATAATGATAGTGCAGTGAATACTCTGAATTTCTCTAAGATGCCCAGTAAAAAGTGTGCGTAGTAAATCCAAAGTGAACAATTTTCGCTCAAACCACAGAAGCTTGTAACCCACCACAGCATGATACATTTTATTCCTGCATTTCTATTCATTTATGAGAATTTCATGCACACAATTAAATTCTGATGATGCTGCCATTCTACAATATCAAATTCGAATCCTTTTCATTGTTAACGATGAGAATCCAATAGATGGTCTCTAGGAAATCTACATTTTAGTTGGTGATATCAAGTTAACTCTGGTTTGAATCTCTTCGTATCAATGTGTTTAATGTCAATTAATCATTGGCAGACCGCGTGATGACCACGTAATATCCCGTTGTATTTCGACAGTGCGTGGTGGTGCCATTGATGCAATATGTTTTGGTGCAAAGGTGGCTCAACCGAGGTCATATTTCGTGTGAATTGTGTTAGCGTATCCAAAAATAGTTCTCCTACCAGTTTCAATGTTTATAATTTTTTGCTAACTCATTCCACACCAGTATCAATATTGAATTCAGCTTTTCGTCTTCACTGCGTAGTAACCCATTCATATCAGGATAAACAAATTGACTAGACATTTCAGTGTTGATTTTAAACAACAAACGACTGCTGGCTTGAGAAGTCACTGCACTACAAGAAAGCTGCCTTGAGTGAAATTAATCGATTTTTTTGATCTCACAAGACTTACAAGACTAAAAGATCTTACAAGACTACAAGACAAAATTAAAGCATTGAAGAAAAATATTTTTGCATCGTTTTGGTGAGTAACCAATTTTAATTTTTCAGAATACACCTATTTTTTAAAAAAATAATATAAATAAGAAATTAAATTGTTTAATATTTAAATAAGTGGAATAAAATATCTTAAAAGATGATATGTATCTGAAAGACTGCTTTCAATATTTAAAAAGACAATTTTTTAAAAGCAATATTTTCTTATTCGTTCTCATTGAAATATGCATTGTTAGGAATTCTATTTTTTTATTTAGGAAATTGTAGATTTATTTTCTAAAAAAATGGATAGAAAAGTTTCAGATCAGAGGTTTTGAATTTTCACCATCCTTATGTCCTATTTAATGAATAATCACATTTATATTATGTGTTTCCATAATTTTTTTAAACATTTAATTATATTATTATTTTTTAATTTATAGTTCATAGATTGTTGAGAGAAATACATAAATTATATAATCTTAAAGTACATAAATTATAGGTTTTGATAATCATACATATAAAATTAATGACGTTTTAAGTTTTTTATCATAGACGGTACACATAATAAAATCTCTTTTTAATTAAATGACAAATTTAATTTCAACACATTTTTAAGTTAGCGCCTTGTTAATAATTTATATTAGGCTGATTTTTTTGTTTTAGTAATTTTGCTAAAATCCATAACTTTTTATTTATTTAGCATAACTCATAATTGAGAGGTGTCTGCTACGTTTGAACCCATTCACTATATTATTTAAGCAAACTCTCGGCGATTATAAATACTGTATACAGTAATTATAATCATCATATAATAATTATAACAATTAAGTATCATATATGAAGATAACCAGTTACCTGGCAAATTATTAATATTCTCGTAATATTTTATAATTCATAGAGTTGCATTTTTTACAAATTTATTTATCTACTAAGCGAATAATATCCTTTTAATCGACCTAATTGCGGCCACTTCTAACTCCCCCAGCCAGACTTCTAATCAGAAATCCTTTTTTGCATAATATATATATATATATATTTGTGCTTGTATACGTGTGACTCTATGTAATTAAAAACTTTTAAAAATGAACAAATTTAAATTTTGAAAATATAATTTATTAACTAATTGCGTTAAGAATTATTTATCTAAATTTAATCATTAAATTCCTTCACTTCATCATTATTTATTGAAAATTACTATTACCATGTGATAAAAAATAAACTCATTTGAAATCTAAAAAAAAAGGGGGGGGAATTGGTATTTTCTAGTTTGAAACTCATATCGTTGAACACAGCATAAGCTGCATGCAGATGCGTTTTATTTAGTTTTCATTCTTAACACAATATTTTTATAATTATATATGCATAAAATCTTTAAACGAGCTTTGTGACGAGAGAGATGATTTTTTTATTAAAGGGAGGGGGGTGAAATATGGTAAATTTCCGAAAAATAATTGAAGAGAGGACTGTGCAAAACATGAATTCTTGATTTTTTTTCCCTAACTAATATCTGAAAAACTAATTAAAAAATTGAGGACTGACAATTGATCCATGTTTTGACTATGAATCCGTTTTTCTTAGCAGTAGAGATTTTATGAACTATCGATTAAATATATGAATCAATAGCTTCATGTATATGAAAGAGACACCCGAATATTGAATTCGCGCTTTATACGCTTTTTCTAACCGATTGAAACCAATTTGACATAGAACAATTATTGTAGTAAAAAAAAATCACATACCAAATTTCATACGTATGTATGTGACTATCATTACATTTTTGTATTATCACGTTCAGATGCTTATAGAAGTTCAGACCCCCAGAAAGTTAAATCCTTGACGGATATGATTCCAAATTTGATAGTGAAGTATACTTTAGATGTTAAATCTGTATATCAACCATATATCAAATTTCATCAGTCTAGCTCAGGAATGGCACGCGACACAATATTTTGGGCACACCGCCGATCAAAACGGTTTGCATTTTAGTTCAAAATGACAAAATGCTCTATAAAATGTTACGAACAAACGCGAGTGATCCCATTCTATTTTTTAAAAAAAACACATATATTTGTACGGCTGTTAAAAATTCGTTCGCTGAGAAAGAAATTGATCTGAAATGAATTGTTTCAGTAACTGATGGTGTTCCAAATATGGGGATAAAAAAGGTTTTCATTAGTTTATTTCAAACAGACGTAGGGCATTCGATTCTTGAACTCCACTGCATTATTCACTAACAAGCCTTGTGTTCTAAGAATGGTTTAACATCTTTTGATAATGTAATTGTCACAATATAATGATATATAATGGATATCTTATATCATAATATATAAGGATCTCATATATCATGATATATAATGATATATAATCATCTCTTGATAATATAATGGACTATGGTTAGTCACAAAAATAGTGAACTTCATATCGTTGTAAGCTTGAAATAAGCGAAATTATTAATAATAGAATAGGTTTAAAGTAAGCGAAAAGACTTTAATTAAGACTTTGTGTATGAAGTCAACTCAGTATATAATGGCTTACTAATGTATAATAATGATCGCATAATGGATTCATGACGATAATTGTTGACCTCATTTCGAGCTTTTGACGCTGGACTGCATGTTTTCAGGAGCGATATTATTACAAGAAACAACAAGTACTTCCTAAATTTGAATATATATATATATATATATATATATATATATATATATATATCAAAGATTTAAATGTGCATGAGAAACCAGACGAAGAAAAAGTTATTGAAGAATTTATTTCCGAAATTGATTCTTCAATCAAGGAATTTTCAACGAAATTTTCTCAGTTCAAAGAATGATCGGAAACGCTCAAGTTTATTATGTACCCAGATGTGACTTCATTTGATAAATTGAATTAGTCCAAATTCGATTAGTTGGAAATTTTAAAGAATTTGAAATGCAACTGATTGATTACCAGTCTAGTTCAATATAGATTCAAAAAATTATTAAAACAAGGAAAAGGAATTGATTGAAATAGAATGATTAACAAGCAATATAAGTAAAAATGCCAGTAACGAAATTTTGAACATGGAATTCGATTCCAACACATTTAACTGTTTTGAAAAGCTGGCTCATGCTATTTTAACCATATTTTCATCTACCTATGCCTGCGAGTGATTATTGTCAGAGGTGAGAAACATTAAAGACTTTCTTAGAAACCGTTTGGCAGATGACTACAATTCAGCATGCATTCTGCTAAAAGTAACACTTTACAATCCTAATATAAGTTATTTGTCATCTAATCTGCAATCTCAGAAATCACACTAACGTTACTTTAATCTGAATTACTCGTATAACTAAAACCCTTACTTCTATACAGTGCAAAATGTATTTTTTCGTAGTAAATAAAGAGTTGTGAGTTGTTATTATTTAGCTTTATTATTATCCCAATAATCACGATTCAAAATTATTTGACGACACGCTGTACCTCATTAAACATTTCTTTAGAAAAAAAATGGCACATTGATCCATAAAGGTTAGCCATCCCTGGTTTAGCTCAAAGCGATTTTGAATTATCTTTGTGTCTGAGAGACATAGTACCAAAAATGTGTTTTTCGAAGTGTTGTGCATGAAGTTTCATCAAAATCTTAAGTTCAAATTTTTTTAATGATTACAATATTTTCTCTATATTTCGTATAGGAGAAAGTTAAAAAGTCATTATTGTTCAATAAAATTGTTAGTAAAACAAAAATTTGATAAATTCCTGAAATACTATAATCGTTCTTATCATTTTATCTTAAATTCATCTATTTAAAATTTTATTTTAGCGTTTCATACTGGGAAAAATGTGCAGAAATTTGTAATAAACTTCATAAAGACAAAGTAAAACATGCAATGAATATTTGATGCGTAATAATATTCGGAGTTATCTCAATCCATCTTCATCAAAACCTGAAAAAGCCCAAAAATAGTGAGCTATAAATTTATTTATACAACAGTGTACAAGGTTGGAATGCAATAGAATATTTCAGATGCTGTTTTTGTTCGACCACCAACAATGAATTTGGTTACACTTGCAATCCATTTTAAGTGTACTTTCCTCCCGGAAGACGTCCGTTCAGATTATAAATCATCTCAAGAAAAAAAAGTTAAGTGATGCCCTTGAACAGGATTTACTTTTAGAAGATCCAATCGGAAACACTTTCTAAGGTTTTTTGGTTCTTCAAGGATAAAACTTTCTCTTTCTCCTTTACTATTCAAGGATATAAATATTTAGGGCCCTTTTTTTCATAATCTGAAGACTCTGGTTGGAGAATAACAGATTTTGTAGTTTTCTATAATATTAGTTTGAAATGAATTGTATTGAAAATGCGAAACCTAAAAAAACCTGTTATTTCTTACGCTTGATTGACTCTTTGAAAGGCAACATTTCCTTCTCTTAAAAAAAATTTTTAAACTAAGTTTTAGAAACAACTTCTTTTGAGCTTTTAAGCCCAATGTTTCGTCGAAGTATAATATATGCTAAGCTTAGCCTAACCTTAGAATATGTACATCATTTCAAATTTAGTAAGAGCTTTCCTGTCTTGCATTTTCAATAGAATATGAATGTTTATAAAAGAATGAAATACCTTTGTGGCTTAAATAATGCAAGTCTGGATCTGCTTTCTAGTTTTTGGATCATCACAGTTTAGTGATAAATTTTTGAGAATAGTCTATGTAATTTTAAAGCCTTGTGTTGACTTCTCTTTCGCACCAACGTTATAATGTTGGATTTAACGATAAAATTAAAATACTTTTCTTTTTCGTGCGCGCAGTGGAGGATTTAGGTATTTTGAGTCCTAGCAGTGGGGATTATGAGGTCCCTCTTTTATTCAGAAATTCCGAGAATGAAAGCGAAACACTGCAGTAAAATGTCTGTGAAACAGTAATAGCACCTTCATGTTATTTATTATGTCAGCTCTATGAATGAAATATGATGTGCCATTTCAGCATTGGAAAACCAGATCATATGAAGATTGATATGTTGTATTAACACTTCTTTTTTTTGTTGCATTAATGACATGCAAAGACGAGTTAGTGTGAACTTTAATAATAGATAATTTTTTCTTAGAACGTTTGTTATTTTTAGGGCTAAAAGGGCTAAAATTTTAATTTTTTTTTTCATATGTCTTCAGTTTTTTGTTTTGAAAAGCCATGCCAAAAAAAAACAAAAAAAAAAAAAACAGCAGCATTTTTATGTAATAGTGGAATTACTAGAGATTTATGACATTTTATTTTTTTATCACTTTTAATTCTTTCAACTTATCACATGCAACAAGTTGATTTCAAATGTGCTTGTAGCTTACTTACGTACAAGTATTTTGGAAGGATAAAAATGTTGGGCAAATCCAACATTTATTCATTAATTCCTATGGCTGATCAAAATCATATGATTAATCATACTTTGAAACTTAAAAAAAGTAAAAACTCAATGGTTTAATTTTGAAAACATTTGACAATTTCCTTTAATTTCAATTAAAATTCTGCATGAAATAAAAGTGCCCACAGAAATATATTTTCTTTACATTCCTTGATCACAGTTCTTAAAAATCGTTTTCCCTTCAGAATGCAATATTATCCGCTTTATTGCAATATCCTGTAGCTTAAAATAAAGTGCTTGAACATGTTCTATGTATACTCCCCCCCACGTACATAAGCCGTGAAGGAAGTGAAACGAATGCGTAACACCCTTAACAACATTGACCTAAGACATGGGTAAATTACCAAAAAGAACGGTCGCTCAAGTCAAAACAAAAGCTCTTTTTCTTTTCTTCAGTAACCTTGAACAAATTTCGTAACTGCCATTTGTAATCTTTTTGAATGCAGAGCAACAAAGATTTTTCATGATTCCTATGGTGCGACGGTTGGTTTTACCAGTATTGAAAACGGTTAAATCTGGTTTGAAATTTCTTACGTCTCGGCTTATGGTTTGCATGTGCTCGACAACGTGTTTTCTAGAATATTTGCGTGTCCTTCATTTATTGCATGTACGCTTGCATGCTTTTAAGAATTAGATAAATGTACATTATTATAAATGATTGGAAAATTTTTAGAAGATTATGAGAAAATATCTTTTATTCTTGAGACTCACAAAAATTTGTTTGTCATTATTTTATTATGTTATTATCAGAATTTGAGTACTTAAAATGTTATTCTGTTTTCTACTTTGTGCATTTTATTAAACTCATTGAAGAAATAATTGAGAAATGAGAATAAATATCTATCAATGATGCTCCGCATGAATATTAATTATTTACCGTAATTCAAATGCCCAACGTATAAATATGAATTTAACAAACCAATAACAAGAGTTTTGCATAATTTCTTGACAAAAATTTTCAAAAATAATTCATATTGTGTTTCGTGACTATTTTTTTTATTAAAAACTGGGAACTTTGCTGATCCCTGTTGTTTATGTTTTATTAAAGTGAATACTCATTCTTGACATTTGCCGGAATTTCAACAGTAAGTGGCAGATTGAAAGAATGCCTTAGATTTGTGCCAGTTCCTGTTTCCTGGTTTGTCCCAAATTTTGCTTATAAGTACGAGATTCATATAAAAAAACGATTAATTTGATTCAGTTTTAAAAAAGCGATGGATAATGTACATAGCTAAAATTTTAAGCTTAAATGAAATTAAAGTAAAGTTGATTTCTTCTAAATATCAGTTATTACATATTTAAACTACCAGAGGTCTCAGATTAGACGATGCAGTTCCGATTTTCGATTTTTAGTTCCAGATAGAAAAAGTAGTACGAATTTCCACTTATTTGTAAATTATTCACATTAAAAAAAAGAGAGGAAAAAGTAAATCGGTAGTTTTAAAAAATTAGAAAGTATTTCAAAATTTTCATCTTTTAAGCAATTGAAAACAATATGAGATCAAAGATAATTATATATAAATTAAATTATATTCCTGATATTTATTCAATTATCTTTATTTTTGCAAATTCAAGTTGTATATTTTTTTTTAGTTAAACTCGCAATACTTGAATAAAATTGCGTTTCAAAATAAAACTCTACTTCAGGATAATCATCATGTCTTCATCGAAGCATTATAGAATCAACAGATAATTATTCAAAAAAGTTAAGTGATATTCCCATACTTTGATCAGATTTTAATCAATCTAAATTATCAACGACTCGGAACGTCTGATAGAGGCGGTTCGATTAAGTTTCCATATGATGGATTTCTAATTTACTCTGTTCGGTTTTGCTATCAAATTAATAATAAGTCATGAAACTTAATAAACGAGATCATAAACAAATTTTGATGTTATCTGCAGATCTCAATTACAAGTTTACTTCGTGTAGAATGAGTTTATCATATTTATTGCATGAGACTTCCAGAGCCCCAGCCTCATCTGCAATTATTTCAAAAACTCTTCTGTTTGTAAGTCATTGACTTGACATTATTGATAATTCATGATTATACGCAAATAAAGATTAAACGTTAATTATAAAATAGTTGTGTCGGCATTCTTGATAAAATGTAATTAAAAAAATTACATCAAACAAGTGTTAAATGTTACTAATTCAACATTATTTAGATGCCAAAAATAAAACATCTGACATAAAATGCAATATTTTGTTTAAATATAGTTAGAAGCACATTTTTTTGGAGTGAAGAAGGGGAGGAGTCAAATTTCAAATATTCAGAAAATTCTTTTTCAACGGCGTAAGTTTTTAAGTGAACTAGTCGCTAAAGCTTATAGAAAAATTATAATAGATACAGGACAGGATGTTTACATTTCACGGTAAAGAAATAATCACTTTAAAGGAAATAAAAATAATTTTCCCTCTTTGAAGGCCTTTCATGCTTAGTTATTTATTATTCCTTCATAATTATTTATCCTTTGTTCTTAGTGCTTATCTTCGGACTCAACGAATTCAATATGCTTCTAAGAATTACTGAATTCCCTCTGGAAAGGAAAGGTATCAAAATTTTAGCAAAAACCTTTGTTTGTAATTTAAATTGCTTGAGCTATCTACGCCCTGCCGGAATTTATTTATGTTGCGGAGAAAATGGAAAGATAATGACTAAACTCATCATTAAGGGAATGTCTGGAGTAACATTATTTCGCATTTCTTAGTGAGTTTCTTAGCATCGTAATTGCTTATGATTTAATTCTTGAAACCTTTTGAGAATTTAGCAAGCAAATTACAGCCTTATGTAAACTTGTAGCTGACTTTAGGAACTTATATTATAATGAGGCAATTTTGTAATAAAGCTGAACTTTTTTTTATGGGCCATAACAAATGTATTTATAAAAAAATCTCATGAGTCATATTATACTCAACCATTTTTTTTGTTTTGGATGCGGATACTTTTTACTTTAAATATCGCTTATAGCCTTTGGCGTCCAACTGATTCGCCAGGAATAATCTCTAATGCTTAGATTTATTAAATCTCCTAATTTCAGATTTAATTAAATCTCTAATTCTTAATTTGATGTTCATGATTCCAGCAATTTAAAATATTTTTAAATTGCAGCACACAGCTATTTTAAAGCATTGCATCTGTTCATATACATTGTGATGAATCATTCTAGTAGAGACGAACTCCATTTCATAGTAAATGGAGTTTCATTCAAATGCAGTTGATAAAACGTAATGTTAGTGACATTACATTGCTATTAAAAACATAACACTTCTTATATTAAAATATAACATAATCTATATTCTAACTTTCTCAATGACAACTTCTCTTTTTTAATTCTCATTTCAACTGTACAGGCATGAAACAGAATCCTTCTTCCTCAGCTTTCAAAAACGAAAAAATTCATGCTATAAAATATTTATGAATAATGAAATTATGGTTTGAATTTCATCAAGCATCATCAACAACGATAAAATCTATAGATGAAAATTACACACAAAATATATATTTTTTTAAATTGCCAACATTAAAGAAAAATTTGCATGACAATTAAAATGATATTACCAAAAGATAATTTTTAAACTTTTAAAATGGCAAAAAAATAGTTAAATGCAATTATATTTTTTGGAGTAATGGGGGAATAGGCCAAAATCACGATAAATTTTTAATTGATTAAATTTCTAACTAAAATATCCAAAAAAATTCACTCTGTGATGCACATTTCCATTTTTCAAAATATATCTGTGTCAAATTTGGTAGCTCTGAGTTAAGCGGTCTGTCCTGTAGATTGCCAATACACACACACGCACACACATACACATTCAATATTAGTAGAGATAAACGATAGTAAAAAGTGGTAAAATGACATTTTTAAATGCTTTTCTGTTTTATTTCAACTTTTAAATTAATTAAATTGTATAATTAAATTAATTAAATTGTATAATTGTTTTTTAAATTTAATTCTGAATCTTTTATAGGAATTTCTAAAGATTCCAAATTTTAAAAAATGTTTTATGTAAGATATGATAATTTTGCAAAAACAGAATAGTAGATTAAAATCTGGCAAAAATTGAGTACTAAAATTCGGCGCTTTTGTTTTGTTGGAGATTTAGTTTCAACATCTTCGTCAAAACGGATGTTTTGAAAACGATTTTGATCACAAAGCAGATAGCCGATATAAATCCGGTAAATATGCCTTTCAAAGCAAACGTGGGATTCTGATGCAACAAGTTTTTTTCTGCAACTATTACTGTTTTTTCCCGCCTTTATAGATAGACAAAACACTTTGTTTACATTTTGGCTGAAAGAATATTTAAATTTCAGAATCGGCTCTTCACGTCGGAGAATAATAAAAATATTTACAAATTTATTTTCCATTAGTTTTATATAAAAAAATATTTTTTTAAATAAATTTTTTTCATGCCTGTTGTTTCCTAGATGTCATCTTATTTTAATAAAAATTAATAATTTGATGGTGAATTTTTCTAAATAATTAACTGAAAAACTCAAAAATTCTAGGAGAACATTATGTATCTGCTTAGTGATGTTGCCAAATATTTTTTTAATAGCGTATAAAATAAAAATACCTTTCTTTTGATATTTGATTTTAGTTACAATTAAAGTTAAGTTTATAATTATTTCCGATTTTTTATGACATTGAAATATAATTTATGTTTTTTTAAACATCTAGATGGGAACTGTCATATTAGTTATATTTGAATACGTACAAAAGATTTTAGTAGGTATTTGGAAAGATATGCTGGAGAATATAAATAGATTATTAAATTGTTGTAAAAGTAACTTATAAACTTATAAAAAAACAATTTGAATGAAAAATGAATTGAGAGGATTTCGAATGAAATGGAAGAGTCATGAATTTTGGAAGTATTGTATTCTAATGCTTATGTTTAGCGATAAGATAACAAACAATGCACTAGTCAAATAGTATGTTTGCATCCCTGCTTCGATCAAGTTTTAATCTCAAAAGTGCGTTTGGTGTAATAGTGCATTGTTGATTTGATGGAGATTTTTTTATAACAAGTTCCATGTCAATTAGATAAACATATAAAAATAACGTTTCTGTTATATATTTGTTTATTTTTTAGTTAATTTAAAATTTTATAATTATTGAACATATTCCAAATCTTATTATATAATGTATTTAAATTTATAGTCACAAAAGGTCTACGGAAGTAAAAATCAGGTCATTGAAAATTTAACCCTAGTTTACATAAACAAAACTGAAATCTGTTCCATATAGAAATTCAAACTATCAAATGGGTTTTCTTCAAATTTGTCTTTCAGATACGGTGGAGCATAAGGAAAATTTTAAACGAAGTTTTGTAGCATTTAATTAAATATTTTTTTATTAATTAAAAAACACAATTCCTTTGAGGCTGCTCAGTACTGCACCAGGAAGCAGTGCAGCGACATCTACAATTTGTTTCAAAACTGGAATTTAAAGTAGTCTAAACATGAGAAAAATACCCTATGTAAATCAGATTCATTTTATCTTGTGGATTATAAAAATGTTTCTTTAACTTGAAAATTATTTTCTCTTGTATTAAGTATGCAGTAAAATAAGACTCCTATTATCAAAAAAATGCATTCAAAAATGAACTGCTTGCTTTTAACTGTGGACGAACATTGAAACACACTGTTGAAATTAGCTATCTTCATATTACATATTATAAAAGTATTTAAGTTGCTACTCACAAGGTTTGATTAAATTTTGTATAACTCTTTAAAAATTTGAGCAGAATTTTTTAGGGATAGTGAGCTTTTTTCAGTTTTTAAAAATTGAATTGAAGTATTTGTAATTTTTTGAGGAACTGAGAAAGAAATAAAACTCTTTGGTGCAACAAACTTTCTTATTTTAATTAAAAATGAAATTGTACATTTTAATATTATGCAAAAATTCTATGTACACAAAATAATCTTTTGCATTATAAATAAATTATTTAAAAAGAACGCTGTTTATGAATGCTTTGGGATTTCGTTGAATGCTAATATTAAATAGACTTTTATTTTTTTCTCTTACGACGCATATTTAAAATTTTACATACTAATACCAAAATACAAGCAAGGCTAATGAAGCATTTGTGGCAATTAAGTAAATAAATTAATTTTCATTAGTAAAAAAACAAAACAAAAAAAAACAAGAAAATTTCATCTTGAGCATTGCTGATTATATAACTAGTTAATTATAGAATACAATTTTATGGTACTTCAATTCGAGGATGTACATGCCACTGAGGAATAAGTTTTAGAAAAGAATAATTTAAAAATTACATAAAGTTTACATAATTTTAAATGAAATGTTTAAGTACTTTTAAGAAAATTATAATTTAATTCATATAATATAGTGTAAATATAATCTATTCGGTTTGCTTGGAATTTTTTTTAAAATTATTTTTCTCTTTTTAACTTATAGATTCTTGTTAGTGGAGTTTCTTTTCTTTTTTTATGTTGAGTTAAGCTTCTAAAGAATAATATGTTAAAATTTAATCTCCAATTACTATATTAGAGTATGTAAAGCCCGATATGAATTAGGAAATATGGAAAGCAAATAAAAGAATTGTGATAATTGGTCAATTTCTAATATTAAATTTTGACTCTTTACTGTATTAGATTTTGACTTAATTGAAGGTGTGTATAAAAATAATGTTGAACTATACCTTATCAAAACGACAGAAACTACTATTTTAAATTATATATCACCGATAAACATAAGCATGCTGAATGGTTAATATGTTTTCAAACGAATAAAACTTTGAAAAAAACCCGACCCAGTAGTTGAGGTTAAGACTCATTGCTTTATGTTGTGATATATTTTAAAAATGGGAAGAGGTGGCACAATGCAACCGCTGATGACATATCTAGGAGTCATAAACTTTCATATGAATTAAAAAATGGTGAAATCTAAAAATTAATTTATAGAACTGGTTCTTTAGTTTTACCAATTTTTTTAATATGTAAATAATATACAAATGTATTAAACGATTTCAACGTGCAGTTTTTCACATCCTGCAATTAAAAAATCTTTAAACCAAGAATTCCTTACGAGACTAATCCTACATAAAATGCTTATATCTTATTATTTCCAACCTTGCAAATAATGTGAGTTTTCTAAAATAAGCTCTGTAACAAGTGAACACGGACATCTCTAACTTATAACTTAAATGAAAGGATGTAATTTTTTTTTCTTACTTAAGAACAAAGATGCGACCATAAGAGATGAAGGGATGAAAAAGAAATTCAATGCATGCTTAGAATGATTAATAGTTTCCTCGTGAATGTATGGAAATTTCAATTTGAAGCATGCTTTTGATAGATTCTTGAATGCATTTTCTGATAAAACAATGAATGCTTATTGCTTCATTTTAACCAAACTCTCTTTCATTGATTCATCTTCCAAACTAATGAGCGTGAAAAATGTTAACAAGTATGAAATTGCGAGATAGTGTCCTTCAGGATTCCTCTATTCACCATGGCTGGCAAAAAACTACACAGGGATTTCTTTATAGTTATTTGATTCAAAGTATGACTTGAAATGTTTTATCCGTTTTAATAATTGCTTTAAAAGAGTAATTGTTACATTGAAACATAAAGCAAATACTAGAGATTAAAAAAATCGTATTAAAAGAATTTTTTGAAAACTTATTTTTTGCTTTCTGTTTAAAGTAACTAAAGCGGGATAAATAAATATCATATATACTACAAATAACATTAACCAAAAAATATGGCATCAAAATTATCTTTTATTTAACTAGGGAACTAAACAGATTCTGTTACCAAAAAATATATATAAATAAGGTATAAAAATATCTTTCTATTTTTTGAAAAACGATTCGTAGTGGAAATCACTATAAATTAAATGAACATAATTTAATATTTTGTATATTTTTGCATGCATTTTAGTTTTATTTTAAGTATATTTTAATAAAATAATTAAAATGATGAATATATGATTTTTTTATATTATTCGCGAAATTACTTGTGGATATCAGAGATTTGTAAATCGACGGAATTTCGGAAGAGTTAAAATTTATATAAAAAAAAGACTAAACACGCTTTTTAGGACTCCCCCCCCCGAAAAAAAAGGGAGAGAGAGAGAGAGTAATCTGTTAAGAAGACGAGTACAGCAGTATAATCAGAAGAAGACGAGTACGCAAACTTCCTGTCGACTTGTCTCAAACTTAAGATCTTTTCGTTAAACTGGATCGGCGAACCAAATTTTAAAAAAATAAATAGATAAAATCAAGATAAAGTCCGACATCAAAATATAAAAAGCGATTTGTTTCTCAGTATAATTGTAAGTTTTAACAGCTCCATAATAACTTTCCAATTTTGAGTTTTTGGAGCTCGAAGAAGCAAGCTTTCCTGTAGCATTTGAAGCAGGCTTGAAAAATACTTTTGAAATTTGAAGGAGAAAATCTCTAACTCAGTTTTATACTTTACATCTCAATATTTATACTCTCATTCTGTTTCCCAGAACCTTAATATCATATTAATTTGGCAATTCCTCCTGTGAAGTATTTGTGTGAATCATTGAGCCATTCATATCTGTAAAAATTACTTTCTATCACGGACATAAGTATAGCTGGAAAAGCAACAAACCTGAAAAATGACATCACAGATTAAGGAAAGATGATTTTCAAACATTTATTGGTCGAATTTGCGTAAATGATTTTATATTCAAGCTAAAACAATGAAAGAAATTTCGCTTATGAATTTTTATAATAAATACAATTATCATTCATTTTACCAACATTTCCCTCACATGTATTTATTGAATGTAAGACTTCGAATCTGCAATAAATATCTGATAGAGAAACAAATCCAAATAATGTTTTAGGATAAAAAAAATTTGGACTTTGAATTTTTATCAGTTATATCTTTTACAGAATGAAAATAAAGGCTACTTTTTTTAGCAGTGTAATAATATGTATTATTTGTATTTTCTAGTTATGTTTCATTACCGAAATTTTTCTGATGCATTACAATTTTGCAATTCGCATGGTTAACTTATTAATGAAATATTTTTTAAAAATTTGTTAAAAATATCAATTAATTTCTTGCTTTTTCTTTTGTTATTAAAAATATGACAAAAAGATTACAATTTGGAATTTTTAACTATCCAGTTCTATCTATCTTGCTTTGAATTTAGACAAATCTACAATTGACAAAAACGTTAAACTGGAATATATGCATAAAATTTCTGGAATATGACATTTACATTACCTTTTCATCGGTTTGTGATTTGTGATTTGCTTTTTTTGTTGCACTGCTGCAGTTTTTTTTTAATTGGATTAATGATCAAAATGTAATGGACAAACTGTGTTCAAGTGCTTTATACAGTAAAATATTTACTATTGACAAAGTTATTCATATAAATTTCCCCAGACTCATCACTATTCAAAACATTTCCCTTTACTTCCCTTTTTTCTAAGATGAACCCATTATATAGAGGTGAAATATTATGGAACAAGTTTCTACATCACTGTGAAATCAACTTAGTAGTCAAGAAACACACCTGATGACGCAAATCGAAGACCTATGAACGCATAATTGTTCCTTTTTTTTTTTTTTTTGTCTTTTCGGGAACCTGTAACATTTATGTTCTTCCCTGAATTGTGCTTTTTTTGTGAGTGTCTAAGTAGTTAAACAACTAACTCCTTCGGTTCAAGGTGAAAGTTCATTCTTGTTTGAAAATAATCTTGTAAGTTCTACTTTTCTTAGAAAATATTCAATGTTTTTTTCTTCTTTTTTTTTTATTTGAGCATGTGATTTTAACGTGAAAAAAAAGCCATCTTCAAATTGTCTTTTACTTATATAACTGATGACTTTCTTATTTTTTTTTCATGGAAGGAAGGTAAGAATATTGCTTACAAAATCACATGGTACAGTATAAAATATTTAAAAACAAAAATTGCAAAGAATATTGCAGGAAAATTACTGAACATAGATTTTAGGATTAGCGGCCTTCTTTAAGGGGTGTTATCAAATTGGGTTCATAAGACAAAACAATTCTTTGAATTTATGGAACAGTATTATTGTTTGATAGTACTGATAATATTACCATCACAATGTTTTGAAAACAGCAAGATGTTTCAGATCCGGAAAAAAAAGTTTAGAAATTGCTAAATCCCATAGATTTTGAGTTCTCGGCATGCTCCTTGTTTTAAGTTCTGCAAAGTTGAATGTAAACAAAATATTGTGAAATTCATGAAGTTCATGACTGTAACTAACGTTTAATAATTATCATCAAATAACACTTAAATAATTTTGTCATCTTAATAATTAAATCTGAAAGCCTTAATCATGAATATATTTTAAACGTTTAATTACGTACTTATTTATGTTTATAACAGGAAAACTCAAAAATTTAATATGCGCAACATCCATTGTATGTTGATTCTTAGAATTCGTTTAAAAATTTATGGAATTTAGCAAAATAGTATCAACATATCTCATAAAATGGACAAAAGATAATTTTTTAAATGATAGATTTAAAAAGAATTATATCTGCTTTTTGCTGGAAAATAAGTAACTATAAAAATATTTTTTTCATTGTGTGCTCATTCAGAAATAAAATTATTACCCGAATTTTAAACATTGCTTTTAAACAGACATGTTTTAAATATTCTATTGTTTTTCTTTTTTTTCAAATTTTGCGAGATTTCTTTTTTAAATAAATGTTGTAAAAGCGTCTACTAAGGAAATGATATGGAAAGTCTTAAAAATTATAAATATTTACTGCAGATAATAATGATGGCTTTGTATATATTTTAAACAGAATATATGGTACAATGAACGCCATTTTCTTAAATTATAATTATTTTGTTTATATTGCTCGAACTATTATTACAATTTTTAAGATGAATATGGAATTATAACGCCTAAGAACTGACCAAAAAACGTGCCTTTTCTCATCACAATTAGTTTTTTATAATTAATTAATTAGTTTTTTTAATTCCTTAATATGTCAATATAAATACTGTTTATATAAATTGTTTAATTTTTAATGTTGAAATTGTTTGCAACTGAAGCAATACATTTTTTTTGTTTGTAACTATGCTGAAAATGGACAATAATGTTTATTTCCCTTTTCTATAGTATTTTTATTAATTTATTTCATAGTACATGGAATAGCATGCAAATAAATTTAGAGCATATTCAAAAATTATAATTTTTTTATATTGAAATAAAATTGATCATTTTTTTTATCTGTAAGGATTTTTTTAATGAGGAAGGAATTATTAATGAAATTCTGATTGAGAAAAAAAAAGGATACGAAATGATATATAAAAAAAATCCTGATTATTTTTGGAATTTGGTGGTGCTTCAGCCGCTGATAATGCGCAAACTGATGGGAAAAGGGGCACTAATTTCAGCGAAAATACTTTTGAAAAGTTTTTATTTAAAATAAAAGACCTACAAATACAATTATGACTTAATGAGTGAAGAATTTATATATTTGGCAGTCTTTCAAAACTTTCACTCATCCATTAATTTATTTATTGAGAATGCACCTTTCTATGAACGGACTCACAGATATGCTATCCATTCGGAAGTCATTATTGCAGTGTGAAAGATTGAAAATGCTTAATCCGGAACTGCGCTCTGGAGATTTTAATTTGAAAGTGACGCAATAAGGTTAAATGCTTCATAAATAATCGTAACAAAAATAACGACAAACTTTACGAAATTCCTGCCCATTATTGGGGCTAAACTGTTAGTCATTTCCCCCTGATATTGTTGCAGATTACATTCACTTTGTGATCTGTAAAATCCAAAATTCAAATTTTTTAAATATTTTTAGCCGAAATTATGATATTTTTATTACGATTTGTATAAAAGCAAAGGATATTTTTGCAAAAATTAGAAACTAATACGAAATTGCTTATTTCTATATTCGTATATATAATTATATAAATTTGTTAAATACCGAGAATGTTCAAGTCATCTAATGAATCTAAACTTTTTTTTATAAAAAAGATTGTATTGTTTTCTATTGGCATATGATATTAGACGAATTATTGGGAATAAATTTTACTTTAGAATTGCTTAAAATCTAGCAGATATTTATACTGTAAAAATAATGTACATTATCATATAAAAATTAAAGCTGAAATTAATTATAAAAACTATCTTTTTTTGTAAAATAATAAATTATAAAATTATTCAAACTATATAGAAATGATTCACTTGTTATTCACTATTTGATTGTAATAATTTTATCATTGGAAGTATTGCAAATGTTAACTTCATCTTAAATAATTATCAAGTGACTAACAATAAAATACTCCTAAAGATTTCCAGGATTTGAGCAGTTAATTCCAATCGTATGTTCATTTCACGTTTAAAGCAAGAGCATAACGATTCACGCATGACAGCATTTCAGAATTCACTTGCAAGTACTGATCAAAACTCATCAAGAGACAGGAGATATCTAACAAGGAAAGAAAAATTGAAATTAAAAAAGCAGTCACAAATTAGTACCATTTATCGATTGGTAAATACCTTTTTATGTCAATCACAAATGATTAATCGATCTCTTTTTCAATTTCAGAAAACGCTTATAAGAATTGTACATTCTTAACGCTTCAAGTCGCAAAGCGGGGATAATTCTAAATAAAATACAAAGAATATCGATGGGCTCGATTCCAAAAGTTTCATTGCGTTGCCGGAGAAATATGCTGTAGTTGAGCAACTCACTTATGACCTTGGGTGCATGATCTGCGAAATTTCGAATGAATTATCTAATCTTGGTGGTCAGTTTTTATCTCCACTGTTTATTTACATCCCCCTAGGTCTTAGCACTGGAAACAACGCACCACTTAACCGACTGGCTTGGAGCTGCGTTTCTTGCTATGTAAAAAGTGTTTTTAAAACATCCTGTTTTTAACCTTAGCATCCATTCATTGTTTTGTTATTCTGAAGCGTATGTAAGTAAAGTTAGGGTGAATGTCTTTCCACAATGAAAAGCAAAACAAACTGTTTTGCTTATGAGTGTTATAAAGGTTATGAAGTAATAATTTTGTTTATTTTTTAATATTTTGCATGTCACTCAGCGATCGATAAACAAGAAGCTTAAAACCGTCGTAGATGGTGTCTAAATATTTACTGTTTAGCAACTTTGAGTACGTCTGGCGTATTCATAGGAAACAGAACAATTAAAGTTAATAAGACATTCTCATATTCTCGGACTTTGAGTACGTCTAGCGTATTGAAAGAAAGAGAACAATTAAAGTCAGTTAGAGATTCTCGGATTCTCTTACTTTGAGAGATGCAACACTGAAACAAAGCAAAGGACCATTTGTTAATATATTTTGCAGATGCAGAATTCTATGGCTTACAGAAAGAGAGGAAAAAGGTTGTGGCGACGCGACGAGGTGCAAGGGGATATGGATACTCATAACAATTAGAATTAATAGAGAGGTCCTTGGATTTTTTTTAGCTTGACGTTTAAGCAAAGTACGGGTCATTTGTGTGCATATTTTGCAAATATATACATAGCGAAGAGAGGAACTACGCAGTGACATAGTGATAGGGGGAAGAGTTAAGGAGGGTATAGCTACCGAGTTTGCAGTTTTAGGGTACCATGGAACACAGAATGTTAGGTTGTTTATATATCTTATTGATACGAATTATAATAAAAAACGAAAAAATAATATCGTTACAAAGTTATTTGATTTTTAAAGCTATTTTAAACACACGCATGATTATTTTTGTTTCTTTTTTTATAGAAAAAAATTATTAGTAAAAAATCTATAAATGATTTATTTCTGACATGTTGCTGCTTTGATGCCATTATAAAGTTCACAATTTAACCATTTTTACTTCGCAACAGCTTTTTGCTTCTTTTTTTCTCAAATGTCCTTTCCTTTCTGAATTGAAAATTACGAATTTGTTTTGTCACGTCTTTTAAATAATTCAGTCGTTATGTTTAAAATATCTGATCTATAAAAATTCTACACGATAAGACGAAGACTTTCGCTTGCTTTAAAAAGTTTAGTGCTCTCTGTTCATGCAATTGTAATGGGTGAAATATTTATTATATTAAAATAATATTTTACATTTTTAATTTAATTTAATCTACTGTTTTGTTCTTTTTAACTTAATATTATGCTTTCCCATTATTAAATGTTATGTTGCCATTAGTTCGTACTTTCGGAAATGGCAAATCTTATCAATAGTTTTATTTCTTTCTCAAATTCAAAAGAATTTAAAAGAAGAACTTCTTTACCTTTTTTTTCCATTTTAAAAACAGATGTAGTTTTATTTGATTTTGACAATTACACAACATTTTGATAAACTTTGTAAACATCACCTCGATTTAAATAAATTCATATTTGAAAATTATGTTTGGAAGAAATATTTTATGAATTAGATTATAAAGATCATTATAAATGATAAAAATAAACTGCAATGCGGATTGTAAATAATTTTTAGAAGCATATAGACTTTTTGAAGGAAATAAATTTAATATTAGAATATTGTATTTAGTACAAATCCTTGTTACAGTTAATAGTTAATTAAATTAATTAGTTAGTTAATAGTGAATTAAAAATTTAGAAGCGTATAAAAACATGCCGAAACAGTGACAATTGATTTATTGCAAAATCATAAATGCAAATTTATTTAAATATCAAAATTTAAAAAATTGATGGCTGGTGAGAAATAGCATGTATTGAAAAACTATTTAACTTAATAGACTATTCAACAAAATCTGCCATCATGTTTATAATGCCAAAAGTATTTCAAATTTTTATGAAAAATAAATCACTTTACAATGCCCATGTTTTAACTCCACAAATCTTTTTTTATATATATAGAATTTGTTTAAAACATTAAATACTTGTTGAAAATTATCTATTACTATTTGTGACAATACAGAATCTAGATGCTATAGATTTTTTATGCCAATGAATCGATAATAAATAATTGAGAATTTCTGACTGAGTTTGAATTTTTTTCCTGGGATTGGAAATAATAGAAAAACATTAAAGAATAATAGATGTTTATATTTGAAATCTAAATCTAATTCTCTCATTATTTATACCGATAGAAGGTGAGAAAGTGAAATAATATTTAAAGTATACAGAAAAGCTAAAATTCCTGTAAAATATTCTTCCGTATACAACTTTTCTGCCTTCGAATTTGAGTTTTCAAAGATCTTGTAAACAAAACGACATTCTTAACAAAATAAAATGAAAAGCAAAGAGAGGAACAAGAGTTCAACTTAGCTGTTTGACGCAAACATTAATAGTTATCTTTGAAGGTATTATAGAAAAATAATCGGTAAAAAAAGCTTTTTCCTCATTTTTTTTCATTTCTTAGACGATACAAAAGATAAGCATAATGGTTCTGGGTAACATCTCTTTTTTGTTTTCACCCATTCTTTTAAATAAGCACGAACGGGCTAGCTCGAGGCTTCTTCGAAATATTCAACAATGGCTCCCAGAACTATATCATCCAGACACTTTGTATGCAATATGTAAATAAATGCTGATCGTGTTTAGTTTCAACTTTTCTCTATAACGCAATGCTACCTCAAAGCATTACTTTGTCTTGGAATTTTCTTTAGAAATGATTATTTGAACCGGTTTTGAATTGAATATAAACTTGATGCTTGCCTTTTAACTTGTCAAGAAATTTAATTTTTAAAATGGTAAGTCATTCTGTTCCCAGTTTCACATGCTTTCTATGGAAAATTTTACAAGATTGATTGATTTTTATTTTAATATCTATTAGTGATCGCGATTGGATAATATAATCATTGCTAATTATTCTCCACACACAAATTACGTCAAATTGTGACTATCGTTTCAGGGATATATGACCACACATTAAACAAATGGTATTTACGAAGAATTTTTCTGTTATATTTATACTTCCTTTTAGTAAATAAATCAGTTGGTCGATATCTACGACGAATGAATTATTTTCGATAACTTGTCTAATGAATGAATAAAATAATAAAATGATTTCAGCTTCGTATAAAAAACATTTTAAATAAATTATTTAATCCTATAAATTTTGTCTCTGATTAAAGATTTCGCATTTTTCAGTTTGCTTTTCTTTTTTAATTATTTCTACTCATGCATCAATAATATTATATCTAACTGAAAGTTCAAAGTATGGTCAAACATTCCATCACTTGATTGTGTACGTAAGATAAAGTATTTAAACTTTAAACTATTTATCATGATAAAATTTTTCTGTCTGGTTATGGGTTCAAATTCAAGGAATGAAATTTGGAACAAACGTATTGTTTTCATAAAATTAATCGGTTATTTCCTCTTCTATTTATAATCTTTATATATTCATCTTTGTCCTTGAATAAGACTTGGAAAGAACGAATGGAATTTAATCTCCTTTGGAATTTGATTTCAATCTTTTCACGCAATACATCCAGCTATTTTTATTAGATCTGCTTCAGACTAAAATGTTTAATATCATCTTAATATCAACGCCGGTTTCGAAGTTAATCGGCGAATATCACGCAATTAATGAAGTATAATAATGATGAATGAAATATCAAGCAATAACAAATTAATTTTTGTCATTAAACAAATTGTATAGTAAGTAAAAGGCTATAGAAATCATTACAAAAGCATGTTGAAAAATGCAAAATATTAGCTGTTTTATCTTTTTAATTGGCTAAATTTTGATGCAGTAAAACATTTGACTTTAACTTATTTTATAATATTCCATGCTTTTCCGAAACAACAATTTCCCTTAATTTTGTAAACTAAGGATTTAATATTTTTAATTTGCAAATGATAGATCCTGAATATATAAAATGATCATTTTTTTATGTTCATTTCATCATTTTATATGTTCATGATAAGTGAACAAAATACATATGGCCCAAAATTTGCTCTCCTACATCTTCAGGGTAAGTTAGAAAAGACGAGAAAAATACAAATCTGCAAGAAGAATTAATGAATAATAAAAAATAAGTCGTAGAGTGTGCATTAGAATCAAAATGATCCTGTCTTCCCTCAGATGTATTTGAAAAAAAATATACCGTATTATATTTTCTTTTCTGTTAATTGAAAGCGAGGACATGTAATGAGAAGATTTACTAGTGAAAGAAATAGTCGATGAAAATATTTAATATAAATATATTTTTAAATGCAGAAAAATCGGATGATAAGGCTGGATAATTGGGGAAATATATCACAAAATCATTTTAAAGCTGCGGCAGACTTTTTAAGCAGAAAGCAAATTTGATAGTCCTGCTAATAGTAGTAACAAAAAAAAAAGATTTTTTTTCATTATGTTACTATTTTGTAGTCAGCCAAAAATAGCTATTTATTGTCGATTTTGAAAATTAAATTTGGTACATAAGTAAAGAATACATCAAGTTCAACCAACAAATAAATTTCGTAAAAAAAGTGCCAAATTTTTTAGAATTTATTTGCATCAATGTTATTTTCTATATTTACTTTTTCACATACAAAGTATAGAAAAATTATTCTAATCATCAAGAAATCTGAACTTGAAATTTTGACGAATCTTCACGTTTCAGACTTTCCTGAGTTCGGAAAAAATATTTTTGGCATTATGTCTGTCTGTGAACAGGATAATTTAAAAACGCTTTGAACTAGGCGGATGAAATTTCGTGCTTGAACTTCACACCAAATTTGTAGATTTCTATCAGATTTTAAAATCCATTCAGAGGAAATCCATCTGTTTGATTATTCGAGGGCAAATGAATTTATTTGCTTTCTTTAAATCGCAAGGACCTCCATAGATAAAATTTGGTAAATTAGTATAATATGTAAAATGTAGATTCTTAACAAATTTTGACTCAGATCTGTCAAAGGGTTAATCGAATGAGGTCTGTATTTCCGTACGCATGCAAACGCAATAACTCATAAGCGCAATGACTTAGATCAATGAAATTCGATATATAATATTATGATTACTACTGTAATTTCGTGTGAAGTTTTGGTTTCGGTGGTGGAATGAAAGGCTTCCTGAGTACATATTAACATGATAAATTCAGTAAAAATGTTATATCTACGCCAAAGTTCTAAATTCTGTAACTATTGTTCGCCTATGCTCTGCAAGGTATTTGCGGCTTTAATCCATTTTTTGTGGCAGGGAGGGGGGGGGGTAAGGCCTTTAGTTGAGTTTATGTAAGTTTTGCGAGATCAATCTCACTTATTATTCAAATTTTATTTATAGCACATATAAATTCGTCTTTCAAATTATCTATATATAGTATATATATAAAGTGTACATAATTGGTGAATATAATGATTTATATTTAGATGAGTGAAATAAATACTCCAAGCTATTTTTGTAATTCTGAAATTCGTTAACGTATTAATTAATTATCCATATTAATAATTATCCATATTAATTCAATTATTATTATTATCCATATTAATAATCATCCATATTAATTCAAGATGTCCATCAACATTATTACAAATATTTTCAAGATATTGTACGGTATCCAGAATATCGGAAAGTATTGTGGAGAAATCATACATCTGTTGTTAATAGGGACTTTCAAATCTCACAAACTAGAGTTGGTAAGTCAATGGCAGGGAACGTTCATTTATAGACAAAAATAAAATTTAAAGGAACTTTGAACTTTTTGTCCGAAACATCGGGTTGTTTTACGCTTGATTCATCTATATGTAATTTATTTTCAAAATTTACCCTTACTTACACAGCAGAGATAACGTGCACACAAAAATGTGTGCATCTAATGCGCGTGTACATAAAGCACTGACTGAAATAATGAAAATATTGTTGTAAAATGTACTCAAACCTACTTTTTTTTAATTCAAGAAAATAAGAGAAAAAATTACTTGGAGGGAAATAAAATTGGCCAAACAAAAAGGAATTATTTTGAATGTTTAACTGGTGTAAAAACAGATTTTGTGTAATAATTTGCTCCGATGTTATTGACGGAAATGTTGAAATTTTGAATTTTTTTTTTTTTAATTTTGAGATAACTTTTCTTATTGAGTACTTACTGCCCAAGAGCTAACTACATGTTACGTTCGGTTGCTATACGTCATCCATTTGTCTTATAAATCATTCTGACAGATTTTTGTATCATGCATGTCGCAATTTACTAATAATATGGTGATTTGTGAACATTCTCTTGTTAAAAATCATTCTGATCATGTTTTTCCTTTGAGGTTTGAACCATATTCTCTGCATGATTTTGAAGTTTTATACCTACATTTTAGAAAGAAAAAAATTTACAAAACAATTTAGAGGAGAGTGGTGCAAGACAGGTTCCTAGTATTTTTTTGTTTATAAAATCATTAATGACTCTATAAACACAAAACACGTTGCACAGTTCTTTGATAATATTTAAAATGATATAATAAATAATCGTATATTCTATTTTTAATTAATATAAGAAAACATTTTTTTTGTTGAAAAAAAATGCTACATCTTGTCTCATATAATTCAAATTTCGTAGATTCTCTTGTAGTTTCTTTAATTCTTCCCCATTGTTTCAAAACATATTATAGAACTTTTTTATAGAGTTAACTGTGAAACTACAAAAAAAAAAAAAAAAATCAGAAAGTTTTTTTAATTTTATCCTCGCTGGTAACAGTTACTGTTGGAATTTTTGTTTCTTTCGATTCCTCCCACCTCTATCAATCATCCATTTAATATCAGAGTCCTCTCCGTTATTGTTCAAAAAGGAAAAAAAGAACACGATTTAGCAAAAGAGGAATAAATAGTTACTATTCCCTTATGATTGTAGTAAAGACCCCCTCTTGTCCCACCGACCTACGTTAATGGTTAAAGGTTTTTTTACTACAGATATTTATAAAATATGTAAATATTAATTGCTGGGGCCTATACTTCTTTTTAATATGTATGAAGTTATAATTAAAATAAATCATTTATCATCAAATTGCGACGACGCAAATAAACTAATTCCTTGAAACCAGTCCACTTTGAAAAACTTGTGCGAAAATTAAATGCCTAAATCAAAATGGTTGTTATTTACATATAAGCTTCTCCACTTTTTCCATCAGTACCAACGTTGTCACTTCGATTGAAATTGATACAGAAGTTCATCGACTTCGTATTGCCCTATCTCTACCGGTGTTTCCCCATTTACCCTTACATCACAAAAATGTCGCAAAAATAAGTCTTTTTGTATTTACATTACCAGAGTTTGTTTATTCAGAAATCTCGAAATATTTCATTGCCCACAAACTATAACTTTATAATGGTTGAATGAAATGGTCTTGATTTGTTTGGGTATCCCTGTTCATATAATTTGAATTTATTATTTCAGATAAAGCTATTTTGAAAAGAATTTTCCTATTCAAAATCAGTTTAAAATTGTTTCCTATATTTTAATCAGCCATGCGCTCTATTTTATTTTCCGTTATAAATGGGCATTCTTGAGAAAAATTGATGAACCGATTATTTTCTACTGAATCTGTCGGTGTCTTATATTAGAAGTAGGATGCATAAATCACAGCGAGGAGTGACTGCTTAGAAACTCGAAGAAAAAAAGAATAGTATAGAACTTCTTAGAAAGAGAATTGAACAATCGCTTTATTGAGAATCATACAAAATCAATAGAAGATTCGAGAATTTACCTTTTTCCAAAATAAGTCTACTGCATATTAGTGACAAAAAAAAATGCAATTTGTTATTCATGTAAACATTTAACCATTTGGCAAATTTCAACAGATATTTCCTTATTAAAAATTACGTGTCTTCTTGCTTGAAATATATGAATAATTTCCCCTTTTTTATTGCATTTTCATACATAAACTGTTTTAGGATTTATACAATTTTGTACTTAAAAATTAAAGAAATAAATTTGATTAGTAACAGTTCCCTACTTCAAAACATTAAAGTTAGGAATTCTAGTAGCATCTTAAGATTAAGATTTGAGGGTAATGTGCATGTGCAATTTCTGTAAAGATTATATTACTAACTTTCAGGAGATGAACTGTGAACTTATTTGAAGAAATAACCAATTTTATGTCATTTCAAAACTGGGTCGTTTTTTTACCATAATGAGAAAAACCTTGATCGTCTTTTTATTTCTCGTCCCGTCTTGTGCATATTTCCGCGTCTAATGAAAATTCCGGTTGATTTACCAAAAGAGATCGTCGGGGAAATCCGTTGGTGTATCTGGTTTTAAAATGATTTTTCCTCTTTAATGATGTTGCTCTGATTTTCCGCATTGTAGCTTAACATATCAATGAAGAAAAAAGTTAAAAGGTTTCCACTGGCAGAAAAAACATGAACTACGGAAGTTCAGATAGGGCTTCTCTCGCAAATATTCGATGCCCAGGGGACTATGATAATCTGATGTAGGTACTCAACTTTGAGGTCAGAGGACAGCTGATTCGCCATTGGGTATGTACCGATGATTCTCTGTATATTAAAGACTGCTCACTTTAGATCAAGCGTGTTCCGTTAGCTTTTTCATGTTTGTATGGTGTTCGAGTTTGAAAAGTGGATCGCTGATTTATATACCATTCTTGTCACCTGAATACAATCAGAATACCTTATTTTTGTCCCCTATAAGTCTAGTGTAGTCGAACGAGACTTTAATTTAAATCATGTTTTCAGAATGACGGCAATATCCTATATTTTTGGCATAGTTAAAAACTAGAAGTTTAAAATTTGTGATTCAACTAAACAAAAGTATTCAACGTGAATTCTGACAAAGCAGGAGGCTTATAATATTTATATACTATTTCTACTTATTTTTAGGAAACATGTAACGTTTAACTAGACAGTAACTTGTAGAATAATGTACTAATTTAAAAAAATTAATTGTGTTTATTTTCATGCACTAGTGATTTCAAGAGATTTAAAAAATGATGAAACTAATCAGATTTGAGCTTGTTAAATAAAAATTGTAAATTCGTAGAATAGGCTCAGGCTGTAATGAAGAAAATATTTCCGATTTTCTGTATATATAGATTGAGATATCTTTAAATAAAAAATTGCCATAAAAATATTGGAATATTAACTCAATATTTTCATAAGAATGCTTCATATATTTAAAATAATCAAATAACTTTGACTTTAATATGATATTTTAAGAATTGATCTAGAAAAAAATGTTGCAAATATGTAATTACATTTTATGCTTCTTTCAGAATATATACAATGGAAAACTTTTTGCCATAATTATTCGAAGGAATAGCAAAGATGAGTAGTTTTTAGAACTTTGTAATCCTGTTTCTGGCAGAGTTGTTTTGTGATAAGGAAAAAAAAAAAAAATTAAAATAATGAGAAAAGTTTTATTCTTTTGCTGAAAAAGAAACAACTTCGTGTTTATTACTTTTAACCTTCGACAGAAAAACGCCTCATGACTTTAAATATCAAACTTTTATGTTAAGATTCATTTTTTCCCCCGATACTAAGATCTGTACTTTCCAAGTTTTTTTAAGGACTCAAAATTATATCTAAAAATCGAAAACACGTATTTCCAGTTTTAGCTGTATAATTTTTTATTTTCCATTTTACCAAGTAATTTAAATTTCGGTCACAATAAATAGCAAATCGGAAAGTACAATACAAAGACTGAGCATGGCAGTGCCGAATGTTTTAGATTTTTTTTTTAAATACAGGACATTTACTAAAATGTTTCTAGTGAGTAATTAATCGGTCAAACTGATCGTTCCCGTTAATTCTGATTATAAAAAAAGAGTTGATAAAAAGATTGTGAAAGATAATAAAAGCTTTCTGAAGAAAGCTGTAATTTATCGCCACGTAAAAGCGAAACTGTATTGTCGCTGTATGAGACCTGAATGGTGTCGGAAAAATGTTCCAGAGAGACATAAAGGGAAACCTGTCCCGTAGTGAACTGCTCTCATTTCACTGGTGGAGACCGACTGTCTGAATCCTGGTTAGAACTTTTAAATATCAAAACCTAAACCAGGAATTACGTCCACCACCACCAGAGGGCATCTCAGGTCATCGACGTCAGAGAATAACCAAGTAGGTCAGAACTGGTTAGGGTTACTGTAGACCTCTTTCGTCGCCAAAATAAACACTGCGAAAACAGAACTAAGTTGCCTACCTGTCTGATGTTAATGAATATCATTTAGCTTGTATCCGACAGCTGGTATATTCTTAAGGGAGGTCGAAAAATTCAAAGGAAAACTGATGACTGCATTGTTTGTTTACAGGATTCGGGTCATTCGTACACCTTAATTTCAAGCAACTTTTTGATTGGGTTGTTAGTGCATTAAAACTGTTCTTATGATGAGTCGTAATTTGTTAACTTTTTGTGCAAGTTTTTGTTTTCCAGAAACATTACAATGTCATTCATTAGCTAAATATTAAATAGAAAAAAATGATAGCATGTTATTTACAAAAAAAAAAAAAAAAAAAAATCCTAAATACTTTGTTTAAAAAAATTGTAGGATTCTGTTTGGTATTCTATCTTATAATAATTATTCTGTTTCTCTCTTTTTTAGTTCTATATTGAAGAATATTTTAAAAAATTATTTGTTTTATGGTCATTTTTTAAAAAATGCTCTGTTCTAGTTTATTAAATAATTGAGTTCTACAATATGCTCAGAACGTTTTTTTACAATTAATAGATTTCAGATTACAATAAGCCATTATCTGGGAAGAAACCGTTTTAAATTAATCGAATAAATTATCTTTGAAATTTTAAAAAATGTCTCTGATATTACTTTCTATATTTAGTTTTAATACTTTTCCTGTATTTTTTTTCAAATTGAATGACAGCATATTGTTTAATAAAATATTATTTTTACAGTCATTAAGCTTCGAAAAAAATTCTAGAAATTTCAATGATAATTGATATATAATGATTTTATTCTGCCTCTTTTATATTTAGTAAAATTATTTGAAAAATGGAAAACAGAAGCATACTTAAGACGTTAAATATCGAAATGCTGAAATATCTAAATAGATTGTCTTTACATATTGAAGTGAGATTATTTACAGTTACTTTATCTAATAAATGAAATTTTATTTCACAATAGTAATTTTAGCTCAATATAACATTGAATAATATTCAACTAATCCAGTTTCCCAAAATATCTTGATAAAAAAAAATTATTTATTCTAAATCCATTATCTTGATCTATGGTTTCACTTGTTTAAAACATAAAAATGTTAATTTCTTTCCAAAAATTAAATGCATATTTTAGGTCTTGAGGTCCAATAAACTAATTTAGTTATATCATTTTAACTCAATTAAGAAAACATTAAAAATTTTCATATATAAAAGGTTTTCCTTCTCTTAAATTATTTTTATTAAAAATTTCTACTATTTCAACTTTTTTTAAATAAATTTTTATAATTTCATGAATTTAAAGCTATGATTTCTTTGGGAAATTTATTTATTTATTTTTGTTTTTGACTAATGATAGTTCTATATATCTTCATCTTTTGTGAAAATTGCGAATTATTGAAGAAATAAAATAAAAGAAGTAACAATGTATCGAAAATCTACGACGGAAAGAGCAATTTTAGTAAAACTTTCGCTTGGTTAATAAAATATTAAAGTTCTTTGTTACTTAGAAACAATTTGCCAATAATATTTTCATTCTGTTCTCTGAACTAAGAATAAAGGAATTTGAAAAGTGCCGAGTTCCTTTTTACTAGGAAACAAAACACTTCTTCACTTTAGCCTTGATCATAATTAAAGAGAAGAAAGCAAGAGTGTTTAAAATGTGTTCACGTGATCGCCAGGTGAACAATAATTTGGGCGACATGCCAACAGAAAATTTGTTGTCATAAATATTCATGACAAAAAATATTCTGTGGTTTCTCAGCAAGTAATATAATATTTAAAAATTTTTTTCAAAATTATTCAAAATATAGAATAAATTTACCCAAGACAAATTGAACAGAATGAATATTAATTTAAAGGAGCTCTCAGCAGGAAATTCAAATTCATGTAACAGCCATTTTCTTAAAAAAGTTTTTTTTTTTTTAAATAAAAGACACAGCAATTCTTAGTGTCCGAAAGTACCATAAGGAAATAGAATTTACAGTTTCGAAAACCTGACGCTTGAAAACATGTGGGCGATCTTTTGGTTTACGGGTCAGCTTTCAGTTCCGTGAACACAGTTTTTTTTTTTTTTTTTTGTGTGTGTGTGTGTGTGTGTGTATGTTTTAAACTTTCTTTTTTTCGATTTTATTTATTTAATTGCGAAAAGAGGCAGATACATTAAAGAAAAACTGATATATCCAACATTGGATTGAATGAACTTCTTTTCTTTTTCTTTTTTTTAAATCTGTGATATCACAATAGATTGTTACAATATTTAGAGCAATTTATTCTGAATTTCTTTTTTTTTCAGCTGATACATTTGAATTTAGATTGATTAATTATAATTGAAAATATTTTGACAAATGTGCTATTTTTTATTTATCAACTAAAACCAAATAGTGTACTGTAGTTTCTAATAGAAAGTAGTGGTTAAAATTTTGTAAATATGTTTTTATTTATTTTTCTGTTTCTTATAATAATTCTTTAATATTGATAATATAATATTGAAGTAAATGTTTGGTTTTGGTTTTAAGATTAGGGTTAGTAAATTAAGATTTTTTAAAACAATCTTTTTCGTGTGTTCGAATATTAGATAACATTTTAGTTCTTTTGCCGAGGATTCTTGTTCCGAATATTACTTATTTAGGTAAAGTATAGTCTTTTCATATGAATCGATGCAGAAAACAAATTAATTATTATGTTTTGATTTACAAATTCATCGTTGCAAGCGATACAAATTATATTCTGTTGTTGTGCCTTCTAAAATAATGCATTATGTCTTGTAGTGGCTTCACCTCTATGCAAATCTTACTGAAAAATGAGATGGATTTTGTTAAAATTGAGGTATTTAGCAATTTAAACATTGCGACGATGAAATAACTATATAGTATAGAATAGCTTCATATATTTTGAGGCACCATTAATATGAAACTAATCTTATAAATGCATCAGTATTAAGAAAAAATTTTCTATACCAGGTCTCTGATATTTTATATTTTTTTTATCTTAACTGAAACATTGGCACATATAACGAATTCAAAATACTGAATGCGGCTACGTATAGTTTCGAAATTAATTTTTATAAATATATAATATAATTCTTAAATCTGTTAGTTCAAAACTCAGTGAAAATAATATTAAATAAATATATTTATTATTATTGGCCTTCCCAGTAATTTCTCATTTCATTTAGAATTTTCTTTTCTATATTTGTTGATAACGGGTTATTAAAAGAAAGTGATTTTCTACGTAGTCCACAGTTGCTATGTTAAATACTGTGTAAATTTTTAAAAAAGTGTATTCAATAAATCCGAAGATTTAAATACGTATCTGAGTTTAGAACAATAATATCCTATTTGCAAATGATATTTTTTGCTGTACACTGATTGAAGATTAGTGGTTTTTCTCAAAGATTATATAAGTTTGAACATTTAATAAAGAAATGAATCTAATATATACTAAAAGGATTAATCCATTAACTAATAATTCTGCATGTTTCTACTTCGTTCCTTGCTGCAATTTTTAGCAAATATATATTTTTTATTTTATGATGTGATATACTATTTTATCAACAAATCATTGTACAACGTTATTAAGAATTTATTTTAACATTTTCTTAAATTCACATGCAACACAACATAATACCTTTGAAGTGAAATAAAATATGCATTTATTAAAACACTCGTTTGATTCATATTATTGTAATCCTTTTTAGAAAATGATTAATACAAATTTGCTACTTTTGTAATATATATGTTATATTTGAAAAAAAAAATAGAGTTTATCAAAAGTAATAAAATAAATGTAACCTTTTTTTAAAGCAAATGTTTTATCGAAACCTCATGCTAAAATATTATTTACTCAAATTCATTAAGATGTATACAGCGTTATTTCTTACAGCGATGTTTGTTATCAATAAAATAAAGAGTATATTAAATTGTTAATTAAATACTGATTTATGTCCCTTTATATGCAGCTTATCATTTCAATAAAGATGTAAATTTTCAAAAAATTCCGAACAAGAAATCATCTGAGGAGAAATAATCAGCAGCCAAATATAGTAAAAAAAATTCTTTCATTTGCTTAATTAACATTTTATTTTAAAGTTGTTATCTATTTTTTCAGAGGGAGGGGGAAGAACGTTACCATGTTTTCACTAAAAAAAATGCTTAGAAAATAAAATCAGAAGTGATTTTCTATTGGAATTTTCACAACGTACCTATGTCTAAAAGTCTGCGGAGTGTTTATATTAAATGTGAATCATCATACCCTATCACATTCTAGCTCTTTCTTGCAATCAATACTAGAATTTATAATTATAGACAAAAGTGCAAGATTTTGTCTCAATATTGCCATTGAGGAAATGATTTATTCGCATTATGTTAGGAAACGTTATCTAATCTTTCTCTTCCAAGGTCTGACTTCGCGCATTAACTGTAGAATATGAATGACTGTTTATGTTGTGATGGTTTCATTTTCTCGATTTTAATTTGATAATTCTTATTGTCTGGCATTCTATCTGTCTGTGCCATGTGACAAGCACGATGCAAAAATTTATTAAAATGTTCTGCAGGGCAAACCTGCGAACACGGAGCTACCAAATTTCTCTCAATTGCTCTCGTTGATAAATAAGAAAGGAATTTTTCAAACTTTTAATTAGATTTTTATTTAAAAAATCAAACAAAATTTTAACGTTTTTTTGATAATTTAGGAGGGTATTATTGCCTAAAAACCATTATCTTACCACTTTCAAATAAAAAAAAAGTAGATTTTAATGATAACACTTTTATTTACAGATAATGTTTTCTCTATTTTAACAAATCAGAAATTTTTTAAGAATATTTTACAATAACACTTTTCATTTTTTAAAAATTACTGCGTTTATGCACAAGCGTATTGCGACGATAGTAAATACAATTTTTTATGCATGTTATCGCTTCTATATAATATCTTGCAAAATTTAGAAGTTTAAGAAAGATAGATGAATCAAACCTAAAACTTTACCATGCGAAAATATTTCAGACTAGTTAAATAAGATTTAATTGTTAAATAAGATTTATATCAACTATAGAAGTAAGGGAAGGTTTAAAGTTACGTAGCACAGTTCTTGTATCTAACTAAATGGCGGGCGTTGCCAACGTCAAAACGAAATTCGGAAAATTTTCAGTATCAGTCCAGTTAGAAATTTGAGATTGACGTATAGTATTATGTCCGGTAAGAGAAATAAACTTAGATCCGGCTCCGAGAAATGTCATGTTCATCGGAGTTGTTTTTTCTCTGTCTTTCGGAAGGAAGTTACATGCCTACACTGGGAACTGCTCTGACGTTAACGTAGATTTTACGTCACCATTTCTATATCGCGACAATTAAAATTTTGTGAATGAATTGATAAGAAGTGTTGTTTTCTTTTTAGCTTTTCCGTACCCTAACCGATGATCCGGTTGCTATATTTGTACAGTATTATTTAACTTTCATCATTTAAATGTCGCATCGCATAAATTCAAGGTCGTTTCGAACAAGTCGGTAAAAATGTCACCGTATGAGCGAGACAATATACCATTTTATTGAATGAAACATTATTGTTTAATAATTAATAAAATTTAGGGTAAAATTCTGTTCTTTTATTTTGTAGTTAAAGATAAATTGAATGAAAATTTAGCCTGTTATTTTGAGCTTTGGAGAATATTAGTTTTTATTTTCCATGTATGAAATATACAAAATGGAAATATTACAATCATAAAAAATTTCGGTCCCAACATTTTGATGAATATCCAAATTTAGTTCCTTAGAGTTCGAAAAGAGCGACATTTTTTGGACTGTGACGTTTTATTTCTCTGCAGTTCTAATATTCAAAATTGAAGCAATTTAAATGAATAGAATTCAGTATGTGAAATCTGTCCCAAAATTGTAGATTTATATATATATATATATATATATATATATATATATATATATATATATATATATATATATATATATATATATATATATATATATATATATATATATATATATATATATATATATATATATATATATATATATATATATATATATATATATATATATATATATATATATATATATATATATATATTGTATTTTGGTTGAAATACATCTAATGGGATATGTTTATATATGTGCTTGTTAATACGATAACTAGTAAATCGGACAAGCTCAATAGATGAAATTTGGCATGTAATTTATTACTAAAATTGTAGATTGTAGAAAATAATAGAATAAAAATTTTGGCACAATTTCTGGAAACGCTTGTAATTTATAAAAATTACTACACCGGATAAATAGTGAAAAGTTATTCACAGCCATATCTATTATATGATTCTATTTCTGTAATATCAATAATAAAGACTTAGCGATATTTTTTCTTAGAGGTTATATATTTATTAATCTGTATCACCCTCATACATTTTTGTTTGCTTTCAATACATGTGATCTGCATACTAACATCTCCAAAGATAACAGCTTTATCTCTAATATACAATAAACTGAATCTTACGACTTTTGAGTAAAACTTCGTTTAGTTAAACAACTTTGATAATCTGATATTCTGAACTAGATTTAGACAAGTCATGTATGCATTCATATTTCAGATTAGTAAAAACATTAAATAAACTTGAAACTTAATATGAAATTTCTTGGAGTGTATCTTTGACAAATCACATTAGACTTTCTTAATTTTTCTTGTTAACGGATAAGGCCATGTTAATACTTCTTTTAACTCATGCATAATGCATAGATATTGAAAAAAGAATTCGGTAGTAGTTTTAAATTATGCTAAATGCCTATTACAATATGAATTTAAATTTACACATTTCACTTTTCAAAACAATCCAAAGAAGTTTGACGTATTTCTGAAATCTCTGGGAATTTACTTCAAAACGAGGCAAACGCCTTTAAACTAGGCCAGAAAATTTTCTACAAACATTTGACTTTTCACTCACAAATATACCATTTCAAGTTTTTTTTTCTCACTTATCTACTCCATGGTGTGTAGCGACTTTATGTCATCCCAAAATAACATGAAGGCCCACAATCCCACTTATGTGGGTCATTGGGTAAAAGTCGGCGAAAATCAATGATCAGAACAGACTGTGGTTCGCTTTTAGGAGTTACCCGGAAGAACTCGACAGTCATCAATTAGGATATGTGATGCGTTTCAGCGAGTTTCTGTAATGCAGAATGATCAGGTCAGAGACAGATGGTATCAGCCACGATATGTGATTGCGTCTTGATGATCATCGTAGCCTCAGGTGAGTCAAGTTTGCTGGCGATGCGATGGGCAGCATCATTAGTTTGTTAGTCGAGCGTTGCTATTCGGAAATTACGCGGAATAGTCATTAACGATTGCAATAAGAAAGTTTCGGTGCGCAACTGTTTCGATAAGATCTTTCTGTTAAGGTCAGTTTGTAAAAGCAGTATGGTGTTCTAAATAAATTATGTAATTCATTTTGTTTAGACCGAATGAATGCTCAGTGAAAAACGATGGCTGTGATATTTGAAGTGTAGATTTTTAAATTCATTACGAGCAGAAGATTAGAATAATGATTAATATTTATATTTAAAATTAAAATAAGGAAGAAAAGTTAAAAAAATTCTAAATTGGTAAAAATTATCGAAAGTAGAGAGCTTTGACTTGACAGATTTTTTTTTTCTTTTCGTATTCTTTCTTTTCTTTTATCCTAAGTAAATATCAAAGAAATTAATAAGTGTTTTGAAAACAAATGTGAAATGTACTTCATTTCCGAATTTTTTAATATGTGAAATGAAAATTCATAAGAATTATTTATTTTAATAAAATATAAATGAATAAAGAAAAGCAATTGTGGCATCAAGAATCAACTTCAGTTTTGTATAACTGAATTTTCGGTATTCGAAACATTACCTAAAAGAGAGATATTTAATACGATTTTGAACAAACTCTAATTCATTGTATAACAGATTGATAATATAATCTAATAATTAACTTTGAAAAGAAATGTAACATTAACATTTGTTCCTCAAAGTCTTGCGAAAACAACAATGCTTGAAAATGTATATTTTATAACTACGTTTAGTTTAAAAGTGTGTTAAAAAACAGATCTGATTTGATATTTTATAGATTAACGCTTCAAGTACGCTCTTTTGGTATTTGAAAGTCCATTAAAAATTCAAGAGTGCTTGCGACTATCCTGTCATATCCATGCAATGTCCAATCTGTCCATTGAGATTCACATGAGCATTAAATGAATAATAAATTTAAAATATCAAAAAAAAAATAATAATAAAGTGTCTAAAGTTTACAATATATACAAATAAAATCGCCACATTGAATACTACTTTTGTATGTTTCTATGCAGGTTCTTTTCAGACAGGTTCTACACTCTAATCTGTTCCCTAGAGATGTTTTTTGTTTATTACCCCTTCTATGTTTGGAATCTTAAATTAGTTCTTTCTGACAGTATTGTATTTTCACTTTTTTAGTTAATTCATTTTAAACATTAATTAGTTGTCATTCGATATTTCTGTATAGTATACTGTATCTTCCTGCGGTTGGACATTGTGATTTTGTTTTAATGTTTATGCGCGTTTACTTCTTTTTATATGGAAGTTTTCATTTATATTTCTAGACATCCAGAGTTGGCTTGTTTATTAATCAATTAAATTATTTTATTCTAATAAAACGAAGTACAGTGTATATCCTTAGAATGATTGCGTTTACTCTGGGAATGATTGCAAGGTTTTTAATATATAAATAATGGATCTCTCCCTGGCGACTTTTAAGGCTGCTTTGTCTTGAGGTAGACTACAGAAATGACTTGTCTTTTGTTAAAAATTTCAACTCCCCAGATATCTTTTTTTAAAAAAAGATTTTTAATTATAAGAATCAATGCATTGTTCCATTAGAAAGCCTAATGCTTTTAAAGAACTAATGTCTTTCGGAAAAGATTGCTGTTTAATATTTATTCTGTTTAAAAGAGGACATCCGGAAAAATAGTATCCCGCATTTCCTGCCTTCTATTGCATTCATTATTTTTGCTTTTTTTGAAAGAATTATGCTCTTACATTGGTAGAGAGCCTTGGATTGTAAGGTTCTGATTTTTATAAAAATCATTAGAGGAAAGTTTTGTGCTAGCCCTTGGAAAAACATCAAAAATAAATATGGGACCGTTCTAGGTACCTATTGGAAGTGATAGATTACTAATTTAGTCTTGATAAGGCCCTTATCTGTTTGTGATATGAGCCCATTTATAAGGCTGTTTAATTAGTACATTTAGTATATATATTACACTTATTCACTGGAATATTTTTTGGAGGTAGTACTCTTAAGAAAGTGAGATCCGTAAGCTATAACCTATGTAGCTTATACGTAAATCCAGTCCTGACATGGTAATTTATTAAAAAGTTAATTTTTCATCTAAAATTCATATCTGTTATGAAAATAAATTATTAGAATAAATCTTAAGAATATTAAAACTAAATAAGAGGAAATTACAAAAATTACTAACAATTTATTTAAAAATAATTTTATACATGGTTTACAAATTAAATTGTATTTAATTAATAATACAACAGTTTCAGATAAGTAATAAAAGAAATGAATGCTTGAGGAATCTTTTTTTTTTTTCGTAATAAACTCAAAATCTTCATGAATGTTCTTTTATCGACCAGTTTTTTTTCTTTACCTAAACAAACAACATATTGTATTTTTCAGCCAACTTAAAGGTTGATGATCTTGACATTTGATCTGGGTGTAATATGTTTGAGGCATGACTTCGAACTCTTCCATAGAGGTACAATAGCGAAGCAGTTTTCATTTCCGCTACTCCTACTTGGTCGCGGCCTAGATTCACGCCTAGTTTTGCTCATAGTGTGGGACGAATGTTATGATTTTTCTGGCTGATTCAAGTTCGCGCCCTTGTTCTTAAGAATTCCTGTCACTTATATAGTATGAATATTTATATTTTTAAAAGAATTTCTTGTGAGGAAAAGTTGCTTAGATAGTTAGCTTAATCTTTAACCGCGAATTCGTGAATTATATGCTGACATTTTGAAAATGTTTTCTTAAATTGCTTTTATTGTAACAGCACAGAACTGTAATCTTAAAAGTGTAGAAAATTTGTGAAAGATTTTGTGCTTAATAAATTATTTAGTCTTTCTTTGTTTGTATACAGGATAATTTATTTCGCGTTTGTATACAGGATAATTTATTTTACTTATATTTAAACTGGGTTAAAAATTGCTGGGGTAATAATTTCGGCTTAAAATTTTCAGCAATTCACTTTTTTTTTTCTCAATTTTGCATTGCAAACTACGCGTGATAAGATATATTTTGGAATCCATAAAACGACAATTGATTCTCTGTTCTCCCTAAGTATGATATAAATTCTGTTAAAAATATATTTCGATTTTTTACCAAAGACAAAAAAAAAAAAAAATGATCATAATATTTACCATTCCACTATTATGATTTCTTATAATGCTAAAATGGAAATAGAAAAATTTACATGTTTTGTTCAAAGGATACTGAAGGAAAAATAATGGGATTTCCTAACTACCACGTTCATATAAATTTCATTATGTAGTTACATGGTCCGTTTGTGATTGTTTTTGTAGAATCTTTTTTTTTGACACTCAAGGACATGAATGATTCTAATTCCCTTAATATTACATCTGTGGTGAAACTTTGGAGGTTACACGTTTCTTTTTTTCTCTCTCTCTCTCTCTCTTTCTCTCCTCTTTTCCCTTTCTTCTGTAGTGCCTATTTTGACAAATCGTCATGTTGACATTCACTGAAGTGTAAGTTAAGTTTTGAATAAATGTTACTAATGTGTTTTTTCACGCACCGAAATGATTTTGTAACTGTTTAAAATCGAGGAAGTCGTTTTCTCCCTTAAGAACACTTGTAGCGAGACATCGTCACATTAAATATAAATAAAAGAGAAATGTATAGTACTCTGCAAATAGTTTTTTCATGTTTAAAATAACATTTCATGTGCTTATGTTAAAAATGTGGAAATGAGGAATGAGGGGGGGGAAACACTATGTTTTCTTCCCTCCCCTTTTCTTTTTAAATAATACTTTGAATTCGTTGATCCACATTTATTATGCAGTTTCTTTATCGTATAATTGCAGCTGGTACAATTTTACTTAAATTAAACTTTAAAACTTATATATTTGAAGTTTCGCAAAATTTTGAACTGACGATTTTCTTTAGAACAAACTTTTTGAGAAAATAAAAAAAATTAAGAAATCAGATGAACAGCGTGAGTATTCCGTTTAGTTTGAAAATAAAAGACGAATGTCATATTTCATAGAATTTGAACAAACTTTCTGAAGAAATTCAACGATAGGAATTATTTCTTATGTAAACTTACTAAGTATTCGCCACTCAACAGCAAAGTATATTTTTTTTTTCCTTTAGTGCTTATGCTAAGAGAGTCTTATAGGGATTTGTTTGATAAGTGTATATTTGGGAGTACGTCGTTCAATTATTTTGATTTGAAAAATATTTGCTAATCACGTTTAATGTTTTTCAATTTAATTAGTCGACAGTTGCAACTTATACTTTATAAGAGTGGGGAGAGAAGAGAGAGAATTTTGTCCTTGTGGTAGAAGAGTATAGATTTCGTTTCCAGAATTTACAGCCTTCTAAGAAGTGTGCTTACAGAACAATTTAGAAGCAATTATTTATTCGATATTACGGAGAAAATGAGGTGTTATAAAAATGATACAGAAATTGACATTGACCTATTTTTCAAGTTACCTTCACGTTGGAATACTAACAGTCAGTTCATAGTTCAATATTACAAAAAACGACAAAGTAGAGAATATTTCAACATAATAACTGGTATCCATATAGTAATTGTGAGTTGTATGAACTTTTACTGCAGTTACATAGACAACTACACTATCGAAGTCTAGAATTTTCCAATTGTGTCTTATCATAGCCATCTATTTAGAGAAATATAATTTAGAAAATGAATGTTGCTTTAATTAAAAAAGAACATTAATCTTCAAAATAATCACTTTTGGAAAAATAAAAATTTAGTTCTCTGACAAGAGATTCCTCATCAGAGAACAATGTTCTATAAATACGTCATGTGGCATTTCTAGAAGCTCGTTGGTTAGCCCCATTGTGTATAACAGTATACTGAATATTTACCAATATATTCAGCTAGTTTTGATTGCCATTTTGCCTGGATTAAGGGATGAATTGCCTTTGAAAATACACGTTCTGTAGATCTTAGCCGTTTAATTCAAAATGCCTATTATTATGTTACAAGTGATGAACTGGATTGCGTAAACACAATTATTATTTAATGAATGTAGTGTTGCATAAATGTTAAAGAATGCGTTATTATTTTCTGATTCTACCCTTTTAGTAATGTTTTGGAATGTCTATATCATCCTCGAGAATTACAATGGAAGACTCCGTCGGACTCCAGTTAGAAGTATTGAAAAATGGTTTAAGTCTATAAAATTGCCTTTTAGATAGCAAAGAAAAGATTTTCTTTAATATTTCAGATAAAGCCATAAAACTTAATCTTTATAAATGAATTTTAAAAAAATATTTCATTCGTTGACTTTTTTTCACTATCAAGACAATTAATTTGACTATTTAATTTGAAAAAGTTTTTTTTATAATTATTTTCTTCAGAAGCCAAAGTATTTTCATACATTTTGTTACCTTATTTGATGAAACTTTGCAACTGGAAGTATATATCTAATCGTAATAGTTCAAGAAACAAACGCTTGTTCTTTTATTTTGAGTCATTCTGTATATATATATTCACGATAAATTGAAATTTAAGAAGCTTGCAACATATTAGCATTTATACATTTTTCTTGCATGGGTTATTCAGATATTATTGAATCGGTAATTTAGTAGCTTTTATATTCAAACCAAATTCAATTATCTCATAAAAAAATCTGTTTTATGTAAAAAATATCTTTATCTGTAAAATAGAATTTTTGAACGGAAAGTTATGAATAAATAAATTTTTAATTTTATAAAATATTTACACACATTTTTAATAGTGTGGAAATATTTTTGAGATAATTGAATTTAGTAACACAATTGTAGAATTATTTTTTCTATAAAAACGCGTGGAAAGATATCTCAGATTTTTAAGAGCTATAAATACGAAAATACGATTTTATGTAGTAGTTTGAAATCTTTTAGAACTCATTAGGATCTTAATGATTCGTGATTTTATGTGTTATTTTATTGGTCCATAATGGTTTCTAATTTTTTTTCCCTGAATGGCGAATAAAATTAGCGAATTATTGTAATATACTTAGGACACTCTATTAATTTTTTTTTTCTTAGAATAGTACAAAGTTATGGTTAACCACACACTTAACTTCGTTTCCTGACATTCATTATGTGTTATCTTGAAGTTTTATTTCTGTGGAAAAAAGTGATGGTCCAAAAATAAGAAGTTATAACTTTTCCTTTTTAATAAAGGAGCGCATTATCTTGTTTCCTAATCTTTCCTTTTAAATCTAGTTCTTTGTTTGGCCTCCCGAATGGCGATAAATTGCCAAATGTGAGTACTAGATTCTCGCCAAAGAGGGCGCCTGTTTGAATTCGAGTTTGTTTATCAGAAATCGCTCCATACTCTCCGAAGCGTCGAGTCCAACAGGCAGTTCTCGTGTTTGCATACCAGGAAGGATTTGATATATCTCCTAAGTGAATTTTGATATTGTTATTGTCTTTGGAATTTGTACATACGATAGTGGTCATTTTGAAGAAATAGCGAATTCTTAGAAGCGCTTACGAGGAAGAAAACAGGCGGAAAGTAAGTTTTAAATGTTTTTTCCAAAAAAATTCCAATAAGAAAAATATTACCAAATAAACATTTTTAATTTGAACTCATGTTTTATCCCGGATTTCAATTTTGTACTTACTGAAACAGCTCTGGACTCTTTTTTTTTTTTTTTTTTTTTTTTTTTTTTACGGATCGGGATAAAATTTAAAATTTTTGTATATTTTTAAATTGTTGTGTAAGTATAGAACAATAATTTACTGCCCACAGAAAGTACATTTATAAAATAATACGAAGCAGTTTTATATATTTGTTTAAAGAGAGTTTGGATTAAAATTTTTAAAAAATGTTAATTAAATTAATTTTTTAAAATCCAGTCAAATTCGTACATCTTAGCTCTACAAATTCATTTCTGCATTTAAAAAATAAGTTGAAAATTAATAATCGATTATTTCAAACTTCTTTAAATTAACTTCTTTTTTTTAACAAAAGAAAGTTGCCTCAGTATTTGATTTATTGGTTTTTCTTTAAAAATTTAAATTAGTTTTATTGTTATCATTAGTATACAATGTGATCTTTAATACAAGATTGCTGTTTATCGGTTTTGTATAAATGCCTACAGCTTTTTAGCACATAATTATCGTAATAATTTCTAAATATAATATTCTTTAATTATTTATGTTTCCTTGAGCACTGTGCCACTTGTTGCGCATGACACAACTTTCCGAACAAAATCTCTCGCTCGAAGTATGTAACAGTATGGAAGATATATAAGAAGAATTTAAATCACTATTAGTTTTATTCGATATTCTTACAGAATATGATCATAGTTAGAGATTTTTTTTCAACTATAAGCATTTTTTTACTATGCTTAAATTCTTATATGATAATTTGAATGGAAGTAAGCATACTTTCATCGATAATTTGTTTTATTTATAAATAATATTTTTACTATTGAATTATCAATTTCGTAGTTATTATGTCTTCTCGATTTCTACTACTAATAAAGATGAATGTATGTGTTGGCATTCTAAAGGACAGATAATTAGATTTAAAGTTATGAAATTTAGCAGAGGTATACTTTGGAAGACGATATATATATATATATATATATATATATATATATATATTTATTTATTTTCCTTTTTTTGAGGTTAGATAATATGCAAACTTTGTTATAGCTTCAAATTTTTCTCATTCTACCAGCGTATTGAGATTTTTCTTTCTGTTCTTCATATATATCGATTTCTCTGCATTGTGATTCAATTCTGAATTCATGTTTTCATAGAAAGATATTTTTCGTAGTATAAAAGTTTCTTATTGGGAAATATTGATGAAAGAAAATGTAATTCGTCTTTGAAATTGATGTAAGGAGGTTGAAGTCATCTGCTTTAGCCGTGGACACAATCTGTAATTCTTTATCCCGTGTTCAACAAATATCATAGTCTCGAGTCGGGGGGGGGGATCAAAACAAGTATGAAGTGAGTTACAAAAATGAAAGAATATTAGTTTTTAGTTTGAGATTGGGAAATAAATTTTTGTATGAGATAATTTTATCAAACTGATTTGTAAGCTCTAATCTAATTATTTCTTAAAATTGTGTGATGTATGAATGCCATTAAAAATTCGAATCTATGATAAATTTTTGACATTTACTCTTTGTAAAAGAGAAATATAATACACGAAATTAATCTAACATGACATGAACATTTTTTATAATAAATATTATTCAAGAAATAAAAAAAAAATGTATTCAATTTCAATAGTTTGCAAATGTTTTGAATAATTCCGATTAAACAATTTATTGTGTGTTTAAAGTAACAAGGCTGGAATATTTTAGTAATTAAGTTTATAGGAACTCTTCTGAATTGATATTTATTTTAATGAATTCGAATGAGTCAAAAATATTTGATATCATCCGCAAAAATAAAATGGTATATGGTATTTAATAATTAAGCCTAAAATAAAATAATACATTTTATTAAAGTATGACTTTACAATTTTTTTTCGGGTTTTAAATTCTTTGTTATGTAAGAAAGATACAAGTAATTTTTCTATGTTGGATGGAATTATTATTATTTACTATTTTTAAAAAGAAGTATACAAAGAGAAATTATTGTAAGAGAAATTATTAAAAAAATGATATCGAGATTTCGACAAATTTCTACGTTTTAGACCTTCTGAATCTGGAAACACATTTTTGAAACTATGTCTGTACTCTGTATGTAAACATGATAATTCAAAAACGCTTTGAGCTAAACGGATGAACTGTGATGTATGACTTTATTTCAAATTTGTAGATTTCAAATTTTGAACTAAGTACGTTCAGAGGAAGCATGTGGGCTCAGCTGCCAAAGTGCAAATAATTTTAATAGTTATAAAAGTAAAAAGTTAGATAAAATGCAGATTTGTTTCACATTTTGAGCAACATTTGTAAAGGAGTTGACTATATTTTGATCTGTATTTTCGCATGCGTGTAAATGCAATAACCCAAAAACTCAGTGATTTAAATAAATGAAATTTAATATGTGTTATATGACTACATAATTCTGTCTGTTATATGACTGTCATTCTATGTCGAATTTTGGTTTCAGTCAATCGAAAAAAAAAAGTCCATAATCGCTTTTTGAATACTTGTGTATTAATATCATGTTAACCAAAGACTACATGCTAAACTCATTAAAAATACTGGATTCATGCTAAAGATCTATTTGCGGCCCATAATTTTATGTGCAAAGAGTTGGATAACACTTTATTACAGAGTATGCTAGAAAGTTTTGATGAGACAACTCCTACTATTTAAAATATGAAAACTGTACATAAAATGGAAAACTATAAAAGTAGAATGAAGAGAAAAAATGTATAAAAGATGGAATATTGGAATTTATGCGACAAAATTATTAGAACATTTGTTTACTTTAACAATTTTTAACAACGATTAAAACTTACAACTTTTACATGAGAAATCGTAAAATGTGAATTTAATTATCGATCCATTATACTTCATCCAATTTATTTTACATCAATTATATATTGATGTAAAATAAGTTGAATTCAGCGTTTTTAATATTTCGAAAGTATTTTTTATGCTATCTTTTTATATTGGAAAGGACAGTTTAAAAATACTTCCACTATTTGCTGTAGTTCTCAACTTAATAACTCTCCATTGTCTCCAATTCGATGTTAAGGCGTGAAGTAGCGATAAAAATACTTCCACAATTTAGGAAATGTCCATCTTGCGGAGGGAGGTCTAATGGCTGTTTCGTGATTCTTCAAAAATGCGTGAATCTCGTAACGATGCAGGCGATAATGAGAAGTAATTGTTCTCGTGATATTCACGTGTGATTACCATTTTGTTCAACACATGCTTTAAGGCTGTGAAGCACTGCTGTTATTATGTAAGATATATCACCGATAGTGCAGTAGATATATGTATATATTCCACTTTCATGCCCTACAGTATACTGATACGAACAACTGAATATAGTAAGAATGAATTGGCGTATTAAGGTGTTTATAAGAAATTCGTAATTTCAGATGTGCTTTGTCAATAATATGTTTTTTTTTCTCTACAATAAATGCTTAGGAGTCAGATATTGCATTCTGTCAAGACATTCGCTGCAATAAAATTTCTGTTTGTCAAACTTTATTCTTGGACTGCTATCTTCTTAACAGAATACGTATCATATCAATATAAGTATATTGTTCTTGAAGGAATATAAAAATGTATGAGTAATTATATCGGATTGCATTGTATTATAAATCGCTTGCATCAATTAGATTTAATTAATTGATCTGTGTTGTTCAAGCCCAAAAAAAGAGATCTTGTAGATCTAAATATATTTTGTTGATTTTAAAGTAATGATTTTGACTTTAAAGATTCAACCAATATGTGAAAAAAATTTCTATTACTGAATAGGAAATTATAATTTCGATAACTTTAAACTGATTCACTTTATACAGATTATTATACAAAAAGGATTTTTAATTACCATTTTCTGTATTCTTGTCTTTCTCTTGAGTTCGAATATTCGAGTTCAAATACTCATTATATTAAGGATGATGACACTTCTGTTATTCAATCAGAAAATTGCAGGCACCAAAATAGGAATTATTCGTATGAGATTTTTAAATGGAAGAATTCATTTTTCAGTGACTTTTAGAAATATTAGCCTATATTTGTGTAATTCCGAAAAAAGTAAACTTTTATTGACAAAACCAATTTCAAGGTATAATTGATGAAGAACATCCTTGGTTTAAAGCTTTTTAAAATAGTGTCAAAGAAAATTTGTTAAATTCAAAGTCGAGATCATCTTTCAACTCTTTGGAGGCCTTTCACCACGCCTCATCCTTTTATCAGATCACTGATTTATCACTGATACGGTCATCGCAGTCATAATTAATATACTTACAGCATAGTAGTTTCTACCTCATTTTATATTTCCGGAAGAAATTTTACTCTCCTGTGATGATTATATTTGGAAATATCTGAAAAAAAAAGAATTATATTTTTCATAATCATTGGTTAGTTTTAATGCATATACTAGAAAATCAAAATAGACGAAAAAATTAGGCGATTTTTTTTTTTTTTTTGCTGCTTTGTTATGTGTTCGATTTTTTTTCTTCTCTCCAAAATATAGATGACAGATTGTAAGTCTTGTAATACTGAAATCTTTGGAGCGGTAACAGTGCTTATTGCACCGCGATCCAAATCCAATGTCTATTAAAATCGTATTAGTAAAGCATCAATAATTCTGCGACCCACATTACCCTTGCGGTCTGTTATTTTTGCGGTTGCTTATGCCGATGCCTTCAGCCTCCTCAATAAACGCGTTTATGATCTTATTTGCTTACATGCATCATTATTTGTTTACTTTCCATGATTTTTTTCAGTGCCTCTACAGGCATAATAGATTTGTTGAAGTAATTTTATGTAAGCAGTTTCGAATTGCTCTTGTGCTTCGCATCCTAATTTTGTTTTTTGTTTGTGAAAATTTTTGCGGTTAACTTCCTTGGGCATTGCCACTTTACGTTATTTTTTGTATCTGAGAACAGAATTTGGAAATTAAGCTTATTTCTTTTATTTACAAGAAATCTGTTTCCCATTAATCCTTATGAATATGACCTTACAAGTTTTTACGAATTAAATTATCTTATTTTAATTCAAAATATCCAAATGGTACTAACTTTTATTGATTTCTTTCATACATATGTAATAATTAGATAAAGGTTTTTTTAATCATATAATTCATATTGTTCATTCTGAAATGCGCACTAAAAAATTAATGGCTTTTTAGAATGACTTCAAAGAAAATTCAGGAACTTCTATTGATTTCTTTGTATCTTATTTCACTGTTTAACAGAAAAAAAATAATTGAAAAATGCACGTATTGAAAATTTATTGTATTCAAAGGAAATGATTAAAAAATAATAATTTACGTCAAGTATCAAGATATCATTGAAATTTTGACATATAAATTAATTGATGATTTTGTTATGGCCTTTATAATCACACTGAGCTTAAATTTGTCTTAACAATGGAAGTTATTATATTGAATAACCAGATAAGTGTATATGAATGGCAATTCGTGGTAACCTGTCTATGATTTGTTTTTATATAATGCCTATTTCAGAAATATAATTTTTAGAATAATGCAAAATAAGGATACACCAAAAAGTCTGCTTTGTTTCTTTAGTGATTTCATAATTTATTATTTCACTATGATGCAATCAAAGTCGAAATAGGAAACATAAATGAATCAGTCTAGTATTTTCCAGTACAATTTTGATCAACCAAATACATGCTTTAGCCTTCAATTATCTTGTCTCTTGTTTCCTTTTTTTTCAATTGTGACATCTTAATACTTTTTTTTCAAGTATGCATCAGGTTAACCTATTGACATTAGAGCAATTTTCTTCGAACCGAAGAACAATATAATACAAACGCAGATGTCATTTTTAAGTAAAAGAATATTGTAGGCTTCCTTTTTAAGAGTAAAGAAAAAAAAAGCACTAGTTTTATTGCAACTTAATTTTCTGATACTTTAAAATCTGGCATTGTTCTTATCATTAGAAATGATGACCAGGATTAAGGCGATTCGTTAGCATCAAATCATATCTCTACGTTCATAGAAAACAACAAGGCAGAATTATGAACATTAACAAGTCGTATAAGGAAAAAATATTTTAGAAAAATGTCAGGCTTTGAAGACAAGTATCTTTAACAACAGATTCAGCCTCATTTTTTGTAGCTAACTGGACAAAATTATTTCTGAAACTCGTCTTGTTTATTACAAATTCAATTAAAATTCAGCGTCTCTTTCTCTTTGCAAAAAGACTTAAGACCTTTTAAGAATAATTAATCTAAAATATACGTATCTTTATTTAATAAACTTTATTTATAATAAAACCACGATGCATATGCATTTTTACTATCTTATTTGATCTTTGCGCTGGCAAAATGAAAATACTCATATATTTCCGGTTCATAACCAGAAGCCGTCGAAGCTGTGCTTGAATTTTATGAAATTTTAATCTTTATTTTCTACATTTGATTGAATATCTCTGTTATCAAGTTGGCTGTAAAAAATAATAGTTATAATTGAGTAAGACCAGTATGTTCTGATATATAATTGCTTTTCTTTCGGAAATCATTTGTTTCCAAATCTGTTTTTACATTTTCACAGTGTTTTTAAATATATGTAACAACATTCGAAATTTACTAAAAAAAAAAAAAAAAAAAAAAGAGGAAGATCGATTTGTAATCAGGTTATTAGATTTTCCTTGTTTTGTAGGAAGCGGCAACTTCTACGCTGTTTCATTGCTGTTCATTTTTTGGTGCAACTCAGAAATGTTAAATTACAAGTCTAGCCATTTAATGTGATAAAATGAATGACTTTCAACACTTTTATTTTTAAAAAAACCAAGGATTGGATGGCAACAATATATCCTGCTTCCTTTTAATAAAATGGATAATAAAATTGCAGAATTCTAAAAGAATGGATGCAACTCAAAATTAATCTTGCGGTTATGAGAAAAATATACGGGTGACTTTTTATCTTTTCCTTGTTTCAGAAAGTTAATTTTAGATTTCGTGAAACTTAAATCATATTAACGCAGTGTGACCCAGTTAAACTTTCACTTGCTTAATTGTCACCTCGCATCTATCGTCCTCATTTGAATATCCTACCTATTTAATTAAATTCTGTTAAATCGTCGCTGATTTTTTTTTCCTAACGATGTTGTTATGTATGATGTATTGTGATCTGGCTTAGAAGATTTTGTTGCTTAATATCAATTTTTATTGTATTAAGAGTCGTTTATTTAACTGTTTACCACTATTGTGTTAGCATACAATTTTATATTCTTATAATTTTTTTAATTTTATTTAATAGGTATACATTTATTTATGTTTAAATTAATTTGAATTATTTTACCTTGGCTCAATAAATATGCTTCATTTTAAGTATTTATGATTTGAAATAGTCTTATTGAGATTGAATTATAAATTGATTTTATTATTTTATAAATATTTTCATATTTGGTATTTCAGTCTGAAAGAAATTATTTCTCGAATTTTGTAGTAAATTATCCTTTATTTCTTTTTTTTTAAACCGAAGATTCAGAAATTTTAATGGAGCACTATTGTGAATATTCAGAGCGATATTTGAATAATATAACTTAATGGTTTTTGATATTTAATCCCTTATTAAAAATCAAACATTTCTCATGATGGGACTGAAAGGTGTTACTTGCAATTTTTATTTTGTTTCATTCTTTTTTATTGGTTATTCAGAATTTTCAGGGGAACAATATTGTAAACTTCCAGAGCGACATTCTAAGAGTAGAACTGACTGATTTCTAATGTTTTAAGACCCCATATAACATTAAACATTTGTCATCATATGATTAAATATCATTGGGCATCATAAGTCATATGATCATCATAAGACTTTACTGGTCAGTAATCCCTACGGAAGATTTCCCCCCTTTACTTTCATTTTTGGATGATGGACATTTATTATTTTGGATGATGCATTTTCCTAAAAATATCTGTAGCATAAAATATGAAAAATTATCAGTCATTTACGATGTGAACGTAGGCTGATGCCCTTCCGCGTTGAATTTATTTTCGTTTTAACTCTAAAAAATAATAGCAAAGGCCTTAATAAAATCATGAACTTTTGAAATTCTCCTTGACCGACTTTCTTTCAGAACGTGTCTTGTTGAGAGGGTTCCTTACCATTCAAACTATTTATTTTACCTTTTAACCACAGTAATCAGAGAAAATGGTTTTCAAGATGCGGAGGAGGAGTGAATTGCATTATGATGGAACATAACGTGAATTCTTGTTGTGTTTTCAGTTTTAAAATTATATGCTTCTTCACACAATACCCGTTATTGAATCAAAAATACAAAATGCCACTTGTTAAAATCTTTCTGACTTTTTCCCTTTAAATGATGATTTTGTTGTTTTTATAAAAAAGTCTGCTTAACTTTTATTCTGAATGCTCGACACGTTCGATGTTTTTTCCCAAATCGGAGAGAAGGAATCAAAACAAAAAGAAATTTGCACATGTGTATTAAGCTACATCTCGTTTCATACATTATTTTCATTTTATATATAAAAATATAACAACATATATGTATTAGTCAAATGTGTTTAAATTATTTGCGCTTTTCTGAGGTTAAATTACACTTAAATATTATTTTTTCAGAATGATATTCTAGCATTTCTTCCAATAAATTTTCTATTCTGATATTCTAAAATATATTTCAACATAGAAGCTGTTGCATTTAAAGTTTCATTTTGTAAAAAAAAAAAAAAAAATCGCTTTTTATTAAAAGTTTTATGGCAAACTTTTTTCAAGAATTCGTGGCCCTGGTGTAAATAAATAAATAAATAAATTCTCACATTTGTGTTAACTCACAGTATGCGATGTCCTACAAACATCAGTTGTGTATCAACATAAGGAATACTACCAACCTGTTTTACATTCTTAAATCATTTTCTTTTATCTTCTTGTGGTGAAGCCTTCATTGTCATTCAGCTAACGTAGATATTTCCATGTTTTGGCTACAGGGTAGAAAGCATATAGGATTACAGAGCATTGGGGGAAATGAAAAAAAAAAAAAAAAAAAGCACAACAAAATGACCAAAAACCTTCTCCCCAACCCCCATCACGTGCTTTTCTCACCATTTTGACTTACCTCTTGTGATGTAAACGCACCTGCAGCTATTATGAGTGCTTTGCTTATTGGTCCGACGTGGTCAAGTCGACCTTGAAAATCTGACAGGTACTTAGGGTTGAACCACTACGCGGAACTGCTTCAAAAGAAAAAAAAAGATTTTGTCGATCAAAATATATATATATATTTTTATTTCTCTTTTCGGATGATTAGTTTTTTTTATTTTTTTATTTTTTTTTATTTGAACTCTGCTACAGAAAGTGAAAGCGGAGGTGAGATGGTTATTAAAGTAACTCCACCTGTTGCTATCTTTGCAAGTATATTATTATTTCGCTATCACCAATTAATATTTTCCTACCCACTTGTTCTAAGGAATTCACTCTCTCACTTTGTTGGATATTAATGAGTGATAGACGAACCTAGCATAACAATTTTTTTTTGTTTTGATTATGTGAAGGCTTATTTCCTGGACAGCTCATGACAACTATCGATATCTATAAAGAAAATTTTAATTCTGACAAGACTATATACAAGGAAGACTTCTTTTGAATTTAGTAAAGCTGATTGTGTAGGCCAATACATTTTCAGTTTTTTTTGGTGTTTCATGAATTTGTATATCTTTTGATAAAAATGATTGATCATAATTGTAGAGTCGCAAAAGTTGCACACATTTGTTCAAAAATAATTCCTTTATCAATATAAATAATTTAAATTTGTTTATAAACTAATTAATTGTATTAAAAATTCTTACAAATATTAAACATCGTTGAGAAATATTGAAGTAGCTTATGATAAGTAAATATTTTTAATAATATAAAAATAAATCTTGAAAAATGTTGAAATTTCTTTTGAAAATTATTTTTTTTAAAAACAAATATTGAAACACCTCTCAAAGAATAAATATTCTTGCAGGCTACTAAAATACTTTCTGAAGAATAACATAATTGGCTATAAACATTATGTTTTCTAAGAATAACATAATGTTTCAAATGTCAAGTTCTCTCCCGCTCCATGAATCCGATTCTTGCTCGAAATTATTCAGAAACTCTATAAATGAAGCAAAATTTTAACACTATTTTGAAACCAAGAAAATTTTAATTCTTCTAATATTTCGAAATATACTGGAATTATATTTCAAATTTATTATCATTTTATGGTTTTTGGTTTAAGTTTCATATGCGTTTCTCATTTCCGAGATATTTATGCTTTCAGTAACCTTGTGCTTAAAATATACTATACAGATTAGTGTAAATTTATCAGCTGTTTATACATTTTGCGTTACTTTAAATTGCTTTTATGTGTACGAAAATTTTAACATCCGTATTAATTTTAACGCAGACGGTGATGACAGTATGTTTACATATTTGTCTTAATTTCTCCCTCTTTTCGGGAAATTTTAAACAAATTTATTATATACAGTAGACTCTCAGTAATACTGCACTCGCCAGTCCTTATAGTTTGGTACTTTCAGAACGGCGTGTATTAAGTGTTAAAGGAAAAACAAGGCCGGCGTCCTGGCATAGGGGTAGCGCGTCTTCCCCGTGATCTGGACGTCCCGGTTCAGGCATGGTTGTTCTTATTCTGTGTTCTATCTGTGAGGTATGTGAATGTGCCCATCCCCCCTTTAAAAAGGGGTTGTGCAAGCGAATGTGTGATGCATGAAATAGCTAAGTCATCTCGGCTCTAGTTGGCGCTATTGAAAAAATAAAAGACGCTCACTCAGCTTAAATTGCTGACAGATAACTGTCACCGGGCTTGTAAAGTGCCATAAGTCACAACAGGAAAAACAAGTCATTGTATGCCAATCTAGTGACCTTGGTACGACTTTAGCAATACGATTTTAAATTATATATTGTAATATGTTACATACAGTACAATTTGGTACATTTTATAATATTTTGTACAATAAACATAAATTTTACAATTAATAAACATAATTGTAAAATTTTAAAAACTTCAAAATTAAAATTAAAATTATTAAACTTCATTTAATAATTTTACAATTTTTAAATGAAGCTTCACTAATTCGTCAGTCTCTGGTCTGTCATTTTTATTTTTTTACAAATGCTTATGATTAGCCTTTATCTTTAAATCTTATTACATGAACTTATTTACTTTCACGAATAGCTAAAAAAAAGAATATTTATTGATTTCTTATTTTATCGTCTAATCTATTTTTCGGTCTTTTCATGTAATTTGACAGTGCAATTTCTGTAGAAATATTCGTAAAGAAATAGTGATCTTTGGTATAGGATTTTTAAAGTTTTTAAATTTTTATATAGGAAAGAATGTGAAAATTTTAATTTCAGATAAAATTTTTATTTGTTAGTAAAATATTTTTTAGACTGCATGGGTATGGTTGGGATAAAGTAATTTATTAGATATTTGAATATTTAATATGCCGATTTCAAAACAAATATTACAAAAAATGTTATCAATAAATTACATGTTTTCCCATGGTTAATCAATCCAAATATTCGACTTTCTGCTGACATTATTTGATGAATAAAAATGCAACCATCGTCTCATGTCGTTTTTCGTTTATTTCTTACCAAGTCTTATTATCATTAATTGATTTATTTTTATTAAGATGCAAGGCTAAATTTAAAAAAAATGAGCTATATTAATTATTATTATTGCTTTTTTTTATCGTCTCGTTCTAAAAATAAAAAAAAGTATGACTTTCTTGTTGCCATTCCGTTTTAGCAAAGTTTTATAAAATTTAACTGTGGATATAGAAGGAAATATACCAGACATAGAGTCTCTTTGATAGTTTTGTACCAAATAACAGTATATGAGTTGAATAGTTTTATAAATATTTTATAAGTAAGTGTCTTGCTAAGATTTATTGTATATATTTAAAATCTCGACGACGAAACTATTTCTACCTAATCGCATATTAATTATTAAAACATCGCCTACATTTTCTGTAGAACTTCTAATCTTCCACTTAATTTACATTAAGATTGGTTCCTAAAATGAAAAGCTATTATGAGAGAATCAATTTTTATTTCTTTTCCAGTCTTTTAACTTGTATGAAGAAATTGTCGAGAAAAAAAATGAGAAAAATAAGAGTCATTAGCCAGCCGAACATAATTGCAAAAGTACGTAAATAGTTTCGCCGGCGGACGTAATTGAAAAACAGCAGTGGTGCGTTAAGAAAGTAATTGGAGAACTCACGCATCATTGACGGAGCAGCGGGAAAGGTATGGATAGCTGAATAACTAATACACAATTTTGAAAAAGGACTGAATGGTTTCCCAACAACGCATTAATGCAGCATGCTGATGTTGTGCATTAATCAGTAAAATTTCTGAAAAAATTAATTAATTGATTCATTTTTATCAAAGACTAGCCGCCTTTGGTGACCAGTTTATTCGCCGGGATTAAAGGCTGGCTAAAATTTTCAATTAAATATTTTATGTAACTTTGTCTCTTAATAGCTTCTTCAGCAAAATATTTTTCAAACTTCAAATTTTGATAGTCATATAACCCATACTATTATAAAAACTTTATGCCGTGCTACTCATTGTATTAAGTATCTCTCTAATTTTATATCATCTCCCGTTAGATTTGAACTTTAAATTGAAGCCTAAGTGATTAAACTTCAGTTAATTCAAAAACTTTCTTTCAGAAAAGCAAACATATTTAAAAAAAATATTAATACCGAAAACAAAATAGCTCATCATATAATATCTATGTGCCTTATAAAATATTATTTATAATGTATGCAATATCTCAAAGGATTATTTAATAAAAATTTCTCTGATCACCGAAAATTTTAGTTTTTAATTTTACTTCCAAAAATATTTAAATAACATAAATAATAATATTTTATTTTATTTTAGTGAATAAATATACTAAAAAATTATGAAGTCTCAATTTTATATAATTATTAGGTTTAAAGGAATCATATTCAGAGAAATATATTTGACACTCTTTATATTTTAAAATTAACTCTTTTTTAATTTCTTAAAGTTTCTAGTGGTTTCAATTTTAGGTAAAACTTTATATTTTTATAAATTAGTTTATAAAATTTTGTCATGGTAACTAAGAGATTAGCAATTTTAATCAAATTATAGTATTCAGTTCCTTTAAAAATAATTTAGCTTTTGAAACAATATAAGACTTCTTGACAGATTGAAACAACAAAACTTCTTGACAGATTGAAAAACTTGTATCCGATTCTAGGCATATGAAAAAATTGCTTTCATATGAACTCAAATATTCCTAATAATTTGAATTTACTATGAAAGAAATATGATTTTTTATTAAACTATTTATAATAATTGTTCTACTCAAGCAAGAAGCGAGCAAACATGTCCCTTAGCTTTAGATTCTTAATATCAAAGAATTTAATTTGTTTAATAGATTTTGATTTTAGGAATCAGCGCATTCTCTCCTTAAAAATAAGATTTTTATAGTATCCTCATCAATTTTAAGCCAAAACCATTTGTTTTTAGATTTGTTGAAATCTTCTAATCAAAAAATAATGCAGTTATTTACTATTCTTTTTCTTTCTTTTGTCGGCCGAACTTCAACAAAAGTTATTTACAAACCTGATAAGAAATATATATATATATATTGTTGTTGAATCAGAATTTGAGATTTATGTTATCTGTCTTTCGTCACTGCGTAATTTTTGTGGTTAATATCATATAATTTTATTTCAAAAGTGTCGAATACATGTCCTTGCAAACAACGCGTTTCGTGAAATTGAGTGTAGGCGGAATTGTGTTAATTTAAATTTGTTCCACCAACTTTTTTTCGTTCTTTATGACCTTTATTGTTTTTATCATTGCGTTAGATTCTAAAAGACAATGGAAACTCTCTTTTGGTACTTGTTTTTCTTAAAGATTCTTAATATTACGATAGAATTAGTTATTCTGTGTTTCAGGTGTGTTTTAAGTATGAGTTGTTCGTGTTAAGACTATTGTCTTCAATTTGTTTTGAAATTCTTCAATTTCAGCAACATGAGTTTACGAACTTTCATGAATGTTGTTGGTTATTGTAGAAAGAATGTTATGATTTTTCGTACATTTGGTTGTAGTTGCATCATTTAATATATTTCCTTTTTACCTTGATATTCTTGAATCATTGAATTGTTATGCTTAATTGTTGACACTTAGAAGCTGTTAAAGAATTCATTGAGAACATAAATTATTATTTAATATTTTGATTATAGTTGGCTAAGTCTGTCAAATTTACATTAGATATTTAAGTGGTTATAATCCACTTGGTTTAATGAAGAGTCCATTTTGGAAATATTTTTTGAAAATTCGTGTACAAGTTTATCACGAAGGAAAACTGCCGAGAAAAAAAAATAATACTTAATATTTGACCAAAAAATGGCGCTTTGTATATAAAATTTATTGCAATTTTATGTACTTATTAAAATAGAAACCATTGTTCCAATGTACTGGAGGAACTCTATGAAGAGAAAATGATAAGTTTTTGTTTTATGATTTATTAAGAAAATTGATGGTCTTCTGTTAGTATGGTTGTGCATAACATGAATGAAAGCAAGTTCTCTTTAAAAAATTCTTCGAAAACACATTCCCTCTAAATAATTGTTAAGAGTAGCAATTTCTTACTACATTGATTCATAATATACAGATATATGATTTTGAATATCGTTTGCATTCATAATGTAATTTTTTATTGTCCTTTTAGAGTTGCTATTTTAGAAATTTCTCATTAGAAATCTTAGAATTCTTATCTTTTATGTCTTTTTATTTGAATGAACTCTTTTTGTAAAAAAATTACGACCAGCACTTCTTTACTTCTTTTATGTAACTACATGAAAAATATTTAAAATTATGACTGATTCGTGTAGGTAGCAATTCGAAAGATTCAATTCTTCTGATTTATTGCTGACAATAATGTTTTAATTTTGCTTATATATCGTATCATGAGGAATATACAAAAGAACAAACGATTTCACATTCTTGTATTTTCAGTTCATGCGTTTCTATACATAAATCTAAATATTGACAAGAATTTTTGCTGAAGTTTTAACACGATTTTTCTGTTTATACCAAATAATATATGTACTTTCCATTGTGAAAGTTACTTTTTTTTGGTCACGTCTTCCGTGGCTAGAGTCCCAGCTGTTCAAAGGCTGTTGGAAATATCGTCCGGGAAACTAAATTATTTTTTAAATTCTATTTTGTCATTCTACCATGGAATAATCTGAGTGCACTGCGATGCACGCGAAATTCTTGCAAACAAATGATACTCGATTTATTTCCCTTTGACCTTCAACTCTAAATTAATGCATATTTCATATTCCAGCCATTTATATTCTAATTACTGAATAGAAAATTCCACTTTTACCTGTTCTTTTTATTTTCAAAATAAGTCTTCTGATCTCTTACAGACATTTAGGTGAATGTAATTTTCTCTCTCTGTATGTCTCTCTTTTTCATGTATACCGTGTGGGCAATCTATCTTTTTTTTCAAACCTGTATAATTTGATATCGTAATAAGATTTTACCTCATTCTTCGTATTTCTTAATCTCCCATGCTTGTACTTTACTGATTACGATCAATTTACTATAACTACTATCTTTTTGTTTTTCAATTTACGTTTTATTTTCCTACCTTTATATATTTATATATATTTTATGCATTAAGGTTCCAAATAATGTTTGAGAATGAAAGATATCTATATAAGATTATGACATTTTCTTGTTGTATCATTGTCTTAAATGTGGAATGCAGAATTTGTTGGATTAAAGGAATGATTGTGTTCTTGTCAGTATATGATTAGTAGAGGCAGGTCATCTAGGTGGCTTTTTTAGTTTCACTTGGAACATTTCTTTATCATTCACTTTGCAGTTTTCAGCTACTGTTATCGGGAAACGTATATTTTAAAGTTTAAAAGGCAATAATATAATATGAAATATCTTTTAATTCTTGAAATAATTAATGCACATCGAAGAATTTCTATATTTGTGATTTGCTAAGACCATCTTTGTTTTATGTTTCAATAACTCTGGAAGAAGAAAATATATAGAAAAATAAATTCCCGAGGATTTAAAAAATTTAGAACTGAAAGAAGAATAATGGAATAAAAATAAGTTTTATTAAAACAGTAAAACAGTTAGCAAAATAAATTTATCGAGTCGGAACCAAGAATTGAAATCTAGTACTATTTATTTAAATACAAAAAGTACAAAAAAACTGAAAAAAATCTGCTTTTTAAAAATAGATGTTATTAATAAATATGAGAAATTTAATAATTGTAATTTATGAAACAATATCAGATGAAACTTATTTACGTTTATGCAACCATATTTATTATTTTTTAAAAGAAATTTCAATTCTTTATAATAATTAAGATATTTTTTATTCATACAATGCGGGGACATCTATTATTTTTGTTAATAAATAATCAAGAACAGTCTTATTAAATCCTAATTTTCTCTAACAAACGCTATTTTCAGTATAAACTGAAAGAACTAGCCGAAACGATTGTTTAATAATTGCAAAATATTTTCCTTGAATGTTTAGTACAAAACATAATTCTTTAAATATTATGAAATTTAAATTTTAATGAAGTTTTAGAATTTGAACATTAATTTGTATTTCAATGTATTTTATTCTTGGAACATACGTCTAAACATCTAATTTACTATTGCTGCAATGTTTCATTTTGTAATGCTTATTGTTAAAAAAATAAATTCACATGGCAAACGTGAAAAAACACATGCCACCAAACTGCTCGTTGCCTTATGCTATATCGGATCTTTTTGTTTTTCTTTCAAGAAGCACAGTGACTTCCAAAATTAAATGATTTCGGTACATTTGAGTTTGTCCATGAATATAAATTTCCACTAAGATATTTATATGTTTTTCTTAAAAATAATTTAATTTACTGCTTTAATTTAACCCCCCTCCCATTAATAAAATATAGGCTAATAAATAGTATCTCGATTTTTTTCTCGTGAAATCATTAATTTAATTTTATTTAATCTATTATTATTTTAATTTGACTTAAGTTTAATTAAAAAAATAAAGGTCTTCAAAGGCAATTTCCAAGGGAAGATTGAATTTTTTTTGCTTACATTTAGTGTATTGATAACAAATGGAACAAAATGGAAAACTGAAGTTACTTTAATAAATAATTTCACGCCTTCCCCTCTTCGAATAGGGGGAGAAGATAACACAATTTTCGTAATATTAACATAGATTTTAACTCACAACAAATTTTCTTGTTTTCTGTCGGATAATTCTTAGAATTGATCCAAGAAATCGATAGTTATATTGAATGTTTCTTAAATGTACAATGGATTCAGTGCAAGGGATTTCTTTTGTTTTAAGATGAAATTAATAATATTCCTTCTACTGCAGATCGTTCCCAGTTGGGTAATGATATGATTTTTTCATTGTTCAACAGGGCAGCATTTTTTAATTTCTGAAGAATCACTATAACAATCACTATATTTCTGTGATAGGTCTCTTACAATTCCTTTCACTTGTAATCTCTTTTTTGTCGCAAAAATAATTCAGGGACCCCCACCTCCTCTTCCAAGCTACGAACAAGAAGATTTTTTGATGGCAGAAAATTCATATACAAGTAATAAAACAAAACATGGCATGAAGGTTGATTCATTTTTCTGCAAGATTATATTTAAAAATGAAATTTTATTTAAATACATCAAATCTAAATGGTTTTTCCGATCATTGTTGCGAACTTATCTGGTAGAACCATATGCTTCTCAGAAACAGAAGATTAGTTTCGAACTTATAATTTTTGAAGTCTTAATCTGTATTAACGTCTATTAATTCCATCTCTTCTAGTAAAAAAAAGTATCCTATTCTCTTTTGTCTAAATGTCGCCTTAGGGTTTCCTGAATATCCCATGATTTACGTGCACATCTCTGAACATTCATTTTTGGAACAAAGAAGAATAGATTTCTTTTAGATATCTGATCCATCGCTTCATCTACCTTCTTCTTTTTTTCTTCTATTTTCGTTACGAGGCATCATTTTTATTTTTATGTAAGAAAAGTAATAAAAACAGGAAGAAAAGACAGTTCGATATAGGATTCTTTTTAGAGCAGGCAGACAACGGTTCATGAGTTGCCTCTCTCTGCGCGTGGCCAACGATTCTTATCCAATGTCGCTATATAGCAAAAGCGTGAAGAAAAGAGAGAGAGGAAAAAAAAAAGATTATCAAAGGGGGAATATAAGGAGATCTGGTCCTTTCTATTCAGTAGCTTCTCCCATTTGACCCAGAGACCTGAGTTAAGGCAGAATAAATGGTAATTGAACGCTGAGGACTATCTTGACGATAGAACTGGCTCAGCTTACCCAACAGGAAATTCGTTATTTTTTACTTTTTCTGTTTCTTTAGAATTCAAATTTAATAAACATCCAAAAATTATATTAAAAAAAACCTTCTTTTGCTCAAATGCCTGGCTATACAAGGAAAATTAGGCCTTTGTTATGCAATGGCATCGTGACTGTGGAATATTGAGTTTTCGAATAAATACAATTTCGATGGTTTCAGCAAATATATTGGCTCGAACGGGAAAATATGGTACACAATAGAAATGTGGTTTTTACTTTATTGTATTAAAATGCTGCTTCTTTAAAAAAAGGTGTAGCACTGCCGGATTTTTATATATATATATATATATATATATATATATATATATATATATATATATATATATATATATATATATATATATGAATACATTTAAAAGCACCCGCCATAATAACTTAAGAATGATGTACGATGGAATAAAAATATCACAATGCCATAAAAATTGAATAAATTCAAAGAATTGTTATTCTCAATAACTAATCTAATCAATAGTTGTAAGGAATGAGAGAAAAACATTTTAAATAACTTTTAAATAGCAATCAATATATTAATCTTTTTAATTGTGTATAAATTAAATCGCAAATTTTGCAGACGAGGATTTAAGAGCACAAGATTTAAGATTTCCAATATTAATCTTGGAAAGGGATCGATCATCATTTTGAGATCTACCGACGGTGATCATTTTGAATTTCATTGGAAAGAAATTTAAGGGTTGCTCCATTAATAGAGATAAAATTCTTGACTAAACAAATGAGATTATCTAGACATAAGGGATTATATTTTTATATCTCTAATTCAGACGTCCCTCATATCTTTCCATGAATCTCTAACGATAAATCGATTTAGTTATTATGGCTCATTCAGAAAAAATATCAAAATTTTACACATTAAATAAAATTTATTGGGATAAAAAAAATTGTAATTTCAACGAAGATTGGTTGAAATCTGCTCTAATGTCCTCATGCGTTTCTCGCCAATGCAGTAGCCCATGCAAGCAAGTGGAATTGCTTTTCTGTCAATTCTATTATTGAATTGTTTATTAATTTTTGCATTGCTGTACACTTGCTAATTTGGTGACCTGACATTACCGGCATCCTTGGAGATGTGAAGGAGCGCATAAAGTATATTTCAGTTCTAAAATTTAAAGAAGTAATTTCATTTAAGTTGCCTAACTAGTAGAAAATATATATTGAAATTCATTCTATGAAGTTTCTTATCTCTAATTCCAGTGTCAAGAAATAATATCAAGCAATCAGAATATGCGAGCGAATGCATTTCCTCCTCCCCCCCCCCTTAATCTTAATAATTATAAGATGAAAAATATATTCAGATCTCGCTTAACAAGCATTTCGCTGAACGAGTGCCGAGGAGACACTTTGACTCCACATGCTGTTTTGAGCTGTACTAATCAAGAAAACATGGAAGAAGTTTGAAAGCGTTGTTGAACACGACTCCGGGAGTTTTGAACAAGTGCCTATGAAGTCTTAATCGGCAAGATTGTATTTCTGGTCAAGATTATAGATGGATAGCAGTGACATCGATATACAGCAGGAAGAACGTAACCAGGACCACCGAAGAATGTATGGATCTGCGTTCTGTGTTGTAGCAAAAAACCAAAACCAAAACAAAAATTGGTCAGAAGAAAAGAAAATAACAGATTCAACCGATCAGATTCAATCTTCAAGTAAAATCAGAGAGATGCTGAAAGCATGGGAAATTGTTGTTGAAAAACATCACCTTATTAAATCAATAACTATGCGTGCTACAAATTCATTTAATGATAACGTTATATCTCATTTACGCCAAATTTTGAAGAATAGCTGAAGACAAATGTCTTAATAAAACTGTCTTGTAAAAAAAGCATATATTATAAATAGTAAATTACATTATTTTAAATTTGTTTGAACACATTTTTCCTATTTTATATGGGTTGCTATGCGAAAATTGTTTCCCATTACGAGTATGACTCATGAACGAATTATGCGTATTCAGCAAGCTTTTCCACAGTATACTGGATATATTTAGATTTGTAAGTTAGTTTTGTATTTTCAATAAAATACAGAATCATCAGTTTCCATATTATTATTATTATTATTTAATTTTTGGCTATAGGAACTGAAACAAATTCGGTGAATAAAAATACTTAATCAATATGTGAACGAACTTTAATTTAGGACTAGTCAACTAACTTTTTTGCTGACGTATTGTTTTACGGTTACATCATACCTTACGAGGATTTTGAGTCGTATTTCATTTAAAACCCCGAGTGCCATCTGCATTCTCTGGTCTTTTATGCAGCATCAGCTTCAATGAAGGTATTTGGATTACAAATCAAAAATTTCCTATGTTTAAATTATTTCCTCATTCGAATATTTTGTCAATCAGATATTTTGCAAAAAGTAGTTTTGCATGCCACTTGTTTTACGAATACCTTTTGTTTAAGTTGAATTATTAAATGCATTCTTTCACGTAACTAGTTCACATAAAACAGTGTTATTTTCGTGTCAGTCTTTATGCTTGTGTACAGATTAACAGATCTAATTTCGTTTTATACCACCTTCTGTAACACATTGATGTCGAAGTTGCATTTCTTACAACCACCGATAATTGAATCGATAAGTAAAACAAAGGTATCACTTGACGAATCGTGTTTATATTGTTTTCCGGTGAGTGGCTTTCCGGCGACGAGAGATTAAAAAAGTAGACAGATAAGAATTGGCAGCTAGGTAAGTTTGTCAACTTTGTTCTGTGGGCGTTCACGAATACAGGAGCTGCTTTTCTTTTTCGAAGAATGAAACGAAACGTGTTTCTAAATGAAAAGAAAACAATTGTCCCAGTTTTTAGAAATCCAGGTGCGAATTGTAACATTGTTCAAATATTTGCATTATATCAATATTAAATTGTAACAAATAGATATTAAAATGTACATGTGGTTTGGATTTTCTGTGGTCTCTCCATTCATTTCTCTTATACGATTGGGGTGTTTATCGTATATTAATTGTTTCTTTATCTATAATACGATAACAATGAGCAGTGTCAAAATGCTCATGATATATTTTATCTATTTTCGAAGGGTTGCTACAATTTAAATCTGCACACAATGAAATAAATTTTTGCTATACAAATCAAGAATTAAATTTAATTCATGCACTTAGTTAATCTAGATTTGTTTATTGTTGCTTAAATAGTTTAAACCCCGATTATAAAACTTTAAGGTTTTTTACAATCCCTTAATTTAAAATGAAATATATAAAAAGGCAAATAAATTTGAATGTTAAGCACACAATTAAATTCTAAAAATTCATTCAGATATTTTCTAAATTTAAAAAAAAATTCAGCCGAGAAAAGACTTTATTACCTTATTTCCAAGATTCTTACTTTCCATGAAAATTGTAAATATGTATTAAATTTTGAACCTCAGTTCAGAATTTCGAATATCTCAATTTTCCTCACTTTATTACAAAGCTGAACGCAAAAGTCGTCGTAATATAGAAGTATACAAAAAATAATCATGGTATAATATTAAAATTATTACATCGTTGTCTAAGAAATCTTAGAATCATCATTGTCTTGGGAAATAAGAAAATGAAAAAAAAAAAAAAAAAAAAAAAAAACACGAGTGAACTACCATTTAGATTTGTTGAAAAGTATTTCATGAAATAGAGTAGGATAATATGCTCGTGATTATTGTGTTCTTCAACAAAAAAGAATGAAATTTTCTTTTTAAAATTTATCATTCAGAAACGATTTATTACATACTGCTATTGTAGAAACTGGTGAAGCGTTTAATATTTTTTTCGAAGTCTGTATTGCATATAAGTTTTTCTCTTATGTACCCGTTTTTACTTAAAGATAAGTGATTCCGAAGTAACCATATTTATGAGCTGACAGTTGACCTTTTAAGTTTATGTTGTTTTGGAACAGTTAGCTTTCTTTTTTTCTTTTTAAAGTTTTCCCTTTTCTTTCTCTCTCTCTCTCTCTTTTTTTTCAATTCCCTCCAAGATCGTTGTTGTTATGTTTTCAACGACAATGTTGTTTTGGACTAATCTCGCATTGGTATTGAAAATCTCCCCTTGAAATATCTTTCTGCGTGTCTTTTCTTATATATCGCATCTGTAAACATCTTTTCCCTGGATTTAATGAGCACATCTGTATGGAAAACCCAGCGGCTCACACGAGAAAGAAGGCAAGTTTAGCCCTGAAATTCTTGTCCTTACATGGCTCTGCCTCTTTGGTAAGCATGCAGGTCTCATCTCTCTCACTTGACTTTAAGAGATGCAAAAAATAAAGATAAATAAAAACAAAGTAATCGGAAATAAATTCAAGGCGAGCAGCACTACAGGTGCTTTCAACTGGTCTTCATGAACACGTTATTTGCCTACGCAAAATAAAATGTCCCGTGATGGCTTTGTCCGCTGGGCTGGATTCGCTCTCCAACCTTGTTGACCTCGGCATGCATCATTAAAGACATCTGGGTCGAATTTCTAATGATTTTTTTCTCCCTGAACAGTTACGTTTTGCGTAATGTATTCCCAGTTTCATTACAGCATCATTTTGCTTATGAGTTTTCAAGTGCTTTGGGGTATTCAGATTCAAAGAAATGAAAACGAATCTGTTTGCTTTGAATCGAAGCAAAAGAACTTTTTGCTGAGGTTCATGGTATACTGGAAGGTGGTTCTTGATTTAAAGCTAGTTATCTGTCCATGAACTTCTGCAGTAGCTTTGTCTTTCGTTTTAGTTCTTGTTTGGTAAGAAATTTGTTGTCCGTTTACTTGATTTGCATTTTGTTTATTTTTCTTCAAATGTTTTTCTACTTTCAGTGGTCTAAAGTTTAGCATTATTTCGGTTTCAATAGATTTACTTAAATGAAATAAGGAAAAATGAACATTTCTCTTTCTTAACTTGCTCTAGGAATTTTTATACTTATTGTTGTAAAAAAACCTTTGATAATCAGTGAAATCCTAAATTCGAAAAATGGCTTTCAGTAACCAGAAAATTTGAGAAATCCGAATGACTTTAGTCGAGTCGCGTATGAAGTTATGTACTCGAGTCGGTTCAAGCCAGAAGTTAAATTTTTTTTTGTTAAAAAAATTTCAGTAAGCAATTTTAAACCACAAATCAGCGCAGTTGTCTCTAATTTTTAGTTTACATCGAAGTATACTATAATCTTTATTATTATTTTTTTTTTACGTTTTATAAAAAATTGATTGCAGACAACGAAACACTTTCATACAATCCTGTAAAAGTATTTCAGGTTTGGACCATGCTAGCTTTCAAAAATCACGCTTATGCTATGTAGATGTTGCTAATTATCAAATAAGCAATTTCCATTTCTCAGCTTCAATTTTCAGAAACTAGACGAAAAAAATTTTGAACTTTGATGATAGCAGATGTTTGAATATTCTTCAGTATGTAAAATTAAATTAACATTTAAATGTTAAATTATGTTGAAATAGAAAAAAGGTCTAAACAATGCTTATTTGTCTTTCTCCAATTTTTCGTTGCTATTCGATTATTATATTTGCTAATTCAAATGGAAATATAATTCAGGAACATTCATATAATATAATTTTTTTTATATGGATGATTGTTATTGCCACGAATCGATAAATTCCTACTGTTATCTTTCCGAGGTGAATTCGTTCATGTAACAAACTGTAATGATTTTGAGGTGAAGCCATTTCTTGTGTTCATAATTAACTATTGTTAACAGATCCGATATCAGATATAAAAATGATTCCATGAAGCTGTGTCAGATATTTGATTCAACTTTCTCTTGTGGGTGACCTTGAGATACTATTGGCTATTGTCATAGAATGGACTTGGAACAAAAAGCTCTGATATTTCAATGACATGCTTCAGTAGCTCTTCGAAATCTTCAACGTATGTTCAGTAAACCGTGTTCTGAGCAATTTTGGTTCCAATTGTCTTTTGGTATTTAGTCGAATGCAAAGAAAAAGCGTTTGGAAATGCACAGTAACAGTTGTTGCTCAACTTTTACAGCGCTTTCTTTTCAATATTGTCTTTTTATCATACTAAATATGTCAAGGATTGCTGCGAAATCTATTTTATTAATACTTAAAATAGTCTAGGAAGGTCTTATAATATCCAGTAAAACAAATCAAAGGATGAGAATTTCTTTTCTTTTTTTTATCTTTAGATGCTTGAAATATTCCAAGAACTTGGAAAATGGCAATTTTCGTCTGTAGAAAACCTGGGTTATTCCTTTTAAATAAAGAAAAATTGCATCAATGTTATATTTTTATTTATTTATTTTTTTAGTCGTGGCAACTGTAAAGTGAATGAAATCTGATCTAATTACGTCGAGTTGTCCACCTACTTGAAATCCATATGATTGGGTATAGTTTCAAAGAGTGCTTTTAATAAATTGCTAAATATCCATGTCAAGAAATTCAAATTTTGTTAAGTAAAAATACACAGAAAATATTTGCAAATCATGAAAGAGTATGAAATAAAAAAATTTCTCAGAAGATTAAATTTATAAATTGATTAAATATAATCTACACAAATCTTAAAGTCGATACATTTTTTGGAGATTATTGAGAAGTTTCCCATAATGTTCCATTCGTTGACCGTAAGGAATTATATAATTTTATTTTTGTACCTTTTAAAAAAAATTCTTTATTATGGTTGTTAATTAATCAATTAGAAAAATATTCATTCCTTTTTATTTTAAGGTATCATTTCAACTTTTTATTTAAAAAAAACTCTAATTGGCTCTGATTACTTCGATTTAATCTGCTATTACTTTTGACATTTAATTGACATTAGTATCTTTGTCTGTTTTTAAATCTTGCACATGTACAATTTTGTTTTTGGTGAAATAAATTTCGCATTGTTGTACTTATCGGACAATGCAATAAACGAGACAAAAAAAAAAAAAAAAAAAAAATTCGAATTCCATACAACAAGTAAAACTTTACTTATAAACATTTGAAATGTAAATGTTTTATAAAAGTCTGTGCAAATAAATAAAATCCACAGCTTTACCCTCCAATGGACAGTATATTAAACCCTTAACGATCGTGTATTTTTTTAAATGTCTAATTCGACGACATCTTCGTTTTTCAGGAATATGCTGTTCTACAGATTGAATTATGGAACCATAGAACACTAAAGGTGTTTGCAGATTATGTATAATTTTTGTTCCGAGTTATAGCATCTTAGAATGATTTAATTTTCAGATTAAAATATGAAAAGTGATTATTCGATGTCCGTATAATGCACGGTTATTAAGGAGATAAAATTGAATGTATTGCAGAAATAAAGGGTTTTCAAGATAGATCCTTCGGCTGCGTTTAGTTTAGTTATATTAAAATCTCGTTTTAAGGTAAACAATGGGACTATTTCGGGATGGACCTCGTTATTTTGAATCGCGGTCATATGGCAAAACCCTCGACTGATGAACATGTTTTGGAAAAAAAATAGCCCATTGTATTTGGTAATCCAGTTCTGTAATATATAATTTAAAACAGCTGAGATCAGTTTCCCATGATTAAATATTTTCAAGGTATTGGAAGTTAATGGTTCATGAATGGCTGAGTCATTCTGAACCATAAGTACAGCGCCAATCAGTATGAATAATTTAGTAATTTCAACTGCCTTTGCGGATGTACGAATTTCAACCATTAACAATAAATTCCAAAAAAAAAAAAGCCAACAGAATCAATATTCGAAGCCTTGCTCTCATTTAAATTAAAGCAAAAGAAACTGATGTAGGTTACTTATTGGTGGGCGACCGAATGCATTCAATGTTAATAAAATCGAATGTAATTCTTTAATGTTTCTTGTAGCAGATTATTTGCTTTTTAACAATTTATCAATGAAATTCTATCGATTTCGGTCAACAAATTCATTTCAAATTAGCCGACCGAGGCATCTGGAAAACGCTAAGGAATATGTTAATTTTTTTAAGGAATTTTCTTTACTACAACATTCAAAGAAAAGGTAAATTATCCCGCAACCTTCAAAATATTTCTTTGAAATATGTTTTTTTTGCTTTTTTTTACAAAAATGTATATTTAATGTGGATAAGTATTTTATAGATAATTAATAACATCAAAGATCAAAGCATCAAAATTTTAAGATCATAGTTAATCAATACAATGACTTTTACTTTTTGGAATTGTAACTTTTTTATATTAAAATATTTTTTTCATAAATAATGGCTTCGTTAATTGTTATATTTTCAGGTACTGGGCAATTGATTATACTTGTATAGCGGTGAAATTTGTGCATATTAATATCATCTCTTCCTTTAATAATACTGTAACTACTTGAACTTAATTTATAAATATTTATTGAAGGAGAATCAGTGGAAAATTTCGGCATTTTGCAGGCTTAGGTAATACGCATTATGAGGCCTCTCTTTTAAAAAAGATGGCCAATTTATTTTCATAACTCAAATTTTCAAACTTAATTAACATAATTGTGTAAACAACAATTTATTTTAAGTTAATTTTTTATTTTAGCAACTTTATGTTTATTTTATTTATAATGAATAATAAATATGTGGTACGCACAGTTATATTAAATTTTATTTAAGCATACATTTGGTACTTATTAAATTTTAGGTATTAACTGAACATAATGAAACAGATAGGAACCAGATCAATTATATTTAACAAAAATTTAATATTATCCTAACCTTTGAAAATTTACAGAATTTGTATACTTTTTTACAATTTTATTTATTTGGTAACTAGACTAGTAAATTTTTTAAATAGATCTGCTTATGGAATAGAATACGGGAACTCAGCGCCGTAAATCTGCCTTTGAAGAGAATACGTCTAAATGAAAATTGCCATAATTTGCACCATTTTCAATTCTATAGACCTGTATTGTCATCAGCGCCTAGACAATAAATATCAACGATTCGAACACTATTGAAAACTTATTAAATTTTACATATGAATAAATTAGGAATGCAATTTTAATGTGTACTATTAATGTTTATTCAGTCATAAATTCTAACAACCGAAAGGATAGCAGACGCAACGAAAGTTTTAATATTTAAGAAATTTGAATTTCAAATTGCTTTTCATAGCTTTATTTTTTCCTATTTTATTTATAGAGTTCTCTATCCGCTTGGATGTCGCCTTATATGAGGAAGTATTTATATTCGTTGCCGTGACTCATTAAATATTTGTGAATATTTATGATAGCTTAAACGCGAACCAGCTAACCATTTCCTACTTTTAATTAAGCGAATTTTTTTTAACATCTCTGCATGCATTTTTACGAATGCGAATGATACCAGTATAAATTATTTGTTGTGACCTAAATCGTGAATATTTGAATTTTAACTCTAATGCTCAAAATAATGGCAATTTTGACATTATGAACATTCCTAATTATATTTGTATTTATTAACTATTTTTCTGCTATATAGGTATAAGAACTTCTGATCAGTTAATTATTGCTTGACTTCGTTATTACTTTATTGTATTTTACCTTTTTTTTATTTCTTTTTTGGGATGAATACGAGAAACAAACTTACTAGAATAAATAATTTCTTTTGGTTAATAAGACAGAATTAGCTTTTTAAATAATTTAAGTATAAGTTTATATGAAGCTTTGTTTAAATATAAGTTTATATTTCTCATACTATAGAAAAGGATATTCACCAAATATAATTATTTGGATTAATCCAAAATTAGTAAAAATATTTTGCCATTTATTATATTTTAAGTGTTTTCAAATATCAAATCCGGTTATTACATTTTCTGAAATATTCTCATTTATAATTTTTTTTCTTATGCTCTGAAACATAAAATCTTTTTTAAATTATTATAGTAAAAATACTATAATAATTTTTCAAATTAGTAAATATAATTTCAAATAATTAATTCTATAATAATTTTACAAATATTATAAAATTCATAATATTTGTAATAGTTATTTTCTAAATACTTGGTTTGGAAGGCTTTTTACTACTGGTTTTATTCGAGAAAACAAGGATTATATGGACATATTTTGTTTTCTGTCTTTAACATTAACATAGAATTCAATGGTTTCCCACAAATACGGGTGAATTTAATTTTGCCTATGTTTGATCATACATTTCCTTCCAATATATTTTATGACCGATGGCGTGCATAGTTCTGCGTATTTTTATTTCTGTTTTTTTCATGAAATAGAATTTCTATTTGTTCATGCGTGTAGGAACTTTTTTTTTCAGCGGATGCATCATTACAAGTTTCTCTTTGTACGTAAACACTGTATTCATGTGTAGATCAAAATACCATTTTCATAAAAGATATTTTCAACAATCCAAAACACTTCTTTTTGAATTTTTTTTATCCATTGTAGTCTATAATTTTTTGCATAAAAACTGGCATGGATCTTATCATTGTTCGTTTATTTTAAACTTCTTGATATGTACAATATCACAATATCTGAATTCAGATGTTTTCTGTCTTTTACCCATTCGTGGAAAGAAATATTTAAATGAATAATTTTGTTATATATTCAGTTTTGAAATAGGATTTGTAAGTAATTTTTCGTTTCTAGCTTGTATTTATTAAAAATCTAACCTATCTGCCACATTTCGCCTATCGAATTGCCCATTTTAATTAATGTATACTTATGCATGCGCGGGTTGATTGGCGGTTTTTTTCTTTGATGATGCTTCTCCAAAATTTTGTAAAGATCCACAATTTTGAGAAGCAGATCACATAAAAAATTTCACTTCCCTAGATTGTTCCGCTTTATCATCACGCTCTTCCAAAATTCATAATGAGACACTCTTTTCTGTAAAGTATATTTTATGCACGTTGTAGAATTTGTTTGAAATTTTGCTAACTGTTAGTGGCGTTTTATGAACTATTTATGATGTGTATTTGTATATTAAAAATATAGTGAAATAGTGTGCTAAATGTATAATAAATAGATTTTGGTAGAATTCTGGTAAATAGTTGCTATTAAATAAGCCATGAAATCCTAACAGCTATTGTGTTCACATAATGGTATATAGACACTTATAGAACTGTTGTGACATCCAGTACTATGTTTTGACTTTGCTATGTTGAACTACTGCCAATGACGAGTAAAAACTGCGCTTCGTTTGTCAGAGGAGCTGCGGGCAATAAAATTCAATAAATTGCTTGTTCCTTCTTCTAGAAAAGGAGGTAGGAGTGAACAAAATTGAAAAAAGAAAAAGAGAACCCGATCTTTTTTTTCACATTTATTTGGTTCAATGAATGCTCACTGGAGAAGAACTTTAAAACTGTCCTTCTCAATAGTTTTCCTCATTTTCTTCTTCGTTGCCTAGGTCTGTAACTATGAGAAACGGTAAATGTTGGCAAGTTAAAAACAAGTTCAAACCGTAATTGTGCTGTTTAAGTTATTTTTCTGTGATTTTAACATACAGTTCCATGGTATCACTTGTTGATGCTAAAATAAACTACGTCTTACACTGAAAGATTTACATTTAAAAAAACTCATACCGTTTCAACGAATTATTCATGAGCCATTTACATGATAAATAGATTTATTACCAATTGCAAAATATCCCTTTGTGCATGAAGAATTTTTGCTGAAAGCTTTAGTCTGTCTTCTATTCTTCAGAATAGAGGAATTTTTTTTACTTCACTTTTCCATTTCAGTTTCTTTGTACTTTGATCTGTGAAGAAAATTTTTTATTATTTTTTTTATTGCTGCAAGGGAGATTTTGTAGCAGTGTTGTGAAAATAGATGATTTATTTTTACTGCAGAATAAATGAGTTATATAATCTGATTAGCACTTCAAGTAAGGAAAAGCTTTCATTGAAATATTGTCTTTTGGTATACACGTACTTAAAAATAAGCTTCTGAAAGGAAAGAATTATTAAGAAAAAATGTAAATGAAATGATGTTTTTATAATAAAAAAGACATATCTTCTTATGAAACATATCTTTTTACGTATGGCTGTAAAAATATATATAAGGAATATAAGTCCATTATTCAGCTAGCCTGATAAATAAATTTGTGCCTCCTAGATTCCTAAATAATTAATTTTGAAAGTAGTTATTAAGAAATGTACATCCGATTCCATTTTTTTTAATATTTTTATACATCGAGCAATGTTTTTTTAAATGCATATGATTCAGAACTAAACTAAAGTAATGATATAAAATTACTTTTATTTTAATTCTGTTAATGTTCTTATTATTTGTAGAATAGTGTATAACAACATCTGGCTTTTATTCATTAAAATTTTTGCTTCACTTTTGTATATCATAAACAAATATCTTTGTTGTCCCCTATGCAATATGTACAAAAAAAAGTATTACCATAAAAATTGATTTTGAGATTTTAATTCTCCAAATGCGGGATTAATTTTTTATTGTGCATTTTCCAAAAATCTGAATTATATACTAAATGCATACTTTAATTCAGAGTAAATGATTAATTTTTCTTTTATTATATATACTATTTACAAAACTTCAGAAACAATCAAGAAGCTGTTTTAATTGCTGCATTTTTAAGTGATAATAGTGTTGGATTTTATTAGTGGATACATTGCAAAGTTTTATTCATAATTTAAGTGTAAATGTTATTAAAGAAAAATTAATATATTAGAAACTTTTGTATATAAAAAGTTTACAATAAATTCAAATGTATTCCCATTAGTTTATCATCATCTGTTCCATAAGGATGTATTACTGAGGAATTAAATCTGCAACTTCATTAAGAACTAGAGATTAGTATCAAACCTATACAATCGTACAAAAACAATTACAAAGCATTTTTCTAAATGTTTTTTTATCGCTAAGAGCTGATAATGCGGTTGCCAACCCTGTATGACGCCTCATGAGTCGAGAAAAAATTTTAGATATAAGAAAGAACAGCATACATTATATATGATGATATTGCTCTTTTAGTGATTTCCGTATTAAACAAGTAATTAGAATATATCTCATCATTAAAAATAAATTTAATTGTAAGCTCATAGAATATTTAATATGTTGTTAAGACCTTGATAATGGAATTTGGATCTTGAGAGATAAATTCCAGATTTTAATATTCTTGTTTTGTCATATAATAAAACATTGTTGAAAACATGTAAATATCCTTGGATAAGTAAGCAGTAATTAAATATTCCGTGAACAAGTGAGAGTATTCTCTCGACCTTCTCTTTATCTTCCACAATATGACATCTTTAGCTTCGTGCTAAAGGGAAGACAACCGAGAACATGTTTTTGAATGGCATCTGTTTCCATTTATAAACTTGGACCAAAATTCAATTCTAATTTCGTGTAAAATCTCTCCTAAAATTTATGTATATAACATAACTTATTTCATTTCTAAGTTAGTGTGATTACAAAGAGTCAAGGTACAATCATTTTTTAAAATGTCGGTGGGGATGAAACGTTGCGATTTATCAAAAACTGGCTAAAATGTTCGACGACTTCTAGAGAATGTTCTCTCTCTCTCTCTCTCTCTTTACTTTCCATACAAAAAAAGTAAAAAGTTTATATTTAAAGCATTTCATTTAAACAAATATTAGTTTGATTAAGTTTTATTTAAATAGTTTCTGTAAAAATCTTTTTGTCAGTAGCTAAATATTTTTCGTATTTATCGAGAAAATTTATAAAATATTTATTTACAGAAATAATAGAAAATTTATAGAAATAATTTATTCTGCCGTTGATTTACAGTGCCTAATTACGCTATTTTATTTTCAACACAAAAACAGAATATGAAGTCTAAAGTCGTTTTAAAAATAAATTGCTCCCATTTACAAAACATAAATATTTTAGTTATTGAAAAAAAGGGGGAGTAATATATAGTCCTGTCCTGTGACATTTTAAAATATTTCATTGCAATTAAATGATATTTTGAAGCAATCCTACAACCAATCAAGGAGTTCAAGTAAATAATTTTATGTTGCCTATATTCTTAACAATAATAAATAATTATTAATATAGTACTGATTGTTTATATATGATGTTTTAATTACACTATTACATATTTTAGTTAATGTAAAACATGACTTTTTTTACCATTATTTTTATTTGTGTATTAAGCCACATTATTAAATGGATCTATTCGAACGGAAAACAACCATTTCTAATATTAATAACATATTTAGCGAAAAAAGCATACATTATAAAAAATTATTTTTCGTATCAGATTTAAAATGTATTCAGAAATTTCTAAACTTTTAAAGCAATTTGCTTACATATTTCCTTTTACAGCATTCCGATCTGTTAATGTCTCTTTTATATTACTATTAACTTCTTTTTTTTCTCTTATTGACTAGTGAATGTTGGGCCATTTTATTCAAAACTTTAAATTAAATTAATCAAACATTTCAGGCAGTAAGCGCTAAAAACTGTTTTTTTAAGGAGAAATATTTATTTATTAGTTTTTTTTAAATCGAATGAATGTTTATATTTTACTTTCACATCAAATAATCATTTCAGTTTTTATTTCGTCGCGTCTCGAAATTGTATTTCATAAAGAAATGTTTATTACTTTAAAAGTTTGAACTTCATCGGAATTTCTGGTGCGAAAATTTCTGAAATTGAATTTTATGGATTTGTTTTAAAATTCTCAGTATTCTTTTCATGCATTTTGTAGGGAAAAAACAAGCATAATGGCGCTTTTATGACTTCTGAACAATGAGGCGGAATTTTCGGGAAGAAATCATGCATGCGAGTTGTTTCTTTACGATTTCTCTGAAAAACAATTTTCCTTTTCAAAATGAAAATTTTTTACTCTTTTTTTTTATCAAAAATTTCTTCTGTCGAACGTTTGAATTGGAAATTTCAATAACACCGGGAGATTGCAATACATAGCAAAATTTATAAATTGTGAAACTTCCTAAATATCCATCGATTCCAACGCTTTTTTACTAAAGAATTTGTTGCGTTATTTGAAGTATTTAAATTATTATTATTTTTTTGCAGTTACTTCTATTTATATTATTATCTCTGCTTAAATACCTTTTTTTTATGACATTTAAGGATAATAAGAAACTGTTTTCATTGAGACAAACTTTAAAAAATCTTTTATTGGAATAAAAAGGAAATAATAATAAACATGCTATTATGTTTAATAAACTTGCTATATAATATTTTAAATCCTGTAACTTCCTTTCATCATAATTTTATAATTTCTTTTGCACTTGGATCATTATTATTTTGTTAGAAATTGTCACTACTACTTTCTATTACTAAAATAACTCAATTATTATTAAGAGTAAATATTTACCAATATATTTGAAAAACTATCATGAAGGTATAATTTTTAATACTAATCGAAAAATCTTAATAATGTTTAAGTGTAATAAATGTTATGCCACTTGCTTTCCAACAATTACTATGTCCGAAGATTAAGAACCTTTCAGGTCAAACATTCCGTGAATCCATTGTACATAAGTCATTAATTATACTTTTTTTCTTGTATTGGGTTAAAATGAAAAAATATAAATATCGAAATCTATTATTACTGCAATGTTGATAAGGCACTACGTTAAACTTTACTTTAATCCTTATATTTCATTAACTTCTTTGCAATTTAAACTTTTATTTTTTGATTTTTTTTATTGTTATGGATAAAATAAATCATTCATAGATAAAAAAAAAAGTAAAATAATTTTAATATAGGCCAAAATTTAATAAAATATTACATAAATCCTTATATTACACATGTGAAAATAAAGGAAACTTTTGAAATTTTTCTATGAAGAAAATTTTATATATAATTACCTTGATTGATCATTTATATCCAACAATGATTTTTTAATATTTTAGATGCTTAAACTTTTTTTTATATAACTTTGAAAATTTTAACTGCTGTTAGAAAAATGAGTTAATATCCTTCGATTTCAATAATAAAATTTCTATTTATCATTGATTTATCATGCTTCTTAACTACTTTCTGTACGTCCTTATATTCTGCGAAATTTTTTAACAACATATAAAATATTGCTGCTGAGCAGTTGAAACAAAAGCAATGAAGTGGACAATTGTCGCTTGACGCAGTGATGGAGTAATGTGTCAGTCACAAGACCAATGTAATTGGGATATCGTTCTTCATTTAATTTTATATTGTTTTGCATTTTACGGACAGCAATGACTTGTCTGAAAGATTAAGCTTCAAAATAGTTAGGGTATAGATCGAAATCACATTCTATCAATTCCTTTGATTAATGTCCGTTAGAAGTTTCAACAGAAGGGCGCTTCGTCATCTGACAATAACAAAATTACAAGGTCTGTCTCAAAATAATCATCGCGTTTCTTAAAAAAAAAGGAATACATAGTTAAATTAAGATTGTACTGTGACATCTAGTTCTTTATTCTTTTGGAAAATGCGCATATATTCCAAAAGTAAGCAAATGTTGTGCATTTGATTTGTGTCTGGTGTCGTGAATTAGCTTCATAATGCCTATTAAAAATTATCCATTAACATTTTCTAAAATTCTATATGGCGCTTTCTTTTTTTTAACTCAAGAATTCTAAATATTGCTCCGAATTTCAAATATTTTACTGTAGAAGCAGATGTGATTAAAGGAAAAATTTGACTAGATTTATGGATTTTTTTAAAAATTTTATTTTGACATCAACTTTTCATCTGTCATAGAGCAATGTACTTGACATTGAGCGCATTCATATTTCAAAGTGTTTGACATCACACGAACTACAACGTGCATGCATTCGAATCAATGTCCAGCAGTTCTCAGTTTTTGTTCGCCTCGGAAAAGTGAATAAACGCTGTTTTTTATTGCGCCCATTTTTTTGGAGTAGAATTTACGTTTTCTAGACAATGAGAGTAAGCATTTCCAGCAAGTCTAGAACACATATTTCAGCTGCATATTTCGAAATATGGCGCTCAGAGTTGTTTGGAAACATATCCAAAAATAAATATTCATTTTATGATGGTGGTTGAAATAAGCTGTCGATTCATTTAACAGACCTTTCCTTTCACAATAAAATAGTCAGTTTTCTAAAACAATGCTTTACCTAAAATATATGGCCATGCATATACTCTTCATGTTGATTTTATTTGAAATATATGCAAAAAGATTAAATTTGTAACTTTTTTATGTTAATATTTGAATTTAACTATCTAAGTGCCCCATTTTTCAATACTATCTCTCTATTGAGTTCTTTTTATATTAATATTACCATATTATTTATATTTTCTGTTGAATATAGTATTTTTACCTATTATATGGATATTTCCACTGTATATTTCTTTGAGTAATTTTAAATTCATTGATAACTGGCATGGTCTCTTAAATTATAAATTGTGTTTTTCCTCATATTCTGCATTGCATTGAATGTTTAAGAATAAAAAGTATTGTATTATTTCCTACATGTGAGAAAAATTAAAAGAAAGCAGAAGTTAATTGCAAATTTTTCCATGGTGGTATATACTATTTAAGATTAGTATCATGCCAAGGGTCAAAATTCGTCCACTGTGTGAGGTATATATCTGCTCAGGTGTTGTTCTCGTCGATTTCTCATTGCTCAAAATTTCAAGGTCCATCCTAAATTAATCCTTGTGTTTCCTCAAAACGAGCCATTAATATAACCGAACTAAATTAAACATACCTATTTTTATATTTTAAAATATTTGCTCCAAAAGCTAAAAAAGGAAGAAAAAAATTACTAATACATTGACAGTATACTTTAAAATATTTCAAAAGCAGTTTCAGGTAATTACGAATAGAAACTATCGAATATTAATTTCGAATAAGATGAATGCTATCTTTATATTAGCATAATTAATCGTATTGATGTTGGTTTTGTATATCATTGTAATTCTATAAATGTGTAAAATAATATCGTTTTAATTAGTTACAGACAAATTATTCATATGAACTATTTTTAAAAAATAATGCCTTTTCTATAAAACACTTTTCTTGTTGTTGTTTTTCATGTGAGTTTGAATTTGATATTAAATAAAAAAATATTCTAGAAAAAGAAAAAGGAAATTGATTTGTCTGTTGAAAAACATAGACTATTTTTTAAATTCTGCCTGACCTATTATAATTATACATGTTGTTGTTATGTTTCTATATTTATTTTTTGGAATATTATGAATTACATATCAATGAAAATTCTAATTTTCTTTCTTTCTGAATTTTTATCAATTTTTTGAGAGTATTATTTTTGTGTAATGTTTCCTTCTTGAATTTAAAATGATACAATCTATAAAGAATTCTCTTTTTTTTATAATACAAAGTTTTCTCTTAACCATTTTATCAGGATGCAAAATATTTATACAAAACATATTTATGTAATTAATATATACAAATTATACGTACACAATCGTTTAATGACCATATAATTAATGGATTTTTGACGTAGATGATATTGGGAAGAAATTATTAAATACCAGGCAAAATTAATGTAGGAAAATAGTAATTATTATAGGTTTGAAATAATACAGTTGAATCTTTTGATTGAAGCCAGTTGAAAACTATTTGACAACCTAAATAACACAGCGGCATATACAAACCATGCCTACAATGAAACTCAGCCAGTATATAAAGTTTGACATTTCATAATTTACGTATTTATGACAGAGAATCAAAACTGAAAAAGAAAACTATGAAATATTAAACAAAACTAGAGTATCAAAATGAAATTAATTGTAAATTGAAAACAAAAATGGAAACAGAAGTAGTTGAGTTTCATGATTGGAGATAGCTGAATTTTTTTTTTTTTTTTTTTTTTTTTGGCAACCTAGATATTACAGTTGCAAGTTGCCAGCTGCCATTAAAGTGAGAGTTCAAATGTACCAATATTTGCTGACAGCAGATCCTATAGATGCAGCTCTATTCTATGCTTCATTGTTTGCGAACGTTTTTTTTCTCGATGTTTCTAAAAACAGCAATACGTATCTGAGAAGGAAACAAATCCTTTAGAAGTGTTTGTAGATGGAAGAGTCAACACTTCCCCATTAGAGCTTGAACCGTGCATGGTAATTATGCAGCCAATGGATAAACCATTGGTGCACGAACGTTTCTTGTAGTATCTTATCGTTATCTCCTATCAACTTGGAAGCTTTTTATTATACACTGCGCTGTTTGTATATACAACCGCACGAATGAGGTTGAGTTATGTCATCATTAAGCAAATTAGGATTTTCGGTTATGCTGGTATTGTGCAAAGCATTATGCTATTAATTTTTTTCACCTGAATGAGATTGATTCTTTTAGTAAATGAAGGATAATAAATACTGAATGATCACTTAAGGATTTTTTAACTCCAAATCTTCTGAAAATAAAAAAGTATCAAAAAAGACGATAATCATCAAAATTTGAGTTAAAAATAAAAGGGATTTTTTTTCCTAGTAAATATTATATGTTATGCAAATATTAGTATTAGTAAAAAGAATCAGCCTTTTTAATTATAAAACAGCATAGAAATAACTGTTACTTAAATATTTGTTTTTAAAGCAAATAAATCGGACATGTATCGGGGTACGATAATGTTTGTAACCACAAATCTATTCGCTCAGAAAGAAAAAAAAAGAAAGAATTTTGCATAATATCATTTTAAAATTTACATAAGATGAGAGTACAGATTAAGTAATGATAGTGACTGCCTTTTCATTTTAATGCAGCTAAAATAAAATAAAAAAAAGATGTAATTTGAAAAAGAAAATTGTGGTTATTTTCATTATAAATACCTCTTAAAGTATATTACTGCTAGGAAATAAATAAAAATAGATTTAAAAGATGCATAATGGTTGTAAATAATATATTAAAAATTTATACAAATGCAATAAAAAGAATTGAAATGATGCATCCCGAAATTTGGAAGAAAAAAATGATTTTGAAAAAACTGGTCTGTTTTCCGTATCTTCTTATATCTGTTTCTTTAGGTATCTATACGTGTAAACATAATTTATTTTTTTAGAAAATCTTATACTTTTTAATCTAAGCGGTTTCTGCTATATACGTGTTAAAAAAAATTTATTTATGAGTCTTCGGCTTTTCAACTCTATAAATATCATAAATTTCCATAACCGATAAAATGTTCGCTATTTTATAAAGCTAAATCGGTTTTTGAAAATATAAGTAGTCTCTATCTTCTGAAATATTTTGTTTAAAGATCATTGGATGCTATTAAATATTTTAGACATGTGCTAAAGAATGAATAAGAATATCTGATATTTTCCTTAATTCCTTCATGATCTTAATAATATAATAATAATATTCCGCTACGAATATTATGTATTATTATTATACATTTTCATTATCGTTTATACTATTTGGTGCTTAAGCATGAAGAATAAAATTGTTGATAATAATTTTATGACATATATTTTTTCTGCGTTGTATTTATGGCTAATCCTCATTAATGAAAAAATCGTAGAAAAAAAGAATATTTCTATCTCCTAAGTTAGTTAAGATTTCAAAAGTATTATACAATGTTGACAGTATTCTTCAAAATGAGATTATACCGTTTTCCATTCTTATGTCTTTTCTTTCAATTAAGACCTGAATAAAATAGTTGAAATTATTTTTAAATGCATATATCTTTTATGTTAGCTCTAAAAAACAGCCGAGATTTCAGCAATAAAAGATTGATCTTTTTCTTCTCTGCATGTTATATGTAGTCATGTACTAGTCCTTCAGTGAACTCTAATTCAAACTTTCAGGTGTTTATTGAAAAAAAAAGGACACTGAGGAAATGAAAATAAGCAGAAAGTAATTTATACACACAATATATTTATTACGAAATTAATTGTGTAGTAAAATTCTCGCCGATTTGTGACTAAAACAGTGCCATCCCAGAATTTGAGGAATACATGTCTAAGTTGCAAAGAGAATCCACATGTTTGTATTCTATAAGTTTTATCATTTCCATCATTATTCTGTAATTTCATAATGTCGTGATTTGTTCCATTATAAAAGACAAAAAAAGAGAAGAATCTGCCGATAATCCTTGATGAAAATCTGTACAAAAAGCTATAAAATTTTCACTGCTCGTTTTTTATTTCCTTTCTATAACGCCGCTTCAGCACGCTATGGTATATAACTCCCTCCTGTCAAACAAAGGCAGATTCGAAGAATTTCCAGAGAAACACGAGCGTACGCACACCTTTGGCGGTAAATACCCCAAAATCATTTATGGGCGACATTGACAGGACCTTCAAGCATCCCGTTATAAATTTATTTCTCAGCCTTTGACTGGATGCTCAGTCCTGTGATATAATTAATAACAATACGTTCAGCAAAATAAGGTCCCCTGTTGGTCAGTCGTTGTGGAATAGTGACGTCATCTACCATTGTTCGCTTAGCGTAGCGTGCGCCGACATATTTTAGTCATATTTTCTCCTGTCTCTACCAACCGAAATATATTTAGTGGCCACGATAATTCGCATGCCTGTTCAAACTTTTTATTTGTTACTTCTTTTCTTATTTTTCTGCTCAAAACGGCAAATTCTTCCCCTCGCTTCTTTTTTGTCATTCACCAGTGGTGTGTTTACTTAACGAGTCACCTGTGGATTGTTATGAAATGTATCAGTCATAAGACGCTTGGGGAGTTGTGTCAAAGTCTGGGGAGGAATTCGACTTGAGGTGAAATACTTTGGTGAGTTCATAATTTCTTTTTTAGTTGCCTTTAGAAAGCATGATTGCTTCATTTTCTACGGGTGTCTTAAAATCTGTTAAGATAAAAAGAGCAATACATTTTTTGTGGTATTATTGTTTCTTCAGTGGCGTTCCGAACATTTGTAGCAATCGAGTCATAATATGATTATTTTTTACATCCATTTATCATCCGTGACTAAGTAAAAGCTCATTTCGCATCAGGCATTGAATTATTATGTTCCCATTATGGAAATTTTTTATTTTGTGCATTTTTATTCATTTTAAGAGGGAAGCAACGCATATTAACGACATAGTATAATTTTTTTGCCCCCAGTCGCTATCACTTTCTTGGCACCCGAAGGATGGACTTCATCGATTTTATTTTTTCGTCCCTTTGTGATATCTTCACTGCAAAAAAAATAGGATGTAAACGCCTTAATGTTTTATCCCATAAGGCTATTGTCCAAGACATCTACCCCCTTCCCCCTTGTTCCCTAGTCGCTACACCATTAACCACTCCTCATTGTTGCACCACTGAAATATTTACATATAAATGTCTTATTGGCATTAAAGTCGTGCCAGTTAAATCGTTTACATTCATGTCAGTTAAAAAGCGGTATCATTTACAATTTTTATCGTTATTAATCGTTTCATCTTCATTATTATTTTCGTCGTTTTTATCCATTTCATTTAGTACCTAAAATAAAGCATATTCATTTGAAATTGAATTAAGATATGAAAGGAGAACGGACTAATAAGAAATTAAATATTCTAGAAAATATGACAGACATATACGATAGTCTTATGCTTAAAACTCATTTTTCTTTTTTAATGTTCATTATTAGAATAATTTACATGTCATTTTTAAAAGATTTCACTGATAACTATGATGTGGAATTAAAAAAAATATATTAAAATTTTTGAAATTATTTCAACATATTAATTTTACACTCGTGTTTGCAGAATATATTGATACATATTTTTTACATTTAAGTATTTAAATTATCATTTATATGTATCATCAATTGAATTTGTAAGAATATTCTGCGATATTTTTTTTCAGGGAGAATTGTTAACACAGCTTACTAATATTTCTAAACCGAAGCATCTTCATATTCTCAATAATAATAATAATAATTTAATCTTGCAAAATCTTGCCCTAAATATATCTGAATCTCTTTTAATATGACGCCTCTGGGACTACAAAAGGTATAAAAATAAATGTGAATAAAATATAAGAACTGCTATGACCATCAGTTTAGACAAACATAAAAAATGTACTATTTCACAGGTCTTTTATTTCATTATTATCAGTTATCTCTAAATGCATTGAAATAAAATATTTCATAACTGAATATCAGTTCGATGCTATAAAAAATATAATAATCATAGCCAAGCACAGCCAAATTCCTCCACCTAAAATAAGACTCGAACTTTAGAGTGCTTCTTGGATTGTCACGGTTGCTACTATTGCCATTAATTGGACTAATGATCGTTTATTACCTCTAGCATGTGAAAGTTATTAAAATAATTATTGAATCGATATCTACCATGCTATTAAATCAAAATCGAAGGGATATTATACCTTCATAAAGACAATTTTACAATATTTGAAACAACTCATTTTGTTATTAAGGTAATGTATAAATTATGCACATGAGCAATTATAATTAACGTGCTGGCATAAGCCGTTATGATTGTCAGTTCATTTTCATTGACGTTATAACTGCTTATTTTTTTTATAAGAAAAGCATTCTTCCTTAGTCATGTTGAAATAATAATTTTAAAAAATACAGTTTACTTTCAGAACTTGAAATAAAAGAAAGATCCGATGACAGAATGACAAGAATTAAATTCCAAACGATTATTAATTCATTTATTTTTTTATGATTCATATTATTCCTTGATAGAAAAATGGAACAGATTTTATTAATGATGTCTCAGGGAAAAACAGCGAGAACTTCCTCCAGGTATTTTGTTCTGCTATAAGGAAACAGGAAAATTTAACTTCTGTTATCAACACAATTGATAAAAAAGAAACTGAGGCAGGCGACGCATCTTATGTGCAAATGCATATATTTTCTAATGCGATAACATTTTTAAAAATAACTTTTGTGATGTAAATGTTATCATTGTTATTCAATGATGTGTTTAGATGAACAAATTGTTGAAAGCTTCATTATTATAATACTAGTGTTTGAAATAGATAATTATAAGATTTCACACCCATAGGCGAGATATGGTTACCGCATTAATCGTATAATTTCTTTCTCTTTTTCATAAATTTCGAAGACTCACTTATTTAAATTAGGTATTCTAATTTTTAAAATTCGTTTTATTTCTTCTGAGGTGATATGTTGGTTTGGCTTATAGTTTTAACGTTTGTTTTCTTTATAAATATCATTTTAATTTCATTAATTATTATCTTGTCTTGTTAGCTTCATGTAACTGTTTTTTAAAACGGAATTATTTTTTTCACAATGAAATTATGCTTAATTATACTTCAAGTATTATTTAAGGGTCAAGTGTTTACAGCAATAAACTGAGAAATTTTGGACATCGATAATTTTTTAGATATTTTTAAAATTGCTTAATAAACATGTACAAAAGGGTTATATTAAAATATTAATTAGTCATTTACATATTAGTTTTTAGCATTATTATAACATTTGTATAAGTATATCTTTTATATATTTCTTTAGTATAAAAACGCTTCAAAATTCAGAGCTATATGCTGCTTGTACTATCGAAATAATCGAATATCACTTTAAAATGTATATATTCTCTTTAATAAATTATGCATGGCGGATATAAATATAGTTCTATATTTTTAAAATGAGAAAATACATTTTGTTTACTGTTACATTAAAAATTTTGAGCTGAAGCTACTTATTTTTATATAATATCTTTCTAAGTACTGTTAGTACTGTGTGGAAGTTATGATAAAAAAAGAGAAGAAATGTAAAATCAAAATCTTTCTTACATAATCTTATACCGTTTTTTTATAAATTCTTTCTTACATCATAATCTTTATACCGTAATATTTCGTAGTCCCATTCTGATATAAATTGGTTTATTGGAACATATGCAAATGTTAAAGTACTTTTCACTAGATTTTTCACTAGCATTGAGACCTTTTTTTAAATCATGGGATCAATTTTTGTGGAAATCTGCTATCTGAGAATCCTTGTATGATTAACGTGCGTGTTCAGATATTATGCACATGAATTACTGTTTTCAGATCTATCAAATTCTTAAGCATACTTCATGGTTCAAAAGCTTATCATTAACTCCAAAAGAACCCCTTCTACAATCAGATTGCATCGTTTACATTATCTATAATCTGCTTTTAATCTGTAGGAGCGAAATGAACGTTTTTTGGTATGGTGGGAACTACCTGTTACTTTTTTCACCCAAAACTCTTGGAAGAAGCTACATTTTCTTTTTCTTTTACATCCAACCATATCATTTCTTTTGCAAAGATCTAAATACACCAAATGTAATTGTTGCAATAAGATCACTGTGATTTATGGCTGTCAGGTTCAATGCGTTCGGATCATGTCTTTCTCATGAATTCTTTTTATAATGTTTTAATCGATGACACTTTTTCTCTTCCGTGATGGAAGTTAAGATATTACGTGAGGCAGCCGTGGAATGTTTGAGGAACATTCCATTCTATTGTGACTAAGAACCAACGGGGTGTTTTCGAATTTTATTGCGTATATAGAGAAAGAATGAGATGTTAATTCTACTTGATCTGATCGGCTTCAAAACGCATTAATTTTTTTTAGAAAACCTGAAGGAATTATGTGTCACTATTTAGTGATGTTATCATATTTGATCCTCTTTCATTTGAAGATAAATCAGATGTAACTTTTCAAAATGCTATTAAGCTTATCTTCACATTTACTAAATCCGCATAAGAAAGATAATCAAATGTTATATATTTTGAAAATGCATGTATTTTTTTCAATTTTTTTGGGCTGTTATCATTGATAAGAGTCATTGTTACAAAATTTATCTGTTCCATTCTTCTTTACCTGCTGTTCAGGGAAATATAAATGAATGGTGGTAGTATATCGAATCCCACTTGGTACAACATTCCTAGCTAAGTAATCAACAATCCATGGTCAAAGGTGCCAAGGTGGCATCCAATCACGGATTTAGCCATTTTGCAGTCGTATGTAATGCATATTTTGAGGCCTCTTTTTAATTAACCGAACAATTTAATTTCATAATTCAAAACATTTTTAACATAATCAGTCTTTAACATTTATTTTAGGTTAATCTTTTTATTTTATTACCTTTATTAAAATGTATTTATCACTTTATTATAACTCGAGATTGCGTGACTCCATGTTTATATAAATTGAAGTTAAAGAAGTTAATATTTATATAAATTAATAATAATAACAATAGAAGTTAATATTTATATGAAGTTAATGTTTATATAAATTGAAGTAATTGAAGTTAACCAGAAGTTCGATGCTTAAGCATACTGAAATAACTAAGGGAATGTAATGAAATTAATTGGAACTTGATTAATTATATTTAATAAAATTTAATATTACTTTAATATTGTATTATTCATAGAATTTTTATTTTTTGCAAATTTATTAATTTGGGAACTAGAAAAATAACATTTTTTAATCAACGCAACCTTGTGCTTCTAGGCAACTTTCTAATCTCCGTATGCGAAATTCACGGCTGTTAGCATATTTTATCAACATCAACATATTTTTTGAAACATCAAGATTATCATTGAAGTAGAAATGTGATTAATCTGTAATGTTTTTTGGGTAGCCTCCACGCTTGCCTTCATGGAAAACCTTCAGGGAGAACTGGTCCGAATTTGAGTCTCCCAGAAAAACATGTAGAAAATTTCCAGCAGTGTGCCTAAGGTCTTGTAATAAACAGGAAGTGTAACTCTCCTATTGGCCAAAACAATCTTATATTCTAATACATGGGCTAAAGTTGCGTTCCTAAAAACATTCATGGGAAAGCAACGAATATTTGTTATTCGGTTGAAAAACACCTCCATTATCGATCGGCTAGCAAGCCTGGTCGCAACCAATTCTTCGTTGCTAGAGATCTACCAATTTTTCTGTGATATTAGTTTTTCTTCCGATTCTCATTCTCGAGATAGCCTTGCCTTAACTTTCATAAGTCATTAGTGAGTGTCTGAAATGTTCTAATACTAATGAATGCTAATTTGAGAAATTTTATGTTTTTATAAAAGGAAGGAAAGTATTGAATATATTACAGCAAAGTAAAAGAAAAGAAAAAGAACTATTATCTTTCATACAACATATAATATTCCTTGGCAGTGCAATAATAGTAATATTGACTGGTAAACAGTCCCATTTCTGATAGTGCGATATACCGCTTTGCGAAATTCCCGTTCATAAATGTAGTCTATTACATGCGAGACAATTTGGTCATTTAGCTCTATCTATTGTCCTAGTAATGGCGCAGATTGTTCCTGTGATAATTTAATGAATGTCCAATCTATCGCAAATAGGGCTTTAATTCCACTCTTCATTAAGTATTTTACTCTTTTTTACCCCAGATTCTGTCCATTTCAACTATTAAAGCCTTTGCCAAAATACTAATTTTCCGCAATTTTACTAATTACGCAATACAGCGGATGATTTATTTTTACTGACAGTTTAAAAATAAATAAGCGAAATGATTAGGACAGTTTAATATGATTATCAGTTTCCTTAAAGTAACTGTTCCAAGCGAATTTTTGTTATTTTTTTTAAAAAGTAGAGAGGGGAAGAGAGTTCTGGGAACGAAAAAAGAGAAGTGAACGACGATTCAGAGCCTTAACAATTGGGGCACGCTGCTGAAAGCATGACTCAGATGTTCTAAGCCGACTAAATTCTCAGATCAAAGTTTTACTTTTAGAGATATGCTTCGTAAAGCATGAAAACAAAAAACATCGTCAGTGTTTTACCTCCATTTTCATAATATTATTTTTAGAAAATTCATATGAATCATGGCTGAAAACGGAATATTAAGAATGGTTTTATGTCGCCTTCTTCTATCAGTCTGTCATGTTATGTTAAAGTGGCTGCGCTTCAGATAATAAAGGACGAATTTAAGAAAAAAATAAAGGTAACTGGGTCAGTTTGTTTTTGTTAAATTTGACGGATTTCGACAAGAGAATTAAAGCTTTCTTAGAATTTTAGCTTAAATTAAAGCAAGAAAAACTAATAATGATTTCTGAGACATAGTCTTTGTTATAACCTTGAGAAAAGAAACCGAACTCTGCAAAAGTATTACAAAATTGTATAATTTTAAAGAAATTTTAATTTGAAACGAAATTTTAATTCAATAGATTCGGTTCGGGAAACACTTACTTATTTATATAGCAGAGTTAAAATGTTGATAAAAAAATTCTTGAATCCTAAAAGAGCTCATAGAAATTTCTTAAGCAAATATTATTGGGAAGATGATTTATAGAGTTCGGCTTCTTCTATTATAATAAGACATGGCTTTCTTTACTTTTTTGACTTTCAGTGAAAATATTAATGCTGTACTACTTCCAAATATTTTATGATTTGTTTTCTCTTTTTAATAGGAAAAAACCATCGTTTCTATAAGTGTTTCGATATTTTTAAGCATGGCTATGATTGTTGCGCAAACTCGTATTTTTGGTACACTATATAGAGCGACGAATTGTGTTAATAACACGTTTAATAGGTAATTAATTATTTGGTGAATCAAAATATATTTCAATAATAAATATTTCTATTTTAATATAAGATTTATTGACTTATTTTTTAAAAGGTTTTGTAAGAAATGTTATATTTTTAAATATTTCATATTATATATACGTGCTCATACTATTATTTAGACTTAAATGCATGCTAAATTTTGTTTAACAGTAACTTTGAAATGTTTTCTTATTACTTCTACAGTTATTATTATGTATCATTTTACTTTTTGTATAAAAAAGTAGAGAAAAGAATATGTAAATCGATTATTACTTTAAAAAGCAAATGCATCACTAATTAATAATAATAAAATTGGTTAATCTGTACTTAAAGAATCAACGAAATAACCAGTGAAATTTTCGAAAAAAAATGAATTTAACACTTTTTCATTGAAATATTTTCATTATCTAAAATTCTTATCTTAATGATAACAAACGAATTTTGGGCATTATTAACTTGGGCATAGTACTTTACCACATAAACGCCGTTGATAATCCATTGAAATTTAAAGGGTGAAATGACGTAATTTTGAGAAACTTTTGAACTCAAAATCTCCGTGAAATTTTTATTTCATGTAATAATTTACTGAATTCACTATATTTCAAATATTTCGTCTATGAGTCCATGTGTATTGATTTAAAAGGGTTTTTTCCCCGTGAAGCATTAAACTTTTTTTTTCATTTAACATTCTTTCAAAGCTAAAGAAAAATTATGCAAAATTATTAAATTTATAATAAATTAATTATTGATAAATTGCCAAATTTACTCTATATTTCAATTGAAAGGTTACGACAAAGGCATTTTTATTCCAAAGTTCATTTTGCTGTTTTAGTAATTACTGATTATATTTTTATGACTGTAGCCCTCTTATTACTGACTGTACTTATATAATTTTAAGTCCGCCAATAAATCTGCCTTTTTTATAATGGCCGCAATAGATGTATTTTCGTCATCGAGAGTTCAGAAAGGTCATGATCCTTTTCATTTATTCCTGTCGTCGTTAAACAGAAAACAGAAGTTTTAGATAATAGAATCTTCAAACAAAAGCGAAACCAAAGAAAACAAAGGAAGACTTAGATACAAAATAGCAACCTCTATGTATCTCACGCCATGTTTGTATGCAACCTGAGTTGGACAAACAAAAGAATCGTTGTGGCTGTATAATTACGAATTCGCGCGCAAATTGAGTTGAAATGAAAATCTGACCATGTTAGTAAGATTGTTTTTAAATAGGACACTCCAGTCTTTATGAGGTATGTCGGCAGAAAACGCACTTAAAATCATTTTCACGCACAAATCGGTCATACGAGAGAATATTTTTCTTTATGCTAGCGTATTCTGGGATTATATTTAGTTTGGGGCGTAATTACGAAAGCTGTCCAGGAAATAGAGTTTCAGTAGCTTACAGCCAAGTCCAGAGGACAACACAATTGTACCCGTACCGAGTTGATCTAAATGTATTTTGCATTGCCTCTAGTTACATTCTATTCACTTGTGTTTTCATGTTTCTCAATCTTACTCTTATTCCTCTTTTTTATTTCTGCCAGCATTCACTCTGAATGATAATTTTATATCATTTCTGCATTCCTTTATGTAACGTGGAATTAAGTAAGAAGTATTTCGTATTGTTAGAATCGCTTATGTAAGTTTGTAAAGGAATGGGCTGGGATTTGTTTTATCCCTGATTTAAAACTTTTGTTCGTTTAGTATTAGTAATTATAATAAACACTATTTTATTTCTTATTTTTTATTATTATTGTTACTGTTCCAGTAATATCCAGTTGTATCCAGTTATCGTATATCCAGTTGCGCACAACAGCTAAAGTCAGGTTTATATTTGTTTTAACATTATTTCTTACTTTCTTAGATAGATTATTCCAAAACAATTTTACAATTCCTTTTATTCTTTTATTAAACATATTAGTTTCAAAGCTCCATATGTTTAATTCGTTCCATGTTGTATCTAAGTGGTGTTCCATTAAGGATACTATAATATCTTGAAGAATTGTCAGAATAGTATGTAATAACTGAAATGTCAGTACGCTGCATTACAGAAGAAATATCAATATGTTTTTTATCTTGTCAAAATGCCACTTTGTAGAAATCATGTTATAACGCTGTGTTGCAAAGAAATTATCGTTATTTCTGTGCTATAAAACCTTGCTGGAATGTTTTTTTGCACGAAATCTGTATATTTTGTTCCATGTTGTGTGAAAACTATTATATGGAAATTCGTTTATAGAATTTTCGAGTTGTAAGAGAGTGGTCTTTTTTTATTATTAAAAAATAAGTAGGAAAGCGAACTCTTAAAATCAAATGCAAATGAGCTTATGAGATAAAAAAATTGGAAGTAAAGGACGAATAGAATTTAGAAATCAAAATTTTAATTCTATTTTGTATACTTTTTTATTTTATTATTTTATTACAGACTACAAGAATGGAATTTCGTAATCAATTTTTCACTCTTTTCCTGATGTGCTAGAGTTCTGAAATTTAGTACATTTTTTATTATTGATTTTAATGCAATATTCTAATATTTAATTTAGTTAGTTATTCAATAATTTTAATTAAAATTTTATTCTATATTAGTAGCACCATCTGATAGTGAATTTTTAAAGATTCAAAGTTTTATTATAGTTAATATAATAAAGAACTTAAAGATAAAAAAAGTAGAAAATTATTTAATAATCTTCTACTTTTTTATCATTCCAATGAAAGTAGAAGTTTAAAAATTATTTTTATTAAATTTATTTAATTTTTTCAAACTTATTTTTTGCATAGTCATTGGCATTATTAGTGTAGAAGGTAAAGAAAAAATTGATGAGCTAATACATTTATTAAACAAGTATCAACGTCTTGAATTATATTTATTTGAGGTAAACCCATGCTTACAAGTTAAGAATTAAAAAATTATACACAGTCATTATTTAATTAAGTTTTTATTTCTTTTTTTATAATAAAATGTTTATTATTATTGAGAACTTCTTTTCCTCTAGCAAAATTCTCGTAAAAGATTAAAATAAGAAAAATTATCAAACACTGGTTTCATTTCGTTGTTACTTTTAATAAAATTTACCTATAGAAAAATATATCTGTTGTGGAAAAAAACCCGAAGGAAAACATTAACAACTGATGTGTGAGAAATAGTGTGTGAATTTCAAGCTAGATTTCCTAGCGTTTCCTTGTTGAATTATAAACATTACGCTGTGTTTGATTTAAATGCAATTAACGGAGCAAAGTTTTTATGAAGACCATTGAAGCATTTTAAAATAAACAAAGTTAATTAGGAAACGGTTCAAGCAATGGTGAAAATCCTAGAAACGCCTGACTTTTTATATAGTGTAACATCTAGTGACGGAACTTAGGATATAATTTTTTTTCTCGCCAAAACATAATACTGATCTTTTTTCTACTGTGCTTAAATGTTAAAATAGGCTTTTTAAAGATGTTATAAAACCAAGCAGAATCATAGGTTTTCTAAAGATACACGTGTTTAATTTTAATGATTAAATGATTCATTATATCATGATTCAACTAATTTTTCAATAAAATGGTTGATATATACTTGATACTGCTTACTGCAATTTATAAAATGAAATCCTTCGAAATTGCATATCAGATGCAATTATAAAAATAATTTTCATGTTTGACAAGATAAAAGATATTCCTGATCAGTTATTGAAAGTTTTTTTTAATTTATGATGAAACGAACTAAAGGGTGATATGATAAATATTCATGTATATCTAAACGAAGCTGACTCATATAGGAATCTTAGTAGCTATGTTTTTCTCTTTATTAAATTATCAGCAGTGAACATTTGTTAGGTTTTCATCGGCGACTATACAACATCTGAAAATATTCTAAAACAACGGCATTTGAATATAGAAAGAACGGCTTTTTACATTCCAACTATTATTGGCGAAACTATGTTCCAGCCTTTATTGACGGAACTTTTTACTTTCCAACTGGTTGAAGAATTAAAATTGTTGTCTTTTAATAAAGAAGAAAAATTAAATTGGAATGAAGATGATTGCAATTAAATTTGTTCACAGATCTCTATGTCATAGATTTTATTGAATTCGATTAGTTTAGAACTTTTTCCTTAAACCACTTTAATAGGAATGTTTTCCCAATTTCAGGATTCATATTATATATTCTAGTGCAGGATACTTCAGTTTAAAAAAAAAACAATGTCCATAAATCTGCATTAGTTTTATTAGTTTCAGATTCAGAATTCTTTCTGTTCTATAACATCCTATTTGATGCTGTGTTCACGTGCCTAATTTTTAGCTGTCGAAAATTAATCAATAACTGTAGAAGGTAACAAGGAATAAAAAAATATGAATCGATGTTACATTGATCGATGTTACAAAAAAAATGTTACATTGAATCCTTATCGGAATTGAAAATTATGTCTTAACACTATCTGGACCTGACTTTAAGAGATTAAAGTACATAAAAGACACCTCAATCCATCTCGGCGAATATTTTATTGTCAAGTGATATAGTGGAAGAGCTAAGTTAGACTATATATATAATAAATACTTATCCTTAATAATATATTTAAAAAAGTGTAAATGGTAATTTATATCGTTGTTTAACTATGCCCATAGATGTTAATTACATTTAATGTCATAATCATTTAATCATTTAATGTTAGCATAGTAATGTTAATTACTATGCTAATTACATTTGAATGTTAAATCTTCGGTTCGTATTTCAGCATAGCATTTTCTTTTTCTCATTTCCATCATTTAATGATGAAGATGTCATATTTTAGAACCATTTCTTATTTTAAAGTAAAAACAGAGAATTCAAATTTTAAGGACACGTTTTAAAAAATTCTTGGCATTGAATTGGTAAAATGGAAGACTTAGTATTAAAGCATTGAAAAGAAGGATCATTCCATTTAAGCATTTGAATGATTCGGAAGCTTCTTGTTACACGGAAAATTCTTTTAAGTTTAGAGTATGAAGAAAGTAGTAATACTTTTGGGCATATGCTTAAGAGATATGTGTTGAACGGCCGTTTGTTTGTTTGTTTTCATTGGTGAATGATTGCATAATCATTTCGCATGCAATGTTCGTCTGTGGACCTGAACCTGAACGTTTCAGGGAAAACAATGGATTCCTTCAATGCATCTCCGCTTTCGTTATTTTAATTAGTTCCTTTTTACCTTTCCCTTTCCTCTCTGACGCAAAATTGCAGTTAATGATCTCCACTGCGCTTGGCTTCCCTGCTTAGACCAGTTCTCAAGTTTGCTTACCAGACCAGAACTGACGGTAATTGCTCACGTTGCGCCAATATTACCTTCTGAAATGCTTATCTTCTAACAGTAGATGCAATTTCACACATCGTAACTAGAAAGGATTATCAAGTTGGTTTTTTGCTTGTTCACAATTTTGTGAGAAAGAATTTTCGTACATATCTTAAAATCGAAACATCACACTAACATATTCCTTGATGGGAAAGGGATGTTAAGGTTGGTGTAATCCACCATTTTGTTGTTGAAGGCAAGCGTATCTAGTCAACGTTAATTTTAAGGAAATAATAGATAAACTGAGGAAAAAACTTTCTTTTATATTTTAAGATCATCTTATATTCTGTAGCTAAACACATTTTGTTGAAATTAGTTGCATTGCGGTTTTTATGAGAAGCAGGCATATTTATCTGGTCAGCCTCTCATCAAAATCATTATCAGCACATTTTAATGCCTTTCATCAAAATCGTCACATTTTTCATCTGTCTATCATGGAATAGTATGAGTAAAATAATAAATCTATAGAGTTGACAGAAAAATGTGTAACCGAATTTAAAATAAAAATTTTTCTACGATTTATAAATAGTTTTTCAATTTTTTTTATCGACTAATTAGCCTTTTTTTCAAGCTTTTTTTTATAGCCTTACATTTTTTGCATATTTATTTCTCCAAAAATTCATCATTTTTTTTGGTGGTGGGGGGGAATAAGTATAAGCAGTGATGAATTAACTTTTCATTCGTTTTACGGACTAAAAGCTTTCAACAAGAATTTTATGGAGTTAAAAATTGAGATAGTTGATAGAATACAGTTTTAGATGATTCTTTTTGTTTTCCCCAAGAGAGAACATTATCTGACTGATATGTTTCAGAGAATTTAGGCTCATTTTGAAGCATTTTTTCTTTGTACAATACTAACCACCTTTGGCAACCAAATGGATATTGCCTGCATTTAATTTAAATTAAATCTCATATGTATATAACTTGACTTTCACGATTCCTTCAATAAGGTATATTTAAACATTAAATTTTAATAGACATTAAAGCAACTTTATTTTAACAGCCTTACACTGTTTAATAGACTGTTTCTTGTATACGTGAATCTTCTCAATGGGAACAAATCCCATAACATTACTAGGCCAGGAGAAATAAAGCTATTTGGGTAATCTAACTTCTAATATCACGTTATCCTTTGTGGTACTACGGCTTCGTTTTCTTATTTCTTATGTGAAATGCGCTGATAATTAACAGAATCATTCTTCTTTAGCTTTAAACAATCATTGAAAAACCACGTGATTAAACATATCATGAAGCAATGAAAGATGTTTGGATGTCATTGCAACAATGCAAAGTATCTTTGAAAATGATACAAAAAATATTTTTTAAAAGGTTGTCAAAATATAGGGAAAAGTTGCGCGGCGATAACTTTGTATCATTAAAAAGGTAATTTTCTACACTTCAAAATGATGTAAAGAATATTTTAATTTTAATTTTTGAAAGTTATCACGGGAAATGACCAAATCTCGCCTATCATAATCTAACTTAATGTATAATCTTTGATATATACTATCAATATTGAAGAACTACTCGTATATTTTTATCTTATATTCACTTTCCTTAATGTTTTGCTTTGTACTGACTTCTTGAGATCATAGGTCGAATAAAGAAAAAGATCCGCATGGCATTGAGGTTTACTTCTTTCACAATGGCAGTGGTAATGACACAAATTTGTTACCATTCATCCTCCAAATATGATACTTGATAAACACAACAAAAAAGCGGCCGGTAGGCTAACCTTCTTTATGAGTAGGTCACAAGTATGAAGAAAATAAAAATCCGCCAAAATTATCCATTGGAATCAATTGAGGTGATTTATAAAGAATATTTAAAAGTTTTAAGTTCTATTTGCTATTTATTTGAACACGAGGCCGCTTTTTTCAGTGTTCCATTTGCGTAAATAGGCCGGAACCAACTGCTTCATTTCCACTTCCAGCGTTAACTACCTGATTAAAAGTGATGGCTTTATCTTACAATTCTAAAGTGGATCGAATTTTTAACCTTTTTTTTTTATATGCGTGATTTAATCGCTTATTTTCTGTTGTAAAAGGAAATTAGTTTTCGTGTTATGTAGGAATACATTTTGTTTCCTTGCGAAGCTATTAATCATTTTGAAACTATTTGTAGAAGTAGGTATCTAAATCAACAAGGAATTTTTGCATGGAAGATATTTTCGTAGATATATAGATAATAAAATTATAAAATGCCTCAAGGCCTAAATTATAATCAATTGTAGATTTTCTTTTTGTTACTGTAGTATCTATCTCTTTGCGATATGAGTTTTAATTAGATTACTGCTATAATAATTTTTGGTACTGAAACTGAAATCGTTTACTGAAAATTTTCTTATATTAAGATCTTGACATGTGAATTTACATAATTTTCTAATTAGATGATACATCCTATTTGAGACAATTATTATTACTTTAATTCCTATAATAATATAACGACATTTGAGATAAAGATGTGTTTATAAGTGATTTTGTATTTTAAATTAATACTTTTACTTTAATGCAGATTTAAAATTCAATTATTTGAGTTCGTATCAGACTCGTTATTGTATCCGAAGAAGTTAAATATTGTTGGTGTTTCGTATACCACTTTATCCAGCATATCTATCCAAATCCATCCAGCAATAAAGGGAAAGTTTAGTATCTGTTATTGGTTAAAACGGCCGGGGTGCATCTCTGTAGTACCAGAGGTTAGAAACTGACGTAGCTCCATTTTTTTTCCATGGTGGAATTTTAACAAACAATACAATTTTATTTCGCTTGGATAAAAATCTCCAACATTAATCAAGCAGGAATTATGTGATGCCAAAGTGCGTGCGTCTGTCTAATAATTTTTAAATGCTGCTCATTAAGAGCACAGCAGAAGGTTAGAGCCTATAGTCTTCTGCAACTATACTCTGCCATATTTTAATTCACCTGACCACTGATAATCATTAAATGTGTATATCTACAGCTTTCTTTCTTTTCATCTACATTTTTATTTTAAGTGTTTTGTGCTGATAAGAGCAATCTGTAGTTCACCAAACTGTAAATTAAATCAGCTCTCATTATTATTTGTTTTACTGGAAGAAATTCTTATTCTTAATTGCGTTTTACATTATTTTTTTAGAATTACATACCTCAATTATTCAGTAATGTAAATGTACATGAACTGATATTTTCTATAAATACAGCCATGGTTTAGTTAAAAACTGAAAAAAAAATCAATTTCCCGATTAAATTAATGTTTTATTATTTTTCATTTTAATCTACCACATATAAAAATATTAAAAATGAGTGAATTTTGTCTTTAAACTCTTATTTAAGTACTGTTCCATAAAGTTGCTAGGTTAGGCTCGAAATCATGATACCGTCATCACAAGTAGGTGATTAAATTTGAATTTTCCAAGTGATAATTTGTGTTAGATGATTTACATCATAACGAATGGTGACAGAATTGTCAAACTGTCGGTGGCACAGTGCTGTGTTCTGGAATCTAATCAAATTGCTTAATTACTATAATCTTATCATTCAAAATAAAAAATTATAGTTTTTTTTATCTATATGTCTTTGCTTTGAGTTAAAGCTTTCTAAACGCCTAACATGAAACTGATTTCGAATAAAAGTTATAATTTTAATCTAATAAACTTTGAAATCACCAATCTGCCGCGCTGTGTTTTGATTTGCTATGTGGAGTCGTAACATTTCATAATTCTGTTTCTTAGTTACTTATTCGTCAGTCCATTTTTTCTGAATCAAGTGACTGTAAAACTGCGTGAAAATATGGCAAATTTCATACAGGTGATGCTTTACCCACCGCCTTTCGGGCATCCTTTAGAGTGCAGGTAAATTTCAGTAGTGTCCTTAATCTGTTAAACCTGTGTATTAAAAACTGCTGTTTAGGCTGTTCCAATGATGCCAGATCGATAATTACAAATCACTTTCTACCGCCTTAATGACAGATCTCCTCACGCTGAATGCGCCACTGTTTTCCCATCCCATGCTTTCTTGACCTTATTCTCAACTTGATGGGAAACCCCATCGTATCTCTGAAAATTGTCGCCGCGTTTTCTGTCCCTGTTGGAAAATAGGGAGAGTTACCGGTTTGGGAAGAAACCCCTTCGAATTGGGTCACCAGCAAATGTGTTCTCAGAGGATGCCTGTACCCGGATGTGTTCTGAACCAGTCCGTCCCCACCCTCTACTAATACTTACTCGTTCGGCTCCGTTGATCGTCATCAGCAGAGGCCGACACCCTAGAAGAAACGATTTTTCATTTGGGGATCTTTTGTTTTCATTGAGGTATTCAAACATTAAATGTTGAGAAAACGCGGATGTGTCTTCTTTGAATAACAGTTCAAGGTTGGAAGAAGTTTAGCTGATGTGCTGTTTCTTCAGTTAGTAATTGTACAGTTGTCATCCATACGCTTGACACTTATTTTGTGTTAAAAAAAAGAATTAAAAAAAACTTTTCTGATTTAGAATTCACTTTATGAAGTTAGTACATACAAAATATTCACTATCTTATTAATAAATAAATCAAGCATCAATATTTTCGATCTACTAATGATGTCTGCCGTCTGTAGAATTTATTGATAAATACAGAGTTAAAAGATGTCTTAGATCATAAACTATTAATTCATGGTAATGAAATATGGTAATGACAGCTTATTATAACCCGTAACAGACTGGTTTTACTTTGAATATAACTGGTTTAATATTGTCTTCTTTTGCTTCAGATATTCTGAAATGTTAATAACTGATGAAACTAGTTTGGGAATGCGATCAACTCTCCATATTTGTTAGGATTTCCATAGACTACTATTCAACCTGATAAATTAAAAATCTTATTTAATGCAATTTTGCAATTGTTCAGTTGATATTACTTTTATTGTACGTGATAAAAACAAGTTTCATAATGTAAAAGAAATATTTACATGCGAATTAAGTAAACTTATTGCTATTAATTTTTTTCTTCTATTTAAAAAAGTTCTTCTACTTGCTAAAGACATTAAGACCGAAATTATTTATTTTTATTTAAATCTTTCCTTTGAATCATTTTAATATTCTGTGACAAAAATCATAAAGTAAAAATATGTCGATATGCGGATTTAATCAGTTAATTGGAGTTACAATTTTTTTGCATCTGAAAAATTATCGTCTGCGTACTTTTTTCTTTTTGGTAAAATAATCAACTACGTCAGATATTTAAGTACAAAGGGAACTTTCTTCATCATTTTATTCATTTCATATTTCACATCCGGAAATGGTTACTCTTAAGTACTAATTCATTTCTTGCGAGACTAAGCAATTCAGAGTCATAATTGCGTTAAACTTACTGTTTTGTGAGGCTGAACTGTTTTTGTCTGCTTTTGGAAGTTACCAGCCATGCTTTTTCCGGCAGACAGAGTATTAACAAGGAAATATCTCTTTAAAGACATCTGAAGTGTGGAGATGAGTTGCTTTTATTTCGGCTGTGGGAAAAGTTTGGAGTCCTTTTTCCAAGAAGTGGTTTCAGTAATTGGGAAAATACGACACGGCCGAAGGAACGCAGATCGTAGAAAACGGGAAAGATTGATTCCAAGGAGTTAAAAATGATCTATTCTTGCAAGAAAAGCCAGTGGAATCCGGAACTCGGAAGAAATATTTTTTTTTCGCAGGAAAGTGTCAAAAGACGGAATTTTCTTTAAAACCGACTTGATCTATGATCATATTGTGCTGAAAAATCTTACTCTTGACAGCGGAATTCTTTTCAACTGAAGAAGCTTTGTAGAAATTTGTATTTAAAATTTACCTTTCTCCATTGCATCTGAGATGGCAGTTTTTCACTAAGTCAGTAATAAATCCATTGTTCATTGCTACAGAATAGGAAAGGGAAACTCTAAAAATTTGACAAGAAACAAAGCACTTGAGAATATTTTAGGAAACTTTCCATTCAGAAGATCATAAAGAAAGAATATGTTATATAAAATAACTAATAATTGGCATCTATTTCCACACATGTAGAATTTCGCTCTTAAGAATTATATAAAGCTTTTTTAAGTATTGTTGTTGCATTAATTTTGAAATGGCAATCTTTATATCATTTTACAAAGTTTAAATATCCATTGGCTGAATATTTCTTGGCTAATGGTACTCATTCTAGAAGTTTAAATATTTTTCATAATAATAAGATTGATTTGCCTTTCATTGCAATTTATTTTTAATTCTTTATGCATATTGCATTATTATCATTGTTAAAGAATATTTCTGTGAAGAATAGATTATTTATCATTCAATTCCTCCTCATATTTTATCTTTTTTTTTTTTTTCACTGCCAAAATAAAAAGACCTGACAAAAAGGCATTGTTACCAAAAAGATGTAGAATTCTGAAAAATATAATTTTTTTTTTAATTTTTGGAAAATGCTTGATTTTCCAGATTGTTTTAATTTCAATTTCAATTGACTATACTATCTGCGGATCATTGATACTTATTGTAGTGATTGGATTTTGAAGCGTTAGGAAATAAACGTTCATAGATGGCGCTACACCACTAGCGCGAGTGTAATTAAAAGAGTGATGTCATTCGAGTGTTGGCTCTTGGAGGAGAAGGAGTTACTGAGCAGAGTAACTCGAACGAATCTGAAATAAATCTGTTAAGTTTTCTATTTGCCTATTTATTGAAAGCACTCACGAACCAGCCACAACACTTATCTTTGGAAAAAGATAACACAAAAAAAATTAATTTGTTACGTTAAAATCAGAAGTTAAAAGTTTATTAAAATCACAATTAGAAAATTTGTCATTCTTAGCAAAAATGCAATTTTTTGGACTTCAAAATTCATTAGTTTAAATAGTATATCACTTATTCGGATTGATTAAAGCTGGATACATGATGAAAAACCAAAATTTGATTTATCAGAAATAGAACGGAATTTGCTTTAACCGTTTTAATTTAAAGTGTACAAAAATAATACGATTTATATTTTATATACTTGCACACTATATTAAAATATCACTGCTGATATATTCTTCAAAGTCAGTTGTTTCGCTGCCTTTACTTGTATTTACACAAATAGATTTTATTAAGGAATTTTTTCTAACCTGGAATCTACTCGAATAAAAAGAATTCCATAATTGGCATTCTATTTTAATTGGAAATCGACGCTTTGTTTTAAAAAACCTGAAGTTTATAGGTTTTTGTACGTTTTAACGTTTGAATCGTTGCTTATTATTTAAAGTTTATTTAAAACAATCGATTTATTTTCCTCTGGAAAAAATATTATGAAACAAACCTAAAGCAACAATATGAGTTGCTATTGTCTTTTATTTTTGTTTATGCCTTTTATAGAAAAAGTAGGTCAATATAAAAAGTAAATCAAGGAAATTAATGGTTTTGCTGTTCATTGACAGATACTTTAATTAAATTTAACAGTATTAATGTTTTCTTTCCTTACTGTATATGCTCCAAGAAGCGATCATTTTTTATCACGTTTCTGTGATTATTTAATTAATTAGTGTCTTTTAAAATTATTATTAGTGTTATTTATTAAATTAGTGTTAGTTTAATTATTAAATTAGTGTTTTTAAATATTTTTTTTTGTCTTAAATAACTAAAAGAATTTTTTCTACGGATGATTTAACTAAAAAGGAAACATCGATTAATCATTCATCCATGTTTCGATTATCCTTATCAAAAATATAATGAATCATTAATCTACATCGATTAATCATTCCTTATATTTTTGTCCAGGTTACTATAATTAAAATTTCACAATAATTTAAATTATTCCGATTTATTCAATATCAGTAAAAAGTACAGTTAAGAAATTTTGCTATCAAGAAGTGAGTAAGAGTCGGCGATTCTCTCTTTGAAGACTTTTTCTTTCAAGGCATCAGCGATTTCCGGACGGGAAAAAAATTGTCAGAGAAAGGAAAGCTATTCGTATTCGTCTTTACAAAACAACAATAGAATGACGAGGCGATCATATGTCATAAATTACTTGCAAAGTGGCATTAAATGCTATCAAAGCGAATTTAAATGTCTCCGTGAAGGGTAACCGCTACATATACCAAAACCGTGGAAGGGCATTATACTTTCTCGTAATTATAAGAACGTGAATCTCATTTTTATGCAGGTGATTTTTCACAGGATTTTCTCTTTCCCTGAGTTTCCGGCAAGTAGGTCAAAGACACTTTCCTACCAACAGAAAAGGCCTACACCAAACATTCAGCTGGACGAAGAAATTCAAAAGTGTGATTTAAAGCACATTTTTTAGTTCCGTGGTATTGTTTAAGAACTGTATTCAAGGAGTTATATGGTAGATGTTGGTGCTGCTTCAAGGCTAGGAGTTTTTGTTATTCCGGAGCTCTTAAATAGTTATATGAAGGCGCGATTTGGAAATTTTCTGCTGAAAAAAAATTTTTTTAAGAATTTTTTTCTAATAAAATATTTTTGGTTTGTTTTCAAGTTCTGTACTTCATTTGCATAGTAATTCGACGATATTGCAATTTATTTCGTATAAAATAAAACTCGCAAATATTTTGTACTAAGGCAAAATTTAATGAAATTTCCATTTATATCATTGAAAGTCATGCATTTAGTTATTGTCTTAAAATCTATCTTATGATTTCGAACTATATTATCAACCTTCGGAGCCTTTAATGCTACTTGCTAATTACGTATGAAGATGGAATGTTTAATTGTTTTATTTTGTAATAAAAGATTGTTATATGATTTACAGCTATTGTTATTATTTATAATTTTTTTATTAGTATAACGCTTATTGGTTTGTCAGTTATCTTGTGTCTCATAACTAACGCGATTTTTAACAAGCTGTGCACTGTAGAAATGTATTAAAGAGAAACTAAAAGTATGTACATCTTATATTGAAACTGACATATTTCTGTTATGTTCTTTTTGTCTTTAAAAATACAAAACAGTATTTTGATATTTTGCCAAAATTTTTGGTGTAATTTTGTTAATTTTTTCCAGTAATGTGATGCATTGTAACATCATCTGAATAATATGAGTTTTGTACAAGTCCAAGAGAATTTAATGAGGCCTAGATGATAACATGATTCTGGATACGAATGAATTTTTTAATTAATTAATTGGCATAAAATAAATGCAGAAAATTTACACAGATCTTTTAGCTATAAATAAAGTATCAATGGATTGGATTTTATACCAATTTCTGACTTAGCATAATTACTTCACATTAAAAACACATTGTTTATTTAAAATTTAAAAGAAATGGAATCGTATTTCGGTCAGTTTTACCTAAATCGGATGAAATAGGCTGAAATTAATTATTTCTTTATTATATATTAATAATAAGCAAATTATGATTTTTACTGTCAGGCAAACTTAATACATATAATTAAGCTGAAGAAAAACACTTGTTGGATTAAAAGAGAGACTTCACTCCAAATGTCTCTTTTCGAGAATTATTAAATGAAGCAAAATTTGTTTAATCAATTACCGAAAAAAGCAAACGAAAAAATCATGTTTATTGTATTCTGACATGAAATATTATATACAAAAGAGGAATTAAAAGTATGTTCACATCTCATTTGCTGTTTTTGCGCTCATGTGCATACTTCACTAAGTATTTAATTTCATCAACTTCAACAGATTGTAAACTAACTTTTTGGAAGGCAGGGGGTAGAAAAGATGCATTAAGACCAAAGATAAGAATATATATTGGTTCTCTCGGTGGTTAGAGGGACTGGGAGTGTGAATGTTTGGAAGTTTCACACATTTTTCTAGTATACTTTATTTTTCTTTTCTTATAAAAAATTCAATTTATTAAAGATTTATTTATGATTGAAGGGGAAATCACGATGTGTATGAATTGTGTTTTCACAGCTTTTAGACTCATTTTTCTAATAAAAAAAGAAACTGAGTTTGTCATTCCATGATTGAATTGAAACCTTATTTTTTATTTGGAAATAATAATATAAATTTGAACTGGCTGACTGATGCATGACAGAGAAATTCCTTAGACATTAGTAACGAACTTGTTAGATAAAAAAAAGCAATTGTATTTCACAAACTATTCTTTGATATTACTTTTAATGAAGTGTTCTTTGCATTTTGATATCTCTATGTCATGCACTTATGGCATACTTTTATTCATTTTTATGCCTTCCTTGCGATTGTTATTTAGATTGTTACAGCTTTCAAATTTCCTGCAACCTTTTTTTGGATTTTTTTTTAATGTGTCAATTGCTGACGCATTTTTTTTATTTCATAATACTCATTTCGTATTGAAGTCTTTTTTTTATATTTTCATAAAAAAAATCTATAAAAGTTAAATAAAATGTTATATATACGATCTAGATATTTTTTTAAACTTCGAATCTGTGAATATTACTCGCTATAGTAACTACTATTTGAATTAATAGCTGTTATTAGAATTTTTTTTAATTCTTTTCTAATCAGTATTATATTTGTTATTTTTTTATTGGGTGTTATGCATTTCTTATTCAAATAATTAGGATTTATTTATTCTTTATTTAATAAATCAACATGATTTTATTTCATATTTGTTAAAAATGTTATTTTGCAGTGCCGAGTATGAATAGTGAATAGTGCGGAGTTAATATGCCGAGTACGAATCGCTTTAAATATGCTTTTCAAAAGGTAGAACGTAATGCTTAACATTTTGGTATCGTCTAATCTAGATGGTTGTGTTTTCCGAGTGATGGTGTTCTCAAGCAATTAAATGCTAAAAAATGTTTTTTCCAGACATTTATGTTCAAAACCGGTGTTTCTTTTCTTACACGTCAGTTCATAATTAAAATTCGAATAACTAACAAGCAGTAAAACTTCAAGATAGTCTTAGCTTTTTATCAAAGTAAACAACTTTATCTCCACTTCTTATTTTCCTCAACCTTACTATTCACTACAGTCATTGTTTCAAGCTTCTCCACTGTCACGCATGCATTCTATTTGTACCTTTCCTTGACTATGGATGCATTAATCCGTGCGCTCTATATGTTCCGGCCAACGCATATATTAAACTCCTCTAAAAGAAACTGACAACGGACAGCCACTATCATTGTTATTTCTACGTCTGATTGAAGAAAGGTTGGCAAATTTGAGCGTGCTATTTTGGAACACTGCACGTTCTGGGTCCATAACAATGGCTTTTGTTTCTGCTTTATTTCATCCGATCGATATTGCAAGAACGTTCGAAGTAAGGGTTGACACATTCCTTTCAGGAAATCCGCTGTTTGCTATTGTCTTGTTTCGTCGCCGGCATTAGTACCGTTTGCGCTTGAAAGCGAAATTACTTACGTTCAGCCACTCTTTTGGAAAGAGAGAAGCTAATTGTGGACGGTATAAAAATAGATGATGCATTTCCCTTTAAAAAAAAGGATACTTTTTAAATGCTGTTTTTTTTCTACAAATTGAAATTAAAATTTAACACAAATTTACGGTTGTAGTAATAAGATTACATGCTAATTTTCATATATTTAAACTGTTGTACATTTGAGTCGAATTCATCAGAATGTATAGACCGACAGACAGTCAACCCTTTGAAGGACTTCATTCAAAATTTCATAAAAATACATACATCATATGTTAAAATTGGGTACTATATTTCATTTATCCCAATGCGTTTTTGAGTTATCGCTTCTATATGCATGCAAAACCATAGATAGATAAGCTTAAATGCTAAAGCTATACATCCCGTTTTTTTTAATTGGGCATTTACATGTATGAACACATGTGTAACGTATTTACATGAAAATACAGATAGACAGATGACCAAACCTCGGTAGATTTGGTTCAAAATTTGAAACAGAGTTAACACTTAAGCTAAATCGGTGAACTAAATTTTATCTATCTATCTTCCATTTTATTATTAATATATTTACCTTAGTACTCAGACCTCCCTTTAAATGATTTCGCACAAAATTTGAAAGAAACTTTCAAATTTGTTGTAGAGAGATGCCAAATTTCATCTGTCTATCTAAACACATTTTTGAGTTATAGTCACAGACTGATAGGCATTTTACAAAATTGTGTTTTTCTGACTCGGAGAATCTTAAACATCTCGAGTTCGAATTTTTTTTTACGATTATAATATTTTTTTCTTTGTATACTTCATACTGACGAAAGAGCAAAAATTGTAAAACTTCAAACGAATGTATATATTTTAGATGAGTAAGAAAAATAAATCTGCCCTTCCAGTGTAGTGCGGTGGTGATTCTAATTCCACTCGGTCAGGTCTAGCATAAATATCAAGAACTCAGAATAAAGTTTTCGTCCTTGTTAGTCCAGTCGATATTCGAATCTGTAATGGCACTTGAAATAGAAATCTTATTTAGCTTTAAATTGAGTTCATGCTGTAATTACAATATTAATAAATACAGTATGCCTTCTTAAATAATAATGAGTAAAAGCACGGATGCATCACAGCCAGGAATCATAATAAATAAATAAAAGCATATTAATTTTCACAAAGTTAAAATGGAAAAATAATCTAAATTAAATTATTAATATAATGTCAAATTAATAGTATGTTAAAATATGAAACAAGTATTAATTATAAAATAGGACCTCTTACAATAAATTGCCTAAGGCAGTAAAATGCTTAAAAACTCCCTAACTTGGAGAAAACCAAAAGTCTAAGAACAAGCAAGCAGTTCGTTACTTACCGTTTTTTTTCTCTCTCTCTCTCTCTCTCTTTTTCAATAGTACTGATTATAGCCAGTGCTGGAAATGAAAGAAAGAAGAAGAAACTCATTATCCTCTTCTTCCATATTTCTCAATCATGCGATCAATATTCAGTTGTTTCAGAATTGGGTACTGATTATGTGAAATTTTAATGCAATTCATGCATTAACTCTCTAGGCCAATGATGAGGCTCGTGTATTTAGTAGCTGATAATTAAGATAAATGACATAATATTTTAAACTGTTTCTATTGGAAAAGTCTCGAGGCTACATATTAATATAGATCTTTAGTATTAAGATAAATCTTATGCTTGATGATTGCGTATTTGCAATTATCTTGTCATGATTAATATTTACTATATGCATATCTAAAGTGAATTCTCACATCTTTTTCATTCATTTAGTTAATTAATTTTAGTAGATATTTGCTTAAGCTTTTAATGTATTGTTTTCAATTTATTCACTGAAATACTAAATGTCGTGAGGTATTTATAGAATACAGAATATATATGCGTCTTAAATATTTATTATTTAAAATGATTGAATAAAACATTTTCATTGCCGTAATGAATAATTATTTGTCACAATAAATATCATTAAAAATTTTTACTGGCTACTAAGTAAACCTTATTGCAAATCGAATTCCACTATGCTAAATTATATAAATAACTGTTTAATTTAAAAATATAAATAAACATTTACAGTAAAAGGAACTCTTATTTTCATTCTGCCCGCGAATCTTTCTACCAGGAAGTGGAAAGTTAAATAACTTCGAACTTTCAGCCTTGGTGACAACCTATTTAAACTTGCAGTGTCATGAGATTTATCTTTGGAAAGTGGCAGCAAGACAATTGCTGTGTTTTCCAATGAAGAACTGAAGATATATATCTCAATGGCTCTAAAATACAGAAATGGAACTTTATTATTAATATGCGCTGACACGTACGAAACGTACTAATTGGGAACAGACGGCTACCGAAGTAAGCATGCGGAGCAGCTGAATGTTTTGATTAAACCGCTTTCGTGCAACAGCGTAAAATTTAACGTTATTCCTAAACAATTGACTCGCGAAATTGTCTCTAAACTAGCAACTCTCTGCTACTTTCTCATATATTTACAAAATAAGGCATGAATTGCGTTTAACTTTGTAATATAGAGAAGAGAATCATATAAAATTTGGATTGAGTCAACATTTTAAGCAAGATCTAAAATGCAAATGTAAAAACCACTCACGAAATTTTAGATATATTACTTATTGTATTTTGGGTTTTTCTCTTAAAATAATTCTGACGGACAAACAGTAAGCGAATTTCATCTGAAACATGATAGAAATATACTGCTTTGGTTGAAAGACCATATATCGTATTTCCTTCATCTATTACTCCTTTCTTCTGCTCATGGAAATCTAGAAATGTAAAGATTCATCAAATTGAATTTTTTAACGACTATAAAATTTTCTTATTGTATGTATCGCATACGAGAAAGTGAAAACTTATTCTCGTAAAATTATTTTACATTTTTATTTCACAATATAATTATTATTTTTCAAACAGTTTTGTTTCTCTTCAATTTAAAATTCTCACCATTTATTTTCACTGATGGGAATATTAATAATTAAATATTATTAATTCAATTCGGGAAATTGTTTATTTTTTCTTTTCTTTATTTTGTATTAAGTTCGTAGCATAAATGAATAAATTATTCTTGTAAATATTTAACGTTTGGTAGACTGTTTTATTTACCTAATGGTTGGTTATTATTTTTTATAATAAGAAATAATATATAGAAGGAGATCATTGATATGCAAGAAATAAATTGTGTAAAATCAAAACCAAGTTTACAAAAACAAGCACATTCGAGATGAAAGAACATTACATAGTCAATATTTTTTAATCTAAATAAAGTTGAATTACTTAAATATTCTATGTGTAGTTTACAGTGTTCATTCAGTGTTCCACAATTTTGCCATCTTAGGTTAAAAAATTGCCGGCGGTGAGAATTTAAATATCTCTTCCGCTGTTTGCTTTGCCTTATTATTCTTGAATCCTTCTAAACTTCCTATGCATTAATGAAATTCGTATCATTTAGCAATTAGTATTTATTGCATGCCTATTCCACTTACAATTCATTATAAATATAATTGCTATGGTTCTTCCATCTTTCACTAACTTTCATTATAAGTGAAGTCTGAATCAGAGATATTTAATATTTTTATGACCAACGATATTTTTTGCAAATATGTTTCAATTAACGAAACCTATGCTTGAATGTTGGCGTTGTTCCCTTAGCCTAATATTAATTTTCAAGATTTGGTGAGAAACTTTGTCTCTAAATTTTGACCAGTTCAGATATGATAAGCATTTGGACCAAAAAAAGCTAACAAAAAAATATTTTCTGCCCTTTGTAGTGATTAATTAAATTTGGGGGCTTCCCTATTAAGACTTATTGAGTATGCATTTAAATGTTTATTGACAAAAGAAAATGTTACTTCCCTACGGAGCAGAATAAATAATGACCAATATCCTCAAAATTCATGTACACTTGCTTCTAAATTAAGCAATCGATCAAAGGTATCCACTCTGCAGTTCCAGGTCTCCCATCTACTACAACCTAAAAAGGCCTCTCTAACGTACAATTATCCATATCCCGTCAAACTGTCTACTCCATTTTCACGCACATAACAATACTCGCTCAATGAACTGCCAACACACGTTCCTAGCATCAATAATGGAACGATCCAGCATCATCTACCGTTGGCAAAAATTATTTCTCTCCACATCTTTTCTTCTGGAATATGATGGATGGCGCATCGAAACAAAGACTGAGAAAAGTGATGTACCATGCAAATCGAATGCCACTAGACAACACAAAAGTAGCGTCACATTCGTATAAATTACATAATTTTTGGAAGGTAACCGGAAGAACGTTGTTTGGATTTAGTGGAGTGGGGTTGTTTTTCTGCTATTTTTTTATTATTATTCGACCTGTACCGTTTGAGCGGTGGCAGTGACCGCATGACTGCTGTTTGTAGATGGTGTAAGAACAATGGAAGCGGCGCATCTTTACGGGAGGAAGTGGTGCATGAACTGTGGAAAAAATAGCTGAAATATATCTAAAAAAAGGGCGCCCAATCTGCACAAGAAAATGCTAAAAAAAATTCCAAAGCTATTTTTACACCTTCAGTATTATGGTTTTTATCCTGTTTCATGTAAAAAACGAAAGGATGAAAAGCTTAATCTACATGACATGTTAATAATATCGAAGTCACTTTTTCAACAACTAGAACTTTTTTTTATATATTGTGTGATGAAAAGTGACAATTTTGAGAAAAAGCGAGTTCCAATAATAAACGAAAATTGTTAGTTTTCTATTCGGGACTCTAAAATAATGTATGTGGTAATAATGTATGGTATATGTAATAATGACTTGTCTATATATGGTATTTAAAAGATTTATAAATTATAAATTCAAAACAGAATTCAAACGAATTTTTTCGTTATTAATTTATTCTTTAATGATCTGCTTACGATTACTGAATATATCTTATTTTATTCAAATCTACAAATATTGTTCATTAAATGAATAATATTTATTAAAATTAGCTGGATATAATGCTGATTAACATGAATTAAAATGTGAAATCAAATCAAATCAAAACAAATTTTACTTTGATATGTTTGGTAAAAAAAGACTATCCTGAATAAAAATCCCTGATATATAAATGGCAATGATAAAATATTTTTACTTTCTCTCATTTGAAATATACAATAAGGGAGTATTGTAATCATCACAAAATGGCACCTCGAGATTTTGATGAGTCTCCTCATTTCAATCCTCCTTGAATTCGAAAAACACATTTTTAGAATTTTATTGGTCTGCCTTTGAACACGATATCTCAAGAATGCTTTGAGTAGCTGACAATGTTTGGAATTGGAATTCGGTACGGCATATTTGTAGAATTCTATCAAATTTTGAAAGAAATCCATTCACTGAAAATTTATTTGACCACCTGTTCGACTGCTAGTGAAAAGATTATTACTAAAAGAGCTGGATGGATAAAATTATGGCACAGTTTTGGCATCTAAAGCTTATATCCATATAAAGTGTCTATCGGTCTGTAATTCAAAAATGCTATGACATACATAAATGCAATCTGGTATGCAATTCTGATACTAAAATTGTAGTTTTGTGTCCAATTTTAATTTCAGTCGATCGGAAAAAAAAAGAATATCCAAAATGCATATAAAAATTTAAAATGCATGCAAAATGTTTATAGCTTTCTTTACTATACTACGAAGCTCAAAACACTCAGGAAACAAAAATATGAGCACCCGTGGCATTCAGACGGTCTTATTCAAGACCACAATTTCTATATGCATAGGCGGCAAGAACACCTTTATTAGAGAGTATGCACGAAAGTTTCAGAAAGACCTCTCCCGCTGATTTTCATTTCGTGTCTACTGTCAATCCACAACACTATCTATCACTTTCGGAATTAGAAGAGGACAGTTTCTGCAGTTATATTCCTCTTGGCTATCGTTTAAATCAACATTATCGTGTTTGAGCATGATAATAAAATGTAATATAGATTTAAATATTTCATAAACCATTAATATTAACACAGATTATATTTTGACTTCACTTTTTAACAAACTTTAAGACAAGTATATTGGCAGCCATTTACTGAACCATTAAGAAAAAGAAGCAAACTCCCATTTCGATGCATATCTGCAAGATATTTTTTTTTTCCTTTTTTATGTAAAATTTGTTTTATGAGCTATTTAATATTTTTGGTCACGATGTTGCGTTACATAATCTTATTCGTCAATATCTTAAGGCTATGAATTAAGAAATGTTAATCCTTTTTACCTATTTACCAGGGATTTTTTTTCCAGAACTCTCAAATTTGCATTCTGCAAAATCATATGTCGAAATATCTTAAAATCACATATTTTTCACGTTGATTATCTGATTAAATCAAATGGAAATTTTATTAAGCGTGATTCGTATGGGATGCTGTATAAAAAAACACCGAAGACGTAGATTTCGGGTTTTTTTAAAAATTATTTTAGAGATAAATTGTAACTGAAACTGATTTTGTATCTTTAATTCTTCTAGGAAATCATCCAAAATTTGGGACAAAATTATCTGTGGTATAATATTTGAGAATAAATCAACTTTAATATCAAAACGCATATTTATATAGCAATTCTGTAATACAATTCTAGATTATAATTAACTCATTACAATCATTTTTAACTTAAATTAACTTTTTTGTATTAGCTATTTTTAATGAACAACTAACAAAGCACTCATGTGTACCGACTGATTAATGTTTATTCTCATTTTGAAAAAAAAAATCAAATTACACTTGATTACCTATGCATAATTTTTCTGTCTGTAACTAAGTATATAAAAAAATACAATCTTGTATTGAATTTCTTGCTAATTGGAAAAATTTATCATGTCTCATTAGTGAGATAATTTTTTTCCACACATGTTCGCTTATTCATATGCAGGGAACTTTAGGCAATCTTTTGTGTTTCGTCTTGAGAGCATGGATTTTGTAAGCAGCTGAACACAATTAGCGAACTTTCTCAAAAGATTGCTTTTGTGTGATAACTGAATGCTCTGTTGCTCTCAGTATTTGCTTTGAATTAGTCCAGTAATATTTGCATATCCAAGGACTTCAGCTCTGTTGACCTTGTAACCTTTTTCAATATTCTTGTTTTACTTTTTATACTGTATCATACATGTATTACTAGTTTTGGTCTGCTTGTAAAAAAGAAAAAGGTGCTCTTTCTCTATTAAAACAATAAGATAGTTAAAAAAGCGATTAGTAACGTATTGAGGTATTTTGTTGCCTTAGGCTATGCACATTTTGAGGCCCCTTTTCTAAAAAAAACTGATAAATTTATTATCATAGTTCATCATTTTTTTAAACATGTTGACTCTGCATTTTAGATTAATATTTTATTAAATTAGAAAATATGTTTTTTTGTTTATCTATTATGACTCCAGACTGCTTAGCATCCAAGTTTGTACTCAACATTTTTGAAATAGATGTTTGGTTTTGTAAATATTTTAATAATTAAGTGAATGTAATGATACAAATAAGAACTTGGCCTATCATACGTGACCAAGCTTTAATATTTTGTTATTCATAGATTGTGTATTTTTTAATCGAACTGCTTGCGGCTTCTTCTCACCTCCACTGCTCTTGGTAACTGCTTAGTCTGTCTAGTTGGAAATCCGACTGTGGAGACGACACAATTGTCTCTTTTGTTCCAGTTTTAAAATTATTTTATGCAAGAATAAATATGTTGCAAGGGCTATGTTGCCAAATAAAATAGTCCAATATTGAATATTGGGAGCAACTTTAGTATGGATAAACTAAATAAACCGAATCTTCGGAAATATAAAGTCAACTCAATATATATGAAATGAAGAAATTTGTTTAGACATCCAAGTCTCCAGAATTGCTAATACTACAAGTACTATTAACTGTTTTTTTTTCCTGGAGACTGATTACTGTTTATGTTGAATTGAAAATTGAATTTACATTGTATCAATGCTTTTATAACAATTAAAGTATATATTTATTCGTTTTATGAGATTTTAATAGATATATTTAAATTTTACATATTTTATCATATATTATGTAAATACTGAGCAAAATATAAATCATAAATGCAAAATATTCTGATAAAATTATTCATCTTTTATTTTTTTCTCACTTTACTGGGAAATTTTTAAGATAAGGCTTTTAAGGTCTTACATTAAGACTATCTGCATGTAACTAAGCAGGCCTACCTTGGGTATTTGGGTAATTAGTCTAATGATGCTGAAATGTTTTTAGACAAATTGTTATTGTGAATCACTACACGTAGGATTTCAGACAAACTTTTGGTTATCTGATGAGTTAGTCTAATATTTGTGAGATATCGAGTGGATTAACTTTTTTTGAGCAAAGGGTGATTTTGGGCTATGTTGCCAAATAAAATAGTCCAATATTGAATATTGGGAGCAACTTTAGTACCGATAAACTAAATAAACCGAATCTTCGGAAATATAAAGTCAACTCAATATATATGAAATGAAGAAGAAAAAAATGTATAATACATTAAAGGATATATATAATTTAAACCTTAAAAATACTGCATCTCTCTGTCTATCTCGAATTCTCTATTTGCTGGAAGAATTAAATTGATGTGCAGTTTTTATTTGATTCTTTTATACCAGAGCCCTATTTTCTGCCTTCGATTGTTTAGGAAAACGTTACTTAAGTGTGGTATCATTAGGAAATTCTAATTTATTATTCGTGAAGTACTAATATATATGGGCTCTTTGACTTAATGTAGCTAAGCTAGTCTGAACGAAATAAAAAAAAATTTAAAAAAAATCCCGAACACTGCCAGATAGAAGTCAGATAGGTACATCTCATTAGGCGAGTATAATTAATACTTATTCCTTTTCACTAATACTTAATTCTGATTTACGTTTTCACCATTCCCTGCTGGATTTTCGGTTCTATTTTTTATTCGTCTACTGGCAATATTTCCCAAAAGAAAGCTTCTCCATCCAGTCTGAGATGTGGATACTAAGACGTCTCTTGGATTTCAAACTGCCCAAGGCATGTTTGAAATTGCCTCTGCTTTTTATGTGTATGCTACTTTAAAAACGCTTTGCTGGCAGTTCCTGGAATTTGATGCCAGAAGCTTCGCCGTATTTGAAAAACCGATGCAACCAATTGTGCATTAGTTGCCATATAGCAAATGATGGATGAAGTAACCGATTGCATTTCATGATTGATTATCTGACAGATGTCATTTCATTGTGTCTGAAAATTTCGATTCCTTCCTTTCAGATATGTGAGAACTTTTTCTGATTTTAATGAATAATGCTAGATGAAAAAAACTGAAAGTTTTCTTTAAATATTAGAATATTTGCATTCTAATGTTAGGAGAATTCTAAAGTTTGCATGTTTTTTTATGTCACTGGAATTTAAAAAATTTATAAAATGTGCATTTGGAATCTGTGACATATAATACACTTCTTTTAAACTATGAACTTGATAGAAAAATCCTCCTCGTTAAATTTTGTGAAATTAGTATTAAAACACCTTGGACTTAATATGTCAAAAGTATATTAATAAATTGGCTTGTTTGTTTAAATAATTGAAATAAGTTTTATATTGTGAGGACTATCTGTCTTTTATAAATTTTTTCTTCATTACTTGCCCGCTCTTTCAAAAATTTTAATATTGTTCATTGGAAAATGAATAAAAAAGAAAAATAGTTTCATTAAAATTAATACGATTATAAGTGTTTTGCCGTATTTTCTTGCTGTAGTGGTTCTTGGGCGGAAGAGTACTTGATTAATCAGTATGAATTTCTTGGCCAGAGCTTAAGAATTCTTTTTCGCGTGTAAAAGTTTATTGTAAGTGATAAAGTTGTGGAAGAAATGGAATAAATGATAAAAATCCCTAAAACTTAAGAATGACATTAAACATATAACAGATTGAGAGAGACTAGAAATTCATTTAATCTTGCATATTTCTACAAATAAAAAATAAAAAAAAAACATGAATAGGAGTTTCTGCCTCAATAGGGCATATGAACTCATACATACTGCACATACTATTGTATCACTGTAATTCGATTTTCAGAATGCTGGACCATATTGTAAGGATCGTAACAATATTATTGGTCATTTTTTGCTAATAGAGGCCATATACATAATAAATACAAAAGTTTTGAACAGTACAGTTCGTAAGCAAAATAGTACGATTCAAAATGGCAAATGGGGGGCGAAAAAACTAAAGGAAATGCATGTAACAGGACGAACGTCCAACGAAGAACTAGAGAAATATGCTCATCTTACTCATTGTGTGTTAATATTCTGTGAGGTAAAATTGTCTAAAGAGGTTCCTGAAAACAACATACAACCGTTTAATGGTTTGCCTTAGATCTGAATCTTCTTACATGTGATGAAATTATATTCAAAAATAGGAAAGAATTTGCCAAATGTTAACGAATTTTTCTATTTTTCATCCTTTTTACTGCCATAATTTTCATGCAATAAATGTATTAAGTACTAAATTTTATTATTTATTCTCCTTTCATGCATTTTATTGCGATAGCTGTGCTTTTTTGATTTCTATTAATGCTTTAATAGTAAATTTAAATGCGAAATCATTTATAAAAGAAACTATGTTGCTATGTTATCTTTATTTTCTCGATACATAAATGCGAAAATAATTTTATTTATTCATTATATTTTCAAAAAACAAACGCAAAAAGTTCTTTTGTTTCCTTCTTTTGGAAAACAAAGAAAAACCGTGATACAGTTAGTGTTCTGCGGCGTCTAATCTATCATTACCCGACATAAAAATGCATATACATTTTTAATGCCTTCGTTGGAAAATACCTCCCCTTTGTTTTTTGTGTGCGTCAACTGCACGCTTCTGTTATTTTGCGGAATCTGGTTTTTGTCGGGGACTTTTCGTTGCAACAAAGAAAAAGGAGAATTATTTTCTGTGTAAACGTAGAAGGCTGAGCAGGTACACAACATTCGCGGTCTACTATTCAACGCCCATTTTTCAAGGACCCTGCCGAATTGTCTGCAAGCATCATAGCTCTGTCTTGAAACATACTTTTTTACTGCTGTCGTCTTAAAATCAAATCACAATAAGGCTTCTGTTTGAAAGTGTGTTGTGCATAAAAATAGGGATTATGATTAATGGCAGAAAACCAAGAAGGGAGCGGGGCGCTGGAGCTTTTTCTTTCGTGGTAATTTCTTTTCGCAATATTTTTGGCATATATTTCCGCTTCCTGTTTTTAAGTAAAACAATCTCAAAAATGTGTAAATTTCATCTCATTTTCGTGAAATAGAACTTATACATTTTTATTAAATGAATATTTTTTTTCTTTTCACACTATGTTTAAGAATGCAGACTATGTGGAAGCTAAATTTAAAATATTTATCTAATTTATACAGGACGACAGACATCTTGTTAGTTTATATATATATAATTTGATTAGCAGTGCATATACATTGTGAAAATTCGAGAAATAAACACTCGAAATATAATATGACCCCAAAGCAGGCATGATTTATTTTTTTAAAAAAACTAACAATTCTGTATCAAAGCTAGTTTCTAAAAATTAAGTGTATCACATTAATAATTCCATGTATAAAATTTGTATTGCAATATTACCAATTTATGCAAACAATTTAAAAAGAAGACATTACTTACATTCTATGCAAATTTATATTTAGTTTTCTGTTTTTAATATTGTAGATTTAAATATCTGTTTTAAATGCAGCAGTCTTTTTTTCTCGGTGTATTCTCTCATATCTTTGCTTTTACATTAAAATAAACATAGAATTTTGATTAACTACGCCATATAAAGTTCGCGGTATATGATTTGTGGGAATTGGCTTAAAAGGGGAAAAAAGGCTTGATCATAAGAATAGATACACTCTCCTTCCATTATTTTTGTTGGTTTAACAGAAATGAAACAATATTTCATTTGCCATATGAATTTGTGACAGGTTCTTCAGAAATATAAAAATAAATGCATGAGAATACAACACATTTCTGTAACTAATGACTTTCCCAGCAGTTTATTTTTTTTATTATTTTTTTTAAGGAAATTACTACAGTTACCAGAGTTTCGTAAAAATTTGAAATTGTTTTATTCATAGCCTAATTGTTGGTACCTGCGAATAATTTGTTTTGATGAATTTTTTTCCTTTTTGCTATTGACTGGAATAACAAGACGATTTTTCACTTTGTCTAAAACACGGTTCTATCGTTTATCTGTTTTGTATCTCATGATTTAAATATGGAATTGGGCGTTTTCGCTTCATAATCATCAAAGCATTTATACGAGTTACCTCAAAACTTCTGGTGCGATGACCTATAGAAAAGGTTGTGCGAGTTCATGTTAGCAACATACAGAACCAGACTCTGACTATGCCAGCGCAAATTTTGGATCTGGTCGGTAAAACCGAAAATCGAAAAGAAATGCTTTACTTAAATGAGTTATATGAAAAAACTGAACGAAAAGTATTTCTCTCACATTTATTGGGATAATGCTTATCTCATATTTATATATATTAGAATTTTTTCCTATTTTTAAATGACATAATATTATGAGTTTAAAAAAATCTACCTTGATATTATTATAAAATCCATGTTTTCCAGTCATCAAATAAAACCCAGTGTTTGATATTAGATATTTCTGTGAACATTCTAACTCTAAAATACTATTAACTATATTTTAGATCATTGTACATCAATATATAAATAATCAAATATTTGGTCAAATACATCATCTAGATGATTGTACGAATGTGGACATAATGCTTCAAAAATCCATAAAGCTAAATGGGCATCATTTGAAAGCCACGCTCCTACCATATCATATGATACCGTTGCCACTTTTACAAATAGTGAAATGAGCTGAATGATTTCATGCTAAATAAATGATATTTTAATTTAATTAAAAATCGAGAGTAGAATATTCCGGTGGTTAATACGTGTCTTGCAAACTTTACACAGCACAATCGCATTGAAAAGAAATCGAATTCTAATTAGTCGAATGAAAAGAAAAATTTTCATCTTCAAAATTCAGTTTCGTGCCAGATTTTTGTTTATAGTATACAAAAAAAAATCTATAAGAATAGCCGCATGGTTTAAACTTAGGGTCAGATAATAAATGTGAAGTGCATCTTCTCAATTTAATTTTGGAATCTTTTAGTGTTACTTTACAGCGCAGCGTAACATGATGTTTTATTAGAAGTTAGATAGCATACACAGTCCTATTTATCATCTGATTTTGATATCACGTGAACTGACTACTTCCTCTTAGATTTATTATGAATTATAATCGGTTTAGGACTGAGGGAGTAAGATAAAGGTAAATTGGCTGCATTACTGAAACAAAAAAAAAAAAAATGGTTAAATAAATTTAAATGGTGATAAAAAGCATAAGCGTGGCACTAAGAAAGATTTAATTTTGGGCTCAAAGTATGTGCAAAAAGGAATATTTCATTTATTTATCATCCTAATTTTGCAGGACTATTAAAAGAAAACAATACAAAATACAACCTTGTTGTCCAATTTAAATAAAAAACAACTGTTGAAAGTTTAAGTTCAATTCAGTTATAAGCGTTCAATGTAAACTCCTCCAGAAATTCGAAGGATATATCGATACATCGAGATATTACAGTAACTCATCTAACACATCAGCATGTCTGGTGCGAAATATTGCAGATATGCGTGTCTTGAATTCGTCGACATTTGGTAACGATGAAACATATCTGCTCATATTGAATACCTACGTGGAGAAATAGATTCGCCGAACTTTTGCGAAATGAAATTGTTGCAAAGAACATTCTTTGTTGTTAACTTTCTTTTTGTTGATATATCTTGTGAATAAGCCCCTTTCTCTTTCTTTCGCTCGTTTTATAATACGTATTGTATGATGAAGAGACATGAACGTTATTCGCAGGAATTGCTATTTTATTCTGTAAAATTCGACGAATTTTATAAATTTAGAGATGGTTGTGACGTTTGATTATTCTTTAAAAAAATATGTTTATGAAAAAAAGATGTTAATCTTTACTAATTAAAATTGAATTATCACAAATTTAATTTAATTATAAGAGTGAGATTGACGATAAATTAGTCAAGGCTTTCTACGAAGTAAACGTTAGTTATTGAGTGTGTTATTTGATATCGTTTATTTCTGATCGATCTGAATGATTGATTACTTTATAATACAATTTTTGTCTGCCAACTATCGAGCAATTCGGTTCTCAATTTACATGCGCAAATGTGTAACAGTTTCACTGGAAATTTACTCACCTTTTAGTAATCTAATAAACCGCAGTAAATTACACTTCTATATATGATACTTTTAAACTCTTTTAACTGTACAACTCGACATAATAACAAGTTCCCACATTCCATTTATTAGTTAAAGAAAAAATTTAAACGCGCATAAAGAATAAATTGAAATATATTTTTAAATGTCATAAGAAAGAATGAGATAAATATCATAACATATCACTACACTTTTTATGCTGAACTTTTCGGTTTTAGAAATTAAACTAGCAGAAGTATTCCCCCCTCAACTGTTCTGTATACTGACATGATGTTGCGTTTTGTGTTTTACTTCACCATGTAACATAGATAATAAAACGTGCATTTTGTACTTCTACCCTTGGACGAATATATGTCCAAAATTTGGTTCAAATTCACTACGTTGATGTTTAGTCCAGATACTGAAACTAATCAATCAAACTATTGCTATTTTCACTTACTTCGTTTATAATTATGTGAACTGACTGATAATGATGAATACTGATTACTTGTGTGACGTCTATGGACATAATACATACAAACTGATACACGATAGACGTCTACAATTGTGGTGGTAAAACAATATGCTAAATCTCATCCATCTAGTTATTTATGCTTTTAAAACTTTCTTACTGAAGTGCTCATAAGCAGATGGGCAGGCAGATTTCCCTTTGACAGATATTGCCTAAAATTTAATATAGATGTACAGTTTTTGATATTAAGACCGTATATTGTTTTATCAATACAGCTTGTTATATATTTGAATTATCATGCTGACAAACAGGCATAACTTAAAAGATGTTGGGGGGGGGGTCCGACTTGGGAAGGTCTGTAGATAGAAGATTAATGCAGCCAGTAGGTAGAAATGTAGATGTAGAGATTAATTCGAATTCTGGGGTCGAATATTTTTCTTCATTTGCACTTCATATACGAAAATGTATAAAAGCTTCGTGTTGTGATACAAAACTTTTTGTTGTATTGCTTGGCTATGACGAGTTGGCGGCTGATTTCCGATTTTAGACAAACGAGATATATTTGAAATGGATCGGGAGTTGCAATAAATTATATTGGACTTATATGTATTGCCTCCCTATTTCTTATCATCTTCAATAGCGTATTATGAAAGAAAAAAATGCAGCCAGTTTCTGACAATTATGATTTAATCCGTATCCTAACTTATCAAATTAGATTCGTCTGATACCATACAATTCTTACATCACATCCGCAAGCTCACCAAAACCAGATTATAGTTAAGAGTTATCTAATAGTTGTTTTTTTCGTTGCAAATTAAACACCTTTTCAACAATTATTTTTAATTCCTTTGCAACTCATTTGACACTTTGAGATATTTATTAATATACATTTTTACCCACTACATTTATGAATAATAAAGAGTTGATTTAACTGTAATTCTGAAAAGTACGTGATTCGAGGATACGCTATTTGATTCATTCAGCGTACAAGCTTAATATAATAAGTTACTTAAAAAAACAGTAAGAATCTACAAATGAGATTTTGAAAAATGTGTATTTCATGTTGATAAGTTTATATATATATATATATATTTGAGTACTTATCTCCTGTCACATTTAACAGCAGAAAAGTTGTCATAAACAAGTTTTTGAAAATGCTCAATATAAATATATTAGTGCTTTAAAGAGAGTATTTACGTCGCGGTAATAAGCTGGTTTGACAGAACTCCGCCATTTGTCACATCGTAATAACAGCTGTCAACTGAATATCGGAGCTAAAAAAAAATGTTACTGCCAAGATCTGAATATTTTCGTACATTTATAGTGCCATTTCTAGAGATGTAACTGGTTATTTAAGCTATGGGTGTGATTAGTATGAAGATAAGATTTGATTTATTCTGTAGAGACATCTTTTCACGAAATTGCTATTTGCGCCATAAAAAAAAAATTATAAAACAGAAGGCTTTTAACGAAAATATTTTTGGAAATGCATCGATAAAATTTGGTTTTAACCTATATTTTATTTTTATTTAACGTTTGCAATTCAAAATTATAAATCCGGAAAAAGGGAACTTGGGAAAAAATTTCTATTTTTCTGTGAATTGATTTAAACGGTTTGAAATCGATTGCTTATGTTTGAAGTATATTCCTTGAATATTTATTATTTCTACAACGCTATATTGTCCTTATTTAGTTACTTTCTCCACAGTTCATCGTGTGAAGGATGGGTATAAATATAATTCAATGAATCCGTACATCTCTAATACGTGAAAAAGAATGAAATTTAACCCTCTCATTCCTAAGATCACCAGTTGACGGATCTCATAGAATACTGGAATGCCCAATTACTCTTTTAAATATAAGAATATTCCCCTGCCTCCTTCAAAAGTCGCAATGAATTTTTTTAATAGGAGACAAATTCTTAAATATATTACATGTTTTTCTTTGATTTTTATATTATAGCCAACGAAAGTGGTCTTTCCAAAACTTTCTTGCCTATTCTCTAATAAAGCTGTTATCCTAGAGAACGTCTTTTATGGCATTGGCGTACAGTTGTTATGAAATATTATCCTTTGGCGTGAATTTGGAATTTTTAATAAATATGTCATGTCATCCTTGGCGAGTTATTTGGCTATTAAGCCCTGGCATGCAGTTATTAACATCCGAAAACCGACTCAGTACTTTAGATGCGATTTCCCCAATCGATTGAAACAAAAATTTGTTAAAATGCTACACTTGTAGTCACAAAATCCCATACCAAATTTCATTTATCTAAGTCACTGGAGCTTTTGAGTTATCGCGTTTATATGTTTCTGAAAGTACAGACCGACAGATGGTCAACCCCTCATTAGATTTGGATCAAAATTTGAAAGGTGTCTACGCAATAGATGTTTCATATTTCCTACTTGAAGAGTTTTTGAGTTATCTTTGTCACAGACAGACATTTTCCAAAAATGTGTCTTTCGAATTCAACGAGGCCTAAAACGTGGAGATTCGTCAAAATCCCGAGTTCGGTTTTTTGCCGATTGCAATACTTTTCTATTCGACATTTATGAGAGAAAAAAAACATTTTTTTAATACTTTTATTTTATAGATGCCTTCCAGAATAATATATTTATCACAATCCCATGCAAACATTTTACAAACCTTGTCATTTGCATCCATTAATTCTAGTATTGAGACATTCTCTCCCCTGTGAATCCCCATTATAATTTCTCACTTTAATGACCCTGTCGAGATGCCAAATTATGATCTAGTTTTGCTCAGATGGTTGTTCTTCTCTTTGCAGAAACAGGTGTAACGAGCTCTACAGCTGGTGTTCTTTTTCTGTCGAGAATCTCCGCAATGCAAGACAAGGAGACCGTGGACGACGCTGAGGAGGCCTTGACTTGCAAGACCGACATCATCAGCCAAACTCCTGAGAAAAAAGACGAGAAGCAGAAGGAATCCACCAAAGACGGAAAATTTGCCTTCCGGAAGATGAAAACGCCCAAGAAAGGTAAAAATCACGACTACCCATTGATCTTAATATCAAAAAATGTTTCACATTTTCTATAATTGTGTTTTGAAAAAAGAACGTTTTGAATTTAAGTCGTGTCACGGAGAAAAATTCATTTAAAAAAATTTAGTTTTATCACTTATATAACAAAATTAAAATTGAAAGAATCATGAAATATGTCAAGTAGATGATAATATGCATCTAGTTTTTTTAAAACAAAAATCCCCAATAAATAGAATTTTTTAAAAAAGAAAATGGATTCTAATATGCAGACGATAACTTTTTCAAAAAACAAAATAATTCTTGCAAACAAAATCAAATAAATTTGCATATAAATATGTTTTTAATTTTATTTATTAATTTATTTTTTTACCGGTACAAAATAATTTTAGTCATTATTAATTAATTTATTAAATAAACATGTAAATATTCGTACTGTCTTCTTTGGATATTTTTTTCACACAATAATTCAAGGGAAAACTCTTAAGAATAATGATATGAGGATTTAAATTCTTTACCATCGTAATAATATGATTTGATGAATTTTTGACCGTTTGTTGTACTGTTTAGAAGTGATTGAAATGGAAATAAACAAATAAAATCGCATTTAAAATCCAAGCATCGAAAATATATCTGGAATTTTTTTGAAATCGTTTCACCGCTGGTGTTTTTTATATTAATCGATTTATCCAATTTGCGAATAAAGAATTACGTATCTTATCAACCTCAAATTAGTTTCTAATGAAATTATAAAAAAATTTCAACTAATTATAAAAAAAGAAACCACAATAGTTTTGAATTTTAGAAGGCTAAAGCTTTTTATATGTTGTCACGATGATATTTAATTACGATATAGCGTATTTTGAAGTGTTTTATTGTTACTTGAATTTAAGTTTATTAAAGTGTTTTAAAACATCAGATTATAACTAGGTAATGATGAATTGCATTCTCCCTGGAAAAAAGAATTGTGAAACAGGAAACTTATATTGATTGAACAAATTTTATCTACAATCTATTTTTAAATTATAGCAATCATGGCCTAATTTGCTTATATTTTTCGATAAGATCCTGACATCTCGATACAGATGATTTGGAACAAATCGTAGAAATTTTCCGGTCACTGACTTGAAAATATGAGTTTTATTTCCGTGGTTAAGACTGAATAGATAAGTGACCTGTGTATTCTAAAAACGCTATTGGATAGATTTACAATTTGTTAAAATTATCTCAATCATAAGATTATCTCAAAAATTCTGAAACAATTTCTTTACAGTGGGATACAATTTTTTTTTAAATCCGTCGTATTTCTGTATATTTATTTTTGCCTTTTTTTACTTATTACACGTGGGAACTAAAATGTTCAACAAATTTTAAATTTTATGAATTTTTATTGATCTTATTATACAAATATAATGTAGAGGTAAAACCTGAATTCTAAATTTCTATTTTTACTTGGTATATTGGCATCTATTATACTGCGATCTATTGAATTATTTAAAACCTTTTTTTTCACAAAAGAGGTATCTGTTTAGAATATAGTGAGTATACTTTTTCAACTGATATAAACTAGGAGTAATATTTACTTACAACATATATTTAAAAATAATTTCATAATCTAATAATCTAAAGATAGAAAATTCCATCTGTAATATTGGTAACTTCCGAAGCCTATAAACGTTGGATCGTTATTGAATTTTTCTGTTTTAAAATAAAGTAATTTTTTCATTAATATTTGTAGTCATGGTATTTGATATTTCAATATTTGCTTTGCATTTAATTTATAAAAGCTAGATTTTAATTTATGTCCTAAAATGTTCAAGAATGATTTAGTTTAGCTAAATTAAATGGGACCACGATTGTTTATTTGTTAAATATAAGCATCGAGACTGGAGGATTTTAGATAAGTGAGTTCTGATACACTTTAAATCATACGCCGATTATACATAATCTTTCCTCCGCTGCGAAAGTTGGAAGACTTTCTCAGGTATCGGCATTGTAATTTAACCATTGTTTATACAATTTTAGTTACTTTTTTTCTCTAGCACTTCTAAATTTCTTAAAACGGCTTTTATTATGTCAACAAACTTTACCTTTTTTAATATCTGGTTGATACTATGAAGTTTGGAATTTTCATACTATTTTATAACCGCATCTTTTTCTTTAAGTACTTTTTTTAAATTGGAATTTTTCCACCTCTGAAAAATCTGACTAACATTCTTACTGATTCTTGAAAATTTTTTATACCCTGCTATAGATTCAGAAAAACTCGCATGGGCATTGTTCAGGGATCAAAAGGCTAATATTATGGCAAAAATAACTTTTGTTCTGTATTTAGTTAATCACAGTCGTTTGAATGCTCCATTCTGGCTAAAGGCGAAGTTCAAAGATGATTGATTTGATTTGATTTACAGTGTTTATTTATGAATTTTCTATTCTTTCTTATTCGTTACTCTCTCTGTTAATACTAGACCTGGGATGATAGACGAAGCATGCATTTCAATAAAACTGAACGAACAACCGCCCATTTTTCTCAGAGATTATGGCAGGCCGAGCTAAACAAGAGGCGTCTATAATGTTTCTGTATCTCAAAATGAATAATTTGGAGAACGGGAACTACACAATTGTATTCAATTTAAAAGAGCTTTGTTAGATAATATTTATAAAGGATTCTATGGAATATGTATTTTTTTATAATTATAAGACTGTAGCGCAATTACAAAATGGACCTAATCAATAATTCTTATTGATTTTTTTGAAACATTCTGTTACTTTTTAGATTATTCTGTATGCTGTCAAGAATAGAATACTATTTATGCTTTCATTATCTTAACGTCTGTACTTTTGAATTGCAGAGAAACCTGACAAAAATAGTCCGTCGAAGTATGAAGGAGACGGAGTTGTCTTCAAAGCAAAACTGATTGGTGTTGAATCAGTATCCGATCCAAGAGGAGACAAAATGTGCCAAGAGGCGATGCAAAGGTTGAAGGTAAATTCATTTAATATTTTATTTTTTAGATATTTGAAATGTTTTGAATCTAAGTACTTTTACACTCTGCAAGCACGCGTTTATAGGTTTTATTAGAAATGTAAATGGCAAGAAATTATTTATGTATAAAGTATATTTGTCGTAATGCAATTGAGTAATATTATAGCGTTTTTTGCTATTGTTTTTGGAATTATAATTCCTTTGTTAAGAACAATGTCACATTAAATATGATGAATATATTTGTAAAAGGTTATTGAAAGAAGAATTAATACTGGGTTAAAAAATAAAATAAACATTAAAAAATAAAGAAATATTTTGCATTCTTATGGAAACAACATGTTTAATATTATATACACTAATAATTTTTCATTAGTTGATACAGCTAAAAGGAAAGGGTTTTAACGTTTAAAAGTAAAATAATCTTGCATTTACTCGTAAATCGGTAAGAAGGCCGAAGAAAGATATTATAATCCACTTATTATTAAACACTCGTACACTGTTCAAAAGTATTGACACTTTGTTCTTAAAATATAGTTTATTTTCAGAGCTCTAGGAAAGTAATTGTATCAAGATGTATTTTTTTTTATGAATAATTCATAATTAATGAATTAAAGTTTTATTTTTGCTTGCATCATTTACATCAAAGTCAGTTCGTTAATTCCTTGATTTCATTTCAGTTGAACGTTAAGAATACTGGTCCACATAAAAGGAAAATAACTATATCTGTTTCTCTACAAGGCATCAAAATAAAGGACGAGAAAACAGGGGTAAGTACTTGCATTATTTTTCAATAAACTAATAAAAAAGCATGCAAGTATTTTTTGTAATAGTTATCAGATATTTAATATAAGAATCATAAATTTAGGTATTTACTTATTGATTGCTTCGAAATACTAAAAATTCATTTTTAAAACGAGCCATTCAATTCCATGTATCGGTCGAATGGCTCGTACGTATCATCGCTTATATGTAGATAATAAACTTTTTGTTATGATATATATAATGAACTTTATAAACTCTGTATGAGGCCATTTGATTTTGTAAGTTTTCCAAACTGTTTACGATCTTGGTCCTTTACAAAAATCGCCATTCCTGTATTAAAAATAAATATTCGAAGAAAAAGAATAATTTCAAAAGGGAAGTTTCAAGGAACTGCTGCCTTCATTATTTATATATCTAAATTAAACATTATCTTTATATATCTAAATTAAACATTATCTTTATATATCTAAATTAAACATTATCTTTATATATCTAAATTAAACATTATCTTTATATATCTAAATTAAACATTATCTTTATATATCTAAATTAAAACATTCTTTATATATCATTTTAAATCACTTTCCTGGAGATTAAAATTTTAAATTATAATTGCGTTACGTCACTATGGTGTAATAGTGACAATATGCTTTCATACTAAAGATACTTCTCTAAGTCTTGGTATAAACTAAGTAATATACACGTTTGTCATATAAATAATGACTCTATCTAGCTAGTCATCAGACCATACTACAAAGCTGAATGACAGGACAATCGCGAGTCGGACTTTTGTTTTATATGATAAACCATATTGCAATATAATAGTTTCTATTATGCGTTCCATGCGGGAATCTTGAAAAAAAAAAACAGGTACGTCACGTCATCGGCTGTGACGCCGTGAGCTAATTAACATTACCATTATTGTACCATCAAAAAAAAAAAAAAAAACGGCGGGAACCATTTATACTAAATCCTAAAATTCCAGATATAGCTTAACTTTTTTATTTCTGTATAGATAAAAGTTTTTAGCTTTACATCCGGAAAAGTTAAACTATCTGAACAATGCCAAAATTTGAATAATCATAGGCTTTGATAACAAAAATTTCTACACCCTGAAATGCTTCTGAAAAATTTTGCCTTGTTTTATTTCATTCGTTAACTGATGTAATAAAAATTATTCGACAAATTGCACTTGTGTTGGTTGATGAAATATTCATGAATTATTGAAAGAGGACAGGGTTTTTTTACTGCAAAAATTTATTCAGTTCAATATAAATTAGAATTCTTATAATGAAAATTGAAAATGTCTTTTCATTCAACCCTAAATAAGAATTTTTTTTTTTATCTTCAATAAAATTGCGTTAGTTTTTTTTTTTTTTTTTTCAAATGAATATCACTATGTATTCATAAAATGTGTCATTTCATATTGTCGCTGGCATTTCAACATGCGCAGTTCGTATATTTTATTTTATGAAAAGGATGATCATATATCGAAAATTTTTTTTCCTATCTTATGATTTGTTAAATTTTGTATCATAAAATTCGTCTTGACATTTTACAGGCCGTGATGTACCATCATCCGGTTTCCCTGATATCTTTTATATCTCAAGATATATCAGACGCAAGAGCGTTTGGCTATGTATTTGGATCCACCAGCGAACCTCACCAGTTCATTGCAATAAAAACAGAGAAACCCGTAAGTATTCACTTAAAATCTTTCTCATCTATGTTCTCGGGCAATGGCTAAAAAATTGTTACGAGAATCGTCTAATAAATTGAGAGTAAAAAAAAAAAAGTATCTAGAATCAATAGATCAGACAATGCTACCAAGAATACAAGACAAACAATAATTTTACCCTCACGTCATTTATAGTTGGTATGCCATTACTAGCTCATAAGAAGAAAAGTTTCATCTATTGTTGTAATAAGGATAAATGACTCCTCCATCTAAAATAATATCGCTTCGGATAGCTTCTTGTCATTTTCGATTTTAAATATTTAAATAAATTATGGCTCCAAGATCATCTATAATATGCGTCAGTGTGCCTCTTCGGCCTATCCTTTCTCTTGATCCTTTTAAGTGCGATTAATTAAAAGTCCATGTCCCGTTAGTCTTAAAAGAATTAATTCAAATGATTCAATATACAGGTGCCAAATTAATATCAATTTTACGTAACGAATTGATATCAAAGAAATATGGTTTATTTCCAATATCAAAAGAAAATATTTTATTTATTTTATACAAATGTGTAATTAAAATGATGTATTTATATATTGTGTAATATTCTAATAATTAATTCACTCAACGTTATAATTTTTTTTCAGGCTTTTCATGTTGTTTTGGCCTTGAGAGATTTATTTCAAACAGTTTTGAATCATAAACAGGAAGAAATACAACATGTTAAAGAACAGACGACCGAAGAGCCTAAAGCTACTAAAGCAGATGAAATTGAAAAGAAAGAAGTGAGTTAAATTCTTTCATGCAATGAACATTTGCAGTACTTATCCGGTATTAAGATTATTAAATCAGTAACTCAAAACTAGGTATCGTTATGCAAAGTTTTCTAATTTGATAATAATTTTAGTGAAATCATTTAATTAATTGAAGAATCTCACATTATTAAATTGTCAATGATTTCCGTAATTTGGAACAAAAATATATGTATATTTCAGTAATGATGTAACTTAAAAATTTCTTTCTCGCATAGCTTTATATATTTTTCATGTTTAGTTTTCAATGATGTAGTAAGTAATAAACAATTTTAAACAATACGGTATTCATGTAACAATTTAAAACAAGAAAAACTATTAATATCTCTTAACTACTTAACAAAAGCACGTACCTAATATAAACTAAATTGTTATAACTTTTTTTTTTCTTTTGCACATTATTAAAATTTATTTACAGTAAAATAAATAAAAATTAATTGAAAATATTGTTTTGTGAAAATGTTTTTATATGGTTAATTGAAAAGGGGAATATATTAACAATATATGATTATTTATGAATTTAAAAATTTCAGTGTAAATAATTTCTTGACGTTATACTCTTTATTAATTGATTGTTCCAAATATCAACTGTTAATTTTATTATTTAGGATCAAAGCGTGAAAGCAGAAGAACCTATAAAGGTGCCAGAAGAGGCCAAACCTAAAGATGAAAATATATATTTTGTAAGAATTTTTTTAATTATAAAAATAGATTATTTAACTACACAATAATGGTATTAAGTTATTTAAACTTATGATCAGAAATTTAATTCATTTCATCTATTTTATAAATAATCTAATAATTTTTTATAAATTGTCACAGTATAATTTGTTTTATAAATAAATATATATTAACTATAGATTTATAATTATTATATACTATTTTAACTATAGATTTATAACTATAACAGAACATGCTTGATTAAAAATCGTATAAAGTGTTCTTTAAAGACATATTTGAGCACAAAGCTACTAAATTTAACTAGTTATTTTTTTAGGTAGATGGGGGCTCACTAAGAAAGAGCTGTTCAAAAATTTTATTAGATTTTTTTATTAAAAATTAATAAAAACTTTCCCTCAACAGATTCGGAGCGTATCATCGAGCAAAAAATCACTTTTATAGCTCTTTAAAATTAAAAAAAATTTCCAAGTTATATCAAAATTATTTCTGTATAGTTTTCCCTCTAATTTTAATAAATTTTCAAAATATTTTACAATATTTTTTCTGATTAGTAACTATGATTATGCATACGTGAGTTGCTATAATATTAAATATATTTTACAGGCACATTAGCATTGTTGTAATTAAGATTACATTTTAAAAAATGAAATAAAAGTATATAACTCAAACCTGAAACCTTATTATCCTAAGATCAGACTAGATGTTCGGGGCTCCTTATAATTTTTTTAATTGTAAAAGCATTTTAATTTATGAAAAGATATACATTTGACGTATTTCTTTATTTATGCAGGAAGTACTACTGACGGAACCCCGGCAAGTTCCTGAGGAAAGTTTGTTAGTCGACAATAAAGAGCCTACAACAACTGTAGATGATCTTTTAGGTTTACAAAATGAAATGGATAAATTAAAAGAGGTACAAATTATCATTTAAAATGTTTAGAACATAAAATTCAGTACCACAATTTAGTAATCTGAATATGTGCAAAATATTATTTGGAATTCAAATATATATGTATAAATACATAAAACTTATTTGATGAAACATTTATGTTCATGCTATCCTCAAAGATGGGAAAAAATCATGTAGTGTTCGGAAATGAATCTTCTAAATTTTAATTTTATGTGATTTATTGTATCAATACCCTATTTCAAATGCATTTGAGAATAACTGTACATCGTACTTTGTAATTTTGAGGCAAATAAAATGGCACTTTAATTGACAGTCTGCCTGAAATCTTCTATACCACCTCTGTGTTCAGAACCTCTTATCCACTGATATATTTAAGAACCAATATTTTATTTGATTTGTGTTGAAAACCAAATGCATTCATACATAGCATACACAACTCTCGTATCGCAAAAGTGGCAATATAGGTCATTATTAACACTTTTGATTGGCAATTTCCCGAGAGGTTGGAGAAAAATTAGAACAGAATTGGAAGAACGTGCACGTTACCCAACTATTGTCAATGTACTTCAAACCAGAAACTTGTTTAGATTTGGCGCTAATGACTTATTCGATACAAATCACATGTGTACACCAGGCCTTTCACACTAAACCCATATATCTACAAGGCAGATATTCGGTAGAAATAGATTTCGAACCCACCATCTTTTTGCAATTAAGATTCTGTCACTAAGCTGTCATGAATTTCCAAATTTACATGTGTAATGTGAAAATTTTATACTCTATTATTATTAATATTTGTTATACGAATGGAATTGTCCTGAAATAAATTCAGGATTTTAATATTCCTTTTATTCACGAAAATATTTTTACATAATAGTATTACACATTAGGAATTTAGTTTATTATTCAGAAACCTTTAATAATTATGTGATATGAATATATATATTATGCTAACTTTAATTTAAAACATTAAGAACCAATATAAAACTCTAAATTTGAAGGTACAGATGCTATTTACTGTAAAATTTGCTATTTCCTAACAAAATACTTAATTTCAGGGTATAAACCAAATGGATACCAGTATTGCTGCTGTTGCAGCATTCAATACTGATGTCCCATTACCAGAACCAGACCCTTTCGACACTTCTTTCGTTTTGGGTCCAAAACGGGTGAGTCTTAAATATAATACATGCATACTGTAAAATTATATACTTCCAGAAATATCTTTCACACAAAAGAATTACTTAGATTAATGTCATGTTTTGGAACTACCCTAAGTTATTTAAGAGCGAACATTGTAATTTTGAACCATTATTAACCAAGTGATGCTTACATACTTTTGCACTTGCATAAGTGGATATGTTTTCAAATTTTTGATCAATCAAAGTTGAAATATTAGAGGTTACCAATACATACACATATTATTTAAAAACTTGCGCATATTTGAAAAAAAAATTTCATTGCAGAAAAATTAATATTGTTTCTACATAGGCTGGAAAGAAATAATATTAATTGAAATCAAAGAAACAATATTATTAAGTAAAATCAAAGAAATAATATTATTAAGTAAAATCAAAGAAATAATATTATTAAGTAAAATAAAAGAAACAATATTATTTTTAAATCAAAGACACAATTTCTTTTGTGGCTTCAAAAAGGAAAAGTTGTGGCTTTAGAAACAAAGAATTTAATTCTAAATTAATGCAAAACAAATGAAACTAGTATAGTTTCCTTTATTGATCAAAACACGTAATTTCTTGACAAATATACTGCTGTTAATTATTATCAGAAATGGATCATTTTAACATACTGTAGATTTCTTTGCCTATTACTAATTTGTAATCTACAATTATTTACTATTACCTTGTTATTAAAAGAATATCAATTGATATGAATATTATTGTGCTTTCATAGTAATCTATTGATATGATTATTTGGCTTTCATTTTAATTTTAAAACAGAATTGTCATTTGATTTATAAATATTAAAACCGATAAGTCATGAAGAGTTCAATAACAGTGTCATTAATGCACATTTTGGAAATATTTTCAGGATTCCTTTCCTTTACCTATGCCAACGCCCATACCAGTTCCTGCCACTACAGCTCCTATGACAGTTGTAGAAGATAATCTGTTTGCAGAGCAAAGTGGATTCGGTGATAAATATGCTGCCTTTAATGCCATTGATACTATTCCTAGTGTTTTCGAGTCGCCTGAAAACAATGGAGAACAAAATGTGGCAGACATCAAAGATCTCGAAGAAGAAATTACGAAAAAGACAGCACCTGCCAAACCTCCTCGTCTGAGCAAGTCACCTGACTTAAGCGTATTCGCTGATCTAGACCCACTTGGAAAGGACAGGCCTTACAAAGATAAAACCGAATTTTTCCAGGATGTCAAAAATCCTCCTAAAAAGGTTCTGAATGATCTGGTTGATCCCAACAAGGAATTCCCTATTGTGTTACCCTCTGTTCCTTCTTTCCCTGTCGATTTTGAGAACATAACCCCACCTTCCTTCGTTAACTCTCCTGCATCTGTACCTCTGTCAACTACCCCCTTAACTACACCTATGGCTTATAGTTTGAATGGGAATGGTGAGAAAATTCCTAATCCTTTTGAAAGCAAAAACATCCCGGAAAACAATTATTATGCTCCGTTATCCAATGGTTTGGTAGGTTTTCCAATGAATGGTTCTTCACATGTTGGAAAATCTCCACCGCTTGCCAATCAACAGCTTACTGTTAACTGTAATTTAAATATGCAGCAAAATACAAGTTCTCCTATACCTATTCCTTCTAATCAAACAGGGTTAATCAAAGAAAGGGCATTTTCCAATGGAAGCATAGGAAGTCCTTATTCAAAAAGTCCTCTTAACTACAGCACAGATTCTCCTGTTAATTCTGATTATTACATTCCAAACTATAACAGTTCTGAAGGGAATAGTCCGACAGGATTTAAAAATGGTTTGCAACAAAATCATTACACAACAAATGGGGAAAATGGCCACATTTCACCTAATGGAAATACTAACCTTACCAAGCATAACATTAATAGCCTCCTTAATAATAACACTACTAACACTCAACAAAATGGTGTTTCTCGCCCCAGACCGCGCCCATCTCTCAACAAAGGAGGTTCAATACCGAATGGTGGACGCACTGTTTCATCTCACTCATTGTCAAGCGATTCATCTTCAGACTATGAGGTTATTAGTCGTGAAAATATGCAATCCATCGCCAATGTGTTGCTAACGAATGGGCATAGATTGAGGGCACAGTCCCTGTGTCTAGAATCGAACAATGAATTCAAACTAAAGCTACCTGGTGAGAAAAATATTTTTGCAAAACAGCACGATCCGTTTGCTGATGATTTCTTCTTCTCTTTACCAAAGAAAAATAGCCATCTAACCAATGCAGAAATTCCAGAATATGTGTGACCATGTGTGGTTTTATGTTTTGTGACTTGTCTTTAACAGGTTTGTACTGGTTCCATACTTCTTTTCGTCTTGTGTATGTGTAATCCTTATTTTGCTTACCATTTTTTTAGCAAAATTCTGTGGTTTTAACTACATTTATTTATAATTTAAAAATTAAAACAGAAGAATCTTACAATATAATTAATGAAGCATGGATATAATAATATACAGATAGCTATTTTAATTGTGGCTCTGTTGCTAATTTCTAAATTTTACTATACTGAAAAAAATGCTGTGAATAGTATACATAATTACATTTAATCTTGTTTCAGTAAATAAATGTATCTATGAAGAAATTATGAAATCTAAAAATTTTATATCATCTTCCATCCGGTTATACTATGTAAAGTATTCTTGACATTCTATCATTTTAAACAAAAATCAGTGGCATTGTCTTCCCAAAACTTTCTTGCATACATTCTAATATATGCAGTTGCATATTATTGGCAGACAATAGTTACGAAAGAGCCTTTTAAAATGCAATGTTTGGCGATTAATTGCTGAGATGTTTAGTTATTAACCTGTATATAGAAGTTTATTCATCTAACACTCTTCCTTTTGTAGCTATCGTGTTTATTTCAGCAGTCAGACTCACGATCTTCCAAGAAGCTAATTTTGATCAAAATTCGATAGAACTCTGCAAATTTAGTGTTAGTCTATATACTGAATTTCTTTCATCTAACTGGAAGCATTTTTAAGGTATCATATTCACAGAAGAATATAATTCCAGAAATGTGTTTTTCGAACTAAGGCAGGTCTGAAACGTGGAGATTTATAAAAATCACGAGTTCAATTATGATATTTTGGAGATTACGATACATTTTCTTAGTATACTTTGTATGTAAACAAATAAGTTTTTTTAAAAAAAATGCCTATTTCTGTCGTCAAAACTGCCAGAGTTGAACATTGTATATCACTATTTAAATACAGAAAATCACTATATATTTTTTTTTTATTTCACTGACTCCATGAAGAAGATCCCACCAATTAACATGTGGTTTTACCTCAATGTGATCATTCATTTATCCAAAATAATGAAATCCAATGTAACTTGGCCTTTTGATCACAAAACAGTGGAACTTTTTTATTTGCATCATTCTTCATTATTTTTACTAAAAAAGACTAGGAACAGTACAAAAATTTAGGTTTCATAATTTTTTCAGCAATTCATTTATTGATTTAATAAACATGAAATACAATTATTTACATCATTTAGAGCACTTTTATAGCTGAAAGTACATCTCTTAAAAGAATTAACAAATGAGTCACAATTAAACTGGGCACACTGTATAACAACAGTTATAAATATTTGATGTAAGTAAAAAAATCTTGTAATATAATTCAAAACCATTTTTGCAAAAGAAAACTAGGCATTTCTTTTTAAATTACATAATTTTTCTTAAATACTCAGAAGATATTTTATAAAAGTATTGCATTAAGAAAGCAAATAGCATATTCATAATTATAACTAGAAAATTTTAAATATTTCGGTTATTCAAGACAAAAAGTTTTTCTAATATTTTTTTAATACATGACAAATTTTTTATTCTTTTTTCTTTGAAAACGAGCTAAAAACTTTCGTTTTCATTCTTGTTATAATTTTTGCAATGATTAGAGCAGTACAAGCACATATTCACTATAATTGTTTTAAATTTGGTAATATAATTCATTCAAGCATTGCAAAACTATTTGAATGCAAAATGTTTGGAAAAATTTATTAAAAAGAAAAATTATTCATTTAAAAAGTTTGAAAAAGAAACATAGAATAAAAACTTACCATGGGTGTTACTGTTTCATTTGATTTTATTTCATAAAAGTAAATATTATGATATAAATGTATTTTAAATGTATTATATACTTTAAAAGGGGTAGTAATGTCATATCTGTATTATGATTGCCCTTATTAGTGCAATCATAATACAATCTACATAAAAATCCTACATAAATTTGCTAAGATTTAATTAATTAAATAACAATTGAATTTAATGAATAATATGATTAAAAACTTAATTGAATTAACTTTGTTAACATTAAAAAGGAAGCAAAACATAATCATGGAACAGGTAAAGACAAGGTTTACATTTTATAAAATTAATATATTAAAAATGATAAAAGATTAACAACTCTTCAGTGATTAAATAAATCATGATCAGATTATTCAGAACAAGCATTTTAGGAGATTTCAATATTGCATGAAATGGAATACTTCATAAAATCAACATGTAATTTTAATGTCTTTTTTCAATCTCTTTCTAAATTTTACTTTAAATTTGTATTTTAATAAGAAAAAATATAGCATTCTCTGTTTTTTCTTTGTTTTTGTTTTTTTGTATTTAAGTTCTAAAAAAGATGTATTTTTGAAACAAACATGTAAACATTTTTTCAGGACGACGAACTAGAAGAATCGCCATATGGTACAGTAGTCAAAGAAAAGAAAACGGAGGAAGAAGAAGTAGAAGAATGAAAGTTTTAAGTATATTCTAAAATGCATGAATTAGTAAGTGAAGAAAAAATTAGAACTGTTTCATATTACAAGTTATTCAAATATCTTATGTGTATATAAAAATCATTTGTGTTATTTAGGTAACTCCAAACAAATTAATGGTGGATTACAATTCAATAGAGTAATATTCAATTTGAACTCAACTAAAATATTTATTTGTAATATATAAAATTTATTCAAAATATAACCTTTTTTGTAAATCTATGGAAGAAAAAAACTTGTAAAATAATGATTTTCAACAGCATTTTTGTAGAATTTGAAAAATGAACTTTGTTTTGTTTTTGTTTTCATGGATTTTCAGTGTCTAATTATATATGTATGAATTGTATTAGATAATGAAAAATGAAATATATGTTTTCTATTGAAGATTTTTATTTCATGTTTTATGAATAAATGAATGTGTGATTGTACAAGTTTTTTTTTATTAAAATATTTTTATTTATATACAAAAATTATATACATCACACTTTTATTATTTACAAACATCGATTTTATAAAAATTTCAAAAATCATTTTTAGTTTCATTTCTCAAATTATAATAGAAATTTTTTTCCCCATTTTAACAAAATTTTTGATTTAAAGAATCACAGCAATAACATACTTTATAATATCTAAATTTAATTTAAATGTTCAAATATCAAACTTTAAAAATATTCTCTGGTTTCTTATTTAATTCAAAAAACTTCCTTCTAGTTAATTCCAGTGCTAAATTTGCAGTTGCAACATCAAGTCTTGGATCTCTGTAACTCAATCTTGGACAACCACATGATGAACGTAACTGTAAAGCCTAAAATAATTTGTAGAGAAGACAAATTTAAAATTCAGTACAAAATATTGTTAAATTCTTGGCACATGTTAACTCAAAATATACATTATAAGCTAATATATATTTGTACTTGTATTTTTGATCTAAAGGAATTACATGAAATCTGTAATTTTGTAATTTATTTCTGTTGTTAATAGTATTTTTTTTTTTTCAAATAATACAAAGTTTATAATGATGAATAAAGTATCAGAAGGTAGGATTTTTTTTTTTTTTTTTTTTTTACCAATTTTTGAAATTACTCTGTTTACAATAAAACATAGTGCTTGTTCAAATTTGAAATAAATATAAGAATTAAAATACAATACACATTATGACAAAATATTCAGTCAGTAAAAAAGGATATGAGTGTGCAATACAAAAGCAATTTTATTTTCTTTACTTTATTTTCAGACTAATGAGAAATTTCGCCTACATGAGTGTTAATAAAATTCATTGAGTTCCATGAAAAAGTTTTGCATAATCATTTCTAAAAATACCATAATTGTCAAAAATCTGCAAATATCTCGCAAAAAAAAAAAAAAACCCGAAAAGGAGAAACTTTACAAAATTGAAACTCAATTTAATATATCATCTAAATAAAATTATACCTGTTCCATAAGGCTATCCAAATATTCAGAGCGTTTTTCATGGCTTGGATGTGTGGACAAAAATTCGATTTCAGGTCCATTACCAAATGTTTTACTTAAAAATGCCATTTTATTCCAAAAGGCGCTGCTTTCACGCACATCAAAACATGCCTAAAAAAATTATATAAAAACAGTATTTAAAACCTTATAAATTTTAATGGTTGTCAGATAAATAAAATGTTTATTAATCTCAAATTTTTAAATTTTTTTATTGTTTATGCATTACATATTACTGAAAATTATTCAGAATGAATAGTTAACCATGGCATGGAAAGATTCTATTATATGTTTGATTTAACATTTGAATAAATATTAAAATTTAAAATAAAATAACCTAGACAGTTGAGGATACATCAATAGCAAATACATATTGTTATTATTTTTACATCAAAATGTAGATATAACAAAAGCTGAATAACAAAAGCCATAAACTGCTTTTAAACTGATATACAGTTTTGCATACAGAATAAAAATAAATAGAATAAAAGGAGTACTTATTAATATCAATCACTTTGGTAAATCAGTCTTTCTATCTTTTTGCCTGGCAAGGGATTTTTCAGCAATTTTTGCGAAAATATTGCAGCTAAACAAAGTATACAGGGCCATAAAAATACTGAGCAATTTTAATTCATTGATGTTTCGATTGGAAATCTTGAATTATAAAAATATATTTTTCCAGATTTCTACTATTACACAACTGTTGGGCAACAAATATTTCAATAGCAAGTTGTTTTTTTTTCTGAAGTGCATTAAGTTTTTCTCTACTTTTCTTATTAAATTCTTTAATACACACAAGAATATAAAGAAGTAAAATCAGTTTGAGGAAATGTTCAAATTCTTTAAAAAATATACATAAACTAGATTTTAAATGCTGAAAATAGAAAATAAAACATAAGGCCATCTGCCTATACCTCAATTACTACTAAAAATATTATTTTATTAATGCTAGAAAAGGAAACAATATTTTTAAATATAAGGGAAGCTTACAAGTCTTTTTAAAAATATGAATGGCTAATTTAACTTACTTTAGCTGCTAGCTGAAGACCTACAAAATCAGCTTCGACTTCTATTGTTCTATTGTATGGCAGTTCCAAGAAAAGCTTGAAAAACAAGAATATAAAACATATTAAATTACAAATGTATTTATAGTCATAAAAATTTATGCAATAAAAATAAACAATTTAAGGCTTTTTTTACTACAAAATTTGCAATATTTTTGTAACTGAATAAAACAACAAATTAATGATATGTTTGAATAAATAGAGCAAAAAAGCCTTCAGTCTATAAATATTAAGTCATCTTTTAATCGAGTATTATATATAATTCAAAACTGTTTCAACTGAATTAATGGCTTTTGAAGATCTGGCACCTTGATTTTCTTTTCGAATTTAATCCAATTGTCAACTCAGCAATCTAAGTAATCATCATCTAAACAATCAATTTTTTGGATTAAAAAAAATAATAATACATTTTTTAAGTAGAGTGAGCCACATGAATAACCTTGGATACTATTTTGATTTGTTTCCAACACGAAGAATCATACTTAATATCTTTCATATGAATTAATAGCTTCTGATAAAATATTTAAATACTGCTTAAAATTACATTAAATTAATATTATAATTTTCCCTCTTCTACAATTTTGCTAAATGTGAAATATTTTTTTTTTAATTTATAAAGTATAATATAAAATATTTGCTAAAATTAAAAGAGAAAATATTCAAAAGAGAAAATAAATTCTGTGATTTATTTTATAAATCATATGAAAACAAAATAAATAAAAAAAATAATAGGATCCTTAAAATAAATTAATTCATAATAATAATTAATCCATAAAATAAATTAATTCATAGTAATAATTAATCCATAAAATAAATTAATCTATTAAAATTAATCCATAAAATAAATTAAAGAATTTATACCATTTGAGAAATATTTTAGAAATATGTCATAAATTGGGAAGCTGTAAGTAAGAATATTGTGTAAAAATATATATAAAAAAATTAGAAACAATGCTTTTTACTTTAAAAATTATAATTATTAACAATATAAATAATAAAACAGGCGATAGAATAATTTATATGATGTAGTATACATAGTTATCATTTCATCTCATTTCTATCAAATGTGAAATGTTATATAGCTTTATTATCATACAATAATGTTCTTCCAGCAAGATATACTACAAATTCTAAAATGGCTTTGACACAACACATTTTATAGGTATTTTAGCATGAACTGACACTATTAAAAAAAATGAAATAATGTCAAGATTCTATAGTGAAAAATATTTATGTTCATAATAATTTATTTTTTTATATACAGTAAAGAACTATCAAAAGAAGCTTGGAACTTGGAAAAGATTTTAAAATCATAAAAATCCTAAAAGTGGGATTAATGCAGATTACGTCAATAAAGAAATGCACCAATTTAAAACATAAAGAAATTTAGAGTAAAATAAATTTAATTCTATGAGCCATATTAGCAAAAGTACTTCTCACAAGACACAAATTACTTTTGTTAAACTCACAAATGAACTTTAATTCAAATCTTTATCACACTTTGAATACAACAACATTTTTACTTCTAATATTAAATAAAAAAGAACAGAAAAAATTAATTTAAAAAATCAACTCACTTGAATGCACTTTTGGTATAGCCAATGTGACAACAATGATACACTGTCATTAGGAATCACTGCCCAGATAGCTGCAATTATTACAAGAGAAATCAAGTCTAGCAGGTGAACAAAGCTAACATTTTCTGCCTGTTTTAAAGAACAAAAAGATTATTGGTATACTATCTGATCAACAGATTAAAATGTTGTGATTTTTATTATTTTCAAGTATATTTTGGAAAAAAAAAATAGAATGTAAACACCTTTTTTAATACAAATGGCAAATTTTTAGAAACGTTTCCATTCAGCTAATAATTATAGTGCAGCTAAAGTTATTGATATGTGAAGTGCTTTAAATGCACACAAAAAATCATCTCTTTCTAAGTTTCAATTTAAAATCTATCTATCTTGTACGATATCTTCCCAAATGCTCTCATTTAAAAGTCCTAAAAATGTACCGATTTTTTTAAAGATTTCTATATTAATTTCCTTAAACACCTCTGAACTTAGAAAGTGCAGCTCACAAAACTATGAGTTTATTTCCCTTTGTGTATAATCATATTATTTATAAGGTTAAAAAACTCCACTTTTAATATTGCCAAGGTTACAACTCAGTTGAAAAAGCTTTATCAACCCCTATTTCATATTATGAGTATTTCATTATTTCAAAAAGAGCAGAAAATGGAATTCATAGAAGTTTGAAAAACCGTTAGTCTTCTCATAGTACGGTTTTAATTTTATAATAATATTACGCTCAAGAAGTTCCAGAAATAATTTTATTATGAAGGTATGAATATATAAAGAACCTATTTCCCTCATGTTTCCTTTAAAGTAACTACCGCGTGCAACTACACATTTTTGCCATCATTCATGCAAAGGATGTAAATGCAGATTACAAGCTTTCTATTACCGTTTTTTCCAGCGCCTTCGCAGTTGCGCTTGTTTAGACTTCAGAATGGCAGACAAATTCCCTCTCTCAAATCTCTCGGACAAATTCTGCTTTCGAAAAAAAGAGTCATTTGAAATAAGATCAGGGGAACAAACTAATCATGGAAATGAATATATCGATTGATAATCTGACATCAGAAGGGGCCAGTCAGTGCCTTATAATGGTACGATAACGGTCTTTCCCGAGGCGGGAAAGTTTTAAATACCTTCAGTAAAAAGCTACGAGTATGCTCTATGCATATATGGATTGGATAAAACCTGATCAGACCAATAGGTCACATGATACTCTGCCTATTGTTCAAACATTTGGAAAATAGTAAAAAAGATTTCGAGCAAAGTAACAAATACTCAAACAATCACTAATAATAAATTATAAAAGGGTGTTCAAATATCGAAACAAAATGAAGAAATGTACCCAGCAAGATAGCCAATAATTGTCACAGAATCTAACACAGTCATAGTCACAATAAAAACTATTACTTTCGCAGATTCCTTATTAGATAAACCAGCAGGAGAGGTCTTCATGAAACCTCCACACATATTCCCCAATAAAGGTGTAAAATTGTGGACCTTGCGTAAGGCGCAAATATCTTGCATGGCATTGAGGAACATCGGCTATGAAATATAGATCTAGCACTTTTACTGAATCTATCTGGCGAATATGGATTTTGGGCGCCGCCTTTTCGATCTATTAAACACCAAATTTGACATTTAGCTATAGTTATCACATACAGAATTTTATAGATTTAATTTATTTCGTTTGCATGCATGAAAAAGTAAAGATCGATGGTTATGGTTCGGTATGGTATCAACTGATACCTTTGTTCAAAATTTGATAAGAATCTACATTTTAGATGCTAAACCTCTGTACCAAATTTTATCCATTCAGCTTTTTATACTTTGAAGTTATCGAATTCCAATGTTCTAGAACACTCAAACAGACAGACTTCTTCTGATTGGATTTCGTTCAAAATTCGATTTAAAAAATCTGCAAATTTGGTCTCTTGTTTAGTTAAAAGCATTTTTGAGTTAACAGACAGACATAATACTAAATAAAGAGAATGTGCAAGTTTGAGGTTCGAACTCGCAACATTAGGGTTCATAGCCGAATAACAAAGCCACTAAACAGAAGAGTACACTCCTTTACGGGGGTTGTTATCTGACTTATGAAGTTAACACCACAATACTCCCCCACCAGTGAGTTGGTGAAGTTTATCGTGCCAGGCGTTATGGCGAACGACGAACGTGATTATCGTGCCAGGCGTTATGGCGAGTGCCGAACGTTGTTATCGTGCCAGGCGTTATGGCGAGTGACGAACGTTGTTATCGTGCCAGGCGTTATGGCGAGCGACGAACGTTGTTATCATGCCAGGCGTTATGACGGGCGATGTGTATGTGAGTGGTTGCTGCCGGTAGATGGAGCCATGACAGCTGAACGAAGGATGTGGTTGTTCAGGACCAGGGTCACCAATGTGCAAGTTAGAGGTTCGAACTCGCAACATCAAGGTTCATAGCCGAGTAACAAAGCCACTAGACAGAAGTGTACACTCCTTTCCGGAGGTAGTTATCTGGCTTATGAAGTTACCACCACAAGAATAGTCTGCCCAAAACGTTCTCCCATACTCTCTAATAAAAATGCTATCCCCATAACCTGAAATAAAATGTTGGACTTTGCGCAAGGTTGCGAATGTCTTGTCTGGCATTGGTGAACGATAATTATAAAATTTTGATCCTTGGCGGTAATTTCGCATTTTTACGGCATTTATTGTGTGATCTTTGAAAGGTTTTTTTTTTTTGGGGGGGGGGGCGTTTAATCTCTGGAATGTTGTTACTTGTACCGAAATCAAAATTTATATTTTAGACGACTTTTTTGCAATCGATTGAAACCAAAATTTGACATAGAAGTACAATTGTAATCACAAAATGCTGTAACAAATTTGATATATTTAAATCATTGCGTTTTTAAGTTATCGCGTTCACATGTTAGTGAAAGAACAGATCAATAGACGGTCCATCCCTTGATGGATTTGATTTTAAATTCGATAAATATCTGCACTCTAGATTTATATCAGTGTACCAAATTTTATCCAATTAGCTCTCTTCGTTTAGCAATTACTGAGTTATCTTAAATTCAGGCAAACGAACTTTCTTTTAATGGATTTCGCTGAAGTTTCAATAAAAATCTACACAGTTGGTCAAAATTCCATATACCAAATTTATTAATTAAAACCTTTATTCCATAATTATTTTAGAAATGATTAATTTGCATTTAGTGATGCCTACTGAAAAGAAGTATTAGTGAGAATTTAAATCATTTTATTTATTTCTCCACAAGTTACTATCTGTAGTAGTTTAATTAAATTTTGTATCATTCTAATTATTACAATTATTAATATTAATAAATAAGTTTTTAGCAGTTTTAGAAATCGTTTGGTGCAATGAATATTTCCATTTTAATGAGAAATGAAGTAGTAAATAATAAGATGATGTTATGTATTACATTTTATATAAAAGTAATGCTTTACTTTTATATAAAATAATAGTATATGTATTTTTAATGCATTTATGAGCATATTGCTGAAAATTACTATTTATCTTTTACTTTCTCCTACAGAACATCCAAATCATGTAACTGTCAACAAATAACTTGATGTATGATAATTGTAGCTATTGTTTAGTTGCAATTCTTTCAAATTTTATTCATAAATAATTAAGCTTAAAAGAAGATTGAAGTAAAAATTAATTGCATGATTAATTTTTTATCTCTAAAAAATATTTTCATCCTCTGCAATATTGTGCATACCAGTTTATCAGAAATAATATAGAAATCAAGATTATTAAAATTAATATACAAAGGCTATGCCTTCATAGTCATACTTTTTTATACATTGTGGAATGGAAGAAAAGATTTTGAAGATATTTTTCAGAACAATTATAAAAAATAAAAATGAAAAAATGAAAAAAAAAAAAAAAAAAAAAAATTAAGCTGTTTTTATCTAGGTTTTGTCCTTTAAAAAAATGAAAATATTTTTTTTAAATATGATGTTAGACAAAAAGTATAAAAAAATTAAGTCATACATACCCCATGATTCATAATACAATGTGCAATCTCATGAGACAAAATTATTCCAAGTTGGTCATCATTGCTGCAAAGATTTAACATACCCGAGAAGACAAATACATGACCTAACTTAGAAAATAAAATGTAACAGTTTAAACTTTACAAGATAGAATTAATATAATAAAAAAACTTTTGGAAAAAATCTTAAGCATCATAATATTTAAAGGAAAAGTATACAAATTTGTTATTCAAAGAATTAAATCCATTTATTACTAATTAACTATTAAGCCTAACAATTTAAAATAATTAATTAAATCATTTTAAATTATCGTTCTCAACATTGGAGCATACACTGTGTTATAAAGTATAATATTTTTTCAGCCACTTTCATTTACATTTTCTGATGATTTCATGATTCATAAGAGCATTTTCTGAATTGAATTATTAATGCGTACAAGAGTTACTGACGCCATTTGTAGAAGAAACTCAAGTTATAAAAATTTTTCATCTTCAGTTAAATAAATAATAATAACTCAGAAAATGCCTTCATAGATTATTAATATGTAAGATGTATTTTATAGATAGTTAAATGAATTACAAAGGATTATACAAAAAAAAAGTTAGAAACAACTAGTAATAATTCAATAAACTGATGTTTAAGTTATTGTAATGACAAAGTTAGAGGCAATCTATACTTATAATAAAGCTCAATGTGTGTGTGTGTGTGTGTGTGTGTGTTGGCGCTCTACAGGCCAAAACGTTTGACATACAGCTACCAAATTTGGTACATGTATACCTTGGAGGTTGGGAATGTGCACCTGGGGTTTCTTTTTTTCGAATTTTTAATTAGAATTTTAATTATTAATTAAAAACTAACTTTCCCGCCAAAAAAATCTTCCATTTTCCCCACCGCCAACTTTTCCGCCAAAAAAATCTTCCATTATCCCCAGCGCCAAACGAGAAAGGCTTCAGTTTTTTTTTCTCCCAACAGTAATGAGGCTAGGGTTAAAATTTTTCGGCGGATTATTTCAATCGGTTCTGTTTATTTTCTTAATGTTTGATGCATTTAAAATTAAACATTGTTAATGAATCAATCTTTCAGATTCATTCTGAAGTACTTTTGAATTAAAATAAAACAGAATAAAGGAAATTAAAAATTTCCAATCCGCACTGGCGTACCCCAACTGGCGTAGAAAAAATCACGTATTTGCGTTACGTAACCGGCGAAGAAAATTCACGCATGCGCATTCTATTCTGATTGTTGCCATGACAACGTTATCAATGGACGATTTAAATTATTTTTGGGTTAGTTGCATGCTTTTGTAAGTAAATTGTATTTATGTTAGTTATATATTTTTTGTATATGCTTATAGTTTTATGTACATCGTTTTTTAAGTAGTTTTTTTAAAACCTGTTTTCAACCGTTTATTTTAAACGATTCGTTTTATTTTCTTAGTGTTTGATGCATGTAAATTTAAACATTGTTAATGAATCGATCTGCTCATAATGAATCTAAGAAAATTTTGTTGACCAACTCTTGAGATATTACATAAATTTAAAAGGATATTCTTTAGTGCCCTTAAAGTTTAAACGCTGAGTGATTCTATTTTCAGTAATCAGATTATAAAAAAATGCTTTGTTTCAGTAAAAAATATTATTATATTAATTGAAGATAAATTCTTTCCACTTTAATTTAAAGCATAAATTCTACGGGTGCTAACAGAAAATGAGAGAGATACATATTACGTTATGACTGAAGGCCTTTATAATATTATGAATGAATTATATGATAATCAAAATTTGAAGTTTTAAAATATTTTGATGAAGAAGCAATTAAAGTAGAAATTGCATAAAATATTTAATTATTAAAATTTTAATGAACATTAAGATTGGCGAACCGGCTGGTCGCCAAAGGCAGCTAGTATTTAATAATTGTAATATGTTATACATTCTTATAAAAAAATTCAAACACATGCCTTGTTATTTTGTTAAAACCCTAAATTTTAAGAAAAATACGGCTTTTCTGTAAAAAACAATGATATATAAATTCGAATTCTTTGTTAATTTCTTCAAATTTTATACTATCATAGCATCACTAGCAAAAGAATTAAAAATAGATCAATTAGTTAATTAAACTGAAACAAAAAAATAGGCAATTTCTTAAAAATTTACAATAAGATGTTTTTAAATTTAGCATGTTAATTGTCATATGTGTTGAATTTATCTTGAGTGTAGGATCGGCTCTCATAATGCATAAATTTGTAATTCATATTTCTCCTTACTTTTGAAGTTAACCAGTTCATGTATTAATAAATAATTCTAAAATTAAATAAAGGATTGATAAAATCTTTGTAATGCATTAATACAAGTTTGACGAAACATGTGTATTTCACAGTACAAATAGTTCAATTAAATTTTTTCTATATATAATATTTATAGAATTCTGAAAATTGCATTTTCAGGTTTCAAAAAACTATAACAATTAATTAAATCTGACTAAATAAAAATGATTACAATTAGAGGATTTGAAATAAATGAATTTAAGTTTTAATCTTTATGTAAGCGAAAAAATGTATGACCAATTTAATTTATGCACACTGATATAAAAATTCAGTTTGCATTTGAAAATTCTTTATGCACATGAAATACAAAACTTACTGGAATAACAAAGGCATTTTCAATTGTACTATCAATAACAGAAATTCCAAATTTTTTCCCTTCCAGTTCTTTAATATCTGCATTAGCTGCAATAATACGTCTAACAACTCTCTCAACTCTTCTTACAGCAGGGTGGTTAGGAGGAAGCATTTTGGGGCCAAAATTTTCCATAATCTATAAAATAACAAGGCACTATTAAATAATAACTAATCATAGTAAAACAGATTTAATTGCAAAATTTTCAATGTTTTGGTTTAATGTAAACCAATTATAGGCTTTGTAGTTAAATCATACTTAAAAATAAAAAAAGTATAAAAAGAAAATCTGTAAAATTTTTTTAAAAGACAGAAAAGTACAAATATAAGGCAGCCATTTAAAAAATTATACAAATAGTAGTGTTTTCAATCATTTCAGAAAAACAAAAAGTATTCACAAAAGCAAGCTTCTGAGTTGGATGAAGTTGAGTCATTTCTATATCACACACTATATTTAGTATATATATATATATACACACACCATCAACAAGTCTAAAGGTTAAGTCTTTTCTATATGTTTAAACCTTTGGCCTCACTGTTCAACCTGAGATATCGGCACCGTTTATCTTGTTCAACAATCCTGCACTTAAAAAAAAAAATCAAATTAGTGTGTGTGTGTGTGTGTGTGTGTGTGTGTGTGTGTGTGTGTGTGTGTGTGTGTGTGTGTGTGTGTGTGTGTGTGTGTGTGTGTTGTGTGTTACTAGATTGCTCTCTGCAGTATATGTATCACACTAGATTGCTCCAGTTAATATACAGCATGAATCGGCGCGGCTAAGTTACAGAAGATGCTCACTTGGAGTAATTGCATAGAAGTATCACTAAAAGGATCCCAGGGTTCTAGCTAATTGATTCGAAATTTGATTCCAGCATCGTCACTGCATGTCATTCAGGATTATTCCAAAGGGTTTCGACAAATTTATATGCCATTTATAATTAACCAAAGCAATTTTTATTCAGAAAATATAGGAGGGTAGCCATGAGTGCATGCTAGAGAACAACAAGAATCAAATTTTCCTACTCAGATATAGGCAGACAAATGTAGTACAGCAATCCTACGAATAACAGTTGTACAGAATAATTAAATAAGATAAGCAAGCACCAATGTGCTGTAATGATTCAGCTTCTTCCCTGCTTGACCATGGTGACGTTTCTTTTTTCCACGCTCCATAATTAGCATCCAGGCAGCAGTATCAGCAATGGCGACGCCCTACCGCAGTGTAAGTGCTTCCAGAAGTGCCAGGTGGTCAACCCCTTTAAAGTAAGGACATCTGGGCAATTAGTGCGAGTCCAGATAAGGGACCCCACCTGCATTGTATTTGAAACAGATGTAAAACTGCATTCTTTACATTGTGGAGGGTGGCTCCCGAACGGATTCCCACGGTCGACAGTAGAGCAGTGAATTTGTTGCTGAACGACTATTGGATAACCGGGAAAATGGCCCGATGTGAATGAGGGTGGGGACAGAATAAAAGTGAGAGGAGATTGGAAGGGAAGGGAGAATCGTGGACACTGAGTCAGAGAGCGGAGTGTCCGACTAGAATTCCACCCGAAAAGATTCAGTGGATCCCTGGAGCTACGCCTGTTTACGAGAACGCTAAGAGTCGGCGAGCAGTTTCCTTGGGAGGTTTCTCCGAAAGTATTCGAGGAACTATCCTTGTTGTGTAGAATAAGAATCATTTAACCTAGATGATGAACTGTAATTTTATGTAAATAAAGAATTTTATCATAACGCTACCTTTTATTGGATTGAGACTTTACAGTGCTTGTCTCATAAGAAATTTTGAAAGTGACACAAACCCCAATACGATAGGTTTACTCTATCAATTATGTGGAATTGGATTTTTTTTTTAATAAACATTCATAAATGCCAAGCATTCATGTGTATTAAGCACTTTTGAGTGGCATTATCCATATATTGATTAATAAGCATATTTTTTAAAATCATACCGGAACTGACTTTCCCCCCCCCCTTCTTCTTGTATCACTAGCCTAAAAATTTGTCAAAGTTCCTTACATCCAAAAGTGATTATAATACATCTATAAAAAATTCAGTTTTAAACATCCACATAAAAACTAATATTTAACATTATGAAATTTTACATATAAAATGGAAGTAATTTAATTTTTTGAATTTTTTTCTATAATTTATACACCCACAGAATTGCAAAAGAGTAGCCAACCAATGATGAGTCAGCATTACTGGTTTGAACTTGCTCACGAAACTATCTTTAAGCTATTTATAAAAATTAACATTGCTAGTTTGTTTTAGTGTATAGTTATATAAATAGTTTTTAATGTATAATCGGACAAAAAAGTATAAATTTTCAATAAAAACTAGTTGAATGTTAAAAAAAATAATAATTAGCGCAAAAATATTTATTCATAAACGAAAATTTTTTTTAATATTATTCTTGTCACATAAGCAATATTTTTAATGTTATTTATATATAAAATGTAGAGTACAAAAGTATGCATACCACCTAACTATATATTTCCTATCAAAAATTTTGCATTTCATCAAATAGCTGGTATAACATAAATGCAAAATGAATATGCAATTGATGACATAACTTTGTTATTATGTGGTTTAAGTTTTATAAATAAACATGAAACGCACCTGCTCCAATTCAAATTCATTAATTCTGTCCAGCTGTTTTGGGTTAAAGGCCATAAAACGTCTTCTTTTAGTTATTGGAGTGAGCTCCAAATGGCTTAAGTAATATCCAACTGATAAGCAAAGAATCAAAGACAATGCAACTAAAAGTAAAAATATATATATATATATATATATATATATATATATATATATATATATATATATATATATATATATATATATATATATATATAGATTAATTTAGAAACATAACGAAAATTATTAAATAAGGATTGCAAGTATGGAAATGTTGAACTAACTTCCAATTTTTCTTCTGTTTGCTTTTAATTCATTCAAAAAGTACCGTTTCTTATCTTTCGGTAAATTTCTCCACCATTTCCTAATGCCTCTGTATTTAAAAAATAGAAAAGAAAAATTCAGACAATAATTTTAAAAATATATTAAACATTATTAGCAAATGTCGTAGATGTTTCAAAATATGACTGATTATATAAAGAAAAAAAATACTATAAACGAAAAAAATATAAAGAGAAGAAATTTATAAAATAATAATCGTTTATGATAATTTAAGCTCAGAAAGAATTTTAGGTACAAGTATTATATATTCAATATGATCATGTGCATTAAAGCTTGTAATTAATTAGTTCCACTTTACATGCAATTATTCATTTTTTAATTTTCATCTAATCATATTTAATAAAATTGTTTCTTTTAAAAATATATATATAGTTGCTTACCCATATATTATTTTATTTGCTTTCAAAACTCAAAAATTACTTTCACCTATATTGTTTAGTTCCAACAACCATAGTTAATTTAAATAGTTTCTTTCTGTTAGTAATGTTTTGAAATATTAATTCATGTATTTATTTATTTTACAGTTTTACAAAAAGAAAAATAAGTAATGTTATTTGCAATTTATTATTCATTAAAAACCTGCTTCCTTTTGTTTTCCTTTAATAATTTTGCGTCTTTAATGCCAACTGGATCGCAATCACCTGATATAGCTTCGTCTGTATAGCACCAGAAACACACAACTGCACAGCTCCATTTGAAACTATGCTAATACGCTCATTATTCAAAGCAAAGCCTTTGAATATACAATAATTTATTATTAATTTATCAAACTCCTGTATCTAATTTCTTTGTCACTAAACAGGATTTTTTTTTTTTTTTAATAATAGTTAAATGGATTTCCTTTGATGTGCAAAGGTCAAACCACTTTTAAAATATGAGCCGGGATTTTCTCGTTAATTTCACAAATTTTCTGTAATTTAAATGAGGAAGAAATGATGCATTAAGAATGAAATGAATATTAAATATTTTACATATTCCGAATAATAAATTATGTGGACTTTACAAGAAAGACTTGAGAAATGAATTATGCCCTTTCTATTCTCAAACAGAATTATTCTGACTAAAATCCAAATTGTATTCGGAAGCACTAAGATTGTAGAAACTTTTTGATGATATTTTTGAAATATGAAGAGGAGCGAGTCTTTCACAATATTACGGTATTGTCAGTATAACTTAAACAAAGTGCACTCTTTCTGAACAGACCAATTTACTATGTTATTGGCAATAGTCTATACTTATATAAGGCTCAATGTGTGTGCGTGTGTGTGTGTGTGTGTTGGCGCTCTACAGGCCAGACCGTTTGACCTACAGCTAACAAATTTGGTACATGTATACCTTACATGTCGGGAATGTGCACCTGGGGACCCTTTTTTTGAATTTTTAACTAGAATTTTAATTATTAATTAAAAACTAACTTTCACGCCAAAAAAAATCTTTTCATTTTCCCCAACGCCAAATAAGTAAGGCTTCAGTTTTTTTTCCGAACAGTAATGAGGCTAGGGTTAACATTTTTCGGCCGATTATTTCAAACGATTCTGTTTATTTTCTTAATGTTTCATGCATTTAAAATTAAGCATTGTTAATTAATAGATCTTTCAGATTCATTCTAAAGTACTTTTGAATTAAAATAACACAGAACAAAGGAAATTAAAAATTTCTAAACTGCATAGCGTTACCCCAACTGGTGTAGAAGAATTTGCGTTACCGTAACTGGCATTGAAAATTAACGCATGCACATTGTGTCCTGATTGTTGACATCTATCTACAATCTGATTGTGATTGTAGGTTAGTCGCATGCTTTTGTAATTAAATTGTATTTATGTTAGTTATATATTTTTTGTATATGCTTATAGTTTTAAGTGCATCGTTTTTTAAGTAGTTTTTTAAAACCTGTTTTCGACCGATTATTTTAAACGATTCATTTTATTTTCTTAGTGTTTGATGCATTTAAAATTAAACATTGTTAATGAATCGATCTGTTCATGATGAATCTGAGAAAATTTTGTTAACAAATTCTTGAGATATTACATAAACTAAGAAAAATATTCTTTAGTGCCCATAAAATTTAAACGCTCAGTGACTCTGTTATCAGTAATCATATTATAAAAATATGCTTTGTTTCAGTAAAAAATATTATTATATTAATTGCAGATTCATTCTTTCCACTTTAATTTAAAGCATAAATTCTACTAGAGCTAACAGAAAATTAGAGAGATACATATTACGTTATGACTGAAGGCCTTTATAATATTATGAGTGAATTATATGACTATCAAAATGTGAAGTTTTAAAATATTTTGATGAAGAATCTATTAAAGTAGGAATTGCGTAAAATATTTAATTATTAAAATTTAATTGAACATTAAGATTGGCGAACCGGCTGGTCGCCAAAGGCGGCTAGTAATTAATAAACAAGCCTCCATAAAAATTTAGAGGAATACCAGCATTCCATTCCTATGAATTCAATTGGATGGTTTAACATTACTATTTGAAAGAAAATTATCAGTAGAAAGAACTGAACAGCAAAATCTGTTGTGATATATCGGCGTCTAGCTAACTTTAGCGACACGACACAGACATATTATATATATTATGTGAACAATAATGAATGCAGGCATGAATAATAATTAATTGGTTTTGTTTAATGGCATAATGAAAGATTTTTATTATGTAATTTTGCATTTTATCCTGAATAGAATTACGCACATATGGATAGTGATAATTTTCTTTCTTTCTTTTCTTCTACTTAGCCATTTTTTACTTTCTCGTATAGGAAGTATGGAGAAAGTATTCTAATGCTCAGAAAATTCCAACTCGAGATTTTGACGCATCTCTATATTGTAGATCAAGCTGAGTACGAAAAATACATTTTTGGAAAATGTCTGTCTATCCGTCTGCCTGTGACAAAGATGATTCAAAAATATTTTCTGCTGGCTGGATGAAATTTGATATATGGTCTTTATACCAACTATAGTTTTCTATAAAATTTCGAAAAAAAAAATCTATTCAGAGGAAGTCTGCCATTCCAGCTAATCGAATGTAAATTAAAAACGATAAATACAAAACGAAGAGAGATAGATGGATAAAATTTGGTATATAGATTTAACATCTATAGTATAGATACCCACCAAAGTTTGAGCCAAATGAAACAAGAGGTTGAATATCTATCGGTCTGCATTTTCAAAAACATGTATACGAGATAACTCAAAAACGCAGTGACATAAATATATTAACTTCGGTATGTGATTTTTGCTATTGTAATTGTAATTTTGTGTCGAATTTGGACCAATCGGTTGGGAAAAAGCGCGTCTAAAACACAAATTCATCTTTATTAGAGAGTATACGCAAACCTTTTCTACAAACCACTCCTGTTAGTTTCATTTTGTGTTTGGCAATACAATTTTCGTTATTGTTGTTGGTAGATCCCCATTTGTTTCAATCCGATTTTAGTAATTAGTTTTAACTTGACTGTACGTGAACATTATGTAGTAGGAGATTGCGAACTTCATATTTACATTGTAGAATAAGTTAATGGGCTGAGGTCTGTTGATTCATAAGAAGAAGTTTTTGCTATAATTTTCTTTCAACATTGTTTTTATTTTATACTAGCCGCCTTTGGCGACCAGCCGGTTCGCCAATCTTAAAGCTCGTTAAAATTTTAATAATGAAATATTTTATGTAACTCCTATTTTAATAGCTTCTTTATCAAAATATTTTAAAGCTTCACATTTTGATAGTCATATAATTCATTCATAATATTATAAAGGTTTTCAGCCATAACGTAATATGTATCTCTCTAATTTTCTGTTAGCTCCAGTAGAATTTATGCTTTAAATTAAAGTGGAAATGGTAAAATTGCAATTAATATAAGAACATTTTTTTACTGAAACGTAGCCTTTTTTTTAAATTTATTTATTTATTTTTTTCTAAATATGAATACTGAAAACAGAGTCGCTGAGTATTTAAACCTTATGGGCACTAAAGAATATCTTTCTTAATTTATGTAATATCTCAAGAAGTTTCCAGCAATTTTTTTTTTTTTTTCAAATTCATCATAAACAGATGCTTGTAATAGAAAACAAACATATGAAATGGGAATCATATACTTCATCAGAATTAAATGATCAAATAATTATCAAATTTTTTAAACAAAATTAATGAGTTAATTTTTGCCATGAATGAATTCCTCTCACTCAGTTTGCAGCACTAACCAAACCAACACTATTCACAACTGAGCAACAAAAGTATGATTATAACTAGCAACAAAATTAAGGTAAGTTTAAATCAAACAATTATGCAATTTTCTTCTAAACTCTGGTTTTAAATGAAAGCATCATATTGACATCAAAATAAATATTGTTATGAAACATAACTTAGTGAACATTTTTTTTTCTACTTATTAAAATGCAGAACTAGGTAAAAGAAACTCTTCCATCTATAAATTTGAAATAATTGCCAAATCAATGAAACTAATTCCCCAGTCCCAACTACTTGTCTGATTTTGCCAATCTTTATTTCATACGAAAGCTTACGATCCTTAGATTTATTATTAATTGTCATTTGTTCCTTATCACCCTTCATATTTTCAAGAGAAATCTCAGAAGCAAAATTTCACTGTACTTTCTCAAAAAACTATGACAAATTATATACCACAGTCCCAACCATTGAACTGATTTAACCAATTTTTATTTCAGTTGAAAGCTCATGACATCTAGATATGTCATAGCGATCAATCACCCTTAATTCTTGAGAAATTTTGCAAAACAAAATCTTAAGAAGATTACAGTTTGAACAATCCACCCCCCCCCCTCTTTTTTTGTGCATCATTAACCATAGAATACTCTATGCTTTTGTGCATATATTTAGTTATGATGTAGTTTGTCAAAGTTGTTTGATACTACTAAATTAATGCTATTAATATGGTGGATGAAATAGCTGGTTATTGTAAAATCATAATTATAATGAATTCCTAAAGAGAATGTACACCAATAAAGTATTTCCCAAATAGTTATCAATCCGAATAATTTGCACAGTAGAAAATAGTCAAATCCAAAATTTTCACTGAATTATTTATTTAAAATCTTACTCAATGAACAAAACGGTCCAAAATCATTTCCACTTCTAAGTAAGTCAATTACAAATTGATTATGATTACATTCAATAAGCATAAGCAGCTAAAATAAAAAATCTTAATAATATTTGATTATTAAAATAAGTAAAAATCAGTAAAGAACTTCATAAATAGTTATTACAATCAACTTAAAGTTTTAGATCTACATTATATTAGGCACAAAATCAAATCCATGATTTATACTTCATGAAAAACAATTTTCATTCTACTGTGTTACGTTGAAACAGATACTGAACAGAAATAACAATTTTTTAAAAGCAATTTTCTTTCCACTATATTATATTGAAATAGATATACTGAATAGAAATAAGAATTTTGAAACAAAGTATGAATCTATACAAACAGATTTATATAAGAGACAAATATTTTTTTCATCACAAAATTCAATCTTAAAATGAACGTACTTCACATTTGTAATTTTTTTTAATGATTACCTCAATTTAGTTGCTTGATTCATCCTTTAAAACATTGCATTTATAATTGTTATCTACTACATTACATATGATGAAGAAATTCTCAATCTTAATTAATAAAATCTGATATAGTTTTCTTGTTTTGCATTTACTGCAGAGTGTATTTTATTTACCTCTTTTACACTAATGATCAATCATTAAATTGCATCTTTAACTTAAACCATAAATTGAAAAAATTATTCTAAAAATTTTGTCCACAGAGAAACTTAATTAATAAACTAATATACTCAACAAGCATGTGTCTAGAAAGTTAACTTATATGAAGTTTAATTAATAGTCTATCATGGAAAACAAATATATACTTTGGGAATAATCTGGACTCCTTTGTAGCACTGAAATCTGGAAACATTTAGAAATATTACAAATCTATAAGTGTGGAGAAAAATTAATAGTCAATAGTATACAATAATTCAAGACCAAAGAACATTAACTATACAGTATATTCTCATATGACTTTCTGTACATGCAGAACAACTTCAATAAAAACCAGTATATCTATTTGATATATCTATATTTGATACAAGTATATCTATTTAACCAGTATATCTAAAGTGATGTGTCATTACAATACAAAACAGATATTGCATGCATGCATGCTAGATAATGTATGTATGTTTAAACAGTTCCATAAAAACATGTTTTATTCACGTAATCTTTCAATTCTAATAGCCATTAGAATTGAAAGAGACTTGTTAATTATGCACTCTTTTAATATTTAACTTGTTTCCAAGACTTGAAATTTGATGATGCCTGAGAATAAATAGCAGAATAAAGAAAAAGAACTTTTATTGTTTTCTTTCATCTTACTTACAAAAACAAAAAAAAACAAAAAATTAAAGGATCAAATCCAAGTATTTGAAAATATCACAGGGTTAGCATTGTTTTTTAAAACTAAAAATGAAATTCTATTCAAGCTATTTAAAACAATTAAAAGTTAAGTTATTTTACACTTTGTAAATAATTTGAACTTTCATTTATATGGAAAGTCGCCCCATTCCCATCATTTCCTTATAGGAAAGAATATATACAGTTTCTCACCTTCCAGTCACAACAGCAGCGACTTTTAAAGCCGGACGAAGCACTATCCAGACAGCCGGATGCACATTTCTTGGAGGAGATGTTCGAAATGTACGATACACACTAATTCGAAAATTGAAACTTTTCTGAGAGGTCCAGGACAAAAATTTAACTGTGCAAGGCTCGGAATTAGAAATTAATCTATTTTTAAAAGGCAAAGAGAAATACGTTTTCGATGAACTTATATACTGAAAAGTAAACGTTCTTCGTTCAGAAATTGGAAACTTCACATTATTCAGACACTGTAAAATCATGCGACTGCGTGGTATAAAAAAATATGTAAGAAGAGACATCTTTTGAAAGACAAAATAAAATATTGTTAAATGTATCTAGTTTTATTTTACGCAAAAGATAATTGATTTATGAAAGCGTAAATGTTAATCATGAAAAAAAATAAGTAAAAGTAAAATCTAAACGAGAATTCAACTAAAACTACACGCTATTTTTTATAGAAAATAGCCCAGAAATTTAACTTTTAAAATTATTAGTATAGTATAATGTAATCGTAATAAAATATTAAAATAGGAACATGAGAGTTCACATTCTGATACACCGCACAGAATTTAGAATTTCACATTGCATGCAGCAATGTTTTGTTTTGATTTTGACTTGATGCGATTTTGATTCTTTAATTGAATAAATATCACGCTAGAGCTTTATTTATAATATATTAAAAGAAAACCAGGGATAGAAAAAAAGAAAGTTTACGTATATATATTTAAATATACTGATATTAATGTATTTTCATACTGTGATATTTATTATATTTGCAGCATTTTGCTGTTTTTCATTAACAGCTATTCTGCCGAGAAATTATGACGTAAGTGTTATAATCTATAAAATGAATGGCAACAACTGAAGTCGTAAGTTATTAAATGGCAGATGGTACATGTTTACATTATTTCTAACAGTAAATTGACTCATCTGCGTAGCTTACTGTATTCGAATATATGTTATTTATGTGTATCTACTGATATTCATACTGTAAAGAAAATCAATTCTCAGCTTCGCTTTAATTATAATTCGTTGTTATATTGAATTATAAAAGTATTATCTGTTATTACTTCTTTTCGCTAATATGGGTACTACAAGCTCCAATAAGCGTGATAGAGCATATTCTTCGGATAATGAAGGACCTCCTGCTTCATGCAAAGAAGGGAAGGTGTTCGAATTCAGCGCTGGAACCCGTAAAGAAAGATTTCCGTGTCAAAGATCTTTGGATGATTATGATGATCCATCCAGCTTTTCAATGGACAAAGCAGACGAAATAAAACTTTCAGAGACAGCCAATACTTACGAAAAATTACTCCCTACGGTATTCAAATGGAATGGCGGAGGTAAAGAAGTTTACATTAGTGGTTCTTTTTCCGATTGGAAGCCAATTCCCATGGTACAAAGTCATGGGGATTTTGCTCTCATTCTTGAAATTCCTGAGGGGGATCATCAATATAAATTCAAAGTGGATGGCCAGTGGCAGCATAATCCCAGTGAACCCACCATTGATAATGAGATGGGTACCAAAAATAATCTAATTTCTGTTAAAAAGTCTGATTTCTTGGTATTTGAAGCTTTAGCTGCTGATAGCATTGGATCAACATTTACAGGTTCACCACCTGGATCCTATAATCAAGAAGTTCCACAGCACAAGCCTAATGAGAAAACAGTTGGCCCGCCTGTTTTACCTCCTCATTTGTTACAAGTCATATTAAATAAAGATATTGACATGTCTTGTGAACCAAATTTGCTACCTGAGCCAAACCATGTTATGCTCAATCACTTGTATGCTCTGTCGATTAAAGATGGTGTTGTTGTCTTAAGTGCCACTCATCGTTATAAAAAGAAATATGTTACCACTCTTCTGTATAAGCCAATTTAGGTTGCATATATAGCTGTGTTAAAAATACACATTAATATAAGCTTGCAGCAATTATTTTTTTCTCTATATTTTTATTTGTGTAGCTGTTATTGAGATCTGAAGTTACTTTCACTTATTATTTAATAGTTCAGTAATATGCAGTGAAATTGTGTATTTTTTACTTGCATATCAAGACTTTCTTAGAAATAGTTTTAGTATAATTATTAAAGTTTTTATAATACCGGGAATATTTAATGATAAAATAAGATTGCATTTTGATCTCAGTATTATCAACTATATATACAAAATAGAAGTAATTCATGTAACTTTTGTCATATCTGTAACTATAAAATCATTGCAATTGAATTTTTAATCAATAATATGCATACATATTTTTTTTTATTTACTTAATAAATCTTAGGAAAAATATATGAATGAAAATGCAATAATTGTAATTTCAATAAATGAATATCTGTTATTATAATGTTGTTGTAAAACTAATTCTATTACTTTATTTTTTGTTATGATTTTATAAGTTTTCATGTTGTTAAAACTTGATTAATTAATCAAGTAATTTTTTTAAATATTTTGCAAAGCACATAAAATTAGTTTTATTCTCTCACCTTCTGAATTAATTTTATCTCATTTTTCTTTCATGTTTTGTTGAACTGTAATGAGTATTAATATACTGTTTTTTAAGGATAGTCATTTTGTATAAATTAATAACTTATTTACTTACAGTAACGAGCATTCATTTTGCTGTCAGGCTAGCTAATTTTAGTAAAGTTATTTTACTTCTAAATGTTATTTAAAACGTTGATGTTTGTTAAAGGTTACATTTTATTTTATTTCAATGTAAAAAAATGTCTTATTTTGTACTCAACTGCATTTAGAATAAAATATGATATATAAATGTTATTAATATTTTTTAAATGAATACAGGCATGCATATTAAGAAATTAATTCATTTTCTTTAAAAAATTTACAATTCCTTTCTTTTATTTCTAAAATAATTTTAATGTGGAAAGTTTTACTGGGCTATTTTTCTGCAAATATGCATTTTTGTTTTGTTCGCAAATATGCAATTAAGAAGCATTATTGAAAAATGCAGGATCTCTAATTATTCTTTTACTTTTTTTATGAGGATCTCTTTTTAATCATTCGTCCCTATAAAGGAAATGTCATATAAAAGCAGCATTTCTTGCCTATATTTTTATTTGTGCTTTTAATGGCATTCAGTTGCTTTGTTCTGCTGTTTTTGATAATGAATTGATTCATTAAAATCTTAATGAAAAAAATGATGTTTTGCTTTAAATGTGATTTTTTTTTTATGTGTGCATGTTTAAGTAAATTTTATTTCATAGAAGAATGGAGTTTACTTTTAAATTTTTTTCTTACATGATTGAGAAAGAAAGAAATAGTCTAATTAGATTTTCTTATAATACAAGTATGACATTATTTTCTGTGATTATTATTTATGTTATTTTGGTTTTCATATTCTTGGGAGGAATTTTATTTTTTTTACATCGCAAATAGTGCAAAAAAAAAATCATTTTTTAAATATATATGTTTTTAAATTTATTTATATTTATGGGAAAAATAACTGTCATTGGTGTTTTGAAAATATTACATTATTTGTGATACATGTGTGATAGAATTTAACATTTATTTTTTCAAAAGTTGCAGTTTATACTTTGTCATATCTGCTGTAAAATGACAAAAGCTGTGTATGAAAGGAAACAGTTCTTTATTTCATTATTCTTTAAATGATACTGATAGTTTTCAGCATTTATGTCCACCGGTGATTTTATAATATTTTAAATACATGTATTCTGAAATGTTCTTTTATTTAAGCTTTGATGTGAGACTTTCAAATAAAGCTATTGTTTATATGACAAAAGGTCCATTTTTAATATCCTAATAAGGAAAACATTTTGTACTACATGATGTGTTATTAGTTCAGTTTTGATTCAGAAATATATTCTGAACATTCTCATATGCATTATGTTGCATTCTTCTTTCAACATAACATATGTTTCCACTGATCTAGAACTCGTTTAGTATTTATTGGTAGTCCTTCGATTTAAAAAGGTCATTATAACTTATTAATTTTTTAAATAGAAGATTATAAAGAGTTTTCTGTGTACACACATACATAGATGTATAAATCTTTTCCCTGTATCTTTCAAAATAAAATTAGTTTAATTTTTAAGATTAATTAATCTTAAAACATGTTAACAAGCACACATCTTAAAAATTAGTATAATTTTTAAGATTTGTGCTTGGTTGCCCATTTTCAATGAAATTCAGTAACTTTTTCAAAATACCGCATTAGAAATTGCTATTTATTGTATTTTTAAATATGAAGTTATAAAAAGACTAACCACTAATCTTTTATGCTTCTTTCTACAATTAGGCATTTATCAACAAATATGCTACTTCATATACAACTTTCCAAAATAGTTATGAAATGAATTCAACTAAAGTTTCTGTTAAAAATTGTAGTCTATCTATCAAAATTATCATTTATTTCCATTCTGTTGGTTTTAAACTACAGGAAAGACTTATAATGTAATTATCTTCAAATTTTCTATACTCATATTTTGCTTCTATTTAATATAAATAAAACAGATTTTCAGAGAATATTTGAAGTTATCTTGCACTGATTCACTTTCTGATAATTCATTTAGAAAAGTTTAGGATCTGTAAGTTCAGCTATGTAAATTTTTATTATCTTTAAAGTCTTTTCCAGATTGAATTTTTCAAAAGTACCTAGTTTTGAAGTTCTTACTTTTAGCTTTAGCCTAGATAAAACTTCTTTTAGTTCTGCTAATATATATATGTAATAACATTTCTTAATTTAAATACTAAATTAATGCATGTTAATTTCATTCTAAGATGGTTACTTATTTCCTAATTTAAATCCAACTTTTTTATTCGTTTCTATCATGTAACTTCCAAAATTATACTATATATATATAACAATTGTAATTATGTTGGTAAATTTTAATAAAATTATAAATTATTATGGTTAAAAGAGCTATTCTGGTATAACTTCAACATGGAATTATGGTATATTAACTAGAAATGAAATGTTTTAAGAAAAACAATCAGTTGCTGAAAATTAATAAAGATTTTTATTTATAATTTCTTATCAAGCAAAAATGTCTAGAATCTGAAGTATTTAGATATTCCTATAAGGACATAATGCTGTAATATGTTTAATAAAATAGGCATGAAATCTGAATTTAATGACAACTCTTTATTTAATTTCAAAACTAGTATTATATTCTCAAATCGGATACAAAGTATGATATTGTCATTTTATACTTAGTACAATATCTTGAGCCACTTCAGTCATCAATAATATCAGATAGATGAAATAATCTATTATAATTTAATTTCTATATTTTCATTGTTAGGAAGAAAATATCAAATCAAAATTCACTTTTGCTCAATGCTAAGAATGCTTTCTTATTTATGGACATTTTTATTTCAATAACTCTTAAATTTAATACTTTTTTCTTTCAAATAGTTTATAGAATTTGTCTAACAAATACAAAAAACTATTCAATACAATTCCACTAATTTTACTTACATAAATCAAATAAATTTTTGAAAGGCATGAATATATATTTTTTTAATATTTCTTATACAATATTTGCTGTATATTATAATATTTTTTAAAAATTAAATCTTCATAAAATATAAATAAAATTATTTTAGAAATCTTATTTGATGTAAATCATCCAGAAAAGGAAATAATTTGTTATTCAACGATTTTGATATTAAATTTATTGAACAAAATATCGTCATACAAAATTTAAATAGAATTTCAGGACATATTCGTTTATGTTTGGTAACACAGTTTCCAATTTTAATCAATGGAAATATTTCTTCAGACAAAAGAAACTTTTATCCAATAAATAACTGCAAAATTTTCATTTAATTGGTTCCAAAAATTTGTTTAAGTGATTTCAGATTTAGGCTTTTTATGACACTAGACAGTGCACTTTATGAAGTGCTTTTTTAATAAATTGATGAATTTAGTTTTACATTACAATACATTTTTAATTTAATATGTTTATCATTTCTTTTAGATTTTATTTTGTAATATTTCTAAAAATTATTTTTCTGAAAATAGGTGTGTTTATTTTATTTATCAAATATAAATTATGTTTAAAAGTATACAAAATATATTTTACATAATTATATATAATCATATTCTCATGTGTATGAAGACTGAAATAAGTAAATAAACATAATGAAACATAAAAATTTAACCAATTATAGTTGACAAAATGTTAATATTTTATTACTCAAAGAATTTGAAATTTTTACAAATTTATGTATGTGGCAAATAGGCTAATAATATATATATATATATATATATATATATTAATAAATCATGTTGCAACCCTCCCCAGGAGTCTAACTACTCTAAGTAACTGCCAAATCTAAAATTTGCCAGTGGCTATAGAATTTTTATGGTCTTTATATTTTATTTTAAATACATAATTAGTGGCCGAGGGTTCTTTACATAAATCAATCAAAAAATTTTTTTCAATAAATAGCAGGCTGTAACACATTACTTCAATAATGAATTCTAGATATATTATAAGTGTAAAGTACTCAGTTTTCCTAGGGTCATCAGCATTTGAATTGTGCACTGCAATAAAACTATGATTACTATAGTTATTTATAGTAATAACAGCAGAAGGAAAGTTTCAAATTGCATTAGCCTAATTAAATATCCCTAAATGTTATATTGTAAGTAATGGATCCAATTTAAACAAAATTCATTTAGTAATACTAGTTATTGATATTCTGTGTAATTAATCTCTGTAACAAAAAAGAAAATTTTTCAATAGTATAGAACATTTTCTTTAATAATTATTTATAGGTTTTTATTAGCAACTTTCTAACAGTAGCAAAAGCAATTTTCCAAATTCCTCTAGCCAAATTCTATACCTGGTTCTCTATAGAAACTTGTTGCATCATGTATAAATTTTGATGAAAAGTTATTTATTATTTAAAATACAGATTCAAGACTACTAAATCAAATAATTTGTACAACAGCTAATCTTGGAAAACACTTTCTACTATTTTTATTTCATTTTATGTACTTTTGAATGACACACAGAAGAGAGATTCCTATCTGTTATTCAATTTTGTTTCAATATTTAAAAAAAAAAAATGTAATAGAGCAGAACTGTATTACATTACTGATACTTTAGATGTCATCATTTATTTATCTTAAGCATATAAAATACAGCTAAGGAAAAAACATAAAATTAACTAATGAAATATTTTATGTATTTCAATAATTTTTTAAAAAAAAGTCCTTTACATTTTAGCTTTTTATGTAAGGTTGTTCAGTAGAAATAGATGAAAATTTGTATATTTAAATATCAGTACTTGGGAAAAATTAAAATTTATATATTTTTTAATTTGAAAATGAATAAAATATTTCTAATAACATTTTTTGAGTAATAATTTACATATGAATTGCAAAATTTTCCACATAACAGATCTACAGTGCAATATAATTCAACAATGGTTAATCAATCAGCTGAATTATGAATTTCCAGGATTCTGCAACATTTCAATATAATAATTAAAAAAAAAAAATAAAGACATTTCCAATATTTATATTAAGTGCATGATATGTACTATGATACAAAAATTTATTTCTTTTGATAATACTGCATTTAAAATACAGAATTGAAGACTGAATTACCATTAAAAATAGATTATACAATTAAAAATAGATCATAACAATTAATCAGCATTGTTACTTTCAGATATAAAAAAACAACAGAAAATCTAATAGTTCATTAAATGAATGCAAATTTTTATTTCATAAGTAAAATATATTCATACAAATTTATATATAATTTTCTCAACAAATGTGAAACTCAATGTGATTTAAAAATGTAGAAGTTAATTTTTAAAATCAAATTAAATTAATTAATGAAAATTTTAAAAATTCTAAGAAATGTATGTATATTTTTAAGTTAAAATAAAATTCTATTATATTAGTTAAAACATCATAGATCTCAGCTTAATGAAGAAAATACTTAATATTACAAATTGGAGAACATTAATACTAATCATTTTCATAAAAATAACAATATTAAATTTACATATAATAATACTAAACATGTAATCAGGCAGATTTAAAAATATATAAAAAACAATTATAAAATATATAATTGTTTTTTTATTATTCTACATTTCTTTAACGAACATTTTAGTTCTCAAACAATAATGATATCAACTGCAGATATATAGTGTACTCAATGTGTAGTTTATTTTATACACAAAATACCAAAGCACTTCTGAAATAGCCTTTCATTACAAGAAATTTTTAGTATGAGCAATATGTAAGTTTTTAAATCTGTTTGTAATACACACATAGATAATAATTTCATATATTATCAATAAAAAATTTTTTAAAAAAATGCATAATTTTTTTTAATTTAAAAAAACTAAGACATATGAAATCACTTGCCATGAGCAGTAATCAATAATCATAAAATACATAAATAAATGTGTGTTAATGAGTTCAAACTGATTGAAATATCTATACAAAATTAGCATAAACCTTTTTACGAAGGATATTTATGACTTTTAATCTGTCATTCTTGTTTTCCAGTGATGCAGTTTTTCTTCACTTTTCAATTACTTTTTTTATATGTCTGTAATACTGTAATGTGAAACAACTTTCTATTTTTACAAAAATTTAACAATATACTAATTGATAATTTTTTTAACTCGCAGAGAAGATGATCAGTAAATTGATTTCAAAAATAATGTTTTCAGCAATTTCACTTACCTATAAAATTTGTAAATATGCAAGAAGAGTTCACTTCAAGAAATTCTAATTATATCCTTTCTTAAAACAGTCAATTTTTCATACCAAAAAAAAACTAGTATAACTAAGCTATGCATGATATTGTATAATGCATTCATATTAATTTCTAAATTTTATTTTAATTAAATTTAAAGATGTAAAAAATAATTATATAATTAATAAACATATTACAAAGTAAAGCAGAAGTCTATTTCTTTGAAAGGGAATTTGACACTTAGATTTCATATCTATATAAACAGTACATTTTTATTATAACTATGCATAAGTCAACAAAAGAAAAAATTAGTACATTAATTTCAGTGACTTTTTTTATAAGTGAAAGATCTTTTAATCAACTACAATATATCGATAAATTTGTATTGTTTGCTAAACTGTTCAGAATTCTAGATAATATTGCTAAAATTAGAACAGGAAATTAGTCATATACTTTCTGAAGTGATTTTTTTAAAGATGAATGTTGAAGAAATAATAAATTTTCAAGAGTAATTACAAAGCATGATCAATCAATTGGAGATTTCAGTTATGAATTTGAAGCATAAAATTTGAAATGTTTAATAATTCTATTTTTTAAATTTAAAAATACTTGTATTATACATATTTACACAAAAATTAACTTTTAGAGATATAAAATGTTTGATTATTAACAACTAAATAGTTGTCTGGCAATAAGTGGAGTATAAAAGTTAATTTTTATTTAAACAAAGAGAAAACAAATATTAAAAGATATTAAAGATGCCTCCTCCCCTGTTTTAATATTCAACTTTAAAAAAAATTATTTACAAAAATATCTTTTAACTCAAAATTATGCTTTAAAAAAATCCTAAGTAGCATTCAAAAGAAATAAAAACCAAAGCAGAAAAAAAAAACATTGTATAAATATCCATGTCCTTTTAAGACAAATAACCAACATTATTACAAATTTAAAGATATTTCTTTTTCAGAAACAGATAGAAAAAAAATTTAATCCAGAAAAATCATTCTATATGCATATAACTATCTACTATGGAAAATACTAACACAATCTTTAAAATAAAAACTATATTTGAGGACCGATACCTTTTACAAATATTTAGCAGTAATTCCTAATAAAGACATAACTTAAAATTTTTTCTCTGCCCATCTAAAATAGGATGATTATAAAAATTCACTATTATAATTTTGGTTATAACCACTATTATAATCACCATTATAATTTTGGTTATAACAATGCTAACCAAAATATTCCTTATAAATGAATAAATAATAGCAAATGAAGAATTTTTAGAAAATATTTATATATTGCCTTAAAGAAAGCTTATACATTTAATCAACAGCAACAAGTAAATGATTCAATATGATTTTGTATTTTAAAGCATTTAATATTTTGTATTGAAATTATAAGTTTAGATACAATGAAAAATTATTCATAGCTTAATTAAAAATATTGATTTTGAATAAATAGATTGTGAAAAAATATTTTGTGATGAACAATAATAATTTTCATTCAAAAAGTTTTGCTGTAACTTCCAACCTTGAAAATAAATAATAAAATGACAAATGAATTAATAATAAATGAAAAGCTCAGATGAAAATAGTTATTTTGAAATATTATAGAAAAATGTAAAAATTAGAACAACTTTCTAAACCAATTTTTAAAAAATGGCAACCTTTTCCATGCTCCCAAAATCGTTTCACTCAAACTTGCTAACAGCTGTAATCCATATATTCAGAAGTTCTGAGCTCTCATTTATTTGGCACTTCAGGTAAGTATAATAGCATAAAGAAATATAATGATAATTAAGAAATGAAAATCACACAAATTTGTTTCAAATAAAAAATAATATTTACAAGGTAGAAATATTAAAAAAATAATTTATTCACAAATGGAGAAAAAGATGAAGGGAAAAAAAAAAAAGGAAAGGAAAGGGGGGGGGAAATAAAAAATGGTATAAAAATATTTGTACAATGGCATAGCAAAGGAAAGGAAAAGGCAGCTTAAATGTTATACAGGCACTGGTCTTTGAAACAGTCATACAGGCAAAATATGGTAACTTTTAAAATGACTGAAAGGTGAGAAAAATACTATGCTCAAGGCCATGTATCCTAGTTATGCCACTGTGTCTATACAGTATTTTATACAATTTTTGTATTTGGTAAAAAATTATAGCTGCATTTCTATAACTTTGTCAACAAAATATACAGTTTACTTAATTATTATGGACAAAGTCTTCAATTCTTTCATGCTAACAAACATTTATCTAGGTTTGAATTAAGTTTAAAAAACAAACTGAAATCAAATTCAAGCAGCCCCTTTATGAAATTATTATGGACAAAGTTTTAAATTCTTTCATGCTAACAAACATTTAGCTGGATTTGAATTAAGTTTAAAAAACAAACTGAAATGAAATTCAAGCAGCCCCTTTATGACTGAATTTCTTCAAGTAGTCGAAATATACTTATATTTGTTATGGTAATAAACATTTAAATTTAAAATAAAAAATAAAAAACATTTTAACTCAGTATATTTCAGCGAAACAGCAGCATTTTTCATTCCTTCCTTAAATTGTTAAAATAATTGGAAGGGAATGAAATTATTACTTTAAGTAAAATTCTTTCTTAAAATAACATCTTTGTTAAAAAAAAAAAATTATTTATTTTATTTTCCCATTTGAAAATTACATTTTTCATATGAAAAAAAAATCCCTCTTTTTTTGCCTAAAAAATGCATAATATTATTAATATTATATATATTATCAAATTTGCATAATATTATTATACCCACTTCGTTGCTTCCATTTTTACAAAATCCAGTAATAAAATAAATTTATAAAATATTTTTGTTTCTTCCTAATTTTTACTTAATGTCAGAATTTACATTACATACAAAAGTTTTCTATCAGCATTGGCAAGTTACTGAGCCAATCTAGTAACATAAAAATTAATACAAACTCACCTATTTTACAGACAGGTATAACAACTGATCAAATAATACTTGATTTAATATTGATTTTTTTTCAAAGTTTTAATTACAGATAGCAGATAGTTAATTTCAAAACAATAATAGCAATACAAAAAGTTGACAGAAGATATGGTTATTAATAATATCATTTCTTTATATTTATTAAAATGATGTAAACTTTACTGCATTTTGATAACTTGTCATATAAATTAATCGAAATGATTTGCCTTGAAATTTTTAAGCCGCCACATTTCATGTAAAATTTATAGCATAAACACAATCACAAAAAAAAAGTAATCTGAAAATGATTGATTACTTTCACAGGGAGAAGAATTAAGTATGTTCATATAAATCACCAGATTTAAAGGGAATTACAATGGCAATAATAATATGTGCATTACATTCTAAAAATAATTTAACAACTTTTTCACATCTTATTAATAATGTATCAACAATGAATATAATTAACAATTTTAAAGCATTCATAACAAGCAATATAAGAAACATAACAGAGAAGACATTTAAAGGACCAATTTAAAAATAACGTCTTAGTTATATTTAAATTCAAAACAAAACTAAAATCCTTCATTAAAAAACTAAAACTACATATAATCTATTTTTTTTTATTTACAATATTATCAAACCACTTCAGTAAAAATGTCAACATCTAGTTAAAGAGGCATTTCAACTTATAAATGCCATTACAGCAGGAATGCTTATTTATAATAAGTTTTCCGTTATTTCAGAATGAAAAGCTTTAACTTTCAGGAAGTTTAAGAGTCAAAGCTTTTACTGCTTTTTTGATTTCTTCATTGACTTCAGAAGTTTCAGGTATTTCAGGAGTTACCCAAGAATCATCGGTACTTTCCATAGCTGCACGACAAACGGGACAAGTTTTATTTGATACATTCCTATATGCAACAGAAATGAAATAATTAATACAAATACAAATAATCAAAGTAAATTAAATACAGAAATCATGGATACAATATGCTTAAATAATATATTTATATATAAAACATTATTGTTTAAGAAAAAATGAAATATATAATAGATAACATACATAATTAAATAGATAATAAAATAAATAATTAAAATAAAAATTCAAAACAATTATATATTTTAATTATCTGTAAATATTATTTACAGATAATTCAAATAATATTCAGTTTGCTCTCCAAAACTCCTCTTCAAATTCTACATGTATATATTTCAAATCATAGAAAAAAATACCACCTTAAAGGTGATTTTTATTTATTTGGCATTCTATATTATTACTTGATTTTTTAGATTAACTAAATTACATTATGCATAGCATCATTTTTCCTTGATTGAAATCTTTGTTAATTACTTTTTAATTAATAAAAAAAAGACCTAACTGTCCTAGAGCTGAAGAATATATTTTAAGCATGTTTAGAGTTGAATACCAACATCTAATTTAAAATGATAAAATTGCCACTTAAAAAGCAATACCAGCTATCACAATTTTCAAAATTTTACAATGGAAAAAAATAGATCTTTTTTCTTCAAATTATTAAAGAATAGGTTTGTCTTATTTTCACATCTGTTATTAACATGGGGCAGCATTTTCATAACTGAAGTAAAAGAAAATGTCAGAAATATTCTTTATTCTTTACAAAAAATTTAGCTTATTTTTCTTCTTATAGAATTTTGAAAGCTGAGATGTATAGTGTTGATTGTTAAGCTAAAATATTTTAAACAGTCATATTTGCAAATAATATTTTCAGTAAAATTCTATAACAGTTAGATGTTTCTTTTACACAGTATAATTAATAGAATAAAGAAGAATATGCAATCTAAGCAATTACATATTAGTAATTTTTGGAGTGAAGTGGGAAAAGCAATGGATAGAGAGAAAAGATGACAAATTCAGAGTTCTTACTAATAAAAAATATTTTTAAAAAGAAAATACTGATAAAAAAAAGAAGAAGAAATTGTATCATTATGGTAGAAAGGCAAACATATCAAACATTAATTTCTAATATCATTTATGATAATAAAAATGCTGCTTTGTCTGAAAGCCATAATTTGTATTTAAGAAAAGAGAGCAAAATTATTTATTTACTTTATAAAATTAATTTCATACAAAGATTACATTTCAATTATGCCTTTCTTCTTTCATTTCTAATCCTTTCATCAATAAAATATGTAATGCATATATATAGATATATGAGTGTAAACATATCTAATTCTATAAAACTATAAAATATTTTGTAATTTATAAAATGTGGCTAATATATAAGATGATTTTACATACCATATTAAGAATTTAAAATTGGAAAACAAATTTGTATTTTACTAGTATGTATGAAATGCAGAAAGAAATAATATTATACTCTATGGGGGTTAATAACAGTAAAATATTGAAAAAAAGTTTTTAAAAGAGCTTTAAAAATTGAACCAAGTTTACTCTAACAGAATATTATTAAACTTTTAATAGTAACAAAACACTAGAAAAGCATTCTTGATTGATCAGCTAACTAAGCATTCTCAAAAATAATAATTACAACTATTAATAAAAAATACTGTAATTAAATAGCTATTTTTCAAAAACATAAAAGTAATTTTTTTCTTTTTTTCACATTTAAAATCTTTGACTTGTGCAATCAGAGGAGTGCAGAAATTCTTAATTGATTATCTTTTTATTCAAGTAATTCTGTGGATGCACACATCATATTTTACATTTTTCACAAAAAAATTTAAAATCATCTTCATAAATATATAAACTTTCAAGGATATTAATACTCATTTGCCTTAATTTTAATGAAAACTATGAATGGACTACTATCAATAATAAGTAACCTATCATTATATAGTAAGTTACGATTTACTATTTAATGATTTATTTCACTGATTCATAATTACAAGTTTTTATAAGTTAGACTTAAAATAACAAGTTAATTATAAATAAAAATTATATATTAATATAACTATAAATTAGGAAATTATAACTCATTTTAGGCTAAATTACAGACAGTGATTCTCAATAATGATTGTTCTGATTATAATATCATACAATCAAAAAGATTTATAAAATAATAATGAAGTTCTGAAGTTAATAGGAATATAAGAATATTAAATTTCTTTAAATAAATCCTAGTAACAAATTTGAAAACAATTTGTTATATTAATAACTTTATTTAGTGTATAACACAAAAAAAATCTAATAACAGCTATTTAGCTGATAGCATTTTCAAATAACTAATTATAAGTTATGTTCTTAAATCATGGGTTTAACAACATATTATCAATATAGTACAAATCCACAGATTTGGAAACAAAACTCAAAATATTTAGAGCTAACTATAAATTAAGAAATTATTAATCACTTAATATTAGCAAGCAAGATTTAATAAAATAATACCATTGTTCAATGCAAAATAAGCAATATGCATGGGCACAAGGCAAAGTAATTTCAGGCTTTCTTTCCATACAAATGATGCACTCCTCAGTATCCGTCTCTATATCTGTTTCATTTATGATCCTTAAAAACAAATATAAGAATATTAAGATTATTTTTTGCTGATTACATAATTAGTAATATCAAAAAAAAAGGCACATAAAACATTTAGTTTCTTTTTTTTTAATTTTATTAGCTCATGTTTATTTTTCAAATTAAAACATTTAAACAAGCAAAACAGAACGAAAAAAAAAACATTTATATAACTTTGTAAGAATAATGAAGCAAATGCCAAGAAAATTAATTAATCATCTTTTTAACAAATTAAAATGCTTATCCAATCAGTACAAATAATCATTATACATATTTTAAAACATGATATAATTTTTCTTCAAAAATGTATTTGCCAAGATTATAAATCGCAGTCATAACTTAAATACTTTATTGTCATCGTTTAAATGCCACAGCAAGAAGAATTCACCATTAAAATTTTTTACATATTTCTGATCTTAAAAATGAAAATTGAATTGAGAAAAAAAGTATTTTGAGTCAGGTCAAAAAAAAATTCTCTAACTCATTTCACATTTTTATATATCTCTCTATATGAAACGCTAACATATGTGGCACAGAAATCACTCTTAATACTTATTATCAAAAAGCAACTATCAAATGCAAACAAAGTATCATATAAATGCTTCAGCCTGCTTTATTTTTGCAAGCAAAGGTGAAAATCTGGAACACATCATTTTTCAGTGCACAAAATAAAGAATGTAGAAATATTCTAAAAAAAGTGTTTGGAGGCATTCCACTCTCTCTCTCTCTCTCTCTCAACTGGATTTTTGAATTCTCAGTCTAATAAAAAAAGGCTTTTACAGTTGCATTTAACTCATATCTTTACTTTAAAAAATAATGGAGCTGCAAAATATTAGAATTTATGTAGTGTAGGCTTGTCATTTCATTACAAACTCCATTTAGTCAGAGTTAAGAATATATAAAAGAAGTCAAGATGATAGAAACAAACACGAAACAGTTTAATCAAGTGTGAAAATAGATTTAATCTTCTCCAGATGGATAATCACTGTGACTTACCCAGGGAAGCTGACATTCATATCTTCCTATATTATTATCACACAAAAATGGTTTTTACGCTCTCTTTAAATTTAAAAAAAAAAATACTTTTTTAATGATATTAATTTTGTTTGCATACAATTTTTTCCTTTATAATATTTTTTTTTTAAATTTACTTTGGTTTCAGTCTCAAATAATGTTATGAAGACATTTACTCTTCCATCAAAACAAAAACACTTTTATTTTGTAGAGTAAACATTTTTTTTAAAAATTTGCACCCCAGTAATTTGTTGTAGAGTGACTCAATTAAATTCATATTTTTCAGTCATACCAAACTACACAATGCAATTTTTAAAGAAATGCATTCCATATTGATTGTTTCATTGTTTAAAAAATCAATAATTTAGGTAAACAAACTGGTGGCCAAAAATGGCTAGTTTTTAATTAATTAATTCAAATATTAATGCATTATTTATTTTTTGAAAAGTATAAGAGTTTCAAATACAATAATTATTATAATCTGGTAAAATATTTGACAATTTTAATAATTGCAATTATGTATCAATTACTTCAGCCTAAAGGATACTATGTGACCTAAAATCACTTTTTTTTTTCCTTCAAAACCATTTGATTCAACTTATTTTACTTACTTATTTAGAAGCATGGATGTTGAAATTGGTCTAACAGCAGAACACTCATTATTCCTTGCTTCAGATGAAGATTCATCTCCCTTTTGAATGCAACTGGAGTGATATATTATCATATTATATGCTAACAGAAACTGTCTAAGACTCAGTAATTTATGTACCTCTATTTCTTTATTTGAAATAGCTAAAATCTAAAAGGGAGAAAAATAATAATAATTAGAGAATAGTGAATACATCAATTATAAAGCAAAAATTTTAAAGAAAATCATTGCAAAAAATATAAATACTTATAATACAAAATAAACCAACTATAATAGCTTTTAGTTTAAAAAAAAAATAAGCATGTCTATTTGGAAAATAAAAACATAAAACAAAATTTATAATTTAAAAAAAGAGAATTTGATAATTTTAACCCAATTTATTAACTATTTTTGTCAAAATCTCAAACTATTAATATAAATTAAAGCAAAGTAAGGAAAATCATGCTACATAATGGATATATACATACATTACTTAAGCTCTCTTCATCAACACTCTCATCACAAAACAATGCAGCAGAATCTTCAGTAATATTTACCTGAAATATCCAAGATCAAACATTAATAATTTGAATTTTATTTAATCAAAGTATAAAATAGATTATTCCCCATGAGTAAAAGCAAAAATTAAAATAAATTAACATTATCAGAAACATAACACATCAGATAACAAACAAAGCTTCCTCTTTTTTTTCCAATATTTTCTAATTTATCATTTCAGCTATGCAATACTGAAAGTTGGAAATAATTAATTAAGAGCAGAAATGAAAAATAATATGAAAGTTTCCAAAACTGTTGAAGCATATTTTGGGTTTATGAAAACAGAAATAAATGTCTTCTAGAAGATTATAACTACTAATTAATTCATTTAAGGAAAGCACAAGATATATTTTTTATACTATGAAAACTAACGTTTTAATTTACATACATAAAAAGATGGCAATTTCTTAATCGACAAAAAAGTTTAAAATTCAATCTCATCCTTATTTTACTTCCATTTTATGATCTCTTTAATAAGCCTTTTTCCAGTTTATTACATTTCCAAAGAAATTCATTTATGACCATTATAGTGGACAGCAAAATATATAAATTTGGACAGCAACATGAAGATAGCAACAACAAAAATGGCAATAGGGATGAGTAGGTGACATCTATTTAGATGGAATGCATTTTTGATTCTTTTTTATTGAATCAGAAATTTTCTAATGGGATTTAAAATGATTTCTAATTAAAATAAAAGGAATTTCAGATAGTTAAAACAAATATGCTCTGAAATCCCTCTGCTTCACATTTTTTCTTTTTACTATCGGTTTACAAATTTATTTTCATAGTATTCCTACAATTTCAGCTTTTTGTGCATTCATTTTACATATATTTATATTTTCTGTGCTCTTTTCATTTGTTATAGACACATTTTTCTTTTTCCCAGCTAACTTTTGGCTTTCACTTTTATTTTTGTTGCTATATTTTACTTTGTTAACATATTACTCTCTTCATTATTTTGTGTGTGTACATCAAATAGGATATTGGTGCACTATAGCAATTACACCGAGGAAAGTTGGTGATTTATTTCCAAAGAAAAGTTTGCAACAATATAATTAAAATTATCTATGGTTTAGTACTTGAATGCAATAATACATAAGTGCCCAATTCAGGATAAATTATACTCATTTAAGAATATATATATATATATATATATATATATATATATATATATATATATATATATATATATATATATATATATATATATATATATATATATATATATAAGTAATATGTAAATATTTATAGAATTGTTTAAAATGAAAATATTTGTAGAATTATTTAGATGTTTAAATACAGACAAAATATAAAAAATTAAATATTTAAGAACAGAAAAATTTTAAAAGATTTAATAAAATACTAGATTATATTTTTCTCACAGTAAAATAAAAACATTATGAAAATTGCAACATATTTAATGACTTTTCAGCCCTAAATGACGGGAAAGGACAATAGATTTTAAAAAAATACAAAAGAAAAAATATTTATGAAATAATGGAACAACTTAATTATGTTCAAGAAATGTTGATTGTGTGTAAATGAACTATGAAACCAACTATGAAAAATACATATTTTCCTATGACTTTTTTATCATTTAAGATTATTTCTATGAAAGATACCCATCAACGTCTCTGATTTATTAACAATTAAAAATTTGAATTTTTTAAAAACTTTCTTTCATTCTTTGAAATTCTTTAAAGCTTTCTTCTTAACAATAGTTTAAAAATTATGAAATATAATAAAAAAATGATAATTTCTAATTTTGTAAATCAAATTTATAAAAGTGATTTCTCACATTTTTTACAGTAAAAATTAATCACTTTCTTTTATTCTAAAGATAAATAATTAAAAGGAAAACTATATAAACCAAACTGATCATAGTAGGCAATTCAAAATCTTATCTTTTAAAATATTAATGAAAATATGATTATTTAAGAAAAGAAAAAAATGGAAAAAGCCACATATGGATTAATGCAAATCATGATGAATATGAAATAAAATAATATTTTATTTCAGATTGTATTTCAGAAAAGTTTTCTATACTTACTCTCATACATGCTATTTTTACTGTCTGCTTCCAAAGAAATGTCGAGTCAGTATTTTTCTTAATAAAGAACCTTAAGCATCGACCTTCACATTGAATCAAATTGTAACATCTAGAAAATGAAACATCATGAGCTGTCTGTCCCATACAAGTCAGAAATTGAATAGGAAAATTGACCAAAAAAACTAAAAACCATTGTATGCAATAATGATCAACATTCTCAAGATATCAAATAAATGTGAAAAGAAAAAGCTGGATACTGTTGGCCTAGATTAAATTCATTCTTTGCAAAAGAAGTTTCTCCTTTCCATTCAAATAATTTGAAACTGTAACATGTAATTATTATCATTAAAATCTACTACAAGAGATTAATTTATCAAGCAATTTGATTTTTGAAATTTTATTTTATTTGGGATTTAAAGGAACATGGTTACAAATTCATTTCTTGAAGGTAATGTTTCAATTCCTTAAAAATTCTAATAAGTGGTGAAGCTGATTGAAATATAAATCAATCATAAACTAACAATATTTGGTGAAAGATTTTATCACATGTCTGTTTAAGTTTTAACTGTAAAATATAAATATTTTTACAATAAAATAAACACTGTTATAATAATGCAAGTTAATTTTATCAAATTATACATTCTTATTTATTTTTTACAATAATTTTTATTATAATAATTTATATCAAATTTTGGTTAAATCCTAGTTTAGGTAGCTCGTAGAATTTGTTGCCAACATAATAATCCAAATTTTAAAGTGGGGATACTTCTTACAACAATCATAAGATTGATAATATTTTTCTGTTTCTTGAATTATACACTTACGACAATTTTTTAAGAAATGAAAATTAAAAGATAACTGGAAAATAAAGATCAATTAAAGAATTTAATCAAATTGTCTATTATACTTAAAAGCATATTTATTGCTAAAAACACATTCTAGAGGGGAAGGGGTCCCTTTAAATGAATCAGGAGCAGATAATATTTATCCTTTTGAAATTCTTACTTTATTTAAATTGATAACTTCTGTTCATGAATTTTATCAGAGAAAAAAAAGTTTAAAACATCTACAACAGCTTATTGAAATCATTTGCCTTTAGTTCACAAATTTCCATTTCAATATTATCTTGTTATTTTAAAAGAATTTTTTGCTATTTCTTGTTCTTTTCATGGATTTTCCATGATAATTCAACACATCAATGATTGTTTAAGAATGGATGTCATATAATAGGGATAATCATAAATATTATGATCAGGACTATTATATTGGATAACTAGATGCCTACAAGACAGAGTATATATCATCAGAGGCGGCGGCAGCAGGGGGGGCAATTGCCCCCCTGTCAGCGAGAAATTCATAGTTTCGCCGGCAAATCTCTGCTGCCACCTCTGTATATCATGGCAATAAAACACATCTACATTATTTTGTTTACAAAAGTATGTAATTTTTTCCCTACCAAAATGAAGAATTACTTGGATTGAATAAGTATATTTATTTATTAAAATTTCTTATGAAAAACCTTCAGCTCTAGCAGCAAAACTAAGAGGAATGGGTGTGTGTTTTTTTGTTGTTGTTGTTTTTTATTCAGTTTTTGTTGTTTTTCTGTGAACTGTTATGTATTATTATCTTCTGAATCTTTAATTTCAATGTGCTAGTAAAGATATTAGATTCTCTTCCCACTGTTAGTAAGTGTTTATATAAAAATTAGTGTTAATTAAAAATTTCATGATAGTTTAGTGATCACTGATTAGTGTTTATATTAAAAAGTTCTATCTGATGCCTCCTTTAGATGCTGAAGGTATGCACAGCATATTCTCATTTTAAAGTCCAAGGGACAAATCAGAGTAATCAAGTTTCAGAAATTCTTTATTTCAAAATACAAAGGAGATGGCAACCATAGTCCACAAAGGCTGAAAGGGCAAACTTTTTAGGTAAAACAATATTGATCAATAAAATTTATAATTGCAGTGAAAGACATTTTTACTGAAACCAAACAGGCCTTTTTAAAAATATGAGTGCATAAAAAAAAAACCCATTCAGCATTAAAGTCCTATGTGCACAACAGAATATTTTTTAATATAATTTATGCAATATCTCAAGGAATTATTCAATGAAAATTGCTCCGATTAATCACAAAATTCAATTTTTAATTTCAAAAAGATTTAATCAAAAATAATATTTTGGTTAGTTAGAATCAATAAATATACTTCCCCAAAAATTAATAAATCTAAATTTCATATGGTTCTTAGAACCTAAGCAATCAGATTCAGTGAAATATTCTTACCTCTCTAACAATTTTAAGAAAATTATATCTTCTATGACCAAATCTGATCAAGTTATGAAATTATGGAAATTACTGTTTTAGAAAAATCCACAATTTCATATTTTAAACTAATCAGCCTTGAGGAAACACAAGGAATTGATTGGCATATCTTCTTTGAGATGATCAATGAAATAGTCTAAAATTATACATCTTTATATGATAGTAGTATTCAAATTTTCATAATTCAGTTAGTTATTTTCAGTTAGTTCAACAGAGTGAAACTTTTTTTAAAATTTAAAATGTTAATGTCTCAAGAATATTTTATTAAATACGATTCAAAGGATTGAAAGCCAATATATAAATCTAATTTATTAGAATATCGGTCCGATTGGTGGATTCAAACTGCATAAAATATTATTCATTATTTCATTAAGTCCATTTTTTCCTATTAGATATTTTTATCTAATTATGATTGTTAAGAAATTGAGCATTGGAACCTGATTAGAGTGGGCATCTTGAATATATATAAAAATCATGTGTACCTTAAATAATGCAGAATTATTGAATTAATAATACTTAAATTTTTAAAAAACACAAACTTCTTGCATTTATCTTTTAGAAAATATCACATTTCATTTTATTTCTTTTCTTACAGACATGTGCTTAAAATTAAACTTTTCTATATTTAGTTTGTAGTAAGAGTTAATTTAATTTTTTAATTTGATCTTTTGTCAATATAATGACAATACACTTATTAAAGCTCATTTTTCATATGAACATGTAACATGCTTGTGCAAGTTAAAATTTTATTTTTGTTAAAATAAATTGTTGGAAAAGTATGCTTCAAATATTTGTTTAAATTGATTAAAATTAAAAAATTATATGCTAAAAATTATTATTATTGCAAGGATAATTTTTTGTTTTTTAATTTGAAGTAAAAATCATTTTTTGTGCTATAATATTTTTGGAAGTTAAGGAAGGAAAAAATTATCAAAATTCTGTCAAATTTTAATTAATTAAAATTTTAAAAATATCACTTGCAGGAGCATATTTTCACCCTCCAAAGTAAGTATATGCCAAATTTGTTAGCTCTAAGTCAAACGGTCTGGTTGTTGAGCTCCAACACACATTTATCTTTTATTATAAATATATAGATCATCTGAATTGCATTGTGTTATTGCCATGACAACAAAGGCAGTGCTTACAGATAAGTACTCTATTCATTGAGAATACATATGATAGATTATTACTTTTCAGAATACATGAAAATATTATTTTTAAACTCTAATTTAGAGATTTGAGTGATTCTGTAATGGCAGAAAAGATCAAATCACTAATTTATGACTGGCTCAGGGTCACAAATTCCAGTATTGCATTAATTCAAACAATAAATTATCTTATTTATAAAGAGAAAGAGAGAATAAATGTTTTAAATTTCATATAGCATTTTCCCAATATATAATAGATAAGATATCATTTATGTATAGTATGGTGTCTACATTTTAATAATTTGTCAATTAAAATTCTTATTGAAAATAGATCACACACAAAAAAGAAAAGAAAAAATCCTAAATAACATATATACTAAAACCTGTGAAACTATAACCATGAATTTTGCAACCACATTCTATAACTAAAAGATATGCAAAAGATTTCTGTTGCTTATGACTTATGACATAAGACATATTTCTTTAATTTTCTTAAAGAAAATTCTCATAACTCATTAAAAATAAATGCCAAGAAAATAAGACATTTTTTTTAACTTGAATTATTTATAAATTATATCAAAGAAAATTTTTAAATAATTTTATTTAATTTTTATTATAATCCTATCTCATCTATAATCAAATATGATAAACACTTACATTTTGTTTACTTCTCGAACTTTTTGTAAAAAGTCTTCATGTGTGATATCAATGACTTCTTTAAATATATGAGCTTCTTTCATGACATCATCTTTCAACTCTTCAATGTGGTTTGTAATAGTCTGTCCCATTACCTGAAGGCGGGAAAAAATGCACAAATGAATTTAATTTTACTTTTAAAATTAAAAGACAGTTTTCTATCATATAAATGTTACTAAACTATGAAATTTAAAGAGATTGACAACTTTATATTAAAACTATTCTGAACCAATTACGCATATTCTGATTATTTGCAAGGTTATAAATCTTAGACATAAAATTATTAAATAATCCTCCAATTCACGCTTATAAAAATACAACTAAAAAAGACACTTTTTTTTATATAAACAAGGCTCTGTACATAAAGCATAATAACTTTAAAAGGATATGTTGAAAAAAGACTATTATCTTATGAAAGAATAAACTATTTAATTACATATTTACATTACAATAATAATACAAGATTGAAAAAATTTCATTAATTACTTGTGAATTTACTTTAACTATTTCTGACAGTTAGCATAAATAATTTTGATGAATTTTATTTTCATATTTTACAAGTTTCAAAGACTTCATTTTCTGAAGCTTATAAGTATTCAGATTTCCCAAAAAATATTATTTTCAAATACTAAACATCAAATGGGTTCTTATATGAATCAGATTTCAATAGAACTGTAGTCTTAATCTTCATAATTACCACACACACACACATGAAGGAAAAAAAAAATGAACTTAACTAAAAGCTGTAGCAAAAATAATAGATTTTAATGCTTACATGACGCAGCATTCAATACTTTAGTGACAAGTATAAAATCCATTAACATTTTTATTATAAATACTATCTAATTACCCAATTAAATAGATTTTTCATACAATAATTGAAAGATCTCACATTTAAAATGAATTAAATAAATGACGGTTAAAAGCACAGTATTTACGCTTATTATAAGTGATATATCTGTCAATACGTAATTTTAGATTATTCTTAGTTACTTTTAATATTTCTCCAACTTCTTTGCCAGCAATATTCATTAGTTCATTTACATGCTTTCCCAAAGTACAATATTTTAATCTTTTGATTACAGCAGAATTTCAAATATGACTTAAATTTTATCTTAGAATAGTTTCATTAGTTTAAATGGCAACAAAAAATTTCTGCATTTATTTCGAACCATTCATAATACCATAAGTCATTAGACAAGCTTCTTTGTACGACAAATTTGCCAATGTTTTGTTTACATCCTACAACGAAATGAAAAGCATAAGTTTCGATTTAATTCGATATCGATTATTTTAAGACCAAAATATTTGGAATAAAAGCTTGTTGCCAAAAATATTTTTTATGGCTAACTTTTCAATCAAAACTTAAATTAAGCCCGGGTCCTTGAATTTTACTGTCAATCATCATCACAAAATTCAAATATGTATTTTTTATTAAAATAGTACGTTCCTAGGAATAATCAGAGTCAATAATAAAGAAAAGATCAATGATGCTGATCTTATTGGTAATCTGATCCGATAATCAATTTTTTATTATAGCTTTTTTAAGGAAGTGAATTATGCTCTAAAATCAAATATTTCCATTTTTTTTTAAATTTTTTACCTAGGATCGTGAGGGAGACAAATTTTATCGTTATATCTAATATTAATGCACAGTGGATTAAATTTATAATCTAGTGTGACAAAAAAAAAAAAAAAAATCGGGGGCAGCAAATACATTCTTTTTTCAGTCAGGATGTATTGAAAACAATTCAAAAATTGTTTTGTATTTTAATCGTCTATATGGAGGATTCAAGAGCATGGAATTTAGAAAATATCCCTTTCATGTTCCAGAACATTTTCATGCTTTTAACAAAACAACAAAGTTGCTTATGCTTGTAACAAAAGTTCCAACTCTGCGCAATGAATAAACAAAATATTACTGAAGGTTGCTTTACGAAGTGAGAAAGCGAAAACATGGTGGTGAGTTACTGACTTTCAATCTTTGTTTTTTCCAATTGTTGCTTTTGCTAATTTCCTCATAGTTTCCCGATTATTGTTCTCATACAGACAGAATAAAATTTGCATTCATATTTTAGCTTATATGAGTAAAAATTTTGAATCTTTAAAATGCTTCTTAAAGGCTAAAATAATTAAAAATTCTAAAATAACACATATGTCTTATTTACACAAGATATTGTATTATATTTTCATGCTGTTATTCTATATTCTAAATGCTGGACAATATCGTGAAGTCTTCTTAACGATATTGTACAGCCAAAACTAGATTAAATCATGTTCAGGCATGCATTCTTATCCATTGTCCATACATAAGCAATGCAAGTTTCAGTACCTTCCCTAATAATCAAAATAATTTTTTTTAAATTTAATTTAATATTTATCCAAAGAAACAGATAATATGCACCATCATAAAATTTGCGAAAGTATTATAATATTTTCCCAATGTTAAATCAGCATAAAATATAAGTATTTTAAAATATTATGGAATTTATTTCATGATATTCAACAATGCTACACAATATTACTTAATATTATTCAATATTGAAAACTTGGGGACTTTTCTATTGATTTATTAGCGTCTTATTCATTAAATTAGTCATGGTTTCAACAGAGTATTAGATCACGGTATAACGGAATATAATTTAAGGAATTCCATACGAACCCAAGTTACATATAATAGAGTAGTGTAAAATTTGGGGAAAAAAATATTATACAGTATTGCTTTGCAATATTCAAGCAGAATTAAATATAACACTTTTATCAATTTTCGGTTTCAATATTGTACAAAGTAATTTTCTCGATATTCACCAAATTAGTTTCCAACTCTATAAAGTTTCTCAAAATTAATTCTAAATAGCTAGTAAGAATAGATATTAAATAATCTAGCGCATCTTTTAATTATCTTTTAACTTATATAATAATTTATAACCTATATTATACAACATATTTTTTTTTTATTTATCTTCAGATTCGAATCCAGGTTCTGTAGGTTTGTAGAGAGTGTCTTATTCATTGTGCCAGCAAAATCATAATATACGAGCATCGCTTATAATAATTGCTTGTTTGGTTCGATAAGAATATTGTAGTTTCTACATCAAATTTCGGATTGTGTTTTCAATTTAATATTTTTTTTTTTTTTTTTTTTTTTTTTTTTTTTTACAATCTAGAGTTAAAAAAGTGATTTAAAGTCAAAGAGAAAGATATTTCATTGGTAACTAATATTTGCTATCAAACTGGAATCTAGGTTCAAAAATAATGATTTTCTGGCATGTCCTATTTAGAGTAAAATTTGGATCAAGAATTTTTCAAAAGAAATTTATGTATCTGTACATATTTATTAATTTTACTTTTTAAATTTTCTGTATTTTTTTTTTAATTTTCTAACATTAATTTATTTTACTTTAAATAAATAAAGGACATCTTATTACAAATCAGAAATTTGTTAAATCAGTACAAAGAATCAAAATTATCAAAAATATATCCCTATTGTCTGATTAGGTAAAACACATATTAATGAATAATAAGCTATTTAATAGTATTATTAAATACATAATTAACAGTTGTGTTATCATAACGCTGATCAACCTCGATAAATGTAGAATTTACAATATAGTTTCACGTTGTTGTTCAACGTAGACTTTTCAGTATTATTTTCTCAGTATTGTACAGTGTGTGGCAGAAAAACCAAGACAAACAAATTTAAATATAATTTAATTAAAAACAAATTAACTAACAAAATATTTTTAAAAATGAAATCTGCTATCTCAAATTTCAAGTTATCATGTAAAAACATTTTCTTTTTTCGATGAATTGCTTAGAGTTAGTTAGAAAGTGATGTTTGAATCTCAGAATCGAAACGGAGACGTTTTGCGTTGAACGTTGACGGTTGTGATTTAGAATCCAAATGGACACGTTCTGTGTTTGCAGTTGAGTGTTGCGATTGAGAATCTGTAACACAATGCATGCGTTTACGCTTTCTTCGTTCTCGTTGTAAAGCCAATTTACTTAAATGTTTAATTCGATCAGCTTCTAATTTTAAATTTTCATCATTCGTTTTTGTTGATTGAAGATTTTGTCTCTGAAGGTTTTATTCCGACCTCTGTTTGCTCTTTCGTTCCCTTTCTTTTTTTTCTTTTCAAGACTTCATTGGAAAAAAGCTTGGGACGCACAATTTATTATTTATTCCTTGCCTACGCGATTTCGAGCTTCAAATTCCCTAACCAAAACAACATCATGTTCTTTTTCCGTTCTCGTTTCTGTTTCTCGGCTCCTAATAACGTAAGCGACGTAAATTTGGTATTGTTCGATAGAGGACATCGATGCCAGCCGAAAAGAGTTTTTACAAAAAAAAGGTCAAAAATTCAAATTTTTACAACTTTGAGAGCCCATAACTCGCGAATCACTCGGAGTAGCAACATGAAACTCGTATCGTTACGTGCATTTCACTGAATACTATCAAACGTATCCTATTTGTAAATTTAGAGACCCGATCTCAAATCCTATCGAGACCAGAGTTTCGGTAAAAATGTCATTTGACTCTATTCTTCGGGACGAGGGTTTAGACGGGTCGCACTCGTCTCTACGGTGCATAGAATCCGAGGTATAACAACTTCCCGACTGACAGAAAGTTGACGTTATCGACATCCTGAGACCCATAGGAACTCTATGGTATCGATCCGACATTGATTTGACCAATATTAAGCAAACTCCGTACTGCGAATGTGCAATGGATCCAAAATTTTTAAGGGTTTAGAGCCCTTAAAGGACGCCCCCGGCAGGACGCGCGTGCGGTGTTTTGGCACCCCACACCTGAAAATATTTTTCTACCTTCCCTCCCCATGAACCGAAGTGGTTGGGTTTATCAGTACCTGTTTCCAAGGTCCCATTCCACAGATAGTTTAAGTAAACAGCAAATTGGGAACTATTTTTAGACTGTTAGATCGAACTAGGGTGTGCTGACACCCCGTGCGCGCGGTCGTGTTAGAATTTTTCAGTACAATAGCATGGCTTCCTGCAGTCGTTCAGTTCGGTCTTTTCCTCGTTTGACTTATGATGAAGAAATGGAAAGACTTCGGAAGTTATTAGAAGAGGTTTCCTCAGATGAAGAAACCATTGAAGAAGAAATAAAGGATTCAGATAATGAAGACGTTTTCAGCGAGCACCAGTCTGAATCAGTGGAAGAATGCAGATCTTCAGATGATGAAGTTTGTGAACAAACTAGCTTTTTTGTCGGAAAAGATAAAACTACAAAGTGGCAGAAAGAACCTTTCAGAAATCAGAAACGCATACCTGTACAAAATATAATCAAAAGACTACCTGGCAATACGCAATTTTCTAAACATGTTACTTCGCCAATCGATGCTTGGAGACTGATATTTGATGATTCAATAATAGAAATGATTGTGAAATGCACTAATACTTATGTAGAAAGCATTTCTGGTAATTTCAAAAGAGAAAGAGATGCAAAACCTTTAGTAAAAGAAGAATTTTGCGCTTTTGTAGGACTATTATATATAGCTGGATTGCACAAATCTTCTCATGTGAATGTTAGAGACTTATGGGCGACAGATGGCACAGGATTAGATATTTTCCGTAAAACTATGAACTATAAGCGATTTCTTTTTAAACTTCATGTCTTGCGATTTGATGATATTAAAACTCGGAATGACAGACGAAAGATTGATAAATTAGCTCCAGTAAGAAACTTGTTTGAACATTTTATCAGGAACTGTCAGAAGTCATATCATGTAGGTGAATACGTAACATTAGATGAAAAACTAGTCTTTTTGAGGCAGATGCTCCTTTCGACAGTATATGCCAAAGAAACCAGCAAGATATGGTTTGAAGATATTTGCTTTGGTCGATTCTAGGACATTTTACACGTACAACATGGAAATATATGCAGGCCAGCAGCCAGATGGCCCTTACAAGAGAGATAACAGTTCCTGCGAAATAGCTAAACGCTTGCTAGCTCCATTATACAATTCTGGAAGAAATGTCACCACAGATAATTGGTATATACCAGTTATGAATTAGCCGAATTTTTACAAAAACAAAAAATTTCTATTGTTGGAACAATACGTAAGAATAGAAAAATTATCCCGCCTGAATTCGCCTCGCATAAAAATAGAGAAGAACATACAACTCTCTTCGGGTTTCAAAAGAATATAATGATTCTTTCTTACATGACGAAAAAGAATAATTGTGTAAATCTTCTGTCAACCATGCATAATGATAATCACATTGACAAAAGTACAGGAGATTTAAAAAAACCGGAGGTAATAACATTCTATAGCATGACGAAAGGAGCAGTAGATGTTGTCGATGAAATGGGAGGATCTTACTCTGTTGCTAGAATATCTAACCGGTGGCCTATGGTGATATTCTTTTCACTGCTAAACATTACGGGAATAAATTCAAGGATCTTGCTGTTATCGACCAAAACCCCACCTGAAAAATTCAGAAACAGGAGGCATTTCTTGAAGGATTTAGCGTTTCACTTTTAGAACCTTATATGAAATCAAGGCAAAAACAACAAGAGTTTCTGGATGAACCACAAGCAAAAAAGCAAAAATTAAGCTACCGTAGATGCTACTTGTGTCCAAGAGAAAAGGACAAGAAATCAAAAACTACGTGTTTGAAGTGTGAAAAAAATATATGTCGAGAACATTCAGTAATTGAAGCGGTAAGTACAAACTGCAAACAATCTAATGTTTCTGATCCATGTACACCCTAATAAGTTTGAAAATTTAATAAATATCACTCTTTTTATTCACAATAATGCGTTAAGTTTCGATTATAGTGAAAATTATAAGCAAAAAAGAAAAAAATCTTTAGAGTCGATATCATTAAAAGTCCCTTCAACAAGAAAAAAAACAAGGTGAGTGTATTCATTATTTTTTACATGAATTTTTTTTTCTATTATTCGTTTTTAAAGAAAAAGGGTATAATTACTATAAAATTCATTAATTTATAGAATTCCATTGATTTCTTTCGTCTTATGCCATTTATTATGGCTGGGGTGTGATGAAACCCCATGCGCGTCCTCGTGTTGCGTTTCACAGCGCACGTCCTGCCGGGTTAAGTAAAATCCCATATCTCTAACATATGTAGTTTACGAGATATAACGAAAACCGTCTGCGCATGCGCAGTAGGGGACTTCTTGGGAGACTTCTATAGCCCCGTAAGATTACTATGTTGAAAACCCCATGTCTCTAACAGCAGGTCAACCTTTTAAAAACGCATCTGCTTTCGATGAAGTATACTTAATAATAATGCAATGCTGGTAGAAGCAGATGAAGATGAATATTACCATTTATGCTTTATTCATTGTCTACACTATTTCGAGCTTCAATTATTCGTTGCCTTCAATTATTCAAAACCCCGTAACGAAAACATCATGTTCTCACATAATAATAATAAAAGTAAACTTTTACTAATAAATAAATTTAATTAGTTTCAAAATGGCCGCCTTTTACAGTGATGCAGAGGCACAAGCGCTTATTGGAATTTTCAGAAATAGGCAGTAAGTCTTCTACCTTTAATCTATCCCCTTCCCGCCGAAGCCATTGCTTTAGTGAGTCTAAACGAAATGTTCAGATTTCTGGAACCTGGCAATGGACACAATTTGGTAATTGAATGAGCCTATATTTATGAAGAACTGCATTAACTGGAAGAGTTCTAGATATTAATCGAAAAATTAAGACCTCATTACGTCTTGATAAATTGAGTTTTTTTAATTAAAAACTTTAAGCCATTTGTATTTCTCATAATATGTAGAATTTTCCCATTGTTTACGTCGAATAATTTTAGCGCATACCGAATTGGCGTCTTCGGGCGAGATCCAGTCGCAGATATAAGGTGAAGTTAAGGCGTGCTTGGCTAAATAATCAGGCTATTCATTTTCTGCAATTCCCACGTGGGTGGGAGTGTATATCAACTCCAATTAGGAACATAGCTTTAATGCTTATAAATATATCCCGGTTCATAAAAAGAGACCTTCTCGGAGAATGGAAGTTTAGGCATCTCAGGGCCGTCAAATTGGATAAACTGTCCGTCAATATAATGTAATTTTTATATTCTTTGACAAAGTATATAACATCCAGAGCTATAGAAAAGCTCTCTCCTGAAAACACAGAGTTAATATTGTGTATCATTCCTTTTATGACAACATTCGAGGAACAGTTGACAGCAGGCAACGCAGTAGAATTCTCACTTTTGAATGTATCTGTGGCCAAAATAATTCCCGGGGGGGGGGGGCTGTGATTTGAACTCGGCGTACATAAGTTTGATGGTAGTCGGATCCAAACTTCTTTGTTGAAAACTCAAGTCATGGGTCCAGATAACGAAATGCTTCCAATCATCCACTTTATTAGTACCGGGATGATTTGGTCCAGGAACAGGTTTTCTAGACAACAATATTCTTAAAATGTGCCTCCACAAAGGAGTCTTTGGAAAATGCTTTTAGAGATGACAGATTTAAACTCGATTATTGATTTCGATACATCTGTGAATTCTCAGGCTGAGACTGATTCACAAAGAATATAATGTTCTTTTCGAACCTTAATTTCATATGGTTTTCATTCGATAACTTGTATAGAATTGGGAGAGGTCCACCGTTGGAGACCAAGTACAAATCGAAAGATGTTTTTCTGAATTGTATGCAAAGCTGCACATCCACTTTTATTGGTCAGACCAACCATATGAGCTCCAAATTCGATAGATTGAGTAATGCATGCATTGCAAATTTTGATCAAATTAGATGCATTCGCACCCCATCTTAGAGTTTTCCATCTTTTGATCACGTTAAACTTCTTAAAAGTTTTAGTTTTAAGCTGGTCAATATGTGAACGAAAGGACAAGGTTTCAGCAAACTGGATGCTAAGATGAGGAACATTATTGGACCAAGGGATAGCCACGAAAAAGGACTGCTATCCCAACTAGCGACTTCCGAGGGGAAAGATTTATTAAATTACTTTTTTGAGGAGCAATATCCATCTGTCTTTCGTTGTACCAGTTTTCCAATTCAGAAACACAAAACCGCATTTTAATTTTAATCGCCTCAATATTAGTTTCCTGCACTAATAAAAATATTTCTTCATCCCCATAGATAAAGCAATTTAACATTATTAGGTATTATACTATAGATATCATTCATAAAAATTGTAAAAGTAACTGGGAAAGGACACTTCCTTGCTGGATGCCCCTTTCGTGCTTAAATAGTGAAGAAGACACGCCTCCCCATGTTACAAAAGCGTTCTTATCTTGTAAGAAATAAGAGATCCACACGGGAAAATTACCCTAAATCCCCGATTGTAATATCTTGAGCATTAAACTGTCATGCCAGACATTATCGTACGCAGCCTTTATATCAAAAGAAATACCATAAACGAATTTCTTCTGGGCTCTGGCTGTCAAAATTTTATTGAGTAGGGCTGCAGATAGGCTGTCACAGCCTTTGTAGAGAAGGAATCTGGCATGGAACGGAGAGAAAAATCTTTTTTCCAAATAATAGCGTAGAAGCCTATCCAGAATAATCCATTTGAAAATTTTTCCCAATACAGATGTCAACGCAATGGGTCTGTAAGATATGATCTCTTCTGCATTTTCCCTAGGTTTTAAGATAGGATTATCTTCGCTATTCTCCATCTTTTTGGAACAATCGTGTTAGTCCATAAGTAATTGAATAAGTCTAGAATTTTATATGTATTTTCATCGCAAATGCAAGACAACATTTTCTTGTTGATCTGGTCTATTCCAGAGGTTTATTTTTCGTTCTTTTTAATGCATTTTGAAAATCCCTATAAGTGAACGGACTGTTCAAACTCTTTTCATCGTAATTCTCAGGATCATCTGTAGAAAAATCTAAAGGAATTCATACATTCGGTGCTTTCTTAATCAAGCTATCTGCTATTGCATTTGTTTGGTGCAATCATCGTTGTCAAAGTAGTACCCGAAGAGAGAACAAGATTGGATATACAGGGAAAATCATCTTTGTTAAGTAAGGCTTTGATGATGTGGAATGCCTGATCGGACGAAGCTACCTTCTGACAGGTTTTCTCCCAAAAGCTGCGTTTTCTTCTCTTGACGTACTTTCTGAGAACCGCCACCATTTCTTTATATGTAGTTCAGTTTAAAATGGAGGGGTATGATTTCGCCTGACTTAATAATTTCCTTTTAAGAGTCTTAAGGTAATTACATTTTGCATCCCACCAAGGACAGTGAAAGTGAGCTGATTTAGAGAAAGAGTAGGATGATGAGTTTGCACTTTCCTCGAAGATTTTAGTAAGTCCATCGAGGGAAGAGATAGTCCCTTGAGGGAGTGAGATCACTTGAATAGTCCACCTCTAGCAGAGTTTTGTCTTTCATCTCGAAACAGTTTTTTTTTTTCGAGAGAGAAGAAAAATAACAAGCATTGAGCCAAATTTCTTGCAAAATTAAGCACTAGAAAGACGAAAAAGGAGGGAGCCTGCAGCCAAAGGATCTTATTTTTGATCCCCCTAACGTTCCACTGAACAAACTTCAAGAGGAAAAAAGAAAAGAAAAAAATTAAAATTAACAGATACCCGACAAATCCTCCGCAACACTAAAATGATTTATTTCAATTAGGGACCGTTTATCGTGCACAATGCCAGGACTAAGTACCTGCCTATATTCAAGATTTGATTCAAGAAGGGAAATTTTAGATTGCAGCAAGTCAGTAGTTGCCCTTTGAATCTCGATTTGTTTCCGGAGAGTAATATTCTATTCAACTTGTTTATCGAATTCTTCTGAATTTCCCCTATACGTGTAATACTGTCTGTTTACTTCTGTTACTTCTGGAGTTACTGTCTGTTTACTTCTTGGAGTTTTAAGAGTTCATTTTCTTGCGGTAAAAGAGCAGTAATTAGTTAAGTCCTGTAAAGCTGAGTAACGATCCGTTATTTGCTTTTATGGGTTTTCCATACACTGAACCGGCGAATCACTCTTTACCTTTTGCGATTTGGCTATTCTCCTTGCTTCCAGGAATGATATATCTTTTTCTTTGACCAGATTTATAATATCTTTTTCTAAGGAGTAATAACTGCACTCTTTGCTGAGTGCGTCGTGGGCCTCTTCGTTTAGTAAACATTTAGTAAATAACTTACACTCTTCAGCATTTAAGCCCCCAAAATTTTTACATCGTTTGTCATTTTGACACCGGAGCTGTGTTTGACCGAATCTTAAGCGTTTATAACATAACTTGGGATTTTCTATAAACTTTGTTACTTTGAAGATGAGTCCACCGATCTTTATTTCAGAGCGGTTTGTTTGTCCAATTTCTTCAACTGGGACAATTTGAATAGAGTCTGACGTCCTCTTCTTTTTAAATCTTACAATTTTTGCAACGGTAATGTACTGTGTAGATAGTTCTTCGTTAATGTTCACTATGCTGAAATCAGTATCTACATCTCGAATGATGTATTTGGTTACAGTGTTCGTGTCTATAATTCGAATCCTTGCTTACGGAACAACGGCAAGTTTGAACGGGACGAAATTCGTCACGTTCACAGCTGATCTTAAGTGCTGGATAATTAGAATAAATTTTTTGTGTTTATTTAGGGAAAAAGGTGTCGTGATTATGGGTAAGTGGTCCGAAAGTGGCATTGATTATTGTGGGCTTAATCCATGGGGAATGACCACTACTACTATCAATGCATAGTTTGATTTTGGAGCAGCTCCTTTGAATTGCAATGTTAGCTTTATCATTTATCGAGAACTCATTTGCTAAAATATAATTAATCTTTCTGTCCTTATATTTGCCCTCAGACTCTTCTGGTTTTCCCTTCCTCATAACTGATGAAGATACTAATTGGATGCGGCCAGAATCAAAAAGTGCAACAACCGAAGCAATTAAATAAAAAGAAAAACCAGAAAAATCCTACCTTGAATTTTCCTGAATAACAGTACCAATCTCCTTGCGCCCCAAAAATAAAGAGCATATCGCTTTGTAGTCAACGCAAAAGCTGCAAACAAAACTCGAAAAATTTACTAGGGAAACTCCCCAACAATATCACCATTTCTATTTGTTCTGAGAAAACAAAAGACAGAACGAATGCTAACAAATCAACGGAACAAGCAACTACAAGAAAAAGTACAGCCTTCACTTCAAGCCGTCTTCCTTCCTCCAGCCATAAATCTCTCGTTGACCGAACTTCATCATCGCGATATATCTTCCAACATAGATCGATATTTTTCGGTATATCGTGATGTATCATTATTTATTTATAGCTATTATAAGCTATAAATGACAGCTCTTAACAAATTGATTGATCAGAATGACTCTAACGACTTTTTTAAATGAAGAGTATATCAGGGGTCAGAAAAGTTCAGATCTTTTCATGCTGGTAAAAAAAATCTATGTACATTATAAAATATTGAACTTAAATAAAAGAAAAAATTACATGAGTTCATAAAAAGTGTTAATACTATTTTTTTAGCATTGAATTTTTTTTTTCTTTTGATAATAGTCAATTGGTTTCCAAAAGTGCGAAATAAAATAGGCATGCTCATCGATATGCATTGGTAAGAAAATCAAATGAAAATATTGCGTTATCAAATGCTCATGCTCTCCTCCAAGAAAATATATTTTACGGTGGGTTGGTTCATTACATCCGTAACTGGGTTCAAAAACTTATACTGCAAGTAAGACTGGGGAAAAAAAACTACATAACAAAGAATTTAGAAATGAATGTAACTGAATACTTTGCAATGGTTGCAAATTTAAACATGATTCCTGAGTAATCAATCTGCGAGGGAAAAAAAGCAAATATACAAAAGCTTTTTAAAAAAATACACAGAAAGAATTTACAAGCAGTTTTGAGGGGGACTAAAAAGAACTAGTAAAATAAATCAATTTGAAATGAGCCTCCATAAAAGTATTTTTTTTTAATGAAGAGAATCAAGTAATAACATACTGCTGCAATATTTGTTACCTCACAAAAAATAAAGAAACAGGGAAGGTCATTTACGGATGATGATTTTGTGGAAGATTGTTTTAGTAAAAGTCTGAATATCATCTGATTTTAAAATGATTCTAAACTAAGGAACAGACCATTGCAAATTAGGACATAAAGAAAAAAGAACTGCCCACATGGAAGAATGAATAACTGGTCAGCAGATTATGTATTTAAATACAAAAAAAAGGATTTTTTATCACTTTTTGTAAAAAAAAAAAAAAAAAAAAATGTGAAATTAATTTTGATTAACCTGAAGTAGAATTAATTGATATGTTGTTCCTAACAGTGCAACTTCGGCATGAGGATATAGAATCTTCTGTCACCAGTTGTCTGAAAAGTCAAAAATATTGTTACAAATTTGTAATGTTGCTTTCCAGTGCTGTTAGTTCCATCATAAAGAAGACTTTTTTACTGAAACATTAATGGATGCCGAATCAATGACCCCAGGCCTTTACGACCATTTGCGCACTTGATGACGAATTTCGCGATTCTAGAAACAGCAAGAATTTTGGTGATGGATCCATTAGCAAGCAAGTTATGATAATCTTTCTAAAATTTTCTTTGCTCTTTCAGGAAGCTATAAAACCCCAAAGACAGAGCTGCAATCAGTCGTATGCTAAATCGACAATCAGCATTAGGTCGAGTATTAATCAAGGGCCAATTGTTTATAGTTTCTTATAAGATTTATGTTGTTAAATTTAAAAAACTGGAAGAAAGTTTAACAACATTCGACCAGTATTAATTTAGTTTTTAACAAGATTATAGATTCAAATCAATTATAGGATTTTTTTTAAATTCATTTTTAAAAAAATTCGTGTTCAAAAACGTCTGTTTTCAGAAAATATGTCAATTCTAAAATCATCAGAAGTTTTTAGTTGAATTTAAGTGTCATGTAAACTGTTCCAATTGTCGAAAACTACTTGACGTTACCTTTTAAGATTTTTGTCTTAGACAATTTATGCTGTGTTGTAAAAGTAGATTTTAGTCTTTCTATATATTATTTTAAATTTCATGAATTTTGAACTCCGTATTTCCTTGATTTTTAAATCTGCTAGTTCTATTTGAAAAGGTTTTGGTCAATATCAAAAAGAAAATAGGCATTTAGCATCAGTAGGCTTATTTTCGATTAGTTTTAAATACAAATATTATCCACTGAACTACTTCTTTACTGTACTACGAAGTCCAAAGCATTTATTTATAGGTCTCTGAAAATAAAAATATATATATGACCTCACTGCTTTGTCCAAGGTCTACGGTTTTATCCGGGGGTGGAGGGGATAGCACCTTAATCAGAGAGTATGTGAGAAAGCTTAGATAAGATCACAGTGTGCATTCACAGAGAGACAGATAAAATGCCAAAAATGTGTGTTTTTTTGGACTCATGGAGCTCTAAAAGGTGGAGATTCGTCACGAATTTTTTGACGATTATAAGACGTCCTCTATAATTCGAATTCTGGAAAGTAAAAAAAAAAAAGTATTAAAAAAGATTAAATACTTTACTTGTTTGTTAAGTTGTGCAGCTAAAAGTTAAAGTATTCTACAGATAAATTAATTGTAAATGTCACATCGTATCGAATCTAAATGTATATAGTTAGCAATAAGTTTGATAGTATATCTTAAACTTTCTAAGTTATTTATTTTGTATTCCATAAAAAGGGGTTTAGGGTTGAATATGGTTTCATACAGAGTAAAACAATTAGGTTCATTCTATTTTGCTTATTTTTGTGAAAGTGGATAAGAAGACTATTGAAATTCTTTGTCCTTTTTAAAAAGTTCTTAATACTTTGTTGTATAAAGGATTCCTAACCTAAAATATATTGACATTTATTTATTAAAAGTAATATTGCTTAAATACAACCTAATGAAATTTAATTTTTTGTGTTCTCTTGTATCAGTGCCCAGAGTACATGCTCTTACATCTCATATTACTATACAAAACCTTAATAAGCTGAAATAATTGATGTTATTGCTGATGATTTAACCCTATGAGCCCTGACCACTCGATATCGCCCCGTTCGACAGGGGCCTGACTTTAGGGTGTTTAAATGAGCGCTCGTCGAGAAATACCTTTCAGCCCTTAAACTCATTTAATCGCCCTATCGAACGGGGCGATATAAGGTGGTCAGAGCTTATAGGGTTAAACAAAGCTATTATAAGCAAAAGCTTCCATCTTAAGTAATAACTTGAAATGTATTGTGCATTTTACTGGCATAGAATGTATGGATTTTCATGCAGAATATGGATATCCATTTTTGTCTATTCTGTGCCAATATAATAACTAAGAAACTCTAAAAATATGGTACTGGTATAGAATGCATGGATATTCATGCAAATGAAACTTATACGCGCTGTCATCCACTTGTGAAAATTCAAAAAAGTTCCATAATGAATTTTTTCTGCGTCTGTACTGTCGACCAGAAAAGATTTGTGTCATGCAAATCTTATGTGTTATTTGAATTATACGGAATGATTATTCCTTTTATGTCATTTAAAATATAGAGGATATCATTTATGCTATTTGAAATCCAGCTGCTTGAAATATTGCGGATATGCTGTTTTGAGTTGTAACGGAAACAATGGAAGATATTGTTCTTTTAATGAATTTGAAAAAGAAATAACACTGTTTGAGGAAAGTTCTCGAATTCGTTACTGCCTATTCTAGTCTACAGCAATATACGGGGGAAAAATAGCTTATTCTACGGTTTCCGTTGAAATACACTCATATTTCCTACTGAATTGTTTACTTCATTCTTTTGCATGTTTATTCTATGAAGTCGGATTTTAATGAAAGATCATTATATCGTTAATCAATCACTGACAGCATTTCAAATAAAACAGCAGGTTTCTCAGCTTTCACTTCATGAACCGTCTAAGAATTACGAAACTCTTTCTTGATATGCAGAATTTATTACAAATCATGACATGCGATTATATTGCGAAATTCAACCAGTTAAATCCTGCAAATTTTAGTTTTGATAAGGAATGTCGGATGAGAGACATATGAATCGTGAATGAATTAACTCAAGGTCATAATGTGAAGAAATCTGAAACAAATGAATTTATTTGATTACTTTAGTAGCTTGCATCGATCGGATTAAAATCAAAACACTTAAGATGCAATGCTTGCGCAATTATTTTATCGATCTCCAGCCTCTTCTATGCTTAATTATTGTTTTCCAAATCAGGTTTATAGTTTATTTCTTTGATTAAAACAAACACAAGCTATGAGAACTTTTAAAGTTGTTGTTTTGTCGCTTGAGGAGAGTGCTGAAATATTTATACCCGAAAATTCATCGCTATATGATATGTTATTCTAGGCTGCATTTAGTTTTTTTTTCTTTTTCTCCCATAATGGTAAAATGAAAGTCAGCATTCTGATTAAAATGTATTTACCTATAGATGCTGGAGAAGAAAGAGGAGAGAACTATGTTAGTTCACATTTATTATTTTGTCATAAAGTTGCAAAGAATAGCAGAATGCAATTTAAAAATAAAGCCGATTTATTTAATTTGAAGCAACTCATATCACAACCGAATAAAGAACTTGTTCATAATTTATCGAATTTATTATTTGTACATTTAATCAATATTTCAAAATTATTTAAACAAAATTGTAAAAGAAAATTCAAAGTACCTTACAATATCGATTAATAATGGCGAACTCCTTTTATAATTACAATTTCCAGGTATTGGTAGGAACGACTCTTCAATTCAAACACAAGCGGTGCAGCAACAAATTTTCTAATAAGAATAGTTAAAATACTATTTTTGAGATTTTTTTTACCTCAAACTGTCAATTTTTTTATTGTGGATTATTGGAAAAATATTTAAGAAAATTATTGGCATTTTATTTAAGTGATTACTAACAAAAACTTGAATATGCATTAAAGTAGATGAGTTTCCATTGATGTAACATGGAAGCTACACAATTACAACAAAAATATAGCGAACCAAGGTGGGTTTGACAAAATAAAAAATTGCATAACTCAGTTTATTTGTAGCGAGCCTTGTCTGGGTTAGAACTTGAGTTAAAACACCGTCAAACTTAATGGAAGGAAAAACTCATTTTTGCTTTCCGAAGCGTCGTTATGAGCTAATTTTAATATTTTCGGGAGTTGTTTTATGAGCAGTTCCAGTGTCTCTAACTTATTGATTCCTTTTCTGTCTTCTTTCTTCGTTTTAAATATTTATTTATTTCACTTTTCATTATTTATCGAAATCTATAAAGAAAGTAAGAATAAACAAATAACATTCAAAATGAAAGAAAAAAAAAGCTTTCAAATAATATCGGAGAATGCATATACCATACAGTGAATAAGCCGTATGCTACTGGTCCTTGAATTTCTATGCAGTGGTTGCTAGAATTTGATTGATGCCTGATTTTACTGAATCAGGTTCAAATTGATTCTGATACTCGATTGTATCTGATATATCCAGGTAACTGATTTTTTTTTCTTGTCCTAATGAAACTTAATTATAGATTTTTGCATTTGCTTTAAGACTGGTAACTGATATTGAAAAGAATATGATTCAAAATTGAGATTTTCATTTCTTGGAAAGAAGTATTGATGACGGCATTCCAGTAGCCTTGATTTGTGAAAAATGATTGATGTGTAGATAAGAAGATAAAAAGAAAAGCTTTGTTTATGTAGTTAGCCTAAGAAAGGGTGGGGGTACATGTGGTGTTGCATGAGATAGGAATCAATAATGGTTGGGGATGAAATATATTTAAGAAACATCACGTATATCTATATCTATCTAATAATACACTGTATCTGATTGATTTAGAATCATCCGATTGAAAACGAATGAGATCGAGAAGATTACCAATTAATCTTCAATCGGGTCCAAAAATTGATATTGAGTATCTGCTCTCTCAGTCTGTATCAGTTCTGTGTATGATACAATCAGATTAATGCAGTTTCACCCAATTCTAGTGGGTATATTCTAATGTAGGACAGTGAGATAATTCCAATGACTAGCAGACCTAGGCTTTTAAGATCCAATTTCGGAAAATTGGCATTTTTTCCCCTCAAGCCCTTGGTTTTGATCGCATGGTGATGGGGGAAAAGGACAGAAAACTAAACTATTGCCCGTGTGCCATTTACATTGGTAATTCATTAATGACGACTTAGGGTTAAAAAAATATTCATTGGGATAATAAAAATAAAATATTAATTGGGAAAATAAAAATTCTTAAGGTCTAATGTGCATTGGGTGCCATTGATAGACCTTAAGAATTTTTATTTTTTCTTAAATTCATTTTTGGCTTTATTTTCATTCATGGTTTTTAGAACTTTTTTTTAAAATTAGATCTACTTTTGTAATAAATTTTTGATTTTAAAGTGTTCAAACGATTTATAGTCAGCTATCAAACGAAGTAATTTTTTGAACAGAATGTATGTTTCTAACGTGAGTTATATTTATGTATTTAAGAATCAAGATAATTGAAAGTGCATGTAAAGAACCATTTCCTTTTACTCCTTTATTATTATCTGTTCTGTTGTAGAATGAAGTCTCTAAGATACAGTTACTTACCAGAGAAAAAAAGAGATAGTTTTTTTTCTTTCCCCTTCTTTTTTTTAAGAAAAAAAATACATAAATTTTAATAGCTTATTAAAAAGAAATTTTGCTGCATCTTTTGAAAATAATATTTAGTACCACGCAGTTTATTTGATTTGAATATTAGCTGAATTACATTAAAAATAAAGAGTATGTTTTTGAAATTTTTACCGCTTATTTGAAAAGCATCATATAAGTCCGAAATATGCTTTTTTTAATTAATGAAAAGTTTTTCTATACTATTAATGATATGCTATGAATACAGAAGCTCACATTTCATATATTATAACCGAACTGAAAAAAAAAATGTAACAAATTTTGGCTCATACTTAAGTACTTTGTTCGACCGTTTCATTTAATATTGGCAAGGACATATAAATGATGAAGCATTCAGGTTCTTTGTGATTCTTGACAGTATACATTATGAGGCCCCTCTTAATGAATTAGTCAATTCAGTTTCACATTTGTAACTTAATCAACATGTTAATTATTTATTTTCAATTATTTTTATTTTGCCATCTTTGCTAATATGTGCATGTTTATACTTATTTATTATGACTCCACGGCAGCCGTGTTTGCATTCATGTTTATTTAAAGTGACGCCTGACGTCTATATATATTGCAACAGCTAATGAATATGTAGTGAATAGCTTATAAACCAGTTAACAGCTACGCTACCCAAGCAATTGCTTTTGTATCGTGGTCATGTTACTGGGCTGCGAACCACAAGGACCCAGGTTATATCCTCACTCATCTCAATTCGCCACAAATACATTGAAATCTATAGGATCCTGACAAGGAGAATCCTAGCTTTCTTTTAAACTTGCCACAGAGTAATATTATCGTAATATTTCATAACTCATTGGATTTTTAAACAAACTCATTTTGTGACAACTCCCTAACATTTTTTAAACTTTTGTTTAAACCGATATCTGACATATATATACATTGCAAAAGGTAGGTGAATGCATAAAAATCTATAGGATCTTGGCTAAGATATTCCTTTTACTTGGCGTAGTGTAAATATTATCCAAATATTTCATAATTCATAGGATTTTTTAAAAAACTCATTTATTTGGTAACTATATCGTTAACATTTTTTAATGAATATGCCTGCAATCCTTTCTCAACTCAGCGGTCCTAGGCAGATGCCTAGTCAAAAAACTGCCACTTTTACACATTATTTATAGAGACATTTTTAAAAATTTCACCCCAATTTATTGAACAATTTAAGGAAATTCGTTTCCTTAACTTTTTACATTATCAAATACGTAGTATAGAGAAAGTATAGTAATCGGTAAAAAATTCGAACTCGAAATTCTGACGAATCTCCAAGTTTTATGCCTTTCTGTGTTACTAAAAAACAATTCTAGAAAATGTCCATCTGTCTGAAACAAAGATATTTTTAAAACGGTGAAAGGTCTTTATAGTACATTTCTAGATTTTTATCAAATTTTGAGCAAATTCCGTTTAGAGGAAGTCAGTCTGTCCGATTGTTCGAGTATAAGCTAACATGATAACTACAAAACGAAAGAGAACTAGATGGATAAAACTTGGTATACATTTAACATTTATAGTGTAGAGATCTATCAAATTTTGAGTTTAACCCAACCAGAGGTTGAACGTCTGTCGGTCTGTACTTTCAGAAACATTTAAACGCGATAACTCAAACATAATTTTTTAAATATTTCAAATTTTGTATGGGACTATCTAACTATAATTGTAGTTTTGCATCATATTTTTGTTTCAATCGGTTGGGGAAAACGCATTTAAATCACAAATTCGAATTTCTGATACTATTAACTGCATGCGCTGGGATTAATCGCCAATTAACCCGCCAAGGATCACACCATAAATTCAGTAAAAATTCTAAATTCATATTCATTAATATTTCCTATCTATTGTACGCCAATGCCATGCAAGGCGTTCACTGGGATACCTTTATTCGAACGTATGCGAGAAAGCTTTGGGAGACCACTGGTTTTAATGATAATTCAATGGGAAATACGTGTTTCATTCATATCAGTAAATTTGGTCTTATTTTGTCACTTTGATCGGAGAACAGTGCAATAATATTTCTTTATAATTTATTGTCTTTTAAAACATATTTTAATAATGAAAAGCCCGTCCATTTTCAAAGAACCTCCTAAAATATTCAAATGAGTGACCTTGTATATGAGTATTATGATTTTATAAGGCGCCGAGAATAAAATTGAAATTCCCATCTTATAGAAATTTACAGCAATTCTAAACATGCAGATCAAATAATAAATATAAAAAAGTCATTTAAAATAATTTAATATTTTTTATCTATTTTTCAATTTTTTTTATTTATGATGCGAGAAATATTTTAAATTCCAAAACTCAGTTCGAAGTTGCTTTTCCATTTTAAGTAAAGTCAGAACTTCTATCAAAACCTTGACATCTGAAAGTCCGCTAAAATGGATCCACACCACTTACGGTTCTAAAAGATATCCATCAAGGACTTCGGAAATTCTTTCACTTATGTTGGAATTCACCCCTAATTAATTTGTTCCTCAAGAATCCTGAAACTATTCTTCTAGAACACAAGTATCACTGACATTAGCCTCGAAAAACACATTCATATTCACTAAATTCTATTGAATTGGGTCACCAAAATGTTTACTAACTAGAAGAGGTTAAGAATGTTTCTGTCAGGCATGTTCTTGTAACCATCAGAAATCGAGCTTTTTATTTTCAAATCTCGGCAGATGAATGTGTTCGAATGGTCTGCCAAGTTCTGCTGTATTTCTGTCAATTCTTTTTCTTCAACGCTGGCTTACTCGGAAAAACACAGCTGTTGATTCATCTTTTAACCTCTCTTTGAACTATCACGCGACCTAGAGAGTATTAAGTAATCTCTTCCTTCCTTTTTGGCATATCAAAACAAAATTGACATAGCTTTGTTTCCGAGGGAAGAAGTGTATTTTTCGTTTGACCTTTCCAACACATCTCGTGCATCTTCCGCTTCTTGTTTATGCAAACAATTCGTGTTTATTTGGGTGAATTGAACAAATTAAGAGCTAATTTAATGAAGGTTAAGCAAAATGCAAATAAACCCAAATACCGTTTTTTGATCAATGTTTTGTATGATCCTTCTTTGTTTTTTTATTTAACGTCTCGGGAATTATTAATTTTAAGAATAATGATTTTTTTAAAATTAAATAATCCGTAGCTAACGTTTTTAAATCGATTATTTTTCAAAATAAATATACTCATATTCAAAAGCTATTCTAATTTAGAAATTCTTATATTAAAAATATCACCGTCGAATAAGACATTGTGTCAGCTGATGAGAACATACTAAAATGTTTTCTCCCTAAAGGCCTTGGTGGCCTGGTGGTACGGTCACGGCTTTGGAACCGGAGAGTTTCAGGTTCGAGACCCGAATCCACCAAAGAACCATCGTGTACGCGGCTCTGGTGCACGTTAAACGTCCAGGCCACACGTCCTCCCGCTGGTGTGGTGTGGAGAAAGGGGTGCCAGTTCAGGTGTCGTCCTCGTCATCTGATCGCGGTTCGAAATTACGAGGTCCGTCCAAAAATAGCCCTAGAGTAGCTTTAAAAAATGGGACGTTAATATAACTAAACTAAACCTCGACATGTTAATAATAAGATCGCTAATTTCGAATGTTACCGAGATTATCGTCATCTTATAACTTTAAACGAGCAATTCTTGTATATAATTTATTTCGTGTATCTGGGAAACGGCTCTAACGATTTGGGGCAAATTTTGTATTTAAGTAAAGTTTTGCTTTTCATCTATATAGCTGTCTTTCCTGAAAAAACGCGATTTTACATACGCACAATTTACAACGCACATATTTATAACACGCAATATATATATATATATTGTTACGAATCTGTAATGCTGCTTCCCAGCATAGTTCGTTCCATCATCAGAAAGAATGTTTTACAGTCATCTGTATTGGACGGAGTCTGGGTGTCGCGTCGGAGGTCCCCGAGCTTGGCGACAAACTTGGTGACCCTTTGGCGATTTGGCGACGAATTTGTTGACTTTGCTGCCAAAATAGATTATACCCGAAACAGCGAGAATTTTCCCGATCCGTCCATTAGGAGCCGAGATACGCCTCGAACGTTCCTGATTGGTTGAGAGGCTTCTAGCCCCGCCTCCTGAGACCTATAAAAGGAGGCAGTCTGTGCTGCCAGAGTAGAGTAGTCGGAATCGACGGTGAAGAATTGGTCTTCCAGGGATTAGCAGAGCAGCGACGGAGTCAAGCTAGTGCTGAACTAAGCTGTGCGCTACTGTCTGCAGTAGAGTCTTGTTGTGTGCTGCTGTTTGCACGTCTCGCGGCTGAAGATAATTGTCTTCTCTGTGCTGTATATAGTTGTCGTCTTTGTGCTGTCCTGTGTGTTTCCGTGTAAATAAACGTCGCTGTTTCTTTTTCTACTGCCGCCTGCTGATTGAGCGTTCTCCACACCAGATAACTTCCACTATCCAAACGAACCCCGAAAATTTCGTAACAATGTAATTAATTGTTAGAATAAGTATATTCCGCTTCGAAGTATGGGTAGTGCAATATAATGATCAGAACAATATGAGTGACGCGTGTGTTGAGGGTCCTCGGTTCAAGTTGCACTTTTTGCCTTATTCATTTATTTTTTTATTTATATATTTTTGTTTAATATTTTTCCTTTTTATGTTTATCTATATAAGTGTCTTTCCTATAGAAATGCGATTTCACACACACACACAAAGAAAAACATTTTTTGTAACTATTGGAGCTTTTTTTTTAATTTGCTCTCATGCTGCTAATGCCATATAGTCATCTCGTACCCGATTTCACCATGGTAACACTGAGTGTATGTTCACAAATATGAGTAATGATAGATAAACTGTAAAATGAATGCTATAATATAGAATGTTAACTAATAACATTTTAAACTAAGTGCATTCATGATTTTTTTTTATTTAAATAACCCTTTCATTTGTAGGTTAAGACTGAAAAATATTCATATGTAATCAGTATGCGATTCGTGCGAGTCTCGATCTTCCAGATATTAATTATAAACTGCTCATTTTTACTATCTTTCTTGGAGCCTGTCGGTGCAAAGAAAAAAATTGATTGTTCGCATTCTCATTCCATCAGGATGGATGGATAGTGGGATTTAGTGGCGCAAGAGCCAAATTTGACTATACTGGCCCAGTCGTATGGTTACAATATATAAGGCGTTTTTATGCAAGATTCTGTAGAATTAAAAACTAATTAAAAAATTGCAAGGTCATATCTCCAAACATTGTAAAAATTGGTAACAAATTGAAATGTCAAATAAAATTGTAAAAGCCAATTTCTTTTAAAAATTTAAAAAGGTTTTTGTATGGACGTTCCCCCACGAGCATTTGCATGTCCACTGTTGAAGCACAGAAAAAACGTAAACGATGATGATTAAAATTAGGACACTCTATTAAAAGATGAAGAACGGTTAAAATCACTTGGCATCTAGAGCAGATCTCATTCCATCAGGAGTAATGTCGCTTGATTCTTAATTAAAATTTTAAAAAATTGCTTCAAGATGCGCATTATTATTTTCCAAAGTATATTTGTACGAAGTTTGGTAACTCTAAGTCAAACGTTCTGGCCTATAGGACACCAATGCACACACAATTTATTACAAGCAGAGATGGAAGAGTGAGCTAAATCTTCATGTCTTGATCATCAACAATGAAAGCTATATCCTGAATAAAATATTTGTAGCGTTAAGAGAATGTTTTAAGTTTCAGTAGAACAATGAAAATATTAATGTAGTATTTTTCTTAAAATATTAAAATTGGAGAAAAAAATTGTACAGCGCCTAAATTAATATCATTGAAACGATGATTTTAAATTGGTGTCAAAATCATTTTCAGACACTAATTATTTTCGCAAATTTTCTCCGTAAAAAACTTTAAAATTGCGATTAATTTTTAATTATATAAAATGCAAATTAAATTGAGACTGTTGTATACAATTTGGTTATATTTAGAGAATGTTTGTGCCATATTCGGTACCTCTCGGCCTAATGGTCTGCCCTGTAGGACACTAATGCACACATATAAATACACATTCGTACATTATTTGTAGAAGATAAACGCTTGTATTATATATGATGCATAATGTTGATATTAACATTAAAGAGAATATTCAACCGTTCAGGGCTTTTAATTTGTTCTCGAAGTTTGCCTAACAGCTGTGGCTTCGATGGTGTTTAGACAAACTTATCTAAATTGTTTTTGCATGAGATTGTTTTTATATCCTCTAGAGTGATTTTCGAATTCATCTAGTAAAGATTAGAAAAATTGTTGATTTTACGTACTCCCTATCGTTTATGAGAATAGTTTTAAAAAATCGTTATCGAACACGTTTCTCGGAACATGCCGTCGGTCCTAAGTGGGAACACATTCACATAAACGTGAGGCTTTTTAAGAGAATCAGTGTTGCAAAGCTATCACTCTTCACGATCCTCATGTATTAGTGCTTTTGACCTCAGATTGACCCTTAACAAAAGTGAGATTAGTATTAAAAAAAGACATGAGATTAGTGTATTCAGCAAGTAAGCAAAAACGTGTCAGATCAGAATGATATTTGTTCTTCCTGTGCTTAAAATATCTTCGTATATATTTTTTTTTCTCTTCATATCTAAAATGCATAAATAAATGACAGAATAAAATTTAAAATTTGCCTTTCAATCTGTAAATATAAAAATCACCAAAGATATTTTCTCTGGTTATAGAAGTTGTGAAACGAAATTTCATTAAACAATTATAGTCGTAAAAAATAAAATTTACTTATAATGTAACCATACTAACTACAACCATTAAGTTCAGAACTAAATTTAATAAGATGAAGTAATTTCCTACGACCTCGCAATTCTACTGCTCGTATCACCAAACATCTAAACGCATATTAACTTACAGTGTAGCGTGAAATCTCGTTTTTTTTCCTTCCTGAAAATGTACGATGAATTCTAAAATTAAATTCACTCGGCGCAGTTGATAAGTTTCTCCATTGTGAGGAGAAAGGATTATCAATGAGAAAGTAATTATCGAGCCTTGGGTTTGTGGCGGTTGTGATGAGCGAGGGTAGAACCTGGGACCTTGTGGTTCGCAGCCCAGTAACATGACCACAATACAAAAGCAATTGCTCGTGCAGCGTAGCTCTTAACTAGCTTATAAGATTTCACTACAGACTCTCCCTCCAGTGAGTCGGAGGTGAGACGAACGATATGGCTGTTGACTCTAATGCGCCTGTACCCATTTGAGTAGCGCCAAGCGTTATGGCGAGCGTGTGTGGATGAGTGGTTGCTGATGCTGTTGCTGCGTCAAGTGAGTCTGACGACTTTGGTTGCGGGTAGATGGCACCACAACAGCTGTATGAAGGTTCATCGTCCGAGGTCACCAATGCAGCGAATTGGTATGAGTGAGGATAGAACCTGGGACCTTCTGATTCGCAGTACAGTAACAAGCCTACAAGACAAAAATAATACTCGAGTCTCGTAGCTGTTGTCTGGCTTATAAGGTTTACCATAGTACTCTCCTTCCAGTGAGTCGGAGGACTTTGCGTTGCTGTGTCAAGTGAATCTGACGACTTTGGTTTGCTGTGGGTTAGCAGCCGAGTAACATGACCACAATACAAAAGCAATTGCTCGTGCAGCGTAGCTGTTAACTGACGTATAAGCTTTCCCCACAGGTTTATGTTTTAATTGTAGATGCATTTTATATTTGAAATAATGAAAATCGGTACACGCTACCTGCCTTCCTCCATTATCCATTTTCGACAGAGATCGAAAAAGCATTGCTTCTCTGTAAATGTCTATGGGAAAATCTGCAATAGAAGTTTGCTTGCCCCAATCAATAGACAATTTTTTTAAAAATTCCAATTTCATAAGAAAATTTGGGACCTTTAGATACATTAATATTTGCTAATTTTTGCGCCCCCCCCCCCTTATTCTTCATTTTCAAATGAAATAGGGGGGGGATAAATGCCCCATTCTACTGTACTGCATATTCTCCCCCCACAACCATTGTACCTATTTCGGAACTTTGTATTTCTTATTATTACCCATGTCCCCTAATATGTCATTGATGGTAGTCTACTTCCCCCCCCTTTTCAGCCATTTCGAAAGATATGGCAAATAACACTTTGGCAGCCCTCAAAACCGATTCTTGCATGTTATTAACTTCATGTCGAAAAATACTATTAATGTGGGATATTTGGTGATTTTTTGCGATGAATTAATTGCTAGAATGCGGTTAATACACAAGTACAAAAAAAAATCATACAGTGTTTTAGGTGGGTGGTTTCTTTTCCCCTTTTTCCGACCGGTTAAAACCAAAATTTTGACTCAGTACTATAATTGTAGTCGTAAGATCACATACCAAATCTTATTTAAATCATTGCACGTTTCAGTTATTGCGTTTAAGTGTATGCAAATACATAGATCAACAAATAACCAATCTCTTGTCGGATTTAGTTCCAAAACTGATATGGATCTACACTTTATATGTAGCTCTATTTAGCTTTTCTCGTTTAGTAGTATGTGGTGAATTGCATATAAGCCAGTAACAGCGCTTCTACCCGAACAGCTGTTTTGGTAAAATCGGATCATTACTGGACTGCTAACCAAAAGGTCCTAGGTTCTATCCTCGAGCATTCATACCTCTTCATTGGTGACCTCGGACGCTGAACCTTCGACCTTCATACAGCTGTTGTGGCGCCATCTACCCGCAACTAAAGTCGCCAGACTCACTTGGCGCACCAAAGTCGTCAGACTCACGTGACGCAGCAATCCAAAAAGCCGTCAGACACATTTGGCGCATTAGTACCCACAAACGCTCGCCATAACGCTTAGCGCTATTCAAAAAACAGGGTACAGGCCGATTAAGACAACAGCTACTCAATACATCACCACTCAACGCCATATCGTTCGTCTCCCCTTCGACTCACTGGAGGGAGAGTACTGTGGTGAATTGCATATAAGCCAGTAACATCGCTTCTACCCGAACAGCTGTTTTGGTAAAATCGGATCGTTACTGGACTGCTAACCAAAAGGTCCCAGGTTCTATCCTCGAGCATTCATACTTCAAGTATTTGAATTACCTTGTATTCGGATAGCCAAACTTCCAATTAATTCATTTCGTGCAAATTTGATAAAATCTACAAATTTTGTAGATAATTTATATACCTGATTTCATCCATCTAGCTCAAAACACTTTTGAGTTGCCAAGTTCACAGACAGACATAATTACAAAAATAAGGTTTTTAGACTTGGGGAGATCTGAGACGTGGGATTTTTTTTAAATCTCCGAGTTCAAATTTTCTGGCAATTACGATATTGTTTTTCTTGTGTATTAGTTATTAAAGAAAGAGAAAAAAAATTAATGAAGTTTTTCTTGCGTTTTTATAAAATTAACTTTATTAACTTGAAAATACTTTTTAAAAAAACCTTAAAATTGTGTGTTTTGAGAAAATTTTAAAATAAATAAGTATAGAAAAAATATTTTAGCTCAAAATTATAATTTTTTTTTTTTATTTAAAAAAAAGTTAATATGCAACCTTTTAAAAGATCACAAAATTGTCTGACTAAAAATACAGAGATGTATAGTTTCATAAAGTTTAGAAATGGTTGCTATTTATCTATATTTTTTGGCTCTAAGTAAAATGTCATGCTTATATTTATTTTTTAATCACATATGGGTAAGCAAAAATTAACTGATTCAATATATTTGAAAAAATCATTGGTTTGGACAGATTAAAAAAATTTTGTCGAGTAATTTTTGTGCTCTTATGATGCACTCTAAGAAAAACTTCTAATAAGATATGCATATGCCGCATTCCGGACGAAAAATATTGCATATATGTAATTACTCAGTACTATAATTCTTTACTGCCTATTGCAATGGTTCTCATGACAAGACTGAAAAAATTTCTTCAGTTCTTCACCGATTATGGTCCCTAAAACCCAAAACCAAGTTCGTTCAAAAGTTATATATATACGTATAATATATATAACATGGGTATAACACTTTGCCAATGTGAACAGCATAACTAGAGTAATATTTTGGATTTTAACTACATTACAATTTAGAAATTTAAAAATCTCAGACGAGTTCGTAAATTGTCCATCTAGCTCAAAAGGGGTGGAAATGGGGGGTAACATTTTTATTTCACTATAAATTGCTTAGTATTGAAGATAGAAAAGTAAATACAGTTAGCCAAATTAGCACCTCATTAAGACGAACAACTTTTGTATTTGAAGTTTTTCAATAACTACAATATCTTAGAAGCTAGGGGCTAAAAAGTGATTTTCAAACTCTCATATTGACTGTTTCTAACATTAACAATTCATGTTGCCAAATACTAACTTAAATGTGAAAATTTTACCTTTGCCTTCCTGCTTGTCAAAAGGAATTTTTTTTTTTTTCATACAGAATTTTTTTTTTTCCTTTACCTACATATCAATTAATTCTTTTGCAAAAAAAAAAAAAAAAAAAAAAAAAATTTGCTATTCAGCAAAATTGCAATTGTAAACTGAGGAATTTGAAAATGCTTATCACAAGTAGAGAATTTGTTTGCTCGGATTCAATAAATAAAAAAGGAAGAATGTTTTTGATAGTAAAAGAATCTGAAACATGCTAGATAATATTTCAACCAGAACATTTTGTAAGATACTACATTTATCATGATGGTCTCTTGTGCCTAATTTGCATCAAAAACGCGTGTCTTAAAACGTGCCTCATAAGATGCCAACAGATGGAAAAAAGTTTTAGTAACAATTTGAATTGTTTGACAATGATATAATCCATTAGACTTGATGACCATTTCTTCCAGCGAAATAAAATATTTCAAAGTATGTAAAAATGAGTCGTATTAAACATCATGAAATTAGCATAGAAAACTGTACGACAGATTTTGAATTACCGTAAAAGTACAAATGTTAATTTCCTTTCATAATTTCCACTAAATTACTGTATATAAATGTTTGAACTCTATGTCATTCTATCTTCGAAGGATTTTTGAATTATATTATGAAATGGAAATCCGGGCATTTTATGCATCATCTAAAGCATCTCTTCTTCATTTTAATCTGGAGATGAAATATGAATGTTTTTAAATTTTTATATGCTCTATAAGATTTATTATTTTGACATAGTCCTAATATTTTTACAGAAAATAGTTGTTCGAATTCTATTGTTCCTATCATCCTATCTTTTTTGTAAAAAAAAGAACTGCAACTGTATTAATCTTCTTAAAAATTTCTGTTCGTCTTACCAAAGGGATATAATGCTATTTATTATAAGTATAAAGTTTGGGAGCTGTAAAATTTTGGTTAACACCCTCAGATTAAGAGAGTTAAAAACTGCCCCATTTTTTATTTAGTTTTTTTAATGCATGGTGGGATATATCTTAATCTACTTCGAAAAATTTAAATTATTCATAGTCATACAGTTTAATATTTTAAACTTTTTCATTCAGTTAGTAATGTTGTGACCAACGGTGAATGCATACATAAGTTTAAAAAATTATACAAATCAATGCGCATCAGTGTGTGCTGCTGTGATTAAAGTTGGCACACTGTGCGATGCAGTTAATTTTTGTCTTTCATAATAGTATGTATTATTCGTAATGACAATAACATAATGAGAGAATAAATTATTTTAAAATAATAAAAAGTATATTATTTGATGTTTGATTCTAATTTTGAAGTTGTGAAGAAGTGGGATTACATTTGTCCCGTTTTATAAAAAAGGGCTATTATTTTTTTTCTTATTTGAGTAATTTTTTTATGTTAAAGAATCGAAATTCGTTTTTTCAATAATAAAAACAATTCTGTATAACTAGGATCTTTTTATTTTCTTTAAAATCATGTGCCTCAAAGAGTGAAGGCACGTACGTGTAAGCAGAATATAAAATAATAACGACACCAATTGTTAACGAAAATAGTAATTTCAACCCAATTCATCTTTTCTATAAAGTATTTGGTAGAATTCAATCACAATTATGCTGATGTATGTATTATTTTTGTCCATTCAAAATTAGAGCATAAAAATATTTGCTTTATGTGTGTTCTGCTTCCACCATTCACTATGTGATTGCAAAATTTATCACCATTTGAATGGAAATCCGCAAATTCTGTATCATGTTGATTGCATTTAAATTTTACTTTGCATTTAATGAAATTTGTATTTGATTCTCGTTAAATACATTGTATTAATTTTCATCTTTTTCAATTTTTTTTTCAATGAACGGCCATTACTTATTTAGAAATCATCTAATACACTAATGAGTTTTGTTTTGTTATTCATTTTGTGCATTTTACACTGTGAGGAAAGTTGTATCATAAATTACGATATAACTTTATATATAATAGGATATAATATGTTACATTAGGAGTATTGTTCTATTCCTCAATTTTTGTTAAGCATTTTTGATTAGGAAATAAAATTCTTCAAATTCTACTTCCAGTTAATATTAGCTCTATAAAAATTTACATACAAAAAATTGAATCTATTATTTACGTTGTTTCTTCATCTTGTGAATAGTATATATATCAATCTATTCGTTTATCGTCGTTTAAATGTAACTCTTCTCGTTGCTCTCCGTGGATGGTGATAATGGAAAATTTATAAAGTGAAACTGTATTTTTTTTTCTCTTATAGTATTGAAATTCTTGAATCAAATTAGGAAATGAAAAGAATCGAATAGCCTTAAACAAAATTAAAATACCATAGATACCAACAGTAAGTAAAAAAACTGTAATAAATATTTCTTTTCTTGTATTTCTTTTATTCTTTTGATTAAAATAGTTAAAAAAAATTATACTGATAACCTTTTTCGAAAAAAACATATCTCGAATCTATGGGATATTCAGTAGGAAAATGGAGTTTAAATTAAAGGTAAATGATAGGAAATTCAATTTAAAATAGTTGATTCGCAGATTTTAATCGCTTCTTTTATTTCAAAAGAATTTTCTGAGTCAGTTTTGTGACTAATGTTGAATATTTTGAAAGCCGAAAAACTTCATTCTCTGAAGTTGCACGACTTATAGTTTGAAAATCCACATTTTGAAATGGAATCACGAGTAGACAAACATGAGACATTTCAATGTTTTCACATACACACGGAAAAAAATTCTGTGTACACATACATATATATTTTTTGCCTTTCTGTGACCAGTCTTCATAAATTCAGATTAGGTTTGTAATTTCTCATTTTAGTAAGAATTTTTATTGTAAGGTATATTCTTAATTTTATCTTTGAATACAAAATGATCGTTTAATATTTCATTTTTGATCAATTCAACTATTATTTTTCTGTTTTGTTTAAAACAGATTTCACTTTTAATTCTAAATCAGCTATTTTCAGCCACAATTAAATTAAGCCAGCTAATTGAAATCAACTATTTCTCACTTGCAGTAAATGAAAACATAAATATTCATTGCTGTCATTTATTAAAATTATAACATATCTCCCATCATTTACGAAAAATGACATCGTTAATTTTTTTCTGACCAGTCTTCAATCATTCTACTGTTTACATACATTTTAAATTTTGCTTAAATAAGTTCAGTTCCCTTTTTGAAAAATGCAAAAAGGTTATATAGTATTGGTACTTCTTCAAACTCTCAAACCACTATAGCGAAATCCACCACAATTATTAAAATTACGCAAACAAACACCACATTAATTGAACTTCCAGTAATTTAGAATTTAATAGTTTGCGGAGTACTACAAATTTCCTAAAAATATGATACATGAATGTTGATATTTAGAATTTTGATCCTCAAATATTCTAAAATTTTTCAACCTTAATCTTACACATTTGCAGACAAATTAATATTGCGAAATTTTTTATAAGTCACCGAAATTCCCTAAGATGAAATCTATAGAATTAGATTTTATTATTTAGAAATCTTCGAAGGAAGGAACAGTACCAACTTTTTTGCATTATTTAGCTTCATTCCTCCTAAATGTTTAAATTGAAAAGATCTCTATTTTTACTATTCCATCTGAACCCTGATCTGATCTAGTAAGAAGTGATGAAATCTGACATGTAAGCGTTCAAGTAAAGTTTCGAGAAATGGCGTCAGTATTATGCCGTAGTTCGTTTTTAAACAGACGCAAATCATTTCTGACGCATCCTTTATCATTCTGTCATTTCGAGCGATAAAATTCATCTGAACGATTAAATATCACAGCTGGAATATTAGTAAGTTTCGAGGAATTATGAACAGTTTAATAGGAAAAACTCTGTACTCTTTTATTTAATATCATCACTTTTGTTTTTATCTAATGAGTTCGATAGAAATTTCATCAATAGCAGGTTATTCGATAATGACTTTTCTACTTGAAGAATACTATTTCATAGATATGATTATTCAAATTCTTTTCTTAAGATCTCTATTCTTACTAGTAAAGCTTTGCTTTCAAGCAAAACAATTGCTCTTAACCAGGAAATAGAATATATAATCCATTCATATACATTGAAGATCATATATAACCCAATCTGGCACTCCTAGTTAGTAGAAATGAAAGCAAACTTCATAAAACTTGGTTGCTTGAAAAAAAATTCCTGCAGGAATAGTCTTTCCAAAACATTCGTATTTTCTCGCGAATGTCTTGTATGGAATTGGCGAGCAACAATTACGAAATATAGAACTTAGGTGTGATTCTAGCCTTTTTTACTGAATCTATTTTGTGAATATGTATTTTTGATGCTTTTTCCCCGGACCTGTTGAAAGCAACATTTGATACCTAACTACAATTGTAATCATGTGATCACATGTTGAATTTCATTGATTTATGTCATTGCGTTTATAAGTTATTGTGTTTACATATATGCGAATGTACAGATAATCGACCGTTTCACTGATTTTGTTTAAAACTTAATAATCTACATTTTGAATGCTAAACCTATATGCTAAATTTTAACCATGTAGCTCATTCTGATGGAATATCATTGTTTAAGACCAATGGATACTATAAATTTTATACTTCATGATTTCTTTCAGAAGTACATTTATTGACTGAAACAATATAAAATATTGTTTATGTCAGTTAAATCCTTTTGAAAGAAGAATTAGAAACTGAATTTTATGATGAGAATGAGAAATTTTTGAATAATTCTTTTAGATATTTCATAAATTTTGAAAATTATTCTGCAATACATAAAAGATTGCAAAGCTGAACGATTTTTTTTTCTGTACCCAAACTAAAATTTAAAAAAAAAAATCTTTGAATTAATTGAAGGTTAATCACTTCAGTTTCAATTTAAATTTAAAGGGAGTTGGCTAAAAATTTAAGATATTCATAGTACTAAGAATTGAGTAATGCAAGACTTTTGTAATAGCATTTTCAAATGACTGTCAGAATTTGCAGCTTAAAAACATTTTGCTGAAGATACTATTAAGATAGCGATTTGTATAAAATCTTGAACTGAAAATTTTAATGAGTATTAATTCTGGTGTATCAGCTAGCCGCCAAAGGCAACCAGTTTTGTATACAAATGTTTCACTTAAAAATGATTTTCTATGAATTTTTTGTTTAAATTTAGTTTTAATTAAAAAATTCGATTGATTTCAAGTGTTTTTCTAACTTTTTTTAATGTTTATTTTTCATAGTCATAGCCATGAATAGTATATTTCATTCATTATAAAGTATACTAAAAATAAAGTAATATAAAAAAAATTTTAAGTCAATTCCTACTTTCGTAACAATTGAACTCGCATTCTTCACCTTCAAGTGAAAGATACTGAAGTCCTTGTATTTTACCGATTGAGCTACTGCCTGTTGATTTCCATTTTCATTACAAACTGCTAAAACTCTATTTAAAGTATTAAAAATTAATTAAATATGATAATTAATGAATTAATATTTGAAAAAACTGTATTAGCATCAAGTGCCATCCACTACAGATTTAAAAAAGTGTGTTTGAACTTGAGTGGATGAATAAAAAGTATTTTATTAACGATTGAAAATTTGAACAAGATATATAAATATATACAGGGAGAGTGTGAACTAATAGTAGGAATTTAAAAAGGCCATAAAAAAGTTATTAAACAAGAAGGTCACTCAATATCAATTCATCAAAAAACTGTTCGTAAGTAAAGACGGTCTTTTTTTTTTTTTTTTTTTCAGAAATGCATAATTATTTTCCATATTTATATATCGAGCGTAACTTCTGACTGATACCCAATAAATGAACAACACTTTTGCTGTTTTATTAGATTTAAAAATATAAGGATATTCCCTAAAAATGCATTTTTCAATTTTTAAGAGATTTTTATTTTCATTTTCAAACCATAAAACAAAGTAAATCAACCAAAACAAAGGTTAACTGCAAGCGAGTGGAAGTGACGCTTGAGACACCTGTAACAACATAAAAATGATAGTTAACAAGGTACTATTAGAAGCTCTGATTAGATAGGTACCTCTGCAGTATTAGAACCTTCTCTCTAATATTCTGCATAAAAAAAAAATCTTAGTTCGAAATTGTGAAAGATAGTAAATAATATTTTTTGTCATAAGGTTACTCGGATGCATCGTATTGATATTTCAAGGGATCGGATCATATGTATTGAGGTGAATGCATTAAGGTTCTTATATTATTGATCTTAAACTGCATTCAGATAGAAGCTCTCTCTGTACCTTATTATAATTTCATTTATATAACAAGCAATATAAAAATAATTGATTGGAAGGCTTTTTTCTGTCTACAAAAAATACCAACGTACGAACATTGAAAATTCAGAAGATACTTTTCAATCTTGGTAAAATATATTCCAATTTTATTATATTCTACTTCAAATAATAATTAAATATAAATAAAATAGAATATAATATTTTAAAATATTATATTCTTGTTCAAAAATATTATATTTTATTTATTTTTCTTTTTTATTCAAATGTTTTTATGTCTGGATTTTAAATTTTTAAAAACATATATAAAGTAACCCAATGAGAACTTCTTTTAAATTCGCATTTATGTCGTAAATATTTCACTTGTAATGGTAATCTACATAAATAAAAGTGAAATTCGTAGATTCGCTATAGAAATTCAAACTATTGACAGATTTCCCCCGAAAATTTTTTCACAAGTACTATAAAATATAATGAAGGTATATAACAGGTTCAAAAATATAACAGATTCAGTAAGGGTGAGGACTTCATTCTTCATTATGCGTGGATATTCAATAGCAAAATACAGCGGAATCATACAAAAGAACAACACATATGTAAACAATTGCATACAAGCAACTAATCGCTAAACTACATCAACACAAAGAGTTTTAAAAACTTACGAAGACTTAAAACTCCCAAGAAAGCATCCGCTCAAGCACTCGTTTGAACTCAGCTCAATTACCTCTCCCTTCACTACTAACATATTCTCAAGATTTTATAGCCTCTATGACAGGGCATCGAAAATTCAAGAACAAATCCTGGAATCTACTTCTAATGAAACTATTGTCAAGATTCTCGAATATTTGAGATCTTTCATTTGTATCACCAAAGCCACTAAATCGTTAAATGTCGCCAAGTTTGTCACCAAAGCCCGGTACTATTGACTTATCACCAGTTCAGTAGCCATTATTACATCTGTAAAACAATCTTACTTACTAGGAAGTTTACTGCGCAGAGAAGCAATATTACAAATTCATAACACCAACAACTCGGAACCGGATTGGACTAGAAAAAAATATTTCCCAAGAATTAAAGCGCACACATTCTAAAAATTATCTTCAAAAATTCTTAAATTTTTCTATTTAATAAAGTTAATACCAAAAGAACTTTATTTTTAAATATATGTCGACCAAAATATTATGCAAATACGGTTTTCTGTACTGCTTTATAGAATGCTCTGAAAATGTATCCAAAAATAAAGATAGGTTTACACTCAGCCATTTATAAGATTCCAGTAAGTTCACGCATGCGCTGAAACAGTAGACAATAGCAAGTACTCGACGGGTCAAGTACTTATTACTATGCAATTGCTGTGCATGCGTATCTTACTGGGTGGGATGTAGCAAGCTGCAAATTAATTCATCTTTACATTAATAGTTAATGCAACAAAAGAAATGTAAGCAAAAAAATAATATATCTCGGTAAGGAAAATACAAATGTAATGGCAGAATAAGTAAAAAGAATAAACCAAGTAAACAACTTTTGACGGTGCATTCAAAAAAAAGTTCAGAAATCTCTGACCTGCTGCTAGTTTAATATTGAATAATCTGCTAATCTGCGGCATAGTGAGGGTTTCAAAATTGCAAATTTCTGCCTTTACAGACTTCATTTCATTTTGAGCAGTCATCGTAGCAAAAATTTTGTTATGCAAAAATCATTCTTTTTTAAATTTTCGTTTGAGTAAATAACTTTGTGGGAAAATAACAAGATTCCGTTTTTCCAGTTGTGGTTAAAATCAATATGCTCTGCATTATATATCAAATCGTAGAAATTTCAGACAGGAAAATTCGATCAATTTTATGATGATCAAAAGTTTTGAAGCAATTGGATCACATATTACCATATTAAAGTGGAATATGAAGGAATCTATCTCGTATTCAAGTTAAAACTTTCACGCTTTTAAACCAAGGTTCAATGTCTTTTTCACAGACTTGTTTACAAAATGATAAAAAAAAATTACGTGTAAGCGATATTTGAAAAAAAGAAAAGTAAAGACAAAGCATAAAGACTGATGACAGCCAAAATTAAACAGAAAGTGAAAAATCGTGTCGATAAAGGAAGTAATGGAAGTAGAGAGAGATAAGAAATTATGACATGCATGTGCGGTTAAAAATAAGTAGCAACAAAAAAAATGAAACAGAATTAGATGAGTTGTGAAAGTTAAAAAAGGAAATAAAAAATATAAGAGTAAATGGGGATAGTTTTCCGCTGTAGCACGGAAAGAAAAACATCTATTTTTAAGAAATAAGGAAATATCGTTCAACTTTTTTTTATTTGACTTTTAAATCAAGGATTTTTTTAATTAAAAGTATATAAAAATTCGATTTATTTCAATTTTTTAATTATGCTTACTTTTATTTTTAAATTATATAATTTGCATTTAATAAACTAAAATGGAAATTATATCATTTACATCATATAATTTTAAAATTATAGAGATTGAAATGTCTTTTGTTTTTATTTTAATTTAAATAAGTTCAAGTTTATGATAAATCAAACTTTCCAGATTAGTTTTATTAAAGTTTGGAATAGAATAAGAATATATTTTTATGGTCAATTCATATATTATGAAATGCTAAGGGACTTGTTACCAAGCTGACATGAATCTTAAAATTGTGTTAAATTCTTCCTCAAATGTCTATTTGTGTTCTCAAGATTTAAAAAATTTCTGTTTTTTTAATAAAACTTTCTAAAACGGGTAGAAATAAAAGCGTTTCTAATTGAACCGAATAATTATTTCATATTTGCCATAAAATATAAAATAATTACTGTATTTAAATTTAAAATAATTATAATACAATATTTTGTCACCATAAATTTTAAATTGGGAATTTCTGCTTCAATTATATTGAGTTATTTACTCATTTATAAATTATCTATAAAACTTTTGGAACGAAGTAGTAATTTTTAAAAAATTGAACACTCTTGATTGTTTTTTTATTTATTTAGAAGCTCAATATTCATATGTAATTTTTTGATATATTCGATTGACCAGCTCTTCACAAAAAAAATGTAGCTGTCTGATATGCATAAAAATGTAGATGACTTTTATTGTAGTAACATTAAACTGGAAGTAATATTCTCATTCTCTTTTATTTTTGTATTTTCCATTTTCGTAAAGAATAGAATTTTTTAACCAGCTTTAACCCATTCCCTGAAGTGTGGGTTATAAAATTTTGTAAAATTATGTGCTCCCAATGACTGTAGAATATTTTCATATTTTTAAAACTTAATTATCAATTAATTGATTAATTTTATTTAGAATTACTTTGAACTAACAGTGAAATTGAAAAAAAAAATCGTTCATGAAACTCTTTAATATTTATAATAACGGATTATTTAGAAAATTAAAGGCCAAAATGAAGAAAATAATCCTTTGTCCTAAATTCTGGAGACCAAAGCAAAAATCTATGAAAGCACAAGGCACTGAAAATAATACTGTAACGAAATTTTAATTTTTATACTTTAAAATATGTATTAAAAATATATTATAAATGTGATCAAAATATTAACTCATTTAGCGTATGTGTTCCGGTTTCCTCTTTTATAATTTTTAATCTGATCTCCCGATTTTTGGTTATAAAAAATGTTTTCTGTTTTTCAGCATGCAAATAAAAATAAGCTTTTAATTTAAATATATATATATATATATATATTGTAATACTCTTAACTAAAGTCAGTGCGCCAACCTCCTCGCCAATCAAAAGCATGGCGGCAGTACGATGCTAGCCGCAAGACTGTAAGCATGTGAAATCTGCCGACCGTGAGATTTACTTATGTAAAGCTTGTAAATATAAATATTGACTAAATGTGTGTAACTGTAGGTGTAGTGTTTTGTGTAAGTGGTTGTGTATTAAATTCTTTTTAAATTGTTAGAGCCCATTTTTATTGCATTACTCTTTCATTATTGTGTAGACAATTTTAAAAATATATATATTTGCTTGCAATTGAAGGAAGTAGTGTTAATCCTGTACTTTTAATCTGTACGGTGTTTTACATGTATTCTGTATTTGCATTGTGACTCATTTCATGAGAGTCTAATAGAAATGATATTCAAAATCATTAGCTTTTCATCATACCTTAATAAATAAATATTACGGGTCTGCCCTTAGAATCATTGTTATGAAATAAGCATACATTATATATGCAGAGGAGACTCGAGCACTGCAATCATGGATTTGCTTTAATATATCGTATATTACGGAATGATTCTTCACGGTATAATTTAAATCGTCTTTGGTAGTTAATTCTACATAATTAAATTATTAGTCGGTGAAAAAGGTAATATTAATTCCAGCTTCTTATAAATAAGGTAATTGATATCGGCATTATAACCAATCAATTATAAATTTTTAATTATTTTTAATTAGAAATTAAATTTCTAAATAGATGTTTTCGATTATTTCGTTGTATTCTTTGCTCACTTTTATAAAGATTTATCAAAAAATAAACGCTCATGAAGCTATCAAAATATAGTTGTAAGGATACTATTTTCGCATGTATTACCGTAAAGATGTAATGTTTTTTTAATTGATTTTTATGCTTACTAACCATTAACCTTCATTTTTTTTATTTATATTCAAATTTTACGTACGCAGAAAATTTTCCTGCAATATCAAAACATCTAACCCCTCCCTTCTATTGTCTGTGGAAAAGAAGGAAGGAAGTACCATATTAGTGACTTCTCCTCTTCCTCTTCACAAACTGAAGAACGGAATGAATGTATTTTTGCTACTGTGTGTAAGCAGCGGTTGGTGTTTTTAGATTCCAACAGGAAGACTACCTGTTGCAATGATTCTCATGACATGACTTCAGGAAAATTTCGTATTCTTCACCGATCATGGTCCCTAGAACCGAAAGCCAACCTTCGTTCAAAAGTATATATATATATATATAATATAATATAACGCATGACGCTTTGCCCATGTTATCTTGTGTAAAGGTTATTTAGAGTAACTTTGTCTTGATTGTAATTGGCTTGGAATATGTTAGGAATGTTAAAATCTTGGACGAATTCGTAAATGGGTCCATCTAGCTCAAAGGGGGTTGGAAATGGTGGTGGTTTGAAATTTTCATTTCGCTATAACTTTTTTAATGTTGAAGATAGAAAAATAAATCCAATTAGCCAAATAAGCGCCTCATTAAGACGAACAACTGCACTATTTAAAGTTTTTCGGTAATTGCAATATCTTAGAAGTTAGGGACTAGAAAATGCTTTTCAAGCCCTAATTCTGACTTTTTTTCCATTGAAGCTTTGTCGAAATATTGAAAAGAATTTGAAAATGGTAACTTAGATGTAAAGGAATCTACCTTTGCCTTCCAACTTGCTGAGAGGAATTTTTTGAAATTCTCTTCGAAATACCGTTTTCTTTCTTTTTCTTTCTATTTCAATTGAATAGTGAAAGCTTTAAAATGAATGTTATTAGATTGTCAATGGCTTTAAATATCGCGCACAAAATTAAATGAATTAGAGATTATGTACTAAAACAATGGAGGGCGAGAAGGCATTTCCACAATGCCGATGCAAGAATTAAAATATATGAATTTTAAGGCATAATCAGTCTACATGGAATGTTCCTCATGTCTAAAATATGATCTTTTGGGTTTATTATATTAGATATTTCATAATTCTTTTTGCCCTTGATATTTTTAAAAAAATATAATCAATGTGTTCCATAATATGTTCACTCCAATGCCTAACTCTTGTAATTCGAACCTACCAGATTCGATTAAATTACTAACTTAGATGAACATATCTTTCTATGTTATTTCGGCAGTCAATATGTTAATTGGAAGACATCTAAAAAAAATTTTTGTAATGAAATTTTCTGTAAAATGGGAAAAAATACATTTTAAAGTAATCAAGAATTTAAAATTCATACACAAGAAAGGATGAATTTGCATTCCTAAACTAATGAAACCTATAAACTGTTTATAGGGATAAGTGATTAGTACTCGAAAAGACAAATATTGCTATTATCATAAATTCAGGAAATTTATTTTACATTTTAGGCAAAAAGAGTAAGTCAAATGTCTATAAAATTTAGAATCTCCGAAATAATTCCTATTATTTTTAAAAACAAAAAATAAGAAAAAATTAATATATTATTTTTGAGATTTTTCGTCATTTAAAGACTATTTTTAATTCTAAATTTAAGCTTCTGAAAATTGCAACTAATTTTTGCATTATAATGATCTTGTTTTAATCTGTATTTTTATCCAGAAATGCTGGAAATATTTTTCCCTCCGAAAAAAAAATAAACGGAATGATCCAAAAACAAGAAATTTTAACACACAAATATAGATTAATAAAGTCCAGCTTTGCGTGCGAATTTCATCATAAAACATTGTTTTGACAAAACACTTTCGCAAGTATTTGGCTTGTCAGTCTCGATGGCAATTTGCGAAAGTTCCAAATCGCAACACCGTTCAATGATCTCTCAAGGTCCCTGCCAAAGCCCTCTCTCTGTCTTCTCCTCCTTTTCTTTTCTGGAAGACCCAAGGAAGAGAAAGAAGAAAATACTATCTACTAGGGTAAATGACGTCAGTGTAACCTTCGAATCTAACGTAGCGCGTGGTTCAACTTTGCCTATAAAAAAGCAGCGCGTTATTCTCTGACTTCAAGCATGCCTTGAAAATCCCTCCGTAAACATCATCCGTTGATTATCTATCACAAACTAATCCAACATCAAGAGAACTGGACATCACCTTACAGCCATGCTCAGATAAGTTTTTCTGTAACTATTCCAGTCGTTTGGCTTTGTAGTTTTAGTTAACCTTGAGTAATACTCCCCTCTCCTTTTTATAAAATTCCTCTTCTTGTCTATATATTTTCTTGTCGAATTTTTCAAATCATTCGAATCAAAATCTTCTAGATGATTTAAGTTTCATACATTGTATTTTTCATTTTTGAGCTAAATTTTTAGTATACTGATTTTGAATATTTATATACATATTTTAACAATTTATAAATTAATATTTTTAATTATAAACAATTTTAATAATTTATAAATTAATATTTTTTATTAATATTTTTAATTTTAAACAATTTTAACAATTTATAAATTAATACTTTTTTATTAATAATTTTAATTTATAAAATTAAACTTCTATTGAAATACATCAGCTATATTAGTGTTTGATTATTTCATTCTCTATTATTTATATTTTCAAGACGAGATAAATTTGCTTTATTTTTTTTCCACCTTTTTTCTAAATTGTTAATTTTGTTCTGCATATTTTTGCATCGAAGTTCGATTACAAGTGAATTATTTTGATTTTTGATTGATTGATTTATGTTTGCAAGACTAAATAAATTCGTCTTTCTTTCCATCTTTTTTCCAAATTGTGAATTTCTTTCTATATATTTTTGCCCGAAATTTGATTTTAAGTGAATTGTTTTGATTTTTAACACCAAAACAAATTTTCTTTTTTTTTCTTCTAAATATAATTAAAATTATCAAAAAATGGAATTCGAAAGCATTCTGAAAGAAGCCGGTGAGTTTGGCAAATATCAGAAATCGTTACTATTAAAATTTATGGTGCCAACGACATTCGCTTCGGCATTTTACGTTCTGAATGTGATTTTTATGGTGGCTACTCCCGATCATTGGTGTTATGTTCCTCAACTTGCTTCCCTGAATTTATCTGAATATGAAATTAAGAGGATTGCAATTCCAAAACTGAATGATGGAACCTTTGCGAAATGCTCCATGTATGCCCTGAACTATACAGCCCTGGTCTCAGAATATAAATCTAATGGCAAATTTCCAGAGTTCAAAATAAATGGAAAAATTATTCCTAAAAGACCTGAAAGTAAATGTACTTATCGATGGGTGTATCAGAAAGATTGGTATGAAGAAACCATAGTTTCGAAGGTAAGTTCTAAACTTTATTCTTTTTTTTAATTCCATTAAATTTGATTGTGTAATTAATATTTTTTTAACCAATCACAAGATTTTTGTTCGGGTCTTGAATAATGTTCTGAGTTTTTTTTTTTTTTGTTGTTTTTTTTTTCGAAATTTATAGTTGAATTTTTAAATAAGTTTGTCATTGATTGTTAAATTCTGATTTTTTTAATTGGTTATTAATTATTTTAGGTAATAAATTGCTACATTTGCTTGTCATTGATTTGATATTTTAATATTTATTTATTATAATTTATTTTTTTAAATAAAGCAAGAAACAATTGATTTAATACAAAATAATTTTTCCTCTTTAAAGAATATTAAATATAGAATTGTTTTGATTTTAGCAAATTCATTAATTATTATTAGCCGATGCTAGAATTTCACTATCAATTAAAATCAATTTCAAAGTACACAATTTCATAAGTATATTCGAAGCATTTCTTTTTAAATATGAAAAATGTACTGTTTCAATTCTTTTAATAATATTTTCATTAATAAAGATTTCTGCCTTTGTTGTTTGTTCAAATTCCAGTTCATAAAATTATTGCATCATCTGCATTTAAATGGTTATTGTAAGGAATTGGATGAAATAATTTTTATGGATTCAATACAATAGGTTAAAAATGTGCAAACTTTTTAAGGACGGATAAAAAAAAATTGTCTGGTAAATATAGTTTATTATACTATTCAATAAGAACTAAAAAAAATATTCAGAATTCTTTAATACCAACCCAATGAATGAATCTGTGCTTTCGTTTTTAAAAATTATCTTTTGCTATATATATAGAATTTAAAATAAGTCATAAAATTTTTTACTATTTTAAATTTTGTTGGAGGACCGGACAGCCTTTTAAGGCTGGATCCGTATTTTCTTTATAGCTGGATTAGGATGATATAACATTCAAACAATGAAAAGGGGGACTTTACTTTGAAATGCAATCGGAACTTAATTTTGTTGTATTGGATATCTTTAAAAGGCATCAACATTCTCTTCCCAAATATTAAGATAAACTTGATTTTTTTTAATAAAATATTCACTTTATTTTTAACATAAGAGAATAACATTTAGACTTTATCTAAAAATTAACACCAGCAAAATTTTTAAAAAAAAAATCTTTTATTCTTCTGTAAAAAATTTGTTACCGTTTTCTGAAAACATATTGTTATGTAATGCAATGAATACAAATGTATAAATAAAATGATCAGCAAAAGGTTACTTTTATTAAACTTTTTAATAGAAACAAATAACTGAAATTTAAAACAAAAGATCTTGCAAGATTTTAGAATTAAAATATCACTGTTGTAAACACTGACAATAGTGGAAAAAACTATCCATTAGAATATCCAGAACAAAAGAATGCATTTAATGAAATGATAGAAAAAAATAGTATGATATAAAAATTGCTGTTAAAAATAAAAACACTTTACATAATATGCATTTATTAAACTGATAGATATCTTTCTGCTAGATATCTTTTAATGAATTAAATGAATTAACTAAGTTTATTTCTACAAAATAATGTGTTTATTTAATCAAGTATCAAACTGCTATGACAGCTGTAGAATTACTTTTCAGTATTTTTAAGTGTAGAATTATAAATATTCATTTAACGCTTGCCAAAGAATGAATCGTTTTCCTAAATGTAAGTCTCATTTATTTATTTTTTTCAAATTCCATCAGAAATCATGGCGGGAAAATCAAAATATTGAATACAATACGAAAAGGATTCATTAAGTGCTAAATTTACAGATTATTATACCAAATCCACGCATTAAATCATTTTATTCTTTCTCGAATAGACCAAATGGGCCAAAATTATATTCAAACGCTACTGTCATGAAGATGTTCTTTGCGTCTGAAAGGCTTTGATATAATGTGAATGATAAAGTAAATTATAATTATAATTTTTTTTGGGGGGGGGATTCTTTTTTCTTAAATGTCCTTTAAAAATGCTATTAATTGTAAGAATATAAATGAAATTCTTTATAATTGTAACTTACCTAGTTTTTAAGAAAATAGAACAAAAAAATTATTACAGAAAATTATAAAAATATTTTTTTATGTTTCTGTAAAATTTAGATTTTATAAGTTTCTATTTCGGAAATATGTTCTAAAGCAGATTCCATGCAAGTTATGCATCATTTCCTTCAGCTTGAATCAGCTCAAATATTAATTACATAATCTGATATAATTCAATAAAGAATTTTTTATAATGTAAATAATTATGATTTTTTATGAGAAAGTTGAAATTTAAAACATGTCTAATTTATTAAAAATATTTCCTAACTAATTACAAAAAATTTAAAATTTTCGGTTTCATTACATCGAATGGCCAAAGGATGATAAAAACCTGACTCTTATTTTTCTCTTAGTGGGACCTAGTGTGCGACAGAAATTACCTACCAAGTTTGGTACTAACCTTAGCTAACGCTGGAAGTGTTATTGGAACTTTTTGCTTTTCCACAATGGCAGACAAGTAAGTTTTTTTTTTTTTTTTAATTTTATTATTTACTTGATTTTCAAACCTTCTTTGACACCCTCTTGAAATTCTTTGAGTCTATTAACGGTAATCTATCTTTTTTTCTTATTCTTCTTATACATGTTATTTATTTTCTTACTGAAGGGATGTCTTTATTTAAATTAAGTTCAACAAGTTGCTACCCGCTTCACACAAGATATTTTTAGTAACTCTCAGACACCTGGAAGTCGCTCAAAGATTTGCATTTGCGACAAGATGTTATCTATTTCGTGACACAATGTTGCATAACAAGGGAGCCTTGTTTTTTTAGAAGAGTTGGAAAGATTCCGAGAACCTAGTAATTGATGTTTACTACTATTAGTTAAAATGTTTTGGGGACTCAAGACGCATACTAAAATTAGAGCACGTAATTTGCGTCTGTTTCATATATATCTTTAAAGTAATCTTTATGAGTTATACATAATTCTTTTTTTGCATGCTTTTTAAAAAATTCTGGCATTGTATTTTCTTCTAGTATACCTTGATCTAATCCGATATTCTTTCTACATGTGCTTTATCCTCTCATCGCTGTATTAATGGCATAGCAATTTAGCTTCAGTATTTTGTAATTCAGAATTATATCAATTCATATATTTATATTGTTTATAATGGTATATCAATCGATATCAATCTGGTTTATAGAAACTTTAGAAAATTGGGAAGAAATGAATGAAAAAAATATGATTGACTTCTATTAAAATTTCATCGCTTTTTCTTTTTCCTGATTTTTAAATTTTTTATCCGTTGTAAATATTAACCATCGTAGTTACAATGGTGATTTAAGAATTCTACAATAAGTCATATCACTGACTCTCCGACCCGCCCGAAGGCAAACGGATAAATATTACTTAATGACCGCACAGCCGCAACAGCAACACTGGCGGGAACTGTGGTTGAGTCCTAAGGGCCCTCACCGGCCACGGTAAATACCTTCCCGAAGGAAATACGTCCCGTCATCGATGGCAGGAGTCATATCCCCCACCTTTTTGTGTACCCTCCAGGATGGCGAGATCCAACCACCATACCGGAAGCATCTCATCCTCTTTTCGAGGTGCCTTCCCGGGGGTTAGAATTCTACAATAATATTTCCAATTAGTAGGAGTATATATGTACATTTGCTGTCATACTTTTTTCTTTGACAAACTAAGAAGTGATATTTTTTGTGAACACAAAATATGCAATTTAAAAATGAGTTAACTCGTTTAAAAAAGCGCTTGTAAAATGACAAACGAGGCCAATATTATGCCAATCAGTTCGCTCGATTATTTTAACTTGGTTGCCTATGGAAATGCCTAAAAAATATCACAATGATTAAAAGCAATGGATAAATAAGATTTTAAAAATAAACTATGCTGGTGGTTTCTTTTTCTTGAATAGTTAGAAATTAATATAGTAAATAATTTATGAACAAAATTATTAAATTTAGTTTCCTATGAAATAAAATTAATTCTTTTGTTGTATCTTCTATTAAAAAGTATTGCATAAAAAACAAATCTGAATGCTTTCTCCAAAACTTCGTATAATCTTTAATAAAAATAATATGCCTCCCCTTCTCGCCGCATAAAACCGTTAACCTTCAGCTAAACCCTGAACGCCATGAGTTCTCAGATTTTTATTTTCAGAGTCCCTCACATAAAAGTTGTGTGCTTCGAAGTATTGCAAAAAAAAAACCAGTACTTTGCATGGCATTGGCAAACTCTTTCCAAATATCGATCTTTGGCGTGAATCTAGTGTTTTTACTAAATTTAGAGAGTGATCTTTGGTGATGCATCGCTCACGTGCTCTACATAAGTGCTAGAAAATCGAATATTATTTTCGATGCCTTTTCTCTGATTCAATTCAAAATTTGGTATTCAGCTGCAAATATAGTCACAAGATCACGTGCTAAATTTCATTTATATAAGTCATTGCATTTTTGTGTAATTGTTTTTGCATGCATGCGAAAGTACAAACTAACAGGTGGTCAATTTCTTGACGGATTTGATTCCAAATGGATGCGAATCTATATTTTGTATACCAAATCTGGCTCTTTACATTTCCACGAAAGGATATTGTTCAAAATTTGACAGAATTCTACAAATTCGATGTTAAGTACATATACCACATTTCATCCGTCTTACACAAAGTGTTATCGAGTTCATACTGACAGAAATAATGTCAAAAATATTTTTTTCTGAAACATGGCGATTCGTTAAATCCTCGTGTTTCGAATTTTTTTGATGATTAGAATACTTTTTTTTTGTATACAATAAAGTTTAAAAAAAATTATAAAATTAAATATACTTCCCAGTGCTATTAACTTTATATATGATATATATAAAACATACAGGGTAACATACAGGGTGATCTGTAAAGTCCTTTTAGGTCCATTCAAAATGGAGTCTCGTGTAGCCTGGGTTAAGTAACGTGCACCTATCAAAAAGTGAGTGTGCTGAATTTATTAAGATAGATTGCAGCGACCCTCTTGGCGAAATAAGACAGTTGCAAAAAATAATGAAATCGGCAAGAAAGTCCAATTAGAAAAATGTACGCTATACCATAATAAAAACACAGGAAAAAGTTTCATAAAGTTATCTGTAAAATTAACGGAGATATTTTCAATTAAAATTAGGAATTTTCAGTATTTTGAAATAGAATTCGTCTAAAATTGAAAAATAAACCCCTTTATCTGTATACATCGCATGAAGAACCAAATATATATACGAATTTTTCTGCCATGGTCATTGTTTCTCATCAAATCATGAAACAAGTTTTAAATAAATATATTGTAATTTGATGAAATATGTGTGAATTGATAGTGATAGTGTGTTCACTATCTATGTGTGAATGATGTGAATGTGTTTGATGAATGTGCTATTAATAATAGTATGAGAATTTATCCGGAATGAAATAAAACAATAAAAAAAACAGGTTTTATTTCAATTGCAAAATAATTGTTTTATCTTCCGAACATAATAAAAATGATTAAGAAATTATATTTTGAAAAAATAACTAATCTATATGAATTAATGAATTTTAGACAGAAATTTACAAGTATATTTGCATGGTTACATATTGGAATACATGAATATCTGCTGGAATATTTTAAGTTTTGTTGTTGAGAATTTTATGACCTGGTTTGAAGAACACCATTTTTAAAGTAGAATGAGGAATTGAGGATTTTTCTGCGTTTTGTTACATCTGAATGAATTCGGAACGACAGAGGAAAAACAAAGATATCCTTTTCGAATTTCTGGAAATAATTTAATTTTCTCCATTTGTTTTCACGCTAGAGAAGTTGCAATAGAAACACAAAAGAGTTATTGTAGATAGCCTTCGAATACGTACATTTATCACATCAGTATGTTTAAAATGATGACAAGAGAAATGAAATATTCTATACCACAGTCCTTTCGTTTCTAGGCTATTTTTGTATATGATTAAAACAAGACAGATTTAAGAAGTATTTTTGATTTTATTTAAAATTTCCCGTTGACTAACAATTCACAAAATTTTCATTTAATTGGGTTAAATATTGTTATATTCTGAGAGATCAAATTTTGAATTACTTTAATTTTTTAAATAAATCTGATTAAATGTAATGGTTACTCCAAATAAAATATGGATTTTTAACTAAATTTGAATCATTTATTATTCAAGGTTGAGGTTAAAAAATTTCTACTTTCTCAGATATTTATAAAATATTCCTTCTCAATTTATTTTTAATTCCGCTTCTTTCACTTTATTTTTTAAATCATAATTCCGAATTGAAGGGAATTTCCATTGAAATAAAATCTGAGAATATATCATTTTATTATTAAAAAAAACCATCTTATCTTCAAAAAATTGTGCAAAATAACTGGTAGGAGATCAGTTATTGGCTACCATTTCTAACGGATCAATAAGTTTGGAATTAGTTATTCGTATGAAGAAGATCTTGAAATTTAACATGGGATTTTTATACAGGAAACTCAATTCCCGGATGTCAATCTTAAAATGTTATTAAGCAAAAGAGCAGAAACAAATCGATTTTCTTTTTATTAAAAAAGTAAACGAACAAATTTACTATATAGGCATTTGCTGTTTATTGTCATAATTATATGTGTTAGCCCCTTACTGTAAAAAATAATAAATAAACCATTTTGTATTGATTTATGTCATTTGTTGATCATATTCCGTATTAGCCATTAAATTTGCTTATCTTCAGCTGCCGCGCTATCTCAATCCACAAATAAATGAGAAATTGCAATATTTCCAAAACACAAAACTGAAAACATGACACTTAGATTTTCCTCCAAGCTTGTTATATTTAGATTTCTGATGTAAAGAAGTGTTAAAGCATGAAACGTGTTTTTAACAGCATTCGGTAATTTCAGCTTGTATGTGTTTCGCATTCCATTCATATCTGAAAGAAGCTTTAAACTAAAAAAATATATATATTCTTGTTACTTAGGAAACTAACTTTTTAAAGACAAATTACAAATCTCTATAAAATATGATCATAAACGTTAATTTAAATTCAGCTGTCATACTGTTGTATAATAGGCGAGATGGCATTAAAATTCAATTGCAAACTCGTTGCATTTGAATTTGAAACTTTTTCGAAAGAAGGAATCCGATTTCCTTTTACTTTAATCCCAAGTAAATGAAATGAACATCATTCATAGAAATGGGTTTCTAATGTCAATTGTAAAAAGAAGATAATGAACAAAAATCCTGGAAGAAGAGAACTTGAATAAATTGTACAAAATTGATTAAGTTATTAATGGAAAAAGATGAAAAATGTTTTGATTCAGTTGTTATAAAAGTAACTAAGAAAAATGTTTACAATTTTTTTTTTAAATTTTGAAATCGTTGTAACTACTAACTATCCAAAGAATGACATTAGAATGTCTATATTATGTTTTTAATCATGTTAATATTTTAGATTTGTAATAAATATTTCTTATATAAAATATTTCTTAACAGGCATTTTTGTATTATTTCATATTATCAGATTATTTTTAAAACAGCATTTTTAAAATTTTAGATTAATTTTAGAATTTTTACATGGCATAGCTTAAAATGAAAACTTAAAGCTGTTTAAAAAATATTCCTGGAATAAGTTCTTTTTAGATTTCATTGTGTCTATTTTATTTTATTTATTTATTTATTTATTAATTTTCTAATCTTGGAGGAACTTTACTTTTTCTAAAAAATATATCGCGGCTATTTTTAATTAACATTTATGTGCATGTAACAGAAAATTTGAGGAATAACTGAGGCCTGACTGTGCAAGTTGCTTTGGATAAGCAGATGCTTTTCATGTTAACAAAATTTTGATTTCAGTTGTACTGAAGTTGTTGATGAAAAAATCTGAACTCATCTTGTTTGATAAAAAGAGAGAGAAACTGTAAATATTATCTTTCTTTCATTGTATTCGAAGTCATAAGCATTTTGAAATTTATTTCAGAGCAGGAAAAAAATTGCATATCTATATGTCATCTCAATAATCTTTCTCTGGATCTGCCATCATAAATTAATACAATATTTAAAAATTATCTAATCTTTTCTTACCTGACTTCGCTTTAAAAATCAAATAAAGATTTTATTTATGGAGAATTATTAAATTTCTTTTTTTTTTTTCCTGAATTTAAAAAAAATTATTCAATAAATTATTTTCCTTAAATTTTTGATTAAAAGAAAAGATATTTCGTTCTTCTAATAAATAATTGTTATTTGACTTTCCAATAGTATTTTTAAAATTTTATGTTACAATTCTTTTTATTCAAATCCTTGTTACCATGCATTTGTTTTTCCAAAAAATGCGGGCAAAGTTTCAAGCTTTTTTCACCCTCATCTACTTTCAAGGTCATGGCGATTCTTTTTCTTTTCGTCACGTGACCGACAGCGCCCGTGAATCACTCTCGTCTGTCCTCTTCCTATTCGCCTGATATAATAGGTTCCTTTCCTTACAACCAAAACAGTACAGAATCAATTCACCAATAAACAATTCGGTTTTTGAAATTAAACCTTTATATTTTATCTTTAGCTTTAATCTTTTTAATGTAAAATATCGCAGTATTATTGTACTCTTTGTATCACCTTATTTAAAAAGGATATATATACCATTCTTAAATCCTTTTATTGTAATTTCAAATATAATTTGTAGATAGATAATTCATTATAATTTGTAAATAGATTCTTAATTTTCATGTTAAGTTTGTTGGCATTTTAAATAGTAACATATGCCCGTCAATGTAATACAAATTGTATAAAGTAATTTTCACTTGTGACTAAAAAGCTTCTTCGTTTATCATTCGTAAAACTGAAGAACGTATAATTTAGTATTTGAGATTCTGAATAATTTTGGATATTATTCAAAGTTGAGGAGAACTTATATCATTAGCATCAAAACTAGAAAATTTAACATTTAATGTAAATATTCTTAATAAAAAATATGTAAATATTAAAGTATTTCATTGGAAAATCCATTTTCGTTAACATTGAAAAGTTCTTAAACATTAACATATTTTCGAAACAACATTTATCTAAAAACTGCGTCAAGATACTAGAAAATATTTTGTTTCTTTTTTTTTAATCTTGTAAATAGTTCTTTTTAATAGAATCTTAAATCCTCCCCCTCCTTGTTTCTCGTTTTTAGTAGGAATATGATATAAAATACAAAGTATTGGACCATTTTTTATTACTTCCTCATAAAGCGTTTACCTGTTTTTTTTTTTTTTTTTTTTTTAATAAACAGATCTCAATTGAATTTGAAATTCTTGACGGAATAGAATTTAAAAGTTTTAGTGATGAATCAGAAAGACTTATTTATTTATATTTATTCCTTTTATTATATATCATACTATTGAAATTATAAAATTAGAGTTTTGATTGTAGATTAAACAGAATTTTGATCTCTTCTATTTTTCTTAAAGCAGGAATAATGAAAAACAACTTTTAATCTTAAGGCAAAAAAAAAAAAAAAGTATGACTAAAGGCAGACTTTATTGTTTTACAAAGCAGTGATAAATCAGAAATTTTCCAAGAAAGACGAATATATTTTTGAAAGAAAAAACGAGGTATTCTAAATAATTTATAGGTTAAGCTTTATGTAACTAATATTCTCAGTTATATTAATCAAATGCATTTATAGTTATTTATTTACATGATTCAAACTAATTTTACAAAAAACATTTACGAATTTTACGGAAAGGTTCATTTGATGAGCCGGTTAAAGCCCAGCGTACTATTTATAAGACAATTACATTTCACTTCCATGTATAAACTGACCGCATTCCGTTGTTTTCTTTTTGCTTTGTCTAGCAAGTGTATTTATATCTGCAAATATTTAAACAATTGTAAGCGTTTATCATCCATTAATCAGATTTTGAAGTCAAAGTGACTTCATTTTGAAATTTTTTTTTTTCGTTGATTCTGAAGTTAACACAAAGAATTAAGATATTTTTATTATTTTTTCAATTTCAATCATATAAAAATCTTTTAATATGCATCTATATAAAAAGTGATTTTTTTCTCCGATTCTTCTTCTTTAACAAAAAACTTTTTTTTTAAGAATGTAATTTTTTATAAGTATCTTAACCCTTTAAAGGGCCATTTTTTTCTAGTCATATTATGTTAAAATATTTTTAAGCTTGAAATTAGAATAAGAAAAGGGATTCATTTAGCTTATTAGATAAATTTAATTTGATTAATAAATTAATTTGTTTAATTAATAATTAAGTAACAAATCAAGACACATCATTTTGTGTAAGATAAAGAACTGAAGCATTTAAGTTTCTGTCTTTCTAAAAAAATGTGTCAGAACTTATGCCAACCTACATAATTTCATACAAAGATTGATAAATTTGGTGGGAAGCATACTTCCCACGGTCTTAGAAAGGGTTAATCTTGTAGTTTTTTAACATAAATTAAATTTATTTAGCTTCATGTTTTAAATTAAATTTTTTGTTAGTGGATTAATGGGTTAAGTTAAAAAAATATCAGATTTTATTTTCAATATTTCAATGTTTAAATTCGATTTCGATATTTTAACAACATTAACTGCTAATGGTTCCAACTGCCTTCCTACGCAACATTCCCGATCTACTATAAAACATGGAGATAATCCATCTATAAAGCATTCTTTATTTAAAATCAATTTGAGACGGCATTTTCCATTTCAATAAATATAACTTTGGTCATTCATTAATTTTTTACTTTATCATATACGAAGTATAGAAAGTATTATATCATCAGAAAATTCGACTTCGAGATTTTGATTACATTTTTGGAATTCTGCTTGTTTGCGAATAGATGATTAGGCTTAAGCAGATGGATTCAGTTTTATATATGAATTGTACACCAAATTTGTATATTTCTATAGAATTGTAATTGAAATACATTCAAAGGAAGTCTGTTCGACTGTTCATAAGTTAATATGATAATTACAAAACAAAGGAAGCTAGATAGATTAGATGTTGACTCTGTGTACAAAACTTAAAGTGTAGATAACAATCAAATTTGGAACCAAATCCATTAAAGATTTGACCATCTGTCTGTTTGTACTTTCTCGTGCATGTAAACGCTATCACTCAAAAGCTCCAGTGACTTAGATAAATGAAATTTGGTATGAGTTCTTGTGACTACAATTGTAGTTATATACCAAATTTTGGTTTCAATCTGTCAGAGAAAAGGCACTCCAAATAGATATTCCATTTTCTGATACTATTGCCTTAACATATTCACTGCCATGAGCATTACCCGTGGATCACACCTACTTTCTAATTGTAACCGAAATTATTTATAATTAGATTAGATCCCTTTTCTGCTATAATTAAGGATCAACAACGGATCATCTAATTAAATAGGTGGTCCGAATATTTGACTTGAGCCGTAACAGTGAATGTGTGAATCCCATGTCATCAATTAAGCGCCAAAGATAACATACTAGATTCAGTAAAAACGATTGATTCAAATCAAAGTTTGATCTTTTGTAACTATTGTTCGTCAATGGCAAACTGTTTTCTTTACTATATGATGAAACATGAAACTATCACAGCGAAAATAAAAATCTGGGCATTATAGGCATTCACGGTTCAAAGTACATAATTTTATAGGGGAAGGGATTATAATATCTTTATAAGAGAGTATGTGGAGATTGCATTATTCCCGAGGATAGAACTCGCGACGTTAGGGTTCGCAGCAGCGTAACATAATCACTAGACAAGTCGGCCATTTAACTCTCCGACCCGCCACGAAGGCACACGGATTTAAACCATGAAAACTGAATGACGGGACCGCTGCAACAGCAACATTAGCGGAAACTGTGGTTGAGTCCTAAGGGCCGTCACCGGCCACGGTACAACCCTCCCCGAAGGAAGTACGTCCTGTCATCGATGGGAGGAGTCAGATCCCTCACCTATTAGTGTACCCTCCAGGGTGGCGAGATCCAACCACCATGCCGGAAGCATCTCATCCTCATTTCGAGGTGCCCCCTCGGGGGTTTAACCACTAGACAAAAGTGATCACCCTAGTCCGCATCCTGTTAACTGGCTTATGAAGCTACCACCACAAGTATAAGATAAAATTTCGAAAAGATTTTTCACAAAGGTTTTAATAACTTACTATGAACAAAAATAGCTTACTAGCTATTGTTGCTAAAAGTTTTCTACATTATTCTAGACGTATCTTCATTTAACTCTCTTGTTGAAAAAAATATGTTTACCGTTTCTGGCTGACGTTACTAATTGTAGAGTCGGTAAACAACAACCCGGTTAAAGCGGTTCATTGCTAAACTGTAGATTGAAACATTTGCATGGGACGCGAGGAGAGTGTAAAAAAATCTATTTTTAGTTCTTCCTTGTCTTGGTTAGAAATAATCTTGACCTCGGAGGGAAGGAAGGTTCATAAACACCACTAAGACAAGAAAATGGATGGTCTTTTTTACCAGACTTCGTTGCAGTGGTGATATGCTTACTCGCAGAAAAACTTCGCTGATCTGTTTTGTCAACAATAATATAAAGTGAACTCAAAACAAAGAGTAAAGAACTTTTCGAAGGACCTAATGCTGGTTGGATTATTGAAAATGAAAGACAGTTGAAATCCATTCGGATTTGAAACGTTGCGAGCTAGGCTTCATAAAAAAGAAAGTAAATAATTTCTTTTCAATTTTATTGATTAAAGTTGTGCATACATTTTCGTTCGACATTAAGATAGTTTCAAATTAAATTTTACTATTATTATTGGTAAATAGCTTTAAAAAAATGACATGAAATAAGCTATTTGTTTTTCAAAATTATTTTTAAGAAACTAAAAAAGTTATAGTTTATTTATTGATGAAGAAATTATTTGCTTCTAAACGTAATCACAAAATTAAATTAACATCAGTTGCGTTCGTAAAATAATTTGCATAATTAATTTGTAATTAATTTTCATTCATAAATGTTACAATATTAGAGGTATCGTCATATTTGAAGAACTGAATAAAATTATCTCCTCGGAGTAAATTAAAAATTATAGATTAATTAAAAATTATATTGTATCTCTACCAATAATAAAGATAAAAAAATATGTGGTGGCATTCTATAGGACTGACCGTTTGACTTAGAGCTACCAAACTTGGCAAAATTTAATTTGGAAGGTAGAAATGTGTTCTTGGATAATTTTTTAAAATTAAAAATTAAACTTAATTTTAGCGTTTGCCACGATAACTTCCGAAAATATTACAGGACAAAAATAATTTTTTTTCTTTTAATTAATCTATAAAATTAAAAAAAAATGTTTTTTAATGATATCAATTTAATAGTCGTTCAAATTTTATTGAATTTCAGCAATTTTTTTAAAAATGTGTTTTGCCAATTTTACAACAATAGATTATATTGTTTCCCATAATTTCAAACCGGTTTCAATAAACTTTTTAACGCCTAATTTTCTTTTCATTGTTGAAAGCTAAGGCAAAAAATATCTATTTAATATCTGAATACCAAGAAATTTAGAAGATAGATGAAATGCACAATTAGATATAACTAATTAACCGAAAGTAGATACAGCCAGTATTCTAGACGAATCAATTAAAGGCCAAAGCGATTAGTTATATAATAAATATAAAAATGCCCTTTCCAACAATTGTGTGTGTGTGTAAACATAAATTTTTTAAGCAGAACCGGTGCCGAAGATAGGGAAGACACTTTGAATTTTTAAGTTCGTATATATATATATATATATATATATATATACTTATAATAAAGCTCAATGTGTGTGTGTATGTTGGCACTCTACAGGCCAGACCGTTCGACCAACAGCTACGAAATTTGGCACGTGTATACCTTGGAGGCCGGGAATGTGCACCTCGGGGTTATTTTTTCGAATTTTTAATTAAAATTTTATTTATTTAAAAAATAAGTGAAATTTTAGCGTGTTTCTGCTATAACTTCCGAAAATATTACCGCACAAAAAAGATTTTTACATCAAGTTAAAGATCAAAAATTTATCTTTTAAATGATACCAATGTTTTAACCTTCAAATTAAATTTCTATTTTTAATTAATTTTTAAATAAATAATTAACTATATTTTTCAACAATTTTTTCCGTACAAAATAAAAATAAAATTTAAGCTGCACGAACACGTTTCGCATTCATGGGAAAAAATTAGCTTTTTTCAAAGTGTTGCCATCACATTGATTAAAGCTCCAACTAAAAATAAATTAAATCTTTTTGGAAATGAAATCTGCAAAAATATAATTTTCAGCACGTGTCTGTAGGAAATAAAACAAATATGAAATATTATTTTTTTTTTAAAAATAAATTCAAGTAAAATTATTTTATGATCTTTTACACTCTCTATATTATTAATCCAATAAATCAGTTTTATTTTAAGGCAAGTTTTGTTTAATATGAACAGGATATCCATTCAAATCAGAGTCACACAGCTAATTTGTAAACCTTTAGTAAGACACAGATCTGCTAAAATGGTCTAAATGGAAAATGATTATATTTTATGTAACTTGATTCAATAAATACTCTAATAAATAACGAATTTTTGATTTTACATAAAGCTTCTGCTGTGGAAATCACGAATAACAAAATGTTCTTGAAACACTAATATTTTAAATAAAAAGAGTTAATTTCCAATCAACTAAGTCAATCACTTAAACTGACTGATTTATAAAAATTTGAATATCACTATTCAATAAAAAAAGGATAATTTTGGATTTTTCATCGATCGTTTCAAAGAAAATACGTCATTCATCGCGCAGGTTTCTCAAGATTAATTGGCCTAAGATTATGAAAATGTTGAGTTTTTCTAAATTTTTAACATTCAAAACTTCATAAATCAGTTGATCGTGGAAAATAGAAACTTTCATTCATTTATTTAAAATTTGGTATGTCCAGAATATTTCTCAGAATATACCTTATTGCATTAAATTTAGACTTCATAATTTTTGAAATATATTTATAGGCCGGAACAAAATGTTATTGATTTCATTTCAATCCTTTTGAAAGCAAAACTAAAAACTGAATTTTATGTTGAATTTGAGAAATTTTTCTTGAATTATTCTTTGAGATATTACATAAATTATGAAAAATATTTTGTAGTTCACATAAGACTTAAATACCGAGCGATTCTGTATGCAGTACTCATATTCAATAATAATAATAATAAATAAATAACAATACAGATGATAAATAAAATAAAACGTTTTTTTTTTCATTAAAAAATATCTTTATACTAATTGCAATTTCAGCATTTCCACTTTAAATTAAAGTTCAAGTTTTATCGGAAATGACAACACATTAGGAAAATACATACAGTAAATTGAACGAAACGATCTAAACAACAGTATAAGTTTGGCATCACTATCAAAATTTGAAGATTAAAAATGTTTATATATACTAGCCATTTTTATATACTATATATATATATATATATATATATATATATATATATATATATATATATATATATATATATATATATAATATGTAACATTATTTGTTGTGAAGCATGATGCAGTTTGAAGACAGTCAAGATACTTTTAATTTCGTGACGTCGTTTTATTTCACTTTGAAGAAGCAGGCATATGTACAAGCGATGAGCACACAGAGCGACACAGAAAAGGAATGAGGAAAAAGGGTCTTGGACATTTTATCCCTGGTCTTATATAACCAGAGAAATTGATAGGGAAAATATTTCTTTACAGTACTAATATATTATTAAGATTCTGATAGAGATTTCTGACGCATGATAGAGATTTCTGACATGTAAGGGAAACACATGGATCTTTTAAGAAAGAATGTGCTTACTGGACATTTTTTACCCCTTCACGCCGAGCGTGTGAAAGTGTTGGCGTTTAGCCGATTCAGCAATTTTATAAAGCTTCTCTTGAATTAATTAAGTAGAGAAAGTGGAATTGGATCACGAAATAAGAGAATATTTTAGAATGAAGTTACTATGGGCTAAATTAAGATAAAATCTTGGAAATTTAATTAAGTTGAAATTAAAGTTTAAAATATCATTACATATATATAATCTGTAGAAAATTTATCGATTGTTGAACCGGATATGTTCAGAAAGATTTTTATCTTTCATATAAATGTACTAAATAAGATATGCTTCAAAAATTTACATTAATAAAACTTTCTTGAGTCATTAAATATCATTAACTTTTGAATTAGATATCAAACTAATATTTTAAACAACTTCATGTTGAAAAGTGATATGCTTAAGCAAATCTCCCAAGGACCTATTTTGATAGCACAGATAGATCACAATGTTATTGATTCATGAGATAATTTTCTGACACCCTTTACTAATAATGACATCAGTGACTTAACATTATCATTAGATAACTTTCCTTTTTGCAGATGCTTGAAAATGATAAATTTGTTTCTTATCAAACAAATTCATCAACAGTGTCGGAAAAGTTGTATTTACTATTATCAGATCTCTTGTAATCTACCTTGAAACATTGTTTCCAGACAGCCGCTTTCCGCCTTCTTTCATTCAGTCCATTAAGGGTAATCAGCCTATCTTGTCTGGACTTCTCAAAAAAAATTTCTCCCTGTCCAGATTTAACAATATCACGTTCAAGGGCAATATTCTAAAACTGGCTCACTCAAGGGATAAACTAAGTGTTTGAGTTTCATGGTTTAAATTTAATTCGATGCGACTTGCCAACACTCACGTTGAGAAAAGTGTTAGGAAATCAGTTGATGTACTAATCCATTCGGGCATATTTAATTCATTTCAACGCAAGCTTTCGAAGCAAAAAAATACTTTGAATCAATACTTTAAAAAGAAAAAAAAATACTTTTAAAAAATAAGTTATTAAAAATAATTATAAAGTGTTTAGAAAACTTGCACTTTTGACCAAATTATTAAATTTTTTTTTTTTTCAAAGTTCTTATTTTTAGTGACATGTTTTGCTCTGTTTTGCCTAATTTTTAATATGATTATTTAATTCCCAAGCTTTTTCATCAATTTGACGTCTCTGGCCACCAGCTTGTTCGTCCAGTTTATTGGCTTTTTAGGTTTTAAACTATTAATATGGAATTCATTTTTTTTTTCAAAACTTCGACTTTTTATTTGTTAAGATTGGAAAACATGAATTTATGTTGAGTAGGTTTACTATAAATTATTACATGAGCGAATTAAAAATTGCATATACTATTGGGGCGTTTGTAAAAAGGTAATTTTTAGATAATGGTAAAATCATTTTTGCGAGATAATAGTTTTGGGAAATATAAATATCAATTTCCATAAACAAGTCATAGCGATTATTTATCTGGCATCGCTTAACACGTTCACTACAACGATTCATGCTTGATATTCCAGCCATCTAATTAGATGACCTCTTATATGTTATCTTTTACTTAAAATTAAGAAAGAGTTCATCTAATTAAATAGCAGATGTGAAGTACAGGTGATTCAAATGACAGCCAACTTACTAAGCATATTTCCGTGCTCGAATAAATCTGTTTGAAACCTCTATCATCTTGATTTCTTTTCTCTGGCTGAATGGAAGTTTGGGGGGATTTCTCTTCCGATCATTTCTATTAATGGTGTTTGGGGGGTTCCATTTATTTTTTAAGTGTTGAATTAAATGCAGCTGTAAAAAATGTTCAACGGAACAGTCTAAAATATTCCTATTGTATACATACGTACAATACTATAATAGGAAAAAGAGCTTTGTAGAAATTTTGAATGAAGTTAGAATTTTGTTTAAATTTTATTATTATCTGTAGTCAAATGTTCTTTTTAAGATGGATCTCTTTTTACACTTTCATAAAAAATGTAATAATGTTATAGGCATTTATTCGAAATTCAGCCTTTATGACTTCAGTTCTGTATAGATAAATTTAGGTTATAAAGAATTTCAATACAATCATAATCTTGCAAGACTTTGAAGTGCTCCCTATCTTATTAGTAATAATAATATTAATACAACTACTCACTTTTTTTTTTTTAGAAATTCCATTACTTATTTGTACTATCAGTTGGAAGTATTTAAGAATGAAATGAAATTTAAAAATTGTTAGACGAAAAATCTCTTATATTCAATTAATTCTTTTTCCTGACGGTTTTCCAAATGTGCAAACTTTAAAAACTTAATAAAAGCGAGAATCAAGACGATATCAAGAATTTAAAAAAAGGTATACATTATTTTCTTACATTTGTAAGATTTATATCATAGCAGTTCCAAAATTAAAAAGTGAATGATGACGATTTCAAATAAATTGGTATTGTTTTTAACAAATTAATAAAAAAAATCCTTAAAATCGATTAATCGACTTCCTTTATGGAATATCATACAGAAGAAATCAAAGTTTAGCGATTTTAAAAAAATCGAATATTTTAAAAAAATCGTTGAATTTTAAATTTAGGTTATAAGCTCTAAAACGCATTTTTAATTTCACTTTTATTTTTATTGTGATTAAAATCTGTTTTGAATTCAAATAATATTAAAACAATTTTAAATATTGCTTACTTAAACCAGAAGTTGAAAAAAAAATCACGAAAAGATTATCAATTTAAACAAAATAATTAATATATACTATCATTTTTTAATTTAAAAAAGAAAAGAAGGCAGGCAATGACAAATAATATCTTGTTTCAAAAAAAGTTCCTAATATGCAGACATTACAAATTACAAAATTACTATACTACAAAATACTATCAATTACAAAAAAAAAATATTTGTTTCTGATTATTTAAAAATATGATAAAATTAAATATCTTCTTAAATATTTAAACTAATTTCCATGTCAGAATTATCACGAGATATTAAAAGTTGCAATTTTTATTTTATTTAATTCTGAAGTTATAATCTGCGTAAATGTTATTTATTTTACAAATAAAGGGATCTTTAAATAATTAAATCAATCCATAGAATTATGCTCTATGATAATTTTTCGACAATAATTTTTTTTTAAATTTATCCTGCTTCCAGTAAAAAAAAAAAAAAAAATCTTTGAACTTTGCTTTTTTTTTTTAGAAAACTTCATTCAGTGTCTTTTTTCTTTTCTTTTTTTTTCTTTTTTTTTTTGCATTGATTTTGGTATGATATTTCTAATATATCTCTCTGAACTCTGTGGTAATTGTCTTCAAGTAAATCTATTAATATATTTTTTTTTGTTTTTCTTCTAAAAGTTATAATCACTCAATTTTATCATTACCATTTTTTTTTTACTGAAAAATGGTTCACTTCATAAACAAAACAATAGAATTATCTTTCATACTTACGAAATTGTATGAACTTACGAAGTATATTCACTCTGAAAGCAAACAGGACTTTATATTCTCAGTATCAATGGTTACCCAATTTTCCTTCTTATATAATGTAATAGATACAGATCTTACTGGAGATCCATAATATATATATTAATAAGTCACTGATCTGACCTTCCAAGTACTGACTTTGATTACAAAATAAAGGTCCTGGCCTTCAATGTTTGATAACTTTTGTTTCACAATAATTGTTAAAGTAAACATTTTTCTAAAATTTCATATATCACCTTCTTTTAACTTGGAATCTGCTTCGTAGATGAGTTGATATCAGAAAGTGTTACTGAAAGAGTGAAATTAGTGGCATATTGTCACATAGTCAGATGCCTAGGATCTTTAGGTTGAAAAGGGAACGCAATCAGTTCGGATAAAAGATAGTTGCCAATTAAATAAGTTTGTTAAAAATGCAAATTCTATAAATGATAAAATATTAGAATAATATTAACACTTTATTTAGTGTAATGTTCCTATACTTTTCATGACGTTTGCTTAATTATAAGAAAATTTACAAAACCTAACATCTGCTTCAAAAAATTACTGTATACTAACGCAGATACCAGGCCAGATAGTTCTAGAGTCATAATATGTGAATAAAAAATAAGCATTAGCGAAATTAAGTAAATAAATATTAATTAAATATAAATCGTTAAAATTTTAAAAATATGCTCAATTGTGAATTTTAATAGTGGAAGCTTCATAACGTGCGCTCCGTAGGCCTGCAAAATGCTTAAATCCACCATCGAATGAAGTACAATCTTCAAAAATTAAATCAAGTTAACATATAATATATAGTTGCCTTGGTAATAATTTTAGCTGAAATACCAAAACTGTCTTCAGTATAGAAAAAAAAAAATAAAAATATATTGTGTTAAACAATTTATTCAGAAAAATCCTATTATGATTTAGTCATAAAGATTGAGCTCTTAAATTACTAATTACATTGAAAACGGATGTTTGTATTTGAATGTATCTGTCTGTTGGAGCTCAAGTAATAATTTTAAAATCCATTGATGTAACTTTTTATGGAAAATTAACATAAGACATTTAAAAGATGTTACCATGCAATCTACATATTGTTACGAAATTTCCGGGGTTCGTTTGGATAGTGGAAGTTATATGGTGTGGAGAACACTCAATCAGCAGTAGAAAAAGGAACACGAAGACACACAGGACAGCACAAAGACGACAACTATATACAGCACAGAAGACGATTATCTTCAGCCGAGACGTGCAGCATACAACAGCATACACAGCAGCATACAACCAGATTCTACTGCAGACAGTAGCGCACAGCTTAGTTCAACACTAGCTTCACTCCGTCGCTGCTCCGCTTATATCTGGAAGGCCAGTTCTTTAACGTCGATTCCAACTACGACTCTTCTGTCGCTTCCGATTACGACTACTCCACTCCTACTCCGGCAGCTGCAAGCTGCTCCTTTTATAGGTCTCAGGAGGCGCGGCTAGAAGCCTCTCAACCAATCAGGGACGTTCGAGGCGTATCTCGGTTCCTACTGGACGGATCGGGAAAATTCTCGATTTTTCGGGTATAATCTATTTTGGCTCCAAAGTCGCCAAAGTTTGTCGCCAAGCTCCGGGACCTCCAACGCGACACCCGTACTCCGTCCAATGCAGATGACTGTAAAACATTCTTTCTTATGATGGGACCAACTATGCTGGGAAGCCACATCACAGATTCGTTACAATATATTGTTTTTCATATATAAAAATTGATAATTTGAAACAGTTTGAATCAAATATTGAAGAAAATAAAATTGGAGGCAAGGAAGGTGAAAACGTATTACTAAGGAATATTTTAACTCTTTTCAGTAAGAATTATAATCTGCAATGACAGAGGATGTAACTTATTTCGAATCATCCATGTCAGACTTTTCTACAAATACATGTCTATTTTGATTGATAATGTCGAAGTTATCAGAATGAAGACTTGCTATCCATATATCTACAAGGATTATAGACTTGATGGTGGTTAACACGTTCATGGAGCATCTATTTCGCTAAATTAAAATTTATTTCAATGATGAATGATCAGTTTTGATTTTCGCGAGTCAGATAAAATTTTTCTGCTAGATTATGTAGTTGAAATAGATAGAAAGTTGAAATTATGTAGTTGAAATAGATCTTTTACTGCTAGAGTAAATCACAAAAAAAAAAAAAAAAAAATTAGTTGAATAGTGAACTGAATTGACGTGGAAGCTCTACATTCCACTTGTACATTGAGCTACTCATCTTTTATATTGATATTTTAAGTTTTAAATATTTCCTTCTCATGTGTCATAATATAAAATCATTTCTATTTTTATAAAAAAAATCATTTCTCTGTTTTTCAGACGAAATCGGAGATAAAATGGTTATAAAGTGCTCTAAGAAGAAGATATTAAATAATTTTGAAAGTTTATATGATAGTTTATATCAATCACCATGAAACAGAAATATTTTTTGTTTAACACTCATTTGAGGTATTCGGGAAAAGGCAGTAAAATGCAATCATAGGAGACATACAGTATTTCTTATAACTGAATACGATCTTATAATTGAAGTGGATTAATTAATAAATTATTTTTACTTTCTCGTATATATAGTATGGAGAAAATATAGTAATCGTCAAAAAATTCGAACTCGTGATCTTGATGAATCTTCACGTTTCAGACCTCACTGAGTTCGAAAAGCACGTTTTGGAAAATGTCCGTCCGTCTGTCTGTGATAAATATAACTCATAAACGCTTTGACTCAGACGGTTAAAATTTGGTATACGGTCTTCACAACAATTTGCAGATTTCTGTCAAATTTTTAGTTAAATCTGTTTAGAGGAAGTCTGTGTGTCCAGCTGTTTGGATGACATGGTTACTAAAAAATGAAAAGAGCTAGATAGATAAAACTTGGTACACAGAATTAACATCTCTAGTGTAGACATCGGTCGCATTTTGAGCTAAATCCAACTACGGGTTGATTGTCTGTTAGTCTGTACTTTCCGAAACATGTAAATGCAAACATCATCACATCGAAAACGCGATGACTTAAATATATCACATTTTATATGCGATTGTGTCGCTAAAAGCAGAGTTGTGTTCAATTTTTCACTTCCTACTATTAGTTCACACTCTCCCTATAATATATATATATATATATATATATATATATATATATATATATATATATATATATATATATATATATATATATAATCTTGTTCAAATTTTCAATCGTTAATAAAATACTTTTTATTCATGCACTCAAGTTTAAATACATTTTTTTAAACGTGTAGTGGATGACACTTGATGTTAATACAGTTTTTTCAAATATGAATTAATTAAATTGATCAAATAATTTCTATTTGGTCGCCAAAGTCGCCACATCCGTCGCCATGTCACCAAATGGTCGACAAGTTTGTTGTCAAGCTCTGAGATTATAATATAAGTAGGAATTAATTTTAAAAAAATTGTCACTTAATATTGTAATTCTGTCATATGCATATACATATTTATATTAATTGTAATTATTTAATAAAAAGTAACTAAAATATTTCTTTTTTGTTGACCTAAATAGGAACTGACTTAAATTTTTTTTATATATATATTACTTGTTTTTTTTTTCAATCGGTTGGGAAAAATGTATCTAACATGGGAATTCGATTTTTGAATACCATTACAGCACGCCAGGGATAAATCGTCAAATAACTCACCAAGGATGACATGATAGATTCAGTAAAAATGCCAAATTCAGGCCAAAAGTTAACTTGTAACTATTGTACGCCAATTCCATGTAAGGCAGGAATGACGCCTTTATGAGAAAGTATGCGGGAAAATTTTGGAGAGCGTAACTCCATCTGGTTTTAAAAAGGGCATAATTTAATGATCATTGAAGAACGTATTATACTCTTATAAAAAAAATACAAACGTCTTTTTAAACTGTTTCTATCATTTTAAATTGGTAACATCTCTAAAGTTAAATCTCCATTATCTCAGACTGATATAATAGTGTTAAATTTCTCAGTGTTTAAAAGTGTAATAAATATCATTCATTTTAAAGATCTTTTGTATTTCAGGCAAGGTCGTAAAAATGCGTTTTTGGCTAATCTGTACGTGGCGTTGTTATCTGGAGTTCTTTCAATTTTCTCGCCAACCTTTGCAGTATTTGCTGTTCTTCGAGCTCTGACAGGATCAACAGTACCTTCAAATTTCCAGATACCATACATAATTAGTAAGTACTCCTTGGGCACTTCTGGTTCACTCTTTTCTTCTATTTAAAATTTTTCCTAGATTTGTTTTGAAACATTGATTTTAATAAATCTATATTGGGCGATATTTGTTTTTATTTTTTATCAAAAATGGTGTTAACCTAATGTAAAAAAAATGTCATTTCAGCATTCTATTTTGAATTTAATTTTTAATTACAATTAATAAAATTGTAAGTAATTAAATTTCTCATAAATATCTTATTCTTTTTTTAAATTAAAAAATAAATATGATTAAACAAACAATGTTGATTATCAAATTTCGAATTATATTAATTTGAAATTATTTTAAAGGCACGAGTGTTACTGATGTAAACATGATAATTATTTCGCGAAGTGTTACTAAAACTCCCATTAACAAATTATTAGCATTTTTTAGCTTTTCATATTCTTCAGAAGTTTAATATTCAAGAAGCCAATTTTTTTTACTGGAATTATATTATTTCAGTATTCATTTTGAGTTGCAATATTATCATACAGAAAGGCAATTTCTATTTATAGTTATTTTAATTAAGTAATTTAGAGAATGGAATACAATTAACTATGCAATACGACAATGCGAATACAAATATTTGCTGAATCCATTAAAGTACCAAGATAAAGTATAAAATGAAAAAAAAAATATCACAAGCAAATATTGTATATTAGTACTGGAATGTGCTTTATTTAACAGATGATAAAATTATTACGCAGTTAAAAAAAATGGTATGTTTATATTAAAAAACAGAGTATAATATAAAACAACATCCATTTATGGCTGGTTTTTCGTCGATTTAATATTCATCTTCAAGAATATGAACTCGAAATTCTTTGCATAAAATTTTTTCTCAATAAATTATTTTCTCTATTGATCTTTTTATCCAAATATTAGTCGATTTTATTTACTGACTATCAATATTATGAAACCCGTCTTTAGAATCTTAAATCATATAATCAAAATAATCTTATTTTTGCAGCTAGCCATATAACAAGCTTTTGAAAAGGAATTAAGTACTTTATCTCTGTTGCGTTTTATTAATAATATAATATAAAGACTCTAATGATGTTTATGCATAAATTGGAGCCGTTTCTAATGGATTTAAGTTATGACAAATAGCTACTAGGAGAGTAAAGATTATGATGACAAAAAAAAAAAAAATATTTCTAATTGACATTCACAAGAATAGTAATTATTGTTCAGTAAAAACAAAAATTGTTAAATGCAATTAAAAATCTTTAAATTCATTAGATAAATCGATTTTTTTATTAACATTTTTTTACTTTCAGTTTTCTTAAGAGTTAAGTCTTGAATCAGATATATGCCAGATATTAAATAGCATTAAACCGGTTATTATTATATAGATGCATGATATAACAAATTTAAAACATTTATTATACTGCATGATTCTACCAGACTACTAGAAAGATAAATCCCAGTCTTAAATCTGTTTAAGATGCTCGGCTATTTCTCTAATCATTTTGATAATTAAATAATTATTACAATCAAATAAACATCGGATCCAATTTTAGAACACTGTTTTTATTAGCTTATTTTATTGCCCAATTTGTGATATTATGAATAAAAAACGTTCTAAAACTATTTATAAAAGCTATTTTTTGTTGCCATCAGGAGTCTTGAGCATATTCTTTATTTACTTGATTTTTTAAATGAAAACTAATAATATTAATCATTGATTAAACTATATTCTTTTATCATTCTCTTGATTTAAAAATCTCTCTCAGAATAATAGGAACTATTATGAAACCAATGTACAAAAAAAAAACCTAAAAAGTATTCAATTTCCTTGAAAATGGCTGCCTTTCAAAATGAAAATTAACAAGCTTGCAAATGAAATCTAAAAGAAAAAAAAATCAGTTAGTTAATATCAAAATACTTACAATTATTAATTTGATTTTTTTCTCTGATAGAATTAATAAAATTACTATAAGTTATTTTTAACATAGCAACTATTCTTTGGAATGATTCAAAATTTCTGCTTTATAAATTAAAGCTCCTCCTTGAAACTAACTATTGTTCAGTGGCATTCATAGCTCAAAGAATTGAACACTGTAACAAATTGTAGAAGAAATTTAATAAAATTTAGAAATTACTAACAATTGCAGTTGCAGGCACGTCCCTCAGCGTACAATTTAAAACATCAACTATGGCATAAATGCTACTGCCAAAGACGTTTTTCTAGAGCATCAACGCCTTCTCATAATGAAAAAAAAAATCATAAATGTGTTTAAAAAATTCATGATTTATTTTATATTAAAATTCCTTAATTCCTGGTAACTCGTCCTCTTGCAAAAGAAGCCCATTGTGCATTATTAAATAAATAAATATTTAGAAATACTCTGCATTGGTCTATAACCAACGAAGACAAGTTAATATGACAAATATCCCCAGAATGTCGGATAAATGTCCTGTCCTCGTAATAAAATTAATTGCAGCAGGTTAATAAGGCATTCGAATATTTACAACGGCATGGAACAGTTACAACGAAAAAGGAAATATTTTATACGAAAGGAAAGTCATCTGGTGAGAAGAATGTATAGTAAACGAATGTCTTTCTTAATCCCACTTTTATTTCTATTTTTCAGAAAGATCTTGCTCAAACTCCAGGTTATATGTTCCAAGTTTCATCGATTTCATATGTCCATTAAAATAAGCTCTGGAAGAATTTTATAACAATCGTCTTGTATAAATGTTTACGTATCGTAGACACATGTAACCGAAAAGCTATTCATCTTAATATTGAAAACAATATTCTTTCCAGCTGTCGAGCAAGTAGGGTCGAAGCAGCGAGCCTGGTTGGTATGCATCTCATGGACTTTGTGGACTTTGGGAGCCTGCTGTCTGGCTCTGGTGGCCTACGTGACCAGGCACTGGAGTACTCTAGGATTGGTTACGACACTCCCCATAGCTGCCTTCTTTGTTTACAAAAGGTAATTTATACATCTCGGGAATGTGTTATACTTCTCTTTTAATTATTTGAGCCAAATTTATGCATTATTAGCAAAATAAAGGCCTTGTTGAATAAGCACTGTAATGTAAATTTTTGCTACAAATAACCATATTTTTTTACCGAACATTTATTTCGACCGTATTTTTCTAAGTGAAATGAAATTTGCTTTAATGGAAAGTAATTCGGTGAAATGATTTCATGGAGAATGTTGAAGCTTTAAAATGTCGGGGGGTGAAAAATGTTTTAACATTCCAATATCTTCTTTTTTCTAAAATACGTCTTTAAATGCAGTATGATAAAAAAAATTACAAGTTTAAAAATTAATAATTTATTTTTAAAGTTCAGTAATTTCTTTATTTTCTAACTTGCACAAACTTAAAATGAATAATCTGACGAGTTTTATTGAGAGAATACATGTAACATCAAAATAAAAGTTATCATTTATGCTTCAAAATTCAATTTTCTGATGACTGCACTGTTCCATGTCTTTATGCAGAAGTGGTTACAGAGTGATATCAAACAGCACCAGTTCCATAAAAATACTTTCTAATGATGCACTCTTAATGATAATCAGATATAATGTCTGAAATAATTATATTTATAATTATTTCAATTTTGAATAAAATTAGATATCCTAACCCAAGAGTTTGAAATATGTTTAACCACGAATCTCATACAACACTTTTTTTTCAAACTATTTAATGCACATAAACAAAATAACTTTAAAAGTAGTTACTTCGATGAAAAGCTGTTTTAATAAATTGGCACGTGAACTATTTTAATTTTTCTAAATAAATTTAATAAATAAACTTATAATAACTTAAGACCAAATTTTCTTATTTATTTTTAAATTTTGGTTAGCAGAAGCTTTTCCTTAAAAAAGAATATGTAGTTACACATTTTTTTCAGCCCTGAAAGGAATTGTGAGAGATAAAAGTTCATGAAACACTTTCTAAGCTGAAATCGTACTGGAAAATTTTGTGTTAGTTGAAAATTATTTTATTACTCCTATCGAAATCTTTTTATTAATCTTTTATGCATTTTTTTCTTTTTGTGCCAATATCCAATGCTAATCGGGTTTTTTTTTTTTTTTTTTTTTTTTGACAGCTTCTTGAAGCCATCTCCGAGATATCTAATGGCCCAAGGGCGTTTCGAAGAAGCCGCTGAAGTCATAAAAACTATTGCTGAATGCAATGGATGCAAGACTCCGAAATCTCTTCTTTCTAGACTTCAGGTATTTACTATCAAAAATCCAATGAACTCCATTTTGATTCAGCCTCTATGGCACAAAGTTTGATAGTTTAGAACAGTGGCTATTTTTAACAATTAAATACAAATGAGCTGGGATATTTTTTATTCAATGACAACTCAAGTTACATATTAAGTATAAAATTTTGATTCGTGACATCATTTCTAAATAACATAAAATGCGATTTTAGCGATATATGAAGTTTATTATTTTAGTCTTAAATATTAAATTTTAATGTGTAAAAAAAATCGATAATTGGTATTAAATTTAATTTCCATTTAACTATACCAATTTTTAAATGCATTGAGAAAACGTTATTTTTAAATATATTCAAGATTATTTAAAATGCCATTATGATACACCAGTTGCCATACTGTTAAATTCAACTGACTCTAACTCAAATCAAAATTTAAATAATTTGTTGCTGTATATTCCATCTTTATTTTAAAGAAACAGATGCTAAGCTTTTTAGTTCCATGTATTATACTAAATAAATTCTTATTTGGAAACCTTCTGAAATCTAGTGTTTTAAACATCTATTTAACTAGTTTTTTAAAAGAAAACTTTCGAATTATAAGCTTTCACTTTTTCTTAACTTTTTAAACAAGAAAAATTTTTTAACTCGAATATTAGTTTCAAATTGAATATCGGTTTTGTCTCGCACTTCTTGTCTTCTGATTTTGAAATTTCTCTACAAGAAAGATCAGCTTTTTGTGTTTTTAATTGCATATTCAATATGAGGACCACAAGTTTATGGGTGAGAATTTGCCGGATACGTATGTCGATTCTCTTTTCTCCTGCAGGTATGATTGCGAGTGTTTATTGGTGTTTTTCATTTCTAATGATAATTTCTGATGCCGAGGTGTAAAATTTGCCAAACGTGAATTCTGATGACTCTCGGATTTTTGATGGTTCTTGCGTAATAGAATGCTTTTCCCGACATTCAGGTTTATCCAAACGTCTAGCAAGAAGGAGAGTACCACTTATGATTACCATATTTGTGACATCCTTTTTATGTTTATATAAATGGATTATTGGGTTCTGGTGCCTTGTAGGACTCGGCTCGAAGATTGGCAGATAACGGATTCGAGACGCGATAACACCAAAGTTTTCTCATGTAAAGACTTACCACATGCTAAATTTGCCGTCATAATCATTTTCATCTTGGTGCTGTATGGAAATCTGGAGAGTAAGATATCATCTCAAATACCGTTCTGAATATCTGTTTCAAACAATCTGATAACGAAATAACCCTCACATAGCTTCAAAACGGGGCGTCACTCATGGTGAATTCGCGAAATTCACCTATTCATTGCGATTCATTACTGGTGAATCGTATCTAGGGATTGCAATACCGGACCAAAATTTCAATACCGGTATTCGGTATTTTTTAAATCTTAATACCGGTTTTAATACCGGTATTAGAAATTTTAGAAAAAGAAAGAAAACACAGGCGTTTCTTTGTTTTATTCGCCAGTTTTGTTAGAGAGTGTAAATATCACAAAAAATAATTTGTAATTTATAAATTATAACAGTATATAATCACAAAAAAGTAATGGAACATCTTATTTATTTAAATCACAAAAAAGTGTAAATATCACTATTCAGTCTGGGGTACTATTACAACTTTTTGAAATGGGATCTTAAAAAACATAATGCATCCATTGTACTGTCATTAAGCCTGAAAAGTAATTTTGTGTAAAAATGACCAGCTGTCGAAAACGCTCTTTCGGCATCTACGCTAGTTGGTGGTACTGTTAGCAATGCGCGATATACATTTTCCAAGTATTTACCTCTAAATCCCTCATCTTCAAATAAATCGATTTCTCGTCGGATGGTTTTGGATATAGCCGATCTCTATATTGTATTTTGGTTCGTTGAAATTTTTTTTATTTATCGCTAATTCTAATTTTTGTTCAAGGGACAATTCCTTTTCACTATCGACAGTAGTGACATCATAATCATCGATAATTGAACCGAATTCTTCTGAATGTGGATAGGGTTGTGGGTAAAAAATTTTTAGAAAATTTACTCTAAACTTAATCAGATTTGAATTGGTTATTTTCTTTTCCTCTTTTTCATTTTTATTTTTAAAATCATTATAATCATGTAAATACCGTAAGACATTTTCTATTTCGGTATGCCTTTCTTCTGCGCGATTTTTCAATGTAATATATAATTTTTCGGATAGTGATATGTACTGTTCTTTCAGTGACTGCAACATGAAATTTATTGCTGCATTAGCTGTTAATAAATTAGAATCTCTCCGACATAATGCCTCAATAGTCAGTTTTATTGGAAGTAGAGCTGACTCTTACTCTCTTCAAAGTTGAAATCCGAAATTTCTATATCCACAGTATTTGGATTCTTCTGTTCTTTATTTTTTTGGTATAATACATCTATTACTCCTAATTGAATTCCATGTGCATAGCACAACTGCTGATTTGCACCAATCAACTTTCCAACTTTTTCATAATTGTTGCCCCATCAGTTGTACAATATTTTCTTTCAGGGATAATGTTTCGCTAATTTAGATTAAGCCCTTAATTGGCTAATTAATGTCGCCCCGTTAGGGAGACATAAAAACAAAAACGTATACTATTTTTCTATGTTCGCGATACCTGAACATATAATGGAGACAATTTTAAAAATTTCTAGTAAATACCGAAAAACCGGTATTTAAACTTGTGAATACCGGTATTACAAAATTGTACAAATGGCTCAAAATACCGGTATTCGGTATCCCGGTATTGCAATCTCTAATTGTATCTAACCAACCCCCTGCGATGTGAATTGTTGCTACTCAATCTAAATTGAACATTCAATAGCGTAATCAGTGTCTCTCAAAATTATCTAATTGTATAACGACTAATGTAAGTCTACAAATTTGAATTGCTAATAGCACATCCTTCATAGCTTTTCGTTTTAAAGATTTCACAATCCCCCAGACTGGCAGTATCCGTTATCTGCCAATCCCTTAGCCATTATCTGTCAGTCCCTCAGAGTTGCACTGGCACAAGAATACAATTGAAATTTAATATATATATATATATATATATATTATATAATATTCCCCTTTTTGAAATGCTTCGTATTAGTATTTTGCAATTGTGATCGTGTATTATTGAATGTAATCGGTTGCTTAAAAGCTATTTTTACTTCCCGACAGGAAATTGCTGAAAAGGATAAACCGCAAAATGAAAATGATAGAGAAGTCTCTGCTATCACTTTTTTCAAATATCCTCAACTTAGAAAGAAATTGTTAATAGTCACTCTGAACTGGTATGTTAACTAATATTTTTATCGAAGTTACTTTTGTTTGAAATTAAGAAAAATTAATAAGGTTTAAGAAAAACTAATTTATACAGTTTCTTATGGAAGAGAGTTTACTATTTCACCTTATAAAAACTGTGAAAAAATGCAAAAAAAGAAGCTAGACATATTTTTAACTGCTTACAGGTCTGCGATTGCAGTTGCATATTTTGGATTGACATTGAATGCTACAAATTTAGGGAAGAATGACTTTCTTAACTTCTTCTTGTTGACTGCTGTGGAACTTCCAGCCTTTCCTTTGGCTTTATTTCTCATGGAGAAAATCGGCCGACGGTGGTCCACCACGATCTTCGTTCTCCTGACTGGAGCAGCATGTTTAATACCTTCTTTCCTCTCAAAAGGTAAGTTCTGATTAAAGTGATCAGGTTTTCAGAATTTCGGCACAGTATCTAGAACCCGAGAATTCAACTGAGCACAGAATGCGAGGTGTGAGGCTTTAAACAAAATCCAAAGAAAAATATATTAATAAAGAAAGAAATTAGATGTAATAAAATAGTTAATAATTTTTTAATGTCTGAAAACATGTAGGAAAAAAAATATGAGCTCTTTATATGAGCTAGAAGTCAGACTTCTGTCCCCAGATGCTCAGGGGCTTTTACCCTTAGAAGCTATTGCACAAACTCGGCTTAAATCACTGACTTCGTCAGCGGGCTTGTCTATGACAAGTACTATAAGTAACAAAAAAAATCTTAAATTTTCTTACGATTTATTCATCTCTTTAATAATGTTATAGATATGGGTGCCTCAGCCATAATTGTTTCGATGGTCGGCAAATTCGGATCTGCAGCCGCGTTCACCGTCATCTACCAACAAGCTGCTGAATTATACCCCACACCTGTGCGAGCCCTTGGAATGGGCATTGGGTCAGTTGTGTCTTCCGTAGCTGTGATTTGCATGCCATACATTTGCTATCTGGTAAGTGTTTCGTATTTATTATAATACCTGGCTTCCAAGTTTCCTTTCAATCTTCAACCATTTTTTTAAAAATCATATTTTTTTTAAAAGTCAACTTATTTTTAAGAATTGCTATTTTAAAAAAATAATAAACAAAATGGAAAGGAAATTAAGAAAAATATTTTATAATTGAAAAGAAATAGATAAAATAAACTAATTATATAAATTTATCATTCTAATCACTGCAAGCAAGTTATACATATATTGCTTTTGTAAAAAGCTCATTATGTATTTTAGTCATATCTTGTTAATGCACTTTTTATTTTTATGGTTATTATTTCTAAAAGTCAACTTCAGAGTTCTTGTTCAAAATTTGATATTAGCAAATCCAAATTCAAAGATAAAAGAAAATCGACCCGCCTTTGATAACTTGTATGTTCTCCTAGATTATTGGCTATTTAGGCTGTTGAACATTGAATATGGATGCATTTTTTTTAATTTGCCTTATTATTTGAAGATAACTGAAAAAAAAATTAATATAATTGAATCAATCTCTTACTAATTATTGTGGGTGTAAATAAAAAAAGTGTATGTATTACGAAATAGAAGTGAACATTCTGTCTTGGAGTTATTATATAAGGAAAGCAATTTTTTAGCCTTAATTTTAGCATTTCAAATAGAAAAAAATAAATGCCACCAATTCTTATATCTTTGATTTAAATAAATGAAAATTTTTTTTATGTATTTAGAATTAGCGTTCAGAAAAGCCAAAATAAATAAGCATGCTGAAGAACTAAAAAAATTGAATTTTTAATTATCAAAAGCGTTTCATGAAATTTGATTTTCAGGAGATAAAGAGAATTTAATGGATTGGAACTCATAATTTAGAAATTACGAGTATTCTTTAACAGCCATGATTATCTAGCTTAGATACCACACCCAGAAATATCTTTTCATCTCTAGCGATATTCATAATTTTGCATCTTCTGCTAAAGGCGGATTTCCGATTAGGCGAATAAGGCAGCTAGCTGCCTAGGGCCGCTGGACTGAATCGAGTCCGTAGGCAGGTTCATTAAAAAATATTATTATCCAAGTCATTAAGTAAATTAGTAGGAATATAATTTTTTAATTATAAAGTATGTGCATATTGAATTATTTAAATAATTCATTAAAATAAATATTTTCATAATATATTGAAAATATGAATTAGTCATTAACTGGCTATGTTAAATTCCTCTCGGTCTTTTAAATTGATTTTTAATATGTTTATTTGAAATTTTTTTTAATAATTGTTCATAATAATGCTTATATTTCTAAATAAAAAATCATTAATTTCTAAATAAGAAAATCATTAACTTATAATCATGATTAAATTTTCAGGTTGTTTTTTACTTAAATTTCTTTTTTCACTTCATATATATTTAAAAAATAAATCAACATATTTATTTATGACTAAGGCAGTTGAGAAATCATGCTAGAAAAAGGAGGCCTTATAACGTCCTATATCTAGGGTAGCAAAATACCTAAAATACACGAACATGAGGGTCAAGGTTTCCAGACAAATTGCTATGATTCATGAGCCTCCAATAATGAAAACCCCAATAACATTACAAATCAAATATATTTAGCATTACATGCCCAACTCTTTATAATTGTTTAATAACTTCCAACAAAAATTAGCTAAAAAAATCCAAGAAAAATAATAATATCAAAAATCTGCTTTATCTGATCCCTAATCCAATATTTAAGGAGAAACATGTAATACTGAGGTACTCCTTATTGTAGAAGTAAAAAGAGAATGCCAATAAGAGTAGAGTTTCAAACGTAAAAGTAAAAATTCTTTCAAATAATTCATCTATTAATTTTCAAATGATTAGTTTTCAAATGATTTTCTCTTAATATCGAGCCTAATGGTTTTGAAATGACTGATTTCGTGTGACCGATAAAGCACCAAATGTCCTTAATAGCATTGAATATTCTTTTTCCAGGGCATTTACAACAAAGCAATTCCATTCTTGATCATCGGCGCTATGTGCGTGAGCGCTGGTTTGACAGCCCCCTTGGTCCCAGAAACAGTTCGCAAAACATTACCACAGACTATTAAAGATTCCGAAGAATTCGGCCTCGGGAGAGGATGCTTTCCATGTTGCGGGTAAGTAATCTCGCTTTAAATTCGACGAACTTAGTACCTTTTTACATTTTCATGTATACGAAGAAAGAGAAAATAAATTAAAAAGGAAGTGTAGTAATGACTAAAAAAAATCTATATAATAAATTTCATCTGTCTAGCTCAAAGCATTTTTGAGTTATTGTGTTCACAAACAGACAAATATAATAGCACTTTTTTTTTTTTTTTTTTTTTTTTTTTGTCTCCGAGAAGTCTGAAACGCAGATTCTCTAAAATCTCGATATCATTTTTTTTTTTGACGATTATAATACTTTCTCTGTGTTTACCTCATATAAAAGAAAGTAAAAACAAAACAAGCTAGACAAATTAAATTTGGTAAGCAATCTTGACACCAAAATTATATATTAAATGTAGGACCTTATCCGTCAATTTATGTTCAACTTCTAGATTATAGGTCAGATGTGCTATTTTGTGGAAGCAAGGTGTAAGAAGAATCTTCCTACCAGTTTTAAATTCTTTTTATTTTTTGAAAAAAAAATTGAGTAGCTTATATTTAGAAATAAAAATACATAGTTTAATCGTGTTATCCAAAACTTATATATATTAATGTTCGGTTTCTGGTCAAGAATATCAAAATCATGCCAAACGAATTTTTTTCTCGCTAAAGGATTGGGTTTCGATACAAAATTGATAGTTTATGGCGAAAAATAGGTCCAAAATAATTCAACTTTGGCTATCGAACATTAATCTTAAATTTAGCCAGTTTTTGTTCCTAGCAGTAAGTCTTGAAACTTTAACGCATGCTTTTTTTTCCTCTTAAATTTTCCCCCTAACCAAGCTAACTAAAAGAAGTTAAATTTTTGTAATTTAATTGAATATAAAAAATGTATCAACTTAAAATTCAATGCAGTTTCATTGTTTATTAATAAAATACTTACAATACTATTTTGTTTTGAAGATACGAAGAAAGAAAGAATGAAAATGATCCTGAAAGCGCGGAGGTTGCTTAGATTATAAGTTGGAAATTGTATTCAACACGAACTTTGGAAGATGCAGTTTCATGCCAGATGGAACAGCAGATTTCTTCATCCGTATCTCTGTGGAATTAACCCTTGGAAAGGGACTGTCCTCGGTCCTGCGATCTTTAGAAGAGGTCTGTCAAGACATCGCAAGCACACATCCCTGCTAAGAATTATTGCTCAAATTCGTTTTCTACACTGTGTATAAATCTTATTTTCTTCATTCCATAGAATAAGCTTACAAAGTTACTTGTTATTGACGCATGAAGTTATTTGTTCATAACTTTATGCGCCAGGATCATTCAAAATTAAACATTGGAAAAAAGTATTAAGGCAGAAAAAAAAATGTTTAATTTTGATTGTCCACATTTTTAATCCTTTTTTTTTTTTTTTTTTTTTTTTTTTTTGCTATCTATTCATCACAAATTTTGATAAAATTTAAGATGTTATTTTACCAACTACGAATTAACAAAGGCTTACTTAAAGTACATTCTAAATTTGCAATGACAACTGATATGTTAATAGAAATCTGATTTTATTAGTATTCTATTTTTAACGACTCTTTTTTTTTATCAATGTGACGATGTCATTACTAAAAAAATCATTACTAATTTTAATAAAATCCTGAGTAATAAGGTATAGTAAAAGTGTGTTACTGCACAAGTATTATCTGTTGAATATATTTTAGTATTTTATGTTATTGCTTATTGTAGAGGTATTAGAATTCAGATGAATACATAGATTTATGGTGTTATGAGTAAATGTTGAATTTGTCATTTCGTTGTAAATATTTGCATTTTATTTCATAAACAAATGTACATTCATTTTTTAAATAAAAAATTCAATTTTTAAATACACTTAAAAATGCTGGCACAAATCTATCAGCATTATAACTGTTTTCATTTCAAATTATTTTGTATACACATATCTTATTATAATTTCTCTCAAATAATGCGATAAAGTTTGTTTGTTTTTTAGATTTTCAATATGATTGATAAATTTCAACACATTTATGTATAAAAATATCAAAGAAAAATTGTATAGTAATATTTGCATCTTTTTAATAATTCATGTAGGGAAAAATGAAGATTGTATTTTCAAAAAAATCATCTTAGAACAGTTATTCACACCTATGCCAGCAAACGATTTCACATGTTTGTAATTAAAAGTTGTCTATATTTTTTTGTATAAATAAAAATGGGCTATAAATTTTGATATAGTTTCTTCACAACTCTCAAAAAAACATCATTTTTTTTTTGAAAACTAAATATGAATAAATAAATTATTTTTAGCATTTTGTTGCAATTAATTTTTTCACTCCTGTAATGACTTCTACTTAACACATCATCATCGTCCCAAAACCACATACTTAACTATGTTTAAGATAATGTATGCACATCACAGTTTAGATAGTTCTCCAAGACTAAATAAAAATAATTTGATGAAATGCAATAAATTATTAGTGAGCTTATTACATCTGCTGGAAAAAAAAGCCATCATATTGACAATAAAATAATTCAAAGACAATGATTAGCACCTTCTAACTAAGTACAGTACTAGATGATCTCAAAGCAGAAGATATATATTTATATAAAAAATAATAATTGAATCTTAGCAGAACATAACTAAATGTAATGTGTCAATGACATGCCATTGCAAAGATAACATGCAAATGTGATAATCAACAATTAATGAAAATTCTTTTGTTCATTGAATATTTGTAAAGAGTGATGGGGAAATTGTAAACAAAATTTAATAGTGCTGTTCAAATCTATTTTTTAAGATTAATCTTCATTTCATGATAAAATTGAATAATGAAATAATTTATGACCGTCAAATTACTGGTACTTTGTTGTTCATAATAGTAGTTACTTCGTTTATTATCATGTCCGAAAAATTATATATATAACCAATCTAAAGTTAGAAATATTTTGAAAACGAAACTAAATAGTTTCGGAATCGCAACTAAAAATTATTTCTTATTCAAACAAAAACCAAAATAGGAACAGGAAAAGCCCCATAGTATTTAGAGAGCGCAAATGCAGCTACTTCTAAAACACAGATGAATTGAGACATAGGTAAAAAAAAAACCCAAGTTAATAGGAAAAAATAAAAATTAAACCAAATAAAAAAAGAATCCGGCCTGAAGACTTTTTCAAGGGTCACCCTCAGGCAGGGATTCAAAAAAAGGGATTTTTTCTGTGAAGGAATGCAGACTAAACAGTCTAATAACGATTCCTCGTGACCCGAAAATCCCCTGAAATTAGGCCCAAGAGACATACCATTTTAACAGAAAGGAAAATACAAAACAATAAATTAGAAGAATACATCCACTAATAAGCAAAAATACAAATAAATAACACAAAATAACCAGTCTGAATCCCTGCCTGAGGGTGACCCTTGAAAAAGTCTTCAGGCCGGATTCATTTTTTATTTGGTTTAATTTTGATTTTTTCCTATTAACTTGGGTTTTTTTACCTATATATATAATATGCTTTTAGCTATTCTTCTATGGAAACAGTAAATATCTTTTTAATTAATTAACTTGAAATATTAATTTCTTAAATTGTTAATGTATACCTCCATATTATGGTATTTGAAAAGAAATGCTTTAAATAAAGGTTTAGCATTAAAACAGAATAAATTAGTATTTATTTCAATAGTTAATTATTAGAATTGTACATAAGGCATAGCAGTTAATGAATGATTGATTACGAGACAACAAAATATCACAATTCAAAAACCACAAAATTACACCATTTCATTAAACAGTTTATAATTAGTAAAGTTTTTCAAACATATCTGCATTTCATTTTGTATTTAAAAAAAAGAAAGTCATTCATTCAAAAATACATAATAAATTATATAAATGAATGTAAAACAAAATTGTATAACAGTTATACAATTTAAAAAATCATGAAAGTATGGTTAAATTCTAAAAAAAAAAAAATATGTTAATAAATGCTTAAATGACCCTTATAGTCTACATATTTATTGCTAAAATTTTATTAAGAAATTTGTTAAATTTCCTTGACATGTTAAATTTTATTGTTCATAAACAAACCTTCAGCTATTGGCATGATTTATAAAAAATATAATAAGAAGAAAATAAAATCTAATGAAGATTCCAACTATTGCTACTTTATACAAACAAAAAATTTCAACAGATTAAATTACAGGAATAAGATTATAAGAGATTTTTTTTTTAAACAAACCAACTAAAAAACGAATTTTAATTTAAACATATTTAAATTAGTGATTCATTAGAAAATGGTTACCTTCACCTCTATTAGTATTTTTAACTCAAAATTAATTATTTTTCGAAGTAGATTTAGTTATTATATTTCTTAACAATATGAAACAATAAAGACGCATTTTAAATTTATTAGCATGCAAAATCAAAACTTCATCTACATCAGTACATAGACTTCCAATAATAATAATGTAAATGAATTAAAGCGTCATCTAACTCGCAGAAGTTATAAAACTGCAATTAGAAGATGACAAATTCTGAGATTCACTTTTCATGATGTAGCAAATGAACGAGATTAAAAAATAAATTCAGTCTCATTAAAGAATTTTGTTGTATTTCAGAGTCAAAATTAATACTATAGCATTATTTCACCAAAATGAATAACTGCTTCATATATGACAGAAATACTTTTTTATTCATTTCTTTCAAAGTAGATTTATTTGAGGAATGAACTCGGAATAGTATTAGAATAAATATCTCAGTGCATGCTTGGGAAGAAAGGGTTAAAAAAATGTTAATTTTTAATGCCACCTCTAATTACTTCTTGATGAGTAAGTTTAATATTTCAAATAAACCATATTACTATTAGTAATGAATACATAAGCACATAAAATAAATCAGGAAATTATCTTCAGAAAATATGTCTTGTAACAAACCTAAACAAATTTCTGTTTTTTTTTTTTTTTTTTTTTTTGAGTTTGTCCAAACAATTTTTGACACATGGATGCTTGTGTTTCATCTATTTGCTATATTTTCAAACAATCTAATACATATTGATTGAAGGTAATTTTACACTCATCTCAAAGAATACCCTTTCTAGCAATAATCATAGTTCAAATAACTATCCTCAAAATTTCGAGTATAATAATATTAATTTATGTTCATTATACAACAGTATTTTTTAATGTTAAATTATATAGAAATCAAGCTTCATATTTCTACTGAAAAATATTATTAACTTATTATTAAACTGACTAATTAAATTTATACTCACTTATATACTAAAATTTATACTTATTATATTAAATTTATACTAAATTCTTCATTAATTGAATTTTATTTTGGAAAATTCACAACGTACTATGTTTTATATTTGTGAATAAACAATCAAATGAACCTAGCAATTATTAAAATGAAATGAATTCATGAGAATTATTATTTTAGAAATTAAAATGCATGCTTATTGCATATTTATTTCACATTTTTATCCTGGATTTCTTTTTTACTGCCAATGATTCTAAAATAAGTCTTATGAAGGAATTGGACAGTTTAAAGTATATAACAATAAATTGTAGATGAATGCGAAGATACTTTTAAGCTTACATAGAAGATTTCAAACTAATTTAGTAATGATGAAATCCTCAGTGGCACTCAATACACACAAAACAAAGCACCATGCCATTTAAATTTTGAAATCCATTATATGTTCTGCAGGAAGAAAGACATGACTTCAGTGCACACTTTAAGGCAACATAAAAAATTGATATGCACAACTATGTTTTATATGACTGTAACATCATAACATGGCATTCTTTATTCTCCCGATTCTTCCTTCTGGAATATAAAGGAAATCTTCAGTATCTGAAATAAATATTCAATGAGTACTTCCTTTGTCTAACTACAGAATTTGGGAAAGCAGGAAAATATCCATCGCCAATTACCTGCAACTGAAGCCTTATATAACCATTAGGATAATATAAATTTTTTGAAGAAAATAAATTTCAATATACTACTATATCATGCATTCATAATTAACAAAAACTTGCACAAAAAATCACAACTACTTATCACAAGAATTTTATTGAATTTATAATTTCTTCTCATGCATTTTAAATTTAAAAAATTCCTATTTATATAAAAACAAATATGGAATGCAGGAACAGCTGTAATATAAACTATCACAAGGCTTCTGTGAAGAAATAGTAGAATTAATACTACAAATAAATACAATAGGTTGAATACAAAAATATGCATTAAATCTCATTTGTACTAAAAATAAGGGCAAATTCACCATCTCCACATCCTAAAATCTTATGGCACAAATGCATTAGCTTGCCATGATTATAACAAAATAAAAGCAGAAAAATAAATTACTCACATATTCTCTAAAACATAAATATTTCTTTTAACAAGAAACAGAATTATTTTTTTTCAACGAAGTCAACAATTCAAACAGCAATATATTTATACATTCAATACATAAATGTGGAATCTACTCCTGATTTTCTGAAGAATTTTTAATTAAAAATATTGAAAAGTATCATACACATATTCTATTTTTGATAAATCAGATATAAGCTCTTTAAAAGAAGTCATTATATAAGATTTAAATACAATTAAATATCAGAAAAGTTCCTAAAGCAATATCTTGTGATGAGTGATATAACTAGTAAACTATAAGTCAGTTTCTTTGAGAAAAATCATAAGTAAGTGCTTTTTTTTCATAATGAATTTCATCTGTAAGGACCTAAATGAAATCCTAAGCAATAACTACAGTAAGTTAACCAGTCATTGCATGTTGTGAACTTTGAATAGTCAAGTTTTGTCAAGCTTTAAGCAAATGCCAATAATTTGCTTTTTAGTCATCTAATTTAACATTTATTCTACAATTTAATTCAAGAGAAAGGTTTTTTTAATACAACAGTTAAAAAAAAAGTGTCTTAAGATCATATTTCATATAAATGTTTTAAATGTGAATTGGGGTAGGAAAGCAAATACAAATATGATTCACAAACAACTGGGATAAAATATTATTCAATTATTGAGTAAAGAGTTTTACATCCAATATAAATCATGTTTATAAAAGATGTTTGAATTTTATATAGTATAAGATAAAGAACGCTAGAGAATTCAATGTACAGCCTAAAATTCTTTAAAAGAGATATGTCAGAAAAATAATAAAATTTCAAAACCTTAATTTCAATAAAAATTTCAAACACAATTTAACTTTTCCTCTATAATAAACATGTTGCGTTTCAAAAGCACATTTATATTTACTGTAATATAATACGATTTTTACAAAAAACACAAATTATCTATAAATATAAAATTGATCCATTTTTTTAACAATAAAAAAAAAAGCTATTGCATATACAGGTTTCCCTATTACATATACGAAAAGAAAACTTTTCAGTCAATCAATTAAAAAATCTTTGAGAAAAAAAATTTAAAAAATTATAATTAACTAATTAGTAATATTGGTCACTCAAGAATAAATTTAAGTATTTCAAACACTATATCTGATACACTGTTTCCACTTCTTTGTGTGGGTTTCTTTACATTGCTTTGTTTAAAAAGAAAATTAAAATTGAAAGTGCTTTGATCAACCTGAGTTTTATATATTTCGTTTGTGTATTTCAAATAAATAATACAAGGGGATTATTGTGCACAAAATTAAGAAAGTTTTTAAAAAATATTTTAATTATGGTTAGATATGCAAATTGTTAACACATTTTAGTTTACAAAATATGATGGAGATTATAAACAGCAGTAAATAATATATAATAAATACTATAAACAACAGTATATTATATTTTTTGGATTGAAATTGGAAACTAGTGCAGAGGTCATTGATAAATGTAGTGAATATTTCCTTTTTTTACATAATTTATAAAATAATCTTTTTAGAAAGTAAAATTCTGTTTACAAATTATCATTCTATGCATAGTTTTAAGACCATTTCATTATTTTTTTTGAGAACATACAGAACATTAAAATATGACATTGTGTTTAAGATATATGCATGAAAATTCTACTTTAAATGCATCATGCAAAATTATTTCATACTAAATTAAAACTCGTATTGTGCAACAAGAAAAAAAAAAACATTTAAAACTTAACTAAAATGATGATAACTAAAAAACAATCCATAGATTTTGATATTGTTTTATTCCTCGGAACAACAAAGCAAGCTCTTTGAAAAAGGATATCTGAAATGGTATTTAAAAAAATAAACTACAATTTAAAACAGATATTCATAAAAGATAAAAATTATTACATAATGAGACTTAAGCAATGATAGCTTAAATATTTAAAGAATAGTCCTTCATAGTAAAATTGCAGCTTTTTAGAAACAAAAAATAAACATACTGATAGCAATTGTAGAAAAAGTGTATATAAGAAACACAAAAGATTTTTTTTAAGAACTAACTTACAGTAACTTACGAAATACACAGTCGTCAATACAGTATCTGTCTTCTATTTTCACATATTACTTCGAAAAATACTTTGAAAAGGCACTCTTGCCAAAACACAACAGTATTTTAGCAATATAATTCAAGATTTAATATAATACACTCATTTTAAAAATATCTATATATAAATTTAAATATCCTTATTGCACCAGAAAATGAGAGAAATTTTTTTTAACTAATACTGTATTAGAGAAATGTTCTGTATTAATTATATAAATATAGTTAAAAATTATAAACAATGAAAAAATATAAAACTGAATATGTAATTCTGTATTTTATACAAGAGATTCAAATTTTAACATTCAGAATTAATGCAACAACAATATTAACTTATGTGTAAATGTTTAAACACATCAAACTTTTCAATTTGAATACATGAATTTGGGCTCATAAATATAACAAATGAGCAACTTGAAAGTTCAGTTAACTAATACTACAGTTTTACAATCTTTATAATAAATAATAGAATAGAACAAAAATCAATAAGAAATAGATAATATTACTAGACCTGAAAAAAAAATTATTCATTTACATAAAATAATTTTCTATATAAAGCTTACATTTTATCAAAACATCAGAAAACATCAAGCATTTAGTGCAACAGATTAATCAAATATGCAATAATGTACAAACAGAGAGCAACAATTTAAATGATTTCTTAAAGGCTTAACTATGTCATAAACTATATTAAAACTACCCTAATTTAAAAAACAAAACACTAACATTGTAGAGGAAAAAAAGATAGATTAAAAAACAACAAATATAAATACTTTTTTTTAAAAAAAATGGGCAAATTTTTATATATATATTTTATGCATCATTTAAGATAATTTGGCAACAGCATAAAGATAAACTAATGCCCATCTAATAAAAATTATACATTTTTTTCCTACAGCATTAAAATAATATTAAACTTATTATAACATAAAACTATAATTCCATATTATAAACCTTCTTTGGGCAGCAAAAATAGCATATCAAATATTTCAAACAATTGACAGACATTGTTAATAAGACAATTACAGCATTGGACACAAATAGCACTTCATCTCATTACAAAATTATTTAGACTTATTTGCAAGTATTCAAATATATAGTGATAAAAAATAGGCCATAATTTTCTACTTAAAAAATTAAAATTTGCCCAAAGATGAAGGTTAAAAAAAATTTAGATTTTCTAAAATATCTTTTACACCCTCTCTTTGCTTAATGATGGTTTTATTAAATTTCTTTATATATTTCCTTTTAGTACATAAATCTCACAATCATATAATTCATTGCAGGTAGTAGTAAATTTAGATGTAAATTCTATGTTTTTTTTATGTTTACAAATATTTCTTTTAATAAATTTTACTTACCTATAAACATTTGAATAGAAGAATTTAAAAACTTTTTTTAGAAAATAATAAATTATATCATAAAAGAAACTGTGATTTTATCCGTTTTTACAACTTAACAATATAACAGAAAATTGAAGACAAAATCATCCATAAAATATTTTAATCATTCTTCAATATCAAATGACGGGAGAAAAGGAACATATACCACTGTGCGGGGTTTATCAAAATATTCTTCATCCAATTTTAAAATATTACAACTTTATATCCATTTCCAACAATTTATTGCAGAAGATAAACAAATGATTGAAATACGGTTGTTGTACTAAATTATGAAGCCTCATGGCTTCTTTGAAGTGTAGCAGGAGCATCATCACTTAATAATCATGATATTTTTCTTTGAGAAAACTGTCACATTATAAGTATTCGAGGAATTCAAATGAAACTGACTGCTTTAACAAAAAAAAAAAAAAAAAAGCAGGCTAAGATATTCCAACAAAAAATAATTTACCATATTGGCACTTAGTAATCAGATGATACCGAAAAGGAAACTCTTAATTATCAGATTAGATATGCGTAGACTGAAGAAGTAGTCAGGGTGCTGATTTAGTCCTTTTGTGACCTGGCTACCCTGAAAACAAATCTATGATCTAAAAATTCAAATTGCTGCTAACTTAAATTAAATCCTATCTGATATACACCAGCAAATATGGGTGAATTCAGAGTACTAGGCAATTCCACATTCCAGCAAGATAGGAGACTTCAACATTTGTATTTAAAACCTCAAATGATTCTTAAAAGAAAAGTGCCATTATAATTGTATAAAGCATGCATTGGCTTAAGAACTAGTTAAGACTGTCTTGCTTCTAGGCCTTAATATCTGACCAGATCCTTTTACAATGTTTTGTTAGACGATTGAGTATGCATGCATGACAGTCTTTGCCAAAAGAAATTCGAATAAGCACAAAATCGTAATAGCGGCTGCTATAAATTAAAAGACACAAAAGATGCTTTGGTAAATATGGGACAAATAAGAACTTTGAGGAGACTTTCCAAGTCAACCGACAGGAGTCATACTAAACATCAATATGTTATGTCAATAGTCAAGTACATTCTGGAGTAACATCTTGTTTTGAAGACTGATTTCTAAAAAAGTTACAGTATTTTAAAATTGGATGCAGATTTTCGATACACCTAGTAAATTTAATGAACAAATATAGTACAGATATTTTTTAAAGTTTTACTTTAGTAATGGGGGGAAATGAGCACTCTGCCTTACAAAGAAAATAGATAAATAAATACTGATTATTAAAAACATTCAAAATAAACTTAAATTTACAAACATAAAACATCCCTAGAATTGAAAAATAATTCACAAATTTCATAAAAGACAATCTAAAAATTCTTCTACCTATACAAAAAAAGAAGTCACAATTTATAAAATGTCAAATAAATCAATCGCTAATACGACATATGTCAATGAATAGGTGGGGTTAAAAACAAAACTGAACAATTTCTTAACTTCATAAGGCTCATACAAATTCTCTTTAAGAATGCAATCATTACCTTTTACATTTTATACATCTTCACACTCACGCAATATTATCATAAATCTATCGCACATATATTTACAATCTCACTAAAATTCTTTTAGGTCATATTTACTCCTTTCAGGAAGTAATTAAAATTCTTTCTTGAGTTATTGCAGAAGCTTTCTACTTTGCTAAAGAAGGAATCACTGTAACAGCTTTGGTACGGCACAATTCTAATAATTCAGGCCACTGGTGACACACCATGACAATCACAAGAATGAGTAATAAAGTAGTGAGTGTTCGAACCCTTAAAAATAAAATGCATACATATATTATTAAATCTTCCGATTAAAAACTTTTATTTAAAACTAAATAAAAGTAAATATTATAAAAAAATAATTATAAAAAAAATTGATATTATATATTAAATATTATAAAAAAATTGATTTAAAGCAACATATTAATCACTCGACATAACAACAATTTTCACAACAATTACTCCACACAATAACAATGGTAATTTAAAACCTATTATTAATACAAAAACACTGCTCAGAACAGACATGGCATAAAATGGTATGCTGAATATTCAACTCGTCCAAATATCTCACAGTCCATTTACTTTGTGCCATTTGGATTGGCCAGTCAGTGAATGCAAGTGAGCAAAGAGGAATTTAGATGTGTGAAAGACAACTTGTAGTGTACTCTAGAGCAAGATATTCACAGATTGAGATGAAAGATTCATGGAGTGATTATGAAAGACTGACTTCAATGGGTGACGGGGGACGAAGTGAAATGGGAAGCCAAAGCTTTACTGGTATGATATGAAATGATTGAGAATATCCAATTTGAAAATAAAGCTAACTAGAAAATAAGGCAGAAACTCTGATAGAGTTGAAAGATCCTTTTGACAAACAGTCAGAAGCAATGGTGCCAACATGTCTAGCTAACTTTTTACCTTATAGTGGTAATTATGTTAACATATTTACTATAAAATAAATGCATAACATCATGTTATTCTGATCTGTTTCTTGTCTCCTTGTGAGTGCCCTTCTTTCAATTACTCATAGAATCATTTTTTTATAAATGGAAAAAAAGTCTGTCCGATCTAATCATATTCACGCAAAGCGAAAAAAAATTTGGCATCACTTCTTTTATTATAATTTTTTCCTTTTACAAGAATTTGCAATGCACCCTATATATTTATGTTGTGTGCATGTTAATAAAAACAAATGAATTTGTTTTAAGGGATTTCATATTAAATTTTTCAGGCTTTGATATGCAATTGTAATCATATTCAAGGAAATTCATACTCCATTTTCCAAAATACAGTTGCTACACCTGAAATACTAATTACATAATTCTGTATTTTGATACAAGAAAAGAAATAAATAATATTCTCTCAATAATACATAAAAGCAAGTTAATAATCAAGTCATGCTTTATATTTTCAATACTAAGATAATGATGAAGTCCTATAGCAAAAGTAAAAAATTACCATTAAGTAAAAAAAAAAAAAAAAAAAAAACCCTGAATTTCGGATCATTTAAAATATTATTGTGTTATATAAAAATGAAAAAATGAAATAATATTTTCACACATAAAAGCAATAAGGATATTTTTTCTAAAATGTATTCAAAATTAATTTGTTTCATTATATCACAGCACAGTTTATTTTTCCAGTTTTTCAATATTTTTAAAAAATACTGCTGAAATTAGCTTGCTTTGTGGAAAGGATTGTGTTCTGGAAATTGCTGCATTCACATTTTCTTTGCTAGGTACTAGAAGTTCAATATGATTCGGAAGAATATTGATGAAGATAATAGTTTTTCAGTTAATCTTTCAAATATAATCCTAGAATGCAAAATATGCATATTAATAAGTGTTGGAGAAAATAGTTCAAAAATACAGAGATGTCCAATTATTCAATCAATTCCATAAAGTTTTTATCAATAATCACTTGGCAAGGATTTTCTCAGAAGAGAATTCTGATTTCTTGCTTCAATTTAATTGTTCAAAAGTTTTAATTTTATGTAATATCTGAATAATATATTTGTTCTAAAACAGAATGTGAAAGAAAAATCATTTATTCTTCATAAATTTAATAATTTTCTATCTGGAAAAATAAAAATTCTGACCATATAAGGAATGAATGTGAGTGAAACTATCTGAAGCCATCAAAAAATATTTTAGTTCAGGTTTAGTTTAATTGTGTTATATAAACATCTTGTTTTGAAGTAATACAAGTAATTTTTTTTGAAGGGGGGGGAGGGGAGGGACACCATAATTTTGAGCAATTATCAGATAATGAGAAAAACAACACAAGAGAAATTGTCTTTTCTCTAAATTTCCATGTCATATCAACAGGAGAATACTTGACAATCAATAGATTTAACATATTAATCTTCTGCAGGATTGAATCTCAAACCCACACTATTGGATCATGAAGCTGGGACTTACTGGGGGTGCAAAACATTACAAATTTTATTGCAATTATTATTGTATAGCAATGTGATATTACATAAATTAATCAATAACAGCATTTTTTTTCTTTAAAAAAACGATTATTACTTTCCAATGCTTTTCACCTGTTTCCTTTTCAAAGAAAAAAATATATATACAACTTCTGTTTTATAGATAACTTGATTTAAATTTTAAAAATATTAAAAGAGAAAATACTGCACCTAGTTCGTAAGAAAGGCATGATTATATTCGATAAAGTTGCAACAAGTAATAAAACTACTTGAAGTACAGTTAGTGCAATATTGACAAGTTTCAATAAGAGAGCTCTAGCTTGAGAATTTTCAACAGCATCCAAAGTTACTAGTTGCTGGAGATGTTGGTGTTGCTGATGTTCCATGCGTGAAATCTAAAAAAAAAAAAAAAAATTCAAATTTATTAGCAATATTTTTTATTCTTTAAGTATGGTTATCAAAATAAAAATATAAAAAACTAAAATTACACACAAATACCAATAACTGTTTTAACAAAAAGAAAGAAAGAAAAAAAGGATAAAACAGGATTTAACTCTAAAAATGTTAATTGTACCTATTATTCATAAAAATGAATTCTTAAATTTTAAATTTTAAACAAATGTTGATGATGTAAAAATTATGATTTAGTAAAGTAAAAATAAGGTATATTTACTATTATAAATTCACTTAATAGAGTAGTATATTTAGTAGTATACACATGTTAGAATAAAATAAAATATTTTTTGGCTCTGAATTTATAATATTTATTTTGAAAGTAATTAAATTTTTAGAATAAATTTCTTCAAAAATACTTTGACTTGTTTGGTTAAAAATAAATCAATTTTTAATTAACTAAAAAACAATTTTATGCCGTTACAAATTTTCTTAATCAGTATCCAATTAAATGACAATATAAAAATAACAGCACTTTTGAAGGCATAAATTCATATATTACAAGTAGTGTTATAAGATATATATGTGTATATGTGTGTGTTGAAACAGCAAAAAAAAAAAAAAAAAAAAAAGTGTTCTTCATTTTATTTCTTTGAGAAAGGGCATAGATGATGTTGACAAGAAGAGTCAAGATGAAGCAGACTCATAGACCGAAAAAAAATTATGAACCAGACTTTCATAAAACTTACTGCACAATGCCTATTTATGTCAGCATATGATGTTATGATGCTACATCATATAAAAAGTTAATTTTAAAATATTTAGTAATATGTAAGCTTGAATGCAGCCTTTTTGCTTAGATTATGTGCAGGCTAGCATCTGAAATTTTTAATACAAAATATATATGATAATTGTTTAAAATGATGCTTAGTTTTAATTTAAATAATATATATGTTTTTTGAAATTATTTATTTAATCATACCTGACAGGCAGAAAAGCAGAATCAGCAAACAACATATATTGCAATTTAAAATATATCATGAAATCTGAATATTTAAGTTCTAGAAGTACATATTCATATTTCTGGAATAACATCTTATCCAACATCAGTGAAGTCCTATTGTTGTCAATAAGAGATTTTACTGAATAACAAACTTTGATTTTTAGTATTTGTAAAAAAATGTAGCAATATTTACAAAACAAAAAGCATATTTTGTAGAAAGAAATCTGGATACCCTATAAGAATATTTACCCGTGTTTGACAATTATCAAGAATATCATGCACATCTCTCAGTCTTTCTTCACTTTGGTACTGCACTTTCTCTTCCATATCAGCAATTCCTTGCTTCAAGTTTTCAATTTCATTTTGATGTAGCTCTATCAAATCATTCATCTGCTCTTCTAAACGCTATTGGAGCCAAGAAATTAAAGAATGAATAATAATTCTTACCAATAAAATATATATATCAATGCAAGCTTAACACATTGTTGATAATGAGTTAAACCGCATTTTCATAACTGCAGCATCAAACTATCAATCAACAATATGTTAATAAATTACAGCAGAAGGTCAGTTAGTAAACATAAACACACACACACAAAAAAAAATTGCATTCACTGTTAGAGATCATTGTTAATTAAATATCATCTAAACAATTTCATACAAATGTGAATAATTTGTTTTGGAGACCAGAAAATTAATTTTAAATTAATTTCTTGTTAGGTTTATTTATTGTAAATATAATAAAACAGATGTTTTTTCCTGGTTTCTATAATAATCATAATTTTCAAAATTCGATTTTTTTAGGCATTATAATACAGTGATTTCAAAATATTCAAAAAAATATTTAAAATACAGAATTTTGAATTAGAAATCAGACTCTAATTCAAAAAATCATTCGTAGAGAAATATAAAAGCTCAGGTTGCTCACTTTCAATTTTGTTTTTCACTTTGATTTCTTATCTATTTATTTGATGAGTTTGTTGTTGCTGTTTAATATAAATTTTTTGTACCACAATTTTTTTTACTTCTCTAAAAGTGGAATCAACTGATGAAATCGATACACTATTCAACAAATCTTATACACAGCATTAAATTTTAGTGCTTGATTGATTGATATTCTTCATTAAATCTTTCACAAAAATATTTGTTGTTTGATCTGTTCAATTAATAATTGCCCCATGGTATTGCAAAAAAATAAAATTGATTTCAAAAGCAGTTAATAATAAATAAATTTTAATGTACATCTGGCAAAAACATTGTTTATGAGCACTGTATACAATTAACTGGGGGGTGGGGAGAAAAGATCATCTATTCAATATCATACTTAATTATACAACCACATATTAGGAAGCAATACCTCTTTAAATTTACATTTATTATTTACATAATAAGAAGCATGCAGGATATTGCTATATTTGTCTATTTTCCACAATAGCATTTAGCTAATCACACACCAATTTCCATAATATTGTACATATTAATCAGTAATGCTCTCTGTTAAGAAATGTCTATTATTTAGATAATGATTTTTGCCTATTGCCTTTATTATAAAAAATTCTATTAAGTTTTACTTTTCAGGTTTTTAATTTAAAACTTGCATCCTAAGTGGTTTTAATTCTTATAAGGTTTTAATTCATAAATTATAAATATTCAATAATAGCTAAAATTTTACATGCATGTTTAAAATGAATGTTTAAAATTCAAATTTCTTTTAATGATTAGTAACAAATATAGAACTTTGCTTCCTGGTGAATTATAAATTATTAGTTTATTATTTGTTCTCATAAACAATGCGCATTTATTTGATACTTATCAACTGATGTAGAAAACTAAAATGCAGTGTTGAAGGGAAGCCAAACAATAATAGGGAATTTTAAAAAGGCAATATCTTGTCTTAAAAGAGCATACATACCTCATAACGGTATCTTTCTTCTTGCAATGCTTGGCTGAAATAAGTAGATTCCTGTTGTATTTGTCCCTAAAATGTAGTACTTCTTATAAAATGGCAAAAAAATTCACATGAATCATAACTTTATAACTTTCAATAGCGACAAACATATCTGTTATTCTTGAAATTGGGGGGAAAATCATTACTAAAAAATTCAATAAAAAATAAAAACCAATTAAAAACACAGTTTTAGTAGAATATCACTTATTATTCCTTCATAATTATTTTTACTGGTATTTGCAATGGTGTTCATATTTAGATTTCTTTTTTGTTGTTGTTGTTGTTTTCCCACTAAATTTTTGTTACAAATTAATATAATAAAAAGAAACAATAAATTTTTAGCACACATAATTAACAAAGAAATCCCTAAAAGATGATTAATTGTCTCTCCTAAACTAACCTGGCTTTAAATACCAAAATAGATTATACAATAAATAACATTAAAAACACACTTAAATAAAATAATTAACTCTACATCGAGTTAAAATTACTTGTTATTCATATCATTAAGACACAGTGGATTTAAAAAATATTTATTTATTTGAAGGGGGAAAAACGGTTCATTCATTTTTCTTAGACACACACACATTTTTAAAATGATTTCTATGTTACAAGATACTGGTGATTCAAATTAGGAATATCCTAAGAGGCAATTTAGAAATGCTCATAGTTTGGCTTAAGCTTTATTGGTGCATTTGATATTGATAATTGCATAATCTCTAACACTTCTACTTCTGTGTTAGGTTGACATGCGAGTTTGATATGGATATGGAACATAGATGACTCAAATTGTATATTGGCAAAGTGAGATATATCATAGGCTACAAAAAAAAAAAACGAAGATCATTAAAGGACAAGGTAGAAGGAAATTCCTTTCAAAGATGGATTTAATTATATCACAAAAACAAACAAACTGTGATTCAAATATGATATAATTGTAAAGCATTCACAAAATCACTTTGCTATGGAATCATTTAAAAATCAAGAGTACCTGAATGATATACATCTTTTGTTACATGCATTTTGCAATTAACCACCACTCCTTCACTTTGAAGGCTAATAATAACAGTTGCTCTATTATGCAGCAGGGAACCAATAAATGAGTATTTCTTAACAATATCTAATCTTTAAATACTAATTATCCGAATTAACAAAGGTATTTACTTTAACAGATTCAATTTCTTCAACTAAGTGCTGATATTCATCCCTTTGTGATCTAAGTTCTTGCAGAATGGGTTCTAAATCAAAAGAAGCAGGGCCCAATGATTGAATGGTCGTTGACTCAGTTCCAGATGGTAAACTTTGCAATGTAGCATGATGATGAGGACTCGGAACAGTAGAATGCACTAGTGCTTCTCCAGCATTCTGATTTTGACCAGACTCAGATGTAACACTGGAATTTTCTTCATCAGATGTGTAACGAGTGCTAAATGGAATTCATTTTTAAGAATGAAGTGTATTATATTATATAAAGCATAGAATAGAAACAGCAAAATGTCTTTTGCTTAAGCATGTATCAGTCATTTTAAAATTATGTTACAACAAAATATCTATTTTTCCCTGAATACACACACATACATTATATAAGCTTATTTTGTTTGAAGTAGAATGCAGGTTTGACAAGCAGTGAAGAGACTTTGTATTTTTAATTTTGTTTTATTCTCTCCCGGGAGACAAGCATGATTTATCTACAAGAAGGTGCAGTGCGACACAAAAGCAAAAGTAAAGACGAACAAATGATCACTAATCTTATATAACATGGGATTTCTGGCCACGTGGCGACTGAATACATGTGTTGACCTTTGACAAGAGCACCGAAAGTATCATTTTCACTTGATACGTAGACTGATTGTGCAGTAATTTTTACACAGTTTCATATGTGGAATGAAATCAGGAAATAAGAGAATATTTTACTATAAGCTAAATTAAGATAAAGTCTTGGAAATTAATTTAGATTAAATTAAGTTTAAAATATCATTACATATATATATACACTACTACTACTACTAAACTCAGTGGCATTATAGCCCAATGTGGGCCAAGACCTATAGTGCCCATATTTGCTTTCTTGACAGAGGGCCCTGGGGTGCGAGGCATATGTCCTGGTTAGGTGGATAGCCTAATGCGGAACCCCCAGTGTTTAGTTCCCAAGCATGCTTGGTCCTCAGTTTATCGACCCACTGAAGGGATGAAAGGCTGAGTTGACCTTGCCCAGCTCGAGGATCGAACCTCGGACCTGTGCTTAGGAAGCACGAAGCACTACCACTATGCCATCAGCCTTCATATATATATATATATGTGTGTGTGTGCGTATATAAGTATATATTACATATAAAAGATAAATATAAAGATATAAAGTATATGTATGTATAAAAGATAAATATAAAGTATATATACATATAAAAGATATAAAAGTATATTTCATGTAAAATTAAGCAATAATCAACCTTATAAACAATAATTATATAAATAAATTCTAAATATATAACTAATAAATGAATAAATATTTAAGTAATATACAATAAGGACATTAAACATAAATATATACCAGGACATTAATATATACAATTAAAATATATACAATATACATTAGTTTTAAAGTAACACTAATGAGATCAGACCACAGTTTTTAACTACAATCAGAGACTCCCATTCTCTAAATTTGCAAAAACTTTTCAAATAATTAAATTACATTATGTTAGCACATGCACATGCATATCGAACTACATTCTATTCATACATGCACATTGCATATTCCATGCTGAATTTTACAAAAATACCGAACAAGACGATAGAATAACAAGAATAACAGAATGACAAAGAGACACTGGACAAAGAATAAAAAGAAATTATTTATAAAATATTCATAAAATTTAATGCAATTTATCTTCTATTCTCAACAAAAATATGTTGAAGCCTAGAAAATATATATATATATATATATAATATAAGGAAAATAATAATAACAATTTGTTATATATCATTTAAAATCTTGTTCAACACAAATGTTACAGGAGGATTACCTGTGAGTAGAAAGTGCACTTCCATGAATATTTAGCTCTTGATCATCATTAGATTCTTCAGACTCTATCAGAAAAAGTTTTAAAAAAATGATTAAATAATCAAAAGTTGGTTAACTATTAATCTGGTCATATATTTACTGTCCTTAAAATAAAGAGTTATCAAAAGTTTAAAAATGATAGGGATTTCAGTGATGAAGCATTTGAAATGAGCAAATATATTAAAGTATATCTTTGCTAATCAATTTCAGTAAAATTTGGCTTATTTGAACATTTTCAATTCTTATACATTTTAAACCATATTATTTGTTAATTTGAATATTTCTATTCATATTCCTTGTTAATTAGAACTTTCCTCTGTTTCCTTGAACATGGACATATTTAAACATTGTTAAAATATCAACAATAATTTAAATTTAATTAAGTCGAATCAAAAATAAAAATTATATCAAACTCATTTTGTTTGTCTTATTTAAATATGAATCACAAGGAATTATATTCATAAAATTCTTAAACCACTAGAGATTCATTGCTGTACAGTATAATATAATCAATCAATTAAAAAAAAAAATTTTTAATGCATCCGAAATCAATTGCATTATTTATTTTGAATTATTATATAATGACAACATTCAAAGTGTGCATAACACAGGAGATTAAAATTACTTCATTTTCAGAAATTATTAAAACATTTTATTCTGATTATGCTTACTGCATTTAATAAACTAACGGTTTACTCATAAATAATTATTAGTATACAAAAAAAAATGAAAAATAAATTTTTACTGCCATTTTTAGCTTAAAAGCTGTTATTTTTCTTACTGTAATCGTTTAGAACTCCTTTACTTAAAATATTTGAAAAAAAAAATCAAAATTTCATTGTCTTCTCCAGTATGTGACACTTAATAACAATTATAAAGCAATTTTTAAAAATCAGAAGGACAGGATGAAAATAAATAAAAACAAATAAATTGAGATTATTTTTTTGCTTTTTACATGGTTTAATAGAATTGAATTCATAGTTTTGTTAAATTATTTTCCCATTTTGATACTGTGCAAAGATTACTTTGAAACTGATTTCTCAAACAGAGATTATAGCATACAGCAAGCTTTGACATGTGATTAAAATCAGTCGTACCAAAAGGAAATGCTAGTTACTTCTCTTGCAGATTGTGCAAAAAAAGTTCATGATTCTTTCTAATAATTCATATACAGAATGTTGCACCAGAGAAATGAAGGTGGTTTTTAGATTAATGTCCTGTTTTAAACTATTAGATGGTGAGCTTATAAAAAAAAACCAGGTGATCAAATGATGAGTACTATATTTGAGCTTGTTTTCACACTTCTCTGCCATATCAGTAAAAGAACATTTGACTCAAGAAATTAATTTAACAAGCTCCAAGCTTACATACACATTGGACCTTTGCTGTAAAATCCAATGTCTGAAGCATCTTATTTTATTTCACAGAGATTGTCAAAAAAAGCTATTACCAGTGAATTTCAAATGGCAGATAAGATAGTAAAATTAACAAGTAACATCAAAAATTTAACAGCTGTACTAATTTTTATTATTGATTTTTGAATACAGGACAACCTCTTTGTGTTACAATGATATGCTAAACACAATTTAGTTACATGCTTCTACCTATTCATTTAAAGGCTAGAAATTAAACAAAGAAAGTCATTTTAATTGGTCAAAATTTATTAAAAGCAATATCATGTCAAAAACTTTATTTTAAAAGAAAAATTTTAAATTCAATTTTTTTAAAACAAATACTGCTTTATAACTTAACATTCAAACAACAGTTTGCTATCTTTTACAAACTCATTATTTATGAATAGCAAAAGAAAAATTTTAACATAGTTAAAGTAGTACCAGTTTGATTATCAGCTAGAATTCAGTAGAGAAAATGCTGCTGAGCATTTGAATTTAGAAAAAGCCAAATAAATGGGCATAAAGCATTTTTTATTAGATAAGAGTCAACAAATTCCACATAATAACACAAGTGAAATTTCTAGAATTTTAAATGAAGTGGGAAGTAAAATTTCTTACTGGTCATAGAATTGATATTGTCAGCACTTCCAAATTTGTTTTTGATGAGATGTGCAAATTCCCTTGGTTTCGACATTACATTCCTGAGGGATATAATAAAGACATATTAAAATGAATCATGAATTAATATTTATAATACAATCACAAAATATTTTTAAATTAAAAAGAAGTTATCAGAATGTAACACATGTATATCTAATCTCAATGATAAATAAATTACTTGCTTTTCAATGTTTATCATATAATTTTTAGTCATTCTTGTAATAAAAAAAAATCTGATCAATAACGACTGAATACAAAAAAATTCTCTAAAATGTGTAATTAATCAGAAATCAAATACAGAGAAAATTTTCAATGGATTGTAGTGAAATATTTTGTTTATTGATACCAAACAAAAATCATGTGTAAATCAATACCACGCAGAGCTTAACAGAAAAATCAGCAAACTAATAAGAAAAATGTTTACTGCATTATTTGCAAATAAAATATCTGCAATGCTTGCATACAGTTTTAATAAACTGTTTTATAAAATATTAAATAAAGAAATGACATAATAGAGATAGACTGTGAAAAAAAATCTGTCACACAATTTTTTTTTTTAATAATAAAAGAGTTATACAGATTTTATACATAGTTGTCCTTTGAACAGTAAATAAATCACAAAATTGTAGAATAATCAGTAGATGAACACGTATGGTCGTTTCAAATATCATTTGGAAGGTAAGTAAACATTTAAAACTTCCAAAATTTAAAAATGTAAATTCATGCTACCTACACTGTTTTTTTTTTCTTTCTTTTTTTGCATAATTCTATAAAATTATCAGAAAAACAAACAAATTAATGAACAAATCTTAAAAAATAATACTTTTCTAAAATATTGCCAAAAAGGCTAGATGATTCATAAGTCCTTTTCCGTCAATATAAATAACTTGTTATATTTTAAATATATTTGCTATTTTATGAAAAAAATTACTAAAATGCAAATTTTTATACAATGCATTGTGAAAATTATAATTCGAAATCACATAATCATTTAAGTCTTTTGATCACATTTTACAGCCATAAAACATTCAAAGTGATGGCTGTATGTTTGTGTAAATTATGGTAAAAATAATCACTGATGTAATAGGCATTTCTTTGAAACATTTTTAAGAATGTATTGAGATAAAACAATATAATTATTTTGCAATAAAAAAACAGAGAAAAAAAATAAGATTTTCAAAGAGATAAATACTATCTAATTCGGTTTTTAAGGGGAATCAAAAGTAATTTTTAGCTATACAAAATTAAAATTTCATTTAAAGATATTCAGTGAGAGCAAAGTTGATTTATTTAACTATATAAATATTTCATTTAAAATTCTGCTATAATATCAAATCTATTTCATTCATTCATTGTTAAATGAAACATATTACATTCATATGAAAATCTATAATTAGAAAAAATATAATTTACAGAAACAAAATAAAATAATTTTTAAAAATATAAACAAATTTTTTTTTATTTGACTAGCAAGTAAAATAATAATGAAAAAAAAAACTGATGATTCAATACCACCTTCAAAATATTAAATATATGTGTTGCTCAACATATTTATAGTCGGAAAAAAAATTTCATTCATAATTTTACTTTTTAAAGTAGTAAAATCAAAAAATAAATAATTGAAACCAGGCAAAAAATAATATTATATTCACATAACATTAGAATACAAAAGTTACATACTATGAAAAAAAATCTGAAAATCAAAATAACTTACAAAATAATAAAATTAACTGCAAAAAGAATTGTTGATTATATCATATCCAAAATATCAAATGAATTTTAAAACTGAAAAATGTATGAGAACAATGTAAATTATACATATTAAGCAATAACATCCCTATGAAAAAGAAGCTTACTGATATTTTAAAGAACAATGACATAATGCATATTATCAGTGAAAACAATGATAAAATGAGGAGAAAACATTTTTTTTTTATTTGTAAATAAACATTCATCAGTTAGCAACTTATTTCTGTTTGATACTCTCAGAATGGATTATTTTTAAAATAAAATTGATTTAAAATTTTTAATGATAATAAATAAGGATGAGTATATATGGATATTTTTACATCATAACAACTAACTATTTCATGTTAGAAAAAAAATTATATAATGAATGTGAATAATTATTCTTTTTAACCCAAAATAATTCAATTGTTTTTTTTTTTTTTTTTTACATCTTTCAATCCTTTGATCTTCAGAATTTTTTTAATGCTTCCTTAAACTTAAATCTTGACAAAAAATGCCATTAATAACAATATTTTTTTAAATACCTGCTTGAATTTTAGTACAGATTAAAAATATTATTATTCTTAAATATATTAAAAATAGTAATATTCTTACATGAATTATTTTCAGACAGAAATAACCATAAACAGATTAAGATCACTTAGTAGATTTTAGTAAAAGCTGCAGTATACAAGATATTATTTGAAATCAGAGAAATTTTACTTTATTAATATATATATATTATATGAAACATGTAGAAATAGAAGTTTAAGTAAATTATTAACATTTAAAAATAGAAATAATGAGAAAATGGTTAGTTTATTTCAAAAATAGAAGAAAATTATTTTTATTTTTTTAATCAGAAATTTCATTTTAGGAAATAATAAAATACCAGCTGATGGCATCATTAAACATAAAACACAGTTTTAAATTACAAAGTAATGAGCATAATTAGGGAAAAATAAAATTCTCCCATATAATTTAATGATTCTAGATTGAGTAAAAAATAATTTTACTCAATCATCTTATAAAAGTTAACAAAATTCTCACTATTATCTAACTTTTAACTTCGTTTCAATAATCATAATTTTTTAAATAAGAAAATAACATATTTCTACGACTCAAATAACAAAGTAATTTTCCTTTAATTATTCTGTTATCTTGATTTTAAATAATATATTAAATATTCAAACAGAATTTCTAGACATGAAAAAAAAATAGATTACTATTCTTTTATTAAAATATCTATAGCATGAACTTCTCTGAATAAATAAGTTCTGTATAAACTAATGCACATTGTTCCATCCTTGTACTTTACTTTGACAAAAAAACACCCCTTTTTTTAGGGTTTAGTTTTAATAATTGTGATATAAATATTTAAAACAATGGTCACTGTCTTAGTACAATTAAAACAAAAGGTAATTGAAAATCAGGCCTGTACATACATTGAAATATTAGCATTTATGTAGAATAAATATTATATCAAAACCTGTGTCCCAAAATCTAATTATTTCCTTCAGATTAACTACAGGACTTACTCAGCAGTTGGATGAGCCACAGAGGCTCGACCTAATCGTCCACCTTTCAAACTGCCAACAACTCCTCTTTAGCAGCACAATATAATTTATATATTTCATTAGTACATAACATAATGAAAAGAATATTACAGACATAAAGATTCAATTAGAAAGTGTTACAAGAAGAGTATTTTTAATGTGGTATTATACAAACCAAATGTGATAAAATAGAATCTGTTACATATTTCATTAGTACATAATATAATGTTACAAGAAGAGTATTTTTAATATGGTAAAATATAACCCAAATGCATATGAATTAACAATGTTTCAATGCAATAACAAGAGAAAATGTCTGTTTAGGGTTTATAGAGTAAAACTGGAATTCATTTAAGAAAAATTTTAGGGAAATGTTTTTTTATCATTATACATAATACAATATGAAGAGACACCATTATGATTACTACATAATGCAAGTTACAAAAGCTTCTTAAAAAAAATTCCATAAAAAAAGTGCCTTTCCACTTTCTAAAAGAATGGTCATTTTTTAAAATTCTCAACATCTACACTACTTTACATCTATTTTTTTTCAAACAATATTAGTTACATTTTCTATATTGATTTGTGAAATTGCACTTGTTTATTATTTTTCATTTTAAAAAAATCAATTATATTTTATTCTCTTAACTGAAACAGATTTTTGTATTTTATATAATGATTTTACATTAAAAAGAACCAGAACTATCTATATTTATTCAATTCATAAATCTTTTAGCTTCTAATTGTTTCTAAACAAATGGCTAAGATATTAATTTCAAACAAGTGCAAATTTAATGCACTAGTGCAATGCAATAAAAATTCTATTGCAAAAAAAAAAAAGTAGCAGCAGTTTTACTTTAATAACAGTACTACAAGAGCTTTGCACATATGAAATAAAGATTTCAAATTTCACACAAGCTGTCAAGTGAAGTTCAATCCAATTAGTATGTTCTCCAAGACAAACAATATCAAGTAAATTTGCTTTAATTAGAATACTGTTTTTCAAAATTATAGGTCCCAGTTAATAAAGCACAGATGCATATTTGAAAAGGAGAAATCAACTTTAATGCTACTGATGTTGCAATTCTAGCATTCTCATAAATGATAAAATCCATAAATTTTTCTTCAAGGACAAACAATGTCACCTAACGAACATTTTTTTATATATTATTTTATTGCATTATTATTTTATAGGCAGTCAGCTTTAGTAAACAAATTCAAATCATTCATTTCAGTTCCTTATTCAAAAATGCATGTAGTGAGATGATAGTTAATTTTTTTCACTGGAAATTTCAAACACTGGAAATTTTTTGAATATATATATATATATATTGGATATTTACAAAAAAAATCAGATACATTTTCCTTTCATAAATAGTATAAAATATCTATAAAAGTACCAAAACAATATCAACACACAGTTTCTCTAAAAAAATTCTTAACACATACTAATATGAATTTTTTTTTTTTTTAACTTCCAATTATAAGAGCTGGTAGATAAAATTATTTGAAATCATATTTAGCTTAAATGCTACCACAACATATGAGAAATATATAGATAAAAATTTTAAAATTACACCTATTTCACTGCAAAGAAAATATCAATTTTACTGTAAAATGTGAAACTCCATAACTCCAAAAAAAAAAAAAAAAAAAATCAAATGCTTTCTAACAACCATTGATTTAATACTAAAGAGAGAAAAGGATAGAAACTATTTAAAACAGAGCTTCTGAAACTTTTCGCTCTTGGAAAAAAAATTTTGATACTTATATGGACAAACATTTTCATTCAACTCCAAAACAAGAAAATAAATATTAAAAATGGAGTATAAGCAATTCCACTTCATTAGTTGATTAGTTATTTGGAAAAACTATTTTTTGGATTAATTTCAAAGAAAGAGAACTGCTTTAATAAACTAATGAACAATTTTAATGTTTGATTGCGGTAGGATTTCAAGGCATTACTACATTATCAAAGGTCATATTCTTTTTTTTTTCTGACTTTTTTATAAAGACCTTCAGCAGTGGTACTGCCATTCAGTTATTTTTTTTTTTTTTTTTTACTACCACTAGTAAAAGCATAAATAAATTCAACAACAATTAGCACTACAATTGATCAAATGTATAACTCCTAAGAGAAAAAACTTTACAATTTCAAAAAAAAAAGTATTTGCAAGATAAAATTAAAAGTAAACAAGTTAATACAAGTCATTATAAGCTTTGTGAGACAGCCAATATATCAAAATCTATTGTAAAAGGTTCTAAAAAGGAAATTAACTCAATAAAGAATACAAAAAAGATAAAACAGATAAAAGGAACAAAATAAAATTATATTACAATTTCCAATTAAAAAATAATGAATTTTCTATAGTAAAAGATAATTTACCATATTACAACAATTATAAAGATGCAATTCTTAGCTGAAGTTCTTAAATCATAAGATGAAATACTTGATGAATACATGATGATGATGCTAATGATCTATCTATGCTTATAACAAATCAGGGTTTAAAAAAATTCATGAACATCATTATTCCATGCATGAAAACAAAGAAGTATAATCATTGTTGAATATTTCTGCCACTTTTTTAAAAGTGCAAAAAATTCTTGTAGAATTAAATTGCATACAAATGTGCTTATAATTTTACTTAAAATTTATTAGTTTTTTTTCCTTAAGGTTTATTGTTTTCTTGTAATTAATACTTCTGTTAAACATTTTATTCAAATTATGAAAGTAAGTTATTTACTGCCCAATTTTATATGAATTTGCTTAATTGTGGCAGTCCCATTAATTGGGTCAAATTTCCAAGATTTTATTCTCTTAATAAAGTGGAATTGTCAGTACTAATTAAAAACAAATAAAAATAACTTTAATTAACACACATTGTTACAAAAAAAATTTATTAAAGCTACACTAGAATAATAATTTTGGTAACTTTTATTTATAAATATTGTAAAAGATGAAGAAAATTTGCCTATCAATTAAGAATTGCAACCTACAATTACAGAAGCCCTGATCTAAATTATTGACCACAACAGGAAGAATAGCAAATGTGAATCCTAACCAATGAAAGTTATTATTCAAATAAATCAACTCTGCAACAGGCTAAGTTAATATGATGTAATAAATAACAATCAATTCAGAATAATTTCATGAATTGACTACTCACCCAGACAGACCAGAAATACCACTCTTAATATTGGCACGGACATCCCTTTAAAATAAATTTACATTCTATTTATGACACACAGGAGTAAAAGTTCAAAAGTATAATACTTTGATATATGCAGTGAAGCATCATTGCTAAATATTTTTAAAAACTGCAAACAAAGTATGGTGAAAAGATATTAAATTTGTCATATAGAATAGCAAAATAATAATGCATTGCTGATCTGCAAATATGGATTAGATAGTTAAGAATAAAAAATGTGAAATAAGCAGCATCTAACATATCAAAAATCATATTAACTGCTCAAAGTTACAAGATTATAATAGCATTTACATAACAATAAAAATTCAATCATTAAAAAAACTCAACTGAAATTAAATGAAAACTAGATTTATTTCATTTATAATTCTGTGTTTCCAACATTAATATTTAAAAAATCATCTGAAATGCATTTTTGACATAATTTCTATTTAGAAATAGAATATCTCAAAAGTCCCATCTTAATTATACACATTATTTTCGACATATTTAAACAAACTAAAAGCAATTCACAAAACACTTCTATATATGTTTTTAAATTAATCTTTCCTATTTAGAAATTTTAATTCCACAGTGTTCATAAAAAATATACTAAACATGTTACAAGCCAAATAAATAATCCTAAGAGAAATTTGAATTTAGCATTCTAATTAATTTTAAAGTCTTTATTCGGTTTTGAGTATTTTGCCAACACATTAGTATGTACATGATGCTCTATGTGAATCATATATTGATGATGCATACATTGATAAAATAAAGATATTTTTTAGAGATTGAATAGAGAAAAACTTTCCCATATTAAAGAAACAAGCTAAAACAAAATTTCAACCATAAAAGTACATTTTTTTTCCTTTAAAACTCTGTATTTAATATTTTAATTTTTAAAAAAATCAACATCATGCTCACAGTTTACTATGAAGACTCAGCAAAGTGATAAAACAACAAAATAGTAACAGAATTTCAGCCTGGATAGTATTATAAGACAACTAATTATTTCGATATCTCAAATAACTAAAATTCTATTGAAAAGAATTGCCCCCTTTTCCTTTATTTTACAATTTACATATCCAAATAAATGTATAAATACAATACTCAAACAATCTTTTAAGCAAAATAAATATTTACAATTCTTTTATAATTTTCTTTAAAAAAATTTTAAGCAATAATAATTTCTTTAAGCAAAAAAAAAAAAAAAATTAAATAAGATGGGACAGAAAATTATAAACCAATGAACAATCGATAAAATCAACATAAATATAAAATGTTTTGCAATTCAAAAAATTTGGCTGATAATAGGGAACATACCACAGTGGAATATAAAAAACATTAATAAAATGTTTAAAATGTAATAAAATAAACATCCAAGCAACAAGCATTTAAAACCAAGCAATTGACTAGTGATTAATGTTGTTAATAAAAATCCAAAAAATAATACACTTCAAAAACAGAGAAGTTAGAATGTTAAATAATTGAACTCTGGTTATGAATATACATTATTATTTGTTTAGTAAATATATAAAGATACATTTCAAAGGCAAAATGCATTATTTATAAAAAAAGCTACATATAAATAAAAATTATTATAAATTCATTTATTTTATCAAAATAATAAAAAAAGAAAATTACAATTCCAAACAGAAATAAAGTGCATCGCCATATATCAAAGCACAGTTTAAAATTTAAATCATATAGTCTCAGTTAAAAATGTGAAGAGGATTTTACATACAAAACAATATTAAAATAAAATAGAATTTCATGTATAAATTCAATAATATATGAAGCAAAAATATCTTAACTTAAACTCTATAAAAATGATAGGTGAAATAAATATTTACTTTATCAATACCTATTTTTATTCTTAGATAAGATTAAAAAATAAGAGCATACTAAGATTATATTTTAGAAATATTAAGTGAATATCTCCTAAACATGAAAACTCCATAATGATTTTGTTGTTAAATTCTAAAATTTTAGATAAAAAAACTGTCAATTTTTAAAAATCTTACTTCAGTCCTTGGCCCATATCTCTCAAAACACCTCGAGGAATACCATGAATTTCTAAATCTCGAATTCGCTTATTATAATTCTCCAGTTTTTTTTGTAACTGTGTGATTAGTTGGGCAGACTTTTGATTTTTCTTCTCAAACACACTTTTGATTCTTTGCAGTTGCTGTTTGTCAGCATTTGTGGCCAATTTTAAGTATTCATTAACATTTTCTGATAAAGAAAAATGTTCCAATTAGCATTAAATAAATACAGAATTTTATAACAAATACACAAAACCCAAATAAGAACACGGTACAGTCTTTAAAAGATAGATATTAAAACTTTTATCTTTTATAACAGACAGATATATTTTAAAACAGACAGAAAAAATAATTTTAAGTCATAGATTATTTTAAAGACAAAGAAACAACTGAATATGAAAAAACAATTGTAATTTGCATAGAGGGATTTATGGTGAATAAACCTAATGACATTATCTGAAAAATATATTTGATACATTTACATGTAATTGCTATATTTAAATAGTATTTTTAATAAAATGGAAGCTATTTTATTTCATTGCCCAAGCCAAAATGAATTATGCATGATATCATGCAATCAAAAGTAGCTTTCTAAATACAATATAGTTGACTAATCATTTACAATTAACTTCTATGATGCAAGCTGGGCAATGATTTTTGTATATTTTGCAAGTTGATAAATAAATTATCAATATGCATAGCACTTGACTGCAGTTAGATAATTATCATTAAAAATGATCAAAGAAGAAGTACTGACTCACATTTAATATTTTACTAATTAATGAGCATTAAGGGAATAACTTAAACTGAATTTTCAAGCATGAAAATTATTTATTGAAGTATTTTCCAAGTTATTATGGCCAAATCAAAAATAAAGAAAGCATTAAGAAACTCCATTTAAAAGTTATTTGAACAGATTAAAGGCTAAATAAATTCTCTATAATAAAGTTAATTCAAATACACAGAATGAAACATAGTATGTAAAAAATATCATCATTATTCAGATTGCCTCACCTGAATCAAAATTACAAATGGCTATAAAAGATATCTTTTATTAGATATGTCTCTATCAATGATGATAATTTTGATTATTTCTTGAAAAATAAAAATAAATAACACTTAAAAAAAGCCATTGCTTTGAAGGGAAAAAAAAAAGATTCAGCAGCTGAATGAATTCTAATCTCCAATAATTTTACATTTTGCACCAATAATGAATTCTTATTTAATGCAATTGGAAGTGATAACATTTCAAAACAGTTACTCTTTTATCAGAAGGAAACAATTTTGTGCTTAGTTATTTCTTTCAAGTACTGTCAATAATAATACACACACAATATTTAATACATCCATTTTATAAATCACATTTAATTCCCTTTTTATTCTTATATAACTAGAAACATGCATTTGTCTTCTTTATGTTCTCATGTCAAACAGTTTTGTCATACTTAGCCTGGCATACAATTGAAGCCTTAGAAATCGTTTTGAATCATTCTGTATAATATCAATATTCAAGTCATGCAATCTCTATTTCCAGCATTTTATACTAATTATTACTACTTTATAGATAAAATAAATTTTGTAACAAATAACTTTTATTAGATAATTTACCATTCAATATAGATTTTTGAAGGTATTTTGAATAAACTTTGAACATCTTCCTTCTGCAACATCATCTATGGTATAAAACTAAAACAAACACTATGAAATGGTAACAGACTGAAGATATATCACACATGAATAGTATCATGAAGACAAAAACATCTCTTGAAAGACAATGATTCTTTACAACAGAGCAGCATGAATCACATTGACATATTATTTCCAGAATTCCAAAAAGACATAAGTAGACAGGGAATTCCAATTTGGACTCTTTGTATTGTATGATATTAGGTTTGTCAGAATATTTTTTACAGGATGGATATGAGTAATGTCCCAACATCAAGATTACCATAATCAATAGCTTCTTCCTTCACTTGTCAGTTGGAAAAGGGTGTGTTGGAAAACAAGTGAAAAATTTCTTTAATGTGTATCAAAGTATAATTTCTACACTTTGAAACTAATTCTGAAATATTACAGACATTCAGAGAAAAATCAGGTCATGGCCATACAAATAGAAATAATCAATCATTAATTATCTATTACAACCACCAAATCAAAACAAGAAATACCATTTCTCTGTAAAGGTAATTTTTTCAGGCAAAAGGACAAAATGTGACTACAAACTTAAAAAAGAACATCTCCATCAATATGGTTTGTACTGGGTAAGGGACATTGTAACGGTAAATACATGGGCCTATATATAAACTGGAATGGCAATTTAACGGATAGAAAATGCAAAGAGGAATTTTATTAATACTATATACCAGAGTCTTTAGGAATAAGCTCCTTTCAATGGGTGACAACACTAATGTCACAGAGATCATCTTGTGGAAGATTGTTGCAGCAGGGTTTCAAGCACAAGTAGGAGTCAGTGTAATCCAGCTTGAATCAAAGCATGCATGGGACGCTTTAGGGTGACAAGATGCTGTTCAGACAAGATCTCTTCTCACAATATGATATTCTTAAAATTCAAATTGCTTTTGTGGAGGAATTTGAAGAATGAGCTCAGAATTAACTGGATCACTTTGAAAATTTTTATATCAAACTAATCTTTAGCAATATTGATTGTTCAGGAATGTACTGATGCTGCATAGAATTCCAAGAAAAGCAATTTGTTTAAATTTTTACTTTCAACTTTTGAAATCTTCACAAGTGCTTGAAATAGTCTTTTATCTATTAAATTGAATAAAAGAATTTTGTCAACTTTATTATTTAGTGTTATACATTTATAGGATTACATTGAAATATTTCTCAAATTTAAATTTTTAGACAATTTTTCTCAAAAACAATTGCTATATGTGCCTCATTAAATAAATATTTTTAAAATTACTTTTGAACCATGTATATGCAATAATTGAATAGGAATATAAAAAAGTTCCATTTATTTCCCTAGAAAAGAGATTAAAATATCTACAAATAAACTTCATATATGGAAATGAAATATAATCAATGACATTGAAACTGATAATACCATAAAATATAGTGTATCATTATATGCAATTAAGCATTCTAAATATGGTTCTAATGAATTTATAAGGAAATGAAATATTTGTAAAGAATTTAGGTTTAAAAGAATATAATCAATATTCTATGCTGTTCTGTATAACACACTATACTTAAAATGGCATATAGTTTTCTAAGTACTTTTAATTTATTGTGGATAATATTTAAAATCAAGCATTCAATCCAATGCATACATTAATAATAATAATAAAAATTTAGTAAAAGGAAAACATACCATCTCTTGCAGTTTGCTCTTGTTTAATTAATTCTTTAGTCCGTGCAATTTTTTGTTGTAAATGTTCAATGGCTGCTTTTGTTCTTTGCAGATCTGGAGTATGTGAAGACCCTAAATCAACTTCATCACAAAAATGTAATGCTTCATTGCTCCCTAAAGATGGTAGGCTCCCACTTAGCCCTGCTCCATCCTATGAAAAGAAAATCAAACAGTATTGTTAACTTCAACATTACACTGCAACATACAAGAAAAAGAAATAAAGTAAGCTTGTATATCAAAGGATAAATAAAATTAAATTGCATGAAATATAATAGATGTTATTTATTAACAGATTCTACAGAAGACATTATTAAAAAATGAGCTAAAAAACAGTCTACAATCTGTAACCAAAAGCATGAATAATAAAATGCTATTCAAATATGCTTCTTCTATACTTTATTTGATTTTGATGAAACAAAATCTTTCAAATCCTTTATAAATCGTTCAAAATATATTTCAGAATTTTAGAACAGAATAACTCATAACCTTGTTTCGGTCACAAAAAAAATTAATTTTTCTTACTCTCCTTACTTACTTTTTTTTTTTTGTCACAAAATTAGAAAATAAATAAAGTGTATAAAACACACTTTTTTATTGCAGTAAAAAAACTGTTTTAAAAATGTTATATTTTTAATTTTAATTTATAATTCATTATTATAAATGCTATGCAATCTGCTACTAAGTTTTCTTCAACAATGAACTGTTTTCTTCTTAAAATCATTACCAGAAGGCAACACTGACTTGGAATCAAAATTGAATTAAATTAATAACTAACTGATAATTAAGTTCAGAAAATATAAAAATATTGTACTGTCATCAAGAAAATGCAAGTGAATAATAAAATCTAAAACTTCTAGCAAATAAAATGCAGGAATTTTCATATTTTGAATACTTACTAATACTTATGTACTCTAAAAAATAAATTAAAAAAAAATACCTCAATCTCTACAAAAAAAAAAAAAAAAAAAAAAAAACTGTTAAAAATTTCTTCATTGTTTTTGCATATGGAACCAAGAAAAATATTTTTTTAAAAAACTCCATCATGTCTGATTTTATTTATTGCAAAATTCAGGTTTTACAAAAAATTCAATGCAAAATTTCTTATTGCCAGAATTGCTTAAAATTTCCATTTTCTTTATTATAAATTTCTTTTTATGACTTAGAACCTCATTTTCATGGTATAGGTATTAAAAGAAAGGTTTTGCTCAGATTTTTTTTTTTTTTTTTCCCCTAGAGAACTAACACATTTGCTATATTGGTGTTCCTGCACTTATTAAACTATTTAAAAATTGAATACCATCCCGATGACATATGTCTATTCCTCAAAAACCAGCATTAAAATAATCTTGTTGAACCATAGTAATAAATTCATCTTAATATCTTGATAAAATTCAATAATTGTTTTTCAGTAAATTAAAAAGATTTAATTTGCATCCTACAGAAAAGAAAATATGACAAGCATCAATGAATGATTTCGGAATTTTCATTTATGCTTTTGGAGCAATCAGGCTACTTGTAATATTCATGCTTATTTGGCTTCAGAGGCAGTAAGCATAATAACTCAAAAATAAAAAAAAGAAGGGAGGGAGAGAGAAAAAGTCCTTTGCAACCTCATGATATGCTAAATCTTAATTTTTAAAAATGCCATTAATAAAAGCTTTGTTTTCAAGAAAAGGTTCTACTACTATTAAAAATATTAAATAAGAGGTTACACAATAGCTAGTTAAGTTTTTGACAAATAATAAAGATTGCTTAAAACTTTTTTTTTTTTTTCATAAGTTTCCAAAAGTGTCCGACACCAAATTAAAAAGAAGGAATAAATGTATCTGACATACAATTTTTTTAAATCACAAAATTCGAGGTTTACAAATACAAAACTAAGATATATAAAAGTGTGTAATAGAAAAATGATTAAATCATTCTCAATTTTAAAACTTTTTCTTCTAAGAACATGTTGTGATTTAAAAATCACAATTTGTTAAAAAAATTTTTGTACCCAAACAATGAGTTTTCATGACCTTTCCTCCAATTTTACTGAATGGTTCTTACATGAAATTGTTCCCCTAAGATTACTTTCAAATTAAGAAGCTTTAATTATGACAAATTATGCATATTAGGGAAGTGTAGCTAAATATGGACTTGCACCTTAATTGATTAGTATCTTCACTTTAATTCTATTAAATATTTGGACTATATTTAATTCTATTATGACAACCAAATTATATTGCAAAAATGTAAATAAGGTATATAAAATCATTTTTCAGAAAAGTGATTGATAGTTGCAATTAAAGGACAAGTGTTTAGATTTAGATATCATCAAATAAATATCTTAATTAAAAAAATTAAGAGCGTAAATGATATTTTAAAATAACAAAATAATTATATCCATAGATAGGAAATTTGTTTGCCTAGAATTCACAATAATTTTATTCAAAAATGAAGTTAAGTTTTTAGATTGGACCACAAACCATAGTCTAAACTGAACTGTTTGCATCAAGATATTATTATCTTTAAAAAAAAAGAGAACAGCCCATGAAGCATTTATAAACATTAATAATCTACACAATAAATTGGAAATGATACAAACAAGAAAAAAACATTAAAAAGACATTAAAAATAAGAAGTGCCTAAAAGAAACCCCTAAGGTTATGATATTTTGCATTCATATATAAGGAAACAAATAAAGAATAGTTCCAGTACATAAATTGTTATGCATCATTGTTCATATATCATGTGTTGAAGCAAATTTGAGAAATGAAATTTTTTTTTTTGCTTTAGTTGTACTCAAAGATATAGATGATCCAATCTTGAAAATAAATGGTCCAATCGGGGCAATAGATATCCTCCATTAAACCAATATTAAATTATTTTTCTTACTTTCAACTATATTTCTTAAAAAGTTAATTACATCATTTTAAAAATTGCAAAGTACAACAAAATTCCTCTGCTTATTTTTTATTAAATTAAATTTATTATCTATTGCTTCTACACAGAAATTTGGACAATTGTCCCCTAAAGCAGAAGCAATTGTAAAAAAAAATTTCTGATTCAACTTTTTTTTTTTTTTTTTTTTAATTTCAAATGGAATTCCATATTTTAGGTAAAATCCTATAATTAAATTATGAAAACCTTAAAAAATATTTTTTTTATTAAATGGCAAAACAATGAGATTTTAAGAAATTAAAATGAATTCAACATGTTTCACAAACATTATCATTAGTGGAATTGAAATCAAATTTAAACTGAAAAATAAACTTCAGGCCGTGACAATTCAAGCTGATAGCATACAAAAACTGCCAATAATTAAATCGCATGCAACTGCCATAATGTTTTTTTCTGGGGGTGGGTTAAGCTACAGAAATATGTCCACTGAATTAAACAATTTCAATTCACAGATAACCAATGTTAAAATTAAATTCCATTAGAATATATGAATTATTTCTTAATACATTTCTTGATAACTAAGATTATATTCAGATGAAATATCCTACAGAATTCACAATCCCATCACATGTGAATATATAATAACAAAGGTCGTTATTTCTTGTATACACTGTCAATTTCAGTGGTTATCAACAATAATATACATGTTGAAATGAAATAAAGAAAAAATTTATTACAAAAACAATTAAATATAACATTCTACAAGCTTTATAAAAGTTAATCATTTTTAATAGGTATCTTTAATACTAATTTTGGGATAATGGTAACACTTTACTGAATTTTTGATTCCATTAAAAAATTTTTTATATATTTATCTAGCTTACTGTGTCAACAGAATCGTCTACATTGTTCCATTCCTCTGTATTATTTACAGCCAAATGAGATGATGCAGGACCAGGAGAAAGATTAACATGAAATGCAGGTGGGTGCAAAACAGCTGGGCTGGACATAGAAACATTTCCATGTTGAGGAGCACTTAGTTTAGAAGAATCATGGGTGGAGCTCACTTTGGTCGAATCATTACTATCTGATGAAGTTCCTCCTCGACGATGTTGAAGAGGACTTTTTTTACGTTTCATGGTAATGGGTAAATCTATAGCAAATAAAAAAAAACATTCACTTTCTTTAAACTGTAAAATTTATGATTAAACGGTATATGTAAATAATATGAACATATTTAAATAAATTCGATATTTGCATCCCACAACTTCTCAAATTTCCTTTTTATGCCATAATTATTCTGTCATTCATATTTTTAAGAAAAAAAAATTATCATTGAAATATTTTTATTCTTCTGCAAATCAAACAGAAATATATAAAATATTAAAGTATTTCTTAAAACTGATAAATTGGAGATGACGTAAATTCTGGTAAACATGAAAATTTTATTTTGAACTTTATTGTATTAAGTAGACTTGCCTAGAAAAATTAGGGGGGAAAACCCACATAATTTGAAATAATTTTTCAAGTTGCGATCCTCAATATTTGTGATTAAATTCTGGTTCAATGATACGACAACAAGAAAATTCAATTTCCAATTTATTGCATGTAAAATAGTAAAATTTAACACTATAAATTAAATTATTACCCAAATATGAATAATAATGATATATACAAAAAAAATCCTGTTCCTGATTTCTGAATATTAGATATTTCGGAATGGAAAGTCAATTGATACTCAAAAACTTTGTACCTCAAAAAATTGCAAGTTTCAATTCTGATATTTTGAATAAAAAAATCATCAGCATAAAATACAATAATTGTCAATCGAATCACATATCACGTTTGTTCATTAAGATTCTTAAACATAAATCATACACACATTATATTACTTCGCTGGAATATTTATAATACATAAAAATAATATAGTAAATTATACACATAATTATGAATAACAAAGTTTCATCACTTTACTAGATAAGATTTTTCCATCATGAATTTAGAATCAGAAAGATTTTTAAAATGCCAAAAGAAATCTGCGCTATTTTCGTAACAGAATTATAAAACTTATTATATATAGCAGCCACAGAATGAGTAAAAATACGATTTACTCAGTATAAGATCAATTAGAATGGAATACTTTTAATAAATCACATTTATAAAAACTTTATGCGATTCTAATTCAATTTCTTATATTTAAAAGTTTCTAATACTTACTTATTCTAAACTAAAATATTGCAACTTCGAAAACTATGTTTATAAATATCGGAGGGATACATGGTCACAGTGAAACGGTAGTTTCGTTTTGATGATAGAGAAGACAACAAAACCTTTTGCCACTTTATCACATGGTGATGGTATTCTTATATCATTAATAAGCACTTTAATTAAAAAATGCTTAATAATGTCAAATCACGGCCAACTAATAATGAACAAAATATCCCGTAACAACTGAGATAACAACACATTTCAAAATCAAGAGCTCAGCGAGAGTATGTAATGCTCCGGACTCAATATGATTTTTTTTCCCTCCCATAGTCGTCATCAGCAGTCACGGCACCCGGGACATGTCATTAATTTTTCACCTTTCCCTCAAACTGAAAAATTACATTAAAGAATTAACGCTTTGTCTCCTTCGTGCTCTCTAAAACCAGATGGGAGGGACGTCTATATCCCCATCTTCCAGTCGCACAGCTATTGTCCAGAATCCTTCAAGCAATACGAACACAAGATTTGTTTACCAGGCTCGTGAATTTTTTGGTTTAGTTTAGTTATATTAACATCCACTTGAAACAATATTAAGACTATTTTGGGACTGTTCTTATAATTTTGTGCCCAGCCAAATAGCGAGAATGAAGCCTGAACTGACCCTCTCTCCAGACTTCATACGGGAGGAAATTGGCCAACGATTTCGGATCTAATGCGCACCAGAACATGACGGACCGATTTTTGAACCTCCACCTCCAAGCACCAAAGCCCAGACCTTACCACTAAGCTGCCACGATGCAGTCGTGATAGAGATCTTAAAAATGTTAAATGCTATCTTTTCTTCGCATTTTCTTATTAGAACATTGAACTATTATTAGTTACGATCTTTTAATTAATAAATATTGACTTTTTTTTATAATTTTCTAATACATTTTACTCATTTCAGATCGCTTTTGCAATTAGTAGAATCAGTTTTCAGCTCATTATCCATATTGTTTTGTTAATCTTATCTATATGGTATTAATGTTTTTATGAATTATTGGTGAATATTACTTAAGTATGTGAGTACGTTCGGAGTGAATTTTTTAGAAAAACGCAACAAAGTTGTAATATTTTTGATAAAAATAGATTATTCATGAAACTAAAATATGCCAGTTAAATGCACCGAAAATTTGTTAGTTTTGAAAAAGTTTGGAAAAAAATTTGGGTGATTGGCTAGAAACAGATATAAATCAGTAAAAGTTTATGAATGACTCAAAATCTTGCAGATAGATTAATAAATATACTTCCGGGTTCTTGAATGGGAAAAAAAAAAAAAACTCACCATCTATCTTTAAATAGTGGGGTCTGACTGATAAATAACTCGAATTTCTCCCATTGCGAAACATTTAAACAACTGTAAAAAAAAAATTAATGAGCAGATTGCTTAATCTCTAGTTCAGGAGCTGAAGAATATATTGAAAAACAATTATAAAAAATTGAACAAAATTATTCATTAAATTTTAATTTGGGATGTTTCCCATAATTTAGATCTCCAGAAAATTGCATTTAAGGATGTTAAATAGCACTCAAACATGTTATATGCAAGTATAAAAATCAATGTAACTTTCCAAAGAATAACCTTAGAAACAAAATTCAAACAGCTTTATGATAAAGACTGCTCAGAAATTAAAAATACTAAATTTTTAAAAATAATTTTGATATTTTTGCAAAAAAAAAGTAATCGTTCAAAATAGCCACCACTTTAAATTAATTATCAAACTATTTTAAGAAATCTGTTTTGTTTTGTTATTATATCATTCATAAATATTTATTAAATATGCACATCAGTGTTTTCAAAAAAATATGTATTTATTCCGTATTGCCAAACAGTCTTCTTATATCAGAAGGACTACATGCTGATGGAGATGAATTTTATTTTTTTATTGCAATTATCTGACAGTAAAAGAACTTTTCAAAATCCAATTGCAGTTCTGTCTAGTTTATATTAACGTCAAAATTCAAACGAAATGATATCATGAATATTTTCTGTTGTAATATCCAGTCTATGCATTCTATACATATAAAAGAAAGTGTATGTTGCCTGTTTGATACATGTGTCAGTGATGTCCAAACAAATCTATCGCGCTTAAATTACTGTGCGGAGGTTACGTAAAATGAATGAAAAGAGCAAACGAACTGTAAAAATGCGTTTTATTTTGTTGCGTGTTTAGCGAGACTGTCTGAGAAATTATATGGTTTCCAGGTTGGCGTAGTTGCAGAGTGCGCCGAGGGAAGATGCTCCGCCGCCAAAGGCGTGATTTTACAAGTACGGAACAGTTATGAAAATTAGCACACAGATAGTCATAATGATGACTGAATGCACCTTGAATCCCGAATTTCAATATGCATGGTAGAATTTTTTTTAAAAATGTTTTATGCTATTTTGAATACTTTTCTAGTATTTCCCCGTAAATGATTTTCAATTAATTTGGAAATCTATTCTTCGTAATATGGTTTCTATGACTGTAGGAAAAACCTTTGTGCTATTTAAAGAAAAGCAAATAATTATCGGATCAAAAAGAGCAATAAATTTGGTTTGGATGTTTGACAAAATTTACTGAATTTTAAAAAAATTTTGAAAATTACTCATTTTTCCGAAAATTTTTTTAATTTAAAACTAAAATTTTTGCATCCGATATTTTATTTCCATTGTCTTTTTCAAATTTTATTCGAATGTTTTACCCTAATTTAAAACACTAATAATCAAAATACCTTAATTATTTTCCTGGTGAATTGAATGATTTTTTTTTCTGAATGATTTGTCATATTGACAAATCAGAATCCAGAAAATAACGAATCATGGAAATTTATTTTTTAAAAATGTTTAAGAAAAAGCAAAATTTTACCAAATTTGTTAATCACATTTGGCAATAGCACGCAGAGTTAGAATGTTAGTTACGTGTTTGAATCGGTGGAAAGTCTGAGACAATATGCTGTTCATTTCAAATATAGATTTAATTAAAAACTAGTCGACTTATTACAAAATATAGCTTCAATATACTTTAATATTAACCAAATTACAATGTAACATAAGAGCATAAAAAAACAATCTTCCTGCAAATGGCAAGATATATTTTATATCATGTATAACTCTCATAAGGAAGATGGCAGAACATTAATAACTTATTTGGCAGTCATGAGCACTGATATGAAACCCTGAATTTCTATATCAGTACAATGACTGATTGTGAATTCAATCGATGCTTTACTACCTAGAAAACGCAAGGTAAACAAGAGTTTTGTCGATTTCTCAGAGAAATGGAGAGTAGTGTAGCGATCATTCTAATTTTCTCGGAGAACGCGCCAAAGTGTGACGTGTGTTTCATCTCCGTTAATCTTCCAATCGCATTGAGGCGCAGCATGACTCAGCATTTCCTGTTTCACAGAGAGCGGGAAGAATATATGCAGAGTAGGTCTTAGCGACAAGGCGCTATGTTGTTGGTTGTTAAATAAAGCTATATTTTTGATAATATATGTAGAGTGATTGCTTCCAAACTGTTACATAGGGTCAGATTATGATAAATAATATTTATGGATTAATCAACATCTTCAGTAGTAAAGGAGAGGTGACTACTAATAACATCTGGGAGTCATGAATTTTCATATAAAATTTTTTAGATAAATCTTGAGGCTAGAGTTGGGGAACTCTTATGCAAGTTTAAACAGGTTTGATTCCATTCATCATGCCACAGACAACGCTGTGCGAATATTCGTAGTTTTATGATTAATAAAAGCCCACAGAGACGGTGAAATGTTTTATTTAATCTTTTATATTCTGATAATACTACAAATCCTTCTTTAATTCTTAATGTCTTCGTAATATTATTAATAATTTCCTTTCGGTATTCAGAAGAACAAGAAGGATGTATTTCTTACACCAAGAAGTAAATAGTAACTCAAGCCAAAAATTAAAAAAATTTAATTATTAATAATACTAATTTCACTTCAAATAATTTTTAAAGCAATTTGCCTCTTTCCTGGGGTCATTTCGTATCAGACATTTAAAAGTGCAAAAATAAAATTTAAGATTATTGGTAATTAATTTTGAAATATTAAAATTAAATATAATTATACAGAATACAGTCAATATTCAGAATGTATATCGACTTATAATTTATTCTTAAGTTTTAAATTTCATTTAAAGGTTATTGATACTTTATATTCGGTTCTTTATAATCATTATGCATTAAATTTTAACACATATTTATGCATTATTTTAAATTTAAATAATTGGTGTTTGTTATTCCATGATTCTAAATAAATAAATAAACAATTTAATAAAATAATTAAACAATTTTATTTCTTCAAGTTATACATTTTTTTCTTAACGTTTAAGGCTAACATTTCCGTAGAATGTTGAGTCTATCAAAGCATTATTCTCAGAATAAATTGAGCTTATTGTATTTTATATATTGGAAATACATAAAATATTTTTATATATCATGGGCTTATTGTATTTTATATTTGGGAAACAGATGATGTAATAAGCAATAAATTTTTTAAAAACAATAATGAAAAAAATTTAACTTGATATATAATAATTTATAGTTTCTGCAATTTAAAATTTCTGCAAAATTTATATTGAAAAGAAAATTTCTAATTTCTTAAGGTATTTTCACATTTTGCAATCGAGGTTCGCTTCAACAATTTTTTAGTTATAACAAATGTTTTTTGAACCTCTCAAGATGATAAATAATTTAATTTCCTTTATATATAAATGATTCATACAGACACAAAAAATAAATGGTTCAGAAGCCCTCCATACCATAACATAACCATATTTCTAGAGACCATTACATTAGAAACAGAAGAAGAAACTCATATTTATTATTCGTAACACCTAAAAATAATAAATGAATAAATGCAATTTATATAATTGATTCTAATTTTAATAAGTGATTAAAATGCAGAAACAAAGAGCCATTTGTGAATACCCATCACATCAGTCAGTATAATTAAAAAGGTAAACTATGTATAAAAGTATTTGTTACCAAGAAATAATAGGAATATGTTTCCACCTACAATGCTTTTATTCAATTTTTATAATGATAAGGCCGAATTTTCAAAAAATGTATGAACTGAAATCAGAGAATGAAAATATAGTTTTTCTAACATTAACTTGTTATTATTTTGTATATCAGTTTTTATCTCACAAAAAAATTAGGTATGTTTTTTAAAGTATTTATTTGTGTGTGTATTTGTATAAATACTATTCATACTTTTACAAGTACTTTTGAAAACTGAAAAAGCTCGAATTAGCGATGAATTCAAATTAAAATTGACAAATGCCATAAATTTTTTAATAATTCAAAAATATTACTTTAAAACTAAACTAGAAGATCCCACACTCTAACGCCTCGCGACAAATGAAATCAAAACTACAACAACATAAAATAAAGCCATGAACACAAAGAAAAAAAAATATTAATTTTGCACTTAGTATGCTCATACTTCAATGCGTGTAAGATTTGAGGGGGGGAAAAGTAAACTCCGATCATTCCCTTCCTCCCTTTCTTGAATTATTAGAAACGAAATTAGCTAACTAAGATTTTATTTAGCTCATGATTGGCCTTGATAATTACGAGGAAAAAATTATCTAAGGCAACACAGAATATTAAATAAAAAGTCTTTTAGAATAAATTTTAAAATTGGAGTTCCGAGGTGCATTGAGTCGCCATTACGAGTACCAAATTACATGGTTGTAAATACGATAGATTTATCTAGCCATCGCACACATGCACACATACATTGAAAACAAATAGGTTCAGACAACCAGTAAAAAAACGCTTAGTGGAATGTGCTCTTACTCGCGATCAGCAAAGAACGCACAGACAGATGAAGAAAATGAAATTAGAATAATACTTTCATTAAATATAACTATGAATGTAGTATTAAATTTCAGGATATGAAAATCTTTTACAATCTTTAAAATCCAAGAACACAATGAAATGTTTAAAAAAAACTTACATTATTCGCTAAGAATGAACACAAATTTGCTGCAAAGAAAAGCAAGATATAAGTCTGCAGAGACTTCTTTTTCCACCGCGCTGCGAGTTCGAATTTACTCAATTATACTCCCTAGCACAGCCTTTTCACAGCACTTCCGTGTCAGAGATTTTTATTTCTAATGAAAAACATCTCCAGTTTCTTCTCATTCAGTTTACAATCAGCAGTTTAAATGACCAAATCAGTTTTTCACAACATTGTTTACTTTTCTTGCTGACTCATAGGAACTTTCGATGAATGGACATAAATATGATCTTTCGACCTTATTTTTATCTGGTCGGACGCCGTTTTTTTTTTTTTTTTTTTTTTTTTTCCTTTTCCTTCTTACGTAAAATGCCGTCCTGAATCATTTTTAAAACTCATAAATTTAATTTCTTTCTACCGTAATTACTTAAGAGTAATTCATTTTTTTTTTATCTTGAGATATCTGTCTTGGCTATTAATCAAAAAATATTTTAAAGTTGCGTTTTTACAGGAGTTTCAGACACGTGTCCAAACAAGTGACACATGAAATATCACTCACATTTCCAAAAATGGCAATAATTTTTATCTTCAACATCTCATATCAACAACGGGCTACATAAAATGTTGAGAACACCGAGCAATTTTTTGCGCCACAAATTTTGTTTTCCTTCAGGAGGAGGACGCAAGCAAATAAAATAGGGTTTATATTCAGCCAGCTACAAACCATCCATTAAGACCACACATGCGCAGAAATTGTACAATAGCAAGTACTTGTCCCATCGAGACAATCACTTGCTATTATCCTCTCTTTCTGCGCATGCGCAACCTTTATTCTGCGCATGCGTGACTTACTGGAATCATAAATGTCTGAGTGTAATCCCACCTTAAATGGCGTAAGCCAAACGCCTTTCAGTTGGAACAACATGGAAGCTTGGAGAGAGGGGCGCCAATTCAAAAGCTATCCTCGTCCTAAATAGTCCTAATGCGGCATTCGAATGGGCCGTTAATACAGCTGAAAACTGCAACAGAAATCTTTTTGGTGAGCTTGAGAATCAATAATAAATAAATTAATTAATTAAGGATAATTATTGATGAATAAGAACTAATTTAAAAATATTTTTTCAACACTTACATTAAAATTTTTTATTGTTCCATAGCAATTCAGTTAATGGTTAAGAAGGAAATAAAAGTAATAGAAAACTTTTATTCTCATATTCAATTTTTAATTAAATATCAATTGCAATTTTTTCTTTAAATCTTATCTCGTATATCAAGATAAAAATCTTATTATTAATTTAATTGACTAATAATGAAATCATTCAAAATTTTTCAGAAAAGATAGAATTGATATTAATAAAATATTATTTTGATAATATTTTATTATCAAAAGGCATTACATTGTAGCATCGTTTTAACCTACAAGGCCATAGTTGCCATTAGTGATTACAAAAAGAAAAGTTGTCCTTCATTTAAACTTGAAATCTTCTATTTACCATACTACTGTACTAACTCTTTCAATTGCAATTTTACTAAATTTACGAAATGTAATTTTTTTTTGTCTCATTTTTATAGCTATTTTTGTATCATTATTTCAAAAAATTTTTATTCTACTAAGTCGATTCAAGAAATTCATTGGAATACAAAAATATAAATATATTAATTTTTCTTTGTGCTAAAAATAATTTGATAATCGGCTTCATTGCAATTTTAACTTCTAAATTGTGCGACCTATTATATTCCTACAGAAGAGCAAATTTCTTTTTGAAACTATATAAGTTCAAAATATTTTATAACGCTCTTTTTTTCCTACTCTCTGTTTTCCTAGCCCATTTGCTGTATTGCGCTAGCCATGGCTTTAAAAAGAAATGTTGATAAAAGATTTTAAAAAAAGATTATTTTCTTAAAATTGCGAATAATGTGATTCGTTAAAAGAATTCCACGCCTGTTTCTTCAAAAAAAAGTTATAAAGGTCAATAGGATATCATTTGTTTGGCGAAAAAAAAGTATTTTAAAGAAAAAAAAGTCGGAATTTCGATTCTATCTCATACACCCACCAGTCTTTTTTTCATTGTGCTTCAGTCCTTCGCCCACAACTTCATAAATCAACAAATTGCTTTTAATGGTTTCTGCAAGCAGTTAAATAGCATCTTTATGTTCAAAACTACATTTTTATGTTCATGCCACATCTCACTGTAAGTTCCTCCATATAGTTCTAAAAGTGTATCGGCTTCAAGGAAGAATGTGTGAACTTCAATTTCAACAGAAGTTTTTAAAAATTAATTTATTCTACAAGTAAAATGAAATAAATATTTTCTTCAACTTCTATAAGATGTCTTGTATTACAGGTGTTTTAAAAAATCGCATATTCTACAAAAAAGGTTTAAAAATCATCAAACATTTAAAATCATTATAAAAAACCCTCAAACATACTCAAAATGTTAATATGTAGGATGAGTTTAGCATAATCTTCCTAATGAAAGCGGTTGATAGTAAAGCCCATGTGAATCATTTTTAACATGGAACACTAAGGCAACCCTCTCCTATTTCTTACTTTTGCAAAATTATGGTAAGTCATTGGGAAAAGCAATCACAACCTAAGAATACCAAATTTATCAATGCTAATTCTTACCTGTTGGAATAAATCCTAATTTTAAAAGTTTATGACGGATTTATACGTAAAATAAGAAAATATTTTGAAAGAGAGGGAAAAATCCTATAAGATGATACCATTGTCATTAGAATATCTGGATTTAAAGTTCAGCTACATTGGCAAAATGCAAAATAGAATTGTCACCAAAATCTTTAATGTTGCATTACATAAATGTATCAAAAACTTGGCCATTCCATCAGCTGGTGAGAGAACCTACAATGAACTGTGTCAGTATAGTAGAAATACAGTCTTTCGTTTGCAATATATCACTAAAATCGACCTTCGTCAAAAAAAAAAAAAAATAGTCTCAAGAGGTCTATCTTTATCCATTTTAAGTCTGTCATTTTAACTAGGTTGAAGAAAGCAAATTTTAAAGCCAAATAAGAAAAGTAGCATTTTTATTAAGTTATAAATATGTTGGCAACAAACAGAAAGACATCTTCATATCCGAAAGAGTTCAAAGTGCCACATTTGCATTCATTCCATTTACCTTCCATTTGTTGACTTTCTGACGAATGTCTGTTTCAAAGACTGCCGATTTCAATGATATATTGCAAAGAAGACTGTTTTTTCTTCAAAACTAGACAATGATATGATTTATCGTAGGCTTCCACTTTTCTCAGACCCCTGGGAGTAAAAATTTCATCCTTCAGATTATCACAGAAAATTATTGCGGATTAAAGAAATGATTAAATGCCATTAAATATTATTTGAGAATGCTTATGAAAAATTAATAAATTTTTCTTACAACAACCTAATCAAATACTATATATTTAAAAAATAAAATAACTTTTCACTTCATAATTGTCATTTTTTTAAATCAAAAACTTTCTACAGATCTGTTTTTATTATTATATTATTCCTTCATTTCATTTATTCTATTACATTTTTGTACATTTGCAATAATTTTGTCGTATTTTTGCACAGTGAATTATTAATTTAAGCCATGATTAGTGACCGATTAAGTTTTTAAATTTGTTTAAACATATTTACTAAGCTGCTCCATTTTCGCAGAATGTTTTAAATGATGAAGGCTCAACTGTCATACGAGGCTCGTGGAGGGGGGAAAGTGGAGATTATAATCATTTCTACTTATCTATGTTCTAAGAATAATTTCCTGATCATTCGAACTCCGGCTTCACAGTAACTTTAACTTTTGAGTTGCACAGGCTATTATGTTCCGTCAAAACCAAAACGCTGCCTCGCGAATTCCTTTCTAAAATTATATAAGTTCAAAATACTTTCTAGAGCTCTCTTTTCCCTTCTTTCTGTTTTATTTTTCTGCTCTCAGCTCGTTTTGAGCTCGTCATTCTTTAACATAATAATCTTTGCGAAAATTGAAAAAAACTATTTCTTTAAATTTATAAAGAATAAAAATCATTAAAGAACTTTACATCTTTCCAAAGAATTTTTTATTCTTATTTTGTTCTTCTTATTCACACATTCTTTTCACGCAAAAGTAGTTTGGCTTGTTATATATAAGGGATAGACGCAAAATGAGATGGATGGAGTCAGTGGAGACAGACTTCCTGGATATCCAGGAAAGAAACTGGCACGCAAGTGTCGAAAGTAGAATGCGGTGGAACAGAATTCAGAGGAAGGCACTGGCCCACCCTGGGTTGTCTAACCAAATATGATGACATATATATACATATATATAAATTATTTGTTACCAAAAGATTCTTAGGATTTTCATTCGATTTCACTTTGCCTGAAAAAGGAATAAAGTCATCATAATCTGAATCATTGCATAACTAACCTTTTTACTTTCACTCATTCGCTCTCCCAGGCCTTCCCTTTTTTTAATGATGGACTCATCCAGTATACCAAAAAAAGAACGTAAACTGCTGCTGCAAGCACAGCATTCTCGACTTTCGAAATCTTGACACATGAAACAAGAAAAGAACATTTTGTCGTCCACAAAAATTGCAACAACCCATCAGCCTTTTGTCAACAACAAATATTTAAATGAAAAAAAAATAATAATAAAATAAAAAAATGTAGACAGATGTCTGCAATACTATGGTAAAAGCGACTAAACATTCGTGATTGGATTTTGAGAAACGCATTTTACTGCATTTTATTGTATTAATTTGCTTCAGAAAAGTTTCTTTGCAGAGTCAAACATTATAGTTTCATGAAAGGGTTTTTAAGTTAATACATTTATTGATTGATTGGCGATTTGTTGAGACTTCTTCAGAGGTCTCATCATGAGAGAGTCGCTGATAATACATATGGGTTAGATGTCTCTTCTTATATAGAAACATTCTGTAATAAATTCCCTATAATCTGCAAAATGTCTCTTTATATGTTTATAATTCTGGGACAAAATATCAATTTATATCACTACGTATTGTAGATGTGTGTATTATTGTTTATAGTTTTCCCTCTGCGTATAGTAGATATAGAAATTTTTTTTGAATAGTAATACAATGTAAGTAAAAAAATTATGTTATAATTTTCATTGACATTATTTTTTTTTAATTCAAATTTAGAATAATTTCAAGTTTTCGAAATACCAGATCGAGTGATTACAAAATATTTACAACAGATATTCTATAACTGGCCATCTTTAGAGACAAGTTTGAATTGGCACGAATGCTTTTTGCGTTACTATTAGATAAATCTCATGCATAACTTAAAGTTCATGATAAAAATATTTTTGTCGTATCCAACTGTGTTCGAAGATATATATATATATATATATATATATATATATATATATATATATATATATATATATATATATATATTTGAAAAATAATATATATTTTTTTAATCTATTTTTTAATTGCATATATTTTAAAACTATAAACATACTGTAAAATCAAACTTCAAAAATATTTTTTTTTTAAATGAGAAATTTGACAAAAAATGACTTACTTGATTATTGTATTCTAAATATATCTAAATTCTTGCAGGGGTATGTTTTTATCATCTAAAACCATACTCCTACAAGAATTTATGTTATCTATGTTATAACATAAGAAGTTATCTATGTTATGTTCTAAAATATTTCTTGTAATTCAAAATAATTTTGAGATATAGCTGAACAAAGTTATTAAACTGGCAATTTTTCCTAAAAAATGCTTTTTATTTATGCTTAAAAATTTTTAAATGTTACTAATATCCGATACTGATTTTAGTTTTTAGAGAAGAACTTAAAACAAATTTCAGAGAGCTGTCTCAGAAGATATCTCATCCATAATAACTTTTTGAGAAATCATTGCAATAGTCGACCGTTTTCTTAAAAAATATCTTTTCCCAAAAGACGCATTTAAAGTTTTAATAAAAAAAATTATTTGTGAGTCCGCAATAAAACTACTATAACTTAATTTGCAATTCAAGTAGAATAAAAAAAAGACATTTTTAAAAAGCTTATAAAACAAGCTACACAATTAAATCATAACAATTCGATAATTCTATTGGGAACGACAGTTTTAAAACAGAGATAGCAGTTCAGCGTTAAAAAGTATTCGAGGTAAATATCTAAAATTATAGAAATAAAATCAACAAATTTCGTATGCTCAAAAAATCTTGAAACTATTGAGTTAGAAAGTCTAAACTATCGAATTAAAAGAGAAGATAAACACAGAAGGACTTTAAAATTGCTTAGTAACATCTTCAAATATACCTCTTAAAATCTGAAGATTTTCAGTGACCGAGCATTATATTAGAATTTGATTTTTATTCTTGCCAGCTGGATAAATGCTTGTAAGAAAAACATTTGCCAACTTATTTAGCCGTTAAACATACAACGAGTCAACTCTTGTACATGATATTGAAATTTTGAAATCATTTACAGGAGGGAAAATAACATGTCATAAGACGTCGCCTATGCATATTTATCCAGAATTGATAATTCTCATTTTCACATATTCTAACATATCTATCTAGTCAAAGAAATACGCCGTATTCACTGACGATACAATTATACTTGTCCAAGAAGTTACAACCAAGTTTATAATGCACACTTTCTAAACTTCTCTTAGGGATACTAAGAACTGATATTCATTTGCCGTATATCAGTTAACACTAACAAATCATGCATGATTTTGTTTCGGAAAATTCTTCCTTCAAAAATAATTAAAATTTCTCTTTTTTCAAAGAACTCACTGAGAAAGTGAAATCAATTTCACAGAAAGAAAATTAACTTCTTGCATTATAACTTTATTTAACATCCTGCTTAGATGGCACATCCCATTTAGGAAATTTATCATTATTTCAATCCTTATAATAACAGAAAAAGCACTTAAGATACGGAAGTTTTTCGAAATGACATTTGCATTTTAGATTATTTAACACTTTCACTTGATTGCAGAATTAAATACTAAAAATTCAATATGTCATTATAGCGCGAGAGGTTAACATTGCATAGCCAAGTGAAATGCAATTCGGAAAAATACTGGAGCAAAGTGCATCTAATCATCCTTCTAATAGGAAGTAATTTATTTTGCAAATCGATCCGCTTCCTCATTGGGTCACTTCCTCTTGGCCAGGGACCCAGATCACCGTGATAGACAGCGAATGATTAAAAGTTAAATGAAAAATTATGTAGTTCAAGGATGACGGATTGCTAATTTTAAAGTTTCTAAGAGACTTGTGCTATGATTAAGAATGATATAACGATTATTGTTTTTAACATGTAATTTAAAAATAGTGAATACGCTCATTTACATTTGGAGTAATTCAATTCAATTTTTGCATATTAAGATTATAAATAGCCCAGAAGTAAAAAGAATTCAGAGTAAAAAGGTCTGATTTAGATACATCAGTTGTAGGGATTGCAATACCGGGATACCGAATATCGGTATTTTGAGCCATTTGTACAATTTTGTAATACCGGTATTCACAAGTTTAAATACCGGTTTTTCGGTATTTACTAGAAAATTTTTAAATTGTCTTCACTATAGGTTCAGGTATCGCGAACATAGCAATATAGTATACGTTTTTGTTTTTATGTCTCCCTAACGGGCGAAATGAATTAGCTAATGAATGGCTTAATGAATTGCTTAAATCTAAATTCGCGAAACATGGATTATCCCTGAAAGAAAATATTGTATGGAGCAACAATTATGAAAAAAGTTGGAAAATTGATTGGTGCAAATTAGCAGTTGTGCTATGCACATGGAATTCAATTAGGAGTAATAGATGTATTATACCAAAAAAATAAAGAATAGAAGAATCCAAATACTGTGGATATAGAAACTTCGGATTCCAACTTTGAAAAGAGTAAGAGTGAGAGTGATATTGACAATGAAGACAATGACAATGTAATTGTTGAAGAAGATATTGCTAATGAGGATGAAATATTAACCTTTCAAGAATTGCTTCCTATAATTTATAAAATTCGAAAAATTGTTAAGATATTTAAACGTTCCCCTATAAAAAGGATATATTACTAAAATATATACTAACTGAAAATAAAACAGAATATATATTAATAGTATTAGATTCTAAAACACGTTGGAACAGTTTACTCCTAATGGTGGAACGATTTTTGAAACTGAGAAATCCAATCCAATAATCAATAATCGACTTAAACCTGTAAATTAATTTTTCAGATGGTGATTTAAATAAATAAGATGTTTCTTTACTTTTTTGTGATTATATACTGTTATAATTTATAAATTACAAATTATTTTTTGTGATATTTACTCTCTCTAACAAAACTGGCAAATAAAACAAAGAAACACCTGTGTTTTCTTTCTTTTTCTAAAATTTCTAATATCGGTATTAAAACTGTTATCCCGGTATTAAGATTTAAAAAATACCGGTATTGAACTTTTGGTCCGGTATTGCAATCCCTAATCAGTTGCTAAGATGATATTGTTGCTTACCACCTGATCTAGATATTCTTTGTAGAAAAGAGGGAAAAGATGCATGGATTCAATTTTTTTAAGGCGAGATGAGATATAAATATAAATGTAGTTAGTGATCCTCGAATATTGTAAGATAATAATATTTTAGAATATCTGTAACGGAAAAGCTCCAGCAATTCAAAACGTTTTGCTATTCTTTCTAAAATGAGAAAAACTTGTGATTCTAGAATCGGATCAAGAATTATATAATGCGGAAAATTCATCCACTTTTCAATGCTTTATTAATAAAAGTTTGCTCAAACAATCATGTTTGACATTTAAGAGAGAAGAATCATCCGTTTCCTTTTTAAAAAAATGAATGAGGAGTAAATTTCGGTAAATTAGTAATGTATTTTAACGTAGAATTGTATAGTGGTTCCTATTTCTTTCTGTTTGTCTTGCACGCTTGTGAAAACGTCAGACATGCAAAATCAGTATCGCCTCTCATAGCTAAGTTGATAGGCAGAACTAAATGGATTGATCTCAGAACTAAATAGATCCCAGGTCTCATGATTTACCACTAATTGACTTAATTGACATTAAGAAATCTATTTTTTAAAACAGAAAATGAGGTTGAAATGAAATGTTCTTAGAAATATGAAGACCAAGAATTTTGGTCTTGTCAACTCGGGAATTTCAATTGAGCAGACAAGAAGTGTTATGAAAACTTTTTCTTTCGCTTAAAATTTATGGCGTAATATATAAATAGAGAGAAATTCGGTTTCCAGTTCGAGCCCTATTTTGCAATGTTAATTAAAAAAGAGTGTAAGCTGTGATTCTCATAGCTTATTAATCATAAATTGTCAGCGCATCTAATAAATCGTCTTATTTCTTTCATAGGAAGGTCATTTTTCTTCCTCAGTATTCTCGATTATTTCTTATCATGAAGTATTAGCAAGCATTTTCAAGAGGAGGAATTTTGATATAATGATACCATACTGCTACTACGCTTCAAAGGAATACTAAGAATTTTACCAGTTTCAGAAAATTCCATTCCAGTATTGAGGGATTTTATAATATCAGGAATTTATTCTAACGGGTAATTTTGGAAAATCCAAATACTCTTGGGTAGTAATTTTGCCAAAAAAAAAAAAAAAAAAGTCTTTTAAATATGTTGAGTATCAACGAGAAATGTGGCTATTAACAGCAGAACAAGGGGAAAAAATGAAAGAAGCAACTCCTTACAAAACGCACGCTATTACACATAAAATTATTCGGAATTAAAAGGAGAAAGCTGAAAGGTCCATATTAATATCACTGGAATTTGTCATTATCCGGGCATTTAAGTAGTATTCCAAAAAAAAAAAAAGTCCAAGTCCAGTTTTGCTCAAACAAACAAAAATACGAATGAAAAATTTTTTCAATCTAATTGATATCAATAATCTAAGAGAACTTGCGAATATTAGCAAAAAATAAAATAAAAACAAAGGTTAAAAATCAATCAACTCACCACAGCTGAAAGCATTTCCAAAGATCTGCCTAGCGAAGTAAACCTATCTCGTATTTTTAACATTTCGAGCAAAATGTTTTAAATCTCAGGAAATATGGTTACATTAATCGTTAAATTAATTTTTACAGAAATTTTAAATATCTTTAAGATGTGTAAATTTTTGAGTACAATTTTTTTTAAATTACTATTATTTATCCGTTTTAGCGATTGGCTTATGATGAATCTAGGATTCTTCTCGTGATTCTTTTTTATCTGTACTTATAAGAAGTGTGTGTGTGTGTGTGTGTGTGTGTGTGTGTGTGTGTGTGTGTGTGTGTGTGTGTGTGTGTGTGTGTGTGTTGGCGCTCCATAGGCCAGACTGTTCGACCTACAGTTATCAAACTTGGCTCACATTATTTTGAGAGTAGGAATGTGCATCTAGAAGCGATATTTTGAAATTTCAATTAGAATTTTAATTAATTAAAAATTAATCTGATTTTTGACGTTTTCTGCGGTAAGACATCACTACATAAAAATAAATTTTACACCGCTTTAAAATTCTAAAAGTTGTCCCTTTAATAATATCAATTTATTAGTCGCGCAAATTTCTGCTTAATCTTGGCAATTTTTAAAAAATATTTTTCCCTTGATTTTCAACAACAAATTACATTGTTACCCTGAAATTTAAACAGTTTTCAGTTTTTCAGCAAATATTTGTCGTAGATTTAAGGAAGAAAAATTCTATTTAATATCTGCATAGTTTAGGAGACAAATAAAAAAAAGTGAAATTACAAAACTGTGAAATTTAGAAAAAAAATATTTACGTTTTCAATAGTACTATGTTGTTATGGTATTGTCTCACTTAGAAAGGTTCGTGCTCACAATATATAGGGTAAGTTGTTGTTGTTTTATGACTTTTGACAATTCACAAGCCCGCAAATTGTTATCTGTCAGCAATTTAAGCCGAGTGAGCGTCTCTTGTTTTAACAGTAGCGCCAACTAGGTCCAAGAGTACGACTTAGCTACTCACGCGTCACAACCCGTTTTACAGGGCGGACTTCATTCATGCATTTCATTCACTCGTCGACAGACCGCAATTTAAACCTGTATCAGAGAACGATCACCTCTGAACCAGTACCCCAGAGGTACTACTCTGGACATAGAGGACTTTGTGACCACAATAGATTTATACGTGCGCCAGCCACTACACACTCACACACACGGACAGTCTTCGGGGTTTGAACTCACAATCTAAGAGATGCGAGTCCAGCGCCCTACCAACCAGATTATCCCGGCCCACAGAGTAAGCAAAACCTGTTAACTAAGATAATCAAAATGATACGGCTTTAATGCTAATCAATTTGAGGGAATAATGGACTTGGAGTTATATCTAAACGATTTATCTAAAAACTAATACGACCAATATTCCTGGGAAACTAATTGCCCACTTGAGGTGACAAGTAATTAATTTTTTTTAAAACTTGATAGAGTTGAATTAATATTGCTCTGCAGTAGCTAATATCTTATTTAATTTTAATAAACATTAGATAGAATTGCTTAGAATATATTAACTTCAGAAAAGTGACTGTGAAATTCTAAGTATAATGGCGCTCTGGGAAATGCTACTCTAATGAACTCAATTTCATCATCTCTCTCTATTCTTCTTTGGCCAAAACTAAATCATTTACAAGCAAATCTTATGAGGATTTTCCTTTATGGTTTCCTGATTTAAAATTCAAAGTATAACACAACAGAAGTAAGAATTGTTTTTACTCATTAATTGTTTATTCAACAATATCATTTTTATTTTAATAAAATTGCATTGTTAACTGCTCAATAATTATATTATTATGGTTTTTACTTTAACTGCGCTACAGAATATTTTTATTTTCACCAGCCTCACTTACAATTAGTGCATTCTGCAAACCATTTAGCAAATCGCTTAGTGCATTCTGCAAATCATTTAACAAATAATTTCGTTGCAGTTAAGGCGATTTGTTTCGTAATTTTCTATTACAGGTAAGCTCTTTCTTATGAAATAATATTTCGAGAAACAATTTCCACGTTTAATATGGAGATACATGCTAATCGGTGCTCGTAGCATTGCAGCGGTTGCTAATATAAAAAAAATATATATTATTTTTTCCGGTTTAGAAATAATTTTCAAAATTTTTTTTCTTTTTATACATTATTATTCTAAGAATGCTTTCATTTTTTTGCTGCGATTCGTAGTTTACATAAAGTTGTCGAAACAAAAATTACATATGATTTGTAAACGGATTGCAGATTTTTTATGTATGCGGGTTAGTATGCCTATTTGGAAAACTTTCAGGAAAAATTAAATCACATTTGTGCTTCGCTTGGAGGTATTCTGATCCAAAGTCAGCAGTTCGTCCTTGAGATGTTTATCAGCTTACTATTTTTTAAATAAATAAATAAAAACATATATATTCTCATATAAATAGTAATATAATAAGAATAAATATTATCATGTACATTTTCACAAAGTTATAAAAATAAAAATTTAATCTAAATCATTAATATGCAGAGTAAGTTAAAAATGTATTGAAATGTGAAACTAAATTGTTGTTGAACTAAATTAAAACTAATTTTTTAGAGCCGCAAAATGCTTAAATTCGCCAATGTTATGACTCAAAATTTCACATGTAGTCTTTACACCTAAACTATAGACAACAATCAAATTCTGCATAAAATCGCTAAATGGGTTTATATATTTGTCCTGCGCAGGCGAACAGGACAACTTAAAAATGCTGCAAGCTAACTAGATGAAATTTAACATCAGGTATCATGAGCACTGCAATCTTTTTTTATCAAAGATCAGATAAACTTTACCTAATGGTTGATTGTCTGTCTATTCCGGTGTATGCGAGGGCGAGAATTCAAAAGCCAAATAAATGGAATTTGGTTGTTGTTGTTGTTTATAATGGCACTTACCATGCACAAGTTCGCTCACGAAGTCAGCGATTTTAAGCCAAGGGAGCGTCTCTTGTTTTCAATAGCGCCAACTAGGGCCAAGAGTACGACTTAGCTACTGACACATCTCATTCGCTTTCACAACCCCTTTTTACAGGGGGGCACATACACACATCTCACAGATATAACGGAGGAAGAACAACCATGCCCGTACCGGGACTCGAACCCAGGACGCCCAGAACACGGGAAAGACGCGCTACCCCTATGCCAGGACGCCGGCATTGAATTTGGTAAATGGTTTTAACATCAAAATCGTATATATGCGTCCAATTTCTCGCACTTTGTGGATCAAACGAAAGCAGTCTATTATTTTAATTATACTACGAAACTAAACACGAAAGGTGCGATGTTGTGAAAGCAAGCGATAAAGTGAAGGAAAATATTTCTTTCTGTTTTAATGGAGTCTTTTCTTACCTGCTTAATCATCTTCAAATGTAGTGCGCTAGCTCAATTTTGGGTTAAATATTTGATGACACAATGAAAATGGTTTCAATTCCATTGCAACAATAAACAGTATTGTTAAAAATTATACCAAAAAATATTTTAACAGTCGTTAATTTAACAATAAATAGCGCGAATAAATCGGCATCCTTAAAAACATATTTTTTTAAATTTTAAAATGGTTTTAAAATTATTTTTGTACCAAAATATTTTCGAAATTTATCTTGGGAAGAAAGCTGAAATCCTGCTTAGTTTTTAATTAATTAGAATTTCAAAATTATTTTTTAAAAAAAGATGAATGTGCCATAACCTAAGTATATTTATGCCGAAATAACTTTAGGTGAAATAGAGGCACAAAACAAAGGCTCATAGATACAGAAATAGAGGCAAATTGTCTTTCATTAAAAATACAGAATTAAAAGAATGCACTTATTAAGGCGTATGAGTTTCAACTTTTTCTTGTAATTCGTGTTTCAGTTTTGAACTTTAAATCAGCCAAATTAGCCCTTGAATTTCAAGAAGCCAGACACAGCTTCAATTATTTTAAATATGTGAGGAACAATTTAAAAGCATTTGTTTACTTTCAACGCTTTCTAGTCAGATGACAAGCATCAGAAGAATATAAAAATTGAGTCGCTCTGAAAAGTGTTTAAATTCTCCGTGAAACAATGACCTGTCTCGGTGAAAGACAAGAAAGCCAAGATTCTTTTTCACTCCTTGTTTATCAAATGTCAAGAATAAATAAAGGGGTCATATAAAAATTGAATTTTTAATAGAGGAGGTTCTGGTGCAAGGGTCTGTGAAACATTTTTACTTCTTTGCACATAAACCTCATAAAGAGAAAACAGTTTTTTTTTTTTTTTTGGTTAATACTGGATTTGAGATTCATGAATCTTCATGTTTAAGAACTCTCGAAATTCGAAAAAATCATTTTTGAAGTTGTATATGTCTACGAACACAATAACTAAAAACCTGAAAGGATAGGTAGAAAAGAATTTGATTTGTGTTCTCTACAGTTGAAGATTTATATTAAATTTTGAAGAAATTCCGATAGCAGAGAAATAAAAGTTCAATAGTTCAAGAAATAAAAGATTAAAATTTGACTGGTAGCCTTTACAGCCAAATTGAGTCCCTGTATAGCATTTTGAAAAATATCCTTCAAGACTGAAACAAATCCAAGGAGAGACTATCTGGCTAATTGCGCATCAGGGTCTAAGTAAATCTGATGATTCAGAACCAGAATGAGCCAGGTACATGGAATTTAATACCGAAAAATAAATCTTAGCAAAATTTCTCAAGATTCTTGCAGTAGGAGTTATATTCTCAAAATAAGCCCTACAAGAGCGACATAGTTAATGCCAATCGACTGCCGATTCCAGGAAAGTGTCACGGAGTACTTGAACTGAAGGTTCTTAACCTCCGGATATAACAGGTGAATAGAATAATGGCATAGCAATGAGATTGCTTAATAAGTGGTTGTACAAGGAAAATTGAGAATTTACTTAAAATATAACAATTAATAACAACACATAAGAAAAAAAAATCTGAAAAAAAAAAAAGATTTTTTAATAATAAATTGGCGGCAAAATCGATCTAGTGTCAAGTTGGTGGCAAAGCTAAAGTAATGTCTCAGCCATGCTGGAGGTGGTGAGGTCGCTTAACATTCTTTAGGTGCTATGGCGTATACTCCAATTTTTTTAAATGCCATGTTAACGCTATTGTCGAATTTTTCGAAGAAACGCTTTGAGAGTTTCTTACGGAAGTCTTATAGTGCCAATCGAAATAAAGATGTAACACGAGCACACATTTTATAAATAATGGCGTGAATAAATTGTGGCTAGACAACTAAAAACTTCATTATTCCATGGATTTAAAAGAAGTGTTTTTTTTTGTTTTTTTTTTTTTGTTTTTTTTTTGTTTTTTTTTGGTAAAGAATGTGACTTTGGAAGGAGAAAACGATTTTTTTAAAATTTTCGTTCATTAAAAATGAAGGGAATTTTCAACGTTTATTCTTTCTGGTGTAAGAAGTATATATAAAGAGAAAGTCTTGTAATCGTCAAAAAATTTGAACTCGAGATTCTGACGAATCTCCACGTTTCAGACTTCCTTGAATCTGTAGTGGATTATTATGAGCGAGGATAGAACCTCGGACCTTGTGGTTCGCAGCTGAGTAACACGACCACAAGACAAAAGTATTTGCCCGTGTTTCGTAGCTGTTATCTGGCTTATAAGCTTTTCACCACAAATCCGACAAACACAGTTTTCTTATTTAAGTCTATCTGAACACGACAACTGAAAAATGCTTCGAGATCAAATGGACGAAATTTGGCGTATGAGCTTAAAACCCGATTTGTAGATTTCTGTCAAATTTTGGGTGAAATCGATTAATAGGAGGTCGATCTATCGAAGCTTGCTCTCCCAATAGAAATTAATATGGTAACTACAAAAAAGAAAGAGCATGCTGTATAAAATTTAGTATACTGATTTAGCATCCAAATGTAGATCCGTATGAAATCTGGAATCAAATCCAGTAAGTCTGGCTGTCTTCCGACCTGTGCATGCAAATGCAATAACTCAAAAATTTAAATGATCATGAGATTAATACACAAGTACCAGTTTTTATTACGTCACTACGAAGTACCAACTCTCATATCTGGGACTCTGAAAATAATAGTCTGAGTATACGTGGTTTTCATTACTTTTCCCAAAAATCTCAAATTTATGCATGAAGAGAGTAATGTCTTTATTAAAGAGTATGCGATAAAGTTCCGGAGAGACTATTTCCACTTTTCATACCAGACAATTTTTTTTTTTCTTACCCAATGATTTTTACATGTTAAACGTTTGCACGAGTCAATCATTTCGGATTGAAAATTTTTATTGTCATAATTTTCTTTTTTACAAGAGACTTATGAAGTTTTTTGGGCACACAATATTTGGTTAAACATTATCAAACTCTGTACATTTCTCAAAATTCAAAATTTGTCTCAGTAATGACGAGGTGCTTTAATAATGGAAGAATATTGAGAAATAATCCACAAAGTTTATTTGTAACAGTACTCTCTAGGGAAAGAATTCTAAAATATCTCATTTGTCTTTACTAATAATGAAGGCGTCTCTCTCTCTCTCTCTCTCTCTCTCTCTCTGTGTGTGTGTGTGTGTGTGTGTGTGTGTGTGTGTGTGTGTGTGTGTGTGTGTGTGTGTGTGTCGGTGCTCTACTGGCCAGACCATTCGACTCACAGCCTTCAAACTTAACGCATACATATTTTGGAAGGTAGGAATTTGATTTTTTAAATTTTTAAAATTGTTATTTTATGATACCAATTTTATAGTCATACGAATTTTTGCTAAATTTTAGCAATTTTTCAAATTTTTTTTTTTTTGTCTAATTTTTATCAATAGCTTCTTTCATCACTAAGGATGCCTTGAAATTCAAAATTGTTACAGTTTTTCATCTTACTTTGTAACATTATATATGTAATATACATATCTTAGTGTAACTGATTATTATCTAAGAATTATATTCAAAAATAAAATTTGTGTGTAATATATGAAATTATCCATAAAATTTTGGAATTTTTTCTACTAAATCCACTTCTAGAGCATTCAGTGTCAAACACTTAGATCATTACAATCTGCATAACATAATTAGCACTAATTATAAATTTCATTAAGATATCTTAATTATTTTTTGAGATACTCGTGCGGTAGAATTATGAAAAAAACTTTTTCTTTAGAAAATGTATTTAAAGTTTTTAAATGCTTATAAATAAGCATCACTTATATGTCAATAGTTTGTTATAACTTGGCTTCTAATTGACAGAGAGGGAAAAGTAAGGTAGTGGGAAAAAAACGTACTTTTTTTTTTTTTTTTGAAACTGCAAAAGAAATAAAGAAAATGTGAATTTTCATCCAAATTCATATTTTTAACCTAGTCGGATACCTTAAATTAACAAAGCTTTAATTTCTGTCACATTTGACGCTTAAAAATATTTTCTTGAGGAAATCATAAATATTAAACTATACGCGAGAGACTTAATTGAGAATAAATACAACCATATTTCCCTGCCAGCTAACTCAAAGTGGCTAATACTTAATAATACTCTTGCATTAAAATTTATCAGTTCTGTTTGTATTTAATTCAATAAGATAAAATGCATATATATGCATACAAATGAATTATTATAATAGTAATAGAATAAATACATAGGATACTTTTTTTATAATTCGAATAAATTTTCTATATCTTCAATATATGAAACGTTTCAAAAAATTATCATTTTCAGCAAGAAGAAATAATTATTCACCCTGAATCAATAAAATCAATTTTAGAATTTCATTCAGAATTTTTTTTTTTAATTATTTTCAGAAGAATCCAAAAGCTTATGCTCAGAATTCCCAGTTTCAATTTAAAAATATACATAGATATTAATATGTAAATTATAAACGATTTTACCATCAAAATGACTCTTTGCTTTCCTATTTCACCACTGTCTTCAACGTCTTGTTAAAGGCAATTTAGTGCAATGAAGTTAGTTTCTAACTATATTCGAATAAATATTAGCGATAAATGTTAGGATCAATTAATGTTGTTGCAAACAAATGGTATCATTTAAATTAGCTTAGAATAAATGGATAGACGAAAATTTTGAACTGTTCTTTAACTTTTCATATAATCTGCGCCCATTTGCCAAAAAAACAAATCTATCTTCTTTTTTTTTTTTTTTTTTTTTGTATTCATTTTCATTCGTAAAATTCGTTTTACTTTTTACGTATTTATTTTTCTGAGCATTTTTAAATTTTTCGTTTATATATATTTTTTCCCATTATTTTCTAAACCTTTTGATTGTATATGGAATATCAGTAAATCTTATATGTCATATAATCTTCCTACTTCCCTTTGAAAATAAAGTTAAATAAAAATGAAATGATAAAAAAAGTGCACATTTTAATATAGTATCGAACAAAATAAAAATATTTGTTTTTGAAGTTGACAAAGATTATCATTAGATTAACCATTTATAATATTTCACCACCATCCCTCTTCCTTTCAAAAAAATTGTGGCATTCGCTAAGCCTCATATTAGAAACGATAAATATTACATTAATACCTTTTCTACTGATTAATTCTCTGATTTCTACTGATTCTTTCGAAACTTATAAACATATTCATGGAAAGTACGGTATAACCATCATTTGCATATATGTGACATAACTGCACCATAAATACAAATGACGGAGTTACCCGTTAATAAAAAAAATTACAAAAATGTTTTTTTTTAGTTGTCGCACCCACTAAAATAATACTCTATAAATATTTCGAAACAAAAGTAATTTTAACCCAGAAGATAAAAATACGGCATTGCCAGTTCTAGACTCCTTATAAAATACTCTTGAATGCGTTCATTTGCAAATTGAAATGAAATTTTTATACGATAATTTACTGTTCCAAATATCAGCTTATTGAACGCTATAATCAATATCAGGTTAAAAATGTTAGTTTTGTTATTTTTATTAGACAATTTTATTTTTTACTATTATTTATTATTTTTTACTAGTAAATATAACAAATGTAATAAATGGCAGGTTCAAACTTCTCGACATTTAATTAAAAGATAAAACTTTTATCATGAAAATTTCAAAAGAAAATACTTGACGTCAATTACAAAAAAAAATTTCGCTGAAATAGTTGCAACTAAAAACAAGCTTCAATAATTCGAATGGAAATTATAAGTAAAAGTAAATTTTTAACAAAATAATGTAATGGGAAGAAGAGTAGGGAATAATTAATGGGAAGAAATGTTTTTTTTTTTTTTTTTTAAAGAAAAAGAAAAGGAAGAAGTTTTCTTTTTTTAATCACCTTATTTTATAGATTACTTTGTTTCAAATTATAAATCGATGCTTTCAGGGAAATGTAATTTTCAAACTTCTCATTTAACTGCATTCTTTCTTAATTGCGTAAAGCAATCATAAATTTGAAATTTTTTTTGTTGTGAAAACATTTTGTTACTACACAAAGCATTAATTTGATCCATTTTTTTGCATGTGATAGTTATTGATTTTAGATATTGTTTAGTACCAGCATGTCGAAAAACGTGAAGTTAACTCAATTATTATTATTATTATTATTATGATTTTGCGTATTTGAAATACATACCGAAAATTCTAAAAAAAAAATTTGTGAATCGTTGCTAAGAGATACAAAGATTGAAAAGGGCTCAAAACAGCCACAGAGAGCAGTTACAGTAATTAAACAAAGCTAAACATCACTTATCTGAGAAAAATATACTCTTAATTATAAGCAGTAATGTAAATTTAATTACTATCAATGTTTAGATCTGAAGTAATTAATTAGTTTTTTTTTTCAAATATAAAAACAAAAATGAAATAAGATTAAAAAATTCAGTATATGAAGTTTCTAAGTTCGCAGCAAGATCTTTTTAGTAAAATAAGAATTTGTATATTTAACAAAGTTAAACTTTTTGAATTGCTTGAAGGTCACTCGGAGCTTTTACAACAGAAATTTTATATAGTTAAAATATTTTTAAACTTCTATTATTTATTTATTTCACATATTGGGAAATTTTAATTCCTTAGTTTCATTTAATAAATAACTTGTCGTTTTTGTCTTCATTTTCATATTCATGCGTCACTTAAAGATGGCTTACAATTATTTTCAAGCTGCCGCTGATATAAAATAATTGATCAAAGTAATAATTAAATTAAAATATGCGTTTGCAATAAAGAAAGTGAATAGATTTTGAGTTTTAAATTTTCCATGCATAAATGCTTTTAGGGGGTGGTAAATGTTTAAACAATTTACACATAAAATCAAACTTCATTTCATGTATAAATTCAATAAGATTATTCGTCATTTTCGTGTTCGAGTATTTATTTGAAAAAAAAAAAAAAAAGGAAAGGAAAAGAAATATGCATTTAAAAAATTTTTTTTAACTGGAACTAATTTTATTCCTTCTTTCTTTTTCACTAAGCCCTTAATTGTTACTTTTATAGTTCAATTTTAATAGTTCATGCATAACAAAAACATGCATCAATTCTCACGATAAAAGTAATCAAAATCTTCAAGCACATTTAAAATGGGAAACGTATGCATTAACAACAGTAAAGCGAAAAATTCTACTCTCATATAAACTAACTTCAAAAAAAAAAAAAAAAAAAAAACTTAGCCAAAATAAACGAAATATAATTACGTTTTTTTTATACAAAAAGGAAAGCAGCTGCTATCGATTATTACAAAAAGTAAATAAGACAAAAATAAAACATGAAAGAATTCTCTTCTAATTGAAGCGAAAAGTTTTCTCTGTAAAAAAGTTCTCACCTTTTCCACCGTGCAATTTCAGTTTGGCACCCCCCCCCCCCTCTCCACACGCACACACACATCCCAACCTTCTATCTCCAACATCCCCAGCCATTCTTTGATTTTCCCTGTTGGGTGTATTTTCCTTTCTTTTTTCGCTTCGACAAATGGATTGCGACTGGCTTGCTTCCTCTCTTAACAGAAGAAAAAAAAACTTTCTTGTCAACTTAATTACCAGAAAGAGTCAACTCCAGCCTCTCTGGCTTAGAAAAATTAGAAGTCTTCTTCTCCAGTTTGTTGGAGTTTTGAGGCTTCTGTCTCTGCTCTTTATCGAAAAGTTGGTGGGAATTTGATTAATTTTACTTCGTATGAGTTCCCGAGGATTATTCATCGGAATATGGATTTGTTGAATCCATTTTCTTTTCATTTTATTTTTCAATTCTTCTTTTGGAAATCAAGAATTCAGCAAAGAATTTTTGAAAGAATAATTCCTAGGGGATGTATTTTAATTTCTTATGAAATGCTTCAGTAGAAATGACATTTCTTTACAAATTTGGATCATTTTATTATCCTGTGATACTGGTTAAGTACACATTGCCAATGTAATTTTGTGATACACTGCGCATCTTGCAAGAAGAAAAGCAGACATCAATTTTTTTAAAAATGCGTAAGACATCGTATAGTCAGACACAAGTAGTTACATCTGTCATGTGACTGCAACCTTAAATGAATTAATTCTATTATGATTACTTCAGAAGAATTCTTTACTTCTTAGGATTAAAATAAATTAATTTACGTTTATTAAATCATTAATTAATATTACAGCTTGTGACTAAGTACCATTTAAGTTTTTATCAAACATTATAACCGTACGTTACTTATAATATATTGAAAGTTTTTTCTCTTTTTATCAATGTGTTGAAGTTTCAGAAAATTTACTAACAGCTAACAAGAGGAGTAGTAAGTAGTCTCTCCACATATTTCTTGCACTAACTCAAGATGGCAAGTTTATCTTCAGTCAATGTTTTGATGAAAAATTCCTCTTGCTTCTGTTTTCTTGCAAAACATCACTAGGTATAAATTTAAAAAAAGCAGCTTTATTAAAAACAGTTGAAATTGTTAAAGAAATGTTTTTATATTGGAATAAAGCACATATTAATTCCGATATGTTAATTATTTAGGGTTTTGCATTTTTAAAACCGAGACGCAATATTAACACGGTTAATGTCTTTTCACTTCTTCCACTTTTATTTTACTCATGTTTCAATTGTATTTAAAATTTTTGGCATCATTTTAAATTAAAATCTGATGCAGATTTCGATAGTTAAATTTTATTTTGAATATTGGATAAAATAATGTATAATGAATAACTTCTCCGACCTTTAAAAAGTGTTCAATTTGCGACCTTACTGCAGAGGATATGAGGGTTTTTTTTTTTTTTTTTTTAAATCTGACATCGTATTGGAACAAAGATCTACTATATCAAATTTTATACATGGAAAATGTTCTTTAAGAGAGCAGATAAATAGTGATTGCAATAAAATTTATCGAGAAAGTTTTAATTTTTAGACTTGCAATGCATAAAAATTAGTCAGTAGATATGCATAAAAAAAGTAATATTTTCTTCTATGTACATTTTACACTTCATCATAATTCTACTTCCCCCTCTCCCCTACTCCCTTTTTTCGCTGTCAAATTTTTATTCAAACTTTTGATAAATTTCTCTTTCCACCGCTGCTTTTTAAATTTTTTTTCCTTAATAAAATGCAATGTTCCACTATCTTTAAAATATGACATTCATAAGGACTGTTATTTACTGGCGAATCCTAGAACTAATAAACTGAATCCTAGGAAACTTCGACTTAAAAGTCCTTTGATGATGATGATGATGACGTGTCCTTTTAAAACGGAAAGGGGTTGCAGTAGCTTCTGAGGATAAACACCCCTGAGCATCCGAGGGCAGAAGTCCGACTTCTAGCTCATATGAAGATGACACTCACACACTCGCTTGCACAACCCCCTTTTTACAGAGGGCTCTTTCACACACACATCACGGATAGAACACAGGGTGAAAAACAACCACGCCCGAACCAGGACGCCCAGATTACGGGAAGACACGCTACCCCTAGGTCTTTAACTAAGGACTTTTCACACAAAATTGTGTATTTTTTTTTTTTCGACAAAAATGCAAAAAGTTAACATTTATTTGGTAAATAAAAAAACCTAACTATCTAACTGGAACAGTTTTTTTTTTCTGTGATTTTGGAAAACTGAAAAATTAAAAATGGTGGGGTGAAATAGTGGCTGAAAATGAGAAATACGATTTTTTAAACAAGGATTTCATTTTAGTGTTCAGTCATAAACTTTTAATAAATAAACTTTAAATAAGCAAATCAAATAATTAAATTTATTCTTAAGCTTATAATGATTAAAGAAAAAAATTACCAAATTATAGAACAAGAAACCGAATTGCTTCAAAAATGAAACGTCTGCCTCTTAATAATACACGACAATCGAGAAACTAAAGAGCGGAGAATATCAATATCAATAGATGGCGCCATAGGTACCATGTACGAAACTTTCCATCAATACTTCTGAAATAAATTATTTTTCCACTAGATGGCAGTAGTGAAGTAGAAACTGAATGAAATAGAGAAAGCGCTGAGCGAAATAAAAGTCAAAATTTAGATCCTGCACATAGAAAATTTAATTATTGCTCATTGCAATTGACAAAAATAAAGTACTAATAAAGAAAATATTGCTTTGTATCACAATTGTACTTATCAAAATAGGATGCCTGGAAATATTAGTATGAAAATTATCAAATCTAAAGATCAAAGCAGACTGATGCTTACTTACTGCTTAGAATAATCTCATCTACTATGTATGCAAATACAAATTATTTCCAAGTAAAATTTGGTTATAAATAAACAAGTGTTAAGGAAGGAATTCTATTATATTAAAAAATTTCAAACCTAAATTATTATTCAGATAGAAACTCAAAAATACAGAAAAAAATTACTTAACAAAACTTACTTACTTTTACTTTAAAACTTACTATTTACTTTCTAATTACCTGGATTAAGAAAGAAATTATTTAACATCAGGTGAAAAACAAAGTTGGATCAATTTTTAAAATATTTAAAGGTAAGAATTAGTGTCAATAATTTTAGAAATAAATAAAAAGAATTAATCAAGATTTCAAGGTACTTTTTTTAAAAAAATGATTGTATCAAATAAATGTAAATATAGAATTTGCTTCCAAAGATTACATAAGATACTAAATTGGAATAAAAAAATTCAGAAGACAAAAAAAAAAAAGAACAGAAATCTTGAGCCAAATCCTTTTTAATTTAAAACAAAAGTTTTATGAGATAAAATTGTTCGTTAATTACTGTTTAATTCGTATTTTATCACAACAACAAAATTTAGAATCTGAATAAATATTAACTAAATTCGAATAGATAAATAATGATGCAACCATAAGAAGAGGAAAAAATAGAAAAGCGAAAGAGAGAGAGAGAGCAGAAAATATTAAAATTGTATATCGCTCTCAGAAATCTTAAAATAATTGATCGAAAGAAGAGGGGGAAAAAATGTTCAGTGGAGAGAGAGATGCATTTTATGACTTGTTCCCATGGCAACGGAGGGTTCGAAGCGAGTAGAAAGAATAATTTAATTTTCGTCTGCCTCTTTTCAAAGTTTTATCGCTCCCAACGAATTCTGGAATTTTTTTTTTTCTCAAATTAAAGCATAAATCAAATATTTTCTTTTTCCCCCTTTATGTTATTAAAAGGAACTTGCATTTCTATTGGATTTCTTATTCCTTTTATTTAATATTCTGAATTAGATACAATGTTGTAGTTGATTTTTTTTTCTTCCTTTCTTGCACAGTTTATGCTTTTGTATGGATAATTGATAAACTTCGCTGTCTTTTTTTTTTTCCCTTAATAATTTTGACTGTACGAAACAAAAGCACAAAGCAACTGGAAATAATCTAATTCCTTCCTTTCTATTTTACTTTTGGATATGAGAATTTAATATCTCAATAATTTTTACAAAAAAAAAGATAAAAGAAAAAAAAAGAATGAGAGAAATTGAATTTTCTCCTGAAGAATGTTATTGGCATCCTCGTTGGAATTATTTTGTTTCCTAAGCTCAAAAATTCGAAATGTATATTTTCATAACGTACAAACTTTACATGAGATTTATAAAAACAAAATGTTTCTTTTTATATTTAAGTTGTAATAGCTGCTTCTCAAAATGGAATTTATTCAATCTATAAAATTTTTTAAATATGAATGCAACTGAAAAAGCATAAAAATTAGTAAGTAAATATTGAGAAAAGAATTATTTCCAACATAACCTACTGAGACTGATGAATTTATTAAACTCCGAAATAGACACAGTCCCGTTTTTTATTATTTCAATGGCTCTCGAATATAAAGCTTTAAATTTTCTCCGGTATTTTTTTTCAAAGAATAAATAATAAATGTTTGACAAATGAATCATATTTATAATAAATTATACGGATGAAATTTTATTTCATTATTCATAAATCGCCGTTGTTAGATTACAGTTATGAGGTTAAGAGAAAGTATGTTTGAACTTTAAGTTTTTTTTATTGTTCCTGTTAGATTTCGAACATTGTAATCAGCTGACTTCATTTTTGTCGCTTTGAAGTACATGTAGTAAATAATGATTGTCAGAGCATTAAACAATTGTGTTTGCTTTTAACAAGTGCTGTGTGATATGCACACAAAAGTGTGTTTTATTCAAACTTGTAATAAAAACATTAATACCATGTAAGAGGGATTGAAATGATAAGAGCTGATAAGGTGTAAGAAAAAAAAATCCAATTAGATAACTAAATATTTATTTTGTTCTGTAAACTACTTTTCTTATCTACATTCTAGTGATAAAGATGAGCAAATATAATAGATAAGCGAACAGAAAATGCTTTTTTTTTCACAATTATGATTTTTTTTAAATTTTTACTTTTTATTATCGTTATTTTCAAAGGTGCTTGAATATTACGCAGAGCTTTTCAAGTACTACTTAAAAAAAGATATGTGTGATAAAAGTTCGAATTTTATTTCGGAATATTCGAATCATTGAGTGATCTTGCTCTTAAAAGCTGGTACTTTTATATGAAAATGTTAAGTATCTTTCACTTTGCTTTCAACAAAGATGAAAGCAATTTGTTATCTACAAGAACTTTGAATCCCACTTCACTGCTATCAAATTTACAATGTCATGCAATGAATAGTACAGAACTAAGTAAACATCTTATACTGCAAAAGAACCATAAATCCAGAACGTCATTTTCAGTCTTCATGTTTTTACTTAAAATTTAAAAGCATATGAAGAGATAACACATTAATACCCTGCCGAACAAAAAAATTTAAAATAAGGAGTTATATGCTAAATAAAAATAGTTTTGAAAAAGCTGAGAATTGTAAGTTCACGTACGTGTTGCCTTTTACATCGGTTTTGAAATATTATTTCGCATTTTAGGATGATTATTGACCACGTTTGTAAAGAAAAGGATTTCCTTTTAACTCTAGTTTTGACGAGTTCCATAATTCTGGTATTAAATGTATGAGAAAACATGAATTTTTTGTATTAGGAAATATATAGTGATTATTAACCAGTCATAAATGTGTATTTATCTAAATTTGTTTTATTTTGAGAATTTCAATTTCGAGTATCTGTATGGGAGATATCTATTTTTCTAGATAACTGTCAAATTCACCGTGTTCATTATAAAAGTTTTTTTTTTTTTCTTTCTAAAAGGCATTGTAATATCTTCTTGTATTTGATAATTATAAAAATGTACAGTTCTTATTCGTATCGCAACACAAGTGCACGATCAATAAATATATAAGTACATACCATTCCATAAGTACATCCATTCATGCATTAGTGCAGACAATTTTTCCAAATTATATATTTAAACACGATATGCATGCTTATTTGTCTTATTTTGCAGCGCCGAGTATAATTTATTGTGTTATAATGATTCTATAACGTGATATTGTATAATGGATAAATCTTTTTTATTAATAGCTTTTGTGTTAAAAAGAAGTAAGATTATTTACCAAAAATCTCAATTTGTTTTACCCGTCAGAATGATGTGTTTCAGTAAAAGAAGATATACATTCAAGCCCCATAATCTAATGTTAAAAAAAATAATGTGTTTGTTTAAAAAAAAAAAATCTAAAATTCTAAATCTAAAGCCCTTAACTGATTTGCCAATTTGAAATACGTGCATCGATTTATCATATTTTAATATTTTAAACAACAATTAAGCTGTTTATAAACGTTATAATTCAATACAAAAATTACTTCAAATACATAAATATCTCAGGGTTTGATATATTCTTACTTGAATGAAAATGATAAATCATTTCCATAATAGAAAGTGCTGTCTGATTGCATATTAAACAAGCAGCTAAGTGCTTAATGAACAAATTACAAGAAATATCTTTCTTTTTTGCTTTTTGGAATTTATGATGATTCACTTATTTTAAAATTATTCAATTGTTCAATTCTTATGTGAATTGTTTATGATGATGAAATTGTTTATGAATGCCAAGAGTACTAGCGCCAAGAGTACGTCTTAGCTACTCATGCATCACAGCCCTTTTCACGGAGCAGACTTCATTCATACATTTCATTCATTTATCCACAGATCGTATTTTAGACCTGAATCAGAGAACGATCACATCTGATCCAGTATCCCCAGTAGTATTGTCTCGACGTCGAGGCCTTTGTGGCTACGATAGGTTTATATGTGCACCAGCCACCATGTACACGGAGTCTTCGGTCCGCGGCATTCGAACGTTTTTATTAGTAGAAAAGATAATTTATTTATTTTAAATTATTCTGAATGAATCACTAATCTTAAAACTATAACTAATATTTCATTATATTTTAGAATTCATGAAAAAAAATTATTAACTGTAATTAGGTCTTTAAATCGGAATCACTTTCAACATTACGAATTCCAAAAGATGAAAATCTGTACTAGAAATAGGAATCATGTTTATTAGTTTTTCAACAAAACTGTTCAATAGTGCATTCATAATATGTATATTCTTTACATATGTATATTTAATATGCATATTTCGAAATATCTCTATAGTTGAGTTTCAAAACAATACTTAACGCCCTTTTGCACCGCGCTGGATTTACTATGGTCGTGTGAATTATTGAAAAACTAATTCCAGTGCGATTTACTTCTTAGCGCATCGTAAAGTTCAAGAGCAATGGACTTCTCCTTTTTTTACGACTCTGCTAACTCCAGTCCAATGACAATTACTTATTAGAATCGACGATGCATCGTAAAAGCCGAGTTTTGAACGCTAAAACAATCGAAAGATCCTTGATTGTTCTCGAGCATTCCGTTCCAGTTAATTTAACCTCCCTTCCGCTTTTTTCGTTTGCGATCTGTTGTGTTGAAGAAGATAGAGATTTATCATCCGTTCATCAAGTGGATTGGAAACTACTAAACAAAAGAAAGATCATTTTCCAAGAGAAGTTTGGTGTTTCTGTTGGTTATGGATTTTGATATTTTTTTTTTAAGTAATTCCTTTGTATTGATTTTGCATATCAGTAAAATAAAATTAACCATTTGAGTTTTTTTTTTTTTTTTTTTTTTTTTTTTAAGAACGCATTTGTCAAATTATAATATTAACCAATTTAAAAGAATGTGAAAGAAAAAAGTATTTTGTGTTTATTTCCCTTCTAACTATTCAGAAACCTATGTAGAATTTTCTTTACTTATTTTTGACGATTTTTTAAATGCCAAACAGTTATCTTATTTATTCCTAAGGTATACAATGGATAACCGAAATTTTTTTTAGTTAAATTCAATAATGAATACATTATAAATGTATGAGAAATTACTTTTCATGTTCGGAAAGTTTAATCTGAAATCGCATTAAATCATATCTTGATGTAATCTTTGAAGATAATTCATAGACAAATGCTTATTATCTCTAATTAAATATTTAAAAGAAGAACAGAAATTTTTTCCAACTACCACTAAAAATTGTAATTGCATGCATCATTAGTTCTATGGCATTAAATTGAAAAATTTGAAATATAGGCCTAGACGTTCAACAATAACAACAAAAAAAATCAATATTATTCAAACACTTCTAAAGTTTTTTTTTAGATTTTTAACCCTAGAATGCATGGCTATTTATTTTGTTACGAAAAAATACATGTGGCTTGAATAGCTGCATATAATTTAGGAAAATTATTAACAGAATTTGTAAACTCTGTATTCATAAAATTAAAAAAAAAAATTAAAATGTGCCAAATGGTTACATTATGAAGTAAACAATATCCTAGTGACACAAATCATATTATTACAATTCTGCAATAAAAATGAAAATACCTTTTTTGCCAATATATTTTTTACAATGCAAAAAAAATATTAATATTTTTGACGGTAGAACTTTCCATACAATAGCCATATCTAGGTATTTTTCTAAGTTCCCAGTTTAAAGCTAATTCTATCACAGCTATTGCCGTATATCTGTCTTTTCTACAAATATTTATCAAAACGAGTTAAAAAAGGATTTCAAAACACTCATTGTTGCTCTTTGGAACAGCTTATAAATGGTTATAAAAGCATGTACTCAAATGGCTACACTGTAGAGTTAATTAGAATGATAAAATGGTATTTTTAATCTTTTTTCAAATTTCATTGTGAAAACAATTCAAGCTGGCTTAACCCTTCTTTGCATGATGATGGAAATTTCCATCATAGCAATTAGTGAGCAAAAAATTGTACTCAAAACAGGTGTGCTGTAAATTGGTTGTTGGTGGCAACTTCTTTCACGAGTATTGCGTTATAAGAAACGTAGCTATAAAAAAATCAAATGTCACAATCTTTATAGCGGGTTTGTCATTCCGTTGTTTGTTGTGGTTGGAAGAAGCGTGCGATTTCTTGAATTTTATAATGAATCTGAGATTTTTTTTGATAATAAAAGCCATAATAAATGGAGAAATTTAGAAGTGAGGGACATTGAAGATTTTATATTGAGGTTAACATGTAAATGTGCATGATGATGGATATTTCCATCACATACTGTTTTTTTAAATTATTTTATATTATATATTTATACTAGGATTTTTTAAAAGCATTCTTTCCTTTAATCTAGAGCACGAATTATATCACCTTCATTTATTTCACAAATAAAGAAAAAATAATGCAAAGTAGGGTCGAAATTATTAATAAAATTGAGCATAGTCAACATAGAATACATAATATATAATAAACACATTAATTATTTTATCTCAATCTTCCAAACTTGCTTTCAATGATTTTACAAATCAACTTTCTGGAAAAGAACCCTTTCAGAAAGCACCGCAGCTGGGAATACTAGCAACGAATTTTTTAACCCAAATCAACTCCTCTCCTTCAGTCAAGTTCATTTTCATGTCCCCACCTTTTGTGCTCACCCGAAGACATCTGTAACTAAAAACATGATTAATCGCTCAGACAAATCGTCCGATTTACACCCAGACCCGGCATCCCTCCCGCCAACCTGGCGGGCGAAAGGAAAAATAATCTCACAGAACCGACTCAGATCATAATCCTGTTAACGACTGAAGTGGAAAAACATTTCTGGCTGCCATTTGGCCAACTTTTATCCCCTTATTATTCCAGGGGCCAGCCGCGCCAAGCCCTGCAGCAGCAGTAATCCTGCTTTATCGTCGAACTGCCTTCCGCCCCTTTTTCTACCCCCTTTCACAGAAAAGACCCTTCCCATCTGTTTTCGATCCCCTAGCCCGCAGTTCCTGTTTGCTGAAGAGGGGATGCGAACATGTGAAGTGCTTCCCCCCCCTCCTTGGGTGCACATTTTTGCCCTTTTGTGGGCCGGGCCAACTGTGTTTTTACGGCCCAGTCGACATGATTGAAGATGACGGACACGTTTAACAGCCCCGTATCTTCTAATTACCGCTTCGAGGGTGAATCGTTTACTTGAAATGTTATTGATATGACGTTTCTGTTAGGAGATTTTTAGTAAAACGATTCAGCTGAAGTATTTTCTTTTAATATTATTATTATTATAGTATTATTTTTTGATAAAATTTTAATATTATGTGGGTTTGTGAGTAATGGTTGAAATTAAGAAGGGTGTGAAAGCACTGGTAAGCACGAAACAGAATGCGTTGGATTCAAATTTTAATTTTAAATTCAATTATAATGGATGCATTAGGCTATATATATATATATATTAAATGAATATATCGATTTTTTTGTTTGTTTGTTTGCGTTACTTTAAATTGTAGCAGTTGCATTACTTGATCTTCTCTTTTGGATAATAGATGGCGATGCGTGATTACGTACGCATCCCATCGTGCATTGCGATTGTAATTAAGGAGATGAGATGCTGTTCTGTTGAGATGTGCGCGTGTTAATATAATGTCTTGTCTTGTCTTTCGTGTTTTGTTCCCGAAAATATATGTCCTCTTGCCTCCATTGCACTTATCATAATGATCTTCATTTTACCACAAAGTGAGTTTAGAACATCTATTGCAGATGTAATTTTAGAAACTAAAAACAACAAATCAGATATTTTTAGTCTGAAATTATAAATGTCGCAGCAGCATACCTAATGATTCATTAAATTTACTGTTCTTAAGTGAAATGAATAATTTAGAATTCATCTAACTAGAAAAAAAAATACAATCACTACCATTTATTTATAAGTTTTCTGAACAAATTCACACGCAACATTTATTGGTAAAAAGGAATTTTAAAATGTTTATTTACAATGGTAGCTCGGGAATTTTAACTGTGAGCAATAACAACTTTGCATAACTTAATCTTATCAATTTAAATTTAATTTGAATAATTTAATAATAAATTTACAAATACTTCATTGGATTTTTTACTTGATATGATTCCTTGGTCTTAGTATTTGCTATTTATGAGCTTTTAACCAAGTAATTACTAATATATAATAAATTTTATTTAAAAATTGTTCAATTGTACTAAAATATATGTATATATATATATATATGAAGTGTAGAATTAAAACAGAGGCACATGTATTGTTTGCCAACGGATTCTAAAATCCTCCGGACTTTAGCGAATGCTTTATAGTTCAGCAACGGATTGTAAAACCCTCCGCACTTTTGCGCATGCGTTAGGATGGGTTTAACTCGTCAAAATAAGAGTGAAAGGGAAGATGAAAGGAGGAGATGTATCTAATAGAGGATAGATGAGGCCAAAAGGCACTCATCGTTCCGCGTTTCACCCCTTAATGAGATGGAGTCGTCGAAATGCGGTCGTCTCAGAATCCGTTGACGAACTATAGGATGGGTTTAATTCGTCAAAATTGGGATAAGAGGAACTACGAAGGGAGGAGATGTTGACATATAATACTAAAGTAAACTCGGATTACTTGCAGTCTTATGAGGCGTAAACATTGCAGATAATTCGCAATGATGTCGGAAAAAGATACTAATTCACATTAAAATATTTCAAAGCAATTTTTATTTACTATACGGAGCACAAAAATTAAATAACGATGAATAAATGGAAGATTTCAGTTTTTAAAATGGTAGTTCACTTCTTTACAAAAGAATAATGATTATTTTTATGTTAAAAGACGTCTTTTTTTATATGTTATTGAATTTTTGACAATATTCTGAGATTAACAACGAGGATAATCGAGAGTTTATTCTATTTAAAACATTTTATTTTCATTTAAAGAATTACTATAAATGAGGAACGTCTAAATGATATATAAGTATTATTTTTAAAATATATGGTATTTTTAAATAAATAATTTAATACCTTTAAAAATATTATTAATAGTAATTTTATATTTAAAAATATTATTATTTAAATATATTGCATGAAAGAATTAGCAAAATTTGAACCAGCACTTGAACTAGCTATATACGCAATCAATATGCAATTTTAAATTAAAATAAAATAATGCTGCCAGCAACGACACTCACATACACGTGAAAAAAATGAGCCAAAAAGTATCTAATACAGCTTAAATCAAGGTCAAAGAATGAGGAAATATTTCCGAAATGCGCTTATCCTTCCGCGTTTCGTCCCTTAGTGAGATAGAATATTCGAAAAGTGGTATTTTTAAAATACTGAAACGAATGATAAGAAATTCATTATCATCTTTATTTGTAACAAAAAATTCTGCTGTTCAATACTTTTTAAATAGTTTATAACTAATTATCTATTTTTAAAACTTATTTACAAATTTTGGAATCTTGAAAATATTTTTTGTGGAAAAAATATTTAAAACCCAGTTTCTAATATTTCTGAAACTAAGCTTTTTTGCTATCTTTCAGCCCTTCAAATTGGTGATAGAAAAAAAAATCCCGTTTTGTTATTTATAACTCAAGAGCAGCAGAAAGAAAGAAAAATCTTGGAGTGCTTCAGGAATTTTTTTTTACTCTTCCGTTAAAAGCGAATGAAGGCACCAAATTTTCTCCTGAAAACTGAAAGCGCTGAACAGCAAATTCTATTAGGTGATTGATATTAAATATCAAGCACTAAATTCAATAAATTAGAGGAAAAAAATTAATTAATTAAGAAATTGTTATGCATTTAAAAAAGTTGGAGATTCAGAATTACCTACACATTTGCTGTCCTTGTTTATTTATTAAATAATCATCACACAATAAATATAAATTAAACATTTGTATTCTTTATTATGAAAACTGCATAAAATAGCAACGGTTATCAAATTGGAAAACAGTCAAGTTTCTCCATCTGTTTTTCTGAAATTATTTGTTCTTTCGAATTTACAATCTAGCTGTGTCGTAGCTAGAGTGGGTGGAGCTAAATATGATTTTTTTTCTCTCTCTCTGGAATGATATCACTTTCTTAAAAAGGGTAAATGGAGCCCGGACCATGATATTAGTTTTTTCGTCTTTTCATCATATTTAATTTAAAAAGTTGTTTAAAATATTTAACCTCGATGGCGCCGATATAATGTGACCTGAATTGACTCTATTATGAAAATACATGTTGATAAAAAGATGTAATAGAATCTGTGTAATTTCTCTTAATAATAAAGATGAATGTTTGTGTGTTGACTCTCTACAAACTAGACCGTTAATCTAGAGTTACCAAACTTTTTTTTTTTTTTTTTTTTTTTTGAAGGATGGATATTTGGCCCATTGAGTGATTTTTTTTTTTTTGAAGATTTAATTAATTAAAAAGCAAGTGAAATGTTTGACATTTCCCCCCCTAACTTCTGAAAACATTACAGCACAAAAATTATTTTTACATTATCTAAAAATTCAGAAAATTATTCTTTTAAAGATATTAGTTTTTTTGCAATATAATTTTTTATTAGTTTTTAAAAATTATTTCAAACACATTTTACAATATATTTAACTATTCAAGTAATTTTTAAATCGTTTTCACAATCGAACAATATTCCAAACATTTTTTTTTTATCATTTTGGATATTCTGATATTAAGATTCTGTTATTATAAATTATTCTTTTAATAAACTTTTTTAAATATTGTTATACTTTGCAATCAATGTTTAACTTTTGAACCAAGTAATTGGAAAATGCAACTATTTATAAATGCAGCTGTTCTTTCCTGTGAACTGACTAAATCTTTTTGTATCTTTTAGGATATTAAAATCTGGACAGAAAATTATGTAAATACGTAAAAAAAAAAATGGTGCAAGGTTTCTAAAATGGTATATGTTATGGCGGTATGCCAGGAAGTAATAAATTCGTCGATAGTGAACAATTTGAGATTAATGGACTTAATCCATATTAAGTATAAAAATAAATTTATTACTATTAACACTCTTAATAAACTATCAACAATTACAAGCAAAGTAAAAGTACGTCTACTATGTATGAGTAGGACTGGTAAAGTGAAGTATTTTTTAACAGGATATAGGGGGCGACACCATACATTGAAACAGAAATAGCAGGTGGTACGAACAGTATATATCTTCAAAATTTGAAGTTTACAAATATTTTGTTGAAAAAGCGATTACAACTAATTTACACAAAATATTTAACTGAAATTTTTATCAATTATTAATCATGGCAAACTATCGAAGGCGGATAGTATGTAATAACTTCTCTAATATTTAGCAAGTTATTTAATGAAAATAAAAAAGAACAATCCATATTATCCTTAGAAATAATTGGTTCTTTAATTAAAAATTATTGACAAATAAATACAAATTTGTAGGTGAAGGAAACATAAAATCTAAATTATAATTAATATGCTCATAATATTTATGCAAAATATAAGACACTGCAGATCAAATAAGTGGTTTCTGCCACATATATTAAATTAATAAATGCTCTCTAAAGAAAAATCTGACTTTTTAAAATGTTGAACCTCTGTTTCCTGAAGTATATAAATGCAGTTACTGAGTATTTAGTTTTATTCATCCCTTTGTATAATCTGATTTGTTTCAGAATCGTTTGTTATAAGAAAATGTAGAATCTGTTAAATTCGAATAAAAAAGATTCAAGAAACAAGGTATAATCTGATTCATTTCAAAATCATTTGTTATAAAAAAATGTGAATACTTTTAAATTCGAATAAAAAAGAATAAAAAAAACATGAAATAATCAAGAAATAATCTGATTTGTTTCAAAATCGTTTGTTATAAAAAAATGTGAATACTTTTAAATTCGAATAAAAAAGAATAGAAACATGAAATAATCTGATTCATTTCAAAATCGTTTATTATAAAAAAAAAAATGTGAATACTTTTAAATTCGAATAAAAAAGAATCAAGAAACATGAAATAATCAAGAAATAATCTGATTTGTTTCAGAATCGTTTGTTATAAAAAAATATAAATACTATTAAATTTGAATGAAAAAGAATAAAAAAACATACTATGAGGAAAAAGAGATCTACAGGTTATTTAAAGATATAAACTGCTGATTAATGATATTAATTTAAATAATGATACATCTAAATAAATAAACTAAAATAACTTAAGAATTTAAAACAGATATTGAAGCTGAAATTTCAAATACACAAATGCAGATGTAGATAAATGTTATGTTAATGTAATAACCCCAATAAATTTTATATATTACTAAAATGAAATGCACATTTATCACGAACCATGAAAAGGCCAATGATCTTTTATGAATCATTTCCAAAATCACCTGCTTGCAATGAAGAATTTAATCAAATGTCTTTATTTGTAGGATTTTGCTTGCAAGTTCCACATAACGATAGTATGAGGGCAAATAAGGGTATATAAACACTATTCTTATTCAACAAATTTCAACATCATACAAATTATCGGTTGATTGATTGCTTAACAATGCAGTTACGATAAACACTGAAGTTAAGCTATAGGGGCTTTCAAACGAATTAGATACTGTTTTGCTTTGTTTTGTTTGTCGAATTAGACAAAGTTTGTCATAGATTAAAACTAAAACGATAAGGGAAGTGTTTGTCATGTGTACTAATCTTATTTATTCAAAGAAATCTGAGAAGTTTCATGTCGATTAAAAGAATTTGTGTATTTGTTAACGCTCGGCCGATTGCTAAACTTTATCGCTTCTGAAAAATGCTATAGATTGAAGACTGGAGATTTTTTAATGTTATAATATAAAACATTCAAATATTTTGAAAAATCTTAATTTGTTAACATACACATTACAAGTTCAGAAATTATAGGATTTTTTTAATTGCGAAACTTTATTTTCTAACACATAAATAAATAATATATTTTTGAAAGAAAAACCATTCTGAATTTAAATTTTATGTAAAAACAATTGTTACTTCGATTAAAAAGTTGATGCTTTTGCAAGTAAATTAAGGAAATTATTCATTTTTTATCAAAAGAATAAGACATTTAGAAAATGGAATTGACGAGATATATCCAAACAGAAAAGGCTTACACTTCTGAAGACCATACTTAATAAATTAATAAAATAAAGTGATAATTTTTTGAAATAAAAGCGAAAAAGTACTTTCTGCAGGAATAAAAGCTTGCATTATAAATATATATACAGAAATATTAATTAAAATAGAACTAATTAACAGAAATATATATTTACACCAATTTAAAACCAGTATATTTGTTTGAAAAAATTAATTAAAGTTCACTACTTCCTAAGAAATTTAATGAGCAGATTTTAAAACTGGCATATAAAATTTAATTAAATGTGGACCGAAAGAATATTTTCTAGTATAAACAGCACCATTATCAGTATTTGGAATTCTTTTCAAATAAAATATTCTCTTCACCTTTTACTTTTATTCCTAGTTTTAATTGACTTCGTCTTCTATTTTTTTTAATGAAACCGCTATTCGTTTAAGAAACATCAGTTGACAATAAAATTAATTTAGGCTTTAAGAAATACGAAAAAAAAAAGTTTTAAAACTTATTTAAAAAACAGATAATTAAAAGAAAAATTAATTAACTTATGGAATAAAACGACATCCATCTAATATGAGAGATTTTAATTCCCTCTAGCTACGCATGTTGTACTTTTATGACAAGTGAGAACTAATTTTATAAAGATTTGCATTTTTATTCTTTTAGAACGGACAACTTGCTGCAGATGATAATTAGTTCATGATACATAATTTTTTTTCTTAGATGAAAATATTTCTTCATTTTACCAACTATATATTAAAAATGACATTTAAATGTAATATTTTTTTATCCAAATCTAAAATTTCAATCACGAATTCAAACTTCTACTGTTAATTAACATTTTTATTACTTTCAATTCATTATAATTTTTTTTAGTAATTAGTAGAAACAGAATGAAAACTTTTGTTAAAAGGAAATGAAGAGGTTGAAATTAATTGTATATTTCCTTTAATTATACTATTTTAACTTAATTTTTGTCAGATTATTATTAATTTTTATTTGCTTATTTTATTATAATTACGATTTTTAATCCTATCATTCTGAGTCTGATCTTTTAAATCTGTGATTAGCAAGAATTGCTGTTTGATGACATAAAAGCCTTATAATATATATTTTCTTTCTTTTTTAGCCTTTAATTCTACTTGTCTAAAGATACAATCATAAAAAAAAACAGTAATTTGTATATATATTTTTTTTAATCCTGCAAGTCGTCAACAGAATAAATACTTCCAAAGGAAACTGGGGGTGTCTTTACTTTCAAATCTCATCAGTTCCTCCTTTTCCTGAATATAATGCACCAATTTACGACATGAATCATCATAATAAATTCTACGAGTTCTAGGAAATGTTCTTTTATTGGTTCCTACTATGTTGGATTGTATGCGCGTGGTAATTTCAATAAATTACCTGGAATACTGAAAGAATGATAAACCCTTGCGAGATTTCATCGAACAAATGTGTTCTTTTTATTCAAAGGAGAAAACTTTTTCTGTGAAAAAACCATTTCCAAAAAACAAAAAACAAAAAGTACTTCAAAAGATTAATTTTTTTTTTCTTTTAGGGAATTAAATATCACAGTGAAGATAATCTTACTTTACTATACGTTTTACATACACTAACCACGCAATTGCCATTTATTTTAATCCAATCCATGAAAATAATAAAAATATATTCTGTTAAAAGCAAATAGATCTAATTAAGAGACTTTTCTACTATTTTAGTAATATTGAATAATCTATGAAATAAAATCTTTTTGGTAATAAATAAGTTAATAGAAAATTATTTTTCAGGGTAAATGAAACTTAGTGAGAAATTTCAATAAAAGTAATTCAATTTCAATGAAACAAATTTCAATACTGATAATTGGATCTATGCTTATTTCGGTATCTATAGAATGCTAAGAGGGAAGAAGATGTAATATCTATTTATAATCGTAATTTAATGAATCTAAAAGCGAAAAAAAATGTTATAAAATTGAAATGTCTAAATTTTTGTACGCGATAGAAATTCAGGTCAATTAATATATTTTCTTCAAATTTTGCTTATCAATATTAAGAAGCATATTTCAAAGAAATGAATTAAATAGTTAATATTTTAATACTAAAAACTATTTTTCCACTGCATATGTACCAGTTTGCTGAAACAAATAACAGGGCGACGCCTAAGATCTTATTGCCATTGAAAAATACCTCATCAAATTTAAAAATATTTTTAAGTGTTATGTTACTTAATAATTTATTGAAAATGCGATTGTTTATAACAGGGGATATCCTACTAGGCAGGTTAACCAGGCATGGGCCTAGGGCTGCTCAGGTAATTACCTAATCCCAGGTAGGCCGATTAGAAAAAAAATTATTAACTAAATTGTCAAATAAGAAAATTGTAAAATACACAATTTCTATGAATCATAAAATATAAGTATAATATAATATTTAATCAAGTATAAATGATTTTTTTCAATGCCACGTAGGGTCTAAAAGCTGTAATTACAAGCATCTTCAAGTTACTGAGGAAACAATTATTTTGCTTTATTTTCAATTTCATTTCCGAAACAGAATTCTCTCATCTGAGTTATTAAAGATTGCCATCGTCCGTTATCGCTTTTTTACTTTTTTTTTGAAATTTTTACTAATGGTCACAATGGATCCAAGCCACGATATTTATTACAAATGATCATGGCTTGGATACACTAAAAATCAAAAGCCAAGAATGCTTACGTTGAAATCTACCAAAGGAAGCGATTTTATTAAAAGCTTTAAAAACGTCTTATCCAAACAGTCATATGCCAAATTATAAAAGTGTTACAAACTTGTAATTTTGCTTCCCAGCATAAATAGTGTCATTATGAGAAAGACCGTTTTACAGTCATCCGTATTGGATGCTGCCGGATGCCGAGTCAGTAATCCCAGAGCTTAGCGACAAACTTGGCGACTATGCGGCGACTGGCAACGGATTTGGTGACTTTGGCGGCAAAATGGATAATGCTCGAAACTTCGAGAATTTTGTCGATCCGTCCATTAGGAACCGAGATACGCCTGATTGGTCTAAAAGATTCTAGGTCTGCCTCCCGGAAACTATAAAAGGCCGGCACTCTCAAGCTGTGGTGTCGTCGTTGTGAGTCATCATAAATTGTAGTCGGAGTCGGGGACAAGTAACGAGTCTTCGAGAAGATAGCGAAGAAACAGCGGAGTGCCAGCATTGTGTGGAGCGAGTGCTGAGCTGAGCTGTGAGCATCGAGTCCTGTTGTCTACTGTGGAAGCAGCGTCGTATATTTTGTGTAGTAGCCAGTTGTGAGAAGTCGTGAGTCGGCAGCTAAAGCGAAAAGAAGGCAGCGAAAAGTTCAGCCGTTGAAGAGACCGTAGAGCGAAGCTCCGAGGATCCCCTCTCTTGCTGGATTCTGTCTGGCCGTTTCGTGTGCTGTGGACAGTTACTACTTGTGGGCTACTTTCGTCTGTAGTGTGCTACTGTGTGCTGTCCTGTGTTCGTCTCTGCTGTAAATATTTGTCGTCTGTGTACTCGTCGTCTTTGTATTAGTGTCTTCGTGTAAATAAATGTCGTTGTTTTTTACTGAGGCCTGCTGATTGTGTTCTCACACCATACACCCACTATGTAAAAGAACCCGGCGGTGAGGAAAATCCGTAACAATAGTTTTTTTAAATAATTTTTTGCAATAAGGGAACACTTTATGACCACTGTATACGTCTAATTTTTTTTCATCTTCGTAAATTTACAAGAATTTCAAGTAATGATTTTTAAATTGGAGGAAAAGGAAATTATGGGAATTTGTCGGTAATCATACAATTTCAGATACAGTTAATTTACTTTTAAAAAATTTTTCTTCAGAGTTATAGGAATTTGAAAAGAAATGAAATAAAAAAATAAATTGCAGAACATTTAAAAGTTTCATTATAAACTTACAAGAAATTATCTTTTTTACTTTCTCGTATACGTAGTATAGAGAAAGTATGCAATTGTCAAAAAATTCGAACTCGAGATTTTGACGAATCACCAAGTTTTGGACCTACCTGAGTTCAAGAATACATTTTTGGAAAATGTTCTTCTAATCTGTCTGTATTTGAAAGATAATTCAAAAACGCTTTGAGTTAGGCGGTTGAAATTTCTTATATGGTCTTTACACTAAATTTTACGATTTCTAACAAATTTGGCGTAAAATCCATTCACAAGAAGTCTGTTTGTCCGGTTGTTCAAATATAAGTTAATAACAAAACGAAGAGAGCTGGATGGATAAAATTCAGCACAGAGATTTAACGTCGATAGTATAGATACTGTGGTGAATAGCTTATAAGCCAGTTAACATCTACGCTACCAGAGCAATTGTTTTTGTATCGTGATCATGTTACTGGACTGCGAACCACAAGATCTCAGGTTCTATCCCCGTGCACAACAATCCGCCACATTGGTAACCTCGGACGATGAACCGTCAACCCCGCACATCCCAATCCGCCACAACCTCGTGGTTCGCAGTCCAGTAACATGACCACGATACAAAAGCAACTGTTCTGGTTGCGTAGATGTTAACTGGCTTATAAGCTATTCACCACAAGGTCCCAGGTTCTATCCTCGCACACAACAATCCGCCACAATACCTATAAAAGTTTCAGACAAATCCAACGAGGAACTGACGGTCTGTCGGTCTGTACTTTTAGAACCATGAAATCGAAATAACTCAAAAACGGAATTATTTGAATACATCAAATTTAATACGGGAATTTACGACTACAAGTGTAGTTTTCGGCCAAATTTTTGTTTCACTCGGGTGGGAAAACGTGTCTAAAACACAAATTCAATTTTCGAATACTATTAGCTGCACACCAGAGATTAATCGCCAAATAACTTGCCAAAGATAATACGATAGACTCAGTAAAAATGCTAAATTGACGCCAAAGATTAATATTTCTCAACTATTGTACACCACTGAAATGCCAAGGCGTTTTCAGGGATAACACTTTGTTAGAGAGTATGCGAGAAAGTTTTGGGGAGACCAGCACCACTGGTTTAAAAAGTTATAACAATTATGAATTCGAAATTTTTAAATCCTTTTCTCTGGAGTTCAATAAAAATTTTTGTCTCAATTATTCTTCATATATTTGTGGACTTCGTTATTATAACATTGCATATAAATAGATTTAGTCGTATTAGCGGCTGCATTGATTATTTTGGAATGGATTTCATAATTTTGAACCATGTTCAAAAAGGGAGGTGCATAACCCACCACTCCTGTTCTTTAAACTTCCATGCTTCATCAGCAAGAGAGAATTTTATGCAGGAGTTCTACCAAGTCGCATTCACTTGGATTTTCTGAAAAAATTCGACAGCTAAATCTCCAAATCTAAAATAATGATTCTATTTACTCTGCCAACATGCTTTAGCGGCCCTTATAAATTGTGTTTTGAATAAATGCAAAAATATGAGAACCACTGGCATACATTGTATATAAAAACTGTTAAGAAAATAGATTATTTACCCAGAATAAAAGTAAAAATACATTTACCGAAAGAGCGCTTATTTCGATTTTCAACAAATGACTTCAAATTTATATTTTGTATCTATAATGGATTCTATGGCTAATATAAGTAAATGAAAACGTTTATCGTAAAAAAGGACTTTATATTATTCCCATTTAAGAGCAATCTCTTATATGCAGCAATATAGGCCTATTATTAATTCTGAAAGCACTTATTATCATTTGTAACTGATATATTATCAAATAATTATCATTAATAAGTAGGAATTTAAAAAAGTACATACGATATAACATGCAATTCCTTCTCCTATAAATAATGCTAAGAAATTATTAAATAATGGATTTCAGATGCTTAACTCAAAACCTTGGGATAATTATTTTAATATTAAGGTGGTCTTCGCTGAGACATATAAGAAGTAAATTTTTTAAATTTAATTGCATATATTTCCACAAATTTCACTTGTAAATTAAATTTATATCTTATTATTTTATTTATATTTTAGAACTTTTTCCCTCAATTGTATTTTTTTTTATATTTCCTTTTTCATATTAGTGCGCAAATAAAAATATGTTTCATAAAACACTTAGCAATAACGCACTTTCAGCCGTTCATTTTATTATTTGGGTTATTTTTTTTTACTGTTTTATTTTAGTACTGTATTATTTTAATTATTTTTTTACTTTTTAGACTTTATAATTTATTATTATGAATGTTAAGGGATTTTTGAAATCAATATTTTCTCCTCAATCTGACTATTACGTGGGCAATTTGAATGGAATCAAAACTAAATAAAATTAATTAATTAATTAATAATTCATTTCTAAAAATATTGAAATAATTTTTTTGTCAGTGAAGTCAAACAAATGTATAAAAACAAAAATTCGAAACTCAAATACGAAACAAGAAACGAGAGAAAAATAAATTACAAAATTCTAACTTCATAAACCTGAAACAGATTAAATGAAATAAAAGCACGTAAAAACATAATATTTTCTTTTAATTCTGTTTTACTCATGGAAAAACAAATTAATACTTATTAAAGTTTTTTTTCCTTTATAAGCTTGAACGCTTGCAGAATCGCCAGCTGAGAATAAAGCAACTAAATGACTTTTCAAACAGTCTATTGCTTTTTCTCAAGAAAGCTGATTAATGAACTGTTATATTGAAAACAATCAACTCATCGGAAGTCAAAATAAACGCATTTACACCTAACAGGTTGTTTTAACTGATTTGTTTTGACTTAATACCATAAGCAACACATAAATAAAAATTTTCTTGCTTATATTCTGCTGACACTACCGTCTGTGTAGAATTCGCGCATCACTGAAAAGAGAGCACACCGCAAAATAACGCTCTTTGTTTGTCTGTGGTACACACTAGGCTTCATTTCTTGATACAACCTGACTTTAACGAAGTGGCGTGTGATACAAAAATGAACTGATATCAAACGATTCTTTTGATATGTTAGAAGATGAACCTGAGTCATATTTTGCCAGATCTACTTGCATGACATACGATTTAAAATATGGGATATATTCTAGTCCTCAAGCACTGCACCGTGCCGACCGGTCAAGGAGGAATTTTGAGCAGGCAGACTAGACAGCTGCCTAAAATCCCTGGAAGGACATCAAGCAGTTTATTTGAAAAGATTTTTAATTGTGAAATTACCAAATAAATAAATTTGAAAAAAATATAATTTTATGAATTATAAAATATTAAGATAATAATACTTTGTCAAGTGTAGTTGTTCAGGTTCCTTTTCGTTTCATTATGTTCACTTAACTATTATAGTACTTATAAATGCCGAGTCTGTTTATGAATAGAACTGTGTACAAATGTAGATGGCACGCAGTAAATAAATAAATAACATTTTCAAAAATTTACTAAAAGAAATGATTAATCCAAATAAATAATTAACATGCTGATTTAGTTAAAAATATGTTGAAAGGGGAAATTAAATTTATTAGTTTATTAAAAGAGGGGCTTCTAGAGTTATCTAGAGTCGCAAAACGCCTAACCCACCAATGTATCCAGTACTCAAAAATATATATATATAATTTATTTCTAGTAGTGATAGCGATCGGAAGCAAAATATATTGGTGCAGTAAAGAAGGTTTTGATCATCTTCCACTTAGTTGATCTCTCAGATTTCAAAATAGTCATGATTGTTGAGCCCGTTTCACTGGAGCTGTAAGGAAAATGACCACCGTTATTGGTGCCTGGAGAAATACCGATCGACTGTCATAAACTCTATCAAAAAGGGGAACGATATCATTTTTCACATACAGCAGCAATCGAAAATCGAAGCTGATTGGTAGAGAAAGTATGACTTTACAGTAAACCATTAAAAAAAAAAAAAAAAAAAAAGACAGCATAGAATCCCAGATAACATCTGAGATGAACACATATCCAGGAAACTTTACCATCAAAAACCAACTGCTCTTAAACCACTAATTAATTACACTAAGCAATGTCTGCTTTGAAACGACGAAAATGGCGTCGAGAGCATACAAATTCGATAAAAACGACAAAATAATGTTATGTGGTCAGTCAAATCGTCGTTCACATTATTCGAGACCAATGGAAGTATTTACGTTTAAAGAAAAACAGAAAAAACATTTTTATTGAAAATTTTTCAAAAATCAAAATCCACTGCAGGATAGGGTGGACAGAGTTCAACAGGTTCAATAACAAATAATGGCGCTTTATTTTATGCGAAAGCATGGACATTTAGTAGTGTAACCGGGTCGAAATGTAGACGAGAATAACACTTTCAGTAAATAACAGCACACAATCAGCAAATTAGAAATAAACAATGCAGAGAGAACGTGTAGGAGAGAGAATTCACTCTACTATTCATATCCCTCAAATCGTCTGCGCTTTTCACTTGAACTGAACTGTCTCAATACAAACTAATTCTCCTTCAAGGCATTTACAATTACCATGATAGGGCAAAGAAACTTCTAGAAAGATGGTCGTGGCTCCAGTTCTAATGGAGATATTGCCAAGTTTCATGTAGTTATGGATTTGGTTGTCAAAATCACCAAATTTACTAACGCAGCATTCATCAAAGATACCTCTAAACCTGTCTATCTCACCATGGAACCAACTGAGCTGAGAAACAACATAACAAATTCACAATAATGTCATGTTAATTGTCTCCATTCAAATGTTACGAATGGTGGGAATTTAATGATGGCGTCGGCCCGCTTATCTTGCAATGGCATATAGCAGGATTATGTCAGCATTCTGACCAATCTTTCCCATCCATTGGTGCAAGTGATGTTCCCTGATGAATAGTGAAAGGTGTGCCAAGACGATAATGCTCGCATTCACGTCGCAGTTCGAGATTGAAGATTGTTTGAATGAACATGATGATGAACTCGTGTGATCTTCTTAGTCCCCTGATCTGAATTTAATTAAACCTCTAGTGAGTTTTTTGAAGGGGAAACCTCAAAGTTGAACTCCATCAGCAAGGATACTTTCTAAATTAACGACTGTTTTGCAGAAGGTATGGGTACCTATTCCTTTGAACGTTATGGTGACTTATATTTGTCCATCCCTTGGTTCATCAGCTTAGAAATATTCTCGTTTTTTTTTTTTTTCTTTCGGATTTTTATATTATTTCATTCAACCCTTATGTATCACTATTGAGATGAATTCTGTATCAATATTAGAAGAGGGGTATTGCAGTTCAATAATCATGCCTTTATTACAATCCTATTCTTCTTCCATTTTCTGTTTCGTATTTTTTTCCCTTTCATCTGATGAACTCTCCTATATGAGTTCGAAAGATAAATGCCAACTCGTCAGAGCCGTAATAAATTAATTTCAATGATTCAATGTGAATTAATCTTCAAGGAAAAAAACAAACTGCAGACTGAATTTCGTCTAAACAACAGTTAAAATAATATATAAGTACATATAATAAAAATTTGATCGATTAAATAAGAATTACTAATTTATTAGATCAGATTTTGTAACTTTGATCGCGATCCAGGCAATAATTTCTTAAATTAAGTATCCAGGCAAATCATTTCATTTTATTTAACAATTAAATTCTTTAATTATCGATGTAGCTTGTGATATATTTAGTCAAATACTTTCACTAGGAAGTGAATCCATAGATTACATGAGAATAGAGCGAATTAATTTATTCTTACAAATATTCACCGAATGCTAGAGAAAGACGACGAAATCGGCGAAAATATTTCGACTAAATGCAAATATATTGCCGTTGTCATGGCTACGCGGTAATTATGTAGTCCTCCTCAGACTGAAACGAATTTCACCAGCACTTCGCAACCGGATATATTACTTCGGTATCTATTTCTGCATCGTATTTGATTTTACATGGCAATAACCATGACTGGGCACAATTGTTTGAAATGTGAAATAAAGTTTGGTTCTGTGGCAGCTTTTATTACACTAGGTTATTGGACGCGCCTATTTTGAATATCATATCTTAGTCTGTCAAAATTTTTTTCATCAAAAATATTCAAATATATATATATATAAAACAAGCGTTGAATAATATATTGAAAATAGCTTCAAATCCAACTGATGAAATACGGGACTTATATGATTAATTATATTTATATATAATGTAAATTATCAAAAAGTTAGCGAATTTTCATCAATCAACGTCTGAAAATTATTATTTCTATCAATTTTTATCAATATCAGAAAAAAATAACAATAACAGGAAGAAATTTATCAGTAAATTACGTCAATCTTTCTCTCTCTCTTGACTGAACGACTTGATAAAAAGCGATCTTTGTATCATATTCTTATAAAACAACTCTGTTTCATGATTTTTACAGAAGATATCGCAAAGGAATTGAATACATTTTGCTTATAAGTTGACAGCATACAATTATTTGCCATGGTAACTGTTTAATGAGATGACAACTGCCTATTATTTAATGGACTTTTTTTTAAATTTAAGAAGAATTTTTAAATTAAAACTTTTTCTAATTATCATTTTGAAAGATTATTTGAAAAAATTGTACAAGGTAATGATTACCTTTAAAAAATGTATTACTTTCATTTGTAGTTTTTGATATCCTCATAACTACAAAGGGGGCTCAAATGGAAAGGTGCGAAACGACACTGTGGGTACAAATGAAGACTTTATTTAAAGTATACACCATAGGCCTGAGCACAACGATCCCATTGATTAACTAGATGAAGGATTCCTTGTTCCCAAAATTCCTGTGGCCGTGACGAGACCCGGTCCTTTACAGCGTCCTTACGTTCGCCGTCTGAGTTGAAGCGCTTCTCTTTCAGATGTTTTTTCAGGGGACAAACCCATGAAAATCGCAGGGCGACATGTCCGGGCTGTAGGGAGGATGGTCGAGCTGCTCCCACTTGAACTTGGCCAGTTACGCGTGTGTGACTCTGGAGACGTGTGGACCCGCGTTATCATGGAGCAGAACCACACCCTCGGTGAGTAGCCCCAGTCTTTTGTTCTTGATGGACCTGCGTAGTTTTCGGAGTTCTCACAGTACCCATCGGAGTTAATGCTTCTTCTGTGCTAGAGGAATTCAACAAGTAGCGGACCTGCCACGTCAATTGGACAGCGCTCTTTATAAGAGCCTCTGCTCTCTCCTGCGCATGCTCCGATCTACGCCGGAGACTCCAATCGCCTCCCTAGATGTCTAGCTACGTTCTCCCAAAGCGGCATAGGCAAATATGTTAACGGTTACTTTGTTTCGTACCTTTTCATTTTAACACCCCTTGTATAATATATTGTAGACAAATAAGTTTCGAGCGAAATTTCATCCTCTATTTAGAAATTCTCATTGTGAAATGCAATTTCTGTTTATATTTTGCAAAATTAAAAAAATATATATATAAGACCTGAGTTTTGTATATAGAATTCATTTCTTTTAACGTGACTCTAGTTTTCTTTTCTGAGCTTACGAGTACACGTATGCAGAACAAGCTATCATTAATTCCAAGCATTAAACTGAACTACTAACTGAAACGTTGCTTGCTTTTCTCGTTGTAGTGGAACAACAGTCGCTTTCCACAAACAAATTGCAATCATAATATATTAGCAAACAAATGTAAAGACCATTATTTGCATCGATAATCGAACTCTGAGTCAAAAAGAGATTGAATCTAATGCAAAATAACTAAGGAAAGGGAGATTATAGATTTTAAAATAAAGAAAGTCATTTTACGCAATACGAAAATTACATGACGTAAGTAATTGGATTCCAAAAATGCGATGGCGTTGATACTTATCGCGAATCGACTTCAAGAAGCCAGTAACAGTAAATCTCTAGCACCTCTTCTGTCTCTGTTAGTGAGGGGTCGATGCAAATATCTACCTCTGTTCAAATCTCTGACTTAAAATATTTTTTTACAGACAACAACCCATACCAGATTCTTGAAAATCAATAAGACCGATGCATATCTACCTCGTTGGCAGAATCATACGTCTCGGCCAGAAAGTGCAGCTGTCTCAATTTTACGGAAGCGTACATCACACGCCGTTCGTGTTCGATGAGTGATAGCAAAGCCATGAAAGAACGTTTACTATCGTGGGAATCGTGATGTGAGGGAGTGTCTGTTTTTTCGTTTGCAGAAGCTATTGGTTCAGATGCTTAGCAGAACAGTCTGTACTAAACCAAGACGCTGCGCAAACAAAAAACTGAACTCGTGGAAAACTGCAAGTGGTGACTGACTTCAAGCTTTCTAACCAAGGCATGGATCGTGTTACATCAAACAATTTTTTTCCTTTCTATATTTGTAGATTGAATAGACGTTTTAAGTCTATCGATATATATATAGTTATTTCTGTTTTTACTTTCTCACGCAAGAAGCATTAAAAGGGAGTCCGAGGTTTTGATGCATTTCCATTTTTAGAACTCATCGAATCCGACAAACTTTTTTAGAACTATGCAAATTTCTGATCAAGACAGCTCCATAACGAAATTGAATATGATATTATAGTTATGATTTGCAATTGAAATTGGGAAAAAATTCGAGAAAAATAAATCGATATTCTTATTCGTCAATGCGCATGTCAACATGATAATTTAAAAGATGGTGTTATACATATTTATCACTAGAATTATGGATGAATATCAATAATTCAGTGGGAATACTATTTGTTGGTCTGTTTATGCATTTAGCAAAACCATTCAGCAATTTTGTTACCATTCGGTGAGAGAAAAGAGGTCAAATAAGTGCTTTCCATTTTCTTAACTATTTTAGAACGCTAAACACAAACTGTTGTACTAGTTAGTATAAGTGGTATCTTCCCCTATACATTGACTTCCCATATATCAAATAATTTCGAGTCTCTTAGCTTTTCAACAGAAAATAATTTCTGTATATCGAATAAAATTTCTATGTATCGAAATTAAAAATTTTGCATGAATCAAAAGTGACCAGTGATTTATTTCATATAAAGAAATATAAAAGGAATAAGGGAAAAAAAAATGTATTTCACCAATTTTTAATGTAAAAGAAATTTTCGAAAGACTGTAAGGCATTTACAAAAAAGCAATAAATGCTTTTCAGTAAGTCATATTTTTAGCTTCTATTCTATGAATCCTTTTCCTAACTTAGAGCGAGATTTTTACGTTAGACTTGTTTAGCTTTAGATTTGTTATAAGAAGTATTGCCTCTAAGCGGAAATTTCAAAAATATGAAAAGAAAGTTCAGTTTAATAAAAGAGTAGAAGTAGGAATAAACAAATAAAGATTTGATCTCCCTCTCCCCAAAAAATAACAAGTAAAAATATACAATTTTCGGAAAAAAATAAATAAAAACATTGCTATTTTAACACATTTTTATTAACTCGCTCACTTGTCTCTTTGTCTATTCGGTTCAAATTTTGGAATTAATTTCAAAATAATTTCCCAGTTAACTAGAAATTCGAAATTTTAAACATAACTCAGAGTTGGATGAGAACATAATACTAGCTCGCTCTCTTGTTAGTTCGATACAAAGTTGATCATCGTGAAGTTAGTTTAAAATCGATTTGCAAAATTCACGCACGTAAAGTATAAAAAGCAGAAAATAATTATTTAAATTAACTATTTTTAATATATCACGTTTTTAAAGTGGACTAAAAGGTATAAAATAATTTTTCCTAACCCCATAAAATTTATAACGTCATATAGATTTCTAACTCCAAATAGACGGTCCTAAAATTTGTGAATTTTTCTTTAAAAAATTAATAAAAATTGAACAATTACAATTTTTTAGAACAATCTGTATGAAGTTATAAATCTCTATGGAGTTTGGAGAAGATATTTCACTTATTTTTTAGCTAGTTTTAAAGACATGTTATGTAACTTTTTATTTAAATAATTATTTGCACATATTTTAAAATAAATATCTGTGATACTTTTAATTTGTGTAAATCTTTTTTTAACGATAAGAAATTAGTAATACGTAAGTGATTTTAGAAAGAAGAAAATAATGGAAATTTTACAATATCTTCATAATAAAATTTCTATATATTAAAATTTTTATACATCAAATATTTCTCAGAAACTTCAAGTTCGTTGTATAGAGGTTCTGCAGTTTATGAAAAAGTCACGAAGAGAACATTCATCTTAATGAATGCATTAGTTGACTTCAAAATGTTATGCGAACTGCAACTTTCAACAGTGAATGTACATGGTGAATGCAGATCTACCTGTCATCAGTAGCAATAAATTAAAATTTCATTACCGAGAAAAGAATATCTGCATTGTGTGATTAATATTGCTTAAATTTTTTTTTAAAAAAAAATCAATTTTGAAACCATATTTTATTTGTAAAGAAAGGACCATGTCTTTTATTTAAATTAAAATCATTCCAGTGGTACTAGATTTGGACAAGATTACAGACTAGAACTCTTAAAATAACTAAATAAAGGCTCAAACAGCAATGAAAGTGAAATATTTCATCCCTTTTGAAATCTGTGGAATCCAAACCTATTATGGAATTTTAACCTTCAGTCTAGTCCAAGCTATTGCTTGCAGCCTTTCACATAATGCGTGTTTTTCTCTAAACTAAAACAAATCAAGCTTCTTTATCTTTTTTAGTTTCTCGTATACGTAGCATAAAGAAAGACTAATCATCATCAAAAAATCTGAACTCGAGATTTTGACGAATCTCCACGTTTTAGACCTGCCTTTCAAAGGATGCATTTATGAAAAATGTCCGTCTGTCTATCTGTGATAAAAATAACTCAATAATGCTTTGTGCTAAATGGTTGAAATTTATGTACGGTCTTTACACCAAATTTGCAGATTTCTATTAAATTTTGAAGAAAATCCGCTCAAAGGAGGTCCGTTTGTCCGAATATAAGTTAACTCGATAACTACAAAACGAAGAGAGCTAGATAAATAAGATTCGGTACACACAATTAATCCAACAAACGGTTGTTTGTCTGTTAGTCTGTACTTTCAGAAATATGTTAACGCGACAGTTCAAAAACGCAATGACTTCAATATATCAAATTTGACAAGGGTTTTTACAAGTGCAGTTTTGTGTCAAATTTTTATTTTAATCTGTTTAGAAAAACGTAGCTAAAGAACAAATTCGAGTTTTGGATTCTGCTAACAACATGCCAGGGATTAATCAACAAGGGTGATATCATGGATTCAGCAAAAATGCTAAATTCAAGCTAAAAGTTAGTATTTTGTAACTACTGTACGCCAATGCCATGCAAGGCGTTCTGTGGCTTAACACAGAACGCCTGTGGCTTATTAGAGAGTAAGCGAGAAAGTTTTGAGACGACAACTCCCACTGGTTATTTTATTACTTCTTATTTCTTTTGTAATATGCACTATAAAACAGAAGCAAAATATTTTGTATTTCAGAAATGAACTAGACTTTTTGAAAGCAAAACTTCTGAACCTTTTTTAAAGCTTGAGCGCAAAAGACACATTTTAATGAGTTAGCGCAAATGCGACTGTGCGCAAGTTCCACACAATCAATGAAATATGCTTGAGATAACAAGAGATGGACAATTCCGGATCAATCTTGATTCATTAATTATGCGGAACTGAACCGAAACAATTGTTAATTGATAAAAAATTAACAAGAATTGTTATTCAACGCTTATATCATCTGTAATCAACTCATATATCGATAATTCTTCATATGCTGTAAAGAATGAATAACTTGACAGCATTGTCGAAAAAAGACTGAATATTGTTCGCAATATATTTAGTTATTCCAGTGTAAAAATGATTAATACAATATTTAATATTACAGTTCAATATTTTTAAATTTTGCACCATTATTGCTGTTGAAACGTCCATTTACGATTAAGCTGTGTCAAATATGTAGTAAATTACCAAATTAGGTAATAAAGGTTATTAACTGTATCAATTAATTGATTTTATCGGTTATTTCATTCACTGATACTTACAATTTTACTAGCAGACACAAAGTACGGAGAAGAGTATGAATCTCTGTTTTGCATGCTTTCTAGAAAACTACGTTTTCTTAAGCTTCAAACTATAGCTTGGAGAGCATCTTAAATTCTTAAAACTAAAATAATACTCCAAGCAATTTAGAATTCCATCGGCTTGTTTATTCTTTCAACTTAACAGCGTATATTGCAAACATTGCCAGATTCCAGAAGGTTTACAATTGATCATCAGCTATTATACAAAAAATAAACCAAATCATATTAACAAAATTTGTTTATCAAAGAAAAGGGCCGCGGTGGCCTGGTGGTAAGGTCTCGGCTTCGGAACCGGAGGGTTTTAGGTTCGTGACCCGTTTCCACCGAAGAACCGTCGTGTAAGGGGGTCTGTTGCACGTTAAATCCGTCATGACCAAATGTCCTCCCGCTGGTGTGGCGTGGTGTGGAGAGGGGGGTGCCAGCTCAGGTGTCGTCCTCGTCATCTGACCGTGGTTCAAAATTACGAGGTCCGTCCCAAAATAGCCCTAGTGTTGCTTCAAACGGGACGTTAATGTAACCAAACCAAACCAAACCAATTATCAAAGAAAAAATCGTTTGCTTTTACCTTTTAATAATATTTTAACAGAAATAAAAATAGTAGCAGTTATAAAATGTCTGAAAAGGAATCGTCTGCTAAATGTCTATTAACAGATTTCGATTATGATATTAACCGAACATGCTGATTATATCGTCACACTGTTTTTCCCCTAGCTTCCTTATACATTCAAAACTGAAACACCCTTCATTTTTGAAAACTCAGCATAAAGAAATCAACATGTTTCTTCCATTTGCCGACACAGCATTTGATATTAGAACATCAGAATGTATCATTAACGCTTCTTTAAACGTGCCCCAAAATTAGAGGTGTGCGAACTGCCCTAGCCAACGAAGAATAAAAAAAAGGGGGTAATTCAAAGTACCAAAGAAAAATCGAAAATGATGAAACAAAAAGCAAAACTGAGAAAAATAAGTAGAAAAAGCAACAACAATAAAAAAAAGCATTCTTAACTACTTTCGCAAAGTAGTTTCAGCAACCTCGCGGTTGCGTAGCGGTGTTAATGGGACGTACGAAGAAGGCTATTTCCATTCCAAAGTTCGTTTATATATATATAAAAAAAATCCTTCAAACATTCGGAAAATACTAAAAAAGGGAAAGAATTAAAAAAATAATAATAAAAGCGGTAGAAGACTGGACGTTTAAAAAATTGGAGCGGTGGAGTGGGTGATAGAAGATGGGAAAAGTAAAAAAAAAAAAAAGATTAAAAGAAAGAAAGAAAAAATAAAGGAAAGGGGGCATAAAAGCTTCGCATAATGATTCCCGCGAGATCTTCGAAATACTCTTTCTCTAGCCCATCGCATACACATACACACACGCACACTCTTGTTTCGCTTCCAAGTTGTTACCATGACTACCACATCCGGCGATTCAGCAAATCTGCCTTTAACAATCCTAGAAAAAGCAGAGACGCATCTAGATGATGGGAGCGAAAAAAATAAATAAATAAATGCGAAAAAGAAGAAAGAAAAAAAAATGGGATAGGGAAGAAAGAAAGAAAAGGGAAGGGTGAGGAGGGAATATGGGGGAAAGTACGATATCTGAGATGGATGCCAAACGATTCTGGGAACAATAGCAGCAAAAGGGAGGGAAAAAGGAACTGCCCCTTTTGTAGCAGAGTTCCAAAAGATTTGGGTGGGGGGAGGAGAATACAATAGGGGCAGATAGTATACATTTCGTTCTCCCCCCTCTTTCAAAGAGAAACTACATAAAGTGGATACTGTAAAGAGTTTTGTTTGTGTAATACTGTTATTTTGTCTAGGATTTTAATGAGAGACCGAAATGAATATTTTAAATAAGAACTTTTTTTCTAATCTTCCTTTTATTTTCCAATATTACAAATGCCATCCTTTCATTGGACATGTTTAAAAGATGCATTCAGTGCTTGCTTCATCTTTTATGCAGATTCGATCCGAGTCTGCTTGTATTTGTTGTTACGGTGAAATTAATAACAACCTTTTTTCAACACAAACAATGGAAATATGTGGTTTGAATTAAAATACATTCATTTTCCTCCTTTATCAGAATCCTCTTACATTTCGTTCTCTTCTGATTTTTTTTTATTTATTTATTCATGCTTGTTTGGTAAGTAAATTCATTGTTACAGAAATCCTTTCAGAAACAAAAATAAGATAAAAAGTTCCATAAATATTTTCTCTGTGGATTAGTTTCTTATTTACTTACTACCCTGTTACTTTTGTTAAATAATACTACAATTTCCCTTCTTTTGATTGCTTTTGTTATATATTTCCAATGCCTTTTCTTCTTTTTAAAAGATACGTAATATATGTTTTAGGGTTGATATCGATGGAGTTCGCGTACCACAGCTGGAGAGAAAAATTCGGAATTTCAGAATGTTGTTGTACACTGGTTATTGTCACGTAAAATTTCAAGAGAAACTTTTAAAAACATAACTTGGACTGAATAATTTAAAAGACAGCAAATTATTCACCTGCAAATATCAAATATGTTTACATATTAGTATCTTTGTGTTAAAAGTTCATAAATTAGCAGATTTATTTTTCAACTTCGAAGTATAATGAAATCTGGCTTAAAACAGGTTTTATTACATTTCTTGATACTTACTGACCGACAGAAAGAAAAAAAAACAAACGAATTTCAATACTTTGATTTTAATCTTTATCAGCAGAACAGAGATTTTACATTTCGATTTTCCTTTACAGTGTAATGAACACCATGAACTAAAGTATTTTGTATTTGACTTGATATTTGCATCAGCCGATTTCAATTTTTTGAAATGTTACCTATCCTTACAATTGTATCTAATACCCATATTTTACTCTCAAATTTTATATCATTGCTTTTTATATGTATTTCATTGACCAATGTAAAACTTTCAAAGCCATTTAAATTGCAAAATAATTTTTCAATCATTTCAATGGAAATCTAACGGATTCAAATGAAAAAATTAATTGTGTGACGTAAGAGCAAGTTTTACTCTAAGAATGGGAGGAACTGCACCCTAATAGCGAAGCCGAGATTTAAAGTTATACGTATGAACTCCAATTTACTGAGATTAAAATTTTGTAAATGATAATTTAAATAGTTGTTTATTTTAAGTGTTCTATATTAGTGTTATTCAAAAGTCTAATGGTACTGCCATAATTTTAAGTATTTTTATAAAGTTATTGTCGTAATTTTTAAATTTATTTTTCTATTTTGGCTTCAAAATTTGTATGTTTTAATAATGAAATAAATGACTTGTATCATTGTCAAAATTTATTGAACAACATTCTCATTGTTACCAAAAATGGGCAAAATAAGCAGATTTAAGCTTGTAAATTAACATTATGTTTTAAACATGCAATATTGGTGAAAGCAAACCACGTAATTTTGAATGATTGATACAATGATACAAGCAAAATTGCCATTAATATCAAATTTAACAAATGTTGTAGTGCTGAATTCTTATTTTCTTTAAAGTGATTTTGTTTACTTTATATTCTGATATTCGTTTTCTTGTCTTCGTAAAGCAATTTGATATTTTATTTTAGTGATGTTTAACAGCAAACAGATATTTTAATTCTAGTAATTTCTTTTTGTGTGTGTGTGTTTTTCTTAAAGGTGTGATACTTAAGGAAAACTTCGACCACACAAAGAAATTTCAAAATAACATAAACAAAAAAAAAGTTATCAATTATACGACGATATTTATAATTAAAAGCATTGTTTCATTAACAACAATAATCTACTTGATAATGATAGAAAAACAATTTCCAAAAGGAAAAACATTAGGAAAAAATGAGTCTATTTCACAAAAACCTTTCAATGTTAATATTTCATTCCATTGTTTTTTACATTTCTTATTTTTCAGAAATGGACCACCTCGAAGATATTTACATTTTATAACGATAGAATTGGAAAAAAAAAAAAAAAAAAAAGGAAGAAAGAAAGGAAAAAAGTGAATAATAATAAGTGCATCCTTTCGCTTTTTGGCATGTTTCATTTTCCTCCTATCCTTTCGGGTATCGATCACATTACACGGATAAAACGATCTTGCGAATAATAGCTCTAAAAATAAAGATTAAAAAAAATGTAACAGCCCTCCGGATATGATTCCAAAGGACATTATTAAAGAATGACGCGGAGAAATAATGGGGGTTTTTATCTAATCTCCGCTCTCCGACTTTGTATTACAAAATGGGTTTTATAGGCAATAGATAAGAATGCAAATGGAGAAAGAGGTGGAGGTAGACAGATTCAATTTTATTTTTATGCCTTCAATCCCATATAAAATGTGGGGGGAGGGTAGAAAACTAGAAGAAAAAAAAAAGGGGTAAAAGCACTGACGGAAAGAATTGGAATTTCCAGATTTTTCCTGAAAAGTATTCGTGAAATAAAGATGAGAAACGAATTGGGAAAACGGAAGCCGTGTATCGAAAAATCCATTTAAAATAAATTATATTTTTCAAGCCGAGGAAAAAATGGAGGAGGGTTTGAATAAAAATTCTGAAATTGTTGGGAATATGAAATGCGGATGAAACTGCATCAGCATGCTTACTAAAATTACGAAACGTATTTTGAAATCAAAATAAGAAATGGAAATATTTCGATAAACAGAAAGATGTGTAAATACATATATTGCTAGATTAACTCACTTTCGTTGGAGTGAAATAAAGTGTTTTAAATATTCAAAAATAACAATAACAATAATAAACTACGAAATCATCGATGAAAGTAGTACAATTGTTTGAACAAACAAAAAACATTCGTTTTGATTAGATATCAGAAAGATTCATTCTTAATTTTTTTTTAATTTTATTATATTCATCATTTTGCACAGGCATTTAGCGTATATCCATGTCCATATATTTTTTAAAATTGCCTTTTTTTTAAAAAAAAGAATTTTATTTAAGAACAGAGACAGCTTAAATAAAAGTAAATCAACGATACAAAAACGCTCGGATAATCAAGCAGTTTCTGGACTTATTTATAAATGAAGAATAGATAATGAATATCAAGGTTTACTTCACGTCATGTAACTTAAAACTTAGTTCAATTTTAATATTCTTTTCTTTTAATTTTTTACATCACAAACGATTTCCAATTTCAAATTGCACTTTTTATACTTCCAAAGAGTCTGAACCAAATTTTATAAATACGACGAAAACAAGACAAAGCAAAATTGGAACAACGGTATAGAGATAAGAAAATCGTTTGCAGTCAGAAATATAAATCATGCTTTTCATTCTACCGTTTTTCATGTTTTATTTTGTAAAGCCTTGAAATTTTCCTTTTAAATATAAAAAGTTTGGTTTAATTTTTCAGTAATCAGTTCTTAAATATTTTTATCCACTCAGTTGGTTAATTTTACTTACATTCCTAAGTCCATCTTTTATACTTTGTTTCATCACTAACACAGACTTAAGGATTTAATTACAACATAATATGAAACACGGAAGTATTAAATCAAAACATCCATATCAGTATTTTTAGAACATGATTTAAATCAAAATAAATTCATAATAAATTCATGTTCACATTCTATGTAAGTATTTTACAGCGTTCTTTATTTCACAAAAATAACCAGCATTAATTCAACGTATACGTAATTTTTACCGTTTTGTGAATATAATTTTCTAAAACCACCAAATAGTTTCCGCATCAACATGTTCTTAATGCATCTCGTAAGTGTTGTCACATTAATATTTCACAGCAACTTACGTGTTTCTGAAATTCGTTAACGTCATTCTCGTTTATTTGTAAAAACAAATTCCTCAAACACACGATCATGTGATTTTCGTCATGCAATCTCGAACAGTATATGTACAAAGACTTATTTTTACTCACAAGTTTCTCGAGAAAATGGCTTTTAGATTTGATATTTTAATATACGTGTTGGTGAGCTTTCAGTAACAAATAATTTATGCTTTTAAGTCTTGTTTCTGACATACATTTACATTAAAAAATAACATCCTATTTCATTATAGTTATCTTTGAAATGATTAAATAAACATACTTAACTATGAAAAAAGGAGAAATAATCATAAGGATTAATTAATTAATTTAATATTTAATAAATATAAATGGATTTATTCGTTTCTTTCAGCGAAGCATATAAATAAAAATCTAACTTAGGCTTAAAACAGAGAAATGGCAAAACATTTGATAAATTAATTTATTCGATGCCACTTTCACATAACACTAATTACATGTTGTCTTTCAGTTTTACTCTTATAAGATGAGCAATGAATTGCTAAATTAATGGAAATTTCACGGCGCGTTTGGCATGAATTAGATGAACATGAATTAACTTTTGGCATCAGGATAAATTCTATTGAAATTATAGCAACCTACATTACAATCATTTTAACGATTGTAATTGAATTCCATTTTCATCTTAAAATAACTTTCGAATATTTTTCGACAAATTAGAATAATTTATTGCGTCGTTAATGATGTGGTAGTAATAATAGTTGAAAGATAATATTCAAAGAATGGATTGATTTGACTTTTTAATTTTCTTGTATATAAAGTATAGAGAAAGTATCATCATTAAAAAAATCGAACTGGAGATTTTGACTTATCTCCGCGTTAGAGATCTCATTGAGTTCGGAAAACACATTTTTAGTATAAAATGTATCTGCTTGTGAACCCGATACCTTGAAAGCGTTTTGAGCTAGACAGATGAAATTTGATATATGGATATTAAATCAAATCTCCACTGGAAGAAATTTCCATTTCTTTTAAATTTTGAACATAATCCATTCAGAGGAAGTCTGTCTGTCTGGCTGTTCGAATACAAGTGAACTCTATAACTACAAAACATAAACAGCTAGACAGCGGGACACAAATTTAACGTCTAATATGTAAATTCTAATCGAATTTCGAGCCTGATCTAACAAGGGTCAATCGTCTATCGGTATGTGCTTTCATGCATGTAAATTCAATAACTCATAAATGCACCGACTTAAATCAATGAAATTTATTAAACGATTTTGTGATTATAATTGCAGTTTTATGTAAAATTGTGTTTTCGATCGATCACAGAAAATCAAAAATACATGTTCGATTTCAGTAAAAATGCTAACTTCATGTCAAAGATCTACAATTTGTGCGTATTATTCTTTAATTCTATACAATTCATTAGAAGTCTTACCCAAAGTCCGCAATTTTAGTTAGAAGAGAGTATAAGACCTTTATTGGAAACCATGCGAGAAAGTTTCGAGAGACTACTCTTGCTCATGTCTTATTTTGAAGCCAAGCTGATAAAAACAATGATTTCTTGCCCTAATTTAAGAATGTATCGTTGCATTAAAATCTAACCAAATTTTCCACACAAATTACAAGAGAGAATTCTTTCTGTTTGGATTTTATTAAAATCAAGTTGCAAATTCTTTACTCTCCATCGATAAGAGTCGCGATTGGATTTTAAATAAAAGCCTTTAAACCAGCATCTGGAGCTTTTACTTTAACCGTGTTTCAATAGCTAATTTTCTAAACGATAGGCTAAAAGACAGACATATACTTCCAGTTGGAAAGATTCATTCTAAATGGCTTAAAGTATCTTATTTTAAATCAATAAATATGCAGCTGAAAAATCACGAAGTTTAAATTTTTATACAGTCCTCCCGTCCTTTTAATCATATTTTGTTAAATGATATCGGAATAAAAATAATAATACAAGTTTTATATTTTGCAATCAAAATTGACCGATTTATGGATAACCGAACTACATGAATTAATTGGACTAGGCAAATAAGTGCAAATCTGAGTAATTGGATAATTGAAATAAAAAAAAGAATATTTATCAGAAAATAAAACGAAATGTGCTTAGAACAAATACTTAATAGCTTTAGCCCAATTTTGTTTACATTTTGTATATTTTCAGTATTGAAATACCATTACTTGAATAGATAACTGAAGTTCTATAATACTTCTAAAGTGTATTTTCAGCAATAATAATTGCAATAATCTTTAACTTTTTTTTAAAAAATTTTTTAAAGCTTAACATTAAATCTAATCTTCTCGTTTACAGTGGATCTGTTTGTATATATCTTTGCCATAAACTTGTCAATTTGAAACACTATTTGCAGCAAAGCATTAATGAAAGAAATGTATGGCGACATTCAACAACCTAGTTCTGTCAAGACGTTGAAAAGCACAACTTTTTCTCAGTCTTGATTTTCCTTTTCTTTCATCTAAAACTGCGCCTCCAATCAGATATAGATTTAAAAACAAGACATTTCGCTACATCCGATATATCCAGCATAATAATATCACCAAGCGCGCGCACACACACACACACTTAGAAAAAAAAATCGTTGCCATGAAAATTGTGAGCCAAATCATAAGATGCAGTCTCAGTATCAATATCATATTACTCGAAATTTTATTCCCCCTTTTTTTCCCCCAAAATCTCTTTCATCCACTTAAATTGGGGGGAGTGAGGCGGGGGGGGTCTGTCTTCCTTCTCAAGAATTCTGCATAGATAGGTCTGCTCATTTCTGAGAGAGAATAGGCTTAAGAGCCAAGACAGCAAGAAGAAATGTTGTTACCGGCAATTGACATGCTTGACTCTCCAAGAATTCGATTTGAATCGAGAAAGCGTAGAGACGACGCTAAGGTTACTTGGAGACGGGTAATTGGATGAGATTGTGATATTCCTCTTCAAAATGGAATAGAAGCGAACTTCACAAAAGGGGGCGTCTGTTGTTCGAAGAATACGTTTATTTAGAGGTTTCTATTTAAAGGAGGAAATGATATCTTTGAGGAGGAAAGCTGTTCATATAAGTGAATGGCCTTTTTTAATAGCCTGACTTTGTTTAAGCAGCGTTTTTCATATCATTTTTTTTTTTTTCCCACAGAATAACTACTTAACACAGCTTGCGAGATGTTTGTAAAGACGGATAGGATGTTGGGGTTTACAAGAGCAAATTCGGCCATGATGTCAAATATATAGTTAATGTACAAGCACCAGTAGTATTTAAAATTAAGTTAAATTTTCTGAACTATTTACAAGTTTCTCATTTGGATACAGAAGGCTTTAAAACTGTTAAAAGATAGGAACACAAAATAAAATCAATAATCTATAACGCATGTCTTAAAGCGATAAAACCATGGCATTAAAAATTATTGATTTTGATATTATAACCAGCGGGAGTGGTCTTCTGAAAACTTTCTCGCATACTCTCTAAAAGATTTGTCACGCCAGAGAAATCCTCACATGGCATTAGTGTACAATAGTTACGAAGTATTAACTTTTGGCTTGAATTTAGCTTTTTTACTGAATCTGCCGAATTATCCTTGGAGAGTTATTTGGCGAGTAATCCCTGGCACGAGGTTAATAAGTATCCGAAAATCAAATTTACGTTTTAGACAAGTTTTTCTCAACCGACTGAAACAAAATTTTAACACTGAGCTACAAAAGCTTGCACAACTCAGTAGTAAATTCCGACTTCAACTGATTAGAAAATAATTATTCTTAGACAGCGAATAAATTTAAATTCTTACACACACGTATGCATATGTAATTGCAGGTTTATGCGTATATCTTACAGTTAATGAGATTATTATTAATAATAAGTGATAAGAATCATTTATTGACTTATCAAACTGACCATTATTATTGTAATAACCGATTGATCAAAATAAAAATGCTAACTTTAATTTTCTGCCCGCCTTTAAAATAATTTAATATATGTTGTTAAAAGTGATGAAAATATCAAACTGAAAGATTAAAAAAATATCATAAATGATAACAATTTTGGTAAGAACAATAGCAATCAGCCTCATTACAGAAATTTTGTTTCAATCATATGCTTATATAAATTAAGCATACTTTTGCTTTCCACATTAAAAGTTTCCAAGATATTGTTACGAATCTGTGATGCGGCTTTCCAGCATAGTTGGTTCCATGGGAGGTCCCAGAGCTTGGCGACACACTTGGCGACTTGGCGACGAATTTGGCGACTTTGGCGCCAAAATAGATTATACCCGAATCATCGAGAATTTTCCTGATCCGTCCAGTAGGAACGGAGATACGCCTCGAACGTTCCTGATTGGTTGAGAGGCTTCTAGCCCCGCCTCCTGAGACCTATAAAAGGAAGCACCCGCAGCTGCCGGGCAGTGGTGAGTCGAGTGGTGAATTGATTCGTGGACCAGTGGAGTCGAAGAGTAGTCGGAAGCGACGGTGAAGAACTCGTCTTCCAGGGACTAGCGGAGCAGCGACGGAGTAGAGCTGCTGTGTATACTGTTGTATGCTGCACGTCTCGGCTGAAGATAATCGTCTTCTGTGCTGTATATAGTTGTCGTCTTTGTGCTGTCCTATGTGTCTTCGTATAAATAAACGTCGTTGTTTTATTTTCTACTGCCGCCTGCTGATTGAGCGTTCTTCACACCATATAACTTCCACTATCCAAACGAACCCCCGGACAATTTTCGTAACAATATTGTAAATTATTACAGAAACTCATTTGAATAAAACTGGTTTATTTAATTTTAAAAAAAAGGCGAGGCTTTTAGGATAAAAAAAATCAAATAAGTTTTAAAAAAGTGACTAAATTACTGGTTAATTTAATTAAAACATATTTCCTCAAATCGCTTTAGAGGTGATATATCTTGCATTTAAAAATGTATCTTAAATTTTAAGTTACAATTCATTCCCCCCCCCCTTTAATCAGAGACTATCAACATCGTTAAAACTACACATACACTTAGAAAATAATTAGCTGTGAAATTTTAATTTTTAGAAGATCCCGTTAGAAAAAGGGGTAAGAGCAATTTCTCAAAATGGAAATATTTAATAATGCGAATTTTTTAATTAATGATTATCATAATTCTGAATTCCTCAATTTGTACTCAATAAATAAACGTCGTTTATCTTTCTCTTCGTTTAGATAAGGACATCTGTTATGCCGATTTCAATTTATTTAGCCTTTTGAAAAGGCTTCAAGATAATTGTAAATAACACCTGTTAACAAGATGTTATTTACCTAGAGGGTTTAAATTGAAAATAGAGCAGATGGGGAAAGTTCTGTGGATTGTTTCACTCTTTGTTTTCAATCTTCCGAACACAATGGTTGTCATTATGAATTAACTTTCTATTAACATGATGAAGTTATCAATTACAACTGAGCAGAAGTGCGCTTTTTTTTCTTTCTTCTTTCTGATGCGGGATTGCTCAAACAATGAAATTACAACATGTAATTAAATAAAGAAAATATTAGATATTTTCGTAGAGTTTATTGATTACTTAAGATTAAGATAAAAGTTAATATTGTCAACAATACATTAATCAGTCTTTCTTAAATAAAACTCATTTAATTAAATGGCAGTATTTACAGGCTGGATAATATTTTTAAACGCAACGTAGGTGATACGACATACATGATATAAAAACTCGTCGAAATCTCTCTTTCTTTCTTTTTTCAAACTGTGTTCTTCAAATTTTTTTAAACAAGTATTTTATATATATTAATTTTTAACTTTTAAATTATTTAATAATCCAATAAAGTGCAGTTAGGTCATATTTAAATCTATTTCCTTTGTTCTATGAAGATAATGAATTCAATTTCAAAATCATAGCAAAAACTTATAGTTTTTTTTTCATGTATAAATTGAAATTACTTAATCAGAAATATAAGTGATTTAAAAAGACGAATTCTTTTTTTTTCTCCTTTTTTTGAACAGAAGGGAAGAATGTAAAACTTTTATGAATAGAATGCTTTACTATTTATTTATTTAACGTATTGTAGAAATACGTTAAATAAATAAACGTAAAATAAAAAATTTTAATTATCTATATATAACTCCATGAAAAAGAATTTTCCAAATTTTTTTCTCGAGTTTATTAAAAATTAAAGTAACTAAACTTTCATAAATATTTAAAATAAGTAAAAATAAATAAAAATCGTTTTTCTGTTTAAAAAAAAATTTGAATTCTGTGCAAATCGGATTTTTTTTCATACATTATTAAAAAATTTATTTTGATTCAGGAGACCACTTTTGTATAAATAAGTAATAATAATAATGAAACGGCGATTTAATCTTAGTCTGACTCATACTGTTTCATTCGTGCGACTAGAAATGAATATGATAACAGAAGTAAAATATCCATGAATATCATCACCATGCTCTTAAATTAAGACAAGAAAACGAAAAAAAAAAAAAAAAAAAATTCTGAGTCACGATATTTAATCAAAAATCACTTAGAACATTTATTTTTTAAATTGCAAGTCTTATCTTAAAGATTGTCTGTCGACTCTTAATGACATGCACAACGATAAGGTCCAGTTCTTGCAGATATCTAAAACAATTTACATTAGATAGAAATTTTTTTATTCCTAAAAGCACTACTCATGCATATACTGCTGATTGATAACACCACAAATGAACTGTAAATTATGCAGAAATTTAAGTGCAACATAATTGGCGAGAAAGAGTTTGAAAGAATTCGAATTTTGGTATCCATTTCCACTTTTTTTGTATTGTCACGCAAGCTTTTCGCGTGTCATCTAGATGCATTTCAGCCATGCAGATCAGCTCTGCAAAAACTCCTTAATGGAAGCACAATCAGAAAGTCACGAATTCGGCTTGAGGCCAGAATTTTTATTTGAAAGCTTTGTTATCTTTCAGACGTAAAAATGATACATAAAGACTGTATCCTACTGCTTAAGGCAATAAGCAAATTGAAAAAAAAAAAAAAAAAATGTCTACAATGCTTATCAGAACATTTTTTATTCTACAAAGTAATTTAGCCTGAAAAAAAATCGTCTGCATAAGCAAATAAAAAGAACAAGTTTTTTTTTCATTTTAAAGCTTTTTTTTCCTTTATGTTCGTGTTTATTTTTTTAGATCATTAATTTTGTTTCTCTGTTAATAGAAGACATGCATTTGCCATATGTCTTAAAGCTAAAAGAAGAAAAAGAATAATAAAGTGTGAGATATTTTCAATTTGCGTATTCTAACTAATTACAAAAGGAGAGTAACAGAATAGTTCTTAGCAGCTGCACCCAATTAGCAGTTGCACGAAAAAAAGCGACTGCTTAAATCCACTATCTGGAGGATTAATACATACACGTGACCACTTTCAACCCGCAGTAATCATTAGCAAAATGTGATTAAAAGTTGGAAGTTTTCATAGCCCGTATGCAGCAGACATTAAAAATCGAGAAGCACCTGGAGACTCTCGCCCAATGAGGTAGATTCAAGTTGAAGTGACGTCATGCAATGCGGGAGATATTTCACAGCTGCTGAATGTTTCATAACCTCACAATACTATGACCTAACAAAGCTTTCAAATTCACCAGAACCAGCATGTTGGCGCGAGTTTTATAGCCGCTGCGTGAGCGTTGGAAAGCATCCAACGTTTGCAGTTTTCGATTTCTTTTGGTTTATGAGCCTCCTGATCGAGAAGGGGGGAGATAGGAAAGCAATAAAACAGAAACAGCGACTTTGGAAAAAGAAAAAAACGTATTAAAATTGCAGGGGTAACAAAATAAAGTTCTGTGAATTCAAATTCCGTTTATGTTTTTATAAACTGAATTTTTAAAAAAATCGCTTTATTGGAACGAATTTAAATTATATTAAGAATGCATCTTTATTAAGAGAAATTTTTAATAAAAATCACGTTTAGTTAAAAAAAATAATATAATTTTTAAATCGAGTTGAATGAATTTTTGAATGAAGAAATTATTTTTTTCCATACAAATATCTAAACAACTTTGAAAAAGGTTTTAAGACAAATTTAAAATGAAAACTGTAATTTTTTAGTTTTTAGTCCAAATTAATAACAAGAGTATTAAAGCTTTATAAAAATTAAAAGGCAATTTCGGATTAGAGCTCAATAGTCTTTTTGAAACGAATGTTCAGGTAAATGGAATATTGATATTTGATAATTTTCATACATTTCCGTTACATTTATTAATACATTTATCCATTTATCATAAATAAAAATGTGAAAATTTTGCAGTTTCAGCATTTAAATTGTGATTTTATTCAGTAGTATTAAATCATTTATTTATAAAGGGCAAATAATTCTTAACATTCAATGTTATTAATGTACGGCCTATAGGCAGTTACAACTTTGAAAGCTACTGGCAAACACCTGACGGGCAACGCATGCAATCTGAAAAATTCTTGCATTTTCGAGAAGTTAAAGTGATATTTTATAGGAAATTGCCAAACCTTAATTCTGTTAATTAATGTTGAATATCGGTGATTTATTAATTCACTAACAATATTATGGCGTCAGATCACAGACTTTACAGTTGAAAAAAATTAAAGTGCTACTAAACGCTGCTTAAACTAAAATTAAGCGCCATCAAATTCTTCAATTAATCGCGTTATTGATCGAAATATCATGCACACTTAATTTACAAGTGGATTTCCATAATCAATAAGAATACTAACATTTCCAAAGTTTGCTAAAGATACATTTAATATAAATAGCATTTAAGAGTAAATTTCTGTTCTACCATTTTAATTAAATAAACTTATCAACACTAGTTTCCTCTTAAATTTTAAATAATTTAATGAAGAATCGATCGTGAGTTAATTTGTATTTTACCATATCTTATTTTAAAATCATTTATCGTTACTTAAAAGTAATAAAAAAACTAAAGTATTTATACGAGAGTTGTTTTTGCCAGTTTTTTTTATTTTTTTAATAAAAGTAATCATAATATATTGTAAAAAAAGTGTTTTATCATATCCACTTCATACCTTATAAACCTTACGATGCCAACATGTTCGAAAATTAAGTAATAATAAATAAATAAATAAAATATGAATAAATAAACAAATAAATAAAAGATACATAAATAAAATATCAAAAAATAAACAAATAAAATAAAAATTCAGAAATCTTAAATCTAATAAATGCACAATTAGTCTTTGAAGAGCTACGTAAAAATATTTTTACTTTCAAAAATATCTAATTTAATGGAACGCCGATTCATTTAAAATAAATCTTTTGCTGTTCAAACATTTTCGAGTAATTTTGCATTACAGTTAATCCTCTTAACTTAAATCAACAATTTTCAATTGAATGCGATGTTGACTTAAAAAATAATATCACTAATATTAATGTGTCGAATAAAATGTAAATACTTAAAGGAAGAATGGGGTTAATCTTCAAACACAGCGAATCTGTAAAATTCATTATTCTAAAATAGTTTGTCACCAAACGAAAATAAACGCAAGGAATATAATATTATTTGCGAGAATAAAATTAAACTGGTATTTTATTTCAGAAATTTATTAGCTTAGCATTAAATGGCATTTTGCTAAACTTTAATGAAATTAAATTTATCATGTTCTCGAAATAAATAATTATTCAGCATTCACTCCTTTGTGTCAATTTCGCCTTAAAAAAAAGATGTATTATGAAAATGTATTAAGTAAAGATTTCATGAAAAAGATGTAATATGAAGACCGAGTTGCTTTTACAAAAGAAAATTGATTTCTTCCAATTTACTAAGACGAAATTTAATTATCTTTTCTATAAATTTTTTAAGGAAGGAGGAGTACATAGTTGATAAAGATAAATTGAAGAGCAAACAAGAATTACATTTGTAGTGGAGTTTGAATTAGGCTGATTGAAAAAAAGAAAAAAAAAAAAAAAAGATTAAGAAAATAAATGACAAATGATTTTCAGTTTAGATAAATAATAATAATAAATATAAAAAAAAATCTGTAAAAGCAATTCTTTCAGAACTGTTTTTTAAAAAAGTAAAAGTGTTTACAATTTTAAAAATGGAATGATTCTGTAATGTTACTAAATAATTCATTGTTATTTTAATCATATTCTGCGGCATATTTTAATTTATTAATCATATTGTTAATTTAATTATTATAATAGAAACTTTATAACCATTTAGTAATTACTTTTATTCTATATGTTTTGAAGATATGCGATAAAATTCTGAAGTGCAGTTAAAATTTTTAATAAACTTAAAACTATCACGTTCGTATGAATACGGACGTACAGACTTCCGATTGAGGGATTAAGCTTAAAATTTGATGGGAATATATACTTTTTGGTATAAAATCTGCATTGCAAATTTAATTTGTCTAGCTGGTGCCGCTTGTTCACATAGAGACGTAAATCTATGGGGAAAAAATCGCTCTAGTCTGAAGCATGGAAATTTATCCAACTTTAGAGGTCAAATATTTTAAGGATTTCAATACTTTCTTTTCTTTTTTTTTCATTTTTTTTTTTTTCAACAAAAGTGGCTGCAGGTCTTGCAAGAGAAAGTCACTTATCTACATAAATAATAAAAAAGAATATAAAAGAAAAAGAAGGATTATGTCACGTCAGCTGTTGTAAGGAATTCTTAAAACAATACGTAATATGGTGACATCTTTTTTTGGTAAAGTTTGTCCGCTGTACGGAAGATCAATGTTTACTCTGTAGCGACAGCTGATTACAGCACTATCCAAATCTCTCGAAAAACACTTTTTTTTTTTTTTTTTGTCCTTTTCTTGCTTTCATAACTTTCTTTTGTTTGACTTTTTCGTCCCGGAGCTCACTAGCTTTCAAGCGATGGATCTCAAATTCCGTGTTATCTCTCCCTCCGCTTTGCGCTGAGGTCAAGTGTCTACAAAAATGTTTGCATTGATTGCACTACTTGAGAAGAAAGGAGAGAGAAAAATTCTGAGAAAAAAGTGATTTTTTTTTCTTCTGGTGATGGATGATCAATTTATATAAAATAAATTAATCCTGAAAGAAAGATAAGAAAAAAGATAACAGCAATCTGATTAATTTAAGTTATAAAGATAAATAAAAGATACGTGATAAAATTAAAAGCCAGTTAATTAATTAAAAAAAATGGAGATCACTAAGAGAGAAAAATTAAGGTCAATGGCATTTTAATAAAGAATGTTGAAAAAAAAGCTAGCGGTGATTGATTATATTTTTGTTAAAAATTAGAATAATAAAATTTTTTTGGCAATGAATAGTCTAAAGAAAAAGTTTTATGCACTTAAAGAAATACTGAATATTGATCAAAATTTTTTTCACATATAAAAAAAAAGTATCGAATTGTCACCGCAAAATTTTATTATTATTATATTTTGATGAATATCATTTCGTTATATCGTCATATAAAACCTAAAAGTGGATTTTAAATTTAAAAAATGTCAGTCGACATTGGGCATATATTTGTTTGGCAGTTCATCATATTTGATATAAAAAAATGACGGAAGTTTTTTAATGTTTGGTCAAAATGATGCCATTTGAGACTGACGCCCAAGGCATCTATATCCCCCCCCCTTTATCCTTGAGTCCTTATTAAGCGGTTTCATTTTCTGTATTCATTCAAGAAATCTTTATCTATTATGGGAGGGTAGGTCCTTTTTTAAAAACGGGGCAAGAGTAAAGAAAAAAAAAAAAAGAAGGGTAGTTTGGTTAAAAGTCTGAATGTTTATCCCTCTGAAATTCATTGAGAACCCAACAATCAAAATTCTGCTATTGTCGATTTATCTTCCGTAACACAATTCCCTACAACAAAAAAACTGTATTTTGTAATATTGAAATAAAGACTTCATACAAAGCACGTAATATAAATTATGATTTTGATATTGAGACAATTATCATATTTTCCAAATAAACAATAATGAAACTTTTATACGTTTTTATCACTTTAAATATTATCTTTTTGATAATTATTCCGAGTAATTTTATTAAATAATTAATAAAAGAGTTATTTATTACATTTTCAGCCTGTTGAAAGAAAAAAGTTTTAAATAAGAAGTTTTGACTAAACTGTAAATTTTTCAATTAATTGAATTGGAAGTTAAATTTAATTTCTTAACTATTTTTTTTAATATCCCACACAACTATTATAGCTTGATGGTAGATTTGCGACCGGTAGATTGGAACATCATAGGTTCCTGGCTCTGTACCACGGTAAGATCTGTTATGTATATGGGGAGTTGTAGCAAGTTCAATCACCCTAACGTTAATGTGGCATTCAAATTCGGAACGAGTTAGTTTTACTTATTTTAATCATAATAACATCCTGTTTTAAAGTAATACAAGGCTTTTTTGAGTGGGATCAGTTTGAAACATGATCAGATGATGAGGCCGATAATTGAGATTCCCTCCTCCCTCTTTTTCAGACATGACGTTAAATTCTGAAAGAGACGGTTAATTTAGGCTATTTTATATATACAGCGGATTTTTGGGAAGAACCACAAGATCCAATCACAAAGTAGCCTTTGTAAAACAACCAAACAAGAAATATATGTCTATATATGCACTCAGAGAGAGTAACTGAGCTTTAAAAAATCTATACGGCCCCTTAAATAGGGGTAGAATGATCTAAAGTTTTTCAGCCATAAATTTGGTACACATCGGTGCACAAAAAAAATATTTTTATAATATGATAATTTTTTTTAAAAAAAAAATTAGCTTTTCAGAAGCGTAATTTCATCTCTGTATGATTATTTCGCTAAATTTAATTTATTTTTCAAAAAAATTTGTGCAATGATAATGTTTAAATTTGTGTGGAAATTCTAAAATAAATATCTTAAGGGGTAAAATATAAGAATTCAAAAACTGTATGATGTAAAATTATTTGTATTTTGCTTTCCTCATACATAACGCATATAGTATATATATAGTGAGAAATATAACAAATAAACGCATGCTGACCAGCGGGTACAAAGAGGCCATTTAATTTATAAAACCACAACACATATTCTATCAATTTACATGACTGCTTTGAAAAATGGAAGTTTTATAGTTTGCGAATAAATCTCAACAATAGCCTGAAATTTTTTTAAAAAAACCTCGGCCGGTCCAATTGCATTATACATTGTACGTTATTTATTACTTGTATATTTCATCTATTACGTATGATAAAATCCACACAAGAACATGGCGAACAAAGAACTCAATGTAATATAACCCTCCTCCCTGAAGGGATTGAATTCTTTGAAGATAGCGAATAAAAAAAAACTACCTCTTTTGAGATTTGAATTTAGGCCAGTACCAGCAAGAGCCAACGAACCCTCTACCCCCCTTTTTCTTTTATTTCATAAAGAGACTCTACACACCACACTATTCAGATCTGCATTTTCCTTATTTTACATTCCAATAGACCCAAGAATTTTTTCAAGCGTTCTTATGCGAGCCCCGAAGAAATTGTATTTCGCTTCAAAATGCAGCATTTTATTTTTTTTATAGTACCTAGATTGTGCCAGTTGCATTTTTCTCCTCCGCTATCTATCTTTTTATGTTTTATTTCATTTCTTACTGGTATATCGCCTTTGCGCTACCTCTAGAAATACTGAATATCTCCGTGATGGAAAAACGCTGTCTGAAGTGTTTTTGCTGCTTCTTGTATTTTGTTTTGCATTACAAGAACCCCTTCCCTTCCTTCCTGCAGGCTATTTCTTTTAGAGTGGGATTTCTTCTCGCTACGCAGATGGCAGTTCTAAACAACATGTACTTCCGGCGAAAGTATAGAGACGTGATTGAAAGCTTTGCACTTCACATGTTTTCGATGGATATATTTATATTTATTCTGTTTTTACATGAAAGACTGTTTAGTGAAAGAAAATAGAAATTTCATGCCTAAACAGCTTATAATATGACACAAAATGTTCAGTAAAATGTACGTAATGGAAAAATATAAGTTTGTTGACCATGTTTTTGAAAAGTGTTCAAGGCCTTGACATATATATATATATAAATAAATATATATATATATATATATATATATATATATATATATATATATATATATATATATATATATATATATATATATATATATATATATATATATATATATATATATATATATATATATATATATATATATATATATATATATATATATATATATTATTTTATTTTATCTTCATGCACATTTTTAAACATTTTAGTTCACTTTTAGAATAGAGATCGGTCAAAAAAAATTATGTATTGTAATAAATTTTCTTGAGATGAATTTTTAACGTAATTCCCTTTTCAAAAATTACATAAAGTTTTGAGGTTGAAAATTATTTTTTTTTGCATTAAATGTTACAGAATTTGAAAAACAGGACATTGGGACATTTTGAAAACATTTTTATAAAAATTCCTCTTTTCATTAAATGCTATTAATGTATTTCTGATTCCAGATAACTTAGTCTAATCTCATTTCTAACTCATTTCGCCTAATAGAGAATGCATCAAAATTTATCTTCTTGAAAACATTTATATATAAAACGCTTAGTGGACGCAAAATCAGGCCGAATTTGTTAATCGCCATTTGGCAACACTTCGACCTTGCCCGGGAACATCCAGAGTCGGCCTTCTCTATAAAAGGGCCTGAATGCAAGAAGCCACATGGGTCCCTACGTTTTTGTGAAACAAGAAGAAAGAAAAACCCGAACATATATTATTAATGCAAGTTTATTTAATGCGTGATTTTGTTTTTCCTAATACATTAATTACAATTTTTTGCAGTTTCTTTTTCGTTGCTTAATATAGCAAGTGCATTTAAGCGTCCAGTGCACATGCTTAACTGAAGATAATTCTTTGTTTCTTAATTTGCTGAAAGACGCTCAACACTAGCTATAGTAACTGGCAACGTAAAGAAAAGTCTAAACACAGTTAATTAATTTAGAAAAAATTCATTATAATTATTATTTAGTATGTATTAGTTGTGCATTATTTACATGACTTCATTCAAAATCAAATCCCGTAGCATACAAATTTCCTGGATTAGATTTTCATCTGCTTCTTTGTTACAAAACTTTACAAAGTTTTTTGGAATATTTCTCTAATTCCTGTTTTTCTAAAGTTTTTATGTCAATGATTAATTTGAAATCAGAAATACTATTTGGTATACTTTTAAATGTATCTTCTATTTGCACAATAATGTTAAAAATAACACCTAAATTCCTCTTCCGGATTTTTTATAGCTTCGTATTCTGCTAATTTGGAATATAATCTTTTCCTTTTTCGAATTCGTTTTGCAAAGAAATGTTCTGAAATGTTCAAATTACATGCTAGCACTTTTGCTTCGTCTAAAAATATGTTAAATTTGTTCTTAAATTTTGTATTTCAATTTTAATCTTATTGACTCAATTGAAAGCCGAGTCAAGAACAATTGTTTCTGTTTGAAATAGTTTATTGATAATGTTAATTTTGGACGATATTGCACATAAAATAAATGGCATTTCTTGCATTGCATCCAATAAACTTTTAGCTTCGGATACGCTGTATTATCGTTACTTACATCAATAAATTCTTCTGCGGCATTACATGTTTACTCAAACTGTGTATATACTGCTTTAACTGAATCTATTTTGGCTTCGCAACGAGTGTCACATTATGGTTTAAGGGTAATGTTTAAATGCTTTTGTAGAATTTCCCATCTTTTTGTAGATGCAGAAAATAAGTAATATAAGTGGTGCAATATCCCAAAATTTTTTTTGCAATATATACTGCTGGAATCGGCATCACAAATTAATAAATTAAAGGCGTGTGATAGGCAAGGCACATAAATTGCATGTGGATTTAGAGAAAGTATTCTAGACTGTACACCTTTATATTTTCCTTTCATGTTGTTACCGTTGTCGTATGTTTGCCCTCTACAATTCCTAATATCTAAATCAAGATTATTTAATCTTTTCGATAGAGTTTTCATTAGTCCTTCTCCAGTCACATCAGTTACTTCAATAAACCCTATAAATGACTCATTTGTAGTTAAACCTTTCTCTTCAAAATTTACATACCTAATAATGATTGAAGTTTGTTCCTTATGGGAAATATCAGGAGTACAATCCATTGGGATACTATAGTACATGGCTGCTTTTATATCGTATTTAATTTTGTTAAGGTCTTCATTTTCTAACGCAGGAATAATTTCTTTTTGCGATGTATGTGCTAAATGATGCATAGTTCTATTTTTATAATTTATCATTTTGTTTATATGATCCATTAGTACAGGGTCGCATTTACTTAATAGTTCGATTAAACTAAAAAATTTCTATGATTAGGCATACCTGTTATTTCGTGCGTTCCTCGAAGTGGAAGATTATTACACGCTAAAAATAGAATCACATCTACAATTCTTTGAAATAGTAATTTGAGTAGTGCCGTTTCCTTACTTATATTAACTTGATTTGTTTTATCAATAGTTGAATATAAATTTAGTCGTTTTAGTAATTCTTTTCAAGCAATAAATGAATTAAAATGACAATTAGAACGCTCGTGATCTTGGATTACAGTTGACAGCTTTCTTTAGTTATTATAGCCACCTATAAATCGTAATCGAGTCTTATTATAGCCACCTATAATCCTATAAATCGAGTCTTGCGTTTTTGAATAAATCAATCAGCTCCGAAGTTGGGTTTCACTCTTTGGCACTTTTTAAAGTAGTACGTAGTAGAAATTGATCTACCTTCAGCATTTTTAGCAAAAACTCCTTTGTGTTGTACAGATCCGATTTTATCACAAAACATTCTAAATTTATCATTTATAATACTTGGCCATAAACCAGGATCATTTATATTCTCTTGATGCATATCAGTTACTGTCATTTTCGTCATTATTTTCTGTTTCGGTCATATTTATATAAACTCACGATTCTTCAACAAACTTTACTGTTTCAACATTTTCATTGCAAGATTGTGTACTTCCTTCCCCAGTTGAAGTTTCAATTGTAACTTCTGAATTCGAAGCAATTTCTTTGCCAGAATTACTTCGTAGCCAAGAAAACAGATCTACTTGTAACTTCTTGTGAAGTTTAGCTTTTCTTCTTTTTCCTTTTCTGATAATTTTCTTTTTTCACACCTAGAGGGATATTTCCTTGGCATGGGCTTGGTTATATCTAACAATATTAACCCTCTGCTTGCTTAATTCTTTAAAATCACTATTTAGATGCGATGTTTGGGGGGAATTATTTTTCAAAGAAAGTGAATTGTTTCTATATGTTACACGATAATAATATAACATAATAAAAATCTGTAATCGTAAAAATAAACACTCTAAACTGCGAAAAACGCGGGATGCAACAGAAAATGGACTAAATGCCAACCCACGGAAATCGCAGGATACGCAGCTAGAGGGCTATGCAGTTTATAGAATGAGTTATCAAATTACTATATGCTATATTATTATCTTTTACCTAGTACGTGAGGTAAGTGACTGTAAATCAACTTATCTTATACTAACAATATCTTGCACATTTGCACTAGATTAATATATACTGTAAACTTCGTATATTTCCAAATCCGTCGACTGCTCCATTTAAACTTCTTTCTTAATTTTTTTCATTCCGGTCGTGGCCGGTGAAGCAGTAATGCAATGTGCATTGTTAGGAGTTGATCGTTTAATTTATCTTCGTTTTACTTTTTGTTTGAACAACTTAATATAAACAAACATACACAGATGCAAGCATAAAAATTATTACATTAAATGTGCAAAAAAGTAAATAACTGATGATTTACAAGTCTATTTGAAACCAGCCTCAGCCTCGACTTGCCCCCAGAATTCGCGCCGCCCTGTCTTAACATGTCTGAAGGAGATTTCTTTACTCATAAATGGAACTTCTCCCCCTTTTTATAGGTATCACTGCAATCACTGCTTAATAACGGCATTAATCGACGGTCAACCAGCCACGTGGAATCAAACTTGTATTGTTCAGTACGTGTAAACGTGATTATTGTTCAGAACACTATTGTAATTCTTAATCACGGTGAGGGCACCTCAGTTGCGGGGCATAGCAACCGCCGAATCTCCCAGATGACTGGCCCTGGAAACATCAACACGCGGTTTGATAAGATTTCAAGCGAACGCTATTCTTGTATCGGTTTGAAAATTTTTTAAACAAAAAATTAAAGGTCAAAAAACGGACAAAATGCTTTAGGATGAGTTTAAGTCGTGCCGCATCGATTTTAAAATGAAATCGTCGAAAAATTTCCCAAATTTGAAAAATTGTGAGAAAAGCCCAATTTTTTTAATTCGTTTCTTTTGTGGATGTTATAGTTATTTAAATGAAAGGTTATTTGTGTTCACAAAGAACTTTGATGCAGGTGATTTTTGCAAGTGTACTTTTTGCTTTACATTTTTTTATTTCTTTCATTGTTTTTTCATATTTTGGAATAAATTGAATCTGAATATATCTGTTGCTAGACTAAAGTGGTTTAGTAGATGGCAAGAGAGCGAAGCGATCCGAGAGGAGCTGCATTAGTAGTTCCTGGGGGTTGGTGAGCATTAGCGAGCAGGGGGCGGATCCCCCTAGTTTTAATGAAAACGATATTTTTAATAAATACGATTGCACAGTTTTTGTCAAGATATTTTTTTTTACCGATGTCTTTTTTTTTTCGATTGAAATTACCTAATTTTATACAAAAAAAATCAGTATTTATATTATTGAAAGTATTCTAATGGAAATTATATTTTTCCTTATATTATTTGAAAAAGAGAAAATCGTTTTAAAAATATGTTTTTGGAAATGTTTTTATTCATACAGCTCCTTTTATTTCAATGCTCGCAATTCGAATGAAAGATTTTATCAAAAAGCATCTTATACATAAAATCATTTTATGCGATGTAGATTATGAAATGCTCAAGATTATTAAAACTGAATATTAAAAAGATGGATGCTTTCCTATCATATTAAAATTAAAGATTAAAAAAACTTAAAAGGAATAAGAAATTCGCTATCATAATAAATCAGGCGAAAATTTATTATTTTTGTAACGTTTTTCCAGTTTTTGATATATTTATTCTGTTCTGCTGTGATGAATGCTCTTGGGTAAATAAAACTCTTATGATACGAATTGAGTTATGAAATCAAAATGATAGAAATTCTTGTTGGTAAAATATCATTCATTAAATGTAAGAATAAACGGAAAAAGATTTAAAAAAACGTTTCATTGTGTATACAAAGTGTGGGTTGGTTGTTGTTGGTGTGTGTGAGGGGGGACGTTGCTTCTTTATTTAATATGTTGTTTATACCTATTTTTTTAATATTAGTTTTGTAATGGTGTTACGAAAAAGTAAATATGTATTTAGCAGTATGATAAAAAATACAATTTTTTATAAATGCAAAGTGATAATATAATTTTCGAATGTTCGCAATCAATTCGAGTTCATCTTTTAAACGAAATTTAAAATTATTGATCTCAATCGTTCACAAAAAATAACAGAATTCAATAAAATAATTTTTTCAGTTCGAGTGATCTGATTTTCTTATTTTGGATATGTATGTGAAGTCTGGGAACACTGGCTGCAGTGTAAAAGATAAAAATCCGATCTATCTATACTTATAATAAAGCTCAATGTGTGTGTGTGTGTTGGCGCTCTACAGGAAAGACCATTTGACCTACAGCTACCAAATTTGGTACGTGTATACCTTGGAGGTCAGGAATGTGCACCTGGGGTCCCTTTTTTTGAATTTTTTATTAGAATTTTAATTATTAATTAACAACTAACTTCCCCCCCAAAAAAATCTTCATTTCCCCACCGCCAAATGAGTAAAGCTTCAGCATTCCCCCCCCCACGCTACGCCTAAGCCTAATCAGGCTTAGGCTTTTCAGTCGATTATTTCAAATGATTCTGTTTATTTTCTTAATGTTTGATGCATTTAAAATTAAACGATGTTAATTAATCGATCTTTCAGATTCATTCTGAAGTACTTTTCAATTAAAATAAAACAGAATAAAGGAAATTAAAAATTTCTAATCTGCATAGCGTTACTCCAACTGGCGTAGAAAAATTCATGCATTTACGTTACCATAATTGGCATTGAAAATCCACGCATGCGCATTGTGTTTTGATTGTTTACATCTATTTTCACCGAAAGCGGACTAGATTTAAATTATTTTTCGGTTAGTTGTATGATTTTGTAATTAAATTGTATTTATGTTAGTTTAAGTTCATCGTTTTTTAAGTATTTTTTTTTTTTTTTACCTGTTTTCGACCGATTATTTTAAACGATTCTGTTTATTTTCTTAGTGTTTGATGCATTTAAAATTAAACATTGTTAATTAATAGACCTGCTCATGATGAATCTGAAAAACTTTTGTTGACAAATTCTTGAGATATTACATAAATTAAGAAAGATATTCTTTAGTGTCCATAAAGCGTAAATGCTCAGTGATTCTGTTTTCAGTAATCATATTACAAAAAAAATGCTTTGCTTCAGTAAAAAAATATTATTATATTAATTGCAGATTAATAATTTCCACTTTAATTTAAAGCATAAATTCTACGGGAGTTAACAGAAAATTAGAGAGATACAGATTACGTTATGACTGAAGGCGTTTATAATATTATGAGTGAATTGAAATTTGAAGTTTTAAAATATTTTAATAAAGAAGCTATTAAAGTAGGAATTACATAGAATATATAATTATTAAAATTTTAACGAGCATTAACATTGGCGAACCAGCTGATTGCCAAAAGCGGCTAGTTAATAAATAAAACAAAAAGTCTATTATTCATTTTTTAAAGATAGCAATTTATAATATATTTTACTGTTTCTTTTAATATTTCCCTTCAGTTTCATACATCCACATAGGTCATACTACGGTTATTCTGTTCGATAGAAAAGTTTGGAGAAGAATTCTTGGGAAAATAATTCTTCTTACTCTTGGAAGATAATCTATTTTTTTAAAATTATTTTTTGTTAGAAAGTCTCAAATTTTCTTACTTGAAATGTAAAAAATTATGTACTGTATGTGAAAAAAAGTGAATAATCTGAGACACTTAATTCGCATTCAGGAATGCATATATTTACTGCAATCATTATCTATCTCAGTAGTAAGAATAAAAGATGTCCCAGGCATAAAATTCCGCCCATCATGATATTTCATTTTAAAAAGTGACATAAACGCTTTTTTCATTCCAGGTCATTTCCTACACCTCTTTTCCTGATTTAGTATTAAAGTTACTTACTTATTTAGTATACACAGTACTTATTTATCTTATTTAGTATTAAAAAGTGAAGGTAATGCACTACGTTTTGTCTCATTATCATCCCTTAAAACAAGCACTAGGGTCATTTAGATCTCTATTGTTTATCTCTTTACTACGCCATTGATCATACTAGTTTCTAAGACTAATGTTAGGGACATATATATTTTATTTTCCTATTCAGCGTGTTTTAGTCTTTCTCAATTAACAAGAAGAATCTCAGTGCAAACAAAGTTTAAAAAATTAAACTACAATCTAATACATATTTAATATGAAATATTCTATATCTAAGGCAAGGATGTCTTTTCCACCCGCTAATTGGACTTTAACTCAGGAGTTTCGAAAATCTAATAACCGCACAATGATTACTATATTAAATTAATTTAATTTTGAATAAAAAAATTCAAATATAATTTGAAATATGATGAATAAAAAATATAATTAGAATTTGTAACTAAACACCCATCGAATTTTGTATAGACAAAACATTTATACAGAGATAATCAATGAGAAAATCCTAAATTATACATGAATAAAAATTATGTGTTTTCAAAGATAAAATAGGTAAATGCATGTATGCATTATAAGATTCAGTTTTTGAATCATTAAAATTTGGTGTGATCATTTTAAATACAATACTGTATATAGTGAATGCATAAAACTCAAATTCCTAATTGCGGTTTCTAATATCGTCCGTTTGCACAACAATTAAGAGGGGACGCGAGATTACTATAATTACGCAGGTTTCAGAAATTTCTTAAAACATCTCATGTCTAAAGCATTTATGGTATCTAAAACAAAACAGAAGTGCAAAGTATTTGAGCTCAATATCGTCTGTAATCTTTATATCACATGAATTAATTTATCTTTTCACAGGAAACAAGCATCTGATAAACGAGAAAATTAAATAAAGCAGGTAAGAATTTCGCTGATAATGGAACGGTATCCGAAAGCAAACACGATTAACTACTATATTTTGTCAGCTGTTTTGTTATCATTTCTTCCACGTGTGATATCTAGACTATTCTCTATTGGAACAGAATTCAAACATAGGTTGGAAAACACATCTCCCCCCCCGCCAAACATGTATCCACGATTGAAATGCAAACATAGCCAATTGTGCTTTACTGCTAACAGACGGGCAATCTCAGCAATGCAACGTCACTATCTTGCAACGGAGAAGCCGCTTTATCATCCAAAGTAAACCACTGGACTCCTGAGTAGGCACTTGCTCCATGCCCTTTCCCCTTTAATCTTGGCGATATCAGTATTACTCGATAAACGAGCGCCAATACATACCACGGGAACAGCCGAATATTGACTTTGTGTCAAAAGATAGCGGCCTGACAAATGGGAAATGCAGGATAAAGTTCTCGCTCCAATTAAAAGGGTGCCAACTAGAAGAGGAATGAAAGATGGAGGTTGTTTTTCCATCGTCACTCCGGGTGTAGGGATGTTCGGAATATATTTCACTGGTTCCGTGACAGTAACAAGCATTAATAAGCTCTTACCAGAATGAATTTGTAGTTCAGAGGAAATCTGCCTCTGAGTCATGTTAAATTGTTATTTGGTGGATTATAAATGTTGGGGCTTTTAGTTTCTCTGGAGGCTAGGTTCTGAAGGTTTAATCATCTGTGATGGCAGTTTGAAGCAAAGCTGTGCTTGCTACACATCCAGTCTTTATAGAATCCTAAAGTCTGTGCACTGGATTTACATTTTGCACTCTAATGATCCATTTTTCATGAATCTCATTCTTTTGCAACTTTTTGTATTAAGTTCTGAGTGAACAGCAAATCAGTATCGAAATAGCTATCAGATTTATCCGCTATCTATAACAATAAATATTTTTAAAATAATATGAAAACAATATGCATGCAAGTGTATGAAAAATAAGAGATTCCATAATATCAAAGAGTTCTACTCAACCTCTGATAACCGTATGATTTTATTCTAATAACAAAAGAAGAAAATTTGATATTATGGATCACTTCAACATTCAAGGACTTGCCAACATACTGTCACAAAAACAATTTTTGTAAATGCTTCAATAGAAACCTGAAGAAATATCAAAAGGTATTTACATATTGTATAAACGTACATATAATAATATTGGTTGTATGAAACTATCAGTGGTATTTATTTCAAAGAAACAGCATTTTTCGATGCCATTAATTTAGTTGTGAAATAAATAAATTTGTAAAGAACAATTTTTTAGAATAATAAAATTTATTAATTAAGTATGCCATACTCCTCTTGACAGTAACCGTAAAATAATTTATGACATATTTGTTCGAAATTTATCATTTCTTTATAATATTACATAATTTGATAGTTTCTTTGCTTTGCATTTATAGGGAAAAAATCATTAACTAATAGTTATTGTTAATATTTCAAGATTTTTATTATGTTGATCATTTCTTCCATGATATACATATTAAAAAAAGAAGTTAATAAAAACCTATATATTTTGATGAAATTAATAAAATAAACTAAAATAAAGGCATTAATATGATAATTAAATTAAGATAAGAAACTAAATTGACTAGTTATTAAAAAAAAGGGGGGGGGGAGACACATAATGTGGCTCAATATTAAATTCACCAATATGCCTAACAGTCACAGTCTTGTTCATCAAACGAAACTGCAATTAGTCGCCTTATAATAAATACTGAAATACAATATATAACTATAATTATAGTTAAATATTTAACGCCAGTGAATACATGCTCATGAATTATTCATGATAAATACCAACCAATGAGATTCAATAAAAGACTCAATTAACCAAAGTTATCCTGTCCTTCCTCATATCACGTAATTTCGAGGTTTGAGTAAATAATGTTATTTCTATTCCCACACCAATACTCTGCGGCTGTGTTCAGAGAAATCTAGTTAGCCCCAAGAATGATATTCTTCAGGCTCTGAACTGTCAGCAATTTCTACAGATGATACCGAAATTCTCACTAAAAATAGCACCAATACAACAGTATTCAAATGCTCTAAGTATGCGTCTTTCGGCCCATCGTCTGGAAAGTTCAAATAAATCCATCGAAACGCTCTACTTCTTGTTTATTGGATAGTATAAAATGGCATTTCTAACTCACCCCAAATTTTCGGTCAACCTAACCTTTCTATAAATGAATACTAATACTTAACTAACTCTTGGTGCAAAATTATGGTTTGATAATCATATTAAACACGATAGCTTAAAACTTGGTAGCATAAATTCTCGAAAGGGCAATCTGGCAAGTAAGCACGAGCTTCGGTTCGACAAATCAATTTTCAGAGTTATAATGGATTTCTCATTTAGGAAACAATATCTTTTAGAAATCTTCAGAAAACTACAAGTCTTTCAAAGTACAGAATTAATGAGCACAGTAAACGCTCTTTGGACGCAAGTCATAAAATCTTTCACGAAGATCTCAAAATTAAGCCTATTTTAGATCATATGGAAAAGATTTTCAAAAAAATTCTTTAAAGATTCACGCATGATTCGCAACTTACCGTAACCAGCCTATCATCCATCCATTCCAAACTCTGTGTAGCAATAAAAATCCATCCTCAACCAAGTATGTAAGAATTTTTCCAGCTGTCATAAGTCACTGGCACTTTAGCACAATGGCTGCGAATCTCAATGCAGTTTTATCTTTGAAAACTATGCACGTTTAGGATGTATAAAATGATATGTTAAGCAAAACAAGCTTTGCTAGAGACTGAGAGTCCAAATTTAGATCAGTTTCAGATATTTTTATTTTTTTCAATACTATAAATTAATTAATAACTAGGAAAATACAATTTATAGTACGAAATCTCCTCAAAACTATATTTTTCACACCAAAACTAAACTAACGATTTTTTCACATTTTTTGTTTAAAACTATATAAAATTTTCTCCGAATATTTATATGTCATAGAACGAATAATGCCCTCTTAAATAAGCATCGAAATTTCACAAATTTTCGAAATAATAATTTAATTAAATATCCAATTCATAATTAAATATAGAGATACATAATTTTGCTTTACGTTCAGCGGAACTCTCTTAAGAATACTTTTCCCATGATAGTTTACAAGTAAACAAAGTAAAGAGAATAGGTTCGCCGTAACTTTATCGCATAGTCTCTTATAAATCTTTGATCTCCTCATCACTTGCATAAAATTACAAACTTTGGGCAAGGCCATAAATACCATGAGCGCTCAGATTATTACTTTTAGTATCACACACTGTTTCCAGCACACATTTTCAACCGATGGAAATCAAAATTTGTCACAAAGCTAATACTTTAGTAACAAGATCATATACCAAATTTCATTCATTATGTCATTGCATTTTTTTTTTTTTAATTATGGCATTTGCATGTTTGTAGAACGACAGATGATTAACGCCTTCTCGAATTTGGTTCAAAATTTGATGCAAAATTACACTATAGATGTCAAATCTGTATATAAAGTTTTATATATCTAAAGAGTTTTTTTTTTTTAATTATCGAGTTTAATTGTATTTGTACAACCAGACAAACTTTCAGAGAATGGAGATTTTTCTAAAAAATTGATAGAACGTAAAACGTAGAGAATATTTCAGGTACGCAGAGATATTCAAAATTTCAAATTCGAATTTTTTGAGGATTTTATTACTTTCTCCTTTCATATTTCGTATACAAGAAAATAACAAGTTTAATGAATTTTGCTGCATCAACATTTAGTATCGACAAAATACTAAAAATAAAACTTCTATAATTACCAAAATGCTAGAACATCAGATACTTTTAATCCGTAAAATTGATATGGAATCAGGCAAATTTGTTTGGGTGCCAAAATAACGCTCACAGTTATAAGAAAAGTATTTTAATTAAACTAATATTTACAATGAAAAAAAGAGATCGGAAAGAATTTCCTTAAATTATCGCTTGCGATTTTCCCAGAAATCACCAGGTTGAGTTGTTTAAATCAAATCGCATACGCGACAGATTTTATTGAAATTTATTTTTTATTTTAACGTAATAAAAATAATGTTCCGTTCATTAAAAAAAATTATTTATTTTATATTTGGCTATGTTATTCTTGACCAATCGTCCTAATATGTACGTGCATATTGCGGTACCTAGTGGCGTGTGAATTTTATCTTTGGAATAACAGGAATACTTGCACCTTCTCTGCATAACATTAATATCTCCAGAAATCTGAAAACTTCGATGGAACACAAATAGAAAGTATTTACATCGTAAGATGACTTAGCGATAGCATATATTTGACTTAATTATTGATAAAGTAACAAACAAATGAATGGCTTAGAAAGATATTTCCCTACTCACAGAAGAGATTTCTGTGCCAGAAGCATCTAGAACTCCTACTTTCGAACAAATTGATGTATCTATCGTAGATTACACACACTATTTTATTCATATTCGAGAACACCATCAGTCTGACGCCCCCACTGTTCGCCAAGTAATCTGTAAACAAGAGCATGCTTCATCAAATATGCAATCCAATCTCTACATAATCTAATACCAAGTCTGGAATAATTAAAGCTCAAAGAAACAAGACACTCGCGTCGCAAAAAAGGAAAAATTCGCGATTCTGTTGCCTGCTGTTAGGTTTTTGCGGGTCTCTGCTGCTCGCTGCAAGAACGGAAAAGAAGGAAGAAAAAAAGAAAAGAGAAAAAGAGGAAAGGGGAGAAAAGAAAGAAAGAAAAGGAGTGGAGGAATTTGTAACTAAGCGCAGTGTGGTTGGGTCGGCCTTTGGACGTGCTTCCATCGATTTTCGTGGGTCGTTACTATGGGAACGGGAACTCAGGAATGTGGTGCAGTTCTCCTAGTTTGGAAAAGTACCAGCGAGACGGCAATGCTCGGGTTATATATTTATATGAGCCGCCCCAAAACTGGAGCATTTACAAAGTTTTCTGTAAATGGGCGTCATCTGGAAAGACGGTGGAAAAGAGGATATTTTGTTTACGATGTGATGAAAATAATGCAGTCATTGCAGGATGTCTTTCGTCGCATTTTAGTTTCAAAGAATAGAAAGAAAGGATTCTTAAAAACTTTGGGTATTATTACTTCTACGCAAAAAAGTGAATGAGAAATTTTTGAATTCAAGTTAAAAAATAAAATTTCGAAAGCTAGTCTTATTTAAAGAAGTTTTTTTAGGATTGCTGAAACATGTCTTATCAAAATTATTTTGTATTAGCTCTTGCAATGATCTAATGTCCTTGGCGATAATAGAATGAAATTCTTAAGCAAATCTGCCAGATATTTTAAGAAAGATTATCTGTATCATGCGGTATCCAGACTAATGTAATTTTTTTTCTCTTTAAAAAAAAAACTCGTGTTTTTAAAAAAACATATTTTTTTCATAGTCTTTATTTAATAACTGATATACTCGGCATTGCTTAAGATTAAAAAACTTCGGATTTAAAAACTTAATTTTTTAATGTAAAAAATGACTTTGTAGTATACAAATTCCTTTTATCGTCCTTTTATCGTTAAAATAAGAATATCAGTTGAACCATATGATTCTTTAAAAAAAACGAAAGTTTTATCCATAAGTTATCAATATTATACAAATGCTTCAAATTATATGAATAAATAATAAATGTAATAATAAATTATATAAATTATGTTATGCTGAATTATAAAAAAAAAATTTAAGAATATTTTGAAACAATAACACTTTTTTTTCAACTATAATATAGTTTATTTGTTACCTCATAGATAACGCAGGTAAAGTTGACAGATATTTTAGCAGCATAATTTTTTAAAAATCTAATTGAATAAACTTTAATATTCGTTCAAAACAATAAAAAAAAATACTTTCGAATTTTTTTTAAATAAAAAAGAATCATCAAAAATCATAGGAAGAATAGCTGGAAATCACATCATTGATTGGCAATACAACACACAGTATCTATACATTTTTTTTTATTTCAAAATCGTCAGCATCTATTCAAGTATTAATAAAATTTTGAAGAATTAATAAAAACTGTATGAAAAACTGATATGAAAGGATTTTAAATTTTAAAATGGTATAAAGACACTTTTTGTAAAATATTTCGTTCCGAGATTACTGCTTTGAAACAGGAAAATTTCTCTTACTTTCTAATTTATTTACTTTTGCATTTCGAAATGTTGAACAGTTTCTTTCTCTCATCTTAAAAAAAAAAATAATAAAATTAAGCATGCAATTGACTGAATTCTTCCTTATTGTTCAGATAGAAATATTAAACATTCGTGCATACGCAGATACATTTACTTTTATTTAATTTAAGAACACGTGAAATATGGGATCTTATAATCTTCTGAAAAACAAATTTGCTTAAGTATATTTAGTGTTGATTTAAAATAAAAAGGAAATTCTTGACAAAATTTTTATTGGTAATTAACATTGATTTAAGGACTGCGACTGTATATATCCGCTCTTCTACAACTTATTTGTATGAAAAAAGAATACTTCCTACAATAGTGCTAGGCAGATCATACGTACTTTTGAAAAATTATTGAATATACTTTATTATTCTAAATAATTATATAAACACTCTTATGTTTGAAATTATCGGTATAAAAGTACGTGAAGAGTTCAGTTCAAGGATCTTCGTTGTGACATTCTGTAACTTTTAGCAATATGAAATGGTTAGAAACAAGATAATTCTCATAAAATATTTTAAAACCTAGATTACAGTTAATGAATTCCTAGATTTTATGTATTCTACTATACAATATTTCGATGGCTAATTTGGTTATTTTGTGGCCCTATGTAGTAGTATACAGAATGAGACGCCCTCATTAATTAAATTGGTCTATTTAGTCTCACATCTCTTCTTATTTTTAACTTAATCAACCTGTCAATGGTTTGAATAAGTTTAATTATTAATTTTAGTAACTTTGTGGAAATGTAAATGCTTTTATTTGTTTATTTATTACGATTCATAACTGCACGGCATTCTCACAATGTTATTTAAACAGACACTCGTTGGCTATAAATACTTTAATAATTAAGTGAACGTTATGAAACGGATCAGAATCCATTGTGCATGAACTGAAGTAGTCTGATCTTTCAGATATTGTTTAGCGCTGCCGGTCACACGCATCTATGTATTTCATTATATAACAAGTACGGACATTAAGTCGATCGCTATCGACCGGTAGACTACTAAGACATTTTGGGATGGTGGCCTTTATTAAGACGCGCATACTGAAAGAAATATATTTATGGAACATTGCTTTCTCTTTATGTCTTGAGATAAACGAAATTTTTCTCCTTCAAAATGACATAATTTTAAAAGCACCTTTTTTAGAACCTAATTTTTGGAACCTAATGGATGTATACTAATTTTTAAAAAGTTGCATATCATTTAATATTGTTCTTTGGTTCTTCCTACCTGTGCAAATCTGCATTTTCAACGATGAATATAATTAAGACAATAAATCGTATCGATATCGCTCGAGATATTGGTGGACAGTATGTAGCACAAGTCTTCTACTAACTATAACTACAAAAACTAATTTTAGATAAAAATGATTTATTTTTTAATCTATTTTGAATTTTTTTGATATTAAATGCGTCATTTGATATTATATTGGTGGCAACTATTATTATATTTGTATTTATTTAGATAAGTACATATTTTGTATTTATTATTAAGTTATAATAAATATTGTAGACCTATGCCACTGGGTGAACCGTAACACCTCGAAAAAATTAGAAGCAGCCCGTACCCTGAAAAAGTCTGCCCAGCCCTCACAAAGAGTCCCCACAAGTAGCATAATATATGCTCATTTGTAGTAAAATTATTCCATTAGCATCGTGACAAACAGATAGAAAAAGTTAAACTCTGATAAAAAAAATATTATGCTAATTATATATTCTCACAGAGTACGCATGAAAACCAAGAGACATTTTTCAACCAACTTATTAAATTCTTTGGTGATTTGTGTATTTAGTATGTGCATCGGCGGATTATTTTGCGTTTAGGAAATTATAGTGATCTAACCATGGGGCGGATTGAAGGAAGCTCTGGATTCAAGGTAAGCAAGTGCATTAAATAACATGAGATAAGTACTAAACGTGGTTTATTAGTTTACTAACTAACCTTATTTGGGTTATCTAACTTTATTCATCTGAGAACTAATAAAATGATTCACCAATCTATCGCCCTTGAAGATAGAGAGACGTAGAAACCTGATGAGCAGAAACTGATAGACAGGAAAGAAAAAGAAAAGTTGATAGTCTGTCACTTCTTTCAGTGGCGGAAATGCTGACGATATCTGCTCCTATGAAATTAAATCAGGATCGATTTCCAATGAACCGCCGGGAGACCGCCATTACGTAAGGAGAGAACCGGATACCGCACTTGGAGAAATTGGGGGCAGTTCCCATCCCGTTTCGGGAATCGATATACCCTCCCTCTATTTTGATGAGCAAATTATTCAGGGGGCTCGCGAGAGGGGGCAGATCAGGATATAGGAAGAAAGTATCTGGAGTGTGTTTTCCTACGACTCCGAATGCATTGGAAGAGAGTCAACAAATACATGCAATCGAGAAGAAATGAGTCATACATCGATAAATCTGGAAATATCGATTTTTCGATGCAGGAATTATTTCAGGGGTGGTTAGATTAGATAGATTCTCTATGATAGCTGCCAGGGAAAAATCGGCAACATTCCTATTTCGAAACAATGCAACAAATTAATTGCATTCTTGTCAAGAAAAATCAATGCTGCAGTTGTTTTTAACTGGAGATTTAATATGATTAGATTATAGACTTATTATATATTCTCGTCAACAGATGAAATTCTTGGAAATAAAAAGTAGTTTTCCGAAATTTCGTTTTTAAGCCTATTTGATTGTATAATAAAAAGTCAAAATTAATTTTGACCACAGCTTTATAAATGACATATTACATGGATATTGATGAGAAAATCGAAGAGAGAGGGGTCTTTAAAAAAGGGTGTTCCAATTTCTTTTTTAAAAAAGATTTTTTTTTAGAAAGCTGTACCAAATTTAAAGCCAGCTATTTTTATAGATTTCTAAAGATTAAGAAAAATGCTTTAATACTCGGAAAACAAGGGGAAAAAAATTGCATGTGTGACAAATCAGGAAACGATTATCAAACAGAAAGAAGGCAACCACCTAGGGGCCCAGCAACATTAAGGATCTCCAAAATTTCGATATACACTTTTGCGATATTTTCTGATTCTATTCATTTTATGTTTATATTTAATTTACAAGGGCCAATCATTCGAAATAATTCATATTCAAATCAAGCGTCTATTAAATGCTAAAACGCGATTCTAATATCTCTAGTATTTTTACAAGTTTTTTATTATGTTGCTTAAAAATCTTTTTTAAATATATATTACTTTATATTTTTAAAGATATCTAATTATGTAGTTTAATAATATTTAGATTGTGCTCAGGTTTTTTAACTATTTTATTTTAAATGGTTTTAACTGTCGCGGTGGCCTGTTGGCAAGGCCTCGGGTGGAAACCGGATGATTTCAGGTTGAAGACCCGATTCCATCGAAGAACCATCGTTTTAGGGGGTCTGATGCACGTTAAATCCGTCGGGGCCAAATGTCCTCCCTTTGGTGTGGTGTGGAAAGTTGGAGAAAGGGGAGCCAGCTCAGATGTCGTCCTCGTCATCTAACCGCGTTTCAAAACTGCGAGGTCCGTTCCAAAATAGCTGCAGTATTGATTTAAAATGGGACGTTAATATAACTGACCTAAACTAATAAAATTGCGCTTTAAATTTGAGTCTTGAATTTTTTTATATATAAAATTGATTAAGTCTGAAATTAATTATCTCGAAACAGCCCTGTAATTAAAAATAGTGTTTGATGCATTTGCTTATGTGAATAATTAAGAAAAAATATCTATCGTAGGAAGTTAGAAGGCAGAGGAGAGCGAAGATGCATTGCCTAAAGGCCCCAAGAGGACTTAATCCGGGCCTGAGACAAATGGTATAACAATCTTCCTTTGGTGATTAATTTAATCCTGCTGTTGTCAACACAACGATTCAGAGAATAGTACCATTAAAAAGACAAAGAGAATTCATTGTCAGAAAAGGCCTAATCTTTTGCTTTATCTGATTAAAACGCCTCTAAGATGCGTGATTCATTACTGTTTCGTAGAAAAATTCTTCTCTGCTGCATAAATACGATTGCCTGATTCTTTGCTGTTGAAATAATCATGCTAAGTTCGAAGTCAGCGTTTTAAATCGGTGCGTGTTGAGGAGATTCAGATGCAGATTCATGAATATTCAAAACATGAATGCTGAGGATTTTTACTTTACTTTGAGCCATTTCCTGATTACATCCCTTCCATGGAAGCTCCAGAGGGTTGTAAGAGAGCAAAGTCTACAATGAAGAACAGAGTCATAATAAGTCATTTTCAAGAAGCAATTTAATAATTTGGCTTTTTAAGATACTGAAAAAAAAAAAAACTAAGCACTCTACTTTTATTAAAGTAATAAAATTAAGAAAATAATTTAAATCGAAATTATAGAAAATCGAAATAAAACCATAAACGTTTAAGATTACTAGTAGGGAATTCCAAATAAATTGAATCTTTTCCTATATTTATAATAAAATGTTCATTTTTTTAATGAATGTTTAAGAATTTGATTTCTTTTGATATTCATTGTGGCTTAATTTTCGCTTTTTTTTTCTGAAACTCTTGTAGATTTTAAGTATAATACATTTCAGTGCAATAATGGAAGCGTGCTTTTAAAAACTTTCCATTTTAGCTAAAATGTTTACTTTTTCAGTCTTTAATATATTTCATAATTCCTACTACAAATAAAATTGAACCCTGAAACAATTTTTATATTGAATCAAAACTTAATTCATATCAATCGATTAACGATTCATTAATTTAATTATCGATTAACGATGCAATAATATTCTCAGAACGTATTTATAAGTTCTGAGAATATTAAAATATTATATTGTTATATGGAACTGGAATCTAATATACAAGGAAGTAAATAAAAATTAAATTATAAGTATTTTGTTTTAGAAATATAGAAAAAAAATTAATATGAGGATAACATGCGAAAAATTAGTTTGCTCTAAATGGTTTGCAGTAGGTACAGAGACAAGTTTTAGAATAATTTTTCACTTCTGACCGTTCCAAAATGAACCCGACAACTCCAACCTAATCAATTCCAATCATTCCAACCTAAAATATTTTCACATTAATTTCAACGATCAGAGTCCAGCCAAAAACATAGATTTTACTGCAATAATGCGGATCATGTTGTCTTTTTATTTTAATGTCTTAACTAAAATTAAAGTATTTTCAGGATTTCTATTCAGGGCGGACTAGGGCCAGGGTGCGAAATCTGGGATCTGGCCGTGGTCAGGTTGAGACAGGCCAGGTTTAAAGGATAATTAGGAATTCCCCCCCCCAACCCAGTATATACTAAAATTTTGAATAATTTTAATAAATAAATGCCTTGGCAAAATAAAAAGCTAAAAAATAAAAAAATGGGAAGTTTCTAAAAATGAAAAAGTAATTGAACTCAGTTGTGTAATCGAGAACCCATCACCATTTTATAAATTTTTTGTTCACTTAATAAATTCCTAAGTTCACATAGTTTATTGTGCCAGATTCAATCAACTTGAAATTTCTTTTTAAGAGAGGTTAATAAGTTAAGTAAAAGAGCACAGATATTTTATAAATTTGTACAAAAAAAATCTTTTTTAATTGCAAAAAAAAAAAAAAAATCAGCATATATTTTTAAAAAATTTAAAAATTAAGATTAAAAATTTAATTACTAAGTAAATTTAATTATTTAGTAAACTTTTACATCTTGAAGAAATATAACGTAGCATTATTCAGTTTTATAAATGTTTCACATAAATCTGAAGAAAGAACTTTCCACTGTAGGAGTACGAATAAGCTCATAAACATTCAGAAAATAGATGGTTGCAATGGTTGGGCTTGCATCATCCATCGCAACATGACACATTGCAGCAATCGTGCACTTACCGCTGAATCAACTGAATCAATATCAAATAAATATTGAAACAAAATATCTCATGATATTTCAATCCCTATCTATATATAAATTTCTATTTCTATCCTTACTTATCGCTATTTTATTCTAAGCAGATAGAAAATACTCTTCCTAAAAATAATTAATAAAATAACAGATATCATTTTGTGTTTGCGTTTGAACCTATGATTCGTTATTATTAGTAAATGTGGTTCATTCATTTCAAATCGAAGTAATTTTTCTTAAAGTGGTGCAATTTAATATTTATTGATGCAAACTTTTTACATCGTGTCAAATGTTGATTTCTTTACAATTTTTGAGTATTACTCTTCAGATGGAGCTTATGATCGCATAATATTGTTTTGTAATGAATGAAAGATCGAACCCAAAACTGATCGGGAACGACTTACGTTCTAAGAACAGAGATGTGACGTAGTGCGCAGTAGTAATGAAAGGTTTTACCTAGTAAAAAAAGTAATGACAGTAACAAAATAATAAGCAACGAACTGCATATTCTAATTAAATGCAGGTGATAAAATAAGGTAGTTGTTCTATTTTTATTTGTTCTGAGACATTTTGGCAGAATCCGTGATTACAGAATCCACGATAAAAGATTCATTTTTGAAACACACCATGCTTTACTTTCTACACAGTTAATAAGCGGATAAAATGTTTGTTTTTGCATCAATTCTATTTATTATTTATCATTAAAGCAGTTGGTCTGTGCTTGTGTCGCTGATGTTAAAAAAATTCTTAAATAAATGACAATAAACTTTTTTTACTCGCAGATTTGTGCATACATAATATATTGCAGAGTGTCGACTGTACTGACAATATGAAAATGAAGTCCAAGTAATCGTACAAATTACAAAAACAGTTGAAGGTGGAAAATTTTCAAATACTGAATAAAAAGAAATCAAAAATTGAATAGGGAAATAACTAATGAAGAATTGGATAATCGCAAGAACACTAGCCAACAATGAAAATAACTGTAATAAAAAAAGAGATGACCTGCTTCTTATTTATAAGCAAGCAGAGATTAATACCAAACGATTTTTATAGTACCACAAAAAATGCAAAAAAAAAAAAAAAAAAAAGCGGCAGATGGTGATTTTAGTTACAACTTTTTACGAAACTTTTTCGATGTACTAATATTTCAGTGAGGCTTTGACGAAAAATGAAGAAAGCCCCAGGAATTATCTCATTTTGAAATGGTGATTGATCCAACAGAAGAAAGAGGGAATTTTATGAAATGCTTTGTAAAACAATGCGCCCCTTACTGTAAACTTTTAAAGAAAAAACGTGATTTTACTTTACAAAACCATGACACGTGCTATATACATTAATAATGTAACCACCACATTTGTCAAGATATTATTTTATACATCGTCATAAATCTCAAAAGCCTTTTAACATTTTACGATTTATTTGTTCCCATCGTTCATATTTTGAAATTTATGATGCATATATAATTTTAAATGATTTCCATTGGAGTAATGACGAAAGTGTTATTATACACTTGAAATAAGATATATTTGACAGCAAACATTGTATAGACTTTTAGAAGAAGCTAAACCATCAGTTTCTAGTTTTTGTCATAAAAAGAAAACTTATCCAAAGGAAGTTCATTAATATAAAACATTTCTAAAATTTCAAAAATATTCAGTAAAACAAAATTCCGAAATCTTTTAAACTTCTTAAAAATAAAGTATCGAGCGTTTGCAACAGATATTAAGCCATATCTTGCATATGCATACATAATCCTAATTCATTTTTTTAAATATTTTTTTACCACTCCCTTCCCTTGAGATAAAGAACTCAATATTCAAAAGTTGTTCCAAAAATATGACAAAAAAAAAATTGTTACCAAAGTACAGAACACCAAAAATAAGTATAAAGTTCAGATATGATCTCGTCCTTCTAGTTAAGCTTGTATGCAAATGAAATGTTTAAGTTCTTCCCCAACTTTCTTATATGCGTGGATGTCGCCATTTTTTTTTTCTTTTTTATTCAAATAAGATTCTTTGACATAAGCATTTTCGATGGCGAAAATTTCTTTTTCCATACAAAAAAATAAATAAAAGTTTTTTTTTTTTTTTTTTTACTGGCTGAATTCTTGAAAAACTCGATTAAGATGCAAATACTAAAAAATAATAATAAAATAAATGAAGAAAAGTAGCAAAGTAAATATGCTCTTCAAACCCTTCAAAATTACAGGAAAAAGAAAAAAAGAAAAAAGAAAACTAGAATTTCTTTTCATTTGATCGTGGGACTATTTCTTCGTCGCTGCACTTGAAAGAATATCGAATGGCTCTTCTTAGAGATCATTATAGTTATGGGAGTAGAAGATTACGAAAAGTTACTTTAAGTTACCAGAAAGGAAAAAAATAAATAAAAAGGAACATATAAAAAATCGAAAGAACCTTTACCCATTACAGAGAAGAAAATTCAGAGAAATAGAAGTTCGTTGTGGAAGTTTTTTGTTTTTTTCAAAGACTTACTCCCATGAAGCCTACGTGATCATGTTCGATAACAAGAGCATTTCTAGCAAGGATAAAAGGCAGCAGAATTGTTCTAATTTTGCATATATTTTGTGCATGGTTTCCTATTTTTACTGAATAGATTCACTGTGTATAAAAGATGTTAATATAAAAATGTAGATGCAACTTCTTAACATTTTATTCGTACTAACTATTTTGTTGAAAAAATAAATAAATAAAGTTTTTGAAATTACGCTTTTAAGCAATAGTACAGAATAAGTTAAAATTGAAGAATAACAAAATAAATAAATAAACAGAATTAGGAAAAAATTCGGAAAACTAAGATTTTGATTTCATCTGTTAAATGAATGTCGCACTTTAAAATCCTTTGATGTCTATTGAAGTGAGCCTAGGACTATCATATTATGGAGATGATATCTGAAGTAATAAACTTATTTCCAGATTTCCACGCCAATAAAACACAATTAACAATACAATAATTAACAATAACAACAATAATACAATAATTAGAGCAATGATAAAAAAAAAATCTTGCATTGGTAGAATTAGGTCAAGAATCTCCGATCCTCAAACATTACAGCATGTTTAAATAAGGTTGATTTAAATCATGTTTTGAAGCTATACGAGAGCTAATTTATGAGAGGTTCATTAATTTTAGGTCATAGTCAGAAGACGAAGTTAAGATTTTAACCACTAACACATGGCCAAATTTCCACATCACCCTAAAGGCAGCAAAACAGATTTACCGTGCCTCAGGCCAGCAGGAATAATGAGTTCCTGGCGGAATCTGACTTCGAATCCATGACTCTCACGAATCCATCAAGATGATGAGGCTCCATGTCTAGTTTTGAAACAATATTTGGAAAACAGGAAATTGACATACTAATACAGAAGAGATGACAAAGGTAACACCTGAGCAGATAATCGTCATCTCAAGATTTACATGCCTCATCAATATAAGAACGATAGATTTACTTTACATGAATGACAGAAATTCATTTAAATGAATGACAGAAATATTGTTACGAACCTGTGATGCTGCTTCCCAGCATAGTTGGTTCCATAGGAGGTCCCAGAGCTTGGAGACAAACTTGGAGACCATTTGGCGACTTTGGCGCCAAAATAGATTATACCCGAAACATCGAGAATTTTCCCGATCCGTCCAGTAGGAACCGAGATACGCCTCGAACGTTCCTGATTGGTTGAGAGGCTTCTAGCCCCGCCTCCTGAGACCTATAAAAGGAGCTGCAGCTGCCGGAGAGTGGTCCTGAATTGAGTCTCGTCGTAGTCGGAATCGACGGTAAAGAACTGGCCTTCCAGAGATTAGCAGAGCAGCGACGGAGTCAAGCTAGTGCTGAGCTAAGCTGTGCGCTACTGTCTGCAGTAGAGAGTCTTGTTGTATGCTGCACGTCTCGGCTGAAGATAATCGTCTTCTGTACTGTATACTTCTGTACTGTTATCGTCTTTGTGCTGTCCTGTGTGTCTTCGTGTAAATAAACGTCGTTGTTTCATTTTCTACTGCCGCCTGCTGATTGAGCGCCATATAACTCCCACTATCCAAATGAACCCCGGAAATTTCGTAACAATATTTACGAAGCTGATATCGTCTTACATTGGTAGCTTCGTACCAAAGAGTCGGCTTAAGTTTGAGAGGGTCTCACATTAGAGACTCGATTCCACGAAAATTTCCGCATGTGTATATGGGTGTGGTGTACAAGGAATCTGCCGACTGTGAAACGTCGACCCATCGGCATGGAACAGAAAGTAAAATCCATCTTTCGTGGCATCCTTTCCATCTGACTATGATTCTAATTAAGAAATCTATCCCAAAAATAACCCGAATCTTTTACAAAACAGAATTTTTACCCAAATAAATTCCATCATCAAAATGTGAGCGATAGAAAAAATATAGAATTGAGAATTGAAAAAAAAATTTATAATTAAAATTAACCTATACAACCAGATTTTTAGTTATAATTATTAAAATTTACATAAATAAGTAAAATGCATAAAAATAATAAAAATATAGAGTTTAACTTAGACTTTATTATTTCATTCAATTTAAAATTGTAAATGCTAAGTCACATTTATTAAATGAAAAACTTTTATGCTTTAACTAAATTATTTATACAATCTTTATATATAAAATCGAACTTTTTCTTCTTTGTTTCTTTGAACTTTATAAATTGTTCATCCTTTGACGGATTAGAATGGCGCTCATATTTACTTAGATATTACAAGCATTGGGGCTAAGTTACAAAAAAAGTTGTTACGCCCCCTTTTTAAAAGGGATGAAATGAGGATAAAAAGGTCTTAAGTCTTCCCTCCACATTTTCAAAATATATTATTGCACAAAAACTTTTTTTATACTTAAAATTCAAAGTAATTAGTTTTTTTAGCGACGTCCATTTCTTTTCCGAAGAACTTCTCCAATTTTAATTAATTTTTCAGCGTTAATTTAAAATGAACTTTGAAATAAATTTATGAAACTAAAATTATTTCCACAATAAAGAAGACAATCAAAAATATATTCAAAAGATGTTATTTTTAAATGCTCTAACATTCCATTGAATGCATATTGTATTTTGTTCCATGAAAATTTATTGGAAAATTTATTTTTGTATTAAAATTTAATTCCTTATAGTTACTAATATCAACTAAGAAACCTCATATTTCTTCAACCGCTGAATATATGTAGCCAATTTCTAAAGTAAAATTTTTAAATAGTCTTCACATACACGTGATAGACGATGAGACCAAGAATGTTTTTATTTGAAAGCTTTAGATTATTAATTAATTAATTAATTATTATTAACTGGAGTCGTCGTTCTTTCAGTGAAATTTTCCGACATGAAAGTATATGTATAATTTTTTTTTATCTTTTATATATATATATATATATATATATATATATATATCAAAATTTAATTATTTTATAAATGGTTCTTAATTTAAATCTTAATTTCCTAAATTTTATCTTAAATTAGCCAATTCGTGTTACTTTATTCTAAAAATTTTTCTTATTTCCTGATCCAGGATCCACTTGTTTATTTAATTATTTATGAGTCGCGTTCTCTTAAAAACCGCTGAGTTACGAAGGGATAAAAAGCCTTAACGCTTATGCATCTCTTTAAAAAGATACCTAAGAGCCCTTTTGCTAAGTCGACACGTATCAAGAAAATTCCTGTCAAAAACTTTTAGTCAAAGCCTCAGGGAAAAATTTCAAATATATTGCTCTTGATGTAGATAAATGCGCCGTTGTATCGCTTTTTCCCGTGTGCAGATTATGCTATTCTTTGATGATGATGATGTCGTATCCGCGTTACCACGGAAAGGGAGTGCAGTAGCTTGTGAGGGTAAAGACCCCTGAGCATTCGAGGGCAGAAGTCAGACTTCTAGCTCATGAAACTCACATACATTCGCTTGCACAACCCCGTTTTACAGATGGGTACATTCACACACCTCACAGATGAAGAACAACCATGCCCGAACCGGGATTCGAAGCCGGGACGCCCAGATCACTAAGAAGATGTGCTACCCCTATGCCAGGACGCCGGCTACGCTCATCTTTGGTGAAATAAAATGAATTTAATTCTAAACTTGTCTTCCTTTCGGCCATACATCTGCAAAATTATGTTATATATATATATAAAAGCATGTAAGCATTATATATATGTAAGCAACTTTTTTTTAGGCAGTTTCGTGGAATAAGACAGACAAAAGACACTTTGAATTTTTAACTTCGTTTTATTCAATCCCGGGAGATATGATTTATGTACAAACAGCACGGACAAAACATGTCCACTCGCAGCGCTGCAGAAGAGAGCGAAAATATATTTACCAGTATTTATATACTGTGAGATTTTGATAGGGATTTCTTTACACGTGTCATTTTAGGTAAGGGAAACATAGGGATCTTTTAAAAAGAATTCGCGTGGCTGACATTTTTTTATCCCTTCACTCGGAGCGTGCGAAAGTGCAGATTTAAGCATTTTTCAAAGCTTCTGTTGAATTAATTAAATAGAAAAAGTGGAAAGGGATCAGGAAATAAGAGATTATTTTAGAATGAAGTTAACACGGGCTAAATTAAGCTAAAAATTAGGAAATTAATTAAATTTAAATTAGAATTTAAAATATAATTATACATACACACACACGCACACACATATATATATATGTAGAGAGTTACAAATAAATGCAGGCGGAGCAGGATGTAATTAAATGTAAGCACGTAATGTGGATAATTTTATTAGTAAATCATCAAATACTTTAGAGCTAATTTGAAAGAGATAAAGATATTTGTACTGTAATTAAACATCACCACATAATTTAAAATTAAGGAATCCTATTAACTGACTGAAGCGTAACAAAAATCAAATTTCAAAATTTTATGGAAACCTAATTGAAAAATTCTTTCATTTAAAATAAAATTTCTTCAAACATTTCATCTTTTTTTTTTTTTTTAATGTGTATCTTTCTTTTTCAAAACAATTCGAATTTCTTATGACAACTCTTCCTCATATAATGGCCAATCAAAATGACCCAACCATTTTTTTCTGGGACCTATTTTAAAAAACTCCACCATTATTAATAAAACAATTGAAATTAAACATTTTTTTTACCTCATTTTTCTTTCTCAAGTATTTAATATTTTTTTCTTCCAGAGCTTAGATAATGCGATTCAAAAATCTCATGATTTAATGAAAAGCTTGACAAAGAAGATAAAAAAAATGAATAAAAATTACATAATCCCTTTGCAATTCATAATATCTTGTTTCTAAAGGCAAAATAAATCCAATTACCTTCCATAAATAAGAAAATGAAAGATATATACATATACATGGAAAAAAAAATTCTCACGTCTTTATTGTTACACGTCGTGTCCCGCTCATTAATTTTCTTGTTCAGCTCAAGGAAAGGTGTTCCGAAGATACGAAGCTTATTTCCTCACTATTTCGAAGTGTAAATTAATTTAAAGATGGGAAGATAAATAAGGAGCAACTTAATTTGATGCCTCATTAGTTAAAGCATCGAGGAAATGGATTTAATTTAGATAAAGGTGTTGCTACACTTTATTTAATGGTAGTGGTAAACAGGATCATTTTTTGTGGGGTTTCCCCCAAGGCAAACTTGTTTGCAGGGATTATGAAAATAAGTCGGTGGGCTTTTAGTGTTGGAAGTCGCATTTCATTTAATTTAGTTTCGTGGAAACGTGAGTAAAGAAGTAAAATTTAATTTTGAGTTTGATAAAGTGTTTGAAAGAAGGACACAATACATTGAGAAATTGTTGGAGAACAGAGAAACATATCATTTAAAAAAGAATTCTTTACATATTTCGTTTTAAGAAATTCAATTCATTATTTATTCCAAAGAATTCAATAAGCACATTGTATTGAATTCCAATTTCTTTTTTTTAATTGCTACATTATTAATGTCGCTTTAAAAGACCATTATTAGAGTGTCTCAAAGGCTTAAATGTTACTAATGAAGATGATAAATTAAAAGCATAAGAATTTTTATTCTAAATTATTATTTTATCGGCAAGAGAGGATATGTATGGAAAAAAAGATGATTAATTATAATTTCTTAAACAAATACAATTTATAGGTGGCAACTGTACAAAACACTTTTGCAAATATCGAATCTTTTTATATTACAGTTACAAAATAGAAAATGATGAATATGTAAATAAAACGAGCATCACATATAAATATTAATCTGAAATAATCTTAATCGAATCGAGTTCAGGTGTATCTTGAAAACTTGCCGAATATACATTTTTTTTGTTTTGTTTTGTTTGACATTATAACATTATTGGCACAAAAATATTTCTCATGGAAATATGTTATTCAACCATCAATTCTGCTAATATACTTATTTAAGAATTTCTAACATCTTGATAATCGTTTTAATTTCTTTTGCAGTTAAAGTTAGTTCATTTACTTGACTAGTTCGAAGATTCATGTTTTTTATTTGCAGTCATTTTCATTTCATTGGGAATTTCTTCGTATAGTGTCAAAAAATTCTTTTAACCCATTCACTACCATTTACCATATATCTCGGAAGTTGGGGTAAAATTAAACGCTTATAAATTTCTCTGGCAGAGAATGGGTTGATGTTCTTTTTTTAAAAGAAATAATCATGGATGACCAAACTTAAGCTCCATCTTTACAAATATTACTATCCAGTTTATCCTTTTTAGCTATTCTACAATAGATTCATAAGTCTATAAAAATGTGCCTAACTAAAATGAAAACTTTTTAATTCTTTAAAGATTTTACTTGTAGAAAATCCGCTATGAAATAGCTATTTATTCATTTTTATTTTATTTTATTTTTATTTATTTATTTTGCTTCTATCTTGAAAACAGTTCTAAAGTATTGTTTTACTTAAAAAATTGTTTTCGTTAATAAAGCAGCCATTTGCAGAAATAAATATATGAGTTGTTTCATAAAATGATTAAAATTAATTCTTATTTTTTGAAGTGCTACAGTACTTAGTTTTGTTGTTCGATTATATCTAATTTTGTAGCAGCTTGAGAACTATTTTAAGCGGTTCTGATGGTCAGACAATGGTTTAAGTGATCAAATGGCGAGACAGGGACTTTGAGAAAGCTCTAAAGAGGTTTTATGAATGATAATTTTTATTGCGGCAACAACGGGCTGTGATAACTCAGCTGATGCCATTTTTTTAATTCTTCAAATTTCCATATCATGCCAGAGGGATATCGTATGATCGACGAATTTACTCAGATAATTTTTAAAAAATAAATACTAATATTTCATTTAAAAAATGTTTTATTTCAAATGTATTATTGACTGATAATACAAAATAAATATATTTGGATGGAATAAATCAAAGTTAAAAATTCAATAGCGTCTTCTCTTCTCAACCTCGCAACTGTTAAAATACATTTACATGTATATAATTAAGATTTGTATCAAGATGCGATTTAGTAAACGGAAAATCAATCGTCTGAAAAATAGAGAAATGATTAAATGGTACCAAAGGATTATATTGGTTCTGAAATATAAATTCACAAACTGACCGCATATGTTCTTCTCGAATTTTCTCAATCCGTAGTTTCAACAAATTATATCATTCACCATTTTTTCCCCTCTGCTCAGAAATTATAAAAACAAGGCTCTTCAGCATGCAAAGCATGGATGCATGCATTTCAACATTACGACACCCTTATCTTTTATGAATATCCTATATCAAGAAGTACTTCCATGCATGCTTGTAAACACTCGATCGTGTTCCCCTCCCCCTTTTATCCGTTTAGAAAGTAAGACAATGGTGAGCGAAGGGACCTAAAAAAGAAAAATCGACCCATCGACCAGCATTCCGAATGAAGCAAGCAACCCAGACAGATACTGCGATCTTCAGCTGCAAGCAGTGGCTGGCAGACTCAATATGCAAAGCTGCGTCCACTTCCCATTTCCTACAGTCGCTGCTGCACGTAATTAGTTCCGCACGAACACGCCACTTTAACGGGGGAGAGTTGCGAAAATTATAATCTTTATCTCTCGTGCCCCTGTGACATTTTCCAAATTAACGAGAGAACTTGTTCAACAAAGGGAGAAACACGATTGCTTGTTCTCTCGCGTTCGGAATCTCTTGTGCAAACACGATTCTCCTCTTTCTGTTTATCTTCTTTCCAAGACGATTTTCTCGCGTTTTCTGCTTAAGTATATGAACAGATGGTAAAAGAATGAAAAGCAGTAAATGTAAGAAAGGCGAATCCCTACTAGGCAATAACATTTTAGAGATTTGTTTATAGATTTACTTTAGTTGCATAAAAATCTTGTTTTGAAAAAAAAAGGGAAGTTTATTTTTGTGCAAAACTCTCGAATGAGAGGGCTATAGACCCTTCTTTAAACTTCAGTCCCATACTAGAGTGAGGGCAGTTAATTCTCTGTATCAGATTTGAAGTGTACTAAGTCCATATACATGAGCCAAATCTATGGTGGAATCGCGTTAAAAACCTGTAATATGAAGCATGTGATGGTTCTAAATATTCTTTATAGTGAGACTACTAAACTAGTTTCGGTATAAATAATGTAATAAACAAAAGATTATCCATATTAGATTTATATAATTATTTTATCATAGTATTGCATATTTGCATTCGAATTTGTGTAAATATATAATTATTCTATCATAGTATTGCATACTTGCATTCGGAATGTATAATAACTTATAAAATCAGGTATGAAAAAGCAAGAGCTCAAAATGCAGCCATTTCTAGAAATGAAAGTAATGTCATCTTGATAGTATATATATGTAATGATATTTTAAACTTTAATTTCAATTTAATTAATTTCCAAGATTTTATCTTAATTTTGCCCATAGTATATTCTAAAAATATTCTCTTATTTCGTGATCCAATTCACCTTTCTCTACTTAATTAATTCAAAAGAAGCTTTATAAAATTGCTAAATCGGCTAAACGCCAACACTTTCATATGCTCAGCGGAAAGGGATAGAAAACTACCCAGTAAGCACATTCTTTTTAAAAGAACCCTGTGTTTCCCTTACTTGTCATTGACATGTATCAGAAATCACTATCAGAATCTTAATAATATATTAGCACTGTGAAGAAATATTTTTCCCTATGAAAATCTCAGGTTATATAAGACGAGGGATAATTTATTTCGTTCTTTTTTCCACTTCCGCTTTTGTGGCGCTCTGTGGCGCACGCGCAATATCCGCGTCTTTGCTTGTAAATAATTATGCTTTCCCAATGGATTAAAAATAATTTAAAAATTTAAAATGTCTCATCTATGTTTTCAAACCTGCCTTCTGCTTCAAACAAAATGCTTACATATAAACATGCAAATTAATTTATGAAAGCTGTGATAGAAAATCTTGCACGCATTGGCAAAAAATTTAGAGAAATAAATATGCATATTATTTGTAATGCACTTTAGATGTAAATATACAGCAACATTAAAAGTTTTGTTTCTTTGCAGAAGAATTTTCTTTAACCATAATGGTCACGAACGCTCCAATCAAAACCAATCATTAAAATCGAATTGAAACAAATAGTGATCAAATAATAGAAAAAAAAAATCAACGCCAAATCTCTATTTATAATAAAAATGAGTGTGTGTGTGTCTGTCTGTCAGTATGTTAGAGCTCCACAGAACTGACCATTTGACCAAGAGTTACCAAATTTGGTAGACATGTACTTTAGAGGGTATGAATGCGCGTGCATCTCCGAGAAAATTTTTGAAATTTTAATACGAATTTCAATTTATTAAAAATTAAGTGATTTTTTTATTGGGGAGGGGGGTTCTATGATAACTTTCGAAAATATTACAATATAAAAAATTTTAGAAATAATTTTTTACCATATAAATTTTTCTATTTAAAAAAATATTTTAAGCATATTTTCTAATAATTTATTTAACACATAATAAAAATAAAATTTTATTATGTGGACGGACTACTTCATTCGGACTATTCATTCCTACTATTTCGGACTACTTCATTCACTGCTTCGAAGAAAATACACCTGTCAATTTCTCGAAGGCTACTAAGCCTAAAGTATCGGTATTGTTGGTTGTCTTAGACTAATGATATTCAAAACGTCATAATTCGTGCACACGTATGTGCAGAAGATTGAAACGGTTTTTGATTTATAAGCTGGAATGTCAAGAATATTATACTGAATATGTTCATAGGATCGAAGGAATGTATAAAATTCTGAGTTCATATTTTTTTTTCCAGAAGTTTTATTGACTGAAACAAAACAAAATATTATTATTTAAGTCATTTAAATCCTTTTGAAATTAAAATTTGAAACTGAATTTTATGATAATTGAGAACAATTTTATAGAATACACCACTGAGATATTGTATAAATTATTAAAAATATTCTGTAGTACATATATAAGTCAGAGAAAAATTCGAACCACCAAGAAATTCGAATTAAACCGAAGCGAATTAGCCATAATCTGATTAACCGAAATTTACTGTACTTCTTTTTCTGGAAAAAAAAAAAAAAGAAAAGACCATTTATCTGTTACATATTTATTAAATACTGTGGAAATAGTAATAAGACATCGAAAATATAAATAAGAACATAAAATGACATGTCATCATAAAATGATTTTTAAAAATTTATTTGAGAATATGTGGGCTATGAGAAAATGAAATTTACAGTACAATCCGAATACCGTTACAACAAACATACAAAATGCGTATAATATGTTAACTAACACGTCTACTCTAAAGTAGAAATCAGGAAATCATATTTCATTCGTAGTGATGAGTAATGGGAAATAAATTTTACAGTTCGCATAAATAGATTATTTAGTCATTTTTATCTTATCAACGCTTTTATTTGTAAAATAAAAATGCATTTTAATAAATTATATTATTATACACCATGATGCATCAGATATTGAAAAACACATTGCTCAATGTCGAGTAAAGTAAAAAAGAGAGATGTATATGCCATAGCTCCATTTAACATAAATACGTAAAGAGATTTTATAGACAGATGATTCTCTAGATATTTGTAACTACTTCTACGCAGATGATAAATGACAGGTGTTCATTAAATCTGTTTGTGCTTCAGTTTATTGATATCACAACGTTACAATGAATGATTATCAGAATTTGACGTACACCAAGCAGCAAAGTGTTCCGTTCTTTCCATAAAAAAAACAACACTTTTCTTTAATTATAATGTCAGGAATAGAAAAATGCGACATCATTATACACAAATATGCATAATCAGCATATGAAAAATAGTGTGAGATGTGAAAATAATAAAGAGGATAAAATATTCGATATCGGCATAAAAAAGTGCAAAAGTTATTTTTAATGTATTTAAAAAGCATGGATTTCGTGATTTGGATTCACATAATGCTTATATCAAAATAAGGGATACTTTTTATTACTATTGAGCTGTAATATTGCTGTTTTCATCAATAACGTTTTCAGTTATTTAATTTTATATAATAATCAATTCGTCTGCAGAATCGAGTTAGGGAACTACAACATGACAATGTTTACAGGCAGACCTACTATCTATAAATTACGACGTGATTAACGAAAAAAAAAAAAAATTTCAAAACACTGCAGTCAAGAAAAAAAAAATTCAAATTTTCAGTTAAGTTTTCAATTAAAAGTTAATCAAAATTACCTTCAACAATTTTAGGTCATATTATTACACAAAAACTATACATACAATTAAACAAAACTACATACAAAACACAAAACCTTACACAAAACAAAAAAAGTTTTTTTTTTTTTTTTTAGTATTTTTTCGACAGTCTTTTTCATTGTTACGAAACTGCGTTGTGATGACATTAAACACACCTTTTTTGTGTGACGTTATCCCTGATCTTATGATTAAGAAAAAAATTTTAAAATGGCGACATCCACGCATATAAGAAAGTTTTGGAAGAACTTAAACATTTCATTTGCATACAAGCTTAACCAGAAGGACGAGATCATATCTGAACTTTATACTTATTTTTGGTGTTCTGTACTTTGGTAACGATTTTTTTTTTTTTTTGTCATATTTTTGGAACAACTTTTGAATATTGAGTTCTTTATCTCAAGGGAAGGGAGTGGTAAAAAAAATATTTAAAAAAATGAATTAGGATTATGTATGCATATGCAAGATATGGCTTAATATCTGTTGCAAACGCTCGATATTTTATTTTTCAGAAGTTTGAAGGATTTCGGAATTTTGTTTTTCTGAATATTTTTGAAATTTTAGAAGTGTTTTATATGAATGAACTTTCTTTGGATAAGTTTTTTTTTTCATGACAAAAACTAGAAACTGATGGTTTAGTTTCTTCTAAAAGTCTATACAATGTTTGCTTTCAAATATATCTTATTTCAAGTGTATAATAATACTTTCGTCAGTACTTCAATGGAAATCATTTAAAATTATACATGCATCATAAATTTCAAAATATGAACGATGGGAACAAATAAATCGTAAAATGTTAAAAGGCTTTTGAGATTTATGACGATGTATAAAATGATATCTTGACAAATGTGTTAGTTACATTATTACTGTATATAAAGTGAAAGTAGTAATTAATTTTTTTAAAAAATTACTTAAGTTTTTCGAATATCCTTCACGCTCTTATTTGGTGTAATAATAAGTGCTCCAATTAGAGTTAAATCATCTAATGAGGAGGTTAAATGAAATCGTGGTTTAAAATCCTGGTACTTCATATGCGCATCATGAATGCTTTAACATTTGGGAGCCAATTATTTTCCGACATACCAATTATTTTCAGACGTAGTTTCCAAAATCTATGCATAATTGAATTGAATTACTCAACTCTGCGAGATGAAGATTTGCTGTGGGTTGATAAATGAATAACCTTCACTGCCGAATTTGATTTCGCTAATCATCGCTTTTGTTCTGAAATATCTAATTATGTTACAGTGTTTTTAAAACGGTTTGATGCGTATGTAGTGTTGTAATATGATAATTCAATTTCATAGTCAAGTACATAACTATGCTGCGGAATATTGCCACTTGATAATTTGAACTGCTGCATCAGAAATTTCAATCATTTTTTATATGAAAAACAAAAAATTATAGCGCATTAAACAATGCAATCATTTATTCTCCTGATAAACGTCAAATGCGTCATATCAGTTTATTGGAAATATTCAAATTCAAGTATCAATTTAATGTTTGCACATTTTGTAGGAGAAAAAAAGAGATTACATCAAAGTATTGCACTAAATAAGGCGATGTTAAATGATGCGTACAATTACGTTTATATACGGCATTTCTGATGCCTAAAAACAAGCCATGAATATAAAAATTAAAACGAGATGCATAATTGAGAAGAAATACGAATTAGACGATTAAAACCGGACGTTCTTTTTATGTATTTCGCAAAAGAAAAAAGAAAAATACAGTAGATGCCGCTTTATGAGACTTCTTAAAAGCTTAAGAATTTTGATAACATTAATTAATTGATAACAATAACTAAATAGAATAAAATCAGAATATTTTTATCATATCAAGGAAAAAGAAAAAGGAAAAGTATTTACTTCAAGTTTGTCTATAATTTATTTCAGAAATAACAATGAAAAAAATTTATTAAATTTTGCTTATTGATAATTATTTCTTAACAGTTTGTTTATTGTTCGTTCTTTTTTGTTTTTATTCACGATGATGCTGGGTTTCAAAATATCAAGTGTTTCACACATTTCGGCATTCATTGAAGTTTTTTTTTTTTTTTTTTTTTACATATTCTTTCCTATTGGAACTGCGAATATTTATTCTTTAATCTTGCTCACAAAAAATGAACAAAGAAGTGGTTGTGAAATTTTCAATTGCGATGAATCATTTAATTGACTCATTTTAAATAAACTTTCGCTCTATTTGAATTGAAGTTTTATATTTAATACTCATAACAGTTCTTTTCTTTTTATCTGTTTGTCTTTTGTAAATCAGTCGCAGGTAACGACTATTTGTGCATATTGAACAGATTTCAAGCCAGATCTGTCCGCATAGTTGTTGGTTTAAATCAATATGGATCACTCTAGTCCAGACAAAAGAATGAGAACCTCATCCCATGAGGAGGAGGGGGGAATGACTCTCAAATGTTTCCTTACACGCGGAACAACACATTCCATAAATGTCAGTCATTAATGCTGGTTGAAAATGAATTATCAGTCATTTCTTCAAATCTAATAACATTAAACATATAATGATCACGCTAAACAAAGATTTTTGTGTACATTGGTTAGGATCCGGAGGATTTTGTTAATCTAAAAACAATTGATAATATTAACTGAAATCACATTAGTCGGCGTACACTGTCATAGAAAATTAATTCCCAGCAAATAAGAAATTGAATTAAAAAAAAAAACAATATAAATTCCTAAAGTGTTCCTGGTATTTTTCGAATTAAGATAAGTGTGCAAAACCTTCACAAGCAATTGCTTCTATCATAAACCTCTGACGTCATATGAAATGACTCCATTGTTTACTAAAGGGGAATGCTTGTTCCTAGGAAAACAATACGCCCAATTGCTGTATGTAGTACAAATATATGCATTAGAACATCTGTCTTCGTTACAACATTACTGCAGTTTAGGCAGAAACCCTTCATCTGATCATTCGGATGTAGCATTCGATTTAACTCTCGATCCTCCTCCATAGATAGGTTCTGTGGAATGATACAGCAGACCGTTCCCGCACCGAGAGATTAATGTGTATTAATCATTACATACAGATAATGTCTTGCGATTAGTTGAAGATTAGTAACATAACCTCCACATAATGAGATCGATGGGAATGGTCGGTATGACCTCAGTATCAGTGGACTGTCTACAAAATGACGTAACGTCCGACGACGGCTCGTATTCCCCAAAACTAGAAATGCTGCAAAAAATATTTTAAATATTCGCTTAATTTTGGTATTAAACTAAAATATTTACATTTATTTTTCAGCATTTTAATAGTATTAAATGGACAGGATTCAATTTCTGTTTAATCTACCGAATTCTCAATCATTGCTGGAATTCTGCCTCCAAAATATGTTAAATTGCCCTTTTTTGGGGAGGGGTGAGGGGTGGGTTATTAATTTATTGTAAAAGAAATGTATATCTGGAAGACCCAGCTTTGCTCGGCAGGCGTGCTCTTTTTGTTGTTGCTGTTGTTTGTTTGTATTGTAAAATCATTTTTTTTTCGGGAGAAATATTTAAATATGAATCATATACTGATTATATATGAATACTTTTTAATATTACTTGCATATGAACTGGTCATTTAAATAAAAAAAAATCGTGAATGCACTTAGTTAACATATTATTCGAAACAAACTGGTATATATTTTATTCTGGTATTCATTTTACAGTTTATCTATCGTTACTTATATTTTTGAGCTTACACTCAGTTTTACTTTGATGAAATCGGGTCCAAGATGACGCTGTAGGACATTGTCAGCATGAGAGCAGATAGAGAAAGGCTCTAATAATTAGTTATAAAAAAATTTATATGTGTGCGTGACATCGCGTTTTTTCAGGAAAGGCACCTATATATTGCTCGTTTGAAGTTGTAAGATATAATATACAGGGTGTTCATTAATTGTTGTCGGGGGTTCCGTACCTCATAACTTTCGAATAAAAAATATTACGCACAAACCGATTACGTATTCGTAAATTACAACTCAAAGAATTTTATTAATGATATTAAAGTGTAAAGCTTGCACAATTTGCACTTTATAGGCATTCAGCTGAAGGCGATTCGTTGCGTTGTAATTTACGTATTCATAATTCTTTGAGTTGTAATTTACGTATTCATAATTCTTTGAGTTGTAATTTACGTATTCATAATTCTTTGAGTTGTAATTTATGAATATATAATTCTTTGAGTTATAATTTACGAATACATAATTCTTTAAGTTGTAATTTACGAATACATAATCGCCTTCAGCTGAATGCCTACAAAGTGTAAATTGTGCAAGCTTTACGCTTTAATATCATTAATAAAATTCTTTGAGTTGTAATTTACGAATACGTAATCGGTTTTTGCGTAATATTTTTTATTCGAAAGTTATGAGGTATGGAAACCCCGACAATAATTAATGAACACCCTGTATATATAATACATAGCAAATAGAGAGTCATTGAATATTAAAGTGAAAATAGTAGGAAATTAAATAATTGCATAAAAAATATTAGCATTTAGCTGAGGGAAAAAATAAAAAGGAAAGGAGATATTGGAAAATTTTCGAACGCTGAATTTATATTTAAGGATAGTTACGAAACCAATCTCAATGAACACAGGATATTATACGATATCTCCACGGTATTACACGAAATTGTAAATGTCGCATAATCACGTGAAGATATCGTAATCATTCATATTCTCTTTTTTTGTCATCTTTTTTAAGCATCATTTATGCATGGAATTTTGTAAATCAACAAAAGATTTTTTTCTAACTTTGTTATAAAGTGAGCTTAGGAAATGATATATTTTTATTTGTATTTCCATTAAGATCATTGAAATCCTAATAATAAAATCTTGTATAATATCATACCCATAAAATGTCTTACATAATTGCAAGAATTAGTAACAAAATTATTTACAAAAACTGACCATAACTAGTAATAGGTAAGCCCGATAACAAATGCAAAAGTAGAAAAGAAAATCAAGCAAATATAAAAGTTAATTCTAAAGTACCAAACTTATTAAGCCTCAATAATTTGCATTTGTTGACAAATTTCAGAATAAGCATTCAGCTTATATATATATATATATATATATATATATATATATATATATATAAATAAGCATTCAGCTTATATATATATATATATATATATATATATATATATATATATATATATATATATATATATATATATATATATATATATATATATATATATATACTTCAATTTATTTTGTTTTTATGGAGGTAAATATGCAAGAGTGCCATAGAGTAGGATCCTCCTTCAGGAATAATTATGTCATTTGCATTTATAAACAAGTCAAAACCGCAAAGCAGAAGTTATAAATTATATTAACTCAGTAATTCATAATCAGAACACATGAACAATGTTTTAGAATTAAAAGGTTTCGCAAAATCCAGGAAACACTGGTTGTTAATTATAATTGTTAAGTTCACGTGGTCTTTATTCATTGCTAAGGACCTCGTGAACTTTTTCTAGCTTCATTCCTTTGCCAAGAAATTAGATTTCAACAATGATAAGAACTCCTCCATACTTCCTGAAAATTTTCTTTACTATATTTTTAATGTATCTGGACATCCATAAGTTATTTAGATGCTAATTTCTTTCATTTCTAACAGCCACTCCTATTTTCGTTTACGTGCATTCTTCAAAAATAAATTATTACTTTTTGGTTTGGTAGTATTTACCATAACTAACGGCTCTAAATAATCAAATCTTATATTTTACATTTACTTTTAAAGTCTTTTTCTTCGTGCAATTTACAAAGAAACGTTTGTTTTGATAAACAGAAGTTTCTTGGGGAGGGGAGGAATGGGAGATTTGATGGCTGTTATTGATTGGCGATTATTGATGAATGTTACCAAACATTAAACGTAAGCAAATATTGTTTCAGCTTCCCAACACAAATTAGTTTCGTTTCCTGTATATCAAAGATAAGTTGAAGTTACTAAATACATATATCAATATACTCTTAAGAAACGTTTTAACAGCAGGAAACATAATAGCTTCTTAAAAAATTAAATTAAATAGATGCCTTCCAACTAGTCTATTTATAGTTTAGATGCTTATTTACAGAAAAAAAGAAGAAGAAACGCACTTGAATAACAATATATCTCTGAATCTCAGATTACTTTAATGCATAAAATTCTTTGTCAAAGATACTTCAAAAAATTCTTTTGAAAATAAATGGATAGAGTCATGTTATATAAGAATTTTGAAACGTAATCAGATGAGGATTACAGCACCTGAGTTGGCACAACCTTCTCCCCACCAGGCCCAGCGGCAGGATGTTTGGCCCCGCCGGATTTCAACGTGCACCAGCCCGCTTACACGACGGTTCTTCCGTGAAATTGCGTCTCGAACCTGAAGTCCTCCGGTTCTGAAGCCAAGGACTTACCACCAAGCCACCGCAGCCTCATGTTATATGAAGGGTCAGTAGTAGGTATTTAACTATCCTGTTACCTATGTTTTGCATTTTATCATCAAAAATATTTTGTTTCTTTTTTCAACTAACAAGAAAGAGAAAGAGAATAAAAAATATATATAACTATTTATATTATATTCATAATCGTCAAAAATAATAGGAAAGTGTGAAGTGTCTGCATTCTGAAAATAGTATCAGGGAATAACAGATGCTCTACCAAATAGTTAAATTTAAAGTAGCCTGTTTTGTGAGCTAGTTGGTAGGTATAATAAATGATGTATCAGATAGGTAGATTTTTAGAGTAACCTGCTCATAGTACAGAAAAGATTGGGTAGGGGACACCTACATTTAGATGGAATACGTTTCAAAACATGGGAAGCGAGCAAAGACGTAAAAAAATTCCGGAAATGAACAATAAGAGAAAATGAACGAACAGTCTTTATATAACGTCAACATATTTAAACTGTCCTCGTTTAATGAGCCAGTTACAACCGTACTGTGAAGAGAATCAAATATCTGTTTTTGAGCTCATTACTTTGAATGACTGGGACGAAATTGGATGCAGATCTAATATTTTGATGTTAAAACTATATGTCAAATTTTATTTATCTAGTTGGCCTGCGTTTCCGAATGATCGCTTCAAAAACAAATAAATAAAAAAAAATATCCTTTTTTAGCGTTTGATAGCTATGATTCAAAATTTTACATACAGTGGTGGCCAAAATTGTGGGCACTTTTGAAAATTGTTATGTTTTCTAACTTTGTATGCTTATAGAAAATGTTACATTTCACAAGATGCAAACTCTTACATATTATTTTAAAGATAATTTAATACTGATTTCAATACAAAAAAAAAAACAAAAAACCCTTCAAATATTTGCAAAAAAAAAAGTTATTCTTATTTTAATCTGAATAACAAACACAATGATGAAGTGGATTGTAATTTCGAACTTTTCTGACAAATCACTGTTCTTGTTCTGAGAAGCAATAAAATTTTAATAACTAATAGAAGAAGATGACAACATGTTTAAAGTTGAAACAAGTCATTATTGTTCTTTCATCTGTTCATGACAGAAGAATAAAAAGACTATGTCTCCAATATAGAAGAATGTCATCAGAATTCAATTGAATGATGCTGGCATTTATGTCAGTTTAAGAATAATAAGGAGAAGATTATTAGATGTTGGAGTAAGAGGTAGAATTCCTCGAAAACATCTTGATCTCAATTTACAGCAGTGTATAAAAAGGTTACAGTTGGCAAATGAACACATTAATTGGACAGATGATCAGTGGTCACAAGTTATATGGAGTGATGAAACAAAGATATTGTTATTCGGTAGTGATGGCGAAAATATGAAGGACATAGAATAGGCGAAGAGCTACATTCTGACTGCATTCAGGCAACTATGAAGAACTCAGTTAGTATTATGATTTGATCATGCTTGTCAGTAGATGGTATTGGTCTCTTTCGTGTTATCGACGGAACACCAAATGCAAGAAAATGCATTGACAATATTCTAGAGCCAAAACTTATACCTTCCATCAGTAATGTCTTTCCTAACAACGTATCCTTTATTTTTCAGCAGGATTCAGCTCCTTGCCACACAGTAAAAATATCGAAAGAATGGCTAAGTAGAAAGAACATTGAAACAGTCCTAACCTCAATCCTTTTGAGAATTTATGGCACTGTTTGAAAACTCTAGTACGAATGAGGCGTCCATCGATTAAAAGAGAACTAATTGAGGCTATAATTGTTTCCTGGCAACATGTAATAACGAAGGAAGAACTTAAAACTCCCGTCAGCTCAATGAAGCATCGATATGAAGCTGTAATAGAAAATAAAGGTTACCCTTCTAAGTACTGCAGTCATCGGCATCTAATATATATCGACAATTATTGACTCTTAACTTTTTTGTATTGTAAATATCTGAATTTTGGTTTTAGTATTGAAATCGGTATTAAATTCTCTTTAAAATGATATGTAAGAGTTTGCATATTTTGAAACTTAACATTTTCTATAAGCATACAAAGTTAGAAAACATTAAAATTTTCAGAAGTGTCCACAATTTTGGCCACCACTGTAAATCTCTCATGTTGAAAAAAAAAAGGTCAATTATAAATATTCATTCATTTAACTCGTTGCATTTGCGTGTATACCAGAATGGACTTCTCTGTTATGGATTTCAAAGAAAAAAAATGGATGCCTATTTATAATTGTGATTTGAAGATTAAATAATAAATTTCATTCGGTTGGGTGATTCCGTTTTTGATTTATAATGTTTGCTGATTGGCAAATATAGTGCCATTCTTTTCTTTTTTTAACTTAGAGAACTTTAAAGTATGGAGATTCATAAAAATTTAATAGTCTAATCTGTTTGATGTATACAATATATCTTCTTCGTATAAATTTATGATACTTTTTCTTCCATTTCTTCTCAAATAATGATAATAATAATTTACTTGGGGATAGATGACTAAAGAAAACTTGTGGGGTTACAACTAGGGATTGCAATACCGCACCAAAATTTCAATACCGGTATTCGGTATTTTTAAAATCTTAATACCGGGATACCGGTTTCAATACCGGTATTAGAAATTTTAGAAAAAGAAAGAAAACAAGGTGTTTCTTTGTTTTATTTGCCAGTTTTATAAGAGAGTGTAAATATCACAAAAAATATGTAACTTATAAATTATAACAGTATATAAAGCATCACAAAAAAGTAAAAGAACAACTTATTTATTTAAATCACAAAAAAAGTGTAAATATCACTATTCAGTCTGTGGTAACTATTACAAATTTTTGAAATGTGATCTTCAAAAACATAATGCATCAATTGTACTGTCATTAAGCCTGAAAAGTAATTTTGTGTAAAAATTACCAGCTATCGAAAACGCTCTTTCAGAATCTACGCTAGTAGGTGATACTGTTAGCAATACGCGATATACTTTTTCGAAGTATTTACCTCTAAATCCCTCATCTTCAAATAAATCGATTTCTCGTCGGATGGTTTTGGATATAGCTGATTTCTGTATTGTATTTTGGTTGGTTGAATATTTTTTTTATTTATTGTTAGTTCTAATTTTTGTTCAAGAGACAATTCCTTGTCACTATCGACATTAGTGTCATCATAATTCGATAACTGAACCGAATTCTTCTGAATGTGGATAGGTTTGTGGGTAAAAAATTTTAAGAAAATTTACTCTAAACTTAATCAGATTTGAATTGGTTCTTTTCTTTTCTTCTTTTTCATTTTCCTTTTTAAAATCCTTATAATTATGTAAATACCATAAGACCTTTTCTATTTCGGTATGCCTTTCTTCTGTGCGATTTTTCAATGTAATATATAATTCTTCAGATAGTGATGTGTGCTGTTCTTTCAGTTGCTGCAACATGAAATTTATTGTTGCATTAGCTGTTAATAAATTAAAATCTCTCCAACACAATGCCTCAATAGTCAGTTTTATTGGAAGTAGAGCTGATTTAGTTCTGGATATTAAGTCGAATTCACTATCTGAAAAATTAATTTACAGGTTTAAGTCAATTATTGCTTTTTGGATTGGATTTCTCAGTTCCAAAAATCGTTCCATCATTAAGAGTACTGTTCCAACGTGTTTTAGAATCTAATATTAACATATATTATGTTTTATTTTCAGTTAGTATATATTTTATTAATATGCCATTTTTATAGGGGAACTTTTAAATATCTTAACAATTTTTCGAACTTTATAAATTATAGGAAGCAATTCTTGATAAGTTAATATTTCATCCTCATTAGCAGTATCGTCTTCAGCAATTACATTGTCATTATCTTCATTGTCAATATCACTCTCACTCTTACTCTTTTCAAAGTTAGAATCCAAAGTTTCTATATACACAGTATTTGGATTCTTCTGTTCTTTATTTTTTGGTATAATACATCTATTACTCCTAATTGAATTCCATGTGCATAGCACAATTGCTGATTTTCACCAATCAACTTTCCAACTTTTTTCATAATTGTTGCTCCATCAGCCGTTATGGATACAAAATCTTCTTTCAGGGATAATCCATGTTTCGCTCATTTAGATTTAAGCATTTAATTAAGCCATTAATTAGGTAATTAATTTCGCCCGTTAGGGAGACATAAAAACAAAAACGTATACTATTTTGCTATGTTCGCTATACCTGAACATATAGGGGAGACAATTTGATAAATTTCTATTAAATACCGAAAAACCGGTATTTAAACTTTTGAATACCGGTATTACAAAATTGTACAAATGGCTCAAAATACCGGTATTCGGTATCCCGGTATACCGGTATTGCAATCCCTAGTTACAACTGCCGTTGTAAATTCTTACTAAAAAGTAAATTTACAAAATTAATTTTATGCATTCATATTATTTACTATAACTTGCGATACCTTTTTTAATAGTATCGTATTTTATATTCTGTCGATACTGCTTCGTTCAGTGGTGGTCGGGTGGTCATCTATACATAAGAAGTATCGTATTTGATATTGCCATTCTGAAACTGTACTGACTTTGTTAAACAACAATGGTTGGATCAGCAGGGGAGTTCGAAAAGGTAATAATCCGGACTAGCTTATCGATGAATTTCGATTTTAAACACTTAACTATATGTATTTTCATGCATCTATCATCGAGGCTCTACTCTATGCCATTACAAAGAAATTCGGGAACATTCCCTCATCCGTACCATGTCCAGAGTAGGAAATGTGCAGATATACCTCTTCCATTAGAAGCGGACATCGCACAAAGGTTACGAGTCTTTCTTCAAACCGGCAGAGCGCGAATACAGTAATCATGATCCTGCAGAACAAAGCAACGATCGCTTATGACAATCCTTCTTTTAGTTCCCTTACAATGTATTTTGTTCGATTTGCAGGAGACATGAGATAAGGACGGACTCACAGGAGCTAAATAAGTCGTATTTAATACGATAATGCTGGCAACGTTCATGGTCCGGAAGTTTGACACTGAATGGGAGGCAGCATCGTTTCCGTTCCGAATAATCCATTTGTGCAGTATCTTATCACGAATGGCCATTGCCGAAGGGGTCTAATGAATCGTATTTGTCTTGGACGGAGGACGGAAGAAGGGTCTAAATTACTTCTTGAAGGGATAATTTAATGACATTCGTGTTAAAATAGCTGAAATTTCGATAAAATGCTTTAGATGATTAGATTTATTTTGCGATAAAATAGCTACAATTTTAAACTCAATAAAGTTTATTTCAAAATATGCATCATTTGTAACAATTTGTCGAACAGAAGAAAATAAAATAAAATGTTCTTCATCGTTTAACATATTTACTGTGCAAATAAATTTGGATTGAAAATATTAAATACTGCAAATTAAAATTACGGAATTGTTGGGTTTTTTTTTTTTTTTTTTTTTTTTTTTTTGCGTTTCTATGTACTGTGTGTACTGTGTGTAAAAAACAAGATATATAAATGTATACATTTTGCAAATAAATAAAATAGAGAAAATATTTTTCCAAAACACATATTCACTTTTCTTTTCTACGTTGTAATGTTAAGCAAAGTGAAACCGTATATACCATAATACTTTGAACTTCTGTGTTATCATTCACACATTGCTGAATGTTAACTTTACGTACATTTTTAAATAGTAACCATAGTTTTGCCACTCACGTCCAAGAAAAACATTATATTATTTTTTTAAATGTATTTTGGTTATCCATTTGTATTATGAAAACATTAAATACATGTATTTACGGGTAATTTATCATGACAAGAAATAAAAAAAATTATGAAAGATATTGCAAAAATAATAAAGGTTAAAAACAAAAAAAAAGTCGTTCCTCTCGGCTAGCCGGAAGGCAATGATAGATTTTTTATCATCTAAGTTACTTTTTCAAATTCCTTTCACTCCTTAGTCTCTTCCGAAGTTTTTACATTTCTTAAAACATATCCCAAGCAGGTTAAAATCCAATCAAAATTACTCTAGTTATCGCGCTAACAAAATAAAACGCGCATTTATATGTGAATGAGTCTAAACTTTTGAACAAAGGGTTGGTTTTGAACTCTAGGGGCCATGATTGGGGAAACTCTGTCGAAATTTTCCCGAAATTGTGTCATGAGAATCATTACAATTGGTAGTTTTTTTTTTATAAGAAACCTAAACAACACGAGAATGAAATTAAGATTAAATAGATGATAATACGATTAAATCGATGATGATAATAAGATTAAATAGATGATATTTTGTAATTCAGGTTGACCAATGGCAAAAAATTAGCCATAAATAACAAGCCAATGGAAAGTTAAGTTTGGATATAGGGATTTTAAATTGATGGCAGTTATTTAGTTTGATACATTAAAACAATAATGTTTGAATACACGTTATCAAGTGACATTTTTATACGTAAAGATACGAGACACTCGGAGCTGAAAAGATTCCTTTCTTTTCAATTCTTTTTGTAGTTGATATATAATAGCATAAAATACATATAAAATCAATAGTTTTATTTTCAACAGAAGGTATTTTGTTGATTTATTTATCAACAAAATACCTATAAACTTTTTAATAAACTGTCAAGTAACAGTTTATTCATTCTGAGTACGAAATTTTTTCAATAACAAGCCTTTTTTTTTTTTTTTTTTTTTTTTTTTTTGCGCAGGTTTTACTATTTTGTCATAAAAGACTATCTATCATAAAGATATATTTCTGTAATGAAAAGGAATAACTTTGACAAAGACCAAGGAAGGGAAAAGGAAATGTCATAAAATTTTATTGTTATTGCTAAAAAAATTACTATGTTATATGTAGGCTTGTGGGTGTTTTTATGAAAGTTGATTATTTTTTTATCCGTGGTCTTTTCAAAATGATAGAATTATTCAGTTTCAACTAAAACTATAACAATGAAACATTTTTAAAACTAATTTTGTTTTAAATTTTCTTAAAAAATTTATACAACCTAATGAATTATTCTTCAATAACTATTTTAAATACAAATTTATAATAATACTGCAATATTATAATAATAATACTTTGGCGACTTGCCGGTTCCTCAATCTTAATGCTCGTTAAAAATTTTTTATGTAATTCCTACTTTAATAGTTTCTTCTTCAAAATATTTTAAAACTTCAAATTTTGATAGTCATATAATTCACTCATAATATTATAAAGGCCTTCAGTCATGACGTAATATGTATCTCTTTAATTTTCTGTTAGCTTTAGTTTCTGTCCGTAGAATTTACGCTTTAAATTAAAGTGAAAATGATTAATCTGCAATTAATATAATAATATTTTTTATTGAAACAAATCATTTTTTTTTATAATATGATTACTGAAAACAGAGACACTGAGCATTTAAAGCACTAAAGAATATCTTTCTTAATTTATGTAATATCTCAAGAATTTGTCAACGAAATTTTCTCAGATTAAATCATGAGCAGATCGATTAATTAACAATGTTTAATTTTAAATGCATCAAACACTAAGAAAATAAACAGAATCGTTTAAAATAATCGGTCGAAAACAGGTTTAAAAAACTACTTAAAAAAAACGATGTACTTAAAACTATAAGCATATACAAAAAATATATAACTAACATAAATACAATTTAATTACAAAATGCGTTAATTTTCAACGCCAGTTATGGTAAAGCAAATGAGTGAATTTTTCTATGCTAGTTGGGGTAACGCCATGCAGATTAGAAATTTTTAATTTCCTTTATTCTGTTTTATTTTAATTTAAAAGTACTTCAGAATGAATCTGAAAGATCGATTAATTAACAATGTTTAATTTTAAATGTATCAAACACTAAGAAAATCGTTTGAAATAATCGGTCGAAAAATGTTAAGCCTATCCTCATTAGCGTAGGAAAAAAAACTGAAGCCTTAATCATTGGGCGGTGAGGAAATGAAGATTTTTTTTTTTTTTTTTTTGCGGGAAAGTTAGTTTTTAATTAACAATTAAAATGCTAAATAAAAATTTAAAAAAAAGGGACCCCAGGTGCACATTCCCGACCTCCAATGTATACATGTACCAAATTTGGTAGCTGTAGGTCAAATGGTCTGGACTATAGAGCGCCAATACACACACACATTGAGCTTTATTATAAGTATAGATTTAGAAAGAAATGAACTTCAATATGAAAGACAACTCAAACTCCTGACTCCAATTCAATTAGACCAAAATTTGTTTTAGTCATTTAGATTAAATGACCTATCAATGCGGACATCAGTAAGACATTTATTGAAAAAAAAATAATTCGATTAAAGAATATACAGGTAATTTTCAAGAAAATACTGCACTATAATAAGAAAAAGAAGTGATTTTGATAGAGACAGTAGACAGAATAGCTTCATTATTAACTATTAACCTGGGGCCCCCAATTCTTTAGTGATATAACCTTGTGACTCAAAATTAGCCTGGTATTTTTTCAGAAATGGGACTTTAGCATAACACTAACACTAAACTAAACCATTCCAGAATGAATCTGTTTTAAAATCACAATAGATTAGCTGTGTTTTATTTATATTTATTAATTTTCTCCATTAATGCTCAAATGCTGGATATTTACTTCATATTTAAATAAATGTGATTTATTTCTATCGTACTCTTTTCTTTCTCTCTCTCTCTCTCTCTCACTTTTTTTTTTGCTGATACAACAAGTACCAAAACTTCTGTTTACTGATAAATGTTTACGTTTACATCTCTTTACATTACGTTCCATGCATTTACATGTCGACCCATTAGGAGAAATGCTGATTTATCAAAATGATAATACTGACGGAAGACTGGCGAAGAGCATGGGTTGATGAATCATTTCTATCGCCGTATTTTTAATCTAACAAGGAAAAATATGATCATGCCAAGTCATTTATAAATTTATTTCTGTATGAAAAATGCCATGATTCAATCAACTAACTGGCTGTCTCCGGGAACAAATAGATAACGATAACAACAAAACCGTTTCCGGTGACGATAATGAATTAAAAGCAGGATAAGAGTGTAATTATTTACGGAAGAGAAGAAAGGAACACAAATTTTTAAAGAAATACATGGAGTATAATATGTTACTTTCAAATGTTTAATCTTCAAATTCAAGTTTTTCTTTTAGATGATTTATTAAATGATAAAAAAAATTCTACAACTGACAAAAAAAAAAAAAAAAGAATGAATAGAAAATTTGAATTATACATTAATACAAACAGCATGTTTGTTTGTTTTTGACATGCATAAGATATATGTAATATCAAGCATGTAAAATAATTCCTACGCGTAATATAATTAATTTAAAATTAATTTAATTCATTAATAATCATTTATAATTAATTTAAAATCATCATGGTACTAGTACTTAAAGAACATACATTTCCCAAAGAATTTCAAAATAAAAGTTTATAAGAGTTTATGCATAAATTAATCCGTCACTTTTCGTATTCCGAATGCAATATGAATATTTGAAACTTCAAAATAATTTCCTATTATAAGTGTTCTTTTGATCTTTTCCTTTGATTAGAACAATTAAATTTTATGTCTGTTAGATCTGCTGACATAAAGGCTCCCTTATTCTAGACGTGGAGCCATTCAGCCTTTATTTCTTTAATATTTAATAGAATTGGGTTACGGACACGTTTCTTTACGCCCATTGATTCTGAACAAACGGACGGGGCTTTGGGCAATTCTTTTTGTAAAAGCTATGACCATGTTGCAGACAATTTGCTGTTGAACAAATCCAGCAGTCTAAGTTAAAGTTCTTAGGATTGAATGGAGTCTTATTGAGATCAATATGAGATTTCAAATAGAACGACTGAATTTAGATGAATGGTTCTTTTATAGAAATAGAGAGTAAGTAAGCTTTAGTATTATGGCTTAAAGATCAGATTTGACCATCTTATGTCAGTCACATGATTGGAATTAAAGACAATTGGTGCACGCTAAAAATGTGTAGAATATAGGAATATTCAGGTGAGAGAAATAAAGGCTATGTTATTGCTCAAGAAATCACTGCTGTAAAATTTAAAAAATTCGAAAAGAAAAAATTTTTTTATAATAACGTGAATGAATATTCCCTTTTAAATTAGTAATTTACTTTCAATCATAAATCATTAAATTTTATATAAATCATCAACAGATTTTCCTAAAGAAGTATATGATCGCATTTATTAATATGGAATAAAATCTCTTTCAGTCAATATTAAATGAACAATAATTTAGATTTTTTTTAAAATGTATTAGGCAGCTTTTGTAAAAATCATTTTTTCTCAAAACTGGCAAAAAAAAAAAAAAAAAAAAAAAACATGATACAAAATATTTAGGCAAAAAATATTTTTAATAACTAAACTTGAAAGAATATTTAAGAAAATATTAATATTATAATGCCATTCATTAAAAGTAATTTAAATTCTTTTTATAGTAAATTTAAGTTTTAAAGTAACTTTTAAAATGACCTATCTAAAGAATGCTAAAATCACTTAGAAATAAAAATAAATAAATAATATTAATAAAAAAAAACTTTCTTTTTAGTGGTATCTGTACTGTTTACAAGACATTATAATTTAATACGTTCTTTTATTAAATTATCCAAGTTTAATTATATATTACTAAATTATCAGTCAACATGCATAAAAGAATAATTTATATTTTTCTTAAAAGTCTTTATCAGGAGAAGTGATAAAATGAGTGAGTGATTTGTTCAAATTCTAAATATAAATAAAATGCTAATTAATTTTTTAAAAGAATTAGTAACTTGATGAGCTTAGAAAAGAATGATAACAAATCAGATAACAAGAAAAAAAAAGTTATGTACTATGAAAACTCCCTAGACATTTCAAACTATAGAGAAATGAAACTTCGTACACTTCAAGTGCTAACTTAATACTTAAGGAAAGAGAATCAATGTATTCGTATGACAAACATCAATTCTACAAATTCAACATTGATGAGATATGAAACTAGTAAATAAAACGGGGGGAAAATACAGGGGAATATACAAAAAGAAATAGAAACATGAAAAGTAAATCAAAGTAAACCCAAACCGAGTTTATAATGAATGTATTATTGCTAACAGATGGATTTAAAGACTATTTATGTAGTATTTTACGTATCTGTGTGCAAATACTACTTGCTAAGGAGCTAAAATTAAATTCTTTTCTTCATATTTAGTAGATTAGCTTAATCTCTTATAATTGTTCAATATTCGTTCAAATTTAAATTCAAATTTTTTCTAATTTCAAATTTGCACTTTTATTTTAACAACCAATGTAATTTATTCAAATAAACAGTGTGTTATAATTAGCAAAATTTCCATTTATTATTTTAACTTTTCTTTTAAATTTCATTTAATGCAAAGCATTCTGCGTTTTTCTTCATTATGTTTAAGCCTCAAACTTTTGCACAAATTCTAACGCATTTTCTGTGCAACAACTATTGTTTAATAGCTAATATCCACATTAAAGTACGGTGCTTCCACCCCAATACCGTGCACGAAGAATATCGTTGGTGAAATGGTGGAACCCGAAAGTTATCTACTAACAGCTACCCAAATGGGTCTTAACCGAGCTAATATCCACAGGCAGCAAAATGATTCCTACTGTATATTTTTTATATAATTTAAAAAAACATCAGTAACTCTTGAATATCAACATCTTTTAAGTTCAACTTGTTTTATTTTTCAGTTCGCTCGCCAAATATTCTTGGCACCAGCCATAATGTCTTGCAAACCTTCTCTAATCACTAGCTAATCCTTCTTGCAGCTAAAGAGGATTGAGTGAACGTTAATGACCTCTGAGAAGATGTTCTTACATGTAAGAGTCACAACACTCTTCAGTACCAAGAATATCAAGAATTTAAAACCAATAAAAAAAATGAAAAACTAAAATTCACCGTAGAAGAACAAAAAAAAAAAAAAAAAGTGATATGCGTAGAGGGGGAGGGACCACCGCTCCTTCCAATAATGCGGATGTTTATTTTTGTTTGTTCGATTTATTGAACAACTTAGCCATCATACATGTGATTCATACATCTCACACATGTACATCATACATGTGTGAGCCATCATACATGAAATATTAGAATGAATCAATCAATAAACAATGAGGTCTATCACCAAAAGGGCATGATCTCCAGATGCTTCCATAGTACAACTGTCTGTAATAAAGTTCATCAAAATATTTTATATCTTTTAATGTGAAGGATTAATTTGTTTGCACTTAAAGCATGGAGTATCCCAAACACAAAACAAATCCATGGAGCAACAGTAGCAATACGTTTAAAAGAATGATTTCAATTACAAAGTGACATTAGACTCATTTTACTACTTTCTTTAAACGTCGTTGTTTATATTTAAGGCAATTGTAGGTTCAATGTAGTATCACAATCATATCAGTTAATGAATGTGTATAATATGAAACAGAGTTTAAAATAGAATAGAAGCCTGATATCCAAACACTAATCAGATTTTTTTTAAAGCGTAACTTTAAAAATGAAGGGAAGAGATAAAATGCAATCTAAAATTTAGACAAAGCCAATGAACAATGGGTTTCTTGAATTTTGATATAGCAATGAAACCAGTAATAACAAGGAAGATTGCCTTGTTAGGAGGATAAGCAGTAAAATTTACTGACCGAAATAATCTCAGATGGCAATATGGGAAATAATAAATCCATCTCCTCACTAGAGGATCCATCTCGTTTTTAGCGAAGGCATCGTTTACCAAACATATTACCTTCATTGAATCGCCAGGGAAATAGAAGATTTGCTTATTTGTACTACAGCTTTTCATCGTTGTATTTGAGGTGATTCTCAGATAAATATTCTATGCCTTAAGGTTGGCGATCGCTAATTAATAGAAACATGAACAACGATCCTCCACAACATAAATAAACAAAAACATTCATATAATTTTAATTTGTCAATAACCTTTGAAGTTTTTCAAAGGATGTAAATATAACTAAACTATTTAATTAATATCTAATTCAATATAATCACTGAATTGAATTTATCGGAGACCTATTTTGATGAAATTAGATAAAAGCAAAGCTATGGCGATTGTAAGATTTTTCCACACAAGTCATTTTCGTACCAATCATAAAATTGTCAGCCTGCGCATCTTGAGACAAACACATTTTGCCCTCTTTCTCTTCTCTTGTATTTTTCTGGGGTTCTTTGATGTTTATTCATTTTACAGACATTTTGCGGTGGGAAGTTCCAAATCGACGTCCATAGGCGGAGGTGGTCCTGCAATGGGTCAGAAAGCAGGTTTACGACCATACCCACAATAGAACGGGGCTTAAGAACTATTTCTAGAAGATGTTACAACATTTTATTTTACAAGAGTGAGATTTGGTGAAATTTTACATGATTTTTAGTACATTTTTTTAATATTTAAAGAATGACTTCTAATGCAATATTTTTTTATACAATCTGAATAATTTCCGCTTGTGCTTTAGGAGAGATGAATTTTTTCTCAAAAAATTCATACAAAAATGCATGAAGAAAATCAAGAATGAATTCTTTTTCTTGCCATAAAATTTTATACCTATGTTTAAACAGTAAACTAAATATTATAACATAGAGCAAATCTTCTATATTTTAGATAACTAGCATTTGAACTATCAATTCATTACTTTATTGAAATATTACAACTTCCATTAATCGAAAGGTATTGAGTTTAATCAGTTTTTGCAATGTTTTTCTTTCTTTCTTTCTTTTTTTTTTTTTTTTCTTGATTCGTTTATTTAGTTCAATAACTTCGAATACAAAAATGTGTTGTATTTTATTATGGTCATTTGAAATATTATTGTTTAAAGTATTGTTAATATATAAATACTATTTAGCAAACCTAAACTAATCACTCCCTAACATCGATTTTCAAAGAGCTGGAATGATTTATTGGACTTTTATGACTTGTAAGGAAATGTCTTGCAAGGAAAAATCCCAATACCGCTATGATAACAAAGGAACATTTAGTCTCTCCCAGAATCATTGAATTTCACTTCGAAGAAACTCTCTTTGTAGGTCACCTGAAGAATAAACCTTACTCAAGGCCTGCTGCAATCGATGAGTGCAGCTCACCGCTAAAAGAGTTTGCTTCTACAATTCCATCCTTCAACATTATCATTAATGCAGAACAAAAACTACTAACATTTCAAAGCACTATCGATAACTTGCAAAAGTATATATGTATATCAATTGATATGATTATGAAACATCGATACATATTACTTATTCATAATTTAATTATTCAGACTAAATATGAATATATACTAAGCCGCCTTTGGTGACTAGTTTGTTCACCCAAAGCATTGACTTTTTTAGGTATTAAATGATTAATACGGAATGTATTTAAAAAAATCCATCTTATTGTATCAAATAACTAACTGAATTCAATGAAAAACCTGAATTCAATTAAACAAGTTTACTGTAAATTAAAAAATGCTTTATTAATAATGCTTACTTTAAAAAAATTAAAATGCTTATTTAAAAAAAGCTTAAAATGCTTTATTTTAAAAAATGCTTAATAAAAGTGGAAGTGGAAATGTTACTACGGAGTTGAAAGCATGTGATTGAATGATTGATGGATGAATTTCAGTTCTATCATAATATTTAAAGGTATTATTTAGATTGGGTAACAAGTTGCCTTAAAATATATTATTAAAATTGCGGAAAAAAAATTATACGGAGACAGAACTGATATCAATTAAAAAGGTAATTTTTTGAATTTTAAGATAATTCGAAAACCATTTCTCAAAGATAATTGTGCAGCATTATCCAAATTCATCATCCATCCATTAAGGAATGGTTAAGTCTGCTTTTGCGCTCGATAAAACTCTTTGTTTGAAGCCTATTTCTTGATTTCTTTAATATCTTCGCTTCTCTGATTGAATGGAGTTTTTGGTAACACGGCTCCAGAACATTTCTAATAACAGTTTACAGTTCCATAAATTAACTGAAAAGAACGCTGAATTCAACTAGGCTGCAAAAACATTCAATGAAGCAGTGTGAAATTTGTGAGACGGTTTCTTTACACTTAAACAGTTTTCATTTGATAACAAGTAATAAGAGTGAATTCTGTGCCAGGTATGTTAATGCTTTATGCATAGAGATGAGACAAAAAATAAATAAATAAATAAACGTTTAATGTATCATTTACTTCTTCCACATCTATTTCATTACTGATTGAAAGGTAGTGATAGATACAATGCGGTTTCTGGTACGTAGTAGTAGAGTTCTTTTTGTGTCATGGCATTTACTCTTACTGAACAATCGTTTGGGGAAACAAATCTGCGGTTAAAGTTGCTAACCTACTTGCGGTTTCTCCTATTGTAACCACAGATTTTCCAGGTAAACTAAAACAACTCTGATTATTTGACACCCTTACTAATGATCTATTGAAACCTTTACACATGTCCAAACGATTACTTCCAAATCAATAAATCACAGAATGTAGAACTTTATATGACAAGGAAGTCTGTGTAAGAATGTTTAAAGCATCGCTAACGGTTGACATCTGCCAATGCAAAAAAGTAGTCACTGCTATCAAAAGAAAGAGGGGCGAGAGGGGATGAAAACTGTCACAGTTGTTACGTATCAAAGAGGGAAACCCGATTTGGAGGTGAAAAAAAAAATTCCAGGGGGAAAGGCGCATTGAGAAAAAAGTGAAGGAGCTAGAGCTCTGTGCGTCTATTGTGTGCTTAGAGAACAACCAGCAACCGTACAGTGATTGGTGGAATTGGGAGGGCAGTTAGAGAATAGGCGAATTTATGGCCATTGTTCCCTAACATTTTCCTTCTTCTTTATTCATGTACTTATTTGGCGATTGAGTGCATTCTTGGCGCGTTATTAGTTACATCTTTTTAGGAAATGGTGTTTTGACGAAGAAAAAAAAAAATATCATTATAATTTTTTGTAAGATGAAATTTGAAGAGTAATGCTTCTTAAATTATTTTCACAGAATTTTTTCGAGAAGAAAAGAATTTTCTGCACCGTCTTTAAGTTAGAAAAATTGTTTAGCGTTAGAAAGTGTAGGATTAAAATTAATGCAAACTAAAGGTCAAGAGATTTTCGTTATGACCAATAATTATAGAATTTTTGGCATAGGTTTAATGAAAAAGGAGATATAAATATTTTGGAAATAGTTTTTTTTTTTTCTACTTTAGCGTAATACACATCAAAAATCATGAGGTGGGTTTCTCATAACACGGAGCTTTAAATAACCCCTCTGTTATCTATAGGAACAAGAATGCAATAATTAATTTACACACATATGTCAATGTATTCTGTACTTTTATATTATCATGAACTTCTGATGTACCGGAAAAATAGTTTCTACAAATGAACTGGTACAAATGTCATATCAGCAGGAAATTTTTTTTCCTTTTACATATCCACTATCACAGATGTCGCATCAATGCATTAGAATCTCGTTACCTACCATGGAAATGTATCGAAATTTTTAATTATTGTTTTTCTGTATTTTGAGTTAATCTATTAATTGCTCACCTGTTTTTGCAAAATGAATATTTCAGACAGAATGTCTCTTTTTTTTTTTTTTTTTTTTTCCTCCTTGGGCTTTCAAATAACTAATATAATAACTATAACTTAACTATAACTTTCAAATAACTAAAACTTAATTAATACTTTCAATAGATTCATTTAAATTAAAAACGCAATGAAGATGTAAAAGTTTTTTATTAGTTTTCTTGCGTTTCGCGACCCTTGTTTCTTTTTCTTTCATTTAAGAGGAAAATGATGATAGTTTCATGAAAATTTTGTACAAAATATGAAATATTAAACTGTGTAGTGTTATGAAGATACTATGTATTGGCAATATGCATTCTATAAATATAATTAAAGATTAGGACAACAAACCTAAATCAGTTTAGCAATCTTACCGTATTATTAAAGAATCAATATTCAGAAAATAAAGTGAGACAGAATAGTCAAAAATTTGAAAATGGGAAAATTTTCAAGTGGCCCTTAGGCACTCTAAATTTAATATTCTCTTTTCGCCACCCCAGCAAACAAAACAAAGCAATGAATAAAAAATCAGATTTTTTATTGGGATTTATTTTTCTGAAAGTAGCTTTTGGCAGCAAATTTTGATAAACTGAAATAGCAAAAAAATTAAATGCAGAGAGAAATCCCGACACTAACTGTTTGAAAAAAATAGTAAAAATTTTTTTTACATAACTCACAAACACAATCCAAATATTATTTCATTGAAATATTGGACAATTTTTAAAATGATAACTTTAAAGCCAATCGGCAGAAGTTTTAAACCTTAATCAATCTTTTTTCTTTTTGCTGACAATTTTTTAAATAAGCAAACAAATCTTAGAATTTTTTCGGATAAACTTTCAGTTTCACTTTAGCTCTAGGCACTTTCGTAAGCAAATATTTTCTTTCCATAAGAAGAGAACAAGCAATAAAATGGGATTATTGCTTTACCTGAGTTATTTGTGGCTCCTTTTCTGGTCGCTCTATAAAATTTATATTGATTTATTTCCATCTATTCTGAAACCTTTCAACTCCGAAATGCAAGAAATTTGAAAATGTTAAACAACACCAGAGGCTTTCTTCGTTTCTTTTTCCTTCATATTTATCTATTCCAGTCTTTGAATTCTTTCCATAAATCTTGGAAAGAAGAATGGAAATAGAGAAAGAAAAAAACTATGGACAGAAAAACAACAACCGTAAACCTCACAGAAAAACCACTTAGGGGTTGAAACAACAAAGAAAAGTCAGGAAAAGAATTCCCGCGGATTTTCTTTCTGTACATTTTTTTTTATCTTCACTAGTTTGGCGAAATGACATTACCCAGCAATCGTAAAAAACGATTTCAAAAGGGGGGATTGGTTTTTTTCGGCAACCCTGCAGGGTAGTAAAGATGGCTGCCAAGATTGAACAAGCCTCTGGTAAGAAGGGAGGGAAACGCTCTTTCTATGCGCTTCCCCCTCCAACAAAATTACAGGAACTGCCCGCGGCTGGCGAGGGGTAGAGGAGGGGATGGCATAGCAGTTGAAAGAGAAGACTGCACAAGAAGACTTCTTAGGTCTACTACTATAAAAGAAGTTTTTTCCCGTCTGCTCTGGGGAGGCAGGCTTCATGAAGGGAAATGGTTTGAGGTTTTGCAGCAATGAGCCGTTGGAAGAAGCAACATTTCTGGTGGGGTGAAAAACTTCACTTCTCATATTTCTCTTTTCCGAACGTGAACTTTCCAGGAAAGGAAGGCGATATTCCAAAAAGCTTGTCGTGTTGTGGTGGAAAATGAAGAAGCTGATGAAAATTGAACTAGAGGATGTTCACACCCGATTCCTTTTTTTTTTTTTTGAGAGAGACGGTGGATTAGCGTTTTGTTGAAAACTCAGTTCCTCATAGCAGCATTTTAACAATGAATTATATTAACGTTTTGTGTTGACGCTGTATTTGGCTGGATTACATCTTCTTGTTCCATATTAAAAGAATAAATAAAAGCAGAATTTAAAATATCTTTCCGAATATAAATTATGTTATGTCAGTGAGAAGTTAGGGTTCTTGCTTTAAATTAAAGATCTTGTAAGAATGACAATATTGGATAACTTACAATAGATGATCATTTTCAATTAGCGTTAAAATAACTTTTATCTGAAATGTAGAGTTTTCTTCTTCCATGTCGAAGAACATATGAAGCATTTTATTTGTATTATATGATAGTAAAATCATGCATTTCTTTGTTAAATATTTATTTATTACTAATTTTAGAGCCCGATGGTTTTCACGCTTCTTTTGCTAATTCACTAAATGGATGGTTCTCTTAACTATCTTAGTTGAATTCAAAATTCCAATCTTTATTTTATTTATGACTGTTCATATAATTTTAGTATGATTTATGTGCATAATATGAAGGGATATTTCTACAGAGAGTTAGTTATAAGTAGAGATATCTTACAAGTATAGAGAATTATCAACAGACTTTTAAAAAAAGTATATGAAATATTATTCGGCATTTGGTTGTTGAAAATTATACGCTCAGTCTAAAGCTGCTTAAGGGTGCCGTATACACGCCACCTACAATTTTCAAAAGTAATGTTATCCTATGGAGAAATATTTTAAAACTGTAAAGTTTGCTATTGCGGTTTATTTTTGATGAAGTCAACTGCAATCAGTAGAAGGAATAAAATCACAAGTTTCTGCCAAAGGAATTTTTTCTCGGACTTCTCAAAGTATTTTTAAATATTTATTAAAAATCGCAAAATTTCAACATCGCACATTTAAATAATTCTATACAAAATTCTATCGTAAATAAAATAAAAATAGCATAATAGCAACATCACTATTGGTATCTTCTTTCCGATGCATATTTAATTTTTTTTAAAAAAATGTGTAAAAGCAGTATTTTAGTTCTAAAATTGGAAAAATAATTTGCACTCCCCTCCAATGCTCCTTTAACCCCTCCCATTCGCGGAGGAATACACTATAAACCCACCCTTTACAATCTGATTTATTATCTGGTCTTCACTAGGTCTTAAAATCTCCCCCTCAGCATTATCTTCTTTCCTCCTTTCTTTCTTTCTTTTTATTTTGTTTACCATCACAGCTGTGGTCTTCACAATCCACACTTGTTTCTGCGAATGCTACCGCATCCTTGTAAACAAATTTAGTAGACTGTTTTCAAGTATATGATTATATCTATCTGTAAATTTGGAAATCGTTTATTTTTCTTGCTCACATGTTTGAAATATTGAGGGGAAATTAACTGAATATGGATTATCGAAGAGGTAAAAAGGCAAGATTGTTCCCGTCGGCATATAGGAAAAAGCGAACGGGACAAAACTTAGCTGAATGGAGAGAAAATTCCCATTTTAGCTGAGATTATTGAAAATTAGAAAGATGCCTTGCACAAAATGTGGAACAGTATAAGTTTTTTAAACTAGTAGTAAATGTTGCATGTCTATTGAATTTGAAGTTCAATATACACTTATGAGTAAGCGATCAAAAGCAAGCTAAGTTAATTTTATCAATCATAAATCTGGATTATAAAAAGTATCTAAAACTAAGTTGATCACTGCCTTCATAAAAACTTTTTCTTATATGACAAAGAAATAATGTTTTTTAATGTGTATTGGCATTTGTGTTACAATATATTTTACAACTATTTTTCTTCCAATTCATGGTTATATATAAGTAATCATAATTTCTATTTTGAACGAAGCAACATTTCTACCAAGTTTTTTAATTGAATCTCACTAAACATTTTTTAAAATTTTAGTTACTTACAAATAAATAAAAAAAAATGGCTTATAAGGCATCAGGTATGCGACACAGTTTTGACTTATTCCGGATGTTAGAGAAATGTTTGCGGTCACTTTACTATTTTCTTTGTTAAATACAAGTGACCATATTATACATATTGTGAAATATTAAGAAAAGAAATCTATAGAAATTAGATTTAATTTTTTTTTAAAATTGTAACCCTTTTTTTATTTTTATATTATTTTTTTTATATATATATAAATAAAAATTATTACAAAGCCAAGATGAATTTTCAGATTGAAACATTCTAGAATTCTGATACGAAATCCTGGCTAAGCGGATGAATGGTGATATTGGCAAAATCCAATAAATAAATAAAACAAAAGAAAAGAAAAAATCATTCAATCAATGGTTTAAAAATTTCGAAAACCAGGAGAAACTTAATCTAATATATGCATTTTACAATTTATTTTTTTCTTCCAATTTATGCACAATATCATATTAAGTTGGTTATATTTCACGTTTAGAAAAGCTAATTAATAGAATTTATCCCAACATTATTTTCAAAATAACTATATTTTTTCTTTTTAATATGGTACAAATGAGTCATTTAATTAAAATTTAGGATATTCTCTTTTTTGCGAAAATCAGGCAGAAATAGGAACATCCCAGCTACACAGAAACACCAGGTCATATCAAATACGTCTCATGAGTTGAAAAATTCACCTTAATTTTGTTCGTTTCCTTCCTCATTTAAGCTTATTTAATATTTTTTTAAATAAATAATTTACTAATAAAATTTTAAAGAAAATTTATGGACATTTTATTAAAATTCGCTTTAAGTACTAAAACTATTGAGAGACAGGATTGAACCTATTCTTTGGGGATGAGTTCATAGGCACATAGATCTTGCCCGATCCTCCTGGATTGAAAAATTAATGAACGTAATTATTGTTAAAAATGAAATCGCGTCAAACGAAATACTATAAATATTAAATTATTCAATTACTCCTTCTAAATTTCAGGATTCTCTAATATTAATTAACAGAATTATGAAGAGCAATTAAATGTCCCAAAATCGAAGAACTTCATTAATTAATCAGTGCTGAGTTCTGTGTTCCAAGAGTCCTTCTAACATTCACGCTGCTGATAATCGTGTTTCTGTGCAAGCAGAGAAAATCTAAAATATCCAACTCAAAGAGTATCTTTTCCAAACAAGTTTGGGTGGGTCATGAACCCCACTAAACCCCTCTCCTGATGTACAAAGACAGTGTCGGGTTTCGAAAAAGAGTAAGGGAAAGTTTTATTGGGGCCAGTTCGGTGGGTCGGTTGACCTTCTGAGTGTCACTCTCTTCACACAGCAATATCTCCAAGGGACTAGGAATTCTTTTTTTGTTGGGTGTTATTCGGCTTGTCAATCAAACCTTTTAAGCCTCTTCCGTCATTAGTTTGGTCACCGCCTTATCCCCCCCATCGATAGGTGGCGCTTTCGTCGACATCGGGTTTCTTTCTCTGTATATGGCACTCTTAATACGAATGAGCGTGTACTGTGAAATTCAAAATTCATTTTCCAATTCACTAGAATTCAGCCATTCATTCATCAAATAAATTGCCATTCCATTCATCTTTGGGAACTAATGTGACGAAACTATTTCATCATACTTAGTAATTCTGCTTTATTGATTATATATTGGCCATATATGCTTAAGTCTTCCAAATCCTTTCAGCATTAAACTAGATTAGTTGCCTATTATTACATGGCATTTTGGAATACTTATCGCATGGATTAAAATTTTCACTGTGAACTAACTATAGAAGGACAGTTTATCATCAATCGTTAAAAAGGTGTATGTCGACTGACTTACAACCTTATGCATACTTTTGTATCAGCAAACACATATACATCTATTTTTATTATATGTGTATGTATTTTGTTTATATTTTTATTTTCATTTCATTATGAAATCTTTAAAAACGGTGGATTCTTTTCTAGAATTGTAGTATGTTTTTAAAACTCTATTAAAGTACAGTTTCCTTAGTCTGTTTAATAGGTGAGTCCCTACAAATAATAATAATAAATAAAAGAATAAAGATTTTTATAAAATGCGTTATTTCAGATTCACTAAATATATTTTGAGACGTATGCGTGCTTTTTATGTATTGTTTGAACCATTTTATATTTATTTTTACTTCATAATTTAGAGAGCTTTAATCTTCAAAATATGCATCAACATTTTTCTGACTTTTTTTTTATTAACATCTTTGGATGTGTTAGCATTTTTAATGCGTTTAAATATTTGCTTTTCTAAATCTAGACTTTTTCCCAATAGACCTTCGAGTATATTTTTTCCAATGCTAGAGTTGATGTGGAAATTTAAGGCAAGATATCTTTTTATTCATCTTGTACGTGCACAACTCATTTCTGCTCTTCTATTTATTCAACGAACTTCAGAGAAAAAAAAAAGCTCGAAAGAAAGGGAGGGAGGGGGTCGGAGCAGAAGAGTTTCATCCCACGAACTCATTCTCCTGCTGCCTTTGCGCGAAACTCGATATTTCTTCCCGGGCTACTGTGTGGAATTCTCAAAACATTCTTTCTCCGCTCAGTTCTGAAAGAAAAATTCCGACTTTTGAAAAAACAAGAGCTAATTTCGCATTTCACTGCTGCAATCTAATCTGCGCTCTGCAAAAGGAAGAAAAATAGATAGGGAAAGATGTAGACTTCGGTATCCATGTTCCTCAGCAGGCAGGCAGTGCCCGAGAGGAAGGAGATAAAATAACCAGATTACTAGTGACAAACTAGGCGACCATTACTTTCCTATTCCGTGAAAGATTTACGATGTTGTATGGAAAACAAATCTCGTAGTGGATCTTGGAAGGGGGAGAGCGAAGAATTTTTCTTTAGGGCAGAGCATTCCAACGTCTTGCTGATTTTACTGGAGCCATCTGTAAAGGTTGGACATGTTTCTGTTACTACTAATAAATCAACAAGAAAGAATTTGCAAAAAGTCCGCTAAAATGGCAATCAATAATTGCTTTGAAAATTTAAAGGAATCTTGAGTTAAAAATCAGCAAAGAGTGTTAAAAACAAAATAAGGATACTTATTTCATTCATTTTTATTAAAGACTTTTTTTAAAAAAACACATATCTAAAGCATATACATATATATTAATCATAACTATTAAATTATATAACACTATTAACAATAACTTTTGTGGACTGAAGCGCTTGTAATGTTATATGAATATCCAATACTTCTGTCAAATTTTTTGTTGAATATCCTTCCTAATTCTTTCATTTATTTCGTCTTTATGTTCTTCAATTGAAACAGACTCACAATGTTGTCGGAGGGTTACAGATTCATGACTCGAATCTACAGCAGAACTATCGTGTATTGCTCGATTAACTCGATGAGAATCAAACTTCTTTCCGCTAATATGGGTCCGAATTTTTAAGAGGAAGGCTTTGTTCGCCCAGTGCTGCTCACATCACTTGACTGTAAATAACAAGATCTGTTCCAAACAGCTCTCATGTAATTTTTTTCCCTTTAAAAACCATTTAATATAACAAAACTTTTCTTTTGAAACCGAAGCTTTGCCGAATTCCACAGTGACCCTTTCCCCTTCCGTACTGTTTCACTCACTCCATGATGCCACATTAGTATTCTTAAATTCAAAAACTGAGATTGAAATACTTTTTTTTCTTCGCTTTGGTACTTTTATTTAAAGGATCTATTTCCAGTAAAATCTCGTATGCTTGAAGCATGCGATCTACAGTCTACAGTTTCCCAAGGAATGCATTCCATCCAGATAAAAGAGATTTTATAATTCGAAAATATGCCTCTTCAATATCTGGTCATTTATTTCTATATTTCTAGTGGAAAATTGTTTGATCTGCTTTAAACTCAATGTTAAAGCGAAAGTGTTCTTTATTTTTATTCGATATAAACATTTACTTTTGGGATCATTAATATTAGAGGTTTAAAGATATACTTAATCACTCGTTATAGAGGAAATTTCCTTATAAAGCATACTCGCTATATTTGATTTTATTATATTAACATCTAAAGTAATCAACTAAAATATCTGGTTTTTTTTTCTCGAATTTCGAATGAATTCCGTTCTGACTAACTATTTGCAAATACTCAGTTTCATATATTTCGGTCGCATTATGTTTTTTTAAAATAATATTTTCAATCAAACGGGATATAATAAAAGGTGCAATTTGAATAGAAAAGTTTAATCTATGTAGGTATAATTATTATACATAAATAATAAAATGATATAATGTACTTCAACCCTTTCTAAAGCTGTGGGAAGTATGCTTCCCACCAAATTTATCAATCTTTGTATGGAATTATGTAGGTTGGCATAAGTTCTGACAAATTTTTTTAAAAGACAGAAACTTAGATGCTTCAGTTCTTTATCTCACACAAAATGATGTGTCCTGACTTGTTACTTAATTATTAATTAATTAATTAATCAAATTAAATTTATCTATTAAGCTAAATGAATCCCTTTTATTATTCTAATTTCAAGTCTAAAAATATTTGAACATAACATGACTAGAAAAAAATGGTCCTTTAAAGGGTTAAACAAAAATACAACATGAAAGTACGTTTTATTTGGAATTTACTTTCGTAATTGAGAACTAGAGATATAACATACGTCGCATTTCGTGTTTAATTTCGTAATATAATGACATTTTTCAGATTTACTGAGAAATAAGCACAAAAATATTCTATCTTTTCACATATTTATACCAAAATCAGTTGAAGATCGACAATTTTAGCTTAATCACATAGTAATAGTAATTCCCGCAACTAGCTTGTTTTGTTTTTAAACTACTGTCTCCAAATCGGAGATCGATAGACAATTCGTAGATGTACGAATGGACAGACCGACTGGTATTGTTGTATATTTGGTATGCGAGGAAAGAAAAAAAAGAAGAAAGAATTTTCTTTAAGAGATTGTAGCTAGTGATAACTTAAAGAACTCATTAACCACTAGAATATCACTAATGATTAAGTTTCTATTGATATAATGTGCATTTATTTCCTTGCATTTTGAAAGCTATAGAAAAAGTTACAAGAAAGTAAAAATTTTTTTATTCGAAAGTGAAATTCGAACAAAAATTAAAAAAAAAATGATTTATGTCATATACAATAAATTATATAAAATATTATAGTACATAAAATCCTCTTATAGCCTATAACATTATTTAAAATAAGTTTTAAAAATCATTTAAACCAAACAATTTTTGAAAGCCGCTAAACGGCAATTTTGGACTGGCATCTCAAAGGCGAATAAATACAATGATTCGAGATATCTATAATATTTTCCTTCAATATGAATGGCAACATCTATGGTGGAATAATGTCTTCTATATATGGAAACGAATTATTCCTAAATTTGATTTTTATTTTGAATATTTAAGTTGTAACTGACTGTAATCTATCAATAAAAGTGCGAATTCACTGAAATGCAAACAGAGCTTAATTTTTAAAGAGAAGCCGATTCGTGCGAAAACAGAAATAAATGTGAAGCCAGACATTCCTACCATTTTTCAGCATTAACGAATGTTTCATTGTATGGTTCATGATTATCAGCAATTGACCTTTAAGCAAAACTTTTAAAAATAATCTGAGATAAACATGACTTAGGATTGTAAACTTAAGAAGTATATCATCACTGGCGGTACACTTAAAACAAGCCTTCTCGGCTCTTCATTCGTCACTTAAGATACCAATGACGATATTTTCACTTGTTTGATAACCCCTTAAAGTATAACTTGGTGTGAGCAGAGCTCAGATTACTTAAGAGAAGTAAAGAAAGTTATCTGATAGATGAGAATATATATATAATTACAACTAGAAGGCCAGCGGCTGTTATCAGGGTGTAAACAGAAGGCATGGAGGAAATAGAGCAGTAAATTGTTTATATTAACTTTTAGGGAAAAAAGGCGTAACATGATTCCTGACTTTCAAATAAATGAAACAAATTTGTTTATCTCATAAAGATTTACTTTTGATATAATATTATCACACTTGCGTGGTTTACCCTTCCCTTTCCTGGCGTCAACGTTTTCCATCTAACATGTTTTACTGAGAGAATGTTCCATTCCCTTCATTTGCTGGCGAACGCGCAGTTTGCATTTTTCTTAAAAAGGGTCATAAGTCGGATCTACCTTAAATATTTCAAAACCAATAATCTTTTATCTATTTCTATTAGAAGTTAAAAACAACAATAAAAGTTTGTTTATTATTTTTTTTTATTTCGTCAGCAACCTCAACTGCTTTAAAATATTTCTAATAAATAATTGAATCCAACATTTCACATATCACTCTAAAACACATTCGAGGACAAACATACACCGAAACATAAATCTTGGATTTCTTCAGGCATATTGAAGAAGGATTTGGACACATGATTAATAAAAAAAAATTTACTGATTGAACACGATTAGTTGTTATCTCATAGAAATAAATATTTTGATTGAAGGTGCAGTAAACTGTATCCCAACAGAATATAAGTGAAGAGTTTTGTGTACTAAAAGTGGTATTATATAAAAGTATTCTTGAAGTTCTTAAGTTTCTATCTAAAAGTAACATAAAATCGAGTTCGAAGAATATTCTTGACTCTATTTTACATTGTCTCTGTTATCTGCCCTCACGTGCACAGAATTGATAACCAATCGGCACACAGCGGCAGATAACAGAAAATATTCTTTTGTTGAATTGAAAGTTGTTATTCGTTGCAGCCAGGGATCTTTCGTATTCGATAAGAAAAAGAGGTCAACCCCTCTTCTATTCTCCAGGGCTTAGCTATAACATTACTACTATAGCCAATACTGGACAGCCCCTCCCAGAAAGAAGGGAGTAGGCTGTGACTCCTCCCTTTCTTTAGTATTACAGTTGCACTAGCTGCACTGTTACTATTGACATTAAGTTTCAAAATGAAAAAAAAAAAATCTTAACATGAATGAGAGAAAGAATTTTCCTTTGAATTTAGTGAAGATAGTCTTTTAGCTGGTCAAAGGATACTAGCAGGGAAAGTTCCAGATTACTTTTCTGGAGACAATATGAAAAGTCCAGAACACTTGTCTAAAGAAATGTCCAGAATCTTCTGGAACATGAAATAAAGGAAAACATAAAATCAAGGGATTAAATATTTATACGAATCGCATTGCCTCTAGCGGGATTCGAACTTACAATCTCCTGATTATGAGATCAGTGTTATGACCTTTCGTACATGGAGAATCCACTACCAATTTTCAATCCGTCAATATAAAGTTAATGCCATTTTTCCCGGTATATCACGAAACTTAACACACAGGCTTCAGACTTTTTTCACTGTTCATTTCATTACAGTATTGTATTTTTAGCAATTAATTCACTCTTAGAAGTCATTTTGACATCACTGGGCTCATTTAGCTATTTTTTAAACATTATTATTTTTATTATATGACCATAATAAGATACCATACATGTTTGTATTCAGACTCAAAGAAAATATGTCAATACTTCAAAGAAAATATGTAGAAAATGGATGAAAGTCAGTATCTTCCGATTAATAGAAGTCATAATATTGTATCTAAGTAATAGATTGATAATTAAAATGCAGGCATCCAAAAGACAGAAAAAATTCTGTTTCGATTTAAGTATATTATTTATATGAAAAGACATATCCTTTCTCCATGATTTTCTTAATATATTTTTATTTACGTTCATTGAGAGACAATTCATCTCTGCTAAAACGCAATGTGATTGTTATTCAAGTCTCGATAAAAGTATGCCAAATTTCGCTCAACTTCACAGTTATAAATAACATTATATGGTTGTCAAAAGTCCATCGGTCGTTTGTTTTATGACTTTTACGCATATGTCACTATACATAAACATTCATTGAGTGCTTTTTAATAAGTGAAAAATGTTAATAAACAGAGAAAAATATAATTCTTCCGTTATCCCCGCTGTTTCGAAAAGCACGCATCAAAGAAAAGTCTTTTTAACTAGCGAATGTCATATTCAGAATTCTAATATACGCAATAAGCTAATAATTCAAATTTATTTAAAAGTGATATAAACACAAATAAATCATTTTAAATAAAACGAAAAAAAATTTAAAACATGCACAAGTTTTCTAAAAAAATAACTTTTTAAGAATTCTGAAGACTTGTTCATGTCACTTTATCCATGTTTAAAATAGAATAAAGATCACAGGAACCGCAGAAACATGAATTTACGACAGAAATATTCTCAATGAAAAGGAAATTTAATCACATTTACAAAATACTTTAATTTTTTTTCTTTTATTTTTATTCATATATTTATTCTTTTATGATATTTATCGGGACTTTATATGCTTACCACAATACGATATGAATCTCAGATTTTACCGGTTTCATTTTGGCCAAAAAATATCTTTTATATATAAAAAAAGTGTCAAAATAACTTGCTTTAAAATAAATTTTTAAAGAATTTTTTAAACACTTTTTTTATTTATTATTTCTATTTTAGATCTTCATACTTCATTATTTAAAAAATTTTTAGAACAAGTCTTGAAATCTTAATTTTTTTCGAATTCACTTTTAAATGGCTTTCTCTTCAATCGCAATCTAAATTTAATTAAAACGAATCGATATACTGACGAAGAAGTTCAGCAAATATTAAAATATTGTATTATCATCAGGAACACACAAATGATATATTTTCAGATGTCTAGTATATCAGGAATTGAATGAAAACTCGATTACAGTATTCATCTTCATAAATATATACATAAAATAGTGAAATAATGAAATAAAAATACTTATTAAAATTCATCCTAAGTACTACATCTGAATGAAGTCGATAAAAGCTCTGCGTTTCTCTTCATACCCCGAAAAAAGTGAACATGAAAAAGAATATATTTCCTTCAAGTATAGAGGTTCAAACTGCTACACTGATTGGATTTTCGTGAACTCGCCATGCTTGTTTTGAATTCGTTTATAAGTATTCATAATATAAAATTTGAATGTAATTCGTCTTAATTACATTCTAAATCATCACTCAATGGATGTTGCTTTTCATTTTATTTTCTTTAGCGTCTACATTTTGAGCTTGGTTTGATTCCTTTCCCTCCAAAAGCCTTAAGGCTGTTCCAGAAAAATACTCCATGAATTTATCTTGATGCATGCGCCTCGAAGTGAATTTTCTTCTTAGCAACCTGTTATTGACCAGGCCGAAAGGGGGAAGGGCAGGGCGGTGGAGAAGTTTGAAATGATGGGTTGATACAAGGCTGGAGCAATTTAAGGTGTGCAGACTTAAGTAGACGCCGGAGGGTAAAAGTCATCTGAAGAGTTGGGACGCTTGTCGGCGTTTATGATATTGAGAGGAGAATTCAATATCACTTACAAGGAAAAGAGACAGAAAGAAAAGAGATTTTAATCTCTCTCACACTCAAAGCTTATTTCATCACTGATAAATGCAGTGATGAAACTTCGTTAGACGTAGCTGAAATAAATTGTCTATCGACGTGGATTAGGAAATGCGCACTTGTGAAGTATGAATAATGAGTATGGAGGATTTTTTAAAAATAAAATAAAGGTTAAATACACGTATGATGGTTTCTATTTTTATCGGTGTTTAGTAATATTAATGTTTCAGTGAATATTTAGATTTTATTTTGTTTTGTTTTTTCCTTTCATCCCTTTTTTTTCTTACCATTTTTCCCTTTCATCATGTACAATTTTATTTTTACTCTGAAATTTGCTTTTAAGTAAATCCAATTATTTAGACTCATCAGAAAAGATCACAAAAGATTACATTTTAATATTTAATTCTTTCTCCGAAGTAAATCAATATGTAGAATAGAACAGGGGTGGCGGAGATGAATAATTGTTACACTGTAAGCTGAGATGAATGACTTAGTTTATTCGCTCCGTACAAAAAAATTTTTTTTTCACTGATGTCAATTCATTCAAATGTTTTTTTATTTTCTCTTGAAATAATTCAATTAAAATGTACTGTAATTATCATTTATCAATTCATTTTCCCCCCGTTTTTTATTATTTTTTTTGTGCTTGTCTTATCTTATCTAAAGTTATTAACATGTCATTGCAATAGATTTAACTTTTAAATCCGATTTTATAGTTGAAAAGCATTTAGATTATGCTCATAAGTCTTTTTTTTATTATTATTTCATGTAAAACTGCTGCTAAATTCCGCATATCTTTTGATTTGTAAAATACTGAAACTAACTAACACGAAACACACTCGTAATTAAATGTTTTGTCAGTTTAACAAAATTCACCAAGTTAAAACTGTTTATATAGAGAATAAAAGTCGATTTAAAAAAATATCTGATGTAAGAAGTTAAAAGAGGGAAAATGGGACCTCGACGCTTTTATTATCTAAGGGCCACTAGAGGGCTTAATTTGGCCCTTGCTTTCGCGGGACCTACACGAAGACGGCATGAATTAAATAAATAATGTTCACAATTTTAATGCAGACAAAATACATGTAAACTGATTTAAACAAAAGAAATTATATGTACTTTATCTTATAAATATTTATTTAAATATAAAAAGAGGGACAAAAACTTCTGATAAATTAACAAAATATGCTTTGATAGTGAGATCCAATGATACTTAACCGTTGCTACTTAACAATGATGAATATCATTATAAGACTTTTGTTGCTATTCAAGTAAAATTACTTGTTTATAGTATATTATAATACTATAAACTATTGCTTATAGTTCATAGTATTATAGAAGTAAACATAAAATTTGGAATGATATGTAAGTAAGATGATTTGATTGAGTATCAGAGGACGTTATTTTAAAATTTATTAATAAGCGATTGAATTCGAAAATTGCAAGAATAAAATCAAACGTGCAAACTGATTGAAACACTTTGTAAAAAATCTGATTCTATATCATGGATTGGGCACACATCGAACCTCATTTTTCAATTACTTAGTTCGCTGAACATGTTTAACTTGTCTTTCCTTTTTGTAATGATAGGATTACTTCTGAAGTGGTAGCAAAATTGCATCAGTTCGTTTCACATGACTTGCGATCGAAAGAATTCATTCGGTTAAGTTCGATTTAGTTACGCTCGTTTATTAATAGGAAATTAATATAAAAAACATAAGATATACATTGTTAAAAATTCAATGAAGCGCAAATTACATTGAATGCTTCAAAGAATTGCTAGCTGAAACAATTCACGCTATTTCTGTGAAAATAATTTTCTTCTTTCTGTTTCTAACAAAATTACTTAGTAAAAGTTGGATAGTTGAAATTTTTAAAGTCAAACTAAGATTTTTTTTAAAAGGTAAAAAAAGAAAGGATTGTTTTGAAATGAATGTGGAAACAGTTACGGAACATTTATTTAAGTATTGATCATTTTAATTAATGCCTTGATGTTATGACAACTCCTTTTAGAAATGATAAACATCCTTGTCATAATGTAATGTCATCAACAGTTAAAAACATAGCATTTAATCTTTATTTAATAAAAAATATGAAGATAAAATCTATATCTTTGCTTTTTTTTATGTTTGACCAATAAATGGCTTTCGCGCTTATATTCCAGAAAAAAGACCCTTTCTAATTAAATTGGCATTAGAAATTTATTCAAATCTTAAAAAGAATTGAGATTTCTTTCTGAGAATTCAATCTTTGTTTAAATCAATTAAACAAAGATTTTTCTTCTGATATATGTAACAATAAATTTCCTTGTTTTTCTTAATGTTATAGACAAAGAGGACTTAAAGTTCGAGTAAAAACGTGAAAAATCTTGGAATCACATTTTATTCAGAAATGATATTAACAAGGAGTAATTATGTAGTTGGGAATTATCTATCCTTGTTTGAATTTCAAGTTTAGGAACCTGTTCCTAAGAATATGCATTAAAATTGCTGCAGTTTCAATCTAGTAAGTAATAGAGTCATTGCATAGTAGCTAATTTTGGAAAGATGCAGTATCAAAATACTTTCGATCAAATTTGGCGAATATAATTATATTTCAAATGTTTGTTGAAAGACGGCTGTCGATTGCAAAACTGCGACCAATTCGGTATTTCTATTTTTGTAAGTAAAATATTTTAGCATTAAATCGAAATAAGCAAAGTCAGAATAAGCAATATATCTTTTTATCAGAGAGCTATTCTTCATAAAATATATTCTGTTGTCTATTAGTTTATCAAATGGATTAGTAAAAAAAATTCATGCAAGAAACAATATTGAATACAGTAGACTCCCGATTATCCGCGCTTGCCGCACTAAGTTTTTTTTTTTTTTTTTTTTTTGCTTCCAAGCAAAGAGAAAATGCTTCCGAATCAAGAAGCAAACACAAATCTTTGATTTCTTCAAAAAGGTGTAGTTTTACAGTTATGCTTTTGTAATTACATAATACATTACAGTATTAAAATAGTACATATGTATTCATTTTTCTGTGTATTCTTGACGCCTCTCGTAAGTACCAAGCACTGTTCTGTTTTCATTAACAAAATGCATTTTAGGTTAGTTTTGAGTGATATACTAAAATATTAAGCGTTAGTTAAATATTTCCTGCTGTTTATTTTACGTTTTATTGTACATAAAACGATTTTTCAGAGTTGGAATGACTGTTTTCTCTTTTGCTATACCCGTTTTTAGCTTTTCTCGGATTATCCGCGGCGGCCGCGCCACCCAATTCCGCGGATAATCTGTATATCCTTGTGATAATAAAAAAGAAATAAAGCATACAGATCGGCAAAAGATTCTTCAGATCATACATACACACATATGTTCAATAATGATATATATGTATGTATGTACTTGTTTATAAGGGAAAAAACTGGTGCTTTTACCCTAATTTGGATAAAGTTATTTTAAAGTATATGTTATTTTATGAATACAGCAAGGGGTCCAGACCACGGACCAAACTGGCGCCCGGATATGACAGCCATTCGACCTCTGTGGTACTTAAATAAGAGGAATGGGTCTGAACTCATTGAACTTCGACCCGCCATTCACATCCCCAGCATACCTTTCCCTTTGTGATTGTAAAAGGGGAGGAAGCCCCGAAATGCCTAAGTGCCGGAAGGCTTTAAACATTTATAGAAAGTGCACGTGCAAAGTTAAATATAATATTAAAGTCATAGAATCTATAAAAAGCAAACTTTTTATATGGTTTAGGAGAAAATAGGTCATACAGTCTCAAGAAATAAAACCTAACCATATAAAATAATTGCTTATTCAAAAAGTTGATTATGTGAAATAGAATAATAATGTTATTTATTTTATTTAAAAACAAAATTATTCTTATGATAAAATAAATAAAAAATAGAAAATGTATTTGTTATATTGCTGATAGGAACCTACGTTGGGGGGAGGGATGAGTTTTTGCTGAAGACAAAATTTGGCTAGTATATAGTCGGAGCGGTTAAACTAGTAATAAATAATAATAAAAAAAAATCTGTTAACTTATCTTAAAGGAAATAAATGTTACTGAAGAACTCTGCACTCTGAAATAAAGTTTCTATTACCATGTTCAGAAGCGACTTATTTTATAATAATCGTTTCTTAATGAAAAAGGGAGATGTTTGTCACTCTTTATGTAATACTTTTAGAACTTTTACCTCTTGGAGATGCACAAGAAACCAAAAAAAAGAACTTCTTCTTTCGCTTTGTTTTTAATGATTAAATTCTATCAAATTACTTCTCGTGTTCAATGAAGTCAACATGAGACATACTGCGGCAAAGAAAAGTTTCTGATTAGCTTTTTAAAAGATGGCTTAGGAATATGCTTACATATATTCGAATAGAAAGCCACTTAATTAATCTTATCATTTGAGTACCATCTTCTTTTTCTGGCTCTCCCCAGTTGGTCATGTTACCAGCTTGCTGGCAATTAGGATATCCATCAAATCTTCCCCTGTCCAGGAAATGACCCCTAGACCTGTGGGAAAGACAAAGCAGTTGACTTGGTTATAGATATGCTGTCATTTTAGAGTCAGAAACATATCAGATATCCTTTTCCAGTGAAAAAATATCTCCGCGACCATCAAATACCCGATAAAATAAATAACTGGTCTCAACTAATGATGCGCCAAAAAAGTTAAATGCCTTAATCTGGTAAAATCTTCATGAAATATCTTGTTTAGTTTGCTAAATTAATGTCTCGTTTTGGAAATAAGAGGATAATTCAAAATGTTTTAATTAACATACTTTTTTAAAATTAGTTTTCTTGATTTTTTTTTTTGAATATTTAACTACATGAACTATAATCTTTGGTAATGTATTTAGATAGTCATCCTTTTCCAACTTAACGAAAGATAAATATCAAATTAAAAAGTATGAAAAATAAAAATTTCGTCAAAAAGAAAATAAAGAATTTGTTTACTGCCAAAAATAACATTTTAAAATGTAATCAATCAATATTTTATTCATTTATAGTGTCACATCCATCAATTTTAAATAGCTAGAAATCGATTTTTTCTGTACCTAGAATTCTATAACTCTTACTTGGAGGGGGGGGGGAATTCAGAAATGGAAAGTAACTTTTTGGAATCAAAAGTTCTGACCGAGCCTGGTTGTGATTTTAAGAAGATTCCTGGCCTGTCTCCCTTCCCCGACTTTTAATTGAATGAATTCATGCTTGATGTCACAGTTATAGGAAACATTTTTGCATACATCGTCTATCTGTCTATCTTCTTTGTGCTGTGACATTATGTCCGTTTTTTCCCTTCAAGATGTGTATCTGATTCTAGCATTAAATTGGTATTAATATGTTATTTAATGTATACTACATATAGACGAACTGATTTCAGCGCGAATTTCAGCTAAGTTATTTTCTTAACGTTGAATTATCCGTTGTCTAAAAATGTTAAAAATTCTATTTGCGGTTTTAAGAAAGAATCTGTCAACGCTTCAAGTCCCCGACGTTTAATCCATTATTCCCAGTATTCCTTAAGGGTTACAATGCATAGTTAGGGGACATATAGCCAATATATTATTATTAATAATTAAATTGTTGTCTTTTCGTTTGTTATCAATGATAATTAAGGGGCGAGTAAGGGGAATGTAAAACGGTCTATCACCCCGAATAAAATTCAAAACTAATTAAAAGTAACAGAATTTTTTTTTTAATGTATTGTAGAATTAAACATTTCTAATATTCTATGCTGCAAAATTGCATGCATTTAAAAACTGCCGATATTTAATTTCCTGTGATTTCTTCATGTGACTCTACGTTTCCACAGGAGAAAAGAGATCAGAAAATAAGAGAACATTTTAGAATGAAGTTCATATGGGCTAAATTAAGACAAAAATTAGGAAATTAATTAGAATTTTAGTTAGATAAAGAGATATCATTCCATATATATATATACGCACACACACATTCACCATAATATGCATGAGGAGAGAGAGACAACAAGAAGCATTTCAAAAAAAGAGAAAAAACATTAATGATACTTAACCGTTTAATGTTGTTCTGCTCATTATCTCCCCCCCCCCTCCCATCTCCACCTGCTTGTTGTTAGTTGCTACTCGCTCTCTAGCATTGTCGTATATTAGACATGGGCCATCAATCATTTTTTGTTCTTTCTTCTCTACTTCGTGCTTCTTGAAAGGAAAGGCGATGATAAGAGACGACTTGTCTTCAGGAATGAAATACCAGCAACTTCGTTTCCCCCCTCTTCCTCTTCAAAATTCACTTTTTACTAATTACTGCACTGCTTGTTCTTTTATTTAAAGTTTTAAGGTGAATGAAAACCCATTTTACATTTTTTCATTTTAAATGAGCAACTATTATGGGAAAAAGAAGTTCTTCAATAGAGTTTACAGCAACATAGATAAAGGTTCAGGGAATAGGAAAAATTTAGAATTACATATTGGGGATAAATATAAATAATCTACATATATATAAAAGTTTTCATTCTTTGTTTTTCATAAATGATTTACTTTTTGTTAAGAAGAATTCTTTACATTTCTTTATTTAAGATACATAAGAAAAAGAAAGAGAAAAAAAAAACTTCTTGAATTACGAAAAGTTGCTTAAAATTCAATAATTTCATTAAAATTCTTAAAATTTTCAGTACGTATTAATATTTTTAACAAATAGTCACATATATATTTCAGTTTTTCAAGTTTTCCTTCAGGGTATTCTGTCCTTAATTACTACGATGTATATTAAAGAAATGAGTACTAATTGTTTCATTAACATTTAAGCTTCGGCAGTCCAAACTCAGAAAAGTTACTTTGAATACAGGGCATTCAGTGAGAAAAGCTAGAAGATGCCTTCCTCTTCTTTTAAAGGCGATTGTTGGAAATAGCCTTTCCGATTTCGACCACCCGTAGTGGTAATTGGTCATCTGTCCTCTCCGTCATAACCAGGTTGCTTTTTTTGCGGTTTTACTACGTCTGAACCCTAGAAAAAGTTTTTTTATAGCAGTTTTTTTTTTTTTTTTCTTTTTTTCTTCTTTCTGAAACATTAGTTTACTAATTCTGTTGGAGAAAGTATTGAATTAAATATTATGACATTAAATAAATGGTAATAAATAGGATAACTGCTGTACTGTTATTTAGCCATTAAACAAAATATTGTCAATTTTTCAAACATATTTGTAATTAAATAAATTTCTCAAGCATTACTGAAGCTGTAAGTTTAATTCTTGTAAAGCTTGGACAGATCATTGTGAATTTTATTTTGTTATTCTTCTAACCCATCAATTTTGATAAAATGTGACGATTTATATATCATGCATACAGATCCTAATTGTTTATATTTCCTTTTTAAAAATATTCCCATTTCTTTGTGCATAACACAAATAACAATCATCTGCTGTTTTGTACATTAAAATATCTTTGAATGTTTTAGTGTTAATATATTGTGATCACAGAAATCGAATATAATTTTATTCGAATTTATTTATTATAGTTCGAATGGTTTTTAATATAATTACTAGTAACGTTTTCCTATTCTATTGTCGATTCTTACAATTTATAGTGATTTTTTTTTCTGAGAATTTCAATAACTCATTACAGTGTAGTATTTTTGAAAACTATGCTCAATTTTGCAGACAATAAATACCTGAATTATAACAAAAAATTATTTTTCTGCAGAAAAATTTACTAATATGTAGGTAATCACCAGATTCAGGACAATTAATTTTTAAAAAGTAAGATTAGATATGGTTTACTTAGAATTCGATACATAAGATTACATTGCGATAATATTACGCTGAAAAGTAGTTAGTAAAAAACTTAAAAAAAAAAAAGCTTAAAACAATATATATAGCATTTTAAATGCTCAGCATTCGTTATTACATACAAGTTTTACTAGCAGCTGATTTAGATTATCTTTCAGAAATGCTTCAAATTAAATCTAGAATTTCTGACATTTTTATGCAGCTACTTTATTTTATTTCAGTACAAATATTTCTGGAATAATTTAAGTGTCTAGTAACTTCTCAGTGGATTGAAATGAAGGTATAAAGATTTTAATATTTCTCTTCTGATATAGAATTACTACTAATTATTATTTTTGATAGATTTTAAGAACTTCCTTCAATATTTTAAAATTAGAATTATAACTTTTAATGAATGATTAATTATAAATTATTAAATCAATCGATTTCTTAAAATATGAAAAATAATGGTGAAACCGACATCTTACTTAAAAATTAAAACCAAAATGCATTTTTAGCAGGAATATATCTATTTCAAGTATTAAAATTTAAAGCTGAAAAAAATTGTAGGTCGTTTTAATACTGTGTTAGACTAATACATTAGTGACTGGGAAGTATATATGCCCTAGGCTTCAGTAAGGGGGGGGGGAAGGTAAGCAACAAAGTGTTTTGTCACTTTAAAATGTAAAATATAATAGAGTGAAAAAAAAAAAAAAACAACCGAGGCTCTATTTCGTTTTTCTGCATCAATTGTGACGAATGGGAGCGAAGAAGTAACAATTTGTCTAGGGTGACGATTACCTTCATAATACCGTTACGTCAGAAATGAAACTTCAAGTAATTCTTCTTGTTCAAATGATTAGTGAATTCTTTCAAGTATATTCTTGGTTCAAATATTTAGACAAATAGATGGGCCCAACTATAACCATATATTATTATAAAGTTACAAAATTATATTAAGTCAAAATATTAAGGAATTTATAAAGATAAAAAAATTAAGAAACAGGAGAAAAGACGAAAGTTTACAACGAGTATTTTCCACAAATGAAATTATGCAAACTCATTCCATACATCTTAGGAATGTTACTTAAAAAAAATGCCGCCAAAGCAGGATTCACAAGACTTACTAGCGCCATCAATGATTATAGCAACTGCTGGACGAAATCTCCTGACCCTCAGGAGTGCGACACAAAAGGGAAGGGATTTTACAAGGCAATTAGGGTTCAGCTGGGAAGTTCAAGTGGGGGAACGAAATTCAAACTCGTTGCTTGTACAGCAGTTGTACCGAGCCGTAAGGAAAAGTAAAAAAAATCTGGTACAACAGTTGGACCGGCCGTAAGCTAGAGGTTAAATAAGAAATGCCCTATGTATAAAAGGGATGACAGCAATGGAAAATTAGACAATGTTAAATTGAGACTTTCATTTTTTCAACTGTCGCTGTTCTTTTATATGACCCCACAGCTCCTTTTTAGCAAATAAATAATTTTAGTTAATTATTAGTTCCAAATATTATATATTAAGTCCCAAATATTATATATACTTCAGTAGTAACAAAAGAAGCACATATATACTACATTATATTATAATTGGTACAAATATTCTATAATTTTGTAATATTTCAAATTAAAATCCCTTTATTAACTATAGTTGATAAAAACTTTTGAAAAATTTGCAAAAAAAAAAAAAAAAAAATGTTACTATCAAGCTTATGCGAGCGAAAAGTTATTTGATATGATAACGCTTGGAATCTCGATCCATATTGCTAAGACCTTGCGAAATAGATTTAAGTAAAAAAAATAATGATAAGTAAGATATTGAGCGCATTTACACTCAGAATGGGAAAACCTTATTTTTTCTTTATATATATATATATATTGATGTCCTTAAGAAAGGAAACATCATTTTTGACCTCATTTCTAATTCGAAGAATCTTCTAGTTCTGTCTTCCATACTACGTCACACTCGGGGCATTCGTTCCATAAATACTACATAGGGTACTTCAGTTCCATTGTTGCCTTTGTAAGCTCAGTAAAATGGCACTTTCAGGGACTAGCACAGAGGAGATCCACCCCGAACCGGGAGAACAATGCATGAGAACTCACAACATGGGGGCTCTGCCATAAACAAAGAGCCTGTCCCAAAAGGGGAAGTAGACCCCAGGAGGCCTATAGATAAAAATAGGATCAACGCACATTGCCTTTAATCTATGCTTTTTCCGCTTTTGCAAATTTGCATATGGGAAATTTAAGCATGGAGGATTGGAGTATTTCTTTCCTGCTTAGGTGTAAGTAATTTATCCATAGTAGGTGTTAAAAGCTAGATTTTAAAAAAAATATCATGGTTACATATATGTTGAAGGATATATCTAAAATTGTATACAATTGTTTATAACAATGTGTATTATTTAAAGATAAATATATGACAAATATAAAGATAGCACCACATCAGATCAAAGTTGTACACGTGGTTCAGGCAATTGTAATTCAAAAATTGCTCATCTTTTATGACTTGTGTTCTTAATAAAAAAAAAATAATAATAAAATACATAGCTAATCTTTATAATTCATGACTTTTTAAATTTTTAAAATTACATTCACTTATTAAGTCACTAATTCTTCCAATAACCATGTGAAAAAGTTAAGAAGACATGAATATAGATCCAAGGATGCACCCAAAAGAAAGCTTCCATTTTATAACGGAAAATCATAACATAGAGTTGCACAAAAATTATTTTTATGCCAATTTAAAATTAAAATAAAAACTTTTGTCATGCAATTTTTATTTTCGGGCAGGTTTTTTTTTTCTTTCTAATTTTCCAATAAATTTTTAGAAATATTTTAGAGTACATTTTACAGCAATTCTTTTCAATGCCTTAGTTATTCTATTTATATTCATTTATTTTATGCATTACTGAATTATTTCATCCGTTCTAATTATATTAAATGCATTTTTGTGTCTGTATGTGTGTGGACGGTATCCGTATTAAATAAATAACAATAAATTATAAAAATAAAATAAGATGGATGAAACCTAAAATATCATCATACTACAATGCTTTGAAATCGAGGACTAAATCTCCTTTATTTATTTATTTTGTTGAAATCGTGAAACTATCTCATACGGATTTGTTAGATTCATTATTTATCATTTATATTCATTAGTTTATAGATTTATTTTTAGTTAAATATAGATTCCTAATGTACGTTACCATTTTGTGTCAGAAATTTCGAACAACCAATCAACCGTTTAGGTCATAAGTTCCCAACGTGGTCCTGGTGGACCCCCAAGGGTCCATAAGAGACCACACGGGGGTCCACGTAAACGTGAAAAGAAAACAGGGGTTCACAAGCTGTAAGTGGGGGTCCACGAAAAATTTTCTAGTTTTCATAATAAAGAACAAAATTTTTGGCTTGGATTTACCTATCAACGTAGGCAGGTAACATCATTCACTAGGTAAGTACTCAAAAATATTCGAGACTCAGTTCAAACACAGAATTGAATAGAACAATAGTTAATAGTACAAGTGTACACCACATGTCGAGACTTGCAAAGTGCCGCTCGTGCGCCCGCTCGTCCGGGATGCTTGTTTAGACCTGCAAAGGGATGAAATGCGACTTGCGTTGTGCTATCAGTCTACATTAGTATAAATACGAATGCCAAGAATAAAACGTTACTCATTTGTTTCCGGGATTTTGAACATGAGTGAAGTGTGACTGTGAGTGAAGCGATGTTCACTTTTCGAATCAGTGATAGAGTGTCTGGAAGCTAAAGCACCAGATTTAAAAGAAAATCTGATCAAATATAAAGTGGACATTGCGTACTTAACAGATTTGTTCATAATATTCAATGACATTAACTTGCAGTTACAAGGGGACAGCCTTAATTTAATAAAAACAAAGAGTGTAGTTTCGGCTTTTCTTGGTAAATGGAAATTAATGAAACAAAATATTAGTCGACGCGAATTCTCCCAGTTTCCGCACTGGTCACAGATAGAATGTCTTGATGAGGATATTCAGACATACGCTCAACATTTAAATACCCTACATGATGACTTCAAAAATAGATTTGAAGATATTCTGACGATGGAAATACCACCATGGATCATAACCAGATTTGATGAAACGGAAGAGGCGAATGTGGCATTACAAGAGGAGCTACTTGAGCTCAGCACCAACGAGGAACTGAAGGTGAAATTTAAAAAAAGGCTATCAAACATTTTGCCTGCAGGCAGAAATCCCCGAAAAATATCCTGGGCTGTGGGAAATTGCGAGAAAATTTTTGATAGCGCTTCCCTCGTAATATGTTGTCGAAAGAAGTTTTAGTGCCATTACCAACCTGTTAAAAAAAAAAAAAAAAAAGGAGCAGATTGAACATCACAGAACGGGGAGATTTGAGATTACTTCTTACAAAACTGAAGCCAAATATTGATAATTTGCTGTCAATTCATCAAGTACATCCGTCTCATTAAAAGTATGACTATTTTTTATTGTTGATTTACATTTCAGAGTTCATTGTTGATTTTTTTGTCAATTATTGATTGTTTGTAATAATAAATGTTTATAATTTTGTATAACCACAAGTATTATTTTAATAAATAGGACACTAGAAAATGGGCTACTTTTTTTTCCTTCTTAACACCCCCAATTTAGGGTGATATTTTTTAGGAGTTTTGGGAATACAGTAAAAATGTAGCAGCAGGGGCTCTACCGAAAATAGTAAAACTTTGAAAGTGGTCCATGAGAAAAAAAAGTTTGGGAGCCTCTGGTTTAGGTAAACAGTAGATTGTGCATATCTATTTATAGTATAATAAGTTATGAATTTTCATTCATATTGATATAATGAAAAGTCTCCAAAGAACCACAACATTTTCATTTTCTTGAAAAACCGTGTTTAGATCTAGATTTTTTTTTCCTTGACTTCATAGGCGAATGCTGGGTGGTCATGCTGGAACAAACGCTTGGTAACATAGATTATGATGCGTCAAAATTGTTTTAAATCATAGACGGCTAGAGCAATGGTATCAAATGTCAGATTTTCCAAAAATCATAAATGGAATTGTTAAGAAACTCCTTTTAATTGTTTGAACGCAAAATTAATATATTTTTTTTTATTTCTCAGTTTTCTTTTCAACATCTTGAATATTCATATTAAAAATACAATATTTGTTAAAATTAATGTTTTCCGAATCAAAGAACACAAATTGATAAGAAAACACCATTTTTTATGAAATAGAATTTACTACTTAAAACCATGTAAATTTTAAATGAATGGGAAAATATATTAATAATGCATGCGCATTATTTATGCGCACTGTGCAATATAGAAGTGGAACTAAAATGAAATATTAGGCGGAGGGGAAAAAAAAGTTTATAATATAAAAGGTCCTTGTGGACAAAAGTCACATGCTAAAAAGTACGTAGGTATGTTAGTAAGTTGTTACCACTGGCACCTCCATAGGACCCTTTACAGTTTATATTGTAGAGATTAATGAATGCATGAGTCTGCATATATCAAAGATATTTCATGCCTAACCCCCCACTAGCTTCAGTAAACCATCCATCACTCTAAATCGAGATTGATCTGCTATCAGGTTTTAAGCAAGGTTATCAGGTTTTAAAGGTCAGAGATGTGGTGGCAGCTTTTTCGAATGTACGAGATGTATAATTTTAGAATAGCCAGATGAGAAACCTAATATTGATTAATTAGAATCATCTGTTAGGCACTTGAATGAACGCTATATTTGGGAAATATAGGACAATAGAACTGAGTGCTTTCTCCGCGCACTCATTCCTCTTAATGTCTTTTCTGTCTGTGCATAAAATCTAGTTTATATATATATTAGCTAGTATATATATGTATATAAAAGAAATTTCATCATAACAATTAAGAAGACTTGAAATAACATAAAATGTGCAATCAAAATACTGAAAAAGATAAGCCTATTTTTATGTTATTCGAAATAGCTGTACCTTAAATAACTAATAAAGAAATTAAAGTTGGACTTAAACGAATAAATATAAATAAAGCGAAATATCCACACATAAATAAAACCATTCAATGTATTAAATGAATGCATTTGGGTAATAGGCCAATAAGTTGTTCAAGGTTTTTAATTTACAGACATCTAAATATAAATTATAGTTATTGTGGCTATGTACGCATGCATATATCCACTCTTCTTCTAAATAAAAAGCTTGAATTCAACAAAAATTTTCACACTTATATAAAATAATAGAAAGAGCGTTGTCAACTTTTCGAAATACAAAAATTGAATATATATTGAATTAATAAGAAATAAACCATTTTTTTTAATACTTTGAACAACTAACTCTTCTACTAAATGTCCTTTTGCTTTGATACGTCTTTTGATAATGCTTTTTATCATTTATAAAGCAGTGATTTGAGCAAGTTTAAGTCAATTAATCAAACATAGACAATCTTTCCTATATTTCAACATTTGTGAACAAGAAATACAATACTAATATAACAAGTATAAATAACTTATTTAGAACAACTATGCGTAATTTTTAAAAATCGTCCGGTTCGATTGATATTCCAATTTTAGTTTTTAAAAAAAATTTCAGATTATAAAAGGATTTTCTATATTATGCTATTTATAAAGAAGTAGTTTATACGTTAAAAATATTATATATGAAAGAATTTTTAATCCCGATTAAAACTTGGTATATTAACTTGTAAGAAATAAAAGTGAATAGATTTCCGATTTTTAAGGCAATGTTTATGATCTTCAATAAAAGAATATTGCCATATGACCTTTATAACGTTATTTATATTGTTAGTTTATTAATTTTATTTATAATTGAAAGCATATAACTGAATTACCAAGATATTGTGACCTATAATTAAAAAATTAATTAATTTTATAGCGATTAAAAATATATTAGTGTTCTAAAGTTAGTTTTCAGTTAAGTTTGTTTCAAGAAAAGAATTTTTAAAAAAACAATGATCTATTATCAAGTCATATCTATTTCATAGCAAATATAAACATTGTTCTTATTTTCAACCGATGTAAATCCTTAGTCATTAGTAGGGTGGAACTTAGTTTTTTGAAGGTTTCGGATGATCTCTGTCGAGATAAATAATTTATACATCCATTATTACCATTATAAATAACTTAACATTATCTATTATTTTCTTATTATTTTAAATTGATAATCTTCTAGGGCTTCCTAATGGTGTAATTGATAGGCAGTATAAAGCTATAAAGCTCCAGCCCATATAGATTATTATGTTAATCATATACAGATAAACGAATCAAGCCTAAAATATCATCATGAGCGATGTTTCAATCTAAAAATTCGAATCCTGATAAAAGTTTTATATTCAATATCATTTTGAGTTTGCAAATTTTGGGATTTCTCGATCGCAGTTTCACTAGATAAATTTTGCTTTTAATGCCTGGCAACTAACTTAAAGAAAGCTATTAGCATTTAAAATTTTAGTTTTTATTGTTAAGTCTTATTTGAAGGATTAGTGCTTATTAATATCTTTGTATGGCGCAAAGGAATTTCCTCCATACTTGGAACATGTTTAATTCTATTATATCCAAATTTTTATTCGAGCTATTTTTGAATATATGTTTTTCACAAATTATATATTTTAATTGAAGTGTACCATTTAAAAAATATAATATAATGAAATATATAATTTGTACAAAATACTGATTGGTTATTTCGTAACTTAAAAAATTAAGATGCATAGTAGAGTGCTTCCAAATTTCACGAATATAAACTTAAAACTGCTTGGAAGTTCCGCATTTTTCGAAGGAATTTTGTCAGCCATAGATTCGATTGATAAAAAGGTACCACCCGGAGTGTCTATTCAAAGCTCACTCATACCTCTACCAAAGATAATCTCATAGAAGCCATTTGACAGCGTCTTTCACTAAGTGAATAAATAGGGGTCAGAAAATTCAATTCTGCGAATACAGGTTTTTCTTCTTTGAATAAGACTTCTTACTGATAATGAACAGTAAGATTCTTTGACAATGGTTCAGTAGAATTAGCCATCTGGTTGGTTACAATATATTTCTTCCTTACTCGAGGCATTTACTGTCTAAAAGGCGCCAGTTTCTACTAGGTATCCAATAATGAATTTTATTCTGACATAAAAGGGAAATGTCTCTAATTACACTGAAATCTGATTTCCTACTGTTGGTAAGGAAGACATTACTTTTGAATAATTTTTGCGAAGTATACAACAGAACTATGACAATTTTTTTTTATCCGTTTAAAATGTGGATATTATTCGATTCGAAAAATAGCGATAAAAAATTCAAGAATGATATTAAGAATTTTTTATTATATGTGATCTAGAATTTAGTTTACGATCATTCTTTTTAAAAACAGTAAAGATTAAAAGCAATCAAATATTCGCTTCACCGTAACGAGCTATTTGATAAAAAAGTTATTAAAACTTACAGTAAAGTTATTTTCAAAAGTGTAAAATAAGAAAATAGCTACTAAAATACTAATATAAATTTAATGTATAAGTTCATTTATATTATTAGAAACAGAGCATTGAAATTCTGTATTTATTTATTTGTTTTTAATACAAAATTAATACTTTACTTTTGAAGACAACAAATAAATATAATTTCTGCTATCCATTATTATCAGTGTCTCTTTCCTCACAAAAATAATTTCACATTTATTTCATCAAAAGCGCCAAAGATTTCATCTTCTTTTCTTTTTAAGAGATAGTAAAGAAAGAAAAAAAATGTCTTCAATCATGCGATCTCAGTTTGACTATATTTTGCTCAGAATCCATTTCGTCCATATCAAAATAATAAAGAAAATTTATCCATTCAGTATTAGTTACGTCATAATTAGAGAATCGAATATGATGCAAAAAGAAAGAGAAGCGAGGTATCACCTATCTGATGAAGATAAATTCCTCTGAATTTTCGGAAAATCTCGCTTTTTCAGCGAAATAGCATGTGTTTTCTTTCCAAATAGTATCATAAAAAATGGGATTCAGTTTTAATGTCGCAAATTTTTCAAAGGTTTCGATGTAAGTGCATTAAAAGTAGTAATATATATATATATATATATATATATATATATATATATAATTAAAATAATAATAATAATAAAAACAAATGGGAAAACCAACTTTTTTTTTTTCTTGTTGAAGGAAGATTAGTAATACTTTTGCAACGTCAAAAAAATCTAGTTAAGAATGAAATATAATTTATTTCATTATTAAGTATTCACTTTATGCGTGAAGTATTTTGAAAATCGACATAAAAAATATGCATATAAATTAAGAAAATTATGAAAAAAATCAGAAAATATTGTTTTAATCTGTGAAGTTACAGAACAAATTGTTGTTGGATTAACTGTTTTTATTTTCATAAGTTGAAAAATTCCCTATCAAATATATAAATAAATAAAATAAAAAATTATAAGATATTTTATGAGGAAAAGCTTATATGCAGATGCTGCATATGAAAATTTCATTAAGTGATGACTCAGATTTAATTTCATTTTTTCCTATTTTTTTTTAATCATCGGAGTTATAAAATATTAACTAATCGATTTTCTGTTAATGTTTTATTCATTCGTTGAAATATCTAATTTACTATGAGGGCATTTAAAAGCCTTATTTGGCTTTAAAAAATTTTTTTCTAAATTCTTTTTGAATTCTGGCTTGAAATTCTGGGAAAAATGTGAAAAAATAAACAGGAATATCACTTAGAATTCATTATAAATTTTGAGACATATTTACTTGAAATATGTATTCAGTTAACTATAATTAGTTACCTTCAGTTAAAGCATAGACTTTCTCAACACACTCAACTGATGAGATAGGATCAGCTAACATAGAAAAGAAGTACTGACCCAAAAGAACCCACAGTGAAAGATGAATTGCTTTTAAGGCAATAACAAAAGCAAGGATGTATTAAACCATTTTGTCAAGGGCGTTTTAGAAACGCCCATAAGGTATAGAATTTCCCCTTCTGTCTGCAGTTCATTGAGGCTATTGTGACGGTGGTGTGGCTATAGCAGACACGTAAGATTTCGTGGTCAGAGCGGACACTAAGAAACTCATCGCGGTTAGAGCGGACACATTTTCACCCCATCTTAGAACAGATAAATAAGTAAATAAATACTTTTAAAAATCACAAATATAATTTAAAACAGTATTTTAAGTGGCAAATCTCTTTCAAGTGGGATAACGTTTTTTTTTTGTTTTGTTTTGTTTTCTTTTTCGTTTACCGAAATTTTCTGTTTTTGCACTCGATTATCGAATTACAAGGATAAATACATTTTTTCCAATCAAATTTAATTGTTTATATTATATTATAGTGCGAATGCATTTTAAACATAGCGAAATGTAATAAAAATAAAAACTTTCAGAGAAATATTTAAAAATTAATAGTAACAGTATAATGAAGGGTATGAACGAATTTCAGGGATTTTGTGGAAAACTATATTTTAGAGTAAAATAAATATTAGAACAGGTGCAATTGCCATGAAATTAATTAGTTTCATTAATGTAAAAATAAATACTAGAAGTAAATAAAAGAAAAATTATAAAACAGATACAAGTAAATAAAAGAAAAATAAACACAAGTAAATAAATATTAACTAACCTTTATTATAAAGGCATAAATATCATTTACCATAGAATTTAGTCCAACCAAGTTACAAAACTTAAAGATTTTAGACATTTTTCTAAATTGTTTGATGTTTCGAATTCTTTTAGGATGTTTTCAATTCTTTCATCCAATTTTACATATGCTTTTTTCCTTTTTATTCCAGGGTCGCCTAACTCTCTGGATTTCAAATTAAAAGACACTTTTTGTGTTTCTTCTTTTAGTATTTTAACTAATAAGTGAACATTAGGCTGATTTCTGCTAGTGATTGCATTTAATGTGGAATTCCACCCTTCAACAAAATTATTTGTCCTATGACGCTGTCCATATACATTCCATATTTTAATGGGCATATTTGGAAAAAGGCCTTCTCTCTCAAAAATATCGGCTTATCTCTACAGCAGGTGCAAAGCTCGAAACTACACAATAGATGACATATGACTGATTAGAGAAACAACATAATAGGTGCAAAAATGTCCGCTCTGTCCACCCAGCTTCTCTCACGTGCCCACTGTAGCCACTGTCCGCTCTGACCATGTCCACTCTGGTCACATAATCATTGTGATAGACTTCCAAGCTTACTTTCAATGGCTGTAGGAAAATGCATCTGGGATGCTACTTTTGTGCTTCCTAAGTTTGTAAGACTATAAGCTCCGGTACATTTTTATAAGATTTATCGTGATTTACTTTTCGTAAAAAATGACTGAGAGAGGAGAAGTTATGAGAGAATGCAGATAAAAAAAATAGTGGATGTAAGGTCGAATAAGAGAGTATTCTATTTCTGATTGCATAAATTTTGCCAAAATAAAATGTCAGTTTGTTGCTTTTTCTAATTATAATAAATTTAATCTGAAATTCTGGCAGAAGTGATTTCATCTATCAATTCGTGAAATTACTGAAGAAATTGCTATTGTGAAACTATTAAATACAAATTTCTTCAATGATTTTTTGCTCACTATACTGAATTATTGAATAAGTTTTATCGAACCACTTCATAGACTTAAAAAGTCATTTATATTGTAAGATGTTATTATAAGATACAGATATATTCGGCATAAATAAGCATTTAAACCAATACAATTTCCCATAGTTGGGATCTCTGTTAAGGTCTAATGAAGGTTCAAGATGATCAAATCTTCTTACTCAACTCACTTGTGGAAAAAATTAACTAATTTAAAATAGGCACACACAAACACACATACAAAAAAAGAAAAAAGAAACAAAAAAAAAAAAAACCGCTTGAAATTTAAGTAGAAATTAGAATAAAAAAGAAAGAAACGTGATTAAATTTTTAGTTCAAATTTTTAATAGTTTTAAAAATACAAGAATTATCTCATTAACTTGTGTTTTCGTAAGCATTAAAAACATGCATAAAGACAGGAAATCATAGCGAACAAAATGAGGTTTATAGTTCATAAGTAAATCAATTATATACAAAAAAAATTAAAACGGTAATTTATTTATACAGGAATGATTGAGCGAACTATGTTGTGAAATTCTATTAGAGGAATTACCTGCATTTATACAATTCATTTTATTTTAAGAAAAGAAAATGTTAATCGATCTCGAATGAATCAATTTTAAATTTCAGTTAATGGAAAAATAATTCCTTAATTGTGTAAATAGTTTTGTGAAATTAACTTTAATTAATTTGGTATTTAAATTACGATGGGAAATCGAATTTTAACTAGCTTAGAATTTAAAAAAACAATATAGCTGTGAAACTGCTTAAAAAAATTTATTGTAAAGCAATCATTTTATAAAATTGTCTTTTCGGAGAATAGCTTAAGCTTCAAAACAATTACAAATGTTAACATTTCTTCAGAGAAATAATCAATTATAAGTAACAAATAACTCTAGTTATCGTTTCCGCTTATTAAATATTTTAATCAGATGTTTTTCGAATTCTTTGATTTTAATCAGCTGTATTGGTATAATCATTTAGTCATATGTTCAAAGAGTTGCGAATATATATATGTATATCATTATAAAACAAAAAGTGAATGTATGAATTAAAAGGGAATGAGCTTTTTTTAAATATTTATTCTTGGTGATTTCTGAAATATTTTTTTCGTTTATCATAGCGTAAGATACTAATTCGAAAAAACACTCATTGAATAACTAGTTTGCAAATATTGGAAGTAGGGCATGCGATTTCTTAATCCAATCGTCAGAAAATAATCTTTTATGCAACCTAGCAGATTTATTTTAAATTAGCATTCGTCATAATCTCTCATCTGAATAAATAAACCAAATAGGAGAACTATAATATAAAATTATTTTTAAATAATTTTTGCATTTTACGTTGGAAGATTAATTTTGCGTTTCACAGCAAATCTTCATAATTAATATAATATAAACAACCTTTATAATCTAACGATGTTTATACTTATTTGCTGAATAAATATTTCAAGTTATGAATTCTTAAACCATGGAATCAATATTCATCACATATTTTTAGTAAACCTAACTAATAAAAATGATATAATGTGTAGCTTTTTTTTTCTTTACTACACAAATGATATTATATCGCAAAAAATTGTATTGCTTTTGCCTATTTTTAAGTGATCTCCTGCATTATTTATGTTTTAGCATAGCTTTAGAATGAATTGTATGCTTAAAAATAGATTTGAAGAAACCAAAATACCCAGAAAATTTAACTACAAACAAATAATCTCCAGTGAAGAGTTTTTTAGTTATATATTTAAATTCATAATTATCTTTCTTATGTATTCAAAATATCATGTTGTAACATAACTCTACTTAATGTAATAAGTATATCTTTAAGATCCTCCAAATTTTAATATAAGCGAGAAATCTTGTAGTGCTATTTCACGACATACGCCAAGCCTAAGCAAACCCCAGGGAAGCTACCTCTGGTAAGGTTTGGTTGACGAGTTTGGTTACACCTACATGGGTCCCCCTGAGCGTAGCGTGAAAGATGACTAGAAATACATATTCGTGGAGACTGCCACGCCCTTACCTTGGGAGGGTGAGGGGAAGGCACGTCACGGTTGGGGTTAGTTCAAGGTGGATTCACGGTCAGGGGCGGGGGTGCGCACAGAACCCATCAAACCACAATTCCTTTTTGTGCAGGAAGGCCGACAGTCATTCATTATGGGAAAGATAATGTTGTACTTGTGTGGTGCAGGCATCAATTTAAATGCCGTTAACACAACAGAGAAAATATTATTTTCCAGAATTATGTTACAGCCCATTTTCAGAAGTACGAATACATATATCTTGTGTGTTAATGGAATATGACTGTTATAGAGGAAGCAGATTATATTGCAAATTCATAGAAATTCAAGTTTAACATTGTAGAAACTGCAATGTACTAAAAAAAAAAGAAAAAAAAGTAAAGAAACTGCTATTTTCTTTTAAAAAAATGTTTGAACAGTGCTCAAACTGAAAGCAATTCGAAGATAAGTGTAAAACGAAACGAACTCCTGCTGCTTTTCTTTAGAGCTTCCTATACGAACTGTTCTCGAATCGAAATGTTCAACTCTAACATTTTCTAGTAAACAAAATGCATTAAGTAAATACGCACAGAATCCTTTTAATCACAGGTTTGATATGTTGGCAAGGACATATTAATATAAAGCATGATGCAGGAATGTTGTGTTTTCAGTTTGAAAAGGATTAATTTAAAGCATTCTACACAATAGAAAATTTAATAAAAATATAAATAAAAGAAAGGCATACGCTACATCTCAAATTGTAATCAAAGGATATTTTCAAACAAGAACAGATAAAACTGCTCAGTTTAGTTGAAATAATTGTTCAATTTACTTAAAATGATTCCATTTTGGCACTATCTACTTTTTTGAGCAAAGGTTTATGAAAAAAATATTTCGCATTATGAAATCTTGTCCCTTACTTTCTACCTTAATGTTGATCAAATCAATTCAATCCGAACTATTGTGTGAACATTGAACATATGTGCTCTAAATCTAATCTATGCTTTTCACTAAGGATTTACATTCTAAAATATTTTTCTCCTTCATTCGTTATGTTTTAAATATCTAAACTAAGTTCATCATGAATTTTCCAAATCTTTTGTTCATCAAGAATTTGTAATACATCTCTGTATTACAAAAGAATGTTAAGACGGCAAAAATAAGTTGTGACAAAGGCTAATTTTTTTATATTATGATTATGTGTCTAATATATTACGATACAAAATATTCTAAAAAAGTGCTTGTTTATGCAAGTTTGTTTAATTATTATTATTTCTAATGACTAATACCTTTCAACTATATTGGTCACCCAAAATTCACATTTCTTCATGACATGTATTGGTATTTATTTTTTCTATTCAAATATTTTTTTTTTTTTCTGACTTGGATACGTTGCTTACTAATAAATGAAGGCAGGTACATTTCAGAAAAAAATGAATTATGCCTGAAAGATAACATTCAACTCTGGATGTCACTGCAAATAATGGAAAAGTGAAGGAGAAATTAATAAAAATCTCGTTTATTTATTTCGTTGAAAATATAATGCATTGCTACTGGATATTAGCAATATACATGATTTCCACTAAGGTTTGAAACATATTACCGTTCGTTTTCTTTTCTTCTTTATTATTGTGTCAAAAATTTTATATTTTTCATGGAAATCAATTAAGAAAGATAACCAGCGAAGAGCGAATGATCATTGTTCCTTAATGCATTTCATCGTAAACCGTGAGTCAATGAATGAAATTCACTCTCATGCGATGAACATTAAAAGTGATGCATCAACTCACACTATGAAACCATTGCAAATTTTGTCTGAGAAAATAGAATATGCCTTCATAACACGTGCAAAGCCGGTCAGTCACGTTCACTCCAAGTCAACTTCATTTCAATCCCCTTGGTCAGTTCTTTGCCAGAGCACAATGCAAGTCATACTCCTTTCAAAAAGCCTAACCTCTCCCTTCCTACCTGCAATCACTGAGTATCCATTTCAAATAGAGCGGAAATTAGGAGAGTTAGTAACTAGTCTTTCAAGCAATGCCAATGCCAATTCTGGCAAGTTTTGCACACTAATCATGAAATTTGAATGGTGGGGAAAAGAGTGACCATAAATGTCCAGTTTAAAAAAAATGTGCAGCTTGATATTAAATGAGGCGTGTAGTTACAATTTTCATGTAAATATGACATTTTGTGAATTAGCAATGATTAACTGAAAATTAAACAGAAATTATTAGATTATTCCTTCTAGTAAAATGCTTATTCAACATTCTGTTATTGAAATTAATATTTCAAATAAAAACTTTAAAAATATATTTCCCATTTTTTTAAAAATATAAATAATACGTCTCATTATAAAATCCTTTGAGAATTTCACCATTTATTCAGTTTCAGTATTCTTAAATGTGTCAATTAAAATTAAGTTTTGTCCAAAAACAATAGTTTTATGTCATTCTTTCTTAACACTTCTACAGATCACAATTGCCATTCACAATATCCTCTATTTGAACGATTCAAATCTTATTATTATCTCTCAGTTCACTGCGTCTTTTGATTTACAAGAGAATAAAAATCAAGGTCTACAATCTGTCCTCAGTGCAAATTTTCGTGGGATAGAGAACACAAGTACTTAAGATAAAGTCAGTAAAGCAATCGTGAATGCGAATGCGCGCGACGTGTTTGTGCAGCAAACATTGTTCTTTCCCTGTGGGAAGGAATGATGAGTCGACATGATTGGATTGCTTCAGCGGAAATCGGCAATGTAACTGCTGTTCACTAGCGTGACTCCTCGTCTAAGGATTATAATGATTTCTCTCCGGCATAACAGTTGCCCATTTAGCCAGGCTTTTCGTTCCTGTTATTAGCTATTCGTACCGACTCACTTAAGCCGAACCACCCAACCAACTCCTTTGAGGTAGAAATGGCGATCATGTTTTGTAATAACCTGTTTGCGTTTGGTGCGGCTGTTAGCCTAGAACTTGAAAAGGAAGGTTGGGAGACACAAATAGGCGGAATGCTTAATTTAAGAAGTTGGGAAAAGAGCAATATCTATTCATTTATTTTTACATTTAATCCACAATGAAATACGAAATTTGTAGGCAACGCCTGTCTTTTACTTTTTCTCATGCACAGTATGCTTTAAAAAAAACTGAGTTTGGAAATTTTTATTTATTATGTCTTGAAAGGGGGGGGGGATATGTCCGATTGTGAACACAGTATGAAATTTAGTATGCAGCTTACTAATCTAAAATTGCTGCATATACTGCAAATTCCCTGCTTATGGATTAGAAAAGAATATAAGCTAAATGAATGAATTTTATTTATAGATAAAAATATGTTATACTAAATCTCTCAAAGAGCTGACTGCATATCATGTGAATGAAGCAGCTCAAAACTGAACTGTTGAATGGAAAGTATGTGGAAGAAGTTTGATTCTTTCACAAGTACTACTTAGCTACACATAAAACGCCTCCCATAATGTAACTGAAGCAAAAAAGTGATCCAATGTTACGCACAATTAAAAAGCTTTGTATATGATCTTATATTACTATAGTAGGGTTATTATATTTAAAAGCGATCCATACACTGGAATGGAATTTAGCTGCTGTCACAAGCAACTGGTATTTCTTGTAATGAAATTCGAAATTTAGAGTGAAAGTAATATAATCATATGAAAATTTTTATAGCTAGATCATTAAGACTTCGAAATACGTATTAAGCGTTCACTATTGATGCAGTTGCTAGTAGCTTTTAATACATCATCTACTTGATTTGTCATTGACTATAATAAATTTTCAGTTCAAACATCTGAATCAACCTTCCTCTTTATAAGTTATATTTTCTTAACTGACTTATTTGCAAAAACAAAAACTAAATAAATGGCATCTAAATATTTAATAATATTTAGGAATGTAATTAAGAACTAAGAGATGTAAAACAATGTATTATTCTGGAAAGTTAAAAAGAAACAAAGCATGCAATAAACTTATACTATTATTTCATTTTAATTCTAGATGAAAAAATAAAATAAGAAAATAAAATTATTTACTTATATATGATAAAAATTCTTGATGTCAGAAAAAAAAATTATTCGCGAAGAAAAAAGTAACAACAAGTTTTGAATTTATTGCAATTGCCACTCATATTGAATAAAACGAATAAAAAATTTAATTCTGTCACCATATTAAATATAATACATAAAAAAAGAAAAGAGAAATTATATCATTTAATAACCCGGAAAGACTTTTAAGAATATTTTCGTTTTAAAAATGCGAACATATTTAAACAAATATTAATTACAGAGAACAAATTCTATTAATTTACAAATCTATTAATAAAAATGGCAAAACATTCAATAAAACAGAACAAGTATTACAAACAGAATTATAATCGTCTTAACTTGAAATTATAATCATTATAAATTAAACACAGCTATTCTGCAACTCAAATTAATGCTACAGCGGAAGCGGTGAGGAATTGGCACAGTGCCAAACGTTAAGCAAGCAAAATTCTATTTTATTTTCATTTAAAATTACATAGGCAGTCAGACAGAAAAAATTGATTACTTAAGTAATGTTGATACTTTGCGTAAGTTCATTCCTAGAAATTTTAAAATGTATTAACTATTAAAATTATTAAGTTTAACATGTGTATTATTTTTTAAATAGGAAAATTCTTCTTATTTCTTTAAAAATTATATTCTATTTATACAATTTAGTGTTTTTATTTGAAATATTATATATTGTATAAAATGATACCGCTTCTTAAATATTATTATATATGTAAAAATGGAAATATCAATTATAAGTTACAGTAAAAACAATAAATATAAAAAAAAATATAATGAGCTATTTGGTTTTAAATTGTGATCTTCAAAATTTGTATCTTTAATAGTTTCCATTCTTAAAAGTTCGTTCCTTATGCAGATTTTATTCAGATAAATATTACCGAGCGAAATAAATTGTGAGTGGAAAAGCAATTTATTTTGAAAAAAAAAAAAAAAAAATGAAATTTTTTCTCGGAAAATTATTAAAAAGATTTGTAAGGCTTACTTATAAAAATAATTATGTATAAAAATTAAAGTATAAAATAAAATACAAATATCTTTCTCTTAAATTGCTTTCACATTAAAATGCGTTTTCAGATTCCATTTAAATGAGAATGATAAATAAAGAAAAGAAGAAAAAAAAAAGATAAAAACAGTAGAAAATACTTCGGTATCTAATTCCTTAAGCAGAATAAATATGGCAATTATGTATAATGTTACTATATATCTAAACTATATCCTATTACTCAAAAATAAGTCCCTGACACACATACCACTAAATGTCTTAAAAATGGAGGCTTGTTTTGTATTAGGTGGATTAAAAAGTACACAAAAAATTTTCATATACAATCGAAATAGATGTTCTATTTCAGTTGTTTACATAACAGTTATAAAAATTATAAGCAGGGCAATTTGAATGTTTTCAGATTCCATTTACACAGTTTCTATATTATTTTAACAACTTTTAAGTTGTTAGAATAATATGGAAGTTCTGTAAAACGAATTTCAAAACTTATCATTCAGATTAACTTGGAATTTAGACTTCTTGCTTCTTTTTTTAATCACCTCCTGTCTTATCAGTCGCGAAGAATCAATAGCAAGATGGGCTCTCTTCCAAAACAAATTTTAAAAGAAGCAAAAGACGAAAAAAGAAGTTGTTGGAAATTCTCTCTTAAGTAAGCCGAGAAATCAACCATCCGCTCTGATGACGTGACAGTCAAATAGAGGCTGTCTCTCATTTGTGGTCGACGCTAACTCCCTTTTTTTTATATCTCTTTTACTCTATATTTTCATAGGATTTTTTTTCCCTTTATTCTCCCATCCTTGCAAAAGCCAGTCAAGCAGTCAGTCCTCCTAGTAATCAGTCACACAACTCGTGCCGTAGGGTAAAAAGTAGTCACGTGACAATAAAAAACAGGGAGGGTGGAAATCTTTCTTTAGAGAAGCATCCCGCTCTGTTTCTCACTTCTACATCTAGCAGACGCGACGTCAGCTGCAAAGTAATGCTTTCCCACAGTTTTGGCGACTTATCGCGAGTTTGTTTGTCTACAAAATTGAGAGTTAACGCGGAACTTTCGTTTACTAAAAATGATAAGTAAAATACAAATTAAAATTGCTTCTCAGCTTTCTTGGCATTTATATGCTTGATTTGCAAAGTATATGTTATTAAAAAAGGAATAATCTTTTCTACTTTTTCAGTAATTGAAGTAATAACTATAAACATGAGTTAGCTATTTCTTCATTCTTTGATATCCGAATAATCTGAATTTTCACATCAACACGAGTATTGAGGATGGAGCCCTAAGGGCTAGCCTGACTTTGACCAGATATCTGCTACAGGAAGTATATCTCGTTATCGGAATGGAGATAATTGAACTCTAAATCATTACTATAAAAATGTTGACCCTTTCCTAGATGGGGATTGTGAAACTAATAATTTAATATACTAAATTTCATCTGTCCGACAATGCTTAGATTAACATTAAGTAATAAGGGCATTTTGGACTATCTATCATAACCTATTGCAAATAATCTTGATAAAATAATTTTGAAGCAAAAAATTTAAAATTGCTATAAGTTGAACAATTTACAAATAAAAGATTTAATTACTACAAGTGAGTGATCCGTTTAGTAATGTTTTAATTTAAAGAGCAAAAACAATATGATTAAAATACTATAAATTCAAAAAGTGGCAAACCTCCTGGCCCAAACTGGATGAATATTATTGGTTTCAATAAGTATTGAAATTAGCGGATATTGATTGCATCTATTTCTGTTATCTATTTTCCACACTATTTAGAAAAAAAAATGAAACAATGACGGCGAAGCATAATTAAGCAGTTTTTGACTAATAAAAAAATATCCAAACGAACAAACAAACAAAAAAAACTTTAAAATACAAACAAATTTTGATTCTTTAATTTCATATCTTCATTATATAACCTCAGTAATATTATTAAAAAAAATTTTGATATTGATTATCAATTAAATTTCGAGTAGTGGATGTACGAAAATCAACTTTTTTACTCATTTTAATTTACGAATTTCCCTATTTACGAATTCGCTCTATGTCTTGCTTACAAATGAGATTCTAATTCTAATGACAAATGAGAGCGAATCCAAGATTCTGTTTTATTACAACTAAAAATTTACTTTAATGAATATTAATAGCGCATAGAATAGAAAATCAATAAAAATACTTTTTAGTGAATGTTGAACTCATTTAATTTAATTTTTAAATTACTGTTATATATTTGCTTATTGGGTTATTGATAGAAGCTGAATAAAGTAAAAGACTGAAATAATGGAAATAATTTTTTAATATCTACGAAAACATTAACTATAACTCGATTAATATTGCAATATTTCGTTCAAGTGGAAGGATATTTTTCTAATTACTATTAATTCGGAATATTTGCTTCCAATTTTTTACACATTCCTCTTTTAAACGTTTGTTGAAATCATGTTTCAAAGACGGAATAAATAAGAAATAAGCACCAATTTTTTAAATTTTATATTAATGACTTTATTGATACATAATATACAATTTTTTCATTCTAGTTATTCGTTTCGAAATAAATTAGTTCTTGTATCTGTTTATATTAAAAAGGACCTGTAAAATATTCTCAATTATTATAGATATATTTATTTTTAAAGATATCTTTTATTTGATAATGATATCAGTTTTATACATCAGTAACGTAACTTCTGATTCCGTCAGAACAATTCTAAGAAATGAAAAAACACAAATAAAACTGAAACAAAAATTTATCATTGGAGAATTAATTTTTGTGTGTATTATTCAGATTATAATTTAACATAGATTAATGCAAAGCAACACCAATCCCATAGTAGAGATGGGTCGATTTGGCACGAATCGTTGGCGACAAGCGACGCTCATTAAACAATTTTGGCGAGAAAAATGTTCTACCATCGAATCATTTTGTATGGCAACCCTCAGTCAAGCTTCTCTCGATGGTAAAGCAGTCAGAGTGCTCTAAGGTTCAACTTGTACGATAGGGCACCATACTGGACTGCATTATAACTATATCTAAAAACAATTAATTCAAGAATACAAATATTTTTTAAAGTTAAATTAAGCATTATTATGAGAATTTCCTTCGTGTTACACCTTTTCCAATTGTCAGATTGCAAGTTTTTATAGCTAAACAGTTTTTGTTTTAATGAAACAAAATTTTTAATGCTCAGTGCAAGGATATTAACTATGATAGTTAATTTATTATTCACCAGCGTACCTCAAATTTTCCTTTTCTAAAGTTGTGGATTTTTTTTTAACCTTATGGATGTTTCTTGTGGATTTTTTACTACATCTTCGACTATGCTTCTGCTAATGGATATTGCAGTGGGCAACAATCCAACTTGAGTAAAAGAGAAGGAAAACGCATTAAAATCGTCTTATGTGGATTATATTCTCCCAGTTTAGAAGAAAGTGTTTTATTATGTTTTCCTGCAAAATATGTGATAGTGTGATTTCTTTACGTTGTGCGACGAAAAAAACGGTTCAAGGCGGTATCTCTTTTCCATAATTTTTGAAGAGGAAACATAATTCAGTGCATTAGTTGTGCGTGCATTCTGTATGGTATTTTGAAACCGCACCCGTGTGTTAATTCAACGGGCCCCTGACTTCTTTTTATTGCGAAAAGGGGCTCTGGATGTAACTCGGTCTGGTGGAACCAGCGGCCACATTTTCCGGCTGGTAATTATCCTCGGTATGTATGAACATTTATTAATTTTACTGCTATTATGCAAATTTTATTTCTATTATTGTGATCCTTTTAATTTATTTTTAACTCCATCATATTATGTAACCTTTCTATTTACAACCTCGGATGTATGCCTCGTTTTAGTTTGTTTTTTCAAATTAGTTTATTTTATAAGTTTTGCAATATTATTATTTTATATATTAATGAAGTTATTAGTAATTTTCTTAATCTGCATGTATTTATCAAAAGTTGGATTATTTTATTTTATTTTAGTCTTTTTCCGTTGTGTCCGTCCACACATCGATATTATTGCTCTGGTTGTAAAATTTCTTATTTTTCTTTAACTAACTATTATTATTCTATTACCATTAATTATGGGAAATACATTCTATCGCGAACGTGATGAATTTATTTATAAAATTGCGTAGAAATGGGAGATCGGAAATTCCTTACCGTACATACCGTATCTGCTACGGTTATATTTATAACGTTCATTATGATTTTGCGAAAACTTGATTTAATTAATGTTGATAATGAATATCACACTGCTACATTTTTATAATTTCAATTTATGTTAAATATTTTTAAAAAATGCTGCTTAGAAGTCAGATAGAAATAAGAGAACGATATTGACAGTATATTTTGCCTTTTTCTTTTCAAAATAAATGCAAATCCTAATGTAGTGATTTGATCTAACAATAAACTATATGCATTGACCTCGTTTATTATTTATAGCTTGTATAGTTGAAAGTTAGAAAGATAAAATCGTTAATCTGATATAGCGAATCGTTTTGGCAATGAGCGAAAATAATAAATTCCACGTCATTGGTTGTTATTCATTGATTATTAAAATCCCAGACAAATAACTAAGTAATAAATTTATTATTGTTTATGTTTTTAATGTAAAATTATAAACTTGTTACTGTAATACTTTTCTTTTCTTTCATGATTTCATTACCGTACCCCTACGTGTGTAATCATTGAATCGGGCATTCCGTATTAAATTGGTGTTTTAATTTACTAAAATGCCTATAACACCAAAAATTGGGAATTATTTATTAACGGTCATCATAGAAGTGTGTCGTAATTTGGAACTAGTGATTCGAACTATTTAAATATGATAATTTTTCGAAATAAAAACTATTGTTCAAACCCTTTTATCTGCGTAAGTCTTATATTTATTAAGACTGATAAGTCTTATTAAGTCTGATTAAGACTCATTGATAGATCATAACTGGTGAAAAGACAATAAACTATTAATTTCTGGAAAGACGAAAATTTTATTTCGCTAACTTTCTGATCATAAATCTTTTTTATCATATGAAGTAACTCATTAAAAATATAACATTAATAGAAGTTTTATTTTTAATAGGTTATTACGTATGATATAACGATTGCGACGTCCACTGGTAAATAAAGGTTCCATTTATAGTGTAAAGAAGCAATTACTACGTTCCTCTAAAAAAGAAGTTAATGCGGTTTTTGTGTGAATGGGGCTAAGGATTATCAACTAAATTTTCTTTTACCTTGCAAGTATGGTGTTTGTTTTATGTGTGCCAATGAATCAATAACTTTATTCTCTCTGAAATCATATATGTGTTTGCAGTTCGAAGAAACGTTCGCGTATTTTATGTGCGATATTAGGCATGTGCAATATAGCTTCTTTAACAACCCTATTCGCTTTTGTATAGCATTCGTTTATTTTCGCTTAATAGTTAAGAGTATCGAATGACTACGATGAATCGTTCATTAAATAATTTGTCTCTATGAACACTGCTTTCAGGCTAGTGCCCTTGTGAAGTTCATTCTACAAACTTCCGCCTTTATTACTCAAGATATTTGATATGCGATGTAGAAATGTATGTTCATTCGATGTACTAGAAATGTTAATTGTGGGTTTTAAATCAGCTCGAAAATCAAAAGATAAAACTTACTGATATTACCAGAAAAACCGATTTTTCAACTTTCCGCATGCGCAAATCGAGATAGTTTGATAATGCATTTATATCAAATTTATTTGATATCGTGATATGATATGATTTTCATTGAACTTTTAACTTGTTATTCTGTTTACTGTTGTACGGAAAGGCCTTTGTAATTCTGGGTAATTTGACAAAAAAAAAAAAAAAAAAAAAATAAAGAATATTTTCTGTATTTTATTGATCTGCTTGGTTTTTAATTCTTGTAAAGAACGAGACTAAGCATCCTAATCTCTTTCCCCTCTTTTTCTTTCTTTTCAAGTACATGAGGGAATGATTGGAAAATAAAACAAGTAAGTAAAGAATTGCCTTTATATGAAATATATTATCTAGAACAAATTAATTTTCTTTTAATACACGAAAATACTGGAAAGAAGTTAGTTATTTGGGAAGTGTACTTTTTTTATTACTTTATGATCCCTAAATGCTTTTTTTTGTCTATAAAATCAATGAATACTATTGATTTTAAAAACTGTAAATTATTGATTATTTTTACTTCTTTCGATGTATTTTGCGATTATGAATGCATATTAAAACGCAATTTTTTTGTGTGCATAATATATCATTTGTTTTTATTATAGACTGGAGAATTTTGAGAGAGAAAACAGGTACTTATGTAAAAAAAAAAAAAAAAAAAAGATATATTTAAGTGTGCTCATAAACAATTTAATATTGTAGTTTTAAGGCTACTGTTTTTGGAACAATTTTCAGATTCACTGTCGCATTAGATATATGTAGAATATTCGAAGTTGCTTGTTTCGAAAATCGTACCATCAATGAGGATGACTTAAAAATTAGCATCGATTTATCCGAAAATCTATGCCTGTTGAGGTAATTTAGCAGTTGTAAGAAATATTTAATAAGAATCGCATATCGTGTAGCTTTTGGTACGATTATCGTACATAAAACGAAACATTTAGCCGATGATCACGCGGAATCTTTATGAAAGTATGTTGCGCGATTACCACAGTGGGTTTTATGTTAAAAGATGTTGTTTTATGGTGCCATTGGTTGCCATGTTTTTCTTTCCATAAGAAATCATCACTAAATCATGAGAAATTGAGGGAAAAAAATTCGAAAGCGACTCCATTGGGCTTATTCAGATATAATTTAGTTTTTCTAGCATATTTATGGGAATTAGAACGTCATATGCGTCTGCATAGCTAGCATTCTTGAAATTTTCAAATGCCTACTTACGGTTAATTTTGTTATCAGCTTTTCGATTAAATTTCAGACTAAAAATATTCCCCCTCTTGTTTTTTCTCAAACGAAGTTAGTAGCTTGAATTCACAGATTTTTCCTTTGGGAAAATATTCGAAGAATTTTGCTTTCTACTGATATTATCTCATTGATATTCATGCCATACGAATTCTTAGGCAACATCTCGTGACTGTAACGAGATAAGTGCTACTGTTTTTCTGCTGATTCATTTGAATAGAATATTTATAAAACATCTTTTAATTTTAGTGTTTCACAACTATATTTACGAATTTATTAACGAATAAAAAGTTTTTACGTTCAATTTTGTTTCAAAAATTATCGTCTGTCGTTTTGTAGCATTTTAAATATCGTTACAACGAATATTACGCTTGAAAAACGCTTCGGTGATTTATTTCATTTTTTTAATTTATGTACTTTCTATTTGTAATATTATATATTGTATTCTTTTCGATTTGTTTCAACTTGAATTCAAATTCTTTGTCGTAATCTGTGAAGACCCAGTTACTATGCATCACCCAATCCAACTTTTTAAAATTAATCCTGTTATTAAAGAAGATATGGCGTTAGTTAATTTAATTAAAATTCGGAATTTCGGTATGTGGAATTTTAATCGTTATTGTATTATGAAATAATGCATTTCTTTTGAATAATATAACACAAATACTTGGACCTACTTTTATAAGGATCATAATACGCATTTCCGGAGTATTAATATATTTATACCAGAAAAGTAAAATTATAATTTTCATGCATTGCCTAAAAATGACAATTCCACCTTCGTTTTAGTTCACATACCACGTTGTAAAAGTCACATGATAACATCTGTCTTGTTGAATTTTGTTACATATCTAATGCCTTGTATCTCTCCGATTACTCTATTTTTGTGTTCATTTTATTAGAATAACTAAATAATAGTTTTTCTTTTCAAATGCAATTATTCTTGTTTTTCATTTTTTCAGAATCCGCGTTTATACGTTTCTAGTTTACTTTGTAATAAGTATGTTAAGATATGACACATAAAAGCAATGTATTTAAATTACCACATTAAATTAGTAATAAAGTTTTACGTGGAATTATCCAAAACGTGGTAAACCGCAGTCAAAATGGCGTCTGTTCTCGAGATTCATCCTTGCGCAAGTAAGTTTCATCCTTCCTTGAGGTGATGGAAATTTAAATTATGCTGCAGTTGTGGATTGGAAGTCATTACGTCATACTAAGCTGTAAGGACAGATTTGGGAAAAGAAGCAATTTATTCATGCGCGTTCGTTATATGCGATTGTAGATACTTGGATTAAGTTGGTCACTTCATTTATGTTTTGGAAAGGAATATCAAGGATGAATTAGATGCAGAAATTTCATTGATTTTTCAAGTTTTAATTTTTCATCTAGATTACAAGCATGTAGAGATTTGAGAAGCACCATAATAGCTGCTATTATGATTGCCGAAATATTATAATAGATGCTTAGAAACAACGATATATACATATTGTTGCAATTTGTATTCTTTTGGTATTTAGAGTATTAAAGAAATGTAATGTAAAAAAGAAAAAATGTTTTCTACAGGATTATAACTTATTTTCTTTATAATGGTTCTGAATTTTAAGGATTTTTCAGAGATAATTTTAAGTACATGTTGATTGATAAAACATATGGATCGGAATGTTTGTGATTGAATGGGAACAATCGCAAACATTTAGTCTATGAAATTAAAAATATATTTCAGGCAACGGCTGAAAGGAGTAAAATAATAATTAAGCCATTAATGATGTATATATCACTCTTCCCAATTCAATAATATCTAGTTTTATTAAAGTAACAACCGGAATAATTGTTGGAACTCTGTTCTTGGTATCCAGCACCTAAAACTATCGATTCTTTAATTTTATTATGAAAATTGGTAGAATGCTTATGTTACATTTTTAAATAACGGTTTTATCTTTGAAATGAGATTGAAATATAGTCATTTTCGCAAAATATCTAAAGCTAAGGAGGACATACATGATTTCTGTTAAAGTTTATTGCCATTTTAAAAGCAATCGATCCGTTAGTGAATGTGGTGTGATGCTAGGCGTAATGGAATATAAATATCGTAAGACCTGTCCCAACCTTAATAATTGATGGCACGAAAATTGTCTTTTCCAGTGTAAGTCGCGTCTAGTGTTCCTAAAATATTGGTTGCGATTGTTTTACTGTGATTAGTTTGACGTATTTACCTTTATTTTGTGAGTATATTGAATGTCTCAGGTTAGATCTTATTTATGGTTGTCAGTCATGCGACAAGTCGAGATGGTTGTTGATCACGCAAACATTCAGGAAATATGTGTGCTGATTCCCAGAAAGCAATAAGCTCTGCTAAATCAGTCCTGTAAGGCGGGGTTTCTATATCACGTGAAAATGCATTGGTATATATTAGTAACAATGTAAATGTCGGCACAAAGGTCGCGTTCGCTTGACATGATTCTATATTTTACGGTGTCATTACTGGACTAAATGTACCTTGTCTTTCATCTTTCGTAAATTTATAATTGAATATGTGAGTATATACCTCGCATCTAGCGGAAACTGTTCAAGTGTGCTGAAGTATTATATTTTGCTCAGAATGATTATACATTTCAGCGGAAGGAGAGGACTAATATAGTTTTGCGAACTCAGAAATTTCTGTTAAAATGTAAAATTAAAAAAATTTAGTGTATAGAAATATAAGTTGTTACATATGCTGTGGTTTCATTAATCAGAGCGGGAATTGCTGGTGTTAGTAAAAACGCTAGTTTACCATTTTTACTTCTGTTTCCAAAGCAACTTGAATACGAAATTCGACGTTTCTTAGCAGTTTTGATATCCATTTATGGCAAGATTTAAGGTTTCGTTTTTTCAATTTCAAAAAGGATTGTTTCAACGCCACTTTCTTTATTATGACTACAATAATATCCTCTGAAAAAAAGCTGACAGTATCTTCAAATAAATGAGTTGCATTATGAATTATTCACTGGTACACGAAAATAATTACACGAATAACATTTTTTTTTCTTTTTTATTTCAAAGAAAGGATCTAACAAGAAATAAATTTAGAATGACTAAAACGATATATCATTAACTAAGTTCGCGTGTTTGAATAAGCTTATGATTTTTTTTGTGCAACTAATTTTTTTTCTATTTTAAAGTTAATTAATTTATAGTTTGCACATTTTACATAAATATACAAAGCAGTAATAGATTATTCAACTGGTAGTTAAATTATTAGGAAGAGATATCCAAATCGGATGCCTCTAGATTATTGATTTTTTATTAGAGAAAATCGTCGATATTATCTATTAAAATGAGGAAAATTATGCTTAGTATCCAAGTCTCTTTTTGAAGAATATTGCCTGTATTTAATGTGTTTTTGAATAGTAGAATTCCTAATTTGTCTTCATTTGTATAAGAAAGAAAAAAAAAAAAGTTTCCTGAAGTTTGTTCGCAATTTTTTTGAAATGGAACTATAATTTTCTACTGTTAGCGAAAATGAAATAAACACGGTACTTTCATAAATGAATAAAATTACCATTTGCATTGATTAGTGCTTATAAATAGCGTCGTAATATAAATTCATAGTACAATCATGTTCCAAAAACTCTTCTTAAGGCCATTCTTTTATGTGAATTCGCGCGGTTTTTATGGTACCAGGTGGCATGCATTCGTTATTTGCTTCTGGGTATTTTTCAGTGAGTTTCTACAAAACTTGTCATCAGTCATAGTCTACAATTGTGACGTACTTTTATAGTCACTTCGACTTTTCACAAAAAGCATAAAAGTGATAGGTGAAACAGGTGTGCCGATAGTCTTCTTTCTTCACCGAACTTGATATTCTTTTGGTTCTTTTTCATCTTGAAAGGGATTTTATATTCTTACTCGCCTTGAAGAGGCACTATGAGGCCTACTGAGAAAGGGAATGCTTTCCCCTATAACTCGTAAGCGGGATTAAGGTTCGCTTTGTGAGACCGACAGCTGGAAAGTGGCTGACATCGTTATACCTCATCGAAGATTTTTATGTCGAAAATTGAAGTATAAGTGAATCCATACTTGCTACGTTAATTATAATTAATTTTTAAATCCGGAAGGTTTGGAATATTATTTGTAATTGTATCGGCGGTAATTGAAAGGTATACTTTTTTGAATTATAGTCTAAAATTTTTTTTTCTTTTTGTGCTCATTCTGAGCAGTAGTGTGTAGATTTGTACTTAACTAATAAATTATGAATGCACACCATTATTTTGCGAGTTACTTTCTGACGGTATATATACTATTTTCCTGAGTAAAAGATATTTTCTTTTGCAGTTACTTTTTTTGCTTTCGTTTCATTTTACCAACTCATTCCTCTAATGTATGTATGTGTCTTGCATGATTCTAACTTTTTTTTTAATCATTGTAGTGCCACTTTAATTATCAGATTCGAGAATTATTCGTTATTCGGTAGAAGAATCACTGAAAACTGTTAAGCTATGAAATCATCGCCGTCATTATTTTAGTAGTATATTTAGTTATTACTTGAAAAGCGAAGTATGTACTACAAATTAATTTGAGAGGCTGGAGGGGGCTGTCAGAGAGAAGTCTTAGTGAATTTAGTGAAAAATTTTTTTCTCCTATATTATCAATTTTTATTATTTCCTTTATTTTCTGTTATTTATAATATGTGATGTTCTACTTCTATTCGCATTTAATTGAAATTCTGTTTTAAATTCTCATGGTTATTATTTGATGTTTTCGTGACAAATTTTAATATATTTTATCACTCAAATTTTGTTTAGCTCCTTTATGAATCCCTCCACGTTTTCTAATTTCGAAAATATAGCAGATATTCAATTAGCAATTGGTTTGTATCTTCAGAAATTAGTCGGTTACTGAGAAACGTATATTTTGTCATAAATTTTGATGTTATTGTTGTATATTCGTTGTCGCGCTAATTAATTTATTAATCATTGACTTGACGAAAATAATCATTCGTTTAGTTTCGCGCTAAGAGAGCACTTAATCGTCTGAACTGAACAATCCATTAAATGGTTGAAAGAAGTCTTAAATATTTCGGAATTCTCATTCAGTTTCATTGCTTATGCTTATTTTGAACTCGTTTTGTTAACCTGATAGTTGGAGGAATAAGTTTATTTGTTAAATTTACATTTTAAATATAATTTCAAAAATTTATGTTCATTTTTGTATGTTTTCTAGCCAAATTAAATAAAATATTAGTTAATTTTTTGAGTATCTCTTTCTGTTGGAACAGGAAGTTGGCTAATATTCCGTCTTCGAATTTCGAGATCATTGTACATTAGTCAACGTCTTCGCCTTGGAGCTTTATTTTGTAATACTTTAGCAGTAAATAATAATAAAGAACTGTGCAACCAAAATAAATTTTTAAAAATTGCAACCTACTAAATAAATTATTTAATTTATCTAAAAAGCATTAAAATCAAGATTAGCTTTTAAAAAAGTTAGCGATTGTTAGATATTTTCTGACTGTTATACCGCACCATCTCATGAGAAGCATTACACTTCGTATTTGTAACTTCCTCTTGCTGTTAAGTATCTTTCATGGCTGTTTCAGTAGTTTTTAGATCGTCCTTAAAAGCTATTTTAAGATCACTAACTTCACTTAACTGTTTTTTTAGCTCGTCTATTCAAACTTCAGCTCGTTTCTTTCTGGTTTTCGCAATAAGACTGTCTTGTTGGAAAACCCATGAAACCTGGACTAATTGAGACCTAAAAACATATCCAAAAAATTCAAGCATCAACAACGACGTTCCTGATGCAGTTTAATCAGATTGGAGCATCTCAGCAATGCTAATTGCACGACCCTCATCTGGGTGTCACTGATTCACTTTACACAAATAGCGCTTGCATAACTTAATGACAATAAAAAAAATTAAGTTCTTTATTTCGATTTATGATCTTTATTTCAAGACCTATGTAGTCTAAAGCGGAGAGTCAGATAATGATATTTATCGAAGAATGCTTTTCTCTATATTTAAGGGAAAATGTAAGGTACTTTTCAAAAATTTATTAATATTTGTTTTAAGAAGAGTAAAATTTTATTTGTCGTTGCCAAGTATTGTTTTAATTAGGTAATTCGAAAATTCCTTAAGTTAGAGTTAGGGGGAGGGAGTTTTTAGAACTTTTTGATGGAATTCTGTTTGTGTTTTTTGGTGCTGAGTGATTATAGCTTTTCTTAGCTAATTCATTGAAAGTACATACTTAATTTTAATTCCACTGTAGTCCGATTAAATTATAATTATGTATGTATAACACTTAAATAATGATTTTTTTAATTCAAAGTTATTGTTTGGTTTTCACATGGCGACGAAGATAAAACTTTTTATATTGGGTTGGTTAAAATGTATCTGAAGTATGAACAATAACGACATTGACATTGCGTGCGTAAGTGTCATTAAAAGGGCTTATAGCTTTTTCGTCCCATTTGATGTATTAATTTTTTTGTTTGCTTTTCCTGCACCGTTCAGTTTTTTCTTTTCACTGTAGCTAAATATTTACAAATCATCTAAACTGAACGTTGGAAAGTGCTGGACAAATATTAAAATGTGTGTACTCAAAATATCGATGGATGTGAATGGGGTGTAAAATGCTTCAAATATGTAATATTACGATAAGCTTTGAAAATGGTGAATGTTGATAATATATTGGCATGATTTTCTTTTATCTGTTTGAATGCTTCATTTCGCCATTTTTTTTCTCCCCATATATCACAAGACTTCACAGTTTCGGAACTTTTTCTGAAACAAATTGTCAAGCTTCTAGAAGTCTAAGAACTGTTCTTTTTAAATGTCATTATCTTCTTATTAAATGTTGATTGTGTTCTAGATGCCGTGTGTCTTCGGTTTTGTATCAGTGTTTACGAATTCTCTCATTTGCTGACCCTGGTAGGTTACTGTAGCATCATTTAATTTGATATTCATATATTTAATTCGAATCTAATTATGATAATTTATTCTTGAGAATTCTAGGAACATTTTTTAGATTTGAAGCTTTCTCTCAATTCAAATATTTCCTTGATTAACTACAAAATAGTTTACTGTTAATGAATGGTTTTATAGTTTATTATAAAATTTATAATTTTATTAGGGAATAAAGTGTTCTTTGTTTGCTGAATGTCCCAGATATAATTGGTAAAGTAGATTATTCGTGCGTGTAGTTTCGTTTGAGATTATAGTGTAAGGGTGTAATTTTGTCCTGAATTGTACAGTTTGCTGTATGGATTTTAACGAACAGTGAAGATGGTGTCTTAAGATAATCAAGCTTGTAACGTTGTATTTAAATTTCAATGTTATCTATATAATATGTTAAAGCTGGCATAAAGTTATTTATCATATCTTTGCTGTACATATGCATATTTTTTTACCTCATTAATATTTAAAATGTGGTGCTGTAACATTCGTATTCGCAAGCATGTGTTAGTTAATCGACTTCATCAGAGCTTTGTAATGTATTGTTCTATTGATATTTTAAAATTGATCCATCATAAATCGCTAATGGGGGAAGGAAACTGATGAGATAAGTTTAACACATTTTCTAAATTGTGATCTTGTCAAATTTGTACCATTACCGATAACAAAGTATCATCTCGCCCACCATTGTATTCCAAGATGAATCGAGTTTACTTTGGCAGGTGTTGGCAAAATGCCAAATTCCGTTTGCATTTTGCTTGGTCTATGTTGAGCTTGGATATTTTTCCACACCTTGCTGCTATTAATAATACAGAAAAAATTATGTAGTGTTGAAAATAATTCTTAAAAAAAAAATACCATTTCCTTTTTATTTCCTATTTATCATGTTCTTAGGTCTGAGTTGGACTGAAGTACTCAACTCCGAGGGTTTTTTGAATTGTCTTCTCAGAAGTTGTTCTATGTTGAAGCGCGTAAAGAAAATTGTTTGCCATACAAACATATATATTTTTAAATATGTTTTTATCGTGCGTTTATACTTTTACGTGGTGCAATGTTTAGATCTACTTTCTTTCTTTTTGAAGTCTATCATTTGTAAAAAAAAGTAACTTCTGGGACCATAAAATTAGCGGAACTTTTGCAAGAACGTGATGTAAATTGTGCGACATTGGTCTGTTTCTTATTTGGTGTTATGCGACAGCTGTAATAAATGGCATAAAATTAACCCGTTATAATAAGAGATATATATAAAAATAAACTATTTATATAAAAAAAAGTTCTAAAAGATTTTTGATTTGCAAATCGGGGAATAGTAAAATCGGAAATCGTTTTTAATGCAAGGAATATGGTTCATAATTTATGTGAAAATGTATCGATCTTTTATGCGATAAACAAAATTTTCTTGTTATTTTATTATAAAAAACACACCTTTAAATATTACACTACCGATATGTTACTAATATTCATGAAATCAAGTCAAATCTCGTATAACGAGCAAAACAAATTGTAAAAAAATGACTCAGTTAACAGCAATGTTTCGCAGAACGAGTGACGAGGAGACCCGCGCTATCGCATGCTGGATTGGTTTGTCCCAATCTATGTTGAGGGCTTGTTAGAGGACAACTCATATATTTACATGGAAGAAGTTTTGGCTGATTAGCGTTGTCGAATGCCTCTCTGAGGAATTCAGAAAGCGCCTGTGGAGCTTTATTCGATGAAATTTTCTTTGACCAGGGATAAAAGACTCCCTTAAGATAGTCAAACTATCGAATACGTGTTGAAGATGCATTCTGTGTTATAGCAAATCCTGTAGAGGAAGTTTGGTCTGGGGAGAAAGAAATAATAGTTGCAACAATCTTCCAGTAAAATAAGGGATGCTGAAAGCAGGGATTGTATCGTATATGGAGAAGTTATGTCGGTTACAAATTCATTTAACCGTTATGTTGTGTCTCATTTTCGCCCAATTTTGAAGCGTAACCGAGGACAAATGTCTTCAGACAATTTTCTTGTAAAAGGAAAGCATGCATTATAAATAATAAATTACATCATTAAAAATTTGAGTTTTTTTTTTCCCTAGAATGGAAAAAATTACACCAATTTTACATAAATTGCTTTAGAAAAAATTGTTTCATTTAACGAGTGTTATGAGTAGAATTTGGGAGCGAATTATTAAGCGAGGTTCCACTGTAAAAATTTTTTTACTGTTGTGTAATGCATTATTGATTTCTTTTAGTGAGATTAAAGGGGAGGGGCACGCGAGTTCGTATGGTTGAATTTCGTTTCACGGAATTAAGAATGTGGTACTAGTTTAACCGGATATAGTATTTTATTTATTTTGTGCCTGTGTGTGGAAGTTTTCGTGCTCATTGAAATACAAAATTATGGGTTACGTTTTTAGGTTTAGGTTTCTGCTCTTTGAATAACATTCGTTTTTTAAAAATAAATAACAAAGTTATAAAAAATTTCTTTTTAATTTAGCTTAATATTGAGTAATTAATGAATTGTTCATAAACAAATGTTAATAACTGAATAATGTGATTAAACAAAAAAGCTAGGGAATGACGTATAGTAACATTTCCTGATGTGTCTATATTTTTGTCTGGAATGCGCACGAAGCGTGTTTGAATATATTAAATTTTCATCAATGTTGCCATCGCAAGTTAAAATGAATTGATTAGATTTTTTGAATTTCGATTCTGGAAACTGATTGAGAATGTAGTTTTTTGATTTAAATTATCAGTGCCGTATTAATGCACAAGTTACAGTTTAGAATCAACACTTCCTTGGAATTTCTCCAAAAAATTGTCCGAATTAGTATCATATATAATATTATATACGTATTGCGTTATATATATGTGTATTTTAACGGACTTGCATGTTATAAATAGCGCAAACCTTATTACTGAATGAAATCAAAATAATAAAGTTTAATTTTAATGATAAATGTAAAAAAATCTTAAATGAAGTGAGTTCGAAAATTCTCCTAACAATACAGAAGACTTATTTTTTGTTGTATCTGCCTTTCTTTTATGTAGTAAAAATAGAGAAAAATTATTCAGAATTTAATTATTTCTAACGCAGATTTTTTTTAAATGTGGTCAATTTACTGGTGAGTGGAAAAAGTAGAGTATTTCGGCGTATTCAGTTCGAACCTTTAATCATCTGAGTTTTTTTTTATTGCTTCGTTTTAAATTAATATTGCGATTCGATTTGGATTTTTTTTTTATATTGATGTTTTAATTCTTAACTTTTTACCCACATTTGGTATAATATGTATCCTTCTATGATATTGTTATTTTTATCTTTCTAGAGTGTAGATTTTAAAGTGATGAAAAACAATAACGTCATTATTCCAAAAATTAATTAACTTTTATCTTATATTTCGCAATTTAATAAATTTTTTAAAATGTTGCCACTAATCATTTTTATATATTTCAACATATAAAATAAATAATGATTAATAATACTTACTTTCGTATATCTGAGATATTTACTTATTACGGGAATCTTTTTTTTAACCACCAACATAACTGTATGATTTATGACAAAATTAGATATCATCATTTTAGTTGGTTGAAAGTTGAAATTTTATTGAAATTATAACATTTCAGATTTAAAAAAAATGAATTTTTATTTAAATCTATTTTTTTTAATGCGAGTGTGAGCTATATTTACACTTTTACTTCGTAATTGATATTTTTTTTTCACTGTGTGAATTTAATTTGATTGAAAAAAGTGAGGATAAACAACAACAAAAAAAGAACGAATAGGGAAAAAATCAACGTTTTTCCATTCTTAGCTTTTGAATCCAATTACTGAAAAAGCACTTAGCCAGGAAATAATAAAGTAAAATTTATTTTGTAGCGAAAGAAAAGCCCGTACAGTATTTCAATAAACGCAATTAAGCTGGCGGTGGGAAATCTTTCATACGCCTCCTTCTCTCCCCCCCCCCCACTTACCAATGCTGTCTTGTCTCCCTCTAAACGATTTTTGTCTCCCCCGTCTTTTTTTTTAAGCCTCGGGCTGTAGCTAATTATATTTCCGCTTGTAAGTTGTCAGCAAACCGTAACCGTGTTATTAAACTGTTTGCCAAGCGCTCCGCCTATTATGTTGGAAGTACAGCATCCTCTTTTATTTATTTTTATTTTTTATTTCTTTATGGTCTGTTGGCAACAATACCATGTGCCGCGGCGTATCCCGATCACCAAATGATATTGTTTTATTTATTTATTTTTCAGAAACGAAGGATTGTTTGCAAACGGGCTGACAGCGTTAAGCCGAACTTGCTTGAATAGATGATGTAACTGTGAATGTGCTTTAATATTCGGGTGACATATATTCCCTTTGCCGGGATATTTCTCAACACTTCTGTGTTATATTTATTTAGACATTTCATTCTTCTTTTTCTTTCTCTCTCTCTCTTTTAACGATTTGATATGTTTCTCATGTATTCAAAATGTTAAACAGGCTATGAAGTTCATTTTCAATTTAAAATTGTTGTAGAAGACGCAGACAACAATTTGTCCAGATAAATCCGACCTCTTTCCATTTATTTTCCCCCCCTCAGTATATGAATTTAAACTGCTTAATATGCGTCTTGTTTAAAATACGATTTCAAGAGTATTCGAAATTTAAATATAACGTGAATTAGTAAAAATTATTGATTTAGTATTGGAATATTTTATGTATTTAATTTTTAAAATTAATTTGTTCCTTGACTTATTTTATTTTTACTATAAGGAAGTAGTTTTATGGTAAAACTGTTCACATAATTATAGAAATCCAGAATTCTCTGGTTATATGAGGAGATAATAAATAGCTTGAAATTACAAATTAAAATGACGGTAGTTATTCTATCGATTTTATTTGAAATGTATAAATAAACTTTTTTACTAATAGGTAAAAAAAAATGACTTTTTATGATTGACTATACAAATAGCGTTTAAAACTGGTTTTACATAGAATGTATTACGTATTGGGAACTCGTTAATTTTTTTGAGGCCCTGTTTCACCATTAGCACAAAAATGCCCCTGAATATTGACACGATATCTTCAGGATATAACTCAAGCATGATATTATATCATTGAAAGTGTCGAATAACATTTCCAGGAATATTATCGTCTGATATTAAACGCTTATGTGGAAATAAAATCAGACCGAATATGTCAATCGTCATTTGCTAACAGATCGCACTTCGAATTATTATACATGCTACTGCGAATTTTTTTTTTTTTTTTTTTTTTTGCATTACATTTTACGAAATTGATGTTAATGGGAAGTTCAGCTTAAAAATCTAATGAAAATGTTGGTGAATGATTTTATAAGAAGATCCGATTGGAATAAGCGGGGGAGGTTGTGTTCTTTTTATTTACTGAATAAAGTTTTCCGAATTTTAAAATTTTCGCCAATCTTCGTCGCTTTTTAATTGCGCTAATTTGGAAATATAGCTTACATGAAGTGCTCTATCATCATTACTCAAGTATAATTTAAATCATATGATAAAGAAGTATCTTTTTATGATAAAATGTATTTAATCAGAGTTGAATGACATGACTAAATTAACCTTATTAATACTTGCCGTCTTTGACGATTGTTTCGCTATTATGTGGATCATTTTTGAGGAAATATATCTTATCTAAACAGGAAAAAGGAATTTAATTTTGATTTTTAAACATCTTAGAATGATATATTTTTGTTTTCTAAGACTTACAAACTTTTATGTTACTAGAAAATTTTATTTAATTTTAAGTAATTGATTAGAAATTAATATTAGCAATTCATGCCATTAGAAATAATTTAAATTTACTATTAGTGATGAATGTATTTATAAGTTCTTATTACTGGTAAAAATGTATAATTACATGATGAGCAAATGAAGCGATCAGGAATCACGTGGTGATTGATCTCAGAAGAATAATCGCAATCAGAGGCTTTTTATTGGAAACAGATAACTGAGGGGTATATAGTGATCTCTAGTGCTATATAGTGATCTTTTGTGTGAATAGTGATTACTATTGTTATTATTATTGTATGTTAAATTATTTCCTGTGTCAAATCATTTTCCCGAATCTTGCTTCGAAATTTGTTGTTAGTTGAACCTATTAATCTAATAATATGACAATTTATTGATTATAAAAGGTTATTAAAAATATTTGAACGATTTCTGATTCATAGATGAAATATATTATGCAGTCTTTCTATTTACTTGAATTGCAAAGTCAAATTGTACTATACATAAATAGTATTCGAAATATCTTGATTCTTTTAATGTCTACGTTAAAGAAAATAGTTTTTTTTTTAACGAAAAATCGCCACTGTAGAACCAAAAATAGTCCGACTTTCTATAATATGATTTTTAGTAATTAACAAAAAACTATTTTCTTTTCTCTTCGCAATATTGATTGTTTAGAATGATACATGATGAATATTCTGTTTACCGGGACGTTATCACAGCATTCCGTAGGACATAAATGCATAAGACAAAAGAAGTGAAAAATGACGTAAATATATATGGTGGGGACGAGGAGAAATGCAATTTCATCTGCTCTAATAAGAATCCAATTTAATAGTGTACAATGTTTTGTATTGTAGTGAGTATTTTAATTCTCATTCGCCTTTTTTGAATCGCAAAGAATTCCTGCTATTATAGTCTGTATTTTCTGTAGGCGGTTCAAGGTCACATTTTCTACCGCGTTACTGGTACCAGACAACCAATAACGAGGTAGAAAATGTGATCTTGAACCGCCTACAAAAAATACAGCCTATAGTAGAATGCACCCATTCACTGTTTCTGGGGGGGGACCTTCTTTTGTTGCAGTAATTTTGTCATTTCGGTCACTCGGTTTTCATTTAAGAATTGTACATTTTTTACGACATAAAAATAAATTTGTGTACTCCATGTAGAGTTAAATGGAATATTATTAATCATGTAGACTGCCCAACCCAAATTGTGGATTAAGTTCACATTACCTTGAAAATTTCAATAGGGGCATGCAATGGACTTGTTTTTGGTTCCGTTAAAAGTTATATAGAGATCAGCCTGTAATCTACAAGATTGATTTCTAAGTAATCAGTCAAGTTTATAGTTTTTATTAATCAATAATCGTTAATATTAATCTTTGTAAGTTTTCTTGAAATGACCGATAAGAATGAAAATATCTTAGAAAAACCTTCTTTCAGTTACGTTTATGTGGACTTGAATACTTATCTACTGACTTGTTGAAATTATAGTAATTAAATCAAATAAATATTTGTTAAAAATGTGATTATTAGAAACATGTAAATTTTATAGTTCTATTTTATTTCATTTTATAATAAACACAAATATGTTGCCCTGCTCAAATTTTTGTTGTCAGCCACTTTGATTTTTTTATTGATGCAATAACTGATGTACGTACTTCGCCATGTACGTACGAACTCGTATCTTACTGTAAAACAAAACTATTCTGAAAGAGTTGCTTTTGCAGTAGCTACATTGGTCAGTAAAACTTTTGTCCGTAACCAGGTTGACTGCAATATATATATATATATATATATATATATATATATATATATATATATATATATAGAGAGAGAGAGAGAGAGAGAGAGTCTAATTCACTGATATAAAACTATTTATTAATTTATAGGCATCAAAAGTAAAGAGGAAACGTACATTATTATATTTAATAAACTCTTCTAGGTTCTTTTCTAATTAATGAAGTTTAGCCTGAGCACCATTTATGATCGATCTTGATAAACGGATCTTGTCACCTAGAAGCTTTACATTAACTGTTTGCAATCATCCAAATTGTGTACGTTTTGTTGAACACAAACTATTTCAAATAAAGTGAAAATATCTAGTAGAATTATGTCTGGAGTGAATGAGTGAATAGTATTATTTCTGGAGTGAAATCCTCCTTTTCGATCCAACGTCCAGTTCAATTAACTTGTAAGAAGTTCACTTCGTTTTGGACATTGTACAGACCTTTATTGAATTACATTACTATACAAAATACGTACAATGCGATTACCAACTTTTATGTGATTGAAATTGATAACTAATTTTTTGATTTTTATAGCATAAAAGAATTACATTGAAAGCATCTAGCCTGATCTTCTTTTATACCTCTTAGTAAAATACTAAATTTTGACAATAATAATTTCAGAATCGGTAAAATACATGAAGAAAATGTGGAGGTAAGGACAGAAAATCGTTTAAAAGACATGGCAAGTAGGACAAGGAGAAATCTAGTCTTCGTAGTTGATCGTTGCTGTAAGTCGTTGTGCCGCAATTTCTTTTTAACGTCATAAAAGCTTTGGCCCTCCGCCATTATTTATATCTTTTTCTTTTCTTCTTTTTTTATCCGAAGTATTTGAGTAAGGGAGCTGTGACGTAATCCTTGTCAGATTTATGACCTTCACACCTTACTAGTTACACGTACATACAGTAAATAAAGATAAGGTGTGTAAATTTACCGCCTGCAAATGCAGCCTCAGCAGTTCGTTTTATTTCAGTGCACGTAATTTGGCAGACTCGTTTCGATGTGTATTCGTGGGATATGTTGTCAAAATATGGAATGATGTATTTTCTCGACCTGCTTGCTTTACTTTCTTAAACATGTAAAACAAGAAACGCTCTTAGTTTGTATTCCAAGGAGGCTGACATTGAATTTGCTATGCATTTCAGTTTGTATTTGTACGCATTTCAATTATCTTGTTTAAACTGAGATACTGGTTTACTTACTTGTTCATAGGCTCCAACAATTTGTATTTAGGAACCAAGATTTTTCGTACAGATCATTGATAAGAAACTTATCTATGTTCTTTCAAACCTATTAACGCTGGTCTTGTCTTTGGTTTGTATTTCTTAACTAATTATTTTTTCGATAATTTTTTGGTGCTGTATTAGAAACATGTTTTTCTTATCTTATTGCATCTTGTAAGAACTCGGTTCTTCCTTGTATTCTTAATACAAATCTTTGATTAGGATGATTTGATTATATTTCAACATTTGAAAGCTATTATTTTATAAACCAATTTATTTAGGATGAAAAAATATTAACGAACCGAATTTTTTTTGAGTACTCGTTTAAGCGCAAGGAAACAGGATATTCTCGCAATTAAAGGTTTCTTCTGAAGTAGAAGACATTCTGAATGAGCTAGTCAGATTATTGAATGTCATAATTTTTACTTTTTCCCGTATAAAAAGTCACGTTTATGGACGCAGACCCCCCCCCCCCTCACTGTCATTTCTTTACTTATGAAACTTTTTTGATTATCTGGTAACTTAGTAGAAGCATCTGGCTATTGTATATATGCATGCTATGAAAAAAAATATTTCTAATTATTAAGATTCGATTTTGTGAGTTTGATGAATTTAACCTGTTTTAGACTATATTTTTTAAATGATTACTTTGTAGGAAGTTTGGGATTTTCTTTTTTTTTTTTTTCCCTGGTTGCGCACATTAAATAAAGTCGTATTTCTAAAAGTTAATGCGTCCCCCCCCCCTCTAGGATAAAAAAAAATTATCACGGATTAATGAATTCCAAAATGTCAGGTATATGTGTGCGCGCAGAATTTTTTTTTCCTTCACTCGTTACATTTGTGACGTTACACCAAAAGCTTTGTTATTATCTCTGTCATGCTTTTTCGTGTTGAAAATCACTGAAGACGTAACTTACAAAGATTTTTTTCTTTTAAGCTGTGCAAATAACTTGATATTGATGTGACTACTGGGAAAACAGAAATAAAAGTGAGATAAAAAAAAATCCATTCTTGACATGTGATGATTCATCAGTAATGAAACAAAGAAATTCTTTTTTCCTCCACTCCGCCCATTATATTGATAGAAATTACCAACCTACTAGGCAGATTAGGCAGCTGCCTAAACCGCAAGGCTGAGAAGGACCGCAAACAAATCGTCTTAAAAGATTTTTATGCACGTCGTTGTCGATTAAATAGCTTTGTAAAAAATCAAGTTTTATGAATAATACAGTATTAGAATAATATTAACACTTCGTGAAGTTTTAATTGACCCATTCCCATATATTTCATTTCGTTCTCTTAGCTATCAGAATATTTTTAGAACCGAACATCTGCTTCACTAATATTGTGTGCCGGCGCTCTGGCATAAGGGTAGCGCGTCTTCCCCGTGATATGAGCGTCCCGGGTTCGAGTTTCGGTTTGGGCATGGTTGTTCTGTGTTCTATCTATGAGGTGTATGAATATGCCCTCCCCACTCCTTTAGAAAGGGGTTGTGCAAGCGAAAGTGCCGTAAGTCATAACATAACTAATAATGTGTATAAACGTGGATGCCATACTATCTTGAGTCACAGTAAGTAAATTAAAACCGATGCATATTCATAATGTTAATGAAATATCTGAAATATGAAATCGATAAGTTTATTCAATGAGGGACCTCATAATGAACACCGCACCGTCTAGAGCATTATCCCTCCTAGCATTGCAAAATGCCTTAATCCTCCACTGTTCAGCGAAACGTTTTGGTAAATGTTATGTGGTTACCAATATATAAATTGAAAGTTATAATTTTGTCCTTCTTCATGTGGTATTGGAAGCTGATGTAATTATTGCCATGTCGCTATATTTTGAAATTCCATGGACCATTTCCGCTCATTGATAATCTTTTTCTTTTCTATTGCAATCAAAGAAGTTGAGTGTATGGGGTGTTGTAACAGTTACTGTTCTTTTTCACAAAATATAACGTGCCATAATTACAAAATTGAACTTGTATGAAAAGTAGTCGGGAAAACTCGGATTTCAATTCAATGCTATGATATAACAAATTTAAATTTTGAAGATAAAAAAAACTAAGAATAAAACCTATTGCGTCCACGGGCTCAACTTTTTGCATTTCAATGGAATAAAAAAACAAAGAACAAAACGTGTATGATCGAGATGTAACTATTTGATCTTGAATCCTAATGAATTGCAATTAATGATTGTCGTTTATTTGTCTTGTCAAAGGTAATTTCTATCTGAATTTGTTAAATTTAGTTTTCTATTACAGTTGCTTCCTGCTACGAAAACATCTTCAGATAGCAATTAACTTTGTCGGATGCGTAATATTACAAACGGGCATGTATCTAATTTGAACCTGAAACATAATTGATTGTATTCCCTAAAACTCTGTCAATTAAAGAAAAATTTCTAACAAAACTTTTAGTGTCTCTGTTTTTACTAATAAACAGGCAGTTGTTAGAGGGCTTGCTGAGTCTCGAAGTGCAAAAAGTCCCTTCATTGAGACGCACGTCGCGTGTTTTCCACCTTGCATAAGACAAATTTCCCAGGAGAGGCCGTTGCCTCCTGCCCCCTCATACAATGCCCGTTGGCAACATTCCAATCTTTGGAGAGAACCCGTTTATATCCAGCTTGTTCGTGGAGCCGTACGCGTGTGCTTTTAATGGCACGAACGTGCCTGCCTTGTCTCAGCTTTTCCAGTGCCGTGTCTCAAATGAAAATTGCTAGCCTTCCACCAAACTGTGAATAGTTGCGTTGGTTATGGCTATTATCGAATGGTAGCTATTCGTGCCTATCTTTGGCTCGATTTAGTGTGAAGAACATGGGTGGAGTTTCTGGAGCTTATTTATTGCACTATCTGTTTATATAAACGAGAAAAATCGTGATGTGTCATAACGTTTCTCTAGATTTTTCATTTCGAGCTGACAAGACATTGGTATAACATTTAAATTTGACACATAAAATGCAAGCTGCCAGATATATTTCTGCAAAAGGAAGTTATGCAGTAGTTTAGTAATAGTAATTTGAAGCTGATGCGCATTATATATTTATAAATATTATTAGGATACTGTTGTGAAGGTTATATTTTCTTGATTTAAAATATTTAAAGATTTAATTAAACATTTAGTTAATACAAATATTACAGATCGCAAATCTTGCATCCAAATGAATGTTCTGAACAAATGATGTCTTAGTAAATGAGATGTCTAGTTAGAGATGATTAAGGACTAAGCAGTAACTCAAAAAATAAAAGTATCGAGGATTATATATCGTATTAACGTGGTATATTTAAAACAGGTCGATTATAATTTCATTATTTATAAAAAAATGTCAAAAAAATTGTTTAGGAAAGTATTGAGTGTTTATAAATTCTTTTTCGAAGAAAACAATTGTCTATTTAGATAAGCGCATTGAATTTTTTTTATCTTAGCTTTCCTTTCTTATGTTTATTTCTCTGGTTATCTACAAACTTTTATTGCATATAAAATTGTTTTGCGAACAGTTTTTTTCAGCTTCTTGTGAAATTTTTTTATGAAATTAATACCAGTATATGTTTGAGTCGAATTCGTAATATACGGAATAATTATAAAGTTTACATTTCAAGTTTTTCAAAATTTTCTTTAATCAATGATTAAAATAAAAATTCCGAGAAATTTTATTTATAGTACATACATACATAGTTGAGATGAGTTTGTCTAAGCTGTAATCCAACTAATTCCGTAACAGTAATTGAAGTTCCTTGCTAAAAACAAGGTTGCAGAAACGAATGGTTTACAAATTATGCGATATTCATGTTTCTTCTATGCGCAAATTCATATTTATGCAGGTGTCGTGAGTGCGGTAACTTCGAAAAACTTGCAAAATTTTAGTCCAAATTTTTCCTTTGAAGCAGAATTTGTTTAGTCAGTTGCTGAAAGCGTTTTCAGTTCAAAACCGTGTATTTTGCTTTAAAATACATATCTTGCAATGCACGGTAAGTAAATTTGTTTGTTTCCTTAATCTCTGCTACAGTTGTATTTCCTTGGAGATTATGAATTTGTTTGATTATTTAAAATATGGTTTCATTCAAGTTTGCTGCTCTCTTAGCTTAAAAATGTTTGGCTAATTTTTGATGATGTATCGGACTTGTGCACCGCTTTCGTACTATCCATACTAAAAAAAATTAAAGAAAAGAGCAAATATATTATGATTCGACAAACCAAAAAAAAATACTCGAAAAAATCACCCTAGAATAAAATACTGCTGTTTATGTATTTTATACAAATATCGTTCATTGCTCTTGTTTATGCACAGTATACGATTCCTACCACTATATATTATACCCTTCTCGCGTATTGAAGTCGTAGAATGTTGGCAGATATGGATATAGTGAATAGATTTTTCGTCAATCTGTTGTGCGAATTTTGGAAATTAAATATGTTCAATGATTATTTCCGTTTAAATCTATTCATTATAATTCTGCTAGAACAATCGCCAATAATTCAAGCCATTTCTCTTGAAATCTGTTAGCTTCATTCTCTTCACCCCATAACTTGCATTCATTAATATTAGATAAAAATGGGTCTCGTATTTCGGGTTTACAAACTTGCTCGTCGTCTCATTTTCATGTTTACTGATAATGGTGGCTATTTATCATAAGGAATGACTGTTAATATAATTCTTGTGAGGGGAATAAATGAATATTGAATAATCGCATCATGTGCCGCTCTTAATAATTTACGAATGTTATAAAAGCTGCTAATGCGTTTCAAACCATTAATTAGTTATAATAATGTGTAGTTTTTCAAGGTTTTGAATTGAATCTTTATATTCATACATGAATAATTATACATCTAATTATTTTCAGAATGCAAAGGTTATATTTGTAAACGGTTCATTCGGCCTACTTTTGTCCTCTTAAGGGGAAAAAAGGGGAAATATTTACTTATTTTTCATATCTACAGCTGTATCACTTTTAGTGCTTTTTATATTTATCTAAACACTTTTCTTATCTAAACACCTTGAAAAAAAGATATTTCTCCTCAAAGTTAGCAAATAACTTTCCTGTTACTCTCTAAAACAGTTTTTCTCTCTGCTGTACGTCCGCAGTCATAAAGCGTATTCGTTTTCACTGTATGGTTTATAAAAGAAAGAAGGTACTATTATACTATCTAGTGAAGGGGAAGATGATGCTGTATCAGAGGTATTGGAAACGAGATTTTGAATGTATTTCTATCGTGAAAATGTTTTTCGCTCGTCTAAAATTTTAAACTTAAGAAAGATTATTCGTTATTGGTAGAATTTATATTAAAAATGCATTATAACATTTTGCTCATAAATAAATATGAATCCAATGTATATTCATATAAATCTTTTATTTGTTTTGAATTTTTGTATCGCCAACATAGCAAAATAGTATACTTTTTTGTTTTTATGTCTTCCTAACGGGCGAAATTAATTAGACTGTGAATACAAAGTTGCATCGTACAATCAAGAGAATTGCGAATTAATTTTTCAGATAGTGAATTCGACTTAATATCCAGAACTGTATCAGCTCTGCTTCCAATAAAACTGGCTGTTGAGGCATTGTGTCGGAGAGATTCTTATTTATTAGCAGCTAATGCAACAATAAATTTCATGTTGCAGTCACTGAAAGGACAGCACACATCACTATCTCAAGAATTATATATTACATTGAAAAATCGCACAGAAGAAAGGTATATCGAAATAGAAAATGTCTTTCGGTATTTACATAATTATAATGATTTTAAAAATGGAAAATAAAAAAAAATTAAAGTGACTAACCAATTCAAATCTGATCTAGTTTTTAGTAAATTTTTTAAAAATTTATCCACAAACCTATCCACATTCAGAAGAATTCGGTACAGTTATCGAAGATTATGATGACACTAATGTCGATAGTGAAAAGGAATTCTCTTGGAACAAAAATTAGAATTAGCGATAAATAAAAAAATTTCAACAAAACAAAATACAATACAGAAATCAGCTATATCCAAAATCATTCGACGAGAAATCGATTTATTTGAAGATGAGGGATTTAGAGGTACTTGGAAAAAGTATATCGCGCATTGCTAATAATAGCACCAACTAGCGTAGATGTCGAAAGAGCGTTTTCGACAGCTGGTCATTTTTGCACAAAATTGCATTCCAGGCTTAATGACAGTACAATGGATGCATTATGTTTCTTAAGATCACATTTCAAAAAATTTTAATAGTACCACAGACTGAATAGTGATATCTACACTTTTTTGTTATTTAAATAAATAAGATGTTCCTTTACACTTTTGTGATTCTTTATATACTGTTATAATTTGTAAGTTACAAATTATTTTTGTGATATTTACACTCCCTAATAAAACTGGCAAATAAAACAAAGAAACAACTGTGTTTTCTTTCTTTTTCTAAAATTTCTACTGCCGGTATTAAAACCGGTATTCCCGGTATTAAGATCTAAAAAATTCCGAATACCGGTATGGAACTTTTGGTCCGATATTGCAATCACTAATTTATAATATAGCTCTGTGGAATTCAGTGCATGATAATCTATAAATCTTTATATAAACAAAATTGTGAATAAGCATGCATGCTTTGGTGGTATGAATGTATCAATTCCATTTTTGCACCGTATTTCTTTCCTTTGTTATATTTTTAATAAAATTTAAACGCACTAAAGTTAACTTCTAAAATTGTTTTTATTTAATATCTTTTTGTCAAATTTCCATTTTCTTCAAAGTAGTGATAGAACGATGACTAAAAGCTGGCCTTAGTCAGTCGATTCAACGCAGGCAACAAAAGTAAATCGCTTACGAGCAAATACAGCAGTTGTGTACCAACAGCAGCGGCTTTAGACTGAGAAATTTACCCATACTTTACATCCCCTCCCCCAGAAACGTCGGTAGAAATTATCCTGATAAAAATTCACACCATCATAAAATTAAAAACTTTAGTAACGATACCAATTTTCTTCAAAGTAGTGATAGAACGATGACTAAAAGCTGGCCTTAGTCAGTCGATTAAACGCAGGCAACAAAAGTAAATCGCTTGCGAGCAAATACAGCAGTTGTGTACCAACAGCAGCGGCTTTAGACTGAGAAATTTACCCATACTTTACATCCCCTCCCCCAGAAACGTCGGTAGAAATTATCCTGATAAAAATTCACACCATCATAAAATTAAAAACTTTAGTAACGATACCAATTTTCTTCAAAGTAGTGATAGAACGATGACTAAAAGCTGGCCTTAGTCAGTCGATTAAACGCAGGCAACAAAAGTAAATCGCTTACGAGCAAATACAGCAGTTGCGTACCAACAGCAGCGGCTTTAGACTGAGAAATTTACCCATACTTTACATCCCCTCCCCCAGAAACGTCGGTAGAAATTATCCTGATAAAAATTCACACCATCATAAAATTAAAAACTTTAGTAACGATACCAATTTTAATGCAAATGCGGATAATAAGATAGCTTGCTAGGGATTTTGCTGCATTATGAAAAAGGTATCACTCTAGTGAGATGGGTCTTCCCAAAGCTTTCTCGTATACTCCCTCAGAAAGGTGTCTGTCTACCCTGAGAACGCCTTATTGGCGTACAATAATTATGAAATAATAACTTTTGGCATGAATTTAGCATTTCGACTGAAGCTTTCGTCTCATCTTTGGCGTGTTTTGGCGATTAATCGATGGCATGTGGTTAATAGTATCCGTAATCCGAAATTGTGTTTTAGACACGATTTCACAACTCATTGAAACCAAACTTTGACACAAGACTGCACTTGTAGTCACAAAATGCTGTACCAAATTTGATATATTCAAGTCTTTGAATTTTTAAGCTATCGCGTTGGATTTGGCTCAAAATTTGGTAGCTATGTAGACTATTAATGTTAATTCTGTGTACCGAATTTTATCTGTCTAGCTCTTATCGTTTTATTATTGTCGTGGTAACTTATATTTGAAGTTACCACGACATACGCATAGACGGACTTCCTCTTATCAGATTTAACTCAAAATTGGATAGAAATCAGCGAATTTGTTGTAAAGACCGTATACCAAATTTCAACTATCTAGCTTAAAGCGTTTTTGAGTTATTTTTTGTCAGACAGACAAACGGACATTTTCCAAAAATGTATTTTTCGAAGGGGAGGTCTAAAACGTAGATTCGTCAAAATCTTGAGTTCGAATTTTTTGATGATCATTATATTTTCTCTGTATTATGTATACGATAAAGTAATTAATGACAAGGTCAGTCATTACAAGCATGTAAATTCTCCCGTGTATGAAAAACAAGGGATTTGTTCGTATTTTGTTTTTGATCAGCTTTAACTGAACCTATCTCCAAGAGAATATCTAGATCGAACCACGTGATTTTTAATGTTTGTGGCTCCATTTTATCTTTGTATTAATAGATAATAGAAAGATAGATCTTGAATCATCGTTTGAAGCTAATTTCAGACAAACTTGTTGGTCCGATCTCAAAACGATATGCTTATGAAGTTAAGTTGTTCCGCAAGAAAATAATTGCTGTTAAACGAATTGCGTTGGCTTGTTCGGCGTTGTAATTTGCCAGAAATTGCTTTATTATTAATGTTCGCTTTTGATCGATTTTTGGCTTTGATTTAGTCATTGCATCTTAATTACGATGTTTCGAAATTAAAAAATAAAGTTTTGCAAGCGCATTTATGAAATTTATTTTTCAATGCAACATATATTAATGTCTTTTTTTTTTAGTGTTTTATTATATAATGATTTCTTTGTAGGTTTTTTTTTTTTTATCCTAAACAAGAGATGAAATATATATGTGCGTTTCTATTATTTCTTGGTTGCTCGGTCATAATGATTTGCAATATTTGATTTCTTTATATGGTTTATTATTTTTTTTATTATGAGCTGTGATGACTCAAGTGGTAAGTTTCGGCTTCGGAAGGTTCTTGAATCGGAATCCGAAATATGTTCTGAATATGATGACGAGTATCAAATATCTTCTTATTGAAGTTTAAAAATGCCATCTTTTCACAATTCACAATAGCGAAGTCAATCTCGAAGTCGCCTTCTTTTTTTAAGTCAGTTTGTGTTTTAAACTATAATTTGTATCTTCCGTTTTTGATTACATTTTCGCGAGGATCTGAATTCTTCATTTGTGAAATTTTTTTTATCTTAGCCCTAACCATTATTCTGTCAAATTATCATATTTCTAAAACTATCTGAAATTGGTAAACATCTCAGAGTGCTTTGAACTTTAGCAAAATCAACGAAAACACATTCCCAAAAGCCAAAACAACGAAAACATATTTCCAATAGTCGAATCACCAAAACAACATTCTGGAAACACAGTGTGTCATTTAAGTAGATAGTAGAGAAAGTAAGAACTGGCGAAGGTTTATTCAAAATTCACTGTAAAATATTAATTCAGAAAAAAAAGAAAAATCACTTTCTGTAACTAAGTGAGATGGTGATGTGTTGCACTAAGTATAGTAATAAAATTTCAGTAATGCATTTTTTTTCTGAATAGTTAGTTTAAATAAGATTAAGCTCAAATTAACGTTTCTTAATATGCAGAATGATTGTATTGTCCGAAACGATGTCAATATTCAGTCGATGTTCTTTTATTGCTTGTTACTAACTGCCTCTCATATTTCGAATAGATATTAAGCGCAATTGATTGACGATGCTGATATTAAAGCCATTTAATGTAGCCAACTCAACTCAATCCACAATCATGTTATAAACGTAACTGCGCGTGACGTTTAATATTTAACTGCGCTTTACCTTAAGGTAACATGTAACATCAAATCTTGCGAAATTCATATGTTATTAAAATTCACCCTTTATTATTATAAATACTTTTGCAATAGTGTTCATATCATAAATAATTTGTATGATATAAGAATCGGAAACGAATTGAATAATTTTTTTTTCCTTCCGAATAATGCTATGAATTATTGAAATTTTCGTGGCAGTCGTTATTTTGTTGATTAAAGCTTGTGTTTCCAAGCACGAAAGCAGTTCATTGTATCGTTCCTGTTGAAAGAATACAGATATTTTGAATAATTAATTTGATTTCACTTTTAAGTGGTTAAATTAATTTTGTCTTACTCTTATAAAATTGTAAATTTCCTAAAAGAGAAAAAAAGAAAAAAAAAAAAAAAAAAAAAAAAAACTTCTTTTAGCGGTTTTTAAAAACTGCTTTGTACAAATTGCAAAATTTTTCGTTAAATTACTGGATTCAAGGAATAAATGTGTTTAACGTGCAAAAGTTTTACAAGAACAATGCTAGGTATATTAGCTTTGTAACAACAAATCAAATGAAAATTTTAAAAACTAAGATCTATCAATTTTAGTTTAGTAAAAAAAAGGGGAAAAAATGTTTGAATTAAAAAAAAAAAAATCTTTTTCTGTTTTCGATAGCAATGCTTTTTCCTCTACTCTGAAATCTTTTTTCTATATCGGCAAATTATTGTAATAAAATCTATCAATCACATTTTCTCGGAATGATTCGTCGTTCAACCTTCGCTCATAAATATATTCATGTGTTACTTTTTTTTTCTTTCCCTTCGATCGTATTCAGAGAAATAGGTCGGTGACGAAGTACGGCATAAAATAAGATAACCTTCAAGTGGTTGAATACCTGAAAAGGCATTTCTCCCGATTACTAACCTGGTGCATTGTTTTAAGCTCACGTGATCTTTTTGTTGTATTGTCTGTTGATCAGCGTGATTCTTTTTTCCATGCTACTTTACTGTTTTTACGAAATGCTTTTACTGATGGCTCTATTTTTCTTTTAATTTAAGTTGTAAGTTCCTTATTTCATTGAAATTGTGTGTGTTTTTTTTATCGACTGCAAATCTTAGTGTACTTGGATATATAGAAGAAGAGAAGTTCTGTCATTCTTTATATTTTGAGGACTGTTCTGTTTGTCAATGATACTCTTTATTTTCAAATTAAATTCTTGATTGGCGGAGAATTACAGAAAATAACGAGAAAATATTATTGGAAGTAAAATTAATAATTCTCGATTTTTTTTGTTTCTGTTAAAATTCTCCAACGAAAATTTATGTACTTTTTTTTTCTATCAAATCGAATTAAGCTGTTATTTCTTGCAACTTCAGATGAATTAGGAAGCCCCACTTATTTTTAATATAGTGTCCAAAATTGTGGAAACTTTTTGGAAAAAGTACATTTTAGAGATTTATTGGCTCATAACAGCAATAATAATATCATAAAGCCATTTATGTCATTTTTATGATAACTTAACTAAGAATGTAATTTATTAAATTATGTACGATTATCATTAATTTTAAGTTAAAAAAAAGCAAAAAATGTTATAGCGAAATAATCATAAGGAAAAAACACGCCTTACTTAAATTGATAAGACAGCTTTTTTTCATTTGAATGTAGATATTGAAATTGTTATGTTTAGATAGCCAGTAAGGTGTTATTAGTAAAATTCAATAATCGACTTCATATTTTGAAGCTGAGACGAGGTCCTTTTGTACGTGTTTTTTCCGAATGTGCTACGAAGTTGGTTAATTTTTTGTATTCTTCCATTTTGTAATTTATCAAAACGCAAAAAAAAAAAAAAAAAAAAAAAAAAAAAAAGTGGGTTAAAGTATTGACTGACCATCCAAATAAGAATGCGAGTAAAAATTTCATTATTAAATAGCTTTGGAGCAAAATACGCAGAGAGAAAAATGAGAAAAAATTCTGATTGCATTATATCTATTGATAAATACCCAGTTGATCTGGGCCTTTTGCTACTATACAACTCCAGTATGGTCTGAAGTTGTATAGTTGCAAAAAGCGTGAGCAGAATTTTTTAAATTTGAATGCCTCATTTTCTAATAGAAATACCCCAAAATACATAAATGGAATGCTCGTTACAAAACTGCTATCTTCTTCATGTGATCTTTTCTCATTTAACAGACTTCATTTCCACGTCATTGATAACAGAAAACAACCCACCTATAAAACCCTATTAATTTAAACAATAACCCGATATAGTGTCAAAACATTTGTGGAACTAATAGTATTGGTGAACTCTGTGGAACGCCGTTGCATAAAAGTTAATTTATTATTAACTGCCATAACTGAGGATTTGTATTAATCATTATTTTTATGTTTCTTTTATCTTCATTATTATGATATCCCAATACAATTATTTATTATAAAAATTATTTAATTGAACTTTTGATTAATTTTTTTTAAATATAGCTTTATGGTATTTTTCTTAATAAAATTGATGTAAAAAACCGTCGAATCTGAAGAATGCCCTTTTTTTTCAAAAGGTTTTTGCAATTTTGACTACTATTGTGTTTTTTGTATGTAGATAATTAATTACTGAAAAAAAAAACTGGTAGTTTAAACAGTTCATACCAAATTTGATATGCATTTTTTTTTTTGTACATTTGTCAAGCATGCAATTATAAAATTCATAGGTTGTAAAGATACAACTTTTTTTATAATTATTTGTTTAGGCTATCAAGTATTAATCTTTTCTACAAATAGTATTACTAATTATTGAAGCGATCAATATTCTTCAGTTTTTGAAATGTGTAAACACTACAATCTTGTGTTTGCATTTTAACGACGGAATAGAAATTGCCCAATTAATTGAATTATCTGAAGTTTCCGTTCCGCATGTTTCGATAATAATCACCGCAGATTTGGTTTATCTTTTCGGATTTTTTTTTAATCGTTGTTTCAACAGTCGTTCTAATCAGAATAAGTTAAAAACGATCTTCTTGAAATTTCCCTATGTAAAGGAAATGATTAATTAAAAGTCTGTAAATTTGAGTTATGAGTTAGATTTTTTGTATAAAATTCCTTTCTATAATGTTTAATTCTGCGGAATGATATGGAATAAATCCTTCATAATTTTTTATAAATAGTTTTTGTCAAAGATTTTAAATTTATGTGACAGTTTTCATGCATTGCCATCATAAATTATTCAAGAAATCATAACACCGAAACGCATCTACAAGCAGGCTTGTTTTTTAAAAAATAATTTTTAAATGTGACTGGTAATTCACTTTTTCTTTGTTCTTTTGTCTCCTCCCCCCAAGTGACTACTACTAATGAAATTGCAACGCAATTATAATTCGCTTTCTTTCTTTCAAAAACAAACGTTAGGATAAAAGTGAACAATAAGAAAAAATAATTTTGCTATATCTAGGAAAAAATTTGCATCGGGAGAGAGGAATCATTAGATATTGCGAAAATTGAGGCTATTTTTATTTTCAGCAAAATAGAATTTACATATAAAATTTTGTGATCGCCCAAAGCCGTCAATGCATCAAATATTTATCCCGAGATTTTAATTAATCTTTTTTTTTCCCCTCTATGAAGCGAGATGAAGAAATAAAGTTTGGCACGCACTTTTATTTCCAAAATTGTGGATCTGCAGAAAAAAAAGTGAGACTGATTATCACCAGTTTGATTATCTTTTTGTATATATTAAAGCGCTAACTCAGTAACGTAACTGTAGATATGTAAATAATTGTATCTGGATATATATAATAATTGCTAAAATTAGTATAAATTTTTAATGATATTAATTTTACTTATACTAATTCTAATGCTAACACTCATTACATTTTCTATTCTCTTCGTTACACTCGAATCTAAATCATAAAACATACCACATTTTATAAGACAGTCCAAGAGAACACTTTTATTTTTATTTTTAGTATTTATTTAGACTGTAGGAAAGGTTATTTGAATTTCTTGTTATATAGATCTTTTCAAATTTACATGATCATCGTCAGTTTTATGAATTCGGTCATTTTTAAAACTGTTATGCTTCTTCCGTTATTGAAAAGTGAATTATGTTTATCTTATTCGATATTCTGTTTTTTTGTGTTATCGATAATTATTTGAGTACTAATGAAATGATATTAACTTATGTTTCTTCTTTTTAAAGAGCGAGTTTCTTTTTTCTTTAGATATTTTTTTTTTTCTAATCCGTTTTATGTAGTATTTTCGAATTAATTCGAAAAGAATCATCTGAAAAAAATTAAGCCATATGGTATCTACTAAAAAATTGTTTTTGCGTTATTTTAATTGAATTGTAAGTCAGTTTTTCATTAAAATTTTATTGGATATAAACGCTTTATATTTGATTAATATTTATTGCTTTGTATTTTTGATATATAACTTTAATAAAATATAAATAGTTTTTGAACACTTAAGTAAATGATTTTTACTTAGTGTTTGAACAGAAAAATATTTTCCCTTTATTTTCTATTCTAACGTACAATTTGTTATTGAAATATAATTTATATTGATTTATTATTAGTAATTTTTATAATCAACTCTTGAAATCACTGATTTCTCAAATTCATTATCGTGAGGTCACGCAAATGGAATTCATTTAGATAAATTATCCTTCTGATTGATAATTGGGATCTGTAAGTATTAAAATAGTGTTTTCTCATACTGAATACAAAAGCTAGATACTAGAACTTAAGAAATAGAATAAAAAAATTCACTGCAAATTTCATCCTTAGAAACATGAAAGAATTTGATTTAAATAAACATGAATAAAAATATGAATGAAATACTATTAAAAGTTAATTTCGAATTTTAGCTACTGAACCAGTCATGAATTGTTTTATCCTCAGTCAGCCACTAAACAACTGAATTTAAATGAAATTCAGCTGTTGTGTGTGAAAATAGGAATATAAAAATATATTGTGATCAGAATCATTAGTAAACTGGATTTTAAAATTTTTATTTACATAAATTAAAATTTGCAGATGAGAGTGACGTAACCCAAAGGCGTGATTTGTATTCAAGATTCTAAAGAATTCAAATTTGTTTGGCAATTTCTGTTCGACTCTTAACGGAATTCCGATTTTCACCGAAATTATAATTTGCAGATTTTGGTTACTTTTTATTTATTCCATTAATTGCCTCAGCTCCAGCCTGGTATTTGGATCACATATCTAATTAGATGATCCCTATCTCTTAATTATAGTAGATGCTCAGTGCAATTAGAAAGTGTGACAGTGAACGTGTTAAAATCAGTGCTTTAAAATAATGATTTTTCTACTTATAATTTGAATCTGAAGATTTTACAGTCTACTATTTCTACTATTAGCTATCAATTTACTTTTTTTTTGTGGGATGCATTTGGGCAAATAATAAAATTATTAGCATTGCGTTTTTATTAAGCGATGGCACGATATATTTATAAAATGAAGATTTTTCATGGTCATTCATTTTATTGATTTTCTTTTGAAATAAAATGCTTGTATTGCTATAAACGAAATCAAAATTGTCTGCTGAAAAATATCGTTTTTATAAAATTGCTGATATCTTTAATGTCATGTTTGGTATTGAAGCTTTTGATGGAACAAAGAGACGAGGTAGGGGGAGGGGAGGGGTAACCTTAATAAAACTGAAAATGCATTCTTGTCAGTGTATCTTTTGTTTGTGCTTTATTAATAAGTGTTGATTAATTTTTCTTTTTCGAAGTAAGCGTTCTTAAATTGTTCTATCCCGCTCCCCCCCCATAAAACCTTTTACATTTAAATTTTACACTTTTAAGTATTTATTATAAAGCATAATATTATTACTTCCGCTCTTTCTAAGAATTACGATTCTGAAAGCATATATATTTTCGATACCACGATCATGCCTTAAACAAAACATTTCATTTTTGAATTACTCAATGAACGTATTTTAGTGGAAGGTGAAAATTTTTCACTAATAGTTCATGAAATCATAAAATATGCATACCTATTAAGAATACACCATTTTAATTTTTAAGCACTTTTTCAGAAGTAAAGCAGGGGAAAATGAATAATTGAAATAAATGAACGAACCTAATTTTCCTCGGAACTGACCCTGACCGAATGACAATTTTTAAAAACATTATTACTGGAATCGCTTGGTAATCGTAATTGATGAATCATGTTCAATGAATTCTTTAGTAGTCAATATTAGGCCTTTGTTACCAATGTTAATGCAATTCAACTTTCAACTGTCTAAACATATCATCTACCTGGCAATTGACTGATTAGTTTTTTGTTGTTTCGGACGATAATGCTATTACAGATCATTCCTAAAATTTTGAATTGCCATTTTTCATTCTTAATATAAATTAGATACAACTATGCGATTAAGAACTAAATCTTAATTGCATATTTTGAAATGTAGTTTTTTCGCCAGATATGTATATATATATTTTAAATTCTAAATACTCTTTTATATTTTCAAGTTGATTATGTAAGGGATTAATTACAATTGGCTTAATTTACCTTGGCAAACTAGGCAGATTCGAATACAATTTCAAATAATAAAGTCATGAAAAAATGATTTATTCCCAGTTGCGTTACTACATCGAAAGTTTTAATATGTTAGTGATGCCTATTTGACAAGCATTTTACAGATTGAACTTGGATTATTTGTTTTTCTTTATCTTTCTGTAAAAACTGTACGTATGCATTTTATAATATTTGATGTTTTAGTAAATGTTCGGATAATCGTTGATCATATTTTATGTCTTAAAAATTTCTATTTAAACTATTTTTTCGTTATCATTTTATACGTTCCTTTAATTAACATTCCAACTACAGAATTTTTATTTTATTTTTTAGATGCGCCTTTGAAAATTAGGCAATTTTATGGAACGCAGCGATTTATCTCTAATTTATTAATAATATAAGATAATCCGTAGAAATTAGGACATATATTGCGGAAAAGTTGAAATCTGTTTATAATGTGCACTTTCATGTCATGCCCTTCATAAATTACTTAACTTCGGGTAGAGCTTAACAAATCGAATTTGATGTAATATTTCATAAACTAATCAATAGGTTGAAACTTCTATCGCCTTTGGATCATTAATGAAACCATTCATTTTCACATCGGCTAGCGGCAAAATGTAACTACTCAATGTCCTTAGAAAGAAAGAAAACGAATGACATCCCTTCTGAATGACGTTATGTTGATTGTTTCCATGTATCAAAAGATTGTAAAAAGAGTGCCGTGAATTTAAATAGTTTTTATTTTAAATAAAAAAATTCTGTATATGAAATAAAGATTGTTGGTGCTTGAAAACGAAATTTTCTGAAAATGTGTAAACTGTTTTTACATTTCATATTCAAGGCTATTTATTTGATGCAATGAATGCTAATCGTTGTATCTTTCCACTTTCGATTTGAATCGTCTCTGGTTGTAATAGGCCATCAATAGTCGTAATTTTTTTCTTCATATATTATTTTTCGCTCGTCGATTTTCATCACTCACGACTTAATTCTGATCATTATTCATAATATTATTACGAGGAATTTTGTTTTTGGGATTCTTTATTTGGAATTGCTGTAAGGAGTAAAATAATTTTCGGAGACCTAAGAGTGGTCGTTAACTGTTTGAACATTGGCTGTGATGTCTTCAATTTATGGAAAGCACTAATGACATCTTTAATGACTAAGCAATCATAAACAAATTTTGGATGTCGGTAAAGATCCCTTGTATATAAATGATTCATAAATTGCGAAAAAAAATTTTGTAAAATGTATTGCATGCTAATATGAAGCGTCATTCATTAATCTAATTTTTAATTCTATTTTGATTAATTTTTGTCTGTCTTTCGATATGTTTTTGAAAGGAATAATCTCAGCTCTGAAACAACCGTTAAATTAACTAATAAAAATGTAAGTGGTATATACTATGCAGGTTAATGATGAGTAGTTTCTTAAGAGTTAGATATACTAAAAGATATTTGCCTTATATGGCCAAATTTAAATTGTAACGTCATAGAAACGAAATTATTCGTGCATCTTAAAACAATTAGACAATTTTCATGTA